>NW_028277056.1:23165000-32350000 GCF_059951505.1 Python bivittatus
AAAGTGGCAAAACATTGTTACTTCTCCATCATTATGGCATCTACATACTGCTGTCCAACAGCATTATTCAAACTAACCTGGGGTCTCTTTGGGGAATTATGTGCTGGAAGGAACTCCCAACAGGGCACTGTAATTTTTTGCCAAGGATTTTGCAGATAAATCACTCATATTCACTCTGAGTTAGATGCTGACTGAGCAGAGCCAAGGAGATTGTATGGGTACCTTCCTGAGTCTGAGATTCATTTTAGCCTGTGGATTGTAATCTAGTCAATGAGATATTCTGTGAGATGAGAGCCACCACGTATGGCCTGGATCCTTGCCTCTCCTGGCATATTTGGCCAGAGAAGGAAGAGGGACTAGATTCAAAAAACAGTGAATGCCTCTTTGAGAAAGGAGGTAGTACCAACTGCCTTGAAAGGGGCAGTGGTGCACTCCCCTCACAAGAGACTGCCCTTGATCTGCATTATGGACAATTTCCATTTAAAGAAAATGGTGAGGCAACAATTACAGAGGGCACATTTGCTATACCTTCAGTGGTTCCTATGCTCTTCTTGGGCTCACATGGTCAATGCCTCTTCAACACCTCTTTAACTCAAACATGTATTTTCCTGAGATCATGGAGCCAAGGCAGCAAAATAATGCCACACGGGTACTGAATATAAATAGTCATAGGGAATGAAGTAAGGGTTCTCACAGGTTCCAGTTTTTCCTTCTCCAACTGGATGACGTTGTATCCCAGGCTTCAATCCTTAATCTTAAACCAGTTGGACAGTAGACACAGGGACCACCATCTGGCTCTCAATCTGCTGTCACTAGGGTGGTACTCAGAGAAGCCCCAATCAGAGTGTGGGCTCCAGGTGCACTGATATAAGGACCAGTGTTTTCCCATTTGTCTTGGCTCCTGGCCTCCCTCAGTGTCAGAGGTCTCCCTGGTTCTTCTTCATTTTTGAGTCCTCTGTAGGGACCCTAAGAATGAGCCTGCTATAAGTTTGACAACTGCCAGCTACTCTCCCTGGAAATTAGACTTGACTTCCCCAAATTGGCACCTCTAGCTTCTGGGAATGTGCTTTTAAGCTGGCAGTAGTGAGCTTAATGGGGGAAATGCAAGTTACAGCAACTTTGAGATTGAGTCATTCAATAGGTAAATAGGTAGGTAAGTAGATGAGATAGACAGACAGACAGATCTACACACTTTTATGAGAGGGAATTGAAAAGCTGTTAAACCCTCTTTCCCCTGATAAAGCCTGCTAAATTTAGGAGCGAAAAACAGGATGTGGAAGGTGTTTCTGCCAATGGACTAACCACAATTTCCAAAAAACTGCAGCATTTCAAGAAAAGTCTTTTTATCTGGTTGCAGCTGACCCAGAAATAATCTTTCAAACACAGTTGGTAGCAAGGAATTTCAGTAATCCAGATATATTTTCAAACCTGCACAGAGTTTTCAAGCAGCAGCGCCCTGATATTTAAGAATGTAAGTGTTTACAATGTACATGAATTCTGAACAGGGAACATTGCATTACTATTCAATGGTTTTTGCTAAATTATATCATCATAAATCTGATATTATTTAAGATCCTGGATCCTATTCTGTAATTTGCTGCTTTGAAAACATAATGGAATCTAATGCTCCAACCCACTAACAATTAACAATTATAATTTTTAAGGGCCTTCAATTGTTGTAATTGAACATTGTTTTCACAGATTACATTAAAAGCTAACTCACTACTAGATTAACTAAGAATGGCAAGTATGATGGCCATTATATCTGAAGAAGCCTTGGGAACTATGTTAGGCTGCAACCCTATATTCCTGAAACTCCACTAAAATTAGAGATGGGATTCTGCTCAAATGCAAACTTTTGCGTTTTTGAACCAACGCACAAGCCAAAATTTAGTTATCCTCTTAGAACCTCTGAATCTTTCTAAGCACTTTATCATCCAAACAGTAATAATGCCTACTGTATTAGTAAAATCCTGCACAAAATACATACATTCAGGAAAACAATGTACAAAAATTATTCCTCTTTGACAAAAATGTTAAACCAATGTACATAAGCAACATTACAGACAATTGTACATATTTTGGAGAGGTGTGCATTAAAGTTAGTATATACTAACTAATAAAGAAATGAGATAAACAAATGGACAAATTGAAAAAAACAGAAGCTAAAAAAATGACAGATTTTGAACACCGCAAGACTCATTCAAATTTATTTCAATTGTACACTGAAGGATATACTCTGATTAGTCTGTTCTTAAGTATGGTTACAACGGATTGTCAGATGAAGAAAGCCAGACAGAGGGAGAGCTGTGTAGCTTGCAGCTGATCGATTTATTGTATTCATAAATGAAAACAGTTGAACTAAGTACATTACACACTATCAAATTGCAGACTGTGAAGCCATCCAAAAAGTCCAATTATGCAAGACAAGGAAGACAATAACTTCCTCTCTGTGTGGTTTTGTGTAGCTGAGTTGCTAAAGAGAACTAAGCAGGAAACCCTGACAAGTCGAGCAGTCAGCATGGATCAAGACATGGTGGGATACATTGTTCTTCTGGTGATTGTCACCCTCCTAAGTGTTGTCCAAAATGGTAAGGCTGAACATTGTGTACGAACTCAAGAAATTGTGTACGAACCCAAGAAAGAAGGATGAATTTTGCTTTGGGGTGGGTGGATTGAATAAGATGCACTTTCATGCACTTGTTTTTGAATATCTTCATGCCTGTTGATATCATTGGAGAATTCCTTTTCTTCAATTTTGGGGGGTGGGAGGTGGGTCAAACAGCTTTAATATTATGCTTTTCAGTATTCAGTATGGATTAACAGTATGGACCTTCAAGTAAAATTAATTCAATGAATTTGAAGGAGAAAAAGTTGAATGTGGCAAATTACAAACTGGAGTAGAAATTCACTATTCAGCACTATATTTGAATGATGTGAAGTGTTGACCTGGCCTTAATTCCTCAGCTCTCAGATATATGACGTGGCATAAGAGGGGTTTGTTGATGAAGATTCTCAGTCATCCAGGTGGAATTATCTGGAGGTTGAGTCATGGCAACTGGACTTCTTTTCTTTTGGTTTGATACATTTCACTGCTTGTCCAAGCAGCTTCTTCAGTCTAGAAAGTTGGTTAGGGGGGACCCCGTAAATGTCCTCCAGGGTGGCTGCATTTCTCACTAACATGATGGGCTCGTATTGTCCCTTCAAAGAAGGATATGTATTTCTAACAACGGCCATAACTATAACAACCATCTGCCTTGTACTGATTCAGGCTTGTTGATTCATAGAGCTGAGTATTGGCTAAACTCTACAGCAGTGTTTCTCAACCTTTAAGATGTGTGGACTTCAACTCCCAGAATTCCCCAGCCAGCCTTCTGGAATTCTAAGAGTTGAAATCCGTATCTCTTGAAGTTGCCAAGGTTGAGAAACACTGCTCTATAGTGACTGGCAGAGGTTCTACAGATGTTTAGAGTGGAAATGCCAGGAATTACATTTGGAATTTTTGCGTGCAAAACATGGACTCTACCACTCAGTTGTAGGTCTGCCTTCCATTCCATTCCCTTGCTCTCTGCTGGGCTGGACGCAATGATAAAAATGTCTGGGGAAGATAATGGGAGTGATAAGAGGAAGAAGGATTAGGCCATTTCCCCACTAGTCATTTACAGCATTTTCTTGAATCATCCAACCATCCTTGTGCTGATATAATAGGCTTTTATATAGCTCAGCTAGTGGGGTAATGGCCTTACAATGCTGTTTTTAAGACTTTGATTTCAATGCACAGATGTTCATGCAAGCTTCATATTCAACTCAAATGGTGGGGAAAATTCCAGATGAAGAGGTGAACACACACACACACACACACACAGAGTGAAAGAACCCCATTACAGATGTATTGAAATAACATATGTGTGTTTATGTGTACATGAATAAATCCACACATTCCATATTACTCCATTGTATTCCATTTTATCTGAAATGGATTGGGAGTTAACTTTACTGGTAGCCTTCTATCCTCTCTCTTTACGTTCACTCCTTGAAATAGCAGCCTGCGATCAGTGCAAATGTAAGTGGACACTACAGTTGATACCTAATATGTCCTGGCAACATTTCTTTTCTGTTAAGCCCCATTACATTGCTTTCATCAAGTCCCCAGCCCGTGAGTGAGTACTTAGCTGTACTAGGTTTGGAGTAGTGCTGTCCCCTTTACTCCAGCCTCAGTTGTGTAAAATCTCATAGGCTCTATCAACCAATACCAATGCTAGGGAATAAAGGCAATAGAAGCAGAATAGAGATCAGCAAAAAAAAAAAGTTTTTTGCGAGTTACTGAAAAAAATGAAGTTCTGTTGTATGGGTTTGATAATTAGAAATCATATGGATTAATAGAAATAATGGAAGTTGTTTCTTAAACTTAGAGTAAGAGATGAATACATATTCATCTGTTGTGGGAAGGGTTGGAAGTCAATTCCTTCTTTCTTTTTTCTTTTTACACTTTTAATCTTTACTATTTTCTCTCTTTTCAACTTTCCTTTTTCTTAACATTCGTTCTTGTTAGTTTTTATTGTTTTCCTCAAAATTTAATAAAGTTATTATAAAAAAAGAAGAATTGGTGGAAAACACTTCAGCTCAGCCAGAGGGAAGGCCAGCCAAGAGGGGCCTTTCTAGGATGATGTTTTCCAGGGCTAGCAGGGATCATTTACTTTACCTGATATTTTTTCTTAAAGAGTTACTGAAGAATCATATTTTCACCCTCTTAGAGGCTGATGTAATATTTTGAGGTTCCCAAATCATTTAACAAGAGCAGAAAGGAAAAGAAAAGAGCATTTTAGAAGTGAAGTATAGAGCAGAGAAGAGAGATACCAGTCTTCCTCTGTTTATTGTTTTTTGTAGGTTTTCTCTCATTCCCCTCTCACTTTCTCACGTATCTTCTTCCTTCAGGGTTCAAGAATAATCCATATTTTAAACTAAATGGATGAAATATGGGAAATTATTTCCAGCATTGAAAGGGTGTGTGTGGAAAGAATTAAATTCCATCACCATAGTGCTTCTCCCCTGAAATGGTCCCCAAAACACCCTTTAATTTTTAAAAAATGGAATCCAAGCCTCATTCATAGGGGCAGATAAGGTCCAGATGAGCTCAGAAGTGCATTCTGCAGGCAGGAGTAGCTGAATTTTCCATTACCTTACAGGCATGTCAATACACAGGGAGAGTGAGAAAAAACTCCATGGCTGCTCTGGTTGTGTGGAGTAATCCGCAGCTGAAGTGGATGTGTAAATATGAGTGCAAAGCATATGCAAAGAAAGTACAACATTTGGAAACAAAGTTGAGGTTTCTTTTCAGGAAGTTGTGATGTAACTATGTAAATGGACATTGGTTGTTTAGGAAAAAATAAAAAAATAAAAAGAAGATAGCCACATGGGTCTTTCAGACGATTGCACTGAAGCACTTTCCACTAGGCCTTGAGCTGGCAGGAACGTATGCTCAGCATCAACTATGCTGTCCCCATGGTCATCCCTATTGTGCCATAGAAATAAGGGCAGCAAATGGTACTTTCTTTACTGTTTTTATCAGGGCCAAGTTAAAGAAAGCAACTGTGGATTCCTCTGGCTTCATTTTTCCACCCACCAAGTGTACAGTCACCAATTACACACTTTAATATGTGATGGTGCTGGTTTGGATGTGTTAAGCCATGTATTTAACGTGGGGGCAGGGGGGATATGAGGTAACGTGGAAGGGAGCTTTTCCAGCATTCATGCTCAGGGCAACCTTTCCTCCACACCTATGCCCAGGCAATCAGGGTGTTTCTGAACATGGGCTTAGCACTTTTCTGAAAAAGCACTAAACCTATGTTCAAAAACAGCCTGGATTACAGGTCACAGGTTCAGACCAGAATGTGGGGTGAAATAAAAGGCAGCAAGGGAGCTTGGTCTGGTGCTGCAAAGGTCTAGTGCTGCAAAGCAATGTCCATGCTGGAAATGAATGACCAAGGAGTCCAGTTTTGACCTCATGACCAGCAGTGCCTGGAATTAACTGGGAGATGCCCATGTGTATGTGTAATTGTGATTGACCAAAGCATAATAACAACAGTCATCACAAATGGCATCTTAATACTGTCAAAAACAGAATAGTGTTGAACACCCACCCACCCACACATGCCACAACATAAGTAACTGTGGTACACTGCAAGAGCAGCCGGGGAAATTGCAGCTGCATGATACTGGTCAGAGTGAGAGTTTTAAAACTCATCTCGCTGAGGCCTTGAAGACCCAGCTCTCTGGAAAAGGCTCTAATGCTAGGAAAGGTGGAAGGAAAGGGAAGAGGACGACCAGCAGCAAGGTAGATGGACTCAGTTACAGTGGCGATGAGTGTACCAGGATTGAGAGACCTGAAAGAACGGGTTAGGGATAGATTGTCATGAAGAAAATGGAAGAGTCAGTAATGACTCAATGGCACATAATCAATCAATCAGTCAGTCAAAAGAGAAAAAAATTAAAGAACAGCCATGCCAAGCTCAGTGTTGGCAGAAGCAGCAGAAAAGCACTTCATGATGACAGAACTAAGAACATACCTCTGGCAAAACCTGGCTCTCTTTCCTAGTTTAAATTCACTTTCTGGGTAGCACAGGACTAGCACCCTCGATTTAAAACAAAGGACTAGTGTTTGCTAAGCCCATCTTCATATGGAGTCCAAATTAGTCTGACAAGTACTAGCAAGGTGTTACATGGTCAGATGCTTCGGTGGAAGCCAGGGGTGCAATCTATCCTACAGCCCCAGCTGAAATGGCCCTGAAAGGGAGATTCTAGGCATTGGAAGGGAACAGGCATGCCAGTGGGAGCTGGACAGAACCCAACCCATGGCTGCATTTGCAGCCCCATCATCAGTGAAGCAGGCTAAACATGGCAGGAGAAAAAGGGAAATGCTATTTTAACAATGCAGCTAAGGGTGATTTTAAGCTGCCTCTGCTCTTCATGCTGGGAGTGAAACTAAGACTACTTGATGAGGGCATGTCAAAGAAAGTGGCTACTGGGGCATTGCTGTGCAGCAGTTAAGGGGAAGTGACAAAAATCCCTTAGTATTCATTGCTTTTTCTCAGAAGGGTAGAATAGTATCTTTCTTCCTTCTTCTGTTCAGTATAGACCTTTGCATGTAGATGGATATCTAACTGTGAGCTAGCAGTGCCGGTGGAAATTGGCCTAGAAACTTCCCAATATGTTTTAATCATGGTTGTATACCACAAGTGAATGCAGTACAGTAAGAGTAGGCTTCTTCTGACAAGTCCCCAAGGAATGCAAGGATTCTTTTTAGTCAATGCTTTTAACTTCCACAACAGATTTTAGCTGAACTCTTAACACAATAAGAATAAAACACTAGGGAAGATGATGTACCCAAGTTCCACAATCCTATTTTGGTTCGTTCTCTGCCTTTCATAAAAATCACATTCTACTGTCTGTATTAACGTACTGAGAATAGAGAAGTACAAACAGAGCAAAGAGCAGTAATTGGCTTGCTAACCTGCTTTACCCAATGCATAATGATAAGCCAACATTGAACAAACCACATTATGGCCAAGTATAGGGATGAACATGCTACAGCCCTTGAACTCCTATTATGTGACTTCTGGAGCCCTTTCTGAAAATGCCTGCTGAAAATTAACAGCACAGCTTCTTGCCATTTTGAGGCAGGGAAATGTGTGGAAATTATAGAGTAATCCCTAAACATGCATGACACTTTACAGTACATTCTAGAAAACAAAAGAAGCCCTCAAAACACAAGGAAAATGCAAATTTCAAGCACAATATGGCCTCCATCCATTTTACAACATCATCCATCAGTAAGGTTCTCAGCCACTCTGAAAAATATACAATGCCATTAAAAGTTTGTCTATCCCTGGCTTAGTGTGCTCTCTGAATCCAGACTTGGAGTGAAGAGACTGAGGTTCCAATGTATTCTAGATGATAGAAGATCACTGGATGACTTTGGGCCAGTCACTGTCTCTCAGCTAAGCCTATCTCACAGGGCTTTTGTGGGAAAAAATAGGAGGGAACATTCAGTTCATCTCCTGATGCCCTTAAATGAAAGGCAGCCTATAAACCTAATAATTAAATATGGGATTCTTCCTTTATTTTATTCATACAGTCACAAAGGCGCACTGAGTTGAGACAGAGTGATTAAGTCACCGAGCTCTGGAGTCTGTTAGAGGGCTGAACTTGAGTTTCCAAGGCTTGATTCCAACATTTTAATCACTATACAACATTGGCCTTCCATGTCACAGACAATGTGTGATGTCCAGTGGAGGCAATCAGAGAGCAGGGGAAAATAAACCTTTTGAGGCCAGGAGCACATCTGATATTTGACAGTATGTTTTGGACTAATTCACAAAATGGCTGTGATAGTTGATAGTCACAAAGCACTATTTATCAGAAGGTAAACTAATTTGCCAGGATGCTCCCTACCATCCTAACTGGACCCTGTGGGCTAACAGATGTTTCTGTAAATATGACGTTTGAGGCTAGTGTTTGTAGTATGCTGGCATCCTATTAAACTTTTTAAAAATTTATTATTATTTTTTTTAAGTCAGGCTAGAACACTAGAAAGCCTCAGGAAGATTCCTGGAGGCACATTGCCTGCTCCTGCCAAAGAAGATGCCCACTTGAGGCCATTCTTCAGGGAGACTGTCATGTAAGAAAGTCACAATATTTGGCTCAGGAGGAAAAAAAAGTGCTTAGAATTTCCAGATTATAAGTTAGAAATGGAGGAAGAGGTACTTCCCCAAATTAAAAACACAGTGCCTAAATCAGTGTTTCTCAACCTTGGCAACTTGGCAACATGCTGGCTGGGGAATTCTGGGAGTTGAAGTCCCACATCTTCAAGTTGCCAAGACTGAGAAACAATGGCCTAAACTATTTAAGTAAGTTATATTGATGGCATTAGGTTTGAAGGCATTCTAAGGTTATCTTAGTACTGATGCTTTTGACTGAATTATTGATTAGGTGCCATCAAGTTGGTGCTGACTCTTAGCAGCCACATAGATTTTTTCCAGGAGGATCTATCCCCAACCTGGACCTTCAGGTCTTCCAATGGCGTACCCATCACCGCTGTAATTGAGTCCATCACCTTGCTACTGGTCATGCTCTTCTCTTTCCTTCCATTTTTCATAGCATTATGGACTTCTCCAGAATTTGCATAATGTGTCCCAAGTAGGACAATTTGCATAATGTGTCCCAAGTAGGACAATTTGAGCCTAGTCATTTGTGCCTCGAGTGAGAACACTGGGTTGGTTTGTTTGATAATCCTTTTTTTTTTTTTGGCTGTCCATGGTATTCTCAGGAGCCTTCTCCAATGCCAAAGTTCAAAGTGTTAATACTTGTTTTATCCTGCTTATTTGAAGTCCAACTTTTGCCCTCATAGAGTATCACAGGGAATACCATTGGCTAATTCTGATCTCTGTAGGTATAAACACATCCTGTCATCTCAGTATCTTTTTCAAGACCTTAACTGTTACTCTATCAAGTGCTAGTCTGATGCATATTTCTTGACTACTAGTTCCTTTACTTTTGATAGTTGATCCTAAAAGGGAGAAGCTAGGACTGGCTTTAGGCTAAGGCCAAGCAGGCACTGGCCTAGGGTTCCAAAGCTTAGGGGTAACAACAACACCCCTGCTTCCAAATCTTTTTTAAAATGCAGATCTTTGCATCAACTGGAAGTGGTACCATCAGTCAATGTGGCCTAGGGGCACCATATGCCCTTGAGTCAGCACTACACATACTGATTTCTTTTTGCCATTCTTTGGCTTTCTTGATTATTCAGTGTGCATCAGCAGTAATGCCTGGTGTTCCTCAGCCTTTTCTAAAGCCAGCTTGAACATCTGGCATCTCCCTTTCCTTGTAGGGCTCTAATCTGTGATGGATGATCTTAAACATTATTTTGCTAGCATGTAAAATTAAGTGTATTGTGCAATAGTTTGCACACCATGTAAAATCTCCTTTTTTGGTACTGGTATATAGACCAGCCTCTTCCTATCTGTTAGCCACTGTGTTGTTCTCTAGATTTTTTGGCATAACTTGGTTAGAAACTTTATTGATTCTTCTTCTGTTACTTGCTATATTTCTGTAGATATTCTATCCATTCCAACTTGATAATGATTGGACTGCTGATCTCACTTCATTTTCTAGTACTAAAAGTTTTTTTAAGTAGGGAATATCATCTAAGCTACCTTAGATGTTGACATCTCTATTGTACAGAATTTCAGTATATTCTTTCCATCTTTCTTTGATCTTCTTTGAATCAGTCACTGTCTATCCAATGGCATCTTTTACAATTTGAGGTTGGAACCTCCTTCCATTCAGAGATCTTTTGGAAGACTTTCCCTCTTTTTCCATGTCTGTTTCCATTTTCAGTGTCTGTACAGATACTGTAACACTGCTTCTTGTCTCTTCTAACAGTTCTCTCACATTCTTTATTATTTTCTGAGAACTTCACATTTTTTGGCTTTGTCTTCTCTTCTCCTCTAGGCAATATCTACGGTTTGTTCTGACATCCAGTTTGCTTTCTTCTGTTTTGTAATCTTTGAGAGTCTTTTTTCACATTCACCCTTAACAACTTCTTTAAGTTCATTCCATATGTCCTTTCATTCCCAGTCAATTAGGTTCAGGACTTCAAAGTGATTCCTGATGTTCTCCTTGGTGATTATATGCTCAAGATAATATTGTGGAAACTGGTTGGCTTTCTTCTGCTGCTTTAACTTAACTTGAAACTTGCACATGAACAATTTGTTGTCTGTTCCACAGTCAGCCCCAGGCAACATCAATGCTGTTATAATTGAGCTCCTCCATCTTCTTCTACCAATAATACAGTCAATTTTATTTCTGTGTGCTCCATCTAGTGATGTCCATGTATACAAGCATCATTTTGGTTGTTTGAAGAAAGTAATACCAATGAAGAAATCATTGGATTAGCAGAAACTGATAAGTCATTCTCCTGCTTGGCTTTTGTTTCCTTGGCCATACAGTCCTACTACATTTTCTTCTTCCTATTTCAAACTTTAGCATTCTAGTCTCCAGTAACAATCAGCACATCTTGCTTGAATGTTCTGTCAATTTCAGATTGAACTGCACCATAAAACTCCTCCATCAACCTCCTCTTCTTCTGCATCAGTGGTTGCAGCATAAACTTGGACAATCATCAGGTTTGTCCACAAAGTCTAATTTATATTATTTAGTCATTGATTGCATTTTAGCCAAATACTGTTCCTGCTATACCCTTCGTAATTATGAAAGAAATGCCATTTCTTGTTTTTCATATCCTGAGTAATAAACAATTAGATCTTTTGACTGAAAGTGTCCAGTTCCAGACCATCTCAATTCTCTGATGCTGACAATGTGTACTCAATTCATCTTTTACTGTGTTGAACTTTCTCACATTCAAGCTTTTTATGTTCCATATTCACACTGTAATTCTGTCTTTCAAGCTTCTGATTTTGTTTTCCTGCATGGCAGCCTCGGCAGCTCGATGTCCCAAAGGCTTTAATCTAGCCATGCCATAACCATTTGTTCTCTGAAAGATCTTTGGTTCTTCCTTAGTAGCATGTTAAGTGCTATCCAACCTGAGAGGCCCATCATCGAGCACTATATCATCAGTCGTTTTATATTTTCTATCCATATGGTTTTCTTGGTAAAGTGCAAGAGTGGTTTACCATTTCCTTCTCCCACACAATATGAAATTATGCCTTTGCCATTGTCACTAAAGTGAACATCTGCTTCCTATACCACTGCTGCCCGATATTATGCCTGCTTGCTTTAGCTGGGCAGCTGGGATGACCTTCCCACCTTGGGTGAGCCTGCTGGGACTATTTATTCTTGGCATATTCTCCTCCAATGAACACCCCACCACCACCACAATGGGGTGGCACAGCAGGACTTTGAGGAGTGGGTGGGGGGGAGAATGCTTTTAATAGGTCTGAATAGATTTGTTATATCTAACCACTACTGTTCTGGATTTTTTTTAGTATCTGTTGGAATGAAATATTTCTGTTTAATACTGACATTTTGCTAGGTAGCTAGCTATTATATTGTCATAGAAATATTTTTGTTTATTTTTAATAGATTGCTATTTTAATAGAAAAACTAATAATTTTAACTGTTTGCTTAATATGAATGTTTCACATTGCTGTTTTTGATATTATAATTATATTAATGTATCTTAGCAACTTTGGTGTTCTACAGCAACAAAAACCAAAACCCAAAATGAAAATTCATTGTACATTTTTTAAAAAATTCACAGCCTTTTTTGCAAGCAAAGTCGAACAGGAAAGCAAAAACAATGCGGGCAAAACAATTCACAGGTGTGGTTCAACTGCCTTTGACCGTGTCTTTACCGCCAAGTGAGTATTCCTTTGCATATTCATGTTAAAAGAGCGAGAAAGAGTTCCATATATATTATTTATTGTAAGTGTTGCAGTTGTGGATACAAGAATGGCAAAATCTAAAGAGGCATTCTGGAACTGAAATCTGTTAAGGCTGCTAAACATATCTGTTACAGAGGTGGCTTCCCTGAGAATTATGTGGAGCAAATCTACACAGAATTCTGATTTTAAACACAATTCCTGTCTACCTCACTAGCCCTAGAAAGCTGGCCTTCAGTTATGAACTATTTCTTGGTTGACTCATTGGAGATAATAGGGCATTCCGCTCACATACTTGAGCTGCAAAAATCCGGACAGCCTCTAGTGGACAGTAAAGGGTTAATGTTTTCTGTTTCTCTTTGCTGTCTTCTAGTGGTCATGCAGATGTTTGCAGTCCAGATCTTATAGCCTCAGCTCACAGTGGTCTTTAATTCAACTACTGTGTGCATACCCAGGAAATACCCCAATCAAGCATATCATACAAAGCAAAATCAGGGGAGTCCACCGGGTATAGTAAAAAAAAACTCAAGATGGTGGCTATGACGGAGCCATAAACTCTTCACTTGGTTTTTATGTTCATCGTGATATAGACACCCTGCAAAGCCCGGGTCCAGACAGCCACATCCTCTTCCAGGAAACTCTGAACATCCCACCACCACCACCACCATTGTTGCAGTCTGCCATTAACCTCTGCCTGAAAAGAATGCTCAGCTCACTGTCCAACCTTCATACATTTGTTGTTGATAGACTTTTTTCCTGATTTTCTCTCTCTCCTTTTGTATTCCCACAACCCTTGAAGTTTGCCCCAGCTTGCTAGCTACTTCTTGGACACATTTATGCCCTTTATATGTATAATGTCTGTCACACCAAGACTGTTCTTTCTTCGTTATTTGCTAGATTTATATCCTGCTTTTGGAAGCAAAAATTAGCATACATTTTATGTGATCTCCAGGAGTAAAGACTGACTCAAAACCATAAAAAAAACAAACCACACAATTAAAACTATCCATCGCTAATAGTCGCATAAACTGTCATATCAATAAAATAACAACCACAGGTGACAACAAAATTAAATCAGAGCAAGAAAACCTCATACTTTAAAGACCATATGGAAGAATTCCATTTTGTGTAATGCACAGTAGGAATAACCTTGAGGAACAGGAGGAAGAGCTGCAACCAAGACACCGTTCAGATAAAAGAAATTTGAGTCTGAGGCAGAAACGTAATTTGAGAAAGTGTCTCAGACTTGACCTTCCCTAGTTCTCACAAAGATAATTGGAGGGAGGGGGAAAATGTATTCACACTTGCAAGATTCTGTTACTGTAACCTTAAAATAAAAGTAGTATTAGCATTCATAACTTTGATTTCCTAGTCTGGTCTACCTTGAAAAGCAGACATTTTGACATACTTATGAAAAAACAGAGGGTTGGTGACAGCCAGACCTGGAGAGGGTCTCTTCTACAAAGTGGGAGCCTCCACAGAAAAGCAGTGTCTGTTGATCTTCACGGTTATCACTTTCCATGGGAGGGAACACCAACCATCCCCAACAGGAACAAATGCACAGGACAGGACAGAGCTTCTCTGAGGAAGCAATTCTGAAGATACAGAGATACTCTCCTCCAATAATTAATTAATTTATTGTTAAACTTGTGCGTCACCTGACCCTGAACAACTCTTTGGTTTTTCTGTTTCGCCTTCTCGCAAATCATCATATTCTGTTTGTTAAATTTGAGAATATTTTTACTTTTAAACACTTTAGTTGAAATTTCACATTGAAAGTTATATATATTTTGATGCATGTTTCTCCAAAACATGCATTTTTGTTTGCAATTTTGCGTCATGTGTATAGTTTTTATAAGTTTCCCTGATATAATGCATTTTATACATTGTTTCCTTAATATACGCATATTTGAATAGATTTTTTTCCAGTTTTTTAAAATTCATTTACTTGCTGGCTGTTTCACTACAAAATACAGAGAACTGTAAACTGTGAAAACAAGAAATTAGATAAAAGCAAACTAAACAAATGTCTTAATCATCCCTAGCAATGGTCACACAGTCTGGTATTATACAGATAGTCACCGGGTTAAGAATGCCCAGTTTAAGGATGCCCCATAGTTAAGAACAGAGCCTATTTTAGCAAAATTTTGAGTTAAATACACAATGATTTGAGTTAAATACACAATGGTTCGAGTTCATTACACAATACTACTTATATAATATTATACAATAATACTGTTCTGGCTTACATACAAATTCAACATAAGGACAGACCTTGGGAATGGAAATGGTTCTTAAACTGGGGACCACCTGTATAAAGCAGAGTATTGGGTGAGACCTAAGTTAAATTAAGCTTTGTGTAAATAATATTTATGCTGAACAATTTTACATAAGATTCTTAACATAGTAAAAGGTAAGGCAGGATTGATTTTAGTTCATACGCCACTTGTTAACTACTTTTGAAAATGTCATGGCTATGGATACGTTCTCTTACTCTCAGTATAATGTGCCCTCACTCTTCCTCTTCCTAATTTTTCTCTAGCCAAAATTGTAGAGATGCCTATCCTACGTTTCTTGCTGTGCTTTGGTGTGCCGGCCTGCTGTGCAGCCAAGGTGGGTAATCCATTCTTTGGATCCTGCTCTTCAGCCTGAAAGGCTCCCAGAGTCTGTTTATATATGTCATAAAACATAACAAAAGAAAAAAAAAATAGGTGGGGAAGGAAAAGAGGTGCTAATTCTTATTATTACATGGATCTCATATTAAAATTCATTCCCTTGGTCCCTTTTGTTGCTGTTGAGAATGAACAATAATACTGAATTTTCCTTTTGAAAGATTCTTGCTAGAGCTCTCAAGAAAAGTAAGCGAGGTGGCTTCATTTAAAAACTATGGGAAGAGAACCGTTAACACAAATACCACCCTGAGACAGGCAATTGGATAGATATTTTATAGCATGATATTGACATGAATATAGGCTGACAACCTTTTTCTTGGCAGATCTTTTATGCCTTTAATTATTCTATGGCAAGGAAATATTTGGCAGATAAAACCTGGAAAGCTTGATTCAAATGACAGTTAATTCTAACAAAAAATAATGGCTACTTCAGGTTCATATGATGCATGGATCCATAAAGGCAAGCTGCTTACCACGGTTAAAGAATGGTGCAGAACCAAGAAGAGGGCAGGGTGTATATTCTGGCTGATCCCCTCGATGGCTGAATGTGTCATGCAAATTTCCTGGGTGTATAGATGGCGCCAAGCCATAGCATACTTTGCTTAATTTTGACTTAATGTTTTCAGTAAACTTGGCACTCTTGTGTTAATCATGGTTCATGGCTTAGCACAGTATGTGAAACCAACCAGCTGTGGCCTAGGCAATAAACTATCATGGTCACCTGCAGAGGGGCATGTGACATCATGTGCATGATGACACCATGGTGGCTTCTAATAGTTGCCTATGTAAACCATAGCAAATGTGTGAAGCCAGCCCCTCTTTAAAAATTGGTTCCTTCTTTCTTCATTTCAGCTCCTGCTGCCTTTGCTGGGCTGATGTATTTGTTTGTGAGACAAAAGTATTTTGTCGGCTACATGGGGGAAAGGACTCAGAGGTAACTCCACATTTTTTTCTTTTCCAGAGTTGTCAGATGAGCATTTATGAGTTTATTTCTCCTCCTGCCAGCGCTACTATTCCTAATCCCATATTCTGTCATTCTAACTTGCCTCTCTCCAGATGTCTTAAACTACAACTCCCATAATCAGCTGGAATTACAAGAGTTGTGGTGCAAAACAACTGGAAAAAGCTAAGCCAGGAAAGACTTTCAGATTTGCCCTCTCAAGTTAATTCTGAAAAATAAAAAGTGAACGAGTCTGCAATTCTAAATGGGATTGGGGGGTAGCCGGGCAGAGGAGAAAATGAACAGGAAGAAGGAAGTAGATCTACCTTGTTTTGTTCTCTGAAGTTTTTTGTACTTTTAAATCCATATGCAAACAACATTCATAAATGCAAGGGTTAAATTAACTGAAAAGTTATAGCACGTCCAGATGACCAGCCTTCTCCTTCACAAACTCTCCAACATTGTTCCACACTGTTCAGACAATTCCAGATTCTTTCTGACACCAGTATGCTGAAAATACAGTAAATTAGAACTATGCTGAGATCAGTAACTTATTTCTAGTGGCCACCATGTAGATGTTGGTTATTGGGTTACTTGCAAAGACAGAATGGTGGGACAGAAAGAATGTTTATATTCTGAAACCAAGTCTAAACGCAAAGTCAATTAACAGATCAGTTTTATCTTAAGTATTTAGAGATCCTGAGTGTGCACTTTTGCAGAGTGCATATTAAGAACATGTTGTTGGATTACAAGGATGTTAGATTTAAAACACAAAAAAGAAGACCACAAAAAAGTTGACTAGAACTTCTCTTTCATCCTGTTTGTTTTCCCAATGCTAAGCACTACAGATTTCACAGCCACTGAAGTGTTATGTATAGGCTGCATCAACTCCCAGCTGCAAACCCTGGGGTTGTGGGATAGTCAGCTAAAGCAGAGGCAAGCAGTCTTTTCCCAACTTTTAAAAGTTTTTTTTAAAAAAAATATTTAATGAATACAAGAGGCAGTGATATCAGCAGAAGGGGTGGTGCTGGAATTTTCAGCCTCCTGTTGGGTGGGGGTGGGTGCCGTTATTTGGATTACTAAAACAGGCATTTTAACAAAACTGTTTTTACATATTTATTCTAGTGATGATTTTAAAAAAATTAAAAATCATGCTGCCAAAAATCATCAATATGCCATCCAAAATGGACATATATTAAGAGGCATATTAAGTCTAACCCTATGTATTTTAAGATGCATACATTATATACTTGCATCAAATTTATCTGCTAATCTCATAACTCTGCTGCAGAGACATGGGCTCGTGCAGATTTCACTCCAAAATATCTAAGGTGTACTGTATTCAAATGGATCTTGGCTTTGATAACAGATTGAGAGATTTTGGTCTTTTCTAGTGAACTGATAATCTTCTTCCATTCTTCTTTAAGCACTCCTGGTTACATCTTTGGAAAACGCATCATATTTTTTCTGTTCCTGATGTCTGTGGCTGGAGTCCTCAATTATTATCTGGGTGTCTTCTTTGGAAGTGACTTTCAAATGCATATAAAAACTGTAACCAATACTATCTCTCCACTGTTGCTCATTCCTTAAATCTTTGTAGAATTGGAGATGAGAGAGGATAGAGGAGATTTTTGTATAGCCAATCAATATCTAGAAGAAAAAGTTTGAAATGGATGCACAAAGCTCCTTTTAGTTTGCCATAAATCTAATGCTCCTAGAGTCATGTAGTTTTGATTTAACACAGCTTTTTTTATCCTACAAGAAAGTGATTTATTGCACACAACTAGCAGATTTGTGGTTGGAGAAGAATAATTTCCTGCCAATTACAGAACCCACCATGGGTTCAGTCACTGTAGTTTGCAAGGAGGTTTAGTGTTTGCTTTGTTTTGTTTTGTTTTTATTTTTATTTTCTTTACTTTTAAGATAAGGTACAAAGAAACAAGTGTCTGATGTTATATCAAAGTGTCCATTAATTTTATATATCTATGATTGCCAATCAAATTCAGATTGTTCTTCAGAGTATAGATTCAATCACTTGGTAGTTATTATCCTCAGCCCATGAGTTTAATATAATAATAAAATAGAAAGTATGCCTTTACCTGGATTGTTTTGTATCTTGCTGGCATTTAAAATAAAGTTGTTCACAAAGATGAAATTAGTCCTTTAGTGCTTGATCCTACATATTTCTTAAAATGCAGTGCCAGATGTAATATTACACACACACACACACACACAATAGCATAAGCATATGAAGGAAAAACAAACATAAACATGTTCAAAAGAAAACCTGGGAGAAATTGGTTATTTATTTATTAGACTCAGACGGCCACCCTTCTCAGCATATTACTCTGGGTGACTAACAAAAATTTAAATCACCCACAATAACAGAAATAAATAAAACGACCATAACAACCATCAACACAGTTCAAAGGTGTTTAGTTTTAACTCAAAAACTCCTGAGACAAAAATCATATGAACCAGGCCCATTTAACAACTTAGCCCAAGACTTGGGGAAATAGTCAGATCTTTAAGGCCTTACCGAAGACACACAGAATCATCTGGATCTTGGGAGGAACAGTGTTCTATAGGGCAGGCACCACAACACAGAAGTCATGTTTTTCTAGGTGCCATCAGGTGATGCTTTTTCACAGAAGGGACCTGGAGCATACCCATTCTGTTGGATCTGGTGGGATAGGAAGAAACAATTGGACATAGGCAGTCCTGCAGATAACTTGGTCCTATGCTAGGAAGAGCTTTAGGGATGATGACAATCATCTTGAATGGCACCTGGAAGCCCACTGGGAGCCAGTACAGTCTGCATTCTGGACCAGCTGGAGCTTCCAAATACTCTTCAAGGGCAGCTCTATGTAGAGTGCATTGCAATAATTCAAACAGAAAGTGACTAGGATGTGAGTGGCCTGGTTTAGGAATGGATTCAACTGGTGCACAAAATCCTGTTAGCCATGGTTGTTACCTGCTTTTTAAGCAGAAGATGTGAGTGCAAGAGCACTCCCAAATTATGCATCAACCCCATCTAGGGGAGTAGAACTCTATTCAGAGTTAAAGATGGAAACTTCCAGACCCATGAAGCCTAAAAACCCACAGTTACTCAGTCTTCCCAATGTTAAGCCAAAGACTGTTCTTTCCCATCCAGACCCCTACAACCTCCAAGCACTGGGAAAGAACCTTGACCACTTGGTCAGTCCAGGGCAGAGATGTATATAATCTCATCCAGCAGCTTCCATGCAGAGGTTGAATAGAAGCAGGGAGAAGACAGAGTCTTGAAGCACACCACAAAGCAGAGCTTTTCCCCCTTCCCCCAACACAGACTAGAACTGGCCCTAAAGAAAGAAGGATAACCATCACAGCACTATGCCTCCCACTGCCAATTCTTGAGCCAGTCCAGAAGGATGCCATAGTTGATGGTATTAAAAGCTCCTGAGAGATTAGTAGGAGCCAGAATGGATGCATTAGTTTGTTCTGGTCCTGTTGGAGGACATCAACAATTGCAACCAACACCATCTCAATGCTATAATCAGGCCTGAAACCCAACCAAAAATGTTCCAGGCGATCCAGTTCCTCTAGAGCCTTCTGGAGCTACATGCCAACCACTTTCCCAACAACCGTCCCCCAAAAAGGTTGAAGACTGGACAAAAGTTGTCCAGGTCCAGAGGATTTGGCAATTGTCTCTTGAGGAAAGGGCAGACTACCACCTCTTTCAAAGCCAGAGGAAGCACCCCTCATTCACTTCCTCGTAGAGGGATTTTAGGTCAGGCAATACCAAATTGATTACTCAAAAATATTTCTTTTTCTAAAGATGCTAAGACTAGATTCACATATTGTGCTAAGCTATGTTTGCTTAACCATGATCAGTTGAATAAACAGAGGATTCAAAAAACTTATCAAATCATAAACTATGACAATCTACTATACATTGGCTGGGTTCACACAAAACACTAAGACAAAAGTAAACCACAGAATGTGCTAGTTTGATACATGAACCATCTTTCAGCCAGGATTCACACACAGTGCCAAGCCATGTTAATCATGGTTTGTTGAATAAGCCCCAATTGGCTAAATCCAAATGTGCTATGCTATAAAACAATGATTTACAAACCATGATGGCTGGATTCATACAACATACTAAGCCAAAACTAAACCAAATGCATTAACATTCGCACAGATAACTCTTTGACAAAATTATTAACATAGACCTTCATAAAGCAGATGTTTGCCTGGCTATCTGCATTGCTGCAGCAATGTCCATCATACACAGTCCCTCAGTACAGATATAGCAAGACCTTTTTCCTTCTTTATTTTCTGAAAAGTAACCATTTCACTTGAAAATCAACTTGTAATACAACCCAACAGACTGTTTGCTAAACTAAAACAAAAATAATTACTCTGTCTCTGCAGTTGTTTGGATTAGGGTCTAGATCTTCCCTATGATGTTTCATTCATTCATTCATTCATTCATTTAATAGACTTGTCCCCGCCCATCTCCCCACAATCCCTTATTTACTTTATTGCTTACAGAGGTCATACTGCTCATTCAAATGACTCTCAGAAGTGTACAAGATAAAACATAGAATCATCCCAGCATAAATTAACCCCAACACCTTAACATTAACCTGAAAACAGAAACAATAAAATGGCCACCCATCCACCATCAGTTTAGATCTCAAAAGTCCACTTAAACAGCCAAGTCTCCAGTGCTTACCAGAAGCCCGGGAAGAAAGATCCAAAGGAACCTCAAGGAATAGTGCACTCCATAGAGTAATTCTTTCAATGTAGATACTATACAAGATGTGCAGATAAACCTTCTGGAGTGGCAAATCACTGGTGGCATTTTGTCTCTCCAATCCTGTGCAGAAAATAGTATTTTTATAAATAATAATAATAATAATAATAATAATAATAATAATAATAATAGCAGCAGCAGCAGCAGCAGCAGCAGCAGAGATAAAACTGCATTGGTACTTATGTCTGGACAATATTAGTAATCTTACAATCTTCTGCCTACCTAGTATCACAGGAGGGATAAAAATCAGTGATCTTCTGTCATTCAACTCAGAATGCCTTTTCTAGCACAGCAAGGCTGATTGATCAAACTGGATTTGCGGAGCCAGAAGTCTGCTGAAAAGCTTTGAAATAATAATAATAATAATAATAATAATAATAATAATAATAATAATAATACTTCAGAATTCAAACAGACAAGCACCTGCCACACAACACCCCAGACTTAACAGTTGTTGGTAAGAAAGACAAAAAAGTCTGGATAGTGGGCATTGCAATACCTGGAGACAGCAGAATAGGAGAGAAAGAACTAGAGAAAATCACAAGATACAAAGACCTGCAAAGAGAAATAGAATAACTGTGGCAAAGGAAAGCAAAGATAGTACCAATAGTAATAGGTATCTTGGGTGCAATCCCAAAACAACTGGAGCACACTTGAACACCATCGGCACTGACAAAGTCACCATCAGTCAATTGCAAAAGGCAGCTTTACTTGGAACAGCTTATATCCTGCGACGATGCCTTGAACATCATCAAACAACATCTGCCTATCCCAGGTCCTTGGGAAGGACTCAGTAGGTGGATAAAAATGCCAAATCCAGTCTAAACATCTGGCTGACTGTGCAACCAACCATAATAATAATAATGATGATGATGATGATAATATGCACTACACCCATGTAATGACATTGATAGGTGATATTTGCCACATAGTGAGGGCAGACGTGGAATGCTGCAAGCGTGGCAAATAGTTGAGAACTAAAAAGAGCTCTGGCTGAATACACAGGCTAGCCTAGAAGAGTATTAAATGGCCAAATAAAGGAAGGTGTTGAAAAGCAATGAAACTAAGGATGTATATAAGAATGTGCAGCTCATGATGCCAAGGCAAAACTGGCAAAGGAAGCCATGATATGGCCAGTACTTAACCACATCCAAGGAAAGATTAATAATGAAAAAACATGGCAATCGCTAAAAAAAGACGCATGAAAGAAGGAAATGGAAGGTCTCATTTTAGTGGCTCAAGAACAGTCATTGGGCCCGTATGTAATGAAAGCTAAATCTGAGAAAAGTCAGCATAAGAGTACATATGGGCTATGCAAAAGGACAGGAGGAGATCACTGAACACCTGGTATGTGGATGCAGGAAGATTGTGCAGACGAGTCTTTGGAATGACACAATAAAATGGCCAAGCAGATACTTTGGAATCTTAGTAAGAATTAGAACTTACCAGCAACGAAGAATTGCTGAAACCACAAAATTGAAAAAGTGGTTGAGAACAAAGAGTTTAAGATCCTGCAGGACTTCCAGATTGATAAACATTTAGCCCACAATAAGCCAAACATGACTATAGTTTCAAAGAAATAAGTATGGATAATTAACACTACAGTAGCTGGAGGTAGAAGGGTCAATGAGAAAGTACTAGAAAAAATAGGGAATGTAAAGACCTTCAAATAGAGATTGAAGGTGGAAAAAGAAAGTAGTAACAATGCCAATATTAGATAGTGTGCTTGCTGGCATACCAAAAAATCTGGAAAAAGCTCTTTTGGTATGGAATAGGAATGGACAGAATCTCAACTCATCAATTACAGAACATTGCACTACTTGGAATAGCACATATATTATGACAATATCTTTAACTATCTAGAATTTTGGGAAGGATTGGATAGTCACAAGTACCAGATTCAGTCAGAACTATCTGACAGACTGTATGTAATAATAATAATGCAATTTAAGGGAATGCCCTTTAAATAAGAGATATCCTTTCCTTTTAGAAACACACAGCAGCCTTAAGCAATCTACAGTATCAAGGTTACCCAACTTTTTTCAGGTGACACATCTTTGAGTGATATATCAGTGTTGAGATGTAGGACAAGGACCAGAAAGACCAGGGGTCCAATCCCTATTCAACATAAAAAGGTTCTGAGCGAATTTGAGGCAATTGCTATTTCTCAGTCTAACATACTTCACATAGTTGTGAAGACAAAATTAAAATGTGGATATGATGGTATTCCTTAAGTCAATCATAATAGTGAAGGGATCTTTGATGGCAACTAGCCAGAGTTCACCTGTTTCTGAAAAAATTAAGGAAGGAAGCCTAAACACATTAATATGTAAGCTCCACTGAAGTCAAGTGAAATTATTTTTAAATAGACAGCCATAGGGAAACAGTTTTGCATGAGAAGCAAACCAGGATTCCAACACACTGTAATTCTGCAGATGATGAAAGAGAACTTGTTCTCAGCAGCTGGAGAACAAAAGGGTGGTAAAATCGAAAGATCAAACCACTGACATAAACATTTTTTTTTCAAATGCCCTATACTTTGAAATAAATTAAGTGATTCCATTATATGTTCCACTATACAAATTGTTCTCACATTTGCATTTCTTTCTGAATATGTCTTTGTATTTGCCTTTTCAAATGTGGTCAGTGTATGAAACAATGATAGTTTCAGAAGGAATCCCTGAAGTGCCAACTACATAATAAGTTACATTTCCCCCAAGAATCTGTGATTTTGGTTTTTTTTAATTTGAAGCAAGCAAGATCTGCAACACGTTTTGCAGTGTAGACTACTTTTTTCCCAGGGATTTAGCTAACTGAGCAGCCATGCTTCTTTCTGGATGTTGGAATACTGTTGTTTACAATTATATCTAAAGTAGCATACAAACTGATGAGAAGCTAGGAGGTTGTAATGAGCAACAGGAATGCCATTTTGCAGGGGAGGGCTAGCTCTGTCATTATGAGTAAATGAGCATGTCACAAGAGTTGTATATGGGGAAGATTAATGGCTTAGGTGTTGTAGTTAACTGAAGCCACTGCCTCTGTGGGCACTGTGGCTAATCACAGATAAGAGGGGAGGGCACTACATGCAAGGTGTCCATGCTAAGAGAGCATGAACTGGTAAAGGAGAGTATGTGATAGACCAATGCCTTACACCCATATTGTTAATGATTGGCTTAAACTTTGGGATTAGAAATCTATAAGAAAGGTGGTGAGGAATGCTGGATGTGGCCACCACCCATCTCTGCCTGCTTGCTGATTTGGGCTCTACTACAGTAAAGTTTCCTGATCTTCCATATATGTCTTCCTGTCTTTTATAGTAGTCCAGCTCAGGAACAAACTTCTTAACTTGTAACAAGTATGTTTTATTCAATTCAACCTTACTTAAGAGTTTTCCATTCCACACTCTGGCAATGGAATGCTAGCTAAGTGTACATTATGTGCACTGATTCTGTACTACTTGGGTTCATTAGCGTGTACCCAACAAGAAGCAACATGCTTTTGGGGGGGAAAACCTGATACATCCATATCAATAAAAGAGAGATTCCATTGCAGATACTATCATATACCAGATCTGAGCTGCCAAACTCTGGAGGACCACTAAATAGTAGCAAAAAGATACAGAAAATATAGAAAATATAGCCTAAATCTTGTAGCTCTGTGCTAGTATAAAATGCTCTTCTAATTTAACCTCAGATTTTCAACTGCATATTCAAAATACAATACATACATATTAAAAAATGGATTCCAGCTTTTGATGGAGGATGTTCTCCTTCCAGTGGTAAAATAAGGTTTAGTTGAATGCTCCAACAAAGATTATGAGCAGGGTATTACATCCAACAATATTGGGGCTTCATGGAGGAGCAATTGATAGGATGTGGAAAGAGAGGAAGAAAGGTACAACCTTCTGAGAAGAAAAAAAAATTCCTTGCACAGTGTCCACAATTGTGGCTTCAATTTAGCACTGTGATGGAATCAACATACATTCTTTCAAAAATGCAGTTACTAAGCCAAAGTATGGATAAAACAACCACATTACTGCTGTCATGTGGTGTGAACACAGTCTTCTATTGAGCAGTTACTCCTCGTGACCTTTTATTAAGTGAAAGATAGCTGCTGTTTTCCCTAGTTAAGAGTCACAGCTGCAGACAGGATAGGTTTCATTTCTTTTCTAAGAGGAAGACAAGAAAGAATAGTTTGGAACTGCAGCTAAAACAAATCTAATTGTAACACTAATGAGACAGTGGAATGAATGAGCAAAGCAAGTTATGACATCCCCCTATGCTGGGAGTTTACACACCAGCACAATATATCAGTGGCTATAACATAATTAATTCTGCTTCATGGCAGATGACCTTTTTAAAGGTCACCGTGGAGATCTGGAGGTCTCTATTAGTGTGAAGATTATGCAGCACTACAGCAAAGCCAAGATCCGAGACAAATTTCAAGATTTGTGCAATTCCTTGTTATTCAAAATCATTCTAATCTGGATTAATCCAAGATAAATTGTACTCCTTTCTTTTAGTACATCTATTTATGTAGTTCTATTGCTACTTTAAGAAATTGTTTAAGTATCTTTAGCAATTCAACCATTAACCTAACTGTACTGTACAGTCATATCAATTTCTCTCAAGATCTATCTTGTGTACAGGCAAATACAATCTGGAAAAGGGAGGTATTATGTTAGCCAATAGTTTGATTTAATTTTAATTAGATACAGTATAAATTAAATCAAGTTTGGCTTTTGACTTTGCCTTTCCCACTTCTTTGTCCTGGCCTCCCTGTTTTGAAGTGCAACCCCTGATGTTAATCCCCATAAAAGCTGCATGCTCCTGTTCCTCTAAGTCAGTGTTGTCCAAACTTGGCCACTTTAAGATGAGTGGACTTCAACTCCCAGAATTCCCCAGCCAGCATCTTAAAGTTGCCAAGGTTAAGAAACCCTGCTCTAGTCGATCCTTCACTAAGTGGAAAATTGGGCTAGATGACATCTAAGATCTACGATTCTCTGATTGGCCACTTCTCTGTCCTCCAGCACAGGGTTCCTCAACCTTGGTGACTTGAAGATGTGTGGACTTCAACTCCCAGAATTCCCCAGCCAGCCAGCTGGGGAATTCTGGGAGTTGAAGTCCACACATCTTCAAGTCATCAAGGTTGAGGAATCCTGCTCAAGCATATATCTTCTTGTTGGGAAGCCAGGAGCTTGAATTTGAATTTTTAAAGTATTTATTATCCTTTTTAAACAAAAAACAAACACCCACCCCCCTGTTTTGCCTCTTTGTGTCAGCTCTTTAGATTCTCTTCTGGAAAATGTCAGTTCAGGTGTATGATTTGCCTAATATTTTCTGCAGTAAGATGCAAATGTTAATTCAGCTTTTCTGCAGTCATATTATGTTCCTTTAGCACCTCTTTCAACTCTAATAATCCAAGTATTATTAGAGTTGATCATATGAAGATCCATTATGTGTAGGTGTGCACATGGTTGTGGTGGTGGAGAATTCTTACCTTTCTTTCTTCATTGTATGTCCTGATTGCTTTTGACAAGGTGTGGACCTTCTTGTTCTTTCTTTCAGCAAGAGTTCGGTTCTGTGATGGAAAACTCTTTGCATCTAAAAGCTTCTCTAAGTGGATCCATAAATCATGCTGGGTTTCTTTCAGTGTGGCAGTGGTGGTGGTATCTTTCTCTATCTACAAGATACATTCTAGTTAAACTTCTATTATTGTTGGTTTGAAAACCCCAAGACAACCTGGAAATATGTGTGCTCAGGACTGAATCCTTAGCTCGCTTCTTCTACTGTCTAAAGAAAGTTTGCAGATATTGCCTTTTAACATGACTGTTAATAACTCAGACCCCAAAGTAATTATTTTACCAGAGTTATAAAGTGCCATCTAGAGGGGATCTTTGACATAGTAATTTCCAGACAAACTGTGATTGGTGTAGCTGCTATTCCCATAATACTGACTGTAGTGCTAATTGATTTCAGTAGGATTAAATCTCATCAGAGTGCTTAGAAGGTAGCACAGAGGATGTTTAATGTGCCATAAATGTAGGACTTTAATCTGAATATTCATCTGCAATTCTGCCACATTTAAATTTGTTAACTTACAAAGTGGATCTCAATAGCTCTATTTCACAGAAAAAAACAAATATTTTAACAGTGAGAGTCAAGGTTTGCCACTAGAGGGGGAATAAGTAGCAGCAGACCTAACAGTACAGTTGTTTTCTTTTGCAGTCTGATTGTTTTCAACTTCAGAAAGGAGCTCATTTACTATATTCATGCAGAATCAATACTCAGTGGTCAGCAGATTTTTACAAGGTCATCAGTTACAAAAATATTTGTTTCCCCCCTCTTTTTATTAGATCTACACATCCTACTCATCCATGGTTTGATCCATTGGGTGTAGTAAATAAATCAAAATTTGTTGGGTTTGTACCAGATGCAGAACAAAACCCAACCCAACCACATTATGTCCTAGAATATTGTATGAACTAGGCCTTGTGGGTTTTTTGTTCATCTACCAAAGGACGTCTAGGTCTTGTTTAAATGTAGAAAAATGTTCAGCTTTATCAGTTGGCATCTAACTTTGCAATCTAGTTCCACATTCCAATTGAGAGTGTCACTGATGCTGAGATGGCTAAATTGACTTCTTTGATCAGAGAAAAGACAATATCTCTGTTTATTGCTGACTGGAAATCCCATATGGACTTTTTGCACAGAACAGAAAAAAATGAATTTATGATTTATGGTTTTGATGATTAGACAGGATACATTATAGAAAGAAGAGAGTTACCTTGTAACCACAGAGTAAGAGGCAAATTTATTATTGTACTTATAACTGCTGTAAAGATCAGTGGCTACTTCTTTGTATTTTTTTTCTTTCTCTTCTATTTTTCTTTTACTTTCCCCACCCCTTTCTTGCACTTTGAGCTTTCTCTTTGATTTATTTTTCTTTTCTTTTTCTTACTTTATATTAGTTTGTATTAGTTTTTATCTTCCGTTTAAAAAATCTTTAATAAAAGTTATATAAAAGAGAGTGTCACTGATAAACTCATTCAAATCATTTTGAATTTTCCCTCTCCCTTCTGGGTTTTTTCTTTTAGCCATCTTAGCCAATGAAATGTTATTTAAAAGTGTGTATGAAGGCAAAAGGAGAAGAGGACAGCAGAGGATGAGATAGTTAGATAGCATCACTGAAGCAATGAGCATGAAACTGAGCAAACTCAGGGAGGCAGTGAAGGACAGGAAGGCCTGACGCAATATGGTTCATGGGGTCACGAAGAGTCGGACATGACTTAATGACTGAACAACAACAACAACTCAGTTCTGTAATCTTGAGTTGACCTAATAAAGGTATTACCTCAACGTGGATTTGGGGATAACAGGATAAGTCAACTCAGGCTGTGCTACCTTCTGAGTTTGGATGAAAAATAAAGCATTACTTAAGTTTAGCCCCTTGAGGGGGACTTTGGCCACTGATTGCTCTACACAGGCAAGCAATATGTGATATGATGGAGTTTGTATACTTATTGCTTACATGCTGCCCATATCCTTGCATATTCCCCTTTTTAATCCTCAGCCAGTAGTGTCAGAGTCTGCACACTCATTCCCAAAGTTCAGTAAATGGTGACCAGGAGAAATTGTGAATATATGTCCTGTACATCTTCCTTTTTAAGGTGTTCCACATTTTGGTTTCATGCAAGCATATATCACAGGGAAAAAAACCCATGTATTTACTGGAACAACATAAACTATAATCTATGAGTAGGCAGCCCGAAGGGCATACGTAGAAGTGAATTGTTCCACCCCTTTTTCTCACCTGTCAGATGATCAGGCTGGCCAGCTCTGAGAAGTCAGGGTTCTGTTCTGACAGGCCAGCTGATCCCATTAATCAACTGATTGATGGGAAAGGGTGGCATTGAGAAGGGACTAGGCTTCTGTCAGTCCTCTCATCGAGACTGCTAACATCCTAAAGGTAAGGCTAACTGGTTTTCTAATGTAGAAGACAGGATGCTGGACCAGATGGACATTAAAAATGTAACATTCCTTCAGGTTGAACTCAGCTCCAGGTAAGTCTATTAAAATATCTGTGGAAGCAGCAAAAATGTAGTTTTGCCAGTGCTCTGTGGTTATTTTTTTCAACTTCCCAGTCTAACCCAAAGGCTTGGAATAAGTTAGCACAGCCTTGGTTTTGTACTCCAACCAAGAACTAACCAGGTTCAACCCTGTTTAGCTTCTGAGCTCAGACACGGTCAGCCAAGTGCTGATACTTGATGAGGTAGAATTGTTTGATCCAGTTAAGGCATCCTTTATATTATTTCCCTCCAATCCCATTCCCAGTTTGCTAATTTCTGTCACAGATGCAGATCTCCTCAAATAACTTTTCTTCTGCTGCTTTTTTGTTTGGTTGCCAGCAATAGCTTTAACCAGCAGATGGTAGTACTAACAAAAATTTCTCTCCATTTAAAATGTGAAACATCCAGGCTGGGGGATTATTTTCAAATGATACACAAGGGAGACAAGAAGCAAACAACAGCAAGCAGTGCAGCAGGGGAAATGCTAGGCAGCTACAACATGCAAAAAAGACTTCATGAGAATGCTAGGCTGTGTTAGTTCTAGATTGCTATTGTGCAATTGCCAAGCCTAAAGGAACAAAATGTAACTTAAGCTTTCATCTGAAACCAGGAAGCATCAACAGATCAATTTGATCCCTTTGCAGTGTGGTTTAGTGACTGAAATGTTGCACCAGGAGCAGAGGCCCAGATTCTAGTCTACCCTCAGCCACAGAAGCTCAATGGGTGATTTTGGGCCAGTCCTTCTGTCTCTCAGCCAACCTACCTCAAGGAATTGCTGTGGTAGGGAGAAAGGTACAGTACTGTGCAAATGTTTTAGGCAGGTGTGAATTTAATGCTGTAAAGTAAGAATGCTTTCAAAAATATATATTGTAATTGTTTATGTTTATCAATTTACAAAATGCAAAGTGAGCAAACAGAAGAGAAATCCAAATCAATATTTGGTATGACTACCCTTTGGCTTCACACCAACATCAATCCTTACACTTGCACAAAGTCAGGGATCTTGTAGGATTAGAGTCAAGTGTATGATTAACCAATTTAACCAAGCAGGTGCTAACGATCATCAATTTCATATGTAGGTTGAAACACAGTTATTAACTGAAACAGAAACAGCTGTGTAGGAGGCTTAAAACTGGGTGAGGAACAGCCAAACTCTGCTATGAAGGTGAGGTTGTGGAAGGCAGTTTCATGTCACGGGTCATACACCATGGCAAGACTGAGCACAGCAACAAGACACAAGATAGTTATACTGCATCAGCAAGGTCTCTCCCAGGCAAACATTTCAAAGCAGACTGGGGTTTCCAGGTGTGCTGTTCAAGCTCTTTTGAAGAAGCACAAAGAAACAGGCAACGTTGAGGACTGTAGATGCAGTCGTCGGCCAAGGAAACTTAATCCAGCAGATGGAAGACACATCATGCTTACTTCCCTTTGACATTGGAAGATGTCCAGCAGTGCCATCAGCACAGAACTGGTGGAAACCAGTGGGACCCAAGTACACCCATCTACTGTGGAGAAGTCTGGCCAGAAGTGGACGTCATGGAAGAATTGCAGCCAAAAAGCCATACCTCCGATGTGGAAACAAGGCTAAGCAACTCAACTATGCATGAAAACATAGGAACTGGGGTGCAGAAAAATGGCAGCAGGTGCTCTGGGCTGATGAGTCAAAATTTGAAAGATTTGGCTGTAGCAGGAGGCAGTTTGTTCGCCGAAGGGCTAGAGAGCAGTACAAGAATGAGTGTCTGCAGGCAACAGTGAAGCATGGTGGAGGTTCCTTGCAAGTTTGGGGCTGCATTTCTGCAACTGGAGTTGGAGATTTGGTCAGGATCAATGGTGTCCTCAATGCTGAGAAATACAGGCAGATACTTATCCATCATGCCATAGCATCAGGGAGACACGTGATTGGCCCCAAAATTATTCTGCAGCAGGACAACAACCCCAAACATACAGCCAATGTCATTAAGAACTATCTTCAGTGTAAAGAAGAACAAGGAGTCCTGGAAGTGATGGTTTGGCCCCCACAGAGCCCTGATCTCAACATCATTGAGTTTGTCTGGGATTACATGAAGAGAGAGAAGGATCTGAGGCAGCCTACATCCACAGGAGATCTGTGGTTAGTTCTCCAAGATGTTTGGAACAACCTACCTGCCGAGTTCCTTCAAAAACTGTGTGCAAGTGTACCTAGAAGAATTGATGCTGTTTTGAAGGCAAAGGGTGGTCACACCAAATATTGATTTGATTTGGATTTCTCTTCTATTCGCTCACTTTGCATTCTGTAAATTGATAAATGTACACAATTACAATATATATATTTGAAAGCATTCTTACTTTACAGCATTTTTTTACACCTGCCTAAAACTTTTGCACAGTATTGTAGGTCTTCCATTATGCTTAGCTATAAATGCATACCTAACACAAACGCTACTAATACTACTTTCCAGAGAGATTTACAAACACTGAGGAAAACTGTAAGCTACTCTGAGTCCAGAGGACAGCATGGCATATGCCCCTTGAGGTCAGATTGGCCCGGACCTTGCTGGCCTTCTGGAAGGGGGTGAAAACATGGCTTTGTCACCTGGCCTGGGGGTCCAGTAATGTGGGTGTGGAATCTGTAAGGTGGTTATATTGTTAAAAAAAACTGGCTGCGCTCTTCTGCAAAAGATTTTTTATGTTTTTACTGCTTTTAATGTTTTTAATGCTTTTTGTTTTGTTTTTTTAATTATTTATTGTATTGTTCTTTTATAACTATGTTTACAACCCAGAGTCACATATGTGAGATGGGTGGCTATATAAATCTACCAAATAAATAACACTAAATATAGCTCAGTGTGAAACCAACATTAGTTAAGTGAGCCTTATTCAACTGGATGCCTCCCTGGAAGGTTGAAGTCATCTCCAATGGCTGTTTGTTGGATGATGGCAGCTCCAGGCCAACAGGCGAAGCTGACTTAAAGGAAAGTGCTTAGTTGACAAAGATGTATTGAGACACATTTGCATCTCTGGGCAGACACAGGTGGAAGATGCAAGGGGAAAATCTGTTGCAGGTCACTCTGCGAAGGCTTCCAATAAGCACAGATTTACAAAACAGATAGGAAAAAATATTATCATCATCTTTATTACGGTCAAGGACCAGAATTACAAATAAAAATACATTAAAATGCATTGAAATAGATTAAAAATACATTAAATGAAATGAACAGAACATGATAATATATTTACAGATTGGTGGGATCAACAGTGGGCAGTCAAAATCTGCCTAATTCTGCAGACAATATAACAAAATTTGGCTACATTCAGGGAAATGAAAAAATATTATTCTTGTCCTCCAAATACTTTAGCTTGAAAATGGGAGATTCATCACAGATTCCTGAGAAAATGGTAATGGGAGGCCAAGAGGCTTTTCTGTTTAATCTTTTCAGGGAGCAGAGGTCATCTTAAATTCATGACTGACTTTCTGTCTGGTGTTCTGTGAGGGTTTTCTACATAAGAGTTTAGTTTGGAATGGTGATTTTGCAGAGAGGAAGTTAGGATGTCACAGTTAGGATATATGAATTAATAGCCAAATAATAGGCCTTGTTTTTCCAGTTTTTGACTTTGACTTAGGTGTCCAACAAAGTTTAGGATAACAGTAAATATAGTGGAATACAAAAGAGAAAAAAATGTGTAAGCACTTTAGCACATAAATTTTAAAAAGGAGCAAAATCTTATTAAAAGACTCTTTGCTACCTCTTTTGGGTAAATGGTGATGTTATGATATAAAATTGCTCTAGTTCTTTTAGACTATTCCCCAAATATCCTCAGTTTCTCTTATATCAGAATGTGAATCAGATATATGAGAAATAAGTGAGAGAGCCCCAGGCAGTTCTGGAAACAGCCATTACAGGCTGCATAGTAACTCTGTAAGCTGTTATAACTAAGATCACAAAAGTTTAGAGTGCAAAAAGGTTCCATTCCAAGTGAAAAGAAAAATGCATTTTCCCCTTGCAAGAATGAAAGACCAGATTAATAGATGAATGGCTGCAAGTTTATTTCTCTTTTGTGGAGTATTCTTGGCTCTGTAGTTTTTTTTTTTTTAAAGAAATTACAAACTTAAAGGTCATGCATTTCTGAATTTCTGAAAACAAAAACTGGAGAGGACACACAGAAAAGCATATATGTTTTTATTTGGGTAAAAAACAAATCTGATTATAAGTGGCCAGAGTATTATACTAGTCCCTCCACACTATAGAACTGGGGCTGCCTGCTGAATTCAAGAAGCAATGCAAGATGAAATAGTCTTATGGATACACAGGAAGTTATTTAGAAATAAGCAATGACTCTATTTTGCTAGATCATACCAATCATCCTTCTATCCCAATATGGTATTTCTACTAATATCCAAATGGTAGGGTATGAAGTCAATAGTCCGCCTTCCCCAGTTCTTTGCAACTCTGTGTACTTGATATTTAGCAGTATACTTCCTGAAATAATGCTTTCAGCTCATACCATAACAAACAGATTTCTTATAATGTAGCTTGAATGGAATTCAGTGCTCAAAGCCTCAGGGCCAGCCCTACCATTAGATAGAATGAGATGACTCCAAGGGATGTATGGAATAAGGGAGCAAGACGGCTGCCATGATGTCACTATGCTTGACCCTTGTAGTTAGTAGATGTGAGCTGTTTATGAGAAAACTGAGTTGAGGTCAGGGATGCCATTATAGGGAAGGACATGAAAGGAAGTTCTGAGTAGGATGAGATAAAAGTGATAAGGAGAAACCCAAGGGATGGATTAAGGAGGGCTTGATGAAAGCACTATATGTGGTCAGGGATTGTTAGAAGTCTGAAGTCAGCATAAGTAATGTGTTAACTTTTGGTTACTTTTCTTCACCATACTACATCTATACAACGTATGATTCCTTTTCTTTTGTCCTGTCTTTGGGAATGCCATTTTCTTTGTGCTAAGAAAATACAGTTTTCTGTATCCATTTTGGTCTGGTTCTTCGACTCTTCAGGTCAAACAGGCCCAACTGGCAGATCCAGGGAAGAAGCAAGGGGTCTGGAAATCTGTTCAGTCTGGATTTTACAGAATCATAGGGTTAGAAGGGACCTTAGAGGTCTTCTAGTCCAACCTCCTGCCCAAGGCAGGAGTCCTCATACCATCTTGGACAAATGGTTGTCCAATCGTTTCTTGAAAACCTCCAGCGATGGAGCACCCACAATTCTGGGAGGCAAGCTGTTCCACTACTTAATAGTTTAATATTTCCAGGTTGGATCTCCCTCTAACGAGCTTCCACCCACTGCTTCTTGTCCTACCCTCAGGTGCTATGGAGAATAAATCGATACCCTCTTCCCTGTGGCAGCCCTTCAAGTACTGGAAGACTGCTATCATGTCTCCCCTCAGTCTTCTCTTGGTTAAGCTAAACATACCCACTGGTGAGATGGGTAGCCATATACATTTGACAAATAAGCAAACAACACAGGCCAAGAATGGAGCCTTAAGGTATTATTCTTGACCTCCTCCAGATGGGTGGATGCAACCAAATCTCATTTTGTTTTTATTTTAAGTTGTGTTTTTAATTGCTTACCTTATTGTGAGTTGCCCAGAGTCAGTCTGGAGTTGGGTGGTGCCTAAATTGAATGAATGTGGAGCACTTGTCATACACTTGTTGGGTATGATTGTTCAACCAGCTCTATATCCATCTAACGATAGCATAGCCCAGGCTACTTTTTTAAAAAATAATTTTATTGAAGTTTTAAATAAACATAGTAAAAATTAATACAAACTAAACTAGAAGAAAAAAGAAAAATAAAAGTTCAGAAGGTACAGAAAAAAGAAAAAGAAAAGAAAAAGAAAAATGTAGAAGAGAAAAGAAAAAGGCAACGAAGACAATAAAAATGAAGGGGCTTCCAACCTTCATCACACGGAGCCTAAGCTAATATAGTAACTCTTCACCCTCTTTTAAAGTTACAAATAAAAAAACTCTTCTCCCCATAGCCTAACTTTTATCTATATGCAATCCAGAAATCATCATCTTTTCCATCTTGGTTCAGCAAAAAGTCCATTAGGTGTTACCAGAAATATCAAACAAATAGTTTACCCCAGATGAAGCAGTCCAACTTTATATTCCTTCTTTTTGCTCTTCACAATCTTGACCTTTAAATCATTCCACTGGCATTGCAGGATCTGATCTTTCATCAATCTTTGCCATTCAAGAGGAGTCTTCAAAGTTTTCACCAGCCTACTTTGTAAATCCCATTAAGAGGCATCATCCAGAATTTCTTGCTGCAGCTGTTCCATGTCTAGATCCTTTTCGTGATTTGTCTTTTGTATCCCCATTTTGGTAATATCAATTCAGTTGTTTCCCATGCCTTCAAACTCTATAATGTCTATGCAGGAAAAAGTTTTTTAAACTTCCTGATTTCTGCCAAACCATGTAATCTTTGCTAAATGCTCAAAAATTGATAGCTTTGTTTTGCCCAGTACTGACATCAAACGGACTGATCTGTAGATATTTGGGTCCTCTTTTTTTATCTTTTTTGAAAACACAAACAACATTTTCCCTTTCCCAATCCTCTGGTCCTCTACGATATCTCAAAGATCATAGAAAGGGATTTGAGATGACATCCACAATCTCCTTCAAGATTCTTAGATGTAACCCATCTGATTCTGGGGACTTATACTTGTTACAAGTCTGGTAATCAGCTGCTCCTTAAATCTCTCTACTTATGCTCCTTCTGGCAACTGTTCTGCTTAGAGCCACTTGAACAGAGGTCCTCTTTTGGGAAAAGAAAGTAGAGAGGGAGTTGAGGAGCTCTGCCCTCTTCTTGTCATCTATTGCTATCCTGTCATCTCCTACTAGCAGGCTCACCCCTCCTTCTCTTTAGGATGCTGTTTCTTCTTCAAAACTGAAGTAGGAGCCACGGCCAATCTGGCCCTCGCCCATTCCTCTCTGGCAGCAAAACATTTTGGCTTGACTCTGCAAAGCAGAGCTGTTTCTTGGCCTGCTCTAAGAACAACTTGTTTGAAGATGAAGCAAACACTTACATAATGTTAACATGGCAGCATTCCTTGAGATAACAATCACACTGCTTAAGTTAAGACGCCTGATGTCATCCACTTCTTCATGCAGATGCTTTAATAAGATGCTTTATTAGCTTAATGCAGATTCTAGAGCTCCCATGTTTAGCATTCGTAAGCGAACCACACAATCAACCATCCATCCACCTGCCTTGCAGCTAGTATGCTACACATTATTTTAGAAGAAAAAAAGCCCAGATATAAACCAGTCATCTGTAGCCTTTGAGGGCATGCAACATGTATGGGCGCTGAAGTGGCAAGCAACAGGTCCATCCCTGCTCCAGTGCTATCATTAGCTCTGCATGCACAAAAGAGCATTGCATTGATTCAGATGTCTGCTGTTTTAAAAAGACACTTCGTGCAGGTAAGAACAGTAGTTTGAGATCATGGTTGGTCTCTGGAGGTCATAGAGAATCTTCTGAATTGTGGGCCCCAATTTAGCCCTGAATTGGTATCCAGCCAGAGCCCTGTCTCTCATGCCCATCTGTACTTTATGTACCAGTTATTTACTCTGACTTTTTAAAAAATGTGACTATTGCTGTAAGGGGAGCTGCCAAGTCACCCCTGCCCATTAGAAAAACTGGTGAAGAATGCAGAGAAGTTCAGGCGTGAGAGATATTTCTCATATTGCTAAAGGTATTACCAAAACAAGGACCTGATGCAGACCATGCTTCTGCAAAAGAGGCAAGTCTTCTCCCCTCTGTGCTGAACAAGTGGGATAGAACAAACAAGAGTTGCTGCCATGGATTGCCTATATACAGCTTCTCATCTGAAAGTAGGGAGCTGTAATCTTAACTTTTTCTGATAAATACTAGCAAGCAGAGCTCTTGGACACTTGCTCTTTGGATTAACTGTTTCTAGCCTAGATTGCAAGTATGGTAGTCTGATACCAAGAGCTAGGTGGTGGTGTTCTTGAACCATCCTGTCCCAAACTCCAACCTTCCTGTTGCAAATCTGCATTCACAGCTATTCTATTTGCACTGCAGCCAAATTGCTAGTTAATCAGTTCAGCTGCCAATATAGGCTATGCTGTGCCCTGGCATCAGTTTGGGAAAACCACAAAGTGGCAACTTGGGAGTGCCCATAAAGTATTTCTTTGCTGCCTCTTCCTGAAGGGAGGATAGGATTTTTGTGACAGTGGCAATGGCTGTCCTCCATACAGATCCACCCTACAATCCTGCTCATCAAAGGGTGGGGGACTACAATCAGCCCCAGGACCAGATTCAATTCCTTACTGTTGCTTTGAGTGAATGCATTCCTCATCCCACACAATTGGAAAGTCATGCCTGAACACAGCCTTCACTTGTTCAGTGGCTAAGAAACACAACTCTGACTAAATGTGGAGGGTGTTTTTCACGTACGGCCGCATACCTTAAGTTGGTAGACTTAATTATGGATCTCCCCATCGTGGGTAGCATGGCCTTGAAAGAGGGAAGCAGTAGCAGTGATCTGGTTGCAAGTTAAGCATCCAGGGGTCTAGGGGTATACCTTGAGCATGAGATGCAGATTTACTGTTTACTCTTTGCTGCTTTGGGTGACTTTTCTTTTGTAGAGGATTTTAACCAAGGATTGGCCTGCCAACTTTTAAAAATGCTGCAGTAGAGAATTTCCTTTTATTAGCAGGAGGATGAATTAGAATCTCAGTGTTTCTCAAGCTCAGCAACTTTAAGACATATGGACTTCAACTCCCAGAATTTCCCAGACAGCCATGCTGGGGAATTCTGGGAGTTGAAGTCCATACATCTTAAAAGTTGCTGAGCTTGAAAACCACTGAACTAGATGTTCTTTTTTTTTACTTCAAGCTCTATGATTCTGCAGCTGGATTCACACATCCTGCCAAGCCATGGAGCTAGGAGTGTTTAATTTGTTTTAAAGGTTAAAAATCTTGATTTTACAGCTTAGTGTCACCTGCAGCCCACTCCATATGATTCTAACCATGGCTAAAACTAAGGTGAGATCATTGTCCACCTTCACAATTGTGCATGTCCTAATGTGGTTTGTTTGGTTTACTTTACCTGGCTTTGTGAATCCAGACTGTGGTTGGTAAACTAGTTTATGGCCCAACCCAGTGTGAAAAACCTTCTAATGTGTGTAGGTTTTTTAAATATAGGCTCCCTATCTGAAAGCATTTCATGAAAGATAGCTGCACAATATTCAGTGCTGTAGAAAAAGGAAACAACAGAAAGAAGAGGCAGCAGAATAATAAACAAGATGTTCTAAAACATAAGAGGGCTTTTTTGCTAATTTCCTTGTGATGTTGCAAGTCTGTGAGTCACCCTTGAAGGAAAAAAATAAGTTTCCCTGGTGACTAATTCCTGTGCAGTGAAGAGGGGATTGAGTAAAATCAAGCTATTCTTCCTATCCAACTAGCCTATCACCTCCTGCTTTGACAAAGCTGATTTAGAGAACTTCTGAGCAGTTTCTCCACTTTCTCAATCTCTGTGGTTAATTATTCAGTTACAGATAAACTAACTTCCGATGCCAGGATCTCCTCAGACTCCACTCTGGTCAAAAGCCACAAGCAAGGATTTGTTTGGTATGTCTCCCTTTAATAAAAGATCCCCAAATAGGTTAAACCAACATGCACTCTAGCAGACTCACCCTGCTGAAGAATTTATGTGGTGGAAACAGCTATTGTTGCTTTAAACTCTTCTCGGTGAAAAAAAAAATGTTCTGAAACTCTTTCATGAATTTGACAAACTAAAGCAGAGGAGCAGACAGGATCAAATAGGTTGAAGTATGCCAGACTCTGTGCTGAATTATAAAAAAAGCTTCTAGAATAAGCAGAGTATTCCTTTTGTTTTTATGGTGCATTTGCAGTTTATCAGCTTAACTGGTTTAGATTCTCAGTGAAATGTCAAACTGATTGTTCACACTTCTGATTTTTTATTTTTTTTTATTTTTAACCTGCACTCAGTTGTTACCGACTCTGCAGTGACTGCTTTTGGACGAGTCCTTTGCAGTTTTCAAGGCAAGGTGTTTCGGAAGTGGTTTGCCAGAGCCTCCTTCCTAGAGCAGAGCCCAACTGGTGAGTGCAGGAGGCGGGGTTTCCGTTGCTTCGCGCCTTTTTTGGGCGAGCGCCAGCAACTGCTCCCGACTCCTTTTGCAAGGTGCCGCCAGCATTTTTCCTCCCACCGGCGTGAGAGTACCCATTTATCTACTCATGTAAGTTTTCGAACTGTTGGGTTGACAGGAGCTGGGGAGGAAGCAGGAGCTCACTCTGCTGCACGAAGGCTGGGCTCGAACCGCTGAAGCGTCGACCATTTCTGGCCGGCAACTTTCAGCGTCATTAAGCCGCTGCGTCACCGCGTCCCCCCACTTCCGATTTAGGATACTGTTACAGATAGGCAAACAAAATGGTAAGCTACCCCTAGTGTATTGTCAAAAAAGAGAAAATGCATAAAAAGATTTGGATATGCTCAAGTATAATATACAGTAGATGCAGACGTAAGAAATGACATGGCTGGCTTCACACACACTGCACACTAGACCATAAAGTGATTTGTTTGACCACATTTTGTTAGAGAAGTTGTTCTGGTTTTTAAGCCAAGGTTTATGACTTAGAATGTAATGTGAAGCCAGCCACTTGTTGCTTTAAAAACATGTTTGTAACTAAATGTGGCTTGGTAAATATATAATCCAGTCTTTATTTAAAAAGCAGTTCAATACATCTGACTATAATTGGGAAAACTAGAATTAGGCCCTGCTTTTGGGGTCTTTTTGATGGACAAGTCATGGGATATAAATATTTAAGACTAGACAGCCCTTCAAAGAGAACATGGTACCTTCAAAGAAGAGTTTGTCTTTTGAAAGCCCTCCAAATAGAGTGCTGTATTGTCTTTTCTGTGTTATCCATTAGCGCAGTGTTTTTCAACCTCAGCCACTTTAAGACATGTGGATTTCAACTTCCAGAATTCTGGGAGTTGAAGTCCACACATCTTAATGTAGCTGAGGTTGAAAAACACTGTGTTAGCATTTTGCCATTTTCATTGACATCTGGTATATGGATTTTTCCCCTTTTTATGTGAACATATCTGAAGCCTTTTTGGTTATTCTTAGCATCCTTTGCTAACCTTATCTTCTTCTGAGTTGACCTTTCCTTTTCCTGATACCAGCTTTACAGTTTCTGACTTTCCTTATTCTACTTGTATAACTTAATCCTCTTTCCATTCAGAGTTTTGCAGCCCAGATACAGTAACCCTACTTGGGGAGACAACTTAGCCACTGTGGCTTATTCAACCAAACAAGAGTTTAAAAGTTCCATGGTTCAGTCTCATAAATTACCCAGTTATGTTTTGCTTCTAACAATGCTGGATTAGAGATAAAACAAGACAGATCCATTTGATGATGCTTAAGATAGTGCACCATTAGCCCTTAGCAACCTCATTCACTATCCAACCCTTCTCCAGAGTAAATGTAGTAGCACATACTGATTCCAGCTGCAACTGGACCATTCAGCAGAACACTTGTGTTTTAGTTCAGTGCTCTATACTACTTTCCTAAGTTAAATAGCACAATTCTATTTTAAAGGCATGGATTTATCTTAATTTAAAAAAAAACGTTTATGCCATTGATCTAGGATTTCATGGGTAATTATAAATTGTGGCTCTGAAATACTTTATCTCAAATGAAAACTTTTAGTTGTCTTCATGCCATAGTCTATCCCATCACACACACACTCCCCTTCATTTGCAGAATTTGTTCATATTTGAATATGTTTCACTCATCAATCGAACACAAAAAGAGAACAGTTCAACTATAAAATCATAAGTTAAATAAAAACTGGGGCACGTGTTTCTTAAAAAAAAGCCCCAAATGATTTACTACAATTTAAATAAGCATTCATTTCATTTTCCAAAGTATTTGGAAAGACTGAAATTTAGCTGAGATCACTCAAAAAATATTTCCTGTTTTTCCTGAAGATAATTTTGCAATAGAATTTATACGAATTGTTCAAAGCAAATCTGCTAATTCTGTAATAAGCATACATGTTGACAAATCAAATTTGTTACAAATGTTGATTCATGATTATTCTATTTTTATTCCTCCCTTAATCTAAGAAGTTCAGGGCAGCACATATGGCTCTCTCAAAAGAAAAATTTAATAATATTTAGATCAGACTACAGCACTGTGGCTAATGGGGAAACTGAATCTGAATCTCCTTGATGTGAATTCAACACTCTACTAGGGCTGAACAGTGCTTTGCAATCCAAAGGTTCAAAATTGCACCTCTCTGCAATTTCTGAAATTAAACCCATCTTTTCCCAGGATTGCACAGCAACTGCAAAAGGCAGCTGCGAGATTCGGGGGGAAAAATACTGTTTTAAAGTGATGCAGGCAAATACTATGTTTGTATCCCTTTGTGCACTGAAGTATCTTTTTTACACCCTTACACTCTGCTCATACAGATTGAGTTTCCCTTTAATGTTTTCCCATTAAAGAAAAATATTAAGGAAAAGAAAGCACAAACACTCTATTTGCTCATGAAGTGTATAGGACTAACTAGTTATGGAACAATTCTTTAGAAATTCACCAACTTGAGTACTCATTAAAAAGCTAGGAGTATAATCTGATCATAAGAGACGGCAATGCTATAAATATTAACGATAGTGGGCAATGCTGAACTGGAAGCTACTGAATGGAACTTTTTAATAAATGATGCGCATTGTTGAATGGTATCAGCAATGCTTTAATTTTTTAACTCAAAAATGCTGCCAAGGGTTGAGGAGGCATAGATAACATAGGCAACATGAGACTACTGTACTTTGGCAAATTGTTTTTATGTACTTTGACTATATTTATTGTTATGAATCTTTTACAGAACTAAATAAATATAACAGTGTTTTTAAAATTACAGTAAATAAAGTGAGTGAGCTACACCTATTTTTGCATGGGAAGAGTGAATTTCTAAAGAAAAGTAGATTACAATGTTTTGACTAATTACTAAATATGATTATCCAAGGGCAAGGGAACTTTTTATCCAGTCCTGCACATTATCTGAGGAAATCTTAACTTCTGAGGCCTATTGCCTGCTACACACACAGTTTATTAGTGCTAGAGATTACATGATTCTTACGGACTGTATAAACAGATTATTTCCCAATGTTTTAGCAGAACCACTTTTTTTTCCAGGATTGGCAACTTAACAATGAAGAGATCACTATGCAGCGGGCACATATGACCTTGTTTTTCTCATTAAAGTACAATATCTTTCTCTGGAATGGTGACACCATCTACAGAAACTAGTTGGACGGTTATTTCAAGGACCTTTGGATAGGCTTGGTTTTGCCAAACATTATTCAATTAAACAACACACCCCGTTTCTTTCCTGTTGGTACTGCCACAAGTTTTGCATCAGCCCCTATGTAACATGACCAATGGCAAGATACTGTGGCAGTTGTAACTTAGAGCCTATGGAGGTTGCCTACAGTTGCTCTATTGGCCATTGCTGTGTGCAAATTAATATGAAAAGCCAAGGGTGAGTCTACTGTGCATTTCAGACCTAGGACAGTGAGCTGTTTGGCAATGCAAACCACACGCCACTGGAATCCCCTAGTCGTGCAATAAGAGTGATCCATGCATTCCATTCAGATCCCCTAATCCCAAAGCAAACAATGAATGGCTCATGTCTTTACGCATGCCATCCATCCCTTTCTTGACTGCCACACATCAAATGAAAGTCATGCTTTCTGAAGAAAATGACCCTAAATATGCATATTTGACTTACATGTTTCTTGATCTGCTTGTTTATACACACATACCCAGACACCTACCCTGAATCCTCCTCTCTAACAGGCTATAAATCTAGAGAAGTCTAGATGGACCAGGAATGGAAGAAAAGTGCTAGGACTGCAGAGTAGATCACTAGTATGTTCCAGATAGGCTGGGATTTTATTCTCATAATTGAGTGAAGACATCGGTTCCCATCTAATATTTCCCAGGATACCATTATAAAACCTACTTTCCTGAGAAGCTGTGTTTGCTATTGCAGCATCATAACAGGTAACTTCCCATCTCACAGTCAAATCTCAGCAACAGAAGCTCTTGTAGTGTTGAGCATATAGTTTATGTAGCCTCTGAATGGGAATGTGTGAAAAATCTGCCCAGCTAATTTCCAAGCTAACCAGTAGCACTGTGTAGGGCAGTCACAAACATACTACTTAAAGGCTTTAAGAAGTTAATAAAGTAACAGTCACACAACACAGTTTTTAAGCTATATTATTAATCCCTCAACAAATAAACAATTTCCATGTAGTTTAAAGCATAGTGTAATACCACTTTAAATACCAAGTTTTTCCTGAATGCCAGCTAAATTTGAAGCTTGTAACACAGTTGATCTATTCAGGTGTCAATTTGTGAAACATATCAACAACTTGGTTATTATGGGGGCATGGTAGACTTTTTTCTCTCAAGGGCCACATACTATCAGGAATAGTCTGATACTGGCAGAGGACCAAAGTGAAGCTACTGGTAGGCGTGTCCAAAGCCTGCAGTCATCAGGACTAGTCATTTTCCAGTAATCAATTTTTCTTTTTCCTGATGCTCCATTTTCCCTCTGCATTCAGCAGGTTGCCAGAAAGGGACACAAGGCTGGAAATTAGGTTACCCACTGCACGTTGTTGCCTAGTCCTTGAGGGTTGCAGAGTACATTTTAAAGTTCATCATGCACTTCATGGGTGGAGTTTGTGCCTAACTTTTGGAACAGCACCAGCCAGTCTGAGCAAAATCATTACTCATGGGCCAAATAATGCCAGGTTGTAGAACCCAGCTGTTAATGGGTGAAAAATTCCACTGTGCTTGTTGAAAGAAGCACAAAACCAACTGGGAAATAATTCCATTGGACAGGCTACAGTAACTAGTGTTGTGCAATGAAAGGATTGGTTTCTTATTAAAGTGGATATGCATCTCAAACAAAAAAGTCATACACCAGGAAAACTATCTATTCAAATATTTTTAAAGCTTTTAAATAAAATACAAGCTTTTAAATAAGGTAGGTTCACCACTGCATGGCTGCAACACCACATAATGGTTGACACGGAGCTCAGAAAATAGTGTGTGACCAACAGCAATATAGTAGACTTGGACCTACGGAAATACAAATGGGGAACCATCAGAACTTGACAAGAGGATAGCCAAGGGTTTTCCCCCCCAAAATGCCATCAACAAATAATTTTTCATATTCCCTCCAAATATTCTATGTTTAACTTCCAGGATATCAAGTTTACCAGCACAAGATTTTATTTTCATTGCTCAATACTGCTAGCATTAACAGCAGACTCTGAGGGAGTTTTGCAATAATGGCGGGGTTCAGTTAGCAGCGCCCCCGCTGCAATTGACTGCATAGGGAAGTTACAGGCTGTTTTTTTACAGCTCTGCTCCTCGGTTACATATTCCGCAGCCACGTGATAGGATCTTTGATGCATAACAATACAGGTATGTGAGGCTATTCTACCTGGGGGTGGGGAGGGGGGAATTCCTTCCTGAAACTTGACTCTCTCTCACACGGAAAAACCCCTTCAGGTGCCTGGCAAGTGCACATCTAGAAAAGGGGAGGGCCGGATCTCTAAACGGGGATTATAATTCTGTAGCGCAACTTCATAGGCCCATGAAACTTTTCGTGTAGCCGTTTAACACGCGATTAGATTCGAGCATGAGCCAGTTCCCCGGTTTTGCCTATAACACCCTGTTCTCAAGTTGTTCTAACCCCTAGGCCAGTGTTGTCCAAACTTGGCCACTTTAAGATGAGTGGACTTCAACTCCCAGAATTCCCCAGCCCCCATGCTGGCTGGGGAATTCTGGGAGTTGAAGTCCACGCATCTTAAAGTGGCCAAGTTTGGACAACACTGCCGTAGGCTATCCTCCTCAAGCAGTCCTCCTCCAGCTGGCCAAGGGAAAGGAGGGGAGGGGGCGCACGTATGAACGAACCTGTTCTTCGCGAATACGCTTAAACGCGCGGTAAGGCTACGAAGCCAGCCCGGGAGGCAGGGGCAGTCTGGGGGGAGGACGAAGGCAACTCTCTGAGGGCTACTTCTGAAGGTCAGCGCCGTCGCCACGCCGCTTTGGCGAGCCCGGCGGACTTCTCCGCCCAGCAGCTGCGTCTCCCGCGTGGCTGCGCAGGGTGACAAACCATGGCGAGCAGTCAAAGCTGCGCTGCTGCTGCTCCTCCGCCCTCCGCTCTTACTCCCCGGCCGTTCAGAGGCGGAGCTATAATGCCTCGGTGCTTTTTATTTCTTCCCGAGGCCGGCAGCCAATTTGTAGCACTGCCTTCGGTCCTGGCGCGCCAGCTGTGGCTGCTGTTGGCTTCCCCCGCATCTCTCGCTCCCTCCGCTGCCCCGTGCGCGGAACCGCCATGGCTGCCTGGAGCGGGTCCGGTTCCGTCTCGACAACCTCGGTCAGGCCCAGCTTGACCTCCGTCTCCTCGGGAGAGCTGCAGAGCCTTCGGACGTGCAACTGCGAGATGGCGGTGCTACCGCTGCGGCAGCTGTTAGCCCTACAGCCGGACGCCTTCCAGCTGCAAGGGGACGCTCTGGCGGTGCTGAGTCCGCTCAGCCGCCGGCCCGGGGGCGGCTTCACGGTGATAAGCGACGGGTTTCTCCAGCTGGATGGGCGGCAGCAGTGCAGCCTCACCGGCTATTTCAAGAGGTAAGCGGGCGCGTTTCCTCTTCCCTTCCCCGCGCTCGCCTCGATCCAGGGGTTGCCTTCTCAAAACACCCACTCGGGGGATGCGAATTGCCTCCTTCAGGGCTGCGGGAAGAGGGGGTCTGGTATTCGTAGATCTTTTAAGTTTGGAAAAAAGTCTGTCTGCTGCCTGCCAGGTGGCCAGTAAAAAGCATTGGAGCTACAAGGTAATTCGTAAAACGGTCCCTTATTTATGGGCCTCAATCCCAACCACTAATCATGGTCTACAAACCAAATTGGTCTTTCTCTCTCTCATTCTCTTTCTTATTTGCAGGCTACGAAATGGTAGGGTGGGTGAGTAGGTTACTGTTTCTTGACTCGGGGAGATGGAGAGGCTTTATCAGGGAAGGTAGGCTTGGAGGAGAAAAGCTGGTGCAGCTTTTTCCTTCTCAAGAAATAAGTTTAATGGCAGAAGAACACCCCACTCACCATAGTCCTAAGCTAGGAGCCAGACTGAACAGATGAACAGGATGTAGCGGGAGACCAGATGAAATGTATTGCAAAAAACAATCCTTAACAACAATGGCTAAAATAGCCATTTCCTGGTTAATAAGAACTGGGGATAGGATTGCCTGGTAACTTGGCCAGTGTTTGATACTCATTAAATGTAGGACACCCCATATTCTGCATATATTTAAGAACCAAAAGTAATCCGGGGTTGATGCAGCCAAGAAGGTTGGAGCATTCTGAGGGACCTTCAGCCGGCCTTCTCAGATGGGGAGTACTTATTTACCATGATTTATATCTGCCAAGCTTGCATTTCACCATGTAGTTGCTGTATAAGAGACCTGATAGAACAAGGACCATGTAGATAGAGGGAATGTTGCGAATCAGCTCTGTACATAGCAATCATCTCCTGATGCAATAATTCTCAAGCTTTTGTATCTCCAGTTCCACCGATCAAGGCTCCCACTGAGATAGAAACAGAAAGATTACTTTTCCAAAGAAGGATATTTATAACCTGTGCTCAAAGACTACTAGTCCCACCTGGACTAGTTCTTAGTCTTATCTTTGTTGTGCATACCACTCATTCACAACTACTGATTTAGTGGAATGATTGCTTCAGGGCCTGCTTTGAAGGGAGGAATCAGATAGCAAGTAGACCCAGCTGAGGAGGAGGAAGCCTTGCTAGTCTCATCTGCCTTGATAGAGAGGTCTTGTCTCATCCAGATAGTGCAGTCAGGAGAAATGGCCACCAATAGAAGACACAAAGGGTGATAGTTTGAATGGGGCAGGCATTGGGTGAGTGGGTAGACGGGAATTCCAATCCAAGGGTTTTTCCTGCTTGGATGACACCATGCTGAGAAAAAAACCAACCCTGCACTACCAAAAATAATCCAAATATGCTGCTATATACCATCAGGTCTTTGGTTTATGTTGCTCAATAATGCGGTTCTCCAAGGTTGGCTAGATTTTCCTGGAACTGTTGTGGACTGGATTTGTTCATCCATATGAAATGAGCTGTACCAATTAAACTACGCTGTTATTAATAAACTATCTCCCCTCCCACCAGTAACAAGTGTGCAGTGATCAAGGCAATTAGGTTTTATTACTGTATAGCCTCCTCTAAGACATTCTAAAATAATTTCTGAAAATCAAGCAAGTAGCCTGTGGCTTCTTTGCTAATTAATCTTGATGTGTTTGACAGAATTGTAGAGCTTGTAACAGCTTATTCTTGCATACTTTTGTTTTCTTTTGTTGTCTGATAAGGCTTACAATATAAAAGCTTGGCCTTTCAAAGATCAGTAAACAGATGTGACTTTTCCTTTGCTTCGTGAAGGATTCTCTGTAAAGTACATTATTATGGCACGTATTTTATGTAGTCTTTGGAAATCTTCTGTAGAGGCAGCTTTTGAAATGTGCCTTCTTTACGAAAGCAAATAAGAGTCATTGGTTCTCCTCCAGGAGTGCAAAGGAGTAACACCCTTCAACTTATTCTTGGCACGCACCTACCAGTTAGCTAAGAAGAACTCTTTCTTCACAAGGCAAAGCATATCATGTAATTTAAGATTACTATGATTCTTTTTTTTATTTATTAATGGTTCAAGAGCAAACCAACAAACATTAAAACATGTATAACCATTAAAATGCATACATTATTATGCAAAAATTACATGAAAGTCAAAACTGTGAAGAAGACAGCAGTTGATTTCTGTAAGTTAAATCAACAGATTTCACCACTGCTGGAGTTCTGACTTCTGATTACCACTAAATACACTTAATAGAATGTGAGATACGGATTCAACCTCTGTATTTGAATGTATGCAGATATGACTTTCATATGGGAAGTTGAATATGATAAATAGTTTGGCCCTATATTTGGGGAGAAAAAGTACTGGATCTGTTTGGAATGCGATCTAAAGAGGGTTTGTTACCCTATATTCCCAAATATTGCAAAATGGGGGTACGTTTTCCATATTTTGGAGGTGAGAAAGATGGGAAAGCTATATTATAAGCCCTAGAGTTAATTTGGTGATTTTTTGTTTTGTTTTTGACCGAAGAAAGACTTGCTTTTGGCGATCTGATGCAAGCATGTAAGTTGCAGCATTGTTGTATGATGATATTGTCATACTCATGTTGTCAGTTGCTTCCATGCAGAGACGCATGAGATGAAGTTACTATGAATGGGCTTGTCACAGCAGCACTTCTGTTGGAACCTAACATTGTAGGCTATTAAACAGGCTTATGTATTCCAGAAGTTAAAAATGGAACTAATTAATAACTAATAAATAACATTTATTAAATAATATTTGACATATTGGTATACAGGGAAATCAAATAATAAACAGTAGAACATTTATGGATAAAGCAACATAGAGAATATCCAAGACTAACATACAAAGGAATCAAATAATAAGCAGTTAACTGATTTTAATACATTCAGTTCAATAACAGAAAGACAAGACAATATCTTCAGCCAATGGGGAAAAAAGCAAGGGATTCAGAAAGTAGCAGACAGAATAAGGAACGTTTCAAGAGGTGATTCACTTACACAATGTTCGGTTATAGGAGAAGGTAGAAAGAGAAAAATAGAGACTCTTGCCACAATGAAGAAAGTCAGAAAGAGGAACATTTACAGGATGGAGCATTCCTTCTCATTCCTTCTTTCTCTCTCTCTCTCTCTTACACACATGCTAAGAATAAATCATCTTTTTATATAGTTGCCATGTTGCTTGGGAATGGACAATAAAATTGAGTATTTCTGAAGAGGGAGGCAGGCAGAGAGAAAAAAGCAATTATCTTTCCTTTGCAATTTGTAGAGGGCCATGGTTCTATTGCGGCCAGGGACTCAGACAAATTCAGGGGGTGGGTTTTAGTATCCTGCTCTTTTGTCTGATTCTGGATCCAACTGAGGAAGTTGGCTGACTCTTCCATCTGTGAAACCCAACTCAGCAGGGCTGCTTCAGGGAAGGAAGACAGTGCTTCCAAAGTCTATGATGGCAACATACTGGAAAGATTTAGTTCAGCTCCTGTAAGCACATGACTAGTAAAAGGAATGGCTGGGGAAGAGTTCACATTAACTAATGCAGATACCCTTTTGCTACATCTGTCACTGTTGTAGCAAAGCCCAGAAAACAGCAGTGCAGATGGGAAGAAAGAGTTGAGGGGGATGTTTGCCCTTTGGAGAGATCATCCTTGGGTCCTTTTAATAACACTGGATTCCTTGTTACTAAAATCGTGGTAGGAGATCATGGGCTGTTTCCTAATTAGACATGTCTTCTGGGCACCTAACACATCAGGATATCAGTTCTATGGAGAAGATGGTATTCAATGGAGAAGGTGTAATCAACGTTTTTGACCTGTTGGCTTGACCATAATGTTAAACCAGATAGAGGTACAATTTAGATGTGGGGGAAGCAAACCAGGTAACATGGCTATAAGAATATGCATATTACAGAAGCGAACATGGGAGGAAGGGCATTCATTAACATAAAACAATAATAAAACCATCTATCTGGCTTTTGCCACCAATGTTTTTTCCCCCCCAGTTCTGAGAAATTGGAACTTGTAATTTTGATCCTGTCTTTCCGTTTTTCAAAAGCAAATGATGATCTAAGTTTTCCACTGCCTTTTCCGTTTAAAAAGCTGTGCCATCTTAACTTGTACCTCACACTTTATACCCTGCAAATGAATCACTTTCAGTGGATAACCAGCATGTCTGGCTTAGCTGACTCATGGGTGCATGTATGTTCATTTCTTCTAGCTCCTTTCCAAATTTTCTTAGGTCTAGCTGGCGGCTTGCAGTACTTTATTCTGTAGTACTCATTAGCCATGGTAGGAATATGAACCATTCAGTTTTGCTGCAATATGCTTACAAAATAACTAGTTCTAGTTTTAAATAATAGAATTATCCATAACTAAATGGTTTCTGAAGAGGAAAAAATATATAGTTGTCAACCATTACGTGGAAAATGTTAGTCAAGCTAGATGAACACATACTGTAGTATGAAATTAATAAATACAAACCAATTGGTCCCTGGAGCAAACAGAAGTATTTGGTTAGTCCTATAGAACTGTCCACAGTTGCTCCCTGTTAAAACATACCTAATTAATTAGGAAGCTTTTGAAGTTCTGTATTATGAGCTATTCACGTTTCATTTTTCTGCCTCTTTGGCCTATCTGTACTGTACAGTACAGTAATTCTGTACTGATTATCTGAATCTGTTTAAACTGAAAACCAAACACAGTTAAGGAGGGCTTAAGTGTTTATAGGACCATGTGCTTTTCTGCATTATCTTGACTACAGCTTTTAAGAGTATCAGTGGATCTGAGCCATGGTTTATATGAAAAGGAACTGCATCAGATCTATTACATTTGAACCAGAGCTTTTGAATTTTAGGCTACTCTGGGTATCTTATACAGGACTAAGATTTTTCTTTTAAAATGAAGTGTGTTTATTTCATTCAAGTATTTCTATCCAGTTCACAAACAAGTATTTCATCCATTCAGCCAAATAGCCTGGCTTAACAGCTGTACTGCAAATCCAACTGTAGCTTCGTTCATTAATTGGGTAGATGCTCAGAATTTCATTTTTGCTTAGAATTTTGGACTCTGAAATTAAGGAGTAGATTTGCATCTGCTTAACATATAGAAACTGGTTTAAATTATTAAGAACTATCAATTTCTTCAACTGGTATTTAGGTGCTTCATTTCACTGTGCCTATCCCAGATAAATTCGTTTGCCAGATTAATCAAAATATAATATTCAAACTCTCAATAAAATATGAAGTCTAAAATTCTAGAAGATATGCATATTTAAGTGAGAAAAGGTGACACATCCTTAACTACTTTTTAAAAAGATGCTGTTTCCAAAACACGTGTGGTTATTTCTGTGTAATTATGTGGTATGAGCTGTACTTCAAAAATAATAGTTTTCTAAATCAAGATTCTTTCTATTGATGATAAACATTCAAAAGCCAAATTCAATTTAGAGGATGCAAAACAAGGAGAATAATAAAATGATTAGTAAACATCTTAGCTTTATATAAATACACATATTCTATTAGAATTCATGTATTTGTGTATATTGTGTATTTAGAATTTCATTTTTGTTTTCTACATTCTATAAAACTTTATTTACATATTTATTAAATTTATGTGCTGCCCATCTCCCCCAGACGGGACTCATTAATTGTACTTTTAACCTCTTTACTGGAAAGAAATACAGAAAACATTTTTTTTTATTCATGCCATAAACTATATCATGGTTTATTTAATACAGTTTATATGTCACTCAGTCCAACAAGGCTTAAAGAAGCTTACAACAGAAAGAAATACAACATTAAAATGAAAACCATTATAAACTGAACAGAAACAAACCAACAGTGTCCTAAACAGCAGTCGTAAGGAAAAATATGGGGTCTTTTGCCTTATCAGCTAAAAGTATGAAACTTGGCTCATCCTTTAGAACAGTGTTTCTCAACCTTGGCAACTTTAAGATGTGTGGACTGCAACTCTCAGAATAACCCAGCTGGGGAATTCTGGGAGTTACAGTCCACACATCCTAAAGTTGCCAACATTGAAACACTGCTTTAGAAGACCAGTTTCCATTAACAAGAGTTACAGGTTTTTTTGTTTTGGTAATTATATATATTTCTCATATATTATTCATATCTATCTTGAAACCTGCAAAAATCCCACTCTTCTGTAAGAAGGCTCTGTAGCAGTAGCAAGTGTAAGTACCAAACCATGTATGTAGATGTATGACAGGACAAAGATAAGATGGCATGATTTCTGGGCACAGTTGGGTATTATGCTAAATTAGGTTAACAGCTCTGTTTGGAATTTTCTGCTAACACACTGTTCTCTCTGCCTCCAAACTGGAGAAGCTTGGAAACAGTTGTTGCTAGTAAGTTTAGGATAAGGATGGAAAACCTCTAGATGTTAAACTATGGCTTCCAGCATCCTTCAACATCAGTCAGACTGGGACTGATAAAGTTGTAGGTCAGCAGTATTCTCTCCCTTGTTTTGAGTCTAGTGTCATCTGAACCTGAGTTGCATGCATCTTCTGTCTTTGAATAACCAAAGGAATAATCAATGATTTTCAGCTGTAATTTATGCCTACATTTTCCAGTTAGGTGTGGACAGAATCAGTGTACATCCTGTTTTGATATGTTAAGCTATAAATTAGCCAAAAAATGGCATTTCCAAGCCACACTGGTTGGAGTGGGGCAGAAACTCTGATTTCCTGTGGGTGTGTTCCACATTAGATTGATTTAATATATCCACCACAGCTATTCAGTGCTTAGGGTTTTATTCCAAAAAAGTACTTTGGAGACATCAGAGTGCAGATGTTGCACTTGCATACAAGTCCTTAAAGCAACTGTATCTTTTTCTGAGATCATGGAGCTGTCACAGTCCTAGGAAAAGGTAGTTGCTTTAATTAGTTGCACGCAGGTGCTAAATTTGCATGCTGTTCTAGAGCACTTTTTAGACTGAATCTGAAGCTATGCACAAACGTTAAATTCTATATGGTAGTGAGTCTGCATTAATGCCATTTCCCCTTTTTCCAGTTATTTTCCTGGAGAAAGAGGAAGATTTGTGGTCAGGACTAATGTCATCACAGTTCTGGCTGAAAGCTACTGCTTCTCCTGGTTGTCCTATAACCCTCCATAAATTATCTTTTCCACTTCCTGCTCCTCCTATAATTTCCACACTATTAACCCCTTCTTTTCCCACATATGATAGGCCATAAAAATCTATGGTGGGTACATTTGAGAGAAACTCGATGAATGGTCTTGCTGCTTTCAGTGTTCCTAGAAGAAATTATCTTGAGTTCACATAAAATTACATTTTTAAATTCTGCCATTTCACTGATGGCCTGAATATTTACACAACTTTATTCTCTTGAACAGGCACGTAGAGTTGAATACCCATTATGATTACAAAAACTACAGAGAGACTATACTGGGTCGGCCATTGGTGTTTTTCATTAATGTTAGAAAAAAATATAATTCTTCAAAAGGTATGTATCCGTAAAGTTATTGTAAAATGTACAAACTGATCACCTAGCTTATAAAAAAGATAATTGGAACCTTACTTTAAAGTGGCATGATTGAATTTGGATGAAAGGGCAGCTTGTGATGTCTCTGTTAAACTGGCAAGATTAGATTGAAAGTATATAAACATATTTTAATTTTATAACAACATGGCTCTTGCTGTAATAGAACTAACTTCAGTTTCTGCGAACTTCCTAAGCTGCATGTTGCTTAGATGAAAATGTTTCTCCATATATTGGGGTCCGCATGGGTAAGTAGGTTGCTTAACCTGAATACAAATAGGTCTGCTTTTTTGTAAGAGATCCTGTGTAGAACAGTAGCACTTTCAACTGGATCCAAGCCTTTCTGCCAGCCAGCTGCAGCAAAATGGAGCAGTTTGTGTAACTTTCAGCAGTTGAGCTTGTTATACCAACAAAGATCTGCTATTCATAAGATTTCCTAAAGTGAAACAGGATGATGAAATTGTCATTGTATCTTAGAAAGTCAGAGAAGAGTTCTGTTAGACTGAGTGGTTAGGATTAAACTCTAGATCAGAAATATGTAGCATAGAAGCAATGAAGTATAAAGTAGACTTTAAATAAGAACTCTCCGATGTGGCTTGCTTATTTGTTTTTAATATTTATATTTTGGCTCTCCTAAGATTAAAATTGCTTACAATAGAAGGCAATAAAACAATTTAAATGACCAAGAACTTTGAAACATCAATAGTGGACCTATCAATAATTAAGCAAAAAAAAAAAAAAAAGTAACAGATTTATTTATAAAAATGTATATTCCACATTCTCATTTTTAATAACAATCTTAAGGCAGGGATACAATTAAAATGTTTTTAAAATATTTACAATTAGTAACCATTTAAAACAATTATAATTAAAAATGTATAACTGAAATGTTTATTAACAACCCTATTTATTTATTTATTTATCTATCAAATTAGTGTATTTCTGATGCAACAGACCCAATTTTCATCAAGATGCACCCCAAATAACAGACAGATTGATTAATCTCAAGCAGTCCAGTAGTAATGACATAAATTGAGATATATGATGATATTTGCATCATTTGCATTATATCATTGCACTAATGACCCAAATCACAATGACTTACTTTCATGTGTACCATATAGTTAAGAATAATGGACATCCCCTTCCCCTAGGAATCTGTTAAAAATGGTTTTACTATAACTCAGTATGAACTCCTAAAGTGAAACAGATAAAAGCACAAATTTCTTGAAAAGTTGTGAAAAGAAGGTATTTCCATCCTGCTCAAATGCAGAGTTATACCAATTAACCAAAAGTTTTGGAGAACTGAAATATTGTAAGCTGTCTTGGCGCCAACATAGCTGAATGGAGGGAATTCAATAATCATACTTGCCTGCACTGTATTAAATTGCTTTCTAAACAACACTCAAGATAAGTATTTTAGAGAGCCATAAGGAAGTTTGAGGAAGGCTGCACCCATGAGAATGCCTTCTTGGGAATGTACAGGTTCAGAAAAGGTACACAACAATATGCTTGTTTTGTAGTGAATACAACCACCCAGGGGCAAAACTACATTGTGTATAAGTAACAGTATTTGAAATCTGCAAATTTCTATTATTACTTTCTACATTACCAATGTCATATCCCACTAGAAAAAACATACGCTTTGCTTGTGAATACTCGACACCCAAAGATGAGAAGACAGATAGAGAATAGCATGAACAACATAATATCTTCTGTGATTGGGGAAAGCTATAAACTTCAGGTGAGTCAGGCACATTTCTTGTTTGACATAAGCTTGTTATCTTCAAGTTGGTATTTTGGATGAATTTTAAGGACCAAAGGACATTGTTCTTTGGATAACTTAGAAAAAGAAGCCTTTCCCCTACATCTACATTCATACAGCCATAAATGCACCCAAATACAGCGAAAATGGGAATGTGAATTTGAGTTTTCTAACACTTTGCTATTTGGCAGCTCAGACTTACTGCCCAATAGTTAGTAAAACCATCTTGTTCCTGCAGCTAGGACTCAAACTTGAGCTCTAGGATGCTTTAGGGATAGAAAGTGTCCATATATGTTGTTTATGCAAAAAACTTAGTTGATGGCAACATTTCTAATGGTCTGTGTGGAATATGGTGGAGATACTGTGCTTTACCTCCCCCCCTCCCTCATTTTGTAAAATACAGTACACCAAGCAGGAGTTATTGTACTCTCTGGTGACCATTTTAAATGATGGCAACAGACAAATTGCCTTTCTACAATATTTCCAGCAACTGGAATCTGCCCTTAATACTACTGTCACCCCCATACTGCTAAGCCCACCCAAAATTCTGGAAGACTATATAATATTTGAGAAGACTGTACATAGAGTAAGAGATAGGGAAGAAGCAGAACAGTTCAAGAATGGGTTCAGGTGTTGTTGTAGCCATGAGGTCTATTGTTTAAAATCAGATCTCAGGATGAAAAATGCAGACTGATTGCATTAGTCACCTGTTCATGTTGCTGGTATCAGATTGTATCTACCATTCTGGAACAAAAACATAAAAGCAAATCCTCAGTTCTAAAGACAGAGAGGCTAGCTGAATCTCAACAGTTTAAGGCAGTGGGATTTAATACTACTGTCTTCCATGCTAAACACCCCAAAACAATGTTTATTTATATGGGTGATCAATGAGGGGGGCTCATTTAGGTTTTTGGAGAAATGAGAGGTACCATGTCATGGATAGATATTGCCAGAATTTTGTAAGTTCTTTTCAAGGTTTTCAGAAGCATTTTTGTTTTTGTTTTTTTAAATTAAGTGTAAAGCTACAATTTGAATGCATTTCCTATTTCAAAATGGGAGGAAACCATGAAGTTCATTTGCAGAAATGGCAGCTATAAGGGGCTGCCCCCCCCCCAAAAAAAACTGGCTTTAAGGGCTGCATCCATTCCTGGACTATTGGATAACAATCATTTTTCTTTATACAGTTTGATTTCCAGGATGTTGTGAAGAAGTTTTTTCCTTCAGAAGCCCATCTTGTTAATGAAGAAAGCTTGAGTTTCTCCTATGAGTTCAAAACTGATGCCTTATTTGATTTCTTTTATTGGTTTGGGATCAGCAAAAGCACTGTTTCAGTGAATGGGAAAGTTCTTAACTTATCAAGTACCAATCCAGAGAAGAAAGAAATTATAACTAAGTTTCTGGATAAAATGAGTGAAGCAAATTTACGCTCAAACAACTTTTCAGACAGGAAGTTCAGTGTTACCTCTAGAGGTGAGTTGGTGATCTATTATGAGGTTTTAAACATTACGTTGTTCATAAGTAGAATAGCTTTATTCTGTGATTAAGTTCACACACTGCAGTAAGGCACTGTTGTTTAGCCTTGGTATGTTGAATAAGCCACAACTGACTGGGTTTCTATAGTAAGGTAAGACATAAACTATAGTTTACAAACTACTAGGTTTGCACATTTTTTTTTCTTTTCAGTCCTTTAAATACGTTCAAGTCTAATATTTGAGTTAGTTCAGCCATTGACTACATTGTCTGAAAATCAGGACTATTGTAGACCAATACATTTGGTCAGGGTGGGGAAGATTACTATTTCTTTAGATATACATATGTATTTGTATTACCTTCCAGTTTCAATAGATGACGTGTTTAATGGCAACTTGACATCACAGTCAACTTGGATGGAGCCTCCTTCAGCACTCTGGACAATTTCAGGGTCTCAGGAGCTTGGAGACAGGTCAAGCACTGAAATCTGATTTTCTTAACATCAAGAAAGATATATTGAAGAAAGAAGGAAAATAACCACATTGGAATTATCCTTATCTCAGGATGCAAGGAATTCCCAAAAGGGAGGGGTTTTTTTTGCCTTTTGTTGCAAATAATAGGATGTATCTGCTTTCATTGATTCAGGATCCTGATTACTGAAGTGATACTTGCAGAGCATCAACATTAAAGGCTGCTGAAGCCTAGAGTTTTTGGTATTGCAGTTATCCTTAAGCATATAGCTAGAATGATTTTAAATCCTGGATTATTTCAGCAGTTTCTAAGTAACTACCAGGTTTTCAGAGTCAGGGGAAAATATATTATTTTTACAATTGCTCCAACATTTATCACACCCTGGCAAATTAATAATTACAAACAGCTCTGAATTATGTAAAATGGATGGTGGTAAAGAACTGGCAGAGGGAATATTCAAATCCAAGTCTTTTGATCCAAGAAGTCAGCTGCTGTCAGAGTTTGGCTCTGTTCTGGCTTGGAAAATTTTGCTATATGCCCTAACTTTCATTTATTGGGCATTATTGTCACAAGGGCTGTGCAGTGCTTCAGATTTAATCCAAAAAATGACTCAGAATGCTCAAACATAGCATCCATCCAGTTCTTTAAAGCAGCTACATCTTTTCCCAGGATTGTGTGGCTGCAACTGTTGCACTGTCCTAGGAAAAGACAGACTGCTTTACGCAGCAGCAGACAAGTGCTACATTGTATTTTTTTGGAACTGAATCCAAAACGCTGTGCAGTCCTATTTTGCATACGCTGTACCTCTCAAAATATAGGATAAACATTTGTTCTTTTCAGATACTACTGGAATACGTAAACATAATACATTAAAGGAGATGCTCTGAATCAGAGGTTAATATCTTGGAAGGTTAAAGAAAATGTCAGTGATAAGTATTCCCACAGTAAATGGGAGGGGCAGAGACCGAAATGGTTCTAACTTGAGGAGTCACTTTAGGGCTGCCTGATGAATATTTTACTTTCTCTTTATGCCATAACATTAAAACACTATTTTCATAGCTGAAGTATAATCTTTTCATCATGGAAATCCTGACCTTGTTATATATGAATTGCATGGTATAATTTGGGCTTGTAGCAGCCTTTCCCAACTGATGCCTCCCAGATGCCTTCTAGGACTGCAACTCCTAGAATTCCCACCTGAATGGCCTTCTGGCTGTAGGCCCACCACATCTGGAGAGCGCCAGCAGGTTTAAAGAATGACTGGAATGAATGTGCCATAAAATTATCTTTTTTCCTGGCAGGCTTTTTTTTATTATCATGTTAAATGTCTACATCTTAAGGAATGTTGGAAGCAATATTCAGTCTCTTTATATAAACAATTGCCTAATCAGTGCCTTCTATAAGTCTTTGTTTTACAATAAACAGAGGTTACATGGATCTCTTTTTCTTTTCTCAAGTTAGCTTTACACATTACACACAACGTCAAAACCAGATTCATTCATAAACAATTAAGCCAGATTACACAGCAGGAATTTGAATAAGGGTTGGAAGGAGGTAGAAAAAAATTTAATGGATGATTTCCAGCAGATAAGTAAGGACTTCTTGACTGCAAACTGTTTTAACAACAATAAAACAGCTTTTTTAAAAGCAGGGTGTCAAAATTTTCATTTATAGTAACTCAGATGTGTTATTTTAAATGTACAGACTTACAGTAAAAATTCTCCACAGTAGGGGCGAGCCACTTGTGCCTTCCGTATGTTGCAGATTAAAGATGGTTCTTGGTTAACAGCTGTTCATTTAGCAACTCTTTGAAGTTACAATGGTGCTAAAAAAGTGACAGCCAGTGTCTGATGTTATGACCATCACAGTGTCCCCACAGTCACGATTACAATCTGGGTTCTTGGCAACCAACTCACACTTAACGATGGTTTCAGCATCCTAGGGTCACGCAATCACCATTTGCGACCTTCCCAGCCAGCTTCTGGCAAGCAAAATCAATGGGGAACTGCGTGATTCACTTAATGACTGTGTGATTTGCTTAATGACCACTGCAAAAGGGTCATAAAATGTGGTCCAGTCACCACATTGCTTAGTGACCTAAATTCCGGTCCCAATTGTGGTTGTTAAGCGAGGACTACCTGTATAACATTCATAAGCCCTTGCCATTACAGGTAGTCCTCACTTAACGACCACAATTAGGACCGGAATTTAGGTTGCTAAGCAATGTGGTCATTAAGTGAATCGTGCCTGCTTTGCTTAGTGACCTCAACCCCAGCACACACTGCTGCCATCATTAAGCAAGAATCGTGGGTCGCTAAGCAGACATCCCAAGTAAGGAGCACAGGGGTACCTCGGGGGTGGGGGAGGCCCTGGGAGGCCTGATGCAGGCCATGCACAAGTTGGGGGGGTTCTGCAGTGCAGCACAAAGCTGCAGCTGCCCCAGCCCAGCAGTGCTTATGTCTGCAGGGGTGCTGCAACTCCCCCCACCTGCCTATCTCCCCCACATCTATTCCCTTTTGGCCGCCCTGCACGGCGGCACTCGGCAGTGCCAGGGCTGGGGCTGAAGTAGAGGGGCTGCCACCGCCCCCAGGCCTTGACTTCAATTCCAAGCCACGCCTCATTCCTTTCCCAAGCTGGCGTCCTGTTCCTTCCCCAAGCTGGCACTTCTCATTCCTTCTGTAAGCTGGCATCTCATTCTCGCGATCCTTCGGAAACCTTCATGATTTGGAGAAGGAATGGCACACATCCCATTCTCACGAGACCTGGGGAATGGAATGTTCCATACAACTTTGGAATATCCCACTCTTCCAGCAGATCATATCAAACCTTTTCCAGGTCACACACTTCAAACTGCTTCCAGCTTGGAGGATTTATTTCTAGAAATGGTACACCACCCCAGAAGAGCATGATCTGGTGTGGGAATGGAATATTCTAGATTTTCCAAAATGTTCTCATCCCAGATTGGTGCATTTTGGACATCCCTATCTGATTATTTGCATGAACGAAAAGGTGGGGTACAAGTTCAGTAATAAATAAAAGGAAGACAAACCTAAATGTAAGAGAATCCCTCCAGAAATGGGAATACACAGGAAAGAATTACAAACATACAGATTTTGGGCAATGCAGTTTCCCTAACCATAGCTGAAACCAGTCCCGGAGATTTCCCTCTCTGCAATACAGAGAGAGAGAGGTGTCTGCCAGAAGTCAGATTCCAAAAACGAATAGAACCAGTAACTGTACTGATAGCAGTGATAATACCAGTAATAATATTGTCTATATAGTAAGATATCCCATTTAGAAACTATTTGGTCTCTCATCTGCAGATATGAAGCCACTCAGAAACCACTCTTACACCCTACACCAGTGTTTCTCAACCTCAGCAACTTTAAGACGTGAACTTCAACTCCCAAAATTCCCTAGCCAGCCTGGCTGGCTGGGGAATTCTGGGAGTTGAAGTCCACATGTCCTATAGTTTCTCCCTATACACAGACATGTATGTGTTCTCCCTTCCCACCCCCTCCCAGCAGAAACAAGAAGAAGAAAACAGCTAGGCTGGAGATAAGAGCAAGAAGTAGCTGCACTGGAAAGAGAAGAAAAAACTGGACAGAGGTGAGAAGTAACTGGACAGGGAAGGGAAGAAGAGCATATAAAAAAGATACTCTCTAAACAGCAAAATTCATCAAGCACAAAACCCCTCACAAAAAACAAAAACAGCTAATATCCAGACTAACCTTCAAAATCCAAGTTTTGCAGCATGAGTCTACCACCACTTGACCCTCTTGGTCTTCCCTTTGTTTTGAACTTTCCCCAGCAAATTCCCCAAATTCACAGGGGGAATTAACATTCCTATTGGGTGAAGCTAGCAATGCAGTGGAATCTCTTAATATTTTTTAACAAATGCATTTTAGAATACAAATGTGCCATGCAAGTAGTTATTATGCCATGTTCCTGTTCACTGTTCCAGCTAGCCATACTGTTTCAATAGTACTCCATTCCAAGTGAGTGCACTCTATTTTTTTCCTTTTTTTTTCTTCTAAGCAGAAGCATGCTGTGGCTACTAAGTATGCTGTCATTTGTTTTTTTGTTTTTTTGACATATTTTGGAAACAGTCCATGTAAATTTTTATTTTTATTGTATTTCAGCTAGCTTTAAGGTTTCCTTAAGCATGCTGATAACCCTTTATTTCTCAATGCCCCCATTGGGGTTAAAAAAATTAAGTTCTTATCTAAATTTATTATTAGGAAGAGTTCTGATTGATGCATCTCCCCCCCCATACCAATTTTCCATTATGAATTTCCAACTATTCCTGCTCCTCTATTTAAAAAGTCCTCAGATTAAGAACACTCTAGGATTGGGCACCCAGCCAACATCTGGTGTCAATTCCCACAAGTAAAATCTTGAAGGCGTGAACTCATATGATACAGTAAATCTGAAAACAATTTGGCAGGATAAAAGGTTTGTATGAATATTAATAGTTTTGAGTTCAGCTCAACAGATCTTGTAACTAAAAAGCTACTTAAGTGTTTGTATGCTGCATGCCCTTTTTAGCATATGAATAACTGAAAACAGATTTTAATTACAAATTTATTTCCTAATAGGACTTGTGTTCCTAATTTTAAAAAACTCAATTTTCAGTTCAAACCTAACTACAGGCCATTTTTCAAGAGTTCCAGACAGAGTAATGGACGCAAACACAAAGGACTGCCAGTTAGAGGCCTTGAAATAAAACAGCACAAATTGTTTATGACTAATGGTTAGTCATACTATAAATTTGGGATCTATCACTGCACTAGAGATTGTTTGCAGCAGAGAATTTCAATGTGCCTCCTAGTATCAATGTAAACCCTCCCACACGACTTTCCATACAAAAATATCTCAAAGCAATTTACAAAACAGAAAGTGGACGATAAAACCATAAATTAAAAAAATAACCTAAACCTAAACAATAAAAGAGATGGGGATAAAAAAAAAAATCATCCAATACTTACACGGAAAGCTTGGTTGTAGGTCTTTAACGGGCATCTACAAATATCACAAAATTCAGGAAGAAAACTTTCCTGACTCCTCAGAGGAGACCCGCCCGTGACCAACCACAAGGCGGCAGTCTAGACTGGATGCAGGAAACAGAAAAAGGAACACCCACCTTTATCCTCTGCATCTTACAATGCAGACCTTTCTCTAACACCTAGATTGGGCCTGTAAATGCTGGTGGCTGCCACAGCTAGAGAAGCTACAGTAGTGACTAGGCAGCCAACTTAGAAAGAGGGCAGCCAGAGGAGCGTTACAACCCATTGCCTTTCCCAGCGCACTGCCTGTTCACTGAAACATTTGCTTTGACACAGCAGACCGCTAAAAAAGCCTGCACAAATAAACAGTCCATTGGAAAGCTGATGTCACAGCATTAAAGAGAGCTTGCAAAATTTAAAATTAGGAGCTTGATGGCTGAGTAAGACAAAATATTCCTTATGTGTATCGACTACTCCCTCTGCTACTAAGAAATTTCACATAGTCCACTTGAGGGGGAGTTGCAAGCCATGATACATGCAGTGACTGAAGGTGCATAATAAATACTTGTGAACATGTACAGCGGTACCTCGGTTCACGAACGCTTCTTTTCACGAACAATTCGGTTCACGAACAGCTCCGGTTGCAAAATTTTGCCTCCGTTCACGAACTCTGCATCGGGTGACGAACAGGATCTGCGGCCATTTTCCCTCCCGTGACACGTGGTCGCGGCTTCCTGTAGGGAGGGGGACTCTCCCTCCAAGCAGTAACCGCCTCCCCACCCGCCTTCCTGTCCTCCACGCCAGAAGTCGTGCCGAGCAAGGTTAGCTTTCTCTCTCTTTGTACTGTACTTTGTGTCATATTTTTGCGGTTTAAAAAACAACAACATATGGTTCAGAACGGATTAACCGTAATTACATTGAACCTTATGGGGAAATTTGATTTGGGACGCGATCAAAAATCGGGTCGCGACCAAATTCGGAGGGGTCAGAACGGATTAACCGTATTTACATTGAACCTTATGGGAAATTTTGATTCAGTTCACGACCAATTCAGTTCGCGACCAGAGTCGCGGAACAAATTAAGTTCGTGAACCGAGGTACCACTGTATTAGACTTCATCTAATATGAAGATTTTAAAGTGTCTATTAAGTGCCGCCCCCCCCCCCATGAAGTGATCCATTTATATCTTCTGATGCATCAGATGAAGTGAGGTGCAGCTCATGAAAGTTTATGCCTTTTAATAAAATTTGTTAGTTGGAAAAGATGCTACCAGAATACAAATTTTTTGCCACCACAGACCAACACGACCCTCCGCCTACAAGTTATATCTTCAATCTGTCGTAAGTCAGAAGCATGTACATCCAGTTCATTGCCACAAAGGCCTGCACTGCTAAGAGATGCCTTTGTAAGTTCAAGCATCTACTTCTAGTTCATTCCTGTTTCCACACTTCCCCAAAGCCTTTAATCAGCAACATAAACCTTTAACATTCAGTAGGTGAAATTTTCTATTACTGCGTTTTCATGCCAAGAAAAGCTGCATTACCTATTTTTTTCCTAAAGCGTAGCTATCAAAAGAATAAGAGTCCTACTTTTAAAAAGGTGACAACCTTAGCTTGCCATCCATATTACTATCAGATTCAAAGAAGGTCTAAATTCCTAAAATATTTATTTTCTTAGAGGAAGAGGAATTTTGGCAGACCTTTGTGCTTTCATTCTAAATTCCTTCAGTCCAGCCATCTAAAGGCTCAAATTCCAGAAAAGTCAGCATGTTCTTCTCTTAAAATATCAGGGAACAATTACAAAAAAAGCAAAAAAGGAACCTGGTGATATCTTAAATAACTAAGGCATTGCAAACTTAAAACATTCCCCATCTAAATTGCTCCTCCTTGCCCATTTCCACGGTTAAATAATACTCTTTTCCCAGACAACACTTCATTCTACTTTAAGGTGCCACAAGACTGTTTGTACTTTTATCAGATTGCTCAGAATAGGCCAGATTATGTTTGGGCACTTCTGTTGTGGGGTCTGTATAAAGAAAATCTCTAAACTGAGCTGAGCGGATTATAGAAATGGACAGCTTGCATTCACCACCCATCCTTTATTGTGGTCCTTGAAGTCAGTCCCTCTAACTATAGTGGCTGAAAACTTGGAAGCAGAGTTTCTTGCCACATTCACTGGGCAGACGGTGAAAACTAGAGCATAACGCTGAAATAGGAAAATGCCAGCACACACCTGAGCTGCAAAAATCCAGATGCCGCTGGACAGAACGAGAAAGCAGAAAATTCTTTGCAGTCCCCTAATGGTCGTCTGGATATTGCAGCATATAAATAGCAGCCGCTCATCACAGAGAAGGAAAAAAGAACCCCATGTTGCCCCCAAACCCATGTGTGATGGGGTTTTCCCCGCTTTGCTCCCCCAATGTTAAAGGAGACCCTTTGTCACTAAAAGTTTGCCCATCCTTCAAGAATCCAAGTATTAGTGTCTAGTGCAGCGTTTCTCAACCTTGTCAACTTTAAGCTGTGTGGACTTCAACTCCCAGAATTCCCAAGCTGGCTCCCAACTCCCAAGCTGGCTGGGGAATTCTGGGAGTTGAAGTCCACACAGCTTAAAGTCGATAAGGTTGAGAAACACTGGTCTAGTGCATTTATTTATAACCCATCTTTCTTTCAGCAACTCAAGGCGGCAGACATCCCACTCCTCTGCTTTTCCCCCGGCCACAACCTCCCTGTGGAGCCGGCCTGGTGAGAGACCGCGGCTGACCCAAATGTCAGGCAAGGAGCTCACGCGCCTGGGGAAGAAGCTGCCCCCCACCCCGGCAATCGTTGTTGGTTTGAATCCAGGAAAAGCATCCGCGCCCCCTTGGTTTAAAGAATATGCTGGTCTAAAATGGTCGCTGACGAGCCCCCGTCTTGCTTTGTCTCCACCATCCCCACTTCGGCGCAATCCCCGGCGCCCTGGCCAAGCCGGAGGGAAGGGTGCAGCCTGCTCGCTCCCTGGGTCATAATCGCCAAGGGTGGTGCCGGGGCAACCGAGCGGCGTTTATTGCGTCTCCCACTTCCCCGTGGCTCGGTTTCTCTTCTCTTCCCTGCCCCGCAGCGATCGCTTTGCAGTCCCGCAAGGAGACACCGGGGGCGGGCGCTGAGTCGACTAGCCCACCCGCATGCAGCTCCCGGAGCGCGAGAAGAGTCCTCTCCTTCCCCCGATTAATGGGGCCGCGCCAGCGCCTCCCGCGTCCCTCCCCGCCGCGCCACCACGGAGACCCAGGTCAGCTCGAACGGCGCCGCCGCCGCCACCTGCTGCTGCCGCCGCCGCCGCCGGTGAGAAACCCTCTCGGGCTGCCTTGGAGGGAGGGAGGGAGGGAAGAAGCGGGGCCTGCGGAGACCCGAGCGCCGGCACCTGGAAGCGCGCGCAGGGATGGGTTTGCGCCTCGCGGCGCTGGAAGGTGCGCGCTGACGCCCTTGAGGCGAGGAACCGTGGCAAACGCGGAGAAGGCGGGAAGGCAGGGTCAGGAAGGGGCGGACTGAAACGAGACCAAGCCAAAAACCCACCGGGTTTGCTTCTCTTCTGCCGAGGTGTAGCCTTTTGGAGCATAATTAGAGTGCTTGGAGTTTTTTTTCAACAAAAAGAAAACCTAAATCCACAAGCTGCTAATGATCTTGGGGGAACAGAGAGCCCTGCTGTATTTCCTAGCGCAGCGTTTCTCCAACTTGGCAACTTTAAGACGTGTGGACTTCAACTCCCAGAATTCCCCACCCATGGCTGGCTGGGGAATTCTGGGAGATGAAGTCCACACGTCTTAAAGTTGCCAAGTTGGAGAAATGCTGCCTAATGAAAGCAAAATGATGCCACCCAGTGGCTTGTTTCATGACATGTTGTGACTAATGGGATTTTGGATTATTATGTTGCCTCTATCAAGCTAATTAGGATTTCATTCAATAAATCATGGTTAAACCAAGGCCTAGAACAATGTGTGACACTCCTCAGTGTGGCTCTAACGGGCAAGAACTAGGTTCAAAGTTGCCCAGCTCCGCTGTGAAGTTCACCAGGTGACTTTGAGGCTGCTGTTTCTCAGAGAAGTCTGATTGATAGAAATAAAACAGCGCAGGGAATGCCTCTACAAGCTCCTTTGAAAGGAAAGGTGGGATAAAAAAATTCTCCGACATTTTAAAACAGACGTTTGCACATTTAACTAAAACATTTGTAAATGGCACTCTGCTGATGCCAAAGTCATATATCCTAATTCTGACGTTTAAGATACAAAGACTCAGTGAATGGTCAGCAAGGACCTCATTTTACTTGCCTACCTTAGATGGTGTTTGCTTATTACACCCCTAATTAAATAGGATTTCTTATTTAACCCAATCCCTGGATTCAAATGATTAATTGAATTATAAACTAACACCAGTAGGCTAAAAGGTGGTTGACTAGTTTGTGGTTCAATATTCAAGCAAGCACACCTTAGTTTTGCTGTTTAATTTTGTAATGGTGGCTAGCAGTGAGGACTTTCAGAGAGTCCCTAAGCCCTACGGGGACCTAAAAGCAGTTTGAGTGGTGGGTGGGAGTCAGCTGTTCAGAGGTCCAAATCAAACAAATAGGAGAGGGTGATGTTTATATTAGTCTCCCATTGGAGACTGCAATCTAGGCCAGGGTTATTCAAACCACATTCCACAGAACCTACCATTTTGCTAGTACTTGAAGGTTTCCATTAGAGACTAAGGCCAAAAAAGGAAAAGTTCATTTGAACACAACCAGTTTTCCATCACTTGAGTTTATCTCTTGATCAGGGGTTGTGGGATTTTTTTTTTTTTTTAACTAGCAGGTTCCACTGCCTGAACATTTTTGAAAACCTCTAGTCTAGGTGGTATTCAAAACAGCAACAAAAAGCTGCACGTTCCCTTGCATGATTGAAGAGAAAACCCAGATGTCTTTTAACAGAAGATCCTTTTTAAAAATATAAAGCTCAGGAAATGGGTATAAGTGGTTGTATTTATTGCAACATGCTTCGAAGGAGCAACTGTGTAGGTCTTCCTCAATTCCTCCTGTGGGAATGAATACAGATCTGGACAGCTCCTTCAGTAGCTGATCATTTTGTGTATTCTTGTTCCTGTCTGAACAAGCTAGATGCAGAAACCAGCTTTGTTCTCGTCTTATAACTCAGGCTTGTTAAGACAGGAGAAAGCCAAAGATCCTGGTTTGCAAGTTGTATTAAACAAACAAGACTAAACCATCTTGTTCCCTCAGTCAGAATAAGTACTATATAAGATTAGTAGTCCCACACAACAGGCACTAGCATGTTTTTTTTCTTTTTTAATAATAAATTTATTGATTTTCTTGAATAAAACAAAACAGAAAAACCAAATTTGCAAATGCCATTCAAAAAATTCTGACTACGCTTTGTATTTAAAAGCTGACTAATATAAGCTAAGAACTAACAAGAATACAAAGAATTGAATAAAATATAGGAAAAAAGGGGGGAAATTACATTAATAATAAGATTTACCTATTTTACTATAATACAAAAATACCAACTTATGCAAAATACCACAGCTCAGTTTTTAAATCTATTGTTTGATCTTTCCTTCCTGTCAATACAGAAACAATTCCAAGGCTGAGAGTTGCTCCAATTATGTACACATAAGTGCCTTCAAATTTATTACATCTATAGTAAGCCTTTGTAACCTTCCAATCAGTTGTTTTTCAATGCACTGTTGTGGAATTCTTTACTCTTTTTTTAAAACTGTTAATGGCAAGTCAGGAAACATTAATTTCTCTCGAGCCTATTCCAGAGAAGTTGCTTTCCTGCATAGCTGCAGAATATAAGCACATTCACATCCCGAACCAACTCTACCACCACAGCATTTGCGCTGTATTATTGTTCAAACAGGTGTATCTATAAAATTCTCCTACTGCTGTTGAAACAACTCCTGAAAACATTTCTGAATGGCCTCTGCCGGGAACTGCTGATCTTCAAGATCAGGAAAATTCAGGACGCTTCAGCATGCTTGACCTTGGATCTGATCCAGTTCAACTTGCCGATTGTTTTTCCCTTATTATGTATTGCTTTTCTAGGCTTTTTTTTTTCCATTCGGTTTAGCAACAATTATTTGCCCTTTAACTATTTTTCTGTGTATCAGTAAATTTCCTTTCTAAAATATCCACGTTGGCTGTGTATTCTGAAAACTTTCTGCCAATAGCCTACATCACAACTAAAAACTCCACATTTGTGTCATCTCTTGCTGTAATAACAGGAGGCAGTTCTGGAATCAAAACAGCTGTGTGTCAATTTCCTAACTGGCATTCCTTAATGGAGTTTCAACCAACGCTGCTGCCTTAGAAGGAAGAGTAACTTTCTCCCCTGAAGCCCCCCTTCCTAGATCTACTTCATCAGAAGACAGTTTGCTAAAATCTAAAGAGGGATTATCATTCATATTAATTAATCTGTAATGCCCTTTATAGACAGAGTTCATATATCACATTAATAGTTTGTTGAATAACAATTGCCTGAGTTTGCTCAACATGCTAAGCCATAAATCATGGTTCAAATTACAATGACTGGGTTCACACAACATATTTCTTTGAAAACAAACAAATCAAGATGGGCAAAGCCAGCCAAAGTCTATGGTTCGAATGAAATAGCCAATACTGTATATCTTGCAGCCAGCTATCTATATTTAGCCTTCGGGATTATCACCAGATTTTTTATGCCTATGATAGGTACAGCTCAACATTTGCTCTGTTGCACTGACTGGATTCACACATTGGACTAAGCTAGTAGTGTTCAACGTTTTGCAGAACATGGATCCCATTTGTCCTTCAGAAGCATGCTGAGTAGTGTGTGGAGCCAAGAAAAAAATCAATTTCATTTAGTTTCATTTAAAATTAAGTATTAATATGATTGCTCATCTGTCATGTTTTTAATAATGTTCCCCTTCTGCCTCATGAACACTTACAATTTTCTAACAACTGTTAAGGGTCTTTGGGCACTATTTCCAAGGCTTTGAGGATTTAGATGGAGCTCCAGAACTTCAGATTGTGCACCTTTGTATAAAGCCATAATGTGGTTTGTTTGGTTTGAACTTAGCTTATTGGGTGAATTCACCCAAGCACTGTAGTGTCCAAAACTTGTTGCTGGTTTAGAATATAATTAAATTCTAACCATGTATGGCTCCACAAACCATGGCATAGTGCAATATTTGAACCAAAATATATTTTCTTGCAATGGAGTTGACATAGTCAGCTATGAGGCCTGCATTCTAGCAAGAACCTCTTGGCCCCATTTAATGCTTACAGTGGAGAAAAGGCACAAAATCTAATTTGCCTTGTGTTTCTTTTGGCCTGCACTGCCAGGTGAGTGCAGGGGAAGAGAATAAGCCAAATAGAACAGAAAGAGCATACTCTGAGTGGGGATCACAAGAGTGGGGATCACTGGAACTGGAGAGGCTACTGTCTCTGTGCTCAGAAAAATAACATCTTTTTTTTCCAGCTTTCTACTTCCCTTTGTGAAATTTGATAAAAATGGAAGATTAGTATTACAGTTTATTAACCCATATGTTTGATAACAGGGTTGTCCAGGACTTTTAAATACAGTTTATTCAGAGAATGAAAATTTTAAAGTGTGTTGGAATGCTTTAAATTTTGTGTTTCTGATGTGTTTGGTTTGCAAGTGCTGGAATTCTCAGCCAAAGGCCCAAGGAAGTTTGGTCACCGCAATCCCATCGCATCGAGAAGATGCCAGGTTAGAGAAGGAAAACTTAAGAGGTCTACCTGTTTTAGACTACTGTTACAAAGGCAGTGATGATATGTGTGGCACTTTAAAGAGGAATACATTTATTGTGGTGTCCCTTGAGCTATTTTCCTAGCTTTCCCCACCCCCCATCCCCATTACCGAATAGTGATGGGTATAGTTCAGTGGTGGGAATTATATGAATGGGTTTCTGCCACTTTGATAAAAAAGAAGAAAACCTCTTTGATACTGTTTCTTTAAAGCAAGTCAGAACAGAAGCCTGAATGTTGTGTGGCAAAGGTTCTGTAATTGCCGGTTGGCTATGAAAAACAGAAAAAGAAATGCAGAACAGAGAGTTTCGTCAATTCGCTGAATTGTAAGAGTGTTTTCTTTATCTTTACTGGTGATAGAGAAGTTCCTTATGATATAAGAATTTGTTGAATTATTATTAGTAGTATGATGAAAGTAAATAGTACTTTTGAGTGGGAGAAGAAGGATCTGGATGAAAGTTATAATATAAAGAGAGAGACTGTAGCTTTAGACTGATCCAGATTCCCCCACCCAATCTGCTATTTACTTTGGGAGGTAATATCCCATTGATGCCAAGACTCTTGGGAAGTTCTGTTGCCTGACCATCATTTTGTTCATTCTTGGTTAGTAAGCCTAGGAAGTATGTAAAATGTCTAGCACTTAACAGGTACTGTTTTTAGTAGGTAGACTAAAGTGGGATCCCTATGAATCGACAATGAAACATGATTTTGTCTTTAAATCTACATCAGAGGCTGAAGCAGATTGGTAAGATTATGCTGATTTAACTGATTTAAACTTTTCAATCATATCTGATTTCTTAAAACATTTTCATTTTCTTTTATTCATCTATTTCTTAAAACTTTATCCTATGTATCTCCAGTGCTACATCGTGCGTATATGGAAAAGGAGGCTAGCTTTAAGATTGGTTGGTTATGTTTTATGTATGCTGGAGACTATTTAGCTTGAGAACAATTTACTGTCGTTTATCTTATCTATATTTTTCCACCAAACTAGTGTGTAATTGCAATTTCCCCCATCTTTGACTTTTAAAGTAGGATAAATTAATGTTTTCAGAATAATTTCTAAATTCAACCAATACATCCCTCATGCTTTTTTAAAAAGTGGGTTTAAACGACATCACTTCTGAAGAAAAATCTGCCACGTAAGTTCCTAGTCTAGAACTGGTTTCTGAGCCGTATCCGATTGCTAGGCCCATTCCTTGCTCAAAATTATCCTCTCACGTCTGCTGTTTCTCATGATAGGTATGGTTTACTTCAACCAAAACACCACATAAAAGAATTTTTTCCCCTGTAAATTCAGGGTAAGGGTCCTTTCCCAATTTGAAGAATATTTTCAATTAGAGTTAATTTTTTTGGAATAGAAATAGCTATCATCTTAAGCATGTAAATTACAGTGTGGAGGGAATATCAAAAACTCATAATGCTCTCCTAGATTCTTATGCCCTGGATATGATTGGAAATGGAATCCTTGCTCCTTAGTGGAACATACTTTGTTTAGGGCTGACAATTTTTTGGTCAGGAATGTTGGTTCTATGCTTTCTCTTGGGACAGAAACATTCTCAGTTTATGAATTTTTCCATGATACACACTTCCAGAGTGTGCACCATATTATTTTCATGTAATATGCCATTGAAAATGGCATCAGCTAGATTTTTAACATTCAGCCCAACAATCTTTGATTACTGTGAATTGGTATTCAATATCTATAGTATTTTCATATAATTTATTGCATACATATACAGGGCATAAGAATTCTAATATGTCATACAAACTTGCCAATATATTCACATGTTTACCAATTTTCCAAATGGTCAAAAGTTCAAAGTATGTGCTACCTAGATTTACTTCCTTTGGAAAAGAGAGATAGTTAGACATATAAATAGAGCATAAATAAATCAAGTAGCATAACCAAGCAGTCCTAAATCAGTTTTCTAGAAGATACACATCCCACCAAAATATGCTTTTAGCCTTCAACTAATTCTCTGCCTGTTTGAAGATTCTGTCACTACAGTACATGTCCAGGGTTGTTGATAGAGAGCCTGAAAGCCAGACAGAAGGATAGTTTATTACCAACCTTTTGGCCTCATAGTTGAGGTTAGAAGGATATGTCAGCTTCCTCATATCCTAATGGCTATTCACACCCCAGAGAGTGCTGTTTCAATAAATTATCTGCTATCAAATAGAAACCATAGAATAAATCTACTACTGGCCATTCTCAGCCTTTAAGAAATTCACAAGACATAATCCATTGTTGTAATAAGTTCTTCCTACTAAAACTCTATATCAACAAAATTACAGTTGTCATACAGCCTTTTAATTTCAAGGCTGAGTAGAAAAAGTTAATATCATGGCTACATTTACATATATCACTAAACCAAGTTTTTCTAAAGTTTGCTGAACAAGACTAGTTCAACATTATGCTGAGCTAGATGGAAACAATCTGCTTAGCATTATGTACAGTCCAGGTATTATGTATCCTTTGATTGTAGATCTTGGGATATTATGCTGTGTTGGGACTGCTATGGAAGAGAAAGAAAGAAGAGAATGGTTCAGTAGTGGCATTACTGGCCAATTACTTGTTTCCCTAAAGAATATATCAAGAGACCTCTGAATCAGGCCAGAAGTTCATTTAATCCAGCACTGCGTTCTACACAATGGCTAGATGCATTCAGGAGTACTGCAGACATGGACAGGATGGCAGTATCCCTTTTCCACTAAAGGAACGTTTAAGGAATGCTACCAGATTATTCAGAAGGTAGCAAATAGCCATTAGGACTAGTTGCCATTGAGAGTCCAACCCTCCATGAAGTTGTCTGTTTCTAAATTGTTTAATGTAGGGGCTAATGCACATGTGATAGAATGAATTCCAAAGTTTAACTTTGCATTGTATAAATAGTTTCTTTTGTCAGTCCTGAATATTATTGCATTTAGTTTAGGTAAGAGAGGAAGAAAATCCTTAGTTTATCTTCTTTTTCTGCTACATATAATTTTATAGACTACAATTTCCTTACTTGCCCTTAATCCAAGTTAAAAAGCCCCAGTCATTGTCATCCTTTCGTATGTGGGAACTACTCTAAGTCCATCATCATTTGGGGACTTTGCATCTTTTCCCTTCTTTTCAGTGGGATAGTCTTTAATTAATTGTAAGGATAAGGAAAAAGAAAACAAATACATTATTCTCCTCACTTTATAACTAGTCCTATCAAATAATACCCTGATAAGATTTGCATTCCATGTGGGGACTGACTAAGATAGGAGTACTCACTATTGCCTATATAGCTATCGTTCATTGCTTAGCTTTCAGTTTTAGAGTGCTCTTGGATGTATCACTGCCACTTGTTCATTGGGACTATAAATCACATAATTCTCAGACAACATGAGTTATAGAAGTTGTAATCCTGACATCCCTGGATAGTGCCAGGTTGGAAAAACCTGTTCCCAGTTCTCCATTTCTGTCTATCAGTTCAATATGTGATTGTTTGATACTGCATCTGATTTTGCAGCAGCTTGCTATCTGAGCTAAAATCCTTTATTCTGTGGTTTCTTATCACCAGCTAAACTTGCTTGTGGTAATATTAGTTTTCACTGGGATAACATCACAGACAATAGGGAGAAGTTACTAGGTAAAACTTATTTATCTAGTCTAGTATATGTCTGTTCTGAGCACAGGTCCCAAGGCTACAAGACATTCATCTTTCTATTTATCTGTATTTTAACTGGAGGTTCCAAGAATTGAACCTGAGACCCCTGTTTGCAAATCATATTCACTCCATGAGAGACTCCCTTCATCATTCCCTCATCTTTTATTTATCATCTTCTCTACCTTTTGGACAATGAAGTTATCTGCAAAGCATATCAGGAATATGTTGGATTCACAATTGCCACAGAATTTGATTCCCAGTTGATATCAGGGTAGTTTAAATCCCACATTATCACAGTGTTATATTTCCTGGATCATGGTCATCTAGTCTGCAAATATTTCATCCCTTAGCCAACTTGCCTGTGGCCATACTGAGCGGGAAATTCTGGAGCTGAAATCCCAGCACACCAGGAGGGTTAGGTTCGGGAGGGCTAATGAAGAAAAGATTGAATTATATAAACTTATTGTATCACTCAGTTTCTTATGGGCCTCTTTGTTTAATAAAAGCTCATATGTTATATATATACACTTTATTGAAAAGAGAAGTTGAGTAGGCTTAGAGATAGCTGCAGGTTCAGATAGTTCAGAGATGATAGATATGATTTCACTGTCATTGTCTTGTTTCTTGCAGTGCCAGAGCAGGGACAGGACACATCATTCCCTTTCAAGTAGATGAACCGACTGAAAAGAGCATCTACAGAGATCAGTTCTGCTGGAAGCCATATTCCAAGGCAGAGCCTATAAGGAATGGGTCCAAGACAATAAGGGACAGGAACAATCCTCAACCTGGACAGGCAGGGTCGAAGTTATTGTTATTTCAATAACATATTTTACTTATGCTTCATATTTTAATTTTTGATGATTTTGGATGTATTGTAATTTGGTTTTCAAAATTCAGAGATGATATCATGGGAAAGGAAAGGCTTAGTTATAAGAAATATTTAATAGACTTGTGAACAGCATTTGAATATGTAGAAGTGCACCTCTTTGGAGTGTTAAAACAACTGCATCTGCTCACAGGCCAGGCACAGCTGCTTCAAAGGCTCTCCTCGGTTTTCTGCACTTAAATTTACACCCACAGCAACACTTCCATTGAACTGCCAGTAGAGTGAAGTGGCTGCATACACTTATCCATGCACATACAGAGATGTGAACAATGTGCAAAGCAGCCATGTGAGCCTTCCAAAGGATGCAGCTGTTTTTGACAGCATGCTTCACTCTTGCTATTATGCTTTGCATAGAATTTCTTTCTGTTGCTTTGCAGAGCCTTAAATGTTGTCCAAATTTGTATGTATTTATTTATCGCTGAGTTACATGGAATCTAATGATACTTCCAACAAGTATGAAGCCTTCAGTCCTGATCAGAATTACACTCAAGGCAAAAAGTTAAAAGCCTTTCTCCACTCAAATTTTGGGTGGCCCAGAAACTGCTTTTTATCACAAATAGTGTGTATAGAGCCAAGTAAGTGCTTAGCATCACTTGGGTCAAGTCTATGTAAACCAGTCAGAGAATGCTTTGCTGGATATATCTATCCAGACCCATGGCCTGAAGCATCAAACACTGCATCCTCTAGAAGGCTTAGTGTGGCAGGTTCAAAGGCTTCTCCATATTGTCTGAGCCTGCATCCATGTGCATAAAAAACACTTCCATTGTGCTTGTTAGAAGTGCCTTTTATGTGCGCGCATGTGTTCTCACATTGTGTAGGAAAGCCTTCAAGAGGACAGCACTTCAACAATTGAAGTTGCAGGTTTGGATGGACCTCTCCAAATGGTTTGCACAGCCTTAATACCGAGTAGAACTTGAACAGAGAGCGTGCGTATTATGTACTCAGGTTTTTCAGAGATTGCACCTCCAGACGTCAGCAGGATCAAGGTAAAGAAGTGGGTGGAACTAGAGCAAAAACTCAATCTAATTAAATACCGTTATTATGAATGTTCCCAGTTTGTTTAACAATACCCTTCTTCAGCCACCTTCAAAAGATTCTAGAACTCCAGAATAACAATTTAGGATTGTTCCAATTAGCATCCTTATTACAGTTTCTAACATGTGGCTTCCAACAATAATGCTGTCAGTGTTTTTCCTACATGCTTCACAATGGGATTGTTGCCTTTTGTTAAACAACAAACAACTATAATGCTGAATAAGACCCCGGCAATTGTTCACCAATTATGTTACTGGTGTACAAAATGGTATTCGTGGTTTCATGGTACACAGGTATACATAGTGTATGAAAATTTCTCCAAAGGAGGTAGGGGCAGTTGTAGAGTTTAAGTAGGGCAGGAAAGAAGCTAGGATAATTTAAGTTGGAAATAACACTTTCTGTCAAAAGAAAAAAATGTGTCAGTGGCTAGACATTTCTGTTCTGATATATCTGTGCAAAATTAGGGATAAAAGTTTAAAACAAGCAGTTCATAGGTATGGAAAACATAAATAATACTTATGATCACTGGCATTTTTAGAAACATAAAAAATAAATTGCTTTAAAAAGACATATTAAAATTGAAAGCAAATTTGGATGGATTCTTTAAGAAAAAAACAGTTTTTTTGTTCTTTGTCATTTTCTTCTTTCCATTTTTTAGCGTTTCCTGATATGGCAACTGCCTCGAGAAGAAACACCATTACCTACAGATAGTTTTTCACCATGGACAAAACCTGTTAGTAAACAAGAGTTGGAGGAGGTACTAAAGAAGCAGTACAAAACAGTATACACAAGAGATTATTTAGGAATACAACCAGGTAAAAATTGTGGTTTTCCTTCCTTCTCTTGAAATACTGTAATGAAGAACATGTTGAAAGTTATGACTCAAAAGCTGAAAACACCCCCAGAAAATGTTCTGACTTGTTAGTAGGTGGTTACAAGAGGCAACCACACACAGAACTCCAGCCAAAGTTGTAACCTTGGAGAACCTGAAAAGCAGAGTTCTTTGGATGAAGTCATGCAGTAAATGTTTACATGGTGAATTTGAGGTGAACTACATGGGGGGTATTTGATAAGGCACCATCCCTCAACTTGAGCCCTGGTAAGATCAATAGGATTTACTTTTAAGTAGGTGTACTTAGGACTGCAACTGAAATAGTTTCCTGTTACTTGCTTTTCACTTGCTATCTCCCCATCCCTTTCTCAATAATACTATTATTAAATCTTTTCAGGCGCTCCAAGGGATGATGTTACTCTCCCTCCAGACTGGAAAACATTGCTCCCAAGACCTCCAGATACTGAATTCAGGCGCCATTATCAGCCACAAGTCCGTGCACCTGAATTAATGGACTTCTCTTGGAAATATGGGTGTAATGCAAAACGTAAAATTCCAGTCAAAGGTGCTGGTAAGCAGTGTTTAACTGAACTATATAGTTCCATAAATTAACTATACAGGTCTCCTTTCTTCCATTTTTAGATTTTTCTTTCCAACTTCCAAGGATCACAGATGGTATGGACAGTGATGCATCATCTTCACCAGAATGGACAGGGCTTAGATTTTTAGGCTAATTTTCAGGTATCTGTAACCTAAGGTGCGAAATGGCTGTGTATTAAGTTTCATGGACACTACATGAGCCATTTTGACCTTTATTTTAACAAAAAGAAAGAAACAGAGAAATGAGGTTGTAATCAGTAGACACAGAATAAGTGCTGGGGGCAGGCATATGTGGTCTGTCTCTGAGCTAAAGAATGCTAGTCATCATCATGGTGCAAATATTTCTACTCCCCTGGCAGAAGATCACCAATCCGCCATGTTGCTCCTTATGCTACCAGGCATCTTTTCCTTGGATTACTCTAAGGGCATCAGTCTTAAGGGGTCTAAAGTGGCACTCTGCTCAATTTTACAATTGATTTATGCTGTTTTAGATTCCCCCAGATTCAAAGTCTCTAATTGTAAGAGAGTAGAGAGCCTTTATGGGCAACAACATGCCATTTCTAATGAAGGAGGGGCATCAGGCTAAGTGGCATGGAGAAACAGAAAGATTTAAAAATGTAGACAGTACTTAGTTTTGTTTAATTGTATTCTAGTTTGACATGACTTTTAATTGTTTTGCCTGGACAGTGCCTTCAATGACAATTGCTCAGATCTGGAATCACGAACATAGCAAACATATGTCCACCTATCAAAGGGATTTTGGAAAAGATTATCTGGATATCCTAACAGTTCTGAATTCTGTAGATCCAGAAGAAATTAAAGAATATGTGGAAAGAGCTCCTAAACCAGGTAGATGATAGAGGGGGAAAAAAGAAGTTTGTATAGGATTTCATAATGCTAAATATGGTAAGACTTTGCATTTGACCTTTCTATATGCATGGTAAGTTTTTATATTGTTCCATTATTTATTTATTTATTTATTTGAATTTCTATAGCTGCCCTTCTCAGCCAAGTGACTCTGGGTGGTGAACAATTATAACAATTATGTTTACAAAATTTACCTCAAGCCCTCCATCTTTTACCTACCTAAATGAACCTAAAACATATAACATAAGGTAGGAGTCAACAATCTTTTCATATGGCAGACAGCATCACCCAACAATAAATATTAAGAATAATTAAAAGGCAGAGTGTTTACATTACAAACTGTTCACCATTTTCACATAAGTTAATGTGGGACATCAGAATTAAGATCTTGGAAGTTTGGGCCATTGATTTTAAAATAATGTTTGAGTTTGGGTTTTGTGGATGCCATTTGGGTTGTTTGGGGATGCTTAGTCATCTTCAGGTACTAGATTATTGACCCCTGGTATACTTAAGCAACAAATATGACTATATAATTATTCATATTAACCCATCTCTAAGATCATGCAACAAGATCTTTGGGGAATGAAAAACAATATTAGCATCTGGATCACTTGATACATATGGGTCAGTGGGTTCATCTGAAAGGAGGCCTTGATTGCCAAGTGAACAGGTAACAACAGCTGGGAGAAGCAATAGTAGAGCCAGAAAGGGGTTGATAGTAGATCTCGTTTGGAAGCATGGGAGTCTGCATGCCTGACAATCTTAATCAGAAGCCTTTCAATATATATGCCAAAAAAGTTTGTATTAATGTGAGAAGTATTTGTTACAGCTCTCCACTGGGCCCTGTTGAGACTCAAGGGTTTTAGACATATTTTGGGCAGTTATTGTGTGTTGTGGGGGGGGGGAGTAATAATGGGCACTGTAGTAGGTGTGGGAATATAATTGTAACCTTTTCCTTCTATGATTTAAATGAAAACTGTCCTGAAATAATTTGCATTGGGTAAAAATCTTGCATTGTGAAAAATACCATAATTAGAGGAACAATTTTCATAAGCACCACAGCAAGAGAGGAAAATGTTAATCCCTTCCTAATTATTAGTCCTTGTCAACTCCTCTTGCATTAAAAAAAAAAACGTATTAAATATAGAGAGTTATTTTAATATGACATCTAAGCAAGGCTCTTTGACGACCCATCCATAATCTGAATAAGAAATAATTAATGGAATTTATTTTGCCTGATTATTCAGTTGTAAGTGATAACCTCCTTTCCATTGTTTCTGCAGAAAAAATAATCCTTCAGAACTTCCTTGATAGGGTCAGTGGAGAAAAAATATTCCAAAGACCTTCCTCATCAAAGAAGTCAGAAGAAAATCCAATCAAATGCATCTGATACTTTACAGGAGAAAATTCATCAATATCACAGGGTGGCTGTTCAATATCCTTATAATCTGTCTTAATAGTAAACAATTTGAAGACTATATTTACTTTTCTTATACTTGAGAGTTTCTTTAGAAATCTTAAAAGACTGCAGTGGCACTACCAATTCCCTAGCATTGACGATGTAATATGAATTGAGAAGGTTTTCTGTTATTACCTAAGATGTGGCATGCTTGATATATTACAGATCAAATCCATTACTCCATTCCAGTTGCATTGGAGATTTGATTTTCAACCTTGTTATGAGAACATTATATTAACTTGTCAAAACCTTTCCTTTAATGTTGCTACAATTCTGAGAAATTTTTAAATAAAGAGATTCAACAGGTACATAGATACACAGAGAGAGAACAAAGCATTTATTTTTACTTAATTTTCCTGACATAATGATCAGATATTTTAATTGGGACTCTGGCCTTACAGATTTAATAACTGGATGAATTTTAGTTGGTGATTTATTTATTTATTTATTTTGCAACCTGATGCCTTCCAATTTTGTTGGGGTTGCAGCTCCCAGAAAACCCAGCCAAAATACTGATTCCAAAACAGCTGGAAATCTCCAAAAGACAAAATTAAACAATTGCAAAGGCACAATTAAACAAATTTGCACAGGTAAAAGTAGGAGGTGTCATCTTAAAAGAAGCATCTCAGAGTGTGAAAAAGGCTGAATGCCATAAGAGTTTTGCCATTGCAAAACTGTAACTATTAGAAAGAATACATTTTTTCTTTAAACATTTCTGTGGTTAAGCACGACAACCTTTGGTCAATCAAAGGCTTCATTTTAATTAACCAATCACCTATTGTTGCACACCTTTTCATTCTTCGATGAACCGCTTTATTTCTTTGAAGCCACATTTTCACATGTTGCTGGATAAGGATCTGTATTTTCATATATTAATTATGTTCACTGCTTTGTAAATTAATCTGTTCAGAAACAAAACAACCCAAAACAACCTTATTAAAGAATATTTCTCTTGTATGTTTAAGCTTTATAGCTTTTAATCAATTACTCAGCTACACTGAAATCCATAAGTGTATCCAAGACCATGGAGTAAAGTAAGATTGGGAAATTAAGGCCCAAAATCCTCTCCACACTTATTTGGAAGTAAGCCTACTGATTGTGCTATTAGAAATCTAGGAATCTTGACATTATGATAGTATGTATAATATTCCTGCTGTGCTTCATAACAGCCTAATCAAAACCTATGCAAATTAGGAGAACATTTATGAACATTTTTGATTTTTCAGATACAACCGAGTATGTGTATGAGGGTAGAGAAGGATAAAAATAGAAAGCTCTCCTCATCAGTGAAATCAATTAAATACAAGTGCAAGGAATTAAATATACGGATAAAGCTAATACAGCTGCTTTGCTGCAGTGCAAGTGGGACATTACCCAGCTGCTTTAATACCTCTAGGAAAGTTGTTTTGCATGGCCCTGCAAGACGCTGCTAGGAATCAGTTACCCAATTAGCACAACCCTAGCTTAATGTAGCCTGTCTGATTTTGACATTAGATTGTGAGAACCAGATGGGTTGATTTGCTAAACTGTGGTTTATGGTTTAGTGTTTTGTGTAGATCCAGTTTGGCTTCCACAGTTAAGTCTAAAAATCCTAGATTAGAGTTATGTGTGAACACAGCTAGTGGTGTCCGCAACAAACTGTCAAGGCATCTAACAGAAGGACATAAGTTGTGGCATTTTGTGTGATGCCAGCAAAATGTCAAGACATCTGATACAAGTATATAAGTTGTGGCCTGTGTGTGATGCCATCATGCACTTATGTACTTGTGTCAAATGTCTTGACAGTTTGTTGCAGACATCACTGGCTGTGTTCACACACACCCTTACCCTCTACCCATGCAGAGACCCAGGGACGTAGCAGCCAAAAACCTCCAGAGCTATTTGGTCAGCAAAGAAGATACCTGGAAGATTCCTGAACTTGACTTACTCTGTAATAAATGTGTTCTGTAAATTAAAGCCCTGTAGATTTGTATTTGTATTTGCACCTATCTTTCACACCATGGATAATGAAATATTTAATGTTTTATATGTATGTAATACTGGAGAAACATCTAGTAAACCGTCAACGTTAGAAATCACAGAAAATCATTTTTCAGAGTGTTTTTAGAGCAAATGCCTTTCAGCTCAACCGTGGACTGCATTTTTGGCTGCAATTCTTGCACAGATTTCAAAATTATTAAACATTTTAAACATGTACCACAATTAAAATAATTGTGTCTGTTTTCTTACATTTCTGAAATGGTCTGTCTAAAATACTTTTATGAATCATTTTGGAATTTCTCTTAATATTTTTGCTTAATCAGAAATACAGGAAATAATTCTTGAGGGAAAGGCTTCAGACCCAAATTCTAATGCCTTGTGTAACACAAAAGAGAAGAGGTCATTCTGGAGTCATTTAAAGCTGTTTTCACATTTGTTTTCCAGTTAAGAGCATCTTTGTAGTAGTGTTCATCAGGCTCAGAAATGTACATGTGATTTGTGGCTTTTTTTTAAGTAAAAGAAAAATAAATAGGACGCAGTCAAAAGGCATTTTTTCACTAGTATTTTTCATTGGCATAAAATATTAAATGTTTCCCTTCATCCAGGGGGACTCACAGGGGGGGTCCAAAACGTCAAGACATACGATTGAAGCCCTGCCCTTTTTTACATAGGTCACAATGGGTATAAAAAGGAGCTGGGCTTCGATTGTATTCTTGTGGGTACCATCTTGATGTTCTTGACCCCCTCCCTGTGGACACCCCTTTCTTCATCTCTCTTTTTTGCTTTAGGTATGTGCACTAACCACAATCTTCACTTTGGATCCCACTTTGTCAGTTCTGTGATCACTCTGATTAAGAATAGAATCTACTCTGGCTTGTGTCCAGGTAACCTCATTTTAGAAAACCACCTCATTATTTGGAAACCTACAATTACAATGTATGTGCTTTCTGACAGAAAGCCTAAGGGGATGGATAACACCAGCTTTCACTTCAATGGCAGCTGTTCTTTTTTGTCCTGTAAGCCTTAGATTATAGCGCACTGTTTTTCAACCTTGGCAGCATGAAGATGTGTGGACTTCAACTCCCAGAATTCCCTAGCTAGCCATGCTGGCTAGGGAATTCTGGGAGTTGAAGTCCACACATCTTCAAGCTGCCAAGGTTGAGAAACACTTTTTAGTGTGTCTTCTTTAAAAAAGAACTCTGATCAGTATTCCTTGGCAGAATTAAACAAAAATTTCAAGATGAGTATACATGGTTCAGTTGGGAGAAGGACCTGAAATCCAGAAATATAGGTATATTCCCAAATGTTGCCACCCTAAACTAAAAGATCATCCTGTAGAAGACACATTTCTGGCCAGCTACTATTCAGAGATATCATGGATGGCTGCCTAAATCTTTTCTGTGGTTTCTCCCAACTTTTGAATGATTTATACAGTGAATCACAGACAGCCTAGTGTCTGCTTGGCTACCTTTGTAGAGCAGGCAAAGACATTTCGGTTTACTCGGTTGTTTTATTTCTTTTAGAAATACTTAATAACTTCCTCATTGCAATGGGAACTTTTACCCAATTTTCTTTCTGCTGTCCATGCTTCTGTAATTAAAGTATCTCCATGGTAATATTAAGTAACAGCTCAGTCGTCAAACCTAGTGGCAAAAATACAGGAGACAAAAGTTGAAACCTGAAGGTACAGGTCCCCATTCTGAGAAAAACAAGAGTGACGAGGTTGACACATCATGTTAAGTCATGATTTGTTTTATAGTTGTGTACTGAGTAGGCCACAATTGATTGGATTCACTGCACCTAACCCATAGCTTAGAGACCCAGTTTGGTGTAGTGGTTAAGGCACCAGGCTAGAAACCTGGAGACAGTGACTTTTAGTCCTGCCTTAGGCACAAAGTGAGCTGGGTGACCTTGGGCCAGTCATTCTCTCTCAGCCCTAGGAAGGAGGCAATGGCAAGCCATTTCTGAAATCTTGCCAAGAAAACTGCAGGGATTAGTCTAAGCAGTAGCCAGGAGTCAAAAACTGACTTGAACACATACAGACAAGCCATAGCTTGGCAGCTAAGTAGTTGGATTCATACAAGATGCTAAGTTAAAACCCCCAAACCATAGTACTTTACTCTTTAAGAGATCCAGAACACTCACATTCTTTAGATGTCTCATGGCTAAGTGGAATGATTTTAAGATGCTTGGGCTGTCCCAAATTCTCTCTCAGAATCTTCTAATGAATATGCATCTAATACTTTAAAGTATTCTATTTTGGGCCAATTAAAAAAAAACCCTGAATTTAAATCTAAATCTGTTCCTCATGTAAAAACAAGGAAGGAGATAATGGTAGCTCATTTTCTACAGGTTTTGATCTATTTTGGGATGTTGCTCAGCTTGAAAGAGACCATATAGGCTGTCAGGATGATAAATTCTCCCTATTTTATATTTCATATTTTATATATATTTTAGGGATTTGAAGATCAAAATTAGGCAGGTCTGGTTCATAATACTTCACTCCTTGAGTTAAAGCACATGATAATACTTTTCCCTTCCACATGAAGAGGCTGCGGCTCAGAGCTACAGCTGGAAGAGATCATTTCAACGATCAGATCCAGTACTCTGCTGAATATTAAATCCAGTGTTAAACATTCAGAGCTAGTGATGGAGAGCTTATTTATTTATTTTTTAAATTAATTTTTAAGGTCACTCACTTCTCAACAACAACTGAGGCTTACAGACTGTTCAAACAATTTTTCAAAAATCATTAAATAGCAACCAGGCTGGGAGGATCAAATCAGATGGCTGACATCATTGCTGGTGCTGACTGGGAATCTAATTCAGAGCCTACAGGAAGAGCCAGGCCTGAAGGCCAGCAGATAGGGAGACTAATCAATAGGGCAGGTACAGCCATAGAGAAAGCACACTTCCTGGTTCCTATTTGGTGGCATGGTTTAATTAATGGGACCTGGAGCATGCAGACTTGTCAGATTCAATCAGAGAGGCAGAAACAATTGGAGAGAGGTAGTCCCACAAGTGTCCACGCCCCAGGCTATGAAGGACTTTATAGATGACCACCAGCACTTTGAATTGCACCCAGAAGCATACCGGTAATTTTTGCAGCTCATGAACTAGCGGCATTACATGGGTGTACCGAGGTATGTCCATTACTGCATGCATTGTGGCATTCTGGACCAATTGCTCAGATTAGGTCTAAAGTTCAACCCCTGCCATCTCCACCTAATAGAGGGATATGCAGTAAGACACAGCAAACTGTTCCACATCTGGATCAAGATGGCCATCTGACTGAGTACAGTGGGACATCTGAGGAAAGATGTAAAAAGTGGTATGAACATACAGTATCTGAATATTTGCTGTAGTTCTTGAAACTTGTCATAACTTTAAGAAATATGTGTTCTGAAATACACCGTGGTGATATGTGGCAACTCCACCAGATCCCCAGTAGTGGCAGTGCATTAATTCCATTGTGCCACATTCCTTGGGACTGCTTTGGAGAAGCTGCCTGCTAGGACTATTCCCAGGCTTCGTCTCCTTTGATGTTTGGGGACTTAAGGGAGGTACAAAGATTGCAGTAACCTGAGCCATTGCAGACAGACCTACCAGCAGGTTCCAGGCTCCTGAACGAAAGAAAGCACAAGCTGTTGCCTTATGAACGAGAAACAAATCCAAGATTTCAGCCACTGGAATTAGGGAGACAAGTATTCTGGTTCCATAATGCCTCTGAGGAAAAAAGTGCGACCAAGTTCTGCTTCTGGGAAGTTAGAAACCGTCATACTGACCAGGTAAGGGGCAAATAGTGGAAAGGAAGATGTTATGTCTCTGTACATTAAACAGAAACACATTGCTGCCTTTATTTATTTTATTATTTTTTTTCTTTTCACATGAAACAAGATTTAGCTGCAGCTGCCAAAGGCAGACATATTTGGAAAGCTTTTGCTGTTGTCAAGGAACCTCAGCTGTCAGAGTTTTTTGTTTGTTTTTCTCTTTGTGTAGGAATTATAATTGTCTAGGCCTGGCACTGTGGTTCCTTTGCTTAGCAATGATCCCTCCACATTTCTATCTTGTCAGGAGTTCAGCGTGCACAGTCGACCTGTGAATTCAGCTTCAGTGAAAAGTGTGAACATTTCTTTGGCAGGAGGGCCTGCTAACTCTTTTCTTGGGAAGATGCAGCGCGTTATAATTACCTTCAGCCCCCTGAGGACTTTCTGATGGCAAAACATAAGGCTTACTGTTACAGGAGAAATTTACGAATAAAGCCATTGTGTTCCTGCAAACAAAGTGTGTTAGATTTCTGACATGTTGGGGATTAGATTCACAGAGCAGAGGGAATACTTTTAATATCATTTAACATAAACTTTTGCAGGATTCCTGGTAACAGTACACATCTCAGCAAAAGCGCTTTCTATAGGGAGGAAAATCTTCTTTCCTTGCCCTCTTTATCTCACCCAGGAGTGGCCTTCTCACTCAGGAAGCAGCTGGGTCCTTTCAGGATGTCAGCTGCCACTCACCATTGATCTATCACAATTTGCTAGGACAATGTGACATAAGAAAAAAACTGAAGTATGGACAGAGCCAGTTATTCAATCACACAATCTTATGCGCAAGCTACACATCAACTTATATTGTGTGCAACATGCTCCCAGGCTGCCTAATGTTATTTATTCTTACTGGAAAGGTCTCGGGCTGTCACAAAATGATACAGAAAATGGGCACATTTAATGGCTATGTTTTAGGCTGTGAACCTTTGTCATTTCATTGATGGAGAAGATCAGTAATTTTCTAAAACTCTGTTTTTTAATTAACACAAATAAGGGCTAAATAAATACTCCATGACATTTGGATAATCCTCTGCCTTTCAAAAAGGGTAAGCATTTGTCCTTCAAAAACTACCCTGATATGAAATGTTAAGTTACTAATATAATATTACCTAGCCTTTGTCTAATAGTGGTGCGGATTACTTAACTGCAATAGTTAGCTCACTTTACATAGAACTTGGTTAAGTCACCAGTCTTGATATACACATCTTAACAGTTGGACCCATACAACATGCTTAATCCCAAGATTAGTGTTTTTATCTGTCCTTTTGAAGGTAAATAAATTACACATTCCTCTTTTCACAGCACTGTACACACCATGGTTTGTTCAATAAGCTATTCTCAGCCAGGGATGCTCTACTACATTAGGTCCAAATGTCCAATGGAATTCATTGGATGACTTTGGGCCAGTCATAACTCACAAGGCTGCTTTGGTGGCCATAAAATGAGACAATTGTCTCCCCATCCCCACCCCAGTTAACCACCTGCAAGAATAAACAAAACTATATAAAATGATATTTTTATATATCATTTTTATATAAGGACAGGAAGGCTTGGCGCAATATGGTTCGTGGGGTCATGAAGAGTCGGATACAACTTAACGACTGAACAATATATATATTTATTTAACAAGTTATATATATATATAAAATGATTATGTCACATATATGTGAATCACACTCCAGGTTTTCATATTCTTGCTACTGCTGTGTCCAAGATGTGCTTTAGTTAACCACAGGGAGTGAGAACTCTTATTATATGGGCCTTTTTCCCCAAAAAAGTAAATTAATACCTTTGATAGTATTAATAAGAAAAATACACAAATCTGTCCATGACATCACCAGAAATCTATTTTCACTCAAAGGAGATTTTGCCTTTTTTAATCATTGCTGCATGGTCTGGTTTATTCTTCAGTATAGTTGAATAATTAATCTCCAGTAGGAAAATACCGTGGAGATGTTTACAGCAAAGACTGTGTCTTGAGTTTTTCAATTAGCTTAAGTGTAACCAAGCAACGCTGAAGAGTAAACAAAACATGAGAACAGGGTTTAAAACTATCATTCACCACAAAGCTGTACAGTGTGTTTATTTTTGGTATGACTCTCAGCCAGGTAACTTGCTTGTGCATTTAAAAGGATCACCTAAGGAAACATGGTCAGAACTGCAGAGAGGTCATACCACTCCTCCATGCATCATGTTATTTGTTGTCATATATTTAGCATTAAGAAACACACATGATCAGGAAAGCCAAGAAACATGTGTTCCATCCATTGTGCTTCACTGTCTTCCAATGGAGGTGGATGTTCTGAAGAAGGTTCATGTAGGTTTCCCAAGTCATTTGGGATGCAATCTGTAGCTTTCCAAAGCCTTTGAGGCAATCCTAAGAGCCTGTCTAAAAATTACTAGCAAATTATAATTTTCAATTGTAATAGAAGGGAAAAATTATTGAATTCCTGGGAAGTAGGTATTCTGGCATCCAATGGCCAGTTGGATACCAGTAGGTTTATTTAGGATTCAATATAATAAACACACTTGTAGAGCAAAGAGCTCAGAAGTTTATTGAAGTAATATAAATTACAGGAGAATGTATACTTAAGCATCCTTTCTGCAGATAGGAACTTTGAAAAAGAACTGCAGACAGACCCCTTTGCAGGCCAGCAGGAATATAGCGCCTTCCCAGTCAGGTCTATGCTGAAGTTCCCATCCCACTCTGACTTCTCTTGGCTTAAATACTTTTTTCATAAGTGAAGAAGGGTGATCTGATTTAGCTCCTGAAGATGCCTCCAGGGGAGATGTCTTTTCCTGGAATCTAACAATTCATCTTCTCTTTTGGAAAGCTACTCATCTATTCAATAGAGTGATAAGGTTGAGATAAATAGCATAAGCTTAGGACAGCAGGTGCATATACATCAAGGTCAGTACAAGATAAGTTTTTTTAGAAAGTAAAAAGAAATACAGCATGCAGAAGCAAGCAAGTAATACAGTATTGGGTGATAAAGGATAATGTGGAGTTTATATAAACCAGGTGAAAAATGGATTGAGTCATTTATGTCTCCTCACCATTTCTTCTGCATGAACACTACAGTAGGCCTATTAACTCTATATAATTAATTCAATTTTATTTTATTTAAATCTCCATCATTCCACTTTCTGGTTGTGTTCATGTTTGGAAACATAACTCTCAGAACACCATTCAAAGTTCAAGTATGACCCTTGACATAAAACCATTTCTATTTACTGCTCTACCCTGCATTTAGAATGGTGTCCTTGCAAGCTGAAGATCTTTTTGTATGCAAGCAGAAGACTTCAGCATCAGAAAAGTCATTACAGAGTGGACAAATCCCTTGTCTCTGATCTAAATAGCACAAGTTTCTGGAGGAGTTTTCATGTTAATTTTGCAACAAAAGCAAGCAAGAGTCTTGAAGTACCATAAAGATTAAGAAATGTATAACTGCATAAGCTTGCCTTGTTATTTTAACTTAGAATGAAAGAATGATAGAGTTGAAAGGGAGAGTTTAGGTCGTCAAGTCCAATCCCTGTCAATAGGTCCAAGTGGTTGAGAGTAGGTGGGCAAATGCATTTCAGTGGGGATGAGTTGGGGGATACAGCAGAAGGACTTGGGTCAGCCATTTCAGGGAAAGGAAATACTCAGGGCTTTGCATCTACCTCCTTCAAATAGGATTGGCCATCTGATTCAATCTTAGGTTAGGAGGTTAACAGTACATCCACCCACCCACCATGCTCTGCTCTGCAAGATCAGGGATATGGATGGAAGAACATGGTGTTTTTGGTATGTACTCATCCCTATGAAATACCCTACCTTCAGAGTATTTGCCTCATCCCCCCTGCTGAAGCTCAGATTGTCAGACAAAATGAAGCTCTTCTTTAGAGCCTTTAATGTACAATCTTATGGTTTTTGAGGGTTGTGTTAATGTTGCATATTGGGATGCTGTGTTAGTTCTTAGGTTATGGGTTTAATTTGATTTTTAAGTGTATTCTTGTAAACTACTGAGAATCCATGCAGAGTAAGTGATTTCCAAAACTATATAAATAAATAAATAAACAGCAACTCTTAGTATAGTCTGACATAGAAAATGTCTATAATAGAGCACTTTTCTTCCTTCCTCTTCTTCCTCCCTCCTTCTTTCTTGCTTTCTTGCCTGCAGTTCTATTCCACATTTTAGCAAGTCACTTCACCTTATTTATTAATAGAATAATTGTAGAATGAGAAATCTGTGGATGGAAAAGTCTGCACCATTGTGTCATAGAGAATTAGCTTTTAGCCCAGTCTGGAACTTTACTTCTTTTGTTACCATTATTCCCAAAACTGGTTAATAATGAATGACCAATAATAGCATTTCCCACATGGTCACCTTCTGTTTTTGTGCTTGGACAGCATTCTGAATGAGCTAACAGAGCCGACATCTACAAAAGACTCTCTGTTTGGACGGGCGCAGACTTCATTAGGAGGCCCTAGGTTGCAAACTGCCTCTCCAGTTTCTGTTGGCAGCTTCTCAGAAGGCCAAAAGAAGATTCCCCGACTTCCAGAATGGCTCGTGAAGGAGTTGCTGAAACGGCAGCAAAGGAGTCACTCCATTGGACTCATGGAAAACATCTCAGACAGTGAAAGCATCCATCACCATACCAGTTCCTCCAGAAGTCACTGGGAAGGCAAGGTATAACAAATTCTCTTGTTGGCTTTTAGTAAGGATTTTCCAAAGTTAAAGGCTATGAGGAGTTGTATAAAAGATTATTCAAATGTCATATATAGAGAGAGCATTGACTTAGAAGTTGCTTATAAGTCAGGTGAAAACCGAGGCACCTATTTTGTGTTATGTCAGAAACCTGTACCAGGTTATTTAGGACTATAGCACATATTTCAGTCTCCATGGAGATGCCACAGAATTGGCACCGCAGACTGTTCAGAATCAGCCACTACAACATAAAGCAAAGATATGGAGGCTCATATCTACTTGACTACTTAAAAATATTATCAGCTGGGGGGGAGGCTGTACCTACCATTCAAGGGTATGAGATATGTCTTGTTACAGACAAATACCATGTTGCTCTGGTACATGCTGATCTGCATATCTCTAACTAAAGGCGTATAAATAAATCTGTTATAATTAAGGAACATTTAATTCACTCTCTACTATATCATTTTCTCATATTCTACCTTCATCCCAGATACATTCCACATGAATGGTGTTATATGTTTCTCTGAAATATCTGAAATCTTAGCTCAGAGGGGCCCAGTTGAACATTTGGGGGTTTATCCATTAAGGTTTTGCATTTATATACTGTTTTCATGTATTACTTCTATTTTGTTGTTTGCCTTCTAAGGATGTATGTTCTGATGCTGTAAGAGAGGATTAAACATATTTGTGGCAGATATTAGGTATTAACTCAAGGCATCAAAATGGAAGCTCCCCTCCCAAATCTAGTTGTGTACCATACAATGCTCGCATTAATCCATTTTGCTTTTTGTCTTGGCAAGATTGAACAGCAGATTACTCTTGATCAGCTTCAGAAACTATATGCAGCCTTTCAGGTACAGTCATCCTATTAAATGATTGGTATCAGAGTATGCAATAATCTTTGTTCAGGTGGGAATTTTTGATGTTGCAGTACCAACACATCTGGGAGGATCTAAGTTGGAAAAGGTTTGTAGATGGTATTCCATTGGAAAATATAACTTAAAGGCATCTATTGATTGAGAAAAAAAAGTTTGTCTAATATTGAATATTTATGCCTTGGAACTGCTTTGATGTTAGTGTAAGGTGATCATGAAAGAAAGTATTCACTGTTGAAAGGGTCATTGTCAAGAGATGTATGTCAACAAAAGAGTAAGATAATCCCTACAGTTTATGTTCGTCTATACTGGCCAGTGTTTTATTGGCACAATATGCTGAGTGATTAAATATTGCTATTTTATTGTTTTAACCTTCGTTACAGATGGAGTATACTTAGCTTAGGTTCGTTGAGACTGAAGTGATTTATAAGCCTGAGTACTCAAGAAATTGGCATCTTTGTTCTCAGCTTCATTCCCACTCAACTTTTTCTTTTTTCTTTTTTTGCTCTTGTGTATTGGTTGAGAATCCAGACAAGGATGAATATTGACTCCACCTGATAATATCTCCATGCCAGACCTAGTCTCTGTATTGATGGCAATTCCTTATAGGGAAAAAAAAATGATCTCCTGGTCCCATCTGTCCAACTACTGTAGGTGTGTTGAGACATGAGAAGCAAGGGTCAAGGAAACATGTGTTTGACCAAACTTTACTGAACAGACTGTCCACATTATCAGGCTTTAAAGATTAAAACACATTCAAAACCTCCAATCAATAAGGCCCTGAATATTCCTAAAAGTTGAACTGCCAGAACTGTAGAGTCTAAGACATGACCAATTTGATAAATTTTGCTCTCAGTCTTGCCAAGATATCACAGTGGACTATTGAGATAGCTCTTTGATCTTTAGCTAAATCAAATCTCAAAAGGACTTGAACTACTCAAGAAAGCCTAACTGAGTGACACAGAGAGGATACATTGATGGAGGAGAAAAATTGCTTTTCCCCCTCCTTTACCACAAAATAGGCTCAAAATGTTCAATCAAATTTAGGACACCTTTTCCTTTACTTGCACTCTGTTCACCTCCCAACTTGCTTCACTGCCCTTGGTTGAGATTTATTTTTTATCTTATTTGTTTATATGGCTGCCCATCTCACAACAGTTACTCACCATAGCATGACTGAATGAGCTCTGCATCATGCGAGAGGATGTTCAGGAGTTAACATGTCAACTGCCCCAACCATCTCCATATTCAACAGAATTGCTAAATCTTCAGCAGGAAGACCACCATACAAGCCAGAAATTTCCCAGAGCCTTCTGGAATCTAGTGGAATCCATCAGCCTCATGGGGCAAATCATTCTAATAGGTCTCCCTCTGCTACAGAGAGGAAATATGATCAATAAATGAACAAATAAATAAATGTCTGAGTTTCAGCAGGAAGTGGTATGACTATAATAAGGGAACCGATGTAAAATCCATCACTTTCAGATCACTATTCTCTAGACCAGGTAGGGAAACTGCTGGATAGTGGGTTGATGGTACACTAGCAGAATAGCCCAAGTGCCCAGCACAAGATACAAGATTGGTGTGAATGGAGATGAAGCCTGGAGACAGCAAGAATTCCTACAGATGCAGCAATTCTTCTCCCTGATCCCCTGATTTTTTTCTGTACTGAATATCCAAGAAAGCTGAACTAGGAGAGGCTACCACCCCAGCTCCCTGACCCAGGTCTTGGAAATACATGCCAGGTCAGCATTCTTATTCACAATCAAATCATGGATGAGAGAAATCTTATTAGTCATTTACATAGCAGCTAGCAACAGAGTTAGCAATTCAGAATGGCTACCGCAGTCCATTTAGCTGAGAGATGGACACAGGATTTCTTACTTCTCTTATTACCTGACACGTAAATCCCCCAATACCATGCTTCCCTTCTTCCAGAAGTGTCCTATGTTACAGCATGTTCATCCATCTTCACAATATTATTAAATGATTCCCTAAAACATGTAAAATTAAAAAGCAGAGCAAAATACAATATAGCCATTACTCCATCACTGAAGTCTTTCTCTCTACTTTGGTGTTGGCTACAGAGGGGCCATTATTTACCACCGGCCTGGGGAAAATGCTCCACCTACTTTTTGAAGGCCTCTACAGCCAGGTGGAAAGAAGGTCCAGGTGGGTGGGTGGCTTTTTACCCAGGGCCAGAAGCAATGAAGGATCACTAGAGCTAGAGCAAGAGCTGCTTCTCATCAGTTGGCACGATTCGTTGACTGAGCTGTTGAGGTAGGTAAAAGTGACTTTAGAGACAGAAGCAAAAATATGTAACTTTGGTAGTGAAACAGAGTCATCGTACTATAGGGAAGCAGATCAGAATCCCTCTTGAATTCCTGGGGACTGCTGTATCTGATTTTTATGAAGAAGAGAATATTGACGTTATGGTACTTTAGTTTTACATTTCACACTGCTCATGTGTTTGAACTATTCAGAAAGAACGAAGTGACAGAATGATTAAACTATGATTTGAAAACCTAAGCTAATATCTTGCCATGTCTACCACTTTATACTAGTGCTTAATAATATTTTGTTGCTTTATTTGCCAGGAATTAGAAAAAAATGGACATAAATCTTTGGATGTAGAAAACTTCAAGCACATATTAAAGACATGTATGGGATCACATAATGCAGTAAGCAAACAATTTAAAATTACTTGGGATAGTTGTAACTTGTAGCTAAAGGAGGAGGGGGATGAGAAATTACACACCTTCCTTCCTGCCCTGTTTTTAGGTGTTGCATCAAATTGAGGGGAGTGGAATAGTGAGCTCCAACAAAATGTGTCTCATGAAATTTCAATCTTTTGTTAAGGTAAAGATCTTTTGCACATCTTTTCTCTTTACAGAGTGATGAAGAAGTGGAGAAACTGTTCATGAAAATAGACTATTTGGCAACTGGCAAAATTCAGTGGGTACGTATCTGTTTTGGACTTAATGGAAAAAGCAGTTAAGACATAGTCAAGCATTTGGCTGCAACAAAGCAAGAAATAAAGAAGGATCTATTAGGATGAATAAAGCTCGCTATTAATTTGAAATTGCACGTGCACACACACAAACATGAGAGGGTTCCCTCTGACTTAGAGCTATTCTTTATCTCCTAGAATTTCTCCCTGGGAGGAAAAAGAAAAGGGATGGTGTTTTTTTATACTCCCAAGGGGGAAAAAAACCTGGAGAAAATGGAAATTTGAGGATCTGGGAAAGGGCAAAAATCCTTTTTTTTCTCTGTTCTTTCTCAGTTGTGGCTGAAGCCACCCACAGTTTCTCTAATGGATGGCTGGTACTTAGAGAGAAATCATTATTGAACTACACCTCCTTTTTTTCCAAATAATTTTATTAAAGAGTATAATTACAATAGTACAAACTAAAAGAAAGATAGAAAAATAGAAAGAATAAAAGGTGTAAAGGAAGAAAAAGGAAAGATGTATAGAATAGAAAGAAAAAAGAAAAGAAAGGTAAGAATATAGTAAAGAAAAATAAAAGAAATATATAAAGAAGTTACTTCCAACCTTCATCACAACAAGTATAAGCAATTTTAGTAACTTATCATCTTCTCTTAAAATACAAAAAATAATTTCTTCTTCCCATATCCCATCACTTTATAAACAAATCCATAAAGCCTCATCATTTCAGCCCTGGTGTCAGCAAAAGTCCATTAAGTGTTACCAGAAAAAACAACATATTTATTTTAACCTTGATCAAATAAACCAACTTTATATTCCTTCATTTTACTTCTAACAATCTTAATCTTTAGTCCATTCAAATAATGTTATAGCACTTTTTAATTAATTTCTTTTTTATTATTAAGAAAGAAAAAAACACATAGAAAGTGCTTTAACAAAAAAGTGAAAGAAATGCAACAAAGAAAAACAAAACATGTTAATATATTATTATAACAGTAAACAATTACAATACTACATACACTTATCTAATGCAAATATTATTCAAGTATGTTTATTGCTAATACATTTATATGACTATCATTTTTTTAACCTACTATATTTTGTACAAATGAGTCCCATATTTCATTATACTGAACTTGTCCATATAAAGTCTACATCTATAGGCAATCTGCTCATAAGTAGCAAGTGCAATCAGGTCTTCAATCCATTGAATAAATGGGGCCATACAGTTATTTTTCCAATGCTATAATATCAGTCTTTTGGCCATAGTAAGAGCACAGAGAATCCATTTATGTTGTCTGGTTGTCAAGTTCCATGTGCTAGGTATATAGTTCAAAAGAATATTATCTTCTGAAAATTTTAGGTTTTGTCTCACAATCATATTTATATAGTCCACTACTTTCTCCCAAAACTTGGTAAGTATAGGGCACTGTAGAAGCATATGTTTTAAAGATAATGTTGTAGAACTTGATTTCTTTTCATTGTCCCTTTTCATGAGATTCTTCAAAGCTTTAACAAGTCTCTTTTGTAAGTCCAATATAGAAAAATTATCCAGGTCATTCTTTTGGTTTATTGTTTGTATGTCTTTTTTAATTATTAAAACATCAGCTGGTTTCTTTTGTATGTGCAGTGTAACATCTTTTCCCATGTCATTCTTGTAGCCTGTCATTTGTAAATCCACTTTCAACTCAGTCTCTGTCTTGTCTGGTAAAACTTGTTCCTTTTCCATAATATCTTTTAGACACAGTCTATCCATAGAGGCAGATATCGCTGTTGACATTGTTAATATTAACTTCTGACTCCATTTTACAATGGAGTCCTTCAATATTTCCAGTTTTAGAATATTTTACACCATTCTGTAACTGTTAGTCAAGTTTATGTGTTCCTCTCCTTTAACTGAAATCTTTAGTTCCCTATAGTGGCCAATTTTTAAAATCTTACCTTATTATGTTTTTTAAAAATTCAAAACAAAAGCATTTTCCCATGGGAAGGATTCTTTATAATTAATTCCAAAATCTTATTTCAAATTTATCTGGACCCTTAGTCCATTTGTAGCTTTCTAAAATCAAAGTTTTAATCAACCTTTTGCTGTTTTTTTTTTTTTTAATTCTTAAGCTTGTAGTTAAAACTTTCTTTTGTTAAAGATTCAAGGCAAACTCACCTGGTGTTTTCACACTTGTTGATCCAAAGGTCTCTAATAGCTGAAAAATAGTTAACAAGCAATTTCTGAAAATGATTAGAAAAGGAAGTATGCAAACCTAGTGTCTTTTCAAAGCCACCAACCACGGTTTGAGCAAGATGACTATTCCCTTGTCTTCCAGTGCTCAAAACCCACCGGAGACCACTGTCTTGCAGTCTCCTAGCAAGGAGCAACTGTCTGGAGCACTTGCAGGTGATCTCCCATTCTCTCTTGTCCGGAGAGCCGGTCTACTTGCCAGCTCTTAGTTCTCTGCTGCAGTCGTTGGCTTCGTTTTTCGCAGAGCCATCTTCAGTCCACCATTTCTTCCTCTGGAAGTCACCTACTATATTCTCTTAGACATGGCAACTCAGAAATAAGCCACACTAAGTGGGCTCATTTCCAGGCAAATGTATTGCAGTGTGCCTGTGACACACTCAGGTAATGTGATGGAACGTATCTACAAAGGGGAGGGTGATGTAGTGGATAGCAACAGAGAGCAAGGCTATCAGGAAGGAGGGGATGCATTCCAAGAAGAGAAAGGAGACAAAAGACAACACAGTCTGCAGGGGGAGCGTTGGAAGCAAAACAGGTTCAGGATAGCCACTCCCTAGAATCCCCCAGGGTTGCAGTAGTATAGATTTAGTCGGGCAAGATTCTGTCTATAAGGTGCAAGCAAATAAAGGAACTTTACTCGACTGGATTGTTTCACCTTTGTTCTTGGGCTGGGCCTGACAAGTAGCAAGCAAATGTATTCCACCATCTTCCCCTAGCCTAAAACTGTGTTTAACCACAGCATGTGGCTTATATGTCACCTCAACCTGAAAAGATTAGCATTTTGCATTTGCTCAAACCAAAGAGTTACCAGTTCAGGCTTGCGTAAATACAAAAACCTCCTTGCTGGTCTTTCAAAAGCTTTTGTTTCTGAGACCCCTCTGCTTTGCTTTTGCTTTAATGTTAACATCTTTTTCTTCTCTTTGTATTGTTCTAGCACCATGATGTTTTTATTTTGCATTTTATATCATTTTTTTTAATGTGAATTGCCAGGAGTGGCTCTGATTGTGGCAGCATTAGAAAAGTCTTAAATAAATAAATAAATAAACAAACCCAAATGGCAGAACTTTCAGGTTTGGACCACGCAGTAGGCCTCAACACTTGATTAAAAGTCTTGGAAGTACATGGGGCTGTCTGTGGAGGTATTGAAATTGGTACGAAGACAAAGTTTTTGGTTCCTTCTACAAATCTGTAGAGCACCCTGCACCATAAGATGCTAACATGACTTGTCAAATGTTACTATCCTTTACTTGGCATGCTTGTATGATGGAGCAAATAATTTTGGCTGAACACTGACTTGGGAATAAGCCTAGGATTCAGTTCTGGGTAAGCTTAAGTGCCACTTGCATGCACCAACACAAGGATAACAACTGACTCTTTTTCTTGACGCAGCATGATTTCTGCACATACTTGCAGATGGAATATGCTGAACAGGACAGCGCATCCACCCGCCTGAAAGAGGTCACCTTCTCCCTTCCTGCTACAATGCAAGAGGTCTCGCATGGAGAGCCTGTGTTGCGCATTTACTCCCTGGTGGACAGCACATTAATAACAGCACGAGAAGATGGGCATATTTCCTTCTGGTCACCAGAGCTCAAGCTCAAACGAAGCAAGATGGTGTTTGTATGTCGCGCAGTTTTATTTTGTAGGTTTTAGGAATATAGTTCTGTTTATTTCAGTTTGTACTACATTCTGTCCCGAGGTTCAGATGAGGTTACATTTTAAAAGATCTTCCTGCTTCAGTGGAATCCCCAGTTGTTCAAATCTACCTCTCTTGGCCCTTAATCCAGCCTTTTCCAATATGACCTTCCATACTGCTGTTGCCAAAGGAAACTGCACTGCATGACGTGGGATATTCACTGGATTAGGAGGGACTATCTTCTCGCCTCTTTTAAATGGTTTTTACATGCCTTTTGCACCACACCTTTGGCTACTTGATTCTCAAGCAAGTCTCTTCGTACCTGTGGCTGGAAATAAAGCTGGCTTAAGAAATATCTTTCTGGATGCTAGACCGTTTCTCCACTTTAGCCTCAGTGACAACAGTGACAGTTACCTCCACCACCAGCAATGGATTCCCCTTCTTTACTCCTCCCACCAGTGCTGGGAAAGCAAACACCAATTGCTTTCTTTTCCTTGGATATTTTAAAATCACCAGTGTTACAGCTCTTTTTGTTTCTTTGACTTTTAGGGAAAATTGACAGAACTTTGCCATCTTCATCCAGAATACATATCCATATCCATATATATTTTATTTATCCTTCACCATTGCCTATGGTAACTGGACAACTGGGAATTGTAGTTTAGCAATATTTGGAGAGACATAAGTTCCCCACTCTACTCCAGTTGTATTCCTTAGACCAGTGTTTCTCCACTTTAGCAACTTTAAGACGTGGGGACTTCAGCTCCCAGAATTCCCCAGCTAAGGTTGAGAAACACTGCCTTAGACAATCCAAATACTAAAGAAATCTCTTTTCCTATATTAGTGTACTGGTAAGAATTTCCTCTTAAGATAAAAAACTATTCCCCTTATTGTCCTCTCTGTACGGACATGTGCTCTCTGCTTTTTCTTGTATCCAAGTTATTTTTTTTTATTCATTTTGATTTTGAAAGGGCAGTTGCCTAATTAATGATTCAGAAATGCCAGGTGATTTTTAACTGTTTCCCCTCCCCCCCTTTTTAGGAGAAAATTCACAGAAAATCTAAGTGGCTGATGGATTTTACTGTCATGACACCATACAATAAATTAATTCTGGGAACTGGGTAAGTATCTTATATATACACCCACTAATCCTATTCATCAGGATTTTCTTTTGCTGCACAGCCTTGGGACAGAAAGTTAGTGGTACTCAGGGATCCTGCAGGGTATGGTAAAAAAAGTCAAGATGGCCACAAGGTTGTGATCAAAGCTTGCACCGTCATGTTTTTAATGTCAGTCAACAGATGCTACAACAGGAAAGGAAAAATTAAAAAATGTCAGTGCATGAATAACCAGAGTATTGTACATGCCAGCTGGAGGAAGCTCCTCTTGAGGTGGTTGGGCTGGAATTTCAGCCAAGGGAACAGAAATACACCATAGACCCTGGGTATGCAGTACAACCTGCTTGTGGAGGCAACAACATTTGGGACAGCATGATTTCTTGCTGCTCAGGGACAAGGAAGGAGCAGGCAAAACAGCTATGTGGATATGGCCTGTGCACCATTTCCTAAATGGATGCAATTCTTGCCACACTGCTGCTTCTGGTCCTGTAAAGGAAATGCTGGCATTTAGGCTTTGCAGTTTGTTTATTTGTTTATTTGTTTATTTATTAAATTTCTCACCCACCCATCTCCCCCAATGGGGGAATTCTGGGCGAGTCACACCGAACATTAAAAACATAAATATATATAAATACATAAAACTTCAGTTTAAAAGCATTTCTAAAAAAGGGGAAGGAGAGTTCAAGAAAATGAAACATCTGAGGCTGAAGACAGAAGGCCTCTATGGGGCTAGCCATCCCCATGTTTGAGGTATTCCCTCCCCACCCTCAGTAGCCCAGACAAAGGAGCAGTGGTGAAATTGACAAGAGTTTTGTCAGTTTCTTTTTCTCTTAGCAGAGTCTGGAAAGAGACAGGGTATCTTTCCCTTCTTTTCTTTTCAAATGGAGTGGAGGTGAGAGATTCTTATAGCTGCAGAGATTTTTGCTCCTCTTTTTCAGCATTTTGGAGTTGGCAGAAACCCAAACAATCATGCATAATTGTCCAATATCTCCTGAGTGCAGGGAGTGGGAGTGGTGATGTGGGGACACTAAGTTTTAATTCACAGTTTAACTAAATGAATCAATAAATTTTATAATTATATAACCCATCTATTTCCATTTAAGGAAATATCAGATAGTGTGCAATCCAGAATAAGTGGGTATACGTAACACTAAACCAAAATGAAACAAGCCATATTATGTCTTAGGTTGGTGTCTATTTAATCCCCTTTCAAAGTTGAGTTCTGAAACTTCGGAAGAGGGTAGAAAAATATCCACTCAATAACCACAACATCCATAATTTTATAAAAATCACATCATGTCATATCTTACACTGTTTTTAAGTTAAACCACATACATTTTTCTCATTGGAGAATTGGTATCGGAGCATCTGTAAAGAGCTCGTGGTCCCATCAAAATGACAATATGTCCTTCCTAACATCATTGCACAAATGATGTGATAATGTAATAATATCATGGCCTCTGATGAAAGTACCTAAATTGCATCATTTACATGATTACATGATGACACAAATGTCAGAATACTTCCATGTAAATAAATAGAACCATATACTATATTCCAATTATACTGTCACAAATATCTGTATACCAATATTACAAAATTGGTGGTTTTATTTCCAATCCATTTTGAAATGAACCCTAATGAATCCTTATCTATAGATATTATTTACCACTATTTGTCTTGCTTATAGGAAAAGTATGTCTATAAAGCCTGTGATGTTAACATCTGATCATATTTTAACTTGTGGTAGGGATCGTGAACTTCAGTTTTATGAAAGCTCCAACTTTGAACCCTACCTTCAGATTAGTGGTTTGGAAGCTATACCTCTGAATGTAGATTACTGGTAAGCCAATCCAGATCCATATCACGTACCATTTATCATCACATAATGATTCCATATTATTATATATCACACTATATCTACTATTATGCTCTGACTGTTTTGGTACTTGGTACTCTTATGTAGTTGTGGAAGGCCAGTGGCTCAACATATCTCCCTGGCTATGGTTCTTTCTTTTGCCTTCCTTGAACTGGTCAGCAACCATCAGAAGACATTCTTTTAATTTTCCCACAGTGTCCCCAAATGGTGCTATATCAACTGCTTGGGTACATAGGAGGCCCAAGGAAAATGCCAAAGAGTCATGAAGGTGTGCAGAAAGAGATGTCCTCTGGGTGGTGCTGGTATTCTGGCCACACTGACTAGCATTTATGGAAATGATAGTTCAGCAGTATCCAGAGAGCAATAAGTTCCCCACCTATGAGATAAAATATGATTATAGCATTAGTTCTTACTATCCTTCCATAATTAGGTTTCAGAAAATTATGGGAACTTGAAACCATGTGAACCTAGTGCTTTATAACAGATCAAGACCTTAGAATGTCAAAATGTAGATATTATAAAAGTCCTGTTCAAAATCTCTGTGCATAAGAGCTGTGCACATTTAGAAAATGATTCGGAAGAAGTCCTTTGAATTTTTCATAAGTGCAGCAGCTCTCTGCTATTTATTAAATCAACCTATCTTTTCTCAGGCTTCTGGTCAAGCTGGAAAAAAGACGGTCATTACTTTAAGAATAGTTTTAATGAGCCAGTTCCTAAAGCAGTTACAGTTTTTTAGCTTGTACAGAAGCCTAAAGAAAAATAGGTCACCTTAATAAATAGTAGAAGGGTGCTAAACTTCCATCAAGTTCAAAGCACTCATTCTGAATCATTTTCAAAGCACGCACAGCCTTACTCTGCATTGAGGAAAGCTGGAAATGTACACTGTTGCCTCATTCTCATTCATCTCTGACTTTCTCATGTTGGCAGGAAGATATGCAAGCAAGGGAATTCTGTTCAGCTGAATGCAGTTAAAGTGATTTGTAGAACTGAGAGCCTTGATTGCACAGTGCTCCCCTTTGTGCAAAACACGTTCAGATGAAACTGATTACAATTTGTCTACAGATCTTCCTGGTGTAGGGATGTCATAGGCATCAGAGCTGATATATGCATTCCAGGCTCCTCTCTATGCCTAGATATTTTGAAGGTTTGAAGAATGCAATCTCATTTAGATTTCATTTATAAGTTTGTAGGATTCAGATTTGCTTGAAAAATTGTATGACATTTATTTGTGAGGGACAAGTAATTCTTCATTTTCTCCTATACTTCATTTTCAGCTACACAGATCATGATGAATGCATGATTCTTTATGGTGATGACCAGGTATGTATTCTAAAACACTTGCTCAGGGAAAAGAAAAAAAACAGAAATGTGATATTTGCTTCTTAGGGTATAATCATAAAATTATAGAGTGTGAAGGGGGCAGTTAAAACAAGTCCAAGGTGCGGCTCAGTGCATGAATTTAAATTAAAGAATCCTGAATAGATGGTTGCCTAGACCAGTGTTTCTCAACTATGGCAACTCTAAGGTGTGTGGACTTGGACTCCCAGAATTCCCCAGCTAGTCATGCTGGCTGGGGAATTCTAGGAGTCGAAGTCCACACACTTTAGAGTTGCTAAGGTTGAGAAACACTGGTCTAGACTGTACCTAAATACATCCAATGAAAAGAAGCCCATCTTTGATAGGAAGTTTTTTCTAACATTCAATGGGACTCTTTCTCTTCCTGTAACTTAAATATATTATTCTGCATTCTGGAACAAAAGAAAACAGGTTTTTACTTTCTTCCATCCTTCCGGGTACTTGAAAAAGAGTATCATATCTCTGCTGATTTGGGTTTTTTTTTTTAAGGTTAAATATACCTAACTCTTTCAATCTCTTTTCATATGGCTTAGTTTTTAATCCCTTGATCATCTTTGTTGCCCTTCTCTGAACACTACTCCAAGTTCCCTGAAGTGTGATGCCCAGAACTGAATATAGTATTCAAGGTGGGGTCTAACCAAAACAGAATAAAGAGGAATGATTACTTCTTGTGATTTGGAAATTATACTTCAGCTGATACAGTTTAAAATGGCCTAAGGCGGTGTTTCTCAACCTTGGCAACTTTAAGGTGGGTGGACCTCAACTCCCAGAATTCCCCAGCCAGCATGGCTGGCTGGGTAATTCTGAAAGTTGAGGTCCACCCATCTTAAAGTTGCCAAGGTTGAGAAACACTGGCCTAAGGTATAACCAAAACATTCTTTATGTATCCTGTATGTTCATTATCTTCCTAGGTACCAAGCAGGAAGAATTAAAATAGAATTCCAAGTCCACAGTATTTACCTGTGTGGTTAATACAGTTGTTGCAATGCCATTATTTGCTGAACTTTCAGTGGTTCATAGTGTAAGTGGCCTAATGCTAGTGGCCTAAAACTTATTTTAATATAGATATATGTTGCTTAATCCCATTTAATAATAAAAGCAAGGGCTAACTTGGAGATGACTTTTGGGGCAATGACAGGAAATAAGTAAAACTTGCAAAACTAGAGCAAACTGTTAAATAAGCAAACTTGTTGATGGGAACAGACATGACAGGGACAGAGGGAACAGGGAAGTGTGGTGAAATTAGCTCTGGGAATGTTATGAAAATCCTGAGAGTCATGATTGTAGTTTGCGGTTTTAAAGGATAAAAAGGATTGCAACTAAAGGGTCTGGACCCACATGGTCAAGCTGTCTCAGTTGATGGCTTGCTCTTGTCGGTCCACATTGCAATGTGCATCTAAGTAAGTACCTTGTGTGTTATTGATTCAATATTTACTTGCATATGGAACTAACTTTTAATAAAGCTTTTAGAACTTTGAAGTGACTTATGTTCTGGTGTGTCTGTCTCCCATGTTTAACGTGGTTTTTCCCTGACAATAGGAAGAACCACTGGAACTTCTGGAACCACTGGAACGTCTGACATAGAAATCAATTACCAATATGATTCCATCTAATAACTAGAGTTCTGGTGGAATTCAAAGTGACGAAAACACAGAAGAAGTAAAATAAGAAAAACAATAAAATAGTGGAAATAGCAGAGTACTTTAAAAAGGTCTACAGGAGAAATATATGAATATATATTTAAAATCAGAGCTAACTCTAAAAATGCCTGCTTAGTTTGGTCTTAGTTTGGCACCAAATAATAATAATAATAATAATAATAATAATAATAATAATAATAATAATAATAATATGGGTGCAAGGCATACCTACCTAGGAAGTGTGCTTCCCATATGGAATTCTCCTCACTTGTAGCCACCAGCTTCATTGCAACTGACAAGAAGATCTCTAAGGAAGGCCTGAATAGTCCACAAGTTATATATGGAAAGAAGCATTCCTCCTTGAAATGCTCTGGCCCCAAGTCTTTAGAGCTTTAAAATCACCTTCAAAACTTTGAATTACAAAATCCCTTTCATCCTAAAGATGCATAGTTGTGACCTTTCTTGCAATTTGTTTTCAGCACCTGACCAGAATCTGATAACTTAGTCCTACATGTTTTGAATGTATCTCCCCCCCCACTTTTTTTTCTTGCTTTGTTGTAGGGATGTGTCAATATCTTGCAGTTATGCTCTGTGGGTGAGATCCTGAGGTAAGCGCTTACAAAAGTAAAAATATAAATCGAGAATAAAAGGAAGCATTCAGTTAACAATTTGTAATTCCTCTCTGGTAGAGATATGATATTAGCTCTTTCAGATGACAACTTTCATAATGCAATAGGAGAATGAACCTGGGAATGAAATAGAGAAACCTGGGAATGAAGTAGAGAATAATTAATAGAGAAGGCACCTATTACCACAGAAAGAGAATTACTATCACCATTTTTATTTTATGGTTACTGCTCACCCTGTGCTGATCTCACTAATAAACATGCTGATAACTGTGAGGCGCATCTTCTGGTTCTCAGTGACTCAAACAGGAAGTGCATTATTCTAGTCTACTCTATTAGACACCAATCTAAAAAAACATATAGGTTGCAGTTCTGTATGTAGTTATCAGGAAATTATTCCCATGTAACTGAATTGGACTTAGGGTTATATAAAATCACTTAGGATTGCATTATTAATTTACTAATCCAAAAGATATTTGCTCAGTGGAAGTTATTTCCAAAATTGTTTCTAATTAATTTGCATTAGGTTGCTGACAAAATTTACAATAAATATATAGTGCTTTAAGTACTGTATTCTGTTATACTTTCTACAATGTATACATGTTTGCTTGTTTTTGTGCCTTCACGTCAGTTTTTGACTCCTGGCGACTTCTTGGACTAGTCCCTGCAGTTTTCTTAGCGAGGTTTTTCGGAAGTGGTTTGCCATTGCCTCCTTCCTAGGCCTGAGAGAGAGTGACTGGCCCAAGGTCAGCCAACTGCTTTTGTGCCTAAGGTGGGACTAGAACTTTTGGTCTCCCGGTTTCTAATCTGGTGCCTTAACCATTACACCAAAGGGCAACCATACAGTATTCTAAAAAGTCTGTCTGTCTGTCTGTCTGTCCGTCCGTCCATCCATCCATCCATCCATCCATCCATCCATCCATCCAATCCAGCCATTTAGTATACATATAAAACATTTAAAATATTTGAAGCAGATATTGATTCCAGGTTGTACCAGAACAGCTGAACCAGCAGAGTAGAAGGTTGGTTTTCTCAAACTGCCTGCTCCTCCTGGCCCCATCTCCGGCTTTGGGGAAGCAGCTTGGTAGTTCTACGACCTGGTGCCTTGTCTGACATCTCTGTGTATGAGAGAAAGAAGGCCCTCACCCCCTGTGCTGCCTTTCTGGCAATTAAAAGGTCAACAGTTTTAAAAAGGGAATTACTTTCTGGTACGCAGTCTCCAGGAATGCTTAGAAATGATTCCTTCACAGGTGCTAAATGTGTCTATATTCAGTCTGAGTATGTATGGTATGGAAGCTACATCAACTACAGAAGTGTGCAATTCTTCTCACTAAAGTGTCACAGATGCAAGAAAAATGAAGCTAAACCATGGTTTGCTTTAACCATGGTTTGTGGCATTAGCTATTTTAGCTATGTTCACACATAACATTAAGCCACTGTTTACAAACTATAATGACTGGATTTAGACATCGCACTAACTAAACTAAAGAAACTACATGCTAAACCACGTTCTAAAGAGCAAAGTGGTTAAATTCACACTATATACTAAGCCAATATCAAACCCACCAACTGGAGTTTAGCATGATAGTAAGCCCTGCCACCGTCTATTTAAATAAAGAACCTAATGTGTCAGTTCTTGCCAACTTTGGGGACTCAAAATCATAGTGATCTGGTACTCTGACAGCACTGCTAGTGCATATGGTGTCTTAATGTCTCAGATTATCAATATGTTTGTAAGGAGCTTACAGAGTTATTTTGAATCTAGAGTAAACTTGGACTTGCACATATTTGGGGTGAAGTGTAATATCTTCAAATGTGAGATTAACATTCTTGCCTTTTCAACTTTCTAAACATAGGTCACGTGCTTTCTATAGAAATAATAACATGAGTAATCAGATAGAATGAATACAATGATTTTTCAAGTATATAATTATATTTTCTTTATGTGTTTCAGAACATGGAAGAAGCTACCCAAAGTGGAAAATCTCCCTAATATAAGGCTTGAGAGTGCTATACTTTCTCCAAATGTCACTTATATCCGTTGGAAAGTTCATGGAGACTGGGTGACTCAGGTAAAAAGAGAAGTCTTCTACCTACTGATCTAGAGGGAATAAAGGTTTCTATTGTTTACATTCAAGTCACGGTTAAGCTTCTTACAGCAATCCAAAAACACTCATAATTTTTTTCCAGGAAGAGTTCAATGATAAGAAACAGCTAAACTTGGCTCTAGTTCTCATAATATCTTTTTGGTCATCTAAACTTAGTGAGAATTGATGGATGTATTTTTCCAGGATTCTATAATGATTAGACAGCTAAGTTTTCTTCTCTTTCTTTGTGAGTGAATCTGTTCATTAAGACAAAAAAGGATTAACATAAGAATAGCATTCTCCTCTCACCAGTATTTGGCTGGATAATTTTATTTTTTTCTGTCTTTTTAGCTGAATTACTATGATTCTATTAAGGCAGTAATTTCTGCATCAAGCCATGAGCCTACAGCCTTAGTAATAGGTAATTATGTAATGTGCTTATTTATTTATTAGTTTATTAAATCATGTTTATATGACTGCCCATCTCACAAGAAGCAACCCTGTACAACAATCAATAAAAACAACAAATATATAAAAACTATTATCATTAAATATAAAAATCATTATAAAAATGGAAAAAAACTATAAAAAATTTAAAATATACAAACCACACGGATGTTGTTTGTAAAGTCTCCCCTTAAACTGAACTCAATACTTGGTGACTTCATGATTGATTGATTATGTGTCATAAAGATGGTGTCTTCTCTTAGCGACCACATAGATAGATTTCCTCCATGTTGATCTGTCCCTAACCTGGTCCTTCAAGTCTTCCAATAGTGCACCGATCACCACTGTAACTGAGTCCATATACCTTGCTGCTGGTCATCCTCTTTTTCTCTTTCCTTTCACCTTTCCCATCATTACAGCCTCCTCTAGAGAGCTAGGTCTTTGAATAATGTGTTAGAAGTAGAATAATTTGAGCCTGGTCATTAATGCCTCGAGTGAGAACTCTGAGTTGATTTGTTCAATGATCCATTTGTTTGTTTTCTTGGTGGTCCGTGGCATTTTCAGGAGTCTTCTCTAACACCAAAGTTCAAAAGTGTCAATACTCTTTCTATCCTGTTTCTTTGAAGTACAACTTCCGCTTCCATAGAGTGTCAGAGGGAGTACTGCTTGCATTATTCTGATCTTTGTAGTACAGTATAGACACATCATGGCATCTATAGTTTTCTAGACAACAATATGGAAATGATTTGCTATTGTCTTCCTCAATATTTGTTTAGTCTGTCACCCTGACATTTCTTGGTGGTCTCTCTCGAGGTGCTATCTATATTTGACCCATCTTAGTTTTCAAAATGAACCAAGGTTGGCTAAGTACTGACAGCTGCTCCATGGTATGTTTGCCATTCTTTAATTTTCTTTCTTATATTGCAGAGGGTCTGTTCACACACTGTGATAAACCATCACATGGTTAGTGCATTGATTTGGCTTAGCAGGTTCTGTGAACCTAGGCAATGTGGTTGTAAACAGTGCTCATGGCTTAACCTTATGTGTGAACCCAGCCATTCTGCCTTATTCTACATTCACTATTATTTTAAATCCCATTTATTGTGCTGGAACTCCTTTCAACACCCTTCCAGAGCAATTTTTAATTTCCATTAAAATTGCCCTGCATTTTCTCTTTATTCTTTGCTCTCTTTGACTAAATTCTTTGTAATATATTTTTTCTATATACATGTTATACAATATTATTTTCTCATTATTTTTCAGCTTTCTCTTATATGCACTTTTTCAGCTAGACCCTCTTCCATAGCATCATTCCACCAAGCACCTCTTTTCATACTTTCCATTAATATAATCAGCATACTTCTCTGAGACTCTGTAACACAATTCTTTTCACTCTATTCCAAGTAGCTTCTATATCCCTCCTTCCTTCCATTTCCCAGTCACTCTCTTGGGAGATTTATTCATACAAGAATAATTGTTTATATTATTATATAATATAAGTATATTATATAATAATTGTATTATATATTATATAGTTTCTTCCTGCAGTCTTATTTCTCATTTTCGTTCCTCAGTTTTGTTTTCATTAGCATTTCATTTATTTCTTTTCTTTTTTTTCCTTGTCTTTTTCCCCCCAAGTTTCACTCTTGATGCTCCCTGATTTAGAACCTCTTATCCCACATGTATCCTTTACCAATTCTCTCAGTCTTTCATCATAAACAGTCAAATTAACAATGCTTTTAATTTCTATTCATTTCTTTCCCACGTGTATGTGTATGGATTATGTGTATGTATATTATAGATCCATGTTTTAACCCTATACTCAAAACAGACCTTTTTCTCAACAGATATCCACCAGATAGTCACCATTCTCCTTCCTTCTTGATCTCCAAATGGCTAAACACTTCATCTGTAATCTCTCATCTTGTTCCAGCTATCCATTCATGTCAGCTAGCAAAATACCTTTTCCCTTAGATGACATTCATTCAGTATATTGCATAATTTCTCTCAGAACTCGTTTCTGGTTCTTCCATTTTCACCATTAACTGGAGTATAATATCAACCTTATTTTGATATACACATACAGCAATGTAAGTGAACCCAATTTAATGTTTCTGACATACATTTTACCCCTTTCATTCCTAATGCAACCTCCTCCTTTCCTATATGTATTCCTCAACTTCACTCCATAAGATCAGACTCCCTGCATTCAGATCTATTAAATTCTTCTCCTTTCTCATAGTTTCGTAAGCACACAATATAACTCTTTTCTTTTCTTTCATTCTTTAATTCATCTCTTTACCATTTACACTCTCATATATTCCAAGTTGCAATCTTCAATTTGCCATGGTCATTACCAGATGGGCCATAAATATCGACCCTTTTCTCTCAACTTGGCTTTGGTCAAGGAAGGCCTTTATATAACACTTATTCATAAGATGGAGAAGGGGTAGACTAAGTTGCCAGTCTTAGCCAGTATACTGACACATCTTCAGGTTCCTATTTTCTTTGTTTAATTCAAAGAAATCACTCTATATAAGAATGTTGGAGCCTAAATTCTGTATAGGAATCTTTTACTGAACACTCATATCCTTCTACAGGTTGCATTGTGGGAGCTACCAATGTTGAGCAACAAATGAGAGAAATAAAAGAAAATAAAAAAGATTCAAAGACAAGGAAAGCACAGGAGATGCTAGGAACTCCTTCCCAGAGAGCTGAAGGGGATCAGATTATTTTTCGAGTTCATAAAGGAGTCAAAACATTTGCACTCAGTAAAAAGAACAATGCCATAGTAACTGGTGGGATGGATCGAATTATTCGGATATGGAATCCATACATGCCTGGGTAAGACATTGCAACTATTCTTACACAGTTCGATTATATTCCTTAGCCAACTATTAGTTATTTAAAATGCACAAGGTTCTATTTTGATTTAGAATAGGTGCACATGAATTAGTATGATTTTTAAAGAACAATGTAGAACAGATGAATGTGTAATTCACAGTTAATTTAATACCCCTTTAAGAGATCCCTATTATTGTTATGGAAAGAGGGATAATATTTTTCTTGTCATCAGTGGTGAATAATAAATCAGGTTTATTATTTATTCATTAGATCTTTATTTTTTGTCAACTCAAGACAACTTACATACCTAAAGTTCTCCACAGCAACAACTCTCTGGAATGGGTTGAGCTGAGAGAGAGAGTGACTGATCCAAAGTCACCAAGCTAGTTTTCATGCGAAAGGGAGGACTAGAATTCACAGTCTCCCAGTTTCTAGCCCAGCTCCTTAGCCACTATCAGAGGTGAGGAAACCTTTAGTGGCTAGAGCCATGTTTAACATTTTTTGGAATGCTGTCAGCCACAGTGGAAGGTCTGATGGTAGAAAGAGAGCAGGGCTGTATCACACCCATGGCTGCAGTGAGTCTTTTGGAAGTTTTTTTGATAGGGGGTTTTTGGAAGAGAGAGCTTATTTTAGGACTTCCACTACAAATTTTGTCTATGGTCCCTTCATTTTTCTACATGCACACAAACACACACAAAACCCTGGGTGTTAAGTTGGGCTGAGAGAGAGACTGATCCAGAGTCATTCAGTGAGCTTCTGTGACTGAAAGTAGATTTGAACCTGCATCCTTCTGGGGCCAGTACAACAACATCTTAACCATTATACCACACTGGCTCTCGTTTTGTATACTTTGTGGGCTTCCTACCACAAAATAGTGGAAAAGAGTGCCAATAGTTTCAGCATTCTGTTTGGAGGCGGCTTCAGGGGCTTCAGGAAAGGCTTTCAGAGGCTGCATGCAAACTTGGGATCTCAAATTACCCACCCATGCCTTATACCCTGCCAGACTATTTTTCCATCTGACCTTAAATTTTCCACTTTGCCAGGCAGAGGTTCTCCAAGATCTTAGGGAGAGTCTTTTTCATCACCTACTACCGGGTCTTTTCAACTAGGGATGGTAGAGCAAAACACAGGGTGTACCAGTGATTCTCTAAAACTTCTTTGATGCAAAAATTTTATGATTCCCTGCTCCCAGCTCGTAGGTATGAGTATCTATTTCCTGAAGTCACAGGAATACCATTATTTTCCAAAGGGTTACAGGTATCCTTGGGTTATGATGGCAATTGGGACCAGAATTTCCATCGCTAAGCGATGCAGTTGTAAAGCACTATATCATGTGACCGCATAGCTTAGCAACAGCAATCCCAGCAGTCCGTATTGCTGTCATTAAGCGGGGATGTCACATGACCACAACATGGGAAGAGGCACTGAAACCATGCCCCAGGCAAGCAGGCTGGTGGGTGAGAGCTACAGGTGGGTGCCATGGGACAGTGCTAGGTGTACAGGTGGGTGAGCAGATGCTGCAGGCAGGCACTATGGACTGTGGGTGAGCAGGCGCTATGAAGTATGAGATCCCTATGCTGCCTGGGGGTTCTTTGGGAGAAAAAGTGGCAGGAGTGACTGGCAGAAGTGACTTGTGCCTCCTGCCAGCTTCCCATTAACTTTGCTTGTGGGAAGCCGGCAGGAAAGATCACAAATGGTGATCATGTGACCACAGGATGCTGCAACCATCATAATTGTGAGCCGGTTGCCAAACGCCCAAATTGTGATCACATGATCATGGGAACACTGCGATGATCACAACTTCAAGGACTGGTCGTAAGTCCACCTCATTCAGTGCCATCATAACTTTGAACAGTTGTTGAACACACACACACATACATAAACTGAGCATGAGATTCCACACAATAGGATTCCAACACATCCTGTTCCTCATAAGATAGCTAAAGGAGCCCACAACACAACAGGATTTGTTGTAGGGAGCAAATTCAGCTATCTGTTACCTTTTCCAGTCTCATTCATCATATTCTCCTGCTAAGCATTTACTTAGCTTCACTTTCCCCTCCCTTGACTGCGGAGAATAGAAAGACATGCCACCATCATCTGTCTTTTGGGACCATTGAAATATAGCTGCCCCTTCATGAAATCTTAAAAAGCATTACCTTAGGGCACTTTTCCTAGTAATAAATTTCACAGAACTCTTGGTGTTTGAAGAATGGCTGCTTTGCATTTTCCCAACCAGCCCACAAATTAATAATACTTTTGCAGATATAATAATTCAAAACTGAGTCAGAGCAAAATTATTTTTGTTTATATATATTTGTGATCCTATATTTATGGCCATGGACAACCAAAGAAATATACTTTAAATTGTGCAGATTTCAGTAGATAAAGAAGTCTTTCAATGGAAAGTATGACCTGTGCTTTGATAGCATTATTTGTAGAGATTATTTAGGCAATTCTGGTCAATTCAGTTTTCTTTGTGTGTGCTTTTTACTTAAAATACTGTAAAGGTAGGCTAGAAACCAGGAGACCATGAGTTCTAATCCCATTTTAGGCACAAAGCCAGCTGGGTGACTTTGGGCCAGTCGCTCTGTCTCAGCCCTAGGAAGGAGGCAATGGTAAACCACTTCCAAAATATTGCCAAAAAAACTGAAGGAACTTGTTCAGGCAGTCACCAGGAGTCAACAGTGACTTGAAGCAAGCAAACAAACTTCCACTATTACAATTCATTTTAATATATAGTTCATTCTGTGTTTGAAGTTGGTCAGTATTTAATGTTTTATCAAATTTTAGAAGACCTACAGGCATGCTCAGAAGTCACATGGCCCCCATTTTCTACGTCCATATATCTGAGGAGGATAAAATATTTTCTGTATCAACAGACAACACAGTTAAGGTTTGTCTTTTGCATATTCCAAATTATATTTCCTACATGCTAGTTCTTTCTATTTAGTATATCACAATTCTTTCCTTGCAGATATGGGATATTGAGGATCAGACTTGCTTATTCACTGCTTGTTCAAAAAACAGTGGAATTAAAGGAGAGATTAGTGCTTGCCACTACATATCGGGTACTCGGTCACTCTGTGTTGCCACAGATACACTGGCCATTCTTCACCTAAGATTACGGTAAAATAAAAAATCAACATAATCAGAACTCCTGGTGTTTAGACAGACATCTAAGAACTGCATTTATGGAAAATCCAAAATGTAAGAAATTGCTGAAGAAATTCAAGGGTTTATGGAAATAGTGTGATTATTATTTTGGGACTAGAATGCAGCAGCAATGGAATATTTGAAATACTGTCGCATTTATTAAGATTATAATGTTTAAGCAAACTATTTACAAGGGTATGACATTTTGTAAAATCTAAGATGAACATATAATTTCAAATAATTATTGATGTTGGTTTTGAATTAGCTTGGTGGGATCTTTTAAAACCCATTGTTTATAACTTAAGGCTTTGCTGATTAATGCTTAGAAAGTATTAGTTCTCCAAATATACAAGCATTAACTGAAGTAGAAGTACTTTCCAATATTTATCAACTTTCTAATGAACTTCAAAGCATCATATAAAATCCTGAGACACTAGCATTTTCATTATTAGAGTATGTGATTGTGGTGTTACCTTCTCTTTCTGGGACATGTGATCCCTAAATTTCCAATATTGTATTACGGTGCTAATCAGGCCTAGAGGAACTGACATTCATCAGCTTTAATTAACATATGTACACATATTAAACTAATACATATCAGGAGGGTTTAACTACAGAGGAAAAGTTCTGCCAAATGTATGCAGGCACTTTTGGGGGTACCAAAATGTTTAACTAGTGCAGTTTTATATTTAGATGCAGGAGTGACATTAATTAAACCTGAAATATGGCTTTTAGTTATTAATTTCTGGTTAAGAAGACTTTGTTTAAACCCAAAATATTGTATTTCTTTTATAATTTCAGATTCATTTGGAGAAAAAAGTGATTTCAGTTTATGCACTTTGAAATACTATATGGAGAATTAGTTTTAACTAATGAAATTAAACTACAATAAGACTAAAAGAGAACACATTCAAATTTGTGTTATTATAGTCTTAAAAGAATTGAAATACAACCAGAGATGCAAACAGTAAAAATGAGTAAAACCAGTCATAATTAATTCAGCCCTATTGTATAGTCCATCCTGGAACTAATGTTTGATGGATCCTTGTTGCCAAATAATAGAATTTTGTGGCTATAAATGTCAGTTTAGGGGTTCTGTTTGTCAGTGAATAGTTTATGTCAGAATAAAACTTACTATGTAAGACAACATGTTCAGTCAACTTGATCTCCACTGTTTCACACAGGGATAACCTTTGGGGAGCTGGAGTGTTATTCTATGTACTCTAAAATGGTCAATGGGATGGCACTGAAAGGGGCATTGGTGAATGCCCAGTGACATCTGGAATGAATGAGTTTAGATAGTCTGCAGGGGACTGTCATCGTTTGACAGAAATAATGTTAAATTTGTATATCCTCAACTCACTACTTAATAATACCTTCGGTTATTAATAGCATTTTTTACTTACTGATAATTTGATGTTGTTGTCTCTAAAACAGATCAACCCCAGATCTTTATATGGTTACTTCCCATAAAAAACCAGTTTTGTGCTGCAAATTCAATAAAGTATTCAGGCATATTGTGAGCTGCTCTGAAGATTCTGTAAGTGAAATGATATTATAGAATTCTCCATGCATTCTTCAGTTTTGACCATAGTTATATTATCAGTATATTGATAATCCTTGGAAACTCTGAGTTTCTTTGCTCTTAGATATGAAGTGGGTTGTGATTCAAGATTGAGCCTTCTCAAAGCTGTTTTACAGGATGGAATTCCCTGCCAAAAGGCATGGTAAAAATGGCTTTTAAAAAAGGTTTTATATATTAATGGAGAATACAGCTATCTGTGGTTACTCTTAGTGTCTCTATATGCCTTTCAGGATCAGTACCTTAAAAATAAGTACCTTAAATAGGTACCTTAAAAATAAAAACAAGATGTCATACTTAGGCTTCCAAAAGCATTTGCCTATGCTGTGCAATAGGGTGCTATGCTATACTGGCTTCATTTAGCTCTAGATCAGTGTTTCTCAACCTCAGCAACTTTAAGAGTCACTTTTTGTGAGATGAGCAGCCATATAAACGTGACAAACAAACAAACAAACAAACAGTGTGGAGTTTAACTCCCAGAATTCCCCAGCCAGCATGCTGAAGTCCAGACTTCTTAAAGATGCTGAGGTTGAGAAGCACTCCTCTTGTGGTCTCTCTGTTATTAGGAAATGGCCTCCCACAAAACAAGACTTCCTGTGTATTAGTTTTGGATTGCAGAGTCTTATAGCCAATCACATGTGCTTCTTCGTTTGCTTCTTGTTCTTCCTCCTCCATCATCATCAATAAGGCTTACTCTCAGATAAGCTAGCATACACTAGGCTGCTGCTTTTATTTTATTTATTTCTTTATATATCAAATTTGTCACTGCCCATCTCATTAAAAAGCAACTGTGGGCGGTTTACAGAACCTCTGCCTGTCTACTCTTCTTGAGGTCAATAAGACTTAATCACCAATAAACGGGTTCCGGATCACCGTCTCAACAAACTTGTTACCAGTATATTTTGAAAGGTGCTCTGTCCACTCTAATTCCTGAATGGAGTTTCTGTGCTGTCTGCTACATCTCTTCTGCTATGTTGTAAAACAGAGAGAAAACAACTAGGTTGCATTGGCACGTGTGTTGTAAATGAGGGAGAGGAATGCCTGACAAAAGCAAGTGATGAAGTAGAAACCTCATAGTCATGGCCTGTAATGCTCATAAACACAAGATACTGAAGCAAAGAAAGATAATGTTACTCTAGGGAAGAACAGCTGCTTCATGTACAGAGGGTCTCAGTGTCAATATCCACCACTTCCAGGCTAGGAAATAAGACTTCTCTGTAGCCCTAGAGCAGTGTTGTCCAAACTTGGCCACTTTAAGATGAGTGGACTTCAATTCCCAGAATTCCCCAGCCAGCCATGCTGGCTGGGGAATTCTGGGAGTTGAAGTCCACTCATCTTAAAGTGGCCAAGTTTGGACAACACTGCCCTAGAGAGTCACTGATGCCAACCGTATTGACCTAATGGACCATCAACGATATGACTTGTATAAGGCAACTATATGTGTTTTTACATACATTTGGCTTTGGTCATTGCCAAAAGAAGGATCTGTTTGGTGGAGTTGTGCAGGCTTCAAACATAATTCAGAAGAAGATTGTGAGCAAGCAGAAGTATTCTGTTCCTCTGCTCTTCATTCAAGTAGCTCTACCTTTTTTCCAGCTTCCTTGCAAATGCTGCTGTTTTAAGGAATCAGCTTGCTAAAGTTGATGAGACTCTTAAAGCAATTGGACCTTTTTTTTCAGGCTCACATGAAAGCCTGAAGAAAGCTTGCACTATGTAAATAATTAGCAGAAAAGTACTGTCCTTGCGCTCACATAAGGTCTGAAGTATTTCTTCCAAATCATTTCTGAACTGGACACAACTATATTGCTTAGGGGCCCTGTATATGCCACCGCCTCCAATTTCCTAGAGACAGTAAGAAACATAAATAGTATTCATAATGGGCTAAAGTGTCAGAATCTGCTTGTAGGAGAAGCCTGCTACTGGAAGGAACATTTTGTTTTCCTCTCTGCACACTTAGAACATGTGATGTATCCTTATCTAAAGATCTCTTGTTACATATGTAAGTTCTTATACATGTGCAATTTTCCACGGCTATGACACCACTGTCATGTTGACTTGGCTGAATTGTATTTGCTCATTTGTTCATAGAATTGGGCTATCTATCTATCTATCTATCTATCTATCTATCTATCTATCTATCTATCTATCTATCTATCAAATTTATAGGCTGCCCCTATTACACTCTGGGCAGCTCACAAAATGCAACAATAAAATACCATAAAATACAAATATCATCAGAAGTCTAGAAGAAATAATTTTTAAAATTAGAACCCCATGAAAGGAAAACCACACTAACCCAGGGCCTGGGGATAAAGCCAGGTCTTTAGGGCTCATGTAAATAGGACCAAATAGGTGGGGGAGAGGGTGCTGTATGAATTGGACAGGGAATGGTGTTCCAGAGGGCAGGCACCATGACAAAGAAAGCACATTTCCTGGATCCTACAAGATGGCACTGTTTAACTGATGGGACTTGGAGCATGCCAACTCTGTCAGACTGCGTGGAATTGGAAGAAAACATGAGGGATAGCTGATTCCTCAGATGACCAGGTCCTATGCCATGAGGCATTTTATAGTGATAACCAGTACCTTGAATTGCACCCAGAAGCCTACTGGCAGTGCAGCTTATAGAACAGATTTCTCTGTAAGACACAGATTTTAGGATCACAGTGATAGTGTTTCTGTATATCTATGTCCTTTTCTTCTTCTTCTTTTCAGGTGGTCAAGGTATGGGATTTTGAAAGTGGAAAGCCTGTGTTTGAATTTGGTAATGCTCATGGTGATTCTGCAATCACATGCCTCACATTTGATTTCAGTGGAAGAAGGTACATTTTGAGAGTTTCAATGTGTGAGAAGGGCTGTAATATTTTTACATATTGCTAAATAAATAGGCATTGCAATCATGTTCTAGACTAATTACTGGAGGAAAAGATGGCTGCTTGAAAATATGGAATTATAATAATGGGCAGTGTCTTCACATTTTGAAAAAGGGTAAGCAGAATGCTGGCAAATTATCCAAAATTTCATTTCAAGAAGGGAAAAAATTACACATTCAGCATTGTGGGCTTTTTCTTCCACAGAAGACAGATGTGATGAAGTACGTGACTGTGCTTATGTGGAGGTCAACAAAAATGAGTAAGTTATCCACATTTGTCATAACAGGTGACATTTTAGTGTAGGAAAGGCTAATGAAATCCAAGTGGTTTTTAGTGGGGTGAGGTCATACAAACAGGCCCTTTCCTGAGGATATAAGCTTCAACAGTCCATCAGATTGTTTTGGCAGACGAGACAGGAAAGATCTCACACGCTTCCCCCATGTCAGGGATCAGTCTGAGTCTTCAGGTTCAGAAGCTGAAGAGTTTGACCTATCTAAGCCCCAAACTGCTTAGGAATTAAAAGAAAAGTGTGCACCTGAGGAGACCCAGGTGCAGGCTGGCAGATATCCAGTGTCCGTGCTCTGCAAAATCCTGAGACTAGCATCATGCTACAAATTCAACAGAGAAGAACAAAGGAAATCAAGCCATCTATTTGAAAGAAAGAAGCGTATCTCAGCAAATTAGTCAAGCTGGTTATAAGGGCTGTATGAAAGAGACAGCTTTTATGATTGGCTCTTTGTGGCAAACATGGTTCAAATTTTCTTCCTGTGACTTTGTCTGCTGTTGTTGTATTACCTGGAACCTTAGACTGGAAATGGGTTGTTCTTAGATCTTCCTGAAATTGACATAAGATTTTCTGGCCTTCTTTGCTAAAGTAAGATTTTGTGTAATTAATATGTTGCATTTCTTATCAGAAGCTGGCTATATGCCAACAGCAGTAGAGAATACCTCCCTACCTGATATCAGTGGGTACATAGGGATCAACATGTCTTCCTTTAGCAACATAAACCTCATCATTTTGCCTTGGAGTGAAGAAACGATGCCTTCCAGAATTGGAATTTATGGAAGGCCCAACCAGTGGTTGCTAGAGCTATCTATCTAGCAACATGTGGAGGACCACTGGTTATTCATCTCTGCTTTACCTAACAGTAGGGCTGGCCACATCACTAATGGCTTGTTAGAAGTTTATTCTGTTACCTTTTACAGATCCAACCCATTGCTTCATTCTGTATCATTCTTCATGGTGATAGTTCTGAGCACTAGGGAAGTAATTGTGTTTTTTTCTGCATTTCTGTTACTTCAACTGCTTTTTTCATTCAGATGCCAGGGATTAAACATAAAAACTTCAGCATGCAATCTTATGCTCTACCACTGAGTTATGGAGATTCCCATTAAATGTTGAGACATTTTATTACATATATGCATATACAATAGTGCTGGAGAGGGGAATAAACAGCTTGGCTTGCTCTTTTGCCTTTAGCAGGTAAATATGCAGAAATAAGCAAGTAAAACTTAATGGCATGAAGGTACTATTTGCTGCATACATAATTGTGTTAAAAGAATTAACTCCAGTGGTCATTCAGAAGCTGACGTATTATATATTAAAGAGAAAGTTGCAGAATTAGATGAAGAATACATGGTTTTTAAAACTTGAAAAATCCTAATAAATGAAACCTTTTACAAGAATGAAGCAAATTTTTGAGACTGTACAGTCCATAATGCAAATTCCACTCTTTGGAATGTGACAACTACTGTCTGAATTGAGGGAAAACCCCTTTCATCTCAGTTCAGCTGAAAGTGAAGTTCATGAACTCCTTGAAAAATTATGAAGGATCACAGTTAGTTTGTTTTTTCCCAAAATCTAAATCTAGAAGATGAACACCTGGATAATAAGACCTGTTAAAAAAACTTAACAGATGTTTAAAAGCCCTATTTTCCATTTTATGTAGGCATAAAGTAATGCAAAATAAGGTCCAAATTTTAAATTCACAAAAACCTTTACCACTGTATTGAAGTCTGGTCCTTGTTTAACAACCATGGATGAAAAAAGGCATTTATATTTAAACAAAAAGAAAACAATTCATATTTATTGGCTTGCATTCAACAGATGTTTTATTTGTGAATATAGTAGCAATATCCAATGTGATACACAGAGCAGCTATACTGTTAAGTGTTGCTGCATAGCAGAAAGACAATAGAGAATCATTCAAATTTTGGTAAATATTTATTAATTCCTTTTGCAGGTATATCATAGGTGTGGGATGGGACAGAAGAATAAACTTGTTTTATGTAAGTAGCAAATTTGTACACAAAAAAATGGTATCACTGTTAATTCCTGAAACTGTTCTGCCAAAGTTGTGCCACAGACATAAATAATGGCTTTGTGGTGAGACACTTCCCATTTTTCCAAGAGACCTATCTCTATTGGCCCATGACTAAACAGCCAAAATTGCATTACTTAGTTAATTATGGTCCCCACAAGCTGGTATTCTGCTTTCACTATAGCGCCTCTACACTGCCAGTAGCAAAGTCAAGAATAGATCAGCAACAAAATCTAGGAACATAGCAAAATCTAGGAATATAGCAACTCCCTGAATGCATGGGCAAATACCACTTATTATTCATATTAGTTAATCCACATACAGCAATGAGAAGGCACATTCACTTTCATAATATCAATCTATCCCACTTTGAACACAAGATGCAACCAGATGGATGGATGGATGGATATCACAGTATCCTCTAGGTAACGTTAGCGTTTCCCATAATTTGAGCTTGACTCCAGGTGAGTATGTGGGCATATCAATGAGGTTTTCTTGGCAGCAGTATGTCACTGCTTTCTTTTGGACTGTGTCTTCTGCATTAACAATCACAGTGGTATATCCTGCTAAAACCTGGTTTCCAGAACAATAAAGATTCAAGAGTCCATTAATAAGCAGTTGCAAACTTCCTCTTTATCAGTAAAGAGACTCACTTTTTCTCCACTTCATAGGAGGCCTGTGAGAAAGAGAATCAGAAAGCTTCCACTATAATGCACAGAAATATATATTGTTTCTAAATTGAAAATAATCACTTTAAATTCAGGTAGTTGCCAAACAGCCTGACATTTACCTGCAAACAGATTTCAAACTCTCTTAACAGCTGTTAGCAACTATCACTTGAGTCAGGGATCTGTTAATTCAGGGTAAGAGTCAGGGTAAGAGAACCCCAGCCTAGCTGGACAGAAGTGTATGAATGCAGAGAATGTAAGGATGGACTGCCTTCAACAGATGGAATTTGGAGGCATGAAAAGATGAAAGCCAAGACTTTTCTCTATATGTGGAGGAGCAAGAAATAAGGATTGAAATAGGACTGGGTATAAATTCTACACTGGTTTCTTCCACCCACTCAGAGATTGTTCTGTTATGGCTACTGTTCTAAAACTACAATAAAGATTTACTTCTAGCCGTGTTTATCCAAATCTCTGGGGCTATGTAGCCTAATTTGTAACTGTATTGGGGAACCTTTGAATGACTGACATACAGTAAACTCAGTTTAATGTCAGAATTGGTTAACCCCTTAGGAAGAAAATGTAAAATAAATATGGTCGCATTGGTAAGACAGTCAAGTTCCAGTGGAAGGATGGGTTGCAGGACAAGCAACAAAGGTAGCCACGATAAAATTTACTCATAGGAACAAATGCTGGTAACTCACTGAATGCACTACTCAGATGAGAAATGGGCAAATCAGATTTGGGTGGCTTCAAGGGAATAATAGAATCAGAGACAGACATACTGTATGTCTGGAGATGCAATATTCATGTTGGAGATAAAAACTGATTAACTATCTTGGATATCACTTTATTTGGATATTTTCTGTTGTAGGATTCCACAGATGACTTCCATCATTTTAAGAAGCCTCAGGCCCACTGGCAGGATGACATAGTGAGATACGTTTGGCATATAAAGTGTTATATAGGTCTGGGATGAGCAATTTGATTAGGTTTGGGGAGCTGGGTAATGTAAGAGTGGAGCTTAATCTCTGACATCCAATCCATCATAGTGGATTGTCCCTTTTGAATAAACTTGAAGGAGCTACATTACATGGCACTTTCCCTAGGGAGAGATCACATGGGCTAGCTCCAGATAAATGTTTCATTCACTCCCACCTTTCTGCCTAAAAGAAGGACAAGGCATAAATAAATCAGAGACAGGGAGGGAATGGGTCTTATTCATACCTTGTGGGCTGGAAGCGTTATTCTGGTGAATCAGATGAGGCCTACAAGTTGAAGTTTTCCATCTTTCAAAATCCTGCTGAAGCATGTTTACCCCTGACAAGTAAATCAGTAAATGTAATTGATCAATGTGACAGTAATTCAATTATTTACACATGATCTTTCACCAGAAATATATTAGCAGCTTTTCAAAAGTACTCATCATGGAAATCTTTGACTGATGTGCTATAGCATGTTGCCCAGGTTTTGGGTCTGTCTTTGAAAAGCAGAGACCCAGGCTTTATTTGATGCATAGATGCATTTGTTTGTATATAGCATCTGTATATTAGATTCCGTGTATGCAGTGAGGTTATCAAGCTGACGATTAAGATTGTAAGGTATGCCAAATGAATGCTGTTAAAGGACAATTGCTTAAAATTCTAAGACAGAGGACAATAGTAATATGATACATCATAGTTTATTATTCTTATTGTGGATTGTGCATGAGCTACTGAATTCTGTAGAAATCTTCAGACATAATTAATTTTATTATTTGATAATTGATTGATTGTTACACTTTTAGACCATTCAGAATATATCAGAATAGTATATACAGGCCACCTTCCCTCGAGGTCTCAGAGCAGAGAGATACAGATGTTACATTATGTCATGTCCACATGTAGGGGCTTTTTATATGACTTCCACCCATTCTCTTGGGTTCAGGGGATTTCTCTATGTTTACACGGTGTATATCCTGTGTGGTGTTTTCAATTACATTGACAACCAGGAAGCACCACATGATCAATTTTGTCCTACTAGGCTCATCAGAGGTGGGTAATCAGATGTTATTCCATACGGTTCAAACACTCTTTCTCTGATGAGTTACAAGAGGACAAAATTAGTCATGTGGTGCTTCCTAGTGGTCACTGTAACTGAGACCATCCATAATTGAATGCACTTGGCAATGTCCAAAAGTATATTCTTATGTTTTGTGCATAAAAGTCAGCCTATTAACTTTGTTTTATATTGTAGATCTACTGTATATTCAGGGAATGTCTGTCTGTCTGTCTGTCTGTCTGCCATGCTGAAAGTTGTAGCTTTGCAGCTTATCACAGCTCATACTTATATTCATGAAATTATGCTGAATTGCATAACTTCATCTACCTGTTGATTTGCACATTGTGTAAAATACAACAAAAACCAAAGCAAAACAAAACCCAAATAAGCAGCTTTGCTCACTTCTTCTTTTTCTTACCCAGAACTGGGGACACAAAGAAGACATTCTCTGTATTGCTCAGTGTCCCCCTAATCTCCTTGCAACATCCAGTTATGATGGTGAAATTATTGTTTGGAATATGGTCTCAGGTCACATAGACCATAGATTCTGCATTCCAATGGCCACAGCTGCCTCTGTTCATTCTCAGAGTAAGTTCACTAATCAAAAAAATACTGCAGAGTATAATTCTTACATTACCATGAATAATTCTTTATGAATCATTGCATGTGGAATTGCACAGAAATGGAAAATAAGGGGAAAGGTCAGACTTGAAGCCTAGCCCATGTTGACTAGCTTTGGGATAGTTAAAACACCTCCGTTTTTACCACACCAGGAAGAGCCCAATAATTTTGCTGGTGATAGATAGATAGATAGATAGATAGATAGATAGATAGATAGATAGATAGATAGATAGATAGATAGATAGATATGTATGTATGTATGTATGTATGTATGTATGTATGTTTGTATGTATGTTGGGGGGAGCAGGAAATGATCTTCCATTTGGCATAAAGCCTAAAACTCTTTAAGTATCCCAGTCATTTATTCAACACAGCTCTTCTGACTAATATTAGAAGCAGATTTCTGCTGGAACTTGGTTTACAGTTCACTTGTTTGAAATAAGAACTTGAAAATAAGATCTCTACCCCTTTATTGTCATTCAGATGCTGTTTCAGCTGTTGTAGCCCAATCTTTGGGCATGGCTTACACAGTAAGATATAATTTAAGAAGGATAGTAGGCAAATCAAATGATAAACAAATAATAAAATAGGCAATAGATTAAGGGGGGGGTGAGGCTAAAACTTAGCAATTACAGTGATGAACTTCACTAAATAGTTTGATCCAAAGAAAGTTTTCCCCAATATGCAATTCAGATAAATCTAAGTATATTTATACCAGATATATACTTTTACAATTTTAGTCTTAAAAGGCATAAAACATTCATAGAGCAGAGGGCCTCTTATTTACTTATGGGAAAGGTAGTTGGGAATTTAGTGATAGAAATTAAAATTTAACTTTGAAACAATTAATGATATGGGTATTTGACTGCATTCATACATTGTTCCAAGCCTGGTTAGTTTAACTATGGCTTAATCAGCAAACTACAAATGTCTGGATGCAAAGTCAAGCCAAACAAATTGCATAAGGATGTTTTAGGATGAATGCACTTGGGCTATGCCTTTTCTACAGTGCACTGAAAATCTCAGTTACATTTCCTTGCAGTTAATTATATTTTTTCCTTCCCCACCAGTTGATGTGACACGGATAATCTTTCTAAAGACTCGTGCTGTGAAATTTGATTCAGCTACAGCATCCCTGGTTTCCAATGGGCCACAAGGTAGGATTAATGAAGCATGGATGATGTAACTAATTAAAGAAACAACCATGATGATAACTGAATTAATTGATGACACCAATATGGAGGTAATTTCTATTTCAATTAATTTGTGCTTATGCTATTGCAGACTAGATAAGGAAATGATACTTTGATGTCAGGGACCTTGTTTCCAGTTATTGCAGCTAACAGAGTTGTCAGTCATACTAAAAACATGAGGGAAAGATGAAGTCATGAGATTAGAAATTGTAGAGTGGGACCTGGCAATCTGTAGCTTTATTTAGTCAAGTCCACACTCGCTGTGGTTATGTAAATCTGCCTTCAGGTCATTCAATTTTGGTTAGTACAAAAGTATGCTTGTTTAAATGCTACCAAATATTTCATCTCATGTCATTATACTTTTTTTCCAGGTTATCTGCATTTCTGGAACCTGTTTTTGGAGGATCCACTGATAGCAAGTTTTCAACCAGTAAGTTTAATAGGTAAAATTAGTAGCTGTGAGAGTTAGAAAAGAGAGTCAGTTTGGTGTAGTGATTAAAAGCACCATGCTAGAAACAGGGAGATCGTGAGTTCTATTCCCGCCTTAGGCACAAAGCCAGCTGGGTGACTTGGGCCAGTCATTCTCTCTTAGCCCTAGGAAGAAGGCAAGGGCAATCCATTTCTGAAAATCTTGCTGAGAAAACTGCAGGGACTCATCCATACAGTTGCTAGGAGTCAAGACTGACTTAAAGGTGGTGGTGGTGATGATGATGATGGCAGAAGAAAGCAAAGATAGTACCAATAGTTATAGGTGCCTTAGATCCAATCCCAAAACATCTGGAGCACCATTTGAACACCATTGGCATTGACAAAATTGCCATCTGTCAATTGCAGAAGGCAGCTTAGAACAGCTTACATCCTGTGACGATACCTTTAACACCATCAAACAACATCTGCCTACCCTAGATCCTTGGGAAGGATTCAATAGGTGGATAAAAATGCCAGAGCTAGTCTAAACATCTGGTTGATTGTGCGACCAACCATAATAATAATAAACAATGCTACCCAGTTCTTCAGCATGAATGCTGGTAAAATCTGGAATATAGTAAAAACCTACATTCTCTAATTTGCAGTCCTCTGTTTCACTGATTGCAGATTGAGAACACCATCACATTAAGTACTCGTGCTTTACACTGCATTCTGTTAAACCATTATGAGTGCAAGGCTTTAGGTTGCCTTGTGGTATAAACTAGAGATGGCCAACTGGAGGACTACAATCTGGATTCTGTTGGGGTTGCTTAAGGAATTCAGTCTCTGAAATTTAATATCAGCAGGCGATAGCTAATCTGCAAGTTCCTGGACTAATATGCAAATCAGAATCTCATTACTCTTTGGAATTTATACCTCTCCTTATACTGTATAAGTGATGCAGTTTTCAAAATAGTGTTTAAACAGTATTTTACAGTGTATCACTGTATACTCCAGTCTAGGGGGAAATCCCTGATCAGCAGCATTGCTGTGACTGCAGATGATTCATATATATATGCAGCTGATGAAGATGGTTATGTATATATCCATGACATCCAAAATTATGCCCTTCAGGATCCAAAAGAAGAAACACCAAAATGTATGTGCATGTGTACTTTACATCTTTGTATCTAAAACAGGATAAAATAATTTTGAAAAATAAATATAGAGTGCCTTATTTTAAAAAGATGAATTGGCTTAGACACCACTCAGACAGGGGAGTTCCTACGCTGTATGGCATAGTATTTGAAACAACGTTCTTCATTCAGGCTGGTGAAATAACTGCTTAAAATGTAATATCAAGAGTTATTTTGGTTATTTTTCAACATACAGTAGTCCCACTTATTGATTTCATTGGACAAGATGCAACAGAGAAAATATAAAGTTTATAAAGGCCATAAGAGGCAACTTTGGGTGGGAGTGCTTAAGTGACCATTCTGCCTTGCAGCCTCTCTTTTAAAAACTGGGGCCCCCATATTACTCAGGCTCTGGATGCCACCCTCCTAGAATTATTACTCACCTCACTTGTTTCTTATAGGGCATATGTTGCTCAAGTCATGCTTTGTGTAAATTATGGAAGTTCCCATAGAAAAGACACCCAGTCTTTTTTATTTTAGAAGATAGAAAGAAGACACTCCTACCTGTGTTTTGGAGAGATCTGAATTTGGAACCTCTCTGGGAGCTAAAACATAGAAGAGAGGCTCTGTTTATTTTCTTTCACTCCTTGTTATGAAATGATTTTTATGTCAGCTCCAAGCCTGAAGGAAACTCTGTATGGTGTGTGTTTATGGGGACAGGGGAAAATGGGTGTCATAGAGACAGGAAGAATATCAGAGCCCACAAAGTTTCCATTGATCTCCCCCCCCCCCTCTCTTCTGGATGCTAGAGAGGTATAGACTATGGAAGTTTTAACAGGAGCAGAAGGAGGTGTTCCAATATCACATTTCCCCCTTAACTTCAGAGCTCTCATTTCAATCCTGGATGGGGGAATCTAATTCTGAGGCATCCTCAGAGGCTACAATCCTATGGTCTCAAGTTTAGATACAAGATCTTAACATATACTATAGTGTTTTTCCCTATTAGTATAACTCATGCATAAACTGAGACTTTTCTTTTTCATTGCTTCAGATGTGAACCATTGGCGAGCTCATTTAGGTCTGGTTTTAACGTAAGTATGGTCTTAACCGTAACAAAAGAATAATTTGTACTTATATAATAGGTCTGATTATCTTCTTTCAATCCACAGGTTAGAAGTTATAGATGAAGATAGCATCCTTTTGTCCTGTTCTATTGATTGTACAGTTCGTTTATGGAGCTTGAATGGAGAATACATTGGTAAATCAATACACTTGTAAAACATGAGGATAAAGAGACACTTTAAATGCTAGTAACATTTAGCAGAGGGGAAATCGGATAGTTGTAGTAACAGAGTTGACTTAAACATACCTAACTATGGCCTCCACTTATGGAATACCATGACACAATTTTACTGCCTGACTTTGTGGCACTTTAAATAAACCATTATGTAAGTGTTCTATCAGATAAATGAGGTAGATTCACAGTGTAAGATGAAATATTTAATATGATTTAATATAAGATGTAGTAGAGATTTTTTGCAGTATCAGAATAACCCTGGTTCTTCTCCTTTTTAATGTGCACACAAAAGTTTGCACTTTTTATCATCCTCCCTTTCTTCCTTTGTATGATCCCTTTGGGGAGGGAGAGAGGAAGGAAAGAGAGAGAAAAAGCTAAAGCCTATCAGTAATAAGGATTTGGAAACTACGTATTTTCTTGCAACTTAGTGTGATGAATTATTTGATTGTGAACCCACTGAAATGCCTGTTGTTTTCTATATATTTTTATCAGTGGATTTAGTATAGTGGGCTTGATCCAGACTAACTTAGTTGTACTAATATGTCATTGCTCACAATGAAACAAGTTAACCAGTTGAGTCTCAGGTCCCATTAATGTCAGTGAGAACTACATGCAATTACCCTTGAATTTTTGCTCTGTGAAAAAAAAAATCCTTCTGCAAGAAAAACTTTCTTTCCTTGGGCATAATTCTTTCTATTAAAGATAAAATCTTATTTAGAGCTACTAGATCTGGGCTGCAGAACTCTGGCCATTAATGGCAGCAAAAAGTTACAGTTCTCTGTATCTCTTTGCTGCCATCTAATAGTTATCTGGATTTTGGCACTCCAGCTATGGTAGTTCTAACATTATTCAGTTTAATGTTAGCCCATTTGTAGTACCTTCCATGCATATTTTCACTGTAATCCTATACATGCCTTGTCAATCCTAAATCCACTGAGTTCTAAGGTATGCTGCCATGTGACTAGCCTTACATGAATCCCTAAAGCACTATTACTCAAACTCTAATAGGCTCAGTGTAAAAGAAAAATCTATGTATACCCAAGTGCGCTGATGATGTTACCCAGTTGGGTAATGAAACATCTGCAGGCAGATAACCAAGCTCAAAGAACGCCAAGGACTCCAGAGGTCAACCCTGAGCTACAGATATTCTCATCTATTGGAGTCTATGTATTCATCAAGTTTGCACATGTTTATTACAGCCGTACTTCAGCAGCCTCACAGCAATAAGAGTTATGCACATACTGAATATAATTGGGGGCATCCGATCTACATCTAAGTTTGACTGGGCTCACACATCTTGTGTCATTGTTTAATTATGGCTTATTGACTAAACAAATAGCTGGGTTTGCATATTACAAACAATGGCTAGGTTCATAAAACACATTAAGTCAAAATCTTACAAACCACAAATTGAACACAATCATTGCCACGCTTAGAACAAACCAATGAAAATCAATGGGAATTAGTGCTACTGTTTGTAATGCCTCTACTCTGAGTATGACTAAGTTCAGATCCAGCCTATTATTGTTAAGAATGGCCTTGTAATCTAAGCTTTCTTCTCTGTGTGTGTAATGAAAGAGTGAGCTACCAGAGACTCATTGTATATTAACAGTATTTCCAGCCCTTTTTTCTATTTGAGCAATACGTTTGTTCTTCTTCAAAGCTATTTCCACGGAATGCTCCTCCTTCAATAAGTCTGTTTGGGGATTTCTGTCACTGCTTTGCCTTGGGCATAGCAATACATCATTCTCTAAGAATGCAAATGTATACTCTTGAGCTTAGCAGCAGAAGTGAAGCTAAGATTAAGTTTTTGCAGATGTGAAAGAAGCATTTATAATGACAAAGGTCAGTTACTGCAGAATCTAGGAATTTAGCCATATTTGTATGTCAGCTCCAGGATTTTTTTACCCTGTATCTCTTTCTCCCACTGATGAGATAATTAACTTTTTTTTGGTCCCTTTTTCAGCATTGAATTTTGAAGGCACCTAGCCTGTGTTTTACTAAGTCTTGTCTGGTCTCAGATTCTTCATATTTGCTAACTTCAGCATTACAGTTTCCTTCTTCCCCTTCATAGGAACCTTTGGCCAGGAAGAACCTTGGGAAATTTTTAACCCATCCTCTTGGAAGCATCCCATGGTCCCTTATGAAATTTTGATAGATCCACAGAGTATGCCCATACATCCGATGCTGGAAGATAATTCCTCTGACATGCAGATCATCGATCAAGATGAGAATCAAAATGCTTCTACTTCTAAGGTTTTATTATGTCAACTACAAGCCTATTCAGATTCTGCTGTGATTGCAGCTTGCAGGAGAAGTTTATACTATACTGGGGTGGAATACAGTGGCTTCAGTTGGTAGAATTCATTGTGGGCAGACTTCCTATCACAGAGTAACCAGATCAGTTTGTGAATTACTTGGTTCTCCAATTTACTCCTTTGTATCCTTCCTAACACTATCCCTCTTACTCTAGTGCCTACTTCACACTTACAGGGATGGGATACCATTATTTCTCCCTCAGTACAAAACCTACTTGTTTAGGTAGATTCATAGGCTTGTATAATCAGATTGAGCTTCATCTTCAGAAAAAAAACAATGGATGGATGGACAGTAACTGAGAAATGTTTATTTTATAATAACAGAGACATCAAGCTAAGAGTAGTGGTACAAAAACCTGTATTCATTTCAGCAGTCATGGAACAAACATGCATGCAGGCTAGGAAGTATACCTATAATTAATATGACAGTTCTTTTTTGGACTCTTGTGTATTTCTTACTCTACTTCAAAGAGGTTTATATAGAATAATCTCTAGTAATTCTTTACACATTGAAAGAAGCCACTTCTGGAGCAACAGCATGCCTCTTCCAGTTCTTAATAAGATAAGTGATTAGCAAAGTCATAGGTTATAAATAATTGAAAACCAATAATAGACCCAAAGACATACACAACCTGAACCATCTGTATTCAATATACCAGTGTTTCTCAACCTTGGCAACTTTAAGATGTGTGGACTTCAGCTCCCAGAATTCTGGGAGCTGAAGTCCACACATCTTAAAGTTGCCAAGGTTGAAAATCACTGCAGTAAATGCTAAATGTAACCTTCCAGCAGCATATGAGAAATACTTTGCAAATTCTGCTGGGAGGGCAAGAAACCAATCCTGATAATAAGATAACACATGTATCCTGCTTAACAACTACCTGTTAAAGATTCTTGCGCCAACTATGCATACAAATAGAACCTAGAAATCAGTATAACTACATAGCAATTAGGAAATCAGAATGTCTTCTATTCTTGTATTAGTCTTTTGCCATCTGACACACTGTAGATAATTTGCTTAGCAGCGTCTCAGACTTCTATAGCGCAGGTTACGATAGCAGCAATTCTGTTTGCTGTGACGATGCTAACAACAGCTGTCTTCCTACTTTCATCAGAAGGCTACCTATAATCCACACTCCTCACAACTTACTGTTACTGATGAGGATATTGAAGAAGAAATTAACAAGAGGCTTTACCCACAAACTTCAAGTGGGCGGTAAGAAGAAGCTGAGGTTGACAAATGAACGGATGCGTTTTCAGAAAATGTTGTTTTTCTACCTGGAATTTCCTTTTTCTTTTTAGGATGAAGTATGAGAGATCCAAGCTTTCAAACAGATGGATTAAACACAGGGGACCAAGCATTTATCATGCCATCAATTATTATGAAATTGACAATTTCCCAGGAAACTGTGAGAAACCTGATCTGTCTGTCCTTGGTGTAGACATATTCAGTACTAATTATCAAGGAGTAGCAGAGCAGTAATATACTAAAACCCATCAGTAACTTTTTAATCTCATAACTGACATGTACTTGACGAATGGAAAATGTTCTCCCTGCTAAACCTAATAATTGGTATTATGTTGCAGGCTCACACTAAGCCATGGTGTGCTTCTTCATGTTTTACTGAATGAGGCACAGTTGGCTGGGTTCACACTTAATGAAAGATAACCATGTTTTTCCAATCCAGTACCACAGGTTGTAACATACTAGGTTAGAGTGTGGTTGGCTTATTTGTGCTTCCATGTTATGTAAGCATAGCTGCAGAGACTAAAACTAAGCAACTTTTATGTGAGAATACTTGGCTGCAAGGGATGGGAGGACAACACAAAGTGAGAGTGCCAATATGTCTTTCTTTGGGGGATAAGATTTTTAAAAGCTGTGTTAAGCCTATTCCAAGTCTACACTGTGGCATTTGGGATGCTCATCCCAAAATGATGGCAACTGAAATTCAGCAGTGGGGACAGCAAAATAAGGTTTTAGGGGGCTTCATATAATCCAGAGACCAAGCTCCCCACTGACTATAAATCATGGCTTCTAGACAATACTGACCAGATTATCAGAAACCAAAATAAGACAAACTATATTAGGGTTTAACTGGCAGTGTGAAGCCATAGGTGCCCATTCTCTCTACAAAATATTTCAACTGCAAGAGTGAAGAACCATGACTTTCCAGATGCTGTGGGACTCCAGAATTCTTGTCAACCTCAGTAGGATGATAATTGTTAGAAAGAGTGGCCATTGTAGTCCAATATTATCTGCTGTTTCTTTAATATTATATGATCGCTTGGATCCAGGAGATTGCCAATGCTTCTTTACGGGAGACTGAGCTGCCAACAGCCTTGAAGAAAGCTGTGGTGTGCTCCCTTTTGAAGACGCTATCTCTGGATCCACAGGTTTTAAATAACTACCATCCTGTCTATACATCCTCTTGGGTGGGTGGGTGGGAATGGTTGAGATGGTAGAGGTTGACAGCTTTGCAGCATCCTAGACAAAGATTATCTAGATCCTTTTCAATCACAGTTCAGGCCTGGGCGTGGAACAGAGATAGCATTGGTCATCTCTAGGTTAACCTGTGTCAGGACCTGGATGCGGGGAGTGCATCTCTCCTGGCCTTGTTGGACCTCTTGATGGTTTTTGATACCATTGCTTATGATATCTTCCTGGACCGCCTACATTGGTTGGGAACTGGAGGCATTGTTTTACAATGGCTCCATTCCTTCCTCAGTTAGTAATTTCAGACTGTGACGTGGGGGAGGAAAGATCAGCTCAGCAGCTCCTGATGCGGGGGTTAATTCCTTCCCTCATTTTTTAAATGTAAGAAATGTCTAACTGAGGCCATGTGACAGTTCAGGATACCTTGTTACTTGTAGGCTGATGATATCCAATTATGCATCACTATCTTGGGCTATAAGGGAGATACTGTCAATGTTCCTTCCCAGTGCCTGGAGTCTTTAAGGGTCTGGGTGGGAGAGAACAGGCTGAAGTTGGAAGCCTAGTAAAATACAGTTGCTGTTTCTACATCAAGGTCCTCCATTGCCACCAGTTCTTGATGGGCAGGCACTACGCATGAAAGAGCAGGTCTGCAATATGGATACCCAGCTCCTGCTTGAACAACAGGTAGAAACTGTGGCCAGGGGGAACTATGCCCAGCTTTGGCTGGTGCACCAGTTGTAGCTATATACTACCTGGGGTAGGAGGACCTGGCTAAGATAATTCATTCCCTCATTACCATCTGGGTAGGCTAACGCAATGCGCTTTACGTGGGCCTTAAAGACTACTTGGAAACTGCAACTGGTCCAGAATGCTTACTTGCTCTCGCTGCTGGAAGCTTGTAACACTGGTTCTGCAGGCCACGCATTGGCTACCAAGTGGTTTCTAGGTACAATTTATGGTGCTGGTTTTGACCTATAAAGCTGCTATGTCTTGGCTCCTAGATACCTCCAGTACCATCTACTGCAATCAACATCACCCTAATGTTTTAGAACATCCAGGGAGAAATGGCATGCCACATTTTTTAGAAGTTTGAGGGGTGGGAGGTTGAATCTAGAAAGTGCTGCTGTTCTGTAGCAGCGCCGATGGTTTAGAACAGCCGCCTGATAGAGATCATGCTGACCCTCTCTTAGCTGACTTTTCACAAAAAGTTAAAAACTGAATTATTTTGGAGGACTGTTTGTTAAATTTACACTTAATGCTATCGTTTTTGTTTTATTTTTATATTGTGATTTTTTAATGGTTTTGTATTGGGGTCTTATGTGGTTATTGAGATTGGTTTTAACCTGACCGTGGGTGTTTTAATTCTTGTTTTCTATATACTGTAAGCCCCCAAGAATCACTTTGATTGTGGCAGGGTAGACCTTTGTTTAAAAAAAATACTATATTAGTGTCATACAAATAAAATGAAGAAATTAAAAAAAATGTGCTTATGTGGATGCTTGAAGACCACTTTCACAACTCTGCATCATAATTTGGCATTGGCTCTTGTTCCAGTGGTTGCATTTTTCTTTAACTAGAAAAACCAAACTTTATCAGTGAAAATGTTACATGGAAATGTTCTGAATCAAACAATTCTGTATAAAATTATCATCTGAACTGTCCACAAACTGTGGAACTCCACCTTAGTTTTGGTTTATCTCTACTTCACTTCCCATTGTCACTTTTTTTTTGCATTGTGCTTACTGTGCAATATTCAAACACATCTTTACTCTATCTCCCTGATTCAAACTGCAGTCCTTGTCTATCTACTCAGCTTCTTGTTCTTCATTCTTTTATCCTCAAACCACCATAGTAAATACTTAACAGACCTTTAACAGATTTAGCAGACTTTGGATGCAGCAGACAAAATTTGCGTGCTTTTGCACATAGATACAATCCTACTCACAATTTTACCATGTATAAAATGCATAAAAAGTTATGTGCAAAATCCCAATTTTAAGACATTTGCTTTAATGGACACCCTATTCCCTACTAGTCCATTAAAATAAGGGTCTTGGGTATTGTCATTGCCACATAATATTCTCTTCTATTGGTACATAATTTTAATCCAATTCTTTATTACTGACCCTGCTAACACCATCAATTCTGGCACTCTCTGTTGTGTTTTCATAAAGGACCATGAAGTAGCTCTTTATATTACCTCTCAAAATCTCGCAATTTGTTTCTAAGCTTTCATCTGCTTGCATTTTTTTGTCCACCGTTTACGACTGTTGAAATTTGGAGACTGGCAAGCTCATTCAAGGATAGAGTTGTATGAGATGACGATACACTCTTGAAGAGTATCTCTCTTTGCTCTGGTCAATTCATAGGTGTAGAGTTTTCCTTTCACACTGCCCTCTAAACTGGTGATGCTGTTAGTTTGACTTGGCTATGCCTGTTTCAGCACAGCATGAGCACAGAGTGGAAAAACAAGATGGGGACTACCTGTGATCCATAGGTATTCACATCCATCTTATCAAGAACCTTGTCTGCCCTGGTAGGAGAATCGAAGGGTTTGCATCTGAGGATTGCTTTGTAAGAACAGAATGGGTGCTGCTTGTATACTTCCCATCTCACTATACACAAACTCTCTATGTGAAATGATAAGGACAGTCTTGGATGTAGTGCTGGACAATCCAAAGATTGTGGACCCTGGAGATCAAAGCCCAAGCTGGAGTTTGTTTTATACCTATTGATGGAATCAGCTGGGCAAAAATGCTCCATTTTGACAGAATTCTAAGAGACTCATAAAAATACTGTATCCTACTAACTGTTGGCTTCCAAGACAAAGGTAGGAAACTGACTAGCACAAACAAGCAAAGCCGATATTTTAAGAATCATAACCATTTCAATGAACTTTATTAAAGCTCACTAAAGGCATCACAGGAACCAACAACAAAATCCATGTATTACCTTCATCTGGTTTTCCACACACAAAAGTGAAATGTAAGCAATTCTGCATGCTGCTTCACATACGTGTTCTCATCTTCTAGCAAATATTTTGGACAATGATACAAATAACTTTTTAAAGCTTGACCTTCATTTTGCTTTTGACTGAATGCCTTTTCAATGGAAGAAACATAACAAAAATGGAGACAAAAGAAAAACTACCTTGGCATCTACAAAAGCTCTAGATGCACTCTTTTAAAAGGAGCAGTGCCTTTTGCAACAATTTCAAGATACTTTAGCCTTAATTAATACAAAAGGTTAAATTCCTGCACAGAAGATTTTAGTCAGTGTTTACAATTCCACAGGAATCTGAAAGTTACCAAGGCAATTTTCCTTTTAGAATGATCATGATTTCAACTTCTAGCTTGTCAATATATTCATTCCCACATAATACAACAGAATTCCAAAATATAAATAGCTCCCCAAACATATCTTCCCTAATATCACATAATATATTTTCCCACAATGAAATTGCTCATTGAAATGAAATAGTCTAGTCCAAGTCCATGCTAACTGGGCTCTCATTCATATGGCAGTCACCATTTTGTTGTGTTGTCTCAATGTTTTTGATTTCATCTTCTAAATCTTCAGTTTTGTTAATGAAAGGTGTATCTGGTGGCTCTTCCTGTTTAGGAGAATGTACTTGTGGCTTTGGTTGAGTTACAATGGGCTCACATACACTGTGTAGTTCCTAGAAGAGAGAAACATTACAAGAGTAACACAATGCATCTCCCTTTGTGAGCTTGTACACAAAAGTTAGCCTGCCTGTCCAAAAACCAAATATTTTGCTTTTATTTAGGCTAGAATTAGATATGACTCTGAAAGTAAGGCCCAAACTAATTACAGCACAAGTATTTTTACTGAGAAATGAAGCCAACCTATACTTCTCAATAATACAAAAGGCATCACTGATGTTGTCTTGCTCAAGTTTTTTCTCATTTTAGCATGCAATAGTCAAATAAGAAATGAAGAGGGAAAGAGGAGCTATTTAATTCTATACCAGTATTATTAGATTTGTTATCCTCCATCCTTTTTTTTATTCAGACCTGATTTAAATTTTTCTTTGATATTTAGATCTGCATGCTAGTAAGACTTACCTTCAGCTTTCTTTTGATTTCATTTACATGGACAACAGGATCCTGATCAAGACACTGTTTAGCTTGGATGTTCAGAATGTTGTTTAGCCATTCTGTTGTGTCACTGATGCACTTCTCTACTTTATTCATTTCAGTTTCATCAATATGAATATATTTCTCATCCTGAAACAGAAATGCAGTGTATTTGTCATTACTATAAGCATTTTTTCAAGGCTATCTCAAGCTTTAAGTATCAGCACTAGTATTCTTGTTCACCAGTTAAAGGCTATTATATTTGACAATAAAAAATAAGTTAATAATGCACATTTTTCCTCTTCATTCCACTTAGTCTCAGCAAAACCATTTATTACAAGGCCACACTTCCAATACTTCCAATTTTCTGACTTTTCATGTAAGAAACAAGATTGCCAGTTGTGTTGGCTCGCTGTTTATGCTTTAATACAAATGATTTATTATTGGCTATCTATAAAAATATATAAACTGTCATGTCAAAATTTTTCCCTTAAGTAAACATCATGGAAGTGAAGCAATCGGTAAACAGTGTTTTTTTTAAAGACTGAGGCCTACTGACTCATTAGATTGCTATATTTCAGATTAGAAATAAGATTTATAAAGTTCACATAAAATTACATCCTCTGGTATGACACTATAAGCTTTAAAATATCCTCCTCATGTTCCTTGCCAGAAAAAGTCTGTTTCCCCCCAAAAAATCTTATCAATTTTCTCATATACTAAAAATAACTTGTAGTTCATCAGGATTTCAATTTGTGATAACAGCAATTTTATACAGATTAATGCATTATAAGTGAAAATGGGTGTTCACACAGATCCAAGGATACTGGAAAATGTAAATAAAAATAGTTCTAAAGCCTGACAGAGAGTTGCAATGACCAAAAAGTGTTATGTAAAATATTGCATTCTATGCTTGGCTGGCAGCTCATGCTACAAGTGCTTTTTAGGGATATGCAAAATAGTTTATGCATGGAATAGTTTAAGTAATTTGTACACAGACCAAAACATACAGGTTTGGTCTGGGCAACAAATGTTTCTTAGCAGGAGACTATGGGGAAAAGACCACTGGCAGGACACAACCAAGAGACAATAAGGGGAGAAGCACACTTGGAGGTTTGGGGAGAAGGGGTAGTTGGATTGGCTGGTTCTGCTGCATTTGAATTCAAGTTTGGTTGCTGGGAAGATTGGTGGGCAGTGTGAGAGCACATTCTCACATAGTCACAGACAGCCTGATACCAGATCAGTCCATTGCGAAACAAGGGGCAAGTGAAAACCATGGCTCCTGCATAAAACAGAGTGGAAATGAGCAACAACCCTACTTGACTCAGAAGACCCTTCTGAAATTTGTCTTGGACAAACCTGAAACAATCAAAAAGTTCCAGCTTTCAGTTTAGGCGAACTGCGATCCAGCTAAACAGTTCAGCCAAATTAATAAAACATAATTTTCTATTTTGTGTGTACCTCTTCCACTATTTATGAAAAACTCTACTGTCTCGTACCAGAATGATAATCATGAGATTTAATTATGGTCCTCTAAAATCTGGGATTTCTTACAACTTTATTGTTTTGGTAGTGGTGGGGTCTATATAATGGAAGGCTGGTAAAGAATTTATCAATGGTTAGCTAATGTCATGCACCACTGACCTATAATCCATTTCACAAAGAGAATTCAGTACAGTTCACTCTTTTAAGTGTGTATTTTAACTACGATTACATACTTTGTTTTTATATTCTTCTGTAATCCCAACATAGGTTTGAAGCTTATGCCCTAGCTCCTCCAGCAGCTTTGGCCGCTCCTCTGCTTCTTGATATCTGATTTCAATGGGAGTCCCAAATTTCTAAAAGAGATCAGAATCATAACAGGCCATTTCAGCGATTAATAGCACTTTTAAAATCCAACATATAAAATGAAAGTTAGCTATACCTTTAACTCAGTCAGTTTGTCCATATACACTTGTTTAGCTTGGTCTTCTCCTTCTTCATATAACCAGTCTTCTACTTCTGTCAGTAGTATAGAAAAATTCTGGCGATCCTAAGCAAGGTTTAATAACAAGTTTATTTTTTAACAGCACTGCCTACCAGCTGATAGTTGGATTAGTTGCGTTCAAAATGCAAAATTGCTCTTAACCATATACAAAACAAAATCACTATTAATGCATTTTTAGGAAGAAAACAAGCGTAAACAAACAGAAGGGAAGTAAATATGCTAAACAGAATTGAACAATGGAATCTTAAATACTATTGCAGAATTAAGAATTTGCCACTGAAAGTTGTGATGACAGTCACCAATTTGAATAGCTTTAAATGGGGATTAAATGAACTACTTTCTTCAATCTGCTACCTATAGATATGTTGGACTTCCACCAGCAGAATCCCTAGCCAGCACATGCCATGGTCATGCTAGCACTGAGAGTTTATAATATTTAGTCTGTGCACTGTAAATATCCTAAACTGGCATTCTGTATGAAAGATCTAAAAGTATTTTAAATAAATAAAACAACTACCTGCTCACACACAAATTTTTCATAGGGTCCAGACAGCTTGTCTCTAAAATCATAAACATATTCTTCAACTGCATTCTTTGCTTCATTTCTTTCCTTTTCCAATTTGTCCTGCATGATCATTTTGCCCTGTTAACAAAAAATAGTAATCAGAACAGTCTTAAGTACTTAAGACGTTGAACAGTACACCATTGCCTATTTCCAATTAAATTTCTTCAAAGTCTTGGCTTACAATTCAGTAAATGATTAGCAAAATGCATTCTATATTATAAAGCTGTGGTTTTCTTTTTAAACACTGCTGTATTATTATCTATCAAAGTTAAGTCAGACAGCACTGTATTCACTGAATTGATTCAACTAATTCAGCTGCCAGTCATCGAGGGACAAGAAATTAAACCACACTTAATCTATAATGCCTAATCAGCCAGGTTGCAAAGTAGTAATTTCCCACTGGTGTCAAGGTCAACAACCCTAAGCATGAGTAAAACAGTATCAACAATAATTATATCTAAGAAATATGGGAATGACTCAATCATCCATATAAAAATCAACATATTCTCATCTTCAACAGTTTTACTGATCAGTGAAATATCCATTCTCAATCTTTTTTTTCAGCTAATAAGGAATTAACTTCAATATGTTCCCAAGACCCAAAGATGGATCTAAGAGGAAAAAAAATAGAATAAAATATGGATACTGAAGGTCATTTAACACACCTCTGTTTCAATGTACATATTCAGCAGATCCTTCCCAAGCTGCCATACTAAATTAGCTTCAATAGGCAACTCTACATTTTTCACTTTTATTTTCGGTTTCTTAGCTTCTGGAGGCTGATCACTTTTCTTTTCATTTCCCTAGAGTAGATAATACAGGATAAGATTACATCATGGACTGATAGAAAAAAAACTGCAACAGAACTCAATATGTCCCAATACTTTTTTCTTGGTACAATTTCAATACTGCATTTCCACATGATCTGGCCAATGCAGGTTTGGCAGAACACCAGGTAGATTATCTTATTTTTATATGAGATTACTTCTATATAGAGTTACGTTAATTTTTTTCTCCAACAGAACACATTTAAAAGACACTCACTTTTTCGCCACTGGGGATTTTATTTTCTTCAGAGGGAGCCTCAGGAGAAGGGGGAGACTGTGATGTTTGCTGATCATCTGTTTGTGCCTGGGACTGAGCTCCAGCCTCAGTGTTGCCTTGCTGGATATTTTTCTGAAATGGAAGCCCAGGCACAAAAGATGTGAAAATATAATAACAAAAAACCACTAAGGATGTACAATATATTTAACATTTGATACATCTAAGATATAAGATAGAGAATTTCTGTACATACAAGCATCATAAAATGGATATACATTCATCTCTAGAGAGCAGAGCACCATTAAGTACCTCTCCAATGTTCCTAGATAGATGAATCACTAATATGGAGCAAATTATATAATATATCACAATCTCTAACTCTCCTCTTGAGGCTGAAGAATTACCTCTCTTCCCAGCTTTGAGCTGGAAATGTCTTCTTTTAAATGAGTAAACTATTTCGTATCCAAACACTTCTGAAGTATTCCAAGACAGGCACAGAAAAATTTGCCACCCAGTATAAGCTACTCTGATCAGTTGCAACTCTTTAAAATTTCATTTTTCCCATTACCTGCTACCTGAGACTTGTAACTGAAGGGACTCAGGACCATGCACTTTGAACCCATAACATACAGAACCTCTAGTCTATCAATAAGCTGTGGGATTTTTGCTACAGAAAAGTTAGGCAATCTTGTGCTCTCAGATATTACAGATTAAAGTTTCAAAATTCCTTATCAATAGCCATGAGGAAAATAAAAATTGCAGTCTGAAACAACTGAAGGGCTCCAGTAGCTGTTCCTGTTGATAGTTGACAAACATTTCTTTGGCTTGTTTGGCTAGAACAAACCCCAATCAGGGTTAAATTCAGTTTTAAACAGTTTCTTGCATTTGATACCTTCATCCAGCTGTAGCATATTCTAGAATTTGGAAGAGTTCAAGGAGACAGAAATACTCTTACTGACCCACCCTTAAAACCTAACACAATTCTGATTATTCTGTTCTGAAATGCTACATAGCTAGTTTTGATAAAGAAGATTCTAAATTTTCCATATGAGGAGACCAACTTACATTACAGCTCTCAGGTTTTTGATTCTGGGGTTCTATTTCAGCCTCAATACTGGGACTTTCATTCTCTTCCATTTTCATCTGCTCCACCATTGATGCAGTAGAGACACTAAAAATGCCATGAGTATTGATGCGAACTTTAACTTTAACTTTAGTTTTCTCTCCATCATTCTGAGCTGCAATATTCTGGATAATATATTTGCCTGCATGCAGGAAAACAACCCCAAATATGGAACAGAAGCTTAGATTTCCAAAAGCATGAAGATTTCAGAGTGTCCTAAAACAATTTGTTTTTTAAGAGATAGAAAATCCACACTGCCCATGATTTGTTATATAATCTTGTTATTTATTGTTGTATGCTACAAAGTGGCAGATTACCAGGACATATTTTATAATCATTGAGGGAATGTTCCAAATGAATTTCTGTTCTGATCATGAGTGCTAAAATGGGTTAAACATAAATATGCTAAGTAACAAGAATGGAGTTTAGATTACTTAAAACATGAAAATTCATAATACTACTAATACATTGATTAGCAGCAAATCAATTTTATCCTAGGGATACTGGTATATCAATCTATGAAAAAAAGGTATTTCTACTTTTTAAAAAGGTCCTATACATCAAAAGTTTATCAGCCACCACTTGACTGTCTTATTTCTTTTAAATATTCCATTTGTACAACCCAACCCTTTAAGCAGCATCAGTGACTACAGTAACAGCATATGGCACAATGGTTTTCATTTACAATATTACAAGCTTTTGGGAGCTTTTATAAATAGTTGTTTTATAAATAAAAATTATAACTTTTGTGGTGCCTGGAGGCTGTGGGGGTCTGGATGGGGAACAACAGGCTTCAGCTGCACCCTGGTAAGATGGAGTGGCTGTGGGTTGTGGGCTCCTCTGTATCCAGAAGTTTACCATCTTTGGTTCTGGATGGGGTCACACTACCCCAGAAAGACCCAGTGCGTAACCTGGGGGTCCTCCTGGACTCATGACTCCTGCGTGAAGAGCAGGTGGCAGTCGTGGCCAGGAAGGCCTTTACTCAACTATGTGTTGTGCACCAGTTACGCCCTTTTCTGGCTCGGGAATCCCTTCAGTCAGTCACTCGTGCCCTAGTCATCTCCTGTATAGACTTTTGCAATGTGTTCTACATGGGGCTACCCTTAAAGAGTATCCAGAAGCTTCAGCTGGTTCAAAATGCAGCTGCGCAGGCAATTTTAGGTGCCCCAAGGATGGCACGTTACACCGTTGCTATGTGAGCTGCATTGGGTCCCAGTCTGCTTCCAGGTCCAATTCAAGGTGTTGGTTATCACCTTTAAAGCCCTACATGGCATGGGACCAGGTTACCTGAGGGACTGTCTCACCCCCATTATATCTACCCATCCCACCTGGTCAGGCAGGGAGGGTATGCTGCAGATCCCGTCGATGAAAGAATGTTGACTGGCGGGGTCCAGAAAGAGAGCCTTCTCTGCCGTGGCCCCCGCCCTATGGAATACTCTCCCCCCAGAGATGAGGCAGGCCCCAACTCTCTTGTCCTTCCAGAAAGCAGTCAAGACCTGGCTCTGCCAACTGGCATGGAGCGCAAAAAAGGGCAACCAACCCTGCGGGTGGCTAGCAACTTGAAGATGCTCCCATATCTTACTGACCATCAACATCTTGGAAGATATTACTTGTGTATGTGTTTGGTTTTATTCTATTTTTACTGTATTTTATATTGTTTTATTGCATTTTAATATTTATGACTGTTTTATTGTGAACCGACCAGAGTCACTTTTTGTGAGATGGGTGGTATCTAAATTTGAAATATAAATAAATATAAATAACTCTGTTGTTCCATTATTCAGAATTCATTTAGCTACATAAACAAAACAGTAAAATAAATACATACTGTCCTATGAATGCAGTTAAAACTCCTTTCCTATAGAGGTTCTTTTTTTTTTTTTGGTTAATTGATTCAGCTGCTATACATTAGGGATATGCAAAATTCCCTGATTTGGGAACAGATCATTCCTGGGAACTCCAGAATGTTCTGTTTCCTCTTGTGGACCATGCCATTCCAGGTGATTGGCAGGTTCTGGAAGTAAGTAAATCTGAATATGCTAAACTGCTTTCAGATCAGGGAATTTACTTTCACAAACAAATCATCCCTGACATGGCAGGGACAGAACAGTTTATTCCTGAATTGTCAAATGCTGCATATTTCTCCCATACCCAATAATATAAAAAACTTTCAGAGATTCTTACATACACAACCACTTACCTATCTTTTTTTCAGGGTAGGGGACACTACTGAGATCAGAATAAAATGCCTGGAGTTCAAATGGTCCTTTTCTGTAAAATGTCAAGACTTTGGAAAAAGGAGCTGCATGATGCCTGCTGAAAACTTCATGAATGCTACGGGAAGATAAAGGAGGAAAATGAATGTGCGGTATCTATATGAAAGCAGCTTTATCATTGTATTATTATTGCTCTATCACATCCTGTTATATTATTTATTTATGTATTTATTCATGAGTCTTTTATGACTATCCTTCTTAATCAAATAACTCTGGGCTACAATTTAAAAACAAAAATACAATTAAAAACATGAATAATAAATATAAAATACAAACGCTAATGCATGTCACATATTATCCTCAATCTCACTCACCTTAGGCTCTGGGATGATACTGGGTGGTACTGTACTGAGGTCTTTAAGCAATAAAAGTTCTGTTTTTTGTTTTGTTTTGGGCCTTTGAGTCAGTTTTTTTTACTTCTGATGACTGTCTGGACTAGTCCCTGCAGTTTTCTTGGCAAGATTTCAGAAGTGGTTTGCCATTGCCTCCTTGCTAGGGCTGGGAGAAAGTGACTGGCCCAAGGTCACCCAGCTGGCTTTGTGCCTAAGGCGGGACTAGAACTCATGGTCTCCTGGATTCTAGCTTGATGCCTTAACTACTATACCAAACTGGCTCTCATTACAAGTTCTGTACAGGCTTTTAAAATAGTTACAGGACTTAATCTAGCCAGAACATATCATCTATTCCCAAAAGAATCTGAAGCATATCTTCCTCGCTATCAGTGTGGGTAGGCTTTTACCTTGCCAATTGTTATTATGAACAGACAGGGTTCATATGCAAAATCTAATACACACAGTTTTCTCAAATAAATACAACAATTACAATACAATACAATACAAAATACTTTAATGACCAAGTATAAAATATATAGAAGGAATTTGTCTTCCGTGACGAACAGCAAGATCAACGGTGCGTTTGGATAGCAACAGAAAAATAATATCAATTATCTTGATTAGTTCAGTGTGTGTGTGTGTGTGTGTGTGTGTGTATAGACCTACTGGGTGGTCAAAAGAGAGAATATACTTCTCTACCATGTACTGGCTAGATGTAATGAGCGAATAATCTAACATTTTAATTCCTGTGCATAACTACAATATTTCAGTATAATCCTGTTCCCTAATTGTTCAATAATTTTGGAAACAAAAGGAACTTGGTATTAGGAGGTTCTACTGCCAAACATGAACCAAATGGGAAGTTTATTAAGAGCATCATCATCATCTCAACATAGTTCCCATTCATTTCAATAGCCCTTGCAACAAGAGCTCCCTGTTGTAAATATTGTGTATGTTCCAGAACATCCAATGCAAATGAGCTGAAGCCTCAGGCAATAAGATAATTAAGGTTTAAACCTGGCAATTTATTCACACCTGCCAATTTATTCTCATATGATAGATTTAGTATAATTGCAACATTCAACTGACAAATGTATATGGTCCAAAAGGTTGAACGTTAAAATTATGACAAATGAGTTTGAATACATTTTGAAAAACTTGTGAGTTAAGCATGAACAAAACTGTTCCAGCGCACATATGACTACTCCAACTGCTGTTTATTTTATTCATTTATTACAAGGCCTTATTATGCAGCTTCAATCAAAAAACAAAACAAAACAAAGTGACTTGCAGGTGATACAAGAAGATTCATCTCTTTTTTCTATATTGTTTAAATGTTGTATTATTGTAATTGTTTTTATTTTCTTTTAATTTTGTTCGCCACCCAGAGTCACTTGGTGATATGGGAGGCTGTATAAATTGAATGAATGAATGAATGAATACAAAAACTATGACGGGAGATCAAGAGATTTGTGAATCTGTCTTCACCTCAAGAGGCAACCACTGAACTGGGATCATAAACTATTCAATAATATACTGCTCTTTATAATTTAATTTCTTTGGTTGGCTCTTCTGTGTGAATTCAGTCAAATGTGATAGTTCCAATTTAAGCTGCATATTTACATTTCAGGGCAACTGCACAGAAACATGAAATCTGAAGTTATGACTCACCCATCACCCTCTTCAGACTCTGTGCTCCACATCAATGATATTGGGAATGTAACTGCATCTGTGATGGAGATTTCTCTAACTTTAAAAGCTGGAGACAGAATTGCACACTGGAAGATGAAAATGCAATACAAGGCAACAGTTGTTATTGCCTTTCCAACAGGTCAGATTAAAATAGCTTATAAAAGGAAGAAAGAACTGGTACTTTTATTGGTTTGAAAAAAGGGTTCTGGCCAACTATTTATTACAAAGCCTAATCTCACAAAGGAGATTTGTAGAAAATATTTTTAATTTCAACACAGTTTTACCATAGAAACAAGTTATATATTCTGCAATAAAAACTATCACTTAATTTTTCTGATCTTTTTTTTAAATTTAACCTTACTATTATCCACAAAGCAAAACTTTTCAGATAATCTCATTAGCTTAAAACAACAGCTATGAAAGGTTTTTGTGAAACCTTAAAGAGAAAAAAATGTTTTAAAATTGGGTAAGATGTCATGGATGCACAAACTGTTAAACTGGTATCTGAAATCCCGTTTAAGGAAGGAACTAAATGTTAATAAGGTTTTATGTGTCAAAAGAATCTTGTTTATTTTTATTTTTCTGCTTATTTTTAAAACAAAGCCATTTTAAGGAAATAAAATACAGAACAGAGAAGTGGTTCAGAAGAGGATGTTCATTTTTTTAAAACCATCATTAGGTAGAGGAGACTTTTTTCCTGTGGGATTCCAGGTGTTTCTTTATTAAGTCCCTGTCTTTAACGTGTGGTGACAAGGAGCACAGAATTGATGAGATTAGGACATAACAATTATTTAAGCACCATCATTGTTAGTCATGCCTAATTCTACATTGTTCCTTTCAAAACCTGTTCTTTTAAAAACTGTCTACTTCATGAAAAGAAGTCTTTCTTATTGCTTCAGCCTGACTTTAAACACACTGCTTTTCCACAAGCAATTGTTCAGTACCCAAACAAGGTCCACAAATAGCTGAGTGATATTTAAATATACACCTTCAAATAAGCAATAAACAACAAGGTTAATTTATCTTTGTTTAAACCAGTTCATGTCATCTGCTTTCTGCATAAGTTTGCATTCAAAAAAGCCACACAAAGATTTGGATGAATTTGGGAACTGAAAATTCTGTAGCACTAAAATGAGAACCATACATATTTATCTAGCCCCACTCTGATTTAAAAATTGCTTTCCTGAAAATACCTGCAACGCACAGCCTCTTGCAACAGCTTCATCTGCATTCAGTGTTGTGCTGACATCTTTGCCAAAAAACTTCCCTATCTTCTCTTTAACAGCTGGAATACGTGTGGCTCCACCTACAATTTCAACAGCATTCACATCCTCCACTTTGAGTTGGATTTGCTCCATCAAGGAACGAAGGGGAATCTCTATTCTTTGTAGAAGATCACCACACAACTCTTCAAACTGGGATCTAAAATAAAAACATTAAAAAGGTATGAAAAACGTGTCAAACTTTCTGACTCAAGAATGGGCAATTCCAACCTCAAAACAGCCATCTGAAGTGATCCAGAACTAGTCCAAACTGAAACTGACATGTTCTAAAATAAGGCTAAACTATTTCTGAAAATGAGTAACGTGCCCATTTGCTTCCTGCATTTTGTGAGAAAGCTCACAACAAATGCTCAGCATCCCAAATATACTTTTAAAAAAAAATTCATTCAATTGTGTCTGATTCTTGGAGACTGCCCAGACAAGTTCCTGCAGTTTTCTTGGCAAGGTTTCTAAGAAGTGGTTTGCCACTGCCTCCTTCCTAGGGCTGAGAGAGAGTGACTGGCCCAAGGACACCCAGCTGGCTTCATGCCTAGGCAGGACTAGAGCTCATGGTCTTCTGGTTTCTAGCCTGATGCCTTAATCACTACACCAAACTCGCTTTCTCCAAATATACTAGTTAGCCTTAAAAGGCTGCTTACTCAGATCTACAGCTTTATGTAAATAGTGAGAAGGCACAAAGAACAATGTATACTAAGATACATATTGGGAAGACTAAGGAATATGGTAGCTTCTGTCATTAGTGTTCTGAATGTAGACTACCTGGCATTTTTATGTATGCTACAGACAACCACATTAGTGTGTGAACGAAGGAATGAGGAGTAAATTTCTGAATGGCTGGGACAAAGGCATCTTCTCAGGAAAACCCTGAAAAGCAGTTGAGAATACGGGGAGTCCCTGGGTTAAGAACGCCCAGGTTACAGACAACCCAGTTAAGAATGGAGCCTATTGTAGCAAAATTCAAGTTAAATACACAATGGTTTGAGTTCATTACACAATACTACTTATACAGTATTATACAATAATGCTGTTCCGGCTTATACACAAATTGGACTTAAGGATAGGCCTTGGGAATGCAACTCATTCTTAAACTGGGGACTACCTGTAGTAAAATCCATCGCAGCAATGACTGAGAAAACAGGACACCCATAACCAAGAGACAAGTGTTCTCAAAACAAAGATCACCTACATCGACATTAGATTTTTATAAATCGGATGAGCTCCTGGAATAGAAAGGGAACCAGTCTCAAGTAACAGGGCCTGCATGGATGCAGCATGACCTATCTGGAATCCAGTTAATTACATCTTCCCAACCAGAATTTATATATGAGACAGTCTCCACATTTATGAGCTGAACGATAATTTGTGAGCAAGAGAAGGAGGGTTCTATTACATTCAGTATTCTTCTGGTTGGCCACTGTGGGAAGAAAGCTAGAATAGTTAGGCTACAGTCTGAACCAGCAAACTGGTTAAAAAATGACTCAATCACTTACCTATTCATCTTTGAAGAGATATCTGTATCATTCATAAAACATTCAATATTAAGTGGAATATCTGTGCTGTTTGAGCTCATTAGCTTTTTCAGCTTCTCACATTCTTGATATAAACGAAGGAGGGCTCGTATTTTTGATTTTGGGTCTAGTTTGTACTTGGATTTTATTTCAGCACAGAAGTAATCTACTAGTTTTTCATCAAAGTTTTTTCCTCCCAGAAAGGGATCAAAAGCTGTGCCAAGAACCTAATTTGAAGAAAAAGAATAAAATATGAATTGCCCAATCTGTTATCATTCATATATGAAATATTTTCAGTACAGATGTAAAGCCAAAGAGATGTTGCTGCCAGCTAAAATTTTTTAAGAATAATGTCAGTGCTTAAGTATGGATTTATACAGTGTTTCCAAGGTATGGCAAACAGCACTGCCAGGAATCAAAAGTTTCCACTGATCCCATCAAGTTATCTAGTTCTAACACAAAGACTATAAACAAATCTGACAGGTATTAATTGCAGGGTAATGTTTTGCAAGTATGCATAGAATTCTTTTATATTTCCATTTTTCTTACTCTATAATGCTTTGGCAGATTATACATTTTAAAATCATTTTTACTTCATCACAGAGATGCTTTTCTCCACTTATCTATGTCTGCTGTCAGTTATTTGCTTTCTCTTCTAAGTGCAAAGAATAACCTAGGAGAATATATAGCACTCTTTTCACCTTTATTTTGATCCTTATTTATTTTTGTATTTATGTTCTGCTTTTTCTCTTGAGAACTGAAGTCAGGATATGTTGGACTTTTCCCTCATTATATCCTAATAAAAAACCATGCGAGGTAGGTGAGGCTGAGAAAGAATGATGGGCTCAAAGTCACCTATTAAACTCTGTGACTGAATGGGAACTTGAATCTACATTTCTCCAGATCTATGCCAACATCTTCACAACCACCCTACACTGAATCATCTATAAAACTGGATTTCGTATAAAGGCAGCCTTGTACTGCTTCTTAGATTCTGTCTACCTTGAGTTTTCCCTTGTTAAAAGCACAGGCTGATACTTGAAATGCGGAATGGCCCATATCTATGAACACCACTAATCGTGGCTTCTCTTCTGCAGCTGGAAGGTCCTGCTTGTAAATCCCATAGTTCAGTGCCACTGTAAAAGAAATAAAAATAAAAATAATTGAATGTTAATTTACTTTTGCCCAGTAGCATGCACATGAGGGATGATGCAGCTGTAATCTAACATATGCAAAGAACATCAGGATGGAGAACGCTGTATTAAGTTATTTACAGCCAGAATTATAATATCAATTACATTAGCACAGGGGAGAAACAATGGAGAATTTTAATGTACTGTGGCAGCTAGGTAATATTGTAATACATAGCAATGCATAAGCCAGTAGTATGGTAACTACTGTTGCTACTACTACTTCTACTATTATTTAGTTAAACACCAAAACCAATACAATGTAATCATATAAAACCAACATAAGAAATTAGTACAAGAGCCAAACAATCCATAGAACTGCATCCAGACAGGAATAAATCAACCAGTAAACATTACCAGTGCTAAACCCAAAGCCCTCTCATGGCAATTACAGTCAAAGAAAATTCAGCAACCCTCCTAAATATTTCTGAAGGCTGATCCACTAGCAAGAAGAAAGTGTTGACCATTTCAAGCTGATCTAAACAGTTAGGTAACAAACATAATATTATGAATGCCAGGCTTGATACAGAGGACAGCACAAGAATACATCCAACAGGTACATAAATGATCTTGCAATGGAAGATTCTATTCAGCCTTCCCTCCAGAAGCATGGATGGTGGGACACTGTCTAGCCAATGAGAATGTTCTCCTATGCAAGATAGAGAGAATGTTAATGAGGTAGTTAGGTAGATGTAAAAGTTCCACCTCAAAAGCCACCATCACAATAATGAACAGCTGAATTCCTATCTCTCTATAAATCCAGGTCAAAGATTCACTGCTTTGTCTCTAAAGTGGCTCTCTCAAATTCCATTATCATCAAATACAGGGATGAAAGGACACAATAATTTAAATCCAGAGCTGTGACTTCCCTCCAGGAAACAACAAACCTATCTACTAAGATGAACTGGGACATTAAACTTAATTTTAACCAGTTTTAATCAGTAAGATCTCATACAAGCCCCTAAACAATGAGGGCCAGACTCAAAAAGGAGAAGAGTATTTGACACACTTGGGGGGGGGGGAGAAGAGGGGATGTATAACATAGGTCTTAAGGATCTGGAATTACCTCCAAGGCTCTTAATTCTTAAGTATAGGAACATGCTCAGCATTTTAGTCCTCAGTAATTTTACTGCAGCTGCAGCAAAATTATTCCCACGCTGGGTAGGTGAAGTATTAAAGTTGGGGCTTGGACTATTACATATTTTGTTTCTTCCAGATTTAGTGGACAGGAATAAAGCACCTCTATATATGAAGTCCCTTACTTGTTCAATATGGATTCCATTTATATGACAAATTAACATACCAGCTGGACTGCTGCAATGCACTCTACTTGGGGCTGCCTTTGAAGACCACCTAAGAGCTGCAACTGGTACAAAATGCAGCTGCCTGCTGACTAGCAACGAAGAGTTGCCACAGTCACATAACACTTGCACTACAGGCTCTGCATTGGTTGCCCATAGATTTCCAAGTACAATTCAACCTGCTGTTTTTAATCTATAAAGGCCTCTATGGTTTGGCTCCTAGGTACCTCCATGACCACCTTCCTCACATGGAAACAACTCATCCAGTTCATGTTCCCAGACAAAATCTGTAAACAGTTCCACATTATCAAGAGCTTAAGGGGGCTGGAGCTGCAGAGAATGCCTTTTTCTTGTGGCCCTATGCCACCAAAATCCGATCAATGCCCATCATAAAGGCCTTCTGGAAACTAATAAAGCCAATGAGTGCGCAGTGTTTGTGTTACTGTAATGGATTTTTATTCTACCATTGTCTTGGTTTCAACACTGTTTTATTATTGAAAACCATTAGGTGTCCATGCATATTATGCCAGTGCATAAATGACATACATACATACATACATACATACATACATACATACATACATAAATAAGAAGCAAGCTTGTATTGCTCACCCGCTGTCATATCATTCATTAATCTGAGACAATTTAGCCCAACAACCTGAGCTGCATCAAGCAGCGATCTTCTTTCAGCATCAGTGAAAAATGATGGCACCTGAAGAAAGCAATTATACCCATGAAAATCAGATATCCATGAGGAAAATATTTGTTTTCAACACAAAAGCCATTTTGTTCTAAAACTCAATTCCTCTGAGATTTATTTATTAGATAAATGTCACATGATTTTAACTACTTATGAAGTCACCCACAAATACATTCAATTCCAGTATAATCCAAAGGGTGAAATTAGAACAAATAACTTGCCTTTAGGAACATACTAAGCAATACTTAAAATGGAAATTAAAATAAATACTTTTCATTTTGTAAGCAACATTTTGGAAAATAACAACCTATTTCAATGAGGTAAACTGACTTCTGGAAGAAAAGGTGAATTGATTTTTTTTTTTTTTTGAGCCAATGAGAATAATAATAATTTTGGAGGTATCATTAATGCTACTTTCTTTCTCTTCCAGATCTGACTATGAGAAAACAAGATCTGAGAGCTTATAGTATACCTTCTGACAACTCAAAATTGCCTTATAATGTACCATTTCTAGTTTATTACATTTATGTCAAAGAAAGAAAAACAAAATTAATGTCCAAAAGTAACAGAACTCTGAAACAACTTCTGAAATGGATTATATGCAAGGTGAAAATTAAATAAATTTTCATATTTAATGCTTCTACACAATAGCAAATCATTTGCTAAGTAGCTGCAAAATATCTATTCCCATTAACCATCCAACTGTTACAAAATGAGTCTGGTCATCTTTAAAAGTATGTATTCACTATCTGATTTATGTCTTTGTTACTTGGACAAGTACACAATGTACAATTTTTGATATTATTACAAATTACAAATATAAATTATTACGCATTAATTATTCACTTGTTTTGTATACTTTAATTAGGACTTTTTGTTATCTTCCATTTTAAAGGGTTTGTATCCTACACTATCATGGGGGGGGCACTATTTCATTCAGATTTCTGATTTGTTTTGTATCTGTTTTTTGTAAGTCGCCCAGAGTCCCCTATTGTGGGGGAGATGGGCGGGGGAGAAATCAAATAAATAAATAAATAAATAAATAAATAAATAAATAAATAAATAAATAAATATCTGCTTTCTTTCATCAATAGCACAATCATAAAACATCCCATACAGTTCTACCCTGCCTTCAGATTCAAGTGATATTCAGAGTTGTTCACATTGTTTGAGAAACTATTATACAAATAAAAAGCTTTAACTGAGCTTAAGATTTAGTCAATTTACTTACTGAAATAACACAATCTGTTACAGGTTTTTTGAGGTTATTTTCAGCTGTCTCCTTCAGCTTAGTCAGCAGCATAGCTGTTATCTGCTCCACACTAAATAAATGTTCTTCATCCATATATGTTACCTGCAGAAATAAGAAATGGGGGAGGGAAGTAATGTAGTATTTCAAACATGTCACTGTTATTTTTAGATACTAGATTTCCAACACTCCTCCCAAACCTTGTTTTGAAATGTAAAGCAGGCCAATGCTTTTGTTCCATTTCTACAACATTTTCATGATTGGTTTACTTTTTGCTCAGAAAATTGTAAATATAATATTGAAATTTTTACCTTTATTCCAACACTCCCATTTTTCATTGGAACTACACAGTAGCTCACATGCTCTTTTTCCTTCTGAATAAAAGGATCGTTATATGTACGACCATGGAACCTCTTGAAATTATATACTGTGTTGTCAGCATGTGTAATTAGCTGCAAAAGGAGAGGGTAGCATCAGTGATTAACAAAATTTCACACTTCATTTCCCGTTGCTAGTTAAAAGTGTAATAATAAATTTACAGAAGAAAGGAGAGAGGAGGAAATAAATATTTCTAATTTCTTGCCCTAATTATGCTTTTTTCACACTGAAGCAAAGATGAATCTGATCTAGGTGCTGTCACTGTACTATCTCATAGGAATTGGGCAGTTATTTCCTTATATTTAGAGAAAGGCCATGGGGATACACTGGGCCACTAATTTTTGTTTTGACCTCGACAATCTCAAAAGCCGAGAGCTAGGCTTTGTATACGTATATAAGTTTATGTTACAGTTTGGTTCCCGATCATGACTAAACAGCCTTTCTGATCTACTGCCCTCCATATGAAGGATTATATTGGCAGGATACTGGAAATATAACATATTTGGAGGACACATTAAGGGTAGCTGTACTTATGGTATGAAATCTTGGCTACTGATTTAGTTCCCTGGGTTTAGAAAGACAATACAGCAGCACCATGAGTTTACTTTGTGCTTTACCCCAAAAAAGTCACTTATGTTGTGTTTATCAATCACATCACTGTCCAATTTGTATACCAAAGATATAAATACCATTTATCTTGCTCCTTTTCAGAGGGCAACTTACTTGATTTTTAGCAGATACTCCAATTGCCCTGTTTTTGGACCCAAATGACACCACTGATCTGAAAAGAGATATGGATACAACTATCATTGGAAAGTTTGTTCATACAACATACAAAGGTATAAAAACACCAAGTTACTATACCTGGTAGTTCCTTGAAAATTCTGAAGAAGTTCACAAATAAGCCAACAGTGCCAATAGCTAAACAAGCACAATTGCTCACAACGTTACAAAGAGTTATTCTATGCAAAGATTTACATTTTATATGTTAAAATTACCCAAGAATCTTAACAGAAATGCAGCTAAGAACAAATATGAATCTGACAACACTGAGAATTTAAACTGTGTTAAGGACTAGAATTCTCTACATTTGATCCTGATTTAAAGAGAAACAAGTCAAGATTCTGTGGGCAATCCCTCAACTGTTCAAATTTTTTAAGAAAAGAAAAGCTGAAATCAAAAGACAGCTGAGTTCTACGTATGCAAACAGTCTACTAGATTATTATTATAGAATGAAAGCACCACATTTGGGTTGAGTTTGTCTCATCTGTAATGCATGGGCTTCTACTTATACAATACTGATAAAACTATGCTCTGCAATCTTCATCTTCACTTGACTGATCATGTGAAATCATTTTTGGAAACAAAATACACAATGTCATACAGAATAAGTAAAAGAACGTTGTAATACTGTTTTCAAAATAGCTTTGTTAAAATTAAGCCTGAAACAATGAAAACTTATTCTTTACAATCTCTTCTTCAAATTTATTCTAGCTTCAGTGAAGGTTTCTTCTTTTTTAAATTACAGTTTCCAATGACATCTGAAATAGGTGGCTTAAGAGTTCCCCAAGGCCACACGTGGTCCTGAAATATGACTTCATTAACCTCTACAAGTTTCAAAGTCTAATTTTTAATATAAAAACTGGAAATTGTTAAATACGTGACTGTGGAGTAATTATACTAATTTATGAAATTTATATTAATTTCATTTTGTTAATTAAACAAAATGAAATAACATGTAGTTCTTCTCCCCATCACTATGTTTTGAGAGTGACCCCTATATGCTTCTCAAAGCCAAGTGGGTCCTTTAGCCTGGAAAAAGTTATACATCTCTATGTTATATCCTGGTATCAAGAAGAATCAAGGTATATCATATACTGTATTCTGTCTCCAATAAACTATGGTTTATTGGGCTAAGGGTTAAAGCTAAGGTAATTACATTTGAACAATCATATTAAAGTTAAAAGCTATTAACAGGGAAATACATCACTAAGATCAAAATTATAAATACAGCATGTTAATTATATACTGAAATTCTACATACAGGGATAGCAGCTTGCATATCACAGGTCCTCTGATTCCAAGAGTTATCACCCCGTACAATGGGTATATTTCTCTAAACTAACTTTGTCCAATTGCACCCTCTACAAACCATGACACTTTTTCATCTTATTTATGAACATTACCTGTTCCTCCCCAAAATACAATCCATTAAATTCACAATTTTCTTTTGATTTTATAGTGTTAAACACCTAACAGAAGATCACAATTTTAATTTTAAAGAATTTAGAAAAGCACACTTTATCATGCTTGAACAGTATCTTCATGTTTAAGTCAGCTCATTTCATATTCTAATTGGTCTTTCTAAAATTGAATTAAAATAAAAACATTAGTTATGAACTATTTATCAGTGATTCTTAAGAACTCTTGTACAAACCCTAACTCTTGAAAGGAAGAATAGAATACAGATATGTTTTCAAATAACAGCATACAGCCACAGACTCATATCTAATCCAGCATCCACATGTTAGGAATTCAGTCACAGGAAATGGAAATATGTTTGATGTTTAATGTTTAAAAACAATGAAGTTTTGGCACTCTGAAGAATTAAAAATGCATTTGATGCAAGTTTTCTTGGAGCAGGTTCCATTAAGAAATGCAAGATTATAAATTCTGAAACTCTAGGTATTCCTGACAGTGTCAGATCAAGGAATGCACCTCAACAAACTCTGAATATGCAAAGAAGTGGACATCCCAATGTCATGGATATATCAGTCTAACCTTTCTTTCAGAAGACCCTCTAACACCTAGATCTTCTCTCAACTGACCTTGGGCAAAGAAAAATCCAATGTTTCATTTTTTATTTTTTTCCCCTCTTTTACCTCCTATCTTAATCTGGGGATGGAAAACTCCAGAAGCTTCCAGATCCTAGCCGAAGTTGGACCAATCCTATCAGGGCTCTTCAAAAACCAGCAAGCTCCTCCTCCCACCTCCCTCATCACCCTCCACTCCCACTTCCTTCAGAACATCACAAGTAGAGGCTAATTATCCAGGGAAAATGCCTAAGCAACAAACCGTGAAAAGGCACCACAGCAGCATCCCTCCCATTAACTACAGACCAAAGAAAAGAAAAATCAAAATTTCCCTGCCGTACACAGACCCACCAGTCATACACCAACACCCCTCACCGCTGCTTCGGGAGGGCTGGGGTGCCTTTTTTCCCATTTCCCATGCCTGAGCTATGGAAAGGCTTTGACTGATGAGGTGTAAAATAGCCCCGGCGGGCGAATCCATGTGCTTGAAATACGGCGCAGCCATCCCTCTAAAGGGGGGAACGGCCTTCTGCCTCTACGCGCACGGAAGGCAGCATTATAGAGGACGAGGAGGAGCATCCTAGGCACAGCTACTCGAGAGAAAGCTCTACGACGAAACGCAAAGGGATGCCAATCTGAAAAAGCATCGTTATATATAACTCTGAACAAAAAGCAATGCGACGGGGATCAGGGCTCTTAAAAAAAAAAGGCAGCCTGACTGGGAAATCATAAGGAGACCAAAAAAGGCAGCCAGTGCCGCTAGTCCAGCCAGGTCCAATTTCTCGCGAGTAAGCGCCACAGCCACGCCACTGGGATACATTTGCAGCGTGACACTCAATCCCCACAGATACGCGCAATGTGTATTTCAGCGTTTCTGAGCTTGACAAGCCCCGCAATTCAGGACGGAGCCCCCCGGCTCGGCAATTTGCCACCCCCTCGCGGCCCTCCCTCCGTATCCGCTCCCAGCTGCCAGTTACGTACGGGGTGCATCGGTCGCTGAACTCGTTGGCCACGGTCTCTATCCCGCCGGCTCTCGCCACCGCGATGTAGCAGCTCTGCGAGCCTAGATCGAAGCCCACCACAGCCATGACTGGGTAGCTGCACCGGCCGCTCCTGGGAGGAAACCCGCTCGCTGCCTTTCACTCCCACTCAGCCCGAGATGCAGCGGGGAAGAAGCCTCTCGTCCGCTGCGGGAAGGCGCCACCCTCTCGCGCACCACCCGCGCGCGGAACCCGCCACCTCCAGCGAAAAGACTTCAAAATGACAATGGACAGAAGTTTCCAGAATCTACGGCGGCTACTCGCCGGCTCCACGTGCGGCTTCCGCTTCCGCCTTCTCGGGCATTCTCGAACCCTCCCGGCCAATGGCAACGTCCGGAACCTGGTGACGTTATCATTGTCAAGGCGACCTCGGACGCCGCGCATCCCCAATCTTTCGCCGTTTGACGCAGGTAAGAGGCGTGCCCAACGGAGATCCTGCGAGGGCATGCGCTGTTTTTGCTTGCGGGAAGGAGTAAAATTGTCCAAGGCTGGCGCATTTTGGTTGTCTTAGGAAAAAGTTCTTTGTGTAATTTGGGGACTTGGATTAGAATGTCAGTTAATATGTGCTTGCAATTCCTTGGCTTCATACGTTTTTATTTTTTTTAGAAAGGTATTTAACTTCATTTCTGTTCAACTTTATTTCGGTTAACACTTGCCCTTAGGTTGGTGAGTCTGTCATGGTTTAAGTTCACTGTTGGGTTTTTGGTTTTTACACTTACTATAGTTGCACCATCATGGCTTAAATGTAGCTCTTTCATGTGGTTCACGTTCCACCAACCCTTGCCAGTGTAGCCATCCTGGCTGAGAATGATATTAAATTGAATCCACCTGATGAGTTGAAAAAAGCCAAATTGAAAAGTATTTAAAGCTACAATAATTTTGACAATCCTCCCATATATGTTTGTTTGGAAGTAAACCACGTTGTTCATCTATTGTGGCCCTTAAAAGTCGACACTGACTTGATGGCACATAATCAGAAAGGCCCATTGTATTCAATGGCATTTATTATTTTTATGTATGTTATAAAATTTGGGTTTTGATGATGCCTTAACTGAATATAATTTATTCAGTTAACCCAATTTTCTGCATTTTCACAACATATTGAACTTAAACTAACCACACAGAGTGGACTTTGCACAATATGCTAAGGTAAATGAATGCCACCTTTTTCTGCTGCTGTTTCATTTTCTTAGCACAGTAACTCAACTCTGACCCTATGTTTTTTTCCCTTATCCCTCTTTCAATGCAAGAACTTACTTCTGATCCTCAAGACATTTGCTGCTCATACCTGATGGTGCTTCTGTGGTAGGTACCTTTTGTGCCTGCAGGTAATTCAGGTGGTTGACAACATTCGATGGATTGGGGTCACTTCTTTCCCTTTCAAGTAAAAAAATGGATGGAAGGAGGGTCAGCCTTTTGTTTGTGAGCATTTGAGCAATAGCCTCTGGAAGGCAAACTGCGTCTCCTCCCATCTTTAAACGTTCCCCTCAGGAGGTGGAAAAAATGACCCTCCCTCCAAATATGTTAATTTTCAATGGCATGATTTCAGGCTACTTTTCATGTGGTGGGTGCGGGTGGGTAGTTAACTCTTACATTTTGTAAAACAAAATAAATTGCATTGTTGAACATCTGCCATTGCCATCAAACTTCCAGAGCGTGATCTCAGGATGCTGGAAGGCTGTCTGTAGCCTATGGGTTGCAAGCAGTCCATCTCTGCATGATTTGCTTATCTCTTTTTCTGCTGGCCTGTTTTTGGGCCAGAATGTAGCAAAAGGGTTGTGGATGTCACACTGGCCAACTTCTGTGCTTCATGGGAGATTTGCTAAAAGTCAAAGATCTTGTTCCTGCTGTACTGAAGATATTGAAACTACAGTATACGTGCTGCTCTGCTGCTCTTATTATCAGGCAGTCACCAAACTCTCATTTTCCCCCCTGCTACCATGCCATATAGGTCAAAATGAAAGCCTGCTTCTGCATTTTCTCTTGTCTGACAGTTCATCACATATAAGGTAGCTAAATTTTGTGTGGTGGCAATTAAAATTTGCAAACAGATAGTCAGTGGACAAACGCAATGAAAAACTTTCTTTTATTCAATATCATAATTACTGGTATTTGTTTTAGTCCTGAGATTTAGTCAGTCTTAATAGTCTTAATAATAATCTGTTTTATCATACTATATTATATTTATATCATTCTACATCCAAAAGTTCTTTAAGAACTCCCGTAGATCTGGTATTCTCTGCTTGTTTTTTATTACTTGCCCTCTTTTGTTTTTGTTTGGATTTTTTGTTTTGTTTTGTTTTATACTGGTCATTGACTGAAGTAAAGGAATTTGGTTTGACATTGAACTGTTTCTTATAATCTTAAGCCAAAATTGCATCTAGTGCTCATTGCTGCCACCTTAAGCATCTTGCATGTCCCAAGTATTCTTTCTGTATGATATGTCTAGAGTTTAAAATACCATTGTCCATATTCAGACTCAACAATATTTTGAATTTTTCCCTTCTGTTTATTGCTCTCCCCCCCGCATACCATATGCATCTATAAAGTTACATGGTGGCAATCATAATATTTTCTTAGCCCCTACCTGGGAAATCAAAGATTATAGGCTCAAAAATTCATTAAAAGTTAAGACAGACATTTATGTAAATATACTATTGCTTCTTGACCTGATTCCGTAGGTTAGAATTTAATTTAAATCAGTTTGTCATTTAGTGCCTGCACAACCATTCACCATTCTTTCTCTTAAATTTCTATTTTGAAGAAGTCCTGATAGGATTTATATTTTATTTCCTTGCAGCATTAACCAGGTCTGGAATTCTTTCTGTTCTTCATTGCTCTCAAAAACTTTTCAAAAATTAAAACCGATCCTTTATTATAAAGGATAGTCCTTTATTTTAGAAAGCTGTCCTTTAGATTTATTCATTTTTCAAAAACCCACTTTTGTCCTTTACTTTGGTCATTTAACTTTTACTGTACAAATGGTGCCACTTAACGCATAGTCTTTCACATTCATGTGAAAAATATGTAAATTGAATTATCTTTTTAAAATAAATTTATATACACTGTTTGATTTTAGATATTTTTTATTAGAATATGCATTTTTGTAAAGTTTTTCTTTTGAATTTTCCTTTGTAAAGCAAGGTTATAAACATAAACAGTTAAAAATTATCCTTATGAACTTCTTTCAGGTTTGTCCTGTATTATTTCCAAGAGAATACGGTCACCGTACCTATAGTCTTTAAAACCATCTAGTTTCAGGTAGCATTAGGATTCTCCTTCATTATAAATGTTTTTAACAGTTGTCTATTTTTCTAAAATTTGAGGGTCCTCCTGGATTGACAGCTCCTGCTCAAAGAGCAGGTGGCAACTGTGGCCAGGAGGGCTTTTGCACAACTACATCTTGTGTACCAATTGCACCTGTTTCTGGATCAGGATGCCCTGTTCACTGTTGCTAATGCTATTGTCACCTCCTGGCTGGACTGTAGCAACACGCTGTACATGAAGCTGCCCTTGAAAATCCTCTGGAAGTTACAGTTGGTCCTGGATGTAGCATCTGCCTATCCCACATGCTCTAAAATTAGGAACATGCTTCAGGTCCCTTCCTTGAAACCATGCCATCTGGTACGACATAGGAGGTGTGTCTTTTCTATTGTGGCTCCTGTCTTCAGGGATGATCCCCAGTTAGCAAATGGTTGGCCTCCATCTTGTTGGCCATTATAAAAGTTCTTAAAACCTGGCTTTTTCCTTGCACGTTGGGATTGGAGTGCATAGGGTGATTGGAGTTCCCATCAGTAGATGGTAATAAATTGTGAGTTTCTGATCATCTATTAAGCATTGTATAGTTATTTTAATTAGAATTCTTTATTCAGTTTTTGTTTTTTGGTTTATTGTAAGCTACTTGCAGTGTTGGAGTTGGGCCACTATATAAATTCTTCAAATAAATAAATAAATAATCTTTGTACATATCCTTCCTTCATAAGTTCTCTCCTGTTCAAGTTACAACTTCTGAATCCTTGACCAAATTCCCTTTTTCTGTCCTTCGATCTACTTGCCAACTTATAGGACTATAGCTAATTGGATACCTAGGCAATCCAACCATAGGATAAAATGTAGGGGATTCAAACCTCAGACTGCTTCAAAAATACATTTGAGAGTGCCTAACACCAACATGACTGCACTTAACATTTATATAACTTGGCAGATTTTAGTATTTCATAGAAAATGTCCACTGAATGTTTGGAAAATACTGGTTAAAGAATTATGAACCTTAAACACTATTGTTGCAGAAAACACCCTCCACCTATCTTTCTGAAGTTTGATAATCTTACCTTCACAGAAGGGGGAACCATGCTTGTAAAGGTTAATTAATTGTGTCAAAAAAAGCAAAAAATCTTCTCAACAGCATTTTCTTTAAAAAAAATAAATAAAGATATTTTACATCAAATAATGCTACAGTTTTTCTTAAATGTTATTAAATGAGTAGGTCTATTATCCATGCAATTTCCATCCATATCTTACTTATTTCTTTCTTTTTAAAAAAAATAACTTCCTTTTATAGACTTGTATAATAAATCAGTGGAACAGAGTTTTGCAGCAGCCTCTGAGTCAAATTGATCAGTTTTCTGAATGTGTTACATCTTCAGTGTTAGTATTCAGTGTCTTTTGGTATATGTTGGTAAACTCATAATAGGTTCATATTAAAGACTCCTGTGGTGGTTATGGCAAAAGTTATAGTATATATTGATAGCAGAAAGTCTGTCTGAGACTGTATTTCCTCCATTTATATTTATGGTAGTCTTAATGATACATTTTAACAACGTTGCAAAAGTTGGCTCCTAACATCCTTTTCCTTTGCAAATTAACTGTGACTTTTTAAATTAACAGTTTTATAGATGCCTTCAAGGAGCTCAGGGTGCAATAGTGTACATATGGTTATCCCCTTTCCCCCAATAATGCATGAGGTAGGCTTGGCTATGACTTAATTACTGATACAAAACCACCTAGAATGCTTCATGGCTGGCAGGAATTTATATTACATTAGCTCTAATCAGTGTTTCTCAATCTTGCAACTTTAAGACCTGTGGACTTCAACTCCCAGAATTCCCCAGCTAATATGGTGGCTGAGGTATTCTGGGGGTTGAAGTCCACAGGTCTTAAAGTTGCGAAGTTTGAGAGACACTGCTCTAAATCCTCCATAGTGCATCTAGTTGACATTCATGCATATTATGTATGGCATTTGAGTAAAAATGTGTAACATTAATTGAGTAAATAATAGAAGATAAGAATTGCACTAACTTGTTCCTTCACTATTTCATATAGACTTGAAAAGAAGCTATTTCAACTCATCCTGTTTATTTTAATAAGACCTACTTTGAAGTAATATATTCAAGTCTTTTAGCATAAGCAGTCCTTTCATTACTTTGACATTTTGGAAACCCGTGTATCTTTTTTTTTTTTCATTAAATACAAGCATTTTCATATGAATAAGACTGTTTATCAGTTCTGAAAACAATGTATTCTGGAAAATAACAAAATAAAAACAATCAAATATTTCAGAAAGTTCTATCAAGGAGAGTTCGAGATTATTGACTTACAGTTCTGATTAGTAAGCTGTAATAAACATCTTAACAAAATCAACCCCTTTCCCCTTCGTGATCTTTTAGAAAGCAGAACCTTATTGTATAAGTTATTATTTCATATGGTTTTAATAAATGGAGGCTTGTTGTGATAAGTACCGCAGCGTTAAAACAAAGCCACACAAAATCCTTAAGCCTAATTAGAATAGTAGGGGGAGCTCTTGCCACATAGAAGACATTAGCATTCTTCACTTTTTGCTGAAATTCAACAGTATTAAAGTTACTGGAGACTGCCAGTTATTTGTTTAGAATTTTAGGTAACCAGATTTGGTCCCAGGGATGGGTAACAGTGCCCCATTAGCAATAAATAGTAGCACCTGTTTTTAGCCTAAAAGCACAAGACATTATAACGAACGCCACTGAACATGAATACAGCTTTTCTCTGCTATTATATGACTGCTGCAGGTGCTTGGACATCTTTATTTTTTAACCTTAAGGAGTTTTATATAATGACATAGGTAATCTGAAATATGTTATGACATGTTTTATTGCTATATAGTTATCTGCCAGGTTTGAGAGGACCTGGGGCAAAATGTCCTCCAAAGCATCAAAACATTAGTGTTTTATGTGCCAACAGGCGACTCCAAGCTGGTATCTTGCTTTACCTCCCACATATTCTATTGACAGCTCCCCCCCCCCAATGTTTCTTCCTCTTTCTCTTACAATTGTCCTGCTTTCTTTCGCTTCCCCATCACATTCAACAGTGGATGTCTTTCAAGGCTTGCACTTTGCTTTGCAACCTGACAGCTTCCTGATTATAAATTTAAATTAAAATAATTAAGTAAAATAAAGGTGGGGAGTATGTGATAGCTCTATGAGATAGTCCAGATAAGAAGCATGACTAGCTCTATCTTTATTGTAAGGTTACATTAATAGAATCTTGAAAGTACCCCTCCTGCCCCTTACTTTTACTCTCCTGAAAACTAGGGAGGGTTCCTTCTAAGGCATATTCTCCCTCCTTCGAACTTAAATTTCATTTATCAGACTGTTGTCTAGGCTGTGGCTTTTCTTCCTGTCTCCCAAGACCATTCCCACATATCACTATAGTGTGTTATCTAGCCCTTTTAAAATAGGAAATAAAAAGTGGGAAGAAGTGCTAAGAAAACAGGCAGAAGTTTGGGAAACTCGAATTTAAGGTAGCCTTCCACAATCTTTTTACCCTGGAGGAACCCTTGAAATAATTTTCAGGCCTCAAGGAACCCCTGCATAAAAATTATTATAGCTACAGCTAGTATTCCATGGTGCACAAAGGGTTCCATGGAATCCCAGTTGAGAAAGCCAATTTAAGTGCTGGGAAAATTGGAGATTATAAAGGCAGAAATAGAACTGGAAGAAGCAAGAAAAGTAATAGAAGAGAGCTTAGAAAGTTATAATTACTTAGACACAAAGCAACACAAAGAACATTACATTTTTTGTAACAGATACAGGAAATTAAATTTAAAAGGCGCTTTTGCTTAGACTCTGATTATACGAAGGAATACAAGAGAAAAGGTTAACTTAATCTTGTGCTAAGCCTTGGTTTAAAGCCACAACTGGTGGAGTCATGCAAAATCACTCAGATTTGCTGACAATTTGATTCCACATAGGTGGGGTCTGAGGAGAGACTGGGGTAGCATTTTGGGTATTGGGTATTCATTTCATCTTCTCCATTGGAAGGAAGTTGATAGGGTTGCTCTCAGTATGAGCCTGATCACTTGTAGGCTGGATCTATGCCTCATCTGTCTGCTTTGGGCTGGATTTGGGAGGCAATCAACACTTCTTTTGGAGGGGGGGGGCGGTCAGTGGCATGCTGCCACTTGAAGAGACCCACTCTGGGTCTGGCTTATTTAAACAACTACTATCTTCTCTTCAACCTCCCCTTTTGAATTCTTCAGCCCTGGCAATTTTGGTGGGGTTCTATGTTTTTTTTCATTTAGGAAGGAAAGAGAGAGCTTTTTCAGAGGGCTTTTAGATTGTTGCTGTTAATGGGCACTGGGTAGTGTTTGGTTTGAGTTTTATTGTTTTAAAAGAAATATTGTAAACTACTGGGGGTCTTGCTGGAATGTGGTGGTCTGTAAGAATGGTTAAATAAATGTGTAAATCATTAATCCATTGACAATTGTTTACAAATCACAATTGCTGGATTCTAGCCATATAGTAAGTCAAAACCAAACAAAGCACATTATGCCTTAGATGTGAACCTGGTCAAAGATTCAAAAACTTGGGAAAGAAAGTGAGGGCAGGAACTAAGTAAAAGTTACTCAAATATTTTAAAATAGAGCTAAAATAGTTATTCTTCCCATGGGGACTTTTTCAAAATTCCCTGTTGGATCCATCACCCAGCAGCACATGCATATGATGTAGCTTCTTTAATGTCCAACATAGGGAGTCTGCAACATTGCATAGGATACTCGGTTTGGAAATTAATACAAGTGATTGAGAGCTTTGTATTTCAAAGTAGTGTGAAACTTTGGACAAACAAAACAAGTAGAAGGTTTATTAAAAGAAATGGGATTGGCTGTGAAAATGGAGACAAGGCACCTCAGTAAAACAGGGATAGTGCTAGGAAAGGACTGTGAGGAACAGTCTGAGAAACTGGGTGAATTCTAGGTTAATTGTGAGACAGAGCTATAACCCGTGAATATGCTGGAAGACCAGAACAACTGATATCCAAATCTAAGTTCCATTACAGACTTCAGAATGAATTCAAAGGATTTGATGGGCTTGGAATGGGGCAGAACAAGAAGATCAGTCCTGCTACTTCACTGAGTTAAAGCCAGTTAACTGAATCAGGATCTGCTTCCTTTTCTGGAATTAAATTGAGTCTTTAGACAAAGCCTTAGGGTGATACCAGTAAAAGTGTAAGACACAAATTATGTGTAGACAGAGAGCCAGAATCTTTGAACTCCTCATTCATAGATGGGTCTTCAAACATTATAGAAAGTACTTGTTAAAGAGTAAACATCCATAGTCTGGCTTTAAAAAACTGAACCATGTACAGTATGTCACAGCCAGGTAAATAACTTGCTTTATTCCAAACCTAGTTTCAGTGCAGATTGGACTATGATGTATCCTTGGTGTCACCAGGAATAGAACAGACTAATTCTTTGCTAACAAACTTCCTACCCCTCCCTCTTCTGCCCATCTATCTGTTTGCTGCTTTCCTTTCTTCTAATTTATTATCCATCTCTTTGTTGTGGTAAGGGGGCAGAGAAAGGAAGGAGAAATAATTTCTTAGCAGTGCTGGAAATTTGTATTTCCCAGTAGCCCTGGCACTCACTTGCAAGTTGGAGCAGCACATCAGGCATATGTGAGGGGTAAAGTTGATCTCCATTCTGTTGCTCTTCCCTCCACTGCAGAATAAGTTGCAAGGAAAGTGGGGTGGGAATGGCAGAAAGAAGGAAGTGATTTGGAGGCTGATGAAAGATGGAGCTATTGGTATTCCAAGCTGAAAACTGATGAACCTTGGAGTGTTGCTTCATATTTAAGGGAGCCACTAAGGTTTACGTTCCAAAACCAAGGAAGATGAGCATTTGTGGTATTATTTATTAAATTATTAACTGAATGTGAAAATGTAAGAATTGGCTTTTCTAATAGTGTTTAGTTTAGTAAGTTGTTGTGGTTTTTGTCTAGTTGTTCTGCATACTGTTCTGTAGTATTAACTTTTTAGTCCTAACAGTGTTTATAACATGATTTCCAACTTAACACATTTATGAAAACTCCCCTCACCTAGACCCTCTTTTCCTTGTATTTCATTATTCTAACAATAAAAAATATCTTCAATAAATAAATAGAAAACTAAAATAAATAGAAAACTTCCCACATCTCTATTGCCATTTTATTGCAATTGCTGTGTGCAGACACAGTAGCAGTTTTGGTGCCCATAATGTATGTTTTTGTCCTTGCACATAAGATCAGTCATAGACTGCCAGGGCTGCACTTTGCAGAAAGACCTTCATGTTCCAAAGTAATATATTGCCATTATCTCTTGCAGACAGAAGCAAGTGCTGAAGGTACTTGAAGCATGAGAGACAGCCTGACGGTTGCAGAAAGCAAGCACAGTGGCACTTCATGCTCAGAGTAGGTATGTGTTTGGCAGGAAAGAGAGTCGGCTTCTGTTGCGTCAGTTTACTTGGGGGAACATGAATTTTAGATAAATCCTGTGTCTATTCTCTAACTGTAATGCATTATTGATTTAAAAATAGGGGCATGAGCTATGAGCCATCTGCCAGCCACTATTTATGTTGTAATTATAATTTAGGTAACAAACCTTTGGGCAAAATAGTTAGAAGTCTATCAAAATCTACTCAAGCAGAAAATGCAGTTTTCCTGCTTATAAAAGGTAGTCTTCTTTGAGTATAGCTTGACTTCTGGTCACTTCATGGATGCGTCTATGTAGTTTTTGTCATGCAATATCGACATGGTTTGCCATTCCCTTTGTCTGGGTTGTTTTTCAAATTCCCTGTCTAGCCTACAATCCACAGATTTCCTGTTGATTTCCTACCCAAGTACTAAGCAAGTCTAACCCTTCAGTAGGTTTTTGAGATCCTGTTTATAACAGTGTAAAGTATAAAAAGGGTTCTATTGAGCATAATCATGTAAAGTTCAGGTGTATTTTGCTTGAGAAACCAATATTTTATTTTATTTTATTTTATTTTAAATTTTTAAAACTGCCCAATAGCTGAAGCAGTAATATTAGTCAGATGAGACAAGACTGGATTTGGGTTGGCGCTAGACTTCAGGAAACCTTTGGGTATAGTATACCAGTGGCCTCCCTGCTGTCAAATGTCTTAATCAGTCACCCTATCATTACTACCCTACCTGTGCCTCCCCCCACCATATCAAGCTATCTCCAGCTAAAAAAAAAAAAAAGTTATTTCAGCCACTCTTGCATCACACGCTGATTAGGAAAACACTCAACTTAGATTACCCCCATCAGGTGTGGATGCAGTTTTTGCCTCTAGCAATTTTTTTGCTTGTTGGATACCATATGGTACTCATTCTCATAGTAGCCATAGAGCACAGCTGAAGAGAATTATTGGCCTTCAATCTTGAGCAGATTTGTTGGGTGGAAGGAAGGACAGTAAAACTATCTCATTCATTCCAGGAACCCAACACAGATTACTAAGTTCCCTGTAGCGGGAAGTGAGCAATCTGTTCCTAGGAGGCCAGCTGTTCACGGTGATTATTTGGCTACAAGAAAAGTGGGCAGAGCTTGTTTGACATTACTGGCCATGCTTTTGGCTGCCAAAAGTTTCATGTGGTTTCTGGGTTGCAGGTTTTCCATCTTAATTTGTGAACCTAAAAGATAAAAGCACCACTGGAGCCAATTTCTTAGCAGAAGTTCAGAACCTGTAGGCTACAGAGCCTTGAGTGCAATTGTTATGAACCCTGTGATTTTCCCCATCCCCTGTCCACCCCAGCAGCAAATGATAAGCAGCAAAAAAAAAAAAAAGGCAAAGGTGATTGCTGGGAATGAGAAAAAAGGAGCTTGCAAGAGTAGGATGGGCAACACAGGAGATAGAACATATGGAATTCACCTTGGGGGGTTCCCTCAATCTTGGCACTGTGAATACTAAAATAATGTTTTATCTATTTCAGGAGTATAATACAGAGAAGTCCATGGAATCTACAGAAATAAGTGATTCCTTTGTTTTTGAACAAAACAAATTTAATTAAGAAAATTTGCTGGATCTGCTTTTAGCCTCATTGTGTTTCACAGCCAACTTGTAAGTTCAGTTAATTAGCTGTACCTCTAATTGATTTGTAGATGATACAGTGAGAGCAGGGTCAAAAGAGACTAAGAAAAATGCCTGTGCTGAAATCCTGGAAGCAGTTCTGATCATCCATTCTTCTGTGCCATTGTGTTGCCTGTTAATGTATTCTTAAAAAGTGTTCCTTTTGTAACAAGCATTATAATAGAGAGGCATTACCAAGGATTTTAGGATTTAAATGTAAATTACTCTAAAAGTTATAGTTATACTTTACTGACAAAAATAGACATTCCTTAAGATGAAAACAGTAGTGGACACAAAAAAAAATACATCTGGCCCAATATTATCTGCTTCAGTTTTTCCTATCTGACATCCATGCTGGCTGGGAATCCTAGGAGTTGCAGGCCTCACACAACTTAAGGGATCAAATTGGGGAAGTCTAACCTACTATCTGTAGCAACTTCCTTTCCAGCTCTTTTGAAAAAACCTGTTACTGAAAATTGTGTTATTGAAAATACCTGAGAGTAAACTGCAAAATATCTGCTCTAGCCCTGAACAGGCCCTTTTCTGAAGCAAATATTCTTCCCTAATTGGACAAATTGTGAGAAACTATAAGGAACGTACAGAATTTAAATGTCTTTTCCTGGTATGTCTTTAACATAAAAATCCATGTTATTATTTGTTGAATGGGAAATTACACAAATATTTATAAAACGTATCCTGATTTAGTTATTCTTTAAAACAGTTTGAATTTTTTCAGGTTTCCATGGCAGCCTGAAAAGAAAAAACAATAGACCATTGCTTTAAGAGCTGCATTAGATTGTCATGGAGAAAAACTATCTATGTGGTCTCTAAGAGTCCATACTGACTTGATGGTAGATAATCAGTCAGTGAATTAGCAATAATTAATTAAAGCATCAGCATCTCTTTTTTAGGTATAAACAGAAGCCTGAAAGAAATTGGGCTGGTTCAATGAATACTGGAGAGATATAGTCAGGTGAGTTCTAAAACATGAGTTCTACAACTTCATTCATACAACTGTCCTAATATCTAACATTTGTATGGTTGGTTACTCTTGAATGATGATTGCCTGTTAGACCTACTTGTTGTATCAACTGTTCATTACATGGACCTACACTCCTTTGCTTCGCCTTTTGCATCCTTATTAGGACTTGGACTGGTTTGGCTTTTCAACCAAGTTATTGACTGTAGGTACTGTATCTTCTGGCTATGAGTAATTTGTTTTATTTATTTATTTATTTATTTATTTATTTATTTATTTATTAAATTTGTATGCCACCCATCTCCCCCAATGGGTGACTCTGGGTGGTTCACAATAAAAGTAAAAGCCACAAACAGTTAAAAAATAAATATCCCCATTCATTAATTAAAATTAATTAATTAATTTAAAAAATCAAACTACAGAAACAAACCCTATACATAAAAACTAAAAAACGTTCAAGATGATGGGGGAGTAACATCAATTACCCCACAAGCCACTTCCACTGGTGTGAGCCCCCATGTGGCCCCCAGGCCATCTGGCATAGCCAGGATTTCATGCTGTTCCTGAAGGTCATGAGAGTGGGGGCACACCGCACCTCAGGAGGTAGGATGTTCCACAGAGCGGGGGCCACGGCAGAAAAGGCCCTCTTCCTAGATCCCACCAGTCGACATTCCTTGACTGGTGGAGTCTGCAACATGCCCCTTCTGCTGGACTGAGTGCGGTGGGCTGATATAACATAGGTGAGACGGCTTCTCAGATAACCTGGTCCTATGCCATGAAGGGCTTTAAAGGTGATAACCAACACCTTGAACTGGACCTGGAAGCAAACCGGCAACCAATGCAGCTCGCATAACAGTGGTGTTATATGGGCCCCCCAGGGACATTCAGAACTGTCCGCGCCGCTGCATTCTGCGCCAACTGTAGCTTCCGGATACTCTTCAAGGGTAGCCCCATGTAGAGTGCATTGCAGTAATCCAACTGGGAGGTGACCAGGGCATGAGTGACCGTGCGGAGGGCCTCCCGATCAAGGAAGGGGCGTAACTGCCACACAACACAAAGTTGCACAAAGGCCCTCCTAGCCACGACTGCCACCTGCTCTTCGAACAGGAGTTGTGAGTCCAGGAGGACCCCCAGATTACACACCGGGTCTGTCTGGGGTAGTGTGACCCCATCAAGAACCAAAGGTGATAAACTCCTAGATCCTGAGGCTGCCCTACCCACAGCCACTCGTTTTGCCAGGGTTCAGTTGAAGCCTGTTGTCCCCCATCCAGGCCCCTACAGCCTCCTGGCACCACGAAAGGGTAGCCACAGCATCACTTAGGTCACCCAGGATGGAGATATATAATTATCATCAGCATACTGATGATACCTCATCCCATGGTGCCGGATGATCTCAACCAAAGGTTTCATGTAGATGTTAAATAGGAGCGGCGAGTGCACCGAACCCTGAGGCACCCCACAAAGTAGGAGCTGGGGGTTGGACCTCTCATTCCCTATCAACACCGATTGGGTTCGGCTTTGGAGAAAGAAGCTGAACCAGCACAGAACTGTGCCACCCAGCCCCAACTCCTGCACCCAACCCAAAAGGATACCATGATCCATGGTATCAAAAGCCACCGAGAGGTCAAGAAGAGCAGGATGGATGCACTACCCCCACCCCACTCTCGCCAGAGATCATCTAAAAGTGCGACCAATGCTGTTTCAATCCCATAACCGGGCCTGAAATCTGACTGATAGGGATCCAGATAATCCATTTCCTCCAGGATCCTCTGAAGCTGCTGTGCAACCACCTTTTCTACCACCTTTCCTAAAAAGGGAAGGTGGGAAGCTGGATGAAAATTGTCCAGAAGGGTGGGATCCAGCAATGATTTCTTGAGGAGGCGGCAGACCAAAGCCTCCTTAAAAGGCTTTGGAAACACCCCCTCCCGCAAGGATGAATTGACCACCGCCAGTACCCACCCTAAAGTCAGCTCCTTGGTGGCTTTGACCAACCAGGAGGGACAAGGATCTAAAATACAGGTAGCTGTGCTAACAGCCCCGAGGACCCTGTCCACTTCCTCAGGGCTAATAGGATCAAACCGTTCCCAGATAACTGGGTAAGACCACTCCCCGGGCATCTCCACTGGACCCGTCTCATGCTTGACCTCCAACGGAGAACGGATCTGAGCGATTTTATCCATCAGGTGTTCACCAAATTCCTCTGCGTGGCCCTGTAGATAGTCCTCCAAGCCCCCCTCCCCAGGAGGGACTGAGTGACCCTGAACAGGGCTGCAGGGCGACACTCTGAGGATACAATAAGAGCAGAGAAATACTGACGTTTTGCCGCCCTTACTGCCACGAGGTAGGCCTTAATAGTGGCTCTAACCCGTGTTTGGTTGGACTTGTCTTTAGTTTTCCGCCAGTGGCACTCAAGATGTCTCTTGGCCCTTTTCAGCTCCCTTAACTCCTCCGTAAACCACAGGGACTGCCAGGGGCGATGGGCCAAGAGAGGTCGCACAGGCGCGACCCTGTCTAAGGCCCCAGCTGCCTCTTCCAGGCTGTGGCCAGGGCCTCCACTGGACCATGCAGCAAGGCCTCAGGAACAATCCCCAGCTCCCTTTGGAACCCTTACCAGTCTATCAGTCACTGGGGGTGGACCATTCGAATAGGTCCTGCTTCCCTGCAGAGGGGGGCAGCATAGGAGAATCTCAAGGCTATCAGGGAGTGGTCTGACCATGACAGAGAGGATAATATCAAATCTCCCACCAGATCATGCTGCCACTGCTCCGACAAGAAAACCATATCTGGAGTGTGACCACTGTCCCAAGTCAGGCCGTGGATGACCTGGGAAAGGCCCATGGCTGCCATGGTAGCCATGAATTCCCAAGCTGCCTCCGAGGTCAACCCCAGGGACGGCAGATTAAAGTCCCCCAAGACCATAAGCCTGGGGAACTCCACTGCCAACCCCAAGATGGCCTCCAGCAGGTCAGGCAGGGAGGTTGCTACGCAATAGGGAGGCTGGTACAGAAGCAACACTCCCAACTGATCCCGTGTGCCCAACCTCAGGAACAGTGTCTCACATCCAGCAATTTGTGGAGCAGAGCCCCTGAAGGCCAGCAGAGATCCCCGGATGACCACTGCCACACCCCCTCCCCTGCCCTGGGGTCTCAGCTGGTGCCAAACTCTAAACCTGGCTGGACCCAATTCTGAAAGGGCAACCCCCCCTTCTGGTGTCAGCCAGGTCTTGGTAATGCATGCCAGGTCGGCCTTCTCCCCAATAAGGTCATGAATAAGGGGGCCTTATTATTGACTGGCCTGGCATTCAGCAGGAGCAGCCAAAAGCCTAGGCCTCTGAAGGCCTGCTGACCACGGTCTGGGCTTGAGCCCAGAGGGCCAAAACACACCACTGGTATAACACATTGGGGGCATCTTCCCCTGGAACAGTCTGCCTTCTAGCTGTATAACTACTTTTTTGTCTCTCCTAATCTCTGACTGAGGATGAGACATTAATTAAATGTAGCTGAATGTGGTTACAGCCTAGTGCAGAGGTTCCCAAACTTTCACGGTTCACAGTGTCCTTAATATCTCAGTACTTTTTTCACAGTGGTGAAAGTAGTTCCTAAAATGTGATCCATGGTTCCCTGGTATACTGCAGTGAACTCACTAACAATTTCATTTATTAAGTAGTAAAATATTCTGTGGTGCTCCTGTGAGTTTCTGTAGCACCCTAGGGCACAATGGTCACAGTTTGGGAACCACAGATCTAGTGAATAATTGAGCATCCTGGGAGATTAGTGTTCCCTGTATTAAAGAGGACTTGTTGCAAGAACAACACTCCCTTTACATCTTTTCTACTCAACATAGGTAGTTTGGGGAAGGAAGGGGCAGGGCTGATTCTTGCATTGAGTAGATGTTGGTACTTTTGAATATGGACTTCTTTACTTCATCATCACTGGCTTTCTCAAACTTGACTTTATTTTTAGCAGTATTGGTCTGCTGCTATGTATTCTAGAGGGGTTTAAATTGTACCTTGTATTCTTTGTCTAGTTTCAAAGAAGACACATGAATAAGTTACAAATGGAAATCTCTGCAATATAATATATAGCTATATAATAGCAGGCACACATTTATTGCTAGTTCCTAAATGTTTATGACAACACCTCATATAGGCAATGCCTTCAGAATTCAAAGTAAAACTGAAAAATGTAACATGCTGCTTCCTAAATTATCTAAGATTAATGATCCTGTACAACAGGTCACTCATAAGAATGGCATTGCTCAGCTGATAATTGGTTAGGACGGGATGTTTCAACCACAATACCAGGATGTGTTTCATATTATCTCATTTTGTATATTTCTGAACTGTGGAATGTACCGTATTTTTCCAACTATAAGATGATACTTTTTTCTAAAATCCTTACGCTAAAAATTGAAGGGCGTCTTATGCAAGGAAGTAAGCTGAGGAGAGAACCGCGCGGTTGCAAAACTGCCCACACTTTGTCTCTGCAAACAGGCTTCCTCCTATTGCTAGCCTCCAATCACGAGTGAAATAGCTTGACTCTGCAAACAGGCTTCCTCCAATCATGAGCCTCCAATCACGAGTGAAACTGCCCATACTGTCTCTGCAAACAGACTTCCTCCAATCACGAGCCTTATGTAACTGACGTTAGCTGATGCTGAACAAACCAATTGGAGGAAGTCTGTTTGCAGAGACAAGCTATCGGCAGTTTCACTTGTGATTGAATGTAATCAGTTATGCAAAAGAGCATGGAAATAGAGCTGCAGAGAGACGGTTTGGATCTCCTCCCACTGAGTGTATCAGGTAAATGTTACCTAATTACTAAATAAAAATGTGTTCTGCGCTATCTTTTAATCTTAATTTTGGGTTGGAAAAGTGGGGGTCGTCTTGTACATGGGGGCGTCTTATTGATGGAAAAATACGGTATGTTTCCAAACAAAGCTTTATATGTTCAAAGTAAGTTAATTATTGTATTTTTGTGAAGTACACCATTATTGTCAAGTACATCCCATGCCATTCCAACCATAATTTAATTTTTTGATGATTTATTGGACTTCAAAAAGCCTGGACTAGAGAATAAATCTGTGCAAATATCCATACTATATATAGCTTTCATTAAGAGAAAGATGTTCTTCAGCAATATGGAAAATGCTTTCTGTAGTTGGGTGAAGTAATGTTAAATTATGACATAAAGAGAACATCCAGTAAATTTTAAAAATGGTATTTTAGCATTATTCTAGCATACAGATGCACCACCAACATAATTCATGATGCCCCTTAGTTTTCTAAAAATGGACAAGCAAAATACTATATCAGGTATAGTATGTCATTACTGTCATTATGAGACCCAGTGTTACGTAGTGGTTAAAAGCACTGGATTGGAACCTGGGAGATTGTGAGTTCTAGTCCTGCCTTAGCCTTGAAGCCAGCTGGGTAATTTTGGGCCAATCATCTCACCCCTAAAAGGAAGGCAATGGCAAACTACTTCTGAAAATGTTGCCAAGACAACTGCAGGGACTAGTCCAAGTAATCATCAGGAATCAAAATACTTGTCATTACATTGTGTGTTCTAATACAGGTAATCTTCGCTTAGCAACCACAATTGGGACTGGCAACTCCATCGCTAAGTGCTGCAGTTGTTAAGTGAAATATCATGTGACTGTGACTTGCAATTTTACTTCTGTGTTCTCTATTATGTCTGTCCCAAGTGGTTGGGAAACATGCAAATGGTGATCATGTGACCACAGGACACTGCAGTGGTCATAAACGCAAGAATGGTTGCAAAGCTGTTTCTTTTACACTGTCATAACTTCGAAACGAGGCAGTGAGTAAGCAAGGAATACCTGTATAAACTTTCTGAAATAAATTAATATATTTTTCCCAACCCTCAATTGCACACTTAAAGTTTGATAGACTTTACTAAGCAACTAAGTATAATCTTACCTTCACCACAATCAGTGCGGTTTAACAGTCTAATCCTTAATGTAATTACTTAAAGAATAAATCCTGTTTCCTCAGTGTATCTGCTAGAAATTTGAAATCTTAGGCTGCAGAAACTTGGATTTGCCTGGATCTTGTCTCTGGGATTGTTCTTTAATGCTTAATTTTATTTTAAGCATTACAAAAAATTGATTATGTGTCATCAAGTCATTTTCGACTCCTAGCAACCACATAGATAGATTTTCTTCATATAGATCTATCCCTAATCAGTTCTTTCAAGCACTCATTGTCACTGTAACTGAGTCCATCCACCTTGCTGCTGTTTGTCTTCTCTTTCCTAGCATTAGAGCCTTTTCCAGAGAGCTAGGTCTTCACATAATGTGTCTAAAGTAGGATAATTTGAGCCTACAGTAGTCATTTGCTATTACAAAAAATACAAAAATATTTGTAAGAAAAAGTTAGAAATGGGCATATCATTAGAACTTGCTGTAAATGCTATTAATTCATTATTTAATCTTGTAAAATTTGTACTGATCAAATCTTTCTAAAGATGATGTGTTTCTATTGAAACTTATCATATACTTTTTTCTGTTTGTAAACTAGTTTGAGATTAACTTAAACCAAGGGAATATCTTTTTGTTGCAGTTAATTGGCCAACCTCAGGAAATAATTCATGTGCCTGTTAGTTAAACCCTGCATGTTTTAGAAAGTGGCCTTAAAACCCCATAAACTTTAGAACACAATCCAGTGTTTATGTGCTTAGAAACAAGGGGTCTTGTTCCTTTTTTTTTTTTTTGTTCACCACTAGTGTTAAAATCTCATGTCCAAAAAGTTTTTGACTTCCACAAGCATAATCAGTTAGTGCAAAATCCTTGATACGATTATGGCATGGGTACATAATTTTGCAGAGGTAACTGTCAACCATTAATCAATAAACCTAACCTATTTTGATGGGGAAAAGCACGAGATAGCCAAAAGAAGTGGACTTAATCAATTTGGTGCACAAAGTGTCTGGGCAAAACACTTTTTGGCAGGCAGAAAAGGAACAAGAGCTAAAACAATTTTGACTAATTTGAATTCAGTGGAATATACTCCCAAATATAGTATATATGTAGTAGGTTGCATTTTTAGAACGCAGTAAGACCTATTATACTCCGTAAGACTTTTTTCCCCCAGACAATTATGTACAGATTATAGTCTTAATTTCATTTAAAATAAATCAGCATTTATACTGCAAGTTTTTTGTAATATGTTGCTTTAAAGAGCAACACAATCTGCTTACTGTACTTTTATTAACCTTTCTGAAATGCCTCTCTAAAGGGTCATGGTTCTGTTCAGTTGATAATGTTAAATATAATTGTTTTCTCTTAAATTTTCTGAGCGCTTGGTGATGCATAATAGAACCTGTAAATAATTTTCCCTAGGGCGATGCATTTAAATAACCTGTTTCTTGTTTCCCTTTAACTTGGGGGTGGGGAACTTGTAGCCCCGGATCACTCTTGTGACTTGCTTGTGTTTAAAAAGCATGTATAACGTTTTCATTAACCAAAAATGTTGTATGTTTGAAGGTATACATATGCTTTTCTAAGTGAATGGTAAAATAGCCTCCCTTAAAGCTGTGTTTACAAAGACTTCTCAAAAGCCTTCATCAATGTACTTATAATGCAATAAATATCATTGTTATTCACTATAAATCCTAATGATTTTTTCCACAGCTGATGTGTAAATAGTACATTTTCTCATTGTGACTGTCTCAATTAGCAGTGTTTTGGCACTCTGAATCTAATTTCCCTCCCCTTAACTAACATCTACCATTGGAAGACCTGAAGGACCAGGTTATGAACAGATTGTCATGGAGAAAATCTATGTGGTCGCTAAGAATCGACACCAACTTGATAGTACATAATCAGTCAATCAATAACTAACATCTCTTGTTACTGTTATGAGAAACATAAATGTTTTAATAGCTATAGAAGTGAGACATACTCTTCCAAACTATAAATATTTCAAAACTGAATTTTGTTTCATTCTAATAAGACATATTGAAATGTTCTCTTACTATACCATTCAATCATATCAACACACTCATATAGCTATGCTCACACATAAGTCGTATATTAGCTTTCCAGCCTGAAACTCCTATTATACTCTTGTATATTCTGCAGATGTCAAGAGTCAGATGACTACCATTCCATTTGCCCAAATCTTCTGATCTTACACTGAAACAAAGCAGGATGTGAGGGAGAGAGATGTTCATACTCTATATATTTGCCAGGATGCAACTGTAACTGACAGGCCTACTGCATTGTGAAACCATAGTGCTTGCAAAGAACTGACAACCAATCATAATGTGGTCTTCCTAGCCAATAGGTAAGTACAGAGATGGCTCAATCAGTTAATAATTGTCTGATGGCCAGCATGGGATGCCTCATTCCTTCCCTGCCCCCTCTCACCAAAAGTAACCATTTCCCTTCTGTAAAAACAAACAAATGAATATTTTCAGGTGTTTTTCATAAAGGCAATCTGCGAAGCCACCTATTCTGCCCTGGATTTGGTACTGATTCCAGTCACAATAGGATGGTGGGAGGTGTGTTAATGGACGTTAAAATCATCCAGTGCAGAACAGTAGTGAAATGCTGTTGCTTCTGAGGCAATGTGAACAATTGTTGCAGCCTAAGCCAAAAATCCAGACTATAGTACAGGGTAGCTAAGAGATACAGGAAGACCTTTTTTTTCCTGTCATCCATTTTTCCTAACCTAGCTACGGTAACTGTCTTGGTTCTCCAACCATGGGTCTCTTCTGTTAAAATATATTTATTTCTGCTCAAAATTGATCATGCCAGTTCTAACTCCTATAGCAATGGTTCCCATTGTGTAGAACAGTGGTGCTTCATAAGGGTGCTGAAGGTGGTTGGCGCAACCACCACCATCTTTTTAAATGGCCAAAATCACAAAACTTTGTTGTTCTTGTTCAAAATTATGCAAATTCAAGCAACACCACCAAAATATCATGGGATATGGTAATCTTTTAAGAACATTAAAAATGGGTGTGGTAGACATCATCTGAGCAGGATACTTGTGCCATGCTGACTGTAGATGCCATGGTGCTATTCTCTGGCTTACATGATAGTCCTGAGAAGCTTTCAGTGATAACCAACTGTTGAATATGACAAAACAGGGAATCTCTATCATATATAACCTGGGATGAGGATGACTGAATATTCATTTTCTAGGAGCGCAGAAAGCTTTCGCTTTGAAGGCACAACACTGCTTTAGGATCCACAGAATGGTGAATTTAGCACTTTTCTGCAACTCTTTAAACTAAAATCTTTTGCCAGGATTGTGTGGCAGCTGCAGAATGGAGCTGAGCAATTCCAGAAAAAAAATGCAGTTACTATAAAGAGCCGCAGATAGGTGCCACATTCATTCCCACATATTCTGAAGTCTCTTTTTGCCTTTAAATCTGAAGTGCTGCACAGCCATAGAAAAAATCTGCTGAGGCTTTGAGATTAGAAGAGGTGCCATCTGAATCCCACCATCAGCAGAGTCCTGTTCGGTGGGAATGTGGGCGAAGGCATTTTTGATGGCTTCCTACCTGGCTGTGGAGTCCCTATCCAGAGAGGTCAAGCTAGCTTCCTGTTGTTCTTCCAATGGAAGCCAATCCAGAGAACATTGACTTTTAAAAACTAATTACTATCTCTACTGGGTAGCATTATTAGTATGGAATAGACTCTTAACCATCCTGCCTAGAAATGTGAAAGGATGATTACAAGTATTTATTAAATTTACACCATCACAATCCAAGCCAACTATCTGCAGTTTACAACAAGATTAAAAGAGAATAACACAACAGAAACAAATAGGTGGTATCATGCTCCAAAAGCTCACCAGAAGCAGTCCATTCTTCGAAAGGCAGATAATATTGGAGCTAATTAAACTTCCAACGGAAGGCCATTCTAGAGGACCAGTCCTACCATGGAAAAGCACCAGTTCCAGGCTTTAGCTGCTGAAAATGGAGACCAACCAGCTGCTTCTCCTGGCACGATCATATTAGTCAGGCTGACTCCAGTGGGGAGATGTGGTCCTGCAAGTAATTTGGGGCCAAGCCATAAAGAGCTTTATAGGTCAAAACCAGCACTTTAAATTGCACTTGGAAGCTAATCGAAAGCCAGTACAGGGCCTGCAATACAGGTGTAATACGATCCCATGGATATGTATGGGATAACTAATTCATCCTTAATGAGGACAGATGTATATACCTCAAGGAAGCAGATAGAAAAATAAAGTTGCTACATGATTACAGTTTGTATAGAAAGAGTATATTGTTTTTGTGAAAGGTTTATAAATAGTTCAGTGAGTTTGTAGAGGCTATACCTTTTGAGTACAAGTTCATAATTAGTTTATTGTTGACTATTATTCTAGAAAGCAGCGCTATAGACACCCTCGACACCAGGTAACTCCATGGGTTTAACCATGCTATTTTCTGGCAGTAATACAAAGTGCTTTGCCATTCAACTTTCTGGTCTAGCCTATATGCTGGAATTCTCTGGTGGTCCCCCTTCAGGGCACTGTACTAAGCAGGCCCAGATAAGGCTTAGTTTATTGGCCCAGACAAGGTTGGCAAAGTATGCCTACTTGCTGAAGTACAATGCTGGAAGATGCTGTCATTTCCACAAACCCTGTTCAGTTGCACACTGATATACCCTACTTCTAGCAGATTTGGGGGGGGGGGAAGGTCAGGGGGGAACACAGGCATGGGTTCATTTTTAAAGATTTATATTATGAATTCGATCTGGAGCAAGTACACAGTAGGGAGTAGATGTGGGACCTTGGCCAATCTCTGGTTGACCACCTGTTTACCTGTTGCTTAGATTATTTCAAAGGTTAGGCTAACTGCTAAGAGACACTGTGTCAGCTGTTTTGCTGTATACATTAAAAACAATCTGTGGACCTCAGGGACCCTAGTTCAGAAAAGAAAAAAAAGTACATTACCAACACTTGTTCTGTTGAGATGGGCAGCCATATAAATTTGAGAAAAGGAAGGAAGGAAGGAAAAAGAAAGAAAGTTGTATCTACATCAGGTACTGTTTTCCCTGACTCCGCCTCAGAGCGTCATCCTATACTGACTGAGATGCTGAGCAAGGGGGAAAAGGTATTGCTCCCGTAGTAAAGATAAAGATTGTGAGCGTAGTAAAGATTGTGAGCAGCTGGTGCATAATTATATTGTGCAATACCAATGTAGCAGTACGGTGCAGTCTATCTGTGCTGCTAAGGATTCCAGCGTTTGAAGCAGCCAAAACCGAACCGCAAGGAGTGGGTAGGGAACTAGGAAGCCCTGCCGGTGAAGGAGAGCGGGTTTGGAGGGGGTGTGAAAAGCTAGTCCAGAAGGTTGGGGTTGACCCCTTCTCCGCGCCGACGGCGAGTGACCATTTCTCTCACTAGGTGGCGCCGCCACCTCCAACACGGCTCTTCTTTCTCCCTCGCTCCCACAGAGCTGCCCGGCACCGAGGCCGCTGGAAATCGGCGGCTGCTGCAGCAGGCGCGGAGACCAGCGCAGACCGGCGCCGTCCCTCCCTCGGAGCTGCGAACTCGGGGAAAGAGACGCGGCCGCTGCTGTCGCGGCCGCCGCTGGAATGCCGCGCGGGGAGGAGCGCGGCTGGCTCCGGACGCCCTCCGCCGTGGCTGCCCTTTTCCTCTTCTCGTGCTGCGCCCGGGGTAAGTGAGTCGCTGAGCGGGACCGGGGACCCGCAGCAAGAGCAGCTGCCGCTGCCGCCGCCGCCGCCGCCGCCGCCTCTTCCCCGTTTGGGGCGGGAAAGGGAAAGGCGGCAGCAGTCGCGGCACAAGAGCCGCTTTCTCGCCGCCAGCCCTTCCTGCCCGCCCGCGAAGGGAACCGGATGCGGCGGGAGCTTCGCCCTGCCTTGAAGTTTGTTCGCGGGATAGGCTGGCGGAGAACCAAGGGAAGTCGCCTGCCCTTCGTCCCTCTGCGTCGCTCGGGCGGCCGCTGCTTCCTGTCCCTCCTCGGTTTAGCGTCGCAGCCCGTCCGGCGAGGGAGAGTCTGGAGCGCAGACCCCAAGCCCTTGTTTTTCTGGGGTTGGGGGGAAAGAGCTAGCCCCGGAAACGAGTTGAAAACTCCGGAGAGGCAGGGCGCTCCCAACTCTCTCGAAGCGCTCTTCGCCTAGCCCTGGAAACAGAAAGGTGGCATGGCGTGAAATTTGCTGCCCCCGCCGATGATCCTTATCCTGCCACAAACGCGCCGACGGGGAACGCGCCGGCCTTATTTGTGGGGTGCGGGACACGTTAAAGGCAGGGATGGGTGGGTTCCCCAGGCGTTGTGCCTCTCCCATTCCGCCAGATCAGTCGGAGGGGAAACGTCTCTCAACCATTCTCCCCAACGCGGGATGGGGCAAAGGCAGGTTTAGCCGTCTGTTAAAATCTCTCTGGTTTTAGTCCCATCGGAGCTCTGTTTTTGTGCACCAGCAGCAGCCTATAAGCAACACCCACCCTGCCTGCTTGAAGAGGCTGCTGTTTTTCTGGGGCGGGATATGTGCTCTTGCAGGGGTTTCATGATGTTACTGCAACATGTCTTTTCTCATTCAGATAGGTCTTTGAGGGTGGAAAAGCAATGATAGCATAGCTGGCGAAGGCAGACACTGAACAGGTGATGCATAATGTTTAAACATGACAAAGGAAGGAGCAGCAATCATTTGAGTCATGTTGGAAGAACTGGCTTGGAATTTACACACTGATCATTTATGCATAAAATGTAAAGAAAAAAGCAAATCAGTTTCAGATATGCCAGAAAACAGAGCGTGTTCCCACAATACGTATGTTATTAGCCTACATGTGTGGGCCATGTGATTCAGTAGCCAAGGTTGATAGTTTTCTTGTGCTTATGTCTGATAATGAACCCAGAATGAATGTCATGTCTAGCTAGCATTCACTTGCATTTGAGGCATGTTTTTTCATTAGTTTAAAATTCTAGTTAGAAAGGCAACTGCTGTAAGTTTGGGCAACACAGTTAACTATAGAAAAGCCACTGGGGAGCTTCATGTGATGGCAACAAAGAGCTGGTAGATATATTCACCTTGATGAGATGGAGTTGTCTAAAGTTTCTGTGACCTCTCTGTCATGGGATAGCTATACTGTTAAAGGATTTAAGAGGCCTCAGTATCTACATGAGGAAAACTCAGAGACCTGTATTAAGATGCCCTGGAACTAGCAGAATATATGTAAATGCTATATTTACAGTATCATAAATTAAATTAATAAGTTTGTTAATTATATGATGGCATCTTATTTGAGAAAAAAGATAAAAATGTTTATTATTGTAGAAAAAGACTTAATATTTATTTAATTTGTATGTCCCCAGCTTCAACTGACTTCTGGCATTTAGTAGATGGCATTTTCAAACTAGCTTTTTCCTTATTGAATTTTGAAAAGGAATTATCAGTTATCTTTTAGTACCATTTCCTACCCAGGTTTGTACACTGAAACTCAAGAGAGTGTAAAAATGGAGAAACTAGAAATGTGTAAGCATAAAGCATTATCAGGCAGTAGGTAAGAATTTGCTAGTTGGATCTCTTCTTTTGATTTTTGTTTCTGTTATCTGGTGATACAGATACCATATATGTTAGCCAAGAAAGCTAAGTTGCAGTATGAATATAAGAAATACTTCCCTTCATCCTGATTTTCTAGAGCAGGTGTTATTATTTTGCACTCATAAACTTGAGAATTTTCCTCTAGGAACAGACATTTACTTATTCTGTGCAGTGTAATATAGGTAGTCCCCGGGTTAAGAATGCCTGGGTTACATACAGATGACCCATAGTTAAGAACAGAGCCTATTGTAGCAAAATTTGAGTTAAATACACAACGATTTGAGTTAAACACACAATGGTTCAAGTTCATTATACAATGCTACTTATACAGTATTATACAATAATACTGTTCTGGCTTACATACAAATTCGACTTAAGGACAGACCTTGGGAACGGAACTCGTTCGATAACCAACTAAGACTGTCAGTCTGATAAAATCTATGTTATATCATAGAACTATCAGTGAAAGATAAATAAACTATTCAAATGCAAGTTGATTCAAACAAGAGTAAAACAACTCCAAGGAAAGAAAAAATGAAGGGTAGTCATTAATATTATTTTGGTGTATTTTTCCACAGGCTTTAATGGTAATGGCAGAATTCACAGAGCACCTAAAACTTTATAACTGCTGTACAAAGATTAAAATACAAAATAATGTCTATAGACCCACGAAACATAATACATAAGGGAAAATAATGGGGACAGAAAGGGGAAGTGAATATATTAAGTTCCAGTTTTTGAAGTTATCTAATCTCACTTATGTCATTTGGCAGACAGAGAGAAAAAGCAGTTTCTGAGATCTGTCCCTGCCTTTTATGTATTTTTCAGTTACATAATAAAACCTAGGAGGGAGCCCGATAAACTTCTGTGATTCATTCTAATGGTGTCCTTTCATTTGTAGAAAAGCTTTTGATCCAACTTAGGCTTGTCCTATTCATAGAGGAGGGGAGGCTGTTGATTCCCCATTTCCCCTGATTCTGCCTGCTGAAAATGTGCTGCCGGCAGCAACAGGGACCCTTCAGATCAGCAAGAAAGATAGCGTTAAGGTGCAGGAGGAGAAATTGATAAAAATCCTCTCCTTGCTACAAGAGGCCTCTGCTAGTTCAAATGGAAGACAGTAACAGTGTAGGCACTGTTAAAATCATATCACTTAAATGTCAGTGGTCACAAATGTTATCTGAAAACATATATTGTTTCTTCTTTTTCTGGTGTTTGGGTTATCTTATTTAATTTAGTCAAATAAGACCACCCAGACATCTACAGGCCTAGGAGAACCCAAGATTTAAATAAATGTTCAAAAATCTGTAGTCCTGTACAGTTATCTCTGCCTAAATCCTATCAAACTCAGTGGAGAAACTTCTGAATAATATATAGGCCAACACTCTTAGTTAAATAATTAAAGCATTTTCTCTGGAACTTTCAGTTGTAGAAATCTAAAAGTAAGCTTGTATGTCTGCTGGGCTGAAGCTTCAGTCTCATTATTCATTAAGTGATGATTTGGGAATATGTTTTATTTAGACAGTATTCACTTTAGATACCTAACTGTACTGTATAATTTACCAAACCAGTAGAGAAAAGGATTGCTAAAGAGGAAGGGGAAATAAAAATTTGATCCACATGTATACGCAGAAGGGAATTTGCATGCAATGCCCATTTGATTCAACTTTGTGATATGAGCCACTGGAGCAATAAGCAAAAAAATGAGAAAGAGCAGTGCTGGCTCAAACCAGAAAGGAAATGTATGTTGGGCAGTGTAAACATGACTAAATAAATAAAAGTGAATTTTATATCCACATCTGTGTTAGTGAGTCCTGTTGAACTCAACAGGTCTAATTTGCATAGGGCTACATTATAAAATAGAAGCTAGACTTATTTACAGGGTTTTTTTCATAGTGTTAAGTTTTTAAAGAAAGGGTTTATCTGGTTTAGCTGTGTAATTCTTAGTTAGATTCATGGTATATTAATTCTGTGTCAGAAATAGGGTTCTGTGCTATTTGAGATATTTAAAAGTTACTGGAAGTATACCCTTAAACTCACCTGCATTTTAATTCATGTCTAGTTACTTAAATTCTGATCAGCGTGAAAAAACAATAGCAACAACAAACTCCCAAGAAGAATATGTATTTGGAAAAGAATTTAATTTCTCTAATGAAGGGTTTTTTTAATGTTGATCTTGAAACTGTAATTTTGAAGATGACATTGAGTTTGCTTGTGCAAAGTCTGTTTTTCAAAATGTAACTAAAACTCTTGCAACCTGATGTAAAACGTATCGCTTTAAAAGTAAATCCCATTTATTTAGTTATACATGCAATTCTAATTCTAGAATGTTCTAAAATAATTTATCAGGAATTTACAGAGATGGATTTAAGGTATCCAAATGTAAGTAGATGATCACTTGACAGCATATGGAAGCTTACCACATGATTTCATGAGTTTATTGCTATTTTCTCATCATCTGAATATTTTTTTTCTGTATGGCATTTATCACCATAATCTGCATTAACTCCTAGGGGTGTACGATAAAACCCCTTAGGACAGATGGTGCACACTCATCATCTCCCAATAAAATTAAGAATGCAACCAGTGTCCTTGCCTAGGTTTGCTAATAGACTGGATAAAGGAAATCAACCTGAAATTAAATCTAGATGGTATTGTGGTTCAACAGGAGACGGCACTTGGGATTCATGTTCAGCATGCTTTGAACAGGATTACCCTCCTCCTGAAAGAGCAGATCCACAGTTTAGGATGTAATTGCTGGACTGAAAGATGGTTGTTGTGTAGAATGCATTTGCTTTTTAGTCTTTTATTGCTCTAATATGCAGAAAACAAGGAATACAGAAAAGGGAATATATTTTCTTATAATACAAATAAAAACATCAACATCAGCATTAAACTTTGAACATACAGACACTGGTCGTCAGCCTTTCCAGAATGTGAATAGAAAGCTACTTCATAGGCACAGATTCAAAAACACCTATCTTCAAGACTGCAAACTAGCAGTAATATTGTCTTTCCCTCATAAAAGAATAACCTTTTCTGCTATCCCTCATGTTCAGTAAATCCATAATTCTGCCTCTGTGAATTATTGGGGAAATACAAGGCAGAGCTGGATGAGAAAGAAGAGTAAAAGGAGAAGCAATAGAAAAGAAAATGGAAGAACTGGCCTAGTGTGGTGGTCTGGTAGTTCGTAAATGATGGAGATGCTGAAAGCACCATAGAGGAGAAGTTCTATTCTTGCCACAACACAGCTGGCACTGGTGAGCCCTCAAAGGTGCAGCTGTCATTGTGGAACCATTTGGCAGAATATCAGTGGGGAGAGGAGAGTCTCAGCAGAGTTGTGTAAAGCCTGGAATGTCACCAGGCTGCCATGTGGATCTGCCAAGAAATGCAAGCCTGTGGAACTGGTGATTGCTGTGGTTGTCTGACCAGGCTAATGGAAGGAGGTGGTCAGAGAAGGCTGGCAGCAGGAAGGAATTGGAAGGTCAGGGGGGTACCTGGAAGCCTATAGGCAATGTGCAACATTTGGCAGTTGCTTCATCTGTCCCCTGTTGTAATTGGTTTACAGAGAAGACTGTTGTCATGTTTTGTGAGTCATCTTTTTTGAGATGGGCAGATAGCTAGACTTCCACCCATCCCTCTGATTTCCAGAACAACTACTTCTGACTGAAGTGCATTGAAAGGGAGATTTAACTTGAGCAGATAGTTCCAAGGTAATCTGATCCAAGTCATGGAGGACTTGAATTTATTTTATTTATCGTATTTATATAGCTGCCCATCTCACATAAAAGTGACTCTTTTTGTGCTCGGAAACAAAGAGATAGCTGGTGCAGCACCTAAATCAGTGGTGTAATCCTGCCAAAGGAACTCTCATCTATCAGTTGTGCTGCCACATTCTGCTCTGGCTGAAATAGATAAAACAGTTTACTTCTTACTTAGCATATTAAGTTTAAAAGATTTCAGACTTAAAATTGTTAATTCCTAAAAAATATATTCTCCATAAAGGAATTTGTATTTTATGTACAATAGCGCTACTCAAGTGATTCATAAATCATATTATTTGAGATTTGTGTAACAATTTATCAAATATCAAACGCTGTTCTTTAAAACAGCTGTGCAATAACATATACATAAATGATATATAAACAAAATTATAAACTATTCATTTAACTGGGGGGAAAGGGCAGAGAAGAAAGCAAGGAAAACCCGTGGCATATAAGTTCATTGTAAAGCAAACCCTTGTTGCCCAGGATACAAGAATAGGCAACTAAGTGAATATCCAGACTGCAGCCTGGTCAGTTCTCTCACAGTGTTTCTCCAAATAGCCCTAGGTAGAAGCAGTCTGTTCCTTAGATAATTTCAAACTGTTGGAACCAACAGCATATCTTGAAAACAGAAGTTACATATATGTGAAAATGAGCTCCTCTGAGTAACCCAGCTGCAGTATTCTGCACTTGCTATTATCTCTGAATCACTCAAGGGCACATTACAGGAATCTGATGTTGAGGTTACCAAGGTATGTACAAGGTTGTCCTTGTTCAGAAAGGTAGCCACCATAACAGCTAGTAATAGGGTTATTTAGCACAATACTGTGTACCTGTTCCTGCAGGGAGACTGGAACCATACCCAGAGTGCAACTCAGGTGACTCAGTCTTCCACTTCAGCCAATTTGCCTTTATCCAGCCCACCCTTATATCCAAGCATAGGCTTGATTGTACACAACCACACCTGACAGGTGTAGATTTTTGTAGATTATAAGTTGCTTTATAAATGAAATATGCTTTTGGTATCCACACAGTGTGACTGCCAGTATGTATTTAGGTGAACCATTCTGTAACCAAACTTAAAGATGGTATCAAATTATTCAGGGTAATAGATTTTTAAGCAGAATAAGAAAAAATGATGAGAGTAAGAATCACAAGAACAAATAAGATTCAGTATAAGCAAATTCAAACTAATGTATATAAAAATAAAACATCTTAAATCATGAAAATATTATGAAAATATCATAATTACTTTGAAAAACTTATTGAGATAGTGATGGACAGTTAATTGGACTAACTCAACTGTATTGGTAAATTCTGTGTTATGTATTATTCCATTACTTATCAAATAAATTTGAACTATTGTAAAACAGTTCTGTTGATCATATATAAAAAAGGATATCAAGGCGTTGGAAGAACACACATAGCAAACCAAACCAAAAGAGTACAGAACTGTAGTGTATGTCTTGAATATTGTTGTTTTCTGAAGCTGAGTTCAGTACTACCTTCTTCCCGCCTCAGATCTAATTTAATGTGGTTATATGGCAAACCTGTTTTCAAAATATGCCAGATAGTGTTGCTTCTGTCCATCTTAGGACTTGGGGACCTTTAACTGCAAACCTTTGGGAAGCATATTAGTGGTGGCTTTGCTGCTGTTCTGATTGTGGCCAGCTCTCTCCTAGCCTCGCTCTCCTGACATTGTTTCAGGAAAAATGGAGCGTGAACAATTCCTCCCTCTGAAGGAGTCCTCTCTAATAAATGCAGACATTAAGCTGAACCTAAGAGTAAAGGGAATATTGGTATGCATGTACATTATTTAGAAAAGTAAAGTGCTTGTTGACAAAGACGTGTGTATATATGTATGTACTGCATAGGTTCTGTTTTGACTTGATGCTATATAAATTGGCCTCAGATCAATAATTATTTATTCCAGGAAGCATGAGAGTAACATTTTCACACTACAGTAAGCAATACTAATTTTAAACATAATTATTTCGTGCTTGAATAAGACTATTACAGAATTCTACGCATTTAAGACATATTGTTATCCAAATGGCTTTTTAAATTCTATGTAAACATAATTTGTTGTATTTTAAAAAATGAGATACAAGTTTGAAAGAAAGCTAACTTTGTTCTCCTTTTTTCCAGCTTTAATTCTACATGTTGCTGCTGAAAATGGAAAGGATTGGATTGGACTCCTGACAGAGGTACTAAATTCTTGTCAGAAGACAGCAGGAAGCTTTGAAAAGATTTACCTGTAAAATATGTCAGGTTTTGATATAAATAGGTTTGCTTGAAATGGAAAAGAAGTTTTTCACAACTCTGATTGTGAACTGCCTTGTAATCTCATATTTTAAAGTTGTTTTCATACCCATCATGCTTACTGTCCGTTAAATCCATTGGAGTTGGGCGGCTTATAAATTCAAATAAAGAAAAAAAAATACTGTTCATATATGGTTCGATATATGTGGAAAGACATGGCATGTCATAGCAGGTGATAGCATTCAGCTCAGCTTTGTCAGTACTTGGATGGGAGACCACTAGGATATGCCAGGGTTAGTCAGTAGACTGAGAATACTTTCCTCCATATATTGCATGGTTATTTCCTACTGCAAACATTACCTTCATGAGTGTGAGCCCAATGCATATTGTTGTATATGTTGTATATTAATATATATTGTGTGTATACACAAACACACACACACACACACATTTGCTCTTCTTAAGCAACAGATGGTTCTTACATTGCTAGAAATGTTATACATTAGTCATTCTTCAATATTTTTCTTATTTTATTGTCTGAAATATTTATGCTACTTCAATTTAAAATTGTATTATATACAGTACTGTGCAAAAGTTTTAGGCAGGTGTGAAAAAATGCTGTAAAGTAAGAATAATAAATAATAAAGTAAGAATGCTTTCAAAAATATATATTGTAATTGTTTATGTTTATCAATTTACAAAATGCAAAGTGAGCAAACAGAAGAAAAACACAAATCAATATTTGGTGTGACCACCCTTTGCCTTCAAACCAGCATCAATTCTTACACTTGCACACTTTGTACACTTGCACAAAGTCAGGGATCTTGTAGGATTAGTCAGGTGTATGATTAACCAATTATACCAAGCAGGTGCTAATGATAATCTATTTCATATGTAGGTTGAAACACAGTTATTAACTGAAACAGAAACAGCTGTGTAGGAGGCTTAAAACTGGGTGAGGAACAGCCAAACTCTGCTACGAAGGTGAGGTTGTGGAAGACAGTTTCATGTCACAGGTCATACACCATGGCAAGACTGAGCACAGAAACAAGACACAAGGTAGTTATATTGCATCAGCAAGGTCTCTCCCAGGCAAACATTTCAAAGCAGACTGGGGTTTCAAGATGTGCCGTCCAAGCTTTTTTGAAGAAGCACAAAGAAATGGGCAACGTTGAGGACTGTAGACACAGAGGTCGGCCAAGGAAACTTAATGCAGCGGATAAAAGACACATCATGCTTACTTCCCTTCGACATGGGAAGATGTCCAGCAGTGCCATCTGCACAGAACTGGTGGAAACCAGTGGGACCCAGGTACACCCATCTACTGTCCGGAGAAGTCTGGCCAGAAATGGTCATCATGGAAGAATTGTGGCCAAAAAGCCATACCTCTGACGTGGAAACAAGGCTAAGCGACTCAACTATGCACGAAAACATAGGAACTGGGGTGCAGAAAATGGCAGCAGCTCCTCTGGACTGATGAGTCAGAATTTGAAATATTTGGCTGTAGCAGGAGGCAGTTTGTTTGTCAGAGGGCTGGAGAGTGGTACAAGAATGAGTGTCTGCAGGCAACAGTGAAGCATGGTGGAGGTTCCTTGCAAGTTTGGGGCTGCATTTCTGCAACTGGAGCTGGAGATTTGGTCAGGATCAATGGTGTCCTCAATGCTGAGAAATACAGGCAGATACTTATCCATCATGCCATAGCATCAGGGAGACACATGATTGGCCCCAAAATTATTCTGCAGCAGGACAATGACCCCAAACATACAGCCAATGTCATTAAGAACTATTTTCAGCATAAAGAAGAACAAGGAGTCCTGGAAGTGATGGTTTGGCCCCCACAGAGCCCTGATCTCAACATCATCAAGTCTGTCTGGGATTACATGAAGAGAGAAGGATCTGAGGCAGCCTACATCCACAGGAGATCTGTGGTTAGTTCTCCTAGATGTTTGGAACAACCTACCTGCCAAGTTCCTTCAAAAACTCTGTGCAAGTGTGCCTAGAAGAATTGATGCTGTTTTGAAGGCAAAGGGTGGTCACACCAAATATTGATTTGATTTGGGTTTTTTTTCTGTTTGCTCACTTTGCATTTTGTAAATTGATAAATGTAAACAATTACATTATATATTTTTGAAAGCATTCTTACTTTACAGCATTTTTTCACACCTGCCGAAAACTTTTGCACGGTACTATATGTTTTACGGAAGATACATTGTACATTAAAAACAGTTTTAAATATGTTAAATATTCAATTCTGCATGCCCCCTGCACAAAATACTCTAAACAACACTGACTGCTTAATCACTGTCCATATTACTTTTATTTTCAGTCCCTCTTAAGTTACCCTAATCTATTTATTACACGAGGTACTGAATGATTTCTGTCATTGGCTGTCATAGTTTAATTATTTTACAAACTTACTTTTTGCAAAAAAAAGTCACCAGTTACACAAACCGCCTTTCAAAACTAATAAAAACAAGCTGCCAAAAAGAGCGATAGTAAACAATTTGATGTGCACAATAGATTCTTGCACAATTTTTTAAGGTCTAAAATATGTAACTTCTCAGTAAGAGCTCAATAAAAATCTAATCTCTAAGGGAATTCTACAGAAGGTGTCATAAAAGTGCATAAAATGATACAGAGCAAGGCTTTTCCCAGTGACATTAGTAAGACTAATTCATTATAGAAAAGCTTCTCCCAGATGGTTCAGGGACTTGAAGTGGACTTGGAAGTTAATAAGCAGTGTTAATGAACTTGGTTCTACACTCCAGCCAATAATGAAGCAAAAGCATCCTAAATGTGTTCTGAATTGGAAGGTAATTCTAAATAAAGCACATTATAGACATCTAAGTGAGCTATTAACCAATGCATTGCCTTGACTTAAGGAAAAAATTGTATCATTTGATCAGCCAAAATTTGTAACAGACCGTATTAGCCACCAGAGACAACTAAAAAAAAAAATTTATATTGGGGACTCTAGAATCAGAGCAAGCTCTGAGGGATACTACCATCCCAGGCTGTTTACTTGACATTCTTAAAGAAGTATAATAATGTTGAGAATAGAAGTCTCACCAGTTTCTTGTGACTATGATGCCAAGTACTGTATTACATACTGCAGAGCACTGAAAAATGAAACTCCTCTTGTCCACAAAAAACAGCAGAGAGACAAGAGGCACAAATTCAGAAAGGGTCCAGAATATTTATGCATGAGATAGATATGTTGAGAAATCAGACTTTGGAAAAAGGCAGCTTAAAAGAATAGCAGAAGTGGAAGTCCAGGAACTAGGATAATATATTTAGACCCACAATAATGCAATCCAGCTATCACATTAGGAATACAGAAGCAGGCCTATGGAGGTTAAAGAGAGGATGGCTTCTAAAGGGATAGTCTGCAAGGCATGCCAGACGCCCAGGCTGGCTGATCCCTGGCTTGCCTGGGTGGCTCTCCTTTGACCAACACTCGGGGAAAACGCTCCTTAGCAGTTTCACGGCACTCACTGAAGAGGGCTTCTTCCAATGTGACCTCTGCAATAGAAGGCTGAGAAAGGCTGTGGAGCAAGGCTAGGCAAGGCAGAAGCAAGGGACCACATTGCTTCAGGAAGCAGCTTTGAGGTGATGCCTCATTCAAAGCTTCATCCAAGCCAAACCACACTCTGAAGGTCTACACAGTCCTGATCTACTATGTATGTCTGTGTGTGTGTTCTTACCCTGTAGAACCCACAACTATATACAGTACCTACCTACCTCAGGACAAACATATTCATATTAATTCAATTAATGGTTAAAATTAATTGCATGTAAAATACTGGTAGTCCTCAGTTAATGGTAGCAGTTGGGACCAGAATTTCCAGTGCATGATTGCACCACTTAGCGACAGCAATTCCAGTTGCTGTCATTAAGCGAATCCCATGCTGTCATTAAGTGCAATATCACATCATTTGCAACCTCCTGCCAGCTTCCCCATTGACTTTGCTTGTTGGAAGACAGCAGGGAAGGGTGCAAATGGCAATCACGTGACCATGGGATGCTGCAGTGTCATAATTATGACCCAGTCACCAAGTGCCCAGATCACAATTACGTGACCATGGCTGGAACTTTGAGGACCGGTCGTAAGTACCATTTGTTCAGTGTTGTGTTATTGTAAGTTCAGACAGTTGCTGAATGAGTAGTTGTTAAGTGAGGACCACCTGTACACCTTTCAAAATAAGTTCTTCCCAAAGCAGCTAGCAAAATGTAATATCCGGAAATGCAAACAGCTTGCATAAACTAATATCTAGGAATGCAAATATTTCTCTCTGCTTGAACATTTTTAATATTTACACTTTTGAAAGAGGCTCCATGAAAAAATACTATGTAAGTTTACATGGAATATATTTTTTGTACTTCTGTATGCACTCCATTACTGAGGAAGGTGGGGGTACAGACTCTATAAAGCTAGTGTGGGTAATCTTTTAGTGGCCAAGGGTCACACTTAATGCATATACATAATATAATAGAATTTGGGGGAAATTTGAGGGTTGTTTTAGGACTTACAGTGTCATCTTCCTCCATATCCTACTCTCAAAATGTTAGGAAGCTTCTTCGTACCTCAAAATGGGAATGATCCATAGTTATGGCCAAAGGCTTTTCTGAATGCCATAAAAGGGACCTTGAGGGTTGTAGACTGCTCATTCCTGATGGAAGGAAGAAAAAGGAAAGGAAAAGCAAAGTGATTACAGGGCTATAGTCTCCTACAGTAAGCACTACCTTTTGAAGTTAGGTCATAATGAGCAACGATTTGGAATAATAAGTTAAAGAAGCTATACTTCACAGGTTGGTTAAAAAATACGTTAGACAAATAATTCCATTGTGCCTGTTATGATGCTGCAGTTCTATAAACATAGATTAGGAATGGTTCCTCTTGAATAGTGAGATTGTCACACAATCTATAGGCAATTTCAGCCAGTATCTGTTATGTCAGTTGCTTAGTCACTGCTGAACAGTAGTCAGGATATTTTTAGAACTTGGTTTCCTGGGTGATGGTGTGGTGAACTTTTTGCTCCAAAGCACAGTGTCGAGTTCTGTCATCTGTGTACATAGCACGGAATTATTAGATTTTGTTTTGATCTTTTCAGCTGTATTTAGATTGTAGAATAATTTGGATTTGAGCTTTCCTGGGATATATGTTCTCATAAATATTTGGCTATAGGGGATTACTTGTAAGAGTAATTCCCTTTAGTTATCTCTGTAAGTTCCAATTGATTGTAGCAAATGGTAATTTAAAAGGGTAAATTTGATCATAGTAGCCAATTTTCTATATTACAATTTCGAATAAAGTGGTGTAAAATAATGTACTGCTAAGTCCCCCTTTAATAAACTCACTTAAGCTGGGGATAGTGCAGTGGGGTAGCTAAGAATGTGAACGGGGAATTAAAATCTTAGCTACCAATGCATTTGGCGGCCTTAGGCAAGCTCCTGTATGGAAGTAATAAGATCAGCCTAACTTTGCAGGGCTTTTATAAGAATTACTGAGTTGGTAGGTGTGAAGCTCATTAAATACTTGAAACCTGCAATATAGATGCTGCTGCTGCTGCTGCACTAAGATTTTTGTTTAAGCTTGTGAATATTTTTAACCAGTTTTAATTATCTTAAGAGTGATTTTTTTTTCCCTATTTGATTACATTGTCAGTGTGGTTTCTGGTTTCTTAATATAGATGCCTGGAAAAAGTGGGAATTCAAGTCAAATAAGCAAAGGTAAGTCAACCTATTTGATATTAAAGTTTATAGTAAATTTAACAGGATGGATAATATGCATTTTCATTCATTGTCAGATTATCCCTGGTACTATCTTGCTAGGCCTTAATCCTCGTAACTGCTACATAGTTTTGTGACTGGATCTCTTTTCTTTATCCTCACAAGTACACACTTATAAGAACATAGGAAGACTCCACCAGATCAGACCAAGTGCATGCTTTATGTAGCAACTGATTTCCCTCAGACGCAGCCAGATACCTTTAAGAAGTCCACGTGTATAACGAAAGAACAGCAACAACGCTCTGGTTCCTGTTCTGCTCTAGTTGATATTAACTACAGCTGTACTGGGAGGCTGTAAAATACCCTCTGCTCTATGAATTTTAACTTCCCCTTTCAGTAAAAATTTGTTGATTTAACTAGGGCAGATTGTCCGTCTAGCCTAGTAATGTCTGTTAAGTAAGAAATGTGGTGCCTTCTTGGGCTGTAGCTTCTGCAGTTCTTTGCCATCAACCATGTTAGCTAATGGGAGCTTAAGTCCAAAATATCAAGGGTGGGGGTGGGACTTGACTAGCGGTGGGTCTTCATGGTTATGGACAAAATTCTTTCCCATCTCCTGCTACTGTAGTGTGATTACTTTATAATTTCAGTGAAGATGCAAGGGAATTATGCATTAACTGCTGAGATACGGACTCTTCCTGTTCTCTCTTTCCTTTTCTATTTCTGATTAAGTAGTTCTGATAAAAGATGCTCCTAAGCTTCATCTTGGCATGGTTATATTAATCTCTGCATTAGGCTTTTATCTGTTTAATATCATTCTTATCTTGTCATGATTGTGTTTATAAATGAGATGGTAAGAAATTATGTTATTGCAAAAAGCATTAAAAACTAAAGACTGAACATGGTGATAGTGCAGTTGGGTCTCCATATTATGGGATATGGATTCGTGTTTATTATACTAAAAAAATTGCTACTGCTCCCTGCATTCAGTGAGTGATAAGGAGGCACATGTCTTTAGTCTTGTAGTGAGTGTCATCTGAGTAGGACGGCTTGTGACCTTCGTGTTTTGTGTGTGTCTATGTTAGGCTACCCTGATTTGACTTCAGGCATCTGTGTAAGTGTTTAGGCATACATAAAAAACATCTGGGGCTATTTAAGCGAGAGTACAGATATTCATGGAATTTCACATTTCCATGGGAAGCGTTGACACACACACACCCTGGGAATATGGACACCTGACTATATGTAGAGTCAGTTCATTTACTTCTTCAAATACTCATTGACTTGTCAGTGCTCACAATTACCAATCTTTTAGAACCTTTTATAATCTCCATATTATTTCCAGGGGATTTTGGCATATGTGAATTAGTTCATTAGAATGAGTACTAACCTGAATAAAAAAATACAGTAAACATTGCAAATGTGATATTTTCCAAGCATGTTGTAACTACTTCAAACAAATATATTCTAAGAAATCTACTGAGTTGTTGGAAAGAAAAAAGACTCTGGAAATTTTCCATTAACTTGTTTATAGGAACTGCCCCAATCAGCACAAAGTAGATAAAAAAGGACAACTTTCTCATGTTGATATGTAAAGCCCAGCAAAATATGTCAAAGGCAGATTCACCAAAAAAAAAAAAAAAAATTACTAATAAAAAAGTAGGAAAAAAAGATTTTTTTCTTTGTTTCTTTAAGAGTCCACAATAATTCAAACTCCATTACTTTTTGCTTTTTTAAGCAGAACCAATAAGGAAATAGTTAAAAAGAAATCAATTTTCCCTTGAAATACCTATAATTGCCAAGAGGAAATAGCCCTCTGTGCCCAAGAAAAGCCTCTCTTTAATTATAAAAAGGTGATCTGTAAAAATTAAGAAATGGGATGGTCAGATCTAGAGTTCATTTGAGTTTGGCTTTGGCATGGCATGGAACTGGATGGAAATCCCACCTCCCAGCTGGTCACTGACCAGGGGATTGCAAAAACCTCTGCTTCGTGATCTCCTTGCCAGGAACAGCCATCTGGAGGACATATGATCAATTTCAGGTGTTCTCCTTAGCTCTGGAGAAATCTTTAGGCTCAAAGGGACCTGCCCAAGCCTTAAAAACTGCACTATCAGTCCCTTTGAGAAAGAGGCTCTCAAAAGAGATGCGTTCAACCTGCCATACCACCAGAAGCTCCTTAAGAAAATTAATATACATTTTAATATATACAGTACATATACTAAAATTACATAATTATAAGATCATTCCATTCACAGGAATGATCCTTGATGGAATTATACTAAGGGGATGCAGACCTGTTTCTGCCCAATGAACCAAGTGGGTCGGGACACATGCATTGGGAGGAATGGTGCATTCAAAGAGCACTTAGAACCACAGTCCAGATTAGCAGAGATGTGATTTCCTTAGAGCAACACACAAACATTCCTTTCTCACTTCATTATTGTGGGAGGGGATGAATATTTTCAAGGGAAGGTTGCAGGCAGCATTGGAGAAGCAAGGCCTAATCTTTCCCTTCTCTGCACTAGTAACCTCTCTGAAAATCTTTCTGACCAGCAGTGAGGTTTTAAAGGTTTCATTGATTAAAATGAAAGGTTTTTTAAAACCTTGATAAGAGTATTAATCAGCTGGATTTAGCAGTAAGAGCCCCTTTCATTTGATCTTGGTAACAGTTGAAACCAGGGACTGGGTATCAGGTATTGCCTGGGAAAGGAATTGGCGGATAAGACAGAGAATTCCCCTGTGCTATTTTTGGACCCTCAGCAAGATATTCACTATGCCTGGGTCAAAACCTAGAATACCATAGGTAGCATGGACAGTTGATTTAATGGTATTGTATCTACAGCTATATTGAGATTAAATGGTAAGGCATCAGAGCAACCTATTGGTGCAATTACAGATAGTCATCACTTAATAACCACAATAGGGGCCGGAAAATTGGTCGTTAAGCAGGGCAGTTGTTAAGTGGGTCACCATGTGACCGGACCCAATTTTATGACCATTTTTATGATGGTCTTAAAGAGAATCACCGTGGTCATTAAGTGAATCACATGGTTGTTAAGCGAATCCAGTTCCCCAGTGGACTTTTTTGCTGGAATTCCCTTAACCACATGATTCATTTAATGATTGCAATGATTCACTTTATGACCATCATAAAAAAGGTCGCAAATTGCGATCGTGACTGCGGGGGCAGTGCAATGGTTTGTGATGGTTGTAAGTATGAGTGCAGGTTGTAAAGCACTCTTTTCAAGGCTGTCGTAACTTAGAACCGTTGTTAAATGAACAGTCGTTAAGCAAGGACTACCTGCAATAGTATATCAGTATACAGCTCTTCAGTTAGAAGATACTAATGTTTTTTATTTATCATATCTATATTTATCTGAACATCTGATGCTTAACTGGCAGTTGAAACAAGTGAAGAGGTCATTAAAATTTCAATAGATTCTGTTGTATAAGTTTAGGAAATCATCATCTTTGTAAGTACCATGGTATGAACTCTTTTTGTACCTATGAGACTAATTTAGATTTGTTTTTATAGGGGCATGATGCATCTGAGAAAATGAGTAGCATTTAAAACTGTTTACTTTAAATGAAATAGTAATTACTTTAGGCTCAATGCAGAAACACTTTATGAATTCAGTTTGCTATACAAATTCATGTAAAATTGTGTGAGTATTTTTATTGTATCTTATTTTTCACACTACAGTTTGTGAATTGGACTTCTGTGGTTAATTTTTTTCATTCTAATTCAATGATATATGATACAGCACTGTTCTTTTATTTAAAATGAAAGCTTTTTTTCCTTGCTTTTCTCAACCAGTTTTATTAGAATTCAGAGGATACCCATATTTGTATAAATTATTTGAAAACCCGAGATGTTTTTCAGTGTGCTACTTGCAATAATACTGAATTCACTTAACTATTGTTCACCTCATTTGTTTATTATTTATTTCTATTTACAGAGCTAAAGGAAATAGTGTTTGTCATTCAGAGTCAGAGGAATTCTTTTCATTTGAAGAAAGCAGATGATCTTAAACAAAGTATTTTAAAACAGGCTGCCTCTTTAGGAAAGGTATGCTATCATGTTAAATCTATTTATCTTCCTGCTTGTCTTACATTTGAAATTTGAATTATAATTCTAGGATATATTGATCTAAAACTGTTCACCTGTACAACTGTGTAACAGTAGATTTCCAGCTTAGTTTATCGTCCAAATATATCCGCTGAATTTCTTTATTTTTTAAAATGATGCTTATGCTATTTGATTTTTCCATTGGTTTGTGTGACTTTTTTTCTCCTCATTTAGGCACATCATGCACATTAAAATGTGTACATGAGTTTTCTTTAATGGTCCTAACAAGGTCCTAACATATTAATATGTATATTTGTACATCCTGGTTTGTATTCATATAATAGATGCTAAATTATTAATTTAAGGGCAGATAGAACTTTATTTGCACTGTTTCCTTTTAAATAAAATCAAGACTATTTGGGGTTGAGTGGAGTTAGAGGAGCTAACCACAAGTTAACAAGGTGAGCTCTGTCACCTTAATTAGTTGATTACAGGTAGTCCTCACTTAGTGACCACAGTTGAGACCAGCAACTTGGTTGCTAAGTGCCACAGTTGCTAAGCAGAAAATCACCAAATTCAATGGACTTACAACCTTACTTCCCTTTCAGTTGTATAGTATGTATAGTATAAATAGTATGTAGATGCTGTTAATCTCTATGTGTCTGTTAATTGCTGCCTTGTCTGAATACCAGGCTTCCAAGAATTCTCTTGCATATTTGGGTTTATCTTGATCTAAAATGCTGACAGTTTCCCAGTTAAAACTATGGACTATTCAAAAGAGACAAAAGACCAGAAGATCGCCTCACCAGCAATCAATCACCAGCAATCATCACCCAGATAAGCAAAGGTTAATACCAGGCACACAATCAAGCAGCAAACATATCCTAATCAAAGAACTACCAGAGGAGCAAAACAAAACCCCCACCCCCACCAGCACTGGCAAGGCAGGCCACAGCACATAAATAGAGAGCAAACCCCAGCCCATTTTAGCACTGAAGATGTTACCTAGCCGGGTAATGAAACGTTTGCAAGAAAAGAACCAAGCTCAGAGAACCCCAAGGACTCCACAGTTCAACCCTGAGCTACACATATTCACCTCTATTGAGTCATTAATTAATTTCACACTGAAAGCTTTTGTTGTCCTAAATGCTGGCACTGGTCACAGAGTTACTTTTTCATCACCATGGTAATTGCCAATGGTCGCTATCCAAGGCAGTGGCTAAATAAGGACTACCTGTAACCATTCATCCATAGTCAGACATATTTTGAAACTATAAGCTAGAAGGTGGTTGAAAACTAACAGCAGTTTCTATTCTATCAACAAGACAAGGAAAATTAATATTGCAAGCAAGGGAAATTGTCAGAGATAGGTATCCCTGGCTATGTAAAATTTTCCAAAAGTGAATACAAGTTCCTGAAAAATCAGGAAAAAATGGTAGTGCTATCTGACATATGATTTTCATATTTACTGATGTGCATTTCAGTATATCTTAAATAAAATAAATATTTTGGAAATGGATTTCAGAAAGAGAAATAAAAATGTTAAGCTGATACTTGTAAGGGACAAAGAAAGTGCCAAGGAAATACCAAGTAAGCCTAGGGAAACTAGATGCAATAAAGAACTTAGGATTGGTGTCAGAGGCTTCCTTTCTTAAAACCTTTCTCAGCCCATATCACTGACCCATTGGCCTACATCATTTACTGTAGGGCAAGTGGATCAGCCTTTGTGATGGCCAGGAGCTTCAGCAGAACAAATATGATGATTATCTTGAATGTCAACAAATAATTTTGCATTTGTCTTTTTGAGGTTACAGCCACACACACAGACATTCTGGGGTCAAATATTACTATAAGCTATAATGTTTGGTTTTGGCTTAATATATTGCATATTCCACTTATTATGGTCTGTAAAACATGGTTTATGGCTTAGTGCAGTGTGTATTCAGCCAATTGTTACTAAAGAAACCAAACAGTGCAAACTGATTTAATGCAATGAATCCCTGGCTCTCTGTTGCAGATGATGGAATACAAGGGAATTAGAAATATCCTTTCTTAAAGGATATGATAAAATGGTATTGGCTCTTGTTAGGACAGCATACTTTTACCAAGGTTTTGCAACTGGATATGAAACCATTGTGCAGCTGACATTACTTGGCCAAACACAGGCAAAATTGTCTCCTTGAAAATTTTAAATTCTTATGTAGATTGTACCTTCCAAGATACCTCTCTGTGTAAGTCAGGGGTCAAACTCTCTGCTGTTTGACTTTAAGAATGACTGCAGCAATACTGCCAGATCAGGCTCAGAGTTTACATGTTCAGATCAGGAACTATAGACCATGACTGTTCCTTGCTGCTGCTTCCTCAGTATCAGCTCTGTCTTTGGCTGAATCCTTCTTTTTGTTTTCAGTGAAGGTACACATGGAGAGACAAGATGCTAGCTTCCCTTGCACCTTGTTTCTTAAAAAAAAGTGGGGGGAGAGGAATGGGGTTGCAAAAGTAGACTGTTCAATTAAGCAGGGGAGAAGTCAGCTTGAGTTTAAAACTGTAGAAAGATTTGGCCATTCCCACAGCTTCCTGCCACCAGATGGTGGACAGGGTTTCACACACCTGAATTCTATGGCAGGATCCCTTTCATCACCCTATCAGTGTAGGGATAGAAGTACATAATTCAATAAAATAGGCAGTTACAGACAAACTTGGAAATAATTGGCCAGAAAATAGCCATCAAAAATCCCTGGGCTGACATCTTCCAGAAATGGCTCCACATCTATTGTGGAATTGTCTTTACCTTCTACCTTGAGCAGAGCCTCCAGAATGAGAATAGTTCTAGCATGGAAAGCAACATGACATTCATAATGATGAAGTGGGAGATCCAGTAATGGATCTCTAGCCAGTCTCAAGCAAACTCCACAATCAGCTAATATGACAAGAAAACAAACTTCCCAAAGAATTCTCACTACTGTACTGTTTTCACACCGGGTCTCTGTGATCAAGCAGGTTTTACAATAACCTCTTCAAGCTCTTCCTCCTCCGGCATATGGCAGATGATCTGGATAAAGGGCAGAAAGGGATCTATGTAATTTAGCAGGTACAAATAGGCCATCATGAGCTGAGGGGAGCTCTTAAGTCATAAAGTACGATTAGCAATTTTTCATGATGCAGTGCTTTAAGGCTTGGTGGCATCTTTGCCCCAGCATCCTCACATGTTCAAGTTCACAAATGGCCTTTTTGTGGCCACTGTTCTTTACTTGGTAAGGAGCTTTTGTGAATTCTTCATTGGGTAGGGTCAGAAGCAGCCTTCCATTCAGTCTCACGCAAGAACCTCACTTGTAGAGGGAAGTCCAGGAGCTGGGTGCCCCAGCCAGCGAATCACCTCTGCACTCCATTTGGCAAAAGGTGATAATCTTTTGACTTAAGGTACTGCAATTATAGCCCAGCAAAAACATCACAATGCAAGTCAAAGCAGTCAGGACACCAGAGAAAAAGCCCCCATCGTCAAGGATTAATCCACTGGCTGATCCCTGGAGATTAAGCTCTTCTCTTCTGGCAAATGAATGCCCTCTTCTTCCATATCTTCTAGAGTAGCTGACAGAGCTGAGCCCTCACATTCTCAAACACTGCAGTACAACAATAACTCCTAAGGACCTCTCCCTGAGGTTATCTACCCCTCCCACTAGATTGAATAGGATGGACTCATCCCAGGTCCCCTTTATTAAGTGTTGTCATCTGCTGGGAGCTAGGAAGCGAGCCTTTTCCACAGCTGTGTCTACCCTATGGAACAGCCTCCCCCCTGAAATATGGAGTGCCCCTACCCTCTTTGCCTTCCAGAAAGCCATTAAAACCTGGATAAGCCCAGCATTTTTGTGTGTGTTATTTGAGACAGTGCGGTTATCACACTGATGGTCTGTTAGAGTTTTAATCTTGTGTTTTTATTTGTGAGTTTGTTAGCCACCTAGGGTTGTTTTATTTATTATAGGCAGCCATACCAATCATCAAATAAATAAATATATCAATAAATAAATTCTGTGCTTAAGAATGCATCTCGCACCCATCTGTTTTTAAGGAAAATGTCACTGTATTGGGACAGCAGTACCCCCCAACTGGTCCACTTAGCCATTTCAGCATTCATTTCCTGTATTATTTCTCTTGAGTTTAAAAAAAACTCTGGAAGGAAGATTTGGGATTTGAATTCAATGAATCTCATTGCTGCACTTTCTGGCATAGATTTCTTTCTAAATCTTTTTCCTCAAGACTACAGAGATTGCCATGAAACATTGCATCACACCAACTTTGAGTTCTTTTTAGGGATTACAGTACAAAACACTGAACCTTTATAAATTGTGTTAGGTTATTGTAACAAATTGGTATATATTACTATCATTGCTAGAGCAATGCCAAATTGATGGAGAGTTTTAAATAAATTTGGAAAAATCATCTGTGATCTTTGACGTGAATCTTCCTGTCTGATAACTGTCCATTTTTCTTATGTGTTTAAAATAATGCAACATTGACTCAGTTTTTAGACACTTGGTTTGTTACTGCAAAGCACTGAAAACTGAAATATATTGTTCCCTGGTTCATGCCTCACATGGTTAAACTTCCACTCAAAACAGCTTAGAGAACAGGACACATAGAAATGAAGTGAATCACTACTGTAAATAGAAAATGATAGCAAAAGAAAGTTTTCTTGAAGGGAAATGATTTATACTGTTGTGGAGCAACTAATTTTGTACATGAATATTTACTTTGAATCAGATTTTATTTTCCATTCTAAGGAGATTTCTTATTTCGGTTTATTATGTTTACCAAAAGTATAATTACAGAATTTGTTATGTACTTTCTATCTGCCTTGCTAGTGGATTGTTAATTTTTCTGCATTCCTTTTTTACTACAGTATATTTACACTTGTTTACTACAATATATTTACACAAACTAATAAAGGAATAAACAGTAATAAAACATTTTTTGTACTACATTCATTTAGAAATATTAAGTGTAGTGGTATATGTAGTATAGCTAAGTAGAAGAAAAAATGGGCTGCATTATGAAAAAATCGCTATATTGAAGAGAGACATTTTTTATCTGCATGATAAATAATAATGAATAAAACATACCAAAATAAATTGGAGTAAGTTATTACTGTCACACTGTGGCTATTATTAGGCCCTTCGTATAAAATTGTTATATTCTCCTGGGTCCATTCCATATGGACATTCTCCTACACGAACTCTCCTTCATACACATCAAGTGAACTGAAGAATTTTGTTCCTGACATGAGAGGAATTGTAATTCACTTGTATAACACATCTTTTACATATATAAGATTGCAGCTTCAATCCCTGAAATTAAAAATAATCAGTAGTAGGTGATGAGAATGCACCCTGCCTAGACCTCTTAATTAAAATATAGAACATGTTTCCATGTTCTTTCATCCATCTATATTCTATACTATTTGGGTGGGGGCAGGAAATATGAACCCACACATGAACTATTATATACTAATTATAATGTGCAATGCTGAGGATAATATATAGGTGGGATGAAGATTACCATTTTGCCCTGGATTAATTACATGTTAACATAATGAAATGGACTGAAATGAAAACCTTTGTAATATGCCATCTGTGGTTTGGTCATATTTATTTCATATATAGATATATGCTACTCATAATGTCTTTGTAGAACAATAAATACAAATACTGTGAGAGATAAAAATGAATTTTAGCTAAATGCAGACCAGTATCTCTGCATCAATACTGGAAAAAATGGGCGGGACAAGGGGCAGGGAAGGGCACAAGGCCACAGTGTTTGTCCATACTTGTGATGGAACGTATCTACAAAGGGGAGGTGATGTGGTGGATAGCAACAGAGAGCAAGGCTATTAGGAAGGAGGGGGTGCATTCCAGGAAGGGAAGGGAGACAAAAGACAACACAGTCTGCAGGGGGAGGATGGGAAGCATAAGAGGTTCAGGATAGCCACTCCCTAGAATCTCCCAGGGCTTATCCACTAGTTGCAGTAGCATAGATTTAGTCTGGCAAGATTCTGTAAGGTATAAGCAGATAAAGGAACTTAACTCAACTGGATTGTTTCACCGTTGTTCTTGGGCTGGGCCTAAGAATACTGTATAATAAAACGTGATTTATGAAGTCATGGATAAATTTTAAAATGTAATCTACAGCATTGTATATTTATTACATTGACCTGCAGGATCTTTTGGTGTATCAATTTGGATTGCTACTGAAGCATGAGTCACAATTTGGGTGTCTTTAACTCACACCTCCAGGCTGATGAGCAGGTGACAGCTAAGAGGACACAGCTCCATCTTGTGCATCAGTGACAGCCCCTCTTGGATGCTATAGCTGGTCCAGAATGCAATGGTTGTAGGAGTCACAGGCACATCTCAATTTGGCCATTTCATCCCACTACTTTGACAGCTGCACTGGTTTCCTGTTGGCTTTGGGTTTAGTTCAAGTTGCTGGTTCTCACTTTAAAGTCTTACATGACTCAGGACCTTGTAATCTTTGGGATTGATTATATCTTCCCATCCAGTAAGATATGGAAGTGCAGGCTTTCTTCTAATTCCTTCTGTTAGGGAATGTCACCAACAGGGCTCATAGAAGCAAGCCTTCTCATTCTTGCCCTCTTCTGTGGAATAGCATCCTCCAGAAATCTGAATATTGATAGCCATTTTCTGGCCAGTATTGACTTAGGCCATTAAAACATGCCTATTCCTGAAAGCTTTGAAGCTGAGACATTTTAATGTTGTTCCCTCTTATTTTGGAGTATTTGTCTAATGAAAATGGTCTTCCAAGTATTATACGTGTAGATGTAATTTGATTTTCATATTGTAATTGTGTTATTTTTAATTTTTTTATGATCTTATTTTTTTTAAGAAAACAATCTTTAATCTTAAAGAAAAAAGAAAATTTAAAAATTACAAACTAAAAATGCAAAAACTAAGAGAAAAAAAATCTATCTTATATTTTCTACTTCTCAGTAGTCACTGGTTTAGCAATGAATTCACTACTATAATATGAATAATACAAGATATTATTGTAAGATATCACAGAATCTCTACTATATTGCAATAACACATATTGCTGCATCCTTTGATTAGTAGAGAATATTGCCTTTTCCCAAACTGATTAATCACACATTCCCAACAACCATAACTTGAGCCCTCAAATTTTTTACATCTCCAGCATAGAAAATTTGACGACCATCCTTTCAGATACATTATTTGGAAAGTCCAATATACCCTAAATACATTTTTTGATGAATCAACCATAATCTCAGATCTGTAAATACCATTTTAACATTTTAAGGACATGAAGCCATTGATGTGGCTTAATCAGAAATTCAGGTTCTTTAGTCCATGCTTGTAATATCCCAGAAATGTCCACTTCAAAAATATTCTTGAGCTTTTGATAGAGATATGTTATAGGTTTTATTTTTGTCATGGATTCCATCAAGTAAGAAAGCAACTCGGGCGCCTTTGAGGGAGCCAGAGCATCTGGTCCATATTGATCCATTAGAACATGCTTAAGCTGAACGTACCTCCATTGTTGTGAACTGGAAGGACCAAATTTGAACTGAAGTCAGGAAAAACCCTTAAAATAATGATTACATAGTCATTGATTTAAAGTCATGATCCCAGCTTCAAGCTTTCCAATAATATGATTTACCACTGATTTCAAAGTAGAATTTTTCCAAAGAGTTAAATATTTATGAGTCTCATTATTAAAGCTCAATTTACATCCCAATGTGGCCCAAAGATTTTTCACCACTCACACAAACCCCTAGAAATGAAACACCTTTTCTGCTATATGTTGCTCCAAGTACTTGCCATGATTGCTAAGGAAATAGATAATAACTTTCTAACTTAACTCATAAGGAATAATATTCCATTATATTTTCATTCCACCAACAGGTGGCTGATAAAATATTAGACCAATGGCATTTTTGCAAATCAGGTTAATTAAAGCCATCTTCCTCAAATGATTGTCCCAATTTAGCTAAGGAATATCTTTGTGGTCCAATCAAAAGAAAACATTAATTTGATATTAATATAGGAATACCTCTAAGAACATATATCAAATGAGGGGCAATATTAATTTTAATAACATTAACTCCCTCCCCCCCCCCCCCACATACACAGTTCAAAGAAATTTTAAGCCATCTAATAACATCCAGTTCAACCCTTTCTAAAAGTTTCAGCATATTTATTTCCATATATTTTGAAATATTTTGGGGTATATAAAGCCCCAAATATTTAATATAATTAGTATAAATCACAAAACCCATATCTTTACATAATTGTATTGCTATATTAGAGCTCAGAGGAAGTAAGCAAGTTTTATCCCAATTCATCTTATAAGTAGAATACTTTCCCAAATACTGCACAACCTTTCTAAAGTTAGGCAAAGAAATAGAATAGTGATCCAAAATTATCCAAATACCATCAGCATACAGAAATAATTTATACTTACACCCTGCCAATGTAATACCCTTAATATCTAAAGACTGCCTTACCACGGTGGCCAAAGGTTCAAGAATTGTATTATTTTTTAATTTGATTTACAGATGTTGGGTACATATGCCATTCAGTCATCAGTGATTGGAATGGCATATAAGGCAAATAAATATATAAATGACAGAATGTTGATGGTCCAATGTAATGGTATAAGAAAGGCTGTAGTCAGTGGGATGCTGGTAAATGTTTAAGAACGGGCTCTACCAGCTCCATTGCTACTTCTGCCCTGCTAGTCATGGAACAGCTGATTGGTGCAGTTCTGCTCTCAACCAGCTCACAAAATTCCCCCAAATTTAAAAATCAGCTCTCGGGAGCAGGTACAAGCAGGCTCCAATATACCACTGGTTATGATATTTAAGATGCTCAAATGCTATAGCCTTCTAAGGATATTTTGGTTACACTAGGGAGTAATTCTTTATATTAGAATTCCATTGCCTTACAATAATGCCATTCTAGTTATGACACAATATGGCACATGATGCAAAAATATTCAGATCTGTAATGCTGTGGTGATTATAATTTAGTATTATTTAAAACATACAGTTTATCATACATATTTAAACACTGTGGGTCAGTATTTAGAGATATACATATATAGAGTGCAATTTCTTTCATATTTGCTTTGTCTTGCATTGCCCTCAAAGATCAAAATATATTTTAAAAAAGGAAATTTTACAACATGCTAATGGCAATAGGAAGGATCCCGGGCTATTCAGATCATATTTTACAGTGAATCTTTAATTGTTTAAATATTTGTGACTTCAGATATTTCCATTTAGTTTCTTTCTGTACAGAACACTTCTAAATTATCACGAGATCTGTATGAGTTAGTTGCTCTGAATTTATGAAATTTATTTTAATTCTTAAGGCTTGGAGTAATTCTTTCAAGTTCCTTTGGTATATTCAGGTTCCTTTGGTATTATTATCTTGAAACATAAAATACCGTTCCCCAAAATTATTAATTTATAGTGCTAAATTTCAGGTTGTTTTTCTTTGTTGCTCCACTGTAACTTGGAACTTCTGTTTTGTTTCTCCCTATCTTACTATCTCTTTTTCTTTGCCTGTTACAACTCTCACACCAGCATAAATAGTTGATGGTGTAACTGCTTGCATTTTAAGCTACCAGCCTATTTGATTAGTCTTCAAAAGGATTGTAATTTGGCATTTGTGCCAAATTAGAAATATTATGAACCTGGAAAATGGCAAATTCTGCAGTGTATCTAGAATTGATTTTTCAGTCTGAATACCTAGGAATGGTTTTCCATCACAGTCTGTGCTATATTAGAGTCTTCTGACAGATCTCACAAATCAGCTCTTATAAAAATGTATCATAGATTTCTTTCATATCCTTATTTAGAACTATGTATTTTAAAGAAGAGTGCTCACAAAAATATATATGTAATGGTGAAGTAAATCCTAAAGCTAATTGCTTGAGAGAAAAAACTGTTTTTAAAAAGTATGAATAAAGCTGTAGGAGAAACATATATAAAAGTATATATACATTTTTATACAGCCTCCTGCCCTTTTGGGGGGTGGGGCAAATTCATAAACCACTAGAGAAATAGGCTGAAATAAATTATGAATTGGGTGGAAAGTTGGTAAGAAGATAGGTAAGAATTGGTAAGAATCAGCCATTTGCAATATACTCTCATAGATAATTCTTGGATAACCATGGATGGGGAGGAGCAAGAACAAGAAAAAACAATCCTTGATTTAAAATATGTTCACCCACTTATCTGTATGCTCTCTACCATACAAATATAAAACAAGCAATAAAGAGATTTTGACTGAAGATAGTAATATACAAGGTGCAATTCTGAAAATACCAGTTCATTTTATTAAAAATAATCATGGCTCTCAGTAATGTATATTTGCATGGCCATACATATAGTTAGACTCGCAAAATAATGTTTATATTACTGGCTTTTATATTATTATTTTTTAAAAAATACACCCAAGACTCAGAAATGGATACTAAAAACCAATCTGTTGATTTTTTTTTTTAAATCAGTGTATTTGAAATATGATTCTGACTCCCAGTCTCAGATCAAAATTTAACTCCTAGGCTGACTATTGCAACTGCCCAATGTCTTTTAGTGGCAGCTGAATGTATTCACATTGCACTAATCAAGCCGATTGATAAAAAAAAAAAATGTATGTGCTTTTTCTTCTGCAGCTTCTTGTGAGTAGGCTTTTTAAGCTAAATAAATGTTCTAATGCATTTATAGTGGGATTGGGATACAGATATGGTATCTCTACGTTTAGTCTGTGCAAGACATTACAATACAAAGGCATTCTTTTGTTCAGATCTATGATAAAAATGTCTTTCACTTGATTTATACTGTTTTTAGGCCTTTCATTTCAAATCTCACTAAGTATTCAAAAACAGCATTTTGCCTGTGCGTTAGTCATTCCATTGTAGATTAAAAGAATGATCAAGCTTAAGGAATTTAATGAAGGTAGAATTGCAACTCAGTTGCTTTTTCACAGATCTCAGAAATGCTGAGGTATATCCTTTGGGATTAGCAGCTGATACATGCTTGGACAACTTTTATGCCTAGTATTTGCATTTCATTTACCATCAGGATTTTGTGCATACTCTATCAATGCCAGTATTCTAAACAGTGGATTTGGAATGTAAGGTTTATTTTCAGTAAGGTTCCTATGTGAATTTACTTGTTTGAAGAGGTAAGATTCTTATTCTCCTTAGAAAATACTCTTGTGTTTGAAAATAATTTTCATATTTCTGAATAGGAATGCTTAATTACAAATCATGTTGTTTATGGAAAACATGAAACAAAGTATTCTGTTTTGAACACTATTTAAAGTGTTTATTGCTCTGTGGTTAATTAAATATGTTTTCTTAAAAGGAAATGCCTACAGTTCTGCTTACTCATCAGATGGACAGACATGAAGGGACGTGGACTATTTTACCATTAATGCATGAGTAAGTGTAAAAACAAGGTATGACATTGGGAAGTACAGACTCGTGGAGTTGCAAGGGACCATTTAGGCCATTAATTTTCATCCCACTGCTGAGTTCAGAAATCAATTTAAATCATCCAAACAGATGGCCGTCCAGTCTCCACTTGAAAACATCCAGCAAAGGAAAACTCTTTCCCTTGATAATTGGTTCCACTGTCAAACTGCTTTTACCATTAAGAATTTTTTAAAATCTGCCTTCCTGTAAGAGTGTTATTCTGTGCCCTGCATTCTAAGGTGATAAAAAACAGGTCTTGGCCTTTTATGTGACAACTCTTCAGGTATTCACAAAGTGCTGTCCTAGTCCCCCTTCAGTTTTCTTTTCTCAGTGGTGAATGTGCCCACTTCCCTCAGTCTCTGCTGGTTAGACTTAATTTCCAGACCATTGACCATCCTTGCAGACCTTCTTTCCATGTATTGTAATTTTTCTGAATCTTTTTTAAAATGTGATACCCTGTAATGAATACGCTCCTAAAAGTGCGGCTTGACTAGTGCAGAAGAGAACAGAATTATTACTTCTGGTAATGTCAAACTTCATTTCTATTGATGTAAATTATTCTTCTTTTGGCTTTGCCGTTTTGGCAGCTGCATCATGTTACTCATTTTTATTCAGCTTGCAATTAACTGCAATTGTACTTCACTCCAGTTTAATGAGAGACTGTCAGTGAGCACTCTTTGTACAATCTTTGTCAGTGAATACTCTTTCAAGCCAGCTGTGGCTCCTTCCAATGGACTTGCCATCCTACCTTTACAGAATGTTACGGGATAGTTTATCAAATGCTTTGCTGGAAGTCAAGTTATATTATGTCCACATTATTCCCATGATCTACTAAGGAAATTACCTAATCAAAAAGAGAAATAAGATTGGTGTGATGACTTCTTCCTGACAATTCCATACTGACTTCTGGCAACCAGTAAATTGCTTTCTAGGTATTTACAAATGGTCATTTTATAATCCGCTCTAAAAATTTTCCCATGTATCCATGACTCTATTTTCTACCTTTGAAGAAGACTGAGAAAACATTTTACCTCTTCTAGCTATCTGGTACTTTACACATTCTCAAAGATAATGGATAGAAATTCCTTCAGTCACCTAAGATGCAATCCATCAGGCTCTGGAGATTTAAACTTGTTCAGGGTCAATTGGTGTCCTCTGCCTGGTTTCTGTCAGCTTTCCGATGAAGTCCTGCCCCTTCAGGCAACTCTTCACAGCCCCCTGGCAGAATGCATTTCAGAGGACACTGAGCCAAAGTAGTAATTATGTTTTTTCTTTCTTAGTTATTACCTTTTACTTTTTTCACTGTACAGTTGATATACTATTCCATTTTATTTAGAACATAACTGAAAAAATCCTTTGTGGTCTTAGTATCCTTCACTGATCTCATTCTTGTTCTGAATTTTAGCTTTCCTAACATAATCTGTACAATACCAGACTACCTGTTGTGCTCTTTCATGATGACTTTATACTTTTCCACCTTCTGTGTATATTTTTTTTTATTTTCAAATCTTTACTAAGCCTTTTGTGTAGCTTCTTCTAGTGTCTTCCCCCCTTTTTTTCCTCATTAGAACTGTTTGCAATGGTACTTTTAGTATTTCATTTTTTAGGAACTCCCACCAATCATGAATTTATTTTCCCATTTGCATCTTCTAATATCTGAACATATCGAACATTGCTCTGAATTTATTAAAATCTACCTCTTGAAGTCTAAGATACATGTTTGCTTACATTTAGCTTTGGTTTCCCTTAATGTCCAGTATTCTCCCAATGTTCCTACTACTTTCAATTCATCAACTAAATCTTTCCTATTTGTTAGGATCAAGTCAAGAATAGCAGATTCCATTATACCTTTCTTCACCTTTTGAAGGAAAAACTAATAAGCAAGACAGATCCAGCATTTCCTGGAAGAACCATCCTTGGCAATGTCTCCCAATGGATGTCAGGTAATTAAAGTTCTAATATCTCATGTTTCTTTGAAAGATTGGCAGTTTTGGTTTTGGAGAACATCATCCACATTTTTTCTTGGTTTAGTGATTGGTAGGAGACACCAACAACAATGTCTGTTGTTATTCTTTCTTCTACTTATTTTAGTCTAGATGCCTTCAGTAAAGCAAGTTCATTCCCTTGGACTTCTGTGGAGTATTTTTAATATTCAGTGCAGTTTTGCCTCCCTTTCTATAAATTATGTTCATTTTGAACAAGTTGTATCCTTGAGTTCTAATCATGAAAATCATCCCAGTGTTCTCAATTATACCTATTAAATCATATGTACTAAGCTTATCATGTTTATCTCTCATAGTCTGAGCACTAGTATATAGAAAATGAAGGACATGAACTTTATAAGAAAATGTTATCTCTGATTTTTCATTGAGTGGTTGATTATACCCAGTTTAATAATTATTTCACTTATTTCTACAGTATACAGGTTCTTACATTAAGTTTTTTGTCTGTATATACCCCTGATGCACCTTAAAGTTGTCCTGATCAGACATGCTTGGCTCAGTAAGTCATTCTAAGGTTTAGTATATGTATATAAAATGAAAGGATCAGAGTAAAACACCAGTCTGTACTACAGTACACACAGATTTGTTAAGTATTAGTATGACTAACAAATAAGCCATTATGATACACCATTGTACAAAGAGGGAAGATTAAACTTACAAATGCAATTATAATTCTGTAAGGCTTTAAAATAACATCACTGAAGCAATGAACATGAAATTGAGCAAACTCTGGGAGGCAGTGAAGGACAGGAAGGCCTGGCACAATATGGTTCATGGGGTCATGAAGAGTTGGACACGACTTAACGACTGAACAACAGTCCATGTAAATGGACATAAAAGCAAGTTTGTAAACTTCTGGCCTATAGTATATGAGCTGAAACAGAATGGAGTGCTGGAACTACTGTAGAAATTATAAGGAACTCCAGCTAAACTAAACATGTTTTGTTTATTTCATCAGTGGACATACAGAAAGTCAGTATTTTCTGTTGATACCGTTTCTATAACTAGCCATTGTGCTGGAGTATTATTATTCCCCTTTCTAGTCCTTTTCTCTGGACAATGAAGGTCTTGGCAGCTTGTCCATTAGAGCCTGATGCATGCTCCCAGAAGTTAACATACTTCATGACTCTGTCAATCCAACAGGCTCTAGACTTTCAATAGTCAATTATTATGACTTTCTTATCCTTTTACTGATAGCAGTACATCCCCTCTGCTTTCAGGGTTGTAGCCTCCTGGAGACTGAGAGGCTGTTTCTTCTGTAGGGTACTGAAAGGCATTTCTGTATTCCATTGCTGCTGAATATCTCCTATACCTCTTGTTTCTCATTTCTCTCTCATCCATGAGCTTATTTTTTTCTCGTGCATAATTGCTTATACTGTCACCTCTTGTTGTAACACTTCAGTTTTTAGGTTAAAAAAAATTCATTATCTGATAAGAGCAGAGGAGATAACTCCCCCAATACTCTTTCTTCTTCAAGTATCTCTACACATTTGCAGTGCAGATATCATGAAATCACAGAATTGGAAGGAATCTTAGAAATCATCTAACTTACTAATACATTTCTGACAGATGGTCATCCAACAAAAGAAAACTCACTACATCAGGTGGCAGCCTCTTCCACTGGCTGACAGTTTATACAGTCGGGATGCTTATCTTGATTTCTAGGCTGAATCTGCTTTCTTGTAGTTTTAGCACATTGGTCCTGGTTCTGCCCTTTGGAGCAGTAGAGAATAAGTCCACTTCTTTTTCTGTGTGGTAACCTTTCATATATATAAAGACTACTATCATATCTCTCCTTAGTCATCTTTTCTTTAGACTAAACACGCCCAGATCCTTTAACCATTTCTCATAGGAGTTAATTTTCAGACACCCTCCCCCTCCCCCATCTTAATAGTCCTCTGAACTCATTCCAATTTGTCATTGTCCGTTTTGAACTGTAATGCTCAGAAGTGGGCAAAAAACTCCAAATGGGGATGGACAAACATAGAAAGGAAAAATTACTTGTAGTGATCTGGACTCTCTGCTTCTGTTAATGCACCCCAAGATAGCATTTGCCTTTGTAGCAGCTGCATCGTACTACTGGCTCACATTTCATTTTTGTTCAGCAAGGACACCCAGATCCCTTTTATGTGTGCTATTGGCAAGTCTGTTCCCCCCAATCCTATATTTTACATTATATTTTTCTTACTGAGATGCAGAATTTTACATTTCTCCCTACTGAATTCCATCTGAATAGTTCTGCCCACTGCTCGTGCCTATTTAGATCCTTTTGCATCTTCTCTGTTACATCTAAAGTGGTAGCCATCCCTCCAAGGTTTGTGTCTTCTGCAAACTAAATTTCCCTCATCCAACTTACTGATAAAAATGTTGAGCAGTTGACTCCATGGAAGCTGACTGGCTGCCTGATATACCTTTTACATCTCTGCAGCACCTTCTGTTTACTCACAAGGAAATAATCACTTGGACAATCAGCAACTCTCAGAATACATTATTTGCATGAGATGGCATTTGGGCTGTTCAGATACATATGTCAAACAATCAAAATAATCTGTAGTAAAATGGGGGGAAATAGTGGTAGTAATAGCAGCAGCAGCAGTAATTTTTATTTAGCATGGGCTTATATCTAAGTGTAGTTTAAACAAAAGTAATCTTTTTTAACATCCCTGAAGCTACTGAAGATGAGCTTTTCCAAAGAGCATTTGGTTGAATACTTCATCATTGCCATTTTACACTATTTCACTTTGAATTATTTATATTGATTAGTTGCTATTATTTCATTTGATTTTTATTACTTGTTTTATTTATTTCTCAATATAACTTTTATATTTTATCCCTGTATTACTGTAATTTTGAGTAGTTATTCATTGTTTTAGTTTACTTACATTTACCGTGGATATTTTAACAGTTGTAGTTTTTCTTGACTGTTTTGTAAAGTACCAAGAGTTGGTATTGATTTTGTGGTATAATAAATAATGTAATATCAGCAATAGAGCAGTATTATCAATATAAACATTCCCTAATATCAGCACAACCACTTGAGTTACAGAATTCTTTCTAAACCATGCTTACAATAAATGAAACTCTTTTTCCCCCCTCAGATTCTCTGTTGCATACAGCAGAAACTCCTCATGGATTTTTTTCTGTGAAGAAGATACAAGAATACATATTGTAAAGCTACTGAACACACTTAGAAGATATGACAAATCTAAGGTGATGTTTTTAAAAAATGATTCCTTAATGTTTGACTTTGAAATACAAGTACTACAAACTGTGAAAAAGAATAGAAATCTGAATTAATTTGCATTTCAATAAAGCTATGAACATAATAGATGAGAAAGAACAGTTCTGCTTCTTATTCAACATGCATAATGCCTAAAACGTAGACCACAGTGTAATTAATGATAATATATTACATATCAAGACAATTGCATTGTGTTGCAATTACAGTTTTATGTCAACATTGTAAGAGTTAAATCTCAAATATCAAGATCTACTCAGATATGAAAGATCAAAACTATTCCTGCATAGAAAGCTATTTTTTTTAAAGAAAAGTATTTACAAGGAGCTGACATACAGAAAATTATAAGTACAGAAAATTATAAGTTATTTTAAATCCATTACTAGTAAAAATTAGTACAATACATTCTGAAAAAATAATTGCCTTACTATCTATATCTGTAAAGGTATCAACAACTTGTTGGTAAGAATAATTTTGTATGCGCTGGCTCTTGCCTCACCTTCTATATTTCACTGTTCATTTACCATTAACAAGAAACGGAGATGTTGGGAGTCTTGCATTCACATATGAAAGTATTATTTCTGAGTGGATTCTTATCTGTGGCTAAAATTACATTTGGTCATGGAAATAGTCTTACATAAATTTAAGTTAACAACTATTAATTAGCAGCCTAGTTCACACTTATTCCTATAGTGTTGTTTAGTTTGCAGATGGCTGAAGGGTAAGAATGTGCATAACATAGAAAATATATTTCATTTAGAACTTAGAACAAATGAGCCCCAAACCCAATACAAGTGGAAGAAACGCACAATAGAATTTGGGTCTGTTACTCCAGGCTGAAATTCTCTGTCCTGCTAAAGAACGATGTTGAATGAAATTAGGTGGGTGTTGTTTTGTTGTTGTTGGTTTTTTTGATAATGTGGTAAGCATTCAGAGGGCTTATTTAAAGAAATTGAAAAGTAGTCTCTCTCGAGAAATTCAACAATGGGATTGAGGAATGTCTTTTAATAGATGTGGGGAGGTTTGTTCCTTTTTTCCCCCTATTCTATAGTAGGCATTTTAGGTGTGGGGTTTTTTTGGGTGGCGGGGTTTGCTTTCTGTAGATTAGATGGCAGTTAGCATATACTGTTTCTTCACCTGTAGTGAGGACCACGTGTAGTGGTCTGGTGAGTCAGACCACTTGTACAGTGGTCTGACTCACATATAATGCTAAGCTATAATGTCCTTTGTTTTGAGCTTTGAGTGATGTGAGAACTATCCATTTTGCACAAACAAGTCAGTATGGCTTGTCCAACAAATCATACTTTTTAATAAAAAAAAATCTGATTTTATATTACGTATGGATACATCAAGTAAACAAAAGACTTATTTGTTATCTCTTGTTTCTTGGTCAAAAGTTAGTTTTGCCTGCCAGCCAATTTTGCCAGTGCAAAATCTAGACTTTATTTTTGATGAAATGCCACCACTATTAGAACCCCCAATCAACATAACTAATGGTGAAGGATGCAGTGAACTGTGGTTCCTCCATATCTGGAATGTCACAAGTTTCCAAACCTGCACAACTGGTTTATGTGTTTAAGTTTGATAGATGAAGCATTAGTATGATTTATTATACACTTAGGGTTATCTTTCACTCTCTGTGTGTTCATGTATTCATATAAGTATATAGAGAAAAATATAGTCTTATAAGGTTCTGTGGACCACTTAGTAGATATTCAGGACCTCAGTAAAGCTAAATTTGGATGCTAGCACATTCAATAATACTGCTCTTCTCTCACAGGAATTTTTTTTAGGCAAAGCATTACATGATGATGAATCTACAATTATTCACCATTATGCCTTTGCAGAAAACCCTACAGTTTTTAAATTTCCAGATTTTGCTGCTGGCTGGGCACTTAGTATTCCACTTGTAAAAAAGTAAGATTGCATGCTGTAATTTATTATAAATTGTTTGAATAGTTGGTGTTTTTAAAATGCTGTGAAGAAAATGATGCTGTTAAACATTAAAAATCTTTCCCTCTTTGTATGTATATAAAATGAGCTGTCAATCTCTAATCACACATCAGCTTTTATCCCATTTTAAATGGTTAAAATCCAGTTTCATGTACTGTATAAGCTACTATTCCACGAGTATATGTAAAATATATAAAGTATATTAACCAAAAAAGTAAATCTTTATAATGGGTATGCAAAAATATATCTTTTGGAATATGCTAAAGAACTTCTGAAAAAAAATACTGCTCTTCCCTGCCTCCTTGGGTAGTTGACTTGGAAAACTTTCCATCTGAAGATGCTGAGTAATTGTCTTTTTCTCAGGCACTTCAGTGGCATCCTGGGGGAGTCTCATTCCAAAAAGTAGTGGGTTACATTAGGACAAAAACTGAACCTGATTTCATTTCATTCCCATTTATTTAACATCAAATATGGCTAATATGCTAACTCTTCAGTTATATATGTAATAATTGTTTCCTTCTATTAGTTAGAAAGTACAGTTTGACAGCAACTTTTGGAGGGCTCTGTAGGCAACACCCAAAGTCTGTATAAAGCCTTGGGGCTTAGGTTGTGTACTTTTGCAGTATATGGACCTTAAGATAAAAGGCTATTCCCAAGGAATATATCTACAACATCAATTCTTCTGCCATGTTTCCATGGTGTTGCCTTCTACTCATCCCCAGCCCTTGACTCAGGCAGACCTAAGTCAACTTTAGGTATTAAGGTTGAAAGTAGTGTTAAAAGTAGTGTTTTCCTTCTTAAGCTGGCAACATCCAATGATAGCCTCAAGGTGTGTATAAAATCTATTACACGGTATCATCCATGACAATGGAGGCAAGGTCAGATGACCAGCAGCAGGTAAGATCAGAGAGATGCTGGTTGGCTATTTCAGGCTGATTGAGGTACGCCTCTTCCTCTTTGGTCCCCAGTCGACTGCTACCATTTTGCTGTTGTCTCCTCAGGGAGCTGGACACAACATTACTATGCCAGTGGTCCTTTGGATTTGGGCAAGAATGGTATTTGTATTTTTTAACATTTAATCCTTTTTTTGTTTTGTTTTAGATTTTTTTATCCTGTCTTTATCATTTTTATAAATAACTCAAGGTGGCGAACATACCTAATACTCCTTCCTTCTCCTATTTTCCCCACAACAATAACCCTGTGAGGTGAGTTGCGCTGAGAGAAAGTGATTGGCCCAAAGTCATCCAGCCAGCTTTCATGCCTAAGGCAGGACAAGAACTCACAGTCTCCTGCTTTCTAGCCTGGTGCCTTAACCACTAGACCAAACTGGCTGTCCTTTAACCCTTTTCCTGATCTAGCTGCATATAAATGCCACAGGCATGCATCTACCTATATAACACAATATGATACGTGGAGGTCCACCATTTTACATCTTTTGCAAAATTATGGAAGTAATCAGCAGCTAGAAAATTTAAACAATGGTCTAGTAAAATTGTGAAATAGGTACTACACTGCTTGGGCAGCAGAGCTATAAGTTCTGCTTATGTGGGCTGTGGCCTAATTTAGCACAAAGCTGAAAGAGCATAGAAGTGGAGTGATAGGGCCAATACCCTTCTCCATTGTCTCCTAAAAAGAAAACAGGAAAATGGAGGTTAGCATTTGTTGCTTAAATAAAGAAATGAAGGAAAGAGCAATGCTAAATAAAAATGCTGCCTGTGAATCAGCAATCTTCATGACTGACCCACTGTTTGTTTTTAACTTCAGTTAACTTGGGTTACAATAAAATGGAATGCAAGAGGAAAGACACAGGATGGAACCCAGAGATGATGGGTAGGATCATACAGTCAGACCTTCCTCTTCCCTGCCACAGTATCGTGGTTGGGAAGATGTCTTTCCTATTGGCTGCTGGTGTGCTGAAGGGAAAGGGCAGCAAAACTGGAACAATCAACGAATTACTTTGGTTACTGTACACTGCCCATGCATAATGAGGAGAAAACTATTTGGCATGATTCAGAACAGATTCAATAGAAGCAAGATAAGGATAGGCAGTGGGAACAGTACATTTCATGCCAGTATAGTTTTATGTAAATCAATGGAGAACAGCTACATTTTAACTCAGCAATGGAGAATGGTCCAAACAGAATTAGAGACTGATGTTATCAGTATATTGACAGGATCTCAGTTTAAATTCCTTGATCTTATCCAGTGCTTTCACGTAAATGTTGAAAAGACTGGCAGATAAAATGGACCTTATTGGACTTTACAGCACAGTAGCACAGGTTGAACTGAAACCTGAAGATAAATTCAGAATTTCTATAGCATTGTTCCTCTGTTACCCAGCTAGAAAACCAGCCTAGCAAGATATGATGCTACAGTCTCTCTCCAATAGAGGTATTCTGTCAGGGCAACCAGAGGCATCTCCATATCAAATCCAGGCTTGTAGCTGGATTGAGAACCTGCTTACACCAGGGCTGTTTCGGTACAAAATCCAGGATGGAAGATGATCTAGATAATCTGCTACATGATAAAATGCAAAGCATTGGAGACAAACAATTAAACCAAATGCTCTTTGGTTAGAAATGCTCATAGATAAATAAAACATGTTGAGTAGAATTTGTTTGTTTGTTTGTTTGTCAACTTTATATAGCTGCCCATCTCACAAGCAAGTGACTCTGGGCAGCGTACAACAAGGCTAAAAAACAATATATACAAAACAATTAGTAGTAGTAGTAGTATTAAAAAACTTTAAAACGATAAAAAAGCACAAAGCTAAAGGGGAATAAATATTGGGTGAAGAATGCATATCAGAAATTAATAACCTTAAAGTGATGTATCTATAATTTTATATAAAATATGAATTCTATAAAATGAAATACATAAATATATTTTCTTATGACATTGCATGTTATGAATTTTGGTTAACATACTACTACATTAAGGTATTAGATATATTAAAGTTTTGGTACTATGTTTCATCATATGGAGAACCTGCTGCTATAATTTTACTCTACATAGCATATGAGAAGCTATTGTATAAGGGTTTTCATTAGACCCATTATATTCACATTGTAATGAATAATAGATACTATGTTAATCTTGCTGGGGTAGGGTGAGGTTAGAGCCTGAAGATGGCAGTGATGGCCATATCAGAAGAGATTGTTTGTAGCACCAGGTTTTAGCTTTTTGCTTTTACTGCTTTTTGTTTTTATTGTTTTTATGATGGTTTGGTTCTGTACCATTGCTGAGGTGCCCAGAGTTGTGTCTGTTAAGATGGGCAGCCATATAAGTCTTTTAAATAAATAAATAATATTAACTTGTGTTATAGATAATGTGGTAGAATGTCTAACAGGCTGGGAAAGAAGAGGAGGAAAAAGGACTGTTGCCAAAGAGACATGTCAGGCCAACAGTGGGGGGAGCATGAGAAAGACATTCAGAGCAACCCTGCCTTAATTATGTTAGGTATAAGTTGAGCAGGAGAATTGCTTTGACAGGCTTTCAAGATTCAGTTGCATCACACTACTAGCGATAACAATCTTTCCAGAAGTCCAAGCCATTCTTGTTTCCCAAGTTTGCCAGCCTCGTAGGCTTGACAGATTAAATATTTGCAGTAAAATTCATAAAACTGGGCTTTTAAATAAAGGGGTGTTTCACATTCTCCAACTCTGGTGCTTTCACAATTGTGATTATTTGAGAAGAATGTTCTCATCTGTTTTTCTGGATAACCTGTTTACAGATTATCCTTCAATTAAGTTGGGATTGCAGCTCTCAAAATTCCCAGCTGGCATGATGAAATGGGAATTCTAGGAGTTAGAGTCCAAACTTACTTACACCAAAAGTTCTCACCTGAGTTTTTGAAGAGTCACCACCCTACCTAAAAAGGGAATATTATTAGCAACTAAGCAGTAGTTAAAATCTCTTAGGCCCTGATTTTCTTAAGGCTTAAAGACATAAACACATTTTTCAAGTTAGTTGATGTCACTGCCTTTCAGAAAGACAAACTATCTCCTGTATTCATATCGCCTGCTCTTATAGCTATTTTTTAATGGCAAGAATCAAGAACTCAGTTGGTCAGCTCTGTGTGTGTGTGTGCCTTCAAGTCAGTGATGACTCTTGATGACTGCCTGGACTAGCCCCTGCAGGTTTTTTGGCAAGATTTCAGAAGCGGTTTTCCATTACCTCCTTGCTAGAGGGGTAATGGAAAACCACTAGAGAGACTGACGGGCCCAAGGTCATCTAGCTGGCTTTGTCCCTAAGGTGGGACTAGAACTCACGATCTCCTGGTTTCTAGCCTGATGCCTTAACCACTACACTAAACTGCCTCTCTTGGTCAGCTGTACCACCGTATATTAAACCTGAAAATGGTTGTATCCAGCTTGACTAAACAAAGCTCCACTGGACGTGTATCAGTAATGGTATCAAGTTTAAAAACATATGAATGACTTTATCTTCAAAATGCCTTGCAAACTGCAGGCCTCCTGTTGCCACCTATGTCTGGTTTTGATCTCCAAGGATGGTTCTTCTTGGTAGTTACTTCAGCTGCAATGAGAGCAAAGAAATTAGAGCTCTCCATCAGTATTGGGATAGAGTAGGCATGATACTAGGAGAGTTGCATCATCTGTATTCTAATCATTGTCTTCTCCGTTTCATGACCCACAGGTTTTTTGTTTTTGTTTTACCATGGCCAGATGGTATACAATAGTTATTGATATTGCATCAATTTTAAGTTTGGAAATTATACACTGTATGTCATCATCTAGGATGGAGTTACAGAATGTTGTGTTACTATGTAATGGGTAACTTCATGTAAAAAGTTCAATATTTTTCCACATATCAATATTATACTTTTCTAATCTTTATTGCATAGGCTTGCAAGGAGACTGAAGAATGAACCTTTAAAATCAGATTTTACAATAGATTTAAAACATGAGGTAAGTTCTTTCTGATTCACTCTAAAGCATGATTTACTTCATATATTCAGGTTCCAATCAATAGAAAGAAGTTGTATTATATGTTTGTTCATTATGTACGCTAATAAAACTCAGATAACTTATACTATCAGTAATCTCATACCCAGTAGCGATCTTACACAGCCAAAAATGGCATTGTAGGAGAATAGTTAAAAGTTTTTAAACCAGAGACCAGCACATCTTCACTGAAGTATACATTGGTTTATCGATCAGTACCAGAGGTAAAAACAAGCCTAAAAGGGGTGAGGTTTACAGGCCCTCTTTATAGAATTTTGTAGTAAAAGTACATTAGCTAAGAATAAATGCAGGTAGCAGGTAAAGGGATTATGAATACTGTGTATTCATATGTTTTGTCCTCTACAGGATGCCATTCAGTTACTGTTGTTGGCATACAGGTAGTCCTCAACTTACAACCACAATTGAGACAGGAACTTCCATTGCTAAGCGATGCGGTCGTTAAGTAAGTCACACCTGATTTTACGACCTTTTTTGCCATAGTCGTTAAGCAAATCACCATGGTCATTCAACAAATCACGCAGTTGTTAAGCAAATCCTGCTTCCTCCATTGACTTTGCTTGTTGGAAGCCCCTTGGAAAGGTTGCAAATGGCAGTCACATGGCCACAGGAAGCTGAACCGTCATAAATACATGCCAGTTGCCAAGCGCCCAAATTTTGATCATGTGACCGCCAGGACACTGCAACGGTCTTAAATGCGAGGACCAGTCGTAAGTCACTTTTTTGAGCACCACTGTAACTTTAAACGGTTGTTAAACAAATGGTCATAAGTCATGGACTATCTGTACTGCTTTATTCATGAGTTTTTTAAGCCATGTCATACCTTTTGCAAGAAGACAAAGAATTGAATGACTGTAGTTGACAACTCACTGCCGCAAGTGAGAAACTAACAAGATCCATGAACTCATGAAGTGCGCTGTCTGCCAGGAACACAGAATATTGATGGGACAGAACAACTTCCAAGACAAGTATCACTTCCTGCTTATCCATGTGGGGACAAATGATATTGCCAAGAGCAGCTAAAATATCTAACTTGGAAGAAAGATCAAGAACCAGGAACCTAAGGTGGTATTCTTGCCCATCCTTCAAGTTCATGCAAAAGGGCTGGGAAAAAAAAGAATACTGCTAATGAACAATTTCTGAAATGTTTTAAATAGAGGAAATATAGTTTCCAGGACTAGGACTATACAGAAATTTGAAGGGCAGAGTGTGATTTGGTGTGCAAATGGATATACATGTTGCTCCTATTAAAAATACCTTAAACAGTTGCATCTTTTTCCAGGACTGAATGGCTGCCCATGCATGCAATAAATCACATTTTGCCCTTTAAATCTGGCATAGGATAATAAAAGTCTGATATAAGTGCATTTGCTCAAACCATGATTCAACAAGAAGGCTTTAGATGGAATCCTATGGGAGACGGAGATGAAAACTTCAAAATAAAGATCTCTGATAAGAGTTTGTGCACTGCTGAAGGAGATGGAGCATTAATGTAATGGGCTGTATTAAATAACTCAATCAAAAAATCAGGGGGAAAAAAGCTTATAAAGTTCATGATCTTCATTGTCTATCATTTTCAGAATACGGGAAATACAAAAGATGGGTTTGAAATGTTAGTACAGGAAGACATACTTGATTCAGTAGATATAAGAAAGAACCAGTGGGATGACTCTGAGGATTACAGTACAAGAGCTGAAGGATATAATTTGTTCAAAAGGAATAGAAGCAAAAAAAGGGAGGAGGAGATGAACTAAATATTAAAAGTATTCACACCTGCTCAGAAATTCAAAGGAATGAAGCTGTCAAGAATATCTAATTAAAATAAGTAGAAGAATGTATAAAAATTACATTGTTCATGTCTACCATCACCTGCCTAAGCAAGGAGACAATATGGATTAAGCTTTCAACAAGCAAACTATAGATCTTTCAAAGAAGTTTCAAGTAGTGATGCCAAGAAAATTTAATTACTGACATATAATTGTGAGGCAAACTCTGCCAAGCATAGTTATTTCAGGAAATTCTCACCTTGTCTTTCTACTTTCTCCTTCCAAGGGTAGTGGAAGACACAAAGTATAGTCTTCTTGACTTGATATGAACCAATAAGGAAGATATAATTGATGAAATGGAAGTAGCAGGAATACTGGGAGAAAGTGAAGACATAAGGCTAAAATTTTTCATTTTAATAGAATTAAAGGCTGAGCATTAACTGAAGACTTAGGTTTAGGAGCAAGAAAGTGGATTTAAACAAATTCAAAGCAATGATAAGTAGGATACCATGGCAGAAGAAATTAATAGGGAAGGGACCCCATGATCATGCAGTTGCGAATAGTTTCAGTGAGGGGAAAATACAAAACATCGGAAGACATGTCGCTGCACAAAATCCTCAGTGAAGATCTGAGGGGGAGAAAGGATTTCTGTAGTGCAGCAGATCATCAAAAGAATTGTAGAAATGGTTCCAGAAAGAGCTGTAGACAAATCTGCTAAGAACAAGAAGAAGGGTTCTTCAGATATGTTTGGAATAAATGGAAAAAAGTTAGCGTACCCAAATGCTAACAGATGACCAAAAAAAGTTTCAACTATTTACTTGTTACTTTGTAAGTCTTCTCTGAGGAGAGATGATGTGTTGAAGCAGTTGTGAAGAGGAGAATAAAGATGTGGGATTTATTATTTGGGACTGATGAAACATGGATGCAGACTATCTGTTTCCTTTAAGTGAATTTAAATCTCCAGGGCCAGATTAATTGATCTGCAGATTATCTGGCTGAACTTTTATCTATGAGAAAATGTGAAGGAGAGATGAAGTTCCAGACGATTGAAGAGGACAAATGTTATTCCTGTCTTAGGGAATCAGGAGAAATCAGGATCCAGGGAACTACAAATACTCAATCTGACAGTGATACTTGGGAAGATTCCAGAGCAGATTGTGAAGGGATTCATTTTAAGTATCTTGAAAAAAATATGGTAATTACCAGAACAGGATTTGTCAGAAACAATTCTTGTCTAACTAACTTTACTTTTTTGATTTGGTAACTTCCTTAGCAGATTGCTGGGAATACTGTAGAAGTAGCATACCTTAATTTCAGCAAAACATTTGACAGAGTATCCTGTGAAATTCCGAATAACAAGCCAGTTAAGTGTTTGCAGGATACCATAACAATTTACTAAGGAGATACCTGGGTCAAAAATTGTACTCAAAGAATAATGATTTGCTACAAAAATGGTAAATACGATTTTAGACTGATTCAATCTGTATAATTTTCTAATCAAAGAAAACAATAGTTTAACTTTATTCTGTGTTAGCCAGACCCCCACCCCCTGCTCAGTTATATACAGTACATCATAGTTTAAGAAGATTCAGACAAACTTGAATAGGTTCAGGGAAGGGCAGTGAGGATGATCATACATCCTATGTAGAGCGATTGAAGGAATTGGACATGTTCAGCCTTTTTATTAAAAGACAGGAAGATGGTATAGAATTTTGTTGTTGTTCAGTCGTTAAGTCGTGTCCGACTCTTCGTGACCCCATGAACCATATTGCGCCAGGCCTTCCTGTCCTTCACTGCCTCCCTGAGTTTGCTCAGTTTCACGCTCATTGCTTCAGTGATGCTATCGAACCATCTCATCCTCTGCCGTCCTCTTCTCCTTTTGCCTAGCGCTCTTCAAATACTTGAAGGAATGTTACATAGAAGAAAGCCAAGATCTGTTCTCCCTCATTCCAGATAGTAGGATAAGGAATAATAGATTTAAATTATAAGGCGGGAGATTCCACTTGAATATTAGGACAAATTTTATCATAGTAAAAGTAGTTCAACAGTGAATTAATTTCCAGAGAGGTGGTAGTTTTTACATAACTAGATATTTTCAGGCAGATAGTGGATAGCCATGTGACATGAATACTTTAGGTTTGGTTCTTCCATGGAACAAAGTCTATCTTAGCCTCAAGACCCCTTTAATTTTATGATTCTTTGATTTCCCTCAGAAGCTTCCTCAAAAACTCAACCTCATCCACACAGAAATGTTGAGTGTTCAGCAATGGGAATTCCAGTGTCAGCAGCCTCTACAACTGCCCATTCTTGGGCAGTGGGAATTCTATCTTCAACAGCAGGAGGGGATATTTGTAAATAAGGAATATGCCTGGAAATAAATAACCCACAAGCATATAGATCTTTTTTTTCTCTCACATGCTCCCTGTTTTATGTGCTTTAACAGTATAGAAATTGTAGACATTTGTAGAAGCCCCTGAAAAATTATTTGTCCAAAATGCAAGTTATATTTATTCATGAGATATACATTTAAACATTACTATCTGTTCTTTCCTTTACTGTGGCACTTTATGGTAATAGTAGGTGTTATTAAAAGTGAAAAGAACCCTGCTTTGCTCGGACGCAGTACAAAGCACTGAAAAGTATTCGATGCCTCAAGTCACATTTTTCTTGACTTCTTCATCTATGCTCAATGCTACTATGGTTTTGGATAGAATATAATTATTTTTAATGTATTTAATTGCAATCCATATTTTGACTGTATTCATTTTTTTCCTGGCACATGCTGACTGTATTATGGATATCTTTACAGTTATTCCTTTCAAAGTTTCTTTAAAAAAAAATAGTGGTTTCTGAAAATAATGCTCCTACTGTGTTATAACCTAATCTTTACCAATGTCAAGTTGCATTTGAATCATTATTTTCTAAATGCTGCATGTTATATATTACATTAATAAACAGTAAATCATTCTGCTGTCAGTATGAATGTGATTTTAAAAATTTTGTATTATTTGATTAATTGTTTGCCAAATTTATTCAAATATTAAGAGTAGATATAGAGAAGCAAACACAACTGGACCCTTTCTAACCTTCCCAGCCATCTGTTCTTATTAGTCCTGACGAAACTCATTTTTAATTTGTGTCATCTTCTTCTCCACCTGGGAATAAAGAATAGCCACTGACCGTATGTGCAGTTTTATGTGATAACTTAGTGATATATCTGATAAAATTAGTAAAAGGACCAAATTTGTAAATAAAGGAATTTGAAATACAGACTCCCCAGTTTGAAAAGACCTGATCCGTATTTATTGATTGATTTATATAGTCACCCATCTCACGTATGTGACTCTGGGCGGCTTACCACATTAAAACACAAACAATACCAAAAAACCAAAAAATAAGCATACAGATATTAAAACTATTAAAACCATACCATACAATCAACAGGAGAGCACAGTCACAGGAACAATATAAACAGTTTATAGGCTCCGCACCACCAGTCTCTCATCCCCGGTCCAGATGGCAAAGCCATGTCTTCAGGCCTTTCTGGAAGGCCAGCAAGGTTGAGGCCAGTCTGACCTCCGTGGGAATGATGTTCCGTAGGGCGGATGCAACAGTCTGGTTCAGTCTTATTGATTTGCTCTTACCCTACCCTGGCTCTCCCATACCCTCCTAGTTTTCCCTTCCCAAATCTCAGAGAAACGAGGTCCAGGGAAAATATTATTTCTGGGCATGCTCAAAAGCAGCATCCAAGGAGCATGCCATATATTGTTTCTTCTGATTCCAAATTGAGTCCGAGACGGTTATAAAACTCATGTTCCTGTCTATATTTTTTGCCTTAGTCTCTCCTTCTCCACAATCCCATGCTGGTGTCTCTTGTTAGGAATGTAAGAAGCTGCCTTATTGTAGTTCAGACCATTGTTCTGTCTATCCTACTGCAGTGTCTAGAGCAATGTTTTTCAAACTCGGCCACTTTAAGATGTGTAGACTTCAACTCCCAGAATTCCCCAGCCAGCCTGCTGGCTGAGGAATTCTGGGAGTTGAAGTTCACACATCTTAAAGTTGCCAAGTTTGAAAAACATTGCTCTAGAGTCACTAGAATGGCTTATCAACAACAGCACAGTATTTCCTGGCTCTGGGGTTTCTGCAGCGTTATGTGCTGGAGCTGTTCATCTTTGTAATGGAAACATATATTTTTCCTTTGGTTGATTTTTATTTTAATTGATAAAAAAAATGTGGCCTTTTCTGCTCTGCATTTTTTTAGCTTTCTTAGAAAATCTTTAGGGAACATTAAGGGTTTATATAACATTTCTTGGAAAGTTGATAAAGAATGAATAAATTTGTGGTGATTGAAGGGTTCTCACTAGAAAAGTCATTTCTGTGATTGTGTACAGTACTAGCATTTCTTTAGTAGTGTAATTGTTGACAATTCTGCTTCAAATTTGAAAATTTATTTACTGTACACAGAATAGTCGCTCTAAATGTAATTCTCTTTCTGATATAAATTTTTGAAAATCTTGAATGTATCTGCATAACATAGATAATTGTTATCTACTTATATATGTAATTACATTTTGAAAGATTGCATTATATATCTGGGAGAAAGGGAATGGACCACAACTCACCCCAGTGCCTGAATTCTGTACAGAAGACTTCAATTCTCCTAAGGCTGCGCACTGTGCCACTACCTTCACTAATTTCCTCCCACTGTGTGTAAGTACTTTCTCCCTATATAGAATATAGAGAAAGGTATGCTAATCTATTCCACAGGTATCTTGTCAAAACTTTCCAAATTGAGAACTTTGCAGATATAAACAATCTGATGAAACTGAAGGAAGAAGAAACGAAGAGAAAAAATGTGTCTATTTATATTGCAATTTGTCACTGGTTATGTACAAATAGAGGGCACAGCTTGCTTTTGCTCTTCTGCTATAAGGTGAAAGGGACATTTCTGTAGACTTTCCACATTTCAGGCTGAATCTGTTTCTGGCATACATCTTGCAATGTCCTATCCATGCAGCATTTGTGACAACTGAATAGGTAATGTTACCCCTTCATTTTGTTCACTCCTCATGTTTGCTACACACCTGGTAAAGTGGGTGCTTTTCATTGCCATTTCAGCCGTTCTTTCTCTCTCTCCCTGTTTTTGGCTTCAGCACAAAGCAAATGGATGATAGCTAAGGTAACTTTTGAGAAAACATAATTAAAATGGGAGTGGGAAACATCACCAGTCTGTTTTGTTTGTTTTTTATAGTCAATTTCATCATCATCTCTTGATTTCCCTTGTAGCCTTGCAAGGAACCTTATCTGATTTATTTTTCCATTCCATTCCAAACTTGACACTTGTTTTTAGATGGAGTCAGTTTCCCAAATCGGCTAGAAAACTGCGGAATTTGTTTTGTTAGATTCTTAGTACTTCTGTGTACACATACTCACAGGATTGGGGTTTTTTTCCTCAAGACATTTGAAAGGTCTCCTTGATTTACTGTTTCCAAATGTCATTTCATCCAAAGAAGGGAAAAAGCAGTTTGAAACCTGCACCATTTGTTAATACTGCGTCCTTGTCTTCTGTATTAAAAAGAACCTCTTGTACGATGTTTATAATCCTGAAATTTTGAATTTCAAAAAAAATAAATAGCAGCAGACTTAGAGCCAGATCCTATAAGTGCTTATTTACAGTGACATCTACTCTTGTTCTGCATGGAAAAAGAAGAGAAGGGGCACTGCAGAATAGAAAATGGTTCTGCAACTTGAAATTGAGAAAGAGAGGGGGCCAGCTGCAAGATGTCATCCATGTCAGGGTGGGTTTTGGTTTTTTTGGTTTTTCGGTTTTGTGGTGTCTGCAAGTCAGTTTTTGACTCATGGCGACTGCCTGGACTAGTCCCTGCAGTTTTCTTGGCAAGGTTTTTCAGAAGTGGTTTGCCATTGCTTGCTTCCTAGGGCTGAGAGAGAGTGACTGGGCCAAGGTCACCCAGCTGGCTTTGTGCCTAAGGCGGGACTAGAACTCACAGTCTCCCAGTTTCTAGCCTAATGCTTTAATCACTACACCAAACTGGCTCATCTCAAGTTTAACATCTCCCATTGTGCCTGAATCACATATTTTTCTGTTCACACATTAAGGAAAAAAAACATTACTGTTTTTTTTTAAAAAAACTGGGAAAAATGTAGGGTTGGGAAACAACAGGCAGACACACCATTTTCTTCCAGCCTTATCCATAGTCCTTTTTTTCATGATTTGCTATATAGGGCTGATATTATTGGGGTCTGCAATATGGCAATAACAATGTTGCCATACAGTTGTAAGGAGTATAAAATTATTTATGTAAAACATCTAGAATGGTCAAAGCTGCTATTACAGTATTTATTCACCAGTGAGCTTAGATATTTTTCTTTAGATCTGTTTTTCAGTTGCTTCTGACTCTTGGTGATCATCATCATTGGACATCATTGTACCAGTACTGTGTGTCAGTAACTGCTTCTTTGAGTTCTTATAAGCTCATACTTGTGTCCTGTAACCACCTTATCTTATGTTGGCTTCTTTTTCAGTGCCTTTGATTTTTCCAAGCAGCAGGATCTTCTCCAATGACTCTTGCTGTTGCATTATGTGTCCAAAAATATTTAACTGTTAGCCTCATTATTAGTGCTTGCTTTTAGCAGTCTGGTTTTACTTCATCCAGTTCTGAATGATTTGTTCTTCTTCCAGTCCAAAGTATTCTCCACAATTTTCTCCAGCACCACAATTCAAAAGCATCATTTTCTTGGTTCAGCCTTTCCAGTGGTCCATTTTTCACGGCCATCTGTTACAACTGTGATAGCAATAGCCTTGACAATATTTAACTTGGATGTCAGTGGGAAGTCTTTCCATTTTAGTATTTTGTACTGACTTGTCATAGTCTTTCTGCAGGTCATAGATACCTCCTTTTTCATGACTAAAGTGACCAGTCTTGTGAATTTTTCAGCTTAGGAAGATAAAGTCTGTTACTGCTTCAACTTTTTCTCCACTTATTTACAGAAAAATAAGGCTGCCATTATCTACTGACACACAGTACTGTAATTTTAGGCTTGGTAGGAGGAGAGCTGTGTTAGTCTATGGTGGCAAAAAATAAGGAATCTAATTAAAAGGCATCTGATGAAGTAAGCTGCAGTTCAAGAAACTTGTAATAAAATGTTTTAGTCAGAAAAGGTGCTACCAGACTCCTGAATTTCTGACATAATTTAGTTTTGTTAGTATTGAGTAGCAGATGGGCTTTTTCACTCTCTTCATCTTCAACAAGGGATTCCTTAACTCTCCCTTGCTTCTGCCATCAAGGTATATCATCAACATATCTGAGGTAACTATTGCTCCCAGCAATTTTACAGTAATTCCAAATATTATTTCTTTTATTCCTTCATTTCTCATGATATATTCTGCATATAAGTTAAATAAAGTGAAAGCAGACAGCCTTGATGCACCTTTGTGCCAATATTGAATCATTTAGTTCCTCCATATTCCAGTCTAACTGTTGCTTCTGGTTATCAAACAAATTCTTCAACAGAATTTTAGAGGTGTGTTTAAGAGATAGCTACAACTTATTGTGTGGCGTACACAGTCAAAACCAAAAATAGACATGTTTAGAACTCCCTTGATTTTTCCATTATTCATTAGATGCTAGCAATGTGATCTCAAGGGCCCCTGCTCCTTCTAAATCTAGCTGGTACATCTGGCAGTTCTCTTTCCATGGACTGTTGAAGTTGGATTGCAAAATCCTGAGCATTGTTTTATTAGTGGGTGAGATAAGTGCAATTGTTTGGCAGTTTGAGCATTCTTTAGTATATTGCAGATTTATTTTGCAAACTTCTTAACGTCTGTTTCAGTTTTCACAACAAAGCCATACAGGTAGTCCTTGCTTACCAACCATTCGTTCAGCAACTGTTCAAAGTTACAACGGTGCTGAAAAAATAACTTTATGGCCCATTTACAACCATGAATGACGTTCACAGCATCCCTCAGTTGTGTGATTGCCATTACAGTCAGTATACATTGTCTTGTGCCTGACCTGTGTTTTTTTTTCTTTTTTCCCCCCTTGCAGAGCAGATTGATTGGAGAAAAAGGGATTGCAAGAAAGTAAGCTGTTTGTTCTTCTACACACGGAAAGCAATGTGATCGTGTTGACAGCAGGAAAGAGTCAGGCAAAGGAGAGACTCCCTACAGAAATCGCTTGCTTTTTTTCTACCCATCCCCCTCGCATAGTGGAGAGATAGGAGAGAAAGAGATTTCAAGAGACTTCTGTAAGCTGTTTGGTAACATGCCTGCGGTTCCCAGCCCCAGGTTGCGCTGTGATCACTTTGCTTTCAGTGTGTACAAGACAGTAAGCAGGCACTCAAGCTTTCCAAAGGGCAGGGGAGTGGTTAGGAGGCAAACAAAAGCTGATGGTATGAAACTGAGTAGTCTTGTCTCTTTCCATCCAGAAAGCATGGTGACGGTCATGTGATTTCCCATTTAGCGACCACTTCACTCAGCGGTGGAGTTGCCAGTCCCAATGAGGGACATTAAGTGAGGACTACCAGTATTCCTTTGGAAATGGCTTGTTAACTTTCTGATATTGAAAGTGTATTCATTTTCTTAAGCTTTTAAGGTGCAAACTTAATTCACTTTTTAATATTAAAATTTAAGGGAAATGTCACTGTTCAGTTAATACAAATTCATTCTACTCTCCTTCCCACTTGGTTTTCTGATTTTTCCCTTAACATTTTCTGCAGCTACTCAGTTTTAGTTCTTTTTGAGGTATTCCTCCATCCATGGGTTTGGTTTTTTCCCCAAGTTAGTTTTTAACTCCTCCACATTTAAGGTTTTACCAAGTCTCTGATACTTCCCTCTTAAGAATGATTGTTGCCATTTTGGCTTTGTAAATACTGACACTTCTGAATGGTGGAAACAGGAACTTTTAACATCTTCCAGAGGAATAGCCAAATAATGAGCCTTGAAACACTGATCTGCTCTTGTTTCTGATTTGTTGCATGAAGAAAAACAAAAAAAACATTTGACCAAATGCCTTGTAAAAACTGGACTACTGTACCAATTTCTAGAAGCTACCAAGAATCCTCATAGAAACCATTTGCTGCTTAGATCCAAAGAATCCAGAAATTAGCCATTCATGGCCATCAAAGCACAGCCCCTATCACAAATATATACTTTGTATATGTTTGTAAATATTTGGCTGATTACAGGAAAAAAATGAAAAATCCTAGCAGAATCCTAAGAGCATCAAGCCTATTCCATTGAACTATCTCAGAGGATGTCTTTGGATTCCAGCTATGACACAATATTGAACATATTGAGACTAGAAAGTGTGATCTAGCCAAATTAGTGAGATAAGCACCTGCTTAGCTCTCTCATATTAAAATCAATGGGACTCAGCTAGGTCAATATTCATTCACTCCTACAGTTGGATTGTTCCTTTTATTTATTTATTTTTCATTTATCACTACTGTGTTGTTGTAACTGACTTCAATCTGAATTTCTATGATCGTTTAAGTGGAAAATGCTGCTAGGCAACATTTGATTATTTAAATTGTCTAAATGTTTAGATATGGAAAATGTATCTTGTTTTTTTAATATGTTGTGAAGAATGGAACTGCTTTCTGTAGCCCTTTCCTTAAAAAGATATATTCATACATTATCAATCTAAATTGAAGAAATATACATAGATGGCATTTTATTTTTAGGGTGATCCTGTGAAGAAAACGGATATCTTTATTGCTGTAAAAACATGCAGGAAATTCCATGGAGACAGAAGTAAGTTCTGGATTTAAGAGTATATTTACATAATTTTTTTCTGAAGCTGCTTTGAAATGAATAGCTGGCCTTTTTGGCTTAGCATATTCGCTTTTTGAACTTTTTACATAGGAAATGGTTGTGAGAAAATTAATCAGAAAAGAAATTAGGAAGGAAGTTGAAGTTTGCATTGAAAGTATAAATCCACAGTTTTCAGGAGGGAGAATTATATCTGCTGCCTTTAGCTTCTCAAGGAAAGGGTGGGATATAAATATAACAAAAAAAATGTTTATTTATTAAACATGTATACAGTATATGAAATTAGAGCCTTTTCTTTTTTTTAGATGCTTTGGGTACATAAGACTGAGAATCTAGAATATTCCTAAAGATTAAATCCATGAATTTACCCCATTTCACCCAAATAATTTCTGTAATTATGTGATTCTCATTGACATTCCTGATAAAAGCTAATAGCAGGTTATCTCTAATGATGTACAGTAGGAGAAAATATTAATGAGTGACTCTGTATTTTTAGTTGAAATATATTTTTAATGTATAGATGGAAATGAATAAAACCTGTGCATACAATAATGTGTTTTATAAACCTACTATCTAAATGTTAAATGTTAAATTTTAACCAGAGTTTTGCTCGAAGTGAAGAACATCTTTGGTCCACATGAAGCATCAGTAGCTTCTTCCTTCTCTAATGACAGCTCTTTGAAGCATGAAGAATTTTCCTTTCATCATATCTGTCCTCTATTTCATGCATCCCTTCTATGTCAAACAGTGACTAGTTTGGTAGGCTGTATTGTAAACTAATCTAATTATGCCCATGTTTGAAGAAAATTGCCTTCAGCATTTTTCTCTGCCTTCAAATCATAACAAAGATGTATTGATCTTATTGTCCCTATAAACTGTGTTCTATCAATGTTATACACAGATGATAAGTGATCTTCAGACATTAGATTTATTCTTTGATAGTCTTTTGGGGTGATGAGGGAATTTATTTTCTTAGTACCGTTATTTCACTCATCACTGGTTTTAATTAGAGCATAGCCAAATTTTGTCAGATTATACTTTCTGAGAATTAAGAATTAAGGCTCTCCTTAATTTTCTATGGTGTCCTCATGCGATTACTACAAAGATCTAGAGCAGTGCTAGATCAAGAGCATTAAGGAGGACACAAAATGGTGACCAGAATATTACTAATTGCTGCAACCACTAAAGAAAAGCAAAAAAGTTATGCTGTTGCAAATACCTAATGGCCATTTCTGCAATTTGTATTTTCAAAAAAAGTTCTGTTAAAATGAATCCATATACCCCTTCACATTTGCTTTTTAAACTTCTCAGCTCTTTTTGAAGATAACCACCGTTTTATTGGTCTTCAGATACCTCTCAGCCTTTCACTCTTCCTTCGTATATTCTCATCCCTGCTTTACTTCCATCACATTCAGTAACCAGACCTTAACTGCATAGTCATGCAAATTATTCCATAATACAGGTCTATTCATTGTATCATATGCTTTCTCTGAATCGACACATAATAAACTTTCTTTCTGACATTCATACATTTCTTAATAATCTGTTGAAAAGCAAAAATCTGGTGTACACATCCCTTGCCCTGGCATAAAGGCAGGTTGTATTTTCCAGTCCATAAGCAACCGCATACATATTTTAACATTTCCGCAGCTTCCAACATTCTCATAGTGTTTATGCCTTCCTTTTCATCGTTTTTTTTTTCTTTGATGCTAACATTTATAGCATTAATTTCACACTGTTCTATGCAAATTAGGATCTCTAATCTCAGGATTACTTTGCAAATCAACATACTATGGCCTGCATCCCACCAACTAGGACGGGTTTCAAATTCATATCATCACAGTGCTGCATGTGAATTAGTTCATTAGCCAAGTGCTGCAAACACAGAAGCCACTTCATATGTTGGTACAACAGTCTCTAAATTCATGTGATATGCATAAAAAAGAATGCTGCGTAGAATCCACTCAAATGTCTGTAATTGTTCTATATTATTATTATTGCATAGCAAGTTGTGCACTGAATCTTTCCAAATAGCAGTGCTAACATCAGCTGAGGTCTTCAGGGGTTCAATGCCAGTAGAGCTTGGTCTGTTTCTCAAGATGGGAAGGGCTCTGTAATTGTTCTATATTATTATTATTGCATAGCAAGTTGTGCACTGAGTCTTTCCAAATAGCAGTGCTAACATCAGCTGAGGTCTTCAGGGGTTCAATGCCAGTAGAGCTTGGTCTGTTCAACAAGATGGGAAGGGCTCTTGCATGGAGAGCAGCCAAGAGCAGCAAAGGCACCTTCCCAACCTTCTCCTACTAGAGCCAGGCTCAGGCACTTGCCCTGCACTGCAGGCCTTTCCTCCAGCTGAAACCCCCCGGAAGGTGAGGAAGCAAGGTTTTCACAGTTTGAGCCTTGAACTGCTTTATTCCCACACCACCACCACCACATCTCTTCTTTTCTGCAGCTTTAGCATGAGAAGCATGGCTTTGTACTTGGGCCTGGAAGGCTGAGGGGCAGTTGTGCTCCTAATTCTACATCAGGGCACTGTTGTAACCAGGGCCAGGGCCCGTTTTGACCACTGTACTGCACTCTTTCTTCCTACAGTTCCAGAGTGAGAAGTGTCCTAGTGCCTAAAAAGTTACTAAGTAATACAGTGCCCACCCCACCCCCCAAGGGAATTCCAAAACTCTGGTGCCATGGCATCACAGAAAAGACCCCCTAGTAATGAATTGCTTTTCAGTAAAAGGAAATAAGTGGATTGTTATTTCTGATAGTAATTATAAGAAAATGGAAATCATGTCTCTATGTGCAGTGGTGTCTAGGTCACAAAAGCAAAGCAATAGATGTAACTATGATTGCTGTTTCAGACATTGAATCATACTACAAACTATGGTTTGAAGCTCCTTTAAAGTAGTTACAAAGCAAATGTTATGCAGTTCAGAAATTACACTGTATTTGAGCTTCTTTCAGCCAAAGTTTGACCTAATGTCTGAATTATGAGATTGTGTTGGACATAGGACGTCAGATAATATTTTACAGAATATTAATTGCTTTCAAAAGTTAAAAATTAGATTAATTAGAATTAACACATTTTATTTTGAAACACCTAACCATATCAAACCTGAATGTTGCATTGGATTACTCTTTTGCATATAACTAATTTTTTGATGCTATGAAATTATTAGTGTATAATTGGAATTCGCTGAAGAATGTTGTACCAAATCCATATAGGGATATTATTTTTAATATTCTTGATTTCTTTTTTTAAAGAAGTTTAACTTAATTATTAATCATTAATTTAAAAAGATAAATCCAGGTTTGAAATTAAATTAGTTAATATCCTTTATGGTACGATTTAAAAACTGAAGAAAATACTTAAACTTTCCTCATGATTTCCAGTATTACATAGTAAAGGATAATCTTATTCAGAAAACTAAAAAATAAAAGGAAAATGAGAAAGAGAACCTTCTTTATCTAGTGAGGTGTTTCTCTTATTCGTCCAAACTTTTTTCCATGCAACATTAGCATTGGGGGTTGTTTTCTTTTGATGTTGTTTCTTTGTTTTTAAATGTTTTTAACAATTTGTAAACCACTCAGAGTTGCTGGGATTCAGGCAAGCATATACATTTAATAAACTATTATTTACATGAAAGTGATTAGGAAAAACAGTTATATTTCACTCTCCTTTGGAATTTCAGTTGATAATAATGCACTACCAAAATAACTATCTAGTTTTGTTGAAACTATTCTTTAGTTGTTGAAATGTTTCTTTATATCTGCCCTCCCACCTGTGCTTAGACTCTGCTTTTGTTCAAAAGTATGGAGGAGGGTGATAAAACCTCTTCTAAAAATAGAGGCCAACAATTTGTTTAAAATACATTCATTTGTCTGTTACCTCGGTCAGTCTTTGTTTTCATTGTGGCTTGTAAACTTCTGCAATTGTCATTGTATTTCCATCCAACAGGCTCCATTAGAGAGGCTCCTCTTTAGGAGGAGTGGCAACCCAGTAGCTAAGGTCTCCAAAAATTGTCTTAAACTACAAAGTCCTTCGAATTATCTGGAAAACAGTTAAGGATTTTAAAAAAAAAAATTGCACTTTGAATTGGCCCTGGGAAGGCATTAGTAATCTGGGCAGTTGGTGCAGAATCCATAGTCTTTCCCAGCAAGAATGAAAATAGCAATATTCTGTACTTCTGAAGTTTTTAAGATACCTTCAAAAACAGCTATATTATATAGTCCAGTAGACATGTCTAACTGAGGCTAGGTCTTTCCCCAGTCACAGCTGATCACCAAAGGTATAAAGGCCTTCTTTTTCAAATTGTTTTCAGATCCTGTTCTGTTCTGAGTGTCATATCTATAGTGTACTTGAGCAATATAACCCCCTTTACTTTCTTGAAGAAAAAAATGGGTATAAATTTAACAATTAGGTAGAAACAAACAAGTGTTTACTTGTTGTTGTTCAGTCGTTAAGTCGTGTCCGACTCTTTGTGACCCCATGAACCATATCACGCCAGGCCTTCCTGTCCTTCACTGCCTCCCTGAGTTTGCTCAGTTTCATGCTCATTGCTTCAGTGATGCTATCTAACCATCTCATCCTCTGCCGTCCTCTTCTCCTTTTGCCTTCCATCTTTCCCAGCATCAGGGTCTTTTCCAAAGAGTCCTCTCTTCGCATTAGGTGACCAAAGTATCTGAGCTTGAGCTTCATTATCAGTCCTTCCAATGAGCAGTCAGGGTTGATTTCCTTTAAGATTGACTGGTTTGACCTCCTAGCAGTCCAGGGGACTCTTAAGAGTCTTCTCCAGCACCACAGTTCACAGGCATCAATTCTTCGGCGCTCAGTCTTCTTTATGGTCCAGCTCTCACAGCCATACATTACTACTGGAAAAACCATAGCTTTGACTATGCGGATCTTTGTCAGCAAGGTGATGTCTCTGCTTTTTAATATGCTATCTATGTTTGCCATAGCTTTCCTCCCAAGGAGCAAGCGTCTTTTAATTTCATGGCTGCAGTCTCCGTCTGCGGTGATCTTGGAGCCCAAACAAATGAAGTCTGTTACTGCTTCCATTTCTACCCCTTCTATTTGCCAGGAAGTGTTTACTTAGTTCTGTATAATTTACTTGAAAGTAAATCAGATTTACTTCTATGCAATTTCACATACAATCCCATTGCAGGGTTGACCATCTGATTACTGTAAATGGGTCTGTGGCTATGGTTCCATCTAAAAGGATCCAGTATTAAATTGAACTTGAAGACATGACAATGTATTCTAAATGAGTGTTACTATTTCCACACGGTCACTTTGCTTCTCCTGCTTGTATCTTCACATGTTTTTTTTTTCAGTACCTATTGTGAAACAAACCTGGGAAGGAGAAGCCACTTTCATTGAATACTACAGTGACTATGCAGAAAGTTCAATACCTACTGTTGATATAGGAGTACCAAATACTGAAAGAGGTCAGTTTAACGTCTGATATTTTTTCATGAGTAGTAACAAGTATTCTATATGAATGCCTGGAACATAAGTAAATGCTTATTGCTGGTTTGGCTCCAAGTTGCAGGCTTAAGTGATGCTTAAGATGCAAAAGGGGATCCGCTCTATTGCTGCTCCTCTACCATCTGTCATGTGGGATTGGGCTGAGCAGGAAAGGTCAAATATTGGAGCAAAATTAATGTCATAAATAGAGACAAGTCAAGGATGATGGTTGCCTTGGGGTCCATAGGTATAGGTGGCTTTGGCCAATCTTTAAAGCAACCAAACCTGGTTGTGGTCATCTGCAGGGCTGGCACACACCCACAAAGAAATAAACATGTTTGCCTATGGTGGAACAATGGAGTGGACACAACTTATGGGCAGGCATGGCAGACAGCTTCAGTGCATGTTATCTAAGGAGAGCAATAGACATGACCAAAGAGATACAGAAAATTCTGACGATTTGCTGCCCTCTAATGGTCATCTAGATCATTGCTCTGGCTCAGATGTGGAAGCCCTGTGTTGGGGCAACCTACCTGCACTGCTCTGCCCCAGGAGTGTCTAAGCCACCACAGCCGCCATTCCTCCCTGACAGCAGTTTATAAGTCCCAAGCAGCACAACAGATCTGCTTCATCCAATGTAGCCACTAGTTCTTTAACTGATCATTTCTGTTGGGATGGGGGCGGGCATCTGAGAGGTTTGCCTTGGGACCCTGAATGCTCTATGTCAGTGTTGTCCAAACTTGGCCACTTTAAGATGAGTGGACTTCAGTTCTGGGAGTTGAAGTCCACTCATCTTAAAGTGGCCAAGTTTGGACAACACTGCTCTATGTACATCCTTGGGCAAAAATGCCAGTTACATACACAGCATGTTATTGCACCCTTCCAGAGACTAGATGTCTGTCTACATTACAGCAAGGGCCAGCCATCGTACTGAAGCTGGAGGCCTGACATTAATTTTCATTTATTTTTCAGTCTGCAAGGGCCAGGGTAGGTATGGCCAGGGTTGCAATGAAGTTAAAATGTTCAGCCCATTTTTGAGAATTTGGACACTGGGCTTGGTCATTTAAAGGGGAAAGAGTTTTACTGCAGCAAACAACAAATAAATAAATACACTATCCCAAATTAATATTTTTACTAATTAATTATAGCAACATGATCTGTGCTGCAAAATAAGTCTTAGAAGGCCAAGGATTGCCCTCTTTTTAAATTACTATATTGCATTAAAGGCAGCCAGCCAAGGAGATTCTATCTCCAGATCCTAGTCCAGTTTTAGGTGTCCTCTATTAATCCAGAAAATCCCAATTATTATTAGGCTGATTGACCCATACAGTTACTGAACATGCCTTATTTAGAAATATATCAAGACTTTTACTTAATACCTACTTCATTTCCCCCCCCCCTTATTTTTGTTACCTTCTAGGCCATTGTGGAAAGACTTTTGCCATTTTGGAAAGATTTTTAAATCATAGTCCTGTAAAAATGCCTTGGTTAGTAATTGTGGATGATGATACCTTGATAAGGTATGAATTTCAGAATCAAATTAAATTGAATTATACAATGTCTTGTGTCTGTTATCACCAATATAACTTGCAGGATTGCAAACCCCAAATGAAATGTGAAACATGAAGATTTATGATCCGATGCAATTTTTTTTGTCAGACATCATATCCAAATAGCACAAATTAAAAGCATCTCTCAAATGTTAAATTAAATTTACAACTGGATATTTGAGCACATTGTGGCATAAAATTGAATTAGTGTATAGAAAGGTAGCAAATTTGAAACATTGCTCTAGCATTGGAATTTATGAGTGTATATGAGGAAAAAATGTACAAGTAATAACATGGCATTGGTTGCCCAAAGGTTTCCACCAGCTCACTCAAGTAATGCAAAGTAGAGGATTATGAAGTAGTGTCCAAGCCAACAACATTTCTCTTCTGTCTTGGTAATGCAGTAAGCACTCTACAAGTTTGAGCCCACCACTGGAACTGGAGACCTGGCAGCTGTTGCTCCAGACATGAAATCTCCACTGAATGGCTGCCTCCTCCTGGATGCAGCTTAGTCTCCTCACCACATCATGCTCTCTTTCGGGGGGGGGGGGGAGATTGATATAGTAGATTATGCACTCTTTCATCTTTGGGTCACACAGGCTGATAAGCATGAATGTTCGCTTGTCACCTAAGGACTTCAGACCAAGCATGATTACATAATGAAGTGGGTTACCAGGTTCTGACATTCTCAGAGTCCAGCTTCTAAGACCTTTTTTGGGGGGCGGGGGAACATGGGCTGAAACCAGCATGCGTATCTCTGCTTAAGAAGTTTGTTGCAAAAAGCAATGGTACAAGCAAAAACCAGTTTTGATCATGAGTCATACTGGCTGGAGAATTGTGGGAGTTGAAGTCCACAGGTCTTAAAGTTGCTGAAATTGAGAAATACTAAGCTAGATGGAGTTTCATCAGATGGAGAAATCTTAGGGATCAGATCTTAGGGCAGTATGAACTTAGTGTCACACTGATTCTCTTTCCTCCTTTCTTCCATATTCTGGTGGAAATACCCAGCAATTTTAAGGCACATGGATTGCTGGCAGTACCTCCTGCCTGTTGTTACTGAAGTGTTTGGACTGTGGGAAACAGCAGCAGCTATATAAGGAGTAAATAATTTCTTCAGTGCCAGATATGTTTTGAATAAAATTCTTTTTTAAAGAGACTTTCAATTCCCATTGACCCCCACCACCACCAATTTTGATCTGAAGATAATAGAGTGGACTCACCCAATAGCTATGCTGTTATTATTACTATGTAAGATCACTTATGTAGTTTCATAGGCTTGACATGAGCTCTGGAAATAAATTTTATCCAGGTTACTCCAGAGATAGTTCAACCATGCTACTGTTCAGATCTAAAGCAAGATCTGGTTAAACAGCACTCTGTTCTTCCATAGTCTAGCAGAGGAAAGCATACATTACTGTCATGTTTTATTTTTCACTAGAAAGAAAAACAATTTGTAGGAAAACTAAGTCTTTATGAAGGAATGAAGCATTGCCAATTTTCACTGATATTGATGAAGGAGCTTTCAAGCTATGTTTCTTTAAAATCTGGCTGTTATTGTTTGGACACAGAATGCAATGAAATATTTTATGTTAGGAGACCATATGATGGGGAGAAAGCATGCCAAATTTCAAACAGATAGGTTAAGGGAGGTTGCACAGAGGAAGACATATTCATAAGGAATCATGATGTGTATTTCTGGATACAATGGAGATAATTTATGGTGTTGACAGAAGAAATTAACTGACTGGTCTTTTTCTTAAAATAACTAAGTTTTTAGGAGAGGTCAAGTTGATAATGTAGCTCCCAAAACATTTTCACACAACCATCTAGGACAAAATACTGTATGATACTGAAATGCAACAAATGATACAGCTCTCTTTCAACCCCAAAGATTTCTCCAGCCCCCGCAGTTCTGTGATTGCAGCAACCAAAGGTGATCATTCTGATTTAATCACACACAGTATTTTCCCTCCATCACTACACTACCATTGTGCTTATCTAAGCAATAGAAAAATCTTGTCCTTTTGGCATACCTGCTCACCAGCTTTTCTAAGATGTCAGCAGTCTGGCAAAACCAGTCAAGACTAGTTTCATGTAAGCCCAGAACAGATGTCTATTCAGATCCATTTACTATTGTCTGGGTAGAATGAACTCCTGTTCCAAATTACTCTGCTCCAGCTTGTTGCCTGGGCTTTGATCAAATCTAATGTACAAGCGTAGTAACTATGTGAGTACATTTGGTGGTTGGGTTCAAACTTTGCAAGCAGATTGCTACAAAAGCAGATTTTAAAAACTATTCTATTCTGCATGCCCCAAGCCTTTCCAAATACTTGGAGATTTTCCTGAATAGCCTGGGTTTTGGTATGGGGGCCTGATAGCCAGAGACAATGACTTCTATATTTTGGATTTGGAAACTGACATGGAAAATGTTAGCAAGTACCAGGTTTGTGGCTTCCTCAAATATAAAAGATGTATGTATTGATTATAGTATTAAAAATTAAGGTCATGCAACATGAGGAATGTAAAGCATGGCATTTATGCTTTAAAGTTGCATTTTCCAGTTAGTGCAAGGGAAAAATAATAATAATCTCTCTTTCCTATGCTCTTATATACTAAAATAACCAAATACAGTAATGAATGGGAGGAACTCTGACATGTTTAAAACCCAGTTTTCTTTTTATATTTGTTAAATTGAAGATTCAGTGCTGCATCCAATAATTTTCTCTTTTACAAAATAAGCATGACTTAAAAAGGAAAAAATTACCAGAAGAAGATATACCTAATACATTAGTTTCTGTGAAATTCTACAATGGCTGATAGTTTAATTCATTTTCAGTACAAATAATTATTTTGGGATTAACATGGGATTAGCATAGGAAGGAGAGTACATGCAACATTATTGGTCGCAAAAGCGGCCATACAATGTGAGAAGTTCTCACTTTCAGATTTCAAATTTTTTTGAACTAGTGATGAGTGTGGCATGCTTCTCAAAATCCTTTTCTAGCATCCAGGTCTTGAGGCAACAGTCTAGTATTTACTGATGTGTCAGTGAATTAACTGGTGCCAAACAGACAGAACTTTGCAATAAATCCCATTAGGACATGATTTTTTCCATATTTGGAATATGTAGCTGTTTGCTGATCTATGATAGCTTATATTTCATGCTCCATATTGGCAACACTGGGAAGTTAATCACACAACCAGCACTTCTGCAGAAGTAATTAAAATGTCATCATTTGATGCCAAATATCAGCATGTACATCACACTTGAATATAAATGTAATAACATCATATCAACTCACCCAGAGCTCTATTCTGTATAATCTAAAAGCCTAGTTTATATTACTAGAGTAGAGTGATTAAATTAAAAAAAAATCTACCTATTTGGTATTTACCTTGGTACATATATTTATCTATTGAAAAAGGCAATAGAATATATATTCCCAAAATTTATATCCCACCAACTTCCAAAGACTCCTGAAAATTGTCATCATAAATAATAATTCAAAGCAAAAATTAAACATTTCAAAATTGACATCAAATGCTAAAATTAAAAATCAGTGTTAAAAATGGCCTTATGCAACCAGATATTCATCCCCCAAATGCTATATGGAACAGCAGTGCTTTTACCACTCTCCGAAGCACAAGCAATTTGAATATTTGGCAATAGCATGCCCTCCACTAAGAAGGTCTGCTTCTGAGTTCCTCCCCATCCCAGCACAGGCACTTGTAGCTTCCCTATCCTGGTGGATCAAACAGGACAGGCAGAGTCCCTTCGGAGGAGACAGTCCCATAAATAATCTGAGACTAAACTATATAGAGCTTTAGAAGTTAACATCAGCACCTTGAACTGAATTTGGAAACAAACTAGTGTAATGTTCCTAAAGTGTCTCTAGTACACTACTGTTTGGTTCATGGTATATTGTAACAACTGTAGTTTCCAGGTGGTTTTCAAAGACAGCCCTAGGTGGCACTCATCACAATAGTCCAGCCTTGAGATAATAAAGACAGGAGTAACTATCACTAAAGCTTTCACTCCAACTGTTGCTCCAGAAGGAATTATAAGTCCAGGAGGAACCCCAAGGCCATGGACCTGCCCCTCAGGGGGAGAATAACCCCGTCCAGAGAGAGTCACCAGTGAAACCAAAGGTTACTGGGAAATACCATCTGGGAGCTCCCTAATTTTTGAGTATAGTAGCTTATGGATATGGGTGATCAGTGTTGAAAAATCTTTATAATTCAGATACAACAGAGCTCTGGATGTAGTCCTCTGTGGGAGGGGAAGTGGTGAAATGTGCATCAAAATTTATGATGGAAATACTTCAAATCATGTACTTGCATCAGATGTCAGGACACATAAGGGTGGGATCATGATATCATCAAATCAAATCTTTATTACAATCATAGACGAGTTCACATCATCATCATGATTTGCTACAGACACCACCAGCCCTGAATTTTGTAATTTCTCATGGTGGTGGTGGTGGTGGTGGTGAATTGCAGAAATACATTAAAATGATGCAGCCTGACATAAGGGATTTATAAAAATTATGTTTAGCTTTTAAACAGTGAAATTATTCTTGATTATCATTAGGGAATAATCTGGGGAATGTTACAGGTGTTTATTCTGAAGAAAAAAACCAAACAATATGACAGAAAAGCATATTCTTTTTAAATAAATAGTTGATGATTATATGGATTTTTCTTAGAAGCAAACCTATGAGGTCTTAAAAAAAAAAGTAACTACTGAAGATGTTTTAAATATTCCAAAGACATTCTCTTAAACATTTAGCTTCAGCAATCTACCTGTGCTTGCTTAAGCTGATAGTTTCAAGGTTTTGGAATTTTTCAAAGTAATTAAATGTATGGATGGTATTTCACCAAGTGATTTTTATTCCAGCATCTCTAGGCTCCAGAAATTACTCAGTTGCTATGACCCAAGTGAGCCAGTGGTTCTTGGGGAACGCTATGGCTATGGCTTAGGATCAGGAGGTTATAGTTACATTACTGGTGGAGGAGGGTAAGTCATTTAAATTATTCAAAAGAGTAAAGATACACAAGAGCAATAACTCAGTTGTTTTTCAACAGCTTTCACGATGGGTAGATTTTCTCTCATATCGGGCTCTGCAGAGAAAATCTACCCATCACGAAAGCTGTTGAAAAACAACTGAAATCTAACAGATTTTCTCTGTTATCAGCTAGAGCTTTTTATTCAATAATAATGCTTTTCTTCTTGGTTATTAATTTTTTCTTGGATTTGTCTTAAAAGGATGGTCTTCAATAGAGAAGCAATCCAAAGATTGTTTACTAGTAAATGCCGGTGCTACAGCAATGACGCCCCTGATGATATGGTAATTGGAATGTGTTTCAGTGGTTTAGGAATTCCAGTTACACACAGCCCTCTCTTCCATCAGGTGAGGATTATCACATGTGTAAATAAGTATCTCATTCTTAATATTAGGCCAGTTTCCTTAAAACCTAATTAAAATTATACTACAGCTGGGAAGTAGATTAAAAAAATATTCCTACTCTTTCCTAGAGTTTTTACTACTTAGTACTAAGAACAGGGATGCATGGCACTTAAAAACTATAGATGGAATGCTGGAACTTTGGCATTGAAGTATAGAGCACACATTATTAACAGAATGGCAAAAGATACTTTTTTTGCTCTACACAAATTAAATCCTTCTGGAATAATAAAGAAGAAATAGGTGAACAGACAGTGAATATCTCAGTGCTTCAAATCATGCTTATTTTCACAAATATGTCAAGTCTTTTGTCTGATACAAGCACCAACAAGAGCATCTTATCTTCTCACAATACAGCAGTCAAAACATTGCATACTTTTAAGACATATTTAGATCATTTAAAAACAAAATCAAGAGAAATTAAGTCTTCCCCTGTAGTTTTAACTACATATTTTGTGTTGTTCAGTTTCTACATGTAGCTACACAATTTTTTCCACTAAGTCATGTTATATAATCATTCAAGCCACTTTAACTTCCAAAAGATAATGTCTAACTTTTCAGTGTGTGCTGATCATCACCAAATTTAACTAGAACCCATTTGTAATGGTAGCATGAAGCATAATAATAATAAATTAACAATTTATACATATCATAAGTTTTCTCATATCGACATTTAGCAGCAATCTCATGCTTGAACTATAGGCTTAGTTTATATTAGGAAATGGTCCAGTCCTATTTCACCTTATCTTTCTAGAAGATATAGATTCTGGGGAATCCACTTAAATACTCTGATCTTTGATAAGTATTTAATTAATCTCCTGAGATGATCTCATTACTGCAACTGTTGGATGAACAATTCAGGTTATGCAACTAAGATATTGTTACCTCTTAATCTTTGATTTCAATCAGCCCTCTAGTTCAATAGCAAGTAAGGCAAATTCTTATTATGCTGAAATGCTTAACTTCAAATAGAGAAATGCTGGTGCTATCCAAAAGTCATCCAGTTTTTCCTTCATCCACCCCTCTGGTACAATATAGCCTCAAAGAAGCATAAATCCCCACAGTAATTTTAAAATTCAGCAGTCATAAGGCAAAATGTATGAGACTTAATATGGAACCAGAATAAAAATTGCTTAAATAATAAATTAAGAATTAAAACAAGGTAGGCATAGGAAATTCCATAATTCCAGGTCACAACCATCTATGCATATCATTATTTATCTTTGACTACCAGCAACCTTCCAGGGACCCAAACAGAACTTTTTCATATCATATCTGACTCTTGAAAAGAAAAAGTAACTGGAGATGCTACAGATTGAGTTACAAAATAATTTCATTATAAAATAAATGTGAAAGTTTAAGGACAGAGGATAAGTAACATTTACTGTGTTGAAAATCAAGAAGACAGATATTTCCTATTAATTTCTCCAGCACAAGCACAATTCTTCTTAAAGTATAGCTCAGTCATTTATTATTCTCCTTTCTTGGGATTTAGTTAAACATTTAAATTTCAAATGGAGGAGGCAAAACAGATGAGAAAGCAAAATATATCTTCAAGTTGCCTTCTTATACAAGTAGCTGATCAAGAATAATACATTTTTATGTTCTTTTAAAATCATCTCTAATTCTTTCATTAAGCCTACTTGTAGAAGCAAAAGGTAACTCACATGTAAGCGTGTTTGCTTCTGTTTAAATATTTCACCAATATGCATTGTAACAGGGAAAAAGCAAATACTGTTGTGGCTCTAAGAATGTATTCGTAAACAAATGTTTTTTAATTGCCATATTCAATCAGTGTGATCCTCAGTGGATTTTCCATATTCCCAAAATCTCAACATAGTTATTTGGTGTAAAGTACAATGTGTCTTATGGATCATCCAGTACCATAGTTTTCATGGCAGGCAGATTGTAGAATTTGGAACAAAAAAAGAGCATTTATATTGTTTCACATCATTTAAGCAAGAAGATAAAATTATTCTTCAGTGCATAATTTAAGTATATACTATAATAAGGGGGACTGAGAAAAATGCTCATTTTTTAAAATTTTATTGCAGAAGCTATGCTCTTGCTTTAATTTCACTATACTGGCTTCTCAGATCTAAACTACCTTTCTCTAAAATAACACAGTATTTTGAACTTACTGGAAAAAATATGCTTAGCTTTTTTATTTTCTTTCAGAGTATCATCTTTTGTTGACAGTAGAACAATTTGCTTTATCCTATTATTGGTTATCAGATAATGGGATTTAGTAATGCTTCTCCTAAAAAGAATAAATGCAGCTTTGTTTACCATTGACACAACAGGTACATTAGCTATTTGCAGACATTCAAATTGTGTATGCAGTGTTTCATTGGAATAATAATAGCCTAGCCTGACTGCCATATTGAATTCATCTTGGCACAAAGACCTACCTGCATAAAGGTCAGTGTCAACAGATTTTCTGCAAAGACACTGTACATTCCTGCTGTGCTTAGCTTGTCATCAGCTTCACAGGACTGTATCTGTATCTGATTGCTTAACTTTAATCTCTGCTTCTTCTTTTTTAATTGAACAAAATATTTTATTAGCATGCAACTCATTGTCTCTCTTCCTGCAATTACAGGCTCGACCAATGGATTATCCAAAGGACTTCCTATCCCATCAGGTTCCAATATCATTTCATAAACACTGGAATGTTGATCCAGTAAAGGTTTATTTCAGATGGTTGGCTCCAAAAGTGCAAGATTTGGAATATGGAAGTAAACATGTCAGAGAGGATTTATAATCTGTGAAAGTATTTAAATATTGTTACAAGCTTAATATGTAGAATATAGATTGAATTTTATTGCTCTATTTATAATTATTTGTTGCTCATATTGTACAAGACAATAAGGGCACAGTCTAATACCACTTTTGGCACAGTATGCTATTTTCTCCCTTTTGGAGCACTATAATTTGTATCACATAATTAGAACCACTGTTTAGGGATATAGTGTCTGCGCACAAGCCATTTAATCCCTTTATTGCCACATTGTGCATTCCTTTGTGTAGGTACTAATGAAGGATGGGTTGGAAACAAGTTTATATTGAATCCTGTGAGAGTCCTTCACATAGTATCCACAGTTGTACTAGACCATGCTCTGAAGATCGCTGCTCAAACTAAAATGGATACAAATTCATATTTGTGCACATATTCCTTTTTTTATTGGGCCTTAAAGTTTGTAAAATTAATGCTTTTATTCTAGAATTTTATAATGTTTATCATCTATTAGATGCTAAGATTTTTTGCCAGTTCTTAAACATCAACATGTTTTTCCTTGTTCTCTCTACCACACTCCTTTGCTTCCCAAAGAGATACATTTTGAAGGAAAAAATACACCACCATCTTCACACACACATTGTATCATATATAGTCATTGTGCAATTATTTAAGATGGTAACAGAATAGGAGAAAATGTTTGCCCAGAATGAGAGAAAGAAACATTGCCCTTAATTTCATTTCATCTTCTAGCAAAGTTTCACTGTTGTGTGACAATAACACAGCATTCTATTTCCCATAAGAACTTTAATTGCTTGGAATCAATTCAGGAAGCAGCAATTACTGGCAAGGATTGCACGTGCTTCAAAAATGGTGAGGAATAAGTGTTTCAACCTCAGAGAACCCAGCATTTTTTTGATGCTCATTAAAGGAGCCCCTTTTTTTCAAGTTTCTGTGCAAGTCTGCTGCTGTTTTCGGAGTCCTCGTGTTGCGCTTGCCCAACATCCAAAGCACTTATGTTGATTTTTTTTAAGTGTGCACAGCCCTACTGGTTCTTCATTTTTTTCCTTGTGACAGCATTGAAATAATATGGAACAAACATGCTTGAATGTGGTGAATCAAAAGGCAAATTAGGGTCTTTTTGTAAAACATCTAATCTACCGTCATCTCACACTCTCCCTTTCTTCTTAAAAACCATATGAGTAAAAATTCATTGCAGCCCTGATAAAGAATTTGTATTCAATATGTATTCCATTCTAACTTTTCTAATAAAATTTCTTCCATCAAAGGCAGTTAAGGCTGTAAATCAATATTGTTTGCTATATTGTAGCCAAATACAAATTCTTAAAGCTGTATTGCATAACTGTTTTCATAAAGGTCTACTTTTGTGTTTTTAATAGCACAAGGCATTGTGTTCCAAAGTCCTGTCATTCTTAGACCATTGGAAAATGAATTATTTGACCAACATCAATAAAACAGTATATACATACTATGAATGTAGCGTGGATTTTTTTTTTTTGAGTGTACTCAGTGATCCTGCTCAAGATGGCTAAGCATTTGAATTAAAGGAGTCACTATCTTCTGTAGTTTCTGTATTTCCTTCTCTCAGTGCCTTAAACAATACATACATCTACTGATTCACATTTACTATGCTTTTTGTACTATATGGAATGAATTATTATTTATGTTTTACTATGTGGAATAAAACAAAATGGTTTAAAATAGTATAATATATTGTATTGGCACTTTTTTGTCAACAAAATAATAAACCAGGGGCTCCTAGCAGATTTTTTTCTCTTTTAAAATAAGACATTCTATGATTAATTTTATAACTTGCTTCTTCACTTGTTTACTCAACTCTTTAAAAAAAAATTCCTGTTTTATTTTCATGCTTTTATTTGTAAATCATAAAATGCTCTTTCATAGTTCCTGAAGGGTGATTATGTTAATAATATATTGAAACAGATCCTTGTTCTAATAAAGTCATTAATTCAGTCTTGAAAATAGAATTGTCAAAAATATGCCATGATAAGTAAAAACAGAAAGCAATCAAGGCCATGAAGATTTTGAAAAGTGATAACGTACTGGTTTTGCATTATGTCAGGAATTATATTAAAAGATTTCCAAAATTAGCCTGATATTTAACAACTTTCCTGAGAATGAATTATGATATTGAACACTCTCTTTACTATATTTATTCAACTCTTGATATCACTGTATTGGAGGTTCCTCATTCACAGGCATGCTTAGTAATGAGGCCTTTTGGGGATCTTGGAGGGTAATATTCTCAAAGCATTTGCAATTCAGCTTTCCTTTGGAAGCTCAGAAGAGAAATTGTGCTTTGAATGTTCAGACTTCATTTTCTTAATATTTTAAATTTTGTCATTGTTAGAATTATTAGCTATTCTTAAAAGTTAGTTTATTTCTGATAGCCCTCTCCTTCCATTGTCCCTTCCCTTCCTGTGTCTGGACACATCCTCTAAATATGTAGCATGGATTAATTATTACTCCAATGAGAACAAAATGACAAAGAAATAGCATATAGCATTTATTTATTTATTTACATATTTAAAATAGAATTATATGTGGGCAGAAACTGATTTTCTTAACTTTCTTAAATATAGTCTAAAATAATTAGTTTGTTTATTATTTTATTCATTTATTAAATCTGTGTAGCCACCCATCGGCTCACTGCTGCCACTCTGGGCAGCTTACGGAGTTGAAAACCAAAAAGCACTAAAAGACAACCACGAAAACCTGCAAAAATAATTAAAAACAATAAAACTATTAAACCATACAGAGCATAATCTGCAAGACAGCACCATTCATTTTCTAGAATTATTATTATTATTATTTTAAATTTATCGGCCTCCCAACTCCAGTACCAGTATAAATATAACCATTCAACAGGCTCTCTGCCATCATGTGGATTCCCCAGGCTAAATGACAATGCCATGTCTTCAGGCTGTAGTTGAATTGTTTGGATTTTTTAATGACAGAATAGGTAATAGTTTGTCCCTAGGACTTGCATATGCCTCCCGCCAGCACAGCATACTCTTGCAGATGTTTAAATTTTCTGAAGTCTGCATAAGCAGTAAGCAATAGCATGCAGGGGCTTACAAACTGTTCAGTAATAGATACGCGGGATTGCTAAGAAGCAAGAGTTTGCTTCAAAATATGTTTTTCCATACAAATCTTTCAGCGATAATGATGGGACATTTTGAATTTAAAACTGTTACAAACTGTTATTCAACATGGAGGCCTGGCATGAGTATAAGATAAATGTGTTGTGAACCTATTATGCTAATTTACCAGAAAACAGTAATGGGACTGCTAAACAATGCCTGATTGCTTTCACTTGATTCTTCCTACCTTCAGAATGAAAGCAAGCAGGAAATCTCAGAGACTATCTATCATCTCTCTCTATCTTCTGTCTCTGTCTGTCTGTCTGTCTGTCTATCTATCTATCTATCTATCTATCTATCTATCTATCTATCTATCTATCTATCTATCTATCTATCTATCTATCATCTGATAGATTGATATGGTCGGTGACTAACATAGGATTAAAACCAAAAACATAAAAATAAAACTGTAACCAAGGCTAATCCATCATCATTCAATATTCCAACTGTTACAGGCAGGCTTTCCAGGACTCTCACCTAATGCCTGGGGGTGGCAGCCAGATCTTGAAGACTTTACAAAACAGGTTCAGGGTCATCCAGATCTTGAGAGTTATGCTGTTCCAATAGGTAAGCACTGTGGCAGAGGAAGTACACCTCTTGGGTCCTGCTAGTTGACAGTGTTTTATAGAAAGGAGCAGAGCGTGCCCCATCTGTTGGATCTTCTGGGATGGGCAGAGACAATTGGACATAGGTAGTCTCACAAATAATCTAGTCCTATCTCATGGAGAGCTTAAATTCTAACAGGAAGTCTACTGGGAGTCAGTGCAGCTCACAAAACAGTGTTCTATGGGAGTACTTTGGTGCTCCATACCTACCTGTGCCACTGCATTCCAAACCAGTTGCAGCTTCTGGATGGTGTTCAAGGGCAGTCCCACGTACATTACCTGGGATCCATATGTACGGTGTACATTACATGTACATCCTGTACATTACAATAATCTACATGTGAGGTGGCCAAGGTGTGAGTAATTGTGCGTGAGGCCTCCCAATCCTGGAACATGGGCAATTGCTGCACAGGATAGATTTGTTCAAAGGCCCTCCTACTCTTAAAGCAGGAGCTGAGACAGCTTCCACCTGCTCTTCAAGCAGGAGCTGAGTTCAAGATGACCCCCAAATTGTTAGGAGGAGTGCTACCCCATTCATAACTAAAGATGGAAAGTCCCCAAATCCAGGGAGCCCAAAAATCCATAGTCTTCTTAGGAATGACTCAAAGTCTGTTCTTCCCCAGACCTCCACAGTCTCCAGGGAAAGAACCATGACACAATCACTTGGTTGACATGGAGGAGAGGTATATTTCACCAATGGGAAGATATCCCTAACATTTGCATGATGAGTGAGTGACCATACAAATTGAATAAATAAGAAATAAAATCTGCTTTCCTGTAATTAAAACCATATGCCATGCCCTTCACTTTCAGACAAGTCTCTTCCCCTCACTTTCTGCATGTTCTTTATTACGGCTTCTTCTTCCCCTCCTTCTCTCAATTACTGATACTGGAACATTTGTGAGTTTCCTCCCAGTTGTCTTGCTGCCAAAAAAAGGCTTTAACTCAAAAAATTCCGCTGTCCAGCATCTGAGTCTCCGTATGCACAACACAGGCTGTCTTCCTGGTCTTTCCACACACTCACAAGATGCTCCAGGCTTTTTTTCCAGATCTTTCTCCTCATCTAGGGCTGAAATCTCTTGACTTGGCAGGCTGGGTTATTCCTCCATTCCACTCCAGTTAACCAGGTGATGTCACCTCCTGCAGCATCTGAAATATAACCACTACCCCCCCACACACACCCTTTCTCTGATTTTTCTTGTTATAATAGAAAGCATAGACATGCTTTGGATATAATATATAAGCATGTCTATGCTGCTGTACAGGGGCATTCTAGCATTTTCCCATTTTCTACCTACATGCTCTTGGTCTTGTGCTGAGTTATCTGCCTTCGCTAAAAAAATCCATGATGCTGGTACAGACCCAACCATTTTCCACCCACAAGGCACTTCACCCTGCCGCAGCCCACTTGCACAATAAATACATAATTATTCATACAATTATATGTTCCAAGTATTTAGAATATAATTCAGACATTCATTTTCAATTTTAAACCATATTCATCTTTGTAACATCTTCCTAACAAACTTATAAATATTAAACCAAATGGGGCAATAGCAGGACAAACCCATATCATAAGAATAAGAATCTTCTCACCATTAACCAATTACAACACAATGAAGTTGACAGTCAAACCTTTTAAAACATTCTGTATGGTATCCAGTAAACACGAAAAAGCACCTTTTGTTGAATGGTCTGTTTTAAGTGTACTTATTTAAGACCCTTAACTGTTAAAGTGTTAGAGTTCTTGCAAAGAACAACAGCAATCTAGGCAATGCTTTCTAACGATGTGTATGTGTGTCTATACATATATACACAGATACACATACACACAACCAAACTATAAACATAGAATCAGACAAAATACATTCCAATACCAACAGTAAATTGGGAGCTTTAGATGCTGCTAAAGTGTCTCAGTGTTTCTCAGACTTGGCAACTTTAAGACATGTGGATTTCAACTCCCAGAATTCCCCAGCCAGGGTGAAGAACATTGTGAAATCAAGAGATGTTTTTCACTATCCAAATTTCTCTTGCAGTAACTCAGTTTAAACTGTGTTTGGCAATATGCTGATCTAAAGTATTGATACTCTATTTATTTAACTGTCATGTTCAAACTAGGATTATTCCAGAACATACATTTCGTATATAAGTAAGGATCATAATTATGCTTCTTCCAAATGTATCTTGCAACCTCCTATTTGGATTACTGTAACATGCTGTACATGGGGCTGTCCTTGAAGAGCATTCAGAAATGGCAGTGCAGAATGCAGCAGCGTGGGGCAGTTCTTGACATTTCTCATTTCGCCCATCCTGTATAACATTCCTGCTCCACAAACTGCGCTGGCTCACAGCAGACTTCCAAGTGCAATTCAAGGTGCTGGTTGTCACCTATAAAGCTCCACATGGCATAGGGCCAGGCTACTAGCAGGACTACCTTCCTTCCACTGTTTCCACTCACGCCACCAGATTTAGTAGAGAGGGCATGCTCCAGGTCCCCTCTATTAAACAACATCATATTGTTGGTCCCAGGAGTTGTGTCTTCTCTGTGGAAGCCCCTGCCTTGTGGAACAGCATTCCTAGAGATCCAGATGGCCCTGACTCTGTTAGCCTTTTGTAAGGCTCTGAAGACCTGGCTGTTTCCCCAGGCATTTGGGCCAGGAGGCTCTGTTGTTGATGTGGTTTTATGATTTTATAACTTTATGATTGGAAGGTATCATCATGGGCTATTTTTTTAACCGTTGGGTTTTTGATCTGTAGAAAGTGCACTGTAAGGTCTATAAAGACTCAGTTTTATTAAAAAAGGAATGAAACACCTCCCAAATTCCTCCTCCCAACATTTGGGGGAAAATAAGAAAATAAGTGTCATGACATTCTGCAAGTATTTTCACCTCTAACTGCATCCTTCCACCTCCCAACAAATGCTACATATATCCTCAGGTCAACAGACAATTGCCAATCTCTGTTTTAGCATGATCCCAACCAATTTTAGCACAGTTTTTCTTGAATGATGCAATATTTTTCCTTTTTTTTTTGTTTCAAAGATGAAAGGAACTTTGTAATGTGTTCCACAATATAACAGATTGTAGCTTGGGATTTATGCTTTTGGCTCTGTCAAATGTTAAGCCTTTGGATTGCAGATGGAAATCAACTTTGGAGATGCAAGCTAACACTTGCTGCAAATCACTTGATTTCTCAGCCAACAGCAGAGCATTCTCTGCATATAAAAGTACATATAGATTCATGTCCCCAGCCAACACACCTTTTCACCACAAGCATTCCTGATACATTTATCTGTAAATGCTTTAGACGATCAAAGAGAAACCATACATCTTGTCTTACTCCCTGCATAATGTTAAACAATTTGCTAAGCATGTAATTTATTCCCATGCATGCTTTACTTTTGTCACACGCTGCTTTTATTACATTCAGCAACCAACCTGCAACATCATATTCATACAGAACATTTCTTGATTCAAACAGTTCATTTTCTTGTGTTTTCTCTAATCAATGAACATATGATAAACTATCTTTCCTATATTCCTACATTTCTTAATGACTTGGTGAAGAATAAAAATATGATCTCCATACCCTTTGCTTGGTATAAAACCATACTGCTTATCCCAGATTTTTCTTATTGCTCCCTTTTGTACCCTTTCAATCAGATTTTGAACATGCTATATTTCATTGAGGCCGAATTGTTGGTTCAAACAGTCATGGAAGAACATGGTTTCTGAAGTTTGGATGCTCTCAGGGGCATCTGCAGGGGGTGTCAACAGTATCAAGATGGTGGATGCAACCCGATCAGTTGAAGCCCCATCCCTTTTTATATCTATGCAATGCATGCGGTGCACATTAAAAAGGGGTGGGGTTTGATTGCCCACTTCCCCCACTACTTTGATGAATGAGGGCCATGACAAAGCTATTCCTTTTTTTCATTACCCTAATATTATAGTGCCAAAGAGAGTAGAGGAAGGAGTGACAAAGCCTAAGAGCAATTTTTGCTTTAGGAAAATAGACTTATGTTTAAAAAACAATATGAACTGCTCTAGAATATTCACAGGGATTGATGTCAGTCTGATAGGTATGTAGTTTACTAGATCTTCCTTTCTATCCTTTTTGAAGACGAGGACTGTATTACCTCTCATCTAGTCATGTGGCATTTCATCTGTTCTTCAGGATTTCTCAGCACAGTTTTTGCTCGTACCATTAGCTAGTTCCTTCACTATCCTAGTACATTGGTCCCAGAGACGTAAATTTATTCAAAGTAGAAAGGTATTCCTGACATATTTCTATCAGTCTCAAGCTTCAGTCCTGTTCCTCCATTTTGCTCTTCACATTTCCTGGTGGAACAGATACTTTTGTTGGAGAAGACAGAATCTAAATAGGAGTTGTTTGGTCTTTATTAGCATCTTGCCTCCTTCACTGAGCAGCTTGTACTGTACACTAATGCCTTTCTTTTTATTTTGAACATAGCTAAAGAAGCCTAACTGTTATGCTTACCATCCTTCATCAACCTCAGCTCATTCCAAGCTTTCATTTTTCTGATATCAGGTCTACAGTTCCAGGCTGTCTATATTCTGCATTTATGAGCTGGCCCACTTTCCATTTCCTGCATGCATTTTTTTTTTTCTCAGAACATCACTAAACTTTTAATGTAGTCACACAGGTTTTTCTACTGTTCTCTCTCTCTTTCTCTCTCTCTCACTCACTTTTTTCCTCACTAGGTTTGCAATTGTCCTTTTACATTTCCTTTTCTAGAACTCTCAGCCACCTTGAATTCCTTTTCCCATTGTCTTCTTCTGCTGTGAGATCCTATTGGCAATTGGTGTGAATATATCAAAATCTACTTTTTAAAAAAAATTCATACTCAGCTACATTTGGAGTTAATTTCCCTTAAAATCCCTTAAATTCACTTGCCTTTAAAATTCCTTAAAAGATTGTCTTCATGGTGATGGTGACTTGGCTGTATAAGTTCCTTCTTGGGAGACTTTTCATATTTCCCAGCTGTTGTACTCACAAATGTTTAAGATGCTTCTGTTATTAGTTAATTGTTTAATGTTTTAAACCTAACTTTGAGAACATATGGGCCAAAAAGCAACATATATGCATTTCCCTTTAAGCCAGCCATCATAATAACTTTATACATTTGATTAATGTTTGAGTTTTCTTGGTATCTTCTTTTTTCCATATCTCTTTTCCCATTTGTGTTGTAAACCTGCAGGCAGAAACTTTTTTTATTGATCTTATATAAACAACACTGAGAGCCTTTTTTCCTGAAAAGCAGTGTATGAATGGAGGGGGTACACCCATTCATGCACACAAACACAATTGCAGTGTCCTTTAGCTAACAACAAATCAAATTTTAGTACTATATGCACATATGGACATGTACAGAAAGTGAAAAGATATTACACTGTATATCATTTTTGAGGCTTGGAAATGATTGTTAACATTAGCACGCAGAAACTAAAAGGCTACAATGGCCTATGGGAAATAAAGGATGTGTTTGGCTGCAGAAAACAAGCTTGTAAAAGTAATGTTTCAGATGGCACCTGGTGCATACAATATATAGGTAATTATAAGCCAACTGAGGTGGGAGTAAGAGTATCATGTTCACACTGATGTTAACAAACTGATGTAAAAGAAACTACAGGAGTCTCAGTTACTGGGCATCCTGGCTGAGAATTCTGAGTTGTTAGCCCCAAGACATTTGGAGAACACCATGTTGTAGAAGGCATTTCCAAATGATACAATTGTTCCTACATAGGTGGGGTTTCTCACTGAGTTCTAGAGATACCCCTTCATGCATCTATCCATTAGCATATGTACAGAGCTGCCCCTGATCTACTGAAAAGAGCAAAAAGCCTTGGTGCTCTTATAGTCATAAGAGATCATTTGACCAAATGTTATCTACAGATATATTCCACAATATATTAATCTTTTTTGGTTCCAATAATGTTAGTAAACTTAGATTTATCTCTCATGATCATAGTCTTCTTCTGATTTATGTCTCTCTTCCCACCACTATTTTTTTAAGGGCCTTCCTATCTTACTCTTACTCTTTTCATTTCCTAATGAAAAGCAATGGTATAAATCAGTCAAGAGAGAGATGTAAGCCATCTTAAGGCCTACAAGTACAGAGGGTCCTGACCAAGCTTTAAGTCTTCTTATTTTTAAATGTGGTCTGGTGGGGAGCCAGCATATCCATATAAATCAGCCTAGGGATTTTCCTAGGGTGGCACAACAGGTAATGGTGAAAGGGCAGACAGAGGTAAGCTATGGGAGAACATGGCCAACAGCTTCAGTGCCTACTAAAATGGTCACTAGATAGTAATAAAGAATTACAAAAACTGCTGACTTTTTGCTGCCATCTTGCAGCCTAGATCTGGTAGCCATATTGCTGATGGAAGCTACTGCCACCATTTCACTGCCAAGAGACTGTTCTGAGCTTCCACTGTTGTTGTACCCTCCTAAGAGGGGCTTATACATGACAACCCTGGGTGCCAGAATAGATCTGCTCCTCAAATGTAGCCACTGCTATTTAGCTAACAACTCACAGCTATATGTGGGAGCAAAGAGCACCAAGTGACAACAAATATGTCATGACATCACGATGCAGACCCCATGACTTATGCACTGATATCAAGATGAAAATTTAAATGGGTAGGATTTGCAGTGTTACATCATTGTGCATATGTCTCATCATTTCTTCATTAACATGGCTACTTGCAGACACCTATGTAATGACTAATGTTGGGAAGAGGGACCTTAATTAAGAGATTTGCCTTGGAGCCCAGCCATTTAAGCTCCACTTAAATGATCATTCACAGCTAACTAATGCCATACAACTGTTTAGTTCTGCTGCTTAAGCTTAAATATTTTGGGATACATCACAGTGAAATCTATGAAAAAACTTAAATAAATGCTACTTTCTCTTCAAGATCTTAGATCAAAATTAGTTTTAATAAATAAGATATTTATTAATAAATAAATAGGTTGTTGTTGTTTAGTCGTTAAGTCGTGTCCGACTCTTCGTGACCCCATGAACCATATTGCGCCAGGCCTTCCTGTCCTTCACTGCCTCCCTGAGTTTGCTCAGTTTCATGCTCATTGCTTCAGTGATGCTATCTAACCATTTCATCCTCTGCCGTCCTCTTCTCCTTTTGCCTTCAATCTTTCCCAGCATCAGGGTCTTCTCCAAAGAGATCTCTCTTCGCATTAGGTAAGATAAATAGATAAATAGATAAATAGATAAATAAATAAATAAAAATAAATAAATAAATAAATAGGTAAGATTCTTTTAAAAAAACACTTTGCAGTGATAAATCCAGTCAGTTCATATTTACTGATTTTTTTACAATATGTATAAACTATCTTTGCACTACTGCACTCAAGGTAGTTTAAAATTTACAGTTACAATAAATAATATAATAGACATGACATAAATGGGATAGGGAGCATGGGAAGAGTAAATTCCTATAAGTCCTCTTCATAACATAAGATCAAAATCTGACATGGTTTTTCTTCATATGCTTGCTTGTGTAATATTTTTATATTAATTCTGTTGACTGAATTCCCATTATAAAATTGACTATCTTTTAAACATAGTATCAGCAACTGAAGAAATGTAAAATAATTGATTTAATATTTAAAATAAGCAATTATGGATGCAATCCAAGATAACATGACTATTTGGAAGTAGATACCTACACAATACTGTGTATTACAAAGCCCTCTTTATCTATACCCCTTCATACAACATCTTTCAAGCTATCAAAATTAAATCACCAATAAAGCTTTTGTGGGTATCTTACTGCAATAAGAATCATAACAACAAAAACAAAAAACATCCTGAGAGCACAATAGATAGAACAATTGCCACATCTTTTCCTTCTTGGACAATGGGCTGGTCATATACTCATTTTTACTGTGTATGGTGGACTAACGAGCATCCATGGAAGGAAAAGCATGAGTTGGCTATGACATACATATGTAGGAGCAGAGAGAGATCAATCCTCTAAAACCTAAAAGAGACATAGTTATATAATGGTGAAAGCAAGGACCGTTAACCTGGAGCTTGGGAAGCCACATGCAGTTTTCCAGGTCGATTTCTGTGGCCCCTAGAATTTGTAATATTGAACCTTCAAAATTCAGCAGAAAAATATAGTGGATTTTGGTGATGCTGGTTTTTGTTGTTTGTAAGTAAAATAGGCAACAGTATAGGTGTGTAAGCTCCACCAAGTCCTTAAAGGACTGAAAATTTCAGCATTGTACTGTCACTTCACTTCCATTCCCCTTCAGCCCTCTGTGATTAATACATACCACGCATACTTAATTGCTCACACTTTTCTGTTTTGGTGTAAGCATTGTTATGCAGAGTGTTATGCAGAGGCATGAGATAGTAAAAAGAAAAGGAAATATAGCTAAAACTAGTTTTTACCTACAACATTTACTTTATTTCTCCAGTCTTTTTTCCCTGCAAACCATCCTTGCTTCCATCATGTTCATGTGCTTTTTTTCTTTAAATTTCTCACCTCTCTCTTTTTCAGGACCTTATCAACTCCATCCAGCCATGACTCTTTCAGCCTTCCCCTTCCTGTCAACCCATTCACTTTTCATTTTGATTCTTGTTCATTCTCTCCATTTGACCAAATGTCGTACCCTTTAGTCATGTTTGTATACATTCCTTCAGAACCCACTCATTCTTGACCCATTTTTTTCTTGTTTTACCAGACACACCTGTAAAGTATCCTTTAAACCCCAGAGTGTTTAACTTACTTTTACATTTTTCCTGACATACTCTCACTTCCATATAACAAAGTGGGCAGAAGGACGCTCTACATAGCTATTTTCACCGTGACACCCGTTCATTCCTCACAAAAGACTACATACTACCTGCTGCCTTTCTACTAGAATTTCCATATGCTGACATTTCTTCATCCATTTTCCCATATTTAGTGAACATGCTACTAAGGTAAACAAATTCATCTATGAATGCTAGGATTTATATTATTATTATTATTATTATTATTATTATTATTATTATTATTATTATGCTATTTATCTATCTACCTACCTATCTACCTATCTAGTTTATCTATCTATAATATTTCTATAATTCACATCATTTTCCTTATCAAATTCATGTTGGTTATTGATACATTTTCCAGTCCATAATCCTTGTTGCACTATACAACTTAACATTTGCTGCAAATCATTCGGGTTCTCAGCTGACAAGATAGCATCATCTACATACAAAATAAGTGTACATTCATGTCCCTAACCAACATCACTACAAGCATCTTTGAGACATTTATCCTTAAATATATTAAACAATCATAGAGATATCTCATATCATTTATTTACTCTTTGCTCAATGATGTACTATTTACTAAGTATTCAGTTTATTCTTGTGCATGCCTTACTTCCATCATATACCACTCTTATTGCATTCAGTGACCAATTTTCATAACAACTACTATTACTGGCACCCCTGGCCAAAAAATGTTGCTTTCTTTGGGGTTCATCGTTTCAATAGAACTTAAAGGTCTGGTTTTAAATCCCCATTCACTCATGAGATTATTGGATAGTGTTGGGCAAATCAAGATGGGCTCATACAATTTGCTTAGACTAAAATATGGTTGGTAAGATTGTTTGCTTACTACAGTGTGTTGAACAAGCCTAGGCAATTGATTTAATTGAACCACAATTCAGCTAACCATAGGTTAGCATAATGGGCAAACAGAGGCTCATTCTCTCAAACCCTCTTCTGTTTCATAGCGCTGCTATGAAGATAAAGGAAGATGCATGGTAGCAAGACCATGTATATGGCTCTGAATTCTTTGAAGGAATGGTAGAATAAAAATGAAATATCATTGTAGCTTACAGTATTGTGTATATCTCAAATTAATCTTACAATGGCCCTTATAAAATTCTGTGTAGCTCCATACTGATGCTGCATATCCAACTATGTGCATGCTAGTCAGACACTCAGTGAGTAAAATGTAGATGACAATCAGACCTACAAACATATCAAATATACGAAAAAAATAAGTGGGTATATACTATTGTGGAAACAGCTCTGTGTTTTTGACAACATGCAGACTAGACACACCCTGTGGCCAACCCAAGATTGGTGTACCATTGCCAATAGAGGATGAGTTATCTTAGTCTACTAGGATTCCTGACCACAGGAAAGAAACTCTACATCAATATAGGCAACTGGTGGCCCTCTAGATGTTACTGAACAACTCCCAGCATCCCTCATAGTTCATTATGTTTCCTAGGAATGCTGGGAACTGCAGTTCCACAAACATCTGGAGTGCTACAAATTACCCATCCTGACCTACATATCAAAAAGTATTATATAAGCAGTACACTCTCCAGTGTATGTTTTCCATTAATGCATTTGTCCTTCTCCATTCCTGCATTCAGGCTATGCATTTAAAAATGGTTGTACCACTGCATTTATATACATCATGTCCATGTTTCTGAGATTTGGAGACTTGCTTGGACTTATTACTAGTGTGCAAAATTAGTTAAACTCAAATCCCACTTCCATTTCATTTGACTGCTGCAGCAATTGATTTTGTTCCACAAAATGTAGGACTATTGCTGGATATTAACTCTAACATCCTATAATCCTAAAAACATATGCTCAAGAAAAATTCCACTATTTTCTTTATGTCTTTCAGATAAGCGTGCTTAGAATCTCAAATAGATTCTAGAATAGTGGACCATTAATTTGCCTAAGAAATAATGGATGAATAATTAATTAATCAGAACCAGGCCAACATGTGCAAAAGCCATTAAGGGGATTTATAAAGCTGATTGATCTGCCATGAAATCAGGTCACCTTGGAAACCATTGATGTGGGATCTGAAGCTGCAAGGAAAGTAATTCCTTGTGGCCGGCCTTAACCAGGGATGGGTGACTGAGAAAATAAATACCTCAACACATCTATAAGCAGCCGGGAATGAGTATAATGGGGCCACGATAAGATCAGGCTGACTTTACCTTGTCCTTTTTTATTTTCAAAGAGCAAAATCTCTAATTCATTCCTAAACAACTTCTCTCTCTTTTGGAAGTGTGAGCGGTGGATAAATACTGCTTACAGGAGGAGAAGTGTTATAAGGATTGGCCAAAAGAGTATTCAGTCTGATGGTGTGATTTAATTTCTAATATGATCAGACAGTATAACAATGTGAACATTATAAAAATAATTGTTACAACATCCTGTTAGATTTTAAGTAATATATTGAATCTTGTTTTTGTTGCTAATGTACAACTCAGGTAAAAGCCCATAGTTTTATTTTAGCCCCACAATGCATATTTTCAGCTATTATTTTTATTTTTATGTTTCAGGGGATTGTCTATCAGAATGTTGATACTGTCAGACAACTTGCCTGCTCTACCGGCCGTCAACTTGATACTATCTGAAGCTTTTATCTTAAAGTAAGAGCATGCAGTGTGTTACCTAAGCTAGTGTTTCTCAACCTCAGCAACTTTAAGACCTATGGACTTCAACTCCCTGAATTCCCCAGCTAACATGCTGGCTGGGAATTTCTGGGAGTTGAAGTCCATAGGTCTTAAACTTGCTAAGGTTGAGAAACACTCATCTAAGCCATGCTGGGGAAGCTCTTTTGCATACCCTACCCTAATGCTCTTGTGTTCATTTAACTTTTGAAAGCCCTAAATAATACAAGGTAACATAATGTAGTTAATTTAACTGAATATATGAAGCGGCATCCCTGGTTTGTTTGTTTGTTTATTTATTTATTTATTTATTTATTTATTTATTTATTTATAAAATTTGTCTGACTGCTTGAAACTAGCCAGACTTTAGCATCTTACCAAGTTTAATATAAAACTACATTTTACATTTCAAAATCTTATACAGGTAGTCCTCATTTAGCGACTGCCTCGGACAGCGACTGTTCACAGTTATGATAGTGATGAAAAATAACTTTATGACCAATCCTCACATTTATGACTTTTACAGGTCTGTAAAGCAAAAGAAAGCTGTAGTAAGATTATAAGCACAGTCGTGGTTTCATTCAGCAACTGCTTCACTTAACGACCAAGTTGCCAGTCCCAACTGTGGTTGCTAAATGAGGACTACCTGTATGTGTATGTACATATAACATTTTATGCAGGATTTTCAGATGAAAGATGACCCTCCCTAGATATAATAAAATCTGATATTTAAAGAAGCTGAATACAGCTTTGGAAACTTTTCCACTTTTATTTGCATTCAGATAAAGGGCATGAATTTTCTCCAGTAATGACTGGCATGTGGGTTTCAGAGTATGCAGAGAAATTGCTTCAGCAGCAGCAGCTATATGTTTCCTTAAAACACAAGGTTTTTTTGTGGATTTTTCTGCAAAGTGACTGCCACACTTAAAATCATGAGGAACAAAGTAATGTTTATGTAACTCACTGCAGGGAATAAAAGAAACCACTAGCTTTCATGTGACAGATATTTAGAAATGGAGCATAACAGAACATGTCAGGAGGAAAGAATAAGATACAAAATCTTTATGCTTTTTTTCTATCTGAAGTCTTTTTTTCTATCTGAAGTCTTTCTCTTGACAAACTGGGGCTGCTCACAGCATCCATTCCACAGAACCAAAACGATAGGCTATTAAACTGGCTCATGTGTTCTGGAAGTCCAAAAATGAAACTAGAATTCATAACCAATTAATACAATTTATTAAAGAATATTTGGAGCAAATATGACAATCAAATAATCATTTGGTTTTCAACAGTTATAAATAACAGTTTGCAGGATAACAGAGATGTAAAGGAGGTACCAGTCTGTGGGGAATTGGCTGCATTCAGTTCAATGAGAGAAAGAACAAAAGCGCATTCACAGAAAGGCCCAGGAAGCAAGGAATTTCGAAAAGAGCACAGACACAGTTCAGCTATAGATGGAACAAGCAGAATAATAAAAATGGAAATGATATACACTACAAGAGTTCTTGCCAAGGCAAGAGAATGAGGCTTCTCCCCAAGCAAATATGGGGTACTTTGTGCAGCCTTGGGAATAGAGAATAAAGAAAGGGAAGATGACATGTTTTGGAAAGAAAGCAGAAAAGGGATTTCTGGCTTGAACAGGGAGAGGGAAAGAATAACATTTCTTCCCAGGACTGGCCTGTATTAACTTGCCTTGCTGGTTTGGTTGTGATGGAAAGTGACTGGCTTCTTTTTGGATAAGAACAAAAGTGAGAGGGAAAAAAAAGGTTCTTCAGTTGAGCAGGATTTCTGGTTCTCCTCTGGCTCAATGGTCATGTGAGGGCCATTTTTATTCTTTCCTTAAGGAATTTAATAAATTCAAAGAAAACAGTAACAGGTTAATGGCTTTCCTGCTGGCAGGAACAAAAATGGTGTTATTTACTAGCTTACTTAACCGTCAAAAAGACTTGCCAGACCTCACAGATGTAAATACTTTTCTGCTAAGTCTGCCATTGTTTGGTCAAGTTTCAGCAATCAACAATGTAAAGGGGGGGGGGATATTTTCAACCTTTAGTAGTCACCATTTTATTTGGGAAGATCAGTCTCAGGTAGTTTTAATATTTTTGATATAGGAATAGGTTCCTGCCTGAAATTGGTGAGCAAAGTGAATCATGGAAGCAGAGGTGTCCACAGGGGTGGTCATAAAAGTAAAGATGACAGCCGTGGTTGATTGATGCACATAAAAAACAGGTGCAGCTTCAGTCATTGTGGCTGCCATTTTGACTTTTTTGATCCCACCCTGCAGACCCTCCTGCATGCAAGGGTTCTCTGAGGGCACTTCTCTGTCAGGTGAGAATATCTTTGCAAGTCACTGTCTGTCATTTTCCTTCACAAACACAACAGTGCCAGCTTTTACAGTAGGAATAAGATACTTTGTGCAATCAGCATTTGGGGTTTCATGGCGTGACCGGAGTATTGAAAGTACACAGTAATGAGCTACTTAAGGATATAATTTACAGAGCAGAGTAGCAAATCAGGTAACACCTATAATGGTAGTATTCCATGGACACCAGATATGCTTTATTTTCAGTGAAAAAGCTATTTATTTTCTTTATTATTCTAACTTACAGGCAGCTTACAAATAACAGAAAAAGCACCTTACAAATAACAATTAAAACATTAAAACATAAAAAGTAACATTAATATAACATAACACAACCAGAAGGCCCTAATGTGCCATCAATCAGGCAGCAGAATGTTAATATTTATACAGCTACTTCTAGACTGTTTTAAATAGTGTTTTGCATTTTATTGTATCTTAGTACATGCACCTATTCTATCTGTATGCCCCTCCCTCCCATATACATTACTGGATGGAGCATTCAAACTTTTTTCAACCTGCAGTCCTCCAGTCAGCTGAAAGGAAATCCTAGGAATTATTGTCACAACACCTCTACAAGACATCAGATTTTTCCACATTACAAAATTCTAGCCTTCCAAACAGATGGCAATATCAAAGGCCATAAAGTCTGTGGTTGGCAACAACTGCACACCCCAGATTTCAAACTGAACCCATGCTGAAGTAACACATCATCAAATAACTTGCATATCAAATTGGATAGGTTATTGATTGATCCAAGTCCCATAATGGGCCCTTACTCTACCTACCCCACAGAAAGTAGCACAAATACAACTTGTTCTAGGTTGCACATATATTTTATTTCTACATTTATTTTATTTCCCTATGTCATTGAGACCTCTGTCCACTAAACCATATTGGTCCTTTTAATTTGATATATCACTAACTCAGATAGCATTTTTATGTTGCACAGAAGAAACAAAAGACATCGTGATTTCTTTTCCCCAACCATTCCATTAAATTCCTGTCAGAGGGTGGCAGTTTACGTTATTTTATTACTAGACTGTTTTGTTTTGGTTTCACTCAGCAAAGCATAAATGAATGTATAGTTTTTGTAAAAAAAATTACTGTCTAATTAGTCTTGGCATAATTAATTAAGAATATATTTCAAGTATCTTCACCCATTGAACACAAGATCTAGCAAAAGGAAGCATTTGGTCTCTGTAGGCCTATAAAGGCTCCAACCCAATTTAAGAAAATGATGAGAATAGCAAAGTCACATATGTTGATTGATCACAAATGTCCTTGTTTCATTCTCATTACCCCAGATACTGATAATTATGCACATGCACACACAGACACACGCATGTTACTTGGCCTTCAATTCACTTGATATAAATATAAGAACTGTGGCAAATATTAATCCAGAGCTAATGTAGCTGTCCGAAGGATCTCTTTGTAGCACCAGCATTCATTAGCATTTGCAATTCTCAGGCATCTTTAGGCAAATTCTGGCCCTAAACAGTGTTTATTATTTTCAAGTACTTACTGAAAGGACAAATTAGTAAATACCTTAAAATACTGTATGTTCCTCTCCTCCGCACCCTAATATAATTTTATCAAGCCGGACTAAATATGTCATGTATTTTCTAAATTCAGTCTATAGGATTTTCTTTCCTGATGCCATTAATTGCAAAGATGGCAATCTTGACTGTCATATACAAAACCAAAAACATCCTTATTAACTGGATTTATAACATTAACATCATGTTTAATGAACATGGCCCTTACTTTCTAAGCCCCATTGTAAAAATAGACACATTAAAGCTGAAAATCAGTGCATGGTATCAGGATCATATTATACCTATACTGAAAAATCAGTACTTGTTGCCAGTCGCTTTTTTGGCACAATTCAAGGGTTGGATTTAAAACCATAAAAAGTGTTGAGTTCTCCTTTGCTGAATATTTGATCAGATATTGGATGGCTATCAGCCAGAGTTGCTGTAACTACATTCTGCATCGAACTAGTTTGGTGTTGCCCAACTTTAGGTTCTCCAAATATAATATATTGGACTTCAGCTCTAATATTTTTTTACCAATGGTTATGCTGATCAAAGGAGTCAGGGTCTACTGCAGCTGGAAAACGCTATACTGGCTAAACAAAGTGATTTTCACAGTATTTTCCAACACCAAATTAAGCATGTTAAAGCCCAATGAAACCAGTATTGATAAGCCTCTTCAATTTTTTGTTGGGTTAAGACTTGTCTTAGGACTGCATAGACAGTGTGAACTGACATATGTTATGTAGGCTGCAAACTACAGGTGACCAATCCCTATACTAGCATATTTACATACATACATAATATCACTTGTTATAAAAATATTTGAGGAACAAAATCTCTGTGTCCATGGGTTGATGGCATCTAGAAGTGAACTCACAGAAAAATCAGCATCCAAAACCAGAAGCCATTTATGCTCTAGCAGGAGTAGTTCTGAAAATGACAAGTAGTAACATTTTTTTTTCCAACATTGCTGTCTGTGTTACATTTCATGGTCTATTTCACAGGCACATAATTTCCACACAATTGCCCATCAAATTACAAATGAATCTCTCCCACTCAGTCTCAGAACGCAAGCTCCGTTTAATACAAAGCAAATTGATGATGGGACCAATGCATTTTTAGACAACTTTTTCTGTTGTTTTTTTAAGCAGCAAATGATACAACTGTGAGATATTTAAATTATATTTCTCAGAGCCAGTCCTGGCAGTATGCAAATCTGGCTTTCTAATAATAGATAAATCAATAAATAAGTCGGATCTAATGTTTTCCTTGGGAGCCACTTTGGTGTAGTGGTTGAGGCACCAGGCTAGAAACAGGGAGACGGTGAGTTCTACTCCTATCTATATAGCTGGGTGACCTTGGGCCAGTCATTTTCTCTCAGCCCTAGGAAGGAGGCAATGGCAAGCCACTTCTGAAATCTTGCCAAGAAAACTGCAGGGACTAGTTCAGGCAGTTGCCAGGAGTCAACAGTAACTTGAAGGCAAACAAACAAATAAATAAATAAATCCTTAGCCTTTTTCCCCCTGAAAGTGCAATTCCTTATCCATTTCTTGTATCCAACCTTATCATCTTTAGGTAACACTCAGGGATTACAGGCAACCCAGATAAACACATTGTAAATCCCTTTAATTTTAGCAGGACAGTTTTAAGCATAATATTTCCATTTTATTCAACGGGAAACTTTAGTGAAATTGATCCCAGTCTTGCCCACCCCATCCCTCCAGACGCAGAAAAGAAATGCAGAATATTCTGCCTAAAGCTACTGCTTAATCTTGCTTTGTTAATCTGATTTTGAGGGGATACCTACAATAATAGTTTTACTATTCCTTAATGTGAATAACATGGCAACACCCTAGCTCATGTAATAAGTAAAAATTGACCCAGTTAAATTTATTCCAGTTTAACATAGGATTAAACTAACTCCATTTAGTTATTTATGTTATCAGAAGCCTATACCCAGTCAACTGACCCCATTTACATTGTTCCGTCACTGAACTTGTAATAAAAAGAAAGGAAGAAAGACAGGCCAACCTTTTCATGGCTTCATCAGTTAACTAAAAAAAAAGTTCATTGTTTCACTGTTTCATTAATGAACTTATTAAAAAAAAAAAAACTAGTCATAGAGGGCAGTGACCAATAACCAGAGGGGAGGGGATTTCCTGCCACAGTGCACTGTCATCAATTGGAGCAAACATGTTTGTCTACAATGAAATGAACCACAGCAGATGAACCAGACAGCACTTCTTGAGCCAGCAAAAGTCAGAAAGTACTACTTTTGATGTGTAGCTGAACAAGATGAGTGGAGATAGCCTCCCTGGTGGGCTGGAAGTGGGTAGAAACAATTCCATGTGCTACTGTCCTCAAAAAAAATATCAGTGGCCCATATTCATGATGGGGAAGCAAGTCATGAGAATCAGCCTTCAGTAACTAAAACAATCTAACATATTCACACATGTTCCCAAAACTAAACAAACAACATTCTAAGAGAGCTAGAACCATGGCTTTCATGAACCTAAAAATTACCAGGTGTATCTCTGGGAGTAGTGCCAGCTGACTGAAAACCACATTTGATAGGGCTTGGCATGTTCAAAAATTATTCATACCAGGCTCTTTAGGTGCATGAGCACAATACCTTCAAAATTCAGCTTGAAAAAATATAGCCACATTAACAAGTTAACTCATTCAAGACCATCCGGAAGCATCAGTTGGTCCAGAATGCAATGGCAGAGGTAGCAATTGGTGCAGCTTGTTATGTCCATGTGACACCATTACGCCTTGAGCAGACCTGGCTCCCCCAGTAGATTTCTGGGGGCAATTCAAGATGCTTGTTATCACCTTTAAAGCCCTACCTAGAATAGGACTCTCTGCTGCCAAGAACATCCGCCTATCCCACATGTTCCCATAGGGAGAGCATCCTTCAAGTTCCTCCAGTTTTATGGGATTTAAGAAGCATGCTTTTTCAGTGGTTGTCCCTGTTCTCTGAAACAATCTTCCCCCAATATTCAACAGGCCCCTACCTTGCTGGTCTTGAGAGAAGCGATTGTGACCTGCCTTTCTCCCCAAGGTCTAGCTGAATGGAATCACATTGTTTGGGCTGAGTTGCCTTATAAATCTCTGAATAAATAAATGCAATCTTTAGTACAAATTATTAAAGCAGCCACATATTTTTCATGTTCTTGTGGAAGTCTGACAGGTTAGATGCCACATTGGAGCCTTCTTTAGATAGCTATCATGTGGTACCCCATACAAGAACTGGTAAGCGGGAGAACAAGCACTTCCATGCCGATTTCTAGATAGTCTGTATGACATTTGACCAGAGAGATGGTCCCTCCCTGTTTTGCAGTGGCAGGATTCTTACATATACCAGGCTATAACTGTAAAGAGCACTGACATTCAACAGTGACCATCTCCCCCTGAACATGCAGTTACTTATTAAACATCAGCAAACATCAAAACAATGAAATTACAAAAACAGGATCAATGGAAAGCAAAAAACAGGGAGACAAGTGTTATCAACAGGCAAGAATTTACATTGCCCCTGTCTCTATCTATAAAAGGCTTTAAAAGCACAGAAAGTTCTAGAGCCAGTACTGGAAACAGTACTGTAGGTAATTAGAATGGACAGTCCCAAAGGAAGTTCCAGCTTTAACCCATTTTATGTATGTAGCAGTAGCCAAATAGAAAAGTAGGACTCTAGGTGATCCCTCCTCTATTCTGTACCATGAAGGAAACAATTTGGCGGATGTGAATGATGTATCCCACATGGATAGCGTCTGCCCGTCATTATTGACAGTGGCAGATGGATCAGTGTTCTAAGTGGAAGGCTATTCTTCTGTTTCTCTTATATCTAAGCAGATAACATTCGAACTAATTTTTACCACAGATTCTGCTGAAAATTTCTTTCTTCACATGCTATTATTATTATTATTTTTTAATGATATGAGCCCAAGTGATTCAGTTAGCACCTTCATATTTAGTTTTGCCCTCAGGATCATTTGCAGAGGCAGCTCTGGAAAGACAACGTCTCTGCCAGATGCTCCTGCAGGTTTTTTCCCCCAAAGCTGACCTGGAAGAATTACTTAAATTTAACAATAAGAGGGTTTGAGTTGAGTATATGTGAGAAAATGATAAACCTCACCTGTATTTAACTATGTATAATTCTTAGCTGTGTGAGAGATGTTTAAATATCAATAAAAGTGGATGTCTACATTTTTTCAGGTTCATCTATTTAAGCCATTGTCCTAACCAAACTTTTAAATAATCAATTTTTTCGGATGTGTTTATGGAGCTCATCTACATCCATGGGGCAGGAGCACCTCCTAGTTTTATTTGTTGCCCGGGGAATAAACACACAAAGTGTATATATCAAAGTGTGTGTGTATGTGCGTGAGTGTGTTTATTTCCTTATGAAAGTGATTTATGTTTTTTTCCTTCATTTTCAGGTACTTCAGAATTTCTTTGCATAATGTTTCTGAGCTTGCTCTATTGTTGCAATATCTTTTTTTTTTTTCCTGTTACCACTTTCTCTCTTGCCTTGGAACCCTCTGGCTACACATATTTAATTATCTAAAAGATTCCCCTTGATGGCATGAATTGAAGAACAGGAAGGCAGGAAAGCTGAAGGGATACAAGTGAAAAACAGCCTCATATACATAGTCTCAGACCCCTATACTTAAGGAAGATATCAAATACACCTCCCCTTCAAGTATCCATTAACATTTTCTTACCCTTTGGAAGGTGTCTTTAAAGTGGAATAGTGGTTAAGGTTCAGGTACAATCTCAACCACAGAAGTTCACTGGGTCTCTTTGGGATGGTCACTGTCTCTTGGCCCAGCCTATCTCACAGGAAAGATAGATGTACATTTAACAAAGAAACCAATAAATAAGTAAAGCAAAATATCAAAAGAGAGTTGAAGAACTATACTTAGCATCAGCCCTCCCAACACACACACACTTAGCCCATTTCCCTGCAAGTCTCTTTGGAATGAATTTGTCTCACAACATAAACCTGGAGTGACAGCAATCTGGAAATGGGTGTGGGAAAATAACACTGCCTCTCCCAGTGGCCTCCTCCAAGGCTCACGCACATTCACTTTAGCAGAATCCAACCAGAATCTGCCAAGAGCAACCCTACACACAATCTGTGGGGGATTGTCAGCACCAGCACACATTTATCATGGTTACTTTTTTCTAGGTGTGTTTTTTTTTTAGATTTTTTTATCCCACCTTTCTTATTATTTTTTTTAATAAATAACGCAAGGTGGCGAACATACCTAATACTCCTTCCTCCTCCTATTTTCCCCACAACAACAACCCTGTGAGATGAGTTGGGGTGAGAGAGAGTGACTGGCCCAAAGTCACCCAGCCGGCTTTCATGCCTAAGGCGGGACTAGAACTCATAGTCTCCTGGTTTTTAGCCTGGAGTCTTTAACCACTAGGCCAAACTGGCTCTCAGTTAGTTGCGTGTCAAAAGAGGCACTTGGCTTTAGCATTCATATTTATTGTGTGCTGTGAGAATCACTCATTGGGTAGAACTAGCAAAGTGGTTGGAGTTATCACTTCCCCCAGACTGACATTCATGATGGCCATATATCTGGCACATGTGTGAAGGATCCTACAGGCATCCCTCTATGTGCACAAAAAAATCAAGAGAAGTCACAATTCCTCTCATTTCAGCATTGGTCAGACTATATTTAGAATATTGCATTCATATTTTAGGAAGGGAACTGATAAAGTGGAGCATGTCCAAAGAGCAACCAAGATGATAAGGAGCCTGAAAGGACTAACCTATGAGTAATATTTGGAGGTGTTGGTTATGTTTAGCCTGGAGAAGACTGTGAGGAGATATAATAGCTATGTAGTATCTGAAGGGCTGCCATGTGCAAGATGCAACAGAATTGTTTAATGTTCTTCCAGAATACAAAACAAAAAACTATATGTTTAAATAACAAGGAAGCTGATTTTGGTTGGACATCACATCAAATTTTCCAATGGTGAGAGCTACTCAACAAGGGACCAGTCTACCTTGGGAGGCAACTGACTCTCCTTCTCTGGTTGGCTATCTGTTGCGGATATACATTTTATTATTCTGTGATTCTAAATCCTCATATTTACAGCGTGTTAGCTCCATTTACATGTCAATGAATTCACAGTGGGGTGGAATTTGTGTTGATATGGGTGTAGAAGTTCTATGGCCCATAGGAATGTGGTATTTTTTCAACATTTTCCAGGCAGAAAGTTATTTTGATCCAATGGTGTGCTGGTAAATGTTTAACAACCAGTTCTGCTGATTCCATTGCCACTGTTACACCACACTGCTAGCCACAGAACAGCTGATTGGCACACTAGGCATCATGGCTCAGCTGTGCTCTCAATCAGCTCATAAAATTCCCCAAAATTTAACAATCGGCTTTCATAAGCCATTATGATCCACCTCCGGTACACCACTGTCTTGATCATACCTTCACCTTTTGCTCCTGACTTTTTCCCTTCTTATTTGAAGTTTGGACACTGAAAAGAATCAGGAAAGGAGCTGCTTCAACACTGAGATGCATAGGACACCATAGCCCCTGGCTTCAAGCATGAGTTCAGTTTCTTGTGCGGTTTGGCTTATGCACAGCTGCATTCTGAAAGTAAACACAGCATGTTGTTTTAATGAGACTTTTGCCAGCTGGTGAACTCACATAAGTTTCTGTAGCTGTTAATTCCATTTTTCCATAAAGTCTAAAATCTGTGAAGCTCTAATTCTCCTCTGCAAACCATTAGACTGTGTGTTGTTTTGAACTCAAACTTGGCATGCTTTCATAAAACACCATGCCTAAGGCATTGCTGCCATTTGTGGACAAAAAGCATTTTGGACTTGAATTCATTGCTAAAATTATGAACCATCAAGCTGCTGCAACAGATGTGGATGTTGCACAGTTGAGTGAACAATTAATTGACAACTATTTCAGCAAGGCTGATTTTCTGCCAAACTATTGGTGGTGATTGAGAGAATTTCATGCCAACTTTGGGGCTTGCTCTTTTCTCTTTATAGAACCATAAACCTGGAAGGGCCACTGAATCTTACTTTCTGCTCAGTGCAGGAATCCTATATAATATATCCCTGACTGGTGCTATTGTAGAGGACATAAGGAATGGCCTTGAAGGACAGAAGAAAGAGGGGCTTGAGACTGTTCCAAGAAACTAACTTGAGAAAATATTTCAGACAGGCCTCTCCCTAGTTCACACAAAGGTAAAATGAGGGCGGGGGGAAGCACACTTAGAGTTACAAGGTTCTGTTATTATAGCCATTACAATAAAAATAGTTGTGGCCTGTATGGCATTGGTTTCTTAGTCTGGTCTACCTTTTAGGGCTGACAGCTATCTAGCTTCTGCTCAAACTCCTCTTACAATTAGGAAGTTTCATTGACCTTCCCATACCTAGCCCATTATTCCACATCCTGCACTCTAAGATAATGGACAAGAGGTCAAGGCATTCTTCTGTTTGCAAATCCGTCAGTTACTTAAAGCATGCTATCCTACCCCTATGTAGTCAACTTTTCTTGAGTTTAAACATATCTAATTTCATCTGATTCTACAAAGGACCAAACATTCTTGCTACCTTTCTTTGTACCTGTTCCAGTTTGTCTGAATTTTTCTAAAACTGGTGATGCACAGCACTTGCAGTGGTTCTGGCCAATGCTGTCCACAGTGGAACTACTCCTTTGCAGGATTGGGAATCTATAGTTCTATTGATGCAGCCTAAAATGATATTTGCCTTTTTTACAGTCACAGAACTGTTCTGGTTCATATTCATCATGTGATTAATACAATTTGTATCCCCCATTCTATTCCTGTGAATTTTATTTTTTCACTTAGACATGAGAAGATAATAACACAGAAGTGAACTGACTGTTTATTAAGACCAGATCTGACCTGGAACACAGAAGAACTTAGTATATTACAAATAACTATACCATACTGCTCATAAATGGGTATGTTCAACTGTTGGTAAATACAAAATTCCTCACATTAGGCACATTTTGCATTTATCTCTGTTAAATTCCATTATGTTATTTTCAGCTACCTCTCTAGCCTACTGAGATTACTTTAAATTTTGATTTTTCTACAATTTGAGCAGGAAAGCAAGTTAGAAATCAAATAAATACAAAGTAAGTTGTGTAGGTATCACCTATCCCTCCCAGTTTTGTATCATCCACAAATCTGATAAGCATTCCCCTCAGTTCTTCATCTAAATCATTAATAAGATATTCCTAGGACCTAGCTCTATGGCCTCCCCCTTAATATCTATTTCCAGTTTGATGAGGAACAATTGAACACTTTTTGAGTTCATGTTTCAAGCCAGCTGTGGATACATCTAATAAATACAGTATGTCATTCAAATCATACTTAAACAATTTACTAATCAGAGTATCATGCTGTACTTTGTCAAACTTTTTCCTGAAATCAAGATATATTATATTCACAGCATTCCCAGAGACTACTAAAGAAAGTTCCCTTTCAAAAAATGAAATAAGATTAGTTTGACAAGACTGGTCCTTTACAAGATTGCTGACATCTAGTAATCACTGCATTTCTTTCAAAGTATTTAAAGGCTGATCATTTTATGATCTGCTGTAGAATCTTCCTGGTATCAATTTCAGATTGAGTGGCCTAGAGTTCTTCTTCTTCTTTTTTCCTTTTACTGAACTTTTTTCCTTCTACTGAACTTTTAATACATTTTTGCCACTTCATGTTAACAGATCCACGAGTGACTTTAAGACCTGGGATGATGGGGAGGGCGGAGCTGGCGTCGCGGCGATACGGCGATACGGCGGGTGATCCTGGGCTCCCAGGATCGCAGCCAATATCTCCTCCCCCGGACGGTCCCGATGGACTTAAGCCGTCCCGTAGAGATGGCGATCGCAAAGGGCGCGTCCCGCGGATCTCAGGGACGCCGCAAGTCCCAGATTGATCCCGGGAGAAGCTCTTGAAGCCGGCAGAGGAGAGCCAGCCAAAATGGCTGCGAAAGCCGGGACAGCTCCAAAGGAAGAAGGAAGAGAGGGGTGTCAACTGGGTGAGATGGACTTTTACTATTCAACTATTCTTAGAGAACACCTTAAGTAATTTAAAGAGATTTTTAAAAGTGAAGAAAAGTGGATTAAGCGGCGAGATTGAGCCTTATAAAAAAAGGGGGGAATTTTTTTTTTCTTTTCAACTTTCCCTTTTTAATGGAACTGGCAAGATGTTTTTCTCTTAAAAAAATATATTTTTAACTGGATTGGCTTTTTCTTTTTAATACTCAATAACTCTTTATCTTAAGCCTTTTTTTTGACCAAGATTTCTTTATTGTTATAAGAAACTTATACTTTTTGATTTTGAAATGGGGAAAGTGGAGTTAAGAGAAAGTAAATGAAAGAAAGTTGCACTGCCATCTAGAGGCTCGACATAGTGCTTTTTTTCTTCTATTGTGACGCATGCTCAAAGACCCTGTGCTTTCTAAAAAGATAGTGGGATGTGCATGTTTATACAGGTGCCATCCGTAACTATAAACAAGAAAGTGGACTTGAAAGCGATTTTGAAAATATCAAGATGGAAAATTTGAGCTAGTCACAAGAGCCCTGATTAGTGGCAGTAGCTCTTCTTTCTGCTAGAAGCTCTGCTTTGCTCTCTATTCCCCCCTCAGTTGGATTTTTTTTAAAGAGACTTAGTCTTTTCCCTCCTCTTCTTTTTTTTTTCTCCTCTTGCTTTTTTTTTTTTTTTTCTCTTATTTTTGGCAAGAACAAAGATAAAGAATCCTTTGACTCAATGAAGGTTTATCAAGATAATAAACTATACGAGAAACACAATGCAGAAAAAGATCTTTAAACTATTGAGGATGACTATAAAAAACTGGAAGAAGAGCTGCAGAAATTCCCGAAAAAAAAAAAAGAAAAAAGATATTAAAGCTAAAATGGACTTAATTAAACATAAAACGGGATCAATGGAAGGAAGAAATAGTACAAGAAATCAGAAACATTAAACAGAATTATTGTGAGGCTTATAAACTGAGAATTAAAAGGGTTAATCAACTGATAAATGAAGAGGGACAGACTTGTTCTTGGCACTGAGGGTGAGAAAAAGATTATACAAGATTATAATGGAAAATCGTACTAAGAGAATGCACAAAAAGAAGAAGTAAAACAATATTGAAAGAAACTACTTCAGATGTTTAAAGAAAAAACGAGGGGAATACAACAATGATGGAACTGACAGAAGCTTCAAAAAGCAGAATGTTTGAAAGGACATTTATTATTGCTTTCTCTTATCCAATAATATAGAAAAAGGAATAAATAGCTAGATATTTTGGGATATTGAATGAAATGGGTGAACTCAAAATTATGCAAGCGCTGGAATAAAGTATAAATCTGAGATATATAGTTAAAAATTGTATTTGATTGTAAATGTTTCAAGAGATTAGACTAAAATTTATACATGGTTGAATATAGTAACATATAGATTTTAAACTAGAGACATTTTTGTTGAAACATGTAGTGAAGAATCTGGTTAGAACTGTAACCCGGTTAGAACTGTAACTGATATTGTAACTGATACTGGTTAGAACTGTAACTTTTAAGAATTGGAAAAATTAAAAAGTACTTATGCAGGAGGAAGTTATTGAAAATTATGGAATGTGCAGAGATGAGTTAAATTGAGATTTGAAATTAGAGTAAGAAGATAAGTAATTTTATATGACACTGAGAAAATATAGTAATGTAATGGATTAGGAAATTTTATAATAGAAACTTGATATTAATTATTATATATATACACATATAATCGATAGATGAAAATGTATTACTAATCCTATTGAAAGTTAAAATTTCTTGTAATAAATGATTCTATAGATTAGCTATGAATGATTAATAATTGTTAATTGATAAGTATACAAGTATATTTTGAATAGATGATATGAGAATTTAAGATTATGAAAGGGGCACCAACGAGTTGGTAACTGGTTGACACACGGTATAAAATGGAAGATGCTTTTTTTATGCCTTTCTATGTTTTTGTTTGTTCATGTATGTTTTGTGTTTGTTGTAAAAATAAAAAAATATTAAAAAAAAAAAAAAGACCTGGGATGATGGATTTTTCAACCATGATATATGGGGAGAAAGAAGGAATTTGCAAACTTTTAATGGAACACTATGGACATATATTATCTGCACTGAGGTTTCGTAATTTTGTCTTCAATATCTATATTCTCTTTGTATTGAAAGCCATGCTCAACAACTCTTTAAGTTTATTGTCTTAATAAAAGGAGAGGTTGTCAGATTGCCCACTTGCACTCCAGACAGCTGTTCCTCGTGAGTAGACTGCAGGAACTGAGGTTTTTGCAGTCAGCTTGTGAGTTGAGCGGCTGGGAGTCCAGGGATTTCAATCAAGCTCACAGCCATAATGCAGCCTATATGGACACAAGGTTCACACAAGCCTCATTTCTTAAACACTTTCAGATGGAATTAATTTACAGCTAAAAAGAGATTTTCTAAGCGGCAGGATAAGAGAATTCTGCTTGGTGAGTCAGCATTCTTTCTGTATTCCAAAGGGGAAAAAATGGTTTTAAAGATTTTAAAACTTTTGGCAAAAAGCTTTACAAGGAGCGGATATAAGAAAGTTTAAAATGGATAAAGGGATAGTTTATTTGAAAGTTTATTTTTTTGGTGAAAGTGCTTTTGAACAAATTGAAATAGACAAGTGAACCAGACCTTTGTGGCAATGTTTTTTGTTTACTATTAAAGAATGCAGACAATTGGTGAATTTTACAAGACAAAAGATAAAGGTAATATGAGCCAGACTGTGATGCTGACTGTAACTACACAGTACCTGAGACAAAAGTATTAAGGGCATAGGAAGACAAAATAGAAAAAACAAAGAGGGAAAACTTGCCTTTTACTCTTTCCCTTGCAAATGAGACATTTTCACTTTTGGATTACAATATTACAATGGCAACCATGAGAAAAGCAGCAAAAACAGCAGAGAGGAAGAGAGGATTGCTAGAGCAACCTGCAGAGAGAGGAATTACACCAGATTTACTTCAGAAAATGTTTAAGGAATTGGTTAATAAATTAGCTGAATCACTTGATACTAAATTGACAGTTTTTGAAAAAAGAATGGATCAAAGATTTGTAAAGATGAAAGAGGAGATGAAAGAAAAGGTTAAGAAGATGGAAAGCTCTGCAAAACAAGTGTCTAGAGACGTAAAACAAACCAATCAATCAATCAATCAAACTTTATTGAGCTCATCAACCAGCAAGGAAATTGGCACTCAGTTATCCAAAATACCCAAAACCAAGTTGACAACATCAGGATAATTGGGAAAAATACATATAGGCAGAGAATTGACTAAAAGACAATATTAAATTAAAATCTGCTGAACGGCTTGCTCAGGCTGCACATAGGCAGTAAATAAAAGAAAATTAATAATCCAGATAATATAAATTTTGAAGTAGCAATATAAAATGCAAATATAATACAGGTACATATGCATATAGTTGTGTGTGTGTATACACACACACATTTATAAGTACTACAATAGAATTATCCAAAAGGGATTTAAGAAATATAAACTTCTCTTACAGACCTCTGTCATACCTAAGAAAAATATAGTATAATAACTAGCATGGCATGTACACTCCAAAGCATAAAAGAAGTTAGGAAGTAGCCAACAGATCATGCTGAGCCTGAGTCATTTCTGTCTACCCATATTCAGGCAAATTCAATTGCTCTTAATTATCCTTTGCCTGATTTTGCACACCGCCACACAAAACTTGGCAACCTTGTGTGTCATTTCAGAGTTGATATTGGAAAGTAGAAATTGCTCATACTGTTGATTGCTGTATCCTGTTTTGCTGGTCAAAGGTGGGTTAATTAAGACATTTCAGGGTTCTGTATAAAACTGGCAGTCCGGAAGAACATGTTCGATAGTCTCTATCTGTCCTGAGTTGCAAGGGCATACGCACAGTAGATATGGTGTCTTTTTATATTTTCCAGCCAGAAGTGCTGAAGGGAGAGCATTACATTGGGCTAAGGTGAAGGTCCTTCTCTGATTTGGAATGTTAACCTGTGTGAGATACATAGCTGGTGCCAGAGTATATCTCTCACTGTCCGCCATTGGAAGCTGAATGGTATTACCAGCATCCATTTGACGATCCATGTCAAGCAGACGTTGCTTAAGTATGGCCCTTGCTTGCTTATAGCCCAGAAATAATAGGTAAGTGGGGGAAAGTCCTAGGAAGCTGAACTTGTTATAAACTGCTTGTTTCCACCCATTTTGGAATCTGTCTTCTAAAGTCAACGGGCTAAGCCTATTATAGGGAAAAATGTCAGCTTCAACCAGAAGTGTAGCACAGCTTCCCATATTCTAGTCTGCACTCTCACCTTTCCAGCCTCCATGAGTAATGAAGCATTAGAAACCCAGTGAGTAACTTGGAAAATTGCTCTTAAAAATTTAGATTGAACAAGTTCCAGTGGTACCAGGTTGGGGGGTGGTCCAAGTTGAGCTAGCGGCTTGGCCTCAAAGAGCTTAGTGGCTGCCAGTATATATTGACCTCCTCTGGAGTGATGAAATCTTAAAATAGTTGCTGCACTCCTATGTGCATTTTGTGAAGCATAGTTAACATAGGCTCTTTTATTTCCATTAGCTTGGAAGTTTACCCCCAAGTATCGAAAACATTGCACTTGTTCAATGGCATGGTTGATAATAGTCCAGGAGCACTTTTTGGGCCAATTTGTAAATGCCTGTCTTTCTTTCTTTCTTTCTTTCTTTCTTTCTTTCTTTCTTTCTTTCTTTCTTTCTTTCTTTCTTTCTTTCTTTCTTAATTTAATTTAATTTAATTTAATTTAATTTAATTTAATTTAATTTAATTTAATTTATATGCCACCCATCTCCCCCAGAGGGCAACTCTGGATGGCTCACAATTAAAATCCCAAACAGTAAAAATAATGAAAATATAAATATCTATACTAAAATTAGCTAATAACAATTCTATATAAAGACTATATACAATTCAAGATGATGGGGGGGAGCAGTATTGATTATCACATCAGCCAATTCCAACAATGCGAGCCCCCATCAGGCCCCCAGGCCATCTGGTATAGCCAAGTTTTCATACTTTTCTGGAAGACCAGGAGAGTGGGGGCAGACCGCACCTCAGGTGGTAAGCTGTTTCACAAGGCAGGGGCTGCAGCAGAAAAGGCCCTCTTCCTAGACCCTGCCAGCTGAAGTACCTTGACTGATGGGGTCTGCAACATGCCCCTTCTGCCATACCGAGTGGGGCAGGCTGATATAACAGGGGCGAGACAGCTCCTCAGATAACCTGGTCCTGTGCCATGAAGGGCTTTAAAGGTAATAACCAACACCTTGAATTGGACACAGAAGCAAACCAGCAACCAATGCAGCTTGTGTAACAGAGGTGTTATATGTGCCACCCTAGGGGCGTTCAAAACTGTCCACGCCGCTGCATTTTGCACCAGCTGTAGCTTCCGAATACTCTTCAAGGGTAGCCCTATGTATAGCGCATTGCAGTAATTCAATTTTAGTTTTAGAATAGTTGATTTCCAGCTGGTTCTCTTTACAATGATGTGCAAAGATGTTCAAACCTCTTCTGAGGCCAGTTGGTGTCCTTGATATGATTACTGCATCATCCGCATATAACAGTATAGTAATATATCTCTCTGCTCTGCTAATTTGGGTGGATGGAAGTTCAGATCTACCACATCATTTATATAAAAATTAAATATTAAATAAGAGAGGTGCCAAATATTAAATAAGAGAGTATTCTTTTTTGACTGATAGATTAAAACAGAAAAAGATTCCATTTTAATGGGACAAATTGGAAGATGTGATCTTTACAGTCAAACAACAGAGGTTTTGATTCAATTCTTCCAGAAGGTGAGGGAATTTCTAGAAAATTTAAAGAGGAATTGGAGGAGATTCGAATGGAGGTATCAGATGAGACCACACAAAAACTTCAGCAGGTGCAACAGGAAACTGAAAGGGATGATACTGAACTAGGTGCTACAGGTCAATTTTTCTAAATTTTTGGCTTGATTATGGATTACAAATGCTTAATGTGGAATATAAATGGAGCAAATGCTCCTCAAAACAGAAAAAAAATCATTATTTGAAAAAATTAAAACGATATATTAGAAAAAAGGACATAAAATATTTGATTTATAAAATCTTGGGTGAAGAATTTATTTCAGCAGGAACTAAAAAAAGAAATGGAGTTGTTTTGTATATAAATCCCCAACTAAAACCAAAACTTGTATTGACTGATGACCATGGTAGATTTGTTGGGGTGGAAGTTAATTTGCATGGGACTAAAACGTTGATATTGGGACTTTGTGGCCCAAATGAGGATAAAATACTGTTCTATAAAGAGACTAATAGGTTATGAAAAGTGGTGTTCAATGGGGGATTAGAATGGAGTGATCCCTTCACAACTGGATAGAACTTCTGAGAAAAAATATTAAAATCACTCAAGGCAAATTACCAAGTTTCCTTTGATTTGATGGACATTTTAGGACTTGTTGATATATGGAGACAGAAAAATGGCAATTCAAGAGATTACACCTACTTTTCTGAAAGACATAGATCCTTTTCAAGAATAGACATGATTTGGATTTCAAAGTATTTGGCTACTAAGATTTCTAAACTGGAGATATTACCAAGGACTTTTTTGGATCACAACCCTGTGAGTTTGGTTTATGAAAGGAAATCTAGTTCTTTTAGATGGAGACTAAATGAAATGTTGCTACAGAAAGAAGCAATAGTGGAGGATTGTAAAAAGAAACTAATTTTTTGAAAATAATTTAGATAAAGATACTGAATTTAGATAAAGATACTGAATTAAGAATGGTCTGGGACGCAAGTAAAGCTTTTATTAAAGGTTATTTTATACAACCTAACAGTGAGCTCAGAAAGAAGTCAAGAGAAAACACAAGCTATTTTGGATGAGATAAAGAGAAAAGAAGAATTAAAGAAATTTCCAAAGATAAGTATTTCTTAACAAATTAAGCTTTTACAATGACAGTTATCTATGTTAATAGTAAGAGAAATGGTAATAAAAATGAACTATGTAAAGCAACAAAGATTTGAGTTTGCAGACAAACCAGGAAAGTGGTTGGTATATAAATTACAAAAAGAAAAAGAAAAGAAAATGATAAAATTACAGAGGGAGATACTGTATTAATGGACAGCATGGCTATACAAAAAGCATTTTATCAATATTATTCCAACATGTATAAAGGAAGTGACATCTCTCTGTAGAAAATAGATGAATATCTAAAGAAACAAAATTTACCAAGGATTACAGAGGAAAAGAAAGGACCTATAATGAGAAAGGAAGTTTCTGAAGTTATAAAAAAGATCAAACCAGGAAAGGTGTCTGGACCAGATGGATTATCAGGTTTTTATTATAAATGTTTTGAGGATGATCTTTTACAACCTTTACAAACCACAATGAACTCTATCTTACAGGAAGGAAAGATGCGAAAGAGTTGGAAAGAGGCCAATATAGCATTAATTGTCCCATTAAGGAAGGACAAGATTTGACTAAGAAGAAACTATAGGCCGATGTCATTGCTGAATAATGACTACAAGTTGTTTACAATTATAGCTGATAGACTGAAAGTAATTTGCAAGAATTTATTCATGAGGATCAATGTGGGTTTTTACATAAAAGATGGTTAAAGGACAATGTTAGAAATGTGTTGAACATTTTGGAATATTTGGAGCAACATAATGAAAAACAAGATGCATTGATTTTCCTAGATGTAGAGAAGGCCTTTGACAATTTGAACTGCACTTTCTTGTTCAAAGTTTTGGAGGATATGAACTTTATAAAATGCGTAAGATCGATTTACACTTTGCAGAAAGCGCAAATAATTGTTAATGGAGATCTAACAAAGCCTTGTGGGATATAACATGGAACAAGACAGGGATGCCCACTGTCTCCTCTCTTCTTTATTTTGGTAGACAAAAGAATGTATGGTTTTGAATATTGTAAGACTGAGTTTTAAATAGAATTGTGTACAAATGATGAACATGTAATTGCTAAAATGTATAAACTTACTGAAATTTGAAACAAAAGAAGAATAAGTGAAAGAATGTATGATAAAGTGGGCTAAAATTTTTGGTTATAAATACAGATGAAACAATGGAAAAATATGTGGTTGAAAGGATTGAAATTTACATTGTTATAATCTTAAAGAGAATTTTTATAAATTGATGTACCATTGGTATAAGTCACCAGAGAAATTGTCTAGAATGTATAAAGGCACTTCAGATTTATGCTGGAAATGTGAACAAGAAGGGACATTTTATCATGCTTGGTAGACATGTAAAAAAGCTAGAAAATTTTGGATTCGTACACTGATTCAGAGGATTTTAAAGATTAAGATACAATTGAGACCAGCAATCTTTCTTTTGGGATTAATGGACAAACAGTTTGAAAAAGTCATGGAACTTTTTTGTGTGTGTATGATAACTACAACGAGATTATTATACGCACAAAGATGGAAAGATTCGGCAATGGAGACATGGTTGGTGAAGATGGTGGAACTTGCTGAGAACACCAAATTGACTGATCAGAGAAAAGACAATATCTACATTTATTGCTGAACTGGAAACTCCTTATAGACTTTTTGCATAAAACAAAAACATGAATTTATGATTTATGGTTTTGATGATTAGACAGGATAGATTATAGAAAGAAGTCATGTTGTAATCTTAGAGTAAGAGGTAAATTTATAATTGTACCTATATGTAATTGCTGTAAAGAAGATCAGAAGCCACTTCTTTGTATGTTTTTCCTTTTTTCCTATTTTTTCTACTTTTTTTTCCTTTCCTGCACTTTTAGCTTTCTCTCTGATTTCTTTCTTTTTCTTTTCTCCTTCTTACTTTATATTAGTTTGTATTAGTGTTTATCTTTTTTAAAACTATATACATATATACATATATATATAAAATGTCTGGACCTTTAAAACTTCTATCTATCTATCTATCTATCTATCTATCTATCTATCTATCTATCTATCTATCTATCTATCTATCTATCAAAATAAAATGTCTGGACCTGGGATGATGGATTTTTCAACCAAGATATATGGGGAGAAGGAAGGAATTTGCAAGTTTTAATGAAATAGTATGGACATATATTATCTGCACTGAGGTTTCATATTTTTTTCTTCAATATCTGTATTTTGCTTTGAATTGAAAGCCATGCTCAACAACTCTTTAAGTTTATTATCTGATGAAATGGACTCCATGCCATAATAAATGTGTTAGCTTCTGAGATGCTACAATGCCTTTTGTCGTTTTTGTGTCAGCAGATAAGCACAGTTACTTCTCTGAAAATGGATTTTGTTAACTTTCTTCATCCATAAAATATCAATTAAACCTTTAAAGCTTAATAACCTTAATAACACATGTGGAATGCTGAGTAGCAGATTCTTTTTTTAAGGGTTTATAGATATTTCCTATTATGCCCATAATATGAGTTTTGGTTAATGGCAGGACAGCAGTGAGAGGCAGCCTGGAATAGGGGGCATGAAGACACAAGGAGGCTTGGTGGCTGCAGCAGGAGTTCCTGGGGACCAGTCCCTCCACCCCCAACCAGGCTCAGTCAGTACTGGCCATGGGCACCACCTTAAAGGGCCAGACACTGACAAAGCACAGGAGGCCAGGCATCAGCAAACTCTCTATGACTTAAGGCAGAGCTATTAAGACACAGCCATTACAAATGGTTAATCAGATGGTTAACCAGATAAGCTAACCAGCAACTCCAGAAGTTACAACAGGACCATTCCTCCATCTAGCTCCCAGTCAACTGTGTATAGAAGGCTGACATTGCATGACTCTGGGGCTGTGTGTAGGAGAAAACTGAAGAAACTCTAAGGGCTTACAAAAAGTGGACCAAGGAAGGTTAAAAGTGAGCCAAATGTTAAGAGGAGATTTGTAGAAAGACAATAATATTAGAATCAAGTACCATAGAATGTAGACTGATAGATTGTAGAACTGTAAAGACCCCAAAATAGAATATAGGATAAGATAAAAATAGTACCAAGAGAAAAAAAAGAAAGAAATAGAAATAAGAGCTTTAAAGCATGTGGGATGCTAAAATATAAAGAAACCTTTATTTTTATATATATATATTTGTAATCAAATCCTTTTCAAATGGAATTGGTTGTCTCGACTGGTTCCATCACCATCCCCTGAATCAGACCTGCAACAGTCTATCTCCAGTTTTGGCAATACGACAACTACAAAGTCTCTGAAGAAGGATAACTTTCCAAGGATTGGTAACCTCAAGACTGGGGAACTGTTAGCACTCCCTGGAGAGCAGTTTGGAGATGGTGGTTACTGTGGACTGATGTGACAAGGTTACTCAGTGAAATCCTTAAATCTCCAAATGTAACAGATGGACTAAAGGTTGCCAATTACAGTAGTTTCTCACTCTTTTTCAGAGTAGTGTTCTTGGTCTATAAGGTATTAAGCAGCTCAAGGAATATTGTACTTCTATATAAGCCTATCTGATTTTTTTTTTAGGTATATATGCCCTGCTAATCATGCCATAGCTTGCTGTTATTAACTTTACTAAGTTATGGATGCAGGCCTTCTTGTAATGCTACCAGCATAAAAAAGTTAGGGCTACCAGAAATTGAAACCTTATCTTTTCCTTCGATCATTTCAGCTGCCCTATTATTTAATTATTGTACGGTAAAACTAAAATAGTTCATTTAATCTTTTCTATTTTTTTTACTGTAGCTTTGATTATATTTATTGTCATTATTTTTGTAAACCACTTTCATATTTTTAATGAAAAGATATATAAACGTTTGTATATAAAATTAAAATAATACTTTTAGGTGAATGTACAATAAGCAAACATGCTTACAGGGTAAATCTTGTACTTTTCAGAATTTCCTGAAGCATTTCAGAGCTCAAAGAATGTATGTTATATATGGAAAGCACATTTGAAAAAAATGTCTATATGCAAACAGGTGTCCACAGTAATGGGTGAATTAAGAAAAATGGGCATGAAAATATCTGTGTGTGTGTGTGTGTGTGTGTTTATAATTCACAAACAGATGCAGAAATGAGTTAATGGAAACATGTCATACCTACTGTCCTGTATGTTAGCCCCACTGAACTCAGCAGTAGTTATTTCTGAGTAAACAGGTATAAGATTGCACTGTTAATGATTGAGAAAGTTCAATTGATAAATTTGCCCACCCTTAATTTCAATTTCAGACTTCAGAATAATATGCATTTTTGCCTTCTGTTCTTCTGATACATTGCATATATTAATGCTATTATACCATATTCTTTTGGTTGTATGAAATCTACTGGAGCACTGGAATATGGATGGTTTTTTCCCTTCTTTCAATACCAACTTGAACTTTTATTACAGAATGTTGGCTCAAATACAATAAAATAGATGGACATTAAATATGCTGACACAGATGGGACCAGTAGCAACAAAGTGTTGCAATGTTACAAGATTTCCCCTTTTCCATTGTTCTCCTTTCGTTCTCTTTTACTTCTCTCATTTTCCATTTTCCTTCCCAAAGTGCTCTGTGAGCGTGTTTAGTCAGTAGGGTTTTAAAAGTTTCCCCCTTCCCCTCCTTCTGAAAACTAGAGTTTCTCTAAGCTTTCCTTTCTTCTCAGTGCCCCTTTTTGGCAAGAACAATTACCATTCAGATTTTTGTTTATTTTTTGTGGGTTTTCTTGTAGCAAGTGAACATTTATTTAGCTGATATAGCTGTGATAGTGGAACAAGAAATAATCAAGAATTCTGTAGGATGGCAAAGAGTTTCCTTGCAATAACATTTGTTTGACAGCTCTCTGACCCACAACCAGCAAAACAGATTTATACACATCTCTCATCTGTTAAGCACTGATGTTTTCAAATTGTTACCCAAACACATCATAAATCCTACATCTCCATCTGGCAACTAGGTTTATAATAAACTCCTCTAAGGATTCCAGTGTTAAAGTCTCAATTAAACTGTTTTTTTCACCATATAGTATATAGCTGATACAAGCGAGAGAACAATGTTTGCCAAGCACAAAAAAAATTGAGAGACCAAAGAGGGACAAGAAATGCATTCTGCATAATTTTACTTGGCAGAAATGTATTACTTTAAATTCTAAGCAACAGTGAATGCTTCACTGCAAACAAATATGTGAATGTTTCTCATTCAGCATTTGAGCAGACAGGAGGAATAAATCAAAGCATGTAAACAGTGGATTCTCCTGCAGGAACTGTATTAGGACCAGCTGTTAATTATGTATTTATGAGATATTTAATGACATAATCAGGAAGGAAAAACAGAAAAAAGGTAAAATAAGACCAAAGGTAAGTAGGAATGAGATTTACAAGCATTGTAAAATTAAGTAAACATTTTCAAGGTGACTTTAGTTAAGTTCTACCTAATAAAGTATCCTCAACCAAGAACGTCAGCTTATTATTAAGACCAAATTAATATGCTGTAATTAACAACAGCGATCAATATAATATGGTGTATAAATCAAAGAAGACATTATGGTAATTTCTTCCAATCTAAGAGATCTATTCTTATTTAGCACATCATATCTGAAGGGACTACTGCAATATACTTTACGTGGGGCTGCCCTTGAAGAACATCTGGAAGCTACAGCTGGTGCAGAATGCAGCTGTGTGGGCAGTTATTTGTGCTCCTCGATCAGCAAATTGGTTACTAGTATGTTTCCAGGTTCGATTCAAGGTGCTGGTTGTAACCTATAAAGCCCTTCATAACATGGGGCCAGGTTATTTGAGGGACTGCCTCAAATATTTTTTTGTGTGTGTGTGTCTTCGAGTCAGTCTTGTCTCCTGGCAATTGCCTGGACAAGTCCCTACAGGTTTTTAGTAGCATTTTTGCAAGGGTTTGCCATTGCCTTCCTCCTACGGCTGAGAAAGAGTGACTGGCCCAAGGTCACTCGGTGAAAGACATAGGTGACTGAAATACATCAGGCATTTCAGTAAAAAACCAAAAATATCTTCATGTTTTTGTGTATGCTATCTGCATCTACCCCTTTGCTGTTTGGATTTCCAAGTTGTTAGCTGACATCAAAATTATTTAGGCTGATTAAAATAAAATAAGAACAGCAAAGTACACCAAAAGGAGTTCCACACTGTGGTCTTGAGCATTCAGATGACAAATGTAGTTCATTGTAAGCAATGGGGTGTCTGCAGGGGTCACTCAACAGTGTCGAAATGGCAGGCATGACTGGGCTGATCAAAGCCCCACCCCTTTTCACATGCATGCAATGCATACAACTGACATTAAAAAGGAGTAGGTCTTCTATCACCCAATCACACCTGCAGTTTTGACATAGTTGATCATGTCATCTCATATGTACATAGGTAACCCCAAACCAGTGAAACAGATTTTGAAAGCAAGCAAGAATCTGCTGGGAGAACAAGATGGAAAAAAGCAACTTGCATTTCATTGATAAACTATACTTAGAACCACATAAACAATGTAAGGTTCTATATAATTTTCAGAGGGATTTTGATGTGGCAGCAAAAGCAGAAAGTTTCATAACACCTTAAAGATTAACCTATATATTATTGCATGAACTAAAAAAAAAAATCTCAATTTTTTTAGGTGTTACAAAACACTTAAATACATTGCATACTTTAAAAACATCACAGAAATAACAAATATATTATGGCATAAGCTTATGTCTCAGAAGAAGTGAATTCTAGTCCTCAAAAAAAAAAAGGTAGGCTATAACAAATGTCTTCGTCTTTAAGGTGTCAACAACACTTTCTGTTGCCACATCTAGAGCATTTAAAATGTCCACAACTTTTATTGCTTTATCTAGGTATCCCATCCAAATTCCTGTAAGGTAAACTGATATTATTACTTCCATATTGACAGATGGGTTAAGGCCAGAAAGAATAATGGCTTACCTATAGCAATTTACTGAATTTGTGATTGATAAATGAATCAAGGATTTCTTGATGCATGCTGCTAGCTACCCTGTCACATTTGCTCCTAAAGTAAGATGAATGACAATTTCTTAATAGGGGCCATGTCTGAATGCCTTTTGGAATGCATCTTTCATGTAACTCCTTATTTACTGACTTATCTCATTAGTAAAAACCAAATTCGATTTGTTTTTCTATCACCATGAGATTATGGCATGATTAAACAATATTTGGGTGTTTTTTCTTTCAATCTTTCATTGAGCATACTTCAGTATGTTAAAGAATTGCTAAATAAGTAAAAACAGTACTGAACATAGTACTTGGATAGAGTACCTGTCAATGTTTGCTTGACAGATTAACCTTCTGGAGATCTTCTTAGCATTCAGAATAAAGGCAAGGTCTTTTAAGAGGTGTAGCACATGACTTTGATGTTGTACATGTAAGATGCATGATTCCAAAATCCACATTAAAGTAATAATTTTATCAACCCAACTTAATAATCCATCGATAATTATGTTTGCTATTTTTAGATGGCATTGCCATTGTTTGCCTTTGAACTGGATTTTGCTCTGATATGGATCTTGAATACTTCTGTCTGAGCCAGCTTGCTCTCTTGTATGCAAACGACTGACCTTACCATGAGTTAGACATCTCTTCAGACTTGAATTTATAATATTGATGGAGAAAATTCTTCAATTTTGGCATTTCAAAAAGCTATCTTGTCTTGTGAAATAAGTATCTGTTTTGTTGTAACACCATAATGGGTGAGATATGTTTTAAGGATTATAGGTTGGAAGATATGGCATTTTTTCCCCCACAAGTGTATTGTTGTTTAGATGGAAGTTTATAGTAAGGTTGGGTTAAATAGGTTGGATAAACGTGTCACTTCCACAAACTCAGTGGCTAACTTCTTTTAAAGAATACTACCAATAGTATATACTTTAAAATATGTTGCATTTTTATCAGTATACCAAATCCAGATGGTATTTTTAACATTTTATAGTTATAAAGATATGGACATATTGAAAGAAAGAACATGTAGAATTGGAAAAACTTTCAAACTGTCGAAGATAGTCACAGGATTTTTATTTTTTTAAGGAAAAAACCTCTTGTTTACACAAACCTCATTCACTGTGCCTCTCCACTGTTTATACCCATGTCAAGTTTCCTTATTTCCAGCAGGTCCCTCCACTGTTCCTACATTGCCTTTTGTTCCTTAATCTTCTCACCTTATTTTTTTAATCATGTCATCTACTCCCTCTAACCACAACTTTCTCATTCTTCTCCTTTCTCTTGACCCATTCACTCTTTGCTCTTATGTTTATTTTGCAATTCATCCTCATCCATTCTCTTTACAGTAGTTACTTACTTAGCAATGTAAGCAACCTAAATGTACTTACTTCATACTGATCATTCATGTTTATATTCAGTCCACATCCATTCAGAACACATTCACTGTCAGCAATTCTTGTTTGATCATACACACTTCTTAAGCATTCCATTCTGACTGCATTTAACTTACTTTTATGTTTTTTCTGACACATCCAATTCTTGTTTCCATATAACAAAGTGGACAGAAGCACATACTGTACTTATACACATCCTTGTCTGTGCTGGGCTTAGCAAATGTTAAATTATTTCAGTCATTTACCACTCATCACATTCTGCAGTTGACCTTCAATTCCAGTTCCATGCAAAACGTCCCATAACTCAAGCCTATTCACTTTAACATAAGAGTTCTCTAAATCAACACATATACAGTAAAGTTTCTTTCACACATTTATATAATTCTCAGTGTCTTTCAGTCACCGGCAAAAATCTGATCTGAGCATCCTCTACTCTGCATACCTCTACTTCCCAATTTTGTTAATTTTCACTTCTTGTAAGCCTTTAAACAGAATTCTACTAAACAAGTTCACAGGTACATCCCGAGTGTTACATACATTAGCTAACGATGGCTCCAGTAGGAATTTGTGAATATCACCTCTGTTTTATATTTGCTGATATAGTAGTACCAGTGCTACCACATGTAATATGTGGGCACAGACATGCATTCCTACAAGAGTTGTTGGTTAAATCCCTGGGCCCATATTTCACAACAAAAAGCATCTTTACGATACAATATTGTTTTTGTCTACTTGTGTCATATTTACATGATATGTTCTGTTTCTGTACTGGAATGCAGAATGGTTCCCTTTTCCCCAAATTCCCATTGCCACTACCTGATATGTACGAAGCTCATCAAACAGCTATCTTCTTATCCATTCTTGGGTCTCCACATGGCCTATCACTTTCTCTGTCCTGGTCACTTTTTGCTCATTTTGGCCAAATGTGCAAAAAGTGACCAGGACAGAACCAAAACCCACGTTTAATCCACACATGCAAACCAGATGAGGCAACCAGCAATAAACCAATTCTCCTCTGAAGAGGCTGCACTTCAATTGGAATGGAAAATCTAGAACTCCACATATACAACCCAAAATAAGATACAGAGAAGCATAGGAATACAGCAGTGTGACAGTATATCTGGATTCTTGAGGGGAGGGGTGGATAAGTAAATATTGTCCATAGCAGAGGAAAAACTCTGCCATAGAAGCACGTCAATTTTTTTTAGTTAGTTCAATATTTTTCCCATTTTTCTGGGTTGTGAGCTGACTATGCTCACAGGTCACCTGAGCATATTCTTTACTTTTTTGACTATTGCTTTTCTAATTAAATTTACCATTATTTTAAACTTTATATTTATAAGCAGATTTCACACAAATGTGTGTCCTCTTTTGTCCTTTCATGACCACGTACAAGTGGATACCCTTTTAAGTAAAGGGTACTTAGAAGTTTTGTTCAGCTGGGATTTATCAGCTACATTGTACTATAGTTTGTTTGTTTATTAAATTTATATAGTTCCCAAAGCTCTCAGTTGGGGCTACAATACCATATCTGGGCTGCAAAAGTCTGATTACCACTAGTTGGTAGCAAAGAGTTAGAGTTTTATGGATCTCTTTGCCGCCATATAGTGGACATCTGAATTTTTTCAGCCCAGATATGGTAACCCTGTTCTCGGAATTGTATTGAATTGTAGACTAATATTTCTGAAGACATCAGGTTATAGAAGGCTGGTGTACAGACTGTAGCCAAAATTATGTTGACATATTCATCTAAAATATGTTCAATAGAAAAAAACTTTGAACAGATAAAAATGATTTTGTTTAATTCAATATAAATCATGTGCTTATTTTGTAGGTTCTTCATTAACTGAAGATATTTCAGTGAGCAATGTCTGTCAGAAAGTCTATTTGCCATATGAGAATTTCACAAAATGTTTACTTCAAGCCTTTCACTCATATGGTGTAAAATATAATATTGAGATAATCTGGCCATATTAATATAATATGGCTATTCGGTTTTGGTTTAGTTTATAGTGTATATTAAGGTACTGTGGTTTGTAAACCATGGTTTATAACTTATTGTATTCTGTATAGCAGTCAGTTATGGGCTATTCAATGAAGCATAGTTTATGGCTTAGTGCATTACGTGAGCCAGTCAACTATGATTCATCCCAAAAACATGATTAAACAAATAACAGCAAATGTTTGAAACCAACCACGGGAACAATGATGAAAGCTCTGGCAATGCACAATAATCTGAAAAATTCTCGTTCCTTGTGACAATTCATGTTATATTCCAGTATAACTGGTTCATTCATGAGCCTAAAAAAAAAAGCATGAAATTAGTTGTTAGTTTACCAACATGGACATAGCTGACTATTAAGAATGATGGGGTGCCAATAGAAGAGAATATATGTAGATATATGTAGCTCAGGGTTGAACTGTGAAGTCCTTGATGCCCTCTGAGCTTGGTTGTTTGCTTGCAGATGTTTCAGTACCCAACTAGGTAACATCATCAGTGCGAGTAGGTGTGGAGTTTGCTCCCAGTTTATATATAGTAGCTGTAGATGGGGTAATTTAACATACACTGGGAGACATCAAAGAATATTTAATATAATATCTTCTTGGAATCTTTAGTGGCATTTTTATACATGCATCAATCGCTCCTCATGATCACAAAAGCTACATATCTGGAGGTCAGGGGTGGTTCCTTGCAGATGTTTCACCAAATACTTACACAGATTGGGATAGGACTTAGTACTGTCCTGTTCTTCTCAGCTATCATGATCCAGACACTGAAGGAAATTAGTAGAACGTATGTCATGATAAAAGACATAGGAGACCAAAATCCCAAATTATCAAATATAGTAACATCAACTATCTTAGAAATAAATCTAATAATTAAGTGGCTTTATTTAATGTATTTCCTTGGCCAAATATTAATTTCTTGGACTCCTCTGAAAAATACGTTATCAGCCTCCTTTTCTAGAATTTGTGTTCCTGTTTATAACACCATCACAATGTAGAACAATTTTGTTTTATAGCAACCTAATTTACCCAAAGTTACAGAAATTATTTACATGTAATGCTAAATAAGTACTTGAGTCTCTTTAGCATGTTTTTTTACCACCCCATCTGTTAATGTGGCCAATTCAATTTGAATAGAAGGAATTACTCATTTTGACTCATTTGGTGATTAGCAGACACACAATTTCCTGTTTCTGTAAACAGATGTGCTCTTACAACACTTTCATAACAGACTTTGCAAAATTCCAGTTTTGCAATAGCAAACGTATTTACAGGAAAGGCTAGAGCTCAGTGATAGGAATATACTTTGCAGAGAATTTCAATCCTTGGTACCTCCAGATAACTGGATCCAGGGAGCTACTGCTAGTCAGTGTAGACAGTATTAGTCTGTGAATGCTTCCACGCTGACAGGCCCTACCGCTGTCAGTCAAAAGTTACTGTATTATCAGTTTTCTCCCATTAAGAAAAAAGGAACTATGAGAAAATAAAAAGCAGAAAATGAAATCTCAATACAATTTTATGAAAGCAGCTTCATATGTCTGAAAAAATAGAAGTGAAAAATATTAGTGTCTGAACATGCATTATTTGTGGTTGATGACCAGGCTATATATTCAAATACTGATCCAAGGATTTCCTCTTAACAGACACAGAAACATCTACCTATGAATAATGTGGTAGTAACATCCATTCAGACATTAAAAAATCTCACCTAATTGCATGTGGTTTGTATGTAATGTCAAAGAAATGTAAAATGTAAGACATCACAAGATATTTACTTGATGTTGCATTATTTTTTCAGTTGCTTAGAGAATCTGATAGGCTATTTAAAATACAACAAAACTATTTTTATAAGGGGTAACAATGAAAGTATAAATACCTTTGAAAGGATCTATAGCCTACTCAAATGGGAATGCAGAAAGTATTATATGGCATGAAAAAGTCATGAAACACTGAGTACAAAATCACTGATACTATAATTAAATAGAAGCATGATTTTTGTGCATATGAATTCTATTTTAACAGCACCAAATAATTTAATGACATAATTATGATTACTTTCAGGTTGGATTTACCATATGCTATGTCCAGGTGATGAGCTGTCATTTTACCAACATCACTCCACCCTCCTTAATTATATGCAGTATTTTAACCAAACTTTGGGTCTTATCATGTTGTCCAAACCAAAACTGGCCTGTAATTTATGACTGGGCTACCCTGTCTAGGCTCAAAAATCCAATGACCACTAAGTAAAAAGCAGAGATACAAAAATGCTTTCTTGCCATCTAGTGGTCACTGGATTTTTGCAGCCCAGACAAGGTAGCTCTATGTATTTATAACAAATGTTGATTTGATTATAACGTTATGCATGTGCCAGGGAAAGGGACTACACATAGTTAGCTTATAATGTCGTGTGAATGCAATTTGTGAATGTCCATAGTCCCTTTGTTGTTGTTGCTGTTCAGTCGTTAAGTCGTGTCCGATTCTTTGTGACCCCATGAACCATAATGCGCCAGGCCTTCCTGTCCTTCACTGCCTCCCAGAGTTTGTTCTATTTCATGTTCATTGCTTCAGTGATGCTATCTAACCCTTCTCCTTTTGCCTTCAATCTTTCCCAGCATCAGGGTCTTTTCCAAAAAGTCCTCTCTTCGTATTAGATGGCCAAAGTATCCGGGCTTGAGCTTCAGTATCAATCCTTCCAATGAGCAGTCAGGGTTGATTTCCTTCAGGATTGACTGGTTTGACCTTCTAGCAGTCCAAGGGACTCCTAAGAGTCTTCTCCAGCACCACAATTCAAAGGCATCAATTCTTTGGTGCTCAGTCTTCCTTATGGTCCAGCTCTCATAGCCATACATTGCTACTGGAAAAAACATAGCTTTGATTATGTGGATCTTTGTCAGCAAGGTGATCTCTCTGTTTTTTAATATGCTGTCTAGGTTTGCCATAGCTTTCCTCCCAAGGAGCAAGTGTCTTTTAATTTCATGGCTGCAGTCTCTGTCTGCGTTGATCTTGTAGACCAAATAAATAAAGTCTGTTACTGCTTCCATTTCTACCCCATCTATTTGCCAGGAATTGATGGGTCTAGATGCCATGATCTTAGTTTTCTTAATGTTGAGTTTCAAGCCAGCTTTTGCACTCTCCTCTTTCATTCTCATCAAGAGGCTCTTTAGTTCTTCTTCACTTTCTGCCATTAGGGTGGTATTATTTGTATATCTGAGGTTGCTGATATTTCTCCCTGCAATCTTAATTCTGGCTGTGATTCTTCCAGCCCAGCATTTCTCATGATGTACTCTGCATATAAGTTGAATAAGAAGGGTGACAGTATACAGCCTTGTCATACTCCTTTCCCTATTTTGAACCAATCAGTTGTTCCATGACCGGTTCTAACTGTTGCTTCTTGGCCCGCATATAGATTTCTCAGGAGACAGGTAAGATGGTCTGGTACCCCCATCTCTTTGAGAATTTGCCACAGTTTGTTGTGATCCACACAATCAAAGGCTTTTGCATAGTCAATGAAGCAGAAGTAGATGTTTTTCTGGAACTCTTGTGCTTTCTCCATGATCCAGCAAATGTTAATAAGTTGATCAATAGTTCCTCTGCCTCTTCGAAACCCAGCTTGTACATCCGGTAGTTCTTGGTTCATGTACTGCTGAAGCCTGGCTTGTAGGATTTTGAGCATAACCTTGCTAACATGTGAAATGAATGCAATTGTGCAGTAGTTTGAGCATTCTTTGGCATTGCCCTTCTTTGGAATTGGAATATAAACTGACCTTTTCCAACCTCGTAGCCACAGTTGAGGTTTCCAAACTTGTTGGCATATTGAGTGCAGAACTTTAACAGCATCATCTTTTAGTATTTTAAATAGCTCAGCTGGAATACTGTCATCTCTACTAGCTTTGTTGTTAATAATGATTCCTAAGGCCCACTTGACTTCGCTCTCTAGGATGTCTGGCTCAAGGTCAGTGACCACACCAGCATGGACATCAGGGACATTAAGATCTTTCTTGTATAGTTCTTCTGTGTATTCTTGCCACCTCTTCTTAATCTCTTCTGCTTCTGTTAGGTCCCTTCCTTTTTTGTCCTTTATCATGCCCATCTTTGCACAAAACGTTCCTTTGATATCTCCAATTTTCTTGAAGAGATCTCTAGTCTTTCCCATTCTATTGTTTTCCTCGATTTCTTTGCATTGTTCATTTAAGAAGGCCTTATCTCTCCTTGCTATCCTCTGGAAATCTGCATTCAGTTGCTTATATCTTTCTCTTTCACCCTTGCTTTTCGCATTCCTTCTTTCCACAGCTATTTGTAAAGCCTCATCAGACAGCCACTTTGCTTTCTTGCATTTCTTTTTCTTTGGGATGGTTTTAGTTGCTGCCTCCTGTACAATGTTACAAACCTCCATCCATAGTTCTTCAGGCACTCTGTCTACCAAATCTAATCTCCTAAATCTATTCATCACCTTCACTGTGTACTCATAAGGAATATGATCTAAGTCATACCTGAGTGGTCTAGTGGTTTTCCCTACGTTCTTCAATTTAAGCCTAAATTTTGCAATAAGTAGCTCATGATCTGAGCCACAGTCAGCTCCTGGTCTTGTTTTTATTAACTGTAGCTTCTCCATCTTTGGCTGCAAAGTACATAAGCAATCTAGTTTTGGTATTGACCATCGGGTGATGTCCATGTGTAGAGTTATCTTGTTCTCTTGACAAAACTCTATTAGCCTTTGCCCTGCTTCATTTTGTGCTCCAAGGCCAAACTTGCCTGTTATTCCGATTATTTCTTGACTTCCTACTTTAGCATTCCAATCAGCTATGATCAAAAGGACATCTTTTTTTGGTGCTAGTTCTAGAAGGTGTTGCAGGTCTTCATAGAACCGGTCAACTTCAGCTTCTTCGGCATCAGTGGTTGGGCCATAGACTTGGATCACTGTGATGTTGAATGGTTTGCCTTGGATTTGCTCTGAGATCATTCTGTCATTTTTGAGGTTGTACCCCATTACTGCCTTTCCCACTCTCTTATTGACTATGAGTGCAACTCCATTTCTTCTAAGGGTTTCTTGCCCACAGTAGTAGATATAATGGTCACCTGATTTAAATTCACCCATTCCCATCCATTTCAATTCGCTGATTCCCAAGATGTCGATGTTCAATCTTGTCATCTCATGTTTGACCACATCCAGCTTGCCTTGATTCATAAATCTTACATTCCTGGTTCCAATGTAATATGGTTCTTTACAGCATTGGACCTTCTTTTCACTTCTAGATACATCCATGACTGAGCGTCCTTTCGACTTTGGCCCAGCCGCTTCACTCTTTCTGGAGCTACTTGGAATTGCCCTCCACTCTTCCCCAGTAGCATATTGGACACCTTCCGACCTGAGGGGCTCATCTTCCAGCATCATATCTTTTAACCTTTTGATATTGTCCATGGGGTTTTCTTGGCAAGGAAAATGGGTTGCCATTTCCTTCTCCAGGGGACCACGTTTTGTCAGAACGCTCCGCCATGACCTGTCCATCTTGGGTGGCCCTGCATGGCATAGCTCATGGCTTTGTTAAGTTATGCAAGCCCCTTCGCCATGACACAGCAGTGATCCATGAAGGGGCCATAGTCCCTAATGATACCTAAATATTTACAGTATTTTCTTATGCAGTTTTACTCAGTAGGATTTACTCCCAAGTAAATAAGTATATTTTCAGACCTTTTGGCTGTAAATAAATAAAGAAATAAGCATAGCATTGCAGTCATAAAGTGGCATTTAAACAATGGCTTAGGCTGTGCAATTCTAAACCCAGTTACTGTATATGGAAGTATGCCTGACTGAATGTAGTGGGACATATTTCAGAACGGACTATGCTCTAAGGAGGTGGGAGGACATGACTGAGACATAGAAATTTTGTACTTCATAAAAAAATATATATACAGAGGGAACTCCTTCCCAGTTCCTTATAACAGAATTCTACATCTAATGAAACAAAGACTTTAAATATGTCATAACATGTATTTTATGAAAATACATCATAACAGATATAGTTAATTTGGGGGATCTACTACCAAACATACAGTGTTGTGTATTGATTTAAATGTCTAGAATTAGACAAATTCATAAATATCCCTCTGTTACGACATGTAGATGGAAGAATCGGGATCAAGGCAAGGGAGGAGGTCTTGGAAAGTGACAACATTAGCTTCATTCTTTATGAGCTTCAAGGCACGTTTGAGTCACCATTTTGGAGATGCTGGATTAGATGACATTTGGCCTGTTCACTGACTTATAATTAATGCATCCTTGTGCATTGACTGAAGACTCAGCAGTAGAATATCCATCACCATGTAGGTTCTGTTCTCCGTTCAGCATTCAGCTGACATAATTTCCTAACATTCCACTCTGTGGAAACATAACCTTTTCATAGCAAAGCCAAGCAATTTATGCAGACTTTCACATACCAAACCTACTGAAGAAAGATCATGGAGTACAACTATCATCATTTCTAGAAGAATAGAACGTGCCAAGCAAATATCAGAAGGGGAAACAGATTGTTTCATTAAAGATCCCTGAAAGATACATTTATATGCCATGCAGGATGTTTTACAGTAAAGTACAGTTAATATGATTACATCCCATGCATTTAGTAATTTTTCCCTTCTGTCTCATTAAACATTAGCTTAATGCCAGAGAGATCAGGATGTACAATCCTGCTTTCCCATATCTGAAGAAGTGAAATTGCTGTGTATTGGTATCATATGTCATCTTTTCAGATGCTTCATTTATAAAGGCATACAATAAAACTATGCAAACTTGTATGGAAATACTGACTTCTACAACTCTACAGCTCTCAGGCCAGTGTCACCAGGCATTTGACTAATTCACTGTTTTTACATTGATCTGACCAATTTGCTGATTTTGTTTGCAATTGATTTGAATACAAATTTGGATTAACGGTTAGATGCTTCAAAACTTGAAGGTTGTACCCAGCTTGTTAAGAAAGTGAGCTATTTGTGAATTTCTGGTCTATGTTTGCTTGCAGGGAAAACAGGCAGAGCATATGTGGATGACTTTGTTCTGCAGCCTCAGCTCTTGCTTTAGCTCCTCTGTATTAAGAGGAGATTTCTTATGGATCAATTGGTTAATTGGCAAATGTTTTGGAATCTCTCAAGAGCTTCTGTGGCCATCCTTGGTAACATGTAGCTGACCCTAAATCTAGAAATAAAAATTAAAATCTAGAAATATACTCAGAGTCAGTGTTTCACTCTGTGACTACAAAGAGAAGAAAAAAATAGAGTTTAGCTGACATCAAGCAGAAAGTCAGATTTGACTGATTGACTAGACTTAGAAAAATATTTAAGACACGTTGTACCAACTTAATTGCAGTCAACTCTACAAAGTCTACAGTAAAAATATACACTTAATAATATTGATAATCTAAAGCATAATGATACTCCTTATGCACAATACTTATAAATAACACCATAAGTACATCCATCATCATTCATTTGTGTATTGTCATTTCTAAATAGTGTGATCTCCAAGGGCTTTGGGAACCACCACGTTTTTACAGGTCTCCAGAATACTAAAAGGGAAGGATCTGCTTATGCTTCCAGAGAAAAGCTGTTTCATAGGAACGGAGCCCCCACAGAAAATACCTGCTTCTGGGTCTCCTCTTGATAGACCTCAGTAGGCATTCTTTATTTCTGTCCCCTGGCAGATTTGAATAGACAAAGATTGAAGAAGCACTCCACATAGGATCACAACCAAAAATGCCATAAACCAGAGTAAACTAAAAGCACCACGCTATGGCTTAGAATAGTCCATAGTCAGTTAAAAAATATTACAGTATGAGCAACAGTCAGCAGCTGCTGCACATTTTGGCTGGATTCACATATCCTGCTGAGTATAGTTTGTTTAACCATGATTTAGAGTAACCCATCATTTGTTGGAAACACAGTAGTTCATAAATTCATAATGGTTATATTCACTCATCTGTTAAACCAAAATCAAACCATGTTACATTTAATGCAAAGTGTGGATCCAGCCATAGTGTTATGTAGTAATCAGCAGCTAACACATATACTCCATCTGCGAAGGAATAGAGGGGAGTATACCATCTAAGTGCACAGCCAATACTTGTGCCTCAGCCCATGCTTTGGGGCTGAGTGATTTTGAGGATCACTGTATACATTTGTATGGGCGAACACATGCATGCACTTCTCCATGTATTTTTGGCTGGGATCCTATATTGTATGCCTCTCCAATCAAGTGCACTCTGCATGCACTGGACTGCCAAAACGTTTTTATCCAGCACATCAGTTGGGTAGATGGAAGCCTTGAAGTATAAGATGGCTTTGTAACCCTGGCCAGATTATCTTTATCTTATTTTCTTTCTATTAAGTAACAATCCCCTCCAATTGAGCTCAGTTCCAGGTGACTATATGCACACATTAATGCAGTTTCCTTGGCAACAGTAGAAAGGTGGTTTGCAATGGCCTCCTTCCTGGATGTCTTTTTTATTTCCTAGTTGAGTCTACGGCCTTGGGACCTTCTGACGGCTTTCCATTTAAGTACGAAACATGTACCAACTCTGCTTAGCTTCTGAGCCCAGATAAAATTGCTCAGGAAATATTAATACACAACTCTATCAAACTTATGGAAGAATATGGCTGATTGCCAGGGGAATCAGCATTCAGTGCCTGGATTCACAGAACAAGCTAACTACAATGTGGTTGCCTAGTTTGCAGCTCACTGTTGTGTAAACTCAACCTGTGTAGTGTATGGTTTAGTATGTTATCCAAACCTGGGGAAGTAGGTTGATCTAGTAAACCAGAGCTCAATTAACCATGGGTTGGCATGTTGTGTGAATACAGCTAATATCACACTGAAAAGGAAAAGAAGAGATATTTCATGATAAAACTTTAACTTAGAAATGTAAGGTTCAATTTATAGGGTGGCATCTGTGCTACTCTATCAGTTTAGACCTGCAGGGATTCTTTAACAACACAGTAGATATTAGAGAAAATGCACTTTGAATCCATTATCCCCAGATTTCCTATTAAACAGCACAGTAAAGAATGAGAAATGAGAAAAACTGGCATGTATGAGAACTTTTATTTCTGGCAATGATCTCTTCCAAAATGTAACACTGAAAGAGAGGTAGAATTATGTTAACTGGAGTATTAATAGCTGTTTATTTTACTGCTGACACCGTAAATGTTCACAGACTGATCCTAATTTCCACCGTAAGGGAAACTTCTACAGGAAGGAGCTGCAGTAATTTTCTTCTCTTCTATCCTATAACATGTACAGAATTTGTAATCTATCGTAATGTCAGAAACACTTATCCTCATTCAAATCAATGGGTCTAAGTATACATAATTTAAATGGGATTCAAATATTCCAGTGTAATAAGGCATCAGAGACTACGTATGGTTTTTCTCCTTTAGACCAGTTCAAGGAATAGGAGTGGGGGGAGGGAGAGAGAAAAGCAACATGCAGTAAACATATTTTCAGTGATTTATTGTCATCTCATCTCACTGCTTATAGACTTGCAAGAATTCATGCTTTATTATAGTCAGAACTAGTTAAACATCACACCAAGTTATGGACTGTTGAACTATAGTTTACTGGATAAAAAGTATAGTTGGCTGAATTTGTTCAACCTTCCAAGCCATAAATCATGACTTAAATATCACACTGGCTATCAATCACAAACTACTTAGGGTTTAGCAGAATGTGTAAATCATGCCACTATTTCTACCGTTAACACAGTATAGGCCTGGCCATAGAAATGCATTTTAAAACAATTAAAAATAAGAGGTAAAAATAATACTTAAGAATTCAAGAATCCTCTCAATTCCTTTGAGTAAAGGATACGGTAATACAAAAAGTTACCTAAAATCAAATAGTTGTTTGATTACATCAAACAGAAGAGGATGCTATTGAAAACATGAACTCTGAGCAAGTGAGAAGAAGATGCTCTTCAGATGTTGTTGTAGCCCTTCAGAGTTGTGTCATTCATAAATAATCTTCACTTGGTTAAATGTGTGTGCAAAGATAAGAGCACCTCTAATCCTCTTACCTACATGAGTAGGAATTACAAAGAAAGAGGAATTAATGTCTAGAATGGGGACAATCCTTGGCAGTTAACACTGCCATCCTGTGGACGCTGCTCACATTCCCACCGATACAACTCCCTTAAGGCCTATAAACAAACTGATAAAATGAATCAAACTATGGTTGACGGCAGATATAACCTTGGTTGGCAAACGAATAATAAAACACAAAAACAAACCAGCATGAAATAGAAAGGGTTATACCACAGCATTAGAAATGCTCAAGCAAAAATATATTTCTAAATATTAGTAGGTGGAGGAGAAAAAACAGGGTAAGACTATTGCTTTTATTGGCTGAATCATACACAAGGTTGGATTACTTGATCTCTTGTTTTGATGCATCTGCATTCTTTTATGTTATTATCATATGACTTTATCCTTGAGAAATTCTTCTTCTCATAATGGGTTTTAGATACGACTTCAGTATATGAGTTTCTAATGTGTGAATAATATTTTGGGTGGTTCTTACCATCTGAATTTCCATTAGTATGCTGCAGAGCATACTAATAACTGACCGCCAATCAGAATGGATTCTTCCTAGCCAGAGAGGTATCAACCAATCACTTCTTACCTATTGACCAATAAGTGAATGGCTTGCTCTGCTCCCTTGTGTTTGCACCAAACCCTAATCTCTTTCCCCTCCCAAATGCACAAAGAAAGTAAACTGAAAGAACCCTAGCAGTGTCCCTGGGGGTGTGTGTAAAAATTTGCAAGAGGGTGGGCATGGTGTGGAATTCTAAGCTCTGCCCCTTTTCTATGTGTACGTCAGGTTCAGCCCAAGAATCACATGAAAGAGTCTGGAAATCAGCTCAGCTTCTTTATTAGCTTGCACCTAAGAGACAGAATCTTGCCCAAGAGAGCAACTACAACCCTCAAGCCCTTAGGGAGGGGCCAGTCTCTTCCTCCTTACTTTCACACAGTCCAGCTGGGGGCTGAGGAGATGCTTGGAATGTCACCCCCCCATAACCTTGAAGCTCCCTTCCAGAATCCTCCCCACTCATGCCTTCCATCACAGTGTGCACATACAAAAGGGGTGGGATTTGATCGTTACACCATGCCTGCCATCTTGCAGATTTTGACATGCACGCACACACATTCCCATGGACACCCAGGAAACATTCTATCTGCTTAGGATGGCATAACTCATGGCACGTTTTGACTCTTTTGCCTAAATTCCATCACACTGCAAATGTACCAAGGGGTCAGCAGATGAGAGGCAAAGGCTACCCCATACAGCCAGCATTTCTGCTGCTGCATCTGCAAAGAAACCTCACAGCTGCAGAAATGGGAGGTGGGACCAAGCACAATGCAGAAGAGGCAGTAACAGTCTTGATTGATTGTCAGGAGTCTCTATCCACTTGTTATGAACTTACAATTTATGGTTTTGATGATTAGACAGGATAGATTATAGAAAGAAGAGAGCTATGCTGTAACTGTAGAGCAGTGTTTCTCAACCTTGACTTTAAGATGTGTGAACTTCAACTCCCAGAATTCCCCAGCCAGCATGCTGGCTGGGGAATTCTGGGAGTTCAAGTCCACACATCTTAAAGTCACTAAGGTTGAGAAACATTGCCATAGAGTAAGAGTAAACTTATAACTATACTTACAGCTGTGTAAAGAACATCAGAAGCTACTTCTCTATATCTATTTTCTTTCTTTTCTATTTCTCTTTTTTTCCTTTCTTGCACTTTTAGCTTACTCTTTGATTTCTTTCTTTTTTTCGTTTCTTTTTCTTATTTTATGTTATGTTTGCTTTTATTTTCTCTTTTAAAAATCTTCAATAAAATTATACAGGAGTCTCCACCCACTCTGCGAGCAGGCTGGAACCCACATCTGGTGGATGCCCTTAGCCGAAAGATGTAATAGATACATCTTTTATATAATAAAATATATAAATAATGTGATACTTCCAGTCAGTTGGAGAGGATTTCTAACAGTCTGTGCTGACTGCTTGAGTTTACAGCCTATGCAAAAGGTCAGGAGATGCTGGGATTTATTGTGATAGTTTGAAGAGAAGGTTAAATCTTGCAGCACCGTACAACAATGAATGCAAGCTTCCTGTGTGCAATGCAAATAAAAAAGGGGTAGGGCTATGATTACATGGTTGTAGCCACCATCTTGACTTTTTTGACCTCCATGAAGACCCTGTGTCGGATGATGCCTTTACCTCTTTTTCTCTCTATCTTGACATGGATAGAGAGGCCAGAGGAGAATTAAACTTAAAAAAGAAGAAATGAGCTCACAGAAGGTATATTAAGGATCTAATATGATAGCACAAAGACCAATAATATTTTAAGAGACTCCTTCCCCGGTGTGACAGTACTATTTGCATTTCTATTTTAACTGAATCTCACTTGAGCTATAAATAAAGGCAGGGCAGATGTGTTCAGCTCTTTGTGTTATGTATAGAAGGTTAGATTAGACAATTATAACAACCCCCTCTGGCCTTAAAATCCATAAATCAATAATGATGGTTGGAGGAAAGTGGTCTGTGTTTCTCAAAATTTAAAAAAAAAATGGTTTGAAGCTAAGCCCATTATATCGGTAGCCAATTATGGCTTGATGTCCTAGCCCTCCCACGAATCTAATTCTCAAAATATTGCACCTTCTGTCCAAGTAACTACATTTATTATGTATATTCTTTAGGCTACAATCCTATGCCTGCTTACATGAAAGCAAGTCCCATTGAGTAAACTGATTTAGGAAGCTCCAACAGAAGAAAATACATGTAGCTCAGGGTCGAACTGTGGAGTCCTTGGTGCTCTCTGAGCTTGGTTGTTTGCTTGCAGACGTTTCATTACTTGACTAGGTAACATCCTCAGTGCTAGTGAGTGTGAGGTTTGCACCCTGTTTATATACAGTAGTTTGCCCTGCCAGTGTTGATGGGGGTGTGGTTTTCTCCTTGGTAGTTCCTTGATTAGGGTATTGTTTTCTGGTTGATTGTTTGTCTGGTGTTAATCCCTGCTTATCTGGGTGTTGGTTGCTGGAGAGGAGAGGATAAGCAGGGATTAACACCAGACAAACAATCAACCAGAAAACCTAATCAAGGAACTACCAAGGAGAAAACCACACCCCCATCAACGCTGGCAGGGCAAACTACTTTATATAAACAGGGAGCAAACCCCACACTCAGTAGCAATGAGGATGTTACCTAGTTGGGTAATGAAACATCTGCAAGCAAATAACCAAGTTCAGTGAATTAGGAGGATTATGTTCATAATTTTCAGAATGTTTCCCCAGTTTTTGTCATCTTTGTTTTGTTCTTCCACTTTGTTCTTCAGTAGTTATACAAGCAAGGAATTCCGGGAGTTGCAGTCCCAAGAAATCCCCTGCCACATTTTTCACTTTATCAAAAATTAAGAAAACACAGGTTATCAAATACTAGTTTAGATGCATGTGTTTTCCCATGTTATTTTTATATGCTAATTGCTTTTATTGTCTGTTCAAGCTGTTTTAAAATATGTTTTCAATCTTAGAAACATCACACGTATAAACATTTAAATTGTTATTTTTCAGCAAATTCAATTTTTTGCTGATTTGTTCTTATGCCAATCTCTTGATTTTCATCTTATACTGTATCATGCTATTCAATATGGCAAATTAAAAGGCATTTACTGGAGTCATCCAAAAAAGGAAGATGTTCCTTCGGTACAGAAGGAGGCCACAGGATACGTTTGTTTGGCTTTTATTGCAGCATTACACAGCTCCAAGTAAAAGATAAAGGTTTCTGTCATTATGAAGTACCAAAAATGCTATGCACATCTGCTTAGTGGTAAGTCCACGTACAGTGAGGCTTAATCCTAGCTAAGTGTGTAGAACATTGCAATTTAAAAATGCCTTCTGTGGATTATAGTGGAAATAATGGAATGGAATCAAAATGGTAAAATGAGAAATATCCTCCTTATGAGATCTACAGATTGTAGTTCAGTTTTCTGCTCCTCGGGAGGAATGATAATCAACATAATCATTTATTCTTATGGGGTATAAATTTTGCTCCGTTCAAAACCCCCTTCCCTTCCCGAAAATACAAAAGGATTGATATTTTAAAAAATATCATACTTGCCGATCAGTTTTTCTGTACAGTAGTCACTGATGCCATCTGCTGGATTCTTCTCTCCATGATAAAAAATATTTTTCTGTTGCAAGTAGAAAGTCTAACAAAAATTAAGTTGATATCAAAGGAGGCAATTTTTACTGCTTTTGTTTGCTTGTTTGTAAATTATTCTACTTATTCCCATTTCCAGTTTAAAATTTGTTTCAGTAGGACAAAATATAGGAGTTCAGGTGTTGGATTAGCAGCGGGGAAAGCCAGCTCAAGCCCCCACTACCCCTTCAGTCAAACAATTACTGGGAAAAGTTGGGAGGAGGGAGAAGTCCAGACACCTTGAGCTCCTGAAGAAAAGAAGACATACATGTAATACACAGCTATATAAATACATACTAAATACTCCACATGTGTATGTAGATACAGTGGTACCTCGGGTCACGAACGCTTCTGTTCATGACCAATTCGGGTCACAAACAGCTCCGTTCGCAAAATTTTGCTTCCGTTCACGAACGCCGGATCGGGTGACGAACCGGATCCGCGGCCATTTTCCCTCCCGTGACACGTGGTCGTGGCTTCCTGTAGGGAGGGGGACTCTCCCTCCAAACAATAACCGCCTCCCCACCTGCCTTCCTGTCCTCCATGCCAGAAGTCGCGTCAAGCAAGGTTAGTGTTCTCTCTCTTCGTACTGTGCTTTGTGTCATATTTTTGCGTTTTTTTTAAAAAAATACATATGGTTCAGAACAGATTAACCATATTTACACTGAACCTTATGGGAAAATTTGATTCGGGTTGCGAGCAATTTGGGTCGTGACCAGAGTCGCGGAACGAATTAAGTTCGTGAACCGAGGTACCACTGTGTATTACAAGCACTCTAGAAATGTCTTCGTTTTAAGCAGTAACTGGGACACAGCAATTGGCTATGATTCTTTTGGACAGAAGAAATAGTTTGTCTAACTAATTAAAGGTACTCTCATAAATACTTTTGAAGTTCTGTGTATGGAATATATATTAGCTCTTGCTGGGATATATATATATTATATATGGAATATATATTAGCTTTTGCTTTCATGTACGGATACATAGGAATTAACTACAAGAATAATGATATTCCCCCCCTCTTTTTTTTTTTTTTTCATCTCTACTCTAGGAAATTCAAAGCCTTGCATTTCTTCACTAAAAAGAATTTGGATGAATCACTGCCACTGCGGAAAACTATTCACAAATCTTCCCTTTTAAATTTTTCTCATGACTGGATAGGACTTAGAATATTGCTGTAATGTGTAACCATGGTACAAAAAGCAGGTATGACAAAGAACATCCATCAAAGAAACTGCAGTACTTATTACTTATTTCATTTGTGGCATAATTTTATGCTTGGTTATTACAGTCATCTTCTCTTGCCAAGGTGTTAAATTCAAGAGTACCCTCTAATGTTGAGCCACTTCATGCTTCAGGATTGTGTGGATGACATGCTAGTAGATGACATTTGAGAGTTCATTTCCTTGGAATACTTGCTTAGATAAGTACATGTTCAGGTTCATTAGCTGGGTCACCCACAATACTAACTTGGCGTTTGCCTTAACTGTGGTTTGTTAAAGGCAACTTGGTTCACACATAACACTATGCCATAAACTAGGGGTGGACATCCTGCAGCCACAAACCCCATGTGGACCCAATCTATGATTTATCCCACCAGCATTTGACAGCAAATTGATATCCTCTTAGTTTCTAAAAGGAAACTAAAGAAACTATGTATATTAAGATTTTGGATACATGTCAGCTTAAACAGTCTAGGCGTGGGGATAGGGAAACCCAGAAACTAGGGGGAAAAAATCAACCCCCACACAACCCCACCCATAGGTATGGAAACATGATACCCATCATTTGTCCACCAAAAAATAACAAAGAAATGCACTTCCCCCACTATAAAAAGGCTGCACACTCTTTCTGTATTTCATGTCTAGGTCCACAAATGACAGGAAGCCAAAAGTAAATGAAATGTATGCTGACTTTTACAACAATGTTAGGTATCAGCCAGTATATCAGCATGAGAGTATGCCAGAAGGAATCCTTTTTCCAGCAGGTGAATTAGTCAGATAGTTATGTGAAAGGCAGCATTGTAGTTGCTGTATTCTTAATAGTGTCAGAGAACAGAAAAAGTTCGTTTACCCTAAGGCTATGTTTTTAAAATTTATTACTGCTTCACAATTTCTGCATCTTGTACAAAGGAAAAAAAAAAAGATATTTTCTTGAAATATTTTGCCTGATTGTTTTGCTCTAGGTATTATTATATCCTGCCTAGTGATCTTTTATAATGCTGATCAGTAGTGCTTGGAATCCTATCCTCTACAAAAGCTAAAACAATTACAGAAGGACATGGCCAAAGGTTGGTTCTAAGAAATAAGAAATAACAAACATACTTACATACAGACAAACACAAGTCTTGACTACTTTAATAATTACTAATGCAGACACACCTAGTATGAAACTGCATCGCTGCATTCTGAAACATGGAGTTTTAAACCAAAAATGCCAACCTGGGACTGTTGAACTAAGTTTAGTTTTGAATGAATGGCAATTTCACAGCAAAGCTACAATTCAGTTTAGTCTGAAAGGGGATTGCTACTGCCATTTCTTTATTCCTTTACCTGTCAAGATAAGATGACAGCTACCACTGTTACATTTTAGTTTTATGTTTCAGTTACAGTGCAATGGTCATGCTGAAACAATGGCGCTTCTCCATTATTTATCTCATTGCCCTGAAGTTCAAAAGTCTTAATATACAGACAACACATGCTTTCTCTTTATACATATCTTCAGTGGAAGTTGTCTCAGGCATAATTTTTTGGGGTGGAAAAGGGAAAGAACAAAAAAGAATATATCGATCCTCACTGTGTGGCTACCATTTAACATAGTGCTGTGTAATGTGGTAGTCTCCCCAGATCGTTGGTTAACATCTCACAACCTTCCAGCCAGTGATTATGATATGCATGTGTTTCCCTTGATATTCCCTTGTTTTAAAGACATCATTCAGGTTTAATTATTTACATGTGTTAATATTCCTGCCCTTTGCAGTTTGTCAGTTGATCATTAAGCCTCTTTGTGATTAAAAGTCTTAAAGTACTGGAAAAACCCATATATACTCATTGTACCATATTGAGAAAAAGATCTGATTATACTTCTGGTATCTAAGCATGTGTCCCTACCCAAAGTCTTCAGTATTTCTGAAAATCTGGATAGCTGTGGAAGTCTTGACCTACAAGCTGCGAGGGTTGGTACAGGTTAAGGCTGAGCCAGCCAAGCAGTACTGCTGTTTGGTTCTGATTCCTGGATAATGCCATCTGTAGCTCCATGTGCCACTATGCCTGAATGAGCAAATGCACAATATGCCAGTCCTCCTAGATTCACAGCTCCTGCTACATCAGAAGGTGAAAGTCATGACCAGCAGAGTCTTTGCCCAGCATTGGCTGGGAAACTGGAGGCACCCTGTCCTGGATCAGCAGGCACTGGTAATGGTAACTCACTACTGTATTGTCTCTTGTTTAGGTTACACGGGTTGCCTTTTAAAGTGATTTGGAAGCAAGAAGACTACAATCAAAAACCTTCTTAGTTATAGCTTCCTGACTCTAGTCTGCCTTCCAAGGTCAGGTTGGCCCTTCTGTCTTGTCATTCAAAAAGAGCATTAAAACAATGCTCTTCCAAAGAGCTTCAGTGCAGAGGACGTGACTTGATTGGCAGGAGCTAATGAGGAAGGCTGGTTGTCTAGGGTTACAAAATGTTATTGTGATTGGCTGATGTGGGTCTTCCGGGCTGTGTGGCCGTGTTCTGGAAGTTTTGGTTCCTAACATTTCGCCAGCATCTGCATCTATACCGCATACCATGCATCTGCGGAAAAGTATGCATTGGAACCACAAAACGCAGCATCCATACCAGGATAAAAGAACACGAAAAACACTGCAGACTACAGCAACCAGAAAAATCTGCAGTAGCTGAACATGCTCTCAAGCACACTGGACACAAAATCCTATTTGAAAACAAAGAGATACTGGACAACACCAACAGCCTCTATACCAGGCTATACCGGGAAGCTATTGAAATTCACAAACACCAGCACAGTTTCAATAAAAAAGAAGAAAGTCTAAAAATCAACAAAACCTGGCTACCAATCTGAAAAATACAGCCTGCAAAAGGTCAAGGAACTCAGGTCAACCACCAGGACACGCGAACAATTCACACAATGAACATGCTAATCACCCTCAGCAGCCACTCATTAACAACTCAACAGAAAAAACCCTGCCTAACCCCCAGGAAGATACACACATACTCTGATCACCAAAACAAGCAGCCACTCATTAACCCGCAACACCCCCCCCCCAGGCACCCTCGCTGATCTCTATAAATACCCACTAGGGTCACATCACCCTGGGCACAGAGAGAACTGCTCCTGTCTGTGCTCCTGTCCTCTGAAGATGCCAGTCACAGATGCTGGCGAAATGTTAGGAATAAAACTTCCAGAACACGGCCACACAGCCCGGAAGACCCACATCAGCCATCGTATTCTGGCCATGAAAGCCTTTGACAATACGTTATTGTGATTGTTTATAAACTGTGTCTTATACTGTTGATTGTAAGCCACCTAGTATCTACTGTATATGGGTGGCAACCTATGTAGTGTATCTCTGTGTGGGTGAGTTCATTTCTGCAAAAATTCACCAAGGGATCTGAGATTTACAGATTTACAGATCTTACATATAAAATCGCAAGCTTTAGCTAACAGTATCATTACCCTTTATGAATAATTTTGTTCATTTTTTTTAATTGCACACCAACACAACAATCTTTCCTCCCTTCCCTACTGTTCCCTTTTATATGTTAATGGGGTATTTACACTAATACAACATTACATTATTATTAATTGTTGTTGTTAGATTATGAAAACCTTAATATTTTAATTAATTTTATTAATTATTAAATTAATATTTTATTTATTTATTTATCATATTTGTATAGCTGCCCATCTCACAAAAAAGTGACTCTGGGTGGCGTACAACACTCAAATAAAAAGGAAACCAATAAATACATATAAAACCGTCATTATTAAAGCTATAAAAACTATAAAAAAGCACACAGAACAAGAGAGGATAATGTTAACCACAGTAAGGGAGCCATCACAAAATCTCCCCGATTCCCTGGGACTCCCAGACTGTACCACATAGCCAGGTCTTGAGGGACTTGCACAATGTTAAGGGGGATGGGGCTAACCTCGGTTCCGGGGAGAAGAAGATTCCACAAGGCAGACCAAAAAGAAAAACACACACCCTCTGAACAAAATGAGTGAAAGAAAAATACACTCTGGACTACAATGTAAAATTGGATGAGGATATTGCTCTAAACGTTGAACAGCTCCTCTTGCTGGATATCTTGCACCTATAGTTCTGCATGATGCCAGATTTTGGGGTAGCAGCTTAGAGGTATACATTTATGTTTTCTTTTGAATTATGAGTGTTTACTTTTATCTGGCAAGGATGGGAGAAGTTGCTGCAACATTTCTATATTGCTTCTTCTAAGCAGCACCAAAGGAAAGAGCACCAGCCAAAAAGAATTTCCATGACACTGCAAAACCGAGGAGATATTTCTGATAAATAGTAATGAAATCATCTTTCTGGAGGAAGGAAGAGAGGAAGTGGAAATACTGGGCATTGCATATGCTGCCAAATTCCAAAGGTTCTGGGTGGTGGTGAGAGAATGCAAGAGAAATACGCACATATATGTGTACACACACACACACACAGAGTCAGATATAATGATTTTTAAACATTCTTTTAGAAATATAAATTTCTAAAGGCCAGAGTAAAACATGTTTTGAAGCCTCTCCTAAACCATAATAAGAACAGGCATTCTTCAATATGAAGTTTTGCTTTTTCAGTGCATTTAGGTATTCTATGTGTGCTTTTCCAACTTCATATCCAGTCCTCACTTTTCAGCATTTCATAAACAATGCCACAGATGTCTACTAAGAATTGAGTCCTATTGACATCAGTGGAAATAATGTTCTGTATGCATTGGAAAAGATGAAAACTCAGGAAACGCAGCTCACTGGGGAGCTGGTGTTTTTAAGATGAAGGGAATACATTGATATATTAGCCTTTATCTTCTGGAAAGCAATTCCAATGAATGAATTGGCATAGTGGAGTGTGTGTATGTGTGTGTGTGTGTGTGTGCACATGTGCGCACGTGCGCACACACGCATGTGTAACCAGATAGGCACAGAAGCATTTGTACAAAATGCTAAGCTTGGTAAGTATTAAGCTTAATTAGATTTTTTATCGCTTAGTATGTTAGGCAAAGCTTTCAGTTTATGATTCCATGTCCCAGAAAAGTGGTAACAAGGTTAAGCATGTTGTATGAATTCTGTCAGTATATCCATGAAGAGTTTTATGTGTAGATGAGAGGTAAAGTGAGGTAATACAACTCTGTTTGGGGATCTGCCCACCGGCTTTTTGTGGGTGAAAGGAAATCCCTCTTATTCTTCAGTGTAATTGTACCCAATGACACATTTTAATTATATTTTTTTTCCTGATTTCCTCTCTTCTCCTTTGCTTTTCTCCTTGAAATATATTGATTTAGGTTCTTCTTTCCCAACCTGCTGCAGATGTGATATGACTACAGTTTTTGGAATTTCCCAGCCAACATGGTCATTAGGAATTGTGAAAGTTGGAGGCCCAACATATCTGGAAAAAAGATGATTAGAATCTATTAATGTTCTTCCATGATTAATGATGTTAAGAAATTAATATTAATTATATACCTTATGTCTATCACTATGATTTAGGGGGACGTGGTGGCACAGCGGCTTAATGACGCTGAAAGTTGCCGGCGAGAAATGGTCAACGCTTCAGCGGTTCGAGTCCAGCCTTCGCGTTAAACAGGGTGAGGTCCTGTTTCCTCCCCAGTTCCTGTCAACCCAACAGGTCGAAAACTCACATGAGTAGATAAATGGGTACTCTCACTCTGGTGGGAGGAAAAATGCTGGCGGCGCCTTGCAAAAAAAGGAGTCGGGAGCAGTTGCCGGTAAGCGCGAAAAACCGTGCGCGCCCGAAAAGGGCGCGAAGCAACGGAAACCCTGCCTCCTGCGCTCGCCAGCTGGGCTCTGCTCTAGGAAGGAGGCTCTGGCAAACCACTTCCGAAACACTTGCCTTGAAAACTGCAAGGACTCGTCCAAGCAGTCACTGCAGGGTCAGCAATGACTGAGCGCAGACCAAAAAAAAAAAAAATGATTTAAATAATAATTTGTTCAGAACTACTTAGCCTTCTTGCTCACATTGTATTCTGTTATAATCCTGTTGTTAAAAATACTAGAAAATACACTTACAGCCATAAAGATCCATGCAAATAATGAAAAGATATCTAGTAATGAAAATAAAAGAAAGGCTAGCTATCTTCTGTTCATAATATTGTATCTATTAAAACATTTCAGTGAAATATCTAGTCCTAAAATATTACTTTTAAAATATTCATTCAAAACTCAGGTTCTGTTAAATACCATATATATTTCAAGAGAGAATACAAATACTTCTTCTCTTCCCCATTTGCTGAAAAAAGCTGCAAAACAGAAATTAGTGCACAGAGCAGTAGCAGCAGGAGCTAATTAAATCTGCAATACATTTTTTCTGAAGTGCAGATGTTGAGTCTCAGTGTTCAGTCTCTCTGATTTTGCTTGCACAGTGACTTACAATGACCTTTTGAATATGCATGTCTGTGTGTGTCCATTTGGGCATGTGGCTGTACAAAGACTTTTGGACATTGATTATCTAAGTCCTTAGTCTTCTTTCTAAAGCCACATCAGTTCTAATTTCTGACGAAGGCAAATCATTTCTTCCCAGGAAGCCCCACATGATAAGGAAGAGGGAGTAGGAGAGAATGAGGGAGAGGGAGAGAAGGAGAGAGAGAGGTGTGACAGACAGATAAAAAGGAAAAGAGCATGGCCCTGCATACTATTGGTCAGGACTGTATCTGGATTTATGAGCAAAGAGATACACCACAGATGGCAATGAAGGATGGGGCAAAGGCCTTTCATTGGTTCTGGGAGTGGATAAGAAGACAATATAAAGATTTAAGGATGGGCATCACATGATCAGAGTCATGAGAAACATTAATGATTTTTGCAGCAGAATGCTATATAAAGAGCCCATGGGGAAATAAGAAAAACTAGAAGCAAGAAAAGTACAGTAGTCTATTTGGGAAATGAATGGAGTGGGTCATAGTGTTTGTTCAGGGGATAGAAATTAAGAATCATAATTTTGCGATACTGTAAGGAAGGAAAGTTACTTGGTGGCAGTGTGGGATCAAAGGAGAGAGCAAGGAGTCAAAAACAGCTACATTCAGCAGGGTTAGATGATAAACCTGTCAATGCATATCCACTTCCCCTTCCCAAATCAATGTCCCTTTTGTTTTTTTATAAGTGGCATTACTGTTATTCTTCTCTTATTCCAAGTGACAAAGAAACCTTGCTTGAATTCAAAGATCAGACCAAATCCATTCTCTCTTCTGAAGGTAGCTATTTGCTTTTTTTCTTTCATTTGTTACTCCTGCCCATTTTTCTCTAGCTCTCATGTTTTATACCCTTCTTTTGAATCTGCTAAGCATGGTGAGGTGGAACATTGAATGAAACATTGATCCTTGAGTCGTGTATTAGCTGCTTCCATTGTGCCGTGACTAACAGACAAAGAATGGAATGATGGGAAAACAATGGATGAACCCAAGGATAAGAAATGTTGTTTGTGAAGGTTCAGTAAGCAAGAGATCACAGAGGAATTAACAAGTGCATTCATGTCAGGGCTTCTGACGCTACTATAGTTGATATTTCTATATTGATACAGCATATAAAGAAATGAATTTGGGGAAGGAATCTTTCTCATCAACAATGGCTGTTTTATTATTCACAAGAGTACTGCAGAAATACAGAACATTTGTCTATTATACCTGCTGTGATGCAAGCTGGTCCATGTGCTGTTGGAGCTAAAGCCAGTAATACAGGCCAGAAAGTCATAAATCACAAGGTGGTTTTTGCAAATGACTCTTAAGAATGCAATATTTTTTGTTTAAGCCATTAACCAACTTTTTTCAAAATCAAACTTTAGTCAGCGTAGAACAGTACATCTATAAATAGTAAAAGAGCAAAGGCTTGTGGGATACAAATATGGTTTCTGTAAATTCAACAGAATGTTAGAGTGTTGTGTGGAATGGAATGGAATATCTTTTAGAATATGAAAATGTTTCATGGTCATTGCCAACATGGCAGAAGAAATGTGAGCCAAATTTAAACGAAATGCTTGGGGAACAGCCAAGATGGTGACAAACTAGCGGCACTAAGCTCGTGCCTTAAAATTGGGCCTTTTCTAACTGGGGCACATTTCCCAAGCATAAATTACACAAATTTTGTTTAACATTTGTTTAATAGTAAACAAAAGCAGGAAAATAAATTGAAACAACTGAAACCACACTTTAGTCAAGCTGGAGAAGTAGATAAACCTGACTCTTTCCTCTCCACCGGTGAATGAAAAGGAACCATCAGTACAATAAATGGAGTCAGGAGTACATATACCATCTCTAGTAAGAACACAGTTATGGCACTGGACATGGAGAACTTACTACTACAAGGAAGACTGAGGTACATCAGGCATCTTTTTCTCTACCCAAGAAATCTGGTCCAAGAAACCGCAACCTGGAGCAGAGACAGAAGACACAAAAGAGCCAGATATGTTCCTCACTATTTCTGTAAACGTCTACCAGAATATCTGAGCAATATTCCTTCTAAATACAGAAACCATTATGCATGTCCTAGAATGTTTCAATATTATATTAGCAAAGGCAGATAAGTTCTGGTATGCCTTTGATGTACTTGTAGCATGAGGCAGTGGAGAATGGATAAGCCAACTAAACCCCATAAAACAGCCCCAGGAGTTGTCTAGGCAGTTTCTTCCTGAGCACCAAATATAGCCTCTGCCAAAACATCACATGAGATGCACACAGAGCTGCCAAAAACATAATTCACCCAGCTCACTGTGTATACTTCAAATCTCTCAGGTAATGCCACAAATTGCAATGAACCATAACAGTACACAGAGATGATCATTTTGCAACCCAGTAATAAACTCTCTGAGTTTACTTTTAAACATCCACCCTAGATTTACAGGCCTGGATTCAATCCAGTCCCTGCTCAGCTGCCAATGACAAAGAGAATTCTGCTCACTATTAATAATTCCACCCTTCCACTTAAGCTCACTTGGATTTGGGGGAGGGGGGAGGAGAATCTTCTTCACAACTATCAAAATAAGGACTGTACAATACAGCTATTATTAGCAGGAAAATTAGGAGCAAAAATGTACCTTCTCGAAACAATCTTATAGGTCACTTGCAAATGCTGAATTCCAGAAGTCTCAGCAGACTAAATTTCACTGTTTCCAAGCCAGACACAGTGAAAATCACAGATCATAATAAAGGGATTCATTCATTCCACTAAATGCAAAAACTAATTCAGGCTTTACTTACAGTTCACAGATTAACAGATTTTATCCTTGATCCATTGCATAATAAATAAAATATCAGGGTAATAATGTAAAGAATGGAACCATGATTTTTTACCAGACTATTTCTTTGTTATATGCGATATACTTGATCATGAAAAAAAGCTAACACAATCTTATTCATATGGGCTGAGCAGAACACCATACTCTGAAGACTTGTAATAATCAAGTACAAGGTATTCTTTAATATTTCATAATGTTCTGGAAAGAAAGTCCCAGAAATCAGTTTTCTTAACAGCCTGTGTTTGTTTTTACCTTTTAACTCATCCCTGAGTGTTCTTCAGCCTTAATTAAATGCTATTTTTATATGCAAATTTATATTTGCTATTTAGCACAAAGCCTGTCCAATGTTCTCACTTTTTTCCCTCTTGCTGAACAATCTTTCACTATATGTCCAATGGCATTAATTATTACTTTATGCTGAACACTGGGCTGGTATAAAATATACATTGAATATTTTAACTTATTCAAAAGTTTCTTTTAACTTGTTTCCTATAATCACTCATATTTTACCCTTGATATGTGAGGCTGGTAAAGGTCTAGCAGATCTAAGCTGCAAAAAAATGGATAACCCCAGGACAGCAGAAAAAAGATGTAACCATCTGATGGTCATATGAAGCTTTGAAGCCCAGATCTAGTAGCTATGGGCTTGGCAAATGATGTGGAAAAACCGAGAAAAAAATTACAAAATAAAATGGCACCTTTTCTTTGAATCTCCTGGGTTAGTATAGAAAATTGTAGCTTTGTGGACTGTATCAGAAAGAGAGAATTAAAAGCTAACCCTGTGCAGATATGTTGCATTACAACTCCCATCATTCATAGTAGAGTTATGTGGTTGTTCAGATGTTTGCAGCCCAGAGTGAGTAGGCCTATTACTGCTATGCTATTGCTCATACCATGCTACTGCTCATGGGATTTGTAGTCCAAAATTTCAGGAGAGTACCAGTTTAGAAAGAATGCTATGGAATAAAACTAATTTACAAAAATTCTAGTCTAACAATTTGATAAGTAAGTAAGTAAATAAGTAAAAGTTATCCAGTTGTTATCTTAAAGTAATTATTAACTCAACTTAAAAGGTCTGGCTGAAGATAAAAAAATGAGAGATTAAACCCAGTAATGTTTTAAATGCAAACTACAATTCTAAGATTGGGAGTCAGACAGGAAATATTTAAAGAAAATTGCTTTACAGTCTAAGCATAATTCCCAGATATTCTTCTTTTCTTGGGGAATTGATTGCCTTCTCACTGGCTAGGAAATACAGTACAGGTAGTCCTCGTTTAGTGACTGCCTCATTTAGCAACCATTCACGGTTATGAGGTTGATAAAAAAGTAACCTATCCTCGCATTTATGACCTTTGCAGGTCTGTAAAGCAAAGGAAATCTGAAGTAAGATCATAAGCACAGTCTCATTTAATGACCGCTTTGCTTAATGACCCTTTTGCAGGTCTCAGTTGTGGTTGCTAACGAGGACTACTTGTACCTGAAAAGAAGATGTATTTCTCCACATCCTATCTAAAGATGATATAATGTAGGTATCAGCCTGTGGAAAGAAAATGGCAGTTTCAGCCAAAGATAGAAACTTTACTTTGATTTCTATAAATATTGAAATGGCTTTGCGTTCTAACAGACCAGGTCTATGGACTGAGCTCAGCTATGGTTTCCTTAACAATGATTTGTCGAATAACTAATAACTGAGTTTACATATTGTATTAAGCCAAAACTAAACAAATCAGATTGTGTTTAGCAGACAATGTGTGAACCCAATCAATGTACTATTATGGTTAACTGTTAATTGTGTACATTTAATGTACTTTCGAGAATTCTTTTTTACATGACCCCATATCTTGTAAGAATCCTACCAGTGAAAGTTTTACAGTCATTCCTTTGAAAGAGTTGATGCGGTTAAGTGAATACGCCAATAAACATGGAACATGATGAGATATCTTAGATTAAATTTTCTTCTTATAGATGTTCCCTATCTTAATAAGCAGAAAAAAGTAGCAGATCGGAAATTGGGAAGAAACCTTATTCTCTGATACAGACCTGCCATCACTCGTCAATGCTTCAAAAATGCACTTCCTTTTCTTGGCTAAAAATGGTCAAGTGCTACACTAGAGTTCATCATTTTAACTCCCCTGCAAGCTGGGTTCACACATTGTATCCAGACATGGCTTGTTTAAACATGGTTTATTAATTAAAACACATTTGGCTGGATCTGCACAACATGCTAATTAGAAAATGATGGTTTCCAAACTACCATGATGATGCTAATGTGCTGATGCATGATTAAGGGAAAAGAGAAAAGATGCAAGGATATAAGTAATATCATTTACATGATGACATACTCATATATGTTTCATTATTTGCCTCCATTTGCCCTCCTTGCAAACCCCAGTGCTAAGGTTCATGCAATATGCTAAGTTATAGAATAAACCAGCATTAGCTGGATCTCCAAAACATGCTAATTATAAACATTACAGTTTCCAAATGGTTTAGATTCATGCTACATGACAAGTGAAAACCAAACAACCATATTGTGCAAACCCATCCATGGTCGCTGGATCTGTGAAGGAGATTACTTACAGAGCAATGCCCAGATAGAGAAATTAAAATGGTGATTGCCAGCAATCATCTAGATCATGCTGGCTGGGGAATTCTGGGAGTTGATCCACACATCTTAAAGTTGCCAAGGTTGAGAAACACGCTGATCTAGATCATCTTTTTTCCACGTGGTGTGCTGGCATCCACCTGCTTTAAAAACAAGGAACACAATACCAAATGAAGCTTCTGGCACGTCGCCTTTGTGGAATGTGTGGGAGGTTGCTCTGGCTTCAGAGCAGAGCTTCTCATTGTGAAGCTTTCATTAACTTCTGCACTGTTAATGCACAGATGCTCTGCTCCAAGATAGAGCTGTACCACTGGAAGATACAGGACAGGCCATTTCCTGTCTCTGACACATATGAAGGGTCTACTAGGAAGGCTGCAGAAATCTGCCAGATGTAGCACCAGCCTTGTCCTGATATCCTAGTTCTCTTTTTACACCTAGTGTTTCATGTGGTAGACAGATTCAAAATAGGTACCATCCTCCATCTGTGGTCTTAAGAGGAACATCTTATTCTTTAACTTAAGACTTCCACATTGCCTTCACTCCCATTTGCTTAATGAAGTAGTACAGGCTAGACAGTGTGCTCCAATTCATGCTTGGCCCCTTGATACCCTCCAGTTTTATCAAGTCATTCCTCTCCTCCAACATACTTCAAAAAATAATACTAAGGAGCCATAACAAAATATAGGACAAGTCCCCTCTGAATTGTATAATCTTAATATCAACAGAGGCTGGTAAGCACTCAATTATTTAACATGTATTACTTTAAAATGTACTGATATTTCTAAATTTCAAATCTATTGTGTTAATCACAGAGAACAAATGAAAGTCTGTCCCCCATGACATGACATGCCTGGTAGTGTTGCTTTTGTTAATTTTTTTTTTTTGTTAGGAAAACATTCCGTAAACATCCTTTCCTTCCATTTGCTTACCAATGTTTTTTTCTTGATGTTCTTGTTATAAATTTAGATTACAGTTTTGTTGGATTGCATCTTATAGTGCATGTTGTATTTTAAAGAAGGTAAAGAAAACATGCAAAACATGGTTGCTGGAATTCTTTCTGTCTCTTTTCCCAGCAGTGGCCAAAGAAGGTGTCTATACTGTGTCTATGTAACAAAGACATGTGTTTGGGGGGGGGGGAGGGAGATGCACAAACTTTCTCTCCAGGGTCTATGCAGAGTTGGTGCATACATGTTGTCTCTTCATATGTTTCTGCATGTTTCTGCTCTTCTGTCATGTTGCACCTATGCCTGTGTATATGAGCACCCTGGGAAGCACAGGGCAGACTGCATATAGTCTGTGAGTCATGTGACCAGGAGAGAGCTGGTGGGGGAGAAGGAGAGCGGCTTAGCTTGATCATCAGCGTTACAAGCTGCTGCTAACTCCCTCTCCCAGAAGGATGCACTGGGGGAGAGAAGATTTTCTTCACAGCTCCTGGCCTGACCCACCCTATTTTCTAGCCCTGATCTTTTCCCCCCTGCTTTCTCATCACACAGCAAATCTGGTCCGGTCCTGTACAGTTTTTAGAGTGGTATCGGCTGAGGGACACAAGCAAGTCCTGAGTCCTTTTACATAATCTATTTCCACCATTCCGTTGGGTTGGAAAAAATGAAAATGCCCAAATATGAATATGTGGTTGGTAAATGCACTCTTGACGGTTTAGTTTCAAGTGGGAAAACACAAGCACAACGGAAGGAGCACACTTCCCTATTTGCCACTTCCTGCAGGTTGTTAGGCAACCACCCGACTGATTGCTATAGGCCATGGAGTAGATGCAACGTGCAGCTTTTATGGCAGGTAATACAGTTCCTCCCTGCAGGAAGTTCTGTCCTTTGCACCCTTATGGCATCATCTATTCTATACTCTTTGGAATCCGCAGAACTTTATAGCCCGGCTGAGCTCAGGTACCACCAAGGGCAAAAGCAGCAAAAGGAAATTGGAAAAGTCAGACAAAATACAGAGCCAATAGAAGAGAATATCTGTAGCTCGGGGTTGAACTGTGGAGTCCCTGGTGTTCTCTGAGCTTGGTTGTTTGCTTGCAGATGTTTCATTACCCGACTGGGTAACATCATCAGTGCTGTGAGTGTGGGGTTTTCTCCCTGTTTATATACAGTAGCTTGCCCTGGCAGTGTTGGTGGGAGTGTGGTTTTCTCCTTGGTGGTTCCTTGATTAGGGTATTGTTTTCTGCTTGATTTGTCTGGTGTTAATCCCTGCTTATTTCGGTATGGGCGCTGGAAAGGATGTGTTTGGTTTTTTGTTTCCTTCTTAGTTTTTGTATTGTTTCTTTTGAATGCTGTGTAAATGTGATTTATCTCTATGTGTCTGTTGATGGCTGATTTGTCTGAATACCAAGCTTCCAGGAGTACCCTAGCTGTCTTTGGAGTTAGCTTGGTTCAGAGTGCTCACAGTTTCCCAGTTGACTGTAGCACACAAATCAACTAAAGCCCTCCAAAACTTCTTAAATAAACCAAAAGACCCAGTAGCCCAAGAAGAAAAAAACAGGAGTCATCTACAGCATACAGTGTAAGGACTGTAACAGCCACTATGTAGGACAGACAGGCAGAAGACTAGCACAGTGCATCCATGAACAACTAGCAGTCAGAAGACCCAATGAAATCTCACAACACATGGACAGACTCATAGTTTCATCAAGGACTCCAAAATACAGAGCATCCCAAAAACAACAATGCTGGTCATAATGTCAACTTTTACATTCTTCTTTATATTCAGAACAAAAAAGAAGGTATTTCAATGCAGAGTCTGTGGAAAAAATAGTTGAAATGTTTCTCCATGTGCTTTGTCCCAGGAAGAGGGTTACTTCTCATATAGTAGTCCTCGTTTAGTGACCACAATTGAGACCTGCAACTCAGTCATTAAGCGAAGCAGTCATGAGGTGAACCGTGTCTTTGCTTATGATCTTAGTTCACCTTTCCTTTGCTTTACAGACCTGGAAAGGTCGTAAATGTGAGGATTGGTTACTTTTTCATCACCATTGTAACTGCGAACAGTCGCTGTCTGAGGCAGTTGCTCAACAAGGACTGTGTACCTTTCTCCTGAGACTCTTGTCCTTGACTCATAGACTTTCTTTTGTATTAGTAGCAGGAATATTAACTGCCATGTTTTCCAATGACTCTTAACAAGACCTTAGAGTTAAAGGGTCAGGAATCCCTACACACCTAACGTAATCATTTGAAAATCAACCAGAGAGTAACCTATTCTGGCATTTTAAAACCTGAAAAACCATCTAATGTCAAATTTAGGAAGACGGGTAGCCAGCTTGAGAAGCGGCCAATGTTTCATTGGTCCTGTTTAATTCTGCTTCTGACATAATCTCGAAAAATAAATTGGGCAGATTATTTACCCACTTCACGGGATTGCTGGGATTACGGGGCTGGGTACGAGGGATCAGCACTTCAAAGGCAGGGTGGAATAAAAATGTAAGATTTGGTCGCACTGTTCTCCACCCTCACCTCCCCCTGGGCATTGCCGGATCCATTTCGCCGGCAAACTGCTCGGCGGAGCGGGGCTTCTGCTTGTATTCCGGCATAAAGCGCCACGTGCAGCGATGGCGCAAGTGCAATAAACCACATTCTCTAGGAGGAATGGCACGGCCTCCTTTGTTCTTTCGTTTCAACTTTGAAGCGGGCGCGCGGGCGGGCGGGCAAGAGCGCGAGGTCGGAGACAAAGAAGCAGGGAAAAGGGGCGCGCGTGCGGACGCGACTGTAAACCGAGGTTATCTCGGGCCAAGCAAAGGCTCGCCGCCTTTCCCGTTTCCCGCGCCCGCCCGCTCGCCCGCCTTCCCGCGCCCCTATTACCAAAGGGGCAGAAGGACCCAGGTGAGAGGAGAGACGGTGCCCGGCTGTGTGTGTGATGGGCGGGTCCTGTCAACGCAACGTCGGGAGGGTGGGGAACGGGCGCCACTTGACAGGAGGGAGGGAAGGAAGACGAACCGGCCGTTGCCTCTCCTCCTCCATCATCCCCGCCGCCGCCAGCTCCGGCAGCCACGGGATAAGGGTGAGTGGAGGGAAGCGGCAGGGCAGGGATTCGCCCGGCCTTGGAGGCGTCCACACGACGAAATTCAAGCCAAGTGCGCGGCTCTTCCCAAGGGTGAGGGAGGATGGGGATGAGAGCCGCGCCTAGAAAGGGGCGACCGGGGGTGGGGGAGGCTGTCGGCGGTCCTCCGCCTCTCCCTTCCTCCGCTCGCAGGGCCTCCTTGGGAGCCCTGGGGAAAGTTTCCCCGATACTCACCCGGAATGGGGGAGGATCGCCCGTTGGCATCACGCAGGTGCTCTCCGTTCTCCTTGCCCTTGGCTCCCGTGTGGAGTTGAAAAGCCACCGCTCGCCTCCGTGACTTCGCTTCTCAGTAGCACCACCTGCTATTCCGTGATAGCGCGTCTCCTCTCTAGTCCCAACTCCTTATTGAATGAATTGCCCCACGTGTCACCCATTTCTCCTGCTTTCCCTTTTTACCTTTGCTTTTTCTGCCCCATCAATTATACCCAGAATAACAAAAGCCATTTCTTTCTTCAGTGAGACATGCCCCTTTCTTTCCCTTTTTATTGTCTGGAGGAAGGTGGGGTGCTTTGAAAATTAGTTATAGCTTTCCCTTGAAGGAGGTTTGTTTGTTTATTTCTTCAGTATTTAAAGGAGTATGGAGTGGATGTTAATGGGTTTGTGGGTGACCAATGCTGCCCTCTCTGGTTTGAAGTAAAGCCTGAGAAAGGACTGCCATATGCTCTGTGTGCCAGTTAACTTATTTTTGGACATACTTTATAGTTATGTGCCTTTATAAATAGTTTAATCTATATTTAAATAGTGAAAGGGAAGTGACTTCATCAGCCATTTCTAATAATATTTTAATGCATTTTACTAAATAGGGTAATCTTAAAATGTTCTGTCTAGACTGGAACAGACTGATTTTGGTCATATTTGGAAGCAAGTGATGCTGAATGTTAAAAAATATTTATAGCAAATACAAAAATAAATGCATATAAAGTGCATAATTAATATCATTAGGGTCAGTATGTGCATTTGCTAATTTTTCCAAATTGTTGTGTTAGTTGGCTTTTTAAAAGTATTAGATTTATAATACTGGAGTCTAGTTAACATCTATAGTGCTGTAGCCCTATGTTTTAATTTTTTACTCAGTGACTCAATTAATATAGCTATTAAAATGTTAAAAAGAGTAACTGATGTCACTTAACATCAATAGTTCTTATCATTTCATGAATGAGTAATGTTACCCTTTGATTCCATTAAAAGCAACAAGTTAGTTCCCTAAAGTAACTACAACTTTAAAGATTGTAGTATCCTTCAGTTGTTTAACATTTATTATTGTATATTAAAAAATCAAATATATATTTTTATTGTACATCCTTATATATTAGACTGAATTTTTATAGTTAGGCTATATTTATATGTATTCACTTCAAAGCAAAAATCTTTGTTATCAGTAGGATTTCATCAATATGTAATTGTGCTGAAGAATTACTGCCCTCATCTTTTGAATTTGCTGAGTTTTTGCATATCTTTGACACTTAAAGTTTTCAGAACTTCATGTGGGTTTTAGTGATATATAAAAGGAGTCAGAATTAAAAAATAGCACCAATGTTTGTACTTGTCTTTTTTACCTCATAAACAAAATCATCCAACAGACTATGTGCCAGTGTATAGAAGTAATCCCCCCCAGTTCAATCAGTTTAATTAATGAAATAAATAGGACCAGATGCAATGTTATGTGGGAATGACCTTGGGAGACGGGGAAGAGCCATAGCCAGGGGAATGGTTGGGTAAGAGTCATATTAGCCCGCAGCAGGAATGTGGGCATGGCAAATGTCTCAGAAGGGACCCTCCCTAATTTCTTGGGTTGTAAAGATGATGGGGGGGGGGGAATGTACTTTCATACTTGCAAGATTCTGTTAATGTAACCTTACAATAAAGTAGAATTAGTTGATTTGGGAGTGCTTCCTGATTGGACTACCTTGCAAGGCTGACACCATTGGGTGAACCCTGCCCTATATAAATGTCATGAACTTTGGTTCCCCTCAACACAATAATGTTATTACCAGATAGTAGGGACAAGTCATGTCTCATTTAAAAGGAACTTCTAAAGACCCCTGTAGAAAAGTAATTGATTCTTGTTAATCTGGAAAAGATTATTAAATCATTTATAAAATTCAGGATCTCTACCACTCCACAATCAGAGACATCATCTTAAAATGGGGCAAATTTAGGACAATAATGAATCTTCCCAAAGTGGCTGTTCTGTCAGTCACTTCAAGAGTGCAACATAAAATTATCAAGGTAAACACAAAGAACCTAAAACACCAGACAACATTTTTGCCTTGTCTAAATACAGCATGACTTTGCCATTAGAAAAATACTGGGTAAAAATGGGATTCTTGGGATAGTAGCAAGACAAAAGCCATGGCTCACTAAGAACAATAGTCCTCATCTCACAGTTGGCCAGGATGATCCTCCAGACTTCTGGAGGAATGTTCTGTAAACAGATGATCCAAAAGTGGAACATTTCAGGCTGTGTTGGTATTGTTTGGTATTATTGCAAAAGCCAAACCCTGTGTTCCACAGTAACAACCTCATACCAACTGTCAAGCATGAGAGTAAGAGTGCCTTAGTTGGGGATGTTTTGTTGCTTCAGGACCTGGATAATGTGCCCTCATTGCCCATAAGGTGAAGTCCAAGTAGGTCACACAGCCATGATCCCAAACATACAAACAAGAGATTTGATAAAGAAGAACAAATACAGTGTTTTGGAATGGCCAGCTCAAGGTCTAGACCTAAATCCCATAGAAAGATTGCAGCAGGATCTAAAATGAATGGTTTATGCCAGAAAAAGTGTCAGATGTTACAGTTGAACCAGTTTGCCTGGGAGAAATGGGCCATAATTCTTACACAGCAAGGTGATAGACTGATCACATAATACAGGAAGCTATTGGTTATAGTTATTGCAGCTAAAAGTTATTGAATCTAAGAGGGTAAATCCTTTTTCATATTGGCACATGACATATTGGATGATGAAACAAATTAAATAAACATCAAACTTTGATTTTATTTATTTACTCTCCTTTATATTTCAGAAAGATTTACACGAAACTCTGCAAATGTTCAGTGGGAAAGATATGCAAAAATTTAGAAAATCTGAAAGATGGAGAGTACCTTTTGAAAAAAATGTATATTTAAGGGTTTTTCTTCAGTTTAATTTTTGCTTTTGTTAAACCATAGACAATATTTGTTTAGCAAAATTATGTTTCTTTTTGCCTTACCTTTTTTGTTACAGAGAAATATGGGTACTTAAGAAGACTGTAAGATAATATTTTAATACGAAGAACAAGGCAGGTGTCTGGTTTTTTATTCCAGCCACACTGTAAGTATAATTGGATTATCCCTATGTATTGTGTTAACTTTAAGACACCTGAAATTATCTATTTAAGGGAGCTTATACTTGCAGATTAAAAATATCACTGGTGCCTTGATCACTCTCTCACTATTTCATTCATGGCATGTGAAGATGTAGGATAGTGACAACTTTGTAGTTCTGTTGGATAGGAAAAAGCCAATATAAGAGAGTGGAAAAAGCTTTGGGCAATAGTTAGAATTTGTGAATCAAGGTGCTTATGTCATCTTTTGTGTAATCTTAATTTTTTTTTTCATAAGAATGCATGTATGGTTACTGAGTAGTGTAATGCAAAAGTGAGGTTTGACAAATAGAATTTGTGTATCAATTTCAAGGTGCTTATGTTATCTTATTTGTAATCTTAAAAGAATTTTTATAAGAATGCATGTATTTCTGCATAGTAATTTATATTTATTTGTTCTCATCTTGCAGATGGAATGGATTGAATAGCTTTTTTATGGTTACTGAGTAGTGTAATGCAAAAATGAGGTTTGACAATTAAATGTATTACACTGTAGTCAGAAATCTACAATTATCTCAATCAGTTGCATTTTTCTTTGATATCTAATCTTTAACACATGCTTCCGGAGTTGAAGGGGTTATACAAATGAAAATGAAAAAGGAATTAGTACATTCAAAGCTAAAAAGCAATAGATTCTTGAAGTTTTATGCTTTTGGGAGATGGAAAAAAGAATATGAATTATAGATTAATGAGATCTGATGATACTTAATCTATTTTTGTATATTTTATATGAGGATTTTAAATGCTAACGCTAATGACATTATGCCATTCTGTTTCAAAGACAATTCTGCATAGCATTATTAACTGCTTTCTTTTGTGGATTCCCATAGTTATTATGTTAATCAGGAATGGTCATAGCTCTGAATGTTTGTATATGTGTCAATTGTACTGATGGTATCTTGTAATGTTTTTGTTAAATAATTAGTGGATGAAATGTCAGAAAAAAACTCATCCAAGAATGACATCATTTTTCATCTCGTGCAATTTGAAAATCTTAGATGATATCCAAAATGGTATCCTTTTGCTGATAGAATGATACTTGATCCAGTGGAGGCTTTTAACAGAAGAAAAGAGAGGCTTTTCAGTGATATCCCCCAACATTCCCTGAATGGCCTGAAATTAGCTCCAGAGAGTTAGGACCCTCTTTGAATTATGGCAAAGGAAGGGCAGGCAGGAAGGGGAATTGCCAGAAATTACTTGCATTCAAGTTGATATAAGTTCCACTAAATCAAATAGCTTTCCCTTAACCTCTTAGATTCAATCACTTAAATTATCTACAGAGCCTTGATTGTGTTATAATAAACAGTTCTATATACAGTAAATGTTACTGCTAACAACAACAACATGTTGTTGTAGATAAATGGCTTTTATTTTCAGTTTCACTTAATAAAAGTAACATGCTTGCCTACTGATCAGAAATTGAGAAAAGCTTTGATCTCTTCCCTCCTGTTAAAGCAGTAGTGAATAATCTATTTTGTGCCATAACATTCATTCCAAGATTCCCAGAGAATGATTAAAATTAAAAATGGAAAAATGAAATAAATACAAAAGCAAGAATAAAAACATTTCAAACAGTATAAAAATAAAGTTAACATTAACAATATGAAATACCTTTAAAAATTAAAAGGCCAATGAAAGATAGCTGACACAGAGTTAACTCCTCTAAGGGCATAAAATCCACAGACAGAATGGCACCACAGGGAAGCCCCTAGCTCTGCTCTTCATCCCTTATCTTCCATTTATAAAATTTATGGAATACAACAGAAGAATATTATGGCAAATGGAGTGATTTTGTGTATGCATATAATGCATGTCAATTTCCTCTACATATTGACATTTACATTTTCCCAAAAGAATCTGAATAGGCTACTCAGTTTTGCAGCTATAAGGAAATGTTGGTACTATACAGGAGAAGTAAAGAAAACAAAATCAGGAATAAATTAGTATTATCTGAGCTATTACAAGTTGAGTGTTATAGTTACATAGAAAGAATGCTAAAAAATTGAGACAGAATATTATAGAAGAATTTATATGGATGTGAAGAACTTTGGTGATTCTTCATTACCAATTAATGAGCCATTATTAAATATTGTAAGCTACTTAATGGAAGCCTACAATTAGCTGCTTGATATGTTTAAAGATTTATTTAGGAATTCTAGGTGCTAGTTCTTTTTAAAGAGAAAAATAACATTTCTAATTGTTGTGATTTAAAATGTTAAATTGCTGTGATTTTAAGTGACAGTCTAACAAATATCTATGCACATAAATCTGATAGAAATTCATCTGTGAGTTGCTTCAAGCTGCTACTTCAAATGCAGGATCAGTTACTAAATCAAGAGCCAGTTAACTGCTAAATATCATTTATATATTGTTACCTATGCTTTTAGTTAGCCTTTCATATTCCTTTCAAAAATACAAAAATAGTTTGAGAGAAAACTTTTGTTTCAAGTACATAGCAATGATTTGAGTCATAAAGTCAACCAGAAATAAGCACAGAAAACATCATTATTAATACCTTTTAAAACTTTTCAGAGAAGCTCAAACAGCATTTGGACTCTCATAATCAATATCTGTCTATGCTCAAAACAGTTTACAATACCCTAAGATAAATTTATGTAATGTAGCAACATTTCAAGATAATTTACAAACAAATGCATGATGTACCCAAATACACAATATATAACACTAATTGAAATATCAGAGCAGTTAAAACATAAATGTCAATATTAAACAATGTACAAATGATTAATGTTAATCTACAAGAATTGAACTTTGTGTTTTTTTTAAAAAAAGATTATCTTCTGAAACTAATGTTTCTGGCTGCACAGTACTTGTTGCTTGTCTCTCATATAGTTAATTTCATTGTTGGAAAGAGAATATAAGGTAATACTGCTTCAGAGAAATTAATGGAAACCATTATTACAGACATAGCAAATAGATAGAGCGAGACAGCCATTTTTGTTTCCCATGTACCTTCACTTAACCTTTGTTTACAGTGTCTTCAAGTCACCTTTTGACTCACGGTGACTGCCTGGGCAAGTCCCCTCCAAACTCCCTGGAGTTTTCTTGGCAAGGTTTTTCGGAAGTGGCTTGCCATTTCCTTCTTCCTAGGGCTAAGAGAGAGTGACTGGTCCAAAAGGTGCAACTAGAACTCATGGTCTCCTGGTTTCTAGCCTGATATTTTAACTGCTACACCAAACTGGCTCTCATCATTTAATTATCTGTGGTTATTCATCAGTATATATGCCTTAAGGATCCTTTTTTTGAAAGTTACAGATATAGTCTAGAATGCAAAATATGTTCTATATATTATATTTGGTTCAGGCATTTATCTTTTCCAGTTGTGTCTGTCTGGATTCATAGAATAGTACCAGCACAGGTTCAATGCCAGGGAAGAGAAAGTTGCAGTATTTTATAAGTATTCTGTTATCTTGTTAAATTTTCTGTCTGGCTGCGTTCCAAATTTGTTTTTACCAGACATGGAGAGATCAGGATAGATTAGGAATGGTGTGAAGTGGGTGGTGTACTATAGATGTTCTTGTTGAGCTGAAGGTATGGTTTTGAAACTGAAATTGAGGGCTCTACTCCTTGGACATATTCTTATGCCAAAATACCTTTTGTGAAACAAATCTGAAAACCATTTCCATCTCAGCATTTTCAGTTATTTGAATTAAGGAAAAATAGTTTAATCACATTGCTCAAGCAGACAAAAATAGCAAATGTACTTAATAAATCATTGAAATCAATTTTTGTTAAACTTATTTTATATTAACATAGGGCTAACTTATTGGGGCTGCAGAAATCTGGATGACCAATGGATGGCAGCAAAAAGATGCAGAAAACGTGAACCTAGTAATTGTAAAACCTAGTAGTAGATTTTTACTGCCTAGACATGGTAGCTTTAACTATCACCTAAATTAAAACTAGTACCTAAATTAATGTTTCATATATTTATGAAATTATTTTGTTTCTTGAACTTTAAAAGTTGTGGATCAGAGAGTTGCCCTGTTTTAGATTTTAGAATGTTGCTTTATTGTTGAATTTTATTTGCCTTAACTTGATTTTATTGAGTTTTGATAAGTCATTTATGTTAGGTCAAAATATTCACATTTATACAGCAGATCTAATAAAAATATTTTGTCTAAGGAAGGGTCTACACAATATAATAACTAGGTTGTTTATGAGAATTTGTTATATTGTCACATGAGGGAAACTGGAATAGATATTTTAATTTTTAAAATTTAGTTTAATAGAATTTATAGTTAATACATGTATTACTTTATTAAATCATATAAACAAAATTGATATATAAATAGATGTAGTGAATTATAAATGGTGTGTTGTCTGGAAGCAATGTTCCCTTTGTGTCCATCTTTTACCCTTGATAACTGAGTCCTTGATAACAACCATGAAAATTAGTTGATTGTGGACTTGTATTTCTGCTAACAGCAGGTGGCAGCACATAGCCAACCTTGGATAATTGCAAAATAAGAATAAGAATAAGAATAAGAATTAGTAAGAATTAGTACTCAGACAGAAGACCACTAGAAAATTCCAGGGCTGTAAACTAGATTGGGAAGTTTTTAAAAAAATCCCACAAAAGGCAGTGGTAAACTATTTCTAAATTGTTGTCCAAAAACCACATGGACCTTTAATGTAGTCACTGGGAATCCAACACAATTCAAGGGGAATTTTTGTCTTTTTACTGTTTCATAAAAGCTTATTTTGAACTGAAAAATAAACTTGTTTCTGATATACCCTTAGGGAGCTGATGATCTAAAGTAGAAACTTCCATTATTATTTATCATACAGTATTGGCAATTACAGTAGAATCCTCCTGGCTTGCTGTTTTATGCATTGTTCTATAAACATGAAATTGTTTCCAAGATCAAACTTCCTATTGTTTGAATTTCTTTGCACCTAGATTGTTCAATATTCTTGCCACCTATAAAATCTTACAGTGGGAGCTTGATGTTTTCTTGGATGCTCAAGAATACCTACTTGCTAGGGTATATAGAAAGTAATGGAGAACAACTGAGATTTGATTACTTTAGGCGGTCTTTTAGAGGACAAATCCTCTGTATCTCCTCTATTAGCCCATTCACTTGTCTGAGGCTTAAATGCCAGGTTGATTATATGACCTATCAACTTGTATGCTTAAAGAATAGTTCTGCAGTTTTGAGAGGACTTCACTTAATTAGACTGCAGTTAAATAATGAACTTTGTGTGGTGATCATCATGCAACAGTGTCACATCAAGTAATTCAATATTTGAAAGTAAAATTGGTTACAGAGTTCATTATTTAAGATAAGAAAGTGAAGGGTGATGTTGTCATGGTGACCTGCCTATAAGAACACAAAATGAACTGAGATTTTGAATAATTGATAGACTGCTAAGATTAGGAATAATTTACATGCTTTTGTCTTTAATGGTCATTCATATGTCAAACATTTATAATCAGGCAGTGCAACAAACAGTATCTTCTGACTAACTCCACAAAATCATTCTGCTGTGCATGATGTATTTATATATGCAAAACTAAAGAATTTTAATAAAATACAGTGACATTGATCGAAAGCTGCATGTGTTGCTGTCAAATGCTTAAATTAGCTTTCCAGCAGAGAAGAAAGCAAGAGTTTAAATACTGTGGTGGAGAGTTTCAAGATACTTGGGCCAGGAAGTTAAATGTTAAACCTTTAAATATATCTTTAAAAAAGAACTCTTGACTCCATTACCTAATGCCATCCATAAAGCAGCACCATGCTCCTTTCCTTCAACCAGGTATGTTCATATCTGGTTGATTAGTTGAGAAATCATAGCAGTTTTCACTTATTATTACCTACACAGTTATAGATACATGTGGCCCCTAGTTTGATTAGAATGAATATGTTATGGCCATTAATTTGTACACATTTTTAAATGTGAGCAGAAATATTTTTACTTACTGATTTTAGCTTAATTTTAACAATAAATTATTATTGCACATATATCATGTTCATTGGTAGGATATATTAAGATCCTAGGTTAAGAAATATTCAGGTGTATGAGATAAAGCATTCACCTGTTTGTTCTATGAATTAGGAATGTAAGAGATACACAAATTAAAAGGAGAAAAGAATTGTGCCCACATTAGCCCTATATGTGAGAAGTTTGTACTGTATTCCAAATATTTGTGCCCAACTCAAACATTGAAAGATAAGTTTACCCTTTCAGTGAGATGGAGCCAAAGCTGAAAGGCTTTCTTTGATGAACCAAAAGCTTGTTGTTAAAAACATTACAGAGGCCGTATGATTCCTCCCCAAATAGAATCAATTACATTTACCTGCACCCATTTGAATTCCATTTGAGGAAGTATAATAGCCCAAATATCCCAATAGAGACAGTTCAAATATAGAGGCTGTGATCACAAAGGCATTGAAAGACTAGAGAACGGGATCCTCGGAATTAATAAGCAAATTCCAAACAAATGACCAAAACATTGTCCAAAAGGTCATGAAAAATATGACTGAAAAATCTCATGAAGACTGATTGGCTGGAAGCTAATAGATACGCATATTCAAATTTCCTATAACAAGTATCAAAGACAGTTAAATATTTGTACCCTTGTTTAATACAAATCAGATGGCAAACTCCCCGAGTTCTAATTTTGTCAATGTGGTTCCCACCTTGCCACCTTCAGTTTTACAGCATGGGACAGACAGAGGAACTCTGCCATTCATTTTTAGATTTTAGAATCTTGATCAGACTGTTTTTTTCAATGGTTAGGGGATGCATTTTCCCACCTTCCCCCTCTAACTGCAATAAAAGAAGAGAAAAAAGGGATAAAAAGGAGAAATAAAGGAAGCAGGCAGATGTGTAGTTTGTGTTGGATTTATATCTTTTGTTCAACAGTTATAAGAAATAATACAGAGAAGGTAACATGCTTGAGGTGAAGTATATATGCAGTCTCTGGATTTGTACATTCTGGTAAATCATTATATGATTGTTTGGTTTTACCTTAGCGTGGTATGCCAACACAGTAACTATGACTTGTAAATCATTGCTTAGGGTTCAGCGCTATGTTTGTTGAAGAAGCCCATATGTAGGCTTATTAAACAGTACATGATTAAAATGAATCATGGCTCAGGGTAAAATAAGTAAAATGGAAATTCTTCAGAGATTTTTCAATATTTACTGTGTAGATTTTTTGGAAATGTATCCATAGAGGAATGAAAGTAGAAACAGATATAACCATTGCATTATATTGTATTATACACTGCATAAAATAAAAGGGTTTAATATTTTCTGTAATGTAACATTCTGTCTACATCAACTTTTTTCTTCTGACAAGCAAGTTATACGTGATGCTAAATAGCATCACAGGGAAATATTAGCTCAAGAAGAATTTTTCCACAGGCTACAGTGTGGAAGAGATCAATTCATCTTATGTTCTTGCCTTAATTGATGTACCTGTATTGAATCAATGTATAGATAATCTTTGGGTGATTAACAATAATCACTAAGGGAACAGAATAAGAATATATAAAAACATTAACATTATAACATTAAAAAAGCACCACATAAACATCAAATAATGCAATTAACAATCATCAGTTAAAACAAAGTTAAATGGAAGATTCAGATAAAACAGTTACAGCTCTTCAAATTGTTCAGTGCTAACTGGAATAAAAAGCAACCTTTAGGTCTTAAAAGACAAAAAGAAAGGGGCAACACTTATTTCTTCAAGAGAATACAAAAATACAAATACAAAATACTTTAATGACCAAGTATAAAATATATACAAGGAATTTGTCTTCGGTGACGAACAGCAAATCAACGGTGCGTTTGGATAACAACAGAAAATTAATAAACAGTAACAATAACACTGCCCAGTAAAATAACTTTTCCAAAAGAAGAAGCTACTGCCCAATACATATCAAATCATATAGTATTTAACAGAGCAATGGCACAAGGGAAAAAACTATTCCGATGTCTAGATGTTTTAACATAAGGAGCTCTATAGCGCCGTCCTGAAGGAAGAAGTTGGAACAGATTATATCCAGGATGAGAAGAGTCTGCAGATATCCTCTCTGCCCTCCTTTTGACCCTTACAGTATATAGTTCTTCTATAGAAGGCAGGCAGGTTGCAATTATCCTTTCTGCAGACTTAACTATCCGTTGGAGTCTGAGTCTGTCCTGTTTGGTTGCAGAATCAAACCAGACAGTTATAGAGGAGCAGATAACAGACTCAATGATTCCCCTGTAAATATATACCAGAATATACCAGAAATATGGACCAGCACAGAAAAAGCCAATGTTTTGGCAGATCCATATAAAAAGAGGTAGTTCTTTAGACATTAGATCTTCTTTAGACATTAGATCCTTCATGGATTACTGTCTTGTCGTGGCGAAGAGGCTTGCGTAACTCAGTGAAGCCATGAGCTATACTGTGCAGGGCCACCCAAGACGGACAGGTCATGACAGAGAGTTCTGATAAAATGTGGTCCACTGGAGAAGGAAATGGCAACCCACTCCAGTATCCTTGCCAAGAAAACCCCATGGACAATGTCAAAAGGCTAAAAGATATGATGCCGGAAGACGAGCCCCTCAGGTTGGAAGGTGTCCAGTATGCTACTGGGGAAGAGTGGAGGGCAATTCCAAGTAGCTCCAGAAAGAGTGAAGTGGCTGGGCCAAAGCCGAAAGGATGCTCAGCTGTGGATGTATCTGGAAGCGAAAAGAAGGTCTGATGCTGTAAAGAACAATATTGTATAGGTACCTGGAATGTAAGATCTATGAACCAGGGCAAGCTGGAAGTGGTCAAGCATGAGATGACAAGATTGAACATCAACATGTTGGGAATCAGCGAATTAAAATGGACGGGAATGGGTGAATTTAATTCAGGTGACCATTATATCTACTACTGTGGGCAAGAAACCCTTAGAAGAAATGGAGTAGCACTCATAGTCAATAAGAGAGTAGGAAAGGCAGTAATGGGGTACAACCTCAAAAACGACAGAATGATCTCAGTGCGAATCCAAGGCAAACCATTCAACATCACAGTAATCCAAGTCTATGGCCCAACCACTGATAGCGAAGAAGCTGAAGTTGTCCTGTTCTATGAAGACCTGCAACACCTTCTAGAACTAGCACCAAAAAAAGATGTCCTTTTGATCATAGGGGATTGGAATGCTAAAGTAGGAAGTCAAGAAGTAATCAGAATAACAGGCAAGTTTGGCATTGGAGTACAAAATGAAGCAGGGCAAAGGCTAATAGAGCTCTGTCAAGAGAACAAGCTAGTCATAGCAAACACTCTTTTCCAGCAACACAAGAGATGACTCTACACATGGACATCACTAGATGGTCAATACCGAAACCAGATTGATTATATACTTTGCAGCCAAAGATGGGGAAGCTCTATACAGACAGCAAAAACAAGACCAGGAGCTGACTGTGGCTCAGATCATGAGCTTCTTACTGCAAAATTTAGGCTTAAATTGAAGAACATAGGGAAAACCACTAGATCACACAGGTATGACTTAGATCATATTCCTTCTGAGTACACAGTGAAGGTGATGAATAGATTTAGGAGATTAGATTTGGTAGACAGACTGCCTGAAGAACTATGGATGGAGGTCCGTAACATTGTACAGGAGGCAGCAACTAAAACCATCTCAAAGAAAAAGAAATGCAAGAAAGCAAAATGGCTGTCTGATGAGGCTTTACAAATAGCTGTGGAAAGAAGGAATGCGAAAAGCAAGGGTGAAAGGGAAAGATATAAGCAACTGAATGCAGATTTCCAGAGAATAGCAAGGAGAGATAAGAAGGCCTTCTTAAATGAACAATGCAAAGAAATTGAGGAAAACAATAGAATGGGGAAGACTAGAGATCTCTTCAAGAAAACTGGAGATATCAAAGGAACGTTTACTGCAAAGATGGGCATGATAAAGGACAGAAAAGGCAGGGAGCTAACAGAAGCAGAAGAGATTAAGAAGAGGTGGCAAGAATACACAGAAGAACTATACAAGAAAGATTTTAATGTCCCTGATGTCCATACTGGTGTGGTCACTGACCTTGAGCCAGACATCCTAGAGAGTGAAGTCAAGTGGGCCTTAGGAAGCATTACTAACAACAAAGCTAGTGGAGGTGACAGTATTCCAGCTGAGTTATTTAAAATACTAAAAGATGATGTTGTTAAAGTTCTGCACTCAATATGCCAGCAAGTTTGGAAAATGCAACAGTGGCCATGGGATTGGAAAAGGTCAGTTTACGTTCCAATTCCAAAGAAGGGCAATGCCAAAGAATGCTCAAACTATCGCACAATTGCACTCATTTCACATGCTAGCAATGTTATGCTCAAAATCCTACAAGCTAGGCTTCAGCAGTACGTGAACTGAGAACTACCGGATGTACAAGCTGGGTTTTGAAGAGGCAGAAGAACTAGAGATCAAATTGCCAACATTCGCTGGATCATGCATGGAGAAAGCACGAGAGTTCCAGAAAAACATCTACTTCTGCTTCATTGACTATGCAAAAGCCTTTGATTATGGATCACAACAAACTCTGGCAAATTCTTAAAGAGATGGGGGTACCAGACCACCTTACCTGTCTCCTGAGAAATCTGTATGCGGGCCAAGAAGCAACAGTTAGAACTGGTCATGGAATAACCAATTGGTTCAAAATAGGGAAAGGAGTACGACAAGGCTGAATACTGTCACCCTGCTTATTTAACCTATATGCAGAGTACATCATGAGAAATGCCAGGCTGGAAGAATCACAAGCCGGAATTAAGATTGCAGGGAGAAACATCAACAACCTCAGATATGCAGATGATACCACCCTAATGTCAGAAAGTGAAGAAGAACTAAAGAGCCTCTTGATGAGGGTGAAAGAGGAGAGTGCAAAAGCTGGCTTGAAACTCAGCGTTAAAAAAACTAAGATCATGGCATCTGGACCCATCAATTCCTGGCAAATAGAAGGGGTAGAAATGGAAGCAGTAACAGACTTCATTTATTTGGGCTCCAAGATCACCGCAGACAGAGACTGCAGCCATGAAATTAAAAGACGCTTGCTCCTTGGGAGGAAAGCTATGGCAAACCTAGATAGCATATTAAAAAGCAGAGACATCACCTTGCCGACAAAGATCCGCATAGTCAAAGCTATGGTTTTTCCGGTAGTAATGTATGGCTGTGAGAGCTGGACCATAAAGAAGGCTGAGCGCTGAAGAATTGATGCCTTTGAACTGTGGTGCTGGAGAAGACTCTTAAGAGTTCCCTGGACTGCTAGGAGGTCAAACCAGTCAATCTTAAAGGAAATCAACCCTGACTGCTCATTGGAAGGATTGATAATGAAGCTCAAGCTCAGATACTTTGGTCACCTAATGCGAAGAGAGGACTCTTTGGAAAAGACCCTGATGCTGGGAAAGATTGAAGGCAAAAGGAGAAGAGGACGGCAGAGTATGAGATGGTTAGATAGCATCACTGGAGCAATGAGCATGAAACTGAGCAAACTCAGGGAGGCAGTGAAGGACAGGAAGGCCTGGCGCGATATGGTTCATGGGGTCACGAAGAGTCGGACACGACTTAACAACTGAACAACAACAACAAATCTTTAGACAACTTTGACTTAAACCTTAAATATTGATAGAGCTTTCTTAAATTGCATTCAGAAAGGAATAAGCAACCAGTATAACTGGTATAAAACAGATTTCACCTTTTTGGCTGATGCAAAATCCATTAAGTTTGATGTAAGGATGCATTTAATTATTGATGTTTACGCTGACCCTGAAACTAATAATCAAAGGTTAAGTCTACCTTGAATATATGTGTCTTATTTGAAGAGGACTTCCTCTGAAAACATGACTGAAATGTTTGATAGTGGTATGTATAGATTAATTTGATCTGCTTATTTTTCTACAACTTTTTAAACATACATATAAAAGTGAGATGAGCATGAAACTGAGCAAACTCAGGGAGGCAGTGAAGGATAGGAAGGCCTGGCGCAATATGGTTCATGGGGTCACGAAGAGTCGGACACGACTTAACAACTGAACAACAACAAAATAAAAGTGAGAATAAATAGTTCATATGCATGACAGAAACTTCTTTATAAACAGGAGGGAGCATTACATTTCTTTAAAAACCTGTGATAGATTTATCAATAACTATATAAATATTTTGTTACTGGAGTAACTGCTATTGAACTGTTGTGGAAGAAAGAATTGTTAAATATACAGGTATGTTGAAGTTGAATGATGGGATGGGATGTATATTTATGTATAGTGTGTGTGTGTATGTGTGTTTGTATGTAGTATATTTCACTATGTTCAAATGTTATAAGTATTAAGGAAGTTAGCATATGGTCAGCTACATTTATCTCTGTATAATGCATTTGATTTTTTTTTCACCTTTAAATGACAGAGGAATGCGAAGAACACTTTCACCTTTAAATAATGTATTATTATTGACTTCAGCTACATAAATCCCAATGAGTATTTGCCAGTCAGGGATCTGAAGTCCAGTATATTTGGATACAAAAGTTTGAAAGGACAGGCATAAAGTAAAAAGCTGTTCCTTCTCTCATCAAATTAGTAATCTGTTGCAGTTCATGTAAGATAAATAAAAAGATCTGGGAAGAGCTGATCATCCTTTGTCTGTTGATATTATATAGCAGAGGCTACATAGTTATCTCTAATTGATCTTTACAGATATCCATTCTAAAACATGCATTCCCGCTCCTGTTTTTTCTACTTCACAGGTGACAGTGAGCTCAGCCAATCAACCCCTGGTGCATAGGTATCCACAGAGGAGGTAAGTGCTAAAACATGAGTTGTGACACCATGACACAAATCCCATACCGACATTGAGATCCAACTACAAAAGAGTGAGGTTTGCATTGTGATGTCACAATGCACATATCACCATTCTTTTGCCATTGCAGGTAGCAGTCAATGCCTGTGTCCTGGAACTGATGCTTGGAATATGTGATCTATTAATGCATATGCTCCAAAAAAATGTTCTGATATATTAAAACTGAATATATTCCAACAATCTTTTCCATTGTGCCAGATGGTTTTCTTCTAGAGTCAAATCTAATGAATGCAATTTGGCTTGCACAAGCTGAATTTAGCAGTGGGCAATGGAAGAAGGTAACAGAATCCTTGTGAAACTGGCCATATGGTATATCGTTTCAGTAAGCTGATGTGGAGAGGTATATAAATAAGCAAACAAGGTAAATAAAAAAGGAAATAAAATAGGATAGTAAACTGAATTGCATTTTTATTTCTTTTAATACAGCATAGGAACAAAGGAAGCTTCCTTATACTGTGTCAGATCTCCAGCCCATCCACCTAGTATTGTTAACAGTGACTGATGAATGGAGATACTAGGGACTGAATTTTCATTGGGCTACTTTATTCCCAAGAAATATATTGGGTTTTTTTTCTTCTTCTGCTCCATATACACACAAGTTTCTATTGCATTTCTACACAAAGTTACAAAAGGAAATCAGGGATGTGTAGATAGGAAATGATAAATATGAAAAATTCTAGTTCCAACATTTTAAGACATTGAAAGGAACCATTCTGAATTCATAATGCCCCCAGCATTTAAATGCTGAATTATTGCACATGATAAGTTATTGGGAAACTGATTTAGTTCAGCTACAGGGATGATAATAACTTTGCAGAGATTTTGAAGGAAAATATAGGCAGAATCAGAAAAGTGTCTAGTATTACATTCAACATATTGCATTTGTGTGTATAACTCCAGTGTGAATAACTTCTTGATCTCCAAAAATTCTCCATATCAGCTAGGGAAGGCATGGGAAATTCAGCTGCTAAAAGTCCTGCTATAATGTAGTGAGATGTACCAACTGCACTTACAAAGTGTGTATATGTTACCACATTTTCTATAAGGCTGTATCTGTGAAATTATATCAGAATGGAAGTATTTGTTAACAAGGAGTCAACATTTGAATAAGATTCAGATGTATATAAAATTCATATAATTACAATTGCTTGGAAGTAGCAATATATAAGCAATAATTAGATAGAAAAAAAGAAGTTGCTGGTGACCCACACTTGGTAGCACATGCAATAAAATGAAATCTCCTGTATAATTCTAATTCATCCATTTTAAGAGTGGGTGTACCTAGATTTGTGAATAAAACCTTTCTTTCTGGTTTGGTGTTGAGGGATTATGTGAGAACTGAAATCATAATGAGGCATCATAGGCCATTCATTTCAGTGAGCTTAGGTTCATTAAACTGCGTAGTATCCTAGCCTTGCAACTTTTCAGCAAAGAGGCCAGAAGATGGTGCAGTTGATTCAATCAGAAATCAGTATCTCCTATCAGAATTAACAGAACTTAGATGAGACTAATGGTTTAATTGTCATATATGATTTAATATTGTGTTCTGCATGGAAGTCTTTACTTAGAAAGTCTTTACTTCCATGGAAGTGGAAAAACCTATGTTCCCCTATATACTAGGCTTATTTAATCTGATTCGTTATCAATGTGATGAAGTCATTTGATCATGCGTGACTTCACTCTTGCTTTATTTTGATGATATTTTTTCTTTTCTGCTCCTAAAATAGCACTTACTGTATAGAAAAGTAGCATACAGGATTCAATCAGGGAAGTAGTTTTAGCTTGCAAAACTGGTTTCGCAACCTTTTCTCTTCACCTGCCATTCTAGATGGTGGGAGAATTGTGTCAATAGAGCTCTGCAGCTGCAATTAACTGCATGTTAATTGATCCACAGAAAGAGATCCATGGAGTTCCACACTGAGGGATAGCTTTGTCATTCCACTACTGAGAGAAAAAATGTTTTATTATTTTTAATCAATTTATATGGCTACCCGTCTCACAAATTGTAACTTTGGGCAGCTAACATAGGATTAAAACAGAAAAACAAAAAATAACCAACAAAATAAAAACAACTCTTCTCCTGAAGGAACAGCTGGGTTTTCAAGAAGGCCAGCAAAGGTGGGGCTATCTTTCAGGCAAGATTCAAGAGTCTAACAGGATACCCAAATTGCACATCTGATGGAGTGCTGTGCCTCCAGATCCAGGTACACATCAACTCATGAGAGGCCTTAACCAATCAGGAGACACGTGGATCTAACACACAGTTGGCTGCACATAGAACCATCAGGACCAATAGGCTTGAATTCTTCCCAGATAACCAAGCCAGACCATGCCAAAGTTATCTCCAAAGGACCTGTACAATTGGAATCCAATTGAGAGAGGATCTGACATATGCCTGAAATAGTTTTCACAGCAGCCCTGCTGATGTTCCTTCAGCCCCTCCCTATCCAGGAGGGACTGGGTTACCTTGAACAGGACTGCTGGCTGATTACCTGAAAATGCAATTGAAGTACATTTGAGGAGAAAGAGAGCAACATCTTGTCTGGAATTTCTAAGATGTGGCTAACTAAAGAACTTCACAGTCTTCATTAGGAAGGAAGCAAATTCAAAATATAGATATTATTAATGCTCTTATATCTGATACAATAATGTGCTGTTTACTCTTATCCTGAATTGTTGAAGGGCAGCCTCAAGGTGTGCACAATCTGTTAGGAATTGTCACTTGTTACTTTAGAGAAAATTCAGGTGACTGCAGAGGCAATAGAGTCACTATAGGGGTCAGCAATTAGAGACAGGAATATTTTTCTACCAACCAAGATAGGTGAACTTTTTTTTTTCCATCTAATCGTACAGAAAGGCCCAAGCTATTGTTCATCAGGAACTAATTTTCAACAGCCTGCTGCTTCTGAACCTGGAATTCAGAAATAGCCTGTAGAGAAACACTACTTTACATATTGATTGACAGTGATATAGCCCCAGGAGACAGATGTAGATTAAACAAATTTTATTTAATGCATTGCAGAATTTACTAAAAAAGCAACAGCCCTAGCTTTTTTCTTCCATGCAGCCTTTCACTAAATTCTTTAATTGGCAGTCACAATTTGTACATAGTCTCTGACCTTACCTTTTTGTCCCCACAGGCAATGAATGCAGATGTGGGGCTGAAAAACATCAAGATATTCACTTTTGAGACAGCAGGAGCCAAATAGCTGTTAGGAGAGATATTCATGTTCTGTGTTAATTAAAAAATAATAATTAGTTATGCCCTGTCAGCTCCATAAGCTGTTAAATGGCAAGGATGACGATTCAAAAATGGCATTTTAATGACCTGATGGACAGCAGACTTATGACTCAGAACATACAATTGCACAGAATATAAAGTAAGAATAGGAAGCAAATGTCACCCCAGCCAGTAGACCAGAGGAAGCAAAGGTCATTTGCTTTACAGCATTTTTAAGCGAGCTTCTGTAATAGAGTGACTACCATTTGAGCAGTAATCATGCCTCTGTACAGAGCTTCATAACATTCGTCCTAGATGTTAACAAACTACAATTCCTTACGTTCCTTGCCATGTTGGTCAAGGTTGCTGGGAACTGTAGTTCAGCAATATATTGAGGGACACAAGTTCCCCAATTCTGCCTTTTACAATTGACATCATATCATATTTTGTGGTTTCAGTTGTAGCACCAAAAACACATGTGCAAAATTACCGGTTAAATTTAGTCTAAGTTAAAAATCACAATCCATCAGATACTAAAGTAACATTGAATATTATACAGCTAAAACAAAATTCTGAAATCCACAACAAGAGGTCTGTGTTTTGTCTTGCCTTCAGCAACAAATTTAGTGCCTTTTTAGTCAGCTTAATGCTGAGAAATGCTGTCCATAAATCTGGCTGTTATAGATTAGCCAGCCATTTATTGCTGGTGCTACAAATTTGATCTTGTTTTCTTCCTGGAGACTACAAGTATTGTGTACTTGTAGTATAGACATTTTCCCTATATCTGAATTACATGGGAAAATAGCAGTACACTTAAAATTTTTGTACACAAATAAATATATATAAACAAACTGCTTCAGTCCTAAAAAGACATTGTGCAGTGTACAAGAAGCTTAAATTTAAATTAAGACGCTTAAATGTCACACTACTGGCTAATAAATTGCTACTGCCAATTGAAGTTGATTATCACTATTTAGATTTTATTATACTGTGTACCACATACCTTAGTAATTATCCTTGTCTAACTGTAACACACATAATCACTTATAGTCACTTATATTACATTCACATTATGTAATGCTTAACCTAGTTTAGACATTTGGTAATGTTCTGCAATTTGCACAGGATAAATGACTTTTCTGTAATGTAAATACACCCCAACGTTGTTTCGATATCCTTCCACATCACAGGTGAGGAGAAGGAATGTAAAAACAGCTGACAAGAGCATCAATGACTCACTGTATAAAAGCCATTTTGTGCAGGGCCCTTGCTGCCTTTAGCAATAGTTGGCATCACACATTTCCACTTAATATAAATAACATATAAGGTTCTTGACAACTTACATTTTGTTTGATCAGCTCTCAAAGTTATATCACAAGAATCAAAACAGATGCATACTGTCCAAGAACATGCTAACAGATATGCTATCTTTTTTCACCCTTCCTTAGCAGTTCCTTCCTTTGTTCTTTGTTTTATAATCTCTGTTCTTAGAAGCAACTTCTACAGTTTCAGGAGAGAAAACAAATTCATTATTGATTATCATCTGCTACAAATTAAGGCAAAAATGCTCCATAAAATAAAATAGTGAAATAATTTTCTTTTCCCTTTTTTTACAACGGTGTGCAAGTGGCTTCCCATTGTCTTCTTTGTGGATATATTGTTGATTTTCCAGTTTAAAGTATAACTGGGAATTCCTGATCTGCCATCCAAATATTAGTAAGGACCAACCCTCCCTCCCTCCCACCCTCCCTTCATCACTAGTACTACCTGTTTAGGGAATTTATACTGGACTTTGATATTCAAATATTATCAGTTTTTTAAAAATTTAAACAATATTCATCTGTTGTACACATCTTAGCTTGTTAAGTATGCATTGGATAGTGTTGAAACATTTCATATTCTGAAAGCTGTTTCCCTCTTTAATTAGATGTTTTCTGCCATTAATATGATTAATTCAGCTTGTGGAAGAATGCCAAGGACATTTTTAAAAGAACTGTATGTCTTCTGTGAGGGAGCATATCCGGAAATGATTCTTGTTCCTCTGCCAATTCAAATGCAACCTGTTTGGAAACTGTCAGTCAAATAATGAAATCTTTACTAAATTTGCTAAATAAATTTGGTACTGTCCATATGCTGACAGCCCTGAAGCACTTTGCAAGAACTAATTCTATGTTTAGCCTTTAATCTGTTTGTACCCATACAGTTTTGTATACCAAGAGCCCTGAGTCCATTGTATATACATTGTGTCCCTGTTGTCATAGAAATCACATATGATTAAATGTCTGATCAGCATATTAACTAAATCAAATGCAGTGCAATAATGCACATTTCATATAATTTATATACTGTTTCCTCTCTCTTTTATTGCTCTAAGAATGTGAAATAGTATCAGGTAGGGAAAAAAAATCTGTAGAAAAAAATAATGATTCAGTGGCTTACTTTTATCTTTAAAACTAATAGACAAAATTGGCTTTTGTATTCTTTTGATCACGTGTACATTGTCAGTAGAATTCCTGTTAATAGATCAGTATCAATGATGATTCAAAAGAAATGACAACTAAATCCAGCCTTATCTCTCTTTGGTGCTTATAGTTAATCCAACTGGGTGATATGTCTACATTGGAAAGCCAGATTGATCTCATCTTATGGAAATCATGATTACATACAGAACCCTAATCATCATTACAAAATTAAATTTACAGCTGATACACTAATTAAAAACTTTCTAGATTAGAAAGTCTTTTGTATTTCTCAGTTTGAAAAGCATTAATGGTAAACATTTTAGCAGCAGGATGGGTATACTGAAACTAGGAAAGAAACATGGATATAGAAATACAAAGTATGACAACTGATCAATAATAGCATTGAAAATAATTTGCTATCAATGGGTCGGAAGGTGTTTTAAAAGATAGCTCATCACTGGTAGCTAATTTCAAGATATAACCAGTGATATAATCAGTGGTAGCTAATTTCAAGATATAACCTGACCAAGCATAACTCCTAGAAGTGTGGGAAGTTATACATTGCTTAAATGCATGTTTATTGTGATAAAATCAGGAATTCTGTTGTGTGTTTCTAATGAACTGCAGACTAAGATCTCAAGGACCATCCTCAATTTTTTTTCTGAATTTGGTTGGACAGACAAGTGTACCTTTAGTTTATTGAAAGCAATTTCAATAGCAAAATAATCCACTGATGCTATCCAAATGGCTTTACATAATATGGAATAATTAATAATTATGCCTAAAACAAGATGTTTATACAATCTGAAGACTTTATTCCTGAAGATCAGTATTTGTCATGTTTTATGATAATAAGCTGTCTACTAGACTTAGTCATTATTTACAGTTATTTATTTAACACAAGTAAATAATTTGACAACTAATCCATGCCTTTGATTAAGCGTATAATGCTATACACACTTACTTAGGAATAAGTCCAATCACTGAAACTTCTTGTGAGTAGATTGTTATGAAAAATGAATGGTGCTTCAAAATATTTTTTATTCTCTTTTCTTTGGGGGAAATGCTAATTTGATTTGTGCTGTATCATTATCTAGTCATTATTGCTTTGAAAGTTCTTTCTCAAGAAAGTTTAATTTGGTAAATTTCATCCAAATGACCAAAACTAGTCCAGTTTTTTAAATCAGACCTGTTATGAGTCAGTAATGCAAAAAGCAGATAACGGTGCAATGGTTAAGGCATCAGGCTAGAAACTGGAAGCCATGAGTTTTAGTCCTGCCTTAAGCACAAAACCAGCTGGGTGACCTTGGGCCAGTCACTCTGTGTCAGCCCTAGGAAGCAAGCAATAGCAAATCACTTCTGAAAAATCTTGCCAAGAAAACTGCAGGGACTTGTCCAGGCAGTTGCCAGGAATCAAAAACTGACTCTGAGGCACAAGAAAAAAAAAATGTTGGAGAAGAGACTAAGCTTAGTGCAAAATAGTTTGGGAGGATAGGGCCCAGAATTAGATTTCAATTTATTTTTTCCTTCTTCTTTCTTATATTCTGGATGGTCATTAGTCAGAAATTTTTACATTGGCAATATATGCATGTACCAATAAATCATTATTGTTTAGGAGTAAGCAAGTGCTGGTGCATTCTGTTTGATTGTTCCCATTTGATTCCTCCTGGCGGCAGGCATGCATAAACAATTCAGAATGGCTGTCCATTCTTTGTTTAGCACTATACATGAAATAGGATCTTTGGTTTGTTCTACTCATAACAAATGAAGCATAAGCTAGAGTTAAAATCAGAGTTTGTTCTTGGCCTGTTAAGAGGAGAATAATTCAGGAATCCTAGGTCACACCCAAGACTAAAACAAAGTAAAATAATATGGAGAAAGACAAGCTGCAAAAAGAACCAGTCAGGAATGACTGAATCAGCTGCAGCAGTGTGCTCTTTCAACAGCACTATGGTCACTGAAACTCCCTGGCAATAGAGTTCTAAGGTGAAAGAAAATGCTAAGACATATATACTGGATTCATACATTGTACCAAGCCAGAAGTTTCCTTAAACATGGTTTATTGAATAAATGACAACTTACTGGATTCACACACTATGTTAAGCCATAAACCATGATTTATACAGTTATTTAAGCTCAAACCAAACAATGTATAATACAGTTTTGCACTTTGTATGGAGTCACTTTTTATTTCCCACTTTGTCATGGTTTGGCCCGCACTGCTTAAGTGGAGCCCTTCTTTTCCTTGTCCTATGGAAGAATATTTTAGCACTCCAAAATACAGTTACTTTTTCTTCAGTGCTTTGGAAAGATTCCCTCCCCCATATAGGGAACCTGTTGCAGCATGCATAGGTACAATAATATTCTCTATAGTTGAAAGATAGAGTTTGAAAAGCTTGGCCCCAAGCAATTGGAGAAGTAATGTGGTATAAGAAAGGATGGAGTGGGGTGTCTTGATGTATCAAAATTAGCACTAGTTAGATTTGTATTAGTGCTGTGTTCTTTTAAACTACAGAATAAGTCCTTTTGAATGGATTCATTGGAGAAGCTGAATGGTGGAATTATTGTTTTCAAACCAATTTTTTACTTTCTTTAAGAATATTGTAGGAATAGCAAATTAAAATATTTTCACTTATTTATCATGGCATCTCTTATAACATTTACTGTATAAAACATAATTTTTCAACAAATTCTGTTGAAAGTATTTAGGTAAGAATAAAAAGAGAGAGAAACAAAAGTGATACTATGGTCGGAGTTTATTCTAGGCCTCCTCTCCAGACAGAAGATATAAATGAAGCCCTTCTAAATCAGATGATCAGTCTTTCAAAAAGGCATGTGATAGTGATAATAGGAGATTTCAGTGATCCTGACATTTGCTAGGAGTCTAACTCTGTTAAGGGTCAAATTCCTCTCTTGCTGACAGTTTCATTTGTCAAAAGGTGGAGGAATGAACTAGAGGGTTGGCTATCCTGGACCTAACTGTCATCATCACTGAAGAACTGATTGAAGAAATGTGTGTGACTTGCACTTTGGGAAAAGTGGCCATGTGATATTTAGGGGAGGAGGAATTGGGAAGAGTCAGCCATGCATATACACCTTCAGAAAACCAGATTTTTTGAGGGCAGGTAGATCAGATCTAGAGGCTTCAAATCCTTAAGAAGAAGAATGTCTAGGAATCCTACAAAATTAGATCCTGAAGGTGCAATGCAAACTATTCCCACAAAGAAAAATGAGAGAAATTTAAAGAGGCCAGTGGGGGCACCTAAGAGCTCTTTGATTTGAAGAGAAAAAGGAAAATGTGCTGGAAATTGGAGAAGGAGTACATAACCCAAGAAGAAGAATACTTGTCCAGCTTCAAAATCTATAGGAACTTTGTCAGAAAAGCTAAAGCTTAGAATGAGTTGAGCAATACCAACAACAACAAAATGGCTATTTTGAGTTGGTAGAAATAAAAAGAAAGCCAAAGAGGGTGCAGGTCCATTATGAAGAGAAAGTGATGAAGTGGTAATGTGGGATGGTAAAGAAAAAAAAAAGGCAGTCTTAATTCCTATTTTGTGTCTGTTTTCTCTCAGAGGGAAAATGGAGCTCCACCTGATCATTGTTATGCCACTGAAAGAATGAAGAAACTGCAGCTTAGGATACATTAAGGGGAGAAAGTAAAAGAGAATTTAGCTAATTTAAATGAATTCAAGTCTCTAAGTTCAGATGGATTGCATCTCCAGGTATAGAAGAGACTGGCAGAGATGATCTAAGAAGAACTGTTGGTAATCTTTGAGAATTTCTGGAGGACTGGTGAGGTCTCAGGAGACTGGACCAGGGAGAATATTATGCCCATGTTCAAAAAGGAGGACCAGGAAAACTGCAGACCTATCAGTTTGATGTTTATACTAGGCAAAGTCTTTGTAGAGAGTATCAAGCAGCATGCCTATTGTGAGATGGAATAGTACAACTGACAGGAGTCAGTGTGGGTTTTTTACAAATGCATACCAGACTCCACCTTACTTAGTTTAGTAAATTAGGGGGATTCCATAAATATAGTATATGTGGACCTTGGCAAAGCCTTTGAGAGAATGTCTCATGATAGTCTCCATAAAATGATAAATGGGCTGGCTGATACTACTGTTAGATGGACCCACAGTTGGCTAAAAAACCTGCCCCCCAAAACTGCCTCCACTTCAGCTTGGAGGGAGATATCAAGGGGAGTGGCAAAGGGTGCTGTCTTGGGTCCTGTGCTGTTCAGCGTGTTTATCAATTACTTGGATGAGGGAGCTGAAGGGACACTTATTAAATGTGCAGATGACACAAAGCTGAGAAGCATAGTTAACACTGTAGACAAAAAAGAGAATATTAAAAAAGATCTAGACAGGTTTGAACAGTAGGCTGAACTACATATGATAGAAGTATATTCTGCATCTGCGAAATGGATAGGGAAATGTAAGACATGAGCATAGGATGGGGTGACCTGGCTTTACATTAGTACATGTGAAAAGGATCTGGGTGTCCTTGTCAATCACATGAGACAACAGTGTGATGACACTGCTAAAAAAGCAAAGACTACATTGGAATGCATTAAAAAGAGCATAGATTCAAGGAGTAACGTCAGAGGAAAGCTCCAGAAATGATGTAGAGTCTGGAAACCGAGCACTGTGAGAAAAGGTTAAAGGATCCAAGTATGTTTAGCCTACAGAAAAGATGACTAAAGGGATATATGATAGCACCCAGAAGGTGGGGTGAACTTCTTTTTTACTGCCTGGGAGTGCAGGACCAGAACCAAATAATCCTTGAGTATACACAGACTGCTTTTCCCTTTCTGAATCAGCATGCCTGCTGCAGTTTCTACTATGCTAGCAGCTAATTTTATGAATTACTATATTAGACATATTCAATTCTGCATGGAACAGAGCCCTGATCTTCATAATACATGGTTTACTTGGTTCCTAGACATTCTTATTCCCTAGATTGGAAAATCCTTTACCATAGGCATGTTGATGAACTGTAGGAGACTGTACACTGAATTATAATCAAATAACTGGTCAGCATTTATGGTCTTTCACTGTGTCCTAAGCAAATGTACAACTAAAACATTCAAAAGCTGGCATTTTAGATTTTGACATTTATATTTATTTGAACTGCACCTGTTTAAAAATAAAGGTTCAAGGCAGGCAGTAATAAATCCAAACCAAAGAAAAATGATCAATTAAAAAGAAATACATCATAATATATAGCCAGACATATAATTCCACTCATGAAAAGCCAACTACATTTTGCAAAAAGGTCAGAAGGTATGTAAGTTGTCTCTTTAGTTAGCTTACGGAGTTTTTCACATTTAAACCCAAAGCTCCAAGGTATTTAGATTTGAGCTTTGAGAGTATGATTTGATGATATGTCAATTTATCTATTTAATTGTAAAAAGAGACTTGCTTTGGAGAGATGAAATCCGAGAGGCAAGAAGCTGGGAAAGAAGAACATGAAGTAGAAAACTAGAAAAATTGTCCAGGTGTAAACATGTTTACAAAGCTGTGCAGCAGTTATTCAAGTTTTAGCTGTGCAAACAAAGCTTGTTGAAACTTTACCATCTGTACTTCAATTAACTGAAGAACTTGCCCCAGGGTATCTAGGGAGCTTGTTGACTATGCTGAAGGGTGGATGAAAACAAGGCTAGAAATTGAATTAATGTAAGATTTCTGTGTAGCTTTTGAAGAATTGCAGCCTATTAACAGGGTCGTTTCTATAATATAGAAATAATGTAACTTCTTTGCCATCTGCAGCACCTGTGTGAAATTTTTTTTTTTAAAAGGTGATTGAAGGTTTGAAGGCTGCAGCTCAGCCTCTCAGCTTTGTCAATAGCTGCAGGAGGCAATCCAGTTAAAAGCATGATATGTCTTTACAGAATGGCAAAATGCAAAGTAGTCTTTATGTCAGATAGAAGAACTTAATTTTATTTGGCATAAATGTATTAATATTGACAAAATTGATATAATAACATAAGTTATATTTGGGGTTTCGTTAGATATCTCCATTCCACTTAATAAAGTACAATGATGTATTTTTCTAAATGTGTATTAAATGTGTATTATATATTCTACAATATTTTACTGATTTTACTTAGTAATAATTGGCTCGCCATAACTTAATTCTGTTGGTAGCTAAACAGTAAGGTTATTAAAACTTCAGTTTTTACAGCTGAATGAAATATGATGGATTCGAGTTGCTGGGAAAAATAAAAGTCATCTTACTGCTGAAGATGAATGTCCAATACACACAGAAACTGGAGTTGAGTATACATAGGAGCTACAAACCTGTATTACTATGTATCACTAGACTTTGTCTTTTAAAATGATTATGGAAATGTACTCCTATTCCAGGGTTGCAGACTTGAAGTCTCTTATAAATCTTGTTTCAGCTGAATATTCTTCAACATATAGGTGTCAAAGAGTTAAAAATCTCAAAATAAATAATATACTGCCATCTTCCCTGACCTCACGTACTCCAGGCCTGGAGGCTTGCAAGTCCCACCATCCTCATTAAATAAGCTCAGTATTGGGTGGCATTATGGAACTTCTGGTCCAAACCTCTTGAAAGCAGTAGATTGAAAAGGGCTGCGCTGTGCAGTTGTACATTTTAAAGCAAATAATATATTGTTTTGCTTACACCTGATCTTTAAACAAATAACAGCACATACTAAATTGCAGGGGTCCTGTGTTTACTAAGACATGTCTCTGCATTTGATCTGGTCACTGAGCAGAGAAGCATGAACAGTGAAGCATAAATTACAGCAGGCTTTCAAAACCAGTTTTTTACTCTATGCAATGGGAGTTGAAGAGCTTAGTCAGGTAACCTTGTCAGTAATCTACATGCCTCTCTTTGCATTAATGATTTTGTTATGCCTCCTCCCCTGAGCTACTTGACTTTTAAAAGGAGGGACTTGGTGGTAATTCTACACTCAGTTTTGCCCACGCCTATTCACACTCGTTAAACTTACCGAACAAGTGCTGGGCTGAACATTAAAAATGGTTTGTGACAGCTTTTCATCAGTAAAAGAGTTTTGATTGATCTGCAGCTCTGGTTCTGTAGCTTTTACACTGTTTTGTTTCCAGAAATTGAGTAGCCATTTTAATGTATGTGCTGCAATGGCAATTGGTGACAATAATCTCCATTCTAAGACTAAGTGTCAATTAAGTTCATACCAGGCTGATTATAAACTAAGACGGAGTAGTCTACCATCGGAACTCCTCAGAAATGACATTAAAGGAAAGTATCAAAGAAATATTAGGAATTTAGAACCTATCCATCCGAGACGCCCTAAGAAAAGACCTTCACTCTTTCCAGGTAGGACATGTCAGGAAGTTATTGTTGCACATTCTTAATGCTTTCTTTGTGTTTGAAAAAGCTATATACAGAGACTTCTAAACAACTATTGCACATAACTGATACATGTTTTAAAATACCAAACCTGGTAGCATACAGTAATAATACTGAACTGAATCACCTCATTGCTTTGAATGTCTATTGGAAAATATCATTTGGGCTTCCTATATTGTAATGTAGCATTTTTATAAAGAGGGTTTAGGGTGTTACAATGCTTTTAAGAAAGCACAAACAACCAGATTCTATTTTGAATTATTCATATGAAGTCTTGCCAGTTCTTACTGTATCAGGCTTCTAGTTCTTACCTACAAAAGGACCCAGTACTTCTGAAAGACATGCTTTACATTCTTATTTTGCACTGAACTAAGAAATGTTTGCAGTAATGGTTTATTTCATTTTCAGGTGGATTTGTGTTTCTTAACAAGATTTTCAGTTAAATAAGGAACAGTGAATTATAGCTTTAATTTAAAATAGTAAAGGAGTTAAGACAAATTAAAATGTTGATTACTTGTAGATTCATTGTACAGATAGAGAAGTTCTAAAATATATTAAGAACCTATATTCTTTTTGTATATGTGCAGCTATTTTTTTAAAATACTAAATAAAATATACAGATATGGAAGTCAAATTAAATTCAGAATCCTATTTAAGAACACATGTAGGTTTGGTATCAAAGTTGTGGGATCTTTATTAAAATAAGGACACATCCCTAAATGTTTACAATGAAAGCAGATATGATTTAAGAAGGACACAGTATAAATGCAAAAACATTTTAAAAGCCCTGGGAGAAAAAATTAAAATTTCTAAGTGATTTTACATTTTTGGTTTAAATTGTTAACCATAAGCAGACATCTGCAGTGTTTTAACATCAAACTAAATATAGGTATGATATACAGTTCTTATAGTGCTTTAAGTCAGGTGATTTGGGTGTGTTCTGTTACATAAAACTTCCTGATTCCTGAATCAGATATTTTTCAGAACACCCTGCTTCACTAACATGCAGGGTTAAAATCAGGTATGCATCACCTGGGCCAGTCCCAGTCTGCATAATTATAGGACACTAAGCATAGCGTTTAAAGATGAGGAGCTATATATCCCATCTGTACCTTGAAAAAACGGGATACGTATGTATGTATGTAAATGTACATATGTATAGACATATAGATTGAGCATAAAATGCATACAAGACTGTGGGAGATTAGTGGTAGGCCCAGGCCCAGGGGCAAATCCTGGTGCCCCTACCCATCCTTCCATTTCCAACCCAGTGAACTTTTGGATGGGATTTACTTTCTTCCCTTTTCCTGACCACCAGGATTTCATTTATATAGTTAATTAATCAATTTGAAGCAGGGATTGACAACCTTTTTGGGCAGTGGAGACTATATTTGGTCTCCAAGGGCCACAGTGGATGCATTTGCTAATATACTGGCACACCATGGACAGGAACATGTTTTTTGCCCAGTTTTGTAGCTTTTGGAGGGTGGGAGGATTTGAAAATTATGCATATATAAGAATAGAATGTTTATTGTAGTCAATGACCATGATATAATAAAATTTGTTATAATAGACAGATTAGATATGTGTAGGGAAGTATTAATCATAATGCTAAATATATTAATTATTTGGTTATCCATTTCACATATAACACCAGAATTTGGCTACACTTCAAGCAACAGAATCACATGTAATGTATCTGAAAGTAAAAGTTGTAAATATTAGTAGTCAGGATGACTGGGGAATTTGTTTAAGTATATGCTTATCAAGTCTAAACATGTACCAGCATAAAATGGACAATATAATAAAACATAACTTATGGTTTCAGTAGCCCCTCCCCCACATAGGCAAAGCTTTAATCCAAATGAAATGCCTTTTAATCTCCCTTCTAAATAGCTACAAGGGCATCAAATAAGCCAGGCATTAAATCATGAGACTGCCTTCCCAGATTTGGAGATTGTAATTTGGTTTAAATATCTAGCAGTTTTAAGGAGGATAAAGAAACTAATCAAGAATATAATATTGGGAAGAGATACCAGGTCTAATTGTATATTAATATCCTTAATCTGTTGCCTCAAAGCTATTATTGCACATTCATGCCCAAGCATGCAAAGATGAGCTCAGGAGAATCCAAGAAACTCCAGTTTATTTATTTATTGCTGTAGACAAAGATGAAACGAAATTATCAGTAAGAACCAGAGGAGTCAAACTTAGTGAAGGACTCAGAGGAGTGAAAATATGTAGCCAGATGCTGGTCTCATTCTTACTAATGCCAGCCTTGTGGCAAAGAGACACAGCAGAGAACTTGAAGTATGTCCTAAGAAATTGAGTTTGGGGTTGGTCCCCATTCTGGCTTTATGGTTGCCCACATTTATTACGTAAGTAGAGGGGGCCAGTTTCAAAAGGTTATTCAGCTAAGCTTCAGATCAGACCATAATCCATTGGCATGTGCATGTGAATAAATTGAGGAATATATGCATTAACTAAAAGCAAGTAAATCATAGTAAATTGAAGCAAGACGGTCTGGCATAATGGCTCAATGGATCTAGCAGGATGGCTTTGGCTCTCAGAGTAGCTTAGCAATGTATACTGAACCCTCCTGGTGGTCTGCCCCAACTCTTCCCCTATACTGTAGGGAGTGACAGAGAGTTACAGTATAACATTTATGCAAGAGTCACCTGCTTCCCAAGTCTTATTAAATTAATGATTTAAACAACAATTTCAAATTCCATAGTATAATTCATGAATCCAGGGTCTTTCGATCTTATATGCTACCCTGTGATGTTCCATGACTAAAGTGTCACAGAATGCCAAGCCTAATCCTCACATAGGCTTAATTTGAACCTTTTAATGGCAAATATGAGCAAAAATACTACTCATTTGTGTGATTCTTTTTATATATTTCAGTATTGCAATCTGGGAATGCTCTGAGGCCACAAAATGGATGCTGGGGGGTGGGGGCAGGTCAACAATGTTAAAAAAATGGATGTGACCAGGCAATTGAAGTCCTACCAGTTTTATATATTTGCAGTAGGTACAAAACATGTTAATAAGGGGTAGGACTTCAATCGCCTGATCATGCCCACCATTTTGAAGTTGTTGTCTTCCCCTGTGGATCTCCCTATTCTAGGGACATATCTGATGCATCCACCCCTGATATAATGTGACCAGACCAATTAGAATCTGGACTGAAAATAGCTGGAAGTGTGGGGTTAGAATATGAACTCCTTCAAAAATAAATGATATTTTTATTTTGTAATTCCACAGACATCTATGAGACAGGTTTACATTTTTTCCCCTACACTGAAGTATCTTCTGTATTGGAATTAGCATACTAGAGCCATGAGGTATCAAGAGCTTGTCACCAACTAATATCTAACCTTAGTGCTGTATTTTAAAAGAAATAGCCAGAAACCTGAACAATGTGGCAGTGGTATAATATGTTCTTATTTCATCATAATATGAAATATACAAACAAGGAACTTACCAGGATATGCATGTATCTCCCCTATTGCCCAGGATATATGCAACATTATCATTCTCCCTCTGCCAGTATCTTCACTGATGCTCCTCCGTAAAACTATGCTGACTTCATATAATATACTTCAATTATAGAACTTACAGGCAAAAATTTTTGCATTCTGTCATACATTGATATTAATATTGCTTATCAAGTTTAAACAACATTAATGATGTTTAAAATGTTAAAAATAAAGATGATTTAGTAAAGAATTGATTCTTTATTAACCTCTGATTTATTAGTGTTTCATTAGCTGTTTTGACCTAACTCCTCTTCACCTGTATCATAAAGATATAAAAAAAAATGTTACATACAATTGACAGTTTGAATCCTAAATAGTATAATGTGACTGAAACTCCCTGCAATGGAACTAGCATAGCAGCAAAAGCATCCTTTTTAGGGGATGTCTGAGCAAGCAAGGTAGTTGTCACCAAGCATGGAGCTGTTTATGGGCAGTCTGTCATATGATTTCTCAAGCAATTCCATTTCCAAGGAATTTCAATTAGAAGTTCAAAGTAAAACTGAAATATCAGGTTGGAAAGGATGGTGAAGGTGATTGCTCTTCTATTCTAACAAATGAATGAACTGATAATTATTTTTATTGAATTGCAGCCTTTAAAATATTGCATAGTATGCTATGGATCAGAAAACAAACGGTTTTCTTTCATAAATTTGGAAGGTAGTAAATAGTGATGAGAAGTGAAAATAAATGGCTGAGTGGAATTTTTCTTTGTCTAATCCTAAATTAAAAAATAGTAATACTTTTTAATACAATGAGTTTCATGGCTGTTATGTACTGGGTTCTAAGACCAGGGATGATTCTTGTGGCTCTTCATAGTTTTTAAAATGGGAGAGGGGGTAGGATGTTATGGGTTCCCTCCTTGCCTTTCAGTTTAGAATGGAATAAACTTCTTGATTCTTCTACAATAAATTTTTAGAGTAAACCTTTCATTCTCAATGGGTTTTTGAGATACATTAGGTGTTGATAGGAAAGTTGGATTTAAGCTCATAATTCTTAAAGTCTCATAATTGTAATAGTCCAATTATGAAACAGGAATGAATCTAGAGATGTTGAATTACCCACTACTATACACACTTTCTGCAGAAGTCATGAAACAATCCAATCAATTAGACAATCACATCTAGGTAATTGCTCTTAATACGTATACACTCTCCCAACTTGCTGCCATCCAAGTCAGTACATGCTGATGATATCTTACATTACTTTTCCATAGTTAAAACTGCATAATCCCATCAGAATTATCTGGATGTTTCTAATATGTTTACATTAGCAAACAAGCACACACACACACCGCCAAATCCCCTTTGTCGTCTCAAAAAACAAGAGGCATTGATAACTAGGTATCACTGGAACTCCAGTAGAAGAAAATACATGTAGCTCAGGGTTGAACTATGGAGTCCTTGGTGCTCTCTGAGCTTGGTTATTTGCTTGCAGACATTTCACTACCTAACTAGGTAACATCCTCAGTGCTAGTGAGTGTGGGGTTTGCTCCCTGTTTATATACAGTAGCTTATGTATATGTATATAAGGTTATGTATATGTATATAAGCTTACATATATAAAAGTAAATAAAAAAACCCAGTAGCCTAAGAAGAAAAAACGAGTCATCTACAACATACAGTGTAAGGACTGTAACAGCCACTATGTAGGACAGACAGGCAGAAGACTAGCAGAGAGCATCCATGAACACCAACTAGCAGTCAGAAGACACGATAAAAACTCCTTAAACTCACAACACATGGACAGGTTCAACCATAGTTTTAACTGGTAAACTGTGAACCAAGCTAAATCCAAAAACACTGGGGAATTCCTGGAAGCTTGGCATTCAGACAAATCAGCCATCAATAGACACACAGAGATTAACCACATTTACACATCATTCAAGAGAGATAATAAAAAAGCTAAGAAGGAAACAAAAAGACCAGAGCACATCCTCTCCAGCAGCCTACACCCAGATAAGCAGGGATTAACAGCAGACAAAAGTAAAGCAGCAAACAATAACCTAATCAAGGAACTACCAAGGAGACAAGCAAAAAGACAAATGAGCAGAAAACAATACCCCAATCAAGGCACTATCAAGGAGAAAACCACACCCCCACCAACACTGGCAGGGCAAGCTACTATATATAAACAGGGAACAAACCCCACACTCACTAGCACTGAGGATGTTACCTAGTCAGGTAATGAATTGGCTGCAATCAATCAAGCTCAGAGAGTATCATTGGAACTACACTATACTGTGATTCTAAACCACAGAAGTCACAATGTCTCCAAGGTAGGAGAGGGTTCTGGGGACTGCTCTCCAAACAGTATGCATGACATTGTCTGGGATGGGACAAAACTTTATTTAATTGCATTTTTATGTGTTTCATAATTTTCTCCTATCACATTCAGAACTAGCATGTGCTTGCATATTTTGTGTGGGTTTTTAAGGCTTCATCAAAGGAACTGCATGGAGAATTAGTCCTTCAAGTTGTGCACTCAGTCTAAATTTATGTGACTAGGAAAAACATGAATACATTCCCTATGCTACTATATTGCTTCAGAAAACATAGCAGCTTCTGTGCTTGAACATTCCTTCTGATTTGGCATGTAGAAGTCTAAAACTTCATGGAGATCCTAAGTTGAAGTTCTTCCTATGAAAGCCTATCTGTATGTGAACTGGGAAGTTTTGACATGCAGAACTCTTTTGATAGATCCTTATATTTTCCATTTAGAACAAAAATTCCTGGAGGATTTTGTTCTTTCAGGCTTGATAGGAAAATTGATTATTCTGTCATGTAATCCTTTAACAATGGTATTAATTTACCATATTAATGCTAAGTACAAATAAGGCGATTGAGCTTCAACAACAATTGGCTTATTTGGTTTGTTTCTTCCCATGACAGGAGAAAAATTGAGTACAGGTGAAAAGTGTTTCAAATCTTATGCCTTATATTAGAGGCTGCTGGGGATGATGCAGTTGAGATTCAGGTTTAAATTCACTCTTAGCCATAGAATGCATTGGATAACTTGGGGTTAATCACTATCTCTTAGCCCAACCCATAGGGCTGTTCTAATGGGGAAAATTAGACTAGCATACGTAGCACATGGAATATAGATTCTGAACACCGCTGTTCAAAAAAGGACAGTGAAAAATTGGAACAAGTTCAAAGGAGGCCTACCAAGATGGTGAAAGTCTGGAAATCAAGGAAGGAAATTAACCTATGAGGAAAGGTTAAAGGCTCTGGGTATGTTTAGCCTACCATAAAATTTTAAGTACTTTTCACCTGTACTCATAAGGCATAAGTATGGGAGAGGGCAGATCTGGCTTGGCAGTACTACATGTGAATAGGATCTGCGTGTCCTTGTCAACCACAAGTTAAACATGAACCAGCAGTGTGATGCCGCTGATAAAGGCAAAGACTAACTTGGAGTGCATTATGAGAGCAAGACTCCAGATTACAGAAAGTAATTTTCCCCTCTATTCTGCCCTGGTTAGACCCCCATTGATAAAAATGTTGGACAGCACAGGACTAGGATAGCACCTGTGGCACCTGATACCTCCTTCCAAGCTGAACTGGAACCATTAATGAGCATTTTTTGGGTGCAGTCATTTAACTAACTTTGTGTCCATCTAACAGTATCATCCAGCCCATATTTTATCATTTTAAGAAGGAGGGCAACAGGAGGTATTCTGCTGAAGGCTTTGCTGAGATCCATCTACACTATGTCCAATGCATTCTCCTGAACTACTAAGCTGTTATCTCTGTCAAAAACTGTCAGTCTGGCATGGTTTATCTGTGGCTAATCCATGTTGGCTACTGTTATTTGTAACATACTTATCCAAACAGTCACAAACATGCTGCTTGATATTTTGTACAGTGACATTTTGCAGTAAAGATATCACGCATACAGGACTGTAGTTTATTGGGTCCTCCTACTTCTCTTTTTGAAAGATGGAGATGATATTTGTGCTCTTCCGGTCTTCTGGGACCTTGCTAGTCTCACGGGGGTTCTTAAAGATTACCAGTTGTGGTGCTGCAGTAATCTCTACTAGTTCCTTTAACAGTCCATCTGACCCTGGAGGCTTGGATTCTAGTTAAGTTCTTTGTTAATCTTTCCTTGTCTGTCCTAAGCTTCAGTTCCTCCTTTCCCCAGTGACATAACCATGATCAGCTAGAGCTCTATTGCTATTCTAACAGAAGACAGACACAAAATAAGAGTTAGGAAATCTGCCTTCTCATCATCACCCATTACCCTTTCACCATTTCCTTCTTGAAGTAGACCTACACTCTGGCATATTTTTGTGCTGGTTCACAGGCTAGAGGAAAACATGGTAAACCAGTTTACACATACCTATAGGCTATGTAATGACTCATCCCCATACTGTCTCTAACATTGGTTTCTGAAGCCACTTGGGGGCAGCAGAGGAACATGTTTCTTGCAGGCAAAAACAAATGAGGTAATAAGTGTCTGTATTTAAATCTTACTTTTTATGCATCTGAAGATTTGATATGGCATTCTAATTTCTCAGTCATTAACTTTGGTCTACTTGTGAAGGAGTTTGAGCTGCTGCTGCTGCTGCTGCTGCTGCTGCTGCTGCTGCTGCTGCTGCTTCTTGAATGTGTTTACAGGTAGAAAATATACAAATAAGTATTCCTTGTTTCAGGTCATTGCTGATTTGCATTTCAGCTGGTAATTCCAGGGCAATGCATTTAATGTACACCTTACCATGCGTGGCCAGTTTTGTGCGTTATGCAAGTACTTATACATAGGATACTGGTGGATGCTGTGTGAACAACTCTGTTATAAATATTTTGATCAGAGGACGTTAGAAAAAAATGGTTCAGAAAATAAATGGGCATTAATAAGTAATTTAAGTAATTTAAATTTAGGAGCAAACCTGATTAAATAAATTAAGTATTTAAGGTTGTTCTTTAAAAATGCCTGAAAAGATGCCCTGGTGTTTTGTCAAATTGTAATAGAAAACAACACTTTTTAATTCTAGATATAATTGTGCATTTTACTCCCCCCAAATTGTAACGTTCAGTAATATAGTAAATTTGCATTTTAATTTTACTAAAATTATTAAAACAATTTTAAAATCATATTATATTTTCTCTGCAATTTAATTGTTATTTTATATGCTTAAAATATTTGTACCTCCTTAGTCTGAAAGCTTCTATGTCAGGTTGTACCCATCAATTAAATTAATTTAAAATATAAAAATGAGACAGGAAATTGCATCAAAACTTTAAAAACTGATCCAATTAATATATTTTTTTCTGAATTATACATAAATATTGGTCCCAAGGAAACCATTCAGGGAGGAACATTTCATAAAAGGCCCTTCCGTGTTCACTGATTGCCTATCCCTAGAAAGTGGGGGCATCAAAAACAAGCTTAAAATTTGAAATGTAGGAGCAGGCAGTTTTCCAGATATATAAACTGCAGCCGTTCTGAGGCTTTTGTCAGAATTACAGCTGTTTTCAGAAATGGACAGTGAACCAATGACACTATTAAAAAAAATTAGTAATAATTACATTTGGCCAATTCCATTCAGCAGTCAGTGGCTGTGTTTCGCCCAACTGAGACACTGGCTGAGGTTTACCCATTATTTAAGTGTAATTACATAGATAACAAATGACTGCAAAGGATGTGTCTAAGAGCCAGGGGTGTCCAAGGGTAGGTCAAAAAAGTCAAGATAATGACCACAATGTAGTGATTGAAGCTCTGGCTATGTAATGGTATGTGGGAATGACCTTGGGAGACAGGAGGGAGAGCTTCAGGCTAGGCAACGGTCAGATAAGAGGCAGCTGAGCCTGCAGAAGGAATGGGGGCATGGCAGTCGTCTCAGAAAAAACCCTCCCTAGTTTCTTGGGCTATAAAAGTGAGGGGGGAGAAATGTACTTTCAGACTTGCAAGATTCGGTTAATGTAACCTTACAATAAAGTTAGAATTACTGCTTCTTGTCTGGACTACCTTGGTTGGCACCAATCTTGCAAAATTGCTATTGCCATCCCAATTTAAAATCTGAGCCTAACAGTTAAGACAAGAGTAAGATTGTCCAAAACAGGTTGAGAACTACCTCCGTGGTCACATAAACGAACTATGGACCCCACCTTTTTCTTGCCTGGATGGAACTACCATCTGGGCAGCTCACAACAATTAAAGAAATTACAATAAAATGAATACAAATAAAAAAATAAAGGTAAGATATGACAAGTGTGATGAAGTGAGGGGACTCACTCTCCCTCGCAAAGGCCTGGGTAAACAGCCAGATCGTCACAACTCTTCTAAATAACCGCAGAGTGGGGCCCGTCTGGATCTCGGGGGGAACCTTGTTCCAGAGGGCAGGTGCTGCTAGAGAGAAGGGGCGCTTCTGGGATCCCGATAGATGATGCTGCTTAGTTGAAGGAATCCAGAGCATGCCAACCCTGCAGGATCGAATCGGCTGGGCAGATGCTGTGGGAGTGTGGGAGTAATTACTGTTCTTAGATTCTGCTAATTATAATGAGCCACAAATATTACAATATTCTGAGATCAAGGCCATTTCACATAACTAATTTATTTAAAACTGGTTGTTATCAAATATTGAAATTTAAACATCTATCACAAGCTATATAGCTTCTTTTGGATTAACTGAGATTTAAATATGGTTATAAATTGGTCTAAATTGACTCCATATTTAAAATAAAACTGAATTTAGAACCCAAATACTTCTCACAAGATACTGAGTAAGAGACTTCTCAATTAACTGTAGCTTACATGATACTGGTGAATATTACACCAATATTCAAGCAAAAAAATATTTATATACACATACAACTACTGAGGCTGAAATTGAATGTGTTTGAGTTGAAGGAATTAGAATGTTACTAATTAAAAAGGACAGGTCTGTTTTAACTACCATTTCTGACTGAGATTCAGATATATTCAGCATGCAGTTCGACATTTTGTACTTGATGAGGCTCTGTGCTGTCCTGTACAAATGCTCTGAAGACATTCTTTGTATATAACCTGTTATTGTCCATTCTGTGTGGTCAGTTACAGACCCCTTTCACTGTTCATTTAAGCGTAATGGTTTCTTTAAATCTGCTGAGTTAGTGCTACAGCTGATAGCATTGTATTAAGGAAAAAAGGTAACCTAAAGGAGCGAAGATTGTGATAGCCATACAGTATGTATTGCTGCATAGAAAGCATATGCAGGTGGCAGTCTGGCAACATTCACCAAGATCAAAGGAAACACTAGATTGCAGCTAGCCATCATGTTAATTTTTTAAAATGCCTGTGTTTCAGGTTAGCATATTTACTTAACAATGCAACACTGCCCTTGGTATGAGTAAATTAAAGGGGGAGAAAGTCAGGAATAGGTTGACCTGGTCTGTTCCTCTACTGGTCTCACCTCTTTGAGTCATAAAAGTTTTGTTAGAAAGGACCTTGAAGGCCATATACGTAATGTTGGATCTCTAATGCAGGTGTAATCATAGCATTCCTAAGAGACATTCAACCAACCTCTGGTTAAATATCTGGATTGAACTGGAATGTTGGCTGCTGCTCTGATGCTCACCTTCAGTCTTGGTGCCTGATAGTGAGCCATTGGCACTGAATGGCTGAACTGTTCAAGAGTACAGGAAGGAAGAAGAATTCTGCTGCTGTGAGGATCTACTGCCTCTCCCCATTCAGCCCTTTAAGCCTCCATTCTTTGCATTAGAGGGGCTACGGGACCTGAAGTTACTGTACATGGCCTAGTGCATTACTGTATATCTTGCATAGTGGGAAAGAGTCTCTGCACTTTCCTCCTCACACTAAGAATAATGTTATTTGTTCCAGAAAGCAATTTGTCCAGCTTACCCACTTCCCTCCATGAAAGCTGCACTTTTAAAAAATCTAATGCTTTTTATGCCAAGCTGATGCGGGCCACTGGCCTGTATCTCTCCAAGCATTAATCTGAATTCCCATCCATAAAGATGAATTGCTCATTTGGCAATATCCATAGCCATTAAAGGAATGTTTAGGTGCTAAATTCCTAACTCCTATCCAGCATTATTTTGGGCAAACAATAGTGATTGAGCCAGGTTTACAATAGAATTTCACTTCAAACTGCACTGAAATAATGATATTTACTTCAAAATACATTTGTGGATAGGTATATACCATCTTTCTTCCAAAATGTTCAGAGATAGATAGATATGTGTGTATATTGCAGCTTAGAGTAATCTAGTATACTTGGAACATCCCTAATTATAAGCACCACCCCATTTATTTCACAGGAAAAACTGGGTAGTCTTCTTTGTGAATACAGGATGTGAACTTTCCAGTGTAGTGAATGGAGGAACAGACACATGCAATGTTTCTTTCTGCACATCAAAATATACTGGACATATATACAATGGTTAGAATTTATGTTCCTTTTTTATGCATAAGGATTCCACTATGGTTTTGATAGCAGAATTGCTGCCAAGAAATCCTATGTTTTTGCTGTAGTATAGCAATACTTCCGCATAGTATCACTGTGCTAAAAAAAGATATATCTATGTAATATTAGTTTCTATATTCTATTGCAGTTACTGAAATAAAATGTTCATTAATATGATATCCTGTTTTATTATGTTATCCATGAACACAGTACACAGTAGGGTTAAGCAAGTAGGGAAGTCCAATGAAGCAATTCAGTTTCAATGGATGGAAAAGTATGAGAAATACAGGTGAACAAATACAGAGATGTTTTGTATCAATTGCATATGGAGGAGATGTGAAATAGGGATTTCAGTATAAAAGACAGTAGGGAAGAATAGGAGAAGCAACTAAAAGAAAAAGGATACTTTAATGTTGATAGGACTGAAGTACAAATAACTGAATGAGAGTGCTGAGAACAGGGGCAAAAGGTGGTAGAAAATTATGAATCTAAAGAATTACAGAAGAAAATTTAAAAACAGATTTAGGAAGCCTATGAAATAAGTTAAGGATTTTCAAACTTTTGCAGGCCGCAGAACCTCTTAGTTAAAAAAAAAATCCTGGAACTCCTAATCAAGAGGCAAAATTCCAGTGATAGAAAACTGGCAATAAAACTAAACTTGTGCTTAGTTTTATTTATTTATTTATTTATTTATTTAAGATTATATACAAAAGGAACCCATCAAGTGCACGGAATTGTAAGGCTCCATGGAACCCAGTTTGAAAAACCCTGAAATAAGTGACTACTGATGTAGAGAGTAAGGAAGATGACCATGACAGAGATAGACCAGATCTGTTACCAAAGTGACAAGGGGAAAAACATGGCTTAAGTCCAAAACAAGCTGTGCGCCAATGGCTCCAGCAGACACCTCCCTAATTCACATAGTATGGGGGGGGGGTGTTAAAGCACAGTTGCAAGATTCTGTTACTACTGTATAACAGATACAAATGAAAGTAATTTGAGCCTTCTTGTGGAGTTGATTTCTTGGTTTGGTCTACATAGTGGGGCTGACAGTTGTTTACATTTGTATGTCACTTAGATGTTTCAGTGCTACTTGGATGTTTATTGTTTGGAAAGAACATTCACAGTGGATTACAGTTTGGCTAAAAATTATCTCCTCCTGTCTTTGGTGTCTCCTAATCATTCATTTCTTGAGATGAAGATAATTTTCATCTATTTATATCATGACTGGTATCTTTTGTTTTTCCATTTAGTGACTAGAGGCCACACTTCATTAGTTGGCAGAGTGAGGATGCAGTAAATGGGGCAGTGGTGCTAAGTAGGTAGAATGTCTTGCTTTTCCTCAGGGTTCTGGAGGTAGGATTCTTTGTTTTTAAAAATAATGTCAAAAGCGTTTAGGAATTTCATCATCATTACTGTTCACTTCCTGCTGCAAAATAATGGGATATTCTACCACTGCTTTTTGGACTTGCATTCAGAGAGGGTTCTGGAAGTCACCAAAAGGGGATATGAGGACTTTATGGGCTTAATTCTACGAGGCATCACATATGCTGGTGGTACTATAAGTAAAGGATATTATTTATGGCTGTTTGGATATACATTATTTTGAAATCAGTAGCAACAAGATATACTGTAGCTGGTATAATTGATGGAGTTACAGGAGTTTTCAGAGGGATAACTATGTTATACTGTTATTGTAACCATCTCTTGTGGCATTTTAAATACTATCACATTTAGTATGGTATACTGTACAGCCTTGTTTGCAATGGGTGATAGAAACCTGTCAAAAGTCTCTTCCTTCCTTAATCTCTCTCTCTCTCATACACACATTCTGTGCATGTATGTGTGCATATAGACACATACATTCATACATACACAAATACACAGTGTATATTATGCATGCATATAATCTCTGTCTGTGGAAACCCAGTTGCTCATCATATGGAAGTTCAGCTATTTTTGCACACAAATATAAGCTATTCTAAATATTGCTTAGTGACAATGTTCCAGATGTTGAAGCCCTGTACAAAGTGTCTATGTATAGGATGGCCCATATTCATCCAGTTCACAGCAGCGAACGTTTTCAGGGCTCTAGTCCATTCTTGGTTTTGCAAAGAACACCCTAATGTTGAGAGGGAGGGAGGGAGGGGGAGAGAGAGAGAGAGAGAGAGAGAGAGATATCAGGGTGCTAGTCCCTTCAATTTCAGTAGAATGTTCATTTCTCCTGCTAAAGCAGGTGGCCAACTTGATTCAGAGTGGGAATGTTCTAGCTTAGCCGTATCACTGGATTAGGGGACAAACACAGGGGAGCTTTAATAAGGCATTATTCTGCTGTCTGCTGTCTCTTTAAATCTGATCCAAGACAAAATGGTATCAGCAGCGCTCCGATTTGTCTGATGCCGAGAGAGAAGACCCCAAACAACTAAGGCAGCGCGAAGAGGCGCCCGGCAAAACCTGGGGGAGGGAGAAGAGGAGACAAGAGGCACCGTCACTGCACCCTCTGGATGGGTGCAGTTTGGGCTTTACCGCAGCATGATGCAGTTGTTGAGAATTAGGCGTTGTTGTTGTTCTTGGGAGGGAAGCAGCTGACAAGGCAGCAGCTGGTATAAAAACAAAACAAAACCACCCCGGCTGGGTTCAGATCTTCCGCTCCGCGCGCCGGGCGGCGAGGGAGAAGGGCCCGTGAAGCTGTCCGCGGTGGCGAATCGCCGGGCCGGCTCGGCTGCCTCGGCTGCTGGGGGCGTTTTGCAGGAAGAGGTTTTTCCTTCCGACCGCTCCTCTCTAATACCGGGCAAGGCAGAAGAAGGAGTCAGCGGCGCTTATGCAGCAGTAGCCACCGCCGCCGCAGCAGCAGCAGCAGCAGCAGCAGCAGCAGCACTTAAGCGACCTGGTGGATGTTGGGAAGCGGCGCGAGACTCTCCCGGGGCTGCGTACGATGGGGAGGCGGCACGCTCGGTGAAGGATGAGCTGGGGGCAAGCATCGCCGAGGCTGCTTCGTTTGTTGTCGCTGGACTAGAGAGCAGCCGCCGCTGCCGCTGCCGCTGCTGCAGGAGCAACTGCCCCTCAGGAGCGGAAGGAGAGGCTCTGCGGAGACTTCATTTCCTCTCCTGACCCCTCCGTTTACATCACTAACTGGTGACAGTCCCATCTCGCCGGCAAAGTACCTGCCACTCGAGCTGCTCTCACAGAAGCCCCTTCGCATGCCGCAGCCATGGCCAGCCAGCAGGATTCCGGCTTCTTTGAAATCAGTATCAAATATTTACTGAAATCCTGGAGCAATAGTGAGTGAGCTTCTTCCTCTCCTTTTCTTCTTCCCCACATCCTTCAGCGTTGCTGGTAGCATGGAGGCAGTGCATCCTTGCCTCTGGGTTGAGAGCTTGGTGACCAAGAGATGTCTTTCTTTGGGAAGAAGGCTCCCATGATGTACTTTTCTAGCAAAGCATAATCTCAGTTGTAATTATAGGTACGACTATAAGCATAATCTTTAGGTGGAAGTATAGATTTCAGTTCCTACTTGTTTTTGCTGGGATTTTCAAAAGCTCTCTCAAGTTCACCTTCTGTGTGGAGAAGAGCAGGGTGGCACAATTCCAGTTTCCCTTCTTTAAATGTTTTTCTTTGGTTTTGTTCAGTATGACATTCATTTGGGGGAGGATGGCTCTCCGACAACTAAGTAGCAACACCTGACATATTTTGTGTTTCTTATTCAGGGTTAAGGGGAAACATGACAATCATCTTCAAATGTTTATATATCTACTGAATAAATACAAGAAGGCAGGGAGGATGGAATCATGGTATACTGAACACTGTTCAGTATTCACACTCTGCCCCCTTTTGTAGTTTTATTGCCTCTGTTATATTTGTGGTAAAGGACTCTACCTTTCTTTCTAAACCAAATAAGAGAGATTCACAATGTAAACAAGTGGGGCTGGAGCTATCCAGTGTTGCAGAGATCAATATTACTGATGGTAATCAGTAGTGGCCTTTATTCTAGTTTTTTATACTGTGTGTAGGAAACATTCTCTATAATAAGGATCAGTGAATGTCAAGAATGTTCACTACTAATGTGAAGTTAATTAAGCCTCTAGTTTGTCTACTCTGATTCTTTTAATAAATGAAATTTCATTTGAGAAATGTGTCCTGTTCATGCCTGCCTTACGTCAGCAGACTTGAATGGCATCAGATTCTAACCACTTCTAAAATGTGCAGTCTTTCTGGAAAGATACAGCTATTTTACATATGTAACATGTAGCTATTGTCCCCATATCTCTAATTAAACATCTCTAGCTTATGATGGATTTTAAATCTGTATATGAAGTAGGATGCTGATTATTCTAATATAGATCTAAAATACAGTGTAGAACCAATGATGTATTAAGAATATAATTTGTGAATAATAGTTAAAGTCACTAGCTTAAGGCTTGTCTGAATTATTTTTTTTAACCATAAAGTGAATAATATTGTTACAGCGGTGGCATTCTAATAATTAGTTCTGATCATTATTCTTGTGCATAGCATTAATGCTTTGTTACTGAGCTATTGTTAATTGATTTAAATGGATAGAGGATATAGCTGGACAGGAGATCAAAATTTAATTGTTGGAAGATTTTGTCATAAAAAGTTTCTAGTTGTTTTAAAATATGTGATATGAAAATGGTGGCAAAATTTTAATGAAAACTAGATGATTATTCAGGCATGTATTTTCCATCAGGTTGAATCATTTTCATTAGCAATATAATTAGAAGTTATTCAGCTTAACTAAACTGTCTATTAAAGCCCTAAAGTAAGGTTTTATCAACATAATTCTCTACAATTCTCTACAATTCTGTATAAAAGTTGTTAGTTTATTATCAAACTTCTATCATACTGTGAGACATTTTTCTCCCTCAGTGAATTTAAGAGGTAAGTATAGTTATAAGAAAGAAATCAATGTAGCTTTATTTATTTAAACTTTTCTTCTGATTTATTTGCTTGAAAAATAAGAGAACAAATTCAAAGCTACTTAGTTATTTTAAAAATTGGGGGTGGGGGAAAGCTGCTGCACATAAATCAAAGGATGTAAAACTTAGAATAGATTGTGTGTGGAAAGACTATACATTCAGCTTTAGTACTCAAAACACATTCCTGTAATCAGAATTATTTTGGGTGTAAGCCTTTTGCTTCTGGCTGTATTTGATAGACCTCAGGGTACTCACAAAAACCAGAGTTGAACCCATAAGTCTCCCTATCCTGGGTGTGGTGAGTATGAGAAGCTTTGATGTCACTTGTTTGACAAACTGTTGGTGAGCTTGCTCATACTTGAGTAGCAATCACTTTTTAAAATAATGCCTACCTGGGTTTGGTGCACAATCATTATGTTTGCCAACTGAGAGGAACCAGGTCAAGGTACAGAGGTTGAAACTCTTCATCTGCCAGTGTTCTTGCTTGCTTTCCTTATTTCTTGTGCTTCTTTTGGTATTTGTTATAAAGGTTTGCTTTTGGTATGCCACTGAGTAGCACATTAAATACTCTTCATTAAAGACGGAATAGAGACAGAAGAGCATGGGAAGGACAAAGTGTAAAAAGACAAAGTTTTTGTGGATTTGATCTGACTTATAGAACAATAACTGATGTTGGAAAAAAATGCAAATAAACTGGTGTTCAACTTGCAGTCTATGATCCTCTCAGGATCTGATACTGTTATTTAGCTGTCATCCAACTAACATCCAACTGATCACCTGGAATACATCACAATAAACCCTTCTGTCTTCTTCAGGATGGTTGCAAGACAAAGATTCCATTAACTGTAATCTAGTGTTCCATCCTTACTCTAAAATGTGGCATAAATAAATAGTAGTTAACTCAAGCTGGAAGCAGAAATTTCTCATTTCCTACTTAGAGCTCTGTGAAGAAGAGGTGAGAAAGGATCAGGGAGCTTGCAGTCATAATAAAATGAGATTGGAACTAGCTCAGTCTTTTTCTTATTATTTGTAAGATCACACTAAAAATTAAAGAAAAAGTGGAAAGTCTTTTCCAGGATGAAGAACCGCTAAGACAGCTCCAAAACTAATCCATTGAGAAACAGAGGCAAAATCTCATAGGAAGCCAGGGTCAAAAATAAATTCAGGCCGAAAATAGAATGGGCTTGCATTGATTTTTCGTTTCTTTTACCTGAATAACAAAAATTGACCCTGAATAAATCCTTCAGAGCAAGTTGGGCATTTTCCAATGCATATTTTTGACTCAGGTTTCTTGTTACCTTTTTTTTTTTAGTGGGCTTTTTCCAGTTTAGCGATGTTGTACTCTGAAATAAAATACTTGGTATTACAGTACATTTCAGGAGAGAGCTCAAAATGTTTATTTTCACAAGACTTTTAATGCTATTCTTTCTACATATATGTTTTATATAAGTTATGATTTAATGTATGATGTATTGCTTATATTGTATCTTGTAAGCTGCCTAGAGGCATTAAAAGGGTGGGTAGCAAGCATACACATTTCCATGTAAATGTATAAATGTACAGAGGAAACAGTTACTGCTGGAAATCTGTCACACTGAGCTGTTTGTTGGTCAAGGGACAATACAGTATTTAGGGCCAATTGAATCATAAAGTTTTGCTTAAACATGCTTGTTACCCACCCTCTTAATGCCTGAGTGATCTTTACCTAATGGATTCTTGAAGTCTTCTCTTGAAATAAGGTACTGTTGAATACATAGATGAATAGTACATCAGAGTGATAGATTTGAATGACATTATTAAAAATTTGTTTTTAAAGCCATTGCTTAACACTTTCAAATTATGTGACTTATTTATTTATCTAAAGCATATAGATGGCCACCCATCTTGAATCAAACTCTGGGCAGTTCACCACACAAAAATAAAAACAATATCTATCTACAGTAGAATAAAAACATAAAAACAAAAAAGATCTGGCACCACAGATAAATTTTCCCATGCAGCCCACAAGTTCATCCTATGCCAATTCCAGCCCTTGAGGAAAATACTGTTGACTATGACAGATATTTCAGACCTGGCATCATTATGCAGGTGGTTCAGTCTGCTAAGCATATTCTTTCTGAGTATGAGCTAGTAAAACACGTGACAATATGATGCATCAAGATTAGAGCAAATATTTGTGCAGTCATGTAACCAGTCCCTTTGGGAAAACGAAATAAATCCATGGAGTTTTATGTGAAATGTAGATAGGGTATGACAAAAAGTCTGTATCAACAAGAAATATAAAAAGAGTAATACAAGATATTTCTGTAGTTATAGAATAAATCAGTCATCAAATCCCAGAATCAAAATTTCATTTTTTTTGTGTATCAAGTAAAAAGTCCAAGAGTGGTTTCCAAATAGAAACAAAACTAGACAATGTCCTTTCTTGGTGAAATGGGCTTGTAAATTTCCATTTATACTTCATTCTTAAAGATAAAACACAATACTATATTTATTTGTTCTATTAATTATTTTATAAAATAGTATTAATAAAAAATCTCTGGTATATTTGCTGATAAACTTGGTTTTCGTCTTCCTGCATACAGTATTTGCTTTTTCCAACATATGCAGCTTAACTGGTGCACTTAAATAGTCGGGAACAATGTGATATCAATCAGTGCAGTTTGGTTTGGCTTCATGTATTTATTCCTGTGAGTATTTATTCCTATAAACTTGATTAGGCTGATTTATTTGTGATATGAGAGTTTGATATACAAAATATTTTACTGTGATAGAACACAGGAACAATCAAAATACATAGAACAGAGTTAAACTTGGCTCTAAAAGCAAGCGTGCACACACACACACATATCTCAGTCTGCAATATCATAGCATGCTATGCTTTGCTATGAATGAAGCAAAAGAAATTAATAATTCAGTAAAATCCAGTTTTTTTGTAAATACTTATAAATTAAGTATTGATTTTTCTTATTATTTTTGATAATGGTACAATTATCAAAAATAATAAGAAAAATCAATACTTAATTTGTACACCCACACATAGATATCACATCATAACTTGCTTGGACATTTGGCCCCAAGATTATTAACAGAAGATATACAGGTTCATTCAGATCTCCATAATATGTTTGGTCATACTAGAATTAGTTCACATTGAACATTCCATTCATCATATAGCAATGTGGGTCTTACCCATATGCTCTGGGTCCCATCTGCAAGAGAGTGTCATCTAGTGGGACCCAGAAGGAGGGCCTTTTCTGTCATGGCACCCACTCTTTGGAATATAACCCTCCCCCCTCACCCCCAAGATTAGACTTGCCCTGACCCTCCTGGCCTTTCTTACGGCATTAAAACTTGGCTTTGCCATCAAGCCTGGGGTCCTGATAGTGTGGGTGAGTCTGTTGTCTGGTTATATTGATTGTGCTGTGTTTGATTATTCTCAGCTGTTATTTTATGTTGGTTTATTTATGTTTTTAATCACTGACTGTGTTCTATTTTGTTCCTATTTTGTTTTAATTGTTAGCCATCCAGAATCATGTGTATGAGATGGGCAGCTGTATAAATTTATTAAATAAATAAATGTATAGAAATAATTGTAATTCTGTTAATTCCTGGGCACATTGGTTGTTGTGATTTAAACATAAAATAAAGGGGATCAAGGAGAATAAATAATTGCAGTGTGCTTTCAGTAAATTGTCAGAGCGACTTGTAAATGCTACATGTAGTTTAAATCCTACACTTTGAATGTTTAGTCTCTTTTTCTAATAAATTTCATTCTACAGTTAATAGCAAGGTGAAATTAAATACTGCACTCACCTTATCCCTTAATTTTAGTTATTTATTTATTTATTTATATTTCAAATTTAGATACCGCTCATCTCACAAAAAGTGGCTCTATTAATGATACGAATAACTCATCATAGCTATGAATAACCATAATCTCACTCAGGAAGAGCACCACCACCATAATATAGTGCCTCCAACTCTAAACCCTCACAGGTGGTCCAAAGGGATACCATGGGCAACCATATCAAAAATCATTGAGAGGTCCAAGACAAGAATGATGAACTAGCTTTGAAACCAACCTACCAGTTTTGAACCATGAATATAATTAGGAGAAGGAAGATAAACTCTTTCTATTGGGCTGGTCTCTTTTCTAGTTTTCCTGTTTAAAGGAAGAGATAGCTACAATATATTTATTTAATGTTTACTCTTCCCTATATTAGGGCCTTGAAGTGGCTTACAACGTATTTCAAATAAAGATTTAAAATCCTCTAACAACTAAAATATGCTCATTAAAGTTCTGTAACGTCCAGGTTTAAAGATTATTTCTCACCATAAAATCCCAGTTTATAGCAGACTTATCTTTTAGAATTTGTAAATAATCAGCCTTGAGTTGTTTATATCTTTAAGGCTTGAGCTTCAAAACTGATTATCAGTTTAAAAAAAATAAATTCCTAATTTGAAAATGTCTGCCAGATACTTCCATGATTCTGTAGTTGCTTTCCCCCATTAGAACTTAATGGTTTGATTGTTGCATATTGCAGTTCTCACTGCAGTTCTATTGCTATGGCAAATATTAGTCTTACTAAACAGTTTAGTACAAAAGTATTAATGAGAGTTTCCTTGTTCTTGGTCTAAATTCTTCTTAAAGCGTCCATAGAGAAAGCAATACCTTCAATGGTATTACATCCTAATATCTTTACCAGGAATATTAAATACATCTTGTTCCTGGGTAGTTTGAACGTTTCTGTGAAGGTTTTTGGTAAAGAATGGTACTCTGTGTGCATCTATAGAATAACAAATGAAGAGTATGGAAAACGATGAAAAGAAGGAGAAATGAAAAAAAATTCTAAGGAAACTCTCATGTCCAGAGAAGGCTATTTTCATGAAAATGTTAAGAATGCATGTAAATGTTAAGGTACCTGACAAACAGCATAATTTATAACATATGTTTGGACAATATTCCTTAAAATCATGACATTTAATTGCTATTCAGCTGACTGAAAAGCAGAAATCATCATGGAGCTTGATTATTTTTACAGTTAATTAGTAATTTAATGTTAAGTTTCTAATGAGTGAGGTTATTAAGTTACAGTGCCATATGCAAATGAGAATAAATGCAAAGGATGTTTCTGCTAAGAGTGCTGCAAAAATTCCTTGGTATAACAATGCCTTTGCCAATTTTTTTCAGAAGAACAATTGCATTCCATCATGAGAACCAGGTGTATGCAGCTGTTGCCTTTGTGCCTGAGACTGTTGCCTTTATGTCCAACTGTAGACATTAATTACTTTGAATAAACCCAAGAATATTGAATTTACCTTGGCCTGTCTATCTTTCAGAGGAAAAAAAAATATTAAGCACCTAGCAATGCTGCTGAATAGCAATGCAAGTGGCTTTAATTATCCCTGGTTAGAAAATACATCCTGGATCTTGGTGTCCGTGGTAAATAGTTTCATGTATTCAGGGTTTTTTGCACATTTTTGCTTATTTTACGAATATGCAAAATGGCAGGCGAGCTTTTCCACATGTATAAAATACATTTTTTCACAAATCCATTATCTGTGGTCTCATTATTCATGCTTTTTGGCTGGAATGAAATCCCGGTGAATAACAAAGGCCACATTCATATTCATAATAAGACAGGTTTTAATTTCAGAATTTGAGCCCGATGTGTTAGAAGCTTCTGAAACTCCCAAACTATTATTGCAAAGTGTTCTAAAAGATTCTAAAAGTACAATTTATTTTTACAGACAGATGAAGAATAAGATAGATAACAGTAATTTGCAGGAATTTTGGATGAAAGAATTGAAATACTGTGTCGTATTTTAACAGTTCGGTGGTATCATATTTTAAATCATGTTAAATATGTTTCTAATCTTAAAATGAGACTAATTTATCAATAAAATATTTATATTAGTCACTTAGTGGATGTTTAGGAAGAGTTGGGTATCAACTTCTTTATGCTGGAAATATAATTTATTTGAGGGGATTTTATAATATATGCCCCATTTTGGTTTAATATTTATATTATCATTAATATGATTTGGGATAGAAAAACTCTTTAAACATTTTAACATCATACTGAATTATATACTGAATATTTTAACTATATTAACTTATAAAGGATTGTTTTGCCTCATTGGAAATAAAATACTATGCTGGACTTAGAATTCTAGATTGAAGATGTCTGCTCTTTGTACAGTAATTAAAAGACAAATAATACCCACATGATCAAGATATAATTGGTTTGAAAATTGAGTTGCTTTTCTTTATCAATTGTAACATATGTGCCTTTTTGCTTTTGTTTATTATTGTTTCCTGATTTCTAACATATTTTTTTGGATATTGTAGTTTTTTTCATTCTTTCTTGTATATTATACATTTTTTAAAACAAGTAAAAGTTTTTAGTCTAAAGGCCATTATACAGGTATTCCTTGGGTTACGACCATTCGTTCAGCGACCATTCAAAGTTACCATGGTGCTGAATGAAGGGGACTTATGACAGGTCCTCAGAGTTCTGGCCATCGCAATGTCCCTCTGGTCACGTGATTGTGATTCTCATGCTTGGCAGCTTACAAAGGTTGCAGTGTCCTGCAGGCACATGATTGCCATTTACAACCTTCCCTGCCGACTTCCCACAAGCAAAGTCAATGGGAAGCCGGCAGAAGCTTGCAAGTTGCTCTAGTAAGTTGCCCTGCTCCCACCACTTTTTCTCCTGAGGAGCTCCAAACTCCTACCAGGCTGTAGCACCCACCCCCTACCTACCCACACTCATGCCCAGCCTTAGTACCCACCCCCCGCCTGCACTTCATAGCACTCACCCACCCACTGGCCTGCTTGTGAGCTGCCTAAGGAAAGGCTTGTTGTGACCAGGACTTGCTACTCCCTACTGGCTTCCCCATTGACTTTGCTCGTTGGAAGCTGGTAGGAAGTTGCAAGTCACGGTCACATGAGACCCTCACTTAATAACCCATGATTCTCACTTAAAAATGGCAATGGGGAATGCCAGGATTGTCATCCCTAAGTGATGTGGTCATGTGACATCACGCTTTCTAACCGCATCACTTAGTAATGAAAATTCTGGTCCCAGTTACCATAATTACACAAGGACTACCTGTAATCACTTAAACAAAATTCCATTGTTCTATAACTTTCCAAATTAGGCCTGCTCATTTTGTAGAAATTAGTTTTTATACCCTTTATCCAAAGCTGTTATATATTTAAAGGTCTTCTCTGTTATCCTTTAAAATTGGATTTCCTATCCTGACTTAACTTTGAATATTTTGCAAATGTGAATTAATTTGTCAGATTTGTGAAGGAAGGATGATAGCATTGTTTTGCTTCAAGCTACCAATTAATTCTTAAATAACATGTTACATTATTTCACTACTAATACTATTTTTGAGGATATTTAAGACACTATATACATACTAACTAATTATGAGATAAATAATTTATTTAATCTATCTAGTTCTGCAGTTATGAAGCTCTTGGATGATTCCTTCAACACTATTTGTCTTTTTCTTGAGACAGTTCCATCTGGAAATCCTGATGTATAAATCTATTACATAATCTTTCTTAATCTGGGTGAACTGAAACACTAAAAGTTAAAATGTAATAATATTTACTATAATTGTCATTTCTTATCAAAGATGTCTAAAGCTGGAATAATTGCAAAACTACAACCAGCAGTCTTACAGCATGTCAAAAATATACTATATCATATCTTTTGAGGATTTTAATTATGTGCTATATAAATAATAAACTTGTTCTACTCTAAAGTTCTACAAGACTCATCTGTTTTTTATTGCAACAAACTAATAAACAAAACTGCCCTTTCAAAATATGTAAGAAAGGTTTCTGCTGACTTCTGGGGAAGAAATGGTGAACTGAAGACAGCCATTGACCGCGGCAGAATGAAGAGCTTGTGAGTAGACCAGCTCTTCATAATTTCTCTCCAGATAAGGAAAGGACTTGAGATCGCCCACAAGAGCTCCATACAGTTGCTCCTCCTGAGGAGAGCACAAGACAACAGTCCTCAGCTTTCCAAAGGACACTGGGTTCGCATATTCTAATCTCTTTTGGAAATTGCTTGTTAACTGCTTTTCAGCTATTAGGAACCTTTGGATCAACAGGTTTTACAGCACCGAGTGAGTTTCCTTCAATCCTTAGGAAAAGGATTGTTTTAAAATGTATTTAAAATGTATGTTTTAAATACAAGTTTAAGGACAATTTTTTTTTCTTTTGGAATAAACAGCAAAAGAGTGATTAGAACTTTGATTCTGGTAAGTTACAAATGGACTAAAGGTCCAGATGGATTTGAAATAACATTTTGGAATTAATTATAAGAATTCTTCCCATGGGAAAATGCTTTTGTTTTGAATTCTCTTTTTAAAAAAAGCATAATAAAATGGGACTTTGAAGGTTGGACACTAGAGGGAACCAGAAGGAACTAAAGATTACAATTAAAGGAAAAGAATACTTAAATTTGACTTGCTAATACAGAACGGAGCAAAATATCTTAACATTGGACATATTGAACGATATTTTTGAACAATGGACCCAGAAGTTTTAAAATTAACTGCCTCTATAGATAGACTGTGTTTAAAGGAAGTTATGTTAAGAGGAACAAGTTTTACCAGACAAGACTGAGACTGAGGATTTAAAAATGACAAATTACAAGAATGATATGGAAAAAGATGATACACAAGAAGATATACAAATGCAACTGGCTGATGTCTTAATAATTAAAAGGGATATGCCAACAACAAACCAAGATACTACCCTGGATAACTTTCCTATATTGGAATATATTCCTATATTCCTATATTTACAAAAGAGACTTGTTAAAGTTTTGAAGAATCAATAGAAGAGTATATATGTAGCTCAAGGCTGAACTGTGGAGTCCTTATGGTTCTCTGAGCTTGGTTGTTTTCCTACAAATGTTTCAATACCCAACTAGGTAACATCTTCAGTGCTAGAATGAAGTGGGGTTTGCTCTCTGTTTATAACCCTTTCTGTTTATAAGTCATGGAAATCCACGTTTGGATTTCTGTAATGCGCTCAACATGGGGCTGCCCTTGAAGAATATCCAGAAGCTTCAGCAGGTGCAAAATGCAGCGGCATGGGCAGTTATGTGCGCCCCAGGGCAGTACATGTTATACCTCTGCTCCACGAGCTGCACTGGTTGCCAGTTTGCTTCTGGGTCCAATTCAAGGTGCTGTTTTTGACCCTTAAAGCCCTTCAAGGTATGGGGCCAGGTTACCTGAGAGACCGCCTCTCCCTGATTACATCTGCCCGTCCCATCAGATCTGGCAGAGAAGGCATGCTGTGGATCATGTCTGCTAGAGAATTACATTTGGCGAGTCCCAGGAGGCGGGCCTTCTCTGCTGTGGCACCTGCCTTGTGGAATCTTCCTCCCCCAGAAGTGAGATTAGCTCCATCCCTCTTAACATTCTGCAAGTCCTTCAAGACCTGGCTATGTGATCAGGCATGGGGCTCCCAGGGGACCAGGGAGATTTTACGATAGCTCCCTTATTAATTTTATCCCATCCAATTTTGTGTATTTTTACAGTTTTTTTTAATATATTTTTTTAATTGTTGTATGCCACCCAGAGTCACCTTGTGTGAGATGGGCGGCTATATAAATATGATAAATAAATAAATAAACAAACAAAACCATTCTAGCACTGAAGATGTTACCTAGCTGGATAATGAAACGTTTGCAAGAAAACAACCAAGCTCAGAGAACCCCAAGGACTCCACAGCTTTGAAGAATGTTGTGAGAAAGGACAAAGAAAAAATGAAAAGAAATCAAATTCTAGGATATTATATGAAGGGATTAAAGATAATGATCATTAAAAGTAAAAGGAAGGATATGCAGACGATACCACCCTAATGGCAGAAAGTGAAGAAGAACTAAAGAGCCTCTTGATGAGGGTGAAAGAGGAGAGTGCGAAAGCTGGCTTGAAACTCAACATTAAAAAAACTAAGATCATGGCATCTGGACCCATCAATTCCTGGCAAATAGAAGGGGTAGAAATGGAAGCAGTAACAGACTTCATTTATTTGGGCTCCAAGATCACCGCAGACAGAGACTGCAGCCATGAAATTAAAAGACGCTTGCTCCTTGGGAGGAAAGCTATGGCAAGCCTAGATAGCATATTAAAAAGCAGAGACATCACCTTGCTGACAAAGATCCACATAGTCAAAGCTATGGTTTTTCCAGTAGTAATGTATGGCTGTGAGAGCTGGGCCATAAAGAAGGCTGAGCGCCGAAGAATTGATGCCTTTGAACTGTGGTGCTGGAGAAGACTCTTGAGAGTCCCCTGGACTGCTAGGAGGTCAAACCAGTCAATCTTAAAGGAAATCAACCCTGATTGCTCATTGGAAGGATCGATAATGAAGCTCAAGCTCAGATACTTTGGTCACCTAATGCGAAGAGAGATCTCTTTGGAGAAGACCCTGATGCTGGGAAAGATTGAAGGCAAAAGGAGAAGAGGACGGCAGAGGATGAGATGGTTAGATAGCATCACTGAAGCAATGAGCATGAAACTGAGCAAACTCAGGGAGGCAGTGAAGGACAGGAAGGCCTGGCGCAATATGGTTCATGGGGTCACGAAGAGTCGGACACGACTTAACGACTAAACAACAACAAAAATAAATATATTATTTCTGGTAACCCTTTATGGACTTTTGTTGATCAGGACTGAACAATGAGGTTTTAAGGATTTGTTTATAGATAAGAGATGGGATATGGGAAGAAGAGATAATTTGTTGGTTACTAAAATTGTTTATACTTATTGTGATGAAGGTGGAAGATATATTTTTTTCTTTTTCTTTACTATATTATTTTTCTTTTCTATTTTTCTATTTTTTTCTTTTCTGCACTTTCTATTTTTTCTTTTTCTTTTATTTTTTAGTTTGTATTATTTTTTATCTTTTTAATTGTAATTTTTAATTACATTGTTATTAAAAAAAGATTTCTGCTAATTGAATTATGAAATGGAATTTGTTATATAATATTTGTCTGTGAAAAGCCACAAGAAACAGCTTTTACAAACTGCAATATATTTTTCTTGTATTGGCTATCCTTTTTTGTTATTTCATCTTACTTCAAATGGCTGTTATTTGTAATGAGATTTTTAATTGAAACTGCATTATTTCTATTTACTGAGACAATCCTGGGGCATTTTAATCAAAGTAGAAATCCTGTTGTAACTAATTCCTTTGAAGATGAGAAAATTACTTAATAGTTATAATAAAACAAATGATTTTATCACATCTTTTACTGCCATTCTCTCAGATAGCAGTGGGAAATAACTATAATTAGTTTATTAACTTATCATACATAAATAAAATTGGATGTAGAATTTCACTGCAATACAAGTGATCTGCTGAATAGTAAGTTATTATACAAGTTATCCAGGGCAGAGAAATATTGGTATCAGAGGTCTGCAACTAAAAATGGGATAGGTTGCTAGAAATCCATATGTAAAATCCAGTTCCATGTTTTCTCGGCTTTGTAACAGCCTTGACTTCAGGAATTCCAGTGCACTAGCATACCTTGGTCCATAACTTTCTTGATATCAAGCAGAAATGCTTGATTTCTGCTCCTCAGGGAGGTTAAAAAATCAGTGTAGTATTAAGGGACTGTACGTCTTCTTCCAAATTTAAGCCTTCTATGCGGTTGTCTTGGAGGCACATTTTTTCTCCGTGCCTCAGTCTTACCACTTTCTGCTTTTTTGAATTTAATCTGAACTGTGAAGCACTATTCCTTAGCTTCACAATTCTTGATCCTCATTCAGCCTTCTTGCCTTCTTTCAAAATCTCCCCTCCTTCCTGCCCATTGTCTGTCCTGGTTCAGCTTCCTGTGCAAGAGCTTCCCTCTGACTTTCATTTCACTTGCACTTCCAGTTCATTGTCTACAACAAGATTGCATTAGTGGAAGTTGAGTACTTCTTTCCCTGATTAATGTCTTTTAAGTACAGTATCAATTAATGATCTAAAAGGCAGTAAATATATGTAACAACATCACATAAAGAGAATATGGATTTTTCTTCTGAAAGAGACGAAGTGATAGTTTATTCAGGGGAAAAACTGTCACCTATCACAGATTATTCATCCACAATGAATAAACATAATTATAGGACTTCTCTTGTTGGATAAAATGCCAACTTCAAGGCTGCAGTTCAGCAATTTGCTGTCCATGTTATTTTGAGTACCACAGCTGTTGAACTGTTTTGATTGTTTCAGCAGATCAACAGCTCAGCATTTGTTAATTTAGAAAAAAATGTTTTAACCTGTGTCTGCCCACTCAAAGCAAAAACAGCTGAATTCAATTTTAATACTATAGCCTTAATCATGACCTATAATGTTCTACAGGTGAGTTACATGAAATGGAAGCTGGAAAAGTAGCCATTCAGGCTGGGAAGAGATCTGGAGTTGAAGGCAGAGTATGATTTGAAAAGTGCCTGAGCATGCACATAGCACCTGTTGGGAAAACAGCTGCCTTTCTGGTGAAAAAAGGGGTCAAAAAAGTTCTTTCCCAAGAAGGAAACTCAGCAGTACCTGAAGTTCCACAATTTGAGAAACACTGTATTTGGTATTCATTTTTGAATAGGTATACTTCTTAGATGTAGATTCATGGCTATAATTTTAGGTAGAAACATTAGCATGTTTCCATCCGTCCTCAGTTCCTTTTGTTTTCTTTCCGTACATTTCTGTGTAAGTGAAATGTCAGCAAAAAACTATGAGAAGCATCCACATTCCTTCTACTCAAAGACTGATAAATTAACATCCTGCCTTAGGGTTAGCATGATTAATATCAATGGTTGTTAGTATTGATAATAGTTAATCATATCGACCCTAAAAGGAAAAATGGGATTCACTTGATTCACTCAAATGTTGAAAGTGACAAGTGTAGTTGAAAGAAGCAGACTTTGGGTTTTGGGGAGAATGGTGTAGATTATTCCCATAGAAAGCGAGAAATATAAGTGAAATAAATATATACAGTCTTAATGTAAAAAGAAAAAATCAGTTAATTCACATGCCTATCTCATATATTTGTGTTTTTGTGTTTACTGAAGAACATGCAAAATGAATTATTTTTTCAGAAGCACCATAGAGCTGATCTCATGATACCAGGAATAATAATTCATTATGCCAAAATAGCATGTCATTGTGCCTGTTACAAAGTGATGTCCTAATACAAATGCTCTCAAGGGCATGTGATGTTTATTGTTAATGATCTATACCAGTTGTTTGTTTTATTTACACAGTGCTTCACATTGTTTTATTTTCATCTTCAGCTAAACATCACTAATAATATACAAGTTTTAAATTCTTCTTCATTGACTGATCACTAATTGTTGACTTGCTGAAAGTCACTCATTTTTTGGGAATGCTTACCCACTTGTGGAATGAAGCAAATACTTAATTGCATCTTTAAAGACAGAACTGAAAGGTGGGTACAAGAGATGGCAACACTTTGGGGAAACTGTAGCTTTCTCATTTGTGTTCTGCTTATAAAGAAATGGCTGGAGGTATGGGGTATAGTATAAGAAATGAAATAGTATCTGGATTGACAGAAGACGATCTTGTATTTGTTTGAGCTTTATAACTTTCTGGTTTTAGAACAACTGAAGACATTGAAAAGGCAATTTAAAATGTTCAAGAATTTAGTGAATTTTTCATATGACAAAAGGTTATGGGGATTTCTCCTCTCTTTTATCTAGGGCTACTAGTAAGGCATGCATGAAGATAATATAGGGAAGCACAAAAAAGAATGAGCTCCAGGTTTCACAAGACTCTTGTTCAAGAAACTATTCTTCTACATAAACCCCATGAAACTTCTTACTGCTGTAGTTTTTATACAGGTTGTACCAAAAGTCAGGCCTCATGGGCCAATCACAAAAAGTTTTATTAAGGTTTTTTTTTAGAGAAAACGTTACTGTACTTAGGAATGTTCAAAGGTCATGCATCAATTGAATAAGTAATTGTGTAGAAGAAAATGGCAACCTATTCAAACATTTAATGTAATGTATATAATAAATTGTATATGGGGCCTGACTTTTGGTACACTCTGTATATCTGTTTTCTTTTTCATCTTGGACTCAGCCCATTCCTTTTCAGAAGGAAAGAGTGAGATGAGTGGATGATGTTCTTCCATTGTCCATGTCTTTGGCACTGCTTCACTTAGACAGGGCAAGTAAGCATGCAGCAATAAAGAAGAGGCAGCAGAGCAGAATTAGATTGTTCTGGAGGTCGTTAGTAGGCTTCCTACCCATACTTAGGATGCTAAACCTTAATAACAGCAAAGCAAACTGTTCTAATGCAGGTCTGCACAGTGTTTAAAAATAATATACTCCACACTAAATCTAGAATACTTTCAGACCATGGTATGATAAAGTCAAAGTTAATATAGATTTTAAAAATAATTACATTGGGCATGTCATATTGAGAATATGGAATAGATACAAACCCAGATTGTACCTGAAAACACCTTTGCAGCTCTCAGCACAAGAAGCATTTTATAGACAAGAAATAATAGGCAAACACAAATGGCTAACCTATCATGAGATACTAGAATTTTATCAAGGGGAATATAAAATAAAATCAAGAGAACAACTGATGACAGAGGGACATAGTTTCAATGTTTTTCTTATTTACAGTTAAGATATAAAGTATACAAAAGAATTCATGGTATTGAACAATGTAAGAGAATTTGAAACAGAATTGTGTACAAATGATGAACATGTAAAATGTATAAACTTTTACTGAAATTTCAAACAGAAGAAGAATAGGTCAAAGAATATATGATAAAGTGAGCTCAAAACCTTGGTTATAATTTACAAATGGAACAAAGGGAAAATATGTGGTTGAAAGGATGAAATTTACATTTGTAATAATCTTAAGGAGAATTTTTATAGAATGATGTACCATTGGTATATGACACCAGAAAATTCATAGTATACAGCATCATTTTAAAGAGTAGATAAATATCTTAAAACAATATAATAAGCATCAGTTCCTAAGATATATAATTCTTGCAGACAGTATATAATTTGGGAGTTGCAGAATACCCACAATTCACAAACATAGCTCTTCCAACATTTATTCCAGTGTGGAATTCCTAATGGTGTTTTTCTATCTGAATCTGAAGCACTGCAGCCCTATGTCCAAAAGGTACTTTGCCCCCACAGTTGCACCTGTCTGCAACAAATTTATGTTGGAAATGTGAACGACAAGAAGGGTCATTTTATCATGCTTGGTGGACGTGTAAAAAAGCTAGAAAATTTTCAACTCAAATACATACAGTGATTCAGAAGATCTTAAAAATTAACATTCAATTGAAACCAAAACTTTTCCTCCTGGGACTGATGGATAAACAGAAAAGAGCCATGGAACATTGTTTTTATATATGATATCTGCAGCAAGATTATTGTATGCACAAAGATGGAAAGATTTGGCAATACCTATAATGGAGCAATGGCTGGTGAAGATGACAGAACTTGCTGAAATGGCTAAATTGGCTTGTTTGATTAGAGAAAAGACAATATCTACATTTACTGGTGACTAGAAACCCCTTATGAACTTCTTGCATAAAAAAGAAAAAAATGACCTTATGATTTATGGTTTGATGATTAGACAGGATAGGTTATAGAAAGAAGAGAGTCATGATATAACTTTAGAGAGAGAGGTTAAAATATAATTGTAGTTATAACTACTGTGAAGAAGATTGGAAGCCACTGCTTTATATCTTGCTTTAGAATTTCTTTTTTCGGTTATTCTCTCTGCACTTTGAGCTTTTTCTTTTTTTCCTCCCTTTCTCTTTATTCTTTTTCATCCTATTTAGTTTCTATTAGTTCTTATTATTGTTGTTAAATCTTTCAGTAAAAATTACACATACACACATACACACACTTTTGGACATCTGCCCTAAGTAGCTATAACTTCCAACAGTAAGTACAGAACACTTACAGGTGTAGGACATGGCTTACAGCTTTCCATGATGTAGCAGTACAGTATTTGCTGATAACACTAGGTCTGGGTACGGCCAGTGGTTGGATGCAATCTGCTTTTTAATAATTGGATTGCCACCTAGAGTTCACTGGAAGAAAGGCAGGATATGCATGCAGTATAGCAAGTCTTTTTCTAAAGGCATCTGAATGTATGAATTTGCTTATGGGCAGTTTTCCATTATTTTAATTTTATTGCTATTAAGGTTGATTTGATTGATACTACTGGAGAAATGAAGAGGAAGGACATGTTAGCACTCAGCTGCACAAAAGTACTTGAGATAATTTATGAGAACATGCTCTTCTAAGATTAATTCTCTGTCATGTTTGAAAGTATATTTCCATTTAACAGGCCAAAATAACATATACAAAAATTGTTGGTTTATGCAAAGTTAAATTTTGATGCTGTGTTTATACTGGTTATAGACTAGCAGTTATGATTGTAGATGGTTATTCACAGAGGAATCTAAAACAAAGATGAAGCATTTTTGACTCCAATGTCTTACAGGAAAGTTCTCATTTGAAAGGCAACGCAATGTTAAGTATTTTCTAAGTAAATATTATTTTATGACTAGCAGCATTATATGTACTTTTTCTGTGACTGAAAACAGAATTTAGTATTTCCCATCTATCAAGAACTGTGTCCCTTTGAAAGATGAACATGGATTGAATCAGATTAGGTTTTTATGTTTTCAGTAATGGTAGAAAAAAACCTTTTTTAGGTTCTTTCTTCATTCCAACAGCCTTATAGATAGTCTTATATCCAACACGGAACTCAATCAGAATCAGGTAAAGTCTAATTTAAATGGTTGTAGTCCTCTCCAACATTATTTCTGAAAACATTGACCATATAGACTTCTGCCAACAAGGGGTATTTTTGTGCAGTTTTGCCTGATAAAGAAATATGGAGATAACTCAACAGTTTATACATTGTTTACTGCTTTAAGGAAGCTTGATCTCTACTCTGGCTTCGTTTTCGTTTGTTTTTGTTGTTTTTTGCTTCATCACACTTGCCATCTTTTATCTATATCTTTTATGTTTTATTGATTTTATTGTAATTTCTTCATATGATTGTTGTGAACTGCCCAGAGTCATTGGGAGTTAGGTAGCATACAGGTTTAATTAATTATTATTATGTGTTTTTCTTATGGTCAATTTGTTATATATAGGTTTTTGGTTTTGATGTAAATATACTATTATGGGTGTCTATGAGGAAGCAAGGGGGGACCAATCCATTCCTCAATGACTTTATGATGCATGTGTCATTTTGATGTCAGCATGATTTATTATAGACTTTGCTGTATATCACACTATTATCTGGAAAAGGAAAACAGAACCAATCTATATACAGGTAGTCCTCACTTAGCGACCACAATTGGGACCAGCAATTCCATCACTAACAACATGGTCACTAAGTGAAACGTGTTCCGATTTGGTTGTTAAGTGACTTACCACGAGTCATTAAGCAAGACATCACATGACCATGACTTGCAATTTTATTGCTGGCTTCTCTGTTGACTCTACTTGTCAGAAGGTGGTTGTGAAAAATGCAAATGGTGATCATTTGACCATGGGACATTGCAATGGTCATAAACGCTCGCTGGTTGTGAAATGCCTGAATGTCGATCATGTGACCATGGGGACACTGTGACAGTCGTAAATGCAAGGACTGGTCATAAAATTACTTTTTCAGTGCTGTTGTAACTTTGAACAGTCACTAAACAAGGCAGTTATTAAGTGAGGTTTATCCGTACTTGTGTAGGTTTTCACAGCCGGTATCTGTGAGGGTTCTTTGCTTTCCAAGGACTGGACATACCACAGTGTAGCAAATCTGTATACAGTGCTTTATTGGAGCACAGACCTTCCCCAGCAACAGAGTATTGTTCTGGGTCAACTTCACCCTTCTATCACTTGCAAGTATGGTTATTCCTGTTACCACATAAATACATCTTTAATACTTAGTCCTTTATACTCAGTTTTTTAATATTCAGTTCAAACAAAAGTGTCAAAGTCTATAAAGTAGCATACAACCTTCTCCTTTTTCCAAACATTCTTGCATTACTTGGGATGAGGTGCTGCCTCAGTGTGGTTGTTCCTTTTCTAGTTGCTGCCAAGCTCCAAGCTCTGCTCTTAAGCAGTATTGCTTTTGAGCACTCCATCTGAGCTCCCAAGCCAAGCTCCAGGCAGGAATCCCACCAGGATATGTTGCTTACTATAGCTTGTGGTCCTGGCAGTTGACTGATAGTCCTCTTGCCTGCCTGTAATAGCTGTCAATCTCCACGTGTTCCTTCCCTCTTCCTTGCCTGCTTGCTGTTTTCCTATCTCCTTTTCTCCTACATACCCCCACACACTCTGTCTTAGCGTTTGCTTTTGTAAGCTAAGGGCCTGGGTGGGGTGAGGCTGCCCATGGATTTCAGCATATCCTTGAAAATGCCAGGGTGTGGCTCAATTAGCCAGGCAGCTGGAACACCAGCATAGATGCTTGTGAGTAAATTTCTGAATGAATGCATGCATGCATGCAGGAGCCTATCTCTCAGATTTCTGGGGCTGTAAACTTTTACAACCCTTTGAGAAAAAACCTGGGCTGTGCTGAGCCTTGGGGAAGTGGGGTGGTAAACATTTCTGCCTGGCTGCAGCAGCTTTTCCCAAGCGCAATCCCAGCTTCACTTCTTCACAGTATCAGTAAAGCAGCAATGAGCTTCTGGGCTGAATGGCCATGGTCTGATTTTATGGTGACCTGACATTTTGCCAGCAGTTGTGGGCGAAATGTCATCTTCAGAGGCAGAGTGAGCAGCTTTGTAGCATACTTTTCAATAGCTCACAGGGAACTGAACAGAGACTGACTGGGCTCTTTGAACCTGGCAAGCTGATCTCTGAATGGTCCATGTTGCAGGAATCCAAGAAAACAGACCAATCAAAAGTCTCCCTGCTCAAAGAACTAGTCAACAGCCTGGCTCAAGGATCGGACAATTAGGAACTGGTACTCAGAATTTCTTCAAAATGAACCAATTGGAAGTTTTAGACAAGGAACCAATCAGGAACCAACTTGAAAGATCATAACTGCATGAGAACCAATCTAGTTAATGAAAAGCAAATTTTCTTTAAATTAAACTGACGGGATATAAATGTAATCATCTTTCCAAAACAATAACAATTGGAAAAAGTCTCTGTCTTTCTCTGAGGAATTTTGTCTTCAGGATATGAAATGCATGTGTATTATCAGTTAAACCTTTCTGCATATATGGTTGCATCATCTTCTATTAAAAATAGAGCCAGGTTCTTATCTGATATTGGCTGGCAGTATTCCATTTACACCAGCTGTCTCATAAGATTCACATTTGGTACTTTTGAGTTATATTTAGCCACTGTAAATTAATATTTAATAAATTTAAAAGGCAGTGTATGTTTCATTTTTCCATAATAAATCCAGATATTTCTTGCAAGATTGCTAATGATTCTTGGGATTCTGCCAAAAGCTTGCAAATTTGATGCAGCATCTCTTATTGAGTATATCTTAATAAGATTTGCTACATGCACATATTCCACATGTTTTCAGAAAATTGTTTTAGGCAATTAATGAGACTTTGTATTTAATTCCTTTAGGTTGATAGTATTGTCATGGAAGTCTTAATCCAGCATAAAACTAAGTCCCACTGATTTCCAACTTCAGCACATTCATTTATTTTTGGGATTATAGCTAGATCTTGTACTTTGCTTTTGATTGATTAAAATTCATAATGGTAGTTCCAGGATATCTACTAGTGATTCAACTTACATAATTATGCTTTTTACAGCTGTTTATTTAACAAAAGAATTCCAGAGTACAGAGACTAAGGAATCTTGGGCCCTGAATGGGTTCCTCATTCAGTCCACAGGCAACTTAAGGAAGCTCTTCCCCCCACCCCAATCCCAGTACAGCTCAAGTTCTGATCTGCTCTACAGGGGAAAGGGCTGAATGGAGATAACAAGTCCCCACCACCACCAAGGGTTTAAAATAGCTCCTATTATAATCAGTGAAGGTTATTTTAAAGTCTAATTACTGTGCAGAAGTGATTTTTGACAAGAAGGGTTGCTTCTCATGAGAGGAGGGGTTAATCCCCTACCCCATGTACTGACCACCTCTTAGAAAATTGCTTTCTGGATGCAGGGAGGCTTTAAAAGCCTCATTACAGGGTTTGGAGAGGGGTGAGTGATGTGTTCCTCTGCTTGAGGGGTGGAAGAAGGGAAGAAAGGAAGGAATGGAATTATATTATGCCCACTGCTGGTATGACAGTCCTAGTATGATTGTCAAGTTGGTTGATATTGGCTCTCCATCCTTTCTTGCTTGAAGCTGAAGTCATGGGTGAAAAGAAGAAAGTGGATAGCACTGTTCCACAACTGCTTGCACAAAAGGTTGCACAAATAATTCACTCTGCTGTGCATAGGCAATAATTCTGCAGCATCTTATACAAGTGGAATAACTGTCTTAGACATTTACCTTATAGCACTATCACATACCATGTAAACCTCTAAAATGAGTAGAAATTACCTAATGTCTAATTAATTTGTTATATCCTATATACTTTGGCTTAGACATTGTGCTCCTGAATGATCCATGTCTATATGCTTGGAGACCTTCTAGTAGTAACAGAGAGTTATAGAGGATCTGCCTCCTTTGGATTTATGCTTCATTTTCTGACAAGATGAAATGTATATTTCTTTAAATATTTAAAACACACATCAGGAGCAGAATTCAGTAGGCTGAAATCTTCCCTCTGTCCTCTTTCTGTCCCCCCCTTTTGTGGGGGGGGGGAGTGAGCAACTGCTGTTAGTTTAAGCAGGTTTGTTTGGAGAAGCTCCTTGTGGTATCTGCTAAGCTTGGCAAGATACCTTGTTGGAAAAATATGGCTCTCTATGAACTGAAGAAGAGAAATTGTAAGCAGCCTTGCACTATTCTTGGCAGCTACTCAAATGTGAGCTATTTGCATTTTATATTTTAATTAGTCCATGAGAAGAGAAATGTTTCCTTTTGATATAGTTTAGTTGTTGTTATCATTATTATTTAAAATAATAGTGTGTGAATTCAAACTTAAATATATTTGTTGGAAATTCCACTTCTTTCTTTGGAATAACTTTCTTTTTGTTACAGGTAGTATACTTTCCAGCTGTCCACAGAACTCATTTTATGCTGCTTTTAAAGTTTTTAGATTGTATATGTTTATCTTCAAGTCAGTTTTGACTCCTGGCAAGTGCCTGGAAAAGTTCATGTAGTTTTTTTAATAATAATTTTATTAAAGATCCCATGATACAGATAAAACTAATGCAAACTATAAAAAAGACTGGAAAGAAAAAAGAAAAGGTGCAAAGAAAAAAGAAAGAAGAAAAAAATTTTAAAAAGAGAAAGAAAAAAAATAAGTAACCTCCCCCTTGGTCCCAGCAAGTATAAACAACTTTAACAACTTATCACCATCTCTTGAAATACAACAAACAACCTCTTCATCCCATATCTCACCTCATTTTCTATAAACAAATCTTTAAAGCCTCATCATCCATCCTAATTAGCAAAAGTCCATTAAGGGTTACCAGATCTACAACATATCTTGTATAAATTTGATCTAATAAGCCCACTTGAATTCCTTTCTTTTACATTTATATCTCATTTTCTATCTTTAAACAAATCCCCCAAACCTCATCATTCAAGTCTAGTCAGTAAAAATCCAATAAAAGTTACCAGAGATAACAACATAACTGTTTTAGCCTTAATCCAATAAACTTAAAATGCAACAAATGAACTCTTTCCCATATAATTATTACCTACTGTATAAACAAAACCTTGAAACATCATCTTCCAGTCCTAGTAAAAAAAAAAAATTCAATTAAAGATTACCAGAGAGAGCAACCTATCTATTTTAACCTTGTCAAATAAACCAACTGAAAAGTTCATGTAGTTTTCTTGGTGATTTAAAAAACATTTTGTAGGTCACCTTAGAATAACATTTGGTTTGAATTGTAGCATATAAATTCTATTCAATGTTGGTATTTCATAATAGTTCAATAATCTAATCCTGTTCATACTTACTCTGGAATAAGTATGGAGGGTTTATCCTCAACAAATGTGCAAATTTTAGCCACAGTATAAACTGTAACTTTCTTTGAGGATGTGCAATTTCACACTTCTTTTGACACTGATAAAAGGACACCCTGTCTGTTTTGTCTAAAAGAACTCACACTGTTTCTGTGTGTGATTTAGGTCCCTTGGTTACAAAGCAAATGTTTTTATCAATTATTCTGTGTTATCTCAGTGTTAACCTTTAGGGGAGAAATGCTGCCTTCAACATGGTCTGTGTGATAATATATGTTGTTGGTATGCAAGAGTTGTTTACGCAGGACTATACAAGCAAGTCTCATGTTCTTGGAGTGCATGAAGTAGTTTTGCTAATCTGTCAGTATACTATGTGCTTGTGGATAAATATAGACTGGCAGCTACTCTGCAAGTTGTAGATCATCATCATACACTGAGGCTAAAAATTACCTCTTTGGTTATGGAAAATGTGTTCTGATCAGGAAGCTGCAGGTCGTCGACATTTAAAACCTGAAACTCCTAGCTTTGAATCTGAAGTTAATAAAAACTTCTGTAACAAAAAGACCAAGCCAGGGACATGAAGCAAGTCATTTTTTTCTCAGTTATAGAAACAAACAAATTTTAAGATTTGGAACTTTTTTGATACTGTCAACCTCATGGAGATTTCACTGGCCTGCTGGCGGCGATCCAGTGTGATCAGCTTAATAAAAGGACTTGGTAGGTAAAAAAAAAAAACCAACAAAAGCTCTCCACAAGTCTGTATTTTAAATTGACTTATTAGACTTTACTGCATTTTAAAACTTAAGAACCAAATATACATAGGTTTATAGATATAGATGTGGACAGGTAACAAAAAATACTGCCTGCTTTTGCTAAACCTTAATGAGGTTCAGATTCTTGCCTGAGATTTCTCTCTTCATTGGTCTTTTTTTATAATCAAAGCGATATCTTTAGTTTTATTGTGTATTTGAAAAGCTGTAGAAAGGGCATTATTTTGATCTTTTATCCTTGTAATGCATTTGTCATGTGTATTTCTATACTATCCTATCTCCAGTATTTAATTCTATATTATCATAGAGGACACAACACTATAATATAAGAGGAAAATTTAGTAGCAGGGTTGAGAATGGAGAAGGGTTATGAGCCAGAAAACCTACTTATTTATGTATTTATTTTTGGCAAGGAGAAAAAAAAGCTAACTGATGCAAAATCACAAGAATAGGATATTTATGTTTCTATCATTGTTCTTAATTTTAATTTTATATTATTTTATTACTTATTTTAATTATAAAATTAGAATGCATCCTTAAATTGCAACTGTAGTTTAAGTGGAGTGAAAGTGCATTGTGTACTGATATTTGTCACCATTTGTGGTGTTCCTTGAGTGGAAAAACAGTTGAGATTAAGAAACTTTCTTGAACACACAGTTATATGGTGAGGCTAATCTACAATCTAAAAAATCTCAGAAATCTTGTATGTTTTTTAATTAGTTTCCGGTGAATTTTCAGTAACAATTTAATTGTTCTGATTGTTTGGAAATCTCTGTATATAAGATTTTTAATGTGGGAAGATTCAAGAAAAGATTGTAAATTCACAAGACTGAATAATTCCTTAAGTAGTTACTATAGGATAAGAAATACTGTATGAATTACCATTGAAACTATTTCTTAGAGTCTTCTCAATTTAGTTTACATTTAACCTTAACCTGTCCTCTCATTGTCTGTGGATACTATTATGTTACTTTCAAGAGCAATGGTTGTTGATAATGCTGTAGATCTGACTCAGTTGTCACACATATAGAATGATGATGCTGTGTTGTGATAGTCTGCACTGGCCAGCTTTTTTCACATTTAAAGAAATATTATCAAGAATGTTCTATATGCAATAAATGGTGGCATACTATGCTGATCTCAGATGAGAGGAGAAATAAATTAGGAAAACTATATGTATTTGGAACAATGTTAGTTAAAAAAATTAGGCAGGGTTAATGGAATGTTGCCATATGGTAAAGCTTGAATTGTATATTGCCTGGTATAGAAGAATAAAATTACTTTTTCTGTTATGTAAACAACAGAAAAGCATCCAAATAATTAATGCATATGGTTTAACATCCCCTTATATTATTTTGCATTTCATTCAAATAAATAATTTTGAGAACTAAGTCAATCTGCTTCTGATTAATATTGGCTAGTATCCAAAATCAGTTAAATGTACTAACTATATTTCACTTTATGGGGGTTTATTATGAAAATTCTGTATCAGCTTAAGGAAATATTGCCTGTTTAGACCACATCCTAGAGGGAGTGGATCATCCAACTTTAAATGCAACTTTTAGATCTGATGAGTACCTGTCCGGTTTATTCATTAATATTTAATATACCTGTCAGTATCCATCTAGGCAGGTATTCAGCCTGGCACAGTCTTTTATTTTGCCTTGTAAAATCCTGATTTCTTTGGTTCTCATGGAATTAATGTGATTTTTTTCTTTTTCCCTCTTTCTCCAGTGTTATACTCCCATTTGTTGTAATTTCAGTTATTTCCAGCCCAATCTTATGCACTTTTTTGAAGTAGCTCCCCCTGAGTTCCGTGGAGCTCACTGCAACCACCAATTAAGAAAGCTTCCTATAAAACCTTTTCCAAGGGCATAACTGCATATAAGCTTAATGATGTCATTATATGATGGCATCATTATTTCTTAATGAAATGCTAGGTGAGAACAGTAGAAGAGAGATTGTTTTTCAGAATAGATTGCACAGGGAAATTTAGGTCTCCTTGGCTGGGATTCTCTCTGCAATAATTAGTTTATGTCTGTGTATTTGTGTGTGTGTGTGCGCGTATATACACACGCACACACAGGAAGGGAACTGACTCTATGATACTGCATTTGAGTAGGATGGTTTCAACCTCTCTGTATGCTTTTATCTTCTTTGTGTTCTGCATTTTGGAAGACAGTGCCCTTGTCTAATATTTAATTTTAACAACTCTACAATGTCTTTACAAATTTCACATTAAAATAATATTAGGCTTCAATCCATTCAACATCTTAATATTCTAAATTTTGCAAGCTCCTTAATAAAGTTATATAGTATATATTGGAATAAAAACATATCTTATAATCTAAATGACGTTGTATTAAGTATATATTGCATCTTTAATTTTCAGCCTCTCCAGTGGGTAACGGATACATTAAGCCACCAGTCCCTTCTGTTTCTGGCACACAAAGGGAAAAGGGACCTCCAACCATGCTACCTATCAATGTTGATCCAGATAGTAAGCCTGGAGAATATGTCTTGAAAAGTTTATTTGTTAACTTTACCACCCTGGCTGAACGCAAGATCCGCATTATCATGGCAGAACCTCTGGTAAGTCAAAGAGAAATTAACATTTCAACATGGGGTTAACTAAAACTAGTTTACAATCATTTTGCTGGAATATCTTGAGCCAGTGGAATATTACTGTTTTATTCAGTGTGGGGATTAAAGATCTGTAATATAGCAGCTCTGGTAAAGCTAAGAAATATATATGGAATCTGCTTGGGAAATGTATGCAGGTTGCCTTGCACACCTCAGTGGATAAGAGGAATATATGTAGGGAAAATGTATTAACAAGATCTTTTCATTAAATTGTATTTTTGCTGTAATATTTTAATTCTGTTGATACAGTATATTGTTAAACAATGAAACTATCTGGCTTATCTTGCCTTGGATTTTCTGGAGATATTTTGGTAGAGTGAGTGGAAGAGCAAATAGAACAACCAAGAAAGAGGAAGAAGAACTACTGAGAAAAAAGTCTGTCCTCCGTTGAGTGTAAGAACAGGGGGAGGGGAGTATCCTCTAGTCCCCTTCTGATCCAGTTGAGTGAAAACCAGTTGGGAATTGGTGGGTTGAGGCTGAAAAGGTGGAGGAAGAGTTTATTGTAGTTTTGTTAGTATGGAGAGAATAATGTGAGGTTGGTAGAGTTTTATTGTAATAGCTGTAACTCTTGAGTATGGTTGTTATCTGGCATTGAGGTGAATTGATAGGACTGGAGATGGAGGAGAGGATAATGGTAGTGATGGTTAGGTAGTAGAAATAGCATGAGGTAAAGAGGTGAGTTATTCCAAGGGAAGAGATTGGAACCTTGGTGCCAATTTCTACTTCTGAATCCCCTTGCCCCAGTATCTACTTTTAAGCCAGGCATCTGGGTCACTGCATCATGCTGGACTCAGGATGATTCTTTTGAATGCCAAGTCTGCCTATAATAAATCTAGCACCATCCATGATTCAGTTGTGGATGACAGGACAAACCTGACATGTGTATCACCAAGAACTTGGTTTTACAAAGGGGGAAAGGGATGTGTGCCCCTCACTGAAATCTCTTCAGCGAGGTTTCATGTGTGCTACCAGCTCCTGGGGCAAGAGGAAAGAAGTGAAAACTATATACTAGCAGATTATGGGTATTGCAAGAAACACTGCTTCACAAATGTGAGTGATATTTGTGAGGCTGACTAGTGAGTGAAGTTGAGGGTGCTGCTAGTGTAGAAGTTTCTTGATCTCATTACTATAGTGGATGTGGATTCACCCAGGCTGCTGGGTTAGGGCAATTTCTGCCTCCCCTTTTTGAGTTCAGAAACAGTTCAGGAATTTCTGGCTGCTATGATGTGATTCACTAACCTGACTCAGGTATCTGGCCACATGTTAGATCTGGCATTTACCTTGGGGCAGATAAGATGTTATTTGGTGCTTAGGGACTTTTCCACAAATCCCTTGTTGTAGACAGACCATCTTCTTGTGGTGATGGAGCTAACTGAAGCCAGCAACATGAGGGTTATAGTGGCTCTTAATGGATCCAGTTATCTTGTGAGCAGCTCTGTCAGATGCTTTGTTAAGCAGCCAAGGTTCTCAGTAGGATTGCCCCTAAAGTATTGAATGACCTCTCCCTGACTGTTGATCCGGCGGAGCTTATTGGTTCTCTGAGGAGCTTCAGAAAATGAAATGGGTGAAAGGACATCTCAAGTGACTTAGGTGGAAAACAAAAAGTCAGAGTGACCAGATTTGGGTATGAGATTACATTCAAGTCTACTCCATGGCAATAAGGTAGCAAAGCAGAATTACATTTCCCAAAGAACATCTAGTTTATGACAGTGCTTATGAGATACTCTTAAAATAGCACTTAAAAGATAATGGAAAGATCTATGCGGTATTCATCCTCCTGAAAGAGTCAATGAATTTTGGTCAGCATTTTCATGGTCCAATGACAAAATTCACACAACTTTTCCATTGTGCCATTCTCTTTGCCCGTATGGAGTAACTGTATGGAATATCAATCTTAGATATTAATCTGTTAGAGAGAAATGAATAATTTTGTTATAATTTGGAGGTATCCTATCTGACATAATACAACTCTAACATGATTATGAGCCTTAGGCACTTTTTCATATACCATATTCTGTTCTATGTGAAAGGAGACCCTGTTTTACTGCTTACTACCTACCTATAGGGAGCAAAATGTTTCTCATTCCTGAAGATTTCAAAATCTATTTCTTTCGGAATAGTTCAAGGCTCAACTGCTAATAAACCTGTATTTTTCCACTGAGACTTGAGTCAAAATGTAAAATGGAGAGTATTTTAGAACCATGAATATATATAAGAATTGGCCCATCATTGTAGTTATATTTCAACCTTTCTATATTTCTAATAAAAATTATGGTATAAGATTTCTTTATAAATGATTTCTAATTATTTATTTATAGAAGTTGATGTTTTTGTTTAGGCTCACATCTCTAAAACAAGATGAGTAGCCTGTTTGGCCATTGCAAGTCATATACTTATCTCACAGAAATATTGAATGAAAACCAGTGATGTATCAAATTTCCATTTACTTCAAATGAAAAGAAAAAAATGTAGTCATCATTAAATAAATTAAAAATGAGATTGGGATTTGGGTTGCTGGTTGGAGTGAAAGAAAAATTAATATTCTTCAGAAGCACCTGATAATAACACTACAGAGAAAGAAGAGGGGAGAAATACTTATTGTAAATTCTTGCTTGAGTGAACCTCAATTCCTGGTGAGTACATTGACAAATCTATAAAGTTTTCTTTGCAACAGTACAAAAATACTCTCCCCCTGCTTTCGTATAAGATTTTGTTTTTCAGTTTTCCAATCAGACCTACGGACCTAGGTCTCCTGATCAGGTCCATCCAAGTACTAAGCAGTTCTGACTATTTAGCTTTTTGAGATTAGTCAGAGTAGGCTAGCTGGGACAGAAATACTGATATTTTCTACTGAATGACTGATTCTTTATATACTGGTTGTGTTGTCCTATAAGATATTTATTCATGATGCCATATCCCAGCTGCATCACTACAAGCAATGCGAAGGGAAAGCCAATTCCTTGAATACCTTTATTTCAACAAATACACTCGTGCATGCAGGGGATGAAAAAGACATTGGAACAATGTTGTATTCTGTTGCAGGATGGGGTTTACTTTGTACCATTCCTGCAAAGCATTTGTTCAGATGAGATATGTAGCCATGATTTAGGTAAGCATAGTTTGCAGATGACATTTAAGGCTCTGTACCATAACCACAGTCTTGAATATGTACTTAGTTCAGATGTCCACAATATCTAAACCTAACTACAGTATGACACTTTTTGTGTTAAACTACGTCATGCTGTGCGGCAGTTTAGGTGCTGCCTAAGCCACAGGTTGCTTAGCTGCTGCTGCCTTCTTAGCTCAAGGATGTACTTTCCTGGGACCACCCAACTACAGTGCAAGCTAAGGAAAAGACACAGCTTCTTTATTGGTCTGCTGACAGACGCAGTGAGTATGCACACCCATGCCAGATCCAAAGTGCTTTTCCCGCTTCAGATAATACTGCATACCTCTAAAGAAGACTAAAAACAGCTTCAGTCTTAGAGCTTTTCCATACCAGAATATCACTTTCAGAAAGGTTGTCTACCTTGTGGTTAGTCTGATTGTGTACTCATGCTGGTCTCTGGAAGTCAACATTTCAAATAGGTACAAATGGAAGAAGGCAATCTTTCACATAACGGGATCCCATGCTTTATAAGTTTTTCAAGTTAAAATCAGCATTTGGACTTGGGTTTGGAAATGCATTGGAAAGTAGTATAGCCAACAAAGCACAGCCTGTCCCAGTTTAATAATCTTATTGCTCTAATATCTACTAATTGTAGTTTCCAATTTTTTTGAGGATGCAATGCCCTGTAATAGTTTAAATAGGAGATTATCAGACTCTATAACTATGTCTAATATGCCAGGAACATATGAGAAAAGGGAATCATTGCTTTGTCTCTTCCCTTTCATATCAGGTAGATCTTTAACACTTTTACTGATAATTGCTAGTGAGGATGTATTTATGTGTATGCATGAAGATTCAAATAAGACCCACTTCCGTGTTTTTAAGATATTTTCAGGGATGTCTTTGACAACTTTACTGTTTTTATTTTCTCCATAAGGGTAGAAAATCAAGCTTTGCATTCAGAACAAGTCCACTTTCAAAATGCATTAAATAGGTAGTTAGCTTGATATATCTATTAGTGTATTAGGTTCTTTTTGGCTCTTCTCACTGCCTTAATTATTCATATCAATTGAAGTTGAGATTCATGAGATCCATAAAATATTTCATACTTTAAGTTGTAGATTTTATGTGAATAGTTACCCAGTTTATTTCTTATAGTTACAGAAAATACAGAAAGCAGTGGTTAATAATGGCATAAGGATATTTTTGTTTCTGTTAATTGCTTGAGAATGTTGTCATGAGTGCCTGGCCTTTATGACTCCTAGGGGGAAAAGGTGTCTGGTGGTTTCTACATTTTATCTGTCTGTCTGTCTGTCTGTCTGTCTGTCTGTCTATCTATCTATCTATCTATCTATCTATCTATCTATCTATCTATCTATCTATCTATCTATCTATCATTAGTACTAGCAGATTCCTGTGGTTTAAAAAAGGCTGCAAAAATGTTTCTGAATCTTGCTTTAGCCTGAGTATTCCCAAACTAGGATACTTGTCTAGATTATTGGTATTTCTTTCTAGGGTATTTCATGCCCTAGTCACCTCTTGTTTGGACTTCTGTAATGTGTTGTACATGGGACTGCCCTTAAAGAGTATCTGGAATCCTCAGCTGGTGCAAAATGCAGCAGGCACAGGAAGTTATATGTACACATCACATCTCTGCTCCATGAGCTGCACTGATTGCTGGTTTGCTTCCGGGTCTGATTCAGGCTGCTGGTTTTGATCTTTAAAGCCCTTCCTGGCATGGGGCTGGGGACCGCCTCTCCCCGATTTACAGCTGCCTGTCCCATCAGGTGTGGCAGAGAAGGCATGCTGTGGGTCCTGTCTGCCAGGGAATTACATCTGGCAGGTCCCAGGAGGTGGGCCTTCTCTGCTTTGGCACCCACCTTGTGGAATCTTCTCCCCCCAGAAGTGAGATTAGCTCCATCTCTCTTTAACATTCTGCAAGTCCCTCAAGACCTGGTTATGTTATGAGGCCCCAGGGGATCAGGGAGATTTTGCAATGGCTCCCTTATTGTGGTTAATATCATCCTCTCTTGTTTTGTATGCTTTTTATATTTTAAACTTTTTAATTATGATTGTTTTATGTGTATTTACTATTTTTTTTCTTAATTAAGTGTTGTACACTGCCCAGAGTCACTCTCTTGTGAGATGGGTGGCTATACAAATATAGATAGATAGATAGATAGATAGATAGATAGATAGATAGATAGATAGATAGATAGAGTTATTTTGGACATTGAAGTGTTCTCCCACAATTTGGTTAATAATTTTTTGAAAGAGGGAATCAGATGACCTTTCCAGTAAGAAGCATATGATATCCTTGGAGCAGTAAACATAAACAAATGTAATTCAGTTTACTCAGAGGCAATATATGGTTTAGTAAAATGTAATAAGAATACTGCAGGTTGAAATGGAAATTTGACTTTTAAAATTTCTTTAACTGTAGTATGAATCATTTCCCAAAATTATTAAGCTTTACAACATTGCCACTAATATGAAAAAAATGATCTGACCTGGTCATTACATTTCCAACAATTTTTAGAAAATGAATTATCCACTTTAGCAATCAAAACTGGAGTGATAATACCAATGATAAAATATCTTGTATCCATTTTCTCTAAGTATATTATCTGGAATAAATTTAATATTCTTACATACAAATTCCCATTGTTGCATCTTTATTACTGCATTCAAATTCTGCGTTCATTTAATAATGGAATCTTTGTGGGTTCAAATATATATAATGATACAAAGAATTTTAAACATCAACATTCAATTGAAACCATAATCTTTCTTATTGGGATTAATGGACAGCCAATTAGAAAAGAACCATGGAAGATTGTTTTTATATATGATTACTGCTGCAAGACTATTATATGCACAAAAATGGAAAGACTCTGAAACCCACAATGAACGAATGGTTGGTAAAGATGACAGAGATGGCAAAAAAACCCAGGTTATCTGAGGAACCGCCTCGCCCTGGTCACTTCAGCCTGTCCCACTTGGTCCAGCAGAAGGGGCAAGTTGCAGACCCCACCGGTCAGGGAATTTCAATTGGTGGGGTCTAGGCAGAGAGCCTTTTCTGCTGCAGCGCCCGCCCTATGGAACATCCTGCCTCCTGAGGTCTGGTGTGCCCCTTCCCTCATGGCCTTCAGGAAAGGTATTAAATCCTGGATTTGCCAGAAGGCCTGGGGTCCAGAGGGGGGCCCGCACCTGTGGAGATGGCTGGTGGGATGATGGGTTCCCCCCCCCCCAGCATCTTACAGGTTTTTATAGGGCCAAAATTAGAGGAGGGTTTTTAGGGCATTTTTAATAAGTTTTTAAATTATTTATAGTTTTTAGCCATCTTGGAGAGAATTGTGTTTTTTCTTTTTTATTGTGAGCCGCCCAGAGTCACCTGTGGGGGAGATGGGCAGCATACAAGCCGAATAAATAAATAAATAAATAAATAAATAAAATTAACTTGTTTGATTAGAGAAAGGTCAACGACTAATTTATCAGTGACTGGAAACCCCTTATGGACTTTTTGCCGAAAAATGAACTTGTGATTTATAGGTTTGAAGATTAGAAAGAGTAGCTTATGGAAAGAAGGAAATTATGATGTAACTTTACAGAGACAAGGCAAAATATAAATGTATTTATAACCACTGTCAAGTAGATATGAAGCTGCTGCTTTATAATCTTTTCTTTTCTTTTTTTTTCTTTCTATTTTCTATTTTTCACTATTTACTATTTTTCTTTGTTATCTTTATTTACTTTTATGGTTTTTACTTTGTTAAAAATTTATTCAATAAAAATTATAACAAAAAATAATGGAATCTTGGATTTTTGGTATTTAATCATAAAGCATGAACAGTATGCAGATGAGTTGACGGCTATCCACAGTGTGGAGGGTTTTTTTAGTACATTTCAATATCCTTCAGCTTAATGAAGATAAAACTGCTTACAATTGGTATTGGTAATTTGGGATAGCTTGCTAGTACAGTTTGTACTTCATTTAATATTTTGTTTTGTGAAAATATAAACCCTTTTTCTTGGGAGTATATTGTTTAAACTGGAACTTTCAGTCATCTAGTATCAATTTGAAATGTTTTTTTTTTTTAATCTGCTAGGGTTTCAACCGAAATAATATATATAAAACAGAATGTAAAAATATTAACATTGAAGGTTGAAATGTTGAACTAAAATAGCTGATCTACATTCTAATCGTAAATGCCAGTTTATGGAACCAAGCACAATCTTACCAAAACGAGCTCAAGTCTTACTGGTTTCAGAAAAAGAGTTAAGTAAATAACTATGCATGTACATAACCTTCTTACCTTGAAATTCATGGGAATGAAAATTGCTTAACCTGGTTGGATTGTACTTAAAATATTTAATTTCAACCACAGTGTTACTTGGGAAACAGTCATGAGTTTGCCTTTATACATACCTGTTTATTTTATTAAGGAGCAATTTTAAAAACTGCTGGTCCTGTTAGATCTGAAGAGAAAAAAAGGGCTCAGATGTTAGGTGTTGTGATAATCCAACTGAAGATGCAAAGATAAACTGTTTACTAACACTGGTCTTCTTACATTCTGCTACATTCAGAAGTAAGAAAGTAAATACAGTAACTTTTTTCTTCCCTAATTTTTATTTTCTACCTGGCTTGCCAACTAAGTCCTTTGGTTGTGACTACAGTTTACCGCATAACTACTCCAAATATTTTTAGAACAACAATGCTGTATTCTCAACCCACTAACCCATTTCATTGTTGCCTTATTTTACAGCACATAGTGTTGGTAGTTTTCTCACAAAGTTTAAAACCTTCCAGATGCTTCCAGGGAGCTTTATTTATCATTTTGTCATAAGGTATATTCCAGCTTTTGTTCCAGCATTGCAGGTCTCTTTTTAAAGGGAAAAAGAATCTAGGCCAGATGTAAGAAAATTTCAAGATATGTATATTTTCACATGCCCTGGATATTGGAGGAAGTTTTCTCATTCATAACTAGCAGTTAAAATTGCTCACTTTCAGAGACATAGCAAAGACAGTTAGGCTTAATTTGAAATTGACAAACCTATCTGTCAAATAATTAAATAAATAACAAGTGTCCTATAGTATATAAATGAGGTGCAGAGAGAAGAAAGAATGTTTAGACTGACTGAAATCAGGGGTGTCTGCAATGGTGGGAGGAGTTTAAAAAAGTCAAGATGTCAGCCATAACCATGCAGTCAAAGTCCCCTTTTTATGTGGGTCATGATACATGTAAAAAGGGGACTTCAATTGCATGGTTGTGGTTGCCGTCTTGACTTTTGGGATGTTCCCAGAACACCCTAAGTGATATAATGCTAGAAGAATAAACCTTACGTTTCCTAAGAGCTTTAAATGTACTTCCACTCAGAAAGCCTTCCCTCTCTTTCAAATCTTCAGCCCCTCTTCACTGTTATTTCTCTCCTTTATGGGGTTAGCTGTCTAGGAATGCCCTTCCATTCTCATAGCTAGATTTCACTTTTCTCATGGCGGAAGCAGGTTTTAATCAAGGAGGCGCTACATGTCCGTGCAGCTAGTCTATTACATTTGGCCTTGCTTAATAAATATTTTGAATATATTAATTTGGTTACTTTTTAATTTGCATTTTTCATTATTCGCATTTTGATCATTTTTATGTGTGATGGAACAGATGTCTCCTGCCTTGTTCATATAGTTCATGGAAATTATTTATTCTCTGAGTAGCTCTGGATCCGTTGCTGCCTGCATACATCAGTCAATACCTGCTTTGCAAACCCTTGCTAGTAGACCATCATCCAGATCACTCAGACCACAGTCCCAGCAATCATTTCTCTTTTGTCAGCACCATTTCCATGGTCAGTATTATTGTTTCCGTTTCCTGGTCCTCTTCTGCGGACTGGATGGATAAATAAGAACACCATGTGTTAACCCAGGAAGTATATCAGGGTTGAAAGACATTGTACAAGATGTCATACTTGGCATACCACCTTGGAAACTTAGAGAAGGGGTAGAATATATATATAAGAAAAACAATAGTCCCAACCATATGCTGGGATTCAAGTAGTTTATTAGCCTGTATCTTGAGGTTCTAAGCCTATCAGTGAGTTCTTAGCAAAAGGTGAGTGTCCTCATGCTTCGATTGTAGATCATATGCATCTACAGTATACAGTTATAAATGACTTTAGAGATTGTTAACTGCACCTCATATCATGCTATTCCAGATCTCAAAGGAATATGGTAAGTGGAATGAATTTTATATATGCATATAAATACAAACAGTAGTGATAAAGCCAGTGCTTAAATTAAGTCATAATATTCAATCCTACAAGCTTAAAAACAGAATAATTGGAAGAATATTTGGGACTCAAGAAGGAGTTCATACTTCCATTTGAAATTTATTAGTGAGGTCAAGAAACATGGCACTATCTTTTGGGGCTGCCATAACTCCTCTTTTACCTCACAAACTGTAATTATTATGACTTTTAAAAATCTTTAGTTATTTCTGATAAAGCAGAAATAATTGTGACCTTGAGAGCCTTTTCAATTTTAATTTTTTAAAAATATATCTTGTGAAATAACTAGATTATGTATTGTTTTTAAATTCATTGTATATTCATGCTGATGAAAGTTCAGGTTATGAAAATGAAACTTTAATGGAACATTGGTAATTAAAATGGGAATATGTCTATTGGGTGCGCTTTGGTTCTTATATAACAGTTGCTTCAGTCCAAAATAAGTGAATTGCTGAAAACAAATAAACCCCTTTTTTACTAAATTCAGTGGCTGTAGATTTTGGCTCCGTATTTAGCCAAAAGATATTGAATAAATTGCAACAGAAACATTTGGGTGGAGTAAAGAATGTTCTTCCCCTTTTGCAAATAAATAGGCAAATAGAGACTTGAGAAATCTTCATACAGCAATTTCCAATTAGATTAGATGAATTTCTCATGTACTTCAATAAAATTTTGGATTTGCTAATATGGGAAGATAGAGAATCAATGGCTGTATTTAGGGAAAAAAACAAGTACTGGAAAGGAAAAGTGAGGTGATGGATCCCAAAGTAATTAAACCTGGTACATTTATAAATAACTTTTATTTTATGTATTTTTCATGAGTTCTTATGACTGCTGCCAGCAAATGCTATCCTTGTGCCTACACCAAACTACTTGCATAACCCATCTTTGATTCTCTACCATCTTCTCTTCTTGTCCTTGTGCAACCAGCATGATTATCTATCAGCCTTCCTGGCTTAGAACCAGCCAGTTCTCTGTTACCCAGCGAGACCTGTGCTGCGTTCCTGGCAATCGGCATCATTTCCCTTCCCGCTCATCAAATGAATCCAGAAAGCATGTGCAGGCAGGCAGATTGCTCTTCTGTGGCTGACCTTTCTCTGAGTGGAAAAGAGAGAGAAATTTTCATGTTCCCGGGAAGCCTCTTCCACCATGATGACAAACTGGCACAAGACTGCCTATTCAAGTAACTGGGGTCATGACCCACATCCTTTTTGCAAATAATTATGAACAACCTGCCACTTGGCTAGTAATAGTTTATTTAGAAAAAATAGTGCCTGATAATGCCTTGGATTTTATTTATTTTTTTGGTTCTTCTTAAAGTTTTGAAAGAAAATCTTTTTTTTTTTTTAAGGTTTCATTTCTAAAATCTTTTTCCTTTTTTGGGGAGGCTGGAAATCCGTACAAAGACAGTGTAGCATATCTTGTAATTCACTTCTAGAAATTTTGTATTTGCACTTCATTATTTTAAAACTCCACTGTGGTATTTCTCTGGAACTGATTTCTAGTTTGGAGTCTTAGAGAAAATCAGCGAGCACTTTGTGTCAAGAGACAACAATAATAATTCCTCCCCTTAATCTCCACATTTGCAATTGGTTTGCATTTTAGGCATCTTCAAAACCTGGAAGCTATCTTTAGTGCTGCTTCAGTGGAGCAATTGTTCCTAGTTGTGCCTGTTCTGATTAGTTCTAAATACTGCAAAGAGCCATTAGGGTATGAGAATGCATATTTTAATTTGTGCTGACTTGTGAAGCTGCTTGGCTTTTCCTAGCTAACTCTATACCTTCTTAATCTGTTTTCATCTGTGAGTCTTTGTTCTTTATTTCCTCAGCATGGAGCAATCATGCTTTTCCATCTGCTGTGTCTTGAGGCAGAACTGAGCTTGGTTCAGCTTTTTGTGAGCCCTGCAAAATGCCATAAAATGACTTTAATGTGCAAAAGCTAATCCATAGTGCACATCCTTAGAATGACTCAGTATGTGATGGCTACTGAGTATCTGTGTTTTCTTCCCCCTTTTCTTTCAACCTTTAATACTGAATTTGCTAATGATTACGAACTCTTTCTTGAAATAGATTTGCTTATTATCTACAGTAGTTCTGAGGGGCACAGAGGGCAGAACAACGATTCAATGACATAATTTCTGAGACACCAGAATTTTCAGCATGCTTCCACCTCTTCCCACCCCGGAACTTTTTTTTTTCATTTGTTTCTTGTGGACAGTTAGCAGGAAAGTGCTTTGGAGAGGCTCTAGGGATGCTCTGGAAGTCATGGGGATCAATGTCGTGATGGCAGTGTAACTGCCTCTGAAGGCCATCTACTGAGAGCCTAATGGGCCTCCATGTGCAGTTGGTTGGCCACTGTGAGAAAAGACTGCTAGACTAGATGGGTCCGGAGTCCAATCCAGCAAGGCACTGCTTATGTTCTTAAGATAGGGACTGGATGCTGCAGGCAATCTTCAGGATGCAGTTTCTCCACCCTATGAGAGGCATCTGACATTAGTGGTCTTAGTGAGAATCATAATTTGTTTCCCTGGCTGATGTCAGTTGCTTTGCTTGGACCTAAATCTGTAAAACAAAGAAACAGGCCTTTTCAAGGTAACCCATTGGTTGCACATACTGACCACATATTTGACAATTGGGCACAATATATTTCCACAGCTTCATTGTGAAATTCAGACTGGTAAAACTGCTAGAATGTGATCAAGAACTAAATAATTAACAATAGTGTAAGGTGATAAGAATGAAACTACTGATAGATAAGGTATATTTGGAGTAGGCTTGCAAAGATACAGAGGGGAGCTAAAACAGGAAACATGGCCCAGGTAATAGGCACTCCAAAAGATAAGAATTTTGTAAGTCCTGGGACATCAAAAGAAGGCTATGTGAGATAAGAAAAACAGGGGAATTCTGAGGAAGATGTTTTAAGTATTAAAAATACTAGTTGATCCTGTGAACATTTTTTCTGTCTCCTAATATGTTCAAGGTTATTCCCTATACTCTTACATAGAATAACTAAGGATTGCTCAGTGCACTAATGTTAAAAAGGGAATTTATAATTAGTCTGATAGTAGCAAATCTTCTAGATTTTAAAAATAAGCTTTTTAACATATGTATTGAAGTGGCAGCCAACAGTTTGCATGCTGAACATACAAATCCAAGACTGGAACAAACAGGAAAGACAATGTAGTAAATCAACAAATAGTTTCTCCCTTCCCTAGATTTTCATTTTGGGGTAACAGATTCAGAGGAACATATGCCTAATTAGAAAAATATATATGGGGGTGTAAATTTATCTTTCCTTCCTCCATAATTTCTGCAAGATAAAACCCACTGACTTCTCCACCCCTGCCCTTCAGTTACCCTGGTGACAGTTTATGATTAATTGTGATTTCTCAAATACTAGGTCTGCACATAATTCTGGATCCAAATCCTGGTTTAATAAGCCAGGATATGTTCAAGCAATGTGACTTATTTTGCTTTTTCTTGCATGTAAATGAATTAACAAGTTAGGATTCAGTACTTAAAATAGTTTTGTAAACCTGGGTCTGTAACTAAATGCTAGCAAATAAGACAAGTTTTTGGCTATCTGGTTTCAAGACAGCTTATAAATCTTACCTTAGTTGCAAACTTTGATATTTGATGTTGTGTACAGAATCCTGATATAAATAAATTTTAAATTGAATTGGGTTCGCCAGCACCTGACATAAAGAGACTGTATGTCAGAAGCACAATAACATTTTACAACAATAAATAATATACATTATATATTTTATTATAGGAAAAACCGCTGAGCAAATCTCTGCAACATGGAGAAGATCCACAGTTTGATCAAGTAAGTTATTTCTGAGACAAATAAGTTGCATGGCTTTTGTTGTCTGCACTGTAGTCCCATAGTTAGTATATGACTAGAGCAGAGGAGTTACAGCTTCATTAATCTTCCCTAACTGCTTTGAGGCTTTTGATAACTTCTGTTTTTTTTTGTTTTTAGGAAAATATATATTGTCATTCATTGTAGGGTAGAAAGCATAAGTGCAAGACTGAACCTACAATATACTATTGTACTTCCCCCCAATCTGCAGAGCCAATTCAAGACATGATGAAATTAAAAATTGGCAGTTTTTGCTTAAAATACATAATTTTAACTATTCATTTTAAGCCTTTCTCAAAGCTGAATAAAACTTTGTTTCAGCCCATATAGATTTCTTTGCAGCTCTGAAAAACTACAAAATGGTCTTACTGTATATTGCTTAATAATACAATCCAATTCTTTGTGGCAAATGTAAACTAGGGATAACGCAATGCTATTATAACATTTTGCACACTACATTTTATTTATTGACAGTCCTGTGAAAAAGTAAGTGCACCCCATTGAAATTGTTGATGTTTTCAACATATTTCAACATACACATATTTCATCTTCATTTCAACAATATTGATAAAGGAGATATAATATAAAAAATATCATGCACCATTTACATTGTGTATTCCATTGTGTACAATACATGCAAATTTTGCTTGTGGAAAAAGTAAATATAACCCTATATTTATCTGAAATATCTAAAATTAGAATCAGGTGTACTCATTTATGTGCAAATAATTAGAACATTGTTAGAGAGGATCTGGGAGGAACTTATTTAAACCTCAGACATTTAGTTTGATTTGCTCTTTTTTGTTGAAGTGTGTGGTATCACCATGCCTAAATTGAAAGAGCTCTCTCAGGCCTTCAGAAAGAAGGTTATAGATACCTATGAGTCTGGGAAGAGATTTAAAAAGATTGCTAAATAATTCGATATTAATTGTTCCACTGTCTGGAAGATGATCTACAAGTGGAAGAGATTTCAAACAACTGCAAAATTACCCAGGCAAGGCTATCCCAACAAGCTCAACCTTTGAGCAGAATGCAAGATGCTGAAAGAAGCCTCTAAGAACCCCAAAATTTCATCATGTGGCTTATAGGTAGCTCTCACCACTATTGATGTCAAAGTGCATGGGTTCTACCATTAGAAAGAAGCTGCACAAATTAGATCTACATAGGAGGTGTGCCAGGAGGAAACCTTTGCTGTCCAGAAAGAACATCAGAGCAAGACTAAAGTTTGCTCAAGAACACCTAGGCAAAGACCAGAACTTCTGGACAGACAAGGCAAGTCCTTAGAGGTAGTCTATTCAAGAAGCACCAACCATGAGTACTAACACTACCTTCATTCTAAGGTTACAGCAACAGAACCTTGCAAGTCTGAAAGTATATCTCTCCCCCCTCACTCTTACAATCCAAGAAACTAGGGAGGGTCCCTTCTGAAGCATTTGCCACACCCCCACTGCTTATATGGGCTAAGCTGCCTCTTGTCTGATCGTGGTCTAGTCTGCTGCTGCTGCTCCTCCTCCTGTCTCTCAAGGACATTCTCATAGACCATTACAAAGATAAAGTTATTTGGCCACAGTACCAGAAGACATGTTTGGTGAAAACCAAAGACAGCATTTCATGAAAAGAACCTGATACCAGCTGTAAAGCATGGTGATGAAAAAGTTATGGTTTGGGACTGTTTCGCTGCATCAGGGCCTGGGCAGCTCACCTTCATAGAATCCACTGCGAATTCTTCATTGTGACAGAAGGTGCTTGAGGATAATGTGAAACCATCTGTCAAAAGATTGAAGCTCAACCTAAAGTAGACCTTGCAACGTGACAGCGATCTTAAACATTCCAGTAAATCCATGAAGGGATATCTGGAAAGAAAAGAAAAGAAAAGAAAAGAAAAGAAAAGGAAGGTTCTGGAATGCCAAGTCAAAGCCCAGATCTAAACCCATCGAGATGCTTTGAGGCTATTTGACATGGGCTGTGCATGCAAGAAACCCTTCAAACATTGTACAGCTGAAAAAATTCTGCATGGAGGAGTGGGAAAAAATTCCTCCCAGTTGATGTCAGAGAGTGATAGACAGTTATAAGGAACTCTTGTTTGAGGTTGTTTCTGCCAAAGGGGGCAATATCAGGTATTACAACAAAGGCTGTACTTATTTTTCCACAGAAGAAAATGGCATCTCTCTTAATTTTTTGCTGGATATATGGTTGCAAAGTCAGTTTTTCATAGGGTTTTTTTTTTTGTTCAATTATATCACCTTTATCTATATACTGATGGAATGAAGATAAAATACTGATATGTCCACATACATTAAAAAAGGAAAAAAACCTACTTTTTCACATGACTGTATTTGTTTTAACATTTTTATCATGGTTTTATATGTGGGGAAAAACATCTCAATATAGTTTACATGTTACAGGGAAATGATGAGCTCCATAAGACAAGTACCTGAGCTATTATTTTGATTTGGCCTCTGTGATTGATACGTTTTTCAATTGTGCTGAATTTAAAATTGATTTCATAAAAGTTCTGAAAATTGATACATTGACTCCTTTTATTTATTTTTGGTTTCTCCCTCTCTCTCTTTCTGTCTCTTTCACACACATACAGTCGATGCACACTTTTTGATTTCACATGTTGGTAAAAACTACTTTATATTCAAATCTTATTCAAGTTGTTCAAGGAAGATAATCCATTATTAGTTCTATAAGAGCCTTAGCAACAGTTCAGTAGCTATTAAAGTTTTCCTGTCTCATTAAAATGTAAGACAGCAGTTGCTGGCAAAGTTGTACCAGTAATGTCTGCTGGTGAATGGTGTGTTACAGAGGGAATCTATCAAAGTCTATGTGAAAGGCCTCATGAGATTTAATTAGTACAACTTGGAGGAGGACTCATTACTAGAGGAATAAGAGTGTTTTAATCCAGCTCGAAGATCAGAAGTAGTTTGGCTGTAGAAAAAGATTGTGATGATCAAAACAAGGAGATAATATATTAATGTTTTAAATGTCTGAAGCAACAATTGTGCTGTGCAGTGGCATCTCTGTTGGGGGCAAGGGTGCCACAATGACAGAAGCAGCATCATGCCATAGTGATGCAAGCCCTGTAAGTTTTGTACATGAAGTGTGATGTTGCAATCACATATTATGGGCAGATCTTTGCAGTGTGACACTGTTTTCATTTTGGCAACAGTAGCAAGACCTTGCAGATGCCTATGGTCTGTGCTGGCCGTTTCTAGCTTGGTTCTTAGGCATGGGCAAACCATTTGGAGGGGTACTTCACAAAGTGTTGAGGTCCTGCATCCAGTTGCAGACTCAGCACAGATACATAAAGGGTGCTCCATGTTATCTGAGCACTTTGGGAATTATTGCCAAGATGGAGCAATTAGAGACAATGGGGTGCCCTTTGTTTTGAGGAATGGTTCGGAAGGGTATTTCAATAATTTTGTTAAACGGTTCTCCAAATGGATTGCATATTCCTAATACAAATAAAATTAATGAAGATATATAGTGATTTAATTTCTGACAGGTCAATAACTCTTTTTTATTATTACTTATGTCAGGGCAAAAAGACTACAGGTATGCTTTAGGTGACCTATTTTTCAAATTCTTCCAAAATAATTATGAAAAGTATATTTGTATAGACTGTTTTCAGTCCCTTGCAAGCAGGGTGTTTAAACTGCTCATTGCTTGTGTAGGGTGGGTATCTCAAGCTGTATGCTGTGTAGTTCATTCAGGATGGAAGAACATGATCATTTTGTGCAACAAGAACACATTTGTACATCTGCATACTCCCCTTCAGTAGTAGCACAGAGCTAGAATTCATCTCACACTGGCTGCGATTCCAATAAATGGAGAGGTTGAGTAACCAGCTTGCTGACTTACACTTTCCTCCCTTCCTGTATTCTAAGAGTCAGTCTCTGTAAATTCCACCCTTCCTTCCTGCCTTATAAGACCAATGACTGAAAAATTTTTAAAGCTAAGAAGACACTGTGTTAATATACCAAAGTACATACAGGCTATGTGTATTTAGTTTACATTACATTGGGCAACACTGTTCAGTAAATTAGGTGAAGGTGTATGGACTGGCCTCTTACCAGTGAGTTATACATACTGGGCTGAGTAAAGCAAGCTGAGACCCATGCAGCTGTCTTGTTCAAATCAGTAATAAATTCATAATAATTATCTTACTAATAGACCATTAGGACATACACAGTGACAAAAATAGGAGAATATTGATGAAAAATCATGTGGCAAAATTATTATCACCATAACCGTCAGATGAAAACCTATATGAATCTGGTGTGCCTTTTCACACTCAGAGCTTCACTGAAAGTGCATCTGAACAGGCAGCTGACATTGTACATTTGCCAGCTGGGAAAAGCAGGAACAAATGAGAGAGAGGTGAGGCATTTAGAGAAAGAAATGGTCATTTGTCACTTATCAAGAAAAATCTCAGTACTCCTTGCAAAATTCCATCACCAAGGATCAGCAAATACACAGAAAATGGAAAGATGGCTATAATATGGAGTTGTGATAGGGTTTAAGGAAAAGAAATGGAAAAAAGACTGCAAGTATTATTTCCGTTTCATTAAAGCTTTAGACAGAGCCTGAGATTGAAGGACACACTGTTTTATTTTCTGTCTTCCAAAGAGCATTTATTTTGGTAATGTTCATTTTTATTTTAGCTTATTCGTTTGACACTGACTTGTTCGTTCAGCTCAAAAAAACTGTATTGATATAAAATTGTGAGAGCAGAAATTGCCAAATTCAGCAAGATCCAATAAAAACCCAAGACGGAATATCCCAATATTTTGTTTTCTTCATTGATTTATCTTTACTTGAAAAAAAACTTACATGCATTTCTCTTCTTGTGGGGGAATTAGCAATTGGGGATATTTTGATTGGGGAAAATTGCATGGGGAAACATCTAGCACTGCATTTCTGATCCACTGAAAGGGAAGAAGGGCTGGAAATGGGAAGAAAGCAAAAATGCCAGGAGATTCACTCAATAACAGATTATTCTGAAAATAGTGGAATAAGTTGACAGTATATTGTTTAAGGTGTGGAATATAATATCAATTTATTCCACTATTTTCAGAATAATCTGTGGAGAGCCAGTTTGGTCTAGTGGTTAAGGCATCAAGCTAAAAACCAGGAGACTGTGAGTCCTAGTCCCACCTTAGGCATGAAAACTGGCTGGGTGACTTTGGGCCAGTCACTCTCTCTCAGCCCACAATGTCAGGCTCGGTTGACAAGCCGATCAGTCAGTTCCAGTTGCAACCAACGAATCAACATTCAGTTGATTGGGGTGGGGGTGGGAAGCAGACCTGCACCTGCGGGAAAATGCGAGAAAGAAAAAAGGCTCCTTAGCTAAAGGCAGCGTTCATGATTCCACTATTAGAAAAGCACTGAGTAAAAACAGGATTCGTGGGAGAGAAGCAAAATAGAAGCCATTTCTCACAAACAACAGCATTCAGGTTTGCCCCAAAGTACTAGGATGATCCTGCAGACTTCTGAAGGAATGTTCTTTGGGCAGATGAATTAGCAGTGAAACATTTTGGGCTATATATAAGGGTATTGCTTTGTCTGGTGAAAACCAAACATTGTATCCCACAGTTAGAATCTCATGCCAGCTGCCAAGCATGGATAAGGTAGCATGATCACTTGGAAGTGCTTTGCTGCCTCAGGATGTGAATGACTTTCTTGCACCAAAAGAATTATGATTTAACTTTTGTACAATACACACATTACAATAGTATGAATTACATTAATTATATTAATATCACTTTTTCACAGTGGTAGATCACACAGTGTAAAATAAATGAAGCAAGGACCAAATTTTGGTATTTTGCTTTATTTTTAATCAGAATCAGATTAGTAGGGCCTTCATGAGACCCTGGTAGCATTTAATAGCAAAGACATGCAAAAATTCAGAAAATCCTAAAAGAGACAAATATTTTTCTTCGGAATAACATATTCCTACTATATGGAATCTATTCTCCTATCAAGATTCTTGGGCAATAAGCATATGATATAGCTAAGTTGCTTATTATGCAACAATGATAAGATGACTTAACTATTGATTTGTGACAGTGGAATGTATATATTCTCTGTGGGTATTTACATTGGTTTTTCTGTGAAATGGCAATGAGATTTTCTAAATATTTTTCCTTTTTATCATGGTGCACATTATTTTGTTTTGTTAATTCAAATTATAGTTTGAATCATTTGATAACTGTATTGTAATGAAGTTAATATTTATGTTTACTTGATACTGTTTTGGGGTGTGGGGTTTTTGTACATAAAAATAATTTTAAACAGGAAAACTAATTTTTTTTCCTGAATTCTTTCTAATTTAGCTCAAACACTCTGAAAGAAAGCAGCACGTTGTGAATTAAAGGAATGTTTCTTTATTTATTCCTCATATTTATATAGCTGCCCATCTCACAGAACGTGACTCTAGGTGGCGTGCAATAAAAACAAACCATAAGACAAACATTAAAACACTCCATAATAAAACCATCAATATTATTTAAAAAGACTAGAAAAGAACATCTTCAATGGTACAGACAATGTAGCCATCTCAACCAATTTCCATTTCCCTGAGATCCCTGAGATAAAATAGTCCTATTGGCTTCTTCTCTGGTAGCCAGGTATGGGAATCTGTTACCCTCCTGATGTTGAACAGCTTCCCTTAATATTAGCAGTGCTCACTGGGTTTGCTTGGAGTTGTAGAACAACAACTTTTAGAAAGCAATAGAGTCCTCATTCTTGGTACAGACACAGCACATCTTTTCAACTTCCAAAATAATCATTTTGTCCCTTGCCCCATAACAACATGTAATAAAAAATGCATCATCTTCCATTATTGATCTATCTCCATTTTTCTTGCTTTACCTCTGTGACTTTCCTTCATTTTATTATACATTTTATTCTTCACGAATAACATTTTTATTTACTATAATAGTTTCCATTCCACTCTTTGATAGGAACATCCAGATATTAAGAATGCAACTCCTTCAGTGGGTAAACATATGCTTTTATATTTTATGAAATGACTTGTATACTTTCCAGTGATCATATAGCAATAAAATTTTTGATAATAATAGGTTCCTGATGTTGCTTCAAGATATTAGGCAAGCTTTCTTAATCCTTGCATCTATCAAGAAAAACACTGGCAATAAGTCTTAAGAGCAAAGGTTAAGAGCAGAGAATTGACTAAAGGTTACAGTGGATTTTTAGTAATCTGCAGCTAAATATGTTTTTATTTTTCTGTATTTTCCTATAGGTAATTAGTTCAATGAGCTCCCTTTCAGAGTATTGTCTACCTTCTATCCTGCGCACTTTGTTTGATTGGTATAAAAGACAAAATGGCATTGAAGATGAATCTCATGAATACAGACCAAGAACAAGCACAAAATCCAAAAGGTATGCACCTGGATACCTTTTATGACTGCTACCTATATTTTTGGATATTTGTAAAAACCTGTTGCTATATAGAATTTATAAAATGATTAAGTGTTTGCTTCAAACAGTAGTCAGAGTGCTTCCATTCTCCAATCTTGTCAAAGCATCATGAAGCTAGCTGTAGAATTCTCTTCATTCATATTGCTGAGAATAGACAGAGAATACCATGAGCCAATCAGTGCTTCCTTGGAAGAGTGCAAAAAGGGTGCAAAAGTTGCAAGTCAGTGCCCTGCACTCCGAGCTATAAGCCTTTGGTACTGCATATCCCAAAGTGGTGTGATGGCTCTTCCTGCTTAAAATAAGATAGAGAAGGGAATATGAATCCAGTGATAGATACCCATTTTGGCTTATCCAAGTAGACTAAGCCATCATGCCATGTTTGGCATCATTTTCATGTTGTGCAGATCAACCATTAAATGGAGGCATCTTCAGATGCGTTTACTGATGAATCATAGTCCAAGCTTGCTTGTTCCACAGAGATTATCTGAACCCTGGGCTGTGGTAACTTGGTAGTGGAATGTGCCCTTACATAAATGCAATTGACACTGTGTTTTATCTATTGATAAATATTGATGTTTGTCTATGTTTTATGTGGATTGTTTTACTGGTTGTATTTTGATATGAGATGTATAGAAATAGTGAGGGTTTAGAAATACTTTAATAAAGAAATAATTTTGAGGGAGAGCCAGCCGATGAATCTAAATCTCTTAAATTGGGGAATGATAAAGGAAATGAAAGGAGTGGATACTGAAACATCTTTAGAAGTTTGTCAGATGTATTGTTGACCACCATATCCCAAAGTAGAACAAGATAAAAACTGTTTAATATTATAATAAGTTGTGTAAGACAAGATAACTTTAATTATGTTTTTCTCATTTTTTAAAGTGATGAGCAGCAACGAGACTATTTAATGGAAAGAAGAGATCTTGCTATCGATTTTATTTTTTCTTTAGTATTAATAGAAGTATTGAAACAGGTATGTCATTTTGAAATTTCTAATATTTAATGGCATATGTTTTTCACCCTTTCTGTAAATTGCTCTAGAAAAGGTTATCTGAGCCTTCCAAATGAAAAAAGAATGGTACATAAGAGGATATGGGTTTCCACAGAAACTGGAGAATACTAACTTTGAGGAGTTTATTAGTTTGTAAACAGGATCTCAAGAGCCTGGGATTCACACTTTAGTTACAAACTGAGGCATATATGTTTACATATAGATACCACTTATCAACTAGAAGAAATGTGAAAGAAAGTTCTCTAATGTACTCACCAGAGAATGAAAGTAAGCTACTGTTTAGGATGTGCTTTCATTCTGTTCTTCTACTTTTCTCCATCTCTTATCTGGCAGATTAGGCTTCATTTTCTAAAGGATGTTGGGTCATAGAAAGCACCTTTCTGTTTTTCCTGTATGAGTAATGGGAAGAAAGAATTATTTTGATTCTAAATACATTTTCTAGAAGGAAAGCTATATGATTTTAGCAAAACTTCTAAATGTAGGAGAGCAAGAGGTGAAGCAAATTTACTGAAGTGTTTCTGTTTGGTGGCTTACAGTTTGTTGCTTTATTTCCTGCTTCACATTTATAAGTGCTGACAAATCCTTGGACAATAACTCAGAACGTGCAACAAATTGCATGTGTGTCAGAATTAAGGAGTATAGGAGCATTTTAATATCTTTTTGAGAAGAAAGCAGAGACATGTAGTGGTTGGCTCTGTTTGCCATTAGTCATCCTCAAGTATGAATTTTGTTAACTGGTTGTTCATTTGTTTTTCAGATTCAGCTTCATCCTGTAATTGATGGTTTGGTACATGATGTTATTAATTTGGCTTTTAAGCACTTTAAATACAAAGAAGGGTAAGGCTTTTTCTTGTATGAAATCTCACAGATTTAGACCACACTGGCATAGATAGTTACTTCAGTTTAGTGGTTAACCCCTGGCAGTATAGAACATGGCTTTGCCTTGAAGTAGGAATCTGGGAGCCTAAATATTGGGAGTAAAGATCTCCTTTCAGAAGTCACTTTTTTAATCAGTAGCCGTTCTGCCTTCTTTTAGAGAATTACATTTGGTATTAGAGCTTAAGAGCCCTCTCATAAATTCACTATTTTTATAAGTCCCAGACAAATAGAGAATTCCTACTTAATTCTATAACGTGGGCATACTATCCCCCCTGTTTCCAGTTGATCAGTCCATCATAGAGAAGGCTTACTCTTTTACAAGTATAGTGGTGAAGAAATATAGGGTAATCCTTAAAAGATTTGTCAGGTCAAATCAAATATTTTATGTCTTTTACTGACTCAGTTCCTTTCCTGTGCCTTATGCTGGTGCATGACAATAAAAAAGATTGGTTTTATTTATCAGATTTGTGATATTGTGTAGAATTAGATTTTTATGGGGCTATTACTCTTTATATATTAAGCCAGATTTCACACACTGTGGGGCTTATGCTCTTTATATACTAAGCCAGGTTCATACATACAGCTAAGCCATAAGCCATTACATCTGGGTATGTAGTACACACAAAATCAAAACCAAACAAACCACTACATGTGTAAACAAGGCCTAAGCCTGTGTGTCCATTCTTGAATGGTAAAAATACCTAAAGATTATTGGTTATATGAAGCTAAACTTACTGTGGAATTTATTTATGAATGTTTTGAAATTCTATATTTTCTTAACTTTTAACATATCCCTTGTCAGGTATCTAGGTCCCAACACTGGAAATATGCACATTGTTGCAGATCTCTATGCTGAGGTAATAGGGGTGCTAGCACAAGCAAAGTAAGTATATTTAAAATATGTGATAGTTTCCACTCAGAAAACCCGATTCTTCAGTGAGAAGTTTCTGTGTGTATATACGTGCATATGGATTTTCAGTCTTTGTAGCGATAGATCCTTTCCATTCATAAATGCTTTGTTTTATCAAACTATGTCTTGATGTAGAAAACTATCTGATCTCAGAAGGTACTTTCTGCAGCTAGTTTCTAAATGCTACAATCTTCTTCCATTGATATTATCTTTGGAAGCTTAGGAGCAGGAGTTAAGGGCAGTGTCCCCTCAGAATAATCTTCCAGGGGTGCCAGAACCAGAAGTGTGTGAGGTCACCTCCAGGTTTCTTAAATGTCCTTAATAACACACTCTGTCTTTCTTCCTTTCATTCTATCTTAGGGGTTGCTGGGGTGAAGCAGGCTGATGCAGCCAGAGAGATGAACTAATTCCTTGGACGGTCCCCACCATTCCTATTGCTCTGTCTCTTTCCATTTTTTCCTCTATTTTGTTCCCCTCACCTCCTTCCCTTCTCTGGGCTGTCCCACCATATAAAATTAGGCTGAGGGCTCACCTCTGGGCTAAAAGAACGGAAAGGCATTTTAAACACAAATTAATTTAGGAAATCTGAAAGTGGCATTTTGACACTTAGCTGTGATTACTTCATTTAATTAATGCATTATAAAGCCGAAGGGTTTTTGAGGTGGAAACTGAAAAGAGAAAAGTGTTGTGACAACACTGTTTGCCTATCGATTGTCCTTGATTAAATAAGTCTACATTGTTTTTGGAAATATTAACGATCTAATTATTAATTTAATTATTATAGTTATTAATTTATTAATTTAATGACATTTTAATGCTACAGGTAATTTGCAACCTTGTTTTTTCCCTGAGAAATTAGAAATGAGAGTTTCATAAAGTAGGGAGTTTCTATATATACTTGTTGAAGAATGTACGTCACTACCTTTGAATGTTACTCCTTTTCAATTACAAAGTTACATTTTGGAAAGGAAAACTTTGTATTTGTGTTTCATGGCCATGGGAAATCTAGAACTTGTTAGATGGCATTGTAATTCATTTGATTTACAGCGTGACATTGGAGACTTCATTATCCAGGCATATGATGGTAGCTTTTCTTTTCCACTTGCCATAAAATATTTCACAGGTCTTATAGGAGTTCTAGAAGAAAAACTGTTTTGTACTGCAAAAATCCACGTTGTTGCTGGACATTTGCGTAATTGGTTTTATTTATTTAGATACATAATGCCACCTGACTCCAAGACAACTCTGGGCGGCTTACAATTTAAAACAAATATATAAGATATAATGTATAATAAGAAATATAAATATCTGATTACTATCAAACATCTACTTTGAAAGAAGCCTCATTATCATTTATTTTTGTTTTGCTTGTTTTTAGATTTCCAGCTGTGAAGAAAAAATTTATGGCCGAATTAAAAGAGCTGCGGCATAAGGAACAGAATCCTTACATGGTCCAAAGCATTATCAGTCTAATCATGGGGATGAAATTCTTCCGTATTAAGATGTACCCTGTGGAAGATTTTGAAGCTTCTCTTCAGTTTATGCAGGTAGCAAATTTCCATATCAGGAGGAGGCTGTCCTTTTTCATACAAAGAAACCTAGGTGCTTCACAAATGTTTGGATTTTAGTAACTAATTTCATGTGGAACATGTGGATTTTACTACACAGTTCAGATAGTAATGAAAACTGGAGAATAAGATATGCCTATCATATAATGATGACTGAAAAAAGTATTTTCATATGATTGCTGTTACTCTAAACGTTTGCTTATTTGGCAGATTATTATATTGTTAGATTCAATTTGGAGTTAACCCTAGCCCCAACCCTTGGATATGGTGGGAGCTACTTTTGACTAAGCATCCATAAACTTGCACTGCTTCTTAAATAAAATTGTCAAGTAAAATGAAGGCAAAAAATGTTGCATATTTAAAGAAGTAGCAGCTTTGTCACAAAAATACAAATATTCTTGTTCTTGTAAGGTTCATGGCTGCCCAGAAAACTTGAAATCAGTCAGCAGCACAAAATAAAAGACTTCAAGCAGGGACTTCTCTAAGCAGCGTTTTATTTGGCCAAGCAAAAGTCTGGGTGCCCACACCATGCACCAAGAGAGAGCAGGGGGGCACACCCTTGGAGACAAAACCACAGCCTTTTATAGTATTTTTAAAAGGCAGATCTTAGTACCATTATAATGAAGATTAGTGTTACAGCCAGTAAAAGAAACTTTAGCAGAATATATTATTTCCCGCCCTTGTTTGCTTACATTAATTTAAAGGAGTTCCCCCTAACTCTTATACCTTGTCAGTCCCTGCAGACCCTTGTTCTGTGTCCTCCCTCCTTATCAGGCCTCAGACTTAGTCTCTTCGGGAGGAGTTTTCCCTATTATCTGAGCTAGCTCGTCTGTGGTCAGTTGCTTCCTCTTGCAATTTCGCTAAGTGCTATTAGTATTGAAGCTTGGCTATAGAGAACTCTGCGCATACTCTAAAGCTATGAAGTTAATATTGCCAGTTTAGATATTGCCAATTTAGTTTTTGATCCCTTCATTCTTATTTATGCAACTTTCTTTTCTATTTCTCTTTATTCCAGGAATGTGCACATTATTTTCTTGAAGTTAAAGACAAAGATATCAAACATGCATTAGCGGGCTTGTTCGTTGAAATTCTTGTCCCGGTAGCTGCTGTAAGTTCTTGTTTGATTACTCACCCATCACCAAAGTCCTGGAATGGTATACATAATATCAAAGAGCTAGAATAAGTTAAAATACATAAAACTTGAAAAATTTAATCTGATGTTATAATAGAATTGAAGTAACATTTTGACCAAAGCTAAATTGATACAAAAGTTAAACTAAAAATAAACAATTAAAATTGTAAGCTAATTGAAAGTTGTGTGTTTTAAAGTCTTCTTAAGGGCCAGCATGGACAGCAGTCCCTGTATTGCATTGGGAATTGAGACTTCGGGCTACCATAGAGAAAGTTTGGCTCCAAATAACAACTAGGCAGACCAGCTTCCACTGAGAGTGGGCCTGTTGTGGATTATCTTAGTGATTGATGGGAATCTTGCAGGAGGAAGCATTCTGTCAGTGTCCTGGGCCCAAGCTACTTAGGACTTTAAAGATAATAAGTGACATATTTCACTATATCCAGAAACAACCAGTGTTAACACCTCAAAATCAGTGCAATGTGGTCTGTCCTGGCAGCAATGTTTTGCACCAGCTGAAATTTCTAAGTAAAACACAAGGGCAGCCATAAAAAAGATACATTACTGAAATGAATCATGGGGGATAAAAATATATGTACAATTGTTTTAGATCATTATTATTTAAGATATGATACAGGTAAGGTATCAGCTGAAGCTGATAAAAAGTGTTTTTGGCCACAGATTTCACTTCAAGGATCAGGGCAAAATTCAGATCAAGAATCACTCCCAAGCTACATACTGTGTCTATTCTTTCTGTCTCATCTTGGACAGGTAGATCTATCAGCCTCCCTAGAATTATGATCCCCCACAATGCCTTCCCTGGATTCAGTTTCAGTTTGCTTTCCTTTGTTCAGTCTGTGACTATCTGTAGGCAGCATTCTCTTTTTTATGAGTATCCCAGCTGTATTAGAAAATCTAACTTGAGGTAGAACGTTATGCATCTTCAAATCTCTCTCCAGGCTGTTAAAAATGAAGTGAATGTTCCCTGTTTGAGGAACTTTGTTGAAAGTCTCTATGATACAACACTTGAACTCTCTTCACGAAAGAAGCATTCACTGGTTAGTAATGTTGAAGTTAATATATTTTATCAAAAGTGTCTTTAAACAGTTTTTTTTTCTTAAAAGGCTTTCTGAATTTTTTCCAAAGTTGTGTCCCTATATCTGATTCCATTCACAGTAATTTTTTGGAACATCATATTTTAATATAAGTGCCTCTCTGTCTGTCAGTATGTATATAAACTGTATTTATGTATTTTGGTCATATCTAGTTATTGTTGATTTCTAGCTATTAAAAAAAAATCACCATTATTTTTCACTTCTATATCAGATATGTTCCAATGATTATTGTAAGGCTAAGAAAAGGAAAGGGGTGTGTTACTAAAGAGTGCAGGGTAATAAAACATTTGTCAATGATCAGTGTCCTTAATAAACCAGCCAATATATGACTTCTTTTAAAACAGTAATTTTCTTTCTTGTCTCTAAATATAATTATACTTTTTGTGGAAATTAATAGTAGTGTAGTTATTTAGTTTTGGAAAGGTATAGCAGAGATGAAGATATGAGTGATTTTGATGCACTGGGTCTTAGCATTTCCTTCTTCCATTGGATTCTATTAATTTTGTGGGTTAATCATTCCCAAGCCTCGGATTTATACAATAATTATCTTCAATAATTTGAGTAAAGGAGCTGGTGGGGGGTGGTGAGAAGCTTCTGCATTCGTTAATGGCTCAGTAGATATTGGCAGCAATGGTAAATCTTACCACTGTTCCAATTTTATTTACATTGATAAGACTGCTATTTCTTCATTTTGCTAAGTAGTAGTTAAAATGTATCAATGAAGCTTGCAAATGTGACTATATTATGAATCAAATTTTGGAACACCGTAACAAAATAATGATGCTTAGTGTGAAGAAAGTAATCACTTTTAAGTCTAACCGAGGTCATTTGGAGATATTTAGACACGTGCTTAACTCTCAAAATTATTAGAACATGAGATGGGCTTCTCTGACTAGATCATGTCCATTGGCAAGATCAATTGAAAGTGAATGGTATTTTAAGAAAATAAAAGGTGCTTTCTGATATTTCAATTTAAATCAGATTTCAAGTTGAAGGAAGTAGATTTAGTATTAAAATTTAAGTTATTGAACTAAATGTTCATGAGATTTTATTACACTGAACCCTTTATTTTGTTTCTAATATTTAGATTTGGAAAGCATTAGATTGGGGGGTGGTAAAAGACTGGAATGAAGAACACAAAGTAATAAAGGATAATTGCACTAAGGACCAGAATAACACAAAATAATAACAATGGCCAATACCATATAGCACCCATCTTCCAGCGATTTCCATGCAAAACAAAAAAGTTTTATACTAAACTATTATTATAAGACACTAACCAAGACATAACAAGGACAGTTGCCATCTATTGTTGGGCGGCAACATCATCTGACCCCCTCAACTAATTTAATTTTGTTCTGTAATTTATATTTTAAACTTTATTTTTCTGATCAATGATTGTAATAAAAGATTTTGATTTGATTTTGATAACGATGAAAGGGTTGTAATTTAAATAGTGTATTCTAATATTGAGAATGTAATCCTGTGCACCAAGGAAAAAACCCCTACTGAATGTAGTGGATTTTCTCCAGAGTACATATAAATCAGGTTGTACTGTACACTATCATACTTTGCTTTTCTAGCTTTTTTGCTTTTCTAAGCAAAACAAAAAAAGAGGGGGAAAAAACTCAATTGAAAGTGCAGGGTAGAACATTTGGAACAGCACAGAATGTGGCACAAAAAAACTTCCCAAATATGCGTTTTGGATCATCTAGCTTTCCCCTTTGCACTTGACCTGCAAATTGTGGACTCTTTTATTTTTTATTACAATATTTTAATTGAAAAGGAAACTTTAAGAATACTTTTTAAATGAAAATAATATAGCTGAAGTGTTATAGGAAAGTTAGAAATTTCTGTGACCTTATAAGGGACAGTCATTTTGCTAAGGCATTTCCAGTAATAGAGCCAAATAAAATGCAGTTCTAAGAAAAACATTTATTTAGTGGCTCATTATTATTTAAAATGGGATGAAGAAATACCAGTTGCTTGAAAAAGAACGCAAACTGCTTCTTTGTCACTAGCATGAATATATTTGTTAATTTATCCATTAAAGCCATTGGCCAGATTAATCTATACGATTGCTCTGTTTGTGGGAATTCTAATAGCTCCATGACAGCAGATTCTTAACATCTAGCAAATCTAACTGGTACAATAATTTGCAGCTTACTGCAATTTGTCATAAGAATGTTATATCAATCTGCTTTCTGTTGCTGCATAACGTTGGACCATATTTCAGATGTTCTGAATAATGCTAGATAGAAGTATTTTATTGTTCAACTGTAAACATATTCCTACATTTATACGGAATAATCACAAAAAATCATGATAGTTAAACTTTTTAAAAATAGTAATAGTTAAACTTTTAGAAAAATTGTTTGAATACTTTGTTTATATTGGCTAATGCATTTAATATAACCCAGGAGAGAGATGGGTCTCTAAGGTTTACTGTGGATCTGATAATAAATTAGTTTCCTCCTTTGTTGTCATTCAAATAACCTTGTATTGCTTTTGTCCCCTATTTAGGCTTTGTATCCTCTAGTAACATGCCTGCTTTGTGTCAGCCAGAAGCAGTTCTTTCTAAATAGATGGCATATTTTCCTCAACAACTGCCTGTCCAATCTCAAAGTTAGTATCTCATTTTTTGCTAGCTGTTGTTAGCTCTGGGTATATGTATCATGAACCTGCCAACGCTATCTGTACAATCTTGGATCTCTAATTTAGAGGCTTCCTTGCAAATCCTTACATGGATGCCCGTACCCCTATTAATTACAAGGTACACACAGTGTACTGACTCAGGATGCATTTATATGATATAGAACCTCTATCATATTTAAGTACCTTTATTGGAGTACATTAAGATAGAGCTACACTATTTGTAAATATACGAATAAGATTACTCTTTTTAAATCATAAAATCCACATCTTATCTTTAAGATGATAATGAAGAATTCATTATAGCTGCCCACTCCTGTAGACTCTGGAAAGCTTACAAATTCAAATACAAAACAATAAAAACAGTTCAAAACATGCAACCCCACAGGCAGTCCAGACTAAAGATATAGTTACTAAAATATATATATAATAATTTTTTTTAACAACTATTTTAACATAGTTGTTAAAAATAACAGAACTACATTCTTTGTACTTTTAAAGTCAAAAAGGCAGGTGGGGCCTACAGCAAAATGTTGCAATGTGGAATGTTCTTCGGTCCTGTTCCTACCAGCCAGGAATATGTTATTTGAATAAACTCCATTTTGTTGTCCTTCCACACACGTGCTGGGTTTTGCATTCTCCTAAACATTTCCACGGCTCAGTCTTTCTTAAACAAACCCATTTGGATTAAGATTTTCTTCTATTTTTACAAAATTTGCCTGCCGATACCACCCACCCTCTTGTTTTTCAGAATCACTATTTTAGTTATAAAGCCACCAGAACCATCACATTCCATTTCCAGACATCCCTACTGGTATATGTGATAACATAAAAGGTTATATAAGGTTTTAACTCACTCTTCCTCCTTTTATTTCATAAATATTTATATGCTGTTTGGATGGCTAAGCTTTCCAGTTTTATTAACTGAAATATGGCTTTTAATGTCAGAGGTATGATTGGTAAGAACAAAAATTTAATAGCCAGGAACATTATTTTTTTAAGTTTAGCTGGATAGCCCAGTTAGAAACCATTGCTTAAAAACTGTCAGTTGCTTTAAATAATAACTTTTCCCTGTTTTGAAACCCTGACTACCAATTCTTTGTGTCCTATTATATAAACACAATGTAAATGTCTTTATTCACTGAATTATGTTGAAAATGATTTACTGAAAAGTTGTGTCATTTTGCTTAGATTCAATCCACTGAGCATTATTGTGGTATTTCTAGAAAGGATGGTTGGTTACAAAGCTAAATAGCTGTACTCTATTGTTATTAATTAATAAAATGTAAAGAGACTGTCAAGCAGCCTATCAGATCCTTAGCAGGATTTCTATGGTGTCCATAGAACAGTTGTTGAATCATACAGTTAAAGGACTGTTTAGGTCTCAGTTCCAGTCCCTACTCAATTGCAAGAATCCAAATGAAAACATCCGCAACAGACGGTCGGTCGCCTGCCTCTGCTTAAACACATCCAGTGAAGGGGAACCCACCACTTTTCTGGATTACTGGTTCCACTGTTGAACTTAACTGTGAAGAAGCCTTCCTGAACTGAAATCCATACTCTTTGTTCTGCATCCATGAAAGAGCAGGAACATGTCTTGACTGTATTTCAACCTTTCAAGTATTTGACTGTTATACTACTCCCTCAACTTCTCTTTTGAAGGTTAAACATGCTCAGTTCCTTCATCTTTCATCATAGGACTTTGTTCCTTGTTGCCCTTCTCTGAACCTTTTCCAGTTTCTCCTTTTTTAAATGAGTTACCTGGGCACACTTGAGGTGGAGTCTGATCAGTGCATCTGTCATAGTTGCATATAGTGATGTCATAACATTTATCAAAAGGACTCAAACAACTCTTTCCATACTACAGTATAGGATTTTAGAATGTCTCTTATGCATTTTACTAAACCATGTTTCAACTATGCAACTGAGTTCATACAATACATTAGGCTATAAACCTAGGTTTACAAATTATAATTGCTAGGTTCATAGTTCACATGCTAAAACAAAATCAAACACATTTCGTTATGAATTAGCAAGTTCAATAAACTCAGCCTGTATAATTGTCAAGCTTAAGTTACTTTTTGTTGACTTATTGACTAGACACTGTCCCACACTTAATGACCACTGAGACCTGCTTTTTGTAATGTGCACCCTCTAGTTAATGTTATAAAAGCTGATAGATTGGATAAATTACTTTGCAGAAAGGGAGGTTCAATTTTCTTTATTAAAAGTATTTCAATTAATTGTGGAGTAGATAATAGAGATTCTTTTAGCTGCCATTTTTAAAGTGATGTTTTGAATGCTAACATTGTCTTTTATACAATAGTAATACACCATTTATGTGCTTGAGGTATGAAGTATTCACATCAGCTTGCAATTTAAAAAAAAAATCCTGTCTTCAAGTCAGTTTGCTCAGCTGGCTTTAAAAGGACACTTTGCGGATGTTAAATGATGTGGTGTTTGTCTAGCAGATTCTTTGGCTTCTATCACACTTTAGAGTTAGATTCCAGACTTTGGTGACAAGACAAAGCCGAAGACATACCCATCCATCCAAAACTTAATTTTAAGAGATTCACAATATTCACACAAGTGAACATCCCTAGTAAGAATATTTCTGATTCCAATGGCTGAGATGCCTTCTGCACTTTTAAGATATATAGGCAAGACCAATTCAGCTTATCTAATGCTACAGTGACAAAATGGCGTCTTTTCTCAAATCTGTTGAATCCAGGTATACATATGTCAAGCTACAAGCATCATAATTTTAAATATATTAAACATTTGTCTGTCCTCTGTTTCATTCTCTTTTACAGAGAATGATGCCCATGTATCACTTTTATCAAAGGTAATTGATATGAAAGTAGCACCTTTATTACAGGTTCATGTATTTATTGCAACATTTGTATCCAACCTCAACCCAAATAATCTGGGCAGCTCATATTCATAAAACAGCCAAAACAATCCAGTATAAAATGTGTACTAAATCAATTATTCTTAAAAACCCACATTTACAATAAAAAAGTTAAAATCAAATTTAAATTACCAATCTCCTTGTAAGACCTTCTGTTGGCCTGCAAAATCTTGACGAGAAAGTACCATTCTAGCTGCCATCTGGAAAGCTGGCAGAAAGGGGGCCAATCCCACATCAGGGGGCAAGCTCTTCCTTTTTTTTTTTTTGGCTGCGCTCAGTCATTGCTGACCCTGCAGTGACTGCTTGGACGAGTCCTTGCAGTTTTCAAGGCAATTGTTTTTTGGAAGTGGCTTGCCAGAGCCTCCTTCCTAGAGCAGAGCCCAGCTGGTGAGCGTAGGAGGCAGGGTTTCCGTTGCTTCGCGCCCTTTTTGGGCGTGCGCGGTTTTTCGCGCTTACCGGCAACTGCTCCCAACTCCTTTTTGCAAGGCGCCGCCAGCATTTTTCCTCCCACCGGAGTGAGAGTCCCCATTTATCTACTCACATGAGTTTTTGACCTGTTGGGTTGACAGGAACTGGGGAGGAAACAGGAGCTCACCCTGTTTAACGCGAAGGCTGGACTCGAACCGCTGAAGCGTCGACCATTTCTGGCCGGCAACTTTCAGCGTCATTAAGCCGCTGCGCCACCGCGTCCCCCTAAGGTCTTCCATGAGAATTGCTAAATCTGTCTCAATCTCACTAAAAAAAGTATCCAATTTTAGCAATAAAAGATGCATGCAGATGAAAAGCGCAGATTTTTGAGCTCATTATTGTGTCTTATTCCCTTTCGGACAGAATTCTGCCAAACACCTTCCCAGGAACATATAACAATCCTATCAGAGTTGTTACATTTACTTGCTTTGTTTCTCTATGTGTAGGGGGATGATAATAGCATTATTTTGTTTACCATCCATATTTTAGCAATTCTTCAGGTTTACCATCTATAGATACAGCCTTACAATTTGTCAGCATTCTCATAATACTTCTTTCTTTTCATCGTGTTTCTCCTTGTACCCCAACATTTACAGCATTAGTTTCAATTCCAGTTTTCAAAATTTGTCATTCATATACATAAAATACACATAATCATACGTATATGCATATAATCATATAATCCCTTCATACTTTCTTCCATACATTTTTCTCCTTTAATTCATAATCTTCGCCTTTGCTTCCCTGCATGTATTCCTCAACTGCACTCCACAAAATCACTTCATTCAGATCTGTTACATCCTTCTAATTTTTCTCAGTTCCACAAAAATGCAGCATACTGTACCTAACTCTCTTTCTTTAATATTTTTAATTTCTATTGTTTACTTCTCTTATATTCCAAATCACAGCCTTCCAGATTAATGGTCAGCATCAGAAGGGGCTATAGATATCATAGAGATGAAAGTTATCTCAGACATCATCTAGTCCAACCCTTTGTCAGCACTGGATCTGTTAAAGCATTTTAGACAAAGGCCTATCAAGGCTTTTTTTGAAGACCTCCAGTGATGGGACATAAGACAAATGATTCCAAATGGTTGACAGTTTTTAGCATCAGGAAATTCTTCATAATATCTAATCTGAATCTATTGTAATTTCAACAAACTGGTTCTGGTCCTGCCCTTTTGGTCATCTCCCTCCATATGGCAGTCCTTTAGATACCTGAAGAACTGCTGTCATATCTCTACTTATTCTTCTCTTTTGCAGACTAAACACACTCAATATTCATAAGATTTTTTTCCTGTTCCCTCACCATCTTGGTAGCCCTTCATTCCATTTGGTTCATGTCCTTTTCAAACTGCAGTGTCCATAAGAATGTATGCCAAATAAGTCCTGGCTGAGTGGAACAATTATTTCCCATGATCTGGACTCTCTGTTGCTGGTAATTTATCTTACAGTAGCATTTGCCTTTTTAGCAGCCACATTAAACTGTTGATTTATGTTCAACTTGCGATTAAGCTAGTCTACAGCCTCAATTGCTGGTAACTATAGGTTATCATTCCATGCTAATGGTAAGGACAGTCTTGGTTAGTTCTGGCACATTTGGGCCAGTTTACCACAAGTGCAACCAAAGCCCAGTTTTACCACAAGCATGCTCATGTGCAAGCTAAGAAATCTAGAGATGACTTTGCAATTACTGTTGCCTACATCCCACCAGTTATGAGGTATTTGAATACATCATGATTAAGTGAACATGGGAGCCAGTTTGGTGTAATGGTTAAGGCATCAGGCTAGAAATCAGTAGACCATCAGTTCTAGTCCCCCCTTAGGTACAAAGCCAGCTGGTTGACCTTGGGCCAGTTACTCTCTCTCTCAGCCCTAGGAAGGAGGCAATGGCATACTACTTCCAAACCTTGCCAAAAAAATTGCAGGGACTTGTCCAGGCAGTCACCAGGAATCAAAAACTGACTCAAATCCCCTCCCCTCAAAAGTGAACATGGGTAAACATGCCATAAGAACATAGCCCAAATACTTCGGCTCTCACGGCTCTCTTGCACAAAGTCTGCTACACTGAAGGATCCTTTATTTCCCCCTTGCAGGAACCCAAACAGGACCATAATCCATATTTTGTAGATTTGTCAGTCTTAATAGTTGTCCTAGGCCTATTACAAAAAAGATGCCCTTTTTTCATGTCCATAAATGAAAATTCAGTCCTTTTAAGATTTAGCAGCTATATGAAATATTTAAGAAACCAGTGGTGGAATCTAATTTAGGCGGATCTTTTGCTTTAATAAACCAAGATTATGGTATATTAATTATTTTTGTTGTTTTTAGAACAAGGATCCCAAAATGGCTCGAGTTGCACTGGAATCTCTCTACAGACTGCTGTGGGTTTATATGATTAGGATTAAATGTGAAAGCAATACAACTACCCAAAGGTAAAGTTATATATTCATGTTTCATTTCAATGTAATGTTTCTCATAAAGTGGGCAAATCACTAAAGCTACCTTCAATCAAAGTGATCCAGGAGTATAATTAATGCCATATGATGCAAAGAAAGGAGTTACATTTTAATATATATCCTGGAGATGTTTGTAAGTTATGTTTTGGTAAATATACATTTATAATGTATATCTGTCACTTTTTAGTCACCCAGCTAGGTAACATCTTCAGTGCTAGAATGGAGTGGGGTCTGTTTATATACAGTAGCTTGCCCTGTCAGTGTTGGTGGGGGAGTTGTTTTCTCCTTGGTAGTTCCTTGATTAGGCTTAATGAGCCTAATTGTTCCTACTAGTCTGCTGCACGGTCCATCCAAAGCCTTGGTTGCCGCTTGGAGTAAAAGGACAGCTGAGGCTGTGGATCACGCCCATGCGACCTCTTTCCTCTTGGGGATCCTAGCACTCTTCATGGTTTACAGAAGAGCTAAGGGAGAGGAAGCGAGAAAAGAGACATCTAGAGCGTTGCTGGCGCTCGACGAGGGACAAACTCGACCAAACACGGGTTAGAGCTGCTATTCATGCCTACTTAGTGGCGATAAGGGTGGCAAAGCATCACTATTCCTCCACTTTTATTGTGTCTGCAGATAGCTGCCCCGCAGCCCTGTTTTGGGTGATATGAGCCCTCCTGAGTAAGGATGGCTCAGAGAACCTTCTTCAGGGATGTGTGGAGGAATTTTCCCAGCATCTGTCAGATAAAATCACTCAGATTTGTTCCCAGTTGGACATTGGCTTTGTTGCAGGTCCAGTGGAGATGCCTAGGGAGGAGTCTTGGCCTGTTATCTGAGAATGGTTTGAACCTGTTGGACCTGAGATAGGGGACAGGGTCCTTGGGGCTGTGAGCTCAGCCACCTGCTCTTTAGAATCACGTCCCTCCTGACTGGTTATAGCGGCCCAGAGCGTGGCGTGTGAGTCGGTTCTAGAGATGGTTAATGCATCTTTGAGTGAGGAGGTTGTTCCCTTGCCTCTTTAAGAATGCCTTGGTTTGCCCCCTCCTCAAGAGGCCGTCACGAGACCCCACTATACTGGACAATTTTTGTCCAGAATCTAACCTCCCCTTTGTAGGGAAGGTGATTGAGAAGGTGGTTGTACAACAGCTTCAGAGGACCTTGGATGAAGCAGTTTATCTGGATCCCTTTCAGTCAGAATTCAGGCCTGGGTATGGGATGGAAACAGCATTGGTCACACTTTTGGATGATCTCTGGAGAGGGCAAGATGGGGTTTGTGAATCCGTCCTTGCCCTACTTGACCTCCCTGCAGCTTTTGATACCATGGTATCCTTCTGGATCAGCTCAGAGGATTGGGAGTGGGCAGCACTGTGTTGTGTTGGTTCACCTCCTTCCTCCGGGGCTGATTCCAGTTGGTGGTGGTTGGGGAGGAGAGATCCCACCCTCAGCCCCTGTTATGCAGGAGTGCTGCAAGGTTCGATGCTCTTCCCACTCCTATTTAACATCTACATGAGGCCCCTTGGTGAGCTCATCCCTCATCATGGGGTGAGGTATTATCAGTATGCTGATGATACCCAATTATACATCTCTGCCCCTGGCAAATTAAGCGATGCTGTGAATGTCTTATCCTGGTGCCTGGAGGCTGTGAGGGTCTGGATGGGAAAAACAGGCTTCAACTGAACCCTGGCAAGACTGAGTGAGTGGCTTTGGGTTTTGGGGCCTTCTGGTATTAGGGCTATGCCATTTTTGGAACTGAATGGGGTTGCACTGCCCCAGACAGACCCTGTGCACAATCTGGGGGTCCTCCTGGACTCACAACTCCTGCTCAGAGAGCAGGTGGCAATCATGGCTAGGAGGGCCTTTGCATAGCTGCATGTTGTGCACCAGTTGCGCCCATTCCAAGGTCAGAGGGACCTACTCACTGTCATTCATGCCCTAGTCACCTCCCGTTTGGATTTCTGTAATGTTCTCTCTATGGGACTGCCCTTGAAGAGTATCCGGAAGCTTCAGCTGGTGCAAAATGCAGTGGTGTGGGCAGTTATGTATGCCCCAAGGGTGGTGCATGTTACACCTCTGCTCCACAAGCTGCATTGGTTGCCAGTTTGTTTCCGGGTCCAATTCAAGGTGCTGATTTTGATCTTTAAATCCCTTCATGGCATGGCACCATGTTACCTGAGGGACCACTTCTCCCCGTCCCATCAGGTCTGGCAGAGAAGGCATGCTGCATGTCCCTTCTCCCCCTAGAAGTGAGATTAACTCCATCCCTCTTAACATTCCACAAGTCCCTCAAGACCTGGCTGTGTTATGAGGCCTGGGGGTCCCAGGGGACCGGGGAGATTTTGCGATGGCTTTTAATTAATTTTATCCCCTCCTGTTTTGTGTGCTTTTATAGCTTAATTTGTAATTGTTTTTATGTATTTATTCTTTTTAATTGTTGTACGCCATCCAGAGTCACTTTGTGTGAGATGGGTGGCTATATAAATACGATAAATAAATAATGAAACATCTGCAAGCAAAGAACCAAGCTCAGAGAACCCAAGGACTCTACAGTTCAACCCTGAGCTACATATATTCTCTTCTATTGGTAATTTTTATTCATTATGCAGATACCTTTTATTTAACTACACTTACATGTTCCTGACACAGGGAGTCTCCTTTTGTCTCAATTTTAGCAAATCTTCGAATGCATTAGGCAGAATGTCACCCTATCTTTTAATCTGGAAAAAAACATTTTGTCCGTTATTAGTATTTTTCCTAATTAGTATTAGGATTTTTCTAAACTATTTCCAGAAGTTTAATTAAGGTACATAAAGATATATTGCAAGAAATGAACTTGTCACAATGATTTCTTTTTTTAATTTTTACAGTCGGCTTATAACAATCATCGCAACCCTTTTTCCAAAAGGTTCCCGAGGTGTAGTACCACGAGACATGCCTCTGAACATTTTTGTGAAAATTATACAGTTTATTGCACAGGTTTGAAAAACTTTAATGCATTTTAAGCAATGGAATGTTTTATTGATACGTTTTACATTGTGTTTCCTCCACTTTAGATGTCTGAGTTTCGCTTCTTTAGTTATGACATGCTTAAATAGTCAGTTTCAGCTTTCAGTTGGATATACCATAGGAAATTCTCACATTGAAAGCTACACTAAATTCTGGTAATGGATTGGACACTTCTCAATTATATCATATCTATCAGAATCAGGCATTTATTTTCTTTAAGTTCTACACGGGAACTTAAGTAAAGAAGTGGACAAAATATTCCTCTTCTTCTGCTTCACAATTTTCTAGATAGGCAGTAATCTCCATTCATTGTTTATATAGAAAGCTTGTTACAGCTGAAGTCTCGTTAAAATAAGTTGGAGTTCTATGTTGAGTTGGAACTCTGATCATTCCACTGAGCTTTATATCTGAAGTGCAACGAATGTTATTATATGTTCATATATAATATATATTTTGCTGTAGGAACGTTTGGATTTCGCAATGAAAGAAATTATTTTTGATTTCCTTTGCGTTGGAAAGCCAGCAAAAGCATTTAGTCTCAATCCAGAGGTACAGTATCATTATTAACATATTTTTGCATATTTTAAAAAAATTATAACATGGTTTTAGTATCTTTAAGAGAAAAGCAAAGAAAGTGGGTCAGTATTATCTGGTGTTCTTAAACTTTGTTTTGGCACAAGACGATCAACTCTCATCTGTATCATTTGTCAAGCCCCTAGCTGCAATTTCACACTACCTAAGGACATGTTTTTACAGTACTGTACATACATGGAACAATTCCATTTAATTCGTAGAAATTTATTTATTTGTTTGTTTGTTTATTTATGAAATTTATATGGCTGTTCATCATAAACAAATAATTCTGGGTGGCTAACAATACAGACCAATAAAAACAATTAAAATACAATTAAAAGCAGACATAATACATAACAAAATACAAAAGCTGAGGCATTTCACACATTATCATTAATCACAGACTTGCCTATATGTGTTAGACTCTGTTATCACCCAACCCTAACACCTGAGGGAACAGCCAGGTTTTTGCAGCCTTCCAGAAAGCCAACAGGATTGAGGCTGTCCAGATCTCCATGGGAGGCTGTTCCGTAAGGCAGGCACAACAATAGAGAAGGCTTGCCTCCTATATAATGTTGTGTTGACAAAAGTAAGGAAGACAGAAAAGACTAGGGAAAAAGCAAGACTTTGGCCTGTTTGCTAGTTGTAGCACATTTTTAAAAATTATACAAATACTCTGTATGTATTATACTGCTAGTTTCTTGAGTAACTAGTTGGAAACATAAAATTACACCAGTAAATGTTTCTTATGAATTCATTAACCATGCAAATGAAGTCATATATGCGCTGAGCTCAAAAGAGCTGGGATTTGTCTTGACCACCCCACTATTTCATACTGCCATTATTGTACTCTTGTCAGTCCTCCTGAATTCTCATTGGAATCTAAGTTTACCTATGGTACGTGTCCTTTGCAAACTTCTGGAGATACTGCATTGATCTCCAGCTATTTTCAGTGTAATCTCTTCAGGTCAGGTGAGAGTAAGGGGGGATCAGTGCTACTAACTGCATAATTGTTATTTTGCTTTCAACATCCATCCATCAAATTTGCAGAGAATGAATATTGGTCTGAGAGCTTTCTTGGTTATTGCGGACAGCTTGCAACAAAAAGATGGAGAGCCTCCAATGCCTGTTACTGGAGCTGTGCTGCCTTCAGGAAACACGCTACGAGTGAAGAAAACTTACTTGAGCAAAACTCTCACAGAGGAGGAAGCTAAAATGATAGGCAAGTATCAGACATGTCCTCTGTCTGTTCACAAATGTATATGATAGCCTGACCCAAATTTCACCAACATTGCTAGCCCTGAGTATTCATTTCACTGTTGAACTGAGTATATGCGAATGCTTCTTTTGGAGAATGCAGCTTGAGGGAAGTTAAATCACAGTCTGGTTGCCTGGGGAGAATTTCTAGTTGCCAGTAGCAACTAAAAATTATGCAAATACTATAGTAACATAATGCATAACCCATTTATTATGGTGTACTGTTTATTTTTTGCATTTAATTTCTCTAGAATTTAACTCTGGCAGAATAGAACTAGTAATTATTAGTCTATATAGCCAAAATAGGAATCACATGAAATAACTGTTCATAATGTGATATTAATGTGATTAATATTAAGCTATAATATAATTACTGGAGAAAAAATAAAGCAGTATTATCAAAGAAAGATCTGTCAATGGCTATTTGTTAGACTAGTTGGAGTATCCTTTGCTTGACCCATGTCTTAAATGTAAATACAAAAAAAGGGTTAGTAGTAAATCACATTGTCTCATTACAGCATGCTGATAGAAATTCCATAGTTTTAGGGATATGGGCATTATTGAGGAGATGATACTGGACCAGCCCTTAAATTTGATCCAGTACTGCTTTAGAAATGTTTCCCTCTTTAGAGCTGATTGAACAATCACTTGAGACAACTAGTCCTAAAAATCCTCAAAAGTCTGGTACTAACTCATATAATACAAAGCAAAGAAATGTTTCTCTGAGCATCTTATATGGTTCTATTCAGAGTTTTATAAAAAACAGGGTTTACAGCAGTTTGCTCTAAATTCAAACATCCCCCTTTGTATCACTATGTTAGTTAACTGGTTAGCTTAAAAATTAATGGGTATTAGATATATGCTAAACTCCATAGTTTGGGAACAGAATATTCTGGTGACACCTGAAATTCCCATTTTTCTGCCAGAATCTTGGATATGGCTGATCCAATGCAGTTCAACATTTTCTGGGACTTATTATTCTTATCTCAAACAGTTTAACAAGGTATTCATGAGGTAGATTCTTTAGGTAAAATTATATTCCCTATACCTGGAATATCTATTCAGTGACCTGAAGAAACAAAAACCACTTTTCTGTCACTTTCTAATCTGCCTAAGAATCACACAAGGAGTCTATTGCTTTAACACCCTCATTTTGTGATCCTTCCTAGCTGTGACCAACATTGATATAGTGTCACCAGACAAAGGTCATAATCAGCATGTAGGTTCCTTTTCTGCATTTTGCTGACCTGTGACTGAATGTTTTTTTAACTGATATTTTCTTTATTTGGTTTATTAATATTCAAATCCAAAGTAACTGTGGAGGCAGAGCATCCTTTATCATAGAGCGACGTATATTCAATCCTTGTTAATTATAACACTTAAAATATGCATCTTTGCAATTTTTTCTGAAACTTTAGATTTACATTTTAAAGAATTATTATCATCCATTGTATGTTCTTCTAGGCATGTCAATGTATTATTCTCAAGTAAGAAAAGCTGTAGACAACATACTGCGACATCTTGATAAAGAAGTTGGGCGGTGCATGATGCTCACAAACATACAAATGTTAAACAAAGAACCTGAAGATATGATCACGTAAGTCTTAAGTGATGATTGATGTTGAAAAACTTGTAATAGCTAATTCTTTTTTTAAAAAACAAATCCTTATCTATATAGGAGTGTGCATAAACACACACATACATATACGGAGATCATATGAAAATAGTTTGCATGTAAATACGATGAATGCTTCTAAAACATTCCAAATATGGGTGAAACTAGTATAATGAGTTCTCCTTCACTAAAGGACATTTTGAAGAAAATATCTAGACTTGGAGATAAGACTTTATTTCTAGTTTTGTTACTGAACTCTGTTCTTTCAGCTGGCAATAGCTTGAGCCTCTTTGCCTATGCTCTATTTATTGAATTGTGTTCATGGGCTTGTAACTATTTCAGAGAAATCTAAAGATAAAATATAAGAAAGCCCTGGTGGATCAGACCAAGGGTTTATCTTCTGCTGTGACCAGAAGTAGCCACAGGAGGTCAAAATAGTCAAGGTGGCAGCTGCAGTCAAAGCCTGCCCTGTTTTGTGTGTGTGACATGTATGTACAAAGAGTCAAGGTTTTGATCAAGTGGTTATGCCCCCTCCCCACTGCTAACTATGACTGAGGAGATGCCCCCTAGTAAGACCTATTCAGAGGCCTAGAAAGTCATATTCTAAGGGTAATATAAAGCCATCATGACTAAACTAGTAGTCAGCATCTTTCTTGTCTAATTTATTTTTCAAGCTGCCTAACAGATATCATCCTACTGGGTGGTAACAAATTCCATAGTTTGATAATGTTGACTCTTAATGATGCTGAAAGTTGCCGGCCAGAAATGGTCAACACTTCAGCGGTGCAAGCCCAGCCTTTGCGTAGCAGAGTGAGCTCCTGCTTCCTCCCCCAGTTCCTGTCAATCCAACAGTCCGAAAACTTATGTGAGTAGATAAATGGGTACTCTCACTCCGGTGGGAGGAAAAATGCTGGCGGCGCCTTGCAAAAGGAGTCAGGAGCAGTTGCCGGTAGCGCGGAAGCCGCGCACGCCCAAAAAAGGCGCGGAGCAACAGAAACCCCGCCTCCTGCGCTCGCCAGCTGGGCTCTGCTCTAGGAAGGAGGCTCTGGCAAACCACTTCCGAAACACCTTGCCTTGAAAACTGCAAAAGGACTCATCCAAAAGCAGTCACTGCAGAGTCATTAATGACTGATGCAGATAAAAAAAAAAAAAAAAAAACCTCTGAAAAAGATCAGATAACTTCAATCTTATAGAGGCTGAAAAAAAGTCTCATTTTATCTCATTTTTATAATTGGCACTCTCTTTCCGTAATATGACAACAAATAGTATCAGGACTATCCCACAGGTTAGGGAATAGCTCAGTGATGGAGCATCTGGTTTTATCAAGCCTGTACCCTAGGGTATACACAAGGAAGCAAGAATAACAAAGACTTCAATGAAGTATTTTAATGCAAGAACTCCCAGCCCTCTTGTATTCATGGGTTCATTACTATGGAGTCTATTTTGAATCTCTTCCCAGCTTTTTGCAGCCTGGGCTGAGATGCTGCTCATGACATAAGCTATATCTAGTGTTTTCCCCATTAGTTTCACAGTATCTCATAGGCGGGCATGCAGAAAGTTTCTGGTTCAATCTTCAGCCTCTCCCTCCAGAGTTAAAAAAGGCTCTGTTCCCTCAGAACCAATATCATTTTCGTTATTATTTATTTATTAATTTATTGTTGAATGTTGTTATTGACTTGAATCCCCACCTTTCTGCTTATGGCAGTGTTTTTCAAACCTGGCAACTTTAAGATGTATGGGGAATTCTGGGAGTTGAAGTCCACACATCTTAAAGTTGCCAAGTTTGAAAAACACTGCTTTATGACAATGTTCAAGATCGCTTACAACAATTAAAAAATAGAGCATATAAACTATAACAATTATATCAGGGCAATTAAAAACAAAAGTAAAATTAAAATCTGTTATTAAAATAATTAAGAAAAGCTTGGAGAAAGAGATCCATTTTTGCCTTATTCCTAGATATTTGGGGGGGGGGAATGTGCTTTTGGGGGACTGCAATCCATAGCCTGGGAACTAGCTGAAGGTCCTTTCGTGCATACCCAATTGCCAGCAGGGACATATTTAGAGGAACCACTCATCCTGATTTAAGTAACATTTAGTGTAGACAATAGATTCCAGAATTGTAGGTTAACCAAAGTCTTTCTTTATAATTCTTTAAAAATGATACTGGAGTTAGAATCTTCTTTGTGATCCAGCAAAATTACTTTTTTCATTATAGCTGTGATTTTGCACAAAATCTACTTATCTGGGTTTTGAGACAATTTTGACTTTAGCAATAGTATAAGTACCACAGTGCTTATACTGTGTAAGGCTATAATAATTTTAAAATAATTACTGCCATTTAAGGGGAGTGTGCTTAGTAAAATAAATGTATGTCAGTTTGCTATTTTTTATATATTTGTTTCTTCTGTCTGGTATTAAAAAGTGATTAATAAAGTATTCATATTGTTTTCAGAGGTGAAAGAAAACCAAAAATTGACCTTTTCAGGACTTGTGTTGCTGCTATTCCACGACTCCTTCCTGATGGAATGTCTAAATTAGAGTTGATTGACTTGCTATCAAGGTAAATTGTGTACATATTAAATAATTTTTAGAGGCAAAAATGTCATTGCTGTTCAATTTATGGAACTATATAATAGGGTTCTGTATCATGTTGGAAGGAGCATTGGAACATGTATGGTGTGCATGCAAGACCTGCTGGCAATTCCATAAACCACACACTGTTTTACTGGATCTCACTGTAACTGCTGAAGCCAACCATGCCATCCTGAGAAAAGAGGCAGCTGCTCAAAGGAGTTAGAAACAGTGAGCAATCAATTCAGGCTCCTGTGTGAAAATAACAAAACACACAACTGATTTATGTGTCTTCCAATAATTTTTTATTCATCCATACTGATTACAAACCTCACACCTATATGACCTACAAATGTCATAGTAATTTATTCGAATCTGGGATTCAAATATTACTTACGTGGCTTGTTGTAATCAAGCAAAATTATTGCTAAGTTTAAAACTTAGAATTGGAACCCATCAAACAAACTTCAGACTTTAAGGTTCAGGTCATCCTCTTATCTACCTGTGCCCCCATTCCCCATATTTCTTGTTCGTTTTGTGCCTGGAAAGTAATGATTGCAAATAATGCCAAGAATCTAACAGGCCCCAGAATTGACTGGTGGGTTGCATTTGCCTTAGTTCTGAAGGCTAGCTGAAATGCATACCTACAGATTGCTATTGTTGTCTATACTTTGAATACTTCAGTATGAAGGTTTTAAAAACATGGTTAGATTATGATGTTTGCCTGAAAAATAAACTGCATTCCTGTTGAACATTGTGATATTGACCTTCTAGTATCCTTCTTCTTACTCCAAAAATCAGCATTTCAATGCAGGTTTATAGTGCTAGTTACAGTTAAATATTAAAGGCCTGTGCATAGTATCAGCACCTTTTGAAATTCCTAAGAAAGATATTTTACTATTTTGTTTTGAAAATACAAGAATCTATCTATCTATCTATCTATCTATCTATCTATCTATCTATCTATCTATCTATCTATCTATCTATCTAAACTTTACTAAATTTCAGTGGAAACAAAATTAATTCTATGACATTAACTTTGCATTGTGTTTTACTACAAAATTAATTACTTTCTGATAAGTCATTTCAAGAAAAGTATAACACATAAACTTACCCAAATCTGCTCAGAAACAAATTCCATTATATTCTCTGTGTTTTCCCTCTGCTAAGTAACTATAGGATTGCAAACTTAGAAATATATCAAATAAGTAAAATCTTTGTATGCTGTTCGGTTGTTATTAGAGATACTGTAGCAATGTTGACTGAGGAGAAATGTATAATATTAATGGTTAGTAAATCTATACGTAAACCGATTACAAACAGATACTTTGATTATTGGTTGCCCATAATTTGTCATTTCACTTTGTTTTTACATAGGCTTTCTATACATATGGATGATGAACTTCGGCACATTGCTCAAAATTCACTTCAGGGCCTACTAGTTGATTTTGTGGATTGGAGAGAGGATGTACTATTTGGTTTCATAAATTTTTTGTTGCGTGAAGTGAATGATGTGCATCATAGCCTCCTGGACACATCCTTAAAATTATTGTTACAGTTGCTAACACAATGGAAGCTTACAATACACACTTCTGGGAAGACAGGTGAACAGACAAAAGTCAGATCTTCAGAGGTAAGATTCTAAAAGTAAAGATAACTTTCTCTAAGCTTTTTAAAAAAATTTAATTAGAATGTCATGTATTTATTTTGCACTGTAAGCACAATTAACTTTTTATCTTCAAGTTCATTCCACTCTCACTGATAGGCAAATGTTATTCTACTCTCACAGATAGGAAGATACCTAATTCTGTAACTAATTCTGTAGTAATCTTCAAGGATAACCTGTACTTCTACTCAATCCTTGCTGTACTGGTACACTACAACTGGGTGGTGGTAGAATATCTGTGCTGTCCTGTATTATTCTGTATTCCATCCAGTTGGAGTACTATAGTATTCACTAGTTAAAATGGATAAACCTACTGTAGTCTCTGCCTTCTTAACATGTTGTTCCTTCACTTTATGGAATGAAAGTACCCATTTTTAGAATGAGTATGGCAGATTTTTTTTTTCAGCAAGCATAGTAGCCTCCTACATTCAGAGTAATTTCAGGACAGCAAGTCCACAAGAACTTCATGTAGACTTCCAGCCTCCCTGAGAGGAACTTCTGCAAGTTCGCCACCATACAGAAAATACAGGAAAGGTGCTTGAAGCAGCAGTTTGTGGTCAAGCTACGGCATGCTCAAGTCCTACCAACAACTAAAGAAAACAGAAAAAGTGCTGGATAGCATGCATACACACACACACACACACACACACACACACAAAACATGGGAGGAAACTTTTATCCCACACACATTTTTATATCTGTATTATGATATGCATATGAAGGACTGTATCATAAAATATAATTAAATTTAATCATTATATATTTTAATATAATTAAATATAATAAATGAAACTCTTGCTTCCCATCCATTGTTCATCACAGTTAACTTTACAAAAGGCCTTTATTATGTATCAATAGAATAAGAAAGAGTAACTTTGGGTCTACGATGAGAGAAGAGCATTTTCTTGGAATTTCTGTAATTTAAATAATGTTACCACAGATAAGCTTAAGAGTGAGAGAAACAGAAAAATGTCTTGTAAATAGATTATAAGCCTGTACCCTCAAATGCCCCAACAAATTGACCTTGTTTTCTTCCAGTTAATTTCTTCTGAGTTATGTGTATCTGTCCCAACCCTGCATTGGAAGTCATTGATTAATTCAACTAATACAGAAGTGTAACAAAATTATCAGAGGAGGCTCCCTACTGAGTCTTTGCATTATTTATTGTTTGGATTTTGCTTCTTTCAGATCTATCCTGCTGAAATTGATTCGCTTGGATAGCCTTTCTATAACAATAATTATTTTGCAGAAAAAGAATGAGCCAGATTAGATGAAATGCATGATTTGGCAATTTATATAATTCAAAATTATTTTAAAATTTGAGAAGTATGGATGATGGACTTTTGAAGATTGGTCTTCCCATGCTATAGTCTTACTTTAAATTTGTATAGATGTCTGGCATGGAAGTTAAGCTTCTCTTTTTGAACTAATTGTGGCTTTGGATAGTAGCAGGAAGGAGATACCAGATTTTTTGTTGTGAAGATCCTATTATGGCTTTAAAAGAAGAACATCAAATGTCAGACAGCTAACATTACTTCACATGTACTGCGTACCACAGGATAATGCTTTTGAAGAATAAGAGTGAAACATAGTTATTATTTCAGTGAATAGGGGGACATAGAAATCAATGCCTTATTTCTATTTCAAATTTTACATTTAAATTATATATTTTTCTATATTAGAATATTGTGAATCCTTGATCCCTAGGATTAGAACTGGAAATATATTTGAATGAGTCAACAAATGCCTTATATTGCAGCTGATAGCAAATGGATCCAGTCATAGGACCCAGGCTGAGCGAAGTTCTTATTCAAATGTTCTGCATGCTGTTGAAGGTTTTGCACTGGTATTACTCTGCAGCTTCCAAGTTGCCACACGTAAACTGGCAGTTTTGATTCTCAGAGAGGTCCGTGCTTTATTTCATGCTCTGGGACAAGCAGAGGTATGGCTTTTCTTCTTGTATCATGAATTTGATTTTCCCCAACAATGTAATTATGAAATAAAAATAGATTTTGCTTTATCAGCTGAGGTTTTGTGCAGGTTTACTTAATAATTAATTCCCACCAAGGTCAGTAACCAATAAATCCTCATAAAATTTGCTTTTAGGTTCCTCTGGTTTGCATCGCCATTCTAGATGTGAAAGTTAGTGGTCTGAGTGCCAAATTAGCCATGATAGCAAAAGATATGCAGTTATATATTTATAGTTCTAAAAGAATGAATTGCAGTTATAGAAGGTACGGATCAGGACCACCAGGCTGGGCAAGAAGGGTAGCTATTTCCACATGCCTCACATTTCTGATAAAGATCCGTTTCTGAAAAGCTGCTATTTAACCCCATCAGGGAAAATGTGCGGGTATCATGTGAATATCCATTCCATTGGTTATCTGAGGTATTGTATTTTAGGTTGATTTAATCTTAATCATTTAATTTATGATTAAAGACTAAAACAAACATACAGTATTGGATAATGTATCAGAGAACAATAAAACCCATTATAAATACCAAGAAATTTCTCCAACTGTTTACATTAAAGTATTGAGGTTTCCAAAATTACTAGACAGTCGAGTGTCTGATAACAAGAATAATTGCAATAAATTTGACAGATTTTTTTCTGGAAATATCTGTTAGCTTAGAGTAGGAGAGCATTCTCCTCTTCTGAGCTGTGAGAGAATGAGTTAGGAGATGGGTTGTTAGGTCAACTTGCTATGCTGTGTAGAACAGACAATGTAAAAGCACATGAAGGGATGTTTCTGTTTCTTTTTATAAGTTGGGCAGAGTCTATTTTTGCAGAGATGTTTGAACAGTGAGAATACTAAAATTATATAGGGGCTTTGACATAGATTGTATTTTTCAAGCTTAATAAGGGAGTAAGCAAGTTTAAAAGTGATTTTCTCACTACTGGAAATCATCTTTCCTGCTTCTCATTGTCTATTTTAGCCAGCTAGCTTTTTTTTTTTTTTCCCCAGATCCAGAAATACTGTAAAATTGGGTTTTGGACTGAGTTCGTTTTTGGGGAGGGCCATTGGTATTAGAGTGTTTACTTGTATTAAGACCACATTGCCAGCTGGTCCTTCCTGATGTCAGAAGATGTAAAAAATATTATCTGATTGCATTATTTCTTCATGCAATGCAGTTAATATTTTTACAACATTGACATCAGGAAGGACTAGTTGGCAATGTGGTCTTAATACAGTGGAGATTGCTAATTCCTATTTGTTGACTATAAGAGCATGGAGATTTGCATTCCTAATTTGTATCCCTACACTGATTGTTAAGAGAGCCCAAAATATTATGTGTTCATGCCATTGGAATGCCTTAGAAAATAGAAAGACCATTAGTGTACAATGACTTAAGTCATATAGAATTTTCTGATAGCATCTTCTGTTTCACAAGCAAGGACTAGTCTGAAACACAGAATGCCACATTGCTACAATTATGGCAGTACCTGGTGCCACATATATAATTGCTGAGGCTTCTGAAAGGGAGTATTTTGACAGATTTGATTGAGACATCATCAAATCACGTGAGAGTTATTATCTAATTACTGGCTATGGTATCTCTTTTTTACTTTTGTTAATTGCAGAGACATGGGCAAAATTTAGCAAACAAGAAAGGGCAGTTTATTTCTTTCCTTCCCAGCATTACTGGAACAGCTGGAATTCATAGGGAAAAGCTTCAATTTTTGCCAGAGTAATGTTTTCTTAAATATTCTAGCTGCTCGTAATGTAATTCCAGTTGCACTGGGAAAGTAGAGATAAACTTCACTACTGCATTCTTGCTACAGAACACATGCCTAAGTATGTGCCTGCAATTGCTAAAACTGTAGATTAAGTGGTAGTGTTTTGTCCTAAAATAAGTGTTTACTTATTTTTTATCATTTGAACACTTGTCAGCATGGCTAGAATATGTCTGGATTCTTATATTGATGATGGTAATATCTTATTAATATAAATTGTGTCACTTTTTTCTGTATGTATTGCTACCTTCATGTGTACAGGATGATGATAGACCTATGATTGATGTTATGGACCAGCTAAGTTCTTCTATTTTAGAAAGTTTTATTCATGTGGCTGTTTCTGACTCAGTAAGTAATTTCTCATTATCCTTGATTTCTCATCATTAACAATATGTATGTGCCAAATATACACTGTAGCCTGCAATGATTGTTGTATAGATATTTTTAATTTCTAGCAGAAAATGAATACCTAATACATTTTAACTATCAGCCCGTCCAGAGATTCCCATAGACCCAGATTCAGCTCCATTGTCTACTGGGTCTGCCCTGATAATTTAATGGATGACCCAAATGAATGCATGCATTGCATCTTCCATTAGAACAGAATTTCTGCTTGTTGGATTAATATAAATGGGACATATAGTAAGTTAATCAAGTAAATAAACTAAGAAACAAACAAATGCCTTGAATGGATTTTGATTAAGACAGAATGTTCTGTATCTGAATGCTGAAGAAACAAATGCATTAAATTGAGAGTCAGGAATGGAGTGATGACTCAGCAAAATGTACTGTAAATTCTGTGGCTCTTAGGGAATCCATTCCAGTAGAGAAGAGGCTTGTCATCAGACATAAGGCCTGGATATCTGGCAGAGTTTTGTACCAGGAAAATATAAAAAGCAGATCAATTTCTCAGATATCATTGTTTTCATTTCTTTTCACAGACAACATTACCATTAACACACAATGTGGATTTGCAGTGGCTGGTAGAATGGAACGCAGTGCTTGTTAATAGCCATTATGATGTAAAAAGCCCTTCCCATGTCTGGATATTTGCACAGTCGGTCAAAGATCCCTGGGTTCTCTGCCTGTTCAGTTTTCTTAGGCAAGAGAATTTACCAAAGCATTGTCCTACAGCTCTTAGCTATGCTTGGCCTTATGCATTTACAAGGCTACAGCTAGTGATGCCTTTGGTTGATCCAAAGTAAGTTATGTTAATATTACATTGCTAACCTGTTTTCAGAGTTAGGTTACTTTGTTAGATCTGTTTGATTACTTTTTAAATAATAAATCTAACAGTTCAAGAAATATGAGAATTATATATGTTTAAACATTAATTATATTTTAAGGAGTCTGTGAGATCAATTGTAAAGTGTTGCAGTTGGACTTCAAACAATTGTTTTGATATTGTTGCCTCCCACTGGTCCTGTAGATTAAATGGTAAACTGGGCAAATCTCTTAACCTCTTGGTTTTATCTGTAGGTGAACTTTGCTGTTAGCATGTTATAGGTCAAGTTACAAAGCAGTTGTTAACAATTTTTTTAAAGAAACAAAGAAATTGAAAAATGTTCTGTTGCTGTACCCACTGTTTGATACATTGAAAAGTGTCTTTTATACATCAGATCTACATAAAATACTAAGTCAAGTGACTTGTTTTGTGTTATGCTTAGTGTGTTTTGGCTCACTCAGTAAAGCATGGCTAAATGTCCAGAATCATAAGTGAGGCTAGTTATCTCGTTCAGTGTTAACCAACACACTCTCTAAGATTTCAGAATGGAACATCTCCTAGTTTGCCTTTGATTCAATCCCTTACCTGAATTTCATTTTATAACTGTGTTGAACTGAAAGTCTTATTTTCCTTCTCCGCTTCCTCATATTATTGCTATTGTAAAAACTATAGAACAAATTTTAGTAATTAATATTCGAATTTGAAAAATGTTTATTTTAAACAATATTTCCAGTAGTCCTGTGAATGCAAAGAAAACAAGTACACCCAGCACTGGGGATCATTATGTAACTTTGTGGAGAAACTATCTTATTCTCTGCTTTGGAGTAGCTAAACCCAGCATTATGAGTCCTGGACATCTGCGTGTTTCAACTCCAGAGATCATGGCTACTACACCTGATGGTACCATTAGTTATGATAATAAGGTAATACCATATTTCAGTAAATGAATTTGGAATGTGACTAAAAAGTTTAAAGATATTGTATAATTTTGCACAGTGCCCAAAACTGTTCTTATGATATGCTGTAACCTGTAGATTTTAAAGAGGTGTTACAATATATGTACAAAACAAATTTGTAATTGCAGGTAGTCCTGTGATGGAATGTATCTACAAGGAGGAGAGTGATGTGGGAGAACAAGGCTATCAGGAAGGAGGGGTGGCATTCCAGCAGGGGAAAGGAGGCAAAAGACAATACAGTCTGCAGGGGGCATATGAGAAGAGTAAGAGATTCAGGATAGCCACTCCCTAGAATCTCACAGGCTATATCCACTAGTTGCTGTAGTATAGATTTAGTTTGGCAAGATTCTGTCTATAAGGTATAAGCAAATAAAGGAACTGTACTCAACTGGACTGTTTCATCATTGTTCTTGACAAGTCCTGACAAGTCCTGAACTTACAACTACTTGTTCAGCGACCATTCAAAGTTATAGTGGTGCTGAACGAAGGGATTTATGACCGGTCCCTGAAGTTACAGCCATAATCGCAGCAGCACCCCCGCAGTCATGTGATCAAAATTCAGGTGCTTGGCAGCTCGCCTGCACTTACAACTGCAGGGGCACTTCAACTCCCCCCAAACGCCTGTCTCCCCCCCACCAGCTGCTGGCCATGTGAGGCTTTCTGCCCCAGGTTGCACATGGTGGTTTCTTCACAAAACCTGGGGAAGATGGCCTCATGTGACCAGCAGCTGCCTCACAAAGAGCCAGGCCAAGCATGCCTCAGCAGCAGCAGCAGCAGCAGCAGCAGCAGCAGCAATAAGATGGTGAAGGTCAGCTGCGGTGGCAGAGCGCAGGGTGGAAGGGGCCTCAGAGTGCAGGGTGGCGAGGGCAACTGTGGCTGGGACTGGGCTTGGGTGGCTGTGGCTTTGCACTGTGCTACTGGGCTAGGCTCAGCTTCGTGTTGCGGCTCGGGCTGCTTTTTGCAGCCCCAGAGCCACAGCATGAAGCCCAGCCCCAGCCTGGCCCAGCAGTGTGTAGTAAAGGGGCTTTTTGGTGCACTGCAGCTTTTATTAGATTTGGAAGGCCAAATGACTCTAGGTGACTTACATAGTTAAAAGGGAAAAAATTAAAAGAGAAAAGCACATGTATGCCTGGACAAGATCACTCATTACAATATTAAAAAACCACTTGCAGTTCAACAAACAACCTAACCCCAGGCTTGGGAGCAAAGCCTAGTTTTCAAAAACTTGGGGAACCCTTGTAGGATGGGAGTCAAAGGTCACTTTTGTCATCCAATTTTGACTATTCCTTTCTTCAAAATAAATAGCCCCCAATTGAGTTTTTGTTACACTATGGCAGTATGGGTGTCATAAAACATATATTGATTGGCCTTTACCTATCTCATAATGGATAATATTCAGGTAACCATGCTTGTATTTCCTTTTTATTTTGAGTGGAAATCCTTTTGCTTCTAGCTTCATGGTCTGAGTAAAAACTTTCATAACTTTTTAAATATCGTTAGTTTTATGCTGTGAATAGAAATTCACAATATTCCAATAGTATTACCAACTTAATTGTACTAGTTTGGACATTTTTTATTTTAGTACCATAGTCACAAAGACAAATGCAGAGGGTTTCCCCTCTTTATTTCTGTTGCTGCTGCTCTAAAATGTTTGGGTAGTGCTCTGCAATAGGAAGAAAGAGTGTAACAGATCTGAATGGACTCCTCCAAAGGTGTTAACTGATCTTCTGCAGTCTCACAATTGTCCCACAGCAGTAAGAGCCATGCTTTTCTTTTTCAAATATCAGGCACTGTTGTTGATTCCATGATCCTTTTCAAGTACCTTAAAATGTTTTGCTCAGTTCATCATTATTTCCTTGGCCAATGTATTGTTTTTATGTATTGGGTTTTGGTATTCTATGGCTTAGTCTATTGTTACCTGCCCAGAGTCCATCAGGAGCGGGGCAAGGTATAAATGTTGGAAAACAAACAAAGAATGAATGAATGGTCTTTCCCTTTGGTTTGACTACTCCTTTGTAAGCCATTTTATGGTCAGGAGAGAAGTATGAAAATATAATTCCATTTCCTTTTGGGACCATGCTTTTCCCCAATTACATTTCTGTCCCTGGAATACCAGGTCTCAGATGCTTGACCTTTGGTCAAAGTGGCATGCTTTCTTTTCAGAATAAGCATTCTGAGTCAAGTGAGAGATAATGAAAGAGAAAAATCGCTGATAATCACTTCTGAAGTAATGGGTGGGGTTTGGAATGTCTCCATTGTTACATTGGGGCAAAGAACTTTAAATGTCCCCCCAGTACAGGCCTTTCTGTTAGATGTTCTAGTTTTGCCACCAGTTCACACAATGTTACTCTCCCCCAATAGATACTAGAGAACGTAGTGGGAGGGCATAGAGGTAACTTAGAAATGTATTTTCTGTAATGGGGATTTTAAAGTAGAATTATACTTAAGAGATTAAAGCAAAAACATTCAGAAGTCTTGAAGAAAAGAAAATGAGTCCTCTGCATAGTGTTATCTTTGCCCTCTTTTATCTTCAGGGTAAATGTCCAAACTCCATAGATAAAGCATGAGGATGAGTTACCAAAATCCTGTTTTCAGCTGAGAATGACTCTATTGCAAAACTATATTATCAACCTCCACATACCATTCAGAAATGTCTTTCCAATCTTAGTCCTGTGAAGCTACAGTAATATCAGAGAGGAGTAAATTAGAGAATATATATCAAAGAGAAAAGTACAGGTTACACTTCTGCTGCTCAGCTACGTTTAAACATTGCTTTAATGAATGTGCCATTTATATTACTTGTTTTATTTTCCTGGCTATTTTGAATATACTGTAATCCTTCCTTGCAAAATGTGCCTTTTAAAAATTTATTAGCGATAGTTTAGAACTGTGCATACTTCGTTATCCATAATTTTTCATACTTTTAATATCCATTAAAATTATTTTCATTTTATTTTTAGGCTATAGGAACTCCGTCTGTTGGTGTGTTATTAAAGCAGCTAGTGCCTTTGATGAGACTTGAAAGCATAGAAATCACTGAATCACTTGTACTAGGCTTTGGAAGAACTAATTCTCTTGTTTTCAGGTATTTGTATGGCATGAATTGTTTGTGGTCCAATTTTGCTTTAGGGTTAAGTATATTAAAATGTATTATTTTTTTGAAGACTGTTTTAAATAGAAGACAACTCTAAGCTGTATAACCACCTTAATAATAAATTTTGAAGCATTAATGCATGAGGCATTCTGTTTACCAAATAATCTATAATATGCAGAACAGTAAAAAAGTGGTAATTATAATTAATATTTTAATTATTTTTTTCTTAGCTAGTTTGCTATTTATTATATTTTTGCAGGAGCTTCAAATAATATTTCAGACTATAGTGGGAGGACATTTGAAATAGGATACTCTTCATATTGTTGGTAGGCTGCAAAAAAAAAAAAACCAGAACAGGAGAGGGGGCTTCTGTAATCTTCTTCTAAAAGTGTTGGTTGCTCTTGGATTGAAATAAACATACAAAAGCCTGTATGAACTGTTTTATGGAAAACAGAAATTTTGGTGTCCATGTGCAAACTTTAATCTGCTTTTAAATATACAGTGTTCTGTATAAGTGTGGTCCTTTACAACATTTTAGTGTCTCCATGAAAAAGAGCATATCTGAAACTGCAGATCTGAAGCTCACCTTTTGATACACACACACATACACACACACACACACACAATTTTATTAAAAGTTTTAAAAAGTAAGATAAAAACGAATACAAACTAATATAAAGAAGGAAGAAAAAAGAAAAAGAAATCAAAGAGAAAGTTAAAAGTGTAAGAAAAGAAAAAAAGTAAAAGAAAAACAGAAAAGAAAGAAAAAAGATACAAAGAAGTGGCTTCCACCCTTCTTTATAGCAGTTATAAGTACAATTATAAATTTACATCTTTCTCTAAAGTTAAAAATAACTCTCTTCTTTCTATAATCGATCCTGTCTAATCATCAGAAACATAAATCATATGTTCATTTTTTTCTGTTTTATGCAAAAAGTCTATAAGGGATTTCCAGTCAGCAGTAAATGTAAATATTGTCTTTTCTCTGATCAATTTGGCCATCTCAGCAAGTTCCATCATCTTCATCAACCATTCCTTCATTGTACATATTGCCAAATCTTTCCATCTTTGTGCATACAATAATCTCTCTGTAGTTATCATATACAAAAAGAAAGTTCCATAATTTTTTTCCAACTGTCCATCAATCCCAAAAGAAAGACCACTGGTCTCAATTGTGTATTCATCTTTAAAACTCTGAATCACTGTATGTATTTGAATACAAAATTTTCTAGCTTTTTTACATATCCACCAAGCATGATAAAATGTCCCTTCTTGTTGTACACATTTTGAAGCCCCTTTATACATTCTAGACAATTTTTCTGGTGACATATACCAATACATACATACATACATATTTATAAAAATTCTCTTTAAGATTATTACATAGTGTAAATTTCAATCCTTTCAACCACACATTTCCCATTGTTCCATCTGTATATTATAACCAAAATTTTTAGCCTACTTTATCATACTTTTTTTATGTGTTCTTCTTCTGTTTCAAATTTCAATAAAAGTTTATACATTTTAGCAATTACATGTTCATCATCTGTACACAATTCTATTTCAAACTCATTCTTACAATGTTCAAAACCATAAACTCTTTTGTCTACTTTAAACGTTCCTAATAACTGTAGATAAGAAAACCATTGGCAAGTATGTCCCTCTGCCACCAGTTCTTCTCTTGATTTTACTTTGTGTTCCCCTTAACAAAATTGTAGTATCTCACAATAAGTTAGTCATTTGTGTTTGCCTATTATTTCTTGTCTATAAAATGCTTCTTGTGCTGAGAGCCACAAAGGTGTTTCTGGCCACAACCTGGGTTTATATCTATTCCATATTCTCAATATGGCACATCTAATATAATGATTTTTAACATCCACATTAACCTTGACTTTATCGTACCACAAATATCCAAGCCACCCAAATATCAGGTCATGACCTTCTAACTCCAAAAGCCTTCTATTTCTCAGCAGCACCCACTCTTTCATCCAAACCAAACAACAAGCTGCAAAATACAGTTTCAAATCAGGTAAACCCAATCCTCCTCTTTCCTTTGCATCTTGTAACACCTTATATTTAACTTGTGTTTTTCCCCCTGCCACACAGATATATTCTTTTGCCACTGTTTAAATGGTGCATCAGTTGTCAAACCAGTTATTATCTGAAACAAAAACATCATTCTAGGCATAACATTCATTTTATCACAGAAATTCTCCCCAGCAATGACAATTGTTGGTTTCTCCCATCTTAACATGTATTTTTAAAATTCATTCTATGTTTTAACATAGTTATTTTGAAAAAACATACAATTCATATTTGTCATAATGTTACTCAGATATTTTACTTTCTTCTCTTAATACCCGTTTTATTCATCAATTCTGTTTTATCTTCTATTTTCATGTTTTTTGTTAACATCTTTGTCTTATGTTTGTTGTTCTTAAAACCTGCTAATGCACCAAATCTTTTAGTTTTCCCATTAATGTTTCAATTCCCTTTAAAGGATCTTCCAAAACTAACACCAAGTCACCTGCAAAAACCCTTAACTTGTAAGTTTCTTTTTAAATCTTTACTCCCACAATTCTCTCATCTTATATCTCTATTCAGTATTTCAAAAACCAAAATAAGTAAGAGAGGAGACAGTGGGCATCCCTGTCTTGTTCCTTTTTGTATCCCACAAGGATTTGTTAGATCTCCATTAACAATTATTTGTGCTTTCTGTAAAGTATAACTTGATCTTACCCATTTTATAAAGTTCTCTCCAAACTTCATGTCTTCCAAAACTTTGAACAAGAAAGACCACTTCAAATTGTCAAAGGCCTTCTCTGCATCTAAGAAAATCAATGCAGCTTGTTTTTCATTATGTTGCTCCAAATATTCCAAAATCTCCAACACATTTCTAAGATTGTCCTCTGTCTTTTAGATAAAAACCCACATTGATCCTCATGAATAAATTCTTGCAAAATTATTTTCAATCTATCAACCAGAATTGTTGTAAACAACTTGTAGTCATTATTCAATAATGATATTGGATAATGACTATAGTATCTGAAGCTCACCTTTAAGCACTGTGGTATTAAAGTAAACTAGTCTTTGGTATAATTACTGTGAGGGCAGGCATGGTATCTGCCTTGGGCCCTGCAAACACAAACAGCCCTAGGTGGTCTGTCCATCCTTTTAAAAAAAATCTGCTCTTAGTCTGCTGCAGGGCTGGCATGCACCCAGGGTCATTTATGGGTGGAACAGCAGGTGATTGTGGTGACCACAAGGTAACAGTAAAGAGAAATGGAAACCTGTAACTCTTTGCTGCCATCTAGTGGTTGTCTGGATTTGGTAGCCTTAGAAAATTTCTCATGCTGCTTTGCCCTGAAAGAGTGTTGTGAGCCACTGCTGCTGCCATTTCTCCCTGAGAGTGACTTGTGTGTGCAAGTCCTGGGGCAGCACACTAGGTTTGCTTTCTCAAATGACACTACTGGCTCTGCAACTGATGACTAAGGTTGGGGTGGAGTTCCATTCCAAGAGGTTTGGCTTGGGCCAGGACACTCTACTTCCACTTTTGCAGTCAGTGACAGTGAATCCTTTAATCTTGCCATCAGATCATCATTAGCACAATAATGGCTTCTGCCCAAATGTATTATTTGTGTCTGAATATCAAGCCATGTACTGAGACCTGCATATACAGTACAATCTTTGCCCAAGTTCTTTTGGAACTACTATTCTCTGTGAGCAGAGATGATGTAGTTAGGCTTACTCTTTGATATGTCAGAAGCCTAGGACTTCTGGAAAAGAAATGGCAGACTGAAGACAGCTCCGCGAAAAGCAGAGCTGACAACCGCAGCGTAATGGAGAGCCAATAAATAGACCGGCTTTTTAATAATTTCTTTCTGGACAAGGAGAGGACTTGAGATCATCCACAAGTGCTCCCAGCAGCTGTTCCTTGCAAGGAGACTGTAAGGTGGGTTTAGAGCTCTGGGAGATGAGAGAACAGCCATCTTGCTCAAACCATGATTGGTGCCTTTATAGGGACACTAAGTTTGCATACTTCCTTTTCTAATCATTTTTGGAAATTGCTTGTTAACTGCTTTTCAGCTATTAGGAACCTTTGGATCAATAAGTTTTATAGCACTGGGCAAGTTTCCTTCAATCCTTAGCGAAAGAAGTTTTAACTACAAGTTTAAGAACTTTTTTAAAAATGGGAATAAACAGCAAAAGGGTGATTAAAACTTTGATTTTAGAAAGATACAAATAGACTAAGGGTCCAGATAAATTTGAAATAAGATTTTGAAATTAATTATAAAGAATCCTTCCAGGAAAATGCTTTTGTTTTGAATTTTTAAAGAAAAAACATAATAAGATAAGACTTTAAACATTGGACACTAGAGGGAACTAAAGATTACAATTAAAGGAGAAGAACTCTCAAACTCAACTTGCAATTACAGAATGAAGCAAAATATTTTAACATTGGACATGTCGGATATTTTTGAACAATGGATTCAGAAGTTAATTTTAATAATGTCTGCATCTATAAATAGACTGTGTTTAAAAGATGTTATGGAAGAAGAACAAGTTCTTCTTGACAAGATTGAGACTGAGTTGAAAGTGGATTTAAAAATGACAGGCTACAAGAATGACATGGAAAAAGATGTTACACTGGAAATACAAAAGAATCCGGCTGATGTCTTAATAATTAAAAAGGATATACAAACAACAAACCAAGATACTGATCGGGATAATTTTCCTATATTGGATTTACAAAAGAGGCTTGTTAAAGTTTTGAAGAATTTTGTGAGAAGGGACAAAGAAAAAAATGTAAAGAAATCAAGCTCTACAACATTATTTGAATGGACTAAAGATTGTTAGTAGTAAAAGGAAGGAATATAAAGTTGGTTTATTTGATCAAGGTTAAAATAGATATGTTGTTACCTCTGGTAACCCTTAATGGACTTTTGCTGACATCAGGACTGAAATGACAAGGCTTTATGGATTTGTTTATAGATAAGAGATGGGATATGGGAAGAAGAGATCATTTGTTTTATTTTAAGAGAAGGTAATAAGTTATTAAAATTGTTTATAGTTGTGATGAAGGGGGAAGTCACTTTTTTATATATTTGTTTTCTTTTTCTTTACTATATTCTTATTTTTTCTTTTCTATTTCTCTATTTTTTCTTTTCTGCACCTTTTATTTATTTATTTATTTTTAGTTTGTATTCGGTTTTACCATTGTAATTGTAATTTTAATAAAATTACTATTAAAAAAAAGATACATCAGAAGCCTAGGCCACAGGCACAGATTCCCCAGTGTTTAACTTGGGTTTGTTGGCCTCATCTGTTACCTAAGTTTTAACTTTTACCACCCTATAGTCTTCTGTTCAGGAGATCTGTATCAGAAGCTCCACTCTCCACCTAAAACAGATTATTCCTGTTTTTAATATCTCAATCCTTTTGATGTGCCATTGATACATCTATCATCAGATGGTGATTGATCTGTTTTTTGTGGAAGCATTCAAGAATTCACTGTCTGTTTTGGCCATTTATTCACCAGAAAATTAAAATTCATTTGGGGAAGGTGCATATACAATCATACATATTACAACTGCAGTGTATTTAATTTATAAAGAACTTTATTTGAAAAATATTTTATTTTTAATCTAGGGAATTAGTGGAAGAACTTCACCCTCTAATGAAGGAAGCATTAGAGAGAAGACCAGAGGTTGGTGATATAATTAAGCTGTAAATATTTAACAGACAGTGCATACATATTAGGAGCTGCAATTAATTAATTCATCCATTTTGGACAAATAGTGTTAAATAAATTGATTTTTATAAAACTTACTATCTCTAAGACATCTAAAAGCTGTGTGGATAGTAATCAGTTAAAAAGGAGAATAATTACAACGTAAAGCATTTAAATTGTCACAATTAAAGCATTGCTACAAAGAAGAAAGGAATATTGGCGATGAAAAATGTTACTGATTTGAAATTTGGAAGCTGGTGGTGATCAGATACTCTTGGGAGATCTCTTGACTTTCAGGGATGTCTGATTTCCAGTTGTTTGACAATAGCAATTATGTGTGGGAGGAAGGTATGCAGTGGTTGGAATGTCCACATCTCTCTCCTCCTGTCTCTTCATCCTTCCCCCTTAAAATTGGACAAACCAGCTTTTTATAAAGTGTGTAGCTATAACACTATGTGCGGCAGCATCGAAGAAGAAGTCAGAAAGAGAAAGGGTGCTGAAAGAGAGCTGATAGCAGCAGTAGAAAGAAGTGCACCAAGGACCAAATATGGTAACTGACAAAACAAGCAAAGCCTTGGCAGTTAGAGTGGGGTGGTATCAAGTGCTACAGAGCCCCTGAGAAGACATTGACTAGGCCTTTTGAATGGCTTAGGTGTTGGCAGATAGTCCAGATGCTGGCATCTAAAAACAGTCTCAAAGGCCATTTAAAGGCAACAGCAGCCTCCTAGGAGCAACAACCTAGGAGATTAACAGTTTATATGTAAGTGCTAGTTTCTCTTTCTCTCTTGGTTCATAAATGAGGCTTTTATTTTCTCTTGTGTAAATCCTTCAGTACGGGTTTTTTTAGTAGCCAGATAGACAGTTTTATAGGATCTCCCCAACTGGGTGTGCCACTGCCAGTTCTCTGAAGAACCATATGATGAAAGAAAAAGAGCAGAAATTTCAGCAGGATTCAGAATTAGATTGAAGGAGTTATTGGGGAATGGAAGTGAAGTCTCACTGGTGCAAGAACCCTCCAGAGTTATTTATCTGCTAGAGATTTCTCAGCTTTTAGGGTTGAGATTGTTCTCCCCCACACAAGATATCTCCAGGACAAGACTTCCTGGAGCATAGGTTGATCTGGATTGTGATAGGTAACCCATGTGTGTACATAATCACACCTGACTCCAACTCTCTACTTTAGTTCTATAAATGCCATAATTGAATATCTAGGGCTTCAATATTTTTGCTTGTCTAATTCAGATTACCCAGAGATTTACCAGGAGGTCCCATATACTTTCTCTCTATTCTTGATCTAGAAATTGACAGTGAGTAGATCCTAGTGGGAGCATACATGCACTATTTCAGAACCTAAATGAAGCTTACACGTTGTTGTTTTTGGCTCAAGTTTTTCTTTTCCTGTCTGTCTTGCTGTAGTTAAGCAAAGAGGTTAATCCAAGTAGCCTGAAACCAAATAATTATTATCCATCAAAATATAAACTGTATATTTATAAAATTATAAATAAGTTATAAAATACAGTTAGGACTACCAGTGCAAAGGAAGCAGAAGTTTCTCTGATTTCAAGGACAAATATTATTTCTTTCTTTCAAACAATTTTTCCTGAAATTAATTAACATCTTCAGTGTTAAAAAGTTCAGACTATTTGAAAATTGCAAGCATATCTTTAAAAGTGATTCTGAACTCCTACTCAGTTAGGTTTTATTTTTAAGACCAACATGCATGGAGTAGATGTAACTTATATTGCCCTGTTTTTCTGCAATACAGAATAAGAAACGTCGTGAGCGCCGAGATCTGTTGCGATTACAGCTGTTGCGAATTTTTGAATTACTTGCTGATGCTGGTGTGATAAGTGATAGGTAGGATACTGCTTTTCAAATAGAAGAAAACCCTGTGATAGTGCCAATTATTTTTCTGATCACAGTCATTTCTTAAATCATTGTTAAAATAACTTTTTCCAATCTAGCTGCTAATAGATAGTCTCCTTTTTAATTCTCGGTAACAGTTTTGACTGTTATAAATTGTAGTCTGTCTTGCATACTTGTGGTTTCCTCTGGATAATTCCTTAATCCATGCTGTTTTTCTTTGTTACAGTACAAATGGTGCCTTGGAACGAGATACCTTAGCACTGGGAGCATTGTTCTTAGAATATGTTGACCTAACTCGCATGTTGTTGGAAGCTGAAAACGACAAAGAAGTTGAAATTCTCAAGGACATGAGAGCCCATTTCAGTGCAATGCTTGCTAACTTGATTCAGTGTGTGCCAGGTATGGTGATGCAATAATTATATACATTTCAGAATCACAAAGATGTAAAGAGAGGTTAGTAGTTGACAAAAGCATGACAAGGATTGTTGGGTGCAGAAGAAAAAAATGCTCCATATAGTTGGTGGGAAGAAGAGAAAGAAGGCATTAAGTAGAAGCACAATTTAGATGAATCTAAATGGAACCATTTCTAGAGTAATAATAGTGTAATTGTGTTAGAACTTACAGCAAAAGTAATGGCTTTCAAATTTATTATGGCATACATTTCATGAATTATATTTGATGCATGAAATGTTATCCTGAGTTCCTTATTTATTATCAATAGTATGGTGTGTGAGTTGGTCACTGTGTAGTTATCACTGTCAGTATTTTGTTCATTTCATTTCTATCTGACCTCCAGTGACAACCCTTCCTCTATGTGTGTCTATATTGTGCTTACTACTTGAGATAAATGATTTAATTATTTATTATTAATTTATTGTATTTCTATCCTGTCTTTCCTCTGGGAGATGAACAGAGTGCACATAGGGGTGCAAAACACAACCCTATGAAGTTGTTTGGGCTGAGAGAAAGTAACCAGCCCCAAATCACTCAGTGAGCTCTGTGCCAAATTGGGACTTTAATGTGGATTTCCCATATTGAAGTCCAGTTTGTGGACTGAGTAGACAGGAGTCCATGAAAACATATGCATAAATGCATACATCTTAAACTGTCATAATGCTTACTATTAAATGGAATAAGGAAAAAATGCAAAAAAGAAAGCGCAAGTAATCAATGAAGAAAAGGTGGACCACATGCAATTGTATTAAACCTGTTTTATCTGTCAAACTATTTGTGGTATTGTTCTAATCCTAATTGTATTGTGGACATATACTATAAGGGTTATGAATTTAGTACTCATCTGAACTATGAAGATCATATGATCACTGTTGTAAGTCAGCAAGGTCTCAGGGCTACATGAGTCAAATTATTTGCTTTTGAGTTCTGTCCTTTTTCAATGAATGAACTTGAAAGTCTACTTTACAAATTTCTGGCTTAAAGAACATTGTCATATATGTTTAGTATATATGTGTACATTTACTGTTGTGGATGCATTGACAACCTAACATGAGTTATCATTTGGTGCCTGCTCATAGCTTTCTTACTGATTTCTAATTTGTGTAGAAAATCTGAAATATGAAGTTTCTTTGGTTTGTGTTTTTGTGGTCCAAACTTATTAATTGTTGTGGCTGCCAATTGGTTATTGTAGGTACAGCCAAGGAATATTAGCTTTCATCTCCAGAAAACTAACATCCATGAAGTAGTATGATAATTAATTTTTCTTTTATAGCAGAAGCTTAATTTACGTATGGTTATATGCCTTGTATGTTGAAAGATTTCTTTGAAGATTGAGTATATTTCATTGCTTGAATTAGCCTAGAAGCCTGTAGCTTAATCAGACATAATCTAAAGACTTCTGTGTTTTCTGAAAATTTCCATTAAATCAGTCTCTTGCTTTCAAAGCATTAAATCCAACTGTGCCAAATGCTGGATAGGCTTCAATACATGGAATTTTCTTAGTATTAACAAAGGATTTTCTGTTTTCATTCATTACAAAATTGTGTGTGTGTGTGTGTCTGTGTCTGTGTGTCTGTGTGTATATATATATGGGAGGGGAGAATGGGAGCAAGCAAGATAGATTAAAATAGCTCTTGGGGTTTTTTAGATTCAGTATAACATTTAGAATATCCATAGCCCTATTGTAAAACTGAACATTAAGGCTTTTGGATAACCTAGTAAACATCTCGGAATGCATCTTTTCACTCTGTTTGGCATCTCCATGCAGCATTTCAGTTTGGAATAAAGGATCTACATGTGTAATATGCAATGCCCGTTGGTCCCATCCACACTGTGCATCTCAAAATTGAAAGATACCTATGATGTAAATATGGCCATTCAGTAATATTTAGCATTTGTATCAGACTTTCAAGAGATTCAAAACTCTTCAGATTCACTCTCTATGGTTCTCAAATTTTGCCATACTGTGTTCCCTTGAAATGATAAATAAATTTGTACCCTATGAATAAAAAAAATTACTTCATTGGGGTTAGAGTTCATCTGGTACAAATGGGTTGGCCACATAGGATTCCTTATTGAGAATCTGAGATTCATCTTTGTTTCTGAGCAAATCTCTTTCTCTCACAAAGTGTATTGTATGGATTGTGTATACTTATTTACCTAAAAATAAATTGGTTTTTTTTTTTGTTAAATCATTTAGCTTTAAAAGAGAGGGTTGTCTTATACCTGTGACCATAATCATAGACAGATAATTCTTCATTTTTACCTGGGATAATCTTAAATTCAAGGTTATTTCCTTTCCAGTAAATATATAGTTGCTGAATGTAATTAGTGTGTTTTAGGAATCATTCCTTAGCTACACAGTTTTGCATCAGATTTATGTTTGAGTTTTCTTTGACTAATTAATCAGTACAGATAATTTTATTTTATCTTTTATTCATTCAGTTCATCACAGGAGATTTCTTTTCCCTCAGCAAAGCTTGAGGCACCACCTCTTCATCTTATTTAGTCAATGGGCTGGACCCTTCAGTATTATGTTTACACCACTGGATCGTTATAGTGATAGAAATCATCAGATTACAAGATACCAGTATTGTGCTTTAAAGGTACATCATGATTCCTTCCATTGCATATAAATCTTTAGCAAATTAAATTATTTTAAATTTAGAAATGAAAAAAAGTAGACAAGTTAAATTTTACATAATTTTCCAAAAAGAACATATTATTTGGTGTACCTTTGTGGTCTGTTTTTTTTCTGAATCTTCGATCTATCATTTGAGAAATGATTACTAAATATTTTTAATATTTCAATTAAGGTTTACTTGGAAATACAAAACTGACCATGTTTATTCATACAACTGGATCAGGGGGAAGGGAGTTAATATGAGGAGAGAACACCAAAAAGTGTTTCTGGAGTATTAAATTAAACCCAGAACTACCTAATCATTCAAGAATTACACTAACTTCATCTCACAATACACTTAACTCAGTGTAATACTTAACCCAGTGTAACCCAGTCATCCACTGAACAGTCAGCTCTCCTTACTGGTGGTTCTAGCAGTCCACAAAGTGTACTAACTGGGTTAGAAAACACAATTTGGGGAATACAGAGTACCTGCATGCTTTGTCCAGGAAGCCCTTGGTATCTCAGAAAGCCTTGCACCAGAAGAGTACTTGCAAGAATGGCATCACTATCCATTCTCTACTAGCCAGGAAGGTAATGACAGGTATGATTGGGTCATTGCAGCATTTGGGAGATGTGTTTTATGCACACATGACTGACAGGATGGAGCCTACATGATTCTTTGGTAGTGCTACCAACACTGTTTTATAATATTTGTTACTTGATTTGTTGCCTTTTATTTAGAATTTGAAATACCTTGCAATAAACAATTTACCTCTTTTTTTTTTTTTAATTAGGCCATGTCAGCTGTACTGTGCTGTGGCCCAGTGTTTGACAATGTGGGCCTTTCCCCTGATGGCTATCTTTATAAATGGCTTGATAATATTCTAGCTTGCCAAGACTTACGGGTGAGTAACTCAGCAATGATTCTTACTTTTAAATGTATTGAATGTGATTTTTATTGCATGTGGTTTACTCTATGGCTGATTTATTGTGACTCCAGTGGAATCTGCTTAGTCTCCCAACTGTGGTACAAGGAGTGTAATTTGTTTTTTATTAGAGGGCGACACTCTGTGAACTATGAAGGCAAGGACTAAACTAAATTTGAGAGAAGACAGGGTATCTTGAGCTCCCGAAGATTCATGTTTTGCACCTTTGTTGTAGCAGAACGAGTACAAAATGATCTAGTGTCATTATTCCACCACAGATGCAATAATGAAAGCATCTGTTTCCTTTTCAAGATACATAATTTGGTGTGATGTATTAATCCGAATTTCTGTTTTGAAAGACTCTAGGCATTTTAATGGTCAACAAGGTTAAGAGCAGCGTGATCTCAATTTGTTTGCATTTATGTTTGAAGTCTTTCCACCAACTAGATTGCAGGCACTCTGAAAGGCAAATGGAAAAGGACCTTCTTACTGAAATAGCTGCTTATGAATCATATCAGTGTGAATGGGTTCGTATTCAGAAGACAGTTAAAAACAGCAGTAGTCTTAAGGAGAAATAGGCCCGTGCTGGATCTTGGCCATATTTAAAGTGCTGAACTAGTTTCAGGATTCCCTCACAGTAATTTAACACTGGAATAACTGTATATATAATTTAATGAACAAATTAAATGAATTTTACTCATTGTTCCTAATGGCTTACATTTTCAAATTTTAGGCTTGGGAAAAAATGGAGTATTTTGGAATAGGCTAGGATAGAACTAAATGGAGAAGGAAGGCATGAAAATTTAGCTAGTTGGATTTAGCTAACTACCAAGATTTTTTTTGTTTTGTTTTTTTTGGTGCTGTCGAGTAAGTGTTGACTCCTGGCAACTCCTGGACAAGTTGCTGCAGTTTTCTTGGCAAGGTTTTTTGGAAGTAGTTTGCCATTACCTGCTTCCTAGGGCTGAGAAAGAGTGACTGGGTAAAGGTCTAGTCATGCCTAAAGCAGGACTAACTCACAATCTTCTGATTTCTAGCTTGGTGCCTTAACCACTACACCAAACTAGTGACTCTGTTAGCAAGATTGGAGAAGTGCAAAAACTTCAAATTCACAGGAAGGTATGCCAGATACTTATGGCACTGATAAACTAAGGGAAGAAAACCTTTTAGTCCTAGGTTTTCATACTTTTCTGCATAATTGAAAGCTCTAAATATTTGAGGAAATGGAAACTCTCCTCTCTATTCCTATTACTTCATGAAGGCTAAATGCATAAAGCAAATTTATACCAGTTTAGTTCCTTCATTGTATCAGTTGTTTTATACCCCTTTCAAGCATTCATTAGCTAGTACAGAAAGTTTGACCACTGGACAAAGTTAGCTTGTATTTCTAAAGTCCTATAATGTCTCCATTAATATGTTCCAACACAGAAAATAACCATTTTTTTTGTTTTTAAGAACATCTGAAAAGAAAGATTTGCATCAAAGGAAAAAGCATCAACAAATAGTCAAAAAATTGCAAAAAATTAAAGGGAAACATTTTAAGGAAACAAAACAATGTTTAAAAAAAATCATAACTCTTAAAGTGGTGACCTCCAATCAAATTTCGATGGCAATAATGGAAGTGCTACAAAATGGCTAAGCAGAGGTCATGTGTTGTCTCTGACCTACCCAATCTTGCCTCTTAATGTCATAGCACCCAAAGTTTGGCAAACATGCAAAGCAGAATATTGATCTTGATAAGCCTTTGTTTGATTCTTTATGGTCAAATATTGATGTAAAACACTGTTACTGTTGCTTTAAAACACCTTGCCATTCCCTGTGTGTTCAGGTTCATCAGCTTGGCTGTGAAGTTGTTGTCTTGTTGCTGGAGTTGAATCCTGACCAAATCAACCTCTTTAATTGGGCTATAGACCGATGTTATACTGGATCCTATCAACTTGCTTCAGGATGCTTCAAAGCCATTGCAACTGTGTGTGGAAGCAGGTATCAACAATAAGCAAAGCAGAAAAATTATTCCTACAAGTGAATCAGGATCAGTGTAAAAGAAAAAAAAATTAAATTACTCTAGGGCTTTTGAAAAGGGTAGACTTAAAGTATATGTTCATGTTTTGATAGGAATAGACATGCGTGCTTGCATGCATGCATGCCTATCAAAATAGTCCCTTTTAGGCTAAGCAACTTTATAGAGAAAAGAAGTAAGAAGTAAAAGTCAAGAGATAATAAAAAGAAAAGGTAACATAGCTAAAACTAGTTAACACCACCATCTATATACCTCTCTATACTTTCATGTTCTTGTCCACATCCATACACTACTTTATAAATCGTCTTCTCCTCTTTAAACTTCTCACCTCTCTTTTCTTCAGAATCTCATCAACTTCATCCAGCTATGACTTTATCAGTCTTCCCCTTCCTCTTGACCCCTTCACTATTACTTAATATATTTGTTTTGCACTTTAATCCTTGTTCGATTGTTGCAACCATTATCACCTCAGTATATTTCTTTCATGCTGGTCAATCACTTTTGTATTCAGTTCACATTCATTCAACACCACTTATTATTGGCCTTATCTCTTGTTTTACCACACACACACACAAACACAAACACAATGCTTTAATAGCCAGTTCCCAGTACATTCAACTCACTCTCATATTTCTCCTGATGTAGCAAAGTCTAACTTCCATATAATGAAGCTGGCAGAAGAACACTCTTATACACATCCAGTTTTGCTTCTTTCAGTAAATGTTTGTTCCTTGCAACAGACCATACATGTAACCTGTAACTTCTGTGCCAGGACTTGCACATCTTAAATTTCTCCGGACATTTCTCATCTTTAACAAACATGCCATCAAGATATATAAATTCATCTACTCACTTTTAATTTTTCACAATTTATAACTTAAAATCATCAAGCACAATTAGCTTGTTTTTATACATTAAATGTTGAATCCTTGTGGCATCATATATCCTGGAAATCATTCAGATGTTAAGACAACAACATGGCATCATCTGCATACAAAAATACATATACATTGATAACCCCAACACCTCTAACATCACTTCAAGCTTTCCTTATATATTTATCCATAAATGTGTTAAACAACCAAGGGGGTATCACACATTCTTGTATTACTCCCTACTCAATGTTAAAAAAAATTGCTCAGCTTTCCATTTGTTTTCACAAATACACTTACATTGTATACTGCATTAAGCAACAAATTCAACATCATATTCATGGAAACGTGCCATAATTCAAGCCTACTCACTTTACCATTACTCCTTTTACCTTCCAGGTTGCAGTCATCCATATGGTATAGTTTTCTCCAGATGGGACCATAGCTGTTGATCTCCAGTGCCCATCATGGCTTTGGTTAACCTATGCATCCATTCCTAAAACCAAAGATGCCAAAATGATGCGCACTGTGATGTGACAACACAATATCCACCCTTTTGTACTTGTATTGCAGTGTCACATGAAAGTACATAAGGGGCAGAGTTTGCTTCACAATGTTGGAATGCATGATTTGTCAGTTGACCTCCAGTGGATGCCTACATTGATCAATAAGGCTTGTGCATAATGCTTTTCAGTAAAAGAAGGTATACCCTACATTATCTGCCTTAGTTGTTCTCATGCCATATGCAGATTCCCTCCTAATGGTAAGGAGAATTTCTGGCCAATTGGGTATATTTAGGCTACTGTGCAAGAAGGGTAACCAAAACTGAGTTTCACTCCAAGCACACTCACTTTTATACTCTGTGCAAACCAGGATCTATCTAGAGACTACCTTGCAAGCTTACCTTTGTTTGCACTGACCCAGCTGGCAAGTAGCATAGTGATACCCGCTCAAGAACAGACAAATAATTTTATCCAAATAAAATAATTTTCGAGGGACCTGGACTTATGATTTCTTTTGTTCCACAAAATTATCTGGCTCCTTAAAGTTTCCAATGGAATATTTTTCTTGTTATATAAACACTTTAAAAATAAATTCTCAAGAATGTCACTAATCACAAGAAGCAACCAAAATCTAAATATGATAGCAATGGAGTTTGTGAAAGGAAGGGATTTTCCCATATTTATCTTAAGGGGTTTTAGCATTCTTTGTATTTCTGTTTGTTCTGCATCGGCTTGTTTAGGCTAAGAAAATATAAAAATGGAATGCCTGTTGCTGGATACCTAATCTATCACTTCTTTGTTAAAATGACCGACTTGATTGCTTTGCTTTAAGCTAATGTTGGAAGAAAGCTAATAGTTATGTATATTCTTAAGATACTGAGTCAAGCACAGAAGATGTAGCATTATAAATAGCAGTATTAATAATTTAGGTGGAGTATATGCCCAAGGTTTCCAAGCTCTGTGCTGTGGTGCCCCAGGATGCTGTAATGAACTCATCGAAGTGCTGTGGGATATTTTAAATTTTCACGGAAAACACAGCAACATCTGTCAGACACAGCACAAACTACTACTCTAGGGTGCCATGAAAAAAATCACTGCGACACTAAGGGTGCCATGAACCAAGAATGTTTGGGAACCTCTAGTGCATGCATTGGTAAATATATTATTTCCCTATAACTAGGAATTATTTGCCGTCTAGAACTGCCTTTTGAAAAAGAGGTAGAATACATTCTCATTACATTTGATATAATTCATTGTTTTTATAACTGTTAGGTTATTGATCTTGTTGCCTTGAGTATATTTTTGTGGAAAGCAATTGAGAATGTTTATTTAAACTTAAAAATCTCAATTACTTTTGTTTGCTATTTCAGGAACTACCCTTTTGATATTGTGACTCTTTTAAATCTAGTCTTGTTTAAAGCATCTGACACCAGCAGAGAGATTTATGAAATTTCCATGCAACTCATGCAGGCATGTATGAAATATTTTTTTAAAATCTTATAAACCATATGGAAAAGTAAACAACTGTATAGCTTGCTTTACATTCAATAGTAAATTACATATTTCCTGTTTTAGTGCAGAACAAGTTAAGGAAAACAACTGGTGGATTTCTCTGGCTTCATTTCTTCTCCCAAGTGTTATCTGCTAATGGGAAAACAACCACCAGTTACTCTCTCTGTTTTTTAAACCCACTTCTAGTATACTTTCAAAAGAGTGCTAAACTCATGTTTTTAAGGAGTCCGCTTAAGACCAGCAAGCATATGAAAAGTGCAATCAGGCATTAGAAAGACATGTCTCTGCAGAAGTCAGAAAACCAATGTCTCCTGCAGTTCTGGTCCAAATGGCCATAGAGGGCAGATTCCCGCAACTAGAGGGGAGGGTGCATGCCTGCAGTAGCCTCAGGTGGCCAATCAGAGCTGGACAGTTCCACCACTGACTGTGACAGGAACCACATCATCCATCAAGCATACTAGATTGAGTCCATGACAAAAATGTTGTTAGGTCTAGAACAGCTAAAGATGAGTTGAAGCTGCCACAGCTGTGGGCTTGAAATAAGATCAAGATTATGCCATATGGAAATGGCATTACAGAACCATTACTAGGGCACATTGATGCCAGGGCTAGAGACAAGTGAGGATGAGGCCTGGGTCCGCCCTTCTCTTGAAAATAAATGTCAGTGTTCCTTGGAGGAAGAAATGCATTTTTGTCCTTGCATTTGAAAGTTGTTTTATATAGCTTGTCTGTACAGTAATTTCATAAAAATCTTCCTTTTAAAACATTTAAAAATTATTTGGGGGAATAAAGGCTAGGTAGCAAGATATGACTATTTATCTTAATATTTTTATTTATGAGATTTATTTACTAATGTATGAGATTTAGAGGCTGTTCAACTCCAAAATTCTGTGGGCAGCTTCCATCAAAATAAGAACAGTAAAAAAAAAAAAAAAACCCAATAAAAAACAATAATATATCCTTTAAAGAGAAAATAATTAGGAAATATTTCTACTTTTTTCAGTTTTTCAGAAAAAATTTAAAAAGGAGAACAAGGATTTTTTTTCCTGCCATTTTCCTGCTATTTTTTTACTTTGCCATCTCTCTTGTGACTGACCTGACTCTTCTTTTATGGAGAAGAGTTACCACTGATCTGCTCCTCTTATGGGAGGAGAAAGGAAGGAGGAGCAGATCAGTAGTAACTCCAATATGTATGAGTACTTTTAGTTGTTGCAACAGGTACAAAAGCCTAGGCAGAGATTGCCAGTTTGATAGATACAGCATAATTCATTAACACTTTTTAATTTTCCGTCTTTCATCTATCTATATCACTTCTGTTTCTTTTTAATCTTCCCATAGATTTTGGAAACAAAGCTTTTTGTTTATTCCAAGAAAATAGCTGAGCGAAGACCTGGCAGTATTCTTTATGGGACTCATGGTCCCTTGCCACCACTATACAGCGTATCATTAGCTCATCTGTCCTACGAACTGGCAAGAATGTATCCTGAGCTCACACTTCCATTGTTTTCAGGTACAAGTTTCTATTTATGTCTTTTGCTTTATTAGTGGAAAGTCCATTAACCTCTCATGGAGCACAACATGATATACAGTATGTCAACTTTTAGATCCACAGGACATGATATTGCATCTTTTGTTTTTTTCTCTACATATGCCAAAAATAGTAGAATAGAACTGAATTAGATACGATTCCAATTTCCCTATCTATTTGAATAAGACTTAAGAAGTATTTTTATCACCTTATATTATCTCATTGTAGTTATCATACACATTTGAAACTTTGAGTAATTATTAAAAAGCATGTGTTTTTCCCCTTAATACTTTCATTCTTAGATATTACACTTTGCTTTTACAAATTCTCTGCTAATGTCACCTTGCCATGCTGGACATAATATGCTTGTTTGCTGAGTAGAATTTTAAATTAGAATTCTCTGATGTTTCTTTAAATTAGGGGTTGGCAAAACTGTGGTCCTTTCCAAGTCAAATAACAGTAATAGGGATATTACATGTGGCCAGAATGCTAAGATTTTGGGTGATTCTGCAAGATATCTTATGGCAAAATAATCAGAATCTCATTAGATTAGTCAATGCACAAACACCCTTTTTTGACCTTTTAATCTTTTTTATTGCTATTTCCTGTTGTTGTTTTGTCCTGGTCTATTGTGTGATGGTACCTTGGATTTGACAAGGCTGATGATTGGTCCCCTTGATTTACTGGATTATTAGCCTTACTATTTCTCCAGTAAGAATGGTTGATAACAACTCTGCTCTTCTGATAAAAGAGTTTCCAGGGTGGCTTACAGTTTAGTAAATGCCGTTCTGCTAGTTCTCCTAGATCTATTGGCAGTCTTTGTAAGATCAACAACCATGGCGTCTGCTGGGCCTTGGGGACTGTTTTGCAGTGTTCTGGTCCTTACTACTGAGCCATGTCCAGAAGGATTGCTCTTCAACACCTGTGCTGATGATCTGTTGATCTGTGGTTGTCCTACAGTGCTTCATCTTGTTCACCATACTATGCAACTCCTTCATGAAGCTGCTGGGGGAGATTGTTCATAGTTTTGAAATGGGTTGCCAACAGGATGTTGATGACACCCAGCTACATTGCTCCTTATTATCCAACTACAAGAAAGTTGTATCCTGGAATATAGTCTAAGTTTAATAATGGGCTGAATAAAGAAAAATAAAAAGCAATAAGTTTGATTAAGCTGAGAGGTTGGCCCTAATTTACCCAGTGAGCTTTCCAGTGAGCGGAGACTAGAATTTGGATCTTCCTGCTCCTAGTCCAACACCTAAATCACTGTTCCACACTGGCTGTGCTTCTCTGTCAGTTGCTGGACATGAAATATGTGCTATTTCTGTCTTTATAATAAAAGATTTTGAAATCACCTTGAAATTTTATCAGAAAAATACATTTGACAGAATTTATTGTTGAACTAAATGCTTCATAGTCTTACTCCTAAATCTAAGATTCTAAGAGTGGTTTTTTTTCCCAATTGATTTTAGAAGTAAGTCAACGATTTCCAACAACTCATCCAAATGGGCGTCAAATTATGCTCACCTACTTGCTGCCATGGCTTCATAACATTGAGCTAGTAGACAGCAGACTTCTTCTCCCAGGTTCAAGTCCTAGCACTCCTGAAGATGAAATAAAGGATAAAGATGGAGAAGTAACTATTACATGTGGCCTGAAGGGAAATGGTTGGGGCTCACCAGAAGCCACATCACTGGTACTTAATAATCTGATGTATATGACAGCTAAGGTAAGTAAGAAAATACTCAGTGGCCTATAAAATATGAAATGTGGTGCCATAATATTAGACCAGGATTGAAGGTTGCATAAATAATCCTCCCTCCTCTTTTTTATCCTCACAATGCTCTGGCGAGGTAGATTGGAAATGTCTGATTATTAAGTATCAGTCAGTACATATTTGTCAGTATTTTTCTCCAGTTTTATTCCAGACAATACTTAATGTAGCTTGACCTTTATGATTCAAATAGATTCTCTGTGATAAAACGGTATTTCTCCTCTGTCTCTTTAACTGATTGATCACTTATTTTAGCAATATGCTCACTGTACTTTAATCAAGTTCATTTTTCTTATTTCCATTTAGTATGGAGATGAAGTTCCTGGGCCAGAAATGGAGAATGTCTGGAATGCTTTAGCCAATAATGAAAAATGGAGCAACAACCTGAGAATAACCTTGCAGTTTCTGATAAGCTTATGTGGGGTTAGCAGTGATACAATTCTTTTACCTTATGTAAGTGATTTTGTGTTTTTGCAAGAAGTTGTGTTATTCTTATGGAGCAAAACAGTATCTATTCAAAATAATGTATCAGAAATAATCATATGAGTTTATCGAACTGAAGTAGTTAATAAATTTGCCCCTATATACAAGAAAAAATACCAAGTATTCAGTAGACTTTATAGAGGATATCCCTTTACTTTATTGTGAAATGTGGAACCAAAGCTTAGCTAGTATACAGCCCCAGAAATTGCATTGCCAACATTTGGTCATAAGTTATCAATCTGGGATGATACTAAAGTTTAAACAAATTAAGCTGTAAAATAGATGGTTAAAAGCTCTGGTAGGCTCAGTGTGCCCAGGTAAGTGCTAGCACCTAGCTGAATTTGACTGATCTCAAGCAAAGTAGGGTTGGACCTTTTTGGCACTTGGATGGGAGACCATTAGAAAATACAGAGCTGTATACATGCTCTGAATTCCTTGCAGATCAACTTAAAAAAAAAAAATTACAACCCCTTGCAGACCACAACAATTATCGCCGACTTCTACCTTATGTAATGAGAAATCGATCAATGGCACAACAGTATTAGAGTACAATGTAGTTGTGATTCCTTTGTCTCTCTATAACAGAATGTTTCTGTAACCAGTTTCTGTATGCTTTCATGTTTTGGGACTAACCCTATATAGATGTTAGGCCCATTTGTTTCTGGGCATAGTGGTACTTCCCTAACCAGGTACTCTCCAGATGTGTTTCTATAATTCCCAGATTATTCTGCCATCTGAGAGCCATTAATATGAGGAAGGTCATTTTACATTATTATAGCTTCAAAAATATCATTTATGTGTCTACTGTGCACATTTTTACATTACCTTTTTTGTAGATAGAAGCTGCTAAATGCTACTTTTTCTTCAGATCAAAAAAGTTGCCATCTATTTGTGCCGGAACAATACTATTCAAACAATGGAAGAACTTCTATTTGAGTTACAGCAAACAGATCCTGTGAATCCCATAGTTCAGCATTGTGACAATCCACCATTTTATCGTTTTACTGCCAGCAACAAAGCTTCGGTCGTTGCTTCCGGTGAGAATTAAAGATTTTTATCTTTATTAGGAAGAGATACTATATTTGAAGGAATTATGAATCTTTCAGAACAGAGTTGTGTGTGTTACGCTGAATGTCTCTTATATCTTCCTTGGTGCTTCTCAGACTGAAATATTTCATCAAGACATAAATACAGTGGTACCTCTAGTTACGAACTTAATCCGTTCTGTGACTCTGCTTGCAACTCAAGTTGGTCGCAACTCGAAGTAAATTTTCCCATAAGGTTCAATGTAAATACGGTTAATCCATTCCGCCCTCCGAATTTGGTCGCACCACGAGGCAAATTTCCCCATAAGGTTCAATGTAAATACAGCTAATCCGCCCTCCGAATTTGGTCGCACCACGAGGCAAATTTCCCCCATAAGGTTCAATGTAAATACATATGGTTAAACAGTTCTGAAACATATGCATTTTATTTTTAAACCACAAAAACATGAAAATAGTCGAGATGGTCAACTTCGCCATCTTGTACTCCAAGGCCAGATCAGTCACACAAATACCACGATCGTGCTTTTCTATAATGTCCTTCTTAAGTTAGATCGTCACTTTTTTCTTCAAAGCCTTACTCTTGCCAAGCCTGCTCTGCATTTTCTTTGGAGCCATGCTGACAAGCACACCAAACCCCTTCCAAACACCACAAAACACACCACAAGCCTCACCAAAGGTCTCCTTGCTACCGTGGTCTCGCCCACAGGAAGCCGCGTCCGCGTGGGAGCAGGGAAAATGGCCGCGGATCCAGTTCATAACTCGAGGCAGAGTTCGCAAGTCAAGGTAAATTTTTGGGGCCGGAGCTGGTCGTATCTTGAAAAATTCATAAGGAGGGGCGTTCGTAACTTGAGGTACCACTGTATATAGGTCCAATCTTCACAGTTACAGTAGATTAGAATACACCCTTTAAAATCACCTAGCCATGACTAAGTTAAATCTCCTTGATCACAGTGGGCCTATTCTAAATAACTTTGAATCCAACATTTAACATCGGCAGAACAAAAAACATATTTGATATCTGTAGATTTATTTCTCTTTGCTATAGGATTTGGTGTCTCTAAGAATAAATAGCAAGTTTCTATCTGCTATATTTTTTTTAGGATGGTTACTCTCATGATCTACCTATACTACCTGCTGTAATGGCAGACAAATGCTTTCAGCTAAGTTTATTCACATTGCATTTTGCCATTATGCCAACCGTTCAGGTCCTGCTCCAGGGTTCCAAAAAGTTCGTGCAGTACAGATGTTTGATCTGGATAGCAAAATTAGTGTTGTGGTTCAACAACAATTTTTAAAAATGTAATTATTCACATACTGGCTAATCACATGTGTTCAGACTGAGTTGAAATCTGAAATACTTAATACTTTTATGCATATGTGCACAAAAGTGATATCATCATCATCATCATCATCATCATCGAAATAAATAGGAACCTATAATAGGGCAAAATATGGAAGTAACTTAGGAGTGGGACTCAAAAGAAGCTTTCTCTGATCTGCTGTTCAACAGCTCATAAATGGCAAATAGTTGGAAATGTGAGAGAGGAGGAAAGACAAAGGAATGAGCTGCAATATAAATGCTTTTTTACTTACGCAGATAATTTGTAACATGACTCAGGCCAAGTAATGTGGTGTTGGTTTGACAATTGTTGTGTTGTACATTGTGTTGGATTTGTTTGTGTATGTGTATGGTTTCAAGAAGATTGTTTATTTTTAGAAATATGTCTAATGTTTTTGGTTTTACACGTACAGGAACTACATCAAGCAGTAACACCGTTGTAGCTGGCCAAGATAGTTTTCCTGACATTGAAGAGAATAGAATTGTAAAAGAGACAGATGAGAGGTTTGTAATAAAAATCTCAGTCTCTTTCTTTCTCCCCCTCTTTCTGGACTAAAAATGCTTAGTAGTTCTCCAATTTGAGTACAGATAACCCTCATTAACCACAGTCTTGTGGTCTGTGGTTTTCTGTGTCTGGGATTGACAATTAAAGACCAGACCTTGGAATACACAAAAAATGGTTTTCGTGTATTTGCAGCTTGGAATTTTTTTGGTTAATATGTGCATGTTTAAAACTGTGGATAGGCTTTTGCATATGGGTGAAGTATATTTTCTAAAGTTTAGGTTAGATTGTCTATATAGTGTACCTGTATTTGCTCCTACTTCTCATCATGTGGTTTCAGCTAATCTTGCTGAGTAAGCCTGGTTGAAGGCTCCCTATGTCTTTGTCACAGTAGCTGACCTTTTTCAGAGCAACCCATTTGCTTGGGGAAGGAAGGAGTTGCCCCACTCTTGCCACATGGCTCATTCTGGCTCCACCAGTCCACACAGATTTTCCAAGATCCTTGGAGAGGCCACTACATCATGCTGATGGTCATTAGTGTTGCCCTAGTTTATGGTGGTCAAAGCTAAGGGCAAGTGATCTGTAGGTAGCGCTAGCATCCAGTGGTGGATTGAGAGATTGCTGCAAGTAGTGTGCAGGCAGCACTAGCATCCAACAGATCCTCATTTGTGCTGTTGGATGCTAGCACTATTTTGTGGAGATCTCTAGATAGCACCACTGGATACTAGTTTCACCAGCAGAATACTCACAACTCACTCCGATCATTGCAAGAAGTCTGCAGGCAATACTAATATCCAGGACCTCTAGATTGCATTGCTAGATGCTCTCTGAACAGCCCATGGCAATTGCCAAGTGGCATTACTCGACACTAGAATTGTTCTCAGACAACTTGAGGAGTTCTCACAACAGCATTCACTGCTCACAGCAATGATCCCAAGAGTTCTGCACAAAGTGCTAACCTCCAGTGCAGCCTCTTGATTCAGCAGCTGATGCCCAAAAACTACTTTCAGCAATTGTAGCAAGCCATAAGCCCTCTATGAACAGCATTAGCATTCTTGGGACAGTTGAGAGTTTCACACTGAGTGTGAAAGATCAGAGAAGCTAGTGTGAATGGGTGATCCCCTCCACCACCAACCAAGTGAGTTGCTCCAAACAAAAAGGTTAGTTGCTGAAAGGAAGTCAAGGAGAACTTTGTGATCAGGCTGACCCAGCAAGGAATGAGTGAGGAGGAGGAGAAGCAAGTACAGGTATTCTGTACAAAGCATTATGACAGAAAGCAGGTGGAAGGATTCATGGGAGAAAGAAGACAACCATAGACTTTTGCTATTGTTGTTTCAAGCCACAAATTTGCCTAATAAAGCTATTACTTTTACTATCTGGATCTTATGAATCTAGAAAATAGTTTTTAAACATTAAAAAAATGTTTTCCTGTAAATATCTCAATTATATTATATCTAGACATTGCTTACAGAAAGGTTTATGTTGTTAATATTCATCCCTGTTTTTAGAAGATCTGCTTTCTGCTAATAAACTAGGCTTTTTTCATTTCTGAAATTCAGAAATTTTCAGGCACATGGGACTTGTATCCTACTGGAAACAACTGACATTTCTATACTGACTGTGGAAAGCAGAACATTTAGATAAAAATACTAACAGATTTTTGTCCCAACTTTTTGTCTGGGAGAAATCATAAACTAATATGAGCACAGGCCTAATGGAGATTAAAGGTGAAAATTTGAGTAATGAAGTTAAAACAAGAATGGATACATGTTTATCCATCCACTGGTACTTCTTTACCTCAAAAGTAATCCTTTGGTGAAAAGATGTAGATTGTTCCCACTGCCTTTTGATAATTTTGGGGATATATAATACTATTATGAATTGAGTATGTATTCAGATTTTAAAAAGGGTTTTTTCCCCATTTCCAAGGTTTAGCAATGTGATCAGAGCACATAACCGACTAGAATCAAGATACAGCAATAGCTCTGGAGGATCTTACGACGATGATAAAAGTATGTCTTGATATTTGATTAACATTAATGTTTATGAATAGTGTTATTCAGTAATGCTATCCAAGCATGATCTGGACAGAGTACTTGAATCATACATTTCAATGGGAAAAAAATCTGCTTCAATCTCTCTCATTTAAATCCGTACTTTCAGTTGGTTGAATTTTGTTAGGTGTTTCTAACACTCAGTTAAAGTTTCAGTTATGCATTAAGATTTGCATCTTATCAGTATTCATTTGTAACTGTTATTTATTTATATATTTATATATGGGTTTTATGTATATATTTTATGTGAATATTTATGTTTAAAATTTGACAAAATATCAGCATAAATATATTTATATATTTATGTTTTTAATGTTTGTTGTAAGTTGCCCAGAGTTCCCCATTGGGGGGATATGGACGGTTGAGAAATTTAATAAATAAAAATAATAATAAATAAATATATTAGCAGTAATGCCTTTTTGTCTTATCTAAATACCTATGTATAAAAAGGAATGCAGATTTGCACAGTTTGCATAGACTGGTTTGTAATAGTGACAGTATCAGATTCCCTTTCTATTAAATTGTCAGACAGAATGCAGTCAGCAGCAGGATACTACAGCAAACAGGTAGTTTGGCTATCAGAGAAGCAAATAAAGTCCTTGACTCCCTATTCCTCAATTTTTGCCACACCAACACTGCTTAAGAAAAGAGCAGAGTTTGTAGCACCACCCCATTTAACAAAGGCATTCACCACTGGGTGTTGCTATCTGGGGCCTACCCACCTTATGGGAGAAGGAGGATTTCTAGCAGCAGAGAATAACAAATATGGCAACTAGAAGAAGAACCAGAAGAGGAGAAGATAGGGTCTTTTACTGACATCTGCAATGCTAATGAAAGATTTTTGTTTTCCTTTGATTGTGGCATGCTTGATTTCCTATTTAGAGTTTATTTTATTTTACTGGTGGTTCTACCTGAAAGTTCAGGAGCTATGGGGATACCCTTACTAATATGATCATTAGCAGTTGAAGGCAACATATAGTCACGTAAGGACAAAAGAAAGCAGTATTTCACACTTAATATGTTCTTGTAGTTTTTGCCCATCAGAAGATTCCTGGTTGCTGTATTAGCCTGCCATCTGGTCTGTTGGTATTAATATTGCCCCAGTAATGAGCACTTGAGACAGATTAGACATTCTGCTCTACATTACACACTCCATTTCCCATTAGGGTTGATATCTAAATTGACAAGTGTCAAATTTCTGAGGATATGGGCTGAGATTGCAGTTGGTTGGTTGGTTGGTTGGTTGGTTGGTTGGTTGGTTGGTTGGTTGGATGGCTTATTTGGTTAGTTGGTTTACCTCCCAGGCTTTTGTTCAGGAGCTCAAGACAGCAACATAGGACTCCCTCCTGCCATTTTTCCCCACAACAATGACCCAGTGAGGTGAGTTGGGCTGAGAGAGAATGACTAGCTCAGTGAGCTTCCATGGCTGAGGGTAGCCTTGAAACTGGTCTTTCTCATTCCAATCCAGTACTACATCACAACTGCTCTCCAATATTGCATGACATTCATCTCTTTTTTTTAACTAATCAAAGTGAGCATTTGATATTCTGAACCAGTCCTTGGGTTGGATAATGGAATGAATGAGAGCCAATAAACTAAAACTCCATCCAATTGAAACAGAAGTATTTTTTGTTGATGTTTTATCAGTTTGGTTAATTAATGTTAATCCTAAAGCAACAAATCCATAGTTGGAAGGTACTCTTGGATCCTTCATCATTGTTGGAAGTATAAGTGGACTTAATGTAGGAGTGTGCATACAACAGAAAATTTGTGGCTTGGAGGTTTGGTGGAACTGTTCTAGGTTGATCACTAAAACCTTGGGTTGTAGTTTTGCCTGAAACAAAATCCAGAGCAGTCTTACAGGGCAAGTAGGGCAAGTAGGATAAGCCTGGTCTACCTCACCTTTCTCCGTTCTCTAGCCCCATACTATTTTCCAGCACCTTCTTTTTCCTACCTCCCCTAAGCTGCCTCTTACCTTGAATTCAAGCACACTATGTCAAAGTGGGCTGCCTGCCCCTCCCCTTGATCTTTCCAGCACCTTTCTTTCCGTACCTCCCCTTAGCCATTGCCAGGTACCACTGCCAATGGCCTTTCCTTTGTCTGTCTCTCCTCACCTCAGAATGCCTCTGCTCAAAATATATGTGTTTGGATGCTGTGCCTGGACAAAGCACATATTTTAGTCCTGACACCGATCACCCAAAACTGGTCGTTCCATGCACACTATTATCTTGATGGTTTGGAACACTTTTTATTAGCTTAATTTAGTAGCCTAGTAACAGCAATGTTGTTAATGGCATAGTGATCCCATTGTGCCAATACCTTCTATCTGCACTGCCTTTATCTAGACTTAAAGTGCGTGGCTTGCTGCCCACCTATCCTAGGCATCATCTGAGACCCTTTGGGTCTACAGGAAACAGGACCTTTTTAAAGATAGCACCCCAGTTTTGGAATATACTCTCAAGGCATACCTTATTGTCTTTTGGCTATCATATAAGACACTGAGATTTGATTTTTGCATTGCATTGTTTCTCTGATCTTAATTTACCTGTACACTGCCCCAAAAAGTTTGGTTGTTGGACAATATAAAAATGTAATAAATATTTCTGTGCAGATGATCCTATTTCTCCCTATACAAGTTGGCTGCTGAATATTGTGGAAATGAAACAGCCACAACCTTTGCCAATGCCATTTAATGGAGGGTGCTGGGCACCACTTGTTGACTACCTTCCAGAAACAATTACACCACGGGGACCACTCCATAGGTAAGCAGAATATAAAGAAACCTCTGTTTCCTAAAATATTGTTCAGTCTATCTTAAGAATTCTAAAAACTTGGCTGACATATTCTGTAGATTAGAAGTGGATACTATTTTTTAATCTGGGGGCTGCACTATGATTTCGCCCCTGTTTGGAAGCCATTAGAAGCCATGGTCAGTGACATCATGACATCAACAAAGTGGGTGTCAGCAAATGTTTCAGTCCTTCAGAGTCAATACACTTTGGTGGTTTGGGATATTCTTGTAACATACTAGAAATTATATGGATAGGCAGGGGCTATATATTCCAGTTATTTACTCACACAATTTAAACAGAACAAGTGTAATCATTATATCTTCTTAATATAAACAGAATGATCATTTAAGACCTGTTCCATGTTAGTTAGCTTTTGTTTCTTCTGTTGTCTATTTCTACCTTTTGTTTGAAAATTGTTTAAGACCAACATTAGAACAAAACAAAACTCATTCCTTAAATTTCAGTGAAGTATTCAATACTTCCGTTTCAAGTTGAAAAGTTTTTTCCCTAATACCTGGCTTGTGGGCATTCTAAATGTATGTACTAATGATCCTGGCATTTAGTTATGTGCTATCATAAAAACGTTGACAAGGATGTTTTAATGTTGTCCAGAGAATGTTGATGTGCAAATCTTCTCAGGACTTGTACATATAAAAAGATGGATGCCCCACCAATCTATGTGGCCATCTATTTTTATGGAGCACCTAAGAGGTGGGCATCTTATCACTCCCCAGGGCACTTCTGGTGACATTCATGCTAATTTCTGGCCTTTCTAGTTGTTTTAATGGCTATGAAAACTAAATTTTAAACTTGGAAATAGTTCTTGAACCTTTTGACAAAAACGTTCAGAAAAGTGCCAACTGAGTTTCAAAAACCCTGTTCCATCTGCATTTTGTTTCAAAAATGAAACATGCTAAGAAAACTGCATAAGCCAAAGTAAGACTGTGAGGTGGTGGCAACTGTTCCGTTACAAACACCATCCACCAGGCCAGATCTGAAACTGGCTTGGGCAAATAAATTAAAAACAATTGAAGATGTATATTAACGTGCCCAACTTCTGCTTGCTTTTCCTTTTCCTCCAGTAGCATGATCATTACTTCTGCCTACAAATTATGTTTGTGATAGAGATGAAATATTACTTGAATTGGCGTCTTTGTATTTTGCCTATTTTTCAAGTTGAGGGACTGCAAACTTTGCAGCTTATTTTCATGCATCTGTTCCAGTTATCAGTCCATTTTGCCACATGAGAATGGTTTGATCAATAATATTTGATCATTTTGTATGCATAGGAATACTAGCATCAGATAGGATGATCTAAATTAGGCATATTGTGAAGCATTTTACTTAAAACAGACCCTTGTGAGGTTTTGACAGATCAATCACATTGTAAACTATATTTTTAATGATTAGTGTATTGAATTTTAATATATACAGTCAGTCAATCAATCATATCTTTATTATAGTCATAGACCAGCATAATTAATATATACATGTCTATATGTTTCTCCCATGATGACTCCTGGAATGCAAAAAAAAAAAAAACATTAGCCTCAGAGCCTGCAAAAGTACTTTTATTTTGCCATAGCACTTTCACTTCCTCCTCTTCCCCTTAAACCTCCTGTACTTCCCCTATGAAATTTATTCCAGAAGGCTATCTAACCTTTGAGATGTTGATGGTTGCAAGGGACATGGAGAGACTATTTTGTTAATGTACAACTGACAGACTCACTGACAAATGCATTCTGTACAGAATATATAATTATCAGTGCCTTTCCAGATATTAACCACCCTTCTATTTCCTTTACTTTTACTATAGCTTAGAAATTATCATGTGTACCTGTGCTGTTCTTGGTGTTTTCTGATCAGCTTATTCATGTTTGCTGTTTTTTTCCCATTTCTCATTGCAATTTTTAAATTGATTTATCTTATTTTTCTTGTTAGGTGTAATATTGCTGTCATCTTCATGACTGAGATGGTAGTAGATCATAGTGTAAGAGAAGACTGGGCTCTTCACCTTCCATTACTGTTGCATGCACTGTTTTTAGGTAAGAAATAATGACTGAACAAAAATTTAAGTGGAGATTGTGTTTGTTTATATTAATCTTCTACCACTCCATTCCTGTGGTTTTTCCCTTTTACACAGTGGATTTATTTACATATCACAGTGAGATTTAAACATTTAAATCATAATTTAGTCTATAAACCATGTTTTGTACAATATATAAAAGTATAAACCATGGTTTATAAACCATAATACCTGAGTTTGTAGAATACAATAAACTGGAACCAAACAAACATTATTATAGCTTAGAACAGTCTATGATTCCAGACTATGTCTTTACTGAACACAAATTTAGTAGGATCAAACTTTGGTCAGCATACTTCATTCTTGGTGTAAAGCTACAGTGCACATCTCACATTTTGCTGATTATCTCCTTCCTGAGCCCACTTAATTAATCCACCATAGTTTCTGCATTGTCACTTGTTACCTTGGTGATTAGATATTTCTCTAATTGTCAGGAACAGGTACATTTTTCACATACATTTATTATTTATTTATTAAACAAATTTATATAGCTGTCCATCTACCAAAGGATCTCTGGGCAGTGAACTGTGATGGAATGGAATTATGAAGGCCAAGCTCAGAGAGATAAACATTTTCTTAGCTCTCCAGAATCACGTGGGAGGAACAAGAGGATGAGACTGGCACCTCCCTGAGGAATTCACACTGTTGTGGCTGGAGGACTTTGGGAACTGGGGTTTTAGTCTGGGAAGATTCTTGCTAGAGGTTGTAGCTAATAAACATAGCTGGACTGAATTGGCATTGTCTCTTGGAGTTCCTTGGGCTAGGCCTGACATGAACAGAGTTCAAAACATCATGTTAAACAAGTCACAGACAATATCCATATTTTTTATATTTCTCCGGTTATACTATCTGCACCTGGATTCTTTCATTATATCCAATCGAATTAGTATTTTTATTCATTTCATTTCTTTGTATGTATCTGTGCATGTATACATGTGTATAAATAGACAGACTTACACTTGAACCACATATTAAAACAAACCTTTTCTAAGCAGCTATTCACCAAACAATCACCATTCTCATTCATTCTTGGCCCAATTATTTTTTCTATACTCCCTTGTCTTATTCCCACCAATCCACTCATGTCATCTAATAGAGTAAATAGAATTATTACATTCTAAGAAAAAAATGGCAATAAATTATGATGGATAATCTTGGAAAGACATTCCCACATTAGTCTCCTTAGAGAATCAGAAACCATACATTCTGTATGAAAAAATAAATGAGGTGGAGGTTTCTCTAACTTCTCATTGTGGTACTTTAATTTTACTTTACATTTTAGTTCTAAAATGGCACCAATCATGTTTTATTACTGCTGGGGAGAGCTGGAAAGATGTTGTTAAATGGTGGCCATTTTAGAACCTGAAATACCATTAGGACTGTTAACTGATTATTGGGGCTTCTCAGACTTTGAAGTGACATGAATCACTAAAATAATGCATGAAGTTGAATGAACCTCCCCCAAAAATAAAATTGTCAGACTAAATTCTGACAGGGCTGCAAGCTTCCTGTCACAAGGCCATCTGTTATGAGGCATCATGCTCCTGCAAAAATAGAAGAGACAAAGCACTCAGGCTTCCTGGAGCATGCATGCAGGCTCAGTACCAGGACTCAGCATGATGCCTTCCAGGAAGAAACCCAGAGAACCACCTTTGGAAGAGAGGGAAGATGAGATTAGGCAAGAACACCTCAATCCTGGCTGGGTAGCCTAGAATGACACTAAGGAGCAGGTTGGGGATACGGTAGGAACTGTTGCTGCAAGTGCAAAGGTTATCATAGAAGAGCTCTGGTGCCTGGATCACACATGCAGCCTAGTCCAGGGCCAGCAGCTGGGCAAAAGCTATCGACATCCAGGCAGAATAGAAGTAAATGTAAGTTCCTCAAATTTGCTCACAACCCCCCAGGTGTTGTAATCCACAGTTTGAGAACCTCTGGATTAACTGATTGTCCTGTGAGATTGTTTGTTTATTGACCGCTGAATTCAATTGTTTTTTCTCTCTAATGTTTAGGATTGCAGTCTTAAACAGTATAATGTTCATTGTTTTAGTTAAACATTTGGTTGTTGCTAGGACCATGGGTCATGTGAAGCATTGTCTTAAAAGACACGAGCATTAGAGGTAGAATTCCTCTAATACTTGCTATCGGTATTTTGATGGGAGACGTCCATGGAATTCCAAGGCTGTAAACTAGACTGGGAAATTTTTAAAAAATCCTAGAAGATGGCAGTGACAAATTACTACCATACTATTGCCAAGAAGTTATGGCTCTGTCCATGTATATCAGCAGGAATCAAGCTTTACTCAAGGGTGTTAATACTTTATTATAATCAATTAACTTTTAAAATTGATTAATACAATTAAATGTTGCAGTGCTAATTAACTTTTTAATTATGTGACAAACTGGTGTCAGCTCTCAGCAACCACCCAGATAGAACTTGTCCAGGGTGATCTGTCCCCAACCTGACCAATCAGGTCTCCCGATGGTGCACTTGTTAATCAATCAGTTGATTAATCCAGTTAAATGTTACAGCTCTAGTTTTAAATCATGCAAAAATCATGCAAACTATATTTACAAGAATAAAATTCTATCTCACATTTGCTTTGGTTTCCCAAATAAAAGGCACCTCTTTAAATTGTCTTCCCTTTTTCTAGAATATGAACTTTTTTGTGATTCTTAATCAGTCAGCCTTGCTGATCATTTTCCTTTAGGCCTTGATCATTATCGTCCAGAGGTCTTTGAACATAGCAAGAAGCTGCTGCTCCATCTGCTGATTGTGTTGTCATGCAACAGCAATTTTCAAGCCATAGCCTCAGTGCTTCTTCAGACTAGAGAGATGAATGAAACCAAGACACTTACTGTCCAGCCTGTGTATTTGCCTGAATTCTTCTATACAGGTAGTGAAAAACCAGTTCTTGGGCTATATTTCAATTCTGTTTATGCTTGGATCTTATCACTTTCATAATTCTGTGGTGTTCAGCATAGAAAAGAATGAAGGATATCACAAAGATTCCTTTTCTGCAGAAGCACATTTTAGACATATTCTGTTTTAGTACTTGATGTTCTGACTGGATCTGTATCAGCTAATTTTTCTTCAAAGACATATTTTCCTGTGTTTCTTAATAAAGTATGCATGTATGTATGTATTTGGCCTCCTATCTCACAGCAATAACTATAGCTTAATAAAATTATGACTTCTATGTTTATATAGATTTTTCCCCATTTCTACTAGGTGGTTTTGACTTTCTGAGGGAGTATCAGTCTTCTCCTGTGCCAGACTCTGGGCTCAGCTCTAGCTCTACCTCCTCCAGCATCAGCCTTGGAGGAAGCAGTGGAAACCTCCCACAAATCACCCAAGAGATAGAAGACATTGACCCCACTGTGGAGTCAAATGAAAAGGCAAACAAACTAATAGAGTTTCTAACTACCAGGTAACCAAGACAGAATCAATATCCCATTTTAACTCTTAAAAGCATTATTACACACTTTTAAAAGAATTTATATAATTTATAATTCCTTGAAAAAAGTATCCTTCATTATAGGTTTCTTGGATATATAACACCATGGGCACGATGTCCCCATTTTCTGCTTCACAAGTAAAGGGCAACTATTGCAAATGCCACTGAGGTTCCCTGTTTTCTAATCTTAGTCAGCAGTGAACATTAGTATAGAACAGGAGTAGGAAACAGATATAAAAGAGCACTTGACTTGCTTGGAGCAGTTTATTTCAAGTTGTGGGGAGAAGAGTATAATACAGTAATTCTTGTTTGGCTGGCAGGCTTGCTTCTTAAAAAAATTAGCATCACCATATGAAATAAAGATTGGCATTGTTGCACAAATAGTTCATTCTCCATTGAAATTCATGGCAGACTCTTGAATTAATCTTTGTTTTTGTCTTACATAGTTAGTTGAAATGGGACATGCTTTCTGCATCAGTGACTAAAACTGTCTCCTCCATCTTTGCTGACTTTTTCTTAGACCTATTTAAAAAGGGATAAACACATTCACACATTCTGCACATCAGCAATCACTTAGAATAATTACACAGCTTACCTAGTTGTCCTGACAATAGAGCATGCTATAGTGACAATGAGTAAGGAAGCAGCCACAGTGCAATGAAATAGCATCCGCTCAAGAAGACATTTTTCTGCCTTCTATGGTGGCCCATATTGTGATTGTGAAGCTCTTCCTTCTCATACATTCAGCATGAGAGTAACATACTTCAGAATGCATTGACTTTACTTTCATATGATCATTTGCTCTTTAACAGCATCATAAAACTTAGTCTTCCCCAAAATGGTGTCTATAGAACTGTTGGAATCTGAACTCCTGGGTTGACTGAAGGGCACCAGGATTGGAAAGGTTGATATAGCCAAGTTTGATTCATTTCCTGGCTAGAGTGGCATCATTGTGCTCACAAACTGACCTCTGTATTATAAGAATGGAAAAAATATTGTTGTATTTGTGTAAATAAGAGCCAGTTTGGTGTAGTGGTTTAAAGCATTAGGCTAGAACCTGGGAGACTGTGAGTTCTAGTTCTGCCTTAGACACAAAACCAGCTGGGTGACTTTGGGCTGGTAATTTTTCCTCAGCCCTTGGAAGGAAGAGGCAAGGGCAAACCACTCCCAAAATTTTGCCAAGAAAACTGCATGGACCTGACTCAAAGGTATGCCCCACAAAAGATTTTAATAGAATAGCATTGAATCAACATTTACTTACTAAGACTTTACTCAAAATTTCAGCTTGTCTATACTGTAAAACTTTGCCTACGGTCTTCATCCAAAGGAGGATGTATATGAACTGTGCAGTTGTATTGTGCTATTAAAAACAAATTATTTTAATTTCAACGTAAAACATATCAATTTTCCATTTTTTAAGGGCATTTGGTCCACTCTGGTGCCATGAAGATATCACTCCCAAAAACCAGAATACAAAAAGTGCAGATCAACTTACCAATTTCTTGCGTCATGTTGTGTCTGTCTTTAAAGATTCTAAATCAGGTACTAAATCAATTTATGACTTTCACCCAATAAGCAGCTTCCTCAAATTTTATTTTGCTGGACAAAATCCTAGCATTCTCAGAATAATTGTTTATGAGGACTAGTAAAAAGCCCACTGTATATAGATTTATTTTTATGATTTGAGTGTTGCCACAAATTAGGAGCATAAGAAATTGATTTTAGTTATATTACTTTATTGATCACCTATTCAGCCATGGTTTATACCAGAGGCAGACCAAACTTGAGGGGAGTCGGAAACTGACTCTCTAGGGATTCAGGTGGGGGATTTTTCCATCATTCCTTGAGGATTCACAGACAAAATTTGAAATACCCTGTATGTCAAATAAATGCATTGAATTATACACTGAAGAGTGTAAAGGAATTTCTAAATGCCTCAAATAGGTATTTTCAGGTTAGTCTGTGCTTGCCTCCTCCCTATGATTAAAAATAAACCTACAAAAGTTCCTACTAATGTCTTCCTTTATAGTTTTGTTGTCTCAAAAATGAAAAATTGCAAGATATATTTTAAATTCATGTATTATCTATGAGATAATATAATCTTAATCCTGGTTTGGTTTGGTTTTCTCATCAGGCTTTCATTTGGAGCAACATCTTAGTGAAATTGCATTGCAAACAGCTCTTTCTAGTTCTTCAAGACATTATGCTGGCCGCTCTTTTCAGATATTTCGGGCCCTAAAGCAGCCACTTTCAGCACATGCATTGTCAGATCTCCTTTCAAGATTAGTGGAAGTTATAGGAGAACATGGAGAAGAGATTCAGGTATAAATACGGTCCTATCTTGTCTTTGTGGAAACGTAAGCAGCTGTCTTTTATTGTTGGATGATCTAGCTCAGTGTTTTTCACATGGACTAGCAGTAGCCTTCTCTAGTTTTTTCTTAACTTTTTGCTTAGCAAATATCAAATGTACAAGCCACTTATCATAAACAATACCTCTTTCACTGTTAATTCCAAGAGTAGTATTAGAGTGCATTTGAATATTTAATGAAAATAAGATTAGGCGGTAGATTTTAATGATTCATATTACTGATCGTATTGGAATGGTTATACTGAGATTACCATATTTCTGTATTTTTGGCAGGGTTATGTTATGGAAGCCCTTCTTACATTAGAAGCCACTGTGGATACTCTGTATGACTGCCTGAAGAACAGTGATCTTTTGACAGTTTTATCACGGTACTGAGTTTTTCTACTCAGTTAAATATAACGTTATTTTCTAGAAATTTTTGGCTACAGAATTCAGAATATTATTTAATTCTATTTAAGCTGTACAAGATGAGTGATATATAAATTTACAGTCAGGAATATTATTACAGGATATGGATTGTGAGGGGAGGACAGTTAAGGCATCAGGTTAGAAACTGGGAAGCCATGAGTTCTAGTCCCACCATGGGCACAAAGCCAGCTGGGTGACTTTGGGCCAGTCATTCTCTCTCAGCCCTAGGAAGGAGGCAATGGCAAACCCCTCCCAAAAACCTTGCCAAGAAAACTGCAGGGACTAGTCCAGGCAATCACCAGGAGTCCAAAACTCGAAGGTGCGTGTGTGTGCGCGCGCACACACACAAACACACACGTGAGGATGTAACTCAAGTGCAAAATGTACAGTTACAGTGTGGAAATAATGCAATATTAATAAAAGTTTATGTTATGTCAGATCAAACATATGAGCCCACAGGGCATTTCAAAGAAATGGATCTTGAAAAACAGTAGGAGTCAGTAAAATGGATTTGGGACTATTGCCATCCTTTTTTTCTGAAAGACTAACAGTATTCAAAAACAAGTGCCATTATTTATGAAGGCTACACATATTCCTGTTCCATTAGATGAGCGTATTTATTTTTCTCTTTGTCCATATGAAAGTCTTTTGTCCTGACTTCAGCTGTGGTGACAACTGCAAGTACATCATTTACTTCTTCTGTCGAAGAAGTTACTGGAATTTAAGTAACTAAAATTAAGCATCTGCTAAAACTGACAACTTGAGGCAAAGTCTCCTCCTGTGTCACAGGCCTTCCCACCTCTGTTGTGTCACATTTTGCAAAAATTTGAATATATTGACTTTTCTGAGTGACTGCATAGCATCGGATGTTGGAATACTAGTAGTTTCCTTGCTTCCCAGTAGTGAAGCATAATAAAATATGAATTGTTTCAAAGATGAACAAGTTTTACCTTTACCTTTATGTTGTCCCGTCATGTCAGGTCACTAGTTTGTTTGTAGAGTAGAATGATGCATGTATAAATAGAAAAAAAAATACCCTTCTGCATGAAAGATAAAACAATTGTGTTTTGCTTTAACTCAGTGCCATATTGTCATGGAAGGTAGAGCATTTAAATATTTCATAAAGTAGTTCCATTATCATTTTACTCTCTGCTTTCTAAAAATGTTTGAGTTATGGTTCTTAAAACATAGGTGGATGAAGATGGCTTACGTAGCACACTTTTGTTTTGTCTCTTCCCTTCCCCCCTCCCCCCATTTTAGTCTGCAGTAGGGTGACAATCTTTTTGAGAGAGAAGCACACACTGTTCTTTAGTGATATCTTGCGGAGGGATAAAGTGATCTGTTTTTAAAGGTGGAGTTGCAGGTGCATGGCATTGATTTATATTTCTGTGATTTTTTAAAAAAAATATTTACAGTTTGCATTTGGGGTATGGGGACTATTTTTATATGTTTATATTGTTAGATGCTTAGAGTATGCAGGAATGGATGCATAGCAGCAAAATAAAAATAAATCAATATTCTAATGGTTAATGCCTCAGAAAGAAAGATGGTGGTTTGATTATGACACTAGAGGAGAGGCAGGGGGGAATCCTGTATGCTTTTTTTTGCATTTTGGGGGGGTATTTTTAATGTTACCAAGCTTGCTGAGCCTGTTGGAGGCTTGGCACAATAATTTATTTTATTTTCCATTGAAATCTGGCAAGAAATTGTGCTGCCTTAATTCAGGGCACAATCTTGGAGGACCCCAGGGTTCAGGAAAGAGGTCTGAAGGTCTCAACCAGGAGGACTGACTATCCTTGACATATTTGGTATTAACTAAGTCTTCTCTTCCCATCCAATAAAGGGACACTTTCCTTGGAGGATAGCATTTGTTATCCAAATGATCTGTTAGGCTAATGTGAATGAAGTTGGCATACTTCATGAACTGTACAGCTGTAAACTTACCCCTTCTTCTGTGTGACTTTTCTTCAGGTGATCATGTTAGCTAAAAGCTGCTTCTTATTATTTAATGGTTGGAAAGGCATTTAGTAGTCCTAATCTGACTTAACCAGCAGCTGGAGATGGAATTCTTTTCTGAGTCAAGACCATTTTCTTAGCAAAATGTTCCTATTTATATCCTTTGTAGTTTTGCCCCCTGATCACTCTGAATGATTTTCCTATAACTCAGCTGCCTATTGCCTACAATTTGCATTCATTTTATTTCCCTCTAAGTTGCTCATCCAACTATTGTAAAATTTTAAGGACATGTTTATTTTGTGTATATTTTGTGCAAAAAAGAAATTCCTATTTGAGGAAGAGCTGCCCTTTTAAGAAGTATTTTGCCAGTTTTATCAGATATTGCACATATTCTTGTTTTTCATAATTTATTCTTTTTTATGTAAAGGCACAAAATACTATGTAAGACAATGAAACTATCTCCCTCATACTTTGCATCCTAATGACCTTTCCAAAATGTAGTGGGTGCTCAGTGTTGGATATTGGTGGGATATGTAGTCTGCCTGATTTGCCATCTTGCTCTTTTCCTTCTTTTCTGGTTTGCCTTTTGTTGTATGTTTGTCCTTGTTATATTGTTTTTATTTTATTTATTGTATTGTAAGAGTCACTTTGGAGTTGGATGGCACCAAATTAAATAAATAAATAAAGTGCTTTTAATGCAAATAATAGAAATTCCATTTGTAATAGTTATCATAATGTGCAAGTGAGACCCCATTACTCCACATGAGACATGATCTATTGAGCTCAATGGGCAGAAAATCTATGGAAGGATTGTTTTTTACCTGTCCTTGTTGGTATTTTTGCTTAATATTACAGCTGCAATTAAATTGATAATTTATCCATATGATTGTTTTCTCTTAGTTCATCCTCACCAGACTTGACTTCAAGTGCAAAACTGACTGCCAGTCGGAAGAGCACAGGACAGCTTAATGTGAATCCAGGAGCTGCCAGTAGCGGTACAGGCACTGCAGAGCGTAGCAGGCATCAGAGGAGTTTTTCGGTGCCCAAGAAGTTTGGGGTTGTGGACAGAGCTTCTGATCCTCCTCGCAGCGCCACTCTGGATAGGATTCAGGCTTGCACTCAGCAAGGCCTCTCCTCCAAAGCTAGGAGCTCCTCTTCTTTAAAAGACAGCCTTACAGACCCTACCAATATTAACAATCCAACTAACCTGCTGGCTACCATTTTCTGGGGAGCAGTGGCTTTGATGGAATCTGATTTTGAATTTGAGTACCTAATGGCGCTAAGGCTGCTCAATAAGTTACTTGTTCATCTGCCACTGGATAAAGCAGAAAACAGAGAAAAATTAGAAAAGCTACAAGGACAACTAAAGTGGACAGATTTCTCAGGGCTCCAGCAACTTCTGCTTAAAGGTTTTACTTCTCTAACAACGACTGATCTCACACTCCAGCTTTTCAGTTTGCTGACTCCAGTATCACGCGTATCCATGGTGGATTCCTCCCAGGCTATAGGTACATCAAGTATATGTTTTGTTTATGTATATATTCTTTAAAAAAAATAAAACAAAAATGACATAAAATACTGAAGGCTAAACTTAGACTCGGTCATATGTATTTATGTAAATAACTAATTACAAAATCTGGGTAATAGGCTAAGCAATTATGTATTAGTAGAGTCACAGAGCTACTGTCTCCTCTTCCTGATAAATTATAGTGAAAAGAACGCATATTGTCATATTCCAAGTTTTCCCACTCTTCCTCTACTTCAGCCTCTACTTCCTTCTACTTCTATTAATGAACTGGGCATTAATTTAAAATTTAAAGAGGAATAGGGAAACTGTCTCCTTTTTCTTAATTTTAGCTTTTTTTCCAAGTTATTGTGACTTTCTTCCTTATTTCTATGTAAGAAGATGCCCAATTAACCCTTTACTTTAGTAGAATGCAAGTATAACCTACTATTTTATCATTGGTTCCCCCAGGCATATAAACCTACAGAGTACACCTTATACTCCATATGAAGTCTTATTTGTATAATTAATATACAATTTTAATTTTAATTTTAATATTATTATATGCAATAATTAATAGCAATAGATTTTGGTTATTACTAAAACAACAAACAACTGAAAGTACAGTTAATATTTTCACATAATCAGAATTAAGAAAAGGAAGATGGATTGTACTTTTGGTAAATACTGTATGTTTTCAGTCACAGTTTCATTTATTATCATATAATACATTACAGCTTCACATCTATATCTGTTCTTGATTTCTATTTTTAATGCTAGGATTCCCATTGAATGTTTTATGCCTTCTGCCTCATTTAATTCAGCACTTTGATGGCCCAAATCAGCTCTGCAAGGATATAGCAGAGAGAATTGCTCAGGTACTGTCTTTGTTTAATACTATGTGGATCTTATAAAATTCAGGGTTGCCTTTTTCTTTTTTTTTGCTTTTAATATATTTTGTTGTTCATTTGTTATTAGGTCTGTTTAGAAGAAAAGAACCCAAAGTTGTCAAATCTTGCACACGTCATGACTCTCTATAAAACACGCAGCTACACGAGAGATTGTGCAACATGGGTGAATGTTGTTTGCCGTTACCTTCATGAAGCATTTGCTGACATTACTCTGAATATGATTACTTATCTAGCTGAGGTATGTTTTTAGTTAGTTAATCCCTTCTTGTCTTCTAACACTTCTAACAATAGATTTTCTGAAGGATTTAGAAGAAGATTGTGTGTCTAAATAAATACTACAGAAATTATTTTGAGAAAATGTACAATATTTGTGACACAAAGAAGTGACACAAAGAAATTGGTGATGATTATATGTCCAATAGGGCTGTGCAGTGCTCCAGATTTGATTCCAAAAAAGGTTCCTTGAAACATGCAGGAGCACTTTTAAATGCAGCTTTAGACCTGCTGTATGATCTGGGAAAAGACACATCTGCTTTAAAGACTTGTAGACTGATGCTACATTCATACCCACGTATGTTCTGAAACACCTTTTGGAATTAAATGGAAACATTGTGCAGTCCTAACATCTAAGTTTCCTAATTCAGTATATCAGATGTCCGCATATTGTTGCTACACTAAAATTCTTATCTGTCTCCAGCTACTATATAAAATTGTAATCATTAGCTGTCTATAATAGTAATTATTATGGTTTATTTAAGGATTATGAGTTTGTCTAATTTTTTTCACAGCTACTGGAAAAGGGGCTTCCTAGCATGCAGCAATCACTTTTACAGATTATCTATAGTCTTCTTAGTTATATGGACCTATCAAGCTTACCTGTTAAACAGTTTAACATGGAAGTACTAAAGACCATAGAAAAATACGTACAGGTGAGTATTATATTTAGCTCATAGAACTTGTATAGAAGCTGGTATTAATTTACATATTTCTTCCCATGTCCCATTGTTAGTCTCCTACCACAATTCTTCCTTCACATTGTTAAATAAACTGGGGATTAGCACTTTACACAACTTCTCTCTTAGTAATGCAATATGTGTCAGAAGCTATTACTGTGTAATCAAATCTGCAGGTACATTGTGGCAATCAGTACAAAATTCAGCACCAATTAAATTCCTCTTTTACAGAAGTATAATTGAACTTCACAGAGCAAAATTTGCTTCCTGCTGAAAGATCCTGATACCTTTGCAGTACAGCAAGTTGTGCTGCAAGGTTAAGAACAAAAAAATGGGCAGCTATGGCAATAAGTTATGCAGTTGGTGGCAGGTGTTAATTATGTGCAAATACCATGTTAACATCTGCCTGATGGTTTAATAAAATAACTCTACATGAGGTAATGATCCTTTGCATGTCGCTTTTTATTATAGTTATTTTATTTAGGAATTCCTACAATCAAAGTTTCCAGTAAATACTTGTATGTTAAATTGGCAAGGTAAAAGTGTCTGACGTTGGTAAATAATGGTAAAACAAAGGGGAACAGAAAATAGTATCAATAGGCAAAGATATCACTATACTCTTCAACTTGCTGTTTCCTCCAAACTTATTATTGTACAAGAAGTCATAAACTCTGATCAATAGTTAATGTACTATAGAACATTTCCTAATATGGATCAAGAATGTAGGCTCTTTATGCAGAAGATTTTATGTACAGTCTGTTTTTGTTGTTTTAGAAAATGAAATAAATGTGGACTCTTCTCAAAATATCCAATATTGTCTTGCTTTATCTTAAAGTACAAACTGTTCCTTAGAAAACGTCAAAAATGTCAGGATGTCAAATTCTGTGCCAAGTAGAAGCCTAACAAGAAGAAAATAAAATACCATTTTCCTCTTCTTTATTCTATTTGGGATCATTAATACCCAGAAGGCTTGATAATATTCTTTAATATTATTTACATTCCCTTTTTGATGTATTTAGTATGCACTTTATGTATTTTGCTGAACAGATAGCATATTTCAAAATACTAGTATTATTGAATACTCAGATTTGCTGTAGTTATTCAGTATAAGTCAGCCTCTGTCAGTGAAGTTTTTAATTTTACAAATATATTTTTGTTCAGTGTGTATGAGTTTATATGTGAATGTTTGTCCGAATATTTATTTACAGAGTATTCACTGGCGAGAAGCCCTGAATATACTGAAATTGGTGGTTTCACGCTCAGCAAGCCTGGTCCTACCCTCTTATCAGCACAGTGATATTTCAAAAATGGAAATACATTGTATCTGGAACAATGCTTCCAAGGAACTGCCCGGAAAAACTTTAGAGTTCCAGTTTGATATTTCTGAGGTACTCTGTTTCCCATAATAAAGATATACCTCACGTGCATATCCTTAGAAGCTAATGATTTAATCAGAAGAGACAATGTAGCCAATGTTTGATGAATAAAGGTCATCCTTAGATCAGAGATACACCACATGCTATACATAAGAAATTAATCTACTATCTCATACCATTTATTTAATTGTTGAAAACAAAAATTTCAAGTAATAGAATTTCTGAATTTGAAAACCAGTTACTAGTGAGAGAGAACAATCTTGGATTAGATCAGGGGTTGGCAACCTATCTCGAGCTGCAATATGCTACTTTTAGTTGTTGTTATGAAGTCTAGAACTGAGTCTTTTTGAAAAAACTTTTTTCTTCTACATGAATCCATGTAACCATTTGATGCAAGGATTTATTAACTTTGCACACAGTCTTCTGCCATATATCTAAATAATTTAAAAGCCAGGTTAAATGCCAATGATTTCCAAAATCTTCATAAAACCTGTGGGCAAGACCATCATGTCAATGCATCTGGCTTTCCGTTAGAAGACAAATAAACACTTTAAATTCTGGGGACACATTTTTCCCTAAGCCAATCTACTCTGATTATATTTAGGATCAGACTTTGTTTCTTCTATGGGTAAAGAATAGCTTCAAATTATCCAGATATCCAGATTCTTGAAATCACGGATTTTCAATTACTTGCTTTTAGGAAGATGCAAATCTTTGCCTTTTGATGGGCAGTGAAAGGATAGCCACATTGCCCAGGCAGATCAGCTTGTCCACAATCCATGCCATTGATTAAAATCAATAGAGTAGCTATAAAATTCTTGGGGGCAGGGGATGTTGTTACAGAATTCAGGCACCATGACAGACCATTCCCTGTTTCTGGGTCCCAGGAATTTACTGTTGTTTTATTATTGTTTTTAAATGTTAGGGCAAATAGCTTCATGATATTTCATAGGAGGTGTTATTGAAATATTGTAATAAATAATATCAACAAAGTGCTTGCTCTAAAGCACATTCAAAGTTTCCAATAAGCATTGAGTTCTTGATATCTTTCAATGTGAAGATCAGTTGTTCAACAGGGGTACAGCTCTCTTCAGATTTCAAAACTGAGACTTTGTTATGTATTAATTTTCATAACTAATTAAATTAAGTATTGTGCGAAGTAAAAAAATCCAAATGAATTTTAAGGGAATACTAGATTTCGTAGGGAAGTTAATCTGCATTGCAGCCATAAACTCAAGAGCTCACTAGATGGCCATGGTTGGCAACCTCTGCTTTGTACAAGCTGTAACAACCTGTGTTACAGAGTCGCTATATGGACTATGGGGATAATATATGTAAATTTTATACGTTTTTATTGGTTTTCTTTTAAGACACCAATTATTGGCAAACGATATGATGAGCTGCAGAGTTCTTCAGGTCGTGATGGAAAACACAGAATAATGCCTGTCACACGTAGCACCTCTTCAACATCTTCTGGGTCTAACTCAAATGTCCTTGTACCTGTTAGTTGGAAGAGACCTCAGTATTCTCAGGTAAAATTCTTATTGATTTTCTGTAATGGAGGCTTTTTCTGTTCATTTACGATTTAATTACTGTTGTTCAGAAATATGAAAATATTGTTTAACAAGTATTGAAATATAGAGAGTCCAAACAGCACAATGCTAATACTTTGCCAGATTGCTCCTTCTTAAACTTATTAGGCCATGATGATTTGGTTAAAATTATGAAGAGTTAGAGCTGGAATTATGGATTTCCTTAGAAGCATCCCTATTTTTTCTTTTATTATTCAAAAACTGATATGTGTAACATTATTATTTTTAAAATCTCTCTTTTTCTTTCATTTTCATTTTTTTAAAGAAAAGAACAAAAGAAAAGTTGGTGCATGTTCTTAGTCTTTGTGGTCAAGAAGTTGGTTTGAGCAAAAACCCCTCAGTAAGTTTCATATTTTTTCTTATATCATTTATGCATAATTAATCTACATCTTCAGTTTCATATATTATCTTTCATTTGTCTGACATAATCTTCCTGAACTCATGGCTCCTGCTAGATTTGCAGGGGGAGGCCATGGTGGCTTTTGACCATCGTTGGCTAGGGTCCCAGTAGACCAGAAGGCCCTGGCAGTGGTGACTTATACCGTCATCACCACTGGAATAATAATGCGCTTTACATGGACTGTAGCATATCTTACATGCCAGCAGATGAGAACTGCTATAGCAATATAACATCAGTGTTGATACTGATTAACTTTCAGTAGGTCATGGATGCAATTCAAAGTACTGATTTAAACATACAAAGCCAACATGGGTGGGCTCTGAGTATAATTAGGACTATCTTCTCCATGTGCAACCAGCCTATCTTGTAGGCTTAACCAAATTATGGATATTAAGTGTTCCCCATGTATGGGAGGTGCTGAGGTGGTGGTAGTCAGCAACAATTCTTCCCTGGGATGCCCCCCATCTTGTGGAATTTAGCACGCACATTGACATCGTTCCAGAAAGCCATCAATAGAACTTTTCCGTAAGCCCTTCAAAGTATAGTTATTTATACTATATACATTGGGGCTGGCACCTATGGTTCTTGTGTAATTATTGTTTTATTGGGCATTGTTTTATTTAATTGTTTTATCTTCATAATTTTATTGTATTTTGGTTTTATCTGCTTGAAAACTGCAACACTGGTCTGATTAGAGGCACAAATAAATAGAATAAATATATACATAAACACTTTTTTTCTATGAAGGACATTAGTTTTCAATAAAAAAAATTTATTGGTTCTACCACATTTTGTGCTGTAAGAAGTAAAAGCCAAAAGTGCATGTAAGGCAAAGTTGCCTTGTTTTCTCATGTCATCCTATCTGTTCCTCTCTCTCTCTCCTACCTAACATAAAATTGGACTACAAATTCTCCTATATAGTATTAAATGCAATTTAATAAAACACATTGTATTAATTTTATCTTATTTTGTCATCTTTTACTTAATATTGTCAGTTGCTTTGAGAACTCCAAACGCCATATAAATAATTTCTCTGAAATATTGGGATTGCCTTATTTTTGAGCTGGGGTTTATTCTTTGTTTTGGGGATTGTATTGAGATTGTATTATCTCAAAATTCCTGCTAGAGGGAATGTCCAGTTCTAGCACCTGGACTAGTTAAATTTTAGTAGGACAATAGGTACTGCAGAATGCCATTTTTTTAAAATTTGGCTTATTTGCTGATAGTGTATGATCATAGTCTACCAAGAAGCAACTCTGCATTTTTCTGCAAATAAAATTAAATTAAAAACTGGCTCAGCAAAATTATAATGCTTTCTAAGTTATCCACATGTTTTAACTTGTAACAACTGAGGGGAGTGGCAGAATTTATGCAGTTTCTTGCCTGCTTGTTTGTGTAGTTGCATCTTGTTCCTATAAATGCATGGAAACACTAAGGTTGCATCAGTCTGCAACCATTAGGAAGTAATTGGACGGGTTTCTGCAGTTCTGAGTTGTGTCTTTGTTCAAGTTTAATCTGAAGGCACCTATCCAACATAAATAATAAAAAGGAGTCTTCTAAAAATACATTCTGAAGGAATTAGGTGTGTACTGAAAGTACTGTTTCCGGATAGTCCATTAGATTTAAGGCTAGTAGAAGGAACCACAGAAGAGTTTTAAAAGAAAGTCATCCCTTTGCAATGTTTAGGTCATTTTTTCTTCCTGTGGAGATTTGGATCTGATTGAGCACCAAACTAGTCTGGTAGCTTCAGAAGACGGGCAACGTGAGCAAGAGAATATGGATGATTCAAACAGCGAGCAACAGTTCAGAGTCTTTAGAGATTTTGATTTCCTAGATGTGGAATTAGAAGATGGCGAGGTACGGTATATTCTTTTTGAAAGATCTTTGCTTCTACCATAGATTAAGCCCCATTTTGGCCCTTCGCAACAGTAATAATGTTCTGTTTATATTTTAGCAAATGATTAACAAGTAGCTATAATCTTGATTTTGCATGGACATTTTTGGAATGTTTTTCACAGTAGCATAACACTTGGCAGGTTACCATGCCAAACAGAGTTAAGGTTCATGGTATTTTACTGCCCAGTATGGAAACCTTAGCACAATGTTAGAGCTTAATGAACTACTCTAATACTAAAATTAAAACTATTACTAAATTTTCCATATATTAAAATATAACATAATAGTTTAACTATTCTTAACCAAATGTCTAAAATGCTGATTGGTGATCTGAATACATGCCTCATAAACCCATTACACAATGGTTTTAAAAGCAGGCAGTTTCATCAATGACCTTCCAGAAAGCTAAACTTAGACTCCTCTGTGTACATCTTTAATGCTTTCACTGCCTTAACATAGTGCACTTAAAAACCCTGGTGTTCTGCATCTGCAATTTCGTCAGTCCCTGTAGAAGAAAAACAGAAGCTTGAGGGCCTGTAATTATGCCTTGGCAGGTAAAAACCTGTCTGTTTGTCTTTAACTGGAGTTGCTGGAAAGGCCTACTATCCAGTTTATTTGCTATATTTAAACTGCATGGTCTTGTTTGTGTTTCATTTTGTTTCTAAAGAATATTTTTATAGTTAATATGGATCTCTTCCCTCTAGAAATAATTATTTCTGGTTAACTGAAGAAAAGATCAGCACTGGGTGCTGGAAAATACTGGGTAGTGCTCTGACAGTATTTTGCCCCATTCCCTTCTGCAAAGAAAAACAGGCAGTGAATGTAGAAAAGGAAGGAGATTCATAAGATAAGGAATAGTTTGGGGAAAGTAATATCACCCGTGAGCCTCACCTCACTGCTGTAATAAATCTTCCTGCCACATTAAAAATAAATATGGTATATGACAGGTCAAATTTGAGCCGTCCTAGAAGACGATAGTGAGAGACAGGGTGCCTGGTAGCAATAATTTGGCATCTTGATCTGTTCAAGACTTGTTCTGCAGGAGTGCTGATGGCAACAATGAGGTGCTTTGCCAGAAAGGGGGCAGCTTCAGGCAAAGGCATCTGATACTAGCTACTTGGCAGGGACCAAAGCATAGCCATCGCTACCAAGTTGTCTGATGTTGAATTAAATTATCCAGCTTGCTGAGCTGAACTGGAAATAAATTCCACTGAAATCAAAATCAACTGTTGCCCTGTGCTATGTTTAGCTTTGGAACATTTTAACAAAGCATTCTAAAGAAAAAAATCCTTGCTGGAGTAAACAATAACGCTTCGTAGGTAGAAAGATGCAAGGAATTGTAAATAATTGATCTGGAATTAGAACAGGAATTACAGTGGAGCTTTTCTTCTTTTGATTGCAACACTCAGAGCCAAATCTGCTGAATAATTCCTGAAATTCTACATTTCTTTCCAACAATGATCAATATGAGATATTGATAATTAGATATTCTAAATATTTGGCCTGTGATTTAACTGGGACAGTAGCTGTCCGGATATAAAGCCTACAAAAGTGGATGTATGTATAATGGAAAAAACATGTTCCTATAACAATAGCAACGTTGCTAGGTGGTGTTGTAATATGTTTCCTGTTATTGACTCTAACTTCTTTGACCTTAACAAATAAAAATTAAAAAGGAGATTCTGGCCAGAGAAGAAGGTAACTGTGTTTGGTTTTCAAAAAAATCCTTCGCATGTCTCCTTCAGAGTAAGTCCTTTTGAGTGCATTAGGTCTTTCTCCCTGGTTAGTGGGTATAGAATTTGATTCCTTTTCTTAAGGCAGATTTAGTAGATCTGATCTTACAAGGCATAGAAATGAATTAGTGTCAGCAAATTAAACCTGTTGCAGGTTTTCTCTCCACTTTTTGTCTAGCTTAATTTTATGTGAATATGAACTGTAATTTAGCTGGTCCACAGGGTTAAGGGAAAAGTAATTTAGAATTAATTTTTAATTTGTCTGTGAAACCAATATTATAGTATTTTAAGCTTTTAAAAATGAAATACAGGAATAAATTGGTCAGCTGCAGTAATGACTGTAAGTATATTTAAATCAAATATGTTTACACAAGCTTTTCTTTATTTGTTTCCTATTTGTTATATCTGCTATTCAGGAACTTCAGGTAAGATAATGCTATTTGAACTCGTGCTAGTAAATGTAATGCATTGTTTGTATCCTGTAACATTTACTGTACTGCTCTTTCAGTGTGTGTATGTTTGTTTACATGTATGAAAGTGTTATGCAAAAGTTTGGAAATGTTTTAGAATTCAAAGGAAAGTGTTTAAAAGCTTACTGTAATATCCACAGTAGGACCACAATTCCTATCCATTGTGAAACCTAAAAATCATGTGTTTGACAAGATCAAATTTAACCCACTTATTTGTACAATTGTTGAGGTTTAAAGAATGACAGGATATTTGTGAAACAATAAATTACATATAACTTAATTATTGCATAATTAATATGAGAGGCAGTATGAGAGGTAGTGTTTGCATTTTCCAGAACTGTCTTGGCACTTCTGGGTTCCTTGGAACTTTTGCACTATTGCTTAGGAGATCCTGTCAACCTACATTCTATTCCAGTAACAGAAATTCTGAGGAATAGCAAGAGAAGCAGTTTATTTTGTGCCATTGTTTTGACAGATGACAATAGGAAAAATCTGTGGAAGGAAAATATAGCAATAAGCTATCTAAGGATAACCACCTCGATTTTGTTTTTGTTTTACTATTGTAATGAATGTTTTAAGAAATTCCATATTGTCAGATTAGTTCAGTATGTGATAGATGGTTTAAAATTTTATAAAATGTTACTTCCCAATAGTGGGTCCCACTGTCTTTCCCAAAGTCAGCCTTCAGTTCACTTGCACAAATAATAAGATTGATTATGTGCCATCTGGTTGTTTTCAACTCCTAGTGATTACATATTCAAAAATTATAAGAGCAGTCTATTAATGTTAGACTGTGCCACAGGTGGAAAACGACAAAATATTTTTCAGTTCACTACAGAGAATCCATGGTGCTGCATGAGTTCAGACAGCTCACAGAAGCTGGAGTGATGAAGAATCACACTCAGCCCTCACTAGTTGTTTATAGAAAAGGAATCAAGATCTTCCTCTTTAACTAGGTCTTTCCAGATTGAGCTAGTTATTGTGATTTTAACTCTCTTACCATATGCTTTTGTTATATTTTCATTGTCTGTTGCTTGAATACCCTCTGGCAGAAATACAAGAAGTCAATTATATATATGTACATGTCTGTTTCATATGGTAGATTCCTGGATTCTTCTTGCAAAACTTCAAGGAGAATTGGAGTACATGCTATTAATCAAATTCATAGTAGAAGTCTGTAATTAGATTTCTGCTATGCATTTGTTTTAACGCTAACTGTAAAGATCTCCACAACAACTTATACATGTTTTTAAATATCAGGTAGGAGGAATTTGTCGTATAGTAGCAGAGAAAACAAACCAATGCTATGATTGCAGGGTGAAAGCATGGACAATTTCAACTGGGGAGTTCGTAGGCGTTCTCTTGATAGTCTGGACAAGTGTGATATGCAGCTTCTGGAAGAAAGCCAGCTTTCAGGAAGTATTCCCAGCCTAAACAAAGTCAACCATGAAGACTCTGATGAATCATCGGAAGAGGAGGACCTTACAACAAGCCAAATCCTGGAACAATCAGAGCTTGTAAGTAGTTAAATTATAGTTTGCTAGAAACTAAACTGAGAAAAGATTGATATTTGAATTCATTTCAAATGATATTGGATGCCATAGCCTTTAAGTAAGTAAGTATATTTTGAATTGCTTCACCTTTTGATAGTCAGCAAACATGAAAAAAAAAGTGGCCAGTTAGGAGCTCTCATGTCTGATAAGTGGTACCCTTTTCTTTGAGAAGTTACATGTCACATTTGATTGAATTGTTCATCTGACAGCCAGTAATGTAATATTTGGAAAATTAAGCTTCTCTTTTCAGTAAAATATTACAAGGGAAAGAAAAAAATGTAACTTCACGTGGAATCAGCAGTTATTTTTAAAGATTTAAAGAGGTTATGAAATTAATACAATTATAAACTTTTCACCAGAGGAAAATAATAAATAGTTTCAGGATGATTGTTTGTGGGAGATTGATGTCAGCTCTCTCCCACATACTTGATTAAACTTGAATGGGAAGGATGAAGGAGCGATCTTTGGGCTGCTCCTATTCAGTGCTTTGGTGTGCGCAGAAGCATCTCCCAGTGGAATGTGCCCTTTCTCTGTTTCTTTTTTAACAGATCATGACACTTTCCCCTTCTGAGGACACAAATCACATTGATGCCCTTTCCACGCCATGTGAGGCAGCATCAGCAGGTCCGCCTCCTTTCAGTTCAAGAACTTCGAGTTTTAACACATCTTTGCCAGAAATGAATAATCTCCAGGTCTCTGAAGGATCAAAGGTGAATGAAGTTAACATTTAAGAAACAGTGGTTGGGATGGGGCATTTGTGATGCTTATTTGTTAAAAGATAGAGTTTTAGGGCTGCAAAATAACACTTTACACTTCTGTATAACAAAGTCAGATGTAATTTGTGCCAAATTAAATATATAAGCTTCTCAAGTTACACTGTTTGGGAAATGTTGGTATCACACTTTCACCAGCTTTAATAGGGTAGTACAATAATTAGCCTGTGGGAGTTAACATGAATTCTATTTCATCCCCTAAATGTGGGAGGACTATTGTGCTACTGACTGACTGGATTCAATTTTTGCTTGCTTGGGCTACTTTGAGAATGCTGATTACAGTATGCAGAGTTTTGTAAGTCTAAAATGCCTGAAACAAAGCTTATCTTAGACACAGCAATGAAAAGTTAATAAGGGCTTAGTAGCTTTGCCTTGATTTTGCTAGTGATTTTTTTTTCTTTTTTCTTTTCTTGGAAATGCTTTCATTTAAAAAAAGTTTAGTAAATTTTGTAACTCAAAGGATAGGCAGGTTTTTTTCCAGTTGAAAGACTTGCAAAAATAAATGTATTATAGGGCATATTACAACTAACAGTTGTGTTAGTGTAGAGTCAAAAACCATAATGCTTCACACTGCAGGATCATCATTTGAGCACAGAGATTTAGATAAAAATGCTAGTAGAAATGGCTTGTGTTTTGAATAAAAATATGAATTTATCAACAAGAAATTTTGCATAGCAGTAATAACAATAGAAACTATGTAGAAGTAGGTTATCTTACTTAAAGAATCAAAAATAGAATACCCTTAAGGAATTTTTTAAAATAATAATAATTGATTAAATTTATATGCGCCCAACTCCCAACACCTCTGGATAAGCTGGTAAATATAGTAATTACCGACCATTACTAAAAAGCTATGTGCAAATTTCTAGGATTCACTCCTGAAAGTACCCCTGCTTCTTACTATAAAAGCCATGTCTGAATTTTAAAAAAAAATCAGAAATACATCCAACTTGGTTTAATAAGCAGTGGCTGGAGAAGAAAACTCTGATAAGCTTCAGGTATGCTATCTGTGAATCAGAACAGAGTATACAGACTCCACCTTTCTGTTTCAGGAATGTGTCCAGTCCCCTTTTAAACTATGCCATCATATCTGATAGCAGCATATTTCATAGTTTCACTGTACATTTTGTGAAGAAGTATTTTCTCATATCAGTCCTGAATCTCCCTACACTTAATTTCTATTGATGACCCTATGTTCTAACATTGTGATAGTGGAAGAATTCCTATTTTCAACACCTTCCCCAATTTTATATACTTCTGACATAGTTTACTTCCATCCTTTTCTCTAAGCGAAAAGAACTGATTCACCATAGTAACCTTTCCATTTTGATTGCCCATGTCTGGAATTTTCATGCAAATGAATCAGTTTGGTTGCCTGTTTCATGCAGCTGTAAAACAATCACCATATGACCCCATTTGATAAAGGAACGTTTATTTGGCTGTATTAGTTTTATTTGACTCTATAAGCACCCCTAGGTGACTTTGTCTGGGCTTGGAAGGAATCAGATCTAGTCCTGCTTACCAGAGTTGTAGGCTAGACTCAGAAGTTTTTTAAAAAATCATCCTGGAAGAAAGCAGCAGCAAACCACTTCATATTGTTTCTAGGAATAGTATGGGGACACATTCATTAAGTCATCTGAAACAAAATTCAACTCAAATTATAGTATAAATTATAATATCTATAATTATAACTGACTCCTTTAGGTGGAAGGTGCCCAGGAAGAAGAAGATACCTCAGTACAGGAGGATGATCTTTCTGGATCTACCAATGAACTCCCAGCAGCATTTGAATACAGTGATAGTTTTAGTCTAGATATGACTGAGGCTGAAGAAAAAGGTGACAGGCTGCTAGACCAATATGCCCTTGCCGGGTGAGTACATATCTTCCTTCCTTCCTTCCTTCCTTCCTTCCTTCCTTCCTTCCTTCCTTCCTTCCTTCCTTCCTTCCTTCCTTCCTTCCTTCCTTCCTTCCTTCCTTCCTAGGCAATATACATAGCACTCTCTTTTCCTATTGTTCCCAACAATAACCACCTTCTGAGGTAGGTTGGCCTGTGAGTGTGAGTGGCCCAAAATTGCCCAGTGAAATTTTGTGGCTGTAGGTGGAACTAAACTGGGCCTCCCTGTTCTTAGTCCAGCACTTTCACTGCTGCCCCAGACTGGCTGTGTTTTGTCCCAGACTTTAGTTTATTTCCTTCCATATACACATATATATTCCTCATACAGTATTTACTTGAAAGGAAAATATCTTCTTAGATACAGTCATGATGGCATTTGTGTTTTAGTTGTCTTGTTTTCTTTTGAGGCAGCAGTCATATATTCAGGGCTGTGTTTCTTTGTAAGTGTATTAGTATACACATATAAACTGTGAGAGCAGTTTATATTATTTTTTAATTAATTAAAAGTGTCTCAGAACAAAATTCATAGAATAGCAAAACATAGTAAAATGGTTCAGATGAATGAAAACCATTTCTTAAAATAAAACTAAGAGCAGATCTTTAAAAATACAACATAAATTTCAGGAGACAGAACTTTAATCATAGATATGCCACTGTGAATTGAAAAAAATTACACATGACAGTCTGGAGTTTAAGAAAGGGGTCATGTCAAATCATTCAACTCAAGATTGTACATGTATGAAAACCAAGGAATTTGCATTATCTGTTGTTATCTAACATTTGGAGGTTTTCTTTGTTCCAGTTTTGGTGAAGGTGACCGGATTGTTTCACCCCCACCTTCCCCATTCTTTTCTGCTATCCTGGCTGCATTTCAACCTACTGCCTGTGATGCTGCAGAAGAAGCTTGGCGTAGTCATATCAACCAGCTCATGTGTGACTCAGATGGCTCCTGTGCAGTATATACTTTCCATGTGTTTTCCTCCTTGTTTAAGGTAAGGAAATGGTTCTAGAATCCTATATGGTCAATCCTGGGTAAATGTCACAAGTTTATAATTTGTAGTACAAGTGTCTGGAAGAGAATTCATTATCTTAAGCTTTACTCTTTAAATCTCTATGTGAAGTTTACAGAATCTCTGTGTTTTGGTCCTATCATCCATGCACCGCAAGAATTATTTTTAACTGATCCCTAGATCTCATGCTCAAGCCTTCCTAAAGGTGCTTTCAGATGGACTTTTTAAATGAGTATACTGTAGTTCATTACAGCAATTTCTTGCTGCATCCAGACAAAGTAATTATTCTCAGGCCATGTTTTCTCTTCCTTTACTATAGTTTAAGTAGATAGATCCAGAAGAGAATAGTATATAGTGGGGCAAAAAAGTATTTAGTCAGCCACCAATTGTGCAAGTTCTCCCACTTAAAAAGATGAGAGAGGCCTGTAATTTTCATCATAGGTATACCTCAACTATGAGAGACAAAATGAGAAAAAAAATCCAGAAAATCACATTGTCTGATTTTTAAAGAATTTATTTGCAAATCATGGTGGAAAATAAGTATTTGGTCAATATCAAAAGTTCATCTCAATACTTTGTTATATATCCTTTGTTGGCAATGACAGAGGTCAAACATTTTCTGTAAGTCTTCACAAGCTTTTCACACACTGTTGCTGGTATTTTGGCCCATTCCTCCATGCAGATCTCCTCTAGAGCAGTGATGTTTTGGGGCTGTTGCTGGGCAACATGGACTTTCAATTCCCTCCAAAGGTTTTCCATGGGGTTGAGATCTGGAGACTGGCTAGGCCACTCCAGGACCTTGACATGCTTCTTACGAAGCCACTCCTTCGTTGCCCGGGTGGTGTGTTTGGGATCATTGTCATGCTGAAAGACCCAGCCACGTTTCATCTTCAATGGCCTTGCTGATGGAAGGAGGTGTTCACTCAAAATCTCACGATACATGGCCCCATTCATTCTTTCCTTTACACCGATCAGTCGTCCTGGTCCCTTTGCAGAAAAACAGCCCCAAAGCATGATGTTTCCACCCCCATGCTTCACAGTAGGTATGGTGTCCTTTGGATGCAACTCAGCATTCTCTCTCTTCCAAACACAACGAGTTGAGTTTAGACCAAAACATTCTACTTTGGTTTCATCTGACCATATGACATTCTCCCAATCCTCTTCTGGATCATCCAAATGCTCTCTAGCAAACTTCAGACAGGCCCAGACATGTACTGACCTAAGCAGGGGGACACATCTGGCACTGCAGGATTTGAGTCCCTGGCAGCGTAGTGTGTTACTGATGGTAGGCTTTCTTACTTTGGTCCCAGGTCTCTGCAGGTCATTCACTAGGTCCCCCCGTGTGGTTCTGGGATTTTTGCTCACCATTCTTGTGATCATTTTGACCCCACGGGGTGAGATCTTGCATGGAACCCCCGATCAAGGGAGATTATCAGTGGTCTTGTATGTCTTCCATTTTCTAATTATTGCTCCCACAGTTGATTTCTTCACACCAAGCTGCTTGCCTATTGCAGATTCAGTCTTCCCAGCCTGGTGCAGGTCTACAATTTTGTTCCTGGTGTCCTTCAACAGCTCTTTGGTCTTGGCCATAGTGGAGTTTGGAGTGTGACTGTTTGAGGTTGTGGACAGGTGTCTTTTATACTGATAACAAGGTCAAACAGGTGCCATTACTACAGGTAACGAGTGGGACAGAGGAGCCTCTTAAAGAAGTAGTTACAGGTCTGTGAGAGCCAGACATCTTGCTTGTTTGTAGGTGACCAAATACTTATTTTCCACCATGATTTGCAAATAAATTCTTTAAAAATCAGACAATGTGATTTTCTGGATTTTTTTTCTCATTTTGTCTCTCATAGTTGAGGTATACCTATGATGAAAATTACAGGCCTCTCTCATCTTTTTAAGTGGGAGAACTTGCACAATTGGTGGCTGACTAAATACTTTTTTGCCCCACTGTATGTCTGAAGATGAGAATTTTTCCACAGGTTTTACGAGTATAGCTTGCATCAATTAGTCATAGTTACAATTGTGTACTTCCTTCCAGGTTTTTCCTGTTCACTTTTCCAAGTACCTCAGTTGTTCTGTGGGAAGAGTTTTCATACATTAAAGTGACAGAACTTAAAAACAGTTTAATTTCACATTGGGGGATTGGCTTTGCACTCTCTTCTTCTCTTCTATCTTTTGCCCTTTCATTTTTATAAAGAAAAAAGTATTTTATGTTCATGTGGGTCACAACAGTTGGCAGCATTTAGCCGATTATGGTTTATCTAAACAAATTGAACAGGATCAGCCTTGGTTAATATCTGGATGGGAGATCATCAGGAACTCTCAGGGCTCTAGAGTATTTTAGGAAGTAAAATAAATCTTGGAAAAAGGCAGTGGCAAATCACTTCCATGAATCTTGTTGTTCAAAACTAATTGCGCTGTTTTGAAACAGAGGAATACTTGCATTTTTCCAAGAAGATTTGGCAAAGTTTCTTGAAAATATGGCAGAATTTATCATTCTGGAATTTTAAAATGTACCTGCAACAGGCATTAGAGGCACCTGTGTTCCAGGTAACCACTGTGGGAAGGAAGAGAGTTGAGGTTGGTGGGACAAATTTGTAGATGTTCAAACACCTTATACAGTGTTATGAACAGTATATACAGTGTTCTTTGTAATAAAACGCTTAAGTAGAGTTGAATGTTGTGAACACTAAGATGAAATTCTGCATACAAGAAGAAACTGGAAAGCAATACCCTACTGAGAAAAAAAGCTCATGCTTAGACGCAGCCTTTTACTTTTAAATAACTTTGTTTAGCAGGAAAGTCATTTAAAATTGTTTAGTCATGAGACAAACCTCTCATCCGTTTAGCTGTTCTGTTTTATACAATATACTTGTCTGGTAATAGCACACCCTGATAACAGTGCTTTGATATCCAACACAACAATGTCCCACCATGGTTTTCATAATGATAAACTGAAGTTATTATCAGCTATTTCCAGTTATAATAGAGCATTTCTCAAACAAGAACATGAAAAAAGGATTTTATTTTCATAGTTTCCAGCTGCAATTCACTCTGTAAGAACATTTTAAAGTAGCACCCATAAATTTGGTAAGTGGTAACTAAACACACAGAAGCCTCTCCTGTGATTCTCTTCCTGTCAGTTTGGCACCAGAGTATTAATTACGGTGCTCACTGTGTCATCTGACATTGGGGTTAACCAAACCTCATTCAGAATTGGTTTAGCATTCCCACCTTAGTAGGCATTGGTGACAAAACAGAATAAGTTAATAATCCTGTAGATGGTTTAGTCTAAAAACAGTAAGAGATTGAGATACAAAACAAAAAAAATATTTTCTTCAACAGGGTACACAAAATGCAATACAGCTTACACAAAGTTAATAGCATACAATTAAACCATATATATATATCCTTAAGAATATAAATATATACCTCATTTATGTTATGTTCATTCTTCTTGAACCATTCAAAAATCAATAGACATTATATGAAATTAAAAGATGCATTAAACTCTATAAGAAATATAATGGGCATAATTCTGCTTTACAGAATATTCAGAAAAGATTCTGCTTTCTAACTTGTGATGCTGCCAGCTATCTTGGTGACAATCTGCGAGGAATTGGCTCAAAGTTTGTGAGCTCATCACAGATGCTGACGTCATGTTCAGAATGTCCTACGCTTTTTGTAGATGCTGAAACCGTGAGTATTTTTGCATAAGCAATCACACTGAAATAGCATATGTGCATTTGAATTGTGTGGATTTATAATTCCATCATATCTTTTCATGATCAGCATGTCAATTTTCATGAATATTTGTACTCTGAATAATGAGGGATATTGTTGCATATTATGGAGCATGCAGTATAGCCTGTAATGCATAATTATATAGTACTTTCAAAAAGCAGGTAAAGGGAATAGTTGAAAACATGCTGTCCATTTCTTCTGAAGCACTGAAATGATAGGACTAGAAAGATGGTAGAAAGATTTAGATATAGTCCCACTTGAGTTCCCCAATGATAGGTAGATAAACTTTTCTATTTATTATTATTATTATCAATTTTTTATCCTGCCTTTTATTTTTATATATATCTCAAGGTGGTGAACATACTTAGTACTTGTGCCTCCTGTTTCCCCACAACAACCTGGAAGTGGGTTGGGCTAAGAGGGTGACTGGCCCAAAGTCACCCAGTTGCCTTTCATGACTAAGGGAGGACTAGAACTCACAGTTTCTAGGCCAGCACCTAACTACTACACCAATCTGGCTCTCTGAATTACATGAATGACCATGTCAGATTATAAATGGAAACTTACATGATTGAAGTGCTACCATTCCAATTCCAAACCACTTTCTGCATGAAGAAGGCTAGACTAGAGTGCTTCTCTGCAACATCTGATCCCACATGAAGCAGTGTGCTTTGGACAAAGCCACTTCTCCAGGACCATCCCAGAGTTTAACTCTTATGGGATTGTTCCCACTGATTTTTGTTACTCAATGAGAGCAGTGTTTTGCTGCTCTTTGAAGGAAACAATGTTCATTGAAGCATCTTGATTTTTTTTTCAGCTTCTCTCTTGTGGGCTTCTTGAGAAACTGAAGTTCAGTGTCTTAGAACTACAAGAATACTTGGATACATATAATAACAGAAAAGAAGCAACACTTTCTGTAAGCATGATTGCTATATTTTATCTTTATGTTGATTTTGTCTTATTTTTTAAATCTCAAATCTGTAAGGGGATCAGTTCATCAATTTTCATTTTCTGGAGAACATACAGCTATTTACCCTGATGTTGTATATTTGTAACTTTCAGTATATATATATATATATGAGTGTATATATATATATATATATACACATACATACATACATACATACACACACACATACACATACATACATACATCTTAAATATTAATTTTAAAAACCTAAACACATTTTAGGAAGTAGACAAGATCAATCGACTTTTTTAGGGATTGTAGTCATAATGTGATTAAATTTGATTGTTATAATGTATTATCTGATACACTTTCGTTCAAGAATTTCATATTCAGTATATTGATGCATCCCTTTTTTTAGATTTGTTGCAGAAAATAAATATTTAGAAATTCAGTAAAATCTACAATAACTCAAAAGTATGATTTTTGACATTTTCTGTTTTCTGTGCTAATGCCCCTTTCATATGTGTGTGTGTGTGTATACATATATACTATATATGTATTGTTTTTTACAAACAGTGGCTGGCAAACTGCAAGGCAACTTTTTCAGGGGGTTCAAGAGATGGGGTGATCACCTGTCAGCCAGGAGATTCAGAGGAAAAGGTAATAAAAATTCTAGTTGTATTGTGTTGTTTCTGGAGTAAGATTTTTGTGTGTATTGTGTTGGTTTCAATTTCAGTCTAATACCATAGCATGAAACTTAATATAAGCAGATTCTGAATTATTCTCACGCATGCTGAACAGAGGTTTGAGCATTGAACAATTCCTTCTTCCTTCAAATCCCCATCAGTAAGCCAAAGTACACGTAAATACCTAAAATTCTCAGAAATGCCAATAATGGAGAAAGAAACCGTCATTTCCTTTTCTAAGATTACCAGCTTCTCTTCCCAGGATCGTTCATCTACCTTAAAAGCCTTAAAAGCACCTTTCTGCCTTCAACTCCTTGAAAAAGCATGAAAGGGATTGCCCACAGTAATCTAGAACCTTGGCTTGCCATTTCTCTCTGGGAAAGAGGTGGAATAAATGGCCAGATTTGTGTGTTTATATGCATGTGTGTATGTATGTTTCAGGACTTATAGGCCAGTCTGCCAACTCTGAGTGTATACAACTCCCCATTTGGGATTAAAACCATACAATTCATTTGAAAACAACAACTACATAAAAATAAAAACGAATGTTCTAATCATTTAAGTCTACCATACCATTACATCAGCTAGGGTGTACTACTCTGATCATGCCTTCTGACTTTTCACATAAATGGATATGAATAACAAACTAAGGATGTAATCATTCCTGATATATAGTGTATGCTGCAAATCAGTCACTTTGACTTGTTCCTCTTGGAATAAGACAAAATATCCTTTCCTCTCCTCTCAAGGCACATTAATATATTCCTGTTTAAGATACTCAAGGAGTAAACTAGCACTGAAAACATATGATAATGTTAATGGACTGTTCATTCTAATCTCTAGGTGTGAATCCAGTGCTGAATAGTATGCTGGCCACAGCATGTTTAGAGTCAAGTGCTGAAGAAGTATATTCAGCATTTACAAATTTCTCTACAATGCACGGAAAGCGAAGTAGTGCTGAGTCCTTATGGCCTATTGCATCCCTAGTCAACACAGAATAGTTTTTTTGCAAAAGACTTGGAGATGAATTTCACAGTAGCTTCTTTGAAACGATAGAATCAGGAAGAAAACTGAATGAAAGCAACATATCTGCCATAACTGGAAAAAAATAATAGGTTCTTTCCATGGTCTGTATATTGCAAATGATGTTACAAATGTCAACATGTGGTTTGCATGTATTTTTTTCCCTGTAAAGTTTTGAGCTGTGATAGCTTTTGCTTTATTTGCTTTATTTTATAGATTACTCTTTCAACTTCTCTTCTGTCACAATTTTAATGTTCTGTTGGTCTAGTCACCTCTAAAAATACTTGCTTTTACTTTCTCACATCATCTGTTTTCCTCTTTTTGCACTGGCTCTCCTCCCAGTGGTTTTGGCCATATGCATAAAATAATAACGAGAGAAAGTAAGCCTTTTTCCTTATTTTTGTATGGGGAATTATAGGACGTTCAGCTTTAACTCCCCATCGGCATGTCTACCTGTCTGGGATAATGAGGTTTGTAGTTTCCAAGCCTTGTTGGATTTAGCCAGTGATAATTATTTTTGTGTAAAATCATTTTGTTAATGGCCTGTTGGTTTGTCCTGGGATGCCATAAGCTTTATACTCCCTTGCAGTAACCAAGGCCATTTGCAATAAATTAGGATTTTATGAAGTTAACTAAATCTAACTAATCTAACTAAAACTGAACTTCCCTTGTCTTTTTCCATCCAAAAGACAATACATTTTAATTTACAGAGCAAAGCAACATTCCAGTGCTGCATTTTGTGTCTCCTCTGACTTTCAATCTTACAGTATTAGAAAGCGCTCATTTATTTGCATTGACTAATTCAAAGAGTATATATTGCCTAATTATTATGTTTTTATATTAGTTAAATTTAAATATTCAGAGAGTACCTCAAGTTATGCAGGAAGTTGAGATGTTGGCTATAAGGCAAGCTCTGACAAAGAACTGTCAGTTTGATTCTGCATTGTAAAGTTGTTTTCTCATCCCTTTCTATCTGACTTCATATTTAGTTCACAGTACCTGACTGAACTAGCTAAAAAATACTTGACAGGATAAAATTCTATATGTATCAGCTGAAGCAATCAAATAACTTGCAAGAACTATCAAGTAACTCAAAATGCTTAAAACTGCAGTGTTTCCTGTGTTCAGTGCAATTGTTAGGACTAATCCACCAATAATACAACTTTGTCTGATGCTTAGCTGTGCCTTTGTATAGCAGTACTGTACAGCATTACAAATTTCAGTTCAATATGCAGCATTAGCGGTATTTCAGGATATTGCTGAGTAATTAGAAATGAATGTTATTGTTTTATTCATTTTCTCATGCTGTACAGCATTCAGTCTTGATTTCCTTCCTGCTAGGGAAGCAGGGTGGTGGTGAAGAAAGGGCTAATACAGATCCTGAAGTAAGGAAAACTAGCGAAATCTTGAATGTGTGCAGCTTTAGCACAAATTTGTATGTGGTGGAAATGGAGATACTGCTAAGGCAAGTCTTGTCCAGTGCAATTAAATGTCAAGAATTCTTTTTTTTTTTTTTTATCCAAGGAAGGATGCAGACAGTGGTAGAATTTATATATTGTATTTGTAATACAAAATTTTAATAAAATGGCATACTATTGCCTAAGTGAAACATACTGGATTTTTTTTTAGTTCTGGAGGTTCAAGTATTATCCTCATCATCATAATATAATATAATTATTATAATGCTAAACATAATCATCATAATTATAATAATTAGGTATGTTTGCCACCTTGAGTTATATATGAAAAAGGTGGGATAAAAATCTAACAATAAAAATGATAATGGTCTTTCTAATTCAAAAAAATGTTTTTCTACTTCTTAGTATGAGAAGATATACACTTAGGGATTTGTGTCCAATCATCATTGTCATCATCATCATCATCATCATCATCAACATCATATATCCAAATACTTCAATTTTAGCTAGATTGCATAGGTGTAAACACTGCATTTCTTAAAATTAGTTTCTATGGCAAGTCAATTATGCAATTTTTAAAAAATGAACTCCATATATAGCAAGATAAAATCTCATTGGATTGTTGCTGTGGAAGTAGGAGAGCATTGGAGGAGCAATCGCCTTTCATTTCCTTAGACTTTTTACAAAGCTTCAGAAATGTTTGCTCGGTAGGGCGCTCTCTCTCTTTCTCTCTATCTTACAATGACAGAACACTGGTCCTGTATGTCAAGATGGTGTTGGAGATTAGAATCACTGATCTAGGAAAGATGGTCCCAGAGCAGATTGTTCCCATATATTCCTTATTGACAGCTGAATAGATGTTTGAGAAAGGGCTTTCTTAAAATAGGCGATGGTGATGTTTTTATTACAAAAAAGAAATTCTCCTGTTTCACAAAACCATCTCTGATATTCAGGTTGGATGTAACAACCGCCCAGAGTCACCCGCTGGGACAGATGGGCGGCATACAAATTTAATAAACAAACAAACAAATATGTTCCACCGCAAATACAAATGTTTTTGTCAGCAGTTTGAATGCTATGGGCAATTTTAATTTCTCAGCTATCCTAAGAAAATATTCCTATAAATTATCTTAATTTTAAATACACTTAAGTTATATTTTAAAGATGTCAATACACTAAAAGTAGTAACTTAATTTACAAATGGCTTTCAGAAATAGGTTAACTGCAATTAAAATTTAGATAATTATAATATACATGTGAGTTTTTTTTAATCAGAACAAGCAAGTACAAAATTGTGCATAAAGTTTAAAGATTCATAGATCCTTTTAAACACAAAGCAGATGAGGTTGAGGTGGGGGCAGAATCTTTTTGAAAAAGAATCATGTTATTTTATTTGTTTGTATTTTCTTTTTAGAAAGATAAATGCTGCATACTCCAACATTGCTCCAAATGGTTAAAACATACAGAAACACTTACTAAAAATCAGATAATCACCATCTTAAAAAAACAAAACAAAACACCTTACTAAAAACAGGGAGTTTTAAATCTCCTCCTAAACTGTAATACGTAAGGGGCTTATAATGGCAGTTGCTTTCAAAAGACCCTCTCTGAAAATTGCAGAATTAACTACTAAATGTATCCACAGCAGGATTTGCAAAGCATGTTCTGTTGAAGATCTGAGAATGCAGGGTGGGTGATATATAAGTAAGCTGTCCTGCAAATAACTTGGGCCTGAGCCCCTATCTCAAAAATGGGGGAAACTTGCATTATATGTTGGCTTATCCCTACCCACCTAAATATAGTTTGAAACCTCATGATACCAATAGAACCTAATCTATTTACATCCACAGCTTTTTCTCCATTCCATTTTAAGATTATGAACATGCAGACTTCATAATTCCAACATTATGTCCTTTTTGTAACCTTCTCCCTGCAGTTTTTGTTGCATCTTGCTGGTGAATATTTCTGGAAATCACAAGCTAGTATATTATTTGGCTGGTTCTAATAAATATTATCTATTATGGAATTTGATTTTTTTCTGACTGATCACTCTGGCCTATAAGAGAATTGCAGCTATTGTTTTTAGAACTATGATTAAGATTCCAGAGCCATGCATGTTGTGTAATTGATATGCCCTGAATCACTTTAGCAACTCAAAATAAGCTCTGCTAATTGTAGTGAGAGACTAGTAGGGATGGCTGTGCTTTTCCAATTGCATGCATTACACTGACACTTTACTTTCTTTCCTTTCCTTTTTCCTGTGCCATGCTTGCTGTGTAGCAAATGGAATCTCTTGCAGTAAGTTAAACATTATTTTCATATTCTTTGTCCATTAAAATGTGGACTAATACACTGTTTTAACTCTTGGCATGTTTTTCCCTTTTCCCTTTCTTATTTATTCAGTGTACAATCATTGTTATTAAATAATTGGTTTTTATTTTATTTTACTGTACAGTTTACCAATGACCTTGAATGGAGCTTTCTTTGTTTATAAATTCTGACCATGTCACACTTAACTCCAATTATTGTACACATTTTATTTGAAAGTAATAAAGCAAGCTGATAGAATATTTTATTAAAGGAAATAACTTGTTTCCTAACCTCATCAGCTGTCACAGGATATTTTTGCATTGCAGCAAACTAATTATTTGATATGAGAGGACAATCAACATGACTGTTATTTGTAGCTTGAATTGGTCATTTCTCCCCAGGACCAGATGTCTAGATATCAATTACCAATTCACTTCATATATTTATAATGCAAGAGAGGAATTCAACTTCTTTTAAGTGACTACTGTATAAAGATGTTTGGCCTTGTAACAAATGATAATCTACAACCATGTGGGTTGCTATGATATTAAGTAATTGAGTTTCAGAACTTGGTCATTTGCAGTCATTTACAAAAGCTGTAAGGCAATAGTTCTCTACCTGTAGGCCGCAGATCATTCCTAATCTATGGATGTACTACTGTATAGGTGCTCCCTGGAGTGGACACCAAAATAAACTTGTGTCCAGATCACACAGTAGCATCAAATTCTCACAAGATTTTGGCTTTATTACCCCAAATTCATACAATTTCAAGAGGGAACACTAGTGAGACAACAACATAAAATGAATTTTAATTTAATGTTAAGGTTCCACAGTTTCACGTTTTTGGCTTATGTGGTGATCCTGAAACTTTCAGTTAAAATATAATGTTCTACATACATGAAAAATTTAAGGAACAGCTGCTATAATTTTTAAAGTTAGGGAATTATCATGAACATATCTATACCAGGTGACAAATACAGTTTAGAGTAAAAATGCTTTTATTTTTATTTATTTGGTTAAATTTAAGCAAGAGTTCCCACAAAAATTCTTTACCTAGTCTCATTATCTGAGTCTATAAAATTCACTAGTTTTAGAAAATAATATAATTTATTCAAAGGGGTCAGTCATTCCATGAAAATAGAAATGAATTAAGATCCCAGAATCCAATGTGTTTAAGTACCACTTCAGAATAAACCATGATTTTTGTGATAGAATCAGCTATGAGGATTCACTTGCCCTGCCACTGAGGAAACTGAAAGCTTTCACTTCATAACAATTATGTCTAAACTCTATTCTTTCATAATAATTTTTATAATAACCTGGTTTCATGACCCATGCTTTGAAATTCTGTTGTTTTGAACAAAACATAGATAAGATTAACCATCTGGTTTTTTTAACACAAGACAAAACAGTAAAATAAAATTACTAAAAATGGAAGAAAAGGCTTTGAAATTGCTTCTCACGGCCATATAGGAAAAGAAAATGGGGAACATACAGGCTTAAAGCTGTTTCCCATCACAATAAATTACAGTTTATTATGATACCAGAATTTAGATTCCAGTACTACTTGAAATAAAAGCACAACTTTCCTGATTCTTATATTTCATGTCACAATTAGCCTGTAAAAGTAATGCACATTGTTTTGAGATAAAATAGATGAAATGTTAAATTCATTCTGACAATGTTAGGTTAATAAAAGAAACAATACAAGAGGAGAATGTACATCATAGAGTATAGTAAGACTCAGTATCTTGAGTCCTACAAGGTAGTTCATCTTTATTAACCCCACATTGCATGGGAGTGAGAAAAAATGGCTTGCAACTGTGCCCATGGCAGTGGAAAAAATTAATATCAGGAACAGCTGATATAGAGATGTATATTTTAGCAGCTCTGTGGCTCTAACTCATCAGAGCTCTAAAGAAATGTTCAAGCAAATGATGTAGAAATGGCATAAGATATTCATAATGGCTTCGTATTGTTTTGTAATCCCTGATTCTTAGTTTCTGTTGCAAAGCACATTATGGAAAAAAACAATGTCCAAGCTGTCACCTTTTAATAATAACTCTGTCTTCTACTCTTATTTTTTTTAGCAATTGGAACTGTGCCAGAGATTATATAAGCTGCACTTCCAGTTGTTGTTGCTTTTTCAGTCATACTGTAAACTCATCGGACAAGTGCATGAAGTTAGTACAATGCCAGAGGTATGTAGCAAGAGAAGAAAAGAGAGAAGCATCTTTTGCTGGAATAATTGCTATGCTCTTTTCGGTTTATTTCTTTAACCAGACCAGGCAACTTTTAAGTGATCAGGAGCCACATTTAGCTTTTAGGTGGACAAGAGTCATAATGGAAGGAATAATTATGAAAAATGGATAGGACTGGAATTAACCATTCTTTCTTCCCCCTCTCCCCAGTTTTCTAAATTCTGTAATGCCTATACTAGAAGTCACGTAACAGTTTCCCTGCATTTCCCCCTGCAGAATCATGGGGAAACCCTGATGCCAATCACACTCCTATATTTTTGATTGGGCCTTGAGGGCATTAGAGTCTGCAGATTGTCCATCCAAACTTTAAGCACTCTCTTTTCAAATGATAAATGTAGAAAATTTTAGAGCATTTCTTTGGTTTTATGAAAATGTGTTTCATTTTAAGAAAAGACTTCATTATTTTTTTACAGATGCATTTTGCTTCTCCTTTATAGAACTAAAGTTGATTTGCACATAATTCTCTACACCCCATTTTTTCTTCACAGGAAGCATAAAATGTTGGCAGAGAGTGACTAATGTAATATCCCCATGGTGAACTTCATGGCTGAGTAAAGACTAGACCTGGGTCTTCCCTATCCTAATTTTAATACTGAAACTATAGTATTTCAGTAAGCTGCATGTAGCATATAGTATGCTGGTCTTAGAGAGGCTTGCTGCATGGTTTTATAAAAGCATAGCTTACCTAAATGGTATTTATTTATTCTTCATGTTATAATCCAACACTGATCATGGAATTATGAAACGGTAGAATCTACTTTTTGTGACAGGATAACAGTATTATTTTCCTTGGAATTAGTACTCTTACACTTTTTTTTTTCCAAAATGGAGCAGAGCATAACCACCTAGGAGTGTAAAGTGCAACCTGTGGATAAAAATTGTTGATGAGGTGCCTTGACTTTAAACATCAAGGAATTGGGCAGAAATAATCTCAATACAGCCTTTTAAAATTAATAGTACTGGTATCAGTGGACCCAGTTGATATCATTACAGCCCCAGGCTCCACCCTAAAATAAGATATTGTCATTATTGGCCATTATGTAGCCTGATCCAACACCGGCAGTGCCCAATCTGATTCTGACAGCAAGGAAAAATAAAGCTTGGGGTCCTTTAACAACATCATTCTGAATGGTCATTCAGATGTTTTTATTTTTTTATTGATGCAGTTTTCCTACCTCAGTCTGGAGAGACTAGGCTGTTTAAAGGATGTTAAAAAAAACAAAGGTAACAGTACTGTGCCATGTGGGATTCATGACCCAGAAGTCACGGGCCTAAGCAGAATCCATTCCCTGGAGCCAATACCGGAAGTAGGAACAGAACCACTGAAAAAGAGTGCCTCTTACTCTAACTCTAAGTAGTCAGTTGATCAGGATACCATGTTTAATGCCATTCACAATCCACTTATTCCAATCTCACAAGTTACAAATGCATAGTCATATCAGAAAACATGCAATTGAGACGCAGTGTGATATAGTGGTCAAGGTGCTAGACTAGAATCAAGGAGATAGAAGTTCTAGTTCTTTCTCAGGCATTGAATAACCTTGGGCCAGTCATTTTCTCACAAATAGTGACATAACAAAGTGTGAGGGTCTACAACAAGCCAACTGAAGAATGAATCCCTTGTCACATCATACATTGATAACTTGTAAACTGGGCAAATAAAGAGCAAACAAGTACACTCTGTAGCCAAGCTGGACAGAAGCTAAAAAGAAACAATAAGATAGCATGAAGCAGTGTGGAAGACATAGATCTTATTTTAGAACAGTGGGATTGAAATGCACTATGAAATGCTTAGGGCCATTGATTTTAGTAAAAAATTATTCTTAATTAATGAATCTATAAAGCTGGATTCATATCCAAATACTTGATTGAGCTTAATAGAGTAAGTGAATTTTTTTTTAATTGATATCTATCACATTTTTAAAAAGTAAGGATGAGTTTAGGATAGATGTTCTTTGAATTATAAACATCCTATTTTCCTCCCTAGGTTTTAAAATCAGGACAAAGTATACCAAATGTATACCTCAATGCATATTCTTAAATTAATTTTCATATGGATATTGTTCCTCCTTATTTTAAACAGTTCCTCTGTCCTTGAATTTTGCATCTTTGATATGGAAGGGAAAATTGTACATTGGTGAAAAAAAATGTTTTTTTCCCTACAGCTGCTGAATATGTCACGCGAACTGAGTGAGTTAAAGAAAAACCTTAAGGAAGCTAGTGCTGCCATTGCGGTGGATCCATTGATTATAGAAAGCGGTACCTCTGAACCCATGTTCACTTCTACAGAAATAGCTATTCAATTTATGCTAGAGTGTCTGAAAAACAATGAACTTGGAAAAGCTCTACACCAAATAAGAGAATGCAGGTAACATTGGAACAGATGACTAATGCATCATATTTTCCTGTCAAACATTGTATGTAGGAATATTATCCCTGAATTTACATAGATGGCTCCAGATTAAAGAGGCTCATCTCGATCTAATAATTTAAATTGAGAAATAATTACAGGGTTCCGTGCTGCCTTTATTCATCAGATATCGCTATATGTTTAAAAAAATGTTTATAATAATTTTGGAACACAGTCTATTATGAATTTCCATTGTGTAGAGAAATGAAGGTTCTCTATTGAAATGAAAAAATATTGTCTTGATCACAGATTAAGTTTTATATGTCAAAAGGGACAAAGTTCTAATATATTATGCCAACTTAGTGGTGAACATACCCGTGTATATCTACTAGATTTGTTCACTAAAACATCTATGGCTTGGTTTTCAAGCTTAACATGATGCGTGAGCACTGAAATACCTTGCATGGAAGATACAAGAGAATGAGGCTCTTAACAAAATAAAAGCAAATGATGGTTTTGTTATCTACCAGGGTGACCAAACCAAAATCCCATGGTTATACTCATGCTAAGCTTATAAAACCAAGCCACAGGTGACTCCTTAATCACAGTGTTTACTGATTATAGCTTATTGTGTCCAAATATACTTTCTCATCACCTCCACATATTTCTAATATATTATTGAACACAGTCTTACTCATTTGTCAGATTTTAATTCATTCTTGCTATTGCTTAACATTTATTTGTTTGTTTATTTGTTTATTTATTTGATTTCTATAGCACCCATCTCAGCAAGCAACCCTGGGGGGGTGAACAAACAAATCAATTGAACATTGATTCAAATGTTATTTAGCACTTTTAAAAGTATGTACAGTATTCCTGGTGTTCATCTTTCATTTCTTTTGTCTGCTGACCCAGTTAAAGGTTGCAAAGTTATAATCTTGGCTGAAGAATTTTTTACTGTAAAATTTAAAAAAATAATCTTGTCACTCTACTACTCTTCATTGTTCTATCTCCAACTGCCTCTGTTATAATGTCAGCCTTGCAGTTTTCTTGGCTGTGTAGCTCCATGTGTTTATATTTGAGATAAGAGTAGATTACTCTTCCACAATCTGTGCCAATGTACATGCAAGAGTCAGCATTCATATAGAAACATGGCTGTGGTTTGAAAGAGAAGAATCTGTGTTTGCTCTTAATTCTGAGAAAATGGATGTATGTAATTTTTATTGAAGATTTTTGCATAGATAAAAAATAAACACAAAAGTATATAAAGAAAAGTTAGGAAAAAAGAAAAGAGAAAATACAATACAGTTAGGAAAAAAAGAAAAAGTTAATTAAAGTGATTTCTGATCTTCTTTGCAGCAGCAAAGAATGATTATCCCTCCTCTCTCTTTAAGATTACATTACAAAATCCCTTGTATCCCATATTCAACCCTTTTTTCAATCTGCAAAACCAGATATCACCATTTTACTTTTTTCCATTTTCAGCAAAAAAAATTAAAGGTTTCCAGTCTTTTATGAAAGTACTTACAGGTAGTCCTCGGGTTACGACAGCAATCGGGATCAGAATTTCCATCATTAAGCGATGCAGTTGTAAAGCGCAATGTCACATGACCACATTGCTTAGCGACAGCAATCCTGGCACTCACAGTTGCCATCATTAAGCAAAGTTGCGGCTCCTCACTTAATGAGGACCTCCTCACAACTTCTTGCCTGCTTGCAACAAGCAAAGTCAATGGAGAAACTGGCAGGAAGTTGCAAGTCCCAGGCAGCTCGTAAGCAGGCTGGCAGGCAAGAAAGTGGCTGCTGCCAGGTGGAGGAGGGTGTGCAAGGGTGCACAGGTGGCTGGCAGGGCCGGGCCGGGGGTGACTGCTGCTGGGTGGGATGGGTGCTCAGGTGGCTGCTGTAGGTGGCGGGGGGGGTGCTGCAGGCACTGTAGCCGGACTCAAGGGAAAAAGCCATGGGAGTGCGAGCGGCTTACCAGAGTGACTTGCAACCTTCCCTGCCAGCTTCCCCATTGACTTTGCTTGTGGGAAGCTGGCAGGGAAGGTAACAAATGGTGATCACATGACATGGGATGCTGCAACCGTCATAAGTACAAGCCAGTTTCCAAGGGTCTGGATCGTAATCACACGACTGTGGGGTGCTGGGACAGCTGGAACTTTGAGGACTGGTTGTAAGTACCACTCATTCAGTGCCATCGTAACTCAACGGTTGCTGAATGAGTGGTCATTAACCAAGGACTACCTGTATTGTTTTATTCCTGAGCAGGCAGGTCAGTTTTGCCATTTCTGCTAATTCTGCCATATTTACGATCCATTCCTCCATTGTGGGTATTTCAGTGCTTCTCCATCATTGTGCATGTAGTAATATTGCTGCAGTTACCATATATAAAATCAATTTTCTGTAAATGTTTCTAATTGATTGTCCACAAGTCCCAGTAAAAAAAGCTCTGGTAGAAAATGGATATAGATTATCTCTACATCCAAACCATCAGTTGTGGTTTTATAGGGATAATAACTCCCAGGTATAGGTAGGTACAGATTGTGAAGAGATTATTTACTTTTAGTGCAAATATAAACAAAAGTTGCTATACAACTACAGGGAAAGGTGTGTCTGAGTGGAATGAGATAGCATCAGAAAGCAAAAAAACATGCTTTGTCAGAGGTATTATCTTGTAAAGCCCAATGGGTTCAGCTAAGTAAGAAAGAAATCCTACTTTATACAAAAAGCCAGAAGTTTTAAAGTTACTTTATTGGCTGATAAGGCTTTCTCCTCTTCTTTCAAAAAAAAGAGACTTTAAAGAAGTATCTTTCTTAAATGCATTGCCAATAGAAGCGATGCATTGCATTGCAACTGTATAATGTAATAAATGCCTTTGCACCTGAAGGTTTTTCCCTTCTTTTTGTCACAACCACACCGATTTTTTACCTTTTTACATGTATAGCCACAGAAGGAAAGAAATGGGATTTCATTTGCATTAAATAGCATTTCAGTAGCATACCCTGTACTTTTGTTTCATTGCAGGAATTTATGGCCGAATGACATTTTTGGAAGCAGTTCTGATGATGAGGTCCAGACTCTACTGAATATTTACTTCCGACACCAAACACTAGGGCAGTCTGGCACTTATGCACTGGTGGGCTCTAACCAAAGCCTGACCGAAATCTGTACTAAACTGATGGAGTTGAACATAGAAATCCGGGACATGATCCGGCGAGCTCAAACCTACCGAGTTATCAATTCTTTTCTTCCAGATTCCAGTGTTTCTGGCACGAGTCTCTGACAAAAGTCTTGTGCCCCCTATTTCTTTCAGGTTGGGATTGCTTCCATGCTGGGATGAGATGGTTCAGTGCATTTTCAGCTTTAGAAAGAGCTGGTCAAGTCATAATCAATCCTGTTACTTTTACAATATTTTCCAAGAAAAGTTGGGCAGTGTTTTCAGTGTGTAGTAATAATATAAGGAGGGCAAATCCTTTGTTCTGAACTACACACCAAAACGAATTTCACAGGGCAACTGCAATTCACTACTGAAGTGACTTCCTTACATACCAAAGACTACTACACTGAGCAAGACTTCCTTTCTAGAAAATAGTTTTAGATATCAAAGTGCAATCTCTCCTTCACTTGAGGATTTTTTTTTTAATTTTGTACATTTAATCCTTTGACCAAGTTATTAAAAATAGGCAGAATGAAGCTAGCGACAGGATCTTGAAAGACTGTCACTGCGAAAGCTGAGAGCCTCTGCATATGAAAGTTATTGTACAGGACTACAAATGTGCACTGTAATTTAAATATGATTATTGTATCTTCTGAAAAAAAGAAAAAAGCTGCTATGAAGTACATTTGTTGATGTTACTAGGCTACTGTCTTGGAAGGTACTAAATCCTATTTCAAAAGGTCTGTTATTAAGACCCAAGTACCTATGAATGGACAAAGATGATTTTTTTAAAAAAAAGATTTTGGCTGCTTTTTACTAGAGAGTTGCTTTTATGTATATTTATATTAAGAATGCTGGTCTGGCATAAGTTATCATTTTGTAGAAAAAACATCACATCTGGTTTAAATTCTTTTGAACTATTCACATGCTTCTTTTAATTTTAATATACATTTGGATTTTAACACTGAAATTATTAAGTTCAGATTTACGTTCTATTTTCAAGTGGGGGGGTTGCTTTTTAGTAATATATGTTCCTGTTTTCTGACAATTTTTCTTTTGCACTTACTGCTGTCAAGAGTTTAAATAAGTGCATGTAAGTTATTTGCACCTTTGAGACACTTTTATTCCAACATAGTGTGTATCGCTTATTCACCCTGTAAATACATTTAAAGGTTTTTGTGAAGTATCTTTTGGTTAATATTTTGATCATTATAGATCTCAACTATAAAAGTCATAATATCTATATCTATATCTATATATACACATACACACACACAAACATATAAAGTATATATACTTCAAACATTAGCTTGTAAATGTACTAAATTGTAATGAGTTTATGCTATAAGATATATGGAAACAATTATTTAAGGATATTTTGAAATCAGGTTCTTTTTCAGCTGGACTTGAATCAACATGTAAGTTAGTCCAACTTTTATGTGCTCACTATGCATTCAGACATTAACCTGCACAAATTGATATTAATATTTGAACAAAACCCCTTAAATTTAATGTATTCTTTCTCAAACAGTTATCTCTAGCTAAGCTTTGTCAATCTGGCATCCTCCAGATATGTTGGGACCACAAATACCAGAATTCCTAACTAGAGAATATACTGGAATTCTGGGACTTACTGTCCGAAGAAGTGGAGAAGGAACTAGGTTGGGAAGGGCTTTTGCAAATATATGGAAAATTGATAGGCTTCTCTATTCCCCCTTCCTCAAAACAGTAATTTGAACATATATGAGAAGCAAGGTATTAGTTCGAATTGTAATGGAAAAATCAACTTGTAAGAAATACATATGTTATGCAAAATGTAAGTGTACTTATTCTGTAACACCACGACTGAGCAGATGGGCTCTATAGGTGTGAAGCTCTTCCTGCTGGATTGTGCCACCTTTATTATAGAAGCCAATTTAAAATTTAGTTTCCTAAAAGTGATTCAAACAGGAATTAAAATAACACATCTACTCATTCAGACTATAAAATCAACATGTCATTTGCTAGGTATATAGCTTGGTTTCTTTTCTTTTATTGACTAGGAAAAGAGACAACTTTATACTTAGTGATTAAGGCCTACTACCATAATTGTATGAATTTGGGGAATATTATTGGGGTATAAAATTATTTTTATTGCTTATAATCTTGTGTGGCAAGTCCGTGTCAGTTAACCCTCATGAAAGCTAACATGAAGTGCCTCTTTCACTGTGTGACTTGAGTGCTGCCCTACTCACTATTCTCTTTAGAGGAATGCTTTGTAAGACATTAACAAATGTTTCTGAGTGTTAGTAAATCTAATATAATTGAACAGGTGAAGTTCATGTTGTTTCTTCATTGTTCTACTTACCAGCTCCTGTAAAGTACAGGTTTAAATCAATACCATGATCGCTTTTCTGAAATGAAATGTCAACCTATGCCTATGTACATATATCTAAACTATCATAACCACGCATGCATTGAACTGTGTTTGCAACTTCAGTACATGTGTTGTTCTCTGTATTTTTATTTTTTTAAGCATCTGCTACTATTTATTTTTACCATCTGAATAACACTGGATATAAGATGGAAACTTCATGTAACCATTCCACATTTCCACATCTCCTTGCTACAATGCAATAGAAAAGGGGACAAATCTCATTTCACATGCAACTACTCAGGTTACGTTTTTGCATTAGTATACAAAATAAATATGAAAATCTCCATTGCTTATGTAGAGCTGGCCAAATCTTATCAAATTTTTCCAATCTGCATTTCTTTTAATAGATGCCTAATTAGTCATTTTCCCAAATCAGTTTTGCAAGTAATTTTCCTCCTAGGACAAAAGTGCATTTCATGTAACTAGTTTCCAAACATACTTGTTTCTGATGAGTACTATGCCACAGAATAGTACTCATAGTAGTACTAAATAGAATAGTACTAAAAGTAGTATATTTTAGTTTGCATATTAATTTAGAAATCTGAAATTGTTTCATATTATTAATACAAAATACCTAAGTAAACATCTCCATTATGATGCTCAAGTATTTGCTCCTGTTTAATTTCAGCACGAGGCAGCCTATCTGATTACACAGGTAGACTACTGTGCTTTTTATTCCATTTAATGATTGTTATCTCTATCGTGCAAATCTATTACAAGGGTATTCTATTTTCCTTCAGTGATTTAAGACATCTTTTCACACGTCTTTATAGAACGCCATAGTAGATATGTAAGTATACTGCTCAATCTTTAAGTTGTCAAACTACAGTAAGTCCAGTTATAGCCAGAATTCTGAAAACGTACCACTGTTTCTATAAAAAGATGGCAGGAAGATTACATTGTTCATAAGATTTAACCTGGTATGTAAAAATCCCTCTAAGTTTTCTACCTTTTTCTAGTTACAATGTCAGCTTTTCTGTCTCTTTTTGATGATCAAGGGGAACTACAATTTAATTAGAATTTAAGTTTTATTAATTAAGCAGTACAGTGATAAATTACAAATATATCTTAGCATTGCAAACATCTTTAGTCCATTATCCATTGCCAGGTCAGAATCCTAAAGTCAAATCCACATTATGAAACAAAGTGCATAGTGCTAAATGCAACCTCAGCACACAAACTGTACAGATCAAACAATGTATTTGAAGCTGTAGGTGTTGTCACAGGATAATCTTTTGCCTTTGCAGCGGCCACACAGCTCTTGCCGGTGAGGTCTCTTGAGGTCAATGTGCCTTTTTTTCTGGGGGCAGGAGCAACGAGTCTTCGAACAGATCTTAGGATAACAAACTTCAATTAGTAGAAGAAATTAAAACCTATCTAAAAGTTTTTGTGATTATATTTGTTAATATTCTTATAGAAACTTTAGAATATTGTTCATCTTTCATATTTCAATTACCTAAGGTACAAGCTAATCCTACTTTACAGATGTGTCATAGATGCCAAATGACACTAAACAAGCAAAGGTATACTTGCATAAGGATAAGCACACTACACCCATGTTGCACCAGGATTAAGAAAAGCTTTAAAAATGGCCAGACCCTACAATTGTAATAGTGTAGTAACAACTGTCTTCTGATGTTCTCTAACTGGGGTTGGTTGTATTAGGAACAAGGAAATGAAGCATTTGAATCATCCATACTTATTGGTAAGAAGTAAGGCTTGATTTAACAGTCCATTAGAGAAAGAGCATTCATGAATTCTTCCCAAATATCTATTAAGTCCAAAAGTATCATTTGCAAGAAGTAATTACATAAATACAAATGATATAATTTACCATAAATGTAAATGCTTTACGGTCCAGATGCAGCAAACTTCTGATTTCCATGGGTGTCTGACCTGAAATTTTATTTGTTGCATCCAAAGTCTGCTAAATGAAAGCCTTAAATTGAGGGTTTAGTGTGTTTTCCCATGAGAAACTACAAAGATCCACATTTATTGCAACTCTTTGTTGAGGTAGAGAAAGACAACTTATTGAAGTCAATTTGTCTTGGGGAATTGTGTTGTATATTAGCAGCATATTATGATTCAAACAGATCCTTAATTTATGGTGAATTTTAAGCGAGCCAAGAGCAAACCAACAGAAATAGAAGTTTTCCATTTTTTAATATTCCTTCAATGGGTTAATACAAGTTGCTGAACATCAACTCTTACTTACATGGCACTGAATTGCTTCCACTTTATAGGGATTAAAGCTCTTCTGGCACTTGCGACAAAGCTGCTTAAAGTATACCTAAAAATGAACGTGGTTACATTTGAGGGGAAAAGTCGCACATTGGAAGTTTTTAAAATCTAAGCACTGATTCATCATAAAAGTATACACTGCAGCTCAACTGAACCAAAACTGTGCCAACCAGACATTAAAAATTCTAATTTATTCAGCTCATTTTATGATTTCCCATTCATGTAACATGGCATGATATACAGTGGAGCAAAAAAGGTATTTAGTCAGCCACCAATTGTGCAAGTTCTCCCACTTAAAAAGATGAGAGAGGCCTGTAATTTTCATCATAGGTATACCTCAACTATGAGAGACAAAATGAGAAAAAAAATCCAGAAAATCACATTGTCTGATTTTTAAAGAATTTATTTGCAAATCATGGTGGAAAATAAGTATTTGGTCACCTACAAACAAGCAAGATGTCTGGCTCTCACAGACCTGTAACTACTACTTTAAGAGGCTCCTCTGTCCTCCACTCGTTACCTGTAGTAATGGCACCTGTTTGACCTTGTTATCAGTATAAAAGACACCTGTCCACAACCTCAAACAGTCACACTCCAAATTCCACTATGGCCAAGACCAAAGAGCTGTTGAAGGACACCAGAAACAAAATTGTAGACCTGCACCAGGCTGGGAAGACTGAATCTGCAATAGGCAAGCAGCTTGGTGTGAAGAAATCAACTGTGGGAGCAATAATTAGAAAATGGAAGACATACATGACCACTGATAATCTCCCTTGATCTGGGGCTCCACGCAAGATCTCACCCTGTGGGGTCAAAATGATCACAAGAATGGTGAGCAAAAATCCCAGAACCACACGGGGGGACTAGTGAATGACCTGCAGAGAGCTGGGACCAAAGTAACAAAGGCTACCATCAGTAACACACTACGCCATCAGGGACTCAAATCCTGCAGTGCCAGACATGTCCCCCTGCTTAAGTCAGTACATGTCCGGGCCCATCTGAAGTTTCCTAGAGAGCATTTGGATGATCCAGAAGAGGATTGGGAGAATGTCATATGGTCAGATGAAACCAAAGTAGAACGTTTTGGTCTAAACTCAACTCATTGTGTTTGGAGGAGACAGAATGCTGAGTTGCATCCAAAGGACACCATACCTACTGTGAAGCATGGGGGTGGAAACATCATGCTTTGGGGCTGTTTTTCTGCAAAGGGACCAGGATGACTGATCTGTGTAAAGGAAAGAATGGGGCCATGTATTGTGAGATTTTGAGTGAACACCTCCTTCCATCAGCAAGGCCATTGAAGATGAAACGTGGCTGGGTCTTTCAGCATGACAATGATCCCAAACACACCACCTGGGCAATGAAGGAGTGGCTTCATAAGAAGCATCTCAAGGTCCTGGAGTGGCCTAGCCAGTCTCCAGATCTGAACCCCATGGAAATCCTTTGGAGGGAATTGAAAGTCCATGTTGCCCAGCGACAGCCCCAAAACATCACTGCTCTAGAGGAGATCTGCATGGAGGAATGGGCCAAAATACCAGCAACAGTGTGTGTAAACCTTGTGAGGACTTACAGAAAACGTTTGACCTCTGTCATTGCCAACAAAGGATATATAACAAAGTATTGAGATGAACTTTTGATATTGACCAAATACTTATTTTCCACCATGATTTGCAAATAAATTCTTTAAAAATCAGACAATGTGATTTTCTGGATTTTTTTTCCCCATTTTGTCTCTCATAGTTGAGGTATACCTATGATGAAAATTACAGGCCTCTCTCATCTTTTTAAGTGGGAGAACTTGCACAATTGGTGGCTGACTAAATACTTTTTTGCCCCACTGTAACCTAAAACAAAAGTTTCATTCAGTGTATCAAAATATTGTTATTTGTTAAGAGATGGTGAACAAGAAAATCATGAACTGTGAACCAACAACGTACTGCTTTCCACTTTGCAGTGGTCACCGCTATAGTTAACAGGCAACAAGTGCATGACAAAAACACCTCCAGTGTGCACCTCTCATTCAGTCAAAACCAAACCTAGAAGATTTTACAAGTTTGAGAAGCATTTACATTCACTTTTTCTAATGTGCAGTCCAGACATTCAACCCTTTTCTGAAATTTACAGTTTACTCCATAGAAGCAGTTTTTCTAATGTTCTCCTAAACCTACCTTATTAGTTCCAGAAATGCACCATACATAGGCACTTTCCCATCTGGTCTTGCAGTCATTGCAATGGAAATAGCCGTATTTCTGTTCTAAGAACTGCAACGGAAAGTTGCTCGTGAATAGTCTAATAAATGCTAAATTTGCTTTGCAAACTTATTCTTAAACGATACTAATTTACTTTAATCCATGAACTAAGATAATATTTAAGGCAACTGGTTTTTTTCCTGCAGTTTGATTAAGCCTGCCCATCATTATGTCCACTTTGTAGGAGAGCCGTACTAGTCTAGGGTCACCAAAATCAGGAACTGGTAACATCTTTTCTAAAAAAGAATGATTAAGAGGCATAAGCTTTTTTGAGCATATTAAATTTACCTGGATTTATTTCTGAACAGATATGTAAAATTTAAGATTTTACTCTTAAATTTAGTCCGAATAGACAGTTTAAGACAGTGTTGTCCAAACTTGGCCACTTTAAGATGAGTGGGCTTCAACTCCCAGAATTCCCCAGCCAGCATTGCTGGCTGGGGAATTCTGGGAATTGAAGTCCACTCATCTTAAAGTGGCCAACTTTGGACAACACTGGTTTAAGAAAACAAAATAGAGGGGAAGCTTTAAAAGTAGATCTAATGAATGAATCCAATGAAGTTTCGCATGCAATATTGCACCACTATGATAATTTGTCCTTGTTTCTACCATCCTATGCTGGCCACTCTGCAAGGTCCTTTTCATGTATACTACTGAATTATTTAAGACTACATACCTTGGATTAACGTTTATAGAAGTTTAGATTTAAGCAGGGTATGAAGAAGACCCTTAGCAATTCTTGCATTATTGGCAGCCAGAATTCAATTTGTAATTTCCAGGATCCTCCTCTGAAACTAGAGCCAGGGTTCCCACATCTTACTAATCATGGTTTACTTAATCACAGCTGAACCAGCAAGCATTAACATAACACGCTAAGCCAAATCCAAGTAAACCATACAATGCACCAAGCCTTAGAATAAGGTGAAATCAATTATAATATTCATATTAAAAGAACTGATTCAGAATAAGTAGAATATGCAACTATCTTAAACAGGAAACATTTACGACCTGAACTTGAGTCCAGACAAGATTTCTCCTTTTTACACCTATGTTATGAGTCATGCTTGGAAATCACAGCTAGTATTCCAGAAACAGGTAAGACCTCTGGGAGAAAGTTGCTAATAAACTGAATCCTAAAAAGGGTTGCTAATGTTTAGTTGAGGCAGGAAGCTCTGTTAGAAATGATAGCTTCATAACAATCTATTCACCGTATATATGCCTTGTTCTACAACAACCACACGTGCAAGGAAAAGGCACGTTCTCCAAGTTTTAAGTGCACTTCATGTTTTTTTTCCTGGCCAAATACCGTTTTATGCTACTCCCACGACCAAATATATCCATTTTATGTTGCCACCTGCAAGAAACCTTTTACCCCTATTTCTCATCCAGCTGCCAAGTTATCACACATATTGCCACCCCAGAGAAAATGCTAGTAAGCAGAATTCTCAGTACTAAACTCAAAAAAGTGAAGTCAGAAGAACGTGGGTATAAAAGAGGGTCTACTGCAGCATCTTAATCGCAACAGCTTTTGTAAATACAAATACTGTTAAATTCCACGCCTCTGTGATTGCGGGGAGAGGGAGACGGAGACAAACACACTACATTCTGGGTATGTTCACATGCCGCCATACTCGTTGACTGATTTAAACGCTAGGCCTCGCCCATAGCGCGGTGTTTCTCAACCTCAGCGAATTTAAAATGTGTGGACTTCAACTCCCAGAATTCAACTCCATGCCAGCTGGGGAATTCTGGGAGTTGAAGTTCACCATATCTTTCAGTCGCGGAGGTTGAGAAACACCGCACTAGGCGAAGACGGGCAACCAGCTTCGGTTCGGTCGCGAAGCGCCCTGTTAACCGCAGGTTCTTCCGCGGTGTTTCGAAGAAGCCCCCGTTCCCACTTCTGCTTCCCAGAGGCTGGAGGAATTCCCAAGCAAGCGTAGCGTCGGCGGAAAACCACCGCGCGGCTCACCTGGAAGGTGGTTCTCTTGCCCTCTTCGGCGGCGCAGCCCCCGCCTTCCCCAGCCTCGCCTCCTTTTCCAACCGGCTGCTGGGCAGAGTCTCCGGCAGCGCCCTCCGGCAGCCCGTTCTCAGCCGCCGCCGGCGCCTCTTCGGCGGCGCCGTCCCCCTTCTCTAGGCTCGCCCCCTTCTCCTCGGGCTCCTTGTTGAGCTGCGGCGAAGTCGGCCCTCCGGCTGGCCCCTTCGGCTCCGCCGCCGCCGCCTCGGGCAAGGTGAAAAGGCAGCGACCGAGCACGGGAGAGTAGACGCCTGGGAGCGGCGGCTCCCGGCTGAGCCGACCCGAGGGGCTTTGGGGTCGGACGGCCTGGAGCGGCCGGGATCCAAGCGAGCACTGCACGGCGGCGTCCACCCGCGGGTTCACCTGGACGCCCACTTCTTTGGTGTTGGCTTTGCGGAGCCGCGGGGTGAGGCCCGGGCTGACGTGTGACAGCAGCGCCTTCAGCTGCGCTCGCTTGTAAGTGTCCAAGTAATCCGGCGAAGAGACCGAAGGAGCCGAGGAAGGGGCAGGCAGCACCCCTCTGTAGGGATTGGAGATGCCGCTGCTCTTGCTCTGCTTCCAGCTCGGCTGCTTCTGCTTGGACGGTAGCCTCGTGGCTACGTTGTGGCTAGGGGTAAAGGTGCTCCCATAGCTTTGATAAACGCTGTAGGGCGGATAGACGAAGCGCTCCATGCCCGGCGAGGGAGCCTGATTTTAAGGGGCCTGCCGGCCTGCCTGCCTGCCCTAGCTTTTATCCCCCCCAGGAGAGCCGGCTGTAATTAGTGCTCATTACTAGTGGCGAAGAGCAATTAATGCTCTGCGTTAATTAGCGGAACCGTTGCACTGGCTACGTCGCTCGTAAAATGCGCTTGAAATTTACGCGCCGGAGTTGCGAGGAGTTAACCGGTCTTGGTTCCGCGAGAGTAACGCGCAGTCGCGCCACAAAGCGCTTCCCCTAAATGTGAGCTGCGAGCCGTTCATGCTGGAGCATAAGCGTTCAAAAAGAAGCGAGCAGGTTTTGGATTGAGTTCGTTATACCCGGAAAGATGAAACTATGATTCAGCAGATCCTTTGAAATTAAAGGGTATCACTTTATCGAAAAATTAATCCTTACCTAAATATTGGGGAATGGAAGCATTTACTCCAAGATAGTGCATGGATGTCAACTGGATTTTGGAGATGTAATCCAATAAACAGCTGGTTGATTTCACTCTTTACCTCCAGTTGCCATATGAAGCCCTATTCTTTACAAACCTAGTTACCAAAAGGTAGAACATCAGTTCTATTGGTCAAAATGTGATTTAGTGTGCTTTGCAAATGCAGCCAATAGTTAATTTATCATTTAATATGCTCTGTGAATCCAGGCAACTGAGTCAGTCCAGTAAACCATGGGTCCTCTGTTTGCCTGAGTATAACCAATCCCCCATTTGTCAGAAAGCATCCTGGCCAGATTGTTCATTACTAACCTCTCTGGATAGTCCTGTTATTGTTGTAAGCAGGTGGGCATATTTCAAATAGCACTGTTTTCTTTCATATGTATTTTTTAAGAATTTATCTGGAATATATGCATGTCCTTGAAGCCTTCATGGAAATAAAATTATGCTTGAGTGGTACTTTGCTTAGCAGTACATTAACTTTCCATTTAACTATTTAAATTAGAACAAGCTTTAAAAACATAAAATGATGGGGCATAGAGGCCATCACGTTGAAGATTTAGGTCCCACATCATGGTTTTACTGAAGAAATCACAATTAACTATGTTAATTCAGCATACTAAACCAAAATAAACCACGTAATGACTTATTGTTCACACAACACACTAAGTCATAATGTGATATGTTTGGTTTTAGCTTAACTATTGCAATTTGTTAAGGTTTATGGTGCAGAATCTAATGTTTTAATATGTGAGTAACAATTTCTGAGTTTACACAATATGTAAAATCAAACCATATTATAGTGTAGTATGATGTGTGTGAATCCAATTTCTGTCATATGAACATAATGGAAAATGTGCATTCCTTTGTGTCTTCATGTGTATACTCATCCAGGTTCAAGTCCATCCTCAGCTACAGAAACTTACCAGTGACTTTGGACTAGTCACTCATAGTCCAACTGACTTCAGAGGATTGCTGTGGGGAGAAATTGGAGAAGGGAGTGCTATGTATGTCTCCTTGAACTCCTGGAAGGAAAGGCAGGATATACATCTAGCAAATCAGTTAAATCTAGAAAATATAAACTTTTTTTTCATAAGAGATTTGCAGGATCTAATTCTCATTGCTATTGTAGTTAATGTACGGTAACTAAAAGAAGTGAGTACATTTCAATGGGAGAATTTGCAGCTTTCTGAAGGAGGAGGAGAGGACCTTAACATCTCGAGAGAAAAATGAAACGATCATGTGTGCCTGTCCCTGAACTTTCAGAACTCTATGGTTTGAGGCATATTTCCATTATTGCATCTGCCTTGGAATGGAAAAACAAACAAAAAAAATATTTATTTATCATATTTATATTGTGTTAAATTGCCTAAAGACATAGTATATCGTTTACATTGAAATTTAGGAACCTTAGAGGTTTTTGCATCTGCGTACTGCCATCTAGCGGGTCTCCCAGACTTTTGCAGCCCAGATCTGGTATTCCAGGTAAACATTGTTAAGAAAACGCAGCGTCATAGGCGTGCTTAATCTCATCTGCTAGAATGGGCCGGTCCTCAAAAAAAAGAAAAGAAAAACCGCAAGTTCCATGATCCTTTGAGCGCGGCAGGACTAAACCATTACAGTCTACCCACTGGCTGTTCTTTTAGTTTCGGGCGTTCACGCAGTCTCCAGTAGGAAGTAGAGGCGAGAGCTAGACTTCGCCATTCCCAGCAGGAGACCGTTTGATTTCGGCTCGTGGGGCGAATGGTCCCTAGGCAAGCCCCCGGGTTACGAGAGTGGATCAGCTGTGAGGAAGTGACTGCCCCTTCTGGAACTGCGCATGCGTTGGCGGGTTTTGGCGCCTTCGTTTGTATTTCGGAGGAAGTTGTTTCTGAGGTGACTTGGAGCCCGGCGCTTGCGGGGAGTGTTTCGCTTCTTTTCCGCTTGGCTGCGAGGGGCCTTCCTTCGTCCGTTGATTTCTGCCCTCGCTGCTTTTCCGCGGGGCTGCTCTTCTGCAGGTTCCTCTTGTTCAGAAACTCGCTGTCCCATGAAGAGAGGCGCCGAGGTGAAACGTGTGTGAGGGGAAGACGAGGGAGGACAGGTCGGGTTTTCTTCCAGGCCTGAGGATGGAGAGACCCTGTAATGCCTTGGCTCCTTCTCCGTCCGCGGGGGTGGTGCGGTCTGAAGGAATGGGACGCTGACGGTGGATCCTGTTGGGTAATTTCTGTTTGGTCGTAGCGAGATCTTGAGTAGGATGATGATGAAGATTTTGGTGCCTTCCAGTCAGTTTTTGACTCCTGGCGAGTGCCTGGACTAGTCCCTGCAGTTTTCTTGACGAGGCTTTTTTTCGGAAGTGGTCTGCCATTGCCTGCTTCCTAGGGCTGAGAGAGAGTGACTGGCCCAAGGTCACGCAGATGGCTTGGTGCTAAGGGGGGACTAGAACTCATGGTCTCCCATCTGATGCCCTTTTTTTGATTATTTTTTTATCCGACCTGTCTTATTTTTATAAATAATTCAAGGTGGTGAACATACCTAATACTCCTTCCTCCTATTTTCCCCATAACAACCACCCTGTGAGGTGAGTTGGGCTGAGAGCGAGAGAGAGACTGGCCCAAAGTCACCCAGCCGGTTTTCATGCCTAAGGCGGGACTAGGACTCAATAGTCACCTGGTTCTAGCCTGGTACCTTAACCACTAGACCAAACTGGGTCTAGGATAATTATGATAATTATATTTTTATCTCTTTTTTTAATATATAACTCAAGGCAGTGAACATACAGTACCTAATACTCCTGCCTGCTACTCACATGTTACATTAAATTAGTACATGAAGCCCTCTATGGGCTGGGCTCACACAACTTAGGCTAAAATGCATTTGTGGCTATATGTTATGCCAGCTGGTCAGTGTAGTGAAGTTAGGGTTCAGTGTGTTGTGCTAACCCAGATGACTGCAGTATTTCATCAAACTAAGGCTGAGTTAATTCTGGAAAACTTGTGTAATCATGGTGAGCCCAACTGGATGCTTATTTGTAGATAGTCTGTAAATAGAAAAGCTTACTTCCAGGCAAATATATTAGGATGGCAGCCTAACAGAATGATAGGATTAAAATGGCCCAAATAGGCAATCAAGTCTAATTTTCTACTTTGTGGAGAAATTCACATTAAAACAATAAAGAAAGAAGCAAAGGCTGTCAAGTAAGTTTGCAAACTTGTCCAGCTGAATTCAGGCCCCAGTTTTGTACAGGCTCATGTCCTTAGAACCTAGTTAGCAGGTTTGGAGGTGGGAGAAGGGGAGAAAATCTGTCTTTCAGCTTCATTCTCCATAATAGTTTTATACTGGGAATGACAAAATACAGCATTGGGCCATTGGTGCTGATTTCAGAAAAGTAAATGAAAGCTTACGTAGATATGGGATTTTGGTAATCTAGGTTGGAATACAAGTGCCAGCAAATACATATATATCAAAAAGCCTACTTGAAACATTTTTCCAACCCCTAATTTTTTCACCAATTGCCTTTGTCTTTCCCTTTGTAAATTTCAATGGCTATGAAGATAACACAGGTCCTTTCATCGAAATTCAATTTGATATTAGACTTGATAATTTTAATGACCTTTACTTTTCTTTTAGTTATATCATTTTCAATGCCAAGATTTCAAGTTCCAAGTCACAGCCAAGTTATTTCTCATCAATTGTTATTTTTAGAGTTTTGTCTCAATCTGTTGGAATTTATATTTACAGTAGTGCTTAAAAGTTCTTGAATCCTTTTGATTTTTCAATATTTTTCCATAAATATGACCTATAATGTGAGGAAAATGATCCAAAGCTACATATTTGATGGGGCAAAAGTATGTGAACCTTTGCTTTCAGTAATTGGTGTGCCCCCCTTGGGCAGTAATAACTGCAATCAAATGTTTCCAGTAACCGTTGATTCCTTCTGCATGTCGGCTTGGAGGAATTTTAGCCCACTAGAGAACAGCTTTAACTCAGGGATGTTGGTGGGCTTCCTCACATGAACTGCCTGCTTCAGATCCTTCCACAACACTTCTCTAGGATTAAGGTCAGGATTTTGACTTGGCCATTCCAAAACATTAACTTTCTACTGCTTTAACCATTCTTTGGTCATACAACTTGTGTGTTTTGGGTTGTTGTCTTGCTGCATGACCTACTTTCTCTTGAGCTTTAGTTCACTGACAGATACCCTGCCATTTCCCTGTAGAATTTGCTGATACAGTTCAGAATTCATAGTTCCATCAATGATGGCAAGCTGTCCTGGCCAAGAGGCAACAAAGCAGGCCCAAACCATAATACAGCCACCATCATGTTTCACAGATGGGCTAAGATTCTTATGCAGTGTTTGCCTTTCACCAAACATAACTTTTCATTCAAGCCAAAAAGTTCACTTTTGGTCTCAACTGTCCACAGAACATTCCTACAATAGCCTTCTGGATTATCCACGCGGTGTTTCAAAGCTAAAGATGGGCACCAATGTTCTTTTTGGAGAGTACTTGGTTTCTCCTTGCAAACTTGCCATGCATATGATTGTTGTTTAGTGTTCTGATGGTGGTATCATGAACCCTGGCGTTCACCAAAGCAGGAGAGGCCTTTGGTCCTTAGACATTACTCTGAGGTTCTTTGAGACCTCCCAGAGTATTATACACCTTGCTCTTCGTGTGATCTTGGTTGGTTGACCACTCCTAAAGAAGATGACAATGGAGTTAAATTGCCTCCATTTGTACACGATCTGCCTGACAGTGGACTGGTACAATCCAAACTATTTGGAAATAGTTTTGTAACTTTTCCAGTCTGGTGAGCATCAATAACTGTTTTTCAGAGGTCCTCAGAAATCTCCTTTGTTCAAGCCATGACACGCTTCCACATACCTGTATTGTGAAGATCAGACTTTGCTAGCAAATACCCAGAACTCTGTTCTTTAAGGCAGGACCTCCCAAACTCACACCTGATTATCATCCCATTGTTTGAAACACCTGACTCTAATTTCCCCTTCAAATGAACTGATAATCTTTGAGGTTCACATACTTTTGCCACACACCAATATATACCTTTGGATCATTTTCCTTAATAAATGAACAAATTTAGTGTTTTTGACTCATTTGTTTACTTGGGTTTTCCTTATCTAATTTTAGGACTTGTATGGAGAACAGATCACATTTTAGGTCATATTTATGCAGAAATATTGAACATTCAAAAAGGTTCACAAACTTTTATGCACCACTGTATGTTAAATCCTGGCAATTTGTTACTAGTTTAATGAATATCAGGAAGTCCTTTCAGATATCTATTCCATCCGTACTCATTACATTTGTCAATCTTGTGGCGCCTTTTCTTACAAACACATTTTACTAAAAGCTTTTCTGAGCAGCAACTCACTTTTCAATTGCATAGAACTCCTAAACTGGAGTAGGATTCTAGATTGGGATGAGGTGGGGGGGGGGAATGGAATGGAAGATAAGTTGATTATCCAGATACAGATTACAAGTAGGATAGATTAGAAGTACCTTTATCAGTTAACAGTTATAATATGTTAATATTCAGCAATCTCTTGCTCTATTGTGCTGTTAAAGTTTTTGTTTCTCTACAATGGCCTCTTTTGAGATGTGGGAGGTTGAACTGCTCTGTTATTACTCTGTTTTGAGTCCTGATGTCAAACTTGTGTCCCTTAATTCTTTTACAAAAAGTTTGTTCCATTTGACCTCACAGAATCCAGAGGGGCATTGCTAGTAGATGATAGCATATATCACATTAAAGCAGTGTTTCTCAACCTTGGGAACTTTAAGATGTGTGGACTTTAGTGCTGTGGACATAAATGTTTGCATTTCTTGTGGGGAGAGTATATAATGTCTGAACAGTCTGGAAGAAAAAGAAATAGAATTTCTGTCAAGTATGATAAATTAATGTAATTTTGAGAACACTGAACATTATTTTGCAGACTTTCTTAATTGTGCCAGCAGTGCAATGGAGAAAAAAAATGTTGACACATCTGCGAAGAAACCATCTTTGTTTGAAATATTCAAAGCGCAACACAGTGAATCAGGTACTATTTCCATTTATAACATAGATATCTAAGAAATCTATGTTGGAGTGAATATTTTCAATTTTTCAACTTTCCTTTTCTAATGTTATCTGGGCCTAAGCCTATTTTATTCCTATGACACAAATGCATTTGATATCAGATTTTGTGGGAACTGCAGTTTAAGAAACAGTTAAGATACAATACTAGTATGAAGCTTTTTCTTTGGAAAATGAGACTTACCTTTGTAACAGTACATTGCAGGTCCATTTTCTACAGCGGATACAATGTATCACAGAGTGGGTATTCCTTCTTACTTGCTCTGGAGGCAAGATTGAAATTAGTCTGATATTGCTGCTTCTGAGAGGGGATAGCTGCTTCCCCAGTTTCAGAATGACAAGTCAGAAAAAGCTTAAAGACAACGTAGGAAGATTGGCATGCAGTAAAGATGAAACTGCACAATTAACTCCAGGTATTGTCAGGGTTCCATGTTTTATCACCTTTTTTTATTATTGCCTAGCTTGGCTGTGAGCCCTGTTTGTGCTGTGTATGGATCTCTGTGGTAAATTCCATCTTTCTACAGTACCATTTTCCTACAGTGGAACCAGGGTATCCTATAGCAGGACAGACTAGAGCTGTCTCTGAGTGCAGGATCTTATAGAAGGGCCACTATTTTCTGCAGTAACTTTCTGCTGAAGAAGAGTATGTCTTCTTCTTGAATAGGATATGGAGGATCATGCAGTAGCCCTACAGATCATCCCCAAGCAGATATTAGTGTTGAAAGTTGAAAGTGACCAAGTGGCTATACATCTGGTAGAGTGGGTGTGTCTATGTGAACTCTTCTGCGCAACTCAGAAATAGTTTGTGCCTTTCTTTTTCGAACTGGGTTTGGGGCAGAAGGAAAGGAAGATCACTTCCTATCCAAAGTGGAAAACCAAATTCATCTTCATCAAATGGTTGACTGAGGGACAAAGTGAGGGTGCCCAGCCAGATAAGCAGTTGTTGGAAGTCTGCCTTTTGAAAAAGCCTGATGGGTTTGGGGACTGATTGACTGTCATCCTATTATTATTCACCTAGAGCAAACTCCCCTTATTGTTTGCTTGGTCCTGAGAATCTGAATTGGATAGCAACTGAAATGGGGGCTGTAGGTCTGCTTTCCATATGGAGGCCTGTCTTTCCTCATGAAATGATGGGCTAGCACTCACCTATTGAGGTGCAACTAAATGGAATGGACAGGGATCTGTGATACTTTCCCTCTTTCTGCTCCTCTGAGAATTGGTTCTCAGACTGATGATTTGTCTAGCAGTCATTTCCAAAACAATCAACAGATGTGGTTTATCCTTCCTTCATGAAAGAAACAACTTCCTCTTTACAATGAAAGAGCACAAGAGCCAAGACTTTTCATACTCTCTGTGTATGTATATATATAAAATTTTAATTTGAAAGTATTCACTGGAATTTCTGTCTTATTTTAATCTTCTCAATAACATAGTATTAATCACTTTGTTAATTAATCAGTTTGTTCTTAGAATTAACCTCTTCCAATCCAGGCTGGTACCAGAAGCCTGACATACTCTCTCCTCTCCTGTGGGCTGTGCTAACCAGAGAATCCTTACAGATGGCACTCCTGCCTTTTTCCTCCCTTCTTCTTTTTCCACCAGATGGCTGGTGGTCAAAGGGGTGGGCTTGTTCCAGAGAGGATATAGCCCAGTTGTGTATCCCGGCATGTACGCTGAAGTGAGGCCTTCAGGAGTCGGGAGAGACTATATCTGTTAAAGACATTGGAGCAGGCCTAGAGCTACAGGCTGCAGTTCTCCCTGTGAAGGGTAGTATGTGGGACTGGGCATCTGGCACCATCAGTTCTCATTCACTCTGGTGCCTGGGCCTTCAGATTCCTCGGAGGATTGGCAATGAGCCCGCTGGAAGCTGCAAGTACTGTGTGACTGGCAGCTCAGCCACATAGATTGCTCAGGTCATTTGTGGGAATCACAGTAGGGAGATGAGGTTGCATTGCTTGGTCCCAGCCATCAGGAAAGCTCTACAAATGTAACGGACAGCAAATTGCTCTTCGTGAGTTTGCCGGCCGTTGTCAGGTTGCTGGGTTGCTGCCTAAAACTGAAAATTATTCTTTCCGAGTACGACTCTCACAGAGATCTCATTAGCAAGATTTATTGAGAAGAAAAGGGTAGGATGACAAAACCCCCAGCAGTTAAACTGTTTCCCAGTGGGAACCAATGTATCCTTGTGTGCATGAGCCTGGATACTTTGATTCTCTTTCTAACAGCCTTCCACTGATCTGGCATGGAGGTGAATCTTTTTGCTAATAACAGAGAAGCTTGCAGTTAGTTGTTTACATAAGATTCACCTGAGTCTTTATCTAGCTGAGAACTAAGTATTAGTGAAGGAAAAAGGGGGTTTCTCAACTAAGAAAGTCTTGTTCATGTGGGTATCTAATAGGCTGTCGTGCAGAGTGATAATCACAAACACTCCTGTTTGTGCAGAGCGCAGCAAAAACTCCAGGAAAATATTAGCCATGAAAGCAAACACATCAACAGTGCAGCTATTCACAATGCAATATCCATTTCTTGTTTCCCAAAGAAATCCAGTCAAAAAATATATACTAACTGGTGTTTATTGATAAAAATGCAAAAACTCCATAAAATGCAAGTATCATACAAAATATAAAGAAAAACACATCTTCTCATTATATTATAGCATCCAAGACTTATTAGCAACACAAGCTTAACAAAATCTCTAGCTACAAACTCTTAGAGAAGAGGTACACTACTTGGTAATTTGTTACAACTACGTAGCCCATAAAACCTACATAGTGGCTAACACTAAAACAACTAACAACTACTCTGAGAGGCTGAACATTTTCCTCTCCTTGTATTATAGCTCTATGCCACCCCCACTGGGTACCTAGCACACACACGCCAATAGGTGGCAATAAATAGCACAATACACAACACACAATAACAGGTGTTTTTCACATGATCTCTATAGCCAAAATATTATTTGTTATTGTTGTAAAGATAACGGGATGAATCCTTTCCCATGAGAAAGAAAATCCTGACATAGGCATGCCTGTTCTGCAAAGCAAGATAGAGCCAAATATGGGAAAAGAACTACAGGAAGAATTTCAGAACAGTTTAAGCCCTGCCTCTAAAGTAAGTAGGAAAAGGTACTCACTATAGGATGCCCTGCCTATTACAAAAACATTGTATACATTGCCCTACCTATTACAAAAACATTGTATACATAGAAAGTAGTATTTGATGATAGTTCATATTTATCTGAGAATACACAATATTTTTAAAAGCCCTACATCAGTTATGGGTGTAGAAGAAAATCTTTCTTCTAAAGCTATTATTTTCCAATGAAAATAATGTATAGTAGATTTAGTTGAAGCTATTGTTAATTTTTAGTAATAATGACTTATCATTACATCATTATAACATAGAATATGACATCCTAAATAATGTATTGACTGCTTTTTTAGACCTAGGACCTATAAGTCTCAATTGGTTTGAAGAACTCAGTTCAGAAGCTCCACCTTATGATCTGAAAAAACCAGAAGACCCTTTACATAAAACTATGGATCAAAATACTTTTAAAACCCCAAAGGGGAAGTTGTCTACAAATAACCCATCAGTATCAACTCCCATGATTTTTAAAGACCGGAGTAAAAATTTAAAGATGTTTACTTCTCCTACAGAAGAATTGGCTCAGTTCAGTAAAGAAACAGGTAAGATAAGTGATACATAAGCTAACCAAAATTATAAACATTTTTGGATGTATAGCTTTTACAAAATGAATGTAGTATGAAAATAAAATGTTACAATGTAGATACCTTCTGAGGAGATTGTACTTTTCTGGCTACATAAGCGTCCACAGGGGATATTAAGTGTCAGCTCAAACATTGTGGTTCGTATAGAACTCAGAATTATAAATATATTTGCTGGGATGCCCATTCTCTCTGCTGTGTTGGTGACTGTAAAATAATAGCTTTTTCCCCATTGTCATAAAAGAATGATGGAATGGAATAGAAGACAATTTCAGCCAGTTCTGGGTATAAGCTGAAAGTGTGTAGAGTAGATTTAATCTTGACTATATATTTTCTTGGGTATGTATTAGGCAGCCTACTGTATTTCAACTTTTTGTCTGCAACTTGAAGTCAAAATTCACTGATCCAGGAACAGAATGTTCTAGAGTACTCTTGAGCATTCTGTTTCCTCCCAAACCATTCTGTTTCTAGAGTGGTTCAACAGTTTCCAGAAGAAAATCCTTTGAACTGGAAAAGTTTGAGATGTTTCACTGGTGGTCTGACCATGAAACACATGTTTCATCCAAAACACCACATCTGGAACATTGATTCAAAGGATTTACTTCTGGAAATTGCAACTGTCCTTGGAATGGCATAGCCAGGAGGAAATGGAATTCTCTGAAATTCATTCCTGAATCAGTAAATGTTCCATATCCCTAATAAGTACTTACATTTCATAATTATATTTCTGAAGCATTTTCAGCATATTGGAATGCTTTGTTAAAATGATATTTAACATCTGTATCTTTAAAATGTTCTTGGTATTTGATATATTTTATTAATCATTACTATTTACTCACTTTATTCAAAATAAAGATGTGCAAAATCTATGTAAATTGTGTTTTATAGTTTTAATGTCTTATGTTCTCTGAATATCATCCTTTGTGTTGCCAAAATGGTAATATAGGTAGTTCCACTGAATGACTGTTTGTTTAATGATGGTTCAAAGTTATAACAGCCTTGGAAAAAGTGCTTTACAACCTGTACTTGCACTTATGCCCTTTGCAAACCGTTGTACCCTCTCTGCGGTCATGTGATCACAATTTGCGACCTTTTTATGATGGCCATAAAACAAATCACTGTGGTCATTAAGTGAGTCACAACATTTAGCAGATTCCAGCAAAAAATCCATTGGGTAAGCTGGATTCACTTAACGACCATGTGATTCACTTAGCGACTGCAGTGATTTGCTTTGTGGCTGTTGAAAAAGTGGTCCGAAAATCAGGTCTGGTCAGTGGTGACTCTCTTAACAACCAGTTTTCTGGTCCCTATTGTCATTAAGTGAGGACTACCTGTACCCAATGATAAGAAAGAATTGACAGCAAATTCAGGGTAACCAAGCCAATGTGCAGCTAATGACTGGTACTGATGGGGGAGACACATATTTAAATCCCATTCCCACTATGGAATTCATTAAGTCATTCAATTACTATCCCTCAACTGAACCTACCCCATAAGAGTGGGTTTTGAAGAGTTTATTTACTCTCCAAAGAGTAGAGATCTTAATGTATGCCATTTTGAGTTATTTTAGGAAAAACAGAATCTAGATGGAAATTTCTGTCACTAAATTTGTTAAATCACTATCAAATATTTAACTGCTTAGCAAGTTTCATAACTTCAGTACCTTTCCTCATAAACCTTTGTCTATAAATTTTAGTTATGGGTTTTGCTATTTTTGGGTATATTTGTATTAGTCTTCGACCATAAAATGAAATGAATGAAACCACTATGATGTACACATATATTAGTGGTAGGGTCTCATTTCTAAAAGCAGTTTTAATTCTCAGAGTGCCATTATTTATATGCTAAAATCCCAAAAGCCCTTAAGGGAAAAGGGGAGGAGATAACTCTTCATTGTTAGCGGAACATGCCCTCTACCCACAATAAGCTGATTAAAAATTAAAAGGGGGAAGTGAACATAAGCAGAAAAGGCAGTGGAATTGTGAGCCTGGAAATGGTTTGCTAAGCAACAAACGCAATTCCTGTAGCCCTCAAGATTTGATTAGGACAACTGTAGAAAAAATATTGAATTGCATCTAGTACTGAAAACGATTTTTTGTTTACATTTCTTTGTTACAGGTAAAACTTTCAGTGAAATGCCTAGCCTGAGGACACAAGTGGATCAATCAAATGAAGGAATGAATCCTTCTAGTTCCTGTGTCTTTGCAAGGTGCATCTCATCTATCTATCTATCTATCTATCTATCTATCTATCTATCTATCTATCTATCTATCTATCTATCTATCTACAGATACAGATACAGATACAGATCTTTGCCCACAATAGCACAAAAAACAATTCCATTGGTACAGCTAAATTTGCCTTCTGAATCAAGCTAACATCACAATCAGGATATAAAACTCAGATGAGTAGGAACAAGCCATAGCTGGGTCACCATCTTAGTAGATATTGCTACAAAATCAATGCCAAGATTTGCAACAATTGTGATTGTACAGAAGCTTATATGGTTTTAAAAGTTGTGGCTTACTTAGCACTAGAAAATACAGTATTTTAGTATGAAAAGTATATTTTCATTTACAGTCTGTTGCTTTACTGAAATCTTTTCTGAAAGTCTTTACACAGCTTTTTTTCCCTGCCTTTTGAATCAGTCTTGATTCCTGGCAAATGCCTGGATATGTCCATAAAGATTTCTTGGCATCATTTTGGAAGTGATTTGCTGTTGCTGCTTTCTTAGGGTTGAGAGAATGACTGGGCCAAAGTCGCTTAGCTGGTTTTGCATCTAAGGCAGGACTAGAACTCACAGTCTCCTGGTTTCTAGCCTTTAACTACTACAGCAAATTAGCTCACCGCTACACCAGATTGGCTCTACGTGGCAGTTTAGTTGTTTAATTATTTGGTGCATTAAAATGAGTGTGGTGACTTTGGCATAGATACATTTTCTAGAGGCATAAGATATAATTAGCCCAACAAATTAAGGCACAGTGTATAAAAAATGATATAGCTATATCTAGTTAACATCTATGCCATTATTATTCCTCTCTGTACCTTTTTGCTGTTGCAAAACATTCTTGCTTTCTCCACCACTTTCATGCACTGTTTCATGCAGTACTTTTTGTTCTCCCTTTCTGAGAATGTCATCAACTTCATCCAACCACAGTTTTCTGCATTTTCTTCTTCCTCTTTACCCAACAAAATGGGCAGAAACATATTATACTCTGCTATTTAGTTTCATTCCAAATAATTTCAATACTTCTGTTTTTAATAGTATTCACTCTGCTGGAGGATCTTGTTTAGCCCTTTTCACCTATTTCCAAAAAAAAATGTTTTCACCAAAATTGTTCTGCAAGCATCTTTTTTCATAATCTCCCTTAGTATTAATCCATACATTTCTGTAACACTTGTAGCATAATTCTTTTCACTCTGTTCCAAGCAGCTTCCATATCCTCTTTTCTCATGTCCACTTTCCATTCATTATGTTGGGAGATTAATTTATCTTCTGATACTAGTACAAAGGCTCATACTTTCTTTTCTTGCAGTCATTTGGTTTTCTCTCTGATTTTGTTTACATCTTTCCTTTTCTTCTAGCCTCCATAAGATCCATCTTGACAATCCCGAACTGTGGTGTATCCCACATTCAGAACCTCTCATCCTTCTTGTATCCTTTATTAATTGTCTTGATCTTTCATCATATAAAAAGAAATCTATTAAGCTTTTTGATTCAATCTTTTTCCATTTGTATGTGTGTGTATACATACACACACACACACACTTAAACCATACATTTGAAACAGAAAATTTTCCAAGAAGATATTCAAAGATACACAAATTATTATTGTTTTCATCAATTCTTGGATCTCTGAAAGGTCTGGTCACTTTTTCTTTATCCTTCCATTTTGTTCCCATATATATTTTATTCATGTTACCAAGCAGTTTTTTTCCCTGTGGATCACATTCATTTAGAATGTTCCACAATTGTTCCCAAAACTCATCCCTGGTCATTTATCACAATTTGTTGAAGAGTAACAGCTATCACTGTCTATGAATTTCTACTTTCATATATACCAACAACAATCTAGATGACATGAATTCATACCTTGTAACATTTTAGCTTTTTCATTCATAGTTAAATTTACATCTTCATTTCCCTATATGTATTTAACTTCAATTTACTTCAAGATCAGCCTACATTCATATCATCCCATTCACTCTTCCCTTTTCTCTTATTTTCAACATATCAACAACTTATACATACACCATAGTTTTTTTCTTGCATGTGCTATAGCTGTCAACAGATGGGCCCCATCTACTGTGGATCATAGATTTGAACAACTGAGGCTTTCACCTAACACTTTTGGTAGAATGGGAAAGAAATAGACTAGGTAACCAATCTTAATTACAGCCATGCCGACCTTTTTAAGGACAGTATCAATCAGTTTGAACACATTTTGACCAAAATACCCCAAACACAATCAAAGCCTAGTTTTACCCCAAGGATTGTTTTTCTAGTCTAGATGCTCCAGAGACTACTGTGCAAGCCAGTATACTGTTGCCCACATCCCATGAACTAAGAAATACATATGGTGCAATGACATATCCCTGGGATACTCAGGATATGTAAATTTTCCTAAAGATAAATTCTGATAGGTGAATATATTTCTGAAGAGAGATGAGCAAATAATTACCTTCAAATTTATGATATAAAATGTCATTATTACGTAATAGTTACAGTGGGGCAAAAAGTATTTAGTCAGCCACCAATTATGCAAGTTCTCCCACTTAAAAAGATGAGAGAGACCTGTAATTTTCATCATAGGTATACCTCAACTATGAGAGACAAAATGGGGGGGAAATCCAGAAAATCACATTGTCTGATTTTTAAAGAATTTATTTGCAAACCATGGTGGAAAATAAGTATTTGGTCAATATCAAAAGTTCATCTCAATACTTTGTTATATATCCTTTGTTGGCAATGACAGAGGTCAAACGTTTTCTGTAAGTCTTAACAAGGTTTTCACACACTGTTGCTGGTATTTTGGCCCATTCCTCCATGCAGAACTCCTCTAGAGCAGTGATGTTTTGGGGCTGTCACTGGGCAACACGGACTTTCAACTCCCTCCAAAGGTTTTCCATGGGGTTGAGATCTGGAGACTGGCTAGGCCACTCCAGGACCTTGACATGCTTCTTATGAAGCCACTCCTTCGTTGCCCGGGCGGTGTGTTTGGGATCATTGTCATGCTGAAAGACCCAGCCACATTTCATCTTCAATGGCCTTGCTGATGGAAGGAGGTGTTCACTCAAAATCTCACGATACATGGCCCCATTCATTCTTTCCTTTACACAGATCAGTCGTCCTGGTCCCTTTGCAGAAAAACAGCCCCAAAGCATGATGTTTTCACCCCCATGCTTCACAGTAGATACGGTGTTCTTTGGATGCAACTCAGCATTCTCTCTCCTCCAAACACAACAAGCTGAGTTTAGACCAAAACGTTCTACTTTGGTTTAATCTGACCATATGACATTCTCCCAATCCTCTTCTGGATCATCCAATGCTCTCTAGCAAACTTCAGACGGGCCCAGACATGTACTGGCTTAAGCAGGGGGACACATCTGGCACTGCAGGATTTGAGTCCCTGGCAGCATAGTGTGTTACTGATGGTAGCCTTTGTTACTTTGGTCCCAGCTCTCTGCAGGTCATTCACTAGTCCCCCCATGTGGTTCTGGGATTTTTGCTCACCATTCTTGTGATCATTTTGACCCCACAGGGTGAGATCTTGCATGGAGTCCCAGATCAAGGGAGATTATCAGTGGTCTTGTATGTCTTCCATTTTCTAATTATTGCTCCCACAGTTGATTTCTTCACACCAAGCTGCTTGCCTATTGCAGATTCAGTCTTCCCAGCCTGGTGCAGGTCTACAATTTTGTTTCTGGTGTCCTTCAACAGCTCTTTTGTCTTGGCCATAGTGGAATTTGGAGTGTGACTGTTTGAGGTTGTGGACAGGTGTCTTTTATACTGATAACAAGGTCAAACAGGTGCCAATACTACAGGTAACGAGTGGAGGACAGAGGAGGCTCTTAAAGAAGTAGTTACAGGTCTGTGAGAGCCAGACATCTTGCTTGTTTGTAGATGACCAAATACTTATTTTCCACCATGATTTGCAAATAAATTCTTTAAAAATCAGACAATGTGATTTTCTGGATTTTTTTTCTCATTTTGTCTTTTATAGTTGAGGTATACCTATGATGAAAATTACAGGCCTCTCTCATCTTTTTAAGTGGGAGAACTTGCACAATTGGTGGCTGACTAAATACTTTTTTGCCCCACTGTATTGTTGCCTTTTAGAGAAATTAAAGTGGCCAATCAAAGGACTGTGTGCTTAGTTTCATTAGCGCTATAGAATCAGGAGCTCCCAGATTATCCATTTTGACTTTAAGAAGGTATACCTTGTTTAGATTATCTAGATGTATGGACACCATTCATTATATTTTATGAAGTTATAGTGATTAAAATTATTTTTAAGAGTGCTTTTGATTTAAATAACTATTTTTTCTTTATATTTCAGTCCAGTTGTTTTACAAGAAACCCAAAATAATAAATATGGTAAATATTAATGCCTTTGTTTATTGCACTGAAAGATGTATTACTCTATAAATTTATGCTCATTCTAAAAACTGATAGATATCTTCTTTCATATTTTCAGCACTAAGTGAAAGTTTACTGCAAACACCCAAGATTTTTGAGGTAATTTTATTCTAAGATATTTTAACGATAGGAATACCATCATATGTTTATATATATATAAACAATTGTTCACTATATTTTAGGTTCAGACACAAACATGCATTTCTGAGAGCTTGGGAGCAGAAGCAGATCCTGATATGTCTTGGTCAAGTTCATTAGCAACACCCCCTACACTTTCTCCAACAGTCATAATAGGTAATGAAAGTAACGTGGTTATCACTAAAACATGTGAGGATAAAGAACAGTAAGTACAGTGAGTAGCTATGAGGGAAAGGCCTTTTGTAGTTGTAGCTAATATAATTTATAGACTGTTATTAAAATTACTGTTCTTCATTGTTGAAATCAGTTGATAATTTTTAGCCATATACTTGTTTAATTTTCTATACGGTTAAAGGAGTATAGATAGTATACTAATTACTGTGATGGACAAGGAGTGGGAAAATCCAAGTTTTAGTCCATCATCAGCCACTTAAGCTCACTGGATAACTTTGGGCAAGTTGCCATCTCTCAGTTCAGCCTGCCTCACAGAGCTGTTGTGGGAAAGAAATAGGAGGAACCACTGTATACATCACCTTGAGTTCCTGAATTAAAGGCTGGGTATAAATAAATGTGAAATCAAATGTATTTTTAAAAATTTGGTTATAAGTTGAACAATTACAGGTCTACTAGAGAGGTAACTAAAAGAGATAAATATGGTTGGATCCATTGTTATTGATTGCAATCAAGGGGTTTGCATTGTGCAAGTTTAATATAAGTGCCACTGATTTTTATGGAAAATTTCATTGTTGAGTTTATTTTATTAAATACATATATTCTGTATTTTGGAATAAAAGCCTCACAAAGACTCACTAAATACAAGTTTGACACAAAACATTGATTTCCACCAATGAATCACAAGATAACTACAAATAATATATATTGGTGTTTGAATTGCAGACAGAGGAAATGATTCAGTTCCTGGAACAAAGAACCATAATGAAAGAGTTGATACTGTAAGTAAAGGATGTACCTTTTTTTGTATTAGAATTTTCAGCTGATATGTAAGTTGTATAAAATAATTTTCATTGCTTTGGTTTTTAGATCATGTACAGTCTTTTTTCCAAATATGGGAAAAGTCTCAGGAGCAATAATATTAATAGGCAATCTTCATCAGGAATTGAAATTTCATATGCAGAAATGGACAGCAAAATCCACAGTGAGCATTTATTCTTTATTAGCAGTTTATTACTCTTAGTTTGTTACTTGTTCTTTAAGGTTTTTTAATTTATTAAACAAATATTAGAATGTTTATTTGTTTAGGATACAGTATTTATTTTTGTTTAGTAAATAAACCATAATTTATTTATAATATTCTGGATAGTACTGGCCTTCCTAGGTAGATCAGACAGGAAACTTTATTGTAAGGTTACATTAACAGAATCTTGCAAGTCTGCAAGTATTTCTCTCTCCCCTGGTCCCCTTTACAGCCCAAAAACTAGCAAGGGTCTATTCTGAGCCTCTTGCCCCACCCACATTCCTGCTGCAGGCTAAGCTGCCTTTTATCCTATCATTCTCTGGGCTGTGTCTCGTTGCCCTGTCTCCCAGACTCATCCCCACGTACCATTACAGGTAGTTAGTTTCATATGGACATTAGATTTTCATACACAAACAGCTACATTAATATTTACTAAGCTTTTATTTAGATTTTATTATTGAATTGTCATATAACTTTTTGTTACCAAGTTTCTTTGTAGGATATTATTTCTGATGCTGTTGCTTTGCAATTATTTACAGATCTTGAGAGTTTTTTAAATGAGTCTTTTGGTAAGAATGCATTTCCTGGTGAGCTAAATGGATACCAAAAGCCATCAAATGCACCAAAGGATGAAGATAATCATGGTGGAATAGATAATAATTTTTCTCAGTGTGTTGCCAGCAGTGAAATTTTTTTAAAAAAAGTAAACTCAGTTGAAGAGAATAAAAAACCTGTTTTTTATGAAAAGAATCATGATGAATTTGATGGAGAATATGAGATGATTAAATCTTCTAATGATAGTAGTGTAACAAAATATGAAAGAAAGTTAAAATCTTCTAAATGTAACCTGAATACAAATGCCCCAGAAATACAGATTACAGTGAGCAGAAAGGAGGATATGCCATCATCTTTGATTTGTCCGTGGTCTCAGTTGGACTTGTCTGGTCTTGAAATAACACAGCTTGAAAAAGAAACCTTGAAGGGTATTAGTTCCTCTTCTACCTTACCGGTCAAGCAAACTTCTCAGGATAGTCCATCATCTGTTGAAAAAGAATGCACTGCTCCTAAAATATTAGAATCATGTATGTTAAACCCAATACAAGATAATAAGATGAGTTCTCCAGAAAAGTTATCAGTTCCTGAAAATTCACCATTGTTGATCAAGAATGATTCAATATTGTTGAAACATGCTGAGGGTGAACAGTCTTCTTTTGTAAATTTTTCAGAGAGTAATTATTTCTTAACAAAGAACAGAACTTTAACAGAATTCTCAGAATTCCAAAGTAGTTGCTCTGATTTCTCAAGGAAGGATAAAACTCCTTCAGGACATCTTCTTGGTAATATTTCAAGTCAAGCTTCTAGTGATGGCAGACAACTCACAAGTTCAAGCCTGAAAAATATTAGCTCACTTTCCAGTTTGAAAAGGCGGCCCAAAAAATTCATTTATGCTCTAAACAATTCTCTGGTTTGGCAGGAAGAGAGAACCACCCAAAGAGATGGATCTCTTACTTGTTTTATGCCAGTGTATACAAATTTAGAATCTGGTATCTCTGAACTTTCTGAAATCCCAATCAAGAATGAAGGTATGATATTTACATTCCTTTGTGCATTGATTTCTAAAACTTAAAACTTAAAAGTTCCATATGTATGTCAGGTCATAGCTATGATTTCACTGCATTGAAAAAGTCTACTGAAAATATACTGTATATATGCTAATTACATGTTGCTGAAGTCATTTTCTTTGATAGCTACATAAAATTTTCAGATAAGTAATAAAAATACTGAATATTATAAGCAAATGGGGAAATAGAGTAAAGTAGATAAAGTTGGAAGGTATGGTTAATACTAAGAACAAAGAAAAAATACTGTAATTTCAGATATTGACCACAAGAAGGCCTGTTTTGTTCTATTTGGGACTTGTCAGGTATACACGGCCATACAGCTTACTATAGTGTCTTAGTAATTGACAAGTTTCAAATAGAATGAAACTGCTTATGTGCTGCCTCCTGGTGGTCAATATAAGTAAAAATAACACATTGTAAAAATAGAGGACTTTCCCTCCCTTCCCCTACCCCAAATGGAGGAGCTTATGAAAAAGAAGGTGGGCTGTATATACCATTCCAAAAATAGACTGTAATTTCAAATGTTTCTAGAAAGAAGTAATTGTTTTTGCTAAGAACATGTGATTCCAATTCTTTATCATATGCTGGAAAGATATGTATTTTATTTTAAAAATCAAATCTAGTATGTTCTGTTGAAATGGTTTTGCAGGGAAACTAAAGTAAAAAAAATTTGCATCTTGTTCAGATAGACATGCTTGAAAAAACCTTGAGGAAAACTCTTTGGTAAGGAAATATTATTACATGAGCGCTGGGCTTTTTAAAAATTTCAAAGGCAAACTTGTTCTTTTTAACTGTAAGAATTCAAATGTATAAAAATGCCTCAGTATCTGATGGTTTTCAGATATAAAATAAAAACATATAATTCAGATATAAAGCAAAAGTTGTAGCTTCTCAGGTGACATCCTGAACAAATAAGTTTAGTACAATAGAGAGTTTACTAAAGAGGGTTAGGATATGTTTATATTGATGCCATTCTAACTCATGTCCCTGTTGTGATTCAATTTCTTACAGAACAAATTGAAAGTGCTAATAATCGTACTACAAAAGAAAAAAAGCACATAGGTTCTGAAAAATACTGTACATCTGCTAACATGTTATATGAAAGTCCATGTAGTGAAAAGTCAAACATTGAACATAATATTACTGATAATTCAGCACTACTTCTAGAAAATAATATAAAATTTCCTAGTGATATTGCTGCTAATTATCAGACAGGGTTAACTGAAAATGGAATCCATGAAATTTGTCATAACAATACTTCGGATAGAGAGAATGGTAGAAAATGTGCCCATTTCACAAATTATAGTTCATCACAAGAAGCATTTCTTGAAGAATGTACAGTGCCAATGAAAGCATCAGAAACAGAAAATAAACAGGTAACCTTGGAATTAGCTGCACAATGTTTGGACAGTAGTATTCACTCAACAAAAGCATCAAAATCTAAAATTATGGTAATGGAGAAAGGAATGGATACAAAACAGCCTCCATTATTAAATTTAAAAGAAGATACACGTGGTAATAAGCGGAGATGGTTAGGATGTGTTTGTCATAGGAAAACCCAGAACTTCAAAGGTTTTAGAACTGCATCTGATAAACAGGTAGTGCTATCTGCTGACAAAATCAGAAAAGGCAAATTACTGTTCAAAGATATAGAAGATCAACTTCCTGAAGACTTTCAGAATGAAGGAAAGGGTGCTATTTCAAATAAAAAAAAACAGGAAAATATTGAGATTGTTTCAGTTAGACAAAATGAACGAAATAAACATGCATGTAACTTTTTACATGCTTCTGATTCTGTGGTAAACTTTTTTCATTCAGATGATACCAAAATTGTTTTTCCTGAATATGGGAATAAGTCTCTTCAAAATGTACTTAAAAGTCGGCAACCTGAAGAAAAACAAAATTTAACAGCAAGCCAAGTAGCTGAAATTACTGAACTTTCTAAAATATTGGAAGAAACAGACAGTCAATTTGAATTTACTCAGTTTAAAAAACACAAGACTATGATGTACAATAACACTTGTGAGTCTAGATGCTTTGATAAAAAATATTTAAATTCTAAGGATTGGAAAGATACAGGATTTGTGGGTGACTTTGGGAAAAAGCATCCAGGTGATAATCAGTCTTCCTATAAGCACATAGATACTGTGGAATGCAAGGTTGACAGACAAAGCAATGAACAGATTATATTGCTGAAGTCAAACAGAACAGAAAATAAATGTTTTGTCCCCATTATTTCAGATCCCTCACAGATTTCACAGTCTGATCTGGGAAATCATAGTTCATCTAAGAACAAAGATGAGATTACAAACAAAGGTGCAGAATTAGGCAGCAATATAAATGGAATGGGTGAAATACTAAACTCTTACAAAATAAGAAGTGATGGTTCAAACAAATGCAGTAGTTGGTATATGCCTATGGAAGAAATAGATATTGATTGGCCTCAGAAAGCCAAAAAAGGACATGCTGGATATATAATGCAAGGTAGCACAAAGGATACAGTTGCTTTTGTGAAAGAAGATACAGAAAATAAATCAAAAGATGTAGACTGTCGTAAAGATAGTGTTGTCCAGATTACTAGCACCACAGAAGTTAACTTGAAAATTATTCAAAAATATTCTGTACGCATATCAGAGAATGAATTGTCATCCACTAAAAATGAAAATGTTTTAGCCATACGTCATTTTGTAAATTGTGGAAAAACTCAGTGTAACAATAATTGCCCAGAAACTTTGTCCGATCTAACATGTTTAGTTGAAGTTGCTAAAACTGAAAAAAACACTACTTTGAATGATGCAGGTGGAAAAGAAGGCTTTATTTCAGAACAAGAGGAAAAAGTAAATAATCCAGAAAATATTTATTTTCTACAGAGCATTCACACTGTTGCTGATGGCAACATATTTGCAGAAAAAAGTAAGAGACTTAATTTATTGATAGACTCTGATATACAGGAAGAGGTAAACAACATGTCATACTGTAGAGGAAAGACACATGCTGGACATAAAGAAGCTATCATTTCTGCGAAAAAAAGTACAGAATTAAATCAGACTGAAATCTATCTTGGATGCAACCATGAAAATGTCCCTGAAAACAGGGACAAGCAAACTAGTGGTTTTCTTACAGCTAGTGGTAAGCAAATTACATTTACTGACAAATCTTTACTTAAAGCAAAGCATCTTCTTTCAGAAGAAGCTCTCTGTTTTGGAAATATGAACAATATTAGTAATCTTATAAAACCTAGTGTTGAAAATTCAATTAAAAAGAATTTTAAATTTGGAGAAGGAGCTGAAAAATGTAGAGAAGCCAGACATTTTAATGATAATTTTGAAGATTCTTTGGCTGTGGTGTCAAACACAATTAAACATGGTTTCAAGACTGAAAATCTTGAAACCATTAAAGGACTGACCTTGAATTTAAATGCATCTGAATCATGTTTTAATGGAGAGAAAAAAACCAGTATTTTTGGAGAAACATGTAAAAATGAAAATTGGATGACGTCAAAATGTGACTTACATTTACTGGATACTAGCACCTTTGAGAAATATTCAGCTAATGAAGAGAAAGCCTCAACTTCAAAACAGCTGAAAGCTAGACCAGTTGCATTCAGTTTCAAAACAGCAAGTGGTAAACCTGTTGAAGTTTCTCAGGAAGCATTAAAAAATGCCCAACAATTTCTTCATAAAAACTGCAGTAACTTGGAATCTCACTCTGAAACAAATAAATGTAATACTTTAGGAAGTTCTTCTGATGCTTTTGGCACTAGAGAATATATTACTTCTGGTTACTTGAATGTAGAGAAGATTCCAGTGGGATATTCAGGTGTATCCCAGTTTCCTATAACCAAAGAATTATGTAAAACTGCCCAAACATTACCATGTGCTGTACCTATGTTAGTGGACACTGTGTCTGGATCAAATTGTGAAACTTCAGATGAATATTTTGAAACAGGCAAGTGTTCTAATAACTGGGTTCCCACCAAAGGGAACTGCAGTTCAGATTTTTCTACCAATAAATGTATGTTTTTTAGCACAGCAAGTGGTAAGCCTGTTCAGTTATCTAAAGATTCACTGGAGAAAGCAAGACTACTTTTTTCTGAAGTTGAAACTGATTCATCAGGTCATCAGACTTTTGACTCAGATCATCGTTACAGCTGTAATGAAGTATATTCAGTGAAGAACATAAATGCATCTGAGTCAGGTTTTAAGGCAGAAAATCATTCCAACATATCTGGGGAAATCTGTAAGAATGAAAATTGGATGACACCAGAATGTGGCTCGCGTTTATTGGACATTAGCATCTTAGAGAAATCCTCAACTAGTGAAGAAAACACCTCAACTTCAAAACAGCTGAAAGCTAGACCAGTTGCATTCAGTTTCAAAACAGCAAGTGGTAAAACTGTTAAAGTTTCTCAGGAAGCAATAAAAAATTCCCAACAGTTTCTTCATAAAAACTGCAGTAACTTAGAATCTCAGTCTGAAACAAATAAAGGTAATATCTTTGGAAGCTCTGATGCTTTTGGAAGTAGTGACTGTATTAGTTCTAGCTACTTGAATGTAGAGAAAATTCCAGTAGAATATTCAGCTGTATCCCTGTTTCCTATAACCAAACAATTCTGTGAAAGTCAAACATTACCATGTACTGTACCCAAATCAATGGAAACTGTGTCTGAATTAAATTGTAAAACTTCAGATGACTTTATTGAAATGCCCATGTGTTCTGATACTTGGACTTCCAACAAAGAGACGTGCAAATCAGACTTTTCTACCGACAACTGTGGGTTTTTTAGCACAGCAAGTGGTAAGCCTGTTCAGTTATCTAAAGAATCACTGAAGAAAGCAAGCCTACTTTTTTCTGAAATTGAATCTGGTTTGTCAGGTTATCAGAGTTTTGTTCCAGATTGCAGTTATGATTATAACACAGTAACTTCTGTCAGGAAAAAAGTATCTCCCAGAGAAAACAAACTACTCATATCTCAAAGGAAAAAAAATCCAAAAATAGAAGTATATTCAAGCATTCCTTGTGATTTTAACACAGCATGTGGAAAGCAAATACAGATTTCTCAGAAGGCTCTCCAAAATGCTATGGGACTTTTTAAAGAATTTGATGATATCAGTGCAAATGATTTCTTTGATGAAAGTTTAAAGCAAGCTCATAACTTTCCAATAAAAACTCCTGTTACAAAAATTAAACAAGAGCATGAAGTTAATTCATCATCTAAACCAAAGGAGAAATGTAAAACCAGAAAGAATCTGAATGAAAATGATACTCCTAAAACCTTACTGAATATTGAAATACCTATGTGCATCACTTATACTGAGAAATACAAGCAACCAGCAGAATTCAAAAAAAGCTTTTCATGTTCAAAAGAAGCAATTGAATCTTTGAAGATGACCCAACCATGCCAAAGCAGAATCAATACTAAATATGCAACAGAAAGAAATCTGGATTTTCTTTGTCCTGATTATTCCCAAACTCCAGACAATTACTCAGAAGTAGAAGCTTCTGAAAGTGCAAAAGCTTTCATGGAAGATGATGATTTCACAGATTCAGAAGTACAAAAAAGTATTCAAAAATCCATTTTGAGTTCTGAGAAAGCTAATAATTATCTATTACGTACAAGAAGTGGGAAAAGACATGTGGAAAAAGAAAATACATTTGGTAGGTACTTGCTTTCTTCAATTTTAAAACTCATTTACTTGATGCTGAACACTGTACACTGTCAATAACTCAGTTTAAAGTTCTACAAAATTATTGACTTCAGGGAGGAAAAATCTTATCTCAAAAACACATGGTCTTAAGTTTATGTTGCCAAGTGTTGGCAGTGTAGCATTGGCATGGGTTTTAGTGAAGAATAGAGCACTTAAGCTGCTCGTGTAAATATTCTTATAAATATTCTACAGCTATTATCCCATTAACAGGGCTCACCTTGAGAGGAAGGATATACAGAAAAGAGTTGACAATTGTATTATTCTCTCCTCCAGTTGTCCCTTACAAATAGCTCTAAACCCTCTTTGTTTAGTCATTCTACATTTTTCTTGAAAGTATAATGAGAAACGTTCATTGTGAAGAATTGTGAAAGTTCTCCATGATTCAGGTTCTGGTGACTACATCTATGCCATTTTTAGCAATAGTATGGAAATTGTTTATCACTATTGCTTCCTGTTTGTTTGTTTTTTTAATTTTCCAATCTGACCTATAGGCCTGGAATTTCTGGTGACAAACACCAGGATTGTAGGCCAGGCTGGGAAATTGAAAAACATTCTTAAAAAAGACAGTAGCAAATCCTGCTGTACAGCTGTGAAAAAACTTGCATGGTTGTATCAGTGTAGTCATCAGGAGCTGAGCTCAATTAGAGGTTGGGTTTACCTGTGAATATTTTAATTACAAATACTTTGAAAAGTAGTATTGAATGTATCTGTCTAGTATAGGAATACATCAGTTATCAATCCAAAATAATTGGTAAAATAATCCTGATGGTTTCAAAAGAAAGTACTGCTTACCTACATAAATGCCATGCTTATTTTAGAAAAGTTGGAGCTTGAAATCTAGCATCATCTTACTGAACTTAAACCCATCATTTAATAAATCAGTTATATAGATATTGGGTAGAAATTTGTGTTTATTGAATATGCATTTTTAAAATGTTCTATGACATACCTTTTTCAGGAGAACCTCCTATTAAAAGAAAGCTGCTGCCTGAATTTGATCAATCAGAAAAATCCAGTAGATCATCTTTCAAATCTTCAAGAAGTTCTCCATATGGTAATTTTTGTTTTTCTGTCTATAAGGGTTATTTCAAAGGTACACACGTCTTGTCTTCACTGGAACTTCATTTCTTTCCTTTTCTTGCTTCTTGGTTTATAGTGCCTGCCTATTTTTCTTGTTTTTTGGGTGACATGCCAGGGACCACAATGTAAAAAGTGAAGGGATGAATCATGGCTATTGTCACCTGCTCATTCCAAGTGGTGACTAAACCCTTAGTTGAACTATCCATCAGAACCTTAAGAAATCCCAAACGCTCTCTGAAAACCAAATGAGTCCATCAGGCACCTGGGGCAGACTAATCAGAAGTCCCTCTCCATTCTGGGGGGAACAGTACCAAAAAACTCCAGGCTGACCAGAGAGTGATCTTACTATAGCAGGTGACAGAAGTTAATATCCTTCAGATCACATCACAAATGCCCTAAGATTTTAAAAAAAACAGATCCAATGTGTGACCTCTAGAGTGAATTGGGCCCAGGTTTATGGTTGTCATGGTGGCTGTGAAATCTCAAGCCACCTCAAAATTTGCACTGAGCAATAACAGATTGAAGTCTCCCAGTTCCGTAAGTCTGGGAAAATATCACCAGCTGGGTAAGGAAACTGCTATGCAATAGGGAAATCAGTACAATTGCAGCTATTCCCCAAAGCCCAACTTCACACACAAGATCTCACATCTGATTAACAGTGGGGAACTGCTTCTAACAGCTGTTAGAGTCTCCTGCGTAAAAGTAGGACAGTCTCTCCCCACCCCCCAAGGCTTGGGGTTAGAGCTGATACTTGATAATTGGATGTTCTTTAATCTACAGTAATAAATGCAATGTGGTTATCAGGACATCTGATCACTAATATTTAAAAATATATTATTTTGAATCACTTATTTCTTATTCCATTAGGAATTTTAATATTGGTGGGATTGTGGTCTCCCAGAGAGACGGTATGCAATCTGGGGGTCGTTCTGATTGAAGAGCAGGTGGAAGACATAAGCAAAAAGGTCTTTGTCTAGCTCTGGCTGGTCATACTCTCTTACCTGGCACAGGATATGCTGATATGGGCATTTATGCTCTTGTCACTTCTCAGCTTGATTGTTGCAATTCCCTTTACATGGGAATACCTTTGAAGACCATTCAGAAACTTCGGCTAGTACAAAATGGAGTGATCAGTGTGGTTATACTGTAAGGCAGTAATAGTATTGCCATATTACACTGTTACTACAGAAATTGAATTGGTTGCTAGTTTTTTTCCAGATGTACTGTATATACTCGCAGATAAGCCAAGAATTTTAGATGCCAAAATGCACCCAAAAAATTGCGTTCAGCTTATCTGTGGATGGGTTTATACACAAATATATGGTAATTCAAAGTACTGATTAGCATGTTTACAGCCTTGGAGTGTGGTTATCTAAAGCCACTTTTCCTAGAGAACACCCACTGAAGGTCTCCTCGTTTGAGAAAGTGCAGCATAATTTGCACGTCCTAGGTTCACTCACATTACACCCCTGATACATGAGCTGCAGTGGCTCCCAGTTTCATTCCAGGTGCAATTCAAGGTGCTGGTTATTACTGTCATGCTAGATTGGATAGAACAGGCACACCTCAGGTCCCTTCCCTGAAGTATTGCCATCTAGTGAGACTCAGGATGTGTACCTTTTCTGTGGCTGCCCCTACCTTATGGAACACCCTCCCCCCAGCAATCTGGCAGGCCCCCACCCTTTAGCCTTCTTGAAGACTATGAAGGCCTGGCTTTTTACCCAGACACTGGGGTAGAGCGGTGGGAACCTATGGATGGTTGTTGGGGCATCCTGGGAGTATGATTCAGGTGCTGGGGTTTTTTTCCTCACATTTATATAGCCACCCATCTCACAGAACATGGCTCTGGGTGGAATACAATAAAAGCACACCATAAACAAAAATTAAAACATTCCATAATTTTAAAAAATCAATTACTGTTTTAAAAGACTAGAAGAGAGCATCTTCAGTGTTAAAGACAATGTAGCCATCTCAGCAAATTATGATTTCCCTGAGATCCTCAAACTTGTTAGTTTCTATTTGATGGTTTTTGTAGTTTTGTTGTGGGCTGCCCAGAGTTGTGCTCTAAGATGAGTGGCCATACAAATTAATAAATAAATAAATGAGCATGATAACAAGCATTCTTTCTGGGAGTTAGGAAATAATTTGTTCCCCAGAGGAAGGCTGGGATCTACTTTCAGGGCCTTGCAAAAGCTTGTAAAAACTTGGCTGTTCCAGACGGTCTTTGCTGATTGATCAATGTGTAGCTATCATACAAATGTGCGGGTTTTTGGCTTGTATGTAATGTAATTGTTTTAACTTTACTACCTGTAGGCTTAGCAGAGCTTTGGCAGATGAAAATTTTTCATGTATAGATGAGGGAGGAGGCATTTTCTTCTCCCTGGTGATCAAATGTAGCTGGACTGTCCTTTGCATTTAAAAACAAGTTATATTCCAGAATTTTGAGAAAAGCCATATTCCCATAGCAGTAGGTACAATCTTTAATGTAGTTATACAAACAGTATTTCAGATTAATTTTAAAATTGCCAGGGAGGGGCAGGATGGCAAAACAACCACCAGGTCCCAAGTTCTGCTTGCTTTCACTCATCTGAAATCGGGGCAGTTTTTTTTTTTTCTTTTCATTAAGTCAGTCATAGAGTAACATATCTTAGGGACCCCAAGGATCTTGCTTTTGATTGCAGAAGAACAGTCCATAATTGTTTTCCATCTATCCTGATAGAATAGCAGTTTTCACCCAGCTAACAGCTTCTCTCAATAAGTGGCAGCTGATGGAAAGCGATTCTACACCCTAATATCTTGTTGTTTGCTGCAGGCATAATGGTGATTAATTTGTACAGACAGTCCTCTACTTACAAACTTTTGAGTTATGAACTTTCACTGATACGAACAAACCTGTCCACTACTCCAACCTAAAAGGTCCCGGAAGGTGGGAATGGGTTAGTTTACGGCGCACTGCATACATATGCTTGGCAGCACCATTGCACATTGGGAGGCTGAGCATTTTATACTTGGTTGGACTTATGAACAAAATGGACTTATGAACAGCCTCTTGGAATGTAACCTGTTCATAAGTAGAGGACTGTCTGTACTACAGTTTGTACTAATTTGAATAACATTTATCAAACTTAGAAAACTAATTCTCCTGAAAATGTTCATGAGACAATTTTTTTTAAACTCAGATGTAAAACTGATATTTTTTATCATAAACATAGAAATATACATTATTCTTTTAAATGTCATTTGATTCATAGAACTTGTTTTTATTTAGGTACAATGAATGACAGAAAAAAATTATTCAACAAGATATCTTTAAAACCAGCAATCTGTGGCTCATTTAGGTAAGAGTAGACTATAATTTCAATTTAGCTGACTTTAATTTTTCCTTAACATAAATTCTTTACACTTTGTCCAAAGTAGAATACATGGTGGTTGTGAGTTTTTGGAGAAACTTTAGCTGACTAGACTGAATTTTCTGGATAACAGTAGCAAAACCAATATTAAGAAAAAGTGTTCAAGGAGGTATAGTTTGGTTTGATTTACTGGATTTTATTCAAATTATATAATTGGTAATTTGTAAGCCATCAAAAACATATAATGAAGCCAGAAAAAAAATATAAATAAGGTAGCCAAATATTTTTGGTTTTCATTTTATGTTAAAAATTGCATTAGATAATATTTGTTACAATATTCTGGAAATGGGAAACTACCAGATTATTAGTAATTATTAAGATAATTAAACTACTAGTAAAATTGAGTATGCATGCAATATTAATAATAGTTCAATTAGCTTAATATGTGTGTATTTTCTAGTCAAAGAAAAGCAACATAAAAAAGAATTATTAGCCTTTTCATTCAGATTCTTATGAAAATGTTTTTATTTCTTCAGTTCCACAAATGAACGGCAGGAAATACTGAATCCAAATCTTAGTATTCCAGACCAAGTTAGGAAAGGATCTAAATCTGGTGGTTTTTCAGAGCAGTCTTCAATTAGATCATTGGCTCAGTTTGGAAAAATCTTAACTGAGGAAAACAAGAAAATACAAAATCATAATTCAGTGAAAAAAACTACCAAGATCTTTGTGCCCCCTTTCAAAATAAAATCAAGAACTTCAGAAGACGAAATAAGTAATGTCAAAGAACATCCCTCGTTCAGTCGCAAAAGTATCAGCAGAATGGAAGAATATAACACAACAGAAATTAACAAAAGCATCGTATCAGAAAAAGATAATTGTGCACGAATTTCAGCTTTGGATTCAGAATGTAGTAAAACTGTTCAAGGTACGTTGAATACCTCATTCCAGTTTTTATTTTGGCATGTTTGTAATGTTTATTATGATCATAACAATTTCTGTAAAAACTCCTTTATCAGCAGTACAGTTCCACATATTCTATGTTGCAGGCTTTTAAAAATTAGATATGGGGTCCTTTTTTCTCCCCACTCAATATTTTAAGCATCAAGCACCTAAATTAAGGGAGGGGAAAAAAACAAACAAAACAAGACCAGTGCTTTAATCCTGAACAATTTCATTTTTTCCTATCTATAAATAGTTATTGCCAGGACTTGAGTTATTGTGCAAAACTCTGCCATGGCAAAAAATGCCATTTAAGAAGTTAATATAGAAAGAATACTGCCTATAATCTGATTGGACATCCTCCATTTACATAATAACAATTAGCCTTCCAGGTACGGAACTGCACAGAAGTTACAGATAGAGAATTCACAAAACTTTATAATTTGATAACCTTTCCTTTTCCTTTTCCTTTTCCTAATTTTTATACAATGCCATCAGTAGCCTAGAGAAGTTCAGTTATCTAAAATTTTATGTACTTTTTTGAAATTTTATAACACTAATCAAGGAAATTTCTCCCATGAATTATTAAGGATCTTTTCACCATGAATTTTTAAACACATAAATTCTATGCATAGTTGCAAAAGTAACTCCAATAAATCAAATAAAAATTACAGATATAGTACATTGATGTTCAGAATGTTTGAAGACTGTGCTATTAGGCTAGGCTACACATTTTAAAACCCTGTACTCACAACATTGATTTTGTTGGTGCGCTAATGCTAAAATAAGGGCAATATATCAGTGGTAATTGTTTATAAAAATGTATTAGTTTTTGGTTTGGGTGCTCTTGTAATATTTTTAGTTCTGACCTAATTTGTATTAACACTTAGAGTTGGTAATATCTAGAAATGCTATATTATCCATACAAATGTAAGAGGAATGATATTGGATCAGACTAAATACTACTACATGGGCCAGTATTTTGTTTCTTCTGTAGCCAATCACACACCTAGGAGAAGCCTACTGAACTTATATTCACTACATACACTGAATGTAAGTTCAGTAGAACACCCCCACCTGTGATCTACACTAATCGAAATTCAGTGTTACTATCTTATGTAAGTTTGGAATTTCTGTTTTAAGTTAAAATAACTTTACAATTTGATTAATATTTTTGATAGACGTAACAAAAATGATAACCTATCTCCAGTATGCCAGAAATCTACAACAAATGAGAATTGCAAAGAAACAAGAGCAAATAATTCATCCACAACCAGGCAGCCTGTACCTTGTAAGAATGTCTTCTGGTCTTTGCAGAACTCCTTTAAAAATTGCAGTCAAAGAGAAATTGCCTGACTTTTATTCCAGTGAACAGGTAACTACACAGTATGACTTAAGAGGTTTAGTATAAGAAACGATCTTGCCTGTGCAGATACCATCTCTTTGGAATCTAAGAAATTAAATCTATTAACCAAAGTTTTCCACTTCATCTTGACTGGAAACTCTGGTATCCTGTTTTAGGAAACGCAAACAAGCTCTTCCATGGTTTAAAGCTGATATACTGTAGTAGGTTGTTGTGTGCCGAAGCTGATGATCAAACTTTCTCATTTTGTCCAGTCCGGTTAATAGGAAGCTTTCTAGTCTGATTGCTTGTTTGCACAAAAAGGGAAGAACAAAACTTTTACATAACTATTCATACAGTATCTAATTATAACCATTGATTAATTAATTAATTTCTTAATTAACTGCCATATTTGGTAGGTATAGATTAATTACTGATGACTCTCTGGGTATATTTCTGATTCTTTGTAAGCAAAGATACTAATTTTAGTGATGGTGGTAGAGCAAAGATAAAATAGGTCAGATTTAGTGATAATACAAAAACACATCATACAGATTTCTATGGATTTTTATAGTTCATCTATAAATGCTCCTCACGAAAGCTAAATTAGTGGATTATGTGCTTTGTACTTGAATTATAATTGTAATTGCAACTGCAATTGTAATTAAGCAGTAATGTATAACAAAACTGCATGCAGCTTATTTCTCATACTTAAAACCTTTATAGGACTAGAGGTATTTTAGAATGATATACCAAGTTCCAACAATATAATTGTTTATTGTCAATTTTTTTAGTGCATTATGGTATCTTTGGCACCATTCTTATACATAGAATGTTACACCTTTCCATTATTTTTTCCCCTTAATCTCGGATTAGCATTTTTCTATTCCCTACTTTTTATATGTTTTTGAAACAAAAACGTATATATGCATGTACCCAATTACCCCATCCCCATCGTTCGTTCTCCCTCTCTCTTACTTCTTCACTATCTTTGGGCAGTTCTAACATATCCAGTACATACTGGCCTGGTTTTGACATAGTGTTAAATTACTATTTAATGTCACATGCCTAAGCTTCAGATTTGTATATTTGTTTTCCTTTCTTTTCTGTCCCCAGTCCTGAGGAGATTAGTTTTTGCTTCTAATTTTGATTAATCTGGATTAATTATTGTTAATGGAAATAAGAGATCATCATATATTTTGTTCTGAACATGGGTAATTTCAACTAATATTAACTACAATTTTGTCCTGATTCAGATTTAACTGTTGACTTCAATTATTCTGAACTTGAATAAAAGTTTCTAAATTCCTTCTCCTCTTCCCAGTCTTGGCAGAGAAACAGAAGGGAGAATGAATGAACCAAGGTTGGCTGCAGTTTGTTGCTATATGAATAATACATAATTTATCATATATGAATAGGACCATGTTCTAAGCAATAAAGTAAATGAATACTTCAGTACTATTTACCCATCAACATAATGCCTGAACCTGAGATGGAATTTTAGTCATTTTCTACTCCTTCATAACATGAGAATGACTACCATTAGGTTTCTGAGATGCAAAAATTTAAATTCTCCAAGAGAACATACACAAAAGTCAAAACTACCTAATTCCAAGGGTCTGATTATGTTGTATTTTTGCTTTCTGATTATTTTGTGTTTTTGCTTTCTGATTATTTTGTATTTTGCCTTTTTAACATGACTGTAAAGCAGCCAAACAGTTATAACATTCTGTCTCTAAAGAGGCAATATTATGGTACTACAGATCCTAAGTACTTAGAATTTATTTGCCTTAGAATTCCTGGTTTTGAAAAATATGCTGAGAAGTATGATTTTGTTAGTAATATATATTGAGCATATATGCATTTAATAACACTAAAATATTCTACCTGTCTTTTATCCTTGCAGCTGTATGCTTTTGGAGTTTCCAAGCAGTGCATAAAAATTTGTAGTACAAATGCAGAAGATTTTCAATTTCTCATCCAGGATTTTTTCAGTAGAAAATATTTTCTAGAAAACCATGGAATACAATTGGCTGATGGGGGATATATCATTCCTAATGATGAGGGAAAGGCAGGAAAAGAAGAATTCTATAGGTATGATGTTCAAAATACTTATCTTTGAAGTATGCAATATATTATTAAATGTTAGAACTACTAATGTTTTTAATGCTGATCTGTATTTCAAGATACAAAAACAGTGCAGAAACTGTTTTGCTTAAAATTCAAAATCCATGTTTTTTGCTGTTCTCTCTGAAAAACTATAAGATCAAGACGCTGTTTACATTTAATAATAAATCCAGAACAACAGCCATTCATCTAACATTGAAAATCCTGGTTGAAGAGAAAGATCTTTATCAGGCACCTGAAAGATGTATCAGCAGGCACCTCGCAAACTTAAAAAAGAGAATATTTCAAAATGTAATCACCACCTGCAAGAAAAGCCTGTCCAGAAATGACTGCAAGATGGCATTCTGTGGTTCTCATCACACACAGCAGGACCTCTCCTGATTATCTTTTTTTAAAATATTGTTATTAAAGTTTATATATATAAAAACTAATACAAAACTAAAAAAACCTACAAAGAAAAAGAAAGAGAAAAGAGAAAGAAAGAATTGTAAAAGATGACTTCCCCCTCCCTCCAAACAAGTATATGTATTAACAGTAACTTAACACCTTCTCTATTATTACTAAAAAACCCAAAACCCTCTTTATCCCCTTTCTCATCCCTAAATAATAATGGAATTATAAAAAATATTCAACAATCAATCTAATTAGCAAAAGGATTAAGAGTGCCAGTATATTTTAAGCTTAAACAGATAGGTCAATTTTGCATTTTAGCTTCTAAGTTTTTTCTGAGAAGTGAAATCTAAAAGATCTCTCCCCTTAAACATATAAAAGACCAATAATAATATGTGCTTTAAACTAAATAAATCACTGTTAGAGGTATAAATCATCATCTTACAGTCCTGGTCAGAAAAAGAAAATTCAATATTAATAATCCAAGATCAAAACATGGACAATTTAACCTTGATCTGATAAATCCACTTTGAATTCCTTTCTCTCCTTTTTGAAAGGCTCAGTCTTCAGTCTCTTCTCCAAATAAAACCCCAGATAACAATCTCTTATCATTCTCTTCCTATCCAATTTCAGAAAAGGTTTCAGAGATTTGGTATTTCCCTTCACTATGTCCCAAATAGGATAGTTCTCAAAGTCACTCTTCCAGTCCATTACAACTTCTTTCTCCATATCATTCTCATAATCAAGCAACTTTGACTCCATCTTCAGATCCACAGCATCTTTTTCCATATCTTCATCTCTTTTAGCCCCGGTTTTACAAATAATTTCTGGACACACTGATTCCAAACAGCTAAAAATTATTCTTTGGAAGAAGGATACTCCTCCATTATGTTAAAAGAGATATATTGTTAGTGTCGGTTCCGTCTGACCTTGAAGGCTCTGTCTTATCTTTATTTCTAAAAGCCAAACTTTCCCAGGGAAGATTTTCTTGCAATTAAATCCAAATTCACTTACTGTATTTTCTTAAACATTTAAAACAATCCTTTAAAAAGCTGTTTCAAATCCATCTAGCCTCTTAATTCTCCCCAATCAACATTCTTAATTCCCTTTCACTGTTTCCAAATGTTAAGATATTTCTTTTTGATCTTTAAACTTACTTTGGTCTTCTTTCTCCCAGGATAGTAGAAAATTCTCCCAGTATACAGCAACTTGTCTTTCAGGAGGCCCTTAATTGCCAAATAAATCACAAATAGGCAGTTTATGATGTTAGTTAAAAGAGGAGCAAATCTAGTGTCCATTTGAAGGCTCTACACCACAACTTGGGCTTGATGTTTCCCTCGACTCCCAGAGCACTCCATCCACTAGAGATTGCTAGATTGCAATCTTTTCTCAGGGAATCTCTGTAAGGAGTACCTGTGGGTGATCCTGTTGATCTTCTTTATCTGGACATGACTCTGAAAGGCTGGACCTAGGCCAATTTCTTTAACCGCCATGGTCGTCAGCTCCATAAAGAATGGAGCTGTATTCAATCAGCCATTTCTTCCTCGGAAGTCACTTCTCCTCATTATCTCAGTGACTGACCAGGTTGCTAATGGTGAAAATAATCAGTTAAAAACACTGGTCCCAAGTTGTTTAGGATCTTATATATCATAAGCAAAATCTTGATCCAGCTTGGTCTCTAATTGGCAGCTACCAGTTGAATAGTGTATTCAATAAAGCTATTGAGCTACTGTAACATCCATACTTTGGCTCAGTATAAAGTAGGTTCTTATGCTTGCTTACTTATTATTAGATTTATATTCTGCCTTTATTTTGTAGAAATTAAGCCTGGATGCATAATGCTTTCTCCTATTTTCCCCACAACAGTTCTGTGAGGTGGGTTGGAATGAGCTAAGAGGGAGTGACTGGTCCAAAGTCACCCAGTTGGCTTTCATGCCTAAGGGAGGACTAGAACTCATTATCTCTTCTTGGAAAAAAGATATCCTTAATCTCCAAATAAATGCTCCCTGTTGTTTATGAATTTGAATAGATCATTAATGTTGCTAGAACCAATTACAAGTTATTGTTGTAGGCCACTCTTTTATTACTAAAATAATTTACAAAACTTATTTTTTCATTGAAATTTATGCAAAATATGCTTCAGGTTTGTGTACAAGAGAATATAATATTAAGCACACTTCTTTGAGCATGCTTTTTTCACATGCAGAATCCTTTTTCCCTAGCCACCCCCCCCTCTCTCTCCCCCTCCCCCAAGTATAAAATCCATTAATCCTAACTCTTTCTTTTTGGAGCAGCTTTTTCCACATCCTCTTCTCTCTTAATCTAATCATATCCAATTCTTTCTCAAGTCATTCCTCATTGTGTTTTGACTAAATATGGACCTTTATAAACATAAATATGCATAGTTGCTTATAGTGATTTGGAGCTTAAGTATGGAAAGTATTAATGCAGGAGGTAACAGAGAAAGAAACTCCACATGAATACACAGGATATTCCTTAGCGTCTAATACAATTAGGAAACCAGGCTGTGTTTGAATTTATCACTGTCTTCAAAACAAGCATTTAAAAAGTTGAATTATGATCTTTATTATTGGCTTTTCTATGTTGAAACTCAAGTTTTATCTTCTAATAGCTTGATAAATTTTCTGATAATTTTGTGCAGGGCTTTGTGTGACACACCTGGTGTAGATCCCAATCTAATTTCAAAAGCCTGGGTGTATAACCATTATAAGTGGATTGTATGGAAACTGGCAGCTATGGAGGTAGCATTTCCACAAGTATTTGCCAGTAAATGTTTGACACCAGAAGGAGTACTACTTCAGCTAAAATACAGGTAAAGATTAAGATTTATCTATATCTAGCCTCAATTACCTCTCTACTTTTAAATGAGTCCGTTCTTTAAGTTAAGTGCTACTATTTAGCAAAAAATTGCTTCTCAGAAACATCCAAATTCAGTTTGAAGTATTTAATCAATTTTTTAAAAGGTATGATATAGAAGTGGATAAAAGTCAACGATCAGCCATCAAAAGAATAACAGAAAGAGATGACGTTGCTGGAAAAACAATCATACTGTGCATCTCTAAAATTATATCATTTAGCACAAACATGCCTCACATTGCTGACAGTAAAAGCACCACTGAGGACAACAAAAAAGAAGTGGCAGTCATTGAAGTTACAGATGGTTGGTATGGAATTAGGGCTGTCTTGGATCCTCCTCTTCAGTCGCTGTTGTATAGGCAGAAACTGACTGTTGGCCAGAAGATTGTTGTGCATGGAGCAGAACTTGTGGGATCTCAGGATGCAAGCACTCCTTTAGAAGCACCAGAATCTTTGATGCTAAAGGTACATTTATAAAATGTGCTCAAGCTATATGATTGTATTTCAAGATGTTTTTTATATATTGCTGTAGGAATGTGTGATGATAATCATTCTGCATAGTTTTCTCTCCTTTTTGTACTTGCCTTTCAGAGTTTTAGATCTCCAGGTCAGGTCTCTTTCTCTCTTTTTAAAGTGCAATATCTGTAAATAACCATTTTATTTATTTATTTTTATTTTATTTAATGGATTTATAGGGCCACTCAACTCAAACCATGTGAATTGTGTAGAATAAAAGTAAACAGTAAAAGGGGGGGGGAACCATACAATGTTAAAAAAAATAACCCAAAATATAAAATGTCAACCAAATATGATAACTGAACAACCAAAAGGGAACTCCATTCAACTAGATCCAAATGCCTAGGGAAAAAACAGATGTTAACAGCTTTTCTAAAGGCAAGCAGAGTTGCGGGCAGTTGTATATCAGGGCAAGATCATTCCAGAGAACAGGGACAGCCATTGAGAAGGCACACTTTCTAGGTGCCATAAGATGGCCATATTTAAAAGAGGGAAACTGGTGCATGCCCTCCCTATGGGAGCATGTGGAGCAGACAGATATTCTTGGGAGAAGGTGGTCCAGAAAGTAACCAGGTTCTATGCCATGTAGGGCTTTAAAGGTGATAACCAATACCTTGAATTGCACCTGGAAACTTATTAGGAGCCAGTGCCAGTTATGGCACATGGACATTACAAGCTGTCCCCATAAAAACCCATGGTGCTGCATTCTGGACCACCTAAAGCTTCCAGACAGTCTTCAAGGGCAGCTCCACATAGAGCACATTGCAATAATCCTGTTGGGAAGTGACCAAGGCATCAATAACCATAAGCAAACCCTCCTGGCCCAGGAATGGGTGAAGCTGGTGCACAAGGAACCGTTGTTTGAGCAGGAGCTGTGAGGCTAGTCTGAATGGGCAGCACCAGAACCAAACATGGAAACACTCCAGTTCTCAGATCCAAGAGACCAAGAACCCATAGCCATTGGGTCTTGGCAGGCTGAGTTGCAACCTGTTCTTCCCTATCCAGACCCTCACAGCCTCCAGACACTGAGACAGAACCCTGACAGCTTTGTTTGGGCAGCTGGGGGCAGAGATGTAAATTGGGTGTCATCAGCATATTGATGATACTTCACTGTAATGGTATGTGTGAAAAATCTTGGGAAACTGGGCCAAGAGATGCTGCCTAGGGAACAGTCAAATAAGAGACAGCATAGCCTGCAGCTGAATAGTGGGCAGGGCAAGAGGCTCAGAAGAGACCCTCCCAAGTTTCTCGGGCTGTAAAGGAGATGGGGGGGAGAACTGTACTTTCAGACTTGCAAGATCCTGTTAATGTAGCTTTATAATAAAGTAGGACTAGCTCATCTGGTCATGTGTCCTGTCTAGTCTACCTAGTAAGGCTGACATTCATCCATACTGACAGATGATCTCACACAGCAGCTTCATGTAGATATTAAAAAGGAGGAGGGAATGGGTAGAGTCCTGAGGCACTCTGCAAAAGAGGCCTAGGGCTCAACTATTCTCCTTTCCCCTAGGAGAATAGAACTGGTCCCACACTTCCAGCCTCCTAAGCTGGTCCAGAAGAATATCATGGGTGATGGTATTGAAGACTCCTGAGACATCAAGGAGAGCCAGGATGAATGCACTACCCCATCCTGAGTTTGTCATTGGTCACCAACAAGTGCAACAAAAGTCACCTCTGTACTTTATCCTGGTCTAAAAGACTCTCAACTGAAAAGAGTTCAGATAATCTGCTTCCTCCAGGGTCCTCTAAAGCTGGAGGCTGACCACTACCTCATCAACCTTCCCTGAAAGTTGGAGACTGGATGAAAGTTGTCCAGATTGGCTGGACCCAAGGATGATCTTTTGAATAGGGGGTGCACTACCATTTTTCAGAACTTGCAGAACCACCTCTTCTCTCAAAGAAGCATTTTACCACCACTTGGATCCACCTACATGCACCCTCCCTGGAGGGCTTAACCAACCAGGGGCCTTGGTTAAATTGTGTATCAGAACCCCAGGGAAAATCCCAAGCTCGTCCAAAACCAATAAGGCTCAGTTCCCTGAAAAGAAGGGAGTCAACTCCAGGGTCACCCAGTAGGACTCTGTCCATGACAAGGGACAGATGGCAACATCCCCTCTCCAGATCACATAGCCACCGCCCTGAGACCAAAACCAGTATCTTCAGTAAAACATACACAATTTGAAAATGAGTGTTATAGATTACCCTTATTGCACTTAGAGTTGACAGATCTAATTTATTCACTTGTACACTTTGTCTAACTTTTGCTCTATACTTAGGTGGTAGATCTTGTACTATACTTGTAAAAATCTAGATGGTTACTGGGCTACTTTACACCAGCTGCATATGAAATATATATTTGTTTTATTTTAGATTACAGCTAACAGTACTCGACGTGCTCGATGGTATGCCAAATTAGGATATTATCGGGATCCTCGGCCATTCTCCTTGCCTTTATCCTCATTGTTTAGTGATGGTGGGACTGTTGGTTGCATTGATGTCATTGTTCAGAAGATTTACCCTATACAGGTAGAGTAATTTAGTATATTAAATAGCCTTTTCTCCCTCCCCCCCCCCTATATATAATTAATTATTAAGATTTGAGAAGCAAATCTTAACTGAAACAGTGACCTAGTTTTCAGCCAATATTTATTTCAGTGGATGGAAAAAATATCAGCAGGGTCCTGTGTGTTTCGTAACAATCGAGCAGAAGAAAGAGAAGCTGCAAAATTTGCTGAAAATCGACAGAAAACCTTAGAAGCATTGCTGGCAAAAATACAAGCTAAATTTGAAAAGAATGATGGTAAAATATAACTCTATACTTTTAATTGTTTTTAGAATATTATTTTGCATGTAATAAAAGAAAAAATGCCTGTTTGTAGAGAAATATGAAAGCTACTGTAGAACCTATCTGTTCCCTATTTAACCTTTGTGTGCAACACAGCTGTTTAAATAACTGAATTTATAGCTATTTTTCTTCCCAATTATACTTGATTCCAGCCCTATAAACAGAATTGAGTTACTCTGAAGTTTTTAAGCTTTGAAAGATTTGTATGTTTGCTTAAGTATAGAAATACCTTGGAATGTACTTGTCTAGAACAATTACTTTGTATTCATCCTTAGTATATGCCTGAATATTATAAAGTAGTACAGTAATGTTTACTCAACTCATATATTAATGTTTAAATGGCACTAACAGCTAAGGAAGTATCAGGTTTCAAGAAAGTAACTCTTGCAGTTATATAAACAGAATGACTATTACAATTTCTCCTTTAGAGATGGTTCCCTCTGGGTATTTCTTACTCTAAAATAATGTATTCTGTCGTAATTATAAACCAGACTTACAATTCATTGCATTAAATAATGTTTAGAAACACTGGCAGATCACACACTATATACATGACTATTTAAATAAGAATCATCCCCTACGCTCAATAAACAACCTGCTGATTGCCTTATCTATGATAAAATATGAGGCAGTATCAGAAGGGTTCATTTATTTTCTATTTAATAAGGAGACAAGCCTACTAAAGCACAACATCTTAGTTCCTGCAATATGCACTGCGTTCTAACCCAGCTTCCATAGATAGGGTTTAATGCTGTGCTATAGTTTGAGAGCACAGTAATTTGCCACCATAATGGTGTTATTTGAAATTAGATTGAAAACTGTGTGTCACTGTTTAAATTGATTTTGATGCAGAAATGTGTTCATCAGCATTCTGATTAGTGTGAATTGAAGTACTACATAACACAGGCTTGTAGGATACAAATGAGGGGATCAGAGTTTCTGTTTTTTCAGGGAGCAAGGGTGAGCCAGAAATGGAATGAACACTGGAGTTTGGGCTGGGGTGTCTGACTTCTTCCTTGTCTGAGCAGTGGCCATCCTGCCAAAGAAAATAGCTTCTTGTTTTGACTGAATTGATATCAAGAGTTGCAGAGGATGGTTACTGATGCCTAATGGAAGGCTAGGATGATTTAGATCCAAAAGACAGTGGAGAGAATGTTCCCAATACTGCTACTATATTCAGAATTGGAGCTCCTGCTCCCAATTCTTAATATTTAAATAGTATTTTTAAAAATAAGGTGATCCTATTTTGTTCTTCTCTGGGTGTCTTTCAAAATGATAGGATATAAACATAAGTATGCTACCTTTTTATTGTTTTCAGAAACAACTAAAATGCTATTCTGAATTTAATTTTAAATTAATTGCTGGCACCTCCTTTGTAACATATCATGATTTGTTACAATTTCCTTTCAAAAGCTTACTATTCAGCTTAAGCTCAGTTGTTCAATTCGATTACACTTAACTGGGTATTCACAGTGGTAGTTATTTGAGATATGTTAATTTTTAAAAACAGATAAAGACAAAAGAGTATTGCGATCTCATACATTAACAAGGCAACAGATACGTGGTCTACAAGATGGTGCAGAGCTTTATGAAGCAATTATTAATTCTGCTGATCCATCTCATATGGAGGTAAGTTTTTTTTTTTGACAGTGCTAGAAATATTTAGTCATTCTATAAACTTCTGGTTTCTGAATCCAGAGGACTCTCCTCCAAAACGAAAATAAGTAAAAGGGGTAAAGCAAAGGAGGCAGAGTTAGAGGGAAGCAGGAAGACAGAATGGCTAAAAAAAGAGATGAGGAAAATCCTATGAGAGAAATTTCACTTAATATTTTAAAGGAACTGCACTCCCAACCATTCTCACAAAGATTGGGAAATTGAATGAGGACAAGTGTATAACTGAGTTCATTTGCTACACCAAAATAATGGTGGGGTGTTTTTTTGGCTTAGATTCGTAGTTTGAAGTAGCCATTTAAGTTCGACCTCCTGCTCAGTGCAGGAATCCACACTAAAGCATCCCAGATACTCCTTTTTCCAATTTCTCTCCTCCACATCTGGCACTTTGGGATTTCTTAAAAGTAACCCATAGTAATTTAGCAAGACCATTAGCTAGTTCCTTTAGTACCCTAGGATGCAATTAGCTGGTTTTGAAGATTCACTACTGCAAAGTAAAGAAGTGTTCCCCAGCCATGTTTCTGTCAATCTCAAGTTTCTCTCTCGTCTCTTCATCACAATGTCACAATTTCCTGGAGGAATAAGCATATTTTTGGAAAAGATTGAACCAAAATAGGAATTGTTAGTGTTTCTTCATTGAGCAGTTCATGCTCTAATTATTCTCATTTCCTTTTCTCTTCAATATATTTAAAGAAGCCCTTTTTGTTGTTCTTACCATCCTTTGCTAACCTTAGATCATTCTGAGGTTTCAGTTTCCTAATATTAATTATATAGATTGGAGTTATTTGTCTGTACTCTACTCTTCCTTTGTGACTTACATGCCCCTATTTTCACTTCCTGTATGTGTCCTTTATTTTAAGATATCACTGGTTTCTTTTGCTGCTGTCCATTTTTGCCTCATTGGAATGGTTTGCAATTGTGCTTTCAATATCCCCTTCTTTAGGAACTCCCACCCATCTAGATCTCCTCCCAAGAGATCCTACTTTACCATTGTTCTAAGTTTATTAATATGTTTTTAAAGTCCAAGTCCAAAACAGATCACTTTCCTTTAAATCAAGAACTCCATTATTACATAGTCATTTTCCTTCTACATTTTTGCTATTAATGATTTGTGTTCTATGCACCCTAACGTTATAGTTTATAAGCCATGATTTATGGTTGACTGCAACATGTGAACCCAAGTATTGTAGATTGTTCAGTAGCAGTTAAAATAAAGCTTAGCATGATATATGAACCCAGTGTATATGTCCTTGTGAATGATGGCTTTTGCAGGCATATAGGATGATGTATATATGAGAATGGTAGAAGAATATTGCATGAATGCATCAACAAAGCCTTCTATGTAAAAAATGTTGTCCACTTCACAAATTCTTTGCAATTGAAATGCAGATATTACATTTTTATCTATAAAATATAATTTGTGGATCTAGCGTTTGGATCAATAGTGCTTTGCATTTTAACACCAAAAGAGAAAAAAGAAAAGGCAGGAATCATTGTGTTGCTTACCACAATGATGTATGAGCTTGATTGTACTAATCTAATGCCCCTGACAAATTCAAGCCTGTGTTCTTGTAGCCATGACTGGATATAATGTCAGTCTTGATTAAATTCAGTACCAAATATTGGTATTATCGAACCTTGTAGGTTTTGGGCCACATCTCACAGTGACTTGGGCTTGATTTTCCCTATAACTACTCCGGGTTTTGGAATATACTACTCACTGAGTTGAGGTGATTTATCTGTCAGATGTTTAAAATGCCCCCAAACTATGGCTTTTTAAACAGGCTGCTACATTTTGATGATTTTGATTTTAATATCTTTGACTTTCATTCTGTTTGTACAGCTTCACAGTAAGCCAGCAAGAGACTTCAATAGCTGGTAATATAACTAGTTTAATAAATAAATGCTACAGTAGCAGCAATAGTTTGTGCAAGTCATACCATTTGTGTAAATCAGTCTTACTTCAAGAGCATAGGGCTGGCAGACCAAGTAGAGTTAAAAATGTGCTGTGCTTTTAAATCAGATTATGTATGACATTTTCTACCAAAAAAAGTTCAAAATTCCTGTACAAGGATTATAAAATAAACCTGTCTTAACAACAAAAATTTAAAGCATGATCACTTTATTCTTTGATTAGGCTTTTAAACACAGAAGGTTAACCTGAATTGGTTAACAATAGGACAGTAAAAAAAAATAGAAAGGCGAGTTAACTGTAAAAGCAACATAGGAAGTCTAAGAACAGTCCTTTTTCCACATTAAGAGGGCTATTGGAAAAACTAATTCTTTTAATTATGAGAATAGGAAGTATTTATTGCACACTTTGGTGTTGCCTTACATGCATAATGACATTGAAAGTAATAATGATCGTGCCATGGGTCCTAATGGAAGAGGGTACAGAGTTAATAAATCCAAAGTAAAACACTTGTGTTCTCCTAGGCACAAGTAATTTACTTGCTCTCTAGGCAGTTTCTTTTTTAACAGCAGGAAAATAAGCTTTTTGCAGTGGGGAGGACTTGGAAAAGGTAAAAGAGCAACTAGGGGTAAAAGTTAACCAATTTTGTTGCCTCCCTGCTCCATATGTCTCCAGTAAATTTCAGACCCATCTTTAAGTACCTTGTCCAGTTTTGCCATGAGTCTTTTGATAAGGATTTAGAGAAACTGGCAGTGAAGGGTAATGTCAATGCTCAGAGGACTGGAAATTAAGTTCTACATGAAGACTTGATGAGCTGTGCATGTTGGCCCTGCAAAAAGATGACATGTGGGGGATATGATGTTTCTCACATCCTTGAAAATATGTCACACAAGAAAGCCATGATCATCCAAAAGTGTGGGACACATAATAATGGTCTAGTTGCAGAAAGGTGAGTTTTGGTTGAATGTTAAGCAAAATTTCCTGATAGCAAGAGTGGTTTGACAGTGGAATCAACTACCCAGAGAAGTGGTGGGCTCCTGTTTGCACACAACCAAAGGCTCACCAGCAATCTCTCAAGGATGTTTTAATTTGGATTCCTTCACTGAGTAGGAAGTTGAAACTGCTGGCTGAATAGCTATTTCCAACTCTGATTCAACCTATATCTGTATAGACATGTATAGGATTTAGCTGAAAAAAATTACATATGGTAGCCAATTCATTTAATATTCCATGGAATAATGAAATTGAAGCTTATTTTGTAAGTTTCATTTTCATTAAGACATATGTAGTTGTTCCAGTATTACCATTGTTTGTTGCAGGGCTTTTTCAGTGAAGAGCAATTAAAATCCTTGAATAGTCACAGGCAGATGGTCAATGATAAAAAGCAAGCACAGATAGAAGCAGAATTCAGGAAGGCGGTGGAATCTGCTGAGCAAGAGAAAAACAGCTCCTGCAGAAGGGATGTATCCTCCATAATCAAATTACGAATTGTAGATTATGGAACAGAAGAAAGCACAAAAGGTAAATACAATCCTAATCCATTCTGAATGGCATATTGGCAGTAAATATATGTAATAATAATGCATCGAAGCAATACTTTACTCATATAACCTGTTTATTTGAATTCACTGTATGTCACCCCCTGATGTCTTGTTTAACTGCATTACTATGCAAATAGTAATATTTCTAAAGCAAATTTAACTCTTAAGTTCTTCTATAGCACAGATATGAATGCATATTATATATTTTTCTTTATTAATAATTATTAATAATAAAATATGGTCAATGACCAGCAAGAGTATATTCTTTTTAAAGATGCTCCATATTGTCAAAATGTAATCTGTATTTTTAATTCTAATCTTAGAAGTTATACTGAACATCTGGCGTCCATCCTCACATGTTTGTAGCCTCTTAAAAGAAGGAGGACGATATAGAATTTTACAGTTATCTGCATCTCACTCCAAAGGCAAGTTGGAGACTGCCAGTATACAGTTAACAGCTACCAAGAAAACACAGTATCTACAACTGCCAGTAGGTGTTGTGACATAAATGTGATCTTTAGACTTAAAATGGTTTCAAGTAACTGTCCTAATGTTATTATCCATAACACCATTAGGTTTCTCAAGAGAGTCTATTACAAGCTTACAGACCAAGGGAATGTCTGGTATATGGTAAGCTACTGGAGCCCTCCTTCCGACCAGCTTGTTCTGAAGTGGATTTGGTGGGATATATAGTTTATTTCACAAAAAGAACAGGTACATTATATATTGTAATCACATTTATTACTTATGTAAAAATAGTTATATATAAGTTCCAAATCGGTATTTTTATTCAGGTGGATAAAAATTAAATATGCTTTTAAAATTAAAAATGAAACTTTATTAAAATAAACTCCGTACTTTAGTTAAATATCTGCTTTTGGTTTGCAATTAAATCTAAATTTAATATAAACTGCTAAAGTCATATTTTTTTCCCAAACTGAAATTTAGAGTTGTGACACTCCTTTGAAGTTTCACGTGTGATTGAATAGCTCCTAGATTATATTTATTATTGTGGAATTTTATAGGAATCATGAAATGCACCAGTCTATATACTGTACTGGTAACCTCATTTAGATACTCTTTTTTATTTACTTGCCTATTTCAGTTATACTTTTAGGGGGAAAAACAGATTTGATTGTGTGTGCATGTGTGTAGTTTCCTGAAAAAGCATATTTGAGAATTGAGAGTTGCAGAACTTAACAAATTTAATGATTAAATATTTTAATATGGGAACTAAGTTGTTGATATTATTTTCATTTTTATTCCAGTAATTTTACCTACTCATAGAAGTACTGCCATCTAAACATAAGCATTCAGTACAAACTGTGATGGCAAAATATTGAAGCATATGTTGCAGTGCAAACTCCATGCTTTCATACTTGCCTTCTGATACATGTTTTGTCATTTGCACCCCACCCCATCACCTATATATCTGGGTAAAATAAGATACATTTTTTCTAGGTTTGTTTACATAATATATAGTGAAATATAACTTTAAAGTTTCATTTAAAGTTTTAAATGAATTACAAAATATATTTATTGTATATTAAAACTGTCTAGATCTAGTTAAAAACAGGAATCTTAGGTGCACCATATAAACCAAGCATTTCCATCTACAAATCAAACCATTTTAATGGTGTATCAGGAGAGGGTTGATCTTTAATATTTTTCCTTCTCCTTTTTTAGTACGTACAACTCCATCTGACAAATTTGTAATGTTCCATTTACCTGAGTTTACTTCCTTTAAATTGGGTTGCATAATTTCTGAAAACTCAAGTCACAGTAGGGTTACGCATAAAAAAAGAGTGGGGTTACTTTTTAAATTTCTGGTGTTTGTTATTTTATTGCTTTTCATAATTGTTTCTGCTTAAATTGTATTAGCTTTTCATTAGTGGAGTTGTGGTATTGAGCTTTTTTCAGTTCTGTAGGTACATCTAGAAATAAAGATACTAATTTGGTGGATTTTTGGGGGAACACGCAGAAGCAATTTGCTTCTTTTGTCCATTCCTGAACAAATAAGGTGAGCCTTGGTGAACAGATGAGTAAAAGGGCAGGTTGGCTGGGAAACTGGGTAGTGATGACAGGATGCAGTGTAGGGGAAAGGAAAGAGTTGGCATCACAGACCTTATTGGTTACCCTTTTTTTCTTGCATTCCTGCTGCAAATACATTATAATTTTCTATTAGCTGTAGTTGGGAGTGGAGGAATTTTTTTATTTTGAATTTCAAACATGGCCAAAATGGAAGGTTTAAATATTAAATTCAACAAGTTGTTGTATGTTTCATTTTTTACATAGGTTTTTCTACATTGGTATACCTGTCAGATAAACATCATAATATAATAGCAGTCCAGATCTGTACAGATCTCAAGCAGCTTGCTATTGAAGATATAATCATCCCTTCTGCATTGATCGCTGCAACCAATCTTCAGTGGCGACCTGAATTCAAATCAGACATTCCCACCCTATTTGCTGGAGAACTTTCTGCATTCTCCTCAAACCCAAAGGAAAACCATCTCCAAGAAATATTTAAAGAACTTAAAAATACTGTTGAGGTAAAGTTAGTTATTTCTAATAGAGCAATTAGGTACAGTCAGTGAATATATGACATGCACACATTACTTTTTTTGTGATGCAGATTAAAACAAGACATTCCACATTTGATTCAGCAAGTGTCCACATCAACACTGTTCAATATTTATGAGAGATGTTTAGTTCAGTATTTATGAGAAATCCCAGGAAAAGGCATGGTTGCTTTAAGAAACTGCTCCAGGTCCTATATTCACAACCTTACACATTCCCAAAACATCTTTGCAGAAATGAATCCAAATGTTGCAGTCTTACAGGTGGCCCCATTTAATGACCACAGGCGACTGTTCACTCTTATGACAGTGCTGAACAAGTGGTAGTTATGACTGGTCCTCGTACTTACATCAGTTGCAGTGTCCCTGTGGTCACATGATCACAATCTGGGTGCTTTGTGCCCAGCTTGCAATTACGATGACGCAGTGTCGCTCAGTCATGTGATCACCATTTGTGACCATCTTTGTTGGCTTCCCACAACCAAAGTCAATGGGGAAGCTGGCAGGAGGTCACAAATGGCGAACACGTGAGGTCCTCTCTTAAAGACCCATGCTGATTTGCTTAACAATGGCAACTGGAAGTCCCAGAATGTCTGTCACTAAGCAGTGCAATCACATGATGTGCTTTACCACCGTGTTGCTTAGTGACAGAAATTCCAGTCCCAATTGCCATCCTTAAGCGAGAATTACCTGTACTTATTTCATTATAAAAAATCAGTGAATAACATAATTATTATGTTCTCCTGGCAACTTCTCTGACATTCAGAAATAAAATATTAGTTGCATACTTCAGATAATTTCTCAAAACATTTATTCATAAAATATACTATACTTGAATTATGTGTTGTTTTGTTTTTAAGTTTTTGTTCACTCCCTGGAGTTGTATGTCAGGTGGATGGCCATAAAGAATTAAATAACAATTTTACTATGTTATTGTCCATCTTTTACCAGGATGTAGTTATTATAATAATACAAAAATATTGTTTTTGTTTTGTAGAATGATAGCTGCTTTAGCAAAGATGCCCAATGCAAAGTCATGCATTTGCTAAAATCAGATCGCTTACAATTACTTAATTTGTCCAGAGAATGTGGTAGCTTGGATCCTTTTTCAGGAAATAAGCAAGCGGTAAGTTTATTAAAAGAACAATTTTATACATGCTGTTCAAAAATAAATTATTCTATGTTCATTGGACTTCCTATCAAGAATTTCAATTAAAATGTTTTAAGGCAATATTTCCTAACCTATATATAGTCACTGCTGCAAATTCTAGTTTAGACACACATCTGCAAGGCACAGAGACTGGAGAAGGCTGTCTTATAAACTGTTTACATACCTGGTAGTGACATTTCCTAAGATTAAAATAAGAAGGAACTTATTTTAAAAACATACAAACCTAAAAAGTAGGGCATTATTTAGTTCAGATGTTTTTACTGTGTAAAAGTAACTGAAATAATCCAATTAGATTTTTTGTTGTCTTTTTAAGATCACAATTCCCAACAGTGAACTAAGGCATCAAAGTCCTTTGACCATTGGAAAATCAGACACAAAACCATCATTTACTCTTGGATCTGCAACAGTGACAACAGACCTTCAAGAAACTCCAAAGAACTATAAGAAAAGAAAAGCAATGGACCTGCTCAGTCAAGTACCTTCCCCTCCACCTGTGAAACCAATCTGTACATTTATTTCACCATCTCTAAAAAAAGCATTTCAGCCTCCTCGAAGCTCCTGTACCCAGAGTGAAAAAACATCAGTGAAAAAAACAGAAAGTAAGATTAACAAAACTCCCCTGCTAAAGTTAAGTGGGATTGCTCCTGAAAGCAATTTTGTTGCTGATGAGGAACTTGCAATGATAAATACGCAAGCCCTCTTAAGTAATTTTCCAGAAGAGAAAGGAATTGGATCTATGGGTGAGATTGCACGTGTGTACCCAGCACAACATACTGCAGTTTTTTTACAGACTGATCACTCTGTCCAGTCCACTAGCAGAAAAAAAACGCATCAGGATAATACTAAGGGGGGAATGAATTTCCTACAAAAGAAAAACAAAAACAGTTCATTAGTTGCATAGGGAAAGTTACAGAGGCAAAGAAAACAAAATAATAAATGTCACTGTTAATACACTGTATTTTAATATTTGAATTACCATCTTTTAAAACTCTGAATGTTTGTATAGGTTTGTTTATCTATTACACATTTAAGTTCAAAACAAGCACTTCAAGACATTTCAGTAAGAATAACTGAATGTTGCAAATTCCTGAAATATAAGCCAGAGGTACATTTCTGGGTCAGAAGTTATGAGTTTCACATTTTTATCTCAAATTTCATATTTATTTAATGTTTTCCAAATATTCAATGCAGCTTGTAGCAAAATTAGCTTTTGAACAAATGGTTTAACACAAGAGTAGGTAAAAAGGTTACAGAAAAGGATTTTTCTTGTTTTTCTTTCCATTCATCTTTAAAGAAGCTCTATGAAGGGCTGTTCTAAACAGTGTAATATGTATCAGAGGTGGCTGAAGGGACAAGTGCCCAAAATTATACAAACAGGCCTATGATTGTTTTATCAAATTTGACTTTTAAAATAGTATCAAATGATTTTCCTTCCCCAAAGAAGGAAGCAAAAAGAAAATTATCTCTCATCCTTTAATATTGCAAATGAGGACAATATGACCTGATCTATAACTTACTTTACAAGTATTATTTTCAGGGGTCCTGCTATCTGAACACTGGGGAAATAAATGCATGTAAATAAATTCTTTGTTGTAAGGAATTGAATTTGGCAAAGAAATACATTGATTGATTGATTGATTGATTGATTGATTGATTGATTGCAGTGATTGCAGTGAACTCTACTAGAATCCTAATGAATATGCCCCCGAACACTAAACTATCTTTAAACTAGTAGAAAACTATTACAGTAAGCAGTATCCAAATATAAATACAGTGATCATTATCTGTATACATTTATGTTTCTTTAGAGTAGCCAAAATTCTAAAATAAAACTACATAATCTCCATGATAAAAGAATTAAATGCATTGCAGACTATATATTGAACTCCTGGGCATACTTAATTATATCATCTTAATAGTGGGATAGGTTGATGCTGTGGCCCTTAAGCGTCACAAATTTCAGTGGGCTTAGGACTGCCTAAAACCTATTACTAGGTTAGTCTCCTTAAAATACAATGAACATATTTAAAAAAAAATAAAATTATTTTAATTAAAAAATAATTTTTGAAGAATAGAAATTGGTTCAAGAGGGAAAAAATTCAGTTTATGCTAAAAACAAAACCAACTTTTCACAAGTAAAACACTTTTATTCTATCAAAAGGAATGAAAATACAGTGGTTCAATCTGTCAAACTAAAGAGAAATCCAGTTTAAGACAACTGAAGTGAACATCACTATAACGAAAGAAAACACAAGACATTGGTCTGTTTACATTTCTTGAAACTTCCACCACCTGAACATTGAATTCAGGCAGCACAGTCATCTAGGGTATGGGTACAAAAATATCTGGTGGGCTAATATGTAGAGGCTACTACTGTGGCACGTAAGGATAAGCAAAAGAAGAGGATAGGCTAAATGAGTAGACAGGATGGCATAAACCTCATGTAATCTGAGTACATATTACATTATGTCATGAAGTGGCTGGTTTTAGTTTTGCTTGCTGGTCTAACCCAATCATTATAGTTAGTGAACTATGGAACGTTAACCCAGCTGTAGTTGAACAAACCACGGTCTAGCATAATATGTAAACCCAGTTTTGGCATTGAATATTAACAAAGCTGCTGAAACAATTTCAATATTTGTTTTCAGTCAGTATCTAGTTTTTAACATTCATGCTGGTTTCTGACTCACATCTAAGTACATATTACTTAATAGGAAATTTGAGATACATCTTGCTTGTTTCATAGAGAAAAGACCATACAATTTTTGTGGAGTAAAAATAAAGTGAGGCTGTGCCTTTGTTCTATACAGTTTAATGTTGGCAAATTATTAGCAGATTTATAAAATCATCACAGCCAGGAATTCAAAAATAGGCTGAGCAAATAGGGATCCTAATGAGGCACCTGATCTCTTTGGACAATGAAGTGTACTGAATAGGATTTTTTAAAAGTGAAAATCAAAGAGAAAAGTAAAAGAAGCTAAATACCATGGATGCACATTTTTAAAATGTATATGGAACATAGAATCTATAGGACTTAGGAAACAAGATCTTATCATTTGTACAATACTTAACAATCATTACAATTTATCTGTACTCGTTCTGGGGATATCCACAGATCTAGTTTTGGGGGCAGCAGAAGATTGCCTGATCCTGAAGATCAAAAGCTTGGCCCCCACCCATCCGTAGAATGCCTGGTTCTGGTCCTTTTGAAGGCTCAGACTTCTGACACACTGAACACAGACTTGGACGCTGGTAAAGGGACAAGAGGAAAAGGGTTTTGCCATTGGATTGCATGCTCCAAGACTGGAGTCCTATCTCTGGCCTTAGTGAGAAATCCAACACATTTATGGCTGCTGCTGGAGAGTATCACAGAATTGCTCTTCTTAATGTATGAGGAGTTGGGAAATGCTATATCATATACCGTAGCTGCCATTTTAAGGCTAACAGTTAATATGGTCCTTAGCTCACATACGTAGTCCTAAATAGGAGCCACCCGGTAATTTTTTTTGTGAATATAAAGCCTACTGTGAAAATGGCTGCAGTTAAGAATAAATTAAAAATGTGAAAAAGCAACAGTGAGATTATGGTTTATGCTTAAACCACTTCTATAATTTTCTTAAAAGTCTGCAAGAATTATGGGACATCAGCAAGTTTAAATGGCTTAAGACCTACTTTAGTTCAGTAGAAAAATAGAAAATTGCTAAGAATACAAAACAAAATATACAAATTGATAAAAACTCTGTAAAGTCCCACTAAAACCTCCCACTAAAATTTCTTCAATTTCGTGACCTATTAGTTCTGTTGTTGGCAAAACTTGAATTCAGATGGGAATAGTCTCCAGAATTCCAGTATCTGGCTGGTTCTTCAGAATGAAGCACTGTATGGAAGGTAACATCATGCTCATACTGGTCTTTCATCCATTGTATCTTCTCACGTGGGACACCATGATGATTACGTCTATAAAACAAATGTAAAGTATGTCAAGGAGAGTGAGAATATTAGTTCTCTGTCACTGATCCATACATTACAGGTTTCTATGTGCAAGGTACATGTTTTTAGAAAAAAAACAGTAATCGTACAACCCGATACTCATAGATTCAGAAGCTATTTGTATATTGCTATATTTACAAGATATTTTTAAACACTAAAAAAATACATTATGTTTAAATAGGGATGTATACTCAATTCATTTATTCCTGACCCATGAGGTACTGACATAGTAATCTGTCTTCATCACAGTTTCAAGGCCACAATTTTTACAACATATCCAAGAAAGTTTAATACTAATGATCAGATGACACGTAAGTAAAAGTGAGCAGGGTGAAAATTTAGATACCTCCAACTAGACTAGTAGAAGCCAGATTTCCTACATGCTGTTTCTCAGGACAATCCTCCTAGCTCTTGTCTATCAAGATTCAAATCAATGGTTACAATGGTCTGTTTTTTCTAAACCATGGTTGCAACATGTATACCTGGCTAGTTCCTGAACATGGAACTTCCAACGTGTATCTGGCTCTCGAAATATAACTTCATATCTGTTTTCAAGTGCCTGATTTAAAAAACAAAAACAAATTGTTATCATGCTATAATTGAAAACAATACTATCATGTTTAATCTGTTAAGCAGTGTTTTCCATATTTTTCTCCACCACAAAACCACAGGGAGAAAAAATACCAAAGGTTGGATTTGCATAACATATTTAACTTGGGTACTGAATAAACCCAATACACTGAATAATAAACTGCATATAACACACTAGACCACAAGTTGAAAATAGCATGTTATGTGAATGTAGCTCATAGAGCTGCACCTGACCTGGTTAAGTGGGTTATGCTTACTTCTCAAGCATGTTAACCTATGGCCTATATATTCATGCTGTAACTGTTCACTATCCAAAATTTAACCATTAGAAAAGAGTAAAGGTACGTTCCCCACATTTCATGAGAGCCTAAAAAGAAACATTTCTATTTGGCATGAATCCAGAACATACAGAAAGATTCCCTAATTCCTTTTCTGGGAATGATTAGTTCAAGCTGTACTCCCTATGCCTGTCCTGACGATCTCCCACCCATAACTATCCATGAAATAATCATTCTGAGAGCACTCAGTACAAAACAAAATGAGCATTCTCACAAAAATTGATAGTTTTAAGAGGCATTGCTTCACGCATTACAGCGGTTTCAAGCATAGAAACTAGATTTTGGTGGCTTATAAATCAGGATTTATTTCCAGGCTAGTAAGTCAGGTTTACTAGCTGATCTAATCATATACCTACTGCTATTGGCTTTGACCAGATGGAATGATGATAGGAGTACTGGAGCAAATATACAGTTACCTAAGCACATTGTTCAGGACTGCAGAGCCATGGCGAACTCTGCTGCTAGAAAGCCAGGACAAGGAATACTACAGCCAATCAACTCCCAGTGTTGTTGGGAGCTTAGGCTGTAAATGCAGAGATCACTATGAATGCTATATTGGGTGTATGTGTGAATGTACTTCAGTGAATACGGATATTCTGTGCTTTGTTGAAGTTGAGCCTCAAGTTACATTTAAATGCAGATTTTATTAAGGTTTTGTTTATTTTTCCCATGTCAATGTTACTGTTCATGCAAGAGTTAAGCAGCAGCATTTTTTGGAGCAACATAACAGAGACAGGCACAGAAACCCAGCAAAAAGCAACCTGAATGGCAGACTGACTATCTTAAAAAAAAAAAAAAAAAATCCCCTTTTGCTTTAACTTGCTTAGCAGTAGAGTGGTAATCTATAAAAACTACAAGGAATGATTCTTTCCATGTCTCGCTATGAAGCTTCTTTTAATGTTTTGAAAAATAAAATAATCTGCCCAATTCTTTTGTAGGTTGGTATTTTTGTTTTTGTGGATTATTGTAGAGTAGCACCCCATCTAATCTTACAGCCCTGGGATGAAAAACAAGGGAAATTCCCACTTTTTTCAATGACCAGAATACTTGAAACATTTCATCAAAATTATGTTCTGCCAGTCAAAGTGGGACTGTTTTGTTGTAAGCTTAAGCAAAATACATTTCATAGTCCACACACATCTCCTAAGATAACCACGCTCAGAGTTATTTATATAAGCATGACTATAGTATTCATACTTATCCTAATGTTTCAGTAAATTTCAGAATGATTTTTCATGATTTTGCTAATTACTCACCATTAACTATATAGGACTTTTCATCATCAATACATTATATCTAAGAGAGCAGACAAAAAAAATCCAACACTGCTACTCAGTTATATCAAGGACTTAAAATGTTGCTTCTCAAGAAAAGAAGCAAAGCTTGTTAGACATGCAGTAATCGCTAAATTGCTCTCAAAACAGAATACTGTGAGCTATGAATATTGAAACAGTTACCTGTTGATACTGTAGGTGCTGTCAAAACTATATTAAGAAAAATGAGTGGAAACTGGAATTAGCAGATGGATTGACTTTTTTTGAGAATCACATTCATAAGTGATTTTTATAACTCATAAGGGCAGAGATAATATTTCATTAGTGTGCTAGGCAGCATCTAATTTTTAACAGTCACCAAGGGTCACCAATATAATTGATTGGAAAGAGATTTAAAACAGACAAAAGAAAGTACTTCTTCACCCAGAATAATTAAGAATTCATCACCACAAAACGCAGTGATGGCTACTTATTTGGATGGCTTTAAAAGGGAAATTGATAAATCCATGGAGGACAGGTCTGAGGGCACACTTCCAAATACAACTGCAAAGAAACACTGGCAGGCATCTGGCTGGCCACTGAGAAATGCGAGACTAAGAGGGGCCTAGGCTATGCTTATGTTCTTAAGCATCTTCAACCATTAACTGGTATAAGCACTTCACTCAAGTTTTCTGAGTGCCAGATTAGCAGCAATGGTAATGCAACCAGAAGGAGAGTGTAACATTTTCCCCTTACAACTTGCTTTAAATTGAAAGATGGCCATTGAAAAGACATACTTTTACCTTCATAAGATCCTTGGCATCTCCCTTAAAAGCGTTTAGAGTGCCAGAAAGACCTGTATTTTAGAAGAACAGCTGCCAATCAGAAAGTATCTGATAAGCTAATGATCTGGCTCAATATAAGGCAATTTCACATTTTAATTTAAAAAATGATTGTGCTGATTGCAAGGCTGATACTGGCCTAGGTATAAATATTCCAAAGGCTGGAACTATGCTTTCATAATCTCCATGCAGCTACATTCTTTTAAGACTGTACATGATTTCCGAGAATGTTCTCAAAAAAAAAAAAGAACTAATTGTAACCTAAAGAAAGATGCTTGATTTATACTGGATGGCATAAAAACCTATTGTCCTCCAGATGCCCATAAATCCCAGCCAATGTATTATAGCTGCAATACTGCCAAGTTGAAGAATGCAGTTCGAGAACTTGGACAAGAACTTGGACACAGTAGAATTCAAGCAGAAGAAAAATGGTTTTTGAAAACATTACGCACATTACAGATTCTTGCAAATTTTCTCCCTAACTTTTCCCTCACTAATTATAAGGTTATCAGCTTACTTTTGAGCCCACAATTATTAAGAATTACAAATAGGTTACAATATTCCCTACCATTATCACATATGGCTTCATTTCCCAAGCGTGGATGTTGGTATTATCAATAATAACTGGAGATTTCCCATTCTTCATTGCTTTACGTGCTGTAACATAATAATGTACATGTTTTTAGTAGGTAAAACTAATTATCGCCTATCTAGACAATTATATTAAATCCCTCAGGTAACTTTCAAAGCAGACTAAGGAACTTGAGATTTCCAGGGCTCATAGCACAATTGCAAATCACCAGGCTAGGAGAACCTGTTTGGGGAATTTACTGCAACAGAAGTATTGGTGATTTACCATTGCAAATAAGTATCAGATATAATTAGCAAAGGACTTTCAAGAGGAGGGTTTTATTCATTTCATTTTTTTTCTGCATTATATTTTCAGATTGTTATTTCCCATATAATGCCATTTATGGAGAAAAAATACTGCAAAATTAGAACAGAAAAGGAAGAACACATTAAGATTAGATATAATAATTAGTGTTCCATTACAATTGAGCTTTCTCGAATGGAAGGACAGCCAACTACTGTCATCTCACTAGTTACTCTACTGAGGAGCTGCAAGGACAGGAAGTGTATTTACAACTCGAAGATTCCCAACCCCTTAGCGGTACCCTATGATACTTGCCAAAAGTGGAAGACCAGCCTAATGAGACAGCTCCCAGACACTTAGCAGTAGGCCTGGCTTCCAACACATGGCAAAATGGGTCACCAAGACTGGATATATTGTAAGAAGTGCTTCTACTGAGCAGTGATGAAGTTTCTAAATTATTGAGGCCTCTTCAAGGAAATTTATTTATTATTTATTAATCGTATTAATATGGCCGCCCATCTCACACAAAGTGACTCTGGGCAGCGTACAACAATTGAATAAAACAGCAAACCGATACAAACAATCATTATAAAAGGATAAAAAGTCATTATTAAAATAAGATTATAAAAAAAATTAAAATATACAAACCCCATGGAGAGAGCAAGAGTATTGATCACAGTGGAGCCATCTAAGAATGTCTCCAGTTCCCAAAGACCTCCAGGCCTGATGGCATAACCAGATCTTGAAGGACTTCCTAAATAGTAGCAGGGAAGGAGCGAGCCTAACTTCAGGGGGGAGAATGTTCCACAAGGAGGGTGCCACTTGCAAATGCAAGTCCCTGGCCGATGGAACCCATAACATACCTTCCCTGACAGATCTAATGAGACGGGCTAATGTAATCAGAAAAGAATGAAACGATAATATATACAGGCAAAGTACAAATGGATTGAACTAAAAAAATTACAATCAAAACAGGTCATTAGACTCAGGTAAGCCTTCAAACCCTAAATATAACAATTATTTTTCACATCAGTTCTAGGCTCAGGTTTCCAGATGGCCATTTCTGTCCTACAGTTTATCGAAATGATAGGGAAAGAGGATTTCCAAATTATTTTTTACCTATTTCTGTCCAACATTTCCCAATATCCTCAAATATTTCAATATCTGAAATATTGAATGGATTGTTATTTGAATTGGCAGACCAAATCAATCTCCCAGAGCCATGCCAGAAAATGTTAAGTTCTTCCAAGAAATGATACAGAGAAGAAAACCCATGGGAGGATTCAGCATTTGAAAAGTAATATGCAAATAAACTGTTGTTGGTTTAATAGCAATGGGCAGCTTATTTCCAGAATAACATTTCCCTTCAAGGCATATATTTATTTTCTAGATTCCTAATAACAGCAGCAAAGAACAGACATGATATTGATGTTACAAAACATCATAATGCAATGTAGTTTTTAGCTTCCATATATCAGAAAGTCTTTAAACAGTAATATATCAATTTTCACTTCAGGATTAGAATTATTCTGTTCTTAATTCTATTAAATGAACCTTGTTCTAATCAACTTTTGAAAATTACTTTGATAGAGTAGATAAAGAAGAATGTTAAGAAGAGCCATACATGCCTCTTTCCTGGTTCCACTTATGTGCCTCTCCCAAACAATCAGGATTAAACTCATAGGTGCCATCCTTTGTGATGAAGTACTCGTCAGTGCTAAAAATGGCTGCATTAGGAAATTCACGTTTCAGTTGCCTGACCAAAAAAAAAAAAAAGAACTAAGCGCAGATTAGTTATCATCAATGAACCTAACAATGAGGGAACCTAACAATGTGATGCCACAAGAGAAAAACTTCCACCACTTTGAAAATGCCATTTTGTGCAACTATCAAATGCAATACTTTGATTTTTGCAAGTGCTTGAGCCAACCATATGCATTTTTATAATTAACCTCAGCTATATTACAATAGGGCAGAGGTATACAATCTGAGGCTCTTTTCCCCAAAGTCTTCAGCGTTGCCATCAGAGTTTGTCCAATTTGCTACATGATGATAATATTTAAGGGGAGAAATCATTCTGGTGGTTGAAAATAACCATGTTAACAATATTTATTTCATATAATTCCCCTTAAATCAGATGTTGTTTTGGCCCCGACCTCACCTACTTTTGGGACTGTAACTCCTGGCAATCTGCACTCGGTAGTGAAGTGCATGCTTTATATGTAGAAGATCCAAGGTTCAACTCATGGCATCTTCACAAAGGCTGAAGTTCTAGCCTAAAAGCAGAAAGACCTGCTTTTAGTCCTTGTCAACAGACTAGCTAGAAGGACCACATCTCCCCACTAGAGTTAGCCCAATCACTTTGATAGTGTTAGGAGAAGCAGCTGCTGGTCCCCCATTTCTGGGAGGGGGGGGCAAAGCCCAGAAACACTATTTTTCGTTGATGGGGCCAGCCGCTGGAATGGCCTCCTATTGGAGGTTTGTTTGCTTACAACATTATCTGCCTTCTGGAAAAAGTTGAAGACAGAGTTTTCCAGCCCTGATGCCATGAACTGTTTGGGTGTTTTAAAAGTCTTATGTTCCTATATTGTTATCATGTATGCTTATCTTTTTGAGGCACTCAGAGTCCTTGTAATTGCAGCAGGATATATATTTGATACATAAATAAACTTCTGAGCCACAGGGTGCTTGTTCTGTGCACAATGAGAGTAAAAATGCACTCTCTCCTTAACTTGGATGATTGAGTATGATCTAAAATACACAGTGCTTTTCATTTATTCCTTACCACGGATTTCTGGTCATAAAAATGTCAGCAGACTATCTCTGAGCAGCAACAGCTCAAAATTAAACAAAAGAAGTAACTTCTTTCACATATACAGCAACATAAAGTACATAAACTCAGTATATTGGGTAGCAGCCACATAAGGGTACAGTATAATATGGCCATGATTCCTGGCATATCCAGAAACAGTGAAAAGCAAAATACATTTGCAAACTAAACTGACTGATAGAACAAAAGTAGATGTTTCCCCCATTTCAGGACAGACACGCATTCAAAACAACTGTACTGAGTATGTAATTCCTTTTTGGAAGTGAAAAAAGGTGTGCAAGGCAATTTTCACATGTCTACTCAGAAGCAGAGTTGAAATCAAACACTTTTGGAAAGTGCCAAGTTGGAAGGTTGAAGCCTCACAATTCCTAAGTCATAATACTAGAACAAATAAGACAATCAGCATGCATAAGCTACTTGGGGAAATGAAAATAATGGGCCCACATAGGCAATACAGTGGAACCTCGGGCTACGAACGCCTCTGTTAACGAACTTTTCGGGTTACGACCAGCTCCGACCGCAAAAATTTACCTCGGTTTGCAAACTCTGCCTCGGGGTACCAGCAGGATACGCGGCCATTTTCCCTCCCGTGACACAGTCCGCGGCCATTTTTCCACCCCTGACACATGGTCGTAGGGAGGGGGACTCTCCCTCCAAGCAATAGCCGCCTCCCTGTCCTCCACGCCAGAACGGATTAACGGTAATTACATTGAACCTTATGGGGAAATTTCCTTCGGGTTGCGACCAATTCGGGGTGCGACCAGAGTCACGGAACAAATTAAATTCGTAACCCGAGGTTCCACTGTACTAGGAATACCAACATCCAGTGGTTGAGTTCACATGTTATGCCAAGTCAAAGTGCTGTCTGTTCTGGTCATATATTTGTGAGCCCAGACAACTGTGGTTTAGTTAAACCATTCTTAAACAAGTCTGCCTTGTCTGAATACCAAGCTTTCAGAAATTCCCTTACATTTTTGGATTTAGCTTGGTCTAAGATGCTGACAGTTTCCCAATTGAAACTATGGTTAAGTCTGTCCATGTGTTGTGAGATTAAGGAGTTTTCATTGTTTCTTCTGATTGCTAGTTAAGAGTTCATGGATGTGCTGACAAGTCAGCCATCAACAGGCACACAGAGATAAACAACGTCTACACACTATTCAAAAGAGACAATAAAAAGGAAAACAAAAGACCAGAACATCTCCTCACCAGCAATCATCACCCAGATAACCAAAGATTAACACCAAGATTATCACCAGACATACAATCAACAGTAAACAATACCCTAATCAAGGAACTACCAGGGGGAAAAAATAAAACAAAACCCCCACCCCCACCAACACTGGCAGGGCATGCCACAGTATATAAACAGAGAGCAAACCCTATTCCATTCTAGCACTGAAGATGTTACCTAGCTGGGGAGCGAAACTTTTGCAAGAAAACAACCAAGCTCAGAGAACCCCAAGGACTCCACAGTTCAACCCTGAGCTACACATATTCTCTTCTATTGGTAGCTGACCTTGGATCATCTCAAAAAAGCTAGGTTAGTCCATGAATAGGAGAAAACTAGGAAATCCCAGGGCAGTAGATCAAACCGGAAAGATTAAAATAAAAAACAAAAGACCATGGGAACCTATTCTCATATTATTGCCAAGAAACTACATGGGTATGTCCATGTACTCATTCCAGCCAAGCTTTATTTGTAGGAGATTTTTTTTTTATACTTTCCATCTTTAAATGGAAATAGTTAGGGACAAATCTCTCCTGACTGGCAAGTTTAACTCAAGGTTAGGGCTGACTTAATTCTGACTATTTCAGTTGAATTCAAGTTGTCAGAAAACGACAGACACGGGTTCGGTTGTCCAGTAGACAGAAGTTTTTATTGGGCACGTTTGCAAAGGTGGGTCCCTCCCGCAGCAATGGAGGAACCCCGAAACAAGGTCTGACAGGTTTTTATACCCCCTATCTGTCCTCCCCCTCCTACGAGGGCTTGGCTCACAATCTCACCTTTTTTACCGCCCCGGAGCGCCGCTAATTAACCGCAAAACTGCAGACATTCCACTCAATCAGCGCAATACACATTCCAATCCCCACTTGACCCGACAGCCGCCCCCTGCCGTTTCCACTCTGGTGCGAACGTGCCTCTTGCCTGCAGTCTTTCCTCCCTCCTGCCGTCCCTCTCCACTCTGGTGCGAGTGTGCCTTCTGCCCATCCTCCCTACTGCCGCCCCCCCAAGGCTGCCCCATGGTGCACAGCGCTCTCCCCTAGCAAACATGGTTCGTTTGAGGCCCTCACTTCTCCCTGCCTTCTCACAAAGTCCAGGCTTAATCTTGATTTGTCCCACTAAATTCAGCTAACTTTAGATAAAACTCCACCATGTCTTGGTCAACAAGACAAGAACACATCAGGGTATTATTTATTTCCTTTCTTAGTTAAGCAGCAGTAGAGGTAGTCCCTGGGTTAAGAATGCCTGGTTTAAGGACAATCCATAGTTAAGAACAGAGCCTACTGTAGCAAATTTCAAGTTAAATACACAATGGTTCGAATTAAATACACAATACTACTTATACAGTAGTACACAATAATACTGTTCCGGCTTACATACAAATTCGACTTAAGGACAGACCTTGGGAACAGAATTCTTCCTTAAACTGGGGACTACCTGTATATAATGGAAGAAATAAATATTCCATTTTCACTATGTACTTGTACAATCCAATTACTTCTTCTCCAAACCACAGCAGGCAAAAACAGGCATAATTTCTAACAGAGACAGACAGCTGGGAAGTGTTCCTTCCAATACTGCTGATAAGGCAGAAGTCTGGGTAAAAGTTACACACACTGGGGCAGCCAATACACAGCAGCGGAAGTCTGCCAAATAAGCACCAGAATTTGAAGAGCGGGTGGCATACAAATTATGGCTAGAAAGATGGTGTTCCCATTGACCAGCTGAGCTACGGCTGCTTCTATACATGTACTGGCTTCTGATCCCATCAGGTTTAGGCTTTCTGATGGGTTTATCAGCGTGGACTTAAGAAGGACTGAGAATAAAAGGGACAAGGACACTCTTGTGTGTTTGTACAAGGGAAGGATCTCCGAGCGCAAAGTACCCTTGTAGTATACTCTCCCAATTATTCTCTGGTTTCCCTGATTGGCTTCGGAGTTCTCTCTTGACCAGCAGCGATGCCACTCCCCACCCGGAGCATTCCTGTTCCTTTAAGACAATAAACTCCACCAGATTAAGCTGGGGGAAAAAACAAAACGAAAACGAAACCGTAGCAACAGCTCCTTCCTTGTCGCAACCCCCCAACTCACCAACCGCCCGCCCCGTTGTCAACACAGGCCAGGAAGGCTTCTGCTGAGACGGTACTTCCTGCAAAGTCTTGAACGCCAGACGGCTCCGGGAGACCTCCAAAGTGCCCTCCGTGCCCGGCGTCCCTTCGCTGACCCGCGCGGGGTTACCCCGCGGACCTGAACCGGCACGACCTATCAGAGGATGCGGGAATGGCTGCAGCTGGGGGTTGTTTACCTGGCTAGAGTACTTTTCCCGGACCCGGGCAGGCCGCGGAGCAAGAAGAGGCTTTTGCTGAAGCGGCGAGCGGGGCGCCTGCCTTGGGCACGGCGGGGCTGCTGGAGGCTCAGGCCCCCGAAGGCGCGGGCCAGACTATCTTCCATAACGGCGCAGCAGCCCGCTCATCCCCGGTGGCGGAGCCTGTGTGAGTCACCTGGTGTTTACACTGCCGCCCTCCGCGTGACTGAAATGGGCAGCGCCAGCTCACTCCGCCCCCCCCCCCCGCTCCGCCAGCAGGGCCTCCGGTCCTGCCCATCCAAGGGCCGCGCAAGAGGAGCCGGGCTGAAGGCGAAAGCGGCGCGTTGGACGGCCCCTCCGAGCACGGCTCTTCGGGGGAAGAGCGGAGCGGGGCATCTCTGCCGGAGAACCAGAGTCACTCCCGCTACTAACGTGTGAAGCCCGCGCTACGGAGAGAGCTGCCTAGGCTGACCTCAGTTGGTCAGGAACGGCCCAAACCGACAGACTTATGTGGAAGTCAGTTCGGTCACGATCCGTGGGGTCACGCGGTTGAGTGGGTTTGGAGTTTCCCCAGCTAATTATGCAGTGACCAGGCAGCAGTTGGCTTACAGCAGGTTGGGCGAGGCGGGAGGATAGGATTGCAGCCTCCGATAATCGGACGTTAGAGCGGCCAGCTCTGGCTGTAGAAATCCGACAAGAGTTACGTGGCAAAAAGAGTTTTCTGTGCGTTTGCTGCGTTAAGCCAGACGTGGTAGATCCAGTGAGGCGAAAGCTCTTCTTCATGGGGAGCGAAGGCCCGCTCCGGAGCGTGGCAGTGGCAATAAGGTGAACTGTTAAGCAGCCGCCGAAGAATGCAGCCACACTGACAAGTGCTGTCCCATATCCCTAAGAATCGTGTACATGTCGCCATCCAACAAATGCTGGTGTCATTAATTGACTTAGCTTAGCAATGCTAATTTGAATCTGTTATTGGCAATTATTATTACGAAAAGTCACCCTGCTTGTTTCCGTTTACTGTACATTTCAGCTTGAACAACTAATCTGTAGTTTGTATCATTTAATCCTAAAGTTTATTTTTTCCCATGCCAATCAATTAGAATCTTTATCTCCAAAAATTTTACACATACGGTGTTTTTAAATAAGGCACACCACTGGTTATTTTGCAATTGATGAGCACAGTCTCTATCAAATGTTTGGAACTGGGTAATTTCGAGTGAGTGAATAGGAAACAAACGGAAATGGCTTCATGTGACCCTAACGACTAGTGAACTTGCTAGCATTTAAGACATTTTGTTATTTTTGCTGTAATAGACAAAATGCTGTAGTAAAACAATGCTCATTTAGCCAGAATTGGTAATTTCTTCTAATTATTTTGGGGATGAAAAATTATTTAAAATATTGCTATCCCACCTCAAAATGATAATCTTAAAAGTTTTTATATAGTAGTTATATCCTCTCACATTGGCTTTTTTCTTGATAGTGTAGTATTTTAGACATGGGGGTTTATTTGTTTCTCATATATTCAGACAACTAGTTGATTGTGGACAATTAAAAAAACAATTACAATGTAAGAATAGTGGGATATAAATTATTTTTAAACAGATACATCAACAAACTTCTGTATTTATTTATAGAATAATTGTTTAGTTTGCCAATCTGTCTTTTATTTTTCTATACTATATATTGGTTCGTTCTATCTTTCTTTTTGTCCAGTTGTTAACAACTACCATTACTACTACCTCTTCCCCTTCTCCTCCTCCTCCCTGGCTCCCTCTCTCTGTTCCTTTAGAGTTCTATTTCCTTTTCTCATAATGAAGTGGCTGGTTATCTCTTTACGGACTTGCATTGTACCAGAATAAACTATGTAGCCTGAAAGTAAACTACAACTAAATACACATTGAGTCAAGTTGCAATTCTGTTTGGATGTGTATACAAGTCTCACTTTTTATTGTAGGAGTTGGAATTTACCACTTTTCATACTCACAACCTATACTAAATGAATGGAAATATAGTTTTGAAACGACAGAAATAAAGAGTTCCACTCTGTTCTACCTTCAGCATGGTGTCCAGTTCTGGATACCACACTTTAAGGATTCAGACAAACCAAAAGAGATGGAAAGGTGGGCAGTAAGGATAATCAGAGGATTAGAAACTAAGTTTTATGAGGATATGACTGTACAGCTTTGCGAAATGCTTATTAGTGGGCATTGGATAGCACTCTCCTAGTATCTAAGGGGTGTCACACAGAAGAGTATCATAACTGCTTTTCTTGTTGCAGGGTGCAGGACATAGAATAATGGTCTTAATATACAGGCAAGCAGATTCCAATTGAATGTTAGCAGAAATTTTCTAGTGGTATGAGAAGTTCCATGGCAATTCCTGAGGAGGAGGTGGGCTCCCTTTCACTAGATATGTTCAGGAAGAGGCTGGATAGACATTAGTCTGGGTATCTTTCATCTGGAGGATGGAGTTGAGGGCCTACGTGTCCCTTTCCAAATCTATATTGTATCCCTTAATTTTTTGTGTCATACATACAGGACTTAAACAGCTGAAGCCACAATTATTTCACTTTGTCCCTTAAACTAACAATGACAATCACTCTTCAAAGTTTTATTTCAAAATGAAATTCAAAAGCAGCAGATGACTATGATATGGATTCAAAAACTTTGGTGTTTTGTATTTTTGCTTATTCTTGTGGTTTACTTTTTTCTACAGATGGTTGTTAATTTGAGTCCACCCATAGGAAAGCCGAAAAGCAAGCACATTCTGTAATATAATAAAAAAATCTAGTGAAAGATCAAACCTAAGTGTTAGTCTTACAACTATCTCATCTACCCAAAGTATAATCCACATATTAACAATGAAAATTAGCTAAAATTGATATTTCTGTTTTACTGGGACTTTTGTATAATTTTATGTTTCAGTTGGAAAGAAAAATGTTAGCTATTTTTAACCTACCAATTAATGCATTTCTCCACATTATTATAATGGTAAATGTGCTAAATTTTGTTAAATGATCTTTCACTCTAGGCAATTACCTTTCTCGTACCTGTTTTGCACAGAACAGCTTAACCCATAGCCAAATATTATGCTCTGATCATAAATAACTGTAAGTATTTATATAGTGTTAATGAGACATTTTAAAGTTATGCAAGAACTTGCCATTTAAAATTCAACACAAAGAAAATAGGGGACAGGGAGAAACAAAAAATGTGGTTGTTTCAGTGTCACTAGCTGAGGTTTATATACAGTATGGCATGAGAATTTAGGGCCTATCCCAAGGGTTTAAAGAAAAGGTTGGCTCTGAAATAGAAAATAAAAGAGGGATCATAGTGGCAGTTCCAAGAAGCAGTTTTGAACATATAGGATAACAAAAACATAGTCTGAGAGAACAAGCACCTGTCAATGGAGGATAGTGGAAGTAGAGGAACAGAGTTTGTGGACAGGGATGCATCCAGATACAAGTGAAGAGATGAGGGAGATGGCCATGGAAGAGTTTGAAGGTAAGGAAAGACATCTGTGTGAGATCTTGAAGGACACTAGAAACTATTGTAGTTGCCTAAGGAGGGCATACTGGGATCAGAGAACCAAGAAAGGTAACCAATTTTGTCAGCAAAACTTTGGATAAATATGAGAGCTCAAAACAAGGAAACAGTAGAAGAAAGAAATTTGAAGTAGATGACACAAACAATACCTTTTGTTTAGGAGAGAGATAAGAAGGACTGCATTTTTGTTATGCTGTAAAGGCAAAGGTACACAATTTCAGGCCCTAGATTGCATATGGTCCCTGAAGGCTTTGGGGTACAGCTGCCCAAACCTCTAGTAGTTACTGCAAAATTGCATTTTTAAATGGGATGGAAGAAATTATTAAATACATGGGGAATAATCATTAATCACATAGTAATTAATTTAAATTACAATAACATGTAAATTAAATTAATCCAATTTAGATCTCATCCCAGATTCATCTATTCTTTTTCACACTACCTACTTTTTGAGTACAGCCTCTGTTGTGCCACTGATAAGACAAAGGTGCCCTTGGCCTGGAAAAGGTTGCACACTGCTGTTGTAAAGGGAGTTGTGACACAATTTGGTTGCAGAGAGCCTACAGAGAACAAATGGGATGGAGGAGTCAAAGATTAGGGCAATACTATATTCCCCTATAGTGGTAAGATGTTGAAGAATTCTCACCCTCAGCTATGGGTTATCAACTGAATAGTAAACATCTTCAGTTGTTATGGCTTTTTAAAAATATATGGCAGTCTACTACTGCCACAATCTTCCATATTAAATAATCTACTCATGGTTAAAGCCACTTTTTATTCTTGCTAATATTCTAAAACAAATCATTCCATTCCATTCCTTTTCTTTTTCCTTTATCCCCTGTCATTTCTTCTACAATGCAAAGTTTACCTCATCAACTGAGGATGAAGCAAAACCAGAAGCAACCATGTTGACTCAATGGGGTCCAGTCTGTGGATTTCATATTCAGAACTGGTCAAAGCTCAGAGCTAACCAAATCAAAACATAGGAAGAAATTCCATATTTATGTTACCTTTCTGCAAAAAAAGTTGATTGTTTTTTAAATAACATTTCAGAAAGGCCAGCATTGTTGCTTGGATTATGTATCTTGAAACAATTTGTCAGAGCAATGATGGTTCTTCCAAAGGCATTTCTGGGTTTATTTCTGAAGGTTTTCTTTCTTGAGCATCCTTATTTGAACCCTGTAGAGCAGCTGCACCAGCTACAGATAAACAGACAATATGAACAGCATAAGCAAGGGATTTTACACAGCCTTTCCTTTCTGTGCTGGTCAGGATCTTTCACCAGAAGGAGCATTACTTGTTCCTAGTTCCCAAGCTTCCAGCATCAGCCTATGGTTGCATGCTTACCTGGCTATGTGCACATTGGTGCAGTATCTCCCCTGTTGTAATAACCAATTACAATGATGTATTCTGGCAAATATTTTGTTGCTGGTCATAAATCAGGTAGAGGCACAAAATTGTACTCACCGAGCAAGGAATTTTCTTTCAGTGGGTTATTCTCCTGTTTCTTCTGAAATAAAATATAAAGGAAAATGTTATGTGTCTCTTGTATTTCTTCTGTCCATAGGAAAACATAACCAATCTTCAACAAAGTAGGACCTGACAGAAGGAACAAGCAATGCATGTTCCAGCATCACATCAATTTTGTCTAATAACTGCTGTGTATCTATCATTGCATAAATTACTAGGTATAATTTACAGAGGACTAACATCCATCAATTATTTTGTATAATGTACAGGGGAGTAATGTCCATACCTCCACAGATGTCTTCCACTGTAGGTAGATCTCCTTTGATGTTGCCCAGTCAAGAGGAACTACGTAATCATCTGGCAATAAAGTATCTACAAAACAAGATAACACAAAGTGTTTTCAATCTACACATAAGTTTTAAAGTTTACATTAAATAGCTGTGACAGTCATTTGATTGCAGGTGGCACAAGTCTGAAAGTGTGTTATTTAATTATGATGCTAGAATTAATGACACAAATTTAATGTGCAAGATAACAGAGCTACTCAAGCTTGATTCACACTTGCACATATCACTTTATTATTTTTAGATTTTTTTTAATCCCACCTTTATTATTTTTATAAATAACTCAAGGCGGCAAACATACCTAATACTCCTTCCTCCTCCTATTTTCCCCACAATAACAACCCTGTGATGTGGGCTGGGCTGAGAGAGACTGACTGGCCCAGAGTCACCCAGCTTACTTAAGACTTGCTAACTTATAATTGTGTCTGGTACTGAATGAACTAAAAACTAAAACAAGTTTTAAAAATTAAAAATGATTTGAGAGATTATATAGGGAGCGATGAAAATAAAATATGCAGAGTAACTTCATTTATTGTTTATTGAAGTTGAAGTCATTAATTTATATGCCAGGCCTGTTGGAGCAACTGCATAAATGAAGATACACTACACAGGATAGAAAAACTTTGTTACAATATAGTTGCAGCAGTCAAAAATGAAATGATATAATGTATACAATAGGACAGGAGAAAATCCTCCATTCTTTATGAACATCTGGGATGGCTTTATCCTGATACGTATCCATCAACAGCAGCTCTCCAAACAGAAGAGGTCTTTCTATATAGCCAATGACTAAGATTCACTCAAAGTAGACTGAATCCAGCTTCTGAACTATGGCCTGTTTGTTCTTTACCACATCATTACCACATATTAAATTCACTGCAACAGATATGGCCATGATGTAAGGAGAAGATGTAATTAAAGAAAAAATTGGAAAATAAATTATGAACAATTAGGAACCATAATATCTAAATGGACCTTACAAAATAATAGGGGAAAGACAATCGGGATGAGTAAGCTAGATCTAAATTTAACAAGCAGTTCTTGGTAGATTTAGGCAAAGAGAGGGTAAAAAAAAAAGATGCATTCTTCATGGGGCTCCCCAAACATGGGCTGGAAATTGTAGCTCATCCAGAATGCATAAGTGAAGATGAGTGGCCCCGCTCTAAGGGGCCGCATGACCCCCATATTGCAACTGGTTACTACTTTTTCCTAAACCTAAAGGAAGACCTTCTGTTTAGTGTGCACAGCCTTATAAAATTCAGGTCCCTGTTGGACTGCCTAATTCAGTACACTTCACCCTGCACATTCTGGTCTGCCTGGGGCACCTTTTCCTTTTACCATGGCAAGGCCTATATTATAGAACAAATTGCGGTTGGCTTGCCTCTTTCCTTACTATGCTTTTAGGAGAAAGTTGGAAATATAAAATTTTCCCAGGCCTTATCAAGTTGTTTATGATGTGTGTGTGTGTGTTTAATGTTTACATTTCTTTTGTAAGCCACCAGAACCATCTGGAAGTGGGCAGCATACTCCATTCTAAAATAAACAAACAAAATAGGTGGGGTTCCTCTGGCAGTTTCCAATGGGCAGAGATAATTGGTTTTTGAGGGTCAGTGAGCCCTTTCATCTCTGGCAATGTACTGGGAGGAGCAAACAAGCCCAAGCCAGGCTTCCACAGTTGCTGCCATTGCTGTTCCACTTTGAATGAAATGATGAACACATCTGGGCACTGGTTTTAAGTAGATTTAAAATGGGGATTGTTGTCAGAGAGAATGGCTTGCAGCTAGACTGGAGCTCAGCTGCAGTTTTGAATGTTGCTGCTCGCTGGGTCAACAAAGCTGAGTTAGGCAACTGTGAGGCAGCATCACAGTGGCAGCACCAGGTTAGGGTGGGTTTGCACCCTCCCTCCAGCCAAGGAGCAGTTGCTCCAGTTGTAGTAAACTGAATTTTAAAGAAGTTGGTTCAATACAATGGGTTGGTTTTCACAGTCTACATCTTGTGGTAACATGACATGAGGTGGGTCATAGTATTTACCATGTTATTATAGAAAGACTAATAAACTATAGATGATGTTGTGTAGTGTCCTTTGTAAGGCTGAAAAAAAATCTAAATGTAGAGAGTCTCCTTTAAAGTCCTAGCATCGTTAACTGGCAAAATTTACCTGTCGTCTGCATGATGAGCGCCCACTCAATAGTTTGAACTGTGCCATCATTTGAACAGAGTAATTAAAACCTGTAAACAAGACTGTGCAAACTATTTGTAGTAGTGCTTTGCTCATGTTGTTCCTATAAGCAAAACACACCCAGAATGGTCTGAACAATCCTACCTATAAAACATTCCTCAAAGAGAAAAGGCATCAAGTTGAAGGCTGGAATACTTCTCAGGTGCTTCTCACCTGAACTAATAGTCTGAAAGCTATAGCATTGCTTAAGCAAATGTGGAACTGAGGCACCTCGTAGACTGTATATGGTGAAAAACCATACATGCAAGATAATTAAATACATAGAAAATAATTTAAATTGAAAATTGGCAGGCATGAAATCCAAAAATTAAATTTACCACATGATTTTTATGAGGTGACTCTTAGTTCATAAAGGCATATTCTAATAATTTGTATCAAAAATGCATCATTTTCAGTTTTTTAACTTGGTGCTATTACTTCAAAGCAAGCAATAAGACCAAGCTTCTATATAAAAAAGACAATCCAAGCAAGGAAAGTTAAAAAATGCATATGTAAACTACTCAATTAATTTTTAAAATTCAACTATATGAAATTCTACATTTTTCTCTTCTTTATTTTAGGTAATAATTACCTAATGGAACTCCTGGAAAACCAAAAAGTTCTACTAGTTGAAGTACAAATCCTAGTGATAATGGAAGGTCCAAATTACTGGATTTTGCACATGAGGAATCTTGAACATCTTTGATCTGAGAATACACTGTTTGTTCACTTTCATTAATCTGTTCTATATTTTCAAAATTTTCAGCCATGGTGTTTGTGAGGTATCCAGTAATTAGGTGAACTGAATGCAAAATATCTGGCTGGGTAGTTGAAACAACTGGAGATATCTTTTTCTTTGTTTTAATTTCTATAGTTTCATCAAACTCAAAAAATTCTTGTTCACTTGGTAAGGAAGCTTTACAAGAAGCAGAAGCACATACATGAATTGGAATATCAGATTCTTTTGTTGAAAGATTCACAGATTCCTCTGCAAGTTGATTGGAACCATTATGTAAGAGACGTTCTACATCAAAATGAGAAGATTCAGGTACTACATTGTAATTAGATGTTAGACATTCACAGTATTGTTTGTTCTTTTCTCCAATCTCTTCATTTGAAATGTCTTCTTTCTCTGTTTCTGTATCTATATCGTTTAGCACTTTCTGATTCTTTTTAAGAGGAATCTGCCGTGGTAAATCAAAGTTTGGGGCCAGTTTGAAGATCCTTTTGTATTTCTTTTTTTTCTTTGGTAAAGCTAATATACATTCATCACTTGTGAAACTGGCTTTCTTTCCACCTTCTCTGGCAAATTCACCCACATTATCACATATCTTAGAGTTACCTTCCATCAGCAATGATAGAGGACAATTTGTTGTATCATTATTTTCATGCAGCAGTATCCCACTGCTTTCTTTCACTAATTCTTCATTAGAATTATAATCAGTTATTTCTGTTGTTGCATCTGAAAACATCTTCTTAGGCCTCTTTATCTTCTTTGGTCTTTGCTCAAACATGATCTTAGATCCATCCTCACGCCAAGTCAAACAGGATTCACTTTTATCTATCTTAGTCTGAAACTGTTCATTAGCCAAATCAAAGGAAAAGAAAGCCCAGTTATTAATTTCATTTCTTTTTGAAGTCCCATGTGGATGTGCAAGAATTGTTTCCTCTTCACTGCTTAACATTTGGCTTTCTTGGACCAAGTCATATGTATCTTCAGCAGATGTATTTTTGTTTTCTTTATCAGTCAAAACAGTATTTTTTCCTGCATCATTCTGATCTGATTGTTGAGATGAATTTTGATTGTTATAATCTAAATTGTTACTGTCATTTTCTACAAATGATATGCTTTTGATCCGATTTGATAAATGACAACTGGGTAATTGGTCAGCTATATTTTCATTTAGAGAAATTGATGGTGACGTATCTTCGGTAACATCTGCTTTTAGTGACTTCTCTAAAGACACTGGATTTACTACACCAGAAACAAGGAAACCATTTTGTTGCAATTCACAAAGCTGTAAATAATTATAGTTCACTGAGCCATTCTCAATGTCAGCTTCAGCTTCATTTAGATGGCTAGTCATTAATTCCGATTCTCCATTGCCTTCTGAATTTTCCTGCCCATTTTGTAATAAATCCCCGTCATTTGGAATTAAGTGTCCATCTGATTTTATGTCCACCGATGTAATATCAGCATTTTTCATTTTTCTGTTCTTCTTTTGTTTCTTTCTTTGTTTCATCTTGTGCAATCTGCGTTTCTTCTTTACAACCAATTCCCTAAATAGAATAAAGAACTAAATATGAACAAATTATTAAGAATGCTCTTAAAATAGGCATGAATTTAATGACCCATTATATAACCCATATTTATATAGAGCATCCCCTTAAGACAGCTATGGAATGATCCAACTTTAGTCATGTTGAGTTCTACAGCATTTTTTAAAATATTCAAAAATTCCACAGAAAATATCTTGTACTTAAATCCTAGAGAACAAGAACTGAATGTACTGATAACCAAATTTCACACAGAACAGGATGTTGTGCTGGCATGATACGCATACAGTTCACTAGCATGAAGCATTTGTATCATAGTTTTTTTGTTACATGACAAGCATTTATAACCAGAAAATAAAATTAGTACAAGTAGATGTATTCAGCTTATAAAATTTGTGACTTAATTATATAGAATTCGTGACTTTTTTCTGGTTAGTTATGGAAGGCATAAGAAACGAGCCCTTTCTGTTTATGGTCTCATCATGGAACTTCTACAAGATGTGTGTTTGGATCCTTTTTAAAATAGGTATTGAAGGCCAAACTGCTCGAGTCTGGTTTTAACTGAAATATGATGCTTGTCTGTATTTTAGGCTGTAGTAACATCCATAGAATATCATTTACAGTTATGGTGGATTTCTGTCTGGAGAAAAATAAATTTGTTACTTTCAGTTACATAGTTTATTTTATAGTAGGATCTTGAAATGACATTTTGCCCTGAAAAGAGACATAAAATACAAATTATAAATTATTACTGGGAGGATATAATCAAGTTGGTTTTAAAGCTGTAAGAGTTGTAATCATTTTCTTCCTCTATCTCATTAACATGAATGTACATGTTATAAGGACTATCCAAACATATCATGGTACTTTCTAAATGTTATTTAACCTCACCTCATCTTATTCTCAAATTGTTTATGGATAATCCCTAAATGAAGAACAAAGCACATAAAATATGTTAGCTGACATCACTTGCTAATTTATGCATCCATTTATACAGAATTCTGTAACTGAACTTATGCATGGACACTGTGGAAACAGAATGCTGAAACAGATTGGCTTTACTTCTCATCTAGCATGGTTCTTCTTACGTTCCTCATTCCATGGAAATTCTCTATTTATGCCCACTTTCACTTCTCTACATGATTTCCTGTGATAGATTTTTGATTGCAAGTTTGTCAGAGTAGGAATTTCTTGTACATTGTAACAAGCTACTGTATGTATGCTAAACTATCATACATACATAGACACACAGAGTGTGTGTGTGTGTATAGTCTTTCTGGGGGAAAAAAATCAAGATTCTAACCAGCTGTTCAGCTCCCTCATATGAACAGAACTATTTGTCTATTTGCAGTCATATGAAAATATATACCAAGGATAGATGTAAACATGCAATTGAAGAGAAGGTAGAACATTGGAAATAAAAGTTTAAAAGCTGTTCTAGGCCGTTTCTTCCTTATCTGTCATTTTTCTCTTTGTGTGTAGGGAGTCATTCAAAACTAGCATTTTCTATTTTTAATCTTATGGTAGAGAGGTTTTTTTCTAGCACCTTATTCTGCCACATATGTTAACCTAGTTGCATTTTCTCTCACTCCACTCAAAATCCAAAACATTGTATCACACATGGTGGATAGTGGCAATATTAAGGCCCAATATTTATGATGTAAATTTATAAGGGGATTAACCTCCTTTCGTTGAGTACCATGGGACTTATTTCTGAGTTCTGTATAGGACTGCATTATTAATCAGTTAATTTAGTATCTACAATCAACTTAGGTTTGTTCTGTTTTACTGTCATATATAAGTATATAGGTCAAAATATACTTCTTCAAATCAAAAATTCTTAAAATTATTTTGTCTCCTATGCAACATTAATAGGCAAAAGGAGATGCAATATCTGGTTCAAGTATTAGGAACAGACAGCTGAGATTTCTGAAAGCTACAATGAAAAATGTTTGTGTTACTTGAAGAGACTAATGTCTTCAACAGCTTTATCCTTTAGCTATTTAGTTAGTTATCCTTATGATGGTGTTCTGGAGGGCCTGAAAGATCTGGCTATTCTCCCAGGCAGCTAAACAAGCTTAACAAATTGAGTCAATAATCAAGTGCATGACCTAGTGAAAAGCGCCCCAAATTCAAATCTTGATTATAGCTAATTGAAATGTGTCCCAGCACCATTTGATTATTAGACTACTTGATCATTAGCTTTTACCATGATTTATTGAATACAACTAAATGGTGTAGGAATCCAAACTAAAACATCCACAACCACAACCCTGGGCAGCTCACAAAACAGTAAAAATAGCAAACCCCCCTCAACCTAAACAATCAGAATAAAAACTGAACAAAAGCTCAATAAAAACTCATGGTAACCCTGGGCAACACCTCTCCCACACATCAACAGGTGATCTTGCTGGGATCCAGCCTCATGCTACCCCAATGCTTGTGGGAAGAGTCAGCTCTTCAAGGCCTTTCAGAAGGCAAGGAGGGTGGGAGGCTGCTGGATCTCTTGGGGAGGGGTATTCCACAGGGCATGGGCACCTATGGAGTAGGCATGCTTCCTAGGTCATACTACATGACAACGTTTGAGGAAAGAGACCTGAAGAAATGGGCATATACCCTCAGGGAGAGGATATATGCGAGGCAGTCTCATAAGTAACCTGGTCCCATGCTATTTATGGTTTAAAGGTGATAACCAGCATCTTGAATTGTACCTGGAAAGAAATTGGAAGCCAATGCAGCTAACACAGCAGTGGTGTAATATGAATAAACCATGGAGTGCCACATTCTGAACTAGTTGTAAGTTCCAGATGGTCTTCAAGGGCAGCCCCATGTAGAGTGAATTACAGTAATCCATCAGGAAGTCACTGGGACATGAGTGTCTATGAGCAAGTGCAAGGCCTCCTGATCCATGAATGGGCACAAATGGCACATAAGATGGATCTGTGCAAAGGCCCTCCCAGCCATGGCTGCCACCTGCTCCTCGAACAGTAGCCACAAGTCCAGGAGGATCCCCAAGTTGTGCACCAGCTCTGTTCAGATGAGGGCTATCCTAGCAAGAATTAAAGAGGACTAAAAACATAGCACTACTCTCTCTTGCTAGGGTTGAAGCAAAGCCAGTTCCTCCCCATCCAAACCCTTACAGCCTACAGCCTCTGGCCAACACTGGATAATGCCACTTGGCTAGTCAGGGGTGGAGATGTATAGCTGGACATCATCAGCATATTGATACCACACCCTGTGCCACTGGATGACTTCCCCCAGCAGTCTCATGTAGATATTAAGGAGGTGTGAGAGACTCAAACCCTGAGGCACCCCACATTGCAGGGGCCTAGGGCTCAATCTATCCCACCCCACCAACACTGACAGGAACTGGCTACAGAGGAAGGAGAACAATAAAACAGTGCCTCCCACTCTCAGCCCCTGGAACCTATACAGAAGGATACCACAGTCAATAGTACAGGTAGTCCCCAGTTTAAGAACAAGTTCTGTTCCCAAGGTCTGTCCTTAAGTCAGATTTGTATGTAAGCCGGAATAGTATTATTGTATAATACTGTATAAGTAGTATTGTGTAATGAACTCGAACCATTGTGTATTTAACTTGAATCACTGTGTATTTAACTCTAATTTTGCTACAATAGCATCTGTTCTTAACTATGGGTCATCTGTAACCTGGGCATTCTCAATCCTGGGGACTGCCTGTATCAAAAGCCAGTGAGAGGTCCAGGAGAGTCAGAAAGGAGGCATCACCCCATCCCGAGCCCCCCACAGGTCATCCACCAGTGCCACCAATGCCTTCTCAATGTTGTAACCCAGCCTGAACCCCGACTGAAAAGGGTCCAGATAATCTGCTTCATCCAGGGCCCTTTGAAGCTGTGCCTACCACCCTCTCAATAACCTTTCCTAAAAAGGAAAGCTTGGAGATCAGACAGAAGTTATCTAACATTGTTTCTTAAAGTGCCCCCTGCAAAATAAATAAAAATTAAAAGTGGCTTTTTCCTGCCTTAGGAGGTCGGCCTGCCCCTATTCCACCTTTTTAAAAAGATGTATTGATTCCAGCAGAGTTTATTATTTTATCTATTGCTCTTTTATTTTACTTATTAATGTTCCATTTTTAGAGTTTCTACACTAGTTGATTTTATTATACAACATATTTTAGATAGGCAGGATTGAAATAAATTTAAATTAAAATAAAGTTTAACTTTAAAATATATTAAACTTTAATTGTATTATATTGTTAAGTATCTCAATCTGCAAAAATATATCTTATTGTTACCTGTAGGATTAGGATATGGAATACTGGAAATAAATGAAGTGCATATTATTTTTACACACACACACACACACACACACACACACACCTGTTTTTCTTACTGTAAATCTTAAAAGCAGTATACAATAAAACAATTTGAATACAATAATGCAGCCACTAAGCTGAAACAATATAAAAGTAACATTAATTATAAAGAGAAGAAAAACAAAAAAAGAACCATTAATACAGCATTAATTCAGTGAAATCTTGGAATAAAAAGTGAATTTTCAACAGGTATAAAAATATATATAATAGTAGGTGCCTCATAAATTTGCAGGGAAGGTCCACCTGTAAAGTAACTGCAAGAGAACACTTCTTTGTTCTCAGCACATGCAAGATCTTCCTGGACAACCTTAACAAACAACGTAAGTCTGTCAGATATGTGGTTCCAACTAGCTTATGTCAGAAACAAAACCTTTAACCTGGCTCAGTAACTAACTGGAGGCCACTGTAGAGTCTTTGGAAACAATGCATGGCCAGGTGTTCTGCTAAACACACTAGCTAACACTTGCTTCTGGAACAATATCCATGACAGCACCTTACATAGAACATTACAATAATCTACCAGCATGTGAACAATTGTGGCCAAACTAACCTATCCAGGAAAGGGAGCAGTTGATATACAACTAAAGTTACAAGCTCCCTATATTGCATAGGTTATTGTGCCTCAACTGATGATGATGGCCCTAGAAAGACTTCCAAACTATGTGCGTGTTCTTCTTAAATGAGGGCAACCCCATAGGTAAGCTCCTAATTCCCTTATCTGGGAATCACCCACAAGGTCTTGTCAAGATTCAGCCTCAATTTATTGGCCCTCATCTATTCCCTAAATGCACCCAAACACCGGTTTCAAATCATACTCAGTTACTCCTGGTTCTGATGTTATGGAGAAGGAGAATTCAAGTGTTATCAGCATATTGATGATATCCAGTCCCCAAACATCTAATAACCTCAGGTAGTATTGTTAAACAGTATTGAGAACCAAATTGCACCCTGTGAGTTTCCTCAGTCCAGCTCCCTCTTCATGTACTGGGATATACACATTTATATATTCTTGCTGATTTTTTTTTCCAGATAAGAGCTGGAATCCAATCCATCCCAACTGACATTACACCAACAAGGTGCACACTTGCCTTGTTTGTTCATATGCAAGTTATTTCTTTTTTCACCTTTTTGGGAGCAAGATGAATTACTACAAAGATGTAATGTATTCAAAAGAAGAAAAAAATGGAGCTCCCTCTCTCTTATAAGGAACAAGTACTAATTAGTTTGTGACAAGTAATGTCTACTTTTGAAAGGAAAAGCCACCCACATATCAGCCTTCTGAGATAGACCAGATCAGGAAACCAACTCCATAGTAAGACTAGAACTATACTTTATTGAGACAGACTACAGCAGCAGAATCTTGCAAGTTTGATAGTGTTTCTCTTCCCCACCCTCTTATACCCAGTTGAGTCAGGGAGGAGCCAATCTGAGTCTCTTCCTAATATTACCTCCTTTCCCAGGGCTTAAGAAATGCTTTTGCCCTTTTTGTTTATGTAACCATTTCTGAATATTTGTTTAGGTAACCATTTCTGAATATTTGCCTCAAGGTTATCTCCATAGCTCTCTATATATCATGACACAGCTACATCCTTATACTGAGTAAGATGAGCAAAGGTAATATTCTCATATTACTCTCTAATGACAAAATATGTATTATTAATTTACAAAATACTGATGCACTGATTAATAGTTAGGACACATGGTTAATGCAACAAACCATTTCCTAGTGTGATGAGCGGTGACCAAATTTGAAATATAAATAAAATAAATAAAATAAACATTTAATATATTAAAGTTACTCAACTTAATTTTCACAGCAACCTCTGCTACTTAAAAAAAGGAAATTGCAATGGAGCAAACAAATTAAGCAGTAAATTATCCAAAATGTCTATTTAATGAACTTTCTATTTAGTAGTATTTACATGCATATTTTACAATACATTAAAAATTAAGACACACAAAAGTTAACAACAAATATCCAGAATTCAATCTGGATTTTGAGTCTCATTTGCATGATGCTTTCAACCCGCTATATGTTTATCTTTTAAATGAAAAAGAAACACATGAAACAGAAAGCCATGCTTGTACAAACCTTAAATAATCAAAGTTAGAGAAAAGTAGAGTTGTAGGGGAAAAAATAATAATAATCAAAACTGCACTTCTGTAAATAATATTGCTAGATATAACCATATAGCCATGTTGAAGAGATTTGGGGGTCTTAGAATATGACTATGTTGAAAAGAATCACCCTTAGCTATTCTGACCAGTAAATATCCCACCTACATTATGTGGTAACTTTCCTCAATCTGGATGCCCTGCAGATGTGTTGATTTCAATTCCCTTCCCAGCCAGCATGGTCCTTGGTGAACATTTGGAAGTTTGAGCCCACATACCCGAGAATGAAGTTGTCATAAGAGTCCTTTATGAGTAGAATGATCTACCCGCCCTACACTTGAATTCACTGTTAAGGGGCAAAGAATAATGGAACCACCATTCCATCATGTGGACATCCAGGTCGTTGCTGAAGGTTTAGTGCAAAATCATACAATAAAAGTAAAGTTATCTATACGGTTGAGTCAGTACATTCATAAACATGTCAGCCTGGACATGAGAGATGAAGTGAAAGTGTCCATTAATAATTTGATCATCTGAGAAATATTCAGTATTACAGAAGAGTATTTTCCAAATGAGCATTTCAGGCTGCTGCTTTAAAAAATGTCTTTACTTTTTCAGATTTCATCACTGAGCATGGATATTAGCCACCGTATAAGTTTCCTTTTTAAAAATCCAGCCATGCATGAGAGGCCAAATTATTTCTGCCAATAGTTCTTAATACCTTATAGAAACTTTTTCTACAGGGCATACTACTCTTTAATGAGAAAGCCAAAAGGCTTCCATGGAGAAATGGAGCCAAGAGCAATACTAGTTATAGAAATTAAGATCTTATAATACAGTAGAAAAGCCTTCTGATTAAATCAGATGTAAATTAAGTTACTCTTAAGTTCCATACAAGAAAATACTCATTAAATACTCCAATGTTTAGATAACATTGCTTTTTATTTTAAACCCTGCAGAAGTGTAATTAAACACGTTTTCAGAAATGTGCCTGCCAATCAAGTCATCGCATTATGCAACATAAATAGGCAGTCAGGAAGATGGAAGTCTGCCTGCATCCCTCAGATAAGCAGTACAAGCTCCCAGATAAATAGATGAATTCTTGACCCTCACCCACCTCTATCCTAACAGGCCAAGAGAAAGCACAAGCACAGTTACTGTAGAACTACCAATGTACTTTCTCAGATTCAATTTACATAAGCTTTGAACCTGAAAAAAGAAGAAATAATAACAGGTGTTGTGCTTTGAAGAAGTTCTTCCCAATAATTTTTTAGCATGCAAACATATATCGTTAATATTCGTTTGAAAAGTAGCATTTTATGAAATATTTTATTATCTATTTAAAATAGTGGATAAGTAAGGTTACAGGTAGTTCTTGACTTATGACCACAATTGGGACTGGTACTTCTGTCACTAAGCGATGTGGTCAAGTGAATCACACCCAATTTTACAACCTTTTCTGATGTGGTCGTTAAGCGAATCTGGCTTCCCCCATTGACTTTGCTTGTTGGAAGCTCCCTGGGAAGGTTGCAAATGGCATCATGTGACCCCGGTATGCTGCAACCGTCATAAATACACGCCGGTTGCCAAGCATCCAAATTTTGATCATGTAACCATGGGGATGCTGTGATGGTTGTAAGTGGGAGGTCTGGCTGTATGTTACTTTTTTCAGTGTTGTCATAATTTCAAATGGTCATTAAATGAATGGTCATAAGTCGAGGACTATCTGTATTTTAAAGTTAACAAGTTGTTGACATGTATTCCCAACAGCTATCTATTAACCAAAAACAGATGATCCCTAAAAAAAATCACTTTGTTATTTGTAAGATTTAATTGAGACTGGATTGCTGAAGCAATAGTACAAGATCCATGCAAGAAGAAAAGAAGCATCCAGTGAGTTTACTACACGGTATTAGCACAAACACCTTTTTTGAATTCAGCCATGAACTGGATATTGTGTATATCATATTCCTAACCAAATGTAATACGGTGTAACTAATGTCAGTTCCAGCTTTTTCAACATATTTAAATGTATTAATTCTTTTGTAAGAAAGCTATGTACCCATACCAAAAGGCACAACATTTAACATACAAATATAAGATTCTATGTAAGAATTGATTTCACACAAAACTACATGCTGCATGCTGATATGTCAAAGACACAGATTTTAGTTGTAGAATCTTGCTACCACTTTTGCAACTTACTACTTGCACAAACTTCTGAACATATCAGAAAATGGAAACATAAGAACTTCAGCTGAATGTCGATGTTTGATTTATAAGTTTCATTATTAAATAACTGTTATCAATAGATTGGCAGAACTTGAAATGCTACTAAAAGCAGTAAAAAGAAATAGTCCAAATGTAACTCCTATATTAAAAGTTACTCTTTTGTTATTTGCTTATTAAAAATCCATGATGTTCTATTGAGAAAAAGAAACTGCTCAGCAGTTTGCAATATAAGTGAAATGTCATATTAAAAACCAGTGACTAATGTATCTGCATTATCACAAGTGTCAGTAAAATCAAGATTAGTACAAATATAAAATGTGAAAGTATTTAACATTTTAATATTAAACATTTGTATTTGCATAAACAATCTCCAAGAGATTTAATCTGCATTAAATCTATTTTAGTCACAAAAGAAATTGAATATTTAAAACACTTCAACAAATAATTAAATCTTTTTAGTAGATTTAACTCTACTAATTGTATAGTAAATTGCAACCTATCATTTGTAAAGAAAATTGACCTTAAATGTATCCTCAGTTATGTGATACACTAAAAGTATTCCAAGAGACCGAACAGCCTCCCCACCTCTGTCTTCTTTGTGTATATGGTCTTTGTGAAGTTTTATGAAAAGGAAGCACTGAATTCATGACAATAGGTATTGAGATTTGATATTCATATCTTTCCAGCATTTGCACAATCTTCTCACGACTGACCCCATGTTTATTCCTCCTATAAAAAAGAATAATTTAAACAGATTCAAATCTGATAATCTTGAAGTACCTCCTAGAATGCCTTCAGACTGCAAGGGCCAATATATACTTCAGTGGAAAAATAGCAATTGAGCTGTTATATTGAACATAAATGATGTTCAAAAAAGAAGCAGCATTTCTTTTGCCTTAAATATACAGCTTATTCGTGGATGTTTTTCATTTAAAATAAATACATTAAAACCTCACAATTTCCTGCATATTTATAATTATCCTGAGGAAACAAATAGGCAGGTACCAACAAGGATTTTTACACAGACACAATGAAGAGGTCAAGAGGGGCACAATTAGTATTTTTTGTTGGAGATTGCTGCTTAATAATTTCTTGAACAGTCTGACATATATTTCTTTATTTACTGGTCTTCATTTCCTTTGCCTAACTGCTACCAAGTATCCTGGCACAGGGTACCACTGAAGTATTGGACTTGTATTATTTGAAATGAACCACTGAGCAAGTTACTGATAGGACTTGCATGTAGCCTGCAAGTCCTAGGGAGTTTGTGGATCAGGATAACTGAATAACAAAGGGGGATTTTTAAGTGTGGGTGAACTTTCAGAGGAATCAAAAAGGTAGAACAGGCTTGTGAATGGAACTCTATAAGCATGAAAGGGAACCCTAATTACAAGACTGATTATGTGCCATGAAGTTGGTGCTGACTCTGAAGAGACCACATAGGTGTTGTGTGGGTTGGGGAGGGTGTGCGAGAGGTGCTGTGCAAACCAGGGAGGGTGCGAGGGGGTGCGCAAATAGCCGCCACAGCATGAGTACGGAGGCCTGGGGGAGGGGGTGCGGTCTTGCCTGCCGGCTTCTCCTTTGATTTTCTAGGGAAGCCTGCAGGGAAGGTTACAAATGGTGATCATGTGATCTTGGGGCATTTGGCAACCAGTCATAAGTGTGAATGGGTTGCCAAGCACCCAGATTGTGATCACATGACTGCAGGGGTGCTGGGACAGCTGGAACTCCAAGGACCACTTGTAACCACCATTCATTCAGTGCTGTTGTGACTTTGAACAGTCACTGAACAAATGGTCATAAGTTGAAGACTACCTGTATTAGATGGAAGTTGCATAGATTTTTTCAAAAGAGTAAAGTGTAATGCAAATCTTACTTTTCTAGTTCTTCAGGATTAAACTTCCACCATGTATCAGGTTCATGGAATTCCACATCGTAGCCTTTTTCTAGAGCCTAAGTAAACAAAAACTACAGTTATAAAAAGAACATCAAATATTAGCTTTTCTGATCTTGTTTGCAATCCTGTATACACTTACTTGGGAGTAAGTCCTATTAAACTCAGTGGGATTTATTTTAAGAAGATATGTATAAGATTGTACTTCAATTTCAGCACATTTAACGCAATACTTTTTTTATTCCAGTAAAAGTTTTAAGATTTACTGAGATTTATATAGATCATAATAAGACAAAGGTAACACCAGATTTAACTTATGACAAAAATGATTGATACATTTACAGAAATTAGATTTATATATTAAGACAGAAAAGTAAAACTCCATTAAAAGTTGCTGTTTTATTTACCGCTTTCACATAAGGCTTCATTTCCCAGGCCTGTGTATTTGTGTTGTCTATAATAATGGGGGATCTTCCTAGATCCATTGCTTCTTTTGCTGCAATACATATTATAGTAAGAATTCAATTATACAAATAGCAACTAAAATAATTAAACTTTTAAAAACTTCCTGCTAGAGAACAAAAGTTGAAGAGGCTTATCATCTCCCTGTTCACGTTTGTGAGCTCCCTGAATGTCTCTGGTTGATTATGCACCAGCACAGAATGCTTGACTAGACTAGTCTGGCCACTGGCCTGATCTAGCTTTTCTTAAGTTCTTAAGACTATTTTTAATATAATAAGCATTTTCTAATTTCATAAGATCTAGCAAAATGTTTTGATAGCCATTATATTTTCTGTATAATATCATCTATCTTGTCTCACCCTTCCCATTAATACCCAAAGATGCCCCAAATCTGTATTAATATATAAATGGTCAGGTAATTTTTCATACAGAAAACTGCAAGACCAAGTGCTGAGAAAGTAGAATCTACAAGACAAAACAATAAGCCTAAATTAGTTATCTTTACCCTTAACATTCCAGATTTGTATTTATAGAGAAGACAGACACAAGTCAGTTTCCATTTACCAAAATTTCTTCCCTCACAACAAAACAGAGAAAAAAATAGGAAGGAACCATGCTCAAAATTCAATTTTAAATTTGCCTGCTGTTTATAGGAATACTACTGCATGTATCAATGAATCTGTCACAAACTCTCATAGAATTATATTAGCAATTTAAGTGCATATTTCATTGTAAATGTTTTTATATTAATATATCTTAATATTTTCACACCTCGGTTTTGGTTCCACTCATGAGCAGCACTAAGCTGAGAAACATTGTAGGCCCAACATCCATTGATCTGATGGAAGTAATCATCTGTACTGAACACAATGCCATTACAACTCTGACCAAGGAGAATACTGTCAAAGGAATAAAAAGCAAGACAATTACCACATAACCAAATGTTGTTTTTGAAAAAGAGAAAACCTTATACTGAAATTTTAGCAATATATTTCCAGTATATTTTTGGCAGACACCTTAAGACCATGACAGTTCCTAAACCTAATTTCTCATTATCTTTCACATTTTTCTCTGAAGAATAAGTCATTCATAAATGATATTTCACAAGAATTTATTCACTTCCATATCAGATAGCTTACTAAGTTATTACTTGATTGAATATTTCTGCTTTCTTACCTATCTTTCTGTCTTCATGTGATGTGAAGAAGCTATTCCAAAGAATACTAATCATTATTTTCTACCCTTGCTGAACCAACAGGCATATTTCATATTTGATTTTTAGAGCAAAACTACTGCAAGACCTACCCATCAGCATTACTCAGAAGGACCCCTTTATCCATCCATCAGTAATTTTTAAAAATTCATCCCCCATAAACAACCAATAAACAGCCAATGTATATACACTAATAGTTTAATTTCTGGTAAATACTAGAACGTTCTGCATGAGACATGTCAATTAAAGTGCTGTGACATTAAAAATTATACCCCGGATAGCATAATATAAACATTTCTAACAAGTCTTTAAAATTCTCTTGTTTCTATAACATCTTTAGAAACCAGTCTATTTGTTCTACCTCAATTACTGTACTCATATTTCAACAAAAATGTTTGGACCTATTTCTCAATCCCCTAAAGCATACTACTAAAAGAATGCATGTTAATTACATTAGAACATAAATATTTATGGCTATATTAATTCAAATTATCCCCCAAATCTTACAGAATATTTTTAATTAATGAAATAAATAATCAATAAAATGTAGTCTAATAGCAAGAGAACATGATTTACAGATAAGATTCATACTGGCTTTTTGTGGAATCAACAGTCACTGTATGTCCAAAGACTTATTTTGTTGGCTGGAAGTTAAAAGTTATGGCAAACCTGATACAACACCAATCATCTGAAAACTCAATAATTTCAACAGCTTTAAAGTTTGCTTTGTTGAAGAAGATTTTGCCAGCCTTTAGGGCACCTTAAATTGACTACTGTTGCACAGTCTTTATCTTTCACATTTTTGCACATATAAATATATTTATACAAACAAGTAGTTTGCTTGGCTGATTTGTTCATGCTCACATACAAGCTTTTTTCATTATTTTAAACAAGAAGGAAATACAAACAAGAAGTAGCTGATCTGAAATTGTCCAGAGCTCACAATCTTCTGATAATTATAAACAATGTATTTTTGTTTCTAAAATGTTAACACTTGGGTTAATATTTGAGCTTAAACAAGCAAGTTAAAGAGTACATTTTGATGAGTAATTTAAGACCAGTGGCCAACCTCTGAAAAAGTCATAGGTGACTTAGATCTAGTGCAGGTCTGGAGTTAGAAAGGAGTAAGAAGTAGAGAGGGAACAGAGTAAGAGGAAATAGCACTACAGAAGTGGAAACCTGCATGTTACATTGGATCTAGCTTACTAAATTTAACTCCATACAAGACAGCCTATGATATAAAATATTTGTATTTTATTCTTAAAATGAATTCATGATTTACTTACTGAGATAAAGTTGTCTTTCCAGAACCTGGAAGCCCTCTTAATATTAAAAGCTGTTTTTTAAACTCATATAATTTGTCCTTAGGATGCTGTTGGGGAACATTATTTGATTCCTCAAAATGGTGAACTTTCCTGTCTTTCCAATTTGCTTGGATTTCACAGAAACCATTAACTATATGTCCATCAGGTATACTACATTCATTTCTGATTGTATGCATACTATGAATATTAGAATGATTACTGTATGCATTACTTTGATCACATGCTGAACTGGTCATGTTAATTTTTTTTTTTAGTTGTTCTACATTCGAAGAATTGAAACCATCTGAACAAAGTGATAAGGAATTAGAGTCCTGAAAATTAAAGTGAGCAGTAAATTGAGGGGGTGGGTTGTAAGGTATTATAAATGGATGGGTCTGTTGCCAACTATGCCTAAACTGAGGCACAGAATCATTCCAGAATCTAGAATCTTCTTGTTTATTATATGGTTGTTCAGCTGCCCATACATCTCTTCCATGGTCACAACTTTGTCTCATGCCAGTTCTGTGACCACTTGGGGCATTACACATGTATTGTTCTTTGTCAGCTCTGTAACCACTTGATTCATTATAAAAACATTGTCCCTCATTACTCTTAAGTAATGTCTTATGAGGCCATTCTTGAGAGCTTATATAAATTACTTGATTTGATTTACTACAGTCCAGAGGTTGATGAGGTGAATTTGCTTCTGTCCCCTGTAAATGAATATCTAGACAACTTTCCTTACTTTCAAGCTGATCAATTTCCCTGTAGAACTGTGACAATTCATCTTCTATTTTTGGCATATCACAGGAGATAGCTTGCACTATTTCTTTCTCAGAATTTCTGCCAATAATAGTATTTGATCCTTTTGGGCAGTTGCTTTCAATATACTTTTTCTTTTGATTATGTTCACGATCACCTTCACTTTTATAAATGGGTCCAATAAATGCTTTGCTTGTGCTGTATAGTTCTGTCTCCCCTTTATTCTTATGTTCCCTAATGAAATTGTTCTTATCTCCATTATGAGCTACATTGCTGTTGTTAGTAACAGAAAAATATTCATTTTCTGTAATCTCAGCTTTGTTTACTAAACCTGAAGATTCTGTTGAACTTGGTGTTTTATCAGGGGGTGCTTGGTTAAATTGGTTTAACATTTGTGCATTTTTCCCCCTCTCTTTTTCCTCCTCTTCCTTCTCTTCTTCATCATCATCATCAGATAGCGACAATGGAATAAAACCAGAATGGGTTTTTTTAATATGTATTTCCTCATGAAGTCTTTGTAATCCATCATAGGATTTACCATAAGGCTCTTCAGTAGATTTCATCTTTTTAGAAGAGGGCTCAGCTACTGAGGCATCCTGATTTTCAAAGTATCTTGGCTTATACACAGCATGAAGCATCTTAAAAATAATAAAACATGTTTAAAGCATTATTTCAATTATGTTTCATGTTTTGACCACACATTACTCATGCAATGATTGAAGCTAAGCATGCTGAACAGAGTATACCCACTGAAACCAACAGATTTTTCTTCTGAGTAAAGATACTAAATAAAATAATTGCATTGTAAAGTTATAAGAGATTGTGAAAAGGAGCCGAAAGGCAAAACATATTCTTTGGTTTACAAAATGCTTTAGCATCAAGGTGTTTTTATATTTCAATGACAGTATATAATACATTTGCTATATATGTTAACTTTAAATTGCCTCAGAAAAAAATATCAAAAAAGGTTATGAAAAAGCTGAGGTCAAACAACAATAAAGTGGCTCAAGCTTATTTAGAAAATACACAATAGCAATCCTCAAAGAAAAATAAGCCCTTGCCACTTCAGAATTTACATCCCAAGTCGTACTGTTTTAGCTTTGCCCTTTTCTAAAAAGATGCCACATATTACCTAAGACTCATGATCTGGATTTGGGATGGCAGCCACTCCAATAATCTCCCCACACGGTGTCTGTGTGTACACCAGGGTTTCTCAACCTCGGCAACTTTAAGAGGTGTGGACTTCAACTCCCAGATGGCTGGCTGGGGAATTCTGGGAGTTGAAGTCCACACATCTTAAAGTTACCAAGGCTGAGAAACACTGGTGTACGCTATCTATTCTTCACCAAGGCCAAGGTATGCTTCCCCTTGTTTTTACACATCAGGCATCCCAGCATCACTGGGCATGTTAATCCTACACCTTCGCAATACCCTTATCCAACGAGCGACAGGAGCTCAGATAGAAAAGCAGAGCCCCAAGGAAAGGCTTCCTTCCTTCTGCCCCCTCAGAAGATCTTGACTACAAGTCCCACCACCCTCAGTTAAGCGACTACCCTTACAGCTGAGGGCGATGAGAGCTGTAGTCCAAGAGGGCCAGATTGGCGAAGGCCGGCGGATATATCCTCCGTAAACACACGTCACACAGAAAACAGCGGCCGCCTACCCCCGTTCTCCCACAGGCTGTGCAGTACAGAGGCTTCCTCGCAGTCCTTGCCTCATCACTACTTAGCATCGCTCTTCCAAAACAAACTTTCTATCCGCATCTGGAGACTAACCTCAGAACAAATAGGCCACACGCTCTCCAAGCATCCCGGAAGCCAAGCGGAGACCGCCACGCTCCCCCACTCAAGCAAACCCGACCCCCATAAATCCCCAGATCGCCTCTTTCCAAAATGGTGGCCTTCCACAACGTCGCGCATGCGCGAATAGCGCGTTCTGTAGTTCTCACGGCCTACAAGGATGAAATACATTTCCCAACATTCCTAGAGAGTTAATATGACATCACAGAAGAAGAAAAGCGAAGGCTGTAACCCGTGGGAGAGCGGAGTATTGAATTCCTGAAAAAGCCGTTGCGTGGGGCAAGTTTCGTAGAATACGTGAAACAAAAAAGGGAAATTCTCGATTTTTACTTGACCTTGATGTAGCAGGTATAACGGTCGAACAGTTCGACCGTTCGAAAGATCTTTAAAATAATAAATGTCTGAATGCTATCCAGAATCCAGTATATGAAGCCGTCCCCGCGATTGTCCTTTCCATGTATTGGCATCATACCGCCTAGTTCTACCTACCATTTATCACTTGCAAAAATTCGGATGATCGCTAATTGGCAGCAACGAGGTACAAAACCTCTACTTTTCGTCCTGACTTTTGCAGCCCAGATGTCGTAGCCCGATTACAACCGGCTTAATTCCCAGCCAGCTTCAGAACCCGCTTTAGAGGGTTCCACATTCAGTTACATGAGAGTAAATGCCATAGAACTCAGTGGAGCTTAATCCTAACAGGTAGGGTGCACTATACGGTATGGGGGTTTTGCTGTGCCTCACATAAATTCGTTTATTTTAAACATTTTATTTTTTTTACTGTGTTCCTAAAAATGCCTTTGTTGAGGTTTTCTATTCTAGCCTTTATGTCTATAGCTTCCTCCATATGCAACAAGCAGAAATTCTTTTTCCATTGTTGCATTTCCACAATAGGCATAATTGAAAGCTGCCTGGAACTTGAAAAATAAGTTGTCTTCTAATTTATTTCATGTAAATTCAGTTGGTACAGTGGATAAGGCATTGAAGTAGAACTGATAATGTCTGGAATAATGTCCACCTTCATTTGTGGAAGCTCAAATTGACTTTAGGAAAGTCACATTCTCCTCATCAACTACCTCATAAGAAATAGGGGATAAAATGAAAGGAATTACCCATGTAAACTCCTTGACTTCAGAAAAAAAAAAGAGAGTAGATTTTAAAATAAAATTAGTTAAATAAAGTTTTAATAATGTTCAGATTTAATTTCATGTAATTTTTCTATGTATAGATCCACCTAAAATGTATGTACAGATCTTCAAATCTGCATTATCCAGTATTTTCTCCATTGACTAATTACCTTGGTAAGAAAGCTCCCTTTCAAAATATTTCTATAAAAACCTTGCTGTTATGTTAAAGCAATAACTTCTGGAGTATTAAAAACTTCCTCTGCTGGAAGTGACATGCAACTGCATTTATCTGGTCAGTATGATAATTCTAACCTGTAGTTTGCTGAAAAGATTAGAAAGGAAAGCTTAACATATTCTAACAGTTGTGATCTTGCTTTGGTTAGAGAAGTATATTTACTTCCCTTTTAAGATCATCTCCATCTGCTGCAATTAAATCAACCAAATACTTCAGAATATGGAATGGACTACAACAAAGATGCATATTTTCATCAGATCTATTTAATTCGTATGGCAAATATAATACAGTAGGAGGATTTGAAAAGACGACAGCTGGAATCAAAATTGGTGATCAAATCTGAGCTATGCTTAACTTTGTTAGCTAGAAGTTAAAAAGACTTAAAAAGCCCTTCATAGCATGGGCCTGGGTTATCTGAGGGATAGACCCTCCGTGATTGTATGTAGCCATCCCATCAGATCTAGCAGGAGAGGCATGCTATGGGCCCTGTCTATTACAGAGTGCCATCTGGTAAGACCCAGGAAGAGAGCCTTTTCTGATGTGGTTCTGCCCTTTGGAACATCATCTCCCCAGAGATAAGACTACCCCCAACCCTGTTGGCCTTTCATAAGACTTTGAAGATGTGGCTATGTCACTGAGTATGAGGATCAGAATGTAGGGCAGAGTCCATGAGAACGTTATGTTGATGTTGGATGTTTGTTTATAGTTTTATTCTGGCTGCTGACTATGTATGTACAGGTAGTCCTCACCAATGGTAATTAGGACTGGGAACTCCATTGCTAAGCAATGCGGTTGTAAGGTATGATGTCATGTGATTGTACCAATTTATGGCAATTCTGGCAGTCCCAGATGGCATTGTTAAATGAATCCCACTCAGTCGCAGCATCCCACAGTCATGTGATCGCCATTTGCGACCTGATGGTCACATGATCATGATTTGGGGACTTGGCCACCAGCTTGCAATTATATTGCAGTGTCCTGCAGTCATGTGATTGCCATTTGTGACCTCCTGCCAGCTTCCCCATTGACTTTGCTTGTTGGAGGCCAGCAAGGAAGGTTACAAATGGCAATCGTGACTGCGGGATGCTGTGACATCGTAATTGCAAGCTGGTGGCCAAGTGCCTGAATTGCGATCATGCGACCATGGGGATGCTACAATGGCCGCAACTACGAGGATCTGTCATAAGTACCCCTCATTCAGTGCTGTAACTTCGAACAGTCACTGGATGAGTGGATGTTAAACGAGGACTACCTGTATTGTTCTGCTGTTGTTTGGTTGCATTTTTAAATCACTGTTAGCTGCCCAGTGTCACAATGATGAGATGGGGGCCATATAAATAATAAATAATTTAGAATTCAATTAAAACAAGTCCCAAATAAACCTATTGGTAATGTATAATTTGTATTGTTTTTATATGTAATTGTATGTCATACGTACATACAGGTACTCCTCGCTTCACTTGTTCAGCAACTGTTTGAAGTTGTGATGGTGCTGAATGAGTGGTACAGACAGTCCTCTACTTATGAACTTTCAAGTTACAAATTTCCGCCAAGATGAAGAAACCTCCAACAACTCCAACAATGAAGGTCCTAGAAGGAAGGTCCAGAAGTTTATGGTGCACACGCATACGTATGCAGCGCACCATAAACTTCTGGGCGTACGTATGCGGCACACCATGGTTGGACTTACAAACAAAATAGACTTATGAACAGCTTCTTGGAACATAACCTATTTGTAAGTAGAGTCTGGTCCTTGAAGTTCCATACTTTGCACCACCTCCATGCGATTCAGGTGTTTGGCAGCTGGCTCACACTTACAATGGTTGCAGCACCCCACTGATCACCATTTGTGACTTTCCCTGCCAGCTTCCCACAAGCAAAGTCAATGGGAAAGCCAGCAGGGAAGGTTGCAAGTTGTTCCAGTAAGTCCCCTCAGCCTCCCTGAACTTTCATGGCGCTATGGCCTCCTTCTCCAGCCTCCCTGTGCTTGCACCAACCTGCAGCCTCCTTCCCCTGGCTTCCCTGTGCTTGTGGACGGCCTGCATCAGGCCTCCCAAGGCCTCCCCCACCCCCTCATTGCAGCCCTGCGCTCCTTACCTGGGACTCCTGCCACTTCCTGCTTAATGACCCTTGTGTCTTGGCATTATGACACCAACTGGGACTGCTGGGATTGTCATTGCTAAGCGATGCAGTTGCTTTCCAACTGCATCACTTAGTGATGGCAATTCTGGCCCCAGTTGCCATTGTAACCCAAGGATTTCCTGTATATATTCCTGTATATGTACTTGTCATGTAAATATTTTGTAGCCAATTCAGGAAGCAACAAAGCAATTGTTTAAAAAGAAGTAGATGTTCAGAAATATGTACCGTATTTTTCTGACTATAAGACGATACTTTTTTCTAAAATCCTTACCCTAAAAACTGAAGGGTGTCTTATTCAAGGAAGTCAGCCAAGAATTGTGCGGTTCCAAACTGCCCATACTTTGTTTCTGCAGAGAGGCTATTTCCTATTGCTAGCCTCCAATCACGAGTGAAATAGCTTGTCTCCCAAACAGACTTCCTCCAATCACGAGCCTGATGTAACTGACGTCAGCTGATGCTGAACAAACCAATTAGAGGAAGGCTGATTGCAGAGACAAGCTATCTGCAGTTTCACTTGTGCTTGAATGTAATCAGTTAAGCAAAAGAGCCTGGAAATAGAGCTGCAGAGAAACGGTTTGGACCTCCTCCCACCGAGTGTATCAGGTCAATGTTAACTAATTACTAAATAAAAATGTGTTCTGCACTATCTTTAAAATATTGATTTTTAAATTTTGGGCTGGAAAAGTGGGGGTCGTCTTGTACATGGGGGCGTCTTATTGTCGGAAAAATACGGTACATTCTTAGTAATATACTGAATATGTCATAGCTTGGTATATCCTTGAAATTACATGAAAATACTTTAAAATTAGTATAGAAAACATGCGGCAACACATGATGAAAGGACAATAAACTGAACTGTTTCATGTAAGATCATAAGAACAGTCAGGACCAGAAATATTGGAACAAGGATAACTGTTTTGGCATTTGGCCTCTGTACACCACCACACTGAAGTTGAAAGGAAACACACCAAGATGGAAGGGAAGTCAGGACTTTCAGCTGTAATTCAAGGGGTTTGACAAAAGTGGGTCACTAACCATTCCGGAAGTACAGCCAGTGGCATACACACACACCCATCGTTGGTGGCTCATAAGTAATGGAATGAATGGCTGACAAGCAGCTGCATATGAATGGCTGACAAGCAGCTGCATGGCCAGGTGTGGCCTGTTTCCTAGGTACCCCATGACCAATCAAGCAGATAAAAGGCCTGGAGGTGGTTCTGAGTATTACATTTGCATTTGGTAGCTGTTCACTGGAACTCTCAACATTAGGTCCAAACAGGTGTGCATGCGAGTGAAGGAGGCCATCATTAGGCTGAGAAAATAAAATAAACCCATCAGAGAGATAGCAAAAACATTGGGAGTGGCCAATACAACAGTTTGGAACATCCTGGAAAAGAAGGAATTAACTGGCAAGCTGAGCAATAGCAAAAGGCCTGGAAGACCATGGAAGACAACTAAAGTGGATGACCACAGAATTCTGCTCATGGTGAAGAGGAACCCTTTCACAACATCTAGCCAAGTCAAGAACACTCTTGAGGAGGTAGGCACGTCATTGTCAACATTTACAGTCAAGAGATGGCTTTATGAATGTAAATACAGAGGCTTCACAACAAGGTGCAAACCACTGGTAATACTCAAGAACAGAAAGGCCAGATTAGACTTTGGCAGCAAACACCTAAAAAAGCCTGCCCAGTTCTGGAATAAGATTCTTTGGACTGATGAAACCAAGATTAACTTGCACCAGAATAATGAGAAAAGTACAGAGAAGGAAAGGAACAGCTCATGATCCAAAGCATACCACATCATCTGTCAGACATGGTGGAGGCAGTGTTATGGCATGGGCAAGTATGGCTGCCAGTGAAACCGGGTCACTGGTGTTGATTGATGACCTGACTGCTGATAAAAGCAGCAGGATGAATTCTGAAGTGTATAGGGCTGTATGTTCTGCTCAGATTCAGCCAAATGCTGGCAAACTGATAGGACGCCGCTTTATATTGTGGATGGATAATGACTCAAAACATATAGCAAAAGCTACCCAAGAGTTTCTCAAGGCAAAGAAGTGGGATGTTCTTCAATGGCCAAGTCAGTCACTTGATCTCAGCCCAATAAAGCATGCTTTTCACTTACTGAAGACAAGACTGAAGGCAGAAAAACCACAAACAAGCAGCAGCTGAAGGCAGCTGCAGTAAAGGCCTGGCAAAGCATCTTGAGGGAGGAAACTCAGCATTTGGTCATGTCCATGGGTTCCAGACTTCAGGCAGTCATTGAATGCAAAGGATTTTCATCCAGGTATTAAAGGCTATCCTTACGTTTGTCATGATGTTGGTTTGTTCCATTACTTATGAGCCACCAACGATGGGGATGTGCATATGCCACTGGCTGTACTTCTTGAATGGTTAGTGCCCCACTTTTGTCAACCCCCTTGAATTACAGCTGAAAGTCCTGACTTCCCTCCCATCTGGGTGTGTTTCCTTTCAACTTCAATGTGGTGGTGTACAGAGGCCAAATGCCAAAAACAGTTATCCTTGTTCCAATATTTCTGGTCCTGACTGTATATGAACAGGCCAAAAGCCTCCCTAGTCTAGCGTGTATTCAGAAAATTCATAAGCAGTGTGATGGTGAACATTCTTCCACTGTTGCTCACTAGTGATTCATAGAGGTTGAATTTGCTATTTCCTTTTTGAAACCATTGAGCTAGGTGGGAATCATAATTTTTGATGGCAGCAGATTCCATAGTTTAATTATGCACAGAGTGTGTGTATGTATATGTATATGTATGTGTATATATATGTATATGCAAGTGTGTGTGTGTGTGTGTGTGTGTATATCTCCTGTCTCCATGGGTATGCATGAGGGGGCTAGGAAGGGGGAAATGACAATATATGTATGATGATGTCATGACAAATACCATGTCAGATGTTGGGATGCAAATACATAATGATGGTTTTTGCATAATGATGATATTGATATTATTTTGGCATCATTGTGGTTTGCTGCACATTCCCCTACCCAAATCTATCCCCTACCCTGCACATTCCCCTACCCAAATCTATATTTAGTTTCAGAGGATTGTCTACAATTCTAATGCTGCAAGAGATGGAGACCAAGTTTGTCAATAACTTCTTGCTAGTCATTTATTTGCAGATGTTTCAGTCTTTAGAGAAACCCTCCCATGTAGTTGTATGACAATTTAGCTGTTCTCTTATTAGTAAAAATCAAGTTGTTATTTCAGTGGCACTCCTTTATTCAATTATTAGCCACTGGTGTGCAATAGGGCTGTAAATATTTTTCGAAAGCTTTAGAACCTACAGGAACAAATATGAAGCACTCCTTTTGGAATCATTAAAGTAGGCATGTCCTTTTCCAGACTGGTGGCTGCTTCAGTAGCTGTTCATGGCCATTTCCACACATGTGTGCAAACATGGTCACTCTGCTTCACTGGGAAAATGTAGGATTTAAACCAATAGGCAAGTATGGGACTGAACTCTCAGAAAGTTCTTTTAATAAAATAGAAAGGAATGGATGCTATATAAAGATAAGAGAAGGAATATAGAGACATCTCTTTTAGAGCAGAAATGAGTTGATTTCTTTTCAAAATATCAAAATCTAAAGCAGAATGGTTGCTGATAGTCAGGCAGTGATGGTCTTCTATAAAATAACATTCCTATCCATTTTAAAAAGCTTTAATTAGTGAGCAGCTGGAAGGAGGACTGACCTGTATTAGTGAAAGTTGATTTATTTTCATTCTCTAGAGGTTAATTTTCCACAGAATAGGATGGATGCCTGCTTGCTAAGTACTGAAGGTAAGATGCATTGTAAATAGTATCACAACTGCTGTACAGAAACATTCACTGAAGGGCACATTTTTCCGCTGATGTTTATAGCTTTCTCATTTTTATACCAGTTCCTTTAATAATCTTGAGAAATTTCATCAAAGTAGCTTTCTCCAACCTGGTATCCTCCAGATGTGCTGGGAATGTAATTCCATGAATTCCCATGAATTACAGTACTATCATCTCCAGAAGGTGGCAGGTTTCAGGATGGACTATCTGCCCCACATAATTTTATGCACATCTATTGGGGACTGTTCCATTAAACTCAGTATATTTTATTTGCATTTAACTCAGTTGGAATCAGACTTAACATTAGTTTCAGGCATAAAAAAAACCCCAAGTGCTCTTGTAAAATATCCTAAATGAAGCTATGGTACTTTATGTATGCCATCTTTCTTGGGAGCAAACATCCCCAAATCAATGGCTTTTGCTCTCAAGAAAATATACTTACGTTTAGGGTCTAAATTAGAATGAAATGCTAAGATGCTTGAAATTATAAAGAATTACATTACAAATATAGCTGTAATATAACACATACAGCAAAATTAAGTATCCTGATACCAAAGAAATGCAATAATAAATTCATCTAACAGAAGATATACCCAAATCGCATTTATTCTGACCTTGGTGCTTTCTTATTTGCTTAAATATAGCAATTACCTGAAATATAATGATTCATGTGCCTATAAAACTATAATACAAGTCTGTGAAAAAGTATTCACCTTAATTTGGATTTTATGAGTTCCACCTATGTTTGGCACGGAATGTTATCCAACCTACACATGGGTCCTACTAATATATACAATGCAGAGTCTGAATAAACAAGTAACATATAAGATCCATGTGAAGCTCAGAAAACATTCAGTGCCCAAAATTTCAGAACTGAAAGGGGCAGAATACATTTTCTCAAATTGTTACATAAAAATGTTGGAGAGTATAGCTTATCACAAAAGGGCAAGCTTATCACAAAATGTGAGACGTGATTTCTGATAGATGTATGCGATTTATTATTCATATTTTAATCCCAAATGTTTTTAAGAGAGATCAAATAGCAAACTGTCACCATATATATCAAGTCATTTTGAAATATGAGCTGTGTTAAAAATGTTAATAGTCTGTAATTTTAGAGTACATATTTTCCTCTTTTTATTATGCCTTTTCCTCATTTCACTATTCTTTTAAAGCTTAATGTGCAGGATTTTTTTTTTTTAACATCATTACATTCTTCCCAGCCTGACACTCTGCAGATTTAGACATGACTATGTCCATTGACTTCTCATTTCCATCATGCCTATGTTTGCCTGGAGTAGCTACATAAGGGCACTTAGACAGAAGGCTTCTAGCACTACCAATGAGAAAATCATGTACAATTACAGAGTGGATTTTTTTCCTGATAATAATGTGAAGAAAGCAGAGAAAAACAGGAAAATGATAGAAAAGGAACAGCATCATTTGGACTCACTAAAAAATCTGTAAACTTCATCCAACTTCATGGATGGATCATCATCTATCAGATGTTCCCCATCTTCAAGCTGATATGCAACATCAATACTACAGGTAGTCCTCAAGTTACGACGGCAATTGGGACCAAAAATCCATCACTAAATAATGCAGTCATAAAGCGCAATGTCATGTGACCACATCACTTAGGGACGGCAATCCCAGCAGTCACTGTTGATGTCATTAAGTGAGGATCATGGGTCGTTAAGCGAGCACCTCCTCGCAACTTCCTGCCAGCTTCCAACAACCAAAGTCACTGGGGAAGCCGGCAGGAAGTTGCTAGTCTCAGGCAGCTCACAAGCAGGCCAGCAGGCAGGTAAGTGGCTACTGTCAGGTGGGAGAGGGAGCAAGGGGGTGCATGGGTGGCTGGGGAGGTGTGGCACAAGTGTGGCAGGGCTTGGGGTGGCTGCTGCTGCCTGGGGGAGGGTGTGCAAGTGGTGGGGGAGGGGAGGCATGGCATGGCATGAGTCCAGTGAGGCTCAGGGAGGGTACGTGAGGGTGTCCAGGTGGTAGGGGAAGAGTGGTGAGGCTTGGGGAGGGTACTTGAGTGGCTGGCATGGTGTGAGCATGGGCGGGGGAGACTTACCTGAGTGACTTGCAACCTTTCCTGCTGGCTTTCCCCATTGACTTTGCTTGAGAGAAGCTGGCAGGGAAGGTCACAAATTGTTATCATGTGACCACAGGACACTGCAACTGTCATAAGCGTGAGCCGGTTGCCAAACACCCAGATTGTAATCACATGACTGCAGTGGTGCTGGGATGGCCATAACTTCGAGGACCAGTTGTAACCACCACTTGTTTAGAGCTTGCTACTTTAAGATGTTGCCAATAGACGTGATGTTCCCACTCCTGCATGCTCCAAAGCAGTTTTTGCATATCAAATTGGAAGTGCTGCACAGCTCTTATAATCATACTTATATGATTTAGTAGAACAGAAAGTTATTCTTCTGTCATTAATTTCCGAGAAGTAAATTGAAGTATTTGAGCTTGTTCATGGGGTATCCAGGAAATCCCATGATGTACAATTAGCCTAACTCAGCATCCTTCTTTTTGTATATTTCTGTCAATTATTTTTCATCCTGATGGTTAGCTACATAAAATATCTAGAAATTTATCATTACATACCTGTAGTGGAGGTAATAATAGAATGTTAGAGGCAGGTACCCATCACCTTTACAATCTACAGGAAGACAAGATACCAAGATCATCTCAACTTACTTGTCTCCTTTAGGTGCTCTTTTCAAGTATTGTCAGTATACAGGTAACCAGGCAAAGAAACCGTGAGCTCTAGGGATGTGCAACAGGTTCTATTGTAGAACATTCCAGAAACCCAAGACAGGCCATTCTGACCTCAGAATGGGCTCAGGCAATTTCCAGACCACTCAGAATGGCCTATGACTTTTATACACACCAGTTGGGCTTCTGTCATATGTGAGGATGTCTGGAGTTGGTTGTGAGGCATCCCAGGGGGATGACTGAGACCGGGGTTTTGTTTTGGTTTTATGATTTTTATAGTTTTGGATTTTATTGTTGTTGTGAGCCACCCAGAGTTGTCTCTCTAGATGGGCAGCCATACAAATCTTTTAAATAAATAAATAACCCTCTACGCAGTCTTTTTCTAAGCCACATATGGTCTCTAAGCACCTTGCTGGAATCTATATACCAAAATTGTTGGTGGTTTTTAAGAAGAAAAAAGTAGGACAAAAATAGAATTGTATTTTTATTTTTATTATTGCTATTACAGTATTATTATCATTTATTAAACTTATATGCCACCCAACTCCCAGCAACTCTGGGTGGTTTACGAATACTTCATTTATAATAAATTTAAATGAAATTAATTAAACATAGTTAATGTGATTATTTGGTGAGCATTTAATATACTCCTCCTTAGAATGATAACATTGAAAGACACCATGAAGGCTTTAGTGCCCAATCTCCTACTTCCTGCAGGAATCCAAATTAAAACGTCCTTGACAGGTGTTTAGCCTCGACCTGAAGTTCCACCTCCCTAGGAAATCGGTTCCACTGATCAATTACATCCATTATTTTGTGCCCTGCGTTTTGGGAGTAGAGGGTACAGGTCTTTCCCTTCCTGCGAGTGATATCCGTTCAGGTATTACATTAAATATTTAAATTCATCCCCAAGGAAACACACCTATAGGATAGAGCTGCAATCTTTTGCCTCTGGGCGTAATCCGCATTGGAAGGAGCAAGGTTGGTTTCCAAGTCAGACTACTGAAAACGGAATGATGTTACGAAGCGTCCTAAACTTTGATACCCCGGTTTCTCCTTCCTTCTCCACTCACTTCCTCTTAACCCTCAGACCTCGTTCTGCGGGGCAACAATCCCAGTCCCAGCGTTTTCCATGTGCTACAAACTAATATTGTGCAATACTACCTTTGCAGCACCACTTACTCTCACTCGGAAGGAGGGAAGAAAAACTGCCTCTCGCTATTTTATGGCGGCGGCGGCGGCGGCTTTGAGCGAGGGGACTGTGCGCTTTCTTTCATTTCCCCGCTCTTTCGCCCTCTTTTAATTTTCCCTCGGATCCTGCAGGGGTCGCTGCTACCTCACTTTGAGGATGGCCTCTCCCCGCCGCTCGGTGGCGGGGTCTCGCAGAACGGAGGACTCGTTGCCGCCATTTTGAAGCTGACGGAAAGGGGGGGACCGCGGCGAGCTGCGGAAGGCGATTGGCTGCGTTGGCGAGCGACGGCGGTAGCGGCTGCTGCCCCAGCCTAGCCCAGCCTAGCGCGGCGGGCCGGAGAGGTGCGGACGGGCTCGCTCTGCCTTGTCTCCGCTCGTGGAAGAAGTAGAAGCGGCGGTGGCAGTCAGCCACGGAAAGGTAAGGGGAGCGAAGAGCCTCTCTGGCCAGGAGCCCCCTGCGCGTCTCCGCCTCCTTGTTGCTTCTTCTCGGTTGTTCAGGCATCCGGAAAGCGAGGGGGATTGTGGCCCGTGGGCTTTTCCTCCCCACCTCCTGATTTTCCCTCATGCCGTTTCTTCCTACGCCGCCATCCCTGCCTCGCTCAACCGTAGTGAGCATGTTGAACTTGCCGCCCTTTCCTCCGCGGTGCGGTTGTGGGTATTTGTGTGCGGACTGCTCTGAGCGGCGGCGGACGAGAAGTAACGGGGGTGACCTTGTTTGAAGCGCCTTCTTTTCCTTCAGAACATGCAGGGGTCCTTCTCCGCCCGCGGGAGCTCTATCTTGGTCGCCGGGGTCCCCATTTGAAGCCTCCTAAAGCAAGACAGGAGGTGGAGCAGTGGCGCGACAGGAGGAGGCAAGCGCTTCCTTCCCTCAAATGTGGCGCTACTGCAGTCGGCCTTCCTTCGTTCCACCCGCCTGCCCTGCCCGCCCCTGGAGCCGCTTTTTCTGCAAAGACTTGAATGGTTCGGAAAGCCCTGGAGCCTTGCCTGCCCCAGTTGGCCTAGTTCCCCCTCGCACAGGCACCCTGCCCCAGCTCAGCCCCTTGCCCGCTGCCATTGGCTGGGGCCTGTTGGAGACGAGGGAGGAAAAGGGGGCTCTAGACTTAGCCGCTCCCCCATCCCCGTTTTATACTCTCCCAACTTGCCAGGCATTGGAGGCGTCTTTTTCCACTCGCGGAGGAAGCGGGGGTGGGGGGGAGAGTGGTTGCCGACCTCCTGGAACATAACACATCCCAATCTTTCTCCTGGATTTAATGGGGCAGTTTGGGGGTTGCTTTAATTATTAAAACAAGGCCTCCCACACTTTTTCTTTTGGGCCAGCATTTTGGACATTATGATAATAAGTTCCTTCCAGAGGGCTTTTCTTTGAAAGACGAGGTTTTTTTTTTTTTAAATCTGAGTCTTTCAGGATCCCTCTTCATTGTTTAGTGAAGAGAAGCAAATTGGTGGCTTACCAAGCTTCCAACAGTAAAATTATTGGTACCGACTCCTATAGATGTGGGTCTGCTGTTAAAACTAATGGAATGCACAATTTTGGAGAATTTGGAGCTTGTGAGGACCTAGTGGGGATATTCAGTGAGGTGTATCACAGGGTCACAGCTCATTAACTCAAAGTTAATGCATTTTACTAAATACTTTGCTATTCCATTAATGTGTTTAGATCCTTCCCATATTTTCTGAAATCGTATGTTCATTATATTTACTGTTTCATTATGAAGTTTTATATTAACTCATCAGGGTAGTTACCTACAAGATAAATTGAATGGAGGGTAAGGGTGTTGTGTGGGTTCTCTCTCTGTCCATAGTATGTGTGTAAGCTGTGTACATGTTATTGAGGACCTATATTTTGTGTATCTACAGGCTTTGAGCAAGAAATGTGTTCTTTGTGGAGGGTTTACTTCCCCTCTATTCTGTGTAGCCTTCTTATGCTAATTATATAGTTATAAATTCCATGAGTGAAAACTAGAAATTAATGCATGATTTCAAAACACATCAGAAGTTAAGATAATTAGTGTTTTTTTTAAACTTGGAAAGCTTCCAAAATATTTTGAAATCTTTAAATTGTGTGGAAGTCTTTACAGAGTGGACTATACATACATACTGCATTTCCTTGGTTACCCATGAAGGGGAATGTTGCTTTTTATGTTTTTCTTCCCTCTCTACTTGTTAATTGGTGTATATGTGAGCACATATGATTATAGCAAGGATTGTTGTACTTGCCTGGTAGAGAAAACACAACAGAATTGAAACTGCAGTTATGGAGATTGTGAATGGAGCTTTTTTTTCATTCTTGCAATAAGAAAGAGGCTTTTTGGTAGTGGTGGCTTGGCATTCACCTACTACTTTCCAGGGCTATATAAATCCCATGTTATTCTCCAAGAAATTTTAATGCATTCTTAATTGCTGATAGGATTAGTTTTAAGTTGTTTTGTCTACCTTTTTGCTGTTACCCTTTAATGTTGTTGATGTATTATTATGTATTTTATTTTAATTGAAAAATGGAGGGAAAATCCTTAAAAAAATGTTTTTTGCTAAAGCCTTGAAGCTAGCAATATAATATCCCCCTTTCTGAGTATAAGGGTATAGTCTTCTTGTTAAGATAATTTTGTAATTATTTCTAACTATTATTTATAAATTTTTGCATGCTTTTTTATCATAAATCAATGGTATATGCTTAAACTGCACCAAAGAAAGCTAATTGAGTTACAAAATCAATTTGTTAAGTTTTTTTCCAGTTTCTTTTTCTGTTAGTATCAAATAAGAATGGAATATTTTGGCATTTTCATACTTTGTTGCTAAAAATATCAAGTGATATTGGTTGAAACTTTGTTTATGTGTGTAAACAAAATGTGATGTATGCAAGTACTCAAATTTACAAGGGTATAAAGTTGTAGAGAATTTGCCTATGATGCATTGATTATATGGTATTCTGTTAAACAGATATAAACTATAAGATATTTGTTTTTCTGGTCAAATTTATTTGTTCATTTTATTTATGGCCTGCCTTTCTGCTTTGGCAAGCATTCCAAGCAGCTAAAGTAATTTAAAGACAAAATTAAAAAATTAAAAACATAGGTTAACATTAATTTTAAAAAAAGCTAAAATAATGTTAAAATTGGTAAAACAGATGTATGTTTTGATCTTCTAAATCCTGAAAGAGTGGAGACCAAATATGAGAGTAGGAGCAATGTGTGTCTGAAAACAGGCATCCGGCAATGGAGGTATCACCAAAAGAGCCTCTTCAGGAGATCTTTATAATCAGACAGACTTGTAAGAAGAAAAGTGTTCTGTTAGACAGTCAATCTCTAAACAGTTTAGAATGATAACAGTTAATTCCAGTAACTTAAATTGTGTCCAGTAAACAATTAGAAGCTAGTCCATGTTTTTCAGTACATAAATATTATGTAGTTAGTATCTTTACAGGTTAGTAGACTAGCTGCCATGTTTTGTACCAGCTGCAGCTTCCAAACACTTTTCGAGGGTAGCTCCAAATGCAGCATGCTGCAGTAATTGAGACAGATTCTAAATTATATTTGGATAACTGTTGCCAGATCCAAGCAACTCAGAGATACAGCTAGCACAATAGATGTAATAGTACAAGGTACTCTTTGCCACAGCCACCATATTGTATTGCCTTTTATGGCACCTACGGATAAAAGAGCGTTTCCAGACTTAAACATTCTGCAAACAGAATGTTTTTAAAAAATCTATATTTGAAAACACTTCACTTTTTAGTATACAGTACCAAACTCCTGCTGTTCTCAGATGTTTTCATTGCACTTCCTCTATATTGCTGTTAGCTTATGGAATTTTCTTTTGACAGCTGTTGCTGAAACTTAAAATCATAGAGTACAGCCTTGTGCTTGTTTGTTTTAAGTTTGTCTAATTATAAAGGATAGAAAAAATTATGACAAGTGTTATATTTGACTGTGACTTTACAACTTTTCTGATAATTAGTGAGCCATTTAATTATATTAAGATTAATTATAGATTGCATAGGCTTTTGTCTATGAAGATGTATAGGCTGCATTGTGAGATGTATAGATAGGCTACTGAATTTGGCTAAAGAAAAGCTAGTAGTAATGGATTGGGGAATATGTAGTTTTATAGATGTTTCTGTCCTCCAGCAACGCTGGGAATTGGAATTTAGCAACATCTGAAGAATTGCAGATTCCCCATACTAATTACAGGTGACATTGGCTTTGTGATTATGTCTGGAAGAACATCATTAGAATGTTAAAGATAAAACCTCAAAGAAAGCATGCGTGTGTGTGCGTGCATGCACGCACACACATGCACAAAAATGCATTGGTTCCATATGTGTGTGTGGGAGAGTGGTAGGAGAGAAAGAAATGGTATTGATTAAGCAATTAAAATGTTTTGGAAAGTATCAGCTATTCATTATGAATTATAATGATATCTTGGGCTTGAAATAAAAAAAGTTATAAAGCAACTTGTAACTTGACTTTGGGAAAAGTTATTAGAGTTGAGGAATGTTCATCTGAGAAAGAAAATACATACTTCAAGGACATTAAATTTCCTCTGAGTAATGTTAGATAAATAGAACTAGCAGTTCTGAGAAACTGAGAGTAAGTTTGAAAAGATTGAGGAGTACACTGAATTTAGGATTCTGTTCATATTTCCTCTGAAATTAGCCCCACTGAGTTCATTTGGACTTAATCCCACATAAGTTTATACAATATAGGTGCTGCAGTCTAAAATTAAAATTATAGGGATACTTACATTTAGGAAGGAACACTTGTCATAATTTCTAAATCCTGATGGTAAAAGAGATTCAGAATGGGAAAATAGGGATTCCTGAAACCAAAATAACACATTATGGGATTATAGAAATGATAAACTGTTAAGAATTGAATATGGTTGTGTTAATGTTGTTACTGCTCTGTATGACATAAATACAGTTCAGTAAAATAGAAGTGCTAAAGGAGATGAATGTACAGTGGAACCTCGGTTTACGAACTTAATTCATTCCGTGACACTGGCCACAACCCGAATTGATTGCAACCCGAAGCAAATTTCCCCAGAAGGTTCAATGTAATTACTGTTAATCCATTCTGGCGTGGAGGACAGGGAGGCGGCTATTGCTTGGAGGGAGAGTCCCCCTCCCTACGACCATGTGTCAGGGGCGGAAAATGGCTGCGGACCACGTGTCAGGGGCGGAAAAATGGCCGCGGACCATGTGTCAGGGCGGAAAAATGGCCGCGGACCACGTGTCAGGGGTGGGAAAATGGCCGCGGACCACGTGTCAGGGGCGGAAAATGGCCGCGGACCACGTGTCAGGGGCGGAAAATGGCCGCGGACCACGTGTCAGGGGCGGAAAATGGCCGCGGACCACGTGTCGGGGCAGAAAAATGGCCACGGACCATGTGTCGGGTGGAAAATGGCTGCGGACCATGTGTCAGGGGCGGAAAATGGCCGCGGACCACGTGTCATGGGAGGGAAAATGGCCGCGTATCCTGTTCGTACCCCGAGGCGGAGTTCGCAAACCAAAGCAAAATTTTGCGGCTGGAGCTGGTCGTAACCTGAAAAGTTCATTAACAGAAGCGTTCGTAACCCGAGGTTCCACTGTATATACAGAAGTAGAAAAATAAGAGACTGATTCTATGAAATTGACTGAGAAATGTAAATATGAGGCAATATAGTCATAGAATGTCTGCAGAAATACAATAAGTATACGTAGATTAGATCTGACAAAAGTCATTATTTAATCCTAAATGATGTCCAGGATTTGATGTAAGATGAAATCAGACTGCTTAGAAACAGTGACCATAACACTAGTGAACATTTAATTGACTGGAAAATTGTCAAGAAAGTTCATTTATAGTTAGAACAGATGTTTTTCTAAAATGATAAATGATAGAGTCAAGTAGGCTGTAAAAGATACTATGTCTTGCTTAAAGGCTCTTCAAATGAAGTACTACCCAAATGAGAAAAATAAAATGAGCAGAAACTCTAGCCAGACAAATGCTGGTTAACTGTATAGGAAAGCCAAATTTTGAAGAGCAAATTGCTAACCTAAAAAATCCTGGTTTGTAAAACTAATGTCAGTGATGAGCAGCCACACTAACAGGGAGAAGAAAATAGATTATAAGTAACTGCAGCTCATTCCCAACAAATCAAGGTGCAAAAGAATTCTGGTTTCTTGTTCCATGCCCATGTAGCTCATCCCTCAGCAATGGTAGCTAAATTGAAGCCCTGTTTTTTGATAGCAGCATAGCACAGTGTCCCAGACGGTACAGACTAGCACTGTTAGGGAACAGTTGCTTCCTGGAGATGTAAGAATATTAGAATAGCTCTCCTGGATCATAGAAGACCTATATTAATCCAGCATTTTGTTTCTTTCAGTGGCCAACTAAGATGCCTTTAGTGTGCTCACAAGCAGGAGATAGATGTATATCTCCACCTGCCATAGTTCCTCTGTAACTGGTATTTGGCAGCATATTGCCCCCAACTGACAAAATTATCCTTCAGTCCTCCATGTATTTATTCGATCTCCAGTCCAAGTTAGTGGCCATCCTCATATTTTGTAATAATGAGTTTCACAGAAGAAATTCTTTCATTTGATTGTTCTAAATCTTCCATTCCATTCATCTTCCCTGGTCCTAGGGTTTTGAGGCAGGGAAAAAACTTGTACCTGCCCACTTTCTCCATGATATGCATTATTTTATGCACCTTCATTATGTTCTGCCTTGTCTTGTACGACTTTTCAGCTTAGAATGAAAACATTTTGTAATATTTTTTTGTATGGAAGGTGTTCAAGTTCCTGATCATTTTGGCTGCCCTCTTCTGCACTTTTTCCAACTCTGTTATATCCTTTTTCAAATGGGAACAAGAACTATATACAGTATCCAGATGTGGATGCAGTATTTATTTATATAAGAGCCTTGCAGTGTTAGCATTTTTAATGAACTTTAGTATAGAATTTGCACACTGAGTTGACATCTTCATTGAGCTATCTTCTGTGAGCCCAAGAACTTTTTCTTAATTAGTTATAGGCATCTCAGAATCTATCAGTGTGTATATAGTTAGGATTTCCCTCCAATGTCCATCACTTTAAAATTAAATTTAACTGCATTTTCCATTTCTTTGGCCATTTTTCCAGTTTAAAGGAATTCTTCTGGGGTTTTCACCACCTTGAATAGTTTGACATCATATGCAGACTTGTCCGGGTTATTACAGAGTTGGAGGTTGAAACCTACAGCCTGTGGGCCACATCTGGGCCCCCACCCAAAGTCATCCAGCCCACAGAAATATATCCACATGGCCTGTGAGAGAGAGGGAAATAGCAGCCAATTGTTTAGCTGCTCTGAGTGCTCACCACATCCTCAGGTGGCCATTTTTGTGACAGATTTTCTAGTTGCCTTGGTGTGGGTAGAGCAACAAGTTCCCTGCCTGGAGTTGGCGAGAGCCAGCAGGAAAGTAGAGAAGGAAAAGAAAGTGGCAGAAATGACACAGCCCTGATGCTGAAGAAGATTGGTGACCCCTGCTCTAAATCAAGATCATGAAAGAACAAGTTAAATAAAAACCACTGGTCTCAATGAAAAACCTTGAGGAAGTCAATTTATTCCTTCCTTCCTTTGAGAAAATTGCTCATTTAGTCCTACTATTTGCTTTCTATTTTTTAAACACTTAGCAATCCATAAAAGGAAGAATCTCTTATTATTATTATTATTATTTTTTATATTCAAATATACTCAGGAGGTGTTGATTAGGAATTGAATCAGTTTTATTTTTTTTAATCCAAATATACAATGTCAGTAGGGGATCACCTTCAGTTATGTGCCACTTTAAACAAAAAATTTAGAAGGTTGGTGAGAAAGATTTACCCTTGAAGAATCCATGCTTATTTTCTTCAGCGAGGCCTGGTCTTCTCTGTACCTCATTATTTTTTCTTTGATTACCATTTCTGCTTGGAACAGATGTTAATCTGGGCTAACCTATAATTTCTTGGATCTCCTCTGTGTCTCTTGTTAGGAGAAAAGGGAAATGGGAATGCCTTATAAAGCATTTTAATGTGTCTATTAATCATCAACATTATTCTGAAATATATTTTGCACCAGTCTTTTCCAGGTTTTTTCCCCTTAAGGCAGCCACAACTTTTGTAGCCAATGCAAACGCTGATGAGAGAATACTTCACAATTTCCCCTGTGACTGCCTCAAGGCAAGGAAACATTAAGCAATAAAGTAAAAATAATTTCTTCAAAATTCAGAACATACTCTCAGAGCACAAGTGTTTATCTTAGTTTTGATCTGTGAGCATGAAAAGGTATAACAGACTTTTTTGTAAAAAAAATTTGGAGCTTGATGTTAAAGTTCTAGTTTGAGAAATTAATCAGTGTTGAATTATGTCTAAGGGATTTAGAAATATTTGAAAGATAAAATCCATGGTGGATTTTTTTCCCTTGCTTTTTGCACTTCTGAGACTCTGAGTCTTCTCACCTGTGGACAATTTAAATTTACTTCTGCAAGAACTGGGAGACATATTGCCAAACATGTTATTAAACAACTCCCACTGGTTGGACTTTCTGGGAATTGTAATCAACTTTTGGGATGCTTAGGTTGCAAAAGGTAAATCTACAAAAGGAAAACTATATAAATGTTTATAATATTAAAATGTCTTATAATGAGGTATTACACAACTACTCTCTGAAGAAGGATAAATGAAGCAGGTCATGGTGCTGTTGTACAGGTGTAAGAAACTCTAACATGGTTTCTATTTTCTATTAAAACATTTGGCGCCTATTGTATGTTATATACAGTGGGGCAAAAAAGTATTTAGTCAGCCACCAATTGTGCAAGTTCTCCCACTTAAAAAGATGAGAGAGGCCTGTAATTTTCATCATAGGTATACCTCAACTATGAGAGACAAAATGAGAAAAAAAATCCAGAAAATCACATTGTCTGATTTTTAAAGAATTTATTTGCAAATCATGGTGGAAAATAAGTATTTGGTCACCTACAAACAAGCAAGATGTCTGGCTCTCACCTGTAACTACTTCTTTAAGAGGCTCCTCTGTCCCCCACTCGTTACCTGTAGTAATGGCACCTGTTTGACCTTGTTATCAGTATAAAAGACACCTGTCCACAACCTCAAACAGTCACACTCCAAACTTCACTATGGCCAAGACCAAAGAGCTGTTGAAGGACACCAGGAACAAAATTGTAGACCTGCACCAGGCTGGGAAGACTGAATCTACAATAGGCAAGCAGCTTGGTGTGAAGAAATCAACTGTGGGAGCAATAATTAGAAAATGGAAGACACACAAGACCACTGATAATCTCCCTCGATCTGGGGCTCCATGCAAGATCTCACCCTGTGGGGTCAGAATGATCACAAGAACGGTGAGCAAAAATCCCAGAACCACATGGGGGGACTAGTGAATGACCTGCAGAGAGCTGGGACCAAAGTAACAAAGGCTACCATCAGTAACACACTATGTGCCAGGGACTCAAATCCTGCAGTGCCAGATGTGTCCCCCTGCTTAAGCCAGTACATGTCCGGGCCCGTCTGAAGTTTGCTAGAGAGCATTTGGGTGATCCAGAAGAGGATTGGGAGAATGTCATATGGTCAGATGAAACCAAAGTAGAACGTTTTGGTCTAAACTCAACTCGTCATGTTTGGAGGAGAGAGAATGCTGAGTTGCATCCAAAGAACACCATACCTACTGTGAAGCATGGGGGTGGAAACATCATGCTTTGGGGCTGTTTTTCTGCAAAGGGACCAGGACGACTGATCTGTGTAAAGGAAAGAATGAATGGGGCCATATATCGTGAGATTTTGAGTGAACACCTCCTTCCATCAGCAAGGGCATTGAAGATGAAACGTGGCTGAGTCTTTCAGCATGACAGTGATCCCAAACACACTGCCCGGGCAACGAAGGAGTGGCTTTGTAAGAACCATTTCAAGGTCCTGGGGTGGCCTAGCCAGTCTCCAGATCTCAACCCCATGGAAAACCTTTGGAGGGAGTCGAAAGTCTGTGTTGCCCAGCGACAGCCCCAAAACATCACTGCTCTAGAGGAGATCTGCATGGAGGAATGGGCTAAAATACCAGCAACAGTGTGTGAAAACCTTGTGAAGACTTAGAAAACGTTTGACCTCTGTCATTGCCAACAAAGGATATATAACAAAGTATTGAGATGAACTTTTGATATTGACCAAATACTTATTTTCCACCATGATTTGCAAATAAATTCTTTAAAAATCAGACAATGTGATTTTCTGGATTTCCCCCCCCCCATTTTGTCTCTCATAGTTGAGGTATACCTATGATGAAAATTACAGGCCTCTCTCATCTTTTTAAGTGGGAGAACTTGCACAATTGGTGGCTGACTAAATACTTTTTTGCCCCACTGTAGGTAGGTCGCAATTAGTGCGAGTTCGAATAATGCAATATTCAATTTAGTGAGAATTGTAAATTGATACCAGGTTGCATTTAACATGACCCAAAATTCAGTTAATGTGAGGCTAATGTGTGCAGTTGAGGCTAGTGCATGTGCAATTATGATTGGGACTTTAGATGCTGCTAATCTTCATGTGCGCAAATGGAGAAAAGGAAGATTCTGTCAGAGGAAAACAGTACAAGTTTAAAAAAAGAGGCTTGTCATTACATTAGAGCAAAAATTTGATGTAATTGAACATGGTCATAGCAATGCTAAAATAAGATGAGAAGTTGGAATGCCTGAATCTATGGTAGAATTGTTTTTGTTTTTATTTTACTTTCTGTAACTACTCTGTGACTTTGTTAATCATAAATTTAAATTAAAAGTATATTCTTTTTATCCTTTACTGTAATATTACATTAATATACATATAAAAATTTATGTTTAAATTTTTTCATTGGCTATTTCTGTCAAGCTGGAACCAATTCCCATATTTTCCATAGAAATATTACTTTGAGTAGTATGAATTTGAATAATGTGACCATTTCATGGGATTCCTTAACTGCACTAATCGAAACCTACCTGAAGCTTGAATAAAAAGTGCTCTAATGTGGCTGCTTTGCTCATCACTTCAGTAATGTAAAACATTCTGTCAGGTTGGGAGTGTTTCAGATCCAGGTTTTCCCCATACTAGCAATGCTCCAATTTCTATCTGTATGCAAGTGGTTGGGTATTGTGGCATTGGCAAGGAATACATGGCCTCCTTCCATATGGCTTGACAGATTTTTGTAGCATCTCTGTGTGGAACAGTACTAAAATGACTTCCACACTGCATACTTTTCTGCCTGGTGCGGAAGTAAGCCGATATGAGGTATTAAATATCCCCACCATTCACAACCACTCAGAGCCTTAGTCTTAGCCGTGTAGATGTGATGTGAGGAGTATAATATTTATTTAAGAATTCATATCACACACTCTTTCATTCCCAATATAGATGCTGAAAATGTAATCAAAATTCAGTAAGACTGTATATCACTAAAATTACAAAATGTTGCGGTCATTTGTTGTAAATAATATAACTGTAATGCATTTGTCAATAAGGAAAAAAGTTCAGAGCAAGTAAACAAGGATTTAATTATCTGCAGAAGTTGTTCATCCTGATTTGTCTTACTGGATGGCTTGACCATACGTAAGTTTTCACATTACCAGCATGCAATTTAGGACTTCTGCCACTGTTCCCCATGGCAGCTCTCTGTATTCCTTATGAAGCCTCTCCTAATTTATCATATTTCTCTCAAGGAGGTGATAGAATGTAGCAAGAGAGTAATCAGCAAGAATGGGTAGACAATGGTTGTAGAAGCTGTTTCTATCTGAATGTGGTTTCTTTTCTTTTTCTTTCTCATTTGTGTTTTGCCCATGAATCTTCATAGCTACCAGGAAGAACTCAGGCAGTTGTGTGGAGAGTTGGAGGAGAAAAGCTTTTCATTTACTGTATGCAAAATGTAATTTTAAACAATAAAGAAATGCAATATTTATATTGAAGACTTATATAAATGCTATATCTGTAAAGTGACAAATTTTGTAGTGAAAGTACTGAAATATCGATCTAGAACAGAATAAACATTTTGAGGGAAGCATGAATGCTGCCGTCACTCTGCAGCCTGGGGGTACAATTCTTATTTCCCTGCTTTAACTCTAAAATTCTCCCTAGTGCTTCACTCTTTCTTGCTATTTGTTAAAGTTTATGTTTTTCCTGCCTTTCACTTTACTGGGTTGATCTTGTACTTTTTCTTTTGGTGACATGCATCTGTTTCCCCTCCACATAATTCTCTATTGAACACAACCAGAACTGTATAGTAATGTTAAATGTAAAAGGAGTTTCAAATTGGGAGTTAACTTTCCAAGCATAAAATGGTCAAAATATAATTAGACATACAGTATATAAAGTTTCTAGCTTTATAAGCTCTGATGGTCTCTTTCAGGCAGCAGATGCCTTCAGGCGAAGCTATGTGTGATAGTATGTGTTCTCTGTGTTAGAGTGTATTGCTGTTAAATCCTTGGAAAAGTAGCTGGGGGTCATATTTGAAATACAGACTCAAAATTTTATGTTCTGCCATATAATCCTTTTAAAGGTCATTTCTGCACACAGTTGTTATGTAAAATGATAAAAAGCTAAAATAAATAAATGCTTAGAAAAATGTCTAGTTCGTTGCTCGAGTATGCCATGAAGGAAGATCATCTAAATAAGTCAAATTGTTCTTTCTCTACTAAATATGGAATGCCACATCATGCTTGATTAGGCTTTAAAATGGCTTAATACCACAGAGTCTTTTGGTCAAGGATATGCAGATTGCTGCAATAGCGATTGCATCCTGCTTTTAAACTCAAAATCTGAAAAGTATAGAGGTGCTGGTGCTTGCTGCTTGATACATTTGTTGCAAGCAGTCATATACAGATTGTAGGCATTATTTTAACTACTGTAGCTCATGGAACTAAAGTAACATCTACTTATTTCTTAAAATAGGGTTACTTGAAGTAGATCAGTAACAACCAGATGTAATGGAAAAATATAGCCATTAATTAATTGTAAAACCAAATAATTTGTCCTCATTGTCTTGTATTGTGTATATTTGCTTCTTTGCACATGTTTTCAGAAATACATTTTGTAGTTAGGTACTTGAAGTTGTTACTGTTACAAGGTACAGAGCTTTCCAGGATAAGGCATTCCTTTATTAAGGTTGTACACTGTTTTATTTTTAATTAAAGACATTAAGCTGGATTTTTTCTGGCTAATAATATCTCATTTTAGAGTGATGAATTGACAGACTTTTAAAGCCTTGGAAGTCTTATTGATTAGAAAGTTGTGATTAGTTTGTATATGCTAATAAGTGTTGTGAATACCAAGTCATACATGGCAAATGTTTGCATTTGTTTTATGGATCTTGTAATTTTGCTTCTCTCCCTTTAAAGAGAGGTTTCTCAGTTATTGAGAGTTTGGAAGAGGAAATAAATCATAGTTGTCCTAAATATTTATTCAATGATATTGAAAATATTGCAGAAAACTCACTAGCTAGCTTTTATTTTTATATATTAAGATATATTAGGATGTTGCTTCTGCTTATTTAAAATTCAGGTTTCCTTCTACTAAGTGTAGTTATGGCATAATGTGCATCATTAGGTAAGTAAAAGTATTTTAATTTTCTGATATAATACATTCTAGACTTCATATATGAAATTCTTGGGATCAAACATATTTGATTCTATATAAGTTCTAGAAAACTAATGAATTCTTATCAAGTTTTCTCTAGCATTTATTTTATTTATTTATTCATATTTACGTAGCTGCCCATCTCACAAAAATGTGTTAATTTTTTTAAAAAAACAATAATATAAAAAACAACAAGTAAAAAATTATTACAATTTTAAAAAGGCAAGGAGAAAGCAACAAATATTAACAACCTCAACAACTCACCATTCTCTTGGGGCCCCCAAGCCTGATGACATAGCCAAGTCTTGAGGGACTTGCGAAAAGTTGACAGGGATGAAACCAGCCTGACCTGGAGGGTGGGGAAGGGATGATGTTCCATAAGTCAGGTGCCATGGCAGAAAAGGCCTGTCTCCAGGGTCCCGCCAGATGTAGCTCCTTTAGCAGATGGGGCCCACAACATACGTCTTCTGCCGGATCTGATGGGACGGGCAGATGTAATTGGGAAGAGGCAGTCCCTCAAATAACCTAGTCTCATGCCATGAAGGGCTTTAAAGGTCAAATTGAGCACCTTAAATTGGATCCAGAAGCAAACTGGCAATCACGGAGCAGAGGTCTAATGTGTGCCATAACTACCCACGCTGCTGCATTCTGCACCAGCTGAAGCTTCCAGATGCTCTTCAAAGGCAGCCCCATGTAGAGAGCATTATAACAGTCATCCAGAAAGTGATCAGGGCATTAGTGACTGTGAGCAGAGCCTCCTGATCTAGGAACAGGCACATCTGGAGCACAAAACAAAGCTGTGCAAAGACCCTCCTAGCCATGACTGCCAGCTGCTCTTTGAGCAGGAGTCGCAAATCTAGGAGAACCCCCAAGTTGTGTACTGGGTCTGTTTGGGCAGTGCAACCCCATCCAGAATCAAAGATGGCATAGTCACAGAAACAGAAGGCTTCAAAACCCAGAGCCACTCAGTCTTGCCAGAGTTCAGTTGAAGCTGCTTGTTCCCCATCCAGATCCCTTCAGCCTCTAGGCACCAGGATAAGACATCAACAGCATTGCTTAATTCACCAGGGGCAGAGATGTATACTTGGGTATCATCAGTGTTATGTTATCAGTAATGTCTACATAATGATAGTGCTTCAGATAAAACTGGAATTCTTGGATTTTACAGTCATGTGGAATAGTGCAGTTTTGTTGTATTGCTCTTAGAAGTCTTGATCTTTTCCTCTGAAACCCTAAATTGACAGCAGGGAAGGGAGACATTTAATAGATCTAAGTTCTTTATTAGTTTTTCATTCCAATGGATTGGGATGTATATACTTTCAGTTTTATATAGTGGTGCTTAAAAGTTTGTGAACCCTTTTGAATTTCAGTATTTCTGCATAAATATGGCCTAAACATGATCTGTTCTCCACACAAGTCCTAAAATTAGATAAAGAGAACCCAAAATGAGTCAAAAACATTATACTTGTCATTTTATTTATTGAGGAAAATAATCCAAAGCTACATATTTCTGTGTGGCAAAAGTATGTGAACCTTTGCTTTCAGTAACAGGTGTTACTACCCCCTCTTAGGCAACCATAACTGCAGCTAAACATTTCAAATAACTGTTGATCAGTCCTGCACATCAGCTTGGTAGAATTTTAGCCCATTCCTTCTTACAGAACAGGTTCAACTCAGGGATGTTGGTGTGCTTCTTCACATGAATTCCCCACTTAAGGTCCTTCCGCAACATTTCTATAGGATTAAGGTCAGGACTTTGACTTGGCCATTCCAAAATATTAACTTTTTTGTGCTTTAACTATTCTTTGGTTATACAACTTGTGGATGTGGGGTAGTTGTCTTGCTGCATGACCCACTTTCTCTTGAGTTTTAATTCACCAACAGATACCCTGACATTTTCCTGTAGAATTTGCTGGTACAATTCAGAATTAATAGTTTTGTAATTCCATCAATGATGAAAAACTGTCCTGGTCCAGAGGCAGAAAAGCAGGCCTAAACCATGATCCTTTGAGCACTGTGTTTCACAGAAGGGATAAGGTTGTTATGCTGGAATGCAGTATTTACCTTTTGCCAAACACAAAACTTTTCATTCAAGCCAAAAAGTTCTCTTTTGGTCTCATCCGTACACAGAACATTCTTCTAATGGTCTTCTTGCTTATCTACATAGTCTTTCACAAACTGTAGATGGGCAGCAATGTTCTTTTTGGAGAGTAGTGGCTTTCTCCTTGCAACCCTGCCTTGCGTATGATTGTTGTTCAGTGTTCTCCTGATGGTGGTCTCATGAACACTGACATTTGCCAATGCAAGAGAGGTCTTTAGTTCCTTTGACGTTACCCTAAGGTTCTTTGAGACTTCCTGGAGTATTACATGCCTTGCTCTTGGTGTGATCTTGGTTGGTTGGCCATTCTTGGGGAGGGTACGATGGTGTTGAATTGCGTCCATTTGTACATGATCTGCCTGACAGTGGACTGGTGGAGTCCAGACTCTTTGGAAATGGTTTTGTAACTTTTTCTAGCCCAGTAAGTATCAACAACTGTTTTTCAGAGGTCCTCAGAAATCTCTTTTGTTCGAGCTATGACACACTTCCACATGCCTGTGTTGTGAAGATCAGACTTTGATAGTGAATACCCAGAATTCTGTTCTTTAAATAAGACAGGACCTCTCCCACTCACTCCCATTAATTGAAACACCTGATTCTAATTTCCACCTCAAATAAACTGATAATCCTACAAGTTCGCATACTTTTACCATATAGAAATATGTAACTTTGGATCATTTTCCTCAATCAATAAATGAACAAGTATAATGATTTTTACTGATTTGTTTAATTGGGTTCTCTATCTAGTTTTAGGACTTGTGTGGAGAACAGATCACATTTTAGGTAATATTTATGTAGAAATATTGAAAATATTGAAAATTCAAAAGGGTTCAGAAACTTATGTATGTAGAGTGATTGTGTTTGAATAAGTAAAAGATAAAAAATGTTTTTTCTCTTTTCCACCTTAAGTTTAATATAAATAAATAATCCTGAACTCATTAATAATTTGCTTTTTCTCCATATTGATGTTTCTACTTTTAAAGAGTTTAGAGTAAAGTGTTTCATAATAGTATTATGTTTGCTTTCATGCATACAACCTTTTTTGAGGCATTTCTTTCATTTGCTGTTGACCACTGTGTTTACATATGTGTGTGGAATCTGTATAAAAAATAACCAAAGTACAAACATTCCGCATTCCTCTCTTAAGAATATGTTGCCTCGGATTTCTAGAGGGTTCTGTAACTGCAGGATAGTTTTTTTTTTTTTATGTTGATCCAGCCTACCATCTCACCACAGCAAGTCTGTGTGAGGAACAAGGTTTAAAAACAAAACACACTCTAACACAGGAAGTCTGGCCGAGGGCTTTGGGCAGGTGCTGGGGAGCACAGGTAGGGGGTCCTGCGGGTGCACGCATGTGCTATAGAGTATGGGTGGGGAGCGATGTGGAGTACAATATCCCTGGGATCTCATAGTCCGTAGTGGGGCTCCTCAGGAGAAAAAACGGTGGGAACGACTTATGGGAGCGACTTACAACCTTCCCTCCTGGCTTCCCCATTGACTTTGCTTGTGGGAAGCTGGCTGAGGAAGTGGCAAATTGCAATCATGTGACTGTGGCTCACTGCAATGTTGTAATTGCGATCTGGGAGCCTGGGCACCCAGGTTTCAATCACAGGATTGTGGGGACTCTGCAAAAGCCACAACTTCACGGACTGGTTGTATGTCCTCCTTATTCAGCACTGTCATAATTTTGAACAGTCACTGAATGAGTGGTCATAACTTGAGGCCTGGCTATATCAAACCACCTGGGCTTCACTAACTTTTTGATCTTCATGCCTGGGCAAATAGCCAGGTTTACAGCACTTTCTGGAAGGCCAGCAAGGTGAGGGCCAATCTGATCTCAGTTGGTGATGTGTTCCAAAAATGCAGGCACCATGACTCAAAAGGGTTAGATGGTAAGATGGCATTCTTTAATTGATGGGACCCAAAACATGCCCCACTTGCTGGATCAAGTAGGGTGTGTAGAGACTACTAGAAAAAGATGGTTCTTCAAGTAACCTGGCCCAATGCCATGAAGGACTTTATAGATAACCAGCACTTTGAATTATATCTGGAAGCCTACTGGGAGACACTGCAGCTTGTTTAGCAAAAATGTAATATGGGTGAATTGGGAAATACCCATAATTATGGGATTATGGTATGGGATTTGAATGTGAATGCAGAGTGAATGTAGAGTACCCCTGGTGTTACCTCCATCCGATGCTGGCCTCCTGGTGGGGAGGAGAGTTGCAGTAGCAGCGGCTGGGCTGAGGATGGCAAGGAGAGGACATGGACAATGGGGGCGAGTATGGCAGCAGGTGGTGCTTGAACCCAGGGGGACAATGGTGGCTGCGGTGGTCACGGTGGCAGGAGAGTGCTGGTGGCAGCTGCCGAGGCCGCGCTGTCTGGGCTGGGAACGATGCCCGGGCCTGAGTGTGGCGACGACGGAGTTGAAAGTTGGTCCAGCTGGGCTGGGAATGTCTGCAGGGCCAAGGCCCAAGCCCAATGCTGTTAATTTTGGCAGCAGCACCAGTGGTGACAGCACCGGCAACGGTGGCGGGACGGCAGCGATGAGAGCACCAGGGGCGAGGCTGAGGTGGACCTGACTATGACAGTGGAGCAGAGGCCAGAGCCTGAGAGCCCACAGTACCTGAAACCCATAGAGATATTACGACCTTGGGGGTTCTGGGCTCTAGCCCCTAACATGGCAAGGGGGCTTCCCTTACCCCCAGAGAAGAGGCTGGGGGACTGAAGTAGTTGTGGGATGCGTTTGTGAGGGGTGTGTGGATGTTGGATGAATGTGCTACCCTCTGCCTGGGTGTCAGGCAGGAAGAGGGTGGGAGTAGTTGTGGCCCTCTTCTCACCAGTTAGTGAGAGAGGCCGGTTGAAAGGGGGAGTGTGTTAGGGAAGGGGGATTTGGAGTGACTAAGCCCCTGTTGGCACTGAGAGCAGATACCTGAAGTGCCACAGGGGCCCATTCCCCCCCCGCCCCATATTCCCCTCTCATCCTGTATGGTTTGTGGTATGGCAGGCCCCTTAGGTCAGAGGCCAGGAGGGTGGGTGGAGGATCATCTTGGGCAATTCAGGGTGGGTATTCAGGTGGTGACGGGCATGGGACATTATGACGGGAGCCAGAAGCCAGACCATTCCAGGAGAAGATGCCCCCAATGTGTAATACCAGTGGTATGTTCTGGCCCTCTGGGCTCAAGCCCACATCCTGGTCAGCAGGCCTTCAGAGGCCCAAGATTTTGGCTGCTGCTGATGAACGCCAGGTTGGTTGATAATAAGGCTCCCCTTATTCATGACCTTATTGGGGAGGAGCAGATCGACCTGGCATGCATTACAGAGACTTGGCTGACACCAGAAGGGGGTGTTGCCCTTTTGGAATTGTGTCCAGCCAGGTTTAGGGTTTGGCACCAGCTGAGACCCCAAGGCGGGGAGGGGGTATGGCAGTGGTCATCCGGGAATCTCTGCTGGCCTTCAGGGCTCTGCTCCACAAGTTGCTGGATGTGAGACTGTGTTCCTGAGGTTGGGCACACGGGATCGGTTGTGAGTGTTGCTTCTGTACTAGCCTCCCTGCTGCGTAGCAGCTTCCCTGCCTGAGCTGCTGGAGGCCATCTCGGGGTTGGCAGTGGAGTTCTCCGGGCTTTTGGTCTTGGGGGACTTTAATCTGCCGTCCCTGGGGTTGGCCTCAGAGGTGGCTCGGGAGTTCACAGCTGCCATGGTGGCTGTGGGCCTATCCCAGGCCATCTATGGCCTGACTCTGGACAGTGGTCACACTCTAGACATGGTTTTCTTGTCGAAGCAGTGGCAGCGTGATCTGGTGGGGGATTTGATATTATTCCCTTTCTCATGGTCAGACCACTCCCTTGTGGCCTTGAGATTCTCCTATGTTGCCTTCCTCCGCAGGGAGATGGGACCTGTTCAAACGGTCTGCCCCCGGCAACTGATGGACCCACAAGGGTTCCAAAAGGAGCTGGGGGTTGTTCCTGAGGCCTTCCTGCATGGTCCAGTGGAAACCCTGGCCAGACCCTAGAATAAGGAGGTGGCTGGGGCCTTGGACAGGATCGCGCCTGTGTGGCCTCTCTTGGCCCATCACCCCGGCACTCCCTGTAGTTTACAGAGGAGTTAAGGGAGCTGAAAAGGGCGAAGAAACATCTTGAGCGCTGCTGGCAGAAAATTAAAGACGAGTCCAACCGAACATGGGTTAAAGCCGCTATTAAGGCCTACCTCGTGGCAGTAAGGGTGGCGAAACGTCATTATTTCTCCGCTCTCATGGCATCCTCAGAGTGTCGCCCGGCAGCCCTGTTCAGTGTTACTCAGTCCCTCCTGGGTAGGGAGGGCTCGGAGTACTATCTACAGGGCCGTGCAGAGGAATTTGCTGAACACCTGATGGATAAAATCGCTCAGATCCATTCTCAGTTGGAGGCTAAGCATGAAGCATGTCCAGTGAGATGCCCGGGGAGTGGTCTTACCCAGTTATCTGGGAACGGTTTGATCCTGTTGGCCCTGAGGAAGTGGACAGGGTCCTCGGGGCTGTTAGCGCAGCTACCTGTATTTTAGATCCCTGTCCCTCCTGGCTGGTCAAAGCCACCAAGGAGGTGACTTTAGGGTGGGTACTGGCGGTGGTCAATTCATCATTGCAGGAGGGGGTGTTCCCAAAGCCTTTTAAGGAGACTTTGGTCCTCCCCCTCCTCAAGAAACCATCGCTAGATCCCACCCTTCTGGACAATTTTCGTCCAGCTTCCCACCTTCCCTTTTTAGGAAAGGTGGTGGAAAAGGTAGTCGCACAGCAGCTTCAGAGGATCCTGGAGGAAACGGATTATCTGGACCCCTATCAGTCAGATTTCAGGCCCGGTTATGGGACAGAAACGGCACTGGTCGCACTTTTAGATGATCTCCGGCGAGAGTGGGATGCGGGTAGTGCATCCATCCTTGCTCTTCTCGACATCTCGGCGGCTTTTGATACCATCGACCATGGTATCCTTTTGGGCCGGCTGCAGGAGTTGGGGCTGGGTGGCACAGTTCTGTGCTGGTTCAGCTCCTTTCTCCAAGGCCGAACCCAATCGGTGTTGATAGGGAGCAAGAGGTCCAACCCACGTCCCCTACTTTGTGGGGTGCCTCAGGGTTCGGTGCTCTCGCCGTTCCTATTTAACATCTACATGAAACTGTTGGGTGAGATCATCCGGCACCATGGGATAAGGTATCATCAATATGCTGATGACACTCAATTATATATCTTCATCCCGGGTGACGCTGTGGCTACCCTTTTGCGGTGCCTGGAGGCTGTAGGGGCCTGGATGGGGGATAACAGGCTTCAACTGAACCCTGGCAAAACGGAGTGGCTGTGGGTAGGGGGAGCCTCAGGATCTAGGAGTTTATCATCTTTGGTTCTTGAGGGGGTCGCAGTACCCCAGACAGACCCGGTGTGTAATCTGGGGGTCCTCCTGGACTCACGACTCCTGTTCGAAGAGCAGGTGACAGCTGTGGCTAGGAGGGCCTTTGCGCAACTTCAAGTTGTGCATCAGTTACGCCCCTTCCTCGATCGGGAGGCCCTCTGCACGGTCACTCATGCCCTGGTCACCTCCCAGTTGGATTACTGCAATGCGCTTTACGTGGGGCTACCTTGAAGAGTATCCGGAAGCTACAGCTGGTGCAGAATGCAGTGGTACGGACAATTATGAATGCCCCCAAGGGGGCCCATATAACGCCACTGTTATGCAAGCTGCATTGGTTGCCGGTTTGCTTCCGGGTCCAATTCAAGGTGTTGGTTATCACCTTTAAAGCCCTTCTTGGCCCAGGACCAGGTTATCTGAGGAGCCGTCTAGCCCCCGTTTTATCAGCCTGTCCCACTCGGTCCGGCAGAAGGGGCATGTTGCAGACTGCACCAGTCAAGGAATTTCGACTGGTGGGATCTAGGAAGAGGGCCTTTTCTGCCATGGCCCCCGCTCTGTGGAACAACTTACCACCTGAGGTGCGGTGTGCCCTCACTCATGGCCTTCAGGAAGAGTGTGAAATCTTGGTACGCCAGATGGCCTGGGGGCCGCATGGGGGCTCGTACCAGTAGAAGTGGCTTGTGGGGTAATTGATGTTACTCCCCCGTCATCTTGAATGTTTTTAGTTTTTATGTATAGTGCTTGTTTTTGTAGTTTGACTTTTTAAGTAATTAATTAATTTTAATTACTTAATGGGTGTATTTATTTTTTAACTGTTTGTGGGTCTTACTTTCATTGTGAGCCGCCCAGAGTTACCCACTGGGGGAGATGGGCGGCATACAAATTTAATAAATAAATAAATAAATAAATAAATACATATCCACACTGCTACAGTCTGGATCAATTGCAGATTTTGGATGCTCTTCAGTGGCAGCCCCATGTAGAACACATTGCAGTAATCCGTTGAAGAGATAACCAAACATGAGTGACCATGTGCAGTGCCTCTTGCTCTAGGAAAGGGCATACCTGGCATACAACATGCAGCTGTATAATGGTCCCCCTGGCCACAGTTTTCACCTATTCCTCAAATAGGAACTGTGAATCCAGGAGCACCCCCAGATTGTGCGCTGGTTCGGTTTGGAGTAGTGCACCCATATCCAGAATTAAAGTTGGAACCTCACCAGACCTGGGTGGTCCCAAACCGATAGCCACTTAGTCTTGCTAAAGTTGAGCTGAAGCCTATTCCTCTCCAACCAGACCTCCACAGTCTTCAGACATCAAGACAGGACCTCCATGGCTTCACTTGGATCGGCCCAAAGTGTACAACTGAGTATAATCTGCATGCTGATGATATCTCATCCTGTGCTGTCAATTACCTTACTCAGCAGATTCATGTAGATGTTAAATAGAGCAGGGAGAGTGTTGAGCCCCACAGCACCCTACAAAGGGGTAATAAACTGTCCGTTATGTTATGAAAGGCTTTAATGGCTGTTGAAATTTTTGGGGAGATGCAATATTAGGAATGACTTTTCACATGTAGACTATAACTTAATATAATGTGTGTGGACTTTTATGTTTTTGTTTAGTAAGTGCGCAATTCTGCAAGTAGAGATATCCTTTGACACATTTTGCAAAAAACCCTTCCCTGAATTTGCTTTTGTTTCAAATGTGTGAAAGGTAAACTCTTGCAGCCCAATATTAGTTTTTATATGTGCTGGATTTTATGGACTCATTTACATTCTGCATTGGAATTGATGCCTTGAGTTTTAGAAAGAGAAGTATAAATATTGGTTTTGAACTTTTCCACCAAATGGGGTACATTGTACTATAGACCATAATTTCAAGCTGTACACCCCTTGGACTAGTGGGCTTTCCCCTTCTTCCTTTTGAAAGGTTGCAAGGAAGAGATTGGAAACTTCCCTTTTTGTATCTGAACTCAAGAAATTTCAGCTTCTTCAAAATATGATCTCGGCTTATCCTGAACTAAGTCTTTTTTTTTTAATGATAGTTCCCAAAATTCAAAAGAATAGGTATAATAATGTATTATTTATTATATTATATTATATTATATTATATTATATTATATTATATTATATTATATTATATTATATTATATTATATTATATTTTATTATTATAAATTATGGTGTTATAAATATAATAATGGGTAATAAAAAGTATTGTGCAGTGTTCAAATTCAGTAAAGATCCTTCAGGAAGTATAGGAGTATGAATTTAAGCATATATCCTCAACTTTTTAAAGGCGCTGTACCATTTCCTAGGAATGAGCACTTGCCCTCCAGTGGTGCCCTGTAGTTCCAAGAAAACACAGATGTTTTAACAAACTGCAGGCAGGTGTTTCATCATATTCCCACATGCTCTGTAGCACTTTTTTGGACTTGAGTCTGATCACTGCATAGTCTAGTAGCAATCCTTACTTTGGAATCATTATTACTTTGCTGCTATAATACTTTGTATTTAATATTATAAAGCTCAGTCATATGGAAAGACTTTTTAAAATTTGCATTGTACAAGAAAATTAGGAGGAATGCAGAAGGAAAGTTGGGTATACACAACCATAAGGGATCATTCTTAATACTGTAGCTTTATTGTTATTTTCAAGTGAAATTGTGATCCTTTTGTTCTGTAAATGCAACTTAACTGTTATGCAGTGTCTTGTCTTGGCAATCTGGAAATTATGGAAGCTAATTACTTTCTATTATGTGCTTCTATTCCACCAATTTGTGGTTAGCTGTGAAATACTGATGTGTGTGAATGCAGCATGAAAGGCTGTGCTTGTTTAAGGAGATAAATGGTGGCATTGTGGATGCATAGTAGTATTAAAGCAGCCTTTCTCAACTGGACTTCCATGGAACCATAGGGTTCTGAGAGAAATCACTAGGGGTTCCACAAGAGATTGTGATTTTAAAAAAAATTGCTAGTACTCGCAGTGGTGTAAATTTTTACAGGCCGTGACTCAGCTGCTGACCTGCTGCTTTGCTGTTGTAACATGTGGAATGTGCAAGTTATTGTGAAGTTTTCATATTTTTTGTGATTTTTATGCAGAGGTTCTCTGAGACAAGAAAATTACTTTGAGGGTTCCTCCAGGGTAAAAAAGTTGAGAAAGGCTATATTAAAGCATATACCATGTATTGTAGTCAGAAGTTTCTTAAGGAATATGATAGTTATAAATACATTGTTTAATTTAATGAGATTGTGGTACATTTTTAACTTTCTCTTTTGTTCTAGAGTTACTACTACCAAGGTTTTTTACTCTTTTTTTTTTTTTGCATGTGCTTTTTGGGTGGAGCACAGAAATGCGTCTAATGGGAATTTTTTCTTCTTCTTTCAAATTGTGTTATGCCACAATAATTGCTTGGCATGTGTATTTCATGCAAATTATTTTTAAATGTTTCTAATTATTAGGCTTTTTAAAAAAATTATTTAACTAAACTGCCCCCTCCCAAGTTGCCTAGTGTAAAAAGCCATTCTTAAAATGGGCAGTTTATCCATTCTTCTCTTCAAGATCCTTTCCTGCAAACTATCCTACTTGCAAAAGTTTTGGCTTGGCAGGGAAAAAAGAGATTTGTGTAGACTTATTCATTATAGCACATTAGTTTCTGTATGTATAAATTTACAGATTCCTGGGAGTAATGTTCACATATACTTGAATTTCCATTGGTGCTCTATTATATGTGTGTTATTTTTTTTAACATTTAGTTTTTTGAGAAAGCCTAAAATTTTAACATTTGAGAAAGGGTTGTTGAAGAAAGATTATTTTATTTCTTCAGATATCTTTTAACATTTATACATAAATACTTCAAAATTTTAATTATAGTCTCATCAGAATTGCTTTATTACTAAATTCAAATTTGTAAATTTCTAGAGAACTGGCTTTGGGTAAATGTGTAGTATTGGAATAATTATGTGAATATATTAGTTTTTTGCATTTCCTTTGGGGGACAAATAGATACTCTTGCTGAGATGTAAACCTTTGGTTACATCTTTTCTAAGATAACTTTCTTTTTAAGCATATAACTTATCCAGTGGAAACCTGTCTAACAGGTATGATACAATTTCAGCCATGCAGTTGATTACATAATTCCTGCACAATAATTTGCAAATAACTGTTGGATTTATTTATTAAAAGTATATTAATAAATTACTCACTCTTGGTGGTTTATGTAAAATGAAAAGCCAAAATACAATCAGCATGATATATGTCTAGCTATAGGAACAGATAGATGCCCACATAATCAGCTGCTAGTATCTAACCCCAGAATATCTGCATAAATAAAACAGTCTTGACCATATTTCCAAAGGCTAATAGGGAAGGTGCCAGGTGTATCTCTGGGTTGAAGTGTTTCATAACATGTGGGCAGAACAGAAAAAGACTGCATTCATGTGGGATCCTGAACATTGTCTCCCTGAAAACTTGTACAGACCAGGCAGATTCTACCTGAAGCAAGATATCCTGAATCCAAACTATGAGTCTGTGCTATATGTGTCCAGCTACTTATAAAGTTTCCTATTGGTTGTTTGGTCTGTTTTTTCAAAGTGTTGATATTTTTATGATTGGTATCTAATTATTTTTTTTCTTTACTAGGTTTAAAATAGCACTATGGCTCATTCAAAGACAAGAGCCAATGATGGAAAAATTACATATCCTCCAGGAGTTAAAGAAATATCTGACAAAATTTCAAAAGAAGAGATGGTACGAAGATTAAAAGTGAGTGGGTATCTTTACTACATATTGGGAAGTTTATTTGGGCAGTTTAAAATTGAATGGGTGTGAAGTTGTTTATTTTCAAACAAAAAAAGCTAATGATGTAAATAATAGTAAGTTGTTTAAGTTTTGCTGATGAGTTAGCAGAGCTAATTTAATGAACACGAACTTCCTGACAAACATCTCTTTTTTGGTTGCTTGTTGAACTGAATTGTGATGGTCATTCTGCTGCCTAAAATAAACAGAGCATGACTTTTATCTCTGACAACTTTTAAATTGCCTCATGCTCTCTATGTTTTGTTCAATATTTCTAAGTAAATATGTATGATTCCTTGATTTTTTTAATTGGGGAAGGAAAGAGAAATCTACTTTTCTTCTCATATTTTTGTTGCAGTAGCAACAAAAGTATGAGTTTATAGACCCTAAAAGTTGGCCTACTTAAATGCACACAAAATGCACACAAAATGCCATAATAGGTACAGTGGTTCTTGTGAAGAAAAGTCTTCTGTTGAAAAAGGGAGAAGGAATAGTATATTTCCCATCTCTCTGCTGTTTTTTTTGGGGGGGGGTGCAATCTTGATAATGGTATAAGTTATAAAATATAATTCTAGGTAAGGAACCAGGAAATTGTTAGAACAATAGCTGCAGAAAGTAGAAAAGTTATGATTTAAAGAAGTTATTTTATTTCCTGTACAATTGACACTAAAATAACAAAGTGCAATAGGATAGTGCAGCAGTAGAGGCAGAATGACTTGGAACAACTAGCATTTTCAGACGGAGCATCCAGTAGTATAATCCTCGGATCTAACAGACTCCACCAAAACTTTCCTCTCCTGAGAGGTAATATTAGCTGTGAACAGAGACTAGCAATTCACTTTAATTAACTAAAAATTCACTTTAATTTAAACTTTAAGGTGTTAGGTATGTTTAACATGGAAAAGATAAGACCGTGAGCAAATGTGGTAGTTGTCTTCAAGTATGTGAAGGGCTGTCATTAAAAGCCAGGGCAGTATTGTTCAGAGTTATTGCAGAACACAGGATAAGAAACAGTGGGCTTAAATTTTAAGGAAGTAGATTTTGGGCGAACATCAGGAAAAAGCCCTCCTAGAGCCACTCAGCAGTAAAACAGACTATTTCAGGAGGTGTTTAAACAGAGGCTGGATAGCCATCTATCAGGGATTTGTGGTAGTGGATTTTTGTATGGGGCAGGGGGTGGAGGTGTGTGTGTGTTTTTGTTCTGTTATGAGTTTTTATATAATAAATTAGGTATTTTTGCTTAAAAAGCAGCCTTTTCATCTTATTTATATCTCCTATTTTGTTTCTTTCAAAACAAACTATGAATATTTGCATGAATATTAAGAGACATTCGGTAATTGTATTTTTAAATATGTAATAATAACCTTAATATTCTAGTGAAATAGATATGTCAATAAATTTATGGTCATCAGGGCAGAACTGGATGAAAAGTTGACTATGAACAGTATTGGATTAGATTTAACAAATGACTTTAGTAGTTTAGATGTTAGAGTAGGACTGGAAGGACTCAGGTTCACATCTAGACTCAGCCATTCAAGGTTACTGGTCGTGTTTTGGGCCAGTCACTATATCTCAGCCCAGCCCATATTACAGAGCTATTATGGGGAAAAACTGAACTTGAGAGTGCTAGTTATGCCATTTTGCATTTTTGAAGGAATATAAATCTAAAAGAAAAAATGTACCACTTTTCTGAAATTATGGAATGTGACAACCTTTTGGATTCTTTTTCCTCCTTTGTTTAAAAAAAACCCCTCAAATTTGACAAACAAGCAAACAAAACCATTAAAACCATTTCTTGATTTGGTATGACAGCCATGGAAGTTTCAATTCCATCAAATTGGGCTGCTTTTTTTTTATTTAGGTTGAAACTGAATCTCATTGCTGTTTTTCAGGATACGAGTAACAAAGTTGCCAGCCTCATGTTTTTAATGTAATACATATTTATTACACAGAAACACCAGGCTGCACACAATTCCTCAACAATGCTATGAGCTAAGTTTTTTTTTAAATCATAATTTTGAAATAGGTAACTATAAATACTTGAATTTAGATCCCTCTCTACAGGGTCTCTAAGTCACTATTTGACTTTGAGCCAGTTGCTGTCTTACTCTGTCATATGAGGGTTGCTGTCAGACTAAAATGGAATACACTAACACCTTTCATACTGTGCTAAGTAAAAATATAATAAATATAAGTATTGAGAAGCAAATCATTTTCTGAAAACAAATCCTCATTATTACTTGTCGTATTTTGATTTTCTTTGTTAAAAACAGTGATGTCAGTCCTTCAGTACAAGCTTTTAGCACCTTAAAAAATAACAAATATGTTTTTATGGTACCAATCTACTTCAGAATTCACATTTATTTTGATCTTTAGGGCATAAACTATTTTTGTTGCAGATGCCTGCATCAGTTACATCTTAAAAGAGAAATATAAAATGATATATAGCTGCAAATATAATGAAGACATTGATATAACTATTTTTGATGTTACAAATTGATAAAAAGTAGAAAGCAGATTTTCTCAGCTTATGTATGTATTTATATCAGATATCTTATTTATAATATATTGCTAACTTTAGAATTTTATTTTGGCAGATGGTTGTAAAAACGTTTATGGATATGGACCAAGACTCTGAAGAGGAAAAAGAGTTGTATCTAAATCTTGCTTTACATCTTGCTTCTGATTTTTTTCTTAAGCATCCTGATAAAGATGTACGCTTGCTTGTTGCATGTTGTCTTGCTGATATTTTTAGAATATATGCTCCTGAAGCACCATATACTTCACCTGATAAACTTAAGGTAAGATTTTGTGACTTTCTTATCTTCTTGGAATCTGGGTGTATAATAATGCTATTTTATATTTATTTCTAAACAATTAAAAACAAACTGCCTGTTAGATCAATCTTTTCACTTGCATATGAAGCTCTATAATACATGTTTTATGTTGTATATTGCAACTAATATGAATTAAATAATAAATTGTGCTCCCTTTTCAGTTTAGTAGATTTTTACATAGTATTTAACATATTGTATAACCAGTATGGGGAATGTAACTCAGTCCTACACATACTGCTTTCTTTATTATCTGATGTTATTTGTATGCCACATACTGAAAAACAGAGTGCCAAATTCCTAATATTTATTTTAAATAATAGGTCTCTCAATACCCCCTGCAAAATTATAAAATTAAAAATGATAATCAGAGTTCTTCTGCATTTTGAAAATTTAAGTCATGTCTTTTATGACAGAATACAAATGGGAGCACTATATATTTATGTTTAGTCTACAGTTAGCAGAATTTCTTTTTCTTCATGCATCCTAAGGCAATAATTCCAAGATGATGCGGAACTGAATGCTACTATATTAATAATAATACCTGAAGGCAGAAAATTCTGTCCTTTGTGCAGCATGATCGCTATTCATTTCATTTCATATCATTTCCTTTCCTTGATATCTGGCTCTGATTGCCTCCTTAAATACCTGGTTCTTGTTTTATGGTGTATTTTCCTAGTGACTTCAAGTACTTTAAAGTTAAATAATTATTAAGCAAATAGGTAATGTTTAATTACATAATGTTAAATAATAAAACATTTTTAAAGATTATAATAACATTAAAAGGTGTTCTCAGTAAATTGGCAGATTTCTATTTAGACATGTCAAACACATAAGGTGAGCACTAATTGCAGAATGCAATAATTCTCTTGAAATATATAATCTCATTTCTTTTATAACTTATTTATTTATCTATTAAATTTGTATGCTGCCCATCTCCCCCAGCAGGTAACTCTGGGCAGCTCACAATGAAAGTAAGACCCACAAACAGTTAAAAAATAAATATCCCCATTAAGTAATTAAAATTAATTAATTACTTAAAAAGTCAAACTACAAAAACAAGCACTATACATAAAAACTAAAAACATTCAAGATGACGGGGGAGTAACATCAATTACCCCACAAGCCACTTCTACTGGTACGAGCCCCCATGCGGCCCCCAGGCCATCTGGCGTACCAAGATTTCACACTCTTCCTGAAGGCCATGAGTGGGGGCACACCGCACCTCAGGTGGTAAGTTGTTCCACAGAGCGGGGGCCATGGCAGAAAAGGCCCTCTTCCTAGATCCCACCAGTCGAAATTCCTTGACTGGTGCAGTCTGCAACATGCCCCTTCTGCCGGACCGAGTGGGACAGGCTGATAAAACGGGGGCTAGACGGCTCCTCAGATAACCTGGTCCTGGGCCAAGAAGGGCTTTAAAGGTGATAACCAACACCTTGAATTGGACCCGGAAGCAAACTGGCAACCAATGCAGCTTGCATAACAGTGGCGTTATATGGGCCCCCTTGGGGGCATTCATAATTGTCCGTGCCACTGCATTCTGCACCAGCTGTAGCTTCCGGATACTCTTCAAGGTAGCCCCACGTAGAGCGCATTGCAGTAATCCAACTGGGAGGTGACCAGGGCATGAGTGACCGTGCAGAGGGCCTCCCGATCGAGGAAGGGGCGTAACTGACGCACAACTTGAAGTTGCGCAAAGGCCCTCCTAGCCACAGCTGTCACCTGCTCTTCGAACAGGAGTCGTGAGTCCAGGAGGACCCCCAGATTACACACCGGGTCTGTCTGGGGTACTGCGACCCCCTCAAGAACCAAAGATGATAAACTCCTAGATCCTGAGGCTCCCCCTACCCACAGCCACTCCGTTTTGCCAGGGTTCAGTTGAAGCCTGTTGTCCCCCATCCAGGCCCCTACAGCCTCCAGGCACCGCAAAAGGGTAGCCACAGCATCACTCGCGTCACCCGGGATGAAGATATATAATTGAGTGTCATCAGCATACTGATGATACCTTATCCCATGGTGCCGGATGATCTCACCCAACAGTTTCATGTAGATGTTAAATAGGAGTGGTGAGAGCACCGAACCCTGAGGCACCCCACAAAGTAGGGGACGTGGGTTGGACCTCTTGCTCCCTATCAACACCGATTGGGTTCGGCCTTGGAGAAAGGAGCTGAACCAGCACAGAACTGTGCCACCCAGCCCCAACTCCTGCAGCCGGCCCAAAAGGATACCATGGTCGATGGTATCAAAAGCCGCCGAGATGTCGAGAAGAGCAAGGATGGATGCACTACCCGCATCCCACTCTCGCCGGAGATCATCTAAAAGTGCGACCAGTGCCGTTTCTGTCCCATAACCGGGCCTGAAATCTGACTGATAGGGGTCCAGATAATCCGTTTCCTCCAGGATCCTCTGAAGCTGCTGTGCAACTACCTTTTCCACCACCTTTCCTAAAAAGGGAAGGTGGGAAGCTGGACGAAAATTGTCCAGAAGGGTGGGATCTAGCGATGGTTTCTTGAGGAGGGGGAGGACCAAAGTCTCCTTAAAAGGCTTTGGGAACACCCCCTCCTGCAATGATGAATTGACCACCGCCAGTACCCACCCTAAAGTCACCTCCTTGGTGGCTTTGACCAGCCAGGAGGGACAGGGATCTAAAATACAGGTAGCTGCGCTAACAGCCCCGAGGACCCTGTCCACTTCCTCAGGGCCAACAGGATCAAACCGTTCCCAGATAACTGGGTAAGACCGCTCCCCGGGCATCTCCACTGGACCCGCCTCACGCTTGGCCATTTTATTCACTTCCTATCTGTTTAAAAACAGAATGTTCTTTTTCTTGAAATACTGTTTTTATCAGCTAATATGAAAAGTTTTATTGTTTAATCAACTGCTTATTAATGAATTATATTTGTTTGCAATGTTAGCTACAGTTTGTTTTAAGGACAAAAAATAAAATATATAGATGTATCTGTTTTGCAGAATTTTGAAGACAAGACAGATGGATTTAAGAAGGCCCTTTTTAAAATAATTGATGAGTTCTCAATGGAAGGGGATGGCATAGGTACACTGAAAAGATTTTTTTGTTCCATTCCCTCTTGATATGAATCTGCTGCTGAACAGAAGTTTAGAATTTAGAATGTGAGGCACCAGGACCAAGTGGCACCAAATGCTAAGACAGTGCTGCCAAACTAATATTTAATATGATAAATGATATGATAGAAAAGAAAATAATAAACTGTATATGAAATAAATATTTCAGTTGTCTTCCATATAAATTAAACTTAATATTTGTCCTTGCCCTGCCTATTCTCTCCTTCCTGTCCATTTTTTGAAGGGTTATTTTTGGCATACTACTGAAAGGCCAAACATTATGTAATTCTGTTTTATACTATTTTTCATGACTGGTGGTCATTGTAGAGTGCGGGAGCTCAGGCAGTAAGTGGGCTCTGGCCCACTTGATAGTGTGCATTGATAGTGAACACTGGGAGACAGCAAACTGAGGTAATCAGCTGATTCTAATTAGTGAATGCAGGGAGGCAATAGACAATTTCGTAGCCAAGCTTATTAGTATCTTACATATAAAACTAGATATAGTTTATGAGCCATTTCAGAGGAACGTCTACATGTCCTACTAATAAGAAAAGCAAGTTTCATAGGAATAAAGGATAGATTGATAGGGATAAGGGATAATTTATCAACTGTATTCCTGAGGAGATTAAGCCCTTTATTTGGGTTTAAATTAGGCTCTTAATCTCTCTCTCTCTCTGACATTTTGATTTTCAAAAAAGGGAAAAGTGGTCAATTAAAGCTTTAGTTCTAGTGCAGTGACTTATTGTATAGTCCATTTTAAATTGTTTTCCCTTATAGAATTTCACCAAAAGAGTAGGAAACAGGGCTGGAGAGGAAACATTTATCATTAGGGAGATAGAGTGAAAAAGAAGAGAGAAGGGAGTGTACCAGTAAGAGTTATTTAGCTGCATGATTAGTTTCATTTTTAAGCCATTGTTCTTTTTTGCCTCTTAACCAGATGGGGAAGGATGGATTGGTGCAACAAATTAGAATTAATGACTATAAAAAGTACAAACACAACAAACTGCAGTTAGCACAAATTTAAATGTGCATACATTTTTTATCCTGTTGTTTAAAATCTTTGTGGCTGATCAATATGATGAGTAAGCCCAGATATATAAATAAACTTTAATTTAGCAGATGAAACAATGATTTGCCACTACATTAAAACTGAGCCTCTAAGAAGCAACAGATGTGTCTACTTTTAATTCATCTTAGTGATTAGTTAGTTGTACTGTAGTTCAGTTAAATGTAGATGTTGACATTATTGGTAAGACAGAATCTTCCCTGTCTAAAATGTATACCCCACTTAGTCAAGGAAGATGTTTTGGATAATGAGTAGAATTAGTAAATCTTTTTCATTCCAGTAATAGATTAGTAAATATATTGGGGATTGGTGACGAACTATTATTAATCTAAATTGGTGAATAGATAATAATCCAAGGCCAAAGCTCTTAAAACTGTGCTTGTTCATGCAGTTTTTTTTTTGATGTTCCTACGTTATACTGAAATTTAGACAGTGAATTCTTTTAGACAGATCTCGTTACTATTTTACTTTGTAAATAGCTATGTATATTGTTTTTCAAGTAAAAATAATCTGTATATAATGTTGGTTTATATATGTCAATAAAAATCATTTTAGTCGTTGCAGTCCCTTTGTATTGATTGTCCATATAGATTGTTTAGTGGAGCACCTTATTTAATAAATGTAAGTTTTTAAGAATGTTAATCTGATTACTTTCAGGCAGTTATCGTTTTCCCTCAGTATTTGGGGCTCTTACCAAGAGTGTGCAAAGCAACCCCACTCTGTTTGATTGAAACACTTTGTTTCACCTTCAAGCCTTGACTCCATTGGAAAAGATTTCTGCACATTCACATACATTTGTAGAATTGGAATTCTGGTTATTGGAATTGCTGGAGGAGACCTCAGAAGCTTTTCTTTTAGAAACAGAGGGACAGAGAATTGATTTGCAAAGTAGTTTCAAAAGAATGCTTCATATGATGTTCATTAAAGTAGTGTAGAATGTGTAGAAAGATACCATGTCTATAGTTCTGATTAAGCCTTTCATTTCTCATGTCCTTCATCCATATATTAATTTATTTTTTGATTTCCTTCTTAGCTTAAAGTTTTTTTTTTCCTGTTTCTTATTCCCTTATACCTGCTTTCTTCTCTTGAATTAACAATACTGACTTGTTTGGCACGCTTGGATGAGCAAGGGTTATGAAATAAAGCCGCCTGGTGGCAGTATCTGGAAAATGTTGATTTAAGGAATCTTTCTTGTGAATTTTAAAGAAGTGTGATAATGTGGTAATTTATTGCCATTTTTTTTCCTACAGATTCATAAATGCTATGCATTGAATGCATTTTTTTTTGTAACTCATTCAAATTATTCCTTGGTTTACAATACAGTGTCTAATTTGTCTAATTAAAGTTAATTAAACAGATCAGTAACTTTGATCTTTTTAGTTCCTTTTTTGTTGTCATTGTAAATTAGTATTTTATATGTATTTGTTCCTACCAAATTGTAGGAATAAAATTAGTATTAGTATTTATATACATTATTCCCTGCAAAAGAAAAACACTGAATTTATTCTTAGATTAACTTTTTTATTGTACCATCAAGTAAAATACCTGATCATTGCTGCTTTTCATGATTAAATTTTTACATTTTAGAAGTACATTATCATATTTATATCTATGTTCTCTCATTTATATACATTATTATATTATAAATTATTACACATTGTTACAGAGCTATTTTTGTTCATTACATGATATTTGATAAAGATGGTTTATATCTAGATAAATGAAGAAAGAGGTCACATACTCTTGTATATTCTGAAGATGGTTAATGAGCATATGTCAGAGGACTGGTTAGGTGTAACCAATATACTGTAGTAATAGTATTACTAGTAGCAATGATAATAGCTTTTAACTTTCGGATAAATATGAATTAAAAAATCAAAGGTAAAAGAAATTGAATAAAAGACATGTATCTGTAGATTACCTGATATGGATTCTAATATTTATTAAGAACTAAATATAGCTGTTAGCAACTTGCAGGTAATTTAATTGAATTTACAAAATGAAATCAAGGTGAATCTTAAGGATAATTAGCTGTGAATTTTCTTGGTTACTGATTATCCTTTATCAGATCAAGATATGTTAAAACAAATACAAATGTTTGTATTTCTAGCTTAATGTTGATTATCTGAAATGTAATTTTTGTTTGGAATATGTTCATTCTTCGAAGAATGCCAGGTACCTTCAAACATAAGGTAATTTAAGTGACCTGAGATTGATTCACTTGGTTTTAACCATGTATTTTCCTCCCTCCCCTGTAATTCAGGAAAGAAATGAAAGCTGTAGGATTCCAAAGAACTTCTTGCTCGTAATTTCACTCTTAAAGATTTCCAACAAACGCCTTCACAGTAACCTGAAATTATTTTTCAAGCCAATTTTAGCTAGTATTTTTGGCTGAGTTGCAGTTTCCATCCCCTCAAATAGTGCTTACTGTTGCAATATTGGAACATATTGAGAACCAGTGCTTATCTGTCCACTTTGGTTATTTACAAAATCCATGTACAATGTTATATTTTTAATATAGCCAACACAAGGTCATATTAAAAACATAATGTTTGTATGGTGGTGATTTGGAACAGTTAAGATAGGGGAAAATGTTTTATTTTTTTAAATGGCCAGGAGTTACTTTTATCAATATCCTCTGTAACAGACTTGGGAAACTCAAAAATTAATATTCTGCTAAAATAAAATCAACAAATGAGAGTGGAAATTGGTACTGCAGTATCCTGAATGATATTCCTATCATTGGATTGTAAAAAGAAAAGGTTTGTTAAAACATATTAAATGGTCACTAGTATATTGAGATTTTTGTTGTTGTTGAACTGAATGATTATGCAGGAAATATTTACTTCGGGTGACAAACATATACTGTGTTTTTCCTCAGGATATATTTATGTTCATCACAAGACAATTGAAAGGATTAGAAGATACAAAAAGCCCACAATTCAACAGATATTTTTATTTATTAGAGGTAAACAATTTTTCATTAGTATTCATCTTAGTTTGATCAGTAAAAGTTTTACTTCTTAGTCAATCAAATATTTGTTCTGCATAAAATACCAATAGCATTTTAAGTATATCAGAAACGCATCTATGTTTATGGTGAAATATTATTCAGTACTGACCTTATTGATTCTTTCTTAAATTATAGTTACTGTATCTTTTTCTCCTAAATAGAATATTGCGTGGGTTAAATCTTACAACATATGCTTCGAATTAGAAGATAGCAATGAAATTTTTACGCAACTGTATAGAACATTGTTTTCTGTAATCAAGTGAGTATATCTTTAACAGCAATTTTAATATGTGATGGGACTGAAAGGATATTTCAACTGTTAGGAGTGGGCTTAAAATGCTTAAGCATGGAGGTGAAAGAAAGTTTGTGTGCTGCATGGATGGGTAACATTTTCAACCCCACAAAATATTTCTCTCCCCTGCTATCTTGACTGAGTTGAGTTTTCTAGGGTAGAAGTTAAGGCCTCTTCTGGCCAGTAATTTAAATACAGCTGAGATGTCTCTTAATAGCAGCAAGGTAGCAATAATGTTGTTAGGATTACTGATGGACCAGGATGAGGTGTTAGTCTTGTGTTGTGTTCTCAGTGAGCTTGATGTTCATTGTGTTTGGGACAGACTATTGAAGGCCCCTCAGAATGGAGAAGATGGCACGTGTACCCTTTTCACTAGGACAGGTGGGGGAGCAGCAATAAAAAGAGGAGAACAACAAGTAATTGGCTGCAGGAAACCTCTGAGGGCCAGATGAGGATTATGGTTTTCTCACCCTCAAACAAATAGTTCATTACCCAAATTCTAATTTAGGATGCGCCATAATAAATTATACTGTGTTGCTGAACTGACATACTGTTCTCATTTTAGCAATGGTCATAACCAGAAGGTTCACATGCATATGGTAGATTTGATGAGTTCTATCATTTGTGAAGGTGATACAGTATCTCAAGAGCTTTTGGATACAGTTTTAGTTAATTTGGTCCCTGCACATAAGGTAAGAATTAACATTATTAAACATAAGAACATTGTATTGAACATAAAAATACTCTATTGAAACATAGTATATTTGGCAAAAGGTACTGCAGCTACCTTTTTTCCATGAGTTTGTAACACAAGAGTAGAGTGATATTTGAAACAGTGAAATTAGCCAATATTTTAACCTATTTCTCAGAGAGTCTCTAAAGCATGAAATAGAAGAACTTTATGTTGGTCTAAGTTTAATGTGGAGAATCACTGGGCAAATTATATTCATATTTGTATTCTCTGCTGTCCTCAAATAGTTGCCTGACTAAAATCTCTGAAATATATTGTCATTGCCATGGAAGTAGGTAGGAAAGGAGTAAGAAGGCAGGACAGCAGTGTATCTAGGCATATTTTAATTCATTTGCATTATTTTAAGCTAATTTAATCAAGAGATGCTTACTACAATTAAAATGAGAAAATTTGACTTTAGTCTGAATTGTGTGTACACCATGTGTCATTATTAGATGACACATGGAGTCTAAAATGAATGAATTCAAATGATTAGATTGTGAAATGGAAGATAATAAAAATCTGGCCCTTGGCCAGGACAAGGAGAAGGGGGGCCCTTGGCCAATAAAGGACCAATAAATCTGGCCCTTGGCCAATAAAGGACAAGGAGAAGGGGGGATAAAAATCAAACTGTATGATTGACAGTGGAATCCTATGCACCTTAATCAGATGTACGTCCTGCTGAGTCCTCTGGGGTACCCTGAAGGAGTAGATGTTATGCGAAATATGGAGCTTGAATACTGCTGTCTTTAAAAGTTGGACACAACATTAATTCTAATGTACATATTTATTTTTCTGTACTGGAAGTGTAATAATTGGAATGCTTGTAGTTCTATTATCTTTAACCAATATTACCCATCCTGTTCTTTAAAATTTTGAAAAAAGCCAATTATGTTGATTCACTTATTTGTATTGAGTATAAATTTTTAAGAATTTTTAAGAATAAACCTCATTTTTTGTGTCAAATATTCTTTTCAGAATTTAAACAAACAAGCATATGACTTGGCAAAGGCTTTACTGAAGAGAACAGCCCAAGCTATTGAACCATATATTACTAATGTAAGTGAGAATTTTAAATGACCATGCAGAAAAAACTGAATAAGATATCATTAGCTTTACTATAGCTTTATATTGCATTTTGAATACTTTAGGACTTTCCTACAATCAAATCATAGCTGCCTGCATTCTTATTTAGTACTAGCACCATTCATAAACCAAAGTTAACAGTTGCTGATTACATCAGTTGTTGGATGCATTGAGTATCTTGTGCTATGTTTCTTTGTTGACTGTCCTTCTATAACAGATACCTTTAAAGCTGTGCTTGAAGACATGAAACTAGATGTTCACTTATTGATAGTCATTATCAGATTGTTGATGAAGATTCTCAGTCATCCAGGCAGAATTATCTGGAGGTTGAGTCATGGCAACTGGACTTCTTTTCTTATTGGTTTGTCTTGATACGTTTGATACTAGACTGAAGAAGCTGCTTGGACAAGCAGCGAAACGTATCAAACCAAAAAGTCCAGTTGCCATGACTCAACCTCCAGATCAATATCAGATTATTATTGACAACCAGTTTGGTGTAGTGGTTAAGGTGCTGGCCTACAAACCAGGAGATGGTGAGTTCTAGGCCTCCCTTCAGTGTGAAAGCCAGCTGGGTGATTATGGACCAGTCGTGCTCTCTCAGCCCAACCCACCTCACAGGGCTGTTCACAAAAACACGAGGCAGGAGTATAGGTGTGTTCGCCACCTTGATATAGATAGACACAGGATAAAAATAACACAGGACACAGGATAATAGTAATAATTGAACTCAGTAGGAGAAGTTAGTAATGATTGACTGGAGAACCACTGAGTTCAGTGTGTTCTGTTTGAATCTGCATCCAGTGCATAGGCTGCAATATTGTACATGCTTATTTGAGAATAAATTCCACTGAACTAAGGGAATTTTCAAGTATATATGAATTAAATATTGTCATTCATGCAGTATAGTTTTTCCACAAAAGCAGTTTAGTTTTCTTCCATCATCTGCTGGAAAATGTGAACTTACGAACTGGGTGATAAAAGATGCATCTGGCAGCCATCTCTATAGTTGCAGCTGGGCTTTTCCAAGTAGTTCCAGTCACAGAAATTGCTGTTTGATTTTCCATGCTCATTTATTTCACATTTTATACTAGTCCATGTCAAATATATTTATATTTATAGTTATATTAATAAAAATATATATGGGGATGATCTTTTGAAAGACATAGGCTTTTTTTGATGGTAGTTAGAGTTTTCTCCTACTCTTTCTTCATGAAGTTTGATTTGGAATTGGTCTAGGAAAACCGAAGTATTTCAAAATAATTCATAGAATAGATCTGTGTTATGTTAAGCAAAGTACTGTCTAGTAGCTAGTTTTTACCTTATCAGGGATTACAATTTGCAATGGCTTATATGTCTTCTGAACTAAGAAAGTACTTATTTTAATAACATCAGTAATAATTTTTAAGGACTGATTTTCAAATTGTATTATGTATACAAACCTTCAGCAGAAATAATTGACATTTATATTCTTGTTCTATTAGTGATATAGACTTTCCCCATTGTGCAAAACACAGTACATTTTACTTTGAATTGTAGCTCAATTTTGAAGATTATTACCAGCTTCCATTAGGAAATGTTATACACACACATATACAGTTAATTCTAGATATTTAAATGTCAGCTTCTTTGATGTAAATGTGAGTAAGTACATATTTAGAATCCTATTGAAACTAGCTTTCTAAATATATATATTTATTACCATTAATATATTAATTTTTCTGTAGTTAATTTAATTGTACAGCCAAAGTAGATGGTTTGAAAGGATACTGAATTACTGCACCTTCCTGTATTCTAACAGTGTTTTATTGAAAGTTAAACAATATTTGAAAAGTTAGTTTCCAGTTTTATGAATGGAGAATTATAGAATTAAATGTGAGAGTGAAAATGTGAAATCTTGGTATTGTTAGAAAATTAGAATTGTTCTGAAATAAGTTAAGAAATTATGGTTTCTATCCTGTTGTTGATTTTTTTTTTACAGTTCTTTAATCAAGTGCTTATGCTAGGAAAAACATCCATCAGTGATCTCTCAGAGCATGTTTTTGATTTAATTTTGGAGCTATATAATATTGATAGCCATCTTTTACTCTCAGTTTTGCCACAGCTTGAATTCAAACTTAAGGTAAGTAATACATATCTCATTGTCATTAATTGAAGATTTAAATCTGTGTATGGGCATGGATGATGCACCATTTTTCAACAAGAACTTTAGTTCTGCTTTAGGGAATGCCACTGTTTCAATTCCTTTTCCTGATGAACATCCCTTATTATATTCTCTTAATTTCAAACATTTGTTTATATTTCAGTGAATGCTGGTACTCTTCTCTTTTCAACTATCAGTGAATAACAGTGTAGACTTTTGTTTAATTCTCTAGTTTCCCATTTCAGTGGCTAATACTTCTACTGAAGTAGAACCACCAGCAAATAGATATCAGGAATTAATTCTTATTTACAATCTAGATCTGGTAACCCTAACTTAAATCAACAAAATGGTGCATGTTCTATCACAAAATTGCTTAGGGGTAGAAGGACAAAATGATATAGGAAAACTGTTGTAAATTTGCATTGGCTTATAAGTTGATCGCATCTAATTTGTACACTTGAGTAAGTGAGTTATACTGTGAGCACCTAATGAAATATCTTGTTAATCAGTTTTATTTTACAGGACAATTTATATTATACTTGGTATGCATATCTGTGATTTTAGTTCAGTTCTTCTTGGTTTCTTTCTTTGTTTTACTATGTGATGAAATAGTTTTCCAAAGCTTGTTTGTGTAGGTTTATATTCTTTTTTAAAAAATATTATTTTCTAGAGCAATGACAATGAGGAACGACTGCAGGTTGTAAAACTACTCGCAAAAATGTTTGGAGCAAAAGATTCAGAGTTGGCAGCTCAGAACAAACCCCTTTGGCAATGCTATTTGGGGAGGTATGATCTGTTTTACTTTGTTTCCCACTAAATTACAACTCACTATTTAGTCTTACTGTATTGTAATTATTCAACATTTAATATATTTTTTAATATCAGCATGAGCCATACATGTGTGTAATGTCTATTATGCTGCTTACTCTAAAATTGTCATAGGAAAGGTTGATGATCCACCTTAATTATACTAGTTTTTAGATTGCAACATTTGGGCTTGTACATTTTACTAAACCATCATGTGGTTTGCTTAGTTTTGGTTAATATAATATATTAATGAAGTCAGTGAATAAATCATGGTTTGTGCTAGCACAATAAACCACATTCTGAAATCATTTGTTTTCTTCTTGCATCTGTTGCTTAGCAGCTTTGTGGTTTCCTGATTTTCTTTTTATGCTTTACCTGGGGCACTAAGCATTCCTTACAAAGCACAATATCCGAAAAAGGCAAAGAAAATAAGAAATGGGCAAAACAAACCACGATTATTTAGCTTGTTGTTCCTGCCTGTTCAAGCAACCATGTTTGGTACAAGGTGCAGCTCAGCAAAATGTATGAACATAACAACTGTTTTTCATTTTGCTGGATGATTTGGAATAATGGAGGTCTTTATTGACAGAATAAAATATCAAAACATTGTATAATTCAGTTTATATATTGCATTTTATTAATATTAGTATGCCTTCCAAAGATAACATTAGAAACTAACTTGTAGAATTGGAAATAGGTTACAAATACATTTCACAGTAAAAAAAAAATGCAACGAAATACACATAAACATTCTTTTCCATTATGTTTTTCTTTTGGTTAAAATGATAACTGGATTCATAGTTCACAATTTTAAAACAAATCTAGGCTAAAGAAGTACAGATTTTATATTATTGTATTTATTTATTAAATTTGTACATTGTCCAACTCCCAGCAACTCTGGGTGTTTCACAAAGTAAAAGCATAGAAAAATAACAGTACCACAATAAGACAGGAACAAAATATGAGCAACAACAAAAAATATACCCACACTACCCAAAGCAATTTCAGTCATCCTAGCCAAAGGCCTGGGTAAAGAACCAGGCCCTCTAAAACACCAGTAGGCTAGGAACCATCAGATCTTGGGGGTGAGCTTCAATCCAGAGGGTTGAAGGCTGATCTATGTAATGTAAGCTAGATATCATACTAATGTAATATGAGTACTTCCCGTGTATTAAAATAATGAAATTGCATTTACCCAAAAACTTTTGTATATTTTGACACTTGTTTATCGTAGTGAATTGTATCTAACATATTATATTTTGAGATGTCAAATGACATTTGTCTCTCTTAAATGTATAAAATTTGCTAGCTGCTATTCTATGAACTTTCTAGCAAACATCAACAATAGCTTTGACTATCAGAAAAATTAAACAAGGTCAATACAACATGAACTACACAAAGAGAAGACCTTGATTCTCATTATAACATTATTAATAATTGACTGGATATAGATTTAGTATGACTTCCTTGGATGAGAAAAAAATAAAATCCAATTAAGCAAAAGCACTATCATTATCTCTTGCACAGAACCCAAGAGATTAGTTTCTTCTGAGTCCTTTTCTGCAAAGTTCTAGCTAATCTCTGCTCATATATTCTCTCTATATTCATGCTTAGGTCCAGCCTTGGCTACAATATTTTGGTGAAAATTGAAATAAGAGACAACATGGTTATTAAATTTTTTTGTTTTTTTAAAAACAGATTTAATGACATCCATGTACCTATCCGTCTTGAATGTGTGAAATTTGCCAGTCACTGCCTTATGAACCATCCAGATCTAGCAAAAGATCTAACAGGTATCAGTAAACATAGTCTTCAGAGTAAAAGGAATTTTTCCTGTTTCTGCTATTTTTAATTGCATAGCAAAATCACTGTGGTTTTTAAAATATCAAAATACTTCAGTATAGTGGCATCTTCACAAAGAGTATGCTTCAAGTGATACTCATTATTGATCTTTCACCTGCAAGTCTTTGCCTCTAAGGCCATCAGATGTTCAGGTTTGACACAGGGTTTGAATATGAGTGTGTAAATACAGTGTTTGTCTATCTATCATGCTTTTCAGACTTATGGATGTAGAATTTTATTACATAGACATTACATAAACTACATGCCAGTAAATAACTATGATATAGTTAGATGTATTAGTGAAAAATACATGTAATAATTTCCTTAAAGATACACATTGTTATCTGTTAGCTACCAGAACATCCTTTGTTGTTGTTTTTTTAATGAGACTAAAAAATGTCAGTTTATGACATAATACATTTTAGCCCTTTAAGTACAAAATTTAGTAATCAGTCCAAGTGATATATATTAAGGAGTACAAAGTCGTTATTTCATAAATGTACTGTGCATTTTGCAAACAATAAAAATTTGTGGTAAATTCCTTTATTAAAAAATAAACCAGGTCATTCTCTGTCTTCAGTTTATTGATCCGGTCAATACACTTTACAATGAAAGTGTATATAGGTAATGACAGTAATTGGGACCAGCAACTCTGTCGCTAAGCAACATGGTCATAAAGCGTGATGTCACGTGGCTGCACCAACTTATGATGGCAGTTCTGACAGTTCCAGTTGTGGTCATTAAGCAAATCCTGCATGATCATTAAGTGCAATGTCATGTGATCACCATTTGCGACCTCCTACCGGCTTCCCCGTTGACGTTGCTTGTTAGAAGCCGGTAGTGAAGGTTGCAAATGGTGATCATGTGACCTCAGGATACTGCATTTGTTGTAATTGTGAGCCAGTTGCTAAGTGCCCAAATCATGATCATGTGACTGTGGGGATGCTGCAACAGCTGCAACTTCGAGGACAGGCCATAAGTCTCCTCCTTACCGCCATTGCAACTTTGAACAGTGGCTGAACAAATGGTTGTTAACCAAGGACGACCTGTAGAACAGTTAAAATGCAGAACTAAATTTAAATACAATTAATGACAAAAACAAACTATGTTTCATTGGATGCAGTTTTAGTTTAGATTTTGATTCTCTTGAAAACTGCAAATAAATATTGCTGTGACACACTATTTTGTACAAGAAAGAAAAATAATGTAATATTCAAGTGATATTTCAGGATACAGAGTAATCAGTGGATTGATTAACTGTTTCTACATATCTCAGTAAAGGCTTAACAGAGAAAAATGTATGGATTACTATATTCCTTTGAAGCACAGGAACATAATCTGTTAGCATAAACTATCTTTCTAAGTGGCACATCTAAATAAGCTGCTGGTATTACATTGAGACATATAAGCATGAATATCCTCCTGTACTTTGAAATCTTAGGCTGTGCAAATACAGATACAGATGTTTCAAATTGCTGGTCTGAGAGAATTAAACAAATCCTAATAATAAGCAGTTTTCCCTGTTTGAAAAATGTAATAATAGGACAAGAGTGTGTATGTGTGATCTTTGTATTAAATACAGAGATGATAATATCACCATGATATTGGGGTTTTTTTTCCTATGTAAGAACAAGTACCATATGTCTCAAGCTGTAAATTGTGGAGCTATAAATCTAAATGTTTGTTAGGAGAGAGGGGAGAGGAAGGTTTAATATTGTGCTTTGCTTTATTAGTTTTCTTTGTGCTGGAAATTATCATGCAACACTGAAGTCCTTTAATAGGTCCTTGTTCGTATAACTGTTAGGGAGAGAATGAAAATTCCTTCCAAATGGCTTAAATTATTTTTCCCATTAATGAGGTTGCTGTTCATAATCATTCAGTAACCAAGCATGATTTTATTTAGAGGAAAAAGGAAATGGCTATGGTAACATATTTTATTATACATGATGCCCTGTTCTTTAGGACTAATATAAGAGCAGTAATCTTCATAAGTGTATATTGCAGGTATTCAACTTAATGATATAACATTTTAATTAATGTATACTTTATGTACAGAATATCTTAAAGTGAGATCTCATGACCCTGAAGAAGCTATTAGGCATGATGTTATTGTATCAATAGTTACTGCTGCTAAGAAAGATCTCCTACTCGTGAATGATCATCTGCTTAATTTTGTGAGAGAGCGAACACTTGACAAACGGGTAAGTTTGTTGGTTAACTACTCAGACTGCTAGTCCAAGGGTAGTCAGTTTAATTCAGTTTGTTAAAAAAAATCCTTCATTGTTAAGATCTCTTAAAAAGAATTGTCTAATAGCATATTCATATACTTTGATTATCTACTCTATCTGGACATCTTTTGTACTAACAGGAAATTACAGACTAATAAAACTCAGTAAAGTGTTTCTTACAGTTATAGACTTTTGACCAGTTCAGGAATATTTTGCAATTCAATACAAAAGGGCCTTCTGTTTATGAATTTTATATGTATTAAGCAGACTTTACAACTATAACCTTCATCATATATAGTGTTTCAAAGTAGCAAGAGATTATTTTTATATGTATAGATCTTATTTTAATTGACACTGAATAAGTTTTAATATTAACTGTTTATCACTTTTTATGTTACGGTTTTTACATTCTCTTAAAGCATTAGTAGTAAAAGATTATCAACTTTTTTTTTACTCTTAGCATTCTGTTGCATTCCCTGATTCAATTTTTCTGAAACCCTGCCATGGTAAATTTGAAAGTACACTGTTTACTAGAGGTATGCAAAAAAGTTAATGGTGAAAACAGATGCTCTGACCTTTATATGAACAATTCTGAGTGAATGAACTTTGAAGCTGGCCATTTTGCATGCTTCTTTTTATCCGTTTAGTAAAAATATTGCTATATGTTTTGAATGTTTATAGTAGACTATTTAAAAAATTATTTTTCGGATCTCAATATGTATTATTATTTTAGTGGAGGGTGAGAAAAGAAGCTATGATGGGACTTGCACAGATATACAAGAAATATTCTTTACAGTCAGAAGCTGGAAAAGAAGCTGCCAAACAAATTGCTTGGATAAAGGACAAATTGTTGCATATATATTATCAAAACAGTATTGATGATAGGTAAGTTATCTTTTTTTTTTAATTAAAAAGACCCTTCCTTCTGCCCCAGAGTTTACTTTGGAATAATAATGACAAAAATGGAAAAGTTGGGACATAATGTGGGAAAAAGCATAAGTACTGAAATTGTTCAGGGGTCATTTAATTCATATGGATTTCATTTATTTTTGAACAACAGTTCTGAGAAATGCATGATTACCTATTTAGAACTCTAGAAACAAGACAATTCTGAAGTAAGTCTCTGAATTCTTGACATTCATAGGACTACATATTATAATGCTATTCTAAATCTATATACAATATTTTTTAATCGATAAATAAATACACCTGAAATAGGCCATAGAATTCTTAAGGTTTCCAACTACATGAACTAGGCTTCCCAACCCCTGTGCTTGTGTGCTGTAACTCCTTTTCCATATCAGAGTTTATAAGTTTACATTTATGCCAGCTAACTATTTTTCCTCTTACGTTGGAAGGAACTCTATTTATTTACTCTGTTGTTGAAACAAGCCAGAATTTGAAATTCAGTGAAATCATTGGCTTGTTTTTAATGATAGTTTTAAAAAATAATTTATTCAATCCTAAAGTCTTTGAGAACTGTGGCTAATTTAGAAAAGTAAGTTTTTGATTTACTTATTTGTTGAGTGAAAGCAGAGGAAAAATGAGGGCCTGAGAGACGTTAGGACTAGAATCCTAATGTAGGACCATAATAACTATTGGTCACTGGTATCCTTTACTTTTATCTAATTCCTTTTTCATGCTATTCAATTTGATAATTACTGTAACTTGTGATAGCAAATTCTACAGGTTAATACAGTTTCCCTTATGCTTGAACTAGGGTACTGTACTGTACTGGATTACGGTAGATATGATATGTGTTTGTAATAAAAATTACAGAAATTAAAACTTATTCACATTTGCTTTCTGTATGTAAAATAATTTAGTGGGATATAACTGCTTCAATTTAGTAACTGATTAATCATTTTATTTATAGAAGGATGAATATGACTTAATTAAGTTTGGGTGGGATAAATTGATTTGTCAATTTCAAATTGATTTGTCAGTTGATCATGGCCTGAGTTTTGAGTTTGATTTTGATATTTTCTGAAACTTGTTATTGGTAATCTCTTTTTAGATTGCTGGTAGAGCGCATCTTTGCTCAGTATATGGTTCCACACAATTTGGAAACAAATGAAAGAATGAAATGCTTATACTACCTTTACGCAACACTTGATTCTAATGCTGTTAAGTATGTATTCCATAACAAATATGGAGCTATGGAACATTTTCATTACTAATGTAATTGATAATTTTGATTAAGAGGAATATAAAGTCAATTAATTTTATAAAGGCCTTTATCTTATCTTTCAGTTGTTCCTTATTATAAAACAAATATTTTCTATTTGGTATTAAATTTTAGTTCCCATTAGTGAATAAAATGCCTTGGTAAAAGTATGGTGTATCTTCATCATACACTTGTCTTTCCACAGTTTAAAAAAAACTTCTTTCCACCTCTTTCATTTTCTATTCAACCTTGTTTGTTGTGTGCCGATTTGGAGAGAGGGAGGTGGTAGAAAGCTGTGGTAAATGGAAAATCTGTTTTTGCCAGTGGGATATGTTGCACCACTGAACATATATAGTTGCATATAACCCACTTCTTCATTTCAATTTAGTTCTCTTATATAGTTAAAATAGGAACTGTTCATTATTATTTAATTTGTAACTTGCATCTTGGGTATGCTTTACTTAATGGACTGTAATTCTAAAGATGGAGGTATCTGTTAGATGAGATGGGTTGATATCTCCACACAAGTGCCTTAGGAGTGTGTTCTACTGTTTCTGAAGTGGCAAAAAACGTTGTTTTACCAGCACTGTTCCAAAACATTCAGCTGGTTCTAGGCATCACATTTGCCTACAAGTAAAACAACCTAAAGTTATGAATTATTTTTGTTGACTAATTAAATATGTAACCCTGAAAAGATGGTAATATTTATTATTCGAAGGTAGAATCCTCTGACCTGATGTACCCCTCATACATGGTCTGTATCATTGGCCACACTATTATGGGAGCAGCAATTCAGCATATGTGAGACTACCAGAAAAACTTTTTAAAGACAGTTTGTTGGTAGTAAATGAAATTAGAGATGAGTCATTATATTTTTACCTAGTATCTGTAATACATGTCATCCTTGACATGTAATGAATTTCCATCACTAAGTGATGCAATTGTAAAGCGCGATGTCTTGTGATCACATTGCTCAGCAACAGCAATCTCAGCAGTCCCTGTTGCCATCATTAACTGAATCCCACTGGTGGTTAGCCGAGGACCCACCCCCAAACTATTCCTGGCTTGGTCCCTCTCAGCCCTGAGTCTTGGTAAGATAAGGGATTGCCTCCTCTGCCTCCTCTTAAACCCTCCCACCTTAAACCACCCCCCATCTCCCCCCCCTTCTCTGCCTTTTTGGCCGCTCTGCACAGCGGCACTGCCCGCAGGCCTCTACCTTAGCGCCAATGCTGCCACCACCACTGAGAAATGCCACAGCACCTGAATTTTGATCACGTGACCGTGGGGGCGTTGCACTGGCCATAACTTTGGGGGCTGGGCATAAGGACCATTCATTCAGCGCTGCTGTAACTTTGAACCATCTCTGAACAAATGGTCATTAAGGGAGGACTATTTGTATTTCTTACAAAGAGCCATGTCTAATGCAGTTGATACATTTCTTAAAACTTTTGCAAACCAGGAGGCAGACATGAAGTCTATCTCCTAATTCTTCTCTATCCATAGTGAATCATTTTTTTCTTTTCTTTGAGTTTTCTGAATTGTGCTTTAGAAATGCATGTACACAGATGATAATCAGAATTGCTTCAAGTTTCTTACTTGTTACTGAAGCCTGTTGGATTGAGTCCTGTCCTCTGGATAATACAGAATAAACCTCATGCTCTTCTGTGTGATAACATTTCAAGATTTGAAGAATGTTATCACACCCTTCGCAATATTATCAGCAGTCTTCAACTATTCCTTGAAGGGCTTGTTTCCACACCCATAATTACTTAGTTTGTTCTGTTTTGAAGCTATCCAGTTTATCTTCATATTTTTTTTAAAATGCAGTGCCTAGAATTCAAAACAATATTCCAGATGAGGTCTGACTAGTGCTGAATTTCTCATGACTTAGAAACGACACAATCTGTTATGACCTTAGTTTAAGTATAACAAACACTTCATGCTGTATTATAATCAAGCATTAATATGAGTAGAATTTTGTGCCAATTCCTAATGCGTTGATCTGTTATTCAGAATTAATAAGTATTCCGCATTTTGTTTTGTATTTGATTTGAGTTATAGGATAATATTTAATTATTAGGATTGTTTTAATAGTCATATTTTAATTATTAATAATTACTATTTTAGTTATTAGGGTATTTATTAGAATATTTTTCTAATTATTTTTCACAACAGTATATTTTATTAGGATAATATTTAAAAGTTTGGAAGGTTTTGATTGGTAACAATAGTAGGTGTATACATTTATTTTGGTAACAGTATAATTTTGCAATTTTGTTCTGTTGTGAAGGTGAATTTACTAATCTAACTACAGAGTTTTCTATCAGTTTTGCAACAGAGGAGCTTTGATTCCGTAACTGTCTAAGTTGCTTCTTAGGAGTTTCTCAGTATTACAGAATTTATACAGTCTAGTGAGTTGCAAAAATGATTGTTATATCAATTATTGTTTACTTTGTTTTTTTATGATTAGGGCACTGAATGAAATGTGGAAATGTCAAAATCTACTGCGGCATCAAGTAAAAGATTTGGTTGACTTAATCAAGCAGCCAAAGGTAAACTTTTCCTTATGAAACTCTACATGTAGCAAAATATTTTCAAGACTTCTGCTTGAATTTTGTTGCACTTATGGAAGGAACTCTTGAGATTTTTTTTTAAAAAAACGATAATATTAAAGTGAAACTTTGCTATATGCCAATATTTTCTATCCTAATTACTAGAAATATTTTTAGTATACTTAATTTTGTGGGAAACTGTTTTAAGCCTATTTTATTTCATTTTCTTAGTTTAATATCATGCTTTTCCATCCCCAAGGCAGTCTGTACAGATGAATAGATGAACAGGTAAAACCCCAGGCAGTGACTTGCCACCAAACATCTCTTTGATGTCCTTGCTCTGAAAATTATATAGAAAGCGGTTAAGCACCACATCTACCTCCAATGACATATCTATCTTCAGCAGTGCCTTTCATCCCAATATAAGATCCACTGCAGTAGCAAGAACATCCTAGGAGGATGGTTTACTTTCTGGTAAAGGATATAATCACCATGGAAGCCATTTTATGAATAAACAAGGTTCCTATCATAGCCATTTTGTAAGGATGCCCAACTTGTGCTATCAAAATTCTGTCAAAAGTATCCCAGCCCAAAACATTTCTTTGCCACTTTTAGTATATTAACAGAAGCAAGAGAAATAAAGAGATACTTCACAATATACAGTACATCTACCATTAGGGATAGGCAAACTCATTTTTCTCAGCACATAATGTTTCAATGAATATTGGAACGTTCCATTTTTCCTCTGCCTAGCGTGGCCTGGTCACTCTGTCCTAAGAATTGTTTTCAAACAGCAAATCTATATTTAAAATACCTTTAGAGTAAGGGTTTTTTAAAGGACCAAGAAGATCCAGGTTCAAATCCTCAATCAGCTGGGTTTTTGTACACTGCTTGCCTCCCATGTGTAAATGGCTGGAAATGATGCCAGTTTAAGAAATCCATACCAGCTTTCAAGTTTTCTCTCTGCTTTGGCCATAGTGATAACTAGGCTTAAGTAGATATTCTGCTAGACTGTTATTTCCCCTCTTATCCATCCCAGGAAAATGCCATTTACTTTCCATTTTGTGAGTCTTTTGAGGATTTATGCTGTTTTTATTGGAAGTGCCCACTTTCCTTCAGCATATATAGTTGGACTGTTGTCACTACAACTTTCATCTGTTTTTCCAGGATTTTGTCACCAAAAAACTGGAAGGATCCCTTTAAAATTCACAAAGAAATTTCTACGAAGTACTGCACTCTCTGATTTTCTTAGAGAACAATGTAAGACATGCTAAGGCATTTGGGGCAGGATCTATTATTTTAAGGCATTGGAGCAGTTGGTGGTAAAAATCTATGATGAGCAGTGAAGTTTAGAGCCACTTCAGATATAGTGACTGCTGGTAAATATTTGAATACTTCCTGGAACAATGATGCTGGAAATTTCCAACACCAATTTTGTAGTTAACCTAGCCATCTAAGGCAAGAAGATGGGTGGATAATTGTGATACCCATCCAGATTGTATGTTGAAGCATCATAGCAGGGAGGGACTGTTGCCTTCATACTTTGCATACTGGTAGTCCTCGCTTAACAACCATTCTTTCAGCAACTGTTTGAAGTTGTGGTGGTGGTGAACAAATGGTACTTACACCTGGCCCTGAAGTTACAGCTCTTGCAGGGCCCCCCAGTTGGCATTTGGCAGCCTACCCATACTTACAACTGCAGATCCACTTCAACTCCCCCAACCTGCCTTTCTCCCCCCCCCCCCATCTCTGCCCCTTTGGTTACCCTGCCCAGCGGCACTCCTTGGCAAATCATGTGCACTGTTCTTGCAATGCTTCAGAAGGCTTCTGAAGCCTTCTGAAACTTTGCGAGAAGGCCACGTTCGCCATTCTCCAAGGTTTCAGAAAGCCTCAGAAGCTTTCCAAACGGTTTCTGAAGCATCACGAGAGTGGCATGCACAATTTGGAGAAGGATGGGCACAGCCTTGGGGAAAAAGGCCTGGCGTGGCCAGCAGCTGCCTTGCATAGGGCCAGGCCGGGCATGCCTCATGAACAGCGGGAGGAAGACAGCAAAGGTCATCTGGGAATGGCAGGGCCTGCGGAGTGCAGCGTGGTTAGGGCTTTGAGCCTGGGTTGGCTGGCCACAGTGTGGGACTTGAGGCAGCACCTACCTAACTCTCCCCATCTCTGCCCTTTTGGCCATCCTGCATAGTGACACTCCTTAGCAGTGGCAGCAATGGGGCTGAAGTAGAGGCTCAGGGGCAGTGGCAGTCGGCTGCTGAAGGCCCATGGCTTCTATTTCAGCCCCAGTGCTGCCATCGCTGCTGAGGAGTGCTGCTGTGCAGGGGGGCCAAAAAGGCAGAGATGGAGGGTAGATAGACGGGTGGGGGGAGTTGGAGGAGACAGTCCCTTACCATACTGAGGCTCAGGGCTGGGAAGGACCAAGCCGGGAATGACATGGGATGGGGTTGGTCCTCAGCTAATGACTGGTGGGATTCAGTTAACAATGGCAACAGGGACTGCCAGGATTTCTGTTGCTAAGCAATGTGGTCACATGACGTCGTGTTTTACAACCACATTGCTTAGTGATGGAAATTCCAGTCCTGATTACCATTGTAACTCAAGGAGTACCTGCATTAGGTTTTGTAGGTATGATAATAATGGGGATGATATATTAGACAGAACTTTAACATAATTCAGTAAAGAGTCTCTTCAGAATTTCCATGAAGAACTTCACATTAAATAAGGATTTTCAGTGAGGAAAGAAAGAAAAATTTTGAGAATATGCCTTCCTTCTGATTAAGTTATTGATTGAAACAGCTCTTGGATTAGTGTCAGTGCAATATTAATATATTTCATCTTCATTGCAAGAATAATATAAACCTGTTCTCATTCTTATTTTTCTTTCCCTCTTATTGAATCTGATAAGTATCATTCTTATATTAAATATACCTATGGTCAGGTGGTGTCAAGTCATAATAATCATAATTTTTACCATGTGAAAGCATATGTATGCATTTGTATGTTTACACATTGGTTGGTGAATCATAGATGTATTGAAATGCATTACTTAGATCAGGTTAAGGGGGATACTTTATGGATTCAAAGATCAAAAGTAATATGTGGAATATTTTCACATTTATCATGTTTATCCTCAATAAATCCAGTATTGGAAGCTATCAAGGGTTATAGAAATGTCAAAAATATTTGATGTCCTTCAGCCTGTTAAAGCAGCAGAATCCATGAAGTAGTGTATCTAAGTTATCTCTGAAAGGGTCTTTAAAGCAGATCATGCAGAATTCTGACAGGTAATCAGTGCTTTATTCTGTCTGTTTTTTTCTGATAAGGAATAGAAGAATTTAATTCCAAGAAACTACCTCATTTATGTTTAATCCCCTGCAAGACTTTATAGAAAGATCCTGTCCTATTTCAAGATCAGCATTCATTAGCTTTTTATGATGGTCTGTATTGTTAGACAGTTCTGCAGGTTGGCTCATGCTCTCAAACATTAAAAATTGCAGGTAGAAATATTGCCTCTTTGGTGATATGGAAAAATTGGATAGAAGTGGGGATATTAACATCCGATAGATGATGAAGATGAATTTTTTATCATATTCTGTGTTAAGAGATAAATATCATCTATCAGATGTAACCCAATGACCATATTTACAGTTACAACATTTGTTAATAACATTGTTTGGACGAGCAGCATTTTCAACTTCTGAGATGTCTGAGATATTAGAGCAATTCGTTAAAACGTTTAAAACTAAAAAAACAACTATTAGTTTTTATAGGTATTTGGTATCAGCAAATCAATTTGATATGCAGATGTTAAGAAATGAGTGGAATAAGGAATTATAGCTTCCTATATTGTCTAGACAATGGGAGAGTGTTTTACCTTCTATAGCAAGAGTGTCAGTGGACCTCAAATTACAACTTGTATAATATAAATAATAAACTATAAATAATATTTAGAATTTATTGGGGTCCATAACATTTGTATAGAAAAGGATTGTCAAAAACAGCATTTTGTTGTTGATGTAATAAGGATAATGCTTCTTTAAAACATGTTTCTACAATGTCCTATACTTAACCAAGTTTTGGGAGAAAGTAGTGGACTATATAAATATGATTATGTGACAAAATCTAAAATTTTTAGAGGATAATATTCTTTTGAACTATATATCTAGTACATGAAACTTGACAACCAGACAATGTAAATGGCTTCTCTGTGCCCTTACTATGGCCAAAAAACTGATATTGCAGCATTGGAAAGATAAATGCAATATTGGAAAGATAAATCCATTTATTCAGTAGATTGAAGATCTGATTGTACTTGCTACTTACAAGCAGATTGCCTATAGATGTAGACTTTGTATGGACAAGTATAATGAAATATGGGACTCATTTATACAAGATACAGTAGGTTAAAAAGTATTTTTAAAATTTAACATTTTGAGAAATTGAATATCAGTCAGGTTAGGTAAGAAAAACAAATTGTAAGAAGAAATCCCATCAGCTTTCTGCTACTGATCACATCAGCTAAAGTCTATATTGATCAGCAGCATGTTCCCAGCATTCCCCATTTGGTCAAAGAGACATTCTCAATCATGATTACATGACCTTCCATTTTTCTAGAAAGCAATTTATTTAAACTTTTGTAGTATAATTGTGAGGGTTCTTTGATTTCCAAGGACTGGACACATCACAGCATACCAAATCTGTACACAGTGCTTTATTGCAGCACACACCTTCCCCAACAAAAGACTCTCCACCCTTCTAGGACTTGCAAGGTGATCTTGCCATGTAAATATGTCTTTAATACTCAGTCCTTTAATATTTATTTCAAGCAAATGTCTATAAAGTGGCATACAACATTCACCTTCTTCCAAAAGTCTTACACTGGTTGGGATGAGGTACTGCCTCAGTGTGATTGTTCCTCTTTTAGTTGCCACGAAACTCCTGGCAAAACTCCAAGCAGGACTCCCACTAGGATATGCTATTCATCATAGCTTGTGGTCCTGGCAGTTGATTAATAGTCCTCTTGCCTGCTTATAATAGCTGTCAATCTCCAGATGTTGCTTCCACTTCCCTGTCTGCATGCCGTTTGCTTATCCCCTTTTCTCCTACACCCCTCCTCGCTCTGTCTTAACGTTTGTTTTTTGTAAGTTAAGGACCTGGGTTGGGTGCGGCTGCCCCTGGACGTCAACGTGTCCTTGAAAATGCCAGTGTATGGCTCAGTTAGCCAGGCAGCTGGAACATTGGTGTAGATGCTTGTGAGTAAAGTTGTGAGTGAATGCATGAGGGAAGTGGGGGTGGGAAGCATTTCTGCCTGGCTGGAGCTACTTTTTCCAAGTGCAGACAACAATCCCAACTTCATTCCTTCACAATAATATACAGTTAGACAGAGTGGCAAAAGTTAATGAATTATAAGAACTGTGTTGCATTTAAGTGCAGAGTCCAAGTATTTTGATTCTGCAACTTTTATTTGTGTATTCATTTACTGAGATGAGTCCCATATTTCATTATACAGTGATACCTCGGGATACGAACGCCTCTGCTTGCGAATTTTTCGGGTTACGACCAGCTCTGGCCCCAAAATTTTACCTCGGTTTGCGAACTCCGCCTCGGGGTACGAGCCATTTTCCGCCCGTGCCACGTGGTCCGCGGCCATTTTCTGCCCGTGCCACGTGGTCCGCGGCCATTTTTCCGCCCGTGCCACGTGGTCCGCGGCTGTTTTTCCGGCCCTGCCGCGTGGTCCGCGGCCGTTTTCGCGCCGCGCCGGGCTGTTTTCGTGCCGCGCCGCGCCGGGCCGGGCCGTTTTCGCGCCGGGCCGCGCCGCGCCGGGCCGTTTTCGCGCCGCGCCGGGCCGTTTTCACGCCGCGCCACGCTGCACCCGGCCATTTTCGCGCCGCACCACGCCGCGCCCGGCCGCTTTCCGTGTGGTCCGTGGACGCCAGAACGGATTAACGGTAATTACATTGAACCTTATGGGAAATTGCCTCGGGTTGCGACCAAATTCGGGCGGAGGGCGGAACGGATTAACCGGATTTACATTGAACCCTATGGGGAAATTTGCCTCGGGGTGCGACCAAATTCAGAGGGCGGAACGGATTAACCGGATTTACATTGAACCCTATGGGGAAATTTCCTTCGGGTTACGACCAACTCGGGATACGCCCAGAGTCACGGAACGGATTAAGTTCGTATCCCGAGGTACCACTGTACTTGTCCATACAAAGTCTACATCTATAGGCAATCTGCTTGTAATTGGATGATGTATCTCATTATAATACTGAAAGGGTACTGGAATTTGATTTCTTCTCTTTTTCATATTTACATTACTTTATCGCTACAGTTCATTTATGACAATACAGATAGATGTATCCATCACCCTATATTCCCTCTCTCTCTCTGTGTATACACACACACACACACACGCACAAACTTACGGGCAATAAAATAAATGACTATAAAAGAACAAAAGAACAAAAGAAAATGACAAAAGACATAGTGGTGTAAAATATCAGTAAATAAACAGAATTTACAGTTGACATAAAATGTAGAATTCATTGTTTCATTGACTGAATAATTAATTGAATATATAAAATTAAAATATTGTATCGTCTTGAGAAATATAAATCACTACAAAACTCTAAACTGTGTTAGTTACATTGATATCACCGCTATTTATCATTATCTAAAATCAAGGTACATGATCTTATGGAAAGAAGAAAAAAAAAATACAAAAAACAATCAGTGGAAGCAATATTTAGTTTTGAATTCCCTCCCATTATTCCCGACTGGTGATTATATCAAATTATTTATAAACACTAAAATGCTTTTAGTTATTGCCTTTACATTAGATATTTCCTGCTTAAAACCATACTCTAAATATCTAAGTTTGCCTTGTTGTGTGACATCTAATATGTAGGGAAACCATTCTTGCTTAAATTTAGTCAAACTTCTGTTCTGGATGTATACTATTAATTTTGCTATTGCTGCATATTTCCAAGATCTGATAATGTCAGTATCTCTTTTCTATTGGGGGCCGCATTTGTCTTCATGGCCTTCAGCATATATTGTATGCTATTGGCACTTAGGAAATCCCTCAAACATGCTTCTTCCAACAGGCCTGGAGATCCCAGGGAAGTAGGAAGCCTGTGAGATGGTTACACTGAGTGTAGGATGCTGGTCCGTTCTCCCACGGTCTTATTTATATTTGTGTTTAAATTGTTTTTAGTTGTTTTATTTTTTTTTTAATTGGTGGTTTTACTGTACCCTGTCCAAAGTCATGTCTGTGAGATGGGTGACTATATAAATATATAAGAATAAATAAATAAATAAATAAATAAATAAATAAATTGTTGTTTATTTATTTGTTTGTTCTGGAAAGATTCATAGTAGGACAAACTGAGGTTTCAATTCAAGCTTTGTTTTTAACATTTTTTTGAATAATGCTGGGTATTTCTTTCCACTACTTCTAAATTTCATGATCAGGCTACTGTCTTTTGAGATAAAGTAAAAAAAAAAAAAAAAGTAAGCAAAAGAGAGGAGATAAAAGAAATTCTAACTAAATCTAGTTAATACCTACACCATTCACTGTATCTCTCTATACCTTTCTTGCTTCTAACACATCCATACATTGAATCATACATTGCTTTTTAAACTTCTCACTTGTTTCTTTTTGAAACTCATCAACTCCATCCAATTACAACTTTCTTGGCCCCTCCATCTTACATCATATACTTGTTTTGTGATTATCGCTTAATTTTTTTCTATACTAATTTCTTCAGTCATCCGTTTCTACTGTATTCAACTGTTCTGACATATTCAGTTCTCATTTCCATATAAAAAAATGAGCAGAAGCAAGGTGATATATGTAGTGTTTTTGCTTCATATCAAATGTTAGTTCCTTAACATAGTCCACATTGATTGATTGATTGATTGATTGATTATGTGCCATCAAGTTATTTTCGACACCTAGTGACCACATAGATAGATTTTTTCCATGACAATCTGTCCCTAACCTGGTCTTTCAGGTCTTCCCATGGTGCACTCGTTGCCACCGCAACTGTGTCCATCTACTTTGCTGCTGATCATCCTCTTCTCTTTTCTCCCACCCTTCCCTGCATTAGAGCCTTTTCCAGAAAGCTTCACATGATGTGTCTGAAGTATGATAATTTGAGTCTGATCATTTGTACCTCAAGTGAGAACTCTGGGTTTGTTTGATGATCCATTTGTTTGTTTTCTTGGCTGTCCATGGTACTTCTCCAACACCACATGCTGAATTGCAAAATACTGCTGAGCGCTGACTATGGATGAGACCATCATCTATAATCAAAGAATTACACATCAGACAGAAGAAGACTAAGAAAGATCTGATCCCACTAAGATGTAACTTTGAGCCCATTCCAGAAGAATATAAGGTTATAAGATTGTGGTTAGAAACAAATTCAAAGACCTGGACCTAGTGGACAAAGCATGCAAGGAACTGTGGGAAGAAGTGAAATGATTTTAAAAGAGGAAGCCAAACACAGTAACAAAAACCAGAATGAAGAACACACTGGTTGTCAAACAAGGCCATAGAAATAGCAAAGGAAAGAAGACTAGCAAAAGCCACAGGAGATCTAGGGAAAACTAGAGAATCTAATGCAAATGTCAAATGTTGGGAGAAAAGGTGTATCTGTGTAAGTAAACAGCAGAAAATAGCAGAATAGGAAGAACAAGAGATCTGTTTAAGAAAATCAGAGAAATCACAGGAACATTCCAACCTGGTGTCACTGTCATAAGGAACAAGCATGGAAATGAATTAATGATGGAACATAATGTGAAAAAATGGAAGGAATAGATGGAAAACCTGAACAAGAAGTTCAGCTCAGATGGCACTGTATACAAGAGAGAAGAATATGAGGGGGAACGGTAATGCTTAAGGAGGAAGTCAGATGATGTATAAAACAACTGGCAAATAGGAAAGGGGTAGATGGCAATCCCTAGAGCTTTTAAAGGAGGCTGGCATGGATACAGTAAAGATCATGACAGCCCTCTGTCAACAAATATGGAAAAAGCAGCATGGCCCAAACACTGGAAGAGATCTATCTATATCTCAATCCCCAAAAAGGGAGACTTAGGACAATAGCGCTAATACATGCCTGCAAAATACTGTTGAAAGTTCTGCAGAAGACGTTTGAGCCCTATATGGAGAGAGGAGTGGCAGTGGAACAAGCAGGCTTCAGAAAGAACAGGAGAACATGAGACCATATAACTAATGCTGGATGGATGATGGAAACAGCAAGAGAACATAAAGAAGAGCTTTACTTCTGTTTTATAATCTGCTCCAAAGCTTTTAATTGTATTGATCATTCAAGACTTAGAAGTCTCTCAAAGCAAGGGGTATACCCCAGCATCTGATTCTTCTGAATAAGAAATCTCTACAATAACCAGGAAGCCACAGTGATAAAGGAAATTGGAAACACAGAGTGATGTACCATTGGACAGGACTACATTCTATTGCTATACCTCTTCAGTCTCTACATTGAATCTATATACTACTAATACTCTCATGTCTGTAACCTTTAACTGGGCAAAACAATGCGTCATAGGGCAACAGTTTTTGAACCAAGGTACCTCAAATGGGCTAACTTACATAATGCATCCATAATCCAGGGCCCATTACTCCTGTGGGATTGAAATTTGGGAAATTTGTGGCTGCTTCAGCACTGCTGTGCTGCTGGGGTCAGCCCAGGTCACGTGATAGTCATGGGTGTATCCCTGACCTCTTTCCCACCTTCCTCCGTCCCCTGCACCCAATCGGCTGGCGGCAAGGCCTGACAGGTGAGTGGCAATTGGCTGCTTTGGAAATGAGGCAGTTACGTGATAATCATTTACAACGCTCCCTTCCATCTTCCCACAAGCAAAGTCAATGGGGAAGCCAGCAGCAAGTTGCAAGTCATTCACACTCCCGCTGCTTTTTTGCCCTTAGTCACTCTGTTTCTCTGTTTAGATAAGGAAATATTTCTGAAACGACCCAACAGGTCATGGGTTGTCTAGTATATCATATAGGCCACAAGTCTGGAAGAACTAAATGTTGGAGTCAGAATTGGTGGAAGGAATGTCAATATAGGAAGTCCCCAGGTTACGAATCCCTGGCTTACAAACAACGCATAGTTACAAGCAGGCTGTTAAAATGGCTGCTAGCTGCTGGCAATGAGATCTGATTTAAAATAGTAGACAGCATTCTCCCCCTGCAATCCGCCAAACTGCACAATGCCTCCATGAGCATCACAAAGTAATGTGTGCATTTTTTAAAGGTTTTTTTTTTTTTTAAAGTACAGCCTGTTTCCTGTGGTTTTCAGCACTTCTGGAAAGCATTGCATAGCTTCAGTGGTTCCTCACCTTGAGTAACAAGAATGCCACCTGGCATTTTGAGTTGTGGCACATTCCCATTTTTCCCTGACTTATTTACTCTGCCTCCAAAGCAACAGTGTGATGCAAGTGCTGGTAATGCATCAAAGAAAAGAAAAACAATCCCCAATGGTGTTGCCAGTTGGGTGGATTTCCTGCCCAATTGGGCTAGCTTTGGAGATCGGTTGCAGGAAATTTTTGGTCTTTGCAGATTGCTTTCTTGGGGTTATTTCAGGTTACTTTTAACGTTGTGTTGAGCTATAAAAATGTTGGGCATCTGGCAACACTGATCACCATTGAAAATAAAGTTGAAATAATAAAGCATTCAGAATGAGGTGAAATGCCACTGGAGATTGGAAAAGCGTTAGGCTACAGTAGGTCAACAATTGGAACAATTTTAAAGGATAAAGTAAGAATAATGGAACATGTGAAAGGTCCTGCCCTGATAATAGCCACAAGTATTATTAAGCAACACAGTGGTTTAATAATTGAAATGGAAAGGCTATTGATAATCTGGTTAGAGTATCATTTGGTTAGAGTATCATATGCCTGTTAGCCTTGCTTTAGTGCAAGAAAAGGCTTGAAGCCTTTTCAATGACTTAAAAACTGCATGTGCAGCAACTGAAGGTGATTTTGATGAAGAATTTGTTGCAAATAGGGGTTGGTTTAATCGTTTCCAAGCTAGGCCAAATTTTTATTATTATGTACTGTGTTGTATTTAAGATGTTGTAGTGTATTTGGAAGTGTTTCTTAAGTTTCTGAAGTGTTTCTGAAGTATTTTATATTCATACAAAAATAAAATAAATACTATGTACTAAGACAAACATTTGACTAAATAACCTGTTACAGCTTACATACAAATTCAGCTTAAGGACAGACCTTGGGAATGGAACTTGTTCTTAACTCAGGGACTTCCTGTAACCTGAGATATGCAGATGACACTTGGATGCAGAAATGAAGAAGTCCTAAAAACATTCTAAAAATAAATCAGGAGGTCAGAAAGACAGGGCTTTCTTTGAATGTCAGAACCACTAACATTACATCATTGGGAAACTAGAAGAATTTAAGATAAACAATGAGAAATAGAAGTAGTTGTTAGGTATAGTTTTCTAGGCTCCAGAAGATGGTGGGTGTCTAAAAGAGATTCAGAGGAGAATAAAAATGGGCAAAACAGCATTGGGGAGCCTCAAAAAACTCATGAAAGACTGAGACATTTCAATCCAGACAAAAGTTAGAATAGTTAACTTAATAGTATCCCTGTTATGATGTATGGATGCTTGGGATGGACTTTGTACAAGGGGAAGAAAAAGAAGATTAATACTTTTGGGCTACAGTGCAAGCTGTGGTACGAGAGACGTCTCCTCACATTCTCATGGACAGCCAGGAGAACCAACTGTTCAGTACTAGAGAAAATCAAGCCAGAATGCTCACTGGAAGTGAAATAAAAACTATCATACCGTGGACACATGATCAGGATTGATGTATCTATGGAAAAGATGATAATGCTGGGCAAGGCGGACATAGGAAGAGGCCAATGGCACATAAGCTGGAGAGATGGAGTATGAGAATTAAGCCCTTTTTATACAGAAGTCTGTCAGACATCTTTACAGAATAATCCCCCTATAGTTTATTCACTCTTGCTGCCTTTTCCTTTGTTTAAGGAAACAACACCATTCTTCAGATCATCAGGCAAAGGTGCAGCCTTCACACATATCTTAAACAAATCACACAGCCATTCCATTTTCAACTCACATTCTTAACATTTCTCTAGTTACACCATCTACACCTGCAGCCTTATCATTTTCCAAAATATTCACAACATTTATGAAGGTAAAGGAGAGTCATCCACCCTAATTCTATTTTCTTTTAATTTAAGCACTTTATTTCAGAGTCTATCTTCTGGAAGAACTCTGACCTATCATCTGCATGGCAGCCCTTCATGTACTTGAAAACAACTGGCGGAGTCTTCTTCCTCAGTCTCTGTGGCTTCTTATGGCAGCTGCTTTCCATCCAGGAGTCCATAAATATTATGAACAATGTAACCACAGAATCTATTTTGAAGTTCCAGAATGTAAGAACTTCAATGCTTGGACATTTGTGTCACATTCCGCCACCTTATGTCCTCTATACTTATCTTTATTCTGTATTCTGGGAGTGTCTGGTAATATCCCTCTGCAAGTGTGACCAAGAATTTCAAGAATTTCCCGTCTTCCGCAACAATTTTGCCTACTTCTGGGAGTACAGTCAGTCTGTATTTCTGGCATCTGTAGTTCTTGTTTCTTTGGGAGGGAAAACAAACATGGAATATCCTCTGCAGGTCACGAGAGATTTCATCTGTATTCTGCTGATGAACAGTCCCTCCTTTTTATCTTCCCTGACGAACACCTGTTTCTCCTTGTTTGCTTCACAGCCTCATTTCTTTCACTATTCTACCAAGTATCCTTTTTCATACTTCCCATTAGGGTAATCTCCACAGATATCTGTGGCACTCTGTGCCAAGCAGCTTCTACATCCTCTTCTATGTAAGATCCAATCTCTAATCTAAACACTACCTTGCAAACCAGTATATTGTTGTTCACGTCCCACTGAGTTGGAGTTAAAAGCATTGTACTAACATACTCAGGGGACACACACACTTACTTGAAAGGGTAGCCTGCATAAGATTTCAAGATACTTTACTATTGTGAAACAAATGAAGTATAACAAAAGATAAAAAATAGATTATTGATCTCATTAGCTAACTATTAAGACTCGTTACCCATATTTTGAAAACTGTTAGATTTAAATGATATTTTTAATATCATGCACTTCGTTATAGAATTTAACAACATTTTAGTATTTTATCTTTAAATATTGTCCAGGATAGTTTCTTAAAGTACTTTGATTTTGTCAATGGCCACATTATAAAAATTATTTTTTTCTGTCTTTTAGCTATTGAATTTCTGTTCACTTATAGTTAGATAGATTAGATAGACAGACAGACAGACAGATAGAATTGCAGTATCTGTAGATCTTCAGTGGTTTGAAGTGCAACAGCATGCTCTATTGCAATGTTTCTCTATCTTGGCAACTTTAAGATGTATGGACTTCAACTCTGAGAATCCCCAGCCAGCATGCTTCTATGCCACACTGCTTCTATGGAGCAAGGTTTAGCTTTTTGTCAAACCCTAACTTTATATTGTATTCAGTTTGTGGTTAGATCAATCTCTATCTCATCCATATCAGTTTTTTACATGTTCATTCTTATCATGTTTCCCATCAGTGAAGTAAAATAAAAATGAAAATTTACCATAGTTTTCATCATTTTTTCATCATTTTAAAACACTTTGATTCAGCAGGTGGTAGCAGCTTGCTGACCTTCGCTAATCTCAGAAACTAAGCAGGATTGAATGGGGGACCACCTGAGAACTTCAAGGCTGTAGGCTAGATTATAGCATCCCAGAAAAATGCAGTAGCATACCACTTCCATAATGGTGCCAAGAAAAACAGATGGATATACTTATTGAAAGTCAAGCTTTACTTGAGAGAGTTTTTTGTTTGTTTGTTTATTTTTCAGTATTGTATATATCATCTAGGCATCTTGCTTTAAATGAATACACGTTTTAGGATACTTTCATTGTTAGTTTTTGTTGTCTTTTTTTTAATGTTGTAGACTAGCCTGGTGCTTTCTGTGGAAAGGGTGCAAAAAAAGAATTAATGAATACACTAGATATTTTCTGCTATTTTTGAGCCAAGAACTCTTTTTCAAAATTGCAGTAAAGATCACTGATTTTTGTATGAGTTACAAATGCAAATCAGTCTGGTTCACTTGAAAATATATATCAAACTAAATTGTTACAGATTTCTAATTCTGTATAATTTATTTATTAATGTAAAGGAATTATCTTACCTGCCATTGAAAGAGTGTGAAGTGTTAAATTGTATTATAAAGACTGCCATTGAAGATTGTTTTCTTTTCATTTCCAGACAGATGCCAGCAGTAAAGCTATATTTTCCAAAGTGATGGTAATAACAAGTAAGTTTTTTCTATGTTTTAAGTTTAATACTTAAAGTAGAGAAAACACTACTTCTGCATTGATACTTTCACTCATTCAGGTTTTTCCTAACTTTGAGGAAGTGACTTTTGGAATTGATTAAAGCAAGTTGTATAAAAACTAATGTTACCTTGGGACCTAATACGATTAATGTATCAAAACACTAATATGATTAGAGTTTTTGGTGGTTTGGATGAAACTGAAAGATAAGAAAAAGTTTTTTTCAGGATCTGTCTCCTAATGTTTTGGATATTTTGTGTGGAATAATACCTTATTAAAGGTATTCAACATTGTGTTCCATGTTGAATATTATGATTAGAACTTCTAACAAAATTATCTATGCTATAGATCTATTGTATTGCATATTCCTCTGTTGAAGGTTGTTTTATTTTTAACAGAGGCAGATAATCTATATTGGATAGCAATTGATTAGGTAAATCCTGCTATTTTAAAATTGCTAATTGGATAGCAATTTTAACATCTTTTTAATGTTATATTAGCTTGTCGCACCTGCCCACAGGCCTCTCGGATTATTTATAATCTAACAAAATATATTCTCTGTATAATCCAGTCTCAACTTGTATCTATTTATTTAGTTCTTTATGCTGCTTCAGTCACATACAACTTTAAGCATGGATCTTTTTTTGCTTGCTATGTGGCAGAAGCTTTGTCTTGTTTCACAGCTATGTGAAATAGTTTACACTTCTCTTCACTTTATGGAATTATTTTTGAATATATTAAGAGAGAATTGCATACATATTTGTGCCTTGGTATACCTCTAGTGATTAATTTTGAGTTACGCTATCTTGTATTCTATCAGTAAAGAATATCACTGGTAGTAGAAGAGCTTTTTTTAATTACTAGTCTTCTACTGAATATAACCTTGTTTTATTTCCATAAAGGAAATTTGCCAGATCCTGGCAAAGCACAGGATTTCATGAAAAAATTCACTCAAGTTCTGGAAGATGATGACAAAATAAGACACCAGTTGGAAATGCTTGTCAGCCCAACTTGTTCATGCAAACAAGCTGAAGGATGTGTGGTAAGAATAGACTTTAAAATATAACTTATTTGGAGCTATTAAATTGTCTGTCTTTTAATGTGCTCCTAATTACTATTGCAGCGTGAAATTACGAAGAAGTTAGGCAATCCCAAGCAACCTACAAACCCTTTTCTGGAAATGATAAAGTTCCTTTTAGAGAGAATAGCTCCTGTGCACATTGATACCGAATCTATCAGGTATTTCTTTTCATTTAAGTTGGAGTTAAAATTAAGTGAAACTAAGAAAATAGATTCTATAAAAATGGCTTAATATTGTTAACAAGGTGTAGTGTCTCCCTTATTGAAAATTATATTGTAATGTGTCTTATAGGGTGGGGCAAAAAATGATCCAAGTAATTAGAGAAGGAAACAAATTGGAGAAATTCTGGTGGTGAGAGCCAAACATATTCTTGATATCATTTGAGGGCTTATGATGGCATTAGCTTCCTTTTTCTAACATTATTTCATTTTTTGTCAAAGTGACAAGGGAGGGGAAAGTTTAGTCAAGAAAGAAAAACATTTGGCTGCTGTGTGATACTCTGTATTTTCAATTTCTCTGGAAAGATATTAGGTTTGACTGGGGAGGAATAATAAGGATAACCACTTTTCTCTTGCTGGTAATGACACTCTAAATCATACGAGACAAGAAAGAAAACAAATGCTATCACTCACCATCTCATTAAGTATTCATCTCAAATGCTGTAAAATAGGTTTGGTTCAGCAGATTTCAAATAGGTAAATTTCCAAATTCATATATTGGTAGTGGGGAATTGGTTATAACTGATTTTAAAGAATTGAAGTCTTACACATGAACTAAAAATCTGAACATGACAAAGATTATATCTTAATCTTAGTGATCTTTAAAGAAGTAAATCATAAAGTAGTGATGAAATGATCCAGTAGGACTAGCCAGTGTAACATGAATTGAACACATCTTTCAGAGAAATAAGCAACCATTCGTTATCTTAGCTTTGAATTCCTACGTCACACATGCAACTGGATAAATTTTATTTATTTATCAAATTTATATGGCTGCCCATCTCACTCAAAGTGAATCTGGACGGTATACAATAAAACCAAAATTAAAACATTCAGTAAAATCAATTAAACAATAAACGTAGATAAAAACAAAACAAATAAAGCAAGATCACAAGAGGGGATATATTACATATAATATAGGCAGTGGACAGGCTCTCTCTCACTAGGGGATCCCCAGGCTTGTTGGAAAAAACAAATTTTAAGAGCTTTCTGGGTTACAAGGGTTAGGGCCAACCTCACCTCAGGAGGGATGATGTTCCAGAGGGCAGGTACCACTGCAGAAAAGGCTCATCTCCTAGGCCCCATCAGATGAAAGTCCCTTGCAGATGGGACCTACAACATTCTCTTCCTGCCAGACCTGATGGGACAGGTACAGTGGGGCAAAAAAGTATTTAGTCAGCCACCAATTGTGCAAGTTCTCCCACTTAAAAAGATGAGAGAGGCCTGTAATTTTCATCATAGGTATACCTCAACTATGAGAGACAAAATGAGAAAAAAAATCCAGAAAATCACATTGTCTGATTTTTAAAGAATTTATTTGCAAATCATGGTGGAAAATAAGTATTTGGTCACCTACAAACAAGCAAGATGTCTGGCTCTCACAGACCTGTAACTACTTCTTTAAGAGGCTCCTCTGTCCTCCACTCGTTACCTGTAGTAATGGCACCTGTTTGACCTTGTTATCAGTATAAAAGACACCTGTCCACAACCTCAAACAGTCACACTCCAAATTCCACTATGGCCAAGACCAAAGAGCTGTTGAAGGACACCAGAAACAAAATTGTAGACCTGTACCAGGCTGGGAAGACTGGATCTGCAATAGGCAAGCAGCTTGGTGTGAAGAAATCAACTATGGGAGCAATAATTAGAAAATGGAAGACATACAAAACCACTGATAATCTCCCTTGATCTGGGGCTCCATGCAAGATCTCACCCTGTGGGGTCAAAATGATCACAAGAATGGTGAGCAAAAATCCCAGAACCACATGGGGGGACCTAGTGAATGACCTGCAGAGAGCTGGGACCAAAGTAACAAAGGCTACCATCAGTAACACACTATGCCACCAGGGACTCAAATCCTGGAGTGCCAGACGTGTCCCCCTGCTTAAGCCAGTACATGTCTGGGCCTGTCTGAAGTTTGCTAGAGAGCATTTGGATGATCCAGAAGAGGAGTGGGAGAATGTCATATGGTCAGATGAAACCAAAGTAGAACGTTTTGGTCTAAACTCAACTTGTCATGTTTGGAGGAGAGAGAATGCTGAGTTACATCCAAAGAACACCATGACTACTGTGAAGCATGGGGTTGGAAACATCATGCTTTGGGGCTGTTTTTCTGCAAAGGGACTAGGACGACTGATCCGTGTAAAGGAAAGAATGAATGGGGCCATGTATCGTGAGATTTGGAGTGAACACCTCCTTCCATCAGCAAGGGCATTGAAGATGAAACGTGGCTGGGTCTTTCAGCATGACAATGATCCCAAACACACCGCCCGGGCAACGAAGGAGTGGCTTCGTAAGAAGCATTTCAAGGTCCTGGAGTGGCCTAGCCAGTCTCCAGATCTCAACCCCATGGAAAACCTTTGGAGGGAGTTGAAAGTCCGTGTTGCCCAGCGACAGCCCCAAAACATCACTGCTCTAGAGGAGATCTGCATGGAGGAATGGGCCAAAATACCAGCAACAGTGTGTGAAAACCTTGTGAAGACTTACAGAAAACGTTTGACCTCTGTCATTGCCAACAAAGGATATATAACAAAGTATTGAGATGAACTTTTGATATTGACCAAATACTTATTTTCCACCATGATTTGCAAAGAAATTCTTTAAAAATCAGACAATGTGATTTTCTGGATTTTTCCCCCCATTTTGTCTTTCATATTTGAGGTATACCTATGATGAAAATTACAGGCCTCTCTCATCTTTTTAAGTGGGAGAACTTGCACAATTGGTGGCTGACTAAATACTTTTTTGCCCCACTGTAGATGTAATCAGGAAGAGGCAGTCCCGCAAGTAATCAGGCCCCATGCCACAAAAGGCTTTAAAGGACAAAACCAGCACCTTGAATTGGACCGGGGAGCAAACTGGCAGCCAGTGCAACTCACGGAGCAGAGATGTAATGTGTGCCCTTCTAGTCTTCAAGGGCAGCTCCATGTAGAGCACATTGAAATAGTCCATTCAGGAAGTGACTAGGGCATGAGTAACTGAGCAGACCCTCATGATCCAGGATCAGACGCAACTGGCACAGAACACAAAGTTGTGCAAAGGCCCTCCTGGACATGACTGTGACCTGCTCATCGAGCAGGAGTTGTGAGTCCAGAAGGGCCCCCAGATTGTGCACTGGGTCTGTTTGGGGCAGTGCCACCCCATCCAGTACCAAAAGTGGTAAAGTCCCGGATTCAGAAGGCCCTAAAACCCAGAGCCACCTAGTCTTGCCAGGGTTGTAAATGGGTTACAAGTCCTTCCCTCTACAGAGTCTTGGCAGGAAAATCAATGAGGCAAGATTCCTGAAAGATAGAAAGTTTTGAAAACCACTTAATCCAAATAGTTGTCTTTGCTGTATGTCAAAGAGAACTGTGTTGATCAGTGAAAGCTTCATGTTAAGAACTTCTTTATACGTTTCTTAGAAAAGTTTAGCATAACCTTCACAATTAAATCCTCAAACCACCTGGAGGTTAGGGTGAGTTTTATTCCTTACTATTAAATAATAATACAAAATTATCCAAAATATTCATAACATGAAATAGATAATAATACATTGATTTGATGATCAAAGACTTTCACAATTAAAAATGTTAGCTCTATGTTTGGATGGTTTCTGATTTGATTGATTTGATTTATATCCTGATTTCCTTCAGTTACTCAGAGCAGTATACATTTCTCTCACCAAATTTATCTACACATAGCAACAATTCTGTGAGGTAGATTGATTAGAAAATAGTAAATGGCCCAAAATCATCCAATGAATTTCTGTAGGTGAATGTGGAGTTGAACCTGGATCTTTTGGATTCTGAGTCCAATAGCACACAGAATAATAAAACTATCAATTCAGAGTCAGAGTTACTTAATTACGCACACATAGTATTAACAAGAAAAATGTATATCTTAAATATCTGCTATTACTCTATTAGAGAAGGAAAAAGTATGTCTTGCTCAATTATACTGCTTACAGATGATCACTTATTACACAGAATGCTCAAGATGATTCTTTATTAATTCATTTATTAGTGCCCTTATTAAGCAAGTGAACAAATCCATAGATGGAACAGCAGATGATGAAGATGAAGGTGTCCCTACTGATCAGGCAATCAGAGCAGGTCTTGAATTGCTTAAGGTAAAATTTTCTATTTAGAAAGCACTTTTGTAATAATTTTTCTGTTATAAACATGAGAACTATTTTTTAGAAAAAAAACTAATAATGCTGTTAAGTATAATAACAAGTGATTTTCATGAAATGGTGGACAAAGAGAAGTAATTCTGAAGTTGATCTCTTCTCATAGGCTGACATCTAGCTTTGCAATCGCCTCTATCCCCTGCTGGAGTCATAGGCACTTATTAGAGTGGCCTGCCCCATAATACTTAGAAATCCAGATTATTTTCTCACCTTAAGGTTTTTCTGGCTCATATTCTGGTTGGTCTCATTTTTTTCTGAAGAATTGGAGGTAATCATTTAAGCAAGGTGATAGAATATAAATTTATACAAAATTTAATGTGATCAAACATAAGTAAAAACCTACTAGCCATGAACAACATTTCCATGAAGCTTTGTGTGCATATCAGGTTCAGCAATACAATGCAGAGATACCCAACATAATTTCCTGGAACAACAAAAATTAACATGGTAAATATCATACCAAACCTGTTTCAGGCAACAATGCCAAAAATTTCATGCAGCTTTTTGGGCCATGTTTAGAGTTTAAAAATTACTTTTGGCACATCAGTAAGTTCAGACAAAATACACCCTCCCCGCCCAAATGTCTGAAAATATTGCCAACCTCTGGTGCATGCAGTGATCACTTTGCAAATAGAAACAATTTGCCTCCACTCCAGCTTAGACATTATGGTTATATCAGAGTCAGTCTAGTTATTACTAAGGCTTTTTATATATTAAATGAATAATTTAGTATCTCGATGTTCCTTAGATAGAAAATAGATGAGTAGTATAATTCTGTAGCCAATACAAAGATAGCTACTTGTTTTGATCCACTGGATTTATGATACTTTGATTGAAAAGTGAAAACAGTATTGCTTTGGTTAGCTTAATGTAAAGCAGTTAAACAACTTGAGATCAGATTTAAACTACTGCATCAGCTATACCAGCGAACACATTTAAGCTGCAACTGCTTCCTGTCTATAACATGTTCTTAAATATTAGAGATACACAGCCTTTTTAAAATCAGAATATACTTGGACTTTGAATTTAATTAATTTTAATTAAAATATGTATTATTTATTTATGTATTTTAAATAGTACATTCATTGTTAAATATTCCAATTTGGAGGATATGTCATTTATTAAGTTTAAATTATCTCCCTCCATATATTTAATCATTTCCCCTTCACATTCATAATTACAGTTTAGAAACTTTTCAAGCTTGATTGATTGATTGATTATGTGCCATGAAGTCATTTTCAATTCTTAGCAACCACACAGATTTTCTCCAAGATGGTCTATCCCTAACCTGTTATTTCAAGTTTCCGAACAGTGCACTCATCACCATTGTAACCAAGTCCATCCACCTTGCTGCTGAGTCCTCTTGCCTTTCAAGCTTGAGGGATACATAAATACAGGTAGTCCTTGTTTAGTGACCACAATTGGGACCAGCAACTTGGTTGTTAAGTGAAGCGGTTGCTAATTGAAACCAGAACTGTGGTTATGATCTCACTTCAGCTTTCCTTTGCTTTACAGACCTGCAAAGGTCATAAATGTGAGGATTGGTCATAAAGTTACTTTTTCATCACCGTCGTAACTGCAAATGGTTCCTAAACAAGTCAGTCTACCTGTATAGGTCATTAGATCTGTATATAGGCCTTTTAGATAGACCCTTATAATAGGGAACTGGGGTGTTTGGTGTTTATCCATAGATCCATAAATATATGTCAAGATTGAGTCAATGAAATACATCCAGTCAGCACAGGTTGACGTAAGAATGATTTTAAAATCCCCTTTAATCCTTACTCTTGCAGGTTCTTTCGTTTACCCACCCTATCTCATTCCATTCAGCTGAAACGTTTGAATCTCTTCTGGCCTGTTTAAAAATGGATGATGAAAAAGTAGCTGAAGCTGCATTACAGATTTTTAAGAACACTGGAAGCAAAATTGAGGAGGATTTTCCACACATCAGATCGTGAGTTAATTCTATACTCTGTTGAAGGCTAAACAAATATGTATATTTAAAGTATACTTATGTATATTTAAATAACATTCCTATATGTTTGGATAGCATAATCAGTGGACTAGGTGGATAAGATTTCACTTTACCATTATATTTTTAGCTGCTTCCCTTGAGGCTTCCATTACTGGAATTTACATTGTCTTTAGTACTAAGCGATGATGATGATTAAAAGAATGAAATAATTTCCTGGTTGTATATGAAGTTATCTTTTGGAACTAGAGATACTGTTATAGATTACTTAATGTACTTAAAAGGTTAGTGTATTGTTGTATATATAACCTGTTAAAATTTTATAGACTAAGGTTGTGGATGTTTCAAAAATGATTTAGAAGAAGAGGTTTGGAACCTGAGCGAGCAGAGCGCCTATCGGCTATTTTTTAAAGTAGCCACATTTTTTGTAAGGCTTGCACGGAATCAGCAGAGAGGTGCTGCTCATGTGCAAGTGCGATATTGGACACAGATAACCACTTAGAGTCATTATGATTGGAAAGGCATACAAGCTGGAGCTATGTTATATACATACATACTTAAATACATGGGTTGACTGTTGAAGTTTGTGTTTGGTGGGTCATCACTTGTATTATGAATGTAAAAATGAAAATTACATCTTTGTATGTGGCTATCATTTAACAGATCCAGGCAAACTTAACATGTGATGTGATCTCCCTCCCTCCCTCCCTCCCTCCCTCTCTGTCTCTCAACTTTTAGAGCTTTGCTTCCAGTTTTGCACCATAAAGCTAAAAAAGGTCCTCCTCGACAGGCCAAATATGCTATTCACTGCATTCACGCAATCTTCTCCAGTAAAGAAACACAATTTGCACAGATATTTGAGGTAATTTGTTTATTTTTTTAATATTTATAGTGCATTTATAGAAAATTATTGAAGAATTTTATTTTAAACAGATTAAAATACCTTTAAAAGTTTGCAGTTGACTGCTCTTTAAGGTCATGTTGATGTTAACGTTTATCATCATTTATATTTTAGCCACTACATAAGAGTCTTGATCCAAGCAATCTGGAACATCTGATTACACCACTGGTTTCCATTGGCCATATAGCCTTATTGGCACCTGATCAATTTGCTGCTCCACTGAAATCTTTGGTGGCTACATTTATTGTTAAAGATTTGTTAATGAGTGACAGGGTAAGAATTTCTTTTTACTTATTTTTTGCAATAAAAAATTCAGAGAGAAGAAAAAGAATTAAAATGTCTCTATATTGTACATTCTATTTTGTTCATTTAACAACAGAAAATAGCTATATAATTCTCAGTATGTCCAGCATACTCAGCTAAATAACCATAAGATGTAAACTTCTCCAAGGCAATGAAGGGCAATGAAGACAAACTAAGAATGTAATAAGTCCCTTGAAAATATTAAATTGATTTTTTCTTCCTGTTTACTCCCTTTCTTTCCTTTTTCTAGAAAAATAGGTGCACATATTTTGTGTATACAGTCTATTTTAAAAATTAATATGTACTCATAATAGTAATAATAGTACCTGTTGTAATCCAGCCGGCCCCAAACTGGTTATCTTCAGTTGTTTTGGATTCACATGCAGACATGGTCAAAAGTATTGGTGACACTCCACTTTTTCCCAATTTGCTGTGAAATAAGTTCAAACTGCCACAATTATTTGTATCATCCACCATTCTTTATTTTAAATGCCATTTTCATTTGTTTTATTATTTACAAGAATATGTTAAGTCATACATCAAAAGCAAAGTGTTTGCTCTATGGACTATGGAATAAAGAATGGTAGATGCCATTTACTTGTGTCAGTTTCAACTTATTCCATGGCAAATTGGAATTCTTTGGTTAAAATTGGAGGGGTACTAATACTTTTGGCCATGTCTATAATCCCTTGCTGTCCAGCATGTTACTGGGATTTATATTGTCTTTAGTATTGAGGGATGATGATGATTAAAAGAATGAAATCATTTCCTAATTTCAGGAAATCAGATAGCGGAAGACTGTTATAAATGATTCTCTGAACATTATCTCACACACAGTTTTCTTACTAAAACATAATATGAAACAGATATTCTGCTGCTACTGTGACTTACTTCTTCTTTTGGAGGAAGTGAGGATTAGTCTTTTTAAAATTAATCTGTTCCAGAAGGTATTCCAAAAATCAAATACAAATATCTTTAATTTCATAAAATGAATCCCATTTTCATGATCAAAGTAAAAAGCCTAGCAGGGTTTCAGTGTCTTCAGAGTATTTGCTGGTTTGCTCTAATCAAAAAGAAATTATGCTAAACTGTTTAATGGGTAGGTATTCAGACCAAACTCCTTGATACCTTGATTTCTGTCTGTATTAGAGAGTATAATGTATCAATATTAAAGCTGTGTAAAAAGATGAACTAGAATAATAACTACAACAAAAATTATTAATGGTTACTAATAATCATTAATAAAAATTATTCTAGCACTAGGAGCTATAAGAGTAGAACTGTCAAAACAGCTGAAGAAGATAGAATTATTTGACCTTAAGACATCCACCTTCTAAAGACACCTTTGCTTGAAACCACTTACATATTATGGAAATATTTGGACAATTCTTAGGCTTTGGAAAAAGCTTGAATTATCCCTAAACCACCAACATTTGCTATGCATTTTTCAGCAGAGAATGCATAAATAATAAAAACAATCATGTTATTTATCATGCTAAAGTGGTAACTGATATAATTTGTTTCAGATGCCAGGGAAAAAAACAACTAAGCTATGGGTGCCAGATGAAGAAGTTTCTCCTGAGACTCTTGTAAAGGTACATTATGTAAAAGCCTATATTTTCATAATTACCTTGATTTCACCTATCTAAAGTGCTATTTTTAGTCTTATTTTCCATATATGATGTAACTACAGTAGCAGATTTTGGTTTACTTTTTGGACTAAAAACAAAATAACATTGTGCATAAAGTATTACATAGAGTATAATAAGGTATTGATAAAAATTACATATTGTTGATACTCTATTAGAATATTATTTTGACATTTGCATGCATTTTTATTTTAAATAGTCTTTGCAGCAATAATCAGTCTTCTATTTTATTTCCATATGGTCTTCGTTACAGAGACCAATTCTAGACATTATCCATTTTACAGTTAAATGGCTCACACTTAAAAGTATATGGCTAAAATTATAATATGGAGTAATGTAATTTTTGTCCTGTAGTTGTAGACTAGCTTAGCCTTAAATCTTTGGATTCTTATAATACAATGGAATTTGCAGGTATAGAAAACCAGAAATGTTCTTTTGATGTATGTCTTCTTCAGAGTAAACATTTATTAGAAAACCACTGCTCTGTATTTTTGGCCTAGCTTGTTCTTTGAATTTTTTCGTTCAAATTGAATTTAGGATTTTGATGAAACTCTTTGCTTTAATAACATAACGATCACCACCAATGATGTACAAAACTGTAACTTGAGGAAAAGACATACAGTATGTTGTGCGACAGTGTGTGAGGTTCCCTTTACCCTATATTGTATAACATCTTGTTCAGTAATTTATGAAGTAATACTAGAGCTCTGCCTTATTCACAAAAGTGCCAAATATTACAGTTATTATACAGTTTCCATTTGCCATCTCATAAGTTCCAAAGCACTCTTCAAAACTGAATCTACAGCACTCTTCCAAATTAAGTAGAAACAACTACATAGCCCTTCTGGTTATAGAGTAAAGACAAACACTACCACAGAGTCCCTGTATTCTGCTTTTTTCTAACCTGTGGTGTGCTTTGAAGATAAACAGCAATGCTTGCTGCATTAGAAATAACACCAAATTATTAAAATTCATGTATTTCATGTATTCAATGTAGATGTCACCCTACTCAAGGCTGACTGGTTGGTTCACAATAAAAAACAATATAAAAATAACAATCTACATAAAATAACAAAAGATGGCAGATATGGTCAACACATAAAACAGATATCATACACCCAGCAGTCCAAAGCCTGGGATAAGAGTCAGGCCTTTAAGGCCCTCTAGGATGCTATCGCGGTGGGAGATCTTTCCCTAATGATGTGGATCTTTCCCCAATGATAAGATTCCAGCACCATCCAGGTAGAATGTTAGCGCCAATAGAGGCAAATATGTGTAGCTCAGGGTTGAACTGTGGAATCCTTGGGGTTCTCTGAGCTTGGTTCTCTTTTTGCAAACGTTTCATTACCCGGCTAGGTAACATCTTCAGTGCTAAAATGGGATGGGGTTTGCTCTCTTTTTATACTCTGTGGCATGCTTTGCCAGTGCTGGTGGGGGTGGGGTTTTTTGTTTTGCTCCTCTGGTAGTTCTTTGATTAGCATATGTTTACTGCTTGATTGTGTGCCTGGTGGTAACCTTTGCTTACCTGGGTGATGATCAGAGGTTGATGAGGTTCATGATTCTGGATATTTCAATCTGGATGTATTTGGTTAAGTCAGGTGTGTTGTGTAGTACTGTTGATATGGATTCTTTCTCTGGTTCTGGGTTTATGGAAGTAAAGAGTGCTGTGACATCGAATGAGACCATAATTTCATCTTCATCTATGTGTACGTCTTTTGATTTTCTGGAGGCACCATAGTGAGAAGTTGATGGAATATTCACTGTTCTCTGTGAGGTGTCCAAGCTTTTTTGTCAGTTCATTTGCTATGTTGTATGTTGGAGTTCCTGGTAAAGATACAATTGGTCGGAGCAGTATGTCAGGCTTGTGTATTTTTGGTCGTCCATAGAAGCATGGGAGGATGAGTCCACTGCTTTTCATCTGCCACTGTTCTTCCTTTGTGATCTTCGATGGCACTCTTTACGTCCATAAACCCCTCTGCCTCCCTACCTATTTTCAGTTTGATGGACAAATATACCAACAAATCAGAGGCACACCCATGGGATCACCACTATCAGGACTTATAGCAGAGATTGTAATGCAACGCCTAGAAGCTATAGCACTTCCTCACATACAGCCTAAAGTATGGATCCGGTATGCAGATGATACATTTATTATAATAAAAAAGGAACAACTAGAGAAGACACATGAAACCATCAACAACATCTTCAAAGGAATAAAATTCACCAGAAAGAAAGAAAACAATAACACGCTACCTTTCCTGGATATCCTCATCAGCAGAGGAAACAACAGTAAATTAGAAACCCAAGTTTATCGGAAGATAACCCACACCAATCAAGTACTCCATTACCAAAGTAACAACCCTACCTCCCACAAGAGGAGCTGTGTAAGAACATTATTCAAGCGAGCACAAACGCACTGCAGTAACCCAGAACAGCAGAAAAAGGAAAAAGACCACCTATACAACATCTTCCAACAAAATGGATATCCATGCAACTTTATCAAAAAGTGCCTGACCACTCAACCCAGTACAACACAACCTACACAAGTGTGATGGAATGGAATTATGAAGGCCAGACTCAGAGAGGAAAACATGTTCTTTCATCTCCTGAGGAGTGAGGGAGAGATAAGAGGATGAGGCTGGCATCTCCCTGAGGAATTCATAGTGTTGTGACTGGCATTACTTGGGAGCTGGAGGTTCAGTCTGGGAAGATTCTTGCTAGAGGTTGTAGCTAATAAACATTGGTGGACTGAATTTACACGGTCTCCTGGAGTTCCTTGGGCTAGGCCTGACATCAATCTTCCCAGACTGAAACTCCAGCTCCCAAGTAATGCCAGTCACAACACTGTGAATTCCTCAGGGAGGTGCCAGCCTCATCCTCTTATCTCTCCCTCGCTCCTCAGGAGATGAAAGAACATGTTTTCCTCTCTGAGTCTGGCCTTCATAATTCCATTCCATCACAACAAGCTATGAAAAGGATCACACTGCCATACATCAGAAACGTCTCAGAAACCAACAGACTATTACAACCACATGGCATCTCTGTAGCACACAAGCCAACAAAATCACTCCAAAATATCTTAAGTAAACCAAAAGACCCAGTCGCACAAGAAGAAAAAACAGGAGTCATCTACAACATACAGTGTAAGGACTGTAACAACCACTATGTAGGACAGACAGGCAGAAGACTAGCAGAGCGCATCCATGAGCACCAGCTAGTAGTCAGAAGACATGATGAAAACTCCTTACTCTCACAACACATGACAGACTGAACCATAGTTTTAACTGGGAAACTGTTAGCATTTTAGACCAAGCTAAATCCAGAAATGCAAGAGAATTCTTGGAAGCTTGGTATTCAGACAAGGCAGCAATTAACAGACACATAAACAGCATCTACATACTATTCAAAAGAGACAAAAGACCAGAAGATCGCCTCACCAGCAATCATTACCCAGATAAGCAAAGGTTACCACCAGGCACACAATCAAGCAATAAACATATGCTAATCAAGGAACTACCAGAGGAGCAAAACAAAACCCCCCACCCCCACCAGCACTGGCAAAGCATGTCACAGTGTATAAATAGAGAGCAAACCACATCCTGTTTTAGCACTGAAGATGTTACCTAGCTGGGTCATGAAACGTTTCCAAGAAAAGAACCAAGCTCAGAGAACCCCAAGGACTCCACAGAATGTTAGCAGTTTAAAGGAGAACAAAGAGCATGAATCACCTTCCAGGTTGGTTTAAGGAAAATATAAATTTTAAACTTTCATGCTTACCAAGTTATATTTTTCCTTCAATGCTTTTGGGAAAAAATATCCCAGTTCAGAATGAAGTTACTAGAGATATTATAATGATCTAATAAGTGTGATAACATTTGGCTTGATTACTTGTTAACATTTATTTCAGATCCAGGCCATCAAGATGATGGTTCGATGGTTACTAGGAATGAAGAACAACCACAGTAAATCAGGAACATCTACATTAAGATTGCTAACAACAATCTTGCACAGTGATGGGGATCTAACTGAACAGGGGAAAATTAGGTATATAAATAATATTTTTAAAAAAACATTTCAAACAATTTTTAAATAATACAGGAAATGAAAATATGTTATATTTCTGATCCATTCTATGCATTACAAAAGAATATTCTGGCTTATATTGATGAATCTGGTAACTATAGTTTCCAGTTTCAGCAGAAAGCTTGCTGCTTTAGAAATAGTAGTAAATAAAGGACAAAAATGAGAATTTTTGCATATGATGTGGTAGCTTCACTATGCAAGTACAAGTAGTCCTCGGGTTACGACCACTCATTCAGTGACCATTCAAAGTTACAACAGCGCTGAATGAGAGGGACTTACGATCAGTCCTCGAAGTTGCGGCTATCGCAGTGTCCTCATGGCCACATGATTGTGATTCGGGTGCTTGGCAACCAGCTCACAATTATGACGATTGCAGCATCTCATGGTCACATGATTGCCATTTGCAACCTTCCCTCCCAGCTTCCCACAAAGTCAATGGGGAAGCTGGCAGGAGGTTGCAAGTTATTCCTGCTCTTGCTGCTTTTTCACCTGCCCACCCACACTCCATAGTGTCTGCCCATGGCACCTGCCCGCACTCTAGTGCCTGCCCGCAACACCCGCCCATGCTCCGTAGCGCCTGCCCACAGCTCTCATAGTGCAGACCCACTCATGCTCCGTAGCACCTGCCCATGCATGGCACCTGCCCACCTATGCTCCGTAGCACCTGACTGTGGCACCCACCTGCCCACCTGCAGCTCTCACCCACCAGCCTGCTTGTCTGGGACTCCTGCCTCTTCCCATGTCACTGTCACATGAGTACCTGCGCGGTCCTAGGATTATGACAGCAACTGGGACTGCTGTCGCTAAGCGATGCGGTCACGTGACGTTGCACTTTACAACCGCATCACTTAGTGATGGAAATTCTGGTCCAATCGCCATCATAAGCTGAGGACTATCTGTAGGATGAGGAGCAATTTATTTTAAAGGAGATGAAACTAGATATTGTGATTGATGGGAAACTTCTTGATTCATCTTAGTGAATGCAGAGAAGATGGATAGGCAAAATCATTGTATATGTTTCAGTTAAACAAGATGAGATATCTTCTGAACTCATTATCTTCTTAAATATTATGTGTATTCCAAGACAGAAATGTTCACTATCTTCAATATATCTAGTGATGGCAATGAGGAAATAAGCAAAAATGCCTTTAATAAATTAGCCGAACACTAACTAGTCCGTATCTTCTATTTATTTTTCAGCAAACCTGATATGTCTCGTCTAAGGCTAGCTGCTGCTAGTGCTGTTGTCAAGCTGGCACAGGAGCCTTGTTATCATGAAATCATTACATTAGAACAGTACCAACTGTGTGCATTAGCCATCAATGTAAGAAAATTGAAGGAATGGGTGTTAATTAGTACTACATCTATATGCTTATTATACATAAATTTCAAATTACTGTGACAAGCAGTTTGGCTTTATAGTTTCTAAAGCAGATATTAAAGAGTCATAGTTATTTAAAATTCCTTTTCTTCTTTTTAGGATGAGTGTTACCAAGTTAGACAAGCATTTGCTCAGAAACTTCACAAAGGTCTATCAAGACTTAGGTTACCACTGGAATATATGGCTATTTGTGCATTGTGTGCAAAAGACCCAGTAAAGGAGAGAAGAGCTCATGCCAGGCAATGCCTAGTAAAAAACATAAATGTGAGAAGAGAATATCTGAAGCAACATGCAGCAGTTAGTGGTAAGAAATCTTGGAGCACTAGCAGAGTTATTTAAAGTGCAGCAATAACACCATCTTCTCATCACATTTAGATTAATTTTCTTTACCATCTATACACAGTTTGCCTTAAAAGCTTTCCTGAAGTGGAAGAATGTGGTTGTGAGATAGCAAAATTATATTGATTGGATTGGGTCCTGATTTGCTTCTAAACCCAATTCAAACTGCTGATTATTCATTTTTAAAGCTATACTTTCTTTGGGTTTCTGATAGCAGTCTTCTCTTGCATGAACTCTCCCAGTGCTAGTATTATCCTGTCCTTTTCTGCATCCCACTATCTTAGCATAAAGCAGAACCTTATCAATGAGAAGCTCCTAGATTATGATTCTGCATTTATGAAAGATGATCAAAGCTATTGTGTAAGATCAGACAGCAGGTCCAAACAACTCTGAATATTCTGTCTAGTAGTTTCTTTTTTCTTGTGATCTTGCTGCTATTTGATCTTTGTCCTTGTTTGTTTTGGTTAGCTATAACAAGCAATGTTAACTATAACATTGATTTCCTATTTAATTAGTGTTTTGTTTTTACATTAAAGCGTGTATTGCCCTGGTGGCTCGATCTGGGAAAAAATATAACCTTAGTTAATATTTTTTAAAACATGAATTGCATTATTTTAAATTTGGTTCTCTCTATGGCTCTGTATTCCATCCCTTTTAACAGCATATATGCATGTCTATTGAGCTATTTCATTTCTTAATGCAACTTCCCAGAATCAATGCAGAACTCCCCTGTCTCCTATCTCTAGTTTTATTTAAAGTGATTTTGTTCTTAATATTCAGTGACAATAAAAACACCTATAATATGTAGCTTGGATATTAAGCAATTCTGAGGTTAACTCTATTCAATAATGTGAGCATGCTTTCCACCCTGCTCTGAGGCGTGTTTCTCTTACTATCTAAACATGTTGTAAGCCTAGTCACATTAAAAAAAAATATTGTAGATTTGCCTTAGACAAATTCATACCACGATGTGGCATGTTACAATTTTATTTTCTGTAACTCGTTTTCAAACTTTTTAACATCATCTTTAGTTGCTTGCAGTTGGGTGGCTTAAATGCATCCATCCATCCATCCTTCTAGCAAATTCATGGCAAAGATAGGATTTCAAATCAAGGAACTGCTTAAACCAGAACATGTAAGTTTCAGTACATGCTGCTTGTGCATTGAAGCTATGCACAAGCTACCAGACTAGTTTTTCTTGAAGTTTAAATATTTTCTGCACATAATGCCTGTCTTTTCAACTAGTTTATGCAGTTGAAGATAATCTATATCCTAAAGTATATTTAATGTAAAAATTTCCTTTCTTTGATTATTACTACAATGGTATATCCAAATGTTACAAATTTTCTTAAAATTTCACTTTCAGAAAAACTTTTGTCACTTCTACCAGAGTATGTTGTTCCATACACTATCCATCTTCTGGCACATGATCCTGATTATATCAAAGTCCAAGATATTGAACAACTGAAGGACATTAAAGAGTAAGACTTTCTTTAAAAATAAAATATTATGTCAGTTTTATATATAATTTATATATATAAATTATAATTGATTTGTATTTTTACTAAATATTCAGCACAACTAAGATAATTTTTTTTTTCAAGATACAATACCTAATTTATTCTCTAGGAAAATCAGCTGGTATTTGACAGCTATATTTTATGTTTCTTCAGATGTCTGTGGTTCATACTAGAAATATTGATGGCTAAAAATGAAAATAATAGTCATGCATTTATCAGAAAAATGGTAGAGAATATTAAACAGACAAAAGATGCTCAAGGACCTGAAGATGCAAAAATGAATGAAGTAAGTTGTATTGAATATTGCTAATATCTATATAGACAATAGTGAATCTTTATCTATCCGGGCATTAGGTCAAAGAAATTGGTTGTATACAAATAATAAGTTCTCTTGTATTCTGAAATTTGGGCTTCTGGATAGTTTGTCCTGTCCAAGAATACAAGATATAAAACAGAATTAAATATAATATAATGTATTTTTCTATGATGATGTTATATTCTGTGATAACCAGCAGAAATTGGCTAAGTTGCTGTGATATTATAGACTGCTTATATATACTCTAATTCTCCAAACAACTGTAAAACCTTTTTTATTTGGTATAGTATAACATCCTTCTGAAGTAGGAAATAGGTAAGTTTACTTCGTTTGATATTGCTGTAGAATTTTGACTCAAACGTGGGGTTCCAAATGATTCCTTTTGCCTTTTCAGGTCTTTTGTTAATAGTGTTTTCTGACAGTATACAAAATCACACTCTCTCTTTCAGAAACTTTATACAGTATGTGATATAGCAATGAACATCATTATGTCAAAGAGCACAACATATAGTTTGGAATCTCCCAAAGACCCTGTACTACCAGCTCGATATTTCACTCAACCTGACAAAGTAATGTGATTTTTTTTTCCTTAGAAATTTCATTGGAATTATTAGTGTTTTTAAAGCAAACATTACACATTGTGTAGCTGTGTAATCCAAAGGACTACGAATTTAATGTGACATGAAATGCATTGTGTGGTTTATTTATGTTATTTTTATTCCATTTTTCTTTGGGGTCAACTCAAAGCAGCATACATATCCAGTGCTTCCACTTCCTATTTTCTCCACAAGAAAGATCCTGTGAGGTGGGTTGGGCTGAAAAAGAGTAATTGGCCCAAAGTCACCTAGCTGGCTTTCATGCCTGAAGGAGGATTAGAAATACAGGTCGTCCCCAATTTACAACCACAATTAGGACCAGAATTTCTAAGCGAGACAGTCATAAAACAAGTTGTCATGTGACCACATTGCCTAGTGACAGCAATCTCGGCCCTCCCCGATACAGCCATTAAGCGAATTCTGCCAGTCGTTAGCTGAGGGCCCACTCCAATCCAAGCCATTCTGGGCTTGGTCCCTCCCAACCCCAAGCCTCAGTAAGGTAAGGCATTCCCACCACCTGCCTATCTTCCCCCCAGCTCTGCCTTTTTGGCTGCCTTGTACCCTGCCTTGTGGGGTGGCAAGCAGCCCCAGAACTGCGCAGCCCCTGGGGCTGCTTGCCATACCCCGGAAATCCGCAGCATCCCCAGTGCAGTCCCAGCCCTCACCACCCTGCACTCTGAGACCCCTGCCACCCTGCGCTCCGCCGCCCCAGCTGACCTTTGCTGTCCTTGCTCCTGCTGCTGACCAGGCATGCCTGGACTGGCTGCTGGGCTGGGGATGGGTTTCACACTGCAGCTCAGGGGCTGCCTCACAAGGAAACTGCCATGGGCGACCTGGGGAAGAAAGCCTCACATGGCCAGCAGCTCCCTTGCAAAGGACCAGGCCAGGCATGCCTTGTCGGCAGCAGGAGCATGAAGATGGTGAAGGTCAGCTGGGCGGCAGAATGCAGGGTGGCGGGGAGCCAAAAGGGCATAGATGGGGGGATATAGGTGGGTGGGGAGAGTTGAAGTGCCCAAATTTTGATCACGTGACCATGGGGGTGTTGCAACAGCCATAATTTTGGGGACCAGTCATAAATCCCTTTGTTCAGCACTGCCATAACTTAAAATGGTTGCTGAATGAATGGTCATAAGTCGAGGATTGCCTGTAATGGCCTCTTGTTTTCTAGTCCACTGCTTTAACCAGTACATCAAACTGGATCTCAATAAACTGTAGTCTACAAAAGTTTTCATGACAAAAAATTTTAAAAATTGTTTAAAGTGCCATAGGGCAATTTATAATTTTCATGTGTGCTATTCTGCACTTAATTGTGTATCAGTTATGAAATTAAATAATTTCATATTAGTTTTATAGGTAGTTATGCAACTGCATATCAATTATGCAATATCTGTTTAATCTTTAAGGCTGGAATCTTATCTACATTCTTCCTTTCCCTTGCAGAATTTCAGTAATACCAAAAACTATCTGCCTCCAGAAATGAAATCATTTTTTACTCCAGGAAAGGTGGGCATTTTGTATACATTTACTTAGGATGTGCACAAAATAAAATGCTATCCTTACAGTAAAAGTTACTTTGAAATTATATATTAGAATGAGGGTTGTTGAATTTTTGTTTATTAATTCATAATTGACTATTTGCTGCAAGAAAAATTTAGAGATGTTCACAAGTTATAAAAAACGTAAAGCAATTAAATTACAAAACCAAAACAATAATGAAAAATGAATGCCTTGTTCTAAGAGGACAAAAATTAGGCATTTTTGCTTATTTGTGGAAAGCTTATGAAAGGTGGGGAACATCTAGAGAAAGGTCCCTGACAGACACCTAATTCATGCAAGTATGTATGAGGAAAGGTAGTGTTTATGTATATAGGTGCAGTTTGATTTAATTTTCAAAACAGTTTTATAGCCAATGAAGTGTTTTCAAAACTATTCACACTTCAGTTTGTAAAACACTTCATTGGCTGACAATCTGTTTCTAAAATCAAGTTACTAAATGTGGCTATAATATATCTGAAATATATCTTATCAAATATATTTTAGTCACATTTAGTAACTTAGCCACTAACTAAAGTTTCTCAAAGGCAGTTCCACATATACTACATTGCAGTAAGCATTTCTAGAGATTACATGGCATGATTTAACAAAGCAGGACCATCAATCTTTAGCTGGTGGAAAGTCTTTGAACGATAGTAGGATGTTAGAGATGAAAGCCCAAGAGCAGACTGAGTTTCACGACATAGTGAGGGCAGGACTCAATAACTTCAGATACAGTTTAATATTCTGATTAGTACAGTCCAGGATTGATAATTTGCAGTATTCCACATGGTAAGAATCCAGTGGAGCTGAAGCTGGTATCATACATGGAACATGGGGGATATTGACAGGAGTTCAAACTATAGAGCATCACCAAGGATCAAGCAAATTTTTAGGAAAACATCCAGACCTTCAAGAAAGCCTCTTAAACAATAATGGATATTGCAGGAACATGCATACTGCCTGAATTCAACAGTGTCTTGCTGGACTGCTGATGTTTTAACACTGTACATGTATAGGTTGATGCACATAAGTATATTTAAATGATGTGGAAACATTTGGAGTTCTTGACTACTTGTTTGGCTCCATGACTCATGTGTAATTTGAGCTGTGAAATAAACCATGCTAAGTATTCTGTTTTGCATTTTAAGTGAATAACTTACTCAAGTAAAAGATAAAGATTTTATCTTGATACTGAATTTCTTAGCTTGCAAAAAAAGGTAGCCTATAATATTCATAATTTTATAGTTAGAAATATATATATGTTGTACAATTTTAAATATAGAACTTAATTTTTAAGGCCAAAAATTACTCTTTCCTGTAAATTTTTCATATGTTAGTTCCTAATATAAATTTTCATGAATCTAAATCTGAACCAGATTGTAAATGGAGCAGAATTGCTTCGTTTATTTGATTAATCTTTTGCTGAAGTTGAGAAACCCTAGTCCGTCTATCTTCTTTTGAGTCCAGCATTAATTTAGAGACTATTGGCTAACATCGATTTTTTTTTCCAATTTTTCTTAATTTTCTTATAATTTTTTATCTAAACGTTGTAAATAGAAAAAACAAAATGAAAACAAAATAAAATTAGAGCAAGAGACAGATCATGGTAGATGACAGGAAATTCCCACTCGTAACTCTGAATAGATACTTGGACTGCACATTCCTTCACAGGAATAAAGGTAAAGAAGGGAAAGGGAAAATGTGAGCCTGGGAATTATAGATTTGGCTACCTCATCCCCACAGTGGCAGAAGATCAGAGAGAAAAGAGAAAACATGTCCTGTTGGCCAAACTTATTAGCATGATGTGGTCCCAATCTCCATACTTAGGGAGAAGGAGAAGAAGTAGGAGAACCAGATCTGCCAATAAAAGATTTAATAAATTCATCACCAAAACTGAATGGATTCCATAAAGCATTAGGATCTCCAGTGACTCCAAAAAATCTTTTCGCAAGTTCAGGATTTTTTGGTATAGTATGGTGGGGACAGTCTTACTAGTCATATAGTTTTTAAGGAGCAGAGTGGGAATCAGGAGTGATGGCACACAAAAGAAAGACTTACTATTTTAGCTCAATCTATTCTATGTAATTGAGGCAAATTAGAGATTGAAGTGCCAAAAACCGTCAGCACTGTAGGTGTTCCAGCAACCCTTTACTGCGGGAGCTGCATTGGGTGGCAGTTTGCTTCTGGGTCCAATTCATGGTGTTGGTTATCACCTTTAAAGCCCTGCATGGCATGGATCCAGGTTACCTGTGGGACCGTCTCATCCCCATTACATCAACCCATCCCACCTGGCCAGGCAGAGAGGGTATGTTGCAGGCCCTGTCCATGAGAGAACGTCAGCTGGCGGGGCCCAGGAGGAGAGCCTTCTCTACTGTTGCCCCCACCCTTTGGAATATTCTCCCCCCAGGGGTGCGGCAGGCCCCTACCCTCCCAGCTTTCCGAAAAGGATTAAAGACCTGGCTCTGCCAGTGTGCATGAGACAATATGGGCTCTAACCATCCTTGTGGGTGGTTAGCACCCTGACAACACTCCCTTGAACTAGTTACCAACTCTTCATCTTTTTTGAAAGTTATTTATTATTAGTACTTTTATATTGTATTTTAATTAATTTTATCTCTGCTGTAAACCTCCCAGAGTCATTTCAACGAGATGGGCAGTGACAAATTTGATAAATAAATAAAACCCAAAACAGTAAAGTTTGAAGCATTTCCTATTCTTTGCTTAAATCTTAGAGTGGCACCAAAACCATGGAGTTTCAAGGTCAGCTGACAAGGGGAAAAAGAAAAAACCAGGAAGCATCTAAGTGGCATGGTGGTGGTGGGGAATTAGTCCAGATAAGTAGCTCCCCTAAAAAGATCAGATATTCTTTGATCAATTTGGCTTCTTCTTATTTCTGAATCCAGTTCTTTATAGAATGTATATTCTGTAGCAATAACCTCCAGTTCTTCTAGAACAACCTTCTCCAAATTAGTGTCCTCCAAATTAATTATGCTACAGTTCCATCATCTAATTCAGAATAGCCATGTTGGCTAGGATGATGGGAGTCTTAGGCCAACACATTTGGAGGGCACCAGCTTGGACAATGCTGCTTCAGTGAGTAGAAAAGCCCGAACAAGAGTTGCTCAAGAAATTAGTCAGTGACTTCTCTACAAAACTAGAGATCTTTAAAGAGCTACAGCTTTTCTTCATTCCTGGGCTGATACTTCTTTTCATGAAAAGAGCTAACAAAGTTCCAGGTTTTTCCAACAGGCAGAAATCCTAAGAAGTGTTTTTAGGGGGGAAGTATCAATTATGGCAATCCTAGGGATTGCCCAGGAATCAGCAATGTTGGGAAAAGATGGCTAATGCAGTCTAAGGGGTCCAGAACTGAGAAGGGACAGAGTAAGGGAGAGAAGGAAAGAAGAGAGCTGAACGCCTGCCAAAGGCTGAAAGAGAAGCTGACCACTCCATCCAGAATAGGAAACAGAAGCACGCAAGGGGGAGGAGGAGAAGCATTCACAGGAAGTAGTCCGCAACAGGCTTCTTAGATGGGATACCTTGGGTTTCTTGAGGGCTGCTTCAAAGATGATAAGTTCGTTTTGAAGGTGTTCATCCAGTTCAAAGATGGCTGCAACATTCCCACAGCAATAGCAATAGTTGGGGGCTGACCACACAGTAAGAAATGTCTCATTGCAATGCTATTTGTATCCTTCCATGACTAACTGATGTGCCTGGCAAATCATGTTGATATCATTTGCTGCGCTGAACTGCGGCACCACAACACTGCCAAATAAGTAGCCAGCACCTCGAAGACTCAACCCCCAGCCTGTAGTGTCTTCAGGGTCAGACTGTAGAAGGTCACACATGGGGCCATCATGAGGGACTTCCTGTTTGTGATCTATCATTTGGATCTGGTTCAGTGTCTGGATGGATGGGGATAAGCCACCACGGACAGAGAAAATCTTGCCATCAATAATGGCAGAGAGGCTGAGGTAGTCAAAGATTTCAGTGCAGTAGTGCCACACAGTGATAGAACCATGTTTTCTCAAGCACTCATCATAAAACCCCTATACCTGGGTGACTTTCTGCTTTCGTGATTGCCACGGATAAGGGTGATCCTGTCAGGGTAACGGACCTTGAGAGCCAGTAGTAGCAAGAATGTTTCAATGCTGTAGAAGCTTCAGTCAACAAAGTCTCCCATGAAAAGATAGTTGGTCTCAGGTATATCAGCACCCACCCTGAACAGCTCTTTAAGGTCACAGAACTGACCATGGATATCTCCACAAACTGTTACTGGGGAATCTACTCTCTGGACATTACTTTCTTCCACCAAGATCTCTCTGGCCTTTGCACAGAAGGCTTTGACCTCACTTTCCTTGATGATTCACAGCACCGCAGTGGTTCAATCTGACGGTCAAGGTCACTGATTTTGGCTATCGCTCCCCCCCAGAGGGTCTGGGCAGTGACGGCAGAAACAGTAGCAGATGCTCCACAGCTCCCTCTGGCTCCCAGGCCCGAGCCTTAACCCTCCCTCTTTCCGGCTCTCTACTAACTTGGCTAACATTGATTTAAAGCTGATTTTTTCCCTCAAACTATGAATGTCTGTTAAAGAAGATACTCTGAAGATTTTATAAACTTCGAATTTGAAGCTTTGTCTTTTATTTTAGAAAATATACTCATAATAAAGAATATATAGGTTAAATGGATAACTATTTTGTTTTATCTTTTACAGCCCAAAGCAGCCAATGTTCTTGGGGCTGTTAATAAGCCTCTTTCATCAGCAGGCAAGCAATCTCAATCCAAATCTTCTCGGATGGAAACTGTAAGCAATGCCAGTAGCAATTCAAACCCAAGCTCACCTGGAAGAATCAAAGGAAGGTAAGTAATACAAAGGTCACTAATAGCCTTTAGATAAGACTTTGCTTCTTCATATTAATATTACTTTCAGAACACCGTTTTCCTTTGCATTTGATGCAGCAAAATTCACAGCTAAACTACTAAAACAAGAAATTAAAAAATGGTATCTGAAATAGTTATAACTGGTTGCCTTCCTCCCATCATTTCATCCTGTAGTTGTACTGTGGTGTTATATCTTTTATTGTAGTAGATTGTTGGTTTTATATCATTTTGTATTTGTTTCTTCTATAATCTTAATGTCTACATTTGTTAAATAAAATGAATGAATTAGTATAAGTGATATTCTTTAGTTCAGAAGATAGTGTAATAATAAGGTACATTGTATTAACTATGTTGAAGAATTATACAGCATGAATGGTTAATTTGTTTTAATCATTGTATTATACCATTGTATTTTTACACCGATTTACATAGGTTTACATAGGTTCAGATAGCTATTTCTCCATAAACCGTTCTGGGTTGCCTTGAAAAGTATTTTTTTCCAAATTAACTTGCTAAATGAAAAATGGTTTTTTAAAAGAGAAAATGCTGTATTAATTGATACAAAATAGTTCATAAAAACTGTATTTTGGCTGACTTAAATTGATCTGGATTGCATCTTACTAATTACACATTTCGTTAATTACAAAATGGGTTTGCACTCTTCTTCCTCTTCTGCCTCCTTTCTTTTGAATGGAAAAATGTTTAGCTCTAAACCTGCTAATAATCATGATTGCAAACTGGGTTTGTAGCTAACCGGGATATAAACTACAACAGTATAATAACTTTGTTTGCATTCAGAAAGAGATGGCAGAATTTGTATGAAACAAGGACAAAATACCTATGAGCCCCAAATCTGCGGTAGAAGAATAAAACAATAAATATTAAAAATGTTTGATTTGCATCTAGTTTCTGACACATTTAAATATTGTATGGTAATAGTTTGTTATTCATTTACTGTTGGATAATCCAGTGTATTCCTGTGATGTTTAAAGGAGACTGAGAACAGTTCAGGAACATAGTGTAATTATTCTATTCTATGTAGAAATATTAGAAAGATAGAATCTGGCATTTTCTTGGCTTTCTGTATAAAATGAATAGTGTTATTCACTTCTCAGGGAAAGAAGAACACTAGCAATAGAGGGGTGTGTGTGTGTGTAAGTGTGTGCACACCTTTGGATCAGTGTTGACTCCTGGTGACTCTCTGGACAAGTCCTTGCATTTTTCTTGACAACATTTTGGAAGCGGTTTGCCATTGCCTTCTTCCTAGGGCTGAGAGTGACTGGCCCAAAATGACCCAGCTGGCTTTGTGCCTAAGGTGGGACTAGAACTCAGTCTCCCATCTTCTAGCCTGGTACCTTCACCACTACACCAAACTGGCTCTATAGCAGTAGTTTACTTTTAATGATGCAGGCAATGCTGAAATATAATGCTTTATTGCAGGAGAAAGCAATTGCTGATAGAAAGATTGAGATAAAATGTATCCTATAAACAGAATTTGGGGAATGGAATTTAGCTTAATTTTCAGTAAGATCAAATGATTAGGCATTATTTGGCAGTAGCTGAGTCCTAATATGTGTGTGTGTGTGTGTGCGTGTGTGTGTGCGTGCGCGTGTGCCTTTTCCTTACCCTTTATAAATGAGTGGTTGCCAATTTAGTAATGACAATGTAGTTCCAATAGAAGAGAGCATATGTAGCTCATGGTTCAACTGTGGAGTCCTTGGTGCTCTCTGAGCTTGGTTGTTTGCTTGCAGATGTTTTATTGCCCAACTAGATAACATCATCAGTGCAAGCAAGTGTGAGGTTTGCTCCCTTCATTTTGCTCCCTTCATTGTCCTTTCAGGTAATTACTCTTTCAGGTAAGGTAACATCTGCAAGCAAACAACCAAGCTCAGAGAGCACCAAGAACTCCACAATGACAGTGCAGTTTATCCATGAAAATACAGTGTAAGGAAATCTCCCTGCTTCCCTGACCTTGGGTAGCCCAGTTTCCTCTCCTAATGATAGGGTTATTTTTGAGGCAGAAATTATATTGATGAAAAAACAATTACCTGATAAAAATAATTGTAATACTTAATTTTTTGCTTTATATTTTACCCTGAAGTTGTTCTCAGTGTTCAAAGTTATATTAATGTATTTTTAATAATTTTGCATATTTCAATTATAATAGGCTTGATAGCACTGAACTAGACCACAGTGAAAATGAAGATTATACAATGACGTCACCTCTGCCAGGAAAGAAGAATGACAAAAGAGATGATTCTGAAATTGTAAGAATTAATAGCATTGCTTTTCAATTAATTGTAACATTAACTAAAAAAAAAATACGAAGATTTTTTTGCAAGCAATCAGAGATGTGGCAGTCTTACTATGCATCTGAAGGCACAAGGTTTGGTAAAAGTGCCTTAAAATATGTACTTCCTTAAAGTTCTTTATTCTACCCTTCTGGCCAGTTTTTATATTATTATGCCATAAAGAAAAATACAATTTTTGAGTGTTAAAATATAGGATTTTTTTCAGCTTATTTGTGGAATGATTTGTTAGTATTTTCTTATAAGTAAGATCTAGACAAATTTGATGGATGAAATAATGTTCTCTTTCTTTCTCAGTCAGAGCTGGAAAAGCCCAGAAGTAGAAAGAAAATGATTACGGATCCTGACGAGAAGTTGGGTATGGATGAAATGAGCAAATTAGGACAAGAACCAAAGCTTAGAAGTGGTCAGCGAGGAAGAAAAAGAGCAGCAGTTATTTCAGAGTCTGAGGAACCCCAGTGGTCAGAGGAAAAGAGATTAAAAGAGAGTATCTTAGAAAGTGAAGATGAACAAAACAGCCCACCAAAGAAGGGAAGAAGAGGCAGGCCTCCAAAGGCAGCTACAGGAAGCACACAAAAAGAAGAATCAACAGTAAAAACTTCTAAAAGAGGGAGAAAAAAAGCTGCACCAGTTAAACCTATAGAGGAGGAGGAGGAAGAAGAGGAAGAGGAAGAGGAGGAAGAAGAGGAGGAGGAGGAGGAGGAAGAAGAAAGGCAAATAGACAGCATAGAACAGAAATCAAAAGGTCGGCAGTACAAAGCACCAAAAAAATCACAACAAAGGTAAGTCCTTGTTCAGCGGTCTGCTATTTAACTTTAAACATTTTTAACTTTAAATTGACACGGTGACTTGGATATCCTTCCAAAACAGATCTGAATCATCAGAAATAAGTACAGCTGAATCCAATCAATCTACACCACAGAAAAGACGAGGAAGACCACCAAAAATGCCACCTTCTCAGCAGAAGAAAGGGTATGATGTGATGTCATTCTACCAAAGGGTGCATTAAATGAATTAAAAACAAACAAAAAACATGTCTCATAGCTCAGAATGTCCTGTCAGAACAATAAGGTTCACAGAAAATAACAATTTAATATTACTTAGATGTTAAGACAGTCTCTAATCCTTTCCCCAAATCTTTCTTCATTGCTTAAACTTAAAGTGTTTAGTGATCACTTGGTTTGTGGCTTTCCATTTTAGAGGAGCTGGACGATCGAAGCAAACAGCAAGCAAAGAAAATGAATCTAGTGAAGAGATGGATGTATTTCAAAGTAGTTCTCCCGTTCAAGATATTCCCCAAGAAGTAACAATGGAGGAAGAAGAAGTGTCCTCAGTCAGAGTAAATATATGTTTATGCACATAGATTCATATATATGGTTATGCATTTCATACTGTTGAAGCTTAAAGTTTGTTCTTCAGTAAAGTGCTAATTACTAAATGTGGTGAATGAGAATTGTCAGTCCCCTGTTTTAAAAGTGAGACAGTTTCTTTTGGGAAGAAATGGGCAGTTCCATTTCATGCAGTGCAACAAAATGTGGGGGGGAAACATGCATTACTTGTGCTTATTCTAAATCTCAGCATTGCATTTCAGCCTTTAGCCAGATGGATACCTACACAGATTAAATGGAAAATTATTTGCAAACAATTGACAGGATCATCATCTTCTGGACTGTGCTCGATCTTATTGAATTCAACTGTGCATCTAAATGCAATTAAACTTCTTAACAATTAGTGGGGCAAACTTTTCTGCCTACTACTTTTTTGTCTGGTCATATAATAGAATGCATTCATCTAAATAATGCTCACGCGTAATGGATGGTTTTCCTTGAATTAGTCAAGATTCAGATAGAAATACATTTTCTACTGAAAGCAAAGCAGTGCAGCTAAACACCAGCAGTTTGCAGATTTTAAAGTGTTGTTGACCTTGCATCCAATTTATAGTTTAGACAGATCATATTATTGGTATATGGAAGGCTATTTATATATGCAGACAACCATACTTGAATTGAGGCATCTAATTCTTGATTTGATGTTTTTCTCAGGTGCGTCGGAGAACATCTAAAAGGGAAAGACGATGAAGAACCGTGTTACTGCCATTTTTAAGTGATGTCATTGAAGAATGCTCTTATTATTTGTAAACTTTAAGGGTGAAGAAAGTTGTTGATGCTCACAGTGGGATTGCCGAAGAAATTAAATCACTCTTTATTTCCTGCCCCTGCTTTTGGAGATCCTAGGTCATGAGCATAATCCACACATATGTTTATATCATTAACTATGGGTTTTTGTGAAATGTAACGTACGCTGGCTATATAGACACATGAACTAAAAAAACTGTCTGTAAATAATCCTTTTTTTAAAAAGTATTTCTGACTTTAAAGTGCTTGTATAGCTTTTATCACAGCTTTACACAACAGTATCAGACTGTTTGGTATAGCTATTGATTTGAAAAAAAAAAGACAAAAAAAAGTAAGAATGGGTATCAAGCAATATTTGTCAGTGTCTGTATTTTAATTTTTCTTGTCATTTAACTGTGAAAAAAATCACTTTGACAAAATAGTGACACTTGCTCTGACACTGTTAGAAAATAAAAGAAAATGCATTCTCTTTATGTATCTAATTCAGTGTTTACCTTTGGCAGTTGTCTGTCTTTGGAGGTGCCAAATTGCTTTTAAATGATGTGGGATAAAACATCCAGCTGCAGATGTGTGAAAGATAAGTCTTTTTATGCACCTCAGTATTGATAACAGACTTCTCTGGACTTCTTGTGGCATTGAGCATTTAAAAAGAATTTAATATTTTAATTTTTAAAATGTGTTATTAAATAATGTAATGAGAGCTGATCCTCATATTTTCCTTATTAGTTTTTGTTAATCTGCTGTATCAATAAAATTCTGTAACTGAATTTTTAATAGTCTAGTATGTCAATGTGTATATTCCCTCCTGAACATTATGTTCACAAAACAAATTATTACGTTATAATATGAAACCTAATATCTGAGCTTTAGTGAAAATACAGGTTTTATTACCGTGTAAAGTTAATCAGAAAATTTTATTGATGCAGTCTGTCTTTATAAAGCTGTTTTTTCTTCAGAGCCAAGTGTTTTGTATATCACAGTAAGTTGCATGTTTATGAAAGAAATGTAATGGAATTGCAATGTAATTTTTAAAGTCTTATCTGGCTGTAGAAGATGCTACATTGCCTCATGAGAAAAAACTTTTACCAAGAGTCTATTGTACCTTTTTTTGGTTAATCAATATTTTTATTTTTGTTTGCTTGGGTATAAGCATGGGAAGTTGGAAGGTTGGAGTAATAAGAAATGTGTTTTCATTAGAATGATCAGTTGCAAAATATTTCAGTCAGGGTATTCAAAATTTGTATGACATTTCAGTTTATGTTTTACCTTAAAGTGATTGAACTTTGTTTCTTGGGTAGAATTACAGAAAATAGAGGAGAAACTATTTTACGGCATTGTCATGTATGCAGTTTTGCAAACTGTGTTTGAACCAAAATGTATAGGTTACTATTTATGCTTAGCTGTGCACATTTTATAGTTTACCATGCTGTTTTCCTCCTGTTCAGTGGCAGTACATGTGAGGAATTCAAGTTTTAACTTATTAATATTGTATCTCATGGAATAATGGAGCATTGTCATAAATTAACAAAGACATCTATGTTATAATTCCAAGGGAATATATATATCCTGGGAAAAGATGAGACATTGTGGTGATTTGAAAACATGTTTGCAAGTATATTTTTCAGAGGAAAACCAACTTTTTTCTAAGCTTTTTTATTATAATTTGTATTGTTTTTTTTAAGCAGCAGCAATAGACAAAGGCAAACAGTTTGTGTTTATCAAGCTGTTCTACTTAAGTGCTTTTTCTAGTAGCTCTTTTAGCTAGTAATTATTGTTCTTGAGCTATATTGTATTTTTATGCCCATAATTTTGGGTAACAACAATCAAAAAACATTAGCTAAAGGTGGCTCAGAAGACTAGAAAATTCCCCACACAATGTAACCTCAGTGGTTCATAGAATTTAGCAGTGCAAATTAGAATTTTTATATCTAGAAAATAAAATGTATGACATTTTCACTGATAACATTTCACTGACAACATTTTACAGAGTATATCTAAACCATTTTATATGAAGTATGAAACAGATATTGAAACTGTTCACAGGCTTTTGAAGATTTATTTGCATGAACATAGTTTGATCATATTTCCGTAATATTGCTGAACATCAGTTAATCATAAGATGTTAATGTAAATTAAATCTATAATTTGACAATTTAAATGTTTATTTTATTTTATTTTGGTGGGGATATAATGTGTATTTGGGAAAACAGGTGCAGATGGGATGATGTGTTAAACCGTTTAGGTTTTTTTCTCCTCATACAAATATAATGCATATGTTATTACTAACACTTTGGGATTTGCATACAGTAAATGCAGTAAAAAATAATGCATAAAAGACTGGACGCTAAGATTCAGTTAATATTCTTCATTATGTTCAGTTTTATGGTATGTACTATATTACATTAAACAAATTAAGCTCACTGTTGAAAGTTCAAGCATGAAATTCTTATAAGATTACCGTAAGTTATCTTGTTGCAGACTGCAGCCTTCATATCTGTATGTATAAATCACTTTATTTTTAAATTGGCTGTATTCTTTGAATGACTTAATTTCCAGAGTTGACTTTTCTGATATTTTTCTTTGTTACAGTTTCAAAAGATACAAATATGTTTGACAAGTATTTAGATTCTAATGCTCTTTTTGTAAGGAAAGGAAAAAAAAGTACAGTCAGAAGACTGGAAGATGCTCAGAAGAAAGCCATTATAGTGCAAACATTTTCCTATTATTAGATCTTCCTACAATTAGGCCTCCATCCTACACTCTGATGAACAGCTTCTTTGTCATCAGTTTGAGCCTTGTGTTCAGTATGGGCCACTTGATTGTGGTGGTAAGGTCCCATTAAATTCTACAAGACAAGCACAGCCACATTGATAAAAGAATATATCAACTTACTGTGGAATAGATCACAGTAATCTGATGACACTCAACCTTGAGGTCTATTAGTAATTCTCATTTCCTTAGTGTGGTTTTATTGTTTCCTACTGTACAGGTTTTCACTGCGCAGTTCATACTGTAGGAGCATTACAGAGCTTTGGGGTTCTGAACAGATATTGAACAGTCAATCCTGATTTATTCAGGTATGTGTTTATTACCTACTTGGTAGTTTTGATAGTTCATTCTTCAGTTTTTCCTGTCATAGGTCTGGGTGAGATTTCTTTTGTTTTATTTCCATATTAAGTTGAGGTGGAATGGTAAGTTTTTACTTCTGCTAAAAGAAAGAATTTTGTGTTCTTCTATTTTATTTAGTGGCTTTATTGAGGAAACACTAAGACTCTTCTGCAATCTTCCAACAGAAGGTATTAAGAAATAAATTAAGTGTGTTTAAGGTCTTGAAAATTCAGAGATGTAACAATTGGAAATGAAACTCTACCTTCCTTGTTGAAATATAGAGCATTTAAAAATATTTTGTGTTTATGTCTTGAAACTGCTTGATATGAGTACTTATTCAGTTGCTCTGATGGCTCTGCTACCTCTCACTGGCTCCTCTCACTCAGCTGTCTTCAACAATATCAATTATATCTGAAGATGTTATTTACATTTGTGCAAATTCAGCTTTCTCTATGTTCCCTGCTGCTTATTTCTGCTGAGGAGCTCCTGGCAGTTTGTTGGCTTCCATGATTTATATTCTTATATATGATCTTGCAGCCACTTGTTTTCTGCATCTGGATGTGCCTTTTGTGTTGCCTGCACCCTCATCAAAGAGGAATCACTCCCCCATCAAGACTGACAAGGCAAGCTACTATATATAAACAGCCATTAAACTCCACTCCCTTCCACTGATGATGTTATCTAGCCTGGTAATGAAATGTCTGCAAGAAAACAAGCTCAGAGAGTATGAAGAGCCCAACAGTTCAGTTCTGAGCTACATATATTCTTTTCTGTTGGAAAAGATCTTCATTTGTACCTACATCTAGAAGGATTGGACATTTATACATTGTCCAGAAGGGCAAGTGTGTTTTCTTATTTAAACATCCTTTTCCTTACATTTTCTTGGAGACTTCACAAAACAAATTGCCAGCCTTTCTTGCATTTTGGTAGAAAAGGAACGCTGCAGGTTAGACAATTACAGTAGGCATTTCTATTCCACTATTATTCTACTTTTACATTATGGTATTTTACTTCACTCACCCCAACTTTGCTTTCAAAAGTTGCAGATCTCTTGTGCAAAAGATCCAAAAATGTAAACAGTCTTGGGGCGAGGCTTGCCGTTTTTATTCCCAGGCCGCTTTTGCTACATCAAATCAAATCAAATCTTTATTACAGTCATAGACCAGCATAAGAAAGGTGGAGTACAGTCATTAAAAAAGCATAAAGGATACATCAAGAGTAAAATCGCCAGGAGTCAAAACCTGCCACCCAAGGCACCAAAAAATAAATAAATCTTAAAAAAATGAAAAGCTAGCAGATACAAGAGATATATGAATTAAAAACTAAAAGTATATATAAAAAGGAAGATCTAAAAGAATCTAAGCCAGTTTGGTGTAGTGGTTAAGGCATCAGGCTATCAACCAGGAGACTGAATTCTAGTCCCACCTTTGGCATGAACTCAGCTGGGTGACCTTGGGCCAGTTACCCTCTCAGCCCTAGGAAGCAGGCAATGGCAAACCACCTCGGAAAAACCTTGCCACAAAAACTGCAGATACTTGCCCAGGCAGTTGCCAGGAGTCAGAACCTGCCACCAAAGGCACCAAAAAACCCCAAAAATCTAAAGGGGTAGGAGCATTAAATGAGTATAGGGGAGCTAAAAGTTTAGCATGTGGAAGACTATATCAAGTTACAAAGCACAGTACAGGTTATCATCTGATAAACTTTGAGCACTGCTGCACAGAACCTGGCAATATTGTATGTTGTAGCAGGATTGGTGTCTGAAAGCAAGAAGGTAGGGTAGAATTGTCCTGTGCCCCTGGATATTATGCAGTAATGGTGAGATGAGGCTAGTATGAATGTGCCTCTAGTACAGGCATTGGAGAAGCACATGCTCTTGTTTCTGTGTGTCCAGAATCACAGGGGCGTTCTCTCTCCAGGTAAGGAATCTTTCTGTATTGTTCTTCAAGGACAGCTGAGGGGAGGGCATGTTGTGCCAGAGTAAAGGCCCTTCTCTATTTAAGTATTTCAAGTTTAGTTAGGAATGCCATAGGAGAGGCATAGTACTTGTTGGACTCACTGGCAATAAAGTTTGGGGTCCTGGCTAGATCCAGTTGGCACTCTGTGTCTGCTACACACTGTTTGATAAGTGCTTTGGCCTGACCATATCCCATGCTGAGCAGAAGACCTGGAGAGAAGCCCAAGGATGAGATTTTAGTTGCCAATGCCTGTTTCCATGTGGATTGAAAATTATCACTCATAGTTAATGGGGCAAGGCCAAGGGGGAAAAATAATTGAGTATGGTCATGTTTACTCTAGCCTCCACTTTCATGAAGCCTTTATCTAGTCTCAGGGTGGCATTAGAGATACCATTAGGGACTTGAAAGACTGATCTTAAAAATTTGGATTGTACAAGTTCTAATGGTGCAAAATTGGAGAAGGGGCCCAGCTGGGCATCACAGAGAAGTGGAATTGGCTTGGCTTCAAATAATTTGAGAGCTGCAGGTATGTAGTGGTCACTTCTTGTCTTAAGCAATTTAAGGATGGCAGATGAGTTCCTCTCTGCATTTTCAACAATATAGTTCCTATGGGCTTTCCTACTGCTGGCAAAATTAAGGACTACCCCCAAGTATTTGAAACAGGAGACCTGCTCAGTCTGGTGGGCATCTGTGCTCCAGGAATGGCTCTTGGACCTTTTGATAAATGCCATGATTTTGCTTTTCTGATAATTGAGTTCTAGCTGGTCTTGCTTGCAGTATTGTGCTAGTGCTCTCAGTGCTCTTTTAAGACCAATAGGTGTTCTTGAAAGTATTGCTGCATTATCTGCATAGGGTAGAACAGATGTGTCTTCCAGCAAATTTGGGGGAGTGAAAGTCCATATTGTGGAAATGGCCTACTATGGAGTTGATAAATTGAATAAGAGTGGGGCCAATATGCGGCCTTGCTTGACACCTTTCTCAGTTTCAGTGGCACTGATGAGATGGCCCTAGGGGTTACTGTACATCTTACTTTGAGTGAGGTTCCTTTATGTACGATACGTATTAAATGAAGTAAAAGTTGGTCAGCTGAGGAGGCGTCCAGCTTTTCCTACAATTTAGCTTGGGATATGGAATCAAATGTTGCTTTGAAGTCTATGAAAGTGGCATAGCAGGAGGTTGTGTTGCGGGAGGAGATGATGAAGTACTAGGCACTGATCAGTGATAGATTGGCCTTCCCTAAAGCCAGCTTGCTCCTCTGCAAATATGTTTTGCTCCAGCCAGTCCTGGAATTTCCACTGTAGATGTCTTGCATAGAGTTTGCTGATTGTGTTGAGGAAACTAATCAGCCTATAATTAGCAGGATCATCCTTTACCCCCTTTTTATATATAGGGACAATGATTACAATCCCTGGGGACTCGGCCAAAGGTGTCAGTGCAGGTAAAGAGTGAGGCCAGAGTAGGGGTCCAGAAGTTCAGGTCATTTTTAATGGCCTCTGAAGGGATTAGGTCTTCTCCTGGTTCTTGATCTCTGACACTGTTACTGGTGCCCACACTGGCAGATTTTCTATAATTGGGCTAGGGCATCCACTTTCAACAGAGGTGTCAATGTAGAGTCCCCAAAAGTATGCCTCCCAGTTCCCTGGGGGAATGTGTCAGTCCACCATGGATGGACTATTGCTTTTGGGAGCTCAATGTGATATGCCAGAATGAGGCTGAGTCATTGGATTTGACTGCCTGAATAAGTCGCATCCACTTGTTTTTCATGGCTTCCCTTTTCTTGCATGCCAGCAGTTGTTTATAGCATCTCTTCTGCTGGAGGAAGTCCAGTGCAGCTTTGGTTTAGTATTGGATACATAAGCCTGTTAAGTGGTAGCAAGAGCTTTTTTGGCATTAACACAGTCCTTGTCACACCGTGGCTTGGAGTAGTGCTGTTGTTGCCTCAACGGTACACTGTTATTATGGGTTAGATTCTGGTGGAGCTCTTAGGTAAGAGGGTTCTAGTTCTCCAAGAGTGCATCAGTTGACTTAGCTGATGTCTGGGCAAACTGAAAGCACTGTAGGCAATCTAAGGCCAGTAGCTCAGTCATAACTGGATTTAGATGGAGGGTCCACTTGGCTCAACAGTAAGTTCTTCCTGCTGGCAGGAAGGGTTGATAGCAGTCCTCAATACATGTCTCTTGAGTGAAGAGTTTTAACTGGAGCAGGACTGGGAAATGATCACTGTCAAATTTAGGCATAACTTCTAGCGTCTTGGCATAAGGGAGTAGGTCCCTAGATACAGTTTTATAGCCAATAGTACTCATTCTGAAGCCAGATAGGTAGGTGAATTCAAATGGATGGCACTATTTAAAATGTGGGGGTTTAGTCTGAAGGCTGTTTGAGCCAGGCAGAGGACTGCAAAGTTTGATTTCTGATCTTTTAAGCAATGGCTGAGGAGGAATCCATCAGCCCCAGGATTGGGAGGGGGACCCTTGTGCTGTACATAGAGGGTGTGGTCATTGGGGCCCAATCTAGCATTGAGGCCCCGTCCCAGAATTACAAATGCATTTGAATTTAACAATATAAGGTCAGCAGCGTAAGTTTCCAGTTAAGCCCAAAACGCTCTGATCTGGGATTTCTGCCTCATTGGGGGCATATAAGCATTTATTACCAACAGGGGATGGTGGTTAAATTGGATTAACACTGCTATGGCATACAACTTGAATGGGAGAAGGGCCTTTGATGTGGCATGTAGAGTAGTGGAGACTAGGACCCCAAAGCCCCCTTTCGCTCTTCCATGCTTTACCCCAGGTTCTGCCCCAATTGAAAATGAATGAAATCCATTAAGTAGCAGTTTGTCAGAAATCCATGTTTCCTGAATCAATATGATGTCATGGTGGGTATGATGGAATGGAATTATGAAAGCCAAGCTCAGGGAGACGAACATTTTCTGATTGATGTCAGGCCTAGCCCAAGGAACTCCAAGAGACAATGCCTATTCAGTCCAGCTATGTTTATTAGCTACAACCTCTAGCAAGAATCTTCCAAGACTAAAATCCCAGTTCCCAAAGTCCTCCAGCCACAACAGTGTGAATTCCTCAGGGAGGTGCCAGTCTCATCCTCTTGTTCCTCCCACGCGGTTCTGGCGAGCTAAGAAAATGTTTGTCTCCCTGAGCTTGGCCTTCATAATTCCATTCCAGCACAGTGGGAGAGGAAGTCAGTAAAACAAGGATCTCTGGAGAATGCAAACTACCCAGCCACATTCCAGGTTAGAAGGATGACCTTATGTCGGTTACTTGGATGTCAAGCAGTTGCACTACAAACCAGGGCCTGGGTGGGTAATTTTTGTAGGGGCTTTAGTTTCATGTTGACTGATGATTGGGATGGTTGTAATTGTGTCTCCCTCTCTGAGGAGGAAGGTAAGGTACCATCAAGTTCCTGCTCTCCTTTCTCTGCCATCTGTTTGGTCATCAAGCCTCTCTTCTCATGCAGGGGCAGGGGGCTTGCAGTTCTGGGAAGAATCAGTATAGCATGGGCAGCAAAATGTGGTTCACTGGCAAGCAGAGTTCCCAACTCCAGGGGGAACATCCTTTGGCTTGTCCAGTGAAAAGAGGTGAGGGGAGCCGTTTCTCCTGTGAGTCAGGTTCCTTCAAGGCCAGGAGAGGCTCTTGAAATGGAGAAGCAGATGACGGTATACCTCCAGATTGGGTTTCTGTAAGGATAGTGCTTGTCTGGGGTTTAATTTGCTTACAAGGCAGTTTCTTTTGGGTATCAGCTACTTGGGTTTGCCTGGATTCTTTGAATATTGCTGGTGTAGAGCTCTCAAAGGAGTTGCTGTCAGTGTCACTTTCACTGTTATTGATGAGGAAGTCAGAGTAGTGTGCTGGCAGCTTTCTGCGTGTCCGAATCAAAGGAAAGGCAGCAGTGTGAGATGGTTTAGAAGGTGAGCAGCTTAGTCAGGCAGATGTATTAAATTGGTGCTGGACTTCCATATCACTACCAGCACTGGGAGAGTGTGTCAGAATTATTGTTTTGATATCTGCTAGTTTTTTCCCTTGTGAGTTCTGTATTTATAAATTTAACTTCCTCCCTCAGTGTATGCTTAGGCTCTTGGCATGGCTGGCAGATTTAAGTTTTTATGGCTGCTACCTGCAGGTCATGACCATTTGTCACTCTCCCAGTGAAGAAGTTACAGACTAACTCTTCCTTAAAGACTCTGACAGTTTGGGTGTGATGAGTCTGCCATAGGAATCTGCTCATTTGTGTGAATCTGGCAGGGAGAGATGCCTGGTTGAAAGTCAGAAGTATGCATTTTCTTGAATTGGGTAAGTAGTGAAAATCTTTCAGATCAGTTGTTCTACTTCGACAGTTTAGAAGCTGAGAAAGGCAGGTCACAACTTGTGGCTATTCCATATATGGGCATTCTGATGGATTTCCAGAAGGAGTTGCTTTCTGTAGTATCCAGTGGTAGTTGGCTGCACCAACTGCTTCCAGATGCCCTGTTGATGTAGGACAGGCTGAAGGAATTCCAATGTGGCCAGCTTCTGCTGCAGTTTTAACTCCCTGATTGCCATGGAAGATTTGCAGATCAAGGGCTTTTTGGAAGCTGTCCACCTTGACTGCAATGTCTTTAGCTGTTGCAGTATAAAGGTCAGAGTTTCTGATGAAAACCTGGAAAGGCTGAGTGATGTAGTTGTGAGGGGTGCAGGAGACTTGTTCCGGGGGGATATCTCTGCTACCTCCCAGCTCCGGAGAATGACTTGGGCTGGATCTTTAGAAGGTCGGGGAGGAGGCCTGTCTTGTTACTGGCTTCTGTGATGTCATATTCTTTGGAGGTGTGGGGGATCCTGAAGCCGTAACTCTGTTATGTTTTGTGTTGTCTCTGTGGTGGAGAGATATGAGTCAGTCCTCATCTGTTCCTCTGCTTTATTAGATTTATGGGCACCAGTATCATTATTGGGACTGGTCCAGGTTCTTTTCTTGCCTCTGGATGGCACTTTTAGGCCATAGGGACTGAACCAGAAGGGGCGAGGCCAGTCACAAGAAGGAAGCTTATTTCAGGAGCTGCTAATTGGTTGCCATCTTGGCTCCTTCCTCCCACTCCCATTCCGGCTACATAAACGGCTTCATGCAACCAATGAAATTTTGAATGGTCATTGTCACCAACATTGCACCCCTGCTTTGCCTGGGTGATTGGATTGCGATCTTGGATCTCAGAGATATATATTTCTGTACGCTGATTTCTTTGCTCTGCTGTCGGGTCCAACACTTTTTAAAAGAAGGAACTCTCTTTTGACAAACCAAGGCTCCAAGAATCTTCAGTTGCATGACAGAAGTGGTTGGATTCTGGGAATGAGTATTCTCTTTTATTGACTGAGCTCTGATTCTTCCCAGCTTTGATTAGAAATTTACTGCATTCTTTCTCTGGTTGGTTTCTATATGAACTGAAGAAAATCTTCCTTGCATGGATCCCACCAAATGATGCACAGACGTGTTAGATTCTATTTAAAGTATGGCTTCCCTTCAAGTAGCGCTCTTTACATCTTATGCCAGCTGATTCTTCCACAAGCCCATAGTTTGGGCAACTGTTGCTCTTGTCTGCTTCACCTATGACCCTTCCAGCAATGCTTCATCCAAGCCTTATAAGACTGCCTGATTTTGGAGAGGATCAACTTTACCTTCCTAAAATGATAATTTGCTTTCTGTCTCAAACTGTTGGAATCAAAAGGAAGTATCAGTCATGTCAGACAATTCAACTTTATATAAACAAACAGAAAGAAATTTGATTCCCATCCTCTTCCATTTTACATTGTAGATTTTAGACTTAATATCCTATAGCTACTAATGTCCCATAGCTACAGCTCTTGTTTGTGATCTACCTCTAAGGAAATATGCTAGCCAAGGAAAGAACACTCTCATGTTCAGGCCACAAGTGCTTCACCACATTTTCAGATTCGTAAATAGGAAGTGTTATATTGAATGACACGTTGAATTCTTGAATGAAAGATAGGACATAAATCTAATAATTAAATAATACTTCTGGGACTACTCTATTCAGGTTACACTATGCTTCATTTTGAATTTGAATGTGTCAGTTATTTTGACAGCCATTTCTGCCTTTCACACTCCCAATCAGAATTATTCTACTTTCTTTCAATCACTGAATGAAATTTTTAGTCTAGGTGACATCACTTGTGTCTCCAGTTCCAAAGTCAGCTCTATTGTGGTGTCTTTGTATTTTTACTCAGCTGCTAAGCTTTTTTAACCTTTTGCAACTACTTCCATACAAAGTGTTGAGTTTTACCCCTCCATTGCAATTACTTCTGCATGCTGGGCTAGTAAATGAACTAGATAACTTTGAACTCTACATGGATTCTTATCTTGACTAGTATAAAGACAGGTTGCACTACAGTCTTCCTTCTGAAGATAGTATTTATCTTACAGCTTGCAAAGAATATAATCTTTCCTTTTTTTCCTGCAATCTGAGGATGACTTACAAGAAACACTTCATTGCTTAAATGTTTACCACAGTCTCACTTTTTACAGGACTACCAGACCCCTTCACAAGATTGAGTGCCTCTTAATTGCTGAGAGTCCCAACCAGGAATTACTATTTTTCCTTAGTGTATATCTCTTCAGATAGAGGGTTTTTTCAGCTTGGCTTATCAACTGTCACACCCGCCTGCCCTGTCAGTACTCAGGGCTGTTTTGCCAAGGCAACTTGTGTATCAACCATGTTAGTCAGGAATGCATTCCTGCAAGAAATGTATTGGACTGCTGTAAAGTGATAGATATCTGTATTCATCTAGCACTGTTGCTATTTATCAAGTACTCCTTTGGTAGAGCCATTCTTTCATTGGTCCTACCATTGTCCTATTTAGATCCATAAGTTAAGTTTACATATACTCCATGAATAATAATGGCAGATAACTTACCTGAAATCGGTCCTTCAAGAGATCTTTGTAGTTACAAAATCCACCCTCTGATCTCCACTGCAGTAGCTTACTGTTCTGTGTGTCTGAGGAACTTGGTATGCCTAACCAGTACAGTCATGTGAAAAAAGTACAGGTGATCCTCATTTAATGACCATTTGTTCAGCTACCATTCAAACTTACAACAGTGCTGAATGAGTGGTAGTTACAACCAGATCTTGTACTTCTTGCCATTGCAGTGTCCCCCACGGTCATGTGATCATGATTTGTGACCTTCCCTGGCGGCTTCCCACAAGCAAAGTCAATGGGGAAGCCTGAAGTTGGAAATTGCAGTCATGTGAGGTCCTCGCTTAATGACCCATGTGGTCCTCATTTAATGACAGCAACCAGGACTGCCAGAACTGCCATCACTAAGTGGCATGCTTTTTTGACTTATGACCGTGTCACTTCATGATGGAGTTTCTGGTCCCAATCAGCATCGTTAAACGAGGACTACCTGTAAGTACATCCCATATAAAGTTTTTTTCTTTTTTAACATATGCGGACATATCAAAATTAGAGGCGGCTTTCAGCATCTTGCATTCTGCTCTCAGGCTGAACGTACTGAGATGGACTGGCCTGGGCAAGTTGACAGTTGTTTGAAATCTTCTCCACCTGTAGATGATCTTCGTGACAGTGGAATGATTGATGTCCAGTTGTTTGACAATCTTTTTAAATCCCTTCCCAGACTCATAGGCATCTATAACCTTCTTTCTGAAGACTTGAGAGAATTCTTTCGATCTAGGCATGGTGATACTACACACTTCAACAACAAAGAAAAAATCAAACTAAATGTTTGAAGTTTAAATAAGACAGGTTCTTCCTAGATCCTCTCTAATGATGTTCTTATTATTTATACCTGATCTCGTGTACCTGATGCTAGTTTTAGGTATTGACGTAGTGGTAAGTGTAGGGTTCTACTTCCTTTTTCCATATGTGAAATTTGCATTTATGTTTATTTAAATTACACAACAGATTGCAAAGTGTAAATGATATGTGATATTTGTTATATTATATCCCCTTTACCCAACAGTGTTGTTGAAATCAAACAAATATCTATATATTGAACTATGTTGAAAAAGTAAAAAAATTCAATGGGGTGTACTTACCTTTTCACATTACTATATTGGCAGATAAAGTAAGAAGTATGGTTAAATTAGAAAGCTGAGTAGTTGCAAATAGAGTATTTTAATTACACATCATGATTATATTTTTGCCAGGTTTACACTTCTTATTTTAATTTTGAGAAGTATGATAATCCTGTTTTACAATCTCTTGTGGGTTTGTATGATCTACATTGTACATCCATTGTTTCAATGTTGTTTGTATCAGGATAAAACTGCTTAAATTACATTTTGAAGGAATGTGTTTACGGATACACCATATTTGATTTTATCAGCAACCTTAAAAGACTGGTCATTCATCTTTCATGTTGAACAGAATAACTCTCAATATAGCTGTATAACAGTTTAAATACCAAATCTGAGAAAAAATAAATGTGGTGCCAAGCCCTCAGGACTCTTACATAGGAACTTCAGAAACTGACAATTGATAAAATATGTAGCTTTGGATCATTTTCCTCAATGAATAAATGACCAAGTATAATGTGTTGGACTCATTTATTTAATTGGGTTCTCTTTACGTGTGTGGAAAACAGATCACATTTTAGGTCATATTTATGCAGAAATATTGAAAATTCAAAAGGGTTCACAAACTTTTAAGCACCCCTATAAACTTTTCTAGAGAGAGAACATACCCTGATTCATATACATAAGGAATAAAAGTGAATGAGTGAATGTACATATGAGTTTCACACAGCAAGCAGCTCAGCACAATTTATGTGTCTAAAGATTAGCCTATTCCACATGCTCAACAATATTACTGGGCAATTGAGGTTGAAAGAAAGTGACTGCCGACACCTTCGTGGGTAGATTATCAGCCCTGCTTTCCCATGTCTGATCAAGCTATAGCACTGTTAATTAATATGTTGTCTACCATGAAAACAATGAGAGTTGGTGAGGATAAATACACTGTTAAGTGAAGGTTTGGGATTTTTAGGGTTTTCAAGGAGTTTCATTTAGGAGCAGAGCCTTAAAACACATACTGGTCATAATAGGCAGAAGGTAAATATTTCATGTCTGTGGTAGCTTTCCATTTAATTTTAAAAACTACAGCTAAAGTAATCTTCCCCAAAATACATAAAATGAGCTAAGTTACAGACTTTCAAAAGTCCACAGACTCAGGGGTGCCTGGGTCTGCTACTTTGGGGACCAGATCTTAATCATTCCATAAATCACAACTGCTGAAACATCAGTGCATAAGTACTTCAGCTTTATACATTAGGAACATTAAACTACTTCCTTACATTAATATTTCCTAATTTACATTAGGGAAATATGGCAACTGATAAGATAGGCCAGTGTTATACAGGTAATACTCGGGTTAAAAATGCCCGGTTTATGGATGACCCATAGTTAATAAAGGAGCCTATTGTAGCAAAATTCAAGTTAAATACACAATGGTTAGAGTTAATTACACAATACTACTTATACAGTATTTTACAATAATATTGTTCTGGCTTACATACAAATTTTACTTAAGGACAGACCTTGGGAATGGAACTCGTTCTTAAACTAGGGTCTACCTGTACATGCTTGTACTGGGTATCTGCATGGAGCTGTTTTTCCATCAAATCCTGAGGATTACCTAAAAAGCCTTGTTTGTTTTAAAGGAGAATGTTTTTCTTTAGGAGTATGTTTAAACTAGAGACTAAGAAACAATTACAATGAAGCACACATTGATTTCTTGACCGGTTCAGTACCAAAGGCCAAGAAGCAAAAGCTTAGAGAGAGGTGAGGTTAGAGTCCCTCTTTATGGAGTTATGCAAATAATTTCTTTCATTAATTGAGTGTATTAAGTTAATTAGCAACAGTGCCATAGGACATTACAGTCATTGTGGTTAATAAGGTAAACCTTACTGACTGGGTTAATTCAGAGAGAGAGAGAGAGAGAGAGAGAGAGAGAAAATTAAATAGATACAATTAGCTATTTCTCTTCACAATGGAATCTTTAATTTGAACAAATTAAGAATCTGTAGCTAAATTGTTTGTTATTTTAGCTAGACTGCCATCTAAAAAACCTTGGTTCTCAGAGGTTTAGCGTTAACATTTTCCAGGTGCTTATTGTTAACCTTTGCATTCTTGTGGTTAACACTTTCCTATCCTGTTAGTTCCTTGTTACCTCAGGTGTGGCTGAGAATCCTAGGTACCAGAAATTAGCTGAATTTACAGTACTGCTTATAAGAAAATATATGTGACTTAGGGTGCAAAATCAGAACTCTCAAATTTTCTGTTATGGGTCAGTGGTTTGATCAGTTTTTTTTTTTTTTTTTACTGGAAATAATTGCTACATATTTATTAAACCACTGGTAAAATAGAGGATTTCTTTTTCATAGGGAAATAATAAGTTAACAAAGGAACAATATTTCTTGTTTTACTTGAAATGTAAATTAATAAATAAAGCTGTAACTGGATATTCCTTTTCTCCTTTGCTGGAAAGATTGTTTTTACAAGGTATTGACAAATAATCATTTATTAATGAAAACTATATTTTGGATTTTATCATGCAACCACAAGTCTGAACTGAGGTTTCATAAAGATTTGGAACAATTGTTACATAATGTCTGTTGTGTTCCATGGGAGGAAGCCATATGATCAATTCACACAAATCTTGTCTAAGAAGAATCCTTCAGAAATGGTGGAAGAGTGTAAATGTCCTTGGAGAGAAAATAAATAATTTGACCAAGCTCTTGTTTCATTTCTTTATTCTTCAAAGAGGACCTTGACCTTGATATTTTGCTGAGCCAGGAGAAATGAGATCTTATCTAGCATGTCATCAGAAACAAAATGAACACAGTAAGCAAACACAGGATAAAGGGCTCCTAAGCAAGATGATTTTGGGAGCAGAACTTTCAGCTCAGCCCTCTGTCATCTGCATCTTTCTAGTTTCTGATTTATTTAGTGGAGGAAAGTGAGAAATAAAATGGTGAGGGTAGAGAAGTATGTTGTAAATATTCTAAATCAAATGTTTAAAAGGAACAAGCTATCCAGTTACATTTTCTGTCTGCCTTTTCTGAAAATGGTATTTCTGCTCCAGTTAAAAAAATTTATTCACAGTAGAGGTGAGTATGAAACAAAAATGGTTTCAGTAAAACTTTGAAGAGAAACTTGGAAGTGAACAAAAGCTCTGTATTAGACTGAATTTCCATATTCTTAAGGACCGAAGCTTTAGGTAGAATTCTGAAAACATTTCTTTTGTAAGTATAGATCAGTGGTGTAGTGGAGGGAGTGATGAAGAGAAGCCAATTCCAGGGTTTTTCTTAAGGCAGGAGTACTGACATCAGTTTAAGCAAGACACAAGTTGCTGCTGAGTTCAGTGAATGCCCAGTTCATGGTTTGTACCCAGCTTATGGTGATCCTATTAAATACATTATGTACTGGTGCTATTTATATACTACTAAAACTCTCGTGTCTGATTGATTGTAACCTTCAGTTGGGCAAAATGGTGCATCATACAGCAACAGTTTTTGAACCAAGGTATCTCAAATGGGCTAATTTACAGAATGCATCCATAATCTGGGGCCCATTACTCCCATGGGATTGAAATTTGGCAAACTCGTGGCTGCTTAAGCACCATGGCACTGCTGTGCCCCCACGCCCAGCTGTGGTCACAAGACCTTCATTTCCAACGCTCCCTGCCAGCTTTCTGCAAGGAAAGTCAATAGGGAAGTCAGCAGGGAAGTTGCAGCTCCTTCCTGTGCCTCCCTGTGCTCACATAAACACGCATGCACACCAACCCACCAGCACCTACCTTTCTGGGCCTCTGCACTCCAATGTACCCTGTGCCCTCTTTCCCTGGCCTTCCTGTGCTCACACACACACCAGTGCCCTCCTTCCTAGGCCTCCCTGCATTTGCGCACACGCACAAACCCACCAGTACCCTCCTTGCTGACCTTCCTGTGCTCACACGTGTACCCTTTTCCCCCTGCATGCACCACAGCACCCTCCTCTACCAACTTATACGCGGCCTGCTAGGATCTCCCCCATCCCCCGCGGCATCTCTGCACTCCTTAGCTGGGACTTCCTCCGCTTCTCCCCTGTGGCACCCCCACAGCAGAGGTATGTGCACATCACACCAAGCCAAACTCAAGGACAGAATACAAATATGATTTACAACACAAGAGAGTGTGTGCATCAGAGAGAAGGGGAATGGCATTTAATGACATATACTACATAGTTATAACAATGATTAAGAAATATTAAAACTGGAAAATTGATGTTTTCACTTTCATGTTTTTCAATTGCTCTACTGTAAGCAGCAACTGTTTTTTCAGCCAGAGGAGCTGTAAAAGGCAGAAATCAAACCATTTTTCTTTAAAAAGGAGTGTGTGGATTAAGCCATTCCAGGAATTCTGTAAAAATTAGCATGAATGATAAAAATGTTTTCAATAAGCAAGATAAATATTCAGCGGTGGATTTCACTGAATTTGATGGAATTTATGGAAAAGTGGTTACAGGTTTATTAGATCATACAGATAGAGTTTGTAGGAACAGTTTGTATGAATTTTAAGAGTTTATTTCTGCTATTCAGAATTTAAACTTCTATATAAAGAAGTATAAAGAAGATAGTTTTCAAATATGTCACTAATACTGTGCCCAAAATCCTACATTCCAATCTGCAAATTTAATATATTTTTTCTTCATTGAACTGGTTATTATATATGCTTCTAATATTTTATAAGTCAGTCAAAACTCTGTTTTGGGAGAATAAAGCAGGATTTTTTTTAAAAAAAAGTTTCAATTCTACAGTAGAATTTAATTAGAAACATTAGACAAATTACTACCTTTAGCTTTCTGGGGTTTTTTAAATGCACATGTTTAATTTTAAAGCAAATGAATACAACAAGTAACGTTTTAAGAATAATTTAACATATATAACGTCTGTCTGTGTGTGGGTCCACACTTGCTATCTCAGTCTCTTCCTCTCACTTCCGTACTGTATTTAAAGTTTTGCCTGATCAAATATTCTGGATTGTGAGGCCTTGATGAATTCATGCCATACACCCACAGCACTTTGTACTTGTGTATGTACAGTAGAAGAGAAAATCAGATATACAGAAAAGACAAGTCAAAAGCTGGATGGGAAATATTTTGTATATAATCCAAGAAAGCAGGAGGGGATAGTTATAATCAAAGCTGCAATGCCATATCAAGTTTAAAATTGAATTGTCATTTCGTTTACAAAGGTCAGATCCATTTTTCTATTACAAAAAATTGAAAGTATAAAAAAATGCTAATAATTTAAGCATACTCTTTATAATGATAAGTAATTAAAAGCATTAAGGCCTCTAATTTTCATAACTGTTTAGGTAAGGAAATATCTCTGAAATGATGACCCAATAGGCTGCTGTGGTCTGCTGCAGTTACGTGATCGACATTTACAATGCTCCCTGCCAGCTTCCCACAAGGAAAGTCAGTGGGGAGGCTGGCAGGAAATTGCTCCCAGTCCCATAGCTTTTTTGCCCTTGGTCATTCTGTTTCTCCTTTTAGGTAAGGAAGAAAATATCTCTGAAATTATGACCTAACAGGTCATGGGTTGTCTAGTGTATGTCTATAATTGATGTATTACAAATGCATTGCACTGTTGTAAGTTCTATATTTTGAAATTAATGCACTACTTATACTGGTTCACGGAGGTAAAGGTGAAGTTTCTTCAAGTTAAACTTGACTCTTTATGGAAGCATTTTATGTATATTGTGTCCACTGTTAAATTTAATGCAGGGACCAGTGAATTTTCAACCTCAAAATACTTTGGCTGCAGTGTTGCTACTCTGTAGATGGAGATATGTCCAGGTCCTATAGGGCGGTGGGACTCCAAAGGCAATCCCTTTAAAATACCTATTGCAGAATGCCTATTCTCTCCATTTTATCAATGTGCCTTTAGGACCCACAGGTTAAAGAGCCAAATCTGTTATTTGGTTTTACCCTGTAAACATTTTTTGTGCTGTTTTATTTGAACATTCTTTTATAATTTCTACTATTACTATTATTAGTAAAAAATTACAATAGTATATAACTTCCCTACAGCCATAGAGAAATGTCTTGCATGCAAGGGTATATGTGAGTTGCCCTCAGTTCTAGGTCCAAGCTGTTTGTGAAATGAAAAATTGCAAGCTCAGTTGGCTATGACTGTGTTATTGGTAATTTTTCTGTGAACTTTAAAGAATTACAATAATGTAGTTAAATATCTAACTCATCTGGAAGGCACCAGGTTGAGAAGGACCTATAGCTAGCTATCATACTTCTGTTGTGGTTTAATATACAGACTTCTAGAAAGCAAAATCCACTTGTCCCATAACTACTGTTTTTCACTGGCCGGTTCAGGAAGTTTCTGTATGCCCTGAAAATAAATACTGAAACTATGCATATTAGTGGATTTTTTCATTTAGCGTAGTAGCCTTCAGATGTTTTTTATATGTGTGGAATCTTAACATAGACCCTGCATTTTCATTACTTCCAAGCAGAGAGATGCTAATCTTGATTTTCCCTGCAACAATGCATTTCAAATTCTGCCATAGAAGACAGATAGAAAGTAAATGTAATTACTGTCATTTAACAAGAGATGGAACTATATTTTTGTTTAAATTCATTATTATTACACTTGCATAACATTGTGTTAAAAGTCCCAAATACTTTCATGGTGTTCTTTATCAAAGCTATTATAATCTTAATTGCAAACTTGAGTTAAATTAATTTCCCTTTACATCAGCTTTTTCTTGTATTTTCTGACCTTCATATAAACCATTGATGTTATCACTGACATCAGTGGAAGGATTGCTATTTGTTTTTGCAACCCCCCACCTCACCCCCGCTTAATGCCAGGTCCAGGGTCTCAGAGAAAAGAAATGACACTTTTAAAAATAAAGTAATTTTTATGCAACCCTACACTGCCAGAGAACATACAGGCTACTTTGAATTATTTCAATCCTACCATAATCAATCTAGAGCAAAAACACATTTAGGAGCTCATTCAGCACTTCTCAAATTGTGTCCTGAAAAAAGTGGATCTTAAAAGTTCTGGTTGGACTGAATAATAAGAGTCTTTTTGTTTGTTTTCAGGTTTCTCTTTCATTAATTGTGTATAATAGCTTTATGATTGTAAACCTTTTAAAAGTAGCTTTTTTTTCTGTTTTTCTTTCTTTCCCTCCTCCTCCTCATTTTAAATTAAACTGTCGGATAGCTGAAGCTCTGTTAGATGTCAGCCTTACTAATCTGATGTTAAATTTCAGCTCTCAAAATGGGCATTGGAGGCCAGGACATCTACAGTCATCCTTAAAATCTATTCAAATACATACCTAGCTATGTGTAATGCAAAAATTAAAAAAAAAAAACCATACAGGAGAAACATGCTTGGTGTTAGCTATAAATGTAAAAACACAGTCTTGTGGCTGTTTAAATGCTAATGAATGTATTATCAGACAATCTCTTGTGGCTTATGGACATTAAATGAAATGGGTTGAGCACAGTAAAAGCTTATGTGATAATACATTTTTTAGCTTCTAAGTTGGCACAAAACTTTTGTATTGTTATTGTTACAAGATGAATGGTTACCCACCTTGGAATTATTGGTGATGTAGTGATGCATTTTTGTTGATGATGATGATGTTCTATAAGCAGAAAGTAGGGCTCAAAATATAGGGAATTTTTGAAGCTGGGTTCTGAAGCTGGGTTTCAAATATTTTCTAGATGAGTACTATATCAAAACATTTTTGAAACCCTGACCTAACTATTACTGCATCTCCTTTGTTCTTCCTCAAATATGAGAGTGTGGTCCAATTGAAATTACTTTGTTAGACTTCTATAGACGGACTTCCCAGTGGGGTTTTTTTCCCCCCTACAAAAACTGTGAGGCTCTTTTACTTTAGACTGCAGCTCTTGTGCAAGTATGTGCATAGAAAGGCTTCCACATTGATTCTCTATTTAATTCTTCCCCCCAACCCTGGAGCTGATACAAATTGTAGAGGAGAAATCATACAGGCACAAATCCAATATACCCAATACCCAGCTATAAGCCCTATGCTAATTATTGTTGTATTCATCAGGATCAAGATATTTGTGAAGAAGCAGATGAGACAATCTTTCATTTTATCTCCATCGCAAGAGCCTGTGATTTATCTTAGAACAGTTAGACTACTGGTCCAAAGTGAGCTCTGAACTTATTTCTCTCCACATTCAACTTCTTTGCCACTGCCACTAAGGGAGTTGCTGTGTGCACACTCAGATGATTTCCTTTCTCCTGGTCGACACAGCTGGCAGGAGTTACCAGGGATCTTTCCCAACACTATCTGGAGCGCCTAGGATGGTTGTCTTTGTATGAGATATGCTTTACTCAAGTGCTAAGTTCTTTCTCTTTGGTTTAAAGCAGAAGTGTATGATCTATGCTTCTGTAGATATTCTTCAATGGCAAGTCCCATCATCCTTTATTTCAGCATCGCACAGGAATAAATAAAGTGCTCTCACCGCCTTTACTGCCATAACTTTACTGCCATACATAGCCCCAACTTACCTTTTTCTTTTTTTCCCTAGCTATGCTTCAGGATGAAACTCTAGCATCCCATAATCCAAAAGCTTTCTTGGTAATAAAGATTGAAAGGATCTCAACATTTCTTTATGGAGCATGCCCCTTTCTGTGTTTAATAAATCAGGAACAAAGAATTTTAACAGGCACCAAATCTCCAAACACACCAGTGCCCATTGCCATCTGGTTGAAGTTCCCTGTCTTAGCTCTGTCCTTCCCTTGTCATAACAACTTTGTGCAATTGTTCTTGTATGTCTTGTCAAGTAACATGCTGATTATATTGGCTTCCCACGTCTTCAAAAGAGTGATTGAGAATAAGTCAACAATGGATGTGAATTGTTCTCCACTAGTGATGATTAATTGTATCTGCGTGTTGTTTGGCTTTGTGATGATGAAGTGAAGGACGCAGGATAAAGCTGTTATTGGTTTTTGGAGTGATAACATCAATCAGCAACACTATTTGCTATTTTAACTCAGGAAAAAGAGCAAACTGTCATGCACTTGAAGTATGGTAATGCAGATTGAAATGATATGTGACATGTTTTTGGTTTTTGTAAATCAAAAGCAACCTAGAAAGGCTGCAGGCTTGATAATGGGGAGGCCTATTTATGTAGGGGGCTGTTTACATAATCTTCTCAAAGGGGGCCTATGTTGTTAGACCTGGAGTAAAACTTTAAAAGAATTAAATTGCATTTTCTAAAAACTTAGAATGGCAGCATCTAGTTGAATTATTTAAACTTGGCCAAAAAGCTAAGGGGAATTCCACGTTATTAATATTTGAATGGGAGACTACCAGGAAATCACAGGGACTAGCCGGTTGAAAATAAAATCCCAGAAGAAGAGAATAGTAAATTATTAATCAAATATTGACACTGAAATACATATGCTTCTCTGATTTTCAGTTCATTACCCATTAGTGGAGTCTGGAATTGGAGTCCTTGGTGGTCTCTGAACCTGGTTGTTTGCTTGCGGACGTTTCATTACCCGACTAGGTAACATCATTTCATAAAACCTCATTTCATGAAACCTCATTAAATGAAATGAAGGTAATGAAACGTCTGCAAGCAAACAACTAAGCTCAGAGAGTACCACGGACTCCATAATTCAACCCTGAGCTACATATATTCTTTTCTGTTGGAGTCTGGAATCTTACACTGAATTAAGAGAACTAATAAGTGGTTATTACTGCAGCATTTTGCAGTTCTGGTAGTGAAAGCTAATAGCCCTGTTTGTGCCATTTAACAAACAAGTGATGTCATCAAAGCCAGCAAGCTTCAATGTAGTCAAGATAGAACATAGGATAAAAAGTAAAAGGATAAAGAATCTGGAGTGTTACATAGAAAAATAGCAGGGCTGACTGTTTTGTTCTGAAAAACCTTGTGAAAGGAATATTGTTTTCAGAAGAACTCTCAAGATCTTATTGAACATTTAAAGTGATTGTTTCTTATTGAAGAAATATTCAGTAGCAGCAGCCACTTAGAATTTCAGTTTCCACTCCAGACATCTTCAGGGGAACATAAGAGCCCTGCTGGATGGGCCCATCTTGTCCGGCCTTCTGGGTCCCACAGTGGCCAGCCAGATGCATTCAGGGAGTTCATGAACATGGACTGAAAGGGTCTAGCCCTCTTAGGCTGTTGCTCCCTAGCAGCTGATTTTCAAACAACTAATTGTCAGATTTGCTATTTGTATAATTGAAATCTAACCCTAACCTAATTGTAGCAAAACAAGCAATGGCTCTCTAATGGTGTGGGTAATTTCTTCTCATTGACTTCATGAGATCTGGGAATTTGAATCAATAATTATCCACCAGGCACAAACATTGTTAAAATATCCTCATATCCTGCCTTGACTGGATCTCTCCCTTTAGCAGCATTGGGTTATAAATACAAATGAGGAAGTCATTCATATAAGGAGGTTAAACTAAGAGAGTTAAAGGATGTTGAGGGACACTAATCAGCCTTCTGTCTTTCATAACAAACAAGGCTTTAGTGTAGCTTGTTCCGGCGAAAGAAGTAGTGAATTAACACAAGATGGTTAGGGTATCAGTACAGACACCACATTTGAAGTAAACAGTAATGAAGAAATGCTGCCGCACGACCCTAATGAAATGCTGTCAAAAGAAAGCCAGGTAACACCAAGGTTTTGAAATAAGAAACACTAGAAAAGCAAAGATTTGAAACTGTTAAATTATTTGCATTCATACTGCTTTATTAAAGCAAAAATACAGATGCTCCGGCTCCTTAAATGATGCTGGGATCCCTCACTGTAGGCCATTCTGCCCAAACTGGCACAGTAAAGGTAGTTCAACATTTGGATGGCCTAAACTTTCCTATCCTGCATTAGGAATAACCACCAACAACAACAACAACAGAAAAGCACCTGCCACACAACACCCCAGACTTAACTATTGTTGATAAGAAAGACAAAAAAGTCTGGATAGCGGACATTGCAATACCTGGAGAGAACAGAACGGAAGGGAAAGAACTGGAGAAAATCACAAAATATAAAGACCTGCAAATAGAAGTAGGACGACTGTGGCAAAAGAAAGTAAAGGTAATACCAATAGTTATAGGTGCCTTGGGTCCAATTCCAAAACAACTGGAGCACCACTTGAACACTATCGGCATTGACAAAATCACCATCAGTCAATTGCAAAAGGCAGCTTTACTTGGAACAGCTTACATCCTGCGACGATACCTTAACACCATTGAACAACATCGGCCTATCCCAGGTCCTTGGGAAGGACTCAATAGGTGAATAAAAATGCCAAATCCAGTCTAAATGCCTGGCTGACCAACCATAATAAAATATATGTGTTCAAGATAGTACTTTGATTAGGTCCATCAACAAAGAAATTACAAGACTGTTAGGAAGCTTTGTAAGATTTTTTTTCAGATTGGATGTTACATTAAACAAAAATGAATAAATTACATACGTTGGATGAAACTCTATAATTTCATAATTAAAGCAAAATCTTTGTTCCATGTTTGGCTGGTGCTCAAAAAGTAATGTTTAGGCCCTAATATAACATTTAGTTACATAAATAGCAGAGGCATGCAGAGATCAATAATATTTAATATTAGCAAATTTTATCTTTGAATTGCATCTAGCTCAATCCACTAACTGAAAACATTTAAATGATAACAAAATGTTGCTGATCCATTGGGCAGCATATTATTTTCAAAAATGTTATTTTAAATACAAGTACTTTTAAACCTTACATGGGACAACAACTATCTTTTGAACAGATGGAATACTTTTTCTAAGATGATGCTTGATATGACACACCTGTACATCTAAGAATAGTTACTGCTTCACTATTGGAGATCACTTTCTTAATCCTGGTATTGCCTTCCTATTGCTACCTTACTACAGCCTAACTAGACTAACTAGACTGTATGGAGCCAAATAATAATAACAAACAGCCAGAATGCTTCTGTGTGCCTTGATTGACTATCTGCTGGACCAGCTAGGGGGAGCCCAGTATATGTCCACATTGGACCTGACTGAGGGTTTTGGCAGGTGCCTTTAGCAGAAAGAGAGAAGGAAAAGGTAAGTTTCTCTTAGCACCTACTTGATTGCTGTGCTATTCCTTACCTACTTTAGTACTGTGTGGCAGAGTGACTTTTGCTCATCAAACCATGTGTGTTCCAGGACATTTAAAAAAAAAAAAACTTGAGGAAACAACCTGTTTTTTGGTACAACACTCCCATTCTCACTGTTGGGTCTTTACTTTTTGAATCAATTGTAGCTGTGTGCCCACCATGAGTATCATCCCACCAGGTTTCAGTGATGTCTATCACATTGTATGTCAGTGTAGTGCCCATGCAGTCCTGGATATTCTCATTCATGGGAAATAATTGCAATCCCCAATTCCCACCACAAATGGGGATCAATGGGTTACCTGCATGTCTCAGGGTATTTGTCTTCCTGAGTTAGGATCTCTCATTCTCCGTGTTTATTTTCCATGCTCTGTGCATTGTTACAGAAACATTTGGGGATATGAGTACCACCTACTGGTCTCACAACTATCCTGAAAAATTCTGAGTCATCCTGGCCTCCTGCTTCTCTCTCTCCTTCTACTTTCTTGGCCTTAGTCCTTGGCCACATATTCTGTTCTGGGCTTTTGATGCCTTCCCCTTTTGAGTTAGTGTATTGCCCTCCTGACAGATTAGTAAGATGCCCACCATATACTTTCTTCCCAGTTTTTATAAGATACATTCCAACTGTTCCCAGGAGTCCTTCAAGAAGGCATAATAGACCATTGTACAATTTAAAACCCCATTTGCATCACCAGTTGTTGACTTCCAGGATCCTGTTTTTCTTCTTGGGTCATGATCCTTAACTGGGAGAATGACAAAAAGATTATGTGTGCTTCCAATACTTAAGGCCTTATCGTTTCCAGACGTTCTTTCAAGGTCTTTTCTGGCTTGGCTGGGCATCCCTCATATGAATCAAGAGAAAAAGATAGTTGTGGGTTTGAATATGCTTGGTATCCTCTCCATTACTTCTTCTATGTGGGTACCTAGAAGACAACAGTCTTCCAAAATACATCAAGTTGTGGAGTCCTTGGGGTTCTTTGAGCTTGGTTCTTTTCTTGCAAACGTTTCATTACCTGGCTAGGTAGCATCACTGAAGATGTTACCTAGCCGGGTAATGAAACGTTTGCAAGAAAAGAACCAAGCTCAGAGAACCCCAAGGACTCCACAGTTCAACCCTGAGCTACACATATTCACCTCTATTGATACATCAAGTCCGCACATAGTCTTTCAGTTCCCCCTAACAGGGAATCACCCACCACAACATGACTCTTTCTCTCAGGGTAATTTTTGGGATTTTTATGATCTAGACGGCTCAAGTGTCTTCTGCAATGTTCTGTGACATTATTTGATCAGAGGACTGTTGATTCTCAGCGAAACCTTGGTATTGGTTCCTGAGTTCCACTGGCACTGAGTGCCTCCTATCTTCTTGCTTCTTTGGGTCACATTCTTCTAATTCTTTGCATCTGCCAATTCTTTGATGTCCTCTTCTGGAGAGCTTTGGTTGTCCTCTAAGAAACATTTGTCTTCCCCAGTGGATTTAGTGTGGCAGTTCTTCCCTCAAGTCCCTTTACTTTTTCCTCCAACAAGGAAACAAACTTGCTTTTGCAGCAGATGTAGTTTGGGTGCTCTTCAGACAGGAAAGCAAACACTGCAGACACTTTGCAGGTCACAATGCTTCCCTTGCTGACCCTGTTAGTTGGAGCCTTCCCTGCCAATTCTCCTAGACTTCCTTATTGGCTTGCTCTGGTTGTGAGCTCTCTGGGTGAGGACTAGTCTGGAATGAAAGAAGATGGAGAAAAAGAAAGAGGCAAAAAAGTTCCTCCTCCTTGATCGCTTCTGCCAGACTCTGGCAGGCTTTCCTTCAATGAAGTGAATTTGTTAATCTCTTCAGTCACTTTCATCATTTGGGGAACAGTACAGTGGTATCTCTACTTACGAACGCCCCTACTTACGAAAATTTCAAGATACGATCAGCTCCAGCCCCAAAAATTTACCCCTACTTACAAACTTGCCTCAACTTACGAGCTGTTTTTCCGCCCGTGCCACGTGGTCCGTGGCCATTTCCCGCCTGTTCCACGTGGTCCACGGCCATTTTCGGCCCGTTCCACGTGGTCCGCAGCCATTTTTCTGCCTGTTCCACGTGGTCAGCGGCCGTTTTTACGCCCCTGACGCGTGGTCCGCGGACGCTGGAACAGATTAACGGTAATTACATTGATCCTTATGGGAAAATTTACTTCAACTTGCGACCAAATCGACTTGCGATCAGAGTCATGGAACGGATTAAATTCGTAAGTAGAGGTACCACTGTAGTTGTATTGATCTGTAATATGTATTGCTTCTTTGCCCTGAGTTGGCCAGCTCCCTGAATCACAGCATTTTTTCTCAGTTGGTCGACAAGTTGCCACTCTGCAGATTTTGTAGCCTTCTTAGCTTGGAATAGTTCCATCTTAAATTCTAGTAAACTGATGGATTATTTTAGAGTTTTGTTTGGGAGTTTGTTTTATGAAGAAAGGGGTGACAAGATTTCTGTCTTGACTCTTCAGTAAGAACCCAAAGTACTGGGTAATATTTCTGAGGCTTCTCCGTATGTTTTTGATTCTGCAAGTACTTTTCTATGTTTCCAATTCTGCTGATTATCTGCAAAAGCTATAGCAAGTTTTTAAAATTTTATTTATTGATCCAGTTATTCAAACACTTACAGTCAATCTTCTGATATAAATAAACAAGGAAAACTATACAAGACAAGTTGAATCAAAGGACAATATAACAATATAAATAATCAACTTAAATCTATGATAAATGGAAAACCATAGTTATAATATCATGGAATGTGATACCTCTCACTTAAAAGTGTCTATCCTGCTCAAATGCTTTCTGAATTGTGGACTTCTCAATGACTTGCTTGAGACCTAGTATATAGGGGGTGATGAAGGACCAACTGTACCAGGAATTTCATGAAGAACTGACACTGTTGAAAAGACTACTTTTTACATTCATAGAGGTTGTTGCACAAGATGTAAGGATCAACCAATGGATGGCATTTGAGACCCATGATCAGATTTACTTTAATGAAAGGAGTGAAAGTATTGGGAGGTGGGCATACTGAATCCTTATCCTGATGTTATTTCTCTTACTTAAATCACATCCCAAAGTTGTGTCTAATGAATGAAAGATACAAAATAGAAAGCTGACAGAGTAAGCCGAATATGAGGAGGTGCATTCAGGATAAAGAAAACCTTAAAGTATCTGAACTCAGACCTAGAACTTTGAATTTGAAACATATTGTCACCCAGGGACGAACGTTATTTAACAAAGAAGCTGACGTGACTCTGCTTCATGTTGGTTAAAGACTGTAACAAAGGTTTACCTACCTACCTATTCTACTTCATCCACTGATGTCATCACTGTACCTCTTGCTGCTTTTCAAGGCCTGAAAAAACAAAGTAAGGAATTCATACACAGCATGGGTTCTGGAATTTTTTGCAACCCCTTTACCAGTGATGACATAGGAGCTGCCTGTGTTTTCTCCTGTGTAATGATGTAATGTGTTAGGGGTGTGTGTGTGTGTGCACATACTTTCTTCAGAGTTTAATCAGCAGGCATGCATTTGTGTGCTTTTGTGTATATCCATGTGTGTTTCTGTTCTTGCCTTGCGGTTTATGTTATGCGCACTGGGAAACTCAGGGCAGGCTGAGTTTCTGGGTCACATGACCAGGAGGGAGGTGGACCTAAAATGGAACAATAGCCAGCATTCCAAGCTGTTGGCCAATTGCCTCTCCCATAAAGATCATTGGAGGGTTTTTTCCTCTGGATTTTTCCTCTGGAGCCCCCAGGCCAGATCCAGCATATTTTCAGTCTTGATCTTTCAGCCACACCAAATTTGTCCCCATTCTGCTTAATTTTCAGAGAATTATTCTGCTGTCAGATGGTGTCCTGAGCCCTTTACATAATTTCTTTCCAATATTTTGAGAGTGGGGGTGAGGGGCTGGAACAAAATAAAAAGAAAAGAAATAATTAACCTTCACTACAGTCTAGAGAAAATGTACTGCTGAAATAACCTGAAGTGCTAGTATCAAGTGTAATTGCAGTATCTCCTTGACAACTGTTGGCACAGTTCCTCTAAGCTTTTCACGAAGTTAACAAATAAGCACCTTAGGAGAAATAGCTGGGAACAGAAAGAAAGCAAGGAATATGCATATAAAGAAGTCAGAGGAGGGATTAATGTGTGGTTTATTAATCCCACTAGTATTTGTTTTTGGAATTTAATCCTTCATTATATTTCTACTAGCTTTCGTAACCAGGCCCAAGTACATAGTGTACATTTTCTTTGGTATTAAATTAAAGCAACTTATTAACGTTTGTCCTTCCAAACAATCTTTAGTTTAGCCCTTAATTTTCCCTGACATGGTCTACTAAAATCCTAACCTCTTTCAGTAAAAATGTTGGTTTACTACACAATCATCTATTTACTTTAGGGTGTTTATCTGAGAGACTTCAGTGGGATCCTTTCCCAGCAGGGTTGTTTGTAGGGTGTGGTCAAAAAATAAAAAATGGCAGCCTTGGCCATGAGAAGGAAAACTGTTTTTTATGTATTTTCTGGTAAGGCTGAGGTCATGCCTTGAGTTAAACTCACAATTTTTTAGACTGGGGCAATTGCTCCAGATCCCACATATAAAAGTTTGGTACTTGAAATGGTCAGATAGAGGACTGTTTCTCATTCAAGGCTTATAAATATATTATCTCCAGAATTATTTGTATTATTTCAGCTTTTTAAGTTTAACAATGCATGTTTACTGCCTTCTGACTTCCAAACAGTGGAAAGACTGACATTGACGTACAGTGCAGCAAGTAAGTAAATGAGCTGATATCTGATGCAATGAGAAGGAAGTGTGTAGAGGGTGTGTGTGTTCCTGGGGCACTCACTGTCTAAAAAAGGCTAATTGTTAGGCCATGATTTGCTTTACCACTACCCAAAAAACTCAGTACTAACTGCAGAAGTTCAAGCCACAACTAGGGTTCCTAGGAGCAACTGCTATTCTACCTTGGCAGAACAAGTTTGCTACCATTAGCTATATAAATGACATCCATTCTTCATTACTCTAATGTGCTTTTATCTAGGGCCACATTTAAAGACTTGGAGAAAATTTCAACTGCCTGAGTACTGATAGAGGTTAGGCTATTGACATTTGCATTGCCTTTCCTGCACTCTTTGTTTAACATTGGAGCTCTATTTATGTAGAACATTTAAGTCAGTACAAAGGAGACTCAATTTCAGTGGTGCACTTGGTCCTGGTGGAGAAATCTCATGATCAATCATTTTAGGCATTTAAATGAGTCCCAAAAACTCATGATGACTTACATAAATGCGAGGATTGGTTACAAAGTTACCATATTTTTCTGTTAATAAGATGCTCCCATGTATAAGACGACCCCCACTTTTCCAACCCAAAATTAAGAAATCAAATTTTTAAAGATAAAGCAGAACACATTTTTATTTAGTAATTAGGCAACATTTACATGATACGCTCAGTGGGAGGAGGTCCAAACTGTCTCTCTGCAGCTCTGTTTCCATGCTCTTTTGCAAACTGATTACATTCAGTTTGAATTTTGCAGAGTAAGACATTCGCTAATTTATTTTTTTATTTTCCGACATCTTTATGGGCTCAGAATGCTCTGACATTACCGGTCCCTGTCGCATCTGCACACTGCCTACACGCTTTCCACCTCCAATGGGATGTGTTCCAATTGGTTTGTTCAGCATCAGCTGACGTCATTTACATAAGGCTCGTGATTGGAGGAAGCCTGTTTGCAGAGACAAAGTATGGGCAGTTTCGCAACTGCACAGTTCTCTCCTCGGCTTACTTCCTTGTATAAGACCACCTTCAATTTTTAGTGTAACGATTTTAGAAAAAAGTATCGTCTTATAGACGGAAAAATACGGTACTTTTTCATCACCATTAAATGAGGACTTACCTGTATTAGCAACTCTGCAGTAAAATGTAGCACTGAATTGGAAGGTTACTCAAATTTGGTGCTTGCCATATTCATTGTTTTCGTATTTTGGGTCATAAACCACTATACCTAAATAGTATTTATTCACATTTGTAGAAAGATGTAATGTTTAAATTTGTAGCATGTAAAGGTTATGTCAGCTTCTGTTTATTTCAGGATTCACTGAAACATACAATTCTAGGAATGCCTAAACTTTTGGATGCAGGGGTAAATATATATTTTCCAACTACTAAAAACTAGTGTACAAGACAAAATATGATATATATAAAATACTAAATAGATTTTACAGTGGATGGAAAGCAGAATAAGATGACATTTCTTCTTTAACTGCTGTAATGTTTATTTCACACCAGGCTTCAACGGTCTGAAGGGAATTTTTTGGATGTGATGAAACTGGAGAGTAAAATACAAACCCTGAAGGATTTTCTAGGAAAATAAATGAGAAAATTCTCTACAGATTGTCCCAAAGACCATATGTTTTTAAAACTCCACATATCCGAAGGGCAGGGAATCAAAACAGGCAAAGAAAAATAAGTTATAGTTGATATATGCTAGCTTGGTTAGCTTCAACTATTACTGGAATTCTGGATCACTTTTTCTCTATTAACCTTTAATTTCAGCTTCAGGGTTGTACAGGTAGTCCCCAGTTAAAAAACGAGTTCCATTCCCAAGGTCGGTCCTTAAGTCGAATTTGTATGTAAGCCAGAAAAGTATTATTGTATAATACTGTATAAGTAGTATTGTGTAATGAACTCAAATCATTATTTAACTTGAATTTTGCTACAATAGGCTCTGTTCTGAACTATGGGTTGTCTGTAACCCAGGTGTACTTAACCCAGGTACCTAGACCTTCAGATAAAATGCTCATAAAGTTCTATAATTGTATTTTTGAAAGCTAATATTAGAAGTACACTAGAAGAATATGCAAGACAAGGAAGGAATGTGATGTGCCCCTGTTCAGAATGCCAGCCAGCACACTCTCTTGCGATATGCTTTATTTCATTTCCTGTGCCTCATCTTCTGTTTTCTTTTCCAGCTGAAATTTATCCATAATCATTCATCCTGCTCAGCTCTCACTGAACATTTTTATCCCATTGCTGTTTAAAAAAAAATGTTGCTGTATTTCTGCAATATTGACATTATCCCAAGAATATGGTACACCCGCTCCATCTTTTATCAGTATCCCTGTTTATGCTACCTAAACATCTACACTGTTTCAGGAAATATATTTAAAACCAATCCTCTATATATTTCAGGACAAGGTTGATTCTCCTCTCACTTTATTTTGAATAAAAGATGCAAGAACATTTGAAAATCAAGAAATATTTCCTCACATTTCTATAATATGTATCCTGCTTCAGTATATTTTAATGTGTTAACTAGCTGTTGCAGAAAAAAAGACAACTGTTTCTAAGCAACATTAACTCTGCAGCACAATGCATTATGTCTACAGCTAATGTAGAAACATAGGACAGCTGAAATATTTGTATTGAGCCAGTCAGTTATTTAACATGTCACAAGCTTTGGAAATAATTCTTTTTCAGGCTCAGGAGTGCAGAAGAGTAATAAAACCGATCTTGTATTAAATCTATGTTGACGCCCTCATGACTGGATTTCTGAATTATTACAATGCCACAGCTTATTATGAAGGTTCTGCTCTAAGCTGAGAAGCAGATGGGCTTTGACTCCTTATGCAGGATGGGAAACCTGAAGTCCTCTGGATATTGCTGAAGGATAATTGCCAGAGCACTAGCCAGACTCACCAGTGGTGAAGGATCAGACTTGTTCAGCAAAATGGAGGTCAAATGCTCCCCACCACTGCCTTAACTGTTGTGTTCATACATTGTGCTAAACCATGCTTTACTGAAAAAGCCACAATTAATCCAATTTCCACAACATACTAAACCATACTATGGGAACTCTGGGACTGGGATGGAAACAGGAATATTTCAAAACATAATGAATGAGAAGTAGATGTCCATTTCAGAGTCAGTCTTACCTGGAAAGAAAATGGTTAGCCCTTTGGCCCTGCATTTCGGGAAAAAGAGATTCAGATGGCTCTCAAAATCCCTGCCTTAATGAGTGCACTAATATGTGAGTCATAGAGTTTTGGCTTATTCAACTTCTAAGATTCTGTATATTAACCCCTAACTTTCATGACACTAAACCTAATTAATAGGACACATTGTGAATCAATCTTCTTGGCTTGAGAACTACTTTAACATGCTATACATGGGGCTGCCTTTGATGATAACTTGGAAGATTCTGTGGGTTTAAAAATGTGGCCACACATCTGTAACTGGGGGGCGGGGCTAATTTCAGCAGAGACTCCCTGTGCAGTGATCACTGGGTTCAATTCAAAATGCTGACTACAACTTTTAAAGCCTTACATGGCTTGGTATCTGGGTACCTCTGTGACTGTCTTTCCTGCCCAGAGTTAACATATCTCACACAATTTTTGAGGGAAGGTACCCCGAGGCTCCTTATCTCACAAGAGCTGGGGGGCTTGGCATGACTTCTTAGTAGTGGCCCTGCTTTTTGGAACACTTGCCTCTTGAGATAAGAAGCACCCCCAGTCTCCTGGCCTTTAACAGTGCCTTGAAAATGATCCAAAGGCATATTGGTACTGACAATTCAAGAGTTACCTTAATTTAATTAGAGTAGGCTAACAAGCTATTGTTTTTATTGGTCTCTGATTGCAAACTGCCTTGAGTCCTTGTAGAAGTGGGTCACTGTAAATTTACAACTCACAGTGACAAGGTTCATACAAAATTCTAAGCCAACATGAAGCAAACAATTAGAGCTTAACGTGCTGTGCAAGCCAGACCAAAAGGCAGCTCAAGTCATCTCAAACAGCCATTGAACACACATTTTTAAAAATGCTTTTTTGTGTTAATTTGCCTATGTTGGATAAGTGCCTTGAATATTGTAATGCTGGGTCTAGCTGGAAAAAGGGTTTTGGTATTTTCAAAAGAACTCTATAGGCAGCGAATCTGAATATAATCATATAAACAAATTAAAAATAACATATAACTGCATATTCATAACATGTTCATCTGAAACTGGGACTGTATGCTTCCAAAGTATGGTTTATTACTGAGCAATAGGTCTTCCCCTTCATAGCATAGCCCTTCTTTCCCTCTTCACAATATGAATAGTGCTAATCAGCTATTGAGAAGGAAATAGAGAAGACCACTTTGCTCCAGAGTACCACAAATATTCTTAGAAGCTATACCAAGTGTGGAACTCTTTAGGGATGTGAAAAACATCCCCCCCCCATCACTGGAAGAAAAACAAAACAAAACGTTTTCTTCCAAATTGCTTTCTCCCAGGATTTCACACCATTAGAACATTTTTTGTGGGATCAGCTTTTTCTCAGAAATCTCTGTTCCAAATTTTGTTCAAGCTGGGTTGTCGGATCTTAGGCATAGAAACTCACTGTGTGTAGGCCAGTTACTTCCTCTCTGCTCTGCCTGTCAGGGGTCATTGTAGGAAAACCTGCCTTGCGCTCTTGAAGGAAAGGTGAAATTTAAGTCCAGAAAACCTGCAAACCCCGCTGTTTTTGACTCTTTGAATGCTGCTTGAAAATAAGAGTCCCTAAGAAAATGTTACCTTTTAATACAGTATATTTAATACATTTATTAGCTGAAAGGCAGAAACAAATCAACAAATGAACAAAAGTCACAACAAACCTTAATTTTTAGGATTTTTCTGATGTTTTATGTAGTTTCAGTTAAGGAGGAGTCTCTTCTTGGACAGAAGAAACTAGCATAGATAGATCAAGCATGTTTTCTTACTTTTATCAGAACATCCAGATGTATTAGCTACTGTGGATGAACAAAGAAAGTCTGGTCGCCATTTTGTACAGTTCTGACACATAATTTTATGGCTATTAAAAAAAAAAAACACTTTGCAGCCAGTTACCACTGTTATATTGAATCAAAGTGGAAAAGTTATAACGAAACATGTTAACATGAGTCTAAATTGTCTGTTATCCAGTCCCTCCAGGAACAAGGCAAGTCTAGACAAGATGAAGCTGTTTTAGAAAAAGCGGACAGGGCAAGCAATGCTAAATTACAAGCTTTAATGTTAACAGGCAATCAAGGGAGAAAATCAAAGTCATACAGAATGAATATGAGCAGGCCAGCCTGGAAATGATGCAGAGTTGTTGCTTAGTAACAGTATTAAGCGCTTGATGCGGCTAATTTTGTATAGTTTTTTTCTTCTTCTTTTAATATGGCAGCATTCATGGAATGATTACACTTGCTGCTAAATCATGGATTTCTGAAAAATATAGCTTAGATTGTCTGTCTGATGCAATCTTCCTTCCTGTTTGCTGTTTCCTATTGTTGCAAGATGATTTTATTTGATTGCAGAGAGTTCGAATGTAGTGTAGAGATTGAAGCATGCAACTGGGTGGAACTGCTAAAATTATAGCAACTGTTAAATACTTCTGACACCAAAACATAACAAGCAGCTTTGTGTTACTTGCTGATTTGCACAGATTGGCAAGGTAAATCAAAAGGGCAGAGATCAGTGTGAGACTAATAACATTTGTAAACTTTGAAACATGGCATGGAAGATCTAGAACAGACAAGTTTTAGCTCTAGTGCTTCGTTAACTTTTTTTTTTTTCCTCCAACTATGTCTCCTGACATAATTTCACCTCTTGACACTGTGTAAACCCCACTGAACCCAATGAGAATTAATCCAGGGCAAACATATTTAGGATGAGGCAACTAACAGAATTAAAATTCATAACACCGATGCTCTATTTCTTTTCCAAGTTTTGTTTCATTGCTTATTAATTTATTAATCCCAAATACTCATTGCATTGGGAATAATTTCACTGGTTTACAATAATAATGAAAAAGTATGTACACATGTAGAATAAAAGAAACATAAAAAATGATTAAAATAATCTAAACAATCCTGAGCAAGCTAAAGAACACACAGATTGCATACAAAATTATTTGTGTAAAAGGGCTTTCAACACATAGTTTTAATTTTTTTAACAATAGCTCTAATTTTTTTTTCTGTCTGGTAAGAGAAATAGGGGATTAGATCCAGGGTGATCTTTAAGAAGCTCTTGGCCTGAGTCCTATCTACCAGTGAAGAGGAGCTGTAATGCAAACCTCTTAACATATTTTTTTTTCTCATTTTGATGAAGAGTACTAAGTTGAAAAACCAAATGGTTTGCAAAAAGCAGAAAACAGGTGACATCACCCACTCAACACAGGTATGAGAGCAATCCTTAACCTCCACTTAAGAACATATTATAGCTGGGAAACCTATATCAAATCACAAATCCTTTGCTGTCGATCGTCAATGAAGGATGCATAAGGAAAGAGACAAATGACTGTAGGGGCCTCATTAATTAAACTGAGCTCACTAAGACTTGAAATCATAGAGATAACCTGAGTCCAAATATCAGCTAGCCTAAGACCTTGCTGATGTCAGATAGCGTATTTCCAAGAAGTAGCCACCTAGCCTGTGATGTTCCTCATATCCGTCTAACCAGAACACAAACATACGTTCTAAGTCAGTTTTAAATTACATGTTTTTATGACCTTGCTTTCACCTTATCTACCACTCCTAGTGGAGGCAACTCTTCCAGTTTTAAAATAATGGTTTCCCTCTTCTCCTGATACAGTTTTTGCTATGGATATGATCTCTGATAACACACTGTGGTTGATAACATGGTCTGGGTTGTGATTTGCCCAGCATCTACTGGCCATTTCAGGCTGCTGTTGGCATAGACCCTCCTTCTAGTCACTGGGCACTGCCCTCCATTTTGGCTTGGCTTACAAGAGGTAGCAGACATAGCTTCTGTAATGGCATTACAAAGGCTCCTTATATACACAGACCACAGTTTTTAAAGAGTGCTAGATCTGTGATGAAAACAAACAAACAGACAAAATGGGCTGGCACTTTAATCAGAAATTCCAGTCAGAAATAGCCCAGTACAGGCCATAGGAGGTGTGCTGGATGGAGCAGAAAGGAGAACCCCTAATATTTCTCATCCCCCCTACAATGTATGTATGTATGTAAGTATGCATGCAATGCAACTGTGATATGTAAGTTAGGTACTTCTGGACACAGTTATAGCCCTTTTCCAGGGAAGCCCTGGACCTATGTTCAAAAATACCCTACTTGATAGGTCATAAGCATGGAGATTTCTGGGCCTGTGGCCAGTCACTCAGGCAACTTGAAAGGTGACTGAGAGCTCTGATCCACATGCCTGCCAATGCCTACCCAATCCTACTCTATCACAGGTTAAGGAGGGCTGTTGGTTGTTTTACCTACCGATAGGTGACATAGGTGACATTTAGCAGGAGGGAAAATGAAATCAGGGAAATCTAACACTTGTTTCCTCATTTGTCCATCATTAAAATGCCAGCTTTGATACTGGGGCAGAATGGGTTTCAGCAATTAGAGCAACACAATTTAGGCTGGCATACCTTTTGACAGAATTGGAGACTGGAAGAATGCATGCTAACGTGGCCATGAGAAGGAACCCTCTACCTGACATGCACTCTTGCAGACAGATCAAACCACTAAGAACTTCTTAACCTTGAGTCTGAATTATTTTTATTGTGCAATTTGAATTCATGCATTAGTGCATATAGTCTGGAGTAACAGAAAATAGTTTTAATGTCCAGAGTTGCAGGGAATTGGGTGGCATTTAATCAATTATTATTATTATTAATATGACTTCACAACAATACACATTTTAGAAACTGCCTAGAGGATTTGGGTTACAGGAAGCATAAATATCTAAGTGTATTCTTCTTGTTTCTTAAGAGATAAATTTGCCCTAGAGGTAAATTCAGCTCCTGGTGACGAAAATAACACATTCATGCACTTCTATATAGCAACCGAATGGAACAGTTTTCCAGTGTTGTCTTCTGGGATGTCTTTTTGATTTCTTAGTTAACAGTAATATTTTTGATTCCCAGTCAATAAGACAGTCATTAGGCAGTGCTGGTAATATTATAAAAAGCCACATCCAATAAAAATAAATTTTAGTGGCTGTACTGCGACATGAAAGAATTAAAGTTGTTTCAGATAAAAAGTAAGCATATCATTGCATTTTCACATGTTAATGATTAGTTCGATTATTCACAATGTGTGAAGAACAAAAGTACAAATCTAGTTGAATGAATAACTTGGATACTACTTTACAACTTTTATTTTATGGGTCTGATATACATAATATGCAACGGGAGTATCAGTTAGCCCATTGCATGTACCTCTAAGCGGGATGCAGTAATGGTAAATTGGATTGCAGGGGAGCCTGTAGATTAAAGAGACTGATTGCATAAACAATGTGACCACACTTTGGGTAAAACTTGGTTTTGATTGTACTTGTGGCATACTGGCCAAAATATGCCCATATTGACCTGGATTGTCCTTACCATTATGAGAGAATGCTGTATCTGTTATGAATACAGCTAAGATAGGTAACCTATTTATACCTTTTCTATATTTCTTAAACTTTTCTCCAACCTCTTCATCTCATTTTTAATGCCCAAATTCCAAAATCATCAATTTGTTTTTTTCTTCTTTCAATAAAAAGTCCATATAAGGTTTCCAATATTTCAAAAAAAATGTTTTTTCTCTGACCAAACTGGTTAGTTTTGCCATTCCTGCAAGTTCAGTTGATTTTATAATCCAATCTTCCACTGTAGGCATTTCATTGCTTTTCCAACTTTTTGCATAGTATTGGTTTAATTATGAATGAACGGCCAAAACGTATGTTGTAAAGGATGATTTGTATCCTCTGTGTTGGTATGGGTGTACATGAAAGTAAAAATTTATGGGTTGTGATAAGTGCACGGAACATTTAAGAGAATGGTGATAACTGAAGAACCAAATATGAATTTGGGAAAACACTGTGCAACAATGGAAATGAATGTGACGGGGAGAAAAAGTCATTTTGTTAGGTGAGATGAGCAGATGGTGGGAACAAATTAAGGAAGTACAGCAAAAGGATTGGGCCATTGGAAGATCTAAGAGCATGGTGATTGATTACTATCTGTACAAAAAAACTAAGTGTTTGTTTTGAATCCATAGCTTAAGCAGGACTACAGATCACCAAAGGAATGAATATAGATCTAAAAGCATGATTAATTTGACTACTTATGATGAAAGATTAAGAGAATTATTGATGAGGGTGACGAGAGAGTCTGAGGGGCAGTTTTAATAGTGTTGCATCTTGGGAAAAAATTAACATGGAGGAAAAAGAAATGAGTGAAAGTAAAATGCCTAAAGGAAGAGAAAATATGAGTCCTGCATGATGATGTAATGGTAGATAAATATTCCCAACAGAATGAATGAAAATGGACTTAAAGCAGCTGCTTGGAAAGTAGTGAAAATAATTAAGTTTGGAGGATGGGAAATATGAAAAAAGGATGCTTGGTGGAATAATGAAGTGAAAGAAGCTGTGAATTATAAAAAGGCATATACTGTAAGAGAATGCTTTCTGTGAAAAGTGAGGATGTGAGGAAGATATTGTATACAGTGTATGGAGTAAAAAAGATAGTTGCAAATAATGTGTCAAAAAGAGCAGTGAATGATTAAGATGAAAAGTGACAAGTTAAATGAAAAAATATTTCGATGGAAAAGTTTTGGAATGGGTGAAGAGGGTTAAACAAGGAGCTCCAACACAGTGAATGGAATTAAAAACAAAACTGATGTAATTTTCTGGGATGAAATGGAAATGAGGGAATGCTGGAAGGAATATTTTAAAGATTTGAATGGGAACAGTGGTGATGATGTTGAAGAGTGGAATTGAAACAAATGCTATAAACGCTAATGATCAGGAAAGAAAATGATGAAAAGGAAACAGGACTGTGAGAATGCTGATCAATGATTGTAGGTGTAGATGACATAACTAAGAAATGTCCACTCTTTTGATGGGCTGCAAGGATATGTTTACCACCCTCAAACACTGGATTTTGGATTTGGAGTTTCATATGAATTGGTCAGGCCTACCTAAAAACATCATTTTGGGCAGTCTCTCTCACTGATTCCAACCAGCATGATATCTCAATTAAATAGCAATCCCTAATTTTAGGAGGTCTTTTTCTTCGGCTAGATTTAACACCCTTCTGACAGCCATTACTCAGGGGAGATACTGGGGCATTCCATCAGAGCAAAGTCTAGCCCCCTGTGGCACCGGACTAATTAAGATGTTGAGTCATGTTGTACTGTATTGTCCCTATTATGCTATTTCATATCAGGAGCTGTCATCACTGGTTCAGATTAATTTTATTTTTATCTGTTACTATCTAATCAATTTGACTCTGTTTCACTGAACGTAGCCAGATACTATTTTGCTGTCTGTAGAATTCAGTGTAACTTATCAATCAGCAGCTTTTAGACAAGCTGATTACTTATTTTTAGTTTTATTCTATTGTATTTCAATTAGTTATTCACATTTATTACTACTGTATTCTTGTTAATTAGATTTAATATAGCCCCTACTCTAAAAGATTCTGGGCAGCTATAATTTAGGTTTCACACTTTTGTATACTGTTGTTTATTTTCACTATTCACTATTTGGGAACAGTATGTTTTATCCTGGGATTTACTTTGAGATGGCCTATATATAAAAAAAGAAAAGAATATTAAATTAAATTAAATTAAATTAAATTAAAACATGGTTGTGGTTTGCTTAAACAGCAACTGTGAGACTTCTCTAAAATTGTGGAAAGACTGAATCTGAATCAGAAGAATATTGTTATTGTTACAAAGGAATGATAGCAAGAGTGAATGCAAAAAACATAAGGGAGTTAGTTTGTTAAATATGCCAGGGAGGTTGTTTTACAGAATTCTGATTGAAAAGGTGCCAGAGGTGACAATGAGCAAGCTTTGGGAAGTGCAATGTGGTTTTATGATAGGCAGGGGTGTGCAGATCAGATTTTTGCTTTTCAGCAAGTGTTTGAGAAATGTATGGATGTGAGAAAGAGAAAGTATATGATAAAGAAAATAGCTTGAATTGTGGAATATTTTGTGTAGGTATAGAATTGAAGGTTGGTTGCTGAATGTGATAAGAATTGTATGTGATGAAAAGAAAGGATGGATGAGCATAAATGGAATGCTTAGCAAATGGTTCAACATTGAGCAGGCAGTAAGGCAAAGATGGGTGGTGTTCCTTTGATTGTTCAATGTATTTATGGATAAATGTATAAGGAATGCTTGTGGAGATAGTAGAAATGAGTTGGTTTGGGATGTGAATGTCATCTACTTTTGTATGCACTTTGATGCCATATTGCTGGTTATAGCTCAATGTGAGATAAATTGTTTGATGCATTGAAGAATATTGATGTGAAAAATAATTTATCAATGATTGTTTGAGCAATGCAAAATATTTTTTTCTGTCAGAGAAATGTCTTAGAAAATTGTGAAGTAAGGTCATAATAATACGATTAATTTGGGCTACATCAGAAGTTTATAACACTTCTTACTCCAGATTTTTGGAGAAAATTGTCCATTCTTGGGCTGGGTTTATATGCACCCTAGCATGTTGTGTTCATAGTTGTAACAACTATGGTTTATAAATGGGGCGTTAAGTATTAGCAAATCATATGACCTCACCCAATTTTGCTTATTTAACAAATCATGGCCTGATATACAAACTCATTCCCTGTGGTGCTAGGATTACTGACCTACCTTATCCCAATATGGTCCAAAGTGGACTTCTCAGAAGGACAGCTGCTCTTGAACAGCATGAGCATCCCAAGATGGTGAGATACAGAAAACCTTCGCTCTATCCTGCCATCTACTGGTTGTCCATTGTTCTGTAGCCCAGGTCTGGTAAACCTAGACAATGTCCACTAATGTATGCAGAGCTGGGGTTATCCTTTCTTTCTGTCCCCTTTGCTGCTAATTGCTGCATTACCTCCTATGCCCTTCTCTGGCATATTTCACTGACATTTTTCAAAGAGTTTTTAATGATATTTTTAAAGAAAGATATTATACACCATCAGTTAGTTAAATAACTTTTGGCTATCCTTCCTAGTATGCATAATTTCATATCAATTTAGTTTTTTCTGTATAAGCAACCTTGCAGTTGGAGCAGTTTGGAATTGAAATCCCCCCACCCCAGTGGTTTTTGTATCCTTCTGATTCAGCTCAAAAATATTTATTTTTTGATTTACTATGGAGCAGCATCCCATCCAAGAATGTGTCCTTCTATCATGACCACACAAGGGAGATTTGCTGCAGTGATGCCTTGGAACAGCAAACAGTGTATGGAAAATCCATTTTGTTAAGGGTAATAGAATAAATTGGATTTCACTGGGTCCCATTTGGGCTCATCATGGAGTTCTCTGTTATAACCAGAGCAAGACCAGAAGCACATACACAGGTATATCTACATGGGTGGTCTGCTGCAACAGCAGTGCATTGTTTTAAGGCATTACAAATGATTAGGAAAATTTAAGCAGCTACAGATACTCACTTAATTGTAAATATATGAGTGTATATAGGGAGCGAATTTCAGCAGGCACAGATGTTTACTTATTCATATAATGGCATTATGATTAACAGAGTAAAGCAAGGAAGCACACCTACCAATGAGTCAATAAAACCAACCTGTCAGTCCATTTATCAGTCGCAGCAAATAGCCACATCAAGAAAAAAGGGAGAGTTCTAAGGCAATAAGACTGCCACAGCATTACTATTACTACTAATAAAATCAATTGTGTGTGGCTCTTTAATGTGAAAACAAAAGAGTATTATTGTCTCATTCATCATTGTTGCTTATAGATGAGTGAATTCTTGGCAGAGATGAGAATCCAAGGCGAGAATTAATAAATAAAAATAAAATATTTGCTGTTTTAATCACTATGGTCAATTAAACAACCTCTCTGTTTTTCTGAACATATGCATACATGCAGAAAATTACTCCCACCAGGATTGCTACTGAAATGAAGCAGCATGCATGCTCAAGAAGCTGGCAAAGGACTTGAAGTGGCTCCATGAAATCTTTGGAAACCTGGTCATGTTAACACATCAACCTGCAGGTCTGATTGCTTCTCACAGCCCTTAACTGTCAAGAAGAAACCTGGAACAGCATTGCCTAAGATGTTCCTAATTAATTTGGGTGGGTAGATTTTACATGCAAAAGAGTATTCCCTGACATCTTCAGTATAAACTTTCTACAGAATTGTAAAACCCGAACCCACCTTTTTGAATTGGGTCAGAAACAAAGGCTGGGTAAGCATTTGGAAAGAGGTTTTACAACACATATTACTGTGAACAAAGCACCACTCTTTGATTTCTTAAAGCAGACCCATCTTTTTGCCAGGCTTGCATGCTACTTCCAAAGCTCTCCCCAGTTTCTCTACCTGACTTGTTCACCAGTGGCCCCAGTGAAAGTATTGACTGTGCATGCATGTACAAGCACCAGGGCAACTTTCAAAGCAGCCACATGAGCCGTCCCAAAGATGCTTCTGTTTGGGTTGACATGAGCTGCAAAAATCCTCCTTCAAATGCTTTGCACAGCCCAGCCAGAAGCATCGCCATCAGCATAGGGGAGTATTTTTTCAAAAATAACTTTCAATGTTTTTGGAAGAACAGAAGAATCCTTTTCTGTGTCTTTTTTTCAAACAAGAGGACTGGAGAAGAGGATTAAGCCTGCCTTCCTCCATCTGTGCTAGATACAGTTCAGACAGAGCCACTGTACATTTGTCATCAAATAAATAAATCAATTGACCAGAATAGGAGTGGTAATATTAATTTTACGTATTACCTAGAATGGCTGTAGATCTGTGGCTCAGCATTGCACAATTGCTTAATAGTGAAGGCTCCTGCTACTGGCTTTGTCAAATGTATCAGTTGCCAAAGTGCAAGTGAAGAATGGTGGCGGGACAAACAATGAAGCCTGTGTATTATTTTTAAGCTGTTTGCCAGTTATAAATAATAGTTATTATGTATCTATGTATAAATTATTGCTTAATGGGATTAACATCTGGCATAAAATACAGAAGCACTTTCATTTTATTTTCCTTTGTGTATGCTCACTCAATAGGCACATCCCTGCTCCATTTCTCACCTTGTTCAAACACTGATCCTGTGCAAATAACCAAGTACGTGCAGCATTTTAGTCAGCTTTGCAAGAATTTACATTTCATAAATGTTAATGCTTCAGTTCTTTGAAATGGGAAACATACACTTGTTTACATCATAAATGCCTGAATCTGAATTTGTAACTCCATAGCATGACACATTCTGAGGCGCAGGCTGGGTTCCACATATCGCACAAAGACATAACATGGGTTATTTGATTTTGGCTCAGCATGATATTTGAATCATTGAATCATTTGTAGTCTCTTTTTTGCAGCCCTGTAAGTTGTCTGAGCATTTTGCCAGCAAATTTTAGAGATGCAATTGCTGAAAATTACAGATGTAATTTCCTGCTTTTTAAAAAAGAAAAACACAATGAAGTGGATTTGTAGGTTCCAGAATAGACAGTACATTTACAAAGGCAAAGATGACCCACCAAACACTCCTCCTTAAAACAGAAAATCACACAAAACTCGGCCTCACCCATTTTGCATCACTGACCCATCTAACTTGCATCATTCTTGATCCACTGTGGGCCCTTTGCCCCTTCTAAAGATATTAAATGGGGGGTCTCTTTCCTGAAAGATTGCCCATCACTGGATACAGCTTAACAGTTGAGAACCTGTTGTTATATTTATCAAGCTATGGTTAAAACAAGTCTATACTTAATACAACATATGAATTCATGCACCATATTAGCAGTAATTGGTACAGCTTCATCACTCAGGCAAGCATGGATTCATTTGTTGCTGAATTTCCCTTCCCTCTGCTCTAGAAGTATAAATAACAGCTCTGACAACACTGACATATGCTTTATTCACGTGTGGATGGACTGCGGCCATGCATTTTACATAGTGGAGATGCCTTTAAAAATGCTTGGCTATTCCAGCTGTCCCAGATTTCAGCTGGATGACTGACAGGAGAGTTAGAGAGGTATGCAGCCTACTTGTCACAAGAATTTCATTGGCTTTTGGTCTGATTCTGGATAGATTTGAAAGTGACTTGAAGACTGGGTTCATTAAGCCAGACTAAAATGGGATTAAGTAGCTTGAGGTTCAGCAGTCTTGCGACTCGGTTGTGTGAGTTATTATGTTAAGCTTTAACATGTTAAACGTATATTAATATGGTTTATTGGGCTTAACATCTTATATGAATACTAGCAATAATAGTGTGTTATGCAAACTCAGTGATGTGGTCTGGGATCAAGCCAAAAGACCACATTCTCCTTTATATGCCTGCCCAGACTTTAAGATCTTTGGGAAAGCTTCTTTCGCTAACCTGCCACCATCCAAGTTCTATCTAATGGAGGAGGCAGGATCTTCTTAGTGGCTGCTCCTTTGGCATTGGAGGTTAGCCCACTGGTCTCCTTTTCGTTATTACCTTTGGTGGTGGTGGTGTTTTGGTGCCTTCAAGTCAGTCCTGATTCCTGGTGACTACATGGACAAGACCCAGATGATAATGATGATGATGATGATTATTTTTGGAGTGATTTGCCATTGTCTTCCTCTTAGGCTAAGAGAGAGTGACTGGCCCAAAGTCACTGAGCTGGCTTTGTGCCTAAGGAAGGACTAGAACTCATGATCTACTAGTTTCTTGCCCAGTCCCTCTAACCACTACACCAAATATCATTATGCCAGCCAACAAAATGTTTTGTTCAAATAGGCCTAAGGTGTAAAAGTGGGTTTCAACTGCTGAGTTGGGGATGGAAAAATATGGGGATGTTTGTTCTGTTTGATTTTTAATTATGTTTTTCACTGTGTTTTTTTATCTTGTTAGTTTATTGGCAAAAAGGCTAGGGATTATAATTAATTTTCCCCAGTGTTTTATTTATTTATTTATTTATTTATTTATTTATTTATTTATTTATTTATCCAATTTATATAGCCGCCCATCTCACACCAGTGACTCTGGGAGGCTAACAACAATAAAAACAATCAACATTAAAAACAGTACAAAAAATAAATATAATATAGATGCAGCCAGGAGATCTTAAAAAAAAAAGTCGATGTCAACGCAACCATGAAATGGGGCCCTTCACACACTCGGGGCCCCAGGCCCGGGCACAAAGCCAGGTCTTCAAGGCCTTCCAAAAAGCCAAAAGGGTTGGGGCCATCCTAATCTCAGGAGGGAGGATGTTCCAGAGCCAGGCGCCACAGCAGAAAAGGCATGTCTCCTGGTCCCCACCAGCCGACATTCCTTGGCTGATGGGACCCGAAGCGTGCCCAACCTGCCAGACCAGATTGGACGGATGGAAGCAACTGGGAGAAGACAGTCCCTAAGGTAACCTTTATGGCTGCCTTGGTATATGAACTGAAAGATGTAGTGCACAGAATATCTTGACTGCTTATCCCATCAAACCAACTAAAAGTCATTTTTTGGTCATTCAACTAAGAAGACTGAGGCTCCTGATTCAGACAAGAATTGGAACCTGTTTATCACTCAAAGGCCCTTATTTAGACTGCCTCTACTTTTGAATAAAGAGAGCAAGTGAAACAAGTTAACCCTAATAAACAATGTATTGACTTCTCTGATATAATGGTTTATGGAATTATTTTGTTCTTGAGGCCAGCTTAAAAAATTGCTGAATAAAGTGACAACTCATTCAGTCTGTAGTAGTTCCATTAAAGTCAATCCAGCCAATGCAGGACATTTACTTAATCAATCTGTATTCCTGGATTAATATTTTGAAGGCCATTCTTCCGTTTAAATTTGCTCTGAAATGTCTCTTTTAACTTAAAATGATCATTTGGTATAGAGGAGGTGGATAGTGGGAGTTTGTGGCATAAGACAGTGGTGTTGGGGTGGGGTGGAGTTAAAGTCTTCTGCCAAATTTCCTGAAGAAAATCAAACCTTGAATTGTAGCCCAGACAAGTAATCGAAGGTGAGATTGACAAGTGTTAGACAAATTGCTAAATTAGAGCAATTCCAGATGGGGCTGGAACTTGTTTGCATGCTCCTTTTGATTCCCATTCTGGCATTAACTTTGGGCGGTCAAGACAATTTTCTTTCAGCCTAGTGACCTAAAATCTCAGACTGAAAAATGCCTATTCTGTCATTTGAGAACTTGAACTCTAAGAGCCTTGGAGGCAGGCAGTATCCCATGGGCAGAGCTTCTGCCAATGCCTGCCTCCTGCCCCACCTCCCCCTGGGCTGTAATATTTCTGGAGTGGCATGGTGTCCTTGCACTGAGATCTCAGGCTATTTACAACCAGGATTTTTTTCTCCTTTCCTTTGCTGCAAACTAACATGGTAAAACAAAGAGGTAGGGAAAGAGTTCCTTAATAGTTGGCTGGAAGAATGCTGGTTGGGGGCCATCGAGGGAAGGACAAAGCCAATCATGGGCTATTGTGAAAACAACCTTGCAGAAATTCTGTTTCCCCCTCCTTTTGTGCAGCAAAGAAGGTACTCAAACCACCAGGCTACTGTTCTGTCTCTTTAACTTCCTTGGAGGGAGGGGATGTGCTTTGGCTGCATCTAAACCTGCAGGAACTCAAGGCATTCCAGTGAGTTTTGCTGCTGTTCCTCAGCATTCAACCTGTTGACAGTGAAGACATTCACAGAATATCTTCTAACTGCTTCTGAGTGTGAAAACTGGCAGTGCCCTGTGACTCACACCCTCCAAAGCTGAGAAGGCTAAATGAATCACAAGAGTTATTTTATCATAGGGATTTCTAGGTCAGTGTCCCATTCTCTGGAAGGAAAGTCATCTGGAAGCAAGATAGCTTTCTTGAATAAGCAGGTCCAAATAGTGAGATCTTTCAGAAAGGTCATTCTTCTGCCAATTTCTGAAGCACATCTGGTGGGAAGATGGGAGATACATTTCAACAGCTGTGGCTGCTTTGGAGATCGTTCCCTTCAGAAATGCATTTGGCTCCCTTTTTGTTGTTCCTTCATTACTGCCAAACAGCTATTTTTTTTTAATTTAGACAATAGTTTGGCCTATCAGGTTGATCTACTATCCGTACTGTTCCTATTCAAACTGTTTGCTCTGTTCATGCCTTGCTTTTGACCTTTGGATTGGTCCCCCCCCTTTCATATTTTCTCTATTTATTTTTTTTAGTATTACTGTTAGCTGCTTTGGACTTCAGGGAAGAAAGCAGGCAGCATACTAGTACTACATTACCATTACTACTACACTAATGTATGCTCCATTCCTCTTGAGCCTGGCAGTTGTAAAAAGAGGCTGTTTTTCATGTTAACAAACTTCCTTCCCATTGGGAAGGGTAGCCAGATGAGCCTCAGGAACCAGGAACCATCATGATGCATAAGCAGCATCTTACTGGGCAATGACATTCCCAGGTCTCAGAAGAGCTCTGAACAAGATAGGGAAAGCTCCAAATGAGCAGCAATGCCTCTTTTACTGGATTGGCATACTTCGTTGGTTCCAAGGCTCTGGTTCCTGGTATTTCCCCCTCAACTTTGCCTTCCTGCCTTCCTTAGGATCTGTGTCTAGGCTCCCACTTGATAACAAGAAGCACTTTGCATTATCCTCCACAGCTGTAATGGGTAGTGGTGCTGCAAGGACTGGACCAGGTGCAGGTCCAGGGATCTGTAGCTTACGAACTTCTCCAGTTTAGTACATGCCTTATTGGTTAACTTCAAGAGAGCTTTTCTCCTGCCTCCTTCCTGTTCCCTCCCACAGTGGTCATCTGGGGAAACAAAGAGGTTGTGTGCAATTGCAGCTTTGCCCTGCAGAGTACCCAAACTCTTTTATACAGTATGTAAGTTACAGGAAAATGAAAGATGATAATACTATTGCCTGTTGGGAAAAGGGAAGAATGCATTTACAGGATGATAGAGTTGGAAGGTCACCTAGCCCAGGCCTCTCCTCAGTCAGGATCCACTGCAGCATCTCTATCACGTGACGTTCCAGCCTCAGTTTGATGGTGAACTTCACTAGTGAGTTCACATGGCAGCCTGTTCCATTGGCTGACAGCTCATACAGTTAGGAAGATCTTCCTGGTGGCTAGCTTGAACTTCCTTGTAGCTTTAGCCCACTGGTTTTGTCCTGCAGTAATAAAGAGTAAGTCCACTTCCATTTCTGTGTGATAATCCTCGAAGCTTTATTTGCTTAGAGCACAGAAAGGATGCTGATGGAGAAAAGGATGGAGTAGAATTATGTTCGTTGGCAGTTGCCACTATATAATAGTTGCAGGGGAGAAAAATCAGACAAGGGTTGCTGTCTTCATGCTATGTTTATGATCTTCCTCGAAGCTTCTTATGATCTAGGGTAATAGGGATAATGTATGGGTTTGATTACAACACATATAATGAGACTTTGTACTAACAAGCATGTCTGAAAACAACCAAGTGACAACTTAAGTTTATTTTCTTAACTGGAGAACTATGGCTACCTAACATTGGGTTCATCTATGGCATTTTACAACAATTCCCCCCCCCCTTTTTTTTAACTTGGGGAAGCATCTAATTTGGAGACATTTAGTACCTTCAGTAGTATTGGTCTGACTATGTTTTTCTAAAATGTGTGTGTCTGTGTGTATAGAGAGAGGGAGAAATGGATGAAGGCGTGATTTTTGCAGAATATGTCTTCAAATTGTATTGTGGCTTTCTGAGATGTTGGATCCTTTTAGGATCTGTTCCATAAGTGGCAAACATAGCATGCATCTTCATTTGGTATATATTACTTGATTCCTATAAACTATTCTATGGTTAAGCATCCAGATTTATACATTCCATAATGGTTAGATCTGCTATCAATAATCTTTTATAGTTTCTCAAAATCTGTTATTTCTAGGCAGAAATATGTAGTTTTCTTTTTAAAACTTAAAGCAGTATTTTTATGCCTTTTATTACTCCCCAGGAAATAAATGACTGAATATACCACAGTTACACACAAACCTGCATTACTCTTTAAAATGCAATGAAAAGGAGAGCTTTAACCATAATTTTTACCCATAGTTTGCAGTGTCTTTACTTAGCTAAGCCATAGTCTTCATGTCATCTGAACCTGGAGGGAAAATGGGGGTTAAGCTGAACTTAATCTCCCTTTCTGGCCCTGGATGCTGAGATGAGGGTCAGGACTGTCCACAGAATGGGACTGCTTAAGCTGCAGAATAGTCTCCTGTTTTCATTTCCTTGCAGGGGAAAGGGAGCTTTAGACTTCCCCAACCTATGTGCAATGGTTCCATCCCATTTGGGCCACCTTTTAAAACATTTTTCCAGAACTGTTTCACTTCTTCCCTATAAAAAAAAGTCCAACATGGAAGACAATCAGGAAACCATAGCTGGCCTAGTTTCTTGCAACATTTAGCATGGCACCCATAAATGTAAACACCTTTGCATGTCTCAATCCACAGACCACCAATGAATGCCTCATTTGCACACAGAACATTTCAACAATAAGATGTTCAAGGTACAAACTGAACAGCTTGAGGATTAAATATAAGCACGGGCCAACATGCATGGTATCTATAAGTTAAAACCCAGAGTCCCTGGGCAGATGTTCACAGGGCCTGCAAATTAATATATGGGCATTTATGAACATTTTGTCACCATAAATTACTGGTGTTAAAATAACTGTATTTGAACAAGTATGCATTTTTCTTTTATATCTTATATTTCTTCCATGGAACTCAGAGTGGAATATGCAGAATATTCAGGCATTTTCCCATTCAATTACAGATAAATGGCTTAATCATCATGACATTCCCCCAGGAATCTAACTGTTCAGCCACCTATCATGATAAAAGTTAAGATACTGTACATTTTCCAAATTAGAGGGTGCCATTTTCTACATTTCCTGCAAAGTTAAATGGCATAATATTTGAAATTTTTTTTTTTTTACTTTGAAAATAAGATGACCTCTTAACTGGTAATAAATAAGGCAAATAAGGAATTTGTCTGTAATAGAAGCGGCGATTCTTTGTGAGCGAATCTTCCTACACTTGCAGGAAGCATCATTATTGTCAGTTACATGCAGCAAGTAAGAAAAAAAGAACAATTTTATTGTTCATAGCTGTTCATTCTTTAGTATGGATTTTTCCTGCAAGTGTCTCTCCTGGAGTGTAACCTCATCAATTTGTCTACAGAAAGTGATTTGTATATAAGCTGATGCCAGCAGTTCTGAAAAAAAAATCTTGGTAGAATTTTATTTACACATTCACTATCTCTATACTGTATTATCGTTGTCGTCGTTTTTCATTTATATTGGCAAGTGCTGCCCATGGATTAAAGTAAGTGTAATTCTTTCCCACAAAATGTCCTTACTCAGTGTAATATATAATTTACCAATACATTTGTTAACAGCATCTGGGTGAACGTAACGTTGTTTCTTAAATCACATATTCTAATTCTCCTTCCCCGAGAATTCTATATCTTATAACTGCATCCACAGAACTAAAAAATATATCAATAATTATTTCAAAAATATATTGCAAGGGCAGAATGTTCTATAGCAGAGGTGGAAAAACTCTGGCTTTCTAAAAATTCTTGCACAGCAACACTCTTGTGTCAAAGCCAGCATGAACATAGTCAAGATGATGGCAGTTGTAAAGCAGCATTTTAAGAACCTTAGATGTCTCATCCCTGCTCTCCATGTGTTGGGATGACAGTTCCCAGAATGGCCAACTGTCTTGGGAATTTTAGAAATGGTCATCCCAATACATCTGGAGAACACTTGATAGGGCAAGAATTAGCTTGGGAGAGCCAATGTACTCATGATCAATTATACCCCACTGTAGCTGTAATACAGGGGGTCATGCTTAATTTGGTGTCCTTTCAGCACATACTTTTGAGGCCATAGGAATAAATTATGCCATCTAATGCTATTTTTTCTCTTTCAGCACATGAAAATCCCTGATGATTAAGGACTGAGGTATAACACTATATATAAGACACGAATGTTTATGTTCAGTGGTACTGCTTCATGGCATACAGCAGGAGGTGGCCACTTCCTTCTCCTCCTCTTCTTTTTTTAGGCTTCTGTAGTATACTGCAACAGTACGGTAACATCCCCAGAGGGGATAGACATTAATTTGTTAAACATTGTAAAAAGTTGTGCTGCCCCAAACTTCCAATGTGTCATCAAGTTTTGGTAGCACAATGTTGGGAGGCCCCCAGAGGTTCAAAAATATTGCTGGAGGTTGCCTAGAGGTAGAGAGCCACAGAGGGGACTTTGGAGGAAATATGCAGAAACTGTCACAAAAACAAAAGCATACTTTAAGCCCAAGAAACAGAGAAAGCAGGAGAAAGAAGTTCAGGCTGGGTCTACCCAAATTGACTGGGTGGAGAGAGGGAAGGGAAAACACAGTCAGGCTTTCAAGATTTGGTTACTATACCCTACATACAATAATCTCAATGCAACAGAGTTCCAGTCAAACTTGCAGTCTGTTTCCTGACCTGACCTACCTCTAAGGGCTGACCCTGACCCTGATATAGAGGATTACAGCCTTTGTGTCTGGGAAAGTGTAGGGGTGAGTTGCCTGATCATCCATTTGCTCTTCAACATTGCAGTAAACCTTACCTCCTTCATAGTAAAAAGCTATGAAATGACCACTAAGGTTAGAGCTGGATTGCTGGCTGGCTCAGAAATAAGAAATAAGGGAATGCAAGAAATGGTGACTGAATGCTGACAGCCTTGTGTTGCCCAAAGTGGAGTGGCTCTTAATAGTGGCTCTGCCAGGACTATGGGGCCCTTGAGCCCACAGATTCATTGGAGCGTCATTCCCACTATTTGTTTTACACCATGATGCCTCTGCTGATATTTTATTATTATTTATTATTATTCATCAACTTGTATAAAATGACTCTTATACTTTCTCTCTTCCATCCCAGTATATCCATTTTTCATTCTGACTTACCAACAGCTTTTCTTTCAGTCTGACAAGTTTGAGTATGCTGCAGATCAAGACATCTTTTATTTGCCCAAAATGGAATCAGGAGAAGCAGGAGGAGGACAAGGACAGGGGCCCTAGGCAAGAACCCGGTGGTCCAGTCCTAATTATCCCATGGGCACTCACTAACCAGAGGGCAGAAGTGAATAAAATACTCTGATGGAGCCATAGCACTCTGAAGCCCAGGGAGCTTGATTTGAAGCTTTTTAAACTGGAGCTTCTTCTAGTGAGGAAACAAAGATGAAATTGACAGCAAGCAGCTCAAAAAAGTGACAAGTCTTGGCAAATGACACGTATTTCCCCAGATATGAGGCTACTTATCTGTACAGCTATCTCTAACAGTGTAAGCCTCAATCTGTTTCTTTAGACAGAAGTGCCACAGTGTTCAATAAATTTCTCCCATATATACCAGAATTACCTTTTGTTAGCTATGATTGCATTGAGGAAGCTTTTTCCATGACCAAAGCATAGATCACAACACAAGATTAAGATATTGTAAAAGTTTATATGCTGTCTATTCCCTGAAAATGAAACCAAGGTGTAAACAAAATGTATATACTCTATAAGTAATCTTGGAAACTCAATATTACCTGTTTGTCATATTGCAAATAAACAAATGGAACAAATGTGCACTCCTGTAATGCAGCAGATGTTTTCTTCTAACCAGATTTAGAGAGAAACAGAGATGATTCACTAGAAGCAGATCAGCACAATTTGATGAAAGCCAATTTATATGACTGGAGATTTTTCTGTCCATCTAAGGATGCAATTGGTAAAAACATACCTGGAAGAGCAGCCATATTACCCCTTCCTTTTCTCCCTGACTTCTGACCATCTTGTTTATGATGCATTCTCAAAACTCAACAGCTTGCAAATATTTTGTAGAACTTCTGTTCATCTCTGTCAATACTATGAGGGAGCTTATCTATTAACAAAACAGCCTTTTTTTCCATGGCCAGGCCAGCTCTGCTTTCTGACCAATGTAAAGCCTCTTGGCCCCCATGTTCAAACATTGTCAATCCACCATGTCTCTCACTCACTTGCCAGATCCCAGCCCTGCAGATTAATTGCCCAGTTAGGACCCCAGCCATTAAGAAAGAGCATTTTTAAATCAAATCTTGGGCTTTAAGCAGACATCCTTCACAGACAAAACCATAGTAACAGACCCTTTCACCATAATCAAGAACCAAGAGCAAACTCACAACATTAGCCCTTCTTATTGCTCTTGAGATCGTATCCAAACAGCTTGCTGCTCTTCTAACAAGAAAGATTAAAAATTAAAAGTGTCCAGGGCAATTCATGGTTAGCTATTTATTTACACATTTACAAAGGTATTTTCTAACTACCTTTGGAATACCTAAGATATTTTTTGCTATATGAAAAGTTTTTCTAGTCAGACTACCAAAATAAGCAAGACAAAAGGCAGAGTCTTTCATTACACCATTATCTCAGTCCAGGTACATGAAATAACAATCCCTTCATGTTCACAAACATACAATAAGAGCATTCACATCATGCTGCTAACATTCCAGATATGATTATCAATACCAACAGGCTGCTTGCTAACGTGACAAGATCTTCATGTGATCTATGTGGAATACCTGGCCCTCGCTAGAAAGGAGACCATCTCCTGGAGACTCCAGTTAGCATTTGATCTCCTTCCTGAACACTGATTCCAGATTGGCTCTTTCAGTTCTTCCTTTTGCGTGGGATAAAGAAATCTATGTTTTATGATTATTCAGTATACCAATAGAGTTCAGTTAAACATTCTCCAAGCACACCCTTGCCTACTATCACAATTGGGTTGGTACAATCACATTACAGTGTGGGTCAGCTCAGTAAAATCCCCAGTTACTTCTTAAACTCAGTAGTAGTGCAGTGACCTTGCAGTGACAAAGGGGCTGGCAAGTGTTGCCACTGCTGCTATCTCAACCAAAACATTGCAGTGTTTTCCCTGCCTCTGAGTCATTTTCCTCAATGGGAATGCCACTGCTTCCTCTGCTACCAGCCCTGAAGCAAGCAAGTCAGGAAAAAATCAGAAATCCAGGACTCTTTACTGCATCATAATTTGCAGTAAATGACAGTTTCAGTAAACTGGGAGGTGGAAAGTTTCCAGACAGTAAAACAGGGAGGAGATAGGCATGCAGGTGTATAAAAGTTAGTAATCCTAACCACTGTAGAGGAGCACAGGCAACATTCAAAAGCAGTCAGGGCAAAGTTCTGGTGATTAAAAAAAAAAAACAGTTTTCCACTGACTACAGGTGATTGTTCCAATGAGGATCACAAGTCCTTCCTAAGTTTATCATGTTTGGACAAGGATCAATTACAACGCACTTTCTGGATATGCCCACAGTAGGGGTGTGCAGCTATTCTAATCAGAGGCAGAAGATATGCATTGGAGGAGGCATAAGTGTACTCACTGTGTCCCCATCTTAAGGATGTTGCCCCTTTTTCTGGGCTTGCACAGTACTCGCATTGACCCAGAAGATAAGCATTTGAGTTAAGGAGGCATTAAAGAGGCAGCAACAGGTTGCCAGGACTTTATTATACCCTGCCACCACCTCCTTAGCTCAAATATATATTTTCTTGGAACCATACAGCTACTGTGTGAGTCCAGGAAAAGGTATAACTTCTTTAAGTTGGCACTGACACCTCATCCAAAGCACCCTTTAAATGTTGGATCAGCATAGCTTTATCCCACCGTAAACCATGAAGATGCTGAAAATGTCACAAGAGTGATTGGATATGGCTCTCTGATTTCAGGACTCAGTCTAGAGAATTGTGTCCCTTTGGTTCAGGCAATGCCACTCTATTAAGTGGCTAGCCCAGCTGCATTTTCAAGCTTCTGCAGAATCAATGAAACTGTGGGAAAAGTTTTGGCTTTCCCAAATATTTAGCACATTTAGTGGCAAAATGTAGGACAAAAGGCTGTTTCCTTGGATTAATATGATTTTTTTGTAGAATCTCTATTATCGTTTTGAAAAAAGTGCCAAAAAAGGTAACTTCTTAAAGAAGGCATTTCATTTTGTGCCCAAACAATCAAAAAGGTCTCAAACACCCTGCAACTTGATGACAAACATGTCTTATACACTTGGAAGAGCCCTAAATACTTGAGATGGCTTGAAATGCTATTTCATAATGAGCCTGTTCCACTGAAAGGCCCCAAACAGGAGGAAAAATATGTTATCTAGGACTCAAAAATGCAGACTAGCAAATATAAAGAATAGCAATTATAACTAAAAAAAAAAAAAGTGTGAGCTATGCACAGTGACTATTTCTGATCCTGACCTGCTTATAAGTATGCAAGGATTTCATTACCCAAATAGACTACATGGTCTTTACAGTATTTCTAATTAAACTCTCTCCCTCTTCCCTGCCTGCTTTATTAGTAGCAAGTTCTTGGATAAACAAAACTTCCTTATACTCTTCAGTACTTTAGTCTAAATCTGCCAGTTATTCATCCACTTCTTGGATCTTAAACTAGGGTCTGATCTTCTGTAGTGGCTAATCAAAGTTCTCATTTCTTACAACTCTAATTCCTGCCTCTACTTTAATTTCCAGTTTGCTGGAGTGCTCTAATTTTTTTCAGGACTGCTGTTATTTGCATCATTGTTATTTGGTTCTTTCCAATAAAAGTTGGTTCCATTTCTAAAAGCAATAGTATTATGCAAATTCCACTTCCCCAAGAATGAGAGGTTGTATTTAGCCTTCTTTGCATGACAAAGGCTTCCAGCAGTGCATTAAAGGGAGGCAGATTTGTTATAGTGTCCCAAGAGAGAAAGAGAGGGAGGGAGGGACGGAGGAAGGGAGAAATGAGAGACATATTCTGTGTTTCAAAGTACTTCATTTAAAACTCTCTAGATTCAGAACTGTCAGATTGAGGTTTATCCTACTCAGTTTGCTAACCAGACATCTCAGATACCAGCCTTGCACATGAATTGCCCTTTTGGGGAAAAATCTTCAGCTATTAAGACACATTAACCAGTTATTAAATCTTGGGATCCAATCATAAGTAATTGCCACTTTCAGACAAAAGCAGAATAATAAAACCATTGACAGCAATTCAACACAGAAAAAAATTAAATTCTATTTGCATACAGCATTTATTAGCCCCCTTGGCAAATGTTCCACATAAAACTTTCTCCATTCTCCACATGGGGGAAAGAAATCCAGACGTGACCCTGTATAGTACAGCAAGGCAGACCTGTGGCTATTTACAGAAATTATGAGTGGGAATAGAGCAGAATGCAAATAGACCCATCTATCAGAACAACTCATGAAATGTTAGGAAGAAGTAAAAAATTAAGTTCCTTGCTAAAAGATTCTAAATATTAGCAACTGCTTGATTTTTCCATCTGCAAATGTTTGTGGTCTAAAAATAAATGAAAATTATCATAATGGCTTCTACCTTTAGCAAAATATTAACTTCATCTCCTGAGAACATCTGTGTATGGGAATTAGACTCAATGCCATACGCACATTATTTTAGATACCTCACCTGTTTGTATTTCTATTTATATTTGTGTTACATTTATATTTGTGTTTTTCTTTATGCTTGCAGTTTAAAATCATCTTATGATTTTTTAAAGCTTCATTGCTTTAGAAAGACTTTTGATTCCATGGAAAGGGAACAATCTTCACTTCTGCGTTGCCTGCCCCACTCCTGGCTCCTCATGGTTGGATTATTGGTGACCTTTGTCTCAAGATGTTGCTGGTAAATACTAGGTCCATTTATAATTAGACCATGTTATTTTATGATGTCGTTGTGGATGAGCAGGAGGACTTGACATGTATCACCAAGATCTGGCTAGGTAAGAGCAGTGACACTGTTCTGTTGGAGATCTGCCCAGATTTTTGGTTCTGTACCAGTTATGACCTCAAGGCTGGGGTGGGATGGTGATATTTATCTTATGGGATAACTTGTTAGTAACCAAGGCTGCTGTTACTGAAATGGTCATATCTGAGTGTCTGCATGTTAAGTTAGACTGATGGCACAAGCTGAATGTCTGACTGATATACTGACCATCCTGCTAACCAGTTGATTTATTTTCAAGGCTCCATGATCTCGTCTCTGGGCTGGTGTTGGAATCTGTTCACCTTTTGGTGTTGGGTGACTTCCAATTTCCATGCTTTGGGAGCTGGGTTAGGAAAAGCTTTGGAGCTCATGAGCACAAGGATGATCATAAGCTTGTCCCAAGTAATTTCTGACCTGACACATGGAGGTGATCATACATTCAATATATATAAATAATATATATAAATAAATAATATATATAAATACATTCACTTTAAAATGGTTGAGTGACTCTACTGACATGATTAGATTACTTCCTGGTCCAAATAAGATTAACTGCCATCCAGGCACTCTGCTGGGTGGGACTAACTAGGAGGGTCCATTCTAGGTGTCTGGTGGATCTGGGGAATTTCTGGAGGGAGCTTGAGGAAGTTTCCAACCATCTGACAAGCAATTCTGCCAACTGCCTGGTTAACTTCTCACAGCCAGAGATGACCCAGGGTCTTGATGAAATTGTCCCTGACTGGACTCTTTCTGTTCACTAATCACAGGGCTTGTCTGAGGTGTTTTTTTTTTTTTAATCTTTGGAAATGAAGTGCCAGAAACAATCCTGGAGCAGAGGAAATCTAAAAATGAATGTGACCAACCACAGGTATGAGCTCAATGCTGGCAGTACAGGAGGTGAAATGTTATTTTTCCCTTATTCCATTGGGGTGCCTTGTTTAGGGTAATAAATTCCCTCTTTGGAACAGATATCCGAAAAGCTCTCATCTGTCAGCTGTGACTATTCTGCTCATTGGTTTGCCAAGCAAGTCACTCGGATTGGCCAAAGTCTTGACTACACTAGGCAGCCTGAAGTGGTGACAGGACATCTGTCCAACTTTGCTATCTGTGATTCTTTTGGGCTGTGGATTCTGAGTAGATAGGGTGCTCTCCAGTACAACCCCTGCCATTTACAGGTTTGATCCATGCCTCTCCTAGCCCTTACATGGAGGAAGGGAGGGTGTGATGAAGATTGTCAACACTTCTTGAAGGGAATGGGTGATGCCAGCAGCTTGAAAGAGGTTCTGTGCACTGCTTCCTTAAGAGGCCCTCCTGTATACAGGGTGCTTGACAGGTTTTGGGGAAGACTGTTGAGTGCATCATGCAACAAACCCTAGAGGAAGCAGATTATCTAGGTTCAGAGCCAGACATGGGATGGAAACACTGGTCATTCTAATGGGTGATCTTTATCAGACCTCAAGGAGTACATCCATATTGCTCCTACTAGACCTGTTGGCAGCTTTTGATACCATTCACTATAGTATCATCCTGGACCATCTCAGCAGCTGGAATCAAAGGCACTGTGTTATAGTGAGGAATGTTTGTCATCAGAAACTGGATTTTACTAGTTAATTTATTAGAATTGTGGATTATTTATGGCAGTGCTTTTATTGTGTTTCATATTGTAAGCTACTGTGAGTTGATTATGATTTGGAAGCATACATCTGTTTAATTAATACTGAATCAGACACTGGTCTGTTTGGCTCAGTACTGTCTACATTGACTGGCAGAAGCTCCCCAGGGTTTCCGACTAGAATCTTTCTGATTCTACTTGGAAAGGCAATGAATGAAGCCTACAAGTTTTTGCATACAAAATGGGGCCCTATTACTGAACTACAGCTCTTCCCTTCATGCTGGAAGGTTGTGTTTTATGTGTTTTATGTGTTCTATGGTTTTTATATTTTTAAAGCTGCACTGGGGTGGCATTTAATTTCGTTGTACGAGAAGTACAATGACAATAAAGATTACTTTGACTTTGGAAACATTAATGAGCATTCTGTATGACAAGCATGGGCACCATTTCAGGGTTCAGGGGCCAACATTCTGCCTTCCAATTTTCTGGCCACCCAGTGCCATTAAGATATCATTGGTAGGGGCAAATCTTTTCAACCCTTTGGAGGGCAGGGAGGGTTGAGGGTGAGAATAATAGGAGAAGGCTTCTGGGAGGTTAGGTGTTTCTATCTCCATCTTTAAACTCCCCAGAACCTAGGGGCCCTGCATATATCCCACAGATTGCCCCCCTCGCTGTAGAGAGTAGCAATGGAATCTGAGAAGTGTCTTTTGCAGAGGGAATGTGCATATAGTTGGCCAGGATCTGGACTTCACTTTACTTTCTTAATTGTTAATTTGCTGTTTTTTTCCTTAGCTAACAATACAGTTTATGGATTACTTGAATGTTATACTGCACAAATGTTTTGGAACTGGATTTTTGTCCCTGGAACTGCATATTTTACGCCTGATTGCTTACTTAATAAGCAAAGTCCTGATGGCATCAGAGAACAGGTCTATCTAGTAGCATTGATGACTAAGCAACTTAACAGCGATTCTATCAAGGCAGATTGGCCTAGCCTTAAGAAATTAATTCAAAAGACTGATATTGCAGCATTGGAAAGATAAATGTATGGTCCCATTTATTCAATGGATTGAAGACCTGATTATATTTGCTAATTATGAGCGGATTGTCTATAGACGTAGACTTTGTATGGACAAGTATAATAAATATTGGACTCATTTATACAGAATACAATAGGTTAAAAATGATAGTCATATAAATGTATTAGAAATAAATACGTACTTTAATAATATTTGCATTAGATAAGTATATATAGTATTGTAATTGCTTACTGTTATGACACATTAACATGGTTGTTTTTCTTTGTATTTCACTTTTTTGTTAAAGCATTTTCTATAAAAACAGATAAAAAAAGAAAATTCATCAGACCTATCCCTTCTTTTTTAAAATGTAAATCTTGGATCAGAACAATATATATCCACCTATGGCTAAAACACTCAAGGACTAGAATCTAAGGAAGCTGTTCTACTTCAACTATTGTGACTGACATCAATTACTGACTGCATTCAAGAAAACAATCCAGTAGTTAATTCAGTGAGGCAGAGCTGTTCTTTGTCAGTCCAAAGATACATCTTAGAAGTGTAGCTCCTCAAAGCACCAATTGGGAGGGAAAGGCAAGAAATAAATGAAATTATTTTTCTATGGCTTCCTTTAACTATGTAATGCCACCTAGGTTAGGTTGTAGCCTTCCCCTAGGCTTTGCCTTTTAGGTAGCACACAAAAGATGCAAATACAGTATCTTCACAACAGAGTGCTTCACAATGCAGGAATAGAATACTCAGTACTAAGATGTGCTCTGAGAGAGATAAAGAAACCCCATGCAGGAGCAAAATAAAATAAAATGCCCAGTTTTGCCTGTGTTGTACATACAAGGTACACTTGTAAGGCATTTGGCCTTTAGGTTAATTTAACTCAGTGTTTCAACTTCAACTTCAACCATGCTGGCTGGGGAGTTGAAGTCCAGACATCTTCAAGTTGCCAAGGTTGAGAAACAGTGTATTGTCAAAGGCTTTCACAGCCGGCATACAATGGCTGGTGTGGGTCTTCCAGGCTGTGTGGCCGTGTTCTGGAAGTTTTGTTTCCTAAACTTTTGCCAGCATCTGTGACCTGCATCTTCAGAGGGCAGGAGCACAGACAGGAGCAGATGCCGGTCACAGATGCTGGCGAAACGTTAGGAAACAAAACTTCCAGAACATGGCCACACAGCCCGGAAGACCCACACCAGCCATTGAGAAACAGTGGTTTAACTAAAAGCCCGTAAGTTAGTTTAATTAAACTATTATGTGTTAGATTTTATGGATCACTTTGATTATCTGTATGCCTTGCTTTTGTCTTGACCTTGAAGTACCCCTCCCAAAGTCCACCTGGATTGGGGTGAGTGGCCTCTCTCTCTCTCTCTCTCTCTCTGAATGCTAATGGGATCGGTCCAGGTATCTACTACTCTGAAACAAACTGTGGATTGGACAAAGAGATCAACAATGCTGTGACTTTAAAGGGGCAATGGATGAGACGATATTAAATATAAAGCCAGAGAAAAGTTCCTCCGAGCTGGAACTGATGTCTTGGAGAGGTCCTACACACTGAACGATAACTTTCCTTCAGATGCTATTCTTTCTCTCCCCATTAGCAAACCAGCAGCAGTCATCGGCAGAAGCCGACGTTTAACGGGGAAAAACAAACAAGTTTCAGAGGAAAAGCAAACGACTCATTTCCCTCCGGCTCTGGGCGCCGCATCGTGGGAGTGGGCTTGGGTCGAAGAGCGGATGGCCGCTGACCAGCCGTCCGTTCATCGCCAGAGAGACGAGGGCCGGCGGGGCGCCTGAGGACTTCCTTTCCCCCCAGCCGCCGTCCCACCAATCCCCATCCCTCGTGCAGAGCGCGGGGATCGCGGCTCCTGTCTCCTCCCCCCCCCCCCGTCACGCTGATCTGGAACAACTTGGTTAACCTCCCCGTTCCTTCTTTCCGTGGGGGAGGAGGAAGAACCCCCCCCCCGGTCCCAGGTAATTATTAATAGCTCCGCGGGCAGGGCAAAGCAAGGAATAAAGTGGAGTTGCCGGGAGGGGTGGCGGGAGAGAAGGCGGCCGGCAGGCACCGTCCTTTCTCACCCGCGTCTGCTCCTGGACATCCCTCCCTCCCGGTCCACGGAATGATGCCCGCCGCGACGTCGGGGCTGCTGTTCCTGGTCCTGGGAATGTTCCTCTGCCACCCGCTAGCCGGAGAGGCGGGCCGGGGAGCGAGCACTTGGTCTCGCTTCGCCCACCTGCCCTTCCCGGAGGACGAGCTCTTTCTCCACGACATGTTCCCCCGGGGCTTCCTCTGGGGGGCCGGCAGCGCGGCATTCCAGGTGGAAGGCGCCTGGGACCGGGACGGCAAAGGGCCCTCGGTGCTGGACGTCTTCGCGCACCGCCACGCAGCGCCTTTCCAGAGCCCCGCCGGGCGGCCCTCCGGGGACTCGGCCAGCAGCAGCTACGACCACGTCGAGCGCGACCTGGACGGGCTGAGCGTCTTGGCGGTCTCCCACTACCGCTTCTCGCTCGCCTGGGCGCGCCTCCTACCTAACGGCACGGCGCCCGCCAATCCTGCCGGGTTGCATTACTATGCGCGCCTGCTCTCCGGCCTGCGGCAGCGTGGCATCGAACCCGTGGTCACCCTCTACCACTGGGACCTGCCCCAGACCCTGCAGGATCTCTACGGCGGCTGGGAGAACCCGGTTCTGGTCGATCTTTTCTTGGACTACGCCCAGCTCTGCTTCCAGCACTTTGGCGGCCACGTGCGCTACTGGCTCACCATAGACAATCCTTACCTTGTGGCGTGGCACGGCTACGCCACGGGCAAGCTGGCCCCGGGTGTGCGGGGCGGGCGGGAAGTGGGCTACAAAGTGGCGCACCACCTCCTTAAGGTAAGGATGGAGCACAGAAACGACCCTCAGCTTCTGGGGGCCTAATTGCTGTCCTTTGCTAAGCACTGTTTTGTTGAGCGCTTGTTGCCGCTGGCGAGATGTTGACTTTTAGCAAGGGTAATTCATGGTCATCTTGAAGAGCCACTCGGGCCTGCGTCTTGCAGATGCGTTGAACTCCGACTCCTGCAGTTTCCAGCCAGCATGCCTTGTTGTTCACGCTGACTGGGAGTTGTGAGGGTTGAAGTCCAACAGTTGTGGAGGGCGCCAAGTTGGGGGACATTGATCTTTATCTGAGAGCAGGCCTGTCCCGGTTAATATTCCATTCCTGTGCCATTGTACTTAGAAGCAAGCTCCAGGGTGCTCTGGTGGGGTTTTCCTCCCAGGTAATACAGAGTTAAACTGTTAGACCTTGGCAGCCAATAAACAGTCTTGAAGCAGATTAAAAATTAAATTATTATATCTTAATGTTAGTAGACTATGGCAACATTTCATGAGATACCCTAGCAGCAGATTTCAACTCAAATGCTAAGATTTGCCACAAATAAACATTTGAGTAAATTGCAACTTCATAGAAAACTCCAAATGGGAATGAGCAGATATATCACATAATAAGAATAGGTAGAGATATTGAAAACCTTGCTTTACATGGAATAAAGTTTGTCCAGTGCATATAATAATGAGACATTTTCCTGACATTTAGCCCACATGGTAATGAAAGTAAATTGCAAGTTATCCCTGCTGTAATTTAATAGAACTTTATTGGTACTCTTTACTCACTTATCAGCATGGTATGCAACAGCTCCAGAAAGTTTTATTGGTCTGCAGAAGAGTGAACTCGCCACCTGGAGTGAGCAGGCACTTTTTCCCTCCTGGGATCCAGAGTTTTGGTGGTACCTGGGAAGGAGGTTAAAACAGCCCCACTCTCTCCTTAATTGGAGAGGTTTTTTTTATAAAAAGGGAACTAAAAACAAGCATGTGTGTGGGTGTGTTGAGAAGAAGAGTCGAGCCCAGAAGATGGCAGAGATGTGGGAAAAAGAAACTCCAACCCAAAGGCAAATACCTTTGGAGAAAACTTTAGTTCTTGGAGCTGCAAGGCCGGGAAGAGGCAGAGCTGAGAGACGGGGGAGCAGGAGAGCCCCACCAGTGTCTGCAAAACCAGGCAAGCCTGCAAACCAAACCAAGCCCACTGTGCCCAGCAGCCCAGGCGCAGGGCCCGACCAACCAGCTCCAGGAAGAGAGGACTTGTGAGTGCTGGTGGTGGGGAGAGAAGTCTGTAGAGGAGGGAAAAGGGATTTCACCTGCAAATGGACTGAGGTTGGCCCAAGAACTGAAGGCCTGGGGGAAAAGGAAAGATTGGAAGAAGAAATAGTTAAGATAAGAAAACATAGTGCTAACATAGGAACATAGAAATAGAACGTAGAGGTAGAAATTTATAGATTAAAGAAGAATAGAAATGGTTGTAAGCTTGTAGTAATAGGAAGATAGTAGAATAAGATAGGAGTTTAATTTTGTACAATAAAACAGTTCTGTGTGGGAAAAACAAAGTGTTTGTGTCTGTGTTCTGTACCATATTAGGAAAAACCCTAACATGGTCATGTTCTCTGCACCTTTTTGTTCCAATTCCTGATACCCATGAGCTTCTCTGCGATTCCTGGATCTCTGAGACAAAGATTAGAAAGTAGACTTTTAAAAAAGCATCAGGTGAAAGAAAAAGCTTCCAACACTAAAGTTGGACCCAAATCATTGGGGAAAAATGCTTGAGTTTAGTGATGGTCTCGATTTGCATGGAAGAGATGATCTAGTAAAGATGTATTATGGTCATGAATCTGCCTTGGTCCTCTTTCTTCTTAGAGAAAAAGTCTGTTCAAGTCTTTTCCATAAGCAACCATGATATTTAACAGTTCAGAATTTGTGTAGAACAATGCTCTGCAGTATTATTCTGTCAACCTTTTATGGTGTTGATATGGTCACTCCTAGAGCATAAGTTCTTTCCTTCTGCTGTCAAATTTTATTTAGCTTGAATTCATTATTTACCCTTTAGGTATTGGGGGAAAAACCCAACTTGCTAGGTCCTGTGTATTGCTTTCTGCCTGTGGCAAATTCTACTGAAGACGGTTGCAGGTTTTGTTTTGTTTTTAATTATCAGAATGGGTAAACTTGTGGTGATGGAGGAGATTGAACTAGACGATTTTATATACCTTACAGTTCTAAAGACATTTCAGATAAAATAAGGCATCACATCATTTTTCCAAGAAGCTCATGGCGGTATCTTTGGGTCATTCCCTTCTCCTCACCTCAACTCTGTGGAGTAAATCAAGTTGACTGTCCCAAGATCACTGATTTTCACAGATGAACGAGGATTTGAACCCAGATCTCACACTCTCCTGTTTCACTTTGATTTTAATTTTATCCCTTTGTTTTAAATCTTAGAGTTGTTAGTGAATTTTAAAGGTAAGAATTGAAAAGTTCCTGTGTGGTAAAACATTTCTGTTCTTAAAGGGGCATACCAGAATTTCAGATGTCATGGGATTGCAGAAGAGCAATCATGTTTACTTGCTTGAGAGATTTTGCTTGGCATTTTAAAGAAATACAGCCCAAATAGATTCCACTGTGCTGAATGAAGTTTTTCTCATTAGCAATGAATGTTCTCATCCTCTAGCCACTTGGTAATTATATCTGATTTTGATCTGACTTTTAGTGCAACATCTTAAATTATTTTTAGTTTTTTTAATATTGTTAATCACTCTTCTGTTTTTGACCTACCAGTCTATATGCATATAAAGGTAGACACAGGTTTTACTTTAAAAGCTACATTTTTGAAAATATGATGGGACAACAATCAATTACTTGTTATTTCTTCCTAGAAAGCTTTGAGGGAATTCTTGGTGTAACCTGACATAGCTTAAATATTTGACAAGTCCCAGGTTGTATGTTCAAAATGCTTTATCTTGAACCCATCCACTCCCTACCTTTATTTGGTAACTACAGGACTCATCTTAACTGATAAATAGTTGTTGGAAACTACTTTATAACTTCAATTGACCTAGTAACAGTATTGCCTTTTTGACATGGAAAACGTATGTTTCTTATAGGACTGCAGTCTGAGATGATAATGAACTTTTAAATGTAAAAACTGAACAGAACTTTTAACAAATGTACATGTGGGTAAAAGTATATTAGAATGTAAGGATATAAGATAAACACACTGAGATAGCAAAATTAGTAGTGCACGGGCTATTAAAACTAAACAAACCAAGAGTGCTAGTACAAATAGATTATAATATTTGAAATGGCTGATTTCAGAAAAAGAAGTAATAATAGTGATAACATATTACAAGTACTGAAACTAGTGCAACGAATTATTTCTGTTGTTTAAAATAAAGAATAGAGGATACACTGTTTTTTCAGTCTAATATAAATGTGAAATGCACAGACTATTAAAAGGGACAGGTTTATGTCCATGTAGTTCCTAGTTTACTAGGGTTCTGTTCTAAACCCATTACACATCATGTAATCCTTTCATATGCTTAATTACTTGGATGTAAATCTTTCCTTTCTGGGAAGAACTAATCCGTAGTCATTAAGAGTTGACACCGACTTCTTGTTGTTCAATCGTTAAGTCATGTCCGACTCTTCGTGACCCCATGAACCATATTGCGCCAGGCCTTCCTGTCCTTCACTGCCTCCCTGAGTTTGCTCAGTTTCATACTCATTGCTTCAGTGATGCTATCTAACCATCTCGTCCTCTGCCGTCCTCTTCTCCTTTTGCCTTCAATCTTTCCCAGCATCAGGGTCTTTTCCAAAAACTCCTCTCTTCGCATTAGGTGACCAAAGTATCTGAGCTTGAGCTTCATTATCAGTCCTTCCAATGAGCAATCAGGGTTGATTTCCTTTAAGATTGACTGGTTTGACCTCCTAGCAGTCCAGGGGACTCTTAAGAGTCTTCTCCAGCACCACAGTTCAAAGGCATCAATTCTTCGGCGCTCAGCCTTCTTTATGGTCCAGCTCTCACAGCCATACATTACTACTGGAAAAACCATAGCTTTGACTATGAGGATCTTTGTTGGCAAGGTGACGCCTCTGCTTTTTAATATGCTATCTAGGTTTGCCATAGCTTTCCTCCCAAGGAGCACGCGTCTTTTAATTTCATGGCTGCAGTCTCCGTCTGCGGTGATCTTGGAGCCCAAATAAATGAAGTCTGTTACTGCTTCCATTTCTACCCCTTCTATTTGCCAGGAATTGATGGGTCCAGATGCCATGATCTTAGTTTTTTTAATGTTGAGTTTCAAGCCAGTTTTCGCACTCTCCTCTTTCACCCTCATCAAGAGGCTCTTTAGTTCTTCTTCATTTTCTGCCATTAGGGTGGTATCGTCTGCATATCTGAGGTTATTGATGATTCTCCCTGCAATCTTAATTCCGGCTTGTGATTCTTCCAGCCTGGCATTTCTCATGATGTACTCTGCATATAGGTTAAATAAGCAGGATGACAGTATACAGCCTTGTCGTACTCCTTTCCCTATTTTGAACCAATCGGTTGTTCCGTGACTGGTTCTAACTGTTGCTTCTTGGCCCGCATACAGATTTCTCAGGAGACAGGTAAGATGGTCTGGTACCCCCATCTCTTTAAGAATTTGCCAGAGTTTGTTGTGATCCACACAATCAAAGGCTTTTGCATAGTCAATGAAGCAGAAGTAGATGTTTTTCTGGAACTCTTGTGCTTTCTCCATGATCCAGCGAATGTTGGCAATTTGATCTCTAGTTCCTTTGCCTCTTCGAAACCCAGCTTGTACATCCGGTAGTTCTCGGTTCACATACTGCTGAAGCCTAGCTTGTAGGATTTTGAGCATAACCTTGCTAGCATGTGAAATGAGTGCAATTGTGCAATAGTTTGAGCATTCTTTGGCATTGCTCTTCTTTGGAATTGGAACGTAAACTGACCTTTTCCAATCTCGTGGCCACTGTTGCGTTTTCCAAACTTGCTGGCATATTGAGTGCAGAACTTTAACAGCATCATCTTTTAGTATTTTAAATAACTCAGCTGGAATACTGTCATCTCCACTAGCTTTGTTGTTAGCAATGCTTCCTAAGGCCCACTTGACTTCACTCTCTAGGATGTCTGGCTCAAGGTCAGTGACCACACCAGCGTGGACATCAGGGACATTAAGATCTTTCTTGTATAGTTCTTCTGTGTATTCTTGCCACCTCTTCTTAATCTCTTCTGCTTCTGTTAGGTCCCTGCCTTTTTTGTCCTTTATCATGCCCATCTTTGCACTAAACGTTCCTTTGATATCTCCAATTTTCTTGAAGAGATCTCTAGTCTTCCCCATTCTATTGTTTTCCTCGATTTCTTTGCATTGTTCATTTAAGAAGGCCTTCTTATCTCTCCTTGCTATTCTCTGGAAATCTGCATTCAGTTGGTTATATCTTTCCCTTTCACCCTTGCTTTTCACATTCCTTCTTTCCACAGCTATTTGTAATGCCTCATCAGACAGCCATTTTGCTTTCTTGCATTTCTTTTTCCTTGGGATGGTTTTAGTTGCTGCCTCCTGTACAATGTTACAGACCTCCGTCCATAGTTCTTCAGGCACTCTGTCTACCAAATCTAATCCTCTAAATCTATTTATCACCTTCACTGTGTACTCACAAGGAATATGATCTAAGTCATACCTGAGTGGTCTAGTGGTTTTCCCTACATTCTTCAATTTAAGCCTAAATTTTGCAGTAAGATGCTCATGATCTGAGCCACAGTCAGCTCCTGGTCTTGTTTTTGCTGTCTGTATAGAGCTTCTCCATCTTTGACTGCAAAGTATGTAATCAATCTGGTTTCGGTATTGACCATCTGGTGATGTCCATGTGTAGAGTCGTCTCTTGTGTTGTTGGAAAAGAGTGTTTGCTATGACTAGCTTGTTCTCTTGACAGAATTCTATTAGCCTTTGCCCTGCTTCATTTTGTGCTCCAAGGCCAAACTTGCCTGTTATTCCGATTACTCCTTGACTTCCTACTTTAGCATTCCAATCCCCTATGATGAAAAGGACATCTTTTTTTGGTGCTAGTTCTAGAAGGTGTTGTAGGTCTTCATAGAACCGGTCAATTTCAGCTTCTTTGGCATCAGTGGTTGGGGCATAGACTTGGATTACTGTGATGTTGAATGGTTTGCCTTGGATACGCACTGAGATCATTCTGTCGTTTTTGAGGTTGTACCCCATTACTGCCTTTCCCACTCTCTTATTGACTATGAGTGCAACTCCATTTCTTTTAAGGATTTCTTGGCCACAGTAGTAGATATAATGGTCACCTGAATTAAATTCACCCATTCCCGTCCATTTCAATTCGCTGATTCCCAAGATGTCGACGTTCAATCTTGTCTCATGTTTGACCACATCCAGCTTGCCTTGGTTCATAGATCTTAAATTCCAGGTACCTATACAATATTGTTCTTTACAGCATTGGACCTTCTTTTCGCTTCCAGATACATCCACAGCTGAACGTCCTTTCGGCTTTGGCCCAGCCGCTTCACTCTTTCTGGAGCTACTTGGAAATGCCCTCCGCTCTTCCCCAGTAGCATATTGGACACCTTCCGACCTGAGGGGCTCATCTTCCGGTGTCATATCTTTTAGCCTTTTGACATTGTCCATGGGGTTTTCTTGGCAAGGATACTGGAGTGGGTTGCCATTTCCTTCTCCAGTGGACCACATTTTGTCAGAACTCTCTGTCATGACCTGTCTGTCTTGGGTGGCCCTGCACGGTATAGCTCATGGCTTCACTGAGTTACACAAGCCCCTTCGCCACGACAAGGCAGTGATCCATGAAGGGGGACACCGACTTAATGGCAATCAATCTATCAATCAAATCTTTTCCATTCAGCAGGATACTACTCCATAATGGTGCATAATATGGCAGTCCTAATTTTGCTTTACAATTTGAGAGATTTGATCAGATTAAAGTTCTTATGCATGGATTATAGTTCTTTACAAGCCACCAGCAGTAAGAGTCAAGATCACTCCCTAGCGAAACATCTTATTGGCATCAATTGTTGAAATAAACTGTTCATGACCCAAGCAATTGTGACAGTGGGGTATTAATGACACCAACAGTGTAGAATCTGTATTAACTCGAGCATCCAAATTAGATATGAGTAATTTGTATTGGTGTGTCTATCAAAACCAGCACAGTGTGACAGTTTTCAGCAAAGGATTACAAGGTTTATGTTAAGGAGAATATAATATCAGAAAGGGCTGCCAAGGCCATTTTATCATTGAAAATTTTACGCAACTATTTCTTCAAAATGTTGCATATGGCAGAATTGAAAAGAGAAGCAAAATATATATATATTTAAAAATAGAGGTTGGACCTAATGTATTTAACATTATTAAAAGTCAAACTGAAGTAACAAATTTAATGACCCACCTGAAACTAACTAAAGCTGGTGCTATCTTTGCTTTGGAGAATTCAAGAATGAGGATGCTGTTGCAAAGATGGCTGTGTATATCCCATAATCTTATCAATGTTCACAACAATCATATTAGGTCGGTCAGGTGCAGAGATAATGGAAAGCTAATGTTTAACTTACTTTATTTAGATGTGTTTTCTAAAATAAATATGTAAATTTTAACATCTTTACCTTTTGTTATGACTTTACCAGTTTTATTTCCAAGGCCTTGGTGTTCTGTATATTTTGGGGCCATATAATTCTTGTGAGCTCTCCTATATGGACATGGGGTTACAATTTGTTTATTGCATTAGAGATTACATTCCTCATCTTCTGATTCTTATAGCTTTTCAAGCATAAGTCTTGATCAATGTGCCTAATGAAATCAGTGAATGAAACTGAGTTAAACAATGCCACATCTTGCCATATGCAATGGACAGTGACAAGTTCTACATATAAATATAGCAATATTTGTCAGCTGAGAAGGTTATGAGGTTGGAAGCTTTACCTATCAAAGATCAGTGTTAAGATGAACCATTGGGGAAAAAAATGACTTGCAGCACAATCATGTGCAAAGTTGTTCAGATTTAAGGAGTGAACATAAGGAGTCCAAGTGCATGCTTTGCACAAAAAATGTTCCAACCAACATAACATCTTCAGTGAAAAAAGGAATGGGCTACAGGTGATGTGAAAGACCTTTGCTTAAAATTCTGATACAAGTGCCTAACTGATCATGTTAAACTCATAACCTTGGCTCTTTACAAGACAGGTTTCCTTGTGCTTATCTCAGAAGGAGTATAGGTACAGAGGAAGATAAATGTATGCTGTCTAGCAAACTCATGGGCAGTTGCTGAAAATCATCAAGCAAAATAAAAATAGCAAGAATGAAGCAGGCGCCAATAAGATGTACTCAGTCCAAGAAGAGATATAAAAGTAGGGTGCAGTTTTCATACAGGAAACAATTCTAACATATTAGTTTTGGTTTACATGCTTATATTCAGTTGTGTTCTCAGGCCAGTAGCACAGAACTCCATTGGAACAGACTCATCTTCCCTTTTGCACCTTCTTTAAATCTGGCTGGAGTGTGAGGCATCTTCTAAGTATCTAGAAGAATGTCTTGGGAAGAGAAAGTAAGGGAAGTTCAGCAATTAAGTCTCTGAGTAGAGTTCACCTCCCGCTGATCTCATGGATATATTTATGTGGTTTTCCAGGCAACAGTATAGAACCGTTTTACCATTGCCTTCATCCAGGGTGTATTTTTGACATCCCAGTCTAGCCTAAGCTCTGTTACTTTATAGTGGTCTCCCATCTAAATTCTAAGTAGATCTGACTTTGCTTAGCTTTTCAGTATCAACTAGATGAATATATGCAATGGGAAGTTTTCAATGGAGAACCATACATTTGCTTAGTTTAAGCATGGTCACATAGATACTAGATTCAAAACACTTGCAGTTTCTTAAAAATGTTCTTCCCATCCAAGAGACCATTCTTATTCTCAGAATGCTTGACAATTTTTCCCCCCACATTTTTCTTGTGTGATGAGCTTACTTTATTGTTAGAGGGGTGGAAGGCACTACGTCTCCCTGGCTGAAAAAAACGCTGAGGGGAAAATGTTCCCTCATGACATCTTTACTTGGGATTCATTGAGAGCATGGAAAACCAGAGAAGCTGGAGATTGTTAGATGGTTATACAATGGAGGAAAAAAACCACATTCATCCTTGTAAATAAGTGCAAGAGCACCACCCTCTACCCATGAGAATTTCTTCAAAATAGATTTTGCAGGTAAAGTGTCTTTCATTAAAATGAATGGGAGCTGGTAAACAAATGCAGGCAAATTAGTGTATTAGATTGCAGGGATCATCTTGATATGGGGTGCCTTTGAAAACTAGTGGCAAACTGGGTTTTTCAAGGATGTGATTTTCATTTGTATCAGCCCTTGGGCATTTCTAACAGATTTCTCAAATCAGATAATTATCTTTAAAGCCCTAAATGTCACGAGATTACTTATATTTGTTGAGGGTCTCAAATCTGGGGGATCCTGTGCTCAAGCTGTCTCAATGATGCTCCCCCGTCTGAAACAGCTTGGCCCCTGATATTTGGACCATCTCCCTATTACATTTTTGAAGAGCTGTGAAAACATAGGTCTTCAGGAAGCATTGGGGAAGCTTGAAGCTTTTGGGGATGCCCAAAAGATGTTATACCAGGAAGGATGTGCCATTCTATTATTGCCTTTTTTATATTTTAATTTTATGTTTTTTATTTGTAAGCTACGGAGTCTTTTGAAACAGAGTGGCATAGAAGCTGAAATACTTAATTAGTATTTTTTTTTCTTTGCTCCCCCCGCCCCCCAGTTATTTTGCATGTTCATTATATTGCTGCTTACTTTGTTTTCAGTGTGTACTCTTAAATGGTGCAATTGTTCTTTTTTTTTTTATTATTATCTTTGCTCTTAAACCTAGTACATTAGTTGTATTCATCTGTTGTAAATTTCTCGCATGATGCTCGGAAATTTGCTGATACTTTTGATTAGAGAAAGATCAATAACAACATTTATCAGTGACTGGAAACCCCTTATGGACTTTTTGCTGAAAAAAGAGAAAAATGAACTTGTGATTTATGGGCTTGAGGATTAGAAAGGGTAGCTTATGGAAAGAAGGTAAGTATGATGTAACCTTAGGGTAAAATATAAATGCATTTGTAACAGCTTTCAAAAAGATTGGAAGCTGCTTCTTTGTAATTTTTTTTTTAATTTTTCCTTTCCTTTCTGTTTGTATTTTTTTTCTCATTCACTATTCTTTCTTATTTTCTTTGTTTCTTTTTTAATATTTGTATTGTTTTTATCTTGTTAAAAATTTCTTCAATAAAAATTATATATAAAAGAAATTTGCTGATACTGATCCCAGGGTATTGTGGGAATTTTGAAATGGCTATTTACGGTCGCCTGTAAGCCCCCTTGGAGTAGGAGAGGGTGTGGAAGATGTTTGTCCAAGGCCCTCTTTAAATATGGGAGCCAGTTATTTTAATAGCCTGGAATGCACTTGCTCTTAGCCAAAAGGCTTTTACTCTTATCTAACTGCTGACCTTACGGTTGTAATAAAGCAGTGTTGTCCAAACTTGGCCACTTTAAAATGAGTGGACTTCTGGCTGGGGAATTCTGGGAGTTGAAGTCCACTCATCTTAAAGTGGCCAAGTTTGGACAACACTGTAATAAAGGCTTCATGATGATGAATTCGGAATACAGGCAAATCTTCACATATACTTTTTTTTTTCCAGATGCAGGCATAATGTAGGTTCGAGGTATTGTGGTTTGCCAAAACTTTAGGATGCTCTGTTTAGCTTGTTATTGGTGGGATAAGGTATAAATTTCGTTATTATTTAACTCTGAACTTCCTTCATCAGGTGATGCTTATTTCATCTCCCTATTCAGTAAACATCAGTTATCAATAGAAGAGAATATCTGTAGCTCAGGGATGAACTGTAGAGTCCTTGGGGTTCCCTAAGCCTGATTGTTTTCTTGCAGACGTTTCATTACCCGACTAGGTAACATCTTCAGAGCTAGAAGGGAGATGTTACTAGAGCAGTGAAGATGTTACCTAGCTGGGCAATGAAACGTCTGCAAGAAAACAACCAAGCTCAGAGAACTCCAAGGACTCTACAGATCAGTTATCCTCTTGTGTTTTCTCATGCACAAATTCTTCCTTTGCAGTTGAGAGACCTGCTGCAATGCATGCTGCATGATCCAGTTTGTGAGAACATCAGTTTACATTTAATTTCTCAAACACTTCATGGAAAGTAAAGACAGCTAGTTAGAGTATTCTTTCTTAATACAGCAGTGTTTTGCAACCTTGGCAAATTGAAGATGTGTGGACTTCAATTCCCAGAAATCTCCAGCCAGCATGCTGGCTGGGAATTCTGGGAGTTGAAATCCACATATCTTCAAGCTGCCAAGGTTGAGAAACACTGTTCTACAGGGACAGTGCCCTTAGCTTGTTCTTACTGGTTAATGTCAGATGCATCCAGAGTTCAAAACATCATTGCTACTAACAGTATGCCAGGTTTGTAGTGAAACAGGTCACACTTCTGAATCCTTTTAAGAGGACTGTAAATAGATACTAAGACTGATTAGAGCTAAACTATGTCTGATTCACACCTGCTAAGCAATGATTTTTGTTAACAATAGTTTGCTGTTTGGGTACATAAGTTATGTTAAGGCATAAATCATAGTTTACAAACCACAGTGGCTGGTTTTAGATACTGCACATACCATAAACAAATTATGTCATGGCTTAACATAACTTTGAACCCACTCTGTACATTTCTTTAAGAAATAGATTGTATATGTATTTTTTCTGTTATTATTTTTGAGTGATGTGGAAAACTATAGAGATTCAGAAGTGGTATGGAATCTAGAAGGTTTTACTCCTTTGCCTCTTACTTTAGTTTTGATTGGACCTCTTCGTGCCTGCCACTTACATTGCCAAATGTGATATGTTCCAATAAATATAACATAATATAGCAGATCCATTCTGGATTAATGGGGGGAAAAGGTTGGACAAAAGATAAAAGATGTTTTTTCCTTGGATCTCAATGTGGTTCAAGCTTCCTGCATTACCCTACAATAAAAAAAAAAGTAGCTGTTTATTTATTCATTTCCTGGTATTTATTTACTGGCCCCTTGTGAAAATTCTAGGTGATTTACAAAACATTGTAATAAAAATAATAAAATCACATTCAACTACAGTACAAATATATAAATCCAACCTTTTAAAATGGAAAACAAACACTAGATGTTGTTCTCTGAAAACATGTATGAAAAGCCACGCTTTGCTGAATATGACAAGGGTGGTGGTCATCTAGACCTTGGTGGAGAAGGAGTTTGTTCCAAAGGGTTGAGGCAGTGACAGAGAAGCAATACTTCCAGGCCCCCACCCCCTTGACCTCTCAAGCTGAAGGGACCTGTAGCATCTCTTCCTGTGCAGACTGGACAGGCCAGCTCAAATCATTATGGAGAAGGAGGTCCCAGGCATCCGAGTCCTGAGCCTGTAAGGTTTTAAAGGTTAATACAATAATTTGAATTGCATACTACTGTTGTCTTTTCACTTTGACTAATGCCTGATAGATGTGGAAGTAAAAGGTATCTAGGACATTATATTCTGTTGGCCTGTTTGCTAGAGCTTTTTGTGCATACTAGGGCTTGAACATTTTAGTTGCAAGAATCTGGATGACCAGGAGATGGAAGGGAACAGTTAATAATTTCCTCCAGTAGTTGCAGTTCAGATTATGGTAGCCTTCAGTTTGTCCTCTTGGGGTAAACAACATCATGCAAAAGGCAGAAAATGTTAGACAAAAAAGAGTATGATTATAAATAAGAATATGAATTGGAGAAAAAGCCATTTAGTCATAAGAATTGATTCTGATATTGAGTTTGGAACACAGCAGGAGATGTTATTTAATTATGATGTGTATCTTTCCATTGATCATTTACAGCATATGTCTGCATTGCTCCATTTTTTTATTTGTTTGTTTGCTTGTTTAATCCTGTATATAGAGAATTTGCTGCCAAGTGATATGTTATTTTTAGTTTTGTTGATGGCCATTGCATCATTTCAAATGGGTGCTATGGGGTGAGGCCTTGCTTTGACCCTGTTGCAATTCAGTAGAGATGGATGAAATATTTCAGGCCAACATTCAGAGTCACAGTGAAGTTTTCTGTTTATATTAGTAGAATAGGACTGGTATTTTCCCCCAATTCCCACCCAGCTTTTAAAGCCATAGAAACCAGTTCATTTTGCTGTAGACTTTTAGACAGTGCCATGGCCTCTGTTGTTGATTAGTTGGTGACATACTTCTGTTTGACCTTATAAATAAAGTATAAGAATATTAACAAATATAGTAACATTGGTTTACTAGTGTATTTCTTTGTTTTCTGTAGGCCCATGCCAAAGTGTGGCATCTTTATAATGACAATTTTCGTCCTGCTCAAAAAGGTCACGTATCAATTGCCTTAAGTTCTCATTGGATAAAACCTCAAAGCATGGCTGAAAAAAATATAGAGGAATGTCAGAAATCTCTCGACTTTGTGCTGGGCTGGTTTGCAAAGCCTATATTTATTGACGGAGACTATCCTCAGAGCATGAAGCATTATCTTTCCTTGACATTACCAGAATTCACTGAAGCAGAAAAAAAGTTAGTCAGAGGAACAGCTGATTTCTTTGCGCTTTCGTTTGGAGCCACATTAAGTTTTCATCTGGTGGATTCCGACATGCTGTTCCAGCAGCGGGAGTCACTGAACCTGAGGCAGCTACTTTACTGGATAAACAGGGAATATAATACATCACAGATCTTCATTGTAGAGAACAGTTGGTTTGTTTCTGGAAATACGAAGACAGATGATTCTAATTATATGAATTACCTTAAAAATTTCATTATGGACACATTAAAAGGTAAGGTTGCTATTGGCATTCTTGTCAATATATATACCACTTAAGAGAAGCATTATTCGTATTATGTCAATTAAATAAATTCTATTTGAACATTAATGAACAGGTGCTTGCAGACAGATGGTTTAAGCAGTATGTAGCTGTCCTGCTTTTCTTCCTTAATATTTTATTTTCCTAGTAAAGAAAATGCAGTATGAAAGAGGTATGGGAAAACATGGGAAGGTTACAACTGAAAGGGTGTGTAAGCTGAGTTCCTTGGAAAGTTCCATACACGAGGGAAAATATTTGAATGTGAGAAATCTTGATTGAAGCTCATTATAGAACCATGTTCCAAAAGTATAGGATTTACCATCCTCTATCATTGCAAAAATATTTTCTGAACAAGAATGGATATTGTTTTGTTGGTAATGGCAATAAGATAAAAGACTTAATATTACTTTGCAACACTTGTATACTTGGTTATATGGTTTCCAAAGAATCACTTGAAGGGAAAACTATCCAGTGATTAGTTTTAGTGCCTTGAGATAGCTGAGCAAGTATTACCAAGCAGGCGTGTAGTCTTATATTCGGGCAGTAGTCTATTCAAATTCTTGGTCTGGTTGAAATAATTTATTTCCCATTAATGAAGAAGTAGAAATAATTATTTGAGAGCTTATTCTGCTTTTACCACAAGTTTATGCAGCCGTACTTCAGTCACGTATATTCCTATTTATACCTCTTTGAAGATGAATTCAAGTGCTGGTAAATGCATCAGAAGGAAATTTTTATTTTTAAATAACAGCTGAACTACATCATTTTCCTGTGGAAAATTGAGTTTACTATATACTGGTGTCAAGTTGTATTAATTTTACATAAAATGTTCTTATTTTTGCAGCCTTTGATAAATTGTGGTATATTTATAATTTTAAATTAAGATAATACTTGTTTACTATTGCAGTTTATATCTTGCCAATTTACAGTAAAACAGACAAGACACACATATGCACACATATGTACTTTGTGTGTACTTTAGATATCATAGGAGGGGAATTGCAGGAAAGGAGTGCCATCTCAAAAAAGATAGGGAAAGCACATCTGTATATATTGCATCTCTCTGTTTCTGCTGTCCCCTCATGTTGTGTCTAGAATAATTTCATCTTCATAGTATCACCCAGCCATTGTTGAATTGATATTATTAAGTGATAAGGTGATAAAACCTGCCCATATTATAATTGATGACTCTAGAAACACTGTACATCCCTAGTGTGGAATTGACTTGTGTGTGTTTGTGTGCACTGGGAAGCACAAGAAGCACAGGTTGTGTATACTCTGCTCTGAGTCATGTCATGTCATCAAGAGATGAGGTCTTAGAATGGAAGAGTTGGCAGCATTCAGGGCTGGTGGCCAGCTTTCTTTCCCAGAGAGATGCATTTGGGGAATTGTTTCTGGATTGTTTTTCTCCAGCCTGGTAAGGCCCATTTTTTAACTCAATATTTCTTTTGTTGGCTTCTCCCAAACCACCAAATTTAGTTCCATTCTGTTTCTCTTTTAAAAGAATTATTCTAGCCTTGTTTAACTTGTTAACTCCAGGTGTTTTTGAACTGCAGCTCCAGAATCATCTGGAAGGCTCTATTAAGCCAAAGTATTTTCCACAAAACAGATGTAGCTGTTCTGAAGTGTACAGCGTTTAATGCACAGAGAAATTAGTTCTGTCTTTGTTGTTTATTCTTCAGCTATCAGATATGATGGAGTTTCTGTGATCGGGTACACAGTTTGGTCCCTCATGGATGGCTTTGAATGGCTCAGAGGCTATATTCGACGGGGCTTATTTTATGTTGACTTTCAAAGCCGAGATAAAAAAATGATATTGAAATCTTCAGGCTTGTTCTACCAAAAGCTGATTGAAGACAACGGTTTTCCCCCAACACCAGAAAGCCAACCTTTTGAAGGGACTTTCCCCTGTAATTTTGTTTGGGGGATCACAGAAAACTTTCTTCAGGTAAGGGGAAACCAAATAAGGTTTTCCAGTCTTTCTTTGGTGCTAGCAGATGGTAATTTTGTCTCTGATTCATTACAAGTATTTTATAATTGCACCAATATGGTGGAATACTCTGACAAAGCTCTTCATAAATATTAGATTCCTCTCTGTATCACATGTGAAATATCTATACACATCCAGAGACCAACTACAAAATGTATTATCTTTCAGTCTTGGATATTTCCCTTATGGTGTGCTACTGGACGGGAGAGCTTTGTTTGCCCCTAAGCAACCTACATGGGATAAATGGGCAGTGTGAAATTATCCTATACTAGATCTGTTGGCAGAAATGCGGAATTGACTCAGAGTTGGCCCTAAGCAAAAAAAAAGAAAAAAAGAAAAAAGGATAACATCTACCATTTTCAGTTGCCTTTGTGATGATATTGGTGGGTGGTTGCTTTCTCTGTTTGTGACAGAATGAATTCCTTTCTCCCTCTCTCCTTCTAGATAGATACAACTCGAACTCAGTTTCTTGACCCTAATGTTTATATATGGGATGTTCACCAAACCAAGAAACTCATTAAAATTAATGGAAGTGGTGTTCTGAAACGCAAGCCTCACTGTGTTGACTTTTCTGCTGTCAGATTCCAGGTTTCTTTACTTCAGAAGATGCACATTACACATTTTTATTTTTCACTAATGTGGCCTTTGATCCTCCCTTTTGGCAATGAGACAACTGTTAACCAAACGCTTCTATTTTACTATCAGTGTTTTGTGCGTGAACTCCTCAGAGTTAATATCACTCCTGTAGTTGCTTTGTGGCAACCTGGGACTAAGAATCAAGGACTGCCTCGTTCTCTGGCCAGCAATGGAGGATGGGAGAGCCATCATACTGTGGAAGCTTTTGTTGCGTATTCTCAGTTCTGTTTTAAAAACTTTGGCCAACATGTCAAATTTTGGATCACAATGAATGAACCCAATGTGAAGAACTTGACATACAAAGCTGCACATAATCTTTTGAAAGCACATGCCAAAGCATGGCACCTGTATGATAAAAAATTCAGAAAGACTCAAAAAGGTAAAATATCAATTGCCTTACATGCTGACTGGGTTGAGCCTGCCTGCCCCTTTTCAAAAAAGGATGAAGAGGCATCCAGGCGAGTTTTGGAATTTGACATTGGCTGGCTGGCGGAGCCCATCTTTGGGACTGGTGACTATCCAGAAGTGATGCGACAGTGGCTTCGCCAAAAAAATGATCTAGGTTTTTATAATTTTCAGTTACCTTATTTCTCAGCAGAGGAGAAGAATCTAATATATGGCTCATTTGACTTCTTTGCTCTAAGTCACTATACCACAATCCTTGTCAATTCTGAAAAAGAAATTCCCACAAAGTACGATAACCTCCTTGATATCCAGATGCTAAATGATATCACTTGGGTGAAATCGCCCAGCCGAACTCCAGTGGTGCCCTGGGGACTACGGAAGCTTCTCAGTTGGGTTAAACATAAATACGGCAATATCCCAATTTATATTGTAGCCAGTGGAATCGATGATGAGCAGAATGAATCTCATGACAAGTTGAGGATATATTATCTGGAGAATTATATTAACGAAGCCTTAAAAGGTAAGGATCTTATAGAAAAGCATTCATGCTTTCATAACCATATATTTTGTTGCATTTTCTGGAACAATATGTGTTTGAAAGACAGAAAAATAATAACACTGTGGTTTCAAATGGTAAAGTAAATGAAACTAAGGGTGTGCAGTGGATTTGAAGGCAAGGTGTTCCAAGGCACATAGGGGTGCAAACAGCACCTATCTGCAAGTCCTTAAACCAAACACATCTTCTAGGATCACATGCTCAGAATTCTTTTTTGGCCTTCAAAACCAAAGAGTAGCAAGGCCTTACTGAAAATTTAGTTTTCACAAATACAAAGCAGGGTGAAAATGGTTGTGTCTGAGGGGAAAAAAAAAAGGAAAAGTAATTTTTTTTTAACTATAAAACCATTGACTGTAAAGTATACAGTCTGTAAAGTTTTACCCATCCTATTTGTATCTAGATTTTTTTTGCTGCCCTTGTGATCTCTTGTGCCACATTTTCTCCCTGTCTGTTGTTCTATCATCCTTTCTTCTTCCAGAGAGACAAAAGTTCATAGCACTATGACACTTAAAAAATTAATATTATTTTGTCTTTAAAATTATTTTTTCCTAAGCAAATATAAAATAAGGCTTTACTATAAAATAAGAAGGGAAAGGAAAGGCTGATGGTTTTCAGTGTTTGCTCCAAACAAGATGAGTTGTTTGAGTGTGATTGTACTTTGATATTTTTATTTTTATGCAAAAGTAGGCACAGGAAACTTCACATTTGAAAAGGGTGGTGAATTAAAGATTACATTTATATTTGTTTCTATCTGTTCTTCTGTATTTGGTCATGACAGTTGGGGGACTACAAGTTCAGTAGTTGAGAATTGTATATTAATGTACAGATAAGATTGTTGCTAAAATAAACCCACCACTAATTTTTTGTTCCTCTGTTCTTTTATGTGTTCTTTTTTGCAGCCTACACCTTGGATGATGTTAATCTCCATGGCTATTTTGTCTATTCTTTCAGTGACAGAGGGGACTCTAGATCATATGGTCTCTATCGTTACGTGATAAACCAGTATGAAGCAAAACCTTCGCTGATGTATTATAGGCAGATAATTGACAATAACACCTTGCCTGGCTCAGGAAACCAAGACCGGGTTTGCCCCAAAGAGGCTCTTCACTGCCCAGAATGTGAATCTTTGCAACCTAGAAAATCTTTGTTGGCGTTTATATCATTCATACTCTTTGCTTTCATTGTTACTATATTTCTGATTGCTTACTACTCCAAGAAGATTGAGAAAAGGCCCAAATACCATTTCCCAGTTGCTTGCTGCCTTTCACCTGTGTTACCTGGAGGAGTCTGGAAATGATTATGCGATAGGCTCTGATTGTTACTGCACTGGGTAGGCTGCCTAATGCTGTGGATCCCTGAGCACCCAGATGAATCATGTCCATGGAGTTTGTATGACTCCTCTTGGGATTGGTATTAGCATTTTTGGTTTTAGCTCCCGGAAGTTAATTCCAACTCTCTTCTCCAGTAGTGGCTTTGATTCACCAAGGGAGATGGAGGCACATTGCCTTTGCTTGCCCCATTAGAGATATTCTCATGTAAATGCTCATCTGCACCATCTTGATGGAGATCTCTTTGAGGAGATTGAATATGTCTCTTGGTGAGGATGATGCTTGAAGTGAATAGCTTGTACAAATGCTGAGGAGTGGATTGCTTCTTCCGTATGCTGTCAGCAATGCCAAAGCTTTCTTTCAGGATACTCCTTTCTATTCCCCTCTTTTCCATTTTCTGTTTCATACTTCAAAATTTGATTCAGCTTCTTTGTGCATGAACATGCCTAGTCTTTTAATGGGCTAATTTTAGTTCCTGTTCTAGGAACTAGGATTTTCTTTCCATAAATTATTATTGTAGTTCTACAATTGTTTCCTGTATTTATTTGGTCACCATGAGAGCCTCCCTCCCCCTTTTAGCTGAAGGTTTAAAATTAGACTGATGAAGACATAAAGAGATGAATTTAGATACACCATTTTTTTTAATAAATCATAAATCTTTGGCTACTGAGTTCACAGAATAAAATTAACATTTTGTTTAGTCAGATGATCTTTAAGAGCTCAGGGACAGGCAGAAGGCCCCATATTCAGTCTGTCCAATGTTCATATAGTGTTTGGTCTAAAAGGCTCAAGTATCAGTGAGTACAAATAATAAAGTACTAGATGGATCAATGTTCTGTCAATACCTGTGTTCTTGCTGACTCTTAAATTGAAAAGTTAACCTAAAAAAGGTCCAGCATACGTGTAAGAATACTAAAGCAGGAAAATGGTATCTTAAAACTGCATTTTGATCATCTGTGAATTGATAAGCAATTGTGAACATGCCCAACTAAATTTTCCTATAAAAAGAGAATAGTTATATGGACAAAGAAGAATGTCTGAAGTAAGGGATTTCTTTAGCATTTGGAGTTAATTTATTTCCATAAAAAGAGGCAGCCAAAGTAATTCTACAGCTTGTCCTCTTTTTAGTTGCTGATGTTGCTCTACATTAGTGAAAGAATCTGTCTTGTTGCATCTTTCATAGGAAAGCTGTAAACAGGGCCAGGGTAAGTAAGTAAGTAAATGACATCTGGTAAGATTTAAAAGCAATATGAATCAGGCAGTAACTGTGAGATTGGGTATTTTCAGATAACAAATGGAAGTCCTACCCTGTTCGTGTCCTTGGAATGAGTAGATAGCAACCAACAGATTCAAATCACTCCTAGCTTTTATGTTTTTAAAGTTTATTTTTTTCCTATTAGCATTTGGTGCAGTCTTAACTCTTCTTTGCAGCTAGCATGTGCTCATCCACCTTTTCTCAGCTTGGCACCTGCTGATGTATGGGTGACTCCCAGAATTCTCAGCTTGTCTGGCGAATTTGCTGTAACCTAATTACAGACTGCAATCATAAACAGCCTTACTAGAATTTAAACCCCCGAGAACATTGCCCAAATAAACACGTAAATGATTGGCTACAAGTGTTCATAACACTCTGTCTATTCCATTTTGTAAAAGAGTGCTTTAGGGTTTTTTTCTCTCCCTCCCACCCCCGGTTTTTGCTGCTGTTGGCTTACTAAAGGTTGTACCAATTTTAAACATTGTCAGTACCTGATCTTTCAGATGGGCCCATGAAATATATTTTCTCTTTTTCTGTAACAAAAATTCAGTAATTAGGACCAAACTGATGCAGGATTTAAAAAACAAGCAGTGATAGGACCATTTTCCCCCTCTTAGATGGCATATGTGTTTTCCCCATTTCATTGCATTTGGGGAATTTAAAATGGAGCTAATGTAGTTTGTGAGCAGAATGCATATGTTTTCATGATACAGCAGATTTAGTTATTTATAAAGTTATTTATAAATAATACTTGAGCTCCATTCCCGAGGTATGCTGTTCATCTAGCATTTAATCTATATGCAGTAACTGGATAAGAGAGAAACTATTTTATTTATTTAACTTATTTTTATCCCGTTCACTCCTGATCAAACCAGCATGCAGTAGTTCACCACACGAATGCAAAACAACAATAATAAAATACAAACATTACACATACAGTCTAAAACATCATTATAACTTCCATAAATAATAATAGTACACAGACAATAAAAAAAAACCACAGATCCAATGCTAAAGTAACCAATCTTCTTAAAATAACTCATTTTAAGATTGTGTGTGCAAGATAGGGGAGGCTTGGGTATAGCTATGTTTTTTGTCTCTTAAATCAGATAGTAGTGATTCAAACTATTGGAAAACTACACCCAATAATAATAGCAAGTGGAAAACTGCATTCATGATTACACTGTAAATGTTTATTTGTGTATATGTAAACTTTCTCCAGTATTTGAAGGACAGGGAGTGGCCCATTATTGTTTTGTTTTGTTTAACTATAACATGCCTTGGTTATGCCACTAAAATCTTTCTGCACATTGGGTTGAGGTGTAGAGGAATAATCAGCTTGATTTGTATTTAGAGTTCTTGTTGTAGTGGTAAAATTGCCACTAGGTGGGTTTTAACCTACGTAAACAGTATTTGTGTTCATCAGTCCTTGATATAAAAAAAAGTTTAAAAGCTTCAATTTCAAATTATATTTGGTAGGTAGAAAAAGGAAAATTTAACGGAAAAACAAGGACAGCTGAGCTGTGAAGCTTATTGCTGGAGTTCATAACCCCAATTTTTCCCAACTGTAAATTGCACGCTATCTTTTCTCTATTATTTATTTACTAACTCTGAATTTTGCATTTTTATGTGGATATATCCCGTACGGTATAAACGGCGTCAGTGGATATGGAATGCAAAAGATAATTCCTTTTTAAACATAATGGCTTCTATTGTTAAAAAAAAAGTGTATAGCCATAAACTGAACTGTGTTTTGCAATTATCATGCATTGTTGCTGACTCTGTATGCTTTGAAAATTCTTCATTCATGTCCTTTTTAATTGTGCTAATAACCTGTACATTATTTCCACTTTCCTGAAACCTGTAAATGTGATATGACTGTGTAGCTTAGCAAATTCAGATTGTTTGACATACTGTATTGTATGGAATGAATGGCAGCAGCGAATATATTTGCAAAATTAATCAGCTGTTTGTCTTGTTTATTATTTTATAAATTGAAACACAGTACTTTACAAGTTCCACATCTTTTTTTACAATTTGTTTATTTACTATTTCTGATTCATCTAGTTTGTATTTTATGTATTTTTAATTTAAAATATTTAGGGATTGATTGTCTACCTGAAGAACTATAAAGGCTAGGTAAAGTGTGTCCCAATCTGACATCTTAATGTTTGAAAGTCCTAATCAGTTTGATCCTGCATCCTCATCAGTGTATATTCCAGAAGGCCAGGAAGATTAATTTTAGACAGCAGTTTGGATTTGAGCAGTACATAAGCCTATAGCTCAATTTATAATCTGTAGTTTTCTGAAAAGGATCCCCTGATCTAGATCCAAGAGGATTTAATACTGTGCCCCAGGGTACCTCTGATCTGAATGGGGGATCTTGTACTGACTATTTATATGGACAAAAAATTCAGTTAGAATAAATGAGAGTGCTTTTGTGTCAGCAAATAATGAATACAGGTCTCAGTTTTCAAAGTAAAACTGGAATGGACAGCAAAGGGATAAAATGCCTCTACAAATCCTGCCCTGCCAAGGTGCCAGTCTTGCGGTTGGAGGGAATCAAGTTGTTTGTAACAGCCTTAAGAGATAAAAATTGTATTCACATGAAATTTGGGCCTACATTAGTTTCTTAGTTAGGGCATTCTGTCACAAACTTCCTGTGATTGCCTTGTGTTGTTTCCCAGCAAAACCTGCCTCATAAAAATGCTACATCCTGTGGTGTCCACAAGGAGGGAGTCAGAAAAGACAGCCACAACTGTGCGATCAAAGACCTGCCCTTTTTATGTGTACAGTACTGCAATGCCTGTAAAGAGGGGCAGGGCTTTGATCACACGGTTGTGGCCATCTTGACTTTTTTAACCCCTCTGCAGACACCCGATTCTGTACTCAAAACAGTTGAAATCAGTAGACTACATGTTATTTTTGTTTTAGTTTTTTAGAAGGCTTTTTTTGGGCATACTAATTTTATTGTTGGGGGATTTGCTTTCTTTCTAATGCTGGAAGCGCAATCTTTTTGAAGCCACTTTTTGCAATGACAACCTAATAACAATAAATTAATAATCTCAGCCTGTGGCTTCCCTCCACAAATTATGGCTGCATCCTAGACCGCAGAAGTTTATTATTTGCTTGGGCAGTGGCTATGAACAGAGCAGAGCAATTTACGAGTGAGCCTCCTATTGTTGTGAAAATTGTGATGCATGGAACAGAAAATATAAATGTATTTTTCCTTTTGAGAGTATATTATAAGCCAATGATCAAAAGAATGGAGGGAAAGATGGAGGATTTTTGTGTTTTTTCAGAAGCTTCTGCGGAGTTGCAAATGTACACAATTCATATCCTTACTGCTTATTTTGAACATGCCTGCTTTTCTTTTCTTTATTCTTTATATCCACTTTAATTTTAGTGTCATCAAAATTGGAACGTGGCTCACCAAGTCATTCCCAGAATGGGGCTGCAAAAGTCTTTTTTTTTTTAGTTCTGTTATGAATATAATGAAATAAATCCATTATTTGCATGTCTTGCTTAGTTGGACTTATATGGAAATTATCTCTTCGGTTCTTGGTGACTTTGTGTAGCTGAACCCTGAGCTACGTATATTCTCTGCTATTGGAAATGATCTCTCTAGAACTTGAGTGATAGTTTCTGCCAGATCAGGGGGAAGGAAAAAGAAACAAAAGAAGCCAAAACTTCTGATGTGTTAAGCAAAGCATATGGAAATAACCATATTATTGTTTATGCAACGTTGGCAGCTATGGTTAAGAAAGTTCAATTCCAGCTGAATTATTAGCACGTGTAATGGTGGTAAGTTTGGCTTTCTCTCTCTTTTTTAAATTGACTTGCTGAACATTTGGTTCTGGTCTGCTTTCTACATCTCCTTACCTGTTTTGCCGGAAGGGGATTCTTACTATGGAGACTTGACAAGTTTATGGCATGTTTCTGAAAGATGTACTACAAAAGCTTCCATGTTGATTTCAGTTTGATGCTGTACCAGATTCAGGGTCTTGTTTTTGTGTTTGCTGATTATTTTTTTCTACACCCATTTTTTGGACTTGCTTGATAGATCTTAGTTTGGAACTCAACAAAGGAGCCCTTCTCACATTATTCCATTGTAGAGGTTTTCCAGCCTTTGTTATTTTATCATACCTTAAGATATAAAAGAATTTTGCAGTAAACTTTGGAATGTATTTGGTGGTGTCACCTCCATTGGAATCCATGATGGGGGAAGCAAAATCTAAATCAGGCCTGCAGAATATATGGCCCATGGGCCATCTTGCGCAGGCAAGAGGCATTTTTAAAATATTCAGTAAATTCACTGCTGTCAAATGTTGCTGCTGCAAGTAAGGATCTGCTGCTGCTGCCTTGAAAAACATGCCGCTGAGCATCTCCAATGCCTTCAGGCCTCACTGATGCCACCACTGCTGCTGTTCCACTAGCTGTCAAACAGCTGATTGGTGTGCCAGGTATTCCCTTGTGGCCTGCAATTATTTTTAATTTATCAGCTTGATCTGTACAAGTTGGGTGAGCCTGATCTAGACAGTTTTTAACCTTCCTGTGGAGAAGCTAGGAGGATGCACTTATTTTTTTGAAATGTCTGCCATGGTTAAGAGGTTTTTCATTTTCATTCAGCTTTAAAACATGGCTTTTGCATTAGTGCTGGGATCATTGGACAGAATCTGATTCATGTTAGTGGTGCTTTTTGCAATGATCATACAAGCAGGCAATAATTGTGGATTAAACAAGTCAATCCAGGAAGTGGATGATGAAGAAAGAAGCATTTATACCAAGGTCTTGGTGCTTCTGTTAAGTGTGCCAGGCTTCATATAGATTAAACAAGCATGGAAGAAATTTCTTGATTATGTTATACATTTTTTATAAAGGGCAATTTCTATTTCACCATGACTGGCTTGTTGATTTTTTTTTAATGCTGGATCAGAAAACTACCCAATCAAAGCATTAATAGAATAAAATGAATTTTAGGATCTCCACATCTCTGGTCAAAATTTCTTGTGGAGTTGGCTTCAGAGATGGAGGTGTAATGTTGGTATTTCCAAACAAAATTAAATCGCTTCTGGTTTTGTTTTTAATCTTGGTTAATGATAGAAGAGAATATATGTAGCTCAGGGTTGAACTGTGGAGTCCTTGGTGCTCCTGAACCTGGTTGTTTGCTTGCAGACATTTTATCACCCAACTAGGTAACATCATCAGTGCTAGTGAGTGTGGAGTTTGCTGCCTGTTTATATATAGTAGTTTGCCCTGCCAGTTTTGGTGAGGGTGTGGCTTCCTTCTTGATGGTTCCTTGATTAGAGTATTGTTTTCTGCCTGATTGTTGTTGATCCCTGCTTAGGTGAGTATTGGCTGCTGGAGATGATGTATTCTGGTCTTTTTGTTTCCTTCTTAGCTTTTTTACTGTCTTTTTTGAATGGTATATAAATATACCGTATTTTTCCAACTATAAGACGATACTTTTTTCTAAAATCCTTACCCTAAAAATTGAAGGGTGTCTTATTCAAGGAAGTCAGCCGAGGAGAGAACCGCGCGGTGGCAAAACTGCCCATACTTTGTCTCTGCAGAGAGGCTTCCTCCTATTGCTAGCCTCCAATCACGAGTGAAATAGCTTGCCTCCCAAACAGACTTCCTCCAATCACGAGCCTGATGTAACTGACATCAGCTGATGCTGAACAAACCAATTAGAGGAAAGCTGTTTGCAGAGACAAGCTATCTGCAGTTTCACTCGTGCTTGAATGTAATCAGTTATGCAAAAGAGCCTGGAAATAGAGCTGCAGAGAGACGGTTTGGACCTCCTCCCACCGAGTGTATCAGGTAAATGTTAACTAACTACTAAATAAAAATGTGTTCTGCACTATCTTTAAAATATTGATTTTTTAATTTTGGGCTGGAAAAGTGGGGGTCGTCTTGTACATGGGGGCATCTTATTGTCGGAAAAATACGGTAGTTTATTTCTATGTGTCTATTGATGGGTGATTTGTCTGAATGCCAAGCTTCCAGGAATTCCCTAGTGTTTTTGGATTTAGCTTGGTCTAGGATGCTGAGAGTTGAGTCTGTCCATGTGTTGTGAGATTAAGGAGCTTTCATCGTGTCTTCTGACTGATAGTTGGTGTTCATGGATGCGCTCTGCTACTCTTCTGCCTGTCTGGAAGAAGACTGTCTAGAAGACAGGCAGGCAGAAGACTAGCAGAGCACATCCATGAACACCGAGTAGTCAGAAGACACGATGAAAGCTCCTTAATATCACAACATGGTAATTTGGTAAATATTTTGTTGTACTGTGGTTTGTATTTACGTTTTGAAGAAGTCATCATGCTTATTTGTCTTCTAGTAGACAGAAATCAGGTCTGGCAGTTCAGTGGGTGTGTTTAAATCATGAGCATGGCTGTAGAAAGAATGCAAACATTTAGATTATGTAAGTTGTGTTTTTTTGTTTATATAAAATGGAGAACAACATTCACAAAATCTCTGAAAATGTGCCTGTTATGCAGCTGACATTGTGAGCATGGGTTGACTTAAGCCAGTTTGCTAAAAGATATACACATGATGAATTGAGCATTGAGCAAATGATCACTTCCCTTTGTATGTATGCAATGCAGAGAGATAAAAAGAATCTACAAAGATCTAGGTCTTTATTGTCAGGATACAGCTCCAGAACATGTAAAATAAATCAGACGGAAGTAATTTTGAGCATGGGACTCAAACAAATAGGACACATTCAAGTTTCTGATCTCTGACTTGGTGATCTTGATTGTGATATGTATAAACCACAGGCATAAACCATTAATGTAAAAACTGCAGAGGAAATTTGCAACCCATTATGCTTTATAAACCTGTAGTTTTTTGTATAATTGTTTTTGTTTAACCAGCAGGCAGCTGATAGAGAAATAGCTGTCATGTATTTGCTAAAGACACAGCATGCAGCTGCTGGTGTCTTCAGCAGATATGTGACAACCATTTCTCTATCAGCGTGTTGGAACCAGCTTTATCTGCTGAATTTCTCCTTGCTGTTCTGGCGTTAAAGATATAAAAGATCTGTCAGGAAAAAAAAAAAAGAAATTATAGGCAACCCTGTTTATATAGTCATGTGTTCTATTGAACCAAATTTTATTGCACATCTAGTTTGACTTAAATGATTGCGTAAATGATAATTGGATATCTCCTCCTGCCAATGGAACACCTTCCAAAGGCATAAAATCAGATTTGTAAAGGATGGTAAAGGCTCTGTGGGAGGAAGGAAAGGAGGCAAAAGTCATGTTGGTACTTGCAAATCAACAAAAGGACCGACTAAATAAATTTGAACAACAAAAAAGCCAAGGTGAATTGGGTTTGGAACAACACTACTTTGCTGTTTAGTGCTAGCTTTATTTTTTTAAAAAAACACACCCTGTTCTCCATAGATTATTTCAATATCACTAGTACAGTAGTACCTCTACTTACGAACTTAATCCGTTCCGTGACTCTGATCGCAAGTCGAGTTGGTCGCAAGTCGAAGTAAATTTTCCCATAAGGTTCAATGTAATTACCGTTAATCCATTCCGGCGTCCGCGGACGTGTCAGGGGCGGAAAAATGGCCGCTGACCACGTGGCAGGGCGGAAAAATGGCCGCGGACGTGTCGGACATAAAAATGGCCACGGACCACGTGGAACGGGCGGAAAAATGGCTGCGGACCACATGGCACGGGCGGAAAATGGCTCATAAGTCGAGGCGAGTTCATAAGTAGAGGTAAATTTTTGGGGCCGGAGCTGATCGTATCTCGAAAATTTCGTAAGTAGGGGCGTTCGTAAGTAGAGGTACCACTGTACTTTTAGAGCATCTTCTCCTTCTGAAAAAAAAAAATCATTAGTCCCTGAATATATATAATCCAGTGGAGTTTTGCATGGCTGCCTAAAATCCCAGCAGTTTCTTTTTTTATTTTCTTGTTATGTTCTGAGGAACGCAGTGCCATCCTGTACAGGCTTCTCTCTATTCCACTTTTTTGGAAATTCAGTCCCTCTGATAAAAGAGGGACTTGCTTCCAAGTCTGGCATTCAGGATATATTTATTATTTATTCATATATCACATTTATATAACTACCCATCTCACACAAAGTGACTCTGTGAAGGATCGAGGCAGAAGGCCTCTGCCGGGGGCAATATGAACACTCTGAATGTTGTTGCTACCTCTTTTCTTCATTCACTTTTTTTCTATTTAAATTGTTTCAAAGATAGTGCTTAGCAAAAATCAGAAATGAAATTATGTGGATAGAAACACAGTGCAGTTTTGAAACACTGCAGTTTTTTTTACAGAGTGGGCTGTTAGTGTTTTGTTTGTACAAGCTGGAATTCTAAATGAAATATTTCAGATTTATTAGTACTATGAAGAATTATACAATTGCTGAAAGGTATCTAATATTGCTGGGAGTAATGTTTGACAATTGCTTTATAAGGTTTTTATTCGACTAGCTGACCAGTTCATGGCCTCCTATATCCTTAAGGTGAAGCCACAGAGTGTGGTTCATTCTCATAAAAAGCAATGGCACAAATTAGATATGACAATTGATGTACTAGCCAACTATAGTCACTCTGAGCTTGACCAACCTTATAAAACTATAACATACATAATTTCAAAATCTCTTTTAAGTGTCATCACATTGCAGCCTGTAACACTTGAGATGTTAGGAAAAGAACTATTCTTTGGGGTTTATAAAATCAGACCTAGCCATGTTCCAAGTCCTGTAGAGAAGGAATTGGCAACCTCTCTTTTTGTCTTTGCTGCTGTTGTGAATGAGAAGGCAAAAGGTAGGAATTCTCATCAAGTTTATATGACAATCAGAGTTATAAAATTAAGGAGCTGTTACACTTTTCTTAGATAGGAAGTAAACATTACAGGTTGCTGAGTTTTGTATTTTGAGCCAGGAAATTATACCCTTAATTCTTGATTTGTTCATACAAGATCAACCTATAATAGCCTATCCAAAAGTTATCTTTTAACCCATGATCAACCTCCTCTGAACTTGGTTTAGAGTCTGCCTGTGCTACAGATTTTAGTGTTGGATCTCAAGTATTGTCCTATGGATTTTGAGGCAATTATTCTCAAGTGAAAAGTTTGAAAGCCGAAGCTAACATTACATTTTTAAGCCCTACTTTTGGTACATCTCACCAAAATAACAGTCTCGTAATTTTCCATTCCATTAATAAAGGGAGCTACAAGCTTTGCTAGAAACTATTGTTTTTGCTGACTTTCTGCAGGCCACTGTAAATGATTGCCAAATTGTAATGACTTGGGTTAATATTCTTGTTGCCTGACTGCAATTCTCTGGTGACCATGTTCCCTTAAATAGTCCCTTACCAACACTATAACCCAGATTTCTCCAGCCTGCTGCCCTCTGGCCATGTTGGATTTAAACTGGATGATTCTCTCTCTAAGGAAATCCAACACATCTGGAGGTACCAAGCTAAGCCAAGGGACGTGTTCTCTGTTCTTTTTCATGTGTCTCTTTAAAAATAGTGCAAACGCCGAAACAGGCAGTTCTTAACACGAGACACAGAAGAAGTGAGAATTCTTATGAAGAGAGTAAATGTAGCTAAAGCTAGGTTATATTGGGATCTAACAGAGTGAAAATAAAATCCAAACAGGTGATTTTTTTTCTTCTAGAACACATAAGTTTATATACAGAACTTCATTTTATATAGCACTATCTATCTATAAATAGATAGATGTAAATATATACACATATTTTTATATATATATATATATATATAAAACAAAAGATATACAATATTTACATATCTTATTAACACTTTGAAATAAGCTTCCCAGAAGCTTTTAAATATTAAAACTATACAGGACATAAGTTTACTTTTAAAGCCAGAAAGAAATAGTGGAAAAAAAGGTTCTTCAGTGGAGGAAATCAATAAATGTGAACCACTTCGGTATGTGACAAATCCAGATAATGGCAGAATTTTCCAAACAGCTCTTCCTTAACCAACATGCAAATGGAGATGTAAATCCAGTGGTTCTAATGTATGCATAGCATTTTATACATGCAGGTTCTCCATTGTTCAGATTTTTGTTTCTGGTCCCTCAGCAATCAGAGGCTGAAATGAATTTCTGATATTGGCCACTTCAGCTAAACACAGATGTCCAAAGCCTTTATTGTACCATTCTAATGAATGACCTCTGAAGGAAAGCAAAGAGAAAGTATTATGTCAAATTACCAGTTTCTCAGTCTCACCCAAACATAAAAAGAAATTATATGCACATTGCTGACAGTAGATACACTTATAGATCCTGAGCAGAAATCACAAACTTTCCTGATATTGGAAATGGGCCAAAGATTCTCCATCAGAGTTTCTTTGTGCCTGTGGATTACCCTAGGGCTTTTCTATATTAGTGGTCATGTATAGATTACGAAAATCAGTGCATGTGTGTATATGTTGGGGAAGGGGGAAGCACTTGTGATGTTGCTTTAGAAGTTATACATTTACCAAATACAGTTTTTCAACTATAAATGCAACATAGCAATCGATTAACTATAAGTGTTGTACATAGTTGATCTCTTCAACCATAACTATGTTGAAAACTGAATTCAGAAAATAATTTGGGAGGAACACACAACTACTAGAATCAAACATGAAATAACATAATAGCTCTGGAAAGCCTATATGACCTGAGGCTAGTCTGATACATACAACAGTTCTTTTAGTTAAATTACAAATCCACATAATGTTACCTTAGAGTAAATTTTATTGGATTTAATGAATATATTCTTGAGTAAACAGTCATGAGATCAGTCTGCATGTTTTTATTTTAGCTAAAGGATGTAAGTTTTTTTAGTAATTGCATTGTCCTACTTATATTTGCCAAACAATGCTTAGGAATGCTAGTTGTGCAGAAAGATTGCTGACAAGGATGTTGGCACTGATCTTTGCAGTACTTACTTGAGGTCAATCCTGCAGATGTGTGTCAGTCGAGATTTTCCAGAGCCACAAGGTTCTATCAAATATTGGGAATCCATGACAACTGCTCGTACATCTCCCATCAAAGGGGTTTCATCATGTTCTACAGAGGCAGTCACTAGGACGCACATCCCCTTAGGCAAGTCTGTTCTCCAGGCCCTGTTCAGATGGGTTTTTAAGAAGGAAATTGTCAGTGGAGGGGCAACATTGCAATAAAAATAAGGCCATGCATGTTTCTATTCCAGCCTTTCCCAATGTAGGGCTGTTCAGATGTGTTGGGACTTGCTGTCCAGAACTTCTAGCCAGCCAGTCCAAAAGCTGACAGGGCCCTCTGTATTTTACAGTCTCATCATGACTGGAGGGTGGAGGGCACAAAGTTGTGGAAAGCTTCTGAATTCTTTCAAGTGTCCTTAAATACACAGTGACCATACGTCCTTTATTATAAAAAGGACGGTCCTTTATTTCATAAAGCTGTCCTTTAGATTAATTTATTTTTCAAAAACTCACTTTTGTCCTTTATTTTAGTCATTTAACTTTTACCGTATACATGGTACCATTTAAGGCACAGTCTTTCACATTCTTGTGAAAAATATGGAAACTGTCTTTTTAAAATAAATTTCATATACTGTTTGATTTTAGATATTTTTATTAGAATATGCATTTCTGTAAATTTTTCTTGGTTTTGATCTTGAATTTTCCTTTGTAAATCAAAGTTATAAACAAAATTTGTTATCCTTATGAACCTCTTTCAGATTTGTCCCCTTTTCAGGTATGTCCTTTATTTTTTCCAAGAAAAATATGGTCACCATACCTTAATAGCATATAAGCTCATTTAAAAATTATTAAGGAAAAATATGTATTATATTAGATAATGACCTTTTCAGGCCTTTTTTTCTATTTGTCCCACACATCTATCCATAGCATGCTAAGAATTATAATAGATGTGTTTATTTCTTTAGTGATCTGTTATGTGGATACTTTTTTTACACAGCTTTTTGCTTCCTCTCAAAATAAATTGTTTTCCAGGAAAAAAAACAGCTATTCTCATGGGAGTGAACCAAATCCAAAAACTTGAGACAGCTGCATTGATGTTATTTATGGCAACATAGATTAAACAATATGTCTTGTTGGACACCTGGTTTGAGTAGCTAATAGTTAGGATTTTATGAGAACACTCCACAATAGTGCTCAGATTACAAGAACTCTCTAGATTTTAAAAGAAGAAAAATTAACCAATGAATCCCCAAGAAAAATGACAATATATAACAGAGGAAGTACACATTGCATATGATTATATCAGTCTTCCCTAACTGGGTGCATTCCTGAGATTCTTAAGTATGGCTGAGAATTGTGGGAGTTGTAGGTCCATCTGGAAGACAATAGCTTCAGAAAGGCTACATTGAACAGTAAGTTAGCTATTATAGTTAGTTGCTTTTTTCACTAAATTACCTGAGAACTAAAAAGTCTCTAGTCGGATGGGGAGCCATACTATTCAAAACATACTGATAGATCTCAGTCTGCTTATCCAAGGTTTCTATAATTTTCCATTGTAAGAAATCCTCATCCCAAAGATGCCTTTCTCTTAGCACACGATTCAGAACAACTGATGGAGGAGCCTCAACTTCCACAGATGCTTTCCACAGTCTTAATGGATTTCCATCTCCAACCTCAATGAAATGGAAAAGAAGAGACTGCATGTTAAGCATTCAGCTGAGATACAGGTTAGAATGCAGTGAAACAAAGTTGTGGCCCCAGAAAATCCATTAATTTCTCTTTCCATCTAAAGCTATTTTGGATCAGGAGTGGCCAGTTTCTTGTATCAATTAAGTTCTGAAACCCTTAATTAAGGAGCTAACTGAAATATGAGAACTGAGTCTATTTAATTTCGGGAAGTTATCAATTCTCTGACAGCTTATGTCAGGCCAAAATATGAAATGGTTCTGCAACTGGAAATGCAAGATAAGCAATAGACAATGTCCCAATATAGGGACATTCCAAACCTATCAGCTAACTCAGGGTAACTCTTCTTATTGTGCCTTAACCCTCTGTTTTCCAATCCACACTGGCAACATCAAGGGGTATTTCCAAACAAGGTTTAATATTGTGCTGTTTTCTAGCCTTGTTTATGTAATTGTACATAGGAGCCAAAAAACATTATCCCCCCTTTACAATGTACATGTGTCTTCCATTAAAAAATCATTAAAAAGCTGCATGAAAGATTTGGATTAATAGTATAGAAGTTCTACATCTGGAAGTACCTAAGATCTTGGTTCTGTACCCCATCTGGGTAAAGTATGATTTTTAAAATAGGATATTTTAAAAAGCCAATTTCAGCATACAGTAAGTTGGCATTTTGGATAGTGTTTCTCAGTGAAGATGGAACAAACTATTGTATATCAAAACTATTGTGCAGAAGTAGACAGATTATTTTGGTTTCAAAATTACTTTTTTGTAACTCAGGTCTGTATTTTCTGTGCTGGAACAGGTGACCCATCCTTTGAATTTATCCTTAGCATCTTTACAGAGATTCTGTATAAGACTTTCTAGGTAGGTCTGGTAATTCCCGCCTTCTTCGTCCATTTGTTTGCCCAGATCCTCCAAAGTTGGAGAATGTACTTCGGCCTCAATGTAAGAGTTCCGAGACTGGCAAAACATCTCATGTGGGATCTGCTCCAAAGAAAAAGAGGACAGGGAAGAATAATTTTATTATTGATTTACTTACTTTGACTTCTATGCTGCTCCATTTCCAAAGTCTCCCAGTGGCTTACAAGTAATAACATGAAAAAATTTAAATATATCAGTTACATAACAAAAAGGAAAGCCCCAATGTATCACAATCTGGGGGTAGCAAATCTTCAAACACAGTATGATACGGTGATATGGATATTTGAGGTAGGCTGTTCAGAGGTGGCGGTATTACTAAAAATGCTCAAACAGGGCACATGTAAATGGTATTCCCTCAGATGTGGGGCCCTCAGCAAGCTATCTTAGCAAGCTCTTTGATCAACTTGGAGAAGGTGGTCTTGGAGCTATCTTAGACCCTGAGCCATGGAGGGCTTTAAAAGTGAGAGTTACCACCTTGAATTGCACCCAGAAGCTAACTGGCCAAGGCACCTCCCATAGTAATGGTGTTCATGGGTGAATCTAAATACATACATAACTACTCAAGCCACTGTATGCTGGACCAGCTGAAGCTTCTGAATGGTTTTGAAGGGCAGTCCCAAGTAGAACAAGTTTCAAAAACTATGTTTTAACAGCAGTGAGAACTTAACATGTCTAAAACTCTAGCAGCGTTACAAGAATTTACTTCTCTGGAAGCTCCTTTGTTAGGTTGAATAACACTTTTGAGAGAGGAAATTTTCAACAGAATTACAGTGCTAGGAGAATAATTCTCCCTGTATGCCAACATATAAAATGCAGCCATATATTGGATTTTATATTTGTTTTGGCCTTAAGTATGGCAGCCACCTTTCATTTAAATAATCTAAGGTTTAATTATCTTTTTTCTTTTTTTATATCCCTATCTATTTGACTCTTAAAGAGTTTTAATAGAAAGTAAATGTCAGGTTGATATGACCAAAGTAGCAGTATAATCCTTGGGGCACATAATCATGCAGAGAGCATAATGTGTAAACTTGTAAATTACTCTGTAAAACTGCCATGTCATGAAAGCAATTTTCACAAATGCAGACGTGTAAACATACTCAGGATAATAGTGCAAAAAAAAGTTGCTTCGAGTGACATATATTACATCTACCGTGTATTTGCACGTGACGGAGGTTGCCTGGGGACTATTTATCAGAAAGTACTCTGACTTGTGGACCAGTCTCTTTAATTTTGATAGCACGCATATTTATTTATTTATACATACATAGATGCAAATTATATGGCTGCCCATCACTGCAGCAACTATAAGCAGCTAATAGTAATAAATTAAACAGCAACAATCCAAACAAAAACACTGACAATGAATATACAGCGCAGCAGAACTCCAAATAAAGCCCTTAATCTTACGAACAGATTGACAACTCGGCCACCTAACCATCAGCCCCAAGATTTGAGGAAAAAGCCAGGTCTTCATTGCCATGCAAAAGGCCATCAGGGTCAGGGCAATTTGAATCTTAGGGGAGATCCGGTTCTCTAGACTAGAGGGATATTATAGCTTTGTATTTTTTTTATAAATTTTATTAAAAGTTTTAAAGAGAAGATAAAAACTAACAAACACTAATACGGAATAAAGAAAAGGAAAAAAAAGTGCAGGAAAAAAATTAAAAGAAATAGAAATTAAAGCAGGAAGAAACAAGTATAGTTCAAGTAAGTATAAAAACAAGTTTACACCAACACTATTCACTATAAATCTCCATCCCTTTCTATCCTTGGCAAACCATCTTTGTTTCCACCATGTTTGTACACCACTTTATACATTTAATTTTGTTCTTTAAACTTCCCATACTTCCTTTCAAGATTGCATAAACTCCAGCCAACTATATCTTTCACAATCTTCCCCTTCATCCTGACTCACTTTTCTTTCATATATTTATTTTGTGATATGATTTTATTCATTCTCTCTATGATCAAACTGCCTCAACATATTTCTTCCATACCGACAAGTAGTCCTCTTTGTTCTTTTTACTCTCTATTAGTTTGTATTAGTTTTTATGTTCTTTCTAAAACTTCTAATAAAATTTATTAAAAAATTTATAAAAAAAATAAATCAAGACATGTATAATAAACTTTCTTTCTTAAGAGCAATCAAATACACAGATACACAGTGAGCATACCTAGCTTGACATGAATACTTGTGAAAAAGATCCTGGAACAGTAATTGATCACAAACTGAATTTGAATCAGCACTTTAACGCACCTGAAATCAATTTATTCAGATATTCCACAAAAATATCTGAATCAATACCCCAATAGTAAAATATTATTCTAGTGGAAAAGACTGTATAAGCTTAGTGCTTCATCACATTTTCCCTTATGAATAATGAAACCTAAGTCACTCACCTCAAAAAGTTTATCACATTCAGTGATCATGTGTGCAAGTCCCTGAGTAGCTGCCAGATTTTCACTGAGATCTTTCTGATCTGGCTTCCCGGTTGTGTACTTCTTTTGCATTACTCTGCAAATGAATTCAGTGTCTTAAATAAGCAAAGGCTGTTTTTCAGATGAAAGCAAAATATACCTTTCTTGGTATCAAATTACAGACAGCTCAATACAATATCCTCCTTTCATCACATCATACAGGAGAGGAAACACCCTCTTTATTGTTGGGAAAAAGATACACCTTAACTATTCTCAAGGTAGAAAGTAAAAAAAAAAGCACTTAAAATAGACTCCATTGTGTATTACATATGGAAGGTCAGCGCTATGGCACCCATGGGCAAAACAAATGTGTGAGTCTGGCCTCAATGTTCATTGTGCTGGAAAAACTGGGACCATTAATGGGACGAATCAAAGAACCATTTTGCTTTATCTATGAATTATTGCTATTATGATTAAAATTAAGCAACAATAATAGAATAGCACATTCTATCTTGAAAAATACTGCGTATTTCTCCAAAAGATGAACATATCTGGCCTTAAATGGGTAGTCTAACACACACACATGCTCCTGAAAGGCAAAAAGTAATCCAACAGTATCTTAAGAAACCCATCAATATTGCTATTATTGCGGCAGATAAAGTGTCCTGTGTTTGTCAGAACTGCTGCTAGGGATTTGCTCCACAGCAGCTCAGCATAAGGACTTCTATCGAAACCACGATCCCTTACTCCTAATTTACAATACATATGCTTATGTTCTCGAGTGTTAACAACAGTCAATTTGCCAAGAGGATTCTCTAGCGAATGTAAAAACCAACTCAAACATTATTGAATATTAGACAATAATGGAATTATTTTTAGCCCCAGAATGGAAGAATTAAAGAAAACTAGTAAATAATCCTTACCGTGGTGAGCTTTCTTTCTTGATGATGTTGAGATGAAAAAGAGAAGGGGCCAGACACACAGCTATATTCATGGGAGTCATTTGATTCTCTTCCACAGAGGTTACATCATTCAAGAAGCAGAGCAAGGTCTGCAAAACCTCCCTGTTTTCATCTGACATCAACATTATGGCAGCCTGAACTGCCCGAAGCTGTTGTTCTTTTGGAACATCTGTAGAAAAGGTGCCATTTAATGACATTTGATTCTAAGTGCAAACAGAATCACTAGAATGTCATGTGGAATTTAATCTCCCAACTCAAGATTATTTCTGAAATAAAACTCTATTCTCAGATAGAGGCAGGGAAGCTTTTCTTGTAGCGAGAACCCTACGCATTACTATTATTTGGTGTCTTGCTTCATACATCATTTTAAGTCATTATTTGAGTAAGACCCAGTGGCCTGGTTAATATATAATGCTAAACCATTAATCCTGATTTACAAGCAAAAACCAGACTAAGACAAATTTAAACATGTTATGGAATAGTGCAATGTTTGAATCCAGACTATGTAATTTAGAAAATATCTGTCTGCTTGCTTCTGTATGAACTAGAAGTTCCCTTAGCCAAGTTAGTTGGCTACCTATATGCTGAGAACTAGAGCAAAGATATGACTTTTATCTGGTTGGGAACTAAGGGGTTCAGGATTATGGGATTATATTGGCTGGAGACTATTGATGTTTAAAAGGGATTTAATCATAGATTAAAGTAAATAATGAAAGAGAGCATATTTTATATAGGATACAATGAGATAGTATCCAGTAAAGGCTCTTCTGTAACACATTCAGATGTTTTGAGCTTTCTCCAGTGTTATCTATCTGCCAGTGGAATCAACACTGCTTGTGGAACAGATCCCCATACATGGAGATACAGCCCTTGAAGCAGAACTGGGGAGTGCATGGGGTGCAGTAGGGAGATCAAGAGGAATTCCCATCCAGCTAGCGTAAGATTTATTCCCTGAACCAGGAGACTCCTTGCTGTTTCTTTGCAGGTTCCTTGCCAGGGAATATGCTTATAATGCATCACATAAGCTTGTTGTTCCCAGCACCTCTATGATCCCATCTGGAAATATCTTTATTACGTTGTAGAGTGATAGCTCTATAATTCTAGCAGCTGCCTAGAGAATATATACTTGCCTTGGGGAAAATATCCATTATCTGTTACTTCAAAATCATATTAAACTTAAACCTATGTTAAGGCTGTTACATAAGGAAACTGTTAATTGCCTTGTATGTAGGATAGATACCCTACATGCAATATTGCATTTATACTGCATTACCCAGAGAATAGCAAACGTGCATTCTCAATGTTTTGGCATCTACTGCTCTACTGAACAGCAACATCATTTCCAAACACAGTATTCTCTAAATATGTTAGATTACAACTCCTCTAACCTCTAGCATGGCCACAAGATATATACTTGTATTCTTTAGTACAATATTCATGTATTTATTAACATTTTTATAGATTTGAATGCTGATGCCAGCGAGGCTCTGAAAACTAATGGGAAACTATATCACCATTATTCAGTGGTTTGCTACCAGATTTCAGTAGGAACTTGGGGAGCTCTGGGGACTACAAAAGAAGATGCTGCCCCCTCTTTAAAAGATTGAACGGTTTGATATTCCATAATTACTCCATGGCTAGAAGAAATAAATTCAGTACATACACTGATAGATGTGGAGAAAAGTTTCTCCCAGCTTGCTCGTGAGAAGAGGTTCAGGCAGGTCTCTGAAAAACTGCTTCACCATGTCTGCCACATCATATGCAGACTGGTCTTCATAGCTGACATTTTCAGGAGAGCTTTCATTCATCTGACGCAGGGCTTGTATTCGCGATTTCACGCCTGATTTACGGAAAAGGCCCACCTACAACATATGCCATAATAGATTATGTACTATCACTATTATCATGTTAGAATAAAATACATATTTAATTTTGGAGGTGGTGGTGCACCCCCTCCTCAAGGGGCCATCGCTTAACCCAACTAATCTGGATAGTTTCGTCCAGTCTCCAATCTCCCCTTTTTAGGGAAGGTTGTTGAGAAAGTGGTCGCAAGGCAGGTTCAAAGAGCTCTGGATGAAGCAGATTATCTGGACCACTTTCAGTCAGGATTCAGGCCAGGATATGGGACTGAGATGGCATTGAACCCCACTCTTGGATGACCTCTGGTGGGAGCGGGATGGGGGCAGGGCTTCCATCCTTGCTCTTCTTGACCTCTCGGGAGCCTCTGATACCATTGATCATGGTATCCTTCTGGACCAGCTTCGGGAATTGGGAGTGGGCGGCACTGTATTATGCTGGTTCTCCTCCTTCCTCCAGGGTGGGTTCCAGTCAGTGTTGGTAGGAGGGGAGAGGTCCAGTCCACAGCCCCTACTGTGTAGGGTGCTTGATGCTTTTGCCCCTCTTATTTAACAGCTACATGAGGTTGCTGGGTGGGGTGATCCAACAGGTCGGGGTGAGGTATCATCAGTATTCTGATGATACCCAGCTTTATATTTCCTCCCCAGACTATCTGAGTGATGCCATGGATGCCCTATCTCAGTGCCTGGAGACTGTAGGGGCCTGGGTGGGGCACCATGGGCTCCGGCTCAACCCAAGCAAGACTGAGTAGCTTTGGGTATCTGGGCCTCCCAGTACCAATGTTTTTCCATCTTTGGTTCTGGATGGGGTGGCACTGCTCCAGATAGACCTGGTGTGCAATCTGGGCATCCTCTTGGACTCACAGCTCCTGCTGGAAGAGCAGGTGGCAGCTGTGGCTAAGAGGGCCTTTGCACATCTTTGGGTTGTGTGCCAGTTGCGCCCATTCCTGGACTAGGAGGCTCTACTCACTGTCACACATGCCCTCGTTTGGACTACTGCAACCTGCTCTACATGGGGCTGCCCTTGAAGAGCATTTGGAAGCTTCAGCTGGTACAGAATGCAGCTGCCTGAGTTGTAAATAGTGTCAGCTACTCGGCACATGCAACACCACTGCTTCAGGAGCTGCACTGGTTGCCAGTGTGTTACTGGGTGCAATTCAAGGTGCTGGTTGTCACTTTTAAAGCCCTTCATGGCTTGGGACAGGATTACCTTAGGGACTGTCTTTTCCCAGTTGTTTCTACCCGTCCAATGCAGTCTGGCAGGATGGGCATGCTCCGGGTCCCATCAGCCAAGGAATGTTGGCTGGTGAGGACCAGGAGACGTGCCTTTTCCACTGTGGTGCCTGCTCTCTGGAACATTCTCCCTCCTGAGATTAGGATGGCCCAACCCTTTTGGCTTTTTGGAAGGCTTTATGCCTGGGCCTGGGGCCCCAAGTGTGTGAAGGGCCCCATTTCATGGTTGTGTTGATACTGACGGTTTTAAAAGATCTCTTGGCTGTATTTATATTTATATTTAATGTTCTGTATTGTTTTAAGTGTTTGTTTTTATTATTGTTAGCCACCCTGGTCTCGGATGGGTGGCTATATAAATTGAATGAATGAATGAATGAATGAATGAATGAATGAATGAATGAATGAATGAATGAATGATGCTTTTTTAAAAAAAATCTTATCTCTGGATAGTAAAATGTGGGTTTTTCAGTGAGGGAACTAGCAACAGGCTTGGGAAGGCCAAAAAGATATTTCAGTACAGAAGTTAATTACTCAAACAAGACTGGAAGGTAGTTTAGGCCATGGAGACAATCTTTTTGTATTGGGGACTGCACTTTGCCTCCAAAAATGCCAGGATTTGTATTGATGTGATGATGTCACTGGAAGAGAAGGGGCTGAAACATTTCATCTTCTTTTATTTGGGGGGATCAGGTTTTTAAAAAGACACACATATGTTAAGGCTACTGAATGCACAGGATTGATTGACTGATCATGGCCATTAAGTCAATATCAACTCCTAGTGACACATAGATAGACCCTATTCAGGATGTTCTGTCATCAATCGGACTCTTCTTGTCTTCAAAAGGTACACCTATTCCCACTGCAATTGAGTCCATCATCTTGCTGCTGATCATCCTCTTCTCTTCCCTTCTACATTTCCCAGCATTAGAGATTTCTCCAGAGAGCTAGGTCTTTGTATGTGTCTGAAGTATGGTCATTTGAACCTGGTCATTTGTGCCTCAGGTGTGAATACTGGGTTGATTTGTTTGATGATCCAGTTGTTTGTTTTCTTGGCTGTCCATGGTATTTTGAAGGGTCTTCTCCAATGCCAAAATTAAAAAAGCATCAATATTCTATCTTGTTTTTTTGAAGTCCAAATTTTGCTTCAGTAAAGTATGGAAACCATTGCATGCACAATTCTGAGCTGTAAAGTATGGGCACATTACAACACTGGAATGTCATTAATATAGATCAGCTATGGATGATTGTAATGAATCATCGCTTCAGTTTTTGATGTCTATAAATATATGACTTGTATGCTTTTGTTTCTTTTTTCAGCTTTTTTTCTTTTTTTCTTCTTTTGTAATTTTGTGTATTATTTTTCTTTTCTTTTGTGTATTCTTTTGTGTATTTGGTTAATTAAAAAAAAATCAGAATATCTTTTCCAAGGCCTTCACCTACCAAGTGCTGGTCTGCAGCAGATTTCTTGACTTGGTTCCTTTACTGTTGATAGTTGATCCTAGAAGGCAGAAGCTATGCACTGCTTCAGTGTCTGCACTGTCAGTTCTACTGCTGGTTGCTGTATTTGTCTGATTAATTTGGTCTTCTTTATATTTAATCATAATCCCATTTGTGCTCCTTTCCATTATGAGAGCTTGCAGTTCATTTGCATTTTCAACTATTAGACTAGTGTCATCAGCGTAGTGCAGGTTATTGATCTTTCTGCCTCTAATTTTAAAATTATGCTAATTATCATACAATTCCCCAATATATATTCTGCATATAGATGGAATAAACAAGGGGATAGTTTATCTCCTTTGTCTCACACCTCTGCTGACCTGGAGCCAGTTGTTTTGTCATGTTCTGTCTGTACTGAGACTTCCCATCCTGTGTATTGGTTTCACATGACAACAATGAGATTTTCTGGGATCCCATTTTCCTAAATATTCCACAGCTTGACATGCTCGACAAAACTGAAGGTTATTCTATAATCAGTGAAGAACATTGACTTCTTTTTGGTATTCTTTGGTATTCTTAATTATCCAGCATGCACCAGCAATAATGTCTCTTCTTCATCAGACTTTTCTAAAACCAGGTTGAACATCTGGCATTTTCCTTTCCATGTATGATTTTAATCAGCATTGATTAAGCACTATTTTGCTACAATATGTAATATGCAATAATGCTAAGCATTATTCTGCTAGCATGTGAAATTAAGGACACTGTATGGTAGTTTGCATACTCTGTCAAGTCTTTTTTCTTTGATATTGGTATGTAACATGACTTCTTCCAATCTGTGTCATCCTCCAGATTTGGTTAGAACCTTTACTAATTTTCTACTGAAGAATATTCCTATAACATAGTTATGTAGGTTTTCCATCAACTCCTGTAGCCTTCTGACTTGTTAACTATTGGATTGTTGATCTAACTTCATCTTCTAGTACTAGAGGTTCTTGTAAGTAGGAAATATCTTCTAAGGTATCTTGGATGTTGACATCTCTACTGTACAGAATTTCAATATACTCCTTCCATCTCTGTTTGATGTTCTTTAAATAGGTTACTATCTGTCCATTGGCATCTTTTAGAATAACAATTTGTGGTTGGAACCTTCTGTGTTCAGAGATCTTTTTGGAAAACTTTCCTTGTTTTGCTATGTATGGATCTATATTCAATATCTTTATAGATGTCATAATACTGCTTCTTGTCTCTTCTAACAGTTCTCTGAAATTCTTTTTCAAGTTCCTTTCAGAGATCTTTGTCTTTCCTGATTTTGGCTCCTCTTCTCTTTGGGCAATTTCCACTATCTGTTCTGACTTCTAGTTTGTTTGTTTGTTTCTTCATCCCTAACAACTTCTCTAACCTCATTTCAGTTTTTCTGGTTCTGTATCAATGAGATTCAGGACTTCCTAATGATCTCTTTGAAGATGATGGGTATATGCTCAAGATCATATTGTGGAAACTGGTTGGTTTTGTTCTCCTGCTTCAAACTGACTTGGAATTTACATATGAGCAGTTCATGAACTATTGCACAATCAGGCCATGGCCACGTCTTTGCTAATATAACTGAATCCTTCCACCTCTTTGAACCATAATATAATCAATGGACATTGTACCCAAGTACTATCTTTGCAATATTCTTCCAGACTAAGAAAAGCAGGCTTTACTTATTTGTTTTTTACGTCCTGAATTGTAGCTAGTATGACTTCCCATTATAATTCATTTAATTTCACTGATGCCTAAGTTGTCAATGTGTAGTTAATTTCTTCTTTCACTGTGTTGGGCTTTCCCATATCCATGCTTCTTATGCTCCATGTTGTCACTGTAATTCTGTCTTTGCAACTTTAGATTTTCTTTTCCTGCATGGCAACATCAGCAATTAGATACCCCAAAGGTTTTACTCTAGCCATATCATAAACACCATCAGTATTCTGAAAGATCCTCAGCTATTCCTCAGTAGCCTGCTGAATGCCATCTGACCTGAGAGGCCCATCATCTGGCACTATGTTGATAATCACTTTATTATGTCTATCCATGTGGTATGCTTGTTAAAATGGGTGGTTTAACATTGCCTTCTCCCATGCAGTATGAAATGATGCCCTCATCACTCAAACACTAATCCTCCTTCAGCATCATCCTATATTGCTCCTATCCAATACAGGTACTTGCTTGATTTAGCTGGGCAGCTGGGAAGACTTTCATGCCTTGAGGATCCTGCTGGCTGTATATATTCTTGATGTACATTCCTGGCATTCTTTGCTCATCCCTCCCAGGACACCCGCTTGCTGTGTAACAGAACTTGGGGTGGGGTGGGGGTGGGAAGACAGTATTTATTTTGCTTGTTATTTCCACAAAAAGTCATGAAAAATCATCACGAGAAAATGAACAGTGGAATCAGACAGAAGCAGGTGAGGAGATCACTTTGGGCTGATGTGTATGGATTCATAATGTTCTTGATATCATCCTTACATACAATTTTAACAGTTGAATTCTCCATGCTGAAATACTCATCATATGTGCACTTTGGCACACATCTTGATTGGTTTTATTTGTTTGTTTGTTTGACTGATGTCCTGCCTTTTTCTTCAGGAACTTAAGCCAGCTTATACAGCACTCTCCTCCTATTTTTCTCCACAATAACCCTGTGAGGTTGTGCTGAGAGTGACCGACCCAAAGTCCCCCAGTGAGCTTCTGTGGCTGTGGAGGTTTCCACCCCCATAATCACTATAGCACACTGACTCTGTTGACAGGTCGCAGGACTCCATCTGTTCCGATTTATCTGTGGCAACTTATTCACATGTGAGAGCAGGTACCTTACGCTACAGAGAACATGAGCATGAAGCCTGAGTTTCCTGATTTTATGTTTTTAGCTTAAGACAGAACGGGTAACCTGCGAACTCTGATATTCTGTGGCCCTTAGAGCCTACCTTGACTATGATTGTTGGAAATCAGTGATCTGCTTTCCACTTTTTTATACTGGAAAACACACACACACACACACACACCACCAGAAGTAAATGCTACCATAGGCCCTAAAACTGGTTTAAGAGTTCCAAAATTTATACAGTCCCAATCCTACCTGTGGACATAATATAGCCTTGCTCATTTTGCCTTGGCTTTGCTCACTGTAGCCTACTATCCCACTAAACGCTACATGTGGTCCCCAGCCATCAAAAGGCCGCCTACTAGTTTAAATTCTACTATTTGCAACAATGCTTTGAAAGAGGACTCAAGATGTTGTTTGATGCATATATTATTTTCCCCTCTACTGTGTCCTTTAATAAACAGAGTAACTGCTGCAAAATTTTATTTATTTATGAGCATTCTTTTATTGTATTTTAATCAGTATTTATTCTTATTTTATTGTAAACTGCCCAGAGTCGCTCTTTGAATGAGATGGGTGGTGACTAAATTTCAAATATAAATAAATAAAAAATAAAATTGTAGGATATGGAAAATAGGCTTGTCAGACATAAGAGTTTCCCCTCTCTTAATGATGGCTTCCTGATCTGTTTCTTTAGCTGGGAGCAGAATATGGTGAAAGAGTCAGGATTATGGAGTATATATTTAATATGTGTTTCTTTCTACAACAAATGTTTCTTCAAATGTGTGGGTCTAGCAGCTTTATACCACATTGTCCTTTTACAACACTTCTCTTGAAAGAAATTCCCCTTAGGCTCATTCCTTTGCACAAATCACAATTTTATTCTAAAGTGAAGCAGTATTATAACACTTGGGATGTATTAAGGCTGTTTCTCCTCATTTCATAGTGGAAGAGATGACACAATGAGAAAAAAAATCTATGAAAAGAAAAGAGTAGGCACATTTCCTTTTCCAAATTATAGTACTTAGTCTTTCTTTGCCTCCTCTGTGTGCTGTCTCATTAAATATATAACACGTTTGCAGTATGTGAGTTTGCAGAAGTACAAAGTGTCTTTAGGGGAGGAAAAAACAAAAATGTTCCAACAGCCTAATGATGACTGAGCATTTTCTGCGGATATAGAATCTTGACTGAGTAATGAGTGGAAAAATTGGAAGAAAATTGGCTGTTGGAATGAGATACAACAGTTAGAATTTCTATGAAGTCTCAATTCACTGATCAGTTTGTTGTTTCAGGCAGGAATGTAGAGGGGTGGTGGTGGGGGGGACTAAACAAATCCAGGGTTCCAGGCTGATAATCTGAAGTCAGGTTTGTCAAAATCTGTCTGCACCTGATTCATTCTCTCCATTCCAGTTATATTGGCCAATAACAAAATTACCAATATTATTCTATAATTTCAAAAGTGGGCTTTCTTTAGGAAGGGCCCATTTCTTGGAATAATATCTCCCCTGATAATTCAGGATGTAGCTATCATTGCATTTTTAGGCATACCTTCTTCCAGACTGTAAGTGTCTGGGTGTGTGTGTGTGTGCGTGTGCGCACGTGTGTGTACATATATTATATTGAATGTTTTCGCATTATAGTACTTTTATCTGCTTGTGCTCATGTTAACCACTTTGAGATACATAAGTAATGATGATAAATCCAGTAACTAAAAGTGAATCATGATAAATACATCAAATAAAACTTTACAACCTCAAATTACAGATATTAATAATATCTAGAAATGTTATTTCAATTACTACAATCAGGTAGGAAAAATGCACACAAATATTCATTATTGCAAAGTTTCATGAATATTACCAATTGTTTAACTATTGTGGCAACACTATTAGAGAATCTAATCATGTCACCTATAGCTTCAGGGAATCATACCTTTCCAATGTGATATTATTATTGTTGTTGTTGTTGATTGTACAGTCAGCCAGATGTTTGTACTGGATTTGGCATTTTTATCCATCTATAGAGTCCTTCCCAAGGACCTGGGATAGGCAGATGTTGTTTGATGGTGTTAAAAGTATTGTCATAGGATGTACGCTGTTCCAAGTGAAGCTGACTTATGCAATTGATTGATGGTGATTTTGTCACTGTTGATGGTCTTCAAGTGGTACTCAAGATGTTTTGGGATTGCACCTAAGGCTCCTGTTACTATTGGTACTACCTTTCCTTTCTTTTGCCACAGTCATTCTATTTCTATTTGCAGGTCTTTGTATCTTGTGATTTTCTCCAGTTCTTTTCGATTCTGCTATCTCCAGATATTGCAGTGTCCACTATCCCAACTTTTTTGTCTTTCTTATCCACAACTGTTAAGTCTGGGGTTAGGTGGCAGGTGCTTGTCTGTTCTTGTGCAGCCAGAATTAGCCCCTCTTTCTTCAACTTTCCTGCTTTTAGCCATTGCCAGGTCCTGTTGTTATCTGCTTTGCCTGCTAGTTTTTTTGTGTACTGGCCATGTAATACTTAGCCTTGCCATGTCTCTTTTCTATTCTTCATTTGGTCTTTCTTGTAGGCCAGTTTGGTCTCTTCAGTATTCAGTAAGCCTTCATAGTGTTCTAGCTTCATTGCATCTTTTTCATTGTCCTTCAGATGTTCTTCTAATGCCCTTTTTTCTTCTTCAACTGTCTGGTGTACTTGCAACACATACACCTACGCTCCTTGGTAAGTAGAGTCTGTCAACATTACTGCATGGATGAAGGCATGATTCACGGTCATTATTTTTCTGGTCTTCCTATCCAGAGCTTCTAGTTCCGCTTGAGTCCAGTCCACTATTCCAACTGTGTATTTAATGACTGGAATTGCACAGGTGTTAATTGCACTGATGGTATTTCCTCCACTGACTTTGGACTTTAAGATCTTCTTCACTCTCATGATGTATTCACTCCTGACCTTTTTCTTGACTTCAATGTGCTTGACATTGTCAGCTTGAAGGATGCCCAAGTATTTGTAGTGATCTTACTCTTGATGTTATTTCCATAGGGCATCTATTCCTTCAGTTTTTACTATTTTTCCCTTGTTGATGGTAAGGGTGGCACATTTGTCCAATCCAAAGTCATTGCAATATCTTGGCTGTATACTCGAACAGTGTTCAGCAGTGATTCTATTTCAGATGTTTTTCCATACACTTCAGATCGTCCATGTAAAGGAGGTGGGATAGCCTGGCAGATGTTTTTGATGTTTGATAGCCTTGGCCTGACTTGTTCAGTATTGTTGACAAAGGAATCAATGCAATGACAAACAGTACTGGTGACAGTGAGTCTCCTTGAAAGATTCCTCTCATGATATTAATCTCTCCCACCATTGATCAGCAACTGTGTCTTCCATTGTGCCATTGATCTTTGCACAAAGCTTCTGATGTTTCTACTGACTCCTGTTATTTCTATGCACTTGGTTATCCAATCAAGTGGCAGGGAGTCGAATACCTTCTTATAATCAATCCAAGCTACATTCAAGTTGGTCTTCCTTCTCTTGCGGTTTTCCGAAATCATCTTGTCAATTAGGAGCTGATCTTTTGTTCCTCTGCTGTTTGGGCAGTTTCCTTTCTGCTCAGATGGAAAGAGCTTGTATTCAACTAGATGCTGTTGGACTGCATCAGCTACCACACCAGTTAGCAATTTGAAAGTTGTTGGTATGCAGGTAATTGGCTTGTTGTTGGCTGGTGCTGCCCTTTTTGTTGGATCTTTCATTATCACTATAGGTTTTGCCAGATGTTAATCAATCTTCAATTCCACCTCCTTGCAGTATGTTGTTAAACTGCTGGGCAATGAGTGGGTGCAGACCAGCCAGATATTTCAACCAAAAACCATGGAGTACATCTTCACCTGGTACTGACCAATTCTTGATCTTCCTTGCCCTTTTTTTTCATTTCAGCTTTTTATTATTACCCACCTCCTTTATCCAAGTTGCATTCTTGTATTATTATTATTATTATTATTATTATTATTATTATTATTATTACTACTACTACTACTACTACTACTACTACTACTAAGATTTATTAAGGCCACCTGACTCCAAAAAGACTCTAGACAGCTTACAAAATATCAAATATATAATTAAAACACAGTTAAAAACATGGCATAACAAAAGATAACTGCCCAGACAAGACAACAACAACAACATTAAAAAAAAAAAAAGACAGAGGCTCCGCAAGCATCCTAACCTCAGGCCTGGGAGCAGAACTTGGTCTTAAGGAATTTCCAGAACACCTGGAGTCTGGGAGCTACACATATCTCAGTAGGGGTGCTATTCCAGAGGGCAGTGGCTACAACAGAGAAGGCACGCTTCCTCGGCCCTACACAATGACATTTGATTGAAGGGACCTTTAGTGCATCCACTTTCCCTGAAAGTACTGGGTGAGCAGAAACAACTGGAGATAGGTGGTCCCTCAGATAATCAGGCTCCCTGCCATGAAAGGCTTTATAAGTCATGATCAGGACCTTAAATTGCACCTGAAAGCTGACTGACTACCAAAGCAGCTCATGTAGCATTGAAGACACAAGGGCATAATGAAAAGTGCCTGTTACTGTTCATGCCACTGCACTGTGAACCAGCTGCAGCTTCTGGATAGTCTTTAAGGGCAGTCTCATGTAGAGTGCACTGCAATAGTCCAATTGTGATGTGACCAGGGCATCAGTGGCCATCTGAAGGGCCTCCCGATCAAGGAAAGGGAGCAACTAGAGCACAAGATGAACCTGTGCAAAGGCCCTCCTGGCTACAGCTGCCACCTCTGTAATTGAACAGTTTTCTGTTGACACTAGGAAAGACCTAGCTGTGCCATGCCCATACTTTACAATGCTTTCTGGGATAGTATCCATCATAGGTATTGCCTCTGGAATTGATAAAATGAGACTTGTGTGACTGAATGTAAATTCTAGACAAGCTTGAGCTGTCAAAAATTTTGAAATAAAGGAGTTAGATCTTCAATCTGAGATTTGGAGTAAGGTCTAAGGGCTGCATCTGAGTTTGGCGGCAGAAGGCAATATGGCCTGCCATAGTCTTAATTGAGCAATTCTCAGAATATCTGGCAGTATTAATCTGTTGTTAAACAATATGAATTTCCTCCTTCAACCTAGAAAACTGTAATAATTTTCTGCTTGTCATCGGAAAGGCAAGTGAAAAAAGAGGAAAGAAAATGCTTATAATAATGCTCATAAATTGGGAATCTAGACGAGCACCAAAAATGAAATGTAGACCCATATAGCTTCTTTTACTCCTAAACTTAGAGAGCAGGCAATCTAAATAATTTGTTCTGTGCAGGTCTTTATACCTGGTGATGAAGAGAAGGGGTATGGTTCCCCACTGCTGTACCTAAGAAGTGAATAGAGGGAGATGCAGACATGGACAACATAGCAGAATCACAGCCTCTTTCATTGAGGAATGGTTAGCCAGTTCTGTAGTGTCACTGCTTTCTCTAGAGCTATCCCAGAAATGGATGGAAGCAAGTATGAACCTATTGGTACCAATAGAGATGTCACAAGAACATGTGCTAATGTGACTGGCTGTGATGCAGTCTTCAAAGGTGGGTGATGACAATAATGAACTACAATATCCCTTCATGATATGGAATTATGATGGTACTAACATGAAAAGTGAAAACTTCATAGAACAAGAACATTGAAAACTTTGCAGCTGTTATGGATGGAAAGGCCAGGTTCTGGATGAGTAAACTGGGATGGAAAACAGAACCAACTTTGATGGTAGTGGTAACAGTGAGGCAACTGAGTGTACCAAGACTGTGAAAGTTTGTAATGTCTATAATGTGGCACTTGAGAAAGAAGAAATAAAGAAAGAACTGTTGTAAAGACCTGCATAGGCTTAATAGATATTGCATATAGGACTAAGACCTCAATGAAAATTCAGGAAGATACTGGTCTCAAACTTCCCCTTCAGAGATGGAATCAATGACACACCTTTAACAGCTACTGATCTCCTTCAGTAATGCTAGTTTAGGAAAAGGCAGGCAAGATGGCAGTCAAAAGAAAACAGAAGAGAATCAGAACCCATTTATATAACATGGATTATAGGATGAAATTGGGGTCCCACCAGAAATCCTAGTTCCTGGAACTTTCAAAATAGGTTACTGGACAGGCACAGAATTTATATGAGGGAGTCACAAAGACTATGGAAAAGAATCAATATATTGCACCAGGGTGAAGAACCAGCAGGTGGCACAAGACCAATCACAATCGTATTTTTCTTCTTTATTGGATGTAGCACTGAAGCCACCCCTAGAAAATATATGCCTAGGCTATCAAAAAGCTAACAGCTGACACAAATTAGAAAGAATGCTCTGGATTCAGAATTTCTACACATATATTCTCTCTCGCACAACAGGGCTTTTAGCTGATTCTTTTAAGCCACCACACTTGGGACGGTTATAGAACTGCTAATAATGTGGCATGAGAGTGGTGATGCTGCAGTTTGGGACTGGCAGGAAGCAATGCTCTTCTGGACTACAGCCAGTACTGAAATATAAATCAGCTCTTTCCTTGTCACTAGAGGAGGAACATTAGCTCCGTGCCCTGTTGATGGTCTGGTGTGTTGGATAAAAAGCTCAGAACTTAATGTGGCAGTTGAAGCTTTTAAAATAAGCCTCTCATACTATATACAGCTTTTAATAATCAGAAACAATGAGTCAGATTTTAAGAAAATATAATTACGTTTCTTGGTGCATTACATTTTTTAATTAATACCTTTCATTTTTTAATCTTTTTCTTCTTTGGAAACTACAGTCCAGATATGCCACCAACACCAAACAGTTATTACACCTAGTTTTATTTAATCACACCATTCTCTAATGGTAATGATTACATTAAGTGTTTTGAACAGGTTCACATCTACAACATTCAATAAATTAGCCATATCTTAGTGTTAACTCTTTTTTGACTTAAGGTTATACAAGTCTCCAATTATGAGCAGTTGAGATGGACTTCACTCCTTTTCAAGATTTTCAGAAAACACAGAGTGCATATGACTTCACTGCTCTTTCCTAGACATACTGAAACCTGCATGGAATTTGAGCACAGATACTGTATAATAAAGCAAACATGGGGTGACTGACAGAGCAGTCTGTTTCTGCATGCTGCATATGTGGAAATGGGTGTAGAGTTCTAATTCGCCATCTACATCTTAGTGCAGAGAACTTGTAACTGCATGAAAGAACTGATTAGGAAAAATCTATAGTAGTGCTTGTTTCTGATCTTCAGTTCATTTAATTAATTAATTAATTAATTATTCAGTTCCATTAATTAAACTGAAGAAAAAACATGGGTCCACTTTACCTATTCAAGAGAATGGTTACATTTTCCTTTGGAAAAGAAGCCCATAGTGAAAGTTAGATAACCACAATTAGTAGATGTAAAAGGAAGGGAAGAGAAGGATTAGGTGTTTTGAAATGAGAAAAAATCTTACTGTGTACTCTTCAGCCATCTGAACATAATTAAATCCTGTCACAATGGCTACTATTTTTGAGTTTTAGTAATTAATGTTCCAAGTATTTTAGCTCTCCAAAGGATAGACCTGGATTTAAAACTCATTTCTGCTCTAAGCATATTCTCTGTATAATAGACTGAAACAAAATAATCCAACAGCAACAGGTTGGAGGAACTGTTATATCTGAGTCTCTTCCCCATGATAGAAACAGGGAGAGAAGGGAAACTGATAGAAGTGGGGATTGGAAACTGTTACTTTGCTTGGGGGGGAGAGGGTGGTTTTCTCCCCAAGGCGGATCCTGGGTGCGCCGTGTGTCCTACTGGAAGTGCTCTTTTTAGTCTGAAAAATCCATCCTATTCTCTACAAAAAAAGAAGCTCCATTTTGAGTATAGTAGCCACAGAATTAGTAAATAATACATTTAACCATTCTAAAATTGGTCATTCTGATGGTGATCACATATCTGACTTGGTACAGTACTATTTCATTATAAAATTTATTTACAGCACTGTGGGTTGGCAAAATGGAATGCTTTCTATCACATTTATTATATTTTGTATTGCAAAGACATGCTAGACATTGCCCAACAGAAGCAAGATCAAAATAATAAAAATCCAAGTTATTTTAAAAACCTTCAGCACCTAGAAGCTTCTTTCCAAATAAAGCTGCCAGAGGACTTTTGTGTACTTACATACACATCTATCAAAATGAAGAACCTACCTGATCCAGGCAATTACTACGTAAATATCGCAAGGCTTGTTGTATGCTCTGTGGAAGAGGTTGTCCTGTTCTTTGCACATGGACTATTAAAGGCACACCAAAGATGTTCTTATCCTTGTAATCTGGAACCTTCATCCACTTCATGAATTTCGGTACAGACCTTAAAAACAATGATTATTCATTCATTCATTCAAATTATTTACATGATCATCGTCTGAGCCCTGTTATCGGGGAGGAGTTTGAGCCGGCTGATTCTGAGGAAGTGGACAGGGTCCTCATGGCTGTGGGCTCAGCCACCTGTGTTCTGGACTCATTCCCCTCCTGGCTGGTTAAGGCCTCCTGGGAAGTGGCATGTGGCTGGGTCCAAGCAGTGGTTAATGCCTCTTTGCGGGAGGGGGTGGTATGGCCTGCCTTGAAGGAGGAGATGGTGCATCCCCTTCTCAAGAAGCCATCCTTGGACCCAAGCTGTGTTAGACAAATTTCGTCTAGTCTCCAGGTTTCCCTTTTTGGGGAAGGTTGTTGAAGAGTGGTTGGCACACAGCTTGAGAGAGCCCTAGATGAAGTGGATTATCTGGACCCTTTTCAGTCTTGGTTCAGGCCGGGTTATGGCATTGGTTGCACTTGCTGATGACCTTTGGAGGGCTTGGGATGGGGGTACTACAATTGTCCTGGCTGTCCTGGATCTCTTAGTGGCTTTTGATACGACTATGATATCCTTCTGTTCCAAAAGGTAGTCTCTGCCACCACGAAGGCATGATTCCAGAGTCCAACAAGATGTCATTATTTGATGGAAGGGATCTGGAGCGTACCCTCTCTGCTAGATCTGGTTAGCTGAGCAGAGACAATGGGAGAAAGGTGGTCCCACAAATAACCTGGCCCTATGCTATAAGGTTTTATAGGTGATAGACAGAACCTTGAATTATACCTGGAAACCTACTGAGAGCCAGTGCAGGTTGCAGAGTGGTGGTGTTATATGAGCATAATGAGAAGCACCAAAAATGTATTCTTGTATGCTGTATTGCTGCATTCTGGACTAGTGGCAGCTTCTGAGTGCTCTTCAAGGGCAGTCCCACACAGACTGTTATAGTAATCCAAACGGGAGGCGACTAAGGCTGAGGGACTGTGAGCAAGGCTTTCCTGTCCAGGAATGGGTGCAAATGGTACACAAAATGAATCTGTGCAAAGGCTCCCTGCCCATGGTTGTCACCTGCTCTTTGAGCAGGAGCCATGAGTCCTGGAGAACCCCCAAATTGTATACCAACTCTGATGGAGAATGTACCGCAATGCAAAGATGGAAACTCCCAAGATCTGGGGGAGGGGTCTTAAAACCCACAGCCACTCAGTTTTGCCAGGAGTGAACTGAAAACTGTTGTCCCCCATCCAGACCCTCACAGCCTTCAGGCATTGGGAAAGGACTTCTACAACATTGCTTGGTCCATCCATGGTGCAGATCTACAACTGGGTATCATCAGCATTCTGCCAGTTGAAAATGTAATCACCTCCATAGATTTGGTAACTGGCTGTTCCAGTTTTAACTGCAATAAGTGCATCCAATCACTTTTTGTAACTGATGGTCACCTCATAGTGTAAGAACCATGGTCCATTCCTCATAGGCAAACTGCCTCAACAGTAACATATGAGTGCTTTATAGCATGAATGGCTCAGTTAAGGTCCTGCTGCAACATTTCTATGGCACTTAGGTCTGGACTTTGACTTAGCCTTTCCAAAATGCTAAATTTATTCTTTGTCAATTCTCTTGTAGACTTGCTTGTAAATTTGAGATCATTTTCTTGCATGACCCACTTGCACTAGTCTATGGAACCCTGGACAATTTTCTGCTGCACTCTTAGAATGATTTTGACAGGGCAGCCCATTCTGGGAAGATTCACTGTTGCCACAAATCCCCATTTCAAGACTGTATCTTTGACTGTGGATTGATAGAGACCCAAAACTTTAGAAATAATTTTATAATCTTTTCTTGGCTAATAGGTTTCAATGACTTTTTTTTAACCAAAAACAAACAAGCAAATTCTTCTGACTGGGCATGACTTGTCTCTGGAGTCCATATTGTTAGAACTTCTCTATGATGAGGACATCCAAAGTTCATGATATTTATATATTGCAGGGCTGGCCCAAAATGAGTTGTGATTGATTAATGTAGCACTCAGACACACCTGGTCCTAGTTATTCCTTTAATTGATCTGGCTGAAACTACATGGGTGATTACTCTTTCACACTGGCACACTGCCTGTCAGCTGTTTATGAAATAAACGAAACAGGCACCAAACTTTGGGATTATTTGTTCACTCGCACTAGATCAGTAGGACTTACATGAAGCTCTGATAACATTCAGTGGGAGAAATATGCAGTAATTCAGACAATCCATAAGGAAGTAAATACTGTTTCACAGAATTGTAGTTATGGCAGAGAGATGAGAATCAAGAGCCTTCTACTTCCTGTCATGCTAGAGTTCCAACCAAAAAACTTATGATTCTATTCAATCTGAGACCACAACTATATTCATGGTTAAATTCTCTCTCCTGATCACAGACTTGCAACAGACTTTTTTCCCTAAAAGGAGTATGTAAAATGCATTGACCTATTTACCATCTAATTTAGCTTTTATTAAGCACAAGATTATAAGTGCTTTACACATGTGAAACATTAGGTTGTTCTAGGTCATAAATTTAATTCTTCTCTATGCTGGTTGGGGATTATGGGAGATGTTGTACAACACATTTGAAGGGCACTAGTTTTGGGAACATTGACCTAGGTGATGCTTGCATTTGTTATAAACCACTAGTTATGAATCTTTAGATATTTATTATTGTCTGCCTTATTTTATGCAATTCCAGGAAAGCAGTAAAATCCAGATATTTTTATTAAATCCCTAATAGGCTATCCTAAATGGCTGGCAGACTTCATTTGGCTTAGTGGTTTGAAAGGAATAAAGTCAAGCAGAGATTTAGGTTTGATAAAGGAATAAGCAAAAAGGAAAAAGGAAAATATACCTGGTAGAGGGTAAGGTTTATCCTTAAAATATATGCAGGTTTTACATTTTACACATTTCATTTTTTTCACCAATAACTGCTTGTGGCAATGGAGCATATTCACCACTTAGTTCAATCCACTTCTTCAGCACATGTGTGACAACTTAAAATTCAGTAAGTAATGGCAGAAGATTAAATTTGAAAGGATGTATAATTAATTATCTCAAAGTGGCTCATTATGTCCGTAATCTCAAATTGCATGATTTATCATGATTTATCTATTATTTGTAAAATTACAACAAATCCTGGGTGAAGCTTAAAAGGATGGATTTTGAATAACTTTTCAGGGTTATTTTGTGCTCTGGTTCACTTATTCTAATTCATATAGAAAATAAAGGTTGGAAAACATATACATACATGCATTCATATAGTGAGAAATGTAATTTAAATATTATGAGAAAAAGGACAGTTGTGATGTAAAAAAAACCCCAATGTAGTGGCTGCAGGAGTTATAGAGATGGTTAATAGGCTCAGAATACCTAGAGACAGTAAGAAGTGTGTGTGTGTGGGGGGGGGGGATTGCTCAAATGGGGGCGTAAGTTACCAGTATCTCCTCCTGTCATGCTGGAGAAAGGAGTTACGAGAGCGATTGCTCATTTTATGAAGCAACTATATTTGGCAAGAGAGATCATGCTTTGCTTCTAGAACATCTCAAGTTCAGTACTAGCATCTCCAGTTTAAAAAGAAGCAGATGATGGCGAAGATCTTGATTTGGGATGTTACTACCATTCAAAGTTACCAGTAATGGCGTACATGGACAGAAAGTCCAACTAGTAAATATGTCCAAGCTAATCATCCAAAAATTCATTTGCTATAATGCCAGTCCTACTATTAGCCAGAGAATGTGCACACTTGACCCATGTGATTTTAATTTTAGAATCTTTTAATACTGGGTGAAGCTTAAAAGGATGGATTTGAATAATAATTTTATTATTAAAATTTGAATAAAAGCAAAACTGGAAGCTGATATTTTACAAAATAAAGTACCAACCTCTATAGTAAATTATATTTTCAGTAATATTGTATTTCCTCAGATAGTTCCTTATTTCCATTAAAAATAAAAGCGGCGGGAGACAAAGCCAAGTGCTTTGTTAGGAAGTACGCTGACCTGCTCAGAAATAAAGGAAAAGGCTAATATAGGATGATGTAGAACATCCTGTAAGGTTAGAAGGGGTGATAGCATATCTTTAGTTTATCTTCACAGAAATGGATGTTTGTGATCAGCCTTACATGGTAGCCATGACTTGTCCTTACCATTCTAGATGTCCCCACCAGCTTGAACAATTGCTTGCCTCTGCTTTAGCGGATTTGAACCATTCATTTCTGCCAATAGATTCTACAGAATGGCAAGCCACCAGTTCTAGTTATATAAGCCATACTGAACACTGCAATTACACCAGTGTTTTCTACTTCCCTCCTCTTGATTTAACTGGATGGAAGTGCTCTGTGCTCTGTATAGTTCTATATAGGTCTGTACGTTATAGCTACCAGCTAGCACAATCTTGTTATATCCTTTAGCAATCAAAAACTCACTAATTAAAATCCCATAATATTATTTCAGTAAATTTTGGTTAAATGTTGCATGTGTTAATTGATTTTTTTCTTTTGATAGAGCTTTACACAGAAGAATCCAGCCAGTCCTCTAGAATTACCCTTCATGCTGTGAGATTATATCTTTCATTGCTTTTGACTGCACTTGGCTGTAAAATGAGGCTAATAATCCTTAGCATTTCACATGGCCTGCTTAAATGCCAGTTAATGCCATGAAGTTATTTAGCTGAAATATGCTACATTAGAACAAATATTGAATTTTGTACATCAAATCTGAAGCTGAGTTACAAAGGAAGCCTAAACTGTAGAATCCACAATGCATGCCCAATGCATTTTTGGGGATCGAATGCCTTTATCTCTTGAAGCCATCAGATATGAGACGAGAGGTTTGTGTGAGACATAAGAGAGGAGATTTCAGTTAGGGCATGCATTGGATTCGTTTGCTTTGAACCAATTCTCTGGCTTCATGAAGCAGAAGCACAATCCTTACTAAGGAACTCAGACTGAATTAGGACACTGAATCAGGTCAAAAGTCTTCATCTTTGATTGGAAGTTCGAGTGCTGTAGAAAGGCAAGTGCTCTGGCTGAAATAAATGCTACTTCTACCTTTTGTTTCTCTATAGAGCAACCATAGTGAGGAGAGGAAGGAAGGATAGGAGTGGAACTGAGTGACTGACAGGTCTGCCTTACAATTGCTAATTATTCTTGGAGTACACATTGAATGACATGCATAGATTAAAATGTTATGACTTTAGAAACATGCAACAGTTTTTTTTACCAAAGAAAACGTTTTTTATTATTTTAAAAGCATAATCTATATTGCATCAGTGACATGTTAAAAATATTTAATTACTTAATTCTACATCTTAATTTTCATTTTTAATTTTAATTCTCAAGAGCCAATTTGGTGTAGTGGTTAAGGTGCTAGCTAGAAATCAGGAGACTGTGAGTTCTAGGCCTCCCTTAGACATGAAAGCTGGCTGGGAGACTTTGGGCCAGTCACTCTCTCTCAGCCCACCCACCTCACAGGGTCATTGTTGTGGGGAAAATAAGGAGCAAGAATGTTAAGCAGGTTCACTGCCTTCAGTTTACCAAACAGATGTGTGTGTTTGCGTGTTTATCCCAAAGACAGATAGAGATAGATGGATGGATGGATGGATGGATGGATGGATGGATGGATGGATAGATAGATATAAAAATCTAATAATCAATCAATCAACTCATAGCAACTCTGGTTGGCCTTCAAGATAAAAATAATAAAATCCAATGCAAACAAATAAGTGATAGCACAGACATTAATGGGTTAGATTACTATTTATCAATATTAATACATTCTTTTAGTCTTGTCCTATCAGCTGTGTGATCCAGGAATAGACTGATTTTAGGGGGTGTTGACAGCTGTGAAGTGAGCAACCATGCATGTTCTAAAATTACTTTTTCTTTTGGAATCTAGAACAGTCCTAGATAATTAATGTATCTGTATGTGTGAAAAAATACTTTGCAAATATTGCAAAAGAATTAAATTGTTGTAAAATAACCATTCTTCATCGTTTTTCTTCCTGAACACTGACCCAGTGATTACAAACCTCCTCTTGCCAAGCTCATTCTCCATGTCAAATGCTATACTGATTTTTAAAAAAAAAAAATATGATGAGTATTTTCAGGCTTTGTACCTAGGGAATGTTTAAACTATAAAACATACTTACCATGTCCAGCCGTGCTTGCTTGACATGGAGTACTTTTCCATAATTGCCGTAAGACGAAGCAGGGAAAATTTTTGTAGCAGATTTAACTGAGCAGCTGACTGATTGCTGATCTGCAGTGATCCTAGAGCATGGCTAAGTTGGTGAGAGATCTGGAAGCTGTGCCAACGAAATCGCCTTTACACACACAAAATAAAAGGTAATTGAATAAAATGTTGATTGTGGTGATAGGTTTGATTTTTATAAAATTTGTGCAGGTTTGGAAGACTTTGTTCTGCTATTAGTCAGAGCAATGTAATTCCAACATAAGTCTAAAAACTGTTTTTATCTTACAACATTCTGTTTAGAAGTCTACTTATTTTAGAAATGTAATAGCAATGATGAAAGTTTACAAAGTACAAAGCTGTCATCTCTAGTAAATTCCATTTGCTCCACATGAGTAAATAGATACGGAATCTTCAACAACATGATTTACCTATTCCTTTTCTACGCAAGCACAATGGATCCACTAAGTCCAAAATATTATTTTGTTGAATAAAACATAATCTAAAATCAAGTGAAATTTTTGACACCAATGTTAAAAGACAATTTTCTGTTACTTAGACAAACGGGATCTCCAATTCCTTATTCCATTCACTCTGCATATTAAATTGATTTATCAGTAATAGGTATTTATAAATCATTGTGGGGTTCTTCTCTCATAGGATTTAGTGATCACCTCTAATAAAGTATCTCTGAAGCTAAAAATCCACTGATCCAAATTGTTATCAATAAATGTTGTAGTTATTAATATTGCCAGTGGGTGGCAACAGCCAAACTGTATTCATCCTTTGACATAGAAAATGATAAAGATCATCATTATTATCCAATAATTGATCTAAAGTAAAAATCTCAGTATCTATCTATATCTTCCATATTTTTTTAAAAAAATCAGTTTTAGCATCTGGATTACCCCATAGTTTCAATTTGGTGTGAGAAAAAGGGACAAAATGAAATTTTCCAGAAATAGTATGTTTATACTATTCCAGAAATAGTTTTCAAACTGATGTATCAGTGACAGGAGATATTGCTAATCCATTATATTTTGAGCCCAAAACAGTCCATGTGATTTATACAAATATTCCAAAAGGGCCTAGGAGGGAGAATTTATACTAAAGTAAGGTGTGCAAAATCTGATACTTGTTAAAAAGGTATGCTCTGATTCAAGATTCTGGAAACTAAAGCCCCTATTTTTAACTGCACCTTTTTCTCACTGGAATTGAAAAAACCCATAGAAATGTACAGAACAATCTACTGAGTTTTTGAAAATGTTTCCTGGATATGTACAGTATATGGGAATTCTATGCAAAATATAAAGTATCCTAGGAATTAATTCTTTTTTTAGATTATTTATCCCACCCCAAAGGGCAAGGCTATCAATATCCAAAGAACTGTAATTATTTGAGAAATGTCATGTGGAATGATAATACCTAAGTGGTTAATACATTCAGTATATATATGAGATGATAATTGCACACCTCTGCCATTAGCATCAATTCCAAATTAAACGAGCTAACAGAATATCCCACAATTCATCCAAACACATTAATCGAGTGCATCAGAGTCAGAATCAAAGTATGAAGTTCAGAAATAAACAATAAAATGCCATCAGCATATAACACCAATTTTATTCTAATGAATAGTACAAAATACCATGGATATTATGATCTAATACAGCGGTTCTCAAACATTTTGTTCTCAGGACCCCTTTACATTCTTAAAAATGATTGAGAACCCCAAAGAGCTTTGGTTTATGTGGGTTATAACTATCAATATTTACTGTATTAGAAATTAAAACTGAGAAATTTTAAAACATTTATTTGACTTTGTGGACCTCCTGAAAGATTCTTGGGGACTCCCAGGGATCCCCAGACCAGACTTTGAAAACCACTGATCTAGTATAATAGTAGAAGCTAAGGAATCCAAAGAAATATCAAAGTAGAAATTAGATATACTTGTCTAGTATCTTTACGGAGTGACCAAATAGATGCAGAAAGACCTTTGACCCTCATTTTGGAATTGAAGGCTGCATATAGAATCTGGACTTGTTTGGTAATTCGCATTTGGCTCTGCTAATTTATATAATTTCAGCTTTGTCTTTTCTGTCTTTGCTCAAATCAATCAAATCTACCCACTCACATTTGCCTTGGGCACTCTCCACTGTTTGCTTCAGTCTAGCCCATCAAGTAGTTAAACCTTACCCTCAGTCTTTGAAGCAAACAAGATTGCCCATCCTTGGCCTAATCCTCATAAAACGATGTTTCAAATAGCTGGAAAAATTCAAACAGCTGTTATCCAGATACTCAAAATTTTTATAGGATGCTGTAATAATTGTTGTTGAACTGCCCATTTAAGTTGGCAAGATATTTTAGTGGAAGATTTTATGGGACTACTCAGATTTAAAATTTAAACTGTAAATTAAATATTACATTGTGAGTTGCAATTTATTGCTATGATTTTGATATACCTTATGCTTCAGAGTTACTTCTGCAGGAACAACTACAGAATTGAAAAACAGCATATTTTAATTCCCCTGTTCTCCATCCTTAGCAAAGTGTGATCTGGTACAAACCTGTTTGGTCTGGTAAGAGATGCTCCAACACCAGAGTCTCTTCTTTCTCTGACACCAGTAGCTTCTGATTCATTGAGAGATGCCCCATCTCGGTCCATATCGCTTGGTGTTGTCTGGCCATCATATAATGAGTTCTGTTCAAAGTCTAATGACATTTTACTTGGTGACTGATATGATAATGGCTCACATTCACCAACTGATAAAGCATTATTTTTTGGTTCTGGCAATACATTTTTTGACCAGTTGTCAACAGATTCCTGAAGCCCATTGACATGTTGCAAAATATCATCCAGATGAGGAAAAAGATTTTCCCTTTCCAAGTCCAGAAGATCCCCTGTGCTCGCACATAAATGAGAACCTGGAACATTGTCATAAATGCTAACTCTACTTTCCTTTGAACAGGAAACAAGGGGTCTGAGTTCTTCAGATGGTGTGCATATCTTGTTGTTTAGTAAAATGCTGTCTCTCTTCCAGTTCATGACACTGTCTGTAGGAGAGAGACTTTCAATAGAAAGTGCCTTTGGAAATGTTCCTGGCTTGTGGTCTTTAGGAATATGAAATATTAGGTTTTCTTGGGAGTGAAATTCATTTTTGCGATTTTGATCTATCACTTGCCTCAGTGTTGGTCCCGCAAGAACATCCAGGTCCTCTAGGTACATGCCACCTCGTTTATTTGCTTCATGGTGTTTACGTTCCTTTAAGGAAGGAGTGCTTATGGCACTGCTGCTAAACTCCAGTTGGCTGCTCTCGCTGCTGCAGTTGACAGGAAACCCTTGTCTGACTGCATCTTGGATTGCAACTGTTTTGTTTTGGAGGTCTCCATTCCCTACTTGCATGCATTGCATTTCTTTTAAGATTCTGGGCTCATGCTGCAGAACAGGTGTACTAATGGCTAAGACACTAGTCCTTCCAGAGCCTTTTAATTTTCCATGTGCTCCTTTGGGTTTTAATGTCTCCATGCGCTTCAGAAAGGTTTTTGCTCTAGTTCGTGTTGATTTCTCATTCCTGAAGTTGGGAGAGTCTTCTGAAAGCTGGGAAGGAGGACCACCAATGGAAGGGGGGCCCTGCACAGAAGTGTTTTCAACACAGTATTGTCCTGAACAGTTAGTTTCCCTGAGAAGGCTTGTGACTCCAGACTGACTCCTATGCTCACTTCCTCCACTGCTCTCACTGTGAATAGATGACACCTCAGGCTCACTCAAATCAGTAAGCACGCTTTCATTGCTGGTTGTGATTTTCATTTTAATGTCCCCTTGAAAGTCATGTTTGCCTGACTGATGAATCAAGGCATCAGTGTCTTCCACCCGAGACCATCTGTGGCTTGTTCTTTGGAAAGTCCATTTGTTACTGATGGCACAAAGGTCTTCTTCATCTGAGTCTTCACTCTGAAAAACAATGCATAACACTTGAGTATCTATCTATCTATCTATCTATCTATCTATCTATCTATCTATCTATCTATCTATCTATCTGACTCATTTTTCAAAATATCAGTAGAGGCTCTGCAATGCAAAGTCACTATCTTTCAACATTAGCTCACTCATAGATCCATCTGTAATGTATCTTTCTTGTCTCAAAAAACTTCATGGACATTTACTGGGGGAAATAAAATGAAAACTGATGAAACTGATCACCCAGAAGTCATCATTCCACAAATTCTAACTGTATGACACTATTCCATGTGATTAAGTGACATGGCATTTTCATTTATATGCTATATTAAGATTAATCAACAGGGAATTTTTCAGTTCACATAAGAAATGTGCACAGAGTTTCAATTCAGCTCTCAATCTGATCGATTTGGAAAACAGTTTAATTCTTGATTGATTAGCAGCCATTTAGATTAAATATAGGGTCCAAATTCAAACCTTAATTTAGAAAGTATAAATATATGAGTTCTGTTATATGCACATTTAATTTTTTACTATTTTTTTTAGAAGGGGGATCTGATAATCACTTTTTAAAAATTTCTGGTGGAAATAAAGAAATTCCCTATCCCTTCCTCCCTCTTAATATCGAAACAACACATCTGTTAAGGCCATTTCAGTAGACAAATAAAACTGCAAATTTTCAGAATGGTAACTATAAGGACTAGCCATGTTGCATGAAAAACATGTGTGTGGCTAGTGCTTGAATTTTCTTTTGGTTCCTGAATATTTGGGATTTTTTTTCTTTCCTTTAGTTCCATTATGTTAAGACTAACAGCAAAAACTTCCTATCCTTCTCTTCTCTAGAGCTCGATTATTTCTCTTCAGAACCTGGGTGTCCACATAATATACAGAAGTAATGTAATTTCAATGACTTTTCCCATATTTTCCCCCTTACTATGGCTATTACCCCACAGCTGCAACTGTTTCAATAGCAGTGGGGTCCATCTAAGTAACTTAACAGACATATTTTCTTCACTGTATAAAGAAACTTCAGCATGCAAGGGTACACTGTATAGTTGAATTGGAGTTTAATGTCAGGGCTAAGAGTCTGATTATATATACCCTGCACTGCAGAAGTACATGTGAATTTTGCTACCAGTTTCAACTGAAGTGCACTTTCGCTTTAACTATTCTTCTCGTAGAGTTTATCTTAGAAAGTAGCCCAAGGGCCACAAAAATTGCTCACTTTGGACTACTTATGGTACAAAACTTTTCACAAGCATATACACGCCCTTCTTTTATGTACACTCACACAAACACACACATCAACCACACTCACACATAATCTTGCTCTTCTTTCTATCCTTTATCCTCCTCTACATCAGTAACCTACTGCAGATCAAAGATGTCTTGCTGCCATTACCAATTCCATGACTGTTGAATTGACTTCTGAGTCTATTGTGAATTATTGGCTTTTTGTATTAGTGATCTGATGGTTGTCTGACTTTTTCAGCTGTCTAGTCACCCCTAAACATGAGAGTATTGGGCCTTGAAGTCCTATAGCTTGAATGGCCAAGTACAGTACCAACTAAGTAGGGTTCAACACTTTTAGAGGCACCAGACTGGAAAAGGGTGTGCTCTAGGCATCTCTTTTCAATATTTCTGAATGCTTTGGATGCTATCTTTGTTCATATAGACAAGATTCTGTTCATATTGAATTGCAGTGTAGATGGTAAAATAGTAGTATAGGACTTGGCTGCATACTGGGAAGAAATCAAGATAAGGGTAAAGGCAAATGCAGTAAAATAATGATTTACTGAATGACAGAATATTAAAATGTCTTAATGTGATTTGAACATCTGCCTACTTCCCCAGAGGCAAGTGAAAATAGAATATAATTATATATTATTCACAAGAAATGAAGTTACTGGAGGACCTTCTGTTATGATGCATATAAAAATTAGAATCATATGAAGGCAAAGAAATAAAATTATTATCTGAATAATTTCCTATACATAGGAAATAAAGATAGAAATTTACATAGAATAAAATCACAATCACTTAGATTTTCTGAAAAAAACTTTTGTACTGAAAAAATGATTTCTTTTCTTAATTATTTTTAGTTCTCATTTTGAGTTGTCCTCATTTGCCTTCATATGTTGTCAACACTGAAATATTATGTATAGAAGAGAATTATGTATGTTTATCTACAAGCAACTTCTACTGAACAGAATGGGACTTCAGACTAAAGGTGCATTGGATTGAAAGGCATCATCATGACATCATCCTAATTCTACCTGATCACTGATTAGCAAGGTCACCCATGTAATTACCTCCCAAAACAGAAAATAACTTCTTTGTCCTGAGGAATTTTCACTCTAAACGTTGATACAGAGGCAACAGAGGAAAGGGAAGAACACTGAGGTGTGTTTCCTGAGATGTGAGTCACATCAAGTTCATTGAGAGATAGTAAGTTCACAGACAGATATGTAATAACAAGAAGATTTGCTGTTGGTTATTCATACCCTTATCATATAACTGGACTATTGTAATTTGCTTTTATATGGGGCTGCCTTCAAAGACCATTCAGAAGCTTTAGCTGGCTGAAATAGTAAGGGAAGTACCTAGATTCACCCATGTAACACCCTTACTGCTGGAGTTTCATGCTGTCAGTCAGCTTCTTGGTGGGATTCAAAGGACTAGATAATTACTTTTAAAGCCTGACATGGCTCAGGACCTAGGTTTTTCTGAGACTGTCTTCTTCTATAGAATCTGCCCTTCTGATGAGATTTAGTAGAGAAGCCTTCCTGAGGTTCCCAGATTTGAGGGAATCCTATCTACAGGCACCTCGTGCCCAAGTCTTTTCAGAATATGGATCGCACTTTTTTTTTTTTTTGAGTGCAGCCCTCAGCCTGACAAATGATATGAATGCCTGCTTTAAGAAATGAAACGGCATCGACATTCTACCCCATCCTATTTTGCTTCAAGCACTGCTGGCAATGACTTCTCCAGCACCAATGAAAAGAATTTGTTAAGCGTTTTGAGAGAGAATCCAATCTGAACAACGTTCTTTGAAGCAATGATCTGCACTATGCAAGCTCCTGATTAAAAAGTGCCTCAGGGACAGGAGTGCCTTGTAAATAAAATGTTATTGGCTCCCTTACAAAAGTTTTCATATCAAGCAGCATTTTCTGCATTCTTTCTTGAAACCCCTTAAGCCTTAGATAATGTCTGTGTTATCCAATGAGCTGCAGACATGGCAAACTTTATTTTAATAAGTCAACACAAATGAAAGAAAATAAAACAAAAAATGTTTGTTGCTTTTTATCTGGCAGGGAATCATGTTGTTGGGTCATACTCAGACTATCTAGTTAGCCATCCAGGCTTCTCTTGTATTCTGAAAAGACCCCTGGAACTTGTTTTCTCTTACAATGCAGGCTCTTCCATGTGCTACTATGCAAATGCATTCAAGCCCCCAGATCCTTACTGAGCAGGCAGAAAGGAGGAGTAGAAAGCCAGCCTCCACAGGGGAAGGCTGGTAACAGTCTGGGTGTTGGCTTTCCATCTGAGATTTGTCTTGGAGAAGGATAGTATAAACAAAACAGAAACTAACATTCCAGGATGCATGAGGAAAAACATATTGGTAAGTTATGAACCTTACTTCATCATAGGCAACTGTATTTGAGGTTCAACAGCTGGATGCAACATCATCTCTGGCTCTGATTTCAGGACATTTTAAATACTTTCACTTACATAAAGAAAAAAACATTTCTGAATTCACATGTACTTGCCTTTTTCCTTTGGAAGTTCAGATCAAGTTTCATTGAGGCACATTTATTCAGTGTGTTCAGTCGTCTAAAAATAAAGCAAGAATCGTACTGAATTTACTGATTGGCTGTTCATAATATCAAACTTAGTTCCTTCTTTTATTTGTATGCAACATGCACAGTTAATTTCTATGAATGTCACTGGAGTAGGAATCTAGACTATCTTGAAGCCCATATAACCAAATTAGTTCGATGGTTTGAAAAATGGGTATTCGTCATTATAACTAGAAATACATTTCTACATAAAATTTAAGCACAAATGTCATCCTCTCTACCAAGCTCTCCATCTGAATTTAAAAGCACAAAATAAAAAGAATTTCATTAGAAATAAAATTATTTATTTGCATAAATGTATATGCCATTTCATCAGTGATTTTAGGCAGCTTATAGTATAGCAATAGTAAAACATGCAGTTAAAACCAAAAAAAGAACACCACCTTCTGAGCCATGCATCACCAACCCTACCAAATGTCTGTCTCCAGTTAATTGGCACTTTTTGCTTCAAGAATGTTTGGAAAAGCACTATGCTAACAGTCTTCCTTCCTGTCTGGTTCAGCCCAAAGAACTCCAAGAGACAATGCAAATACAGTTCTGTTGTGTTTATTAGCTTCCACCTCAAGAAAGAATCTCACCAGACTGAACCCAAGTTCCCAAGCCAGCCAGCCACAACACTGTAAATTCCTTAGGGAGGTGTCAGCCTCATCTTCTTGAACTTCCCACGCTCCTGTTGGGGGCTAAGAACATGCTTATCTCCCTGAGCATGGCCTTCATAAGTCCATTCCATCACACTTCCTGACCAAAGGAAAATGGCTGTCCTTGGAGGCAGATTGTTCCAGGTGAGGGGTCTACTGCTGAGAAGGCCTGCTGCTGGACCCCTATGCCTTTGACACTAGACTCCAATAGAACAACTTTAATGATGTATCAAAATATGTCACAAAAATGTCTGAATATTTGCCAAGAAAATAACAATGATAAGCCTGAATATCTGTGCTTTACTGCTTTGATTGTAGTAAAACCTAAAGGTTGACAACAATTAAAAGAATACCCATTATTTGAACAATAACAGTTAAAATGTCTTGCAATTCCACCCCAGAATCTACCAAGCTCTTCCTGTGAAGGGACACAGAAAGGCCATTCTCCATTGCCTCTAAATAGACAGGTCATGTACAAGGAAACCAAAGTAAAACACATTAGTACTTATGTCAGAATATTTAACAATTTAGAACATTTTAAAGAGATGTAGGGGACAAAGTACCTTAGTATGTGCAGAAAATGAAAAGTTTAACCATATAAAGCAAAAGCATACATTAAACCACTGAGAAATAGACACATGCCTGTTTATAAGTACTGTAACCGTCGTAATGTTGGTGTCTGTTCCTGTAGGACAGATCCAATCATCATTGCTAAATAAACTTTTCTCTTAACTTGCTGGCCTCCTCTGTTTGTTTGGCCTGGAATTGTTATTCCACAACACCTGCTTTCTATAAACTCTATCTTGCTGTCATTTTTAACTGTGATCTGATCTCATCAAGATTAAATATTTAAGCAATGACAAAGGTCATTTTGCTCCAATATCCGTTTTTTAAAAAGAACACTATTTTTTCCAAAGCGCAGGCTTGCATTTTAATGAAGGCAATGAGCCAACCCAAGCTTACTGGTTTTAAACAAAAACGATGATGTCCTATCTTCTGGGGCCTTTCCAAAATTTTGAAACAGACTGCCAAAGAAATGAAAGAACTTAAGTCTTTAAGTCTCCAATGAAATCCAGTCCACTTGGATTCCTTACACCCTCCTAATGTGGCAATGGCAGAAGCCATGGTTCTCCATCTGCTGATATCTGCCAAATCCTGATACCACTTCGAGGCAGAGAAACACTAGTCAATAATATTTGAATCTATCTTGGGACAAACTACTTTTATCTTGTTAAGCCTTGGATTTGAGAAGCTAAATAAAATTAAAATGCTAGAATACCAACAATATTCTATATAAAAGGTAATGTGAAATAGTTTCCTTGCAGTTTACCAACAGAAGCAACAATTCATATATGTGTCCGGTGAACTCATTCATAAATAATACTCTTTCAAAACCTAGCAGTTTTTTTTAAGGTCTAGAAGATAGATGTTACATCTTCGAATTCTGATCCATTCAGGAAGGTCAAGTTTGCTTACGTGAGGCCTAGCTTTGTGAACCAGCTGTCAGCTTAGCTGCTACAACTGGGGATGGAGGAAACTCATGATTTCCAGCAGAGAAGTGAGGCTGATGATGGAATGACTAACAATTTTGCTCCATGATGCAAGAATTACTGGTGAAAAAGGAAATATTATGTTTTCAATGCAGCATTACACTGGAGGAAGTTTAAACTTCCCATTTTGAACCACTATCATCATGAATTCTGACTACAATGCAGCGATAAATATAAGGAAAATCAAAACTAATTAGTTCTAATGGGAGACTTTACTAGCAGGAAGATTTTTTTTTTAGTGAATTTTATGGATGCTGCACCTGGGTAGGAAATCTTAAACTTCTTCCTGCATGTTCTGATCTTGATAACAAGTGGAGGGAGCACTGTGATAGGTATTTAATATTTTTTAAAAATACAACATCATCACTAATTAACATTACCACAAGTGTAGTTAGGGCCTTGGTCTTCTCCATCATTCATAGGGATGATCTAGGCAGTGAGGGTTAGCAAATAACACAAACTGCCTAAAATCTGCAAAATCCTCTGCATTGTGTAAAATGCTATAACATTTACAAAGTATATTAAAATAATAGTGTGAAACAGAAAAGCACATTACCTACAAAGAGTTTCTACAAGGTCCTTGTCGAGAAAATCATGATCTTTCTTCACAGCAGCAATATCAATAGGGAACTGGTAATCTACAAGAGAAGAAGCATTTATTTCCAGAGCAGCGAACATTTAATTTTGAGAGATATTGAATATATTTTCAGACAACATATGCAAAAGAAATGTTAAAATGTATTCATTGAAATGATGTTAACATATCATCTGAACACAATACTACATTAGAAGATTCATTTTTCAATCTTTTATTGATCAGTAAATAGTAACATTCTGATCAACAGTGTAAAATAGCAGTTATTTAGTGTTCTTGCTCTCCCCGACTTGGCTGATGATTATAGAAAGTAAAAGTTCAACATATTTGAAGGACAAGGATTTAAGATAGGCTGCATTATTCCAGCAGAAAGCTCTTTTACTATTATTACATTCACCATATCACTTTTATGTAGCATTGTCTTTAATGAAAAGCACACCATGTAAATTGCAATGACATTATACCAAATACTTACTAATAAAATAACTTGAGCACATAAAACTAAGCATTTCATGTGGCCCTTGAAAGGCACTCTGGTGGTCATTCTCCAAAAAGTTGTGGGTAGAGCCAGGGCAAAACCTAAATTTTCTGACAGCACTAACAAAACTGGTAGACTCCTACTGGATTCTCCTTTTTTCAAATTTAGAATCCATTGGAAAAAAAATGGTGTACTTTTGTTTAGGTACAACTCCTAAATGTACCTAATACTGAGCCCAAGAATATCTCAAAATGCAGATTAAATTCTTCAATTCAATGTGATTTTATAGTTAATCCAAGATTAGTGTTCCTGTTGATGAAGTCTACCAAATTTTGTTCTGGGTGTTTTGGAAGGTGTGAGTGTTCTGCATTCAACAACATAGCATTAAAACAAACACAGCACTCTTTCCTATACCACTAGATTATGGATTAAATATGGATCTCTAAAACACACCTTCATAGAATTGTGCATACTGGGGGAATCCAGCAGCCCGCAACCAAGCACAGGACTCTTTTGCTTCACGTTCTGAGGAGTAAGGAAAAAACACACACCAAACAATATATTAATGTTCAGCTTGATAACTTTGGCATTTTGGCAAATTGTTCACAAAACAAAGGCAAGCAACTTCTGTGGAACTTATCCCAATTTTACAAAACAAACTTTTGGATCTCTGCATCTGCATATTTTCATTTAAAATTCATATCTGATTTATATCAGACCAGGTGTCTTGCACAATTTCAGCAACCCAAGAGGAACAGTGGAAATGCTAAATGAAATCATACAACCTCCCTGGGGAACACCCCAAATCAATGTGACAGTATCCTGATTGTAAGCAGCATTTCCATGGAGGCTATTGCTCTCAGATTATTTAATATCATGTGATTTAAAACAGCTATGTCTAATTTTATGCTTCCAGTTCTGGCAGGAATGCAATATACAAAATGCTGATTCTGAAATGGTAGCATCTCAAAGGGGGGAGAGGCAACAGTGGGAGACAGTCATGAGTGATTCTCATGAGGAGTTTGAGCAGGAGCGAAGGAAATGGGAAAGCAAACTAGAAAGTCAGGAGAGAACTTTCAAGAAGCTTGTGCAGAAGCTGGAAAAGGAGGAAGGTAGACTGGATGGGAGAGAGGTTAGAATGGGAAGAAGAATCTGAGGAGGAAGATGTGGTTTGCCATCCTCGTAAACCAAAATACATCTCCAGTTCTAAAAGAACCCAGTCAAACTATGACATATAAATGGTGCTAAAACAGGGACAGATTGTGTATTAAGGTGGCAGGTGTGTACACACACAGTGGATAAGTGATATGAAGGTGGTGCTTGCCAAGCTACTGAATCCAAATAGACCCGTTATGAGAAGTTTGCTAAGGTATTTGGTAGTCTTTGGTGGGGGGAGGGGGAATGGAAGATCAAATTGAAAGCATGCAGGAAATGGTAGTTATACATTAGGGAAAGTGCACATATCACTGGATATATGCACAAAATATATTGCTAGAGTGCATATTCTAAACAATTTTTATTTTACCAAAAATATGTACCAAGTATAAGCATTGTGTGAAATAAAAATAATGCATGGCAATTATTGTGCTGTTTTTTAAAAGAGGCAAGAAACTGAAACAGAAAATAACTAAGGATCAGAAAAAATGGGAACTGGTAAAACTAAATGGAGAGAGAGATTCATCTCTATTAGTGACCAGTCATAGCTTCAATTTGCTTTGGGCAATAACACATCATTCATTATTCCCTTGGCAAAAGCGTACTGTTTGCCAATATCTATGATCAGGTATTGTCACTATTTATTTGTCAAAAAGTTAAAAAGTGCTACATCTATGTTCTGTGTGGAGTTAGAGAATGAATTGTTAATACTTTTACAACTCCCAGCAAGTATATTCATAGAAGACTTTCTTTTATGATCCTTGTTTTGACATGAAATATGGAAATTTGCTTTATTCCTCTCTGCTTTTGATGAGATAAGCTTAGGTATATGCATGTCCTTCAACTTATTCATGCATGCCTCACAAGTGGACTTAGTTATATAAACCTTTCCCACATGAGCAACTGCTTGATCATAAGATTTATTATCTAGAGCAGGTGAAAATGTGTATAAATTTCTCCACATTAATTTTTTATTGCAAAAATATACTGTCCTGCCTAATTCCAATCAGAGCAATAAAAGAGTGCTAGTATGGCATGTGCATGAATGGGAGTCTATATTCATGTGCACAAATAAGAATCAGTAGCTCATTTAATTGTGACTACATCCCATCCTTGCACTGCTGAAAAATAGGCAGTGTGATAAAGAATACCCACCGTGCTGTCAATCTAATGTTTAAATAGCTTTTTCTAACAAAGAAAGAAGAAAGGGTAGTTTTATCACAGTTCTGTGCACTGAATCTTAAAGGCTATGAAGTCAATACCATCTTTTTAGAACTGATGGAATGTTACTCTTTCAAAAGAGGGCAAAGCTTTTCAGCAGCTAAATGTGATTGAAAAGACTGGCTCTGCCCATTAACTAGCTCTAAAGTTATGTGAAGGAATCTTTGCTTCTTCTAAAACAGATTCAACATGGAATAGTACAATAGTTTAGATTCCATAGACAACTCAGGCTCAGTTCATTAGACTTTCTCCATGAATATTTCAGAAATGCTCTAAGATGTTAATTAGTATGCAGTGGTGGGTAGCTAACTAGCTAGATAATGTACAAATACCTGAACAGTTAAGATGTAAATGTTACACAAGTTTAGTATGCTCTATTATAGATGCTCTATTGAACCTTGTTAATAAGATTTTTGCACCCAATGTATTAAAACGATTCACATCTTGCTGTTTATTTATTTATTTGTTTGTTTGTTTGTTTGTTTAGTAAACTTGTCCCCACCCATCTCCCCACAATGATAGCTTAGTACTGAACCTAGCATGATGATTAGGTGGTATGAAACTTCCAAAGCAATGTTTCTATATGTTCTTAGATGCTTTGGGGAATGTAATAATACAAATAAGAGTCCAGTAAATGTATCAGTATGTTTCATAAAAACAAAGGAAACCTTTATTCATGCAGTCCAGTCTGACATCAAAGATACCACCAAATATTGCTAAAAGGTTCTGGGCAGTATTTGTATAATTTGTTCCCTCTTTAGTTATGTTTCCTGAAATGCAAAAAAACCTCAGTAGTTATTTATTTAGATTTTAGTGCCTCCCAATTTCAGAATGTCTCTGGGCAGCTCACAACAAAAAACAAAAAACCAATATTGACTGATTGATTGATTACATGCCATCAAGTTGTTGTTGACTCATAGCTACCACATGGTTAAAATAAATAGGAACTATAATAAGGGAAATAACTGAATGGCAATTTGGACATTAACACAACACATATTCAACAGATATCAGATACTTCTGACATGGGTAGGGAAATTTTGATCCACCCTACCCCAAGGCCTGGGAGAAAAGCCAGGTCCAAGGCCTTCTGGAACATGACCAGAGCGGGGGCTATCTGGAGCTTGGGGTTATTCCAGAGGACAGGTGTATGTATATGAATGGGGTGGAGGAGGAATATAGCATAATAATTCCCTTGTATTTTCTTCCCGTTAGAGAGAGAATGGACTGTAGCATTCCAAGTAACAGTAAATCAAATGAAGGCTTCCCGACTGAAATTATTCCTTTTCATTTGAATTATTCCTTTTAAAAACTTCCTTAATCTTAAATAATTTTAATTGGATTATTTGAAACCTACAGTTGGGCAATACTTTTATTAGGACCAACCCAAATGACACAAAATGACATGCATGATTTTGATCTATATCTGCAATGGCTCTAAAATCAACCATTCCCCACCCTCTGCCCTCCATTTTTCTAAACATACCTACCTGCCCATAAATTTCAATCTCAGAATTCTGCATTCCCTTTTGTGCTGTTACCCAATAATGGATTTTGGAATTTTATTCATTGGTCAAGACAGTTGGCTATGCTTACTTTTTACATTCCTTAGATATATCTTGATAAGTTTATTTCCCAACTAAAATTCCAATTCTAGGTTTTATGAGTCTTACTATTATTAAAATAAATAAATAGTAAACCAACAAGAATAAATAAATAATAAACATAATGGGATAAAGTAGAACAGTTTTTTTTAACAGTAATATAACAGAAACAAAGTAGAATAGAAATAAAAATTAGATGCAGGGCATATGGGCAAAACATTTACAAAAATGTTATTAAAACAGTAGAATAGCATTGTAACATCTCTGGAAATTGGTTAAGAAGATTCTTGTATGATTTTACAGGTTGAGTGATGTCATAACTTAAAACCTGACAGCCATTAGCATTCTGGTGATGTGTCCCATTGAGAATGAGAATGCCTGAAAAGGCCCAGCCTTGGCCCAGCCAACCCTTCCCCCCTGTTTGGATGAAACTCCAAAATTTCCAGGCAAGCTTTGGCTTGATAGCTAGGAATTCTGGGAAATGCAGTCTTAATACATTTGAAGGGACCAATTTGGAGAAGACTGTCATAGGAGATAGACGAGGATGGTTCAACTTTCATGACTTTGTTTCTCAATAGAGAAGAGAAGACTTTGGTACATAATGGGAAATTAGTCTGCGCTGCAACTGGGTCTGAAAAGGAGGCAGAGATTTTTATAATAAATCCCAAGTCACACTGAGCTAGAAATCAGATGGGATATAGGAATCTGCTGCACTGTTAGTTCTATGAAGCTTAAACTGTAGATAAGCTTTTTATTGCCAAAACATGGTTCAATTTCTAGTTATCATTTTCTGAAGAAACCCAACTGTAAATGTGTGTTGCAAATCCTAAAACATCTCACAGTTCCAAGTTGGCATGTATGCTTTGTGTGTGTGTGTGTGTGTGTGATTGTGAGAGAGATCTGTATATCTTACAACATAGTATCTTACAACATATGTTATCAGAATCTCCTAATTAATTCCTAGAAAGTCCTAGAACTTAATAAAGTAGAAGTGAACAAAAGACACCAACCTGATATCTTTGTCACTGATAGTCACATTATGCTTTCCATTAAATTATATTAAATTAGCAATTATAATATGAAGGATAGTTTTTTGAAATAAAGATTTGTATTAGGGCTTAGGTTGCAAATTAATGTGAAGAAATCAGAACTTCAAATTGAAATAAGGATCTCAAAAGAAGTTACAGACATGTTTTATTATATGCCATAACAGTTTGAAATATTTAAAAGTTCTAATTCATTCAAAGTGCAGAAAATTATTACAATCGAATTCTAACCTTAAAAAAAACAATTTAAAAAAGATATAAAAATGAAATATTACCAAAATAACATTTGTATTCAGACACTTATAAATATCCCTACAACAAGATGGACAAAACATGATAAATACCTTTAATACAAGTAGAAAATGTTCTAGATTAAAGAAGACCGTTATGAATTGTAAAGGAGAGGTTGGGCATCCCAAATCTAACATATCATTACAAAGCATTCCAACTGGAACAAGTCATTGTGTTAATATATCATGATACAGTGAAAGATTGGGTAAAAATGAAATATAAAGAATATTCACATAAAATCTATATCACCTTCCCTTCATGGTACATAATCTTATATAACTTATGTAAAATCTCTTTTTAGGTGTAACATTCACATATATGGAGAAAATGGTTCAGCAATTTAAGTTAAGTAATTTCCTTTTCTTGTGTTACTTGTGTTTTGATCCCCTTTAAATAGGATCAAAGGCTTTGTTCAGACAGCAAGATTCCTGGTGTCTACGTGGACTGAAACTTCCACTAGGCCCAGTTTTACTTTGATAAAGTAAAGTTATAGTAACCATGTATGCTTCTTTGCCTCTGCAGAAAGTTAATTCTGAAATACTACACACAAAATCTATGAAGGTCAAACAATTCTTTGCCTTGATATCATTCTTTAACAAATTTATATACATTTCTACTCACAACAATACACAGATTTGTAACCTGGCAGCAAACTAGAATTAAATGCATATTATCATGAAGTGTAATTCTAAGAATGAAGACATGGATATTAAACTGGTTCAGTTATAAAGAGCTGAGATTAGCTTAAATGGGTATTGTGTTCACATTCAGAATCCCAAACTCTTGATCTGTAGTTCACCTACCAGAATACGGACTTCTTGCCTGTCCTGGCTGCCAGCTACTAGCTTGCATTCAGTTTGATGAGTCATACAAATTATGCTGTTTATCCTTGGTTTAAAACAAGCACTTAACAGTAACTTTTCTGTTCAAAATTCACTCCCAGTAGGAAAAAGAAACAATTCCAAACATGTGGACCTTTTTAACAGCAGTAGTGGGAAAGGAGCAAGATGACTCCAGTAAATTTGTCCAGATGCGGAATATGACTATTGGAACAAGCTGATAACTAAGAAATTCTGTCTGCAGCCCTTTGTGTATCTAAGGATTAATGAGCAACCTGGAGGAGATGACAGCCTGAGGAACAGCCTCAGACCATTAACCTTCAAATGGCTGTTAATTCCCAGAAAGTGATCTGTGGGGCAAGGTTATTAAAGCAATTGTAGTGGAGCTAGAGGAAGAAGGCATAGAAAACTGTACAGACCATAGACAGGACATCGTCTTCATTTATGAGACAACAGTATTGGAAAAATGCTTTCCATACTTTTCAGTAGGATTCCTGAAATGACTTCTCAAACAAGATGTTGGAAATTTTCATAAGCAGTATCTAAATTAGGGATTTGGGATGAAGACTAAGTAAATAAATTCCTCTTTTTGAGTGCAGTATTATAGCAGACAGTTTCACAAAATAAAGTGAATTAAAATTGCCAGTGATGACACTACCTGTTCCAGCCCCCAACATGGCACTTTCCAAATATGTTGAGATTGCAACTCCCCAAATTCCTAGCAGGAATTTGTGGACATATGGTCTCAATACCTTTGGTAGACACCAGACTAGGAAGTCATTCCAAAATTCTAGCCTTGCTTACCTAGGATTTTAACATTGGGTATCTTAACACCATATAGCTGTTTTTAGAGAAAATACTAGTCAGTTTAGGAACAGTATTACATTTGAATAATATTTAAAATTTTTACTTTAAATAAGTAGTCAGTGTTGGTGAGGAAGGGATGGTCATTAATCCTCCCTTGTGGAATGGAATGGATGCTGTCATGTGGAGTGCCATTCAGTTCAGCCTTCTCACCCATACAATTTAATATTTACATAAAACTGTTGGGAGAAGCCATCTGTTGGTTCAGGATGAGGTATCATTGGTAATCTCAGTTCTACATTTCCACACTAGTTTGGACTGGAAATGTTGTAGAACTCTTGACCCCATCTAGAGGCTGTGGGGATCTGGATGGGACAAAACAGGCTGAAGCTGAATTTGTCTAGACATTATCTAGCTCTCTCTTACTCTAATTTGAATTGTGGATGGGTGCCACTCCCCCTGAAGGGGCAGGTCTGTGGCGTGCTTTCTGGGCTCATGGGTAGTACAATAATTATGGTGCTACCTGGAAGCCCTGGCAATGCTGACTTATGTCCTCATGACAACAAGAATAGAATCCTGCAATGAGCTTTATGTGGGGCTGTCTTTGAAGAGTATCCAGAAATTGTAATTGGTGCAAAATGCAGCAGCCCACAGGTTGGCTGATAAAAGAGCTGCTAGAGCTGTATAGTACCTGTGTACCAGGTGCTACGTTGGCTTTGGGGAGCTTTCTAGATACACTTTAAAGTGCTTATGAGATCCCACATGTGAAAAATAAGAGGATTGGGTATTGAAGCAAAGTTTTTCTGTGCTGGCCTCACCTTGTGGAACAGCCTCCTACTAAAAATTTGATCAGCATCTCTCTAGCTATGAAGATATGGCTTCTGATGGAGAGTGACTGCTTTCAGTTGCTCCTGAACCCTCAAAAGACTTTGGTGTAGCTATGGGCTCTTTTTCAATTGTTGCTGCTGCAAACTGATAGCACGTTAGCAGACTAATGACATTTGGCAACAGTAAGTGCTTGAATTGTACTTATTGCAAGATTTGAGGAACTACATGTAGTTGATGAGTTGCAGGTTCTGCATTCTGTACTAGAAGTATCTGCTGAGATCACTGCAACAGTTACTTAACACGGAATGCTATTTCTGATTTGAAATGCTCTCCTCTTAGATAAAGGTGTTGATTCATGCTTGAGTTTGGCATAATCCTGGCACAACTGTAAACTGGCAAGTAATGAAATATAGCTGATGTGAGTAAGAAAGCAAAAAGATCCCACTGTATTTACAAATGTATAGTAAGCAGCTTAAAAATAATATAGATACTACTTATGCAGGTGTGATTATGAATTGCAGAGATTATATGACGGAGGGTCCTATAAGTAGAAGATCCAGTTAGCAAATCATTGAATCTTCAAAAGTACAATTCAATCTCTCATTTCCTCAGCCTCCCAAGTGTACAATAAACAAGAAGCTTTTGCAAACATCTGCAAGGTCAACAATGGCATGGGTCAGTAACTCTCTCAGCCCAACTCACTGCCTTAAGTTAACATACACACACACACACACACACACACACAGAGCGAGATAAAAATTTGTTCATCATCATCATCAACATCATCTAAGGAATGTTGGTTTCCAATTCCGATTCTCCTCCCTATTCAAAAAGTCAAGATTCTTCTCTTCCTTCTCTTGTCTTTTCCTCTCTTCAAAAGTACCTCACTGGTAAATATATCACTAAATTATATAAACAAACAATTCATTGAACTAAAAATCTGATTTTGCCGTATGGCAAATTCAAAATACTGAATTGGTGAAGGGTAGGATTTTAAGGACAGATTAAGCCAAAAGACGCCACTTGTGGATTTCATTGAGGGTCCGAAATCCTTTTATGTATAAGGTTGGAACAGAAGGAGAAACAAAGCAGGTCAGATTAAAAATCAGATGGTAAGAACTGTAGTTGCCTGCATTGGCCAAAGTGAGGATAAAAAATTTGGAGACTTGAAAGGAAAAGTCCTTTGAGGACCCCAAAAGTTGAAACATAATCAAAAAACAACACAACAGATGGTTCTGAGGATCGCGAGTGCCCATCTTGTGGAGAGCCTGTAGAAAAGAAAATCCTTTTAAAGACTAAGACGGTGCCATGATATCACACTTGCTCAATAAAGTCCATAAGGACTTGTGAAGGGATAATTTTTGCATAGCTTTCTTACTAGGGGAACCAGTTGTTGATCTGTTTTCGTCCAAGTAATTTCAAATTATAGTCCTTGAAATGGGCATGATAAACAGCTTGCTAGAACCACAGTCTTGGTAACAGCATATTTGTCTCCCTCTCTGTTGCTGTATGCAATCTTTTTCCTTAATGGTATCCATAAAAGCAAACACCAAATACCAAACATTTCTCACAGGAGGTACATAATTCCACATCTATGGCATACAATGGAATGAATGTGGGTGTTGTTCCTTGACTTCAGTTTTTGCAGTTCAGTAAAATGTTGTTAAAAATACACAACTGTTACATTTAATTCTGGGTGTATGGGCAGACACACACACACAAATGCACATGCACACAATTATACTATTTATAGTACTGTTACTTCCCTCAAATGTTCTCCTTGGGTTGTTATTCCTCTTCATTCCATACCCATTTACTTTTTATACTCAGGAATGCCTTTCCCTTCTTCAGGTAGCTTACAAAATATAAAATATATAAAAATAATAATCCATCCTTCGAAATGCAATTATCAAACTAAAGGCAACATCAGCGACAATACATGTGCAAAAGCAATAAATTAAATTAAGCAGCAACCAACCCAAACAGAGCGACAGTTTTCAACTGTCAGCATAACAAAGATAAAGGAGAAAGCTTTTTTATGTTCTCAGGGTTATCCAAACTCTAGGTTCTCTAGTAGTGATATATAATTATCACTAATCATACATAGATGGCACTCACAAAAGGGATGTAACAGTTGATTTGAAAACAAAGGTGTACAGAGTTAACTCCAAAAATTAAATAAAGAATAACCATGTTATCCATATTTAAGTAATATAATTTGAATGAATTTAATTACAAATTAAACAATAGCTTGTATGTTGGGTCTATCCATTTCTTTGTCCTGGCCACACCCGCATCCGCATTGAGGTCCCTGAGCATCATTCAACAGCTAAAGTGCATCACTCTGCCAGAGAAAGATTGTATATTCATATCTTAAAGGGAAAGCATATGACATAAGAGAGGTTCCCTTAAGAATCACGGTTTCCAGCTTTAAAGGTAATAACCAACTACATGAATCTCACCTAAAAACAAACTGTCAGTACAAAAGATATACTAGAGGTATTGTTTATCTCAATCAAAATTTGGGTAGCAACATACTGCATTAACTAAAGTTTTTAGTTATGTTTTAAGGGCAGTTGCTGCCATACCAACGGAAACTACGCCAAAAAATACAGTTTACAGCCAAAGCACAGAAACAATTCTTATAAAATAGTCAGCAGAAGAATCTGATTTTTTAAAAGAGGTGGCATTCCATCCCAAACTGTCTGATACTCTATCCCTCAATCAGTAGGGATCTTAAACAAAAGTACCTCTACTTTGCCTGGATTTCATCTGTCTGAATGCTATCCAGTGGTATCCAATGGTATCAAAGGCCAGTTGAACAAAGTCCTTATCTCCAATCCTGCCTCCAAGCACATAGGATATGTGGGATGGTTTAGCAGGGGTGGGGGGTGGGGGGGGAGGGAAGACCTATTTTAAATGGAACTTTGCTCAGACATCATTATGTGGTAGCCCTTGTTCACCACAATCCAATTAACACAGATTCCAAACACTGATCAAGACCATCTGTCTTGCCTAAAACACGATGGAAAGAAGATATTGAGCTGGTATCATCTGCATATAGCTTAGAACCTACTGCCAGTCGATGGATGATTTTTCTCAGTGGTTTTGTATAGCTGTTGAAAAGCATATCTTTCAGTTACCTGGCCTGGAACACAACTCAGATAATTAAAAATGGTATCTGTTCCTTCTTCCCTATCTTACAGCCCAGTTCCAGAACAAAAAATGAGACAAAGGAAGAACTGGAAACAGTCATAGTTAGTGTTGAAAACTTGCCTCTCAAGATAAACTGCTGAGAAATATGTAAGTCACTGCAACTATGTAATTTTTAAATATTTTGAAAGCCCTTGGAACATGTGAAATGGATTCCACATATCTCATGCTTGTTGTTGTTTAGTCGTTAAGTCGTGTCCGACTCTTCGTGACCCCATGAACCATATTGCGCCAGGCCTTCCTGTCCTATCTCATGCTTAGTGTTTCTTTTTAAAAGAGAAGTGAGACAGAATTTGTGTATGAGCTTCATATATTAACTGAGGCACTCTGCACATGTTAAAATACCCTGAATGTTAATATGCTTAGCTAAATTATGAAGTCCTTTATGCTGCACAGGACTTGGAGAGTGTAGAAAAGTAGTTTGCTTTGATCTTATGAATAGTGTTTCTCTTTGTAGTGCAAAGCAAATAATGTTGCTACATTAACCAGTTTGGGATCATCTTAACTGCTAACAGTATTGTTCAGGAAACTAGTTGAAGGTGGAACTGAAAAGAACAAAGGCTACTGGACATCAGAATTAAAAGCAAGTTAGAGGAGTATCAGTCCAAAAATCTGGAGTGTTTCTCAGTTAAAGCAAAAATGTTGGCTAATCTACAATCTATTGTGTAGGAAGAATAGACACTAGGGAAGAGAAAGAAAATGGGTATTAGAGCAGAAAAAGGGGAAATTTAGAAATTGTCCAAAATCTCCAGGTGATTCACAATGTTGAATAGTCCACAATTCTTCATTCAGTGCAGCCTTAAATGGAAAGGGGATAGGAAGGATGTTCCTATATTAGAATTCTCAGGTTTTCTTACAGAATGACTTTCATCAGATCACAGCAGGCTGAGAAAAATATAAAAATCAAAACAGCAACAAAATACACTTATGGTAGAATACATGGGTGTCCACTGACCAGAGAAGCAACTTTCTGGGTGTGGCAGAAAGCTCTAGAGGCAGAGGAACAACCATACCCTGTTGCTGGGCCCAGGGCTGGCATAGGTTTTCCTTGCTGGAAGCATAAAGGCTTTGTATCTGTCAAATATTTTGCCCTTACTAGTATCAAATATCAGGCCTCAGAGCTTTTCATAGAAGTGTAGAAGGAGATATTTGTACTTAGGCAATATTCCTAAACATCCTTAGTATAGAATAAACCCACTGAACATAGGAGGACTACATTCAGAATAAACACACACTGAATATTGGTGTGACCACAGAGAATATCAGTGTTGCAATCAAACATTTTATATTTTTTGGCTTCCGAACTATATACTCAAAGTTTCTGACCTTCAATCAATTAACATTTCAATGAATTAACATTTTAATGAAATCACTGCAATGTTTGTGTTTTGTGGATTAATGTATCACAAGCTCTTTAGATAAACAATACAATGGGATAGTTCTATGTTTTATAGTATCAGGCATACAAATTTCATCTTTATGACTCTACACACCCTTCTGTAGGGCAGTGTTAGTAGGAAGCTTGAGGAGCAAAGTGAACATCTGCTGACTGAGAAAACAAAAACGTTTGTGGGTCTGCCGAAGTATTTCTACAGCAAATGGATCTGATCTTTCATAATATTTAAGAAACTGTATTTGTGGATTGATTTTACTAGTTTTTTATCCAATAAGCAACTAGCATGAAGGTTTCAAACAAGTGTATTCTCCAAACCAGATATAAAAAACTGCTTGCTGGAAATATATTTTGGTGGGAAGATAGGAGTCAATCCTCATCTGTTTCTTTGCTTTACTGGATTTATGGGCCCCAGTATCATTATTGGGACTGGTCTGGATTAATTTCTTCCCTCTGGATGTCAGGTTTAGGCCACAGGCATGCATAAGGACATGAGAAGTACCAGGATAAATACTCAAAGCTATTTAATTTTCAGGTCCTCTTCTGAAAATAAGTACAGCTTGAAAACATTTAGTTGGAGTTATTCCACCATGCAACCCATCATGCAACCAGCTAAATGAGAATCAACATGTTAAACAGTTGTAGTTTAGAAATGGTTATATCCAGCTAATAAGCACACCTGGCTCCAAAACCTGATACAGGGATGGTTATTTCACAAGTATATGAATACAAAGTACAGCAGGTGGAGAAGAACTCCCAACCATCGAAAAGGCAGGAAGCAGGAGACAAAACTGGTCAGGGTCAAGTTTGTATGCCTATATTGCAATATGGCAAGAAATTTGATCACACATCATGCTGAGTGAACCAACTAACCATTTGATGGCTCAGCATATGTGTACCAGGGCTTACATCCTAACCCAGTTCTATGAAGCTGAAATGGCCAAGTCATAACTGAGATGATACTAGGTTGGCTGAATTCCAAACCTGCCAATCCAGAAAGAAGTGGGATCTTTGTGTAGTGTGTTTCCATTCAATGTTCTGCAAATTACTTAAGACTGTCCTAAGCCTAGCCTAACTCTGTTGGTATTACGGCCACTGACATAGTCTAGCTAGGGCTTGGTTGTGCTGAACTTGATTTCTCCATTACCAACATTCTTTTCTGGCTTTTCCTCAAGTCTTGTGTTGGAGAACAGATTTTCCTTCTGGCAGCGGAGAATGATTCCAGATGGCAGAAGTGGCATGCTACACAGAAGGGTATAAAGATGCAATTTGTATGCCTGATACTTTAAAACATAGAACTATCCCATTGTACCTTTTATCTAAAGACCTTGTAATACAAAGACAAATATTATTAAGCTTTAGCAGGGGAACACTTATGGGGGTGTTGGGATCTATTTGGGTTCAACTTTTATATTTATAAATAAATCCAAATATTAATAAACCCATCTATAAATTAAAGAAATTAAGGATGAAGTTGCTGTTTGTCCAGAAGCTGCAAGGTTTGGCCATGGCTCCTACCTTGGCTCCAGATGGGATACCCTCTGTCCTGGGGGTTCTCCTGGATTCATGGCTTCTGCTTGGTTGAGGAAGTGAATAGGAAAGTGCTTTCACAGCTTTGGCAGCTATGTCAGGTGCAACCCTTCTAGCAACAGCCACTTATGTGCTCATTACCTGCACACTTGGTTACTTTGATGCATTCTACTTGAGCTGCCTTTGAAGACTACCTAGAAACTTCAGCTCCTACAGAATGTGACAGCCCACATACTGTAAGAGCAGGTGAGAGCCATTTTGGCAGTGCTGCAAGTACGTTTCCAGATATAATTCAAGACCTGGGTTTGGCCTAGAAAGCCTTAAATGGCTTAGGTCCCTTACACCAATGAGGCTGCCTTTTCCAAACTGTCTGCCATGGAATCAGCTTGGGAAGCAATGCTCCAGGTCCCCTTTCCTTGGGATGTCTGGGGGCAGGGGCTTGGAATGAGGCTGTTCGGTGGGAGCTCCATCACTCTGGGATACTCTGTCCCTGTGACCTGGACTTCCCCTGCATTTAGAAAGGTGGTGAAAATGCTCTTATTTTGTAAAGATTTTGTGGGGGGGAGGCTGAGGTGCTGCCATGGGGATTGTTGTTTTTAATGAAGTTGTATTGATAACTATTGTTTTAAATTCATTTTTAAATGATATTTAATATTTTTATGTGAACCACTCAGAGAGTTTGTGGAATCAGTACACAAGTTGTGTAAATAAATAAATAACTTACCCAAGAAATATCCAGTCTAATACTTATAGTTCTACCTGCTTATCCTCTTAGAAGAATAATGTGTGCAGGTTTTGTTGTATCATTTAGAATGTTGGGGATCCACATCCTAAACATGTTCCTCTCACCAAATATAAATATGCCCACACATACAGATAGTACTCACTTAACAATGGTAATTGGGACTGGAATTTCCATCATTAAGTGATATGGTCATAAAATACAACATCATGTGACTGCATCGCATAGCAACAGCAATCCTGGCAGTCATGGTTGCTGTTGTGAAGTGAGGATCACAGGTCATAAAGCGAGGACCTCACGTGACCGTGATTTGCAACTTCCTGCCAGCTTCCAACAAGCAAAGTCAGTGGGGAAGCTGGCAGGAAGTTGCAAGTCCCAGTCAAGACAAGCCTTTCCTTAGGTGGCTTGCAAGCAGGCCAACGGATGGGTGAGTGCTACAGAGTGTGGGTGAGCAGCGGAGTGGGTCCTGTGGCCTGGTGTAAGCATAGTGGGCATGTGCTACAGAGTGTGGGTGTGTGCTGTGGAGTACGAAATCCCCGGGATCTTGTACTCTGTAGTGGAGGTCCTCTGGAGAAAAAGTGGTGGGAGCAGGAGCAACTTACAGGGGCGATTTGTGGCCTTCCCTGCTGGCTTCCCCATTGACTTTGCTTGTGGGAAGCCGGCAGGAAAGATTGCAAATGGTGATCACATGACTGTGGGATGCTGCGACTGTCATAAGTGTCAGCTGGTTGACAAGTGTCCAGATCATCATCATGTGACTGCAGGGTTGCTGTGATGGCAAGAACTTCAAGGACCGGTCATTAAATACCACTCGTTCAGTGCCATCGTAACTTTGGATGGTCACTGAACGAGTGGTCATAATCTGAAGACTATCTGTACCTGCTTTTTCTCTGTCTGCAGTGTTTGGTGTGATTTAGCCTAGAAACATGGGTAGAATTTTTCACTATAGGTGTACTGTGGCTGACAAAGTATACCATAAAATTATCATGTGCTGCAGGTTGAAACAATTAATAACCTCAAATACTAGAAAAAACATAATGCTAGTCCTTCTCCAGATAGCAAATTTGGTATTTAAAAACATTCGTAAGCTAGTTGTAGCTAATTATGGGGTTCTTAGATTTGTGATAATTGTAAATTTGTTTTCACATAGCCCCAAAATATAGCTAGGAGGATTAAAGATTATATATAAAAGTATTTTTTGAAAGAATGAACAGGTTTTGGGGGGAGGGGTTGTTTTCTTATCTTTGGAATTGTTCCATTATTTCACTATCTCCTATAATTCTGCTGTACAAACTTATGCAAGGTGCCTTAGAGCCTCTTTCAAGTTTGCATAGTTGCTATGAAACTGAGTGCTAATTTAAAAATTAAAAATAATAAAAAATACTAATCCTTCTGCCTCTGAGTATACAGGCAGTCCATTTAATCAGCAAGCATACATACATACATCACACAGTGCCTGCTCAAATTGATTCCAGTGACATCAAAGTCAGGCACGGTGGAAATAGTCAGTGCAGAGCAAACATCAGCCTCAGCAGATGACAAATAGTCAAAGAAGGAGGCCACGAGAAGGGAACAAAAGACCTCAAAGCAACCATGATCACAAGAGCAGATGGACAGTACAACAGAGGAAAAGTCATTAAACTGGTTATCCTGCATGAAGTATAACCAGTGTGTCTTAATGACTGCCAAGATCTCGCTATTATATCAATGTGTGGTTTTTGCTAAATGTGCCATACAAATCCTAGCAGCGATAATCCCATGTGATACACCACCTAACCCAAGCCAACAGAGTTATAAGTGTGGCAGTCATATTACGATGCAACCTATCCACCAAATCCTGGCATAGCAAACACAAAATTTTGGGGTAGTTCTAGATGGTGGATTCCCAGCACCACTAATAAAAAGCCAAAAACAATGCAGAACCATTCTATCTTTTCCTCCTTAATAGATTCCCGGGGGGGGGGGGGAGATGATAAAATAAGTAGTGGAAAAACACAAGAGGGTTACAGTTGAAAGAAAATGTTACTAGAGACTTCTTTGCTGCCAGTAACAGTCTTCCTCAGCAGATACTACCTTATACTGTTGCAGTTATAGGGATAAAATGAAGATTCCCATGTAAACTGCCTTGAGCTCCTGCAGGAAATGTAGGATACAAATAAATAAATACTCTGAGAATGAGAGACTCCATTTGCATGGCAAGGACACATGTGACATAAACACTCCATCAATTCAGTCATTCCCTTTTCCCACCATTCTTGGCACCATTCTTCCCTAATTGTACAAAAACCCATTAAGTAAAAATGATGGTAACAAAAATAGAACAACATATCTAGGTCCTTTGAATCATCAGTTCTCACAGCTGAAAAGCAAATGTTTTATAGTTAAGAAGCCACTGGATAGAACTGTAACTGTCAAGAATAATACATACATGTGCCAAAAACTTTAAAAAGGACAGGGCATCAAGAATCCTGGGCAGACTCCAACCCCCTCTGCCTCTGTTATTGATAACTGAATAGTACCAAGAACATGATGTTGTCTCTTTCCTAATTTACATCCTCCCCCATTGGTAAGAACAGACTCCCATCCCCCTAAATTAATGACATCAATCAGCAGGGAGTTTTGTAAAATGCATAAACCAGTCATCTTCCAAACTCTACCAGAAGATAAATGATTCCAGATGTTGGACTGAAGCCATTTTCCCACACATGCTACAATGTTTTGTTATCCATATTGGGTTATAATGTCCTCTGTGTGTGTGTATATGTGTGTGTGTGTGTGTGTGTGTGTGTGTGTGTGAGAGAGAGAGAGAGAGAGAGAGAGAGAGAGAGAGAGAGAGAGAAAGTGTGTAATTTAAAGAGTTAACAGCTAAAGCTTCCACTTCTGGCTAAGAGCAAATAGTCTCTTAAAACTACAATGGCAAAAGTTCAATTGCTGTACAAAGAGTAGTAGAACCGACTGATGCCGAGCAACTCAGTTTCTAGGATCTTGTACAGAGTAACAACAGCAAAAACAGCTCACCTCCTGCTTCCTATTAACATCTCTACTCTAAGCCATTAGAAACTGGATCACTTATATCCTTCCAAAGTTATTGAATAAACTAAAACTCAGTTCATGTAATTTCCATCTCACAACTTCTATTAAAATATAAACATCAGTTAACACAAAACCTTATTAAAGAGCAAGATCCTTCCCTTCCCCCACCCCAAGTCCAAATATAGCAACTCTTCCTAAAGTTGGATGCAGATCACTAACATTATTCTAGGATCAAATTAAAAACAAATTTATCAAATTTATCTTTTCCCGCACATACCAAAGTTATAATTCTCAATTAATATACAGTAAACAAAAAGAACAGTAGAATGTATTTTGGAATCAGTAATTTCTTTCCAGTTATTCTGATATAAATAAGGGAGTTGGGGGAATAATTCCTAATTTTTTCTCACTAGCTAGAATACAATTTTTCTTAGCAACACAGACACAGTTCCTTCCTTTTGTTTACATACATAGCAGATAGCAGTAAACCATTTACATATATAGTGGACTAATCTGTAATGGCAGTTTGACAAATTGTAAAATCCAGTAGAGAAAGTGGCTCTTAAATAAAACAACAAAAACCACTCTAAAATTTGATAAATGATCATTTTGAAAGCTTGTTTGCAAATTTCTGAAATAAGCAACTGCATGATAAGCTTGGTTGCATGTCTCACATTCACTTAAAACCGTTAAAACTGTCTAATCGGAAGAGCAAATGGTGTTAGTTAACATAGCAATAACCATATACGAACTGGAAGAAGCAGACTTACTTCGTTACTTACTTAAGGCTCCACTAGAAACATAATTTCTTCTTTATTTCTTCTACTGCTTATTGAGAAGTGTTCATAATCTGACAGATGGTTTCACTCTGCCACTGAGCATTTTCTCTTGCTTATCTCTGCCAGCTATTATTTCCACAATGCTGTTTGCAGGACTGTGCTCTACATCTTTTCTGGACTAATCAATGTCTTCCCTGACTTTAGGTTGGTTTCTAGTCCCGCCTCCTGTTCTTGTATAAATGAAAACTCACAGCTGGATTCTCTGTAAACCATTTCTCTTACCATGAGCTCCACTGGGTAAATCATGCAATCAGGCCATGAAACAACCTGCTGGAAAGCAATCACTCATCTTAATGAGGTGCATATAAAAGCCAACCAATAGTCAAATCAATAATACTGAGAATGACTAGAGAGCTATGACCTTCAAGCCTGAAGAACCTATCAAGATTATCCAAGCCCTTCCTTATCCTAATACAAGTACCTGGCAAACCAAATAGTGTATTTTTATATCAAGTTGACTTAAAATAAATGTACACATGCAGATAAAACAAAAGCACTCCCTTATTTCCATTCTCTACTCCTGGAGAAGATATGGAAGTCATGAAGCTGTTTCTGGAGTCTGATTCAGTCAAGCTGGAAATTGGATTATATTATGAGCCAGTAATAGGTATACAACCTGTCTTGGGCTATTGAATAAATTAATTCACAGTCTGAGATCAGTAGAGGCAAATATGTGTAGCTCAGGGTTGAACTGTGGAGTCCTTGGAGTTCTCTGAGCTTGGTTCTTTTCTTGCAGACGTTTCATTACCTGGCTAGGTAACATCTTCAGTGCTAAAATGGTTTGGGGTTTGCTCTCTATTTATACACTGTGGCATGCTCTGCCAGTGATGGTGGGGGTGGGGTTTTTGTTTTGTTCCTCTGGTAAATGCTAATATACTGGTATATGCTAATATACATATGCTAATCAAGGAACTACCAGAGGAGCAAAACAAAACCCCCATCCCCACCAGCACTGGCAAAGCATGCCACAGTGTATAAATAGAGAGCTAACCCCATCCCATTTTAGCACTGAAGATGTTACCTAGCCAGGTAATGAAACGTCTGCAAGAAAAGAACCAAGCTCAGAGAACTCCAAGGACTCCACAGTCTGAGATCTGAATGTTCAAATGGCAGTGGTTGATAGAAGTGGTTTTTAATCAAAACTTCACCTCATATATGTTAATGGATCTCTGGGGAAAAATCGGACATCGTGTCAGTCATCCATGGATTTAGTCATGACTAATTTAGTGTGCTCTATGTATGGCTGACCCTGGCTTTGAAAAATTAAATTAGCTGAAATACATCTGTCAACATTCTGATTGGACCCATCTGCAGAGATATCAGTATTCTAATCTTGTATCAGCTTTTTTGGTTGCCAATTTGTTTTTGGATTCAATTCAAGGTATTGACTTTAACCATGAAAGTTTTATAACTATCAAGGACCAGAATATCTCAAGAGACACTTCTTCCACATTAATTAGCTCAACAGCTACATTTGCTTCTGACACTCTGCTTTGATTTTCCCACTATCAGAAATATAGAGAATAGGTACTTGAGACAGGTCATAATGAAAAGACTGGAAATTGCTCTTAAGTATGCTTACTCACCTCCACTGCTCTTTTTTAAGATGGACATCAAAGATAGTTTATTCTGGTGAGCTTTTATGGAAGAGATTGGAACTTATGGTTTTTCTGAACTACAATTCCCAGCATTCCTCACCATGGGCAGTCCTGACTGGAGATGCTAGTTGCTCAGGTTCAGCCAGAGGTACACGCAAAACATTTGAAAGGCAGGCACATTAGCATGGATGAAGCATTTCTCCAGAAAGCATAAAGTAGAGACATTTGCACAGCTGCTTCCAAGGCCATCTCGCATTGTCTGAGCCTGGATGTGCATATACAGACCCATTTCCACCAGGACTGCCAGTGAAGCAAAGCACCTGTGTTTTCCACATATATATTCAGAGCGCCTTCAGAGCAGGTGTGCGAGCCTTCCAGAGGATGCAGTGCTTTTACAGTTCCAGGAAAGATACTTCACTCAGTGCCAAAATGCTTTGTGAAATACCCCTTTCAAATGCTTTGAACACACTATTTCCTACCTTTATTTTATAGCATACCAATTTAAAACTTCTGATGCTGTAAAACGATTAATATTTTTAGGTTGCTCGGTGGCATTTTTGTTCTTTTTATTCTGATTGTTTTTGAAATGGATTGTAAACCATTGTGAGCATTTGTTAGGAAATGCCTATCTAAACAGAAATATATGCTTTTTATCTTGTAATTCAGTTCTAAATTCTATCCCTGGAATGTTTAGGTATAGGATCTCAGTAATATGGCTGAGAAAACAAAGGGGGACTGCATACAAAAAGAATGTGCTTAAACCAGTTTTTTTATGCCAGACTATGATGAAGAAAATGGCTCTTTCTATTTCTTCCACTTCCTAATAATTTCAGTCTTATTCCTGCTTCTTTTTTTGATGAATTTGGGATTCTGTATTAAGACAGCATGAAAATTTACAAATGTATGTATCACTCTAAATATAATTTCCCTTAATATGTGTAATTTGTATTGTCTTACCAGAGAACTGCATATCAAACGATTACTGCATTTTAATTTGTGTGCAAATTAGGTCATCTAAAAATGCAAACCAAATGAGTTTCTCCCCATACTCTATTAGGGGTGAGTTTGACTATTCTCTCTGTGCAACTGCATCATGCCTTTAACCATGTTCTGGACGCCTTATGCGCCTTTTAAGAATATGTATATAGAATTGCGTATGGAAATGTAACATGGAAAATAGCCCAAAGCATAGCTGGAGCAAACAGACAGCAGCTATTTGGAAACAATCTTGAACCTATGAAGCAATAAAGCAAGGAATAAAAGAAGTCCCAAAGAGACTAGGGTCTATCTGTATGGACAGATAAAACTGTTTTTTTTTTTAGAGCTATATGCATGTATGATAAAAGAGTTGAATCAAACTTCAGTCAGTCAAGACTGAAGTGAAAAAATCAAAGCTTCCAGAGAAGCTTAGATATTTTGTTAAGTGTCCACAGATTACTGACTTCTCAGTTGCTTTTAGCATATAAAATATATTGCCTTCCCAAAACTGCCCATATTTCTTATCGAAAAACGGGTTTGTAACCCATGTAAGCAATTAGAATAAGGCAAATGAGAGCTACACCACAGAGCTTGTTATGAAATTTTAAATACATTTGTGTATGTTTTAATTGTATGTTTTATTTCATTTCTGTTAGTTGCTTTGTTCATGATATGTGTTAAACAAATAAATAATAAGATTTCCCTTCCAATCACATATTCTTTTTCTTGTATTTGTTTTCAAAGAGTACAAGTCATTTTCAATGAGTTTTTTCTGCAACAACTAGGTTTGTCATCTAGTTTTGCTAGAGAAGAAAAAATGATGTTAAACAATGAGATGGCCTGTGGATCTGAAGAGATAATTCTTCTACACAGTTTGTTATGAATCTGTGCAGCTATTTTTCAGTGAATTTCACCTAACCAGAGATAGCCAATTTTTAATCTTATTTGTTTTCCCAATATTCTGATCTTATAAACTTTATATTACATGCTTGTGATATTATGGCTATTCTTGATGATTACACAATCATTACCAAGCTTATTTAAGTTATATAGTCACTCTGCATTTTAAACTGTTTAAATCATGACTGTAGGAAAAGTGGAATTTGCTTCTGATGCTAAATACACTTGGGGAAAACACTCCCCAAGAAACAACTTCTTGTAGAAAAGGAAAATATCATTTCAATTAAAAAAAAAGCAAACTAAGCATTTGTAACTGTACGTGTCCAATTTATATAAAGAAAAGTGCTGCAGTGAGCAACATCAGTGTCCCTTTCATGCCCAAGGTGACCTAGGTGATGATGATGGATATGTTAATCACTGTCACCATCCCCTCATGCTCTTTTGTATTTAGGGCTCCCCATTCTGGAAAGCCCCAGTCTTCTGCCCTGATGATGCTGATGCTGATTAGATTTTTATCCTGCTTACACACACACACACACACACACACACACACCCCAAACCAGTCGTAGTTGCACCATTAGGAACAACTTGATGCTGTTTGATCCAACTATTAGAAAATGAGAACATAATTTCAAATGTTCCAGACATAGACCTAAGAACATCTTTTCCAGAGAATGGCAGAACTGATGCCATCATTCCTTTTGTACAATTGAAAATGTATTAAAAAATTGGCCTCAATGAGATTATCATCAGCTCTTTTCCTCTACAGAGCAGGAAAAAAGGGTAAAGACTAAAATTCAGAATACATGATCTTCTTTAATCAGCAGAAATGAAAAACAATCTAAGAGATTTAAGAAAAATAGATTAGCTAAAGTCAACACTAAGTATATGCAACCATGTCTGAATGTGGGCAGTCTGAAAAATGACAGCAGGTCAAAGATCTGTGCAGTTCTATGTGTTGCCCACTAGAGGCCCTCTAGAGTTCAACCATGATTTTCAGAAGTGTTGCATAACAATAGGTTTCAAAATTAAAGCATTAATTTATTATTTCATAGTAATTTTTAGTTCCTAATTACATACGAAGAAATTGCCTCTGCTTTAATGTGCTACTTAACAACTAAATTCTTGGTAAAGAAAAAAGTATTATTAAAAAAAACCCCACTGATAATTTCTGTAGAACTCATTCATACATAGTCATATTGATAAATAAATTACAAAATTATGTGACTCCATAAGCTGCCAAGTTGCTAACTGGCATGTGTTGATACAATCATGTAACATCAATGATTTGTCAGCTATACTGGATCCAAAACCATTTTTGGCAACAACTGGACCTGTGGGTATTCACCTTTACATCCCTAAACAGTTTGGGTCCAGTTTGAGTCCATCTCCTACCCAGAAGCTCTTTTTCTGGACTCTTTGCTGAATGAAATTAGCCCAGTGGCCACAAGATAAAAAGCATTCTCAGTTGTGTTGCTTTTGGAATGACTCCTCAATGAGGCTTCCCTGGCATTCATACTGTTATTTTTTGGTGCCAGGTGGGGGCACTCCTCCATTTCAAGGCATTTTAGATCTCAAATTGTAAAGACAATGGAATGATTGTGTTTTATTTATTTTTAAAAGTCTATTTCCTGTGCTGATTGTGGTTTAATTTATTTTCTTTCCTTCCTATGTCATCTGATCATGAGAACATTTCTTGTTAGGCAGGTGAAAATAGCATGATTGAATCTTTTTATAAATTGAGAATTAAAAAAAAACAAAGCTTGAGATGTATCAAACAGAATTTTCTATTCCACTGGTCAGGTATAACATACATGCTCAGTATTTTTACTGAGAATGGGCAATCTATCTGCTTTGCACTGCCTGCCAAATGCAGTAACAAACACCCTTATTTTCAGATACTTATTTTCTGATGATTTTGGGTGGCCTTCTCACTAGTCTCAAGAATTAACCACAAACTTCCTGATTTAGCCCTTGAATCCATAACATACAGGTAAAGCATTGCTTTTATAAAAGGATGAACTGTATTTTACTGAATGGAAGTCTCATAGGCTATAGAAAGGAAATGTTTGTCTATTGATGAAGAAGAAATGTGGAGTGCAAGAACTCTGAAAAAGATTCTCTGCTTCCTTTATTGTTAGGTTCATTAAGAAAGCCTTTAGTGAAACCAAATGAAACAAGTCCTAAACCAACTGAGTTCTTCTGATTGGAAGAATACAACCATTAACATTAACCATGAACCCCTGCTATAAACCACTTTAGCCCATCAAATACAGTAGGATATAAATAAAAACAAATATGTATATACAGTGGTACCTCTAGTTACGAACGCCCCTACTTACGAATTTTTCGAGATTCGACCAGCTCCGGCCCCAAAAATTTACCTCGACTTGCGAACTCGCCTTGACTTACGAACTGGATCCGTGGCCATTTTCCGCCCGTTCAACGTGGTCCGCGGCCATTTTTCCGCCCCTGACACGTGGTCCGCGGCCATTTTCCGCCCATTCCACGTGGTCCGCGGCCATTTTCCGCCCGACACGTGGTCCGCGGCCATTTTTCCGCCCCTGACACGTGGTCCGCGGCCATTTTTCCGCCCTGCCGCATGGTCTGCGGACGCCGGAATGGATTAACGGTAATTACATTGAACCTTATGGGAAAATTTGCCTCGTGTTGCGACCAATTCGAGTTGCAACCAGAGTCACGGAATGGATTAAATTCGTAACTCGAGGTTCCACTGTATTATTATTTATTTTTACATATGGATTTCTGTTTGGATTTGAAATCTTGGCAAATAAATTACTTACACAAGATGAAATGCATTAACATGACGAGAACACCAATTAGCATTTGGGCTAGTTCTTTGACAGATACTGATATAGTTATCCACAGGTGTTTTATTTAGCATACTAAAACCTTATTCCATATTAAATATGCTTACACTGCCAACAAGTGCCCATAATAAATAAGTAGTGAGAACAGAAAGCATCTGAAAGTTAGGCACAAGCTGGATAGGTGTTGTCAGAGTGGGGCTGAGTGCTGGTTCTGGTTTTTTTTCTTGCTGAAGTTCTCTGGTGCCCTGCTTTCATGAAGAAAACAAGCAGGGAGGAGGAGAAGGAGAAGGAGAAGGAGAAGGACAAACAGCATTTCCTCAACCGTGTACCTTGTCCTCTCAAACTGAGCGCCTGTATTGTGGGTGGGGGATGGGGAGGCAGGCCGGGGGGCAAAGGGAGAAGGCAAATAGCAAGAGCAGATAAATAAGGTGAGCCCACTCATTCCACAAGCATTTTGGGAGAACATTTTCCCCAAGCTCCCTCCTCAAAACCTGGAGCTGGCACTCCTCAAGTTCAGTTGTGATCTTTACCAATTTAGTGCCCTCCAGCTGTATTTAGACTACAATTTAAGAAATTTGGAGAACTGTAATCCCAACACATTTAGGATTTACTTCTAATCTGTGCCAGTTTTGCATGTGTTAATTCAGAAAACTATCCTATCTCTATCTCCAGCCTATTACAAAAACAAAAAACCAAAAAACCCACACATTTAAATTCTTAAAAGAAAAACTTATTTTCTCAGTAAGCATTCCAGAATGTTTTTTTTCAGATATTCATCTTAGAAGCAAGGGTGGAATATAAATGTGCAAACATTTAAAATAAACATTTTCATGATTGCAGAAGAAATGTCATAAACAAAACATATCTGAAATTAGATATTTATACTTAAGCTAAAAATTGCCATATTTCTAATTTTCTACATGTGTCTCATGTTGCTGAAAAATAACACTATCAATCTCAATGTATGAGATTATCAATTCTGGAGATTTTTGATCATGCCAGATGGAGTACGTCAATGGTGTGAAGACAGTTATCTCACTTCTATTGTGCCAAGAAAATAAAATAACACAAGGCAAAGATTTAATTCTTGGAACGCATCAAGAAGGTGAGCAACATACTTGTCAGTAATGCTATGTAAGACAAGAGACCTACTCAAGAAAGCATTAAAAAAGCATTCGGAGCTCTTGAAAAATGCCCTATGTTTGAAAGAATGCAATGAATATTTATCCTTGAAATATAATAAGTAGTAAAGACCAAATTTACATTTACTGGAAACATTCTAAAAATTCCCAATTAAAAATAATGAATATATTATTATATACAAAGTTGCATTTTAAATCCTGGAATTCTTTCTCAGGTGACCGTGTTCCAAAACTGTAATCCTCACATGGGAGTCCATGTGAATGAATGCAACAGGGCTTGCTTCTGGATTATCGTGGGTGGGTTGGCTACGAAGAATGTCACCTCATTGTTCAAGATTCCCCCTCTGATTTTGCAACATGTATTAACTGCATTGAGTTTGGAGATCTGAGGATGAGCACAGGTGTTCAGAAACTATGCAATCCAATTAAAAATCTTAAAAACAGAGCTTATTTTTGAGTCACCAAAGAAGTTACACTTAACAGGCTTATAGTCATTCGCTGCCAGAAATCCAATAAGAGGCAAGCAGTGCTATCCTTGTTATCATGCAGCTGTTGTGACTTTTCCATTTGAGAGGAAAAAGTTGCCTCCGGTGTTTTGGAGGCACGGAAGTATACAAAAGTGTTCCTTAGTGTTGGATATAAGTTTTGGGTTATTAAAAACAGATGGTTAATTTTCGCATGCTGTATGAGTCTTAAATTAAAATCATTGAAGACCATGGAAAATATAAAATGAAGAAAGGCCCATTAACGCTCTATAGGCATGATCATAATCTATATACGTTCAGCCTTGATTAGATAGCCAGAATCCTACCAATTAGCTGATAGGGAAGAAGAGAGAGAGGGCCTAATTCATCTTCCGGGTCCTGACTTTAATAGATCATTACAGGCTTTGAGAATATCATACTGGGCTATAAATGTGCAGTACCAGCTGCTGAAACAAAAAAAGAAGCTTGGAGGGCAGCAGACTCTGGGCTCTGTGATTTCTTCATCCAGGTCAAGTGTAGAGGCATCAGCAGGATCTACTGCTTTTACCAAAATAACAAAAGCAGTGTCATGCCATAAGCTCCATCCCTTTCACACACACATGTGTTGTTACAACATACACGCAAAATGGGTGGAGCTTTAATTGCAACCCTGCTTTTGTCATTAGTCCCCCATTTGACCCCTTACAGATGCCTCGGCTCAGGCACAATTGTCCACTTATATACCATAAGGTCATCATGTTTAAGTCATGAATTTGTATTCACTGAACTGTAGGAAAAACTACAAAAAGAGGCTGCAATTTCTTTCCAATTATATTTATCTTGATATTTCTACACAGTTCCATTATTCTACATGGATAACAGTTGGCACACATTTGGAGGGTTAGGAGGAACATTACAGCAATCAGAAAATACAATAGGATAGGAGTGAATGGGAGACATGGAACAAACAGTGGCAAAGCCAGATGGACTTGAACATTGGTAATTAGGTTCTTCTCAGTATGGTTAGCACCAGGTATCAAAGAGTCATTTCCGTGATGTCTACAATAAGTATGGTAAACTAGTAATAACTGCTTAATCTTACTATGCAAGATATTTGAAATATGAAATCCATCAAGAGACAGTTCTTTTAGTCCTGTTGTCCAACATATCTTTACATGCAAGCTGGACTGTGGAGTTTAACACTGTAGAGGTATGCTAGGAAGATATATTTTTCCCCAAACAAATTTATTTCTCTAAAATTAGGCAACCTGCATAACATAACTCCCCTTTTTGAGACTTACAATGCCCTCTCTAATTGCAGTTGTCAAAAATCAGTGCTAGGGTTTTCCCCTAATAACAGTAAAAGGAAATTAAAATGCAAAGGTTATTTGAGGCCACAATCTTCAAAGCATTTATTCTACCACGTAAGTGTTTTCACCATTGTAGCTCAAGTCAAAACACTATTTAGCAATATCAATTTACAGCAGCTCGGCTAGTAATAATGGCAACATATGTTGAACAGACTAGAGAATACTAGCAATAGGAAAAAGAGTTTTTATGTTTTAAAAAAACCTCATGTCATTGTCCAAGCAATTTTTAAAGTTCATGTAAATTTACAATATTTTTTCTAATTCTTCTCTTTTAACATATAGAACGATAAATACCATAATATTTCCCAAGTTGTGAAATACCATCCTCAGTATTATGAATGAAAGCACATTCTGATTAAACAGTTTAGAACTTGCTTCCCCAGAGGTTTTAAGCAACACTAGGGAGGCTTTACTAGATGGTCCAAGTTTCTTTACAGTACAGATAGTCTTCATTTAACAACCATTCATTTAGTAACTGTTTGAAGTTACAACAATGCTGAAAAAAGCTACTTACGACCAGTCCTTGCACTTGCAGTGCCCCCATAGTCACATGATTGTGATCTGGGTGCTCGGCAACCAGCTTGCACTTACAATAGTTGCAGCATCCTGAGGTCACATAATCACCATTTGTGACCTTCCCAGCCATCTTCCAGCAAGCAAAATCAATGGGGAACCACATGATTTGCTAACAAATGTGTGATTCGCTTAACAACCACCACAAAAAATGGTGTAAAATTGGTGCAGTCACATGATGCCTTGCTTAATGACTGCCCTGCTTAATAATGAATTTTCCGGTTGTTAAGCAAGGACTACCTGTAGTGTGATTTTTATGCATGCATCCAGTCAACATGTACAGTTAAAACTGCTAACACTTCATGCTATACTGAAGCAGCTTTATCCTTTTTTGGAACTGAATTTCATTAGAATTTCTTTGTAGAAGGAAAGCCATGTTAGTCAATGATAGCTCCAAACCAGGACAAGTTCATTTAGTCTGAAAAAGTGCTACTAACTCCTCCTGATTATTGGAATTCTTGTGATCATCCAACAGTTTTATTACTGTATGTTCGTGTAACAGAAGGCTACTTGGGAACCATTTAAGGCAAGCAGACTGTTTCTGAGGAGCTTATCCAGTAACAAGCCATCGTTTAAGTTTACAAGCTATTTTTTTGCATTTTAATTCATCTAAATATTCATAGTGTTATAACTTATTTAAATTGTCTTATGTTTTGTGATCGAAACAGTGAGATAGAAAGTTGAGATTTGCATGTATGATAACTTATGATACTGAGTTGGGTTTGGTATTTTAAAAACCTGCTGTTCAATTTGTAGTAGTAGTAGTAGTCAAATGTATTATGGTCAATGGACCCAACAAACTGCTTTATTTGTCAATATTCCACAGACTTCCTTTAGCAGTTCTTCAATCCTTCAAAGGCATTCAGGTGTAGAGAATTAATTAATCGGATTAATCTATTTCTGATCTGTATCCACCGATAAATACGTTCCATCCTTATTTTATGTAAATCTACAATTTTAAAAATACTCATATCTACTTTATTTTTGGGCCTAGTTTTTCATGTACCCTGCCCACATTTTAATGATAATCACCTAATTATCCTCCTGCTTGCAATGCATTTTTCCATATAGGTAGTCCTTATTGAGCAACCACTTGTTCAGCCACCATTTGAAGTTATGATGGCGCTGAATGAGGGGGACTTATGACAGGTCCTCATAGTTGCAGCTGTCGCAGCATCCCCGTGGTCACATGATTGCCATTTGTGACCATCACTGCAGGCTTCTGACAAGCAAAGTCAATGGGAAGCTGGCAGGAGGTCGCAAGTGGCGATCATGTGACTGTGGGACACTGCGACCATGCAGGATTCACCTAACAATGGCAACTGGGACTGCACAACTCCCACTGTAAGTTGGTGTGGCCATGTGATGTAGCGCCTTATGACTGTGTCACTTAGCGGCAGAGTTGCCGGTCCTAATAACCATTGATAAGCGAGGACTAACTGTACATCCCACATTTTAATGTACATTCTACATACCAATATATATATATTGAACTATAAAATGCTAATTTATGTCAGTTTAAGAGAACATTATGTTCATTTTTTTCTGCCATAGTTTAATTTTTTATTACTATATTTACTGTATTTTTTAAAAAGTCTCAAATACTTTATCTTTAAAACAGGATTTAGAATAGTTAGCTCAGAAGGCTAACTGGAGTCAGGTGAATTTTTTTCTGTCTAATCTCCCTTGGAGGGAGGGAATGCCATCTTAAACTCAGGTTCATCTTCCCTTCTGAATCAGGTGAATCAGGTGATTTTGCGGCCTCTGAGGTCCACAGGGAAGTGGCCAGTGAAGCAGATGATGTAGAGGACACAGGGAATGGCCATGAAGAACAGGAGGAAGAGCCACTACCAAGGCAACAATCAGACAAGCTTTATTGGGTCCTTTCCAAGAAACTAATTTGAGAAAATGTCTCACACAGGCCCCTCCCTAGTTCACACAAAGAAAAAGTGACGGAAGAAGGAAGCACATTCAGACATGCAAGATTTTGTTACTATAGCTGTTCCAATATAGTTTTAGATCAATTTGGCATTGGTTTCTTGGTCTGTTCTACCTTATAGGGCTGACAAGCACATCAGTGCAGAAGGGATGATTTTTTTTTTTCTGGCCTTTTTTGTTTTCTTGTAGGAGTTAGTGGCTTTTGAGATACAAATTAGCCTCTAAATGGTATTCTTTAAGCTTGGGAATGAAAGGAAATTTTTAAAAACACAGCACGTTCAGAACATCTGGAAATTCCTCCATTACCTGGTAATCAGTTAACTACATCAGATCAATTTTATGATGGCCTTTAGCCAGCAAATAAAATAGAGATAAAAAGAAAAAAAGACAAACAAAATAGATAAACACAAAGATGCATATACAACAATCTATCTTAAATCCTGCCAGAGGCTTCGTGCTAATTATCTACACCTTTGATTTATTTGTTTGTTTGTTTGTTTATTTATTTGGTCAAATTTATATGGCTGCCCATCTCACATGAAGTGACTCTAGGCAGAGTACAATAAAACCAGGAATTAAAACATTTTACAAACCCATTAAAACAATAAGAATAGATAAAGCAAGACCATGAGAGGGAAGATTTTACATATAATAAAACTGGTGTGCAATTACCTACTACCAGGGCATTTCCAGGCTTGCTGAAAAAAACACATTTCGAGGGCTTTCCGCAAGGCCATAAGGATGGGGGATGATGTTCCAGAGGACGGGTGCCATGGCAGAAAAGGTTCGTCTCCTAGGTCCCATCAGATGGAATTCCAGTTGGACCAGCTAGACCATTTCTGTAATTAGCTTTACACTACTTTTGCCCCCAAGCATTGTGATCTTAGGTGTGAAATTATCCTTCCACATATAATAGAGTATGTTGGAGCCATCTCTTTGCCAATAAAAGCAGCTGACAAAAGATGGTGCTATTGCAGTACTAAAAACTACCAACAATGCCTTTTGAAGACTGGTGACGAAACAAACAAAGCCACTGACAAAGGCAGCATGGAGGAACTCATGAGTTAGGCTTCAAAGCAAAAATAGAAACACTGGCATGATTGAAGCCCTACCCCTTTGTATGTGTGTTGCACGTGTGACACACATAAAAAAGAATTGGGGCTTCAATCATTCAGTTGTGGCTGCCATCTTGACATCCACCCCCCCACTCCCCCCCAGATAAACCTGAAATTATGTTTCAGAAGCTCACATATACCAGTTCCTTTTCCTGTTTTTGTTGTTTGAATGGTAGATTTTGAGCTTTTTACTGTTGTATTTGAATACGCTGTTAGCCTCTATAAAAAAAATTGGGTGAAACAGTTTTAGGATACAGACATTGGAAAGAGGGGCTACTAGGAACAGAGACAATAGGCAGAATGGTTCAGCAATAGAACTGAATTTTTATTTTTAAACCTTTATGAGAAAAATGATGTGTGAAAAGAAAACCACTGGGAACGATTAAACTGCTTGCTAATGTTTTCAGCCCTGTGTTCTGGGAAGGGAGTGACATTCTACCATAATTGAATCATGCAGCACATACCCTTAGGTGATTATGTTCAAAACAGAAGCTCTCCAAATGTCATTTAGTAAATGAAAATAGAGCTGGATACCAGTAATAAACCAATACCCTCAAGCTACAGATTTTTTTTAAAGCTAATTTAATTAGAAATATACAGTTTGTGCTTTCTGCTTATGAGAGAGGGCAGCATTGAGGCACAAATGATTGATTCAAAAGTCAAGCCAAGAAAGCAGAATTTAGCTTTTACCAGAAAATTATGCAATGATCCAGATTTCTTACTACATCCAGGTTGAATTGCTACCTTATTTCATCTAGAATTTATTCACTAAACCAACAAATTCCATGATGGGTTATGTCAATATGCACTAATTACATATATTGGCGTACATGCCTAGAGCACTTTATCTCAACTTGGTGCCCCTCAGAACTCTCAGAAATTATGGCTTATGGCTCATAAGCAGAACATGATTATAACAGGACTCTGTGTTTTCACTAAATACAGCTACTGAAAAACAAACTGCTGCCCAGTCCTATCATTACTAGTAGCCATTGATAGCTTTATTTTAATGTAGCCCAAATTGGCAGCCATTACATAATTGTGGAAGCAAACACCGTAGTTTAACAACATGTGAACAAATATTTCCTTTCACTTGTCCTAATATACAACCAGGCAGTTTTATTGGGTGTCCCTAGTATTAAGAGAGGGCTGAAAAGGGTAGATAAGCCACAGCAGCTTCTGGATATTTATTCATTTATTATGTTGGCTTTATTTATATATGTTGCCTTACTTCTGATGACTCTGAGTAGATTACAAGTAATAACACAGAAAATTAAACATAACAAAAACTCAGTAACATCGGTGCCACCATTAGGGGGGTAGTGTGATTTTCATAGGTCCCCAAATATCTTTCTGAAGAGTTATGCTTTCATGGCCCTTTGAAAATGTAATAAGGAGGGTATCTTGGGGTAGCCTTCCATCTCTCATTCGCTCTCAGGAATCCTTCTCACAGGACAGTCAATGCAACAAACCACAATGCTACATCAAAATTTATGTCACACGCTAAAATCAAGCAAAACATATAATGGCTAAGTATCATGTGTGAACCCATCAAGAAGTATGGTATTCAGACATCCAGATGGGGGTGTGCATGGGCATGTATATGGCATCTTAAGCAACTTCTTCTTCATGAGGTGACATGAGTGTCCTCTACAGTTGGGGCATGATCTTGGGAATGATGTATTTGGTTTAATGTGCTCCTGACAGATGCTACATACACACCTACCCATGCTCCAAATTACATTTGGCCTTCCAACTTGGAAGGCAAATTGGCAGCCATTACATAATTGTGGAAGCAAACACCGTAGTTTAACAACATGTGAACAAATATGCACTGCAGGAGAAGTTTAACTCTTCCCCTCACTCCACTAAAATTCTTAGCTCGATCTGCCTGGAAGCTTTGATGGACGATTTCTGGTGGACCATGGCAAACCAAAATGGTTAAACTCCCTGTCTCATGCATCGCAGACTTTCTCTGGATTAGGATGTTCCTGGATGCTTTATTCAGAAGAAAGAGAGGCATAAGTTCCAGTCTATATACATAGACTTAACATAATATGTAGCTTAGTCCAATAAACTCACAATCTCTTAAGGCTGCTTTTAACTTTTAAAGAAATTTCAGGGAAATTAAAATTGTATGCTACTACATTTAATGCCTGTTTTGGTACTGATTTGATATAGAGAATTTAGAAATGGGCTTTGTATATGATAATATTCATGGATAAAATCTATCTGTGTGGTCGCTAAAAGTCAACACCAACTTGACAGCACATAATCAATCAATTTTATGCCATTGGTTTACAAGTTTGCTCTCTTCTGAAGGAAAGTATGAAATAGTTCCAAGGAAAGAACAATATTCTTGGAAAAAACAACTACAGTTTCAACTATAGTAACATGTCAGTAGTGAAAAGTGATGCAGATTAAGCATAAAGAAATGTTCACTGCGCACTCTATTAGAACCCTACTGATCTGCTTGAAAAGTACCGAGCCCTATTATTTTTTTGATTGCTTGGAATTTGCCCTTTCTGCTGTACTTACTAGATACATGCTGTGACCACAGTGTTCTTGCAACAGATTTTAATGAGTTCTACTTCAGCCTCAAGCTATGGTTCAAATTAAATTAGGTAAGGCACTAATATGCGAAAGTGTTCTTCCCAGGTATTATTCTTTCATAAACATCTGGTTTGGATGCAAAGTTACCCTAAGCTCTCCAGCTGCTTAGAAAATCGGAAAGAAAAGCAGGGTTCTTAGCAATACTGAAGAATATAGTGAAGTTCCTGATAGATATGATTTGCATTTCATTTGGCTTTTAACACGAAGAATGATCTGTTCTGTATCTGATGGCCTCCTATCTGTCTGTGGGAGTGTAATAAGCTAGCCTCCACTGTTTTGTTCAGGATAGAGGCACTAGGAAATACCAAGCTCACAAGCAGCAACATCAGTTAGGCTGTGGGTTCATGTACAAAGGGCTCTAATTGGTCAGAATTGGTTGATTGATTAGATCATTTGATAAATGAATTAATGAATCTATCTCTTTTGAAACTAGGTTAGAACCTGTGACTTCTACAAGATAGCTCATCAGAGCTAGGTTTACCATCCATAACCAAATCTCTGACCCTGTTCAGTGCTCTAGCTTCCTATTTTTTGTATTGTTCATTTTTTGTATTTGTTAAAACCTAGATGATGAAGGAATGGGAGCACAGGAAATACAGGGACACTAATTATTGTGAGACAAATCATATTAAACCAGCAAACATTATGCTTTAATAAAGTTAGCCTTTAATTAATATGAATCATAACATAAACTTAGTAGGCAAGTTTTGGATGAGGCTGGTTTGTTTTATGTTGGTAAGCAACACCCGTGGCAGTAATCTAGTACATGATTTGAAATGACATGTGCCATAATAGTCTATTATTTTATCTTCATTATAAAAGGCTTTGCTTGATCTCTCCTTGATCAAGGATGACACTACAGATTGTGTTGGAGTCTTTCATAGCAGACACTGCAGATATGGATTGTACAAGAATGGATTCCCTCAGAATTGTGCCAAACATTGGAGTAATTAAGAACACAAGAATACTTTATTGGATCAGGTCAAGGCTCATCTTAATCCAGCGTGTTGTTTCTCAGATTGGTCAACAAAGATGCTCATAAGCAGGAGATGGAGACATATCTCTTGTTTCCTGCAACTAGTTCTGGGAGGCATGCTGTTCCCAGCTGGGAAATAACACTGAGATGTCAAAGACAATTGACCCTGATAGACCTCCATTCATTTATCAAATCTACTTTGAACACCTTTGAAGTTAGTGGCCATCATCGTGACTAGAAAAGTTGCCAAGTTTGCCTCCACAGTAACTATTGTGCAACAATTATTCTTACAATCACTTCTTCGTTATTTCATTATTTTATATTAATATTTTGTTCTTAAATTATATTAAGTCCCCTCTATAATATATGGTACATTGAAAGCTAGTTTTTGACTATAAATAAATACATTCTGAATTCAGAAGTTAATTATGCGCTGTGTGAATAATGCTTTCGTCTTTTTCCAATCAGCGTGTCAGCCCTACTAGGTAGGCCAGACCAAGAAATCAACTTCACAGGAAAGCTAAAAGTACTTTCATTGAGATTGACTGTAATAACAGAATCTGATTGTACTGTACCTTCTCTCTTTTCTTATACTCTTGTGAATTATTAAAGAACACTCTTTGGACACAGTCATTCAACCAATTATCAGTCCATTTTAATAGTAGCATCATTTAGCCCATACTGTACTGTTTTATTAAGGAAAATATGACAGATGTAGCTTGCCTATCCAAGTGCTCACAAGCAAGCTGCTTGATAATCTGCTTGAAAAACGTGTCTACTAAAGATGTCACGTTGACAGGTCTGTAGTTTCCTTTGTTCTTTTTCTCTTTATTTATTGAAGATGGGAATGACATTTGTTCTAGTCATCTGGTACTTTATAAGTCATCCAGGAATTCTTAAAACTTACCAAGAGTAGTTCTGAGATCACCTCTCTATTTCCTTCAGTACTGTAGGATGTAATCCTGGAGTCCTGATTTTGTTTAAATTAGGTAAGTTCTCCCTTACTCTATCCCTTTCTATCTTAAGCTACAGTTCCCTCCTTCCTCCTGAAGCATGATGACCAGCTAAGGCTCAATTTCTTTTCTGATAGAAGATGGATCCAAAATAGGAGTTAAGAGGTTCTACCCTCTCATAATCACTGTTTGCCAATTCACCCACTTTCGTCTTTTTGCAACAGACCTACTCTTTCTTTGGCTTTCCTTTTGTTTCTAACATACCCAAAGAATCATTTTTATTGTTTCTGATATCTCTCAGAAGCCATGATTTATTGTGAGCTTTAACTGATATAACATTCAGTCCCTAATTCCTCCAGTTTCTGAAGAGTACCTTGTATTCCTCTTTAGTTATAGGCTCCTCATTCCATTATCTATAAATGCCCTTTTTTCTTTTTCTCTTCAGCATTTAAGAGAACACTGTGCGTATACATGCTGGGCTGTTTGGACTGCTCCAATTTTCTCCTTCAAGGATTTTGAACCATTGGGTATAACTCAGCTTCCCTTGGAGTTCATCAGAATCTACTCTTCTGAAATCCAGTACAATGGTCTGACTTTTCGCAGTTCCTCCTCCCCTGGATATCATGATTTCAAGGTGTCAGTCACCTTTACTCTTCAACCAATTAGTGAAGATTAGGTCCAGGAAAGCAGGTCTCCTTGTTCTTTCTTTCACCTTCTGACAAATAAAGTTGCCAGCAAAAGAGGACCAGAATTTATTGAATTTCTGACTCTCAGCAGAGTTAGATTCCCAGCAGATGTCAGGATAATTGAAATCTCCTGTTATTACTGTTGCATGCCTCTTTGAAAGACTGATCATCTGATGGTGAAAGTCCTCATCTGTATCCTCTGTCTACTCAGCGGTCTATAATAACCCCCCACAATGATAATGCTTTTGTTTCTCTTTCCTTTTATGCTTTCAAGAGGACTTCCATGGTCTGACCATCTCCCTGCTACACTTCCATACAAAATTTCACTGCTTGCTTGTTCTGGCAGCGAGCTTCCAGAAGCTGCCTGTCTGGGAGAGGACTAGCTTGGACTAGAAGAGAAGAGAAGAGCTGACTATATGACAGATTGAAGTATTTCTTGATAGGTCCCAATGAATGCATAAAGAGTGTCAAAAAAGAATGGCCCCCTGTTTTTTTTTCACCAATAATACAGTAATAATAAAGAATTCATTCTTCCAGTTGGGTACTAGAATATTGCCTTTAAAAAGAGAATTTGCTTTATTATGATTAGAGCAGAAAGATCAACTCACCCCAAAATACTGTAGGCAATAGTTTTCATTTTATAACCACTCCAATTTTATATAAGACGTCAGTAACAGGCACAGTTTCTCTCTTACCCCAGGCAATAACACTGATGACCTGAACATGAAATTATTAGCATTCTGAATTTAAAAAAAAGACTTTCAGGAAATAACTTTGCCATTACTCAAATTCATAATACTCAATTCAGCTAAAATTCCCAACCTGCGTAGCAGGCAAGATGACTGAAAGCAGAAATATCTAAAAACGGTTACGAACAAAGTGTTTTAAAATGTCACAGGAAATTTCTTTCCTTCAGAATGAGAAATCTTATGAATACTTCTTTCTTTCTTAAACAGATGCAACACTGTATACTTCATGAACTGCATGCACAAGAGCAAAGGGGGCTTAGTTCTTTCTCCATCTGATTGATGCTCCGGAATTTGCCATTGATGAAGCCAGGCCAGGAAGATCCAAGATTGTTTCAGGGAAAATCTGTGGCCCAGAGGCAGAGCTTTTTCAGGGGAAAAGTGTTATGTTTATTTCCAGATATTTATGGTATCTCCATATGGAGCTGTAAAAGCCCTTTTTCTGAAGACTAAGAGAATCACTGCTAGGGATAGAAAAAAGTGGGCAGGTTTTATGTTCTCCAACAGGGGATGAATAAAGAAGCAAAGAAGTCAAAAATTCAATAGATGATCCTGAGATACAGGCTGCACACTAAAGGTGTAGTTAATGCCATACTGTATCTAACATGCAGGGACAAAGAAAATGTTTGTTCCTCAGCTCTAAAAATGTGATATTTCTGTAATATCTTGTTTCTGTAATATGTGTGATGAAGAGTCCTAGAGAAGTCATCAGCTCACACTAACTTTTGTCCTCTTTGGTTCTACTACATGTATACTCTCTACTACATGTATACTCTCCAATGTCTTCAGATATTTTTTCCTTCATCGATCAATAGAGCTGTATTTTCTCAAAATGTTAAATATTATATTAAATTTAATTAGTTAAGAGAAAGGAGTAATTAGTCAGTCTTTGGCTTAAACTACCAACACATTATAAATGTCATTCTAATTTTTGGTTCAGACTTCTGAACTTAATAATTTCTGTAAACAGATCTGAGCCAAAAGTCTAGAACACACTCTTCAGTTGAGTCATGCACATTCTTTCCAAATTATGATGATGCTTATTGCTGGAATCTTTTTCAAACTTCATTAGTGGGAGGAAGCTACAATAGAATATTTACAAAGTCTGTGTTAAAACAGTTGCTGTGTTCTTGACTCACTGCAGGTTACTGCAAACATGTCTAAATATGATCAAGTTATCTTACGGCATACATTTTAATGGTCTACAGTTTACTTCACAAGAGGCATGGTGTCTTATCCTGAGATAGTCCATGCATCTGACCCAGTGACTGTACTCCAAAGATTCTCATATTATAATAAAGATGTTACTCCTCACTGCAAGATAGATAGATAGATAGGTAGATAGGTAGGTAGGTAGGTAGGTAGGTAGGTATATCTCAAAATATGATCAATAGTTTAAGAAGCAAGATCCAGGACTAGTCTATCTATTGTGATTAGTAATTTTTTTATTTTTTATTTTTTTTTATATTTATCAAATTTGTCAAATATATCAAATACTAGTAAAGTGGCTGAGTCCAACTCTGAATGACATGGACATGTAATTTTTTAGCAAGATAAAGTAGTGGTTTCTAACTGCTTTTTCCTGGGATATTTTTTCAACTGTCTAATCAAGCCTATAGTCCTGGAATCCCTAAGTACCGCCCATTACTGACTCAATTTATCTGAAGGCTGAATATTGCTTCTTAAGTGTAACTTACCCCAATCTTTCTACTTACAGTAGTAAATACATTAATTTCCATCCTCTGGAATAAGGCCTTGAAAATCTGGACATACGGATGAGCCCATTTCATGGCTGTATTAATTGTTATTAATTCTGTATTATTGTTGTTGGCTTTTTTCTTGGCTGCTATTTATGCTATTTATAATTCTGTTAAATTGCTTTTAAGCATTGTTAGCTGCCCAGAGTTATGCATTTGAGATGGGTGGCCGTATAAAATGAGCTATGATGGCAATTGGGATCGGAATTTCTGTCACTAAGTGATGCAGTCGTAAAATGCAACATCAAGTGAATGCATCGATTAGCGACAGCAATCCCTGCAGTCCCCATTGCTGTTGTTAAGTGAGGATCATGGGTCATTAAGCAAGCACCTCTTTGCAACTTCCTGCTGAATTCCAACAACCAAAGTCAGTGGGGAAGCTGGTAAAAAGTTGCAAGTCCAGGTGGCTCACAAGCAGGCCAGGAGGCAGGTAAGTGGCTGCTGCTAAGTGGGAGAAGGAGCAAGGGGCTACGTGGGTGGCTGGGGAGGCGAGGCATGAGTGCGGCAGGCCTTGGGCTGGCTTCTACTGGGTGGGAGAGGGTGTGTGAGTGGCCGGGGAGGTGCAGTACAAGCGCAGCAAGGCTCAAAGAGGGTGTGCGAGGGTGTGCAGGTGGCCGGTAAGGCATGGCATGAGTGCATAGGCGCTGGGGGAGGGTCAGTGGGTAGGAGAGACTTACCTCAGCAACTTGCGACCTTTCCTGCCAGCTTCCCCATTGACTTTGCTTGTGGGAAACTGGCAGGGAAAGTCATAAATCATGATCATGTGACCATGGGATGCTGCAACCATCATAACTGCAAGACAGTTGCCAAATGCCCAGATCGCAATCACATAATTGCAAGGGTGCTAGGATGGCTGGAACTTCAAGGACTGGTCATAACCACCACTTGTTCAGCGCCGTCGTAACTTCAAACAGTCACTGAATGAGTGGTCATTAACCAAGGACTACCTGTACATTTATGTGGTAGAATATTATAACAGATGTTACTAAAAATAGTAGAAAACTACTTCATCGTAAATATGTGTCAAACTGGCCCATTTAAAAATGTAGCAGATTTCAGATAGCATGCATGCCTTACAGGATGCAAAGATAAGCCCAGAATGGAACAAGCACGGCCATTCAAAGAAAAAAATTACATAAATCTCATGGCTCCGGTACACTGCAAAGGGGAAACTAGCAATTCTTTAACAGCTAGGATTTTACTCCAAACTGTAAAAGAAAGGCTTGTAAAGTTGCTTTTTTCCCCCTTTGAGTCTGCCTTGACTCCTAATGACTACGTGGTGAAGTCCATACAGTTTTCTAGGCAACGTTATCAGAAGTGGTTTGCCTTGCCTTCTTCTAGCTAGCCCAAAGTGACCTGGTTGGCTTCCGTGCCTAGGGCAAAACTGGAACTCAGGTCTGCCCACTCCCAAACCAGAGTGTTAACCACTAGGCCAAACAGGCTCTCAAATTTGCTTTTAGGTGGGGTTTAACAAACCCCCCAAATGATAGAAATAATGTATATGCATTTTTATACCAACTACTTTAGAAGTCCACTTAATATTATCTCATCTAAGTGAAGTGATGTTCACATTATCAAAAAGTTAAGCAAAATCTAAGAAACGAATTGAATCAAAAAGATGGAAAGCAGGAAAATTAAGAAATAATCAAAAAATTATTTCATCCAGCCTGAATTGCATTGTTTACAATATACAGATAAGAATACTGACCTACTAAACAGAACTACTGAAAAGATTACTTCTGAAATAAGCCCCACTGAGTCCAGTGGAATTTATGTCCAAAAAGTTCCATACGTGACTAACACACAAATTGCACTGTTTCAAATATTATATAAATGTTTATTATTTTAAACTTTTTGCTTTACTATGGATGGTTGACATCATATGCTTCCAAAAATCTCTGCAACACGAAAGAGATTTTATATATTATCAAAAATCAAACTACACAATTTTTCACATGTTATCTATCTGACCCAAACAATGATACTGTAAACAGCAGGTCCTATAGAATGGTGTTCCTCAACATCTGCAATTTAAAGATGTGTAGACTGGCTGGGGAATTCTGGGAGTTGAATTCCCAGAAGTTGTTGAGGTTGAAAACACAGCTACAGAATGCTTCCTATATAAATTACTAGGGCCACAGTCAAGATGAAAGAGAACACCTATATATTTAAACATGAACTTCTCCTGAAACCCTAGAAAAAGTCAAATTTTAACTGTAACTGCAATATACAAATGAGGGCAGCTGAACACACCTTCTGCTGCCTTCCCGGAGATCTCTATTTTGGAGTACTTTAAACATGTCTGGGACTAGAGACTGTTGAAGAAATTTGACACAACTTGGTTCTGCATTTTCCAGTATGAACCTGCTTTAAGAGCTGTGGGAGAAGAGATTATATCAGTTCCTTTATGGTTAGACCATGTTTGGTGGGAGTGTGAGAAAAGTTCTTCTCATTGGTATTCCCAGGCTTTGAAACCAACCAAGGAAAGTCAGACTTGTTCACTCTCCTTTCTAATTGTCTTTTAGTAGGCAACTAAGCTACTGAGCCAAACTAACTGTTATCAAGGCATTAGGCATTCAAGCTGCTGTGTCTGCTTAGATTGTTTGGGGGCTGACTGTTGATGTTATGTTCATAATATTTTCAATTATATTTTAGTTATGCTTTGAGTTGATTGATGTTTAGGTATTATTATACAGTATAATAATAATAGTTATTGACCCTTGTGAACACCATTATTTGGCCAAAATGATGGCTATTTATTGGATATAAATTCAATAAATAAGCAATGCCTGCCACCTGTTGAAATTATCCACCATCACCGTTACCACCATCCCAATCAACCGATTTTAAATGTAAAAATTTTGTAGCAACTTTAGTTCAGCCTTACTCCTGCAATTACTGTAGTTAGTCGAGCACTAAATGTGGCTTTGTAGAGCTTTCCAAGTTGTAATGTTGTGAAAGAAAGCCAACTGGCATAGCAAAAGGTAAGTATATCTCTTGAAAAAGTAAGCCAAATTTTAGAGAGGGTTGGACATAGTCTTGCCCACAAGAAGAGAGAAAGAAAACAAGTATTTTCACCTTGTAAGAGTGAAGAGTGAAGAAGAGTCCTGTATTTTCATGGTACTATTCTCTTTGTTCTGTAATCCCTGAGTGTTGACTTTTATTTACTAATTTGAACCACTTTTTAAAAAATGTTACAGTTAAAGAGGACATCAAGAAAACTTTGAGGGCAAAAAGGCATTATAAAATAACAAAAAAGAATAAAGGTTTAAAATAAATTGCTTGATTTGCAAATACTATGCAGTACATCTATATTTGAAGAGATCCATTTTAACCATTCCATATAGTTTACCTCTAAATTTAGTAAATTTTGACACCAAATATCAGTGTCAAATCAGTACTAAATGAAACGGGGCGGTGGGGACGTGTGTCCTCTGGGGTCACATTGAAGGACCTGCTGTGATAGAGATTTGCCCCTGGGGCAAAGAATCTTGGAGCTATTTTGTGCTAATTTTATAAAGTCTGAAAAAGTAAAAAAGAATGCTAATTATAATCTGGCTCATAATAAGCAGAATTGTTCAGCAGTGTGGGTGCAGAGTGTCAATGGAACTATTCATTGCTTAGAGGCAACAGTACTGAATGACACAGTCAAGTCTATTTCTATAAACTCCAAAAGGCATAATAATTTTCTGACTCATCTAATATGAATTCTTGACAGTCTCCACCTTATTTACTTTCAAGAACACATGAGTAATCATTACTGAGTCCCCATGGTTCTTCCACAAGCAATGTCAATAAGTACTCCACATCACGCATATTTACATCTTGTTCAGGGTGTCCAAACTACCAACAAGGGTGAAGGCAGGAGAACCACATGGAGAAATGGCAGCATACCAATCAGGGAAAGTTTTAAAAATAAAACTTACATTTCATATTAGGTAAATATTTTTCAACTTGTGCAAGAAGGGAGGTTGATTCCAGATGCAAAAAAATAATGGAACTTTTTAGTAAGGACTAATGTATTTCCACTGACTTCGGTAGTTCCACTTGAAGTAAGTAAAGCTGTATCCAACCTGTTCCTTGCTTAAATAATATTAAAGTACAAATCTTTGAATATTTTCATCTAGGATTTTATTTTGTTAAATATTAAACGGATTTATTTATTTATTTATTTATATCAAATTTGTCACCACCCATCTCATTGAAATGACTCTGAGTGGTTTACAGCAGAGATAAAATTCATTAAAATACTATATAAAAAGGCAAAAAAAAATTTATATAGGTGAAAAAAATAAATTACTTAAATAAAATTATGTATAACAAATATGCTGTTAAAATGTAGTGCTATTTAATAGCTATTTATGCTATTAAAATTTAGTTTAAAATTTGGGCAACAATTTATGATTGCCCTGAGATCTACTGCTAGAATGTTACAAATATATAATAAAATTAAAACAAGCAAGAACCACATCCTACCATTAATTCACAGTAAGATTCTCCAGTAATTCAGATTCAAAGGCAAACCACACCCTGGAGCTTCAGGTAGATATATATAGCATCTGTCTGTAATTCCTTAAACCAAACATATCCTTTCCTTGGATCATGTGTGTGATCTTTGGAATAGACATGTTTGATTAAAGGAGTTTCATATAAATGCTATATGAGTGCCCTTGCCCACTCAAAGATGCCTTTAAATCCAAAATGTTGTAGAGCCATTATTTGCAATAATGGAAATACTTCTGTACTTCAACATAAACTTAGTTTTGTCTAGGTAGTCTTTGGTCTTGCTGACTGAAAATTCTGAAAGTTGCGGTTCCAACATAACTTATGAAAGTCAGGCTGGCATCTTTGCCTACAGCAGTTGCTACAACCATAGAACCATGGAGGAATATTGTTGCCATCATCTGGATAGGATGATACTTTGACATTTTCTTGTAGTCACAACAGATCAGATAACAGATTCTGCTTGTCCTTGATGTTGAAAAAGAGCAGGATATTCAGAAAAATATATTCTTTATAATGGGCTGTCTATAGGATTTCTTCAACAGCTCCAGTCTAGTCACTAGTGATGCCTTTTTAGAATTATTCAAAAAATTATGGCTGGTTGGATTGGTAAACATGTAGGAGATAGAAAAACCTATTTTTCTTCCTCTTTTCTTTTAGGTCAGGACAGGGAACTGCTGAGTTTTATTGTTTTTGTGACTCTCTTATTTTTTAAAAAATATGTACATGTGATGAATAATCAGTTTGCAATTCCTTTTGAACTCAAAAGGTTTTGTCAAGTTTTATTTGCTTTTCAGGTAATAATAATAATGGTAATCAAATAAATTCACACAGAAAGAAGTCTATTTGCAATTACTTATAGCATGAAAAATCTAGAAGAAAGTACACATCAGCTTCATATATACATACACTGACACGTACATGCTGCAATTAATAAATGTACCATAATGACATGATACTGTTGCCAGAACAACTCCTGCATTAATTTCTTTATTTCTTCTCCCCAAGTTAACCCTAGTGGCAGGATATCATCATCACACTGCTCTCTGTGTTCCCTGTTTCACAGAATTGATTATTGTTACGAAAGGAGGGAATGCCAAACTTTAAATATTAAGATATAGAAAAACTTAATATGGATGAGAAAGCATGAATTTGGCACAGAAATACCATTTTTTGTTGACAGTCATGTGAATGCATATATCATGCTAAACAATAATGCACTTTGATTTTGGTCCAAACAATGTATCAACTTAGCTGTTATGGGTTAGCATTCTGTGTGAATTAAGCCATGATATTTATAGTTTGTTAGAAAAGTCACAATTTTAAAATCCTGGTTTAGTGAAATTACATGTATTAATTAATCTCTAAGTGAACAGAAGCTGATACAAGCTGAAAAGTGGTTGAGTATTTCAGTAAGTCCACAGGCGTGAATATTACTGAAGATCTGAAATAGTAGGAGGCAGGGGGATATCCAACATGCAGTGAATGCAAGGAGTTATAAGAACATTTATGAGCTAGCAAGTTCTGCTGTGAAGAGTAGTAAAAAACTAGAAAAGCTTGCTATAGGATATATATCTATATCTATAGATATTTATCTAGCCTTCGAGTCAGTGTTGACTCCTGATGACCGCCTGGACAAGTCCCTGCAGTTTTCTTGACAATATTTCAGAAGTGGCCTGCCATTGCTTTGGAATTCCCTTCCTCAGGATGCCAGGGATCATCAGTTTTGGGGAGCCAGGAGAAGACCTGATTAAACCTCACACATTCAGAACTTAGCACCCACAGTGAGACGTCAAGTGCTCTGTTGTGTCACTTATTATTATTATTGTGTGTGTTAAATTGTTACTGTTTAATCTTGTTTTTTAATGGATTGAAAGCTGCCACAAGATCCTCTGGATAGTGGACAGTCTACAAATATTTTAAATAAATAAGAAAAGTCAGTCAGCAGTCTATATACTGTAGCTTGCAGTATCTTTCTCTTTGATCAATTAAGTGCAAGACCAAAAATAACCTGGCTACTGTCCATCTTTTTTACACCTGTGCAATGTCAGAGAAGGCTTGCAAAACCGCTGGCTTAACTTGGGCAAGTTTGTAGTTGCACAATGTGAGAAACCTTGAATTAAAGAACGTGCATCAGTGCTTTGCTGAGCTAATGCCAAACAAACGGTTCATGCCCTTCTTACATTAAGAGCTTCATGACAAAATACGCACTTTTACAAATTTTGTTGTGAAATATAATTAGACCGAGACTTTGAATGCTGGCCCCCAAAATTTTGTTGTGAAAGACAACTAGGTCAAAACTTTGAATGCTGGTGTGTTTCTTTCTGGTGACATTCTGGAAGGACTACAAAACTGAGTTGTCCCCTTGATCTTTGAGATTAGCACATAGTTCTGGCTTGTAACTTTGCTTGGTAGGCTATGAAAAGGTTTTTGGGGTTTGAAAGTGAACAGTTGCTTTCTTGCAATTTAAAAATGTGTTTATGAAAACTCCTGTGGTCTTCACAAAACCAGCATGCTAATGTTAAAATAAAGAGATAATTGAAAGACCCAATATAATGGGTTTTACAAAGAGTGTTTAAGCCAAATATTAAGAAGCAGATAGGACAGTGTTGACTTTATGCATTACTGAAACTGTTAACTCTGAGCACTCTTAATGCTAGTCTGGATCCTAAAGGAATTTTAAGAAGTTCACAAAGAAAACGTTTACAGCCGTTCTTTCTTACTACAGCATGCTGTGCCTCTTTAAAATTTCTCTCCAAGGATTCAAAACATTCCTGAACACTGTGGAATGGGATTTGAAGGACGGGAGGAGGACAGAGAACTGCACAAAACCAGGGCTGCAACTTAAAATAAAGAAAGTTTACATAAAGTACATTTCTTTCTTCTCCACTGGCCTCTTAATAATACATGCTATATTCAACTATGCCATTTTTTGACCTTGGACTGAACCCCTTGGGGGTATGTGTGTGTCTTTAGAAGGCTATGTATATTATTTCAGAGTTAAATTACATAACTAGCATCTTTGTCTCTTTCTCTCCTTCGATTTCTCACTTATGTATACACGTATTACCATTCCTTACTTTACAATAGTTTCTATGTTCCTGACATGAGAAATTAAAAAATGGCAATTCATCTGAGCAGGTACAGTTTCATCCTTAAAACTCATTTAAACAATGGCATCACTACAAGAATAAAATTGAGGGTTTTTTTACTGATTTGCTGCACTTGGGAAAGTTCTTGGAAAAGTACTTGGGAACAGGCAGAATTTTGTAGAAAGGATATCTTTTGACAATAAACAGACAAATAAATAAATAAAACAAGCCTTTACAGTCAAACTCATGTCTAGTTCATATGCTGAAGCTGGACCTGTGGACAGAGTGGAGAAGAAAATAGTATCAACCTTGAGTAGGCCAGTTGGCAGCTGATGGCTCTTCTGGCATGCTGAGCCATAAAAGCCTGATGGCTACTTGCATTCTCATTTGCTAAATCTCCAGCCTTAAAACATTAGCACTTAAAGTGTGTATATTAAATAATTAGAAAAGTTTAGACTGCAAAAAGCAATTCAATTCTTATATGTATTTTTAAGAGAAAGTTTGGAAAAGAGCATCACAGAGCATTGTTCAATATCCTCTGTCAATTCTTGGAGCCCTGTGGCCTTTCTTTTCCTTCTACTTTCTGATTCTGCCATTGATCTGTTCTGTGTGATCTTATTAAGGAACAGGCACAGCAGCTTCCATTCACTTTTCGCTTCCTACTTAGGTGGATTTCCACAAACAGCATCTTTCCTAAGGACCTGAAAGATATGAAGCCTCCATATTGAAAACAACTTCCTTGGCACAAACATTTTGATAAAATGTTTCATAATGTCCACTCTCCTATTTCTAATCCTTACAATTCTCAATAAAACAAAAACCTTGTATGTCACCATGTGTAGTTAGCTTGGCCGGGTACCCACTGATGGCAGATGGATAAGCAGAATTTCTGATAGATGAAACTAGGCAAGGCAGTTGAATGACTTACATGGATAAAACATTAAAAAAAACCCCCTCTTTTACATATACAGATTGACAAAACACCGTATGTTATTTCTTTGATTTTCCTACAAATCAAAGTCATCCTGGCACTTTCCATCCAACATCATTTTCTCTTGTCAACTAGTTACAACATTATAGTCTCAAATGTACCACTGTTTCTTGGAAACTGAAAAGTAATAACAATCTTAAAACCTCATTTCAGCTTTTTAACAGCTGACTCTACATAATAAGTTCTTTGACTGGAGTGAAAGAATGGATTTTTCTCCATGCTATCATATCCTCACATACAACATTTGTTCTCCTACAAAGAAAACTTCCTGGCCTGGACAGCAAGCCATTATACATATAAGATCTGCCATACTGGATGCAACATCCAGAGGAAAGAGTTCAGAATCATCTCCACTGGCTGATTGTTTCTTCTACACTATCCAAGTTATTATATGCAGCAGGATCAAAAATTATCACTTCTATCAGTATGCTTTGACTCCAAGCTCTATTATACTTGTTTGGAAAAATGTTTCCCAGTATTTGTTTCAAATGAAATCTATGAAACTTCAAGATACATAAAATTCATCATAATGCTTTCCAGATAGAGCAACTCAATGCAACATAAGAATAAATATGTGATTGTTTTGCACAATATATTATTGGTTCAGATGTTTGGATAATTTGGTTAAGAATCCACTTATATATAGTATGGTCTTAATATTCTACATTTCTAACCCAAAATGTCATATTCAGGATAAAAATAACAAAACCAAGCTAAATAAAAGCACCAGTGAAATTCATTTTGTACACAATAATGTACTAGAAAAATAAATAATAGTGCATTAATATGCTAGCCATCTCAATTTGCTGGCCTCCAAATGTATTGCTTTAGAACTAGCCTAGAATGAGCAATGTTTCTAATTAAAAATGTTAGAAATGAAGCACCTTTTCATACTTAATTCAGAGCAGACAAAGAAAAGGCTCATTTGAGAAGTAACTGAAAAAGCTCTTTTTCTTGTTCTCATCACCAACAAATTATTGAGAAGACCCCAAGAAACTGAGCAAACCTAGCAAGTCCAAATCATAATGAACTCTCTTTCTAAAACTACAGGACTTATATCCTTATTTGAAAAGTGTACGTATTTTTCAAGGAATTAAGCCCTTTTTAAAGTTTTAATGTGCAAAAACATACAGCTTCCAAAATAATTGGAGGCATATAATAATAATAAAAATACCTATCATATGGTTGCATTACACTATTAGTGAAAAACCTAGATATGGTCTTGAAGGTTTTGAGGTCATTTTTTTCCCCCCTGGAAACATCACCTGGAAACTCAGACTTGAGTTATATCGCTTGGAATACTGCACATAAACCAAAAGGAAAAATTGCTTTCCATCACAATTATGCATGACATAATATCCTTCCTGAAAGCAGAGCCACAGCAAGGACCAGCATCCTCTCAAAATCTCCAGTTCCTGAAACTACTGAAAACAACAGTTTGCTTCATTGCCAAGGGAATAATCCCCTTCATCAGCAGCTTGTTCTTGAAATATGCATGGTTCCTTAATAAATATAATAGGATTTCCCTTTACCCAATATACAACTTAAACTGTACAGCTATAACAATTTAGATCTGCACTCCAAAGGTCATAGATCTTGTGGCAACTCCCTATTAAACTCAATGAGATTTACTACTGAGTAAACATATACCATGTGCCCAACTAGGAAAATAAGAAATCACACAGAACTTTGATACTCAGTGCTGCTTTTCATGATTTAAAGTATGCTACTGCTATTTAGTTGATTTACTCTAGGCAGTATTACAGGTACCCTGGCTTCCAGTTTTACAGACAAGTGGGAAATATGGGGCACTTAATACCCTCTCTTTAGACATTTCACTTAACTTTGCAGGTTTCTTTTTTATATGTATCAGCTTTCTGCAGCAAAGTTCCAAAGTCCACTTTGATTTTATGCAATGTGGCAAATGACCCGTCCCATCAGCATCATAGTTACACAGATAGGAAAAAAAAAAATTGACATGCCCAAAGAGACTGCTTGAGTGGCCTAGAAACTTCCACAAAATGTTTTATGCTTTCGAGCATGCCTTCTGAATCCTCTGGGGTCACAGGTCCATCTATTCTTCTTACCTCTTCTAAATTACTGAAATTAGGGCACAGGGGAATGGTAATCTATAAATGGAAATTATTTTTTTTTAATCTCAGCAGTTCCTTCACGTCCATATGGGAGACAATCTGTCAAATATGGTTCTCCTACTCCAAATATTTACAGCACAAGGGTCATTAATAGCAATTAAAAACAGGCAATTGATTGGGGAATACTGTGCAGATTTAGACAGCAGAATACTACTGGAGAAATGGCATCCAAACAGCCAAGATGAACATCACCTGTACTGAATTTTGAAACTTAAATTCAGCAGTACTTCTTCACACACAGCACATGCAAATGGATAATTTAAGTTGAAGCTGAATGTTTCATTCTGGTTACTTCTAAGGACCGAAATAATTAAACTAGATAAATAGCACAATCTGAAATACTGACCAGATGAATTTAAAAAGAAGATTAACCCAAATGCATTGATCGTTTCAGTTAAAAATTCAAGGCAAGTGACTCACCCTGTTGAATTTTAGTCAGAAGATGATGGCGTGCTAGGATCCTACTTTTCCTGTATGGAGAGCGTCTTGCAGATTGATCAAATCGCAAGTACATCTCTTGGCCTTCTGTTGACACAGCATTCACCCAGTAGCAGCCTGAGTCTGACGTACTGGCCATCTGCCTAAACATCTGTGCCCCGTTTAGAAAAAGGAAAACAAAATGCTGCTGCAGTTTTCCTGGGTGGGAATTACCCAATCTAATTGAACTACAGAGAGGAAAGAAGAAAGAAGCCCAAGGAGCTGAAAAGAGCAAGCAATTTAAAAGAGAGAAAAAGAGGAGTGCCAAAAAGCTACAATTCAGGATTCCAACTCCCTCACATGATCGGAAAGGGCCAATCAGTCAAAGTCAAGAATGCGAAAGTACACAGCGTGCCTTACAGAGGAAAGTGAAGGCTGTTCAGGCACTTGTAGCCACATATCATACTGAAAAGCAAATACAAACGACATGCCTTGGCACTGGAGAGCTATGATAGGAGAGTTTGAGGGAACGAGGGAGGGAGAGGCATTTGTGCTGTCAGAATCTTAAGAGAACTTCATACAAAAGTTTACATACAGCATTCTTTTGTCAGATGTTAGTAAAAATTTCCTCCAAATTACACAGGAGTTCCTTCTAAAGCTCCTTAATACAGATTTTCAGGAATAGTCATTTAAAAAACCCCCCAAACAACCCTAAACATATACACCAGGCTTTCCCCAGCTGGAACCTTACAGTATGTTGGGACTGTTACAACTCCCTGATTTCTTGCCAAGTTATTTTTAATAGATATGCCACATGTTTAGGATTGGAAGACAAGTCTGGTACCTGACACATCAGTTGGTTTGAAATGACTCTGCTACAATATGGGTCTACTCAAAACCAAAGTTAAGTGAAGATTATCTCTAGCTCTATGGTGTTGTTGATTTTATTAAGTATTTCAACATATCTCTGTTGTTCTCTGTTCTAATTCCCTGGAAGATATATGGTTGCATTCTTTACTAGATGAGTTCTGACATCAGAAGTATGGGGGGATGAATATATTCTATGTCAATCAATTACAGCAGATGTTCTTAATGTGCTATTCAAAACTATAGCTCTCTCTGAACTAAAAAGAGTCAAAAGGAATCTAGACATTCATAGATATGCCTAGATTTGCAGCTCATCACTTTTTCTTAGAGTTCAAATATGCACAGATAGAGTGATGCAAAGAACACTCCTTTATGGAGACCATCCAAAATGAAATTAAAGAATATTGCTAGATATTTGATTCCGAACTATGGAGTTATGATCTATTTTTGATGATGGAAGGAGAGATCTACACCTTTCCCATCCATTATATACTCTAGCAGTTCCTGATGGGCATATTTGGTATTCTGAGAACATTTCATCGGTACTCTTAAACAGCTACCATTGCCACAGAGGGCATAGCCAGTCACAAAACACCAATTTAACAGAAGGAAAATCTGTGGAATTGTTTTCTGCCACCTTCTTTAGCCCTCCAGGATGCTCTTATCTTTTTCTTTGACAGATAGACACACTTAGGTTACAATAATCCGTCATTTTGATTTTCTAATATCACAGCCTGACAGGCTGTGCTGGGCACATTATTACCTATGGTTTCATTTTTGGGATCCAAGCACTATAGAAATGCTCAGTGCAGAAGCCCGATTCAAATGCACTTTCCCTTCTACTGTCATTTTTGAGAACAAAGAACGATGATTGTTCATGGACATCCATGGTGAGCTCCTGCATCGCAGATACATGTGGTGAGGGGAGAGTTACAATTGGAAGGTCTAGAAAAAGAATAGAAAGCTCCTCTCCCCACCACTACCCTCTGCAACCTCCAAGCTTTCACATCTCTAGAGGCAGGTGCTGCTCATCCATTACATAAGATTGTAACTGCACAGATACATGTCTAAAGGTTCAGTCCCATACAGGTCTGCTTGAAGATAAGTCCAACCTCTGTTCTATATAGCTTGCTCCCACATAAAGGGCACAGAGTAGCATCAGCAGATAAATCCCACTTTTTCCTTGAATTCTAATCTCTTGCTCCTTCCCAACTTATACGGAAAAGAAAGAAGTAATTATACATAGAGAAATAACAGAACATAGTTTTTTTTATGATAACAACATTATATTGCAAAGCAGTTAATATTATAGAGATCAAGAACACTGACAATAAACTGGATTACATAAACCACTTAAGGTTTATTGAGATCCATATTCTTTTTATTTTATGTGCTTTTAGTATACAACTATATATTTGTATATACTGTATGTACAAATAAATATGAGAGCAACATAGCTTATAGAAATCCTAATTAATAAAATTAAATGAAAAGTTAGCATTAGTAACCAAAGCTTCATAATCATTTTACTCACCTCCTTTATTCCTCATGAGAATATTAAATTCTTCTACCCCAAAGTCCACAGAGTTTAACCTTTTATAAACTTAAAAAAAAACCCCACAGCTTTTACCCAGTTGTTGCTTTAGTGAGAAGGATCATCCATATTTCCTGGTTTTATCATAAATTAGTAGGTAAAGGCACTGCAAATCAAGGATTATAATATAATATCTGTTTGTAGAGCAATGTAAAAATACATTGCAAGTACATATATTCCAAAAGGAAATCAATTTTTTACCATTTTTTCCCTTGAAAGCTGACTGGTGAAGCATTTAATAGTTACAACCCAAGTTAATGTTCATGTGAAAGCAACTAGAAAGTCCGCCAAACAGACCACTAATATCAATATAGTTTCCATGCTATACTGACACTGTTCTTGTCATCAGTGATGCAAAAGTTATTACACTATTATTTTTAAAGCATTTAAGTCTAAACTATATTCATGGAGAGAAGGTAATAACTGTTTGATATATATCATTCCTTGCAACTGCTGGTCTTTGGTTTTTCTTTTATTTACTGGTATTTTTTCTATACAATAAATCACCTTGGATCACAGATCATAGATCACTGCATGAAAGATAGTACATTAGTCATGATTACATTACAAAGTTAATTAACATCCCAGAACTTTGAATGGATGGGCTTATAAATGTATGTGGTTGGACTTACCCTTCTGCTGTCGTTTCTAAAAAGAAATGATAGACTCAAAGACTTCACTGATTTCTTTTAAATAACTGCCCATCTATTCCACATGCAAATGTAAAAGGCTCCCGAAGACAGTGATGGCTAACAGACCATTTTTATTTCTTGATTCTGATACTATAATGTAGATTGAAAGAGTTCAGACTTTTATAATAACAAAGCTTCCCCTAAAAAATATTCATTCACAGACCATAAAGTCAAACAGCTGTTTTTAAGATGCCACAATAAATTCCTGCGATGGGCTGTTTGTTCCTGTTTTCCCCATACAGTAACTTACATCCAGCACTACTGACTCACATTATAATACAAATGTCAAATTCCTATTCTGCAGTTAAAATGAAATGTTAAAAAAACCAAAGAAACATGGCAGACAATCATGATGACAATGAGCTCTATAATGCCTACACTGTCATTTATAACTTTAATGGAGTTATTTTATTGCATTTACTACTATTTTATTACTGTGTTTGCTTTACAGAACTAAAAATTTAGAGTTTTAAAATTACTGGGATTATTAAGTATTATTTACTGTAGGTAAAGGATCAGACTAGAGGACAAGCTCAGTTTAGGATAAAGATGGTTAATAATTTCCAGAAGTTCACAGTCCTGGTGAGCGTTACCTTACATTGTCCTATGGTATTTCTGCTGCCACTTTTTTGAAGCTCACGGCTGCAATAGTGACACCATATATTTTAGTTCTCTGAGAGACAAACAGGGCTACTTCAACAATAACTGGACCTGCAGCTCTTGGAAGCTTGCAGCCCTATTCATTGCCCCATGGTTATAGGGATAGAGAGAACTGTAACATAGATTGAGTGAATTCAGAGTCCCTGGTTCTGGCCACCATCCTCTGGAACACCATGCTTCTGGAGATAAAGATGGGACTATTACTACTTGTCTTTTGGACTTGGGGTTTACACTGAAGGCCTGCATGTTTCACAGGCCTTGGGGGACAGAATATAATGTGAATTGCATCACAATGGTGAGGTATCAATCTTTGTGGATGGTAGGGATATTATTGGCATCTGCTGGTTGTTTTCTTGATTTGTCTTAATCTGAATTATTACATTTTGGAATCATACACCACACAGAGTCTGCTTTGACTGGAGTGGAATAGAAGCCAAAGTATATAAATAAGTATTAATAAATAAAACACAGGAAACAACCAAGCCTACAGCCTACTGAAGGGTTAGGAGAGGCTTGATTCTCTCCTCCTGAATTTTAAATTTGCTTTACAAACATTATATGAAGTTATCTTGGCATTTTTGGATCATGCTCCCCATGAGTGAATTTTTAGCCTGGCTACAGGCCTGAGAAAACCAGAATACTAACAGCTGCAGGAGCTGAAAAATAGGGCTTGACTTCTGAATAAGATACAGAAAACACAGGCAGTTGGCTGACGTACATGTCAAAAACTGCAGTGGGAAACAGCAAGAAAGAAAGGCCAGAGTGTATTTCCTAATTTTGCCTAAGAATCCAGATCAGAGGTTACTACAGAAAGAAAGGAGAAGGAGACAAGCATTTGTATTGTATAATCCCCTTCCCTTAAAATATAATGAAAGGAGATAATGAAACCTACGAAATGTTTGCTTGCAGTTTTTCATTTGATTACCTTCCATCATATCTTCCAACATTTCAAAAATGGATAAATATATATTTAGGAAGGCTGCTGTTTGAGCTATCCCAGCCTATTACTCTTTATTCAGAGGTTTAGTTCTAGAAACTTCGCTAACAGAATTTTAGCAAACAGAAGGACAAATGTATCATAGACTGGTTCCAGTAAAAACTAAATACGGGTAGCTATTATTGTTGGTAAATTAGAGTGGTTGGGCACTCAGGCTCTATATCCCCAGCTGGCTGGGGAATTCTGGGAGTTGAAGTCCACCCATCTTCAAGTGGCCAAGGTTGAGAAACACTACTCTATATGGATGACAGGTACTACCATAGTATGCGTTGTCTAAGAAAACAGTAGCAGAAAGGCTTACCCGCCCCCCCCCCCAAAAAAGCAGTCTAAATCTGAATGTAATTTTTTTACTTGCCCACAAGAAGTTCTTGGAGGACTTCTTTTTCTTGCTACTTTTAGACTCTGATTTTTATGGTGGGTAAGAAGCATTGCAATGGACTTCAAAACAATGATGAAATGGAAACAAATGTTATAATAAAGTTCTTAAATACAACAGAACTTGAAAGCCAGGGAGCTACAGATGCAAGACAGCTGCTCTGTGTAAACTATCTTGACAAAGATGTTATAAAAATAACGCAGCTATTCAAAGAAATTCTTATTCATAAAACTCTGAAAGCACCAATCCCAAATCCTCAGCTTGGTTCAGCAGTCTTCAGATGAGGTGCCCACTCTTTCTATTTCAAGCATCCTTGCATTATCTGAAGAGATAAAATATTTCTCTTCATATTTAAAGCATGATGATCTGATCAGAATTTAACAAATAATATAATAATAAAATGTAAAACAGTTGTCTCTTTAGGGCTTATCCTAACATAGGAGTATGGCAATGGGTCCATAGGATCAGGAAAAAGGGCAGTGGCTCCCTATCACACAGCCAAAAAAATCAGTAATACATCAGAACAAACAATCCAGTAGTACTCAACCCTATATATTGTGATATGTAATTTCAGAAGTATTGAGAAAACAGTGATCTTAAAGTGAGGGTATGATTAAATTACAGGATAATCGTATGCACATTTACTCAGAATTATGCCCCACTTTTGTGTGGGGAGGAGTTACTATTGGAAAAGTAAGCTAAATGTAAATAGATGTTCACCATATTCAATATTTAGGATTATAGCCAGATTTCTTTCAGCCTGAGCTAGTCAAAGGACTGTCCTTTCTTCAATATTATAATAGGTTTGACATCATAATCTATTTCCCAGCCTAAACAAGCTACCATTATCCAGGCTGACTACACTGTTCTAGGAAACCTGTTTACATTTCAGTTCAATCTCACTGAAACACTTATAATAGAAGCTAAAGAAAATTCATATATACAATTAGTACTGAAAATTATTTCCAGCTGGATGCAAAAGTTCTTATCAGCTAAGAATCTTCCAAATATGTTACATCATAAGATTCAACCATCATTATTTCAATCAGAATAGTCACATTCTATAAAATCCTAGAGTCTGGAACAATTCTTCTGAGACAGTATGCTGACATAATGTTCTATGCCTACCTGATGAGTTGGACTCTGAACTGAAGAAGCAGGGCTCAATAGGATCTAAACTCAGGACCCAACTGAGATGTACTTGGTTGTCAGTTCAATGAAACATAGACTTGGGCACATTAGGAAAATTATTCAAAATAAAATACCAGTGTAACACCTTTATACAATTCCAATTAGAATGCATACCATACATTAAAGATTACTGAAAAGTTGGAAAAGATACCAAAAAAGGCAACAAAAATGATCCAAAGAATGGAGCACCTAAATGAGAAAAGGTTACAGAGTATGTTTGTTTTTTAATTTAGATAAAAGTCAGTAGGACATGATAGAAATGAATACAGCTGTACATTATATACAAAAGGAAGATTTTTTTTCCTTCTCTGCAAATCAGGAAACCTGCAGTGAAGCTGAATAGCTGAAGATTCAAAATAACCAGAGAAAGTATTTCTTCAAACAAGGTTTCAGTAAACTATGACATTTGTTTGCATAAGGTGCAATAATGCTGCCCACGTGGGCAGCTTCCAAAGGAATAAAATGTATCCTGTTCATGGAGGAGAAGGCTATCTAATGGGCACTGTCATAACCACGGTGTAGCTGCACGCCGTATAAGAGGCAGTGTGGCCCTCAGTACCAGGCATTCCATATTCTAATATGGCCTATTCCAATTCAGCTTTTCTGATGTTCTTAATAAAAATGTTCTTAATAGAAACGTTCTTAATAAAAATGTTCTCAGTAAAAATGTTCTTAATAAAAACAGATCAAAGTACTAAACTGAATGATTCAATAAATGTGATGCTATAACAGGTACGTATGGTAAATTTGAAACTGAAAATATGTGAAGCTATGATAGGCATATATAGGAGTTATTTTTTTGAAAATTAAATAAAAAGCATTTTGACATATCATGCTAGGTCCATGCTATTACAGCATTTAAGAAACTGCTCTCTTAATTATTTTTTATGCCAGAAGACAGCAGTATGACAGTCTTCTCTACACTGTCTCTCTCCAGATATATTGGGCACATTGGCTCAGAATTATGGGAGTTGGAAGGACACTCTGTATCTTTAAAAGAATCTGTCAAGTAGACAGCAACATGAATTGCATTTGAATGAGAGTCTGAAACCTAAACGTACATTTTAAATCCATCATGTAAAATTTAATAATCCTTCTGAATCTTTTGGCTATTATGAAATGGCCCATGGTGAGATTACTGCAAATTTTTCAACTTTATAATATTTATTCTACCAACTACTACAGTATTCTAGAGCTCTGAGTTATTTGCTTTATGTACCTATATAGAATAAAGACTTACGTGTTAACCAACTACAGATCCTTGCATTTCATTTGCTTTCTGTTTACATTAGCCCCCCAAGTGCATTTTCCTAATTCAACGGGAATTTTCTTTAAAAAGCAGTAAGAAAATACCTGAATATTTAAATAAAGGAATTCAAATCCATCTAGATCATCTGGCAGGATGCCTTCAAATTTTGGTCCCAAAAGCCCAATAAAAAGAGAAATTTAATCAGTGTAACATCCAGTGTTTCATAAATAGTGGCCCAAAAGAGTAAGGTTTTAAAGCTTGGTGACAGTCAAAGTGCAAAGTGATAAACGGGAACAAAAAATTCTAACTTCAGATATACACTACGGAGCATTGACAGATTAGAAAAGTGATTTTCGAGTTGTGATATATATTCCCAGCACAATCAGTGTGTAAAAAATACATTAAATTCTATATGGAGATCATTAGGAAAAGAACAATAATTAGGAATCCTAATACTGATCACAAATCTATGGGGTGACCATACTGAAAATATGCATGTATGTCACAGTTGGGGCTTCATGTTCCTAATGAGAATACAGTATCGTGGAGCATTAAAGCTGCATAAACTGTGGAAATAATTACAAGATGTAGTGATGGCCACTAAGTTGGACATATTTTTAAAAAATTTTGATCAATTCACAGATAACAGCTAATAGACATGATTTCTATATATAAACCTCCAGTAAAAGAGGAATTATATACTTTTTAAACCCAGGTGCTGGGAAAAATGAATAAGAACATGACCAATATTCTGCAATGCCAGCTGCAACATCTGGCTGGCCATTTCAGTGAGATAGCTGAATATATATTATATATATATTATATATATATATATATATATATATATATATATATATAAAAGAGGACATGTTGTGGACCCCGTCAGCGAGAGAATGCCAGCTGGCAGGGCCCAGGAGGAGAGCCTTCTCTGCCATTGCACCTGCCCTTTGGAATATTCTCCCCCAGAGGTGTGGCGGGCCCCTACCCTCCTGGCTTTCCAGAAAGGACTGAAGACCTGGCTCTGCCAGCTTGCGTGGGGTGATAAGAGCTCTAATCAATCCTGGGGGTGGCTGGCGGCCTGATGACACTCCCTGATCTATTCGCCAATCCTATCATTGCTTGGAATTTATTTATTATTTATTTAAGGCTGTTTTTATATTGTATTTGAATTGATTTGATCTTCTCTGTAAACCATCCAGAGTCACCTTTTAACAAGACGGTGGTAACAAATTTGATATATAAATAAAATACATAAATAAAAAATATTTCTGTCACTGTTGCAACAAAGACAATATTGTAACACCTTAAAAAAACTCACATACATTCCATGATATAAACATGCATATACAGTTTTGGGTGGTTTCACTCTTTTCGTTTCTCATCTATTGCTGATTAAAAACACACACACACACACACACACACACCAAACCACGGCAACCTTCCTTGGAAGTGAGTGTGGGGTAAGGATCCGAATGCAAATAGTGCAACAATCACCGTCCATGACTGTATTTTTAAACTTGGGAGGAAATCAATGTCAATTATGGTCCCCTGCGGGGAGAGTAAACTCCCCACTGCAAGGGCAAATATCAAAACTTTGGCATTAGATTTGGTGCATATAACACACATCATCGTGAAATGTGTTCTCTGTTGACGGTTAACAGAAATATGCATATGAGAAAGGAGGAATGCAAACAGTGAGGTTAAAAGGCTGGGAAATGCAGGATGTACCAAGAGAGACATTTACAGCTTAGGGCTTTATTTTGAGGACAATCAATAATATCTTATCATTTTTAAACATATTTGAGTTACCTTTCTATCAATCTATTGATAATAAGTCCATATAGTATCGAGTATGAGGGATAAATTTGAAAGGTAAATACAGTCGCACAGTATGTTGGAACACTCTTAAGATAAAAAAGGACATTATTTGTAAATTAAATTATTTCTTTTTCTATTAAAGAAACCAGAGGTCAATAAGAAGCTGTTTCAGAACTGATACAATATTAATGGCAATGCAACTGAGCTATAAAATGTGAAGGTAGTAAGCTCAGGGAAAATGAAAATGAAACAATGAAAGAATTAGTTTACCCAAGTAGACTAGCTAGATCATGTCTAATACACTTTATACAATTACAGTATGTAATAAGTAATTGTATGAAAGAGAAAATACTGCACACAGTCAACAGAGACTGATGCAAGTAAAATTGCTTTCCTTGTGACAATTAGGATTATATGCATGGACATATAATGCTATCCACTAACATATTTAAAAATAGGATGGGAGAGTGTCATCAGCCCAAGGGTCAGATTAGTTACCTGGACATAACTTACTGGGGACAGCCCCACTCTTCTCCCAAATCATCCCTTAGAGTCAAAGATCTGGCCATTGGATACCTTCTTCCATTGCAAAACTGCATTGTGTTTCTCTGTGCATAAAGAATTCCATGAAATGGCCCATAACTCTGTGTCACTTGGCCCAGAGTGGCCCAGAGCAACAACTCTATGCTCTTTCCTCTTGGCAGAAAGGAACAGTCACATTCTCTTTGGAGAGTTACAGTGCACTCATTCTCTGACACTACCTGAAGAATGGGATTCTCTTTCCAGATAAGAAAGACACAAAGAAGAATCCAAAAGGCAGAATCCAAGATGGATTGGGAGTTTATAGATAAGAAATAGGAATCAAGGGGAATGTTATACTTGCCATGAAGGTAAAAATGCTTTTTTGGATACTCAGCAGAGAGATTTTATGATAGAGTCAAATGTTTCACTCCACTCTCCAAACTATCTCTAAGGCATTCAGAGCAGGGAACTGGAAATCTAATCCCTTTAGCTCGAGTATTATAAAGTTAAGCTTTATCCAGACCCAACAGATGACTGTTCATCTTCTGCTTGAACATATCAATATCTCTCTACTCCATTCAACTGTTATGGTCAAAATCTCCTATGCTATATCTCTTGAAAGAAGGGAGGACTCTTAATAAAAAGGGAAGGAAGGTTTCAGAAGGATGAGATAGAGGGGAAAGGGTCTTTTTTGCTGTGAAAACTTTGTCAAGCCTGGTATTTCTGCTTGGAGCAGGAAATGCATTTCCTCTCTTGAGCTTTCCTGAGCCATTTATGGCTGGTCCCTGCTGGCCATGCAAATGCAACTACTGTATCTGGTCTAATTTAGCAATGCAATCAATATGTATTCTGTCTCATACTCTGAATGTATACCTTTCATTGACTAAGAGAACTACATGTAGGGCCTTAACTGCCTACTGGCTTAGCCTTCTGTATCTCAACTCCTTTATAAAATATAGAGCAACTCATGAGAAAGGCAAGTAAATGCTGTGTTATAAAAAGTAGCCATATGGGAATGTAAGTAGAAGAAGAAAGAGTAAAAACAGACTGCTCAATATTGGTGTTGCAAACATATGAATATACCGCAAGAGAATGAAATTAAGCTTTTTGTGCATTTTTTCCTGCAAGAACAGAAAATAAAAACACGATGATTTAACACATGGATTTGGCCATGAGAAAGGCATCTCCTTGTCACTGCTTGTTAATGCCATTCCCAGAAACTCTCTTAACACCTTCTATTTATTTCATTCCAACAGCCATGCGTAGACAAAGAAGTTATTTTGGGGGCATGTTGTCTGTCACTTGGACAATGTTTTCTACATGGAGGTTATTTCAGATGCCAAAGGGAGAAAGGAGGAGAGAAAACAGCTGCTGAAAAAACTCATTTCATTCCATCTAATTTTCTCTGCTGTTGTTTTGTTCTGATCAAAGAATGTTGGTTGTACAAAGTAAAACTGATTACCAGGCATTTGGGGCACCCCTTCTTGTGCCTGAGTGAACACCTCTATCATTTCAAGACATGCTTGTTTAAATTTACATTCTCTCAGCTTGCCTTTGGATGTAGGCTATGCCAGATGTCAACCCTGGGGAAGTATGCTCAGGTTGGAGGTGAGCTCTAGTAGAGTTATTTGTTAATATAGGCTGTGGTAAATTCAGAGCTCTGCTAGGGTCCATTTGGTTGAATATATTAGACTAATTACAGAGGTTGCCCCTCCCTTTGTGTTGGAAAGAATGGTTGTTTGTATCTTGTTACCAGTCCAGAATTGGTTTTCTTATAGGGAAAGATAGAAATTGGATTTTAGAGTGGTTCTAAAAATGAGGCTAACTAAAAATGAGCCATAACTATTACCTTGAGCTGCTAATGGCAATCCAGTTCTTGGAAAAATTCTGGGCAGAATTTATAGGACAGGAAAAAATGCTACAATTTCCAGTCTTCAGTTTTTTACGTTTTGTAGTCACAGATAACGGGAATGATCCCATTATGAAACTCTGCAGACCTGCTTGCCAGTTAGGGAAGACATTCAAACCAATATTGGATAAGAGAAGTAGTGCCTATATTAGGATGGAGTATGAGCTTCTTACATTGGAAACATAAACTGCTCCTGAACAAGTGGTAAGGTGCAACTGCTTTGTATTTCAGGAATTAAAAATACAAACTATGTTGAATAAAAATATTTATTCCATGAAAAAACTAAGTGTACACCTGAATATACGGACTCCTGAAAATATATGAACCTTATACGGTATATGCATTGTAATGAAAAACATCATGGGCATTGTTCAATATTAGTCCATAACAATCCCTTTATGCCATATATTCTTGTTTCCTCTGTTTGACTTCTACAAGTCAAGGAAAAACATACACAGACACATATCTTTTATGCTATTTCTTTTGGAATAAGCAACGTTATGCAGAGTGCAAGAAAGGAGAAAGAAACAGTAAGCCAAAGAAAATAAAAGGCATGGGATAAGAAAAGTAAAAGCAAACAAAACTAAAACTAGTTTACACCAACACTATTCACCACAGTTCCATATACGTCTTATCTGTGCAAACCATCTGTGTTTCTACAATGTCCATAGACTGCTTCATACAAACATTACCTTTAATTCTTTAAACTTCTCATCTCTTTTCCGATGTCTCATCAACGCCATCCAACCATGAGTTTCTCAGTCTTCCCCTTCCTCTTGACACATTCACCGTTCTTTCATGTATTTCATATATTTGTTTTGTAATTCAGTCTTCATACATTCTTTCTACATGATAAAACAACCTCAATACAGGTAGTCCTTGTTTAGAAACCACAACTGGGACAAGCAACTTGGTTGTTAAGTGAAGTGGTCATTAAGTCAAACTGGGATCATGCTTATGATCTTACTTCAACTTTCCTTTGCTTCATAGATCTGTGAAGGTTGGAAATGTGAGGACTGGTCATAAAGTTACTTTTTCATCACCACCATAACTGCGAACAGTTTAGCAGTCTCTAAACAAGGACTACCTGTATACTTCTTTCATGGTGGTCATATACGTTTGTATTCAATTCACCTTCATTCAGTGCTCATTCATGTCTGATGCAATCACTTATTTTACCACACATACTTCTTAGGTTCTTCATTTCTATTGCACTCAACTTTTATGTTTCTCCTGATATACCCAACTCTCATTTCCATATACTAAAGCAGGCAGAAGGACATTCTTATATACAGTCATTTTCATTTATTTCCACAAACATTAATTCTTCATAACTGACCATATATACCATCTGCCTTTCTATGAGCATGTACATCTTCAAATTCCTCCATCCATTAGTAAACATTCTTCTATGGTACCCAAGATTTGCTCTACTTTTTTTGCCATTTATGCACATTTTCAGTCATTCACTCCATTTTTCTTGTCATGTTGGCAACCAATTCGTACCTCTCTTGTCACATTCATCAACCAATTATCAACCCCATATTTGTATAAAATATTCCATAATTCAAACCTATTCACTTTATCCTATGCTTGCTTTATATCAACACATGTATAATAAACTAATTTTCTCATATTCATATTTTTCAATGACCTGTTGCACTTTGCAGTGGATAATAAATCCAATAAATAAATGCATAACATTTGTTTCAAAACCACTCTTTGACATATCACTACCATTCCTGTGCAAATCTCTAAAATACTTTTTCCATCATTCCCTCATTTCCATTTCATTCCAAATAATTCCATAACCTTTCTTTTTAATTCTATTCACTGTGCCTGAGACTCCTTGTTTAGCTCAAGAATTCATATTATTTTTCCAATCATGATCATTCATCGACATCCTCATCCTCATCAAGTCCTAAGAAAAACTGCTTGGAAATAATTACCATTATAATCAATTGAGCTTTCAAGTAAAATGATTTAGGTATATAATGCAATATATTGAAGGATTGATTATGTGCCATCAGTCAATTTCGACTCTTAACAACCATACAGATAGACTTTCTCCAGGATGACTGCAGTATGTATAAACCACCAATTCCCTGTGCAGTGCTTAAGTGCATCAATGGAAAATATGGGCAAGAGAACTCAAAATATTACAGGGGAAAGAGGAAATGGAAGAAGCTGTCTTCTATCTGAAGCTATGTTAAGTACAGGTGCTATAGATATATATCTTAGGTTTGGTTTAAAACAGAAGCAGAAACCTGCCCCCACCCCATTTTATGATCCCAAAACCCTCCAAAATCACACATTGAAATTTGGTGTCCAAACACGAACTCCCCTCTTCTCCTTTGCTAACCCCAGGTAACACATGGAGCTTTACCATTATTGACCACTAGGAAGCATAACAGATTCATCCTTATTGGGACTCACCTGGTACACACCACCATCATCAAATTAGTATTTGATTTTATGTGGCTCAACCCCTCCTCTACCAGGGACTGAACTCTTGGGCATTTGCACTTTGTACCATGCACCCAGTTCTATAAGCTTTAACAAAAGCTTGCAGGAGGAGCAATATGGATATGGACTATCTATAAGTGGTATATACTTTCCTTATTTTGAACTTTCAGCCTAGATAGATAGAGCTATTACCTTATATCATGCCCTCATACTTAAAGTACCATGACTCCCCTCCAAGGGGAAACTTTTTCAGTATATATTCCTATGCTTTTATCACCAGGAGGCGGTATACAGCTGTGTGAGACTCACCCCAGGTAGGCAACTCAGGGCTTTTCACCCTTCCTGATTCTCCTGGGGTATGTGGTTATAGGGTTGGGCCTGGTCCATTGGAACTGACGCCTGACTAGGTGCTCCAGGGCCTTCCCTAGGAGTCTCAGGAGAAAGGGAAGTCATTGGCTTTCAGGAGGGAACATTTTCTGGCAAAACAAACATAGATGTTCAATTACTGCTGTACCATCAGTGAAGGATGATGGAGGAATCAGAGAAAAGTGATGGGGACTCTACCAGTTTCCATCCCTCCTGGTCCCCAAAATAAGCATGTAGTTTATGGCTGGTGACCTGGATGCCACAGAATTTATTGCATCTTTGTGCAGGAATCAAGTTGCTGTGAAGTTGGAGGTCAAACCACTCACTTATTCTAGCCATCAGCAAGTTCCTCCAAGCTATCTTACTAACCTCTGACTAGCAATTGGTAGCCCAGAGATTTTAAAAAGGAAGGAAAATGGAAAAGAAAAGAAAAGAAAAGAAAGAAAAAGAAAAAGAAAAAGCAGTTGAAAGAAAAACAAGAGCAATCAATCTGTGGTTGAGGTAGCCCTGAGCATGAGAATGACAAGTCATGCATGCTATCCAGAATAAGGTAGAGCTGGAACTGAGGTGGACAGTTGTCTCCTTTCTAGTTCTTATCTCCATATTACTTTCTAGTTGTGCTGCTGCACTGAATGGGTAAAAGGTACCAACTTTTGAATATCATGTTCCATTGCAGGAAAGTGAGAGCCTTAAATGAGCTACCAGTTCTGACAGCAAGAATGGGGATGGCCACTAGATAGCAGCAAAGAGACTGAGAGACCTCTAACCCTTTCCTGCCATCTAACATCTCCCACCTGACAGTCCTAATTAAGCTTCTGTTAGGCTGAATTCACCTACATTCCACTGAATTCCACTTTCTAGTACTTTTTCAAAAAAGCAAAAACATGAAAAACTCTACTCCTACCTTCTTTAGATCTACCTTCTTCAGGTCATTAGTGACATCAACTCATACTTTCTCTTTAGCCCTCAGATGTCTAATGAAGATGATGATGTGTGACCCCTTCCTCTAGCCTAGATCTTGCAAGTACTGCAAGTACTAATACTCAAATACTCTGAATATTATGTTTTCTGCAGACAGAATACATGCAGTCAAAAATGTCATGTTGTTGATAATTTATAATACTTTGCCTCAGATGCAGGGAATTGTGCAGTCCTTGAATGTCATAATTTTACCATAAGCTGAAAATACAAAATTCCCCTAGTCCTTCCAGTTAGGTTCCTTGCCAAGGACATCTTGACACATTAACTGCACATGCATATTTTGTTGATATGTCATCAAGGCTTGGGCTCAGCCATTCCCCTTCCCTCTCTTCTTCTAGGCTAGCTGTGAGGAGGTCAGAAATGTTCACATATTTTAACTAACCTGAATGTAAAGTATTCTCTCCAAGCTGGTGCATGCTATGATAAGTGTTAAGTGTTCTAGCAGGGGCACACAACTTCTTTTAGCTTAAGGGCATCACTTGGGGAGCCATGCCAGGGATTGCACTCCATACTACAAGTACAGCCAAGACAGAATTGGGCAAGGCCAGGACTAAAATTGAATTTAATTAATGCAATCTAATAATTTCCCCTTTCATCACATGACAAATGACAATTTAGTGGCAACATTTGGAAAGGCTCAGAGAGTCATTAGCATGCTAAATCATACTAAGCCAGATTTCCTTTTTTAAAAAGAGGAATAAGAGAACAAAAAGATAATTGGCTAAAGCTAAACTGATGTTCATGTATGTTTGCTGATTTCTCCCTCCAGTGCAGTTTTTTGCACCACTTCCTAAGCCATTCTACATACCCCATTAATGTTTTTTAGGAGGTAGCAGCAGGAGGTTAGAACGCCATGTTGTCTCTTCAGAGTTCTACCCATTTTACTCTGCATCCAAACCAAAACCATGAAATATTGAAAATATAATAGATCTAACTCTGTTGTTCAGTAATATGGAGATACGAACTCAGTCTTTTATTTCTGTTATACTAAACCTGCTTTTGGGTACTAAACACAAATATTTCATTACTTAACTGCAACATATCACAGGTATAAACAATTGGCTTGACTGCTCTCCCCACAAAAGGCTGCTCAATTTGGCTTTCAGTTAGTATGAATTCCTGGTGATGCGCTGTTGCCTCCTGGATATTTGGGATCCCCACATCCCAGTTTTTGCAAATTTAAATAAGCTAGATTAGCGAGATGGCAGTGGCTCATGCTGGAGGGCTACATTTGAGCCAGGAAATACACAACTACACAGGCATTAGATTAGTACTGTTCATATGTCTTACCTGCCCTCTGCATTTCCCAGTTCTCCTACCACCACCGTTCCTCATTTCAGTCCTTTAAGCTCTTCTTTGCTATCTCCTAAACACTCCTTCATCTCCAGTAACTTTCTTGGAATATGAGTATAGAAAGTGGAACTTTTTCTTTTACTGAACTATTTACAAAGTTATCATTATGTCATATCCGTGAAAATCTGTGGCATGTTATTAATCACTGACCTTTTGGTGATCAGGACAATTTTGATAGGATTGAACCTCCCACATACATTCTCTAGCTGTTTGAATGAAAGGACTAATCATAAGTAATCTTTTTCTTCCCAGAAGTACCCAAGATTATATAATGAGACTCTTTCAGAAGATTTCTCTTGGACAAAGGGCGTCTCTTTTTCCCACTGGTGTGACAAGGAATTCACACATGAAATTCCTATTGAAGTTAACCAGAGTTAGTAGCTTTCCAAGTCCCCAGTGTACCAAGCAGAAAACAGAACAAAATATCCTTGGTTGGCTTCCTGAAAACATATGGATATAATTGAGTATCATATGTAGAGGGGTATGTACACAGAGTTCACAATGATGAATAGCACGTTTTAAGTACACAGCTCCCACGTTCCCTTTGAAAATGATGTCTACTATAAAATACTTTTTCATTTTATATGTGAATAGCTAAATGGCAGAAAAGAACGGTTTTACCCGCTCTATTTACATTTATTAAAAAGTCAATCAAAGAACATATTAAATACTAACAGAAAGAAATCAAATCAATTTCAATATATTGCAGGCAGTTAATCGTGAAGGTATTAAAGACCAGTATGAATGTATTGCACATTTATCAATTCCTTTGTATTTTACATATATTCTATGCTCTTATCAAGGCTTTGTTTTTAAATTATGGATCATTCATTCCTACTGATATAGCTGGAAATGCTAATGAAATCTATTGGGTCTTGTAATTCCTTTCAGAGTAAATATTATTGTATTACATGCCACTCTATCACACTTTACACATCATAAAATTGTCATTGATCAAAATGACTTAGCTGAAAGGCATGTGCAGAGTGGAGAGTGAAGAGCTGGTTTAATGTAGTGGTTAAGACACCAGGCTAGAAACGGAGAGACCGTGAGGTCTAGTCCTGCATTAGGCATGAAGCCAGCTGATGACTTTGGGCCAGTCATTCTCTCTCAGCCCTAGAAAGCAGGCAATGGCAAACCACTTCTGAAATCTTTCCAAGAAAACTGCAGGGACTTATCCAGGCAATCAGGAGTCAACACTGACTCAAAGGCACACACACACACACATGTGCAGAACATCTCAAACAGGAACGGAATTAAGCAATGCATTCTTTCTATGTCCTTCCTCCACATCGTGACTCTAATGTCATCCCAATGTACATAATATCAACCACTGCATTATATCAATACATTCACTAAGCTTCCAAAATTCACAGTAATTCCCAAATCAATCTTTATAGAATACACTGCCTTTCAGTTTCTTTGATAATCTTAATGATTTATTAGATTATCATCTGTTTGTTATAAGCTATATAAGATATGAGATATAAGCAGAATTTCAGTAATTCTGTTGTAGAGTAAAGCTGCCAACCAATTATAAGATACTTTCTGATTAAAAAAACACAAGATAAAATACCTATATAGAACAATTTTGTTAACCTATTACTAACATCCATTAAAAAGCCTGAGCTATATCTGCAAAGCACCAAAAGAATCAGTTAGGTTTTCTGGGACACACTCTCACCAAATTCCACCACTGAAAAGACTCTCTTTGACTATTTATCGCCCTCCTTAAAGTTTTGGAGAATTTGCAAGTATGTTCTTAGCATGCACACAAATTGATATGGAAGAAGGCATTTGATGCAATCGGCTTCTGTTTTCTCAAGAACTGGTAGCTAAACCTGTAATAGTCATAATATTGCCAGCTTCATATATTTAATAGAAATGATAAAAATCAGGTGATAACATTATAACACTAAAAATGTTCATGCTTAAGTGAAACTGTCACCTTTCACCTTGTTCTGCATCTTCAGAAAGTGTATGTATTGAAATACATCAACAAGCAATAATGTTTTTTAAAACTATCTACAGCATCTACCATGCTTTTTTCTCCCTGCACATATCTTATCTTATCTTATTTATTTATAAAATTTATAAAATGTATATGGCCGCCCATCTCACAAAAAGTGGCTCTGGGCGCCATACAACAATTAATTAAAACAATAAATATATAAAAACAGTCATTATTAAAATATAAAAAAACCACAAGGCACAAGAGAGAGTGAATGTTAACCACAGTAATGGAGCCATGTCAAGATTTCACTGGTCCCCTGGGACCCCCAGGCCTGATGACATAGCCAGGTCTTGAGGGACTTCCAGAACATTAACAGGGATGCTGCTAACTTCATTTCGGCGGGAGGGGGAAGGATGTTCCATAAGGCAGGCATCCCAGCAGAGAAGGCCCACCTCCTGGGACCCACCAAGTGTAGTTCCCTAGCAGCAGCATGCCTTTTCTACCAGACCTGATGGGATGGCAGATGTAATCAGGGAGAGGTGGTTCCCTCAGACAACCTGGCCCCATGCCATGAAGGGCTTTAAAGGTTAAAATCAGCACCTTGAATTGGACCCAGAAGCAAATGGGCAACCAATGTAGCTTGCAGAGCAGAGGTGTAACATGTGCTGTTCTAGAAGCACACGTAATTACCCGCGCTGCTGCATTCTGCACTAACTGAAGCTTCCAGATATTCTTCAATGGCAGCCCCTTGTAGAGTGCATTACACTAGTCCATTCAGGTGGTGACTAGGGCATGGGTGACTGTGAGCAGAGCCCCCTGATCTAGGAACGGGTGCAACAAAGCTGTGTAAAGGCCCTCCTAGCCATGACTACCACCTGCTCTTCAAGCAGGAGTCATGAGTCCAGGAGGATCCCCAGATTGCGCACTGGGTCTCTCTGGGGCACTGCAACCCCGTCCAGCACCAAAGATGGCATCGTCCCAGAACCGGCAGGCCTCAAAACCCAAAGCCGCTCAGTCGTGCCAGGATTCAGCCGAAGCCTGTTGTTCTCTATCCAGATCCTTGGACAGAAGATTTTCCCTGTTTCTGTAATTAAAATCTTTCTAATGCAAGAAAACAAATACAGAGCGTGGAAAGCAGGGCTGATGCCAAACCATCAAACAACCACAAAAAGCTTTAAAGGGAGGGGAAATAATGAACAAATAAATCATCTTGGAATTAGCCCCATTCCTGCCAGTTTGAAGTCACTGCAATCAAAAGAACTTCATGGTGTAGCTTAAGAAAAGAAGTTCCAAGTTGGAAAATCCTCATCAAATGGCCATCCAACATTTGCTTGAAAGACCTCCAGTGATGGAGCACCCACAACTCCAAGAGATAGGCTGTTGCACTGCTTAATTGCTTTCATGGTCAGTAAATTCCTCCTTCTTTTGAGTTTGAATCTTCCTCTGTAAAGCTTCTACCCTTTGGTTCATGTCCTACCCTTGGGAATTATGGAAAATAAATCCACATCCTCTTCCCTGTGATAGCCTCACCCTAACCCATCGAGTATCGGAAGACTGCTAATATCTCTTCCTTTGGCCTTGTCTTCTTTAGTACTCAGTTTTTTAAATTATTCTTCATATGATTTAGCCTCCAAGCCCCTCACCATTTTTGTCATTCTCCCCTGACTCTTTCTAATTCCTCAGCATCCTTCTTGTATTGTAGCAACCAGAAATAGACATAGTACAGTATTAGAACTGCAGTCTACACAATACAGCATACAGTGGCAACACTATATTTCTTTTGATGCAATCCATTGGATCTTTTGGCAGCTGTAGAAAACTGCTAGTCCATGCTTAAGTCTTCACCTAAATCATACATATATAAAGCAGGGGTAACAAGTTCCTAGTATTTCCCAGATAGTTCTCCATATAAAAGTTAGGTTTCTTTTATTCCTGTTACAAGAAATTTTAAATAAAAGAACTTATGAACAGTATTTTGTTAAGTTGCTGTGAAATGTATGTCCCAAGGATATCTTTACAGAAAGTATTTCAATTTACAGTAAGGTATCTATTTGTACATATGTAGGATTTCTGACAATTTGGTTAGGGACTCAAATTTCACTTAACAATAGTTGACCCATGTTTAAATATAACATGACTGGAATGACCTATAGTATGAAATTAAAATTCAGTGCTACAATGAAAGTGTAATGTGTGAAACCAAGGAAAGGTATGGCTTCTTTACAGAATAAATAAGATATTTAGCTTGAAAGTAGCATGCATCCACTCAAGGAGAAGCATTTTGAAAGGAAATTGATAATTCCTAAGGACTGAGAAGTGAAAAGCATAGTTACATATAGTTCCAATGAAGAAAAGAACTAAAAGAAGATAGCAAAAGAAACCAGTTCATCTCAAGAAAAAGTGTTGTGAAGACATACATACATACATACATACATACATACATACATACATACACACCTAGAATATTAGTGAACTGCCAAATGGCTGGACAGCAAGTATTATCCTTCAAAAGTACTTCAAAAGGGGGGAAAAGGAGAATGTAGAGAACTACAGATCACTCAATCTGAAGGTAATACTGGGGAAGAGTAAAGCAGGTCATACAGAGTTTGATTTGCAAGGATTTTGAAAACTTCAGCAGCAGCAGTGTACTAAAACTGGAAAAATACAGAGAAGATTAACATGGATTTGAAACTATAAGGCTCAACTCCGGGCTACCTTAGGGACTGTCTTCTCCAGAAGAATCTGTCCAGCATGTGTACGCCTGCAGGGAAGGGATGCTCAAGGTCCAGCCCCTATGAGAAGTCAAGAGAAAATGGTTCTAAGGGCAGTCCTTGTATGCTGTGGAATAACGTGTCTCCAATTGATTTTCTACAAGGCAGTTAAGACTATTTTATTTAAAGGAACATTTGGAGGTGCAGTGTGTTGGGATGCTGTAATGACCAGGCATCCATGCTTATCTTTAAGGGTTTTTTTTTAGGAAATGTTCATCATGCTTTTATTCTATTGTAAACTGCCAGGAGTTGCCTGAGCTAGAGCAGTCCAATAGTAAACAACAATTTGGTAATTACCATTGGTCAGTGTAGATCTACCAAGTCTTACCAAACTAACCTTATATTTTCCAATCTAACAGAAAGTTGAAAATAAATTATGAAAGAGAGTCAGGACTCTCCTGGTCTGCCTCTCTGTCAGATAACTCTCTGAACTGAAACTGAACAGAATGGAGCCAAAGCCAGCAAAAGAAAGATCAAGTTTGAAAATGGGCCAAACGAAGAAAAAAATCCAGCGGACAGTAGCTCTGAATGATGTAGGCTAATCCATTCTAGGCCTTCCTTATTTGTTTATTTATTTCTACCCAGAGCAGAAACTATTTTTAAGATGTTGAAAAGACTTCCAGAAACCACGTTCTGCATGCTTTCCTTCCATGTCTGAGTGGGAAATTTCCTTAATAAGATGATATAGGCATAATATATCTTGATTTAATCAAAGCGTCTGAAAAACTACCCCATGATATGCTGTTTTGCATTCTTCTAGTGTTATGTAAACTTGCCAAAATAAGAAACTGAGACTATTTTGTCATGTATGTCTGTAACCATCTAAAGTACAAATATCACAAGCTGAGAGGAAAGACAAACTTTGTTTTGGAACCAGAAAGACTGAGAAAGAAAAAGAAAGGTAAATAAACAGGAGAAATAACTACAGTTAAGGTAGAAGAGAAGAAAAGAAGAAAGAAAAATAAGAATTTTAAAGAACAAGAAGCTCAAGGACAAATGTGTTATCCCTGTGGCTTCAAAGACAAACTAAAGGCGGTTTAGCAGAAGCTGTTCCTAGTCATTGATACACACAGGTGGGGTTCCCACCAAACAATCTTAAGCTGTAGAAGGTCTAGAACAGGGTATTGCACAGGCGCATAATCTATGTGTGGGGTGACAGACGGATGGGGAAGCAAAGAATTGAAAAATAACATGAAGAAACATATCAAAAGAGTCCAGTTCACATTTCATGGATATAAAGAGACTTATCAAAATTGATTCTTAACTGCTGTGGCCACACAGAAATTGTTCCTAAACCAATAATTCCAGAATGTGACCATACTTAAGTAATTACTACACCTCCTCTACTAATGTTACTCAAATTCTGGTACAGGTGATTTAAAAAGAGCCTTGTGGTGTGGTCTGAATGCTCTGCACATAGGAGGTGGGCAGCCAGAGTCATACAGAGCACAGCTTCTACAACTATTGGGGGAAAGCCATGGTAATCTATAGTGGCAAAAAATCTGGTTGGAGGAGTCTGGTTGCCCCTTTTTTGTGAGCTTCAGCCTTAAGCCTTTTAATAATTATTATTTGGAAAAGGTGCTACCAGACTCCGGATGTTCAGCTTCTAGGATGGAAGCAGAGGAGGCAGAAAGAAAGTAGCAGATTCCCTACATACCTATATAACAGACATTTTGGTGCCTACAGGTAGTAAATATAGCCCTTGAGTTGAGGAAATATTGTAATAATAATCCAACTAACCAAAGATTTACCTTACTCTTAGTGCTAAAAATCCAGGGTGTCCTAAAACTCGCTGCTTGATTTCTACTTGTCCGTGCCAATAGCAGCGCATAGTCATCCCAGCTGTGAACTCGCAGCGACAGTATAGCAGGGAGCAATAATCCACCAGCGGAGATTTACAAACTCGACCAGACTCCCCCACCCCGCCCCCCGCCCCTAGGTGAAGAGGCTGCGGTTCCAACGAAACGATTGCCCCGGTTGGATCGCTCCCCCGATTTCTGAATATTTTCAGGACGGCCAGGCAAGCTTCTCAGGGGAATTACAGCGGCAGGAAACGCAAAACACAAACCCACGGTGTCATTTGGGCACCTGGGAAGCGCAAAAGTTACACCGTACCTCAAACTAGAGCAAGCAAACTCTACCGCCGCCCAACACCACGGACACTTGAAGAAACAGGTAAGGCGACCTCGCGGCGCATCGCAGCTCCGCCTGAGGCCAGCACGGACCCGGGCTGCCCGTCCCGCAGGAAAGACCAGCGGACTGACCCCGACTGACCTGCCAGCCGCCTCTCGCGGAGGTTTTTCCAAAGTAAATCCCAAGCTTTGGCCGTGGAGTCCCGGAGCTGCTCGCTGAAAGTCCTCCGGAGCTGGGCTCTAGCAGCTCTTCCCCTCCAGCTCATCCTAGCAGCGCCCGCCTCACATGCCCGTCGCGCCGGCCTCGGGTTCCACCAACACGTCCCGGAGACGCGCAGCCGCCGACGCGCTAACCCAAGCCCGCCGCCGCTGCCCAGCGGTTCGCGGCGAGCTCCCTTCACGGCTGGCTGGCTGCTGCTTCCCGCTGGCGGGCTGGCCCGAGCTCTGGAGTCCCGGCGGGACGCCGGGTGGATGTGCTGCTCGCCGCGTCTCTTCTCCACTGCGCTCTCCGGTCGCCTCCTTCCAACGTGTCTTGCTGAAACCGCCCCTGAGGGGGTCACCGCCATAGCGGCTGGGGTCCTTTCCTTTAGCAAGCGCCTCGCGCCATTTCCAGTCTGAAATTCTCTCCCCCCGCGGGGCTGAAAGCTCCGCTGGAGCTTGGGACCCGTCCTCGCAACCAAGGCTTTCAGTCTTCCCAGTTGGTTAGAAATGTCCCCAAACTCAAGATTCAGAACACACAGGGATCAGGGAGGACAGGCCCGGCCTTATGTTAGGTGAGTGGTCAACAGTCCATGCGCCATCTCCCAATTATAAATGTTCTGGAAGCCAACAACCAACCTAAAATAACCGGAATCTGAGGAAATTTCATGTGAAAGCAGAAAGATCTTGTGAAATTAATCTCTGGTTAGATTTGGTCCATTTTCTTTCTTAAAAATCAAATTAATTTTTAAAAATTGATCCTAGGATACCAGCCTAGGTATTAGACTATGGGCCTTACCCCATTGCTGTGTTAAAGTATTATCCACCCATCCTTGAGTCACAAGCATGAAATTAGTTGTCCCCATTGCTGGTCCCTGCATCTATTGCTTCTGTTTTGGCTTGTTATCAAATGGTGGTATCCTGATTTGGGGTGCAAAAGGCATGTTAAGGAAAGTGATTGGTTAAACCCTCAGAGTTTGCCATCCTCCCTGCTTCTGAATGTCTCTTAGCAGGCAGGAAAACATCCAGCAATCAGGACAGTGATGCAGAAATGGGATTGAGGTGTAAGCTTTGAGAAGGGGGATATCCTGATTTACTGAGCATGGAAAACCAGGAAAAGGGTCTCCTTGCCAACTTCCAAGCTTGTGTTCAGCAGCCTTGTTTTGAGACTTTTAGTGCTCAGATCAATTTTAGTACTCTGCACAAACCTAGATTGTGGAGGGGCAGAATTCTGAAGCAGTGGTAAAATCATACAGTACTCAAAATTCAGCACCTTTTCAGCCGGCTTGGGGAGGGTGCCAGAAAGTGGGAAGCAGTGGCATCTGTTACAGTGGTGCCTTTGAGAGTGGTGTCTTTGAAAGAGCAAGGTATGAAATCTCCTGCTTTACCAAAGACTTGCCAAGATTACTGATTTGTTTGAGATGTACCAGATAAAATGGGACAGCACTACCATGCAATATACAGTAGCTTTATGCTGGACAGTAAGTATGTTTTTGCTGTTCAGCAGGTCACCGAGAAGTGCATGAATGTGAGAATGTTTCTTGCATGTTCGTTGATTTAGAAAAAGCATATACTAAAGTGCATAGGCTTGAGTTGTGAAATAGTATGCGCAAATACTGAGTTGAAGACTTCCTGCTGAATTCAATAGTAGCAATTTGATGTAGTGGTTAAGGCACCAGCCTAGAAACCAAGAGATCCTGAGTTCTAGTCCTGTCTTAGGCACAAAGCCAGTTGTCACCAGTAGTCAAGACTGACTTGGAAGCATATGCACAGAGTATAGAATGGACGTAAAGCATGCATGAGCGGAATTCTTATCAAATTGCTCAACATTAAGCAGGCAGCAAGACAAGGATATGTGGTGTCTGCTTGGCCATTTAATGTATTTATGCACAAATACATAGGAATGCTTATGGTGATGTTAGAGGCATGTCAACGGAGAAGTTGAATGTGTACATATTTCTGAATACAGATGATGACTTGCTGGGTGAGAAGCCAAATCATTTGCTGTGAATGTTAAATAGATTGTATGATGCAACGAGAGGTATGGATCTGAAAATTAATGTATCTGAGACTAAAGTAACCAGTTTTTGGACAGTGAAAATAGAGTATAAGTAATATATAAATACACCTCCCCCAAAGAACACAAGCAAATGAACATGTGGTGAAGATGGGGAAAGTGGAGGAGAAATGTTGAGATGTGAAAATGAATGTTTGTGAAAAGAAGCAATGGGAATGGGTTAGTTAAAAAGTCTTGTGCAGTAAAACAAGATTAGATAGTGTTCAGGATTTAATTGGTGCTGAATGAATATGTTCTGAATACAAAAATGAATGATTAGTAGAAAAGAAGTATGTTCAAGTGGTTTGGATATACAGAGAGAATGAATGAGGACTGAATCAGAAAACAAATACACAGACAGGAGTGAATGGGTTGAGATGAAGGGAAAAAAATCTGGTTGAATAGAGTTGATCAGATCCTCAAAAAAACAAAAAAACAAAAGTGAAGTTTAAAGAACAAAAAGCAATGTATGAAGCAGAATATGGATATAGCTTCCTTATTACTGGCAACTTTCATTCAAGCCTCTTGTCTTTTTCAGAACAAAAACTGTTGTTTAGACAAAGTTCCAATGTGATGACAATAAATAAATAAAACACAAACAACTTCTGGATAAACTGCCATGGCTGAGTTTCTTTGGATCACTAGCAATAATAAGATATAATGATAAAGAACATTCCTTTTATGGTTAAACAGAAACAAGAATATTCCCATAATATAAAAGCAGAAGTCTGGAACTGGCATCATACTCATTAAAAGCGGCCAGGAGGGCTTTTGCACAGCTTCGGGTTGTGCACCAGCTACGCCCTTTCCTGGATCGGGATGCCCTTCGAATGGTCACTCATACCCTTGTTATCTCTCAGATAGACTACTGCAATGTACTCTACATGGGGCTACCCTTGAAGAGTATCCAGAAGCTTCAGCTGGTCCAGAATGCAGCCGTGCGAGCTATTTTTCGGGTCTGAAGAAGGACCCATATAACACCTTTGCTCTGTGAGCTGCACTGGGTACTGGTTTGCTTCTGGGTCCAATTCAAGGTGTTGGTTATCACCTTTAAAGCCCTACATGGCATGGGGCCAGGCTACCTGAGGGACTGCCTCACCCCCATGATTTCAACCCATTCCACCCGATCTCACAGAGAGGGCATGCTCCGGATGCCCTCGGTAAAAGAACTCTGATTAGCGGGGTCCAGAAGGCGGGCCTTCTCTGCTGTAGCCCCCGCCCTTTGGAACATCTTGCCCCCGGAGGTAAGACAGGCCCCCTCACTCCCAGCCTTTCGGAGGGATTTGAAGACCTGGCTCTGCCATCTGGCCTGGGGCGGGGAGGGAGGTCATCAGAAATGGGGTTGGCTAGCCACCTCAAGGCCTGGTGTTGCTTCCATTGGCCTCTTGGATTTTTTCTCTTCCTTCCATTTTGTGTAAATGTGTTTTTCTTTTTATAAATTTTAATTATGTATTTATTTGTTTTAATTTGATGTAAACTGCCCAGAGTCCCCCACTGGGGGGAGATGGGTGGGGATAACTAACTAACTAACTAACTAAATCAATCAATCAATCAATCAATAACTAAATAGTTAGATACACTGCCAAGGAATTGACTGGATGACACAAAAAATCTCTTGTACATATAGCATGGTATTCCCTGTGACATTCTATAGAAGCAAAATTCTCATTATGAAGTAATTTTTGTGTCCTTAAATTGAGAGACACAATGTTAAGCCAAAATTTAGCAAATGGATCTATTAAATCAATGTTAATTAATTTATGATCTATTTATTTAGCAAATGTATATGCTACCCAATCACGTATTAGTATTATTTATTGATTTGCATAACTAGCAAAAATTTTTATCTCTGAATCCTGAAAAGCTCTAAGTAGCTTGCAAAAATGCAATAATAAAAAATAAAAATATAATCCAACTCATCAACATAGGTGAGCAAAAACAACAATAAACATACACATTCTACACATACACTCAGATAAATAAATACTTTTTAAATTAATTTGCATGGGGGAACAATAGCCAGAAGGCATTGTCTTTGAAGAGACATGATGATGATGATGATGATGATGATGATGATGATGATGATGTAAAAGGAGTAACTTTTTAGTTGGTCAACATCTTTAATCAATTCATGTCATGTAACTGACTAAATGTTATTGATCTGTTCGTAATCTTCATAATCCAGAGGCACAACCACTGTGATTTGTTCTACATGAGGCTGCCCCTGAAACTGCTAACTGGATGGTGGGAAGAATGTTGTGAATGTCATGTTGAATTTGTTAGGCCTTTGTCCAGGCACAGATCAGAAAACTCCTTTTTAACCATTACATCTGTAGGGTTAGGACCACACATTTTAGAGACCATCATTTAGTATATACTCCATCATGTTATGTCTTGAGTAAGTCTGGTATTGTGGGAAGGAAATCAAGTCCTCCCACCATACAGTCTTCCCGCCATACTCAGGGCAAAAGATTAAAAATTACAGTAAGAATGAGCTCAACACAAAGATTAAAATGCAGTGGGAAAAGCCAAGGGTAAATGCTGCTTCCAGGCTGAGCTTAGCCGGAGGTCTCCTTGATTAAATAAGGTAAGATCCTTTCCCTGAAAGAGATTATGTTTCAATCAGCAATGCTAAACAAGTGGAAACCACAACTCAGCAGGGTGGCTGACTACAGAGCGCTCCCTCTAGGAATGCCAGCTAAGTTTTTCAGATTCCTAAAGGGCCTGCTTTCGCCCACTTTTGAGGAACAAAAGCAAGGTTTCTCTTTATAAAGGGCTTCTGGGGAGACTTGACACGGCTGCCTCCCAGGGCTGACTCTGTATGTTGCACTCTCAGAAATAAACTCCACCTCTGGTTCAAGCAACTGCTTGTGTATTTTATTCCTGTCTTGGAAATGTTCCTGGTAAGATTTCTTTCTAACAGTATCTTCCTAAAAAACTGAGATTCCTAAGGAGACTTAAACTTAAGAACTTAAGTGTTTTAAGTTCTTAAAAGATTAGTGTGCGTACTGCAAAGAAAATCAACATCTCCATAAGATGTGAAAAAATGTATACTTTTTATTCCACTTTTTATTCATTAAATTTTCCTTGTCTTTTTCCTCACAACCACCTTGGGAAGTAGCTTAGGTTGTCAGATAGTAACCAGTTCAAGAATAAGAAATAATACTTGTGGCATCATAAATACTATCAAAATTATTATGAATCATTAGCTATAATAAATAGCATATAGAATGAATGAATGAATGAATGAATGAATGAATGAATGAATGAATGAATGAATGAATGGATACTGGCCCTGGGTAATCCAGGAAGGGATTAGTAAAGTCAGGAACACAATGCAAGTCAGGATCTACACTGGAATCTCCTTGGTGTGTGAGGCACAAAACTATAATTTGGCAAAACAAATAGCATCTCAGATATCTGACAAATAGCACAGCACAATGTTATTTCGTGAACCCGAAACACACACTTCATAATAGGACAAGGAGGAGGTGACAGATACCCATATATTTTGGTGCAATATGATTGCTGCTGCTGGATGTTTGCTGCAAAAGTTGTTTGTTTTATAGCCCAATTTTCTGTCTGCAAACTTGGGCAAGATTTAATCATCCTTTCTGCGCGTTTGATACACATTTATTTGTCAGCGTACCAAAAGAAAAGAAAAAAGATGCATGCTTACTTGCCCACCAGTCCCTTGGAGGAAGCAGAGACTGAGGGTGGTTCCCCTTCACCCCATTCCATTCCCCAAAGAAAAAGCTACTGCTAGATTCAAGAAAGAGCATCTCCTGCCCTGGCGAACGGTAGGACAAACCTGCTGCTGGCATTTCCTCCTCCGACATTTCAGCAGGGCACCCTAGGAATCCTGTGCAGTCCAGCTTCCAAGAAAGGGCAGGGCAGCACAAATATCCCAAAATTCCAGATGAACTACATCCCTGAGAAAGCTGCATAGGATTGAGATTTTGGTGTCCTTATAGGATACCCTGTAGACCTTTTAGTGACCTAAAACATTTATCCCTCCCACTCCTGAAATTCATGCAAGCCGACAAATCACTTTCCTGTTTCTTGTCCCTTAAAAGTTTCTGAGGGACTCTTCTAGTTAATCCCAATTTACCATACCAGAATTTTGAAACACACATTACTGGAAGCACACAGAAACTCACTTGCCCTCCAAACCCATTATAGAAACAGATGGTGGGTTCAGCAGTATCCTCAAGATCTTACTCCTTTTATCAGAATGACGAAAGCAGTGTTGCATGGCAAACTCCACTACTTGGAGCACACATGTGATGTCATAATGCACCCAGTGACTGATATATTGGAGGGAAAGGTACTAGGGTAAGAAGCTGGAGAACGTGAATCTGAAGTGAAATAGATGTCACCACACTGAGAAAAATCCACATGTAGCCCTACTGCGAAACTTTTAAGTCTAGTGCTTTAGTCCAACTTGGTGCCCTCCAAATGTGTTGGGAAAAAAACCACACTCTGTAATTCCCAGCCTTTGTAACGTTTAATTAGGAATTGAGACTAAAGAAAAATTATTCATGCAGTTTTGAGCTGTATATTTATACATACATGGAACATAAACAGAAATAACTGGTGAGAAATCAAGGCTAGAGCAGATCTTTCTAAAAAGAAAAGAAAATCAATTCAATTTATTGTAAATGCACCATAGAAGGATCAGAAGTTTTTTTCTACCTCTAAAAGTCTTTTTCTCTGACAACATTTTTAGTAGGCTCCAACAACACATGTATTCCATTAGCTTTAAAAGCATTTCACTGTTTATAGTCATCAGGAAATATCAATGCCTATGTTATATTCAGTCAGCAGTAACAAATGTAATCTCAGTGTTTCAAGGGTTAGCTGAGAACACTATATTGTAACACACTTGCATGCTTAACAGCATAATCCAGTTAAGACTTGAGCATGTAAGTTGGTATACTTTATATCACAGAAAGAGAATTCTGGAAAGATAGAAGGAAAGCTATTTCTTGAACAGAAAACATACCAGCTCTACAAGTAAAATGTGTGATGCCCCTTAAAATTCCAGTGAAGAAGTTCCTTCTGGTAGTGTTGTTGCAGGCTGACAAAACATTTCTATACATGGCTCATTGAGACTTTTTCCCTTTTGTTATTGAATGTACTTTCCTTCCTTGGTACATATTTCTGGAATGGGACTAATCATTTAATAATTTATTAGAAACTAAACAAAAGTGGCAAAGAAGAGAAAGACTATTCCATTCTTCCCAAGGGGCTGCCCTCCGGATGTGTGGCAGTGACTTGCTACCAGAATTCCCAGCAGCAGAACCATTGGTCATGCTGTTCTGGTGTTTACTGAAGGGCAGTAGATCATGCTGGTCTATTTCCTAGCAACCATTTCTGCATAAAAGCTATGGCTTTCCTCATTCTTTCTTCCAGTGTCACAACTTTATCTTGTAAAAATAACTTCTAATTTTTAGGACAAGAAATACATTTGTCAATATGTGCTTTTCCCCCTTCAGCACCCAAATGCACATTCAATGCACTATAGATATATCATAAGAACATAAACAGTGCCCTGCTGGATTCGACCCTTGCCCATCTAGTCCAGAAGTCTGTTCTCAGTGACCAACCATTACGGAGCCCACTAACCTCCCAGCAGATGGCTTTCAGAGGCAGTCACACTGCAGTCAACAGAGCTGTGGTATGACAGGCAAGAGAGTCACTTCATCCACATTATTGTTGAGGATATATGGAATTATTTTACAAAGGTAAACTATAGGCAATCGGTCAACTTAGCAGAATAATTTGGAGTGGGTCTGTCTCCTATATGTGTAAAGAAATGAAGGTCCCATTGACTAGGAGCGTATATTCAGTCTGAAAATGGCTCTCTTCCACTTTCTATATCACATTATCAGTATTCTGAAAAAATGCACTGGAGCTTAATTTTGCCATATTTTTCCTTCAATCCACACAAAACTGAAGTTGCTTTTTTCTCCCTTTCTCTTCTATGCTGTTTGACTCACTATTGACATATAGACTATACATTTTTGAGATTGGGATCAGAGCCCTTTTGGATGCTAGAGTAAAGGAGACTTAATTTCTCTACAAAGCCCCATATGGATTGATATTAAATAAAGATAGTAGCTTACTGAAGCATGCAAAGCTGAAATGCAGGATTTCCTTACAGTTTGCCCCAACTCATTGCAGCTTTGAGACATAGACTCTACCAAAGTTTGGAGGGTTAACATGTAATGCTATGGGTCTTACTTGTCTCCTCCAAAAGATATACACATGGGAAGTCAACAAGGTAAGGACAAAGCAGATCCAGCAATATACATAGAAGCTGAGACCAGGAGTACCTTGCTTTGTGGGAACTAGGAAAAAAAAAATCCTTGTTGCCCTATTCCTAAAACCCTGAGCTCTGTTGTATGAACCTTTTAGTAGTTTTTAAAGGAGGAAAATATGTTTTTGTTCTCAGCACAGGCAGGGGAACATGGCTGTTTCCTCACTTGCAGTTTATGCTAAGAGTCAAATTCCTTGTATCTCCAAAACTCTCTTTGATCAAACAGCACTGGTTTTCTCGCACCCGCAGGCCATGATTTAAATGGCATGATTTATGTCAATTCTTTGCCTTCCTGATTAAGTAGATAGAGAGCCCTGGTGCATAAACTGTATTATGTTCCTCCAAACATTTTGGATATGTGTTCATAAGACCACCCCACCTTTGATCAGTTACTTGTAGATTCATGGGGAAACTGCCTATAACTTAGGAAGGACAAGTAATCCGGGCAATGAACTATTCATCAGCTAATTTAGTTTCAAAATATTACCCCCATCCACCAATATGGACTGCTGCCTGTTAAAACAGCAGTCAGAGTCAGAATACCATTATCACTATTCTGGTAAGACAGTATGTCAGTACCACAAGACATACATTAAGAATCCTAAGCGAGAAAAGGTTTCATCTTCTTTTTGACAATATAACTTAGTCCAAATGTCTGGCATATAAATCCAGCAAAACTTCTTAAAGTTCTGCTGTCATTTAACACCTGCACAGATCCTAAATGTTTGTGCAGTATATTGCTGTTCACATCTTAGGCTCTTTGAACATAATCCAACCACTGTGCAATTCCATAAAATTCTGTGGAGTTATAGAGAAAGCAAAAACTAGCAATGGGAACAACAAAAAGCCAGATCTTGTATGCCTGTAAATTAACTGGAGTTAAAAAAAATGAGGGTGTTGATGATAAGCAATGGCAGTGGCGAAAGGAATGTATCTCCTAGTTCGTTTTGGACAGCTGACACTAACTCCATTGTCAGATAAGTCTTACTGACTGTGGGAAAAACAGAGAAGCAAAACTCACACTAGTGTTCAAGTAGCCCATAATGGAAAAACAGATCTGGAAATCTTAACAGTATCTGTTCCCCTCTCTCTCCTTCCTCTCCTCCCACTTTTCCAAAGATGCAATGAAAATAGTTAGCAAAGAATTTGTTGCTTCAGTTCCTAGTCCAAACATGTATCTTCTCAAGTGATTTACTTATTTATTTTTTGGATGGGGGTATTACTTTCAGGAAAAGTGTGAGAGGGGTGTCTACAAGTAGATGCTTATTTTCTGCCAAAAAGACAGGAGTTGTTCCTCGGCATCATCAAATAGATTATGCATTTTATACAAACAAGTAATTTCAGTGGGTCTTGGGTTCTTGGAACACCCATGCTGTATAAATCCAGGTAATAGAATAGACAGACTGCAAATCAGTGTGGGTTTTAGTGTTAGTTCTGCTGAGAGCAAGAAAAATAAATCTTCAAATAGATGTAAAAGAAAACATTTCCCCCCTGCAATTTTAAGATCAAAACGTGTGGAATATATAAATATAACCCAAGCGCTTTCAAATAAATGCCTGAGGGTTGAGCCCATTTCCTTTGCTGCTGAAGGAATACCTTAGAGGGGAAGTCAATATCCAGAAACTGTTTGAATACTATACTAGAAACTAGAACATTAATACAGTTCACTGAACAGCTTTTTGTCTTTTTTTAAAAATAACATTCCTGAGCCATATTGTATGTATTCTAAGTTGTATGTATTCTGGATCTCTTCACTATTTTCCTCTGTCTGGGGACAGAACTGTCTATGCCATTCAGTGATCCTGTGGCCTTCACCTGAAAGCTATTAGACCCTTCACAAACGCTGATGCTAACCCAACCAATTTCTGAATATGGAAACTCATAACTATTGGAAAGAAATACAACAAAATGTTCAGAAAATTCTAAATTTGAAGTGAAACCACAAATATCTATAAATGAAAAAATATTGCAACTAAGATTGATGCTGATAGCTGTCAGGACAAATTTGGCACAACATTGGAAAAGAGAAACCTTGTCAGTGATACAAGACTGGGAGGCCAAAACTGGAGAGTATGCAGCAATGGTAAAGCTAGCAATATTTATCCACAATAGCAGTCTTATCAAATGTAAGCAGGAGTGGCTCCTTTATATACTACATATCACACAACAAGACAAATTTAGACATTTGGAATATGATTTCTAGGAAAAGAATTATGTGACCAGTAACAGCTGAAATGACTTCGAAAGATATTAGTAATAAACCCCAATGTTCAATGTAAAGTAGAAATATTTAGGTGAGCAGTTGGGAAATAAATAGAAAGGGGCAAAAGCATCACTAAAAAGTCTTTCTATAATGTTTTTGCTCTATAGTTGTGTTTTTTAATTTTGTGCTTTGTGTCTTTAACTTTCTAAAAATCTGTTGGCTTAAATTAAAAAAGGAAAAAAAAAATGAACACAGTATGCTAGTCTCCAGTGTATTACTAGACTGCTTCTTATTCTAGCAAGGGAGCAGAAACAAATGAGGATGTTATTGTGGGGATAAGATTAAGCAGACCATTATGTACTATATGCTGGTTTGAGCTCTCAGAGAATATATTGGATATAAATGCAATGAACAAATAAATCTTAAAAAATCAACAGGACTCATTTTCAAGTAAACATGGATATTGCTGTGGTGCACAAAATTCGTTAAGTCACTAGGATATTCAAATTTAGTGAGTGCTACAATCTTTCTAAAAGTCCAAGCTATTTCATTGGAGGTAATGTGTCACCGATTAGCATCCATAATTGAAAACAAATCAGTAGAAAGTTTGATATAATCTATTATATCCATATATTTGTCAAACTTTGAGAAGCACTATGATAAAGTACAGGTAGTCCCTGGGTTAAGAACACTCGGGTTACAGGTGACCAGTAGTTAAGAACAGAGCCTATTGTAGCAAAATTTAAGTTAAATACACAGTGATTTGAGTTAAATACACAATGGTTCACATTCATTACACCATACTACTTTTACAGTATTATCCAGTAATACTGTTCCGGCTTACATACAAATTCGACTTAAGGATAGACCATGGGAATGGAACTTGTTCTTAAATTGGGGACTACCTGTAGTTAACGAGTTAGGCTTAGGTAGCTAAGTATTGGAGTAGACCAGGGAGACCCAGGTTTAAATGTAGTTTTAGCCATGGAAAGTCAATGGACAGTCACTTTCTCTCAGCCCAACCTACCTTATGAGGTTTTTGTTGTGAGAAAAACATTACAGGAGGTCTACCTGTAAGTTGCCTTGAGCTCTTGGAGGAAAGGCAGAACATAAATCTAACAAAATTAATGACCAACTTTACACAGATATTTTTCATAATATTTCTTTCTGTTTCTCTTCTACCAGGGATAAACATAGCTTCTCTGTGTCATATTTGGCATCCATATCCAGCAGAGGCACCTTGTGTGTGTGAAACAAGTCAAGATGGGTCATGACTGCATAACTGAAGCTGCCATCTTGACTGTTTTGACTACTTGACTACTTGAGAAGCTGCGATGCCCAGTCTTTCTCCAGTGTTGCACTTCACCTGCACTTTGACAACTGTGATTGCTGTCAGACGATGTCTTCAGCTGAAAGCTTCAAAATATTATTTATTTATTTATCATATTTATATCTGTACATTACAGCTGCTTGTTCCTCTACTGTAGTTTGAGTGAATAAGAATTAATTAATCATTCAGTTTTATGCCTCTCCTATCCTCCATTTACATTATCAGGATGCTTTATTAAAAACAATACAAGTTAGGGGATTTAAAATGAAATTTACATCTATTTGCATATCTGAAGGGATAGCCATTAGTAAACAAACTGTAATGATAGCTCTTTGAGCCCATCATTCAGAAAAAAATGTTTGAATGCTCTGAAATAAATCCTTCCAATGCTATTTGAAAGAAACTATTTTACTCTTTGGGAGGAAAGTTGAATAATTATCATTTTCCCTCCTGCTGTCCTCCAATGACTAATAACATTAAAATGTTTAAAAGGTAACACAAATAACTAGCCATCTGTTGCTACTTAAGCTTAGACCATTATGGGCTTACATGTTTCTGGATAAAATCATTTATGGTAAGTAAGATGAATTTCTAATTATTTTTATGAATAATTTTTATTAAAAGAAGATTTTACAAAGTTTTAAAAAACTACAGAAACATCGAAAAAGAAAAAGGGATTATAAAAGAGTAAAAGAAAAAGTGAATAACAAAAAAGCAAGAAGATATCTAAAGAAGCAACTTCTGATCTTCTTTGTAGCAGTTACAATCATAGCAATTACCATGTCCACCATCCCATATTGCATATCATAGTTCTTTTCTTCCCATAAACCTTTTTAATCAATAAATCCTGAAATCATCAGTTCATTTTTATCCATTTTCAGCAAAACGTCTATGAAGGATTTCCAGTCTTTTATAAAATTAGTTGTGGTTCCCTCCTTAATCGAAGAAGTCAATATAGCCGTTTCTGCAAATTCTGCCATCTTCACAATCCATTCTTCCATTATGGATATTTCTGTATCCTTCCATCTTTGTGCATATAATAGCCTCGCTGCAGTTACCATATATGAAACAATCATCCACGAGCCTTTTCTAGTTGAGTGTCCAGAAATCCTAATAAAAAAAGTTCTGGTTTCATCCGAATGTTGAATTTTAAAATCCTCTACACCACCATATGTATTTGTGTCCAGTACCTTTTCGCTTTTTCACAAGTCCACCATGCATGATAAAATGTCCCTTCATGAATGTTTAATTATTGTCACCCACCTCAAGATGCATCTGCCCAATAAACTTTCCTTTGTTAGCTCAGGTGCCAGTACAAACAACCTGGAATGCATAGTGAAAGCATATGCTTATGAAAGCATGTGGACATGATTTATTTCCTATGGATTTAAAAATCAATATGCAAGAGTTAAGTGAATTTACACATAACTGATTCTTCAGCTATTAAGCGAATCGCTCACGTTTCTTTCTTTTCCAGAGGAAAATGTTTCTTTCTTTTGTACAGGAAACATAAGAAATGTACATGCTGTTTAATATCATTTATCTGAATAATAACTCATTATTATGAGGATATCTCATTCAGGTGGTCTGAGCATCTGCATGCCTGAAAAATGTTGGAATTCCAGTGGCGTTGACTCTTTAGCACCTCATGAATTTCTCAATGCAAGGGGACAGGAGGGTGCAGTTACAGAGATACATGTAAAAAAGGGGTAGGGCTTTGCTTGCATGGACATGGCCACTATATCGACTTTTTAAATATTTATTTATTTTATTTAAATATTTATTTATTTATTATATTTATTATTTATTTATACATTTGTATGCCTCCTGACTCCCAATGACTCTGGGCAGTTCACAAGTAAAAACATTTTTTAAAAATACCAACAAAAATAAGGAATAAAAGATAGCAAGATGACAGACACCAGACTGGAATGGGAAAAAAAATCCAGTGAGGCTTCACTCACTCTTGCTAAAGGCCTGGGAGAAGCGCCAGGTCTTCAAGCCCCTTCAAAACACCAGTAGGGTGGGGGCCATCTGCATCTTGGGGGGAACCTCCTTCCAGAGGGCAGGTGCTGCTACAGAGAAGGCGCACTTCGGAGGTCCTGATAGTTGCCATTGTTCAAGCGGAGGAACTGGCGCATTCCAACTCTGCCAGGTCAAATTAGCTGGGCAGATATCCTCCCCATGGATACATCACGTGAAAGACTTCTGTGATAGCTGTGTGATAGACTGATCCAGAGCATAACAAGACACAACAAAAAAGGCTGCTGACAGACTGAAGCTCAGTGGGCATCAATAACCTGTTTCTTACAGTCATGCCGTTTGTGAAAAGAAAACGTGTCAAAATCACCCAGGATGTTTGCTTTTTCCCTCCCAGTCTAGTTTTGTTTTTATAAAGAGACTTGCTGGGATTTGATTTTTTTTTTTAATCTCAAAAAGTCGCTCCTAGCAAGGTTGGAGCAACTACGATGCTCAGTCTGGTTTTTGAAGAGTTAGTAAGCATAAAGAATGGTAAAACTACTACTTATTCCTCCTTCTTTGACAAGAAAGCAAAGCAATGATTGAATCCAAAAAAATCCTTCCCATTAAAATCTGAGCCAACTATCCTTTCTTGATAATATTCTTAAACTTTTTCATAATGTATGTAATTATTAAGATGCACACGGCATTACTTATTACACACACACTCACACACTTTTAACTAATATATTTGATGTTCCAGGTATTGCATTTATGGAATTCTGTATTGAAATAAAATCCATTCCAAGTGTAAAGTCACTTTTCCATTGATTCTGAGTATACTATAAAATATTTCCCTGAGGAATGGGAATGGCTATATAGTATGTGCAGCTGCAGCTTTTCTTAGAAAACATTTAAAGTATTCTGATAAACATATTGGAAGATCTTTTGGATTGTTCAAGAAATGGCATGCTGAGTGTGATGGTTTCTTTTTAAAACCTTAATGAAATACAAACAAGGCAGGATGCTCTACAAAGAGAGACACATTTTCTTTTAGAGAAAATGGAGATAGATTGCTGCTAGAGAAGGAGATACTGAACTAACTTGGCAAACTTTTATTGTAACTACATTGGATTGATTGTTCATAGAAAGCAAAGAAGAGATTCTGGCCTTAATTTTCAAACTTCTTACTCTGGTGCGACCTGACCTGAGCTGTGTAAATAGCTTGAAAACTGTTGAGTCCATGGGGTTCTCTGGGCTTGATTGTCTTCCTACAGACCTTTCGTTACCCAACTAGGTAACATCTTCAGATTGAAAACTGAAAGTGACAAGAAAAGAGGATGTTTATCCCCTGCTGATCCTTTCTTCTTCCTTAACCCTACACTTTACTTTCACTATATGAAATTCTACTAATAATACATTTAAAAGTAATACCTAACTAAAGAGACAGAACCATAGTTTTAATTAACATATTAAACTGCATGAAATAGCAGAGGACTACAACAATAGCTGAATAATATTTTTTTAAAAGCTTTTCTTTGTGCAAATGGTGTGTATATACTGCAGCAGACATTTTCTGTGAAGAAGTACTCCCTTTCATATAATAATAAAAGATCAGTACATTTTCTGAGATTTTTTTAAAGGGTTTTTTTTTTTAATAAACACAAATAACTTTTAAAATAAAGCATTACCTGATTAATTGGGTGATGTATTAGATAAAGGTTCTCAGCTGTCTTGGGCTGGAGAACTAATTCAGACTATTGAGAAGTCTCAAGAAAAAACTTAAAAAAGAAATAGGGAAGAACCGTCTCAAGCATACTTATCTTTCTAGAACTGAGCTGCAGTTTTCTGTGACCCTTTTTTCAAGTACAGCCTTTTTATCTGCTAAAAGTAATATCCTGAATATGATAATATTGCCAGGTATAAATGCCAAACAGGACTGTGCCTTTGAATCTATTGTTCATTTTAACAGCTATACAACCTTTTATACCTCATTTTCTACAAAGCCATTTCTGTTTAATGTGGCATAGATATGACATATTAGTCTGGTTTGCATGTAGTAGTAAACCACAATTAGGCTAATTGTGATTGGTGTGAATACTTCAAACTGGTTCAGGCAGCAAACCAAGGTCAATTTGGGCAATAAATATACATTTAAAGCCATGGCTTGAGATTAGTTCCTAAAGTCTGGCTTTTAAAACTAGCTTGTTGTGTCTCAGCATACATTAAGAGTCTTGGGCTATTTCTCTGCCCAACCAAGTCTTTCACCAGTTCACAGAGATGCAAGGCAACTGCTCCCCAAACCAGTTTGTCTGCATGTTACCTCAGACCCTCTAATTTAATCCTGCTCAGCACAGGCTGTCCTAATCATATTAATTACTGTAGCCACTGACTTAAACACTAAAATCTTCTGCATGGGTGCAACCTGATCCAAAGAAATCATTCCTTTGTGATCTGATGGATTAGAAGTTGCATCTTACTGAGATGCGATCACCAGGGATCAGCAACTAGCTAGCTGTACTAGCTAAGCTGCAGATTTTTAAAATCCTTCAATGTGTTGTCATTTTAGCATTGGTAGAATATTTTTGAGGCAATCCACACAGTTATAGATTGAGAAGATTTACGTTTCTACTGTATTATACTGTGAGTCAAATCCTCTTCTATATCTCTTCCACAATAAAAGTTATGCTGGACAATAAAAAAACTTGGAATAAGAATTTCATGCTGTCTGATAAATTAGATTTCAGATTCTTATCTCAGTAGATCAGTAAAAGCCAAAAAGGGGACAACCCTCAAGTTAAATTGCACTTGTCCTTATTTCCTCAATTCCACGTTGCTTTTCTATGACAGCAGTATTGTTTCTATGTCCAGCTTGTTCCAAGCACAAGGCAGAGAACGGGATCTGAATTCAAAATGTCAAATCACAGTTTCTCTTCCATGGCACAAGAAAGGGGAACTAGTGATGATAAGAAAAATACATCAAAGCAAAATACATAAATCTCCATTCTTTTCTCCAAACTCCACAAGCACATGCTCAATTAAACACATACTCCCAATCATATACTTACAACAACCTCTAAAGCCTCACAAGCCTATAGGAAAAAAAAATGCCCTAAGAAAACTTAAAAGCCCCATTCTTGAAACAAACAATGCAAAAACACCACTTCTCATGAAAGTAAAACAAAATGCAGACAGTGTTTTAAAAATTTTAAAAATAACAGAAACACACCAGAGAGAAAGAGCACAACACAGGCTACCCACATTCCTGCACACAAAAACACGAAAACAACTGACTTCATGCATAAAGGTAAAAAAGGCACCCAACACTATATGAAAACACACTCCTACGAACACAATGGCAATAATTTTTTACTGCTATTAGGAATGTTAGATATCAAGTGGATACTGTCAGAGATAGAGGGAAATGAACTCTAGAATTTGCTAGACAAACTTTGATTATGCCTATCTGAAAAATTGATTATAACGTATTTTTAAAAAAGTTAAATCTTGGTTTAACAGGAGAAAGTGCAGTCACTAAAATGATACAAATAGTTTTAAATTCATGCTCAGTAAACTTGAAACTATTTTCAGACAGCCATGCATGCAGCATGCCATACCATGAAAGACAATAATTTTTAAGTGTATGATAAGATTTGTCAAATTCTTAACATGGCTGTTGCAGAACAGTGCAATAGTCAGATGACATGTAAACCTTTGTTAGTTGTACCATGTTTCTAACTGACTACACACCCAAATGGGTGCTTTCTGTTCCCTAGTTTACTTTGGTATGTATTACTTAATATTTAATTCTATCCAGGAAAAAAGAACTTTCCGGTTTTCTTTTCCTATTTTTCAGTTCCATAATGCCTCTCACATTTATTTTCTGATATATGTTTCTTGTCATTTTTTTAGGCGCTATCAATGTATGCTCTTTGAATAACAGCCCATCAATTATAAGTAGTTTTAAGAACTGAAAATTCAGTTTTGTTTTGTTGCTACAGCATTTTTTTTTTGAGGTCATTTATACCTGGAACTTTATGCCATAATATACTGGATAGTTTTTTTCCCAGAAACTCACAAGGATATTGGCAAATTATTCTGTACTGTCAAATATGTTTGCTACCCCTACTTTTTTTTACTTATGATTAATAGTTAGATGAAGCTGGAAGAAGAAATATCTGTGAATCCTTGGAGGGAAAGACATTTATGTTTTCTTAACAATGGATACTAGAGTTTGTAACAGATTTCTGCCACAATGGGGCTTTGTAGATGAACATGTTAAACTCTGTACTGCCACATATTAAACCCACAATTTACTTTTCCATGTGTGATAGCTGGCTAATGATGGAATTTATACAGTGTGCTAAGCCATGGTCTATTTGATTGTGATTTGACTGAATAAACCACAATAGGCTGGGTTTACCCAGTATGCCAAAACCAAACCAACCATATTATTATTGTATATATTTCAAAAATAAATAACTGCAGTATGTAGATGAACTGAACCAGGCCTTTTTGTGAGGGCTGAGAAACATGACAGCAGTAGCCCAAATCTACCGTTAAAAACAAAAAGTGTTCTACTTCATTCATTTCTGACAACAGATGACCAGATTATTCTTCTTGTTATCAAAATAACTACATGCAGGAGTTGCTTTGATCTACTTCAACAGTTACTTCAAAATCAATGCCCCAAATTGCCTCTTGTGTCCCTTGTGTACTATTTTTCAGAGGGCTTCTCAGGTTGTTGGGATAAGCCACTGTTTCTCAACCTTGGCCATTTTAAGATGTGTGGACTTCAATTCCCAGAATGCTGGCTGGGGAATTCTGAGAGTTGGAGTCCACATATTGTAAAGTTGCCACGGTTGAGAAACACTGCTATTAGCTGTCAAATTTCCTAAGAAATGCTCAACAAAGGATATCACCACTCCACCAGTGCTTCTTACCTCCTTTTCCCCTGTCCAACTTCTGAGGCAGTATCTGTAAAAAAGAGAATTAATGTTCTTAGTTAGCAAACTATTTAGTTTTGCCTAAACTAAACTAAATTTGCATAAACTAATGACTAAATGAATAAGTCTGTCCATGGAAACATTCCAAGGTAAAAGCCCTTCTAATTTCAGTGGCTGGATCAATTCATATAGTGGGCATAAAACCAGAGAACGCCCTCCTCTACATCTAACCAAGTGCATATCGAGAGGTCATATCACCGTAAAGCAAGGCATCTTCTTCAAAATGAAAGAGCAAGGAACTGGAACATCCTGCACTTCTGGACTGCTGCTCTCAAGGATGGCAGCCCCACATAAAGTGCATTGCAACACTGCAAATACGAGATTACCCCATAGTGTGGATAACTGTGACCAGATTATCCCTATCTAAGAAAAGTTATAGCTCTCATCCCAGCTAAAGATGTTAGTAGATTTTGAATCTTAACAATTCTTAAAGCCCTCCATGGCATAGGGCCAGGCTGCTTGCAGGACTGCCTTTCTCCTATCATTTCTGCCTGTCCCACTAGAGCAGTGTTGTCCAAACTTGGCCACTTTAAGATGAGTGGACTTCAACTCCCAGAATTCCCCAGCCAGCATGGCTGGCTGGGGAATTCTGGGAGTTGAAGTCCACTCATCTTAAAGTGGCCAAGTTTGGACAACACTGCACTAGATAGTAGAGAGGGCGTGCTCTGGGTTCCTTCTATTACACAACGTCATCTTGTTGGACTCTGGAGTCATGTCTTCTCAGTGGCAGCACCTTCCCTGTGGAACAGCAGCCCCATGGAGATTCAGATGGCCCCAACCTGTTAGCCTTTTGCAAGGCATGGAAGACCTGGCTGTTCCCCTAGCATTTGGATTGGGGGGAGATTAGCTTTGCTACTATTAAAGATTAGTAGTTAACAGTTCATCCTTCGGTGCTGGGGTGTGTGTGTTGTGTTGGGGAGGGGGTAGTTTGTTTTTAATTTTGTAATCTGCCCAGGGTCACTTATATGAGATGGGCAGCCATACATATGACATAGATAAATAAATAAACAAACAAACAAACTGAAAATATTTGGATTTTAAGGAAAAAGGTATTAAGAAAAGGACTTTATATCAGTTCCCCAAGGAGGTTAAAAATGATTTATAAAAAAGTGACCAGAATGCTTATTTTATACATAGAAATACATGTATATTATTATATATTATCATTACAAAATACATGTATGGAACACTACCATTTTATCTAATCCATATGGAAGTATCGAATCTAAAACCCAATAAATATACATGGCAAAGATAAAGGTAAGTCTTTTTGAGCTGAGGTTGACTTCTGGTAACTTCATGGAAATATCCACATAGTTCTCTAGGCAATTATATAAAATAGTCTGCCTTTGTCTTCAACTTCTTGGTCTGGGGAGTCCAATAATTCTTGCCTGTTTCCCTTCCAAGAACTAACCAGGTCCAAGCTTGCCTAGTTTAAGATTAGCTAAGGTCTGCTATCCAGCTGGGCATATCTACGTAGGTCTTAGTAAAGTGAGGGGGGAAACGATGACAGGACACCTGCAGTTTTCAGCAATACGTACACACACAACTACGCAGCTATATTTGCTTTCTAGTTCAGTGCCTCAAATGGTATTTAAAGACAAGAGCACAGTATCAAATGCTACTCTTAATTTTCCTAGATGCAATTAAAATAAGCAGTGGAGGGCCATGCATTAAAATACTGATTCAATTTTCTTTCTTGCTGAGATTTGAAATCTCTGAGCCCATCTACCACCTCCGATTTATCCAAATAACAGAACAGCAACAACAGTAACTGCCTTCTACTTTGTATTCATTTGTTCTGGATGGTCAATTTTGCCAAAATCTTGAAAGTCAAACTAGACCCAGTAGGAAAGCAATATTTAAGTTGGGGGAATTAGTATGGGGTCAAAGAGCTCAATGTCACCTGCAGGTAGGTGATGGGATGATAAAGTGACTTGATGCTTAGGTAAGAAATTAATCTTGACTTCTCAACTGATATTAGTCTTGAGAGAAAAGCTTCCATCATTGTCAAAAGATAATAGGGGAGGGGCACAAGTTTTACATTTTTTTTAAAAAAGCATGCACAGTATGCATAATATTGAATTTATTGCTGAGATTAAGCAGCAGTGCAGGATGATGTAACACTATGCCTTGATAGTGATAGAACACTATGCTGATTCTCCAATTTCATGCATCTACTAGATATATATTTAGCTTTGCTTCTATCATGGGAGTTATAATAGTTTATAGGGATTTTCAGGTGTTCTTCCACACATTGATCAGATGCTGGCCAGCAGCATGAACTAAATCTCATGTTGTGGGATTCTTCCCCAAAGCTGCTAGCTGGGCACAGAATGGAAAACATGTGCATTAATCGTTTGAACACATAACTTTTCCTCATTGCAGCTAAGAGCAACTTTGGGGTAGGACATGGTACAAAGCCAAAAATTTAATCCATCTGTCTTGTAGCCTTGAGCCAAATCCCTTCCCAGGACTGTTTTGTTTTGTTTTTACAGATAGTGCTACAAACATGAATCTCATATATAATACTTGGCTTGACCACATTTTCATAGTATGTATGAGTTGGAAGGGATTTTATACATCACCTAGTCTAAATCCCTGCTCAGTGCAAGAATCATCTAAACCACCCCCAGCAGGTAGTCATCCAGCCTCCCGCTGAAAATCTCCAGTGAGGACAAGTCTACCACCGCTTTTGTTCCATTGCTCAGCAGTTCTTATTCCTCCTAATATTCAGCCTCAATCTCATTTCTTAATTTCATCCCACAGCTCCTTGTCCTTGGTTTTAATAAAGAAACAGCTGCTGTGATGTTTCCCACCACCTCCTTCTGTTGTAGCTCCACAGAAGATGATGGGAGCTGTGTCTGATTAGAAGTACTAGATCATAAATAGAAGAAATAAAAATAACAGTTGGGTTCATGTATCATACCAAGCCATAACTTAATTTGCTTTGTGTGAACCCATTCAGAATGGCTTAGCATTATGTGTGAATCAAAGCAATGTAGTCTATTCAGTAAACCATGGTTAAAAATCCTGGCTTAGTGTAATATACAAATCCAGCCAATATGAATGCATATCACCAAAGATGTGACCTCTTTATCTAATGACCTTTTGATCTTTTATGCATGAATAATAATAACAATAATAACAATAACATGATACTTTCTATTTAGATGAATTAGCAGATGAAAGCAGCAACGAGTGACTTAAAGTCCTGGAGATGCAAAATTCAAGTTCCTTACTGTATTGATTTCTTCTCATGTTATTGTATTCATAATATTCAACCTGCACATGAACATTTGTTTTGCAAAAGGGTTATCCAAAGAGATTCTGGAAGCTTCTAGTCCATTTTCATATACATCATTTCAATTGCTTAAAGCACGTAATCTCACAAAACAAATCAGAATTGTCCTGCGCCTGCCTAGAATGATGAATACCTAGAAGGGCTCTTGGTTGTTTCTCAGCAAGGTTGTTTGGCTTCACTTAAAAAATAGGTGGAAAGGAAAGGAACGTTATCTGCATTGCAGAGTGCTATAAAATTATTCAGTCACTCAGCTGCTTCCCCAGGGAGCAAAAGGCACTGAGCTGGTTCAATTTAACAAAGATGTGCATCTGAAAAATGACAGAGGCAATTTAAAAACCATTTCTAAGGAAACACTGTATTTTCTCCCTCGCTTTCAAAAACCAAGTCCATCCTAAGCAAATTAAATGAACCATCCATTTTTTCCCTAGATAAATTTAGGACAGCAAGTCTTAGCAAGATGAGGGATTTCAAGCACTTTTGAAAAATGGATTTACTGCAGAAAGCATACAGAACATTGCAGGTTTAAATGACTGGCTTTTAAATAAGCTCCTTTCATCCTCAGCTCATACAAATTAACATTATAAGATCAGTACTGGCTGTGTTCTTTTGATGCCTGGTCAGACAGATAAGCAGATACACAGAATAACCCAAGTTATAGCTATGCTAAAGAGGAGGCAGCACCTAACCAACCTTAGCTGGTTTTGAGAAAGCTTAACTGGGTTGTACTTGGTTAGTATCTGGAAGGAAGACCACCAGAACATCCCAGTTTATACTGGGAAATCTAAGAACATCCTGGAAAAAGGCAATGGAAAACTATTTATATGCTATTGTCAAGAGAGGCAGTGTAGTACAATTGCTAATGTGTTGGACTGGGATCTGGAAACTCAGGTCAATCACTCTTTTTCAACCAAACCTACCTTTATTGTGGAATAAAGTAAAATGAAGGAGGAAATGCTGTCTTTGCTGTCTTGAGCTCTTGGAAGAAAGGCGTGGTATACATCTAATAAATAAAACAACAACCACATGGAAGTATTTATATGGTCACTAGGAGTTAAACTCTAGTCAAGGGAGAGTTTATTTATCCCAACAGGTGCTATCACTATGGCCATGGCACTACATGTTTTGGAAAATTCACATGGGAAATTTTCTGCTAACTGATATAAACTGTTAAGAGCATTAAAGGTCAAAGCAGTTCTCAAATTATACAGGCAATGGAAGCAGAAGGCCCCTATCTAAGGGAGCAGATCAAATTATACAGATAGTGGAAGCAGAAGGCCCCTGTCTAAAGGAGCAGATCTTCTGGCTCCACTTCCACAGAGAGAAGTCCTACATCCCCAAGATTCCCTTGGCCAATTCTCACTCTTATGTTGCTTTTGTCTCTTCCATATGGCAGCAGTGATTTTTTTTTCATTCACACAGAGGCAAAAATACACTCACAAGCACCATATCTTACACCTGACTCTTCTGTTGATTGAGGATTGCCTTATTTTCCAAAAACTCACAGATAATCTACTGAAACACACACATTACTTATCAGGGAACAATTTCTTAATCCACTGATGACTCAAAAATCAGATATACCATCAACAAATATGACAGCTTTGAATAGCAAGTGCTATTGTTATTTATGAGCTACTCTTCATACCTCCAAAGTAATTCACAACTTAACATATTAACTGAACACATATAAACATAATACACCTTTAGCTTTCTTTTTCTTTTTAAAAAAAACAGGTATCATAGAGTATCATAACTAATAGATTATAAAAAGAGTCTAAATTCTGATATTTTTCTGTTATGATTTTTACTTTGGTTTCATTCTGTATTGAATTTTGCATCCTAGGAGTCCCTTTTGTGACTGAAATATGGAATACTAAATGATCTGAATAAAGAAGCAAATCTATTTAATGAAGCAATGGTCACCAAGTGTGCATGTGTGTGTATAAATTATTACAGAAAAACATTTTAAATTAACTTTGCTAGAAAATAGCATCCATCTCCAAATATTAACCCACATTATTCAGTTAGAGTTCCATAAGCTTAGAGCAGCTGTCAGACTAGGTGACTCAAAAACCATAAAAAGAACATATATTATAAAGCAGTAGGTGAAGGTAGTTCTTTTTTTTGTTTGTTTGTGATCCTTTTTTGTGTGAAGGATCACCCTTGGCCTTTGAATGGTATGCTAGGATCAATGTACTGGCCAAAACCAGAAGAAAAACATAATTGTTTTAATATAAACTGAATCAACATGTACCTCTATCAAATTACAATTTAGCAGCACGATTTTTGAAGAAACTCTTAAGCCTGTACCCAAGACTTTGGGAGCCAGAAGCTGCCTTATGGCTAAACTCCGTGCCCCCCATTATAGAGGAAGTTAATCTGACCTTATTAGGCTGTAAGGAGGTATCACATGGGGTTCTATAAAGTTCAGCTGTGGGTTCTACATGCTTCAGCATTTTGTAAATGACTTGAATGAGGACATTCAGTGCTTATGGAACAGCATCCCTCTGCAGATTCAGATATTAACCTTCCATAAGCCACTGAAAACTTGGTTGTTCCATCAGACATTTGGGCCACAATGTCAGATGAGCTCTGCTGGTTGGCTGGATGATTTTATTGCTGCTTTTTGTGGTAAATTGGAAGTTACTTTTCTTGACCCTGGACTTGGGTTATGTGGATGATTGGCCGTTCAATATCATTGTTGCCTGATTTTAACCTCTTGTATTGTCAGGCCTAGCCCAAGGAACTCCAAGAGACCATGCAAATTCAGTCCAGCTATGTTTATTAGCTACAACCTCTAGCAAGAATCTTCCCAGACTAAAACACCAGTTCCCAAAGTCCTCCAGCCACAACAGTGTGAATTCCTCAGGGAGGTGTCAGTCTCATCCTTTTGTTCCTCCCACACGGTTCGGGTGAGCTAAGAAAATGCTTATCTCCCTGAGCTTGGCCTTCATAATTCCATTCCATCACATGTATGCCACCCAGAGTGATTGCTATGAAATGGACAGAAATGCTAATTGAATGAATGAATGAATGAATGAATGAATGAATGAATGAATGAATACTAGATTTGAAAAGAGACAAAATTGAGTTACCTTAAAAGACAAGAAAAACATTCAAAATGATCTTGAGAGAAGAGATACAGTGATCTGGATTCAAAGGGCAAAAAACGTTTCAAAGTGTACGTGTCAAGGGGATCTATGTAGCAACTTCTCGGATCACCTTAAATGAATACATTTTTTTCCTGGGATTATGTGTCAGCTGTGGAGGGCAGCTATGTGAGCCCAGGAAAAGACATAGCTGCTTTAAATTGTTCCGTCCTTACATGCCATGCCAATATACACACTGAATCATATTTTTCCTTTTGAATCCAGATCTTCGCACAGCTATACTTGATAGGCTGGAGAAATGAACTGAAAATATTAGAAATGACATGTAATGGGAACAAATGCAAAGTGATGTACTTATGAAACAGAAATTGTAACCTTGGTAAGGAAAACCTTGGTAACCATACCCATGAAAAAGTAAGCAGTATGGCGTGGCTACTAAAACAGGTAATGGAATTTTAAGTCATATCAGTAGAAATATTGTTTCAATTATTACAAGAAATAACTCTTTTACTTTACTTTATTCATAGTTGATCAGACCCTATCTTGAGTTCTGTATCCAATTTTGGGCATTGTGGGAGTTAGATTTCACACAGTCAGAGGAAAACAAACTATTATCAGATTTATCTGTTACCTAAGCAAGAGTAAGATATCAAGTGGACCTCCTGCCCAAAAGAAAGGTTCTTCTATCCAAATGCATAGCTTGGAAGGAGAAAGAGATGCAAAAATTTGAACACTGTTTCACTATAAATAACTCACACATCTGACATACCACAATTATTTTATAATGGCTTCTTAGCTTTTCTGTAATAAACTACCTCACCAGAAGTTCATGGATTCTTGTTTGCTGGTTTAACTGGTTCAAATTTAGCCTACTGGGAGAAGCTGGATGGCACCACATTTTAGAAGGATTCAGATAAACTGGAAAAATTTCAGAGAAGGGCAACAAGGATGACCAGGGAATAAGAAATCAAATCCTATGAAGAGAAGTGGAAGGAATGGAACGTTTAGCCTTAAGAAAAGAAGACAGGCGCTAATGATAAGATAGGACTCTTGAAAAACATTAAAGGATATTACACAGACGAGAGTAGGAAGTTATCTTGTACTATCCTAGAGGGCAGGAAAGGAACAATAGATTTTAAAAAAAGGAAAGCAGACTCCAGCTGAATATTAGGATCAATTTTCTAACAATCAAAATGGTTCAACAGTGCAATCAGTTAGCCAGCAAGGTGGTGGGTTCTCCTTCCCTAGATGCATTGTAGCAGATGCTGGACACTCGTCTATGGGTATTCTTTAATTTAGATTCCTGCACTGAGCTTGGAACCAGTGGACTGAATAGCTCTTTCCAATGCTGTTATGATATGAAAATCCAGGGGCAAGGAAGCTCCCGTAGCCCAGCCAGCAGAGCCAGTAGTGACAGATGTGGAAGATATAACTCAGCAACAAATGGAGAGCCATATCTTACATATCTGCACTGCATCAATGATTTGCCATTCCCTGTTTTTTGTAGACAACCTATACTTTTTAGGTCTACAAAGTTACTAAATCATATTGATGCTATTTCATTTTTACTCATTTTTAACTTTTAGCTAGAACATTTTCAAATGCTGATCATGGACTCCAACTTAGACCCTGCTCCTCCAGTCCTGCTGTGGTCCCTTAAAAATATATAGAGGAGACAGACAGACAAACAGATATAATACATTCAGTATATAATGAGTAGCTTTCTCTGGAGAATGCAAAACAACCAGTCAATGAATGGAGATAGGTCTCATAGCAAAGGTGCTAAGAGAGAGATGTTGTATATATTAGATCACATATACTGACATTCTGCCCTTAGAATAATTAGAAATATCCTGTCAGTGAAAAATAATAATAGTAGTTTGTCCAGTACATGGCAGTGAATAGAAGAACAAAATAGCATGGACCTCTCCCTCCCTGATTCCCCTCTAACTTTATGTGCACAGGAAAAATATTTATTTTGTTATTTCCTTTTTATGGCATTTAAATGCTTATGCATCAAAACAAATAAACAGAAGCAATGATCATCCTATATAGTTTGTTTAGTTAGATATAAATAAAAAAATGCTCTATCATTGTAGAAAAGCAGTCTGTGAAAAGGATTAAAGAAGGCAATGCAATCTGGTAATATACTGGCTGTTAAAAGTGCCCTTTATAAAGCATTTATAAACTTCCCAATGAAGATGAATAATACATATGTTAATGAGTGGCTAAATCAATGGTTAAATATAGTCAGAGAGCAGCCAGTTGACTGGCTGATACTGAGGCATGGCTGAAAGAGAACAACCAGGTTCAGTCTCCCAGAACAAGAGAACAGGATGCAGCAAAGAGGCATCTTTCAGATTTCTTTAGTAAAGTAGCCTAAAAACGTTGCCTTTTGTCTCTATGGACAGCACTCTCTTGCTGTATTTTCTTGCAGGAACAATGCTTAGTCTTCCCATTTTGTCGCACTCTGTGCCAAATGAAGACACATGTCAAGAGCACCTGTGCTGTTTGGCTTTCAGTGTGTTCTCACTGAAAGAATCCCCCCCAGAATAATAAAAAAGGTGTTGGACCGTGTGTGCCAGAGATGTGTGGTTGTCAAAGAAGTCTCTTGTGTTTTTTTAAAAACTTTCCAAGATGAGGAAACTTTTCCTCATCTTTTCATCTCCTTGCCAGCAAATGCCTTAACTGCTCAATTTATTGCATCACAGAGAATACTTAAAGGCCCAGGAAAAATAGGATAGCAATTTATGAATTTCAGGCAGTAATAATAAAAGAAAGGGCTGCACCACTCTGTAACAGCCGACAGGTAGTTGCCTACCTGAGGGAAAGTTTTGTGCTTTCCCTCACTTTGCATTTACCATGGATTTGGTTTAACTTCTCATCTTGATTGCTAAAACGATAGAGAGCCTGATAGATGCAACCTTTCCCTTCTAGCCATGGCATTGACTGGACATGCAATGTGAGTGGCAGCCCAAGTTTGAGAATTGGATTTTTTTTAAGCAGCTACTTAAAGAGTGTAAGTACAGTATATATTGTTCAAACTCCACTTTAGTTAATTTTTAAAATTAATGCAATATTTTCAAATGCCTATGTGGTTGATAAGTATAAATTGAGGAAAGATAAAACAATGGCAGTCACCAGGGCTTGTCAATGGCTATGTTCACAAAACATCTTAATCATGCTAACCACTAACCCAATCATAGTTCTTTATTATTAGATTACGCTAACCTGGTCAAGAGCTGCTAATATGGGAAATACAGAATCTGTACCTACTTTCTTCATTCATGCCTGGTCCCATTTCCATCTCCATTTCATTTCCACAGAAGATTGGCTGGGCAATACCTGATGGGAGAAGTGCTTTGACTAGTGACTGATTCTGAGTTAGAATCCTCCCTCTCTTGACCCTGAATTGACTGGAATTTGGACCCCACACAGTGCAGTGGAGCTAGAAAGGACCCAGTTAAATGTGCTGTGTGAATGCAGCCAATGAAAGGAGAGAAAAAGGATATGTGAACCTGAGTGGAATGGGATAATCAAATAAGGTGAGGTAAAGCAGAGATGTAATGAATAATCCAATACTACTTCCAGAAGTAGTACTAGGTCACCTAATGCGAAGAGAGGACTCTTTGGAAAAGACCCTGATGCTGGGAAAGTTTGAAGGCAAAAGGAGAAGAGGATGGCAGAGGATGAGATGGTTAGATAGTATCACTGAAGCAATGAACATGAAACTGAGCAAACTCAGGGAGGCAGTGAAGGACAGGAAGGCCTGGTGTGATATGGTTCATGGGGCCACAAAGAGTCGGACACGACTTAACGACTGAACAACAACTTCCAGAAGGGAAACCCTCCTCAACTAACGATTCCACAAGAGGGAGAAGGAAGCAACAGCAATGTTAAAGACCACAAAGAGGCTGACAGGGAAATTTCACCTGGAAAATGAATGGAAAGGGAGAAGGGTGGTTAAAGAGATTATACCTTAGAGGGCTAAAGAAACTACTTCTATCTGGGATCACATGAAGATCAGATGAAAGGTTTACAAATACAGTTTCCTGGCCATTAGTGGAAATAAAAAAATCCACAGACATTGGAGATGAATGATTAGCTTAGTCACTGTTTACTCAATCCAGTTTTCTGGGTTTGCATACTACATTGAATAATAAACTAACCACAAGTTAGTTCTTGCTGCATGCTAAAATAAAACATGGTTGGCTAGTTTAATGGTTAGTATGAATACAAGAAAAGTAGCAAAGCATACAAAGCACCTTTCTCAAAGTCTAATGGATGGGCATGTCTCAGAATGAGAAGTTTGGGTGAAGATCACTATTGCTGATAAATATAAAGACTAAGCAAACCATTGTTGTTCCATCCAATAATATACTTGAGTTCACATCAGCACAGTAACTTACATGGACTCCTGCAATATAGAGCTATTTCTTGCTAGTCCATTTAGTTTATGAATGGAAAAGAATAAAGGTTTCTTAACTTCAGTGATATAAAACAAGAACTACTAGATGTCTTTGATAGATACAATGTATTTTTCTAATCCAGAGATTTGGACTTTACTATACAGGGCTATAAGTCTGAACTTGCACATGGTCCCATCTCTGGTAAATCCAAGATTCTCTGTCAAATGATTAAGCTTCCCATTTTCCACATGTAAGCTTATTCTTTATATAGTACTTCTCTTCTGGGAGGAAGAATAGAATTTTTCCTGATTCAGTGATTAATCTTTACGAAAAAGACAAGTACATGGTATTGGAGCCAAGGTCTTGTTCTTGAGGATTGTCAAGGGAAATCAGCAGTTGCAAAGCAGTTGTTTGGCTACCTTAGGATAGCTTTGCTTAAATTGAAATCCTCAGGATATGTTGTCCTATAATAGTCATCATCCCTATCCATCATGGTAAACTCCATCTGCTCAAGACAGTATCTTCTGGCAGTGAAGGCTGATACAACAGTTGTCTGAGGAAAGTCTGTAAGCTCAGGAACACACCATGTATTTTACATGGATAAGATTTACTGTTCAGTCCTCGGCATCTCCAAGTAATGTTGGGAATGACTTATGGAAAACGTCTCCTAGTCATTAGATGTATCCATACAACATCTAAAAACATAAACTGTCATTTACAAACCTCAATGGCTAGGTCTCCATAACATGCAAAGTCAAAAACAAACCACATATTGGCTTAGCACAATGTATGAACTCAGTCAATAGTTTCTTCAGTGTGATGTGTGAATCAGCAAAAAGCTGACCACAGAAGAGATAGCCCCTATATTCCAGTGACATTCTCTTTGATTTTCAGTAGTTGTCTGGGAAATGTCATCATCTCCCTGAGAATTCTATACTTGTGGGTCCTGCGGGTACATCAGCCTTCCTCTTCACCTTACTCTGAGATTATAAAAGGTTAACGCCTTCCAAAGTGAGCTGCTGTGGACTATATTCTTTTTCATTGGCTTTCTCTGATAAATGGAACAGATTTTTATGGAAGAAAAAGAAATTGGTTTTCTCAAAAAAATTTGCCCACCCCAAATAAGTGTTCAAAGAGGGAGGCAGAATACTCCCCTCTATTACTCTCTTAAATAAAGTTCATGAAGGTCCCATATTTAGTGCAAGTATGAGTTTATGAAGACCCCATCAAAGCAGGTATTGAAGAAAAAGGAATGCACATATATGCAGAGAAATGAAAATGGAAAGGCAAGTCAGGACTTAGCTGGAAGAGTCATGAAAGAGGCACATCTGTTAAGAACGGGTTATGGATATTCTCACAAAATGGTTGGGCCAATATTGATGGAATTGCCACTTCACGAAACTTCCATGGTAAATTACTGATTTATTTTATGAGGTTGCTACTGTCTACCTTTTCTAGCCTGCCAGGGTGATTTTTTTTTCCTAAAAATGCCAGTGAAGCCTATGTAAATATTCAGTCCTGTATGATATGGTCCAATAACAATGGTCTTTGGACAATAGACTTTTAGTAAAAAGCAGTGGTGTGCAACCTACAGCCTCTGGGCCAGAGATGTCTGTCTCCCAGGATTGCACTTCTGAAATGTGAAAATTGCTGAAGATAGATAGATAGATAGATAGATAGATAGATAGATAGATAGATAGATAGATAGATATTAGAAAAGAGTAAAATATGTGCATTAAAACTCCATAAGACCTATTTTTCATTAAATAGACCTATATTCCAGTGCTTTAAAAATGACATGAAAATTTCTGCCTCTACCCCATTTGGAACTAGGATTGAGGAGATCCACTCAATCCACTCAAAACCACTCTCAGCCACAGAAGCTCACAATGGGTGACTTTGGGCCAGCTGCTGTCTCTCAGTGCAGCCTACCTCCCAGGCTGTAGAAATAAGAAAATGAGGAGGGAATAATATGCATGCCACTTTCAGCTCTTGGAGAAAAGATGAAATAAAAATCTGTGAAATAAATAAAATAAAAGCTAATTATGTTATATTTATTTTTGGATAATTTTGCACCCTGCATAGTATTGGATTAGACAGTATAATGTTTAATTAATTTGGAGAGTTAATAAAATTGCAGGAATATAATAAACCAAAATAGTAAATACAAAAACAATCATAATTGAACTTGGATATTCAAAACTGATGCTGCAAACACCAATAGTTCAAAACAGAGCCATGTGTATTTAATTGCAAAGATTTATAAAGGTAAACATGAAGATCTGAGCTCACCAAGAGGCAATTATCATAAAACTAGGCTTTTTGACAGAAATATATTTTTAATGAAGAAAACAGGAGATGATCTCTGGAAAATACTGATTCTCCTGTTATATAGGGCATTATCCTTAGGGTCCTTTGTTTTAATAACAACTGTCAAACAAAGTCTGAGGAAATGAAAAAAAGAGAACCATCTAAGAAAAACCAAGTCACTATACACGTAAATAAAAATAAAATGCCAAGGGTCAGGATTGTACTTGTAGTTCCCACGCCAAATCGTCCAACATCAACACCATGGTTTGGCTGAACATTATCAGGAATGGCTCGCTACGCACATTCCCATGACATGACTCACAAATGCTTCACTTCCTGACCATACTTCCTTTGGCTCTCTAACCTAGGTCAGAGTTTAGCTTAATTAGTAGTGATGTCATGCATCTTCGGCTGATGGGACAGACTGCGGTACCTAACCTCTAAGGCAACAGCAACATTTAATGATAAAATGTGACTGCTTTGTTATTTGTTTGGGAGCCTTTATAAACCACTCCAATCTTCAGACTTTGGGTGGTTTAAAAGTAGTAAGCAGTTAAAAACAAACATAAACAGAGGGAAAACTAGACTGGCACTTAGAGGCTTCATCCTGCTGAAAGACTAGTTTTAAGTATCTTCTGAAGTGTTGAAAGAATAAGGGTTGTATGTATCACTGAGGGAAACATATTTCACAGTAATAGGTCTGCTACAGAAAAGGTTTTTCTTCTGATCAGTACCACATTTATTTCATGGGAGGGTGGGTGGAAATTCAACAAGCTTTCTCTTGCGGGCTGGACTAGACAGGCAGAGTCAATTTGGTAAAATGCTCCTTTAGGTAACCTGGCTATACCACTGTATATGATTTTAACTAGCACTTTGAATTGGGCCCAGAAACCTACTGGTAACCAGTGTAAAATGAGCATGATTTTAGTATAACAGGTTTCTGGGCTTGGAGTTTGCCAATTCATTCTCCACCAGTAGGTGATGCCACTCTCACTTCTCAGATGAAGCTTCCACTGTAGCTGATTCCACATTCATTCTGAAAATAAAATTAAAATCAGGGTATATCCTCCTATGAGGGTTGGAGCTGTAAATATTTGAGATCTGTTATTTTAGAGGAGATGGCATTCAGGTAATTACTATAGTCAGCAATAAGGTTTGTTTTGTTTTTGAAGATGTTTTGTTAGGGAGTAAGGAAGGAAGCAAATTGTATTTTAAGACGAATAAGGTTTAGGAAGGTATTGGGTGTTATGGGATGTATGAAAGGAAAGGAATAGGTGATTAGGAAGGGATGTTGGTAGAAGAAAGAGTAGGAATGGTGGAAAAGTGGTGCAATGGACTGGACATAGGTCCATCTATGGAATTTGGCGGAACCAATCTCCAGACAGCAGTGGTGGCAGAAGATGAGCAGAACTGGTGATGGCTGCTCGGGCAAAGGCAAGTACTGGGAGATGAGGGAGCAACATGGCAGCTACCACCGTTGATCAGGAGGTTGTATGAGAGAAGGTGGTCTGGCTAGAAAAGTCACAGGCATTCTGGCCGCAGTATTATGGCAACATTTGGATGTCCTACGCCAACTATCATAAGAACAGCAGGCAAGACTTGGATAAGAGCTCTTTATGATGGTTATAAATCTCACCACAGTGCAGGAATGCAAGAGCTAAGGAAAAACAAGGTTTGAAAGGATGAAGTACTCCAGCATCTCAAATGCTGTGAATGTCTTAATTATTCATAGAGGGAATGCCAGTGCAAATATATTTTCTCTGATACCAACAATAGAATGCTGGAACCAGCACAAGACTGTTATTCGACATATGCATTTTCATGTTTGGTCTTCCAATGTAAGAATATGTCATGGTGAGTTTCAGCCTTGCATGCTTCCTACTCTTCTTTTCTTCTCCTTTGCACATCAAGATTGGAAATTTAAAGCTTCCATTTTCAGGTTGGAACAAGCCAGTACCTTCAAATACATATTTGGCTGGCTTTACATAGAGCATTAAATCATAAACCACAAAGCAGGATTCATAGAAGATGCCGAGCCAGAAACAAATAAATCCTAATATGCCTTAACACAAAGTATGGATATTGTCACTGACCTCGCTACGGTAATAGTCATAGCAACCTTTTCATTTATAGTAAAGATAATACACTGTGACCATTGACTGTATATGTACATGCCAATCTTCACCAACTTATTTTCTTTTTGTTAGCCTTCTACAACTTGGTGCTTTCCAGACAGCTGTGATACAAGAAAATCTGGGTGCTGAGTCTTTGGTTCAAGATGACCAGTTTACACTGTGAGGAGTGACCTAGTATTTCATATCCTGAACTGGGTCTGCTAGATACCCCTTAATGTGAATGGACCATTGTGCCTAAGACGTAGGCTTTCCCCCCAACTGTTCTCTGTAGTTCAGAGAACAGTTCTGGAGGAGTCCTTCATTGGAAGGAGTCTGGGAGGTCAAAACATCTACAAAATCTATTTAAACTCTTTTAGTCTACACAAATATATTGCCCACCTAAGGGTCAGATTGCTAAACCTACGAATGTAATAATGATTTACCCTTTGGCCTGTGCATTAAAGCTTAAATCCTCCTGTTGCTACTTCTGTTTTACAGCTGACTTTTTAATGAGCATAGTTCTTTGTGAGTTGAGTGCAAAAGCAATATTCTTTCCTGAGCCTAAATCTGTCATAAAATAGTTACATAGACTGCATAGCAAGCTGCATGGTTCAGTTTCATTTTATCTCTCATAAAATGAAACTCTGAGAAGTGTTTATTGCATGACTTATTAATGACACTGCAAATTGAATTCTTCAGTGGTTGTACAATCACTGAATAGGGTACCTATTTTAAATAAATAATACTTTTATTAGAAATCCTCTGAGGCAATGTTTATTTTTTCTTTGTCCTGTTAGTAACTTATTTGCTATTGCTCTGTTAAGATCACTATTTCCTGAAGATCACTATTTATGCAGAAGAGGAGTAAACAATTCCTTTTTTTCCAAATCAGGTAAGCATATAATTTACAATAAAATTCTGCCTAAGTAGAATTATTCTGCATACATAAACCATGATTTAAGCCATGTGAAATATCTGTAATTCTTGAATTCAGAATTTAGTAGCTATCCTTTTAAATCTTTTCAAATTTTATTGTCAAATCTATTAAATTACAGATTGCTGCTGTTTTCCGCATAAAGTTCTACTTCTAATTCTGCTAGAAAGATGCAGCAGAAAAGCTACAACATGGTCTATCAAAGGTTAAACTTTGCCACTTCTAAAAAGTGACTAGATGAGTCCATACATTATATTAAGCCATAATGTGGCTTATTTGGTTATGGCTTAGCTTAGCATCATATGAGAATCAGAACATTATGGTTTGTTTAACTATCATGTTTTTTTTAAAAAAATCCTGGCTTAGTACTATGTAAAAATGAAATCACTAAAATGTAGCCTTAAGTTATCCTTTATTTCTCAAATTCTGCTCCATAACTGCTTTACAGGGTTCATGTGAAGAAGATTCTCTTGCATCTGCAGGCATTGAGAAGAATATAAAGCACTTACTAGTGCTATATAAATGGGAACAGGAAGAGTGATAATTTGCTGTTGTTTCCACATTTTCCTGCTGAACTAAATTTTTAATTCCAACTTTATCTTGTTTATCAAATGTGGGGACACTACATTTAAAGTCATACTTCTTGTGCATTAGCATCAAAATCTTCCTTGTTTGCTCACTTTCAATGTGAGAAATTAAGCTCTAGTCTGAAGGCGGAAATCTGTCAATAATGTAGATCCTATATCCTCCCTCTCCAGCTTCTGTATCTGACTGGTTTTGAACTGGAGAACTCTAGTCTTCCAAAAACTTTGGAGCCGAAGAATAAAAAATTATTCTAATATGTAAACAGATAATGAGATTTTAAACTAGCTGGTGGGTTGGTCTTTAAAAAAGCAACACCAATAAGAAAGGCAAAGGATTTGCGCTCCTGCCTGCTGGTTGCCTGCAGGTATTTTGGCTTGTCGTAATGCTCTGACTTGGTTTTGTATTTATTCTGCCATTCTCAAATATGCACTTTGGGAGCTAAGTATATCCTCCAGTTATGATGGTTTCCAATTTATACTTCTAAAACTCAGCATATTTGCCCCATAAAGGAGAGTGTAAAACCAAAATTGCATATTTATGAAGATGCCTAAGTCCATGCTATTCTTCAGGGAAACGCTTGCTGAAGATAACTGGCAGGTAGGAAAAACTGATGAATCCTTCCCATCCATTCTTCTTTAAAAAGATCTCTCCCTGCTGCTGTAGTCATGCTGGGCAGTCATGTGCTTGACAAAGATACATTTCTGGTTAAACCTGTAGTTTGGTTAAGCATGTCTGTATAATCTATGATCTACACTGTAACTGTTGGGAAAGAATTGATTGCACAAGTTGTATCCATTCCTCTTCTGAATTTTTCAGCTTCTGATTTAGCATCTGCAATTTCTCATCCCATGACTTGGAAAGAAACAAACAGATTCTTTTTAGCAGGATGGCTTCTGCAGTTCCATGTAAGGCAAACATAGCAGTGGTTGCCATCCAAACTGAAGGTAAAACTTCTGTAGTATTTATGAAGCCCTGATTACAGAGCCTAGGAAGGAAGTATAGCTTTCCAGATGTAGCTGAACTACAATCATAGCAAACTAGCCACCACGACTCATTTTGAAGGATGTTAGGAACTGTAAATTAGCAAGATTTTTAGGGCCATATATGAGCCAGCCCTGGATTACATGATCAACAAAAAATTATTGACCCACATTTAAAGCTGAATTAATGTCAATTCCAGTATTATATCCACCTAAACACTAGTACAACAAACTTCCATGGATCAAAGGAAGGTAGAGAATTCTGTTCTTTAGGAATAATATTATTCCTCACCAAAACTAAGAAAGTATTTATAATCAGTGATTAGAACTGTAGTGGAGACAATCTTTAAAGGCATCTTGACATTCCAGAACTATCTATGCCTATTTAAATCAATGTGGATGAAAAGAGGGATAGAAGAAATTATGTACGTTTGGAGAATGTTTTTTGCAAGACAATAATGTCAACTTTCTTAAGTGAAAAGTAATTTAGTTCTCTTCTTCTTACTTGAATATTTAGTTATCAATATTCAAATTCTGTAAAGCGTTATTCCTTCACAGATGAAAGTTTTCACACATAAAAAGGCTGACAGCAAAATTTATAATTCAATAATAATCTGACTTTAAAAAGCTGTCTTTTATGAACTGGAGCAATGAAAACTGCCTTGGTATTTTGAAAGATGCTTCACATAATACTTGAAGAAGCTTAATAGAAAAATTCAAATAAACTGCAAATAATTTTCTATTGAGAGATAATGTCTTCTTTGTTAGCACTGCACATACCTCTTTCCTTCCTCCTACCTTTCATATGTGTGTACATGCATGTAAATTTTGGAGAGAAGTGCACTTATTGAGAGCTTACATTTAGATAGATAGATAGATAGATAGATAGATAGATAGATAGATAGATAGATAGATAGATAATGTTTTCTTGTTTCCCTAGAATTACATATCTGCTGATGTGGTCATGAGAAACGAAATTTAATTTTACACATTGCTGCTGTTCAAACCTTGGAAATATCAATGCCCACGAGAAGCAGTTTAGCATTTTTATGAAACGACTGAAACCACATGAGGTACAGCCACATAGTAATTGATAGAATAAGTATCCCCATAGTAAATATATAATGAAGAGGGAATGTAGTGAATTCTCAACAGATGGGTAATCAGTATAGCCAAGTACACCAGTCCCAGAAGCATCCATTGTGATTTACTGCTAAAGCGCACAGAATGCTTGCCTTCTCAAGAGGATAGCAGAGGAATGGGATATAAAAAGAAACATTATTTTTGATGAATCATCTAAAAAGGCAGTACATTGTCTTCTTTCATAAAGAGAAGTATTAAACAAAGAAGGACACTTCAAGGAATTATAGCCCTTGATGTTAACTTAACTGTGAGTTTCTTCAGTGGCAACTGGCTTTACAGATCAGTACTAGGCTACAAGGTCCTCACCATAATGGTGAGAGAAATAAAAAGCATAAGCTGAGGACACTGTATTAAACTGAGTTGAAGCCAGTAACTTCCTATCAGTGCTGCATTCCCTCAGAATCAATCTGTTTGGGGCCACATGCAAAGAGTAACAGGCTTGAAGGAAATACTGGATGAACCGAAACCACAAGTAAGGGAGAAAAAGCAAGCTATTTTGGTTCATTAACTAGCATTTATGGCTTAATGTGATATACAAACAACTATGGATTCTTTAAACCCTGGTTAAAATCAACTATGGCCTAACAATGTTTAAATCCAGTGGGGTTGCAATGAAAACAACCAAGTAAGTTTTAATTGGTATTTTCTTCCCAACACCAGAGTAATTTAAATACATACAGTAGAATATGAATTATCTTTATTTCCAAAACAGACATCTCAAAAATACTGAATGTTTTAAACTTTCATGTGGCACTACATTTGTCCACCATTTCCACCACATGGTGCTAAATTTATCTACCATTTGTCTCTAGATTTTGGAAATACGTTCATCTTTGATGCTGTTTTCTTAGAATTAAATAGATCATTGTATTTAATGATCAGTACTTTAATGTAACTACCGATGCTTGGGATGACTGGTCTGTTCAACTTTTTCAGAAATTAAAAAAAAACAACAACCTTATAAACTCTCTCACATCACTTTCAATATATTGCTTTCCTTATGAACAAGACGTCTTTATAACCTGGGTTACCTGAACTGGGCTGCAAAATTCTGTCTGATCATTAGATATAGCAGCCAATTGTCTGGATTGCTGTAACCTTATTACAACTGAGACATATGTGCTCTTCCCTTTTGGGGTAAGAAGTATTATCTTGAATGTAGAAAGGGATAACAAACAGGAGGCTGAAGAAATGAAAAGCATGAGATAAGAAAAAGAAAAGAGAAGTGTCTGTTAATAACAACATTTAGAAATGGTTCACATTCTCTGTTCAAGACAAATTTCAGCTTGGCTGCAAACAAAGAGTCTGTCATAGCATTGTATTATACTTCTCTACTGCCTGCTCTTTTTCCACCAAATTTCCATTACATTCTCTGATGTAGTTTAGATTATTCTGGATAGAAAATGTCCTGTTGAGTTCAACATCAATTTTCAGCACTCTCAGCTAGTATGATGATTAGGAAAGACTATTCTGTGTTTTTACACACTTGATATAATCACATTTATGGACAGAAACATGAGAAAATGACAGAGATTCGGAGAGTGTAATAAACAACATGGGTTCCCATATCATCCTAAAGCAAGGTTTGGTTAGGGTCACACATTATGACATAACCATATTTTACAAACCCTGAGAGCTGGACTCATTAACAGACTAAGCCATAGTCAAGCCAGTCATCACTTAGCATGCTACAATATGTAAAACCTAGTCACTGCTTTTGTGCATGACAGATGCATTTATATTTGCAATACTTTAGAACCAGCTATCATAGAGTCATTGCTACTATTAACGACTGCTTATTATAACCTTTTCATTATCTTTTTGAATCTTTGTTCACAAAAATAACACCTTTTTGATAAGTGGATGCAAACAGAGAGAGATATCTTGGCTTTAATCTTACAGTAGGCTTAACTTAAAGGACCTGGTAATTTGAAAATATTTAAAATTGGATTCATAAACTCATTGAATGAGTGTTTAATGGCTTTGCTTCCACAAATTGGCACTAATTGCCATTTCTAGTTACTCTGTTGTGTAGAGTACATTACAAAGTCTAATCATAAATTAACTGAGAGCAGCACAACTGTAGCAAAATCACAGCATTTCCTCGTGGGATCTCTTCACAGTTTTAAAATCAGTTCTGGACCTTTATGTACCCTTCCAATTGTCTGTGTTGAGTTACTGAGCCAATTACTTTCTGTGTAATATATCTGAAAGAGAGAGAGAAAAACAAAAACCGGAAATCTTTCCATTTGTAGCTATGAAGTTCTGCACTGCTTGTGAATGGTTGGCTTTCTCATAGGTGGGAACCCTTGGCTATCCTGTTCTTGGCTTCCAGGCTTCAGTTGCTGTAATATTCTTTCAAGGTCTTTAAAATGGAAAGGTGGTTTGACTCCTTTGCAGTTCCCCCTCCATAGCAGCCACTCAAATTTGTTTTGCATAGTCCAGATAAATGCATATCACACAGCTGATTTGTTTTTAAAACAAAGCCAGGGCTGTTTTGGTTCTTTGCAGATTTTTGCAGTTACTCCCATGAACAAAGAGGCTAGGGTAAAATTGTGAAGAGTTGAACTGTTCCCCTTTTCTTACAGAGGAATTGGCCATAAAGTGCCAGACTGCTATTTTCCTTTTTGTTTTTTTTTTCCTAGGTGACTTCTTTTGGATGGCAGTGGAAGGGGTAGCAATTTTTCCATGGCCTTTTGTGTGAGATGTGGAGATTTTCATTGCTTCACAGCCTCCTCCCTCCCTCCCTCCCTCCCTCCCTCCCTTTCTCCTCACAGGTAATTTCAGCATATTATAAATAATGATTGCCTGTTGGCATTATTTTACAATATATATCCCTCTTTTCTTCACTCCTGCCACCAAGCAACGTGAACATTTGGTTACAACTATAGAAAAAAGTGCCTGATTGCAACATTTCTAAGTTGCTATGGTGTCTTCAGAGCTAGCCTTTAAATGTTAAAAGGAAGGGTGGCTTGGTGGCTTCACAGCTACCTCTTTATGGTAGTTCCTTCAAGTTGTTTACCAAAGGCCAGGCAAAAACACAAACAGGAATGCTTTAAATGTTTCCTTTTGTCTCAAGTGGGGTTTGTTGCTCTGGAATACAGTTGTTGGGGCAGGACACTGATTGAATTACCCTTTTTGTAGGGTCCTACTGGTCAGATAGAAGGAGTGCATTGACTGGCTCATATAGTCACCTGCCTGCTCTTTGTGTTTTGAGGTCTGCAGTACTGAAGAAAATCACACAGTTGGTTTCAAAACAATTTGGAGCTATTGGGAAGTGGAAGTGGTGCTTGTGGAAGTGCCCTCCATTTTTTTGAGTAAAGGAACCACAAGAGCACTAGGTGGAGCACTAGCCGAAGCTGGGTAAAAGTTGGAGCACTAGATGAAGCTGGTCTTCTCTAGCTCAGACAGGAATATTCTCAAGCTGCAAACCTGCTCTTTGAGAGGGAGGACAATTCCATCTATAAATAGGCTAAATATCTTCTTTTCAGGTCCGTCTTCCCTCCTACCACCAGAATCTCCAGTCTGTCTGTATTCACTTCAGCTTGTTCCCCCCACGTCTAGTCCATTTCTATATTTTGATGCTGCTGTTTTTATTAACTACTAAATCTGTAATGCTTAAAGTAAATCACTGTACAAACATTAGAAGGACACAAACCTCAGTGTTCACAATCTATTAATCTAAAAAGAAAACGAAGATGGGAAGAGAGCAAAATACTACATAAATTCAACACAATGTAAAATCCCATAATAATTACCTGCATTATTAAAATCTAAATTTTAAAACTGTAATTCAGTTACATCTGACAACTTCATTATTACATTTTTAATTTTGCTCCTATAGATTAGATTAATTAATATAATATAATCTCTTCTCTTGCAATAGAAACCCAGTTCTGAGTTGCAGTTCTCCCTCAGGCCCACTGGATAACATGAGGCAGATTGGAATTATGTATGTTCCAAGCACAGGAAACTTTTGCTTTTTGATTGCCAACATGATATGCCATGATGGCATATCATGTTGGCAATATGGAATAACTACTGGTTTTAACAAAGAAGTAATCACACAATTAAGATGAAGGATTAAAAAAATCTCTAGCACCTTTGCAAAATACTATTATGAATCCAAAATAGCAGTCTGGGCAACCAGGTCCTCAAAATATACAGGATTGTTCACTGGGGTCAAAGATTCACATCATGGCTTTGCAAAGCATGGCAGTATGCCAGAGTTACAAAGATATTATGCTGAGTTGACAAGGAGATACACCAGTACAAATATTTGAGTGTGGTCAACAAGCTGTGTGGTGATTTAAAAAGCAAAAATCCATACAAGAACAAATACAGTAATGCTGTTATAGTTCAATAAGGAAATAAGGAGCCTGAGGAATAGGACCAACCCAGGATACAAAATCATGTAGCATATACAGCATGTAGTTCAATGATCAGGTTCCATTGCCACATTCTGAATCAACCAGTTTCTCAGCACTAGAACGTTTTGTCCAAGTTAGTATTAAATACTAGGTTGGATTAGCTAGGATGAACTAGCAAGGCTGAAGAATTTTGGATCATAGCACTATAGCCAATCAGCTCCAACTATAGCATATTCCATTTCCGTTTCTGCAGCTAAAGGCCAACCAATACTGTCACACAGTTTTGCTTCAATTAAACATATTAAAGACTGCAATCTATGATGTGCAACAGAACAGTGGGAGGACTGGAAAGCAAGATTTTGTAACTCAATTTCTCTGATGGGTTTCCTATGAAAAATCATCCCTTTCAGTTTTTCCATGCAAAGAAAAATCAGCTGGGGAAAGATTATATTTAGCAAACAACAAAACAGAGCAGCAATAAAAACTTTCTAATCTCAGGAGAATTAAAAAGTTCCTGGCCCCAGGTGATCTTTTACAGCAGCCTGGAATTTCTTGCTTTTATTTAATGTCTTGCCGGGGGAAAAAATTACCCACAGTCCAGTATCACACATAGCTTATTATACTGCACAGGCTACATAACATCTAATTTAGACAAGAAATTGCAATGTAAATCTAACTTTATTTTCAGAGCATTAGGATGAGTTGTGAGGTGTCCCATCCTCAATGGAAACTGTACCCACTGAAGTCCCCTGCAGATATCTCATCAAACTTCCACTTGGATGTCTGTTCACTCGGGCAAAGGATCCAACAAAAGCAGGTGTGGGGAGTATGGGATATGAGTACAGAGGATTCTCCTGAACTCTGTTTTTACTGTTTATTATAGACAACCGCTGAAACAACAAAAACACCTTGCTGCTTGCTTGAGTGTAAGAACAAACACTGCCACCAACAACGAAAGACTTGCAATGCTTTATGCAAGACCCCAGGATTGTATAATAGACTATTGTTGATAGCTGATCACTCATCCTGGGTAGCTATCTGGTCCTTTTATAAAACTTTAAATAATAGATTCACCTGAGATTTGGCTGCAGCTCCCACAGACCTCCAAACATTATTACCAGTTCTAATAATGTGACTGAAAAGGACAATGATTTAATGTGTGATACAGAGTAAGTACTATTAGTTAGCTTGAATTCAAATGAATGTAAAAGAGAGGTAATCAAGTTTAACCCACTTCTTTTTGGGGTGTGAAGTATAGGGTGAAGGCATAGAAGCCAGCTGGGTGACTTTGTTGTTGTGGGGAAAATAGAGGCAGGAGCATTAAGTATATATGCCACCTTGAATTGCACAAAACAAAGGCAGGATGTAAATCTAGTAAGTAAGTAAGTAAATATATAATGGCAGCCCTCAGCCTGAAAAAGCCACACACCTCTTATTGTAAACCACTAATAATAATAATCAGTTTCACTATTTAAATCTATGTTAGGCACTTAAGGATCATACTAATTATTTATTATTAGCTATAATCTTGATTGTTGAGAAATGTGAGCTTTGGGGTGCATTTTTGAGCAGTTTGGGATAAAGAGGGTTCTCGTAGAGGCTAAAAGGAAGTTAATCAAACTGCCATTGTTCGACAATCACTGACATGTGCACCATTCTCTCACCATCTGTTTATGCCTTTTGTTAAAAGGAATCCCAGGAGAAGAGGAACTTCTTGAATTTCCAAATTCAGTTCTTCCAGTTTCTTAATCAGGCATAACATAGAAGCTTTCACATTCCTTTATGGATTGGGTGTAAAAGTGTGCAAAAATAAAATAAAATAAACATTAGGATTTGCACTTCAGTTTTTTTATCCTTCCCAAATTTGTGAAATATTCATACTCTTGTTTAAATAAGCATTATAACTGATCTGATCTAATGTTACTTCATCTACTGATAAAACATGAGCTATCACTTTGACTGTGTTGACACACACATGTCTAGAGGTGCACCAGTCCTTCAAAGCCTTAAATTAATTACTAAGTATTTTACATGAGTAAAATGATTATTTTTGCCTACCCCTACCCTCAAAGTCTTTTGTTTAATTTTAGTTCTATTTATAATTTCTGGGTTTTTTTTAAGCTTTTCCAACTTCTATACTTCTCAGCTGTCTCCCCCCATCAGTTTTCATGGGTTTATCAATGCTTTTGTAAAAAAAAAAAATGTTGATATTGCTAATATTATACACCACTTTGGGGATTCCAGTGGAAAAAAAGAATGCAGATTTAATAAATATGTTTATCCGGAACATCACTCTTGATTCTTTTTGTCAATCAACTTCCTACTTCTAATGTATTCTTCATAGTTATTAGTCTTGATTATAGTTGCCAATTCTCTGAATGAAACTGTGTGGGTGGGAGGGAGTAAGATCATACAGAGAGATAGAAATAGTAGTCCCATGCAGATGTCTTTAAAACTGCCTTTAGTTGGGTCCATTCTGGAATTAATTTCCGGTAAGAAAGAATCACTTAGCCAAGATTATTCTGTAAGTTTAATTACTGTTCTTATTTAGTTAGCTGCTACACCAGTTTGAGTGCAATGTTATTTTGGAAAGATGTTACATAAATATATTAGTCATCCAGGTCTGTTATATTTCAACTTTAAGTTTCAATTATTTGATATACGTAAGAAGTCAATTAATTGAGTTTGGCAGATGCTAGTGGTTCTATTCCTGAGCCTGATGAAGGTAAAGGCAGCTTTCCCCAACATGGTGCCCTCCAAATTTTGGAGGCTGTAGATTCAACATATCTGAAGGACACTAGCTTGAAGAAAGCTGTTCTGTCCTACCCTGTTATTACTGATTGCTTTTGAATGGCTATGTTCACACAAATCATTGAAGTCAGGGTACTGATTTTAAACCAGGGTATTATATTTTAAGAAGCCATAATGACCATTTTATTTCCTCTGGTTATTCTGCATATGGGTCTGGTCAGGTGTCATCTTTGACTCGTCAGGATAAGACTCCCCTGGACATAGCCGGTGCACAATTTGGGAGACCTCCTGGACTTGTGGCTCCTGCTCAAGCAGAAAGTGGCAGCCATGATTAAGGGGCCCTTTGCACAGATCCATCAGGTTAAAAACAAACCATTCTCCAAACCATTCATTTTAGGAGGAATTAATAGATGGGAAAGGCTAATACAAAAAGGTGTCCTTTTACAAGATGCCCGAAATCCAGTATTCCACAGGACAGGCACAGAATGAAGAACGTCTGTCTCCATGACACCAACAAGTCATAATTCACAAGCCATGGCAGAGAAAGCAGGACCTTCTCTGAAGATTATAAGCCCTTAGGAGGCTGATGGAACTGGAGACATTATTTTACTTAGTCCCAAGTGGTGAATTTATATGCACTAACATCTTGAATCTAGCTTGGCAGCCAGCACAGATTTTATTTTTAAATTTGGTGCAGTGATGTGCATGATGTAACAAGCTACTACATTTTTTACTAGCTGCAGCTTGCAAATCAGTCCCAAGGACGGAGCCACATAGAGCATATTACAGTAATCCATTCTTGAAATTATTCATGCAAAAATCACGGTGGCAGTCTATCCTCGCTCAGAAACAGATGCAGCTGGCATATTCCCCTGAGCTAGGAGTTGGCACTAGCCATGGAGGTATCTAGACTTCCAATGACAATCATTGCCCTCTCGATTTGTAAAGGAGCTATCTGCCATAGTTATTGTAATCCTTGGCATCCAAAGAAAGCATTTTCCTGAGTGGTCACATCTGCTATCCCCTCAACAGCATCATGGCCATCCCCACACATTCATCACTCTCTGCATCCGCACAGTTAGCCGCCTTCAGCTAGGGTGAATTAGCCACAATGGGGAAAATGTCAAGAGAATAGATGATAGGGTAAACTGACATAAACATATTGTTCATGTCCTGAGACTGCTTGTCTCTAAAAGTGGAAAAAATGATGATCTGGATCCCTTATTGAAACATATTAAAATGTTTAATATTTAGATTATTATAAAGATGAAGAATTTTACCCTTGATATGCCTTGCAAATTTATCAGAGCAAGCTTCTGGAGATATATGACCACAAATACCTGTATTCACTGGGTAGTTACTCATTGTGATATGTATGTATATGTGCATGTATGTAAGTTTGGGAAGGGATATATCTCTAGTTCTCATCAGCATACAGATAGTCCTTGCTTACCAACTGCCTTGTTCAGTGACCATTAGAACTTATGACGGTGCTAAAAAAATAACTTTACGACCAATGCCTGCATTTATAACCTTTGCAGTGTCCATCAGTCATGTGATCACCATTACAGTCAGTTTGTGTTGTCCTGTGCCTAACTTTTCTCCCCCCCACCCCTCCTTACAGAGCAGAAAGATTAGAGAGGAAGGGATTACAAGAGAGTAACCAAGCACACAGTGGGGAATACACCAGCTGCTTTTGTAGCACACTTGTGGCTCCCAGCCCCGAAGCACTCAGGGCTGCCGGGCCACCACATTCCTTTCTATGTGTTTTCCCAATTGTGTGCCTGCTTACTCTCTTGTAATCTCTTCCTCTCCAATGAATGTAAATATAAACATTAATTCTGTTCTTGCTAATTATCTCAGCGTTGGGGTGAGCATTCCAAAAGAAGGGGAAGAGAAGAAAAGGAAAGCATAGTTGTGGTCATATGATTTCCAACTTAGCAACTGCTTTGCTTAATGACAGAGCTGCCGATTCCACTTGTGGTTGCTGAACGAGGACCACCTGTATACTCCACTTGCTTAAAGTTCTCTCTCCCCCTCTCTCTTTTCTCCCCACCCATTTCCAAGATATGTGTGGGGCTTCTCTATTCTTTTTTCCTTCTTGTGCTGGAAAACTAGTGTAGAGTAGTGTGGGGATACTTAGAGTCTGGCCTTACCATGTGTTGATAAGGTTATTATAATAAAAGAATCTGTTGTGGCAGCAATGTGTACAATGGGAAGAAAAACCTTAACGATGGACTACAAATCAAGAAAGTAAGTTCATTCCTGCATTTTCATGCTTATACTTATTTGCATCCTCTGTATTGCTCTTACTTCTAGACAATATGCACAACTATGCACTGAAAAATATGTTTATGTCACTTTTGAAATCTAACAAGGCTCTTATGTACTGTCAGTAATAGACAGGTAGCTAGTATCAACATTTCAGTATGAGAAATAGGGATACTGTTACTTCAGTGTACCTTGCAATCATGTGCCTTGTATAGTATAGCTTTGTTCCTCCCCCCAGGCATATACTCTGTTTTTCAAGCCCAAAACACTTGTTTTTCATATAGTACAAAGTATACAAATAATGATTTCTCTATGATTATTTCATATGTTTATAGCAGGGGAGATGTGATGGAGGACTTGGATGAGCAGGTTCAAGGTCATGGGGAGAAGCATCTTCTCAGCCCACAGCCTGAGCGTGTGAAAGCAAAGAGGATGAGACTGGCACCACCCTAAGGAATTTGTAGTGTTTAGTTGCAGACTTTGGGAGTTAGAGTTAGTCTGGCAAGATTCCTCTCTAGCAGGTGTAAGCTAATAAAGTAACTAGCAATTCTAGAACCATCTTGTGGAGTTTCTTGGGCTGAACCTGACAGGAGAGAATGTTTTGCAGCTCAATTCTGGAAGAGATTTCAACACCATGTTCCAATTTTGATGGCACCAAACTTAAAGTGGATAGACCCCCGAGTGAAAAGACAAGTCCAAAATATGCAAGGGCAGCAATTGTACATTAGTGCACATTGGGACTCTAGCGCTTCTGAGCTGAAGGAGAAAAGATACTATAGAGCATGCGGGGCACTCACATAACTTCTGTCAGCAACTTCCTGGGATTACCAGACTACCCTCCATGGCTGGTGCACAATCCCAGGAAAACACGTTTAGTTTAAGGAGTTGCATACAGTTGTGCCCCTCCATGCTCCCTAGCATCTTTTTCCTTCAAGTCCAAACAACATATTAAACATATACTTGTCACACATGGTAACAAATATAGGGCTACTACATTTGGGCTGCAAGAATCCAGAGGAACACTAGATGGCAGTAAGGAGACAGAGAAAATTAGCTATTTGCTTCCATCTGGTGGTTACTCAAGATTTTGCAGTCCAGATCTGGTAGTATTTTAGTAACATGGGAACAAGTCCTACCATCCTGACTTCTTTTTTTCCTAGCCAATAAATCATCTCAGGAAACATATCTAAACATAATATTGTCTAGAAATACATAGTTATATATTATTTGTGCATTACACCAAGTTCACTCAGAAATCTCAGTTCTGTAGGGAACAGTCAGCCCTACAATGCAGATGAAAGGCAACTGGCTAAGGTTGTTAATTTAATATTATCAGGGTTTCTTTGCTTTTCATTGGCTGCAAAAAGATCATGATTCCAGAAACAGGTGGAAGATAAATCCTCCATTCATAAAATAGGCATCAAATATACATGCTCAGAAGATACCCCTGGAGGGGAAAATATAAGCAATGACAACCTGAGGTAGAGGAATAGTGTGAAGCAGTTCAAAGAAAGCTTATTGGGTTTAGTCAGGGGGCTGGAATTTTTCCAGGTAGGGTTTTGCTGCAGACAACATTTGTAGAAACATGGTAGTTCCAGGAAGCTTGTGATGAAGTAGATTGACTCTGAACTCAGCCCCTGGAAGCCTTGGTATAAGGGGTTGGCATGTTGTACAAAACCAAGTAATTTATTAAGTGAACTACTACTTCCCTCTTAATAGAAACCATTCTGAAACCTTATCATTTTTGCTGCATAATCTTATTCTGCACAAGACCTGTACTTTTACAGTGAAGCATGCTGAAGGAGATATGAAAGCTGGCCATAAATTTAAGCATGAATTGCAGGAATGTGGCAAGAATGAGTATTTGTAGAATAATTGGTTTTAGAGGCTAGCCACATCATCTCTTATAATTAAAAAGCATTGTGGTATCAGCTATAAATACAGAACCAGATGACAGAATAGCTATAACATCCTCGCTTCTTATTGGTGTTCTCAGTGTTTTTTGGTCCAAATGACTTTACTAAGTACAACTGTTGAAGCATAAGCCACCCAGTCATGACACTATTTACTGTGCCCTTGATTAGAGGGATCAATGGCATTTTGGAACAAGAAGAATTCTATGCTTGCCAGATAATCTCAGCCCTAACGCTACCCTTTGTTCTGTGGAGTGAATGGACTAAAGGACTGATTGAAAGCTTTGCTTCAAGAGACTGTATGGATTAGACATTTGGAAAAGACAACAGTGGTGGTGAAAAGTCACGGGGGGGAAAAAAAAGCAACCAACCAGACTTTCCCAATCGTTAAAACAGTGTTCTCTCAGGCGTACCATATCAGGGCTGCAAAAATCCGAATGACCAACTGAGGGGAAAGAGTTTTCTGCATCTTTTTCCTGCTATCCAGTAATTATTAGGAAAGTTGCTGTTCACACATGGTAAGGTAGGAAGCATCACCTTTTTTGAGCCAATAGGCATTTCATTAACTTGTGCTGGGCAGCATTCACAAAATGGTTTCCTAGATGTGTGGTAGACAGACACAGAACACTGACATACCATCATGCAAACTCATGTCTTTATCCTCTCCCCCCTCCCCACATTTCCTTTTTAATCTACTCAAATTACTTTTGAAATTGTGCCCATCTGCTGAGGAAAGACAATCAGAACACTGAACAGGGGTATTCTTGGAAATAAAGAATGGAGGCTGGCATTCTACTTTGCAGTATGTCAGCTTCCAGATGGATGGATGAATAGATAGACAGGCAGACAGACAGATATTGAAAACTCAGGTGGAATGGAAGTGGGAGTTTGTGAAGAGAGGTGTCCGTGGACATACTGTTGCCTACGGGTGCCCCTTCTGGGAGCCCTGTCATTATGAAATGGCATCTTTAAAGTAATTTTGAAATCAAGATTGGCAACTGCAAGTGTAAACATGCAATCCTTGGTGGTAAATTGAAAAGGGCAACTGCTGCAGTTCTCTCCCTCCAAGATAACAACAAGTAACAAGAAGTCCTTCCTTGAGCTAAATTAAGAGGAACAACTTGCTTGTATAAAGATTTTCTGTCCAATAAGTAATTTTCACACTTGAATACAGTTATGGTAGTGATAACAACCTATAGCTTCTCCCACAAAGTGGCAATAGTGTTAATTGGAGCCAATGAGGTGTAGTGGATAGGGTGTTAGACTGGCTAAGAAGATGCAAATACAATTTTCTGTCAACTGTGAAATGACTACTTGACTAGTGTAACCCACCAGCAACTTGGCTCCCTCATTGTAGCTTTACCTAGGGCTGGTGGTAAGTAGTCCTTTTAATTTTTGACAATGCTAGGAAGCCTATTCCTTACTCATGTGAAAGATTTGCAGACCTGCATCAGAATGACAGCACATTTGAGCAGGAGAGGGCAATTGTTAATAAATGCACTTGTGATTAGACATGTAATAGATATCAGAAAATCAATCAAATCACAATTCTTGTTGGCTTGAATGGTTTAGCTTCATATGAATGCTAAACCCCAGAAAATTCATTCACTCCATGCAAACCTATCTCTTACTTGAGGTGAAATTCTCTCACTTGAATCTCCTTAAGTGGTTAGAAATAATAAACAAAGAAACAAAGAAAGACTCTGTGTCTTATGTCACAAACCCATCAGGACCATGCTACTCGAGTTCAAAAATACCAAGGTAGGGTATTAGGCTGATAAGGCCAGCGAGAAGTATTGGTCTAAGAGGCAAAAGTAAACATATCCTGGTTTCTGAGTAAAAAGAATACAGAATATGGACAAATCAGAGAGATTTACTGTAGTCATTGTAAAATATCTACTAACATGGTTGATACATAATAATATGTTATCATTACCTTTTATATTGCAAGGACAGCTTTAACAATTTTTTTTACCATTTTCTCTTTGTTGTAGCTTGTATTTTACTTGCTCTTTCATGTGAACATTTTAAAGTTGTCAGTTGCCCTGGGAAAAGTTGGGTTTCCAGAGTGATGTGTGAATTTTTTACATAAACGTAACAATTGTATTCAGACACTGCCTTCACATAAAGGGAAGACTGATTGACAAACATACTAAGCCATTTTACTTCTTAACCACAGTCTGAAAAGATGATTTATTGAAGATTAGAATATTTTAACCATGGTCTGGTGTGTTAGCTCAATCTGGAGTAATTTACATCTGCCCATCCCATCAGATCTGGCAGAGAAGGCATGCTGTGGATCCCATCTGCTAGAGAATTACATTTGGCGGGTCACAGGAGGCAGGCCTTCTCTGCTACGGCGCCCACCTTGTGGAATCTTCTGCTCCCGGAAGTGAGATTAACTCCATCCCTCTTAACATTCCGTAAGTCCCTCCAGACCTAGCTATGTGATCAGGCCTGGGGCTCCCCTGGAGAGATTTTATGGTGGCTCCTTTGTTAATTTTATCCCCTCCTGTTTTTGTGTGTTTTTACTGTTTTTATATATAGTTTTTTATGTATTTATGTTTTAAATTGTTGTACGCCGCCCAGAGTCACCTTGTGTGAGATGTGTGGCTATATAAATATGACAAATAAATAAATAAATAACATTTTATGATTAATCAACCAGTACCAGTCCAGAAAAATTACATTGAATGTGGGTTAGCTACAAAATGGAACAATTCTTGCAACTGCATCTTTGTTGTTCCTTTTCTATTTTTCACTTTACAAGGTTGAAAAAAAGCCTGTGAGAAGGACTAACCTCCCCCTCATTTCTAAAAACAAATAGCAGTAAAACAGAATGCCAGTGGATGCAAAGTTGCTATGATACATGGCCCTGATGTGTGAAGAGGTAGGAAGCCAATATAGGCACAACTGATTTTCTATGGGATGATTGCCAGGTTAACACTAAGCATAGTTCATTGTATCATCCAAACACTGTCTAAATCTGGCAGCTAACAGAAAGGAAAGCAGGCAGACATCATTCTGCACTTTCAAAAAAGTGCCCAGCTAGTGCTCAATATTTCTACTTAGATATTGCAATGTTTGATTTTTAATGAGTTTATTTCCTTTCCTTCTGTTTCCACAGCCTGCAGCAAAGTGCCATTTCTTTAACACAGATTTCGACAGGCAACAATGAATTTCATTATCAGATTGTCTTCAAAGACACTACTGTTGACAGATGTTACAAAGATGACAACCAAATAATTTTTAAAAAATACTCTGACTTGACAGAGCATGAGTTTTTTGGGTTTCCCATCTTTACCTTTTCTACTACTAATGCACTTCATTATGAATCTAATCAAATTATGTCCCTATGGACTTCGTTTATTTGACCTGCCAACACCAGATCTGAACTTACCCAACCCAGACGTTTGGCTGTAATATAACGAGGAATAAAAATAACTAATATTCTCAAAAACCTGTGCAATTATATATAGAATATTCAGCATTTTATTATCCTACTTCGACATTTTTTGTCCAGTGCAAATTTACTCAGAAAAAAAATCTTGCTGAGTTCAATTATATTCTTTCTCAGTTTCTTTGTTACTGGGTCAGCCCAAATTTCCTGGCACTTGTCTTTGAATCTAATTTTGCCTGCACAGTATTTGGGGGAAATGTGGATTCCTTTTAAAAGCTGGTATGTGCTAGAATTTTTAAAGTTTCTGCTTCTTTTGTAGATCCCCCCAATAGAAATATTGGATACCTTGATTCCAGTGCATGCATGAACAGGAAATGCTCATGCACTTCCTTCTGTGGTTACCTCCACTTTTCTCCAGGAGAAAATACTGTGACTATGTTTGAATTCCAAGTATTTGAGAAGACTAATTTCATTGTGATACAAAACTTTCTATGAAAAACAGCCCTTCTCTAAAAAATGGGTCCAAGCAGACCAATTCTCTTTAGAAACAGCCCTTAATGCTCTATGGCAACCACATTCTCTCCCATCCACTAATGTGTCCCTGCTGAATTAGTATGAGAAGCCTAGAGATTGGATTTTTTGGTCTCTGGTGCAGACTGACAAATCTTCACACTCTCTGGATTCCGTCCATAGCACAGTAGATTGAAAATTCAAGAGTGCCTGTCATTTTGTTGATAAAGCTGAGTATAAAGCAAATGGTACCAGGCTTTCATAGTCCTCAGTCCTCTAGCAATCTACTGAAGATATACTGTAATAGCTTCCTCAGTTGCAAAGAAAAAATCCTTAATTGCCTATAGTATAGGTAGTCTGAGTTATTTAGACTGACTTATACAAAGCAATCTCCCTGAATCAATTCACCAAGGGAAAGGGGAATTTGGACAGTTGCAGAAAAGACAAGGAGAGATGATGGGTGTTCCTGTTGCTTTGAACACAGCTCTTTGGGAAGCAAGTCCAGTGTCCTTCATACCTAAATCCTGCAGGAGACCTTCTTGCTCAAAAAGGCAAGGCCTCCATGAGGCCCTTTGTAGCTTCCCCACCCCCTTGCCTTGGATTTGTGTATGGATATAGTGATGTATATATTTATATTATTTTCATAATCATCAACACTTTTTGGTTGCCATTTGTGGCTTTGGACTGGATTTGTGGTTTGAGTAAACAACCGCAAGACACTTTGGATCCCTAAGGAAGATTTCCAGTGGTTGAAATGACTATATTCATGTGTCAAGCAAGAACATGAAGCCCAACTGGGAGGCTGTTCCTGTTGTGTCTCTTGTAGATTATTGAAGGTGTCAGAGCTAGAAAGGTCCTGCCCCAAACTTCATTAATAACAAAATATATTAAAATGAATAAACAAAACAATGGGAAAAAAGTCTTGAGTGTTGTTTTGCCAGTTTAGTTACAAAATGTCTTTGTGAACAATTTCGTCTTCCAAATTTAGTGTATCTATCACACATTTTTCACACTTTACATGTAAATATGCAGTTTGGAACAAAAAATACCCACAGTGAAAAATGTTTAAAACTTCCTAAACCATTTATGCTGTAGCCTCCGTTTTCTCTAAACACAATATTGTTCAGATGTAGAGCAGAAGTATTAATATTACTCTTTTTCAATGGCAACTAGCATATCCTGATGAATGCATATCCTGATGAAACAGGCAAAGTGACAGGAGCTTAATGTATTCTATAATTGGGCAGAGAAGAGATGGCTACTTTGACCCTGTGTTAACTTTTAAAATTATGTTGTGACTCTTTAATTATGTATATTGTTTGACTCTATGCTACCTTATCTATAGAACTGGGCAGTATATAACATTTTATATGAATAAATACATTAGGAATCCACTGACCCATTCTTTTGCTATTTTGCCTACGTGTAAGCAGTGTGTGTGCATGCACGTGCATACGCATTAGATAAGCCCCTGCAGTTTTCTTGGCAAGATTTTCACAAGTGGTTTGCCACTGCCTGCTTTCTGAGGCAGGACTAGAATTCAGTCTCCCCATTTCCAGCCTTGTGCCCTAACTACTACAGCAAACTTGCTCTTCTAAGCACATTTGCCATTATATAAGAATGTCATCCAAAGTCATTGTATTTCAGAAGCCTAATTACTGCAGATTAAATGGATACAAAATACAGCAGGTGAAAAGACCTGTTCAGTGTGATGTAAGACATCAGCAGGCAATCTCTGGGGTGAGAATAAGTATTAAAAATACACAAATCCTGATTTTGATTTGTGACATATTGGATTTTGGATGATAAAACAGCCATCTTTGGATTTCCATTGATATTATTGTTTCAGCTATATGCCAATTATTTTTATCCAACCATTTTCAATATTTAGGAATCCACATCCTACAATCTCAAAACAAACGAGTCCCACGTATGTCATATATGCAAGTGTGATGATGAGGCCAAAAATTAAAAAAAAATCGTAGAATTTTTTTTAACGTGTCGGAAAGCCAGAAACTGCAGGCACGGATGTAGCCGCGATCACGGGAAGTTTGGTTTATCCCGCTTAACGGTTTAAAAGGTAAAACCTCGGTCTACCCTTATTGTTGGAATGAACTGCCGAGCGCCCCCGGGGAGATTCGGTGCAAATGCATCCTAGCAGCACTGCAATGCTCCCTTAGTTGATCTGGGAGTTAAGTCCCCGTGGACACAGGAAAACAAGCCTCGGAGGATCGTGTGTAAATCGGGAAGACGCTGCCTCCAGCGCCGGGGCCGAGCAACCACGCCTGCCCCGACAGCTGCGGAAACAGAGACTCGCCCGTCCTGGGCTGCCTCCTTGTCCCTGGAGGGAAGTGACGCCGCTTCGCCCATTGCCCAGTCTACTCCAACGGCCTTCGCAATTCCTGCTATTGCAACAATAACAGTGCGTGGGCAAAACCTCTTCCATCCCGCTCGCGTTCCCTCCAAGGGCACCGCCCTGCAAGCCTCCAAGAACCTGAACAGCAAGCGTCCCGACTGCGCACGCGCACACCTCCCTCTTCTTTTTCGCCGGGTGCCGCGCCGCCTTTTCCCTCCCCTCCCTCCTCAAGAACGGATTCAAGGATGCTCGTACGCACGCGCCGACATCAGCTGACGTAGCGGAGGACGCGCGCCCCCTTTTTGGCTTATTGAGGCTGCAGCGCCATCTGGCGATCGGCCTCACTCGTACGGATTCCAGCGCACGCGTACTTCCTGCGGATGTTGGCGGATGCGCGCCTGCTGTGGCGCTGTACGCGAGCTTACGTCATGGTTACGTAGGAAGTGGCCGTAGTAAGGGCGGTGAGCGTAGTTGCTCCTTGGGAAAAATGGAAGGAGGTGATATTGGAATTGAGACATAAATTGGATTTTAGGTTGAAATCCTAAAATTGCTCTGCCTTTTCCAACTCCGCTACTGCTCAGATGTATTGGAATTATAGGTCCCAACATTCGCAGTCAAGATAGTCATACTTATGTGAGAATAAATCAGTAATATTCAGTTATATATATACACGTGTATAGAGTTGCACAATAAGGATGCAAGGGTCTATGTCTGGGTTACTGTGGTGATAAAGTGAATACCGGAAGAGAGAAGCTTGTTTGGTTTGGAAACGTAAGAATCATACCGAAAGTACTCCATACTTGATTACTATAGGAATGCAAAGAGCAGTTTTGGATGGAAGGATAATTTACTAGGAAGCAAAACTGCATAATATAAGCCAAGGTCTGCTTTATAGACTGGGAAGTTGAAAAACATTGAGAGAAAAAGAAAATAGCAAACTACTTTGGTTGCAAAGAAAAATACATGGGTGTGTCTATGATATCACTAGGAGTCAAGTCTGACTGAGAGTTTTGCTCTTCTATTCTGATTCAGACCGAGGTCCAGGATACTATTTTCTATTTGAAGTGCTCCAGAACAGCAGAAAGATAGCAGCCTCTTGCCCTGCAAATTATACTCAGTGGCATCCTGCCTTTAAATGTGGAAGTTCTATTGTGGCTTAGAGCCATTAATAGAGCTACTCTCTGTGAATGTTACAGCCTTTAGACTCATGGGTGGTAACTGATTCCATAGATGTACATGAAGTGTGTGTAATTTAAAATCCAATATCTTTTTCTTCTCTGAATCTAAAGCTAGTTTCATTGATGATTCATCTATGGATGTACGCTAAAAAATCCTTAGAAATCAGAACTTTAATAGCGATGATGGTGATAGTCAGGGAAGAGTACTTACATGAAATTAAAAAGTAAGAAAGAATGGTCTCAGATTTTTGTGTTTAGGTCATTTGGAGAGATGAAATGGCTTTACTTAGAAAACTACATTGTTCTAATATTATCCTAACAGTTGTGCTGTTTATGTTAGGGATAATACTTCAGATGTCATTTGGAATTGGTCCAGAGTGATTAAGAGTCTGATGAGGAATTGACTTCTAGAGATTCTATGGGAGTTACTAAAGTCATGAATCTGTTATCCAGTAGGTGGCAGCCATGGAGCCTATTCCTGCTCAGGTATATAGTGAAAAAGACATAAATGCTGGTGGCAAAAGAATACAAGACTCCCCCATTTAAATCTGGCTGGATTAAACTGATTCCTCTAAACTGATCGCTGCTCACAGATGTATTGGTGATAATGGAATCTTATCCTTAGTGAATTCTCCTTATTTGAAGTCTAATTCTACTACGTATAGTTGTTATTAGATTTTTTATCCCACTTTATTATTTTTATAAATAACTCAAGGCAACAAACATACCTAATACTCCTTCCTCCTCTTACTTTCCACACAACAACAACCCTGTGAGGTGAGTTGGGCTGAGAGAGCGCAACTGGCCCAAAGTCACCCAGCCGGCTTTCATGCCTAAGGTGGGACTAGAATTCACAGTCTCCTACTTTCTAGCTTGGTGTCTTAACCACTAGACCAAACTGGCTCTTGAAATGAAATATATTTCTTTGGGGAGGAGATGTCACATGTACAGTAGCTATAATTGTGAACCAGAATTATTTAAAAGTTCAGCAATAACTGAATAGGTATAGCACAATTAACAATATAGCAAAATGTCTGCAGAGGTTTCGGATTTGTTTGTTTGCAAACTTCCTAAATTAATACATGATTGGGAATAGAAGCAATCTAGTTGGATTCATGGTTCACTTGCACTACCAGTCAATGGAATTATGTACATAGTGTATTTAGAATAAATTTTTGTGCATTCAGAAATCCTTTAGCTCTCATAAACTTGGCAAAGTTATTAAAGCAAGAATTCTGCAACATGTTGATTTTGTTAAATGATTAGTAAAAAAAATGGTCATCAGTATAGCATGTAATATAGACTATATTTTAAAACTATCTGATGTTTGATTTTCTGACAGTGCCTCTTTAACAGATTATTATATGATTCATGTTTATTGTTCCTTTGTGTTTGCTTTTAGAGTTACAGTCAGGGTTAGGGGCCAATAATGTCCAATATACAATACATCTATAATAATAAAACGATAATTTATTTACAGAACTGAGGCTGTGAATGAATGACTTTGATCAAGAACTACTTAGAACTATCACAAAATATTTCCACAAGATCAGTCATTTCTAAAGTGTGTGCACGCTGTAAAAGAACTGTTAGTATGTCATTAAAAGTAAATATAGCTAATTTGAAGGCTGTTGTTTTAATGCCTATAGCTATGCACAGCCCCTCCAGCTCTAAATAGAAAGTATACTTTCTTCAGAATTTGATTAGAGATGAAGATGGGTAGAAATGCATTTACAACAGTTTACCACAAATGTCTTCTACGTGCTTGTGCATGCTTGAAAAATAATAGAAAAGATTCCTTGAAATCTAACGCAGAAAAGTGGTCTTTAGTTACAGAAGGACAATTATAGAGGAGCAGATGTACTGTCTCGCTAGTTGTGGAGTGCAAATATGAAAGCTAAAGCAATAGCTGCTAATGTTGACCCTGCTTACAGGTAGTCCTCAACTTACAACCACAATTGTGGGACCAGAAAATTCGTCATTAAGCGGTGTGGTCGTTAAGTAAGGCATGTGGCTGCACCTGCTTTTATGACTTTTTTGTGGCAGTTATTAAGCAAATCACCATGGTTGTTAAGCAAATCCTGTGGTCATTTAGGGAAATAATATGGTTCCCCATTGATTTTGCTTGTCAGAAGCTGGTTGGGAAGGTCACAAATGGTGATCAGATGACCTGGGAAGCTGCACCTGTTGTAAATGCATGCCGGTTGCCAAGTGGCCAAATTTTGATCACTTAACCGCAGGGACGCTGCAATGGTCATAAGTGTGAGGACCGGTCGTAAGTCACTTTTTTCAGCACTGTCACTAAACAAATGGTCAGAAGTCGAGGACTACCTGTATTTGTTCATCTTGAACCATGGGACATCCTGTTTTCACTCTACTCATTTATGATTAGTATATCATTGATAAGTCTGAGTGATCATGTTCTTGTAAAGAAGCCTTTTATTATCCTTCAAACTGGTTGTGGAGCTTTAACTATCTTTCCTCACATTAGAGGAAAAGAGGGCAGATAGCAAACAACTTCTTTTGTATCTGATTAAGAAATATCTTCAGTATTTCAGCTATATGCTGCAGTATTACTGTTGAAGGAAAATTAAACTCTATTTTTAAATAGCATTATATATTGGTTTACATAGTATAGCAACTTAAAGCTAATTGACTTATTGAAGCATTAGTTCTTGTACGGAGTTTAGTTTACTTGTAAGGAGGGCAATTTATTGCAGCAAGTGAACTAAGGATCTATGTATAAAGGAAGAAAGCATAACTTACTCTGAGCAAGAAGACTGAGGCCTGAGTTAAGTAAAAAAAAGTCAAATTGGCCTGGCTTCACATTGAATGAGGGGAAAGATAAGCAATAGAGGTAGCACTTTAATTTATAGGAAAAATAGTGTTGAAGGTTTTTAATTTAGGAGAAGCTTTTAACTTTAACAAATGAACTAGGGGAATGGTTTTATTTTAATAAGAACAATCTTTGATCATAATTTCAGAATTTCTTTAAAGTTTACTAAATCAATTATCTGTGGTACACTGTATAGTATCCAAAGCATTATATATAGTTACTAATCATTTTTAAAATCTGTTGAAGAAAAAGCATTGAGAGCCATGTTTTCCATTTGTTTGAGAAAGTATGGTGTCAAACAAGGTTAAGCAATCTTTTTATGCTGATGGGCACATCTGAAAGCCTGGGCAGATGTTGTGGGGATTCTCACAAAATGACAGTGTTAATTCAATTTTGAGTTGTCTGATTCACCTAGAAAATTTATATATATATATAATATGAATGTTCATCCCTGCATTATTTTGTTAGATTTTGTTAGGTTAATGGTCTGAAATAAGTCTTGTCACTGATAGATAATTGAACTAAACTGAACAATACTTTATAGCTTGAAATTACTCTAGAATCTATGAGTTTCCCATAAATCTTCTGACCTTCAGGCATATTCCTCCTGCTCCCATACATACACAGCTATGTTATGTTATTCCTGGAGCTATTTTTCTGTTTGTAAGATGCAACTTATGTTCACATTACATGCTTAATATACTCAATCCTGTTTTCCAGATTTAAATGATAAAGGCAACCATAAAGATATGCTGCTGACATTCAAACAAGGTTGGGGTGGATTAAAGTATCCCTACCTGTAATCAAGTCATGTAAGAGGTGGGCTAGACTTTTATTGCCCCTTTAAAGTGTTTTACAGTTAGAAGATAAAAATAGTTAGAAACAGTTACCATCCTAAACTATAACGACAAGCTTGGTTAAACCTATCTTTTTATATTTTGTGACTAGGAAGATACGTAAAGTAGTATTTCAGATCAAGGTACTTTTTCAGTTTAATATTCAGAATTTTCTGAAAGTAACAGGATAGGAATCTTAAGCAATACAAAGACCTCATTCAAATATAACACTATTCTAGAAGGACATACTAAGATGGGAGAAATTAAAACTGTCACTGTTGGAGAGAATTTCTGTGACAAAAATGAATATTTTGCCAAGAATGATGTTTTTGTTTCAGACAATACTGTTTTGATAATGGGTGTACCATTTAATGGCAAAAAGATATATCTAAATTTATATGGAAAGGGAAAAAATCCAAGAGGTAATATAAAGTGTTACAAGATGCAAAGGAAAGAGGAGGATTGGGTTTACCAGATTTGAAATTGTATTTTGCTGCTTGTTGTTTGGTCTGGATGAAGGAATGGATGTTGCTGAGAATCAAGAGACTTTTACTGTTAGAAGGTCATGACCTGAGGTTTGGATGGCATGGATATTTATGGTACGAGGAAGTTAAAATTAATGTGGACTTTAAAAATCATTTTATTATATGTGCCATATTAAGAATATGGAATAGATATAAACCCAGGTTGTGCCTGAAAACACCTTTATGGATCCCAGTTCAAGAAGCATATTATAGAAGAGAACTGGCAGACAAAGATAAATGGTTGACATACCAGGACTTATTGGAAAACTATCAAGGGGAATTTAAAATTAAATCAAGAGACCAATTAATAGCAGAAGGATATAATTGTCAGTGGTATTCCCATTTATCGCTATTTGAAAGATTCAGAATGGACAAAGAGACTTATGGTATGGAGCAAAGGAAGACAAAATTTGAAATACAATTGTGTACTGATGATAAAATGTAATTGCTAAAATGTATAAACTTTTGTTGAAATTTGAAACTGAGGAAGAACAGATTAAAGAAAGTATGATAAAGTGGGATAAGAATTTGGTTATAATATACAGATGGATCAGTGGGAAAATATGTGTTTAAAAGGTTGACATTTACATTGTGTTATGATCTTAAAGAGAATTTTTATAAAATGATGTATCGTTGATACATGATGCCAGAGAAATTATCTAAAATGTATAAATGTATACATTATCTAGAATGTATAAAAGCTCTTCAAACGTATGTTGGAAATGTGAACAACTTGTAATTTTATCATGCTTGGTGGACATGTATAAAAGCTAAAAAAAATCGGATTCAAATACACACTTTGATGCAGAGGATTTTAAAGGTCAATATTCAATTGAAGCCAAAACTTTTCCTTTTAGGGCTAATGGATAAACAGAAAAAAAAATGGAAAATTATTTCAATATATGATTACTGCAGTGAGATTACTATATGCACTGAGATGGAAAGATTCAACACTACCCACTATGGAGGAATAGTTTTTGAAGTTGACAGATTTTGCTGAAATGAATAAATTGACTTCTTTGATTACAGAAAAGTCATTATCTATATTTATTGATAACTGGAAGTCTCTTATGGACTTTTTGCATAAAAATGAACTTGTGATTTATGGTTTTGATGATTATATAGGATAGATTATAGAAAAAAGAATAATAAGATGTAACTTTAGAGAGAGGGGTTAAAATATATCTGTGAAGAACATCAGAAGCCACTTTATATCTTTCTTCTTTCTTTTCTATTTTTCTTCAACTTTTTTTCTTTTTTCGTACTTTTTTCTTTTTCTTTGTTTTCTCACTTTATATTAGTTTGTGTTAGTTTTTATCTTCTTGTTTAAAAGTTTTAATAAAAATTTTATATACAGTGGTACCTCGGTTCACGAACTTAATTCGTTCTGCGACTCTGGTCACGACCCGAATTGGTCGCGACCCGAATCAAAATCCCCCATAATTCAATGTAATTACGGTTAATCCGTTCTGAACCATATGTATTTTTTTTTAAAACTGCAAAAATATGAAACAAAATACAGTACGAAGAGAGAGAACGCTAACCTTGCTCGATGCAACTTCTGGCGTGGAGGACAGGAAGGCGGGTGGGGAGGCGGTTATTGCTTGAAGGGAGAGTCCCCCTCCCTACAGGAAGCCACAACCACGTGTCACGGGAGGGAAAATGGCCGCGGATCCTGTTCGTCACCCAATCTGGCATTCGCGAACGGAGGCAAAGTTTTGCAAATGGAGCTGTTCGTGACCCGAACTGGTCGTGAACAGAAGCGTTCATGACCCGAGATACCACTGTGTGTGTGTGTGTGTGTGTGTGTGTATAATATATAAACAAACAAACAAACATAACACTATTCCTTGCTGTAGTTTAATTGTGACTTCATATTACATCTGAACCTACTTAAGGGGGGGAAACACCATAGCTTATTTTTAAATAACTATACATACATACATACATACATGTGTGTGTGTGTGTGTGTGTGTATATATATATATATATATTCATTCTTCTAAAACTGGCAGATTATTCAACATATGAAAATAGCTTTGGAGTACAAGCATAAACAGGTTTGGATGAGAGTCATGATCTCATGGATAATGTGTGGCTATTCAGATCTTAAGCGGAAAATGTGCTTTGGAAGTAATAGCTGTATCTGTTGATACCACCTTAAAGAAACCACACAACCCCAAGAAAATGCACATTTAACTTGAAGTACCCAAAGGATATGATAAGTCATTGTGCCCTGTCACCATTTCTTTAATGCTTCCTTATGTCAATAAACAAAATTTTCCTGGGACTGCATGGCTATTTTGTGACTCCAGAATAAAGTATATAGCTTATTTAAAACAGCAATGTCCCACTGAAGCATCTTTTCCACATTGAATCAGGAAAGCTGTACTTGATGCATGCATGTATTTCCAATATTCTCTTGAAAGCTACTAAAGCTATAATCATTTAGTTTTACAGTTTCATCTAGAAACATCTAATAAGGCTCTGCGTGCTTTGAAAATGATTGCAAAGAAATACTTTCTCTGTTACTTGTTAAATTAGCCCTATCTTTTTTAAGGTTTATGTTATCTTAGAAAAAGCATGTGTCTGCTTAAGATTCACTTGAGTCTTTTCATTTGAAAAGACAGAAAACCAAACCCCAAACAAAACCATTTTAAAGTAAGTGTAATAGGTTGTTCGTCTGTTTAGATGAATAGAGCTGCCTATTCCACAGGGAGATGCATTCTTCTAATGTTCAGGTTTGCAGTCACTGGAGTCCACAGCTTTTCATGATGATACCAAAATGACTATGCCATCACACAAATGCCATAATTTCATCCTTGCACCTGACATTTAATGCAAATATAGAAGTTGTAGCATTTCCATGATGATGTAGTCATGCATGTTTTGTCATACCAATAAATGTTTTGGGCGAATGTGGAAGAGATATATATGATTTTCTGTATATTATGTTTGGGTGTCCTCTTCAGTATAATTCCAGATACCATAATATGGACCATTAGGCTAGACAGTTAGTATGGATATCATAAACTATTTGACTTGTGATATGTATATGCTATCTACTCCTGTACTACCTATTCTAACTGGTAAAGACTCACTGAAATAATTCCAGTTTTTGTTTTCTGAAATTACTTTAACAAGTAACAAAGGACTTGATTATGTGGGGGGACAGTTTATCTCTGGTTGTCTCTGCCGTCTATACAGTTCGACAGGGCTAGTGTGCTCCAAGTCCCATCAGTTAAACAATGGCACCTTATGGACCAGGAGGCATGCCTTCTCTGTTTTAGTGCTTACTCAATGGGAAAATCTGCCCCCACCCCAATTTGCTTGGCCCATTCCTGTTGGCCTTTAAGAAGGTCCTGAAGATGTGGATCTTCCCCCCCCTCCCTCCAGAAGCTGTGTCAGGAAGTCAGATGAGCCTGCTATATGATAGAAGTCATTCTTCTGTACCTTGGCACAGTATGTTTTACAGTATTATGTTTCATTATTTCACATTTTCCTTTTTGAAAGTTTTAACTCTTTTAACCCTTGTTAGCCACCCAGAGTCATTTGGCAAGTGGGCAATCATATACATTTATTAAATAAAATAGCACCAAGGGTTGGCATCTGAGTTGTTTTGTATACCAGGTGTGACCTCTAACAGTGACCTACAGTTCTCTCCAGATATTTCTTCATCTTAAAGGAATCTCTCTATAAACAGGATTAGGTTTTGTAATTATGTTAACTGAGACACTGAGGAAGCTGCTTGGCATCTGGATCATTTATCTTCATGTTGTGTCACTCTGAGAAATGTGGGGTCTTGTTTTAGAGCAGTTAGGCAAACTGGTTTCACAGAATGCACTGTTGCTACCTTTCAGTTGGCAAATACTATTAAAACGTTTAGCAGGAATAGTTTTTGAAATTTTAAACAGACATTCTTTGGGACCACCTCGCCTTTCTTTGAGAAAGAATTCTTGTTTGTTTACTTCTTGAAAGTAGCTATCAGTAGCAACTCCAAGGTGAAGGTGTGTGGGGTCAGAGGTGAGTAAGCAGTATTGCAGATGGCTGGAGGCAGTGGGAAATGGATGATTTGCTTCTGTTCTGGATTTGTTGCTTGACGTAAACAGTTCATATTACCTAATAGGAATCCATCTCTGCCTATAATAGAATCTAACTCTTAGTATCTAGGACTATCATGTTAGTATTCTGAAGTTAAGAAAAAGGTTACATCTGTTACATTGAATATAAATATCCTTATGTTTACAATGTAAAAGTATGCTTTCAATATTCTTTGTATCTGGCCAAACTTTCATATCGCAGATTGTCTTTTCACAAAACTTGTAACTGAGTAAGAGGAGGTATGGACTGTGCACAGCATGATCTTGACTTTGATTTTATCTGGATATTTCTAGCAGAAATAAAATTTAACATTGCTCTCTCATCTTATTGCTGTATCCAATGACTGCATAGATTTAAAAATATAAAACATGCACAGTAACAAAAATGAAAGGGCATTAAAGCTCATTTCATCTTACCTGAAAATGCTTTTTGTGGTCTTTCAGTTTTTTCTTACTGGGATCTTTGTCACAAAAAAATGGGAAGTTATCTTTATTAATGATGCAGCCATAATTATCCTGTTTTGTTTGAGAAATGTACATTTTATGCTGACTTCCTAAAACTGCCCCACTCATTGGTAGTCCTATGAAAACATCTTCATCCTCCTTATCATCATGATCTTCTGAAGAAGTTTCTGGGTTTGTCATCTTATCAATAAGAAATTCAGAGTTAATCCCAGTTTTTAAGTCCGAAGAGGTGGTAGCCTCTTTTAATATAGTGGTTTCACATGTTCTGTCTTCTTGCTCATCTGATCTTGGATTAGGATGAAGATGAAAAATGCTGTGTGCTGAGTTGTCTGTGTTCTTATAATTGGTAAAATATAATAATCCACTATCTTGTTGTTTTGCCTCAGGCTCTTCAGCATACAACTGGTCAGTGACTGTAGTAAATTCCAAGGCCTTCTCACCATGTGTGACTTGAGATATATGTAAAGGACTTGAGCAAATTTTAAAAAAATGGCCATGAATTTCCACATTTGTTTTGTCCTTTATCTTCTCAGAAGATCCAAGGAGTTTGTCAGTGTCAGCACGCAAAGAATAAGGCGGTATTTCTGTCTGATTGAATTTTTGAGCTTCCATTCTTATAAGTTCCACTAGACAGGGCCAAATTTCATTTCATTTTTAAATGTCCTGTGAATCATAATTTCTTATGCAGTGGAATCTTCTGTTTATATATTAGGAGTTATGAAAAGTATCCAACACTTGTTATTCCTGAAATTAAAAATACTGTGTAAAAAGCTTTACTATGATTATACTTTTAGTGAAATTTTTAATTTTAAAGTTGGAATGTCAAAGTTTTAGGTAGATCTTGCAATCTGTTTTTACCAAAAAGAACAAGTTTACCTAGATGCTATAACTCTTCTTCAGAACAGAATACAATTTGTAATACACATTTTAGCTTCCTCAGAATGTTGAGCACTTCTCAAAAAGCACTAAAGCTGTTTTTCAAAGTGATCAGGTTCATACTATTTTAAGCCATGGTTAAGTTTACAAGTTTAACTATGTTTTTAAATAAGCCACAAAAACAGGGTGATTGTGGTTTATTTAAAATCAAACCACATCTTCATGCAATGTGTAAACTGTGTGGGCCAGGAGTAGGAAACCTGGTAGTCTCTAGATGTTTTGGGCTCCATGCCCCTGAAGCACCAATCAGCATAGTCAATAGTGACATATTATGGGAGCTGTAGCAGAAAAATAGACTGTCTTCCTCTTGTTCAGGCAATGCCTCACAGAGTATTAAAATGCAGTAAAATGACGAATGATAGCTCAAAGAGATTGAGTTTAAATGTAAGAATTCCTAAGCCAGTTAAATTGTCAGAGCATACTAAGCTTGCATTCTTTTCCCTTCCTCAATTCATATGCATGACTGTAGGACCATGATTTGTTAAATCCTTCTCTCCCTGTGATATTTCAACCAGAAAACTACTTTCTGATAGTTTACAGTTGCTTAGTTTGAACAAATGGGCAGGCAATTTGTGAGGGGGGGGGGGGTACATCTTTGAATTTGTCATGGAAGAGAAGGGAAAGGGGAGTGGCTGAGTTCATTGCTTTTCCTTATTTCATCAAGCCAAGATTTGCTGTTTTGGGAACATAATGCTTGTGTGCAGCCCTCAAACTGCAAACACAATTAGTATATATACTATATGCTACAGATAGCATACATTATGGATGGCATGTTTTCAAACCCCTGTGTACAATTGTCTGATGGGTCCTGTGGAAAAGTACAGGAAGTCTGACTTCATTAACTAAAATACTTTGGCCTGAGTTTTGAAATGTGAATGCTTCCAAAGCAATTGAAACAAGCTTAAAGGATCCCAGAAAAGTTTGCAGTGAATCTCAGTAAAGATAAAAATTGCACTGGTTTACACTAACTATATAAAAATAATTCAAAATAAAGATAAAACAATTATCTTACTCTGTCAGTGACTTATTTAACTTGTGGGATAGATACTAGATAGAAAGTAGAATATTACAGATGTAGATACACTAGATATAGTTATAGGATATAGATAGATGTAAAACTAGATGTTTGCACAACAATTGTACAAAATATACCCAGACATCTGCAGGATTGCCTAATCATGCCACCGTATTACATTAATGCCCGATCCTAGCTTGTTACATTTCCCAAATTTCCATTATAAATTACAACATTCTGAATGATAAATGAAGATACCATAACATTTGATCATAAAAGTATTTTTTTAAAAAAAAAACTAGTAGTGCCCTAATGTTTATTCCCCCCCCCCCTTTTCAAAGGCAGGCCAATAATTTTCTACCTTTTTTTTGTAAATGATAGTGTAATTTTAGTTACTATATTTTTAAAAATGTTTTAATGACAGAATATATATTAATAGTTTGAACTCATTGTTAAATGTATTAATCATGTTTGAAATGAAAAACCTGACAGAAGAATCAGTATATTATTTTTAATAATTAGGTCTTATATTTATCTCTATCATTCATATTTTATAGTTACTTTATTAGTATAATTAGTTACAACATGTCATTGTAAACCAAATAAAATACGGAGAGAAAAATATGAAGAAAATAGTAACGTATTTATTGTGGATGGTTTTACCTGTTCTGTTCTGCAGTTTTTCCATGAATGCAATAGCAGGAACTCAGCCGCTAGAAGATCTTCTTAATGCTGAGACAGAACAGAATGGGACATGAGTAGATCTTTAACAAAAGGCATTTCAGCTTGCTTGTTCCGCAGGAACTCTGTCAATAGAAATATGTGTCAGAATCCCTGGGGCTAGAACAGCCTTCTGCAAGTACTGGCCAAATTATTCTTAGGAAAAAGACAGAGAGAAAGGGAAAGAACAAATATGCTTCAGAGGAAAAATGGCTTTTAAAAATATAATTCTGATCAGATTCTTCATACCGCATGAGGTTCTTATATTCTGCCTGTTTGCTTCTGAAGCCAAATACAACAATAGTTTTGTTTCTATCAGGATTTGAGCAGACTGAATTAAAAGGCATTTTCAGACTTTCCTTAACATCTAGCAAGCTTTAAAGAATCATATCAAAAGTCAAAATGGGAATTATGGAGCATTGGTACCAGTGCGGTCTTGGTATCCTCTATCTAGGTAATGGAAAAACCCTCTTAGAGAATTGACTATGAACATTAGCTTACATGGGCTTGCAATTAGGAAGAGACATTATACATTGCAAAAACTGGAATGGGATATATAACTCTTTAGACAGACTGGTGTTTCAAAACATTCAAAATACAGACTGCGGTACAATGGGTGATGTTAGGCCAGACACTAGCTCTCAATCAAACCTACCTCATAAGGAGTTTTTTGTGGGTAAAATTGAAGGAAGGAGTGCTACTATGTAGCTCTTGTAGAAGAAGTAGGATATACATCCAACAAATAAATAACCTGGAATTCCATATCACGTATGTTGATTTCAACAGACTTGCTGATGAAAGTATATATTCAGAAGAGCAGGTAGCAAACAGGCATTTATGGGATTTGTTCATTAATTTTGGAAGGAATGGGTGGTTTAGGTTTTTTTTTACTAGAAAGTAAAAAGTTGTCTTATGGTGTGGCTCTCCATTTGGCTAAATTGGATGATTTCTCCTGTTAATGCCAATGTGCTGTGTTATATTTCTCCCCTACTATTTATACAATTTGTTAAAGAAAAAAAAACACCTAGAAGTTGTGCCACAAAAGCTCAGGAAATGCTTAAGTGGTAGGTGCTTTTAAAATTCTGATTTGCTATTTAAATAAAATATTATCTGAGCTGCATATTATTGTTGAATCATAATACCATTCAAGTGGTACATGAAAGTGATTTCTCTATGAAGATTTTCATTCAACTGTTGCTGAACTGATTTTTGTCAGAGTCTGCTTTCTTGGGCACCAGCCAAGACCCACCGTAATCTTGTTAATTGTTCCTTGCCCATTCCAAGTCTGCAGAGACAAGAATGTACAGAAGAGTAGTTGTCTTATCTTCTCGGAGAGCCCTTCAATGCAAAACTTTACAGATTTGCAGTATAGCCAGTGGCCCAGCCTTGCTTTACCCAATGAAACTGGTTTCCCCTAGGGCAGGAACTGGATTCTTTTTCTTTTATACTTTGTTCCCGTGATTCCTGTTATGCTACCACGAAAGTGTCCCCAAGAAATGTGCACATTTGAACATTCAGCTACAATAATTAATGACTTTTTACATTGTCCTATATATTTATATACGTTTATTATGTCAGTTTTGCATTTGAGAGCTGGAATATCTGGGTATTGCTGGCATGGTTCCTTTCCCATCATACACATGGTAGTCTAGTGAGCTACTTGGGCACTGAGAGCCAAGGAATGTAATGCAAGGCTATAAGTGAATTCTATGCAGAATACTGTAACAGTTTTGCACCCTCTAGGCTTCTATTTATTTCCTAGCTTCAGATATTCTTAAAATCTTGCTAAGTTAAATACTGGGCTGTTAAATTCTTTTTTTGTACTTTTCTTTGTATTTTTCCCTCCAAGTTTCCTCTTTGTCCAGATCACAAATTGGTTCATTTTGAACATAGCTTGGTTGGTCTCTGTTTGTTGTTAGGTACAAGAAATGAGGTCTCCTTATGGGATATGTTAGCATTTAAGTCCTTATTAAACAAACTCTTTGGGCTGGTGCAGACCTGCTCAGAACCAAGCACAAACTGGCTTGCATTAAGTATATTTTCTAATATCAATAAAAGGCTATTTGGAAGAACAATTGCTTACTCCAAAACCTCTAAACACCCTAAAGCATGTTTAGTTTGAGTCTCTTTATAATATTTTTAAGTGTATTGTAACATACTGTTAAGGAAGATAATTATTCATTCATTCTGTTGATACAGTGTCTATGGGTGCTGTATTTGTAGAAAGGAGCTATAGAGCTGCCTGATGTTAATCCAGTACTGACAGTGACATACAGTATAGCAATTTTAGTAATTTTTTTTCTTTGAAATTTGAGAATGATTAATTTCATGTTAATGGCCCATCCTGACAAGTGATAAGAATTCAGGTGCAGTTCTAATCTCTTAAATCAACAACAAAATCAGGCTTCTGAATTGGATATGTATATTGAGCCTGTTCTGGTACCCAGGACAGGACATAACTCCTTTGTGCATGTGCAAAGGTGTGCGTTGCCACCTGGCCAGATGGGACCTAAACAACTACTAAAGGCTCAACAACTTCTAATACCTGTCAAATCATATTTCTTCCTTCACTTCCATATATGCAAGATAGCTCTTTGTCCCATCAATTTACCATTGACCTCCAAATTAACATTAGAATTAAGTTGTACAGAAAAGCTGGCATTTCTGGGTTTTGGAATCAGTTATTCACCAGGCACACTATAGCTGGACTATCTAGACCTCTTTTTATCTTTCAAACATGTTTACTGACTTGGGTAGTAGTGATGGTGGTAGAAACAAGTTGGCAGAACCTGACCTGATGCATTCTTTAGAAGATATTGTGAGTTTTATGTCTGTACAATTGCAGTATATAAATGCAGGCTTTATCTTCATTGCCCATTCCATTCACAGTGATCATGTGGAAAGTTCAGTCTTGCCTCTTGTCTTCATCCATGTGTTGAAGGTACAAACAAAACTATATCACTTATGAAGACCAAAGTGTGTCCTAATCAGTTCTAATAGGTTCAGATTAGCATTTCTGTTTATGCAACAAATAAGACGACTTAACACAAACAATAATATCTTTCATATTTTTTTATTCAGCCTCTGTAGCTGCAAAGCTCTTTTTTGCAGCCTAATGATTATGCTCTGAGAAAAAATGTTTATGATATGCAGCTCAGGCTGTAATAAATATCAATGCTTCTGATACTGATAATACAGTATTTACAGTATTGTTTGTGTTCTCTGACTATTAAGATTATTTCTTAAATATCCTTCCTTAAAATGTCAACCTTGGGAAATTAATGAAGTGTTTTCAAATATATAAAGTATTCAGCATTGACACAGCATGAGTGGAAAGGCTTTTGACATGAATACAACTGTCTTTTCATGCTCAATGAAGGTAGCATGTTTAAACAGTAGACCATATCTACTTATTATTTTTAGACTGCCCTGCATAAGAAGTTGTCAGGATAGTTACAAGTCATGAATAAAATCAATCATTTTAAAAACGTAATGAGTACTAAAATAGAATAAGGCTAACCACAGCTAAAAAGAGCAGAACAGAATAAAAGCATAAATAATCTTTAAAATTTAAATGGGTAAGGAAATCTTTCTTCATGTGGCACAGTCTAGTGAATTTGGCAGTACAGTAGTCAAATTGTTGAAGAAAATAAGTCTCTTCTTTATCAAATGGTAAAAGTGGTGCCTGCCCTCTGGAATAGCTTAACCCCCAAAATTTGGATGGTCCTGACCCTGTTGGCCTTCCGCAGGACCTTGAAAACCTGGCTTTTCCCCAGGCATTAATCCAGGGTCGAGCATGAGTCCATCTGTAGGTTTACCTAAATTTATTACTGACTTAATAAAGTATAAAGTTTAAAAAATGAAGCTTGATAATAATCTTGCATAGGAAGACCCTGTAGAACTTGTTTGTATTGCCAGTCTTAAACCACAAACATAGTTTGTGCCATATGAGCATGTGTGAAGCACACATCTCTGAACACATGAATGGAGAAAACTAGAGGAACTGTGTTCTTGCCCCTGAATTTGGTACTTCCTTGTTTCCTTTGTTTAACCCTAAACTGAAAAATTAATAAAGGTAATCCATATTACTTCTGATAGCTCAGTCCCCCTTTTATTGGATTGTCGTGTATTGCCTGTGGAAGGGAAGGGAGAAATGTTCTATACAGCGTCAAACATAAACATAATATTTCCACTGGCACTAACTACATGCAAAAAAGAGCAAATCACATCTTCCTGGAATTTAAGATATTGGTACTTGGCAGATTATTCCTTTATACTGTGACATAAGCAGTAGCCTAAGATTAATACTTACTCTTCTACAGCCCACAAATTGTGCATTAGGGATTTCTAGGTTTCAGATTGCACTTCTCTGCACTTAACTGTTTATAAGTAACACTGCAGCTGTTACCACAGCAGCATTCACAATAGTTGTTCTGATTGGCAATTACATGGAATGAGCAAGTTAAAACATGCTGATGCAGACTACATCGAAGCATGATTTCACTAATTTTTGTTTTGAAATCTAGTGAAAATTATCTTGAGTGTAACAACCACATACCAGTAGAATGGTAGGACAATTAAATTTAAAATGCTAATTCAGGATCCTAATCAGGAACAAACCTCTACTCTTGTAAACATTTATTTTGTGCCTATGTCATTAAAATTAACAGTTCTGAAATGACTAAGGTTTATAAATTTTCACAAAAATAACTGCTCTGTAGGGCCTTGTAATTCAACAAAATAGAATCTGTTTTATCCCCAGCATTAACTTTGGGATGCTACCAATAGTTGATTTTGGAAATTGCCTCCTCAAAACAACCGAAAATCAGGCAGATAATAGAGTCTGGGACTGGAAAAAATTGTCAAAGCAATATTTATTTTTATTTTATTATATATCAAATTTGTCAATATCATTTACATAGATCATTTATATAGATCTGGAAGGGCTAGAACAAGGGTGGGAAATCTGCTGAAGTTCTTTCCATGATGTGACGCTCCAATGGTAATACTATTATGGTTTAATTTATTTTTGATATTTTCATATACAGTTTCCATTGTTGTTCAACAGATTTCCCACCCTTGTTCTAGCCCTTCCAGATCTATATAAATGATCTATGTAAATGATATTGACAAATTTGATATATAATAAAATAAAAATAAATATTGCTTTGACAATTTTTTCCAGTCCCAGACTCTATTATCTGCCTGATTTTCGGTTGTTTTGAGGAGGCAATTTCCAAAATCAACTATTTAGATAAAAATAATGGCAAAGACGACTAATTTCATAATTTCTGGCACAGCTGGTTCCTAGCATGTGCTAGTTTTCATTTTGGTGATTTCAAGTAGAGAAAAGGGTGTTCAGTGTGTTGATATCCACATTGAATGGAACTTATAATATGACATTCAAACCCTGCCCATTTTGGGTAAGAGAAACAGGACCTCCCACCTCAAAGAGAGGACTGTGCAACCCATTGCTTAGCTGAGGCTTGGGGGGAAGGAAAAGGCACAAAAAGATGAACTGATTTCACAATGAACACACAATGATTTTGATACACAGCAATCACTGCATTCTTTCATCATTGACTTCTTGTTTTTTCTGTAATAAATTACTTCCCAGAAATTCGTGTGTCCTTGTCTAGTAAATGTCAGCCTCAGCCTAGCCTTACAGGAAGGAAACCTGACATGCTGATAGTCACAAAGATATTGCAGGTGATCCCTAGTGTGGACAAAAATAAAATAAAACGTCAATAAATAAAATATTAAATGGCCCAAATCTTTTGAAATCACAAAAGATGGAAGTTCTTGCCCTAAATTTCATGATAGTTGTTGATTATAGCAAATTTAAATTTATTTATGTATTTATTTATTTAATTTGGGGGTTCCACAGAAGCCATTTCTGAAAATCATGAATCATGGTGCTGTCAGGCTCCATTTTACTCACCCCTGCCTTATGTAGTGGTCCTCATGTGTTCAAAGGCACATGGTAGTTTGTATTGTTTTAATGCAAAGCTAGGAACAGCTGATTTAGAAAGTTAAGTAAATTCTGGATACAAATGCAAGACTTTACATAATTAGACTGGTTCCATTTCCATTATACACTAGAGAGAAAAACAGCAGTAGTAGTCCAGGTATGCAGACCTTGCATGTTGTATCTTCATAGTCATCTAAAATTTAGCAAGATGGCTAAACTGAGTTAAATTGCTTTAGCTTTGGAACATAACCCAGATGAAACACAGGGTGTTTTGAGTAGACATAGCTACACACACTTTCTGTCTGTTTCTGTCTGTTTCACTAGCTCCTGACATCCTTGCAGCAATCTGTTGCCTCTTCATGTTCACAGTCTCCTAGTCTCCCTGCCTCTAGTCTCCCTGCCTCTACAGGTTAGGAGACTAAAAATATGTAATGCTGCAGCCATGCTGACAGGTGCTGTAACTAAGGGTGCACTGAGCAAGGGTGAACATAGATAGGCACATACCACAGGAAAGTATGCATTGGCTGGCGAGACAGCTAAGATCCTGGAAATGATCTCATCCTTCAGCACTGCAGAGATAAGACCCTAACAACATTTTGGGAAGAGGAATCTGTGAAATAACATTAAGGACGAATCTCTTTGTGATGAGTCAGAAAGTAGCGTAGGCCCCCAAATTCTCAGAAATGTTCATTTCCACAGCCATGTTGTGAGTCAGGTAAAAACAAGCTACGCCTGAATTTATATCATCAGCTACCATAACTAATGACTAATGCAAAGATTCCAAAAGCATGTGCAGTAGGTCATCTAAACGTGCCCACCTAATATCCCCATATACGGGGCTTCCAAAAAGTTTCCAGGAACATTTGACCAAACTTATTCAGAATGTTCTACTGAAGTGGAAAATGCCTTACCAGGATTCCTATTTCTATGGATGATTAAAAGCATTTTAATCAAACATAAATATTCTGCAGAACAACAGGCTCAGTGTGCAAAGATCTTTAAAAGAGCCTTCTCCATGGATTTGCTGAAGGAACCATATAATGTACATCAGAAGGAATCATATACATTTATTTATATTTATATAGCCGCCCATCTCACACAAGGTGACTCTGAGTGGCATACAACAATTCATACCTCCTTACAAAAATCTAGCTCTCACAATTTCAGGCTGCTGCCTGAAGACATTTTTAGAGCTGCTGGCTGCTTAGTTTGCTGCTGATGGAAATCATTCAGTCCTTTTGTTATTGTTAGCCACTAGCCTGCTGGTATCCAAGTCGTGTCCATTCTTAAGCCTGAGTAATTAAATGTCTTAGACTTTAGCTTGGAAGTTCCCAGTTATTCTCCTTGGTGCCTCTGCACATAGCAATGGGCATTAGTGCTTTCCCTCCTTGTTGCATCCCTAACCCAGGAGAACCAGTTTGGTCTACTGGTAAGGCCCCAAGCTAGAAAGCATGAGACTCTGAGTTCTAGTCCTGCCTTAGGCATGAAAGCCGGCTGGGTGACTTTGGGCCAGTCACTCTCTCTCAGCCCAACTCACCTCACAGGGTGGTTGTTGTGGGAAAAATAGGAGGAAGAAGGAGTATTAGGCATGTTCACTGCCTTGAGTTATTTATAAAAATAATAAAGGCGCGATAAAAATCTAAAACAAACAAACAAAAACAACCCCAAGACCAAAGCTATTGTTCATGTTACAGTAGTTTTGTGGATTGCATGCTGCAATAGGCTTATGGAATTTGCTTCCTGTATCTTATTTCAAATGTTAATGGGCTGATTCACTCATCGCCAGAAAGCCATCATTTAGTTAATTTTTGGGTTGGCACAATGTTGGATCAAGATACTAGTGCTGGTTCAATAATCTCAATTAAAAAAACAATCCTTAGCATATCATTATGCATGGATATAGCCATTGTCCAATATGATGAAGAATCTGTGAACCTTAGAGTACGTGGATTCACAAACATAATTGATTTAGAAATAATATTCAGAATGCCTACTTCAGCTCCTATTTATGGTAAATTATGATGTATTTCATTGGTAGGCAATCTGAACATAACACATGGAAAGGTGGGACATATATATAAAATAGGAAGTACAAAAAGAAAATTTATTGCAGTTCAGTATTAAGTAATATCAAAAAATCTATTTTATGGTGTAGCTGCTACCCCATTCAGAGTAGAGAATAAGCATCTCTAATGTCTGAAAAAGTATTTTTAAAATACCGCTGTATGAACCACAAAATGCAGTAGCTGCCCACATTAAAAATAATGTAAAAAAAAATGCAAACAACAGAGGTCTTTGGTAGCAAAGATCAGTCATACATCTGTTCTTCTTCTTTGCATATCAATCCAGCTTAGTTCAGATAGACACTCCTGCTAAATAGTCCACAATTGCTACAATATGGAAGATCAAATTTAATTGGGTATAAAATTACACAATAATTAAATTGTCTGTAAATGTGGCACAGTCAAATTAAACCTAACCAAATAATGTCTCAGACACAAAATGATAGCATAATATTGGCGCCATATGGTTGTCATTTTCTCTTTCACATAACTGTCATTTTTCATCCTTGTCTACTGCCCATGTTGACTTGCCAGATCATACTTGCACCACAGCCAAACATTTCTAACAGCTGGCATAGTGCTCTTACACTGATGTAAGGCTGGTTAAGTACCTGGTAAGACTCAGAATGTAGTATGTCCCTAATCAAGTTTGGAAACAAATAATCAGAGCAGCTGTTAGAGTTTGTACTTTGTAAATTAACTTCTGCACCAGATTCTAATAAGATTTCTTATTTTATCTTACCCTTATTTTGCATTCTTATAAAGTAATAATACAATCCTATTTATCTCTACACAGAAACCACCCCATCAAATTTAACAGGAGTTGTTTTTGTTTCCAAGTATTTCTAAATTAGTGTTGATTTCTGGGAGTTGAAGTCCACACATCTTAAAGTTGGCAAGTTTGAAAAACACTGCTTGAAACGGATTAGGTGCACTTTAAATTTATTCCCAGGTTGTTACATGCAGTATCTGTTGTTGACTGAAGTAGCAAAGTACATTCTATCTTAAACCAGCAAAAAAATCTAGAGGTCCCTTTGTTTAGCCATCTCTTCTGTACAATCATCTGTGCTTCATCTAAACATGTTTATTTAGCATAAGCTGTCATTGTTGTTAACTAAAAGGTCAGCTGAAATAATTGGATTATATATTTCACAGTTAAGATATCTAGGACCAAGATGTAACTGTGTAATCTTGAGCACATTTGGTGAGTGATAGTTTGTATTTAAAAGCAAATAGATCTAGGAGGCTAGAAAGAAATCCTTCCAAAAATGCACCCCCTCCCAACTATTTATGCTCTATAAAAACATAGAAGCATGCCTCAAATGTGGAGCTGAGCAATTTTTCATAGCAGGGATCTACTTGGTGAATTTTGTGGGGAGAGACAGTATCTGAGAAATTTCTTTCTCTGCCTTTTTTTTCCTTTTCCTTTTTTCTATCCATTCCCTTTTTGATCTTTTGATGCCATTAAAAAAATAAATAAAAATGCGCCAAGGCCACAATACAGGTTCCATTTGATTTCTGTCTCAACGTGGCAGGAAATTAAAATTCAGTAGTGAAATTAAAAGCTCCAGATGCATGAGGGGGGCGATCGGGGTCTAGATATAGTTCATTCCTGATGTCATCCATCACTTCCTTCTCACTGAGGCTAAACAGGTAATTCTGAGATTCCTGCAAGCAATACATGAATTTGTAGCAGCAGCAGCAGATCTCCTTGATTGCCCTCAGGCTTTCTGTATAACAAATAGATACAAAGGCTGGCAAGGGAAAAAACCCTGAGAGCATGTCTGCATGTATCAACACTGGAAATCCTTTAAAAGGCAAACAAGTAACTTATGCAACATATTTTCTACTCTGTGAAAGTATTACTTTATACGTCAACAGGTAAATCATATTTATGCATGTAATTGAAAAATAGATTTCTCATTGATATGGAACATTTTTTTCCTAAAGAGATTACTTTAATTTATATCGCTTATATAATAAGTAATTTAGAATAATATATGTAGCCTGCAAAGCTTGTTCTGATAGTTCTGCTTCATGAATAAAAATTGGAAAATGAAAAACAGAGTGGCAGCTATCTATATTCGGTAAATAACTTGGGTTTTATTTTGGCTGACGCCTGCTGTCCTTGCATTCATCTTGGGGCACTTTTGGAGAGACAAAAGGAGCACTACAGGGAACATTGTAAAACAGTGTGTATTTACTTAGCATTTCCATTTACTTGATTTTTAATGCATGTTTTTACAGTGGAGTCTTGTACCAGCATTGAATTTATGGGGCAATTTGTACTATGGGGGGACATTTGACCTGTTTTGGGCAAATACTTTCAGATAGCATAGACTAAAGCCACTTAGAATGTTAGTTTAGGATTATAATCTGGTTCTGTATTGCATAAGAATTATACCTGATTACTGGTGAGATTGAAAAAAGGTCCAATCAACGGATAAAGTAACTTGTCTATACACAAAGAATAGGAGTAATTAATAACTCTGGACTTCAGACAACTAAACCTTTTAAAAAATATCTCCTCTTCTGTTCATTTTAGGAAAAGATGACAGTGTAAAATATGAACACTTTCTTCCTATGCCCAGTAAGATAAATTCCTGTTGTGTCCTTCAAAATCTTCCCAAACGTGAAGGATAACAGCACAGCCATCAGATCTAAATAAAATGGTGTCTATGGCAAGAAATGTCTTTGGGTGGTCCATGAAAACTAATGTAGTATAGTGGTAAAGGTGTCACACTGGGACAGGAGAGACCCAAGCTCAAGTTTATATGCAATCCAAAAACTTAGTGCATGGCTCTGGGCTTACTCAACCTATGTCGGAGGGTGGTGGTTCTGGGATAAAATCAGGGAAGTTTGCTGTATATACTGTACCACCTTGAAATTTCATGGAAAAGGCAGCATATACATGCAATAATACATGCATTTGTTCAGCTTTTTAGCCCTATTTAATTGTACTCATAACCTGTTTTATGATTGTCATCTACATCCGATCACTGCCAACGCAGTTTGCATCCACGGATATGAATGTAATCACATACCTCCTTTATAGATCATCTGTTAGCAGCACTGAATGTCCTTCCATTTCTTCTTTCCCTTGTGTCTGAGGAAAGCTGGGATAAGCATAAAGTGAAATCTATCAAGCCTTATGACTACCATGAGGATGCTTTATGATAAGTGAATGCATCTGACTTTAGCCCTGTGTTCCTAAGTCTAATTCTCTTTCTCTCTACAGAATTTCACACACAATAAGTAGCTTCGGCAGCCAAATGCACATCTTAGTAGGAGTGTTTTAGTTGCACTGTTTTCATTGGAGCATACATCTGAATCGTCATCTGGGTTTATGTCTGCAATGTGGAAAGATTGTCAGTGTTATGTCCCTTTTAATGTGTGTCCCAATATGAACATTTGCTTTTAGATACCAGTAGAAATGCACAGAGTAATATAGTTTTATTTCTCAGTAACAAAAAAAAATATGTGAGCTTATTATGTATAAAATCTAAAACTTTATTATATAGAGAACTATTATGATGTAATCCTAGTAGTATAATAATAATCATCCTTCTATTCAATGGGAGATGGGGGAACATATCATATTTCAGAGGTTGCTGAATTATAGTGGTGGTGATGATGATGATGATGATTACTGTTATGATGTTTCCCAGGGACTCCTGCCAACATTGCACTGAATGTTACGAAGGACCTATTTTCACCACTCTACATTAAGAGTAGAGGCAATGTATGTATTTCCATAACCAGGAAATACTGTTTATGTATTATACATAGACCTGGGGAGGAGGAATTTTTGGGGATTTTTTTTTTCTGCCAGATATGGCCCATTTTTAAAGATGGTCTATCCTTTGCCAGCTTCTCCCACTATACCACATTGGTCCCATTCTGTTTAGTTTTGTCATGTTGGCAGAAAGGCACAATCCCAAACCCTTTACATAATTTATTTCCAACATTATTTTGGCTTAGAAAGAATAAAAAGTGTAATGTGTGACCTCTGCAGTTTTCTATGTTGCTTTTCTTCAATTGACCAAACATAAAAGATGAATCCAAATGGCCAAATTCTGAATATGACCTATTTGCAACTGCCAGATGCTCAGTGTAACCGAAGATGGGACTATAGAACAATCTAGACCAGTGTTTCTCAACCTTGGCAACTTGAAGATGTGTGGACTTCAACTCCCAGAATTCCTCGGCCAGATTCTGGAAGTTGAAGTCCACACATCTTCAAGCTGCCAAGGTTGAGAAACACTGATCTAGACAAAGACTAGAAAGAGGAGTCTGCTAATAGTGACCAGTCTTTTCCAGTGGGAAGCTGGCAAAAATAACCTCAGTAGGTCTCTGGCAACACCTGACTTTGCAGGCCAAGAAGATGATGAGCATTTGGTTAAAGTCTTCCCCAGAAAAGTCTGAAAAGCTGGAAAAGTGTTCCAACCAGCAGCAAGGAGGGATTAATGATGCCTTTAGCATGGTGATGGGAGGCAGGAATAGCTCGCATGATCTTGACCCCTCCCCCCTTTGCATGTATGGTCATTTATCTTGTATCCATGTTTTTCCTGTGCAATGTCTAGTCTACAGATATTTAAAATATACAATTCCATTAAAGGCACATCAATAAAAACAAAAACAAAAAAAAATTGCACTCTACCAGTTGAAACTCATCTCAGCATACAAGCTAGCTAAAATACCTAAAGCTTGCCTGATGAAATCATCTTTTCCTGCTCTCACAAGATTTCCCACATTTGGGATCCCTAATTAGGGAATGATCACAAGGAACAACTGGGATATCCATGCACCTAGAAATGCTGGAGCAGAGGCTGCAATGTGAGCTCCTTGCCTTCCCATACTTTTAATGTTTATACACATTTAGTCTTAATGTTAGAGTGGGATTTTAGTGTCACAGGGATCTGTGTACTTATTTGTTAAGTACTTGTATGCAGATGTTGCAATATAGAGAAGCTTCTTAACAGCAAGAAGCTATGAGAGGGTACAACAAGAAACAAAGCTTGCTAAAGTATATATGCTGAAGCATTTCCATTCATGTCTAAGACTCAGGGTGAGGTTAAATTCTGTCCTTGGCCCCAGCTCTCGTAAATATCTGAAAGCACTAATTGAGCACCAAAATTGTTAACTATGAAGATGAATCCCAAGAATTTGAATTCTCAGAGGAATTATACAAAACAGGATGACTTTATAATTTTAACCCTAAAAGAGGGTTGCTTTTTTTTCTATGTGAATTGGGGTATCCTAGAAAGCACAGTACTTTTTATATCTTTTCCACCATTAGGATAATTTTTTTCTACCACAACCTATTAGCATGTCTATGTAATTTGTTTAGATGGATGGCAACCTTGGGTGACCAAAGGCTGCACTTAATGTTTGGGAGGGAGATGCAAGCCCTTCAAAGCAAGTGGCAGGCATATCACAAATATAGATAATATTAAAGTTTGGAAGGATAAAAGAAAATGTTATTTCAGTTGTGATGCTTACTTAATCTGTTTCCAACCTCCAAATAGCAAGAGACTTTTTAACCATCATGGTCCAAGGGCTTCCAAGGGCCACACAAAGGGAATTAAGACTACATATGGCTTGGGAGCTGCAAGTTGCCTTCCCTATGTTAAAGAATTAAATCTAGTGTGATAAGTTTGCATGCATGTATATTTATTACAATATATTACTGTATGTGCATTTGCTCAGATGGACTCTTTGTGGACTAAATCTATAGAGATGACTGGGGCAACTCTTGTGATAGTATCTAAGATTCTTGTATCTGTGAAATCTGAGGAAGTGGAAAGAACCCTTTTTAGTATGAAGTCAACCACAAACTTGTTCTGTCTTGTTCAAACTGCAAGTGAGGGAATTGGTCCCTGGATCTGAGTAGTAGTACCTGCTGTCTTGAAGCAGATGGAGGCTATATCAAAGAAACTTTGCTCAGTTTTTGTTGGCATGAGATGGGTAAGGACAAGTAAATAAAATAGGATATTATTTTATACATTACATTCCAGTGGTCTAGAAAATATCATTAGTGATCAAGGAAAAATAATTCTATAAAAGAGCAGTCAGGAGAAAATATCCATATGTGCCTTCAGTCTGGGTCATGGATGAGGCTTACAAATGATATTTTTATTTATAATTTTCTTATTCAGTTTATATTGATCTTTCTACTCAAGCTGGCTAATAAAATAAAGAAAAATAATAAAAAAGAAAACATATTTTGCAATTAATGCTAAAATTAACAATTAAAAGCCTGGAGGAAGGCATGCAATTTTTACTGATTTCTAAAGGTGGAATCCTTGGGGTTCTCTGAGCTTGGTTCTTTTCTTGCAAACATTTCATTACCCAGCTAGGTAACATCTTCAGTGCTAAAATGGGCTGGGGTTTGCTCTCTATTTATGTGGTGTGGCCTGCCTTGCCAGTGCTGGTAAGGGTGGGGTTTTTTTGTTTTGCTCCTCTGGTAGTTCTTTGATTTGCTGCTTGATTGTGTGCCTGGTGGTGATCTTTGCTTATCTGGGTGATGATTGCTGGTGATGATTGCTGGTGAGGTGATCTTCTGGTCTTTTGTCTCTTTTGAATAGTATGTAGATGCTGTTAATCTCTATGTGTTTGTTAATTGCTGTCTTGTCTGAATGCCAGATATTTAGAATGATTTCTAAATATCAAGAGAGTGGAGCCAAATGCAAATCCTGAAGGAGTATTTCATTGCATGGAAGTAACACAAGAGAAGGTCTTTCACACACCAAATAGATGAGTCTCTGACAGCATGGAGTTCTTCAAAAGTCCTTTCTTACAAGTCTTAACAGCCACACCTTCATAATCTGAGAGATGGTCCTTCAGATAGACAAGAATAAAGCTGCTTATGCTTTAAAGGTTAATGAAGGTAAAGTCTCCTTCAAGTTGAATAAAGTTCCTGGTGACATTATGGCCTTGCCCATGCAGTTCCTCCTGCATATGTATCAAGAGGAAAAATTGATTACAGAAATACCTTCAGTTGTGTTGATCATATCAAACTATAGAATGTGCTTAGAAAAATGGAAAACTCAAAGCATCCTATTGTCCTCAAGCAAAATCTATACATGGATCAGGAATTCACAGTCCAGATGGAACATGATGAAACAGTCTGGTTCCGGGATGGCAAAGGAGTAAGACCAGGCTGTATATTCTCCTGTATACTTTATTCAACCTGTATGCCGAATATATATTGAGGGAAGCATGATTGGAAGAAGATAAGCGTGTTTTTAAAATTGGAGGAAGAAGCATCAATACTCTGCACTATGCTGATGACACTGCTCTGATAGCTGAAAATGATCTGAAAGTTCTAGTAATGAAAGTCAAGGAGCACAGTGAAAAAATAGGACTAAGATGAAATACAAAGAAAACCAAACTAATGACAACAGATACAGCAACCAGCCTTAGAATTGACAACGAAGACATTGAAGTGATTGATAACATCTGCATTTTAGGATCAACTGTTAACAGTAAAAGAATCACCAGTCAAGAAATATGCCACAGACTAGCACTTGCAGACGTCATTACTAGTGTAGCCATGAAGGTCTTGGAAAAAGATATTCAGATGCCAGGGTGTGTCTACACTTACGAAGACCAGAATTATGCAAACAGTTTCCTGTGACAGAAGGATAAAAAGAATACTGACACTTCTGAACTTTGGTGTTTGAAAAGATGTGTGAGAAAACCACGGAGAGCCAAAACTTTTTTTAAAAAAATGGATTATCAAACAAATCAACCCAGAATTCTCACTCAAGGCACAAATGACCAGGCTCAAATTATCACAGATTATGTGAAGATCTAGCTATTTGGAGAAGTTTATAAATGCTGGGAAAGATGGAATGAAAGAGAAGAAGAGGACAACCAGCAACAAGGTGGACAGACTCAATTACAGTGGCGATGAGTGCACCATTGAAAGAACTCTGTCCCTCAGGTTGGGGACAGATCATCCTGCAGAAAATCTATTTATGTGATCGCAAAGAGTCAATACCAACTTGATGGCTCATCATCATCATCATCATCATCATCATCATCATCATCACCATCACCTATATATATATATATATATATATATATATATATATAATATATATATTATATGCAGTTTGCATATATTTCCAATTGTCCTTTCTTTGGAGGCTATTTCCCCTTAATAATAATATCTATCTATCTATCTATCTATCTATCTATCTATCTATCTATCTATCTATCTATCTATCTATCATCAAGGGGAAATAGCCTCCAAAGAGAGGACAATTGGAAATATATGCAAGCTGCTGACAATTGAGCATGAACCTTTTTTTTCAGTAACTACAGCCACTTCCTCACAGCTACATATAATGTCTTTTTAGCATCACTTCCAGCCATTGTGGAGGCATAAAAAAAATCTCTCCTCATTATTGTTAGGAAAACACACAATGCTGAGATGACTCTGGAAGATGCTAAGTAGCTAGTGAGGAAATGGCAGCTAATTTCAACAGTTACAGTAGTATTGGTAGTAAGTCTCAACTGCTCAAGTATGTTATGCTGTTTTTTTCCTATAATCTCTTCATATTGTAATCAAACTATAATATCCTTTAAAATAACATTTCATTTTTAAAACAAACACTATAGAAAATATTTCCCTTGATTTCACTCTCTCCCAGCATTACTCAACATTAATTTTACAATCATCCTCTACTAGTATATTGTTACTGAATTACAAATATTATGATTTCTTATAGTCAGAGATATAACTCTGAATTATAGATATTCCTAACTTGTTTTTAGGAATATCAAAAGTCATGAATATTGGCAACTCACCTTGGGCTCTATTTTTACCCTGAAAAGTAATTATCGTTTTAATATAAAAATAAAAGCCCTTGATTTTGGCGCCTTTCACCCAGCCTACAATATTGCCTTTTTGAACTTTGTAACATCATTGCATTCTGATCATTCCTATTGTAAGTCTGTTTGGTTTTAGTGATAAAGCTAATCTTTATTTTCCATCCATTCTTGAAGTGTAATCACAGTCTGAAGATCTGCTGTGATTAAAAAAAAAGATTAGGATTAGGCAGAAGGAGTGCACTGTGCTTCACTGGTTCTGCTCTTTGACCTAAAGATGTCTAACTAGATTTGACTGAGCCACTGGAATGGGGTAGCTGAAAATGGCAGTGAAATATGGTGCCATCATAAGGTGAAATTCTAGTGATGGGATTAATAGAAATGGTATTTTATACAATACAGTGGAAACTTTACACTTGGAAAAAGTATTTGCAAAACCAGAAAAGCCTCACCACGCAAGTAGAAGTCCATGTGTTCTGGTAACATCTCATGTTTAGAATATTTACAGATTGTCCTTACCAAAACCAGAGTCATGCCTTGACCACCCACATTTATAATTGGAGCATGGGCTGCATGCCTAAAGTGCTCTAGATAAGCATTAGAACAGGAAGTGGAAGTAAATATAATTTCAGGATGAAGTTGTATTTCTCATCATCTATTTTCTGTATTAATACAATGAAGTGCATTGATGAGAAATATAGTTAAGTGATGAAGTGTTTGCTTTATATGGTTCAATCTCCTGCATTTCCAGGTTGAAAAAGACTGAAACCTGAAATGCTACTGAGCTGCTGCCTTTTTATATAAGCAATATTGGTGTAGGTGGACCAAGAACTTTTCCTTACTTGCACCTATCATGGCACAAACATGAACTGTGTCCTTATGAAGTTGCCTTCATCTCATCTTCAAGCAATAACTGAGACAGCCTTAAGCTTACCTTAACTTTTATAGTAGTGCTTGCCATTTAAGCAAGTAACAAGCCAATGTGGTACATTATGACGTGTTTCATCAGTCAGGTGATGTACTGGAAGGCATGTGCGAGGAGGAAATTGATATGGGAGATCAAGGCTATCAGGAGGGAGGGAGTGCATTCCAGGAGAGGGGACAAGGCAAGCGCTTTCTCAGCCCGCAGCAAGACCGTCAGAAGAAGAGGCTTAGACTAGCCCCTCCCTAGAGTCTCACGGGGTATATCCACTAGTTGCTTTAGCATAGATTTAGTCTGGCAAGATTCTGTCTATAGTGTGTAAGCAAATAAAGGAACTGTGCTGGACTCAACTGTTTCCTCATTGTTCTTGGGCTGAGCCTGACAGGTGATCCCTACAGAGTGACATCAGCTCAGTTCCTATTGGCCACTTTAGGTTGGCTTGGATACACCTTCTTCTTTCTTCCTTGGCCATTATGCTTTGGTCAGCAAAAAGGTATGAAACTTTCAAATTCTCCCCCTGTACCCATCACATCTCTGAGCTCTGAGGGATTACCTAACTCAGAACTTTCTTTCTGCCTCAGCCCGTTATTTGTGGATGTTTGCCCACTGGCTGCTGAAGGCAATTCCTATCCTTAAAGTGCATGACACACCAATTGGTAGCATTATGCCTAATGGCAGGATAGAGGACAACACATTGTATTCTGGAATAGTTTCTCCTGGCTCAAGGACTAATGGATAGTACTTTAATTCAGCTGTGAAAAAGAGCCTGCAATGTAAGGCAGCCTTCTTTTGTAATTATGTTAAAATGATCTCCTTTTTCTTGATTATGCATCCACAGCCATATTGTCACTATATCCTACCTAAAGCATATTATTTCAAACATATACAGTACCTCTAAAATATTTCCCTCTTCCAGCAACCAGAAACAGTTCATCTTCAACACAGGTGAATCCCAATTCATCCATACAGAGGTGGTCAGCAGCCTTTTCTCCAGCAGTCTTTTGAAATAAGCTTTAAAAGAGGTTATTCAAGAAGAGCGTTGACCCTTTTATTTACAGTAGCCTTGGATTAAAAGATGTTGCATATCTCTGCATACTCTGGGACCAAGAATTCCTTTTCAAGCACTTAAGCTACAGACTAGTCATGCATTTCTGTTTGTTTCTCGTAAAGATAATTCATAGACATACAAACTCAGAGGCCAATGGCAATTTCTTGAAGGTCTTTAGAAGTAGCAGCTGCACACTTTCCACCCACTTAACATCCAAGCCTATAAGAGGCTTATGTAACAGCCCCAAAGCTCTTTTTTTATCTCTTTCTCTCCAGAATGAAATTATTCCTTTAGAGGATTGCAACCTCAGTGTTTTTAAAAATACTAAGTGTATAGCTATTGTTACTAATGAGGCCAGACATAACAGTGGCTAGGTTTACACATTGGCAAATCTGACTTGTTAAAACATTGTTAAACCACAGCAACCATTGTGTAAACCAATAAGCTGTGTTTGCACAATACAGTTGATTGCAAACCAAGATTTGCAAATGTGATGGTCAGGTTTATACAGCATCCTAAAGCAAAATTAAACCAACCACATTATGGCTTAGTGCAATGTGTGATCCCACCTACTGAGATACGTCAATAGGTATTTAAATGATGATTTTGCCCTGTATTGAATCCAGACCATTGATCCAACCATCTTGTCAGCAGCTTCCCCAGTTTTGCCAACTAAAATATTTACTGATTGTTGATATGGAAAGAGCATGGTCTCCTACTGAGCTAAGACATTTCTTAATTGGTTCATGGTCCTGATATTAGTTGCATGAGTATATAGGATTAGCTTTATCAGGCTCGGTCTGAAAGTTTAGGAATGTCTTGTGGCTAGGAAAGAGAATAGACGTGGATAACACCATGACTGAGTATAGTAGATTTATATATTTTATATTATATTGTACCAAAGGCAGCCAGCATAAAGTATAGAGATGGGGAAAAAAATTCATTTGGCTTAGAGTTCAATTTGAATCGACCAAATTCTTCTTCAAGAGCCTGTTTGGTGTAGTGGTTAAGGTACCAGGCTAGAAACCGGGAGACTGAGTTCTAGTCCTGCCTTAGACACAAAGCCAGCTGGGTGACCTTGGGTCAGTCACTCTCTCTGAGCCCTAGGAAGGAGGCAATGGCAAACCACTTCCAAAATCATGCTAAGAAAACTGCAGGGACTTGTCCAGGCAATTGCCAGGAGTCAACACTAACTTGAAGGCATAAATAAAATAAAATAAAATAAAATAACCTTCAGTATACTAGCTGGAACACAAATACCTTGGTTTTCACATTTTATCAGATGCAGATCTTTTAAAAATATATACAAAAATAAGTATTATGGAAAACATACTGTATACAAAACACATATAGAGAACTATAGGCTGGCTGAGTGAATAGCCTGCTGTCTGCTGCCATTGTCCTTTTCCAATGAGAAGCAAGGGGAGGAGAAAATTCCAGGGAAGAGAGAAAGGGTTGGGGTTTTTTGTTTTTTGTTTTCTGTTTTTTTGTTTTGGTCTCCACTGGTCTGGCAGGCTAGGAAATCCTGAATGCCTCACAGGACTGTAGAATAATACAGCCCAGTCAGGAAAATGCAACATGGGCCAGTCAGGAATATATATCCCCAAAATGTACCCAGATGGGAAAATGTGTCCCCAAACCCTGAGAGAATGGAAACCAGTAAGGTAAAATTGGCAGGGAAAATATATGCAGGCGTGCAAAGGATCTTTTAGTTCTTTTCTGTGCTGCTTTGTTCAGTTTGCATAGTTTTAAGTATCTTCCCATTTTCTCTCCCTCTATTTCTCTGTTGGTTTTCCCACCAGATTTCCCAAAGATTTCCTGCTTTGATGTTAGAAATTTCACTCTCATGTGATCTGGTGTAGCTGTTTTTTCCCACATCCTTATTTTGTTGCCTTTCTCAAATAAAAATCTGAGGTACTAGAATAATAAAGTATTTGGCTTGCACTAACACCACATGCCCTAAAAGTGCTCTCCCTCATTTCTGTCTGTCCTATCCAGTCCGGCAGGACAAGCACACTCTGGGTCCCACCTGCTACAGAGTGTCAGCTGGTGGGGCCCAGAAGGACAGCCTTTTCTGCTGTGACACTTGCCTTCTGGAACATCATCCTTCTGGAGGTCAGATTGGCCCTGACCCTGGTGGCCTTTCATAAGACCTCAAAGACCTGGTTCTGTGTTCCTGCCTGCAGTACAGGTATGTGATGGAGTCCATTTCCTTGTTGTGGTAATCGATGTTTTTCATTTCTCCTGCCTGCTGTGTGTTTTATTTTTTGTATATGTATTGTATATGCATGTGTTTTTTATCTATTTTGAACATTTTTAGCCACCCAGAGTCATGCATTTGAAATGGGCAGCCATATAATTCTAATAAATAAATACATAACATTGAAAAGTGGAACAGTTTATTTATAAATTTATTCTTGGAAAAAAGGGATTACCTATTCTTCCCAAGCCAGATTCCATATGAGGGGCATCTCCCCATTGAAGGACAAGTGTAACTATCTAGCTAAGTAGAACCCTTTCATCTGGGGAAATGGTTATTACCAGAGCTGCCGGAACTCTGGTTAAAAAAAAGTAGGACAGTAGAGATCTCAAGGAAGTAGCTGATATGTATGTATAAGTCTTCTCCCTGCTAGTTTTTTTTTTAAACACTGAAATTTGCAAAGTGGTGCAAAAACACAACTTTTCTAAAATTTAAAAATTTGGAAAAAGAAATATACAGCTTTGTTTGTCTCAAAGGAATGTCCTTGAAAATGTCCACAGAATGTCATGAATGTACACATAAAAACTAAAGAAGCCCAACCTTTAATGTTTCAGTAAAACATATCTGTTTCTTCACACTGGTTTTTTTTTTTTTAATGTATTCTGACAGGATCCTGGCACAAGGTAGACAAAAATGATTAGCTGTCTCAAGACATCAAAATGTAAATTCTATCAAATAAAACAACATATAAAAATATGCTTCTACATAATTGGGTTGATAAATGATATTTATTTCAAAACTAATGTTTCTGTCATTTTAAATTACAGCTTTTGGAGGCTTTATTCTACATCATTTAACATTCATGAATTACTTTCTTGCTCCATTTTCATCTATAAACCTGTATCCTTAGCATAAAAGTAAAGAATGCCAACAATTAAAAAATGTTTCATGTTTCTCATTTACAACAGATTTGTAATCAGATCTGTAAGTCATCATCCCGCAAGGACTATAAAAGATGATAAAGAGAAGAAAGGAAAATAATCAAGTCCAAACACAGTCCGCTGGTTTTGCAAGAGCCAAATAAGAGAGGTTTTATCTATGCTAGGTGCTTTTAGTTGGAAAGAGAAGAAAACATGGTGACATATGTAAGACACAGTGTACAGTACACAGTTACATCCATTTTCTTGATATAGAGCTTTTGGAGATGTGGCTCCAGCAGCATTGATTCTTTGCACCTTTTATCTCATGACTACTAAGGGTATTAGGAACAGAAATGTCAAGCAAGGGGTCCCTCTTTGCTCCTCTGTTTCTTCTCTGCTTTCCTCTGACTGGAGGACTGATAGGCAATTCCATTCAGTTAACTTTTTTCAGGAAGGACAGAGCACTTCCTTCCTTCCTTCCTTCCTCCCTCCCTCCCTCCCTCCCTCGAACATAGGTCAGGAAGCTCAAAGATGCAGGCTTTACTGTATTGGAGCAGGTAACTTTCTTAAAAACCGTTGGACCTTAAGAATGAAAGATCTGAAGCACCTCTTGGACCATAAGCATTTATCTCTACTGTTAATGGGCTTGCTTCTACTCACACATGCTTTTGAGAAATCTCAGAATTAGCACCATCTTGCAAATGAGAGCCAGTCTGGCATAATGGTTAATGTTTTGGACTAGAAACCGGGAAACCTGAGTTCTAGTCCTCCCTTAGGTTTGAAAAGCCAGCTGGGCCAGGCACGGACTCTCAACCCAACCCATTTCAGAGAGTTGTTGCTGTGGGGAAAATAGGAGGTGGCAGCATTCCATATGCTGCCTTGAGTTATACAAAAATAAAAGCAGGATATAAATCTAATAATAACTCAGCAACCATAGAATTAGGAAAAAGCAAGAGATTTGAGATACAGCTGATAAAAAACCACCTGGAATGTTTTACTTGGTGGCAAACAATTATAATTTTGGTTCATTTAGAGTATTAAAAAATACAAAGGGTATATGGGAAAAGCTGAAGGGAGTACATGAGAAAAAGTATATTACTTTAAAAGTACAACATGAAGGTTCTGAATTTGTGGCAGAAAAGGTTAGGTCATAGATAACAATCCCCTTCTCATTTCTGAGTTCTTGAAATGGTTGCAGAAGGCATACATTTTTACCAGATTAGGTTATAAAGGCCTTCTACTGAAACAGACATTCACTTTCAGCCCACACTCCATCACACAGATACCACCCACCCCTCTGTTGTACAGGATAATGTTCAGAAGTGGAACATATTTTGGACTACGAATACAGGAATGGCAGGTTAGAATATTTGATTTATGAGAAGGGCTACCCAAACATGTACAATCATAGGAGACATTAGATACCGTACATACTCCTCACCTCCATCAATAATTCAATTTACATACCCAGGTGTGAAACCCCATGTAGCTGGCAAAACCCAAGGAAGCAAGTACATGATGTATTTTGGTAAGGTAACTTTACTGCTAGTCTCAGGTAATACAGAATTTTGAAAACTGCAAGAACTTTGGCCTCAGTGAGTTAATTACTATACAATGAAGTCTCTGTAAAGTGTTCTCTCTCCGTACCTGGACTGAGTTGCTTATTCTAAGATAAGCATTTAACTTTCCCACAATCTCTCACCCCAAACTGCCTGGCAGGCATGTTCTGCCTCAGCTTAGCTTCAGCTAGTACTAACTCTGAGGGGGTGTGGGGTGTGGACTGGGAAAGGAGTGGACATCTGTGCAACTCATGAGAGACAGAGCTCTGCCTGAAGCTGACCAAGAGAGTTCTGGAATGGGAAGAGCTTCTGAAAAAGAAGTAGACGAGGTGGAACCTCCTTCTTGCTGCTGGGTTCAAAGTGTGCTCCCTCAGTACATATCCCACGCTTAACACACTGAAGTTGATTCACTGAGGATGATGATGATGATAATAATAATAATGAACAGGGAATCAGTTGGGGAGGTTTACTGGCCCAGGCATACATAGAATTGCCAGATCAGTAAGACCAGTAAGAAATACGCATGGCTGCAGAGTGTACTGTAGGAGTGCACTCACTGCAGTCAGCAATATATGAACTGGTTCTTACGGACTCATTGCCTATTTATTAATACACAGTATATTTGTATATATCTTTAAAAACATGATGTATACTTTTAATAATACCACCTATTGAAGACTGCAATACAGGTAGTCCCTGGGTTAAGAATGCCCGGTTTAAGAACGACCCACAGTTACGAACAGAGCCTATTGTAGTAAAATTCGAATTAAATACACAGTGATTTACATAATGGTTCAAGTTCATTACACAAAATTACTTATACAGTATAATACAATAATACTGTTCTGGCTTACACACAAATTCAACTTAAGGACAGACCTTGGGAATGGAACTGATTCTTAAACTGGGGACTACTTGTATGTAGAGATTCTTGATGGATACAAACGTACTAAATGCTCTGTGCTTGTGTCCCCCTTAAGTTTTTAGTAGTGGTTGCTTCCCTATTTAAGCCACTGGCAATTTTTGCCTAAATTTTGTGCAACACGCATGAGAAATGTATAATCAACTTAAAATGCTGCAGACCTAATTTCCTGTTCAATGAAGACAATTAGAGCACACTGCTTGAAAATATTATTTAGTCTTTAAACAAAATGTAATCATATTAATAAAATCATAATCTATGTAGCACAAAAACAACTGGACTGTATATATTTAATGAGGGTCAGATGATGTTGCTACTGCTGTTATTACAGTAGTTGCAATCAGGCACTGAAGCAGAACAAGGAGAACTATGCCATCTTGTGGCTTGATGATTTCTATCAATATTGCAAAGAATGGGAAAGGAAAACCACTGTACATTTATAATATGCTGTGCAATATAATCTCATGTGTTTACTCAGAAACAAATTTCAACAGCATTAGCAGGACTTATTCCCAGGACAATTTGCATAGGATTTATATCCTGCGGAGTCCTTGGTGCTCTCTGAGCTTGTTTTCTTGCAGACGTTTCTTTACCCAACTAGGTAACATCATCAGTGCAAGTGAGTGTGGGGTTTTCTCCCTGTTTATACACAGTAGCTTACCCTGCCAGTTTTGGGGGGGGTGGTTTCTCCTTGGTAGTTCCTTGATTAGGGTATTGTTTTCTGTTTGATTGGTTGCCTGGTGTTAATCCCTGTTTATCTGCTGGAGAGGATGTGTTCTGGTTTTTTTGTTTCCTTCCTACTTTTTCATTGTCTCTTTTGAATGGTGTGTAAATATGGTTTATTTTTATGTGTCTATTGATGGCTGATTTGTCTGAATGCCAAGCTTCCAGGAATTCCCTAGCTGTTTTTGGAGTTAGCTTGGTCTAGGATGCTAACAGTTTCCCAGTTGAAACTATGGTTGAGTCTCTCCATTTGTTGTGAGATTAAGGAGTTTTTATTGTGTCTTCTGACTGTTAGTTGGTGTTCATGGATGTGCTCTGCTAGTCTTCTGCCTGTCTGTCCTACATAGTGGTGGTTACAGTCATTACACTGTATGTTGTAGATGACTCCTGTTTTTTCTTCTTGGGCTACTGGGTCTTTTGGTTTACTTAAGATGTTTTGGAGGGCTTTAGTTGGTTGGTATGTTATGGTGATGCCATGTGGTTGTAATAGTCCGTTGGTTGTTTCTGAGATATTTTTGATGTATGGTAGTGTTATCCTTTTCATAGCTGTTGTTGGTTGTGCTGTAGTGGGTTGGGTGGTCAGGCACTTTTTGATAAAGTTGCATGGGCATCCATCTTGTTGTAAGATGTTGTGTAGGGGGTCTTTTTCCTTTTTCTTGTGTTCTGGGTTGCTGCAGTGCATTTCTGCTCATATAAACATTCTTACACAGCTCCTTTTATGGGAGGTTTGATAATGGACCACTTGGTTAGCGTGGATTGTTTTTCGATAGAGTCGTGTTTCTAATTTGCTGTCATCATTTTCTCTGCTGATGAGGAAGGGTAGTGTGTTGTTTCTTCTTCCTAGTCCCATTCAGACAACAGACACATAGAAATAAACCATATTTACGTATCATTCAATTCAAAAGAGATAATAAAAAAGCTAAGATGGAAACAAAAAGACCAGAACACATCCTCTCCAGCAGCCAACGCCCAGATAAGCAGGGATTAACACCAGACAAACAAGCAGAAAACAATACCCTAACCAAGGAGAAAACTGTACCTCCACCAACACTGGCAGGGCAAGCCACTGTATATAAACAGGGAGAAAACCCCACACTCATTCACATTGATGATGTTACCTCTTCTATTAGATTTACATCCTAAAATACAAGGGCTATAAACTAATTCTTAATTCTGAAAGCCTGTTGGAATTTCTGTTTTAATTAGAATAATGGGTAAATTGGATAATTTTACCTGTTCTATTTCCCCGGGTGTTCCAGAGAAGTAGTATTTCTTATGTTTGTTCCCTTTGACAAAAGAGTTCAGTAGAGATTAATGACATTTTTATTATATGAGTTTATTTACAAATACAAGTTGAGCAAAGATTTTTCCATTAATAACATAAACCATTAGTTCACTATTCATGTTTGCTATTCAAGACTACATTTACTTAATTACCCATTAGTAGTTGCTTGTAATTAATTTGTTTTTCCTTTTATTTTCAATATGCCTTTACAGTGAATTTTGGCAGCTGCTCTAAAATTGTAAATGAATTCCATTCAGTGCAATTTTCCATTTTTTCTAACATTAATGCACACCCTTGTGTGTGAAGCCCTGACATGTCAACAAATCTCAAGTTCAGAATGCATGCTGCTATTCCTTCCCTTATATTCGTTTTGTGCCACTCCTCCAAATGTAATGTAAATGATGAACTATTCTTATTACTGGAACATTTGACAAATCTGTAAGGAACATTTAACACAGAATTAATTTTTCTCTTATCACAAATCTGTAGGCATGAATTAATGTTTTCAACACATTTTGAACTATTCACAGCATATTTCAATGGATACTTTGATCATTAAAGTGACCATATGATCCCACTTTTGAGTTTGAAATTGGTCTTGGAGTCTTTGACGCACAGAATTAGTTATGTCTGTCCAGCCTTATTTAAAAATTAAGTAACGGAAGTACGTGAGCTGTTTTCAGATGTTTTCAGTAATCAACAGGATACTGCTATGGTACCTGTTAAGTAAGACAGTGAAAAGGTTCAGCTTTATAGTAGTTGAGAAGTCATGATGGAGTTGGGTGGCCCCATAAATTTAATTAAGTAAATTGATCTAGAGTTGTTTCTTCATAATCAAGGCCAAGTTCTTCTATCTGACTTTTGTCAATTCTTCTTCCAGTAGATAGAAAACATCTGGGATTATTCAGTTTGCCCAGAAACTGAAACCCTGAAAGCTTTGACAGATAATCACTGCCATTATTTTGACATGGTGAAAAGAAATGAAAACATTTACAAATGGAAAGAATATGCTTAAGGCAGGAGTGAGCAGACCACAGGACCCCTTTGGAGATTTTGTCGGTGTTCTACTGCACTGCCAACATTTGCTGGTAAAGCACTAAACTGCTGGAACACAGATCTTTGGATTTTTAGAGTTACAGAGGGAGCAAATGGATGTACTTTACTTTTAAAAAACCCTTACATTTTCTAATGAGGCTCAAAATTTTAACCCCATCCCAAACCATGCTTCCTCATAGACCTTGTCAGAGAGCATTTCTATTTCCCAGAAAAGAAAAAAATGCAGCCCTTGGCACAGGAAGGCTGTGGAGTGGAAGGTACAGTGTGAGTGCAGGAAGGCCATGGAGTGAGGGCGTGGTGCTGCATGAGCACAGGAAGGCCAAGGGGTGAAAGGCGCAGCGCGGCATAAGTGCAAGGCTATGGGGTGGAGGGTGTGGCACTGCACGAGTACAGGAAGGCCAGAGAATGGAGGGCGCGGCACGGCACAAGTGCAGGAAAGCTGGGAGGACTTATCAGAGTGACTGGCTTGTGAGAAGCCAGTAGGGAAGGTCGAAAATGGTGATCACGTGATGGTGGCTCCCTGTGACGTTGTAATTGGGGTGCTGCGATGTATGGCTGGAACTTCGAGGATTGGTCATACAATCCATTTTTTTAACACCACCATAACTTTGCATGGTCGCTTAACGAATGGACATAAGCTGAGGACCACCTGTATTTTTGCTGAATATGCTCTATTGAATCTACTGTAATCTAAATTCTACTGCTTCCCATTGTCTAGGCAAACATACAGTCCTTTTCATAGTACAGCCTTTCTTGCCAACCAATTTATGCCCCATGGAAGGATCCTTTACCCTAGGGTTTAACCCTAGCCTTAGCCCTTCATCTTCATTTCATTAGCAAACAAGAATGTATGTTTGGCTCACGGCTTTTAAAGAGCAGCTGCTGCCTCCCTTGGCCTGAAGTTGGAAACCTGATATATTAAAACATGGACCTGTCTCATGTAGTCAGTGTCACTCTTTTTTACTGTATCACTTCATTGGGATGACATCAGCCTGACAGCAGCGTAACCATCTGTCAATTATAAGGGGATATTTTTTCTCTTGTAATTAGCAGTCTTGAAGCTATGCAACCATCATGACATGAGGAAAGGACAATAATTCTAAACTGAAGTGACAGCTGACTGAGACTGAGACCATCAGGGAAGACCAATATTACTGTACCAAGATATGCTCATACGTTTTTAACAAAAATATATTTTATATGAAGAGCATCCAGACACAAGTGCCGAGGACTGAGAATTAAACATGCAATGAATATACAGTGGACTCCAATGACATAAATACAGTCTAGACAGGGGTAGCAGTCCCCTGATACCACAATTTTGGCTTGTGGTCTGCAGCAGGGCCAGCATGCACCCACAGAGTTACCTGGCAGTTGCCTACCACAGTGTGATAGGAAGAAGCAGAGTGGTAAGTGGAAACAGACTGCAGGCAAGAGCAGCCAGCCTTGGGGCATATTGATTAGGACAATCATTAGATGGCAGCAGAGATACATACATTTCTACCTTCTACTTCCATCTAGTGGTTATCCAATTTCTTCAACTCAGATCTTATAGCTCTATACTGATATGACCTGCCAGTACTGTTTTAACCCTAGGTAAATACCCTGAATTGCCATTGCTGCCATTCCTCTCCAAGATCAGACTCTGTGAACAAAGGGTGTGCTTCTTTGAACATGGTCAGTAACTCTCCAACTGGTACAGCTGGGAGGCCCATCTAAGGAGACTGCCTTGAGCGCATTACTTATGCCTCTTATTGGCTGTTTTGAGGCAATCATCTTGCATATTGTTCACAATATTTGCATTCTGCCTTTCTCTATAGCTCAAGGGAACATGGTTATATTTAGAGTTAACACAGCTTTTCAAAATGCAGGCTCTATATTTTAATCTTTTCACCATACTCCCCAGGCTTTAGTTCTGCTCATCTGCATAGCTATGTGTTAAACTATATCAGTCTGATCGTCTTTATTTCTTCCTCTGGAAATGTCTTTGATTGGCTTCTGTCCTCTGCTCCAGAAAGTAAAATGCACCTATGTAGCATTGTAGAGAAAGACCTTATTACAGGGGTTATGTAGGGTCTCAAAAATCCAGATAATAATTGGAAAACAGCAAAGATTTCATTTTCTTTTTTTTGCTGCCATACAGATTTTTGTATCCTATTATCTTGTACTCCTACTCTAACAGAATTTTCAGCTGACTAACATGATTGTCTTTAAATATATTTACATCTTAACAGCACCCCGAATATTTTTAGAGCTACTGAAGAATAATTTTATTTAAGATATAATAGCTGTATCCCCTTTTCCATCTGCTATGCAACTAAATGAAATCTAAATCAACCTTCAGCTTGATAATAATGTCCCTTAGTCTTCACTTTAACCATTCATTTTCACCACCTTTTTAGACTTGCAATAGTCAAAGTAGCCTGAAAAACTATGCCTTTATCAATGAAAGCTGACCCTATTAATTAAGCAACATTATACACTTTTCTGGAGTAACTTTCATTAATAAGATCTACTTTTTAATTAGATAGGAATGGGAAGCTTATGGACTTTTGTGTAGGAGGAATAAACCCTACTACAGTAAGTCAGGCTTACTGAATAAATATACCTAAAAATAGTTGGTAATACTCCATTTCCTAAGTAATATGTTTCATTTGGTTAAGTGGCTCTTACTCCCTTGTAAGAAAATATAAAATAGCAACTGGTTTCATTTTAAAATTTCACATATTACCCTTCATCAATGGTCCCAAGGCAATTCACAAAAGCAAAATAAAAACAAAAAACTAATGAAACTGATTTAAAGTCTGCAGCCCTAATGATGAAGTTGTTGCCTAAATATATTAGGCCTAATAATAAATGAAGAGATTTCAGCACTCTCTTAGGAGCCATAGGTAATGAAGGAGATGCACTGAAGTAAATGATAGAGAAAGGGAGGTATCCCACCTCTCAGTACAAAAGATATTTGGCTTGATGCATTTTCAAAAATGTATTTGGAATACATTCCTCCCTCTGTAGCCATAGGTGCTGAGAATTTCAATGCAGTCTAGTTGCTTCATCCTTCCTCTGCCAGCTCAATTGATTTCCATGCTAACTGTGAAAGTGGGGAAGTATCATTCTACAAATAGGTTGTGTTTACAGGGCATAGATATCCATGGTTAACTTACCCATGGTTTACTCAACCTAATTTACTGGATTCACATGACACACCAAACAAAGCAACAGCAGTGTAAATAATTGTACACAAGTTGGATTCACACAATATACTAAGCTCTTTAACCATGTACAGTAACAGTAAATAAAGCACAATCAGCTAGTTCACACAAGCTAATCATGATTTACAAATCATATTCTCTGGTTTCTCAAGACATCGGAAAACCCATCACACCATAGCCTAGAATGGCTGAGTTTGCACAGCTTGCAGTATAAAATGGTAAAATCTTCGAGTTGACCTCAGCTTCTGGTGAATTGTTGGAAGCGTTTCTGTATCTTTTTCCAATACTCAAGTGGTTCGGAACTGTTTACTGCGGGATTCCCCCCCCCCCCGCCGCCCAATTTCAGCCCATACCCCTAGGATTTTCTACTGTTTCTTCTCCAAGTGCTAAGCAGTTTGTGTGAATCCAGCCCGGGAGGTTAATGTATTGGTCAGCGGATCATGCGATCTAGGAAAATTGGCTTGAATAAAGCAAGATTCAATTAATCACGGATGAATGGGTAATACGACACAGCCTATGAGGATGAGCCTAGCTCACAGGCTTATTAAATAATTTTTCCTCCAAGTTAAAGCGCAGTCCTACAAACATCACCTCCACGCAGGGAATTTTCCCCATCATCATATTTTTCTGTGTTCTGCACAGGCAGTGTAGTCATTCATCAACCTTCCATTCCAAGAGCGGTAGTTTGCGTCTTTTCTTTTATCCCATCCCAGCCACCGTACTGAAAAATACAACCCCCGTAGCTGACATAATGGCCGGAAGACAACGAGCGCTGGAGAATTGAGTCGAAAGTTCAAATGGAGCGCATGCGCCGTTACGCTATTCCGGTGCTGAGGAGCCTGTGCTGGGCGGGAATTCTGGAGGTGTTGTGGTCATAGCGCGCGCTTTTTCAACTCGGTTCTTTCACTCCTTTAGGATTTGGTCGGCGGATCGCAACCATGAGCCTCTGGGTGGACAAATACCGGCCGACCTCGCTCTGCAAAATAGATTATCACCGAGAGCAGGCGGCGCAGCTTCGCAACTTGGTGAGAGGCGGCGGTGTCTGGGCTCTTTCCTATTTGGGGAGGAAGGAAGAGGAGAAATAGCACCTCCTCGCCCTTTATGCATCCCCAGCTGCATTTCCTTTTGTTACTTCTTCCTCTTCATTCTTTGGCAACCACTGTGCCATGCTGCTTTTACTGGCTGTTTCTTAGCCATTAGAGGGCATTTTATTCTCTGGGGCCACTTTTCAGCGGAAAGCAGCGTTTTCCAAACCAAGAAATTATGATTAAAAGGACTGTATCTAACAGGAATATACATATATATATATATATATAATATATATAAAAATATATAAATAAAAACAACGTGTTGTAGGTGCAGAGACAGAAATCTCCTTGGTCGCCCTGTGGGATGACCTGTGCTGAGAAAAAGACAGAGAGAATGAAACCTTGTTGGGCCTCCTGGATCTCTTAGTGGCTTTTGATAGTCGACCATGGTGTTCTTCTGGACAAGCTGTCAGAATTGGGATGGCTCCACTTCTGCTTGGCTGTTTCCATGCTGGTGGGTTATTCTTCTGCCTCAAGGCAGTTGAGTTATAGAGTTCTTAGGGCTCCATTTTATCCTTTATGCTGTTTAACATCAACATACAACTGACAGGAAAGGTCATCTGGGGATGTGGGCTGAGGTGCCGTCAATATGCGGATGACATCCAGCTCCTTTTCATCTAACACAAATGAGACTGTTGGTGTTCTGAAATAATGCTTAGGCAGAGTAATGGACCAGGTGAGGGCCACTAAGCTGAGCCTTAATCCAGACATGATGGGTTTACTGTCCAGCTGGGTGGTACCTGTACTTGTCCTAAAGGACCAGGCTTACAGCTGGAGGGTGCTCCTGGTTCCATTGCTGTCACTAGAGGCTCAGATGGCCTCAGTGGCACAGAGTGCCTTCTATCAGCTTCAGCTGATATACCTACTATGACCTTACCTAATCAGAAGCAGCGTTTCAGCAGTCATGCTCTGTTAATTTCCTGGTTGGATTATTGCAATGCATTGTACATGGGGCTGCCTTTGGAAAAAAAAAATCTGGGAACTTCAATTAATTCAAAATAGAGCAGCTAGACCGTTCTCTGGGACTGACTGATATGTACATATTATGCCAGTACTTTGCCATCTATACTAGCTGCTGGTCCATTTCCAGATCCAATTCAAAGAGCCTCAACAGGAGCAGGTTCTCTGATGGAGTGCTTTCTCTCATAAGTACTTACCCTGACTTCAAGATCATTTAATGAGACCCTCATCCAGGCTCCCTCGCCAAAGGAGATGAGGTGGGCTTCCATAGGAGAGAGACCTTTTTCTGTGGTGGCAGATGACTGAGAGGTGCGCGCGCACACACACACACACACACAGCAATTAAAAGAAGAGGCAGATTGTAAGTGCTCAGAAGATAAATAAAATAAAACAACCTATAGAGGCTCAACCACCACTCTGCCCCAAGGCCTGGAATAATAGCTATATTTTCAGTAGCTTTCTGAATGCCATCATAGTGGGAGCTGTATGAATCCTGGGGGTGGGGGGGAGAATGCTGTTCCAGGTGCTGTGACTGAGAAGGCATGCTTCCTAGGTCCTGATAGGTGACACTGTCTTATCAATGGGACCTGATTTCACCACCCAGGCAGAAACAGTCGATGTAGGTGGTTCCTCAAACTGAAATCAACTTTATTGAAATTTAAACCTGTTGTTCTTTATCTTGTCTTTTGGAACAACTCTAAATCGTTCTGCCCCATCTTCTAAACATCAGCCCTTCAAATACTCAAAGACAGGCATTGTGTCTCCCTCTGTCTTTTGCTGCAGGCTAAACATATTCAATGCCTCCAATCTTCCCTTAAAAGTTTTTCCTTCCATTCCCCTTGTCATCTTGGATGTTGTCCTTTGGACTCCCTCTGGTTTGTCTGTGTCCTTAAAATGCAGTGCGTAGAACTGGATGCAATAATGTATATCTGGTCAGACCTACATTATGCAGAACAGAGACAAAGAATTACATCACTTAATCTTGATGTAGTCCTTCTGTTGAGGCAGCCTAAAATTGCATTTTATTTTTATGTAGTCACATCACACTGTTGGCTCATATATAACTTTTGACCTACTAATACCCCTAGACTCTTTCTGCATGTACCGCTATTCTGTATGGTCCCTCCATCTTATGCCTTTGATTTTTCTAACCTGTTATTATCCTGTTACATTCCCTAAGCAATGGGACCTTTTTCTAACCTGTTATTATCCTATTACCTTTCCTAAGTAATGGGACCAACCCCATTTCCTTCCTTTTACTATTGTCACTGCCAAAGTTCTTTTTGTTGTTTTTTGTTTCCCTTTGTAAGCATAATTTCCTTTTGTGTTTTAAGCCTTCTGATGTGCTTTCCATAGAAAGTAAGAAAGTATACTTGTTGGTATACATCCTTGATTATACCCAACTGCCATTTTCTGTCATGTCCATGTCCTGTTTAACTCTTAGGTCCATGTCCTGCCCTTAACTCTACAACAATTTCCTAACCACCTCTCATCTTTTTCTGATTGGCATGGTGTGCAACTATATTTCCAGGATCTTATTTTTGTCAAGCTCCCAACCTTCTGTGCTCAATAGTATCTAGTACTTCTCTAAGCACTGAAATCATTTACTTGAAATTTTGTGTGCATGTATGACACACAAATGTGCTCCAGTGTCTCTTTCTGTAGTATCTTGATTATGTGGTTCCATCCTCATAAGGTTCCTATTGTTTCAACCAGCTGTTTCCAGTTAGGATCATATTTAGCAGTTATTGTCTCTTTTTCAGCCTTCTTGAGAATGAAACCCTTAGCAAGACCACTGAGAAATTTTTGGGACTTTGCAGTCTTGGCTGAATTGGTTTCTAACATATCTCCAAATAGTTGTAGTCTCCCATTATTACTATAGTATCTCATTATTATTGTAGTTCTCCTTCCTGAAAGGTTCAGGAGTGCAACATCTACCCTTACTGCGTGGCCTGGTGGTCTGTAGCACCTTTGTACAGTAACATCTTGTATTTTCTCATTTGTTGTAGTCTTACTAGGCCATTGTGCTAATATGGCTTGAATATATGTATCCACTTCTTTCATGTATAATGCCATCACTCCTCCACTTTCACTGCCTTATTCCTTTTGTATAAGTTACACCCTTCACAATCCTTGGTATCATGTGTACGTTTTGTTCTACAGGATTCAATAATGCCTACTAAATCATATTTGTCTTCTTGCACATTTCTGTAGAGACACATGAATCCTTAAGTCACATGACTTAAATTGACCTATGTCTTCCTGTATTTATTTGCTCATTATTGGTACACTCACATCCTCTAAATAACCCCTAATCCTTTTCTCAGCATTGATATCACACTCTTTTTGTGGACTGTCTTCTGTAAATGAATATGCCTTCAAAATATTTGTTCCCAGATCCTATGCTATGCAGCCCTTCTCTTCCCAGGAATCCTTCATCTGGGAAATGTGTTCCCTCAGTGAAGAATGCTTAATAAATAAATGAATACATTTCCTGTTATTTTAATGCAAAACAAATTATTAGAAGCATTTTAATTCTTTGTTTTACAAACTTCAGAAGATTTCAACTCACTTTATTTGAAACATGAGAACATCCTAGACCAGCAGATAAATGTTTATAGGCAGTGTACCTGTACACATAAAATATATAGAAAAATAATTTCTTTGTGTATGCACACAGAGTATAACATAGCAAAGTAAACATATAATATAACAAAGGTTACAAACATGAGATACAGCCTGCAGTATTCCTGATTAAAAGCTGAAATGGCATACAAACTGAAAAATTTCATTTAGGATTGGAAAAGTTCTCTGCTAGAAATTTTAGAGAATCTTTTTTGAAAGGAGGAACTACTACTGCCTGTGCTTTAGAAACTGTACTTCTGTTGTTGCAGCCTAAGGTTGCTTAATTATGTTATACTCCTTCCCAGAGCTTATTTGCCTTCTTCCTGCCTTTCTGACCCAAGCCTACTACCACCTGGAAGGAAAAAATTAATAATGCACTATTATTATTGGCGGTCACGCAATCAGCTAGATGTTTAGACTGGATTTAGCATTTTTATTCCTCCTATCAAGTCCTTCCAAAGGACCTGGGATGGGCAGATGTTGTTTGATGGTGTTAAAGGTATCATCGCAGGATATAAGCTGTGCCAAATAAAGCTGCCTTTTGCAACTGACTGATGGTGATTTTGTCAATGCCGGTGGTCTTCAAGTGGTGCTTAGGTGTTTTGGGATTGCACCTAAGACTCCTATTACTATTGGTAGTATATTTGATTTCTTTTGCCATAGTTCTATTTCTATTTGCAGGTCTTTATAGTTTGAGATTTTCTTCAGTTCTTTCTCTTCTATTCTGCTGTCTCCAGGTATTGCAGTGTCCACTATCCAGACTTTTTTGTCTTAACAGTTGTTAAATCTGGGGTGTTGTGCAGCAGGTACCTTTCTGCTTGAATTCTAGTCTCAGAACACTTTAGCTTCTTCATTTTCTATTACACTGTCTGTTTTGTGGTCCCACCAGTTCTTGCTTGGAGGCAAATGGTATTTCTTGAAGATATTCCAGTGTACCATTGTTGCTACTTTGTCATGTCATTGTTTGTAGTCAGTCTGTGCGATCTTCTTGCAGCAGCTAACTAGGTGGTCTGCTGTTTCTTCAGCTTCTTTGCAGAGGTGGCATTTGCTGTCTGTTGCTGTCTTCTCAATTATTATTATTACTATTATTGTTGTTGGTTGCACAGTCAGCCAGATATTTAGACTAGATTTGGCATTCTACATCAGATCAACACAGCCATTGTAAGAGCTCCCCACGATTGAGTGTAAATCAGAGGGTATAATTTCTGTTGATTCAAAATCTATATCGCAGCTTGATGACATGTTTAGTGTTGTACTCCAAAATTTATCAATATCTGTTTGGCAGGGGCTAGGTGGGATGGGGGTGTTCAGGAGTTTTATAAGATAAAATGGGTACCTGAAGTATCTGCATGGATATCTTAAATATTTTCCTTAAAATCTCCAAGCTTGCCAAAATTCAGTGCCTTCAATGCTTCATCCAATTTGGAGGCATAAAAGATATGCTGGGGGTCCCAGGGCTGTGCTTTTGATATAAACAGTCCTGAAGTATGGATCAGCATTTATATTCTTAGGTACTCTAGCCATGTTCAGCATCTAGTGATTATTAATAACATTACAGATCCACTGTAGATAGCCTGACTTGTGGATATATTCAAATCCAAGTCATTGCCTATTAGAAATGAAATGTAAGATCCAATGCAATATTAAGTACACATGCTTGATTCCCATTGGAAAGTAAAAACAGTGAACTCTTATTTTGGACTATGGCCAATATGGTTAGATGATGAACTATTTGAAGATGGGGATTTCCTTCACAAGTATAGTTCAGAGTTTGAAAGTTCTGTAAAGTTAATCTCAAAGTTCCCCTATTTGGATTTTGAAAGTGCTCTTTGTGTTTTAATCTCAGGCAAGACATAAAATCTTTTCTTAAAAGGTTTCTTTATGAGCATTTATAGTTATGTTCTCCTTTCAGCAATATCCATAAATTAGAAAGCATAAGGTTCTTGGGTTGGAGAGTGTACATTTTTGACATGCTTAAATTACAGCATCTCTCTTTGTAGCTATTATTCACTACAGTTTGCTATTTCTTCCTCTCAGATTTATTCTGTCTGACCCTAGATGGTATTGTTCATTTTGAAATCTTGTTTATGGAGAGATGATACATCCCAGGATAACTGTCTGTTTATGTCTGACTTGGAGCCTCTGTACAAGGTTGTGTCATGCCAAAGATGAAATAGGAACACCTTGTATACTTCTACAATAAAATATGAAAGTGCTTTGTTGCAAAGCAAGGGATGAACTTAAACTGCTTTGGAGTGAAAGTAATTCATCTTAAACAAAACTCAAACTTTGCCTTTTATAATCTAAGACAGAGCTGGTCCTGGAATGTAAGGTCTGGTGAACCTAGTTTTAACTGACTTTGATACAGCAGTCTGAAAATAAAAAGACATACTCCAAATCAAAGGACCTCAAAGTATATCTTGTAGGGAGCTTATGATATTGGTAGTTGTATTTTAGACCTAGCTTTCAGCTTGCATTAAATCAAGGCTTGGTTAGGCATGAATTGTTGACTAAATGGTAAATGGTTGGGTTGTATAACATGCTAAACGTAAACAATGTTTTACAATTCACAATGGCTGGGTTCACAGAATTTACTAATCCCAAAAAATAACACAATGTGTTCACTCAGTTATACAGCCCAATATAATTAATTTTGTCCCATGTATAAATTGCCATGGGAATATAAGAGCCTGTATCATGTTGAAGCAGGCTATTGGTTCATTTAGGTCATTGTCAACTAAATTATCTAGAATTTACAGTAGAAGTGTTTTCCAGTCTTGTTAGATATGATTGTGACAGATTTGGCCTAAAAACATAACTTCTGCTACTGAGCTCTAGTTCCTCACTTTTGCTGGGTTTCAGATAATTTTGTTAGCTTCAGCTCTTCTTTATATTGCTTCTTGATAATGGCCTTCATGCTGTCATTTAAGATTATTTCAAACATCTGTTTTGGGTTGCATTCCATAAAATTCCAAGAATACTCATCCTGGTGTGCCAGGAATCTCTTGGGCCTCGCAGTATATACTGACAACTCTCAATAGTGGTATATCCTCTTGAACTCTATATAAGTGTGTCCTTGTCTTATGAATAAACATCAGTAATCCTCAAAATATAATTGAAGCAATCTGAAGGCTTGGTGGAAATTATGTCTGGTATATAATCAAGTTTTCTTTATCTTTTCAGTGCAAACTAAATATAAAAGTAATACCTTTGTATACATTCTGTTTGACAGGTTCAGTGTGGTGATTTTCCTCATCTGTTAGTTTATGGGCCATCAGGAGCTGGAAAGAAGACAAGAATAATGTGTCTACTAAGAGAGCTGTATGGTTCTGGAGTAGAGAAACTGAGGATTGAACATCAAACTATAACAGTAAGAAACATCAATTTTGCAATCCACACTTTTTTTTAATCCAATATTTCTGATTCCACTATTTCTGCATCAAGCAAAGTTTATTTCACATCTGTTATTCCTTCATTAATATCTTTTAGACATATTCTATCCATAGAAGCAGACATTGTTACTGATATTGCTGATATTGTGGCTACTAATTTCTGGCCCTGTTCTTCGAAGATCTCCTTTAATATTTCAATATTATAGTATTTTGGATCATTTTGTAAATCCCAATCCTAAAGGCAAGGTTTTTTTTCTTTTTTGCCTGGACTTTAGTCCCCTCTAGTGTCCAATTTAAATCATAAGGTCTCTTATCTCTGTTATGACTTGCAGTAGTCAAAATAATTGTGGTTCTCATGAAAACCTGTTTATTTTATATAGCTAATTCCAAAATCTTATAGTAAAAGTTTCAGTTTTCCAAATTTGTATGGACTCTTAATTCATTTATAACTTTCTTACTTCAAAATCTTGTTTAGTTTTTTGCCGTTTATTTCAAGTTCTTTAAGTTCTTAAACTTATAATTAATTTTTCTTTTGTTGAGGAATAAAGATACACTTACCAGGTGACTTTTCAGACTTATCATTCTGAAGACCTCTAATAGCCTTAAGATATTTAAATAAACAATTTCCAAAAGTGATTAGAAGTGAGGTTAGCAAACTTAGTGTCCTTTAAAAGGCGCTGGCCATGGTTGTGAGCTTGATGATTAATCCCTTAGTCTCCCAGCACTCAGACCCTCTGGAGACTGCTATCCTATGGTTTTCTCACAAGGAGCAGCCATCTGGAGCACGTATGGGAGATCTCCCATCCTCTCCTTATCTGGAGAGGTTCCAAAGAACTGGTCTATTCACCAGTTCTTCGGTCTTTGCCACAGTCATCGTCTCCACTCTCCACTGAGATGTGCTTGGCTTGCCCTGACTCCACCGGAAGTCTTTCGTGGCTGATTTCTTAGGAAAAGGAATTATCTCAGGTTCCTTTGAACAAAGAGGAAATGTGATCAGTCCTAAAGAAGCCACCTGTACATCTTCTAGGTCAATGGTGGGTACTTTGGGGTCCATTATAATTATTGGAGCTTTAAGGGTCTTTATGCCACTCTATGGGTCTTTATGCCACTCTAAATAGATCTGATGCCCCTATCTCGAATAGAAAAATAAAACATTTCTAGCAATTCTGAAGCTGACAGGGCAGGGATAGGAACAGTTTTCTGGCTTTTTTCAGGAAAAAAAATGGAGAAAGAGAGAGATATATATAGACACAGGCAATTTTTAAACATCTTCTGCAGATATAAATGAATGAATGGATGTATAGCTTGCACCTACCCTTCTTTTAGTGCTTGAGGTCTGGTGGAGGACAGAAGCATCTACCAAACTCTAGCAGCAAACCTATGAGACCTGAAGTCTAAGTCCTTCTCTTTTGAAAATAAATGATAGTGCACCCTCGAAGAAGAAATACGTTCTTAGGTTTCTGTCTGAGAACTCTACTATGTAATTTGTTCTCAGTGTACAGTGTACAACTGTAATTACCTGATACTGTTAAATCTGATATAAAAATCTTCCTAGGTTTTTAGGTAATTTTGGAGACTGAAAGCTTTTTAATCTATCTAGATGTCTATTCTTTAAATTTAAAAAGAAAATATTAGGAAATACTTTATAATCCATTTTAACATTCTTCCAATTTGTAAGAAAAATTGCAGAGAAAATGGTTTTACCAAACTCCGGTAATTTCATGATTTGGCTAATGTAATGTGTGAGTGAATATGACCAAAAAAATTTTAGCAGATGAGGCAATTTTAACATATCCCAATCCATCTAATCTGTATGGCTTCTGGTTGTCCTTCACAGCTTGGTATTTCAGTACAAGATGTAACATTTAGACACTATGATTTGGGTTTTTTTAATTGTTCTTTTTTTTTTTAATGTAAACTGCTCAGAATCATTTGGAGTTGAGTAGCCTCTCAGTTGTATTAAACAAATAAATCTCCTTTTGTTTCTTCAGAAACTTAAATATTAGATGAACATGGGGCCCTTCCGATTTTGCTGAACAGCATCTTACAGTATCTGTCACTATTGGCCATACTAGCTGAAGTTGTTGGGAGTTGTAGTTCAGCAAAATTTGGGTGACCACATGTTCATATTGTGCCATATTGTTGAATTTGATGTTTTTCAGAATATGTATGACTTTATTTCCCATAACTGCCATGCTGGTTGGTAATTATAGAAGTTTAAATCCAACACATCTGGAGTGTACTGCATTGGGCAAGGCTGCCCTAAAGTCATCTGTACAAGAGACCAGTATAGATGGAGAAAGAGTATTCTTGGCATTATCACTCTAAAGATGTTTGTTCAGCCATAACACTATTTTTTGGTGTTAGATTTAAATCTCTTTTACTCTTTATGACACTGATTGTTTTAGCTCTGATTGTTTTAGTTGTGTAACGTTTTATTTTTTTTTTTTTTGGCTTTTCACTGAGGGTTTTTTTTTTCTAATAACAAGTTTCTGATTTTATATTGTTAGGTTTTAGTGCAATTTTCTGTTTTTGAAATGACCAGTGCCTAGGGAATTTGAGAGACATCAGTGAATAAATAATAACTCAGTGTTATACAATACAAACCAAATGTGCAGTTTCTAAATGTGCAGTCAGTTCCAAATGTGCAGTTTCTAATCTACATTGGCAGTTAGAGCACATTTCCTAGAAGTCATCGACCATGCATGCAGTTGAACAAGATCTTGGAATCAGCAAAGCCATTCCCCTACTCAGTGTAAAATACAACTGAGAAATGGCTATCAAACCTCTGCATAAATGTCTCAAAGAGTCCACCACCTTTTGTTCACCTGTCAAACAGCTGTTTCCAGTAGGAAGATTTTTCTCTTGTTGATTTGAAATCTGTTTCCCCATAATTTGCATACATTGTTTCTAGTTCTGTTTCTAGAGGAGAGAACAAGGTATATATTTGAGTATTGCAATCATGCCTCCCCTTTATATTTTCTTCTCTGGACTCAATATATCTGTCAGGCCCAACCCAAGAACGATGAGGCAGTCCAGTCGAGCATAGTTCCTTTATTAGCTTACACACTAAAGACAAAATCTTGCCAGACTAAATCTGTGCTAAAGCAACTAGTGGATATACCCCATGAGACTCGGCGGGGGGGAGGGGGACTAGCCTAAGCCTCTTCTTCTCACAGTCTTGCTGCGGGCTGAGAAAGCGCTTGCCTTATACCCTCTCCTGGAATGCACTCCCTCCTGATAGCCTTGATCTCCCATTCCAGTATCCTCCTCGCATATGCCTTCCATTACAATATCTAACTCTTTCAAATGTATCTGATGGAGCAGTTTATGTATCTGTCAACACTTTGCCCAGCCTTCCCCAGGCATACAGGTAGTCCTCAACTTACAACCATTCATTCAGCAACATTCAAAGTTACGATGGCACTGAACGAATGGTTATGAGCAGTCCTCGGAGTTCTGGCTGTCTCAACACCCCGTGGTCATATGATCACAATCGGGGTGCTTGGCAACTGGCTTGCACTTGCGACTGGCTGCAGCACCCCATGATCATGTGATCTCCATTTGTGACCTACCCCGCCAGCTTCCCCAGAAAGTCAACGGGGAAGCCAGCAGGGAAGATTGCAAGTTGCTGGGGTAAGTCTCCCCCACCCGCATACCCTCCCCAGCACCATGCACTTGTGTAGTACTGGCCACTCACGCACCCTCCGCAAACCTCGCCGCACCTCCCTTGCACTCCCATGCACCCTCCCTGAGCCTTGCCGCGCCTCCCTCGTACCCTACCTGAGCCTCATCTCCCTCGCACCCTCCCTGAGCCTCCCCGTGCTTCTCGTGCACCCTTGAGCACACTCAAGCCCCACTGTACCTTCCTTGCACCCCTTCATGCACTCTCCCACCTGGCATCAGCCACTTACCTGCCTGCTGGCCTACTTGCAGTCTTCCTGGGACTTGCAGATTCCTGCCAGCTTCCCCACTGACTTGGTTGTGGGATTCAGTTAACAAGGGCAACAGGGGCTGCAGGGATTGCCATCGCTAAGCAATGCAGTTGGGCTTTATGACTGCATTGCTTAACAATGGAAATTCCAGTCCCAGTTGCCTTTGTAAGTCAATGACTACCTGTACCTCACTTTGTCAAAGCTGTTTTTAAAATGTGATGCCGTAAAGGATGTTGTACTTCAGATACTGTCTGACAAATGCTGAAAGCAGTGGGATTGTTATTATCTGAAAACTGCTACTATAATGTAGCCTGTATTTGTCCTGCCAAATGTGTTGACTCAGTTAATTTAGGCATTCGGCTCTACAGAAAATTTAATTAGCAAATTAGTACTAAGAGTATTGATTTGCACTATTATCTTTCTTCAACTGTATGATATTGGAAATAATTTGGCCTAGCATTTAGTTTAGAATTTGTGCTGTTTCACACTGAATCAGCAGTTGTGATCAAGAGATCAGTTAGCTTTTGCTTATAGTTACCAGTGGTTTCTCATAATAGTAATAATTTGATAAAAAGATTTTTTAAAGTGATATCTCAACAGACAGAATGAGTTATTTTGCATAGTTAGTAGCTTGGGGAGTAAAGCAATCACCAGTAAATATATTATTAAAGAGATTCCTTCTGTCACTTCAAATTTGGAATGATTTTCATTTTAATCAGTAAAATCAAAACATGTCAGTATTTAATAATTGGCATGACTTGAAGCTCAGTGCTTCAGTGTCTAAAACATTGTGCAAAGTGAATATAAATGGTCCTTATTATAATTCCTTATTTAGTTTAGCTTTTGCCATTTAGCTTAATTTTTTAAAAATTAAGTAATATAGTATTATGGTGACCTTCCCCACCATGTGCATTCCACTGCTACTTTCCAGTGCTTTGACCATTTAATCCCAAGGGTGCCATTGTGGAGAAAACTGTGCACTGAAGCATGCAGTGTCTGTGTATGTTAGAAGTTTGATGGAAACCAGATTTTAAAGCTTCTCTTCATTTGAAATACTGGCTGTTCTTTGTGTTTGATGCTTCCTTGCTGTTCCTCTATCTAAGTCCCTTTTCCCACCCAACTCTAGAAGAACTTGGCAGACAGCTTTTCATCACTGAAGTTCAGAGGGAGTTTTTATAAAATCAAGAGGAACATAATTAATACAAGCAATAAAAAGTAGTGGAAAGGTTATCATTTTTCAAACTAAAATGGAACAAAAGGCAAAATTACTTCAAAACATATCATGCTTGACATGTAACAATTTAAAAAAATGTACTATTTGTTGTTCAATAATGTGAGTTAACTCTCATCAGTATTGATCTAAAATTCATTTGCTTAGTATCACTTTTTTTCAGGCACCTTCTAAAAAGAAAATTGAAATCAGCACTATTGCAAGCAACTATCATCTTGAAGTTAATCCAAGGTATGTTTGTAATCAGCTCTGAATATCTAGTTTTGGGCTGCAGGAGCTGTGCAATGTTTAAAGAAACTCCAGTTTTAGTTATGGCTTTTATATATGGTACACTGAATTACCATAATTGTATTAAATTATATTCATTTCACATTAAAATGTTAGCACACTCCAACATAGAAGGTAGTAAATTTTAAAGATTGAAATTCCCAGTAATGTTGAAGTAACATGGGAAAAATATTTGGGAGGATGGAAATTTGGAGGAAAACTGAAAGGTATGCAATATTAACATATCTCATAAAATATATTATTATAACTTGATTTGTATATAAGCTTATGTTATATAAATTAAAAAGTATAATTTATTGAAAGAAAAATTATTGAATTTACTTAAAATATTATACATTTTTGTTGCAAGTGGAGCTATAACCTACTGAAATCTGAAGAATATAGTCTGTTTAGGAAAATTATGCAGGAAAAACTAACTATAATCACCACTGTAGTGAAGCAAAAAAGTTGCATATTCTGAATTTTGTTTTCCAGTATATCTGACAGATTCAAAAAGAAGTAATTTTCAGGAGGGAAACTGAGTAAAATGGCAAAACAAGACAATGCATATTATAATGTCCAGTCTGATAGCTTCTTGGAGACTAAGGATGTATAGCTAAAGGTTGCTGGGGTATTCCATCTGCTATGTTATTAGTGATAGCTATGTCATTGGTCTGCACATTTACAATCCATGCTTATGTAAGAACTCCATAAAGGAGAGAGTTCTGTGTGCATTTTCATGGGTATAAGCCCCACTGAGAGAGCCAGTTTGGTGTAGTGGTTTAGGCACCAGGCTATAAACAGGAGACTGTGAGTCTAGTCTTGTCTTAGGCACAAAGCCAGCCTGGGGACCTTGGCCAAGTCACTTCCTCTCAGTCCTAGGAAGAAGGCAATGGCAAGCCACTTGTGAAATCTTACCAAGAAAATTGCAGGGGCTTGTCCAGGCAGTCGCCAGAAGTCAACACTGACTCAAAGTCACCAGAAAAAAAAAAAAACGAACTCACAAAAATTTATTTTGCATAAACATGAATATGCAGGAATGGGGATGTTGCTGAACCTCAGCTCTCAGCATTCTATTAGTCATGCTGTCTGGGGATTATGGGAGTTGTAGAGTAAGATCAGACAGAAAAATCTTGCAGAAAAAAATGTTTTTTATATTAACTTTCAGTGATGCAGGGAACAATGACCGGGTTGTAATACAGGAGTTGTTGAAGACAGTAGCGCAGTCACAGCAACTTGAGACAAGTACTCAGCGTGATTTTAAAGGTCTGTAAATTATGCAATGGTATGATGAGTTATTTCTACAAGCCTACTTAATGTTATATTTTTTTCTCAAGCAGAAATGTTTGGAGAAATTCATTATATGTAATAAAATTATCTAGTAACATGTAAATTAGCACTTATATTCATTAAAAATTATCCACACATCCAACCACAGCTCAGCCACAAAAGGGATACCTCTTCCATACATAAAATTTTTTTCAAAAACTGCCGCTAAGTTACTACAACTCCTTGACATAATTGTGACTTATAAACTAATGAAATCCCTCCAAAGCAAACCCAAAGATGACAAAACAGGAATTATTTACAACATCCAATATAAGGACCTCAAAAACTACAATGTAGGACAAACAGATAGAAGATTGGCAGAATGCATCTACAAACAGAAGGCAGGATGAAAGATTTCTGGTTGAGGAAAATGGAGAACTAGACATCTCCGAAAGAGTGGAGACCATGCTGTGGCAACTACCAATGGATTGGTGGCAAGCTCGGTCCATTGGAATAATTCTAGATAAGGAGAGGTTGAGAGATCGTCCACTTGTGTTCTGGACAGCTGCTACTTATGAGAAGACTGCAGATAGCAGATCTGAGCGCCAAGAAACAAGAGAAGCCATCAAGCTCTCAACCATGGTGGGACCTCAAAGGACACTGGGTTCAACCACCTCATTTTCTAATCAACTTTGGAATTACAGTTATTTTACAGTTAAAAGAAGTCTTCCAAACAATAAGTTTAAAAAGCTACCTGGTGAATAAAACTTCATCCAAAAATAGAAGAAAAGTTAACTAGCAGTTTAAAGAACTTAAAGAATCTAAAACAAATGGCAAAAAGCTGAATAAGAATTTAAGTTTAAAATGGATTAAGGAACCGGACAAATTTGGAATATTAGGACTTTTGCTAAGATTTTTGAAAAACTGAGTAAACAAAACAATATTTCTGTGGGAATACAAAGTATTTAGTCTACCACTAAAGAGATCATTGACTGAAAGTTGAAAACAAAATGAAACAATGAAACCTGAGACTTTGCGATTATAGAAATGGGCCATTAGAGGGGACTAAAGTTCCAGGCAGGAAAAAGAAAAGTGAAATCTGCAAAATAACAAATAAAGGTATGACACTTGGGATATTTCAAAGGATTTTTGAAGAACTGGGAGAGAAACATATGATCAATCCAACAGCAATATCTTTGCACCAGTAAATGTATTTTTTGAAGAAGATTATAAAGACGAAGTGGAAGACGAGACAGACAAAAATATGGAAGAATTTATGGATAGACAGGATGAAGAGGGGATACAAATCCTAGCTCTTGGAGAAATATTGGAAAATAAAGAAACTGAGGATTATAGAACAGAGATGACAGAGTGGAAACACAAATGACAGATCAAGAGATGAAAAAGGACCTGGGCAAGGACTTACTTTTGTATTTAGAAAAGAGGGTTTCTAAAACCTTGAAAAAATCTTTAAGATGGACGAAAGAAAGTCCGCATGTAAATTCAATCCTACCACAGCAACTTGAGGAACTAAAGATTAAGATTGTTAGAAGCAAAAGAAAGGAATATAAAGTTGGCTTGTCTGATCAGGGTTAAAATATGGAATTTTTAATAGAATTCTGAAAACCTTTTGTAGACTTTTTGCCAACATTTGGACAGAAATGACAAAGATTTTTGGATTTATAAATGCATTGGGGGGGTGCTATGGGAAGAAGTGAACCATGTATGCAATCTCCTAGGGGATGGGGAACTATTAATTTGCCTGTACTTGTTGCAAGGAAGATCAGGAGTCACTTCTTTTTCCCCTTCCCCTTTTTAGCACTTTGTATTCTTTTTTTTTTCTTCTGATTTCAGTTTGTATTATCTTTTAGCATTGTATAACTCTTTAATAAAAAGTATTTTTTTAAAAAAAGACATGATGAAACATTAGTAATTTTACAGCACACAAATAGGTTCAACCACAATTTCAACTGGGAAGCTATAGAGATTTTAGATCAAACCAAATTTAAGAATGCAAACAAATTCCTAGAAGCTTGGCAGTCAGCCTGATTAACTGTCAACAGACATATAGAGATAAACCCAGTTATGAACCATTCAGAAGTAACAACCAAAGATCAGAGAAAGGAGGGCAAATAGACCTGAGTACGTACGTCCTTATCACATACCTATTAACAAAAAAACCAGTAAGCAGGAACCAACACCTAATTACTATGGTAAAGACTAGAAAATAGCATGCTGGTTAATGAAAAAATAATACCACCTATTAACGCATTCTGCCCAAATTCAAACAAGGCTGATAGAACAACCTGCTATATATAGACAGCCAATAAACCTTACTTCCTCATGTCAGAGCACTGATGTAGTTAACTAGATTGATAATGAAACACCTGCAAGAAGAAAACCAAGTTCAGAGAACATTAAGAACCTAACACACTTATATCACTTATAACACTTAAAATAATCATAGAACTCAGATTTATTTCTTTAATCAAGATCCTTAGCTGGCAGTTCCATATCTAGAATTTTCCCGCAAAGCTCATAATATTAAGCAAATGAAAGTTTTGTAGGAATTCTGTAATCTTTGAATGAGCATTCCCAAACACTAGCAGCTCTCTTCGTATGATTCAGGAGAGGGAGAAATCTGATAAGAGAATGCGTTAGTGAAGCCTTGCAATCATGTTTTAGGAACAGTAAGGTTTGCATATTTCTGTATTATAAGAAAATATAATCTAAAACACTTTTTCCAGTTTCAGGTGCTAGATATGTTGTTAAATAATCCAGTCAAGTGCAATGTTTGTAACATTAACATCAATAGAAAAACCAATGATGTTCATATATTTGAATTCTGGACATTAAATGTTTATAGCCTGTGAATCAGCTGTGAAATAGTATTTTAGATGTTGCCTTTGTCATTTAGAGAGCCAGTTTTTTGTAGTGGTTAAGGCACTAGATTAGAAAACAAAAGACCATCAGTTGTAGTCCTGCCTTAGGCGTAAAGCCAGCTGGATAACTTTGAGCCAGCCACTCTGTCAGCCCTAGGAAGAAGACAGTGGCAAACCCCTTCTGAAAATCTTGCCAAGAAAACTGCAGGACTATTCCCGACAGTTGCCAGGAGTCAACATTTGCTTAAAGGCACAAAGAATAAATAAAATAATAAATGGTCTTTTATGATATAATGATTACATATGGTTCTTTCTTTGTCTAAAACAAGTTACATTTTTTATCATTTGGTTAGAATGGAAATTGCACACTTGTCCTTGTCATATTTTGTTTGTGTTTTTTTACAGAAATATTAGAGCATTACAGAACATTATTGAAGCTACTTGTGCTGTGATTTTGTATCCGGGAATATATGTAATGTGGATTCTTTTGGGAGGGTGTCTTTCTCATTGGGAGGATAAGTATGACGGACTGCACCCATGTGCTTAAAATATTTACAGAAGCTGTGAGATGAAAAACAAATTCTCATGTGTGCATGTGAGAGGAAGACCATAGTTTTCTGAGTAGGAAGGCTTTATCCTGGCTACTGAATTCAGTTGTAACTAAAAGTAAATTAAGATTATTATACTATGAGAATATAACTAAAACTGATTGCTCATTTATTTTTAGTGGTACTGTTGACAGAAGTGGACAAGCTTACAAAGGATGCCCAGCATGCATTGCGAAGAACAATGGAGAAGTATATGGCCACCTGTAGATTAATTCTTTGTTGCAATTCTACATCAAAAGTCATTGCACCCATCAGGAGTAGATGCCTTGCAGTGCGAGTCCCTGCTCCAAGCATTGGAGATGTAGGTTCATGAAGAAGGCGAATCATTTTCCAGGGTTTTTTTGTGCAGTGTTGTTTGAATGAAGTTTCACACTTGATTTAGCAATCTTTGTTTACTGTCTTTCTCTGAATTAGTTATGCCTACCCAGTTAGCTTATACTGAACGTAGTAGCTAAGTGTGAATGTAATTTTTACAACTTAGATTCATATTTACTTTGCGTTCTTCAAAGACATGGAGATGTAAAGAATGTAGTATTTTTGGAAAGGCTTGGAATGGAAGGATTCAGTCTCTGAAGGAGGAATGTGGTGGGGTCCTAGAGGCAAAACAGTAGTTGAAATTGGCAGGGAATACAGAATCCTTTGAAACTCTTCTCATTTGTCACCACTGTCCTTACAGGTCTTCACTAGGACATAGCCTTCCAACTTTATCTCTAAAATAAAGAGATCTAAATACCAGAATTTCTTCAGTATTTGTTAAGCACATTTCACTGAAGTACCCTTGTAAATATGTGATTTAGACTGCAGATTTGGGTATAATAGCAGGAACTATTATATATTATGTAATGTTATGGTTGTTTGTTATGTTTGTGGTGTTGTATTGTATTGTATTGTATTGTACTGTATTGTATTACAGAGCCAGTTTGGTATAGTGGTTAAGGTGCTGGGCTAGAAACCAGGAGACCGTGAGTTCTAGTCTTGCCTTAGGCATGAAAGCTGGCTGGGTGACTTTGGGCCAGTCACTCTCTCAGCCCAATCCACCTCACAAGGGAAAATAGGTTATTAGCTATGTTTGCTGCCTCGAGTTATATATAAAAAGGTGGGATAAAAATGTAATAATAATGCTAGGAAGAAAAAAAAATTGGTATGTGATGCACTAGCAGTTAGTATGTGCTGGTAAAATCTAGGCCCCCCCACTGTCGAAGCCCTTTCCCTGATGTTAAATTTTGTGCCAGACTGTGAAATGTTCCCTGACTATAAACTCGATCTGGCATTTGCCAGTTTTGAATCTTTTAGTTGGTAGTGGCTGTTAGTCTTTGGCTTGTGATGAATAGGGCTAAGTAATCCAGAAATTCACAGCATTGTCAGCTTGACTGCATAAGATATTCTGTGTCTCTTCTACTGTAAAGAGCCCAGGGTATAATTACTCTCTGTGAACCAGAATGCAGTGATTTATGTGTGGGAAAACAGGTATAGAAGAAAAGATCACACTCAGGGCTGCTGATTTAAGGTATATATGACTTACAGAAGGCAAAGAAGAAACAGATGACTGGAACTAGGTAGATGTAGGGCCCATATAATCGGTATTTCTTCAGTATTGTCTCCAAACTGATATCCTTCTTAAACAAGGACTTTCCTCTTTGTTTACTCCTGCATTAATTGAATTCCAACTAGTGCAGGGATACACAGGCTTTTAGAAAGCAAGTGTTCATAAAGCTAATTTTTGCCCTATCAAATATTTAGATCTGTACCGTTTTGTCAAATGTTTGCAAGAAGGAAGGCCTGACTCTTCCTCAAGAATTGGCTCGGAGAATTGCTGAAAAGTCTGGGAGAAATCTCAGAAAGGCTCTTCTGATGTGTGAGGCATGCAGAGTACAGCAGTAAGTTTGTTTGTTTTTTAAAAAAAAAACTTGAAGAGTTGGAGACAAAAAAAAAAACAGCACCAGGTTAATCTTAGCAAATCTTTGCTACTTTTCTCTCAGGCTTCCTTTCACACCTGATCAAGACATTTCTGAGGCTGACTGGGAAGTATATCTGAGAGAGACAGCCAATGCTATTGTCAGTCAGCAGACACCCCAGAGGTAAGGGAGTGTAGCAAATAATAAATGTCATTGATAAATATCAAGTTGTAAAATACAGCACATATATTTTCTGACACTAAAGATTTACATTAATAATTTTAATAGTGTGACCTTTTAAAAGGATGACTAGATAACCTGTAACTAGGCTTAAAACTTGTAAGGGATGCTGTAGTTTGAATTAAATATATATTTGTACTACATAATCATAAAACAGTGTTTCATAGATGCATTCAAAATAAAAGGAAAAGAATCTGTATACCAGCTGCATATGTGAAGACAGCAAAATCCTAACAGGCAACAAAGAGAAAGTGAAACTACTCAGCCCTTCTTTTGGCTCAGTCTTCTCTGGATGTATTCTACCAGGTTATTGTGACGAATGAAGGAGCAGGAATGAAGCTTGGAATTGTAGAAACATGATCAGGGGATACCTGTATACTTGTATAAGTTTAAATCTTTAGGGCCAGATAAATGAGATCCTAAGGTGCTAAAGGAACTTTCTGATGTCTGACCAAACATTTGAGTATTAGTTTTGAGACATCTTGGAGAAAGAGTGGAAGCACCAGATAGATAAAGAGGATGAACATTATTCTTGTCCTCAAGGGGGGAAAAGGAGTATTGATGGAACTACAGATCAGTCAGCATGATTTGAGAGCAACTTAAAAACAGATCACTCTATAAGTATCTTAAAAGCAGTGTGGTAGTCAAGTCGGCATGGCTTTGTCTAAATCATTCCAGACTACTCTTATCTCATTTTTGATCAAGAAACTTCCTTGGTATAATGTGGGAATGCAATAAATATAATATCTTGAATTTAGCTAAACATTTGACAAAGTACCCCATGATATTCTGATTAGAAAGCTAGTTAAATGTGGGTTGCATGAGTGACAATTAAGTGGATGCACAACTGCCTCAACATACTGTATTCAAAAAGTGCTCATTAATGGTTCCTCATCAGACTGGAGCATTAGCCATCTGTTGGGGATGCTTTAACTCCTATTCCTGCACCAAGCAAGAGCTTGGACTTCATGGCCTATAAAGCACTTTCCAACACTATGATTTTATGAAAATACAATGGCCCATTAGCCTAATTATCATACTGAGTACACACTCCCTGTTTTTTATAGTCAACTTACATTTTTCAAATCAGCATAAATGAACAAACAATTTAAATGTACTTCTTACTCTTCTTTAACTTGCTTGATAAAACCTGTTCAAATCCTGATTATGGATACCAGCCTAGACTGTGCTCCTACAGTTCTGGCCTTCCTTTCAACAATCTGTGGAAGCATTCTTTTTGTATATAATAAGCTCAGCATATAGCATGTAGTTTTCCCAAGAAATTGTAAAAGAAAGAAATCAAAAGTGGAGGAGGCTTCACAGCAAAGGCTACCCAAAACGGTAGCGGGCTCCCTTTTGTTGGGTGTGGTCAAGCAGAGATCAGAGAATCATCCATCAGGGTTGCTTTAACTCAGATTGATAGTCTAAATTGCTGTCTTAATTATAAGATTGTGCTATTGTACTAGTGGATCAGTGAGCAGTGTCAATACTGGTAGCCTATGGCCTTTGCTCAGTTCAAATATAACCATTTTAAAAATGAGTTGCTGAGACAGTATGCTTAATTTTCTAATATTGCTTTCACACAGACTTTAGGAAACTCATGTTGGGAAGAATAAACATCACATGGGCTCCATGGATAAAATGCCTAATCTAGTATTATACAATTTCCTATGGTTTAAGCAGCTAAATAGACTGTAGACAACAATATATAGTAATTTATCTTAGCAGCAGCAGATGGGTTCACAGTAATGGCCAGTCTCATAACTGCTACACTGAGTTAAGCTATTGTGAAACAAGCTTGCTTGTTTGGTGCAGTAAGGAACTTCCATCTAAAAATGACCAAAATTACCAGGGCAGCTTTTTCCTAGTTGTTGGTTTCCATGCACCTAGGAAAAGAAGTGTGGTCTGGTTGCCATGTGTTTGTGTGGTGGAATATATATTGTATTTGCAGAAAAAGACTGACAGCCTCTTATAATGAATTTGAGAATTTTAATTCCTTCTGATGTGAATGGGTGATACTGGGAGTCATGTCTTCTGCCTGCTCTCATTAAAGCTTTATAATAGTCTCCACTATTTTTTAATGTTACCGTTATGCTTTAGTAGAAAAAGAAAACATATGATTTGATTATAACCATGGATTCTGTTCTATGTGATCTTTATTTTGAGCTTTTTTATATATGTGGCTTTAGTCAGAGTCAATTAAATGACTGCTTAGGATTTCTTGGTATATTTTAATGGTTAAAGACAGACTGCTTTCCTGCTCAGCAGTGATTGTGGTTGTAGGGACATCAACTTTAGATATCTCTTTGCCTGTTAAAAAAAGAGATTGAGCAACGAAAGTTGGATTCTCTTTGGCTCAATGTTACGGTATGTATTTTCCCACCCTGGTTTTCTCTGAAACTGTTGGGGTGACAGCTTTCTGAATTCTAGCTAGCATATCCATGTTGGAAAAAGCTGTGATAGACATATTCAGTGGTTTCATGAAGATTTGCAGAATACAAAGGCAGGAGTCTGGTAGCACCTTTCCCAACTAACAAATTTTGTTAAAGGCGTAAGTATTTCATATAAGCTTATGCTACCAGACTCCTGATTTTTTTATCACCATAGACTAATATGGCTTTGTTCCTACAGGGTAGGAAAAAAAGGGAATCCATTGTTTGGAAGTGATTTAGGAAGCATTTGTGTTTGGGAAATCATGGAAAGTGGCTACATTTGAACTCCAAAAACGACAAGTCCCATTTTTTCACCTTCCTGCAGCTTTCTTATAATGTACTAGAGTAGAGATTCTTAAGTTATGGTCCAAGGGGGCTTTGCAGAAAATGTGTGAAACCCCTAAGAATATCTGCACTTGATCATTGTTGTTGTTGTTAAAAGAGACAGAAGCCATCTTGACTGGAGGTTGAATTTTGAGCCTGTGATAGAGAACTACTTGAGTTGTTTATTTTCCCCTTAATGATTACATGGGCCCTGTGATTTTCTTTCTTTTAAAAGAAAGGCGGGGGAATAAACATGCAATCTCTGAACAGAATTTTATTTCTTAATTGAATTATTATGGCTATATCTTTTAAAATTACATTTGAGAGTGTGAAGGATCGACAGTAAAGGTTGTTACATAAAAATTGGTTGAGTAAGTTAAAACCTTTTGTAAGACTTGGAAGTTAAATTACAGCTCAGTAATAATTTAATTTTATTCCAATAGACTACTTGAAGTCCGTGGGCGACTTTATGAACTTTTAACTCATTGTATTCCTGCAGAGATTATAATAAAGGTAACTGCTTTATTGGTTCCTACTTGGTTTACTAATTGAGGTTAACATTAATTGGAGCTGGGAAGCAAGAAGGTTTAGAATAAACAGTTTGAACATATTATTTTTTATATCTTGAAAGCACTATTAATATCCTTGTTTTAAATCAGATTTTGCTATTAGAGTTGAAAAATCTCATGGATAATTGTAAGGGTTATTGATTGTTTCTCAGCCTGCCCCAACCAAGAATCCGTACAGATTCCACAATCCTCAGCAGGAATGTACAGATTGTGGATTATGAGAGTTGTACTTCAGCACACCTGTAGAAAGCTAGACTGGGCAAAGCTGCTTTCAGTTATGGCAATTTCAGAACATACATATGCACTCATTGTGCTTTCTTCTTTTGGGTTATGCAACATTGTTCAAAGAGTAAGAACAAAGCAAGAAATAGTAAATAAAATAAATTGATAAAAGGAAAGGAAATCTAACTAAATCAAATATATATAATAATGCCATTCATAAAACCTTTCCATACCTTTCTATCATTTCAAGCCATCCTTGCTTCTAACAATTCCATAAACTAATTTATAAATTGCCTTTGTTCTTCTTATTTCTTGCTTTCTGAGGATTTAATGAATTAATCAATCATAACTTTTTCCCCTTTTGTCTCAATGTATTCAATCTTCCTGCATATTGTTTTACAATTCAATGTTCGTTCATTCTTTCTATATGACCAAGCCACCTCAGGGTTCTTTCGCACTAGTCATACAACTTCTGTATTTAATCCATTTCATTTATCATTCATTCATCCTTGGTCTTATCTCTACTTTTTTTTACCACCCATACTTCTTAAGTGTCCCATTCCCACTATGTTCAAGTGTTATATTTCTCCCGACATACCCAGCTCTAACTTCTGTTTAACAAAGTGGGCAGAAGCATATTCTTATACACAATCATTTTCAGGATTTTTGACAAAAACCACATACTATCCTCTTCTTTTCTACCAATATTTGCACATTTTAAAATTTCTCCATTTTTCTGTCTGTAGTAAACATCCTGCCAAGGTACACAAATTTATCTACCAGGTCAATTTTTTAACTATTTATGTGTACCCTGCAGATATTTATTCTATTTTCCTTGTGAAATACTACTTTCTTGATCTTTAGTATATTAATTTATATATCCATACTCTCATTGTATCATATAGTCTATCCTACATTCACTGTGAATAATTTGGGTTCTCACCAACTACACAGCATCATCTTCATACAGAAGTACACACAGATTCGTGTCTCCAACCAATACACTACTTGAATCACCACAAGCATTCCTTGTTCATGTATCTATAAATATATTAAATAACCAAGAGGAGTATCACACACTCTTTTCTCACACCTAGTTCATTGATGAACTATTCACTTAGCATTCAATGTATTCTCTTGCATGATCATATACTACTGGTATACCACTCATGTTTGACTCAGCAACCAATTACACACAAACAAAACATTCCTAGATCAGGTCTATTCACTTTATCATCAACAAATATACAATAGACTTTTTCAGTTCATACATTTCTTAATAATTTGCTGAAAAGAAAAAATCTGCACCTCACCTGCCTGGCTTAAATCAGCACTTCCCAAATTTTGCTCACCACTCACTGTTTACAGTCAAAAAGTAACAAGCAAAAGCAGCATTACAGCACAATGATGATAATATGGAAATAATAAAATGAAAGTAATATCTTTATCTTCACCCTCATTTTTGCAGCAATCATTCTGTGGTCTGTATTTTTTTTTTAATGCACTGCCTCTTTCATTTTATCATTCCACCAAACATTTTTTCATACTTCTGTCAGCACAGGTTCATGCACTTCTGCGGCACCCTGCCACATAATTCTTGTCAGGTTCAGCCCAAGAATCACCACGAGACAGTCCAGAATTCAGTTCAGCTTCTTTATTAGCTTGCACCTAATAGACAGAATCTCGCCAGACTAACTCTAATCCCCCAACAATAGCAACTATAACCACAATGCCCTTTGGGGGGAGCAGTCTCCTCCTCTTGACTTCACACAGTCCATCTGGGGGCTGAGGAGATTCTTTCCTTGGAATGTCTCTCCCCCCTCCCTGTAACCTTGAAGCTCCATTCCAGAATCCTCCCCGCTCATGCCTTCCATCACAATTCTTTCCATTTTGTTCTAAACCCCTGCTTCTTCTTTATGTCCATTTTCTAATGCTGTTGGGAGATTAATGTGTCTTCTAATATGTTTTCATATAGAGAACTTTCACTTTCTCTTCCTCCTACTTTCACTGTACTTTCTATTGCTTCTTTTTGTTTCTATGTCCATTTTTTCCTAAGATCCATTTTTTTTTTTTACATTACCCAATAAATGGCGCCCCACATTTAGGTCTTCTCATCATCTTTGTACTCTTTACTAATTCTGTCATGCATCATAAACGATCAAATCAGTCACGCTTTTCAGTTCAGCCCTTTGCCATGTGAATATATGAATGTTTATACTGAAGTTGTATATTTCAAACAGACCTTTTGCTAAGCAGAAACCATTCACCATTTACATTTATTCTTGGACTTCACATGGCACAAACACTTTTAATATATTCTCTTGTCTCATTCCCACCCTATCATGTTACTTAAGAGAATAACGTTTCCCCAAATTTCATTCATTCATAAGGGCGTACATTTAACCCCCAAACTCATTCTTGGTTCTTTCACCAGCACAGTTCATTGGATAATTGCCACCAGTCTATGAATTCCTACTTTCATACTGTACATACAGTAATCTGGCTAACACCAAGTCATCATTTCTGACATACATTTTGTACCTTTCATTCATAATTAAACTTACACCTTCTCTGTGTGTATTCCTTAGCTCTATTCCATAAAATAAAAAAAAATCTATTATATCCTTCCTCTTTCTTTTATAAATATATCTCACAAATATAATATCTTTTTTTCTCTTTCCTTATAGTTATTTTGTTAACATTCAATTATACCATATTCAACTGATGGGCCCATGAATGTTGACTTTTACTAGTCGTTATGGCTTTGATTAACTTTTACAGAACTCTTTTTAATAAGATAAAATAATAGACTCAGTTACCAACCTAAATCATACCCTTGCTACATGTAGCATTCTCTGCTAATGGTAAGTACATATGCAAGTCAGTTCTGGCACATTTTTGGCCAGTGTACCACAACTTAGTCAAAGTCAACTTTATTGCAAGCATTCCATTTATTTCATATATTCAGAAAAAATGTAATTACCTATCTCTGAACTACTACTGTTTTGTCATCTATTTTAGGGCCTTCTGTCTGAACTTCTCAACAACTGTGATGGGCAACTAAAAGGAGAGGTTGCACAAATGGCAGCTTTCTATGAGCACCGATTACAACTGGGCAACAAAGCTATTTATCACCTGGAAGCGTTTGTAGCCAAGTTTATGGCCCTTTATAAAAAGTTTATGGAAGATGGACTTGAAGCTATGATGTTCTAATACATAGGTTTGAGAATGCTCATAGTTTGTGATTCTGAACTGTATGAACTGCAGACCACAAGAGTTTTACTGTATCCTGGCAATAAAATCAAAATAGTTGAATTTCAGTAATTCTGTCATGTATAACCATTCAAAGCAGTCCAATTACTCTGGGAAAAGTAACTTACTTTTGGAAATTATCTTGGCAGCAGAGCAATGCCAGCGTCCAGGATACTTTTTTGAGAAGTAACCCAAGTGGCTTTTTTTCATTGTTTCCATTTAATTTAAATTTAGAATATTGGCTAATATTGGATATCTGCAATTTCCAATCTTGAAATAAAATAGTTTTTATGGTGTGATAAAAAGCTATTGTTTTATAGTCTGAAATTAAGCATGTCTACCAAGAAGCAATTCATTAAGTTCAGTGGTATTTCCTTCTGAAAGGTCTACTGCAAAGCATATATTATGTTTGCTGCAAAGCATACCTTATGACCCCAGTGATGCTATTTCTGGATGAACATGCATAAGATAGCATCCTTTTTGTTTTTTAACCTAATCTAATAATTAGAAATATCCTTTTTGCAGGTTTCACAGGAATAAGCAGAATCCAAAGGTTGTTAAAAATGGATCATTGTGTCCATCATGTGAGGATGAAATGACTTAGCTCTGTTCATGCTGACGCGTAGGTCTGGAAGTGAAATTTTTCTACTTTATGAACAATTTAAAACACTTCTTGAAGGAAAGTATAAGTTTTTAATAAATCCAATTATTAATTAATTAAATTCTCTTGTTAAATTATTAATGAGTTAAATGTTTACCTCTATAAGTTTATATATCAGATAGTTCTAGTTTAAGTTAGATTTAATACTCTTTCAGAAAACTTCTGAGAGTGTATCCATAGGAAGGCAATCTGGACCACACTGGGGGAGGGAGGGGGGTTGGAAACCAAGTGCTGTGAGGGAATATTGCAAGAGTGGGTATGTGTAGCCTGTAGAAAAGAATAGATTGCTGGAAGCATAAATGCTCTGGATAACCTTTGACTTCATGTTTAGTCTTTGGAAATAGGATATTTTTGGATGGCAAGGAGGAAAGAGCTAACATTTCTCTGTCACCTTAAATGGAGCCGAAGGGAAAGGGTGAACTGACTCTCTTCTAGATAGTAGGCAGGGCTTGAAATTTTCCTATCTTGCGGAAGAAACTCTGTCCCCTGGAAGGAGCATGACTTTTCATCAGCTCTCCTTGGGAACTGAGTATAAAAAAACAAGATCTGTGCTCCTTTCCCCTGCCACATGAAAGTTCCTTCCTGACAGTCATGGCTTCATAAACAGGGGACGTAGGGTTGGGGACAGCCCAATTGAGCTTCCAGGGGCACCAGGGCATGGAGAAGTAGCGCTGGTCTGCTCAGTCCCCTCCGCCCCAACGATGGACTTAAGTAGTAGTGCCAGCTGCTGAAACCCCCTGGCATCCTGATCTAACATGCTCTTGCATGTATTAATATTTCACTTCCCCTTACAAACTGACTAAAATGTGTTGGACTGAAGTCACTTGCAAGCTTTCTAAGCAAAGGAACAGCTGTTAAAACAATTTATGATTGTTACAAGTTTAATCTTTGAACAAATGTTCTAGTTTCAGAGGAAAAAAATACATCTGTCTGAACAAAATAACAAGCCAAAAAAAACAATGAAGGAATGTAAATTCAGTTCACTGTTATGAAAAAGGAGCAAAAAGAAAAAAGGGGAGGGAAGAAGCAGAGAAAGAATAGAAACTTGCAAAAAACAAATCAGAGATAAGTACTGAATGTCTTCATGTAGCTCCTTGAGGGACTGCACTGTTTAACAAGAGGATCCATTTTGTTTCTTAATAAGTATTTTGTTGCAACTTTTTTTTAAGGACCAAAAATGTATTTGAAATCTGGTAGTGTTGTGAACATTCATGAAATATATTCCTATAAGAGAGCAGCCGCTGATGCCAGACTGCCAATACAATCCCCAGAAAGGAGAGATGTGTGCCTTCATCTTATCCCAGCTTCTTCCTGTGCAGGAGATAGAAAAAAAAGGTCATTTTAAAACTAAAGGCACAACTCAGGAGAAGCTGTGAACTGAGGCTGAGAAAAGCACAGGATTAACATTTCCCCCCCATAGCTTCTGATTAAAGTTTAACTGTTTAAGTGTCTCATGATTTTATTTCTCTGTACAAGTTGATGAATTGTGTGTAATTTCAAATCAAATTTATTCAAATCTCAGGCTTGTTCATGCAATAATAATAATACTTTATTGAGTAGCCATAAGGTCATATCAGAAGACAAAATACAAGTCAATAATTAGACCATATACAATAAAATAAAATAAAAGGCAAAACTAAAAGGAAATACGAATCGTATTCTGTATCATCCCTATTATTTACCCTAATCAGATTCACATATGCAGTTCTCAGCTGTATTGTTTTATTCAGATAAAAGGCATACATATTCAGATATGTAACATTTGCTTCTGACCACACATGAAATATGTTGTTCAAATGCGTGGATCCCAATACACTGTTCGTCTAATGTGTGATCCAGGATATTAATATCTCTCTTTACTATACAGTTGGCATTCAAATAATATATGAGCTATGTTCGCCACCTTTGGAGCTCCACAAATACGTTCCTGATAGGAACTTGGGTTAAACCTTCCATATTTAACCATCGTGTTTAGCTGTTTAAATCTTGCTTAAGTAAATACCTTCCTAAGATGCTTGGGCATTTCTGTGTTTAAATATTTTCCACTTTGGGAGGTGTGTTTATGGTGTCTCATTCATTTCAGTGTGCTGTCCTTCCTGAAGTTAGCTATATCTCTTTGAGCTTCTATATGCAACATCTTTGTGCAGCAGTCTTTTTAAATTGTCCAGAGACAGTTGGACAAGAAACAGGGAGACCACAACTCTTGATATAGTTTGTGTGTTTTACTGTCTAAGAGGTCTCTAATTAACTTTTAGTGTGTTCTATCAGACACAATTTTGCCAGTCTGTCAGTTTCCATAGAATTGATTCTGCACCATAATTATATGCCCTAATTTTTGACAAAGAACAAAGTGTATAAATTCCCCACTCAGCTCTAAATGCAGCAGTTGAGGTCCTTTTACCACACCCAAAATACTCAGATGCTGTGATTGTGTTTGTTGTAGTAATGCTATGTGTTTTAAGCCCCAAACCTCAGTTCCATTTAAGAGCATAGGTCAATAATAATGTTTTTGTCTATTTTTCCTGTTAAAATAATTTGAAAACCTCTCTATCATCTCTTTATGTTGACATGTGATTTGACATTAGTACTCAGAGTTTCAGTGGCTGCCTCCCCCCACCACCCAAAATCATTAGACAGGTTCCTACTACCATTCTTACTGGGACACTATAAGAATGTTATAGTGGTATATATTATACCAAAGAGGTCAAGATCTGTTCTCCATTATTCTTAACAACAGTATACTGTTATTACTTGTACAGCTTGAGTGCTATTGTTAGGAATAATGGAGAACAGATCTTGACCTCCTTTGGAGGTCAAATAATCTTTAATTATCTTTAATTATTTGAGGAGTATTATCATATTCCTCCTTTTCTTATGGCTAACGTTCCCAATTCTTTTAATTTCTTGTCATCCCATTGTTCTTTTTTTAACTTGTTCCACTCTGAATATTTCTTAAGATGCTGTAACTAGAACTAGACACAGGTGGAGTCTGACTAATGCAGAGTAAAATGGAACAATTATTTTCGGTGATTTCCTGTGATACTTTAGTTGATGAAATATAACTATTTGAAGGTTCATATTCATCGTCATGGAGGAACTCAGTTTATATGGTTGCTATAGATGGACACCAACTTGATAGCACCTAATCAACAAATCAATCAAGATTCATATTCAGTTTGCAATCAACCAGTATTTCAAGAACTTTTTCACCAGTACCATTACCAATATTTCCTTTCTAAATTTTTGTGTTTTATTTTTTTAATAAGTGAAGAATTTGTTAAATTTCATTTTCTTCCTTTCAACCTATTTCAGTAACTTATCAAAATGGTTTGACTTTTATTTCTGTCTCCCATTAGTAGTAGTATTAGTTTTCACTATTCCACCCAAGTTTTGTCATCTTCAAATGTGATAAGTTTTTCCTTCATCTCTGCATCCAAAATCTTTAATAAAAATACATTCATAGTGTCTTTGCTAAGTGAGTTCAGTGGTTGATTAGAATATTTTGCTCAAAATAACTTAAGTTTCTCTGAGTATAAAGTAACTCCTCTATCCTGATATGCATCCTTAGGAACATGGTTGTTAATACTGTAGTCCCATTTATTTATTCATTTGATTTCTGTAGCCACCCATATCAATGAGTGATTCTGCCAAACATAGTCCTAGAGAGATTTAACTGAACCATCATTGTCTGCTGTTACTTGCTATTATTATTCCTTCATATGATGAATCCTGAGAAAGGGAATCACTAAACATATATAGATATGGGTTTTTAAAAATATATATTTCAGGTGAAGCAGGTAGAAAAACTAAGCCAACAACCTTGGAATACTTTTTAAGGCTAGTAGAGGTTGCATCTGGAATAAAAATCCAGCATTCTAGTTTGACGAAGATTTTCTCCAATCTGGCAGTCCTTTAGTTGTCCTTTGTTACAATTCATATCCATTATTAGTGATTTGAATGCTCACATACAGTAGAAATGTAGGATATACAAGTTGACTGACTGACTGAATAAATGGTTTGCCCAGCATGTCCAATTACTGCAATAAAGTCATGTAGGATCTTTTTAAAATCTTTTGTTTCCCTGTTATTTGTAACTTCAAATAATGTTTCTGTAGTATGGGTTCAAAATCTTTTTGGCCCAGTGATACATTTGACATTTTGAGAACACATTTTGAATATTCAGGGAAAATGGCTCACCTAGAGGTCCTGCCCATTCATAAAATGTCTGCCATAGTAGCTGTGGTTGATTAGAAAAGATGAATTGACAAGAAGACTAAAATTTCTAAGGTTGTTTCTTGTCACATTCACTAGCCCCAGGGCTACTTGATCAGCCCCCAGCTTTTGATTGTCATGCCTCAAAATTGAGGCAAGTGAGCATAGTTACAAGCAATGCAGTGAGCTGTAGCCACTCATCGTTTTCCTTTTATAAGAGTACTTATGGGGTCTATGCAAAGTGATTTTGTAGACTTTGCTTTTCGGCATGGCAGATTCCTTTTACATTTTGTTTAAAATCTACAACAATTTTGAAAAAATAGAATGGGGGTGGGGATGTGGTAGATACCAAGACAAATGTCCATAGGACTCATGAGTGGTGACAAGCGCCAAACTGGATCCACCAATTGGGTAGTATGAAAGCTATGGTAGCAGGATACAATTATATTTTTCAGATCTCATAGAGAGTATTGTTTGTATATGATTTATTAATAGGAATTAATATAATCAAAGTAATTTACAAGCAATTTTTTGATTCTTGATTATGGTTTAAGGTTAAACAGTGTTTGTATTCTGATTCATATCCTGGCATTAGGGAAGTAATTACCACTGAAGGCGAGAAAAGTCACTTTGTATTGTGCAACCTGTTCTGTTTGAAGCAGATTTACTCCAAATAAAATGCTGCTGGATTCAGTGGGACTCCCGAGTGTATAGGATTACCACGATGCTGTAATTTCATGAAGCAGTTGATAGATGGTGGGTAGGAAGAAAATACAATAGTAAGGGGAAGTGTTCTTGATGCCTCCTGAGCAAGAGTTTATTTTAATACTTGTTAAATAGTTTCATTTCTCTTAGGATAAGTAGAATAGATCCTGCAAACTATCATTTTATTAGTATTGCCAAGTCTGAAAAAATGTTAATTCACCAGAGTAGATACGTGGAAAATGAATGTTTTGAACAGTTTTTTTTACTTTAGGGAGGTATAGGCTAGCAATGAAAACAAGACAAGATAATTAAAATTGCAGCTTTCTCCCTTTTTAGAGGTAAATCATTTTAAACACAGTCTGGAAAAATATCCTGTATATTTAATATTGGAAAACACTGAGACGAGCTTGCAATGTTCTACAGTCTATTCACCATCCTTATAACGTTTCTCAAACCTCTGTAAGGGTTACAGCAATCATTTTGCCCCTTCAAAGCCCCACAGTCACAAAAAAGTCTATAATATATTGACCCGACCCTGTCCACAATAGGAAGATTCTGTTGGCCCTGAAAGATGTGCTTGTCTCTGACTTAAGTACAGTTAGTGTGTGATCTGTTAAAATGTGACATGTCATAACCAAGAGCTTTAGACCCAGAAGCTCATAGTTGAGGAATTTTCCTCAGTTTGATGCCCTCTAGACCAGTTGGATTGTATCATGTGGATTGGAGAATTACGGGACCTCAGATCCAATGCATACAGAAAATCTCAGGTGTCAGTTTATGAGATCCAGGACTCTGATGTAATGCTTTCATGGAATGTTATGTGGAATTGACCATAGGAGAGCATAAAATTCCTTTAGCTTTTCTGATCATTTTTAACCCTGCTTTTGCTGGGCAGCCTCTCCAAAATCTAGTACAGCCCTTGGTCCCAAAATGATATGCCCTCAATTTTAGGTGGACTTCTTGCCAGCTCAGCTCAGCCTCCTGATCTGTTAGCTCGAGGTAATTGAAACTGGGCTTGGGATCTATGTTAGTTTTTTTAGCTGCTTAGTTATAAATTGGAAAACATCCCAATTACTATTTTTTCCAAGCAGGATATTAAAGTCTATCACTGTTCATGGGTTCAGAGTAATAGGCATAATTTATCTTGTTGAAGAAAGACTTCTTAATGCTTTGTTTTGAAATAGTTTTTTTTAGCCACATTAGTAATTAGTGGTGCACAAAATGATGAGCACAGTTTTCAATCAAGACCTATAAAATAAAACCCAAGGTTGCAGTTCATGAAATAAAATGTCTGTGAGATGACAATGAAACATCTGATGGTTCCAGAGAGTCTAAATATTTCACCCTTGATCTTTTAATGTTTTCAATGAGCCTGTGGAAATATGTGAACACAGAACCAAGAAGTCATATGGAATAATATGCCAAATAGGCAAAGGCTCTCCACACTACATATTAAACATTTACTCAATCACAGTTTAAGGTTAGTCATGCATTTCTAACAGTAATCAGGACACACTTTTCCTCCCTGTCAGTTTAATTGAAATGATTCTGTCTCCAAATTATTCAGGTCCCTTGGGGCCAATGTATTCTTTGGCATCCTGGCTTCATTCCCTGAGGGAAGAATTGCTTGTTTTAATAATAATACTAGATGTTGCTGCGCAAGGGGAAAGGTGTGTGTGGCAGGGAGGTGGGGTGTGGGAACTGGTGCTCAAGTAGTGGCAATCTCATAAAACTGTGACTTCCATTCTCAGAATGTAACCGTTTTTTCTATTGCATGGGGATGAGCTCCCATTATTCCTCATAAGGCCATGGTGGTTGAAGCTGATACAGGTTGAACTCCAGTAACACTTCTAGAGGACTGCAGCTTTCCTTCCTCCATTGTGATGCTTGGAAAAACTGAAGGTTGAACATTTTATATATTGTATGTATTTGTAATCCCACTTTTTTTAATAAAAGCCAGGGCAAAATATTTCCATTGCAAGGCAGCAAAGCATCTCCATTATCTTCTTTGTTCCAAAACGTTCATAAATTTTGTGTGTCTTCTTTTCAATAACCGCCCCCCTTCTGCATGAACAGACATTCCTGATCCATAATCCCCAATGCAAACTTTTATATAGGAAAAGAGTTTTATATCTTTCTACACAGAGAATCTTAGGCCAGGATTTCAAAACCAAAATGCTTTTTGTAGAGTACTTAATAAAGTTACTTGAATGTAACTCATTCCTCTTTATTCTCAACATCCCTATAGCTTTTCATTGGCCCTGATTCAAGCATAACTGGAACTGACAGCAGTTTAACCAACATGGAACATGTCTGCAAAAACAGGTGCCCACTTCTTGATAATGTCATTGTTTCAGTTTGCACTGTAGCTGTGCAACTTTAATAGGGTTTCGGTGTGTGTTTGCATTCAAGTCAGTTCCTGGTGGCCGTGGCCAAGTGAATGCAGTTTCTTGGTAACTTCTTACAAAGTGGTTTGCTACTGCTGTCTTCTTACTGGGAGAGAGTGACTGGCCCAGAGTTGCCCAGTGGGCTTTTATGACGAAGGCAGAACTAGCACTCAGATTTCCCCACTCCTGGTGGAGGTTCTTAACTGCTACCCCAGGCTGGCTTTTTTAATAGAATAGGAATACAGTATTTCAGTCCTGATTAGCCTTTCTCCTGGTGTAATGCTGTGAATAGCTTTGCAGTAAGAAGCATTGGCTTTATGGTAAAGGGAATATAATGGAATAGATCTACCTACCGAGGTGTAAGTGTGGCATTGAAGCTCTATTGCTAGACTGCTTTGGCCTGTCCTGTTTGTATAGGATCATCTTGGCAACAGTGAAGAGTAAGGTTGGCCATTACATAACATTTTTCACTGGATCATTCTAAGTAGAATATAAAAGAGATGTGAAATGCTACAAGAATTATACAACCTTTAAGTCAGCTTCCTAGGAACCAAACCTCATGTTTCATTGGAGGAGTATGATATGATCTCCTTATGTATTTTGTTAAAAATAATCCTATGCACCCCTGATTCAACTGGGGTAACAGTGCAGTGTGAGGAGGTGAGGCTTTAAAACCCTGACCTGTTAACAGCAGAAGAGAAAATATACCCAACATTGGTATGGTGCAGAGTAGTCCTGGCTGGTTTTAGAATCAATGGCATTTTGGAGGGTGGTGGGAATTGAACTTTAGAAATCTATTCCATCATATTTTGGTTTGATTCAAATAAGGGACCATATGGCACTGCTTTTGGTAGAAGATCAGTGTTGGAGGTACATTCATAGTTAATTTATGCAACTTATAATTTGGCCTGTGGGGGTCCTCCTCCCGGAAATACAGAGGAGCAGGAAAACCATAGCCACCTAATGACCCTTGAGAGAGAGAAAACAGATAACAGAAACCAGACTGCTGTCAGCATATAGGCACAATAAATGCCATTGTTTATGGTATATGGTGTTAGTATCTGTAATTAGGGTGGGTTAGAGTCCCTTTTAGTAGAGAAGAATGTAGAAGTGCTGAGATAGCCATAGTAAGGTCATTCCATAGTATTATCAGATGTTTCATTCCGGCTCTACAGGTCACAGTATGATTTACATTGCTTTCTTTATCATTCCTATTAGCGTTTCTAGGATACATAACTCATAACCTTGCTTAGTTTGGGGTTCTTTTGCATTCTTTTGGCCATAAGCCAAGTGATCACTGTAGTTGTACATGCCAATAAATGATACTTTATTGCATCTATCTCCAAATGCTTTGGCCGTTATTGAAGTGGGCATTTTCTCCACAACAGCCCCCATATAGTACTAAATCTGGAACTTCTGTTTCCAAGAGGCCAAAGTGTTATAGACAAACAGCAACTCTATTTTTCTAGGAATTAATGTGAGCTTGCTTCTCTTCATCTAGACCCTAATAGCCTACAGGGACTGGCTCAGGAGCTTCCCCAGCATCTTTGACCTTACCCAGACTGGTGATACTGAGTACCAGCAGCGTATTGATGGTACTTCACCCTGACCCAACTGATTACACCCCTCCCCCAATTTCACATAGACATTAAATAAAATGGGAGACAGGACCCAGTCCTGTGGCACCCGGCAGTGGAATAACTACAGGCTTCATGGTTCTTTCCTCATGACTGCCAAGTGGAATTGGTAGGAGACCATTCAGGATAGGAGCAAAGTCACTCCAATCTGAGTCCAACACTTTAACCACTATACTTCACTAGTTCTATATAGTAGAATGGAAAACTAATCTAAAAATATATCAACTACTGATCAGTTTGTAAACAAATTGGAAGACTTCCTATAATGCCAGCCATTAGTTACTATTACTGAACACTAAAATTTGCAAGCAGAATAAATTGTATAGATTAGCACCAGCTGAGCACTATATGTGGAGAGAAAAGGTTCTGATTATTTTTTCCCTGAGAGTGAAGCAAAGAAAATGGAAATTAAATGGAGAAAAATAAAATGTTTTAAGGTTCTGATGAGAATCCATTTTTAGGGCAGGTAGAGTATAGTTATGAGCTTTATTTACATTTCAAAGATGAATTAATTTCAAATAATCTCTCCAAACTGGATTCTGTGTTACAGGTTATGAATAATGCACACAAAAGAAAAGATGATCCATACTATCTCCTCTATATCTAAACATATTATATGTAATGGTAGATGAAAAATTTGGGAAGTCAAGCTACTATTAGCTGTTGCTGAGAATGCTGGCAAATGCGCTGTCAACCTGCAGGCAATTTTTTAGAAGCTCATTAATGCAACTTGTACAGTTATCAGCACTCAAGGCTATTTTCTAGAATAGATTTGATTGGAGAGTGAAAGGTGATATAAAGTTTTGAAGTGAAATTATCTAGCTGTTGCCTTCAGGGGGAAATGGAGTCTCGTTATCCTAATGAGCTTATTTATCTGCATACCTACTTATATCATTCTCCAAGGATCTCATTCTGTTACACAACTCTTTATTCATCTATAGAGTAATATTTTAAAATGCCCCATTATTGTACTAGCAATTTTGGACAAATACTATGAAACCGTAATCTCTGCTGCAGGTAAACTGCTTTTTTTTTACAATTAATTGGCAGGCATGTTAGAAATTACACATCTGGAGTATGTGGTGCCTAGAATGAAGGTGAATAAGTGATGTGGCCCTCATAGAAAATTGATTTGACAGCCTTTTGATTCTGATTCCATTGATTTATGGTGCAGTCTACTGGTAGGATCAACGGGTCAATAACTGAATAATTATAGTGCTTGCACCTGAAAGTGGAGGCCTGGTTTTATAAAAAGAAAAAGAATGAGATGACAAGGTATCTACCTACTTCCCAAAATGGATTGCCCTGCTGCCATAGCTTTCCTTCATCATCCATCCTTTGCCTCTGTACTGGCAAGTTGCAGACTATATTTTCCAAGGGGCAGATTTGTGGAGCTTCCAGTTACCAATCTCTACTATATGAGTTCCCAGATTGTATTTCATGTCCATTAAAGCTTCAGAAGCAGTAAGACTAGGAAGGACATCATGCAAGCCATTGCAATTTGTTGACTGCAGATGTTTATTTATATTCTAAGATCACTAACCGCTATCTTTGTCTTTAGCAAGGTCATTTCTCCTCACAGTTAGCCTATTTTTGGTTTGACCTTTAAGAAAAGAAAAAAAAATCTATCCCAGTATAATTATCTATTTAATCAATTTATATACTAGATTACTAGAGTGCTTATTATATCAAAAGGATCTCTCACAGCAGTATATAGCTGAATTCATTTGTCTGAGTCAGCAGTAGCATTGCTCTTTTGAAAGTCAATCTGTCCCTAATATTTTATCACTTAAAAATTGTAGCATCCACAGCAGCTTCTTTGATTGTTTGACTAGCAGAGAGAGCAATTGGGATGCATTTTTTCTGACTTTTATAAAAACACTATGTGTATGCTAAAAGGTTATTGTTAAACATGTTCATTATTTCACAGGTTTTCTCTCTCTCTAAGGCCATTGTCCTTCTTCTCAAGAGTAGATAATTCATTGAGACTTCCAAGTGAGGAATGGCATCTCCGAACAAAAGGAGATGGCATTATGACCATAACCAATGGATTGGCAAGTAGACCAGTCCCATGGAACCTCTCTAGATAAGGAGAGGATGGGAGATCTCCCACTTGTGCTCTGGACAGCGACTCCTCATGAGAAGACCACAGGATACCAGTTTCCTGTGGTTTTGAGTACCGTGAGACGAAGGGAAGCCATCATGTTTTCAACCATAGCGGAGCCTTTTTAGGAACACTGGATTCACTAACCTCACCTTTTAATCACTTTTGGAAATTACCTATTTAACTATCTTAAGGCTAATAGAGATCTTCAAATTGACAAGTTTGCAAAGCCATCTGGTGATTTTATCTGCATTCCAGAATAAAAGAAAAATTAAATATAAGCTTAAGAATTTAAAGAATATGAAATAAATAGCAAAAAGCTAAATAAGACTTTAATTCAAGAAAATTATAATCAAATTAAGGGACCAGACGAATTTGGAATATTAGGACTTTTGCTTAAGATTTTGGAAATAATTATATCAATAAACAGCACCTTTGTGGGAACTAAGTTGTTTAGTCCACCTTAAGTCATAACAGAAATTTGAGACTTTATGATTTCAGAATTGGACATAAGAGGGGACTAAAGATTCCAGGCATAAAAAGAAAAAGAAAAGAGAGAGAGAGAGAGAGAGAGACTTGCTTTTTGTTTTTGGTCAGCATTGGGACAAAGTGACAGAAAATGGTATGACATTTGAAATGCTCCAGGAGATATTTGAAGAATGGGGACAGAAACTAGCAGTTATAATATCAGCAATGATGTCTGCATCTATGGATAGACTATGTCCAAAAGATGTTAAAGAAGAGATGACAGATGTGAAAGAGAATACCTTGGAAGATCTACAGGATAAAGAGCTGAAACAAATATCATCTGATGCAGAAATATTAGAATATAAAGAAATGTTGAAATACTGGAAAAAAATTTTTAAATGTGGATTATAAAACAGAGAGTCCAGTTAAAGTGGAAATACAAATGATAAGCCAAGTCATTATCCACCTGGATAATGACTCCTTACTGGATTTACAAGGGGTTTGCTAAAGCCTCAAAGAAGCCTTCGAGATGGGAAAAAGAAGAACTGAACAGAGCAAATCCTACGACAACTTCTGAATGAATTACAGATCAAGATAGCTAGAATTAAAAAGGAGTACGAAGTTGGTTTGTTTGACCAAGGTTAAAATAAGACATGTTTCTATAAAATTCTGGGAACCCTTATGGACTTTTTGCTGATACCAGGAATGAAATGTTAATGATTTATGGATTTGCATATGGGTGAGCATGGGTTATGGGAAGAAGAGATACTTGCATGTAACCATATAGGGGGTGAAGAATTACTAAGTCTATTTGTACTTGTGATGAAGATTTCTCTTTTTCTTTTTTTTCCTCTTTATTTTTTACTTTTTTTCTCTTTTCTTGCACTTTCTATTTTCTCTCTCTTTCTTTACTTTTCTTAGTTTAGTTTGTATTGTCTTTTATTATTGTTTCTTTTTAATTCAATAACAATATTTTTTTAAAACAGTAGGTAATTCACATATAAATTGCTGGTCATACATATCTATTTCTTCCTTGTTCAATTTCCCAAGTGTTCTTGATTTTCAGATCCTTAGCCATCGTCCTACAATTTACAGAAAGTTTATTTTCTTAATGTAAGTCACAAAAAAGTGAGAAGGAAATGCATGTATTCAGAGGAATATTATTCTTCACAGATTTCAGTGTTGTTTGCTGTATTTGAACTGTCTTCCAGCAAGCCATATTTCTAATCTAGTTCTTTTTGGAAATCATTTGCTTCCTCCCCAAAGAAAGTGCTTTTCTTCCTATTGTCCCATCAAGGACTATAAACTGGCATATTTGTCTTCCCAACAATCTGGGAGCTAGAGTGGAGGAGGGATATATCTAGGTAGAAATTGGAGAGGTGCAGCTATTCCAGACCTTTCACAGAGGTTCCTAATGCAACTATGCTTCACAGACATCTAAAAAGCAAAATTGCACCTATGATGGTAATGTCTGCAATTTTGCAAGTGACTCCAATGTAGTGTACATGCAATAGAATTTCATATGTGACTTCTTAGAATTCCTGGGGATTTTCAAAAGCCATTTTGCAACAAAAAAAGTAGACAATAGGGAGTTATTTAAATTCTTAATTAATGACAGTAGATACATTAGATAGGTCATCAAGGCAAAATACCAGTTGCAGCTGTCTACTATTTTCTGAATACTATTGTCAGTAATCTACAGGCAGATGTTGAGATTCATAATGTTGTGCCTTCTGTCAGTATGCATCAATTAGATACCCAGCAATTATATATTTTGAAAGTTACAGTGGATTGTGTACACATTGGATTTCTGGCTGCACAAGTATTATAGTAACAGGAACTGCTTAGAATGAGAATTACAGGTAGTCCTAGACTTGCAAGCATTCGTTTAATAAGTATTCAAAGTTACGGCAGTGCTGAAAAGTGACTTATGACTGGTCCTCATGCTTATGACTGTTGCAGTGTCCTTGTGGTCACATGATCAAAATTCGAGCACTTGGCAACCGGCATGTATTTACAGTGGTTGCAGATTCCCAGGGTCACATGATCACCATTTGTGACCTTCCCAGGGGGCTTCCGAGAAGCAAAGTCAATGGGGGAAGCCAGATTCGCTTTAATGATCATGGCAAAAAAGTTAGTAAAATCAGGCATGACTCACAACTGCATCACTTAGCGGTGGATGTTCCAGTCCCAATTGTGGTCATAAGTCAAGGACTACCTGTAGATCAATTTAAATCCATCAGGCATATTACTAGAAAGTAATGTGAACCATATTTCTGTTTGTAGAATTATGTTGTAGGTCCAATGTTTGTAGAATTATTCTTGCAGATCCAGTTTTGTCTTGTACACATGAAGCAGGCATACTTTCAACACGGGAGTCCTATAAAATAATTGGAGTACAGTCTATGTAAAAGTAATCAGCACCTCATCCAATCAATTCACTTAAAGTGTAACTAGGAGCAGTTGTATACTTTGTTCAGTAATCAGGGCTAATTTGTACTAGTCCTGCCCTATATAAATTTCACATACTTTGACTCCCTCACCACAGTAAAGTTCTCACCCCATATATTCTAGAGGAATGTCATGACCCACTCAAAAGAAATGTCTGAAGACCTCTAAAAAAAGTCAGTGATGCCTATCAGTCTGGAAAAAGTCAGAAAAACATTTCTAAGGTTCTGAGGTGCTACCAACACACAGTCAACACACAGCCTTGAAAAGGAGAGGATTTGGGACTACAGAATCTTTCCAAGTATGGCTGCCCTATCAAAACTGTTTCAAGAATCCAACATAAAATTCTCCAGAAAATCACAAAAAGCCCCAGAACCACTATCAGAAAAGCAATGAGAAAATAAGCACCTAGATAATCCTTCAGACTTCTGGAGGAATGTTCTATGGACATATGAGTCAAAAATGGAACTTGTGGGGCTATGTGGATGTTGTTGTGTCTTGCAGAAACCAAATACCGCAGTCCACAATAAGACCCTCATACCAGCTGTCAGTAATGGAGGTTGTAGTATCATGGGATGAGGATGCATTGCTGCCTTAGGATCTTGCTATCATCGAATAAAGCATGAATTCTGCTTTGTAGCAGAGAATGCTACAAGAGACTATCAGGCCATCTGTCTAACAGCTGAACCTGAAGCACAAGTGGGTCATGCAGCAAGACAATGATCCCAAACATACAAGCAAGTTTCGAGAAGAATGAAGAACAAATTCAATGTTCTGGAACGGTCACTCTGAGAGTACAAACCTAAATTCCAACAAAATGTGGCAGGACCTAAAACAAACAGTTCATGCTAAAAAACATCAAATGTTACTGAACTGAAGCAGTTTCCCATGGACGAATAGATCAATGTTCCTACACTGCTATATGAGATACTGATTCCCAATTACAGAAGGGTTTTGTTACAGTTATCGCAAATTAAGGATGTGTGTGTGATTATTTTTTCACATAGGTACATTGCATGTTTTATGAAACAAGTAAAATAAGCACTAAACATTGGTGTTAACAGTACATTTGGAGTCCTTTTTGTGTCAGTTAGTCCCACATGAAGCACTGATAACATTCAATGATAAAGATATAGATAAATTATGCAAATCAAAAAGAGTACTATTTTGGAGAAGTACAGGTGCATTTCTTCAGCCTCTATGCATTCCCCTCCATCCCAAACTTGAGCTGGAATGCTGGTTGGAGAAAAATATTAGCTGAAATGCTGGCTGGAGAAAACAATCACTTCTAAACCCATAATAGCCTATGAAATTCAGCAAAGTCTTTATATTTAGTTGTGAGTTCTTAAGCACTTAATCTCCATTTCGTTGTCTTTTGAAATATGAGTGGATTTTGGAACAAACTTAATTTTATCAACTTAAGCTAAATGGTTTTTTTAATGTAATTTGCTTGCTTTTTATAACTACAATATTTTATAAATATAAATATAGAAGAGCTCCCACAGGTTAAGATAGAATGATGTCTTATCTTTCATGGTTTGCAGACATAATTACCTTCCCTAATCACTATTTCTGCAATTCCTTACGGATTTTGTTGTTGTTGTTGTTGATGATGATGATAATTTACTCTCTTATTGCCTTCAACACAGTCTTCCTCTCCAAATAAATCCTGCTTATTCCATATAAGCATCCAAGTATCCCATTCTCATATACCACATAGTCCATATTTATACAATAAAACTCCCTAATTATCCCTATTTAAGGCTTGTTCTGGAGACCATGGGAAAGATTGGGTAGAATGAATACCAAGTAGGCAAGTGAAGATCTAAGAGCCCAGAAAGCAGTGGGGACTGTGAGCAATATTGGGTGAGTGTGGCTTGGGTATAGGTGCAGGGAGAGGGTTGTGAGAGAAGTCTGAGGAAAAGGCAGGTGAAGAATTTCTCATTAGCAGTCATCATGGCTTAGCAAAGTAATTGCTGGTTGACTTGGCAAGTGATTAGCAGTCATTGCAAGTTGGGTGACAAGCACTTCCTCAAGTCAGCCATTCAGTCCTTCAGGAGTGCCACATTCTACATCAGGTTGCAATTCTGATGCAGTAGGTTGGGAGTTGCCCTGGCTCTGAGAGTGGAGTGGACAGAGGAGAAGGCACGAACCACCTTTGTCTTTCCTGTTTTGAAGGAAGTGGTTGTCATGTTGGCAGTGGCAGTCTGGGTGGTCTCCGTAACAAGCCCTAAATGGTGGCATGGCCACAGAAAGCAGGACATGGTATGATTGAAGTTAGCAGCCAGGTACTGCCATTTTCCAATCTGGTTGCAAGGACATGATCTGAGACTGAGGGCACTTCAACACAGCACCATTTTCATTCTCCAATTTCTCCAAAACATTTTGAAGTTGGTCATAAAAATGTCTTTACTCCTGCTGACCTCATGCTCTGAGAATAGGCAGGGAACAGGTGATGGGGTGTGTGTGTGTGGGGGGGGCAAGGGCTGTTCAGTGAGCTGAAAATATGAATCTGCCTTGAATATTTAATGAATGTTTAAGCAAACGTCTGCTCCCCCTTCTTTAATTTGGTTGCCCTTCAGAATTGCTGGCCACCTGAATGTAATTTTCTAAAATGCCATTGTTTGGCCACATTTTGACCAATTTTCACCAAACCTTGCATTCTTTTAGAGGTGACACAGGACTCTGTGCATACCCAGTCTTAAGTTCTTAAATTTACCTTACTTTATTTTATGAGCAGTACAGTGTAACAGAATGCTCAAAGATTAAAAAAAGTAAATTTAACTGTATTTCATATAGTTCAGATTTAACATACTGCACCACAGATAAAGCATCAGAGTGGAGATAGAATCACAGCCAATTCTTTCTGCAGTTTTCAAAGTGTTTCAGAACTAGTGAGGATAGCTGGCAGATGCTTCCCTCCGCCCCAAGCGCACAAGCTTCTGCAGATATAATTCACGCTTGCAGCCGAGTATATTTACCTGACCTCATTTTTCATCACAAAGAAAACTGCCAGACACCAACTTGAAATGAAATTCTTTTCCAACATTCTTCCACCTCTACATTATGTGCACAGAGAGAAAAATAGCTTTTTGCAAGATTTAGAACAAATGTTATAAAAGCAATTCTCTCTGCTGGAAATGGTGAATCCAGCTTTCATGTTTGCTAGGCTTCTTGGAATTGCTTTTGCCTTATTGCTACAGCTTAAAAGGAATACTAGTAAAATGTTAGACTATCACATTCTTAAGCTATCAGCTGTTGAATACAGTATTTCCATATTTGCAGCAATGGCAACTTCAGTGGAAATATCTTAGATATTTCTCTAAGATAAAGAAGGCTGTGGGTAATTCTCAAATCCAGCATTGTGCTCTTGCTGAATTCTGAGATTCTTGTTTCCTGACTTTTTATTTCCTGACTACTGGAGTCCAAACATGGTATTGCAAATATTGAGGCAATACCTCTTTAAGTTTTTTCTCCCTGGTTTTCAAAACAGGAAATTTAGATTCTAAGATCCTTGGGACACAGACTGACACATGTAAAAAGGGTGTGGCTTTGATCATGCAGTTGTGGCTGTCCTCTTGCCTTTTTCAATCCTTTTGCAGATGACCCTGGAACTGATTTTAGTTTTGTTTGTAAATCTTAGTGTTCTGTGCCCTGCACTTGGAGAAGGAGCAAAATGGGTAACTCAGCAGATAGAACTTGCTCATATTACATCTGTTTTCCAACATGGGAGTCCAGCTGGCCACCCCCATCCCCTCCACCAATAAAACAAAAGGGTTGTTTAAAGGACTAAAATTAAGAGAAGCCTGAATTTTAAAAAAATCAAAAATAAAAAAACCCTCCACCTGTAGAGAATGATACATTCTTTACTTCTTTAGCAGCACGAGAGTTTTATTTTTAAACAGCACTCCTAGAATAACCATTTCCTGCATTTATTTATTTAGCTGTACCACCCTCAGGTAGAAACCATAATCAATTCCAGCCTGTGTTCAGACCCCGAACCATATGTGCTGAGCCTGACACCGAAACATCATGGTCATTTCAATTAGATATTACCATTAGATGTGTTAAAATGTATGGCCTGCCAGTAGAAGTTAGGAAGCGCCAAATGCTCCACAGTACTGCTTTTGTATTAAACACATGGAACAAATTCAAAGGTTGCACTAAAATACTTTAATTAAAAGATGTAAAGGGAAACTGTTTTCCTCTGATACCACTGAGATTCTTCAATCTACTGCAAACATCATGCAAATGACTGATCACTGTTGTGTGTGCTTGTGTGTGTTTTATTCAATTTATACAGTCACCTATTTCAAAATGACTCTGGGCAGCATACAACAAGTTTAAAAACGTAAAACATCAAACCTTAAAACAAAATATCTAGCAACCAAGGACAATCACTCAACTTCATAAAACACCTTTTAAAAATATATTTCAGAGACAGATTCATTCAACACCCTGGCTCAATGCCCGAAGGACACCCAGGTCTTCAGGGTCTTTTGAAAGGCCAAGAGGGCATGGGTCAGTTGAGTTTTGGGAGGTAAGCTGTCCTACAGGGCAGGCACCACAACAGAAAAGGCATGCTTCCTGAGTCCCATCAGATAGTATTGCTTGATAGAAGGGCCCAGATTATGCCAACTCTGTTGGATCAATTGGATGGACAGAATTAATAAGAATCAAGAAGGCCCATGAATAACCCAGTCCTGTGCCATAAAGGCCCTTGTAGATGACAATCAGCACCTTGAATTGTACCTGGAAGCCTACTGTGAACAGTGAAGTTCATGGCATAGTGATGTAATATGAGTGTTCCAAAACATGCTTATACTGTAACTATCTGCCCTACTGTATTCTGGACCTGTTGCAGCTATGAATGGTCTTCAAGGGCAGCCCCCTTATCCAGCCCCTCCTGAACCCTTCAAAGGTTGCCCACAAGTGTGATCAATGCCATCTTGGTACTGTACCTAGGCCTGAATTTTGACTGAAAAGAGTTCTAGATAATTTGTTTCTTTCAGACCCCTCTGAAGCTATATAGCTTGACCACTTTCTCCACAATATTCCTCAAAAAGGTTGGAAACTGGATAAAAATAATTCAATTGTTATCAGGTCCAGCAATGGTTTCTTGGCCAGGGAGTGGACCACCCTTTACTCAAGGATGAATGAACCACCACTGGGACTCAACCACACATCATCTCTCAGGCAGTCTTAACTAGCCTGGAAGGATGTGCATCTAATGTATATGGTAGATGCCCAGGTTTACAGTTCCAAGGAATAGGCTCAAACTCTTCCCAGACAGCAAAGTCGGACTGTGCCTCAGTCAACTCCATAGAATTTGCACAGCTGGAGTCCATCTGGGATAATAGGAACTGTAGTCCCTCCATTAGAGTATCTTTTAGCTTCATTCTTCTTGTGGCCAGATGTGCTGGGCCTATTTTAAGAAGAAAAAGAGAATATGAGTCATCTTGGGAGATACAGATTGTCTGCTCCCATGAGGTAATGATCCCCAAGCTGACGATGATCCCCAACTCACAAGAAGTTTAGCATGTGATATAACCAGGCTTGTTAAGACTGAAGAATATAGAAGAAGAGGAAACAATGGATAAGGTAGATGGATGGAATCAAGGATATCATTGGAATGTCCTTGGAGGAGCAACACATTATGTCCAGGGAGAGATTGAGATGGTGGCTATTTGTTCATACGTTCATCAGGAGACAAGCCCAGACCTAAATAAATAACATGTTAAATTATTCTATAAGCTGTATGGCAAATTATCATGTTCAGCAGTATGCAGCCAAAGGGGAAAAGTTTTCAGCATATGTTTTATTCAGCACATCTAAGCTGCAAAAGCAAAACCTCTCTTTGCATGTTCATGATTATAAATTAAGGCTTTCTTTTAAAAAAAAATGTGAGAGTAAAACTTGCCCCAATAGTCCTAAAAGTAAAATGAATTTAATTTCCTCCAATTCCTCATTTACTGTCAGCACTTTCTCTTTAAACAGAAAATGCAATAGGATTTTTTTTAACAACTACAAAAATACAGATGAGAAAAAGAATGTTTCACAAACTGTGATTGCTCCTAGGTTTCAAAAGAGTATAATTAATTTACTTGTTCTGTTAATGCTCTGACTAATCCTGCTAAAATGGATTATTTAGTGCTGGCAGATAATGTAAAATTCACTTTGTATCATTCTGCTTTTTTCAAAAGACGAAACAGGAAGTGCCTTTAACTCTGTACTCCCCAGTAAGGGACACAGAAAAACATGTTTGATTACCCCATATGCACATCAATTGATGCCAGAGATACTAGTATGGCACGATCACATTTCCAAAACTCTGGTTTGTCGGAAAGACATCTTGGAATTCTTGCTATTTCCTTGGACAACTTAAGTAAAATACAAAGTTTACCAAAACATAATGTAATGGTTTGGCTCAGGTGTGAAAGTTAGTCAAAATATTAACCTGATACTAGACCAGGTGGTTATTAAAACAAGGAACAGGTGAAAACTGTATTTCTCCCTATAGATATTTGCTTCTAGTTCTTTACATACAAAGGGCACAAGAAATTAGGACATTTGTTATTATAAACAGAGCTTGCATTTACCAGTCAGTAGAATTATTTCATAATGGCTTCATTGTTTTACTACAGTAAATCTGCTTATCCGAGCCTTTGTATTCTACAGTGTTTTATCTTGTTATCCATGAGAGGCTTGATATCAGGAAGTTGAACTCCAGAAGCAGAAGAAATAATTACACATTTCTCACTTCTTATCTATGGTCTGGGATGCAACCCTAACCCTAACCCTAACCCTAACCTCCATAATAACCGTCACTGATTTGGAATAGAGTCCATTCTTCTTGGACCCAAATGTTTTCTGTCTTCTCTGATTAATTATGTGGAGGGAATTACTGAAAACAGTCACAAATATATGTAATGGTCACCATGTGCAAAAAGACTATGTATGGAGAAACTAAATTTTCTCCTTATGTTTTGTAGGCATAATTTCTGACACAAACAAAATTATTGGAATTGTATAATAAATTCCTCAGACATTTTGCTTTCGAATTCTATTTTTTCCAAGATACCTCTTTAATATCACTTCACAATGGTCAATGCTAGAGGAAACAACTTGTTCGATCAGTGACTAGTGATCAATTTGCTTAATGACATGAAGCATATAGCCAGGCCTTATTAACCAGGTAACAGATTGTTATGTGCTTATTGGACCAATATCATTTAAACACATATTGTTATTCCAGTTGTAACAGGCCCCCTGATAACTTAAAAAAATAAGAATAATGAAGAGTGCTTAATTGGCAGAACATTTTTCTCTGGTCTAATCAAAACTTAACCCCAATTTCAAGATGCAAAGAGGTATCAATTAAATGCACCACAAAAAAATTTGCAATAGTCCATGGCTCCTTATGTAGCCTGTCATAGAGCCACACAATCAGACATGCTGCTCCTTTAGTTGATAGCAGAACTCTGTCTAGTTAACACATTTTCTACTAGGAGAAGAAAAGGGATGTTCCTAGACAGCAAAGAGACAGCATTTTAAGAAAAAGAATGTGTGGGAAGAAGGAGGAACTGTATAGGAGTTAAAATGGAGGCTGGGAACCCATGATGGATTCTAGAAGCTTTGGCTGCTGAAGCTTCTTGGTTTATTAGAAGAGTGATGATGGCTGGAAATCTTGAGATGGACTGGCCAAATTGGAACTGCTGAAAGTTTGTTGCTGTTCCTTGGATCCTCAGGGCAAACAAGTGAAGCAGAGGAGGGTACAATCTGGAGCAAAGTGCTGAAGCAGAGGAAGGGTCACCAACAGGGACAAATCAGCCCAACACAGATGGTCTCAAGAGAGAAGGCTGAAGAGAGATGGGAGAGATTAAGTTCTACCAGCCAGAACTGTCAGTGACAGTCCAAGAGAGAGACAATGCTGGCCAATATAGTTAACTCCTTCTTATCTCTAAGTAGGAAAGAGAAACAGAACATAGCAACATTTATATTTAGCTGACATACTAATCTACATACTTAATAAGGCAGACTTTGCCAGAAACAGGAAACTTTCCATAATAAATAAGTAAAGCAAAGTAAAGCAAAGCAAAGAATGTTTTATGTTAGTATCCTTTATCAGTTGAAAATAATTCAAGCTTCTGATTCATTACTCCTATCTTTTCCCCTGCTGCTTATCAGTTGGGTAGCTGGATAGCATAGAGGGAAGACATTGGGCTTGTCTGGTTTTAAATAATTGGATGGGCTGTACAGCAATGTTGACTCAAACAAAAAGCAGAAATTTGTTTTAGTTGCTTTGCTGCATTAATAAAATTGGGGGGGGGGGAAGAATCACATGGCATCTGATGGGCTGTGCCTTGTGTAAAATCCTGTGGGGCCACTCAAAGCCTGTATCAAGTTGCTTTTGAAAGAAATGGATTTTGAGTCAGAAATGCAAAATTTTAAAGAGTTACAGTACCAATATTACTCTGGATGTACCTGTCACTGTCATTACCAATTACAATTGTAAATACAATTTGACTGGATTCACGTATTGTGGTATGCTACTGTGGTTTATTTAGCTACAATTATCTGAATAAATCACAATTCCCTGAAACTGGTCACATTCCTCATGATGCCATTTGTGAATGGGCAAGATGCCTCTTCCAGAAGTCATATTGCACCATCACATATTCTCAAAATTCCAGATCTGCTACTGTTCAATCAACTACCCATTTCTAATTTTCTAATGCAAAATAAGTTAGATCCTTATTCCCCAAATTTTGATTGATAGATAGATAGATAGATAGATAGATAGAGATAGATAGATAGATAGATAGATAGATAGATAGATAGATAGATAGATATTGGCAGATATATATATATAGTGGAACCTCGGGTTACAAACGCTTCTGTTAACGAACTTTTTGGGTTACGACCAGCTCCGGCCACAAAATTTTGCCTCAGTTTGCGAACTCCGCCTCGGGGTACGAACAGGATATGAGGCCATTTTCCCTCCCATGACATGGTCCACGGCCATTTTTCCGCCCCTGACACGTGGTCCATGGCCATTTTTCCACCCCTGACACGTGGTCCGCGGCCATTTTTCCACCCCTGACACGTGGTCCGTGGCCATTTTCCCGCCCCTGACACGTGGTCCGTGGCCATTTTTCCGCCCCTGACATGTGGTCCGTGGCCATTTTTCCGCCCCTGACATGTGGTCCGCGGCCATTTTTCCGCCCCTGACATGTGGTCCACAGCCATTTTTCCGCCCCTGACATGTGGTCCGCGGCCATTTTTCCACCCCTGACACGTGGACTGTGGCCATTTTCCGCCCCTGACATGTGGTCGTAGGGAGGGGGACTCTCCCTCCGAGCAATAGCTGCCTCCCTGTCCTCCACGCCAGAACAGATTAATGGTAATTACATTGAACTTTATGGGGAAATTTCCTTCGGGTTGCGACCAATTCGGGGTGCGACCAGAGTCATGGAACGAATTAAGTTCGTAACCCGAGGTACCACTGTATATAGTTCAGGTTTGTATAAAATACTGTAGTTGGTCCACAGTTTGAGTATCCTATATGGTTATATTTATGTGGGTACGCTTCTTCTTGACCATCACATAACACCCACCTCACACAAAATTAAGACTTTCACTGAGTTGACCAGAAACATTAGTACTCCTTAAAAAAAAAAAAAACCCCACATGTGGTCTGAAATGCAATTTGGGAAGAACAGTGTCTACCCCCTTCCCTAAATGATTAGCATTTGGTTGCTAGTAGCAACAGCAAAGAAGACACAGTGTTCTTGCTACAGAGAAAGCTTCATATCAGTTTTATGGCAACATATTACAGTATTAGGCATGAGAAGAATTTTTGCCTTCTGTCTGAAGGTCGTTTTTTGTGTGTGTGACATATAACATGATTACCACTATTTCTGCCCATATATTTTTTAGGTTATTCATTCAATTTAGTTCAGTATGGCAGCATTTTGCTCAATGTGTTTTCTTATTTGGACCAGAAGTGACAAGTATAATATAATCATAGGTAGACATGTATATAATTGTTAAATGCCATGTGTTACAGATTTTAAAAAAACATATTTACGTATATATGCATGCACATATTATTTATATATGTGACTTTCTGCCAAATCTTGTATAACTCAACTCTTATCTTGAACATTAAACAGATGAATTTTAAAATGCATACTAGGATACTAGGGCAATAAAAGTGAGCTAAAATTACATTAATATTGTTGATTGCATTCAACATTCAGAAACAAAGTCAATATAAAGACAGTTTTTGGATTAAACCTTTAAAAGGGAATATTATGACAATGAGCTAGTTTGGTGTAGTGGTTAAGGCACCAGGCTAGAAACTGGGAGACTGTGAGTTCTAGTCCCCCCTTAGGCACAAAGCCAGCTGGGTGACCTTGGGCCAGTCACTCTCTTTCAGCCCTAGCAGGGAGGCAAGGGCAAGCCACTTCTGAAATCTCGCCAAGAAAACTTTAGGGACTAGTCCAGGCAAGTTGTGTCAAGACTGACTCAAAGGCACTGAAAAAAAAATGAAAATAATGTTAAGAACTTAATGTTTAAGATCTCAATTTGTTCTTTTCTGTGACAAATGGCAAAGGGACCAGCCCTTAAGAAAAAATAAATAATGCCTGGTCTATATTGTTCCTTTTCTTTTGTGCTTTACGTATAGGTTTTAAAAAGGCAAAAGGGTAGTTACCTAAATTGAAGTTATGTCAACTTCAGCCCTGTTTGTTTGTTTATTTGCACAGCTTTGGTGAACTGAGAGCTTTAGCACAGGCTATGCTCCCAGACCCTCCACTAAAACCATCAAAATCAAAACCTTCACAGCTGCCAAAACAAGTGAGTCAGAATTACCACACTCTCCCCTTGCCTTGATCAGGTCCTTTCCCAAGAATCAGAAACTCTTTGAGATTTCAGAGGGTTAGTAATTCAAGCTATCTTTCAGCAGTAACATTCACAAAATGTGCACTCCAAACCCAAGCTTCATGACTCAGTGCTGGTAGTGGAGAAGTTTCTGGAAGCTTGGCTTGGAAAAATGGCTGTCTGAAAGACAGTGAAAAAGCTGTATTTGATACCTACATCAGAAGGGGAAATGGCATGTTAGATGTGCAATGTTGATATTAACATACCGTGTCATTAATCATGGCCTTTAGGGTGCATGCAATTAGAATAGAATGATTGTTTCTTTTTGGTCTGCCACAAATGGAACAGATTCTGCAAGCTCTCATGTCCTCTCCACTTTGCTTAAGTCACCTGCAGAGCTATGTGTGTGCATATAAGTGTGTGCAATGCCTTGGGACTTCAAGGGATAAGTATTTATTACTCTTCATAACTGAATTCCGTTCTAGGAACCTGTTGAGAAATGCCTTTGGATACATCCTGGCTGAAAGATAGAGAAAATGCCCAGCTGGGAGCCATTTAAAAAGAAAGCCTATATTGGAGTGCAGAAAGGGGAATTGAATTTTGCAGAAACTGCAAACATCTTTTCAAATCTTTGGAACTGCTTTACTTCAAAAGAAGTAATAATAGCTTGTAGTCTGAAAGCAGTCCCGGGGAAGGCAACAGTGGAACAGCTTTGTAAAAATGTTATATACTGTTCATTCTACTTCCTCTGCATTTTCCTTCTTTTTAGGGAAATGAACTTGTCATCTGAAAGCACAGTTTTCTTCACAGGAGTGCAACCCATCTAGCTAAGCTCACAATCAGATGTTATAAGATTAAAAAATTGCCAAATTCATTTAGGGAAAAGTGGGGAAGAGAAAGCACTGTATTGTATACAAGGTGGGGAAAAATTAGCACCACCACATGGAGTAACCCCCCCCCCCAGTTATATGTACAAATTGCTTTTCTTTATAAAGAAATAGAAAATTAAAAGAAAACAGCAATTGTAATTGCATAATTGCTTAGTGTTATGTTATTAATGCGGAGAAAGGAAAGGGAGAGCTATCAACATATTTTAATTTGTGTGTTTCATAGGGAAAGTTCTGAAAAATATACATGAAAGGATTGGGGATAAAAGCACTTGACCCATTCACCCTTGTGAAATCTTCAGACCAGAGCTGTGTGCATTTTTTGAACTATGTATTTCAGTTCCTTACTATTAGATGTTAAACCATTTAATCTATTAATTTTCAAATTGACTAGAAAACTACAATACAACAAACAGAGTAAAATAACTGTGATTGGGAAGACTTTAAATAAGTTGATAGCCAAACCTAAGGACTTATACATGCACCTTTTTTTACTGATGTTACAATAATCATTTCCAACTTCTATAACTCAGAAATAACATGTTGCCACCATGCTGAAACAACAATATGATGGAAAATCACATGCATGCTGTAATATCTCCACTTCCCTCTTTCTCAAATAAATCTTAACATCCCCAAAACTATTATCCTATCCATTAAAATCCATTTCTTAATGTTAGCATAGTATTTCCTGCATGTTTTTTTTTTCCTGGCAGTTTTCATTCACATTAATGAGAGACTTTCTTTTAGAAATTTCTTTCAAAGGAGAAGAAAATTGTAAAGAAATTCTCCTGGGTGAAACGTGGTGTTCTTGCCCTTTTTGAATGATGAATTGATCAAAGATTGTGTGTGAGGCTCATGTATTTTTTTGTAGCAATAAATATATAAATGACTTAAAAAAAATCAATATAAATGAATGGTTGTTCATACTTTGGAAAGTTAGGATGATATATAGATGCGGCCTTGCAGCCATCAGTGTTTGAGAATCCACTTTAATACTAGATGATCTATCATGCTGTTCCCAGAATAATAAGCCAATAATTATTTACAAGCAGTTGTTAGACTACACCTAATACATGTTCAAGAGTATAAGGCACATGGAATAAGGAATTGAACTCCCAGTACATGAACTTCATTGAAAAACTATTTGGTATATGTATGTTGCATTTCTATATGATTTAAGGTTACAACTAACTTTTTTAAAAAGTTTATTCTTTATCTATTGGATATCTCTACATCTTTTCCAGGACAAACTGATGGTTTTAGCTTATTGTTAAAGATGTAGTGCTCAAGATGCACCATTGGTTCATACTATGTAATGTAGTCTTATGCTATATGCCTCCTTTTTGGACAGAAATGATTCCACATATTAATTTTGTCATGGAAGACTCATTGGTTTATATGGATGCTCTTCTAAATTATATTCCAACTGCTTGGAAATTCATAGCAAGAAGATGGATATGGGTACTGCATGCTTTTATTATTGCAAAAATTAATACTACACTGAAAGGATACCCATTCTCCATCAATTACATGATGGTTTGAAGAACTTACCGCTTTATTTTTGTCCAAGCATTTCACCATTGAGAATCCCATTTTTCTTGTTGCTAAGTAAAATGATTTAAGTGCTAATAATTTAACTATATGAATGCATATGGGAGATTATATTTTTGTGGTTTTCTTTTTTCCTTACTTTTTGCAGATTAAAAAAATATTATTTTTTAAAGAAAATTCCTAATTCTGAATGTATTTTTTCTTACAGATACATTTAAAAGTGTATTTTAGGTAAATAAACATTTTTCTAAATGTATTTAACACATTTTAGACAATGCCTTTTAGGACTATTTCTGAGCTGAGCATGGCATTGAAAAATCAGAGAAGTACAAAACCTGAAGGATAATGACGTTTCAATTTATAGCTTTGTCTGGAAACTTTAGATGAGGTCAATTGGGCTACAAATTAAAGACTGATTTTTTCAAGCATTTGTAACTACCCTTTAAAAAGAATTATGTAGTCTGCTATCATTTTTCAAACAGTTGGTATGTAGGTATCTTCATACCGACTGCATGTACCTTCAGCCCACAGTTGAATAATAGTCAAGGTCAAATGTATATTGTCCAGGTTTTCACTACAGTTATTCTTTCCACTCAAATGTTAATCTCTCTGAAAATGGTATAAATTGCACTGACATCTCTAATATGTTTGCTTAATCTGCTCAACTTTTGCTGTCAGTGGAGGATACTGAAGCCCACCCTCCCATTTGCAATAGAAATCCTGTTCAATATGGCAATGTACATTAATTGTTTAAGTCCCTTTGGTGGGGATGGTGAACTCTCAAGTCAGAAAGTAAAGAAGATATTTATGATAAGGTGCATAATGTAGTTTCTTTTTTGCACTAATATGCACAAATAGGGCTGTGTAAAACTTCAAAGGTTTGCTTTATTTCAGTGATGCTTCTGTGGACCTTTCCATCAAAGCAAATTTATCAGTTTAAGTAGGAACTTGCTTTGAAGCAGTAAATCATACTGGGGACTTTACAGTCTTGCAAAGGGATTTTGCAGGTTTGATGGCTTTTCTATTGCATCAACTGTTATAGACAAATGTTACAACTTATTTTTGTATATGGAGAATGTGGAGAGAGGACTGATTAGTATTATGGGCTCTCTCATAGTTACATGAGTAGCTGGCCTATGCATTCCATTATTTCATTCAACGCTACCTCTCAGAATTCTTGTGAGTGGTAATACTAACATACCCTTGGGTTTCTTTTACTTTCTCAGTTTTCAACATCTTTAATATAGCTTGCCATAAACCTTCTCTTCCCTTTCTCTTGTGCTAACAGAATGTTGTTCACCTGTGCTACTCCTGTCAACACAACTGAGAGCAAAATCCAACTCTCAGCACTCTGAATATGGGAACAATGTTCAGTGCACACACTTCAGTCAGATCTTATTTTTCACATTTACATGATTGAGGCAGGATAAGTCTTAAGAATGAATGCACAGTTGCCAGATTATATGTAGGCTATTAGAAAGCATTGCATGAGCTGTTTATAAATGGTAAAAGAAGGAAGGGGTGTGTGCAAGTCACGAACAATGATCCCCTCTTCAGGAATTGAAAAACGTATCCTCTATTTTTAGTCTAAGAGGACCTCATAACAAATTAACATCCTTTTCATTTTTAAAAAGGTACTTGGATAAGGGATTAAAAAACAGCCTATGTCAAACCTAAAGAGTTTATACACCAAGCATTAAAAAACAACACCACAGATATAGTCGTACTCAGTTGGAAAAACAGCAGCTTAATAAATGTGAGTTCAAGAGGTCAAAGAAGTAAACACTTTGAAACAGAATGGAAAACTATAGTGAAAAAGGAATGTATTCATGGGGAAAGCCAGCTATTTTGCTTAGAAGGCCAAGCTTATTTGACATGCATAAAACTTTCTATTTGACTGAGCATTAGATAGGACGCCTAACAAAATCTTGAACTTTTAGGGCTCTTCAATATCTAAGATACACAGACAGATGGGGGAAGCATTCATCTTGATTATTATACTCCAATATTTACAAATAGATTTGGAGATATTGTGACTGGTGGGTGTATTAAAGTTGTGATGCCGAGCCAACGAGTCTCTGATATTGATATTCAAAGAAAGTCCTACGTTTCAGGCAGATGACAAAATAATGAATAAAACACTTATCTTGTCAAACATTGTTTTATTTCTGTTCAGTGTCTTTAAGTTCCCTTGGCACAAGTTCCTCTTTCCTGAGATTTTTTTCTTCACTGTCTCTGCAACATTACTCTGTTCAGAAAGACAGATGCACAATACATTAAGCCAAAAACCTGCCTTTAAAAAGCATTTCTTTCACAAGAGTTTTAATTGGTGATTAATATTTACATTATTTTTAACTTCTATACTTTTTAATTTCTATTTTTAGTTAGCATAACTTCCTTGATTAAATAGAAAGGTGAGATACCAGTCTAATTAGTTAATTAATAAGAGTGCACAATGTTTGCCATCTTATTGGTTTTGCATGGTGCATTTTAACAAAGATCTGTTGATCCAAACCTAAAGTATCTGTGATCTTGAGTTTATAATAAACTAAACCTAACCCTAGGCTACAACACAGTAACAAAGTCCGCACATGCTCATTAACCAAGGTCTTTTCAACTTAGTTTGTCATCTGAACATAGCCGATTTTTTTGCAATTATAACTGAATGTAAGAACTTCAAACATAAAAATGAATGTAGAACAAGATAAGACATTCAGCTGAACTTTAGACCCAGCCCCCACAGAAAATGTATTTAAAGGTGAATTGTGTAAAACCACAACTGACTAGAAATCATCCTGTCTAGTATGGAGTTAATTAAGCAGAGCAACATGAACCTTTTGTAGAACACCCCCATTTTATATTGAATTTGGAACTGTTACATTCTTTTCCAAAGCCATATACTGACCAGTTCAGCTGTCTTTAATGCCAGCTGTTAGTTTTTGAAAAAATGTAAGAATATCCAAAGAGCCCTATGGAAAAAAATTGAAAGTCTGTCTAATCCAGCAACCAGCCTTAGATGCCAGATGCTATCAAAGGAAAACAGTGGACTGAAATATGTACTGTAGCTCAAATGCCCAATTTCACTTGCCTTTAATTGTTCCCATACAACTGATGAAATACAGCCAGTGATGCAGTATTCCAGTAAAAGTGTCCTCTTCATCAATTCTTGATCTGTTCTGAGATTAAATACAGCTTGAAAAGAAAACTTTCTGTATGACTAGATATTTTTATTCTGGATACTTTGATCTCCAGATGGTATCATTTCTTCAGATTATTGATATGGACCATTAAACTCAACCTTCCCTTTTGAAAAAGTTGTAGAGAATCAATACAAGAATATGGGTTCCCCCAGCCCCTGGATTTTAAGAACAGAAGTAATAACTTCCAACTTTAATTATGGTACAAACGCTTCTCATGCTCTAAATTAAATATCCTTTATTATCATGCATTACAACAAGTGAAGTGGTAGAATATGATTTATTTCTTTTTACTGACACAAAAATGGCCATCCCATTACTCAGAATGAGGCATCTACCTCAGGTGGCAGAGCTAAAAGGCAACAGGAGCCTTTTGTCCCTCAGATGTCCCTTAGATATAATGGAGGCTGATATCCAATCAGCAATACTGAAAAAGAGTACTCAGCCCAGGAGCATCCACAGGGGAGGTCAACAACATCAAAATGGTGGGTGTGGCCATGTGATTGAAGCCCTGCCCATCTTTAATATGCATTTCATGCATCACATGCACATAAAAAAAGGAAGGGTTTCGATGTCATTCACCTCTCCCGCCCCACGCCCCTGCCTCAGCTGGTCCTTGTTGTTGGAGGGTGGAACTGTATGTGCCATTACCTAAGTTAGTCTGCTTGTATAAATTAGTCTGCTCTCTCACGTGTAATGGTGACTGGTATCCAATCACTAGTTTTGAATAAGATTCAGTGGCAGTCCAGTTAGCTTCCTTGTATAAAATGGGGGAGAGGCATTGCTCTGTTCTTTTCACCAGACAATAACAAGTCTGAACCCAGAAAATTCCTTCTGGAACTAGTGGATTGAAACATTTCCAGGGTAGAAGGTCTAAGACATATAAAACTCCAAAGAACCAGTTTCCTTTGGGCTACAATGTTAGGGCTTAGAAGGGAGGGCTCCCTCTGCTGTACTAGTCTGCACATTTGAGGCTATTTGGTACAGAATGTTCAATGGACAAATGACCAAAGTCATACAGGTGGAACTCAAATCCCTAGAATCGAAACAGATTTCATGGAATGCACAAGACCAAGCTTAAGCCAATTGTCCTGAGAGTTTACCTTTAATCTCCACAGGGGACTTTTTGGGTGAGGACAAAGGCCATGTCAATGCCAACCACTTTGCTCTTTTTCCCAGAGAATCAGAAAGTAGAATAACGCAGACATGGCATATATTACTGAAACTTGATTGGGCAAGGGTGGGGATGTTATCCTCTAAAAAATTTGCCTTTCTGGTTTCAGATTCTTCAGCAGTCTTGATGCCAAGGCCAGGTATGTGTATGTGTGTGTGTTTACGTATGGCACTGATCTTGAAAAAAAACTTCCTTGTGACTAGGACTATACTCTGAAGGTGGTGGTGTGAAAATATCTATGTTAAGCTGGACCATGAGGATAACCTGGTGTACTGGCTGCCCTACTGCCTGGTAGAATCCCTACCTGAGCTTTTGATCTATTCTCTGTGCTGGTGGAGAGTCCTCTCACATTCTGGTTTTGGATGACTTCAGTCATTCTTGGGGGCCAGGTCAAGAAGAGCTTGGGAGTTCATCACCTCCATGGTGACCTTGGACTTATTCCCAGTAATTGTACATATGTAGACAGCTACATGCTGGATCTCATCTTTGCCTCAGACCAGTTGTGCAGTGATCTGGATATGTAGGTGTGTCTCTTAGAACTTTGTCATAGTTAGATTACTTCCTGGTGCAATCAGATTGACTGCCACATGGAGGGAGGACAACTATGGAGGGAAGTTAATATGGTCTGCCCTAGATGCTTCATGGATCTGCATGGATTCTGGTGGGCACTCCTTAACAGTCTTCTGGGCAATTCAGTTGAGTGCCTGGTTCTGAGCTACAAAGAAAGGAAAGTGAGTACTTAATGTAATTGTTCCCAAGCAGCATCTCTCTGTTGGCCAAACCTGAAGGTTCACTGAGGAGCTGAGGGAGAAGCAGCAGAAGTAAGACTTGGAGCACCAGTGGAGGAAGATATGAAGCAAATCTCACCAAGTATGGGTATGAGTTCAAGTTAGACCCTACACTGTAGTGATAAAAGAGGTGAAGTTTCATTACTTCTCACTTTCTGTATTGCTGGGCTGCTGCCCCAGAGCCTGGCTGGCCTTGCTGATCCTGGAGTCAATTTCTTTGTCCAAAGGCCTATCACTCAAGATGATGCTTCCCAAGTATTTGAAGCTATTTACATTTGTCAGTTGGGTGTTTTCAATAGTGATTTTTGGTTCTATGGGGTTGGTATTTGGCACAGGTTGATATAGTATTTCAGTCTTGTTCAGGCTGATGGTCAGGTGAAAAAGCATAGCAGTGTCTGAGAATGTGTACAGCAGCAACTGTAGATCACTGTCTTTGTGCACCGGGGGGCATAGTCATCAGCAAAGAAGGTTTCTTGAATTACTGTATGGAGGCAGTTCATCTGTGTTTTCAGGTAGTGAAGGTCAAAGAGAGATCTGCCCAGTTGGTACTGATGTACACTTCCTCCTTCAAACCCTGGACAGCATGTGACAACATGCAAGCAAAGAACAGATTGAACAGGACTGGGACCCTGTTTTACCCCATTGGAAATGGCAAATGCAGCTGATCTATCACAGTTGTAAAGGACCTGTCCTATCATACCATCATGGAGTAGCTGAATCAACTTCACGAATTTCCTTGGGCATCCATAACATGTCAGGATGATCCAGAGAGCCTCCCTATTTACAGTGTCAAAAGCTTTTGTCAGGTCAATGAAGACAGAGTAAAGAGGCTTGTTCTGCTCGATGCACTTCTCCTGGACTTGCCTCATGGCAAATATCATGTCTGCTGTACTCTGTTCTGGCTGAAAGCCATGCTGCGCCCCTGGGAGGTTCCTTTATGAGACAGTGACAAGTCTGTTCAGGAGAATGTGGGCAAAGATCTTGCCTATGATGGACAGCAGTGAGTTACCCCTGTAGTTTCCACAGTCTGATTTGCTTCCCTTATTTTTATAGGCAGCCACGATGAGGAAATCATCAGGCATCTCCTCTGTGGACCAAATGTCTTCCAAGGTGTCTTGGAATGCCTGTAAGGCATTTGGGCCGAGTGCTTTATAGAACTCAGCAGGAACACCATCCTGCCCTGTTGCTTTATTTGAGTTCATCTGTGAGATTGCTTTCTTGATCTCATCAGGAGAGGGAGGCAGCTCTAGGGCATCCAAGACTGGCAGCTGAGGAATCTGTTGTAAGATCGTGATTAACTGTGGACGGCCTATTAAGCAGGTTGGAAAAGTGTTTTTCAGTCCCTCCTGGTCTTTGATCAGGCTCAACTCATCAGATGATTGCTGGGGGGAACATCCTGATTTAGAAGGACCATAGACTGATTTTATGGAACTGAAGAACTCTCTGGTGGCATGCATGTCTGTATAGCATTCCACCTGCTCAGCCTTTCTCTGCCACCACTTGTCCTAGATTTCTCGCAGTTCTGCCTGTTCTTTGGACTGCAGGTGCTTAAACTTGTCTTTCTTTGCGACAGATGATGGGTTGTTCTGCCAGTCTGCATAAACCTTGTTCTTGGCCTGGAGGGCTGCTGAAATGGTCTTGTGGTTTTCATCAAACCAGTCTTGATGTGCCTGTGTACTCAGTCTGAGTACAGTTGTTGCAGTCTGCGTGATGACATCTTTAAACTGTGTCCACTTTTCAGAGTGGGTTCGCTCCACAACACCTGCTGGGCCTGCCTTCTTGACTGTTGGACTGTGGATCAGTCTCCTTCACTCAGTCTGCCAGGGCCAGACTTCACACGCTGGGATAGACAAATCCCCTATCTCACTCTCGAGTTGAAGAGTTGGCTATACCCACCTGGTTTGGTCTATCTGCTGAGACAGTTTACTGGAGTGTAGCCACTGTACGTGTTACAGCTAGTTGGAGCCACAGATGAGAGCTGAACACCAGGTGGGGACCAAAGGTGAATGAGGTGTTTCTAAAAAGGAAACAGCAGGCCCTTCCACCAGAGGCGCTACCCCTCCCTGGACAGCCCATACACCTCAATGCTGGATGTACAAAACAATGAATTGCATTGCATGGAGAAATGATTATTAAACATTCCATCACTTGTTTAATTGTTCTTCTATTTCTTCTTCAAAATAGTAAGGCATTTCTAACTCCTTTTTCAGTTCTGCACTTTATCTTAAAAACAGACCTGTCTTAAAGGAAAGGAGCATGTTTGTTCCTCTACTTCTGCTGATCACCTTTAATTTTGAATGCACTTTAAAATATGTGCTTCCTACAGAGGAGGAGGAGGAGAGAGATCTATTTTTGCTTGATCTGAATATGAAAGTAATTTGTTGCCATAGCAATTTATTTCCATCCTCAGTGTTGTGAATGTGATAGTTGCTTCTAGGACTAAAGCAAAATGCAGCAATCTTTATATTACATGTGAAGCTTCATGCTCTACTAACCTTTTCATTTGACAACATTATTTACCAAATGCTGTATTTGTCTTTCAGATGACTTAAAGCTTTTGTTCTATGATCCTGGATTCAGACAGGCTCTCCAAAACTGACACAACTTTTTGCTCATCCTTTTACTAGTTTCAGTGCTCCAATCCCATTATGGGAACTATAGTAAATTCTTCATACTCTCCTGCAACCTGGAATTTCTGCAGGAGCCCAGCACTACCTTTTTGGGTGGGATGCCTACCATCATTATATAGATGTGTGTGTGTGTGTGTGTAAACAAACATGGATTGTGATACTATTACAAATGAAGTATTTCCAGCTATTTAAAAATTGTTTGTCAAATTTCCTGTCCTCTTATACTACCATGACCAATGATAAAATAGATCAGGGGTCAGCAACCTACAGGCCATGGGCCAGATGTGGCTCACCAACTGAAATCATTCAGCCCATATTCCCCAAAAGAAATATCAGATCTACCTGGCCCATACCATTCTCTGTCTTAGGTTACTGAGCTGACTCTAGTAACATTCTAGTAAAAGTCAGTATGGGCAAGCTAAGAGATGCAACTTCCAGGGCTTGAGTGGCTGTGGCAATGGATCTGAGTTATATATGAAGCAGAAGGCAAAGCTATTCATGTGATGTTCAGGCATCCAGAATTAAGTATCTATTGTTCATTTAGGTACAGAGTACAGATGTAACTCTCCTCACCCTTTTATCCTCTTGGATTGTGAAAAACTCAAGAGTTGATTGAATTGGGTGTCTAAGCTTGAAAAAAGAAATAAAATCATGCCATGCCACCTGTTTAGAACCTTATTAGTAAGCTATAGATCAGAGTTTCTCAACTTTGAGAACTTTAAGATGGGTGGACTTCAACACCCAGAATTCCCCAGCCAGCATGGCTATCTGGAGAATTCTGGGAGTTGAAGTCCACCCATCTTAAAGTTCCCACGGTTGAGAAACACTGCTATAGTTAGTCCTCTTTGGTAAATTTTTGAAGACCCTCAGTTAGTAATCACATATTGACTGACAATGCTCAGCACAGACAGACAAATCTCAGAAAGTAAGATGCTGCACCTTTCATGCTTGCCTGATTCTGACCAGCTAAAGTCTGATATCCTACTTCTGCAATTGCACTAAGTCATAATTCAGCACAATTAGCATATTATCTGAACTATTATGGCCTGTAAACCATAGCTTACGGCTTAGCACAATATACGAACAAACCATTTTGACTTATACAACAAACCATGGTTAACCAATGGCTGAATGAGAAACCAGCCAATCTGTGCCTTAACCAGCCTGCTAAATATCCTGCCTTTTTATTATATTTGAATGAGACAAAAAAGACAATGATATCCTTAAGTCATTATCCTCACAAAGACCCAGTACAGCTGCCTGAATTCAAAACTTTAGCACGTTATCAATATAACTGCATTCAAAGCAATATGCCAATGTTGTGTCATTATGGCTACTGGAGTATATTTTCTGCCTTCCCTGTATTTTGTCTTGCTGAAATGACAGCTTGGTAGCAGCAACTGTCTTGGTGTTGAAGAGAATAATCTTGATTAATGGTGACGATTGTCAGGAGGCAGGATGAACTGACCACGAAGGCAACTGCCTTTTTTAGATGCCAAAACCCAAAACTGACTCCTGGAATTATATCCTGAGTGTGAGAACATGCAGGCCTGCAGTCTGTCTCTGGGAAGAAAGAATAGCCTCCAGGATAGACATGGAAGTCAGTGGGCTGGACTTCTTGCAATAGCAAAGAAGGAACCTCAAGACGAATAATTCTCCATTTATTTCATAGAGGGAATGACAGAGCTGTTATGAAAGCAGCAGTACAGGGGAAGCAACAAAACCACTCAGCAGATACTGGCTAATTGAGCAGGAAAAATAAATCTTTACCTAACTTTTCTGGGGGAAGTGTTAATTCAGTGGGAGCTGAGAAGAAGTATCTTTCCTGCCTCAAAATAATGTTATGTTAAGCTCTATTTCACAAGATTATAATGCATTTTTAAAGTATCAGCAGGAGACTGTCCCCAAATTAGCAGTTATTATTCTGTTTATTTACTTAGGTTGATTTGTTAGACTTATATCCCCTTTCCTTCAGGATCTCAAGTTGGCATACACAGCCCTCCCTCCACCAGTTCTTCCCCACAACTTCTTTGTGAAGCGGCTGGGCTAAGAGAGGATGAATCTAGTGAGTTTCTTGGCTGAAGGTGAATTTGAACTGGGTTTCCCTTGTACTCCCAGGCCATCACCTTATACCACTAAGCATTCATTTTATGGGTGGCTATAACATCTTCCTCGCACAGTAATTTCTGCCATCCTTTTTTCACTTCCAGCCTCTGGCTAATCACTGAAAAGTAGAATTGGCTACTGCTAAAATTATTATTGGGATACTTTGCATTCTGTGCTAACTGACCACTTCCACTGAATATTAATCTTAACTTATTAGCATGATAATTCTCATTGTTCTCCTTCAAGGGTAGCCTTATGTCAGGCAAGGACAGAAGGAATGAGCGGCATTAGAGAACTAGTGCCAAGAGAGCAGGACATAAGTTGACATCACAGTCTATTATAATATAGTTTGTCTGAATTTAGTCTTGTGATTTGAAGCTATGGTTTGGAGCTTAAAGTTAAGAATAATGGGGGCCAAAGGTCATTCAACAAACTTTGGGTAGGAATTGGAACAAGTCAGGCGGAACAGCGAAAAATACAAAAAACAGATAAATAGAGCATCCTGTCTTCAAGTAGACAAATGCAAAAATCGATAGGATTCTGCTATCTTTGTAGAGCTGGAATAAAAGCGCTTAAATATTTTTCTGTGAACATCTCTCAGACTTTTCTTTTTCTTGTCTCCACATCAAGCCATTTGGTAGCTTTATTTTATAGTTATATTCCACAGCAATGTTTAGCTGTAAGATGTCCTGGAGTGGGTCTAGTCTACCAACCTTATAGCTGTGGCTGTTGTCATTTAGAAGAGCACCAGCAAACAAACAAAAATAAACAAGCATAAAAAAAAAAAACCACAACCTGGGTAAAAATGATTTCAATTTTCTGAACCCTACTTGGTAAACTAATTCATGGATAAGACTGGCTACATGTTTCTGACCAACTGAGTAATGTTTATCACATTCTGGAACAGGTTTCACTCTTCATAAGTGGGGAAACCTTTCAATCTGAGGTCCTAAAATTTGGCAGTTATCTTGACTTTTGTATTCCAGTGACATAGGAGACAAAAGCTGGGTATGATGATGGTGGAAGTAAAGATAGTTTGTAAAGACAGGAAAATATGTAGAAGTATAGTAAATGGTGTTGGTGTAAACTTATTTCTCTGTACTTCCCTTTTTCTTATCTAATGCCTTACTTTCTTTGGTTTACTGTTTCTTACTTCTTTTTTGTACTTGCAGAACTTTGTTTACCTGCAGAAGGAATTCTGAGATAGATACTGTGTGTATGTCTGTGTGTGGTGGGCTCAATGCCCAGATCTACCAGGTCCAGATGGCAAAGTTCTGAACAACCACTATATGGCTGCAAAATATTTATGTATTCCTTTGCTACTGTCTAGTGGTTGTCTGGATTTTTGCAGTCTAGTCTTGTAGACCTACTAGTGATCACTTCACATATGATAGTTCTTATATTTCAAGGATACATCTCAGATAGTTTCCAGTGTGTCAGCAAAAGGAAAGCAATATGCATGGACAATGTTGCTCAGGAATATGCAGGCGTGGTACAGGATTGGAAGTCCTAAACCTTCAAATGCCTATTCATAAAAAAGTATCTGTTCTCAGAGCAAGTACTCTATCCCCAAGACTCTGATAGTCTTGACAAACTCCAGGAGGGAGGATGTCAGAAATGGAGTTGGCTAGCCCCTTAGTGGCCTGGTGTGGCCTCTATCAGCCTCTTGGATCTTTTAATCTCTTTTTTATCTCTGTAAGTGTGGTTGTTTTATAACTTTTAATCATGTATTTATGATTTTAATTTGATGTAAGCCGCCCAGAGTCCCCCATTGTGGGGAGATGGGTGGGGAGAAATCAATCAATGAATGAATGAATGAATGAATGAATGAATGAATGAATGAATAAATAAATAAATAAATAGACAAAGATCTCCCAAGTAATCAACTGTATTTCCCAGACTATCCAGGGCAGTGTTTCTCAACCTCAGCAGGTTTAAGCTGGCTGGGGAATTCTGGGAGTTGAAGTCCACACATCTTAAACCTGCTGAGGTTGAGAAACACTGATCCAGGGCCATTCCAAGGAGAAAACTACTTACATGATTATTGATAGCACTGCAATCAATACATGATTATTGATAGCATTGACACTGCAAGTGTCAGAAAACACTTTGAAAGTTCTTGAAAGAACAATTGTTTCCAGACAGCTATAAATTAACCCATGGTAAGGAAAAGAGCAGAATGCCTAAGAAATAACGGAAAGGAGCTATAGGCTGTGCAGAATTAAAAAAAAAAAAAAAACTAATGTGGAATAATATGGATTTACAAAAATGTTCTGATAACCTTTTTTTCCCCCTCATTGTAATATGCTATATGTTAGGCTGCCTGTAAAATGTTTTGGAATTTTTTTGTAGTCCAAAGAAGAGCAGCTTGATTGACTGTAGGGTCACTTCTTCTAGGGTGACCTTAATATCATATCTGCCATGTAAGCACATAATTATACAACAGAGGGTCATTCAAGTTGTAGCAGTCTGACTCTGAAATGTCCTTAGATATTTCTTACCTAGTGGCTACATCAGGTGAAAATCTCTTTATTCTACGAGGCATTTTAGGAACTTAAAATTTGGCTTGATTTAATGTGATTTTATGTGCTATGACTTCTGAATCCTTTCTGCAGTTTTTTATTTTGCCTTTGTCCTTGGGGCTTTCAATGTTACATTATTTTGCATTTTATATTATTAATTTATCTGTACATCCCCTTGAGAACTCCAGTTGTTGGACATTTTAAAAAGAAATAAGAAGCTGGGGTGTAGTTATTGCTATTAGTGAGCTCCACCATCATGAAAATCACAGAGGATTCTCCTCCCATTGAAAAAAAATCAGGTAAAGGGTTGTTGCACTTTTTTCTAGCTCACAAACAGTATGGAGAATTTTGGAAAGTAATCTGTACACAGATTATAGAGATGAAGAAGTTTGGGCAAGTACAGGTTCTGCAGTAGGGATGAAAGATATGAACATCTCTCTTCCATGCAAGAATTAAAGGCACAGGAACCCTGCCTTCCTTTGCTTCTAGAATTCTTTCTTAATGGGTTTTACAAAGCAGCCTCTTCTCATATAAATAATGGAAATAGTTTGCTACTATTCCAAGCTAATAAGATTCAATTACATTTAAACATACTTTTGAGTAAATCCAAATTCTTCATCCAAGAATGAAATTATTTATTCTCTAGTACTCCTGTATCTTTTAAGAAGATAAGACTTGAGCATTATGTAAAATTCTTTCTGAGAAAGCATTTGCAGGTGGAGCCGGGCTCATGGTCGGAGGGTGATATCCCGCGCCTGGTGCCCCTCCTGCTGCTGGGGTCAGCGCTGGGGGGCTTTGTGCTGGGGGGATGTGCGGCTCTGTCTCATACTCCCTGTGCTACTTCTACCTGCAAGTGTCAGAGCCCAGCCAGGGGCTGCCCCAGGTCTTCATTAGGGGCTACCTGGATGACCAGCCCATCACTCACTATGACAGCCTCATCAGGATGATTGAGCCTCTGGGGCCCTGAATGGAAGAGGTGGAGAGGAAGACCTTTCAGGCCCTTGAGCAGGTGTTGAGGACTGCCCTGGAGAGCTTATCAAAACAGACTGGAGGGTTTCACATCTAGCAGGTGATTTTTTGCTGTGAGGTCAGAGAAGATGGGAGCGAAGGAGGGTTTTTGCACTATGGCTATAACTGGACAGACTTCATCAGTTTCAACAAGGAGATCCTCAGATGGGTGGCAGCTCAGCCCCCGGCCAAGAAGGTCATGGAGAAGTGGAATGATCATCTGATGTGGTTCCAGAGAAACCAAGTCTTTCTGGAGAAGACCTACACTGAGTGGCTGCAGAGATACCTCTCCCGCAGGGAGGAGGCTCCGCAAAAGACAGAGCCCCCAGTGGGGAAGGTGACCCACAAGGCAGTGACAACATGGAGACCCTCATCTGCCAGGCGTATGGCTTCTACCCCAAGGAGATCCAGGCCACCTGGAGAAGGGACGGAAAGATCTGCCAGTACAAGACCTTCTATAGGAATGTGGCCCCCAACTTGGACAGGACCTATTATGCCTGGTTCAGCATTGAGATCAACCGCAAGGAGAGGGACCACTTTAAGTGTCACCTGGAGCATGACGGCTTGCAGGAGCCCCTGGTCTTGGCCTGGAAGGAGGAAATGGCTCCAAACTCCCTGTATTTCAAAAGGGGAGGAATTCTGCTTGCTGTCCTTCTGCAGGCTGCGGTAATTGGCTGTATGGGCTTGAGTGGAAGCAGCATAGTTCATCAAGGAATCTCTGAAATCTTGCCAAGCATGTGGATCCTTTTGTGTTTGAAGCCCTAACCAAGACTTGCATTTAATGCAAAGATTGAGCAATATTATTCCACAGGGACAGGGTTAAATCCTCTGTTCCAAAAATGAGCAGCTTTCCAAATGGCAGACTTTTCTGGCTATGGCGCCTACGCTGTGGAACCTTCTCCCCCCAAGGCGAGGTTGGCCTAGCCCTCATTGAGCTTCCGGAGGTCCCTTAAGACTTGGTTACACTGGCAGGCCTGGGGACCCCCAGGGCATGGGGGAATTAGTGAGGGGCTCCCTTATTTTTAACATCCTTTTATTCTCTGTTCTATTTTGATTTTGATATGTTTAATGTATTTATTGACTGTTTTTGGCTTTGTTGTATGCCGTCCAGAGTTGCCTGTGGTGAGATGGGCGGCTATATAAATTGGAATAATAATAATAATAATAATAATTTGAAAAAATGCTATTTTAAAAAATAAATTTAAGCTTGGGCAATGCTGAGCTAAAGAAATCAGCAAGCAAGAACTGGAACGTAGAAAAATAAAAAGCTTCGGACTGAGTCAACTCAAAGATGGTTGGCTCAGGTAAGGGTGAATAGACAGAATCATAAATCTGCTCACTTTTGCCTTTGAGCAATTTTGAGAACCCAACTAAATTTGATTTAATTTAATGCAACTTTTAACATATATTACATTTAATATATATAAGGCAATAGGTAAGCCCAAACCTTTTGGGGCCTTTTTTCAGGGGGAGGTAGGGCTCCACACATTTGGTGAGTTCATGATGTTAACCAAACAAATACAGTCCCTGGGCACAGGAAAGTTTCTCACTCTTTTAATAAAGCATCGTGTCTGATCAAAACTCATGACTATACACTGACCTTGAAGAAAGAAGGTTACAAAATTAAATTTCTAGTTTGAACTGCAATTAATGAGAAGGCAGCAGTGTAATCTGATTGTCTCTACCTAGGAAACCACTTTGAAAACACCTGATCCAACATTCTAATTCGACATGTAAACAGAAAACACACCAGTTAACAGTCATTTTCAATAAATCAGTTGTTGCCTGTTTATCAGTATAAAGGCACCTGTCATATGTTGTACCTGTCCTTCATGTATACTTTCTCTAAATTTTCGGAATAATAAAGAGATCATAACATTCTAAAAAAATCATAAAACAGAGGTATTTAAAACATTCTATCACCTTTTAAATACAGAACAATAGACTTTTCTTCACTGTAGTAGTTAAATGTTCATTTCATTTGCAAAGCAAAATGGGCATACAGAAGTCCAGAATTGCTTCTTTGTTTGAACCAGTTCAATCAAAATATTCTTCACGGGAGGTTGAATTTGTATTTGGGATGCTAATCTCAAATGTTTTTATTTCACTGATTCTGTCAAGGAACTTCTGGCTCAGTTAATAATCTTTCTTAGCTTGGATTTTCAGGTTTTCAAAGCTTATTAGAACAGACAAATCTTTGTTTATACAAGATTCATATACTTCAGTTAAAATAGAGAGCTCTGATTTTCAAAGAACTCAAACCAGAAAGAGTCTGCTTGAAAGAATTTTTTTTTTTAAAGATTTAGTTGTGTGTACTGGCTTAGCATGATGACAATCAGAGCTGAAAATACTTTTATTAGTCACTGAGGTTAATACAAATGACATTTCTAGGCCAAGAAGATGTCCAATGACTTCTGCACAAAGGTGAATATTTTACAGATAAAGAGAGAAACTTCAGGGCAAGTTTTAGAACATCTCTGTAGCCTGGTCTGCTTACCTGCCTTCTCCAGTCTCTTCAGTTAGCTACAAAAGGGTAATCGCACCATTTTCCTAGAGGCAATCTTATGCATTAAAGCTCCCCCCTGTGACAGTGAATCATCAACTGGGGTTCAACTAAAATATCAAGAGACTCAAAGTTCAAGTTGAAATATGTGTACACAATACACAAACAAATTCTGTGTATGAGAATGTGGGTGAGGAGGAATGGAGATGAAAAACAAAAGATGATCTTCAAATTGAGTGAAGAACACATTAAAGTGAGACTTAGCTGTTGTTGCAATATAACCTATGGTTTATGGCCTTTTCTTATTGCCTAAGGTCCTTTCTAGTTAATGGGTTTCCTGGGGCTTAAGAAAATATTTGACCAGAGATATAATCTTGCAGGAGGGAATATTTTGAAACAACATGTATAAGTAGATTTTGCCTCAGATCTATAAGTTTCCTGCAAAGTGTCATTCCCAATGTGCCTGAATTATGAGATGCCACATTAGGGTTACATGCTGGTATTTGTTTTTTTTTAATAATGAAGAGAACCAGAGAGGCATAGGCCTTCTGCCATTTCCAACCTCCCAGCATCAATAGGTGAGGCTGGAAAATGCCAGTAATGATGCCTTCAGGTGCAAGATGGAAACTGTGACAGCTGAAAGTAGTTACTGGTGCTCTGTAGAGCCAATCAATACAGAAAAATGGAGAAGATGGCATCAGAGCATATAATTCTGTCTCTTTTCACAATTTTGAACACGGGGAAGGTATTATAGGCCTCTGGAATTATTTTCATATGAGGTTTTACTTGCAGTGGAACCTGGTCAATCTCGATTGGGCTCAGAATCAAGCAACCTGGTTGGTTTTTGGATGGGAGTCTACCTAGTAATACCAAAGGCATAGGCTAGTCTAAGAAGTTTAAAACATCTTGGATGAAGTTAATCACAAATCACTTCTATATATTTGCCAAGAAAAAAAATACCCTTGCAGATTAACCGTGAAAGTTTTTGTTTATTTCCTGAAAGAAAACTGTATTGCTATGGATAATTTGGTGAGGCACAACTCATAAACCAATATATTATATAAATTAAGAGAACAGTAAACATCAAAAGCTAGAATTGCATAATCCCATTTCCCAAAATCTCATCTTTTCAGAATTACTTAATGTATTTATCATAAAAAAGTTATGAACTAGCACTCAGTGATTAGTTATGTTTCTGTATCTGAACTAAATGTACTTCTTTGGAAATAAGCTGTTAAAATTCACTGTGTCTCAGAGAGATATAAAACGTGCATCCCCAGAGATACTCCAAAAGTTGCAATGAATTGTAGTTTTAAGGTGATAGAAGGGGGAAATTACTTACTTTATGAGGAGTGCTGTCTTAATAGTACTTAATGAATTTTATTCAAATCAAATCAAATCAAATTAAATTAAACCAGTTCTTTGTCCTATTCCTTTCTGGAATGTAGTCTTTGATATGCTGCTTAAAAGCCATTGGCCTGAAAAAAAAAAGTTGCCAGTTATATATAGGATATAAAAAGTTCACATTTTGAAGATTTCTAGTGCCAGCAAATGTTGCAATATGCAAAAATATAAGGCACAATAAAATCACTTATGACAGAATTAATCTTTGGATATTTAAAGGCCTCTGACTCTCCAGATGTCTAATTCCCAGCTTACATCTGCCTGAGTCCATATAGCTGAAGATAAAATATGTTTCCCTAAGTCAGAAGTAGGTTGTTTTTTCCTTCTATGTGGTTCCTTAAATGGTCAGTTGACAATTGCTGTAGCTTAAGCTGCTGAGTTTCTTTCTCCCTTTCCAGATGGAGCTGCAAACCGTGGACACCAGAAGTGTTGGTGGGGGGAGGTCAAAATCTGAAAGATAGTGTCATAATCCAATCCCCACCCCTTTTGTTTATGCATGTACAAAACAGGCAAGCATTGGATCACAGCACCATGACTACCATCTTACAGATTTTGATCATTCCTGCAGGTGCTGATGGTGGACATGTTCATGTTCACTAACAAGGCTTAAAATCAAGTCTCTTGTTTTCCTTGATCTAGTAAAGCAATCTAGGTCAGTGTTTCTCACCCTTGGGAACTTTAAGATGTGTGGATTTCAACTCCCAGAATTCCCAAGCCAGCATATGTGGAAGTTGAAGTCCACACATCTTAAAGTTCCCAAAGTTGAGAAACACTCATCTAGGTGAAACAATGAGCAGCACATTCAGAGCCCCTTTGAACAGTCTTGCGGAATCCCGATACATCGTTTCAGAATGGAAACTTATCATAGGTGGATATTTGTTATAAGTTTGGTAGAGATGGAGGACAATATCTACGGTCCTATATGGTGATTAACATTTTTGATAGGAAAGTGCATTATGAAATTTGGCACAGTGGAACTTTCAAAGACGGATGATAAAGTTTCAGTTTGCATATTGTTCAGAAGCTCATATAAAATGTGAACAGAACAAATTTCTCCAGTATTTTAGATGTGAAGGAGAATGAAGCTAACACAAAGTGGTGTCTCATTACTCCTAAAACCATATACTAATTTTAGGAAAAGGAAAGTATTCAAGGGGAATGCATTATTTTAATCTAAATGTCTTTATAGTAAAAAAAAAAAACTATTGAAGACAGAGTTGCTATGACAATTCATTATTTAGAAGCACAGTAATAGTTGCAATTATGTACATTTTTGCTTTATGAAAAAGTCACACCTGTTCCAAAGAGACCCTAAATATTCCCCCCTCCCCCTTCCTTCCTTCCTTCCTTCCTTCCTTCCTTCCTTCCTTCCTTCCTTCCTTCCTTCCTTCCTTCCTTCCTTCCTTCCTTCCTTCCTTTTTTTGCTCTTTTCTTGATTACTACTTTACATTCTTAGGTTTCTTCCTTTGATGAATACATCTAGTAATTAGCATTATTCATGTTTTCCTGGTGACACATTCTTCACAGATATATACTTTTTAACTACTAAAATATATCTCTGTGTGTATGTGTATTTATACGCATATAAAATACAGTAAAATATAATGCTCATGTAGATAACATGAGCAAATATGGGACTGCATTTTGGGAAGGGGGGGGGGTAATGACAGCAGAATCCCAGTTGTGATAGACTGAGTTGTGATAGGCTGAGAGAGATTTTGGGGGACACTGTTACAAGGGAAAAAAGATTGACAGTTTGGTGTCAATCTCTATTTCCACTTTGGCAGCCCCAGTTCTGTGTCCTGATGGTTGGTTCATTGGTGATCCTGGGCTAAGGTTGTGGATGGTAAGTGCCAATCTATTCATACTAAGATCATGCCCATCCATCACTTGGTTCTGGATTAGCAGGTAGACTTGGCAAGCATTACTAAGACTTGGTTGGGCAAAGATAGTGATAATACTGTCTTGCAGATTTTTCCTCCTAGGTTTATGGCCCTGCACCAAGGCTGGAGAGTGGGCAGCAATCTTGGACTCAAGGATTAGGAGATGGGTAGCAAATTTATGAGATAAATATTTATGACCAGGGAAGGTTGTTGAGCATGTGATGAATATCCAGTTACAAGGCACCCAAGAGGAAATTAATTATCCATACTCTTTTTAATCAGGATTCAGTATCGGTATGGGGCAGAATCAGCATTGATCACTCTAGTAGATGACCTTTGTCAGGCTCTGGATGAGGATAGTGTATCCCTCCTGGTCATTTTAGATTGCTTGGAAGCTTTTGATAGCATTGATGAATGCATCCTTCTGGACCAGTGTGGACCACCACTGAGACAGTGAGCAGTTTCAGTCAACAGCAGGAGAGAAGAGAGATCTATGGTGTGCCATAGTGGTCAGTTCTCTTCCTCTTGCCATTTAATTGGGAATCAATTAAGAGGTCATCTGGTGGTTTGCACTGCCAGCCTTATTTTGCTATCCTGGGCCCAGCTAGAGATGCTGTCTTGGTGTCTGGAGATTATCAGGTTTTGTGGTGGAGTAAAGCTGAACTCAAGTAAGATGGAGTTACTCTTTGTTGATCATGATGCTGTATCAGCTCAGTATTCTTTCAAGGGGTGATACCGCTTCTGTAGTGGACAGTAGGGATAACACTGAGGAACAGGAGGAAGAGCTGCAACCAAGACAGTGATCAGATAAATGAAATTTAGTCTGAGACAGAAATGTAGTTTGAGAAAGCATCTTAGACTTGACCCTCATTAGTTCTCATGAAAATAAAGGGAGGGAGGAGGAAGCATATTCAGACTTGCAAGATTCTGTTTCTGTAGCCTTATAATAAAAGTAGTATTAGCTTTCATAGCTTTGGTTTCCTAATCTGGTTTTCCTTGAAGGGCTGACAGCTCCAAAGGACCAGGACTGCTTCTTGGGGTCCCTTGTAGACTTGGGGTACTGCTGGATGAAGAGGTGGAGGCTGTGGCCAGGAAGACTTTGCCTAGCTTCATCTGATGTACTAGTTGTGGCCCTTCCTGGAGGAGGATTTGGTCACAATGACTTAGACCGTTATCATCACACAGTTAGACTTCTTCAGTACACTCCACTGGGACTGCCTCTGAAGATCATTCAGAAACTGTAGCTGGTGCAAAATGTAGCAGTCTACTTGCTGACTGGTCCTAGCTGCTATGATCACATTACAGCTAAATTTTTGGCACTGCATTGATTACTAATAGGTTTCAGGGTGCAATTCAAAGTGTTATAAAGCCCTATATAACTTGGCAACATGGTATTTGCTGGGCCATCTACTCCAACCAGCGTTAACTCAAGTAAGGAGGTTCTCCTGGTAGAAGCTGCTCATCATGAGACACTGCTACACAGGTAGTTGAAAAGAACCACTTTTATCAGATATATACAGAGGTATATCAACCCATGCATAAAAAGTAAAGTCTGTTTCAAGGTTCACAATTGTAACTGCCGCATTAAAAACAACAGAGGTGTAGAGATGGGAGGTAGGCTGATGTTCTATGGTGGAAAAATGTGTTTTCAAAGTCAGTAGAAACAACTTAGCAGAACAGGGGAAAACATGCAAGAGAACAAGTGGCAATGGCAGAGTACAGTCAGGGCTTACTCAGAGATGTTCATTGTAGGGAAGCCAATGAGTGGAAGATTAGCTTTCATGAAAACAATTGCTCTGGCCACACAATGTGCAAACAGTGGGAGGCTGGTTCTGGGCAAACAATTTTAGCCAAGTGCTAGCACTCCTGGCAGTGGGCATGAATCCAGAACGGTGCAATCAAGACATGTGTTTTTCAAACAATATCCTCCCCCTTGTGTTCCAAATAGCAAGAATTTTTCTGTGGTTGAAAGAAAAAAAAAAACTTCTAAATCCCACTGGGCTTGCTAAATTAGCTCTTTAGAACTCATCCTGTGTAAATCAAACTAGTGGGGCATTAGGCCTAGGTAATAATACATTACACAGAGGAATTTCTCCTCCTTAAAATCTCTATAGCAGGTAACAAATTCCATTAATACCACTTGAGAAATCCTTGCCAAAAGAGAATGAGTACATCAGCAAAGCACAGTATATTATGATTTGTTCTTGCAACAAATTCAGTTATGTCAAAGTATTTCAGTTTCAGTTTTAATTTTATACTTAGCCCTGAAGGAACGGAGGTGGATGTAGTGTGTGTTTTCTGATGAAGTGCAGAAGATATGTTTTCTGATGATACAGTAACTAAGACTGAATATGTTTCTGAAGTGAAGGCCATATTGTTGCTTATAAGAGTTTTAATTAACTCTTTTAGAATATATTAGATGTCTTTTACCCATTCATCCATCCAAGAAGATTATTTTTCTACTTGAATTCTGCTTGATAGTCTTGCTTCAGGTCTTTCATAATTACAATAAAGGAATAATAGCAGGCATTGCATTTTAAAAGACATAGGCAAAGAAAATGAAAGACATGTACTGAAATAGAAACATGGAAATGCTGATATTGTTTGAATGTCAAGGCTAATGATTTACTTGTACTGTCTTATTACAGTTTTGGTTTGCAATGATGGTCCTTTCCTTTCCTTTCCTTTCCTTTCCTTTCCTTTCCTTTCCTTTCCTTTCCTTTCCTTTCCTTTCCTTTCCTTTCCTTTCCTTTCCTTTCCTTTCCTTTCCTTTCCTTTCCTTTCCTCTTTTCTTTTCTTTTCTTTTCTTTTCTTTTCTTTTCTTTTCTTTTCTTTTCTTTTCTTTTCTTTTCTTTTCTTTTCTTTTCTTTTCTTTGCCCCTGGATGTGACATACTGTATATCCATCATGTGTTTCAATTCAGGTCTGAATCTTTTTCAGAACCCTGCTGTTTTTATATATACATAATTATTTATATCTGATCACTTTATATTTATATTCTTTAAGTTTTAATTCATACTGCAAGTCTGTATATGCATGCAGCTAGGAAGCTAACTTATTCCACATCGGATTCTCCAACCATCAAACCCAACATTTTCTATTCAAGCTGGTAAGTGGGTCTCCAGAGGCATCAAGCTGAGGTCTTTCACATCACATTGTATTTGACCTTTAGTTGGAGGTAGAGAAGTAGTGGCTTCCAGATATTGCTGAATTACCCCGTCAGTGGTAATTCAACGATCACTGAAAGGCCCAGTCAATGATCTGTGATGAAGAATGCTAAGCATCTGGTGGGCCATAGGATCATTTGTTTTATTCTTGTGCAATTGCAAAACCTATGTTTTGTTATTAAGCTAGGTCTAACTGGGCAAGAACAGACTGAGTCATTCTAAGTATAACAGTAGGACGGCATATCAGGTCATCTATAAAAACATCTAAAAGCAGGAAGGCACTGCAGCTGAGCTGTTTATGAAATGAGAACTTCCAGTGAGCAGGTAGAAAGCAATGATTTTGCTGTCTCAAGTTGAAAAATGAATATTTTTCAAGAGAAATTTATCCTGGCATTTGGGTGAAAGTAATGGGAAAAGTTTCATTCACTCAACCTGTTCAACATAGGCCATGTCAAAGAGTAACAAAAGGGTGACAATGGCTAAGAACAGATAGCGCTCTCCTGTTCCAACAGAAAAAGCAATAGTAGCTGAGAATAAGCAATAATGTAATAGCAGAAGACAGAAGAGGGAGCAATTGTCTGAAAAATGGTATAGGGATGGCAGGATGATGTGCAAAGGAATATGGGAAACATGACATCATTGCAAGGTTTGGTAATCATCTCTCTCAGGTAACCTTCATTTTGGGAAGAAATATCTGACATACTTTCCATCTGAAATTCTGATCTGTTATTCATTGGATTTGTAAGGGCCACATGTTCCTGAAGGACACATGTCAGAATCTGAAATATTTTTAAAAATCCAAAGAAAATTTAACTCTTTTATTTTTCACAGTTAAGTTTCTGCAACCACTTTTATGCTTCATTAAGTTAAGAGAAACACTGAAAAAATGGATGGCCCCATACGCTTTCGAACCTCTAAAATCCATTTCCTGCACATTCTATGCTAAGTCAAATGCAGTAATCCTTGAATCCAGAGACAACTGTGTTATCTTCCCACACATGAAACAGAGGTGATGTGAGGAGAGAAAGGTAAAGTTGTTGGGCATTAGACTTCTTGTGAAAAGTTATGTTGTTGCCATTGAACTTAATGAATCAGTTAGTTATTGATTTCCAACGTCGATCTTGGTTACAAAACGTGGCATTAAGCAAAACATTCTCAAACACTCAGCATTTCTATCTGCCTAATAACTCTACCAGGGTCTTATAAGGATTACTAAGAAACCTTATAGAACAGGCAGTCTGTCTTTAGGGATGAGATGATGCATGATGGGAATGAAATAAACTGTATTCTAATCAGACTTTTTTGGAAAGCTAAGGTGCAAGTTTGATCAAGATAATTTCTAAATTGGATCTGTGACCTTTTAAATACATAAAACTGTTTTACTACACATCTTATAAAAAGTTGTTGTCACTGTATATTTCTTTCATTCTCACTCCATTTTTCCTACTCTCTCCCACTAAACAGTTGCTAGCATCCTTAGAGACATGACTTTTTGTTTTTTTTTTAGAAATGTTGACTGGAAATTCTTTACTACAAACCATATCTAACAATCACGACATATTTATTTAGTAAGCTCATCATGTTGAATGAAGTTTACTTCCACATAAAGATAGAAAGGATTGTAGGCTAAATCTTTTAACATTATCCCTTCCAATGCACTACTTGAATCATCAACCCCAGTGTCAGAACCTGCAGCAATCAAAATATATATCAACTAGAGGACTGTTTTATTAGTATAGTAAATGCCATTTGGATACTTTGATTATAGGGAATGTTTTCTTAGCTTGCTTCTCATTGGTGAGGCAGGGGAGGGGGAGTGAAAGAAGACAGAGCCGGAGGAAGATTGAAGGCCAGGAAGAAGATGTGTTATCGGAGTTAGGAATGCACAAGGTTACACCTCTGCGAGAACCCAAAAGTGGCGCCTAGAATGGGGGGGGGGGAACCACAGGAGTAAAAGTAGAGGTAAAATTACGCGGGCTTTAGTTTTAGCAGTGCTTTGCTTAGGATGCATGTATCCTCCAATAAATGAAATCTTTTCTGAAGCTACTTTGGGTTTCAAGAGATTTGTCTGTATTGGAGTTTGAACATCGTAGACCTGACATTCAGTCTGTTTCATGGGAAAACTAACATTCTTTGCTTGAAGCAGAATATCAAAATCTACTTTGTCTCCAAGTTAAGGTACTCAAAAGTGGAAAGATTTTCAGAAGCAGAAAATTCAACAAGTGCTTTAACAAATTAAGGAAGTGCCAATATGCTGCCTAAACCAGCATCAGCTGCTTGAGTTTGCCAGCTGTATGTCAGATTAAAATTGGCTTCTTAGGAGCAGACCTCTAATAGAATCCATTTAAACACTGGGGAAAAAATCCCAAGCATTGTCATTTATGTCTGTGCTCAGTTGGATTTACTATTAGTGTGTTTTGATTTTAATTATTTCCTGATATTGTTTAATATTTCAAACAATATTCAATTCCTCATCTGTAGGAGTTTGAGTGGAGAATAACACAGTTTTGAAAGTATCAATTAAACAAATAAAAATAAAAGGCACAAACTAAATCCTGCTGTATAACTGGGACCCCAGATGGTTGGATGTGTCATTTACAGAGTTGTTGTTTAGGGGAACCTACAGCTTTTCACTGTTAACTAAATCAATATAATCTCCCTTTACAAAATAGAATGATCTTTATATGAATTGATGTAGCTGGAATCATCAGAAGAAGGGAAAATAAACGGAGGCAGCCATCATGTTGCAAAAAGGCAAACAAAAACTGAAAAGAAAAAAGTGAAAGGATAATTGAGATTCATCTTTCAGCAAAGCTGCATTCAAATCCAGGGATTATTGACTGTTCTTTTGACAAAATATCTGATTCTTTGCCAGTTTTTCTTTTTCCTGAGCCTTCTGGTTTAGCCTTTATAGTTCATTGCATTGTTTTATATGAATTTTGTTCTTCATGATCATTTTTATGATTTTCAGACTTAATCGGAAACATTTCTGATGTGTCCTCTTGGGCCTAGCCAGACTTTTTCAACCTAAATCCTTACTATTTATTATCGAAAATTAAGTTGATTTTCTCTCTTTCAAAAATTAATACATGCTACTAATCTAACTTTCCCATTTTCCAGAAGTATAAAGATTGCAAGTGCTACCCTTCTAACCCTGTAAGGCCAAAGACCAACCACAAGAAAATGCAGGTGATACATATAATGAAGAGGCTGCAGTCTAGGAATGTAGAAGAATTCTGTCATGGATCCTGCTCAGAGCAGATTTGGTTTTTCTTTCCTAATTATCAATAGCAAGACAATTGCTTGCAGGATTAAAGTTGATCATTTGTTGTCTCTTTTTCTCCCTACCTGATATGCTTTTAAAAAGCCACAGAGTGCCTTTGTTGATTGGCTTTTTTTCTCTTTTAACTAAAAAGAGACTGTGTACCTATGATACCAGCTTTCTCCAATTGCTTCTGCCCATCCAGTAAGATCTAGCACAATGTTGGCATGCTCTGGGCCCCATCAGCAAGGAATGGCAACATGTGTTTTTTCCTCAAGAAGCCATCCATAAATATGACCGTTTTGGACAAATTTCATTCTGTTTCCAACCATCCTTTTTAGCAAAGGTTGTTTTGCAGATACAAAGGGCTCTGGGTGAAGGAGTTATTTGGATCCTTTCCAGTCCAGTTTCAGGCTAGGGTATGGGACTGAAATGGCATTGGTCACACTTGTGGATGATCTCTGGAGGGAGCAGGATGGGGTAGTGCATCCATCAGTGCTCTCCTTGATCTCTCACTTGCTTTTGATACCATCAACTATGGTGTCTTTCTGGACCTATTCCAGGGGCTAGGAGTTGGGACAAGGTGCTATGCTAGTTCTCCTCCTGCATCAAGGGTCAGTTCCAGTTGGTGTTGATGGGAATATGTCTGTGCCATGGATGCACTTATGTGGGGTGTCTAAGGGTTTGATTCTTTCCCCATTTCTGTTTAACATCTACCTGAAACCATTGGGTGAGGTCATTCAAAGGCATGGGGTGAGCTTTCATTAATATGCTGATGATACTCTGTACCTGGCTGACCAAGTGATGCTGTGAAGGTTCTATCTCAGTGCCTTGAGGCTTTGTGGGGCCTAGATGGGGAAGAATAGTCTTCAACTCAAGCCTAGCAAAAGAGATGCTTTGGGTTTTAGGGCTTCCTGGATCTGGTGATTTTCTGAAATCACCAGATTCTGAATTGGGTTGACCTACCCCAGAGCACAATTTGGGGGTTCTTCTGCTGTCATAGTTCCTGTTCAAAGAGCAGTGGCAGCCATGCCAGGGGGCCCTTTGCACAACTTTGTATTGTGTACCAATTGTGCCCATTCCTGAATCAGAAGGCACTGCACATGGTCACTCATGCTTTGGTCACCTCCTGTAGAGGGAATAGGAAATTGCCTTGAAAGACAGGAAGGGCCACTACCAAGGCAACAGTCAGATAAGTGAAGCTTGAATCTGTTCCAAGAAACTAATACGAGGCAGCACCTCTCCCTGGTTCACACAAAGATAAAGTTACCAGAGTGGCCATGTTACAGCTCTGCTCTATGAGCTGCATTGGCTCCCATTTTGCTTCTGGATGCAATTCAAGGTGCTGATTATTACCTAAAAGCCCTATACGGCATGGATCCAGGTGTTTCAGGGATTGTTTTACTCCCATTGTTTCTACCATCCAAGTAGGTCAGGCAGGAGGGACCTGCTCTGGGTCCTGTTGATAAGGGATTGTCAACTAGTGGGACCCTTTTCTGTAGCTGCACCTGCTCTCTGGAATACCATACTGCCTGAGGTTAAGTTGACTCTGACTCTGCTCACCTTTCAGAAAGTCTTGAAGCCCTGGCTGTTTTCCTGGGCATGTGGGTCAGGAACGTAATTGAGCCCACATTGTTGGTGTATATGTCTTCAGCAGCCACTTTGGGTTTTAGTTGGTCATAATATGTATTTTTTATATTGCATTTTTAAACTTTTGCTAGTACCCTTAATTGCATTAGTGAAATGGGTGGTCATATAAATCTATTCAAACAAATAAACAAGCCAATAAACTTGCAGGATGCTGGAGATGGCCATCTCTGTGGTTCCCCCTGCCTAGTAGAATAGCATTTTCACTGAAATCTGTGGAGCCCTGAATCTGCTGGCCTTTAGGAAAGTCATGGAGATGTGGCACTTCCAGCAGGATTTGTAAACCCTACCTGGCTAGCGTGCTATGGGATTGTTTATTCACCATTGTAGGGAGTTATATTTCTGATGGCTGTTATGGATGCTTGTATCTTCTGTTTTAATTGTTTATTACCTTGTATGCTGCCTAGATTTGCTTCAGAGATTGAGGTGGCTAATAAACTGATTATTATTATTATTTTTTATTAAAGAGATGTAATCTTGCGTGATCACATTGTCATTCCTGGAAATCCTGAAAAGAAGCATCAAGCCTCTGCAGAGTCCCACTAATAGTGAGAGTACATGAGGCATTTGCTATTCAAAGAACGAAAAAAGCAGGAGCTGCAGCCGCCATATATTTTCAGAAATAAGTACAACCTCCCTCTGCCACTAACAGATCAGCAAATTTTGCTTCAGGTTTTAAATTAAAAACTCAGAGATAAAACTGCTGGAGTGTAAATCTGCTTGTAAAGAACAGATAAAATGTATTGGAATAAGAAATTGGATTTACATTGATCCACACATCCCTGCAGCACACATACAAATTGGGTCCAGCAACTGTGGAGGTAAAGTTCGGTTGCACCCAAGACTCACCCAAAGATGGGCGGGATGAACAAATAAGCATATTATTATTAGCTTGTTTCCAACTTTTGTGAGAATACCTGCATACAAATCTGTTACTGTGATTAATGCAGGAAGCAATGGATGCCTACATGCCCGGTTTTTTCTTTTTTGTTTAGTGAAGAGAACCTGAAAATGTTTTATTACATATTTTGAAACATTGGAAATGTACATATATTTAATATGTTTGCACTATATATTTCCCCCTTCCTTGGCTGCTAGGTATCTGTATGTGCCCTCCTACAAGCCATGTCTCTTTCCTTGAGAGTGACATTAACTCCTAATCAGGCCACCTTTCTTTATCTAAAATTTGTGGCTTTTCTCCTACAGGAATGCAATTATAACTGAATCTCCCAAACAACCTTAACATTTCTCAAGAGTACTATTGTTAAGGTTGCAATACCCCTTCTTTAATTTTTTGTATCAATTTTAAAATATCTTGGTTGCCTTAATTTAATTGATAACTACACAGTTTACTGGTTTATCAAGATCATTATTGTACACTTCTTTATTCTGCAACCAAATATCATAGCACATTTGAGCATAATTGTGCAATCCTATACAGATATAATTAAAAATAAGAGGTAGGCATTAGCCTCTACCTTTTAAATGTATATTTTCAAGTGTAACCCCAATTAAAGGAATCTTTTTGATAAAGCCTCTGTGGCAAATGTTTTCTTTTATTATTTATTTCTATATCACTCTTCCTTGTAAAGGGCAATAGAAGTACAGGCAGTCCCCAGTTTAAAAATGAGTTCCATTCCCAAGGTCTGTCCTTAAGTCGAATTTGTATGTAAGCTGGAATAGTATTATTGTATAATACTGTATAAGTAGTAATGAACTCGAACCATTGTGTATTTAATTCAAATCATTGTGTATTTAACTAGAATGTTCTTAATTATGGGTAGTCCGTAAACTGGGCATTCTTAAACCAGGAACTACCTATAATACAGAGACACAAACCTGCACAATAAAAATGATATAAATATTGGAGGTAAAATACCTAGCTGCATAATTCAAAACACTTTATCTACCTAATGTAACAGACATCTGTTTGATAGGCTTTGGTCTTGGTCAATATTTACTTGCAATAATTAGAAAATATGTCTTGAGCTGCTACTGAAAAGTGAATAATACTTCCCTTGGCAGTTTATCAAAGAAAGGAAGGAAGCAAGATTTTGCCATTGTATCACTGTTTTTCTTATCACATTTGTCTCTCTGTCTGTATATCTTCCACCTTTAAAATCCTTTGTCTCTACTCAGTAATATGCTAGCAGCAATACATTTCTTACATACAGAGAAAGACAAATGATGGAAAAGAATACAACTGTAGATATTCATCTTTTTAGTCCTCAGAAAGCATATAACATTATTCCTGAACTCTCTGATTTCCCATGTGTCCTAGAGAAAAATAAGTTGAGCAGAATGTTTTGCTTGTATCAGCTTGATTGGCTGATTAGGAAAAAAAAAAAAGTAAACACACAACCATACAGACACAGAATAAAAGATGAATAATTGAGAAGATTGATATTTTCCTTTTTTTTTTTTTGAAATCAAGAAGTTTGCCTCAAAGCTGATGATGACCTCCAAATGCTCTTCATCTGGAACTGCTGTCAAGCATTTAATAGCTTCAGGAAGCTTTCATGTTTAATTGTATCTTCTTCTTCTTCATTGTTGCAAAACGTTTCAGTCAGTTTAACTGGGAAAGAATCACTTCTCTTGATATGCTGAGTTCTTTAACTGTTCTAATAGTTATCTTCAATGATTTTATTAATCAAGGAGACTTAACCTCCCTTGCTCTCACCTCTCAATACTCTTAAAGTTCTGTTGAAGTTGTACTGCTACTACTACTGTATAGACTAATGAGTTGCTGGATTGTTATCCACTGAGCATGAAGAAGAACCAGGGAAACAGAACAAGTGATATAAGTTTCAGATACATGTGAGCTTAAAGATAGTCTTCCCCAACCTGTTGCTGTCTAGATACATGGGAAGTTAGTCCTGCTGGCTGGAAATTCTGTAATAATACCAACCAATTAAGATTAAGTAACATTCAGGACTCTCTGAGCAGTCTTGTTCATTGCACTATTCTGACTGAAATGTCCAACTGATGAGTTAAATAACGGTTGTTAAACCCTATTGTTATTAAACCCTCCAGAGTCTGAAAAATCCAGATAGGTAAAAATAATAGTATAAGAGAAATCTCTGATTATTTTTTGTAAGAAGGATAAGATGTCCGTTCAAGTTTCTTTCTTTCAAGGATTAACAACCCTTGCATCTATGGTGTGTATATATGTAGGTATCACTTTAAGTAACTTTGCAATAATTTTTCGTTTTGAAATATATCCCCGGCCATAATATTCTAGTCCATAGCTAAATATACTAATTATACAAATGAGGCTAATCCAGTTGATCTTTCTCTCAGATCAGTGCCATTGTTCAGCTTCAGATGCAAGTACAGTAAGCTCTTTGTATGTGGCTGGGAGTTTGTATGCGGCTGGATACTAGGGCTGGGAGTTTGTTTGACTAAGATCTTAGAAATTGATGGTTAAATGCTTTAAGAGTAGTTAAGTATTTGCAAATGAAGAAACAGACAAAGTGTATCTTCAAAGTGCTATGTTTCCCTGATTCTACCTCTAATTTCACAAAACTCATGACGTACTTCTAAGGATTTATTTTTTTGTTCTGAAAATCTTCTTAATGGTTTTTGCCCCCTTTTATTCCTATATAAGGCTGCTTTCATTTAATTTCTGTAACCCCTTACATAGTCATTCCTGTTGTGATGACATTAACCACTGATTAAGCATACTGTTGTGCCTTAGGGAAGAAAATGAAATGTCATTACTCCCAATCCTGAAGCAATGAAGTATTGCAAAAGCATCAGATATTAGGCAGAATCTAAAGGTTCATAATAAATTAAACTTTTTGTGTGAATTATATTTAATTGTGCTAAATAAATATCCCTCTCTTCAAGTTTCTTCTATGTTTTGCTTCAAAGAAAAAGTAAAGAAGGAAATACTTTAGAGCAGGAAATAACCCTGAGAGGAATGAGGAGGAAAAAAACCCCAAACCAAACAAAATAGAATTTGGAAATGCAATACTCAAATACAAGTTGAGATGAAAAAGAAATCCATTCAACTCATTAGAAATTTGCCCTGTTCATACATCCCAAATGCATATTTGTCTAATGCTGAAATCCACCCTTTTGCAGAACACTCAGTATAACTTTCCATTCGAAGAAGGGCACAGAAAAGTACATATTAAGGCAAATGAAAACATTTATTTAAGAGAAACATCACATGAGAAACTGACAGAAACCAAAGTGAAACTGGATTCCACAATGTTCATAAATTGCAATGCACACATTATGTGATACTCACATCTGTCTCTCATACTTCCAAGATTGTGAATTTTCCTGGAAAAGTTGAACTATTAATACTTTGAATATGGTGACAAATGTAAACAAGAGAAGACCAATAGTTAGCCTGTGAATATGGACAGAAATAATAGCCAAAATAAATTTAAAAAAAAGATGAACAGAGATTGAAAGTGTGGACTGGTGAGTCATCATGAACAATAAAAGTTACAATAATCTTCTTTCAGGCCGTAAATATAAATCCTTTCTTTTCATTATGCCTTAAAGGCAAAAGGACAGCTAATTGATGCAGTAAAATGCTTACTAAATTAACTAAGGCTTTGAAACACATATATTAACGAGAACAATTCCCTTTGCCAGATCACTCACTGCTATAGATTGTTAATGCCACGTTACAAACAATTACCTAATTCCAAAAGTAGAGTTAAATGTTTTGCTATTTACCAATATCATCTGTGTAAGAAACTATAATCTTTATTTTGACAGATTAAAAATAAATGTAGGAAAACCCCTGGAGAGTTTACTGAAGTGAGGTATCAATGCATGCAAAAAGCATTAAAAGTTCAAAACTACAATGGTTAAAATGACTAATTCCAAAAATATCCTAATGTTTTAATGGATGTGTTTAAAGGTTTGTGATGTAAGGATTGAACTGCCCTATTTTGACCCATATTAGCAAATACCAGCAAGACAATTGGGCTGATCTATTGCCTTATGCAGAGGTTGCATACAATAATGGTGTGCATGATAGCGCAGGGTATTCCCCTTTTAAAATTGTCACAGGGCAACACTTTGTGCCAATTCCTGAGTTGCCCCACGAGAAGACTGGAGTGAATTCAGTAGATGAGTGGGCAGATAAACTGAGAGGATTATGGCCAGTTATAGAAAAGGCACTGGCAAAAGCAAAAGAAAGCTATAAAAAGCAAGCAGATAAAGAAAGGGCACCAGAGGAGAAATGGAAAATGGGAGACAAAGTTTGGTTGTCAACCAAGAATTTAAAATCATCACAACCATCAAAGAAACTAAGCTATAAATATCTGGGGCCTTTTGAAATCGATAAAGTAATTAATCCAGTGTCAGTGCGTCTGAAACTACCAAAGAATCTGAGCAAGATCAACCCTGTGTTTCACAGTGATCTGCTAAAGCCATATAAAGAATCTGCTAAGTGGCGTCCAGCCTTGCAAACCCCAGAACCAATTATGGTTGAAGGCGAACAGCACTTTGAAATAGAAGACATTTTGGATGTCAGAAAACATAGAAGAGATATCCAATATTTAATACAATGGAAACATTTCCCCAAATCATTTGCGGAATGGGTAGCCAAGAAACATGTAAAGGCACCAGATTTAATTAAAGAGTTCCATGACAAATATCCAGATAAACCCAAGTGAGACACTATGTATTAGTGCAAGTAACTTTATGTTATATTTTATTATTTCAGGTTTCCTAGATCATCGTAGAGGAGCTATTTGTTTGGATGGGCAGCATGTCAGAACCTGCAGCAATCAAATATTAATCAGCTAGAGGCCTGTTTTATTAGAGTAGTAAATGTCTGTTTTGCTTGCTTTGTTTCTCCATTCTTAAGGGGGGGGAGTGAAAGAAGACAGAGCCGGTGCAGTTTCGAAGGCCAGGAAGACGAAGTGTTATCGGGGTTAAGAATGTACAAGGTCGCACCACTGTGAGAACCAAAGTTGGTGCCTAGGAGGAGGGGGAGTGAAAGGGAGTAAAAGTAGAGGGAAAAATACACGGGCTTTAGTTTTAGCAATGCTTTGCTTAGAGTTTCACATACGTTCCAATAAATGAATTTCTTTTTGAACTTAACACAAGTTTCAAGAGATTTTTCTTCGTTGGGATTTGAACATAGCAGACCTGACACTTCTCAGCATGGCTGCTGGAGTGGTGAAGCTGCTGGGCTCTGCTTCTCCTTTCAGCTTGTCTGCTACTGGTTTGGTGAAGTCCAAGCCTGCTCCTCCTTAACCATCAGTTACCTGTTGAGTTGACTCTTCTTCCATTCCCTCAGCTGCAAATTCCTCCTTTCTGTTCTCCCACACGAAACAAACCCTCCTCCAAACAGACCTGTGCTGTTCCTTCAGGCTACCTTAAAGTCCAAGGGGAGAAAACCAAGGGAAGGCAAGACCTTCCTACCACAGTTCCTCTGCCCCACCTTATAAAAAAAATATGTTAATCCTTTTTTTAGGATTTATACTATAGTCTTTGTGTGTTTTCTGATGTCATGAAATTTTGCCACCAATTTTTAGCATTGGTCAAAAGAAGCAGCAGAAACTGCAAAAAATGATCTCAGAATCCCATATTGCCCACTGCTAGCATTAACATTTTCCTTCAGAAGAAACAAGTAGAATAGAAAGAGTGAAAGAAATAACCTGCAACAGTGAACTATCAAAATAAATTGCAACAGTAGTAGAGGAAAAGATGGATAACCCTATTGTTTTTACTTCAGGAGCATAAAAGTTTTTGGCAATGATTCAGAACTGTTGTATCAATATATCAACTGCCTTACATGTTTACAATGACAATTTTCTCTTAAAAACTGCTGCATGATTGCATTTATATAAGCCACCAAGAGTTGAATGTGAAGGAAGAATGAATTAATTCTTTTGGGATGAGAAGGTAAAAGCATGTAGCCATTCTTAACTCATTTTGGGAGCCTCTGATTAGTATCTGAAAGGGGAAACCACCTGAAAAGTCCAGGGCTATTGGCTAGACTGGGAATTTGGCAGGGGTTGGAGGGGGAACAACAGCCCTAGAACAGGATACTGGCAAACCAATGCTTATTTTTTTTATTGTTGAAATTTGTAATTCCAGTTTTCTGATGTCTCAGAAAACAGTTTATCCATGACTACAATTATGAGCCCAATTAAGATCTCCTAGACCAATGTTTTTCAAACTTGGCAACTTCAAGATGTGTGGACTTCAACTCCGAGTATTCTTCAGCTGGCATGCCCTAGACCTTCTCCCCGCCCCCCGTACACAAGTCTCAAAACCCGATTCTTTGAAGTCCCTTATATAGTTGGGATTGTTTGCACTCTAGCAGTAATAGTGTCCTTCCTCCTACCCTTCAGTGCCTGGAATGCTGTGGCAGCAGTAACTGAAATGCCAGGAATCCTAGGACATGCTGAAATATATTTCCCAAGGCTCTTGACTTCTGGATTACTGCTGTAAAATTGTTGTAAGAACAGAACAATAGGAAAAATGGACCCAAATATCTCCAGCTCTCTCCTTGATAAGTCTTGACCCACAATAACTGTCATATGTGAATAAGATGGAAGAGTGGAAAAGTTCTTCTTTCTTATTTTGAAAAGCAAACATTGTAAGTTGATGAGATTTATGTTCAATAATAATTTTTATTGACATTAAAAAATACAAAGATTAAAAAAACTAATACAAACTAAGAAAAATATAAAAAAGAAAAAGAAAAAGAAAAAGTGCAGACAGAAGGAAAAAAAGAGGAGGGAGACGAGATTTATATTCAAAGGGGAAGATTTTAAAAAAACTGATGATATCTCATAATGTTCCTCATTTTGCAGGTTAAAAATATATATAATATAGTGGGTTCATTACAATATATCCAGAACAGAATAATTGATTGTGTGAAATGATCAAATAAGTCATTTATTCCACCATCCTACTTAATGCAAAATCCACTAAGCCATCTCTCTCAGGTGGCAATCCAGCTTGTTTGACGTCTTCTAGCAAGGAAGAATCCATAATTGTTCCAGGCAGGCGAGCAAACTGCTCCTCTGCTAAATACTTTTATTAAATTGCTAAATAGTAATACTCAACCAATACAATATTTAGGAGGATCCATATTGTTGATAAATTAGGCTGAAGGTTTCAGCTGCAACAGATCTTCTGGTGAGGGCATATCAAACTGAATATGTCCCTTAACAATGGGGATGACACTGTGGCTGAAATTCACCACTGAATGCAGGATCCAGGGTGGCGAAATCTCTCCAGAGAAAGGAGAGATCTTGAGATTGCCCACATGTACTCCGGATTCAAAGTGTGGCCAATCCTTATTTCTTAATCACTTTGGAATTAATTTTTTTATTGCTTTTTAAATATTGAGAACCTCCAGAACAGCAAGTTGTATGGTATTCACTGGCTGAGTTTTCTTCAATCTTTTACAAAATAAGTTTTAAGTTTGAGTTTAAGGTTTTATAAAAATTTATAAAAATTTTTGAATTAACAGCAAAAGGGTGATTGGAGTGTTGTTTTTAGAAAGTTATAAACAGACTAAGGGTCCAGATAAATTTAATATAAATGGACACTAGAGGGCACCAGAAGCAAATAAAACAATGGATTTATTGAGAGAGATGTGTGAACAAATGACTCAGAAGTTACTTTTAAAGACTTCTGCCATTATTGAAAACTAGATGATGCTATGGAAGAGGAACAAGTTTTATTGGACAAGAATTAAAGTGATTCAAATGTGGACTTAAAAATGACAGCCTACAATAAGGATATGGAACAAGATGAAACACTGAATTTATAAATGAAACTGGCTGATGTTTTAATAACTTTAAAAAGGCATACAAATAGTAGACCAGAAGAGTGACTTGGATAACCTTTTTATATTGGATCTACAAAAGGGACTTATTAATGTTGTCAGTGACTTTGTGAGAAGAGACAAAGAGAAAATGAAAAGAAACCATGTGTTCAGATATTATTTGAAGGGACCTAAGACCAAGATTTTTGGGAGTAAGGGGAAGGACTATAAAGTGGGTTTATTTGACCAAGGTTAAAATAGATAGGTTGCTATTTCTGGCAATTTTTAATGGATTTTTTTCTGACTAGGACTGGAAGATGATGTTTTAAGGTTTTGTTTTATAAGAGTTATATGGTAAAGAGGTTATTTGTTATACTTTAAATTTACCTGATTAAAGTTAAAACAGTTATGCTGTTATGTCTGGTAACTTGTATTGGATTTTTATTGATTGTATTTGAACGATGAGGTTTGGGGGATTTGTTTAAAAGTAGAAAATGAGATATCAATGTAAAAGGAAAGGATTCAAGTGGGTTTATTAGTTTAAGTTTATAATAGATGCATGTTATTTCTGGTATCCCTTAATGGACGTTTGCTGATCAGGATGGATGATGAGACTTTAAAGATTTGTTTATAAAGAATGAGGTGTGATATGGGGGTGAAGGTATTGTTTATTGTATTTCAAGAGATGGTGATAAGTTGTTAATGTTGTTTATACTTGCTGGGACCAAGGGGGAGGTTACTTCTTTTTTTCTTTCTTCTTTTTAATTTTTTTCTTTTTTCTACACTTGTTACCTTGTCTTTTTTTCTTTTTTTAATCTTTTATAGTTTGTATTAGTTTTATCTGTATAATGTAATCTTTAATAACATCATTACAAAAAGGAAAAAGGTTTCAGCTGCAACATATAACAAATGGTCAAGTACTTAGTGCCCTCCGAGCTTGGTTGTTTGCAGACATTTCATTACCCAACTAGGTAACATCATCAGTGCTATGTTCAGGGCACTGAACATCATCAGTGCACTGATAATGTTACCCAGTCAGATAATGAAACTTCTGCAATCAAACAACCAAGCTCAGAGAGCACTAAGGAGTCCACAGTTCAATCCTGTTCTATTCTATTTGATAACAAATGATCTGATCTTAATGTATTGGCACTGATTGCAGAAAGTGGTTGAATTTAGGCAAAAACTGTGTTCAAACTGCATCATTTTATAGGCAACTTGCCATATGTTAATAGGTAACATATAGAGTGTTGATCTTATTTTATTACTGAGAACACAGACAGTATAATAATTACAACTCCATCAAATCCCATCAGATGATTTGCATATATCCAGGGAAGACTGGTTGAACAAAAAGCTATTGCTGGAATGCTAAGAGTGTAAGAATAGATTTATTTAGGAGTTTATCTTTATGTGCAATTTCTTAAAGGTTTATCAATTCTAATGTATAATCTGTGTCACTTGGAATAAGATAGCTGCATTTTTCCATTTCTAAACACTGGGAACATTTAAGTACTAGTACAAATTGCTTCAACTTTGTCATTTTCCTTTTGCAGTATTTTTATTCCTTTTTATAACTGCTCTATTTTGTAAAATAAACACTAACAGCATATTGCTGTCACTCAGGTGAATCTTTGGAAAAGGACTCATAGAAGGCTAAAAATTATTCTAATATTCTTGCATGATATGATACTGGAGGCAGTTCTGTGTGTCTTCTTTCATTTTTCTTATTCCTTCTTCTGAAGGTATACTTTCAAAGGCTTGATTGCATAGGCTTTCAACATCAAATATATTTTGCATTGAAAATCAAATTTATTGCTAAGGAAACTTTACAAGAACAGACACTGTTCGCCTACAGTTATATTCTCTGACTCTTCTGAGGTGATCTCAGACACATAAATAGCATTATCAGTCCATCCATTAATAAATGTCTCTTACAGCCAAACACAGAAATGCCATTCCAATGAGAGCATATTATGATTTAAAAAAAAGAGCTCTGATTACAGTTGTTATTTGTACTTAGAAGCTTTAGTGCTTGGAACTTGGAAAGGAAAATATATAATATATTAAAACAAAGCATGAAAAAGTTCAGAATCAGTGTATAGCCCTTTAAAATATTAATAAGCTGTATGTTTTTTTAATTTGCTTTGTTGTGTTGCCCCTTATGTCATTTCTGATGAGATATTACAAAAGAGATGAGTCTCTTTGTCTGTGAATTCATTTTGTCCTGTTATGCTCTATGTTGAATGTATAGTTGAGATAGGGATGTAGTTCATAGGCCCCAAATGGATTTGACACAGGAGAGCAAGCTCCTGCCCAGAGGAAACACAGAAGAACAATAAGATGGTAATTGCTGTTTTAATCTTTTAAAGTATTATTTATTTTTACTCTTTTATGTTATATATGTTCTAGGTTGCAACCCATTCTGAGATATTTAGAATAGTAGAATGATTAAATATTTAAATAAACAGTACCCCAAAGTTAACTGGAAACTGCATGTAAATTCCCACAGAATTACACCACAGTATTTGCTAATAGGGCCTTTTTTCACAGTAGTTGCAACTACTGTTGTAGGTTGTAGGGAGCAGTCTCTGTGTACATTTGTGTGTAAGGGGAAAGAATGGCTCATCTGAACCCAGAGACTCAGAAGGCAGGGTGAGGCAAGTGTCTGGTGCACATTGATAATATACTTGTATACACAGAGGAAATTGGCAAGAATTGTGAAACAGACTACCAATCTACCAAAAGCAGTATCCATGGGAATATGGGGGGTTGAGCAAATTGACAAAAGAAGTGTTGCAGTGTCACAATGCAAGCTGCACAGTTGAAAGGACTGGAGCTTGTGGTACTATGATGCTTTTGTCATTCAGATGAAAGCAGCAACCTTCCGCAGTTAGTGATGCCTCTCCAAAAAAGACTGGATTTGCGTAGAAGATTGTTGAGGTGCTGAGCAAAAGGTGAAGCAAGAATGGGAAAATGCCCCACCAAGTCCCAGAGAGCTCCATCTCACAAATTGTGAAATAGAAGTGTTCCAACTTGAGCTACGTATAAATGAAACAGGAGAAAATTGGTGCAGCTGACTGAGGAAGAGGGCATCCCAAGACACAGTCATACAGCAGTGATACCAAATTGGTGCAAATGTGGTGTGTGAGGGAACCAATACAGGAACATAGAAAAGTTTCAGTAGAAAGAAGAATTCAACAATGCAAACAATTATCGGGGATTATTATGCATTCCTGAGCTGAGGTTAGACATGATGATCTAAATGGCCCTCCCAGCAATATGATTTTCGGGTTCTAATACCTATCATCAGCTGTTTCATCTAATGGTAGTTTCAGGGAATTATCAGTTTGCTGGAACTCAGTAGAAGACCAGGTGAAATTTTAGTTTAACCTTTTATCTCCCTTCCTATCATTTTTTAATCTAAACTTCTCCTGTTGAAAGTGACATATATGGCTCCAACCTCAGTTATGAGGTAAGCAAGGTCCTTATCCAGGACCAGGGACGTGGGGTTAACAGATGTGTAACAATGGCTTCATCCATCTATTACGAGGTCATAAATATGTACTTGTTCCACATTTCTAGTTCTTCCATTCCTCTGCCCAAGGATTGAGTAACAGTTGCTACTGCTGCCATTTCGATTCACTACCTAGCAGATTAATTGATGATGTGAGTTGCCAAAATGCTATTTAGGTATCAGCAATGCTAGGATGCAATTAGTCATGTCAATGACATTTTATGTATATCATGTATGGTGCAGGGCTACTTTTTAAGGAAGAGAGGAAATATTAGTAAATAGAGAGGAAATACATAATTGGTTTTATTTTGTGATGAAATGGAATAGCTATATAGAAAGGATATTTTGTTCCAATGCAGCTTCTTTGTTTATGTAAATCTAGTAATATAATAAGACCTAGGCATACAATAAAGACATTAGAAATTCTCTGGAGCCCTTTCTTAAGAGAACTACAACAGGCTTTTTTATTCCTGTCCTTTCTAATATTTTTTTTAAAAAATCCTTTTCTTAAAAAATGATTGTTGTCTATTGGCTGCTAAATGCATGCTTTTTTATTTGCTAAGGCCTGTCTGACACCATTGCCTGTTTTAATTTTCTAGGTTCAGACATCTTTTAAGCAAAACCTTTTAAACAGAAACAGAATAAATAAAAATCCTCGGTACAATAGAAGCTCAGCTTGGAACTAATATGGCAAGCTTAAACTGACTTGTATAGTGGGAAGGTTGGGAACAGAGAAGAGAGGGGTTGTTTTAAGCACTAGATTGATTCTCTAGCATATATCTTGGGAAACATTTTATGTCCCCAGCAAAATCACTGACATTTCACAAATGCTGTCTCATTTAATAATCATGCATTAGATTATCTGGAATGGAAAGAACTATTTAGAGTGCACTCTAATCAAATTCTTTTCCTCTTGGATGGAAGACATTGCTGCAATAGTGGTTAAGACTATGACAACTTTTTTTTGTTTTTTAAATCAGCTCACGTAGCTTCACAACTACCGCCATGGTACTTAAATCAAATAAATGACTGCTTGCAGGGATTTCTAATGAAGGCTCAAAAGATGCTCTTTGGAGTCATGGGGCCAAGGCCAAATCACAGTACCATGACAGCCTCTTTGATAAGGAGCTGTTAAGTATTGTTAACAAACATTTCTGCTTAACAAGGACTCTTAGCTCAAGACTCCCAAGAAAGATGCTGAGTGTGTAATGACTACAAAATAATAATCCAAGAACCATTCAACTTTGAGCATTGGAAGAGCACTGAACAGTAGTGAGCAATGTTTGGAAAAGCAATATATTAAGGCTGTAAATACACTCTCCAACTTGGAATCCCTCTTGTCTAAACCTTACTGCATTGAGGCGGTGTGCGCTGTGGTGCAAATAGGCCATAGGAAAGCATTGAGAACTCCCTCAAGTATAGCTCAGTGGCAGAATACATGTATTGCACATAGAAAGTCCCTAATTCAATCCTTGGCATATCCAGTTAAAATGGTCAGAGAGCAGATGATATGAGACACCTCTGCATAAAACCCTGAAATATTGCTAGACAATAAAACTGGCTAGATGGAGAAATAATCTGATCAAATATAAAACAGTGATATGGGTTTCTTATCACAAGGCCACTGCCTAATTTAAGTTGTGGATCTGAATTAATCTAGGAACATACCTCAGGACCATGTTAAGTAATCTGCCTAGGATAATACTTTGGATGCAACTGCTGGTTCTTCTATTGAACTGCTGGTATTGTTAGAATATTTTCATTAACATTAAGCCAGAATTTGTCTTCCATGTTCCATATTCTGGGACGCTAAAGAACATGACATACCTTCTGGTACTTATTCTAACATATTCCTCTCAGTTTTTTAGGTGAGTTGTATATTTCTACATTGTAACTTCTCTTCCCTGTATCTATACAATCTGAATATTTCCACTACAGAATTTAATATCACAACATCGGTGGGGAGTGATTAAAAATGAATTGTTTGAACTAACGAGTAAAATATCTTGTCTTTTCAATTCTCTAATTTTGTGTTTTGGGGTTTTTGTGTGGTTTAATCTTTGTAGAGTCAATCCAGGGGGATCCAATACCAGGGTTGTCATAATATCTCTATACAATTTGTGCCTTGCTTGATTGATATATACCATTTTAAGAGTATGTTAAGTACCTAATTTTATTCCCTGTGTGGAGGAAACTTTAAACAGTTTATAATGCTGCGCTTATAAAAGTTGTTCAAGCAATATAATTTTGATTTTTTCCATAAAACATCATTTCCCTATACATCTCAGTTAATAAACTTTTGGGGACAGAAGGGCAGAGCAAAAAAAGTGTTAGAAGCTTTTTCAACTGCTTCTAACAACTGCTTCTTTTCAAATAACTTTTTGTGAAAAGCCGTGAGATTTCCAAAACTGAAGACATCTTGACATTCTGCAGCTAACCATGACTACTGAAGTTTAATGGAATTCGGAATTTTCATTATGTGATTCATTGCTGCAAAACTGCTGTAGCAAATTGGTCAGATTCTTTTTTCCCTTTCTGCTTACGGTTTTCTGCTATCAATTCAACCCTGTATCATACATATTGGGCATAACACCAAAGGCATGCTGCATAATTTAGTGAACACATTGGCTGGACTATTATTTAGTTCAGTCTTAACATACAGAGATTCAGTTCCCAGAGTACCTGGGACTATTATTTAGTTCAGTCTTAACATACAGAGATTCAGTTCCCAGAGTACCTGGACAACATAGTGGAAACACTGCACATTTGGGAGGTATCAGATAAGAAACAGTTCTTTTACCTGTTGAAAATTAGGATGGAGTTATCTCAGGAAGAGTAGCAAACTCTCAAAAAGCAAGGCACTTGTAGTCCTCTTTGTTTCATATAGGAAAAAAAATTATACAAGCAATGGTGTCACTCTAGTGAATTGTTAAATGCAAAGATATTCTGGGTTTTACTTAGAATCCCGAAGACTCTGTAATTAGAATACTAATACATTCTTAGCCACAAAATTGTGAACAGTGCAGTGATAATAAACTTTACTTTTCCAAATAAATCACATATCCAGAGATAATTCATAATCTGAAAATATTACAAGGTAATTTCTCATTCCAGATGGTAGCATTCACAATTGCTAAATAAAGAATGCATTATTTTTATGTTAAAGTTCTTTGTCATAACCACTTCTATGTTTTTTGAATAATCCTACAACCTTCATGTTCGAAAAGGTACAATAATACACTTGTTATAAAATTATGGGTTCATTTTGGAGTTCATAATTCAAGTTTAAACTGTCCTCCTGTAATTATAGAATACTTTTGGACAGTGCTGCAAATACACACAGTGGTTCAGGTAGGTAATTTGGTAATCTGCTGATAATATTTAAATGAATAAGCCAGCTGTAAAGAAAATTGCTTCTTGGGATGTTCATGCTTTGAAAATTCTATTTGGACCTTGGGCAAGCACAGCATCTCTCTGCTATTTATCAAAGCAGCTCTTTTTTTTCAAGTTTTGGGTACAGAAGAAAGGATGGAGCAGCCTTAAGAGTCACATGAATTGATTCATTCCATTATAAAGGGAGGTGCCCTTTTTGAATGAATGCACATACATTACATACAAGACTTGTATATTATCATCTAAGTGTGGCAACCCCCAGGTGACATCATCTGTTGTTTCTGGGTTCCTAGAGGCTGGAAAAAAAGAGAGAAAGTACACCTCGGTGCAAAAATGTTGTCTACTCCTGCTATAACTCATTTAAAACAGTTGTATATTGTGATGGACACACACACACACAAAATAAAGGAATGTTTTCTTCTTAATGATCACACAAAGCAGAAATTGCCTAGAAGCCTGCAATACCGAACCAATACCAACACCAAAGCATAGCCTGTTGCTTACAATGTCCATAATAACATGACAGAGTATTAAAGCAACACATCAGAAAATCCCATACCTTTCCTAAGAACAAACGACCTAATATATTCCAAGTCTTACTCCAATTAACTGCATGAAAATAACAGACATTCTGCCTGCACGATGCTTGCCATTTTTAGCTGGGAGAGAGGACAGATAATTTTTTGTAGACCAAGTAAATATTTTTCCACAATCTGTTAAGTATAAACTCCTTAATTATGTATTCAGGAAACTTCACAATAAAATATGTTCACTTAATAACAATTAAGCAGGGAGAGTTATATATGACATGCAATTAAGTAGGCTTATGTGCTAAAAAAGTAATTGCCAAGAACTTAATTAATTAATTGCAAATACTGCTATTAAATAGGTTTACATGTTAAAAAATAGAAGTATGCCACCAGAGAATATGGAAATACATACTTTTGTTCAGAATTGGCTGAAACTTACACCTGCATATACAAGATTAAGTTGGCCCCCACAACTCCCAGTTCGCAGTTTTTTTTATTTAAGTGCAATAAAAGTATATCACCAGTGGTATAGCTTTGTAAATGTATTTAGTTAATGTTCAAAATCTTCCTCCTGTTTTTCAATGAAGAAAGCCTTCATCCAATGGAAAATGTCTTCACCTAACTGAGAACGTCCCTTCCATCAGTGGATGATCCTATTATCAGAGAAAGAAAGCTGCCAATATTTCTTCCACCTCCAGTTTTTTAATTGTGACTACAGCACTCACATATAAAATGGTAGAGCAACTGTAGAACAAATTATTAGTTCTAACTAAACTAATATAATGATTAGATCATGGAGCAAACATTGAAGTAGTAATGGCAGGGGAAGATACGGAGGAATACTGCAAACAGCAGTTATGATTAAGGAAGTCAGGATAATAGTGATGGTGAAGGCTAGAAGCCTGGCTTTTCAATCAAGGTCAATTGCTGATACTACAGCTAATATCCACTATTTAATCTGAGTGAAAGCACTAAGTAAGCATGCATCATTTAGACAAAGTTGAATAATGTGTGTGAGTCCATTTCTCTTAGCTCAGCCCACTGGCCTATTCCATGACAGAGCAGGCTAGGAGTAGAAGGTAAGAAGATCAACTGGCTGTGATCTTTCTCATAGATCAGGTGTCCATTCAATGTCCTGTTGTCTATTTTGACTGCATGCTGTTACATTTGGCTGGCTGGAAAAGTGTAGAAATACTGTTAGTATACTGCCCACCCTGTGATATATTATCCTGGGACATTGTATATATAACTATCGGTTTCTTGTTCTGGAAGATTTCAGTATCCACAAAAAGGTTATTCAAAATTGGAGCAGCTCATGATTTCCTGATAACCATGGAGCTGCCTTAATTGGTATCTGACCCTACATATACAGCAAGGTACATGCTAGATTTAGAGTCCCTCTTGAAGGGATTTGAAGGGGGGGGGCACTGTATGACTGCATTGTCATAAGCAGACCTGTCTCAGTAGCTAGACTACTAATTCGTGCAAGGATCATGATGCCTGTGCACAGAAAGATCTGTGTTGGATGCCAGTTGCTAGAACACACGTTTTAAGGTTTCAACATTTAAAGCCTTAAATGGTTTAGGGCAGGCCTCTCTCCCTAAGTGACTGCCTCTCCTATTATGAGCTTGCACGAAATTGGTAGAAGCATCCCAAACACTCCCTACAACAAAGGTAGATTAAAAAACATCAATGCTATTATAAAGAACTAGTTGCATTCATTCTACATGAGAGTGTATAGAATCCACTGCTGTTCAAATCCAGTGCTTCTGTTTCTTGTCTTTCCTATCATTTTTGCCTTGTACTTTTCTGCTCTGAAGCAAGACAAATTTGATTATTGAAATAAGTAACATCTCTACCCTGAGAAACTGGCTTTCAGCATTAGTCTCAGCAGATCCTATCTTGCTATTAAGATCACAGGAGAAGCCCTTTTGAAGATATTTTGCTCTCAGAAGTCTATCTGCCATGTGGAAGAATGCCTTCTGCATTACTCTAAGACTGCAAAATGCACATTGTTTTGAGGAATAGGTTGCCCCATTATCTTGTTTAGAAAAATCTGTAAAATACTTCTATTTCACTAGGCTTTTAAGTTTTCATTTTAGGATTAATTTTTAAAAAAATTTTCTGGATTTGACTCAGGCTTGAGTCAAAAGATGTAGTATAAATCATATAAATAAATCAAAGAAATATTTGACATACAAATAACTTTGTGATGGCAATCAGTACACTGAAACCAGACTTAATTATACTCAGAGGAAATCTATTGATTTTACTGAATAGGAAATCATTATGAAAAACTGTCTATATGGGGGAATAGCGTGAAGCAAGGAAAATATAATTAAAATGAAAGTCCATGATATTATTATAAGCATACTTTTTATTCAAGGCTTAGATAAGGGGCATCATACTCTGAGATCCAGGATTAAATTTAGTGTGATGTTAATCATGCAGTTTGCCTTTAAATGTAAGATTTGAAGTCAAGCCCAAATCCAAATAATAAGAGGAGTGATGAAAAGACATATAATGGCATTTGAAAATCTTTTCCAACGCCTTCATGGCTGCTCTACCAAGTGCTAGTCTGGGGTGTATTTCTTGGGTGCTGGGATTCCCATTTTTCTGAGTACATTCCACAGCTTGATGTAACTGACATAATATAAAGATTTCTATAATCAATGAAACACATAGTGACTTCTTTTTGGTATTCTTTGGCTTTCTCAATTATCCAGTGTGCATCAGCAATAATGTCTTGTGTTCCTTGGCCTTTTCTAAAGCTAGTTTGAACATCTCTTTTTCCATGTAGGACTTTAATCTGTGTTGGATGATCCTAAGCATTATTTTGCTAGCATGTGAAATTAAGGATATTGTATGATAATTTGCACACTCTGTTAGGTCTCCTTTTTTTTGGTATTGGAATGTAGATTGGCCTCTTCCAATCTGTTGGCCATTGTGTTGTTCTCCAGATTTGCTGGCATAGCTTGGTTAGAACCTTGACTGATTCTTCTTCTGATGCTTGCCATATTTCATATTTCCATCAGTTCCTGTAGCCTTCCAACTTGGTAATGACCGGTGTGCTGATCTAACTTGTAGCGCTGATCTTCTGGTACTAGAGGTTCTTGTAAGTGGGGGATATCTTCTATGATATCTTGGATGTTGACATCTTTATTGTACAGTATTTCAGTAACAACAACAAAATCTTCAAATGTTTCAAATGGATGAAACAAAATTAAAGGTCTGCTAAGGGGGGAAATAGCAGAGAAGCTGAATGAATTTCCTTCCATCTTCAGTATCTTCACTGCTGAGAAAGTAGGACAGATGCTTATGCTTCAAAACTGGTTTTGCATTTGATAAACTGACAAAAATAATTATGCAGACAAATCTGAGTAATGAAGGATAAAATTATAAGCCAAACTGAGGAACTAAAATAAATCAATTGCAGGGTTTAAACAGAATGCACCAAAGAGAACTTAAAGATGAAATTGCAAAAAGGTATGCAATTTCTTCTCAATATTGACATCTTTTCTTGAGGATAAGAAAATACCCTAATTTTTAAAAATGGATTGAAAGTTGTTACAGCTTAACATCTGTTTTGGGGAAAATTCTTGGAATTAAGCAAACACATACAGTAGAAGCATGAGCTTTACTGAAAAGCAACCAACTTGATTTCAAGATAAAACCTTGTCTGATTAATGTACTGATTTTTTAAGGATGTCCAGCAAGCATGTAGACAAGGATAACCCAATAAATATTATGTATGCGGATTTTCAAAGCCTCCTGAGCAAGTCCACAAATTCAACAAGGCTCTGAGAGACAGGCAACCAAATATAACATAAAAAAGAGAATAGGACTAAATGGGTAATCCTCATATTGTTGTAATCCTTCAAGAATCAATGTTGAGACCAGAGCTTTTTGATCTATAAAAATGATTTGAAGTTAGGGCTGGCCAGTGAATGGCTGTATTTGCTTATAGTAACAAACTGTTCAGAATGATAAAATCCAAAGGAAACAGTGAGGAGCTTCTCCAGATGGGTGAATAGGCTTCAAAATGACACATGCAGTTCAGGGTAAAGTGTGAAGTGATGATGTTGGCATTAAAAAAAAAAAAATTATCAAAATTTCACATGTAAGGAATTCTAAGCTGGAAGTGATTGACTAGACAAGGGATCTTGGCATCATTGTGGACCCAGGATACAGCTCCAGTATCAAAAACAAATTCCATATTTAGAATAATTGAGAAGTTAATTGAAAATAGAACTACTAACACAATAACACCCTTGTGTCAATCTATAATGTGACCATATCTGGAGTAACATATTTAGTCCCAATCACTTCATTTTGATAAGGGTTGTTCTAAAGCTAAAAAGGTCCAAAAAAGACAACCTAAATTATTTAGGAGCTACAAAGAAAAAAATAAAGCAATTGGGGTGTTTGCTTGGAATGAAGAACAAAAGCAGATATGATAGAGATAAATCATGCACAGCACAGATAATGTTTGCAGAGAAACTTTTTTCCCTCTGGCACAATGTTAGAACTTCATCCACTGAAACTAAATGTAGAGATATTTAATACTGATAGAAGAAAATTGTTTTTCATATACCACATAGTTAAAGTATATAACTATGTAATTTACTGCCAGAAGTTGTATTTATTGCAGCCAATTTGGATGATTTTAAAAAGAGACTGGATGTGTTTATGGAGAATGAGGCTATCAAGGTCTACTAACATTGATGACTAAATAGGCAATGTGTCTTATGTACTGTTTGCTGTGAAGCCTCCGAGAAGGAGGCTATTGCCTTCCAGTCCAAGCTTCTGAGCTTTCCAAATATATCCACTTGGTCACTGTAAGAGCCAGAATATTGAACTAGATGGGGTTATTACATGATGAATCAGGACTCATCTTGAACTGTTATGAAATACAAACCTGACTGTATAAATATTTTTTTTCTCATACTTCTCTCTCCTCCCTCCTTTTGCCTACTGAAGAGGTCTAGAGAACTTGAAAACTCAAAACCTGTTTTGTGACCCTGTATTGGTTGCATTTATTTGGGTGGGGACTGTGTTTGTTTTTAGACTTAGGATATTCATTTGTTGGGAAGCAATGGGATGTGTTTACAAAGAGAGGTGTACACAATTGGCAGCTCCTGGATAACAAAAAATTATTGTGGTGGGTTCAGTGCATACTGTTTCAGGAGACTGGGGATCAGGCAGATAGTACCTGCCCTTCTGTCAGGCTCAGATACCAATCAAGTTGAAGCAGAGAGGCATGTCAGCAATTCCCTTACTCTTTCTCCCTCTCTCTTTCTCCTACTAAATGCAAGATTGTGCTGAATAAGACCCACCTCCTGAGAGATTTGGTCCAAGATTAAAAGGCTAACCTGGTATGCATGAAGGAGACCTGAGGGATATCATCTGAACCCATCCCACTAGATTTCTATGTTCAGGAGCAGAGATGTGAGAGGAACTCTAAGGGAGAGGTTGTCATCACCATAAACGATTCCATTTTCCATCACAAGGAGTTCCATTTTCTTTAACTGAGACCATATATGTGATAGATTAAGAGTTCTGAGTGTATGTACCTGAGTAAGGTGAGCATTGGTGCCTGGATGAAAGCATTTAGTCACCCTACAAACCTATAGGACCAATGTTTAAACAGAACAATTACTGTAATATTGATGTATTTATTTTACTGAAGGGAGGTATTATGTTTGGTCATCAGTGCTTTGTTCAACCAGGTGGTGTTGCAACCAGCCTTGAGGAAATGACAGCATATCCCCTGTTGAAGAAGCCATCATCCTGTTTAACAACTATAGGGAAGATTTATAGATTAACAACTATAGGGAAATTTTCCATTCTTGTGCAAGGTAGTAGAGCATGTCATAGTCAAAGAACTTAAGGTAAGTTCTGAATGAAAGTGATTTAGTGTACTTGTCTCAGTGCAGGGTTTGGCATGGAGTTGGCTGATGAGGAACCATGATGGGTGGAGCGTGTTCTTGCTCATGGTTCTAGATCACTCAGCAGCTTTTAATACCATTGACCATGATATCCTTCTGGACTGCTTTAGGGAATTGGGGGTTGGGCATGGTTCTTGCATGATTCTACTCTTTTGTGGAGAGTAAGCTCCAAATTGTACTTTTTAGGGATTATTATTGTACCCTGCAGGCTTTGCAAGGATCAATTCTATCTCCAATGCTTTTGAACATTTATGTGAAGCTTCTGGGAGTAATCATCTGAGTAACCTTCATAGGTAGAACCTTCATAGGTAACCTTCATAGGTAGCTGAGTAACCTTCATAGGTAGAAGACAACCAGATCTATTTTTCCTTTTCTTCTTTATCAGATGTCTTAGGTTGGTTCATTTCTGCTTGGGCCAGATTAGGGACTGGATGCGTAGCAGGCTTAAACTGAATCAAGACAAGACAGAGGATTTAGTTGTCAGGGAAAACTTTTTTCATATGGATAGGGCAATATTGGCATTAGACAGAAGTCACATTCCCCCTGAAGGAGTCCTTTCCCTGAAGGAGTTACAGACCTCTCACTTGTCCTTGAATGAATGGGACAGTGCAGTGGCTGGAAACATCTTTTTCCAGCTGTGCCTCTTTTTAGAGAAAACTGTCTTAGCCAATGTAATAGATGTACTGATTACCACTGTAACAGGCTATTATAATGAGTTGTATGTGGGGATATTCTTGAAGGAAATTCAAAAATAGTAGGGCCAGAATGCAATGGATAGACTTCTGTAAGATATTTTCTAGTGGAAATATGTGATACCTGTACTAACAAAGCTCCAGTGGCTTCCTATAGATTTACAGATTAAATTCAAAGTGCCTATGCTGTTGTATAACTCTTTAAATGGCTTGGACCCTGCCTTTCTGGAGGAAAAGCTTTCCTACTGTGTTGTGAATTGGGAGCTCTGATAATAAACTTTTAAGGTTTTTTTTGGAAATTTGGACTACTTCTTCCATTGTAGCACTGAATTTTTATTTTCAGCATATTGCTGTTAACAGTTGATATATTATGATACTTTATTTTAGAGTTTGCTAAGATTCAATTCATGCAGGCAGCATATGGATTATAGTGTAATTATGATAAATAATTAAATAAATTTTTTAAAAATTGAAAATCCAATCTATGAAACATGATAAAATAGGTAAACGTTACCAAAGGTATTAAACATAACCTTAGAAAATAAACCTGCTCAATACATTTCAGAAAAACTCTCCAGTTGAAGGTAAAATTATTAGATTATATTTTCAATTTCCAGCTGTGCGTCAAAAACTAGGAAATTGCAATATAAGATATGCATTTTATAATCAGCTCCATCTGAGCTGGATATTAAGAAGCATTAACTTAAAAATGTTCCCTCAGGGCAAAGATGGTATTCTACATTATACACAACATTTGGCACACTCACAGTTACAATACCCAGATGTAAAGGATGGTAACATCACCTTTAAAATGCCTGTAGCTAAGACTGCTTTTACAAAGTCTTCATGTTTCTTTTCTGCACAGCTATGAACACTGAAGGAGCTCATCTTAGCCTACTTTAAATACCACACAATTATTAAATTGCCCAGTCACAGCAATCTCTCTCTCTCTCTCTCTCTCTTTCTCTCTCTCTCTATCATCTATGTATCTAATCTATCTTTTGTTGCTGTTTTTTCCAAATCTTAAGTGTTGTAAAGAGGGTTTCTGTTGCTGTGTTGTGCAAATAAACAATTTTATCAAATTACACCTTGTTAACTAAATATAGAATAAAAATAACAGCCAAGAAGAAAATCTTTAAGTCATGTTATTATTCTCCAAACAACATTCCTTGATTTTTTGGAGTAAACTATTTTAAGCACAGGAAGCCAACAGGACATCAGTTGTGGAGGTAGCTCTTTTTCATTCAGATTGACATAGATCTGTCAGGCAGAGTGATAATCACAAACACTCCTGTTTGTGCAGAGCGCAGCAAAAACTCCAGGAAAATATTAGCCATGACAGCAAACACAATGCAATGTCCATTTCTTGTTTCCCAAAGAAATCCAATCAGAAAATATATACTAACTGGTGTTTATTGATAAAAATGCAAAATTCCATAAAATGCAAATATCATACAAAATATAAAGAAAAACACATCTTCTCATTTAATGTAGCATCCAAGACTTATTAGCAACACAAGCTTAACAAAATCTCTAGCTACAAACTCTTAGAGAAGAGGTACACTACTTGGTACTTTGTTACAACTACATAGCCCATAAAACCTACATAGTTGCTAACACTAAAACAACTAACAACTACTAAGAGAGGCTGCACATTTTCCTCCCTTTGTATTATAGCTCTATGCCACCCCCACTGGGTAACTAGCATACACACGCCAATAGGTGGCAGTAAATAGCACAATACACAACACACAATAACAGGTGTTTTTCACATGATCTCTGTAGTCAAAATATTATTTGTTATTGTTGTAGAGATAACGGGATGAATCCTTTCCCATGAGAAAGAAAATCCTGACAAGATCAACTAGAAGGAACTATTTGTATTGTAGATCAGGGTAGGCAAAGTAAGGCCTACAGGCGAAATCTGGCCAACTGCCTTTTTTTATATAACCCATGAGCTAAGAATGGATGGGTGGGTGGCAGCAAATTGCTAGCGCCAAGATTCAGCTGAGCTCCCAGGGTGAGGGATGGGGTCAAGGGGTGGTAATGGGGCAGCCTGGGCAGTAACCTATCAGTGACCTTGTTGCTAGTGGGCCAATGCTGTCCAATGGCTGTCATGCTCCTTTGCTTGCAGACCTGCCAGCTGTGCCTGCAGAGGTGGAAGAGGGATCTGGCCCTTTACAGAAAATGTTTATTGATCCCTGTTAATAGATGACCAGTTAGGCTAAAACTCCAGATAGTTCCAAGTTTCACAAGATATTTTGGGGTTTCAAAAAGGTTATCCTTTAAAAAGACCTTTAAAAGTCTTCCTACTTAGTTTGACAATTTATTAATCAATATCCAGTCTCTGCTAACACAAATGAAAGGCAAACAGGATAATATGATGATATAAGGTCTCTTCAGAATGTAAGAATACACAAGAATAAAAGTTAAATAAATTATTAAAGGTCTTGATACTGTCTCTAATGAAAATGAAACAGGGATGAGCAGTTTCTAATGAAGCATTAAGCATAAGAGTTGGAAAAGCATGGGACTACAGAAGTTGCTGAACTATGGCTCCCACCATCCCTTGGCAACAATCTGCTTGAAATTGTGGCTCTGCAACATCTGTAGAACTGCAGAGTACCCAGTGTAATCTAGCACGTTTTATTTGTTAATAACTAGATTGGCTCATATATAATAACTAGATTCCATGCGATAAGATGGAAGGGTCTGGCTTCTCTTTTTTTTACAATAATTTTATAAATTTTAAAAAATAGAATGATAAAAACTAACAAGAACTAATAAAAAAGAGAATAGGAAAAAAGAAAGAATAAAGAGAAAGAAAGAAAAAGTGCAGAAAAAGAAAGAAAAAGAAGCAGAAATAAAAGAAAGACAGACAGACAGACTTCCAACTTCTTTTACAGCAGATATAAGTAAAAACATATTTTAAACTCTTACTCTAAGATTTCAACTTAACATCCATTTTTTCTATAATCTATTAATTTTACTAATCATCAAATTCATATATCATAACTTCATTCTTTTCTGGTTCCTGCAAAAAGTCCATAAGGGGCTTCTAATTAGCATTGAAATGATCCAATGTCTTTTCTCTAATCAAAGCTGTCAATTTTACCATCTCAGCTAACTGCATCAACTTTACATTCTATTCTTCCATTGTGAGTAATATTGAGTCTTTCCACCTTTGAGCATATAAAAGATTTGCTACACTTATCATATATAAAAACAAAGGTCCATGAGATTTTTCCAATTGTTTATCCATCAGCCGCAAAAGAAATGTCTCTGGTGTTGATTGTATATCAATCTTCAAAATCTTCTGAATTAATATATGTATTCAAGTCCAAAATTTTTAGCTTTATTCCATGTCAACCAAAGATGATAAAAAGTTCCTTCTTGTTGTTCACATTTCCAGCATATATCTGAAGTCCCTTTATACATTTTTGACAATCTTCCAGTGACAGATACCATTGATACATCATTTTATAAAAATTCTCTTTAAGATAATATAAATTTCAACTCTTTCTTCAACGTATTTTCCCATTGTTCCATATGTATATAATATCCAAAATTTTAGTCAATTTTATCATATGGTCTTTAACTTGTTCATCTGTTTCAAACCTCAAAGTTTATACATTTTAGCAATAAGATGTTCATCATTAGTACAAAACTCAATTTCAAATACAGTTTTATCATGTTCAAAACCATATGTCTTTTTATCAACTTTAAATTTTTCTACTAATTGTACATGTGAAAACCATTGGCACATATATCCTTCTGATATCAAATTTTCTCTTGCTTTTATTTTAAATTCAACCTGGTAGAAATCTAAAATGTCACCATAAGTTAGCCATTTCTGCTTAATTACCATTTCTGTTCTAGAATAGGCTTCTTGTGGTGATAGTCATAAAGGTATTTTTGGACACAATCTAGACAATCTATTCCAAATTCTTAAAATGGCACATCTAACATCATGATTTTTGAAATCTACATTAACCTTAACTGTGTCATGCCATAAATAGCTGTGCCATCTGAATCTCAAATCATGTCCTTTTAAGTCCAATAGCTTTCTGTTTTTCAGTGTCACCCACTCTTTCATCCAAACTAAACAGCAAGATGCAAAATACAATTTCAAATCAGGTAAAGCTAAACCTCCTCTTTCTTGGGCATCTTGCAGCACCTTGTATTTAACTTGTGTTCTTTTGCCTTGCCACACAAATTTAGATATATCCTTCTGCCATTGTTTAAATGGTAAGTCAGTAGTCACAATTGGCATTGTCTGAAACAAAAACAACATCTTAGGCAAAACATTCATTTTTATCACAGAAATTCTTCCCAGCAATGACAGTTGTAGTTTCTCCCATCTTAACATGTCTTTTTAAACTTCATTCCATGTCTTAGCATAATTATTCTTAAACAACTTACAGTTCATATTTGTTAAATTAATACCCAAGTATTTTACTTTTTCCTCAGTCTTGAAACCTGTTTTGTTCATCGATTTGATCTTGTGTCTTCATTTTTGTTAATATCTTTGTCTTTTGTTTATTAATCTTAAAATCAGCTAATGCACCAAACTCTTTTAATTTTCTCATTAATAGTTCTATCCCATTCAACAGCTCTTCCAACACCAGCACCAAATCAGCTTTTCTTGTGGATAAGTAACTGGTTAGTGTACTGGAAACAAAGTGTAAGAATAAAAAGTTCTGCCAATTGAATATGAGAGAAAAATGGGATGTCTAGAAAATTTATTTTGATTTTTGTTGTTGTTCATATACATTATGAGTTAGCCACAAATCCTTGGGTGGCCATAATTGTGGATGACATCAAATTATTTGGAATGTTTAAAAAATTATCACAATTAGGTACAAAAAGATATCATAAACTCAGTGAATAGGCATAAAATGCCTTCAGAGTCTTATGGGGTGGTATATAAGTGCTGTAAAACAAAGAAATAATGTGAATGTGGTTCATTGTAGATAAATGTACAGTAAAGTGATGTTCTTATATACAATAATGGTGCCTATGCTCTCGGTGACTCTATAGCAGCTATATAAATACAAATTCCACATTAATGTCATTAGAAAAGACATTTGAAAACTACCAGTATAACCTTGACTCCCAGGGACTTTTGTGGAGCCAACGACTGTGGCGGAAAGAGGAGCCAGTGAATGGATCGGCTCCTCAGGATTACTCTCTGGATCAAGGAGAGGACAAGGATCACCCACAAGTTTGCTCCTTACAGAATTTCCCATGTAGAGATAGTAAAATAGTGATCTCCAGAGGGTCTCAGAGTTCTGGGAGCCAGGGAAAAACCAGCCTGTCTAAGCCACAGTCTGTTGCCTTTCAAAGAGACACTGGGTTCACCTACTTCCTCTCTTAATTACTTTAGAAAGCTGCTTTTTATTGATTTCTTAGAAGTTAAGAACCTTCCAAAGGGCAAGTTTTGTTACACCACGAGAATTTCCTTCTACTCTGGATGAAAAAAGCTCCATGTAAGTGTAAGGATTAAAAATAAAATTACCAGTATAACCTTCATACAAATATACAGTGAAAACACACTTGGAATGCTGTGTTTTCCAAGTTCTGGTTAATGGACTTCAAAACAGGATATTGTTAACCAAGCTGGAAAAGGTGTAGAAAAGCAAAATGAAGGGAATAGAACAATTCTTCTCTGATGCAATATTGCAAAACATAGAGCTCCCCTCTGCTTTATTCTATGGAACCTACAATCAACTCCTGAAGCTGAATGAGCAGACATTCTAGATAAGCAAAAGGTAGTCCTTCTGATGCAAGATGCAGTGATGACCCATTTATTAGATAGCTTTAAGGGGCATTTGAGAAACTCAAGGCTATCAATTGCTGCTGAATAACATGCCTAAACGTTATCTTCAGGATCAGTGAAAATATGCCTCTGAAAAGGAGATCTTTGTCTCAAGAGAAGACAGACAGAAATCAATAACCCAGGCTTTGAAAAACAGGAGAGAATGCTATTTCCCAATGTGTGATTTTTTCCATGGGTAGCTAGTCTGGGTAGAAGATATGAAGCTGGACTGATAAATCTTTGATTAATCCAGCAGGGCTCTTCTATGTCTGCAGGTTACTGAAACACATTAACAGTAAATGTTTTCTTCCCATTTAATTCTGAAGTTTGCATTGCTGATATATAAAAAATAATGGTTATGGCAGTCCACTATGTAAAGATGCCATTTTTTTTCCTTCTGTAATTTAAATTCCATTTAATTTGGAGAAAACATCTGTTAATTATATAGGACAGTTATAAAAGAGCTGGAAATGCATCATTTTAAACTTAATTTTTAAGTATTATAGCATAGGAAGGAACACTGAATTGGTAAACTGATTACTAATTTCACCCCCAAACAATTTTCTTGGCATTTTATAAAATCATTTTCCAATAAAATCCAAGCAGACTCTATTTTCTGACTGTAGTATTAACTTAATTTTGTTGCTTCTTCAATAGAAGCAGTTTTGAGTTCATCTAGCATTTCTTTCAAAAGGAAGAGGATTTAGGAGAAATTTCAAAGTATGAGTGAAGAATGTATTAACTTGCATTCTACAATCATTTCTCAAGCAAGCTGCAGCTTCCCTGGCTTCCCACGTTTCAGTTAAATCCCCAGGAAGACATCATAAGGAAATCCTCTTATGGACCTTTTCACTGGCAATGGTGTTCTCACTCTGAAGTTGAGGACAAACTTTTAAGAAGTTGGAGAATTTCTCCTTTCTCTAGAGAAATGTCTTTGTCTATATCATTTGGAGGAGACTGTTTAAAAACCATTTGTGTCCTGCTAAAACATGAAAGTAGAGCTTGTATTGTGCTTGAAGCTTTATATACTGTTCCTACTGTTGATAACTACAGTTATACCAAAAAGCTATAGCAAATGATCCATGTGTGAACATGAGAAAAAATTGTACTCTCCAACTTCATCCTGACTGGATTTCTGTGGGACTGCTCAATTTGGAAATGTAGTTTGTAGATTGTGAAAGCTTTTTTTTTTTTTTAATTGTGTGGGATGGGGGAAGAAAACCCTCTGCAACCCTTTTCTCTCTCTCATTTTAAAAAATTGTTTTTAAAAAGGTTTACTTTGGCCTTCAGGCTCAGAGTAACTTCAAGACTTCCAATCTCCCAGCAAGATGAAGATGAAGTTCAGAGACTAACAGAGACTTGTGGATCTTTTTTTATTTTTAAATGTAAAAAACAAAACAAAGCCTCATCAGTTAAACAAAGATAAATTGAGGTAACCTCTACATCTCTTAAGAAATTCTCCTATGCCATTTTCAAAGTGTTTAATGTTACAGAAAGGGTAAAAAATAAACCCCTATAGCAATAGCACAATGTTTCATGACTGCATTAAGTTCTTCAAGAACTTAACTGTGAAATTGTTGACCTCCTACCAAAACTATCTGTCAGTCTGTTAGACTCAGTGACAGAAGACTGGAAGGTAGCCACAGGCCACCCATTTTTAAAAAGGGAGTCAGAGGAGATCTGGGGAATGATAAGCCAGTCAGCATAATATCTGTTCCAAGGAAATTGGAAGAAATAGTAATCAAAGATAAAATCCCTAGGCAGGGCTGGTTTTAGGCTAAGGCTGAATAGGCTTTGGACTAGGGAGCCAAAGCTTAGGGGGTACCAACACTGCCCCTCTTTCTGAATCATTCTAAAAATGCAAATCTTTTCATCAGCAGGAGGTAGCACCATCAGTCAATGTGGCCTAGGGCCACCATATTGTACCTAGTAACAAGTCTTGCTGAAGGAAAATTACTATGGATTCCACAAAGGTAACACTGCCTCACCAACTTTTGAGAGTATCGATAGGTATGTGGATGGAGGTGCCTCTATTGACTTTGTATACTTAGATTTTCAAAAAAGCTCTCGTTCAAAGTTCCTCATCTTGAGTAAACTGAGCAGATAAGTGAACATGTCTTTTCATAGAATGTCACCTGCTTAAAAAAATTGAAAAAACAAGAGTTGAAAGTTACAGTTTGATCTACTTAGTTAATTGTGATAATTAATGAGCTGGACAGACAGTTGTAATGAACTTAAAAAAAATTTTTTTTTTATAATGAGAAACGTGTAGAGTATATTTCTCAGCGTTAAATAGATTTGTTATGACTAAAGATCAAATACTCTTCGTGAAAATTATTGTGATTGCAACACATTTGAAACAAGTAAAATCTTAAATGAATGCTCTGGGTGCATTTAATTTATATTTTAATAGGCATTTGTGTGGGTTTCATTTAACCTGCAATACAATTAATTGGCTTCCTCTCCTGGATACATTTGATCTTAATCACTCAAGGTCAAAGATAATCATTATGAAGTGTCTGAATTCTGTATTTTCAGTACTTGGGATGTCACTACTTAGCTTTTTATATAACTACATGTAACAAAATTGAAAGCAGAGAGAATAGTAGAGGAAATTTTTGCTAGTTAATGGCAAATCTGCAATTAATTCATGAGTGCTGAAGGTAGCTATTAAGATAAATAATAAGAGCTTAGATGCATTATGTGCTGGTTTTCATATAAGTGTCAAGTGTACCCTCACAGACTTTTTATGACCCTGAATTTTGTTTAAGCCAACTTGGAGATTGAGTGTAATATACACATATTTGGTGTTCATAGTTATTTGAATGGATGGTATGTATGAATGCCTAGCTGTGTCCTGTTTAGTTTGTTGAAAAATGTTAATATATGAACACAAGAAATATTTAAATAGATATATCAGAGACCTGGTGGGATGACTCCCTGTCCAACAAAGACAATGTGGATATTGTTTTCAAAAAGCAAATTGCAGATCATTTAAAGAGGCAAAAAGTGGTATTGATGGGGGATTTGAATTATTCACTATTGTAGAAGAAATCTTGGCCAAACATGGCCCATCCAGAACATTTCTGACTTGTCTTGCTGACTACTTTTTCCTTCAGAGTATAGAGGAAAGCACAAGAGGATCAGCTATCCTTGACTTAAGACTAACCAATAAGGACATTTTAGATGAACAAGTTACTGGGGAGTACTTGCTGCTGTCTGAGCTTGGTTGTTTTCCTGCACATGTTTCATTACCCAACTAGGTAACATCATCAGTGCAAGTGACATTTGCTGCCTGTGAGTCCTCTACAACATACAATGCAAGGATTGTAACACAATCCACAATATGTAGGACAGATAGGCAGAAGGCTAGAAAAGCACATCCACAAACACCAATCAGCAGTCAGAAGACATGATGAAAACTCCTTAATCTTACAACATATGGACAGATTCAACCACAGTTTCCACTGGGAAACTGTTATCATCTTAGACCAAGCCAAATAAAATGCTAGGGAATTCCTGGAAGTTTGGCATTCAGATGAATCAGGGATCAGTAGACACATAGAGATAAAACACTTTTACACACCATTCAAAAGAGACAATAAAAACCTAGGAAGGAAACAAAAAGACTAGAACACATCCCTGATAAGCAGGGATCAACAATAGACAAACAATCAGGCAAAAAACAATACACTACTCAAAGAACCATCAAGAAGGAAGCCACATCCCCACCAAAACTGCCAGGGCAAACTACTATATATAAACAGGCAGCAAGCCCCAAACTCACTCGCGCTGATAATGTTACCTAGTCAGCTAATGAAACGTCTGCAAGCAAACAACCAAGTTCTGAGAACACCAAGAACTCCACAATTCAACCCTGAGCTTCAGATATACTCTTCTATTGGCAAAAGTTACCATCAGTCAAATCTAGTTATATGTTTCCCCCCTTGAACCAGCCAGAAGGAGCAGGGATCTGTCAGAGAACTGGATATCAAAGAGTTCCTGCCTATTTGCTCAGATTCCACAGGATCAAAACAACTTCAGATAACACTGTAAGATATTGTTCCAGGTTTCTCAATGATTTTCATCCATGATATGTTCAGCTGTGGCTGAATATGAACAATTTTATTTTTCAAATGTCGTGTAAACAATACACAGTGGTCTTCAGGCAGTTCTTTAGCTATTCATTAACATGCTCCAATGCAACATTTGCTTGTCAAATTTTTAAACTTCTGATCAAGGTTTATACTTTTTGTTCTATATGGTTAACTCTCCCTTGATCTCATCTCACTCAGTCTCTTACCTCTTCTATCTCCCTATCCTTTTTGACACTGGGATTTGTTGGGCTGGAACACTCGAATTAAGAATAAAGAAGAAATGCAATATACCATGAGGCTCTATTTACTAGATTTGCCATATAAATGTGCACAATCCATTCAAAGTGAAAAATACAGGTAATTACATTATATAAATTTAATATTAACATTTCCTCCAATTAAAATAAATCTTATTAAGTGTAGGATGCCAGATATAGCTTCCTCCTCCAGTTTCTTCCTCTCTCTTACGTACATATATCTCCCCTGCTTTGCTGCTTTGAATGCTCCAATTATAAGATTATATTTACATGCTGGGTCTTTTCCTGGTCACACAGCTGGAGCACTCACTAACTGCTTTTATTAATGAAGAAAGCTTTCTTCCTCTGCTGTTTTTTTTTTTTTTTTGAACTCCTAGGTCCTCTGCTCAATAAAGCATTAATCCTGCAGTTAGCACCACATTCAGATATTTTCTTAATATTCCAACAAATTGAACTGAAAATAGAAAGTGATATTTGAATCTGAAGCACTATTTGTGGCTAATTAAGTTTTAATGATAATAATTAGTTACTGTCAGATGATATTAGCTTTAACAAAAGTAATCTTTGTAGAATAAATATTGCGTATTTTTTTAAAAAATATCCCTCTTCCACAGTGTGTTTTAAATCTACAATATTGTCACTGATATTAATATAAAGGTTGTATTAATGTGCATTAACAACCTGAGTTTGTTTAAAGCAAAATAGGGAACACTTTTTCTTGTACATGATACAAGAATGTTAGAAAAATAATTTTGCCTTCTAACTCCTAAACATAAATTTAAAAATAAAAACAAATAATGGATGTCTCAGACATCTTTTAATTTTAAATATATTGTACCTCCCTTATATACAAAGCATATAACATTTTTAAAAACTATCTGCCCAGTTTTCATTTCCTTGTATTTACAGTCAAGTGCAAAGATATAAAGCAACATAATAAAAATCAATATACAGTATCTTCATTCAATCGTGCAGTTAAGAAAGGGAAAAAGAAGAGCTGAAGTGGTTAAGAAAAATCCACGTCTGAATGCGATGAGATGAATGTACATATACCACATATGGATGGATGGATGTCCTGAGAATTTGCAGTTTTTGCTGCAAAACTGCCATAGCAGAATAAAGGTTTTATTTTTCTTTATGCCAAGAGGCCTATGATCCTGGAAATTAATGATCAGCCATAGTGTCATAAATACACTGGCTCAAACAGCATGATAACTGGGGCATCAGAAAGCTGCCATGCTAAAAGCTTGGCAGACATGTACAAAAGATGGAAATGCATCACATTACAGTAGTAGCAATCTGTTCTTTGGCATTTATCACAACGTTTCCAACAAAAGAAAGAAGCTCAATTTCTTTTCGTTCTGGTGACCTACTGCCCTAATTATAAGCATTTAAGTGGCAGTGTCCAAGGACAGGCACAGCAACTGATCATAACAGACTGCTGCGCACAGTAGGAACAATTCATCCTTTTCCTATGCACAGAAGATGCACGGCTTTCTGAATGTTGCACAGTAGCAACCATTTTAGAGATGCTGGGAAAAGTTTAAACTTTGATAATGTGCAAGAGCATTTACCTGACAAACTCTTGGGAAGAATTCAGGCTGCCACATAGCTTATTATGGCTAAAAGACATACAGTTTATAATGAATGAAAAGATAAATTATGTTTATATATGTGTGTTGTCATTGTATAGGTCATTGCAGTACTATATAGATATAACTTTTTGGTAACATCAGTGCCCAGGAAGTTATAGTCTGTTTGGCGTTATCAGAAGTATACACATTGCACTACAGCATTAACATTCAAATATTCTGCCTGTTCTAAAAACTGATGCACCACGTAAGTAAACAAAGGAACAGCTAAGCTGAACTTGCTATCTGATATTTTATACCTATTTGTCAAAACTGTTCATCTTTCAGTGGTTCAATAGGAAGATACTCTTCCATAAATTTTAAGGCTGGATCTCTTCCAGAGCCACTTGTGTTTGTAACATGGGGATAATGGTTGTTTTCAAGAAAGTAATTTGATGCTCCCAGGCACATAGCAGAAAGTATCATTCAGCATTTCCTGTGTTTAGAACAAGAGCAGCAGGCACACACTTCACAACTGCAGGAGAACTAGGAGGTGCCAGAAAGGTCATGGGACTGCATCATTTATACCATTGCAAGAGGTCCCAGTCCAGTCATGATTATTTCTTTGTTGTTAAGTCTGATTTTCTGCCTGAGAAGGCGCACAGATTCATACCATAATTTCTTCATTCCTGAAGATTTGATACAGATTGTAAAAAGGAGAAATCGATCCTTGCCTGTCAGCAAAATCTAATAATGGCACTATGTCAGGCCCTTAAAAAACATTTCAAGGTTCAAATAGTACAGACCGTATTATTCATGGACAGACCCAACACTGAAAAATACATGCTGTGTATGAAATGAAAGTTTACTAATAAACTAATTTTCAATCAAGAATCTTATGCTTCATTTGTTTGGGGTATTTTGCTTATCAACGTTAATGTCGATTTTGGCTGTATTAATGTTGCTGTTTGATCTTACGATTTCCAAATGTTTTGTGTAGATGTTGTATTAGTCTAATAAGTTGCCTATGAGGAGTTCCCCCCCCCCAAATATTTTCTATTGCTATTTTTTAAATAAAAAATGGGGATGGGCCCTATTTTTTTCTGCAATTAGAAAAAAGAAAAAGAAAAACATTGCACAAAGGAAAGTTTTCTAGTCTGCATCTTTTTTTTTGCAAATAGTAAAATTATTTTGTCCTTCTGCAAACAAGGAAGCCATCTATTCAAGATTTTATAAACATTTTATGGAAGCCTTAATTTCACTTTTATGCATTGTGTATTCCCTCTGTACTGAAGGAATGTACTGCAAACCATGGGAACAGCTATTTAAAATCTTGTAGCTTTCCTTTTGATTCAAGTATTGCAGCTAGCTGCAGCAGGTGGCAGAAATTGGCTGCTACTGATTTTGGAAAGCAAAAGGGATGATCTGGTTAGTATGTGGATGGGAGACCACCAGAAATCTCCAGGACTGTAGGCTTGACTGGGAAGTAAACAAAAACAAAACCTGGAAGAAGGCAATGGCAAACCATTCAAGAAATCTATAGTATTTTGATGTCAATGAAGTCATCAAAAGTTGCACTCAGTTTAGGGGGTCTCTATCATTATTACAACAATATTAATAGTGGAAACAAATATACTAGGAGGATTTGCCTTGTCTGTTTCTCTCTCTGTTTTTTTTTAAAAAGTCCTATTTCAAATGCAGCTATTAGATTATATCAGGTGGGCAAGGGAACATCTAATTGGAGACAATAACAATTGAAGTCTAATTGAAGTCTACTTTCCTTTCTAAGAATTCCAAGCACTTCTCAGAAAGAGGACTGCGTTTGACAACCATGTCTGTTTAACTGTATTGTAGTTCCAGTGAGAAAAAATGCTGGATCAGATGTGATTTACCAGATGCTACCAGTTCATGTCCTTGGTTAGCAATCATTTCCAGTCAAATGCTCCAGACAGCACCAGGTGCCAGATTTATTAAAATTTCAGCTGCTTCAAAGAGCTGCTTTAGAAGGATGGTTACTGCCTGTTCTGTTGCTGTTTCTGTTGAAATAAAGAGCTCACCAAGGTAGAAGAAGACCTATTATGGACCATTTGTCCTGGGCTCTTCTCACAATTGGAACCAGCTCTTTGAAGTAAGAGTGTCTCTTTTTTTTCTTAGCCAAAAGTTGTGCTTGATTTTTGAGTGGTGGACCAGGAGGCACACTCCAGGAACAATGGTTAGGATAGAGTAATACATTTGATTCATTTTCATTTACATGTAATGAAATGTAGTTAATATGATTACTCTGCAATCTCATTCTGTCACATTAAAAATTTAGCATATGTTCTGAAATCTCAGCTTGTGCTCCTCTTCTGTAAAGTCAGCATGCAGACTCTAGAAGAGCAAGAGAAGACCAAGACTTAAGGTTTCTGTCCATCACGAGTGCATGAGAATGGGTCTCAGTATCTATGCCACTTTGTGCTCTAAGTTGCTAGCAGGGACTGAGGCCAACCTTTAAAAATCTTGCACATTGCAAAATACTGCGTTGTTTCACATTTATGCACAAATATGTATTTTTTTTTCTTGTGCAGAATCTCTGTACAATGAAAAATGCCAAAGCTGTGAGCCAATTCATTCGCTCATTTGTGAAGTATGGATTTGCTCATTGCTAATTAAAATACAACCCAACCTAACTTCTCCCTTTTTCCTAGATATAAGGGAAGGGTCTGGGCTCTACCCGTTGCAGTGGTAAAAATACCTTCTTAGCAGCAAAAATATAATCTGATCCACTCTGTGTAACTGATTATTGGAGAGGTGCAAATAGATGCCAAGCTTCACAACCTTTCACATATTATTAGTTTCATTAGTTTGCTGATGTTTGCTAACGGTGTGGGGTTCTTCCTTTGCCTCTGTCTCTCTCTTTATGATTAATTGCCACAATATTAAATCCTTGTCCAGGGAATTGCTGACTGGTTCTCATATAATAGGCTGTTCTTATTAGGCAAGAATTTTGTGTCGCTTTATTAAGAAGTCCAAGTGGGGAATGAAACAAACTGCATTTATTTTTCAGAATTTTGATAACATGATTCTTATTCTGACAAAGGTTTGAACTGTAAGCCGAGGAACCATTCTGCTATCTTCAAGCTCAATTTAGATTTCAGATTACTACTTCCGGGTGCATTTAGTTCTGAGTAAGAATTCCTTGACCAAACTGTCCATCAGGCTTTTTAATTCTCCATCTTTTTTGACAAAGATGCACAGTTTGAACATGGATGACTGAATGCGGCATTACAGAACTACAAGGAACATCCACAAAGAAATAAGAGAGAATTGTACTTTATTAGAGAAACTAAGCAAGCAGGAAACTGCAGCCCGCTAAAAGATAAATATGTTGCGTTAGGAGTTCTGAGTCAGCACAGTGTCAGTGGCCAGAATAGAACTAAATGAACATTAATGATGGTTTGCATTAAAGCATTATTAGAATTCTGGTAACTGCGGTGATCAGTATAAACATATTTGTGGCTTTTACCACAAAACCATGCTATAGTTTAGCAGGCAATGTGTTACATATTGGTGTGTTGTTGTTTTTTTAAACAAAAAAAAATATCAAAATTTGGCAAGTAGAATCTGCATTGGAAAATGACATTTTGTTTTACTGATCAGCTGTGAGGAAGACCTTAAACTCCACCTTGGTGGAGTTCAGTCAGTAGTTGCGATCTGGCATTATCAAATCATCTTTCTTGTTTTTTCATGCATATTCACACTGAATGCAAGAACTGAGGATTCTTTATACAGATCAAACGTATTTTCTGCTGGTAATAATTTTTTTTTATTTCAAAAGCTTCCAAGATCAGTCAAGACTAAATTATACATTAAGAGTGTGACCAAAATAAAATAATCTGATTTAAAAAAAAGACTGAAAGTTCAAAGTGGTCAAGGGTGGAGAGAAAACTATAATCTTCCATACAAGCCACTATTTGTCTATGGACATAGGAAAATAGGTCCATATAAACATTTCAGATAAATGATGCAGGAAGAGAAGGACTGACAACACCATCCCCTTGTGTCAAAACTTGATTTAAAAAAAAAAAGTGAAATTCAATCACAGAATTCCCATGAGGCACTCACACCCTGAATATTAAACAGATCAGAATAAAGTACCAGAAATTTCACTGAAGTACTCTTATCTGATCAGCTCTTTAATATGAAGGATATTAGAGTTTGGCTGCAACTGAATAGACCACAGTCCAATGGCAAAGAAAATGTTTTCCATGCAAAAAGTTTCACCAGGGCTAAGGAAGGAAGATACTTGTTTTCAAAGCCTGAAAAGACATGGCTAATCAGTAACCTTTTTGTGACCAAGACTGTTGATTGTTTGTGACCAAGACTGCTGCTGCTAACAGGAACAACAATAATTTTGTCCAGTGAGGGATGAAGAGGTTGTATAATTCACAGCTCCAAAGGGTCCTGGAGGAAACGGATTATCTGGACTCTTTCCAGTCAGGTTTCAGGCCCAGTTATGGGACGGAAACGGCATTGGTCGCACTTATGGATGATCTCTGGCGGGAGCGGGATGGTGGAAGTGCGACCATCCTTGCTGTCCTTGATCTCTCCGCGGCTTTCGATACTGTCGACCACAGTATCCTGTTGGGACGGCTCAGGGAATTGGGGGTGGGCGGCACAGTATTGTGCTGGCTCACCTCTTTTCTTCAGGGCCGATCCCAATCGGTGTTGATAGGGAGCAAGAGGTCCCATCCTCGGCCCCTCCTGTGTGGGGTGCCACAGGGTTTGGTTCTCTCCCTACTCCTTTTCAACATCTACATGAAGCCGCTGGGTGAGATCATCCGTCACCATGGGATGAGATACCATCAGTACGCTGATGATACGCAATTATACATCTCCATCCCTGGTGAAGTAAGTGATGCCGTGGCTGCCCTTTCTCGGTGCCTGGAGGCTGTAAGGGTCTGGATGGGGAGCAATAGGCTTTGGTTGAACCCTGGTAAGATGGAGTGGCTGTGGGTTAATGGCTCCTCTGTATCCGGAACTTTGTCATCTCTGGTGCTCAATGGGGTGGCACTACCCCAAAAAGACCCAGTGCATAATCTGGGGGTCCTCCTAGACTCATGGCTCCTGCTTGAAGAGCAGGTGGCAGCCGTGGCAAGGAGGGCCTTTGCACAACTTCGGGTTGTGCATCAGTTATGCCCTTTCCTGGATCGGGATGCCCTTCAAACAGTCACTCATGCCCTTGTTATCTCCCAGATAGACTACTGCAATGCGGTCTACATGGGGCTACCCTTGAAGAGTATCCGGAAGCTACAGCTGGTCCAGAATGCAGCCACATGGGCTATTTTTGGAGCCCCGAGAAGGGCCCGTGTAACACCATTGCTCCACAAGCTGCACTGGATACCAGTTTGCTTCCGGGTCCAATTCAAAGTGTTGGTTATTACCTTTAAAGCCCTACATGGCATGGGACCAGGTTACCTAAGGGACCGCCTCTCCCCTATGACTTCAACCCGTCCCACCCGGTCACACAGAGAGGGCATGTTTCGGACACCCTCAGTAAAAGAACTCCGTCTAGCAGGGTCCAGAAGGCGGGCCTTCTCTGTGATAGCCCCCGCTCTTTGGAACATTCGGCCCCCGGAGGTGCAATTGGCCCCCTCACTCCTGGCCTTCCAAAGGACCTTGAAGACCTGGTTCTGCCACTTGGCCTGGGGTGGGGAGGGAACATCTCAAGCAGGGAGATGGCTAGCCCCATAGTGGCCGGCTATCCCCGCCCTGATTTTCCATCTTCTTGGATTTTTTTTTGTTTTTAGTATTGTTTTAATTGTATATATGGTACGTATTTTATATATATTTATAGTTTTAATGTCTGTAACCCGCCCAGAGTCCCCTATTGTAGGGGAGATGGGCGGGAGAGAAATCCAGTAAATAAATAAATAAATAAATAAATAAATAAATAAATAAATAAATAATTGATGCTATAGTATTATCAGAAGGGGCCTAGTCAAAATTTCCAATCTTTCCATTCTTTTTCAGATTTTTTCTTTTTCTTTCATTTGTAGGTATATCTGATGGTGGTAGTCATGTTTTACAGGTGTAGGTAACCTACCAATCAATCTATCTTATTTCATTTTCTGCTGGAAATCAGTGAGAAATCATGATCATGGTCATTCAGTGGCTTGCCAACAATTTTTGGCAGCACAATCTTGTGGCGGGAGGCTGTAATCTTCAGATATGTATTTGAATTATGCGAACCAAGCAGAAGACAGAAGGGTTAAGAGCTCCAGCCCTACTGTTAGACAGACAAGCAATGCTGTCTGGTTTTTTTTTTTCTAAACATCTTTATTGCCAGGGATGGGGGACATATTTCTCCGCTCTATGTGCCAAAATAACTTGATTGATGACTTTGGGCATTATATATATTGATTTGCTGGAGGTAAGCAACATTAAGTAATCTGTCTCAATCAACCAGTTCCTAAACCCTCACTATTTTTTTCACTGAACAATAATTTAAACCCTGCTATTTGAATTGTTTTAAAAGGAATATTGCAGCCAACAGCAGTTATGGGTATACTTCTATGCCTATATGTGTGTCTGTTCAAAGGAGGAAATTTGTGTATCACAATTTCAGTCCAGCTCAGTCCTTTGTTTGCAAAACAAAAAAAAGTAGCTATTACTGAAAGTAGCTAGAATGGTATTTGCTTCTATCCTGATGAATGGAAACTGAAACAGGAAAGAGTCCAGGACAGTGACAATGTCACCAAGTGAACGTTATTTCCCCACTTAAAGAATCTCCAAAGATAGAATTCTTGCCTAAAGCCTCATTACTGCCAATCAGAGTAGACATCCTTCATATTGCATCTGTGATAATTCAGTGACAGAAGGAAGCTCAAAAAATAATAAAATTAAATAAAATCCAATAGCCTTCACGGATGAATGGGGATTTGAAACCATGTCCTTCTTTCTAAGTCTCCTACTCTTTCCATTTCATTTCACTAGTTCTTCTCACACTACTGCAATCAAAACCATCATGAAAAGTTCACAGTTCTGTCAGCAAATGCAACCAACATGGAATGAAAACAGGAATGATGGCCTTAAGGCATATGTGGATGTCTTCCCTGTAGCAACACTTGTGCTACAGCTCCAAAGGAACAGTTGCTTTGCTGGAGAAATATGTTTAATTATGTGCTAACCTAAGCACTTCATGCAGATACACTGGAGCTTATGCAACCCTAAGCTGTGGGTAGGTTCAAATGTTTGGCTCAGTTACCTTGGGATTTTCTTTCTACCCTACAAAACTCATTTGATGACCTTGCATGCAGTTCTCCAGACAATGTTTCTTTACTTGGCTCTGTCATGGGACCTCTTATTTCTTGATGGATTTACATTTGCCCATTTCACATTACCAAAGTACATACTCACCAATCAATTAATCTGAATTTAAGTAAAAGCATTTATATCGTCAGGTACTTATGTCCAGGTTTATTATTCTTTCAAGAGCACTTTACTGTAAAAAGCCCCAAAGGACAAGTTCTGTCTGAAACAAAGACCTATTTCTCAAAATAGCAGTGGAGAAGATAAGTGTAAATCTGGAATGTAGCACCTGCAGCAAGGGGGGATTTGCTCTCTCTCTCTCTCTCTCACCCCCCCCCCCCCCAGAATGCAGTTATTTATTTGCGTCAAAGGCAGGCTGGCCCTACCTTTGCCTTTGGGCAATGTGAGCAATCAACTCATACTGTTTGTTTTATTATCAAAGGGAAACAAATTGCTGTTCTTTTTCCTTTTGTCATTTTCTTGCCAAGATGGAAAATAATTTCCTGTGTGATTTTCTTCCTTAAGGGAGAAAATAATGTTACCAGTCTTGAGGACTATGTTTTACTGAAGGAAAAGGTCTTTGCTGTTACCTTGGGCAGAGGAGCATTTACTTACCAGAAATAGATTCAATATGTTTTGATACTGATGAAAAATCTACTTGGCCAGCTGTCCTGAAAACTCTTCAGGGTTGGGGACAGGATACAAATGTATGAAACAAACAAGATAGTATCTCACAGGTTGTGGATGATTAGGAAAAAAAATTAAAATGTTATGAAGAAGTTATTCCATCCTAGAATGCATTTTGATTTCTATTTTCTATATTTTTTTCTGAATTTATAAGATCCTCGCTGAGGTGTGGGGAGGGGTGACAATTCTGCACAATATATCTCAAGTATACTATGCTATAGATTTGGTGCAGAAAGACATTACTGCACTGGCAGCTTTCCTCTCCTTTCCTTTCATAATGATTTCAACACAGAATTGCCTCTTTTCCAGGGAAAGATCCTCCTTTTCCTTTGAGCAAGCTTCTGGAATACGTCTGGTGGGCTGATTAGTCAAATGAGCTTGTGTAAGAAAAATGTGTCCACTGAGCCAGGATGTGGGTAACTTATTCAGATGCAAGTAGACAGGTAACCAAGGGCTGAGATAGCAACAACTGACAAAATAGACCTTGACAATCAAGCCAGATGCCTGTACCTAGGTCCCAATACATGCAGGATGAAAAAGGAAGCAGTGGAATCTCAGCCACCCTGGACTGTTTTCTTCTGGGAGCATGATGGGTTAAGGAGTCCCTCTTCCTTCACCACAGATATATTCAAAGGGAGAGGGCATTGCTTCTTATTAGATCATGAGTTTTGCATAGAAATGGTCTCACTTTAATTCTATTCCAGTTAAAGAGTGCTGGGAATCTTCTCTCTGAGATCCCTTGGATAATTGCTGCGTGTCAGAATAGATAGTTCAGGCAAGATAGACCAAAGATCTGATTTAGTATTGAGCAATTCAGTATATAAATATTGCACATACAAAGCAACTGATCTAATTTGCTATTCTCTCTAAATTTGCTATTCTCTCTAATTCAAATACACACATGAACCCCCATTACAGAAAATACTGTGATGCTAGCAGCTTTAGCAACGTCAGCTCAAAGTGAATCACAAGGTTTGCCAAGATCATCGCAATATTGGAAACACATTTTGTGAAAACTCAGAGCATCATGGGTATCGTTAGATCAAGATAAATGGCTGCATATTAGGTCTTGCAATCTTGGTGGATGGCTCCTCCTGAAAAGAAAACCATGCCTTCATTAAAAAGAAAGAAAAAGAAAGAAAGAAAAAAAGGCTTTCTCTACATGCTCCAGGCAAGTTAGACACAATGGAGGCACAGTGAATGGGTGACTTGGGCTCAAAACATTGAAAGACAAGCCCACAAGCAAGGTAAGGCTGAATTAAGGTTACTCCTACTGAGGTACATTTTTAAGTCCTATCCATTCATTGTATAGAATATCCACTCATTGTCCAGAGATCTGAGCTTATTTCCTGACAGTTTTTGGAACAGTTTAAGAAGAAATTGGCTGGCTCTCTGTACAGCTAAATAAAGCTCCAGCCAAGTGACTTATTGGAGAAGCAGAATGTTGAAGATCGGTAACAAAACACTCTGACCTCTGATTATCTGTAAACTGTTGAGATAAATGAGACCATCAAATATTTCTGCTAATTCAGCTGCCATAAGTACAAATACCTTCTGATTAAAATCAAATTCCCAGATGTAAAAAATGAACTCTGCAGATAACCACAAAATGGCCACAATTTTTCATGGGCTAAAAATATTTTCAAGCAATTCAGACATTATTAGCCCAGCAAGTTAAGAGTATTCTGGCCCTCCCCCTCCAAAGCTGACGCTAACACAAAACATAAAAGATTAAAATTGATTACTTTTTGATAGTATTGCAGCCTGGATTCCAAGGCTATAATGCCATATTACAAGGTTTTGTCTTCAGTATCTGAATTTGTTGCCCTGCGCACAATGGCATTTCTGTTCTGAACCTCATATATTTGGAGACTCAAGACAGTTTTTGTAGTGTACATTTTGTTTGGAGAAAATAATCCAGGCACTCTGTGTACCTTTATAATCAATTTACAAATTTATGAGTTTGAGTTTCATAAGGACATAGAAATATGAGCAAACAATACTGCCTGGAATTAAAAAGCAAACTAATTATACAGAACTACTTTTGCCTTCCAAATTCAAGCTGCTTCTTTCAGTGCTCACTCTGCAGAAAATCAAATTTGATTTTAGCCAATCCTTTGGCAAAATCACATCCAAGTGCTTGGAACAGAAAGTGGTCTGCTGGATCCACCAGGCCACACCTAGGACATCAAAGGAAATGTGTCTTAATTTTGCTCAGAGGTTGGGAGTAGACTAGGAGTCTTATTATTATTATATTGTGTTATTACTTTTAGTAATAATATTACTATTATTATATTATTACTTTAGGCTAACTTTGTTCTGATGAAATAGCTTTTTAAAAAATTCATAGAACTGAAAACTGAACTTGATTTACTCTGAACAATAGTTTATTCAACTTAAGTGTATGTTATTAGAATTATACAGTCCTGATACTACTCCTGCTTCTGAAATTTAACATTTATTAGAGGTTTTTGGAGGAATCTATTGAGGCTGAAAAGCCAATAATCCATTTTTATAAAAAGTTGAAGGAATTGGATGATTTTGATACTTTTTATTTCTATATGCTTTAGAATGAGTTTGAATGTTTTGATTATGCAAATCAGTGAAAAATTACATCAAAGACACTGAAATTAGCTTCATTTGAATTAATAATGAGGTTACTGCCATAGACAATTTTGTTTTGTAAATATTGGACCAGAACCAGTTTTGAACAGTGATTAAAGGCATTGAACTAGAAGCTCGGAGAATATGAGTTCTAGTTCTGTCTTAGGCATGAAAACCAGCTGGGTGACCTTTGGCCAATCACTTTCTCTCAGTCCCAGGAAGAAGGCAATACAAACCACTTCTGAAAGTTGCCAAGAAAACAGCATGGATTGTCCATATAGTTGCCAGGGGTCAAGACAGAATAGAAGGTATTATCTATCATCCATCCATCCATCTATCATCCATCCATCATCCATCATCTCTCTCTCGTTCTCTATCTATCTATCTATCTATCTATCTATCTATCTATCTATCTATCTATCATCTATCTATCTTGTATTTTTCAAGGAAGTGATAGCTCTACAAAGTTATTATCTACCTACCTACCTACCTGCCTACCTACCTACCTACTTATACTATCTATCTATCCTCAGAGAATATGACTGTTGTTGCATTGCTGATGAAACTGTAATTTAGGAGCTGGAACATGAACTTATACAGTCTTTATAGGGCCTGTTCCTATAATTGCCATATTTAGGGCTGAAATCTTTAGAATTATTAACATGATTTCAAGCTGCCCCATACATGTATACATTATTCTCACCTGAATGTCCGGTATCTAGAATCCATCAAGATACAAGCATTGTGAATGCACGAAGGATGGCCAAAGGAAGAATAAAACTGGAATACTAAATCTGCACCTCATTTGCAGCACTGGCTTATTGGTATATGTTGGTCAACATCTAAAGTACAGTTTTTTTCAGGGGAGGGTTTCAGCAAAAGACTAAGGAAGTAAACTTTTTAGCAGTTTGATTTGGGGGGGGAGTTGTTTTGTTCATGATATAATTTTCTATGACTTTTTTTCTGCTTTAAATATTTAATATTATTTCACATTGTTAATACAGTCATAGAATCATAGAACCATAGAATCATAGGGTTGGAAGGGACCTTGGAGGTCTTCTAGTCCAATGCCCTGTCCTGTGTACAACTTTTTTCCTTTTTCTGTTATTAACTCAATAAAATATTTATATATAAAAGAATCACCTCTCAATGCAGATGTACAGAAATTTAACTTCTATGTAAGAACATACTGTATCCTATATCAGGGTTCCTGATGGCTGGCTGGGGAATTCTGGGAGTTGAAGTCCACCCATCTTAAAGTTGCTGAGGTTGAGGAACTCTGTTCTATATTGTTCCACTAACGGTAAATTAATTGTTGGAAGTGTGAATTTACTAGCATTGATTCTTAGTACCTCACGATCTATTAAGTATAAGAGGGCAATGGGGTGTAGAGGGGGGATTTAAGATCCTCTTAGTCTATCAGTGTGTCAAGGCCCATGCAGAAGGGCAAAATAAGAAAACAGAAATTACACAGATTTTAGTAATATCTTTAATGCTAGTAGGGGTTAAATACAGAATCATGGAAACTGTAATGGAAATTTCCCAGCCTCATTTATTGTAAGTTAATTAAGTTGGAGTCTTTTGAACTCTTTGAAGTGCTTCTTCCCAGAATTCTCTCTACCTGGCTTATGTTGCCATTTATGATATAAACTGTCAACTGATTCACCATTTCTTGACTATTTATGTCTGTGCTCTCTTCCATTCCTTTACCAACCTCCCACTATCTCTTATATACTCTTCTTTGTTTTATGAAATTGCTAACCTCAGGTCACTTCTTTCTGCCTTTGTTCCTAAACACACATGTATGAAGTACGTACTTTTTGACTTTCCTTCTGTTAGGATATAGCTAGGTTGCTAGGATTTGCCTATTCCTATAATGTATTTCCTGAAAATAAATCTCCTTTTTGTTATAGACATGAAACTTGTTTCACTAATAATTTCTCAGTTCACATTCCTGCTCTCAGGAATGGTCACATGCATGTATAGAATACTTTAACTCTGACCTAAATAACTCTGAAATAAATAGGATCAAGTTATGTACCAATTTCCTCTTGCTTATAGTTATATTTATGCCCAATATATGTAGTTTTAATTACTGGAAAATTACTGTTTTGTAATTACTGGTTATTTTCTTCATGATCATTAGGAATGGACATGATTCAGTACTTGTTGAAACCACAGTTCAACATAGGACCTTGTGTTTAGACAGCCATGATTCAGTTATATCATTCCATTATTATCATTTGCTTGTCCCAGGAAAAAGGAGAAGGAATAATCAACATCATACAGACAGCTTTTATTCCTAGGAAGAGCATCACTGTAGAAAATCCAGAGACTACCAGTAACAAAGCCTTTCCATGATTCAGGGGTTACCCGGAGAAAGTTTTCAACAATGAGCTATGAGCATAAGTATGTGTTTCTTTTGGTACTGAAGCCTCATGTTGTGTAGACATTGTTCAATAAAACAGTATTCAACAAGTACAGTTAGCCATTGCTGCCATTTTCACATCTAAGTGAAGGGCAGCTTTACATCAAGCTAGGATCCTGTTCCTTTAGAGTAGCCTTCCCAGTAGGTACCTTCTAAGCATGCTGACAATGTAATTGTATGTGGGAATAACCTTGGGAGATGGAGGGAAGAGATGCTGCCTAGGGAATTATCAGATAAGAGGAGGCATAGCCCACAGCTACATAACTGAAAGAGAAAGAAACTCAGAAAGAAACCTTCCTAACTTATCAGGCTGTAAAAGAGACGGTGGGAGATTTGTACTTTCAGACTTGCAAGGTTCTGTTAATGTAGTTTTACAATAAAATAGAATTAGCTCATCTGGTCAAGGTTCCTGTCTGTTCTACCTGAGAAGGCTGACAACAACACAATACATTCTCAATATATTGGCTAGAAATTCTGGGAATTATAGTCCAAATATACCTGTTGGCCACTTGGTTTCATAAGGTTGCTTTAGAGACAGTGCAATGCCTTTTGGAATGAACAGTTCTTCCAAGTATCTCCATTATATCTAAATTTAACCGTCTTGATCCATTTATATTGCTCCAAGTTTAAATTCTCTGATACCCAAAAATGGAAATTAAAGATTTATGAATCATAAAATATTCACATCCATGAGAGACTTACGTATTTTTACTGGAAGATAAATCTCAGTCGAGTAATTGTACCAACATAGATTGATAAATAGTATGTTACCTTAGCCCAATGAATCCTGCATTCAAATTTCTGTCCTACCATGAACTCCTTGTGTTAATTTTGTCACTCATGAGGATTACTTGAAAGAAATATATTTTTATGAAAGTCAGGCTATGCACGTGATATTATAATTGGAATTATTCACATGTAAGCGTGCATCAGAGTGCAGCTTTTAATAATGTGTGATTTATTTACCATTTTAGGTTGTTGCTTTTTTCATTAGAGGTCAGCAAATTACTCTTATCAAAATGTGACACATTTCAACTGGGGGTGGGCAACTTGGTGCCTTGCAAACGTTTTGGACTTCAGGTCTCAACTGTCCCATGGCTTGTGGGTTGTCCAAAAATGTGGAGCATATCAGATTGCCTAGCCCTGCTTCAAATAAATGTCTCAGTTTATACCTTAAATGTCTCTTTTATACCTTAACCAATTTGTTCTTCTATTACTTGTGCCACTGAAATAAACTGAATTTGGTTTAGTGAGTCTTTCTGACTCTTCTATGTTACCAAGCCTTTATAATATTTCCTTTATAATCTTTAAAAATGTTCTTTAGATTAGTAAGGCATTATCTTGTTCCTCCTGCTCCCTTGGGCTCCTATTAATGTTGCAGATGTAATTAGTGGTCCAAGGTCATACCTCTTTGTTTTAAAGCAGGGAGGAAAAACTAAGCCACTCATATTTCATTTGTATAATAGAGAATGACAGCTGCAGCTGGTCACAGAGCAATATAGTTGTACCTGAGTGCTTCAGAGTTCATAAAGGAGGAACCATGCTTTCTCCCTCTCTCTCTCTCTCTCTCTCTCTCTCCCTCCCTCCCTCCCTCTCTCTCCCTCTCCCTCTCCCTCTCCCTCCCCCTCCCTCCCTCCCTCTCTCTCTCTCCTCTCTCTCCCTCTCCCTCTCCCTCTCCCTCCCCCTCCCTCCCTCCCTCTCTCTCTCTCTCTCTCTCTCACACACACACACACATACACACAAAGAGTTCTCCCTGCTTTCAGCAGGAAGAATCTTTATCTTCTGCTTGGTTGGAAATGACAGAATCATTTTTATCTATGCTGGGTCTAGCTGGTTTTTTTTTTTTCTCCTCTATGCTGAAACAGCTTTTGGGAAAAAAATCAGAAATGTAAGGGGCATGTCTTTGATTCTTCTTGAAGTTGAAGAAAAAGGATCTTTTTTTTAATTGGAAGGAGGGCTGATATCAGGAGTGATTGTTTTTCCTTTCCCCTGAATGTGATTGTTCTAGAATAGATGCCATAGTTCTGTTCCCTCCAACTGGAGGAAAAGATGAAAATGGCATATCTTTTCCAGTAAGGGAAGCAGACTAGTTTGATGGTCAATTTTTATCAGAGCAAAAAAATGGGGAAAAAAATCTACTCTCAATTTCAGCATCCTGTCCTAGTTACTTGTATGTTTTCTCTGCTTAAAAATATTGGAGGAGAATTGTCTGTTGCATATATAGTTTAGCACACAGATAACAGTTGGATAGCAGAAGTATTTATTGTTTTGATTATATCTCTCTTTCTACTCTGGTGAATACTTAAATCAGCTAACAAAATTGAAATATATATAGTATATATATATTAAAAACATAAATTATAATTAAAATTAATACTAAAATCAATTAACAGCTAAAAATCCCGCAAAACAGATACATCTTTATAGATTTGATGAAAACAGAGTGAGACTAAAATGCATTTCCCAAGAGTACAGATTCTTAGCCAAGCCAGCCAAGGGCCCTGGGGCTCAGTCTTGCGGTGATCTGGAATGAGTTCAAGTCAGTGATTCCTGAATAAATAGATAGGGTTCCCTGTGCTCTTAGCTTGGCCACCTGTTTATCAGATCCAGGTCCTTCCTGGGTTGCTAGGGCAGCCAGGGAGGTGACCTGAAGTTGGGTCCATGCTGTGGTGGTAGCCTCATTGAGAGAAGGGTTGATGCCTTCTTGAAGGAGGCAGTACTGTGCAACCTCCTCAAGAGGCCAACCTTGGATCCAATTATTTTAGACAACTACCATCATGTCTCTAACCTTCAACTTGGCTTCATGGCCCCAAAATCAGAGATAGCCCAGGAATTCATGACCACCAAGGCAACCATAGACCTCATCCAATTTATTCAGGATCCCATTCTCAGAGATGTGGTATATCACATATTGGATCTATTTTTTTGTCTTGGGGCAATGGCACTGTGATCTGGGGTTGAGGGATCACTCCATTTTGGTATGGGAGTTCTCTGTAGCTGCAGGTCTGGCACATAGTTTGGTGGAGGCCCTTGTCATGGCTTGGATGAGCATGTTGCAGGGGCTCTGGACTGGATCACACCTGAGTGAACTCTCTTGGGTCATGGATCTTGTAGAGCATCATGGCTCTAGAAGCCTAGAGTGCAGCTGGCAAAAGATGAAGAGTGAAGCCAACCAAGCACAAGTAAGAATATTTATTAAGAATTACCTTATGGCAAAAAGGGCAGTGAAGTGAACTTATTCTCTGCTCTTATTGCATCTGCAGATAGCTGGCCAGTGGCTCTGTTTTGGATGACTAGCTTTCTCCTGAGAAAGGAGGGGGAGACATTGCAGGGCTGCTGTCAGGGATATTCTCAGCATGCGTCAGACTAAGTTGCTCAGCTTCACTCAGAGTTGGATGCCAGCTGGCCAGGTCCTTTGGAAGTGCCCAAGACACGTCTGAGCTCAGTTAACTGGGAGGAGTTTGAATTGTTGATCCCAACAAAGTAGATAGAGTCCTTGCAGTGGAGAGCTCAGCCACCTGTGTCCTGGACCCATGCCCTTCCTGATTGCTCAGGGAGATGACATGTGGTTGCATCCAAGAGGTGGTTAATGCCTCTTTGTGGAGAGGCTGGTCCCTTTTGCCTTGAAGGAGATGGTGCTGTGCCCCTCTCTTAAGAGACCATCCTTGGATCCAAACATGTTGGATAACTTTTGTCCAGTCTCCACCCTTCCCTTTTTAGGGAAGGTTTTTGAAAGTGTGGTTGGCTATCACCTGCACAGGTGGATAAAGTGGATTATCTACACCCTTTTCAGCCTGGGTACAGGTTGGGTTACAGTATGGAGATGGCATCAGTTGTAATTGTAAATGACCTCTGGAGGGCTCTAGATGGGGGTGCTATAACCATCTTGGCCTTCTTGGATCTCTTGGAGGCTTCTGATACCACTGACCATGTATCCTTCTGGACTGGCTTTGAGGACCGGGAATGGAAGGCACTGTTTTGTAGTAGTTCTCTTTCCTCTGTGGACAATTCCAGTCAATGTTAGTGGGGGGAAGGTCTAACTCTAGACCCCTGCAATGTGGGGTACTTCGGGACTTGGGTCTCTTGCTGTTTCTCTTTAATATCTGCAGTCATGTGAAAAAGAAAGTACACCCTCTTTGAGTTCTATGGTTTTACGTATTAGAACATAATAAAAATCATCTGGTCCTTAGCATGTTCTCAAAAGTAGGTAAATACAAACTCAGATGAACAACACATGACATATTACCCTATGTCATCATTTATTTTACAAAAATGAACCCAAAATGGAGAAACCGTAAAAACCATAGAACTCAAAGAGGATGTACTTTCTTTTTCACACAACTGTACATGAAACTGTGGATGATGTCATTAGACAGCACAGGATGTGGTATCCTCATTATGTTGATACCCAGTTAAACAGCTCCACCCATGGCTAGGTAGGTGATGCTGTTTTGGTGCTGACTCAGTACCTGGAGACTGTGAGTGTCTGGATGGGGAAGAACTGGGTCCAACTCAACCCTAGAAAGATGGAGTGGCTTTGGTTTTCTGCCCCCCAGGTCTGGTGATGTGTTATTTCTAACTTCAGTGTGATAGCACTTCCCCAGAGCTGGTGTGCAGTTTGGGAGGCCTGGGCTCACAGCTCCTGCTTGAGGAGCAGGGAGCAGCTGTGGCTGTGGGGGCGGTGGGGGGGAATCTTTGCACAGATACATCTTGTGTGCCAATTGTGCCCATTCCTGGACTGGGAGGCCTTGCTTACAATCACTCACACCTTGGCCACTTCCTGGTTGGACTACTGTCACACACACTCCCTGGAAGTTACAACTGATCCAAAATGAGATGGAGTGTGAAGTGTTGGGTGCCCCTTGGTTTCCCCATATCACACTGCTTTTGTGTGAGCTGCACTGGCTCCCAATTTCTTTCCTGATGCAATTCAAAGTGCTAGTTATTACCTTTAAAACCCTATATGGCACAAAGACAGGTTATTTGTGGGATCCTTTTCCCTGAATGTATCTACCTGTTCCACCAGGTTATATAGATGGGTACCCTCCAGGTCCCTTCCCTTAAATATTGCCATCTAGTGGGGCCTAAGAAGCCTGCCTGTTCTGTAGCAGCTCCTCTGTGGAACACCCTTCTCCTGGGATTCACCATATCCCCACCCTTTTAGTCTTCTGGAAAACCATAAAAGGTTGGCTTTCCCCCCAGGCATTGGGATAGAGTGAGTTTGTAACCCAAGGATTGTATTGTTTGATGGAGATTGTTGGTTAAGTGTCAGGTTTTTGGTTTTATTGTTTTTGCTTTTTATTATTGATGTGAGCCACCCAGAGTTGTGTTTCATAAGATGGTCAGCCATATAAGTCTAATAAATAAACAAACAATTTCCTTTTTAGGAAAGGGTGTTGGGAAGGTGGTCAGCCTGCAGTTGTAGAGAACCCTGGAAGAAGTAGATTATCTATATCTGTTTTAATTGGATTTTAGGCCAAGATTCAGTACTGAGACAGCTTTGGTCATCCTTGTTGATAATATGTGGTAGAACTGGCATGGAGCCACTTCATTCATCCTTGTGTGACTTGATCTCTCAGTGTCCTTTGATACTGTCAACCACAGTATCCTTCTCGACTGGCTGCAGGAGTTGGGAATTAGAGGCACTGTTTCACAGTGGTTCTCTTCCTTTGTATCCTGTTCCAGTTGGTGTTGGCAGCGGGAAGAGATGATCCTCTAAGTTGATTGTCCAGAATGCAGTGGCATGGGCGGTAATGACAATTGTGCTTTGTGAACTGCACTGGTTGCCAGTTTGCTTCTGGGTATGATTTAAGGTGCTGATCATCACCTATAAAGCCCTATGTGGCATAGGACCAAGTTACTTGAGGGACCATCTATCTCCTACTGTATGTTTTCTGCCAGGCCAGTAGCACTGGTAGAATTGGTGCAGTCTGGGTTCTTTCGATTAAACCATGCCATCTATGAGTACCCAAGAAGCATGCCTTCTCTGTTGTGATGCCTGCCTTCTGGAATGAAATCCTCCCTGAAATCTGTGTGGCTTCCATCCTGTTGACATTATGTAGGGCTTGAAGATATGTTGTTCTCCCAGGCCTGGGATTAAGATGGATGGAACCCCTTCCTGGATTTGTTTTTGTTTATGTTTTTGTATAGAGTGATTGGATCTGATCTTGCTTTGTTTTGTATTTATTTTTTATTGTTTATCATATTGTGAGCCACCCAGAGTTGGTTTGCAGTTGGGTAGTACCTAAATCCAAATGAATTAATGAATTAATGAATGAATGACTTTGTAAGTCTACGTTATCCCAGACCCTGACATCCAACATGTTGAGCATGGACATTTGCAGTGGAGAAAGCCATAGTACTGATCTTTTTGCATATAGGTCTCAGATGTGCAACTTGCTCAAGACAAGTGCTGAGGAATGTACCCCAAAAAATGAGACAGTTTCAGGATTAACATTAATAACACTGAATTCAATTTATGATTAATATGATTATGCCTCATATATTTAACTATTTATCCTTTCTGTTGCATTAAGAGTTCCCTGTGGGAACTTTGGAAGGGCTCTAGGAGCCAGACTACAGACATTCATAGACCATGTGGAATCCTAGGGCCTAAGGAGGTATACCTCAGATGCAGATAAAGAAGACTCTTCTCCTTCTGTGAAATATTGGTAATCCATCATTGTTTCTCTGACTCTGAAAACTTTTCTTCTCATCTTTCTTCAATTACTGATTTAATGGCAAGCCCATATCTATACATCATCTACGATAACTCAGTATAATAGGGGTACTGTCATATCTATTGTACCCTGTTTTGTAGGATCTCTATAACTACTACCATTTCCATTCCTCCAGAGACATAACAGCTTGAAAAACTTTAATTTTTGCTTACTATACCCATGAATAGATACTAAATACTAAATACTAAACCCATGAATCCATATTATTTTAGGTAAAACAAGCTCATTAGGTTTTGGCTTAGCACACTGTGCCACTGTTTCTAACCAATTTTAGGAAGTAGCCAGTAGGAATTCATATCCATGGGTCTTTCTTTGCCTTATGGAATATTTATGGTCTAGTCAAATATCTGTGAAAGGGACCTTATCATTCCCCAATTGCATTTCCCTGGAAGTGGAATGAAATTCCTACTAAAATAAAATCTGAAGTTTTTATCACATACATTTTTAAAGCTAGTCTCATTCTTGGCATTTTTATCAGATGGCTAAATAATACTTACAAGTGGGGTGCTTCTCTGTATTCAACTTTTAAGCAAACTGATTAATGTCAGGCCAATTCAACACATGTGAGGATATTAATCACAGTGATATATGTTGGGTAACAGATATAGTGGGTGTCATATAATATAACACTAACCCTGAGACTGTTTATTCTGCTTCAAGGCGTCTGTTGGAGTGGACAGCTATAATAAATTTAATGAAATAAATAACTAAATGAATAATATAATAATAAACCGAGTAGCCTTTCTCAACTGGCACTTTCCAAATTTGTTGGATTTCAGTTCCATTGTTCATAACCTTTGACCATGTGGGTGAGCTTGATGGGTGTTGAAATCTGTAAGGCACCAATGGGGGAAGGTTGCTCTAGAAAAAATTGTCTGACGTTTGAAATTAATGTATTACGTAATAACACAGAAAGCAGTCTGATAATACAAAGAACAAAATCACATTGTAATGCAGAGAATGACAAGAGATTAATAACCTGCTTTTGTACTAAGAATCACAGATTACTGAAATTTATTATAGCCATTAAAGCTTGAAAGTATTACTAACAGGTACAACAATAATGACTTTAACATAGAAATGTAAGAGAGAGTTAATGAGAGTAAAAGCCAACTAATGTTGCTTTGTAGGGGGATTTATAGAACATGATAACCTTCAGTGTGTTGTATAAGATTTAGCTAAACATGAGCACAGATTTTGAGAGAAACTATTCATCTATTTTTTATGCCACCCACTAGCAAGATAATTTTGCAATTTTGCAACAGAGGATGTACCAATTTTCTACTTCTTATGCCACAATAAATCAATAAATCATGTTTCTAGATAAAGTTGAGTGGTGGTCAAAGCATTTTTGGAACCATGTTACAAACAACTGAACCATTTTGACATAAGGAACATTATATATAATTTATTTAAAATGCCAGTTTCATACAGTATTATTCCCCAACCTATGGCCCTCCAGATGTACGGGAACTATATGTCCTACATCCCCAGCTATCATAGTAGAAACTGTAGTTCCCACACAGCTTACGGCATAAGAATGGGGAAGAAATTCCTACAATATGTCTTGGCAGAATTAAAATTAGCATCTTTAATCATATTTGTGGCTCTGAATCCATTGCAGTCATCAACATCTGTGACACACAGCTGTGTACTCAGTATATTAAAAAATATGGTCTCACTGGTACCAAATAAAAAGTATAATTATGAAAATGAGTCCAATTGAAGTTACCTGAAAAGAATTGGTGTTATGTTCCACTGTATTATTAACTCATCTTCATAGTATTTACCATTATAACTAACATATTTTATATAGAATTTTTCTGTTTCCTAACAAAGGAATTTTAAAGGAGGTTTCCAGTGAGAAATAGCTGAACTGGAGTAATAATTACATTGAATTCTATTTATCTGGAACTGATGGAAGAATGGCTGGGTTCATACAAAACCTTAAATAAAAATGTGGGTTGATTATGTTTGATTTAATCGTATTATATGGGCCAAGCCAATTATGGCATATTCAGTAAACTAGGTTAAATATTTGATTTATTAGTGAACACAATGAGCATCCGCTTAGATGTTTTAGTATGTTATTTCCACTGTTATGGTGTTTCTCACAAGCCATATATAAATAGATCCTTATTCGAGTGGGTTAGCTTCCAGTTTCAGTTTTGAAAATCAAGACGGCAATAGAGGTAAAAGTGCAGGAAAAAGAAAACAAATGCAGCCAAATGTCAGCAAATGAAGTTCCAGGTACTGACCTATTGTCATTCTAATAAACTTTTTCTAAACATTTTGGCTATTTCTGCAGAGCCTGACATTCAAAGAATGAGTGATAAATAGTCGCTTATACTTTTCAAGTATTGCACGCTCTTATCTGTGACATGGGATTAAAAAAAGAAAAAAGAAAACAGCTAAAGAGAGTAGACACTATTTTCCAGTTATGGTTGTAGCATTGTGCCAAGCCGAACTCAATGAATAGTTCAGTTCTTGACTTGGCAACACCATTTCAAGTAAAAAAAAAAGAACAATATGAAACATTGATTCCCCTCATTTTACAGGTTTTTGGTTCTATTTCTGAAGTTGGGTTTGTCTAGTTTTTATTTTCCTAAGCCCTATACTTCTGGACCTGCAAGCCTTTCCTGTGGAGATGTGTTTGAGGTTAACTGGTAGTGATAACCTGTGTGACTACCTCTCTGAATTCTATCAGGAACCTTATACAGTATCTATAACTGTTTCAAAAGTTCATGCCATAGGAAACAGGTTCATGGGCTTTGAACTTTCACATTAAGTCTGTTGATTGTTGGTCTGGGCTGCAGAAACCTGAAGGATCACTAGCAGGCAGCAAAGAGATACAGAAAATGACATATCTTTGCAGTCATCTAGAGGTTGTCAGAATTTTTGCAGTTCACATTGGACAGCCTTAGTTTTCTTTTATATATTGTCTCTGTGGGATGAGTATATTCTGATACATATGTACATAGGCAAACACACACAACTGATGTTGAGTCTTCTTGCTGATGGTGATGATCATGCATCTTTTTCAAATTTGTCATATTCCAAATATAGGGGTTCTTACTGTAAATAATTCCTGATATCTGACAATTTAATTCCCTCACATATGAAAGACATTCAGTGTAACTTTATCGTGAAAATGCCTAGACTCAACATTTCTAGGGAAGTTCGTAAAAATCACATCTTACTAAAAGCAGCAGAAGATTATTTTCAAAAGCACAACTGCAGATCTGTTATTTCAGCTGATGTGTAGCCCCACACAGAACAACTTGTTCACCTATGCCTTGATCATCAGATTCACTAATAAATAATATTTGAGTCTTGTCCAGATTAAAACTGAATGAAATAAGTACAGTATATTAATTATATGCTATCTTATTTACTGATGGTTACTGACAAAGACTATGGGAAAAATATCAGTGTGCATTAATTTTAGAACAGGTGGCTCAATTTTTTATAAGGAAAGAGCAGAATGAAGCTATTAATAAACAGTATATTGTTCAAATACATGAAGGCATTGGCCCAATAAAGCACACTTGCCAGGAAATATGCTCCATTGGTAGAAGCATATAGATTTTGCTTTCAAGTAAAAATATTTTTAAACTGAAAAACCAAGAATGAGTCTAAGAAATAGAGAAAAAAAAAGAAAAGAAAAGAAAAGAAAAGAAAAAGCAAATTCAACTCTTACTGATTTCTATTCTTATTTATCTCCTTGGCAGCTGTTTAAATGTAGAACGTTCATGTTTTCAGTCACTAGTATCTGCTTCAAACACAGCAATGTAAAGGCTGGTTTGAACAAAGCATATCAAGTGAGAAACTGGATCAGAAACTATGTAGCTTAGTATCTTGAATTCCAAAGTGCCCTCAAAGATGCCTATTGAGAACCCACAAATATTTTATGCAATATCACATTTACATATGTTCTCTCTTAATATACAGGTAGTCCTCAACCTATGACCATTCGGTCAGCAACCATTCCAAGTTATGATGGTGCTGAATGAATGGTGGTTACGAACAGTCCTCAGAGTTCCAGCTGTCCCAGCACCCCCTTAGTCACATGATCGCAATCTGGGTTGCTAGCAACCCATTTGGACTTACAACTGGTTGCCAAGTGCCCCATGATCATGTGATCACCACTTGCAACCTTCCCTGCTGGCTTCCCCAGAAAGCCAAAACCCTCCCCAACCCATGCACCATGTCTCACTCACCCTCCCCAACCTGCACTGCACTTCTTGTGCTTTCTGTGCAGCTTGGACAACCAGTTTTCTCTTCCCAGCCCAGCTATCATCAGGTTAGCTTGAAACACATCACTGTTTCTTCACTCATAATAGCAACAAAGACTTTACAAAAGAGTTTAGGGCTAATATATAATACTACTATTCCCTTCTTCCCATATTTGCATTCTGTATAGTTGCTGTGAGAATATAGCTTTTGCATTACAACAGAAATAAATAATAATTATGGAATTTGAAGTTTTAAAATCATAATTTTAAGTAGTATTTTCACTTGTTGGGGGAGGATAATGATTTGAGGGGGAAGATTCTCACTCAGTGGTATCACCGGGGAAAATGTTTGAAGTCTGCAACTAGGGAAAGGGAAAGAAAGTTGTATTATACTCAAAGGTCCTAATTCAGACCTTTTGTAAATCTGCTGTCTCTTAAAACAAAACTCATAATCATGAAAGGGAAACCATTGGCCCACTGCTGTCAATTAAGGAGCTTATTTATGGCCTATGAGAAAGAATTCACTTATCTTCTAGAAGAGAATGCTCATCTATCTCTGAAAGGTAAGTACTGTAGCATGCACTTTTTATAAGACATATTTTATAGGGAATGACCAGCAACCCTTTTGGAAAACATTAATTTTTTTTTTAAAGATAGCTAGTTGATGAGGAAGAAATCTAAAATCTATGGTTAGTCAAAACTTTTATCAGGACCAAGCAAAAAATCACAAAAGTGTGTGCAAGCTTTTGACTTCTTTAGAACTCTTTTAGGTAGTAGAGAAAAAAGAGAGGGAAAAAACAGACAAGTCTGAACATTTGGACTGATGTGGCCATGAAGTTTGGAGTTTGGATTCATTCTCAAGATGATGACTGGTGGCTTAATGAATTCATCACCAGTATTCTATGTCCCAGATTACAGAGAACATTCTGTGAAAAAGAAATTATGGCTCCCTGCTCCATTTCTGAAAACACTAATATGATTTCTAGACAACCTGCCTTTCCTGCTCCCAATCATTCTTGACACAGTTTAACATTTATCTGATAATAGTTAGGCTGTTTTGACTATTTTTAGGTCTATATAGGCATCAAGATGCTATGAGTATTGTCAGAATTATATCTTTGCAAATGTTGAACTTTGAGATCTTACTGCCAATCAGTGCTTGCCTGTTTTGGTCAATAGCTGAGCACAGAAAACTGCCATCTAAACATTGCTCACTTGCTATCATTTCAAGCTAGTTAATAACTGGATAGCTTAATTTCCCTTCCCCACTATACCACATACACACCTCTGTTCCACCAGACAAGCATCCCTTCCTTCTTCTCATAAGTAAATTCATCTCATAAATAAATTGCTAGTATTTCCTATATTCCGTGAATTTCCATATACATATTTCTGAACATTTGCCTGTAATATGATTTGAGAGGCAGTTTGAGAGGGGAATATGTTATGGAAAGGCCAAATGTTTAAAAATATAAACAACTTTAAAATGCTTCCCAGATATCATAGCAGCAAATCCCTGTTGACTTGTAGTTCTTGTATAAAAGAACTCTGCATTTAACTCTTTTCTAATCATACCAACACATTGCTGTGATAGGAAGCAGGAATTCTTACTAGATGGGAGTGTGGAATACCCTTAAAGCAAAAGGCCTAGACATGCCCTTTGGAGCGAGATTTCCCCCAAGATCCAGATGGCCCCCATTCTGCTGTTGCTTAGGAGAGCCTTGAGGATTTGGCTCTTCATCCAAGCCTTTGGCAAGGGAGAATGAGACACTTCACTTCATTGCACTTGCCATCTTTTATTTGTAATGTTTTATTGATTTTATTGTAATTTCTTTGTTTGATTGTTGTGAGTCACCAGAGTTGTTGACAGTCAGACAGCATAGAGGCTTAATAGATGATGATGATGATGATGATGATGATGATGATGATGATGATGATGATGATGATGATGATGATGGAGGAGGAGGAGGAGGAGGAGGAGAAGATTTGGCTGGAAGAACTCTTCAGTCATCTCTTAACTCAATGGTTTGTTTTGGAGGTATTGCGTGGGAGCAGAGTTGGGTATGTTTTGGGTAAGTACGTATGTATTAAAACCTAATGTTGTATCCCGGGATCTATATGTATTGTATAAATGCACATGTGATTTGTATGTTTTCTCTTCGAATCTCTTTTTTTCTCCTCAGAGATGCATATTTTGTTGTGCTTAATGAAGATCGTGTTTGGCATTTGAGCTTTTAAGAAAAATCAGACTTGGCATTTGGAGCTTAGATGCAGCCTCTGCCTTGTTTTCAATGTCTTCAGCAAATTATCTATCTTTAGAACCCCATAGCAACCATCTGGAGAATCTATGTAGCCATCATGAATAAGTTGGCCTTCCCTGCAGTGGCACCTATTCTCCTAATATTTGGGAGTGCCTAATGTCATGTGTTTTAGGCATCTAGTAAAATTTTATTTGTTCTTCTCATCATCCAGGCCTTTATTCAGTGAATGTTATGTGAGAATTGTTTTTCTTTTTTAATCTTGACTATTATTTTAATATTTTTCCCTGGAAAATCTTTTATAATAAAAGCAATTGCATCAATTTTATTGCATTTTAATGAACACTGTTTCAATTTTTTAAACCTACAAATGCTGTATAAAATGTATTAAACAAATGTTCTGGATAGATACATTTTTGGAAAACAAGGCTAGTTCCTTTTTTAAGCCATAAGAGGTGTTAGGTAGTTAAAATATAGTTTTAAAAAAAACAAATACATTCTCAAATATATTCATCCATAGGATGAAGGTCACATTTTTCTACTTCAGATGCTCAGCATGTACTGAAAAATAAAAAGTCCATATCTCTGCTGTCGAGTCTTGAGCAAGTGTCTCTCCCTTAGCCCATTACTTCCTTTTCTGATATTGTCACTAATTGATCATTCCATGAGAAAAGGACTAATTCTATTCTTTTAGTCTTTTTAAATTAATTCTGTACAGCTAACAGGACTAAAGAGTAATAAAAAGCATTTTCATCTTTAAAGCCAGGTGAGTCACTTTAAGATGAATACCGAAATGCAGAAAATCTGATCAGTAAAAGTGCAATTTTCACATAGCCATTTCTCACAATGGAGCACTAAAATAAATGTATTGACTTGGCTTTTAGTGTGCTGATAGGTGGTAGGAGAAATATTCTGTATGAGGGCTGAATAATAAGCATACCATGAAAACAACATATACCGTAACAGAGTATAGACAGCTAATTTGGTGTAGCGGTTAAGGCACTAGGCTAGAAAGCAGGAGACCGTGAGTTCTAGTCCTGCCTTAGGCCCAAAGCCAGCTGGGTGACTTTGGCCAGTCACTCTTTCTCAGCCCTAGGAATCAGGCAAGGGCAACCACTTCTGAAATCTTGCCAAGAAAACTGCAAGGATTTGTCCAGGCAGTCATCAGGAGTCAACACTAATTCAAAGGCATGAATAACAACAACAACAGAGTATGTTCCCATAGTTCAACAGAAGGGAACATTTGAAATGTTGAGAGCATGCTGTATTACTCTACAAAATGGCTTCCATGACGGGCTTGCATATTCACAAAATAGTTTCCATAGTGAACGTGGTCAGTCATAAGACACCCACATAACAATAAGCAACTTGATGCAATTGCTTCCTACTGTTCCCTCTGGCATAATGGCCCATCACCCCTTTTACCTTTGCCTGTTTTCTGGGTACCTTTCCAAACAAAGCAGTAAGTTGCAGCTCCCTACCACTTTTATTTTCAAGGAATGTCTTTATGTCCCATGTGGGGTCTAAGACATTCTTGAAAACAATGATGATACCCAGGGCTAATGCTTTGCTATGTAGCATTCCAAATCCCCTTTATGTTTTTAATTAGAATCTAAATAATATTAAAACTGGCCTAGCTACTGCTTGTAAGCACCATGATACTATGTTATTCAAGTGTACCATAAACCCTAGTAGAGGTTTTTCCACAGAATTAGTCGAAGGATATTATATTACTGGCTATTTTGCATTGATTTGCTATAGGGGACAGCAAAATGGCAGGACAATCTTATGGTTTTTTTTGTTTCTGTTTTTCTTTCACTACAGCTTCTAAAAAGCAGGTAACTGTGGAATTGAGATAAGCTTAAAATTATGTCAAAAATATAAAAACACTTTTGCCTGGTTGATTGAATGGTCAAAGTTTAAATTTTGTAACAGTAGACATTTGGAGCATGTCACCACTTTCAAAGATGACAAAGGATCCAGAATAATATCTACATTTAAGATATACTATATATTTTGCATAAATGAAAAGGGGAATGTAAGCATGGTGGAAGCTGCAGTTCTTTGACCCTATATGTCTGAATATCATTAATTTGCAAGACATGCTTCTGAAGATCTACCGAAAGCAGTAAGTTTAAATATAGTTACAAGTTAAATAAAAAGCATTTTGGCACATCACATTGTACTAAATCAAGACTTGTTGACCGAATGCTGTCTGTTATATATTAATAACAAAAAGAGAAAAATTGCTAAGTTTTAGAATGGGATCTTATATCTCTTGGCAATCTATTTTTTGATAATATCTTTCTTGGTTCTTCCTGTGAGTGAAATGTATTCCTGTCCAGGGTATCTCAAGAAGTTATATTCAATTGGTTAGTTTGGCAGTAAACCACCAATAGTGTTAGAAAGTAGTTATTACTATAACTGTAAATAATTATTATTAGTAATTAAAAAGCTATACTAATGATATTTTAGAAGGGGGTTCGTTCTTTGCTATTACACAGAAGCAAGAAAGTCACATACATAAATTAGAAAGGAATGTAAGGACAAATGTTACACTCATAGCAACAGAGATTTTTTTTTTTTAATCTGCGCTCAGTCGTTACCGACTCTGCAGTGACTGCTTGGACGAGTCCTTGCAGTTTCCAAGGCAAGGTGTTTCAGAAGTGGTTTGCCAGAGCCTCCTTCCTAGAGCAGAGCCCAGCTGGCGAGCGCAGGAGGCGGAGTTTCCGTTGCTTTGCGCCCTTTTCGGGCGAGCGCGGTTTCGCGCTTACCGGCAACTGCTCCTGACTCCTTTTGCAAGGCGCCGCCAGCGTTTTTCCTCCCACCGGAGTGAGAGTACCCATTTATCTACTCACGTGAGTTTTCGAACTGTTGGGTTGACAGGAACTGGGGAGGAAACGAGCTCACCCTGTTAACGCGAAGGCTGGACTCGAACCGCTGAAGTGTCGACCATTTCTGGCCGGCAACTTTCAGCGTCATTAAGCCACTGCGCCACCATGTCCCCTAGCAACAGAGATAAGGTATGCCAATTAGAATGTGAGAAATTAGGCTATTCCTCATTAGAGAAGTAAAACTTTAAAATTCTAGAACTAGACATGTGCAGACTAGTTGTTTACACCTGACTATAAAATGGCTTTGCACCCCTAGCTGCATTCAGTGCTTTTCTCTTGTGTGCTGAATAAAACTCTTGAACTCTGATTTACGGTGTCTGATGTTTTGACCTGAGCAAGCAATAAACTATAGGGAAGAAATTCTTTGAACAATATGATCAGGAAGATCATTATAGTTCTAAGGAAACTCATCTGTACTACAAAGAGATAATAATTTGGGCAGCCCCCTATAACATGTTTCCATGTATAATACATTTTATTTTTTCCTTATGCCATCCCGATATTTATTTTAGAAGAGGGTGGGATGATAGTTTCACTGCTTTAGAGAATCTCTCTGCTATACATGGAAAACAGCTATACTGTTTCAAATGCTTCAGGCATCCATTCTGAAGGAACTTGCTTATGTTATTTTTCTGTCAATCTGCTTTGATTTTCCTAATTTCTTTGGGTGCTCTTTACCATAGAGAGACCCAGTTTCAGAAAAACTTACTCAGAACTACCCCACAAGGTATAATGCATAAGGAAGGAATCCTTAATCACATAGTTAAAGGAACAGATAATGCATAATACAAGTCCTGTTTCCATTCCCATTGCAGAAGTATCCTTTCAGAAGTAGCAGGCAAACAAATGTCACTTCATATTGATAGCTCCAATCAGATCTTCAAGTTTGTTTTCTTTTCAGGGATGGTTCATTCTCACTCCTGGTATTCAGTCCCTTTAAGTTTCAGGCTGTTAACTCTAGAACTTCTTCCACAGATCTCAAAGAGTTTCTTTAATCTTTCTCAGCAGCCCTATCTTGTAGCTCTCTCCCTCCCCAGACCTCCAACTGTTGTCTTCTTCTGTTGCCTAGGTAACTGGTTTCCTCCCCACCCTTCTGCATCTGCTTAGGCAGCCCACTGCCAGCTATATTATGCTGAAGACGATCAGTCAGTGCTTTCTTTTTCTATGAACTAGCTGTGTATTTCTCTCTTTTTTATTTTTTAATTACACAAATGAATGGCTGTTGTGATTTGAACTACCCACAGAATTTGAGAGTAGGCATTTCCCTGACAATCTAAATGGCCATACAAATATTGTACTTCACAGGGTTGGGTAGAAGATAGACCAAAGACTACAGATGAGACATTGGCCAATTTTCTGTGGATCACTCTTGACTACTGTTTGCTAGGGAGTGTAATAAAAGGAGGTGACTTTTGCACGTTCCAGCCGCTATTTTCTCAAGTTATCATTCATACTTAGGATTATACTGTTCAGATATGCCATTCACTTGCAATCCTGATATATATTCATCGTGATTCTGGAGATTTCAGAAAATAAATTAGAATATTCAGGTTCTATAGTAAATTAATATATTTCAAATGAGGCAATCCATTAACTGAAATTTCATTTCATCTTGGGTACATCTTATACCTTTCTTTTCCTGTTTTTATCAAGTATGGGCAACACTGCTCCCCCCCTTTTTTTGGTAACTGCTGCTGGTCATTCTTATCACACTGCTGAACTTTAGCAGTGGAATTGCCGAAAGTCAGTAAAATCCTAAAACACAGTTAAAAAAAAAACAAGAAAAAAAATCTACCTACCTTATCAAAAACAGAAAACAATTCTCTGCAGCCCCTGGCCATAAAAATACATCAATTTCTGCTATAAAAAAGAGAACTTGCAAAAATAGGCAGCCTTCCTTCCTTCCTTCCTTCCTTCCTTCCTTCCTTCCTTCCTTCCTTCCTTCCTTCCTTCCTTCCTTCCTTCCTTTTACATATCACCCTATCCCAAGACTTTGGGCAGCTTATAGCAATAACAATGCAATAAAAAAATGGTAGCCAATAAGCCAGTACTCATTAAAAACAGCCCTAAAATACGTATAAATGTATTCACAGATCCAAAGCCCAACTCCCTAGTTCCCCAATGCCGAGTGGAATAAGAGCATTTTAACTGCCTTCATAAAATGCATTAGAGAAGGGTCCAGTCTGACCTTGGGGCAAGCAGTTCTGCAACAACAGAGCCAAATAATGCTACCTCCTGGCTCCAGCCCTCTGAACCTCACATGGGGTGGAAACCTAAAGCCCCCCTCCCCCCAGAAGACATAACAGAATTGATAGATTCTCCTTGGAAGATATGACCCCAAAAGTAATTGAGAACCAAGACATAAATGGCTTTACAGTACTTTATAGTACTTTGAATTGCACACAGAAACCTCTTAGAGGCCAGTGCCTGCAAAGCTGAAGTTACTCTGTTGTAGCTGCTCTCACCAATGGCCGCTGTCTTTTTACCAACTGTAGTTTCTTCAACGGCAGCTCCAAAAAGGGTCTAGCCTAGAAGTCCTGGGGACATTAGTCACTATCAAAAGGCTCCTTCCTCCAAAAAGAACTGCAACTAGACAGCAGTCAAAACTGGGGGAAAGTTTCACTAACCACAGCTGATCAAGCAAGAGCTGTGAATCCAGGAGCCCCCACCACCACAGACCCACTCTTCAAGGTAAGTGTGGCCCCCAGCAGGAGCTGTCAGTCCAGTGGGAACTCCCCCTCCCCCAAGTCACAGACTTGCTCTTCAAGGTGAGTGTGATCCCATCTAAATCCAATGCAGGGGCTGGAATCACATGACGACGTTTATGTACAAACAGTAATTCCACCTTGGCAGGGTTCAGTTTCAGTCTGTTTTGTCCTGTCCAGTCCCTCACAGCCTCCAGCCTGGTTTAATTGCATCTGAAGCTTAGCATAGGGTGGCAAGAATGTTGATGTTGTACTTGCATGAGTTGATTCTGCATTGATCATATAAAGTTGTAGCCAAGGGATTACAAGTGCAAGCAATTTTGATCCCTGCGCTTTGGTCATGTTATGCATACACAAGGAAATGCTGCTTCACTGCAGTAGATGTTATTTTAGAAACAGCACCATATTGCTAGCTTGTGCTTGAAGGGATGGTGTGACAATGCAGGTGATTCTTGGCTTGCACCATTTCCAAATTTCTGGGTTTGTATCACAACAGCTTGCTGGCATGATTGAATATTTAAGTGCAGAAGTACATTCATTGGTTTGAAAGGCAACTCAGATTTGTCACCAGCTCAAACACGGAAAGGCTAATGATTTCTTTTTATTTTTATAAAGAGCTGGAAAAGACATGTATTTAGCACTGAGAGGGCAAAATAAGACTCTCAGCTATTGGCTAGCAAGCAGATACTGATTAGCTGATGGTTGTGCTCAGCTAATATCCAGAAAGGACAAGTGCTGATTGTTAGTGGTCCTCTGAAAACACTACAGACCAACAAAGATGTAAATATGCCTGTGGTTATGGTGTCTGATTAGATCTGAAAATGCTTCCAGCTCCCCACAGTAATCTTAAATGCATTTCAGATTGGACTTAAATGGTTTGGCAATGAAAATACTGATTGTCTACATATACCCAAAGAGTACAAAGGTCACATTTATTTGAAAAACTACTTCTGTCTGACATCTTAACATCAGTCTGCATTTTAATGTTCAGGCCCTAAAGCACCTTCTCTGACCTCATATCTTCCAGATGTGTTGGATCATCTCCAGCCAGCATGGTTGTAAATATATCTTATGTTTCAGAAAATCTCTGTGTTGGCATAACCCCATTTCAACCAGTGAAACCACTATAGCCCACTGGTGAACCACCAGTGGCCTATAGGACCCATGTTGGTCCCCATTTTTAATTCATATATGCACAGGAGTTATTGGGTACAATGGGAAGCCTCATGAAATCTTTTGTGATCGAATGTGATGGTGACCTTGGAAGATGGGGGAAGAGATGCCACCTAGGGGATGATCATATAAAAGAGAAAGGAGTCCACACCAGAGTAACGGCCAGAAAAAGAAACGTAGGAAGGACCCGCCTTAACTACTCAGGCGGTAAATAGAGAGGGTGGGAGATTTATACTTTCAGACTTGCAAGATTGACGTTAGTCATCTCAGGTAAATCAGACAGGAAACACAACTAGATGAGCTAATTCTGCTTCATTGTAAGGCTACATTAACAGAATCTTGCAAACCTGAAAGTATAAATGTTCATGATACAATGACAACTATTCCAATCATGAAGAGTTGCTCTGACCTTTCCAAAATTCTTTTATCTTTAGTGCTCATTCTCTCAACCTGATTTGTCTTTCCTCTGTCTCCTTTCATGGAAAAAGCAAATTAGTTTCTCTGGTGTCTCATTACTGTACATGCACACAAACACACACTTTTATGATTTGTAGTTTGCAGCGTCTCACTGAGGCTTCATAATGCTAACATTTGAAGTGGATTTTAAATACTGTAAGCTGCTATCATGGCATGCTGAGTGTTGATGGTAGCTTACAGTATTTTTAAGGACTGTCCTCCCCCCATACAACTTTGCCATGCAGAATAGCTGCCAATAACATCTGAAGGCAAGCTGATCACATCCTGGTTCTGCCTGTTTCAGCTGATACAATTATCATGCTTGGTGGGTTATTTGCTAGTTCCTTTCAAGTCCTGACAAATGATTGGAAGTTGTCACAGGGTTTAATTTGCATCACCTTGATGTTTCCACAGTGACTCTTAGACCAATGCCTTGAGCCTTTAAATCAGTGATGACTTTTACCACCTCTAGCAATTTATATTGTTGCTTTAAGGAAAGATGATAACCAACATTATTCAACATTATTCAATGCTCATTTCTTCTTGCTCACTCAGTGCTATGTTTGTGTAGGATTCTATCATGGGATATTTCCTGCTTCTGGGAATAGGTTCATATTGCTTTAATCTGCAAGATCTAAATGTAATTTATATTTAGATAATGTATATGCCTTAAATACAAGTTTAGGCAACATCTGGCTAGCAAATCAATGTAAAATTCTTCCCATTTGTTTATAGAATAGCAATTTTCATCTCCATGTAGTAGATTTCACTCTGTCTCTCAAGTAAGAAATTGTGAAACAGGAGTTTAGCTAACCTTTTAAGAGCTTCAATTAGCTTCTTACTTTCCAAGTGACAGAAAATCTAATATAAATTTGTAGGGTCAAGCCATTCACACCTATTACCTTTCTCCATTGGTCTGTTATCTGGCTGACTCTCCATCAGGACTTTGTGGATCTAACCTATTTGATCTTTCAGTTCCTGCCTCCATTTACTTCTCTGACCTTCTCTACAGTGTATTCTTTCTCTGCTCTTGAGACTGCCTTGCTGATGACTGCTGATCTGTTGTACTTGCTGAGTATAGTAATGCTCTACACAACTGATAAATGGAAGTTAGTGAACAGCTATTATGACTGTTCATTTTCCACCTTTGTCATTTTGAACTAACCAAAGTTGTAGGAGAAAATGTATATTTTAATGCTACAATTGTACTTAGGTGACTTTATCCTCTGGATTTAACAATTTTAAAACAACCTCTTTAGAACTAGTATTTTTCAAATTGGTACTGCTTCCTTTTAAAATGTTGAAAGCCAGCCAGTTTGTACTGGAGTGTGTCTGACTGTCCTGCTCAATTTGCTAAAGAGGATGTTTGCTCCAAAATCTTGCTGCGATGGCTCAATTGTTTTCTTCAATGCCATTTTCATTATCCATTTAATGCAATACTCTCCTTTCTGAATGTAGCTATTTTAATATTTTCAGTAAGTTGTTCCACTCTCTAGTTCACATTCTGTATTTGCTTAGTATATTGCTTAATGTTGAAATATTTAGTTTGATGACATCAGTTAGTTAAAACTGCTGCCTAGAGTTAATTTGGTGATTGAAGCAGCAAACAAATTGTATAAAGTTAAAATGTTTAAGGACAATGCTCTATTAATTAATTAATTAATTAATTAATTAAATTTAGCCATTAAACACATTTATATGGCTTCCCATCTACCAATGGAGGTCTGGGTGGCAAATAAAGATGAAAACATAATGCAATTATTAAGATTACCTGGAAGCCAAGAAACATTTATTTCCCATTTAGTGATTTTTCAACAAGGTCATTAAAAGTATGTATATGTAAATTTTCTTTTATCTGATTCTAGGCTCAATGTGACACTGGTGGTTGCCAAATTTTTGGCTGCTGTGATTATAGTAGGAAGATATTATTCACTAAATTATTTGTTTCCCCTGAAATGTCAAAATGTGTGCTGTCCTGGAAACTGAAAGGGATGATACTGAACTGAGGTGCTATAGGTATCAACTATTCTAAATTTTTGGCTTGAGAGGAAAAAAAATCATTATTTGAAAAAATTAAAACAAGATATAATTTGCCTACAAGAGACACATATTTGAAAAAAGGACATAAAATATTTGATTTATAAAAAATTGGGTGAAGAATTTATTTCAGCAGGGACTAAAAAAAGAAATGGAGTTATTTTGTATATAGATCCCCAACTAAACCCAAAACTTTTATTGACTAATGACCATGGTAGATTTGTTGTGATGGAAGTTAATTTGAATGGGACTAAGGGTCTGATATTGAGAATTTATGCCCCAAATGAGGATAATGTTCTATAAAGGACTTATGGAAAGACTAATAGGTTTCTCTTCTGAAAATTGGTGGTTGATGGGGGATTGGAATGGAATGATCTCTTCACAACTGGATAGAACTTCTGAGAAAAATATTAAAATCACTGAAGGCAAATTACCAAAAGTTTTGATTTGATTTGCAAAATTTGGTTTGCTTCCAGGTCCAATTCAAGGTGCTGGTTTTGACCTTTAAAGCCCTTCATGACATGGGACTGGGCTATCTGAGGGACTGCCTCTCCCCATTCACATCAGCCCACCCCATTAGATTTGGCAGGGAAGGTATGCTATGCATTCATTGGCTAGAGACTTGCATTTGGTGGGTCCCAAGAGGCTTCTCTGCCATGGCTCCCTCCTTGTGGAACATTTTCCCCCCTGAAGTTAGTCTCGCCCCTTCCCTGCTGTCATTTAGAAAGTCCCTCAAGACCTGGTTGTGTCATCAGGCCTGTGGGTCTTTGGGAATTGGAAACATTCTTAGATGGCTCCATTGTAATTGATATTCTACTTTCTCCATGGGGTTTGTATATTTTAAGTCTTTTTTAAAAAAAATTTAAATTTGTGATAATGTTTTTATTCTAATAATAACTTTTTATCTTTTTATAATACCTATTTTTATTCACTTGTTATTTTAATTGTTGTACACTGCCCAGAGTTGCTTTGTGAGATGGGGGATAAATTAATTAATTGATTGATTGATTGATGGGCAATTTAGGGCTTGTGGACATATGGAGACAGAAAGTTGGTAATTCAAGAGAATTACTTTTCTGAAAGATATAGATCCTTCTCAAGAACAATTATGATATGGATTTCAAATAATTTGGCTGAAGTTTTCTAAAGTAGAGATATTACCGAAGACTTTTTCAGATCATAATCTTGTAAATTTGGTTTAGAAAAGGAAATCCAGTTCTTTAGATATGGAATAGATACAAATCCATGTTGTGCCCGAAAACACCTTTGTGGCTCTCAGCACAAGAAGCATTTTATAGATGAGAAATAATAGGCAAACACAAAAGGCTAACTTATCGTGAGATACTACAATTTTGTCAAAGGGAATACAAAATAAAATCAAGAGAAGAACTGGTGGCAGAGGGACATACTTGCCAATGGCTTTCTTATTCACAGTTATTAGAAAGATTTAAAGTAGACAAAAGAGTTCATGGTTTTGAAGATTGTAAGACTGAGTTTGAAATGAATTAGGTACAAATGATGAACATGTAATTGCTAAAATCTATAAACTTCTATTGAAATTTGAATCAGAAGAACAAATGAAGAATGTATAATAAAGTGGACAAAAATGTTGGTTATAATGTACAGCTGGAACAGTGGGAAATCATGTGGTTGAAAGGACTGAAATTTACACTATGTTATAATCTTAAAGAGAATTTTTATAAAACAATATTCTGTTGGTATATGTCACTAGAGAAATTGTCTAGAATGTATAAGGCACTTCAAATTCATGTTGGAAATGTGAACAACAAGAAGGGATATTTTATCATGTTTGGTGGATGTGTAGAAAAGCTAGAAAATTTTGGCTTCAAATACATACACTGATTCAGAGGATTTTAAAAATCAACATACAATTGAAACCAGAGGTCTTTCTTCGGGGACTGATGGACAAACAGTTGGAAAAAAGTCATGGAATTTTGTTTTTGTATATGATAACTGCAGCAAGATAATTGTATGCATGTCAGTCCACCCAGGTAAACCAGACAGGAAACATGACCATATGAGCTAATTCTATTTATTGTTAGGCTATATTAACAGAATCTTACAAGTCTGAAAGTAAAAATCTCCCATCACCCCTATTTACCACCTGATCAGTTAGGGGAGGACCTTTCTAAGTTTCTTTTCTTGCCTGTTACTCAGTTGCAAACTTCTCCCCCTTTTATCTGATCATTCTCTAGGCAGCAACTCTTCCCCCTGTCTTCCAAGGTCACTATCACATTCCATTACAGTGTACAAAGATGGAAAGATTTGACAATACCTACAATGGAGGAATGGTTGGTGAAAATGATGGAACTTGCTGAGATGGCCAAATTGACTTCTTTTATTAGAGAAAAGACATCATCTATGTTTATTGCTGACTGGAAACCCCTTATGGACTTTTTGTGGAAAACAGAAAAAAATGAACTTATGATTTATGGTTTTGATGATTAGACACATTAGGTTATAGAAAGAAGAGAGACATGTTGTAACTTTAGAGAAAGAGGTAAATTTATAATAATACTTAAAACTGCTGTAAAGAAGATTGGAAGCTACTTCTTTTTTCCTTTCTTTTTTCTTTTCCTTTTCCTTTTTTTCCTTTCTTGCAGTTCTAGCTTTCATTTTTCTTTCTTTTCCTTGTTTTTTCCTTACTTTGTATTAGTTTGTATTCATTTTTATTGCCCTTTTAAAAACTTTTAATAACATTGTATAAAAAAGGAAATAAAGGTTTTCCTTAGATCAGTATACAATCCACAAACCAAAGTACATGCTCTACTTCTGAGTTATTCCAAGGTTAGATTCTCTGTACAAGAGAAATCTTTCTAACAGGACCAGTGATAAAAGGCATTTAATTATGCTTTTGCAAAAGTAACCTGGTAAGTACTATGACTTAAATTGGTTAAATATGAGACCATATGCCAATTGCTTTGATAATAGATGCCTAAATGAACAGGAGAACAGGGTGAGTTAGCTTTACTAATCAAGTCCTGTGAGCTTATATCCCAGAGTCTTTGCCTAATTAACAAAAAAGCTGAAGTATGCCCCATTAAAAATAAGTGATCTGGAAAGAGGCCAATTTTCTGAGATGTAATTTTAAAACAAGTACTAATAAATGGGTCATTAACAAGGTAAGAAAGTAATCCTGGAATGGAATGGAACAGAAAAATATTGAGCCAAAGTTTAGTTGCAGCTAACCATGCCCTGGTTTCCAATGGGCTTTGTCCTGTGTCGAAAAGGACTATGGCATTTTGTACACAGCTGGGTAGTGTTCAGAGGGGTCTCAAAAAGTGGGCCTGAATATTACAGAGCCCTTGAGATATTATATTTATCCACACACAGCTCTGCTTAGGAGCTTTGAGGCCAGCTTAGCATTGAAAGTACTAATTGCAACAGGAATGTAGCATCTATCACTTAGACAGGAAAAAAAAAATGCATAAGTGCAAATAAGATGGCTTCTGACTTCAGAAGAACAACATGATGGTGGGTTGATCAGGACACAGAATGGAGAAACATCAAGCCAAGATACCTAAAGCATCTGACCTGCTGAACTGGATGGTGCAAAACTATCTATTTATGGCAACTGAATTTCCTTTCAAAAAAGTTGTTTGAATTTTGATAATAGGATCCAACATATATCTACACCCCACTAGCTGACATTTATGTAAAATATCATCCAAACCTTATTAATTTATTTAGTGGATTTTCCCACTTCCTTCCAACTAACAATAAGTTTCTGCTAGCTTTATCTACATAAAATTGGGGGTATAAATTCCTCATTTGTTTGTGAGAGAGCAGCAACAACATTCAACATCAGGAACTCTGAAGGAAAAGCCATTTTTTAAAAGCAAAAGGCCCCTGTGCCAGGTCCTGTATCTCCGACAAAGATACATTCTCAGCAAGAAAAACATTCTGCCTGCACTGCTGGAGATCTTCCACTAACTAAAGTAAACACCACTAGTCCAGATGGATCAGTTATATGTCTCTATTAAAATAGCTTCAACCATTAATCTATCCAATATGTGATAACAATTGTGAGGCATGTTGGGAGTAACAATTTACACAGCAGTTTGAAAGGATCTTTGTCTTGTATTCTGCTGCTCTAAGAGTTGTATATTAGTGATAAGGGGTGTAGAAGGGACTCATGGACTTTAAAATTTGTTTTGTTCCACCATAATCTATGCAAGTGTGTACTTTCATTCCAACATGGAGAAGGTCAATGCTACCTGCCCTGATCTCATCCTAGATACCTTGAAGCACATGGAAGGAGGGAGGGAGGGAAGGAGGGCAGGACAGAGGTCACTTCCTTGAAAAAATACAAACTGCTGATTTGTTGTTTTGTTTGGTGTATTCCATGAGTGTGAAATTGAACATGTAAGTGCTTCTGCATACGTTTTCTCCTATAGAGTACTCCTTACTTTTATGCTATAATATTTTGTGTACAAGTAGGTTCCTATCTGACAATTAGCTATACTATGCTTCTCTCATAGTAGCATACTTCATCTTAAACTCAATTTCTTGCACAATCCTTTACTCATTAGTTCCTATCTTTCAATCAAACGTACCTCTCAGGATTGTTGTAAGGATAAAATATGGGTTGTAGGCACAATTTGTAAGTTCTCCCTATGATATTGTTTTCCACATTTTCCTTAGTTACAACCATGATACATACATAAACAATGCTGTGAAAATAGAGTTGAAATATATTTGATGTAAAGTAACCCAAACACTTCCAAATCAAGAGCCATTCTTTATCTTAAAAAAAAGACATACAGATCTTCCTTTGAACTTTATAATCAGTCAGTCTAAGTGCTGTTTTGGTTTCTCATGATGCACGTAATAGTATAATAATATAATGACAGTAACAGAAACTTTCACAATTGCAGATTAAAGTCAAGGCCTGCAATATGTGAATTAAACCAATACCAGGAATATAGAAATTGATTCCCTGTCCTACATATTCCCCATCCTGCAGTCATGCGTATTTATTAATTCAGTTTGCCTTAGCCAAGATGATAGGAACCCATAATTACTATATATATACTATATAAATATAGTATAGTATCTACTATATACTATATAAAAATTACTATATAATTTTCAACAGAAGCATACCAACTTTTTTATCTCCAAGCTTTTCTATGAATAGTCACTTTGCCCTTTCAGGTTTAAATCAAGTATTTCATAAGGGTTATTGTCATTAGCTGCTTTGAGAAAGAGTAGGGCAAACAGCACTCCAAAACCAGCAAAGATGTTTTTACACTTTAATTATATTCCAGACCTGAAAATGTTTTATGCTTAATAAGGACACTTTGTGAAATAATGCTTATCAACTGATTAAGAACGCATTTATCCAAATCACAAATACTGTACTACTGATATTCCCAGTGGAATTTACTCCCAAGAAATTATGCCTGAATTGCAGGATAATGGAAGAAGTACTATACATTATTTTTAATATCATCTGGCCCTTCTTGTCAGTAAATACGTTGTGTCATATTGTATTCCAATGGAGTTTTCATGAATTTCATCATGTATCTCAATATGTGTAAACATCTATTGACTGCAAAGACATAGCTGGTTTCAAAGTCAAGGGAAAGTTTTCAATAAATCAGCCTCCAAGTCTTGATTTTCCTTTGTGTAAAAACAGCAAAATAATAGAAGCCGTCTTAGTATAACTTTTAAAAAGCACTGATGAAGATTTGTAACAATCTAAAAGAAATTTCATACATCACTGAAGACAAGAAAAAGTGAAAGTAAAATAGATTAGAGCTATATATCTTTTTAATAATGTCAGCCAAAATGTTCTAATCTGTAGTGTGATCACATCATAGATGAGGCCAAATTTAACAATTCATTTCACTGAATAGCAATTTCCAGGCTCAAAGAAATCCTCATAAAAACGGATGGTGAATCATGAAGCTTGCTACCAACCATAAAAGCATAATGTGCAAATAACACATTTTGAGAAGTTTGGTGCTAAGGCCATGAACATTTTTGACCCTGTGAAAAATGTCCCCTTTTGACTCTGTACCCCCTTCTGTTTTGAAAAGAATCAAAAGTACTTGAGAGATACTGGGGATGGAATGAAAAGGGGATATCTTTTGGCTGATTCTCCTTTGCCCTACTCCATTAAAACATAATGAAATGTCAAAGTTAACTGTGAATATGAATTCACATGAAAATGTTCATCTTACGATGCATTCCATTTAAGGTAACATAGGGTGCCTGGATAATTTTTGTTTTCAGGTGCAAATGTATCTATCTATGCTACGATATTCTGAATGGACATCTCTAAGCACATCTCTGCCCCTGGAGACTGCCTAACTGAACAACTTGAACAAAAAAGGACAATACTGATAGGGAACAAAACAGCAGGATATATGGATTCTCTCCAGTTACTTGGGCAATTGGGAGGCAACTCCTTTTTCACTATTGAGAATAAGCATAATAAGATGTAATTAGATTGTAATGTGTTTGCCCCTAATGGCTCCATAGTATCAGCTCTTTGAGGTAGGCAAGGTCAAGAAACAGCATGTTCTTTATTGCTGTAGGGTAGAATATAGACTCTTGAAAGCCTGTCAGAGTTACTCTCTACTCCACCTTATCCCAAACAAAATCAGGATGGGTTCTTTTCTTTCTTATGCTTTCTATTTTCTCATGACTGATTAGTATTTTCTCCTCCCTCAATGATTTATTGCTCTTTCCCCTCTTCTCAAGGTCAGATCTACATTCTTTCACACATAGCTAAATGTAATTGGTTAGATAATATTATGTTAACATACATGATTTTAGATAGATTGATTGAAGCATATAACTAGAGTAGTTTGAATATTTCTTCCTCGTCACCATGGAAATTGTAACTTCTGTAGTGAAAATCAAACCTTATGTTTATCACTGAGTAAAATAACAGTGTGGTTCTTGAAAGCAAGATAGGTGGTCTCATTGCTACTTATGGATGTAACAGTGTAAGAACTATTAGATGAAGTATGAGGGACCATGAACTAGAAGCCACAGCAAAAGCAAACTTCTTGATTCATGTTAAGGAAAGATACAGAGACATCACATATACGTCTTGAGCTAAATGAATGCAAAATCATTAGATTAATGATCTAAAACAATAATTACCTCAACAAGTGAAATCACTATCATAGAACTACTTCCTAAAATGATTTAAGTGATGCTTTTCTAACCCACTCATCTATTTCCCACATCATATTTGTTTTCTTATATATTTAATACATTAAAAAAACAAATGTGACATAGAGTTTTCTTTGATTTGACATTCTTACTGAATTCAACTCCAGAATTCCCAGCCATCAATGCCCAAAGATTACAGGTGGCTCCTATATAGACTTAACCCCCCCCAACCCCTAGGGCAATATAAAAAGCACCATGCTTCTAGTCCTTTTCAAAAGCAATTCCTCTGTGTATGCTGACATAGAAGGGCTAAAATAAAAAGCTGTCAGATTCTAACTGAACATGCTTGTCCACTAAAACAGAAATTCCAACAGAGCACATTTTCTAATTGCATAAAAAACCCTTAGTACATTCAGCCAAATGTGCAGAGGGTCTTTCCTCAGATCTTCTCCTCAGTGGGTAAAGGGTGGAGTCTGCAAGGATGAAAATGTGCTCACTACTCTGCGTGTTATCTGAACACTTGGAGGAATCCCTTATGGAACAGGTCTATGAATAAGATGCGTGACTGCTACAGTCTTTCTTACTAGTTATATATTAGGAACCCCACCTCCCCAATTCATCCCTTACTTTTTCCACACTTTCCCTAGGTTCTTCACCCTACTCCGGGTCTGAACATCTTCATCTTTTGAAATAAAATTATTAATATGTAATATATTGCAGCAGAATGGGGGTGTTAAATGATTAATCAAAAGCAGGGTTGGCAAACTGAGGCTCCAGGGAAAATGGCTTTCCCCATTCTTGTCAAAAACTCTTACAGTGTAAACCTACAGCACAATTAAGCTTAATATGCTTTAAACACACACACACACACACACACACACACACACTTAAAAAAACTAGGCAAGCACTGAAAATTCTAGCCTTGCTCAAGTGCATGACGTAGTTTCAGTTCCTTTGCATTATTACACTGTTTATTGTCCAAAAATGTTAAGAGTGTTCTCCAGTTACCTAACAACTCCCATTCCTGAGCAAATGCAAAGGACGAAGAATATTCTTTGCTTTTGAGCACACAGAAATATTTCTTTGCTACCACCCTCACTGTTTGTTGTTCTCTTTTAATGGTTTGGCTGCTGTGTGCCTACAGCATATAAATGCACATGAGGTGGGAGGTTGCTGAAAATAAGTCCCCAAATGCATGAAAGCTATACAGTAGTTCAGAGCCCTTTGGAGATAAAAAGTTACCTTTTTAAAGGGAACTGTTTCAGAAAATGACGGCTGGAAAAAAAAATGTCAAGAGCCATGAATGACTTGCTTTATGAGGAAAAACAATGTGAGTGTTTTCAAACACTTGAGATACAACTCCAGCCACAGCAGCAAGCCACCAACGACCCTTGACTTGGAGAAAGAGATGCCCTGGAGCTAGCCAAAGGCAGCAGCAAGACTGTCACTGATGCAACACAAGAAAATTAAAAGTGCCTTTACAGAGTCTGCAACTTCCCACAAATCCCCCAATTCTTTAAGGTTCTTTTGAACAGGAAGGAAAAAGATGGGCAACAGTGCACCTGGGGAAAGGAGTAGTATGGATTTTTTTTTTAAGAAACAAAAACATCAAATTAAGTGGCATCACCAGGATTGTTGAAGGCACACAGAGTTCTGGCCAATAGCTACAATGTGTGTTTATGAACAACTCATGGCTGGCAACGTTACCTCTTTGAAAAAAGAACCACAGCAACGACAACAAACAACAACTAGCAAGCAGGTAAAAAAATGGGAACAGAAGAATCGCTATTATTGTCAAAATATTGTTTAAAATCTTGTAAGACTCAGCGCTGTCCTGCTACTGACATATTATCTATTATACAAGGGCATATGGTTGTTCCAATCCATCGGTGCATTAATAACTTTAAAACTCATAGCAGTCCTTGAAGAAAAAGTTAAAGGATTGCAACGCTGAACGGCCACAGCAGAGCTGACGAGAAAGGATAAGGATTTATCAGCTCAAGGAAATGAGGTTCCACAACAAATAGTGGAAGCAGCTTTCTAGAGCAGTGTTTTTCAAACTTGGTAACTTTAAGATGTGTGGACATCAACTCCCAGAATCCCCCAGTCCACACATCTTAAAGTTGCCAAGTTTGAAAAACACTGCTGCAGAGGAAGATAATCAAATAAAAGAGCAAGCTCAGTGTATAAGAGGAACAATCAGAAGCAAGAGAAGTAGATTTCTTTTACACTTTTTAAAAATATAATTTTATTAAGAATTTTGATTATTATAGTAAAATCTAATACAAACTGAACTTAAAGAAAGAAAAGAGAATAGAAAGGAGTAAAAAGTTCAAGAAAAAAGAAAAAAAGAAGAGAAAAGAAAAGAAAAGAATAAAGAGAAAAGAAATATATAAAGAAGTGGCTTCCAACCTTCATCACAAGTATAAACAAATTTAGTGACTCATCACTCCCTTTAAGGTTACATTTAACTCCATCCCATATCCCATATCTTATCTATAAACAAATCCATAAAACATAATCTTTTCAGTCCCAGTATCAGCAGAAAGTCCATAAAGGGTTACCAGAAGTAACAACATATTTAGTTTTAACCTTGTTCAAATAAACCAACTTTATATTCCTTCCTTCTGCTCCTAACAGTCTTAATCTTTAGTTCATTCAAATATTGTTGAAGGATTTGATTTTTCTTCATTTCTTCTTTGTCCCATTGCACAGAGTTCCTCAAGACTTTACCAAGTCTCTTTTGTAAATCTAATAGGAAAAATATTATCCAGGTCACTTTCTTGGTTTGTCATTTGCATTTCCCTTTTAAATTTTAAAATCTCAGCCAGTTTCTTTTGTAGATCCAGTGAAACATCCTTTTCTAAACCATTCTGTTGGCCTATCAGTTGTAAATCCACTTTAGATACTAACTCTGTCTTGTCAAATAAAATTTGTTCTACATCTGTCATTTCTTCAGTGACATCTTTTGGATACAGTCTATCCATAGAAGCAGACATAATTAGTGACATTGTTGATATTGGAGCCGCTATTTTCTGATACCATTCTTCAAAAGTCTCCTTCAGTATTTTTATTGTCATAACATTTTGCAACATTTTTCCGACTTGTAAATCTTTCCCCTACCTAAAAACTTTAGTTCCCTCCAGTTTCTGAAACCATGAAATTGCTTATCTTTGTTAAGTCTTGTAAAAACCGAAACAGAATTTATTTCCCATGAGAAGCTGTTTATTCTTTATAATTAATTCCAAAATCTTATTGTAAAAGTTTCAGTACTCAAATTTTATCTGGACCCTTAGTCCATTTATAACTTTCTAAGATCAAAATCTTATTTAGCTTTGCTATTTATTTCAGATTCTTTAAATTCTTATTTAATCTTATGATTAAAATGTTCTTTTGTTCAGGATTGAAGGCGGACTCCCCAGCATTTTCAGACTTGCCATTCCAAAAGTCTCTAATAGCTTAAAAGTAGTTAATGAGTTCTGAAAGTGATTAGAAAGTGAGGTTTTCAAAACTTAGTGTCCTTTAAAAATCTCGCTGTGATTGTGAACAAGATGGCTAATCCTGTTGTCTCCTGGTGCTCAAAACTGCATAAAACTGCTGTCCTGCAGTCTCCTTATAGGAAGCACCTGTCCAGAGCACGTGTGGGCAATCTCCCATCCTTTCCTTATCTGGAGAGTTTCCAGGGAACTGGTCTAATCACTGGTTCCTTAGTCTTTGCTGTGGTCGTCAGCTCTGCTTTTGCAGAGCCGTCTTCAGTTTGCCATACCTCCCCTGGAAGCCTCAATTTTTTACATTGTTGAAATTCAAAATCTCTGAACTTTGCTCTTGAGGAGAACAGACACTGCAAAACAAGAGACAGGATGGTGGATCCCTAAAGGGCAGAGTGATCGTAGCTGTGCACTCCTAAGAAGAAGTACAGTTAAGTGAAGTTGAAAGAGCTGCATGGAAATAATTCAAAAGCATTTATAGAAACTATTTGGGAAATCATAAAGCAGAAAACTAGGGCAAAATAGTCATCTCCTGAAGTTGTCCCAAGCCATTGGATGTAACATGTCACTGAAAGTTCATTTCTTGGACTTTCAATTGGACTTTTCCTGACAACCTCAATGCAGTCAGTTTCACCAGGACTTTTCAAACATGGAAAAGTGGTACTAGGACAAGTGAGGTCCCAGTATGCTAGCTGACTACTGTTGGACCCTTAGGAGAGATGTTCCTTTCCCCTCATCTCCCGATTGTCCTATCCTCCAGAGACCACTGTCTTCTGATCTCCTTGTGTGAAGCCATCGTAAGGAGAACAGCTTGGGAGATCTTGCACCCTTCTTTGTCCAGAGAGGGTCAAAGATAAGGAAAGGTTGGCTCCCTGTTCAGGGCCACAAATGTCAGCTCCACTTTTCTCCATCTTCAGTCTGCCATCTTCCCCAGATATTCACAAATGGAGGCTTTTTAAAGGATGCTAAGTTCGCGTTTTCCTTGCTAACCACTTTTGGAAATTGCCTATTAACTGTTTCAAAGAAATTAGATGCCTTCAAAGTGGCAAGGCTGTAAACACCAGATGAGTGCCTGCAATCCTTAATAGAAGAAAATGAAGATGTTTCTTTATAATCTTTAAGAATTTAAAATAAAACAGCAAAAAGCAATACAAGGTTTTGGCTATAGAAAGTTTTACATGGATTAAGGGCTCAGAAAATGTTGGAATATTGGATTTTGAATATTAAGACTTTGAAATTAAAGAATAAATGCATTTTTGTGGGAAATAAAAACTGTTTTTGATATTGGAGACATAAAAAGATAAGTAACTTATAATAGCATTCAGAGATATCTTTGAGGAACTGCACTGGGAACTACACAGGGACTTTGAATCAATTATGTCAACTATATTGCATTTTCTTGGGAACAGCCTGTTCCCAGAAGAAGATGTTACAGAAAAAGAAATACAACAAAATCTATGTGAGAATAACATGAATAAGAATCTAAATAAAAATTTGTCATCAGATATAAAGAAAAAATTGGACGAGGCTTTAAAAAATTAAGAAGGAAATAAAAATGACAATCCCAGAGAGCAGTTGGAACAATTTATTTTTGTTGGACTTGCAAAAGAGACTGTACAAAGTATTGAAGCCATCTGAAATAAGAATCAACAATCATCTGAATGGATTAAAGAACAAGATTGTTTTGCCTAAAAAAAAGAACACAAAGTTGGTTTATTTGACAAGGCCTAAAATGGGACATGTTGCTCTTTTGGGTGGTCCTTTTTGAATTTGCTGATATCTGGTCTGAAAAAATGATGCATATTGGATTTGCTTATATCTAACATTGTGTTTAAGCTTTCTCCTCTAAGTTACTTTATGTATCCTAATTTAAATACAGAGCATTTAACCTCACTCTGTATTTCACTGTCTTTTTACATCCCTCTTTGTTATGTTAAATTTTAGTCTTTTGTTTATATTAGGATACTGGGATTACTTTATATTTGTATAAATGTGGATTTGTATTGTATAAATGTGGATTTGTTTATAGTTAAGAATTGAGATATGGAATGTTTATTTGAATGGGATAGGTTGCTATTTGGGGTGGTTCTCTTTGGAATTGTTGGCATTTGGAATGGAAAAATATTGTGGAGTTTTATACAGTATATGTTAATTCAAGTTATTATTTTAGGGCTGTGTTTGGACTTTTTGCTGACACCTGGATTGGAGAAGACCTTACTTATTGGATTTGCCTATAATTAAGAGATGAGTTATGGGATGAAGAATTTTATATCTGTTAATTGAGAGGAGATGAAGAGATTATGAAATTGTTTATATTTGTGATGAGGGTGGGAAGTTGCTTTCTCAGGGTTTTTAATTTTTTTTTTTTTTTTTTGCTTTTTTGCACCTCTTTTTTCTTTCCTTTAGTTTGTATTATCTTTTACTGTTGTAATTAAAACTTTTAATAAAATTATTATGAAAAAGGAGAAATGTTCCTGAGGTGAAATTCAGCAGAAAATCAAACATTGTTTCTTTTTAGGCAACACTTTTGTGCTTTTAATTAACTAGTAAGTATAGACTATTATCAAAGAAAGTTGTGTGTCATTCAAAAACTTGCCTAATAGAAATTCTGAAAACATATTCAAATTCAGCATGACAAATACTATAAAATTAACCAGCTTTTGTTTGTGTGACACAAACAATTTTTGTTGTTGTTCCAGTGTTATATATCCAGAAACATTCAAAATCATCAATTAATTTTGGCATGGAAGATTCAGGTTTATCAGTAAGTGCCAACATATCTGCAAACATGGCTATTTTATATTCCTTAATCATATATATTAAACTATCAATTTTATTTCTCTACCTAGTCATGCCTGCTAAAGTTTTAAACATAAATCAAACAGAAAGAAAAGATGGTGGCATAGCCATACGTTTTTCTTTCAATAAAAAGGGATTTGCTAAAGACTCATTAATCCTCATGTTTTAGGAGAAGTATTTTTTTTAAAAAACTCCATAATCTAGTTTAGGAACACGAGAGAAAAATAATTTTTTAAAAAGTATATTTTTAAAATCTTTTTTAGAAAAAAAAATAATTTTTTAAAAATATTTTTTTTCAATATATTTTATCAAAAGATTCTGCAGAATTCATTTTAACATTACTGTACTGAAAGCCACAAGCTTTACTAATAATCTTAAATTGTTAGCATTTTATATAAATTCTCCTTAATTATGACGTATCATGCTTGTTAGTATCTTTTGCAGTCAGTCAGTAGGGTTGCGCAACAAATTTGAGATTTGGAAAAGTACATTAGCATGAACAAAGTACCGGTCTTTACAGTGTTTAAAGAGGCGCACACTTTGCGAGGATCAGAAAGCCACTCTGGGGGTTGTCCTGTCTCCACCAGGGTGTCCATGCACATACATCAGGGTCAGCTTTTAAAGTAGTCCTATCAACTAGCAAGAATCCCAAATAATGGAATGGATGAATTACAAACGGAGACAGTAAACATTTATATTTCCTGTTTTATTGTTCTTGTTATACAGTTATACAGTTTCTTTTTTCTTATGCAAAACCTAGGAAATAATTTGTCCTCTCATACATGCCTTGCACACTTCTCACAAAATAATACAATGGTATGCTGGAGTGTATGCATATTAAATGCTGTTATAGCTTAGCTTAGTGTATGTATGCTTATTAAAAGTATTGTCATTTAATCTATCAAAGAAGTGTAGATTCATTCAATGATATACGCAGTTCATGCCACAATTTTAATATTTTGGTTTCAGGGAGAAGAATTACCTTTCAGATGAAGGATGAATGAAATGCTGTTACTTCAAGAAAGTAATTAAAATGTTTTGTTAAACTTGGAAGACAAGTAAAGCTTATAGGAGAGGAATCTTAATAAGGCTTGCAGCACACCAGAAAAAAATAACACAATGCACAGAAATTACAATTAGAAAAGAAAATAAAGGAATTAATACAGGTTCATAAAACCAATCCAGATTGACAAGACCTCAATGAGTTAAATGATGTTAAACAACAATTAGATTTATTGAAAACAGCAGAAATTTAAAAGAAGATAAAATATGCTAAACAAAATAAGTTTGAAAATGCAAATAAACCTGGGAAACATCTGGCATATCAAATTAGGAAAGAGAAAGAAAGAAGGGTGATAACAGTGAAAGAGAAAGATAACAAATTATTATATACAGTACAAGATCAGAAATAGCAGAAGAACTTGCAATTTTTTAAGGAATTATATTCCAGGCAAAAAATGGACAAAAGAAATTTGGAAACATACATTGGAAACTCAAATCCTAAAAATGTATTGAGGAATATAGACAAATCTTAAGTAAATTAATAACAATTCAATGGTAAAGTAGATTAGAAAATTATATGTATGTATGTATGTATGTATGTATGTATGTATGTACAAACCATTATTGTTTCAAAAGCTGTAATCTTTACAGTAAAATAATGGCTTTCTATATATGTTATCACTTGCAACAGGAAAGCAATGTACTTTTGTATATAGCAATCCAGCCACTCCCCTTTTCTTAAAACTACTGATATAACATTCTCCCATTCTTCTCACCCAATATACATGTTTCTTTTAAAAGTGCAGCATGAGTCTTGAATGTTTCAAATTTAGTAAGAATTTACTAAATCTTCTTTTGTTAGTGGTATCCAGACCACATTCTTACATTTATAACTTTCAAAGAAATGTATATGTGTATGATTATTAAAAATAAAATGCAAGAATACAAAATTATTTTTATTCCGGTAAAAACAACAATTTAACACCCTAACATTTACACATTTAACTTCTATTTAATCAATCCAGAAATCTACACAACTTGTTTTTGTCTTTCTTCCTAAAAGGAGAAAGAAGAGAGAGAGAAGGGAAAGGAAGCAAATGAATAATAGCCATAATAGCAATAGATCTCCTCTATTAAACAGTGTCATCTTGTGGGACCTGGGAGATATGTCTTCTCAGTTGCGGCACTTGCCCTCTAGCAGGGTTCCTCAACCTTAGCAAATTTAAGATGGGTGGACTTCAACTCCCAGATTCCCCAGCCAGCATGGCTGGCTGGGGAATTCTGGGAGTTGAAGTCCACCTATCTTAAAGATGCTGAGGTTGAGGAACCCTGCCCTATAGGACAGCCTCTCCACTGAGATACAGAGAGCTGTGATGAAGGGTTGGCTTTTCTTCAGGTGTTGGGTCAGAATCTTAGCTGAGCCTAATACAGGTGTGCTTTTTGTTGTGAGTGTGTTATGGTACTTCAGTATTGCATTATGATTATTTGTAATGTATGTAAGATGGGTGGCCATATAAAGTCTTTAAATAAATAAATTCACACAAAACCAAAACAAAATACAAATTTAAATCCATTTCTTCTGGCCAGATAATTTTAATACTATATTGTAATAATCTTACACACACACACACATAACAGTAAATTATGTTATTATATGATTACTTGTATACCTCATGCCAGCCAAGTTATTTAAACTAAAAAGTTATATGCTACAGCTCCATTATAATGAAAAAACATCTCCATATTTTCTAAGCAGAGACATGGATAGAATTGGAGTGAGGCCAGTACAAAATGTTTGCCAGGTTCTGATTTTTTAAAAGATGCTATATTCTGATAATAAATAGAAGATTTTCTTTCTCTAGTCATCTTTTTGGTATAATAAAAAATACATCTCTCTTTTATGTATTTCATATAGTCAAGAAAGATCAATCTAATCAGGTGCCTACTAGTTCACAAGATCATCAACATATTTATTTAACTGTGAACTGAAAGACAATGAATGGCCAAGGATAGCTACTCTTCCTCCTATGGGAGGGGTGGAACAAGAGCTGGAATATGATGACCCTCTTTCTATCTCTAATTGAAAATCTATTATTAAATAAAATGTTTGGTGAAATAAATTCTCACAAAAAGGGGCAGGACCTTTCAATATTTACAGCAAGACTAAACTGTATGTTTCCTTATGATTATATTTCCAGATATGTAAGATAGGCTTCTAACATTTTATTAGCATTCTGTAAAGTTGTTATAGCATTTTCAGAAGCAGTTTGCCTGTCATCTAATTAGGAGATACTGCTTCCTACTTTATCAGTTTTGGCTGTAATTTAATTGTATCAACAGATGCTTGAAGTACATCCACTGAATTTTTCATTTCTTTAAACATTCATGTTTTTATTCATATGTGTCTCTAAAAAAAAAATATTCTGTCTCAATAGAAGAAGGACAAAATAGCATTGCTTGTACAGTGGATTAGAAGCTTCTTCTCAAGTTTTGATTTCTTCCTCTTGAAAGCCACTTTGTAAAAAAAAATACATTTTAACATAATTTTAAGCGGGTATGGGTGTTATTTTGGAGATGATGGATGCTCTGTCACCCAAGCAGACATATTGCCCACTACTGTTCTAAGGACAAAAATCTAGTGATGAATTGTGAATCAGGTATTCCCTTTGGGATCTATCAGGACTGAGTTCTTATCTTAGAAGATCACAAACAAGGTCAAATATCTAAAACTGTTATAAAATATTTCATTTACATATCGAAGTGGTATACTACCAATTTCAGTGAATTCATTCACAGCAATTAACAGCAAAAACATAAAATATCCATAGTAAGGAACAAAACATCCACGGTAACAGGATTCAAACAAATACAGAATTAAAATAACCACAGTAGTTTTAAAAATAAAATATTTTCAACATGTAAGATGTGAAACAATAGCAAAAACTGATGGTACCCATGCATTAGGGAAAAGCCTGATGGAAGAGCTCTGTCTTTGTTGTTTTCTGAATGTTGTCAGGGAGGGGGTGACCCCGATTTCAAGAAGGTCAGTGCTACAACAGAAAAGCAGAAATTCCTGGCTATAGCTCCTGAAAATTCTCAGAAGTGGGATTTTGGCAGCTATTTCTCTTGAGAAGATCTGGAGAATGTGGTCCTGGAGATACAAAGGGTTTTGTAGGTTAAAACCATAACTTTAAATTGCACAACAGGAAGCCAGTGTAGGGCCCAAAATACAGATGCCATATGCTGCTGATGTGAGTGCCAGTCAGAAATTGGGCTGCTGCATCCTGGACCAAATGTGGTTTCTCAGTAGTCTTTAAAGGCAGCACCATGTATAGCATATTGCAAAAGTCTAGACTCATGAAAATAAGGGCATGAGTCACTGCAACCAGGACCTCCTACCCCAGTTAAGATCATAATTGGTGCACTATCAAAATTGGGCAATCACCACCCCCACCCCAGCCATGGCCTCTACGTGCTGGTTTAGCAGAAGCCATGAGTCCAGGAATACTTCTAAATCACAGACCAATTCTTTCAGGGGTAGTGCTTCCCTGTTGAGCGAGAACACTAGAGGCACAGAGTCACCCCATTGTATCAACATCTTGTACCTTCAACTTACTTCAGACTTTATGCCCATCCAGACCCTTATAGCCTCTGGACACCAGGAATAGACCTCCATGGATATCCAGTCCAGCCCAGAGAGGTAATATGAAATTGAGTATCATTAGGCTACTAATGATACAACACTCCATACTATTGAATGACATATCCATAAACTTCTTGTAAATGTTAAAGAGTAAGGGAGAGATGACCAATCCCTAAGGCACACAGCAAGTGAGCAGCCCCAATAGTGACCTGTCTTCCTGCATCATTACTGACTGGAACAAATGACGAGGGAGTAGAACCACTGCAAGACAGTTCCTTTAATCTCCAAAACTTGCAAGCAATCCAGAAGGATATAACAGGACTAGGAAGGGTATGCTTTCCCCATCCACAAAGGTCTTCCTCTACAATGACCAGTGTCATCTCAGTTCAGTGTCCAGGTCCAAAACCTAACTCAAAAAGGTCTAGATAATCTGTTTCACCTAGGGCATTCCATAGCTAAGCCATTATGAACAACTTTTCCCAACCAACAACTTTTCTCAACAAGGGAAGGTTGAAACTGGGGGGTAGCTGTCAAGAATGACTGGATCCAGTTCCTCAGAATTCAAAGGCTGGAAGAATGCAAGGTAATATCATCAGACATTGCCCCTGTCATCACAATGGACTCTGCCCATGAGGAAACAAGACTCAAGCGAGTCTAAGTGACTTGGGTGGCTGGGAGGAAGGGAATCTTCTTGTTAGTTCCTCCTTAAAAGGGAGTTTGTGACAGCCTGTTAAGACAATAGGAGAGGAGAATTGGAGACATATCACCACCCCCTTATTGCTATGACATTGGTTCAGACATGGGCACATATCCATACTTAGACTGATTCAACTTTCATCTTCTTTGTCAAGCTGAGCTCACCTTCTGGTGTCTGTTGGACTCACCCATGTAGTTTTCAGTTTATTATTACTTTCTTTTGGGACTTTTTAAAAAAACTTCCTATTTTAGCTAGTACCTCTTGGACTTTTGATTACCATCAAAAACTAAACAGACCTCTAATTCTGTTTATTTTTTATTATTATTATTTTTTAGATTAGCTGAGGTCACTAAGGGCTAACTGAAGCATTTCATATTCCATTGTGGCATAATCTGGCACACCAACTCTATTGGTCTGAGAGAGAGAAAGAGAGAGAGACAGAGAGAGCGAGCACTATTAATCTCAGCATAGCATCATTCCTTTCTAGATTTTTTACCACTCTGAGAACCTTATAGGAAGAGGCAACATATTCTGGTAGAACATTTCAAGCTAAAGTCAAGTGTTTGTTACTGGAAACACTAAAAACACCACACCACACAGGTGAACTACCCTTCAGGACAAACTTTTAATTTTGGGGGTGTCCAAGGGTTGTGGCAGACGCAGCAATGATGAGGTAGTGTTATGTATACGATCAGACCTGAATTTCTTGGGAGGGGTTAGAGGTTTTGGAGCTTGGGGGTTATTTTATTGTTGCTTTATACAGTAAATTAAGATTATCTTATAGGTTGTTTGTTTGTTTGTCACTAAAATGCAATGGAAGTCACAGCTCTGAAATTTGGTTTCTTGCCAAGTTACAGGGGTTTGATTTCAGTGGCCTGAAATGACACAGAAGAAGGGGGAAGTTGCATTCAGATTTAATAGCTCTTGATAACAAGTCAGAGTGATTTCTGAACTTTCTAGTACAGTGGCCTTCATAGTTGGGGTTGCCATAACTGCTGGTACCAGCATCAAAAATAGCAAAACACTTTAGGGATGTAGGCAGTTTTGCTGTTGATATTGTTCTTTTATTTTTTAAGTTGAACCTGGTCCCATTATTCTTTTATTTTCCCAGCTTGCCTTGGACATTTTATTTTCAGCTTCAGCTTCTACAGCAGCTGAGCCATTTAGGATTTTCATTTTCCATTAAGGAACTATTTCTCAATCTATTTCTTGTAATAGAAAATGAAATTTCTAAGTGACCAGCCAACAGATGAGTAAAATAGAAGAAGCAGTATCTGGGATGGAATATTTTAAAAGACTATTCTTCTGGGATTTTCTTTCTTGTGCATCATTTTTTGCTTGGCTGTTTTTTGTCTTCAACAGACTTCGGGGGGAAGGGAGTAAGAAGGCCTTTGCAATCTTTTCATTTCTGCACCCCAAGGCAGCCTGGAATATATTAGATTATTTTATAGATTACTTCTAATAATGAAAATGAAGGTTTTTGAATTCCCTGAAATATGATGAATTCATATAACGGTTAGTGAAATGAGTTTTGGGAGCTCAAGCAAGCCATTTTAAAAACTGACTAGCAGTTACTTACTTGTCATTGCAAAGGTGCAGAGCCCCTGAGATCATAAAAAATTAATGTTGCAGCAATAAGGAGTTGCCATGTACCTAATCAGACCACTGTTTCGTGGCCCATAGTGCCGGCTAACAGCACAAGTGAGATTTCCCAGAAGCATGCTGGCATTGCATCACTGGAAATCTGCTACAGCCAGGTGAGGCAGCTAGCTAAAGTATCATAGATGAACCACCATCTGGCCTGACATTCTTCTTCTCTTTTTTATACCCTTATATTTGTTTCACCTATTAATTCACATAAAATCTTAGACATTTTACTGAAGATAAGTGTTTCTTCCATGCGCCATGCATTCCTTCTAGACATGAATTCCAGTTCCAGACAAACTGACACCAGTCACAGCTCTATTTCCAAAAGGCTGTTCTACCACCAATGAATCCCCATTTTTGGGCCTGAATTTGTCAGACAGGCATATAGTCTCCAGTCTACATCTAAAGTAGATTATATGCCTGTCTGAAAAATTCATCTCATCCCCAACCAGGCAGCACCTCCTTAGGCAGAACTGTTGGCCCAAGTCTAGCAGAGCTCCAGAATTACCCAGAACACTCTGTTATTGCTAGTTCCAATGTTTCAGGGGCTGTGCCTGAGATGTTTGTATGTTGATATCAAACAAATTACTTCATACACACACACACACACACACACACACAGTAGTTTAGTAATTTAGTATTTTACTCACAAGTATTTTTATAATTTAGTTTTACTATTTAGATTTTTTAGTATTCTACTACATATATTTATAGTGTTTTATCGTTTGAACCATTTTATTTATTTCTATTAATAATCTAGAAAATGTCAATATATCTAAATTTGTGCTCTTCTACAAAAACTGTATGAAATGCTCATCAGTGACCGGACTAAAGATACTAGTGTTGCAGAAGGGTCAAATTATTCAACATATGTATTCAACATATACTAACTGGACTAAAATGTCTAATATATTTTATTTAAATGTATGTTTGATTTGAATCAAATTGGACTCAACAAGTTTTTGAAGTTTAGTTCCTGGCACCCACCAAGACCAAGTACAATACATGCTTGTCAAATGTTATATCATCTGATTTAAAAAGAATTTCTCAGCTTATTCACTGGGCTAGATTGTGAAACAATAACTTCCTTTTCCTAAACCGATGTTTAATTTTCAAATAGCATCTTAGGACATATTTGTATTGTACCCTTAAGCTGTTCCTCTCCTGGGATCATACTGGGTTGACTCTAAGCCAGTTTAAGAAAATCCTGTTTGGGCTCAAACACTTTTGCAATGGCGTCCAAGGCATTCTGTCCAGAGAGCAGGCTACTATACCCTTCCATTGGACATTTCTCCTGTTATGATTCCCACCTTTCTGTTCCAAAAAAGCCATTGCTAATCACCTTCCTTCCTTTAGGTAGTTCATACTGGTGTGTGTTCACACACACACACACAACTTCTGGAGGAGACATGGAAAACTGAAGATGTCTCCGTGAAATGGAGCCAATGACTGTGGCAAAGAACCGATTAGTAGACCAGTCCTTTGGAACTTCTCTGGATAAGGAGAGGATGGGAGATTGCTCACATGTGCTCTGGACACCTGCTCCTCATGAGGAGACTGCAGGACAGTGGTCTTCCACAGGTTTGAGCATCAGGAGATGAAGGGATTGGCCCTCTTGCTCACAACTGCTATGGAATCTTTTAAAGGACACTAACTTTGCAAGCCTCACTTTCTAATCACTTTCAGAAATTGTTATTAACCATCTTAAAGCTATTAGAGACCTTAGGAACGACAAGTTTGAAAAGTTGCAGGGTGAGTTTAGCTTGAACTCTGAACAAAAGAAAAATTAATTACAAACTTAAGAACGTAAAGAATTTGAAATAGACGGTAAAAAACTAAACTTGATTTTGATCTAAGAAAGTTACAAATGGATTAGGGGTCCAGTTAAATTTGGAATATTGACTTTTACTATAAGAATTTGGAATTGACTATAAAAAATAAATAATTCCTCATGGGAACTGGAATTATTTTGGTTATAAAGTTCTGGCAACCCTTTACAGACTGTTTGCTGGCACCAGTTGATGTTTTATGGATTTGCTTATAGATAAGGGATGGGATATGGGATGAAGAAATATCTGTCTGTAACCTTATAGGGGGTGAACAGTTACTAAATTTGTCTATACTTGTAATGAAGGTTGGAAGTCACTTCTTTATATAATTCTTTTCTTTTCCTTTAGCATATTCTTTCTTTTTTCTTTTCTCTTTCTTTTCTCTTGCATTTTTTATTCTTTCTTTCTATTCTGTTTTCTTTCTTTAAGTTGAGTTTGTATTAGTTTTTCCTATTGTAATCAAAATCCTTAATAAATAAAATATAAAGAATACACACACATGTGTGTGCACACACGCATGCACACACATACAGAGAGAGAGATAATGATGTAGAGATATATGGAGGTGAGGATGAAATCCTTTTATATCAAGGGACTGGGAAAAAGTTGAAATGGTGCGTCACTGGACTTATTTTTGAAAAGCCCAGGGAAAGAAAGAAAGAAAAAGACTTCCTTCCTTCCTTCCTTCCTTCCTTCCTTCCTTCCTTCCTTCCTTCCTTCCTTCCTTCCTTCCTTCCTTCCTTCCTTCCTTCCTTCCTTCCTTCCTTCCTCCCTCCCTCCCTCCCTCCCTCCCTCCTGTTGTAGCTGTAATGATGTAAAACACACTAGCCAAAATGGTTGGGAGCATTAGAGGCTACATGGGGGGTGGGAGTGTACCTCAACACTGTGGCTAGAAAATGAACCTGGAGGTTACATTTGTGATGGGAAGAGGATGAGGACAGAGTGCTGTCATTTGTTCCTGTTCTCCAAAAATGTTTGTTGGCATGTTCTGGCAACAGGAGAAACAGGAGAGGTGGATAAGGTCTTAGTATCCTCATTAGACTTCTCAATTTCCCAAACTCTTCTATTTATACCAGGGTTTCTCAACCTGCTGGCTGGGGAATTCTGGGAGTTGAAGTCCACCCGTCTTAAACCTGCCAAGGTTGAGAAACCCTGGTTTATACCACTCAAAGATTTTATCTTGCTTTTCAGAGAGCTAATACCCGAATGCTATGCAGAGCAAATAACTCAACTGGTAGAGTTTTTCTCTTTGCTTATTTGGGCATTTATATCCTGCCTTTCTATGATAAAAGCTAGCATACAAATAAAGCAATGGATCACTTTCAAAACAACAAATAACCCTAAAAGTAAAACAAAAGAATAAATGCAGCATCTAAAAAGCACCTTGCAATCCATTTTAGCAGTATAAAATATATCAAAGCCTCTGATTAAAAATGTTCAATCATATAGAAGAATCTAGTAAGCAATTTAAAAGTAGAGTAAAAGGCAGAGTAACGCGTTGGTTAGAACTGCATTCCACAGAGTAGGGACTACAGTTGATAAGGATCTCTTTTTTGGTTGAAACGGATTGGGGTAGGGGGAGAGAAAGGAAGCAACTTAAAGATTGCCACAAAGGAAGGAATTAAAACGAGGCTGTAGATTTGCATAAAATTTGCATATAGCACTTTATATAAATAGATGCACATTTGGAAATGATTGCTGCAATTGAAATGTAATTCTTACCAGTCCTTGCAACCATAAGAATTATAATATTGACTGGGCAATCTTTCAAATGGCCAGGGTTTCTACAAAGAGGACACTCTTTTGACCAATTTGGGTTAAAATGGTTTCCTGTTGCTAATCTTAATCAATCTGCAATTTGCTAAGGGAAAATTACATTTACATATAACCGTGTATTTCCATGTAACACTGAATAGAGTTCCTCAGCTCTATTAGAGTTATTATTTCCAAAGCTTCAGTTTTCCCTCCAAGTCAGGGGTAGCATGCTTCTGAATGCCAGTTGTATGGGAACAATAGCAGGAGATTGTGATCAACCCAGAGATCACCCAGGCAGTGTGAAAAACTAAGACAGACTTTGACCTGATTCAGAAGGATTTTTGTTATGGTTCTTAGGACCGTGGATGTTCTGAATGCAGGTAATTATAACATATTCAGAGTATGACATATTCAGATGCTGCAGCATCAAAAGCTGGTTTGTATTCTGTTGCCAGTTAAATAACATGGGCTGAATAACAGCTTTCACCTAAAAACACTTTTGAAAGGAGAATGTTTGTGGTAAATTCAGCTCTGAGTAATCAAGAGGCAAGATGACGAATTTCATTCGCTTTCTCACATGGTTGTACAATAAGGTAACAGAGGGGAGAGGTGATGTGAGAATTATGTCTGCTTAGGGAACTGAAACTGAAATGGATGTGGGCTCTGAGCAGGTTCTCAGAAGGAGCTCCTGCTTTGATATTCTGAATTGTGTAGTGATGTAGTCTGACATCCAAAGAAAGACTTAGTAGCTGCAATGACGTCTATATCAATATATTTCTCCGATGTTTATAAAAATCTGTTCAGTTCTTAGATGATAATGGGAACAGAAACACAGACTCATTTGTTAATGATGGAGCAACTAATGTTCCAATTGATGTTGGAGCAAATTATTTCAGGATCTCAGTTAACCATTTTAGATGAAACAAATACAGAGACTGAACCTGTGTAATTGTATATCAAGCAATACATGTATACTTCTAGCAATCCATTTATCAAAAAGTGACTCATAATGATGGCTTATGTCAGAATATGCCATTATATTATTTCAAACAGCCTTCCCCAACTGGTGGTCTCCAGATGCATTAAGGACCTGCTGTCATGGTCCTTAGGCAGAACAGGAATTGGTGTCCAACACATTTCTAGTACAGCAGATAGAGATGGCTAATTTAAACCTTCCTTTACATTCAGTAAATGGGACTTTTAAAATATAAGTTCTGATACCATCCATTATGGCTAACTAATTATGGATGAGTCACTGTCTGCCATTCATTTATTTCTGGTTTTTCTTAGTAAGTTCTGAGAAAAAGCCCACTATACTGTAAATACTCTCCCTCCAGGAACTGATATAAGCTGCTTTTTGTCAAATTAGACTGTTTATCCAGCTACATACATACCCATATTCTGTTTTGAGATTAGCACTATTATGCCAAGCACAGAAAGGGACATAAATAATAAGTCAAAGAAACTAAGGCATGAGGTAGGAAAAAACAATGAGAAATATAACTAAATTTATATAACATTCACTGTACCTCCCCATACCTTTTCATCCTTGCTTCCAGCCTATCCATACATGCTTCAAACATTGCCTTTTGTTCTTTAAACTTCCCACCTCTTTCTTTTTAAGGTTCATATCAACTTCATCCAGCCACAACTTTCTCAGTTTTCCCCTTCCTCTCAACCAATTCCTTCTTCTTTCATATATTTGTTTTATGAGGATTCATTCTTCCATAAAAGCATCCATGTGAGATATCACACATCCTTGCCTTATTCCTGGGTCAATGTTGAACCATTTGCTAAGCATTCCCTTGATTCTCTCATACTTTATTTTTGTTATATTATATCTTTATTATTACTCTTACTGCATTTAGCACCTATCTTCAGCCCAAACTCTAAAACAACAAATGTACAATAAACATTATTTCCTACAATCATATGTTTCTTAGTGATCTGCTGAAGAACACAAATCTAGGCTGCACACCCTCTGCTCATCAGAAAGGCACACTGAACTTCCCAAATTTTTGTTGATTGTCACTTCTTCCATTCTTTCAATCAGGATTCTCCCAGACACCTTTTCATTTTTGACAATTTTATCATATGCTGCCCTGTAAGAAATGTTTTCTTGTAATTTGACCATGAAGTTTCTTGTTAGTGCCTTGGAATTATTTCTAGATTTACCATGTAAGCAGAAAAATAACATCCACTGGCTTTTTCCTCCTTTTTTCTATATTCAGCTTACTCTTTGACCCACAGTATGCTGAATTCTATATACTCTGACCTATTGTCAACAGTTTTACTTACTAAGCTCTTTCATGAGCAAAATATAAGTGAATTGGAAAAGTTAACACTGATTCATTTCATGGAGGCATGTGTAGAAATCCTTAGCATGTAGAAACATTTGTGAACTGTATATTGGATCTCAACAATTTTCCCTAGCCCCCTACCCCCAAAAAACGGAAATAGAAATGGACATAACTTTTTTTTTTTAATGAAATCAAATCTTTATTTTTCTAAAGAAAGGAGGCTTCATGATAGACAATGTAGCTTTGAGCCTCTTTATTGATTTACATCTAAGAAATTTTTGAGACCTACCATGTGAGGCTTGGGCAATGTTCCCAGTTTAGTGCTGTGCTCCAGTATTCATACAACCTCCCATTTCTTAAATGGCCCAACTAATTTTCTTTTGGCTCAGCTGGAGTACAGCTCAAATGACAAAATTTCTGTTTTGCGATTTGAGACAGTGGAACTTGGTGGGCCTTGGGAGCAAGCTGGTTTTCCACTAGTGGGAACTCCCACTATTCCCCTAACACCTGACTCAGTGGTTTTCCCCTTTTCCAACTTTTGTGAATTCTGGTCACAATGTCCTTGCACTGGATTTTAGGACTGGCTTTGTCTTTCTTTTTTCTACACTGCAAAAAAACACAGCAAGGCAAAGATAAAGTGAGGTGGAGTGGAGTGTGGGTTGGCAGATACACACTCAGTAGCTGGAGGGAATGCTGCTTGCTCAGGAGGAATCATTGTTATTATATGCATGGCAACACTGAGGATACTTGAACAGTAGCACAAATCTATTTTGGAGTATTTAGGGGTGACGCCTCTGGCCATTTGGAACCATCATTTGTAAGATAATATGCATTATAATCACAGGTCTTTGCAATTGTTGCTATGTTAATTATGTTCCTTTCCACTGTTTTGCAATCAACTGCTAATTAAAGTGTTTATCCATAATACCTGGTCTGTTTGCTTACCAGCACTAATGTATTAATAAGATAAACTGCACATGAATTGTAGAAAATAAGCAGACCTTAAAATAAACTTACCAGATTGAATGAAGTTACATTTGCATTATGATTCTGATACTGTGAGGTTATCTACAAAGAAATCCTAATTGCCATGTGATGGGCTTTAGAGAATAATGCCATCAGTGGCTCCAAGAGACAACAGCAATACCACTAGCAGAATAAAGGATCAGAGGCAACATGTCTCTGGATACCACTTATTGGGCATGAAGAATAGGAGAGGATTGGACTAGCTAGTCTTCAGTCTGATCTGACAGAGCTTTTGTTGAATTTTTGTGCTTTCATTTCCATATTTATGATCCAAAGTATTAAAAAAAAAAACAGCAGAGAATTGTTCTGCCTGACACAAGGGTACAATAACATTGTCACATGCTGCTTGTTCACCCCCATGCAATTTTAAATATTTATTAATAGATTTCAACCTTGCTTGGTCACATACTAGCTCAAGGCAATGGATAATGTCAAGTTTAAAATTAAAAGAAGAAAAGTACTGATCACCGTCTGTTTAAAAATTAGCCGCCTGCCTTCTTTTTGCTACCAGCAGTTTTACTAATCCATCTAAAAAAAAGTAAGTTATCAGTTGTATCTACAAAGGCTTGTGATGTATTATAGCTACTCCCAGTTTGATTCATACTTTCAATAACTGCAACAACAAAAAAAGGCTTTATATAAAATGTGACTCATCTTTGGGTAAGTAAAGATTTGGTAAACATACAACACATGAAATATTATAGGCATTAATAAAGGCATGACCAAAACAGGGAAAAAAAGTGGCAGAAATAATAATTGCAATAAAAATACCACCCGAGAACATCAGTTTATTGACATAATATTCACAATTTAGTGATACCGGCACCATGCAAATATCCTTAAGAAGGGAATGCCAAGTTACTGTGGTATCTAGAGTTACAGTACCCCTCTCGTAACTTCTGAGGGCAGGGGAGTGCCAGAGGAACATTTCAACAGGAATTTTGAACAGTAGCCAGGTTTGTATGTGAGCAAATGCCTTTCAAATGCCCTTGTGCCAAGCCATAATGAGGTTTGTGGTGTAGGTCTCAGCTATTCATGGTTCATATAGATGGCGGAAAAGAAATAGGGAAACTTAACACCTAAAGGGAAAGGACTAGTCAATTGAGCAACATGCTGCTAGCTAGCTAGCTAGTTAGCTAACTAGCTAGATAGGGGTTAAAAAATTAGACCGGGACTGGGGAGACCCAGGTTCAAGACTTAATTCAACCACAGAGCTCACTAGGTGACTTTGTACCAGTCACTCTGCCCCAGCCCACCACATCTCACATATGCCCTCTGGCTCTCTCAGAAAAAAGGCAGATAGAAATGCTTATATGTGGCTGACTGCATTGGCTGTGTTTAAATCACTCTGATAAACAAAGGTCTGACTGACATTCTAATTGGTTACATTTTCATGCATCCAGCTATGCCTTGAATCGGCTGTTTATTTTTAGCATACAGGAGGTTATAAAAAGGTGACACTACTTCCTAATCTACCTGAGAAGCCAATCTTGCTCCTCCAGAAGGACCTTGCAAGCCAATTAGTAGGCTCCTGCCACTGTAGGAATGTATGCCTTGCATATCAAAATGTGTCGGTTCAATCAGGCTAATCAACTTGGGCCCAGGAGAAGAAGGCTGCTTGGAAACCAGCAATTAAGTGCCTACATGGCTATTTCTCCCCATTTGTCTAGGGCTGCGTTCCTCCTCCAAAACCATGGGGACTAGAACTCCCTTGTTGCTCTTGTTGCCTGAAATAGCAAGGCAGCAAAGACCAAAACAGCAGATGATCATGGTTTTTCTTGTTTATTTTGATTGCCTACCACTTTATGACTCATTCAGATGGGAATGTAATTTATTGCTGTGCGTAGATAGAAGGGGTAATATATACAGAGTGCACCAAAAGTCAGACCTCATCAACAAAGTCAGGCCCCATAGACAATTTATTATATAAATTACATTAAATATTCAAATTGGTTGTCATTTTCTTTTAAGTACTTCCTTACTTAGTTGATGCATGACCTCTGAACATTCCTAAGTACAGAAGCATTTTCTCTGAAAAAAAGATTAATAAGGCATATTGTGATTGACCTTTGGGGCCTGCTTTTTGGTACACCCTGTTTATGTATGTATGTGTGTGTGTGTGTATATACAGTGTATGTATGTATGTGTGTATATATATATATATACGCACACACACACATACCTACACATATATATATTGAAATGCAGCATTGAATATATATGCCTATATTGTTTATTCCTTCTCTAGGCTGTCTCAGTGAAGCTGGCTCACAGATCCAATCAATTATTAGCACAATTTTATGACCCTGTTTTTGAGTTGAATTGAGTAGAGTTCTCTTCCTCTGAAAGGTGTTGCTATTTATAGGACCTAGCTGTTCAATATAGCTATTGTTGATCAGAGCTGATTGCAGAAACTGAGTTACTTGAGTAAAACAATATACTCTTGAGTAGTTCATCACTCATGAAATACTCTTGTAAATAATCTGGCCTTACTTCAGTCTCTGTCCTTTGAATCTCAACAGAATGGTGACAACACTCTCATAGACGTTGAACTGTTCTCTCTTTTTCAGGTCTGGAGAATTGGAGCAGTAGGAGATGGTTCCTCCAAGATGCCAGTCCTAGGCCCTGGCACCCACTGGACCAGATTCATCAAGCTCCTTACTTGGCTTCTGCTCTTTTTCATCCTCCTTAGAAGAAGGGCCCCCTAAAGATGCCATGATAGTCCTCTTGCTGACTTCATGCTAGGGTTTGGCCAGTGGTACATTCTGTGTATCAGCTGCAATGGAATTTATCGATGTGCCACAGGAGACTAGATCTGTAGACAAATGATCTGGCAGCATTGCTGTAGCAGCAGACACAAAAAAGACTAGCTGAGAAGGCTGTGAGATAGGAAGGCATGGCTCAATTGCCAATCTATCACAGTGCTTCAAGTGCTTTTTCTCCTTCCAGGAGGCTTGAATGTAGCAAGAAGTATCATGGAAAGGGAAATAACTTTGTTAAGGCTGCAGCCAGCTGTTTACAAATCAGTCTGGCAGTACTCAGCATTCTCCAGCAGCTGAGAAAGGATGGGAGAGAGCAGACATCAGTACTTAAGAAGACTTAACCCATTTTCAGCTGCAAATTTCCACTATTAGACAGGAGAACAGTGCTGCCTCCCTGCTGGTCCCCTGAGTTGCCTTAGACCTGCTAATTTGGGGGTTTGCCTCAGCTTCTGTGGCCAACACCATCCCACAGTAGCCTATATTGGAGTATCATTTGAATGCCATTCTAGCTGGCTTCTTTATGTAGAATCATGAGAAAAAGCCATCTCATCTTTCATTTCAGATAGCAAAATGCTACAGGTTGAACCTGAGAGATTATTTTATGACAAGGCCTATATGCCACTCCAGTCCAGAGAGACTCTGAATGGCTCACATTCCCCCCTGCAATAAGATGAAAACAAATGAACAACCATATCAATAGTACACTACAATTAGAACCCCAGTGTCAGAGGGACAACACAATAGCTACATTTCAATGGTTTGATTAGCTATTCTTTATACGGTAGTTCTTTCTTCTCTTTCTTCCCCAGATCATATCCCTTGCCTCATCCCCATCTCACTTTATGGATTACATGATTTTCCAGTACTAATTTAGAAATAAATTATGGCAGAGGGAAGGATATTAAGGTGGGTACAAAAGACAGCAAAATGCTCCCATGAGTGAATCCTATTAGCTTGTGCAGATGCTCAACTTTTACTCCTTCCTTCTGCCACAAACACTGCATTTTGCAAATATTTTTGCATTCAGGTAGAATATAAAAATAGCAGGTGATTTCCCTTTACCCCTCCCAAGCTATTCTATAAGCAGTAAAGGAACACTTTAATTATTTTACCTGGAAAAAAAAAACCCTTAAACTATTTTCTGAAAGAAATTACAAGATTTCTTTCCCAAGTAATTCAGGAGTTTCTTTACCAGATTTTGATTAGCTGCCTGATTGCTCTAACATGCTAGGATATGTGGGGAGATCTTGTCAGTTGCATGATAGCTATGTTCACAAATAATTTAATCTCCTTTGACAATTTCTGCCTAAATTAATGCCATTATTGAGCTTTATTAACAATGCCGATCCTGATGTTTTATTATGAAAATTGGAGCTCTTCACATCATAGAGTGTCTTCCTTGAATATCCCACATAAATGCCATTATTCCTAAACACAAATTATAATTTTATGGTATAAGCCTGTAAAAAAAAATTGTTTAATTGTCAATAATTCATTTAACATATATAGGATACTTAAGAGCTAACGTCTCCTGCATTGACCAGAGCCAAGAGAGCATTTATCAATCACAGAACGGTTTTCAATGTACTCATTTCTCACCTTATTAAAACTTTCTTAATTGTTTTACTTTTCAGGATATTTGGAGAATAGCTCTTGCCTTCTGGACTTACGCTAATGGAATATCTGCCTCTCACTCAATCTGCTGTCATATGTCCTGGTCTAGTTCCCACTGCCATTTATATCTCATCCTCTGCAGCTTAGGCTCATCAGCTATCCCTCATGTATAGCATTCCTGCCATTTCTTTAAATATGAAATTATTTTCAAATCCAGCCATAATGTATCACCAGATGTTTTCTTTTGGAAGCCATATTCTTATTTTGAACATCTTCACCTTCTTCTGCTCAGGATGAGCTTTCCCTGGGTATTTGAAATGAACCCAGATCCTGGCTTCACAAAGCTGAAGGAGGAGCGTTAAGCATTCAAAAAAAACTTTTTTTAAAAAAAACCCACTGTTGATGTATTTTATGTGGGTCCATTTGGCAATAATGAGAAATTTCATTTATCTATCTGTGAAGTCAGCTAGCTTCAGGATAGAACTAGTGAATTCTCTTATAATCTCCTTACATTCTCTGTGCTAGTGCAAAATAATTCTTGTAGATATGTCTCTTCATAGGAAATGGATTAATCTTGCGGGAAAAAACCCCCCAGAGAGTATATATTAATGTGCAATTGGATCAGTTGCCCAAGTAGTTAAGTGTACATTTTATTTCCGTCCCAGAAATGCATGTGGAATTACTTGGCCCAGTCCTTAGTTAAATTAATTAAACTACCTCATTAGAATAACTCTAAGTTTCATTACTTCCCTGTTTTCCAATCTATAGCATGGGTAATAATTGTACAGTATTGGCTACAATTTGTATTACCCCTAAAATTTCATCATGCTAGTTGGATACAATGTGAGCATCTGGAGGATCAGAGGTTCCCTGTTCTTGTATTACTTATAACTGGATGATTTTCAAAGTACTTTGAATACAAATGTATTATCAGCAGAAAAAACCTTACAAAATGAAGGCCATAATCAGTGTGCCAGATTCACTTTGACTACGTTACTCTCCCATGTAGATAGAAAACATACTACTCAAAACCCATTGCAATCCTTTCTGGTCTATGTGAGCACTTCTACAAAGTCATCCCAAGGTAGCAAGTTTATCCATCCGCTTATATAGATAGATTGAACTTCTTTCAAGGCAGAGAGTCCTCTGTAAGATGCCTTTTTCTTTTTTTTTTTAAATTGAAATAGATTTGTGATCTTTTACCACATCTTTCTATTGGTTGTCCTTTCAAAAGTGTTTCCTCCAAACACCAGATATCTTCTTATTTAATGAACACTGGCTTCTTTTTCCAAGCAGTCCTTTTCCACTGAATAAAAACATTCAGTTCATATTATGCATTATTTTAGAACTTAAGCAAGAGGTTATTTTAGTATGTGTCTCTGTAACTGGCGGTATATTTATTTCCATGCTCAGCTGGTTAAATGTATGATCTTATATTTTGATAAAAATAATTAACAGTGTCAGAGCTCAACATTTCAATCTTTCTTATGCTTCATTATGAATTTTCTTTTGAATCACTGTTTGCTTATTATCTTGATTGAGAGCTTTCTTACTTCCTTCACTGGATTTTGAAATCCTATCCTCCATTTTTAATGATTTCTTCTGCATTAGAACTTCTGAACTAGTATAAATTAATGGAGCCTGAGATTTGCTTTTCTTTTTACAATACAATATGAATTTCAATTACATCAATGCAATTACTTTATGTAAATAGTAATTTTCACTGTACAGTATAGATTTACTCTGTATATTATAGCAAGGGTAGTCAGAGTTTTACCCTGGGGACAATTAAATTTGGTTACAAGCCAGTCTAATAAAACACACACACACACACATGATTAAGTGTTAGAATATATAACCAAATCTTTAAATGTACTTCTTACACTACACTGAGTCCAGTTTTAGTCACTGGAGATTCAAGTTAGTTGTAACTAACATGTTGAATTGCTTTCGGTGAGTGTATCCTAAGTATGTTTATGATCTATTATCAAACTGCAGTGTAATAATGCTTCCTACATCTATTTTCAACCCATCTTCCTTTTACTTGTATTTGCTCATAAAATTGGGTTATGAATTAATCTTTTAAAAATAAATATAAGATATGGGAAGCAGTCCAATCATCCCTACAACAGATCTGAATGTAAGATTTTATAGATAACTGCTTATGTACATATCTGTTTCAAAAATCTTGGCTGGCACTGCTTGATCAGGTTGCCCTGATATCCATTTGGTTAGTGTAGATATTTCTACCTCTGTTAATGAGAAGTGGGGACAACTGAGTGGCTTGCCTCCCTGGTCATTATATGATAATTCTTAACAGAATTGCTAGATGGTATCTCTTCAAATTAGTACTGTATAAAAGGATTTTTGTCCATGTCATTTCAAAATGGGCTTTGCCAGTTGTTCTCATGGATAGAACATACTGTTCCTTCTAACAATGAGCAAATCAAAGATCTCCTAAGAATTGTACCAGATTTCTGTGGATCAGAGTCTCCATTTTTTTTATTACTTTATTTTGCTTAGAAAACAAATCAAACCACAGATACAGGGGGATATATGACCAGCAATACATAATAAAATATACAGTAAAAACAATAACAGAGAGTGAAAGACAGTAATTAAAATTTTAAAATATCACAGCAGAATTAACAAACTTATTACAAAGATCTAAGAACAAATGAAGACTCCAACAACAATTTTTGTATATACTAGGGTAAACAAAAAGAAGAACTTGGCCTATTATGTTTTGCAAAAAGAATAACTCTTTCTCAAATTGAATCAAAGGTAACTTTTCTACTACATCCCAACATCTCTCATCTTTTATATGTCAATTTTTCCATAATAACAACCTTTCATAATTTTTCATACCAGATATCTAATGATGGAGGTTCTGAATTTTTCTAGAATTGTGCTATAGCCAACCTTGCAGCAATCATCATGAACTGAACGGTTATATTTTCAGTTTTGAGTTGTCTCACTAAATAATGACCGTAAACATATCTTGGGACTGTAACTAAATCACTTCTGTCCAGAATGTTGGTACAATCACACAAGACCACCATACATCCATCAGGTGCCTTTTGCATTTATTTGGACCTCTCCCAGCAATTTTAGCAACTTGTATGGGGTATAATACCATCTATGAATAATCTTTAAATAGTTTTCTTTGATCTTTGCTGATATAGATCATAATGTGGAGTTCTTCTACAGTAAATTGTAGCCCAATGCGTGTCTGAGATATTGATTCTTAAATCTGATTCCCATGTTTCTTTGAGAGATGTTGATTCCACTCCCACAGTTTCTAACAGGAGTGGATCAGTCTCCTTGAAGTATATTTCATGCATCTGATCAAGTGGACTGTGATCTATGAAAACTTATACTGAAACAAATATAGTACTTGTTGAAAGGTTCTTTGTTGATTTTGCTGTGAAAGACTAATGGGGCTACTGCCCTTAGTTTCTCAACTTGATAAAGCCTTTCTGAGGACTAAATGAACACCCAGAACTTGGGAAGGTTTGGGATATACTTGTAATGCTAAAAACAAAAACCTGAGCTTTCATATTCTCCAGAACTCTTCATCAGGCTAAATTACAAAAAGAAAAGAGGGGGGAAAAAATAGAAAGGAGGAAGAAGAAAGGAGCTGGTGTTTCTGTAAATAAAACTACATGAACATAAGGGTATGGGACTTTGATCACATTTTGACTTTTTTGACACCCTCCTTTGGGCACCCCTAGTTTCCTTTATCAACTTTTTATCCCTTCTTAAAAAGTGGGGACAGATTGGCATCTATCCTCAAAGACAAGAAAAAGGAAACTATATTTTTGTTAAAGGATCAGCAGTTTTATATTTAAGTCATTTAAGAACTCTTGGGTCAATACCATCTGTCTCCAGGGATGATTTATTTTTAGTGTCAATTTCACTTACAATTTTACTTCATTGTTTAATATTTTGTTTAACTATTTTTCTTTATCTGATCTTCTCCCTAAAAAATTTCAGCATTTCCTCTTTTTGCATGTGTTAATGCTCCCATTGTTGAATGGCTCAATGTCCTCCCTAGTAGGTTTCCTGTTCCAAATACATTTAAAGTTTTCTTGTTATTTGTCTTAATTCTTTGCCAAGTGCTCCTCAAGGTCTCATTCTTTTCATTATTTCCTTGATATACTTTGCTAAAGTTTATGTTGCTATTTATTCTCTTCCTTTTGGCAAAACATTCATTTTTTTAAAGGAAATCTTGTTTACCTTCTTCCTTCTCTTAACTAGATGTGTGCGCAGAACAAGTTTGTATATGTATATGCAAACATATACATTGTTCCTTTCCTTCTGAGCCTTCTCAAATTTTCGTTAATCTTCTGAGGCACTGTTGAATGGTCCACATCTTAGGATAAGACTAATGCCTATTCAAGAAATGTATAGTAGCAAAACAGCTGTAGAGGTTATTGTAAAAGCTCTTCAAGGAGGTCAGGTGACCTTATTATTTCTACATTGTCCTTTAGATAGTTGGTGAAGTTTATTTTGCACTGATAAGTTTTTAATAGTCAATGCCACTCACTGATTTTATTAACTATTCCTGGCTTTATTGTATTGTAATTATTTCAATGTGTCTTGTTCCATGTTTATTCTATTTATTCCAAAGACTAAAACAGGGTTAATCCTAGACAGCCTATTATTTTGATTTCCTACTGTTTATGTTCCTGTTTGCATCAGGTGTACTGAGCGAAGATGTAAATACATTTATTTTTGTAACTAAATATCATAGTGGCAGATAAGCAGAAATGAGCAACAGATAAATGAATCAATATGGGAATCAGGAGTCAAAATCATCTTTGCATCTTAGTCTTTTTTCTACTTTTTATAGGGTGCACAAGAGTACATGCACATAATGATCAAATGGTTACAAGTAACTGTGTTAAAAATAGTTTTATGTGTTTGTGTTGCATAGTGTAACATTTCACTTGACTTTCATTAGCATACTTGTATAGTGAGATGGGCAGCATATATAAATTTGATAATAATAATAATAATAATAATAATAATAATGCATTACTGAAAATCAAGCAACTCCTGTAGAATAAATAATTGTAAATTAAGAATGGAGTCTGAAGAACAAGTATGTGAATGTACTATAATAATGAACAATAAAAAAATAATTTTGCTTTTCAGGACATAGGAAATATTTTGGCTAAAGAAATCTCCAACTGTCCAGAAAGAATATCTCTAGGAATGCTTTAGATTGTCTTGCACACCATATCAAGGGCTGCTTCTGGCTACTCTAAGATAGTTGGGATCAGAATTAAACTGCTATTTTTAAAAAGGCCATTGTTAAATCTAATGATCTAATTAGACAAGGGCTAATTAGACAAGGGCTAAATGAAAACAAAAATCCTATACTCAAGATATCTGCAGTGGGAGTTTGATGCAGTTAGCACCATTTATGGAGATAAACCGTAGAATTCTACTTCAGTAACTGAAACACCTATTACTGCTTTGACCCTCTTCAAATTATGCCCCCACTCAGGGCCCTTCAGAAAAATGTAAATGGTGACAACCAGAAAATATTTTTTATTACCTCTCCATTCTTAAAACATAATTCATAACTGAGAATCTAAAATGAAGCAACTAAATAAAGAGTCAGTCTTATCACCATAGGGACTTTGTTCACACAACATGCTCAACTAGGCAAGACAAAGAGACATGGTTTTTGTAGCATGGTTTGAGAGCTAGTTCTGACAAGCTTAGAAGCAAAACACCTAAACCAGACCAGTCCATTACCAAAACAAAGAACAGGTGGACAGTGGTTCTTCTGCCCACATAAGGGTGGCTTCAAGTATGTAGATAGGAAGAAACAGAACTCTTTGAAGAACAACTGGACCTTGTCAAGGCATTCTGCAAATGAAACTGCTGTCCTAATCCCAGGAAGACCCCTCCATTTCTGATAGGGAACATGTAAGTTTTTCTTCTCCATATGTTCCTCTAAGAAATGGGTGCAAAATTTATTGCACCATTCCCTGAATCAGGGCAGATGAACCAGTTGCCTTTTGCCTGTAACTTTAAGCTACAATAAAAATAAATCCAGTTTGCTACCATTCCCTTCTCTATGTTCCTTATGCTTCTCTCTCCCCCCTCCCCCCACCTCTCAATTAGTGTGGAGGAAGAATTAAAGCTGGAACATATTTTGGAATATCTGATATGTTGCAAGGGCTACCTGGGTGACAATCTACTTTCTTTGACAATTCCATTTACAATACCCACACAAGCCAAAGTCCCCTAACTGGTCTCAGTCTGCCCAATACCTATAAACTCTTTGAACTCTGAGAGGGAAGGAGGTGACAGTAAGGTAACTGCCAATATACAAATGGAACTAGAAGGCCTCTGAAAAGCAAACCAAACTGATTCTATTCCTGACTTTAACCCCCTACCCCCGTAAATTATTTCATTTATTTGTTCTATGGTTAACTCAGTAACCAATTTACAATTATTGTGTGAATCCAGCCATAATGGAACATTATCCTAAAACAGAAATGGCAACTTATCATCCTGGGCTACCTACAGCCCCCCATTTGAGGCCCTCATTGTTACATTAAGTCCACTCTGATGCCAACGCTGCAAGCTGAACAGGTCCTCTTGAGGATTGAGGACATTCAAATAAGCTCATTTCTGTGATGAGCTAAAAATGGAAATTGAGGCAACCAGCTATTATGCTGCCTCTTGTTCATGATGTCTTTTGATTTATTATTTTTTTGGTGTGTGTGTGCATGTGTGTGGGTGCTGAATGGTTCTCACATTGCTTTGGGTGGATGTGTATGCTGAATTTTAATATCATTTTTAAGTGGAATTGGGGCTTTTGTGCATTTGTAGTTTCTAAATGGACAAAGTACAAACATACATGCTCCTTGTTTCACAGAAAGGCTTTTTGAAAAATTGCAAATACTGTACGTATGTTTAGGAAATTCACCTGAGACAATCTAAGGCTTCGAGATGTTAATTTATTCAGTTCTAAACCACTCAATTAAGTTCATGCTCAGAACTGTTTCCTATGACAAGAGCTGCTAACCATCTGTTAAGACAATTTCATGCCAGCAATGCTGAGTTCATCGACTACAGTAGTGTGCTTGAAATTTCTTAGCTGGTAATAAATATCATCTGTTCCTCCTTATCCCTCCCTTAGAAAATAAGAAGGGATTGGCAATGATTTTTGTTTACTTAGGTGAATTTGCTTACAATTTATGAAGTTGCCATGACAAGAAGATAAAATGGATTTAGTCCATGAAAGCGAAGCCTGTAATAAAATATTGTGCCATAAGACCTTTTGTTTTTTTGTGCTTTAATGCAAATCCAGTTGCCAATTCTTCTGTCTGTGATTACAGAGAATGATTTCCTGATCTGGTCCTTTTCAGAGAAATTGAACTGCAACTAGTATCATTCCTGGCAGCGTGCCAGGGGGTTCGGAGTTATATAGCAATGGGAAAGAAGATAGAGGGTTTCTCACTTTTCAGCCTTTTATCTATATCAATCCATTGCTTTGCAACAGCTAAACAGAACTAAGAAAATAAACGAGCTGCTGTTTTTTCTTTCAGCACATGTCAGGAATTTTTTTCCAGTGTCCAGTGAAGGGAAATCAGAAGAAGAAATCAGCCATTGTAGAACAGCCTACGTGCATTTTTACAGGCAATGTTTCATATTGTTCAAAGCCAGGTTCTATAACTATTTTCCAGAGAGTAATAAAAATCTGGCTTTAAATAAATAAGGAAAGGCAATGCCTGACTTTCTGATAGCTATCTTATTTTATATGAAGTGAACCCCCCCCCCACATTTAGGCAAAGAGATCAAATGAGATATCATGAATATATTTAGTTATTTTCTGTTCTTCTCTCTTTGCATGTATTTCCAGGTTCTTGGAACCCCTACTGCACTCCCTTTGTACTGAAAAATGAGAGAGAAAGGAAGAGAGACAACAGCAGATTCTTAAATATATTAGCAAGCTATTAGTAGAACAGGAAGACATGCAGTGTGTTCTTGGCCCTACAGCTTGGTCAAATACATACAGATGCATCTTTCGGTCAGCGACACACCGCTGAACTCGTCAGCTGCTTCTATTATCAGTCTGGGAAGATTGATGTCAGGCCTAGCCCAAGGAACTCCAAGAGGCAATGCCTATTCAGTCCAGCTATGTTTATTAGCTACAACCTCTAGCAAGAATCTTCCCAGACTCAAACACCAGTTCCCAAAGTCCTCCAGCCACAACAGTGTGAATTCCTCAGGGAGGTGCCAGTCTCATCCCCTTGATCCTCCCACACGGTTCTGGCGAGCTAAGAAAATGTTTGTCTCCCTGAGCTTGGCCTTCTTAATTCCATTCCATCACAATCTGTACAGGTTGAATGGAGGAATTCTAGGGGATTTTAGATCAACTCCCAATGTTATATGTTTAATAAATAAGTTTATAATTTAGTGGAATGATTCAATAAGGCACATTGTAAACTCAGCAAAAAGCAGTCAAATGCCTGTAAACTCAGCAAAAGGAATCAAATGCCTGGAATCAATGAATATTTTATACAAATTAAAACTTAAAATATTATATATAAACATCGATCCAATCAATAAAGTTAATTTTAGCAGTTATATTAATGGTAATAACCTATTATATTGTTGCTGATTAATTATAATTGTAATGTAACAAATCTAATGGAAGAAATAATTTGCATATATCAGTAATGAGGTTTATAACCCTATCCATCTCCAGGCATTGCCCATTCACCTCTGGTACCATATCTGTCAATAAACCTATGTATGCTTCAATGTAATTGTGTTCTGGCCTTCTATTTAAATGTAGTTTAAGGGGGAAATTTTCTTTTCAAGGTGTAAATGCAAAGACCTCCATAATTTAGCCATTTGCATGCAGATGGCTGTATTTTAACTGCTTTTTTAATTTGGGGAGGAAACCTCTCATTACGGTTAGTGTGGTGAATTTTCTTGAATTTCATAACACTTGAATAGGGGCTATTTACTCTCAGGTAAAAGTTGCAGTCTAAATATACTAGACCATGCATAGAAACATAGCATCATCTTACATTAACAAAAATCAACATTTTAACCTCTGAACTGTGGTATATTTACAGTTGTATTTTTTAGCCTGCAAACATTTCATTTGCAATTGCTTGTATATTATTTACTTATTTTATTTACTGAAAATATTTGGATAACCCCCCATCTTATGCAGCATAACCCATAATAAAACAATAAAAACAATAAAAGCCAACAAAAAAATGTCTTGGAGCCCCCAAACACAACATATCCCCACATATCCAGAAAAAAGTTTAGAGCTGGGTTCCAGCCTCACACTACCCCAATGCTTATGGAAAAACCCAGGTCTTCATGGTATTTTGGAAGGCCAGGAGGGTAGGGGGCCTGCCAGACCTCAGGAGAAAGGGTGTTCCAAATGGCAGGGGCTTTCCCTCTGACTTCACCCTACCTCAATCAAAGATGGTTACCTCAAGATAATTAATATTCCAGGAAGTAGACTGTGGTCTATAAAATCTTGTTTCCTAATATACTGTAGTCTTTAAGATGATATGAGACTTTTCATTATTCTTTGCTTAAGTCTACTGCCCCAAGCATATTCATCAGGATATAAGTACTGCAGACCTCAAGGTAGTTGGTTTTTCAATGCAACATGTTCAAAAGTATCAGAATCCTAGGTAGACAAGTCCACATATGCAAATATACTGGTGTAGACTTTCATGGCTGGTATCAATCAAGCAGTGATGAGCTTTAGGCTGAATGTCCGTGTCTAGTTTTCTGGTGTCCTGGTGTTTTGCTGGCATAAGCAATGTTTTTAATGAAAACATTGGTGTTATTTGTCACTTCACATTTATATATAGGAGTTTAAGGTAGCAGATATAGGGTATTTCATTTTATCTCTAAACAAATGACCTTGTGAGATAAACATTTTATGAAATAAGTTGAGATGAGAGGTAGTAACTGTCCAAAGTCCCCAGTGAACTTCATGGTTAAGTTGAGACTTGAGAATTTGTTTCTGCAGGGTCTACACCATAACCACTATGTCTCATTGCAAATGACATTTATTTTTGAGTAGGTTCCTATAAATCAAATAGAAAAATGCCAAGGGCTTTGCATTTAGAATGAAAAATACAGAAACCTCATCCCAACCCCAGCTTTAACAAAATCTAGGGAATAAAATAGTATCATACCCTTAGTACCCCACACCCATGGGGCCAGGAAAAGATGTAGTCCTCCCTATACTGTTCTCTGTCAGGAGCAACGTATAGTTGCACATATAATCCAAATTGCACAGCAGAGCAGTAATAAATAAAATCAATTGTTATGACAACAGTTAGCATTTACATAGCATACGCTCAAGTCAATATTCAGATACAGGTGTACAACAAATATTATTTTTACTTTGCTATTACATTCATTGTTATTGATTTAGTTATGTGTGCATTAACATCACAGTTACCTTCTTTCTAATTTATTCAGATGTATTATTCTTATTTTTTTCCCCATGGCATTCATTGGGAGAACCAGCTTCTTTTTTCAGTATGAAACATCTGTGTTTGTTTGTTTGGTAAATGTTTGGTAAATGGTTAAATACCAAAGTCATCTGTGGTTTCTATCAAAATGGCAAGAAATTTTCAAGTATTATTTTACTCATCCTAGGGAGGAAAATTATCAAGTTTTACTTAGGAACACAAACAGAATATAAAGATAAAATTTAAGATTGACTAATATATGTCATTAAAGTTATAAATTGCTAATAGTTATAAGTAATTGCACAGAAAAAAGTATAGTTTAAAACCAAGTGAAACTGTTTATGAAAGGGAAATATTCAGCTACCACTCAATTGATTAATCAGTTGATACATCTCAGTTTGAACACATGGAAATTCAAGCCTAAGAGTTGAACCTCTGAAGAACAACACCACCCTCCCCCCCCCCTTTTGCTGAGCTTTCCTTTTTTCTCTTAAGAATCAGATAAACATATATTTCCAGCAATCTGACACATGGATAAAATCACGTTCCATGACTATGGGAAAAGACCAAATCAATTCCAATTTCCAGTTCAGTATATATATTTAATTATCCATCAGGTATGTATTAGACATTGGGCTTCTGGGGAAGAAATGGCCAATTGAATATGGCTCCGTTCTTAGTAGAACTGACACCCACAGCAATTAGAAGATTTGGCCTCAGTCCTGCTCTTACGAGTTATCTCCAGATAAAGGAGATCAACAGGATCACCCACAGATATGCCTTATAGAGATTCCCTGTGAAGAGATTGCAATCTAGTAATCTCTAGTGGGTGGAGTGCTCTGGGAGTCGAGGGAAACATCGAGCCCAAGCCATGGTGTGGAGCCTTCAAATGGACACTAGATTTGCCTTACTTCCTCTTTTAACTAACATTGTAAACTGCTTATTTGTGATTTATTTGGCAATTAAAAACCTCCTGAAAGACAAGTTGCTGTACACCCGGAAAATTTCCTATTATCCTGGGAGAAATAAGACCAAAGTAAGTTTAAAGATCAAAAAGAAATACTTTAACACTTGGAAACAGCGAAAGGAAATTAAGAACATTGATTGGGAAAAATTAAGAGGCTAGATGGATTTGAAACAGCTTTTTAAAGGATTGTTTTAAATGTTTAGGAAAATACAGTAAATGAATTTGGATTTAATTGCAAGAAAATCTGCCCTGGGAAAGTTTGCCTTCTGAAAATAAACGTAAGATAAGAAAGAGTCTTCAAGGTCAGAAGGAATGGACACTAACAATATATCTCAACATAATGGAGGAGTATCCTTCTTCCAAAGAAGAATTTTTAGCTGGTTGGAATCAGTGTGTCCAGGAACTACTTGTAAAACTGGGGCTAACAGAGGCTGTAGAAGAAGAAAAGATTTTACTGGACAAAACAGCAGTGGAGGATGACTTGAGTAAGAATTCTAAAATGGACTTGAAGTGCCAGATTATAAGAGAGACATGGAAGATATGGAATCTGTGGATCTGAAGATGGACTCAAAGTTGCTTGATTATGAGAATGACATGGAGAAAGTAGTTGTAATGGACTGGAAGAGTGACTTTGAGAACTATCCTATTTTGGACATAGTGAGGGGAAATACCAAATCTCTGAAAACTTTTCTGAAAATAGATAGGAAGAGAATGATAAGAGATTGTTATCTGGGGTTTTATTTGGAGAAGAGACTGAAGACTGGACCTTTCAAAAAGAAGAGAAAGGAATTCAAAGTGGATTTATCAGATCAAGGTTAAATTGTCCATGTTTTGATCTTGGACTGTTAATATTGAATTTTCTTTTTCTGACCAGGACTGTAAGACTGTCAAGATCTACGCAAGCCAGAACCTTCAATTGTTTTTTTATTGCTTTTATTTTTATTGCTAAGTATATATCAATGGGTGAATAGTGGAATGGTGGGAATGTTATTCTACACCGCTTGCTTGACCTGCCATAAAAAGGGGGGAGAGGAGGCCAGGTGCCGTTATCTTTATCTTGAAACAGGCAACCAAGGCCAAGAGGTGTGAGAACCGGGGCAAGGCACAAAGAGTTTCAAGCGGGAAAGAAAAGCTAGAAGGGGGGGAATTTGGGCTTAAAAGGACAAGGGTTTGCTTTGTAGAATTAGACTCAACAAACTATGATGCTTTACGCTTCTCCTGAATAAAGAAATCTTTGATGGAACTCTTTGGACTCCTGAGGATTTACTGAACTTTGGGATTGGGTGTGCAGACTCTGACAAAGACAATGATTTATACCTGTAAAAGTAATGTATTTGGTTTAGCTTAAAACAGATATGTGATTATTATTGGTCTTTTGTATGCTTAAGGGGAGAGATCTTTTAGGTTTTGCTTCTCAGAAAAAACTTAGAAGCTAACATGCAAAATTGACCGATTTGTTTAAGCTTAAAATGTATAGTTTATTATTACTGGCACTCTTAATCCTTTTGCTGATTAGATTGATTGTTGAATATTTTTTATAATTCTGTTATTATTTAGGGATGAGAAAGGGGATAAAGAGGTTTTTGTTGTTTTTAGTAATAAAAGAGAAGATGTTAAGTTACTGTAAATACATATACTTGTTTGGAGGGAGGGGGTCATCTTTTACGTTTATTTCTTTCTCTTTTCGCTTTCTTTCTTTCTTTCTTTCTTTCTTTCTTTCTTTCTTTCTTTCTTTCTTTCTTTCTTTCTTTCTTTTTCTTTTTGTTTGTAGGTTTTTTAGTTTTGTATTAGTTTTTATATATATAAACTTTAATAAAAATATTAAAAAAGGAAGGTATCAGACATTGTTTGTTTCAGTTTAAAATAAAATAAAATAAAGATAAAATAAAATAAAATGCAGATTTGTTGGATAAAACTGATCAAACATAGTTACATATACTGAAAAGGTACCTTAATCTTTTAAGATAATTACAAGACTGTTCCACAGGACTGCACAGTTATGTTTGACAATTACTCTTCACCAGACAGATTTGCCAAACAGTGGTTTTCTAAGAAGGAGGGGAGTAGATTCTCAAAAGTTCCGGCAGACCAAGTAATGCCTTGGATGACCTTCAGATTTGTCATTCTTATTTCTTCTTCAAAGAGTTCCATATTTTTTTTATTCTCAGAGGACCTAGTAGAAGAATGTGACTGACCATTAGCATGGCCTCAGAGTTGAACCTCTGGAGAAGGACAGCCCCCTTTGCTGAGCTTTCCTTTTTTCTCTCCTTAAGAATCAGATCACATATATTCCCAGTGATCTGACACATGGATAAAATCACATCCCATGACTACAGGAAAAGGCCAGATCAATTCTAATTTCCAGTTTGGTATAATATTTAAATATCAATCAGGAAAGTATCAGACATTGTTTCAGTTTAAAATAAAATAATAAAATAAATAAAATAAAATGCAGATTTGTTGGATAAAACTTCTAGATTTCTTCTAACTTCTTCCTAGTATATGGCTGAGTCATAAGAAAATCAGGCCGGGGTGTAGATACAGGTATATTTCCTTTGTTTAGAGAAATTATATAAGTGGGAAGAGGAAATCTAGATTGGTCACAAGACCTTTATATGGAAAGATGTATCAAAATGTTTAATACATTCACACTCAAAATATTAGAGTTGTATATTGAATAATTTGCAGTTTTAAGCCCCCTTTCTCTAATCTCTCCCCTCTTTCCTTCCAACCTTTCTTTGATTTATTGTGCCTATTAAAGGATAATGGCTCCAAATGATTTCCAACTGAGCAGCAAATGAATACCTGACATTCAAAACTGTTTTGACCCTCTGGCATTCATTTCTTTCACAGTAATGAAATGCATGGGTCCCATTAATTTTAGGGTTTTCATTTGTGGCAAAACAAGTGCACATCAATACCTTCAGATTTGTCATTCTTATTTTTTCTTCAAAGAGTTCCATATTTTTCTTATTCTCAGAGGACCTAGTGGAAGAATGTGACTGACCATTAGCATGGCCTCAGGGTAAATAATTCAGACATGAACTATGAAGAATGAATTATTTGCTTCATTTAAGTACATGTCCTTCCAACCTTGGCATAATAAATGTTGAGCAAAATCAGAGGTATATAAGGATATCTAATTTGTAGTGTAATTGCTTGCCAACTGTTCTGATACTTTAGTTTTGTGACCAAGCAAATAATCCCAAAAAAGACTAAACCTCTCAAGACTTCAGCAGGTTGCCTTACATGGTTGATAATGATATAGTAAATACTTGTTTCAAACAAATTTAAAATCTAATTCTCTTTTAAAATACTTCTTTTGATGTTACAAAATAAGAAAATATTAGATTATATGAATTTTTAAAATCTAAATAGATATTTACATACTAGTGGACTTGAAAAGGTATCATCCCAGGTTTCTTATCAAGTTAGTTTGGACAAATTTGTGGGGTTTTTTTCTAGATTAAAGACGATAGCTACAAAAACTGGTGGAGGTAACACTCTGTTGTAAGTGCATTGGAAGCCCATGCTCATGTGATCACTTATACTGCATATCCCTTAAATTAGTTAATCTAATTCTCTATCTTTATCTTTTTGGGGAAAAAAAATCCTTGCCAGGCTCTGCATGATTGGTGGATGAGGCTTCAGCCCTACAGAAGTCTTTCAACCATTGGGCTGGGGCTTCTGTACCAAAGTAGAAGTTCAAATAGATTGGTTGATCCCTTTGAAGGGTGGACTTTTATTTCCAGTTGGCAGCACTGTTTCTTTTTCACATGGGAATCATAGACATGGTGATGAGTCAACCTCTGTCATTTGATCCTCTTGGTTGAGAAGGCTGGTTTACAAGGAGAGGGGTTAGACAAGGGAGCTCATGAGCTTTTGCAGTACTTTTCCTCTGAGTCACAAATGGGATCCTGCTGGGCTTTTTGGAAGAAGAAGTGATGTGGCAAAATTTGGATGAGGAAGTCATGTGGCAGAATTGAATCAGTACTGTATATTAATTCCACCAAGGATTTGTAGCCCCCCTCCCCCTGTTTAAGCAGGCACTTAAAACCTGGATGTATCTTCAAGCCCTCAGTTAGAATACAGTAGATGATAGACTCCTTTTGGGATGTTTCACTTGTTTAATTGATTGTTCTTTTTCTCTGGACTTTATTGTGGATTATGTACTTTTTCTGCCACAGACCCTGTCCTCTGAAGCAGCATCCCCTTCAAAGGTTCACCTGGCTCCCACTCTCCTTGGTTCCTGGAAGTCTCTTAAGACCTGGCTCTGTTCCCAGGTCTGGGGTTAGGGTGGTTGTGGAGTCCCTACTGAGTTTTTGGAAAGTGTTGTTTTGGTTTGAACAATTATGTGGTTTTTAAATGTCTTTTTATGCATTGGACTTATTGTATTCAGAGGCTTGGAATTGGACAGCCTTAACAAATCCAATAAATAAAAACAAATGAAATATTGTTTTTTATGGTTGTATCCATAATATCTATCTAAATTTAGAGGCCATTCTGTATGACTCTGGGTAAAATAAAATAAAATAAAATAAAATAATAAAATAAAATAAAATATTTATTTACATATATTTCCTCCCAGTGCACAGTACAGCCCCTATGTACTAAAACAGTGAGGTATCCATGGAAGGCAGAAGGAGAAGCAGATTTGTTAGTACTTTAGGCTGATTCCTGGTACTCGTCTACATCTGTGCTGTTGGGGCTAAAATCGGAGGCTGTACATCAGCTTATATATGTACCTTTGTTTTTGGAGATAAGAGAATTGTGATCGTTTTAAAAAATGATTGGAATCATGTTCGTATTTCTGCCTTATTGGCAAAAGATACAAGGTACTGATTTAGCTACTGTGGCACGTACTACTCTTTATATCACTGTCTTTAAAATGGAATCCCAGGGTTGTGCCTCAATAGTCTTTCCATCAGGAAAATTCATTTAGCTGATCAGAAGCTTATGAACCAAGGATTTAGAAATAGCAGAGGATGGTTGTATCTCCAGCCACCCACATAATTTATTTTACAAGAAATGTTTTGAGCAAGGATTCAGCAAAAAGCATTTAAAGCTTAGTTATGCTATGCAACACTATTACATCTGGTTGTATAAAAATATGTTTAGAGATCTTTAAAGTATAGGCTATTGAATAGAAGACATTTTAATAACTTTTAAAACCAGATCGAATGTGCATGGAGTATTTAAAAATATGTATTTGCAGACGGGAAATGTGCTTGCCAGGCACACCAGAAATCTGATTTTGCTGCAGTGAGCTGCATTGCAACACTATGAGAAAAAGCATTGCAGCACCAATCTTGCAGAGAAATGGGAATGCCTGTTTGTCTGTAAACAAACTTGAACAGGTCAACATATGGAACAGCATCCAATCTCCTGGATTAAATTAAATTCATTAGACTACATGGATTTTGAGCAGAAAGACACTGATTAAACAACAGGTTAGGACTACCATATCTGGGCTGCAAAATCTAGATTACCATTAGATGTCAATAAAAAGATCCAGAAATCTCCATCTATTTGTTGCTACCTAGTTTTGCTGCCATCTGGAGATTTGCAGACCATAAATGGTGGCTTGCAACAGCTAATATTCTGCTTTACTGTAAATCTATTTTTTTAAAAAAATCAAAGCAATCAAGTTCATGTTTAATTTTGTTTACTCTGAATTGATATATATTTACTGGGGAAGGAAAGCTAATTTAGACTTCCTTAGTACCATACAGGTATCATACAGCAGAAGACTGTGTTCCACTAGTCCATCTTTAAGTGATTTGTAGCAAACTGACAAGTTTTCAATAAGAAAAATAACAGTTTGAAGGTTGGTGTGGGAAGGTTCCCACATCACACTATGCCATGATATTGCTTATTTGACTTTGGATTGACTCTAATCATTATAGTTTAAACTATAATTTATGTCTGTGAACCCAGTAAATTAGGATTTAAAAAAAAAAAATGGTTAAGTAACCATGGCTTAGTGCATTGTGTGAACCACGTTCTCTACCAAAATAATAAGGTCTTAAAACTAAAACTAAAAAAATCTGGAGGGAAAGGATGAGTACGAAGTGTATATAAGAAATGTTAGCTGAATATTGATCCAGAAAATAAACTCCTGGACTGATCTTTCTTGTTTATTTATTACAGTTTAAATGAATCTTTAAACTGAATTTAAACTGTATTTTTACATTGCCTAACACCTTCAGTTCCCTGAGTGGTATAAAATATTTCATGTTCTTGCATCTTAGTGAAAAGATAAATGAAACTTACTAGTGAGTCTTAGTAAAAGGATAAGCCTTAATGTTGCCCTCATCTCCATTATAGCAGGATTAGGATCTGGAGTCCAATGTCCAATGATTGTATGCTGTGTCTGTCCTTCCATTATCTGCTCTACATATGTGTGTCCCTTTGTGTGTATGTGTGTGTAAGTAGTCTTCACTGCCACATAGGTTCTTCTTATGTAGGAACCTATTATCACTCTACTGTATATTACATTGTAATTCCACCAATAAGAGTGGCAATAGGGCAGGGAGTTTCTGAACATAGTAAACATAGCCTACTGAGGGATTACACCTCATTTAACAAATGATTTTGCTTAAAAGGACTACTTCCCAACTACATGTTAATAACTGTATGCACAAAAATATGTAAGGACTATATTTTGCTGTAAAGGTTACTATTAACCATGGCTATATTTATGATCCACTGATTATCTATCTATCTATCTATCTATCTATCTATCTATCTATCTATCTATCTATCTATCTATCTATCCATCCATCCATCCATCCATCCATCCATCCATCCATCCATCCATCCATCTGTACATCTTGGCAGATAGATAGTAGCAACCATTATCTCATTATCCTGTGGTTAAAAATAGATTATTTGGTATGGTTTATGGTTCAGAAAGAAGTGCCTAAGACTTATGAGTAACTTAAAATAACTTTCCAGGTAGCTCAAAACCAGCTGCACTTTCTTGAAAACAGGGAGTATGTTTGTAGGATTAAAAACTATTAGGAAATATCAAACATCATTGTCTTAACTACATCAATCTGCCCAAAGCTGTAGCATTTTATAAATACATTTGATCTGAACAGTTTTTCTTAATATAGTTCTAATATAGCATTTCATTTTATTTAAAAACAAAATGCAGGCAGTTTCCGGGTTAAGAACACTCAGTTTAAGGATGACCCATAGTTAAGAATGGAGCCTACTATAGCAAAATTCAAGTAAATACACAGTGATTCAAGTTAAATACACAATGGTTCAAGTTAATTACACAATACTACTTATATAGTATTATACAATAATACTGTTCTGGCTTACATACAAATTCAGCTTAAGGACAGACCCTGGGAACAGAACTCATTCTTAAACTGGAGACTACCTGTAGAACAAAACATTGAAAATAAAGAGCAAGAAACAAACTACATGGGAGCAAACACTTTTAAAGTGTACATAGTATGGGATAAAAATCAGTCCATCTTAAGGACAGTTGTAAAGAATATTTCTGTCCAAAAGGTCATTGTATAGATGAAACAAATCTATCAGGAATAGCTCTGATAATATAGTTAAATAATGGAAGACAGATCTGAATACAAGATAGCTTAGCTAAAGAATTCTCCAACAGTCTTTGCTGCCATTGTAGTTTTTCAGCCAATAGGATTTCCAACATTTTAAAATGTCATTGCTCCCAAGAAAGAAGAACTTTAGTTTTCTAATGTTTTGCTATAGTAAATTGGAATTAGAATTCATTTCTTAGAATGTACCATATTATAAGTCTTTGGGAAAAAGTAGACAGTGTCACCAGAGAATATCTGTATCAGCCTGAGGACACGGAGTCATATGACAGGGATAGGGATGGCTGCCAGGAAGACCTCCTGAAATGGAGATACTGTGGGTCACCCATTAGTCAGACACATTCTTTCTACTGGATATGGGTTTCTGATCCTGCTAAGTGGAGAAAGACAAAGAAAAGATTCAGGGAACAGTTGCGAAGCCAACCTTTTTTTAAAAAAAATGTTTTAATATTAAACAAATAATAAAAACAATTTAAAAGAATATAAAAGGAACAAAACCGAAACAAATTAGATTATATATAATTCAATCTAATGTTTAATCAGGTCATTAAACCTTGATAACACAATATAATATTTGTCAATCTTTTCATTATGCCTATAAAGAGCCAGCTCATAAACAAAAGGGGAATAAGCTTCTTTGTTATTCTGCAAGGCTCAATGAATTCATAGTTCTTCATGTAATGGTAAGTTCCACATCTTTGGAATATAATTCAGAAGTACTGTAATGATCTTTGTAGCACTACATGACCCATCTTACAAATATCAAACCAAAATGGAACTTCAACAGAATGAGACTATATTATATGATGATTATTTTTTTTTTATCCTTCCTTCATAATGAAGTTAATAACCAGCCAGTTTTAAAACATTCTCTGGTTGTCCAATAAACATGAAAAAATACACATGGCTAAAAAGAGAGCCAAGCTCTGTCATGAAATCTAATAACTTTCTAATTCTGCCCATAATTTTTTTAAATCTGATCACCTATGTTCCATAGAGTGAAGTCAAAATGCACATTGAAGAGCAATCGGGATAATTAAAGCTCCCTTCATTATATGATACTCATAGTTTAAATAAAGAAAATCTAAGAATTTATCCTTCCCAGCAAAAAACAAAACATCTGAACACCGTATCAATCTGCTATAAATTCATTGAACATATTAGCACAGGAATACCTTAAAGTTATCAGAATACTTTTTATTATACTTATCCTTTTCCTGTATGTTCAAAGCTAGCCAAAGCCTTCTCTCTGCTGAGAAAGGTGAACCTTCTAGCTTTCTCCAAGACAGAAGGCAACAGCAACACCTGGACCAGTTTATCAGCCAGACAGAAAGGAGAACAGTTGGACTGGAGAGAGGGGCCAGTCACCATCAGTTAAGTTTAAGCTTCTATATATATTTTTGAGTTATAGTAAACAGAAATGAGGGCATTCAGAGTGATTAATAACTTAAAGAAGCAAAGGCATTGACAATATCCCAATTCTGAATGAGGACTTTTTTGGCTCCTCATAAGAAGCCTTCTTTTCAAGTTCATGCCTTCTGTAATGATAATAAATATAACAGTAACTAACCAATGACTTGAGTGTCAGAAAAACTACCCAAAGGAGCTATGGCATTCCCTTACCATGGAGAAAGTCAAAGGAATCAATTTCATGACAACCTCTCAAACACAGAAAGAGCTTGATTAACATAATGTAATTTTAGGGAGGGGTAGATCATTTATAAATTATTTTTATAGCCAATTCTTGATTGCTTGCTGAAATAGATCTGAAGGCAACTGTATATATAAAGAATCCCATACTTCCCACCATATCTCCCTTTGCTCATCACCATCGTCTTCCTCTTTTCCACCCCCTTCATCTCACCAGTCCTGTCCCTCCAAGTAAGGACATCTCTTCAATTTTCCATCCTTCTTACTGCTTTGTCCTCCAGCAGCAATAGTCTCTCACTCCACCATGGTCTCCTGCTCACAATCTCTGGTGGCCTCCATGCTTTCCATTCCCCACTCACTCCCATCTCCAGCTCACCAAGCACTTCACAATCTCTAGGGCTGCAGCCATCATGGTAGTCTCAGGCTTCCTTAATCTAATCACCACTGATCAAGCTGTCTTTCATCTTCTCCCTTTCCTTCTTCATACTTTCCAATTCCACCATTTCAGATACTTTCCCAATCCTTTCCCAATTAGAAACATTAATGTTCCTAAACTCACCTTCAGTCAGAAATTCAGAACAAAATCTCCCCACTTGGAACAAATAACATTCCCTGAAGTCATGTTCATTTCTTCTCCTGAATTAAACTTGTCCCCAGTGCTATCATTCCTTATAGTCATGTATACAGGCCATACAGGCACTAACTAGGATCTAAAACTGCTCTATAAAGTTCTATAAAATGCTGTAGCTAAGAAACAGCCATTCTATCAGACTGAAGAGCAAACAATGATTGGTGACTTTTTTATCAGCTCTTTAGAGAAAACATCTGCTTTTGATTGTGCCCAGCTGTTGTCCCTAGATTCTGCAGCAAGTTGCATAAGCTGATGTTGTACCTAATGGCTGTAAAGTACTATTGCTGCTTTGCTTCTGCCATCAACAGCAACAGCAAAGCAACAATATACAACATTGATTTGTATATTGCACTTTGATTTAATTTATTTTACCCTTTTCCTAAACCCATCACAGGATAGTTTACAAAACTAACCTAAACATATAGCAGAAGGGGAAAAAAGCTTTTGATGTAGAGATATATTGAAACAATTGAAGGAATCCAATAGAAGAGAATGTATGTAGCTCAGGGTTGAACTGTGGAGTCCTTGGTGCTCTCTGAGCTTGGTTGTCTGCTTGCAGACATTTCATTACCCAACTAATAACATCTTCAGTGCTAGTGAGTGTGGGGTTTTCTCCCTGTTTATATAAAGTAGCTTGCCCTGCCGGTGCCAGCGGCAGTGTAAACCACATTTACACACCATTCAAAAGAGACAATAAAAAAGCTAAGAAAGAAACAAAAAGACCAGAACACATCCTCTCCAGCAGCCAACACCCAGATAAGCAGGGATTAACAACAATCAATCAGAAAACACTAATCAAGGAACTACCAAGGGGAAAACCACACCCCCACGACACAGGCAGGGCAAGCTACTGTATATAAACAGAGAACAAACCCCACACTCACTCACACTGAGGATGTTACCTAGTTGGGTAATGAAATGTTTGCAAGCAAATAACCAAGCTCAGAGAGCACCAAGGACCAAGCACCAAGTTGAAGGAATACTAAGCTTTGGGTTGATCCTGACTGGGAGCAATTTCCTATTGCATTGTATGAATGGTTATGTAGCCATTTGGAATGTGCTTAAAAAAAAAAAAAAAAAGGACAAGGCAATTCTTGCTGGAAATAGTGTCCTACCAATTCAGGAGAAAATGCTTATTTCATATTATGTAATGCCCCTTATTCTAATATGAGATCAGATTCTTCCAGTCAAACCTGACTCCTGAGGATTTCATGGACACATCCATGTTGTTCTCTTGGCAGCACTATGCAAATGATCCTTCATTAACTTTTTCTAAGACTTTTTTCAAGTTCCCAGTTAATTTCACAGACTTGGATCTCCTAATGGTCTCTCTTTCAAGCACCTCTTTGGTATTTTGGGGGTCATCCCAACAAGTGAATGTGTCTTACGTTTTGTCAAAGTTGGGCTATGCAGGTTTCTCCTTCATTCCATTCACACGTGGCTTACATGACTGCTTCATTCTTCATGCACTGCCCAGAGTCGCTCTTGAATGAGATGGGTGCAACTAAATTTGAAATATAAATAAATAAATAAATTCTGTTCAGAACAGAAGGACCATTTTTAAGGGGAATATATATTTTCATCCTTATTTTCAAGCCATATCCGATTATTTTTCAGTGCCAGTTGTACCTTCCTTTTCCCAACCTGTTCCTCTGCAGATGGTTAAAAGCTATGCTGGCTGGAAATTCTGGGAATTGAATTTTCAACATACTTAAAAGATGTCATATTGGAGAGATCTGGTCCTGATCCCTGGCTTGGTCATGAGTGATTAATATTGCATCATTTTAATTTTTAATTAATTAATTAAAACAATCATTTTTGCTATATGTATACTACATATACATATAGTCACATAGGTAGCCAACAGTTTGGGGTCTTTCTCTGCTCCCCAAGTAAAGATCTCTATTCTCCCTCCCACTTTATATAAATCTGTTTACTAGCTTGAAGATCCCAATCCTATTGCAGAAGTGAGGAAATGGTGGTCCTACTGCTTACAAAAATATAAGGAGATCATTAATAGAAGTCCTAAGTCAAAGACTAACATTCATGCTCTTTGGTCCTATATCATGTATGGCTTTGTTGGCTGTCATAACAGACCTTATAAATTAATTTCTAGTTGGGTGATAAGATGTCTTCCTTCTCCATAGTACCTGAATGTTGACTATTTCAACCTTATGTATTCCTATTCCCCTTCTGTAGTGGCAGGGCTATAACGAAATGCAAATGTCTCTAATAATACCATTTTTAAGCACTTCCATAATGAAAACAGGAGATTAATTCTGACAGGTTTTTACAGAATGCCTTATTTCTTAATAAAATTTTAGAAAAGGGACAGAAATGGTTGCTAGTCCCAATAATTTAAAGAACATTATGTGTGCAATAAAAACCTTGTAATAAATGACACCAAACACCATAGAACTGTTCAGTTAAAAGCTTTCTACATCTTGATTTTTTTATCACAAACTGGGGTAGGGTGTTTATTTGTCTCAAAGAAAGATTTCAAATGCAGCAAACACTAGTTCCTTACATATCTATTGTTATATGGCAAATGTCATTGTGTTTTTCTATACAAACCTCAGCAAAGAGGTTTGTATAGAAAAGATTGCCAGACTAGTTTTAATTGCTTAATTATTTTGTTTCTTAAGTTCCATTTTTGTAAGAGCAACCTTATTCCTGTTCAGAAAAGATAAAACATTCACCCTTCCTTACATGCCCCAAGTGGATAATCTTTCCCTCCCTCCCTCCCTCCCTCCCTCCCTCCCTGAGAGAACAGGTTGGTGACAGATCATCCTGGAAAAATTCTATTTATGTGGTCACTAAGAGTCAACCTGACTTGATGACACATAATTAATCAATCTTACTATATTTGCTCCTACAATGTTGTAATCACTATTGAAAGTATACTGGTCTATGCTGCCTTGAGAATCCTTACATCAAAAGGTGGGTTAAAAATACTTTAAATAATAAATAAATCCCAGGTCAGTACACAAAAGATTAAAGCATGCTTCTTCATTTAAGGATATTGGGGTCATGACATAAAGGTGGGCAGGGTTTGCTGGAGGGTGGGTGGAAGTATTTGAGAAAGGAGACTGGGACAATATTTTCAACTATTGCTTTGAATAGAATTGCCAAAATTTCCTATTAATTTAATATTTGCTTTTTTCTATTATTTTAGTATTTCACTACAAAATGGTGAAAGCTAATGTGGACACCAAAATTCAATGACAAATGAAAAGGGCACTCTCAAGTCACACAAAATCACCTGGGAAGTCTCATGTGCCCAATGGCTTGTTACCTTGATGAAAAACTCTCCATGTTGTCTCATAAATGAGTTCCTTTGGTTTACTTAGAGGAATAATAACCCAGTAAGGGACAGTCCAAAAACTTAAATAAAGGGATCCCTGATGTCTCCAGAGATTTTTTTTTTCCTAAAAAAAGAAAAGCTTAAGCTCATATAACATGCCCATAGTTTTGGATCTCTCTCTCTCTCTCTCTCTCTCTCTCTCTTTGTGAGTATTTTAGCTGAGTGTCTGCTAAAATGTGAACACAAACCAACCTACAAATTGAAGGAATCCAGAAGTTTTTAGAAAAGAAGAAGAAGAAGAAGAAGAAGAAGAAGAAGAAGAAGAAGAAGAAGAAGAAGAAGAAGAAGAAGAAGAAGAGGAGGAGGAGGAGGAGGAGGAGGAGGAGGAGGAGGAGGAGGAGGAGGAGGAGGAGGAGGAGGAGGAGGAGGAGATGGTAGAATTAATAGCAGAGATCCAAAGATGCAATCCCACTGGCTGAAAGACATCCTTGAAGATGTTTCATTTGGGCAACATTTCGTGCCATCTTTGGAACTGCCCAGTGCCGTTCAGTGAGAGCCAAAGGCAATATTTTGTAGAACAAAGGATATGAATAATGTTGCTTCTTTACCAAACCACGAGCTGCTCAGGCAGCAAATGACAAATGTCTGAGAAGGCACACTTATTTAGATGTACATAACTGCATGTTCTCATCCATCATTGCTAACTCAAGGCAGGGAGTTATATGTAATATCCTTTCTCTATCACTTCCCACCTGCTGCTGCTCAGAATTGCAAAAGTGAAAAGGCTCAATTACTTCCCTCTCTCACCCATGCTCTAACTAGAGACAATGTGAATGTCACTGATTTTTGCTAGTGTATATGTGTGTGTTTGTGTGTAAAAGCTTTTTATTATACACACCTAAGACTAGAAAAGGTCGCAGTTGGTTAAGTTTACAAATGTATACTTTGGGAAGTGGTGTGACAGCCTATCTTTCAGTGATTTCACTAGGTGGCCAGAACACTTACCGTGACCATTGAATGTAGATCCCACAGCTTGCCCATTCTCATAAATCATTGACTTCATTTTCACCAGCAACAGATGGGGTGATAAACCAGATTGTACTACTTCAGGCTGTGGGTGTAAGTTCACATGGTGGAATATTTCTCTTATACAAATATATTTGCCCATAGAAAATAAGAAGTCGGGCAAAAGATTTATATTTTCAACATTATATGGGATTAAAAGCAACTCCCTGGTACATAGTACACCTTCCTAAAATTGCTTTTCAAAAGATTAAGTTATTACTTGCCAGAACAATATCTTGTTTAGTCCTCACTATAATGATAAATGCCCCCAAATAGGTATGATTGCATTTTAACAGAAATATCCATGGAAATGATGGAGGATTTTGCACATTCTTAATCCAGATACATGCTCATGATATTTTGATCTGTTTAAGTGGACAACAGAATAATATCCTCTCATCTTCACATATTTGGGGGCATTTATCATTATAGTGAGGACTGTGTACCAGGGAGTTGCTTTTAAAATTAGTTAATTAAATATACAATTCCTGTTGACCCTTAATTGATCACAGGCTTCCCCAACATTATTTTGATACGCTTGTAGCTTCAATGGCCAAAGCAGCACTATATAGAAGATTTTCAATAGTAATCTTACATATGTGGACAAACATAGAGTCATTTGCTCTCCTTGCTCAAACCATCCTTGCTCTCCTTGATCTCTCAGCGGCTTTCAATACCGTCGACCACAGTATCCTGTTGGAACAACTCAGGGAATTGGGGGTGGGTGGCATGGTTTTGTGCTGATTCATCTCCTTTCTTCAGGGCTGAGTCCAATCAGTGGTGACAGGGAGTGAGAGGTCCCATCCTCGGCCCTTCCTCCTTGGGGTGCCGCAGGGTTCGGTTCTCTCTCCGCTCCTTTTCAATATCTACATGAAACCGCTGGGTGAGATCATCTGCCATCATGGGATGAAGTATACTGATGATACAAAATTATACATCTCCATCCCCGGTGAGCTAAGTGATGCTGTGACTGCCCTTTCATGGTGCCTGGAGGCTGTGAGGTCTGGATGGGGAACAACAGGCTTTAGCTGAACCCTGGTAAGATGGAGTGGCTGTGGGTTAATGGCTCCTCTGTATCCAGGACTTTGTCTTCTTTGGTGCTGGCTGGGGTAGCACTGCCCCAGACAGACCCAGTGCGTAATCTGGGGGTCCTCCTAGACTCACAGCTCCTGCTTGGAGAGCAGGTGGTAGCCATGGCAAGGAGGGCCTTTGCACAACTTTGGGTTGCGCAACAGTTATGCCCTTTCCTGGATCGGGATGTCCTTTGAACAGTCACTCATGCCCTTGTTATCTCCCAGATAGACTACTGCAATGCGCTGTACATGGGGCTACCCTTGAAGAGTATCCGGAAGCTTCAGCTGGTCCAGAATGCGGCCTCACAAGCAATTTTTGGGGCCCCAAGGAGGGCCCACCTAACGCCATTGCTCCGCGAGCTGCATTGGATACCAGTTTGCTTCTGGGTCCAATTCACGGTATTTGTTATCACCTTTAAAGTCCTACATGGCATGAAACCAGGTTACCTAAGGAACCGCCTCTTCCCCATGACTTCAACCTGTCCCACCTGATCATACAGAGAGGGCATGCTTCAGACCCCCTCGGTAAAAGAACTCTGATTAACGGGGTCCAGCAGGTGGGCCTTCTCTGCGGTAGCCTCCGCTCTTTGGAATATTCTGCTCCCAGAGGTGAGATTGGCCCCCTTACTCCTGGCCTTCCGGAGAACTTTGAAGACCTAGTTCTGCCACTTGGCCTTGGGTGGGGAAGGAATACTTCAAGTGTGGGGATGGCTAGCCCCATAGAGGCCTGCTGTCTTCAGCCCCATATCCTTCATCTTCTGGGACTCTCTTCTTCTTATTTAGCAATGTTTTATTTAAATTTTTATGTTTTATGTATTTATATGTATTTATAGTTTTAATGTTTTGTGTGAGCTGCCTAGAATCCCCCACTTGGGGGAGACAGGTAGGGAGAAATTTAATAAATAAAATGAATAAATCTTTTGATGTGTCAAAGTTTTTTTACTTTTTAAAATAGATCTCTTTAAAAACATTAGTTTTTCTTTGCAACTTTCCTTAATATGCAAGAGTTGGGGGCGGGGGGGTGGGGAAAGAGAGAGGGAAGCTTGTACAGTGAGCTGAGCATGCATACAGATGACAGCACTCAGATGGAAGAGGAAGAGCTAGGAGTGCAGAAAATGGGATAGCATCTAGAAATGTGTTTAAGCTTCCCCAGTATCAATTTTTTTGTGCTTGTTATTTATTCAACTACCTTTGAACAGCATTGGCTAATATGCAGCCTCACAGAATCTGATCTGCATATTATGCTAAGCTTTAGATATGAATACTGCATACCTCTACTGAATACCTCAGAATATTAATTTCTTTCAACAATAATTTCCCTGATAGAATTCTGTGATGGGATTACGCAAGAGTTAAAGGTGCCTGGTTTTGTCTACATCAGTGAAGTCATTAGTTCATTTCATTAGTACATATCAAGGACTGTTGACTGGGTATTGTATCAACATCCTCAAGTAACCACTTAATGAAAATGCAATAGCCTAAATCTTGATTATCTGGGATGGAAAATTACTACATTTCCATATCAATTTAGTAATGTGGAATATTGCAATGACTAGAAAAATAATCTAATATCACCATTGATAATAATGGTGTTGCTATGTAGTCTTTCTAGCTTGGTATAGTTTGTACCATGTTTTAGACTTTACAATTTCAACTGTGATATTGTGATGACATTATAGATATCTAGATGGGGAGATTAGCAGAGAGATGTCTGTATTAATATTCTATTAAAATTTAGTTTTACTGATTCTTGGTTACCCAAAGGCATGCCTAGTTGAACTGCAGAACTACTTTGATTAAGAAATAATGAACAGGTAGATAACACAGCAACTTGCCAGGAGTGCAGTGGGGGAATTCAGTTTCTTACAGTTCCAGTAGTTCCATTAGTACTTCCATTAACACAACTCAGAAAGTTCTTGTATGGACAACAATTAATTTAGACATATCAAATTTACAATATAGATTTATTCCACATATCTCCCAATCTTCTAATTCTCTGCTTCTTGAGCAGGGGTGGGTAATCTATAGCCCTTCAAATGTTACTGAAGGTACTACCTGGCTGGTACTCTGGGATTATACAATAGCATATAGATGGCTTTTAGGTTTCTCAATCCCCTTCAAGAAGTATCCAGATATCCAGTATTATAGATGGCACTAGGTGGATATGAATTGGTCTTTATGCTTGCATAGGTCCCAGAATTTCCAAGCATATTAATATACTGAGTCCTATAGCTGATATTAATGCGAGCACACATAACAGACAAGGCACAGCCTGAGAGATAGACAAAGGATGAAAATGGTTAAACTTAGCCTTCGTTGCACAGTTATTCTCTTTCTAAACTTCTCTTAAAGAAAAGTAAATGCTACTATTTCCCCCAGCAATTAATTTTATTGTCCAGCTCTTCTGGGAAATTACAACATTTTTCCACAATCTACTTCGATGCTATTTTATGTAAATGAACTCCACAAGAATCACATTTATCACAAAATTACTTTTATATATTTTTTTTCTCAGTCAAAGGCCAGAGGAAAGCAGTCTTCATTTTCAGTATTTACCATACCTTGGAACTTCCTACATTTTTCATGGGCTATGCCTAGAAGAATTGGTTTCAGAAAGGTTGGCTTATCACATTTCCAAGATACTAAATTATACCAGAACTGGACAGATACAAATGTTCTCTGAATGTAGAAGTTCTATATTTCTCCTCCTTAACTCCTATATTACAAAATACATTACAAATTACACCATCATACTACTGAATTTTGTACCTTCAATCCAGTTTATCGACTGACAGGAAAATTCTAGCACACTGATGACACAGAATGTATCTGGGGTATTCCAAGTTGCAGGGAAAGAGAAAAGAAGATACAGAATTCCTGATGTTAGTGGCAATTTCATGGCTCTTATAATGTTCAGTTTCAACCTGGGTTCATTGTGTGTGATACTAAATTCCAATTACAAAAGCTAATTTTTATATGTCCTTTTACTTCCTTAATATTAATTTAATTTGTTTCCTATAGCCCTGAATTGCTTCTTTGCTGAACTAATCGCTACTGGCCCAATTCCCTTCTTTACTTGTTCTTCACGGTAGGCCATGACAAACATTAACTGCCTGTAGTCATTGCTACAGTGAACAACATGCCTTCTTTTATTTTGCAATTTACTCTCCAACTCTCCTTAATTTCTTTATCCCAATTATAATCAAAAGTTCTTTTTTCCATCACAGAGGGACAGCTTGCCAGGTAACACAAAAACAGCAATCCAAGAGCTACTAACAAAGTCTACTTCCCTTTCCTCATTAGCCTGTAATTTGCAATGCTGTAGCTTCTTGGCAGTCATTGTTTGCCCTCCCAAAGTACTGGGCCTGACAGAGTTGGCAGTAAGTGGAAGATAAGACGTCTCTCAGCAGCCTTTGTTGGAGAAAATGAATATGAAATACAGGCTGGCTAATCCCTAGAGTAATCTCCATTTTCAGATCGCTTCATTGTCTCTTGCCCACTAAGCAGCTATAGAGTATGTTCCTGAGCCACTTTTATAATCAAGAACCATGGTTTCATATGTGTCAGCACACTAACTACTTCTGAATAAGCTCTTTGGGTCCCTCTGTTTCATGTCAGGAATCTGCAATCAAAAGAGCATCGGTGCTCAAGAAAGTGATACAAAAACATAGTGCCGACAAGCTAAAGTTGGGTGTAGTCAACCTTTTGTGCTGTCAAGGGCTACATGGTAGATGGGGCAACCCCCTTTTCTATGCATCCAGAAAGAATTGTGCTCCAAAACCATTTGCTCCTCTATCATATGATACCACAGGTATCAGCAGGAAAAATAACCAATTAACAGTTATCAGTTACTACTAAGAAAGCAAAAGCAAACATCTGCCAGCAGATAAATACCAAGGGATAAGATGAGGATCAAGTGATACAGTGGATACTAACAGTAACCTATTATATTGATCTCCAAATTGCTTCTATGGTACATGGTAGCTGTAAGTGACCTGAGTCTCATAGCTTCAAAAAACTTTTCAGAAAAGAAGAAAATCACACAACAGCTACAGACCCCCAATCCCAATATAGCTTCTGTTCTTCAATAATGAAACTTTTGTTTCTATTCTTCCTTCTGTTTATACAGCATACCACCCAGCATTTATCTGCAGTCCTCCTGAGCACTCTATAACATAAAATTGAACAAGTTTAAAATGGATTGATAGAAAAGTGTAATGATAAAAAATATTGTAGCCTAAATCACAAAGATAGAATAATTGTAAGGCTAAAACAGGATTAATAGTTGGCTAACTGGGGTCAATCTACAGGAAATTGGGATTAATAATGGGAGATACTTATTATTTATATTATTTTTATATTTACCTGTCTGTAAATGATCAGGTGCCACTAAGAAACAAGATATCTAAGGCAAATATGAATCTGTGATTATACAAAGGCAAAACTTTAAAAGCAATTAAAGGGACAATAAATAATTCTGAACAACAAAATGCTTCCATACTATTGAAATGTCAAAAACCTGAGAACATTCTAAAGATATTTATCATACGCTTACATTCCCTGAATAACATGATAGTCATATAAATCTATTAGAAATACGCACTTGAATAATATTTGCATTAGATAAGCATATATAGAATTATAATTGTTTATTATTATAATGACATGTTAACACTTTTTTTCTCTTTGTTGTATTTTTTCACTTTTTTGTTAAAGCACTTTTTACGTGTTTTTCCCCTCTTTTTGCAATTAAAAATTTAATTAAAAAATTAAAAAACCTAAATTCACTGAATAAAGTAACTAGAGGAATTCCTAAGCAGTTATTTCTGAGACTATCATTAAGAATACCTAATTGAAGTATCTCCTATTCAAATCAAGGAGCCCCTTAACAGACCCTCCCCAGAAAAACAGAAGTTCTTATAAAATTAAAGAACCCAAATATATGTTAGGCTAGGAACTGTTGGGGGACGGGGTGGCGCAGAGGCTTAATGATGCTGAAAGCTGCCAGCCAGAAATGGTCGACACTTCAGCGGTTCGAACCCAGCTTTTGCGCAGCAGAGTGAGCTCCTGTTTCCTCCCCAGCTCCTGTCAACCCAACAGTTCGAAAACTTACGTGAGTAGATAAATGGGTACTCTCACTCTGGTGAGAGGAAAAATGTTGGCGGCACCTTGCAAAAGGAGTCGGGAGCAGTTGCCGGTAGAGCAGAAGCCGCGACGCCTGAAAAGGCGCGAAGCAACGGAAACCCGCCTCCTGCACTCACCAGCTTGGCTCTGCTCTAGGAAGGAAGCACTGGCAAACCACTTCCGAAAACAACTTGCCTTGAAAACTGTCCAAAGCAGTCACCGTAGAGTCGGTAACGACTGAGCGTGGTAAAAAAAAAAAAAAAAAAAAAGGAACTGTTAAAGTGTTGTAACAGGTATTTTAGACCAAGGTAGATAGGGTGTTAGTGCTAATGAGCTAGCATAGCTTTTGAATTTTCTCTCATTTTACAACAATGCACCATATTCTGTACCAGCAGTAGCTTCTAGTCTATTCAGTGGTACATCAAGGACTGGATCTCAGAACCAAAATTCAGGGCCTTGAAACTTAACCCTATTCAAGTTACATTCCAGATGATGGAGATGGTGACCAACAGGCCTGATTTTAGTAACTGGGCTGTCCTTAGTTATAATATATTTTATTACCCATATTTTAAAATATAATTTTTAATGCAATAAATGCTCTTTATTCCTAAGTCTAATTTGTGGCACTTTAGAAGACCCTTATATCCAGCATCTTGAATTACCTAGCTGCACACGAGTCCATCTTCAAGAGATGATCCAAGCTGAATGCATTTATTTGTAAAGAAGCGTAAATGAAGTGGGAGCAGGAGGCTTAGTATATGATTTATATGTGTATTTGGATATCTGAATAGTATAATACATGGAGCATAATCAAAAAGCTAAATAAAAGTGCAGTTCTAGTCAAAAGTCTTTATTATATTGTCCTCATGAAGTGAAGGAAGTCAAAATATATTACTTTGATCTGCCTGTGCAAATGGATTTGTGCCAGTTTTCTTGTTTCCTTCCAGCAGAAAGCAAAGTCAGTGCTTTATAATTAAAACTATTGATCCATATGTTCACATTTTATATAGCATCTATTACTGTTCACTGTTTTATCCATTTTATTCACATTGAACTACCATATTTTCCTTGCTTGTATACATTTTTGCTTGCTTTGCTGCCATGTCAGTTCCAGAAAATGAGAAAACCCATAAAGCAGAAGACAGAGAGACAGAGACCAAGAGAGAGAAAGGAGGAACAATCTTTATAATACTTTCTTTATAACCACTACAACTGTTGAAGGAATGATGCCTATTGATTTACATTTTCCTCCTTGTGTGTATTAGATTTATATGGCAATAACTCTTCTCAAAAGCCACACTGGAAATGTGATTAAGATGAATGCTTGATTTGGGGGAAAAAAACCAAACCAAATATATACGAATGGAAATGTATCAGAGAATGAAAATATCAATTATTATATTATCTGTTTATCTATATAAAAGATTGTATACAGCTTATTTCAGAGACTGAAGATGTATTACAATTCCATCAAAAAACATCTCTACCGCTATTAGCATTGGGAAAAAAAAAAAAGTCTTAAGAGCCTTCTTAAAAGTTACTAGGCTGAGAGCATTACATACTTCAGGAAACAAGATATTCCAAAGCATGGGGACAGCCACTAAAAGGATTTTCATGAGGCCTCCAACCTGTTCACTAGCATAGAGTAGTCCTTCAACATTTCCTCCTGGCGTTCATGTGAAGGATGGTTTGAGAGTGGCCAAAAAAGATAGTCCTGCAGCTATCCAGGTAGGACTTTATAGTTAATGACCAATGGTACAACCTAGATGAAACTTTGCCAGTTAGTGACTTCTAGTAGACTGAATTGTACTTAATAGGTAATTGATAGTCAATGAAGATGATCTCCATAGCTTTCACCAGTCAGCAATTTCCACTTACTTTTGCAATTTCCAGACACTTTTCAAAGGCAATCTCACCTACCATGCACTGCAATCAGGACAGGTTAAACCAAGGCATTCAGAGTCGCTTTTTAATGAGATGGGCGGGGACAAATTTGACATATAAATAAATAAATGAATGAATAAATAAATAATAAATAAATAAATAAAATAATTGTCACTAAGTCTAGCAAATACATTTTTGCTAGAGGCTACTGAATATATGTATTGCTATTGTATTATTCATATATTATGTATATTGTTGACTGTAAACCACTTCAAGTTTGTTAAGACTGGAACAGTCTAAAAGTCAAATAAATAAATAAACAAACTTTCCAAGTGGAAATTTGCCCTAGTTAATGCATCTCTATTGGTAATCTGGTCCAAGCCACACAGCACATGGACAGAAAACTAGCAATCATTTCATACAAACAAATGACAGAGGAATATTGTCATGTAAGTTAACTAGCAAATCAAAATTACTGTATTAATTTTGTTGCCCTTTCTATCATTTGATTCATTCAAACTAATGGATTATGGGTCATTATATACATGAACAGTATACAAACCAACCAAGGAGGATACAGTACTTGTGATCTCTTCCAAGACTGTAAATTCCTACCATATTTCTCTATTTTTATATTATTCATAACAGGGAATCTTATTATATTTCTATATTGTCCATTAGCCAAAAGTCTGTATAAAGCAGGAAAAATATGTATTATAGATTTTATTGAGCCATGGATAAAAGGCAAAGTTCTGATCTTCACAAACCTTTTCAAAGAGATATGTCTATGTTTTATAAATAAAATATTAAAAGATAAAATCCACTCATAGTTGCTAAGCAATTTCCAATCCAATTTAAACCCACTCCCCATTTTGCCATGTTGAAAATTGTAGTCTTAACGAGAATGCACTATTATATGTTTCCATTACATTGGCCTAATAAAGACTCTGAAAAGCTTTTTGTGTAAATTATTTGTCCTTGATGGCCATCTGTTTTGTTTTGCTATATCCATAAGAACAAATTTGAAATACAACCCAATGAAATGCAATGACTATAAATGCAGTATATACAAGGTTATTACATTATTTAATTCCTTGGCACATGGTAGTCTAGGTGCATCTGCAACCAGGAGAGTAGGGGGGGTTGCCAAAAGTCAAGATGTTGGCCATGATCATGTGGTCACAGCTGCCATCTTCACTTTTTAACACTCCCTCCACTAGTCAACCTTTAGCACTCTCATGTATGGAAAACATGGAGGTATGTAGGAATACAGGACTAGCAATGGAGAGAGTGGTAGGAAAAGGAGAATGTTTCAAAGGAAACAAGACTGGGGGAGAGCATCATGATTACTCACAGGGAGCTATGCAGCCTTCAGAAGATTCCTTCTGATTTTCTAGGGAGATCTTCCAGGGTAAGCATGAGAACACCATCTGTTACTTTTTTATGTAATAATGAACTGAACTGTGGAATATTTCTGCCTCTTACAATTTTTTAATTAGTTTTTTTTTTTCTTTACGTCAGGCATTTTTTATTGTATCTGTTGTCAAGATAAGCTAGTGTGCTGAGATTTTTAGCAGAATGAAACATATCCATTTGATCTGATACCCGGACCACCATTCACCATCTCTGCCTTAAGTGTTTAAAAGAAGACTGATATAATTAGCAGGGCTGTTTCTCACTTTCCCTTTGAACTGAGGTGGTGATGGCACTTCTCCCTTTGGAACACCAATCTCCATCCACCTCATCTTATTTTTCAACATTTCTATGAAAGATAGGCTCTTGAGAAAAAAAAAAGTATAATCATTACCTGATATAAAAAGGTAGAGGGCAGCTTTCTTGTAAAATTATATGTCTTTCTGTTCCTTTGGGAAAATCTTATTTGGTCTGTATTTCTACTAATAGATATCTCTAACGTCAGCATGTAAATGATAGACGTTTATTGTCACTTTAGAAAGGAAAACAAAGGTTATGCCCTTTTGTAGCTATTGTTTTTATTGTTTTATCTTTAAAAATGTGGCCAGGCTTACAGCATAAATCAACCATATTTATGGTTGTATGGAATGTAGTCTACTATCTATGAAGCAACTGATAGTGAAATGTAATTGGGGCCTGGTGGGTTGATTTTCAGTAATTCTGGGATACAACTTGTTAAAAAGTACTACAGTAACAGTTGAAAAGGAGGAGGAATTGCATTTTAAAAATAATCTACACCTAAATCCAAAGAAATGAGTTATCATTGTTGTTACTTTGGCTGAGGCCATCTAGGTTAAAAGAAAGAAGGAATGAAAGCAGCATCGTTATTGGTGTCTACTCCTACCTTAAAGAGGTGTGGTATGTAAGTTTGTACACCAGGCTGAAGTCAGGAAGGAATAATACAGAATAGCAGGAGAGGTTGAAAACTTAGTCTGACCAAATCATGTTTCACACAATGCAGGTTAGCTTCGTTTGCAAAGATCTTTGAGTTTTTTCCTGATCTGCCTGATCAAATAATGTCATTGTGTAATAGGAGATAGAAAATTTGTAGGCCAATGACACATCTCAAAAAAAGAGGAAATGCATCACTAAAAAAGAGAACACAAAATAAAGAAAAATAAATGCATAAAATGTACGTAGATCAAATTTGGAAATAAAAATTTATCCAAATAGAATATAGAGCTAAAAATAGATGAGGAACTTCCATCCCCATCTTCTTTTCTTATGGCAGTTTCATCCAGACTTGGATCTAGCAATTCACAAAATAAAGCAGGTCTAGATAACTTTTTAAGTTTGGCGGGCATATTTGGAATTTGGAAAACATGTCCATGTTCAGAAAATGGTTATCACCGGTTCACAGAATTGTCCTGGTGGCCATGGCCCAAAACAGTCATATACCAGAAGGGAAGAACAAAAACCCCTCTTATTGTAACAATAAATGTGCCTAAGTACAGCAGTGATGTCATTCTTGGATCTTTTTACATTGTCACTGTTGTTCTTTGGTCTAGAGAACACTGAAATGGAAGCACTGCGCACGTTAAGAGATACATTAGACCCTTGAAAGTGGTATGTTCCAGGACCATGTATGGAGAGTCATATTTCTACATACTACTATGCCTGGTGTAGGGAGTGCTGGAAAACGTAGTTGCCATGAAACTAATAATTCTAAGTACCCATGCAACTAGGGAAATCATCATAGCCTCAGTCTACCAAGAGGGAATAGAGAACACTCATATAAAGGATATCTAATACATCTCTTTGCTGAATGGAGTGATCAGTATCCTTCAAGGAGACACACTTTCAAATGCAAACCAATAGTATGGTACTGTTATACTTATTTCAATTCCTATTTGAATTTTGAAAAAGCAGACTAGGGTAATCAAAAAGCAGGAAATGTATAATCAAAAACAAAAGGAAATGCCCTCCCACCTTAAAAAAGCAAGCATAGATTTGCATAGCATTTCTGTATGCTTTCTGTATTCATGTGAAAATGTAGACATAACAACTACAGTTTAAATAGAGATATAGAAATGTAAATTACTGCAAGTAAAATAGAAAACATATGATTTTTTGCACACATTGACCTGGCCGGGGGGGGCGGGGTGGGGGGAATATGATCAAGTGTCCTGTGGCCCTGCTCAATTCACTAGCCAGGTGCAAAATTTGAATGGGCAGCTACAAGATCCTTGTGCTGTATTCTACATATACTGGATTTGGAGTATTTAATTTAAATGCCAACTGGAAGGTGGAGATAAAGCTATGGCAGTTAGAGGTGAAGAAACCCTCACATTTTCTTTCAAATTTTGGGGCAAACAAATGTTTCATTTGCTTTTCATACTATGATTTAATAAGACAAAGTATCTCTTTAAAAAGTACAAAGGAGAAGCTCTATTGCATACCTAAAAAGGTTGTTATTTATTTGCACTTTTTAAATAACATTACATTTGCTTAATGCATAATTTTACATTTCATATACTTTAAAAGAATATCTCTGATAGAAGAGGACGATTAAAAGCATATTAGCCACAATTAGGTATTCAGCTGTGCACAATAGAGCTGGCAGACAAATATATCAAAGCCACAGAAAACTGTGGAAGAAAACCAGGAAAATAAATCTGCATTATGCATTACCATTATTATTCAAAAAGTCCTGGAGCCTAATTCACTCTCGTTTAAGTGAAAGCAATGCACTCAATGGCCTGGCTTTTGTTAAGCTTCTGCATGTAATTACAAACTGAAATTATAAATTAAAACTGCTATTTAAATTGCAAAGTTTATTCTTCAGAGTTAGTGAAAAAACAAATGACATTAGGCTTCCCAAATGTGTTTCAGCAAAGGATAGGATAGCATACTTACGTCTTAAAATATCAGGGCTTGGTGAAACTGTCAATCTCGAAACATCTCTCAGGAATTTTTTCATTCATCAGACTCCTATACAACTGCTTCCACAGTTTGAACATCATTTCACTATCTTTACTATCCTTCTTTTAAAAAAGGGCAGACTACATGTTACCATCTTCAGTATTTATACCTGAAGGTAGAAGTGAGGAGCTCATGATTCATGGATCACAATACAGCTCCAAAACTCCATTATTTTGAGGTTAATACTTCCAACAGAAGAGAATATATGTAGCTCAAGGTAGAATTGTGGAGTCCTTGGTGCTCTCTGAGCTTTGTTGTTTGTTTGCAGATGTTTTGTTATCCAACTAGGTAACATCATGCAGACGTTTCATTACCCAACTAGGTAACATCATCAGTGTGAATAAGTGTGGGGTTTGCTCCCTGTTTATATACAGTAGCGTGTCCTGCCAGTTTTGGTGAGGGTGTGGTTTTTTCCTTGGTAGTTCTTTGATTAGGGTATTGTTTTCTGCTTGATTGTTTGCCTAGAGTCATCTACAACGTACAGTGTAAGGACTGTAACAACCACTATGACTGTATAATTTACTGCATCCTTTAAATCAATATGTTAAGCAACACCTCTTTGCCTGTCAACCCCCTTTGCTTCTTGTTTCCTGCTTGCCACCTGCTTCACTTACTATTCACTGTTTTATCTGGCCTAGTCTTGCTGAGACTACAGCACTGAGTGCCTGACACATACACCTAATTATAATTATTAAGTATTCTATAAAGATGCCTGGACTTGCTGAGTTAGTCACAGTGTTCTAATTGTTAGAGTAATTCCCCAACAGATAAAAAGCAGGAATAAGGTCTGAAAATGGAACATTTTTAATTTAACATTCAATTCAAGGCATAAAATCTTTCTCATAAGTAGCAGCTAATATTCCAGCCTCAAGCAAGTCGAAGCTCATATGCATAGACTGGAAAGACGTCGATGCACCTTTTTTTACAGATTTTAATAATCTTCTGAAGGTGGAATTTCTTGTAACTGTTAAGAATAGGGTTGACCCTAACAGTAAGCACAGTGGGATGGTCACCTTAAGAGAGAACCTGAAAGTAGGAATAAGGACTTGAAGGACAGAGGTTTGGATATAATATATCTTAAATCCTTTGCAGTCCTTTGAACAAATATTGAAACAAGATCCAAATCCCATTCAGCTTTTGTGGTTAGAGTGGGACATCACACCCTTTTATTCTTAGAATCAGGTGAAACATTTTAGAGAAACCCTGCTCCAGAAGTATGATTATGCTCTGAGTATATAGGTTTAACATATGGTGCATGTGTTACCCACTTACATCATAAGAACCTGTATTATGTGGATGTGAACAATTTGCCTTTATTTTAACAATGTTCTTAATTGCTGAATGCTGATTACCTTTATTGCTTTGTGCCCTGCTGTGAATTCTTTTAAGCAGAAAGTTAGTCTAATTTGCCTGGACCTAGCACGTAGTACCCAACAATCCGGAAGAATTATAGGGAAGTTATAGGTGCTATTGCACCACATTGCATTTAGACAATAGCAGGGGAACTTCTGGGAATACACAGGTAAGCAGGCTCATATTTTACAGAGCATCTGTTTAAGCCTAAAAGTGAATGGATTTCACTCAGCAAAGAATGTTCTGTCCTAGCAGATTTCTTAGAAAAATAACACATTACCCTAATACTGTATATGTTACTAAGAACAACCATTCATTATACAGTACTCAGAGCTGACATATTCAGAAATGATTCATAACTCTATGAAGAGAGTTAAAGTCTTACTTTCTCTTTCAAGCTCACTCGGCCTTACATTGCATTGTAAAGAAAAGAAGACTGGGCAAAATATCAGATATACATTCATCTGACAATTGAAGAAAATGTACTAATTTAAGAAGGAATGTGCATTGTGAAGCAAATTCCTGAGGAATGTTTTCAACAAAGAAATCAAAGAAAAATTAAGCTAATATTAGGAGCAAGTATTCTTATAAGTATATCCTGTTGCATAGACACATACTGTGTTCTGTTGCTTTGCACTAAGATGTTTGGAACAGAAATTCTGGGGCTATTTTAGTTGTTATTCTATGTTTCTGTTTAAGTCCAGTAGCTGAGATTATATGACAAAGTCTCCGCTTGATAGCTTGTTTATAGCCAAGAATGTCTGTGTGATATTTTCTTATTAGGATTAAGGATGAGGATGGAGAATGTTTACTCAGTGAAGACTGCCTTAGGAGAGAGTGTAGGAACTGAAATCAATGTTCTGTCATTGTGCAGGACTGTATGTATAACCAACAACACTTAAAAAGCAGCAGTTGAGAAAAAAAGTCAAGAACTGGAATTGGTATAAGCGAGCTAAACGTGGATCCACTTTTGAATTCCAATGCGGATCCCAATGGTTGCTTTTTGTTAAGAATCTGATGCAAGTTTTTTATATCTGCTTTATAAATCTGGGAATTTCTAATACACTTTGGTTAAATATTTATGATCAAATCACAACCAGTGTCCCATACAATTTGTTTAATTAGTTAGTCTGAAGCAGTAGATTGTCATAATTTCTATCGCTCAGGAAAGAACGAAGTCTCTCTTTTGTTAGCCTTTTGCAGCTGTTCAAAGTGTATGCAATGACGGTTCACAGAAGGGAAATGGATTATGGCAGCAAGCCATGTGACAGACGTGTTTTGTTTGATCTCTTCAGGTTGCTTGGCACATGAAATTCAATACAAATCTTCTTTGTTGCACTCTCCAACTGTGTCTAAGCTCACAATTATCTCTTCTCCTTTGGTTCACTAACAAAGTGAACCTAAAACCAAAGCTTTGTTTTTCCTTTCTTTACTCATATTCAATGTACTATATAAATCCTAGCATATAACAAACATAAATGGAATCTATATTGTGAGAAGATTAAGGAAAAAAATTCCTACCAATTTTTATTATTTAAAAATCTGTAAAAACTAACAACTACAATAAAAAGCAGATCAGACAGGAGGCAGTGTAGATGAGGGCTGCACTAATTAGATTAAGCATGAGGTAACCTTTCTTCCTTTATTTAACAGTTTAACTTTTCCTTATTCTTTTTAACTTTTAAAAAGCCTGATGTATTTACCCAATGTCATGATCTAGGTAGAGGATTCTTTCCCCAAGACATCCAAGTGACTATTTTAGAAAATAAATATAGCCTCTGTTCCAAGCACAGACTATTTTCAGGGAAGACATGTTAACCAGACCCTTTTTGGGGTAATATTTATTCTATCATTTATTTTGGCACAAAAGGCGAGCAATAACTTGGTATGATTATTTTTACACTCTAAACAAGAGCAAGTTCTTGGAAAAAAAAAAAGAACTCTAATTTGTTCAGTGAAATCTAAACACATTGTGAAGGCACTCTGAAAAAAACCCCCAGTCCTAGTACTTCCTACTTCTCACGAAGAGTGGTTATATTCCCAGGTTGGGTATTATTCTCCTCTTATTAAAACTTAAATGCGTGGCATGCATTACAACAGTTAACTGTATTAAGCAACTGTTAGGTGAACTAGGAAACATCAGTTTGATCCTAATGTATCTATGGGAAAACAGGAAATTAAATTAATTGCATTTAATTAAGCGCAGATGAGAATTCATTTACCTCAAAGGTTTATCTCCCATATCCAAACAACATCGTATTTAGGCGTATGATAATAGTCCTTATTCTCTGCACTTTTCATGTATAATTACATGTTTTCAGGTAAAATTTCAGTCTGCTAATTTTAAAACAAAGGCTGCGGGTTTCACTGCCAGTAAAAGACCCCACTCTGCATATAAAGTTTCTACAGTTGTTTTTCAAATTAAGCATTTAAAAAGATTTATAAGCCTAATAGTGTCTCATTCCCTATGTGAATTCTCTGAAATTAATACATTTCTGTGTTTTCTTCTTTTAAAAGGAAAAACTAAATTGATCAATAAAATACTTTTCCGTCAAGTAACTCTGAAGAAATTAAATAGTCCATATATTTTCTTAGTGCTGCAGAAACCAGTAGAATCCAATCTCATACTGCTCCTGAGTAGATTTTGAGTGTACATTGGTCAAGAGAGGAGTGGAAAGTCTAGTTAGGGCAGTGGAAGTCTACTAATGCAGTTTCAGATTCTGTCTTGCTGGCACTGATGTTCAATGTGAATGGTGAATGCACTTATTATTGTGTTTTTGATATTAGTAAGAAGACTCCACTCCTGTTTGTCATAAGTTGAGAAGACAAAAATGGGGATCCATAAGAGACTACTTACTGTTCTCTCTCTATATACTTGATGATACTTGTAATTCATTTTTATTTATGTGGTCAGCTATGATGGAATGTCCTTCCATAGCCTTATACTGAATATGGAAAAGACAAAGATTATTCTGATTCCCATCCTCTGGTACATCTCTCCTTTGTTTGTCTCCAGGGCTCCTGGATCACCTCAGTTTCCTTTGCTCTCAACCTTGGCTTCCTGATTGATGGATGGCCAACTTTCTGCCTGCTACAGGGTCTTTTTTCTTCTTCTGACTTCCATGGTCTAAGTTCCATGACTCTGGAATGAGCTCCTTTCTTTCATTTGTCACTTGCTAGATTAATACCTCTTTTATTTAAATTATGGACTGCATAACCTTTTAAACAATATGCATGGCTGCTGGGTTTATCTTATTTGTTTACTGGTTTGGATTGTTAGACCTTACTGGATGGAATTTTATAATTTCTCTGTTTGTTTTCTGATTTATTCCAGATCTTGATAAATGTACCTAAATAACGATAATGATAATAATATTCAGTCCTAGGACAAAGCACACATTGTTTGTTCAGGATATATACTGTGTGTGTGTATGTGTGCCTGTGTAAAATATAATAAACACAGTATGTACTTTGACTTCTTCTTTAACCTCACTATTTATTGTCTTCTTCAATTATATATTTACTTATAGCTCAGAATAAAACAGAGTAAGTTCGGTGTACTGGTTAAGGCACCAGGCTAGAAATGAGGAGACTGTGAGTTCTAGTCCTGCCAGAGGCACAAAGGCAGCTGGGTGATCTTGGGCCAGTCACTCTCTCTCAGCTGGGTGATCTTGGGCCAGTCACTCTCTAGGAAGCAGGCAATGGCAAACCACTTCTGAAATCTTGCCAAGAAAACTGCAGGGACTACTCCAGGCAGTCGCCAGGAGAATAGAAAAGAACAGAAATAGAAGGCACACACAAAACTCAGAATAAAAGCACTTTGTGTATCAGATGAAGTTGAATCCAGACTACAGAACCATAATACATTTGTTGATTTTAAGATGTCACAGGGCTGTTTGCCATTTTATAAATAAATATAATGTTCTGGAAAACTTCCACTCCAATTTCTTGCTTCCCTCTAGCTTCCTTAAAAGGTGCTTTGGTTAAAAACACCTAGTTTAGGTGCTAGTTTAGAACAGATTAGAACAGATTCACCAGACAAAGGACTGTTTTAGACCTTTGGAAGTCTAATGCCATGTACCAAAGCCTTGCATCTCCTTTCAGGCAGTTCTTTTTGTGAAATTCTGTTTGCTGACATTTCCAGACAAGACCCACCCAAGCCTTCAGTAGAATGAAGTATAAACAACCCACATGAAGGCACAGATGAAGTTTGAACAGTGCACAAATTGTTTAAACTATTTGTTCTAGTGTCTGTAAGGGAATTCTCATAAAAAGTCTTGGCTGACAGTACAAAAAAACAGGGTAATAGGGGAAAAATCAACCGAAGAGCAAAAATGTGTTAGACTAACTATGAATTATTATGATCATAGTAAATTCTATTGCCCCCAGTGGACTTCCAAATATTTGCCATTCCTAAGGAATTTTTGATCTGAGTATTTACAGTATTCCTCCAGCACTGCTACAACCTGACCTTCTTTTTGGCACTACCTATGGTTAGCTACTGGCAGTGAAGATATTGAAGTGGCAGGTAATGTTTGTCTTTTAGGATGAACCATCAACTGCAAAAGAGCCATTGGCCAAGAAATACGCCACAGGCTAGCACTTGTTAGAGCTGCCAAGAAGGCCTTGGAAAAGATATTCAGATGCTGGGATGCATCTATACCTACAAAGATCTGAACAGAGCAGGCAATGATTTTCCCTTCAATGCTCTATGGTAGCAAAAGTTGAACTTCAAAGAAGCAGGATAGAAGGAGTATTGACACTTTCAAACTTTGGTGTTGGAGAAGACTCCTGAGAATACTGTGGGCAGCCAAGAAAACAAAGAAATGAATCATCAAAGAAATCAACCCGGAGTTCTTACTTGAGGCACAAATGACCAGGCTCAAATTATCCTACTTCAAACACATTGTGCAAAGACCTAGCTCTTTGGAGAACCCTCTAATGCTGGGAAAAGTGGAAAGAGAAGGAGAAAATGACCAGCAGCTAGGTGGATGGACTCAGTTATAGTGGTGATGGGTGCAACATTGGAAAACCTGAATGACCAGGCTGGGGACAGATCATGGAGAAAATCTATATATGTGGTTGCTAATAGTTGACACAGACTTGATGGCTCATAATTAATCAATCAATGGTTAGCCAGGATGAGATGTAGAAGAATCTGTGCAACATTAAATACCTCTGACTTGCCCACTTCCTCTTGGAACTATCATAAATTTGATTCCGAATGAGAACAAGAGGTGTTATTAAATTTGGTGGAGAGGACATGGCAGAAGCAACATAAAGTGAAGCAACAAGACAGAGTTACATAGCTTTTTAGAAGTGGGACCTGCCTTGTTCTCAAAGCAGTTTGGAAGGGAAGCTTCATTCAAAGTATTGTAAATGCAAAGGGCTCTTTTGAAGCTTTGCACAGCTAGTTGTTAATGTTTTTCCTGTGTTTCCTTTAAACAACAAACAACTTTCTTCTTTAGGAAGAAGAGATACAAAAATAGATCCCATTAACAGTATGTCACTTGCTTTATTTTACGCAATATGCAAATGCAATATCCTCATTTCACTAAATGATATGACAAAATGATAGATTTGTGGCACTCACAAGCATCAGTAAATAATACCTTATGAAACTTAAATGTATAACCAATTCCTAGAGGTACTTTCTTAAATTCAGAGCAGAAATGGAATTTACTTAGTACTTTTGTAATCTGTCTTTTTATCACAGAATATGATGGAAAGCATCAATAGGCTTCCAAGTCTTTCTTCCTTCCTTCCTTCCTTCCTTCCTTCCTTCCTTCCTTCCTTCCTTCCTTCCTTCCTTCCTTCCATCCATCCATCCATCCATCCATCCATGCATGGTAGGATTAAAACACAAGCAACACAAAAAAGAATAAAGATTGAACTGCAGTCAAGAGTAGAAATATACCTGAAACTACTGCATATAAACCGGCAGCAACCCCCACACTCATTCGCACTGATGATGTTACCTACTTGGGCAATGAAACATCTGCAAGCAAAGAACCAAGCTCAGAGAACACCAAGAACTCTACAGTTCAACCCTGAGCTACAGATAATCTCTTCTATTGAAACATACCTGAAGTTCCAGAGCTGTCTTCAGTCCTTTCCTCAAAACCTTTGATGTAGCTCTCTGTCTGTCTCTAAAAGTTTATGCTAAATTTATTTATTTATTAAATTAATTTATTAAATTTGTATAAATTTAATAAATACGTTTATTAAATTTATTTATTTATTTAAATTTGTAAAAATTGTAATGTTTAATGTGATAGAAGGGGGAATAGCTTCTGGAAGAAAGATTCAAAGGAATTTCTAATTTTGTTTCAATGTTCTGAGAAAAGACACAGAAAGGATATAATTGGTAAAGAAGGTAAGGAAGAAGACCTCAGGGTAAAGAAAGAGATCATTTGAAAGAAGTACTCATTCATGGAGGTGTTCTGAGGAAATTTATCCAGTACTTATTTGTGTGCGTGTTTATGGAAAAGATTGAGCAATGTCATTCAATATAATTAAGGTTATATGAAGTATTTAAGCATTTCTCTGAATGATCTTATATATGTGTGTGTGATATGTTTTTCCATTTTTTTCTCTTCATGTTTGTTTCTGTGGTTTTGTTTTTCTTAGTTCTTTTCTCCCCTCCTCTTTTCTTCTTTCTTTTTTATATGTTAAAGAACTAAACATGTCCCATAGAAGTGACTGAGGCAGTCTTGTGATGTAATCTTGGATGAGTTTGAGCCTGTTTGTCCTGAGAAAATGGGCAGGGTCCTTGGAACTGTTAGCTGTATATTAGATCCATGTTCCTCTAGGGAGGGGGCACATGGGTTAGATCCATGTGATGCTAAGCGCCTCCTTGACAGGGGGAGTGGTTCCACCAGCTCTGAAAGACGCAGTGTTGTGTCTCCTCCTCAAGAGTTTCATCCTTGGATTCAGCCAATCTGGATAATTATTGTCATGTCTCCAACTGTCCCTTTTTGGGGAATGTTGTTGAGAAGGTGGTCAGCCTCTAGCTTCAAGGGGCTGTGGAGGAAGAGGATTATCTGGATTCTTTTCAAGCAGAATCCAGGGAGGGAGGGAGAGACACCATTTTGTGGTGATGTTAGTGGGAGGGGAGTAGTCAAGGCCTAGGCCCTGTTTTGTGGGATGCCTATCCTCTTCCCCCTCTTTTTTAACATCTATATGAAGCTGCTGGGTGAGAGCATTCATTGATATGGTGTAAAGTATCATTAATATGCTAATTATATCCATGTCAGGTCTACAATGTCCAAGTCCCAATCTAGAAGAATTCTCATGAAACCAGGCCTGGTTCAGATAAAACTCCTTTATTGGATGGTACATGCAGCTCTAAGCAAAGCATTGCTAAAACTAAAGCCGCGTAATTTTCCCTATACTTTTACCCCTTCTGCCCCCCTTCTACTTTGGCGCATGATTTCTTTCTCACCAAGTTGTGGCCTTGTAAATTCCTCACCCTGATAACAGGCTTCTTCCTGGCCTTCAAGGTGACACCGGTTTTGTCTTCTTTAATCCCCCCCCCCCTTTGTTACAAATGGCAGAATCAAAGCAAGCATACTAAGCACACCTAGTAATTACTATCTCTAATAAAACAATTCTCTTTTAACTAAACATTTGATTGATGCAGGTTCTGACAATCCAGTTGTACATCTCTGCACCCAGCCATCGAGGTTAAACTGTCAAAACTGCAAATAATAAAAGAAAAAAAAAGTAAAACATACTTTATGCAAGCATAAAGCTTATCTTCAATTTTGTTCATAATAAAATAGCAGAAAAAAACCATATCCTGCATATATACAAAAATGTTTACTATAGATATCAAGAGTTATTTAGTAACTGTTCAATAACTATGGAAAACAATTTGTGAAGATAACAAGACCACAGATAACAAGGGCCACCTGTGCACATAAAACTGAAGGGACTGTCACAGGATTAACTAACAGAAATTCTGGAAAGTGGTTGTATTAGAGTTATCATTACTGTTTTACAGTTGTTGCAATAAGGCCACTAACATTGATTTGTTGAATTATAATATTCTGGAATGCTTGTGAATATTTTGACTGCCTGCAGAACAAAGCTTTCAGAATATTTGCAGTCTTGTTTTTACAGGGAAGCAAATGTTGACCGTTTAAGATGAAGTTTTATTTAATTATTTATTTCCTCATAACCTAAAGGCAGTTGTCAAATAAATAAATAAATACACCAAACCTTCATCTAATCACAAAGCTGATAGATTCACAGAATGTAGACTCTTGCATTATTTTTTTACCAAAATAAAAGTTGATATATCTGCATTATACATTCCTTGTCTTTATCTTTCTGCATATTCCATTTTACAGAACTTTTTGGAGTAAAGGATATGATAGAAATTAAAAACTGAAAGCAAGGAAGGAATAAAAAAACAAACCTGAAAGACTGGATGCACTTCTTAAAAAGTACCTTTTAAAAGTATTTAAAACAACTTTGTAGCTTCCAAGTACTATAAGGAAATCATAGATATTGAAAATATGTTATTCTTTCTTTCGAGATGGAATTAAAGGAAATAGATTTGTAAGCCTAATTAACTTGGCTCGTTTGTAAATATTGGATTAATTTTAGTGAGTATTAGATTGTAAGTCTCAGAGAGAGAGAATTTTCCAGCATAAACTAAACATTCCACCAGGCAAATCCATCACTGACCGTATAAAACTACTTTTACAATCTGTCCTTTACTAGGCAGCAGTTGATAATAAGAGGCCAACCAGACTTTATCATTGGCTTTTACAAGCCATTTACTGACATTTCAGCTGAAAGGAGAAGGACGATTTTAGCAGGTATGTGTATATGTGATGGGGTGGGGTGGGGGTAAAAACCCAGTCATTTCTTGTGATCCTGTAATCATATGACGAGCTGGTCTGTGTTGGTATTAACAGTAATTTCATGGTGGCTGGTTGAACATAAGGCTATAATTCAATTGTATTTTTGTCCTGATGTTCTGAATAGCAAGAATAAAGCTGATTTACATTCCTACTATTCAGAAAAAAGTCATGTAATATTTATAAGAAAAAGGATTTTGTAGATACCTAATCATTAGGTTATTTAAAGTCTGTCACGCTCTAGGAGCAGAGTTAATCCACAAAATGTTGGAAGAAAAGGATTATTTTGCTTAAGATCTCAAAGAGCAGAGATTACCAAAGACAAATATGTTCACAGTTTGTTCCTTGCTGGGAACAATCAGTTGTATATAATATTGAACAGCATGTCTGTCTATTTGTACATACCTAATGACCTCTCTCTATATATACAGCCAGCATTTTTGTTAACAATGTAGTTGTTTATGTGTACAAATATGAAAGTATATTACTTAAACAGTGTAAACCCAGTTATACTTTTGTTCACCAAGCCTGTAGGGTCCATCAGCTGAAACATTTAAACAGTCATAGTGAAACTTGATTGGGTCATACTCTTTCTTGTAACTGTAGTTATTCTAACACAGACCACACCAAATAAGTACTTGCTTGTATTCCACCTAGATCCACTGAAAGCAGTTGTATTTGACTATGGGCAAATACCTGCCAGCAAAATCAGAACCAGTACACCTCAGACCCCCAGCCTGCTTTCCCATTAGGAGGCCCTCTGATGTTGGTTACAATTATATGGTTTGAAATGAACCTCTCTGCAGATTAGGGGAAGGGCTGCTGCTCATGTGTATAAAAGGTCCAGGTTCATGGTTGCTGGAAAAATTCTTGCCTGAAATGCAGCCATTCAAAATTAACAATCCTGACTAGATGGTCCAAGATTTGCCTCAGTAGAAAGAAGCTTCCTATGTTCTACCTCTCTAAAGGGAGAGGGGGGAAAGAGTTCTTGCAGTGGGGAAGGGAACACTTTTGAAAATGGCAGTTACGTTCCCACCAGACCTCTTATCCTTCTTGAAATAAGTAAAAATATTTCCTGACTACAGAATTATCAGTGTCTTCTTTACAATTTTTCCAGAATGAATGCCAATTTTTTTTCTGCCAATGAAGGTCTTGAGACATGCTTAGTGTTTCTAATTTGGCAGCAATTATCACATCTTTGAGGGTGTCCTGCTACATTGACCCATACTTCCAAGGTGAGGATTTTCTACTGCTGGAGATGGGGGTGGGGGTAGGGCTGGAATCAATGTACAGATAGTCCTCATTTAATGACTGCTAAGCAACATAGTAGTTAAATGAAACATCATGTGACTGCGCTGGAGTTACGTCAATTCCGCTGTGGTCATTAAGCAAATCACGTACAGTTGTTAAGCATGATATCATGTGACTGCGACTTGCGATTTACTGCTGGCTTCCCCATTGACTTTGCTTATTGGAAGCTGGCTGTGAAGCACACAAATGGCAATCACGTGACCATGGGATGCTGTGATTGTCACAAATGTGCATTGGTTGTGAAGTGCCCAAATGGTGATCATGTGACCATGGGTACGCTGTGATGGTTATAATTCAAGGACTGGTTGTAAAACTACTTTTTCAGCAATGTTGTAAGTTCAAACAGTCAGTAAACAGGGCAGTTGTTAACCAAGGAGTACCTCTAGTTGGTGTTAGCAGGAATCAGGCATAGCAAACAGGCAATTATTTCTGACACTGTTGAAGATCTATTTCAAGCAAGAATAAGGTTAAACTTGCTTTTTCTTGTTGTCTCGTAATCCTTGATACTCCTTCTAAATAAATGGGACCAGCATGCTAGAGTAGTAGCCTCAGAAAAAACAAGCTGCTTATTAGATATCAATCCTCCAGGCTTCATAAATAAATCAGAGAAATAATCATTTTTGTTTCTAAGAAACCTCTGCTTTTCTATGGAACTTTTCCCTTCAACTCCTCTGCTTTGTGAATGCCACAGAACAAAATCCATGCAGGAGTATTGCCTTAAGTGTTACTGTTTTTCAGCCAAATGCCCTTTGTTGCACTGAACTGAATAATGTGAGGTCTGAATGCAGACTGAAATTTAGCATCTCTGTGTGCAAGATGCCCCCAACTTTGGTGTTGCATTGGGGAACACAGTATTAATTTACAAAGAGAAAAAAATAGTGATGAAAATGAAGCACCCTTATAGCAGGCTGAAAATCTTACAGACCTCTCTAGAAATCATCAACACTGCAATTCAAAAAAATTGTACTCCAAATGAATCTCAAACACAGGAACATATTGCTCCCTGCATTCCCAGATCAGCATAATTTTAGGTTACCCTTCCTGGATATTACCAATACTAATGATGCATTACACAGATTGCCCACCAAAAATAAGCCTGTCTTTTGCTTTAAGATGGACAAAATAATATTTGTTTATCTCCACCAATTTTTTAATTTAATTTTCATAAAATGACTGGATAAAATAGAATGGCTGTAAATAAAGAAATAAACTTTCATTTGAACTAAGAAATTCACTTGGCAGAGAAAACTTTAAAGACTTTAAAGATAAAAACAAATCACTGAATAAGGAGTGTGTTTATTATATGTACAGTGACATGTGTCCTTTATTATAAAGGACAGTCCTTTATTTCAGAGAGCTGTCCTTTATATTTTATTTTTCAAAAACTCATTTTTTCCCTTTATTTTGGAGAGGACAATTGATGCCCCTTTCTTCCTTTCTGTTCTCTTCTGCCATCGTTGTTCCTTTCTCTCATGCTGTGTTTTCTGTATTGTTCTGTTTTTTAAATGTTTTAATAATTGTTAAGTGCCCAGAGTCACTGGGAGTCAGGCGGAATATAAAGTTAATATATTATTTCTTTGTTTTCAGTCTTCATATATTTGCGATGGGTAAATGACTTTCCTTCCAGTAGTCCTGCAGCTGCCTACCCTGGTTGCTCAGCCAACAGTTCTGAATCCTGTAGCTCACTTGTCACCAGATGTCCAGAAACTAGAACACCTAGCGCGGTCCTTGTTGACCCAGGCGATGACCGATCCACTATAGGCTTCTGTAAATTACATCTCACTGTATTGTTTATGGGAGATACAATCTTCATCTGGCTCCTCTGATGAGACCTGTCCAGTATGGTTGAACCTCTGGCATAGCTCTCATCCTCCTCAGAGCATGCAAGCCCCACAACCACATCAAGGTGATGATGATGATAATGATACCACTTAAAGCACAGTCTTTCACATTCATGTGAAAAATATGGGAATTGAATTGTCGTTTTAAAATAAATTTACATATACTGTTTGATTTTCGATATTTTTATTAGAATATGCATTTGTTTTTGCTCTTGAATTTTCCTTTGTAAAACAAAGTTATAAATATAAACAATTAGTTTTTTTTTAAACCTTATGAAACTCTTGGATTTGCCCCTTTTTCAGGTTTGTCCTTTATTTTTTCTAGGAAAATATGGTCACTGTAATTATATGACATAACATAAGGTAATCAGGTAATATTAGCAGGAGGCAACACTGCTTCATTTTGTGATGGGCAATGAGTTAGAGGCTGCCCTGCAGACACACACACACACACATACACATGTATACAGGGAATGTGCATGAGTTGATGTCAGTTTTGTAGTAGCCAGGAAAATAATTAATAATATAAAATTAGATTTTAATATAAACATTTAGATTATATTTATATTATATTTGCAATTGGGTCCAGGCTCTATATATTGAATGGGTACGTTTTTGTTGAAAGAGAAAGAAAGAAAGAAAGAAAGAAAGAAAGAAAGAAAGAAAGAAAGAAAGAAAGAGGGAGGGAGGGAGGGAGGGAGGGAGGGAAAAGAAAAGAAAAGAAAAGAAAAGAAAAGAAAAGAAAAGAAAAGAAAAGAAAAGAAAAGAAAAGAGCAACGTTCTGAATTAGCAAAGTGTCAATCTGCATAAAATGTACCATAAATATCATTTTCTGTTCTATCTCCTTACACCGCAATCATTATCACTTTCAAAGGGTCGGAAGTTGGTAGTCATTGTAAAAAGGGGGAGTAAAAGCTGTTACTTGCCTTCAGGCTGTATCATGTAGAAGAACAGCATGACAAGCAGCCATCTGGAGGACACAGAGGCAGTTCTCTTATCATCCCATGCAAGAGATGTCAGCCCTTGAAGGTCACCTTCAAGGTTGATAATCTCTGCAAAGGATTCCTTCCTTTTGTTAGGTCTCTATTCTCTACTATGAGGTCAGTCCCTCTGCCCCAACTTTGTGCCTGATATTAATATTTCAGAATGTTTAAAAGGCCCAGAAATCAGTGCCATCAGAAATGTAGCCTTGACAGAAATGCCACGTAAAAATTAACTGGGATATTAACTGGGATGCTCAGAATAAATATTAAATGCAGGATGAATTAGGAGGAGCAAGTAGCAGATAGCAAGCTTTTGCCTTAGCTTCTGGCAGGAAGGAGTGTCAAATAAACTAAATTTAGCGCAATGCTTTATATGTAGGGGAACTGCACCCATATCCGTCCCTAAGTTTTGATTATTTATTTTGAACATATTTCTCAGTTGCTACCGTTGAAAAGATCATATGAAAGTAGAAAAAATGTTAAGAGAATATGAAGCAGAGTTCACCTGTCAGCTTAGTTTGCTATGATGATACTAGGAACAAAATAACTATGAAACCACATGCAACTCTTTTGTATTCTTCTTTTGAAAGCTTTTCTCTTCCAAATCTTTCAGTTACTGGAACAGTGATAATTGCAAGGTTTAGGCAAGGAACATTTCTTTCTTTCTGTTTTTTAAACTGGTTGTGTAATGTTTGATGTTGAGTTCTCAGTTATTGCTTTGAATAACTTTTATGGCTTAAGATGCACTAGGTGAAGGCTCCTAGTATTCTTGCTTCTTCTGTGCAATAAATTCCCTTCTCAAAGCACTTGTGCAAGAATTGTCTAAAGAGGGAAACCTTTAAATATAGCTCCTTATTTTTTTTCTTCAGCTTGTGTATAATAAACAAGACATTTATATAAATAAATATAATTTATCATGGTGTTTACTGAAGATAAAAAATATAGAAGACTTATTCCAGCCTCAAGACAGTTGCTGGCTATAAAAGAGACTATTTTCATTGACTGGACATGTTTTGCTAATGTTCAGAAAGCAATCTGAAAGCACACAATGTAGTTTTGGCTCTGGCACATTTCTGGATTAACATTCTGGGCTGCCAAAGGGAAAGGAGGAAAAAAGTAGTCCAGCTGGTTTCTTTAAGTGTGTCTGAATCACTTGTTGTGTGGTTTGAGTGTCTGCCTTTGAGCATGAGTGTGGATAGATAAGCTAGATATGTAACTGATTGAATAAAAATAGGAAGTGTTATTATTAGACCCAGTGAAAAGAAAAAGTGGTTACCAGTAGCATAGAGCAGTGTTTCTTAAAGTGTGGTCCTAGGACCCCTGGAGACCCCCCAAGACCCTCTCAAGGGTCTGTGAAATCAAAATTATTTGTCCACCTTCGTTGAAAAATTATACAATATTAAAATCCCATCAAACAATCATGAGAAATGGTAGTGGCAGTGAATCTGCCAATTTTAATTTTTGATACAGTAAATATCGATAAACATAACCCATAAAAACAAATGCTCTTTTGGGGGTCTTCCATAATTTTTAATCATTGACAATGCAAAAGCCTTTGATTGTGTGGATCACAACAAACTGTGGCAAATTCTTAAAGAGATTGGGGTACCAGACCATCTTACCTGTCTCCTGAGAAATCTGTATGCGGGCCAAGAAGCAACAGTTAGAACCGGTCATGGAACAACCGATTGGTTCAAAATAGGGAAAGGAGTACGACAAGGCTGTATACTGTCACCCTGCTTATTTAACCTATATGTAGAGTACATCATGAGAAATGCCAGGCTGGAAGAATCACAAGCTGGAATTAAGATTGCAGGGAGAATCATCAATAACCTCAGATATGCAGACGATACCACCCTAATGGCAGAAAGTGAAGAAGAACTAAAGAGCCTCTTGATGAGGGTGAAAGAGGAGAGTGCGAAAGCTGGCTTGAAACTCAACATTAGGAAAACTAAGATCATGGCATCTGGACTCATCAATTCCTGGCAAATAGAAGGGGTAGAAATGGAAGCAGTAACAGACTTCATTTATTTGGGCTCCAAGATCACCGCAGACGGAGACTGCAGCCATGAAATTAAAAGACGCTTGCTCCTTGGGAGGAAAGCTATGGCAAACCTAGACAGCATATTAAAAAGCAGAGACGTAACCTTGCCGACAAAGATCCGCATAGTCAAAGCTATGGTTTTTCCGGTAGTAATGTATGGCTGTGAGAGCTGGACCATAAAGAAGGCTGAGCGCCGAAGAATTGATGCCTTTGAACTGTGGTGCTGGAGAAGACTCTTAAGAGTCCCCTGGACTGCTAGAAGATCAAACCAGTCAATCCTAAAGGAAATCAACCCTGATTGCTCATTGGAAGGATTGATAATGAAGCTGAAGCTCAGATACTTTGGTCACCTAATGCGAAGAGAGGACTCTTTGGAAAAGACCCTGATGCTGGGAAAGATTGAAGGCAAAAGGAGAAGAGGACGGCAGAGGATGAGATGGTTAGATAGCATCACTGGAGCAATGAGTATGAAACTGAGCAAACTCAGGGAGGCAGTGAAGGACAGGAAGGCCTGGCGCAATATGGTTCATGGGGTCACAAAGAGTTGGACACGACTTAACGACTGAACAACAACAACAAAAATAATTTTTAAAAGTGGGAAGGAGTCCTGAGAGAAAAAAAGTTTAAGAAACACTGGCATAGAGAATATTCTTTGATATAAGTGATTACAAGTTGAGTTTCCAAGTAAGTACAATCAGATGTTTGGGAGAATCCCTTCCCCAAACTAAGAGAGCCATTGCCAATGAGAACTGACAATAGTGGGCTACATACAGAAAACAAAAGGAGCCGTAAGATTTGTCTTGTACAATCTTCCTTCCACTACTTTTTCAACCCACACTAGAGCTTTACCACAGGTTCATCCCATTTTGTATCCCAGTTTAAACTGAAGGACTAAATAGAAAGCTCTGCATTCAGCTGAAATCAACCATATTCTACCCCTTTCTGTGTCTCATGCTTCCTTCCTGTTGGAGGCTGAAGTATTCTCTGTGTGCATGTAAATGTTCCTGAAAGTGAATATAGCCTGAGTAAGCAGTGAGCAGGTACAATAGAAAGGAGTTTATATACAGAAAATATAGCATAGGCACAGGCAAAGATTAGCATCTAGGTAGCTACATCCTACCAGGAGAAGAGTAAAAAAATAATGTACTCCATAAGTGATAGGCCTATGGAGAAGGCCAGAAGGAGATTACCTCATTTTAGCAATGTGTTAGACAAAGAGGGAGCACAGTAAATCCTTAACCCTATACACACTGTGCTACTCATTGTGGTCATTAGGTTCTTGAGGTGTTGAAGGGGAATCAAGTTTTTCACTCAAGGAGCACAGTGAAAAAATGGGGTAATATTAAATATTAAAAAGATCAAACTAATGACAACAGGTACAGCAACAATTCTTGTGACAATGAAGACAATGTGACAATGAAGACATCAAAGTGTTAGATAGTTTCTTCTGTTTAGGATCAGCTATCAACAGTAAAGGAACCAGCAGTCAAGAATATGCCACAAACTAGCATATGTGTCATAGCTATGAAGGCCTTGAAAAGATATTCAGATACTGGGATGTGTCTATTCCTACAAAGATAAGAATAGGGCAGGCAATGATTTTCCCTTTGATGTTCTATGGAAGTGAAAGTTGAATTTTATAGCAGAAGCAGGATAGAAAGAGTATTGAAATTTTTGAACACTGAGGTTGGAGACAACTCCTGAAAATACCATAGATAGCCAAGAAAACAAACAAATGGATCATCAAGCAAATTAACCAGAGTTCTCACTTGAGGCACAAATAATCAGACTCAAATTATCCTACATCAGACACATTATGCAAAGACCTAGCTTTCTAGAGAAGGGTCTAAGTGCAAGGAAAGAGAAGAAGAGGATGATCAGCAGCATGATGGATGCACACAGTTACAGTTGTGATGGGTGCACCATTGGAAGACTTGAAAAATCAGGTTGAGACAGAGCCACCTGGAGAAAATGTATCTGTGGGGTCATTGAGAGTCAACACTGGCTGATGGCACCATAATCAGTCAATCAATTAGGCTAATACCCACAAACATATAAGAACCTAATACAACTGAAACTTACCTGAGGGAATCGTGGCTTTATGTAATAGTCTACATAGAACAGGAATTTTATATTTTATATTAAATTCTAATGAATATTGGATAAGTGAGTGCAGAAATACTACTACAAGGAACACCAAAGAAGATGCTAGCTCAGCAGTCAAAATTTTAAATAGGTTTTCATTCTATCCTACCTCAAATGCATGCTGAAATCCCCAATATGAAGTTAAACAAGAAAGAGATCAAATTAACATAATAAGCCTAGAATAAGTCAGCATGTAGAAATAAAACTTGATATTACTTTAAAGGCATGTTGTAGAGAAGTTTTATTGGAAACTGGGTGGAGTTAATACACAGTAGACTTTAATATGGTTCAGTGGTGGAGCATATTAATATGATGGAGACAAAGGTTTAGAAGATCAGTCAGAACCTGGAACTGGGATATCCATGACATAAATATACTGCAAATCCTCATAAATAAATATTTTGATGTAATCACCATTTGGGTACAATGGGAGGGAATTTAGAATTTAATATTGTTTTACTTATGTTTTTATTTTTTCTTTTATAAAATAATGTGCATTTATTTTAGGAATAATGATAAATACTGGTGACATCAATATACATATTAATGTTTAGAGTTGTACTGTGATTTTCAGTTATTTCTTAAGATGATATAGTGAGTCTAGCTTTATCTATTCCATTTTTTAAAATCAATAAAATAATGAATTTTAAATTTTAAGAGAATTGAAAATTCTCTGTTTATTTACTAATATTTTCCTTTCCATCCACAATGTCCTTTTTAATTTTCTTCTTTTTCCTTTTGTGGGGTCATTTATTTTGTTTGTCACATGTTTTAAAATACATTTTTAAAATGTTAAAAAAGAAAAAGGATTTTGTGGGGCTGGGATAAACCGGCATAGTTTCTTTGAGTCTTAGTCTGGGAATTCGAGGAGAAAGGGTGAGGTTTGGGCATTTAGGTGCCAGTTTCGAACTTTCTTTCTAGGTGTATCTCTTGGGAATTAACTCATGATAGTTGTTCCTAGTATTGATTACTGTAGTGGGTGATCAAAGATCTTTGATATTTTTATTTATGTGACTGCTTGTTTCATTTGTTATTTTCATTACATCTGTGAAATCATTGAAAAAAAGTCTTGCTTATCCTCATCAATGTAATTATTTTAATAAGATAGTTAATTAGATGGCATCAAGGTGGGCCTCACTTCTAGTGAGTACATTGTCACATCTTGACCTGTCTCCAGCAATAAATCACAGGCCTCCCCATTTTATTTTATCAATCTCATCTGCTGTCTTTTCTGCTTTCTGCTTCCTTAATCTTGCCAAGCATAATGATTTTTTTATTCTATCATCTGCTTACACCATATGCCCACAGTAGGTGAATTTGCAGTTGCTGATCTTTGCTTCAAGAGAGTAGTCAGAGTTTATTTGATCTAGATTGATTAATTGATTGAATGGCTTTTCTTGCAGCTGATGGTATTCTTAGTAACCATGTCTAGGTCTGTGATTCAAAAAATATATATCCTCCTCTCATTCATCCTCAATGTCCAGATTTTAGAGTCATACACATCAAGTTTTTGCTTAAATTATTCTGAACATTGAAATAGTCTTATCCTTCACAGATTTGTCAAAATTTATCATTGTCTTCCTCTCTAAAATTAATCTCCTCTTTAGCTTTCCAGTACATGGACCACCTTTAGATGTTCTTGAGTTCAAGAAAATAAAACTGTCTACTACTTCATTTCTTAGCTGTTAACTAAGCATGTTAGTAGATATTATCTTTGTCTTAATATTTAACATTCACCTGAATTTTTCACCTTTCATTTTTACTTTGATAATATGTTCTTCCAAATCTTTTTTACTTTTTGTTTAATAAAGTAGTACCATCTGCATATCTCAAATGATAATGTTTCAGTCTCTTATATTTCTTCTAATCTTGCCTTTCTTATAAATTAAACTGTTAGTGGGTGTAGTTCAGCAAATCTGAACAATACTATATGTGATTTGTTTATGGCTATGAGCACATTTAGCCTTGTTTCCTTTATAACATGCCAGACATATACTGTAAACTAGTTCCCATAAGGCTAAATAAATGATGGACAAAGCCATCTGTATTTGTTAGCTGGGCCCATAGGCAGAGGAGCCAAGTAAGTTACCAAACAGAGTAGAAGAGCAGATCTGTGCTCATTTTCTACAGTTCTGCCTTTCTGTGACATTTGAACATGGCCAATCTGGATTAAAGCCAAAATGTGGAATAGTTCTCTCAGATTAATGATGAAATGTTGAATTTCCATCTCCCCAGTCAAAATACACATGGCTTTCCTTTTTAATCTGAAGGAGGGCAGCACCAAATACAAGGAAACGAAAAGTAGCCAAAACATCATTGTGGGATTTCATTAATATTTTGACAAAGCAGCTTTGATTGCAGTTGCTTTCTTTGTCTTGAGAAGCCACTTTCTCATTAGCCTTTTATATTTTTTAAAACAGAAAGTATTTTTTGTTTGAAATAGGACAAATTCTTATTTATTATTTATTTTCTACCATTATGAACAAAACTTCATACGTAAAGACAACCATGTATGTCTGAAGAGGGGAAATCCAAAATGCATCCCAAATCCATAGCTAGTTGATATCTTCACCAGGATCTACAAAATAAACATAAAAGCATATGCGAGCTTTGAAATCTGTGGAACTCTTCATCAGGCAAGATGTTACAAAATATGTAGGCAATGAAGAAAAGGAAAAGAATTCTAAAAATAAGGGTGGAAATGTAAAGCCATAAAATCAGTCTCCAAAAGGAATAGTCAACTGAATACAGTTTTCAATTTAAGTGCTACTGATGTCAGATTACTACCAATCTTAATAACCAGTAGTTCCTGTTTATATATGCTCGTTCTTCAAGATGCACATTCATTCCAAATGCATTGTTCACTGCCTGAGGCTGAAGCTGGGTTTTGTTTTGTTGAATAGTGTCAAAGTAAAATAAGGTTCATGATATCTTCACTTTCTACTTTTCCAAACCACAAAGTGTGTGCCAATTCAAAGGCTGCTGGTAGAATACAATAAACAGTGCATGAATTAATACTCCATAATCAGAGAACTTGCAATGCAATGGCAACAACTTCTTGGCACACTACAGTACTAAAATATAAAACTTGTCTTGGCAACAATTCTATGGCTTCAGATTTATATCTAGTCAGCCACCCTCAGTATGATGTCCTTCAGCTGTACTCAGCTACAACAGTGCCTCCCCGCTTCAACCAATATAGCCACCCTGGGGGATTCCAGAATCTGGAAGGCTGATGGAACGGAACATGGACGTTATTCGTTTAACATGGTACACTCTACATATTCTGAGATGGAACATTCCCTAGAGACAATTGTACTATAGCTAAACAAGCATTAAAGAGGGCATTATTTTTTTCTGCCTCTGCTCACATCTTCAGGAATCCACTGTCTTTTTTCCTGCAAAAACTGTCAGGAATCATTGGAACTGGGTGATATGTAGGTACTTGTAACAAGTAAAAAATAAAATAAAAATGGCTGACCACTAACATCAAACCATCATTGTCCACATAGTCATTTCATTAGTTGATGCAGAAAACTTAGAAGCTTAATAAATCACTTCCAGACTGCATTGCTAAAAAAAGGAAATAAAGCATTAAATGTCTTGGTAACTCATCTTGACTACATACATAAATATGCTACCAGTGTTAGCTAATGTCCAGTTCATACAGGGAAAAAAAACAAAAAACAAAAACAAATCTGGGCCTTACACAAGAATCTATTCACAAATTAAATGAAAAACTAGTTTGGTAAGAAATGGAAATGCAAATAATAGTGCTGTGCAGAGTTGAGCTGCTAACAAAATGCTGTAAATCTGATTTACTTTTAGCCAAATAAGCAGAACATTTTTATAATATGAAAAAAATATAAGAACCTAAAAACTATGGAGCTTCTTAGTTTTATTAATCATGCTGCTAGGTATATACATCAAATCTAAATAGTTATAGAAAAACCGGTATTTATGTTCATCAGGATATCATAACAGGGAAGTGATGTCAGGCAAGTACATAATAAGAATAAGAAAGTAATCTGAAAGAACCCTGTTTTTTAAAAAATCTTATATACAGAGAATGGAAACAGCTCTGCAAATGAAAGTGTCAAACCTTTGGATTATGGGTGGTGAAAATGTGGTAGCACAAAGGCAACAGAGATATAATCTATGATATACAAAACATTTTCATTCTCTAATATCACCACTTCTTTGCCATGGAATAACACTGTGAACTGCATATTCCAATATACATTGGCTAGGATTCTATGAAAAGGAAATCATTTAGTTTTTTATAGCAGAATAAATAGAAATAAGGATTGTAAATGAACATCACTATGATTTAGCCAACACTTTTCCTAAAGAGAGAACAGATTTTTTCTTTCCATTTGCAATTACTCAGCCCCCTAGAAATGTATATACTATTACAGGACACTTTGGTAAACATGGGAAATGGCCCAAGGTTTTGTAAGGGAAGAGGAAAAAAGGCCTATAATGTTGCAGTGTGCAGCATTTTCTCCTTTTACTCCAGAAAGTAAAACGATACAGTCAATTAGTCAATACAGTCAATACAGTCAACAGGAAATAGTCAATTAGTCCATCAGATACATCTAGAAGCACTCTCAAGATGGCTTTCAAGTTCTGTCTTAAATACATCCTGCACAGGGAAGCACAAGGGTAATTAGCTCCACTGTGAAACTGTTAGGAACATTTGTCTAACATTTCATTAGAATTTCACTGTGGAATCGGACTTCTGGGTGGAAAAATGGAGAACTGACATACCTTTGCATCAAAAAGACAATGCTGAGGTGGATAATGGTGGGCCGGGCAGCAAGCCCTGACCTGCAGAGTTTTTCTGGACAAGGAGAAGCCATGAGATTGGCCACCTGTGCTCTGGAAGTCAGCTCCTCATGAGTAAACATGCAGGATCCAGAGGGACCCTGCAGGCAACTTGCCAATAGAGCACCAGGCGCTGAGGAAGAAGATCAAGCTCAAATGAGGCAGCTTAAAGGACACTGAATTTCTAAAGCACATTAATGCCCCACAGCATGTTAACACTGAGCTTCTAGAGCATATTAGCATCACAGAGCATGTTAACATTGAATTTCTAGAGCATGTTAGCATTCTAAAGCACATTGACACTTAGTTTCTAGAGCATGTTAATGTTAACCCTTCTAGAGCATATTAGAGTGGGAAAATTTTTAAGGTTATAGAGATCTTCAGACCAGCAGACCATCTAAACCGCCAGGATTAAAGTAAAAGTAAAGAAATATATATGGATTTAAAAAGAATTAAAAGCAAAAAGTTTGCCAAGAATGGAAATTAAGAAAGTTTAAAATGGATTAAGGGGACAGCTGAATTGGGAATGTTATTTATTATAGTACTTTTGAACTAATTAAATAAATAATACACAACTCCGTGGGAAAGAGGGTTATTTAAACTTATTAATAAGGATGTTTTGGTTGATTCCCATAAATGAAGACATAAGGGAAACTAGAAGCTGGGAAAGATCATGTGACTATAGAACTACGGAGTGCCAAAAGGGACTAAAGAGTTAAGGGTTTTTTTTAAAAAAGGCATCTCTTTATTTTATATTTATTTTTATAGATTACAGATTAAAAGACAAAAATGGCTACTACTAAAAAAAGAAGCAAAAAACCCAGAAGGAGGGAGAGGATTATTTATAGAGTGAATAACAGAAAAGAATAACACCAGAGATCTTTCAAAAGATGTTTGAAGAAATAGGGAAAAATGTCACAGCACTAGTGACAGCGTCAGTGACTAAGGCTGTAACTACAGCTGTGACTGCATCAGTTAAAAGAGATCTGGCTTCACTAGAAAGGAGAATGGAGAAAAGATTTGCAAATATGAAAGATGAACAAAAAATTTGAAGAATCTGTAATACAGATGAATGGAGAGGTTAAACAATTTAAAGGAAAAATTGAAATTTTGGAAAATAAGACAGAAATAATAAATAGAGAAATGGAAGTAGATTTGGATCATTTGGCATTACTTGAATTAAGAGAGAAAGAATTTTGTTTTAGACTGAGAGTAGTTCCAGAAGAAATGGTGAAGATATTAGAGAGAGGGTTGTTGAATCCTTAGTGAAATTTTTGAAATGGGACGAAGAATATATGGATGCAGAAGTGGATGAAGTGCATAGAAATAATACAAGATATGCAAAACTAAGAAATGTACCAAGAGATATACTTGTGTGCTTTGTCAGGAAGAAGACAAGAGACCAGGTTCTACAACAACATTTTAACATTAAATTAAGGATAAATAACTCAAAGTCATTCTGTTCAAAGAAATACTTATCAGAATATTGGAACTGGAGGAGATGCAAGTGGATCAAAAGGAAGGATAGGCACAACGAATTCAACAAGAGACTGAGGAAGAGACTACTACATTGGGAGCTACAGATATAGACGTTGCTGATGGAGGAATGGACTGTAAAGATGACAGAGTTTGCAGAGATGGCAGAATTGATCTGTTTGATCAGAGATAAAACTAAGTTTTATAAAACACTGAAAATCCTTTATGGATTTTTTGCTGAAAGCGGAAAAAAATGAGGTAGTGACTGTTGGATTTGTAGATTAAAAAGGGTTGAAAATGGGATATAGGGGAACTGTGTAATGTAATCTTAGAGATGGAGGAGGGGTAATAAGTTTGTTTGTAACTGCTGCAATGAAGATTGGAAGTCGCTTCTTCAATTATCTTTTTTTTTCTTCTTTCTTTATCTTTAGTGTCTTTCACACTTTTTCTTTTATCTTTTCCTGTTTCTTAATTTTTCTTTATATATGTTTCATATTTGTATTTTATTCATGTAAAAATCTTCAGTAAAAATTATACACACACACAAACACACACACACACACACATAATATAAAAGAATTTCACTGTGGTATCCTTTCAGGCATTTGAAGAATGCTTTCATATCCTCTCTCTGTTTTCTCTTCTCATGGCTAAATTCCTTCCAGTAGGTGAGACCAAAGTGAGAATAATCAGAACAAAAAGCCTAAGTCACATTTGATTAAAAAGTAATCAATTAAATATAGTTAGTATGTTTATTGGCATATATATTTACCATATCTATCAAAAAGGAAAACAACTGTTTTCCCTGAATTTTTTTCTATTTGAAGGGAGAAGGCTTATCTTATATTTGCAGGATACAGAGTGTGGGATATAGTTTTTTTGTGGCCTGGAATGGCAGCAGTTGTGCTGGCATGAGTCAGCAAATGGAGTAAGAAAAGGGGAGAAAAGCTCAGTTTTGACCTGGAAGGGCAGTTGTGATGTCACAAGCCTGATAATTTGGCCTGGCTGCTAGCCAGGGCTGTTTTGGCGAGATGTAGTGACAGTGGTCCCATTGGTTCACCCTGGTATATAGGTGTTGGGAACTAGAGCCCTGAGGGGACACCCATCTCCTCAATTGCTGGGGAACTTGCTGCCAATCTGACTAAAAATTGAAAAAAGAGAGAAGGGGAGGAGAGAGAAAGACTGTGTGAAATGGAGTGGCTGGAGAGAAAAGTTGGAGAGTGAAGTTATGTGAGTGTGTGGAACAGTTGTCAGTTCCTGGTTCCAGAGGGAGAAGAAAGGTCCATGGGTGGCTTCCTTGGAAGAAGGCAAGAGAAGACCCAAAGAGACAACATCTTCATGCAAGACCCAGGAGGGGAAGGACCTGGTCTCTGGGGAAGGACTGGGCAGAAGACCCAGAGAGAGGCTCTTCCACTAACAGAGAAGCAGCAGATGTTCAGCTGAGCAGATCCAGGAGAAAGTCAAGCCATGCTGAGCACATTACAGTAAATCTATCCCCTTCCTTTCTTTTCACTCTTTCTTGATAAAGTCAGAAAGAGGGGAGGGAGACAGAGTGAAAACGGGAAGAAACAGGAGAGCTAGAGGGGGGTAGTATCCACAAGGGAGACTTAGGAGGAAACCTGACACCAGGTGAACACCGGGATTGTGTTATATATACCTGTTGTAAATATTTGTTGTAAATACTTCCATTGTCTTCTTTTCTGTGTCAGCTGCCCCCCTTGCAAAGCAAAATACACCTTCAGTTCACAAACAACCCTGAAACACTGTGACCAAGACAAATGCTATTTAAAGAAGCAAAAGTCATTTAAGGAAGGTACTTAGCTAAGGTGCCTAAGGTAGAGCAGCGAGACCCAGTCCTCCCTTTGGCATGGATGCCAACTGAATGATTTGGAACCAGTCACTCCCTCTCAGTCCAAATCCATGACAGGCTTGGAGAGACGCACATTGCATCATGCATTGATAAGGTTTGCTCTAAAAACTGTCAGAGCAAAACCACATGGGCCTTGCAGCCATGCAGGACAAAAACTAAGAACAACAGATACTACTGAAAGGATACTGCTGCCTTACCACAAGTGAAAACTTCATGTTTTAAAAAATGGGTGTGGAGACTGTGGATGAAGAGGCAGGACCTATGCCAGCAGCTTTTCCCCATCTCTTGACTCGTTGCAGACACTGCTTTCTATTCATGAAGGCAAAGAGTTTCTAGCCTGCTCAAGAATTGCCAAAAATATTAAAATTCATCACTGAAGTAGTGGAAATGAGCTCTACTCTTTCTTGCTATTTTCTCTGGAATGTACAAGTGAAATTGTCCTTTTGTATATGAGAGAAAGATTTATGCATGCAAGAGGTAATGATTTGTGTGGACGTGGGCAGATGGGAGATTGACAGGTGATTAATTTTAATCAGTAGTACTTTCTCTTTTTCTTTTTCTGGTTTGTTCTTGCTCTTTTTGGAATGTGGTTTCTGGCAACTATATGTATACAGTACACACACACACACACACATATTCAAATATACAAGTAGATTGTATGCACACATTAATGAGGGATAGAGATGGAATCTCTAGGACTATTCCTGGTGGAGTTGGGAGTTAGCAACCTTACATTGACAAGGTGGGAAAGAAGGACATTACATAGGTTTTTTTTTTTAGTGCAGAGAAAGAAAGGACTCTACTCTTTCTTTGGGTAGAGAATTGTTTTAAATTAGAATCATCTTCATTTTGCGTAAATAAGATAATAATTTATTTATTCTGCCAACTCCAGAGGCTCAGGACAGTTTACGATAACCATGGCATACAAGAAAGACATCCCTGACCAACAAATAAAAATTCCAATAAAATTGCAACAAGCAAAATCCGAGGGTAATAAAGATAACTCATATCAAAAATCCAGCTCATAACCACCATTAGCATTTAAATGTTTGATGGAGCAGTAATCTGAACAGTCTTACAAAAGGCTAGCAGGTTGGCAGTCCTCTGAACCTCATGGGATAAATTGTTCCCAAGCCAACACCCCTGACATTACATAATTTCATGGCAATTTTGGGAAGAATTGAGAGAACATACACCCTTGGAGCTGCAGCTTCTGTGCTGCTCTAAGTGTTTTCCAGTGGATTCAACCTTCCAGGGATAAAAGGAAACCCTGGATGATGGCAGCTTAGAAAGAGTTGGAAAAGAAAAAGTCAGCTCTGGTTGCTTTCACAATGATGTAATTGGGACCATGCTATGTTCTTCAAAGAACTAGTAATTGGATTCAGAAGGTATTTCTGACATTTTAGGAAAAATAAATCAGTTAAGCCATGTTTGTTTCTGAATCAGATCCACAAGACTATGCAATGGCTTTGTTCATCTAACCTTCTCAGATCTTTCCAGTTTGCTCATTTCTGTTAATTCACTGACATATTTCTACATATCATATGCGGGGTCAGTTCTCGAAGAGGAGAGGGACCTCTGCCTTCATTACCTTAGGTCTGCTGGACCAGAAGGACTTTTGGTTTGATACAGCTGAGTGTTATTGCAAAGTCTGACATCACCTTCTGAAGTTGTCAAAACTATTTATGTTTATATTGAGAAGTCATTCTTCCATGAATTTGATGTTGGTGACCAACTAAGAGAAACCTTTCCTAATCACTCCTCCAAATTATTGGGCTCAGCTCAAAAAAGCTGGAGGGCACGATATTAAGAAGGCTAATCTTCCCCTTATCAGCCAAAGTCAAGTTCATGAAGGAATATAATATTTTAAACTGTTCCAAACTAGAAAGCCATGTTAATATAAGAAACAAATTATATTTCAAAACTGCAATTAGGGTTGCCCAGCAACATTACTGATTGCCAAGCTCAGAACAAAGTCTTAATAAATCAGGCATTTATTTAAGGAATGAAAAGGAATTCCTTTGCAAGTACAAGCTGTCAAAGAATCTGTTGGTCAATTATAGGAGATAACATGGCTTCCTAGATTAATTATTGTTAATCCCACTTACACCAGATCATAAAATGTATGAATTTCTACACAGAATTTACTGAACTCAGGTTTCCTTAAAACTATATTAAAGGAAGGGCTATATCATTTCATGGCTACTTGATTAGCCTGATTTTTTCATATTCCAACATTCTGCTACAGACTGATCTTGAAGTTTTCATAGAATCATAAAACTGGAAAACCCTTGGAGATAATCTAGTCCTGATGAACGTTTGTTCAGGCTTTATTTAAATATTCTTTTCAATTTTAGTTAGAGTCTGCACCAGCTGGTTTTCTTCATTTTTAAGGAGTTTTCTAGTATCTGCAATAAAAGTGCCTAAACTTCAAGCTCTATATATAGCAGGTCCAAATCCTGTGTCCCTTTCTCCTGCCTTTACATCATTGCAGACTAAGAGCTGTTCAATAGGAGAAGTAAATAGAATTTGTGCATTGTTATTGTAACATATCAGTCAGCTCTTGCCACCCTAATTTTGAGATAAAACATGAAAAGTACAGTATGAGGTTCAAATATTTCAATAGAAGAGAATATATGTAGCTCATGGTTGAACTGTAGAGTCCTTGGTGCTCTCTGAGCTTGGTTGTTTGCTTGCAGACATTTCATTACCCTAGTAGGTAACATATTCAGTGTAAGTGTGGTTTGCTCCCTGTTATACACAGTAGCTTGCTCTGCCAGTTTTGGTGGGGGTTTTCTCCTTTGTAGTTCCTTGATTAGGATACTGTTTTCTGCTTGATTGTTTGCCTGGTTTTAATTCCTGCTTATCTGGGCATTGGCTGCTGGAAAGGATGTGTTCTAGTCTTTTTGTTTCCTTCTTAGCCTTTTATTGTCTCTTTTGAATGGTGTGTAATTGTGGTTTACCTCTATGTGTCTACTGATGGCTAATTTGTCTGAATGCCAAGCTTTCAGGAATTCTCTAGCATTTTGGCTTGATCTAAGGATGCTCACAGTTTCCTAGTTGAAGCTATGGTTGAGTCTGTCCATGTGTTGTGAGATTAAGGAGTTTTCATCTTGTCTTTTGACTGCTAGTTGGTGTTCATGAAAGTGCTCTACCAGTCTTCTGCCTGTCTGATTTACATAGGAGGAGGAGATTTTTTAAAATATGTATTTATGCATGTGTGTGCATACATACACACATATACAAAAACATATATGTATTCATTCATGGTACTGAATTTTGGGGCCCTTTCAGATGTGACATTTGGACTTGTATCCAGTGATCTATCCCAAGAATTTCCACTGGATACAGTATTAAAGCAACAACTAAGAAGTTCCTGTTTCTCATCTCCACTAACCATATTTTGATTTTTAAACACTGGCTTGTATGAAATAAGGACAACCTAGAAGGAAAAGAGGGGTTTTACTCCAGTCTTGACCCATAATATTTGGAAATACTTAACCAACAATAATAGTTGGTTAAATATGGATATTCCATTCTTTCCCAGTACTCTTATTTTTTTCACATCGTTAGTCTACTCCTTAAAACATGGGCATGGATGAGGATGAAGTACAGGTGTGTCTGATTTTGCAGCCTCCTAATCATTCAGCTCCATCCAGGAACTCTCCTTCTATTGTTCGCACTGCAGAGCTAAACTATCTCAATTGTGGCCATTACATTCTTACAGTCAAATATTGGAAGAGAGGTCATCTCAAGCACCAGCATTAAATGAAATTAAGTATTTGCATTACTAGCTCTGATGCTCACTGCTATTATTGCTCTAGTAATGACAACTCATAGATACTGGGGAAGGGGGCAGGCAAAGATAGGAATAATTATAGTGAAGTCACCTTTGTAGTTAGATGTCCTTTGGAGTCCATTGTTGTATAATGACCAGAAATGATAAGAGGCAGTTATCTTTGATGATGCGTCACATAATGGCTGATAATAATAGTCTTACTGTTTAAGATACCATATAATAACTGCCATTTCTAATGTGTAAAATCATCCTTGGTGTTTCAAAAATCTGCCATAATATAAACATGTACAGTTTTCCCATTCTGTGCCTTTAGATAAATTGGAACTGCACTTCCCATATAATCTAGAGAGCATCTAATGATTTAGCAGGGTGTTAAAACTATATAATATCCAAGAAGTCATCATTGATCATAGATCAATTAATCAAATCATCATAGATATCTAAGCAGGGATTCTAGCAAACTCATTATGCCTCACTCTCTATACCAGTGTTTCTTAGCCATAGCAACTTTAAGCTGTGTGGACTTCAACTCCCAGAATTCTCTAGCCAGCAAGGCTAGCTGGGGAATTCTGGGAGTTGAAATCCACACGGCTTAAACTTGCCAAGATTGAGAAACACTGCTCTATACTTGATGAAGCACTGATGATGGTACCTAACTGGGTAATGAAACATCTGCAAGCAGACAACCAAGCTCAGAGAACACCAAGGATGCCACTGCTCTATATTATTACTACAAATTTTGTTACCCCAGTTTCTGTTACATTTGCAAATCATTCAAACAGGCTTTATACCCCAACTTGTGATTCCCCCATTTTGCCCTTACCATATATGGATTCTGAATGTGTTTCACATAGTTTGACCACTAGAGAGGATCTTCAGGCAATCATTGTTCAGCTTGAGGTAGCAGTAAGTGAACTCTGAGATTATAAGTCAATCAGCCTGCACTCTGCTTCTATCTTGCTGTCACTGAGGTTTTCCCCCTCCATCTCTAATTTCCAGTGCTCCATTAAAAAACATACACATACACACAAACTTTCAGCTCACTATGGCCTACAAAGCTACTGCATATCTTATTTGGCCTGATGAAATGGAACCAGGAGGTGGTGGTGGTTGTTGTTCAGTTGTTGTGTAGAACTCTTTGTGACCCCATGAACCATATCACGCCATGCCTTACTGTCCTTCACTGCCTCCCTGAGTTTGCTCAGTTTCATGCTCATGCTCAGGAGGTAGGTGATACATAATCTGTCTAGTGCAGTGTTTTTCAGCCTCAGCAGCTTAAGATGTGTGGATGTCAACTCCCAGAATTCCCCAGCAAGCATAGGGAATTCTAGGAGTTGAAGTTCACACATGTTAAAGTTGCTGAGATTGAGAAACACTGGTCTAATGAGACAGAAAACTTCCACCGACTAGTAAAATCTCACTGGAACGTGAGTTTTGCTCATATATTGTGTTTGCCTCAGAATAATGCTTGGAGGAGATAGACCCTTGGATGGTTTAGATGATTGGGGGGGGGGGTGTCTCACAATTAGAAAATAAAGACAAGATTGGACCAGACAGTGCTGCCTACAAGAAACTGTTGGATTCTTACTGCTGTCCTGCTGTTAGTCTTAGAGAACACTGATGAATGTAAGTACAAGAGTCAAGATTAAGTGAGCAACAAAAGCAGAGTTTTGCAGGGTAAAGAACTCTCATACATTTTCCAATTAACATCAGCTGGCTTCTAGGAAAATACCGTTTCGGCCACATTTAAAGCTGCATCTTATGGATCTTACTGTTGCTATTAACTGTAGTTCTTAACTCAACTCTGCATGACTCCTACCTGATGCTGTCCATATTTACCCAGATTTGCTTCCTGTGACCTTCACTTGTTAAAGGATCTTCCTTGCGTGTACCTTTGCCTTGACAGCCTTAATCCTCTGGCTTTCCCAGCTTTGACCTGGTTAAGTTTGACTGATGCTGTATTCCCCTTTTGGCTTGTAAGTGCTTTATTGCTGCTCCGAGCCATAAACGTGACATGTAGAAGTGCAGGAGGAAAAAAATCCCTTGAAGATGTGGCAAGGAAACTGAATTGATAGAATTTTGTAGTGGGTTGCCACCGATTTGCTGTCAATGTCATGTATAAAATAACAGAGATATAATAAAACTGTTGAAGGGTAGAGCTTATTATATTAGCTGGAAAATTATAAATTTATCAAAAATCCAGTGACATAAAGAAGCTTCAGGGCTTCCTTCTACTTCTGTCATTTGCTGGTATGTACGTAGGTGCTTTTTTGTTTCTAATGTTGCCGTTCTTGATATACTGACCTACATGATGAAAACAAATTACTGTTGATCCCCACTTCTGAAAATTAGGACAGTACAGAAATTATAATTTTTCTTCATCTTTGGCTGGGCTTCCTTCTATGCTAAACTATATGTGTAATGAAAATTAAATTCTTAATTTAAAAAAAACCTGGAAATCTTTGTATTCTGTTGTATATTTATAATAGTCACTTTTAAGATTAGTAAATGGCCCAGAATAAATTTGGGTTTCTTCTCAAACTTTTACACTCGTATCCATTTTAACTGGCCGTGCAAACCTATACTTACAGTTCAGTGGGGCATAAATTCAGGATGCAGAAATTGCAGCTAGATTCGATTATTCATTTAGAATCCCTAAGCTTAATTGGTTGAGTAATCCTCTATAGAAGGTGATATCCATAGGATTTTGAGTTTATTAACTGAAACCGTACAAAAGGACTTCCTCTCTTACCCTACTTTTATGATTGATAGTAGCTTTAAATATTAGGAGGTCAGTAGAACCCATCAGAGCTCTGCTGAATGAAGTTCCAGGAAAGTATTATGTATGTGTTTATTACATTAAAAGAAAAGGAGGGAATGAAAAGTGATAGTGTGATCACTATGTAAGTATCTTGGAGACTAATATAACATATGCTGCAGAAATTGGGAAAATTCAAAACAAGTGTTAAGCAGTCTCTTGGGCCCTAGGCCTCATTAGATTTTTAAGAGCATCAGGCTAGAAACCTGAGTTTCTGAGTCGTGAGTTCTAGTCCCACCTTGGGCACAAATCTAGCTGGATGACTTTGGGCCAATCACTCTCTCTCAGCCCTAGGAAGCAGGCAATGGCAATCCATTTCCAAAACCTTGCCAAGAAAGCTGCAGGGACTTGTCTAGACAGTTGCCATGCATCAGCACTGATTTGAAGACACAAAACAAACAAACAAAGAAAAACAGCTTTCCAGAACATTGAAAAATGTTTTTAATGAATATTTTAACGTTTTTACTACCTTTAATCATATTTTAAACATGCTGTTTTAGTTCACTGTTTTTTATCTTTGCATTTTTTCAAGTTGTAAGCTGCCTCAGTTGCCCTTTGCAGAGTATTAATCAAATTAACAACAATTCAACAGCTCTTCAAATAAATTGAATCATGATTCTGTCTGCAGCTTATCGTCCCTGACCACTGTCAAACCCTCTGTATCCTCTGCAACCCTCTGGAGCTCAAAGATATGTTGACAGTGTAAAACAGGGTCGTGACAGTTGCAACCTGTAGGCAAGTGCCAACAGGACACCATTAGGGCAAGCAGGATCAGCTCTAGGTTTAAAACCCCTCCACCCCCACCCAAATATTAGCACTTGCGTCATCAGACAGACAATGATATTGCCAGGAGAAAGGAAGTCATGGACAAGCTTCCTTCTGGGGACCATCTGCCCTTGGATCTCCCACCCAATTTCCCCCTTCTAACATAAACACTCTCTCATTTCTATACACTCCTTACCAGCAATTGTATTTGTACCTTTCCTTTCTCTTTCTGTATGTTTGTTACTTGTTTTTCTCCAGTGGGCCTCTAATGGAGGCTGGATAGTATCTCTGCTAAGGCTCTGTGTGTGCATGTGTGTGTTTGTGTGTTTAAGGACAAAAGATGTTTTGTACTCTGAATTTGTGGACTTCAGGAGTTGTGGGGGTCTTCATCTTTCTTTACTGACACCAATGCTCTCAGATACTTGTATCTCTAGGGCAGTGTTTCTCAACGTTGGCAGTTTTAAGATGTGTGGACTTCAAATCCATTCCCAGAATTCCCCAGCCAGCCATGGCTGGCTGGGGAATTCTGGAAGTTGAAGTCCACACACCTTAAAATTGCCAAGGTTGAGAAACACTGCTCTAGGGACTTAGTGGCTGCTGTTGCTTGGGATAAATGTAAATAGCAGTAGTGATAGCAGGAGGCAAGCAAGCAGAGTTGCAGTCTTTGGTAGTAAGCAATTTTGTAAGTAAACGAACTCTTCTTCCTTCACTGCTAGGCCCTCCATGGTCGGAATAAGACTTCATTTGAAAGTAGTTGTTTCCATTACATTCCTTGCTTCTGGCTATCTTTGGGTACCGAGGAGTTATACACATTGCAGAGATGTAAGCAGCGTGCTACTTTCTGTTAGTTTCTACCCACCTAATTAATGAAGCCTCTTACACCAGGAGCTGCAGTCTTTTCTTCTTTGGTAGCCTGCATCAGTTCCCAAAAAATCCTGGTAGGACTTACTTCAGAGTTAGAATTATGCTGCTGGCTGCTCCAACCTATTGCTACATTGTGTTAACCAAAATGCTGCATTTTGCATAGAGAAAAAGAATAATTAAATGTAAGCAACAGTGAGGTTCTTTGATGGGAATTGATTTCTTTTCATTCTGTTGTGTTTATTTTAAGACAAAAAGGTGCTTCAAAGTAAATGAAGACAAAAGTATTTTATTTAAGCAGAGTAATACTCTTGCAATCAGAAAAGACTTGTAGATAAAAGACTTGATGAAACAGCTCAGCCCACTTCCCCTTGAAATCAACTAGGGACTTTTCTTTAACTGAAATGAGTGTTGGATTAAGGTTCCAGCGAGGAACAAAGCCTGATAGCTCATATACACAAAACAATTTTCTAGAGCAAATCTTTGCTGTTTTGTGAGAGTTTATAAGTTCATTTCTAAAACTTTTAGCATAGAACGTATATGTATGTGTATATGTATACTGTATGTATATACATTACAATTCAGTAGAGGAGAAAAAAATCAAGTTATATTTCTGTAATGATATTATAAGTTCTAAGATAACAGAAAGCAAAACAAAAAAGAACTGTTAATCATTCACATTTCTATAGCTGCCCAATTTTTTGACAAGTCTGGTCAGTATACATATTTAAAACCAGAGAAACAGAACAGCACCAAACAAAAAAGGAAGATAGTAAAAAAAATACTGCTTCCATATTCCACCAGCTGGGAGGTGGTTGCAGAGAACTAACGTATATTCAGAAAAATTAAAATAAAATAAAATAAGTTGGTTCCAATATTAAAATGTCTGTACTGGTAAATCTATTTACTGTAGCTTAATCTAAGTAATTGAACTACCTTGACACAGTTATGAATGTGGCATGTACATTATCAAAAATAACACAATTGTTCAAAATGGCTACATTTTTCTAGGCACTAGAGTTATAAAAATTAAGCAGAATAATGAACATTATCTATTTTAATATTTACATATTTTCTAATAGTCATACACTACTAGTTAACTGTTTTTATTCTTGAACTGAATTAAAATTGTATATCTATATTACTTACCTAGGCTATGTAACAGCAGACAAGAGTTTGATACTTGCTATTCTTATGAATTGTTTAATGACTTTATTAATATTTTTCTGCATCTTTGTAGATTTTGCAAAAAATCTTACTGGTGTATTTGTACTTATTGCTTTTCGCTGCATGGGGTTTGATTCATGGAAACATTCAATATAAATATAAATGGATCAAAATAAGTTATATTATGAAGTATTTTTATTTCAGAGTTCAGTGTCTTGGATAAGCATTACAAAATAGGTCAACCCTGACTGTTTTACACATTCATCAAAGGGCAATTGTGCCAGAAATGGATCATGGCATTAAATTTCTAAGCTGCGTTATTTGGTTCCACCATTCAGAAAAGAGTAATAATGACAAGACTTTAGAAAATAATTGCAGGGATATTTTTTTTCCAGAACGTACCATATCCAATCCCTATCTTCTTAAAAGGATTTAAAGCAATCAAACAAACATCGGCTTTGAAGGGGTTTAGTCGGTGCCATTTTGCAGCCTAATTAATTAGCATTGCCAAATCAATTGAGGTCTCATGGCACTGAACTTAAATCTAATCTGTAGGAAATACCTCAACTACAATATGCTGACTAAACTTGGACTCAGAATCTCAAAGAGCTTTGCTATCACTTGCTTGTGATTCCCTCTGATTTTTTGGTCTTTAAACAATGTAGTTCTGAAGGGGACAAGAGTAAGGTGCTCGGTATGTTCATTTTGTTAACCCACTAACAAAATGAGCAGAACTAATCTTATTGAGGTGTGACATTGGAGCTACAGTAAAAGAAAGAGCTTGCTGGAACAGGATGATTTGATGGTAAAGACGTCTTCTATCTTTGACAGAAAACACATGTCAATGTTTCAAGGTAGGCAATGCCAAGAAACAGAAACGGTAGGGATTCCAGGAATCATCTTCATTGCTGTAAGGTAGAATAATGAAATCTTGAAAGCAGAGTTTCTCTCTGCCTCATTCTCATACTAAGTAAAATCAGAGCAGGGCTATTTTGAGTTTCTTTCTTATGCTTCCCATTTTCTCAGGGCTTGAATTGTCTTTTCTCCTTCCTTAACAACTGATTGCTCTCTTCTTGAGACCAGATCTACATTCTTTCATGGCATATTTGCTCTTCCCATCTACATGACAAGCTGCAGCAGCCAATGTTCTATCTTGTAATCGTCTGTCAAAGATATAAAACAGCCTTATTTTTCAGTAACTGGGTGTGATAGAATAAAAAAGGTAGGAGAAATGGGCAAATCTTCCAGTTTCCATGTTTTGCTCAGCTGGTATTAGATGGGATGTGTGACTGGAAGACTCTCTAGATCTGTGATGAGTATCTGAATACCCTCCAGATGCAAGGCCAATTGCTATAGGCAAAAGTCAGGGACTGCTGAAAACTGTACCTGAATAACATTTTGATTGCCAAAGTTTTCTCATTCCTGCATTAGATACCCACTCTCACGTTGCCCATTTGTTCTTTGTGGTAAATACATTTATTTAGAGCATTTATAAATATTTATAAGATTTTTACAATTGATAAAATTTATAATGTTTCCATAAACAGTATCCCATATTTATTTAATTCATTTATAATGAATTATATTCCATACATAATTCATATATATGAATATATATTATATTCCTATAGAATTCTGTCCATAGGAAAGCTACCATTTAGTTTGAACAGCTTTTCAGGAAAGGCGTTTTAGGCTAGTGGTATTCCCGTCATGATGTTGGGGGTTGGGGGTGGGCAGTGGGCAGAGGAGAGAAATTCCTGGGAAGCAAATTGGAAGGCCAAATGGTGCTTCAGAGAGTGAGGGGACATGAACATAATACCTATCTGCAATTCCTTATACCAAATGTATTTTTTCCCATGTGATATTGGAAAGCAACATGTGATCCTGGTAAACAAATTGCAGCCAAGGAATTGTTTTAAGAAATTGCAGCCAAGTGATACATCTGCTTGCTTCAAAGTACCCTTTTGCATTCAGATTAAAAATTCTCACAGCCCTGCTCCTTCTCTCTCTCTCTCTGTATGGCTTCCAAATCACAGGAATTAGAATTTCCATAATATTATGCATTGGTCAGACATAATCTCAAGTAATGTGACAGCTGCTGAGCACCACACTTCAGTGATTCCGAGAGAGCTGGAACAGGTGCAAAGAAGGGGAATGAGGATGACCAGGAAATCTTATTAGAAGTGTCTGAACAACTGGTACGTTGAACCTTGACAAAAGGTAACTGAAAGGGAACATGATAGTGCTTGTCAGGTACCTGAGGTGGTGGCATGTAGCAGAAGGTCATGACTTGTTCTCTATCATTCCAGAATGCAGGTTATGAAATAATAGTTTCATGTTTCAAGGCAGATTCTAATTAAATGTAAGGAAAAACTACCTAACACTCAAACAAAATACCTAGAGATGTGATAAGCTCCATCTTAATGGACCTCTTCATCAGAGCTTAAAGAAATCTCTCTATGGAATGCTTTAACTTGGCTTCCTGTGCTGAATGGGTGAATTGGACTCATTGCCTCAATGGTCCATTCTAATTCTATAATTCTTTGATAAAATACAGAGATGCTTAACCTACAGAAAACAAAAGTTTCAGAAAATGTAAAGGCAAAGATGCCCTTGAGTTTGACTCCTTGTGACTGCATTCATGCCGTTTTCTGGGCAGTGTTGTGGAATTGGTTTGCCATTGCCACCTTCTTCTAATTTCTCACTCTAACCAATTGCTCTGGAATTTTCAAGCAGTCTCCCAGCTATTTATCAACCAAGACTGTTCCTGCTTAGCTTCTGAAATAACTAAAATCAGCTAAGTGCTACAATCTGCTTTGGAGGCCTTATGCAACATAAACCTAAAAAACCTCAAAGTATTATATATCAAAACAGTGTTATGATTTTATTTAAATTCTTTCTCCTGCCCAATATGCATTGCATGCATTAGCTGTCTTAATTTTTCTTAGGAATTTATTTACTGTTCTCATCATCATCTCCTGGTGTTACTTTTATTTTCCATCTGTGAGAGCCATCTGGCCACTACTAACAAAACCAAGAAGTATGGCAGACTGAAAAAAGGTGGCACTGCTAAGCAGCCCTTAGAGTTTTGCTGAATTTGAAGTTCTTCATTGCTATCTTCTGAGGTCTGATTTGTATTCCTATCTAATCCAATCCCAATTTACTCCAGAAATGGGATATTTAATGTTCCTTGCAGGTTGAAGGAAAAAATTGTTTTCATCTGGTCCAGTGTCTTTGACATAAGCCCAATCTGTAGAAATCAACAGAAGATGCTTTTCACAATCTGGGAATGTGTTTTAATTGAACCAATGATTCAGTTGTCTAAAGATATAGAAGCAAGGAAGGAATCAGCAAGTGCATGATGTACTTAGGATAGGCAGAATTTACTTTGATCCATATCTTTAAGCCAACCAAACTAATTTGCACTTTCTGTGATAATACTGTATGTGGAATAATAAAAAGATGCAGTAAATGTAAACTATTTTTTAAAAAATTGAAGACAATGAACATCTTCATCAGTGTGAAGTGTATTCTTCATTAGCAAATGTATTGGTGCAAATATACATAATTTTAAATTCTTACATTTCCATTAATCTGACAAGTCTTGTTCTTAATAAATTCATGCTGACTATTTTCAGGGTGCTTATAGATTGAATCATATATGAGTAGCTCTAGGATCTTCTCAGGTATCAACTCAGTGGACACCCCCCCCCCCTCCTTTTGAAGATAGGACCATTTCCCCACTTCCAGTCATCTGGCACTTCATCCATTCTCCAGGAGCTGTGCAAGTTAATAACTACATGTTCAGTCAGACCATCTGCAAAGACTTTCAGTACCCTAGGATGCAATTTATATAGTCCTTGAGATTTAAACTAATGCATAGTAAATAGCAACATGGTGAAAGAGTACCTATCAAACTCAAGCTGCAATCCTGCCCACTCCACAGATCTTTTGAATTGTTTGGTAAAATATGTATGTCTAGTTGAGAATACAAACCAAACCAGGAGTTAAGTAGGTTTTGCCTTTTCTTTGTTATTTGTTAGCATTTTGTGTCTCCATGGAACCAGTAGTATATTATTTCTTTTTATTCTGAGTCTATGCAAAGAAGCCTTTTTTGTTTTCTTATCCTTATCCTTCATCAAGCTCAGTTCATTTTTAACTTTAGTCTGATGCATTCTCTATCATTTTGAGCTACTTGTATTTAGTCTTTCTGATACCATTGTTCCTTGATGACCTGTGTAAAGAGGCTTGAGATATATGTTTGTGCACTGGTAAGTAAGCGTGCAAATTTTCCTCTCTCTATTTCTAGGTTAGCATTCCTTTCTCTTATTATAGGTATTTTTTTTCATATATTGTAGCATTTTTTAAAATATTTAAAATACTTAAGTCATCAGTGCATTATTGAAAGAACAGAGTCTAGGAGTTGACAACAAGGTAAACTCAAATGTCATTGCATAGCTGAAGAAAGGTATGGAATTTGTTTGTTGTATGTGTTTCATTTTCCCCCCAAAATGGCAATCTAGATTATATTGAAACTAACATAAATAAAAGTAAAGTCAACAAAAAGACCACAACTAAGTTTATATACACCCATTAAAAATTTTAAAATTTTAAAAATGTCAATAAAAAGAAATCAAAAGCATTTGCATATGCATTTCATAAGAAAAATCAATAGAAATAAGAAATTCTTGTACAAATAAGAATATCACAGAAAAGGAGCCTACCTACTTTCCATTTGCAAACTTCCACCCTTTAGGAGTAGTCACTGATAAGTCCTACGTTTTATTTCCACTGAACTTATGAAGGTATCTCAAAACTCTGAAGGTTCAGTTATGAGTGACCATGAACTTCCTAATAGGATCCTATTTGAAATTCTATATGATGTTTGCCCAGAAACAGACCAATTGACAGTGCAGTTATTTTAAAATCACATATTACTACACCCAGCTTGTTTGTAGCGTGGATGCTGCATTCTGGATCAGCTGAAGTTTCAAAACATATTGACCACCAAGCAGTACAATGTAACTAAGGTACATGTCATCCTGGCCAGATTTCAAATCTTCAGAAATTAGTGCAGCCAGAGAATGATAGAACTGGTGATTGAGCTACCTTAGTATTAGATCTATCGATGTATAAATATTTCATCTTGATAAATTTGTATTTGAGGCTTGCCTCTTATTTCCCAGTAGGTAACCTTAATTTACAGAGAATATATAGGCATGTAGATAAGGAGCAATCTATATAGCAATCTATATAAGCATGTAGATCCTTGTTGTGCAGTTTGACCAAGAGCACTTCTGTATCATCTGAATTAAATCTCAATTTATTTTCCTTTATCCAGCTATTACCAATATCAAACAGTGTTTTAGAATACGAGCAGCTTATTGTAATTCTACCATTAACGTTAGATACAAGAAATAAATGTCTCATCAAAGTACCTATTGATGAGATCCTAAATAAGTATGTTTCTTTTTATGATAGAAGAGGTTCCCAAAATATTACTAATACTATGTACAGAAGGCATACCAATGTTTCCAAATTGAAGGGAATGTCAGTAATTCAATGATAAAACCTTTGTTTCATCTGCAGGCTGTCCCAGGTAACATTCCTGGTCATTTCAGGTAGACTGGGAAAAAACCAGATCTGAAACCCTGGAGAGCTCTTGATGGTCTATATAAATAATACTCAACTAGATGTACAAAGTGTCTTAAGAAACTTCCCATATTCCTGTATTAAAAGATGGGATCCTTTTCTTAACAAACAATTGGTGTTACCAGAAATACCCAGTTCTTTCTGAAGATTTTTGTTTCTGTCATAGACTCTAAACAAGAAAGCATAAATCCAAATTAAATGGGCAGCTGTATAAGACATATGTGAATGACAGTCACATCCTACATTTCAGTTTACCCAGTACTACAGAAAATCTCTTGTGAATGCACATGTTTCTGCTCCTGTAACTTAAAGGAGTAACATACTATTAAAATATGTGTGTTCAGGATTTTGTGATATGTTTTCATTTTCACAGAAAATGTCAACACTGTTTATAATTAATGCAAAATACAATGAAAATCGAAGCAATTAATATCATTAATTGCAAGGGGAAGGTGGCGATATTGGTTAACAGAAAAGTGCCCGTGCAAACATATGTGTCTTTCATTGTCAGTGGAATCAGCATCAATAAGCCATGTTATAATAAGCAAAGAATATAAAGATCGGGGAGATCTGTATGGCAGAAGATGACTTTTGGTTCTGGGTGGCCTGGCATATTATAAGCCAAGAACATCTTGAATGGGGTTCAGTAGTTTAATGACAGCCAATGTAGAGCTTTTAACAAAGGTATCCTATGTATATGGTAAATTGCAACACTGAGCCATATTGTTACCACATTCTGCATTACATGAAACTTCTCAATCAAATTTTATGGCAACCCAGATAAGTGCATTCAAATAATTTAATCTTAAAGTTACAATGCATCAACTCCTGGTCAAGATTTTCCTATTCAAATCTGTAACTGCCATACAACCCCAAACAGATAAATCTGTGAGCACCCCTGACTGCATACTTGTTTCCTCAGGTGGAGTACAGCATAAGGATATTTCCAACTCATGGGATTATGAACTGCCCACCTATGATACCTGTTTTATTTGCCCTGATTTAGCAGACCACAGCTTGAAGATATAACAGAGATTATGAGTATGCCATGAGTATGTTGATTATATTTTGTCCCAAATCCACTAATAACTACAGGGGTTTCAGACAGACATGAAATACCATTGGAGATAAAATGGTTCCATATGGCATCTTACAGTAGACTTACCAAAGGGCTAAGACACAATCCTTCAGTACATCTCTTTGTAACTGATTCTACAAATAGGAGCAGAACCACTGCAATGAAATGTCTTCTATACCAGCTTCACAGATTTGGCCCTAAAAGTAACAATAATTCCTTAAGTGGTACTTAAGTCATGGAGGCTTAAGAAATACTCTCAAGCTTACAGGGTTTTGGAGAATAATTTCAGAGGAGATTTCAACAGGCCAATTGTGAAGTTCTGATGGGTGAAATTAGATTCTCAGGCTGAATTTTTCACACTTCAAAGTATATATATTTGTAACTGAAGATAACACTTCATGCATCTGATGAATTGAACTGTAGACCATAGAAGCTTATACCATCATGAATAACATTACTCCTTTGGAACATGTTATTTCTGTCCCATAATGAATGTAGCAAATGTGATTACACTGTGAGGATCTTTTATAATTTACATCACAAGTCCATAAAGGAACATGGTATAAATAGAAAATAATAAAATTAGTACTGAGTGCTTAAGGGATTTTTTTGAACGCAAATAAGCTAAATACAGTATATATTTACAGGAATAGTACTAACTACTACTAGCAAGAATGAGTCATATAACAAATAGGTGCTTGAATGCATATTGTCATAAATATCCATTCTCCAAAGACATAGCATCAGCTGTAGCCTTCAGCTGAACTTGGATTCAGTGCTTGCCCCCTACTAATGAAATGGGCCTTTGGGGAAAAAATGGCGATAGTTCTGTCCAAAGATGCTGCTTGGTTCTCAGCATGCAGCAAATTCTATCCAAGAAAGACCTATGCAGTAGATGATTCATAAACCTTATTCTGTAATATTGTCATTTAGTTTTTCAGTACCAAGCAAGGCAGTTCTTGCTGGCAGCAAAATGAATCTACAAAATGCACTTCTATCACAGCAATATTAAAATGATCCAGTTGTTGCTAAGTGTTTTAAAGAGTTATAGTATGTATGCTGTTGCATACTGTATAAGCATGTTAACAACTTCTATTTCTAGCTCCATTCTATTCATTTTTAATGTCCTTTAAAGCAGCTAAAGAAACATTTTGTTGCCAGTTGCTCTGTGGTAGCCATTTTCCATATTTCATCTATTACTTTTGGGGTTTTTTCCTTCTTTCAAAAGTTGAAAATGTTGTATGTTAGACTTGTAGCTAAGGATACTGTTCAAATTAGCTTAGCATCCTCCAACCTGATGTCCTAGAATGTAGCTAGAAATTCTGTGGGTTAAACTCCCAACACATATGGAGTGTACCAGCCGTGAGAAAGCTAGATGGGCAACCAGAAGCTCATCCTGATACATGTGGTTCCCAGCCTCTGAAACAGATAATTTCAAATAACCCAGTGCATGTGCTCGATGTCCAAGCAAGGTCTGAATAGGTATATTCCATATGGAAAACAAAGTTGACTTGATAATTTTGAGAAAAAGTGATAAACAATTGCACTGGTCAAATGGATAGTTTATTTTTGCCATTTTTAAAATTTAGGCTACTTAGGTATATACCCTCATACATGTTTTAAAATTCTGATTAAACTTCTCCCTTTCTTAGTTGTTTGATTCCCCCCCCATGTACTTGTATTCTGTACTGGCTAACAATGTATTTTGCTTAAATATATTATTTTTATTTAAAATGGGTTTAGGGATGTGCATCATTTTTAACTGAAGTGAAAATCCTGAGTTGAATCAGGGCATTTCAAGCAGATTCAGATTGAAAAATTATCATCAAGATGAATATGATAAATATTTATGCATGCACAGTGAAACATCTCTTTCTGCCTGCCTACCTGTCTGTCTATCTCTATCATAGTTCTTCTTCAAAGAACTCAGTGCAGCCTGCATGTTCTGTCAGCACACACATTTTTCTTCACAACAATGCAGTGAGATACAGTAGGTTATGCTAAGAGGAGGTGACCCAGTGAGTTTCACAACTGGATAAGAATTTAAACCTACATCTCTTAAATCATACCTTGACACACTCTCCTCTATTCCATCCTGATTCTTCCATGATTTCCTACCAAGAAGAGAACAGAGGTAATCCATAAACACTTCATTTCACTGATCAGAAGATCCATTGAACAGTCTGCCAATTTCAAGTGTTTGGTGCTGAATCCAGGTGGATTAGGTACTGTAGGGATAATGTTAGTGTTCCTTCCCATTTGTTGAACAACATAATCACTTTCTGTGGAGTCCTTGGGGTTTTCTGAACTTGGTTCTTTTCTTGCAAACATTTCATTACCTGGCTAGGTAACAGCACTGAAGATGTTACCTAGCCAGGTAATGAAACGTTTACAAGAAAAGAACCAAGCTCAGAGAACCCCAAGGACTCCACAGTTCAACCCTGAGCTACAGTACACATATTCACCTCTATTGACAATCACTTTCTGAACTAGCTAAAGTGATATCTGGGTTACCGTAGGATTTTATCTTGAGAGGTTTACCCCCAGCCATGCACCCCCCCCCTAGCCAATTCTGGTGGCTGTTTCTATGCATGCAGCAGAGCACATGCTTGATTTGGTATTCCATTCAGCTTCTGATAGCGATATGACAGTGAACAAGTTTTCTGCAGCTACTTTGTAATGGACAGATCACTCTCTAGTCAGTTTTAGACTAGTGGCTGGCATAAACTTCTGCAAGGGTAGAAGAGTTGTTAACATTATCTGATCTTGCTGTCTAACAGATCTATGCAGTATTTACCACCTCATCTACTTGAGATACTGTAGGCCTTTGTGGATCTCTAGGACATGCAAATGCCACAGGCAACTGACACTGTTACTCTGAAAGCACTCTTCCTTCTATGAGAATTCAGTTGGCACCTTGGTTTACCAGGGAAGGCTTTTAGTTAACACTTTTCATTAACAATTTTTTAAAATTTATTTTTGCTTTTATTTTTATGATTTATGCTCTGTATTTTTTAAATTGTTTTAAGCCTTCGAACAGAAAGACGGGGTGTACATTCAATAACAAATAAAAATATTGAATTTAGATGCTTACAATTATTTCTATTTCTAAAATAACAAATGCATATTGAAGGGCAAATATTTGCTTCTGTACAGTTTTTACTTTATTTACTTTGTTCTTTTTTATGCTTATTCCTCCTGATGTTTTAATGATTCATTGTTTATTGTGGAGTCCTTGGTGCTCTCTGAGCTTGGTTGTTTGATTGCAGACATTTCATTACCCAACTAAGTAACATCATCAGTGCTAGTGAGTGTGGGGTTTGCTCCTTCTTTATATACACTAGCTTGCCCTGCCAGTGTTGGTGGGGTGTGGTGGTTTTCTCCTTGGTAGTTCCTTGATTAGAGTATTGTTTTCTGCTTGATTGTTTGTCTGGTGTTAATCCCTGCTTATCTGGGTGTAGGCAGCTGAAGAGGATGTATTCTAGTCTTTTTGTTTCTTTTTTAGCTTTCTTATTGTCTCTTTTGAATCAAATCAAATCAAATCAAATATTTATTAGAGTCATAGACCAGCATAACTGTCTCTTTTGAAAAGTGTATAAATGTGGTTTATCTTTATGTGTCTATTGATAGCTGATGTGTCTTGAATGCCAAGCTTCCAGGAATTCCCTAGTGTTTTTGGATTTAGCTTGGTCTAGGATGCTCACAGTTTCCCAGTTGAAACTATTGTTGAGTCTGTCCATGTGTTGTGAAATAAGGAGTTTTTATCATGTCTTTGGACTGCTGGTTGGTGTTCATAAATGCACTCTTCTAGTCTTCCACCTGTCTGTCCTACATAGTGGCTGTTACAGTCTTACAGTGTGGCTGATTCCTGTTTTTGCTTCTTGGGCTACTGGATCTTTTGGTTTACTTAAGGTGTTTTGAAGGGCTTTAGTTGGTTTGTGTGCCAGGGTGATGCCATGTGGTTGTAATAGTCTGTTGGTTGTTTCTGAGATGTTTCTGATGTATGGCAGTGTTATCCTTTTCATAGCTTGTGTTGGTTGTGCTGTAGTTGATTGGCTCAGGCACTTTTTGGTAAAGTTGTGTGGGTATCCACTTTGTTGGAAGATGTTGTATAGGCAATCCGTTTCCTTTTTCTGGTGTTCTGGGTTGTTGCAGTGTGTTTGGGCCCATCTGAATAATGTTCTTACACATTATTATGTGTTATCTTATGGGAGGTTGGGTTGATACTTTGGTAATGGAGCTCCTTAAATCCTTCTAGACTGCTGTACTCTTGTGACTCATTGTTGATTTCTCTGCTTACTCTCCCCATAAATGTTGGTGTATTGTTGGTGTTCAGACTAGGAAATATGCTATTTGGACTATTTCAGTGGATTTCATTCCTCGAAATGATTTACATCATACTGAGACCTCAAAAACACTGATAGCAGCAGCATAGAACATGGGGACAGAGGTAACAACTGGGGAGCGTGAAAGATGGGCAATTTCTATCTGGAAAGGAAACAGGAAATGTAGTTTGTCATTCCTGAATGAAGTAAAAATTGAGCTGGAGGGTAGTTTCTGAAGTATGATTAAAAGCTGACATTGACATTTTGCAAAAGAAATAAAAAGGAAGCATGGAAAGTAGCCAAGGGGAGGCACATAAACCCATATCCAGATACAAGAATAGCCTGGTATTCATAAATTGAGATTTAAGGCTTGATATTCTGCTCCTGCTATATTCTGCTCCTGTAACAGATGAGTAGGACCAGATGATGCACAGAATATTCCCCATATCTGTGAAAGTTGAAAGGATGGGTTTAAGAGGCACTATAGCTTTTTCCTCCCTTTTCTAAGGCAACAGATTCTTCTAATGCTCCCATATGATCTGGCTTAATCTCAGGTATGCATATCGTTGCTGGGATAAGGAGACACACAGATGCATGACAGAGCTGTTTACTTACAATTGTTATCATCCTGTTCTTGCATATTTAACACACAAAAACAGGCGATCAGGCTCCCCCATCCTTCATACTTTATTCTAAACCAGGAAAAGAACCATAAGAGGGAAGAAGCATAAGAGGAAAATATGAAAAAGAAGCTGTTATTGTTCTGAATTTCAATGCTTAACTCTGGGGGAAAACTGAGTGTTTTAAAATGTTATGCGGTGAGCCAGCATTTCTTCCTTACCTTACGATGCCATTAAGATGCCTGAAAGATAGTAGAAGTCCCTTGGTCTAAATGCAGTCTGGATCTGTTGAAATCTTTATCAGGAATTTGTGATGGTGGTTGCTTTTTGTTAGCCTTTAGATGATTTTCCTCTTCTTTCACAAGCCAGGAAGGGCATTACATTGGCTGAAGAAAGAGGGAAAGCATTTGGCTTCCACCATGTTGTTCTGATACACATAGTACAAGCTTCTGTCCCGTTCCAGTTCAAAATCAAGAATAGATTCCCAAGCTCTTTTATGATGTGGATATATTATCATAAAAAACAGGTAATTGCTGTTTTTCATGATCTAAGTTTAGGCTCCCAGATTCATGCTTATAGGGCCATTGCAAATAAGGGGATTAGGGCCTGTCCTGACACAAATTAGAAGAAGGTTCAAATATAAGAAGCATTTTTAAAAAGCCTTTAGAAAGAGACACTGTGGAGAACTAAACATTGTGTAGTATTATGGAAACCATCCTATTCTGTGGAAGCAAAGTCATTAGTTTTTGTTACTTTATAGAGTCCCCTGTTGTGGGGGAGATAGGCAGGGGAGAAATCCAGTAAATAATAAAATAATAATAATACTTTGTAATCTTTTGAAATTATATTGCATAGTATTGATAGATTATTGGGCAGCCTTCCCTCCAGCTGTGTTGGATTTCAGTTCTCAATCTCTGATCAGCATGTTCAAATATCCAAAATACCTGGAGGGCTGTTGGGAAAGGCCACTGTAGCATGTCTGTCAATGATCTACAAGAATAAAAAGTTCTGAACTACATTATTTGGGCTTTCTAAAGATGCCCTCCTACTATATGAACAACAGTAACTCATGGTTTCTATCTAATGGTTATTCCTATTTTTGCAATCCTCATCTGGTAACCTTAAAAATATTAAACCTTTCTTAGGGATTTTTTTCAAGACAGGTTCATTGCCTACCAGTTGTGTGAAATATTTGCATTGGATTGCCTTTCAGTTACTCAGTGTATGCCAAGCTTGCTGTGGGTGCCCCTCAGCTTATGTTGACTTGACTCCACAGTTAGCATGCTACAATTAGTATTATCAGTGAATGCTAAATATACCATATGAAGAAACTCTCTGCACACAAGTGGTGTGATGAGATCTAGCTCATACTCAGAAGAAAATACCGGTCTTACTACAAGGTTGAAAATCAGCAATCTGGAACCGTTCAGTTAACTACCACTCTTCCCTTTTGCCCATCAAATTTTGCAACACACACACACACAGACATAGAAACAGAGAGAGGACAAATGATTCTGCAGTCATTCACCCATTGTGACATACTAACTCTTTGATGGAAAACTTAGGTCCATTGAAATTCTACATCTGTTCTTTTGAGAGTAAGTCCTTAGTGATGTTGAATGTGGAAGCTATAAAACCTTAGTCATTCTTTTTACATTCTGAGAAACTGGTATCTACAGGATCACAGAAACAGCTGAAGAATAAGAAGTAATCAAGGAACTAGTTCCAGGAGGAGGATTACAGTGGCAATCTTAGAGAAGTCCAGAGTTATAAAAACTGGTTCCATGAATAATTTTGCTGTGAAGTTCCTCTTTTATAGATTCATGAAAAGAAAAGCAACTGTGCTAAAAATAATGGCTGAAAAATTGGTCTTGAACTTTACCATAAAGCTAAATAACAAAAATTACAAGGCAATCTAGTTTAGCTTTATAAAAGTTGCATTTTACATTCCTGGCATTTTATAGTCTGAGCATTGGTTTGGATATAATTAACAGTTTTACTAGGTACGTCATAGATCATTCTTCACAAAGAGTGCTCTGTCTGAAGGGTGAACAGGGGACAGTTTTCCATTTGAAGGCTTCTTATTATCTAGTGCAAAGAAGAAGAAAAACATTCAAAATGTGCAGGTGCAACAACACTTGCCTTCCTCAAAACAGCTGCAAATAACTACAAATAGCTAAATAAAATGTAAATGAAAAAGTTAAAGAATCAGTATATATCTTTTCTCTGGATACATGTGTGAATGAATTAATCTTAAATTGGCAGGTGAGGGAGGAATCCTGACAGTGAACACATTAGTCTGAGAAAAGGAGTCTAAAATTGTGAATGCTGCCCAGAACTCTCATGACGCTTATTTCCCATATTTCTTACTTGGAATAATTAACAACTTTTGACCACAAATGGAATTTGCTTGCTTGTTAAGTGCTGTTAACATCTGCTACACAGCAACAAATAAAAGCATGCTAGTAATACTGCAGTATAGTATTTCTTTTAATTGCATTTTAAATAGCATTTTCCAGAGCTTTGTGTGTGTATGTGTATGTGTGTATTAATTAACTTTATTTCGGAGTTGCCATTAAATACCCAGAGACAGATTTGGCGGGAGTTATAAATTTTGTCTCTACCATCCATTGACACAGACAGTGCAGTACTGGACAGGTGTCACCCCTGCCAGTAACTCTTCTGCTTGCCAGCAGATCTGTCAGTGAGATTATTGTCCTGATCCTTTTGTTCACCAGTGAGGAAGTTCAATACATTTGCTCTTTTGTATTCAGAAAGTAAATATTTGTTCTTCCCAATCATTGCCACCTGCTTTGGGACCTATGAGAGGTTCTTTCATTTTTTAATGTTTAGTTTATCTAAGGAAGAAACAGAAACAAGTGCTAGATTTTCATTTCATAAGTAAAAAATGCAACAATAATGTGAACAAGTTGATGGCCGCTAGAAGTGATTCTAGGGGGTTAGGGTAATGTAATGATTACATGTTGGGAGATGCGATTATGGACACCAATTGCTATTAATTATATAGAGGCACAATTGTGAGTTCAGATTACTGCTTTTTGTAAAAAAAAAAAAAGAAAAAAAAAGCCCATTAATTACCTGTTCCAGTTCATAATTTTAAACAATTAATTCTGCCTGTGGATATCTTTTTTTCACCCTAGTTTGTGGAACAGAATAGTTAGCTTCCCTATATTGTCTCTTGGCCAATCAATCCTTTGCCACAGTCACAAATAGTAAAGGAATCTATTTGATGTCTATTCATAAAATGAATGATAACAGGATGATGTTAACAGCATCATGTGAAGCCTGAGATAGATGTCAGAGCACCAGGATAAAACATCTGTTTAGCTTTACTGCAGGATCACATTCTGTAACTGAAAACAAATATTCTGCAACAAGAATGAAAAAATATACTGAAGAATGGAAATAATTGTTTTTCATGATTAAATGCCACTTCTTTTAATATATCAGGAAATAAAATGTCACAACGTTGTGAAGAAATAGCCCTCCTGTGAAGTTCAGATATTCATGTGGAAAATTAGTTTAGGTATGAGTGAGTTTTCAGCATTTCAAAATCTTACTGCTAAATATGTTCAAGGAACTTGTAATCAGGATACTACTGAATGCTCATAGCTGTCCTAGTCCCAAAGCTTACTGAGAATGAAAACAGTCTAGTCAGAAATCTAGTCAACAATCAAATGGATTTTAGTAGGCCCAATATATAGATATTTCATGCATAAATAAATGTTAAAATGCCATCAGTGTTATGGCTCTGTAAAATATTGGATGGAGAATAAGCAGCAAGAGTCTCTTTCATTCTTTCTTTATAGAAGTCAGCTAGTAGTATTTTGTAGTAGCAATGGAGGAAAATTTGAAGTTGAGAGACAGAGAGAAAAGGCATCTTCCAGAAAACTGGGTGCTCCAAACTCCTAAACTGGTTGTTTTCTATGATCTCTCTTAAGACAAAAACAGTTCTTATAGGGCCACTGCTAATATTAGGCAGATGGTGAAGTGGTTGTCACAGGGACCAAGGTTTTGGGAAAAGGGAGTTAATATGTTATATTAACTGTCCAGGAACTTTTAGGTTTGTCTTCTGGTTTTAGGTACATTGACAGAATGCTGTCCCATTGTTACTGTTAAAGAAATGTTCCATCACCACTCCAGTTGACTTTGTAAACAGAATAGGAAGGACAACTTGTTTTTTCCCCTCCAGTAGCAAAATATCTTGAGCCATACAACACTTGATTTATAAGTGCACTGACCCAATTTGACACAAACTCACTGAGAAAAAAGCTTAGCTCATGCTAATTTTCAGATCTGCCACATCCTGCCAAACAGTTTCCTTTCTGGCTTATCATAATTCATCCATATTTAGGGTGGTTTTGTGAAGGTATGCCAAAGGCCAAATTCTATATATGGTGATAGCTGTTCACGATCACTTCATTAAATGCAAGCTTTTCTATGGCTGCCACACATTGAACTGTCTGTAGGAATGACCATTTTCTTTAGTTTCCTTTCCTGTAAAGATACTCAACCTTCCTAGCCTTACTTACATGTAGGATTTTCTAGCATAGTAACTCTCAATGCAAAACATAGGGACTTAAATGGAACAAAAGATGTTTTTTATGAATTTAAAGATTAAAGGAAATAAAGCCCAGAATATGATAATAAGAATCTCCCACTGTGCCTTCTAAGTTATTTCAATAACAGAACATAGACTTGCCAGCCAAAAATTACTGATCTAGAATATCATTCGTCATTGCCAAAAAAAGTTTTAAAAAATCATGTTTTCTCTTTCAGTCAACAAATATTCAAGAAAATCCTCCTACGTGCATCTGTTTTTTTAAAACCCCACCCACATTCTTATAATACCCTGGAAAATTGGCAATTGTAGCTAAAGACAAAGAAAAAAAATGATGTTACACTTACTAAAAGTTGCTTGGAATATAAAAGATGAATTATATGCTCAGCATTGCATGGAAAATGCAAAACAAAATAAATACATTTATTTTTTTGAGACATTGTTTCTGCTTACCCTCACCCCCAGGTAACACTGGATGACCATTTTCAAAGATCTTTGATTCTTAAGCAATTGCTTAGGAATATAGCAGTTATATATACTTTTTAACCTAAAATTCTTAGGGGTTGTTGCTTTGTAAAATGAAGCCATAATGAACATAATCTAAAGGTTCTACTACAGTTTTGTGTTTCTTGCTGGTTTTATCAGGAAAAACATGTATCAACAGCTTCTGGATTTTGAAGTTAAATGGACCACCCATGTTTCACTCAAAGAAGAGGACAAAAGTGCTCACCAAGTTGCATAACATTTGCACTTAATTCATATGCTACAATTTTAGAAATAACTATCACTTAAATAGAAACACACTATCATATCAACTCTACTAAGTTGTTCTCCTACTTCATTTCTGTTTCCTAGGCCATTCAGTCCAACTACATTTTCCTCCTTACTGTTCTAACTTGGGCATTCCAGTCTCTATCACAAGAAGTAGATCTTGCTTGCATGTTCTGTTGATTTCAGATTGAACTTGACCATAAAACATATCAACTTCTACATCAATGGTTGAAGCATAGACTTGAATAATTGTAATATTATAGGGTTGCCCATGAAGTCTAATTGATATTATCTGGTCACTGAAAGTGTTGTACCCAGGTATTATCTTTGCTATATTTTCTTGATTATGAAAGCAATGTTGTTCCTTCTTTTTCATATCCTGAGTAAGAAACAGTATGACCTTGTGACCAAAAGTGTTCAGTTCCAGTTCATTTCAATTTGCTGATATCTAAGATGGCAATGCGTAGTCAATTTCTTTCATCTTTCATTGTATTGAACTTTACCATTTTTGTACTTCTTACATTCCATGTTCCCATGTAATTCTGCCTTTGCAGCTTCATTTTTTTTTTTCTTGCCTGGCAACAGTAGCAATTAGATGTCCTTTAATCTAGTCAGGTTATAACTCCATTAGTACTCCAAATGATCTTCAGTAGCATGTTGAGTGCCATCCAACTTGAGCGGCTCATCATCTGGCATTACATCTGTAGTCACGTTATATTGTCTATCCATGTATTTTGCTTGGTAAAATACAGGAAAAGTTTATTATTGCCTTTTCCCACAGAGTATGAAATGATGCCTTTGCTGTTGTCACTACTGTAAAGTGATCATCAGCCTCCAGCATCTTCTATATCATTGTTGCCTGATATAGGCACTCGCTTGCTTTAGTTGTGCAGCTCGGATGACCTTTATGCCTTGGGTGACTCTGATAGGACTATATGATCTTGGCATTCTTTACTTATCCCTCCAAGATCACCCCTCCACCCAAGATCAGGCAGCATAATAGGTCTTGAGGGGCTGTTTCTGGGTAGAACTGTCTTTTTGTAAACAGCCTTGCCATCTCAAAGTAAAAAAGGTTCTTGAGTACTCCATCAGAGTTGTTAAAAGTCCTCTATAACTTTCTTGTTGATGGTGTTGTTTTCAGCATCCCTTAGGTGAGATGGGTGGCTATATAAATCAAACTGAATCAAATCATAAATGGAGTCATCCAGCTGGCCTGAAGGATGCTGTCATGCATGAAGCCCATGTAAGGTACAGCATTTTATTGTCCAAACTGAATGTTTTTCTCTCCAAGTGGGCAGATGAATCAATTTGGTACTGTCCAGATGTCTGTTGGTTCCATTCAATGGGAAATGTAGGAATTGTGATCCCCAACTCATCTGGAAAATATCAAAATGGGGACAGCTATGGTGAAAGATCTTGTCTGCATTATAATAACTGAGTAGGTAATACACTCCAGTGAAATATATGAAACGTGACTGATAGTTTTGATTTAAAGTTTATGATATCCTCCAGAGTGAGAGTAAAATAATGTTCTAGATTATTTTGTTCTAGATTATGTATTAGATACAGATCTTTCGTCTTTAAAAATAACTTTACCAGATAATCTTTTAAAAGATGCTTGGGCTTCAATTTGAGTTTTTGTTAAGATCAATTTGTTTAGGAATACAATTTAAATTAATTTTCATAAATTATTCTCCTAGGCAAACTAACTACTTGGCTCCTAGTAACTTAACTATTGCAGCTATTATCTGTTACTATCTCTGGCTCTCTTTTTTTTTTTTTTTTTTTGCCTGCCACTAGTGATAAAATCCCATGTCCCAAAAATCTTTGCCCCACGGCAGATAAATTCACATAAGGAGGTTTTGTGAACTTTTTATTAAAAAACAACTCAGTTACATGAATTTTACACAGATATATTATGTTGAATGCATTCAAAGATTTCCATACTTGATTTTTAATGGATTAATTTATTTTAATTATTTATGGGGTATTTTTAATTGTTGATGGGGTTTTTGATTTTAACTGTGAGCTGCCCAGAGTCACCTGTTGGGGGGAGATGGGCGGCATATTTAATAACAAATAAAATAAATAAATAAATATAAGTGGCTGAAACTCACTGCTGGGCAAAAACTTTGGGGGGGGGGGGCAAAAAAGGAACAAGAACCCTATCTCTATCATTCTGTACCTGAAGTTACTATTACTAAAAGCAGTCACTCTGTCTGCTGAAAGATAAACTTGAGTGAAGATCCAGAACTTAACTCAAGCGTATCCTTCCATTCAAACCACCCAATTCTCCCTCTCCAGGGTGACATTTGGAAATTGTTGGAACTTCGGCAACTAACTGGAACCCCCATCTGTCGGGCTGCCTTTGAAGCTTAGAAGCAACAATTGTTATAGAATGCAGTTGTTACATTTGTGGCAGATAGACCTCATCACTGCAGGAAACCACCAGTTTTTGTGGTTGTTGATCCACTGCATTTATTGCAAGTTCAAAATGCTAGTTACCATGTACAAAGTCCTATATGATGTGGCACCAAGTTATCTTAAGGACCACCTTGTCCAAAATGAGTCTGTCTATCCTGTTAGTTCATCAGGAGAGGGACTGCTCAGGGTGCTGCATCCATGTGAAGTGAAGACAAAGAACCTCTTTGGTTGTAATCACAACTCTGAAGTATTCTGTCCCTGGAGATATGCTTGGTTTCTTTCCTGATCGTTAGGAAGCTTTTAAAGACCTTCCTTCTTAAATTTGCTTTTGATATTTATGCTTAAGGGAGGAGAACAGTCATCTCTTATTATTGTTTATGACTGCTTTATTATGGTATTGTTTATATTGAAAGATTGCTGTTTGAAATTCTTAAATAGTATCCAGAGTTGTGATACAGAAGTTGTGTTAATAAAATATAATTGTGTCTTTTAGTTCCGAACATCTCTAATCTATGCTGGTACATGTCATAAGATCTTCGGGCTCAGAGACCAGGCTGTATTGTACTGTCAGAGCTTTCTGCGTATGCTTGTGGGTGACTTCCCTTATAAAACTGAACTGAGTACAGAAGTAATCAGCATATTATTCTCTATTGCACCTATGATAGCAAAGAAATAAAAATGGAAACAATTTTCTGGAGTTGCCCCTTGACACCAATAGAATCATTCACTTGGAATTCACAGATAAAAGGACTCAGTACTCAGTGTCATTTTTTAAAATGTTGCATTGTGCTTTTACATCATGATAAGATACAGTATAGGAAATATTTAGTCCCACAAAGCATATGAAATTAAAAGGATCAATGTAAAGTATCTCAATTATTCAAATAATATGAGACTCATTCACATGTAAAGTTATATCATTCAATTTCTTTATAATGAACTAGAAAAGTGAAAAATGATACTTCCAACTTGCCCTGGCCAGTTGAAGCCAACTGTCTATTACAGCAACTTAACTGCATAATATTTACTAGAGCAATCAGGAAAGTTTTGTACCATGCTGTAAACTTGGTAGCTTTTATAAATGGACCACCTAATATTCTATTCTCAGAAGTGTCTTTTTCCAAATTTCATTTAAATCAAAGGGATTTATTTAATCCTTCTGTTACATAATGAAAGAAACTAGTAGTTCTGACACACTATCAAAATGGAAGTCTGAATAAAAATGCAAATCTGTAAATCTCCCGTGTGTGTGTGTGTGTGTGTGTTTAGAATCGTTAATAACTCCAATAACTCATCTGGTAGGGTCAGAGGATAGACAGATTCACTCTCCTATGTCATCATAACTGAATCAAAACTTGTTTTTATTTATTTTATTTATTTATCATATTTATATAGCTGCCCATCTCACGAATGTAACTCTGGGTGGCGTACAATGAAAAAAATGTTTTAGTAAATATGTAAGAACTAGAAGGCCAGTTAGCATAATCTACTGAACATTAGGAAGATTCTCACCATGCATGCTGACTTTTTTGAAACACCTGGCCAGGAGCTTCCAGGTGCTCAAAGGAAGGAAGGAAGGCCCTGAATAATGATCTTGTATTTTGACCTTTCCAAATTATTAAGAGGCATACACAAACAAGTATTCAGAGTCATCCCCTCCAAATGTCTTAGTTATCTGAATCTGCCTTTTTATCAGGCCCCCTACTCCAAGAATCCATCTGTGCATCTATAGCTGTTCTAGTGGTGTAACAAAACATCCACTATAAACAAAAATAGCCCTGAAGGCTTCCTGCTTAGAATCTATAAAGAGCGTCTTCAGGAGATCATAGAATATAAGGATTGGTAGGTTTTTTTTTCCTTATGAACTTTATTAAGTTTTTAAAAGCAAAAATATAAAAGCTAACAAGAACTAATAATCAAGAAGAGTAGAAAGCAAGAAAGAAATAAAGAAAGATAACAAAAGTGGTTGAAAGTAGAGAAGAAAAGGGGAAAAAATAGAAAAAGAATAATTTCTGACTTCTTATACAGCAGATATAGATGAATCATATAATAACCTCTTACTCTAAAACTACATCTTGGCATACATATTTGGTATAGTCTATTAACTAATCATCAAATCTATATATCATAATTGCATTTTTTTCTGTTTCCTGCAAAAAGTCCAAAAGAGGCTTCCAGTTGGCATTAATCAGTGTTTTTGTTCTAAGCAAAGCTGTCAATTTTGCCACCTTGGCTAACTCCATCACTCCATTCTTCCATTGTAGGTAATGTCGAATCCTTCCACCTTTGAGCGTATAAAAGTCTAGCTGCAAGATTGGAAGGGGTTTTGAAGATCATCTGCTCTAACCTTCTGCCTAGCACAGGAATATACTACTGCAGTGCTCCTGACAGATAACCATTCAACTCCTTTTTAAACACCATCGGTAGAGGAGGATCTACCACCTCCTTAGGCAGTCTGTTCCATTGTTGAACAGTTCTTAAGGAAAAATATCCTATGTCCAACTGAAAACAACGGCCTTGTAATTTAATCCCACTGTTTCTAGTCACATCTTCAGGAACAATTCTGAACAATTCTGCCCTGTCTTATATATGGCAGCCCTTGAGATACTTAATATAATATGCTGTCTCCTCACAGTCCTCTTTTTTCCAGGCTAATTGTTCTTAAGCTTTTCCTCTCAGGTCCTTATCACATTGGTTCTTCTCCTCTGGACACACTTCAGTTTATCAATGTCCTTTCTAAAAGCTTTGCCCAGAACCGGGTGCAGTCTGACCAATGCAGAATAGAAAGGAATGATGCTGTCAGTTGGAGAACCAAGTTAGAGGAGTGCATGTTTTCATTAATAGAAAGCAAAGCCAAAGAAAGGGAGAGAGTGAGTGAGGGGGCCTCTGAAAGTGGAATCTAGGAGAATGGTTCAAATCTTGTCCTATTTGTCATTTAAAACAAATGTAATAGTATTCAAAACCCAAATTACTGTTTATTTTATGATAATCATCTGGATTTAAATCTTTTTAATTATTTTCCCTAATAGTGTTTAATTGTATTCTATTCTTCCATGAGTGCCTATATTTGTATGTAAATAAAGGGCAGTACAAAAAGTTCCAAGAGTGCATCTATGCATGCAAACACGTATACACAAATGTTGAGTGTTTTTCTGGCTTTAAATTACAAATTTAATCCCAGGTGCAATAGACATGATCACAAACATTTTCTCACTTTCCTGCCCCTGGGAGAGAAAACTAGTGAGGAGCATAGAACTATGGAATATTGAGCAATGTGTAGTTTTCACCATGCCATTTCCAAAATCCAGTTACTGGATATACTTGGTAAAACCATTCATTGTGATTATAACTGTCAGCCGCAAAACTATATCCCTCCTCCTATAGGAAGAGAAGTGAAAATATTTTCAGTCACATTGTCTGTATGTCCGATTTTCTCAAATCTATGAATCACTAACATTATTACTATTATTATGGTTGGTCACACAGTCATCCAGATGTTTAGACTGGATTTGGCATTTTTATCCACCTATTGAGTCCTTCCCAAGGACCTAGGATAGGCAGATGTTGTTGCTTGATGGTGTTAAAGATATCATCACAGGATATAAACTGTTCCAAGTTAAGTTGCCTTTTGCAAATGACTGATGGTGATTTTTGTCAATTCTGATGGTCTTCATGTGGTGCTCCAGATGTTTTGGGATTGCACCTAAAGCACCTATTACTACTGGTATTATCTTTGCTTTCTTTTGCCATAGTCATATATATTTTGTGATTTTTATATTTTGTGATATTATTACTATTATTATTTATATTTATTATGGCTGCCAACTCCAAAAGTCTCGGGGGGGCTTACAACATTAAAATATACAATTAAAACAGTTAAAAACATAACAACGAAACATAACAGTCATAAAAAAAAAACATGACAGAGCCTCCACAAACACTAACCTCAGGCCTGGCAACAGAGCCAGTTCTTAAGGGCCTTCCATAATCCCAGTTTCAGATTTAAATTAATTTCATTTTGGAGGAGTCCCATTTCAACTGAGTTATTCCAACTGAGTTTTAGATTTAAAATTCAAGCAAACCACTGGCTAGTTATCACTTATTCCTTTGTTTCCCATGGATTTATTTAATCCATGGACAGCCAAGAAAATAAACAAATGAATCATTGAACAAATCAACACAGAGTTCTCACTCGAAGCACAAATGACCAAACTCAAATTATCCTACTTTGGACACATTATGCAAAGACCCCTAATCTATGGAAAACGCTCTAATGCTGGGAAATGTGGAAGGAAAGAGAAGAAGAGGATGATCAGCAGCAAGGTGGATGGACTCAGTTACAGTAGTGTTGGAAGACCTGAAAGACCAGGCTGGGGTACACCATTGGAAGACCTGAAAGACCAGGCTGGGGTAGATCATCAGGGAGAAAATCTATCTGTGTGGTTGCAAGGAGTTGAAAATGTCTTGCTGGCACATAATCAATCAATTGATCAATCAATCACTACTACATCTTGTGGTGGCAAAACTTGGACAAACCATGTACTATGTGAAGAATTGCTTTCTTTTATGTTCCTTTTACAGCTGTTCAAAGTATGAATGTAAACTTAGATGTTTCCATCTCCAACAGAAATATAATTTGCAACCTTAAGTGGAATCCTAATCTCATCAGTAAGGCATTTTCTTATTTGGGTAGTGAGTAAATGTCACTGGATTAGCTCTGGGTGGTCCCCATGAGAAGATCAGGGAGAACAGGGCAGATCAAAGTATATGTAGAAAAACCATAGTCCAAGCACATTCAGGAATGGATGCATGCTAATTAATTCTCTACCACTGCAGTCGTTGGGAAAGATGAAATGTTGTTTTTTCCAGCATATATTCATTCTTTATTATCAATCCAAATTAGATTGGTTCTGTTAATCTTCTTGAATGTAAGCATCATTAACGTTTACCAAGGATCATGAACACATCAATAACTAATTTTATTTTGAAATGCATGGATTAGTCCATGTACTCTTTGACAAGAATGAATATAAAAATTATTTCAATTATTTGGGCCTCAAGTTAAATGAGCTTAATTTTAATAGCAAGATTCCTTAACAATTAAATTTAGTTTTCTGAATGCATGTTCAGTTCCTCCTCCTCCTCCTCCTCCAAATATTCTCTACGATATGCAAATCTATAACTTCCCTGGACAGGTTCTATCAGTGCCAACTATTCTAATTGTGCAAGCTTTGCTTAATACAGGAACAAGAGAAAGCCATAGCTCAATAATAAAGAATATATTTTGTATGTAAAGTACCCCAAGTGCAATTTAGTTAAATGATCTGAGAAGCAACAATGCTGAGAAACGCTTCTGGGTTAGATCCAGAATAAGACACTAAATCTTATTCAATTGCTTCAAATGCTTCTGTCAGCTACCTGGCTTTGTTAGCACTAAAGACAAATTGAAGTGCTATGATGCTTGCAGCTGTAAGCACAAAAATTCCCTCTCCCCTGGCAGTTAGTTGCATTAATAATAAACTGGATTACTGATACATTACTGCTGCCTAAAGTTATCCCTAAATCTGTCACTTGAAGCATGCTGTATTGGTGCTCTTGTCATCTTTAGGGCATTCCTATAAGACCCTTTTCCTTCCTTCCTTCCTTCCTTCCTTCCTTCCTTCCTTCCTTCCTTCCTTCCTTCCTTCCTTCCTTCCTTCCTTCCTTCCTTCCTCCCTCCCTCCCTCCCTCCCTCCCCCCTTCTCCTCGTCCTCAGGCACCACCCATCTCCACACAGAGTCTACCAAACTATCATGCTGACTCTGAATGTTGACATAAGATGATCAAGATTACAGTTTTTTTTTCCACTTGTGCCCCCCAAGTGAAATGTCCTTCCCAGGATGGTTCAGTTAGGGTCTATCCAAATGTCATCCTGGTGTCAGCTCAAGACAGTTCATTTGATTACATTTGCTAGTACACCACTGAGACCTTTGTCCTGGATGGCTTTATTTAGCTGATTTTATTACATTGCCACTTCTTTAATCTCTTAATATCAAATCTTTCTTGATATGAGCTAGTCTGGGAATTTTTAATCATATAAGCATTTTTTTAATATGTAGGGATGAGCCTATTGATGGGTTCATATATATTTTGTGGTTATGCTATTTTCTCTTAGAAAATCGAAGAAAAGGTTAAACAGGTAGACAATTTATTTCTTTAAGCCTACCTCAGAGGTTCTGAAACTCTGTGGTACATTGACTCTCTAAATGATAAATGAATTTGTGTAGCCCCCCTTTTTTTTATAAAACTAATTATTTCATTAAGGTTAACATTGGACATGTCAGGCACCTTGTGTGATGATGTAATTTGAAGTTATATTATGCAATAAATTAAATTTTAATCTATATATCACAAGGTCTCAACTGTATCCAAGGCTTGTGCAGGCAAAATGAGGAGCAATAATTTGATAGTGCTTCCTCTCTGCCAGTGGAAAGTGGATCAGGATTTTTTAAATATAGTGGCACCCCCTCCCCAAGTTGCTTATGGCCCTGGGGTTGGGGGGACTTGATGCAAAGTTTGAGATCTCCTAGCCTACATATTATCATTCTTTAAATTAGTATGCATCTATATTCTAGCAATAATTGTATTCTCACAAGAGCTTGCATTAGGTTATTTCTATGCCATATCTGATAGGAAAGGTTTTTAATCTTATCAGAGTTGCTATATTTTGTTTCTTTCTCTTGCACTAATGAATGGATGTCTGTCATTTAATTGTGTAGTGATATAATGTAATATAAACTGGATAACTACTAGATGAAGTGTTTTATATAAGATGCTGCAGTACTAACATATATAGCTGATGTAATAGTAGTGTTGCAGTATTTCTTTACAGAATTAAAAGTAATGTTTTAGGATATTTAGGCAGACACTTTTCCCTTAACGTGGTATCTCAAGCAGTCAGAAGAAAGGTATTTGAAAACAAACAAAACACTTAAAAGGTTGGAGCTATATAATCATGGTTAAGGTAAAATGAGTAATGATAAATATCACTGATTTCAGTAGGCATATTCTAACTTTGACTGTAAACCAATTCAGTATATGCTGACTTGGTATGCTTTATAAAAGCCATAATATACTGGTGAATGAAGAGTATAATATACAAGCTGGTTAACTGGATGTTTCTTTCTTTGGTTTTGTCTCATTGTATTTGGGGAATGTCATCGAACAGCCTTCGGCCTTGTTTAAAGTGACTTGCTCCTTATTGGGGAATGACAGATGAAAAGAACTGCTCAGAAACCAAATGATTTGCTTGCAAAGCATTTTGAAGATAGAATCAGTCATATTCACTCAAAGTTAGACATACTGTGATCAGAATCCAATGAGATGACTGAGGCAACATCTTAAGAGGTTGTCTGAGATTATTTTGAGACTGTGGATAAGTAGACAGGGCCCTCTATAGATGAGCTTAGTTGTCTGTGGGCTGATCTCTGCCTCTCCTGGAATGTTTTTGCTGCCAAAAAGGGAACAGGTACCTGGATTTGAATGGGGATAAATGCTTCTTTGAGAGAAGGGGTGGAGGCTACCACCTTGAAGAAGATGGTACTGCACTCTTCTTACAGAACACATATTTGACTCCAGAGTCTTTGGACAACATCCCTGTCTTCAGCTTTTCCTTTTAGGAAAACTTGTCAAAAAGGGGAGAGGGATTGATTTACAGAGGATCTCAAATGCAGCAGATTTGGTTAGGTTATCTTGATTCCCTGCAGTCAGATTTCAGATCTGGGCATAAATAGTTTTGATCACTCTTGTGGATGACCAATGGTGAGACTTGGAAGGAAAGAGTCTGGTCCTTTGGGTACTGTTAGACTGATGTTCAGTACTATCAAGCATAGTATATGGCAGCCCCACCAGGAAGACCAGACCAGAAATCAACTCCACCAGAAGGCTAATACTACTTTTATTGAGAGTGGCTATAAAACAGAATCTTGCAAGTCTGATTGTGCTGTACTTCTCCCTTTTCTTATACTCCTGTGAATTGGGGACATGTCTGTCTGAGTCTCTTCCACTTATTTTCTGTCTGGCATGGAATTAAGATATGTTACACTCCTACCTCAGTGGTGGTCCAATCAGTTGTGATGGGGAATGAAAGGTCAATCCCTCAACCATTTCTTTGTGGTTATCCCTATCCCCCATTTTGTTCAACATTTACATGAAACTTCTGAAGATATCATCTGTTTATTCAGGGTGAGGTATCATCAATATGGGGATGATATGAAGTTTTACATTTATACCTAGGCCAAGTAAAAGACACATTAAAAGTGTCTGGAGGTTGTAAGGGACTGGATGAGACAAAGCAGACTCTCAGATTAAATCCCAACAAGACAAAATTGATCTTTATCCGAAAATAACCTAAATCTAGATTAGCCCCAATATTAGCTCTGAATGGGATTGCATTTACCTGGAAAGAGTGAGCAGTTTTCCTGGACATGAGGCTCCTGAATGTGGTCGTTCTTGGAAGAGGATGTGCTGGCAAGAGCCATTCATACCCTTACAACTTTGTGTTTGGATTTCTGTTAGTGTCTACTTGAAATAGCTTTTGAAGACTAGGTGGAAAGTAAAATTAGTTCAAAATGCAATGGATTGCTTGCCAAAAGGTTGGGGCCAGTTTAGGTTTAGTAGAGTAATACCTATATTGTGAGAACGTGTCTGGGCTGTCAGTAAGTTTCCTGGTACAATTTAAATTGCTGGTCATTACCTATAAAGCCATACATGGTTCAGAATGCTTTTAAGAAAAGATGTGCTCCTAATTTCATGACCCAAGTGGTCTGGATGGTGGGAATGAAGCAGCAGATCAATTCAATGGCTACCCCAACCCTATGGAATTATTTCTTCCCACAAGTTAGGATGTTTTCCTCATTGCTAGTTTTAAGAAAGTGATCAAGATAATCTTTTTTCTACTCGACCTTCAGAGTGTAGGTTGTGGGACTGATGGCAACTATATATGATATCTGGTGACTATGGTTTTTTTTAATGATTTTATGCTGATTTTATCATTCTGTGCTTTTTGTTACTGTATATTTTTAATATATATTTACTGTTGTGAGAAGCCCAGAGTCTGTCATTGGAATGGCACAGAAATATTGGGAAATAAAGAGAAAGGGATGGAGAGAAAAAGAGAGAGAGAAACCGAAAACATGTCTGTCAGTTTTTATGTCATTATTTACAGTTTGAGACTTCAAAAGGACAAGAAGGAAATATTTAATTTTTTGTTTTCCAAAATAACTCATATTTTTTATGCCTTCATAAAAGAGTCAGGTTGTTCCTTTTTTTTTTCTCTGTACAGTCATTATCATTGTAACACATCTTAGTTTTCTCATCACAGCTGATTTGCAAGAGTGGAGTTATATGTCCATTCAGTCTCCATGGTAACTTTATTCCTTATTAAATGGGAAAGGAAATAACATAATTAACGTACATGACCTCTTCCTCTGCCAAACAGTTCAGCTGTATCTTTTGTGACTGTGTGGCATTCCTAAAGATGTTATACCCTTTTGATTCTTTTTTTTTTCAATAGTGAAAACTTTATTTTAAAAATAGCCATATCTCCCCGGAAGCAAAGAAAAGGCCTATCAAGGGAGAACACCATATAGCTGTCCTTTTAAAGAATTGTTTTTGACCTTCTTTCAAAAGTCACATATAAACAATCACATTATCTTGATGTTCCAGGAAGTCCCAATATATACATCATGTTAGGCATACAGAGATCTAAATGCTAGGCTTCCAGTAATGAACTGTGAAGTGAAACAGTTATGCTCCTTTGGTGCTATTACACAGAAATGGGGAAGCGTTTTCCTCAGCAGATAAGCTAGCAGTGTTTTTTGTGTTTTTTGAAAACACAGGACCCAATTCCTCAGGAAAGAATTCCTGCAAAAGTCCCACTGAAATGTATCATGCAAATACAAAACTAGAATCAAATACCTCACCCAGTGCAGTCCTGTTACCAAGTTTTAGAGTAGGGCTTGCTTTTGACAATGCATTATGATTGGGTATCTAAGCTCCAACCTTACATGATAGGATTAGGCCACAGAGTGCTGTTATCTATCTAGAGTTATTCGCTATCACTAGCCATAGCTATTAAGTTTGAGCTTGACTTTGTGGGAGTATCTTCAGATTTTTACAGGTTATAAATATTGCCCCTTTTCAAGCTTTTTTTTAAAAAAAAAAACATTTGAAACCAGGTTATAATATACTGTATGTTAAATGGTTTTACAGAGGAGTAAGATCAAATCCAGTTTCCCATTGAGAATATTTATTAAAGAATTAAGCAGACATACATTCCAAAATGATTAGTTACTTTTAAAACATAGTTAAATATACGGTGAGCTAAATGAAATTGATTAAACAAGAATCAAATCTTATGAATAACTTGACAAAGGTGTTTGCACAGAGGAAGCATCTGGGTCTCCCTACCAGGGAGCAGTATGAAGCCAAAGATTTTACAAGTAAAAGTATCTGTATGAAAGGTTGGGCACCACTGAGTGGGATGTGATTCTACATGTCACAACCTGAAGGTATCTGATTGCCCATCTTCCAACTCATTCCTGCATATGCCTTGTAAATAAAAGGATCAGTCAGAGGACATAGTAGAAAAGGAAAAAATCAACCTCAGCCAAGGCAATTTAGTCTATATTATTTCATGCCCGTTTATTCAAGGAAACAACTGAGCAAACCTACGCAGTTTCATGAAAGGAAACTCAACTGTACAAAATGATTAACATCTGAATAAGTATATATATGACCAAGCTATGGAACTCTATTCATGAACAATGGATAAGGATTATGTTGTCTAAGTCTTACTTAGTGAAAACAAACTTTCAAAGCTTCTATTATTTCTGCCAGCTTTATCTCTGTGGTAGAAACTCTATCTAACTGAGATTTGTCAGGGCCTTGGGAAAGAAGAAGCCTCGGATCAAAGACACTGTGGTCTCTTCTGTTGTGGGAAAGAATGCAGAAAAGGCAGACATTATAGCTTCCTGAGTGGGTGGGGTGAAAATGGAAAGCCAGATTCAGACTGGCTAGACGGTGACAGGAAAAAAAGGGGTATAGTAATTTGAATCTGTTAATATATTAAGAAGGATTCTTTATCTGTCAGTAATATTGAGGGGTTTTTTTTAGATTTTTTTATCCTGCCTTTATTACTTTATAAGTAACTCAAGGCAGCGAACATACATAATACTCCTTCCTACTCCCATTTTCCCCACAGCAACAACCCTGTGAGATGAGTTGAGCTGAGAGAGAGTGAGCGGCCCAAAGTCACCCAGCTAGCTTCCATGCCTAAAACAGGACCAGAATTCATGGTCTCCTGGTTTCTAGGCCAGCACCTTAACCACTATACCAAGCTGTCTCTTATTGCCTCATTTGCCTTATTTGGCCATTAATCTGCTGATAGTAAAGCTTAATCCTTAGTGTGTCTTGATTCCTTGAAAAAGCAACTGCAACTAAACCAGAGGAACTGGCAGGTTTGATATATTATAAATTGATAACAAATGCTCCAAGATATTTAAGATATCTGTGCCTCCAGTGACAATGCTTCCAAGAGTCATAATTATGGATTATGAATCCAGTTGTTACAGCTTCAGTAAACTCATCTTGAAACTGTGAATTTCAAACTTTGGGGGGTATAAACCTCTCCTAGGACAGGTTGAACCTGCTTCTAAGCTGATCAGTCAGTAACAACACTCCTTATATGGGTTAAGTTTCATTTCCTAGTCCTGCCTCTCCAAGATTGCTCTAGCAAGGGTTTGAATTCACTTCATTAGTACTACTGGACACACAAGGCCCTCTCAGAGCAGACATTTTGGCTGAACTAGCTTTGTAGATTAGAGGACCAGGCTAATACCAATACCCAATACCAAAAAGAAATAGAGCCTTCCGTTTGGAAAAAAAAAATGACTATAGTTTTAATGAACTAAGATGTTTAGTTAATTTGGGCTCTGTTTAAAATAATATTTCAGTTCGGTAATTCTGACAGATTACCATGGATAACATTATGAAGAGCAAGTAAAAAGTCTAAGAAGTTTAAGACTGCAGTTATAGTGATGAAGTTAGTTCCCATTAAAAATCTATGCTGGAAGCTACTGTAGATTGAAATAGATTTCAAAAACCAGTTTCTTCCAAGACTGATTAGAATTCGTTAACAAACATCTTGGCAAGAAGAAGTAGTTAACATCTGGGCTATAACTATTTATATCAGGCTACTTCAGGAGCAATTTACCTCCTCTTTTTAAAAGTACTGCTATTGGCTACTCTCTCAATAAAGATTTTGTAGGCTCTAAACACAGGTGGTGTGTCTTCCATATTAGATGAAAGAAACTAAGAAAGGGAAGGAACAAGAATGCAAAAGGCTGATCAGGCACACTGATTCGAGTTTACTAGCAGGAAAAGTAGTACAAAATAAAAATGTGGTTGAATTATATAATATTGAAAGTCACAACTTTGCACTGTTTTAGAAAAGAGGAGAATGAAGGTTTTTCATAGCACATATAAAATGTAAATGTATTACTAATTATGGTAAGCTTGGCCCCATGCAGGGATTGACAGCATTGTCAACTGACCTAGTTTTCAAATTGTCTGGGATATGAAGGTAGATTTTATAATGATACCCCCCTTAGGACATTAGACAATTAGCTCCAAAATCAGTCCAAAGCAATTTAGTGTTATAATAAATTTCAAAGGTTATTTCATACTGGCGTATCAGTTTTATGTTATTAGACACAACTAGTTTCAATATATATTCATTGTGATATGGTGGCTATATGACTAAAGTTGGTATCATTGTATTTATAGTGCAATCCTACATAACAGTGCAATCCTACAATCCTATGTTGTACTAACAGTGCAATCCTACATACATTCCAAAATAACTCTTACTGTACTTAACTATTCATGAGATTCTAATGTGAATCTAGGCAGCGACTAAACTGCATACCTATCAGGGTAAGAAAAGAATTTTTCACATCTTTCAGAAGTTTCTTGCATACTGTATATCAAAATTATTTGGACTGTATTCTCACCAAAAAAAATTAATTATAATATTGTGCCTCCTATTTTAGACAATGAGGTTGAAATATAATGGCAACCCAAGGATTTCATGATGTGATGAACATTTGAATGAATCCTTCTCATCCAAACACACCACTGTTCATTAAATTTTCCTGGTTCCAAAGTATAGACTCTTAGATGCTTTCTATGAGGATGAAAGGCTGGAATGTTACAAAGAAATCAAATACAATATGCAAGCATGTGGGTTTTCATCCCAGGTGCTACCTACTTGGTTTCATCCTCTTCATGTAAAGCAATTGTTAAAACAGATAACATTTAAAGCAAGAATGGGGGAAATTACTTGGGAAAGACAAACCCAAGGGTGACTGTCTCTAGGAAAAACAATATTTCGTATTTCCAATCAACTATGACATCTTGATAAATGCTCGATGCTGAGCTCCTTAGAAAGACAATGAAATATGTGCCTTCGGCTGGCATTAAAATGCAAACCAGAAGGATAATTTGATTACTGTTCTCTCTGGTAGAGCATATGTTAGAACTGGTCTTCTGCTGAGCTTCTTGGGCAGAATTACACATATACTGTAACTGTAAGTAGGAGCAGTTCAGGCCTGAAAAGGTCATGTAGAACAGAAAAAAGACAGGAGGATGTTTCATTACCAAGACATCTTGTGGGATTGGGCATCATCTGCTTTCCAAATGGAATAGGAATTACCTTTAGCATGCAATTCTATCTATGTTTTCCTGGGAGTAAATCCCATGGCTTTTCATAGAGCTTAGGAGACCTGCATAGATCAGAATTATCACTGGAACCAGTTGCTGCCTAGACCAAAATACTGCTCTTCCAAGTAACTCCAGTGTATAGTGATGGCCAATACGGTAAACCAAATAGCACTTTTGGATAGAAACTATCAAAACTATCTAAACATGTTTAACTTCAAATCAGATGGTCTTAGTTGACTTCATAATAGCTGAGATATGAATTAGGAAATCATTGCCTTGAACTTTACTGTGTGGTTACTTATAAGATGAACTTATAAGCTTCTAGAAAACTTCACATAGCCCTGGACTACATTATTGAAGTCATTATTCTCCTATACTCCTCTATTCTGCACTGGTGAGACCATACTTGTGTATGGGTCTGGCCACCACATTTCCAGAAGCATACTGACAAATTACAATAGGTTCAGAGAAGAGAGAAAAAGATGATACAGAGACCTGAGGAGATGTCTGAAGGAATTGGGGGTGTTCATTCAGGAGAGAGGAAAAAAAAAACTGAAGCAAGACATGATATCAACGTTCAGGTCCAAAGGGTACCATAGGGAGGATGGTCAGAAACTATTTTCCATTGCTACAGAACTAACATCGGAAATAATGGGTATAAATTGCAGTTACCTGGATTTCATTTTATATAAGGAAGAACTCCTTGCCAGTAAGATCTGCAGGTACAAAAAGCTACCCAGAAGGATTGTGGACTCTCCATTTTTGGTCGCTTTTAAGAAGAGGCTGGATAGCCATCTCTTGAGGATTGGAATAGATAATCCATTCTCCCAATTTTATGATTCTATTAGTCATGTTCTTATTAAGTACTTTTGGGCAAGCATTTTTTCTCTCCCTGTGACAGGAGAAACCAGTGGTCCACCTGACAGGTCCGATGTACAGTGGTACCTCAGGATACAAACGCTTCTACTAACGAACTTTTCGGGTTACGACCAGCTCTGGCCGCAAAAATTTACCTCGATGTGCGAACTCCGCCTTGGGGTACGGTCATTTTTCCGCCCTGACACGTGGTACGCGGTCATTTTTCCGCCCCTGACATGTGGTCCGCAGCCATTTTTCCGCCCCTGACACGTGGTCCACGGCCATTTTTCTGCCCCTGACACGTGGTCTGCAGCCATTTTTCCGCCCCTGACATGTGGTCCGTGGCCATTTTTCCGCCCCTGACACGTGGTCCGTGGCCGTTTTCCCGCCCCGCCGCGCCCGGCCATTTTCCCGCTGCGCCACATGGCGCCCAGCCGTTTTCCCGCCCCTGACGTGTGGTCCGCAGATGCCAGAACGGATTAACAGTAATTACATTGAACCTTATGGGAAAATTTGCTTCGGGGTGCGACCAAATTCGGAGGGCGGAATGGATTAACCGGATTTACATTGAACCCTATGGGGAAATTTGCGTCGGGTTACGACCAACTCGGGATACGCCCAGAGTCACGGAACGGATTAAGTTCATATCCCGAGGTACCACTGTAATTATTACAGGAAGAAAACATAAGCATGTTCTAAAGCAGTGTTTCTCAACCTTGGCAACTTTAAGATGCTGGCTGGGAAATTCTGGGAGTTGAAATCCACCCGTCTTAAAGTTGCCAAGGTTGAGAAACAATGTTCTAAAATGTTATACGAAGCTATGTTTTGCCACTCATTCATGCATGATATATGATTCAAGCATCCATCTTATCCCTGACATGTCAGTTCTACGAGTATTTATTTATTGTGCGGTATAGAAAAGGCAAACATCCCAAAATTCTGTTTTTTTGTTGTTTTTTGTTTCGATGCATGACAATATTGTGCTTTTGAATTGTGCCAATATTAACTGTTAAACCTAAATATTTAAGGTTAAAGAAATTGCACATAGGAAAAGCCTCCTTTGGACTATTTTGTGCACAGATAAAGGGTATATCATAGATAAATGTATATCAAATAAATCATAGAATGGAAAAGATGGATTAAAAGTGTTTTTCTCCCTGACAAATCGAACTTGGGACCATCAACTGAAACTAAATGCAGGGAGATTCAGGGCGGAAAAAAGAAATGCTGATACAATTTTACACAATGCATAGTTAATTTGCCACCACCAGTAAATCATAGCTGCCACTAGTTCAGGTGGATTAAAAAAAAGGAGAGGGGACAATAAATAGAGCTATCAAGGACTGCTAATCTTTTTATTTCTATGCTACCACCAGAATAAAAGAAAAAAAACCCCTGTTCCTATGAAATGCAAAAGAATGTTACCCTAATGCCCTAATTTTGAGTTTTGCATCTAAGCAACTACTGCATGATACAGAATGTTGGATTACATGGAACATTGGCTTGATCCAGCAGGGTCTTCTTATTGTCTTACACAATTTGTATTGTTATTGCTAAAGGAGTTTAGGAATTCCAATAGGTAATAGGATAGGGAGAGCAAAAGGAGGTTTTGTTCTGAGATCAATTTGCAAATTAAATATCACATGAAAGTTATTAAAATATTTAATTACATAATGTTTTCATCTTTGAAATGTAATATTTGCTTTTGTTTTGAAGAAAGAAAATCAGGTTTAATTAGAAATCCACAGAGAGCAGAACCTCTGCAGTGCCTCAGGGATCTTAGGACTGCTTATAGCCAGGAAGACAGTTATAGTTGGGGAGATAAAAGTGAGAGCACTGAGATGTTAAAGAGCAGCAACTGGAAGATTTGCTATGCAAAATTATCTCTACAAGTAGTCCCCTTGAGAATATCAGATGTCAGCAGGAGCATCTTTAACGTTTCACAATCATTCTTTGCTTTAACCAGAACTATTCTTGGATGTGAAGTGATGAACAGTTGTGACCTAACCTCAAGAACAGAAATGATGTGAAAAGAAGGTGCATATAAGTAGTTTATTTCAATTGCTCTCTAAGGTTCCAAGCTTTCTAACCCTCTGAAGTGGGCTGGGGATTAAAATTGGGATCTGTTGCACACAAAGCATATGCTCTATGATTGAATTAATGTTTCCCAGACTCCTGAAGAATCACTGCTATCCAGAATAACAGACTAATACCCTTGGACTTGAAATCTTTGTTAAAATTTATTATGAGAATTTTATCCTGTCTTTCCTCTCTGAACCCAAAGTGCTCAAGGCAGAACTAAAATATTTTATAACTTGAATAGGCTAAAACTGGTGAAGATAAGAGAGTGGGTTTAATCTGTTTCATTACAGAGTCCCAAACTTTCATTCTATAATTTAAGCACTGAAAAATACAAAAACACGTGAGGCAAGCACATTAACATGCTGTGGTTAAGTCCCTTAAAACTAATTCACTCTGAGTCCTCTGTCTTTCCTCCTAACTTACTAGAAAGTCATGTGCTATAGAGGAAGCCAGCTTTTTTTAAAAGCAGAACCTCCTTTTTATTGTCAATGGGGAAAAATATATTACTTTCCTAATCCTAATCTCCATTAACACAGTTCTTTGAACCAGTCTTCCATATCTAGACGGCACAAGATGGAACCTGCCTTGAACAATTCTGTTTCTCTTTTGTATAATTAAGGCTATATACATTTTGCTGGAATGGTCATGCATATTATTCAGTATTAAGTTTAGAGCAGTATAGGATTCTACTGAAAAAGACACAATTGGAGGAGAAATCATATTATTTAATCAGTCATTATAATCTAGATTACACAGAGTAAAATCAATAGTTTCTTTTCAAAAACGAAGACATTCAGTGACTTCCGTGCTCAAGGAATGTTTCTTCCTGTTAGCTCTGTTACTGTGGGATAATTTTCTCAGCCTGTAAGTGTACATATGCATCTAGGCAATGTGCCTTTTTGGTAAACACTGCAAACTTAAAGTTGGATTAAATAGTGATATGTATTACAACCTAATATTTGCTTTTGTGGAACATAGGTTCAAGAATGGAGAGTCAATTACTTTTCCATTATCATGTAGATTTGAAAAGAGTTTTATTCTCTGCTTACAAAACAAAAACATCAATGTAACTCATCTATAAAAAGGATTGCTGTTAATAAAAGTGGTGAAATTGCTTAGAAGCAGATGGTTTTCTGTGAGGTTTTGACTTATATCGCATTCCATGTCCGGTGTCTTATATTGACAATTGCAGCAAAAGTTTTCTAGACTGGGAGACTTCTGATTTCAGTCTCAGCAAAGCTAATTCATATAGCTACTTTATATTGGTTTTGAAGCTTGGCCTGAAATTTGAGCACTGCTTCAGAATTGCAATTCAGAGAGCACATCCATTTCTTTTTGCAATACTTAAATAGTGGGAGAATGCATTAGCACTTTCCTCCCTGCCCTTTCTTCCCCAGGTGCATTAAAGCCACATTTTCTTAAAAAGACAGTGACAGAGCACTAGTTTTACATGCAAAAGATCTCAAGTCCAGGGAAAAAAAAAAAAGAGCCAGCCACTCCCAACAATTATTGGAACAGCACACAGCAATCTGTGATCCTCAGGAAAGGGATTGGATACAGAAAGAAACAGTGCAAGAAACAAATGGGTATAGCCCCTCCCATAGTTTATTTACTGTCAACCAATCTAATTTCCAGATACATCATTCAGACTTTTCAGCAAAGTTTACTCATTCACTGTAATGCAACATATGCCCAAGACCTATCTGCTGGGTTTTGCCTTTTCTCAGTCAATAGCATTGTGCTCTAGGAAACACAATCTTTCACAATTTTGGTTTTCTCCTTTCCTTAGCAAGCTCTTTTCTTTAACAATCTATCAAATTTTGGCAGGCTCTCAAAAAAAGTAATTTCCAAGCCATGTTAAACTGTTGTTATCATCATCATCATCATCATCATCATCATCATCATCATCATCATCATCATCCCCCCACCTTTTTTTTAATATATACATCCACTCCTCATTTAGCGACCAAATGCTGTTCCAACGATCAGGTTGTTCAACAAAATGGTTGCTAACTGAATATGTGACTGAGAGAGGAAAGAAACAAATGCTGTGAAGGCCATTGATTGCTGCCATTTCATTCAGATAAAGTTCTCTCATGCCACAACACCAGTGTTACTCTTACTCTGGCCTGTGTTGTTTTCAGGTGCACAAAATTTGGTCATAAGTGCATGCATTGGTTGGAATTTTTTTTTTAAATTATTGTCATATTTACAAATGGTGGCTAATCCAGGTAGTCACTAAATGAGAAGTGGGTGTATATAACTCAAGGTGATGAACATACTTAGTACTTCTGCCTCCTATTTCCTCACAACAATCCTGTGATGTGGGTTAGGCTGGCCCAAAGTCATCCAGCCAGCTTTCATGCTTAAGGGAGGCCTAGAACTCACAAAGGTAATTTCTAATGTTGCTTTTCCCCCCCCCCCCATTTTCACATGTGTACTTCTAAGCATTTTAGTGTTAGTCTACTGGAGTTGGAACTAAAGAACCTTGTGACATTTGAAGACTAACAAATTATTATATTAACAAATTATTATTATAGCATCATACTTTTATTCATTTTTAAGATACAAGCATGTATTTGATTTGCAGTAGATCCAGCCTACCTTTCCTTTGCTTGTCTTTACCAACAGGTGCTACCACTGTTGAGTGCAAGCTTGGAGGCATGATGGAGAATTAGCCTTTCCAATTAAAAAAAAATCACAGGACAGGAGGCATGTGTATTCCTCCAGATGCAGAAGTATGGGGGAGGAAACCAACCTTGTTTCTTGAGCTTGCAAAATCTCAGAAATGTTTGTCATCTTGCAGTGCCCCAGTGCTGGATTATTGTTGCTATGTGAACAGATGTGGAGTATAACTCCTATGAGATAGGGTGCAAAACCATAGGCTAAGCAACTACAATGCACTGGAAAAATTGGGATAAGATTAAAGAGGTAATTGAAAAGATCACTGAGATAATGCTTCCACTAAAGCTATTACTGTTCTTGTTATTTGTCAAGGTTGAGATAATTAATTTGGCAGTTATCCAGATGAAACAGAAGCTGAGAACCAAGACTTAAACCAGGGACTCAAAACCTAAGAAAAAGTCAGAGTCAGAACTGGAAAGCAGAAGCCAAGAATGGAGCAAAGAGTAAGTGGAAGTTGAAACTACTATAGAAAGCGAGGCAAAGAACACACCAGACCTAGGAAGATCTTACTGCTCAGCCCAAACAGAAAGCTTTTATAGAAATGCTAGAAAGCCCCACTGAATACATAGCTGAATATACAATTGAATGAATTGAGTTGAATGAGTTTACTGAAAACTATTACTGGGTTTTCATGTGAAACAACTGAACCATCCCACTGGAGATCAGCTAGAGCAAATACCTTCAAAACGCCATCCCTTGTGCTCCCATATGCCAAAGTTATAAGCAAGTATGTGTGTGTACACTCGTAGAGCGCTTTCAAATCAAGACTACTGCAAAGTCAGTATGTCATCATACATATACCATAAATGGCAGCAACATCAAGTATAGATAGATAACTTCTATATTTTTTGTGTTTAAGTCTGAATAAGCAAGAGACTAGCATCGGAAATACAAACACGAAAGAGACTGGCAACCTAATTACAATAAAAGTAATTTAAACAATATACCTGAGAATGATTATGAACATTTTATTTCCATATCTTTATGTCCATATTTTTTAGACCATAAAAAGGCAGCACATGGCCCTCTAGATGTTGTTGGACTGCAATGATTTTAGTTATATTGATTTAAAATTTTATTTTAACTATATTGATTTTATTATGTTCTATATTTTGTATGTTTTTAATTATTGTGACTTGTTATAAAGAAAAAAAACAGTCTAAATTTAACAGTAAATAAATATTCCACTAGTTTCCCCACCATGCTGGCTATGGCTATGAGGAACTTAAATCTCTGTGTTACGGGTTTGAACTAGGCTGCTTCTTAATGAGCACTGCTAAATATGTTGATTTATAATCACCTGTTTGTAAGTGTAAAAAGTTTCTAAAGGATGAATAGACAACATATTTGGTTTGATTTACTTTTCATAACAGCATTGTCAAATGTATGCATAAGTGACAGTGTACAGGTGAGAAACACAGAAAATTGGAATATATATACATGCACCCACATACACCTTATACTACTTCCTTTTCAGATAACCAACTATGCAAATCAGAAAAAGATTAAAAAATAGTGAACAAAATGAATTACAGGCAGAAGATAAAAGGAAATCTATCCTTGTAAACCATTTTAGTTTCTACCACATCTGTACATCAGTACATATATTTCCTTTTGCTCTTTAACTTTTCACTTTCTCATTCTGAGGATCTCATCAACTTCACTGAAACTTGTAATTATTTACTTTGTTTTTACTGCCAAACAACTTGATCTTTGAGATATTAATTTTCAGATCCATAGTTCTTATTGCATCATACAATCTATCTAATATTTGCTGCTAATCATTTGATTGTCAGCCAACAACACAGGATACTTTGCATGGAAAGAAAGAAAGAAAGAAAGAAAGAAAGAAAGAAAGAAAGAAAGAAAGAAAGAAAGAAAGAAAGAAAGAAAGAGAAAGCATTCTTACCCCCAACCACTACATCTCTAATACAATCACAAGCATTTCTTCTACATTTATCCATAAATACATTAAACAACAAATGGACCTCAGGCATTCTGCTCTTTTTCCCTGGATAATATTAAACTATTTACTAAGTATTTGTGCATGCTTTATTTCTACTATATAATGTTCTTATTGCATTCATTAACCAGCCTTCCATTCTGTATTCACATAGAATGTTCCATAATTTAAGCCTCCTCTGTTGAAACAACTGTACAATACAAAATATAATACAACAGTCATAAATTTTCTTTCTCACATTCATACAGTTTTCACTGACCAACTGAAAAGTAAAATCTGGTTTGTGCATCCTCTGCTTTGCTTGTACCTGCACCGCACTTGCTAAATTTTGCTCATTATTGACTCCTGTACCCTTTTGGGAATTCTGTTATGCACCTTCCCAGGCACACTTAACTAATCCAATTGCAACTGCAGTGACACAAGCATGGTCCAAAACATATGTGCTGCCATGATGCACTTGAGTCCTGATATCTGAAGCAGGTACATAAGCTATAGCATTTGTGTAATGTCATCATGGAGAGAGAGAGAGAGAGAGGGAGAGGGAGAGAGGGAGAGAGGGAGAGAGAATGAGAATCTGCTGCCCCCTTGCCTCTCCACTGATACCCATTGAATAACAACATTCTTTCAATTGTCAGGCACTTATGTAGCCTTAACACACATGCTAAACGAGTAGCATAGCTATGGGGATAAGCAAAGCATCTCCATATTTTAATATTTCTCCAGTTTCATCATTTATTCTGCAGCCTTAACATTTTTCAATATTTTACCATTCACCTTTCATCCATTTTTGGAGGGCACTAACATTTATAGGAGAGCCAGTTTGGTGCAGTGGTTAAAGTATCAGGCTAGAAACCGGGAGACCATGAGTTCTAGCTGGACAAAGCTAGCTGGGTGACCTTGGGCCAGTCACTTACTCTCAGCTCTAGGAAGGAGGCAATGGCAAACCACTTCTGAAAAACCTTGCAAATGAAAACTGCAGGGACTTGTCCAGGCAGTTCAATCAGACATGATTGAATGAAAAAAAAAAAAAAGCATTCATTTCAATTCAAGTGTGTGACATATTACTCTACTTCCCATAGAAATATCTAAAATATACCTTCTAGCATTCATTTCAGTACCTTTACAAACCATTTCATCATTTTATTCTTAATTCCATTCATTCCAAGATTCCTTGTTCAGCTGTTTTCACCCACTTCCAAAGCAATTGAAGATTGCCACCCCATCCATCTCTGAAGACTGATTAAATGGACAAAGAAAAAGACTGGGAAGACAATATTAACTAAAGTATTTGGTTAATGGAAAGAAGACCATTGTTTTTATAGAATTAACATGTTTAGGTAACATCTGTTTCTAGAAAGACAATCCTATTTTGTGTATTCCTTAAGCTTAAGATAAACATAGAGAAATATTAGTTATTTCAGACTAGTTTCCAACACATTCTTGTACATTCAGGATTGCATTAAGAAGTGTTTTCACTGGGTTGTTACTATCTATGTTACAGTGAGTTGCTCAATAAATCTGTGACCTTTTTAATCCAAATTTTCTGGTTCTTACCATTAAGAGGGGCATCTTATATATCAACTTTACCATTTCTTTTCTTTCAAGTTCAAATGATTTTTTTTTTTTTGGCAATGAAGCTTAGCACTGGCTGTGATGGCTGGATAACCTTAATTAGCAACTCTTACATTGCACAGAAAATGTTTTTTTCTCCTCTTTCTCTTGTAAATAATTCACTATTGCTACTTGCAATTTCTTTGAACAATAAAAGCAATAAAATCTTAAAATAATTTGACTTGTTTATACAAAGCAGATTACTCATGTATTTAAATCTTCCAGTTATATTTTATTTCAGTCTGATGTGGTGTTGTATCATCTTTTCTGAAATATTTATCATGGACCATAGATGATAATTATGATGATGATAATAATGATAATAATAATAATTTTATTTCAGTGTAGTTGTAATTTCATGCTAGATGTTGGGAAGAAAGGGATCAAACAACTTTAATAATGAATTGGTTGCAAACTGACATAATGCCATTGTAATAATGGTCAAAGTCAATCATGTTTAGTGGATCTGTTTTAAGTATAATGAAGTTTGACTTCAAGACATTGTCTTTGACTGTTCACCATCTCATAACAGCTAAGGAAAGAATAATGGCAGTCTAAATAAGCAGTCAAAATAACTTTTTATAACTAAGTGTACCAATGTAGTTGTTTACAGCATATTCAATAGTGTATTCAGGGCTGTTTCAGATTTTTCAAACTGAGGATAGTTTTATCACAAATGGAATTTTTATCAGAACACACTAATTTCTGTAATAATGTTCAAATTATTCCTAATTGCATGTTATTCTTCAGCAAAGTATGTTTACATTTGTTTCTGCACTGAACCTTAATGATCATAGATTCATATTATAGGCTTCATGTCTTCAGTCCTAAAAAGTAGATAAAATGTAGCAGAGGTGACATCAATTACTCTAGCCTTACTCCCTGATGCCATCCTGTTATATGCTACCTGCATTAAGACTGCAGATCTGAAGCAGGGATCATGCTATGTGCTTATAATCATGTGACAGGGGAAGATTTGTGCTTTTTGGAATTTGCTGGTTAGTACAGCAGTCCTTAATACTTTCAGCAATTAAATCTAATCCTTACTTATTCATACTTCATTGCACAAGGAACAATGCCATTTGTGTCCTGTGGATTCAGAACATAGGGGAATCTGTATGTATTCAACACTGCTGATTTTTCCAAGTTCCTACTTTGGAAATTCAGATTATGCACCTGACCTGTGTGTATGTTTGTGTCTCTGTTTTCTGGAGGCAAATTTGATCCTGAACTATCGACTTGCAGTTAATATCATCCTTATGAATTTTTGAATTAAGATGTATAAGATTTATTAAAATAATAGTGATAAGAAATTTGTTGCAAAGTAATCTCTAGCTTCTCTAACTGTAAATATAATACATTTTCTGATCATTTGACCAGGTTATTCATTTATATTGTTCAGTTCTTGAATAAACCAAGTTAATGAAATGTTTCTGGAGAGCTGTATTCGAGCTTGGACTTCGGTGTTTAATGGCAACTTATTTATAGTTATTCACATAATTTCTATAAATCTTAGTATTATCTGTAGCTATATAGACATTTTATTACAGCTATTTATGCATGCTTACATATTTTCAAATACAAATAAAAATTATAATAACTAGCAATGATAATAATCAGTGATTCCTGAGAAAGTGGACAGGGTCCTCTGTGCTAGCAGCTCGGGCACTTTATTAATGGGACTCAGGCCCCTCCTGGGTTGTGAAAATGTTGAAGGAGGTGGCTTGTGGTTGGGTCCAAGCAGCTGTGGTGTTAGCCTCTTTGAGGGAGGTGTGTTACCTTCTGCCTTGCAGGAGAGAGTGATGTGCCCTCTCCTCAGAAGGCAGTCCTTGAATCTAACAATTTTAAGTAACAATTTTCCTGTCTCCCACTTCTCATTTCAGATGGGTTTCATGCTGGGATTTAGCCTTGGTTGTGCTTGTTGATGACTTGTGGCAGAGTTGAGATGAGGATGATGAATCCATCCTTGTGCTTCTTGATCCTTTAGTGGCTTTTGATATTCACCACCACAGTATCCTTCTGGGCTGGCTCCAGGAGTTAGGGATAGGGGGCATCATTTTATGTGGCTCTTTTCCTTCCTCTGGGGCTGGTTTCGGTCAGCACTGGTTAGATAGAGGTCGTTACCTAGGTCCCTCCTTTTTGGGATCCACTTCCTCTCCCCTTTAATTCAACATCTATAGTAAACAGCTGAGTGAGTTTATCCAGTGGTTTGGGGTTTGGTATCATCAGTACACTAATGATATCTAATTATATCTTTTGACCACAGACTGGCCAAGTGAGGCTGTTGAGGTTCTGTCCCAATGCCTAGAAGCTGTGCAGGCCTGGATGGGGAGGAACTAACTCCAACTCAGTCCTACCAAGACTGAGTGCTGTGGGTATTAGGGCCACATAGATCTGGAGATTTTCCATCTTCAACCTCAAATGGGATAGCACTTCCCGATTCAAGAGTGGTGTACATTCTGGGGATCTTCTTGGACTCACAGCTCCTGCTTCTTGAACAGGTGGCAGCTGTGGCCAGGAAACCCTATGCACAGCTCCATCTGGTATGCTAGTTGTGCTGTTTTCTAGATCAGGAGGCCCTTCAGACACCCCTCATGCCCTAGTCACCTCATGACATGACTACTGCAACACTGGGCTGTACATTTGGCTGCTCTCATGAGCTGCACTGGTTGCCAGTTTGCTTCTGGGTGCAGCTCAGGTTCTGGTTATGACCCATAAAACCCTACATGCATAGGACCACGTTACTTGAGGACCTGCCTGTCTCCTGTGGTATCAGCTGGCCAGCTCAATCCAACAGGCTTGATGAGCTCTGGTTTCCTTCAATCAAGCAGTGCCATCTATCAGGACCCCAGGAGTGTGCCTTCTCTGCCATGGCACCTGCCCCCTTGAATGAGATTCCCCCTGAGATCCTGGGGCTCCTACCCTGATGGCATTTTGGACTCCATTAAAGACCTGGCTCTTCTCCCGGGCATTGTCTAGGGTGGTTAGAATCTCTTGTAGATTTATGACATGTTTGTCTTGTTGACTTGTTCTGCCATCCTGTTATTGTTGTTGCTTTTTGTATATTTGTTGTTTATTTTTATGTTTTGTGAGCCACCCAGTTTGAGTTGGGTGGTGTCCAATTGAATAAAATAAATAAATGTTGATTGTTCAGTGCTACTCCTGGATTTTTATTATTTATAAATGGTGGTTATACATAACTCAGCCAGTTTGGTGTAGTAGTTAAGGCATCGGCTAGAAACTGGGAGGCTATGTGTTCTAGTCCCACATTAGGCACAAGACCAGCTGGGTGACCTTGGGCCAGTCACTCTCTCTCAGCCCTAGGAAGGAGGCAATGGCAAACCACTTCTGAAATCTTGCCAAGAAAATGGCAGGGACTTGTCCAGGCAGGCACCAGGAGTTAACACTGACTCAAAGACACACACACACACACACACACACACACACACCCCTCAAGGGTTGGGTTTACATATCAATAAGCCCAATTTTGAATCATGATTCACTGAATAAACTCTAAATGATAAAACATGATTTACAAACTACAATGACTGGATTTACATAATACACTCAACTAAAACCAAACAACCCACATCATAGTTAAATGCAATGTGTTATTTCATCATACTTTTATACCTCACTCAGATAGAATTGTTATTTCAGTGTGTCTGTCTGTCTGTCTGTCTGTCTGTCTGTCTGTCTGTCTGTCTCTATCTATCTATCTATCTATCTATCTATCTATCTATCTATCTATCTATCTATCTATCTATCGGAGGGAGACAGAAAGAGAGTGCATCAAATGTCTGAATATCTGAAAATGATCACTAGATATCATTCCCAAAAGTTAGAATTTGAGGTTTATTACTATGCCATTTTCTTTCATTTACTGACATCAAACAATTGCCTTGTTTTTTTTTACATTTTTTCCTTTAGTGTTCACTTTGACCCAACAATTTTCTTGTTCTTGAGTGGGTGCCTGCTTCGTAACAAATCTTTTCATGCTAATCTGGTATACAGTACGTTTCCAGAGCTGGTGTAATTTTAGATTTCAAACCTTTAAGTGAGATTATAGGCATTTCAGTCTTTGTAGAAATTCACTGTATAGGAATATCTGGCTATTGTTATAAGATATCTGATGTTATATTACCAACTTATTTCATAGAAGAAAGAGCATTTAGATTTCAAAAGAAGTTAGCTACTGCACTAGTGATTAACAGAAAAGCCCCAGAATGTGAAGATTTTTAAAATATGCAATTATGTTAGTGGATAGAATCCAAAACAAAACTCCAAAGCATTATGTAACTGCTGTTATTTTACAGTTTTTCTTCCTTACAGACTTGGTAGTAAAAAACCAACACTGTATTTATGGTAAAATGGCTCTGCCAGCTCGGGTGGGGCTCAAGGAGGGGTAATCATCTGATCCCATCAGATCTGGCAGCGAAGGCATGCTACGGATCCCGTCTACTAGAGAATTACACTTGGTGGTTCCCAGGAGGTGGCCTTCGCTGCCGTGGGGACCCCCTTGTGGAAACTTCTCCCCCCAGAAGTGAGATTAGCTCCATCCCTCTTAACATTCTGTAAGTCCCTCAAGACCTGGCTATGTGATCAGGCCTGGGGCTATGTGATCTTCGATACCATCCAAGATTGCATTGGCCTTTTTATAGGATGCATCACACTGCTTGCTCATGATCATCCAGTGGTTGATTGGAGCCTCTAAATTCTTTTCATGTGTTCAACTGCCTACTTCAGTCAATCCTATCCTTTGATTTTTCCTACCCAGATGTTTAACCTTAAACGTGTCATTATTGAACATCATCTTATTGTATTTGGCTCAATATCCAGGCATGTCAAGATCATTCTGAATTGTAATTTTATCCTTTAAGATATTAGAGGATATAAGGTATATCCCTCCCATTCCAATTTAGGTCATTTATATAAAGATGTTGAATAGGGCCAGGAATGGAACCTTGTGGGACCTTACTCAAGGATGCTGCTGAATCATTTACAAGCAGCCTTTAAGTGCAGGTTTTCAATGACCTGCAAATCCAGTTGACTTTTATACCGGAAGTAATCTTTAAACAGGAGAGTCAGAAGAAAATGAAATGCAGGATATAGGCAATGCTAATTACCAAATGAGTATAGTCCGTTTACAAAATAGCAGGTGATAATGCATGTTAGGGCTGTGCAGCACTTTGGATTAAAAGGCAAAACGGTCTTCAACTCCTTTTCCCAGGATGGTGCTGCAGATGCACTATCCTGGGAAAAGATATACCTGTTTTAAGGAGTTGCTGTGCAAGCCCGAGTGCTCACTTTGAATCCTAAGTGCTGCAGAATCCTACTAATCTGATAAAAAAAGTATTTATTTGTCTTCAAGTCACAGAAAACAGAGTTGCCTGTCTTGGTCAATTGTGGCTTTTGTTGAGTTGAAATTAGCTTTTGCTCCATTGCTCAAGACTGGCCATATTAATGTCAGCACTGGAGTATCTGGGAAGTGGAAATAATCTCTTATTATTGATTGCATAGTGCCATTTCTGATATCACCTTTATGGCCTATTATTTTATAGCACGCAGCACGCAGGGATAGGGAATGACTCTTGGGGCCAGGGGGTCTGAGAACAGTCTCAAGATTCTTTGTCTCACCTAAGTTTAATTTAAAAATATGTCAGTTGGAAAGTATGAAGGAAAGGAAAGGAAAGGAAAGGAAAGGAAAGGAAAGGAAAGGAAAGGAAAGGAAAGGAAAGGAAAGGAAAGGAAAGGAAAGGAAAGGAAAGGAAAGGAAAGGAAAGGAAAGGAATAATCTTTTTTGTTTTAGCAGGAATGTAACTGGACACCAAAAAAACGGGTGACTGTAATTAGGATAAGTTATTTTGTTTTGATGGTTTATTTTGTAAGAATGTCTACAACACATTCTAAACATCCCAAATATACCCATGGGTTAAAAAAAAAATGCAATCTTTGGCAGAGAGACAAACTTGCTTTTTTGTTCAGTGCCTGTTATAATAGCGAAACAATATTAAGACCTACTGTTCAAGGCCTGTAAGAGATAGTCATGGAGGTTATATTTAAGTAGTTAATCACTGTGGTTTCTCTTTGTTGGGAAATTGCATCTTTTCATGTTACCTCAAATGGTTTATGGACAGGGAGGGTGTAAAGACAAAATGCATGATTGAAACTTGAAAAACAGCTTGGGGAATTGTTTTTAATACAATGTATGCGTATGCCAATGTATGTGTACCTTCCCTCTGATCCTTTTATGTACTCGGACAGAAAGGGATATTACTACTGCAATCTAGGCTTATGATAATAAAGACTACATTACATGTCTTATAAACAGCATAGTCACATGAACAATACATATTTATTATTGTAGGAGAATGTTTAAGAGTTCATTCTGAACAGGAGACAAGAATTTCCACTGAAGCACAAATTGGTACCAGAGGTGAAAGACAAGGCGAATGCAATCCCTCCATATAGACATATGCAAATGATAATATACATTTAATCAGTACAACAGATATTTGATTGGGTTATGTCATGTGTGTGTTAATGAGGTCAAGTGGTGAGTCGATGGGGATGAATACGGTGACTTTTTGAGTTGAACAAAGGGATTTAAGCATGTGTCTGTTAAAGATGTTGCTTTTACCTAGGTTTTATCAAATTCCCTTGCTTCCCAGCACTACTACAATGCTTTAGTATCTGACAGACCTTTGAGGTAGGCCAAGTCAAGAAACAGACACTGAAGGGATTCCAGGAATGCTATTTTATTATTGTAGGGTACAATAACAGACCCCTTCATGGATCACTGCCTTGTTGTGGCGAAAGGGCTTGCGTAACTCAGTGAAGCCATGAGCTATACCGTGCAGGGCCACCCAAGACGGACAAGTAATGACAGAGAGTTCTGACCAAATGTGGTCCACTGGAGAAGGAAATGGCAACCCACTCCAGTATCCTTGCCAAGAAAATCCCATGGACAATGTCAAAAGGCTAAAAGATATGACGCCGGAAGATGAGCCCCTCAGGTCAGAAGGTGTCCAGTGTGCTACTGGGGAAGAGCGGAGGGCATTTCCAAGTAGCTCCAGAAAGAGTGAAGCGGCTGGGCCAAAGCCGAAAGGATGTTCCGCTGTGGATGTATCTGGAAGTGAAAAGAAGGTCTGATGCTATAAAGAACAATATTGTATAGGTACTTGGAATGTAAGATCTATGAACCAAGGTAAGCTGGATGTGGTCAAAAATGAGATGACAAGATTGAACATCGACATCTTGGGAATCAGCGAATTAAAATGGATGGGAATAGGTGAATTTAATTCAGGTGACCATTATATCTACTACTGTGGGCAAGAAACCCTTAGAAGAAATGGAGTAGCACTCATAGTCAATAAGAGAGCGGGAAAGGCAGTAATGGGGTACAACCCCCAAAATGACAGAATGATCTCAGTGCGAATCCAAGGCAAACCATTCAACATCACAGTAATCCAAGTCTATGCCCCAGCCACTGATGCCGAAGAAGCTGAAGTTGACCAGTTCTATGAAGACCTACAACACCTTCTAGAACTAGCACCAAAAAAAGATGTCCTTTTCATCATAGGGGATTGGAATGCTAAAGTAGGAAGTCAAGGAGTAATCAGAATAACAGGCAAGTTTGGCCTTGGAGTACAAAATGAAGCAGGGCCAAAGCCAATAGAGTTCTGTCAAGAGAACAAGCTGGTCATAGCAAACATTCTTTTCCAACAACACAAGAGATGACTCTACACATGGACATCACCAGATGGTCAATACCGAAACCAGATTGATTATATACTTTGCAGCCAAAGATGGAGAAGCTCCATACAGACAGCAAAAACAAGACCAGGAGCTGACTGTGACTGAGCTTCTTACTGTAAAATTTAGGCTTAAATTGAAGAACGTAGGGAAAACCACTAGACCACTCAGGTATGACTTAGATCATATTCCTTGTGAGTACACAGTGAAGGTGATGAATAGATTTAGGGGATTAGATTTGGTAGACAGAGTGCCTGAAGAACTATGGACGGAGGTCCGTAACATTGTACAGGAGGCAGCAACTACAACCATCCCAAAAAAAAAGAAATGCAAGAAAGCAAAATGGCTGTCTGATGAGGCTTTACAAATAGCTGTGGAAAGAAGGAATGAGAAAAGCAAGGGTGAAAGGGAAAGATATAACCAACTGAATGCAGATTTCCAGAGAATAGCAAGGAGAGATAAGAAGGCCTTCTTAAATGAACAATGCAAAGAAATCGAGGAAAACAATAGAATGGGGAAGACTAGAGATCTCTTCAAGAAAATTGTAGATATCAAAGGAACATTTAGTGCAAAGATGGGCATGATAAAGGACAAAAAAGGCAGGGACCTAACAGAAGCAGAAGAGATTAAGAAGAGGTGGCAAGAATACACAGAAGAACTATACAAGATCTTAATGTCCCTGATGTCCATGCTGGTGTGATCACTGACCTTGAGTCGGATATCTTAGAGAGTGAAGTCAAGTGGGCCTTAGGAAGCACTACTAACAACAAAGCTAGTGGAGATGACAGTATTCCAGCTGAGTTATTTAAAATACTAAAAGATGATGCTGTTAAAGTGCTGCACTCAATATGCCAGCAAGTTTGGAAAACCCAACAGTGGCCACGGGATTGGAAAAGGTCAGTTTACGTTCCAATTCCAAAGAAGGGCAATGCCAAAGAAAGCTCAGACTATCGCACAACTGCGCTCATTTCACATGCTAGCATGGTTATGCTCAAAATCCTACAAGCTAGGCTTCAGCAGTATGTGAACCGAGAACTACCAGATGTACAAGCTGGGTTTCAAAGAGGCAGGGGAACTAGAGATCAAATTGCCAACATTTGCTGGGTCACGGAGAAAGCACGAGAGTTCCAGAAAAACATCTACTTCTGCTTCATTGACTATGCAAAAGCCTTTGATTGTGTGGATCACAACAAACTGTGGCAAATTCTTAAAGAGATGGGGTACCAGACCACCTTACCTATCTCCTGAGAAATCTGTATGTGGGCCAAGAAGCAACAGTTAGAACTGGTCATGGAACAACCAATTGGTTCAAAATAGGGAAAGGAGTACAAGACTGTATACTGTCACCCTGCTTATTTAACTTATATGCAGAGTACATTATGAGAAATGCCAGGCTGGAAGAACCACAAACCAGAATTAAGATTACAGGGAGAAACATCAACAATCTCAGATATGCAGACGATACCACCCTAATGGCAGAAAGTGAAGAAGAACTAAAGAGCCTCTTGATGAGGGTGAAAGAGGAGAGTGCGAAAGCTGGCTTGAAACTCAACATTAGGAAAACTAAGATCATGGCATCTGGACCCATCAATTCCTGGCAAATAGAAGGGGTAGAAATGGAAGCAGTAACAGACTTCATTTATTTGGGTGCCAAGATCACTGCAGACGGAGACTGCAGCCATGAAATTAAAAGACGCTTGTTCCTTGGGAGGAAAGCTATGGCAAACCTAGACAGCATATTAAAAAGCAGAGACATCACCTTGCTGACAAAGATCCGCATAATCAAAGCTATGGTTTTTCCAGTAGTAATGTATGGCTGTGAGAGCTGGACCATAAAGAAGGCTGAGCGCCGAAGAATTGATGCCTTTGAACTGTGGTGCTGGAGAAGACTCTTAAGAGTTCCCTGGACTGTTAGGAGGTCAGACCAGTCAATCTTAAAGAAATCAACCCTGACTGCTCATTGGAAGGATTGATAATGAAGCTCAAGCTCAGATACTCTGGTCACCTGATGCGAAGAGAGGACTCCTTGGAAAAGACCCTGATGCTGGGAAAGATTGAAGGCAAAAGGAGAAGGGGACGGCAGAGGGTGAGATGGTTAGATAGCATCACTGAAGCAATGAGCATGAAACTGAGCAAACCCAGGGAGGTAGTGAAGGACAGGAAGGCCTGGCGCGATATGGTTCATGGGGTCACAAAGAGTCGGACACGACTTAACGACTAAACAACAACAACAGCACAATAACAGAATCTTGAAAGTTGTCATTTCTCTCTACTCCATCTTATTTATTTATTTATTTGTTTGTTTGTTTATTTATTTATTAGATTGATATGGCTTCCCAGCTTGTAAAACACAACTTTGGGTGGCTTGCCACAATAATAATATCAAAAACAGGAAACAACAAGAAAAACAGGCACCTGATACACCATCTCCAATCCATCAGTCCGTATTATCCTTCGGCTCTAACCTTACCCTATCCAGTGCCTGGGGGAAAAGTCAGCCCTTTACAGTTTTCCAGAAGGCTAAAAGGGTGGAGGCCTGCCAGATCCTGGGGGAAGAGTGTTCTACAGGACAGGGGCTGCTACAGAAAAGGCATGCTTTCTAGCTCCCACTGGATGGAAGCATTTAAGGGACAGAATCTTATACGAGACAAAATCAAGGCAGGGCTATTTTCTTTCTGAGGACTGATTTGTCATTTCTCTTTCTTTAATAGTTCATGCATTCCTTCTCCAATGTCATCTCTACATTGCTTTATACAACTTCCCCTTCAGAATCATTCTTTGCCCCCACATGTGAAGATGGGCCAGGCAAATCTCTAAGGGAAATTGCTCCAGATTAAAATGTCTCCCTTCCTTTGTTAAAGCTTGGAGGAGAGCAGGCCCCAAGTTCAAGTCTGAGGCATCTGTTTGCACAACAAAAGAATGAGGGAGGTTCAGATATTTATCAGCAATGGCTAGGAAGAGAAAAGAATGTTCAAGTCCTGAAATGCTGCTTACTTTTGGGTGGACTATTTGAAGTTATGTTATTTCTTTGGAAGTTGTGAGAGTAGTTTTGTGTACTCCACAAAATTAGGTATTAAATTTCTATAGAAATTGGCAACCCCCCCAAAAGACTGAACATCCTTCACTTTTCTAGATGCCTGCAATGAAAGAATGGATTGCACTTTTGCTGGATCCACTTGTATTGCATCTGCTTTGTTCTGGTGATCCAAATAGTTCAACTGGGGAAGATCAAGCAAACATTTTTTTTCAACTTGTTTGTGCTTGTCCCCTAAGAGATTTCTGATATGTATCTTGTGCAAAGCTGGGTCTTCTGAAAGAATCATTATGTCATCCAAGTACACTACAAAATATTTGTCCTAAATATCAAGAATCTGGAGAAGACTGTGGAGCAATTAACCAATCCATAGGGCATTACTGTATATTCAAATTTGCAATACCTAATGTCAAAGGCAGTTAAATAACCATGTCCCTTTTTAATTCTGAATAAATTGTGACTCCGAAGTCCAATTTTGTAAAAGTCTATATCTATTGAAGGTGGTCTAGCAGATCTGTAATAAGTGAGTAGGGAGTCCGCAGAGTTAAAAAGGCTATAACCACGAACCCAAAGAATTATCTTTCCTTTTAATATATAAAAAAAGGGTGCAGATGCAAATAAGGACAAAAGGCAAACAACCTTTCTTTAGATTGTCACCCCAAAGCGCTTTAAACTGGCTAACTCTTAAAGGGCTAACTTTTGTGTACACCTAGGTTAATGTCTTTTAGCTAAGATTTGGGCTCCCAGTTTATAATACAGTCACATGGTTGATGAATAGACAATCTAGTTGCTTCCTTCTCCGCCCAAACATCAGCAGTAAAAATACAGCTATGTATTTTTCTCGCAAGGAAAAGGATTCAAAGCACTGTGATGGAGAAAGAGAGGTGGTTAAGAGTGGGAGGCTTGCAAATGGTGCTGCTGACACTTTGGAGATGGAAAAGAAATTGTCTCTTGTTCCCAGTGGACAGCTGGACCATGAGTTTGCTGCCAAACAATGCCTAGCACAATGGAGGCATGTAAGGAAGCTCTTGCATAATGTAGCAATTATTCTGCATGATCATTTATTATTGGTTGCACAGGTACTGCACTTTACACAATAGGATCAGTTGCTTGCCTGTCAATAATTTCCATAACTATATATTTCTGTAGTAACTGTGTGGGCAATTTAAACTGAAATAGTCTCATTTATGAAGTTACTCTATGTACAAAGAGTAACAGGGACAATAAAATGCACTTGTCTGTTGGCTTCTTCAGCTCTTCTTGTGTCAGGCCTTCCCTGCTGAGCTCTTGTGAAGGGACCCTGATACATTTTCTGAAGATGAAGCTCTGGAGCAATCTGGGCACCTGCTTGCTATGTGGCTTGCAGTTCCACAGATGAAACACTTAGCAAATTCAGAGGTCTGTACTTTAGCACTGCAAGCCTTGACTAGGAATCCACAGGAGAAACACAAACCAAGATATTTCCTCTGTTTCTCTGCTGAGGACAGGGGTTTCTTTACTGGTCCTGTTTGCATGGGGTCTCTGGTGTTGGTGTCTGAGAAGACCACAAGGAAGGGGATAGGAGTGAAGAGAGGATGCAAAACTTCCTCTGCTTATGATTTCCTCTGTGCCTCAACTCCTCCAATCACTCATTAACGCACAATTTTGGAACCAAATTATCTGGTGTGCCTTGTCTTTACTAATTCATTTCTCAGTTCATCAGCAAGTCCTTCTGAAAACTGGTCAGAGCAAGGTAAGTCCACCCCACATATCTGGCTTATAATTAAAAATCTGAATCTGCAGTTCCTCTGTTTCAGCTTGCAAATCTCTTAATTTGTTGTCGGTCTTTTACATGAATTGCTAAATATTTGCATGAAGATTTGGTAACTACCCAGTAATGGATCATTGCCCTAAATGAGGGGCACAGCCCACTTAGTTTCCCATTCTTCCAGCAGACTCAAAAGTCACCCTGGGGTGATCTGGAGGAAATTCTCTTGATCACCTTATCATAAACAATTCACACTGAGTTGTGAAAGTCAGAAATTGATTCTGGGGTCCTCCAAACCTCTCTGACAAACTTCCATGATGTGAAGAAATATTAGTTGGGCTTGTCCCAAATACTGTTAGTTGTACTATGGCATTGTGCAGCTTTGTTATTTATATATCAACCTATTATTGATGTAAACTATGCTTCAGCAAGTTCTTCTATGGACAGTGGATGCCCCAAGGATCTTATGCCATTGTCATGATCAAGGCAAAGTTCAATGCATCTCTGAATAGAGAGCAGTGAGCCTTTTTGAAACTCTCAGTCTTCAGAGTAGGCCATGTCAGATAATAGATGCTACAAGGACTATTAGAATTCTACTCTATTGTTGAAGGGTATAATAACAGAATCTTGAAATCTGTCCCCTCATAGTAAAGAAAATCATGGTGGAGTATCTTGAGTTTCTTCTCCCTGCTTACTTCCCGAAAGTAAGTGAAAGTGTACCAAACCATTTCTGCATTGCTTTTCAAGGTTAGTTCTGTACATCTCTCTAATACTATAAGAATACCTTGGCAACTTGTTCTACAGACCCCAGGGTGTGCTGAAGATCAGTTGCCATCTTCAAGATCTAATGGCAAGGTTCGATGCCTCTCTGATAAGAGACTAGTGAGGCTTTAAAGATTGATGTCAGCCCTTTGAGGTAAGCCAGATCAAGAAACAGACACCACAGGGATTCTAGGAATGCTATTTTATTGTTATATATTATAATAAAATCTTGAAAGCCTGTGAAGAGTTCTTCTCTTCCCCCTCTTATACAGACAAAATCAAGGCAGGATTATTTTGAATTTCTCACACTTTCCATTTTTTCAGGATTGAGCTGCCATTTCTCCTCCCTCACCGGTTCATGCATTTCTTCTCCAAGGCTATCTCTACATTCCTTTACAGTATCTGAATCAGCATTCCTTTGTGTCTGTTTTATGGCTGAGCTGACAGTTTATTTTCCCTGTGAAAAGTATATTTGAGGGAGTCTTCTGTTTACCTAAGTTGATGCCGTATTTTCTTCTTCACTAGAGCTCTGCATGCTTTGAAAACAATTCAGAAAAAGTGCTTTGAAACATGCAGGAATGTGAATGCAGCATTACTTTAAAGCAAGTATGCCTTTTTTCAGGCTTGCATGGAATCCTGAAAAACAACTTGGCTTTAATGAGCCATGTTAAAGATCCAGCTACTTTAATAAGTCTACTCATTAAATCAGCAATGTCTTTTGGGGGCTCAACTGAAGTCTAAAAAATGCAAGCATTTAAAGAGGTGCTACGCTCATGTTCCTCGGCATTCTTAAACAATTTTTCTGAATATTTTTGCAGCATAGCACTCATCATCCTAACATATTAGCATGGGACCAGGTTACCTAAGGGACTGCCCCTTCCCCATGACTTCAACCCATCCCACCCGATCACACAGAGAGGGCATGCTTCAGACCCCCTCAGTAAAAGAGCTCCGATTAGCAGTGGCCAGAAAGTGGGCCTTCTCGGCTGTGGCCTCCGCCGTTTGGAATATCCTGCCCCCGGAGTTGAGACTGGCCCCTTCACTCCTGGCCTTCCGGAGGGATTTGAAGACCTGGCTCTGCCACATGGCCTGGGGTGAGGAGGGAAGACATCAAGTGTGGAGATGACTAGTCTCTTAGAAGGCTTTCATCTGCAGCTCTGGAAACCATCAGCCTCTTGGACTTTTTCTTTTTTGGTAATGCTTGGTATAGTTTTTGTTTTTTGTAATTTTATATATATTTATTGTTTTAATGGATTATGTGAGCCCCCCAGAGTCCCCCATTAGGGGGAGATGGGCGGAGACAAATCTAATAAATAAATAAAATAAACAAATAAATAAATATTCAGATTACTATATGGATGACAGTGAACATGCTAAAATTAAAATCAGACAATTAAAAGCAATTTTTAGACTTGGGCATTGGAGTCAAATCTTTTCTGAAAGTGGTAATCTTTACTGCTGAAAGAACAGGCTCATAGCTTGAGAGTTCCTTGACATGACATTGTTCTTAGACTTCTAAGTAGCAGTGCTGGTAAAGAACACATTTGCACAATTAACATTAAGTGTAATGTTTGTGATTATACCTGAGCTGTTGCAGTATGTTGAAGAGAACCCTAAAGCTTTAATTGATGCAAAATGCAGCAGGCTGCTAACTGGTGCACAGTTGTGATTACATCATGTCTGTACTGACAGATTTGCACTGGTTGCCAACTGTTTTCTGGGCTCAATTCAAGGTGTTAGTTTTAATTTTAATGCTTTAAGCTGGGCCAAGATATATTTGCCTACCTAACTAATTTTACTGGTAGGCATATGAGCGGAGTTAGAAAGGGAATTTATTTAAATATGTTACCACTTTTCACTTATTTACTATCTATGTATCCATCCTAAACAATATGATGGATTAGATATGCTTCTGTGGAAAAATAATGAAGATCCATACCTCACATCCAAGTATTTGCACCCCGGATGTATAAAAGCAATGAATTTATGATGTTCCGAGTGAAAACCGGAGGTTTTTGAGTTGTGATTTGGTAGATTTAGAAAAATACCCCCATATGCTTAAAATCCATTTTTTTAGAGTGATGATGATCACTCTATGTAGCCATGTTGGAGATCTTTTAAAACACACACACACACACACACACAGACACACACACAGGGATTTGTGTTTCTAGATTAACCACCTCCAATATTTTTATGCTGGAACTAGAATCTGGACAGGGGATTCATACTAAAATCTTGGGAGTCTGACATCATCTGTGCCTCACATGGATGTGCCAATGCCACAGCTGGATCTATTGTTTCTATCCCATCATCCACAAGTTACGTGGAGAGGTGATGGGGAATCCTATGCTAAAACCTCTGAAGATCGTGCCAGCAAAGCTATGGATTTGTTATTTTTAAGACAGGCAGGGAGATGAGAAATGGTTTGGGCAAATCATCACGCACGGGAGCCATTCTAAAAATCCGTATTTGTTTTCGCGACCAACAGTGATTTTTGTATTGCGGGTCACGGCCATAGGTGCCAACTGTCCTTCAATCCTTCCCCTCAACCAATACAAATGTTGTAAAATGATTCAAAACGCGGGGAGTTCTCCGCCACTTTTATTCTCCTCCTCCCCCGTACAGGCCAGAAGCGCGAGCTCCTGGCTGGCAGCTGGACCCCCTCGCGCGGTCACCCGGCTCTCCCCCAGGCAGGCGAGAGCGGAGGGGGCAGCCGCCGGCCGCAGACACCTGCCGCTCCCGCCACGGTCGCCGCCTGGGGGCCGTAATAAGCTGGCCCCGCCGACCTCCTTTCCCTCACGCCGTCGTCTTCTCGCGCTGCCGCTGCAACCGTGAAAGGTGGAACGAGGTCTCGCCGGTCGACGAAGCAAAACCCGAACCCGTTATGTCATCCGCTCTCCGCTGCAGCTACCTGGGGGAGCCGGCTGCTGCTGCTGCTGCTGCTTCTGGCCGGCCGGGAGGGGAAGTCAGGCAGCCCAGCCACGAGGAGCGCAGGCTACCCTGCCTCGTCCTGCTCTCCCGGCGAATGTGCGGGACTCGGCGAAAGGAGGAGGGGTAAAAGGGGCTGCTGAGGGAGCCGAGCCACTCCTCCGCGGGCTCCGCAGCGCAGGCGCCCTGGCAGCTACCGCAGGCAGGGGGCGGCAACATGGCGGAGTGAGCGGCGGCGGCGGCGGCGGCGGCGGCGGTTCTGGCTCCACAACAACAGCGGGGGCTGCGGAGCGGCTCCCTGGCCCCCGTCGCCTTCGCCGGTTCCCTCCCTCAGCCGCCGGCTGGTAATTCCGCGGAGGCTCTTCCCGTCGCTGTCGGAGGGGAGCGGGCGAGAAGCCGCTCCGGCTAACGGGGCAGCAGAGCCCATAATAACCTCATTATAGAGTCCAGCGGGGGAGCGGCTCCTGGGACGGTCTTCGGCGAGGCGGCGGCGGCGGCAGCTCGGTCCGGTTCCTGCGGCCCCGCCGGCGCTGTTGCTGCTGCCGCTGCCGTGGTCTTGCCGCTGCGGTGGATGCGCAGCTTCTCGCTCAGGGAGGAGCGCGGCGGCAGGCAGGGTCGGCGGCAGCCGAGGCTAGATGGCGAGCGAGAAGCCCGGGTCGGGGCCGGAGCCGCAGCCCGCGGGTCTCATCCCTGTCGGGGCCAGCAGCGCCGGGGGAGCTTCAGCCCCATCGCCCGCTGTAGCAGCGGCGGCGGGAGGCGGCGGCGGCGGCTCTGCGGCCGTGATGGGGGAGCTGAGGGCGTCGGGCTCCGGCTCTGTCGTGCTGCCCGCGGGGATGATTAATCCGTCCGTGCCCATCCGCAACATCCGCATGAAATTTGCCGTGCTGATCGGACTCATTCAAGTCGGAGAGGTCAGCAACCGGGACATCGTGGAGACCGTATTGAACCTGGTAAGGGGGCTCCACCCCATCAGCGGGGGCACGAGCAGCCTTCCACCCTTTCCCCACAGAGGGGAGAGAAAGTGCTGCCGCGCGCGAGGCTTCCTTCGGGTTCTCTTTGCTTTGCCCAGGCAAAAGTCTCTAGCTCTGGAAGTCCCTAACTCCACTTGTGCCCTCTAAGTGCTCTGTCATCTTCTACCTACTTTTCCTCCCTTTCCTTCTTTCCTCATTTTGACACATCCTTCCACCAGCCCATAGACGAGGGGAGGAGTTAGGAGGTCCTCTTGAGCTACTTGGAGGCTTACCTAGGAAGTCTTTTCTCTTCCACTGGTCCACAGAGAGCTCCTATAGCTCGCACGGGCCTGCTTTGCCCTTAACTTGCTTCTTGCCATACTGGTGTTCTCCTAACTGCCTTTTCTGTCAAGTTTTTCAGCTCGTCCTTGATCTTGATCAGGCCTGAGGCAGCTAAATCCCTTACATCCAGAAGTGAGAGGCTTTTTTCACTGTGAATTAGTAGCGACTGCTGTTCCAGCATTGATTTCCTCTTTTGTACAGATGAAGTTTGATTCTTTTCATCCCTTCCCAACTTTTATGCTCAAACTCCCTTCAGATTCCATCCAGCCCTATGATTTCAGTATGAACAGTGAACCAAAAAGAGATTATAAATGAAGTTGAGTTGCCCTGTTTAGAATACTGTATGGGATGTTGCTCTATCACATAAAATTGTATAGCTCTATCTGTTGCTTTTCCAAATACAATTTTTTTTATTAAACATAGATTTAATGTTATTCTCAGTTTTAATGGATCATAAATAGCTTTATTGTTAAGAAGAGGATTTGATATTAATTTCTTTTTTAATTGTGCAAGATTAAAGTACAGCTACAGATAGCATTTCTCCTCTGTAGTTGACATGTGAATATTTAACCTTATTACCTTACTAGCAGTTGGGTTTGACATGTTGAAGAGAGGCTGTGTCTCTTACAAAGTGTTGATGTGATGGTCTTCTGTTACTTCATTGCACTGGGAATGAATTGTCTGATTATTTAGAATAGATTTTTTAAAAAATCACTTTAATCTCTAAATTATGCTGAAATTCCCCCCCCCCAGTAACATTTTATATGTAGCTCTTATTCTATTCATGGTGTACAAGAGTTAATGCAGAGGTGTATGGCAATGTTCAGCTCTGTCTGTACCAGAAGTTTAGTAGCTTAATATAGGGAAACAATAAGAACTAAGAAATGAATGACTTCCAATTATAGATGATTTGGTGCCTCTCCTGAATGAAAGATTTGCTGCGGCAAAACTGATGAAATAGCTGAATAAATGAGAATATTCTATCTTGGTGGGAAAGTCAGTAACATAGCACAAAATATTGGGTGTTTTTGTGACTAAGTTTTAAACATTCTATGCTAGTTTATTACTACAGCAGAAGCTGAAATAATCACTTGGATATCTTGTATTGTCTTGATTTTTAATAAATGTTATCTAGTTTTACAGAACGACAGTGCTGTTAACACAGTCAGAAATGGGATATTTAACATTTATAGTTTATGGATGAGTGAAAGTTAAAGCTCTGTTGGTTTTATGAGGTTTGTGAATCTAAGATAAACTATTTACAGTTCTTCAACATTCACATCTGTTTGTCAGTTTTCAAAGGTGTCTTTTAAAATAAACACCTGTTGTTTAAGTTGTTACATTTGTTGCATTTGTGTTAAAGATACCGTTTATTTATTTCAATAAGGCAGTGGAATAATGTTATCAAAATAAAGCAGCTTTCATTCATTAAGCAGATCATGTCCTGGAGATAAAGTGTTTAATTCATTTTCTGAACTTTTCCTTATTCATTGTTTTGGCATTGTAGAAGCTTAAACCCCCATGAACCTGTTGATGTGTCAGGTGATACTTTATCCATTCATAAGCTTGTCTCTAGTTTTGTTGGGGTGTCTTCTACTGCACATAAATATGTAGAATTCAAATGCATTTGCTTCTTTAATGATTTTGGTGATAAACTGCTGTGATGGTTTTACATTAGAATTGTTTACTGAAATATGCACAGAATTAAGTTATGAAAAAATTAGGTAAAATTTTTTACGATGGTTAATACTTGCTGAGAGCATAAGTTTCAATCTGATATAAAAACATACTTGCATACTTGTGGAAAGAACACATGGTAGTTAAAAACTAGAAAGCAGAATCATAATGGTCTAGCACTGATGATGTTACCTAGTCAGGTAGTGAAATGTCTGCAAGCAAACAACCAAGCTCAGAGAGCACCAAGGACTCCACAATTCAATCCTGAGCTATGTATATTCTCTTCTGTCTCCAGCTACACAAAGGGCCATTACTACAGGTTTCTTGATTCAAATTGCAATCAGTTTACTTTATAATTGTGTAAGGAACATAGGATAGGTAGAAGCCTAAGACTGGGAGTTAGAATGTATGAATTTCCTGCCATTTAAATTGTTATGCAAAAACTGAATAACTATCATGTGCATTATGGGATTTTAGATGACACAATTTGGTCTTCATATTAAATTGCTATATGGGAAAGCATCTCCCAAGAACTGAAATACAGAATAAGAATTAGAAGTGACAAAGCTGATATAGAATACATGTATAAGGACATAAGTATAAGATTCAACAGCCCCCTTAAAACGAAATGTTCAGTTTCTTCTTAAAATAAAATAAAAGGTAGCCTTTTGATTAATCTTAAAACTGACAGTTCAAGGAAAACTAATGATTTAATGTGTTTAAACACCTTCTAACAAATCAGTTTTACTGTATTATAGAAAATTGTCTATTGAATTGAAAAATCATTGAATTGATTTGAATTCGGTTTGATTTGGAAAGTTGGTTTGATTCTCAATCATAAAATAAATTTGGAGATCCAATTTGATTTAATGATTCATTGATGCAATGTGAAAAATTGATTAGATTCAGAGATTTAGTTGAATCACTTTCAATCACATATCTATCTTGAAAGGTTATATAACCAAATTCATATTTGCAGTGGGGAAATCTTATGGAACAAAAGCATTGTTAAACATGTAAAGCTCTTTGGGTAGTTCCTTATTAGTGGTTTTGTAATGAATAATTATATGGGGGCGAACAGTATTTCACAGGTTATTTGTGCTGACAGATATTGCTAATTTACAGGTGAAGATGCAAAGTTGGGAGCAAATATATGTGAAATTTCATATTTAGCTTTTGTAATAGCTATTCTGGGAAATTATAATCAGAATATTATATTTACTTTAAATGGGAATGAAATAACTAGGACAAGTGTGAAGGACAAGCACAGAGATTCTAAACTTCTAAAAGTTTTTCTTGTTGTATTGCAAAACATTTTGATAATGTTATTACTGGTGTGAAAAGTTCTTTTATATAGAAACTCCTAGAGTTATTTTTAATATTTTTTAGTAGAGAAGTCAATATATTGTAGTTCAGAGATGGATATCTGTGGCTGTCCATGTTTTGTTAGACAGACTCCTATTAATCCAAGCCAATATGGCAATTGTCAGAAGAGTTGTAATTCAACACCTAGAGAGGTACAAATAGCACAGTCCAAATGTAATGGATAGAGTATCAGATGAGGATTGTTTAAAGTCAGGTTGAAATGTTTAGCAGCTACAGCAACTGCAGAAACTGTAGTTGAAATAATATGTAGAGGGGAAAAAACCTGAATGAATCATATATACTGCTTATGCTTCTAGGTGGAATATTAATAAAATAACTAAAGGCAATTTGATTACTTTTAATGAAACAAATATAATTATGGGTGGGCAGTAGCTTTAAATACAGGTAGTCCTCATTTAGTGGCTGCCCCATACAGCAACCATTCGCAGTTACAACAGTGATGAAAAAGTAACTTTGTGGCCAATCCTCGCATTTACGTCGTTCACAGATCTGTAAAGCAAAGGAAAGCTGAAGTAAGATCATAAACACAGTCTCAGTTTTACTTAGCAACTGCTTTGCTTAATGACTGAGCTGCCAGTCTCAGTTGTGAATGGTTTGCCGCCCTCAAGCCTAGATTTTTTGTAGACATATATTAGCTCAGACAATTTTGTTTATAGGTTCTTAATATATAGATAAAATAAGTAATGACAATCTTGTAAGTAGCTCATCAAAGGCTATATGTCCATGGATTTTTAAAAGTCATCTTGCTCACATATTACTAAGTTTTTGGTGTATTAACAGTATCTTGATTTACTTCAGCTCATTTACAGGCCACATTTTGACAGAGCAACATGCAGTAAATATAAAATAAATTTTAAAATGTTGATAATTCAAAAGGCCAGGTCATATAAAGGCAGTTCTGCTAATCACAGAGTAAATTAAGTGTCAGAGTACTAGACAGAATGCTAGATTGCCTGTTTAATAGAATTGTGTAGTGCTTTGGATTTGATGTGGAGGAAGTGCTTCAAAATGCATGTACCTGTCTATACCTCATAAAGCGGGACAGCATTTTCTAGGATCACGTGGCAGCTGAAGCGAGGTTACTGCATTGCACACCTCTGTTAATTAATATGATAAAACAAAGAACCAGCAGTATAACTGCTAGGAGAAGGAGCTTCCTGATTGATTGGCCTAGCCAAATTTTAAAAAAGTATAGATGAAATGTCACCAAAATGAGTGTATACTCTTATAGGAGTACCATAGATATTGAGGTCACCATAGGGAGAAAATGGAGACTGGGACATGACCGAAAAGATAACGTTTTTTATGATAGCGTCTGCCATACCATGTATGGAGAATATACTTAGATGCCCTAAGTTAAAAATGCAAGTTATTCCTTTTAAGCCCGTTATCATAAACTCTTGTCCAAACTCATGTCTGAAGTCAAATGTAATAATGGCACAAACTGAGGACGTTTTGAATATTAAGCACTTTTAATCTGTATAGATAAGTTTATATCATTATCATCATTAATCACGGACAAGATGCCCATTACATTTCAGCATGACCATGGAGAGGCTTAGACTTCCTGACTTTCTTCCAGCTCAACTTACATGTTTATCTATAAGTATAGAATGTGCGTTAATAACATTTTAATATTCTTAAACAAATTCTTGAAAACTTTAATCAGGAACATTGTTGAAATCTGGAAGTTTTAGTCTTTGGACTTAATCGTCCCATGGATTCAGAACTTTTAGGTTATCATATGTTTTAAATGTGGTAATTCCTCCTTGCTGGCTTTGGTATTCTCTTCTTCATTCTGTTAGGTGGCCCTAGCTTTTAGTCCCCTCCCCCTATCCTGGTGGGAATACTGGCTGGAGATTGTTTTAAAAGGAATATTAAAGAAATCTTTTACTTAACATTTTTGCTGTTAGTTTATGACATTACTTTCTTAATTTAGCATTAATAGTTTTTTCCTTAGTGGAAATGGTGAAAAGAAGCAAATACTTTCTGTCTTGATTAATCTTACCAACTGGGTGCCCTTCAGAATGTGTTGAAGTACAACATCTTTCATTCCTGGTCTGTTATTTATTAAAACAAAATCTAGGTGAAAGAAGTGGAGGTGTAGTTGTTTATATATAAAAGTTATGCCTTAATGAACAATCAGGGAAGTTGTTATCTTGACTTGTGAATGAATATACGAACACTGAAACAAGATGATTTTGTATATAATAAATAACTTTGATTAAACTATTTGTTTATAATTTTTCCCTAACATACATTTGACCACTAACTTATTGGTGTAATGATTTTTTAAAAATTGTTGCTGATTCCTTTCTTGATTTTCAGGAAAACTGCCTCGAATAGTTCTAAGAAAGGTCAGAGTAAAATGTTGAAGATAAATGTTCTGTTTTTATAAATGCTAAACGTGTCAGTTAATCAAATTATGTCCTGTTAAAATTAAATGAAATTCTCTGGACTAGATTTGTGTAGGTTATTAAATCATTCATAACATATATTGAATTTGTATGCATAGTTAGAAAAAAATAAGTTGATAGGGAACAAGACACAGAATGTTCCAGGTTAGAATAGATTCTATGTTATTTTTTCCTCCTGCAGCATATGTTGTGGGCACTGTCTCTTGTTTTCGTCATATTCATTATGCATACAAACATGTTTTCAAATCATATTAAGAGCATTACGGAAGAGTCACACTATACTTACCATAGCTAGTATCCTTTATTTTTAGGAATTGCTTTCAGGAAGTGTGTACAGGTAGTCCTTGACTTATGACCACAATAGGGACCAGAAAATTCATCATTAAGTGGTGCGGTTGTTAAGTGAGGCATTACATGGCCACATCCAACTTTACTACTTTTTTGTGGCAGTCATAAAACGAATCACATGGTCATTAAGTGAATCACGTGGTTCCCTATTGATTTTGCTTGTCGGAAGCTGGCTGGGAAGGTCACAAATGGCAATCACATGACCCTGGGATGCTGCAACTGTTGTAGATACATGCCAGCTACCAAGTGCCTGGATTTTGATTATGTGACCGTGAGGAATGCTGCGACGGTCATAAGTGCGAGGACTGGTTATAAGTCACTTTTTTCAGCACGATTGTAATTTCGTTGTTGCTAAACAAATGGTCGTAAGTCGAGGACTACCTGTATATTACTTTTGTTATAAATGGTAGATTACTATCAGCCCTAGGAAGAAGGCAATGGCAAACCACTTCTGAAAAATCTTGCCAAGAAAACTGCAGGGATTTGTTTAGGCAGTCTCCAGGAGTCAAAAAACTGACTTGAAGGCACAAAATCAAATAAAAAAAACAACAACCAAAAACCAGAACCCCAGAAAACCTAAAAAAACCCACAACCCTTTCATTAGTTTGTTTTCTTTCTCTTTGTGCCTAGGATAATTTCCCATGAAATCATTTGCAGGTGGTGTGCAATATATCTTGAAAGCAAAGAAAATCCAGAGATGCATGTACACTTGCTCTTATACAAATAGCTCTCTGCAATACTTCACTTGTTATGTAAAGTACAGTTTTATTAGTTTAAGACAGTTTCTGAACAGCATTTTTTCACATCTGAGTTGAAATTCAGAGCAAGATTTTGAAGATGAGACTGGGTTAAATGTTTAATGGTTATCTCTGTATTCTGTGATTAAATCAGTGAGCTGGAATACTGCGTAACTTGAAAGTTAATTTATTAACATACAAGTTAATAAAACATTCTAAAATCTCTCAAATTGCCAATTTCATATATGATAGGTGTATATTAAAAATAAATATAGGGAAAAGATAAGATGATAGAATAGGGTTACTGTATTGGACATTATTGTATTTATACAATCAGATTGATGGTAATTCTATATGTTCCATGCTTATGTCACTTGTGAGAAATTCAGGGGCATGAGAAATGGTTTATGTAGAAGTCTTAAACCATACTGAACAAAATTGATACTGTTTCCAAATATGCATAGGATTGAACTGACAATTTTCTTTGGATGAATATGAAAGACTTGCAATGTATCTGTAATAACTGCTTACTTACAAGGATGCAGCTGAAATAGTTTTGAAAATAAAAAGACTATTTTAACGGACAATAAAACCCATATATTTTATATTGGATTCTGTATAGAGTGTGAATTTTATGGTCCTCATGCGTTTCCTGTTCAGCTGCCACTTTTCTGTCTGACTTTTAGCATGAAATTCAAACTGCATGTTCTGTCCTCCAAGAGAATGCTTATGACAAAGACTGTTTGACTTGACTAAGTTTGGGGAACACACATAGTCTGTTCATGCAAAATTGATAAGCAAAAGAGTGACCCAACTCAGTATTTGAGGCAAAAGAAATGATACATTATCCAAGAGAGTCAGATGAGAAACTTGATCAAGTCATAGGTGAAGTTGAGCATCCGGAGAAACAAGCAGGATTGTTCTTTCTGGAAACAAAGTGCAGAGCTTGCTTTAAAAACATGTTCTAGCAATTGCATTAGTTTGCTGCATAAACTCTTATTCTGCAGGTAACTTACCCCATCCTGGGCTCACCTGGCAGCAGTTCTTGAAAAAACAACTATGCCAAAAAAGAATATCCTTGTGTTCTGATCCTTCAATACTGTTTATTTTCTTGCTGTTCTACCTGTTTAGGGTGATACCTTAGAAATGACTCTGAAATGTTTGTCTATATAGAGTTGGAAGGAATAGAGTCCAGTCTAGGCCCTATGCCAGGGCTTGGTTCCCCTGTCAAGAGAGGTTGATAAGAGAAGCTGGTAAGAGAGACTTAATAGGTTCAACTTTCTTGCTTGCCAATGCTGCTACTTCCCTCTCTGAATTGATTATCAGAGTCACCTGTTGGGGGAGACAGGCGGCATACAAATTTAATCAATCAATCATGGCACTGTAGTAACTCCCTTTGCCTAATTCTACTGGATGAAGAATGTTTTCTTCCAAAGCACTAGGGAGAGAGTTCCAGTTATTAAGTAGCTGTTTCAATGAGGTCAACTGATAATTCCTAATAACTAATAACCATTTATTTTAATCCAGGCACCATAATTGTATAAATTAGTAAAATTGCAGACCTCTGACAATGGCCTCAGTGCAGATAACATTTATTTCTGCCCTAATATATATGTGACTTTTGACTGAACAGTTTTATAGCCAGCAAAACTTGCATCTAGAAAATCACATCTGAAACACTGGGGATTTCCCCATAGTTAAGGAGTGTATCTGTGGTGACTTTATAGAATCATATAATGAAAAAGACCTAAGAGAAGAGACCTAAGACATCATGTAGTCCTAGAGCAGGAATCCACAACTAAAGCACCCTGACAGATAGCCATCCAGCCTCTCTGTTTAAACACCTCCATTGAAGGAGAGTTCGTACAATCTGTTCCACTGCTGAACACTTGTAACATTAGGAAGTTTTTCTGATGGCCAGTGAAATCTGCCTTCTTGGAATTTAAACCCATTCTTTCATGTCCTGTCTTCTGAAACAGTTCTGAACAATTCTGCATAACAGCCTTTGAAGACAGCTACTGTGCCTCCGTGCAGTCTTCTTTTCTTCAGGCTAAACATTCCCAAAAGCATTCTTCACAGATTTTTCCTTGTAGACTCCTTATCATTTTGGCTGCTTTCTTCTGAACATATTCCAATTTGTCAATGTCCTTCCTGAAATATAGTACCTAAACCTGAAGTAGTATTCTAGGTTTGGTCTGACCAATGCAGAATAGAGAGGAACAATTACTTGCTACTTGCTTGATCTTGACCTGTTGATACAGCCTAGATTTGCATTTGCTTTGGGGGGGTTTTTGTAGCCACATTACACTGCCTGCCTGCACTCAGAGTTGTGAGAAGTGGAGTTATCCCACTTGCTTCAATAAGTCAAGGATATGCAAATCTTATTTGCATTTCTGTATAGTTTTCTGTGTGGTAGAGATATTTCAATCTTTCAGTCAAGGAATTAGGATGTTATCGGAACTCAGTTTTGCCTTAAAAAAGAGAAGCTGTAAAGATAGAAAGCAGGATATGGATACTGCAGCTGTGATATTTCGATCCAAGTCTGAAAGACCTACATAATTGCCTGATTCCTTGGAATCCTTTCCTTGAAGGACTGGAAACATTGGCATATGGGGTTGTGCTCCTAAAAGTCCATTGTCCAAGGAACATGATGCACTTTTAGCAGCTGACTGTCATTTCATTACATCATGTGTGATGATGAAGACCATTCTATCAAATAATTGGTCTGTGCCATTTTTTTTTTTTTTTTTTGCCCTGTTGCATTGTGGGCTGATGTGCTATGCTGTTTCAATGATTTTAATCTTCTTTTTATATTCTTCAATTTTATGGCATTGTTTCATTTTGAAATTTTAAGTATAACCTTTTTCTAGGTCTGAGAATTGGGGTGTAAAACTTTAACGTTCATAATATAAAGATATTTGTGAAATTGTGAGAGTTACTGTTCAAAGAAAAAGTAAATGTCCTAATATGGTCAGCAAGGGAATATAGCTGATGTATCAGATATGTTGTACTGTTTCTAGTATTTTTCTAGAATGAGTATAATTCTGATACACTATTGCTGTATTGTTGTCTGATATTCTGACAGATGGCTGTGTATGGTATATCTTGACAACTGTATCTCCCAATACATATAGACTGAGTGTATTATCTGCAACTGAAACAAAAATAGCTGTTTGATCAGCCTTCTGTCCATATTCCTATTTATGCCATAGATAACTAGTACTGAGCTGGATCTGGTATAAGAAAGCAAGAAACTGGGTATATTCTACTGTTTCTTCCTGTTCCTAAATTTCAGTGCACACCTGTATATTTCTGCTGTACTCTCGATAGGTGTGAAGAGATTTATGGAGAGCAGAATTTCTTTCACTTGGGCTGAGATTTTAAAAATGTAACAGTAATAAAGACTTCCAGTGTTTCTTATTTTATCCAAACCAGGATTAGTGAGAAAGTTGCTATAAAAGTTCTCCCCCAAAAAAAGAGTGTAGAGAAGGGGAAAAAAGTAGAGTTTCTCACATTGTTCCTTATTTAAATTCCTTTCAGGCAAAATGACTCTTTTTCTCCATTGCAAGATTTTGTTTTTTTTGGGGGGGGGTGTCTCTCTTTTCTGATTCAAACATAGGTCTGATTTTAAATGTATTAATAAATAGTACATTAGCAGTATTTGTGAAATAGCTTCTACTTCCCTCTCTTTCTGCCATGAATGAGGAGGAAATTGGAAGTGTTTACTTCCATTTTCAATTGTTATTTCATCTGAACAGAAATAAAATTGTGAATAGCTTAAATGGTGGTTATGAGCAATCCTGGTCAGGAGCTGCACTTTGAATGTCTCGTCTCCATTTATATGGAAAGGAAAATTGAATATTTAAAAATGGAAGCAAATGCTTATAGCCTCTTCATAACTGAAACAGAGGAGACAGCAGGAGGGAGGAGTTGGCATGAAGCTTGAAGTTAGTTCACAGAATTCTGAAGTATGTTTTAGTGGGGTATGCAGTGCTTCAAATTTGATTATGAGAAGGTTCTTCTGCAATACTTTGAAATAGCTTCACTCTTTAATGGGATTTTGTGACAGCAGGCATACCATCCTGGAAAGATCTAGCTACTTTTAAGCTGTTGCAACCTCATGTACTCTGAAGTGCTTTTGGGAAATCTTTCAATTGGAAGCAGATTCTTGATCTTAAACCAGAATCAAACTGACATTTAAAAACTTACTTTGATTGAAATGGCAAACCAGCTTTTTTTTGGAAAAATGTTTTTGCTTTTATAAATGGAATACAATATATAAATAAAATAAACAGTGCACAGAATTATAAAGAAAGAAAATAAAGCGAAAGTTATATCAGTGGATGGCAAAAAGGTCTTTGACAAAAATTATAGACACTATATGTTTAGTACTATAATTAAATTTGGATTTCCTGAAGAAACCAAGTTTTGGCTGGTCTACAATCTGGGTTCCTACTTGAACTGAGATAACTTAACCTCAGTAAACCCTGCCCTCATGACTTCTCAATAATTTCAGTACGCTCTACATGGGGCTTCCCTTGAAGATGATCCAGAAGCTGCAGCTGTACAGTATACAACTGTCCAGTTGTTTAGAGGAGTTCCTAAATGGAATCATATAATACCAGTTTTGAAAGCACTGCATCAGTTCTCTGTGAGGTTTCAGTTTAAGGTGCTGACATTATGTACTTAAAATACTACTTCCTGTAGTACAATGAAATCATAAATGGGACCTTCCTATTTTATCCTAATGCATGAATTGAAAGGTCCCTCAATGGAACCATAAGTAGGATCTTCCAATTCATGAATTAGGATGAAATAGGAAAGTCCTGCTTGTGTTACCATTGCAGTAGCCAGGAATTGGACCTTCAGAGTGACAGTCTCCCAATTATGAGAGAGAATTAGCTGATTCTGGTGTCATTTTCTTTCAGAAACAATTGAAGAATCCTATTTTTCCAGGCATTTATGAGATGATGACTCAGCCAATCTTTAAAAATATCTTTAAGTTTGCTTATTTTGTTTTTAAAATAATGTTTGATTAAATTTTCTATTTATTTTTAACAACTGTTGGTGTCATCGTGATAGTTTTTTTAAAAAAACATTCTTGTAAACTGCTTTGCTTTCTTCTGAAGGAAGACGGAGATGATGATGATGATGACGATCATCTGATGATGACAGTTTGGATATTTTTCAAAATTAAAAAGCAGGAAATTAATATTTTATAAGAAATAAAATATGTTTATTTGGAAGGCTACAGTGGTTTATTGTTATTAGGCCAATAGCTAGGGAAAGTTTAATGATTCAATATGTTTTGAGGTAACTAGATTTTAATAGAAATCTTTCAGTTGTTTTTTTTTAAGTTGTTACCAAGGTAAATTAATGTGTTGGATGGACTATATAATGGATTGAAAAACAAATGCGTGTATAAGAAAATACAACTTTTTAGGTGACGAAGGTGAAAACTAAGATTCCCATGTAGAGAGCCAGTTTGGTGCTTCAGTTGTGCTTTCCCCTCTCCCAAAATAGGTTCATTGTCACAAACTGTCCTGAGGGAAGAGTCCTTGAAGAGAAAAGGAGGAAGCAGGTGCGAACTATCCCCAACACCTGCTCCAGTTGGATTTTCTGCACTCTTCTCTATTAATTCCAGTAGTAATGTATGGCTGTGAGAGCTGGACCTTAAAAAAGGCCGAGCGCCGAAGAATTGATGCCTTTGAACTGTGGTGCTGGAGAAGACTCTTGAGAGTCCCCTGGACTGCTAGGAGGTCAAACCAGTCAATCTTAAAGGAATTAAAGAATTAATTTTAATTAATTAAAGAATTAATTGCTTAAAGGAAGCAATGAGCATGAAACTGAGCAAACTCAGGGAGGCAGTGAAGGACAGGAAGGCCTGGCGCAATATGGTTCATGGGGTCACGAAGAGTCGGACACGACTTAACGACTAAACAACAACAACCATGTAGGTTTTCATTTAGAGTGTGGTGTGTTGATAGGATCTGTTCACTGAAAAGCAGGGTAGAAATAAATGTAATACTTAATGTAATACTTAAATTAATAAATCTGCTTTCCTGCTGGTAATTTTAACTATCAGGAATCAATAAAGCATATTTTTTAAAATTTAAATAAATAAGCTTTTATTCTCTAGTTTCTCTTCAGATCATATAAATCTTTTGCCTTTTACCTAATTTTATTAACAACAAAACTAGCTAAATTAATAAACCCAAATTGGAAAAGCAAAATAATTTCTCAACTTAATTGTTTGAATAAGGAACAATCAAAACAAATGTATTCTTTTAATGAGGTGAACCATTAGTTATTGTATACGTATAAAAAACATACTCATCTTTAAAGATGGTAGTTTTGTGTTGTTTGTATGTTAAGTTATACAAAAGAATCAATATTATGGACTATGCAAAACAATGAGGTCCATAACATAACGTTTTTAAAAGTTAAATTGTTTTTATACAGAAATGTAATTTGCAAAACTGCAGCTAAATAAAAAGAAATAATACAGGATAAAACCTATTTTAATGTAAGTTACAGGAAGACTAATGTAACTGTCAGCCTGCCATATTTCTGTTACAAGCTTTTTCATAACATATGGGAAGGCTCTTCTGGAGGACATGTTCTCTTTCTCTTCCTTCCTTTTTTTTTTTTAACACTTGTGCTAATTAAATCTCAGGATACTTTAAAACATCATTGATGGTTATGTGGCTCTCCTTGACAAATTCCCATTTGGATAATTATATTGTCTATGTAAACTCCCCCTGTAATTTTTGGTTGATAAAGGAATCTTCCTTCATTTTCTTTAAGGAAGTATGGAACTTTGCATATTGTTTAAAGTAGTAGTTGAATTTCTATTACAATTATGGTATATATTTAATTGGTTTAACATCATAAAAAGATTTAGAGATTTCCAAGATAAAATGTTTAAAATCTTGGGAATGATAAGACATCATTAACATTTAAATTCTGAGCTTGGATTTGGGATTTATGCATATATAGTTAGCAACATTTATTTGTAGTATTTAATCAAAGCTGCACATATTTTTAATTACATCTTGGAGCCTGGAAAAACACATTTAATTTTAATAATATAATAAAATATGATTAGTGTATTTTCTAATAATCTAGATTACAATCACACACATACTTGTTCTAAGACATTCCCTGTTGAACTTAATGAATGCTGGATTGCTGCTATAAGAATTTTTAGTTAGGATGAACTGATCCACGAAGTCTGTGTCAGTGGCTCCACATCAAACTTTAGGGAAGTGTTGAGTGAGGTACCACAGGGCTCTGTTGTAGGCCCTGTGCTGTATATATAAATTACATGAATGAATGATTAGAAGGTGTTATATCCCTGCAGTTTGCAAGGTTTTCCAAGCTAAGGCAGTCCCAGCATTTTTATGGCTCCCAAATGTGTTCTTCTGCAAAGTTTAATATTCTTGAAACTATTCAAAATAAGTTTATTAGAGTCATACTGATGGTTCCAAAAAGTATCAGAAATGCTGTCTTGTAGTTAGAGACAGGTATAGTCTCACTGGATGTTAGAGCATGTTTTTTTCTTATAACCTTTTGGCTGAAGTTTATCCTACTTCCAATAGGTTTGGCCCCATTAGTACTTAGAGATCGTTTTAAATCATGACTTAAAAAAGCCCTAGGTAAAATTCATTTACTGGGCTTCTGTATGGAAAGTCTGTGCTAGAACTGCCCTCAGATAATGAATCTGAGATATAGATCTCCAGACAAATTTAACCAAGGTGGCACACCCCTTTTTTTATCAGATTCTTCTGAAAGGGTTCACTCCAGCCTCTTTTTTTTATCATCCATTATGATTCTGAAAATTTGTAAGGCCTTCACTTTAGCCAGGCTGGATGCAGTGCCCTCAGCTGTCTTTTTTGGATTTTTTAAGGGTACTCCCATGTCTCTCTGGTTATGTCCATATAGTGATGGCTCAAAAGAAACTGTAAGTCATAAGCTACTATGCTGCTCACTATATAAAGACTCTAGACAGACCTTCATTTATACTGTCTTGAAAAAATTACTGTGATTTTTACTTACTGTTAATTCTCTCTAGTCACCCAGTTTTGTGCTCCCATCTGTATAATATGTCACATCATTAATTACGTTTGGATACTCATTTATTCATCATTTTCATATTATACTATTTTTATTTTATTTCATTATATATGCTCTTATTATTTTTAAATACTATTTTACTCATTGTTTTTCTGTTATATAGAGAGATGTACATAACAGTTCTACTATTAGATATTTTACTGTATCTAGCCTTATGGCTATGATAAACTGATTTGATTTGATTATTATCAGATTTGCAGAGAATCTGGATCATCTGAGCAGAGAATCTAGAACATTTGGTCGAAAATCAGCAAAAGAAATTTCAACATAGAATAATGCAAAATCCTTTATTTGGGTAGGAAAAATCAAAAGCATGATCTAGGATCGGGAACCACAGTAGATGGAAAATGGATGGGTATCTTGATGGATCACAAACTGAGTAATGTGATACAGCTATAAAAAAACAAATGGAATTCTGTAGTGCATCAACAAAAGCATAATTCATCAAAGAAGTAATAGTTTCTCTCTATTCTACTTTGGTTATATTGCAACTAGAATATTATATCCAGTTATAGAAACTGCATTTTAGGGAGGATATTGATGCGTTTCAGAGGAGGGCAGCCAAAATGATAAGGGAACAGGAAGGAACAGGAAGGTTGGAGATACTGGGTATATTTAGGCTGAACAAAAGAAGACTAGGAAGACAAGATTGCAGTCTTTAAATGTCTGTTATGTAGAAGATGGAGAGGAATTTTCCAGAGTGGTTCCAAAAGACAGATAAGAAACAATGGGTTCCAAGGAATAAATTTTGATTGAAAATCAGAAAAAAAAATCCTGATGTAAAAGCTGTAACAGAGTGCCTATGGTGGTCTCTCCATCGGAGGTGTGTTTAAACACAGCTAGATGGCCATATATTGGGGATGCTGTAGTACTAGATTCCTGCACTGGGCATGGGGTTTAGACTAGATGTTGTCAATGGTTCCTTCCAATTCTTATATTCTATCCATTGGAAAAAGCCTCTGTTAATCAAGTTCAAATTGTTATACATGTCCATGTTGCATAAGCTCCTAAATATTATGTAATGTAATACTGTAATTGTTAAATCAGTATAAAACCATGTGAGATTGTTAAGTTTACCATATTTAATAATGAAAGTGTTCCATTGTTAAAGATTGATTAAATTGTAACTATAATAAAATTAATTTGTTCTAACATTTACTATCTGTCAATCTCTCTTACATAGCCTTTTCTGAAGTACTAGAGTAGTAGAAATTGCAATGCTAATGTTAAGATTTATTTCCTGGCTTATTCAAAAATGAATAATATAATGTTTCAGTTGGCATTTTACGCCTTTTTTTTTTTATGTGCTTCCATCTTCATTTTCATCCAAATTCCAGGATTGATAGATCTGTAAGACTGAAAACAACCGAAAATTCTATGATTTTAAAAAAATGTGCATCAGACTTTTCATAGTTAAAAAATCAGGTTTTATTCTTTTTATATTATTAAAATAAACTATTAAAAGAAATAAAAATCTGCTGTTGGTTATGATTCAGTTTTATGATAAGAGACTTTTTCAGGGTTTTTATTTATTTATTACATTTTTAAATCAGCCATCAGCAGGAGTTCTCTGGGTGATGTACATATCTTTAAAAACAATAAAATGTAACATAATATCTAAAAATACAGTATTAAAATATATAATAACACAGCATAGACAGTAAACCAGCAACATAACATAAAACAATAACAGCTACATTAAAAATAATCCTGTTAGAATAGCGAATAAGATCTTAGTAAAACCAGAAATTGAATAATTTCTTTGGCGATAAAAACACATTTCCCTGTCACTGAAAGGACCTTTAATGCAGGTAATTAACACAGGTAGCAGATTAACTTTTCTGGGGAGGGTGTTCTACAAACAGGACACTAGTATGGAAATCCGCCTTTTTTCTTGTATCTGTAAGGTTTATCCTGTTCACCTCAGAGAAACTCTCGTGACACTTGTGTTCAGGAAAGAAGTTTACTCAAGTGTAACGTAAATAAGTACAGACAAAGCCAGGGTTGGCTTGGCATAGCTTACATGGTATTTTATAGCTTCCCCATTCCCGCGCTTTACCTGTTGCTTAGTTACAGATTACCCGCAGTAATCCCCCCTCACCAAATGGCAGATTCAGTCCCTGCTTTTGTCTTTCTGATTGCAGTCTATGGGTTGTGCTGTTGTTGCCTTTGTTGGGTTTGCCTGTTTGCGTGCAAAGCCGGGAGTTCTTGATCGCTCTTGATTGCTTTGCTTCTTCTGCGCTTTCCTTTGTTTGCAGCGCCCCCCGAGGGAAGGCTGCGCTGATACAAAGTATCCGCTTGCGGTTTGAGCCACCTGTCAGCAATCAGTTCGCAGTTTCACTTCCCCTTTTTCTCTGCTAGCGCCTGGGTGGTGAAATTGACTAGGCGAAGCTGATACTACTTCATTATGTAGGGTATACTTTAATAGGGTCTCTGATGAAGATCTTAATATCCAGCTAGAAAAATGTGGGAGGAGATGTTTATTTAGGTAACTTCTTCCTAAGTTGTTAAGTATGCTTATATGCAGAGTATGTCATTTAAATTATGTTCTGTGTGGGTTTCTTAGTGGATTCAGTGGTAAGTAACTACAAATATTAGGATTTAGATACTGCATTTTACATATTGTAATTATCTATACTGTTCATAAGCTTTTACAGGCTCCAAAGTAAGAGTTCTTGAGTTCGACTATATATTCAGTTCTCAAATAATGTAAAATAGGTTTCTGGATATATCCAAAGTAGCAACTTAAAAAATAAATCCTGTTATTTGAACTTTGCACCTAATCATATATGGGTGTCAGAAAGTTTCTCATAGTATATTTCCCTTGCTAGATTAGAGAAAAGGGTGTAAGGGCTGAAGCTGATGAGATGAGAAGCAGAGATTCTGAAACCAGACGAATTTATGAAGCATAGAATATTTATTTACAATTTTTATATACTGCCATGGTTCAGAACTTTACATAGATAACAACATTAATATTAGTGGTTTTTATATTTTACTAAGTTAAATGTTACAAGACTTTGTTTATGAAACAATGAAATAACCATCAACTGTGGTGTTATTTGTTGACTCTGATTCTGTTTATATATCACTAGGACGCACATGAAACTTTGATAACAGTCAAGGGGAAAGGTACACAGAACTTCAGATAATCTGAAAAGGGAGAATACTGTCTCCCAGTACTGTAGTTACTGAATGCTGGGTGAATTTTTTTTGAACTGCAGTTTATTGCCATGTCTTCTGTGAAATCTGACAATTGGCATGTAAAAAAAATTACTCGATTATTAGTTTGGTGGCTACAAAAAAGGCAAATACCCTTGTAGACTCTATAAACAGAACTATAGTTTCCAAACCCCTAAGAATTGATAAACCACTTCATTCTGCACTAGTCAAGCCCTCTTCAAGTATTGCATGCATTGTACAGTTCTGGACATCACACTTTAAGCATTCAGACAAACTGCAACAGATTCAGATTGCAATGATGATTAGGAGGTTAGAAACTAAGAGATAAGAAGTCAGATTGAATGAGCTGGGCTTATTTAGCCTTTAGAAGAATTGGTACTGGAATTTCCATTGCTAAGTGATGTGGTCATAAAGCTCGATGTCACGTGAGCACATTGTTTAGCAGTGGCACTCCTGGCACTCCCCGTTGCTGTCATTAACCAAATTCCACTGGTTATTAGCTGAAGACCCACATAAATCCAAGCCATTTTGGCCTTGGTTCCTCCCATCCCTGAGCCTGCAAGAAGCCCCTGAGTTGCAGCCAGCATGAAGCTGCAGTCTCTCCAGGAATTCCCAGCCGCCCCAGCAGAGTGGCGCAAAGCTGCAGCTGCCCCAGCTCAGTCCCAGCTGCAGTCATCCTTGCCACCCTGCACTCCAAGACCCCTGCTGCCCTGCATTCTGCCACCCCAGCTGACCTTCACCATCTTCTTGCTCCTGCTGCTGACAAGGTGTGCCCACCCTGGCCCTTCGCGAGGCAGCTGCTGGCCATGTGAGGCCATCTTCCCCAGGTCTTGTGAGGAAACCTCCTTGTGCATGCTTGGGAAGAAAGCTTTGTGCAGCTGCTTTGTGAAGGGCCAGGGCAAGCATACTTGTTCAGCAGCGGGAGCAAGAAGACAATGAAGTTCAGCTAGGGTGGGAGGGGCCGCAGAGTGCAGGGGGCCAAAAGAGCATAGATGGGGGAGATAGACTGGTGAGGGGAGTTGAAGTGCCCCTGCAGTCATAAGTGCAGGTGAGCTGCCAAGCACCTGAATTTTGATCAAGTGACCGCAGGGGTGCTGCAATGGCTATAACTTTGGGGACCAGTTGTAAGTCCCTTTATTCAGCACCACCATAACTTTGAACAGTCTCTGAATGAATGGTCATTAAGCGAGGACTACCTGTACATAACTTCAGCAGTGTTTGGTATATATATTATGTCCTGAAGTTGAAAAAATAATTGAAGATCAGCCAGCCAGCAACTATTCCATTAGGGCCTGAGCCAAGGAAGAAAAGAGAATTTGACTAAATGACCATCTGCATTTGGTTTTCCAACCATCACTTTGTGGCAGTAATTCCAAGGGGCAGTGCAGTGAAAGTACAGAAGAAATTCCATTGCCTTTGCTGGGTGGTTAGCTGTTTTTATCTTCCTTCCACTAGCAACTAGCTGGCAGCCCATCCTGTTACATTTTCTGAACTGTTTTTCATCCCACTTGGTTGTGATAATTGTGAGTGTCTGTGGGATTTTTGCCAAAATCTGCAAGTCTCACCTCTTTTATAAGCACGTGTAACATTAATGCATATATGAATGGAGCATGGTTTGGGTTGTGACATCCCTCCATCTGACTCTTCTTGTGATGAGAGTTGTAATTTAAAAACTGTTTTCCTCCTTTCTCCCTCCCAATACCTTTTTCTTGAGTCTCACCTCTTTTGTGAGGTAAGCCGGAGGGCAGGGAGTTTCTCACTATTACTGACTTTTTTACCTGTCAGCAGGTAAAAAATAAAATAAATATATAATATAAATCAATAAAATATGGTATTTGGACAAAGTAAGTGTATAACTAATAAAGGTTTAGTAACACTTCCTAAATATAACTATAACACATTGTACATTTATCAAAGAAAATTGTGAAATAGAAAGCTTGCAGATGCTTAAAATATTTCTGAACTTTTTGAACAGGCTGAAAATATTATTTATTCACTGAAATCATTACTTTGGATGAATGGTGAGGCTAGCACTTGGACTTAAAGTCTGTCAGTATAAAATCAGCAAATAAGATCAAAGTGCAGAATTCAGAGAAAAAATATTACTTTTATGGCATTCTGTTTATTGATACTTTCGTCATAGACAATTATATAACTACATAACATTTGAAGATACTATATGTTATTTTAAAAATAAAATAACACATATGTTGGACATTCAAATAAATGAAATCTTACCATATCAACTTGATAACAACTTAGTGTTTCTTGGATTAATGAATTAGAGATGTAATAGTTTGTTTTTGTAGTTAAAAATACATTGGATGCTAAAAATATCCCCATTTTATATTAATGATAATGAACTTTAATATTCCTTAAAGTTTCCAATTTCAGCTCCATTTTTATACCTTCTATATATTTTCACTGTTAGATAATTGAGGCATTGCAGAATTAAGGGGTACTGGGACTTTTGGACACTGCAATGCTATATGGGGGAAGTAGAGACAGAGCACTGCTTGACATGCCTTTTTATTTATATTTTTGACTGAATTAGTTTTTAGTCTTCCCCAGTTGTTACTTAGAATATATTGTATACCTGAAAAGCTCCTTAATTGTCATATAAATTCATACTATTACATGTAATAGTTCCTGTTAGTTCCTTAATATCATCTGATCTCAGACATCTCAGGAGAGTTGCATCATCATGCTGTGGGATTTCAACCATTATTTGCTTAAACAAAAGCATGAACCCAAACAGCTTTTAACAGTTCTTTCATTTTCTTATTTCCATGCTTCTATTAATATAGTAGAATATTGTTTACATTAAACACTTGCTTGACATATTCTGCAAGATACCAAAGAAGTTTTGTTATACAACATGCTGTTGCAAAAATAGCCTTAGTACAAACTGTGTAATGTTTATCCACTATTCTATAGTAATTCTGTTAATTGATACCAACATTACAAAAGCAGAGATTCCCCAGAGTAGAGGCAGCCTATAATACTATAAATACGAGTCCCACATTAACAGTGATTGGTATTTTTGAGTTTTGACATCAGTTTGCTCAATGTTTCCAGACAAAAATGGTGTATTTAACTTATAATTTTCATCTGATAAACGAAGAGTTAGAAATGTGAAGTTTCAGAAAGAAATAAACAACACCTTGACTGTCCCCAGTTTGTGGAAACACTGAAAATTTTTGGAAAGAGTTTAAAAAAGCCCAAGGAACTGTGTTCTTTTAGAATACAGAGTAAGTAGGCCAGGGTGCTTATATGTTTCTGTCTTATATTCATTCCAGATATTTCTAATAGCTTGTAATAGGCAGACTGTATCAGAACATTACAGTTCCTCTACATAGAACACTAATATATGAAAGAGTAGAGAGGCTTGTCTCAGTCTGAGCAGACTTTCAGTTTTCAGAAATAGAAGTCGATTGAAGTCAGAAATAAGTCAATTGAAGTATCAGCCTTAGAATAAGCAGAAATGGTGATATTAGTGATAGGTCAGAAAATGATACTGAATTGATATTGTGTAAATGCAAAATCTTTAGGTAATAAGTCTTCTTGTTTTCTGTTTTCCTCAGTTCTTTTTCTAATATGTGAACATGTGGAAGAGTTTAAGGCTAGAATATATAATTGTTTCATTATTGACATATTGAAAGGTTTTTATCTGTCTTGTCTTTGTTCTTGCCAATTTGTCAAATTGACAAGATTAAGAGATCCAATTTTTTTTACAGTTACATAGCGTTACATAACCACTACTGCTAACAAATTTTAGTTTTTTTATATAATATACCAAACATGGTAATGATTGTTTATAGTTTATGATATAGAGTTGGCTTTTATTTTGAATGGAAGCTCAACATTTCAAAATTTGTATCAGGCATATCTTGGATTAGATTATAGTACCAAATCAATAGAGTGAAAAAGCAGTTTGATACTCAGGTATAACTGTTGAAAAACAGACCTGGAAAAAAAATGAAAGAACTCTATTTATGATTAAATACTTACCTTGTGAATGCTTACACTCATCCTAAAGCCTTTTTTTTTTTTTTTTTGGAAACAGCAAGGGATACGGGATGAGATACAGGCATTTTTGAGTAGTTGTGGATGGATGAGGGAGTGTGACTAGTGTGAGAGTGTAACATCCTGGGAAACTACTGTAAGGTGTTGCCATTAACAATTTTTTCCACTTAATTTCGTTCCATCATGATCATTTTTATTATGATCATTTGACCAGAAACCACTGAAATTATACATTATAAGCATAAAGCACATTGCAGACATATGAAAGTGTAAGTCCTACATTTTGTTTTAGGCCTCCAATAAAATATATAATAAAATCTGCCAAACTTTATCTTAATCCTATTTTTACTAACTACAGCCAAACTTCCATTGTTCAAAGTGAAGCAAGTTCCTTAGTAGGTAGATACACTTCCAAGGAACTGAGTTACTATTGTGAGGGTGGTCCCCTCCTAGCCCATCTCTGCCAGACTTCTCAGACAGGGAAAAGAATCAGCATTCCATCTCAGATGCGTTCCTGCTCATGTAGGCAATAATGAGAACCCCCTCAATAGTTCCTTGGTAAAATTAAAAAAAAACACATTACCTATTGAAATGGGAGAGTTTCATAAGTAAATCAAGCAGCAAGTGTGTGTATTGTGATTGAGAGAAGGAAAAGGCAAAAACTCTTCTTTATTCAGTTTCAGATTAAGTTTAGAAATTTCCAGAAACCAGAAAGCAGATAAAATTGAATTAGAAATGAAATTCTAGTTCAAGGAACTGTTAGTTGGGATACATAGGTAAATGTCTAATTAGAATTTTAAAGGTTATTTTTTTAGTTTCTGTATACTTAAATTTTCTTTATTGACTCTGGTATCCATTGTCTGTGTAAGTTCAGATGATTTGATCAATTTCGGATCTGTATGCAGCAAAGTTTCCCAAATTTCTTAGAGAGCAATACTTCTATTTCCAGAATCTTATGAAGTTCCTATTTACTTCTCTATCCTGTGTAATTATAGGAGCTCTGGTTTAATGATAAAAGAGATTATCATTAGTTGTTTTTGAATGTGGAAATTATGTTTTATGTTACTCTTTTTCTTATTTTTAAGATAGTTGATTTTGAATTATATATTGTACTTTTTATTCAGTTTCCAAAGAGCAGTGACTGTCAGTTTCCTATTCACACACTCTAACAGCTGAAAACCGGTGCTATAGAGCTTATTTTCTATTATTGTTGTTATTATTCCCTTTCTACTGGCAAAAAGGACATAGGATGTGAAATTCCTGTCTTTTGGTCCTTTGAGCTTGACCAGTTCAGGAAACAGAATCCAAAAGTTGATCAGAACAGAATCTTGCACGCCTGTGTTTTCCCTTTTCCCCCTCTAATACCCCAGAGGGTTAGGGCACAGCCAGTCTGAGTCTCTTACTAAGACTTTCCCTGTTTCTGGGGCTTAAAGCATGTTGTAACCTTCTCTGAATAGTTTGTCAGAGGTCATCTCCATGGCTCTTTATATAGTGCCACACAACAGGTGAAAGGGGGAGGGCACCAGATAAAGGCATTGCAGAAAATAAAGGAGTTGACCTTGGCAGAAATACACAAGAACTGTTACATAAACAAAGAGAGAAGCATGATAGTATTCAGAAGGGTCATTCAAATGTTAAGTTTCTTTGCAAAGACTATAACTTTCATTTTCTAATAATTAATAGTAGAAAGTTCTGCTTTGCTATAGGTATTAAATATGTATGAAGTTATTGGAAATGTGATGGGACATAAAAAATATTGCAGTAGCATCTACACATAGGAGTAAAGCAAGAGATCTCTTAGGATAGTGTCAAATCCAACCCTCTGCTCAGTGCAGGAAACTAAAAGCATCTGAGACAGTTGTTGGGCCTCTGAAACCATCCAGCAAAGGGAAGCCTATTATTTCTCTAGGTAATATCTGTTCTATTGTTAAACTGCTCTTAATGATAAGTAGGTTTTTCTAATATTATAATAAGGTGCTGGTTGTTACCTATAAAGCCCTTCATGGCATAGGGTCTGGTTATCTGAGAGACCACCTATTGTTTCTGCCCACCCAATATGTTCGGTCAGAGTGGACGTTCTCCACATCCCCTCAATTAAACATTGTCTTGTGGGGCTGAGGAACCTTGCCTTCTCTATCAGTGCTCCTACCCTCTGGAACAGCATCCTCCCAGGTATACATATGATACATATATATACATATATGATATGGTGTCAATTCTTCTGTGATTTTGGAAGGCCCTTAAGACCTGGCTCTGTTTCCAGGGCTGGGGGTAGTATGTCTGTAGAGCCGCTGTTGTGTTTTTATGTGTGTGGTTATTTTTTTTTAATGTGTTTTGTTTATTTTTAGTCTGGGCTGCCATATTTAGTTTCATGTTTTTAACTGGTTTAATTGTATTGGATATTGAATATTGTAAGCCTTCTGAAGTGGGCAGCCATAATACATTTAATAAAATAAATTTTAAAAAATACAGTTGGAATCTGCCTTTCTGTAACTTAAATCCATTATTCTGGGTCTTGTACTCAGATCAGATCTTGACCTTCTTCTATATGACCACTTTTCTGATTTTTGAAGGATACTATCTTATCCCCATCTCAGTTGTCTTTTCTCATAGTTAATCAAATTTAGCTCCTTCAGTCTTCCATTGTAGGACAGTTTCTAGTTTCCTATTCAGTCGTGTGCACATTATTGAACCTGTATGCGTTTTTCTGAATCCTTTTTAGCGTGGTGGTCAAAACTAGACATAGTACTTGAGGTGGGGTCTCACCCAAGCAAAATAAAGTGGAATGAGTTTGTCAGTTTGAAATTATACCTCTGTTGATTCAGCCTAATTGTCATTTGGTATATTTGCAGCTACATCATTTTGTTAGTTTATACTCAGTTTGCAATCAAGTACTTGTCCAAGGCCTTTTTCATAAGTAATGTTACATGCATGGATTGTCCATCTGTTCATTTGATTTTTCGGTTCATTTGATTTTTGTTTTCTAAATGGAGAGCTTTGGTCTTACCTCTGTTGAATTTCATGTTGTTACTTTGTGGCCATTTCTCTAACCTATCAAGATAGATTTGAATTTTATTTTTGTCTTCTATTATGTTAAGTATCCCACCTAATTTTGTGTCATTCATCTTTTTTATCCAGGTTATTAGTAAAAACATTGAAAATCCTTGTGGCACTTTACTTGATTCCACTTTCCAATAATGAGTAGCCATTTATGAGTATGCTTTTCAAGATGGCTATAGTCATTAAGAGTCAGGCAGTGAACAAGTTCAATAAATTGTTGTTATTATTATTATCTACTTAATTGTTGTTCCATTTAGCCCACACTTAATTTGTATGCTAATCAAAGCGTGTAGTGTCACTGAGGAAGAAATGATAAGGAGATGTAGTTTTCCCTCTGCACATATAAATACCTGACACCCATTATTAGAAAGGGTTACTTAACAAATTGTTGCAATTTGTTATGTAATCACCCTCACTAGTGAGCTTTTTATCTGTATTGCTACTTATAACAATCAAGATAAATATAACAGCACAAGTTTCTAATAAAAGAGAGAGAGAACACCAAGAACTCTACAGCATGAGCTTCCTAATCTGATATCTGCAGAGGGGAAGGTAAGCACTAGAAACAATGTCTTGTGTAAAATATTTTTGGCAGTGGGTCAGTTGTCTGAGCTCCCAAGTTATTAACAGGATTTGTCATCAGATTATCTCTAGGTGTTGAAAACTAGAGAACATGTCTTACTTAAAAGCATCTTTGGAATTAGGTCACCTGTTTGAGTTATGACCAAGTCACTGATATAATGTGCCACCGAGCTATCCCTGGTATATCTATATTCTCTGTCCTTTGGGGGGGGGAGGTGGCCAGAGATCCCAGACACTTTGAACCTTGGGGTAGACCGAAAGACCTGGGAAGGTCCTATCCAGCTGCCAGCTGACTCGAAAGGTTCCTGACAAGCTGAAAAGGTATAGACTGGTATACTTTCTTTTTCCTCTGTAGCTCTCTTAATCAATACTTAATAAAATCACTTTCATATTCACCATAGTTTGGGTCTAGTGTTTTGGAATTCTAGAATGTATTGGTTACTGACACTCTACCAGTTCCAACACAGCCTATCATGGGATACTTTTTCAAATGCTTTGGTGAATTCAGGTTATAGTATGTCTAGAGTTTTCCTTCAATCTACTATGGAAATTACCCTGTCAAAAAATGAGATAAGATTGGTCTGTTCAATTTGTTCCTGACAAATTCATTCTACAATACTGTATTGTTTTTAAGGTGCTTATTGATCAATCTTTTTATGGTTTGCTGTAGAACAGTGTTTCTCAACCTCAGCAACTTTAAGATGCGTGGACTTCAACTCCCAGAATTCCCCAGCCAGCATGGCTGGCTGGGGAATTCTGGGAGTTGAAGTCCACACATCTTAAAGTTGCTGAGGTTGAGAAACACTGCTGTAGAATCTTCTCACCATCAAGAAAATTAACTGATCTGCAGTTTGTTGGATCTTCCTTATTGCTGTTTTTGAAGATAGGGACAGTATTTGTTTTCCTCCAGTCATCTGACACTTCACCAGTTCTGTGGGCTTTAAGTAATCATTAAGGATTCAGCCAGCTAGTTCCTTTAGTGCCATAGGATGCAATTAATATAGCGTTGGAAATTTATATTAATTAAAGCCGTATTCTGTTACCACATTTCTACCCATTTCAGGCTTCAGTCCTGCCCCTTCCTGTAGCTTTTTTGATGGACCAGATACTTGTTGGAGAAGATTAAACTAAAATAAGAGTTCAGTAGCTCGCTCTGTATTTCTTTTGTTATCTGTTAGCATTTTGCCATATGTATTGAGTAGCTGGTATAATTACTCTTATTTTTTCCCCTTTGATTCTGAACATTACTAAAGAAGCTCAGTTTGTTGATCTTAGTGGCTTTCACTTACCTCTGCTTATTCTGAACTTTTACTTCCCTAAGAAAAGCTCTCTAATCCCAAGCTACCTATCTATACTCTTCCTTTGTAACCTTTTCATTTCTTATATATGGCTTTTTTATTTTCAGCTCTCCATTAAGCTTTTGAGTGTAGCCACACTAGCTTCTTCTGCATTCCTCCATTTTTTTCCTCATTTGAATTCTTGGAATTGCCCTTTTTGTTATCTCTTTCATTAGGAACTGCCATCCATCTTGAATTACTTTTCCCATTAGGCTCTTTTCCCTGGGACCCTACTTATTGTTCTTATTAAAATGTGCTATTTTGAAGTACTGATATATATTTGGCTATGGTCAGGTTTAGTCTTCTGTAGAATGAAGAACTCCAGCATTTCTTCCAATGTTCCTGCTACTTCTTCAAGTAAATCTTCCCTATTAATTAGTAATCAAGTTAAGGATATCTGATTCCTTTGTTCCTTTGTCCACTCAGTGAAAGAGAAAATTGAACAGAACTCAACCAAATGTGATGTGTGGGGAGAAGCTGGTAAAATAAATTAACTTCAAACAAGGGTTGAATAAGGTTATGAGTGGCAGAGAAAAATTTCCAGAAAAATTCCCTGAGTGCACCGCTGTGGAAGAGACAGTTGTGCATCATCCCTGAATGCTGCTGACTCCTCTATTGCCTTGATTCCTGCAGTGTGCAATACAAATTCAGTTCCAAATCAACTGAACGAATTTTCTAGTGATTTGTGTCATCACCATCAGATTGTACCTACCAATTTGGGAGAAAGTAAATGCTTACTTCCTGCAGCACTGTTGTCCCTATTTTTCATAAGGATAAAACTTATCATAGAACAGGAGTAGGAACAATAACAACGTCAACAATAGTAATAATATAATTTTAAAAACGTGTTGATCTATAGATCAGTAATCTTGAATGTTTCATGAGGAAATAATTAAATTGAGCTTGTTTTGAACCTAGTGCTCTGTTGCTAGTGGTTAACAAGTTGCACAGCTATCTGTATGCAGCATGGGACTTCCATGCAGAACTTGAGAATGGAAAACATTGTCCATGATGGGGTATAAATTACTGATAATAATTTGAATGTGTTTTGAACAGTAATAATAGTGTGTGATGTTCTAATATATAATGCCACAGGGAAACAGATATAGGAACCAAATCCTGTGGCAAATCCAGATGACAACTATGCTTTTATATATATTGTGAAAACACTACTACAGGATCTGTAACATCAATCATAACTTCAGGGAAATGTATATTTGCTTCTTCTCCAGTGTTTGTTTATATGTCACATTTATATAGTTTTTGCTGGTCTATGACTGTAATAAAGATTTGATGTGATTCGACTTCTCCAGTGTAGTATATGCCATCAACTGTTGGCAATGCCCATGACACTTTACATTAAATAAACTGGGCAGTGTCTGTGTAGAAGGATAAATCAATACAAATTTGACATCAGAAATAATATCCAAAACCAGCGGGAAACATTTCAGCCATCTAGGATACTCTTAAAATGGCATTCTTGAATAAAAGATAATAAGAGATACTGATTTCATTATGAAAGTGTTTAACTAGAATTAAGATTTATCACTATTTCTTAGGAATTAGAGACCAAGTTTTCTTATTACACCATATTACTGAGAAAGCAATGGTTATGCTTGGTTATTTTGTTAAACTATTCTGTGTCTCACATCTCCTTTCAACTTCTTTCTCAAAGTACTCTCTTTCTTTCACAATTATACATTTTGCGTCCGATAAAGAGAGCTGTGACATGCCAAAGCTTTGTTTGTTTTTTGTTGTTTTTGCTGGAAAGACTAACACCTACTAAATACTTATGACCAAGTCCATTTGCAAATACTACCAAAGGTGCTTCTAAAAATCTTATAAGGTGAGGAACTTCAGTTGAAGGAAGAGGAAAAGGCTCTGGACATATAAATAGCAAAGAATGTAGAGCTACCTCTTTCTCTCCAGCTTCCCCAAAGATACTGGGTTGTACTGTGTTTAGGAACTGGTATCAGTTGTGTGGATTTGCTTGTAGATGGGGACATAGTTTTTCAAGGAGAGGAAAGGGCTTTGAATTAAAAGGATGAAGACTGGTGTTGAAGGCAAATGTGAAACATAGAACAACATCCAATATCACATTGTGGTTCTTTACTTACTACAAGCACAGCTATATACAGATTTGAAAATGAAGATCACAGTTAAAACCTTGGGAAATGAAAGTTAATCAAGCCTATTTCATGCAAAGCATTGAAGTGTTAAAATCACTCTTTAAAGAGAGTGATAAAGACAGATAATAATGAACAACTTAGTTTCTTGCTTTCAGGTTTTATTGTTGCTGGAGTTTTATTCTTCTGAGTTGATTAAAAAAATATGCTAAGATATGTGAAAGTTGCTTGAAAATTAAAACACTATCTCGTTTAAGCCCAAGCTTTTATAAAATAAAAAAAGCAATTGTATTGACAGTCTTGCTGTAAGGATATACATTAATATATGTGCCACTGGAGACTGTTGTGAAATGCTCATGGCACCATTTTTTCTGTGACAGTATTAATACCTGTGGATGGATTCTGTGTGGTGACTGTTTTATTTGTACATAAACCAGTATAGATAGTTAACCAATAAAATTGCTTCTGGATGCTATCATTATTTTTAATAATTGAGGTAAGCCCTTGAAAAATGTATCTCATGGCTTATTATGCTCAACACCTTCTTTATAAATAGGAGAGTTGGGCTACCAAGCTTCATTCTAAATAGTGGGTTAGATAGGATTTGGAGATGAAAAAATACTTTATTTCTGTCATTTATATATCATCATAATCTGCATGGGCTCCTGATAAACTACAACAATAAAACAATATTAAAACCAAGACAACAATGTAGTAATAATACATTAGGTAATACAGATGGCATGAACTTATCCTGCCTCTTATGCTTTCTACAAAAGCTGTGTTGTTACTAGCTTTTGGTCGCACTATATACAGTGGTACCTCGGGATACAAACTTAATGCGTTCCGTGACTCTGGAGGTATCCCGAGTTGGTTGTAACCTGACGCAAATTTCCCTATAGGGCTCAATGTAAATCCGGTTAATCCGTTCCGCCCTCCGAATTTGGTTGCACCCCAAAGCAAATTTTCCCATAAGGTTCAATGTAATTACCGTTAATCCGTTCTGGCGGCCGTGGACCACGCGTCAGGGGCGGGAGAACAGCTGCGCGCGGCGCGGCGGGAGAACGGCCGGGCGCAGCGCGGCGGGAGAACGGCCGGGCACAACGCGGTGGGAGAACGGCCGGGCGTGGCGCAGCAGGAGAACAGCCGCAGACCATGTGTCAGGGGCGGAAAAATGGCCGCGGATCACGTGTCAGGGCGGAAAAATGACCATACCCCGAGGCGGAGTTCGCACATCAAGGTAAATTTTTGCGGCCGGAGCTGGTCATAACCCGAAAAGTTCATTAGTAGAGGCGTTCGTATCCCGAGGTACCACTGTACAGTTCTCTTAATTAAGGTCCTAGTGATATATAAAGAATCTCTGAGTGAACAAATAATGCCAAAATTTGGTGGCTGTTTATTTCATAAACAGTCAGTTCTGATTTGGGCCTGATTTATCCCTATATAAATCTTACCAAATTTGGTTCCCTTCATCACAATGGATTTCTTACCACACAGGGTCTATAGACACTTCTTTCCGTGCTCAAAATAAATTTCTAAAAAAAGTCATAGAAAAAATTAGAAAACGATTTCTAAAGCCCTGGAGCTTCAGCAATACATAGTCATAGATGAAATCTTGAAACTGAGAGGATTTTAGACAAGAGTAAATCTTCCCAAAAGTGACTGTCCTGTCAAAATCACTGCAAGGGCACAGTGTAAATTCCTCTAGGAAATCACAATGAATCTCAAACCAACATCCAGGGATCTTCAGACTTCTTTCACATTGGCTACAGTCAGTGTTCAATGACTGCATTGTTAGCAATCTGGTTGAAAATGGGATTCATGTGAGAGTTAAGAAGATAAACATATAAAATTTGCCAAAAGGCATTTTCTGACTTCTGGAGGAAAGTTCTACGGACAGATAAGTCAACAGTAGAACTTTCCAGGCTATATGTACATTGTTATATCTGGCATAAAACACTGCATTCCACAATAAGAATCTCATACCACCTTTCAAGTATGGACATGGTAGTATCACCATTTGGAGATGCTTTGCTGCCTCAGACTTGCCATCACTGAAGAAAGCATGAATTAGGTTTTCTATCAGATAATTCTATAGAAGATTGTCAGGCCACCTGTCAGCTGAAACATAATTGAAAGTGGATCGCGTAGACAATACTCCCAAACATTCAACCAAGTCTACAAGACAATCAATCATGACAAACTATTCACTTATTTTGGAAGGGCCAAGTTACTGTGAAGATCTGAACTCTAATTTTCTCTAAGCATAATATTGGGTGTATGTGTAATATTCTTCCATTCTGTATCCATTTAATCATACAGTCTTTGATTTGTTTGGTTTTTGAGTCATACTTCACCAGCAATTTATAAATATGTCCCAGCAGATGTTCATAATTACATATTATAAGATTTTTAAATTCAGTCAAGTCTCTAACTGTTCCCCCTAATTTCTGCAATTCTTTTAATATGCTGCTTGTTTGAAGATATTGTTACCAGTTAGGTGGACTAAGCCATTGTGAAATAAGTCTCAAAAGATTTTATCTTTGTCTTATTAATAATCAAATTATGCAATCTGAACAAATTATTATCTTTCCATTAAGCAATTTTCTTTGTGCTTTCCTCTTCATAAAAATAAGCATTTAATAGTGAAGCAAGAGAGAGGTTTTTTTTTCCTATTACCCTTTTTAACGATATTTTTCTTTGATTTTTTGTGTTTTTTTCCCCTGTGACTTTCCAATTTTCTTTGATTTTTCCATTTATTTTAATGATCATAAGATTTTTGATGCATGTTCTTGTGGACATCCGGAGTTTAACAGCTATCAGCACCAGAGCACCCGAAGTCTCTTGGAGAATATTCACTAGTTGGGAAAAAATGGGTCAGAAAAGGCAGCTGTAAAGGCTTCTCTGTTTTATAAACCTAATCACAGAATTCCAGGTTAAGTGAGATCCAGAGTGTTTCACTGCTCCAGAAAAAGCAGGGCCTGTGTTTCATCCATAATCATGGCATATAATAACATTTTGCTGCTTTAAAGTGTTGCACCTATCCTGATTCTGATGCTTTTCTTATTGTGAGTGATTCTGGGCTGGAGGAGCCTATCATTTATTTCTCTTCAGTGGAAAAAGATTATGGTCTCTAAATATAACTCTAAAGGAAAGGAGGATAATAGGTAAAGGATATTGTGCTGGGTCTCTTGTAAAGAGTGGTAAGACTACACTTTTTTATTTAATTTGATTCAGGATTTGGAAATTAAGTTTTGCTCATTTCTTTTTACCATTGGGTTTATGAAGGCTCAGGTTAGGTTTATGGGTTTTATTTTAATGTTTCTTAAAATTGTTTTGGAATGACATTCCAAATGGAATGTTTATGATTTTTATGACAATTATTATTTTATTAAAGTTACTTTGAGCTTGGTAAGATACAAGCTTGAAAATAAAAACTACAAACAAGTAAAATGGGTACCTCAATAAGTGAATATATAGAAGTTTTTTCTCTGATAACAAAAGCTCCTTTAATTAAAAGAAGAAAATGTATTAAGTGTAAATAATAGTTTACAGAGTTTATTGGCATCTAAAATTTGCCATTGAGGAAGTTACATTAAGTCAGCTTCCTTAGGAATATTCTAGGCATATCTAATTGGCTGGTGTGGGTCTTCTGGGCTGTGTGGCCGTGTTCTGGAAGTTTTGTTTCCTAACGTTTCGCCAGCACCTGTGACTGGCATCTTCAGAGTGCAGGAGCACAGACAGGAGCAGTTCTCTCTGTGCCCAGGGTGATGTGACCCTTTTGTGGATATTTATAGAGATCTGGGGGGGGAAGGGGGATTGGGGGTGTATGGGGGAGTTGGGTTACTGAGTGGCTGCTTGTTTTGGTGTCAGAATTGTGTGTATCTTCCTGGGGATTAGGCAGGGTTTTTTCTTCTATTGAATTGTTAACGAGGGGCTGCTGGGGGTGATTAGCAAGTTCATTGTGTGAATTGTTCACATGTCCTGGTGGATGAGCTGAGTTCATTGACCTTTTGCAGGCTGTATTTTTCAGGATTGGTAGCCAGGTTTTGTTGATTTTTAGACTCTCCTCTTTTTTATTGAAACTGTGCTGGTATTTGTGAATCTCAATGGCTTCCTGGTATAGCCTGGTATAGTGGCTGTTGGTGTTGTCCAGTATCTCTGTGTTTTCAAATAGGATTTTGTGTCCAGTGTGCTTGAGAGTATGTTCAGCTACTGCAGATTTTTCTGGTTGCTGTAGTCTGCAGTGTCTTTCGTGTTCTTTTATCCTGGTATGGATGCTGCGTTTTGTGGTCCTGATGTATATTTGCCCGCAACTGCATGGTATGCGGTATACTCCTGCGGCGGTGAGGGGATCCCTTTTGTCTTTTGCTGATTTTAGCACTTCTTGTACTTTTCTGGTGGGTCTGAAGATTGTTTGGAAATTGTGTTTTTCCATCAGTTTTCCATGCGGTCTGTGACCTCTTTGATGTAGGGCAGAAATACTTTGTTGGCGGGTGGCTGTTTTTCTTCTTCAGTCACATGTTGTTTTCTTGGTTTGATGGCTCTTTTTATTTCATTCTTGGAGTAGCCATTCACTTGTAGGACCCAATTAAGGTGGTTAAGTTCAGAGTTTAGGAATTGGGTTTCGCAGATCCGATTGGCACGATCCATGAGGGTTTTGATAATGCCTCTTTTCTGACGTGGGTGGTGATTGGAGTTTTTGTGTAGGTACCGGTCTGTGTGGGTGGGTTTTCTGTAGACTTTGTGTCCTAATTTGAGGTCTGGTTTGCGTATGACCAACCTGTCTAGAAATGGAATTGGCCATCCACTTCTTTTTCCATGGTGAATTGTATATTGGGGTGGACGCTGTTTAGGTGGTTCAGGAACTTCTCTAGGTCTTCTTCATCCTGACTCCAAATTGTGCAGGTGTCATCCACAAATCGGAACCAGACTGTTGGGGTAACGGGTGCGGTTTCTAAAGCCCGTTTTTCAAAATGTTCCATGTAGAAATTTGCTACGACTGGGCTCAGGGGGCTTCCCATAGCGACACCGTCCATCTGTTCGTAGTACTCATTATCCCATAGGAAGTAACTGGTATAAATACCCACAAAAGGGTCACATCACCCTGGGCACAGAGAGAACTGCTCCTGTCTGTGCTCCTGCACTCTGAAGTTGCCAGTCACAGGTGCTGGCAAAACGTTAGGAAACAAAACTTCCAGAACACGGCCACATAGCCCGGAAGACCCACACCAGCCATCATATGCCAGCCGTGAAAGCCTTCGACAATACATATCTAATTCTTTTCTTTTGTTTTAGTCTGAAAATGCTGGCATAGGAAGGGTGAGAAATTGAATTATGTTTAAAAATTTCTTTAGCCTTTGTCACACATTCTAGAGTATATATGATCATAGATATACACATTATGCTCTTAAAATATAATTTGTCATTATGCTATTAATTTACCATCATATATTTTAATTAATATCAGACTATTTTACAAGTAAGCATCTAGGTTGCAACTCTTGAAAGACAGTGTATAAAGAAAATCTTGAAGATAATACCTTAAGAATACATTCATTTTCATAGATCACAAAGTATTCTATAAGCATCAATAATGAGTTAGTTTGCCTGAATCTTGTAAAGATTTAGTAAATTAACATTCTTTTTTTCTTTTTTTAATTTTCAGTTGGTTGGTGGAGAATTTGATCTAGAGATGAACTTTATAATCCAAGATGCAGAAAGTATAACATGCATGTCAGAACTTTTAGAGCACTGTGATGTAACATGTCAAGCAGAAATTTGGAGTATGTTCACTGCCATCCTTCGTAAAAGTGTCCGGAATTTACAGACCAGCACAGAAGTTGGTTTAATTGAACAAGTGCTATTGAAGATGAGTACTGTGGATGATATGATTGCAGGTATAAATCATATAATAGATTATCATAATCCAGATTATGTTTGGAACATTGTGTATGGACTAATTAATTATTAAAGTACATTATCTACACACGTGGAGGAAATATAGTTTGAGGATTAAAAAAACCCAGATTCATAATAGTTTGCAATTCATGAAATTATATATTTTAAAGAAATATGTCTGTAGATTATGACTATTGCTGAGATCATTTTCTCAGACTCTTTTTAAAAATTTTTATCTTCTCAAAAATATAATTTTGGAAGTTTGTATTCAGTTTATTTTTAGTCAGAAAAAAGTTTGTCAATCTGAATTTGGAGTTGTAATCAAAGTAAATCAAACTTTTAACTCTGCAGATGCTTAAAAAATTGCTCCCTCAGGATTATTTGAATGAAAATTATAATGTTGTGAGGGACTTAGTATTTATCAAAAATCTCCCCCACCAAACAAAAAACAAAATTAAAATGCAGATTTAGCTGGTATATTATAAGCTTTTAATGTGTAAATATATATGTGATCCAGAAGTTTCCACAATGTCTTACACCATGAAATGTAGATATTGAACTGTGTCCTAAAGAACAAGGATCCCAACGTTTGTCAGGATTTCAGTAGGGGTCTGATAATAACTCTTGATTTGAACCAAGAAACTGAATATGACATTCCTGTTCTAGCCACTAATTTTCACAGTGAACACTTATAGGATGCAGTTCTCAAATGTATTTCGTGTGTTGTAAAGTTGTTTAAAATGATGAATGACATAAAAATAGGAAGGTAAATCAATCTTGGTGTTAAATTAATCTTTACATTTATCTTACCATGAATACTAAGAGGAGTTCTAGAGCATCTAGTGAGATCTTCTTTAATTTGCATCAAAACAGGGAATATTTTTATATTTACCAGTTGAGAAAGCTTCCTGGAAATTCTTATGCCAGCATAAAGGAGTCCTTATGCTTTTCTAAATTATTACTATGACCCGTTGGCATTGAATCTGATTTACTCTGACTTACAGAATAACTATAACTGTTGGGACTTGTCTATATTAATTTAAACCAAAAACATGAATTAAAAATGTGAGATTCTCATCTTCTGTTAATGAAGAATTGATACTATAGTGTTTAGAATAAAATTTAAACATTTTTGATTAATGATGTCTGTACTCTATGCTTATTCCAATTTTATCGCCAATAGATGCTACCATATTACATTGTGAAATTCTGAAGTATGAAGACAAATAATGTACTGGACTTCCTTTCTCCAGTATAATTTCTATATGTACCATAATAAAAATTAGAAGCATAAAATTTGTTAAGCTCATATTTTGTAAAGAACAAAGATCTAAATTTCTAAGAAATAGATGCTATGCCTAAAGAGTTAAAAAAATTAATTTTAGCCACTTTTTGCTTCTTTTATATGAGGAACTTATAATTGAGTAAATGCGATAATGCTGTCCAGTAGCAAAGAGATATAACTAAGTCCCTTTTAATATGAAAAATAAAATCCTATGCCATTTTCTGTTCTACCTCCCTAATAACATTTTTATCATTCAGCAAATATACATTCAAGGACCACTTAAAGTATATATTTAGATTTTTACCAATAAAACAATAAGCTTCATAAGACCATGGTCTGAAATTAAAGTATTTCCATCATATGCTTTAACTACACAAAATGAGATATCAGGAAATAATCTAGTTGAAAACAGTTTTTCAGTGGAGAAGAAAGGAAGGTATATTCTTGTTGAGAAGGAGCAAGAAAATGCTCAGTATCCACTCAGTTAAATTCAGAAATGCTTCTTGGAAAGTGTTATGGATTTAACAATATTATTTGGGTGATGGAGTGTTATGTTTTCAAAAATAATCCAAAATTTGATTCAAAGCATTCCCAACTATTATATATTCAACTTTCTTTGTGTTCAGCTGTTAAAAACAATTGCATGTTTGTTCTGGAAAATCTGTAGTAATCTATATACATTTTGAAGTACTAGACATTGAACATTAGTCTGGAGATCTTCAACAATCATCTTAGAACATTTACTAATTAAAGTTGCAACACATCTTGTAAATTTAGAGTTACTACTTACATAAACCCTTCTTCCCCACCATTCCTCACCACCAGCTTTCTATAAAATTGCTTGCCTTTAGGAAAAATATGTATTTCCTACAAAATAGCAATTTCAATTCCCATATTTTTCAACTCAGTTTAGTTTGAGAACCCAGCTCTTTCACATTCCATGTTTCAGAGAAGAGTGCCATTAGACTTAATAAATTATAAATTTATCTGGATCATACTGAAGACAAAGTGAGTGAGTGAGACTAGGTGTCTCCCCCAAAAAATAAATAAAAAAATAAAAAATCTATAAATGCCAAGTAGCAGTAATCAAAGATTATGCGATGCATCCCTGCTGCTCCTTCCCAAATTAATAAACTACTGTTGATTGTTATTATTTGATCCAGTGGGATGGAAGAAATTTTAATGAAGAGAATCATCTTTAATAAAGTCTAATTTAGAAAAGAAGGAAAAGCAAGGAATTGTGGTGGGGGGAGGAAACAGGCACAGCTGTGGATGAAAAGCTACACATTATATCCTTTCCCTATAATCATTAGATGTAAGAATCAAATGTGTAATTCAGAGCCAGAGATAAGGATAACTGCCTGAATATAAGTACAGGTAGTCCTTGCTTAACAATGGTAATTGGGACTGGAATTTCCATACTAAGTGACAGTTGTAAAGCACAACATGACATGACTGCACTGCTTAGCAATGGCAGTTCCAGCACATCTGGTTGCTGTTGTTAAGTGAATCCCGCGATGTCACATAGTTGCCATTTGTGACCTGCTGCTAGCTTCCCCATTGATTTTGCTTGTCAGAAACTGGCAGTGAAGGTTGCAAATGGTGATCGTGTGACCATGGGACACTGCAATGTTGTAATTGCGAACCGGTTGCCAAGCGCCTGGATCACAATCATGCAACCACAGGGACACTGCAATGGCTGCAACTATGAGGCCGGATGTAAGTACCACCCATTCAGTTCTGTTGTAACTTTGAATGGTCACTGAACAAGTGGTCGTTAAGTGAGGACTACGTGTAAGTATAATAGCAAAAAATAAGAGTAAAAAAATAATATTCCTACTTCAAGTTAGGGTTAATGGTGATAATTTTCAGCTTCCATATAGTTACAAAATGATCATTTGAGAAACCTGATAAAGTAGTGAAGATTCTTCTTTTGAACAATATTTCTTGCATTATTGAAAACCTTTCTATGCTGCTGAAGTTGTTTAGTGAAAAGAACAGAAAAGCTCATAATATGAAATTTTCATCTGCCCAAATAATTGCACTAGTGGTTTGGGCTTTCTGTCATGGCACATCTGAGAAACCTCAGAATGAATTGTTGGGGCTTATCATGATTCCTCTGAGTTTTGCAAGACACGGTATTAATTGCTGGGAAACCTAGCATTCAGAATTGTTAGTTTTTACAGTGAATCCAGTTTGTACTTGTGAAATATTACTTATATTACTTAAGGAAGCATTAGAGTAATTTTATTTTTCTTTGAAGATCTTCTCGTTGATATGTTGGGGGTTCTTGCCAGCTACAGCATTACCGTTAAGGAACTGAAGCTTTTGTTCAGCATGCTTCGTGGTGAAAATGGAATCTGGGTAAGCTGTAGCTAATGCAAATATAGTTATGACTTGCTTAATTAAGGCACAACATTGTGTGAAATTAAACATTTAGCAAATTGTGTTTTTTTTTTTTAATTTTAAGTCAGCTTCTGATAACTTCTTTAAAATGAATTTCTACTCTATTTGGAAAATTAGATACTAGCTTCATTGTAAAGTGATTAAAATTAACATCTAACTATAATTACAGATACTGGTGGCATAGTGGTTATAGTGTTGGACTAGGACTGGGGAGACCCAGGTTCAAACATATCAGGGAAATTCACCGGTAACTTTAAGCCTATAACTTTCAGCCCAATTTAGTTCTCAGAGTGGTTCTTCTGGGGGAAATTGGAGGAGGGAGTTTTATGTATGCTGTCTTGAATTCTTGAAGGAGAGGTGGGATATAAATCTAACAAATGCAATAAAATAATTGTACAATTTTGTTTTTGATAGCCTAGACATGCAGTCAAGCTATTGTCAGTCCTTAATCAGATGCCACAGAGGCATGGCCCTGACACTTTTTTCAACTTTCCAGGCTGCAGTGCTGCAGTAAGTTTTAAGCAATAATTTATTGTTCATAATAAAAATGAATTCCACTTCTGCTGTATAAATGTACTTCTAGAAGCCAAGTGGAAATACCGTGTTTAATACTTTTACTTACATAGAATTAGTTTGAATACATTTGGAGCTTTAATGTCTGAGAAAGGAATTGATTTAAGATGGTAAATCAATTTTGGTAAAATAGTTACTAGGTAATAACTTGGTAAATCTTGGTAAAATAGTTACTAGGTGGATTCTGCTGCATTTTTCATCCCATTCAACACTGAGGGAGGTGCATTATCTACCCTAAAGAAAGAAATGGAAAGTGGGCAGAAAAAAACAAGCTCAGAGAGATTTTGTATTCTCATCTGTCTTCCAAATTCTAGTCTCCTTATGTGAATTATGATGGGGTGATATGGAATAGTGTGTAAAACTGTACTGAGATTGCAAATTACTTATTTTTTTTTGCAAAACTTCTTTAGTATTATAAGCCAATAGCTAACTTTGCTTTTATTTTTTCCATAGGCAATTGCATTGCCTCCTATTGCCAAGTGGCCTTATCAAAATGGGTTTACGCTTAACACTTGGTTTCGCATGGATCCATTGAATAATATTAATGTAGATAAGGATAAACCATACCTTTATTGGTAAGTATGATTGTGATATTTTAGCCTTGTTCTATATTTTAATTAAATAATTGCTTGCTTACTTCTTTCAGTAAAGAAAATTATCTATAGGACATAGGACTTTTCAGATCTTCTTGTAACCAGATGGAAATATCCTAAGAAAAGAGAAAATCTTTATACCATAGTTATCATGAGCTACAATTCAGTCTCACTCTGAATTTGACTCTGAGGATGTTACTTCAGCTGAGTCTGTGGAATGTCAGCCTCAGGAATAATTAAGTCATCTGAGGCTAATCAGCCACAGGCATCTCCTAATCAGCTGGAGCAGTCAGATGACAAGGCACACCCCAAGCCCCAGATACAGACACACTCAGAGGTGAGCAGAGCAGCGTCAATCAAGGAGACTCCTTGCAAGGCAAAGGGTGAGGCCTGAATAATTGCAGCCAGCTGCTGGTGAAGAGATTTATGTAGCTTGCTTTGCCTTTACTCTCTGTTGGAAAACAACTGTTTGAAAACCTAGCTTGTGTCTTGTGTGGATCCTCTTCTTGAATTCCTGATTTCTGGACTGGCCGACTACCTGATTGGGCTTTGTGACTTTTGGCAATTGCTTCTCGGACTGCAAACAGTACTTTACTTTGCTAAGTCTTTGATTTACCACTTGTCTGCTGTTATCTGCTTCTGCTCCTTGGCAACTGTGTCTGCTACTTTGAAATAGAACAATAGTCTTCTTCATGTCTGCTCACTATCACCCAGTCCAACCTACCTCACAGGGTTGCTGTTATAGGAAGAATTGGAGGACAGAATGCTGTGTGTTTATGGAGGAAAGGCTAACATAAACCAAACTATTAAAAAAGTAACCTTATTCCAAGATAGCATATAGGATTCCTATATAATATATTAATAAACTGATGCTGTGCTCCTATGTACATTTCCTAGGAATCAGTGGTACTAAGCATAGTGGGAATTTCATTTGAATAAACACAAGATTGTGCTTTTGAATAAATGCAGTTTGGATTTGATCATTTCCACCTGGATTGAGATAGGCAGCTACAGAAATTGCATAAATAAATATATATTTTTTCCATATCCATCATTAAAATCTGTAGGGCTTGGAAATGTACTGTATTACATAGGGCTGAGATGGCCAACTCAAACAGGCTGGATTTACTCTGTACATAATTTTATATCTACCTCCATTTATAAAAATTAATCTAATTAAGCTGGAGTCACTATTATTATTATAATAAAAATGTGAGATGTAGAGTCATTTTGCACTTCGGCTTTACTTAGAATTTCCAAATGTCTGAAATTAACAAACAATAAATTGCTCTAGTTTTCTTTTGGTAACCTAAACATCTTTGGCATAGGGTTTAGGAATGGGAAAATGGGAAAAAAATGATAGATATGGTAGCCCTGCATTGCATGACTGGCACTGTGTTCTTAAATAGATTAGACTTGTGTAAAGACAATTTATGTCCTGTATAGTTTTCACATAGTGGATATGCCACACCAATCGGGTGAGCCTTGTGTGAATTCAGTAGGAAAATCATTGCTTTCACTGATACTCATTTCTGTCACATCCTTTCTCCCCACCCACCTGATAGGCTAAAAGAAGGGAAGCGTCTTCATCTTTCTGCTAATTAAAAAAAAGGGGGGGCGGAATGATAGTTATAGCCCAGGAATTGATAGTCAATCTGCAGAATCCTAAGCCCTCTGTAGCGTGTTAACAGATTTGTTGTTGTTTAGTCGTTAAGTCGTGTCCGACTCTTCGTGACCCCATGAACCATACTGCGCCAGGCCTTCCTGTCCTTCACTGCCTCCCTGAGTTTGCTCAGTTTCATGCTCATTGCTTCAGTGATGCTATCTAACCATCTCATCCTCTGCCGTCCTCTTCTCCTTTTGCCTTCAATCTTTCCCAGCATCAGGGTCTTCTCCAAAGAGATCTCTCTTCGCATTAGGTGGCCAAAATATCTGAGCTTGAGCTTCATTATCGATCCTTCCAATGAGCAATCAGGGTTGATTTCCTTTAAGATTGACTGGTTTGACCTCCTAGCAGTCCAGGGAACTCTTAAGAGTCTTCTCCAGCACCACAGTTCAAAGGCATCAATTCTTCGGCGCTCGGCCTTTTTTATGGTCCAGCTCTCACAGCCATACATTACTACTGGAAAAACCATAGCTTTGACTATGCGGATCTTTGTCGGCAAGGTGACGTCTCTGCTTTTTAATATGCTATCTAGGCTTGCCATAGCTTTCCTCCCAAGGAGCAAGCGTCTTTTAATTTCATGGCTGCAGTCTCCGTCTGCGGTGATCTTGGAGCCCAAATAAATGAAGTCTGTTACTGCTTCCATTTCTACCCCTTCTATCTGCCAGGAATTGATGGGTCCAGATGCCATGATCTTAGTTTTTTTAATGTTGAGTTTCAAGCCAGCTTTTGCACTCTCCTCTTTCACCCTCATCAAGAGGCTCTTTAGTTCTTCTTCACTTTCTGCCATTAGGGTGGTATCGTCCGCATATCTGAGGTTGTTGATGATTCTCCCTGCAATCTTAATTCCGGCTTGTGATTCTTCCAGCCTGGCATTTCTCATGATGTACTCTGCATATAGGTTAAATAAGCAGGGTGACAGTATACAGCCTTGTCGTACACCTTTCCCTATTTTGAACCAATCGGTTGTTCCATGACCGGTTCTAACTGTTGCTTCTTGGCCCGCATACAGATTTCTCAGGAGACAGGTAAGGTGGTCTGGTATTCCCATCTCTTTAAGAATTTGCCACAGTTTGTTGTGATCCACACAATCAAAGGCTTTTGCATAGTCAATGAAGCAGAAGTAGATATTTTTCTGGAACTCTCGTGCTTTCTCCATGATCCAGCGAATGTTGGCGATTTGATCTCTAGTTCCTCTGCCTCTTCGAAACCCAGCTTGTACATCCGGTAGTTCTCGGTTCATATATTGCTGAAGCCTAGCTTGTAGGATTTTGAGCATAACCTTGCTAGCATGTGAAATGAGTGCAATTGTGCGATAGTTTGAGCATTCTTTGGCGTTGCCCTTCTTTGGAATTGGAACGTAAACTGACCTTTTCCAATCCCGTGGCCACTGTTGCGTTTTCCAAACTTGCTGGCATATTGAGTGCAGCACTTTAACACCATCATCTTTTAGTATTTTAAATAACTCAGCTGGAATCCTGTCATCTCCACTAGCTTTGTTGTTAGCAATGCTTCCTAAGGCCCACTTGACTTCACTCTCTAGGATGTCTGGCTCAAGGTCAGTGATCACACCAGCGTGGACATCAGGGACATTAAGATCTTTCTTGTATAGTTCTTCTGTGTATTCTTGCCACCTCTTCTTAATCTCTTCTGCCTCTGTTAGGTCCCTGCCTTTTTTGTCCTTTATCATGCCCATCTTTGCACTAAACGTTCCTTTCATATCTCCAATTTTCTTGAAGAGATCTCTAGTCTTCCCCATTCTATTGTTTTCCTCAATTTCTTTGCATTGTTCATTTAAGAAGGCCTTCTTATCTCTCCTGGCTATTCTCTGGAAATCTGCATTCAGTTGCTTATATCTTTCCCTTTCACCCTTGCTTTTCGCATTCCTTCTTTCCACAGCTATTTGTAAAGCCTCATCAGACAGCCATTTTGCTTTCTTGCATTTCTTTTTCTTTGGGATGGTTTTAGTTGCTGCCTCCTGTACAATGTTACGGACCTCCGTCCATAGTTCTTCAGGCACTCTGTCTACCAAATCTAATCCTCTAAATCTATTCATCACCTTCACTGTGTACTCACAAGGAATGTGATCTAAGTCATACCTGAGTGGTCTAGTGGTTTTCCCTACATTCTTCAATTTAAGCCTAAATTTTGCAGTAAGAAGCTCATGATCTGAGCCACAGTCAGCTCCTGGTCTTGTTTTTGCTGTCTGTATAGAGCTTCTCCATCTTTGGCTGCAAAGTATATAATCAATCTGGTTTCGGTATTGACCATCTGGTGATGTCCATGTATAGAGTCGTCTCTTGTGTTGTTGGAAAAGAGTGTTTGCTATGACTAGCTTGTTCTCTTGACAGAACTCTATTAGCCTTTGCCCTGCTTCATTTTGTACTCCAAGGCCAAATTTGCCTGTTATTCCGATTACTCCTTGACTTCCTACTTTAGCATTCCAATCCCCTATGATGAAAAGGACATCTTTTTTGGTGCTAGTTCTAGAAGGTGTTGTAGGTCTTCATAGAAGCGGTCAACTTCAGCTTCTTCAGCATCAGTGGTTGGGGCATAGACTTGGATGACTGTGATATTGAATGGTTTGCCTTGGATACGCACTGAGATCATTCTGTCGTTTTTGAGGTTGTACCCCATTACTGCCTTTCCCACTCTCTTATTCACTATGAGTGCAACTCCATTTCTTCTAAGGGTTTCTTGCCCACAGTAGTAGATATAATGGTCACCCGAATTAAATTCACCCATTCCCGTCCATTTCAGTTCGCTGATTCCCAAGATGTCGACGTTCAATCTTGTCATCTCATGTTTGACCACATCCAGCTTGCCTTGGTTCATAGATCTTACATTCCAGGTACCTATACAATATTGTTCTTTACAGCATCGGACCTTCTTTTCGCTTCCAGATACATCCACAGCTGAACGTCCTTTCGGCTTTGGCCCAGCCGCTTCACTCTTTCTGGAGCTACTTGGAAATGCCCTCCGCTCTTCCCCAGTAGCATATTGGACACCTTCCGACCTGAGGGGCTCATCTTCCGGCGTCATATCTTTTAGCCTTTTAACATTGTCCATGGGGTTTTCTTGGCAAGGATACTGGAGTGGGTTGCCATTTCCTTCTCCAGTGGACCACATTTTGTCAGAACTCTCTGTCATGACCTGTCCGTCTTGGGTGGCCCTGCACGGTATAGCTCATGGCTTCACTGAGTTACGCAAGCCCCTTCGCCACGACAAGGCAGTCCCCAAAACTTTTGGCACCAAAAATACATCTTTAAAATAGTGCTGACTTTATTAGAAAGCACAGAACAATAAATAAATAGCGAAAGGTGTTGGGCTTAGAGAAAGAAGATTGATTTCACAGAGTAAGTATAAACAAAAGAAAATAAGTTCACCCAAAATGGAGAATTATTATTATTAGATTTTTTTATCTTACCCTTTTTTGTGTGTATATGTAAATAGAATATGTAGAAAATGTATAGAAAAATGTATGTGTGTGTATGTATGTGCGCACACACAAACATATATACAGAGAGAGAAAATTATTCTGTATTACAGAATGTGGTTAATGGAAAATTTATTGGGAAAGATATTAGGCAAGACTCTGAGCACATCGAAAAATAAAATAACAATTCTTAATTATATAATTGATTTTTTACTGCCTAGGAATAATTGACAAGTGATTAATTTCTGACATGAGTTCTGGAAAATTCTCATGTATAGCCTGAAATATGCTCTATCTTCCCTTTTACCTTGTATGATAAACAGCCCCCATCGAAGTCCCCCCTTGTCATTTAACTTTGAGAGATATTCGGCTTACTAAAGATAGAGAGACCATTCCACAGGTCAGCTATGTGTAATTGCTGATCCAATGGGAACCTGTAAACCTAAACTTCTGGAGGTTCCTTTTACAATCTGAATTTGTGACCCACAAAAGTGTCAGAGAAAAAAACAGAAGGGTAGTTATATAGAATTGCCTATTACTTTAAAACTTTGTCTTGTGATTTATAGTATTTTAAAATAATTAAATCTGAGTTGTTAAGTGAGTACTACCTGTATATGTATTTACTTTCATCAATGTAATGGATTAATATTCTGCATGGTCAAGTTTAAATGGCATATTTAAAAACTTTGCCTTTCAAATATGTACAGTATTATAAGGTGCTTTGTTTTGTTTTTTGTTTATTTTTCTTCATTTATCTTTGTATATTAACAAAAACAGTGTTAAAAATCATAATGAAGATAACATTTATTTGTAGCATTTGAAATACTGCAAAACATATATGGTGATTTAAGAAAAGAAGCAGTAACAAATTCTCTCTCGGGAAGAATCTGAGTATTCTTTAAAAAAAAACACAAACTGGAAGAATGTTCCAAGAAGTTTGATAAGAGTTCAGATATTTCTTCTTCTGTGTACTGTAGTGCATATAGCAATAGTCAAATTGTTAAAACTTAGTTTCAGTTTCCCCTTCATGGATCTCTGCCTTGTCGTGGCGAAGGGGCTTGTGTAACTCAGTGAAGCCATGAGCTATACCATGCAGGGCCACCCAAGACGGACAGGTCATGACAGAGAGTTCTGACCAAATGTGGTCCACTGGAGAAGGAAATGGCAACCCACTCCAGTATCCTTGCCAAGAAAACCCCATGGACAATGTCAAGCAGAGGAATTAGAGATCAAATTGCCAACATTCACTGGATCATGGAGAAAGCACGAGAGTTCCAGAAAAACATCTACTTCTGCTTCATTGACTATACAAAAGCCTTCGATTGTGTGGATCACAGCAAACTATGGCAAATTCTTAAAGAGATGGGGGTACCAGACCATCTTACCTGTCTCCTGAGAAATCTGTATGTGGGCCAAGAAGCAACAGTTAGAACCGGTCATGGCACAACCGATTGATTCAAAATAGGGAAAGGAGTACGACAAGGCTGTATACTGTCACCCTGCTTATTTAACCTATACGCAGAGTACATCATGAGAAATGCCAGGCTGGAAGAATCTCAAGGCGGAATTAAGATTGCAGGGAGAAACATCAACAACCTCAGATATGCAGATGATACCACCCTAATGGCAGAAAGTGAAGAAGAACTAAAGAGCCTCTTGATGAGGGTGAAAGAGGAGAGTGCGAAAGCTGGCTTGAAACTCAACATTAAAAAAACTGAGATCATGGCATCTGGACCCATCAATTCCTGGCAAATAGAAGGGGTAGAAATGGAAGCAGTAACAGACTTCATTTATTTGGGCTCCAAGATCACCGCAGACGGAGACTGCAGCCATGAAATTAAAAGACGCTTGTTCCTTGGGAGGAAAACTATGGCAAACCTAGACAGCATATTAAAAAGCAGAGACATTACCTTGCTGACAAAGATCCACATAGTCAAAGCTATGGTTTTTCCAGTAGTAATGTATGGCTGTGAGAGCTGGACCATAAAGAAGGCTGAGCACCGAAGAATTGATGCCTTTGAACTGTGGTGCTGGAGAAGACTCTTAAAGAGTCCCCTGGAGTGCTAGGAGATCAAACCAGTCAGTCTTAAAAGAAATCAACCCTGATTGCTCATTGGAAGGATTGATAATGAAGCTCAAGCTCAGATACTCTGGTCACCTAAGGCGAAGAGAGGACTCTTTGGAAAAGACCCTGATGCTGGGAAAGATTGAAGGCAAAAGGAGAAGAGGATGGCAGAGGATGAGATGGTTAGATAGCATCATTGAAGCAATGAACATGAAACTGGGCAAATTCAGGGAGGCAGTGAAGAACAGGAAGGCCTGGCGCAATATGGTTCATGGGGTCACGAAGAGTCGGACACGACTTAACGACTGAACAACAACAACAAAGTTTCGGTTTGTGACATGTAAAAGGAGCAAGTATTGATATAGGTCAGAACAGATAATCATAACAAAATGCTTCTGAATGTTCATCAAAATTTAGGGGCTACATAAACATTTTGGAAAAAAAGTGAATTTACATTATGCAGAGTGGCAAAATGTTACAGAGCATTTTTCATTATTAAAGAATTCAGTATTTAGACATTAATATGAAAATAATTAAAACAACTTGGTCTTATTCTCACCTATTTGAAATATTTTTCCTAATTCTGTGGAGGAACTCTATTGATTAAGATTAATTTAAAATAAATGTATAACATTATTTTTCTAAAAAGTTTATTTTCTTGGAAAGCTTTTTAAAAATATATTTTTATAATTTTTCAGTTTTCGCACCAGCAAAGGTGTTGGCTATTCTGCACATTTTGTTGGTAACTGTTTAATAGTCACATCATTGAAGTCAAAAGGCAAAGGTTTTCAACACTGTGTGAAGTATGATTTTCAGCCTCGCAAGGTAAGCACAAAATGCTTATATAAGTAATTGTAAAGAATTATCAGATACTGATGCTGTCAGCCTATCATATAATTATGATTAAAGTCATAGAGGTCAAATTATTAGTTTTATTCTTAACTTTTTGGACAATTCTGAAATCGCCATAATAAATGCATGCAAAAGATGAATTGTCAGAACAAATATATGTGGCTGAACAAAGTTCCTATGTGCTGATAGTTTTATAAGTTTTCAGAGAAAAAAAAATTAAGAAGATGCTTTAACTTGTACAACAGGCAAAACAAAGTGTCAGTTTTTTCTCATTTAGATTTAAATAGCTTTTATAAATTCTTTGATAGTTGACTCTATCTTTTGCAGTCACATAGAGATCAGATTGCCCAGTTTACACTGAATGCTTTTACAAAATCCTGCAACACTATCTTGAAAGAATTGCTTACAAAATTTTATTTCTGGACACCTTCAAAATAGTTTCAGATTCAGCAGTGTGCTCTTTTCTTAACTGTCAACATTACTGGGAAACTTTTAAACATAATCCTAGATTTTCTACTTTAATATAGATACTAGTGCCCTTTTGAAGTCAAATGATCTGCCTTACTAAAATTCATAAAAAGTATTTAGTATCTCTGTATATGTTTGTCTTTGCTATTCAGTGATGCTTCCATTTTTTCCTATGTTTCTTTTTTTCTTTTAATTCCTCTTAATGCCTCAGTGCCTTTGTGCTGGAATGGTATGAGTATAATTTGTCCTAGGGAGCTTCTATGGGGCCTCCTACTAATTAAGTGTTTTACTTGCTGGGAATGGATAAGTAGTTTATATAAACAGGAAAAAAAGTCCGAAAACACGTTTGCCTTTTATGTACATTCCAGAATCCTTTCAGTTTGAGATTTACATTTAATTTTATTTTTTGCACAAGAATGGACTTTAAGGAAATTCCTTTAAGAATTTAAGAAAACTTTAAATTTCTTTGGAACTGGGAGGGGGTTTTTTTGGCAATTGCTTGCAGTATAGAGTTTTTATAGATTTTCTCACTAAACAAATGGAACTGGGAGGGTTTTTTTGGCAACAGAATATCACTAAATTGCTTGCAGTATAGAGTTTTTATACAAATAACATTTTTATACCAAATAATAAATGTACATCCACTATTCACACTATAGCTGGTCTTACTATGTACAACCACATAGATAGATTTTCTCCATGACAATCTATTCCTAACCTGGTTTTTCAGGTCTTCCAGTGGTGCACTCATCACCACTGTAATTGACTACAGCCACCTTGCTGCTGGTCATCCACTTCTTCTCTTTCCTTCTACTTTTCCCAGCATTAGAGCCTTTTCCAGAGAGCTAGGTATTCGTGTAATGTGTTTGAAGTAAGATATTTTGAGCCTGGTCATTTGTGCCTTGTGTGAGAACTCTGGGTTGATTTGTTTGGTGATCCATTTGTTTGTTGTCTTGGCTGTCCACGGTATTCTCAGGAGTCTTCTCCCATACCAAAGTTCAGAAGCGTCAATACTCTTCCTGTCCTGTTCCTTCAAAGTTCAACTTTCACTTTAATAGGGTGTCACAGGGAATACCATGACTTGCATGATTCTCATCTTTGTAGGTATAGAGACTCCACAGTATTTGAATATTTTTTTCAAGGTCTTCATGGCTTCTGCACCAAATGCTAGTGTGCAGTGTATTTGTTGATTGCTTACTCCTTTACCATTGACGGTTGATTTTAAAAGACAGAAGCTATCTATCTTTTTGATATTTCACTGCCAATTCTAAGGCTGGCTGTTGTACCTGTTATCATTAATTTAGTCTTCATATTTAATTTTAGTCACATTTTTTTCACTTTTTCTTAACTTTTATTATTAGAGCTTGCAAATGTTTTGCATTTTCAGCTGTCAGCTGTCAACTTGTTATTATATATTAGGTTCAAGTAAGGGAATCCTGGATAAGGTAGGGTACAAGTTCCTAGTTTAGGTAATGGAGAGTAACTGTTACAATGCTATGACTGAAAGAGATACCTAAGCATGCCTATGGCCAGTCTATTTTTCATTAAATTAGAAGATGCAAGCTATAGACATACTGTTTATTGGAACTTTTCACTAAACTGATTACTGTTTCTCATGGAGGTTGTTTGATAGACTTATAATTTGGAAACTGATGCTTTGAATTTTCAGTTTAAACTGCATTATGGATTGTTTGATGTTTAAAATATATTTTTCAATAAAATTTTCATAAAACTTGAGTTATTAATTTTGAATTTTAAGGAAAGCACTATTCTACTGTATTATATTTTAAAATACCATAATTGTTGGAAAGTAATGATAATTAAAATGTAATGCTGCATATAAATTATTATATATTTTGCTTTTCTTTTTAGTGGTACATGATCAGCATTGTACACATCTACAATCGCTGGAGAAATAGTGAAATTCGCTGTTATGTTAATGGTCAGCTAGTATCCTATGGTGACATGGCTTGGCATGTGAACACAAATGATGTATGTTTTTAAAAAATTCTTGTAGTTCTTAATATATGCAGAAAATGATAGTATTTATTTATCGTTTACTTATTTAACATTTTGATTTATAAGGCCACCCCAACAGAAAACTGACTCTGGATGGTATGCATTAAAAAACTATAGTACCTAAAAAAGCAAACAAAATTAAAAAGGATATTATGTATCAGGGAAAATACATCCCATGGCCCAAACAAGCTAATATTCATCAAACAGATATACCACCAAGTTATCCAAGAGCCACATTTTTAAAGATTAATAAATATATGTCCTTTCCAGAAACTGCTGAGAAGGAAATAACGGACAATGATAGTCCCCAAGTCCAGAGAACTCTCTTTAAAAACAACTGGGAACAGATCTGTTAGTGGGCCATCTCTTTTCTAAGCCAAATTATAAGTTATTGGAGTCCTGTGATATTTTATTTTATTTTTTAAGCTGTCATGGAGGATTCCTATTTTTGTAAGAGCAACAGCACTCAGGAAGGAAACACTTCCTTGAGCACCATATTCCCAATCTATGCTGTTGTTTAAAAACACAATTTTACTTTTATTACAGTGGAACAAATTGCTCCTATATAATTTGGAGGAAGGGGCTTTGACTGTCTAAGGAAAATAAAGATCTGGAAAGACTGAGCCATAAATCTCCCAAATAATATATATTTTGACAGCAGTGAATCAGATTCAAATTGAAGTGTACATCTTGCCTTTTGCTAGTCCCCTACAGTGTTTATTCCCCACTCTTCTTTGTTTCTTAATATAGGTAGTCCTTGACTTATGACCATTCATTTAGTGACCATTTGAAGTTACAACGGTGCTGAAAAAAGTGACTTATGACCAGTCCTTGCACTTACGACCATTGTAACATCCCCATGGTCATATGATCAAAATTTGGGTGCTTGGCAACTGGCATGTGTTTACGATGGTTGCAGCATCCCAGGGTCATATAATCGCCATTTGCGACCTTCCCAGCTGGCTTCCAACAAGCAAAATCAGTGGGGAACTGTGTGATTCATTTAATGACCAGGGTGATTTGCTTAACGACCGCTGCAAAAAAGTCATAAAATTGGGTGTGGTCATATGATGCCTTGCTTAATGACCACACCACTTAATGATGAATTTTCTAGTCCCTATTGTGGTCATAAGTCGAGGACTGCCTGTGATGTCAAACAATAAGAGATCATAGCTTTATCATAGTTTCAGATTAGATTATGTGCAAGTAGTATACTATGAACATTTTCATCTTTTAATATACCAACAGATTGATCATTTTAGTTATATTACCAAAGAATCTCCTAATAGATTGGCTTTATTTGTGTAACTTTCTTTCTGAATATAAACTATGAATGTGGATGTTTGTATTTCTCCTTAATGTTTCATATTCATTCAGTAGTTATCTGCAAATTTTTAAAAACTTCTTAAGTAATTGAAATAGCTTGCATCTTTTTTTCCATGCATTTATGTGTTTTTTATTGTCTAATGTCCTAAATCTTTCTCCTTTGGTCCCTCTTTTTATATAGAGCTATGACAAATGTTTTTTGGGATCATCTGAAACTGCTGATGCAAATAGAGTCTTCTGTGGTCAACTGGGGGCAGTCTATGTATTCACCGAAGCTCTTAACCCAGCGCAGATATTTGCTGTACATCAGTTAGGACCTGGATATAAAGTAAAGTTTTATTACAATTCCAGTTCAGAAAAAAACCCATTGCATTAAATTATAATGAGCTACCCTGATGTTATTTGGGCACCTTTTAAATAGTCTTTAAATTATAATTGTTATTTTATAGAATATGCTTTCAGATATATATCCACACGTATCTAACCATTGTACCAAAGCAAATCTAACAGATGTCCGTAATAAAAAAAATGAATAGAATATTGATTGTTTTTAAGATTGCATTGTATTAGGCTCTATAATACATTCATTTCCAAAAACATTGTGAATACGTAACAGTAGAAATTTGTCTTCCATTGTCAAATAATGTAACAAGTCAGCAAATTCTCTCTTACATATTGAAATAAACTCATATTTGCTAACTCTAATATGATCTGTCATATGATTCTGCATGGCAGAAATATTTACAAGTGCTTTATTTGTTATGACATTGGCTGGAATGCCTTCTTTTTGCAAACAATTTATTTGCATCTGTGAGAGTAACTCTGTGTTCCTCTTGGCCCTTCTCTGCTTACAAAAGTGCATTAAATTCAGGAAAGAGTTTGCAGTATTTTAGAAATTCTTGTAGTATCTTTTATTAAAAGAGAAGGAAAAAATGCTAGATTTTGCACTTAGATAATTCCTGTTGGAATAAGGGAACTTGTCCCTCATGGTGTATATTATAAATTGGGTAGATGTTTGAAACAGTTACCTCAATAGATAAAATACTTATTTTTATTTTTGTTATTCTTCAGTCAGGTAGACCTTGACTTACGACCACATTTGGGACTGGAATTTCTGTTGCTAAGTGATACGGCCATAAAGCGAGATGTCACATGACTGCATTGCTTAGCGACTGCAATCCTGGCAGTCCCAGTTGCCAGCATTAACCAAGAATCTCAGGTCCTTAAGCAAGTACCCACCCTAATCTAAGCCATTCTGGGCTTGGTCCCTTGCAGCCCTGAGCCTCAGTAAGGTAAGGGACTGCCTCCAACTCCCCACATCTCCTATCTTCATCCCATCTCTGCCCTTCTGGCCACCCTGCACCCTGCCTTGTGGAGTGGCAAGCAGCCCCAGAATGGTGTCATTCTGGGACTGCTTACTATACCCTGGGAAGCCACAGCTGACCCAGCCTAGGCCCAGCTGTAGTTGCCCTCACCACCCTGCACTCCGAGACCCCTGCTGCCCTGTGCTCTACTGAACCAGCTGACCTTCGCTGTCGTCTTGCTCCTGCTGCTGCTAAGGTGTGCCCAGCCTGGCTGCTTGACCAGGCTGGCCTGGGCATTAGTGTGGAAAAAAAAAAAAAAACCTCAAAAGCAGTCCCAGAGCTGCAGCATGCCAAAAATGCCCCTTGGCAAAAAGCTCCTGAGGTGTAGTGCGCCAAAATGCACATTTGCACCATGCTCCTGGAGTGTGGCGCAAAGGGGCATTTTGGCGCACTGCTGCTCAGGGGCTGCTTTTGGCTTTTTTTTTTTTTTTTTGCAGCATGAAGCAACAGCCCAGCCCAGCTCTGCCAAGGAGCACAGCGCACAGACTGGGTTTTGGCGCACCATGCTCCAGGAGTTTTTTTTTGCAAAGAGGCTTTTTGGCATGCTGTGGCTCTTTTGCTTCTTTTTTTTTCCTGCAGTTGAAGCCCAGCCCAGTAGCCAGGCTGGGCATGCCTCATCAGCAGTGGGAGCAAGAACATGGCAAAGGTCAGTGGGGCGGTGGAGCGCAGGTGGGCAGGAGGCAAAAGGGCATAAATGGGGAGGAGATAGGTAGGTGGGAGAGTTGAAGCACCCCTGCGGTCATAAGTGCAGGCGGGCTGCCAAGTACCTGAATTTTGATCACATGACTGCAGCAGGGGCACTGCAATGGCAGTAACTTCAGGCACCGGTCATAAGTCACTTTTTTCAGTGCGTTTGTAACTTTGAATGGTCGCTGAATGAATAGTTGTAAGTTGAGGACTATTTGTAAGAATATTTTAGGTCTATTCAGAGGGGAAATAACATGCCTGATTTTAGTAATATGTAAGGAAGTGGCCATATCTTGATTATTCATTATGGCATAATTGTTTGTCCTTCCATGTTTTATAAGGGCTGTACTTTTGTAAATATAGTGATTGTCTGCTTTAACATTCTTCCTTTCTTCTGCAGAGTACTTTCAAATTTAAGTCTGAAAGTGATATTCACCTTGCTGAACACCATAAGCAAGTTCTGTATGATGGGAAACTTGCAAATAGTATTGCTTTCACCTACAATGCTAAGGCTACAGATGCTCAACTATGCCTTGAATCCTCACCAAAGGAAAATCCTTCAATTTTTGTACATTCTCCACATGCTCTTATGCTTCAGGTTTGTATAACAATAGATTTATTGTTTTCGGTGCACTGTTTTATAAATGGCCTATAAAGCCAAGTTTGAAAGCTACTAAATTTTAAATAAATCTTGAAAAATAATTTTTATAAACTATTGATTTGTGCAGTGTATACAAATTGTTTTCTTTTCTCTGTGTTGATTAATTTTGTGTTATTATTATCATTATCTTTATTCTGTAATTTATTTATTATAACGTGTGAATTCATGATCTTGGTTTTGGTAATGGTAATTCTTGGATTATTGATGAAATGGTGGCCTTAATTATTTATTATAAATGAAATCTTTGTATGTATCTTTGTATGTGTGTATGTGTGTGTGCTTTTTTGTTTATTTATTTACTTGAAGTGAGATAAAAAGTTTCAAATTATGTTTTTTAGAAGAGAAACAATCCAGTCTTAAGTATCTTAAATAAAGAAATGAACCTAAAGCAGATTAACTTTGGGTGGATTGTACTCCCTCTGAGTAGCACATATCTGACCCTGGCCCAATACAAAGAGAACTGCTTCCTTTCCTTTTTTTTTTAATGCAGGATGTGAAAGCAATTGTGACACATTCTATCCACAGTGCGATTCATTCAATAGGAGGAATCCAAGTCCTTTTCCCTCTCTTTGCTCAATTAGACAATCGGCAACTCCATGACAGTCAAGTGGAAACCACTGTCTGGTAAGTTTTTGTTAGAAAACCCTGTTGTTGGAAATTCTGGTAGTTTTGAATAATATTTGATAAATGTGTTGAAGTCTATTTCTTCTCTGTACCATGTTCTGTCATTTTTCTTTTCAACTCCTTTTTTCGTGGTATTTATAGACTGCTTTATATACCACATTAATCCATGGTTTGCTTAAACACAGTTTGCTGAATAAGTACAGTTGTCTGGGCTTGCACAATATGCTGAACTATAAACCATAGTTTATGAACATTGACTGGATTCACCCAATACGTACGGAAGATCAAAAACATCACATTATGACTTAGGACAAATATGTTAATCTAGTTATACTATGATCTAAGAGGAGGAAAATTATTCAACTTGAATCTAAGAACAAGAAATCATATAACCCAGCAACATCTGCAGGGGGAGTCAACATTGGCAAAATGGTGGATGGAATGTCATGAAGCATGTCCCAGCTCCACATGCAAAGCGGGGAGTGCTTGCGTTGCAATGTCCAATCTACTATCTTGATTCCCAGCCCTGACAAACACTCCGACATAGTCTGTGGTGGTATAGATGGGATAGGATAATTAAAAGAACTGAATTTTTTTTTAAACCACCTGATTCATATTTGGGTTACAAAATTTCTGGTTCATAACCACATTTAGCAGTGGTTTGATTAACCATGGTTTGTTCACCTGCACAGTGTCTGGGTTCATAATAAAGTAAAGCTGTGAAGTATGACCAGTATGCTATAATGCTGAGTACAGGTAATCCTTGCTTAAAGACCACAATAGGGACCGGAAAACTGGCTGTTAAATGAAGCGGTCATTAAGTGAGTCAGCACATGACTTGACCTGATTTTACGACCATTTTTATGACAGTCATTAAGCGAATCCAGCTTCCCCAGTGGACTTTTTTTGCCAGAATTTGCTTATTGACCATGTGATTTGCTTAATGACCAAGTGATTCACTTAATGACTGTGATGATTCTCTTAACGACCGTTGTAAAAGTAGCAAATTGTGATCATGTGACTACGGGGGTTGGTGTGATGGTTTATGACAGTCGTAAGTGCAAGTACAGGTCATAAAGAACTTTTTCTGAGGCCATTGTAACTTTGAATCATTGTTAAACGAACGGCCATTAAGCAAGGACTACTTGTACACACTAAACCAAAATCAAAATCACATTAGACTTTACACAAAGTGGGAACTCGGTCCTTATCTTTCAATAAAACTCTTTTCTTTCCATGCTATCATAACTGAAAAATAAATCCTTTCTGAAGGAATTAAAGTGAAGGAATTAATATTAGGCATTTCCAAGCCTATCCTGTAAATGCCAATGTCTGTTAAAAATAGATTCCCCAGCAAGTGACAACACCTGGCTAACCTATTAAGGGCTCAGAAGTTTAGCAAGATTGAGCCTCGTTAGTCCTTGAATGGGAGACCATTTATGGAATATTAGACCTCCTAGGCTAGACCATGTGAACCTTTTAGGCTTGGCATATCAGAAATTCGGAAAATGCCTAACTTGACTCTGCTGGTGTGTCACACATCCGCCCTGAACGAAAGAGAAACAATTCTTTACATATTCATTTATTTAAAAAAATACAGTCCAATCATGTGTGGCGCTGTGTATTATATAAAGAAACGTTAATTCAAAATGAAATACGAGTAACTCAAACAGGAAGAATAGTTGTTAGGTGTTGAATGCTGGCGTGTCACCTAAAACATTGTGGTGTGTCACCTTTGACAAGCGTGTCATAGGTTCGCCATCACTGTGAATTGAAGAATGGAATGGCAAACCATGTCCATACCATTGTCAGGAAAATTATGAAGTCACCAAGAATTAAGCTTGAGTTAAGGCAGATTTTACCTTTTTGCCACTAAATGGTTACAAAGGTGAAATATGAATCGCTCATAGTAAGAGAATTTGCTGTTTTATTTAACATTTATAAATATATACCCCAAATTGTTTTAGAGCACTTACACTGGATATTTTTCATTTTGATTTTTTCTTAATTAATCAGAAGTAAATGCTACTATGTGAATTGCTTGAGTAAACATTAATGACATGCTGGAATGATATTTGGGGAGTTTGCTACTTCATAGCATTAAATGACATCTAATATATAAAAATTCACAAAAGCTAGCAAATGAAAACTAGTAGTAGTAGTGAAAACACTGCAATTAATTGTTTCCAATTATATTCCTGGAGCTAAATAAATATTTTATATTGGAGTGAGACACTCTACGTTTAGTAAATAACTCCTGACTGTTACTGAAATTTGCTTTTCAGTTGCTCTCATTAGATATAGATATTAGGAATGCACATTTTAAAAATGTTTGGGAAGAAGTCGTTTGGACCACTAACTTTAACTTCATTAAATAAAGGGTGCTATTAATTAAACACCCCATCTTTTCTCAGGTTTCTGTGCAGAGATCCTAAAAAGGTAGCCTGCTTTAATGAATAACTTTGTGTGAAGTTCAAAATACCTTCCAAATTATTTTTGGAGTGTGCACATCTGAGAAAAAGTGAATGTACATAGTTATTTGTGCTCTGATAAAACAGCAGAAAAATTTCTAATGTAGTTCAAAGTATCACCTGAGCATTCATTCTCCATTTGTACTAAAAGTGCTCTTCAAGTCCTACTTCTGGCGGCATGAAGATGTCTCTTAGTAACAAGTTTTGAGTGACACGTTTATATATTTATTTAAAGCATTTATATAGCTGCCCATCTTGAACCAAACTCTGGGCGGCTCAAAACCCCAAAATAAAAACAGTATCTTTCTACAATAAAATAAAAACATTAAAACAAAAAGACCTGAAACCACAGCTAAACTTTCCTATGCAGCCCACAACAAGTTTGTCCCATGTCAAACTCATCCTTTCCCAGCTCTTGGGCAAAAGGTCAGGTCTAAAGTGCTTTTTGGAAAGTTAAAAGGATGGGGGCCTGCTGGACCTCAGGAGAAGGATGCTCCATAGGGCAGGGGGTGCCACAGAAAAGGCATGCTTCCTAGGTCCCATAAGTTGACAACATTTAAGGGAAGGGACAAGGAACGTGCCTATCCTGTCTGTTCTGGTAGGATGGGCAGATGTCCTTAGGAAGAGGCAGTCCTGCAAATAACTTGGTCCTGTGCCATGTAGGGGCTTAAAGGTAATAAGCAGTACCTTGAATTGCACCTGGAAGGAAACTGGGAGCCAGTGCAGCTCATGCAGCAGGGATGTAATATGGGTGAACCTAGGGGTGCCCAACATTGCATGTGCTGCTGCATTCTGGACCAGTTGTAACTTCCAGGTAGTCTTCAAGGGGAGCCCCATGTAGAGCACCTTATAATATCCTCATAATATCACCCTATGTCATGCCTATTCTACTGCTGACATCCATCTTTTATTTTTTTTATTATTAGATTTATATCCCACCTTTATTTTGTAGAACTCAAGGTAGCATACATAATGCTCTCTCCTTGAATTTTCCCCACAACAACCCTGTGACGACTAGCCCAAAGTCAACCAGCTGGCTTCTCTGATTAGAGCTCATAATCTTCCACTTTCTAGTCCAGCAGCTTAACCACTGCATCAAACTGGTTCTTAGTTGTTCCAGTTTGTAAATGATGTTTTATCTTTCTCTCAAAACAAAACTGTCTTTGTGGACAATCTACATACCTCAGGGATGAACCCAGGCATGATATAATCAGGAAGAACAATCTACTCATCTCCAAATGTTCCAGCAAGTCTGTGGCAGAAACATTCCTTCACTATCTGGTTGCCCAGCAGTATACCTGCATAGCCATTTTGGCTTTGGTTGTAAGAAAAGACAGGATATCTGATCCTTTAGTCTTTATACTGGAATACTGAATTGTCAGCTAATAACTTTTGTTTGCTTTTTTAATGTGGGAATGTTGATAATCCAATCACAATTCTTTTACTGGGAATGATCACTGCTGCTGCAGCTGGGCTCTTGCTATTTGATATGTGTATATTATGTGTTATTTGGGGAGAAATGTGCTAGGGAGATTGTACAGTAGGGAAAGCACATGAAGTGCATGTGCACTCACATACTTACAAATGTGGAATGGGGGACAATGGGAAATAGAAGAGATCTTTGCTTGACTGAAGATGATTTGCAGGGGAAATTCATCTCAAGAGGGAGAAAAGAAAGTTTCTCCCAATAGTATTGAGAAGTCTCTGGCTTGGGCTGCTCTACTTTGTATTTCAAATCAACTTTTCTGATCACTCAGGAAGATTTTGTGTGTGAGGATTATTTGACATAGATATATTAATCTTCTCTTTCTCTGGCAGGAAACCAGTAGTCTTACGAAACAGTTTTAAAGATGATGCCATCTAGAAGTTGCTCAGAGTACTGCCAGTTGGAATCAGAAATAAAAAAAAGTAGTAAGAAGGTTGGGAAGGAGAGAGATACCCCAATGCTTTAATCCTTTCTTGACACTCTTATGTTGCCTGCTTGTTGCTTTGAAGAAGTTCTGAATGCTTCTTCCTCTCTCCCACCCTCTACCCTGTATGAATAAAAATGGCAACAAAGCCTTTCTCCTTTTTACATGTTTGAGGATTAAATAACATTTTTCTTCCCATCATAAATATTATTTATTTTAGAAGCATTTTGGGGTGAGAAATTAGCAAGTCTCCATATCTGATCTGCATTTCCTCTCAGGTTCTCAAAAACCTAACAGCAATTTCTCCACGTGGCCATTGTGGGATAAGATTTTTCTATTATGAATGATCAGAGAGTTGGCATTCTTGGGCCCAGTGTTCTGAGATATTTTAATTTCTCTATACTTTGGAAGTGTTATTACTTCAGTTAACATATTGTTGTGGGAAGTGACAAGGGTGTAGATTGTTCCTATTCTGTTAGCAATTCTTAGACATTTGCAAACATCCCTGTTACTGCATGCTGAATATGCTGAATATTTTAAATAAAGATAGAGACCATAAGGATTGCTTTTGAAGCTACTTTTTAAAAATGGATTTCTGGTTTCTCCCCTTCTTTCTTCTTCCATCCACTGGTTTTTTTTCTTTTCTTCCGGTGTTATTCATAGAGCCTTTCCTAATTCTGTGGTGACTTTCTTTTTCTCCTTTACCCACTTTTCTTTATATCCTAGCTTAGAGTCACATACAAGTTTGTTTAATTTTCTATTTTTTTCATGTGTTATTACATGTGTTAGCTGTTGCTAAAGACAGTTGATGCTACAGGCTATCTAGAGACAATTTGGTCAGGCTTCTTGACTAATCTGGAAATGGTCTTGGTTGCCTAATGGGCAATAATGCTGGGAAATGTACAAAAGGGATGTCATTATGTTGATTTTGCTAAACCCTCCATCACCAAACATATCCTTGGATGTCTAACTGGAGCTTGAGGATTTTGTTATGGTCACCAGGTACTTCTTAAATAAATTCCCAAAGACAGTACTGTGAAACTGCATCATGGCTTGATTGACTCTGGTTTATTTTAGTCTTTCAATCTATCTCCCATTGTTTTTAATAGCTACACAGAATCACTGGAATAGTTCGTCTGTGTATTTGCAGTTTATGTCATCAGTATGTAGATGATAGCCTGCTATATCTTTCCATCTCATTCTAGGAAAGCTATGCAAGTCATGAAATAGTGCCTGAAACAAATAATGGACTGGATGTCTGCTGAGGACCAAAACCATATATTCTAATAGAACTCCTAGTGCAGTCATGGTTTTTAGCTCGTTTTGGATATGTTAATCTTACCTTTGAATAATAAGGCTTATAATTTGGATGTGCTCCTTGTGTCAGTTTTGCTCCTGGATTTCTAGATTGCAACTGTAACCAAAAGTATTTTGTCCAGTTTAGGTTGGGTGCTAACCACTGTATCCATGACCATGATTATGCATGTCATAGTTACATCACGAATGGGTTACTGTGATATGATGTAAATGAAAATACATTTGAATGGATGATGGAAACTTAAGCTAGTTTAGATAGCAGGCATTGTCAGCCTACTGGATGTGGATATTACTATTTGTTTCCTTTTCATTTATGAACATGTTCATACTTTAAAGATCTTAGAACAAGAATGTGATTATTTCTTTAGTCACGAGTTTCTCCATGGAGAAGCTCAAGTGATCTGTGTGATAGTTCATTTATTGGCACAGCTCTGAAATAGTATGTCAGAGAAGGCCCATTTTGTCTAATCTTTCCTAGTATTCCACTATAATTTGAAGTTGTTACTGAAAGTTGTTACATATGTTTATGTTCTGCTTGTTTTACTAGGAAAGGGCTGGGATTTTTAGATCTAAATAACCTAAAAAAAAAAAAGCTGGGTAGATCAGATACCAAAAGATGTGCTTTATCCACATTGTACACTCACAGGTATCAACCTGCACTAGCCTTTTTTTTTACTGCACATTTATTTAATATTAGAAAATAAAATTTGGTTCAAATAAAATGAATGTAATTAGTAATTTTGTGTAGCTACTTAATGGAGATATGGGAAAGAATGGGAATAATATTCAATGTTTTAATAATTTCAGATATTAGAATGCTTCATGCTTTGTGTTTGCTACCATTGAGAATGCCTAGATTTTAGCAGCCTTTTTAATGTACTAATTTACTATAATTTAATTTACTATAGCTGTTTTAAATATATAACAGTTCATGAAATAACCCTTTGTGATCAATGTTATACATATTTTTAAACTTAACATTATAACTATATTTTTGTAAACTTCCATAACATCTGTTTAATGACAACAGAATTATTAAATTCAGTATTTCTATTTAGAAGAAATTCTTGTAATCCATTGAGATTTTGTACATATTAAGAATGTCATTTATATTTTATTTTTCTTTTACTATATGCAGTTTATGATGGAAGCATTTAGGCTCTTAATATTTCATGAATATTAAGAGCCTAAATGTACAGAACAAATAAGGATTATTTTTCCTAGTTGCTGTCTAATGCCAAAAAACAAAACAAGAACATTTTATGTTTGAATTTGCAATTTGCATTTTTAATTTTCCAAGATAAAAATCAAATATTATTTCCTCTATATTTCCTTTGTCTCTCTATCCATCCTTCTATCCACCCATCCATCCACACATTCTGTATCAATAGAATGGATATTATATCAAAAGACATGGCAGGAGATTTAATAGAATCATGACTGAAGTGAGGATGTTGGGCTAAATTGAGTTCTCTTTAAGGTTTATATGACTGAATCAGTTGAGGATTTAAGAGATACATCATTCCTGCACTGACAATATTCAGCTCTATTTCCTGTTCCCATTGCTGTCAAGGGAAGCTTTGCAATTCCTACATTGTTATCTGGATTATAAGATACTAGATGTTGATGAAGAATTTGAAACTCAATTCTGACATAATAAAAGTGCTTTGAATCTTACATTTGGGAGGTTGGTGTTTATCCCATTTTCAGCAAGGTTGTAATATGGGATTGATTGATCCAGCATTGTTACTGAAGGTACCAATAGCCTTGGCAGAACAAGGTATATTTTTCAGCTTAAGTTAGTTTAGCAACTGAAGTATTCTTGGATAGGTATAGCTTAGGTCTAGAGATCCATGCTCTGGTAACCTCCTGATTGGATTACTGTAATATATGAAGTTGCCCTTGAAGATGATTCTGAGTGTTCAGTTCAGAACTTGTCTGCTAAGATTTAGCTAAATGAACCATAGTACCCCAGCTCTTAAAGAATTACATTGGCTCCTTCTTCATTTCTGAGCCTAATTCCAGCTCCTAGTTGTTATCATTTAGGGCCTTCAGTAGCTTGGATTGAAATACCTGAAAATGCGCCCATCTTGCATTGTGACTCTGGATGGTGAACACAAGATTAAAAATCAAAGGAATAAAAACAAAACAAGCAACAGTAACACAATAATAGCACAATAGTACGTGAGGACAATGAAACTCAAGCCATATAATCCCAGTCACATCAGAAAAAACTGCAATAATGGGTCCATCCAACCTACAGACCAATATCCCTGGGCTTGAGGCCTGTAGGATTTATGAAACACCAGCAGGGTCAGGGCCAAGCAAATCTTTTTTTGGGGGGGGGGGATTATGATGTTATAAAGGGCAGCTCCCATGACAGAGAAGGCACACTGGACAGGACCAGGAGCATTCTCACACTGATGGATCTAGTGGGCTGGATAGAAACAGCTGGAGGGAAGTGGTCCTGCAAATAACCCAGTCCCTTGAAGGGCTATAAAGCCCTTGAAGGGCTTTATATGTGGTAACCAGGACCTTGAATTGTACCTGGAAATCTACTAGGAGCCAGTGCAGCTCATAGAGCAGTGGTGTAATTGGTGTAAGGAGATATACCCATAACTGCCCATGCCGCTGTATTCTGGACTAGCTGCAGCTTCTGAGTGTTTTTCAAAGGCATATTGCATTAATCCATGTGGGACATGACCAATGCATGCGTGACTCTGAGCACGGTCTCCTGATCCAGGAAAGAGCTCAATTGGTGCACAAGGTGAATCTGTGCAAAAGCCCTCCTTAGCAATGTCTGCCACCTATTTCTTGAATAGGAACTGCAAATCCAGAAAAAGCCCCAGAATTGTATACCAGTTCTGTCTGGAGTTGTGCCACCCAATCAAGAACTAAAGATGGAAAAGCTCTGGATCCAGGGGCCTTTGAAACCTAAAGCTATTTAGTTTTCCAAACCCCCATGGCTTCCAGAAGAGAACTTCAACAGCATCACTTGGTTGGGCCAAGGAAGAGATGTATAATTGAGTATCATCAGCATACTGGTGATACCAAACCCCATGCTGTCAAATGACCTTACCTAGTGGCTTCATGTAAACGTTAAACAGGAGTATGGAGACAACAGAACCTTGAGGGACCTCACAAAAAAGCTGTTTCGGGTCAAATCTCTTCCCTCCTAACATCAGTAACTACAACTGGCCCTGGAGAAAGGAAGGTTCCAGATAATCATATTCCTTTAGGGCCTTCTGAAGCTGCAGTGCAACCACCTTCTCAGCTACCTTCCCTAAGAAGAGAAGGTTGGATGCAGGATCAAAATTGTCCAGCATAGTTAGGTCACCCTTCATCAGCACTCTAAGCATCTCTTCTGACATTTCATCACTCGGAGCTCTTCTGTAAACCAAGGGCAGCCCTGAGCTCCATGAACAGAGAGAAGTCCCATAGATGCAATGTGATCCAAGTCTGTAATTGCTCACTCATTCCAGGTGGCACCGGAAGGGTTTGATCAAATTGTGCACCTGACCTTCAGGAACAAACCCAACCTCCCTCTAAAACCCAACTGGGTCCATCAGCCACCTGGGGCAGACTGATAGAATAGGTCCTATCTTCTTTGGGCTCCTCAAAACCAACCCATGTCACTGCTGCCCCAACACAAAAACCAGACTTGGGTTCCATGGTTGCCATGGTATCCTGAACTCCCAAGCTGCATCAGAATCTGTGTCCAAAGAAAGCTGGTGGAAATCCCCCAGGGCCATATGCCTGTGGAACTCCACTGCCAACTGAGCCACAGAGTTGAGAAGCTTAGACAGGGAAGTTGCTACTGATGGAAGAATTTCTTCCCTATGGTTTGCTCCTTGCTCAGGTCAAAATGCCAGATGCTGTAATTCAGAGTTCAAAAATTTATTTAGTACACAAGTCAAGAGCACTGAGTGTTGAATGTGGCCAGGGCCCTATGCAAGGGGTGCAACACCATTTTATAGTCAAGTATAAACAACCAGTTTGCACATGCCTAATTCTAAAATCTTCAAGTTTTACTTTGCTAATACAGCATAACCTGATTTCTCACTGTTCTAAGTGGTATACTTTATCTCTGTTGCCAGGAGTCTAACCGTTTCTCCTAATCCTTTCTTTATTTGCCTATGTGACTGTCTCACTTCTGTATACTGGCAAAGTACTAACTTTCTTTCTAAAATGGTGTTAGTTTAGCTTTCTAATAATTACTTTCCACACTAAGCAACAATCCCAAATGATTGCTAGAGCCCAACTTTACAAATAGGTTCTCGCATCCAGTCATCTGCAGAACACCTCTGAAGGCCTCAAGACTATTTTGGATGTCAACAGCTAGTCTAGCACCCCTGTTCTGGGGTCTCAGCTGTTTCAGCCCTTCAGGATAGATCAGACTAGGAAACCAGTACCATGTAGGTCAGTACTACTTTTATTGTAAACCTATAGTAATAGAATCTTGCAAATCTGAAGGCATTTCCCCCTCCCTTTCCTTATCTTTGTATGAACTTGGGAGGGGCTTGCATTCTTGTCCTGGACTCAGGGCCCTTTTATCTGACTATTGACTTGGTAGCAGCTCTTCCTCTTTTCCCTTAAGGCCATTCCCTCTGCCCTCTATAGGCTGATGCTATACCCCAAACCTGGATGGGGATATTTTTGAGAGGGTAAAACTCCCCTCTGTGCCATCCAGGTCTTGATGATCCAAGTTGGTCACAGATGAGAGGAGCTTTATTACAAGCTGTCCTGGCATTCATTAGCAACAGCCAAAAGCCTGGTCCTCTTAATGTCTGGTGACAAACACTGGGGAAAAGATCAGGGGCCTGGAATGCAGAATCAGTATAAGAAACCGAGAGCGCATTCCTTGAATGTGGCCTGCCCCCATCTCCTGCCCCCCATCTCTCTGTGACCGTAGCTCCTGCCCCCACCTCCAAAACCAGATTTCCTTTTCCCCAACCTCAGGTAGCCCTCCCCAGAACAAAGGACCCTAGTTCAAACATCTTCCTAACACCCTCACCATGGGGTGACCTGATTCTGCAGAAGGACTCAGATCCCAGATAACACTCCCCAACAAACTGTACAACTACAGATATTTTTGCAACCATGAGCCACCTGCAGAAACCAACCATGATTCGTATTTTCACTAAGGTTATGTGATTACAGTAAGTGTTTTTCAAAGTCACATCATACATGCACAAAAACATGTACACATACAGACACAAACACACATTCAGAAATGACAGCACAAATTGGAATACTGTCCATTTAAAGTGGAATAGGTATTACAATATTTTTAGGCATGAGATGAAGGAATTTATTTCACAGCTGTTTAAATAATCTTGCTTTTTGTTTGCAGTTTGTGGTTTTGATCCCAGTTATGAAGGATATATAAAGAATGTTGTTAGATTTTGTTTTAAATATATATACCCTGAAATCCTTCAGTATGAAGAGCTATCTAAAATCTTTAAAATACTTATTTTCAAAAGAATTGCTAGAGAACACTATTTCTTAATTTCTTGAACTAGATTTTGTATTTGTTCTTATTTGCAGCTTATCATAACTTACAGTGTATTTTAGAATGTGATACATTGAAAAATATTTTTTCCTGAAATAATTGATTTATTGAACATCTGTTCATCTTTAGCTATTTATCTTTATTTGTTTCCACACTTTTATTTTTTTCAAGTAACTATTTTTGCCAGAAAAGATTAAGCAATAACCATTTAAATATATTAGAAATAACAGCTCAAAAGAATTGAAAAAATATATAAAGCTCTTTAAGAATTACCTTTTCATTATGTACAAACTATCTGGAGGATTGTTTTTCCAATGAACTTGCTTTTGGATAATGTCTCCCATATTCCATAATAATGGGTAGGCAAGCTAGTGCCATCCAGTTGTTTTGGGATAAAGTCCCAAAAACAACCTCTGACCATTGAAGATACTACCTGATAGAAGTCCAAAGAAGATGAAGGTTCTGGGTTCCCTCTCCTTAGGAAACTGATAGTGATTAAGGAAAACACCAATGAAATCTGGATTCATCACTTCATTTTAGATTAAATCAGTTGATAAATGTGCCTGTCAAACTTGTGTATAATGCCATATTTCTATCTCCTATAATTTTTAGTCACTCTCATCTTATCTCAGAAGTATCCATTCAAATCTCTTAAAATGTATTCAATTTTTGCCCACAACAGTGTTAATGAATGTAATGTTGAGAGGCATACATAAATCATATCTGGCAGGGCTCAAACAGACTGAACATGAATGCCTACATGTGAATGTCTAGGAGGACTATGCTGGCCTATATTGAAAGAATGCTGAATTGATACAGACTAGTAACTAGTCCCAGGCCGCAAATGCAAGATGGAGTGAGTTTTGAATTCTCAAAGACCAAGCCACATTTTTGATTCTACGTTCAAAGCTTCATCTTAATTAGCAAAGTAATGTTTTATAACTATAAATGAAATATGTTACCTAACAAATGGATGAAATCCCACAGATCTGTCTCAGTGTAGCTCAGTCTTGGCTATATGTTAAGGCTATATGTTAAGGCTATATGTTAAGGCTGCCATAAGTTCTTGTTGGGTTTAAAAAAATCACAAAAGCAGTTTATTGAGAGTAACAAAGCATGGTGAGAATGGAATGTATTTTCATATGTTAATTCTAAAGCGTCTTCACTGAAAACTGGCAAGTTTCATTTTATCCTCATTTCCTTATGACTAGCATTATTAAGAATGCGATTGTATATGTACAGATGAGTTAACTAAGGCATGGTGTTTTATCATAAAACTTGTTTCATTTAGTATGGAAATGACAAACTTTCTAGTCCTTATCTCCATTGTTGCTAAGCTTAATTTCAGGTCTAATGATATTTAGGTAGATATCAGGCAGCTTTTCCTGCCAATCTTCTGCTTCTGAAGCTAGAGAGGATAAGAACTGGTGGCAGGAAAGAACTGGTGACAGATACTTACTTTGAGGCTTATTTTTAGGCCTTTGATAATGCTGAATATACTCAAGAGTTTCCAATTTTAGATGGAAATTACAAGGATTCTTCTGTTGTAGCAGTTTTTCCTCCTCCTGGTCTTCTCTGCTTCTCAAGGATAACTTTGGTTAATATAGGATTGACAGAGAGGAACCAGGTTTTTCTGAGACTTCTAAATTTGGAAAACTCAATCATAGGTGGGCAGTTGGGTTGGTTCATCTAATGCTGTTACTGATGAACTTGAGTAGTATTGGCCATTGTATTGTTTATATATTACTATTTTATGGATACTGTTGTATACTAGATGGGACATGGTATAGTGAAGATCTAGGAATGGCCTGAAGTATCCTTTATATTTGCCTTTATATCTAGGGGAGTTGGAAATAGGCAACAATGGAGAGAAATTTTTATGGCAATGCACAGAATTTTGCAAGTTTAATGTGAATCCTGCACCAGTCCAATGCAGTTTAGTTCCTGGTAAGTTATTTTCAAACAGAATTTAATGTCCATCTTGAAAGATTACTTTCTTATAAATGTTACTCCCCCTCTGTTCAATAATGATTTTTTATAAAGATTTTCATGGAGTATACCCTGGAATAAATTTTATATTTAAGTAATGCAAACTAACTTGCTTACACTGGCCACCATGTCAAATATTAAGCTGTACTAAGAATTCTTTTAGAATTGAACAGTTGGATATAAATATATGTAAATAAATAGTCCTTATTTATTTATGTATGTATTTTTGTGTAGGATTGGCACTTTGACATACGAGTCCTAGACTTCAGGCGAGATATTGCCAAAGTAGAGCTTTCATTCCTAAGTGTACATGTAAAAATGGATTCTAAGAAAGAAAAGCCACATATTAATGACATATTGTCCATGCAAAGGTCCAAATCAAATCTCTAACCTCTCCTGAAAGAATTGGGATTTTTCAATCAAAATTCTGGAGTGTGACTGGCAGTCAATACTGAGCTAGAAGAAACAATAAGGGTATTTGTTCTTATACTGTATGCTGTGGTAGAAGAACATATAAATTAGATGAAAAACTAGAAAGATGTTAAGAATCATACTCTATTAGTATATTTAATTTTTGTTAACTATCATTCACAAAAATGTAATTCTGTATTTTGAATTTATATATATACACCCCCCCCCCATAGAAGAGAATATGTGTAGCTCAGGGTTGAACTGTGGAGTCCTTGGGGTTCTCTGAGCTTGGTTGTTTTCTTGCAAATGTTTTGTTACCTGGGTAGGTAGCATCTTCAGTGCTAGAATAGCACTGAAGATGTTACCTAGCACTGAAGATGTTACCTAGCCAGATAACGAAACATTTGCAAGAAAACAACCAAGCTCAGAGAATCCCAGAGACCATATATATATACATAGAACCCCAAAGACCACACACACACACACACCATACATACATACATACATACAATTTTAGCATTATAAATAATATCTACAAAATATGGGATCAGTGATTGAAGAAGCTTCTTACTGTACCTAAGGAAGATAATTCAGAATTGCATTGATAATTTCTCTTTGGATGGTAGTTTTTCATATGTTCCAAAAAAAAAAAAAAAGGAAGGAAGGAAGGAAGGAAGGAAGGAAGGAAGGAAGGAAGGAAGGAAGGAAAATATTTAAGGTGTATATCATGTTGTTAAAAGCTAGCTGTTTAGGAATATATTAGTTGCATTTGCAACATACAACAGTGAGGAAGTATACTGCTATACAATGATGGTTTGCTCTCTTGGTTATCTTGCCAGTGGGAGTGGATGAACAACCCAATGTTTGCTTCGTTTAGAAAGCCTATCTTCAAAGAAGATAGGAATTCAGTGCCAACAACAGATTATATCTTCAGATTTTTTTTTTGTTAGGAAAATAAATAAAACAATGGGATTTACTTTCATAGTGCAAAACAAACCATGGATGGAGTTTCTGCTTTACTGAAGCATTCCTGCTGGGACAAATAACCAAACAGTATGCACACCAAACTTGAGAAGCCATCTTTTTTTAAAGTCAGACTAGCATAGAAGCATAGCTATTGATTTTAATCTACAAATAAAATGGTCAACTGTTATAAAAGTTGTATTGGTCACTTTCAATCCATGTTATCCTTATCAGCATCCTTTGTTATTTTCATTTGATAGAGTGGAGGTGTGAATTATTTTAGCAGTGATTTCCCCATCTTTGTTCTTTATTAATTATGTTTTTCCATAAAGGGCATTGTGATTTTATTGTCCTATAATTCATTTTTATGTAACAGTCATTTGGGTATCTACTGTGTTTGTTTTTCTGAACAGAGAAAAAGGTGTTTTCATAAATTATTGTTGTAAAGTAAGTAATCTGTCCTGACTATTAATATTTAAAACAGAAGTTGAATATGAATGGATTCTATTTCATTGTTTTTTAAAAATGTTTTTAAGCATCCAGCAATTTGTTTTATTATGATAGATTTCGGAAGACAGGCAGATTTGTACAGAACTGTATTTTGAATTTAATGCTGACAGAGGGGGAAAGAGTTGAACAAAACATAACTGCAGGAAGAAATATCAAGGATGTTTCATCTATCTTCAGTCATTTTTATTATGCATAAAGCATCATTATGACCTTTAAAAAGAGGATGAGAATGACTCCAGTACTGTGACAGATCTGTCAACTACTATTGATTATGTTGTATTTCCAGGCTAATTAGGTACAAGAGTAATATAAAGCTAAATTGATTAATCATATTGACAAATTGTTGAAATCATTTTAGTTATTGAGTTGTACCAAAATAGTTATATTTAGAGTACGTAGATGATTTATCTATATGAAAATTAAATTAGCTATAAAATAGATCTAAATCCTTTATGTTTTTGAATGTTTATGGCAATGTATTTAGGTTCAGTCTTGTGGGAGAAATGTAGTAAGTACATTTCTATTCCTATGGTTCCTAAGATTTGAAGAGTATACTGTTTGTTAGTAGAAAAATTAGGGACATGTGATCTTGTTCCTTTTGTAGACTTGATTAGATAAAGTAGTTTGATTATACTGTTTTATATAGCCCAAAGACTTTGGTAGAGATGGTTGGGAAACAGCTGCACATATGCATACGATCTAGGCCTTAACTGTGCGGATGACACTGAATGTGTGCTAGTTTTACTTAATTAATTTTTAAACAAACAAACAAAAAGAAACAGCAAGGGTGAATCCAGAGAAATATAAGCAATATTCTGCTCACAGAGCAAAATATTTGCAACCAGCAGCATTAGCCTAAAAAAGCTGATCTTGAAATGTTGTGCAGCATATTGCTGGTAGAGGGAGAGTTGGCAGAAATACATGTATCCATTTTAGTGGCAAAATCACCTTTCCACTTGTGCAATGAACCTCTAAATCATCTAATCATAGAACACTATGGTTAAATTTAAAAACAACACATTCCAGAACAAGGCAATGTATGGTTGCCAGGAAAACAACATGGAGGTATCCTTGAAACCACCAAGAATCAAGCTTGATGCAAAAGAGATTTACCTTTTTTTTAAAAAGATGGGGGAAGAGGTGGAAATTAGCACTGTATTGTTTTTCCCTTTTTTAGTTTATCTAGTTAAGTCTCTGCATCAGTGAAACAATTTATTTTGGTAGGGTTCTTCATATCATAAGGTATAAAATTTAGAATTACATTGATGCATGTATTTCTTTAACACCTGCGAGCATGTACTTACTGTTCGTTCATGCAGCCCTCTGAGGATTGGATTTGGCTATAAATATTGAATTATTTCTGTCAATACATTTTGGAGCATGTAAATTATATGTGAATCTTGTTTATTGTGATATGCTATGCATAGCCTAGGGCAGTTATTTTGAATTTAAAACACAGGGCAGATGGAATTAGAGTGCACAGTGTCATTTTTAGATAATCAAAGAAGACTTGCTCAAAGATTTAAATCATATAATAGAGAATGATTGAACTTGCATATTGTTGAAAACGTTCCAAGAGAACATTTACTTATTTACTTAGCTTATTGTAAGTAATCTTCTTTGGCCAACAACACATAAGGTGACTTATAAAATATCTTAAAGCTATGAAAATAAATGATTAAAATCACTTGAATTACAGGTACCTTTAATTACAGGTACCCTATAATCCGCCCCCCCAAGTGAGTAGATTTTTTACTGTATTCTGATATGCTAGTGTATGTGCTTATTTATGATTTTAAAAACAATATCATAAGGATATGTTCATATAGTTTTAAGAAAAAATGCTATAGATTACAGTCCTATCTCCACTATTCTCCGGGGGCAAGCCCCACAGAAATTAATGGACTTCTGAGTAGTCATGTATAGGATTGCTTTTTTCATCTCACCTCAGGGCCATTTGTATGGTTAGATTGAGACCAAGGTGGCAGCTGATTAACGAATGTTGCTTTGTGGCTCTAAAAGGTTGATCGACAACGTTCATGGTAAGCTGGGTCTTCCTCATAAGAATAGATGGGAGAGACATGATAGCTGATTTAGAAGAGCTGATTCATCAATATACTAACTAAATAAGACATTTTCTTTATTTTTTCAATGTAAATATATATTTACTTTCTTTGGTGTAAATATATTTTACAGTTACAGTGCTTTCATTTTCTGGCTCTTTCATATTTTTATTTCAGCTAATATTAAATTGCTTTCAGATAACTATTTTCTCCATATAATTCATATAACTGAAACTTTCACTCCATATTACATTTTTTAAAAAAGCTATTAAATCAAGGACTGTTAAGATTTCAAGTTAGTTTTGTCACTTATCTATGTATTCAGATACCTTTTCTTATTTAACAGCTGAGCCATTTTTGACCTTATGGAAGTTGCTTTCTTCTCCTTCCCATTGTGCTAGAGTTTGCTGCTAGTTCTAAATCACATAAAAACATGGTTTGCAAAAGCAACACCCATTGTCATCTGTGGTCTCTGAGTTGGGGCTAGTGTAGAATTGATGGCAAAGGATTTTTAGCCCAATCTGGAACTGGAAAAGCAGCACAAACCATAGGTTTGGTAACTCATGTGAAATCTTAAGATAAACATGGATGGTAGTTCTATATTCTACAAATCTTTTTTCCTTGTCACTTGTAAGAATTGCACTGATTTTTGTTTTGTTACTGTGTATTTGACAGAATTGACTTCTTGTACCTTGATTCTTATGCTGAATCTTCTCTATAAGAAGAATTAAGCCAAAATTACCCGTTACTGTTGTTGAAACCATATAATTTTTCCTTGCATATACACGCTGTTATATATCAGTGACACTGTTTATAAACCTGAGCTGATTTTGCAGTTAAATTTATAAACTTATTTGCTTTGATATCCTGAAACATGATATATTTATCAACTCTTACTTTTAATTAACTATGAAGTTAATTAATAAGCTTAAATCTTCACATACAAATTACACTATTTTTTGTTCTTGTGTAATTGTTCTGAAGTGGTTCGTTTTAGAATTTATACCATAAAATCAAATATACAATATTTTATATCTCATTGGTATCTGTATTTTATGTGCAGTGCTACACTTTTGGCTTTCTTGGTGGAGCTCCTTAAGAGTTCAGTAGCCATGCAAGAACAAATGCTGGGTGGAAAAGGATTCCTAGTGATTGGTTATCTTCTTGAAAAAGTAAGTGATGCTAATATTGTCGGCATGTCTGAATATTTTGATATAATTTATTTGACCTAATTCCCTGTTGTACTATTTGAATATTATGGTAGCTAGCATTAATATCTCCCCTCCCTGGAATATAAATTCCTCCAAGAGATCCAACATACTTTCCCATTAGCAGTGAAGAAAAGCAAAATGGGTGCATTAAATCATCTTATTTCTTTGTATTCAATCCTGCTGGATTCTTGCTTAACATGCGTATTATCACAAAGAGGGTGAAATCTGATCATACAGAAAAAAGCTACCAAGATCAAGAAAACATTAATTTTATTAGGAAAGGTTTCAATATTTGGAAATAAATAAAAGGCAAATAAAGGAAATGTGTAAGCACATACAAAATCGGAGAAGACTGATAGTCTTCTGTCAGAAGTACTTTGTACAACCGTCTTGTTAAATTGTGAAATTTGCTGCCACAAGAGATAAAGCTCATTCACATAGGACACAAACGTGTATGTTGCTGTTAGCTTTAGAGTGAAGTCTATTCCTGGACTTTGCCTGAGGTTCTAGTTAATAATCTGAATCACAATCTAAAAATATAGTTTGTTTTTAGTATACATAGCTAAGCATGGGTTCACATGTTATCTGAATCTAGAATGGGTAGTTGAGGTAAACAATACTTAACTTCATTTTTGGACTTTTGGACATAGAATGGAATGGCGGGAGCATCTCTACCATTGCAGTTACTTACTTACTTAGGTTCTTTTCATTTATTTTATTTATTTAGTCAAATTTGTTATAGCCACCCAACTCCAGTGAACTCTTGGCAGTGTACAACACCCGCCCAGCAAAATCCATAAAACAGGTAAAACCTAAAAAAAACACCCCACAGACAACCCAGACTAAAATGATCTTAAAAGTAACACAATTTTTTTTAAAAAAAAAAAAGAGTCTAAAAATACATGAATACATTAACCCCAGGCCTGGGATCAAAGCTAGATTTTAAGAGCTTCCTGGAACCCTGGGAGATGGGGGACTGTCCTTATCTCTGTTCCAGAGGGTATCTATCTCTTCATCCCATATCCCATCTCTTATCTATAATCAAATCTATAAAACATCATCTTTTCCGTCCTGGTGTCAGCAGAAAGTCCGTAAAGGGTTACCAGAGGTAACAACATATCTTGTTTTAATGTTAATCAAATAAACCAATGTTATATTCCTTCCTTTTACTTCTAACAGTCTTAATCTTTAGTTCATTCAAATATGGTCATAAGATTTGATTTCTCTTCATTTGTTCTTTGTCCCATTGCACAGAGTTCTTCTAGATTTTAACAAGTCTCTTTTGTAAATCCAGTAGGAAAAAAATTATCCAGGTCACTCTCTTGGTTTGTCATTTGTATTTTCTCTTTTAAATTTTAAAGCTTCAACCAGTTTCTTTTGTAGATCTTGTGAACCATCCTTTTCTAAGTCATTCAGTTGTAAATCCACTTTCAGTACCATTTCTATCTTGTCATCTAAAATTTGTTCTACACCTGTCATTTCTTCAATAACATTTTTTTGGACATAGTCTGTCCATAGAAGCAGATACCATTACTGACATTGTTGATATTATGGCTACTATTTTCTGATTCCATTATTCAAAAGTCTCCTTCAGTATTTTCATTGTTAGAACGTTTTACAACATTTTGCAGGTTTGTAAATCTTTCCTCTACTTAAAAAACTTTAGTTAGTCCTCTCTAGTGTCCCATTTTTGAAATCATGAAATTGCTTATCTTTGTTTTGTCTTGTAAAAAACAAAACAAAATCTATTTCCCATGAGAAGCTGTTTGTTCTTTGTAATTAATTCCAAAATCTTATTTAAAAGTTTCAATATTCCAATTTTATCTGGTCTCTTAGTTTGTTTATAACATTCTAAGATCAAAATCTTATTTAGCTTTTTGCTATTTATTTCAGATTCTTTAAATTTTTAAGATTATGGTTAAAATTTTCGTTCAGGATTAAAGGCAGACTCACCTGGTGTTTTCAGACTTGTCTGTCCGAAGGTCTCTAATAGCTTAGAAGTAGTTAATGAGCAATTTCCAAAAGTGATTAGGAAGTGAAGTTTGCAAACTTAGTGTTCTTTAAAAGTCTCTGCCCCGGTTGCAACCAAGATGGCTAATACCATCATCTCCCAGCATTCAAACCTGTGGAAAACTGCTGTCCTGTGGTCTTCTTGCGAGGAGCAGCTATCAGAGCACATGTGGGCAATCTCACATCCTCTCTTTACCAGAGAAGTTGCAAGGAACCACTCTACTCACTGGTTCCTTGGTCTTTGCTGTGGTCGTCGGCTCCACTTTCACACAGTCATCTTCAGTTTGCCATACCTCCCCTGTAAGTATCTGCAGATCCTCCATTGTATGGACTCATAAACACTAATATTAAGTCTCCTTTAAAGGAAGGCTTGCTTATTGAATCTCTCTTTTTCTAACTTTAGATATTTTGTTGACTTCATTTTCTAATTTCTTTAGGATTGGCTTTTGGTGGCAAGAGTCCAAGTCATTTGATCTTAATAAGAATCTGCATATATATTTCTAATAATTCTATCCTATAAAGATGCCTTTTTGAACTTATTTTGAAGTTATACTACCTTAGGACAGTAAATTTACTCCAGTCTTACCTACCTGACTTAATGTTACTTAGTATTTGAAATTTTCTAGATGCACCAGGCTACAAGTTCTTTTATTCCTAGTGATCATACTGGGTGAGAATGATGGAGTTAAAGGGTAGTAAATTAGGAAAAGCTGATTTAGGAAGTTTCATTTTTAATTGTTTTGACATTTAATGGTATTTAAATAAATTTTGTTGTTGCTCAGTATTATTACTCAGTGCTCCTATATTGACTATTGGATTTTGGTTTTTTCCCCTATGTATTTAAATGACTGTGCAAAATTAAATAACATTGCAGAAATATGTAGAAGTTCATAAACTAAATGAACAATAAATTTGGCAGTAAACCAGCTTTAAAATTAGGCAATAATTTTTATTACTTCCAACATGAGAGGTAGTTGGACAGAAATTATGTAAAGGGGAATTGGAAATCTGTCTCTGTCTTTGTCTCTATTCATCTTCAGGATAACTTCCCCAGAACTGAGCAAACCAGGACCAAATTTTGTGTGTGGGGGCAGAAGCCACAGAAAAATAGATCAAGTTTAAAAATGCACCTGATCAGGCCAGGGGCTGCAGAAAAAAAAAAGTCCAGAAAAGTTGCCCCAGTGCATCCCAGTGTGAGAGTCAGTTAGACAGCTTCTCAACATACTTGGTGACTGCTTCATTCTAAGCCCTACTTCCTAAACCCTGTCACATGACTCAGAGCAGAGCTATTTTTAACAAGCTGGAAGAATTCCAGAAGTTGTGCTCTGAATGCTTCCCCTAACTTCTTTAATAGTCAGTTATAAATACATTCCAAAAACATGTTTATACTTGTCCAGCAGTTGTTTTATCGGCTGTACAGCAACTCTTTCATAAAAACAATCCTTTCTCAATTTTTATCTCTTCAATGTAATATTCATATTTGAATATCTACTGGTATGATATGTAATATTAATTTTTTTCAGTCATCCAGAGTTCATATAACAAGAGCTGTGCTGGAACAATTTCTGTCTTTTGCAAAATACCTTGATGGGCTCTCACATGGAGCACCTTTACTAAAGCAATTATGCGACCATATCCTTTTTAATCCTGCTATTTGGATTCATACTCCTGCAAAGGTCAGTGAACCATATATTTTTACTGTGTTATTAGCACTAGTAAACACAGATATTGTATTTTTAAATTAATAAAAACTAATGCATTGGTTTTAGTGCTTTATTTGCATTTTGTAAATTTTTCTTTTGTTATTGTAAGCTGTGTTTATTATTAGTTATAGTAGAAGTAGTAGAAGGATATAAATTAAATATATTCATATATTTAATAAATGAATTATTAATAAAAGTGAAGAATGTGGGACTTTCTTAGTATCCATGCTGGCAAACCTGAGATTGTCTGGAAGTTATAGCTGTTTTGACAATCAGAAAATAGACTTGAAAATGTGAGAACTAGACCATTTTTCCTGCATCACCTAACTCATGTGTTCAGATTAGCTGGAGCAGCTTAGTTTGTAGTTCCTTCTATTACTATAAATAGGGCTTTCTTGCCTTTCATATGGAGTCTCTCTGGATGAAGTATGGTTGGCCTTACTCTGTCTAACTTCACATGACAGTGAACATGCTTGTTCATTGGAACATCTGCAGGGTAACAATGTTTCCAGGATAAAACATTCTTCAAATACATTGTTCTATTCATATATTTTGTTCTAAGTTCTTGTATAGCTCTCTGCTTCATTTATTATTTTTTAATAATTTCATTTCATTTCATTTTATTATTGTCTCATACTGGGCTACCATGTTTATGTAATGAATATTAATAACCTTTCATAACCTGGAAATAAAACCTGAAAGGAGTAAATATTTGTTTTGTTTACATGTTTATCATCAAAATTATAACTAAAACTTGGATAAATTAACATCATATATTTTATAATGTTCTTTAGGTGCAACTATCACTATATACCTACTTGTCTGCTGAATTCATTGGTACTGCTACTATCTACAATACGATACGTAGAGTAGGAACAGTATTACAACTAATGCACACACTAAAATACTACTACTGGGTGGTTAATCCTGCAGATAGCAGTGGCATTACTCCTAAAGGTTTGGGTAAGTATAAGAAAAAAATGTATTGTTATAAAATGCATTTTCATAGTTCAAAATATGTGTGTCATTATCTTATAACAAGTCTATTTCAAGCTGATGTCTTACTTTAAATTATTTGTGGAGTACTTTGAACAAAATGTTTTTATCTGGTAGTAAATTCCTTTGAACTCAATTGGATTTTCTTCTAATAGACCTGGATCTTGTCCCACTGTACAGATTTGTTTTTTCTAACAGATAGTCCTCTACAATTAATTTAGAGTCCAGTGCAATTAGAAAAATGTGAAGTGAAACAAGTAAGGAAAGATGCATGTTTTAAAATAATAATTGACACTAAATAAGGAAATAAATACATCGTTAACTTGATTTTAAAGTAGAGTAAGTTATCTGCATGCAGGATTTTCTGCAAGACACAACTAGTAAAATATTCATTTATTTATTTAATTGTATGCTGCCTGACTCCCAGTGACTCTGGGTGATATAAAGTATAAGCTGAAATCATGCAACTCTTTTTCATTTATTTCAGAAGGTCCTCGGCCATCACAGAAGGAAATCATATCTCTGCGAGCATTCATGCTTCTATTTTTGAAGCAGCTTATTTTGAAGGTAACTTAAGATATAAAGATTAGTGAGTATTGCCAAGTCTGAAATAAGGCAATCAGATATAGGTTGTCCTTTGTGGTCTCTATAAATCACAGATATGAATTTGTTCTTGGAGCCCTGTTCAGGAATCTAGAACTGAAGGATTTTTGGCGTGAACTGCTTGCATTCAAGGGTGCATGCTCAAATTAGAGCTTGTTTTTCTCATATAGCTATTCTTCACCTGCCATAGCAGCTGGCACATACAGTGGGGCAAAAGAGTATTTAGTCAGCCACCAATTGTGCAAGTTCTCCCACTTAAAAAGATGAGAGAGGCCTGTAATTTTCATCATAGGTATACCTCAACTATGAGAGACAAAATGGGGGAAAAAATCCAGAAAATCACATTGTCTGATTTTTAAAGAATTTATTTGCAAATCATGGTGGAAAATAAGTATTTGGTCAATATCAAAAGTTCATCTCAATACTTTGTTATATATCCTTTGTTGGCAATGACAGAGGTAAAACGTTTTCTGTAAGTCTTCACAAGGTTTTCACACACTTGCTGGTATTTTGGCCCATTCCTCCATGCAGATCTCCTCTAGAGCAGTGATGTTTTGGGGCTGTCGCTGGGCAACACGGACTTTCAACTCCCTCCAAAGGTTTTCCATGGGGTTGAGATCTGGAGACTGGCTAGGCCACTCCAGGACCTTGAAATGCTTCTTACGAAGCCACTCCTTCATTGCCCGGGCAGTGTGTTTGGGATCATTGTCATGCTGAAAGACCCAGCCACGTTTCATCTTCAATGCCCTTGCTGATGGAAGGAGGTGTTCACTCAAAATCTCACGATACATGGCCCCATTCATTCTTTCCTTTACAAGGATCAGTCGTCCTGGTCCCTTTGCAGAAAAACAGCCCCAAAGCATGATGTTTCCACCCCCATGCTTCACAGTAGGTATGGTGTTCTTTGGATACAACTCAGCATTCTCTCTCCTCCAAACACGACAAGTTGAGTTTAGACCAAAACGTTCTACTTTGGTTTCATCTGACATTCTCCCAATCTTCTTCTGGATTATCCAAATGCTCTCTAGCAAACTTCAGATGGGCCCAGACATGTACTGACTTAAGCAGGGGGACACATCTGGCACTGCAGGATTTGAGTCCCTGGCGGCGTAGTGTGTTACTGATGGTAGCCTTTGTTACTTTGGTCCCAGCTCTCTACAGGTCATTCACTAGGTCCCCCATGTGGTTCTGGGATTCTTGCTCACCATTCTTGTGATCATTTTGACCCCACGGGGTGAGATCTTGCATGGAGCCCCAGATCAAGGGAGATTATCAGTGGTCTTGTATGTCTTCCATTTTCTAATTATTGCTCCCACAGTTGATTTCTTCACACCAAGCTGCTTGCCTATTGCAGATTCAGCCTTCCCAGCCTGGTGCAGGTCTACAATTTTGTTTCTGGTGTCCTTCAACAGCTCTTTGGTCTTGGCCATAGTGGAGTTTGGAGTGTGACTGTTTGAGGTTGTGGACAGGTGTCTTTTATACTGATAACAAGGTCAAACAGGTGCCATTACTACAGGTAACGAGTGGAGGACAGAGGAGCCTCTTAAAGTAGTAGTTACAGATCTGTGAGAGCCAGACATCTTGCTTGTTTGTAGGTGACCAAATACTTATTTTCCACCATGATTTGCAAATAAATTCTTTAAAAATCAGACAATGTGATTTTCTGGATTTTTTTTCTCATTTTGTCTCTCATAGTTGAGGTATACCTATGATGAAAATTACAGGCCTCTCTCATCTTTTTAAGTGGGAGAACTTGCACAATTGGTGGCTGACTTTTTTGCTCCACTGTAGGAGCATTTGCTGCTTCTGTTTTTCCAAGAGAATGAAACTGAATCTAAACTTGATCTTTTTTCTTTTGACCTATTCACTATTCTATTTAGAAGTTTTCTGTCTCTTCCATTTGTGTTTTTGTTTGTGTCTTTTCTTAATGAACTTAATTTTGATTTTTGGATTTATACACTAACATTCCTTTCAGGACATGCTTTTGTATTCTACTTTCGCTTTATTTTACCTTTGCCTCTTGCTCCATTTGTGCTTTTATTATACAAACCATTTGGAATAATTCCTCAGGGCACTACACATTCCTTTTAGAGGATACTCTTCAAACACTTTGTTTAGGAATGAAATCACAGGCATTTCTACCTATTGCTGTCTCTACAACCCAACTTATGGTATTATTGATCCTGAATCCTGAATAGTATGTTTGATCACTTCTGAACTCTTGTCTCTCAGAATGCTTTGGCATTCTCAACACACACATATGTGCAACTGCTGAGTTTGGAACTTCCATATTCTGATTTTTAATAAAATGTGTCAATGACTTGATCTCTAAGCTTTTAACTTCTTGATTCAAGATCAAAGAAGAAAGGCAGATACTGTAGCCCATATTTATCAGTGGAGATGTTATTCCTACTATATCTTAACACAGAAATGCTGTTCAGTGAGGCTGTGGATTCATATAGAATCCCTTTGGTATTGTTACTCCAGATTCTCTTTATCTGTAGATTTATGGTTCTCCATAGAAACTGGCGTATTCATTCTGACAAGAGGATATATTACAAGCCCTGTTTCCACTGATAAGAGACAGGCTTTCTTTATATTCAAGCTGTCGTCATCAAAGAAGGATTATAATGTTCATTAGTATGAAGTTTCTGTGATACTTTCAAAACTATATAAAGTGAATTCTGCTGTACTTGACACTACTATTGAATTTTATTAGTTTCTGTGTGCTCAGTTGAATGGAGTTTAGGCATTCCAGTCAAATTGTATATTTCCACCAATTCCTAAGTGGACAGAAGCTTACATAGCTCTGCATAGTACAAAATAACATCTTTGGGTAAATGGGTGCATATTTACTATTTATTTTGAGTTGTTTACAGACTCAAAATAAGAAAGTAGTGAATGTGACATATACAAAAGTTTGGACTTTCTTCCAATCAGTACTTTGGGACACTTCGTTTGACAGAAATAAACATTTCCTGTAACCAACTAAGAATCTTTATGTTATTTCTTTTGGAGTTTTTCCCTATTCTCCCTTGCAGAAGTCTTTTAGCTAGATAAATCTTCTTACGATTCATTGCATGCACTGCATGTTTGAGATCACCCTATAAATTTTCAACAATATTCAAATCTGGGAGTGTGAAAGCCATTCCAAAACCTTAAATCTTTGTTTCCTATAAGCATTTCATAGTTGAACAGGATGTATGTTTTGTTTTGCTGAAATATCCAATCTATTGAAATTCACATAAATTGATTTTGAAGCAGTCATGCATTGAAATGGTCCTGCGTTACTGTTATATGTAACTTAACGGTTTATAGTTTTGCTTTGTGCAATTTGTAGGCTTAATTTCATACTCTTAAAAATGAAGCAAACTATTGACTGCGGAGAAAGCAAAGCTATAAAGCTAGATCCTATAGATGCAGTCTGCTCAATTACAACTTTTTTCATATTGCTCCAAAACCTTTATCAAACTATTTGACCACAAAGATACCATTTGTCTGCAAAGATACCATAATTACAAAGAATCTGAAAAGAAAATAGTAGAAAAATGCAATTTAGTTAATTTTTACTTCTCCAGAACCTACATCAAATTATTTGACTGCAAGGAAAGCAAAGCTATAAAACTTGGATCTAGTATAATTTTTATCTAAGATCCAGAACCTTCATTCTGCTCTATCAAACAGGAGTTTCTACCTCTTAGTGTCGGATGTTCTTATTCAAGTCGTTTATTCATTTTAATTGTTACTTTTGGAGTTCACATTCTTAGTGTGGTTACATTGGACTATGAGTTTTGCACACTGCTTGAATAATCTTCAAAATTAGGGCCTTCATTCAGATGTAATATTTTTGCAAAAGTTATGTCTGTGTATGATGTTAATAAAGATTCTGGGTTTCTAGTATTTCCTTCATTTTGTGTGTGTGTGTGTGTCATATATTGTCATATATTAATGACAATAGGTATAGAAACCAGTCTTAGAATTGACACTAAAGGTTTTGAAGTGAACTTAGGTTTGATTTTGAACAGTAAAAGAACAAGCAGTCAAGCAATATATCACAGACCAGCACTTAGTAAGGTAGCAATAAGGGCCTTGGAAGAGATATTCAGTGCTGTGATGTGTCTTTACTTAAAAATCTCAGAATCATACAGGCAATGGTTTTCCTTGTGATACTAATGCCAGCAAAAGCTGGACTCTTAAGAAGCAGGATAGAAGAACAAACGTTTGACCTATGGAGTTAAAGAAGACTCCTGAGAATACATAGATTGCCAAGAAAATGAACAAATAGACCACAGAACAATAAATTCAGAATTCTCACTCAAGGCACCAATGATCAGGCTCAAGTTGTTATATTTTGGACACATTATCTAAAGTCCTAGCTCTTTTGAGAAGTCTGGTGAAGATGGAAGGAAAGAGAAGAAGAAGAAGATGACCAACAACAAGGTGAATGGACTTGATTACAGCAGTGATGTGTGCATTGTTGGAAGATCTGACGGGCTGAGTTGAGGACAGATCACTCCTGGAGAATATCTATCCTTGTGGTCGCCAAGAGTTGAAACTCACTTGTTGGCACATAGTCCATCAATAATTGGAGTCTGTTTTGCTTTTGTTAGATTTTCATAGAGCAATTACTTTATCCAAGAAACATGTGTTGTGCTTCAGCTAAGCAAAATCTTCTTTGTATATTATGATTATCCATGAAAAGGCTTAGCTGAATCCATGCAGTGTTTCTTGGCTTAGGTGACTTAACACAATTAATTAACAATTAATTTGTCAAGCAATCTTTAGCTTAAATTATTAAACTCCATTCTATGAAAGCAGTTTCAGCCTTCACTACTTTTTTCCCAATGAATTTTTGGTATGTAGTGTGTACCTGCTGTCATAAATCAGTATGTTCATCATTCATATGTGTGAAGCAGATTGCATATCTGTACAAGTGATCATTTCTGCATTCATAAAACTTACGTTTTCCTTCACTGTCAGTGCCACAGTATATTTTCATCCTTCTCTATCTAGGATTGCTCTGATTGACTGGGAAACTTCATTGACATAGTCTTTGAAATATGTGGGACCTTGCTTTCTAGAGAGCCACTGTGCTGTAGTGCTTAAGGTGTTTGGTTGGCATCAGGGAGGCCCAAGTTCTGTTTATCCTTCAGCATGGAAGCTGTTGGGGTAATATCGGGCCAATCACTGCCTATCAGCCCAACTTACCTTACAGGGCTGTTCTGGAGAAGAATAGGAGGAGGGAACTATAGGTGCACTGCGTTCAGCTGCTATATGAAAGGTACGATAAAAATCTAATAAACTACATTACATAAATAGAATGCTATAGAGAATAAGGAAGATGACCTTGATGGAAATATGCAAGAACTGTTACCTAGGCAAAAGGAGCTGAAACATTTTTTAAATCCTGAGAATCAAGGAAATATTTGGAAGTGGCTCAGGCAGACACCTCCTGATTCACTGATATATAAGAAAGATGGTGGTACAGCACAATCAGACATTCAAGATTCTGTAATTCTAGCAAATCTCAGTAAAGGTAGTTTTAGCCTTCCTGTGGAGTTGATTTCCTGGTCTAGTCTACTTGGTGGGGCTTTCAAATGCAGTGGGCTCTCTTTAAAAATTATGTAGAAAATTCCTGAACAGGGCTCTGTCAAGTCACAGAACTCCAGTATATAAATGCCCCAAATGTTACCTAAAGAAATACAAATAAGCAACTTGTTTCTATAGATATTGCTATGAGGCAATAACATATTTGTTAATTATCCAGTTGTATTTTTTAAGTTAAGGACAGTGATGGTAGAACTAAAAAGTATTGATTTTTTAAAAAAATATTCATATATCAGTTTGCCTTAATTTCCTGTTAATTAGCTAAAATCAGAAAGAAAATCCTCAGCTTCCTCTTATGACCATAGGAAGTTCATATTCTGTGATTCAGCTTACATAGCCCATTGTTTGCTGCAATGTATACTCGCACCCAAAGGTTTTAGCAGAAATCTGTCCTAGATGCTGGGGTGTACCTTGGTTTTAAAAGAAACAAAACAGAACAGTATGAATCATAAACACAAAGCAGATGCTACTACTTATATAGTCATCTGATTTTCTTCTTACTACTTCCAATAATCTAGATCTAGGATCCCCAGCATGATGCCTATAAGGACCAGAGTATCCATGAACACTTTCCTTCCTTGGTGCCTTCTAGGCTCTAGGCCTCAGTTGACATTATTTGTTTATTTCAGTTCTTCTAATTAACAACAAGCACCACCACCAGGAAGCTTGTTCTCTGAAAAGCAAAATCAACTTCAAGCATAATCTTTATTTTCAGATTACTTCTGGACTTTGCATATACCACAGAGGCATTCTTAAATAAAATAAAAATGATGGAACTGCAACCCATTATTTATCTTGAAGGGTATCCCTTTGCCCAGAAAATAGAGAGTTATAAACTGAGAGATACTCCTGGGAAACTAGATTAAGTGATGTGGAGAAACCTCAGATTGCCTTCTGCTACATGGGTAGCAGTAGGTAATTCTAGAATTACCCACTGACCAAAACAATATTGGGGATCCTGCTCAAAATCACTTCTATAAATTATATGAACAATATTCCTAAATATTTTGAAATTAACATTTTAAATATCTAAGCTTCCTGGACATAGTGATTCACTAAATTATAATTTGTAATTCAAATACGAATCTTAAAATTGGGAATATGTGATAGAAAACCATATAAAACATGAGACTTGGGAAAAAAGGTTACCATAAAGTTTTGTGTATTTCCTATAAGATATGTCACCAAAGAAGTAAATGCTAATTCCAGTTGCAGTATGAGGGTCTCACCTTTATTGTTTAATGGATTGGAACTTTATTCTTAACCATATGAAATCATGTGCTGTATTTGTATAAAATATGAAGGTAATCCCAACAATTCATGTGAGTTATATTTTTTCTTACACAAATATTTAATAAGCAATTAATTTCCTTAATTAATTATCAGATTCAAGAATAACTATCTTTTTCTCTTCCTCTTTGGTTAGATGAAGATGTCTTCTGTAGTAACAGAGAACATAATCAAGCTAGTAAAGAGTAAAAAGAGCCAAATTAGTTTGTAAGTTAGTAAGGTCTAAAATAAAATAATTAAATGTTTAAATTATATTTAAATTTCAATCAGTTTTTATTCCTTACAATATATAAGATAAAGTGAAGAACAGCAGTGGTTCTGTAGTACAGTTTTGCATCTAGTCCCAGGGTCAGTCCTTGGTCTTTTCTTTTAAACAGAAGTTGAGTAGCATAAAACCTTGGGCTGCTTCTGCTACCTTGACTGAGCAATAATAGACTACATGGACAACAGTCTAATGTGGTATAATGCATATTTTAAATAAACTTTTCATTTTGAAGTTTAATCTAATATATTTAAATGATTAAATGTAATGTAATGTAATGTAATCATTGAAAATTTTCAATGTAAAATTTAATGGTCCATTAAATAAATTTCTGTAGGATCGAGGAGTAAAAGAAGATGAACTACAAAGTATACTGAATTACTTACTAACTATGCATGAGGTAAGTTGGTAATAGTTATATATACAGATCTTTTAATTTTAATCTATTACTGTATGCCATTCTGAGATCTTTCAAGCTGAGGACCTGGGTATAAATTCTGAACATTTAAATATTAATATAAAAAGTTCATGAAATAAGTATTTCTCTAACATTATAATGTGTTATGTAGGATGAAAATATTCATGATGTGCTTCAGTTGCTAGTGGCTTTAATGTCTGAACATCCAGCATCTATGATACCTGCCTTTGATCAAAGAAACGGAATACGGTAAGATTAAGTAGAAATAATAATTCTGTAGCGCTCATTTTTTTGGTAGATGAATACGTTGGAAAATGGCAGTATCCTTATGAAAGAGAGGGGATTTTGGCATTTAATGTTGCTATAATGCATTAAAGATATAATTCAGAATTGAAAGAGATGTCAGTATTTAAACATAAACAATGCCTTGTTTTCTGTTATTTTATTTTAGACGTAATGTGCAAATAGTCATATTTTTTTCAAAATACCAAGTGATTAGAACATTTAATATAACTGCTTATGTGTTTCATATGTAACAAAAGCATAACAACAACAACAACAACAACAACTTACTAAATTTATATGCTACCTGACTCCCAATGACTCTGGACTTCTTTTTCTTTCTATACTGAACAAAATATGGTATACAAAGACAAACTTGCTGCACAAAGCAGTGTTTAAATAGTTAAATATGTTGAATGATGATTTTTTAATATTGATACATACATATTCATCATGCTATTCCCTTTAGGGCTAAGCAACATTATGCAAAGCACAGAAGAATAAAAAGTACAGATAGTCCTCACTTAATGACCATTCATTTAATGATGGTCCAGAGTTACAACAGCCCTGGAAAAGTGCTTTATGACCCCCGCGGTCATGTAATTACGATTTGCAAACTTTTTTATGACAGTCATTAAGTGAATTACCACAGTTGTTAAGGAAATCATATGGTCATTAAGCAAATTGCATGGTCATTTTGCTGAATTCCAGCAAAAAAGTCAATTGGGGAAGCTGGATTTACCTAACGAGCACATAATTTGCTTTACGAACATGGTGTTTTGCTTAATGATCGTCATAAAAAAGGTAGTAAAATCAGCTCTGATTCGTTTAATGACCAAATTGCTTAGTGACCTAAATTCCAATCCCTATTGTGGTCAGTATTAAGTGAGGACTGCCTGTAGTAAACAAAAAAAATTAAATGCAAGTGATAATATAAGAGAAAAAGATACCTAATTAAACCTAGATTGCATCAACAACATTTGCTTAGCTCAACACTCCTTTCTATCATACAAATCATACAGTACTTCTATCCTCCATATCTACACACTGATTCATACATTGGCTTTTGTTCATTAAGGCTCTCACCCTTCCCTTTTGGAGGATCTCAAATTTCACCAATCATGACTTTTTCAGATCTCACCTCTGTCTCAACCCATTCATTTTGCATTATATACTTGTTTTGCAATTAGGTCCTTATTCATTTTCTCTGTATGAACAAAGGACAACTCCCCTTGCTCCCTGTTTTACCACTTCTTGAATAACCCCTTTTTACTGCATTACTTTTTATTTCTTCTGACATAGCATAACTCTCTTCCACAAAGTGGGCGTCTGAATTGTCTTGTACATAGCCATTTTTGCTTCTTTTAATAAGCTTTGATTCTTTGCAACAGACCACTTAATTCCCACTGTCTGTCTTTCTTTTTTAATAATATTTTATTGAAATTTTAAAATTACAAAGTCAAAAGTTAGAAATGAGAAAGAAAATGAAAACTACAAATTATAAGGAAAAGGAAAAGAAAACGTGAGTTAAAGTAAAAGAAAAAGAAGAAAGACATGAAAAATAGATAGCTTCCAATCTATCTCTGGTCTTGAGAATAATAAGAGTGTCATAGGTGCTAGTTTTTAATGCATTAAGTAGGAATAATTCTTTGTCAAAACATATCCCATTACATTTATAATCTAATCTTCAAATCCCCATGTAAGCTTCGCCCCGCCTGCCTTTTGCAAATAGTCCATCAATGGTTTAATTGGTTCCATTAAGGTAATAATTATTTGATTTTTCTTTTAATAAACAAGTCAGTTTATCATTTTCTGCCATTTCCATCAGTTTTAGCAACCATTCTTGTATTGTTGGTAGTGTCTGGGTTTTCCAAAATTGTGCATACAAAAGTCTTGCTGCGGTAATCATGTATTGAGTAATTCTGATAAGATGCTTTCCGATTTGAAAGTCCATTATACCCAACAGGAATAATTCTGGTTTAAATGGAACCTGTATTTGTAGTATGCTCTGCATCAAAGATTGTATTTGAGTCCAAAATTTCTTTGCAATTTTACATGTCCACCACATATAGTAGAACGACCCTTCTTGTTGGTTACATTTCCAACAAACGTTGGAAATTGTCCCATACATCTTTGATAATCTTTGGGGTGTCATGTACCACCGATACAACATTTTATAGAAGTTTTCTTTCAAATTATAACAAAGTAAATTTTAATCCTTTAGACCACATATTTTCTCATTGCTGCATATGTATATTATGTCCAATATTTTTTGCCCATTTAATCATGCATTCTTTAACTTGTTCTTCAACCATTTCTTCTCTCAACAATAATTTATACATTTTTGCTATTAAGTGCTCATCTGTTTCACATAGTTGAATTTCAAATTCCGATTTATTCTGTTCAAATCCAAATTCTTTTTTTATCAATTTTGAATTTTTCTTTATATTGCATATAAGAAAGCCATTGAAAAGTATGTCCTTCTAAAACCAATTGCTTTGATTTGATTTTATATTCTCCTTGTTCTTTTTCTAAGAAGTCTTTATATCTCATCCATTTATTTTTACGGTGGGGCAAAAAAGTATTTAGTCAGCCACCAATTGTGCAAGTTCTCCCACTTAAAAAGATGAGAGAGGCCTGTAATTTTCATCATAGGTATACCTCAACTATGAGAGACAAAGTGGGGGAAAAAATCCAGAAAATCACATTGTCTGATTTTTAAAGAATTTATTTGCAAATCATGGTGGAAAATAAGTATTTGGTCACCTACAAACAAGCAAGATGTCTGGCTCTCACAGACCTGTAACTACTTCTTTAAGAGGCTCCTCTGTCCTCCACTCGTTACCTGTAGTAATGGCACCTGTTTGACCTTGTTATCAGTATAAAAGACACCTGTCCACAACCTCAAACAGTCACACTCCAAACTCCACTATGGCCAAGACCAAAGAGCTGTCGAAGGACACCAGAAACAAAATTGTAGACCTGCACCAGGCTGGGAAGACTGAATCTGCAATAGGCAAGCAGCTTGGTGTGAAGAAATCAACTGTGGGAGCAATAATTAGAAAATGGAAGACATACAAGACCACTGATAATCTCCCTCGATCTGGGGATCCATGCAAGATCTCACCCCGTGGGGTCAAAATGATCACAAGAATGGTGAGCAAAAATCCCAGAACCACACGGGGGGACCTAGTGAATGACCTGCAGAGAGCTGGGACCAAAGTAACAAAGGCTACCATCAGTAACACACTACGCCGCCAGGGACTCAAATCCTGCAGTGCCAGATGTGTCCCCCTGCTTAAAGCAGTACATGTCTGGGCCTGTCTGAAGTTTGCTAGAGAGCATTTGGATGATCCAGAAGAGGATTGGGAGAATGTCATATGGTCAGATGAAACCAAAGTAGAATGTTTTGGTCTAAACTCGTCATGTTTGGAGGAGAGAAAATGCTGAGTTGTATCCAAAGAACACCATGCCTACTGTGAAGCATGTGGGTGGAAACATCATGCTTTGGGGCTGTTTTTATGCAAAGGGACCAGGATGACTGATCCGTGTAAAGGAAAGAATGAATGGGGCCATGTATCGTGAGATTTTGAGTGAACACCTCCTTCCATCAGCAAGGGCATTGAAGATGAAACGTGGCTGGGTCTTTCAGCATGACAATGATCCCAAACACACCTCCCGGGCAAGGAAGCAGTGCCTTCGCAAGAAGCATTTCAAGGTCCTGGAGTGGCCTAGCCAGTCTCCAGATCTCAACCCCATGAAAACCTTTGGAGGGAGTTGAAAGTCCGTGTTGCCCAGCGACAGCCCTAAAACATGGATGCTCTAGAGGAGATCAGCATGGAGGAATGGGCCAAAATACCAGCAACAGTGTGTGAAAACCTTGTGAAGACTTACAGAAAATGTTTGACCTCTGTCATTGCCCACAAAGGATATATAACAAAGTATTGAGATGAACTTTTGATATTGACCAAATACTTATTTTCCACCATGATTTGCAAATAAATTCTTTAAAAATCAGACAATGTGATTTTCTGGATTTTTTCCCCCATTTTGTCTCTCATAGTTGAGGTATACCTATGATGAAAATTACAGGCCTCTCTCATCTTTTTAAGTGGGAGAACTTGCACAATTGGTGGCTGACTAAATACTCTTTTGCCCCACTGTATCTCTTGTTTCAGTTCTATAAAATGCTTCTTGTATAGAAGTCCACATCAGCATCTTAGGGCATAAAAGTGGTCTGCACTTAGTCCAAACTTTTAATAAAGATCTTCTAATATAGTGGTTTTTAAAGTCCACATTAACTTTGACTGTATCATACCACAAATATCCGTGCCATCCAAATCTCAAATTATAACCTTCCAAATTTAATAGTTTTTCATTTCTCAAGGTAATCCATTCTTTAAGCCATAGTAAACAGCAAGCTACATAGTACAATTTCAAATCAGGAAAACCCAAACCACCTCTTCCTTTCACATCTTGCAAAACTTTATATTTTATTCTTGGTTTTTTCCCTTGCCATATAAACTTAAAAATGTCGCGTTGCCATTGTTTAAAGGGTGCTTCTGAAGTCAATATTGGAATTGTCTGGAAAAGATATAAGATTCGCGGCAAAATATTCATTTTAATCCCCAATATTCTTCCTAATAATGACAATTGTAACTTTTCCCATCGGTCTAAATCTTTTTTAATATCTGTCCAGAGTGGAACATAATTATTCTGAAATAAACCAGCATTCTTAGATGTCAAATATACTCCCAGGTATTTTATTTTTTTCTCTATTGTAAATCCAGTTAGTTCATTCAGTTTCTTCTGTTGATAAAAATCCATATTTTTAGTTAAAACCATTGTTTTTTGTATGTTTACTTTGAACCCTGCTAGTGACCCAAAGTCTCTCAATTTTTGCATTAACGATTTGACCCCCTAATTCCAACTGTCTTTCTGTAGCATGTGTATACCTTATCATTTGTCCATGAAGTTTTCCAAGTTACAGAAATTAATCTACTTTTGCTAATTTTTCACCATTCATGTATAACTTATAATTTGTTCATTCAGTTTTCTTTGTCAAACACAACTATCTTCTTTGATACATTAATTTTCAAATCCATACTGTTTGTTGCACTGTGTAACCTATCTAACACTCATTGCCAATCAGTCAAATTTTCAGCCAACACAGAATGGTATTCCCTCGATACAAAAATATAGACACGCTAACATCCCCAACCAACGCACTTCTAATATGTGACAACCATTCCTTATGCATTTATCCATGAATATATTGAACGTCCAATGGAGCATATCATACCCTGGTCTTATTTGGTGCTCAGTGATGGACCACTTGCTAAATATTAATGTTCTGATATGCTTTACTTCCATCATGTAACACTGTTCATCACATTCAGCGACCAACCTACAATTCCATACATATTTACTCAGAGTGTTTCTTCATTCAATCTATTCACTTTATCTTACCTTCTCTCTGAGATCATCTTGAGTTTCCTCTTACCACCTATAAGATAGCTCTGTGTTATTAACTTACCTCTTTTTTCTGCTCAGGTAGTTATATTTCCTTCAGAGCAATGCTCAGTACCTCCATCATTTTTATTTTCTAAAATGTCTGTGGAGCTCATGTGGGTTCATAGCAATGACTGTATATACTTTGAGAACAGTTTGGAAAAATTGTTTCAGACCTTGTCCTAGCATGAGCCCAGCAACCCTCTGTAATGCGCAAAAGCAGCCAACCATTTCCAGGCTTCTGTGTGAACTTTGGGGGGGGTGGGGGGGAAGCATGTCCAGGTCATATTGGTGCCCAAAGGCTTCATATTGCCTGTGACAATATTACTGCATACAGGCACTGGTCTACTACTATGTCATCTGGTTCAGATAAAAAAAAGGAATAGTTGGATATTGTTTTCATATTGATAACAATGTACCACATAGCCCAGTGTTTCTCAACCTTATCAGCTGTAAGATATGTGGACTTCAACTCGCAGAACTCATGCTGGCTGGGGAATTCTGGGAGTTGAAGTCTACATATCCTAAAGTTGCTAAGATTGAGAAACACTGCCATAGCCACCAGTTATTTCACTTGGCAATTTCATGTAAATATTAAATGGCTTCAGATAGATCAGAGAGAGATGCAGATACTCTGCAGGATGTAAAGCATAAATGCTCAGAAAGAGGCACTTTGAATATGAGCAGAAGAAGCAGAATGACTTGATTTTCTTTTACCCGTTTAAAACGTTTTGCTAAGTGCCAAATTTTACATTGTCTTATACTTCCTTCCTTCAGGGTGATTTATAAATTATTGGCTTCAAAAAGTGAGAGTATTTGGGTTCAGGCTCTGAAGGTGCTAGGATATTTTCTCAAACATCTGGGTCATAAGTAAGTAAACTGTTTCAGTTGCTAATGTGTAATTTCAAACCCTCTTGCTTTTTAGTTACATAATTGCCCTTTTATTTTTTCCCTTTTGCCTATTAAAAAAAGACTGTAGAAAGCAGGAGCTAGATTTGATCATACTTTGAGGTATCCATTGAAATCAGTGGATTGTTAGGCCTAATTGGTCCCACTGGTTTCAGTGGGCATTATTCTATTATAACTAAGTCTTGCTCCAAACTCGAATAAATATTTATTTATTTATTTATTTCTTAGTTGATTGTTTTATGAGTTTTATTTATATTTCATTTTTTTCTAAAGATGTGGTCACAGTTGTTTTGGTTCAAAATATTTCAGTAGTTCTGATCTGGCAAGCTTAATGTATGTATTAGAATTCTGTAGTGGATTTGTCAGATTCTGAAATGATTTTGTCTATATAGTTATGAAAAAAACAAAACTGATATTTCTTTGAAATATATATGTTAAAGATATATGCATATTGTATCATGTGTGATTGGAACTATGGAATCCCACAAGATTGAAAGATTCTTCAATATTACATTTCTTCTAGATAATGTTAATTCTTATCTTTTATTGTGAAAATCTGCTTAAATTTTAGTACATTCCATACTTTTGTCCTTCAGGCGAAAAGTTGAAATCATGCATACACATAGTCTGTTCACTCTTCTTGGAGAGAGGCTGATGTTACATACAAATACTTTGACGATTACAACTTACAACACTCTGTATGAGGTATATTATATTAACCTCTTAACTGAAATATCCTTTGTGAAAATATTAATCAATTTAAAAGATGGCTTGTTTCAGTAATTATTAGATTCAGTCTACAAATAATCAATAAAAATATTTGTTTCATCTCTATTAATCATTCATTTACATTAATATTACATTGTGGCATGAGTAAAACCTGTTCCCTATGATTAATCTATGCTTATTTTTAATGTAATTTTAATGTATATTTCATTATTCTGTGCTTTTGTTTTATAAATATAATGATTAGCATGTTATTTGAATGTTCTGATCCTGAAATGAGCATCTTTATCCTCAGCATAGGCAGCTCAGATTTTGGAACAGGCCATTCTGAGTGTTGTGGAAATGGACCAACCTTAGGATTGGCTGGGTTGGACCAGTTCTGGACCATATGGAACAGCTTGTTCTGAGATTAGACTGGCCCCTTTTCAGACCATTTCTAGGACCCTCAGAGTGGTTCTTTCCAAGGTCAGAACAGAAGGCTTGCACATTCCTACTTCTGTCTTTCTTAAACTCATAATAGCAGCTGATGCTTGAACAATTATGTTTGTACCTGCTAAATGAGTATGAGGAATTGAAATGTAGTTATATATTAGAATCCATTTTAAAATGTATGTCCTGAGTGAAAAACATTTTTGCAAGGCTAAAAAAGGTAGGGTATAAATTGCAATAATAATAATAGAAAGTCAAGGATTGCATAAACTGAGAGGAAAATAAGTTAAAATGTGTATTTATGCATGCAACTAAATGTATCATTTATTGGGAAAACAAAAAGGGATAAAAATAAGGACTAGAAATATAATTAAAGCATTTTAATTTTAATTAAAATATGACATAGCATATAAGACTATCAGTATATGAAGTATATGACATACAGTGCTGGAGATAGTATCCATCTCAATAATACTTGTTGAAAAACACAAGGAAGCAATCGTACTGTCCTGTATGTGGGATTCCAGTGAGCCATCTCGCTTGTCCTTGTGTTTCATCACAGTTCTTTTGTATAAGTATTTCAAGAAAAAAAGTGAAATTCAAAACAATGCATAATTCATAAAAGTTATATCATACATCAAGGTATAAATATCACAATTATGATTTAAATATCAAGATTTTCATTCCATACCACACATAATTGTTGTCTGCGTAAGTCAATTCAGTTAAATCAGTAACTTAATGTGTTTAAAGGCATATACAGTGTCTTTGCCATTGTGATAAACAATGCCACCTGTTAAGTAATATAACTTAAGTTATCTATTAATAGTCTAGAAATCTGGAGGTAATGTTTGTAGCAAAAGTGAACATTTTAGTATATTTTTTTCCTTCAAAACTAATTTGATATAACTGAAATTATTGGTTATGTTCAAAACAGTTCATTTGCTAATTTAGTTCTGGAACTAATTCAAGAAATTTGAACATAACTTTGACATTCTGGTTCAGTGGTAGCATCTAATAGATCCAGTTTGCATACTTTTAAATTCAAATATAATATGGTTATTTCCATTTTTTCCATTTTTAATTTTTTTGGTTCCATTGTTGCCTTCTAATAATCTGATTATTATTTTCTTTAATAATATGGATATGTTATACAGTTTTAAAGGCTTTTAACTATGTGCTTTTAAAAACATGAATACATTTGCACAAAGTAAATTAAAGCTAAGAATGAATCACCCAAGTTTACTGCATTTAGTTTTTAAAGAGGAATTGAAATGGAGGTCACTTCGTTTTAGTTCCAGTATCATTTTAGTGCAATCCATTTTTTCGCAAATGATTTGAAATACAGTGAATGGAGTATTTTTCTGTTATAGATCTTGACTGAACAAGTCTGCACACAGGTTGTTCATAAACCACATCCAGAACCAGATTCTACTGTGAAAATTCAAAATCCAAGTAAGAATTTATCTTTTTAATTTTGAGAGATGGTTGTACTAAATTTCAAACTTTCTGCTAACTGAACTGAACACCTCAGTACTGACAGTCCACAGGTCCTATCACACTACAAAATGCTTTTTGGTTCCAGAGTTGCTGCATTCCTGATGAAATGTAAGATGGACACCAGAGTGCAGTGGCATTCATGGGTGGAGAGAGGGCAAGGGGGAGCAGAAAGAAAGCAGCATAACAGTGTCACAGTGGAAACCCCACCCCTTTGGTATGTGTGTTATGACACCACAACCTACATACAAAAGAAATGGAGCTTGCAGCGCCACAACACTGCTATTCTTATTTTGGCAAAAGCAGGAAGCTCCTGCAGATGTGTATTATTAGATAAGGATTCCTCCTTGTTCTCTCTTGTTTTCTGCATCTCTTTATCTCATGTAAACTTTCTCAAGAGGTATAGGAAAAAAGAGAGAAAGAGCAGGGTTGCACACACAAGAGGAACATTCTTTCTTTTATTTATGTATTCTGATATATCCCTGCCTATTTATTCAGAGTTGGACAAAAGATGGAGAGAAAGGATAAATTAACACATGAAGAGATTTTTATGGGCTCTGAACTGTTACTGAAATAAGTCAGGGTAAAGAAGTGTATTCCTCTGATACACTTTAGCTTTTTCTACTTTGCCCCTGTAAAGAAGGTCTAGTGTTGTTTATTATTGTAAAAATCACGGTTAATACAATTATTAGAAATAGTTTGGAACTGATAGTAGGGAAATGTTACTGAGTTGCCTGTTACCCAGTTAATTTTATTATACTGTAATGCTCCATTTCAATGAATGAATGAATGAATGAATGAATGAATGAATGAATGAATGAATGAAGGTTAGACATTGTGAAAAGCCATGTTTGCAGTTTTATAATGATTAAAACAATTGCTTGTAAACATATGGTGTATATTTGCTCTTTTAAAGTGATCCTGAAAGTGGTGGCAACATTGTTAAAGAATTCTGCACCAAGTGCAGAACTCATGGAGGTTCGGCGTTTGTTTTTATCAGATATGATCAAACTTTTCAGTAATAGCCGTGAAAATAGGAGGTATGTAAAGAATTGTCATATTCAGTAATACAGCTGTTCTTATGCAAATACTACAAAATAAGGGAAGGTTTTGTGTGATTAGGAGGGAAATAGTTTTCGTTTCTGTTTTGTATCACAAGATAAAGTTGTCAGGATTGTCCTTCACAAGGATGCCTTGTGTTTAATTCATGCTGATACCCAGCATACCTGATGTATATGATTAGCGCTTATGGTGCCAATGTCCACAACAGTATTTCTCAACCTTGACAACTTTAATATGGGTGGACTTCAACTCCCAGAATTCCCCAGCCAGCCATGCTGGCTGAGAATTTCTGGGACTTAAAGTCCATCCATCTTAAAGTTGCCAAGGTTGAGAAACACTGGTCTACAACAACCTCCCCAAACGTTGTGTCCTTCAGATGTGTTCGATTTCCACTACCCATAACAGCATATCCTTGATCTACCACTTCAGGGATATGGCTTTCTAAGGATATTATAACTATATGTCTGTATCGCCCTGTTTGGGCACAGATCATCACTGAATAGTGTTTCCTCACACTTTTTTTGTTTCTGAATATATTTTATTAATACATCATTTCCTGTTTTCTTTATGTGAAAAATAAAGTTAAAAACAGGTAGTTAAAAATAGCCTACCATAATTGCTGTTAAGTTTGGTGAAGTCTCTTTTTGTCCTGTATTCTGAATCCTGATCCTGTTACTGGAGGTTATAGTTTTAGCACAATTTTAAAATTGTACACACTGTTTTCTTCTATTTCTGAATGTGTAATGAATACATATTGTTTACTTATGGTTGCAAATCAATTGAAAAATACTGTTTTTTCATTAATGTTTAGAATAGAGACTTCTATTTTTCTGTTTTGTTTTATCTATCTATCTATCTATCTATCTATCTATCTATCTATCTATCTATCTATCTATCTATCAAATAAATTTATATAGCCATTCATCTCAGAAGAAGTGACTCTGGGCAGTTTACAGCAAAAATATTAAATCAGTAAACATGTCAAAAAACAGTCAAATTAAAAAGTAAAAAAAAAATAACATAAAACACACAAGAGATTAGATCAGCCAGGGAGCCACCTCAGCATTTAACCAGCTCGAGATTCACAAGCCAGATGATATAGCCAGGCCTTGAGGGACTTCTGGAAAATAAGTAGGGATGGAGATGACCTCACTTTGGGGCAGAGAATGTTCCCTAAGGCGGGTACCACAGCAAAGAAGGCCTACCTCCTTGGGCCCACCAACTGCGGTTCCCTGACTGACAGGACCTGTAGCATGTCTCTCTTGCTAAATCTGATGGGACTGGCAGAAGTAACCAGGGAGAGGCAGTCCCACAAATAACCCAGGGTTTTCTCTTTTTTATCTATATGTACAATTAAAAAGTTCAAATGCCACGGAATCTTACTGTAACTATTTTATTTTAGGTGCTTACTTCAGTGTTCAGTATGGCAAGATTGGATGTTTTCTTTGGGATATATTAATCCTAAGAACTCTGAAGAACAGAAAATTACTGAGATGGTGTATAACATCTTTCGTATTCTTTTGTATCATGCAATAAAATATGAATGGGGAGGATGGAGGGTCTGGGTTGATACACTTTCCATTGCCCATTCTAAGGTAAGAATCTGAAGTTTAGTTAATATCATATATCATAGATAAAGTTTAGTGCCATCTTGTGGTCAGCATGCAAAATGGCATGTTGTAATTGTTTCTGAATTATTTTATTACAGTTCTTTTTCCAGCTCCATTTTTAATCTGGTTAAATTACAGTTATTATTTTTCTGACATTGTAATTTGCTTGTGTTAAGGTTACCTATGAAGCTCACAAGGAGTACCTAGCAAAAATGTATGAGGAATACCAAAGACAGGAAGAGGAGAATATCAAGAAGGGGAAAAAGGGGAATGTGAGCACTATCTCGGGCCTTTCATCTCAGACAACTGGAGCAAAAGGTGCAATGGAGATTCGTGAAATTGAAGATCTTTCACAAAGCCAAAGCCCAGAAAGTGAAACAGACTACCCTGTCAGCACAGATACCAGGGATTTACTCATTGCAACGAAAGTATGTGATGATGTGCTTGGAAGTTCAGATAGACCAGGGAGTGGTGTACATGTAGAGGTTCATGATTTGTTAGTTGATATAAAAGCAGAAAAGGTAGAAGCCACAGAAGTAAAGCTGGATGATATGGATCTATCACCAGAGACGCTGGTAACCAGAGAAAATGGTACCCTTGTGGAAGTTGAATCGTTATTAGACAATGTATATAGTGCTGCAGTTGAAAAACTTCAGAACAATGTTCATGGGAGTGTTGGCATAATTAAGAAAAGCGAAGAGAAGGACAACGGTCCCTTGATTACACTTGCTGATGATAAAGATGAACCTCCTAACAGCACCTCATTCCTCTTTGATAAAATATCCAGCCAAGAAGACAAGCTGCTCCCTGAATTGTCTAGCAATCACATCACTATTGCCAATATTCAAGAGACTCAGATACATCTTGGTGTAAATAATGACCTTGGGCTTCTTTCTCATATGCCTAGCAGTACTGAAATAGCATGTGGTTCAAGCATAATAGAAGATAAAGAATTTAAAATTCATACTTCTGTTGATACAATGGACTCACTATCTGAGAGAGAGCTGGCTTCATCATCTAAAGGATTAGAATATACTGAAATGGCAGCTACAACCCTTGAAACTGAGTCTTCTGGGAAAACTGTACCAAATGTAGATGGAGGGAGTATCATATCAGATACAGAAAGATCTGATGATGGAAAAGAAGTAGGGAAGGAAATAAGAAAAATACAGACAACTACTACAACTCAAGTAAGTTTTTTAACACATAATTGTATAAAAGTTACTATATTATTAAACATACATATTAATACTTTATTGATTAGCCATTAAGCCATATCAGAACAAAATATAAAATACAGAATAATAATAAGACTATATGTTAAAAAATAGAGTAAAAGACATGAATAAAAGAAAATGCAAATCATATTTCTGTGTCACCCCTACAATTGACCCCAATCAGATCCACGTATGCAGTTCTCAATTGTATTGTTTTGTTGAAATAAAGGGACGTATTATGAAATAACATATACATTAAAATAACATAACTATCTCAATAGGTCATCTGTCTAATGTACGGTCCAAGATACTGATCTCTCTCTTTTTATACAGTTGACACTCAGATAATATATATGTTCTGTCCTGTTTCTGGGGCTCCGCAAATACAAGTATGTTCATCATAAGGACTTGGTTAAACTTTCCATATTTAACCATTGTGTCCAGCTGCTCAAATCTTGCTTGGGTAAATATCCCCCTAAGATATTTGAGCATTTCTGTGTTTAAATGTTTGGCAATTTGGATGGTGTGTTTGTAGCAGCTCATCCATTTCAATGTGCCAGCCTTACAGAGGGTGGCTATATCCCTCTGAGCTTCAATATCCAAAAGTCTTTGTGCTGCAATCTTTTTAACTTGTTTTCCAGTTGGACAAGAAACAGGAAGCTCCTGATATTATTTGTCAGTTGTACAATCCAAGAGGTCTCTAACTTAGATTTTCTCTGTTCTAACAGATACAATTTTGGGAGTCTGCCAGTTTCTAGTAAACATATATATTGTATAGTACCTAACATAGTATGTATATTTTAATACTTTTAACTAGGCATCTTGTTTCAAATTATTTCCTGTGATATTGTGTTCTGCATTAATTTGTTTGGTTGCTATTCCAACAGATAAACCAACATTACACAGATATATATATAATAATATAATATCTATTATAATACAATAATTAAGACAGTTTTTCCTAAACTGAGGTAGATTCTTGGTTTTCAAATTTAATGGATAATGGAATTACATAGAATATGGAAATTTATACACAAAAATTTAAGAAAGCATTTAACTGCTTCAGAATAGCAAGTGTCAGTTTGGCATTTGTTATAAAATATACTGCATAGGAAATGCTCATTGATTCAGAGAAAATGCAGATGATCCATATACAAATTATATATATTTCTTTATTCTCCTAATATGGGTAAGTTCAAAAAGTTGAGGTGGCTTGTGTTCTCTCTCAAATGAATGTGGCTAATGCTTCCTTTCCATTCAACAAAGCCATTGCTTAAATTTTGGAGGAACAGGTGGATAAATCACAGTGAAATTCACAAGCCCTACACTTGTATAGCTAGCAAATCATTATCAACCTTGTAGTAATCTAAAAATAATATCTGATTGATGTTGTATGTGATACATAGGATGAACATCTGTGATTTCTCATGGGTGTTTCATTAGGACCCTTTCACACAAAAGTTTTCCCTGCTCACTCCTATGTTTGAATTCAAGAATATTTTTATCTTACACTCATGTTTCCTTTGGATCTTAACATTGCCTCAAGTGCAGAGAATTTAGTGAAGCTGTTCCACTTGGCTGGAATGTTCCCAGTTTATTGATTCATTATATCTCCTTTCTTCTTGGTGTTCAAGGGCATGCATAGTATTTCATCCTCTATCTTTCTTTCAGAACAAAAACCCTATGAGGTATAGTGGGCATAAAGTAACTCAGTGAAAATTTTACGTCTGAGGATGGATTTAAATCTGGAATTTGCCAATCCTAATCTAGTTTTTTATCCACTATACATCATAACTGTCTTCTTGCACATCTGGGAGCTTTGAGGAGTGGTATCAAAATGTAATTGATAGGAGGGGAATCAGTAATGGGGTAGGAATCTACAGCCAATGGACCACAAGTGTTTTTCAGTAGGAGATGCATGGGATCAGCGATGGTTGTCCAAGCACCACTATCCAGAACAGGTCCTGCAGTTAAAAAGGCAAAACAGTATCATTTTGTTTCCAGTTTCCATCCAATGAGTCAAAATCTTACCTTAAATTTTGAAGCAGATGCAATAGAGACTCTTTTGAGGTTTGTTTGTTTGTTTGTTTTGTTCTCTGTCCCACATTTTAAATTGATTGATAATCTGCCATCAAGTTGGTGTCTACTCTTAGCGACCACATAAATACATTTTCTCCAAGTCAGTCTGTCTTTAATCTGGTCCTTAGATCTTTCAACAGTGCATCTATTATCACTATAATTAGGTCCATCTGCCTGAGTGCTGATTATTGTCTTTTTTCTCATTCCTTCCATCTTTCCAGGAATTATGGACTCCTCAAGAGAGCCAGGTCTTTGTATAATGTGTCCAAAATGATAATATGACTTTGGTTATTTGTGCCTCAAGTGAGAACTCTGATTTGTTTTAATCTTTCTAAGTATTCATCCATCCTGGCATCCTAAATCCTGGCATCCAATCCTAAAAGGCAGAAGCTATCCATCATTCCAGTATCTTCATTATCCATTCTAAGGCTGGTTGCTGTATCTCTTGTTAATAGTTTGTCTATATTTACTTTTAGTCCCTTTTTCCCCATTGGTTCTTTGACTTTCATTACTAGAGTTAGTAGATCATTTTACTTTTTCAGCTGTCAAGATAATGTCGTCAGCATGGTGCAGTTTATTGATGTTTCTTCCTCTCATTTTATTAAAAAATGTGTTATAAACAAAGGTCTGAACAAAAAGTTTGCCAATCATAAATCTGAAGATCTATCTGTAGATTAACACTATTCAGCAAAGAAAGCATACTGACATATACTTCCCCATAAAAACATTATCATGTCATTCACTCGCCTTTAAAAGGGTAATGTGGTGACTAAAAAAATGAATTGATTAGACATTTCCCAATATGTGACATGAGTTAACCAGCTGATACTAAATAAGCTATGCTGTCTCAGCCTCAGCCCCACATTTGCAATATATTGATCATAATATGTGCTTTTACCAGGTAGCTAAAACATTACAAGAAGATAATGCAGCACTTATCACATACAGTACTTTATGTTTGACAATATAAAATGGTGTATAAATACCAATTTTATTATTGATTCCCCTCTACATTAATGGGCTGGTTGTTTCAGTTCAGTAAATGCTAGAAGCTAAAGATCTATTATTTACAAATTTTATTCATGTATTTACACTCAGAGACCAAAGGAAAAGCAACAGTATAATAATAGCCAATAAAACAATACAAGGAGGACATCAGCAGGACAGATTTCATTGCCTTGCTCGGTCCCATAGATAATTCCTTTTTCTCACATTTTAATATGGTAGACCCTATCATTTTAAGGACAAAGAGATTAATACTGAAGGACAGAAGTTGGCTAAACTGGCCTTTAATTTGATCTTTTGATTTTAGACCAACAGCCCAATGTCTGGCAGTTCAGTGGGTGGACTCACATTCTAGGGAAGAAGGGGCACAGTATGATTAATGATATTTATTTGTTTGTTTGTTTTGTTGTGGGAAAAATGCCCAATTTGAACAAGGAGCCAAAGTATTTGGAGATAAATGCAATGAAGTATCTTTTATTGGCATGTTCAACTACAGTGATAATTGGGCTTTTGGCCCAAAAAATGCAAACGAGTCCCGAACTAAACAAGATTAGGGGTTACATAGCCCCAAAAATATTACATAGGAATGATAAATAAAGCCATGTAAATCATACCTTTACAGCTGGAAATGTAACATTTAATAATGCTATGGGATGCCCTTGCTGTGGTTTAACCAAGTGCTTCTAAATTCTACATTCCTACAAAGGCCAAAGCCCTTTATACTAGTACCTTCAAACATAAACAATGTCCTTTATTGTACTCATGTAGTGTCTCCTTTCACACCAGAGAAAGGGCAACAATCTGGTTTTTCTTATGTGTCTTCTTCCCTTTCAGGGTCATCAGGTTGTTTCAGTTCTTCTGCTCTAATACATACTGCAGAACCATAAGGAAAGGGTAGAATATTATTTATCCCCCACAATTTACTTACTTTATTTGTATGCTGCCCATTCCTGAAGGCTCTGGTAATGATAATTTCATATAAATTGCCCAGCAGTTGTACTGATTTTAAAGTGGTTTTCTGTCCTGATTGTGATCATTTCTCACTTACTGCATATTTGCTTTTAACACTTTGATATGTAGGCAGGACCACAAGTATGTGGAAGAGACTGTCTAAGCTCAGAGCCCTCCAATAAAATGGATAAGTAGTGAGTAGTTTGATAGTTCTTTAATATACCCAAAACATTAAACAGTCTATATTAAAATGCTTTAATATACCCAAAGCATTAAACAATCTATGGGAGATGGAAAGGATGTTTGTGAGTTGTAAGCATTTACTACCTAATGTAGGAACTCTTAAAGTCAAGTGTTACTCCTGTTCAGAAATCTACCACTAAGTTCTCCAAGTCTTGGATAGACAACAATGCACCCTAGCCAAGGCTTAGTTTATGCATGTGGGACTCCTAGATGTAATTCTTAGAATGTATTGTGTGTTCTGGGGGGGAAAAGAAAAAGAAAAGAAGACTATAAGGCCATACTAAAAATGAAGGAACTGATGTTGCAAATGACCAATTTGATGCAGATATGAGCAACCCTGGATGAAAATTCTACTGCCTTCTAATGCCTTGTTGGCATTTCAGTTCCAAAATCTGATTCTGAAATTGGGAGTTTAATCCTTCCAGGGAAATGGATGAAGTATTTTAATGAGATACTGTACATAGCAGCTAGTGAATTGCATGTTCCATGTAATTGGATTTTGGATCCTTTCCCTGACTGATCAAATTTACTGTACAGCTGAAAAATAGGAAAGCTACTGGGGGAGACTCAATTCCTATAGAATTCCTAAAATAAAATCCTGACTGGTTATCTCCAGTGCTGGCCATGTTTATAATCTTTTATAGATGTCTAAATAGTGGGGTCTTTCTAAAACAAACCCAATCCTTAAAAAAAGCTAACTCAGCTATATTGCAACTAGTCAGCTTTTAAATAAATTCTAAGGGCCAGGTTGAGGGCAGATCATCCTGGAAAAAGTCTATCTTTGTAGTCACTAAGAGTTGACACCAACTTGATGACATATAATCAACCATTCTTGCATCTTTATGTGAAACTAGCAGATTAGATGATCCAAGAGAAAGTGCTAGCTGAGTAACAAGTTGGTTTTAGACCTGAATAATCAAGATTTGATCAAAGTATTATTCAGTGTATGATTTGGCAGAAAAAACCTCTAACATAAAATTGTCTAACAGAGGAACTCTGTGGGCCATTTATACTGATTTGAAAGAAGCTTTTGATTTGTTCCCCTGAAAGAGGCTGTGGAGGAAATTGCTAGCCACAACTATAGATTACCCTAACTTGTCATGATGCTGCCTGAGGACCCTTATAAGCAGATAAAAGTGCTGCCATTGGAGGTATTTCTCCATCAATCCCCACTCTGAATAGAATTAAGCAGGGTTTTAGCTTTAACCCGTACAATTATATTTGATTCCATAGTACAGGCACTCTCAAAACATGAGTTCTAGCTTCAATAATCCTACATCCATCCTACTTCACATTTATTGTTTAGAAGCAACATAGTTGAGAAACTGTAGCCAATGCTGAGAAGGGTTCCAATGCTAAAATTAGATTTGCTGGTTGTAGTCATAACCTATTCTTGGAGAAATGGTATAGCTTCAGAGTTGTCTCACTGCAGCTTCTCAGCTCAGTCCCTGCTAATACCTGGATGAGAGAAAACCATTCTAGAGGTCAAACAGAAATTTCTTGATTATCAGCCCATTACTGTGGAGAAGCTCAGTAGCAGATCTTTTTCTGTTCCAATTAACTTTATACCATTTTCTCTATTGCACCCATGAAAGCATTTACATTAGAAGGGTTAATATTTACTTTGAAGTAAATTGTATGAGAGGTTCCCACACTCAGACTACCTCTGCCCATGTTCAGATGAGCCTGTTGAGACAGTTCTGCATGCCTTGTTGTGCTGTGATCTATATCATATCTGAGTTAATACTCCTCCTCCTTGCTAAATTGAGGTTGGCCTGAAATTGAGGATGTGTGAGGATTAGTGGATTAGTCTACTGAGGTTTCTTTGAGACTTGCCAAAATCTTTTCAGTCGCAATTGGCAATTGAGATGCTGGGTTTGAATGATATTCAAGCTTGGATGATTTAGCTAATTATACCTTGTGTAGAAGAATTTAATGTGTGTCAATAATTTCCATTATTTTTTTTTACCTTGTTTTGACTTATACTGTATTATTTTCCTTTTAGTTTTTATCCTGCAAAACATTCAAGTACTTTTCTACACCTGTATTAAACATTTTCTACTTTTCCTGTCCTTAGCTTTGCTCAATATCTCTCTTCTCTTGTCCAACATATTTCTTCTGACAGAGGTTGGAATTAATCGGTTGAATATATTTGTTTGCAGGTCTCAGTCAGATGTAGAGTTAATCAACATTGTTTTTTCTTGGACTGCCAACTCTCTACCATTGTCTACTCATATATCAAAAGTAAAATGGAAAGACTTCTATCAGTCATATACCTTGAAAAAATTGTAGAATTTTCTCATTCTTGCTAATATTATAGTTAGCCCTGGGCACTATTTCTCTTATCTAGCTATAGATACCTCTCTAGTAAAAATGCTTACTTTTCTCTCTTTACCTAGAGAGTTATCTGTCTATCTTAACAGTACTGGTTTTAGCTGAGAACTAGTCAGAAATTCAAGCATATATTACTTTGGTACAAATACTTTGGGGAACTGAATAAATTAGGTGTTAAAAATAAGACAAGTACTCATTGCACTTTGCAAAATGCAATTTTTTTTTCCATTGGAGCTGCCAGTCAATTTTTTCTAACAACTGCAGGTTTCCTACATGAAGAATAGATAAGTCAGGTTTTTGTGAGAATTACTTTCAGTACTTGCAAAAATCCTATATGCTATATTAATTGTAGAGAGCAAGGAGAAGACTGCTGCTTATAAATATTTCCGTTTACCCTATTAAACAGATTGGACAATGAGGGTTTTTTAGCTCATATAATTTCCCGTGAATGGGGATGGGGGGTGGTATCTAGAATTCCACTGAAGAAATTAGAGAAAGCTGTTGGAAATAATGGAACAGATGGGATATTCAAATGACTGCAGACTTCCCTCCAGAAAAGCTGGATGCCTATGAAGTTTAGCCTAAAGATTAGCCATTGCTTGGATGGAGTTGTTTGCTTAGTGGATATAATCTTTTTAAAAATACATAAATAGGGGTGTTCTCCCCTTTTTCCCCCTCCTTCCCTATCCAGTTTAACTTTCCACTGTTCATGTCCTCCTGGTTTTGTTCTCTTCCCAACCCCTCTTCCCAAGACTAGGTTACCCTAAACAGGGCTGCTAGATGCTATCTAGTGATAAAGGTGAAAAAAATAAGGTTTGGCCACACTTATCGCCTCAAGATAGTCCTTAATAGAGGCTCAAACAAATGTTCAGTCTGATGATCCCTTCATAGTCGTCTAGCAGCACTTTTGGTAGCTCTTCTGCTGCTTCATCATCTGGAGTTTCTCTGTAAACGAGGGGAACACCAGATTCCAATATTCCATATTAAAAAGGATTATTCCGTTCAGGTTTACAGAGTAATCTTTTTGGCTATCCTTCATATTTGATTGAACCATAATTCATGATATAGTAATAAGTTCTAGGTATAGAAATTTTGGTATTACCATATTAGGTTTTTTATTTGTAAGAACAAACATATGGATATTAAATCAAAAGAGAGCAATAATGAAGCAATTGAATTTAAGTAAGCCATTGAAGCTATATGATTTGAGTAAATTGCCCTTCATTTATTTTACTCATCCAACATATTTGGTTGATATTGGTTGATAACCAATTTTTAAAAACATTCTCTGGGATGTCTAATATTTAGTTGAACTAACCTTATCTTAATATAATAAGAAACACACTTAATATTCTTTAACTCCCTTAGCTATTAATATGGAATATTCCAACACTTTATTCCAGAGTTCTTGCAAACCAAATGGTATGAAATATTTGATTACACTATAAATATATTAATATGTTGAAGGATGAGAAGTGATAGTTATAGACGATGCATAGTGATGTTCTGGTAAGTGAAGTGAATTTTATTGTTACTCAGCGACCAGCATAGTGAATAATTTGTGCTGCCGGTGTTCAACTGTACTATCTTTATATATTCCATATGTGTGCATGTGTGATTTCTTAATTGCAAGCCTAATTTAAGAATATCTAACTTAAATTTATTTACAAAGCTTCCTTAAAGTTTTTCAAGTACTTTAACTCCCTTCCTTATCTATACCTTATGTTAACTATCTATTCTATATAACGTAGCTTAACGTTCTTTTTCCTGTTTCCTAGTGTTTTCTAAGTTAAAGAGGAGAGGGAAGGGGGGGGGGGAAACCTTTTTCAAGCCCTTTTGAGAAATTGACACCTGGATTATACTTCTCTACTCCATTATAGCTCTCAAGCTATCTTTCCAATGTGGCTCCTCCTCAGCATGATTCAGTCTCTTCCCCAGCTAGTTCACTTGCATGTCCTTCCTTGTAGACTCTACTGCTGCTGCTACTGGAGAACTGCATAAATCCATCATACATCCCTCATTCTCTACTGATCTTTTTTCCAAGTCCATCATCTCTTCTCTTTTGATGTTTTTAGTTGCCCAGCTTCCTGGAGGCATGTCTGCATTTTAGTGCAAGACTTATAAGGGGCAGTTTGTCAGAAGAAGTTAGGAAAGTTTTGGATTTCTACGTGGTCCATGCATCCCAGCTGCCTGAGACTCCCTTCTTGCTTATGGCAGTTGGACAAAAATCCAGCCTTGAGACTTCAGAGAAGCAAAAACAGTACAGATCCAGCTATGGCAGCTCACCCTATCACACCTTATTTGTCCATGATTTCAGAAAAGAAAAAAATATATATCAATATCCAAGATCATTTTTAAAATAAGGGGGAATAAAGGATACCTTCAATTTCCATGAAACTTTTTTTAAAAAATAAGAGATAATTTCATTTTAATAACTGCAGCAAAAGGAGTAGAGTACCACATAAGGTATAAATCCATAGAAACTAGTTTCAGAAATTTATAATGCACCATGCCAAAGGCCATTTCGGCATCTAGCAAGGCTACCCTACCAGTTTCAGTTGTTTTGATTATTTATTTATTTATTTATTTATTTATTTATTTATTTATTTATTCAGTTTATAAGCTGCCCATCTCACTTTTCCAAGCAACTCTGGGTGTTGTACAACAAAGTTATAAAATAGTCAATAAATACATTAAAAAGTATTTATATATATATATATCAAACTAAAACAGAAAATAATAGACAAAAGGATGTTAAAAATAATTGAGCCACCTCACTAGTTCTGAATATACATTCAGAATGTCAATTAGTAATTTAATAAACTTGAAAAACTTTTATCAAACCACATTGTATAAAATGGATAGTCAGAGGAACAATTTTTTGGAATCTACATGCCAGGTCAGGGTTGTCAGTAGTTTTGCATTTAAAAGGAAGTTGGAAAAATCACTAAAGAGGGTAGCAAAAGCCTTGTTTTAAAAAGCATAATTATAAATTACCAATAAAAAGGGGCAAAGTAGTACATGTCTTATGGCACACAGTGGAAAACGATCGGTACTGGGAACTTTTCTGGCTTTAATAGATTTATAGATACCTATCATTTCCTGGAGACACAAAAGTACAGCTAAATATGCAACTTGATCAAGTGTAATCTTAAGAAGAGATATAGTATATAGACATTTATACAACTGGGAATAAAAACCTATTCTGTTGAGTCAAAATCATTATGTTCTTTGTCATGGATGGACTTAATAATAGAGATAATGCTACACTGTTGCAACTATTTCAGCTGTGAGGCTAGATACAGTAAGGCCTCACTTACTGACCACTTGTTCAGCAATTGTTCGAAGTTACGATAGTGCTGAAAAACACGACTTATGATTAGTCCTCAAAGTTGCAGCTGTTGCAGTGTCCCTGCGGTCATGTCATTGCGATTTGGGCGCTTGGAAACTGGTGTGCATTTACAACAGTTGTAGCATCCCATGGTCATGTGATCACTATTTGCGACCTTCACAGTAAGCTTTTGAGAAGCAAAGTCAATGGGGAAGCCAGCAGGAAATTGCAAGTCGCAGTCATGTGACATCACACTTAACTACCTGCAGTGATTTGCTTAATTACCACAGCCAGAACTGACATCGTAAGTTAGCACAGTCACATGATATTGTGCTTGATGACCGCACCACTTAGCGATGGAGTTTCCAGTCCCAGTTGTGGCCGGTAAGTGAGGACTGCCTGTAGTTGTTTATTCCTGTGTTTGGTCATCAACTTCAGAAGTATCTTGAGTAGTCTCAACACTAGGAAATTATTGTACTGATTATATTACCTTACCTTACCAAACCTTAAATAGAGATAAATCAGGAAAATAAAACAAGAGATGAAATAAGAAGATGAAAATAGCATATATAAATAGTAGACATAGTATAGACAAATTGGTTACAGGGAGTACCCGAGTTAGAAACACCCAGGTTACAGATGACGCATAGTTAAGAATGGAGCTTACTGTAGCAGATTTGAGTTAAATGCACAATGATTTGAGTGAATTACACAGTGGATCAAGTTCATTACACAATACTACTTATACAGTATTATATAATATATTTTGTTCCGGCTTACATACAAATTAGACTTAAGGACAGACCTTTGGAACAGAGCTCATTCTTAAACTGGGACTACCTGTATAAATAAGAAAGTGATACATTGTTTCTTTTATAATAAAAGCAAACTGTTTTTATAATAAAAATACTTTTCTAAAATAATTGGTATGCGTACATTCTGCTTGGATCTATACTATTCTTAAACCAATAATAATGACTGATGAATGTAGATTAATGTTCACTGGTGAACCTGTCAGAACCTGACCTTTACCCTTCATTTTGATTCCATTGTAGTTGTAGTAGCAGTAGTAGTAATTTTATTGTCTTGCATATTTCCTCCTGTGATACCCTGGAGCAACCTTCTATTGATTGTTTTCCCAATTCTGACATGAATGTCAGCTGGAAGAAAAACAAAATCACTAACCAAATGAGATTGATGGCATATATGAAGAGAGTTACTGTGAACAGAACCTTGTGATTTTAAAACAGAATTAAAACATTTTTTTAAAATGTTTATTAAAATATAATCCAGACTGTTAACATATAGACATACTGAAAAGACTATTTCCTTGGATAAAATATCTCTATAGAAAGGTTATTGATATTTTTGTTTTATTTGTGCATGTACTTATATTCCATAATATTTTAAGGAAAATACTCTTCTAAACAAAAATGCTGATTTCATTATTTTAAAAGGAAATTAAATCAAATTAGTGGTCATATAGAAAGTAAAATACTGTGAATATTGCTGATATTGTTGATAGAAGATACATAGTCTTAGCAATCAAACGCTAACAGTGGAAAGCCTGATTCCGTATAGTTTCTGAGGAAAATTGAGGACCTAAATAAAAGAAATAATGGTATATAATATGCTGTTATATAATTAGGCCTCAGGACTTTAGATGCTATCTCTTCTTAACCTAAAACCTTGAAAAATGTTTATTTTTTAATCTTAAAATTTGTGTATGTCATGTAAACCATACCAATTTTTCACTGTTACTCTACATTTTTAAGAAAAAATATTTCAATCCATTGTGAATCCCAGTCAGACAGTTTGAACCATTTGAGGCCTATGTTGGAAAAAAATGATATAATATCAAACTGTTAAACTGATTGGATGCAAAAAAGTGATTTAAAGCTGTTTAAATATGTCTGATAGAAAAACTGTAAGAAATTCTAAAGAGACCTTTGAACTAAAACCTTGGCGTTTAACAAGGACAAAGTATCTTGAATTAAATAAGCAAATATATAACTATGCAGGTGGTACAGTGGCCACAACACAATAATTGCAAATAACATCTAGGTCATTATGATACATTGGTCTCTGCAGTTGCTTTTGAGAGGTTTGCCCTCTGTTGGAAGGAACTATTCCATGATTTGGAGGCCATTCTGGAAAATGGCTCCTGGTGAAACAAAGATGGCAGCTTTGCCTGGGAAGCGTTTGCCCACCTTTGGCTGGCAGATCAGTTATATCCTACCTACACTGGGAGGTCTTGGCAATTTTGATTCACGCCCTTATGATCGCATTACTATTTTACTGTAAAGCATCCTACTTGGAATGAAGGCATCTCAAAAGATAAATTTTTCTAAGAATATAACAGCCAGATTACTAGCAGGAGATAATCATTATTGTACGGTAATGCCTGTTTTTCAGTTGCCGTACTGGTTATTAGTAGGCTGTTGGGTCCAACTGAAGTCTTGGGATAGGGGGATATAAATGGCTCTGAAATAAATTAAAAAATGACCTAATGTAGCTGGTAAAATCCTTCAGGCAATTAACATTTACTTCCACTAAGAACCATGTAAACAAGCTTGTAAATTTTTTATCTTGCATTTGAACTGTTTCTGTGGCAAATGAAAACATGTATTATCCTTTACCATTTCTCACCATTTTACTTCTTCACATGCTGGTAAAACAAAATAGGCATTTTCACTTATACAATCTGTGTAATTCATAACACTTCTGTACTCTGTTTCATATAGCATAGTATTAAAATATGCAAATTTAAACAACTTTACCTAACAAGACATGTGGAAGTAGGACAAAGTTTCCTTAATAAGATTTGCTAATTTTCCTGTATGTGCTTAATTGAATGCACTTGAATTGCAGTTTGTGCCAGATTTCACATTGCATATTTTAAATGAAAACAAATATTTACTGCTTATGTAGGCTGTGCAAGGTCGTTCTATTGCACAACAGGATAGAGACTTGCGTGTTGATTTGGGATTTCGAGGAATGCCAATGACAGAAGAACAGAGGCGACAATTCAGCCCAGGTCCACGAACAACAATGTTCCGTATTCCAGAGTTTAAATGGTCCCCCATGCACCAGAGATTACTGACTGATTTACTGTTTGCTTTAGAAACTGATGTGCATGTTTGGAGAAGGTAAGAGATCATTTATTTTTCTAGTAATGGACAGGCATGATAAAACATGTAGAGAATTATTTAATATCTTCATATTATAAGATTCTCATATTTGATGTAGTCTAGATACCAGTTGGGCAGAACCACATGATGAAAACGAGGCAAGGTCTTACATAGTGAATTGGGATTTTTTTGAGATTGTGGAACCTGACAAAATGGATGGGTTGTTCTGTGGTGTAAGCTTTGACACCTGTGGGCTAACTTCATATCCCACCTGGCTCCTTTGGATGATGAGTGCCTTGATAGAGCAGTGCTGCACATTTTCTTGAAGAGGCCACCTCTCCATTCTGCTGTATTTGAGATTTCTGGCCAGCCTCCAACCTTCCTTTAGGAGGGAAGGTTGTGGGAAATAAGCTACACAGGATCATAAAAAAGTAGATTATCTAGATCAGTGTCTCTCAACCTCAGCAACTTTAAGATGTGTGGACTTCAACTCCCAAAATTTCCCAGCCAGCCACACATCTTAAAGTTGTCAAGGTTGAGAAACACTGATCTAGAATCAGGCTCCATCATGAGACGGGAAGTTATCTGTACTGCAGATAACTCTCATTGAAAGCTGAATAGAAGGAATGCACCCCTCTTGGTCCTATTAAGCTTCCTAGCAGCATTCAGTACCATCCTTCTGGGCAGCCAGCAAGGGGTGGGAGAACATTTTATAGTGGTTCCACTCCTATCTAAGCAGACAGTTTTAGTTGGTAGCCATGGGATGGGAGTAGTTGCAGGTACTGGAGGGCTCGGTTCTCATGCTTTTTAACATGTACATGAACTGTATTGACTGAGGTGTCATCAGCTTTATTCACCTGCATTTTGCCATCACAGTCTTAAATGGAAATGCTATGGAAGTCTTCAACCATATTCTGGAAACTGTGAGCAGTTAGGGGCATTATGACAGTATGTTTGCTGCCCTGGTTAACGTTAGGCTTCTGGGTGCTGGTTGTCATCTATAAAAACCATGGCATAGGGCACTGTTATTTGAGGGATGCCTTTCTCCTGTGATGTCTGCCTGTCCTGTAAGATCTGACAAAGTCAGCATGCTTCAGGTCCCATCTTTCAAACAATGTCATCTAATGGAACTTTTGAGGTGTGCCTTCTTTAGTTGTGGTACCTACCACCTGGAACAGTATCTCTCCAAGCCCTGACTCTACTCTCTTTTAGATGAACCTTTAAGGATTCTTTCCACAGGCTCTGGGCTCAATATGTGTTGGTTTTGTTGTTATAGTGTTTGCTGTTTCCCTGTTCAGCATCTTTTCTCCTTTTATGGTTTTGATTGTGGTTTGAATATTTATGTTTTTAATATATACACTGCTGAAAATGTGTTTAGATATTACCTTGAGGAAGGTATGAAAGAGCTGTTAAGAGGAGAGGGAAGGAACAAGCTTTAACAGTCCAGAGATCAAAGCATGCTTGAGAATGAAACTCAAAACAAAATACCCCATCTTGATTTTGTTTAATATAAAATGGGACACAGAGAAACTTGGTCAGGCTTTCAAGATTCTGTTATTATACACTACAACAATAAAGTTGAATCCCTGGAATCCCTGTGGCATCTGTTTCTTGGCATGGCCTACCTCAAAGGATTGACATCAATCTTGAAAGCCTCACAAGTCTCTCATGACAGAGGCATCAGACCTTGCTTTTAGCTCTTGGAGATGGCAACAGATCCTTGGATCATCCCACCGTCTGTAGAACAAGTTGTCATGACATTACAACCAACAGTAAGTGAACATACAAATCATGGACTTGCACAATGCCATGCTACATCTAATATAGCAACTGGGGCAAAGCTTGCCTCAACCAGAAGCAGCTCCACAACTTGTGGCCCAGCCAGTGTTGCTTCATTTTCATGGAAGTTTCTGGAGAACGTATGGGAGAAGGGGAGTTGCTCAGGATCAATTTCTGACTTTCACAACCCAGCATTAATTGTTTATGGAGAGTTGGCCAGGGGAATTTCTCACAAATCGCTCTAAGTTTGCCCTTATTCTTAGTCTACTGAAAGAGGGGACTGCTAAATAGATTGTGCCCCTCATTGGGGGTAATTATATACCATTGGATAATTGTCATCTTCATGCAAAGATTTAGAACTGCTCATCCAAGAGATCAACAGCAAATTGGAGGATTCACAGGGTGAGCCAGAAAATATCTGAATTCATAAACATGTAGTTGATTTTCAGCTGTATGCCAGAGATGTGGACTGGAATGATCTTGCTCTGACTAACCAGGAAACTTGCTGGTGAACTGATGCACACCAGAACATTTGGAAGAATTGTTTCAACATTGTGTGTTAATCGATGGGTGATTGGAGGAATTGAGGCAAAGAGGAAATCATTTTATATCCTCTCTTCACTCCAGTTTCCTTCCCTGTGGTCTTCTCAGTTATCAGGGGAGGAGGTTTTACAGCCTTTCTTTGACCCAACCACCTTCCCTCTAGCCTCTTTGGCCTCCAGTTCTGGAGAACCCATACAAATAGAAGCAGTGAAGAGATCCCTGTTCTCAGCAGAGAAACGGAGAAGGTGAGATCTCAGTTTATATTTCTACTGTAGAACCTTAGGACACCTAGCCAAGATGTACATGGTTAAAGTACAGACCTCTGAGCCAGTTATGCAGTGCTGCACCTGTGGAACTGTAGGCCACATAGCAAGCTAGTTTCAGAATCTCTCCAGAGATTCATCTTCAGGAAACCTCTCAGCCTCCACTCCCATGAGCTTGTTATGGAAGCCCTCAGACAATTAAGAAGTTGCAGAACTGATAAAAGGCAAGTGCATTTTATTATTCCTGTTAATCTTTGCACCCCCTCAGGCATAGAAATACAGCTGTCCACTCTTTCAGGCTCTGGTGTAACAGCTAAATTCATATTAATTGCTCACACAGTTATTAGAAAAAACCAAGCTTGTGGAAACAATTGGCAGGCAATTGTTTTGACCTGGCCCCATTTTGCAATATACAGTTCCTCTACAGCTGAAAATAAATCATATGGAATTCTTGCCATTCTGTATCACAGGTTCCATCCATGTCTAGTACTGGGCATAGATTGGATGAAGACTTGTAATACATATGTCCATGGGGAGCAAGGCACAATTTCTTTCCATCTCAAAAGTGTCAGTAGCACTGTTTACAGGTATCCCACCCTTTTCCTTGTCACTCTTCTGAACCTATACTATTATAGATCACACTACCTCTTCAGAACGGCTAGACTACCTTAAGAAGGCATGCATTTTTACTAAATTGGATTTGAGAGGTGCTACAATTTGATCAGAATGAAAAAGGGCCATGAATATTTAATAGCTTTTTATATGAGTATAGCAAATTTGAATAAACAGTAATGCCATTTGGACTGATTAATTGTTCATCAATCTTCTTTAGATTTGTGAATATTTTTTGATGTTTTGGACAAATATGTAGTTATATCTTAGATGATATACTGACTTTTTTTCAGAAGACCCACTTTGTACAAGACCCATATCAGAAATGTTTTAGAGCAATTCTACACATACTTTTTGCTAAATTGGAAAAATGTGGATTTGATCTTCACAGTTGGATTCTTTGGGTTATTGGATCTCTACAATCAGGATACAAATGGATCCTACAAAAGTACAATATGTGCTTTTGTAGCAGACACCTAGAAATGTGAATGATGTCCAGTGTTTTCTGGGCTTTGATAATTTCTGTAGAACTGAATACCTAAGACCATGTTCTTAACTTCTAAAGAAAAGAAATTCAGATGGTCTGTTTAAGAGCATGCAGCTTTTTAAAAGTTGAAAATCCTCTTCCCAGCCCTTTATTGTGCAAACTGATGCCTTGGACTTGCCCTTGGGAGCTGTTCTCCAACTTTAATCAAAGGAAAGGGAGATCTCTTGCCTTATGCATTTTATTCCAGACTGCTTCTTCCATTTGAAGAAATTATGACACTTTCAGTAGAGTTGCTTGTTATAAAAGCAGTATTCCAACATTGGAGGTATTTCTTGGATAGAATATCCAGTACAGGTATGCATAGGTCATAAAAATTTGGAGCACGTGCAGAAAGCCCTATGCCACATCAGATCAGATGGTGCACTTTTTCTTCCATTTCAATTTTTATATCATTTATATTACTGGCTCACAGAACAAGCTACCAAATGCACACATAAGCAATGAATATGATTTTCCACGCCCATTCCTCTCTACCATGATTCTGCATCCAAGAAACATTGCCCCTCTCCTGCGTATAGGCCTTCCAGAAAGTTTGGGGGCAGAAAGTAGATCTGATGATTGGATTAGATTGCAACAACTACAGGATCCACGTGTCAGGGCTTGCTTGGATGAACCATAGATTAATTCTTCCCTTTCTCAGTGACTAACAGATAGTTCCTTCACAATGGCCATTTATACAACTCTGCTATGATAATACAACTGAAGAACATGAGGGTTTAAAACTCTGCATTGGGTGTTCAGAGAGTTTTGGTGACTTAAGGTAAGAGCAGATATCAAAGACTATGCCTCCTCCTGATATCTCTCAGTGGGCCAATGCTGTACTTGCTAAACTGGCAGGTTTCCTTCAGCCATTTCCCTCCTCTCTTGGGCCCTAGGACAGGTATCTATGGATTTTATTACTGATATTCCACCTGTAAAGGGTTACATAATCATTTGTGATAGTGGACTTGTTTACCAAAATGGTTCATTTCATTCCTTACAAGGGCCTCCTGTGGGTTTATGAAACTACACAATTATTTCTAGACCACTTTTTAGATATATGGGCTTAGTCAATCATGTGATTCCATAGCATGGCTCTCAATTTACATCCAGGTTTTGGAAGGCCCTCTTCCATTCAGATTCACTGTTGTGTTTTCATCATCTGGCCTCTAATGGGTCATCAGAGAAGATGAATCAATTACTAAAACAATGCTTGAAGTGTTAGGCCTTTTATCAGCAGGACAAGTGGGTTGAACTGTTGCCTCTTGCAGAATTTGCTTATACAGGTAGTCCTCAGGTTATGTCCATTCATCCAGTGACTGTTCAAAGTTATGACGGTGCTGAAAAAATGGACTTACAACAGGTCCTTGAATTTGCGGCCATCTCAGCATCTCCGTAGTCATGTGATCAAAATTCAGGCGCTTGGTGAATGACCTGCATTTATGACCGTCACAGTGTTCCATGGTCATGTTTTCCTGCCCTGCACAAATTGCCTCTGCTTCAACTCTCCGCACCCGCTTATCTCCTTTCCATCTCTGCTCTTTTGGCTGCCCTGAACAGCATGGCCTAGATGAAGAGGCTGCTGTATTCTGATGCCACCATCCCCCCTTCACTGCCTCCCCCAGCTGACCTTCATTGTCTTTGCTTTACCTTCCCTCCACTGGGTTCGCTTCCCTGGCTGCCAGGCTCCTGGTGGGCCTGCCCTGCTTCAGCAGTTTCAGCCCACCAGTGGCTGTCATGCCTTTCCTGCAGGAAGCGGTTTGCGCCAGCCTGCCCCAGACCTGCCTGGTCCCTGTGTATTTATATGGTCACTTTTGTTCTAAAGGTTTTGCTACTTCCCTTCCACAGCAAAGTCTTCCCTCTTGATTGGCATCAAGTCAAGGATAATTGATCCTCTGATGCCTTCCTCTACCCTTTCAAGGGTTGGAACATTTTCAGTTTGCTTTTTAGGAGCATCATTGACACCCTCTCCTTGGTTGGGTGTAACACCATTGCTTTTGTTTGCTCCTCCATTTATTTTTAACCAGATGTTCTCTGTGATGTTGCCAAGCTCATTCACCTGGATTTCTGAGCAGGTGCAGGTATCTTTAACATATAGAATTACTCCTCTTCCCTTTTGATTGCTTCCTTTGAACAGATGTACCTTTCAGATGTTACATTCCCAAAATGGGTGGGGGAGGAGGAGGAGTTGTACCAATATCTACTATACCTATTAAATCATATTTGACTTTTTGTAGTATGAGTTCAAGCCCATTTTGTTTATTTCCCATACTCTGATATATTGTATAGCCACTATCTTTTGTAGAGGATTGCAGAGATAACTTTGGCAAAGGAATGCAAGAAATGTTAGCAGTACTGTTAAAGAATGTCTTTTATTAAGACAGTTCATCCCTGGGAAAGTGGGAGTGTGAGAAAGAGACTCAAAATAAACCTACGTTGATTCTGCAAGGTATAAGTGGATGCAGATGAGAACTGCAGGCTCTTAAGATGTTGTTATTATACCCAACAACGATAGAGTTCCAGTACTTCTTGCAGTATCAGTTTCTTGTTGTAGCCTACCTTGAAGGGCTGACAGCTTTGAACTGTACTAGCCTGGTTCTCTTTCTGATTTCTCATAGAATCTTTTTCATAGGCTCCTTTACAGCAACATTCCCACATTCTTCTACAGTGTGCAGGATTTTATCTAAGGTCATAACTTCAGGGGTTTTGTCTCCAGCCCCCACAGCATTAAGTTTAAAGCCCTCTTGATCAAGTTTGGCATGCTTTGGCCAAACATAATTTTTACCAATCACGTGAGGTGCAGTCCATGTCGTAGCAGCAGTCCATCATCCAGATTGGATAACAGCAGTTCATATCTCAGTTTCCTCTCTCAAATGGTCTTTGGTCAATTTGTGAGACTTGTTAGGCCAATATATGCTTATAACTTGATATCACAAGGGAGATAAATTTTATATATGGGTGTGTGTGTTGCTTATTGTTTTTCAATAGTTTCCAATTTGATTTATTCCTGTTAACTAATTTTCAGTTGGTTTTGATCTTTGCAGTAGCAATTGACGTTATAGTTTTACTTACCGACTTTTTTCTTTTCTTTTTATAGTCATTCTACAAAGTCAGTCATGGACTTTGTAAATAGCAATGAAAATATTATTTTTGTACATAATACAATCCACCTCATTTCTCAAATGGTAGACAATATTATTATTGCTTGCGGAGGAATTCTGCCACTGTTGTCTGCAGCAACATCCCCAACTGTAAGTACAATATTTCCATCTAATGGATATGCTGTGAATTGCATTTCAGTGTATTAGTAACATTCTGTTTTGGGCATGGTTTTCTGTATAAGAAGAAAATAGTCACATTTTTAAGTTTTTTAATCTCTAGGATGTAAGTTTCATGCAATTTAGCAAATTTGTATACAAAACTTATTTTATATATATATATATATAAATTATTATTTATATATATATATATATATATATATATATATATATATATATATATATATATATATATATATAAACATTACAACTATATGGGTGTTTCAGCTAGGTATACTGAGAAAATCAGTGGCCAAACAGCCTCCCAAATTATATTGCTCCATTTCTATATCGTAATGGTTTACACATTCCTATTCTCATCTAGCACAGTTTTAAATGCAGACTTGACATAACAGCTATTGGATATTTAAAAGTCAGTCATAAAATAGCATATTCAACTGAACATGCAGAAAGGAGTTTGTTTAACATGAAATAAGATACAATTGCAGTGTCTTCTCTTTAAATTTTGAAAGGAGAGTAAAATGAAAGAATGTTATTAACATCATTTAAAATTGTAATTGTTTAGGTATCCGCAGTGAAATTAATAGCCTTACAATCTTTTATGTATCTAATGAGTACTTTATTAATGCTATACTAATTCTTTATCAATTTGGATTACAGCGATGCCATACAATTGAAGTTAAAATTTAGAAAACAAGTTTTCAAAAGTTCACTTTTTAAAGTAAATTATTCAAATTGTGAATTAATACATGATTTAAAAATATTACTTTCTGTTTTGCATTGTATTTTCATTTGACTGTAACATTTCTTTTTCTTTTTGTTGTGATCTGTTGTCTGCTTTGTCTATTGCATGTCCAGGGTTCTAAGGTTAGTATTACTGTTACAAGTTTCAGTTTTTAGCTTTTAGAATTAGGTTTATTTTTTTTTTTCTGTGTGTATTTTTAAATTATTCAGCCTCTTTCCATAAAAAAGTAAATACATTATGAACTGGTTTTGATTGTATAATCTAACTAAATAAGAGTAAAAGCCACATTCAAAGGACATCACTTCCAATATTTTTATTTAAATATACCATGACATGAGAGAACAGACTTTGATTTTGCATTTCCTTTTTGCTGCTTCTTGCATCTTTTTTGGGTCCTGTGAGGTCCCATAGGACATTTGAACATGGTGATACAACTGTTCTCTGCCTTACCACATGGACAGCAATTTCTGAACTAGGGGTCTTGGCTCAATAAATGTGTCACTTTAAAGGAAAAAAATGAATTGGAGCAGTATTTAAGAAGAAAACTCAAGAAAGCGCTGATTTTGTTTCTTAATCTTTCCAGAGTTTATAAATATATTCAATACTAATGTTAGAAAAGGCTAAATATTTTTTCTCTTTCAAAAGCACACATCATTTGGGGGCCCAGAATATATCTTGAATGGAAATAGCATGTTTCCATTGCTGTAACTCCAGCTGTAGATGAACACATGCTGTTATAATTTATAAAATACTCATTTTTATGAAACCAAAATTTAGAGAACTCTAAAAGCCTGTAGAAGCTCAAACAACTTTGGGAGCTCCCCCCCCCCCCATAACTATCCTGTGGACCCTGAGCATGAAGGAACACTGATGCTGACTAATTACTGGAGGTGGATGGGGAAGGGGGGGGGGTGAATGAAATGTCTGGAAATAGGAAATGGAATTGCAACACTGTGTTGCAGAACACAATAATACATTCAAATGTGCATCCTGAATAACATTTTCTAATATGAATAAACAGTATCTGCATCTTTAACTTCAGAGGGTTAGCAGCAAAAGAGCAAATAATCTTATGATACTTTACAACAAAGAGGTTTATTATGGCATTAGCTTTCATGGATTTCACTTAATGAAGTTTCTGTAGCCAACAAAAGCTTTTAACATAATAAATCTTGCAGTCTTTAATATGTTCGTAAGTTACCGGTAAGGCACTTTGTTGATTTTTCTGTTATCTGGAGTGCATTGAAGATGTTCTCTACAAAACTCTGTTTTTATACTGAACATTACAACAGAATGTTCTATGGTCTTGTTGCTAAAATAGTTGTTTAGTTAGCATGAAAAAACCTGTCTGATTGGTGAATAAATTGTTTAACTGGAGAGTAATGATAGCTTTCTACAGAACCATGCACCATTTTTTCCTATATTTTAATGAGCATAGAGCCCTATTTCAGTGTTTGCAGAATGTTTCCCAATGAAAATAGATTTTTCTATTTTGGTTTTATTTAGTGAAGACTAAAATATAAATATAAAACCTAATGGGTTTGAATAAATTAGAAGAAAGGTGTGATTCTGAGATTTCATATGTATAATATGCGCAAGTCAGTCTCTCTCTCTCTCTCTCACATACACACACATACACACACACACACACAAACAGACAATACATAGTATGTCTGTGTACAATAGTTTTATACCCAAATTACTAATAGAATATTTTTGCAGAAGTTATTGCAAAATTGTTTCTTTTAAAAGTGATACTGTAGCTTCTGAAACACGGAAAAGAATGGATTTTTAAAAATATTTTTAAAATCTGTTTAATTATATTATTACAAGACATAAGTAATACATTCTGGTCAAAGTCTTAGTTCTACATAACATGCCATGTTTATGGTATTTTACTCTTAATTTCCCAGTGAGGAGAAAGGTATAGCTGATTTATGCAATTTCTTATTCTCTTGTATTCCTTTAACAGAGAAAATGAGAATCCATTCTGCCTTAACTTATATGCCCACTTTATTGAAGTTGGTTCATAAAAATAGTTTTTGTTCTAGGGGTTTCATATTATATAATATGCATGCATGTAAAATTTTCATATTTGTTGCTATCCTATTTATTCTGTGTTTCCCCATAGTCAACATGCAAAGACGAAATGAAATAAATGTGCATTTAATGCATTCACATGTGTGCTACATTAGGAGTCTAATGTTATGACTTTCTTTTCAAGACGGAATTGGAGAATATAGAAGTAACTCAGGGTATGTCCGCAGAGACAGCAGTAACGTTCCTCAGCCGGCTGATGGCTATGGTTGACGTACTAGTATTTGCCAGTTCACTAAATTTTAGTGAAATTGAAGCCGAAAAAAACATGTCTTCTGGAGGCTTAATGCGACAGTGCCTAAGGCTTGGTAAGTTTCCGCAGAAGAGCTCAGTGCATTAAGTAATTACATATAGACCAATTAAATTTGGTTTTAGTGTGGGGAAAGAAAAAAAAAAAGCCATATGTGGAAGCTCACTTGATTTTGACTCAGAAGGAATATTTTATGGGACATTAATGGGATGTTAACTTTTTTTTTTAACCTTTGGATATAAGAAACTTTTGATTTAATATTTGAATTCTAACAGAGACAAATTTTTAATGAAAAATAAAATTTATCATTCAATCATGAAGTGTGTTAATGGTTTTGCTTCTTTTGAGGATATTTCTGCTTTTCTTCACCTTTAGGAGAAATATTTTTTTCTACCAATTAGAGATTCCCCAAATCTAGAAATCAGTTGTCAGTATCTGTACATCCTGTTTTATACCATCATTTATTTTTCTTCTGATAATTATAACACAGCTGTAGGAGAAACACATTTCAAATATATATTTTAAGCAAGCAACTGACAACATGAACTGCTGTAAAGTATTATATCTACATTACCATTTTCCCTAGTGCTGGAGTATACAAGCTATTGTAGTTGTGTTAGCCATAAAGAAAAACATATAAAATCTGAAGAGGCAATATCTTTATTACCTGAAGTTCTACAAAATTGTTGCAAACTGTCAAGCACCTAAGAATTCATCATCAGGCAAGTTGGTTCAAAACTAGGGAGGAAAAATAGAGGAAATTTGGCTGATCTTCCAACTCCTGTTGATTGTCTTAAATAATTTAGGTGGTATTATGGAAATAAAGGTTGGGCTTTGAAGAAGCAGGATAGAAAGAGCATTGATGCTTTTGAACTTTGGTGTTGGAGAAGACTCTTAAAAATACTGTGGACAGCCAAGAAAACAAACGGATCAACAAATCAACCCAGAGTTTTCACTCAAGGCAAAAATGACCAGGCTCAAATTATCTGGCTTTGGACACATTATGTGAAGACCTAGCTCTCTGGAGAACACTAATGCTGGGAAGGGTGGACGGAAAGTCTGTACCCTATTTATACATATTAAAATCTTAAAATAAACTTTCAATGCTGTCATTCTTTATGCTAGAAGTCCAAGCATTCCAAATGTCTTAGTTTAAGTTTTGTTTCAAAATTAAAAGCTCAAGTAGACATTCCTTATGTCAGAGCTCCCTCTTGTGGTTCTAAATATCTCATGAAGTTCATAGAAAGAAGAAAGCATAAAAGCACCAAATAATGTGTAGACTAAACAAAGCTGGTTGCAGGAAAATAAATTCAGGTAAGGGAAACAAAGTGGCAATCATCATCATCATCATCATCATCATCATTTATGATTGTTCTTATCCCTCTTATAAACCAATATGTAGTTATAAAACTATTATAAAACGACTAAACTATTGACCATTCAAAAGGAAATAATAAGCAGTTGGAAAAATTAATTAGGCTGTCTTGGATCACAAAAGCATATGCTCCTAAATCCCAAAATTAAAGAAAAGAATGAAAAGGAGATATAATGAAAAAGAAGGATTATTAAGTGAATTTAAATTAAAACTTGAAAGTTCTACTTGGCTGGGTCGCATTGTTCACTGCCTGCATAAAATTCTAATTTGGATGATACCTCCTTTAAAGAAATTCTGTGTCTCTTAATGAGCTACCATCTAGAATTGAATTTGTAAGTAAAATTAGATTCTTCTAAGGCTTACTTTAATGATAAACATGACAAATTAATGACCAAATTAGGACACCAGGGGGAAAAAAATTGCAGACAAAACACCAGGAGTTACCTTCAGTTCAATCATCCCAAAAGACAACTAAACAAGTTGGAAGTTAAACTACTTTCCTGGATATCTGAAACAGAATTACATTAAAATAACCTGAAGTTTAGAAATATATCTGAGGATTTGAGGAAATAAGATTTAGAAAGAGAAATGAAAAACGTATTCAAAACTTACCTTGACTTGGATGTAGAAGAAACTTTGGAAATTCAAGATATTCTGGGACAGCACAAAAAAGAAAATTGCCCTGTGCTATATGTATTAATTTTACATATGCTATATTTTTACTGGAATTTTAATTCTAGTGCTGGAATTTTAATTCTAGTACTAGAATTAAAAAGAAGTAATACTCCCTTAAAATTTGGGGACACAGTAATTGAGATTCTATCAGATGCATATTCATACATTCTTAGAGGACAAACCTGAAATTTCTGACAACTGTTGTTTAAAAAAAAAGTCAGATACAGGAGAACTATTACACTCCATCCAGAGGATAAAGATTTTGTATATTCCACTGATGATGCCAATAGAATGCTCATTGCCTGTGAAAGAACAAGGGAATGAAGACTGAGAAGGGACAGAAGTCCAAAAATTGGACCCAAAGGTTTCTATTTCTTCATAAATTATCTTGATAATTGACATAATGGATCAAATTAAAATATTCCTCAACTATTATTAATGGGATTAATTGCCCATTTCAAATTAAAAAAATCATCCCAAAAAAGAAAATGCACATATAATATGTCTTCAAGAGCCATGTATTTAAAAAGGTAATATAAACTTGTTGGAATGTAGATATTTTGTGGCCTGAGGCAGATGGAAAAAAAATGGAGTGGCTATAAACATGAAAAAATGTACTATGGAATTTGGAAAAGCAAATCCAAGATTAAGATGGGTCATTTGAAATGTTAGATTTTCAAACTGAATTTGGGGAAATAATAGTTGGCTCAATTTATGACTCAAATGACAATGAAATAAAGCTCTGTGAAACATTTTTCTCGACATCTTGATATTATAGAGGGAGATATTATGATTTTTGGAGATATAATTTTTTTCCTTCAAACAAATATGATTTATTTAAAAGGCAATTTGGTAAACTCCCACAAAATTTCTTAGACTTATGCCCTTATTATTTCATTTTAATGCACAGAGATAAAAATAAACTGCAGAGAAAAAATATATACTTATTGTTCTTCAGTTCACAAAAGTTCCTTAAGAATAGATATACGACTAACAAATTTAACTGCTAGAACAGAACATCATATTTGAAGTGCTAACAGGAATTAAAGAGCTTCTTCCAAATCAGTTTAACCTCTGATGTTAAACTGATATGACTCTAGCAAAGCATCCATGAGACAATTGTTTATTTTTCTAGCAGTTACTGGGCCTTATTTATATATTTTTGGTGAAATATGATTCAGAAACCAGAATAAAGCAAGTTTGTTTCTGAACATTCAAAAGCTTAAAACTTTATTTGGTGTCCTAATAAATATATTGCCTTTAAGGATTTTGGAATTCATTTTGTCTTCTTGTTTCAATAATTACCTTATTTACATGTTGTTGTTCAGTCGTTAAGCCGTGTCCGACTCTTTGTGACCCCATGAACCATATTGCGCCAGGCCTTCCTGTCCTTCACTGCCTCCCTGAGTTTGCTCAGTTTCATGCTCATTGCTTCAGTGATGCTATCTAACCATCTCATCCTCTGCCGTCCTCTTCTCCTTTTGCCTTCAATCTTTCCCAGCATCAGGGTCTTCTCCAAAGAGATCTCTCTTCGCATTAGGTGGCCAAAATATCTGAGCTTGAGCTTCATTATCAATCCTTCCAATGAGCAATCAGGGTTGATTTCCTTTAAGATTGACTGGTCTGACCTCCTAGCAGTCCAGGGGACTCTCAAGAGTCTTCTCCAGCACCACAGTTCAAAGGCATCAATTCTTCGGCGCTCGGCCTTTTTTATGGTCCAGCTCTCACAGCCATACATTACTACTGGAACCTTATTTACATGAGATTGCCTGATAGTTAGATGAAAGACAGGCAGTGCTCTAGTCTTCCCCATTTTTTTTTTCTGTATCATGAGGCTGATCAATCAAGTGGGTGGCTCCCAACTCGACTTTTTTGACCCCTACAGATAGTTCTAGTTCCAGTTTCTTTTTGTACTTCTTGCCATCTTTCAGGATTGTACTCCCTAATTTGGTTGAAAAATGCTAAATAACAGCGGAACATTTTCCACTTCTCAGTAGAAATAAAATAAACAGATGCATTAGGCATCTATTACATCTTATATGTGGTTAACACATAAAACAGAACATCTTCTTTCTTCCAAAAGAAGAAAAAGAACTTAAACTTTCTCTCCTCCCCCCCCCCCGCTTTCAGATATTATAGCATCATTCACTGTGGCTCTCAGGTGACAAAATAATTATAGTTTTCAAAATATTTAGCTTCCAGCTGCAAGAAGTTTGTCTACTTCTGAGTTCAGCATTGTATACTTTGATCATCAGTTGGTCTCAAAATCTTAACAGAAGTGTAATTATTAATTTGCCAAAAATTGAGCCTTACACCTTTTGTATGTTAAAGATACACTCTGTCATTGTTACATTCCCTCTGTAGTCACTAATTTGTCATTTATAGGCTTTGTGTCATGCATTTCCTTATGTGCCAAATTCCCTTTTTTCTGCTTTTTGTTTTTCTTCTGTTATTTTTGAACCACCTTAGTTTTGAACCACCTTGCCTGCTTATCCTCTTTTGTATGACATTCCTGGACCTCACCAAGTAATTTACATATTGGTCCTAAATTTCTTCTCCCTTCCTATTTTAAATTGAACATACCTAAATGTGTTCAGTTATACAATTTGTCCTATTGCTCCTAAATAAATGTTTAGCAATATCACAATTTTTGAATAAATACATACGATTAAGAGACACACCTAATACTAACCTTAATTTATCTGTTCATAAATACACTCTAAAATAAAATTAAGACATACTATAATAATTCATTTTGATAGAACTTGCGTTTTGATATATTTGTTTCATTGGCATTTTAATGACTTTATTACTGAATAGTAGTTGCAATTAATATATGTAATAACATATGTGTATATATATTTCAATTATTTAGTTTGTTGTGTTGCTGTGAGAAACTGTTTGGAATGTCGACAAAGGCAAAGAGAGAAAGTAAACAAATCTTCACTAATTTGCAGTAAAACACAAGAGACTCTTCAGGGCATAAGTGCAACTACTACTACCAAGGTAAAATATTTTCTTTTAATATATAACAGTCCATTAAAAATGAATAGGGAAACTTCACAGTTTGGTAATACCAAAATTATTTTCTTCTGTGCTTCCAGAAAGGCACCTTTACAACTTTCACAGTCTTGAGACAGCATCTGGATTTACTAGGAATGGTTGCATTTCATTTATTTATTACCAGTGCTTTTCATCCCTTCAGACAAGTGAATCTAAGAAGCTTACAAAGCTACCAAGAGTAATACTGACAAAACAAAAGAGAAAAAAATGTATATATCAAACAATTCAACATCAGTTATAGCAGTACAATATTTTATTTATTTATTTATTCAAATTTGTTATAGCCGCCCAACTCCAATGGACTCTGGGTGGCTTACAAAACCAAAAAAAGTTATAAAAACAGATAAAACATAAAACCACACAGACAGTCCAGACTAAAATGATCTTAAAAGTGACAGAAAGCAGAGTCCCCCAAAATACAATAATACAACGCCAGGCCTGGGACCAAAGCCAGGTTTTAAAAGCTTTCTGGAAACCTAGGAGAGAGGGCAGTGTCCTTATCTTGAGGGGATGCTGTTCCAGAAGGTGGGAACAGCTTCCTTGGTCCTGCAAGATGCAACATTTCATAGAGGGGACCTGGAGTGCTCCTCCTCTGCTGGAACATACTGTGTGGGCAGAAATGATTGAGACAATTGGTCCCTTATAAGGCCTAAAAAGAAGGTGTCTTATATATTCCACATATCTTCTTCATCAGTTCCTCAAGTCTTCACAAGCTTTCTGAATGTTACTAGTAACCATATGTGTTTTTTTCTGGGGAAGTTGTTTCAACAGAAGGGGAACTCTAGCAAACAACGTTTGGTTCTGAGTCTGTCCTGCTGTAGTTCCTGGGGAATGGTGATTTTCTTTAGGCATGCCTCAGGCAAGCAGTCTCCCAGATTCCCAGGTCCCATGCCATGTAAGACTTTATAAGTTATTAATGGCACCCTAAATTGCACCCAGAAACAAATGGACAACCAGCATAACTCCCACAGTATTGCTGTTGGTTGATGATATGGGGTGATGATAGTTTGTACCAGCTGAAATTTCTGGGTGGTCTTCAAAGGCTGTCTCATGTAGAGCAAATTACAGTAGTCCAGTCAATAAGTTACAAAGGCATGAGTCTTGCCAGTGCTTTTAGTTCTATAATATGGATAATTTAAAATGCAACATTATATGAACTTCCCTTTTTTTTTCCTCTTAGACTTTTTTTTTAACAGAATATCAGAGAAGATAAAAGGATTGGATATGAAATTTTCTTTTAAAATAACATAGTCAATGAAATAGTTATCTCTGGTATTCATAATCAGTATTTACATTGATGAAGCCTCCAGTAAACTTATTTTATTTAAGTAGATATGGAGAGAACTTATTATATAAAACAAATGAATCATTGTGTTAGAGGAGCTTATATTGATCTTTAAGATGTGAAACTGACATACTGTATATGATAGGCACTTTAAAAGTTTTTGATGATAGTTGCCTGTGTCCATTTTTTAAAATATGTTTATAATTTGTTGTATAGAAATGCAATGTAAAGAATTTTAATTGACAACATTAAAATTTAAATTTGTGTCATATAGAAGCCAACTGAAACATAAACTGATTGTACAATATTGGTTTTAGCACTGTTCTAGTAACAACCAGATTGGGGTGCCAAATTTTAAATCTGAAACCAACTTCACATACTGTATTTGAAACCAATAAAATACAAACTGCCTGACTGGTTGATAACTTCAAAAGCTGACTCTACAATTTGCTGAAACTCTGCAACTATTGCATTTTTAGGCTCCATTGGAAAATGTTCCCGGTAACCTATCCCCAATTAAAGACCCAGATAGGCTTCTTCAAGATGTTGATATTAATCGACTGCGAGCGGTTGTATTTCGTGATGTGGTAAGTATTATTGTGCTGCAGCTTTTAAAGAAAATATTGCCCCACTGGGTACATAGGCAAAGTGGGGAGCAAAGTCCAAACTGAGTGTTGATGACTTTCCTGTTTTGTCTACACAAGTCTGATTAACTAGTAAAAAAGTTTTATGGCTTCCTTCTAAGTTCTCCTCTGGGAGGAGTCACAAACTGGTTTGAGAATCTCTGAGTTAACATACATGGTATGATTAGAGTGATGTATTTGATTTTATTTCCCAACATTGCGATAGTTCTCATGTGTACATGTCTCAACCTTCTATAAGATGATAATTAAAGTACGTAGACCCAGTCATACCCTCTCTCACAGTCTACATTTTGGGAAGGTGAAAGAAATGTTCACATAAGTACCAGTCAAGGAAATGTCTAAAATGACTGTCATATAATAGCTTGTTTGTTTCCTTTTAATTTTAGTAATTTGCTCTACAACATTAAGACAGAAATGATAACTCTATCGTGTATTTTAATTGTATTTTATTTTGTGTGTGTGTGTATGTTTTTCTTTTCTCCAACAGGATGATAGCAAACAGGCACAATTTTTAGCTTTGGCTGTAGTTTACTTCATTTCTGTTTTAATGGTCTCCAAGTATCGGGATATTCTTGAACCACAACGAGAAACTGCAAGGTCTGGAAGCCAGGCAGGTAGAAATATCAGGCAAGAAATAAATTCACCAACAAGTACAGGTACTGCTGTTTTTCAGTTAATGCTGAGGAACTGTTGGGACACTTGATATTTGAATGTAGAAATTGAAGAATAAAGAATGCCTATTGACTTTTGAAAATATTTCTGCTTTTTCTACCATTGTAGTTAGGATGGTCTTAAGGACTAATTCTGAGTAAAGTTTTATTGGCAACAGATAGGACACTTTCTTCTAAGGCATGTAATTAATTGCAGGACACCAGCTAATTACTTACCCATTTTTTTTCATGAAAAATCAATTTTTATGTTTATTATATGATTTGAATTCAGATCATAAGTTATGTGATTCCGTTACTTTATGACAGTTTAGCAGCTGGGTATTTTTACACCATAATAGAATCTATATTTTGCCTGCACAAAATCCCAGATTTAATTTTTACTTATCAACATCTCTAAGGAGAGCCCCTGTCATGGCAAACTAGAGCAAATAATCTTATTTGGGATATGGTGTCATTTGAACATTAACAGTAACAACCATGGATGCAATATAATATATGTGCACTAGAAGAGAGAGACAGACATTTTATATTAATAAAATAAAAATATACTGGTTTATTTTTACTTATAAGCACCTATCTTGAAATACTCCTACTGTCTGAAAGGTGGTGTTTTGCCATTTGGCAAATACTGCCACCAGTCCATATTGCCAGTAGAGCAATCATTCAAAATTATCATCTAATCAATGAAAGTAAACAAAAACATATTTTGCGTAGATAAAATCTAATTATCCATAAAAGGGGAATAGTACTATATTTAGACAGAACTGAAGATTTTATAAACATTTAGGTGAATTTTAGATACAATACATGGCATGAAGGCATTTGTTCTCCTTAACAAAAACTGGATTAAATTTACTTTTTAGAGGCCTGAAAAGCTAGTGGAAATTTCGTTGTTGGAAAATATGTCTAACTACATGTCCTAACTTTGCTAGTTAAGTTAATAGTTGTTTGGGAATTCTAGTGTAACAGTGTATTTTCAGAAACTGTACTTGCTTTTAGTCCTCTAATTCACTAGGATTGTTGATTCAGCTTTTATGGAAGTGATTTAGGTGCTGTTTGTTTCAAGAGAGCTGGATTAAAACCAGCTTTGCCCTGGGTCATACTGCAAGGTCATAAAACTTTGTTTTCTCTGATGTACATTCCTTTGGGAAGACGATATCTTAAAGTGCGTGTGAATTCTTACCTATGAAACCTCTTTCTTCAGAGGCAGAGGTTCTTTGGATGAGACTCTTTAAAGATTGCCTCATTGGCATATTTTGTTTATATTGCAAACATACTGGAAAGAGAGTCAAAATTAATGGCAGATCCTTCCTTGTATTTTGCCTTCCCTTCATCCTCCTCCTCCTCCTCCTCCTCTTCATCTTTCTTTTTCTTCATCTTTTAATATTTTTGTAAGTAGCTCCCTGACCCTCTATCTTTTTCTCACTCTCTGCAAATGGAGGAATAAGAATATTCTTATGACATGAAATACAGTGAGCATTCTAATATTAGTTTGGATCAAGTTCCATTTGTTTAAATTTAAGCATAATTTAAAAAGAGAAATCTTGTCAGAGTCCAGTTCCTGGAATGTTTAACTTGTTTGTTAGAAGTACCTATTGTATGTAATGAGAACAGCTGTATCTTTGTTTACAATATAATCCTAGGCATGCTTATTCATGTGTCTTCTTTCCAAGTATATAGGAATAGGATTGGTGCCTAAAGACATTTTTAAAGTAACTAGAATAGTGCAATTAAACACAGTGACTTCATTTCAGATCCTTTGTTTGCTGTTTGTTTAAGGCTACTGAATCTTTCAAGATTTTCAGTATCATTAAGTGTAAGATTTGAAAATGAAATTGGTAGCAGTATATATGCTTTTTTTTTTTTTTAGCTCTTGGGGGGTTACAAATACCTTATTGATACTTTGATTATTAAATGACAAAATTGATTCATGAAAATCTGTCCTATGCTAAAATAGACAACATTACCATCAGTTCACCTAATTAAAATAAATGTTTCTGGCTCCTTAAATGCTTGAAGGATTTTGACTTAGGGTTTTTTTTTTAAAAAAATCAAACATATCTGTGTGAGAATCATATCTTTAAAATATGTATGGCTGTGCCATGTAAGCCCAATCCTTTCTTCCCAGAGAAGGTTGTTTAAAAATCAGTGGCCAAATCAGTACATGTTGTAATACTGTATATATATATATATAGGAGTTTGTTCTTACTTATTTTCTGACATATTTTTAATTACTAGTCTTCATGTTGTTTATATTATTGTGAACTATTTTCATTTTAGAATAAAACTATTGATTTCCATTGTTTATGCATGTAGAGTTCATGATATATTTCCTTTATTCAAACCATAATCAAGTAATTAACTATTCCTGCATTAATTTTTTTTAAATAAAAATAAAAATTATATTGCCTATTTTTAGATGATTTGCCTTAGAATTCAGCTACCTTTTGTGGCTGTGCTACAGTTAATGTATTTTTCTGTTTGTATGTTATTCCATATATAAAACTATTCCAACTGTTTCTGTCTTATATATGTGTATCCGTCTTTCCATATAAATGTTTCTCTGTATGTTGTATTATTTGCAAGTATGTTGTTTTTCTAGATTTCTCCCTGATAAATTGTTAGTGCCTTTGCGTGTTTCAGTAAGCTTCTGACATGGATCCTCAGTGGACTAAACTACCGGCAATAAGTAGCTGGCTCACAATTGACTCCATGATTTTCTTCACAGTTGTGGTTATACCATCTATCCCACACCCAAGTTTGAACCATGGATTCCTTGCCAAGTTAATACCTGAACAGAGCTTTACCCACTCATTTTACAAAGGTAATATTAACATCACCTCCTATTGTTTGGCACACTTATTTCATATTATATAATTCAAGAAGTTAATTATAATACAAAGTTTTGATCAAGAAGATGATATTTTGGGTTACATACAGATCAGAGTTTCTGGCAATGATACTGTGAACATTTTGTGCCTTGTTCATTAACAGTGTTATAGGAGATAATTAAAATTTAATAGTGTAAAGAAGTCTATTTCAACCCTTTAAAATAATACTGCAGTATAAGGAAGTTATATAGTACTATGTTCCTGAAACAGTTTGCTACCTTTTTTAAACCCTTTGTTTCTTTTGATTTAGAAACATGTCTTTTTCTATATAGCTTCCAATTCTTTTTACTTCCAGTAAGCAGACAGTATGATTGGAGATACCACTGAGGACAAAAAATTTGATGTCATTTCTAGGAGCAGTCACTTGGTCCCCTCCGTTTTATGCTATTACAGCAAAAAATGATGCAGAATTTTCTTCTTTTTTCTTCCATATAGCATGACATTTCTTTACCAGCTGACATACAATACATGGTTTTGCAGATATGTATAACTATACAATTTCTTATCTATCCTTTTTTTCTATGCACTGTGCAATATTAGCTGTATTTTAATTTAAATTGAATGGATAGATAGATAGATAGATAGATAGATAGATAGATAGATAGATAGATAGATAGATAAAAATTCCATAGAGACAGCCCAAAATGCTTAAGTTAGTCATACAAAGAAATAAAGGAATATTAATTTAGAATGGAGATCAGAAGACAGATGCCTTGGGCTTAGGGCAATGAGAACATTTACTGCTGCAGCAAAATAACAATTTCATAAAAAGGCAGTCTAGTGAGACTACAAACCAAACTCTTTTGAAGCCACAATTTTCTAGCTGAAAACTGTTTCAGATAAAGGTATACTTTCCCTGGAATATGTAAGAATTATAAAATCCTCACATACTTCACATTGCCAACACCACACATCTACACACAATACAAAGAAATGTCACCTTATATCGCCAGAGCCAAAAACTAACCTGTCTCCAAAAACATGTACACCCACCCTCTGGATTAAACCTAAAATTACACATATACATATTCATCATTTCTTAGCACATAGTCAGACAGTTTATATATCCATTCAAAAACACTCATTCTTATCCCAGAAGCCTTTCTCAAGGTTGCACCGCTAACTTTCCATAGGCTTTCCCAAATTCCTTACTAGTGCACATCTGTGGTCCCTAGTTCTGTTCTCCCTAGCCTTTCTTAGAAACTACTCCTGGCTAGCTTTATTAACCCTTCAATGTCTTCCATTTATTTCCAAATCCCCAGATAACATTTTGGTGCTCTCCCCAGACCCTAAAATTTATGTGGCAGCAGATTTTCCCACTGTGTTTTGTTTTGTTATCCTTTCATTTTTATCTAGTTAGTAGAATGCCAAGTTTTAGTTGCCTTGTCTTTGTTCTTTTCTTTGAAAAATGATTTTGATCCATATTATAGAACTAGGAGGCATTGTAAATAAGAAAAATGAAGAGTGAAGACCAGCTGGTAGTCATAGCACTGCTAGTTTTTAGCTAACCTCATTTTTTAAAACATTTTTTATAAATGGACAGGGAGATGAGTAGATGTCAGGATATTTTAGTTTTTCCACATAGCCTCAGGTTGTAGTCACATAACTGTAAATTAGAGACTAAACTATAACTAGAATATATTATTGGAATAAATAGGAATGGTATTGGAATTAGATCGTTGAGGTATGAGAAGAAACTCCTCTGCATTCCTGGTGTGGTGCCTATGGGTATCCTTCTGTCTTTCATATATCTCAGAGGCATTGTTAGAAAGCAAAAAATAAAAGGAGCTTGCAACATACAGCTCTGTGCCCTCCTCACAAATAGAGTTGATCTGAGATGATAGAGAGCCTGAAAAACTAACTAAAGATCCTTCAATTTTCTCCAAAAAGATACAAATGCATCAAGATTATTATTAGAATGTTTTCTGTATAAACTAGCAATAGGAATAGGCAGCATCCTAATGATATTCAACAATATTAGAATATACAAAGAACAATATTTCTTTTTCTGAATTATCTCGTCCTAATGGATTATTGCTAGTCTTCACTAGCAAAAATTAGGCAATAAATTATGTTGTATATGAAATTTTGGACTCGGATAATGATGGATTTATGTTGATCATTATCAAACTAATACAGCTTTAGACTGATTCTACAAGAAATTATTCATTCTTAAAAGAGGGCAGTTTTCCATTTTCCTTAATTCTATATTATTATTACTACAGGTGATCCTTGCTCGCAGTTATGAGGTTGCAACATTCCATGGTCACATGATTGCCATTTGCAATCTTCCCTGCTAGCTTCCAACAAACAAAGTCAATGGGGAAGCTGGCAGGAGATTGCAAATGGTGACCACGTGACATTGCACTTAATGATGGCATGGTATTCACTTAACAACAACAATCAGAAGTGCCAGAACTGCTGTCACTCAGTGGTGCGGTCACATGACGTTGCGTTTTATGACCATATTGCTTAACGACAAAAATTACCGTTGTTGACTGAGGACTACCTGTATTATTATAGTAGAATTTTGAAAAGCATTTCTGTTAATAAATGCCACAGTTGGTAATAAGAAATACCCTGGTAATAATAAACAATAAATCCATTTAGTAAAATAATTAGCCATATTATTAACCAATAATTAATAGCACAAAAATAACATCAACATAATTTATATCGGTGATTGGCATCACGTAGACTATATGCAACAGTAATTAGTGGCTATTGTAATCTTCCATGCTATGATTCAGCAGTGTGATTACTCAATGATTTTAGATAAGTTATACATTCTCAGTAATGTCAGTCTGGCTTTTTGCCTGCTTTTGGAATAGAAATGACTGCAGCAGCCCTGCGGGTAATCTGTGTCTGAAAATAATACAGAAGATATGACCCTGTTGATCTTCAAGGATTACTTAGTGACTTTCAACATGATAGTCTATGAACTTCTTTCAGATTTACTATAGTATTTGGAAGAATATGAGATGGAGTTATGGTTCACATCTTTTTTTAATAGATGCTTACAGAATGGATTGGTAGTCTTGTTGGCAGAAAAAAAAAGTTTTTTTTTTTTAAATTTTGTGGTTCTCCTCACAAATCATTTCTACTTTTAGCAATTTGAAACTGTTGAAGAAAATAATCCCCCCACATTTATGTGAATTTATTAATATAAGTTTACCAATTCTATATTTTATGTACAAATTGAAGAAATGAATAATTGACAGCTGCGACTAAACACACATTTAACTAACAAAAATGAATCCAGCCAAAATTAGGGGTGAGTTGATGGGTGATATCCTTTGGTTTGGGAGAAAACAGGCATGACCATGATTTGTGGTGTTTCACCACCTCTAAAATATATATGTTACAGCCTGTGTGTTTTCCAGGAAGCAGCAATAACTCAGAGGGTGCTTTTTTCCCCCTGTTAACTCCTTGTAGCTTTATAGCTGAGACCTTTCCAGGGTAGTGATGACTTTGCAGTAATTAGTTAGTAATTAGTAATTAGTTAGAAAGTAATTTTTGCCCTGTGAACTACAAGAGGCTGGATTTAAAGCTGCAGAAAAAAAATCCACTGGGTGCAGGCAGTCCTACAATTATTTAATGAAGCACCTAATTTCTGATGAATTATTTAAAATTGAGGCGAGGTTTAATTAGGGTTGGAGATACCATAGTTACTTAGGTGTGAGGCATTCAAATCACTTTGGCTTCATTATTATTTTCTTTCCTATATCTAAGTCATGCTACATTTTGAAAAGTATAACTTTCCCATTTCCATTTACAGTGGTACCTTGGTTCACGAACTTAATTCGTTCCGCGACTCTGGTCGCGAACTGAATTGGTTGTGAACCGAATCAAATTTTCCCATAAGGTTCAATGTAAATATGGTTAATCCGTTCTGACCCCTCCGAATTTGGTCGCCAACCGATTTTTGATCGCGTCCCGAATCAAATTTCCCCATAAGGTTCAATGTAATTACGGTTAATCCGTTCTGAACCATATGTTGTTGTTTTTTTTAAACCGCAAAAATATGTCACAAAGTACAGCACGAAGAGAGAGAAAGCTAACCTTGCGCGATGCAGCTTCTGGCGTGGAGGACAGGAAGGCGGGTGGGGAGGTGGATATTGCTTGGAGGGAGAGTCCCCCTCCCTACAGGAAGCCGCAACCACGTGTCACGGGAGGGCAAATGGCCACGGATCCTATTCGTAACCCGATCCGGCGTTTGCGAACGGAGGCAAAATTTTGCGAACAGAGCTGTTCATGAACCGAATTGTTCGTGAACAGAAGCGTTCGTGAACCGAGGTACCACTGTATTTCTAAACAATGGGTTGTGACTTGTTCAACTCTTATCCAAAATACTTTAATTTCTATAATACTTCCATTTCTTATTTATTCATTCATTTGAGAATGCCCCTATTATTCACATTTTTTCACTTCTGCAAGTAGAATTCTATCTCTTGTAATCTGATGCTGAACCCCGCTTCCTCTCTTGCAATGTCAGTTGCAGGCTATTCAGGACACTCCCCACCTCTGTCTCCTTCATTTCCCATTATGCTACCTCTGCTCAACACATACACATATGAGTTGAGAGCTCCTTTCATGCTGTGAGTTGTCACATTGTCTATATTCATCATTGCAATTTTACTCTCAAACTGATGCTGTCTAACTATTTTTAGTGATCATTTCACAAACTCTTCTGGTCATTACAGGCTCTTCATTTGCCTCTCTAGTTTATCCTCACTACTAATAATCCTTGCTTTTCTTCTTTTTCTGTCTCTTAAACATTGCTTGTGCCTATCTAAGGGGAATCATATTTATTCTGGAAAGGAGGAGTGGCTGAGCCTTTGGTTACATTGAAGAGTTTGTAATACCTTCCAGATTAAAATTGCTACTATGGTACAAGCTAATGTGGATCACTGTCTGTTCCATCTAATGACGTAGACAGTGACTCATGAAAGCTCATGCTATATAGATATTAGTCTTCTAGGTGTCATAATACTCTTTGTTATTGTTTCAAAGTAAATTAGTTATTTATCAGAACAGTATGGATCTGTATGGCATAATTGTATGCATTTGTCAAATTTGAAGAACTGTGCCAAGGTATTGGGTGTCTGTACATATATTTCTGTGCAATTTTCTTGCCAACAACAAAGAAGTGGCTTGATTTTTTTCAGGATTTTGGGTTTTTTGTTTTTTGTTTTACTTCCCGGTAAAGCATTCAGCCCTGAAATTCCCTGTTGGTCTTTCATTCAAGTTCCATGCAGATCCAAACCTGCTTAGCTTCTGAGCCCAGGCAAGTTCATCCAGGTTTTGCCAATTGCTGGGATCAAATTATTGGTGACTTCCTGGATATATCTATGAATGTACTTTTCCTGACAACAGTATGGAAGCTGTTTGCTATGACCTTCTCCCAGGATTTTTTTTTTTTTTACCCAGAGCCCAGCTATTTTCTAGATCCTGTATATAACTTCTAGTCAGATCCAATTATATTTAGCTTTTCAAGATCAGTAAAGGTTAGTTAGATGCTTAGAGCTCACTCTAGTCCACTGTATATTTTAGTATGCATACTTTTATAATTATATAGTTTGCATTATAACAGACATTATGTGCAAGACAGCATTAAAACATAATTTGACTGTTTTTAAAAATGTTGAAACTGCTGGACTGGCATTGAGATGACCCAGGCATTGGGATGACCCAGCCAAAGAAGACTATTGGATGACTTTTGACCAGTTACTCTCTAGCCCAGCCTATGACACAGGGATGCTGTTGTGAGGGAAAATGGAAGGAGGGAGCCCTCTGTGAACCACCTTCAGCTTCTGAATGAAAAAGAGGATATAATAAATAAACAAACAATCAATGTAACCTCATATCATCTGTTATAGGAACTGATTCACCTCAGCTTTCTATCTTAGAAAATGTTTTATCAATTTCAGCTATATTGAGTTTATTCTAAATATATTTTTTCCCTTTGGTGGTAATAAATAACGCTATTTCTAAGTACTACAGTGGTGCTTAAAAGTTTGTAAACCTTTTGAATTTTCAATATTTCTGCATAAATATAACCTAAAACATAATCTGTTCTCCACACAAGAGGTAAAACTAGATAAAGAGAACCTAATTAAACAAATGAGCCAAAAACATTATACTTGTTCATCTATTCATTGAGGAAAATGATCCAAAGCTACATATTTGTGTGTGTTAATCAAAACTTGATTCAGGCAAGTGCATCTGGGCCTGTAGTCTAAGTCTACTGCATTCATCAGCTCCTGATGAGCTTTCCAAAGTCACACATGCTTTATTCTTGAGTGTGAGATACTTTTTGCACATTTAGATATTTTCTGAGTCTCTAATTATGTAACACTTACATGGCAGCTAAGCTTCAATTGCTGTGTAGGAAAAGATTTATGATTATTATTAGCCCTTCCTTCTCCAGCAACAACTTTGTTCTGAAATGCCTCTCTTCAGAGCAGTTTGTTTATATTGACTTCAGTGGAGACTATTTTACAGCCATATTTCCATGTGTAGATTTTGTGTGCGTGTGTGTGCGTGTATGTATGCATGTATTTATTGGTTTGTTCTGGGGTATTTTGAAGGGAGAAATCACAACATGGCAGAAGGGAAATGCTTCCTGCACAATAACCGCTTTTGTAAATAGTATTTGTTGATGAATGGTTTTTAAAATAATTGCCAGGCTCCAGTTCACTGCTTGGACATTCTCTGTATCGGATTAACAGAAATGTAGAGTTCCTGATCTTCAGTCATTTGTTTCATATTAGCATGTTACTTTTGTATGATTAAACGATTTTCAGTAATAACTAAGGTAATTATTGTTTAATTCTTAGGCACCTGCTTCATGCCACCCCTTTACATTCAGTGTAACTTTTGGTTGTGGTAGTGACATTTCTTGCATGACTTTCATGTTTCTGGGGTAGATAGCTTATATATGTGATGTATGCTTGTAGCTGCAGTTCTGAATTTACCAAGAAAGCAGTCTTTGCTGAACTCTGGGTACTGATTGTCAGCACTGGAATGCTGGAAAACAAATGATGGTATGACCTTAACAACAGAAGAACCTGTCAGCGTAATAATCTGCTCTTGTAATGTACCTTATATTAGCATTTTATCCAAACACTCTTTAAATTATTACCATTTATCCCTGACATTCTTCTAATGTTGTGTACTATCACTGTAAATAGTTTTAAATTGAATTTTAACTTATTTTTTTATATAATCTTAGAGCTGGAAAGAGCATTTAAACTTTGCTCAGTTCAGGAAGTTGTTTTACAGGAGTTTGATCTCCCATCCTTTTGGCCTCTGCTTTAATAAGCCTCAGTATATTTACCCTAGAGGAAGAGGTCTCCCCCCCCACAATAATTTATTGTGAATTGGGCAAGTTGATAAGAATAGAAAAAGATTTAGTGAATCAAGAAATGAGCAAGAGATACAGTGAGCCACAGACATCTATGCTGCAAAGCTTAGATGCTTTGCAGATTAGCCTTTAGATACAGTAAGCTGCTACTTGAGAGGGCCTGTTCATCTGGTGAATTAAACTCTTATTGTAACCCCTAAATAAAACTTTACTCACTTTTCTTTCCTCCCTTCCCCGTCCAGTTATCTCTTTTCCTTACCTCATCTCCACCTAGTTTTGTTCTTTCTCTTTCTTTCCCTTCCCAGCATAGCTAACTCTTTGCTTTATCCCATCTCCACCCTGTTTTTTCCATATACCTGTATATTTGTATATGTGAAGTTGGTGTGTTTGAGAGCTGGTTGTTGTATGCAATCTGTTTTGTTAATACCTTAGTTTACATGCAATTATTAATGTAATATTTATTAAATCAATTAATGTAAATTCTTTTTGGGGAGGGTCATAGCCCTCTCCTTTGTTTAGAGTGTGCCCTGTAGGTATATACTGGATTTTTATCTATGTTCATATTGTTTCTCTTGGTGGAGGTGGTGATAGTGGTTGTCATAACTTTCAAAGTCTTTATTTTGGGTGAATCCTATATAACTTGCATAAAAGATTAAGAGATAAGAATTATTAGCTGTACATACACTTTAAATAGCTAAAGTATAAAAGTTTGGAATTGCCAAGTAGTGGAAACTGTAGCTTACATGGATTTTTAGAATGCATAGTACCTATTGTATTTGTCAAAAATGGATTAAATACTTCAAAATCACAGTAAAATATGGCTTGGTAAAAAGAAATATCAGGACACTACATATGCACTATTACTTAACTAAGCTTCAGAGAGATAACTTGTGTTAGTCTCCTGCAGCAAAACTAGAGTGTCTTGGTGTACTATCTTAATACATTGATTATGTTACAGTATTGCAACTGACTGACTTTTGCTGATCTCAGAAACCTAAACAGGGTCACACCTGGTAAGTACTTGAATGAGAGACTACTAGGAAATACCAAGGTTTTAGGCTAGACTAAGAATTAAACACACACACCCCAACACACACACATCCCAGGAGAAAGTAATGAATTGAGTTTGACGTAAAGAGACTTTGCTTTAATTTAAAGACTAAAGTATACTTTCTTGAAGGGAAGACATAAAAGTTGTTATTTCAAAACATGCTCGTTATTTATATTATATTTCATTCATTTACTAAATTAATGGTTTCTATGGGAAATAGTGGGAAAAAAGGTATCTGCTGTCCAACTCCCAGGCAAGCTTAAAATATCGGTTCAACATTATTTCTTTGTTATGTGTTTTAAATAATACAGAATTGAACTGATAAGAATTGCTGAATATTTTGAAAGCAGACTCTTAATTATGAATACATGAAGTCATTGTTTGGTTGCTGCCAATGTTTCTTTTGACTAAAGTAATTGAGTGTAAAAAAGTTAACAGTGCTAAAATTTATGATAAAATGTATATGCTTTTAGGAAGCAGATGAAATTGGTATTTAATTCTATAATTTTAAAGAGTTAAATGAATTAATTAAGTTACATTAATTGATGTTCCTCTTCTTCAATTCTACATTTATGTGTGTCCAAACAAGCACATATATAGCTGTGAGTACAAAGCAAAGAGACGCTTCCTCTTCTAAACTGCTAGTAGATTTCTGATTTGTCACTGTGGAAAACCGGGGTTTGTCAGCTGGTGTTGCTAGGAAAGTAGGTGAATGGGAAGTTACGTCCATCCACTCACCCCTTAAATCACACCCCATCTCTTAGGAAACTTTCACATGAGGATTATGTGCCAGTATGAAACAAATCTGAACCTCTTGATTCCTTAGCAGTAGCTGTGTTCAACTGGCTCACCTGTAATGTATTTGAAACTTATGAAACCAACCTCCCCTTTTTTTAATGCTATAGTCCATGATGCTTGTGGGCAGATCTCGCAGGAGAATAATGTGCCTTGAACCTCAGAGGAATTGCTTTTAGTTTTTGCTTTTGTTGCATATGACAACATAAATGCATACAACATAAAAAAGGATGTGGTTAGAGGTAGTGGTGGCGAAGGCAATTTATTTTATTTAGCTTTTCAAGCTAAATAAAATAAACCTTTATTTCCCTTTTTGCACAGAATAGGAGTGAAGGGATTAGTATTACTGCAGTACCTGTGGCAGCTCAAAGAAGGGAAATAACTTTTGGTCTATATTGTCAACATTTTAAGGTTCAAACTGCTTGTGAGTGGGGAGTGGAAACAGTAGTGGCCGTGCTTTTAGTGATCATAGAGTACAGTATCTGTTTTACTTTATGATCACTAGACAGCAAACCTTTTCATTTTGTCCTCCTGTCAGAAATCAAAGAGAAGCCAACTTCATAGAGTTTAGATAAAAGAGGGAATAGGAAGCTGGAACAGAACAGAGAGAAAGAATTAAAAAAAAAATAAAATAAAAAATGGAGAGAGGAAGATCATAAATTTTAGCACTGTTAACTTTTTTATACTCAGTTACTTCAGATAAAAGAAATGTTGACAGCAACCAAACATTGTTAGATTTCAAGCAACTGGAGAAAATCTTAGATCTCAAGCAACTGGAGAAAATGAGGCTAGAGCAGATAGGTACAGAGAAAAGAGAAGAAAAATGCAATAATATTAGGTGACAGGAAAGGGTAAGGCGGGAAGAGAAGAAGATTGAGTGAAAGAAAGTAAGCAATTAATGGCATGGAACTTGTACAGTTGGGGCCGTGAGGAAGAGCTCTTATTTATTTTATTTTATTTTATTTTATTTTTTAAATTTATTTGTTTGTTTGTTTGTTTGGATTTAGAGGCTGCCTGGCTCACAGATGACTCTGGGCAGCTTACATTTTAAAAGTAAGAAACAAACAATAAAAATAAGAGGAAAAACATGTATAGTTGGAAGAAAAAACCTCAACACGCCAGGAAAAAAAAATGTCAGAGGCTCAACAACCACCCTACCCCCAGACCTGGAGCAAAGTCAGGTTTTACTTTTGGAATAAATATAGTGTGAAAGCCATATGGATCTCTGGGAGGAAGCTCTTCCTGAGGACAGATGTTGTGACAGAGAAGTTGCACTTCCTAGATTCTGATAGATGACATTGTTTGAAGAGACCTGGGGCGCACCCACTCTGCCCAATCTTATTGGGTGAGCAGAAATGATGGGAGATAGGTGGACCTTCAAATAACCAGACTCTATTCCATGGAGGGCTATATAAGTAATAACAAGCACATTGATTTGCTCCAGGAAGCCAACTGGCAACCAGTACAGCTTGTGAAACAGCGTCATATGGATATACTGTGGTGCACCCATCATTCTTCTTCAGAAGGTTCTGCTTCTGTGTTTCAACTGACACATTCTTGAGTCTGAAAGTCAAACAACCACCACTGACAATGTAGAATCCAGTTTTCCTGCTGGTACAAGTCTCAAACAATTCTGCAGCCCTAATTTGAGTGTTTGCCATCTTGCTGAAGACAGCTTCAGCAGTAAACTAGCCACCATGCTACCAACTTCTCACAACACAGAAAATGCAGACTAAAGGAGGATCGAAGCTGATTTCTGTTCTATCCCATTCTATTATAGTTGAGGCATATCAGTCAAGTTTCCACTTCCAGTGGAACATTCCTTGCCCGTGAATAAGAAAACCAAATTGAAGTCTGAATAGGCACTAACAAATCTAAATAGTGAAGTACCATCATTTTTTTGCGTGCATGTGGAGAAGTTATCTCTAATTTTATCCTATTTGCTGGAGAACAAACATCATATATTCTAGGTTTTCCAAGCTGAAGTAGTGCAGTTGGCAAAGCTGAAGCTGATGCAGCATGTCACAGAGCAGAGTTGTCAACCTAGGTCATGGTGAGATTGAAGACCAAAGTTAGAACTGAAGATTTCTGTTTGGATGAGGATGGCTATTCAGTACTAAATCTGAAAATACCCTAGTCAGGGACCCAGATCAGCTATCACAACTTTTATTCCAGCTTATCTGGTTCATAGGTGTAGCCACAAAAAAAAACTGCCTTCCTCTTGCTTCCAAGGATGTATGCTACAGGATCTCAGGGGCTAAGTATCCACCACTGTAATCTTGAGGGCCCCTGTAATTCTTCAGCTGCTATTTCAAATAGGAGCCACAACCTCTGTTATTCTTACCTGACCTCTGGAAGCTCCCTTTGCAAATGTGATAGCTCCATCAGGTAATTCTTCCACTCAGCAAAGGTATTGCTTTTATACTCCTTTCATGATGCAGTTTTTCACCACTGATGAATTCCTGCCTGGGTATTGATCACAGCTCTGATCCCTTGACATCTAAGGAACTTGGACTGTACTAGAAACATTGTGGCATATTAAAAAATTGAAGCTTTTGGCAGCTTCTTCCAAAGCCAAACTGTCCAGATTGCAATAGACAGCAGTGTGGAATATATCTCCAATTTCTAGGGATGCCTTCCTGTTTTCATGGAAAGGACCTCTTCTGCAGCTTTCTGCAGTTATTCCTCTGCTGATCAAGATTTTTGCAAAGATCTGCAGGGTCTTATTACTTAACAGTGACTTCAACAGCCATTTTTTTCTCCATTCTTGAAGCTGGTTCACCAAGTGACTCCCAGATAATAAAGCTGTACAACCCAGATCTTTTTCTCCACATCACAGTTGGTGGATGTGATCCCAGCTTCTCTTAGAGATAGGGCAGATGAGCTCTTCCTAAATTCTGTACCTCCTTTCCAGCTATATACAGATCTTTTGTGGATTTCTTGGAAGCCTGTCTCAAGAACTTCTTAATCAGTGTGTATTATCCATACAGAAAGGGAGCCTTTTGATATTCTTCACCATGTTTTTGCATTTGTCTTACATTGGAAAGAATGTGCCTGGCACTTTGTTCTATAAATGACTATTTTGCAGCTTTTCACATTCTATTTAGATCAGTGTTCCATATCTTTTTTCTTCAGTTTCCATCCTCTTGATTTTTGAATAGTGCTAATTTACTACTTGCATTGTTTCAAAGAGACCAATGTCCAAGTTTGGTTTTTCAAGTTCCTTCTGAAGGGATAGGACTTCTCTTGTCTTTTTCCAAATGGATAATTCTATCCATAAAACTTTGTTTTGAACTAGCTAGCCAACAGTGTCCTCTTGAGTTCCATGATAATGGTTCAAGAGCTACAGCAACATATGGGACTCTGCTATGCAGGATTCATGTACCAGAATTATGCTGGGTTGCTACTTGGGCTTAGTCTTCTTTTGTTAAGATGATCTGGATTTTCATTCTCAAACGGATGCAACTTTTGGAAGAGTAGTTCTTTCTTTGGTCATTAGAGGCTTCAGTTTCTGTTTTGATAATAAGTTAGCAAATCAACCATAAGTATGAATCACAGAGATCATGATGAAGAACTAATTATTTACTTGTAACTGAAGTTTTTTGAATGATCAGGTGTGAATTCAATCTATCCATACTCCTATCCTGTTTGGTGTCAGATGACCTCAAAATAACTCTTCAGATGTAGTGTCTAAGTCTCAGGAAGGAAAGAGTATCCTTCATATTTGGTAATATGCACCAAAAAGGAGACTCTTAATACGAAACCTATAAGTTCTAGAGGATAACCTATATGTGTGAATTTGCAGATGATTCCAGTTACAGGTAAGTACTGTATATACTAGTGGATCAGCCAAGAATTTCAGGTGCCAAAATACACCCAAAAAAATTATCCAAGGATGGGCTTATCCACAAATATATACAGTAGGTAGGTATAACGGTAGGCTTTTCCCTCAATATTTTTAAAGTACCCATTTATCCTGTATATACTTGCTTATAAGCCCAGATCCTTGAATTTTTAACCAAAATACCATGAAAAATAAGCAGGCAAGCCAATTGTGAAAATTAAAACATATGAAAATTTCGAGGTCAGTTTATCCATGGGTAGCACATTTTTAATGGTGCTTTGGTTAAAAATTTGAGGGTCAGTTTATCTGCGGGTGGCCTTATATGCAAGTAATGAATACTGTAATGAATTCCTATGCATGGTATTAAGAAACCTATCTGTAATAAAGCTAGAACTTGGGATCATTTAGTAAAATTAATGATGACAAATAATAAAAAAAACAGTTCTTCACAAAATACATAATTCAGTTATGGAATTTATTGCCATAACTTGTAGTAATAGTTTCAGTTTGCAAAGTTTTTAAAGATGATTAGTTAAATTCATGATGGATGACATTATCAACAGTTACTAGTCATGTGTATGTATTTATTTGATATGCCTTTCAATAACAGACTTGGAGAATAGGGCAAAAGGAGGGTGCTATTGTGTTTTTTTCCTGCTCATGGGCTTCCTGTCAGCATGTGATATCTGTATGCAAACAGAATGCAGAACCTAAATACATTTAGTCTGGTCCAACAGGGCTTTTCGTACATTACACTTATCCTAGGTAATGAGGTAGCTTGATTCTCTGTTATTCTAAGCTGTTTGTTTGTTTTTTATATATCAAATTTATATCACCGCCCAACTCCCCCACAAGGAGGGACTCTGGGCGGTTAGATTTATTCCTACTGAAATCAAAAGAAACAATTCCATTTGTAATATTGAGTTCTTCATTCTACAGATCTTGTAGTTGGAAAACCACTATTATTAGAAAAGAACTTTAGGTAGAAACCATGTCCACAATTTCATTCTTGGCAGTGAATTTCATGTATAGGTAAAGTTATAGGAAGAACTTTTGAGTATTATGAATTCTTTAATTAGGAAAGAAACTACTTTTCATAAAAATCATGTTTTTGTATGGTGTTTTCAGAAACTGAAATTAACAAAAATAAAGTTTACAGTTTGATACGGTTCCTAAGATTTATGAAAACTGTTATAAAATATCAAATATTTGAAAAATTGACAATAAACAGAACTTTAAGAACTTTAAGGTTAAGTTATTTTTGAGAAAGGAAGTATGTATTGTATATAGGGGCCTAGATTTTGGGTTAAGTCATACAGTAATACAGCCCACTTATTCCTGTAAGAAAATGGAGCTAAGAACTTCATATGTTTAGCCTAAATAAGACAAGAGTAAGGGGAGATATGATAGCAGTCTTCCAGTTCTTCACTTCATCCACTTGAAGGGCTGTCAAAGGGAAGAGGGTGTGGATTTATTTTCTATAATGCCTGAGAATAGGACAAGGACCAATGGAAACTTTACAGAGAGATATCCAAACTCAGAAAGAGGAAGAAATTCCTGACCATGGGAACTATTCAATAATGGGACAGCCTGCCTCTTCGAGTTCCAAGTGTTTTACCATTGGATGTTTTCAAACAAAGGTTTGACAGCCACTTATCTGGAATAATCTGAAGATTCTTGCCTGGAGATTGAACTAGAAGACCCAAAGGTCCCTTCCAACCCTATGATTCTATTTTAAAATGAACAAAACATCATTAAAATAATACATAAAATAGTTGAATAGAAAATGGGACGATTTAAACACATCATAGATGACCAGACATTTTATACTCCTGAACAGCAAATGTCTATACTATGTCAAATGTTTGCCAAAAGAATTTTTATCAGCAGAAATGACATTATGAGTGAAAAGGATTTTTATTCACCCTGCAGCTCATATGAATTTAGTAAATACAATAAATTTGCATTTATTTATTAAATTTACTATGGCCACCCAGCAGTCTTTTTTAAATCCAAAAACCAAATCATTTATCTCAGACCTCTATACATAATCTTTCTATTTTTTAAAAAAACCTTTCCTTTTCCTGTTTAAAATTAATTTCAGAAATAGGAACAAGAACAGCAATGTCTCAAGAAATCTGAAGTTGATTACAAGAAATGTAATGCAACTTCCATGACAATTGTACTAATATTAGGCAGCAGTGATCATTATGACAGCGTGCTCCATTTTTAATTACAAAAAGAAATATCTGTATTCTGGCTGATTTCTAGTAATAGGTGTATTGCATTCAAAATGTAGTTTCTAAAAATTGGAATGATGTACTGAACCAGCTGAGCACATTAACTAGAATCTGAAGATTTCCTATGTCCAAAAAGTACCAGAGGAAAAAGCTAGGAATACCAAAATATGTAGACATCTTGAGACATTGATTCAAGTTTCTTGTCAAAGTGCAATATACCTGTGCCTTCAAAATTCAGGTTGGGTCATCTGCTGCCTTCTCTGTTTGATTGTCAAAAGTTGGTGAAACATGCCTTTATTTGGGCAGGTTGTATGAAACAGTATAGGAAATTAGCAGATCAGACTGTTTTTTTAAAAAAATCTTTGCTGCTAAATAAATTATGGAATAGATACAGAATGTTAAGAAGGAATTGGACTAGGACCAAGGAGACCTCGGTTCATAGCTATCTTCAACCATGGAAGCTCACTCTCAGTGCAACCCTTCCTTACAGGATTACTGTGTGGAGAAAAATTGGAGGGGGAACGTTATGTGCTTGGCCTTGGGTCCCAGGAGGAAAGGCAAGATATAAACAAACACGTATATGCAAAATAATTTGTTGTATTCTGCTATCAGTTACTTTGTTTCCATAAGTTTGAAAGTACCCAAGTAGGCATTTCTGAAGCATTATTCTTCCAATCCCGCATTGAAGCCTTGCAATGTTGGCTGGACCAGTAAATGTATGAGTCATGGCTGCTGTGAAATTCCAGAATAAGAATGTATCACTAAGTGCCTCTTATATATTTTGGAGGGTTTTTCACCTATATTTTTATGCCTTATTTTGAGCTGACATCTGTATTAATTTTGGGGATATAATACTACTAATTTACAAACTTGAACATTTCTCTACTTTTTCTGTTGCAGAAACTCCTGCTGTATTTCCAGATAATATCAAAGAAAAAGAAACTCCAACAGCAATTGAAGATATTCCACTAGAAAGCTCCATTCCTCATACTGATTCTGGAATTGAAGAGGAACAAATACCCAGTATTTTAAATGGGACAGATTTAGAAACAAGCCCTGGTCCAGATGCTATGAGTGAATTGCTGTCTACTTTGTCATCTGAGGTGAAGAAATCTCAGGAAAGTTTAACGGAAAGTCCCAGTGAAATTCTGAAGCCTGCATCTTCAATATCAAGTATTAGCCAAAGCAAGGGTATTAATGTTAAAGAAATATTGAAAAGTCTGGTAGCAGCCCCTGTTGAAATTCCAGAATGTGGTCCTGATCCTATTCCATATCCTGATCCTGCACTGAAAAGAGAAGCTCAGCCTATTCTCCCAATGCAATTTCACTCTTTTGACAGGTATGTGACACAGTTCACTATTCTGTCTGTCTGTCTGTCCGTCCGTCCATCCATCCATCCATCCATCCATCCATCCATCCATCCATCCATCCATCCATCCATCCCCCTCCCACACATTACTCTTGATACTGGAGTCTTTAATTTGTTATGTTCATACATAACACAAAACTAACATTTTAACCATGGTTTGGTGAATAAACCAGAAATATTGGGAATATTCAGATGACATTATTTTTGCCAGCCAGTTTAGTTCTCAAGCTGCTTTATTGACTCCTCTTCCTAAGGAATGAGACAGCAACACTGCTCAGGGTGAAAGAGTCAATAGGAATGTGTGTAGCTAAAAATGGTTAATAGCAACTGGGTCATGTGAATGCAATTACTTTCACAGATGTGCACAATAATCATAGCTCATATGGTCAACTCAAAGGATAGTTTATTTTAGGTTGTAGTTTACTTGGGTGAATATTTGTTAGTTTTACTTGAATGTTTGTGGTGTATATTTATATGTGTGAATGCCTGTGGCAGTATTTGTGGAAGGATACAGCAAATGTTTGTGTGCCTATACATGTAGAGTCTGGATTTCTGTAACAATTCCAGTGCTGAAAAGAAAAAAGAGAACAACACAAGACACTACTGTGGTTGCACAAAAAGTTTAGTGAATATCTGAAAGCAAAAGAAGACAGATATGGGAGGTGTAAAGAGAGTTGGGACACCATGAAGATTATAAACAGATACCAAATAATTGTACAGGCAGTGTCAGAAAAACTAAAACCCAGTCATGCTGAAGTCAACAGGATGTTAAGAACAGCAAAACAGGTTTCATGAGACATGTTTGAAATAAAAGGAAGAGAAAAGAATAAATATACCAGCATATTCAGCTGAAGAAAGCAAAATGCCAATGGTAACCAAAAAAAAAAAAAAATCTATTTAGTCAATCATGATTTTGGCTTAGTCTTAGTAAAGGGCACTTATTTACTGTGGATGAATTTAAATCTCCAGGGCATATCTCCAGAGAGTGATCTGTTAGCACTTTGAAAACCAAATTTCAAAATAAACACAATTTACTAAGGAAGTTAACCCATTTTTAAAATATGATATAAAGCCAGAAATCAGAATGAGCAAATCATGGTGGCTTTATATCATATTTTAAAAATGGGTTAACTTCCTTAGTAAATTGTGTGAATGCTATTGGCAAATATTTGACAAAGTATCTCATGATATTTTGATTATCACACCGACTAAATGTGGGATTGATGGCAATTCCGTTAGGTGGTTTCACAGTTGACTTGACCATCATATTCAAAAAGTGCTGTTCAGTTGAATACTCATACAAACACAAAGTTTTAAGGAAGTTGCCACAGTCTCTGATCAAGAAGGCATATTCTAATTGAATGTTATAAAAAATTCCCAAGAGTAAGGAAGTAATAGTATCAGTTTGACAGGAACTAATTACTCAGAGAAGTGGTGGGCTTCCCTTTGTTCAATGGGTTGAATTAGCACATGGAGAGTCATCTGTCAGGGATGCTTTAACTTGGATTAATCAAGGGGTTGAACTACTTTTAAATGGTTCCTCCAATTTTGTTGTCCTAATTTGTATTTTGCTATTGCTACTGTGCAGGAGAGATTGTTGTTGTATGGGTTGTATGCTTTTGTTTGTGGGATAATGCTTGTAGGTTCCTTTTTTGTGGATATTATGTGTTGAGTGTTTTGTTTGTGCAGTACAGATGAACAGATTTATGAGGACCAGAGGTGGGAGGATAATTCTAGGAGTAAGAACCTTGGGGGGGAAAGGTGGGCAAATTTTGCAGTTTTTCAATTTCTTATCCAATTCTAACATATTTGAGACTGAATTTGTTTCTAAACCCATGTAGTTATTCTTCAAATGTTAGAGAAGGGTTGTAATCAGTTAATACAGTCTATGTAAATGTAAAAAGGTATAGAAGAAACTTTTTAAAATCTATTATTAATGCTTAGATAATATTCATTTTTTCATATTTTACTATATTTTCAAATCTCTTATTTTCACTTTTAATTTTCAGTGTTTTAGTTCTAATACTAGGTGCCCAATATAAACAAAGTTAAAGCCATATTGCTATTATGAAAATAAGCCATGCTGAGCCTTGATCAAACTTTTGTGATAAATACTGTACGATAAACTGTAAAATAAACAGAATATGTCAGATTTGATGTTACAGGAGACTGCAGCTTATTTGTGGATGAAAACAAACTCTTTCAATCCCTTCCTGAAACACAAAGGAGGAAACAGAAGTAGTGTTAGCACTATCATGTATGTGTTGCAAAAACTGGATGGCTAGTTGATGATGGCAAGGAGATATGGGAAACTTAACTCTTTGCTGCCATCTAATCCAGATTTTTACACCCAGATACTGTCGCCATAGGTAGCAGAAGCCCAAGTCTTGCTACACTACTTTCTTATACTTTCTTATGCTGCATGGAAACAGTTTTAAATCTGAACTAGTCCGAGATAATGTGTATTATTTTCTTAAGAAATATTATAAATTTGTTTTTTCTTCTATTTTGCATAACTATGAATGTAACCCATGAACTGAATGTCAGGGTATGCTTGTGCAATTCTTTGTACTATTGCCATATTTATTTAAAATATTTTTATTAGCATTCTAAAAGATACTCATTTCTTTGCAGGATTGTTCTGCTTCTTATAAATATATTCTAGTTGATGTTATTTTTAATAAATAGTTTTATAAGATCTTCTAAAGTAGCTAAAGATTATTAAAGATTTACTGGGGAATCTTAAAACCCATTTAAAATAAGATGTCTGTTAAAAAAAACATTTAAATGCCCAGCTTCACATAGAAAATAAACACGTACTATGCATTTACTCGTTACAAATAAACCAAAGAATGATACAATTCTACAGAACTGTCTTATAGGGCGTACTACAATTCTTTTTAAAACACACAGAATTGTAAATGAAATGTAAAAATAATATATATATATATATATATATATATATATATATGCGTATATATACTATATATACTATATATATATATATATATATATATTATTTATATATATAAAATACTCAAGTAGATCTTCTGTGTAGTTAATGTATTCAGCAGTTCAAGTACTATCGAATGTAAATGATGAGGTGATATTGATGAAAGGAGGGATTGAGGTCTCGGGGGGCGCTGATGACGGATTGAACAGAAGCGCCCTTGCACTGCACGTAACTCAAGTCTGTCGTCTTCACTACTCAAAGCCATAATGGAAGGTGGCAGTCTGAAATGAGTTGCCACGGCAAAGAGTATTATTTTTGAAATGCTTTCACACAAATCACTAGGCCCTGCATACAACTTAGTTTCATGCTTTAATGTCATCAGGAGGCACAAATTGGTGTGTCTAATTGTTTGCCACCTGCCAGCAAAATGAGCTGCCAGCTAGCCAGACGGGTTTGATTGTCTGTCAGCTTTTCAATAGATTGAGAGTGACAACATCAAAAATTTCACTTCAAACTCTGAAGCTCTGAGCAGCTTTTCAGAGACCTCTTCCCCACAAGTGCTTCTGGACAACTGCATTTTTCAATCAGTTTCAATATATTCCTGCTTTCTGCCTCATCTGTCTTAAGGTAGCTGTAATTACATTAAAAACTATATAAACAGATTTCTTTGGCCCTGGAGTCTTGACTCAAAGTTATGACTCCAATATCACATGAAAAACAAAAAAATGTAGTGGCATTTGCAGCAGCACAAGCAAGTGATTATTTGCTAGAGGCTATGACAATTCTAGAGTGAATGTGACAAATTTTCATTTATACTTTATTTTATATGTGACAGATATTTTGCAGTATATTCAAACACACGCAAATGCATTCATGGATTAAATATTTTATTTTTACTCATTTAAAGCAGTGCTTATTTGCAAATAAATCTGTAGTATGTTAATACATTGACTGTAACGTTCTGAAAATTTGTGAGATTTGAAATCTTCATTACACAGCGGTGGGAATCTAATAAATTACTTAATGTGAGCTATCCTAAAAAAAAGTAGGACTGCAGGGTCTGTACATATAAAAGCAGGCTAAATTCACAATCTAAAAGCATGAACCCTAAATTTGGTTTTTAAAATTATGCTTTCTCCCGGCCCCCAACCACCTTTTGAAACTCATATCAATTTAGAAAATAGATTGGTTGATTACTCCAAAGAAACATACAGAAGAAATAGTATGTGGTTTCTGAAAACAGTTTCTTTTTGGTAACTGTTGCCTAAATGCTCAAAATACTGCTTCTAGCAGAACAGAAGATGGAGAAGCTGTCCATGGTGAATATACTAGCTTTTACATGAAGCAAATGTTAGAAATGTTTTTTTGCTTTGTTTTTTAGTATTTAAGCTCTATGGTTTGATGTATGTTGATTGAAATGTGCATTCCCGTTTTAAACCAAAACTTGATATTCTGTAAATTTCATGCTATTAACATTAAAATTGTTTTAAATTACAGACACTGAGGACAGTCTAGTTAAATGACCAACTGTTATTCTGTTTTAGTTTCACTTGGAACTTGCATGTGAGCCACTAGTGATCTTTTCCACTGTCAGCCACTGGCTCTTTGCTGTTAACTGTGCTTTTCTACCTCCTGGTACCAATAATACAATTTCATTTCTTTGTGCTCCATTGGGTGATGCCCATGTATATAGGCACCATTTTGTTTGTTTGAAAATTGTGTTAGCAATGAAGAAATCATTGGATCAGAAATTGTTGTCTTTCTCATGCTCCTCCCCCCCCCCCGTTTCCTTTGACCATATAGTCTAACTAGGTTTTCTTCCTACTATTTCCAATTTTGGCTTTCTAGTTTCCAAGCACAAGCAACACACCTTGCTTGCATTTCTCTTGATTTCAGATTGAACTTGACCATAAAACCCATCAATCTCCTCTTCTTCTGCATCAATGGTTAGAGCCCAAAGTTGGATAATCATGATATTAAATGGTTGTCCATGAAATTTAATTGATATTATTCAGTCACTGACTGCATTATACCTAAGTAGCACCTTTGCTATAACCTTCCAAGCAACACTGTTCATTCTTTCTTTTTCATGTCCTGAGTAGTAAACGGTATGATCTTCCAGTTCCAGCCCATTTCAATTTGCTTATGCCCAAGATGTCAGCGTATAGTCCAATTCATTTCATCTTTCACTGTGTGGAGCTTTCCCATGTTTATGCTTCTTATATTCTATGTCCCCACTGTAATTGCGTTTTTGCAACTTTGGATTTTCCTTTTCTTGCATGGCAACATTAGCAACTAGACATCTGGAAGGCTTTAATCTAGCTGCATCAATAAACACCAGTACTCTCAGATACACAGCTCTCCCTCAGTACTATGTTGAGCGCCATCCGACCTAAGGGGCTCACCATGAAGTACTATATGGTTAATCGCTTAATTTTGCCTATCCATTTAGGTTTTTTGGGTAAAATACAGAAGTGATTTGCCTTTGCCTTCTCCTGCACAATATGAAATTATGCCTTTCCCATTGTCACTAAAGTGATCATCTGCCTCCAGCATTTTCCTATATTGTTGCTGCCTGATATAGGTGCTTGCTTGCTTTAGCTGGGCAGCTGGGATGACTTTCGTACCTTGGAAAATTCTGCTGGGAGTATATACTCTTGGTGTACACTCCTGTTGTTCTTTGCTCATCCCTCCTGGAGACACTCCCCACCCCCACTCCTGATGATACAACATAGAGATGGGCGTTCTTCTAGGCTTCTCTGTTATTCCTGGAACTCTTCATTAAATGCATGTCTCAGACCCTTTCCTTGAATCCACTATGTCTATAAAACCTTTAACTTAATAATTTAGTTCTACACTTTGCCTACGTTGTCTATTGAATTTTCTCTTTGTTACATCATACTCCATCAAAATGTATACTGTAATTATCTCTAGTTGTAAACCTTTCTGTATCCATTTACCACACATAATGCACAAGGCACATTAAAGATGTTATAGTAATATAATACTATGGTTATGGCACTGCTGGAATGAATAATTTTAATTAACTAATTCTACGTAAATGTATTATTGTTGTATTTGGAGATATGAGCAGCAACGCCATAAGCGGAAGTAACAACATAAGGCTATGAGATCTGAGCCGCAAAAATCTGGACCATCCCTAAACAGCAGCAAAGAGTTAAGAGCTTTTTTGTTCTTTTGCTGTCTTCTAGTGGTCATCTGGATTTTTTGCAGCCCAGATCAGGTAGCCCTAAATCAAGTTACTGATTGTTGAGATCATTTCAAAGTTAAAGAAAGTTAAAGATACATTTTCATCAAAATATCAAAATGTTTTTATCATTTTAATGGACATGAGTTGAAAGATGAAATGTGGCTAATTTCAGAAATGGTTAAAAAAATTAAAGCTATTTATGCACTATATTTATAATGTTTTAAAATATATTACCTTTCTCTCTACAAATGTCCTTCTAGGTACACATTTTTAATATTGATGTTTAAAATGTTTTTAATCACTCCTTCAAATCTTATATGTGTTCCCACAAGTGCTTTAATTTTTTAAAATTGCTTTTGTCCCTGTTTTCTTTCTTTTTAACATCCTATAAGTTTTATGTTTGTTTTGATGTTTTATTTCTGTAATAATAATACATTGATTTCTTCCTCCTATGTATGTGTAGGGGAGGGAAAAGGCATTTTTTTTCTCAGTGAAATTTCCTGATTTTGCACTGATTTTTTTTCCTCTGTAGAAGTGTTGTAGTTCCAGTGAAAAAGCCTCCTCCTGGAAGTCTAGCAGTCACCACAGTTGGAACGGCCACAGCTGGAGGTGGACTACCCCCAAGCAGTACACCAAATATATTTGCTGCCACAGGAGCTACCCCAAAAAGTATGATAAATACAACAGGTATTGTCTTTAGATATTTTTGTGAATTTTGTCTTTTTCTTTCTGCTTGTGTTTGTTTGCTTTTGGTATCTTTCTTACAACTGAAATCCTGATGTAATAAACACCTTTAAGCATTCTCACTCCCTAATGAGCAGACAACTGAAAAGATCATTTTCACCCAAAACATTTTCTTAAGAACATGTTATCTTCTAAATTAAGCAATTCAGTTAGTGGTTGGAAAAAGGGGGAAAAAATTGTTGAGGAATGTAAACATTATAAGCTGAATCTGCTATGTGAAAATGCCCTTAATGTATCTCAGCAGTCCTTGACTTTTTTTTTTTTTAAATCAGTTCATAGGTTTTCCCCGCTTGAATCCACCTGAGTAGACATTAATTTAAAATATCTTGGAAGAGATATTTAAAAGCTTTTATGAAAAATTTCCCAGTGGAAATGCTTACTGAAATGAGTGTATTCTAAAAAAAACTGTACAGCATGGCCAAATGCTTAATAATAGGATCACTAATCAAGGGCACTGCACATCGATTTCATTATAACGGTAGATTATTCCTTTCTGAATGCCAGCTGCATTGGTGCAAATGGTATCATTTGGGTTCACATATTTTCATTTTCTCTGTATCTCCAGTATTTGCCACAAACATAGACCAACATCTGTTTATAGTAATTTTAAACACATATTTTCAGAGCATCCAGTTTATAATATTTCTTAGGGATTTTAACTAGATGTAACCAGAGTAGTGGCTAATTTACTGAAGGGTATAGTTGTCATCTTATTGGTTTATGGAGACCAGATACCTCCACATGTTCATTTTTATTTTCATTAGCACTAGATGATACTAAAAATGCTTATTGCTGTTTTTATGGTGGTAATTTTTAAAACGATAATATCTTAGCCTTGAGTTTTATAATTAATGTTTGTTTAAATCACTGAAATGGGTTTGACACTTTGTTCAAAAGTGGTATGTGTGTTTGTGTCTCTGTGTAATATAGTTATAGTATAGTTATAACACTTTTTAAACATTTGGATTATAAATTGGATATGGGCAAGATATTCTAGATGATTTTCTAGATGATAATTTAAATAATTTTGTCTCAGAGTCTTTTCCATACATAATTGTGAGAGTACTTGAAAGTACGTATCTATAATATAGAATATTAGTCTATACTTAAGAAAAGAATTAATGATTTAAACTGATTTTTGGAGTACCCTCTGATTGAATAAATTATTTAAATTTATCCAATTCGATTTTTAATTATTAGTTGCCAGCTCTTTGTGACAGAGAAATGTTGTCTATAAATAATAGTGTCCCAGAGTTACAGTGCTTAGAAAATAGATGCATTATGATTTACTGTGAAGTTGATGCATTGTTTTTCAGACTAAATACACTCTATTTTGGTGGATAGGTGCAGTGGATTCGGGATCTTCATCATCATCATCGTCATCTAGTTTTGTGAATGGTGCTACTAGTAAGAATCTTCCTGCTGTTCAAACTGTTGCACCAATGCCAGAGGATTCAGCTGAAAACATGAGGTATATTTTATAGATTAGTCTAGAGGTGGATAGAAGGTAGATGGTTTAGAACTTGCTAGCAGTGGATATCTTTGCAAAGTCTTCTAGGTCTTTGAAATAAAATGGACTTCCTTGAGAACTCACTGAAGTACAAATGTGGGCTGTAATCATGATTCTAATTAATTAATCAACCAGTTAATTGGACAACATTTCATGCTGTTAAAAAGTATTGGTTGTGCATTTTCCCTTGAATTAAAGTAATGTGTGGGAGGGAGGATAGAAGGAAGGAAGGAGGCACAAGATCAAAACAATCTTCTTTCTGCTTAGGTCTTTTCTCATATAGCTAACATTGCTGATGTAAATATATAAATTTGTAAATGTTTATATATAAAGGCCCTGCTGGCATGGGGACCAGGAAATGTGGCACAGCTGGCACAGTGGTTGTACTGAATGTTAATGTTAGATGTGATTATCTCAGCTATGAATTTTATGATGATTTTTATATGCTTTTATATTGTTTTTTCTTGTTTTTTAAATTGTTCTGTTCTTTTTTGTTTTTTTTAATATTTGTTTTAATTGTTTGTAAGCTGCCCAGAGTCATATATATGAGATGGGCGGCTATATACATTTGATAAATAAATAAATGTAAATTTTGAAATAAAGAAAATATACTATAGAGGATACTTTAATTTTTTTAAAATTAAAGGATTTAATTTCCTGGATTCACAAATTTCCTGAGAAAATTTTATCTCAAATGTTACTTTCCGCTTATAAGCTTTTCTTTTATCGGAAATATTAACTTCCAAGTTTTCAACTTTAAGTTCCTTAAGTTACAGTAGCAGCAACAAAGTTAATTGTTAGAGTTGTCTCTTGATGACTTCAGACTTACACAGAATCACTAATTATACCTTAGATAGTACTTACAAAAAGAAATACAATTGATCCAGTTTTCATTTTAAATGAGTTTCAAAGATAGATCCTTTATTTATGTTTTGTTTTCTCACAACCTACAACATTTTCTCCTCTGCTTGTTTGTAAGGCTGCATTTTAGGGCAGAACATGGAAGGAAGGTAAAAGTCATTCTATTTAGGTTAGGAGAAAAAGTTATGGACTGAGTCACTTATTAGGGTACTTATGATAGTCCTTGATATAAACAATGGATCATATTGGCAACCAATTACAGGATTGTCTGCATTAAATAATTGTAATATGCTGGATAAATATTTTGCTAGAGTTATTTAATGTAAGGAATAATGACTTGATTTATAGGAGACTGAGTTAAGATAAATGTCCCTAAGTTCTACCTTTAATTGAATGATGTGATACATAGAAAAAGGGGATTATTTTTCCACTCAGTAAATTGTATCTGTATTGAGATTTAGAGACGTTGTTAATCATGTTGCAAACAGATGGAATTTGTTCTGCATCTTATATTATTTCGGCAATGTGAGAAATCTGATTGCATTTTTCCCTAAGATATAATAATGAACATAAACCTTTGCTTATTACATGCTGTTCTTGTGGTTTGTAGTAGAACACCAGCTGTTACCTATCTGCGCTTCAACTCTGCAAAGAGTATGAATGGATCGCATATCCAAGTTTGTTGTTGCTTGATGTCATTTATAATAGGCCTGAGATGCATGACTGGCTTTTTTCAGTTATCTTATTTATGTTAATTTTATTTTGCAATTTTATAACTATATTTATTTAAACATTATTACAAAAGATGAAATGGTATTGTATAGTTCCTCTATGATTCACAGTGTGACCTTTATATTTCTGCTTAGAAAAAAGACCATTGAATTCAGTGTAAGATGTTAGTCTTGGAATGTTCTCTGTGGTTGCCAGTGTTTCAGAAACTGAATTATATATGAAGTATTATTTTTCATAAAAGGACTTCCATTTTCTTGCAGTTTCTATAATGCAGTTACATGTAGTTTAAACAGTAAAATAAGAAATTACTAATTCCCTAATGCTAATTTTTTTCCGTGTTTCCAGAGATAATTTAAATCTGTTGAACAATATACTGTGGGCAGAAAACCTCTTCTCTACAAGAAGAGTTTTAGGAAAACCTTCATTTTTAAAAATGTCACATCTATATTAAGAACATACGTAACCTTCTAAAATATGTGCTATGGGATGTCAGGAGTCAGCATAATTCTTTCTACTCTCCTTCACGACTGCTTTGTGGTACTTCTTGTTAAAATGACAGAATGATTTTGCAAGAGCATTACTATGAAATAAATGCCATAAGAGGAAAAATCAAATGCTAGTAATGGCCAGTGTTATATATGTGCTTTTGACCTATATAACACTGGCCATTACTAGCATTTGATTATTGGAACTTTCCCCCTGAAAGGCAAGGGGAGAGTTCCAATAATTACAAAGAGTAGAAGTTTTTCTCTATTCTTTCTTTTGGGTTGCTAATATATTTTATAGCTTTGGAGTAGGAGAATAGCATTTTTTTCGGGGGGGGGGGGAATAACTGAAAAGGAAATGGTTGGTTGAACTGGACAAAATGCAACTTCTTAACAGTTTGGAACAGTGATCTTGTAAGGCTGCATAGTATCATGGGGCTTTTGGAAGAGATTAAACAAGAGAAAAACAGTTTAAAGGAAGATACAGCAACTCAATGTTTCCTCTGCCTGGTTGGCAGTGCAATAGAGTGACAGCTTCAGTGCCTCTTTTACCACCTAGATAGCTTGCATTAGAGATTGGCTGTATCATATGAACAGGGAGGCCTGATTTTGCAGTTCATTTAGCCCTATAATTTACTGATAGAAAATCTACTGAAAGAAATAAGTCAACTCTGGGCTATAACACTGTAATCCCCTCTCTTTCCCTAGTCCGTGTTTCGAACCTCTGTATTCTTAATAGTGGTTCTAACTGTTCTAACTATTTAGAACTGCAAACTGGCGTCTGCATACAAATCTAAACAGAAACAGCAGAGTCTCGAGGCACCAAAAAGATTAACTAATGAATTATAGCATAAACATTCTTGGATTACAATTTGCTTAATCCAAATATTTTGCTAGAATGATTTATGCCAATGTAATTCCTTTCTACCAGTAATCTAATATGTTAGCCCAGAGGTTCTCAGGCTGACACCTAGCTTGCCAAGCAGAGCAAGAAAGAAACCCTGGAGCTTAGTCTAATAAGGATCAGGCTGTGCATGTGCTTGTCTACCCCATGAAATTCACCTCTGGGCTCCTGGCACAAATAGGTATTTCTTTTCTGAGCTGCCAGACCCAGTTGCATACTGCATGGACAAGGCCAGGTCCTTTATACCACATCCCATCAACTCTGGGCACCACAAACTTTCACCTAGCTAGGCAGGTGTGTGACCAATCTTAGCCTGTGCCAACAGTTTGACAGAATGGGCCCTAAACTAAGCACTCTTGGTCGCAGCCTTGGATTCAGAGATGGTGTAGGGGAGGAGTTGATAGGTGTGTTATATACACAGTAGGGCATGGCAGACAGCATACTTAGGACAAACAACAGAAAACAACAAATATATTTTCACCTCTATCAAATAAACCAAATTTATATTCCTTCCCTTTACTTTATGGCTTTCTCTAAAACTACAACAAAGAATCTTTTTTCCAAATCTTTAAAGCTTTGTCATTCGGTCCTAGTCAGCAAAAATCCATTAAGGGTTACCAGAAACAGCAACATGCATATTTTAATCTTGATCAAATTAACCAACTTTATATTCCTTCCTTTTGATTTAACAATCATGATCTTTAATCTCTTTAAATAATATCCCAGAATTTGATTTCTTTTCTTTTTCTCTTTGTCTTTTCTCAGCAAATCCTTCAAAACTTTGACAAGTCTCTTTTGTAAATCCAGAATCAGAAATCCTTAGTGGACTTTTGTTGACTAGGACTGAATGATAAGGCTTTAAGAATTTGTTTATAGATAAGAGATGAGATATGGGAAGAAGAGATTTTTTGTTTTATTAGAGAAGGTGATAAGTTACTAAATTGTTTGTACTTGTGAAGAAGGGGAAGTCATTTCTTTATAAATTTCTTTTCTTTTCCGTTACTATATTCTTATTTTTTCCTTCTATTCTTCTTTATATTTTTTTCTGCACTTTCTATCCCCTTTTTCATTCTTTTATACTTTTTTTAGTTTGTATTAGTCTTTTATCTTTGTAACTGCAAATTTTAATAAAATTATTATTTATATAAAAAGGACAAACCACTGAAGCATAGTGATTTTGAAGGTGCCTGGTGATGCCAGTCTATAAATACCAGGAACTAAGCACTTTGTGGTTCTCCATGTCTACCACTCAGATTGCTGAGCAGGAATGATCAATACACTGTGAGATACCACAGCTTATTGATCCTACTAGTCCTGCCTCCTGCTGCTTATCGTGCCCTATCTCTTATCTGCTTAGGAATTGGTTATTACTTAATTTAAATAATGTCCTCAGTCATGAGCTCTTTCTGAGCCTGTATATTGCTCAACATGAATTTGCTGAGCTGACTGGGAATAAAGGGCAGCTGAAAAGGGACACTTTTTGACAGTGGTTCAAGGTGAAAAAGAGGTGCATTGGATGGGAACAGGCAGCAGCCTCATGATAAATTTTGTGACACTAACAGGAAAGGGGAGATTAATGTGGCCACATCTGGATGCCCAAAGAGAAATCCAAGGAACTTGTGGGTGCTGAGGGAAGGGAGATGGTGATACTACTGGCCCTACAAACTGAGTCAGGAAAGCAGAAGAGGGCTGCAGGACAGGGCAGGGGGCTGCAGGACAGGGCAGCTGCCATACTTCAAATTCCAACAGAAGCTCCAGACCAACAGTCTTAGCCACATTGCCCAGAACACTGCCAGGGACAAAGAAATTGTGAATGAGGATGGAGTGTTATAGTTGCACCTCTTGTTTGAAGATCCTTAGAACTCCATTCTGTCCTTTCCTACAGTTTAAGTTGACAGCACACCACACTGGCAGCTCCTTTGTCCCATAATAAGACTGGCCTTATCTTATTCCCCACCCAAGATTGTGTTGATCTTTTGGTGCTGAAAAATGCACCTTCTCAAGGCATTAGGGTCAAGTAGCCTGTTTTAGGGTGCCATCATAAGTGTGCCTTGGATGAATAAAAACATGTCATCACAATCCCTGTCCCTTAGGCCATTAGGTATGGGGCGGTGGGGAAGGGGCATATCAGGAATGCTGAGTATTAACATCACAGGTGTGAAAATAGGTGCAGCTTCTTTATGAGGATATGGTGTTTAGATGGCAAAGAACTATGAGTAGAGGAAGGGGGCTACAATCTGGACACCCCAATTTTTGTGGCCGTTCCTTTGAAGACCCGAGTGGAACTTTTTTTATCTTGCCTGCCAAAGATGGAATGGGGTAGGTACGTTTGTGGCCAATGGCAGCTAGAAAGGTTATACAAGAGATACATGTGAGTACAGAGTTGTCCCAGAACTCATAGTGGTGTAGTGGTAAAGTGATAAGGAACCCATTTTATGCCATACTGATAGCTGGTATAGTCACTACCGAAGAAGAACTCATGAATTATATTAATTTGAAGGGGTGGGAGATAGAATAACACATTCATACATTATTTGGGAAGGGTGAATCATAGCACTACAGAGTTTGGGAATGTCTGTACAGTAGTAGCCTATTTTATCTTTGATGAAAACATTTGGAACAGTGTGGAAACAGGACATAGCATATTTTCTGGCCATTGTCAAGTGTCAGAAAACTTAAAACTATACTTTGCAGTACAATGTTTGGGTAGTTTATTGTACCCAATTTAAGAATCATTGAATGATAGGACTGGAAAGACCATTTAGTTTAGTTCTGTCTTCTAATACTTGAAATGTCAAAAGATTTAGAAATTCCTAAAAGTTGTTCAATCCAGATTAAAATATATGGTTAACTAAATGTTTATCAACAAATTATAACTGTAATAAAAATACCTTTGCTGATTATTCAGTATTAAGTGGTGATCAATAATGTGTTTAAGCTGAGTTTCCAGTTACAGAGTATAGTTCTTTAAATATGATTATATCTTTATCACCTGGACCAATTGATCTATCTATATGAAATGATACAGTACTCTTCCCCACTCACACAATTCAAGTTGGTTTTGGCAGATAACATGCACTCATCATGTCTTTCTGATTCTTAAATATTCAGTAGTTAAATTCTGTTTTTATGTTAGGTTTCACAAATATTAAATATACCTCTTTATGCAGATCTCTTATACAAGTGGTAGAAATCTATTTCCATTTCCACAAACATAAAACCTTGCCCTTTACATATGAACACAGAGTTCAGAAATTTCCTGAAGGACATAGTGGACAACATCATTTCTGATCTAAGCCAAGCCAGAGGTCTATTTGTTCCAGCCATGAAACTGCCCACCCTGTGTAATATTTAAACAGACTATGCATTGCTAAATCACTATGTTTTATGGTTTATTATTTTCTGCTTCTGACCAGTGTCCAATTAAAAAAATATATTAAGCTCTATGGCCTAAAAGAGTACAACAACTCAGGCTTAGTTATGGGACAGACACTGCTTTGGTCACTTTGATGTATGATATATGCCAGGAACTAGAGAGCGTATATCCTTTATTTGTCCTTTTGACTGTCTCAGCTGCTTTTGATAACAGTAGCAGCCTTATGAATTGCCTAGGTTGGATGGGATTTTGACAATCTATTTAATGGTAGCTCCACCCCATAGAGGGATAGTTGAGAGAAGTGCTGGGAGTCTTCAGTATCATTGGCCTATGATGTTCCTTAGGATTTCAGCTGGTACCCATATGCTATTTTAGATACAGAGGAAAATGCAGAGGAAGATTGTGTGTTATTTTAATAGTTTGATGTTATCAATATGAAGGTGACATTAAACTTTATCTTGCCTTTCTATCAAATCCCTGAAAGTTTATATATTGCTAATGGACTAGATAAGAACATTCAAATTGCTTAATTTAGACAAGACAATTAAACAATGAAATTAAATTAATTTCATTGTTTAATTGTCTTGTCTAAATTAAATTAAAATCAGGAAATAGGAATAGGAGCAGTCTCCATTTAGGCAAACTTTTGAATTCAGAAACAAGATGTCCACATCACAGTGGTGGCAGAAACTATGTTTCCACAGCTAAGGCTTGTGTCCTAAATAATCTATTCCTGGTCTGATCAGAGATACATATTATTTGGACTACTGTACAGGTACTCCTCAACTTACAACCACAATTGGGACTGGAATTTCCATTGCTAAGTGATGCAGTTGTAAAGTGCAACGTCATGTGAGTGCATTGCTTAGCGATGGCAATCTGGGTGCCCCTGGTTGCCATTGTAACCCCAAGATGCACAGGTTATTAAGTGGGAAGAGGCAGGAGTCCCAAGTAAGGAGCCCAGGGGTGGAGGAGGCCTGGGAGGGCTGACAAAGCTGTGCCCAAGTTCGGGGAGGGGGCGCTGAGGTGTGGCATGAGCTCAGGAAGGCTAGGGAAGGAATACACTGTGGCTCAGGGACTTCCTAGTGTGCTGTGGCTCTGGGGCTACAAAAAGCCACAGAGCCACAGAGAGCCAGGAAGCCCCCCTGTGCCATGAGAAGCCCAGCCCAGCTCCAGCCCAGCCCAGCCCAGCAGCACTCCATGGCTGCCCCAGGAAGCCCCAGCAGCATCGCACAAAGCCACCACCCAGCAGTGCAGTGCAAGCCACTGCCCCAGGAAGCCCAGCACTCCACCACCCCAGCTGACCTTCTCCATCTTCTTGCTCCCACTGCTGATGAGGTGTGCCTGCCCTGGCCCTTTGCGAGGCAACTGCTGGCCACATGAGGCCATCTCCCCCAGCTCTTGCAAAGGGCCAGGCCAGGCATGCTTGGTTAGCAGTGGGAACAAGAAGATGGTGAAGGTCAGCTAGGGCGGCAGGGGACAAAAGGCCATAGATGGGGGGAGATAGGTAGGTAGAGGAGTTGAAGCACCCCTGCGGTCATAAGTCCGGGTGGGCTGACAAGTACCCGAATTTTCATCAGGTGACCACAGGGGTGCCAACGGCCATAACTTCAGGCACCAGTTGTAAGTCCTTTTGTTCAGCACTGTTGTAACTTTGAACAGTCACTGAACAAATGGTTGTAAGTTGAGGACTACCTTCTATGTGGTACACCCTTCAAAAAGTATTTGAAACTGTCTATTCATTCAGGAAGCTATAATCAGACTATTGACTAGGTTCAGTTATAAGAGGCACATACTCCACTGACAGAATAGTTTCTCTCCCTACTTTCTGTTTCTTGGGACTGTTCACAGTATAGATTTTGGTCAGTAAAGTTCTTTCTACTTTGGGTTCAGGTTATACTTATCATAATTATCTTAAAACTTTCTATACCTTCATTAGAAATACATTTATGGACATGTGAGAAAGGGTCTTTACAGTCACTGTTACAAGGCACTGGAACTTCTCCAGTGGAGTAAGGCCAAATTCTCTGTGATGTTTTTTCCAGCAGACAAAAATATTTTTATTTAGGCAGATCTTTTGTAGAAAAGCTGTATTAGTTGTAAAGTTTGTTTTTAATTAGCCAGATATGGTTTATTTTGATTATTTTGATTGTTTTGATTTCTAATGATTTGTTCTGTTTTAAAGAGTGTTTATAAGTTTCTTTGTTTTGTTGGTGCCTTCTGGAAGCTAAGAACAATGTTCTGTGTGGATAATATGAACCATGACACAAGACATTTATAGATCAAGATACACTTGTAGGGATTAATAATTGAAGTTAAATGCAATTTAAAATTTCTAGAGTTGTTTGAAGTTTAAATAAGGGTTCTAGATTGATTTTAAACAGTCCTGAATAATTACATACAGTCAGGTCCAGAAATATTGGGACATCAACACAATTCTAACATCTTTGGCTCTATACACCACCACAATGGATTTGGAATGAAACAAACACAATGTGCCTTAACTGCAGACTGTCAGCTTTAATTTGAGGGTATGTACATCCAACTCAGTTGAACGGCGTAGGAATTACAACAGTTTGCATATGTGCCTCCCACTTGTTAAGGGACCAAAAGTAATGGGACAGAATAATAATCATACATCAAACTTTCCCTTTTTAATACTTGGTTGCAAATCCGTTGCAGTCAATCACAGCCTGAAGTCTGGAACGCATAGACATCACCAGACGCTGGGTTTCATCCCTGGTGATGCTCTGCCAGGCCTCTACTGCAACTGTCTTCAGTTCCTGCTTGTTCCTGGGGCATTTTCCCTTCAGTTTTGTCTTCAGCAAGTGAAATGCATGCTCAATGGGATTCAGGTCAGGTGATTGACTTGGCCATTGCATAACATTCCACTTCTGTCCCTTCAAAAACTCTTTGGTTGCTTTTGCAGTATGCTTTGGGTCATTGTCCATCTGTACTGTGAAGCGCCATCCAATGAGTTCTGCAGCATTTGGCTGAATGTGAGCAGATAATATTGCCCGAAACAGTGCAGAATTCATCCTGCTGCTTTTGTCAGCAGTCACATCATCAATAAATACAAGAGAACCAGTTCCATTGGCAGCCATACATGCCCACGCCATGACACTACCACCACCATGCTTCACTGATGAGGTGGTATGCTTAGGATCATGAGCAGTTCCTTTCCTTCTCCATACTCTTCTCTTCCCATCACTCTGGTACAAGTTGATCTTGGTCTCATCTGTCCATAGGATGTTGTTCCAGAACTGTGAAGGCTTTTTTAGATGTCATTTGGCAAACTCTAATCTGGCCTTCCTGTTTTTGAGGCTCACCAATGGTTTAGATCTTGTGGTGAACCCTCTGTATTCACTCTGGTGAAGTCTTCTTTTGATTGTTGACTTTGACACACATACACCTACCTCCTGGAGAGTGTTCTTGATCTGGCCAACTGTTGTGAAGGGTATTTTCTTCACCAGGGAACGAATTCTTCGGTCATCCACCACAGTTGTTTTCCGTTGTCTCCCGGGTATTTTGGTGTTGCTGAGCTCACCGGTGCGTTCCTTCTTTTTGAGAATGTTCCAAACAGTTGTTTTGACCACGCCTAATGTTCTTGCTATCTCTCTGATGGGTTTGTTTTGTTTCTTCAGCCTAATGATGGCTTGCTTCACTGATAGTGACAGCTCTTTGGATCTCATCTTGAGAGTTGACAGCAACAGATTCCAAATGCAAATAGAACACTTGAAATGAACTCTGGGCCTTTTATCTGCACATTGTAATTGGGGTACTGAGGGAATATCACACACCTGGCCATGGAACAGCTGAGAAGCCAATTACTTTTGGTCCCTTCACAAGTGGGAGGCACATATGCAAACTGTTGTAATTCCTACACCGTTCACCTGAGTTGGATGTACATACCCTCAAATTAAAGCTGACAGTCTGCAGTTAACGCACATTGTGTTTGTTTCATTCCAAATCCATTGTGGTGGTGTATAGAGCCAAAGATGTTAGAATTGTGTCGATGTCCCAATATTTCTGGACCTGACTGTATATATAGTTGATTGCCCTAGATTTGCAGATTTTATAACAGTTCACAGCAGCAATGTGGTGGCAGAAAAGGTAAGGAGAAATGAGTATAGTTGATGCCTTGTTTCATTCCTCCAGTGGGAAAACTCCACTGGATCTTAATTCACCAATGGAACAAACCCTTCCATTGATGAACAGTTGATTCTCAATCCAGTTTATTCTGTCAGATGTTTTGCTGATTTTAGAAGTACAAGATACTAGATATATCAGGTATATGTATCCCACTCTGTTGACTTCAACTTTAAACCTAGCTGAATCTTCATTAATCTTTCTCTCATTAGAATATGTAGCAACAGAGAATACTCTATGAAAATATAAAGCCTGCATTAAGCTACATTATTAATTTACTATAAATTTGGAGTCTGGTAACCACCATAGACTAACACATTCTATAGTAGTCTGCTATAAATACATTTATTTTAAAGGTAGTTGGTTAGAAGATAGACTCTTGCTGACCTTAGCTGATTTCAGAAGGCAGGCAAGGCAGACGAGCATTAATACTTGAATGGGAGACTACAGGAAATCTCAGAGATACAGGTAGTTCTCAATTTATGATCACTTGTTCAGCAACCATTCAGAGATATGACAGCGCTGAAGGAGTGGTACTTATGCCTGGTTCTTGAAGTTCTGGCCGTTGCAGCACCCCCACAATCATGTGATCATGATTTGGATGCTTGACAATTGGCTCATACTTACAACAGTTGCAGCATCCCATGGTCATGTGGTCACCGTTTGCAAACTTCCTTGTCAGCTTCTCAGAAGCAAAGTCAATGGGGAAACCAGCAGGGAAGGTCGCAGATCATTCCTGTAAGTTGTTCCCACTGCTTTTTCTCCTGAGGAGTCCTGCTATGAAGTATGATATCCCAGGGTTCTCATATTCCATAGCAACCCCCACCCACCTGCCCACAGGTAGCACATGCCCACACCACTCCCCCGCCCACCCAAGCTCCCTAGCGCCTGCCTTCAGCCCTTGCTGGCCCACCTACAGCCCCCGCCAGCCCACCTGCACCCCCTAGCACCTGCCCACAGTCCCTATCAGCTCACCTGTGGCCCTCACCAGCCCACCTGCAGCACCCCCACACTCCACTCCTTATCTGGGTCTCCCACCTCTTTCCGCTTAACAACCCACACAGTCCTGGGGTTACGACAGTAACTGGAACTACTGGGATTGCCATCGCTAAGTGATGCAGTCATGCTTTATGTCTGCATTGCTTAGCGATGGAAATTCCGGTCCCAATTACCATTGTAACCTGAGGACTATCTCTATAGGCTAAATAGGAACTAGGCAGTGGCAAACCCAGAGTGTGCCAAAAAACTATATGGATATGTCCATGAGATCACCAAGAGGCAAAATCATTTTAAAGGAGACTTTATCTTCATATTATGTTTTTTTGTGAGAGATATGTTATCCTTATGTAATCTATGAAAACTGGGTATACCTTTTCTGATTGATTCATTAAATACAAAGTATTAGGACGCTGTCCTAATTTAAAATATATTACTAATTATTTTATTCACCTATTTTAAAAAGCATTAGACTGCTTTATGATTGCATTGTTTATATCACCTACTGTGCTCTACTTTCAACAGCATAACCGCAAAGCTTGAAAGAGCTTTGGAAAAAGTGGCTCCTCTTCTTCGGGAAATCTTTGTGGATTTTGCTCCATTCCTATCTCGCACATTGTTGGGCAGTCATGGACAAGAGCTTCTAATAGAAGGTAATGCATATTCAATAATTATTTTGTTATTTCTTTAAATTTCAAATTAATTTTTATGACAGTCAAAGGCCATCTATATTAACTGTTTACAAACAGATTAAACGTATACATGTAACTCCACTACCACTAATTAATATACTCCTATAAAAAAATTAAGGTATATTCATGTAGCATGCAGTCAACAATAACAGTTTGTATAGATGTTCTCTCTGACATTGCAAGCTATTGCATGGAATTTTGCCACATTGTGGTTGATATGGCATCTGATAAAAATACAGAATAAAATAGTGTATTTCAATGGCATTGGAGTAATATATTTAAGCTGAGTATCTCTTTAAACTTACAATATAAAGGCATAAAGATAACATTCTCAATTGCTCTTGATCCATAGAGGAAGAGATAGTCCATATATGAAATACAGAATACTCTATATGTGCCCTGTGGAACTGCCAGTGGTAACATAGCAAATCTTGATTTTGTAAATACCCTCCTTTGTTTAGATAATATAAAAAAAAACTGATATGGAGCAAGTTTCCCTCTAGGGCAAATCACTTGGTCTCTGATTCAGCCAAACAGGAAAGCAATAACTTGCTTTTGCTTTGCCAATGTTACATGTTCCATCTGTGATTCATACTACCTGAGGAATGGAATAGTGTATCACCTCCTAGGTATTTGAAGCATTTAAGCTATTTACCGATGATGTCTTACTTGTGCAACTTCGGTCTTTGGGCAAATATCATTATTTTAATCTCTTGGTAATGGATGTGTAAATGTTCTTCACTACTGTAATGAGCTAACATCCCCAAAGTCCCCCTAAGGCCAATAAAATTTGTAGAGAGAAGGATTGTATCGTTGGCATAAATAATACTGGAATGCTTAAATCGGCTTGCTGATTAGGATGCTGCTGCACTTTATCTACTTTAATTATTTTGTATTTATTGCTGCTTTAATTTTGTAAGATACTAAGAGTCATCTGGAATGGTGTGTCCTACAAATCCAATAAATAAATAAATACCTAAATGATTTAAGTGTTGCTATAAAGATTGAAAAGTAAAGGCATAAAAATACTGTCATTGTCTTACATCTTTTTTACACATATTTGGAAGTGCCCCATTCAGATTACATCTAACTGTCACATAGGTATTGGTATATAATCTGGTGATAAGCAAAAGCAGCCATTTGTTAATGTCAGTGTACCTGAGTTTATCCCAAAGTTTCTCTTTAGAGATGGAATCAAAAATATTTCCATCATCCACATGTGTGGTGTGGCATATAGAGATGATTTTGACTCCAAGCAATATTTATTGATTAGGTGTTGGAGCACAATTCTATGACCTATAGGGAACACCTATCAGCTCCACTAGGTAGACCAGACCAAGAAATCAATTCCACAGGAAAGCTAAAACTACTTTTATTGAGATTGATCATAATAACAGAATTGTGCAAATCTCATTATGCTGTACATCCTCCTTCTGATAGTTCAGTGAATTAGGAAGGTGTCTGTTTAAGCTGTTTCCAAATGTTATCTTCTTCTAGACTTAAAAATGCTTTAGCTCCTTTTGCCGAGGCAACAGATCCTTCATATCTGTGTATTCCTTACTCTCTACAACACCTGCCATAAGCCCTGTTCGCTTTTCACTTAAAATTGATTCACTTTCTATCCAATCCAATAGTTTCCATTATAAACTGCTTGGCACAGAGTTTACTTATACAGATAGTCCTCGCTTAACGACTGTTCAATTAACGATGGTTCAAAGTTACGACAGCCTTGGAAAAAGTGCTTTACAACCTGTACTCACACTTATGACCATCACAAACCACTGCACCACCTCCGTGGTCACATGATCACGATTGGCAACCATTTTCATGACGGTCGTTAAGTGAATCACCGTGGTTGTTAAACGAATCAGTGCTGTCGTTAAGTGAATCACATATCATTAAGCCAATTCCAGCAAAAAACATCCATTGGAGAAGCTGGATTTGTTTAATGACCACCATTTGCTTAATGACTGCAGTAATTTGCTTAATGACCCTTGTAAAAATGGTTGTAAAATTGGGTCCAGTCACATGGTGACTCACTTAATGACCACCCCACTTAACAACCAATTTTCCAGTCCCTATTGTGGTCATTAAGTGAGAACTACCTGTAATACTCAACAAATGGAATGGCCTATGATTGCTAGTCTAATTTTCAGAACCTTTATAAAAATGGGAAATATAATAGCCAATTCCCAGTTACTGTGTACCACTGCTGAGTTATCAATACATCAGTTGCCTTCTGAGTGCAGTTCAAGGTACTGGTCACTACTTACATGGTATAGGGCCTAGCTATCTAAAGGACACCTATCTCTCCTAAAGGTTGCTTGTCCAATGCATTTTGATGGGATTGGGTTGCTTTGGGCTCCTCAATTAAACAATATCATCAAATGGAGCCCAGGAGGTCGACCTTCTCTATTATAGCACTTGCTCTTTGGAAAATATCCTCCCTGGACATCCGAATGGCTCTCAACGTTACAGCCTTCAAGTGCTCTTTAAAAATTTTTCAAGCAGGTTAGACATGCTCCAGGAGTTTTGAGGAATTTGAACAGGGTTTTTTGCCTCTTGAATTGACACTGTTTTATCGCTGGAGTCATTTTGTATTTATTGCTGTTTTAATTTTGTAAGATACTAAGAGTCATCTAGAATGATGTGTCCTGTGTATCCAGTAAATAAATAAATACATCTGAAGATAGAAGCCAAAAATTGATCTACATTCTACATTTGTCTTAATTGACTCTGGTATAACATGATCACTTCCTCTCCCTTTACCTACCTTTAGCTGTTCTATCAGTTTTTTCAAGTCAGAAATTAAAACTGGGGCCAATGGGAAAGTCTGTGAGCAAGAAAATAATGGGCAGGCTGAACTGTGTTATTGATTACTTCTATAAAGAACTTTAAACTGGTATTCTTAGCTCTCTACCTGGATATTACTAGTTATTCTAGGATGAGTGTTACTGGGCACCCAAGCTGACTGTCACTAAAAGACAGCTGATAACATATATTTATTTTGTCCTCTCAAAGTGTTAGGGTTGTGTCTATAGCTGTGGATCTGTAATCCACACTAAACAAGTCTCAACAATCTACTCGGGAGATGGTGGCAGCCTTTTTTACTAAGCTAAGTGAGGCCCCAGTGAAAGCTGGGATTGTTGAGCTCCAGCAATTAAGTATATACAGAGAAGAGATGCCACAATCAAGTCAGTGAAGTGGCTTGTGTAAGTTGTGAGAGTAAAAGTAAGACTGCATTTACTTTTGCTATAGCATTTTCTTTTGTTGCAGTTAATCATAGGAATCTCAAATATTACTGTTTGATTGAAGCAAAAGCAGTGTAGATGGTTATTATCAGTCATGGCACATAGTCTTATTCTTGAGTCAAATCTCCAAGTCCGCATGCACTTTTGGGCTATTCTCCCTCTTTTTATAACTATGTTTATTAGTTTTATTGTCTTCCATCTTAATTGAATTGAAGAAATTCTTACAAATTTCTTCTGTTTCTTCTTCTAACTGCCTAATGCATTCTTGACCTTAAATTTTAAATCATCAATTTTGTCTGTTTTGTTTTTGACTGCTCAGATTGAAATCACTCTACAGCAGGGTTCTTCAGCCTTGGCAACTTTGAGATGGGTGGACTTCAACTCCCAGAACTCCCCAGCCAACAAGGCTGGCTGGGGAATTCTGAGAGTTGAAATCCACCCGTCTTAAAGTTGCCAAGGTTGAGGAACCCTGCTCTACGGGCAGTGATAAGTTTTTTGCTATTACCTCGATATGGAGTGACTGTTGGACTCCCATTGTCCTGAGATTCTACATGAACTGTATTGGGCCCTCCCCATTAACTAAATGACTTCTCACCAAAATTTAAAGTAGCAGACTGGAGGATAGCAAATTTATTAAATATAAAATATGATTCCAAGATGTTTACCCATTCTCTCGGCTTTCTCTAGTTTCTGTGTGAAGATAATCATTCACATGTTTACCAGAGCTTTTCCTGTGCCTCTTCTTGCTGTTTAATTCTTTCCTTCTCCTAACTACAGTAGGCTTTTTAAGTAGCTTTGATTATTTAGTTGTGTTGAATGCCTATACCCTTTTTTAAAATGGTTGTGTGTGTGTATGTGTGTATAGTATTATTAACAGCCAAAAGACCCAAATAGCAAAATACAAATATAATCTAAAATTTGGCATTACATAAAACAGTTTAACAAATAAAATATATTGAAAAATATTACATAAAACATCTATAACTCAAATTTATTGATGTGTTACTTGTTTGATCTTGGTTTGACCAATAGTTAAAAATTTGACTGTTGCCACTGTAATTTTATCATCTGTGAGTAAAATGTTAACATATTCAGAAATATCTCTTCCTGGTATTGATTTTAAAATAGGCCAGATAGTATCTTGCCAAAAATTCTTGTAAAAATTAACAGTGCAATAAAATATGATCCACTGTTTCAAGGTCAATACCATTATAAGGACAAGATCTTTGAAAGATGGGGATCTTTTGAAATCTATCATATAGAATATTTGATGGCAGCACATTTAATCTGTCTGTTGAAAAGGCTATTGTGTATTTGCCTAAATGTAAATTACTAAGATTTATAGGGAGTTAAAAAGTATCTCCTTTCTTTAAAACAATAACACAAGTAAATACATCTAATTTTTCAGTTTCATCATATTGTATGTTTGATATGTAGTATTTTATATTACAACATAGTAATCGATCTGCTAAATGAACAGATAGATATAAAGTCACTAAGCCATTATAAAACCATATTAGCTTTAAACAGGATTGTAACCATTCATTTATTTATTAATGATACACAGTACAGGATATCAAAATATATATCTTTTCCTCCTTCTGCCTATAAGCTTCTTGCAACATTTCTACAGAGGCCCAGATATCTTAAATAGTTTGGTAAATATATAACATATAGCATGCATGTGTCATATACATATAAATATTTATCTTTTGATTTTAGCTTCTAAACCATTTAAGGACACTAGTTTACACTGCTCACTCATCAGGGTGAGTGATTACTGTTACTGCCTTTAGTCTTTGTGTAAGTGAAAAGATGAAACTTTTACGACTCAAGACCTTGTGCTGTTGGCATTCTTGTCTCTCCAGGTAACATGATATACACACATATTTACACATATCTTCCTTTTCACCTCTACCAGCATTCTTCCCAGTCCTCCCACTCCTCTGCTCTCCTTCTCTCCTACCCTTCCTTCATGCTCAGCCCATCCATGACAGTTCTTTCAAATCTGATTCAGATTGAGTAATCTCTAAATGAGATTCACAGATAAACCCTTTCCTTGATCTAACATATGAGGGCTATGCTGCATTTCAATGTCCTTTCATCCAGCAGATCAAATTAAAATGTTTTTATAACTTCTGATAACTGTTTTCTTATCAGTGTCTAATCTTTCTTAGACTAAAGAAACAGCTGTTATGTTGTGAATAATTATACAAATATTTCAAATTTTTGGAAAAAAATTATTCTTGATTGTTTTTGTTGGCATGTTTCTCTTTTTATATTCTTGCTCTGCAGCTGCATCCCATCATCAGAAGTCTTAAGATCTTTTTTTTCTCTATAGAAAAAATCCAGAACTGTTTGCATGTCATGAAAGGCAGAAATTACTTTCATACCTATCTGATTTATAAGTGATTAATTTGAAGGGGAACACTCCTTTTGTAACAAATTCCAAGTTCAATTAATTGTTCAATTAGGTGGTTGAACGTGCTCCATTTCTGCAAAATAACCAGGCTAATCTCTTGATAGCACTGAGCTTTTTCACCTTCTGAATGTATTTCTTCCAACTCACGTGCTTTTTGAAGAATGTTATTTATAGTATGTGTATTAACAACCCTATTGGTAAACTAACTCTTGGTTTTTATTGCCTTGTAAGTCAGGATGGACATTCCGTGTACACATTCTGTTTTCTTAACAGATAAAGAAAACCGAGGGAATAATTCATTCACCATATAGCAACAAATCTAGAATATCAACCTTCTAAATACTTTCTTTGGCCCCTCTTACCCGAAGATTTCTTCTTATGTTTCAGTTCTCAGGATCAGTCAAACATGTTCTAGTGTCCACAAGTTCTATATATTAAAAGCCCTATATATATTCTGATAACTTAAATCATAACCTTGACTGGTGACATATTTCCTGTTCCATATATCTTTAATAAATATATGTCCCCTTTGTTTCTTAATTTCTTGCTTCAATTGTTCAATTTTTAGACGTGATCAGTCAGGATCCCCTCTAGAACTCTGAGATGTTTGGGTGCCACATTTTGCTTATTTTCTTCCTCCTCTACTACAAGAGAGATTGTTTGATCTGGACTGCTCATCAACACATACTTTAACCCTTTGGGGATTATGAGAAATAGCTCCTTGAGATAGCTCTTTAAGACATATATGGGATTAATCCAATTTGTTAATCCAATATTATCAGGGAAAGGAATTTGGCTTAATTAAATAATTGAGGCAAGTCAAATTATTGAGCTAAAGGAAGCATGAGAGATTCAGCATGTCATCATTTCTCCTCTCCCCTACTTTAAAATACATTTTTGAAGGAATACTTCAGGAGATTAAAATGTTGCATATTATTACCATTGCTGTTGACTTCAGTTGAGCATACTTAATTGGTCAGTACCTAATACCTAATATTGGCATGGAAGCAATTTCTCAGCTTTTAAAAAAGAATTAAGTTTATTTTAAATATAAGAACAAAACAAAAATTGGAGAATTCACTGCATATTTTTAAATGGCTCATTTTCATTTCTTTAAAAAAATACAGAATTTTACACTGAAATCAAAATAGTGTCCAGCTAATTGTATAAGTCAAGGTTCAGATTTAATTTTTTGTACCCGGAGCCACATTTTTTAAAATCAGTTTCTATTGCTAAAGGGACTTTTCTTTCTTTTTGTACAGAAATACAGTATATTTAAAGCATTTTAAATATGTGGAATAAATTTCACTGGATATTGGCCCTTTTAATAGTCAGTATAAACAGATTGGAAAGATTGGAATTAGTTCCTTGGGTACATAAGAAACAAAATGGCACACCGACATAATTGCATAGGAATATTAAAATAATAAAATATTTTGGATTGTGTTTCATTTTGAACTACATTGATGTTTCATCTTAGAATTCAATTAAAATTATTTTAAAAGGGTTTTTACACAAAACTGGCTTCCCTATATAATTCTTTGAATTTAATAAAAATTATTTTTCATGGAAATTATGAACATTTTATATCAAAATAATTTCAACACAATTGTAAAAAAATGTGTACATATTAAAATAATTCACTTTCACTCTGAGTTGTTTTTTTCTTCCAAATTGTTATGTGCAGTTTTATACTAAATACTTTTTACTTACTATTTTGCAATATTTTAAAATATGGGATTGTGTGGTCTTTATATATTTCTAATGTAAGGAAGATTTTATATTAAATGGAGCTGGAAGAACGCCTGGTGAGATTTGAGGTCCCAGTTTTTCAGCTAAATAAATTAGTGTAGATGGGTGGGAAGAAAAAGCAAGGTTTCTAATGCCAGTGCTGACTTATAAGTGGGCCTTGATTCCTGTTTTTTTCATTAGGCAGATCTCTCTCTCTCTCTCTCTGTGTATGTGTGTGTGTGTGCATGTAAATATATATATCTCAATGAGTGACTTCTTTCTTGTTTGAAATAAAACAATTTTTCTAATCATGCCAAGCCTATGAAGCTTTTTCTTTTGATGCTGAAAGCAGGGTTCAATTTTTGGAGAGTCAGTCCTTATTACCCTGTTTGATAAAGCGGTGACAGTTAGTTAGAAATGAGGAGCTTTTGGTTTCTTGCTTCTTCAGTCAAAGCTTGTTGGAAATATGTATCCTGTTGCATAGATGTTTAAATATTTACATATATTGATAGATACTACATTCCATGTACGTCGTCTCTCTTCCAGCTACTCCCCCGTTCTCTCCCACTCACCCTGGAACCTGTGATGCTGATGTTTGAAAGCTTACCAAACAACTTAGCAAAGAAAAAACAATTCTAATATCCGTATCTCATGTTCTAAAGTTACTATATCTCTTCCATTCATTTATTCATACACACACATACACACATACATACATACACAAACATATACATAGGCTTTCATGTGCAAACAGATTATAGAATGAAAGAGTTTGTTCTTGGAACAGTTTTATGTACAGTACAGTATTCAACTGTTGGCCTCACTAGGTAGACCAGACCAGGAAATCAACTCCACAGGAAGACTAAAACCACTTTTATTGATATTGCCTATAATAACAGAATCCAGATTATTTGGACCCTTTTCAGTCTGGATTCAGGCCAGGGTACAGTATTGAGATAGCATTAGTTATGTTTGTAAATTACCTTTGAAGGGATTGGGATGAGTGGTTCAACTCTCCTGGCCATCCTGGATCTCTCAGCAGCTTTCAGTACTATCAACCATGCTATCCTTCTGAACCAGGTTTGGGGACTGGGAATGGGACTGTTTTGTGGTGGATCTCCTCCTTTTTTTGTGACCAGTTTGAGTTGGTGTTGGTGGGAGGAGAGAGGTTGAGCCCTAGGTGCCTGCAATGGGGGGTGCCTCAGGGCTAAGATCTCTCTTGTCTCCTCTTTAACATCTACATGAAACCACTGGGTGAGGTCATTCACCAGCATGCTGATAATACCACCCTGGATTGGACAGATGATGCTGTCATGGTGTTGATCAACTGCTTGGAGGCTATGAGGATCTGGATGGGGAGGAACCAAGTTCAACTAAACCCTAGCAAGATGGAGTGGCTTTGGAGTTTTGGCCCCCAGGGTCTGGGGATGCGTGGTCTTTGCACTTCTCTGGGGTTGGACTTCAGATGGAGCTTGTAAGCAAAGATGTGGGCTTTATTGCTTGGAGGTCCTCCTGGATTCACAGCTACTGCTAAATTATCAGGTGGTAGCTGTGGCTAGGGGGGCCTTTGCACAGATTCATCTTGTGCACCAGTTGCACCTTTTTGTGGCCTGGGAGGCCTGGCTTATGGTCATTCATGTCCCATGATGTAATCCCATTTGGATTACTGCAATACATCTATGTGGGGCTGCCCTTAAAAACTACTTAGAAGTTAAAATAGGTCCAGAATGCAGCAGTGCACAGAGTGTTGGGTGTCCCTAGGTTCATTCGTATTACACCCCTATTGGGGATCTGCACCGGCTCCCAGTTTTCTTCTGGGTGCAATTCAAGGTGCTGGTTATTCCCTTTAAAGCCGTGGGATTGGGTTATCTGCAGGACCACCTCTCCTTGAGAACATATGTCAGTCCCACAAGAGCAGATAGGAATGACGTGTTCCAGGTCCCTTCCCTTAAACATTGCCATCTTGTGGGTCCTCAGAAGCATGCCTTTTCCATTGTAGTCCCTGCCCTATGGAACACCCTCCTCCCTGAGATCCAATAGGCCCCTACTGTTCTATCCTTCTGGAGAGTACTTAAAAAACTGGCTGGGATAGGACTAGTTCGGGGTGGGGCAAGTATATGGGTGCATCAAAGAAGTTTGGCTGTGGCAAACTTTTTAGTTTTATGGCTATTGGTTTTATACATTGATTTATATTGTTTTATTGGTTGTAAGCTGCCCAGAGTTGTTTTAAGATGGGTGGCGATACAAATGTTTTAAATAAATAAATAAATCTTGCAAGTCTGATTGTGCTGTACCTCCTCCTTTTCCTCATCCTTATAGTTCAGTGAATGAGGGAGGTACCTGCCTGAACCACTTCCATATGTTATCTCATTCTGGATTTTAAAAATCCTTCAGCCCCTTTTGCATAGGCAATGGAGCCTGCATATATCCAGCAAGGTCATATTTCTTATTCTCTACATCAACAAAGTGTGAAATTGATACTTTAACAGTGGAAATTATTTGCTCAGTTATCTATTCATGTTCAAAGTTATGTATGTTATTTTTTAGCTTACATATTACCCATCCATGGTCCAATGGATTTTCTGTTGCTTTGAAGGGCTAGAACCAATGGGTTAGAACTATAAGGAAGGAAGTTCAGGTTACACTTAGGAGGAACTTCCTGAAAGGTCAAGCTGTCAGCCAGTGGAACTAGTCCTTACTTGATGTGGTGAGATCTCCTTGGCCAAGGGTCTATCAAACACAGGTTGATAGTGATCTGTCAGAGAAGTTCTAGTGAATCCTGCATTGAACAGAGTACTGTTCAATAGACAACCTTTAAAATCCCTTCCAATTCCATGATTCTATAAAAATAGGTGCTTAGAATAAGTGATGACACTCAGTTCCAGACTTTATTGGTTCAAGCTTTTTCTGGTTCAAGATGAAACCAGAGTCAGGCCTACTTTGGACGTGGGCTTTATTGCCTTAGTGAATGAGCAGCAGCAACAACAACAAAATCCATAGAAATAGTGATATATTAGATCTTTTAGTGGAACTGAACCGGTTATTCCTCTAGAATGTTTAACTGATCTGTTATTTGTTTTGTAGTTTTTGTGGTCCTAAATGGCTGAGTGTTCGCAGGAAATGATGCTAGTGGACTGACTAAATTCCTAAATGAAATTATGACGTGGGGTTAGAGATTACATGGAGTTTCACATTGGGTCCTATCACTGTTCTGAGAATATCCAGTTTTATATATGTATTGTGAACACAAAGCAGGGAAGCAAACTGAGCTAAGTTTTAAAAGATGGAAATTCTTTTCATTAGTAAAAAAGTCAGCCCTGGATTGGAGAGGAACCTTGTTCTGGATGGAATTATATTTTGTCTGAATTTCCAGTTATACTACCTGGAATGTTCCAATATTCTCTTGGAAAATCAGTTGACTGTGCCTTTTCCAACTTCTGGTGCTGTAGCTTCCTGGAGAAGACATATACGATTGTGGTCCCCCATGCCTTAAGGATTTATTGCAGTGCACTATATGCGGAAATCCTTTTTTCTGCTGTTTGTTTCTAACTGGAAGGTTGCTGTAGCCTGCCATTATATATTGCAAAACTCTGTGCTGGCAGATTCTGAACTTAGAACAACTTTAAATGAAATTGCCATTTTAATTTATCCTGTTTTCCCTGAAGAAAAAGCAGTAGAACCTTAGATGATCAAATCCTGCTATTTGTGGAGTGCAGCCAATAAGTGAACTTACTGAGAGGGCAGTGGGGCTCAAACCATTGCCTTGCTACTCCGGTGCCCTTACTGCCAGGTTTCTGACTGATGTTACTCTCTTGTTTTTGCTTTGCTCTCATTTAAAATGTTACAAGGCTTCAGTCTCGGATGTTAGTGCAGTTCTGTCTTGCTAGTACACAAGGGTTGCTGCCCCCTCCTTGGAGTTGCCTTGGGTGTCCTCCACATTGTCATTGTGTGATAATATATATCTATTGTGATTAGTTTAAAGCCCATAGTGCCTTGGAGACTACAGCACAGCACCTAATTCTTTGTCATACAGAATAAAGAAAAGTACCAAGTTTGTTATAAAGTTGTTCAAGAAGCAGTTAACTCAGTAGTAATATTTTACAGCTCCTTCTCTTCAACTTATCAATGGAGTCATGTCTGTATCACCCTGTAGCTTTCATTGTGTTGCTTGTAATCCCAAACTCTGGAGTTTCCCCAGAATGCGCGAAAAACCTCTAAAACAAGAAGTATGTTTATATGAGTAGTGTGTCTTTGCACAGGATAGCAGTTTTCTATGGTAAGAAGGCTGAACTGCAAGGTATCCAAGATTAGAAAAGAAGAGCTGGATATTAATATTTATAGCTGTGATCATTTTAATTATGGGAATTTGACTATGCTCCCTTCTGTTTAGCTCCTTTTTTGACAGTTAATAGTTGAAGTGGTTTGGAGGTGATAAAGTGTCCCATTAATCTTTTTTATTTTCTTTTTTGAGAATGCAAAAAAACCCTGATCAACTATACCAATTGTCTTTTTAAATAAGATTTTTACATCTATCTCTTATTTCATTAATTAATTGTCTGCTTGTAAATCTAAAAGAATGGAATTATGATATCTTTCTGTAGCTTGTTCTGCTTACTGTACAATAATATGGGATTGTTAGCAAAAGAGTTTTTATCCATTATTTGCAATAAATATACATATAATTGTATAAGGCTACTTTTATCTCTAGTGGTTCTTTCTCCATGTCTGTTTAAAATCAGTTTGCCTTTTCAGCATGTGTATTTGAAGCTATACATAGCTACAAGCAATTATTTTCATTGAAGGAATTTATTTAATTTCCAGAAAAGTATCTATGTATTTGTCTGACTATAATTCTAAATGACATTTTGTTTACTTTTATCTTTGAAAAGTATTCATTTAAAGATCAAATTTAACATTGCTTATACTAAATCAAACATTATTTTGAATACACATGGGGTATTAAGACTACTCTGCTTTTTATTATTACAGAAACCTAAAGAACTGAAATTGAAAAACAATTTTGGCAATTTTTATGAAGTATCATTTCATTGATGTCTGCATATTTAACAAAGGATGTTACATTTAGTATTGTTGATGAAACTCATCAAGCTTATGTCCATATATGACCCTTGAAAAATTGTAACATGCAAATTTTTCACTCTCAAATTCTACTCCACTCTCAGATTAAACTCTAATTCAGAGGAGAATTGGCTTACCTTCACATACACCCATCCTGCCTTAACAAGCCCATATGGCAGTTTTGCTCAGCAAAGAGAAACCCTATTGAGACATCCCCTGATTGTGCAAAACGTAATAGATTCAGCTTCCCATAATCTCCAGCTGACTTTGGCAAAAAACATTTGTGAAAAGTATTGGTGAGCAAAATGTTTTGACTGCCAACAACCATCTTCACTTCATCAGTTTCCTAGCAAGCAGTTGTTATTTGTGTATCAGCCTTTTTTATATGAATGTTCTCTTTACTTCAAATGTTTTGCATTTCTGTGATGTGACAGCTATCAGTTGGGGAGGTTTATAAGTCAATTTTGACTTTTTAAGAGAGAAGGATCAGATCTGTATCGATTCAGAAATGAGCTGAAACTTCCTTTGTTCCATCTATCCATCCATCCATTGTTGAATGATTCAGCTTATTTTCAGCCTAACTGAAGCATGGTATCTCTAATTAATATATAAATCACCCTATTGGACATTTAACTATCAGAAGTATACAGGGAAAATGCTCTCTTCTACTTAATATACAGTAAATAGACATTTATATTAACTGAGGGAGGAAATATGAATGTAATTGAGAAAAAATATTGGCCACTGTGTGATAATTTCTGTCAAAAAGTTTGCATGTTATTTATCTTTATATATGTTTAAAATAGGACTTGTATCTGCAAAGTAGGAAACTAAAATATTCTTCAGAATAGCTATGTTACTTCTACAGTATCTTCCAAACTGAAAGAGGGTACATGCATAGCCTAAAGCAGGCTAATTATTAGTACAGTTTTTTTTTTAATTGAAGATAGGGCATGGCATTTATATTGGTGAAATCTCCGGGACAGAATGGGGCATAACATGAATTTAAAATGTTAAAAGACACATGTTTTAATCATCCCAAGACATATTTGAGTACCAGGCACAAATATATCTCTGAAAATGTATGTGTGGGCATTTGAACATCTCAGAGGAGGAATGCTATTCCAATATTAACTAGAAAGATTCATTTTTACATAGGGGTTATATCTAAATGTTCGAGGGACTTCCTTAGAATAAAGAAAGGAAGCATTTTCAAACATTCACCTCAAGACACTTGATTATTAGAAATGTTTTATAGTGTGACACTTTTAAATTTAAAAGTTAAAACTCAAGAAGTTTGCTTTGAGATTAGAGTTCAGCTGTCATTATATACCAGTTGCCTTGAATGTTCAAATTAAAGAACAAGGTGGGATATCAATCAATCAATCAAATAGATAAATAATCTTCTTTGTGTATGCTGAATTGAGCAAATAACATGGATTTATATTTTAAAATGCATGTTTCTTTTCTTGTGCCAGTTTGTGGCTTTTTCCACATTCCACATAATTTAAGGTAGAATTTACTATTGAGTGAAAAATATGTATAATTGGGTCACAAATGGTTTCTAATTTAAGGTAATTGGAAATTATTGCTGAGAAATGTTTGCTTCGTATACCCCACTGAAATGTTACAGGTTCTGACTACGTAACTATTTCAAAAAACAACTTAAACATTGAATTTTATACTTACTGCTTTGCAGGATTAATCCTTGTTTTCACTTTTTTACAGGACTGGTTTGCATGAAATCAAGCACCTCAGTGGTTGAACTTGTTATGCTTCTTTGTTCACAAGTAAGGTGATTCCTAGTTTTTACAAATAGTGCTTTCATTTGTTTTCTTTGGAGAAACATAATTAGATGCATGCAGTTCCATCTGTATTAAAGAAGTAACTATTTGATACTGTGCTCTCTTATAGAGCTACAGAACTGATACTACAAAATAAACTTCAATATAGACACCTTTATTTTTCTTTGCTTAAATAAACAAATATGACTTCAAGAATATGTTCTAATATTTAATTGATAAAGCCTTAATAAAATAATTCATAATTAATTGAATGAGTAGTAATTCTGATATCAATAACAGATAATTCAGCACTGTGCACCGCCAAAATTTATTAGCAATTTGTTTGATTATTTGGTTTATTTAAATATATTTCTTGTTGACAATATTGCTTGTGCAAGCCAGTTAGAATAAGACATGACATCTGAAAAATATGATATTGATAAGTAGCAATATATTACATAGTAGACAATTGGAAGCATGTGATTAAAATGCAATGCAGATATGCACATGGATAAGAATGGTGTGCATGGTCGGGAGTAGTAAGGGTCAATTGCTGTAGGACAGGCATAAAACATGTTCAGGATAAATGACCATCTAAAGTAGAAATCTGGATATGAGGCTTTGTTTTTGTTGTAATGGATAATAAATCTAAATTTAAGAATTACTCTGAAATGTCAAAGGACCAACTATCATTTTAATCTGATAAGTATATTATGCTTTCTGCAAATAATAATCTAATATCAGCTTTTGAATAAAGTTATTTCTTTCAACAGTTGTTTGTATTCCATTAAACGTGATATAAAGTAGTATTTAAGGCGATTATTCTTATAAATATGGCAAATTCCCAGTAGCTGTATGCTTGCTATTAATAGTCTCAGTAGAGCCAGGTTTTAATAATAAAATTACATTTGCAGATGTTCAAAATGTGTAATGCAGTCATAAATGAAAATTAACTCATGTAACTTACTTTAGGTATTGTACTTTACTTACCCACATTTTGATGATCCACAAGCTGTGATTCTTCAGTGGACACCATAAAAAAAAAGGGGGGGAGACTTTTTGTTGTAGGAATCAGAAAAGACTAAGTAAAAGATGTCTGTATCTGGAATCTTCACTGTGGCTCAGCTTCAAAACTTTTCTTGCAGAAAACTTTTTAAAACTTGTTACATAATGATTAAGTCCTTGGCTCAAGAAACTGCAAAATATACATTTAAGTCCACTGAATTCTCTCACCAGCTGTTCATAGGCAGATTCTTAGATGGACTAATACAATATATTCTTCCCTGCTCCTTGTTTGAACTGCAGCTCGCAGAGATAAAGTCGAATGCTGCATTACAGCTTAGTGTGTTTTGATGGTCTCATCATCTAATCATAGGTTTAACATTACTCATTTGCTGGCTCCAGGAATTCCTGCCATTAAGGACTCTAGAGATGTAATGTGCCTCAAATATTGATTGTGGGAAGAGTGAGAAATTCAAGCTTCTTTGCTTTTCCCCCTTCCTTTTCAGCCTTATATAGAAGCTGTGCAGTAAACAAAACAGTTGTTTTTAAACTTGAAATATTGTCCTGGAATATATATTTAGATGAAGGTGTGGTTTATAGATACTCTAACTAAATGCATTATTTTTAAAGGGCAGTGTTAGATGGGCTTATAATAAACTTTCACTTCAGCCCCTCCCCCAAATATCAAATTAGATATTTTGTTTGTAATTTCACAAAATAAAGGAAACATTCAACTTTTTAAATTCTAGAACTGATAAATAGTCTATTGTAGAGCTGTGCAGAGCTGACCTCCAAATGGTGCCTTGGAATAATTTTGCAAACCTTTCTATAATACTTTAAAGCAGTTGTGTCTTTTTCCCAAGTTCACATGCTTGCCCTCCTCAGCAGCCCCACAATCCTGAGAAAGGGCATGGCTGATTGAAGATGCTGCACTTTTTGAAGAGGAAATCCAAAGAGCTGTGCATCAGTGTTTCAAAAGAAATTTATGAATTCTCCTGTTAACAGGAGGAAGATCCAATTGATTTCTAATTAGCAGGACATCAGATGCTTAACTTTTATTTGCACCTTCTAGAAATAGTTAAGAATTTATGATCACCTGAGGAAGGAATTCTTAATTGATTAAAAGTATAAGAAAAAAAAAAAGAATATTTGAAGCTGATGCACACATGTTCCAACAATATCTTAAAAGACATGTCTTTTCTAACACATAGAATATCAGAGATAGAAGGAGTATTTACATCTAGTAGAACCCTCACATTCACATACTGTACACATATAACTCGCTACATTTTTCTAATGATTTCATTGTCCTTTAGGAAATATATCACCTTATTGCTGCAGTTCTAGTTAGGACATGGAGAACCATGATGGCTCTCTTCCAGCGTACTGTCCTCCATGTCCTAGAGGCCAAGGGTAATTGGAACATACCTTAGAGATAATCTAATCCATTTTTTCTCAGCTGGTAGTACACAGAAGCAGTCTACGTGGGAAATAGGCTGCCTGTTTACTACAAAAGAATAAAGAATGACAGTTTTGAGCTAGTAGGCAAGAACTGCATTATTTCATTCTGTGGAGGAGAAAGAAGGTTCTTAAAATGTTTCTCTTTTGAAGGTAAAAATAAATGTACCTGTATGTAGCAGAGCAAAAAAGTAGTTAAGCATGATCTTCGTGAGACATACATGTAAATTGGAATGCAGCTAATTGCATGAATAATGCTCAGTCTGCAATATAAACAGACTCTCCTTTGCAAGAAAGAGGCAAGAAGTCCCTGTTGGAGTTGCAGATGCCAAAGAGATGCTGTCCCATGCTCCCACACTGATTATTTTGAACAGCCTGTCATATATTATATTGTCCCAGGACAATATGGTGTGGCTGTTTGCTGTTTTCTGTAGTATTTTTAATCATCTTTTTGATAATCCTGGGCACCAGCTTCTTTTTCAGTTGTGAGTTCAATAACATCAAGGACTAATTCACACCCCTCCCTGGCCTGGCCAGTGCACTTCCCAGCTAACAAGGCCAAATGCTTTTCTACCCAGAAGCTGAGCACTGAGTGTGTCTTTGTCTCCTTAATAGCGATAGCTGCCAAAGAGGGCAGCGTGTTTATCCCAAAGCAGAGTGCTGGATCATGACTACCAGTGGGTTCTTGGATGGCCTTTGAATGTGCAGCCACAGTTTCTGTTGGAGTGCCAACCCACTTCTCTGCGCCCATTGAAAATGACCCAGGGAGGATCAAGGCATTGTAGACTAAGCTCATCTTCCCTGTCTTCTAAATATAGCTTTTCATGGGCTTCAGATTTGTCCAGCTCTCTACTTAAAGAAGGTTAGGGAGTAGGAAAAAATTGAGGGAGCAAATTAGAATGGGCAGTGGTGAATAAGAGAGTGTTTTGCTTATGCTGCAATTTGGTGTGAAATTTTCTAATGTTGTGTTAGCTGTTTGTTACCTTTATTAGATGAAATGAATGAGGCATTTGGTGTCTGGATTTTACTATATTTTTCAGTTTGGACTCAGGCTGTATATATTTTTTTAAGAGTTCTAATATTTGTCATTAATAACAAGCACAAATCAGTTATGTTGATAGCGGGACAAAAATACCTATTGATACATTATTTTTCAAGATTCAAAAAAATATGTATCATCCAAACTAATGATAAAAACTATAATGGGTGTTCAAACATGCCTGCATAAAATACAGGCTTAAATGAAATATGAAAAGGGCTGCAGATAAGTAGCTTGTTGGATCTACCATTTGGGATCTGGGAAACAGTACATGCTGAAAAATGGGGAAGATATGTAAATAAACAATATTTTGTGCCATACATGGTACATTATATAACCAGGTCACTATTCTGTTCCTGACACATGGCAGGTACCTATAGAATTTTCATAAAATATCCCATTAATAATAAATATAACAGCAGATTCCTGTAAACATATGACTGTTTTTCGCAGAAAAAGCGGGCGTTTGGTTCTTATCATGATGGGAACCATTTGTTTTGAAAGAGTTGTGGGATAAAAAGTAAGATATGAAAGATTGGCAACCACTGATCAAATCCCATTTCCAGCACTGTGCAAGATTTGCAGTATAGCATTCAATTACATAATCTGACCAGAGATGGTCAGCCAGCCCTTCTTAAAGGCTTGTAAAGAGCAGAGAATGTCATATACCTGAGAATCACCCATATTAAATTTAGTGTGGCCTGGTTTCTGAGTAAACTGCATTGTCTTGTATTACAGTTAGTCCTTGTTTAGCAACTGCCTTGTTTAGCAACCATTCACAGTGATGAAAAAATAACTTTACAACCAGTCCTCACTTTACAACTGTCTCAGGTCTATAAAGCAAAGGAAAGCTGAAGTAAGACCATAAGCATAGGTGCAGTTTCACTTAGCAACTGCTTCACTTAATGACCAAGTTGCCAGTCCCAACTGTGGTTGCTAAATGAGGACTACCTGTATGCCTACAAAAATATTTAAAAAGATCAATCTAATCAAACTAAAAAGCAGCAGTAGGAACCAGTAATTGTTATTATTAAGAGTAAAATAAAGCTGGAGACTTGAAAAACCTGAGATTTTTCTAACATTAGATTCCAGATTAAAACATTTCATTGATGTTTTAATTTTATTTTTGACATTTTTAATCTTCTGTACTGCATTCAGTGGGTTTTTCTATGATTGAAGCCTATCCTATTGACTGAAGCCTGTTTCATCACACTTCATTCAGTAAAAGGATTGATTTTTGCCAGTTCACTCCTTTGTACCCCTTTTCCCCACAGCTGAAGTTTCCTCCAAGCATCATGGGACATTTGGAGGGAATGTGACATGTGATAAGCAAAATATCACCTCTATTTCCTTTACATTGATAGAAGCCTCCTGTATAAGAAAAAGCCTTTTGTCAGTAGAGTAACAAAATGCCTACAATTCACAGTGTTATTTTCCCTTCACCCCAAACCTGGTAATACTGGCTATATAGTGTTTGAGATTTTGAATTTTTGTTCAAAATTAATTGCACTTTTCAGTCTGTTCTTGCAGTCTGTTTTGAAGACAAATGTATCTTCAAAAAGATAGATGATTGAGAAGGCTTTTGAAGACTTTTATTTACATAAACTAGGGTAATAGTAGACACTGAAAAAGGAAAGGGAAATGCAAAGTTTGTTTTCCTTTCATTTGCTACAGCAAATTAGATGCTTTTATGCTCTTTATTTGGAAATTCCATGTTAACGACTACAGATTAGCAAGGATGTCAATTTTTTTTTCTTATCTGAGCTCCTGAGTAAACTTAACATTGCCAGCGGCTCATGTCCAAGGTATGGTCTAAATTTACATGAAATATCACATTACAAACGTCTGAAGGTACATGTCATGGATAATTCAGTTCATATGGGCAGGTTTTTAGACTCTGAAGGATATGCAATCAAGTCTGTTCCCCAGAGGAATTCCGTCTTTGTGAAAAATTTGCTTTAAGCTTTACAGGAACTCCTATAGGGATACCGCATTATTCGACACTGAGAAACCACTTTTTTTCTTTTTGTATTTTGGTTATTATTGTCCTTTTACAATAGCTTTCTTTCATGTGTGCTAACAATTTGCGATTCCCAAATATGAGCCTGAGGTTATACTTAGATTGATTTTGGTCTACAGTGTTCTTAGAAAATTTATAATAAATAACAACATATTCAATGCACTTGAACTGGGTTAATTTTCAGGGGTGGGTGAGATTAAGATGGTGATTTTGACAAGATCTGTCCTTTATTAGCTAGTCTTTGTTCACTGTATTCTAGTTTTATATGTCACAGCTGTTATACTGTTTTGTAGTAGATTTCTCAAATAAACCATGACGTTTTTCCTAAAGTTTGGTTTTCCTTTTTAAAAGCATGTTTGATATTCATTAATATTTCCTTCTTCTTTTGCTTCAAGAACTACAATAGATTCTAAGTATTTCCAGATTGTTATAAAATTTCCCTGTTCAGAGCAGTAATATATTCAAACATAATTATGCTATTTCAAGTGGGTCTTCACCTTTGTATTGTAAATAAAATTTTTAAAATAACACTTTCATTCCTCTGTTAGATCCATTAGTGACAGAAAGAAAGGAGGTATCAGTACTAAATATAAATCATTACTTAATATAGCAGATATTAAACCATAGAGTGAAAATACTTCTTGACTCTGTTCCAAGATTCTAAAATACATTTATAACATTTTATACCTGTTCTTCTGATTAACCAAAATGGACTTTCTTGCTGTGGTGGTGTAACTTTAGTGAGATCCATAATCTTTTATTTTGAGTGAAGATTTTAAATAAAGAGACAGCACTGAAGGGAGAAAAAGGCTGTTCCAATTTTAGAATAAATTTACAGTACTTTCATATATACTTTGAATGTAAAATCACTCTTGAGATGCTACTTGGGGATTTGTGAAGAAGTATTTAATTTCTAACAAGCAAAAAGTTTTAATAGGTAAGAGTCACTATGAGATTCACAAGGAGAAGAGAATGTAAAAGAGTTCTACTGTACTATATTTTGGAACTCTTGTCTTAAAGTGGAGAATAATGAAAGAAATTACACATGTAAACAATCTATTTTCATAGAGACTTTAATATATTGATAGTTAATTTGAGACAGGTGCTGGTTTGATATAATTTTTTTAAAAGTTATTCAAGGTTATCTTAATCTTGAAAATTAAAAATAGATTAATTCTGAAATTGGCAGCAGGCTATTGACTGGTCCAACCTTCAGGCAACATATGTACTATTTTAAGCAATGAAACTATTAGTTGACATCTGAACCGAGTACAGAGTTTACTGCCCCTTTTTTTCTCATGATATCTCAAGAATTCTCCTGAGATGAAAACAGTGACCAGGGTAGACATCCCAAGAGCCATATGCAATACTTAGGAATGCCAGCAACTATGCTGAACCTGCAACAAATTCCACCATCCCTGCCCAGACAAGAAGTCTACAGCATCCAGACCTCAAGAATACCATCAAATGGGGGTAAAACAGAGATGTATAGGAGTGCTTGGCTACACTGAAAGACAGCTGAACCAAGAAGGGTACTCTGGAGTGAGGGAGATCAGGACCAGCTGTACAGAGGCTGAACTGGTCAGGGTCTACTAATGTTTAGGGAGAAGGCTGGGTAACATAAAGCTGTGAAGGTCTGTCTTAATTTTCAGCTTGTCCATCTCATTGTGTCCAGACTTCCTCTGAGAAGAGGAGTTGGAAACCATGCAGATACATCTTCAGAACCAGAAATAGAATCGCAGTCACCAGTCAGGGAAAAACTGGAGCTGAATTCTTCTCATGAGCTGGAGAAGAGAAGCTGCTAGAATCAACACCCAGTTTCCTAGTGCTAGAGAGTAGAGACAACTCGGGCTGCAAGAGCAGAAATATTGTAAATGGGTAAGATTACCCCAGCTGCCTAGTTAAACAGCACATGGGGAAGATGCCATATTTGGCAGATTTAAGCAAGCTCACTGTTTGCTCTGTTGCTGGCAACTGAAGAACATGCCTAGCCCATTTTTTAATCTTCTTTGACTCCAAAACCACATGTCCCAAACCTTTAGATCATCTAAGACTTCTTCTGCTCAGCTGACCCTTGGACTTGACTGCTCTTCAAAGAATTTTAACACAATCTGGCTATAGAAAACCAAGTATAAACTGCTGACGATACTGTATATCTTGTAAGCTTATTTTCTTTTCCAGACTTTTAGTCTATTGTTTTTTGGGGGGGCTTACCTCAACTCCTGACTAGCTGCTTCCCTGTAAGAGGGATTTGTAACTATTGTGGCTAAAAACAAGACAATGTGAAAGAAGTCTCTGGCATTTGACTGTAACTTGTCTTTGGACTTCCCTATTCCCTTACTCTTTGGACACTGTTTGTCAGTGAACTTGCATTTGGTTCTAACCTTGGACTATATTTATGACTATGAAATTAGCTTGACATATTTAGTGTGCTAATAACCCAGATAATGAGCTGCTGTTCATGAGGCCAGGACACACATAAACCTATCTGTCACGACGAATTGCAGTGATGGAGCTGGCTCCTGATCTACTAGCATAGATCTATTACTCTGTTTTAAGTGATGTTGTGGGGAAAAAAACCAGTTTGGAGATGACATATTTGAAATGCTTTTAGGAATGCCATTGGGGGTTAGCAGGTCAGTTAAAAATATGGGATCAAACAATTACTACCTCTTCTTGCATCAGATGGAATATTCTCCATCCCGTTGTCCAGTAATCATTCTAACTGCAAACAGAAATACTTGGAGCTGGTGTTGAGGTAACCAGCCTGAGACAGCAGGAGCTAGGATTATTCATGTTGTGTTTTTTTAAATCCAAGATAGAAGAAAGATGACCTATTTTGTATGTTCTGCCTTAGGAACTTGAGATAAACACTTTGCTCCCTTGTTTTTCATACTATGCCAGAATCTACTGACATACTTTTTGGAGAACTTAAAAATATGGTTAGAAGAACCCATGTTATGGCTAGTCTTCTAGATTATGCTTTAGGAAGATTGCAAATACCAATTGACTAAAACAGAGCTTTAGGAAGAGCTAGGTGAAGAGCAATTATTCTCATATCTTTACTAGAAATCTAACAATTTAGGAAGATTCCTGTAATATGAAGTTTATTAGGTAGTTGTCTTAGTATTGTAGATACTGACATGACACTAAACATTATCAGCTGATTTACACATTTTATTTATTTATCAAATTTATATGGCCGCCCATCTCACAAAAAGTGACTGTGGGTGGCGTACAACAATTAATTAAAACAATAAATATGTAAAAGCAGTCATTATTAAAGAATAAAAATATTTATTTATCAAATTTATATGACAGGCCATTACATTAAACTATAAGAGGTACTAGAAATATCTGGCTTATGTGTTCCACTCTCGTGTTTCTCTCAGGGGTTACAATGAGAAAATCAGAACATTCCAGTTCCATTTTAGATTAACCACAATTTAGGGGTTAACTGAGTCCTAAACCGTGGTTAAATTTAAGTATGATTAGTTGGTTGGTTTGTATCAACTATACAGCAACACTTTGTTGGGATCAAATGACATGACTAGCTTGCAAACAATGTCTGCGCTAGAGGATGACTCATAGCACTAATCTATAATTCAAATAACCTTATATGTTATAGTTCTCTTGTCAAAGTGTTATAAGAGAGGAAAGCAGTTGAGGAGAAAGCTATGGTTCCTAAGCCAAAGAGAATAGATATTCAGACATTTCCCCCCTGCTTTCCAAGGACAGCAAGAAGCCAGCAAAATATCCATTGAATCAAGACGGCAGGAGGACAAAGCCTAGAGTTTAAATATTGGAGCGTGGTTATACGTGTAAGCCCTGACTTTGTCAGCATTAAAGTCTATACTCTAGATGAGTCATATTTGACAGTCTTGTGCCATGTCTAATCAAGTGCTGAGGAAGAGATTACATTTTTGGAGAACCATCATTTACTGCTGAGCCTAGATATGGAAACTGACAAGAGTGTAACTTTATCATTTTTAGAATTTCATCCAAAACTTAAGTATAAAAGAAATCTAATAAAATGTATTTATTTTTAAAAATATTTATAAACTGTGTGGTTTAGAAATGTATTATTATTTGCAAATTCACCAGCAAAGTTTTTAATGATAAAGGAAAACTTCACGAGTGGGTCTATTACTTTGGACTATTGGAATATCTGATGCCCTCGAACAATGCACTGTACCGCATTACAGTTCAATAAACTACAATGGCCAGAAAAAAATCATGTCAAAGCTCAGACTATTTTTAATTAATAAAAAATTGTTATATTTTCAGAAGTAATTGCCACTGTCTAAAACCTGTGGATTTTTTCCCCCTCTCCTTTAGGAATGGCAAAATTCTATTCAGAAGAATGCTGGACTTGCTTTTATTGAGCTCATCAATGAAGGAAGGTAATTAATTTTAAAGCTTTGGACCAGTAGTCGTTTTGTGTGTAATTCCATTAGACAATAATACTTTCACCATCTGCTATAGGAATATTAGAGAATGAAATATTTTAATTAAACAGTTTTACAGTAGAGATGTTTTGCATAAAAATACTCAACATGTTTATACATAAAATGTTGAAATGGTGAACTCTATGTTTGTTTTCTGAGAATACCTATGCAATAGTTGTAAGATTTATCTGAGAACTGAACATCATCTTCCAAGGACGGCACAGCTTTTTTTTCAGACAGAATCTAAGAAACCCAATCTATAATCCATCTGTCACTCCATCTGCTTTGGAGCATCCTTAGTACAATAAAGTGTTTTTATGCAGTAATGAGGAAGTGCTATTTTTATCATAATTCCCAATGCTATTTTGAGGTACTTTAACATAAAATAGAAATTTTATGTGTGCTAGGGTATTATGGAAGGAGTTAAGATACTGGATGTAGTGCTGTTGTTTTTATTTGGAATACTGTGGCATTATACTCTCAACTAATAGTAATTTTAATGCTGATGCTATTATTAAGGGAATAACAAGATTGGCCTTTTTTGAGCTTAGGGAGAACTATTTAAATATTAGTACTTCTCTACAGCATTTTTTATGTGTATTTGTTGCACTAATACATTATTTGGATCCTTAAGGCTGTATGTAGAAGTGAAAAAATGGTCACAGCTTTTTTGAGAGTTTTTAAAAATCTCTGCTTTCAAGTTTATTCTGTTACTGTCAAAATACTATTTGCAATTATAAAATTATAAGATTCAAATTTATGTAACAATATTCTGTTCAAGAAATCTGTTAATTTACGACAGTCTTTTTGATAGTATATTTTGTAGTACATTTGCAGAATTCACTCAGAAAGAAATACGCATTTCTTTTATTTTAATTTTGTGGAAATATGAGTAACCTTTTTGAGCAAATGTTTTTAATTTGATTTTTGTTTGAAGATGTAGTACAGCTTTCCTGTGCTAATACCTATATGAATTAAATAGTAATATTTGTGGTAGAAGTCAGCAGCCACAGCTGAGGTTAACATGATTAAGAATAGTTCGATATAAGAGCAGAATCTAGATTAACTACATAAAGAAAACTGTTTTTCTTGTTCCTAAAATTTTCTTGTTCTAACATTTGTTAGACAGACATCATTCTTTTCTGACTATGGGAGCATATATGTTGGTAGGCTTGATCACAATTTTATATGCACTGAACAAATCAGTTTTGTGTTCCTTTTTTAAAATGCTAGTAGTGCTCTTCTTCTGATCAATAAGTTTCCAGCAATAATGTTCCTTCTTTTGCTGACTTTTCTGAGGTGAATAAAAATGAGCATGCTTTATCTATAGATAGATATAGAAAGATATCGATAAAAATATAGATGTGTGTGTGTGTGTGTGTGTGTGTGTATATATATATATATATATCTCACATGCTTATATTGTTAAAACACATGCTTTTTTCTGTCCTAAGTTTTGATTTTACTCTGCTAATAGCAAAAAGCAAATTATTATAAATATTTATTCTTCTTAATAGGTAAAGTTTGAATGCAGTTCATCAATCATAGCTAGAGAATGCAATTGTGCTGTTGTCAACAATTAACAGGACATAAACAGTTGATGAATGTGTACTTGAATTAAAGTGCTCCCTTGAACAGCCTGAAATTATAAAGCAGATCATTTATAGGAATCTAACAAAGGAGCTTTATAATTAAAACAAAACAAGCTTAATGGATTGTAAAATTGCTTATAATTACTATGCAATTATGATTGAATTTTAAATTGTGAATTGAAGAACAGTGCAAAAGAATTTGAGAACTAGATTAAGACTACATTTTTCTTTTTAAAAAACTGAAAGAAGTTTCCGTAATTCATGACAATTATTGAAAAAAAATAAAATTAATTTTATTAAACACAATGTCCAGAGTTGTGTTTAAGATGGGTGGCAATACAAATCTTTTAAATAAATAAATTAAATTAAATTAAAAATCATTATAAAGAATGCTAGTAATAGATAAATAAGGGTTTAAAGCATATAATTAATATGAAATCACTCCCATGGCTAGCATTAAAAAAAAATTAACTGTCCCCAAACTTTTCAACATGCATAATGGAATTTCTTTACTGCAAGTTTCAATGCCATTTTTAAAATTGCTCTCCATCTTCAGTTTCAAAACAGGTTATAGTCATGTATCATGAGAGCCAGTTTGATATAGTATTAAGGCATCAGGCTAGAAACTGGGAGACTGTGAGTTCTAGTCCCACCTTAGGTATGAAGCCAGTTGGGTGACTTTGGGCCTGTCACTCTCTCTCAGCCCTCAGCAGGAGGCATTGGTAAACCACTTCTGAAAATGTTGCCAAGAAAACTGCAGGAACTTATCCAGGCAGTCACCAGGCAGTCACCAACATTGACTCGACAGCACATGCACACATGTTTCATGGGACATTGCAGTTTGACCAAAACACATATCCAAATCTTCCTATGTGAGTGTGTGAGCAAGGTGCATAGTTTCATAACTTAAGGGTTTTATAAATGGATAAGTATTGTTCAACCAGTATGGATGTATAGTATCTAAAGAACTATTTACAGTGCAGTCCTACACAAATGGAAATCTCTCAAAATTCAGTGATTCTTACTCCCAGCTCTGAGATGTTGCAAGGTCTGGACTTTGAGAATGGGGAAGATCTAGATGAGAGCCAGTGCTAGACTTCACGTCTCTCAGTTTCGTGAGGGTAGTTCTCACCAGTTCTGTCCCTGGTGAGAGCAGGGGAAGCAGCTGGGGAGTGAGAGGCCAAGCAGGTAGTGTATGTTGTCTGGGTAATAATTTGTTGACCAGGATGCCTGAGGGACTGTTTAAGCCTGATAGCTCAGTTGAAAGTCCCTATTTCAGATGGTTCAGGTTCTTCCTGAGCAGGAGACCCTGCTTAGGAGAGCAAGGGGCATGTAGAGGAATAGGATATCAGCTGTGAAGGGCAAAGGGAGGTGTGGCAGGAAATCAAGAGCAGGCCACACTTAGGGAACACGGGATTCAACATCTTCATGTGATCCCTCATTCTGGTTCTTAGTTCTTTTACCATGAGCCAGGGTTTCAGATCCTTAGAAACCAACAGCTCCACCTACGACTATTTAATGCAGTAATAAGATTTTCTTGTTCCATAATTTAATAATGGATGGATCAGCAGACCTAGCCTGTATGTGTTCAAGGCTGCCCTGATAAGTATGGACTTGACCCAACATATTGAGAACCTGACACGCATAAGAGGTAACATGTTAGATCCATTTTTTGACTCAAGTTTGATACAGTGTGATTTGAAAGTAGGGGCATCAAACTTTACTCTTTGTTATGGGTGGATCAATTTCTGATTGCCACGAAGCTCTGTAGTACAATTCCCTTCTGCGTTGGGGAAGGACATATTAGATTGGTTTACTCCTGGTGCATGATGGATTCTGTTGGTTTTTAGAGGATTCTTGGCGAGTTTCCTGAGGATCTGGTAGGCAGTTCAGCTGAGACTCTGGTCACCCAATAAATTAAGTGGACACCTGTGACACTGGACCTGATTGCTTCAAAGCTCCCTCACACTGTTCATAGATCCACTGCACCCCTTCATTTACTGAAGAGCTCAGGAAGATGAAGTGACAGGAAATGTCTAAAGGTCCCTGGAAGAATACAGGAATCTATCTGGACATGGGTCCAAGTTCAAGCTTGAGTCTATAAATCAAGTAGCAAAAATGAAATATTTTGCCACCCTTATTATATGTACCAAGAGCTGCCCGTTATCCCTTTCTAAGGTGACTTGTTCACTTTAAGGAAGGATGTTCACCAAGACCATCTGAAGGAAGAATTTTTACAGCATTCAGCAGACAAAACTCCTCAGATATGAGAAAAGGTAGACTGCAGCTGAACAATACCAAAGATGATGATGAGACCCTTGTCTTGTAAAGTGAGTCTCAAAGTGTTGGTTCTACCATCTCTCATTTGGATCCCTACCATTCATAGTTGGTTAATGCTTCCTGTGATTTACCCAAAGACCTCTATTTTTTGGAAGCCTCAAGGAACTCTTCTTTCTCTTCTGCTTTTTAACATTTACATAAAGCCAATGGGTAAGGTCATCCATCAGTGTGGTAGTTAGTATCATCAGTATGATATCCAATTATATATCTCATCCTGGGGCCGAAGAAGTGATGTGGTACAAGTGGTAATCTGATGTCTACATCTGAATGGAGAGGAACTGACTTCACCTGAATGGAGTGGCTTTGGGCTGTGGCCCCCCTGATTCCAGAGAAATTCAGGAAAACTCTGAAGACCTACCTGTTCCATCTTGCAAAAGAGAGAGTGTTCTTTGACTGAAAAGGAATCACTGATATGTGGTATTTGTATTTCTTGGTGTTTATTTTTTGTTTTTATCCTTCCATGTTAAATTGGCCATTTTCTGGCTCTGCGATGCTTTATTTGAAACTGAAACAACATAGGCAATTTCTTTTACTGTGCAAGGTTGGAATTGCTCTCTATTTTCTCATTGGCAGAAACTCGTACCTTTCCCCAAGATTTAGCTCTTAGTTCAAGCAAAGCATTTCTTTTTGAGACAGTAGCTAAAAAAAGAAGCAGCAGCAGCAGCCACCTGGCACTTGTGGAAAACGAAAAAGAAACTAGAAAATATTCCTGTCAATTTCATCCCTGCTTGCTTTGTCTGAGCTATACTGTGCATGGGAAGAATCACAAGTATGTATAGTCAAAATTGTCGCTGTATTTTAAAGTGGAATTCCTGGAATCTGTCAGCATTGTTTGGGACTTACTTCCTTGTTCTGGTTACCAGATATGGTTAAAACCATGGTTCAGTTTTTAAACAAAATCCTAATTTATAGAGGGATCTTTAAATGCTGCCAAAGATATATTTGGGTGAATTGAATCCATACATACAGTGGTATTTTCCAATTAAATACCAGTTAACACAGGTAAAGTACACAAAGAATTCAGATAATTTCTTTGCAGAATTAATATAACAAATCTAATTATTTTCGTTGGGAAAATTAGTAAAGTACAAAATAAAGAATAAAATACAAAGTCAAAAAGGGGCATATACATTCACTTCAAGAAAATTTAAGAATGGTGCAGCTCCAATTTCATGACAGAAATCCTCCCTGGAGACAGAAGACAGGGATCAAAAGATTGCATTTTCTAAATACCCACTTGGGCTAATCTAGAAAGTAGTTGGAGAGCATAAGTAAATTGGATTTAAGTTACAATATAATAAAAAAAGCTCAAATGGATGACTGCAGCATCACAAGATACACAGAAGCTTAGCATTTTGAAAGTATCTGGGAAACTTAGCATTTTGCCTCTGTCTGGGAAAATCAAGAAAAAAATTCTGTCTGGTCTACAAGAATCTTATCTTTCTGAAACTGCCCACGCTACTATGAATACAGTGGTCTGGGACTTCTCTCTCTAAGTGTATAATGTCTCCAGGTTTCTTTGGAAAGTTTGATAGGAAGGACAGCAGTTTCATTCTATATTTCTTTCTGCTTGGCTAAGTTTATAGGACTACCCAAACAGAATAAATGGGTAAATGTGCATTTGCTGGGCTTGGAAGATTGTGGTTACAAAATTGTAAAACTCACAAAAATGAAACAAGGACTAGATCATAAATCGATTGGCTTTAGCCCACTAGAACAAAAATACGTAACGGAACGATGATGATATTGTGGGGAAAATCAAAAAAGAAATATCATTCAAAAATAGCTTAGCTTGATTAACCTAGTACCTCAGAAATTTACTATTGCCTGAATTAGCATATGACTAAGAATAAAGTCAGTCTTTGAGACTGACATGTTATCATACCTAGGTATTCCGCAAACTTCACAAATTCAATTAAGATTTAGAAGCATTAAATCTTTCCTTTTCCAGAACATTCATTCATATATTTATGTTTAGTGAGAAATTACTTTTTAAACTCCAAGCCTCACACTTAGAATCAGTTCTTTGATTTTGTTTTCTACCCGAAGATCACCTCAAACAGCTTGGCCAAGGGAGGAAGACTGTGTTGTTGGTACTAAATTTCTTTATGGGACTGGGTTTGAAATTCACAGTGATACTGTAGAGGTCTTTTCACATTTGATCATTTTAGCTGCCCAGAATCATTGGGAGTTGGATGGCATATAAATTTGAATAATAAATAAATAGTTAATTGGACTATATGGACTGTATTAGAGATACTGATGACTATCTAGTATGTTTCACATGATTCTTATATAGAACCTGTCTCCAGAATTAACCATACCCTGTTTAATATCTACTCAGGTTGAAATGCCATGTTCTAAAGCAGTGATGGAAAATCTGTCCCTGTGGTCAAATGCAGCTTTTGAAGCTCTTTTTGTGGTCTTTGAATCCCTCTCCCACTAAACTTACAGAAAATAAGGGATCCTGTTTTTCTTTGTTTTGTTTTGTTGTTTTTTTAGGTGGAAGCTCATGAAATGAAAACTATTGTATAAATCATAATGTAGGATTTCTGTAGTTTAGAAAAACAAAGAGAATCATATCTTATCCCAACCCAGGACAAAAGAAATAGAAACCCTGGTTGGTCACATATATGACATTTCATATAATCAGTACACCTACTTTGGCTCTCCATCTCCTAAACATTCATTATGGTTTCAGCCACCATGCTTTTAAAAAAAAAATAATAACAATATATCTTGGGTTCAGTCTGTCTGCAAAGCTGTGTCAAATCACTGAGATATAAATATTCTTCTATACCATCAACTACAATAAAAACTAGGTATTTTACTTTAAAGAATTCTGGAAGACACATTGCAGTTTGTGTGTCATAACTAATTTGATGGTAAAATATCTGACACCCTCTCTTGATGAAATAACACACAACTGAGTAATTTGCCTTTCCGTCTCTGTGAGGGGAAATTCCCCATTAGGAGTTGGTATGATTCATTACGGTAGTCAATACATATTAAAAAGGAGGAAAAAAATTCCAAATAGAGAACAAAACTCCAAATAGATCCACAACTAAGAAGAATTTCTAAAACTATTTGTCTCTGAAGAAATATAAAAATGAGACTTCTAAAACAGTTATTTAAAATCTGCTGAAGTTGTAATAACATGTTTATTATATTCAGTTAGATCAGACTTACTCTAATATTAGCTCCTTACATTTCATCTAAGTAATAGTGTTTTTTAAAAAAAAAACATAAAGAATAATTATTTGTTGATTAGATTATGCTTTTTATGTATGTGGACTTTTCACAAAGTTTTTACAGATCAATTTGTTGCTAATAACACTGGATGTAAGTTAGGAAACTAAAAAGTGCATAGTAGTGGTCCTAAACTTTTTGGGGTTAGTGGGAGCAATTAGAAGTTTGAGAGTGTGTTTTTGGCACTCTAGCAAATGGTTTCCATTTGGTGGATGTGGCCACTGAGAAAACATCCACCATTTTATTTTCTAAAAATGTTTCCTGGATCTCAGTGGAACCTAAGTGCATTGTTAGAAATGTAGTTTATTTTCAGGCAGAAGCTTAGCTCTGTGGCATGGTACCTTCCCATAATTTTTTTTTTTTAAATCTATATTATCCTAAAAATAAAATTGAGGGAAGACCTTGATGAGGGCCAAGTAATATGCTGGTGGGCCATTTTCACTATTGTGTGCTATTTTAGAAGTGAAGGGTAATTTGGTTGTTTTCTTGGGATAAAAAGATGCAAAGGAAAGTTTATAAACTTCTTAAATATGCCACTAGGATGAATATGGATGAAAAATTGCTCTTGGACATTTTTTGCTGATTTTACAAAGCTGTTAATGTATTGTTTTGTAATGTAATGAGGTTTAAAATGGTGATGAATACAATATATAATATTCTTTAATGAAATTGTATCATGACTGAGATCAGTTCACTTTTTCCTCTAGATTATTGTGTCATGCAATGAAGGATCATATTGTACGTGTTGCAAATGAGGCAGAGTTTATTTTGAACAGACAAAGAGCTGAAGATGTACACAAGCATGCAGAATTTGAGGTAAGCCTGGCAGTTGTTGAATCCCTGGATTTCTGTTTTCATCCATTTTGTCACCATCCTGAGAAATAGATTTTGAAAGGAAAACTTAGATTATTGGCATTCAAAATCAATATTAAACGTTTTTATAGAAATAACATATATTATTATTTTGTTCATTAAAACCTTATAGAAATAAATAGAATTATATTTGGAACACTCTTTATTCACATTTTAAAAAGTCACAATATTATTCTGATATTTCTGATGTAAGTTACTAGTTCAATTACATTTTTATATGTAAAATATGTTATCTGGATTGTCTGAAGTTTCAGAGCAAGCTGATAGGTAATATAATTTATTTTTTTCTGGTTTAGTTAAGTTAGAAACACTTTTCTAGATGGCAGAGCACACTTTTGGAATTTTTTATTCCCCCCCCCCCCCCACCAAGTCCTGCTGTGCTGCCTTAACATGGCGGGGGGGGGGAGATGTTACTGGGAGGGATGAGCAGAGAATTTCAGGAGTGTATGCTGGGAGTATATACTCTCAGCGGAATCATCCAAGGTGTGAAGGTCATCCTAGCTACCCACTTCAGGCAAGGAGGCCTCTATATTGGGCATCAGTCATATAGGAGGATACTAGAGGTGGAAGATATGGCAAAGGTATCATTTTAGACTACGTGGGAAAGGCAGTGGTAAACCGCTCCTGTATTTTACCAAGAAAACCACATGAATAGAAAGTATAACAAGACTGGCATGCTACTGAGGAAAAGCTGAGGATCTTTCAGAGTATAATGGTGTTTATGATGTGGCTAGCTTAAAGCCTTCCAGATGTCTAGTTGCTGATGTTGCCATGCAGGAAAAGAAAATCCAAAGCTGCAAAGATAGAATTACAGTGGGAACACAAAACATAAGAAGCATAAACTTGAGAAAGCTCAACACAGTGAAAGGTGAAATGAATTGAATACACATTGACATCTTAGGTAGTAGTAAATTGAAATGGACATTGGACACTTTCAGTATCACACTGTTTACTACTCAGGAGATGAAAAACAAGGAACGGTGTTGCTTTCATAGTTAGGAGGGATACAGCAAGAACAGTACTTGGCTACAATGCAGTCAATAACTGAACAATAACAATTAGACTTCATGGACAATACTTTGATATGTCAGTTATCCAAATTTATGCTCCAACCACTGATACAGAAGAACAGGAAGTTGATGAGTTTTATGAACAAGTTCAAGTTGAAATTGACAGAACATGCAAACAAGAATGACAAAGTTGGAAATGTTAAGGAGGAAAACGTAGTTGAACTGTATGGCCTATTAACTGAAATGAAGCAAGAGAATGACTTATCAGTTTCTGCCAATCCAGTCATTTCTTCATTGCTAATACAACCTTCAAACAACTAGAATGATGCCTGTATACATGGACATCACCAGATGGAGAACACAAAAATCAAGCTAAAGCAGAAGAAGAAAGCCAACTAGTTCCATGGTATATATGATCTTGAGGATATACCCACCATTTTCAAGCAGAACCTCAGGCATCACTTTGAAGTCCTGAACCTTATTGATCAAGTGCTGTGGATTTAACTTAAAGAAATAGTTAAGGATGAATGTGAACAGACACTGCTGAAAACTAAGAAACTGAAGAAAGCAAACCAGGGATTAGAACAAACTGTGGAAATTGCCAAGAAGAAAAGAGACACCAAAGCCAAGAAAGTCAAAGCTTTCAGAGAGCTTTTCAGTAAATAATTTCAGAGAGCTGTTGGAAGAGACAAGAAGCGGTATTACAACAACATTTGTAATGATGCTGAAGATGGGAACAGTTACAGAAAAACAAGGCAAGCATCTCAAAAGATCTCTGAACTCAGAAGGAGATTCCAACCTCATATTGGTATGCTAAAGAATGCTAATAGACAGATAGTAACAGATTCAAAGGAGATCAAAGAAAGATGGAAGGAATGTATTGAAATAGTGTACAGTAGAGTTTTCAACATCCAAGATACCTTAGAAGATATTCCCTAATTACAAGAAGATGTACTGGAAGATGAAGTTAGATCAACACTCCAGTTACTACCAAGTTGTAAGGCTGCAGGAATTGATGGCGTAGCCACAGAAATATGGCAAGCAACAGAAGAAGAACAATTAAGGTCCTAATCAAGTTATGCCAGCAAATCAGTAGGATGACACCACGGCCAACAGATTGAAAGAGGTAAATCTGCATACCTGTACCAAAGAAAGGATACTTAACAGAGTGTGTGAACTATTATACAATATCCTTAATTTCACACACTGACCAAATAATGCTTAATGCTTATCTCCAACACTGCTTAGATCCCTACATGGAAAGGGCAATGCCAGATGTTCAAGCTGGCTTTAGGAAAGACTGAAGAACACAATGCATTATTGCTGATGCACACTGGATAATTGAGAAAGCCATAGAATACCAAAAAAAATAATAATAATAAATTAGTATGTTTTTTATTAATTACAGGAAGCTTTTGATTTTGTTGATCATGTCAAGCTGTAGAATGTGCTTATTGCTTGCCATTTACATGATATGAAAAGATCATGAAGGCAAAGAAATTGCTTTTCTGTCATAGTGCTTCCTAAGATGCTGAGCAATGGTCTTGAGAAACTCAAAAGGATATGTGGGAACCACAGTCAGAGCTATGTGCTCTGGGAGCATGTTCTCTCCTCCACAAGATTCCTACGTGGTTTCACAGAGGCACACATCACCCAGACTCTGACTGGGCAAGTCCAAGTGAGATGCCTGGAGTTGTGAGGTTATCTGGACTGAATTTGATTCTGTGACTCCTGATTTTGTGTCATCTAATCATCCAGGCCTTTTGGTTAAAGCTCTTTCCCTATATAACTGCACTGGATGATAGTTTCCCCAATTATTAAAATGTGCATACCAGTTTTTATTATGCAAATAGGGCAGAAATCTCTCTTTTCCACAACAGACAATATCCATTTTTGACCAGATCCTCAATATTTGAGAAAAACAGCAGTTGAATCCAAGCTACGTTATTTGAAGCTGGGTCTGATTGAAATCAACAGAATAAGTTATAATTTCAATGAAAACTATGCATTTGTGTGTATATTTCTATATTTTTTCTTTGAAAGTGTTTCCTATGGATTTGCATATAAAGTACACAGTTTTGTGTAATGTAACCTGGGGATGGGAGCTTAGAATGAAACAGTCAGCAACATTCCAATATACTGCCTCTCCTATAGAATTGATTTGGATTTTTTTTTTTTCTGGAATGTTTTTCCCCACACACCCCTGGCTTAATCTGTGTTTCAAATTGCTTTCCTAGCTTTTCCCCACCACCACCTCAGTTTTGGTCCCATTCCATTGGTCTGGGGAAAAAATTGTATAATTTATATTTAAATGTCTCATGATGCAATCTTAACTTACATTAAGGTTGAGACAGAGAGGAACTCTATCAATGAGAGCTATGTTTGTGGAAATTATTTTACTACTGATGGGATTTTGTCTCATATCTATTATTTTTCTAATAGATATTAGAAGAGCCAGAAATGAAAGAGTTGAGGCATAGTTTTGCTAGAGTTAAAGTCTTTCCAGTCATTAGAGAATCCTTACTATTTAAGCTCCTGTCTGTTCATCTTTGGGAGCTGGCACAACATATATTGTATTTTGACTTCTTTCCTCATTTGTATTGTAGATTGCCCAATAGCAATTTATTCACTTCATTATCATGGTAGGTAAGATGGAAGAAGAAGAATTCTGTGTGTGTGAGTGTGGGTGTGTTTTGCTATTTCTTGAACTACAGTTCAATCCTGCTATTTTTATTTTTATTGCTTTGGCAGAGATTAAAAACAGGTATTTGACTTATATTTCAGATACACACACACACATATACACACTGTATATATAACCTTTACTTCATTCTGTCACCTGAAACAGCATTCACTTCTCTTACAGGCTTGCAACAAATTTATTACCAAACGTATTCTGGATATTTTGACTTTAAATTAAAAAATATCACATTTGCAATTAAGTGTATGTCACACTGAAGTTTCATACAGCTTCAGTGGTGAATAACATTTGATATTTATCAGAGCATTCTGCAGTAAACTTAAGATGACAGTAGAAGATTGAGTTATCTGCCCTTTGAAGAATTTATTGCAGTATAAGATCTGTCAGAATCGTAGACAAAATGAGAATATTCAATTAGATTCCAGCTTCAGTTAGCAAACACAATTTAGAATATTAAGCAAATTCCCTTAAGGGGAAACCTTAAGCCGATTTTCTAGTAAACAAATCAAGACATTTCTGAAACATGGGTTTCTTTAAAGAGGTAAGATCTTTTAAAAATATTACTTTTGCATAAGTAAAAAAGAGTTTTTAAAAAAATTAAAAATAGAATTTCAGTATATGTATACCAGATCTTCTGAATCACTGATCACACCTTGGCCTCAAAAAAACTGCTCCAGAAAAACAGACTGGTCCTATTGGGCTTCCAGGTCTTTGATACATTGTTTAAATATGCTGAGTGCACACTCATAACTCCATCATTTGGAACGCCTCACTGGAAAAGCTAAGATGTTTTGGGGAGATTGTCCTGAACCATATTGATTTGTAATTTTCCTCAATAAGGAAAGAGCTCAAACCTGTGGGAAAGAACAGTAACTTTAACCAATGTTCTATGATACAGGTGTGAGACTAGGCTGGAGCTGCCATAACTAAAAGATGAAGCAGGCAGATAAGGAGAGAGGACAAAAGCCAGGAATCTTTTCTAAAAGTTCCCTTCAGGGAGATAGATAAGAAGAAAACAAATTGTTAAGGAAACAAAGAAAAAATGTCACCTGAAGCAGACAAAGGAAGTTGGGCCTTAGCACTTGGAAACCTCTCCCCAATCCCATCAACAGCTACCAGGCTTGTAAATTAACAAGGCAAGAGTAGCTGCCAGCCTTGTGAATCAACAAAGCAAGGACTTTTGGGGATAAAAGGGGTCCTGAAGCCCACCCACTCCTTGACTCATCTTTGAGATGTCTTTGGATCCAGACTTAGTGGCTTCCATCCCTGTAACTAGTGCCTGGCAGCCTAGTTGAGAAGGACATGGGTAAGTGTGGATGAGTATGTATGTGTGTGTAAGAGCAAATGTTCATTGTAACCAGTAAAGTTTTGCTGTTACTTTAAATTCACTGGGTCTCCGTGTATTCCAAAGAACCTGCTGTGCCTCAGTGTTCAGTTGAAAGTGATATGTGCATGTCCCTAATTACTTCCCCAATTACTGTTGCCCAGGGCTGTGTGTCTTTCTGCTCCAGCCGCACCTATCTGGAAAACCCAGCTAGAAAGTGTGTGGGGGGCTTACAAGAACCGTGTGCCTCAGCAGGCTGTGAGTGAGCAACCATAAACTGAACCTGGGAGTCCCTGTAACACAGGTCCATGCACCTGTTTCAGCTTTAGATTGCCCTGCCTCCCTCCTTGGTACTACATGTGGAATGCAGGGAGCTGCCTGGAATATAGCCCTTAAGAATTCAGATTAGATTCTTTCAAGAGAAGTAAATGAAGTGTAAGGTCCTAGCTGGGCACCAAAAAGCAGCTGTGCATGAGCCTTAGCTGAGTATAGCTTCAGTGCTGCTGGGACATGCTGTGCTCCTCTGGTGAAGTGAAAAGATTGAATTGCGGCCACTGTTTTTTGAGCATTTTGTATGACATAATTTTGGTGTGCGCTGCATTTGGTGGAGCTATGGAAAACCATGCCGAAATATTTAAAAGATTTCACTTGATCAGTAGTCTGACCGTTTATCCTTCAGGCACACAGTTTAGGTCTCTTTGCAAAGATAAGACTCTTAGTTTTAGTGTAGTTGATTTCAAGTGCTCCCTCAGAGCAGTAATTGGCCAGAGCATTCAGAGCTCATTTAAGGCCAGTTACATCTTTGATAAACGTACTATGTCATCTACACACAACAAAGTTGCAATATGTCCATTTGCTAGTTTTGTGGGGGTGATGTTTTAGTTGATTTATTTTGGCCACGACTGGATTTATGTACAGATTAAACAGGGGAGATAAAAGACCTCCCTGCCTCACTCTTCTGTAGGTTGGAATATCATTAGTGTGGTGGCCTTGCATACTACATCGAACTTTGATTCTAGAATTCTTATAAAGGTTATGCATAAGCAAAAGTAGCTTATCAATGGTAGTATCAGTGGTAGTAAAAGTATCAGTGGTAGTATTCATAAGCTTAGTCCATAGTCTTGCTCTGGCAACCAGATCAAATGTGGACCTAAAACCCATAAATGAGTATGTAACATCGAGCCTATTTTTGATGTATAATTTTTCGCCAGGTGTTGAAGCATAAGGGCATGTCCATAGATAGAATGTCCAGTCCTGAAACCCACTTGCTCACCTGCCAATATATGCTCTAGGTCGATCCAGTCAACTAATTCATTGTATAGGTGTCTGTCATAGAGCTTACTTATTATACTTAAAAGGCTAATAGGCCTCTAATTAGGAGGCAGGTCTCAGGTGCCCTTTTTGTCAATTGGCACTATGATGGCTAGGCCCCAGTCCTCTGGGGTTTGTGCAGTATGATCAATATAAGTAAACAGGGAAGCAAGACTGGGGTCCACCATTCCAAATTATTACATATATTTCGGGAGTAATAAAATCATTGCCTGGAGCTTTAGCAGTCTTTAGCTGATTTATAAGCATCTTCATTTCAGCACTTGAAACTGGGGCCCCATTAGGGAGCAGGTTAGCATTAAGATTTAAGTCAAATTTTGGAGACTCTTCTTGTGAATATAATGCTCTAAAGTGGTCCTCCCACAAAGATGCAGGTAAGAGGTGGGGAAGTGAAAAGGGCTTGTCAATTGGGTGGGAAGCTATCAGGCACTACAATAAAATGGGATTTCTGGCTTGATATGCTGTTATCAGTTGCTGTCAGGAAACCCTAGTGAATTCACTTTTCTTGTTTTAGATGTTAGAAAATAGATGTTTTATTGTTTTTTTCAGGAGCATACAGTCCTGGATGGAGTGCTCAGCTCGGTTCTCTTTATATAAATTGAATTTCCTAAACAGTTTACTCTTGGCCTCAAAACATTCCATGTCAAACCAGGGCTGAGAGGGATAAGCCTTGTCCCCATGATTTTCTCTCTTCCACAATATCTGGGTAGAGAACACTGGCTGGAGTAACTGAATCAGTTGGATGAATGTCTGCAGAAGGGAATTCTCAGACCTATCTTTAACTATAGTAAAATGGAATTGCAATGCTGCTTCAGGCAGAAGCAGGTGAGAAGTTTGCTCATTGAGTTGCAGAGTCCATCTGGCATGGACCAACCCTGGCTCTAGATCTGTTTCCAAAATTGGAGTAGGTTGTTTCCAAAAAGCAATTGTTGAATGCTTTTATAACTGTGATATCTGCAAATCAGTCACTATCAGGTCAATTGTTTAAATAAAATTTTTGTACAAGAGTAATCAAATTCCATGAGCATAAAGTATAATCAATCAGGGAAGGTCTTGAGCCAACTCAGTGGGAGAATTTGCCAGGGAAATCACTACTGTTAGATCCATTCAATAGGTATAAATTTAGTTTGTGTTTGTAATAAACACAGCCCCTTATAATCTCCCTTTTAATCTTTAGATTACCAGGTTGATGGGGGGGGATTGTAACTAGTTCTCAAGGGTATTGATGGAACTGAATAAAAAGTGTCTTAACATTTGCCCCTGCCCTTGCATTTAGGTCACCAGAAACTATTACATAAGCAGAGGGGTTATTAAACATAAGGGGTACTTACGTTCGCTTCAAATTTGGTTCATTATTTGTTAAATGGGGATCTATTTTGAGAAGGTGGAACACAGACATTGATCAATAGTAATAGCATTGTTAAATTTTAGCAGCACAGACATTGCATAGTGCTCCATTGGGTCTAACTGTATAATGTTTGAACATAGATTAGTTGAAATTTGTATACTTAAGCCACCACACAATCTGCCTCATCCTGCTCCAGGAACTTCTGCAAGTGAGAAAGACTTATACCCACTTATAAACAAGCTGTTATCTAGCCACGTTTCTTGAAGTGGGAGTAAGTCCAATTCAGCAGCATAATTCATGAAAGTGGAATCTTTGGATTTAGCATTCCAGCCTGCAATATTCCATGAAAGAATTGTTAGGGTTTTAGAGGTATCCAAATGTCAATCTGAGTTCCCAGTAGTGGCTGTTGTGAGAGGTAGATCCTCAAGAATGATGGGAACATAAGTTGGTACATACGTTTGGTGTTAATCTTAACTGTCAGAAAAATGGGTGTATTTTGGGTATCAGAGAAAACAATATCAGTATTAGAAGAGCCAATTCCAGGGATGGCATGAGATCCAAAACCAGACTTCTGTCTCTAAATGGTTGCTAATCGCTGGGATAAGAATTCTCCTTTGTCAGTTTGATCTTCAGCATCCCCATCGAGCCCCCACAATGATTTCTAAGTATTTTCAGCAGGATACAATTGGGGAGTTACACTATAGGAGAGTATTGGTGTTAAAAGCATGCCTGGATCCAAAGAAGGCAAGAAATGAGCCTTTTTCTCAGGGTCTGTGTACTTTAGATTCTCTAATTGATGTAGCATTTTGTCAAGCTGCACACTATCAGGGACTGGCTTAGACATTCAAGGTTCTCCAGTGGTGGCCTGTGTGCATGGACTTTGTATGGCTATGGCAGCATAGGCAATTTGCTGATTGAGTTTACTGCCATAGTTCTGAGTACATGGTAAGACCAGATTAATTAATGGTTTCTCTGTGGTGCATATTGTCACCAATGTTTCTCTTAATTCATCCAATATCTGTATGGTGTCTGCTTGCTCTGAATCTGGCAATGCACCAAATGAGTCAATCAACTTTACTTCCATTGAGTCCTCGGCAGGCTCTGTAGTTGTAGATAACGCAGTTTGTTGATTAGAGCTCCTCTTTCTCAAGGCCGTTGCTAGTGAAACATTCCTGAGGTTATCTGAATTCACATTGTTACACTTAGATTTTAAAATGGTAATACCTTCTTGGGAAAACTGATTCACAAGCAGGCTTTTTGAACAGAAGACATGTACTGGGAATATGGAGAAGGTGCTCAGGAAGGGCTTCATTTTGAAAAACATACTAGGGACTGTAGATTGCTTAAATGTTAGCAGAATTCGCATGCAGCCTCTTTTAGATGGCAGCCATTTGGCATGTAATAGATTGTCAAAAAGCTTTCACAGCAGAGCAACTTGCTCAAGGACAGAATAACTGCCTTTTTGAAGTCCCATCGCCCTCTGTTCACTCTATTGTTGGAAGTCTGCAGAGTGATCTGATTGGTCTGTAAGGAATAATTGCAGTTATCTTGCCTCTGTCCTTTTTCTACTTGAGAGTTAAACCCTCCACAGTTATTTCTTTCTGTCCTAGTAGATTCAGGAGTGGAGTCAGCTCTAAATTCCCTGTTAGCTGCTTGTTGGTGTGAGCAGCAGGTGTCATTACAGCTTCTGCTGTTTTATTTGGGTGACTCTTCAGTATATTTTACAAAGGACTCCTTTAGTAGGTCAACCTTATTTTTGACTGAAGTCAAAAGTTTGAAGATTGAGATCACCGTTTGCGCTGTAATCAGGCATTACCTAGTTATGAAGTCTGTTACATTCTCCCTTTTTAAGCTCATGTCTTGCATAAGCAATGCAGCTGCTGAACAAACAGCAGCAGTTTGAGGAGGGGAGTATCCTCTACCAAGGAAGAAGAAAGTTCTATAAGCTGTTGACTTTCCATTTCTATCTGTAGATCCCATTCCAAAGAGTTATAAATGTCATGTCTATCTGGAAAGTAGGGTCAGAGTTACTTACTGAAATTTCTTGTTTCTTGTACATTGTTTCTTGTATATTCATCCATTTTCTGTTGCTTCAAAAGCTTGGGTGGTATCTATGTTGTGGAGTGAACACACTGTCTCTTCTTCCTTCTTCCCATTCTTGAGTCCTGTTTTTTAGTTTATTGAGATGTAGCTGGAACAAATAGATGACCTCCCAGGTATTACAATTTATAAAAAGTAAATTAAAAGTATATAAAAATGAAAGTAGCAAGTTGAAAGATAGAACAGAATAAAACAGAGAGCATAGATTCAGAGCTGCTCACCCATCGCCATCTTGAAGCCACCCTCCCTGTAATTAAAAACAGTGAAATCATAGATAATTCTTGTTTAATACTGAATTAGATACAAATATATAAAATTTCTCTCTGTGTTTCTACTGTATGGTTGAAGAAACTTTATTTCATCATTAGTCCAGTTACTCTAGAAAGCCTATTTCACAGTTAATATCCATTCATCTGTTAACTTCTATAATTGCTCAGAATGAAAAATGAAAATTTGATTTAACTGTCCAATAAGCTGATGAAATATTAACCTCATTACTGAAGAGTATTATTGTACTAATTGGTGTTTCTTTGTACAAGTAGCTAAATTGAAAAAATAATTAACCCCATAATGTCTATGGACTTAAAATACATTTAACTAAAACATGTACATTTCATGATGGTGAAATGTGCAATGTTTTTACATTATGCAAACATGCAGTTTTTATGCCTTTTCATATTAGAAAACCAAATAAACTACAAATTATTATGAAAACCCTCCCAAGTGATATAAAACAGATGGGGAATCTTTTGAGACATATTCTCAAAAGGTCCAGATGCTGATAATAACCTCTTTTCCTTTCTGTCACCTCTTCCTTTACACATACACCCTTTCCCCCTCAAATTCTTGCATGTCCATTTGAGTACGGTTTATTCTTCTATATATTTGAAATGTAATGGCACAATATCTTTTAAATTAGATCAGGAGCTACTTGTATCACCTAGAATACAATTTTCCCACCCCGATTCTCAAATCTATACATTATAATGTTAATTCATACTATGTGATGCACAAAGCTGCAAGAATTGATGAAATACTAGCACAACTGTTAAAAATGCAACAAGATGATAAAGTTAAATTGCTAACATATGGTTGGTAAGCAGGTACAAAAAATCATAGCTGTGGCCAAGATCAATTTATATTCCAATTCCAGTAAAAGGGCAAGGCTAAAGAATGCTCCAACTACTGAATAATTGCACTTATTTTACATGTTAGTAACATAACATTTAAGATTTTGAAGTCCAGACTTCAACAGTCTGGGGAACAGAAACTGACAGATGTATAAGCTGGACTCGGAAGAGACATGGCATCTAAAATCGCATTGTTAATATCCAAATGACATAGAAAAGGCAAGGAAGTTCCAAAATGATATAAATCTTTGCTTTATTGACCGTACATTGCTTCTGACAATATAGACTATGGCAAATTGTGGTTATTTCTTAAAAACATGAGTGTATTAAAAATTGTTATAAGGACCAGGAAACAATAGTTCAGATAGAATATGGAGCAACTTAATGGTTCAGAATTGGATAAGTAGTAAGCCAGAGTTGTGTACCTAACCTTATCCATTTAACTTATATGTAGCATATATCATGAGAAATGCTCAAGTAGAAGAAATAAAAACTGGAATTATAACTGCGGGAGAGACATCAACAACCTCAGATATGCTGATGATACCATGCAAGGAAGACTTTAACAGCTTTCTTGTTGAAAGTGAAAAGAAAGTGCAGAAGCTGATCTGCTGCTGAAGATTACAAAAACAGCAACAATCTAAGATTTTGTCAATAGACAATAGCAACCCAATGTACTGTATATATGTGGTTAAGAAGTTGAAATAGTAACAGACTTCATTTTTCTATTCTCAGAGATTCACTGGGATGGTGACTGTAGCCATGTATTAAAAAGTTCTTTGCTACTTTGGAGAAAGACAGTAACAGTAGCTAAATAAAATATTAAAGTGCAAAAATACATATTGCAAAAGTATGGTTATCCTAGCTATAACATATGGTTGTGAAAACAGGACCATCTATAAAGTTGAATTAAGAAAAAACGATGCCTTTGAATTGTGGTTCTGGTGAAGACTGTTAATAATATCTTGGACCACAAATAAAACAATATTAGTTCAAGTAAACCAGACTATTCATTAAAAGTACTAATAATGATGCTAACTTTAAATATACAGTCGTGTGAAAAAGAAAGTACACTCTCTTTGATTCTATGGTTTTACGTATCAGGACATAATAAAAATCATCTAGTCCATAGCAGTTCTCAAAAGTAGGTAAATACAACCTCATATGAACAATAACACATGACATATTATACTATGTTATCATTTATTTTACAAAAAGAAAGCCAAATGGAGAAGCCATGTGTGAAAAAGTAAGTACACCTTATGATTCAATAGCTTGTAGAAGCTTTAGCAGCAATAACTTGAAGTCATTGCCACCTTTAGCAGCAATAACTTGAAGTCATCGTTTTCTGTATGACTTTATCAGTCTCTCACATCGTTGCAGAGGGATTTTGACCCACTCTTCCTTACAACATTGCTTCAGTTCATTGAGGTTTGCAGGCATTTGTTTATGCACAGCTCTCTTGAGGTCCCACCACAGCATTTCAATTGGGTTGAGGTCTGGACTTTGACTGGGCCATTGCAACACCTTGATTCTTTTCTTTTTCAGCCATTCTTTTGAAGATTTGCTGGTGTCCTTGGGATCATTGTCCTGTTGCATGACCCAGTCGGCCAAGGTTTAGCTGTCAGTCAGATGGCCTCACATTTGACTCTAGAATACTTTGGTATACAGAGGAATTAATGTACTACCATCTGTAAGCACCATATTGCTTGATGGGATTTAGAAGGAAAGGATATAATATACTGATTGCATTCCAGATTCTCATTGAAATATTATGTACATCATAATTTTACCTTCATTTTCAGTGTTCTAGTAGAAACTTTCTGAATTTTGATGCAAAAATATGAGAGAATGGGGTTAGCATGTAATAAAAATGAAGAATCAGTTTATAAGGAAGCATGACTTTTCCATTAATGACTTCTAGGTCCCATAATATTTTTCTCTCAGATCTGTTGTTCTTCATGGCATAAGCTCTGGATTTTCATTTTCTAAGAAAATTATTATCTTCTAGTAACAAAAGGAAAAAACAAGAGGCTTGTATTTTGCTTAACTAATCAATGAGTTATAGGAATCCATGCCCTGAAGTTCAGTAAAATATATTTTATTTAAAGTATTTAATAAAATACTTTTTGCACATGTGTTTGGAATTGTGTCTGTGTGTATATTTTAGCAACAGTGCTCCCCTCTGTGTTGCTTTCTTTCTGAGTCCTCTCTATCTGGCAAAAAGCATCTTTCAAGAGTCATAGGGGCCATCAGGGATTGCGTGCAGTGTTGCTAGCACAGAACCTTTTTGGGCAAGCATGAATCTCTTTCACTTGCACCCATTTTTGGACCTATTTACAGTATATGTTTAGGGATAAACCGATTGAATTAATTGTATTTTATTGCACACGGTGCATAGGCTTAATTGATTATTTTTTAAAAAACGAAGAAAGGTTTAGCAAAACAAAAACAAGCTTAAGATATTTGCCTTGTGAAATTATAAACGTGATTTCTCTTTTTAGTCACAGTGTGCCCAATACGCCGCTGATAGAAGAGAAGAGGAGAAGATGTGTGATCACCTTATCAGTGCAGCCAAGCATCGTGATCATGTTACAGCAAATCAGCTGAAGCAGAAAATATTGAATATTCTTACTAATAAGCATGGTGCTTGGGGAGCTGTTTCATACAGGTATGTTGTTAATTACTATAACCAATTATATGCTTCTGATCAGCTATTTTGAATGGTTGTGAGCATTTATGATACAAATAACCTGAATCCATTGTGATCATACAGTTATTATGTTGTAAGCATAATCTGGTACTCAACTGAAATTTTACAATAAAATGTACTATTACCTCATGAAAATACTGTTATTAGGTGCTAGGTTCTGCATTTAGAATCCTAGTTTTCTTTCTTTTCTTGCTTGATTTTGAAATTCATTTGTAGCACACGCTTGATAGCAGATATTTCCCAAGTACTGTTTGTTAATGGCCTACCATTAATGTACATGGAATTATAAAGGAAAAAAAAACATGTTAAAGGTTCTCATTCCAAGTCATTTACAATATTGAAAAAAATAATAAAAAGGCAGAAGAGGGACAGATAGAGGCAGGGAAAGCAAGAAAGAATCAGTCCTTTATTATCAGTCACAGTTTGGCTTAGCTATAATGCTGGATTTAGCAGGATTGAGATTAATGAAAATTTTCAAAGATTTTCTAAGAAATACTGGTGTTGAGGATGAAGTTTTAAAAAGTAATGCATTTAATGGAAACAGCTTCAGACTTGAGTAATAATAAGAGAGAAAATAATAGTGTTGTCTCAGGCAGTAGGCCTATGGACTGGAGCCGGGTGAGCGAAACTCATGGAAGAGATATATTTGGATATAAGAACAAGGAGGAAAAAACACTGAGAGGTCTGAAGTTGAGAGAAAGGGACTTTGGAGAACTGTTGAACAGTTACATTGATAAAGAAAGATGTTAATGAAGGGAAGACCAAACAGAAGATTGCAGCAATGAAGGCAAAAGGTGGCTAGTGCATAATCAAGAGCTTTTACTTGACAAAGAAAAAGGGCTATATGTAATGCATTTTAAAAAATTAACAATAAGCTTAATTTTGCTATTTAAAAATTGTAAAAAAATAAAAACCGAACTTCATTCTGGGATGGTGGGGAGGGACTGCTATATACTAGCTGCCCTGTTGTCCAATAGTATCCTTCCTTGGCCTTCTCAATCTTGTATCTGGGTTGTGGTTGATTCCCTGGAGCTTTTAGTATTGTGTGATTTCAGTCTCCATTCCAGAGTGACAGGCTGAGGAGAGGCCCGGTGGTTATGGCCACATGGCCATTGGTGGCTTGTCCCAAATCATAATCATCTTGATTCATGCAGATGACATATACTTGTTCTGGTTTTTATTTTGGAGAAATTGGTTCGTGATCTGAAGGAGAGGACATTTCCATCCCTCCTTTGTCATGGTCAGATTACTTTCTACTCACTCTGAAGTCTTATGGCATTGCCAACTGCCACATGGCAGTGGGATCAGTTAGGATCATCTGCTCCTCTGCACCTTATGGATCCAGTGCATTTCCAGCAGGCACATGGAGAATTACCCAGTTTGACAGACAATTCAAACAATTGGATTTCAGTTAGGGCATTGGGTGTGATTTCCCTTGAGTGACCTATTCCTGTCCATTGATCCAGGGGTGCTCCTTGGTTCACCAAACATCTCAGGGAGATGAAGTGGCAAAGAGGTGCCTATAATGCCAGTGATGAAAAATGAGTGAACATGACTGATCACAGGTACATGCTTATGTTTGATCACAGGTACATGCTCATTTTGATCCCATATTGACAATAAGAGTGGCAAGGGATCAGTACTTTTCTACCTTTGCCATCCAGTGACCCATTTAAGGTAATATGCTCTCTTTTGGGTATTAGCAGACAGGCCAGTCTCCCTGTGCCCACTGTGATTTTTTGAGAACCGTTGTAAAAATGAAATCACTCTTTTTCACTCAATACTTTTCATGCAGAGTCAAATTTCTGAATGATTAACTGGGATTCATTTGACCATGTGGACAATAGGAAAATGGACAGCGTCCTTTGCAGTATGAACTAGGCCACTTTAGGCTCGACCCTTGCCTTTCCTGGTTTATTTGATCTGCCAGGGAGGGGACTAGGAGCTGGATCAGAGAGACTGTGAATACTACTTCAAGGGAGAGGGTAATTAAGGAGACTATAATATACCCCTTCCTGAAGAGGCCATCCTTGGACCTGGCAATATTAGAACTTCCCATCTCCAATCTCGCCTTTCTGAGCAAGAGTTTGGAAAAAACTAGTTGGGGCTTAGTTCAAAGGATTGTAGAAGAATCAGATTACCTGGATCCTAGCTATTCTAGCTTCAGACTTGGTCAAGGAACAGAAGCTTCATTAATTGCTGTTGTAAACGATTTACAATAGAACATAGATGTGGGGAGTACAGGCCTACTGTTAGACTTCTCAACAGCTGTTTATTACAATTGTTCATGGTTGTGAGAGCTATTTCTCACACAGTCAAAAGTAAACAGCATGATATTAGATTTGTCTATTACCAGAACAGAAGACAAATTAAACCAGGCCTTCTACCCAAAGGGAATTAATTGCCAAGTAGCTTGATACATCATCCATATGGAAAAAAGAGGAGCAACAATGTTGAACCTTGATTTCATTATAAATAGTGCTCATATTTAATACACAGTTGCTAGAATTCTTTTGTAATTGTTTCATAGCTTTTCTACACTAAACCTCCTTGTCTGAGTTTTTGTCTATTTGGAAATATGTTTTTGAATGTTTTTTTGGCATTGCCAACCCAGGGAAAACTGATAATGCTATTTGGAGTCATTGTTTTACAGTAGTTTCACTCCTTCATGCATGGGCAGTTTCAGTTGGTAGTAAAGGGCAAGAGAGTTTGAAAGTCCTGACACTGCAATATGAGGCACTCCAAGATTTGGTCTTCTCACCCATCTTGTTTAACATCTATATGAAGCTCCTGGCAGAGGTCATCTACCAACAAAATAAGGAATAATCAGTATGCTGATGATATACAGCTGTATATCTCTGTTCTGGGTTAAAGAAGGTATATAGATGTCACTGAAGGATCAGCTCTATGATTTGTGGATTCTGTTGGATGGCTCCTGCTGGAACTGGAGGTGGAGGCTGTGGTCAGGAGAACCTTAACTCAGTTAACTCTTGCATTAGATGCAGCCAATTTGGAATTTGATGTTCTGGCCATAGTCACTCATGCCCTCATCACCTCATATTTGGACTACTGAAGTATGGTCTAGTTAAGGTTGCTTTTCAATACACTTTGGAAAATTAGTCTTTCAAAGTGGCATATTCCAATTGATTATAGTGGCCCACATGCTGAGAAATGAAAGCTGATTTAGCAAGGTAGCACTCCTCCTTTGGTTGCTACCCAGTCCCTATAGATTTCCTGGTACAAGTGCTGGGTGTGGGTCAGGCTATCTTTAGGACTATCTCATGTAGAATCTGCTCATCATGCAACTCATGAAACCATGCTGAATATCTCCACATCCATGAAGCTAAAGCTGGGGTGAGGTTGTAGAATTGGGACCAGAAAACCTCAATTCTTTGTGGCTGCCCTAGATTTTTGGAACAGTCTATCCTCCACTGGGCAGTGCCTCTCTGGAAATAAAAACAATCTTATTTTACTAAGTGCTTGGATTATAATTTATAGGAGGATTGCTGTTACCATGTATCGCTGCCTGGGATTATTTTATTTTATTTTATTTTATTTTATTTTATTTTATTTTATTTTATTTTATTTTAATATATATATATATATATATATATATATATATATATATATATCCCACCTTTATTATTTTTATAAATAATTCAAGGCAGCAAACATACCTAATATTCCTCCCTCCTCCTATTTTTCCCACAACAACAACCCTGTGAGGTGAGTTGGGCTGAGAGACAATGACTGGCCCAAAGTCACCCAACTGGCTTTCATACCTAACTCAGGACTAGAACTTATTCTTTTAATATTGTTTTTATGGTTTGTTTTATTTTTTATAAGCTTCCTTTTGTCTTACAATAAGATAGCATATAATATTCTATAAAATATTATAGAAATATGAGAATTTAGTCTTGGCTGTAGTAATCCTGGGGTGCACATTGGTTTACCAAGGGGCTTTTGGAAATGAAACACCAGAAGAGATGCCTGGAGCATCATTGGAAGGCGGGAGTTTGACCAGACATGAGTAAAAGCCCATATTAGGGATTACCTCATGGTGATAAGGATGGCAAAACGTCAATATTTCTCCACTATTATTGCATCCACTGCTAGCTGTCCAGAGGCTCTGTTTAGGTAATATCTTGGAATATCTATTGGGCTGCTATGAGGATTATTCAGGCTATCTGATGGATAAAGTCACTCAGATTTGCTCTGACTGGGACTCTTGACTGAGCAGACCAGGCTGAAGTGCCTGGGGCACGGTCTGAGGATGTGATCGGATGCGTTTGAGCTTGTGACTCCTGAGGAAGTGAACAGGGATCTCTGTGCTGTCAGTTTGGCCACCTATTTACTGGATCCAAGCCACTCCTTGATCGTAAAAGCAGCCAAGGAGGTGACCTATGGTTGAGTCCATGCCATGGTGCCTCCTGCCTTGAAAGAGGCACTAGTACGCCTCATCCTCAAGAGGCCATCCTTGGACCCAACAACCTTTAACATCTATCAACCAGTCTCTAACCTTCCCTTTTTCGGGAATGTTGTAGAGTAGGTGGTTGGTTTGCAGCTGATGAGAACCCTGGAGGAAATGGATTATCTAGACCTATTTTAGTTGGGTTTTAGGCTAGGAATACTGAGACAGCCTTGGTCATGCTTGTTGATGACCTGTGGCAGAGCTGGGATGGCAGTACAGTATCCATCCTTGTGCTCTTTGATCTCTCATCGGCTTTCGATACCATCAATCATGGTATCTTGAGCTGGATCCCTGAGTTGAGGATTGGGGGCACCGTTTTACAGGGGTTCTCTTCATTTGTCTGTGGTTGCTTCCAGTGAGTATTGATTGGGGGTAGAGATCACTCCCTAGGCCCCTCCTGTGTGAGGTACCACAGGGTTCTATGCACTCTCCTCTCCTTTTCAACATCTACATGAAACTGCTGAGTGAGGTCATCCGCAGGTTTGGGATTTGGTATCATCAGTATGTTGATGATATCCAATTATATCTTTCAACCCTGAGCCAGTCAAGTGAAGCTGTCAAGGTTCTGTCTCAGTGCCAGGAGGCTGTGCAGGTTTGGATAGGGAAGAACCATCTCTGACTCAATCCTACCAAGATCAAGTGGCTGTACTGTAGGTGTTTGAACCACCCAGATCAGGGGATATTCCACCTTTGACTATGGATGGGATAGCACTTTCCTCTTCAAGGTTGGTATGCAATCTAGGGGTCTTCCTGGACTTGCAGCTCCTACTTGAAGAGCAGGTGTCAGCTGAGGCTATGAAGGCCTTTGCACAACTCCATCTGGTGTGCCAGTTGCACCCTTTCCTAGATCAGGGGCCCTTCAGACAGTCACTCATTCCCTAGTCACCTCATGGATTGACTACTGCAGTGCGCTTTACCTGGTTGATTCGATCCTGCGGGATTGATGTGCTCCAGGTTCCTTCTATTAGACAATGTCATTTCTAGAACCCCAGAAGCATTGGCTTCTCTGGAACGCCTGCCCTCTGGAACAAGGTTCCCCTCAAGATCCACACAACCCCGACTCTGCTTTTGTTTAGAAGAGCCGTATAAACCTGGCTCTTCACCCAGGCCTTTGGTGAGGGAGAATAAAACACCTCACTTCAACGTGCTTACCATCTTTTATCTTTATTTTGTATGTTTTATAGTAATTTATTTGATTGTTATGAGCCACCCAGAGTTGGGCAGCATACAAATTTAATTTGTTGTTGTTGTTATTATTTTGAGACACAAAATAAGTGTCTCAAGTTAAGTTAAAAGTCACAACAGGATGAACAGAATATTAAAAGGCTTGGGAGAAGAAAAATGTATTTGGTACCAAAAAGATGGCACAAGGTCTACCTTACTGGAGTGGGCATTCCAAAGTTGGTGGTATGCTGAAAAAGCCTGCTTCTAGGTGGCTACTCACTTGTCTCACCTTGAGAGGTGCACTACAGAGCAGACCCTCTGTAGATAGCCTTAAGGTATAGGTATGAATGTGATAAAGAGGTGTTCCTTCAGATACTGTGCTCCCAACTAGTGAAAGGATATGTAGGGTACATGGCTTTTTCATGTATGTTTGGTTACCCAGTTATATAACTCTGTAGCATATAGCCTGTAAAGTTCCTTTATTATTTTTTTTAACACTGTTGCTAGGCTCATTTCATTATAATTAAGATAAATTAAAAGGACTAGAATTACATCAGCCTTTTTTTCCTCAATAATATTTTAATAATGCTTCTAAAAATTGTGAATGATGCATCTGTACTCAAAGATTTATGGAAGGTTAATGTATTATTTGGGATAGTAACCATTTACCAGGAATAGCTAGTGTGTATCTCTATACATACAATGAAAGGAACATGATTAGAAGGAAATGCTTAAAGATAACCCAGATGACAGATAAAGAAGTATATAGATAAGAAAAGTTTGAATGAGTAGTTATCCAAAATATGCAATTAAATTAAAGCAGGAGTCAAAGCCATCCTCAACATTATAATAGAGTAAATGGAACAAGGCTGTGAGATGAAACACATCCTGTCAAAATAAAAAGGAAAAATAAAATCTAAGACTCTAACAAATCATAGGGTTTAAGTAAATCCCAAGTAAAACTGAAACAGAATATTGAATGGAAGATCTGAGAAATAAGTCTATAAAAAAATGACAGCAGTGGGGTATGGGATAGAGAAAAGAGGTATAAAATAATTAAGTGAAGAACCTTTGGTAGAAGTGATCGAAACAGCTCTTCTAAGTCAAAGAAAAAAAATGCTAAGATGTCAAGGACATAAAAATGCTTCAAATGTCAAGGACATAAAAACTGATTATAAATTTTTGATTATTGAGATTATAAATGAATATTTAAGATAATGAAGACATAATGTGGAATGATAGGAGCAGTCTTCTAAAGCACTCTTTTGCAAATTCACTTTTTCTATTGCTATTTAAACCACTTTCAGGAATGCTTACAGAATGCATCTGGTAGATATTAAAACAAAAATTCAAGCAAATTACTTCAGCAGAAAAGCATACAGTACTTTAACTCAGCTTTTATTGATTTCAGAAGGAACTTGTATTCCTTTTGTCAATGACAAAACAAGGATATTATTAAGACAAATGATTCACAGAAGCAAAAAAAAAAAAATCAGTAAGGTCAGGTAAGTAAGGTATTTTTAAAAATTTTTGTTATATGAGTTATTACATATCCACAGATTTTAATTTTTTCAAGAAACTCAGAAAGAATTTGTGCTTTCTTCCAAGCCATGTCATTGATTAAATTCAATTCTTACAATTTCAAAGGGAATACCAAAGACCAACAATACAGAGGGGAAAAAAAATATAATATTGTATAAGTGAAGAGTTTTAGTGCTTTATGACTATGGTTTATTAAATTCAGAGAATGGTTTATACATAGGTCTGACTAGACTAGTACGTGGGACCCTTTTGCTGCTGAGGTCAGCATTCACCAGAGGTACTACCACTGATGCACAGACCAGGACAAACAACACTTTTTTCTATTCCCTCTTTCACCTTTCTCCACTTCCCCTTTCTCTGTCTGCTGTCTGTCTTCTTTCTCAGTCTTTGTACCAACCCAATTAGCTCTTTTCTTCTTTCTTTCTTACTTGCCTAGTGAGTGGCCAGGATAGATCACTCTTTTGGACTTCTAAATTGATTTGCTTATAGAGAACTTTTGAAATTTGTTCCCTAAATTTCCCAGCCTTGATTTAGAACCATTGATGTTTAGTAATATTGACAAAAAAGTGTTATAATAACATCCAGTTGCATCATATAGTTGGAAATAATATAGAAGGAATGCTAACTACTAACATGTATTGCATTCTATGAAAGCAATTTAAAAAAAAGAACCTTGGGCCATGTGAGCTGCTGTTGGTTGGGGCCTTTCCCCCCCCCCCTACACATGTATTTATTTATATTTACTAAGAGTTTTCATTTAATAAAAGGCAAATAAAGAGAGAGAGAGAGAGAAAGAAAAGAAAGAAAAACAAAAAAGTGCAAGAAAAGAAAAAGAAGACTAAAGTGAAGAAATATATAAATATTTCTTAACCTTGGTAAAAGAGCTCCGATTAGCAGGGTCCAGAAGGCGGGCCTTCTCTGCTGTAGCCCCCACCCTTTGGAATATCTTGCCCCCGAAGGTGAGATTGGCCCCTTCACTCCTGGCCTTCCGGAGAGATCTGAAAACCTGGCTCTGCCACTTGGCCTGCGGTGGGGAGGGAAGACACCAAGTGTGGGGATGGCTAGTCCCTTAGAAGCCTTTCGTCTGCAGCTCTGGGAACCATCAGCCTCTTGGACTTTTTCTTTTCTTTTGGTAATGTTTTGTATAGTTTTCATGTTTTATGTAATTTGGATATATTTATTATTTTACCGGATTTTGTGAGCTGCCCAGAGTCCCCCATTAGGGGATGATGGGCAGAGATAAATCAAACAAACAAACAAACAAATAAATGGCTTCCAACCTTCTTTTCAACATATAATTACAATCTTATTGTCCTTCCTCCCTCTTAAATATCTTGCAAATCTCTTCACCCCCTCATTTAATCTACACATTTTTCTTAATCTTCAAATCCATAAATCATCAATTCATTTTTTTTCTTCTTTCACCAAAAAGTCCATATAAGGTTTCCAGTCTTTCAAAAAATTTTTGTTGTTCTCTGACCAAATAAATCAGTTTCACCATTTCTGCAAATTCTGACATTTTCACAATCCATTCCTCCACTCTTGAGAGTATCATTTTTCTTCCATTGTTTTGCATACAATAATCTTGCTGCAGATACCATATACAATATCAGTCTACCATGAGTTTTTTCTAATTCATTGTCCATAAGTCCCAATAAAAAGAGTTACGGTTTCTTAGTAATATTAGTTCTTAAGATCCTTTGCATCATTATGTGAATTTGTATCCAAAATTTCTTAGCTTTCTCACAAACCATCATGCGTGATAAAATGTCCCCTCGTGCTTTTCACATTTCCAACACCTGCTTGAAATACTTTTGTACATTTTTGATAGTTTCCCTGGTGACACACACCAACAATTCATCATTTTATAAAAACATTTTCTTAAATTATGACACAGTATAAATTTAATACCAATTACCCACATTATCTCCCAAGTGTCCATCTCTATGTTATATCCAAAATTAGTAGCCCATTTCGTCATGCAGTCTTCAATCTGTTCTTGTTCTGTTTTGAATCTTTAAAAAAGTTTATACGTTTTTGCTATTACACATTCATCATTTGTACATTTTCCTACACATATAGCTCATGAAAGGAGCACACGTAATACCTCATACTTTGTGAAGTATCAGTCTGGAGTTACATGGACTGCTAATTACATCTGTTGACCGAACTGTAATAGCCCTGGAGGGAAATCACCAGCAACCAGAGGGGTAGGCGATTGCTTGCAGCAGCCGAAAGTGGCCAATAGGAGTTGGGCAGATTCATGTCTTGCCATCATCATGGTCACTGTTGAAGTGCCTATATACTTTTGCATATAGTAAAGCTTGTGTTGGAAAAAGGTAGGAAATACAGCTTTAACAATGATCAGCAAAATAAGAAGTTACGCGACAACAATGACTCACTGCCTACATTTGAGAGAAATATCAAATTATTTTTCTTACATCTTCAGTTCTCTGAGTAAAGCAATCAGGACTACATTTTCTAATCTTTCTTATGAAGAAATAGCATCCGATCAAGGAAATTTTTCATAGGATGAAAACTTTTTTCTGTCAGTCTTCTTTTCCAGAACCACTCAATTATTCCTCAAGGGTTTAAAATTAACTTCAGTTTAATTGTAGCATTTAGAACAGATTCCTGAACTTGTGATAGTAATTTGATAAGAAAGGTTAGTGTTATTTGAAATTTTCAAGGGTCATGGCAGTACGAAGTTTGATAACTCTTGCCTTACTGGCATTGTTGTGATTCACTATTTATTTTAGCTTTGTTGAAATAATACAGTGTTTTAAAAATATGCATTGGTATATCCTATTGTTAATTATTTTGATATTTCTCATTTCGAAGGGCTAATATTACAAATTCTTGTTGGAACTGGTTGCCCAATTCAGATAAGGTCCGTGAGCAGTGATATTTGTTGGTGATTATGATGATGATGCAGCCACAAGGGAATTGTGTGTTCTTTATATAAATAAAAGCAGTCCTTAAGATATCCAAGGCCAAAACTATTTACGATTGTAAGTTGAATTGAATCCTAAAATGCTTTGAACTGAACCCAAAATTGTAAAACTTAAAATTTTATGCAAAGTTTATTGAGGCTAGTCCTTTTATCTTACCCATGCATGATAAAGAATTAGTGATTGTAATTGAAATATAGTATAGAGCATATGCTGAAATAAAACTGACATAAGGTATCCTGTTATATTAAATATCCTAGCAAATGATATATATTTAAAATTCTTATACAGTGTCTATATTTCGAAGTCATTGTAAAATGTATTATGTGCCATCTGTAAAACTATAAAAATAATCCATGACTGCTTTCTTTCTGTTGTATAAAAATTACATTCATATTTTACACATTTTCACCTCAGATATGTGCAACATCTATGCTGGATCATAGTCCATTTGTGTTATATGTGTTTGTTTTTGAAACTGTGGGATGAGAATATGAGATAAGCTTCTTTTGTAAATTTAAACAGAAGGAACCAGGATTTGCTTCAGACTTGAGGATATTTACAAAATCTTGTGAGCAGCTCCAATAGAACTAGTGAGCCCAAAGTCTCACAGGTTGACCCTAATCAGAAAAGGACAGCCATAACCATAGTGGCATGTGTCAATCTGGAGTAAAATTGAATTCACTTTCTTTACAGATTTGGATCCACTGCCATGGAGATAGATGAGGAAAAATAATGGTAGTTCTGTAATAAAAAACTAAAGATACCCTTGAGTTGAGCTCAGTTCCTTGTGATTGCATCCATGTAGTGTCCCTAGTAGCATTCTTCCACATTGCCTTGTTTTTCCAGGATTTTTTCCCCCAACTTCCTAGGCTAGCCAATAGCCTTGGAATGCTCAGGTGGTCACTTCAGATATTAACCAGTGCTGGCCTTGCTTAGTTTTCAGTCAAAATTGTCTAGGGGGTGCTACCTCCTGAGATCCAACTCTATAATCATATATGGAAAACTAGATTGATTATTGAAGATGTTTTGAAAAAGTGTCAGATTTCTTTAAAATGGTGATCATCCATGGACTTGGTTGAAATGTGATCTACTAATCCATTAGCTTCTTACATTGAAGCTTGCTCTTCATTGCATAAATTTGTGGAAATTTGCCCAGGGGGCAGGTGGAGAATACCTTCTTAATTATACCAACCAAATTTTGTAATTTTTTTCAAAGGGAAGCTTATCTACTCTTCATATTAAGGAAGTAAGCAAAGTCTCCCTTGTTTTAACAAGTTTTCAGGAACAGTTAGCTGAAATTTTATTTTGTATTTAGTTACTATTTAGCTGTTTTAAAGAACACTATTTTTATATAATTATTTTCATTAATTTAATAAAAAAGGGAAGATGAAATGCCTGGTCACACATAATTGGTAGACATGAGATTGATTGGACCGACCAGGCAATTAGCAGTTGTTTACTACAGGATATGACAAACTTCGTATGGTTTCATGTTTTCATATGAATGGACATAATTCACATTTTCTAAACTAATATCTGAACCAATATGCAGTGATCTTCTATTTTTTGCACTTCTTCAATATTGTGATTTTTTGCACTTCTTCAAATAACATTTCCATAAGAATAACATATAAAAATATATGTGTTAAGGGTCGAAAGCTGAGTAAATACTTTAATGGAATGTGTTGATTTTTTAAAGAAAATTTCATTAACTTTTTAAAATACCAATGTTGAAGTTTTAATATATTCCTCAAAAATCTTAAACTTCCTGACAATGAAATATCTTCACCCACCCCTAGTGTTAAACAAAGCTTTCTGAAATATAACTGCCTCAATGGCAGCCTTTAGGTTTTGGCAAGGACAAATCCAACTTTGATTGATTGCCTTTAAAAGATTATAGTTCTTTATTTATTGTGCTGTAGAAATAATCAGACAGCTGCAGCCTAATCAGATTCTGTGGTACTTTAACATTTCTTAATTAGTATCATCTTTCTTCCTATAGATTTCTGAAATATTTTGTTGTGATATTTTATTTCTTTGTAAATAAACAAGCAAAAAAAGAAAGTTATATTAATCGTGTATACTTCTGGTGAGAGAAAGGGGGGATTAGAAAAGTGGAAAAGTTTTGATGATGATGGTAATAATAATGCCCTCAATATGCAGAAAGAAGTTATACTTTCTGTTGTAAAGCAGAACTATTCTTTTGTTATTGTTAGTTATTGTTAGTTATAATTTATAAGTGCGTGGAGAAAAAAATGTTGTATTAATACCTTCTCAATAAACCTGACATGGTCTTTGCTGACTCAGTCAGGATCATATCCCCAACAAATTTTCTCCATAAATAACAGAAGCTATAGATATAGTATCATTTTCTGGGAAGTGTAAGACCTATAACAAGCCAATAGAATATATACCCAGAACTCTGGAAATATGAAGCCTCATCTAACCATTAACTCTGAGATAAAAGAATGGACTCATCCATTCTGTTAATCTACCAAGGAAGAGTAATCTGTTACTCTTCTCCGTTTGATGTTTAGTATAACTGAAACAGTTATTTTTTTAACTGTCTTGATGTGATCATTCTATTGAAAGTTATTTTCTCACTTTTTATATTTGTTCATGTATTTGATAAATGAGATTTTATACAGTAAGGTATCTTCTACACTTTTACTGACTTTTACTGTATCTGTAAATCTAATTCCTTTTGGCCATAGGTGGAACCTTTATAGCCTTAGATACTATATGTCTAGGGCAACATTTTTTCTGATTGCAGACACTAACATGTGAATAAAATTTAGAGTGTCATTGCTTCTGTTGCACTGTTGCTACTCAGAAGTAATAGGTAGGATTAGAATCACAGTAGTAAGATGCTGTAATAAGCCGTAATAATTTTAAGCTTATTTAAGCAGTATTTATTCATTTATTTGTTGAATTAATTATTGTAAACCATAATATTATTACAACAATAACAAAATGTACTTGACCAAGAAATGAATTTCAGATTGGTCAGAGAATTGAGCTTTAAAACCGGTATTGAGCCAAACCATACAAGAAATATATATTTCATTTCTTATATAATTTCTTAAAAAATAAATAGCATATGGAAGGCAGGGCATATCAAGATCAGAGTCATTATCTGGCTATGTGATAGTGCTTGAATAAAATATTTCTCCTTATCTACTAGCAAGCTCTCATCAGTACTGATTATGGCATTCTTGCCTGAGCAAATAAAAATAGGTTGGGGATTCATTGTGGCTGAGGCAAAATGAAACTATCCTTCCCAGTCATCAAGCAACTATTCTGTCATGCTTCCCCTGCCCCATTTGACATCCATGCCCTTGGTCCAACATGTAATAGAAATGTTAATAACCTTGATTCTATCTGACAAGTGCTTCACATCTGCATGCTGATCTCTGTTCACTGAGAGCAACATGTATGGAAAATTCTCAGTCCCTACAGTTTTATGTACTCATATGTGGATGCTGTCTCCGCTCCACTTATTTTAGTGAAAAAATGTTTCTGGACGTACATCCATCTAACTCCGCTGAAAGCAATTTATTATGGATAAACTTCATCTAAGCTGCTGCACATCTAATATATGTTCACAGCAACATGGTAGTCTCTTTCTACATGGAGATCTTTTGAAATGTATTGAAGTGAGGAAATACAGGTAGGGTGGGAAAGGAGAAGTATATAAAACAACATGTCTCTCTCTCTGTCTTGCAATAATTCTTATCTTTTAAAAAATTGTTATTTGTTGATAGTGTTGTTATAAAGATGTACAAATACATATTTTTGTACAATAAATGTATACTTTTGTATGGTAACTAGAGAATAGGAAATTAAATTACTTCATAGTCTTAGGACATTAATGAGAGTCCTATAATTTATAATGAAATGGGTGATTTTATTATAGTTTTTATAATTACTTTTAAATTTTAGTATTTCTGCTTATTGGTGTCATTCTAAGGCTCTCAAGTTCAGAGGCCCCAGTTACAGGCAAAGAACAAAGAACAGTTCTGGCATCAACACCTGGAATTATTTATTTCTTATTTAAAATAGTTATATACTGCTTCCTATTTTTAAAAAACCCAAAGCAGTTTTTAAAAAATCAGCAACAAAAACTTATTTAGAAAATATATTTAAAACACACATTAAAGCATTATAGAAAATATATCATACTCACCATCTTTATGTTAGTATCTTTTTTCTTCAGCAAATTATGGTTATTTTTAAGCAAATATGTTAAAGTGATTCTCAAGCACGGAATGATGGACTGGGGGAGAGAGAAAAAGAAATATTAGATGGATGCTTCACAACTGAAGCAGTATACATGTCCAATTAAAATGGGACAGACGGGGGAGAAAATAAAATCTCAAAACTCAGCATCTGGAATACACAACTATTTTTATTCACAGTTTAAAATAGCAGGTATTCTATTCTATTTTAGCAGTGATTCTTTCTCTTACACACCTTACTGTATTTCACATATCTTTTAATAACCTTTTTGAATGAAAGTTTATGAAATAAATTTCAAGATTATTTTCTGTAAGCTGATGATGTATGTTCTTTTCCTGAAGTTATATCAGAAAATCAATATTTGTAAAATTGAAACAGTATAGGTTTGTATTGATCTATGTGGCTAAATCAAAACTACAGGCTTTGTAGCAGCTTTCTCAGACAGCTACCTACCTACCAGTGGCAACTATCAATTTTAGCTTTCTACTGATAAATCAGCTTGAAAATTGGATGTCAGATTTTTTCAGTGAAGTAGTGATTTTTTGTATGCCCTTTAACCTTTTCTTATATATTAGATTGGTTTATAAGGCTAAGCTTACCTTCTGTAGCCAATTTGTTATAAAGAGAGATGGCGGGGTGGGGGGAAGAGAAAGAGAGAAAAATTTTTCAGTGGAAATATTTGCAGGAATAAAGTTCTTACAAATAAATTTTATTTCCCAATTTTATATTTGCTTGTTGACTTAAGTATTTTCAGATTTTCTTTCAAAAATGAATGTAATGTTTTAGATAGATTTGTATTTGATTCCTGTTGTTTAAAATAAATTCTACTTTAAGGTGGCAGGAAACATTGCTTTAATAAATGAGGACATCTTGAATTGTTTTTGTGATATTTAACAATTATTCTAACTACCAGTTACAATTATGAAACAACAGATTCATTTGTTAGATTCATATGTGTTCTTTCCACTCCCTTTTTTTAAAATAAGGCAAATGACTCTATCTGTCTGTCTATCCATCCATCTATCTTATGACTGTTAGAAATACAGACTTCTTCTGAAAGTAGTTATACAATACTTGTTAACTCTACTCCAAATCATAAGTTAACTTAGGAGAGAATATTGATTGAGAATTCTTCTGTTGGATAATTACTTCTTGCTGGAGAAAAATGTGGCATGTATTGATCTAGATAGAAGCATTTCAGTAACAGTTTCCCTTGGTTAATAGTGAGTGTCATCTTTCAGTCATGATAAATAGTAACACAGAGGCGCAGTGTAATTATTTTGTAATGAAATTAACCACTTGTATTCTTTTCTGAACCACCTTCACTCATGTAAAGGGGTTACCATGATTTACTACACTAAATAGCCTTCTCTCAATAGAACAACCTTCTGTATTGCATTCCTGGTATACATTTAAATGCCTAGCTTCTACTCTTCCTTCTGGAAAGAGAAAGGCAAACTTTGTTTTCATTTGTGTTTTTGTTTTTTGTTTTTTTACTGCCTCTTGCAATAATAGTGTGTTTAGTTTTTCTTTATTAACACAAAAATAAAAACTGTGCTATTAGGTTATTTATCACTGTATTCTTTTGACTTACATCCTACCTTTTTTGTGAGAGCTGAAAGCAGCATACATAGTATTCTGTCCTTCAGGTTTTTCCCATGATAGCAACCTATGAGGTAGGTTAGGTTAAATAAAAATGACTGACCGAAAGCCATCAGAGAGCTGCCATAGCAGAGAATGGGCTTCACTTGGGATTCCATGGTCTTTATGGAAATAATACTCTCTTGTGACAATAGCTTCAATAATACTGCATTGTGAAGTAATCCTTGTATTTCCTAAAGGTACATATCATGTCAGATCTAATATTACTTTGTTAAAGTTACTGAAGGATTGAGATAGTTCCCTAGATTTCATTCTAAAAATATTGTTATATTGCTAGTTCATATACCAGCACAGATTGTATACCAAGAAAGCATATATTTTACCACCAATTAGTCTCACTGTTAATTTTTTCTTAATGCTTGAAGCTATAGTTCTTTCTTCTGTTTTTAGCTGACTGAATAATACAGATGATATATTGTTAGTAAGATATTTATAGACTGTACTGTGACCTCTTGCCTTTCAGCTTATAGTCTAAATTTAGCTAATTCAGCTACTTTCATAAATCATCCTTCATTCTGTATAGTTCTTTGATTGCTATTGGCACATTCTCCATGTTTCTCCATAGTCTCTAGACTGTTTCAGATAGTGTTGTAAGAAGCCCTTCATAGCTTAAAATGTTCTACACAATTTAATATGTACATTAAAAACAATGCGGAATTTTTTTGGTTGGCACAGAGAGATCATGTTACATTTCAGTTTTACTGCCTCAGAAATGTTGCAGGTACATGTAAAATAATAAAAGTAAAACAATGTCTGGTTGAGCTGATGTCTGGTTTTGACTGGACTGATGGCAGAAGCATTTGTTTAATTGCTAATGTTACAATATTATTTTGCTTCTGAAAGTGTAGTGGTACCTGTCAAAGAGGTAAAGGATATGTTACATAGAAAGGCAATAATTTAAACAATCTTGGTAGGATAAATTAAAGTCATATGAAAAATGTAATTGATGATCTTGAGTATTATTGGCCACAAGAGATATCAAAAGTAATTTTTCTGGGGATGTTGACATCAAGAGAGGTGTAACTGTCTTAAGCACAGTATTTTATCAAGTTTAATAATGCTAATGGATGATACTTAAAAACAATGACCTTTGACCTGAAATCTGTTGTACTTACCCATACATACAAAATAATTATACTATGCAGTATTTTAAGACCTAAGCTATAGCGTTTGTTAACTAATGTTCCAATTCTAAAAGCAACAGCATGGAAAAATAATTAATGATGTTTAATTTTAGCAGAAAAAAGATGATCTATGCTACAGTAAAAATACATTATTTGGTTTATGCTACTAACACTGTGTAACTGTACTGTTTTCTCGGTTTTTCTGCTAAAAGACTTACTAAGCTGGTACCACGTGTTGAATGTGGAAACTTATAAACTTCCCTTGTTCAGATATTCATGACAGCTGCTGTAGGCTTGTTTCTTCTTTCAACACATTGTTAGATATCTTTATATAAGGCACAGTAATCAACAGACAATCTATGAAAGAGTTTGAAAAGGTCATTACAAAATCACTGCTTACAATAAGGTATCAAACAGGCTGAGGAAAGAATGGAAAGATCATATCAATGTAAAATAAAAGGTAAGGTATTTTCTGAACTTCCTAGGGGTGGAGCTAGGATATTCATATATGCACTCTTTTTAATGTTTTATTTATCTAAATTCAATATTAAATTTGATGGAATTATATAAACAATAGGTAATTAATTATTTGAATCTATAAAAGTCTTGTTCTGATTTTAAACCATATAGCAATAATACTTCATTTTAATGCAATTGTGAGCCATAAAAAACAAAATTAGTTGAAACAAAACAAGCATATTTAGCAAGCAATGGATCCATTTGTAGAGGGGACTACTTTATCTGTTCTGTTCTCCTACAAAACCCAATAAACCGCTGTTACACCCATTTTAAATGGTTCCATTACTACAATTCTAGAACAGTCTCTTGGTAATTATAATAAACGCCTATAATCAAAGCAGGAACCATTTAAAATAGGAAATACTGTTTTCTATCAACACTTTCTTGTTCTCTCACCTTTAGAGCATTAAACTACAACATAAGTCAGAAAAATAGCTTTACCAACATAGCTTCCTCAAATAAAAGTTAAGTGGCTGAAGTCAATGAATATATAGATTGGCATATTAAGTGCTTTTTTTCCCCCTTTCAAGCTTTATACAAAATAGGAAAACAAATAGATAATAACACTAGCTTCTCACTGGTTACAAAATCTGTGGAATGTAGTTCACAACCTTGTAATTTAGTTAGAATGTTAATCCTGCTTTAAAACAAAGTGATACATTAGAAAACTTTAACTGAGCTGCACAAACGCTGCTGAGCTTTATAAAAGTTTTTTAAAAACATAAAAACTAATATTGTATTTAGATGAACAACCAATCATTTCCAGAGATCATGTAAATAACTGTAGGCTGATAAAATTACGGGAAATGACTATATGTGATCAGAATGGCTTTCATCTGCATTTTGTTAGAACAGGCATTGATTTCACTTTTCAGCTGTGAACAGCAAGAGGCCAGCTGTGGCCAAAGAAGGAAGCAAGCAATGAACTAATGTCAGACTGAGCTGTCAGAAGATACAGCCCTGAAATCATTAGAAAGAAAGAGAGAAAGAGAGAGCTTCAAGTTACAACTGTTTAAAAATTATATCCAGTGGATTTAAATTAAGGCAAATTAAACTTTTGAACTGTGGGTAAGAAAGTAAATAGGAAAAACACAAACAAGTTTAGCCAAATATAACTAAAGCAGGAACAACTATATTTTATTGCAAGCTGGGTTCTTGGACCTTGGCTGGGTTCAAAATCTAAGCAGGGTCAGGCTTGGATAATACTTGGGTGGGAGACCTCCAGGGAATATCAAAGCTGTAAACTACACTGGAAAGTTTTTTAAAAAGTCCTGAAAGAAGGCAGTGGCAAACCACAACTGTATTTCTGCCATGAAGACTACCCAGACATGTCTACATGAGCACAACTTTAAGGGGATATTCACTATTTCTTATTAGTGTCATGTATCTTTTAGTAAAATAATCCAAAAAGCCAATCTGCATTTGAAAACTTTTCACAGGCAAATCAATAAAATTAATGTTTATCTAAATTCTTTACAGTTGCCCTAAAATGTTTTATTGCCAGATATGTTTTTAAACAGCATTACATTAAAAAAGTCATTCTTCAGGGCCGTGATACATTGCTGCTGAACAAACACGAGTCCATTACTGAAATACTTATAAGCCATTAATCATAGTATTTGAAATGCTATATATCAATGTATAGAATATCAGTATGGGCTAATTTTTCTTTTTAGGCATATTTGTACTATCTAGTTAAACATTAAGTAAAGAATGTCGTGTTTTTTTTCTTCCTCTTCTGAATTTCCTTGGGAGGAGCCGCTGACTCTGCACACATATCCAAATTGTGGAGTGAAATCTTCCTGGGCACAGGAAGGAATCTAACCCATCTAAGTTTCGTGAGGAAACAGACAAGAACTATATAATGGCGTTAGGGTTTGTTTTTATTTTACATATGCTCAAGGCAGTTTTCTTTAAAGTTACTTTTCTCTGGAGCCTAATCATTATCTTAGACAGGCCTGTCCATTGTTCCTTTGTTCACGTTTGCTCTTTGGAAGCAGACAACCTGTCCTTGTTTTATTTTGCTGTCGCATATCCTTATATAACTACTGTATCCACGTGGTTTCCTTCTAGATCAGCAAAATACAGAAATGCACAGTACACAAAAGGAGTAAGACGGAATAAGCTAAAGAATTTGGTGATAGATTTGCTTTCTTTTTCTCTTATCTTCTAACTAAACCTAGTTAAGACCAACACTAGTCACTGTACATTTACAAACCATCCTTGCTTCCACTGAGCCATACACTGATTCATTCCTTACTTTTCTTGCAGTTTTTCCCCTCTCTTTAGCTCCATCCAGCCACAGCTCTCATGGTCTTCCGCTTCCTTTTTACCAACTTACTTTTCCTTCATATATTTATTTTGTGATCCAGTCCTCATTAAGTCTCTCTATATAACACCTTGACATACTTCTTTCATATTGGTTATTCATATTTGCATTCAATCCATTTTCACTCATTTTTATCCTATCTCATTTTTTTACCACACACTTTTCTTAAGTGCCACATTCCCACAGCAGTCTACTTTTATTTTTCTCCTAAAATAACCAACTCTCACTTCCACATAACAAAGTTCATAGACCTACAGTCTTATACACAATCATTTTTGCTTTTTTCAAGACCAATTTATTCCTTGAAAGTACCTCCCTACTATCTATTACCTTTCTGCCAGCATTTGCATTCTTAAAAACTACCCATCCTGTTTTTGTCTCGGTAAATATTTTCCTGAAATACACAAATTCATTTGCTTGCTGTAGGAATTTTTTTTGGGGGGGTGGGAGGGACATAGTTCTGTTCTAACTTATTGTTCACACCATTTCTCCTATCAAGCAAAAGTATCTTAGTTTTATATATTATTTTTCAGATCTGTATGTCTTGTTGTATCATATATAGTCTATCTAACATTTCCTGAAAATTATTTAGATTGTCAGCTAGCAATACAGCATCTCTGCATAAAAAAGTACATTAATGGCTCAAATTAATAAACATTATGTAGTCTTACCCAAGGAAATATCACACATCTTTGTCTTACTCCATTTTTGTATTTTGTTCTTTGTTTGCCTATTTATTTATATAAATTTATATGGCTACCTATCTCACCAATGCGACTCTGAGTGGCTAACAAGAATTAAAATACAATATAAGCATTATGTATATTTAAATTAAAAATATCATTCCCAGCTAACTAACACTAAGTGGCTCCTGAAAACACCATTCACCAATAGCGTAGGCTTGATTACTCTTCTGGCTCCCGTGCCTGTGTAAACAGCCAGATCTTCAAGGCTTTCCAAAAGGTGAGCAGAGTTGAGGTCAGCCAAACATTGGACTCTGTGATGTATCAGAGGGCAAGTGCTGTTATGAAAAAAACACACGTTTTGGGTCCCGCTAGATTAGAATCTCTAGTAGACAGGACCCAGAGCATGTCCCTCCTGCCTGACCTAATGGGACAGGTAGAGATGTTGGGAGTAATTACCCTAGTCCCATGCCATGTAGTCCCATGCACCTTTGATTACCCAGAAGCAAACAGGAAGCTCGCCAGAGCAAAGGTGTAGCATGGCCAAAGCAAGACACAGTTATAATTGCTCAGGCTGCCATATTCCGGGCCAGTTCAAACTTCCAGATGTTCTTCAAGGGGAGCTCATGTAGAGTGCATTACAGTAACCTACTAAAGCATGAGTGACCAAACAGAGTGCCTCCTGGTCCAGGAAAGGGTGCAATTGGTGCACAACACAAAGCTGTGCAAAGGCATGCCCTGGCCATAGCTGCCACCTGCTCTTCAAATAGGAGCTGTGAGTCCAGGAAGACCCCCCTATTCTGTCTGGAGTAGTGTAACCCTATTCAGAACTAAGGATGGAAAATCACCAGATCCAGAAAGCCATAACACCCTAAACTACTCTATCTTGCTAGGGTTGAGCTGAAGCCTGTTGATCCCCATCCAGACTCCCATAGCCTCAGGCACTGAAACAGAACTACCACAGCATCATCTGACCAGCCAGAGAGAGAGATACACAACTGAGTATCATAAGCATATTGATAATACCTCATCCCACAGTCAAATGACCTTAACTAGTGGCTTTCTGTAAATGTTAAACAGGAGCAGGGAAAGAGACAAGCCATGAGGTATCCCACATAAGAGAGGCCATGGGGCAGACCCCATAAACCATAATTATAATTCCCCCCATAAACCATAATTATTCTGATTTGGAAAAAGTTTATTCTACCTGATTGTACACTTCTTTGCTGCTCCACTGAAAAGGTCTAAATAATTTTGAGTCATCTATCAGGCTTGCTCTGTGGTAAATATTATTTAAAATTGTGATTATTTAAGTATAAACAACAGTGAGGAGAATTTTATTCAGCTTGCATTTCCAAAGCAGAGAGCCAGTTTGGTATAGTGGTTAAGGCATTGGGATAGAAACCAAGAGACTGAGTTCTAGTCCTGCCTTAGGTACAAAGTCACCCAAGGGTGACCTTGGCCCAGTCACTCTCTCAGCTCTAGGAAGCAGGCAGTGGCAAACTACTTTCAAAGTCTTGCCAAGAAAGCTTCAGGGGCTTGTCCAGGCAGTAATCAGGAATCAACACTGACTCAAAGGGATTAAAAAAAAAAAATCAAAGCAGTACGCTAACTAAACATGCTTATACTTTATAACCTCAATTTTTGCATTCTCCTTACAATTTTCCTATTATACAATGTAAGCAAGAATATGTATTTTAGGGGAAAGTGTAGTAGAGATAATAGCAGACAAAATGTATCATATGAGAACATTTAAGTATTAGGTGAAGTTGCATATAAAATAATTGGGGAAAATACAAATTTTATATAGACTTATGACAATTGAACTCATAGATGGAAAAATGAGAAATTAAGAAAGTTTGTTCCCTTTAAACAATTTGTCTAACCTGTTTAGAAATGCCAAATATATATTACTTCCAATTACGAAGAGCTTTAAAATACTAAAATTGTATTTTAGGGTGTGGATTAGAATTCTTGCATTGTCATTCCTCCTTCCTTTTTCTTTTTTCTTTTTGCAGTAGGCAGACCTTTTCATGATCTTCTACGAAATTTCTAATCATGGCAAAATTGTGGATAATTCCAGTGTGTTTTTATTTCATGTTCATCAAAATCTATAGTTGTGTCCAGTATTAATCCTGACTCTCCTCACCAAGTAAAAACATTTTGAGTTCAATCATTTCCATATACATCTGTTAGCAATATTTTCTTTTCTTATGCTTCCTTTCTATAGGAGAAGATTTATTTGTGCTCAAGGTTTTTTTTTTCCTTATGGCAAAGTTCAGTGTTCATCTTTTGAACAGTGGCAGTTTCAGCAGTGTTGCCTCTTTAAATTTCCTTAATGTTTACATTTAAAGTAATTTTAACAGCTTCCAGTAGTTATATCTCCTTAGAGAATAAACTGTTAAAACAATCAGCTTACAGTGGCACTGACTATCAACTTCATTACTTACTTAGAAAATTCTAATTTTAATGGCATTTTTCTATTATGCAATTAATTACAGTGATTCCGAACAGTTTAATCTTTAAACTGTGTTAGGCAGGGATCTTTTTTCTCATATAATTAACTTCAGTAGTACCATTCCTAATGTATTGATTTTTCTGATTCTCCACTTCAAGATTTTAAAGTATCATTATCTACTATTTTACAGGTCATTCGTGTTATGTAATATGAAGATTGAAATTGCTGAGTGTTGTTCTAATAGAAAGATTGGAAATTTTTAATTTCCTGATTCGATTTTTTCTGAAATCAATGGATCACTTTGTTTCATAGAATTCACAATGGTTTAGATTCTCTCTTGAGAGTCCAGAGGCTTAATAATTCTTAGAAATGTGAGATGATATCATTTATCAGAATAGCAGATTTTTAGCCAAGGTTTCATAGATAAATATGGTTGCAATAACATTTAATAAAAAAGGTTGTTGACATTACAGTAATTATGATTATTTTTTTCTGTACCATGACTCCACAATGTCATTACTATATTGTAGCCTGGTGTAGAATAAGGCAATTTTGTGTGCAAAGTAATTTTGTTTTGGGGAAGGTGGAGTGAAGAAGATTAAGAAGACCCTCAAGGTTCACTAGTTTTTTGGCAGCTTTGAAGGCTAGACAGTTTTTTAGTGCCAGGAAAGTAGGAGGTAGAAACTGCAGAAATGCCAGAAGGAAATGAAAAGAAACAGAAGAGTGGAGAAGAGTGTGGAAGCTAGAAGATAAGTTTTTCATGAAGAAGCTGAGAATACATGAAAGGAAAATGAGTTGGCAGACATGAATGTGGGTAAATGGAACAGGAGGGAAGAGAGGAGGAAAGAAGAGAAAAGAAGGTACAGTGTGAATGTGATAGAAGAGAGGGGGAGAAGGAGAAAAAACTGGTGACTTAGAATTGCCAGAAAATGCAACATATTGGAAAACTACAGAGAGATATTTATTTATTTTTGTACCCCACATTCTTCTTCTTGGAGTTTTTATTGATACTGTGGGTAACAAGGAAGGAAAGATATGGCAATTCATCACCACTGCTGATTGGGGAAGAGATGCCATTATTGCCATTGCTGTTTGGAAACAGGATGGTTTTACAAAGGAAGAAGATGAAGAATTGGTTCTGAATATGACCAAACAAGCTCTAATTGAGATCTACTCTTTCCTAAGTGGCGAGTTCCAGTTTGTAGGAATGGGAGATAACTGATTAAGGCCATATCCGCTCAATTGAGGGATGCCACAGAGTTCAGCTCTCCTGCAATGTTAATATAATCTATATTAAACTGTTGGAAGTTGTCATTCACTGATTCAGTGTGAGCTTATCACAAGTACATATTATATCCAGGTATATATCTCTATAACAGGCTGAGCTAGAGATGCAATGGGAGTCTTCACCCAGTAAGGTTATGAGGGATTGAAGATGATGAAACAAGCTAAAACTGAATCCTAATAAGGTGAAGTTACTGTTCATTTAGAAACCATCTGGCCTCTGATTGTCTCTGTATTTGCTCTGGATGGGTTGTAGGTTCCCTGAAGGAGCTGGTCTTCTCCTAGATCAGAACTTCTGCTTGATTGATCAGGGCCAGGGAATCTTTGCCCAACTTGTTTTGTGGCCCTTTTTAGGGCAAGAAGTCTTAGTGACAATCACTTATCTCTTCATCACTTGAAGACTATACTTTTGCAATGCACTTTACCTGGGGTTGCCTTTGAAGACACTTAGTACATTGGTGCAGTACTATACTTTACTTTACTATATACAGTATAGTACTGTACCAATGTACCAAGTGTCTTCAAAGGTAGCCCCAGATAAGGTAGCCCCAGTACTGCTTCAAAGTACTATACTGTGCTATATACAGTATAGTATATAATAACCCTCATGCTGACAGATGTCACTTCAGCAGTGTAACAACTATATTGTAGATATATTGTAGATGTTGCCTTGATTTCCAGTATGTTTCGAAGTATACTTGGTGACGGAGTATTTATCAGATTTTCAGATGACTCAAAAACTGAGAGGGCAGCTAATCCTGAGGAAAAGAGAAATAAAATTGATGTTAAAGAAATGGGCTGAAATAAAATATAATACAAACTGTCAGGGTTGAAACTGGTGAGGCAGAGAATCAACAATGGTCAGGCCAGACAGGGCCATCATATATTGTGTTCAGTAGGTGCCTCCCAATTTCAAGACTAGGAAAATAATAATCCAAAGTCCATTGACTCAAAGGACTGTATGGAAAAGGCTTAAGTTTAAACCTTGAGGCTGACATATAGGGGTTGATTTTTGTGTTTTGCAGCAGAGATTTCCTTTTTGGCTGTTATAAAGTAACTTTTAAAAGTTGTGTGAGTCAGTGCAGCTTTTGTAATTAACAAGGTACTGAATGCAAGGTTGAGTTCTGAAGAGCCGAGATTTATTGTGTCTAATGTGAAGTCTAACACCAATACAAAGTTCTTCATCTGAGGAACAAAAACCAAACAGATAAAAGATGAGGGATACCAGGCTTGGTAATAGTATTTGTGACAAAGCAAAAAAGTTGGAATAGTAGCTGATTGTAAACTCAAGATTGCAAATGCAATTTTAAGATGCATCAAAGTAATGGACATAATTGTTCCACTTTATTTTCTTTGATAAACCCCATCTCAAGTACTGTTCCAAGTTTTGGGCACCATAGTATATTGAAGATTCTGTGGGAGATCAAGGCTATCAGGAGGGAGGGGGTGCATTCCAGGAGGGGAAAGGAGACAAGAGACAATATAGTCTGCAGGGGGAGGGTGGGAAGTGAAAGAGGTTCAGGATAGCCACTCCCTAGAATCTCACAGGGTATATCCACTAGTTGCTGTAGTATTGATTTAGTTTGGCAAGATTCTGTCTATAAGATATAAGCAAGTAAAGGAACTGGACTAGACTGGACTGTTTCATCAGTGTTCTTGGGCTGGGCCTGACAGATTCAGAGAAATTAGAACTGGTTCAAAAAAGATGATCAATGGACTAGAAACTAAGCCCTATAAAAGAAAGACTGAAGGAGTTGAGTATGTTTAGCTTTGAAAAAATATGGTAGGACAGGACAGATGGTGGAATATGAAAGCACTCTTCAGATACTTAAAGGATGTCACATAGAAGAATGATAAGGCTTGTTCATCTTGTTCTAGAGTACAGGATATGAAATAATGGATTTAAATTTTGGGGAGACAGATTCTGACTGAATGTTAACAACTTTCTAAGAGTAAGAGTTAGGGTTATGGTAGTGTGCTCTCCTTTGTTAGATGGTTCAAGCTGAGGTAAACAGTCACTTTGTCTGGAATGTTTTACAAGTAGTCCTCACTTACCAACCACTCATTCAGCAACTGTTTGAAGTTACAACAGTGCTGAAAAAGGAGATTTATGACTGGTCCTCAAAGTTGCAGCCATTGCAGGTCCCCGCAATCATATGATCACAATTCAGGCGCTTAGCAACCGGTGCGTATTTACAATGGTCACAGCATCCCATGGTCACCTGATTGCCCTTTGTGACCTTCACAGTCAGCTTCCAACAAGCAAAGTCAATGAGAAAGCCAGCAGGAAGTCACAAGTTGTGATCATGTGACATTGCGCTTAATAACTGCAGGTGATTTGCTTAAGGACCACAGCCAGAATTTATGTCGTAAGTCGGCACTATCACGTGACATTTCACTTTGTGATCACATTGCTTAGTGGTGGAGTTACCAGTCCCAATTGTGGTCAGTAAGTGTGGACTACCTGTATTTGAATTCCTGCACTGAGACTCAATGGCCCAAGTAGCCTCTCCTAATTATATGATTCTACACTAATTGCTAACAATTTAACTTAACATATAATTAAATAAAAACGGTGCAACTTAAAAGACTTGGCTGAATCAAAAAATTTTTAACTCTTTTTTTGAAAGTAGAAAAAGTGAAGGCCAACTCCAACTGTTGCGGGACTATCAGGAGCAATGTAGGAGAAGCCAGTTTCTCATAGGCAGGTAGAGTTACTTATAAAATTATTACCTTTCCACATTCATGATTATGTTTACGAAGAACATTAAATTGAAAGACTTTCATAGAGCAGAATTAGCCTGTTGAGGCTCTCCATTTAATGTTGAAGCAAAAAGAATGGTAAGAATTAAAGAATTGTAAGTATGTTATTAGCTGATAAGACTGTATAGGTTTTCTAAAAGAATATTAAACCCTCATGCTTCAGTGCATAAGACAACTGCTAACTGATGGACGTTAAGTGCAGCCCTATCCCTGGTGTGACATTTATTGCATAAATGTCAACTATAAAGTTTTTTGCACCTTCCTTGGAAACATTCAGGTCTTGCTGTTCTCAGGTTTACCCAGCTGAAACAGTTGTCTCTCTCGCACTTAGGGAAATAGTTCCTTTATAAGGTACTAGGTACAATATTTCATTATTGGAAGAAACAGACATTATTTTTTGTAATTTGATATAATGCTGATATTTGCACAAAGGAAAACATCTGAGCTAGGTTTTCCTCAAATGGGACTTCCAAATTTTCTCACTTCCACATCAATACCTTTAAAATCTCTGCCAACAGCATAAAGTTTACTGTTCTTTTGCTTACAAGTAACTATATACAGTCAGGTCCAGAAATATTGGGACATCGACACAATTCTAACATCTTTGGCTCTATACACCACCACAATGGATTTGGAATGAAACAAACACAATGTGCGTTAACTGCAGACTGTCAGCTTTAATTTGAGGGTATGTACATCCAACTCAGGTGAACGGTGTAGGAATTACAACAGTTTGCATATGTGCCTCCCACTTGTTAAGGGACCAAAAGTAATGGGACAATTGGCTTCTCAGCTGTTCCATGGCCAGGTGTGTGATATCCCCTCAGTACCCCAATTACAATGTGCAGATAAAAGGCCCAGAGTTCATTTCAAGTGTGCTATTTGCATGTGGAATCTGTTGCTGTCAACTCTCAAGATGAGATCCAAAGAGCTGTCACTATCAGTGAAGCAAGCCATCATTAGGCTGAAGAAACAAAACAAACCCATCAGAGAGATAGCAAGAACATTAGGCGTGGCCAAAACAACTGTTTGGAACATTCTCAAAAAGAAGGAACGCACCGGTGAGCTCAGCAATACCAAAAGACCCGGGAGACAACGGACAACAACTGTAGTGGATGACCGAAGAATCCTTTCCCTGGTGAAGAAAACACCCTTTACAACAGTTGGCCAGATCAAGAACACTCCTCAGGAGGTAGGTGTATGTGTGTCAAAGTCAACAATCAAAAGAAGACTTCACCAGAGTGAATACAGAGGGTTCACCACAAGATCTAAACCATTGGTGAGCCTCAAAAACAGGAAGGCCAGATTAGAGTTTGCCAAACGACATCTAAAAAAGCCTTCACAGTTCTGGAACAACATCCTATGGACAGATGAGACCAAGATCAACTTGTACCAGAGTGATGGGAAGAGAAGAGTATGGAGAAGGAAAGGAACGGCTCATGATCCTAAGCATACCACCTCATCAGTGAAGCATGGTGGTGGTAGTGTCATGGCGTGGGCATGTATGGCTGCTAATGGAACTGGTTCTCTTGTATTTATTGATGATGTGACTGCTGACAAAAGTAGCAGGATGAATTCTGCAGTGTTTCGGGCAATATTATCTGCTCACATTCAGCCAAATGCTGCAGAACTCATTGGACGGCGCTTCACAGTACAGATGGACAATGACCCAAAGCATACTGCAAAAGCAACCAAAGAGTTTTTGAAGGGACAGAAGTGGAATGTTATGCAATGGCCAAGTCAGTCACCTGACCTGAATCCCATTGAGCATGCATTTCACTTGCTGAAGACAAAACTGAAGGGAAAATGCCCCAAGAACAAGCAGGAACTGAAGACAGTTGCAGTAGAGGCCTGGCAGAGCATCACCAGGGATGAAACCCAGCGTCTGGTGATGTCTATGCGTTCCAGACTTCAGGCTCTGATTGACTGCAACGGATTTGCAACCAAGTATTAAAAAGGGAAAGTTTGATGTATGATTATTATTCTGTCCCATTACTTTTGGTCCCTTAACAAGTGGGAGGCACATATGCAAACTGTTGTAATTCCTACACCGTTCACCTGAGTTGGATGTACATACCCTCAAATTAAAGCTGACAGTCTGCAGTTAACGCACATTGTGTTTGTTTCATCCCAAATCCATTGTGGTGGTGTATAGAGCCAAAGATGTTAGAATTGTGTCGATGTCCTAATATTTCTGGACCTGACTGTATGTCATGTAATAAATAATTAAGGAAAAGGTTATTCTTTATTATTGTTTCACAATCTGAGACCAGACCAACATACAGTAAAACATACACAAGAATTAAAATGCATGCTTAAAATTACATGAAGCCAAGACAGTAGAAGCTGTGAGGAAGACATCAATCAATTTCTATAGGCTACAGGTACAGGGAGAAATTTTGCCACTGTTCTTAATAATCTAAAAATTGATCACTTAAAAGAAAAGCAATGATCTCTTCATGATGAGGCAGGTTAAAATTCATAAGGGCGGTAAGGGTAAAAAAGCATCAGTATTTCTCTGCTCCTGCAGATAGCCATCTGGTGACCCTGTTTAAGGTGACCCAAGGCTTCCAGAGTAAGGGGGACTCAGAGGTTTACTTACAAGCTCATGCAGAGGCGTATGCACCGCATCTGGCAGATAAAGGCAGTCAGATTCATCTCAGTTGAATGCCAGCCTTAGTACAGGTCCCTTAGAGGTGCCCAGGATGCAGTCTTCCTTTGTTATCTGGGATGAGTTTGATCCTCTTGGGCCTGAGGAAGTGGACAGGGTCCTCAGGACTGTAAGCTCAGCCCCTCCTGGTTGGTGAAGCCACCTGGGAGGTGACACATGGCTGGGTTCTAACAGTGGTCAATTCTTTCTTGAGAGAAGGGGTTGTCCCTTCACCTCTTAAAGAGGCATTGGTTCATCCCCTTCTCAAGAAACCATCACTAGGCCCAACCATACTGGACAACTTGCATACAGTTTCCAACCTTCTCTTTCTAGGTAAGGTTGTTGAGAAGGTGGTCACACAACAGCTTCAGAGTACCTTGGATTAATCAGTTTATCTGTATCCCTTTCAGTCGGGTTTCAAACCTGGGCATGGGACTGAAACAGCATTGGTCTCATTTTTGGACAACCTCTGGCATGAGTGGGATGGGAGTAGTGCATCCATCCTCGCTCTTGACTTCTCAGTGGCATTTGATACCATCAGCCATGGTATCCTTCTGGACTGGCTCTGGGAGTTGGGGGTGGGTGGCACTGTTGGTTCTCCTCCTTCTTCTGGGCTTGGTTTCAGTTGGTGTAATCGGGAGCGAGAGGTCCCACCCTCAACCCCTGTTTTGTGAGGCTCCACAGGGTTTAGTTCTCTCTCCTGTTTAATATCCACATTAAATCTTTGGGTGAGGTCATCCATCATCATGGGATAAGGTATCATTATACACTGATGATACCCAGTTTTATATCTCCACCCCAGGCAAATTAAGCAATGCTGTTCAAATCCTGTCCCGGTGTCTGGAGGCTGTAGGGGTCTGGTGGAGATCAACAGGCTTTGGCTCAACCATAGCAAGATTGAGTGGCTTTGGGTTTGGGGGCCTGCTGGTCCCAGGGACTTACCGCCTTTGGTTCTGGATGAGGTAGCACTGCACCAAACAGACCCAGTGTACAATCTAGAGGTTCTCCTGGACTCATGGCTCCTGCATGAAGAGCAGGTGGTAGCCATGGCTGGGGGAGCCTTTGCACCTGTTCCTGGGCTGGGAGGCTCTGCTCATAGTCACTCATGCTCTGGTCACCTCTCAAATGGATTATTGTAATGTGCTGTACATGGAGTTGCCCTTGAAGAGCATCCAGAAGCTGCAGCTGGTACAGAATGCGGTGGTGTGGACAGTTGTGTGCACTCCTCAATCAGCACATCTCTGTGAGTTGCATTGGTTGCCAGTATGCTTCCTGGTTCAATTCAAGTTGCTGGTTATGACCTATAAAGCCCTATATGGCTTTACCTCTCCCTGGTTACATCTGCCTGTCCCATCAGGACAGAAGAGGCATGCTATGGGTCCAGTCCATTTTCTGTCATCTGGTGGGACCCAGAAAGAGAGTCTTTTCTGCTGTCGTGCCTGCCCTGTGGAATATCATCCCATTGGACCTTAGATTGGCCGCAACCGTCCCAGCCTTTAGGAAGGTCCTGAAGACATGGCCCTGCTGCTGTGCCTGGGGGTCTAGCAATGACAGGGAGCTTTTACAATGGCTCTGTTAAGCTGATGTAAGGATGGATTCCACTGCTGATCATGATGCTTTGTTTTAAATTGATTATGGATAGTTTTTATATGTTTGTATATTGGTTTTTAACTTGTTTGTATTGGATTGTTTTTTATTTGTTGTGAGCTGCCCAGAGTCGCTTAGATGAGATGGGTGGCCATACAAAATGAATGAATGAATGAATGAATGAATGAATGAATGAATGAATGAATGAATGATAATTTGGGTTATGAATTCTGATTGTCAATGTATATAGAATAGACATTTTAATAAGACATGAGATACAGTTCAGTCTCTGTGCTTGGACGCATACAATTTTCATATGCAAGATTGAATATTTTCTGTTGTTGACCTGATGGGTAATGCATTGACTTGGGACAGAGAAAAAAGTTCCTATGTAGAGCATGCATGATCTTGAAAAAAACATTAGAAAGAGTCCAAAGAGGGGGGTGATTTTAATATAAGAAAGATGGGAAATTTTAGCCATATCCACCTGGATATCTTAGTCCCAGACCCTCTGCTTAAATTCTGCTAGGATTTTATCAGGGCATAGCATACATAAGGCTGGTTAAATCAAACCACAATATACAGTATCTGATCTTGGTCAATTTGTCTTTGCAGTATGGATTCAAATCTATTTTCAGGGTAAGATGAACCATGAATGTCCCCTAAAGGATTTTCTTTGCCCAAGATCTTATGTGGAATAGTCTTGCACAAACCCCAGAAGAGATGCTGCTCAGCTCTAATTGTGTTAGAGCATTAGAGGTCGAATGAAGAAATGTGTACTATTGTTTTTAGAAATTTAGATTTTATAGAATACAGGGTTGAGATCTTGTAGATACACAATTGAGTTGCATAAGGCAACATACCTGCAACTTTGGCTTTAAATAATTTTATACAGGTATGACAACATTTCCCAGATCTAGTAAAATGGGCATGCTCCAGGTTCCATCTTTAAAATTATGTCATTTTGTGGGACTTCAGAGACAAAGTATCTCTGTTGTCCTTGTTGTGTGGAATAGATCCCCCCTGAAGTCTGCATGGCCCTGATCCTGTTGTCATCTAGGTAAGTCCTAAAAATATGGGTTTTTCAAAAGGCCCTGGGGCAGGGTGATTTGTTGAACCCACATTGTTATGGGAATATTTTTCCTTGGTGTTCTTGGTGTTTCCTTCCCCAATATAGTAACATAGTACTCTATACAATTTTGGACAGCTTTTAATCTGAATAAGCAAATAAATTAACATTATTATTACTATATTTTTATTATACATATTTGTAAACTACCTAGAGTCTGACTGGAGAACTGGTTTATAAATTTCATAGATAGATAGATAGATAGATAGATAGATAGATAGATAGATAGATAGAGTGATTTGATTAAATTGAAAAGAAAATATTAGGATCACTAGTTTTTATTTTAGGATTTTTAAAACTTTAATAATTTTGAATTATTATTTAACTTTTATTTATTTATATGATTTATATGTATCATCTCACACAAGTGACTCTGGGCAGCTTACAAGGATTAAAAGAGAAAAACCCACAACATATTTTTCATAAAATAGTTTTAGTACCTGGAAATATGTAAGTTTTGTTTTCTATCTCTTTTCTTGTGTTAGTATACTAATATTTCCATCATGCTGGGTATCAATTTACATTAATTATCACTTTTAGAAATATAGCAAATAATCATATGGGACAGAAGATGCAGGGACAGAGATGCAGGAGGAAAGGGGATTACTCTGTTCCATCTGCCATTGTCAGTCATGAAATATTTGAGCTTGATCTGGCTTTATACTCAGGAATTGACATTGTCTTGTCTCCAGCGTATATGATATTTAATATGAACTTGTGCCTGTATTTTAAATGCCAATATAATCTACCTACCAGAAAACAAAACAAATAAAAAACAAAAAAACTGGCAGATTCTATAAGTGCAATATACTCATATAAGCAGCTATGCCCATGACACCCAGTTCATTTTAAAGTATGCTGGGGGCAGTATTTCTGTATCTACCATTACACTTAATACTAAATTGTCGCAATCAAAGTAGTTCAGCATAAAAGGAGGACAACAGAATTTTAACTTGTCCTATAAGCTGGTCAAATTCCTCCATAAAAATATGTTCCTGAAAGTCTTCATTGAAAGAACCAAATAATACACAAAACAGTTGCAATGGAGTTTTGGACAATAGTATGTACTTTTTAGGTGCCTGTGAAAACTTATCTCTTCACACAGGTCTTTCCTGTGTGACTGTTACAGATGAATGTGTGAAGGGAACATTCTCCTTCCTTCTTTTCTCTCATCATCTTAATAACTGTTACTAATTTGTTGTAAGTTTACTGTTCTATTTAGTAATTATTGTTCTGCTATTTGAATATTGCTTTGAGATGATATATAGAAGCATGATATAAAATGTATTAAGTAAAAATATAATAAAATATAAGTGTGTTTGTATGGCACCTGTTTCAAAGGTAAATAAAACTTAGGTCACAGCAAGAGTACATTCTGGAGTAACAAAGAAGAAGCCTTTCCCTATGTGCCCACTAATTAAACCTCTGAAAATAGGAGTACCTTTGAAAGGGCTGATCTTAGTTTTAGATACAAAGTGAGAAGGGTGGTCTCCCAGTCCAACCCCAAAAGGCACATTTTTCCCCCAAAGGGTCATATACAGTTTGAAGTAATATGCTAGAGCCAGCACTTCAAAAAATTAGATAGGAAAGACTAAATGAGATGTAATTTATATTTAAATTAAATTAAAATTTGATTAATAGTCTCTTTCTGTCAAATTACAAATTACAATTTGATGGCAACTTTGGGGTGGGGGGCTTTATGGATAGTATCTAAACTTCTAGGGTCCATATCAGCCATACAGCCTCATGTTCTTCATTCCTTACTTAGGACTTTCAAGGAAGATGTCAGTCATAAAGTTTTATTGATGCAGTTTTTGTTCAAAAGTTATTTACCCTGTGCTTTTAAAATGCTAAATGAGCTGTTAGACAAAGGATTTGGAACAAGGACCATCAAAGAAATAGAGGCCAGATTCCTAATCATTTATATGCTGAGTTTTTAACAGCTGAATCCCCACATACTCTCTCTTCTTATTAATGCAGAAAGTTCAGGTGGTCCTATTATTTACAGGACTTTCATTCCTCCCTAGAACCATACATAACAAAAATGGAAATGATAAGATCTTGTGTTTATGGGAATTGGGAAGGTAGTGAATCACTGGAAAAAGGTAGCCAGTCAGAGATTCTACATTTTATACATCTTACATTTTATAAGACCAAAAACTAAGCATTTTCTGTAATGTAACTAAGGTTTGTGCTACCATCTATTCCAAAGATAATATATGGTCAAAGACAAATTAATGCTTAAGAAAGGGTGATATACCAACAGGTTTTTAACTATCATTTTATTTTTAAATGTGTTTTGAAATGCATGTAACTGCAAAATTATGTTCATAGATGTGTATTCCAGCATTCTTCACTCATCCCTCCCGGGAACACACACACCACCACCATAATGAGGCAGCACAGAAGACTTTAGGAGGAATTAAAAAGACTACTAATCTCTTAGGGTTAGCATTTTATAGTTCAGTCAGAAAATCATATTGTATACTTCTTAGGACATGAAAACAAATAAGGAATGGCATTGCTTTCATAGTCAGAAGGATATAGCAAGGACAGTATGTGGGTACAATGCAATAATGACCAAATAATATAAATTTAAATTTCACAGATAACCTTTTAATATGACAATTATCCAAGTTTATGCTTCAACCACTAATGGAGAAGAAGAGGAAGTTGGTGAATTTTATTGTAAAGTTCAATTTGAAGTTGACAGAACGAGCAAGCAAGATGTGCTGCTTGTGGTTGGAGATTTGAATGCTATAGTTGGAAATATTAAGGAGGAAAACATACTTGGACTATATGGCCTAGGAAATAGAAATCAATCAGAACAACTTACAAATTTCTGCCAATCCAATTATTTTTCATTGCTAATAGTAATAATAATTAGCAATATAATTATAATAATAATTCCAACAACCAAAACAATGCCTATATACATGGACATCACCAGATGGAGTACATAGAAATCAAATTCACTATATTATTGGGCTATAAAGGTAGAAGAGCTCAGTTATAACAACAGAGATGTGGCCAGGGTCTGACTGTGAAACAGACTGTGAACTGTTCATATGCAAACTCTTCCAAATCAACTGTTCCAAATCAAGGTAAGCAGTAGAAGAAAGCCAACCAGCTTCCACAATATGATCTTGAACATATACCTACTGTTTTCAAAGAGAACATCAGGAATGGCTTTGAAATCCTAAGCCTCCTTGATAAGGAAGCAGAGGAACTGTGGAATGAAATCAAGAAGTTGCTGAGGATGCATGTGAAAAGAGACTACAAAGACCAAGAATCAGAACAAAGCAAACTAGATGTCCGAACAAACAGCGAAAATTGCCAAGAAGAGAAGAGAAGCCAGAACCAAAAAAGACAAAGCACTCAGGAAGAAACTAAAAAGGAATTTCAGAGAGCTATTAGAAAACACAAGAATCAGTATTAAAAAACTGTAAAGACATTGAAGATGAAAACAAACACAGACAAGAAAAGTCTTCCAAAGTCCCTCCAAACTCAGGAGGTTCCAACCTCAAATGGGTATGCTAAAGGATGCCAGTGAATACATAGTATGGTAGCTAATTCAAAGAAGATCAAGCAAAGATGGAAAGAATATACTAAAATTATGTACAATAGAGATGTAAACATCCAATATACCTTAGGCGATATGGGAATCCAAGAGCATCTCATTGTCTTCATGTGAAATCTATATGCAAGTCAAGAAGCCACAGACCAGGCAGAACATGACAAAACAGATTGGCTCCCAGTTGGCAAAAGAGTGAGACAAGATTATTTTCATTCATTCATTCATTCATTCATTCATTCATTCATTCATTCATTCATTCATCCAATGTACTGTGAATATACATTGAGGGAACCTGGACTGGAAGAAGATGGTTTTAAAAATGGAGAAAGAAACATCTGTGCTATATTGATGAGACCTGTTAGCTGAAATGCTATAGTAAGGAAAGTCATGGAGCACAGTGAAAAAAATAAATATAAAGACCAAACTAATAACAACAGGTATAACAACCAGCCTTAGAAATGACAAGATAATGCAGTAGTAGATATTTTCTGCCTTTTAGGGTCAATCATCAACAGTAATGCCACAAGCAGTCAAGGAATATGCTGCAGACCAGTTCTTGGTATAGTAGCAATGAAGTCCTTGGAAAAGTTAATCAGATGCTGGGATATGTCTAACATCTACAAAGATCAGAATCAAGCAGGCAGTGATCTTCCTGTGACATTCTATGGAAGGAAAAGTTGAACTTTGAAGAAGCACAATAGAAACAATATTGATGCTTTTGAACTTGGGGTTGGAGAAGACTCCTGAGAATGTCATGGATAACCAAGAAAACAAACAAATAGATCATTGAACAAATCAATTTAGAGTTCTCATTCAAGGCACAAGTGACCAGGCCCAAATTATCATCTTTTAGACACATTATGTGAAGACCTAGCTCTTTTCAGAAGTCTATAATGTTGGAAAAGATGGAAGGAAAGAGAGAAAGAGGACAATCATCCTTGGATGAGCCAATGTAACCATGCCAGGGTAAGGCAGATTCAAACTGCACAACATTCTAGTGACTCACATCATTACAGCCCAGTGCATATTGGATCAGCCACTTCTTTAAGCAATTCCAAAAGACCACCAGGGTTGATGGGAATTACTTATATTGACCCAATATTATGTATTGATTAAAAATCTAGCTTCTGATTTTCTACCAGCTTAAAGTTCTACATGCTCCACAGATTAAATTGTCTAATTTTTATGTAAGATCTATTACCAGAACCAACTAGCTCAGAAACAGTCAGGACTGACTCATTAGAGATAAGTTTTGCAAATAATTTGAATTAGGTAATCTTAGATTCTGAAAATAAAGGCTTTATGGGGAGCCGTTTAATCAGCTATATGTCTGTCTTGGCAAAATGGACCATTTTATTGCAGAGAGTATCTGTATTTCAAGTAAACATAATAAAGTACACATCTATAACTATGTATGTATAGTTGATTTGTTACTCTGAAGATAATTAAAAGAGAAATAAATGGAGAGATTATTGTGACACTTAATCTCATAGGATTTCAACAATCACGCTACAGGCTATGCAGTGCACTCCCTCCAGAATTGTGTTCAACACAGTTCTTGCTTAAAAAAAAGAAAAGTAGCTAAGAAGATAATCTTGCAGGACAGAAAATCCCAGATAGAGGGTGCCAATAATAAGAAAACTCTTGCCTGTTATTATCAACATATTCCTAAAGGCAGTGGGATATTCAAGTAGGTTGTAATAGGTCATCTTAAATGGTGGTCCGGTTCATATGGAAGTGGATGGTCCACTATTTCTCACTTCATAATCATTGGGGAGACATGAAGGAACTGTCAGTTGGAAGTATACTTAACCTTGTGGCCCTGTGCCAGTTTCTCCTAACAAAAGTCTTCTCTGAATGTGGTCAAACATTTTCTTCAGCCTAGTTCTAAAAATAGAAGCTATTGGGTAAAAGGTCATTTGTATAAGAGGCAAAAGAGAGGGATATGCACCCTTCCATCCCCCAATTACCAATTATTCCCTACAATTATGTGCATAAATTTGTTTTCTTTATCACAGCAAATTAATTTCCCTTAATAATTTCTAGTGCCTGAGAAAAATACATATACCCTGTTCAAAGAAGAATATTTATTTAAAGGTTTTATATGGCCACCCAACAAGAGTACAATCTTGTCTTGATCATCCATCAACATCATAATCTTATTATGTAAAACAATAATTGTTTGCATTTTTGGTTAGTGTTGCAATGTTAATTTTTTTATTCTTGAAAGTCTCATGTATAGTAAAGAAAATTTAATTTTCTGTCAAATGAATGCATGCATTTGCATTTTCAGTAGGATACAGAATAACAATGGTTTCTGAATCATTATGTGGAAGTTTAATATAGATTCTGAATGTAAAACAGGCAATGTAACATGAACGTGGCCATGGTTGTTAATGGCTTGTTTTAGCTGGAAGCTATAAAATCATCCAAGGACTCTGTTGGTGTTGGAATAATAATTTACCTAGACAATTACCACATGGTGGATTTTTTGCAGCTCTAATTCTGTGTTATTAATAATGAATAAAATTGCAATTTTCTCAGGTTGCTGGGGGCAATGGGGAATTACTTCAATGAATATTTCAGTGCATTATTTTAATCATAGCTCCACAGAATTCAAGTGGCCAGTGTTTTATACTTTTAAGTTTACTCTTCTAAAGGACTATAGTAATTAAAGTGAAAAATATTTGCTCTTAGGTCCACTCTATGATTTACAGTTCTTTTTAAAAACACTGTAAAAGAAAGCAAGCTGTGTCATTAATACTTGTAATTTGATGCTGCATTTGTTAATGGGCTTCCTCTGATTAATGGCTCTTTTTTTCAGTAGACAGAATATTCTGAGACAGGGAGGCAGAATCTGTGAATATTTAAATGAAAGTAAAGAAGTTATTGAATAGTACTCATTTTAATAATTCATATATTTGTTATAGTTTTGTTTCTTTGTAATCACTGCAACAAACATGTGCTTTATAGAGTTTCCTTTCTAACAAATGGTACAGAAGGAATCTACATGTATGGTAGATGATGATTAGTTTCTTTTATGCTTTAATTCCTTAGCCAACTACATGATTTCTGGCGCTTAGATTACTGGGAAGATGATCTTCGTCGGCGGAGGCGGTTTGTTCGTAATGCTTTCGGCTCCACCCATTCTGATGCATTGCTCAAAGCGGCTGGGGAATATGGTCAGTATCACTGTAACACTCCTACAGTCTTAAATGCGGTTAGAATTGTTACTGGACTTCTTTTGAATGAAATCTGCCCATTTTTATTGTTTTCTCTTTTTTACATTTAGCACTTTATTTGTCTTGCAGATCTAAACACATTTCAATGTAGTTAACAGTTTTCAAGCTTGACCAGTTTATATCTTATCTAAATACAAACAGGGTTGGGGACATAGGAATAATGTACAGTATATGTGTAAAGGAGAAACTGTAAATAAAGTAACAATCCACTTAGTTTTAGAAAAACTATGGTTCATTGAGTTCAGAGAAGGAGTTTCTTTTTTGACCGAAGGTTAATATAAAAGAAGTTTCACGTTGCTCAATTTTATAATTCTCTTTTATTTAAGAGAATACTGAGACAAGCCCATTCTTGGAGGCTGAAAAATGAGAATATGATAAACCTTTCTGAAGAGTACTGTGCTCTTAAAGTATTTCTTATTGTATTGTATGATTATGGAGAGAGACTTATTGCACTGCTTAAAGCTGGCAGTGTGTATGGCGTGTGTGTGTGAACACATTCCTTCTCAGGGTGGGGCAATAAATTTGCAAGAAGCTAAGAACTGCATCTCTTAGAGGTGTAATTAGTCAAATTTAAATGGGAGAATTTACAATCTCATTGAATTTATTGGGAATGTAAATCAATCAAAAAAATTATCTGACAGTAGTAACCTCTGTAGTTTGGTTGAATTATGTAAATTCAGTAAGTTTGGGTGCACTCTCTCTGTCTCTGATTGGACAGTTAGTTGATTTCCTTTGACAAGATATGATTTAACTTTAAAAAATAACTAAAAAGGGGAAACTATGGAGAAAAGAGAAAAGACTTGCAATAGAATAGAATTATAAAGAAAGAACCTAGGAAATATTTGGTTCCTATATGCATAGTAATAGAAATCCTAGTTTGTGCCCCACAGGTCAGTCCATTTTAATTCTCATCTCTTCAGCTTCCTAACAATTTTTTTTTTTTAATGAAAACTGATCCTACTGAGAAGTAAGACAGACTGAATTTCATGGAACTCATATTTGAAGGGCATATAGGATTGCACTATTATAATTCTTGGAAGCTGCTACATTCAAAGCCTTTCTCCATACTCTGTAGTATAGTTCATGCTGTTTTCAGACCCCTTTGTATGTTTTTCTTTCTGGAAGTATAATTGAACAGTATAATGCTGCTTCAACCTAGTTTAGACTAGTAAAACAAATATTTTAAAGGTTTTGTATGGTATATTCTTAGATTTTATGTTACTGCTTCTCTAGAACATTGAAAAGTGCCTTGTATTAGGTCAGATTGGTCTGTGTACTTCAATAATGCATCATTAACTAGCAGCATCTCTCCATGCTTTCAAACAGGAATTTTTGTTAGTCTTGATGATAGTAGAATATGAACCTTATATCTTTTGACCTGCGAAACTGTACTTCTCACTAATCTTGATATGTCTGCAACCAAGAAATCAAAAAGCAAAATTGGATTACAGGTCATCTTAAGACACAACCACTATTTTATTTCATGTCTTTGTTATTTGTCTAATTTATTTAAAGAACAAGAGGAAATAGATGGCACAGGGAAAAAAATAGGACATTTTAAAAATAGGGGCATAGTAAAATATAAAGAGAAAAATAATGCCTGATTAGTTTTAAGTATTGATATAGACAAGATAGGTGTATCCTGCTGCTCTTAGCCCCTCTTTCCTTGGCCCTTGCAGCTCTACTCAACTACCCTATTGTACAGCTAATTAAGTAGTGATGTGGTAGTTGGAGGATCTTCTGGCACTTTTATTAGCAGAGCTGTGAACAATGGTTTTAATAGGGATTGCTACATGGGAGAGATTTTAACTTCCCTCCTCCAGTGAACTGAACCCTGTGTTTGCTGAGATGTGTGTGTGTGTGTGTGTGTGTGCATGCACGCATATGTGTATACGCCTGCTTGTATGCATAGCCAGCTCTGATACATCATGCCATCACAATTAAAAAGGCTTCCCATAATACAGACTACTATAAGACACCGTGTCTATGTTACTACATTCAGTCTTGCTTTATTTGTAGTCTGAAACTAACAGAGGGCAAGAGCAACAAGTCACGCTTATGTAGATGCACAGTCGAGTATATTCACTGAGTGCCAAAGACCATAAATGAGAGAGATGCGCTATTGGGTTTAAAAGGATTTTTTAAAAAGACCATTATCTAGCTTAATCATGAGAACTTCATATAGTTGGTCATTGACATTTCTCCTTATACATGTCACATTTATTTCCCATGATATCATGTATGAGGAGAAATGTAGATTGTGTTATCACTGTTTATGTTACAAATCATGGTGGAAAGATGTTATCTTTTGCAATTTTAAAGTGCTTTTTTCTAAAGCTTTCAGTATGAAAATTAAGAACAGACTTCTAGAAGAATTTAAAACAGCTTTCACTGAGATTAAGTCCAGAGAATTTTTACCTGATTTGGGGGTGGGGGGTGTAGTTTGGAAGCTTGTACTTATGGATTTTAATATTAAAACTTTTACTTGACCCTACTGTATAAGAAAACATCCTTAACACTGATGTTATTTTTATACTTCCCGGTGATACTAATTAGTTGAATAATTTATGAGGTTGTCATGTAAAAAGGATTTGGTGCAGTTTGATGTATTTTCAACCTCTGGTGCTGGAATGTGATTAATAAAGAGCTGGAGGCACAGCATTTTTTTTTTTTCCATGGGGGCTTAACTTTCCATTAGGGATTTTTCATCAGTTTTATTTTGATCATTTTATATCTCTCTTCTTTAATACCAGAATCACACATAAGAACTACTTTAGAGAAAGCCAATGATTTTTGTTATATAAAGAAGTCGCAAGTTACATAAGGCAATTCACAAATATCTTCATAGTGGAAATGACAAAAGAAAAAATGGATTACATGGATGAGTGGGGTTTTTTTTAAATCTTATTTCCAAAATAGTACCATAAATACTACTTTGGGTTTCTATAGAGAATGTACTGACAGTTGTCATTGAGGGGGGTTGTGATTAAATATTGCAGCACAGAAATGTTTAGTCAGAGCCTAAGTCAGCAAGCTCATCTGTGTCTGTGATCAAAGGCATCAGCTTAAATAGGTCTGATCAGGCATTGCAGACGAGGGCAGGCAGCCTCAGCTGAGCAAAAATCACAGAGCAAAGATGACAAAATTAATCAGTCAATTCTTTGGCAATAAATAACAAGATATGCTGAGGTCTGCAGATGAGAGAATTTCTAGGTTCTGTGGAGATGCATCTACTTAATGCCTGATTTATCTAAGCTTGCATAGCCATCAAGACATGACCTTGATGAATAAAAGAGCACTCTGTAACTAATCTAGACTTAAATCAGTATTGATAGTGAATGCATGGTATATAGTAGCAATATGATACTAACTGATCAAGGAATACAAAAGTTTATGAAAATGACAGGTCTCTCTATGGATTTTGTACCTGCTCAAGGGAGGAATGGCAGGTATTACCTAAAGAGGTAAAAAATAAAAATAAGGTGAAAATTATTCAGATAATTTGAGCGCCTGAGAACTATAGGTTTATTCATTTTCATTTGACTATTTGATGTTTCAGTTGTTTGTACAACATATTTTGTACAGAAAATATTTTAAAGCAGCATTCCTCATTAAATTCTCTTTTCATTGTACAGTATTTTGTATTACAGTTTCCATAGTAGTTTTGTTAATTATACAATTCTGTTATTGCCATAGGGAGTTTACATGGCCCAATCCATGTGGGCCACTGTTTATATAACTGACTGTGTGATTGCTTGACTCAGCCTGACATAAAACCGATCCAAATCACAAGGCTTGCAACTCAGAATCACAAGCTTCTTTAAAACTCAAACATTTGGAAAGAAAATTTGCAGTGTTGGCTTTCTGATACGTATACGTGCTACTAGAGCCACTTTATGCATTGGGATAGAGGAATTAGATGGAACACCTGAATTAGGGAATGGTTTAGAAACCTGAATACTCAATACCCCAGCCCTGATTCTGACTCTGCATGTTCATCCTCACATCTCTTTGTAAACTAATGGAATAAGTTTACATCTCCATTAACTAGTATGGAAATGAAAAAATGCTCCAAGGATGAAAGTAGAGGGCTGTTCCCCACTGATCCTTAGCACTTTTATCCATAGAGGATTTTGGATTTTGGCCTGGATTCTCCTTTTTACCATGCTTTGCCTCCAAAGGCTTCCAGGTTTCATCAAACAATTTCGTCTATTCTTCAGTCTAATAATGATGGTCTTAGAGGAAGCAATAAAAGAAAAGCATGTAAACCACTCTGTTTCACTTAAAAACATGGCTCCCCCCTTCCTAGTTCTTGTTTTTGTTTGCATGTTTGTTTGGGTTTCGGGTTTTGTATTGTTTTGATGCCACTTAGTACCAAAGTGATAAATAGAAAAGTGATAAATGGGAAAAAATGGGCGTGAGAGGGTATAAAAGTATTTTCCTTCCCGTATATTTAAATTAAACATTTTAAAGTTAACATTTTTCTTAAAATAAATGTTATCATTATTTTCCAAAGAATTTACTTTCTTATAGTACTTATTGTGATTGCATAATATGCAATCGCATTGTAATTGGTTATTACATATTCAGTAACATATTTTGGAAATAACTCTCTTAGTATAAACATTTTATAAGCTTTTTACCTTTAAAAATAAACTAGATTTCTGTTAAAATATTTTGAACTTGCATTTAGAAGAAGGAGGAAAATGCTGTGAAAATTAAATAGTGAAAATACTGCATGGCTTTGAAAGCCAGTACACTCTATTAGCAAAACTGTCAATATAAAAAGTGCATTCCATTTCCACCTCCTCCTCTAATAACCTTTTCTATGTTACTCACAGACAGTTCACATAATCAGAGTATATTGTCAGCTTACTGGAGTTGGGGAAGCATGAAATGAAAATCACGTTAATATTGATCCAATTCTTTCTTGCAAGTGTCCTTGATGTCCTTTTCTACTGAGCAGTAACTATTTGTTTTAGTTAGGGAAATAACTTGGTTATGACTGCTCTTTGCAAAATGTATGTCAGGGCAATTATTATTAAAAATAGTTTTTTGCAGCTTATTATTTTCCCATATAATTTTTTATAATAGAGTGGCACCAAATCACAAGTAGTCACTATCTACTTGTGAAAGATATGTATAGTATGGGTCAAATTATCTGAACATACCACTAATAAGACTTTCATTGACAAATGCAGCATATAAGGTCAAATGTCATTGTTCTGTCCAACCATTACGATACTCAATTTCCTTATGTGACTAACCCATGGGAAAGAAGATAACATCTAATGTTTTAGATGTTGTCTTTTTTTTTTTACAATAGCCTCCAAATTAAATTGTTTTTAAAATAAGTTGAATCCAGTATTTATTCTTAAATTTGGAATGCCACCTATATTTATCTGTTTGTTTTTATCTTTCGATTCAATAACAGGATCTTCCTTCCTTCCTTCCTTCCTTCCTTCCTTCCTTCCTTCCTTCCTTCCTTCCTTCCTTCCTTCCTTCCTTCCTTCCTTCCTTCCTTCCTTCCTTCCTCTCTCTCTCTCTCTCTCTCTCTCTCTCTCTCTCTCACACACACACACACACTAATGCAATTTACACAATTTAGCATATAAGAAAATAGGCCTCTTCTATTAAAGATAATTTCAGATATTTACCTTGGATAGACCTAGCTCCACCCTAACTCAGTTTCCTTAAAAATCTCTTTAAAAATAAATCAATTTCTTTTTGGTAATGCAGCAAATGATAGGATTTATAGAGCTTCATTTTGCTGAGCTCTCAGCAAAAAAAAGTTAAATGGACCTGAACATTTTTAGAGGCTATAATGGTTAAGTGATTTCTACTGATTATATTTGGGGCTTTATAAACCCAAAATGTTTTTAAATACGTGGAAATAAATATGTTGAAACTTTTAGAAAGGGTTGAATTGGATGTTAATAGATAGCTTAAAATTCCTTTAAGCCTGTGGGGCAAAGTTAATGTTATTAAAATTATTATTGTCCCTTGTTTTATTTAGAGATATTCCTGTGTTAACATCAAATAAATATTTCCTTTTGATTGATAAATTATTTAAGACATTTATTTGGGGTAGTGGACCACCAAGGTTTTCCTTAGCTAAATTGAGGAAGGTGGTTTTAATTTATCTGATTTGCATAAGTACCATTGGGCTAATGTTTTATCAGCCACCTGTTGGCAGAATAAAAATATAATGGAATATTATCCCTTATGGACTAAGTTGGAAAGTTATTATCAATTTCTTTTGTGATCACAAGTGCTTGGAACAACATATAGCGTAAGAGCTTTTATTTCCAGGAGCACGGGTGGTGAGAAGTCTGTGGGCCATATTGAGTTTTGTTAATGAGCTGAACTCTTTGGAAAAATTCTACTTTGAAAATTGGTAGTAAATCATTTTATTGGAAAGCATGGGCAGAAGCCAGAGTCATGACTTTAAATCAACTACTATGTAATGATTATTTTAAGGATTTTTCCCAACTTTGAATTGAATTTGGTCTTCCCAGTTCACAACTGTGGAGGTATCTTCAGCTTAAGCATATTCTAACAGATCGAAATGGACCAGATGCTTTGGCTGCCTCAAAGACACCTGAGTTGTTTTCTTGCAATAAAACTTATAACATATCTCTATCAAAAGCTCAAGAATATTTTTAAAGTGGACATATCTGGGATATTTCAAACATGGATTAAAGAACTGGAATTTCCAATAAAGCCACAGCAATGACTTCAGGTTCTTAAAAATGTTAAAATAGTATATACAGATTTGAGATTCATTAAAAATTTGTTTAGAGTGTATTGGACTCTCCAAAGAATGTATTTGATTTCATTTTTTTATTCTGGAGGTGTAAGAAATTTGAGGACTCACTGACCCATATGATATGGTCATGCAATCATTTAGTATCCTTTTGGGATGGTGTATTAATATATATTAGTAGATTTATGTGGAAATCTTTAAATGTTAAAGATGCTAATGTAATGTTGAATTATATACCAAAGCTTTAGAATGCTACTGTTTATAGGGAATTACGGTTACATCAAGAATGGGGAGTCAAAAATATTATATTAAGAAACTGAAAAAGTGATATTCCAGATGTCAAGGAATGTTTGTTGGAAATATGTGATCTATCTGTTTTGGAAAAGGGTGTAGCAATATGTGTTACTATGACAGAGATTCTGTGATATTTTACAATAATATCTTGCATTGTTCGTATTTTAGTAGTGAATTCATTGGTAAACCAGTGACTATTGCTAAGTATGAAATATAAGATTTTTTTCTTTTCCTTTTTCTTTTGTACTTTTTTTTAAATCCTTCTTTTTATTAAAGATTGTTTTGTTGCAAAAAATAAAGATAGAAAAAAGTGAGGGGTGGATATGAAATTTTGTTGAGGAACAAGGCTTGCAGTAATACTCATAGATAAGTGATAATCAGTAATAAGTGATAATAATAATAGTGCAGAACTAAACTGAGTATCACTATCTCAAGCCTGAAAATTGGCAGGTTTTTAAAAACTACCTTAAATTCATGGAGCATAAGGCGATCAAAGGTAGTTTAGTAGTTATGACGGCTACATAAATTGCTTCCACTTCAGGAGAGTCATGCCTCTTAATACCTCTTACTGGGAAATGCAAATGAGAAACTGTCCTTCTTTTGCATGTCCTATTGGCACCAGGTTATAATGGGAACAAAATACTGGATTGCGTAGAATTTGGGAATCCCAAAACCTAGTCACCTAGAACAGGAAAAAAATCTAATTATTTTGCCACCTAGTTTACCACTGTTTCCTTTAACTGACAATGAGTGATAGGCAGATATTTTTCATATCACCTTTTACATTTAATACAGAAGGAGAAACACTCAAGAAGTGAGAAATAATAATATGCTTTTATCTCCACATCTGAACAAGACTGTTGCATTAAACTTTTTGTAAAGTTCTTCTATGTGTTGACTCCTCTTCAGAAAGGAATTTTATTTTCTGCCAGTTTACCAAATGGAATTGTAATGCTCCATTTCCTCATCTTCTAATACAGAGGTAAAAATCTGCAACATCTTACATTCTTTGTTAGAAGAACAGCAATTTTATATAAAGTTATTCAAAGTCAGAAGACATTAAAAGATAGAAACTGTAGGAATCCAATCACATTCAATTCATTCTGTCAAGTATTCATGGAGAATTATGACTTCAGGATGGTTTTGAGTAAAGAATAAGCTAGGTATATTAATAAACATATAACTTAAAAATCATTAAATAGAATTTCACCATGGCCTACATGAGCTACTTTGAGTACTGATGACAGAAACTTATGAAAAGTAAAGGTTTTTGTGCTAAAGCCTTTACCTTCTTGATGTTTTAACTGTTTCTGATCACAGTAATATAGTACTGGTAAACTGGCAGAAAGGCTTAGAATGGATTTAGGTTTGCAGTTCAATAACGATGCAGTTACAACTTTCAAATCTTAGAGCAAGACCCATGGAATTTCAGGTGGAATGGAGCAAAGCAGAACTTAACTCTTAATTTCTTGAGAATTTGTAAAATTCTGGCTAGTGAAGAGCATCACACTGGGATCTTAGAGCCTGATATAGTTATGTAAGGTCATTACAGCTTCTGTTGTATTCTTAGATCATCTGACTCAGTTGACAAGATACCCTTTGCTTTTTTGCTAATACCAGAATGATGATGTGGATGGTAAGAATAGGCCAGAAGATTTTTGGCTTATGACACACCCAGCTGTAAAGTAATTAAAGTGGCTTCTTGCCATATCCCTTAGTTTGAGCCTGATAGTGTGTTGTAATCATATGATTATATTTTGAATGTCTTTATTTTACACTTATCTTACAATAATAATTTGAACAAAAAAAAATTCTGCTTAGGAAAAATATACCTTATCGCTTTTTTAGTTTCTTTTCAAATTTCAGTTAATAAAATACTGGTATTTTTAAAAAAACTACTAATGACTATGAAGAACTTATGATGGTATAGTAAAAGTTGTACACTGGCTAAGGTACTTTCAGAAAGAAGTAACAGGAGAGTAAAGTTTTACAAAAAACATCTTTATTGTGTAAAGTATTTTTTTTTTACTTGAATGCAATGTTTTATTGTGAATGGTACAGACTTTAGTTATGTTGAAACACTTTTAGAAGCCACATAAATCTGTAAAATATGGTATAAGAAAAGGCATTCTTTAAGAAAAGAAATCACCCCATGAAGCTGATTTCCAGATGTTTGGAAACATTAGAATTTCCTGTCAGTACATTTAGGTAACACTAAAATGAGTTAACTTTCCATTCTGCCAGCCCTCTTCAAAGATGAAAGAAAAATCACTGCATAAATTGCCTTATCTATAATTCACTGAAGTAAGCTGTGGAATGAATTCTGAAAGAAGCAGAATTCTCTTTTGGCTTGTATCACAGCTTCTAAACCAGCTGTACTTTTATTTCCACTCTACCTTTAAAATGAAATTAGTAACTTTAAAGTCAAATAGATGTTAATGAGTTATGATGTTGAGTAGTTTGTTTGAACCGAGTTGTGTGTTTGGTTTAGATTTGGATGTTTTGTTTTGTTTTTTTGCTTTTACTCTTCAGTCTACTCATGTCTAAAATCAGCCACATTCTGTCTGTGCATTTATTCAAGTAGCCTTGAACTGACTTCTTATAGTCATGGACACAGCAGGTAATCTTTGATGTTTAGCTTGCATACCTAGAACCAGCTGTGACCTGAAGAATCTAAATGAGAATTTACAAGTTTAAGTGACATTTGAGAGGAAAATATGGATGTTACCAAAATCAATGTTGATGTGTCAAATGCCTTTTTAAAAAGTTTCTCTATCTTTCTATTTTATGGTTCTTGCTGTTTTCTCATGCTTTATGAAATGTGCTCATGGAAAGAAAAAGAGGAAGGGAGGAATATGAATGAATATTATATATATATATATATATGTGTGTGTGTGTGTGTGTGTGTGTGTGTGTGTATGTATGTATGAAAGGCTCCTTATTGTATTGAATAAATGGCTAGGTTTTTCTGGTTTCATAAGAGCTTTGGTTTACTACTCGTTCATACTTTGCTCTGTCTACTAATAATACCTATTATTTCAGTGCATCTGAATTATTCAGTATTTCTTTTTTCTTACTGTTACTTCATTTTTAAAAAAATAATAATAATAAGTGATCGTCTGTGGACGTCATGTACCCTTCCCCTTTGCCTGATTAATTATATAAAAGGCCATACTTCGTTGTTGTTGTTGGGGGAGGTAGATAGTGTCTATAACCAGCCAAACTTCATCATTGACAAATGTGTCTTGAAAGTGAATGGTTATATGGGATCATATCTCATACATGGTAGTTTTATCTTGGACTAAAAAATTCTGAAAAGAGATCCTGGCTTGTATCAATAGAATTATTTAGTGTACAGTTCCTTTTGATAGTGTCTTTGATTCATAAGCCAAGGTATGGAAATATATCAGTATCCCTAAGGTTAGAAACTGGAATGAACAAGTACGAGATAATGTTTCTTAAGGCTTAAAAAAAGATAAATCCAAGTCAATCACATTTTTCAGGAGACCATTAGGGTTAATTCTGTTAATATAGCTAGTACAAGATATGCAGTTGTTTGAAGAGTGCCTTGTATATCTTCTTATTTCTCTATATTATGATTTTCTCAGAAGTTTCATTTTGATCCACACTATGGTATATTTTCCATCCATTATTTTTATTTCCTGTACTGAAGTCATTATTTAGAATATATACATTTCTGCATATTTATGTTTATGCTGAATTAATTCAGTTGTAGTCTGTAAGCAAATAAAATAATAAAGTCTGATAAAGTTCAGCTGGATCAACATGTCCTAAATCTTAATTGTTAATTGTAATAGGAGTGTAGTATTGTGTTCCATTGTATCAGGTACAAAAACATTAGAAAATCATATATTGTTATTTTAGAAATGTAAAATGTTCAGAAGATGGGAGGGAGGGGGGAGGGAGGGGATATAAATATATCTAAAATTGCATACAACTTTCCACAAGACCAAGAGATTTCTTTGTTGCTACACAAGAAAAAGAGATTTGTGAATTTTCCTTAAATTCATTTATTTAACAGGAAATTTGAATGTTGTTCCCTGAGTTTCTAAAAAAGTATATAGGCCAGATTTTGAGGCTAGAGTAAAATAAGATGAACCAGCATCTGCAGTCATTTAAGTACACCAAATTTATAATGAAAATGTAAGTGATTTTTTTTTTGTCTATGACTCTAGACTTTTTTTATTTAGAATTGTCTCTCAATTCTAAAAACACAAAGAGAGATAAATATTTTCATGTCACACTTTGATGAATTGCTTAGCTGTGGCCTGAAATAAAAAATAACTAAAATACTGCCATTAATATTAAAATTCAGTCAAGGCACACCCATAGGTGCTATACTACAAAACATAGTGTATGTTTAAAGAATATTTTTGATTAAATATTGAATGTGGAACACAACAACTACATTCTAAATGAAATATATAAAAGAAAATGTATTACTTTTAATGAGATGTTTATGCAATGTGTTAAAATAAAGTTATAAAATATTGAAAATATTTTATTAAAGCCAGGACTTTTTAATATCTTAATACTAAGGCTGACTACCTTATACCAATTAAGTAACATTGCTTATTATTTGGTATACTTTTACAACACTTAAAATAACCTTATTAAAAGAGTGGTTTTATTTTAAACTGTGCTATTTCTGTTGGTAATTGTAATAGAGAAGTTCCAAGAGGTTGTCCAGTTTGAATATTCAATAGTGGAGACTCTTGGGATGTTTAAATACTATTTAAAAAAAAAAAAATCCAGTATATAAGTCCAGTCCCACTTTTGATTCCAAAATGCACTTTGGACCCTGGCCAATGTTTTATGAAATAAAAATAAGGGTCCAAAATCTTGCAACACTGGTAGAATTCATCGTAATCAGGGAACTTTATTATTAGCAGTATTCCTTCATAAAATGCTAATGGTAAAATATATATATATTTTTCCTGGTTGCCTCATCACACAGAGATCATCTTTGTCAAAGTTATTTTCAATTTTTAATCTGAATGCTTAGATATAAAAATGTTAAATAGTCATAGTAATGTTGGCCTTTCTATCTTGTTCAATGTTAGGATTATTAGCTATCAGTAATTGAAAGCAAATGCATCTTCAAACTGTATTTGTGCCCTTCTGTTTCAAAAGAGAAAAATATTGATCTGTTTTTTGAGAACCTTTATATACCTCTTTAGAAATATCTAACTAGAGCATCTGTAACAAATCTCCTCAGAACATATTGTGTATTTCAGAATACAAGGTGATCTGGTAGTTTATAGAAGCTGCTTGTTAATTTCTTGATGAATGTGTAGTGAGGCCAAAAAGTCCATTCAGTGTAGCATGTTTTCTGAAGATAGATGATCTCAAATAAATGCAATGCCCAATCAATATTTGATTTGTTAGGTGTTAAACCATTTCTTTGCAAGGACAGTGTTTATAAGCCTTGTAATGAGAGAGCCCCCTGTGACATTATAGTTCTTTCTGTAATTTTGATAAATGAAATTCTAATTCATAAATGATTCATTGATTGAAGGGCAAACCTATGCTTTCATTTAGATAAATGTTTATTTCATTGTGGCAAACTGAATGATAAATTTAGAGAATGGTAAAAAAGCTGCAGTTTCAATCATACTAAAGAAGCCAAGCCAACTCTTTAAAAAAAATGTATATTTCGTATTGTAAAACAAAATTAATTTCAAAAAGATTTATATAAATTGTTAAACTGCACATTGGCCAAATTCATCTAAATGTCTAGTGTATTTCTAGTGCATATGCTTCATCAGGTTGCGATAACAGAGTAACTGCCATCAATGTGACACTTTAGTTTTTTAAGGTGGGATTCTATCTTCTATTTTGAAGTTTACTCCAATATTTACATAATAATCCTAACCCATCTTGTCTAAAACATATAGTCTCTTTTTTGTAAAGTTTTGAAAGCATATTTTGAAGTATGAATTGATTCCATTAATTTTGCATTTGAAAACAGTTAATGGATGTTCAGACTGAACCAAAATGAAGATAATTTTTGTTTGTTTACAGGCACTGAGGAAGATGTAGTGAAGTCCAAGAAAACCTTCCGAAGTCAAGCTGTAGTCAACCAGAATGCTGAAACTGAACTCATGCTAGAAGGAGATGATGATGCTGTCAGTCTGCTGCAAGAGAAAGAGATTGATAATCTTGCAGGTATCAAAAACTTGTTGTTATATATCTAATTAGAATACTTGACCTAAAAAGTCAACTTTTGGGGGGGGGGGAAGTTGTCATCTGTCTCCTGTATTTGCATTCATTTGTGATAAGGAGTTCTGTGATTTTGGAAAGATTTTGCAGCCTATAGAATTTGTAACAGTTGCTATTTAAGATACTGGCTAGTGTAATGTTTTCTGTTGAATCTGGATCACTCATCGCTACATTCATCATACCATATATTGCATTAAACTATTATCTAGCACAAAAATAAAATTGCTACATATTATAAATAAATATGGATAGATCAGTCTGACTAGTAACACTTTAAAATACTTTCATACAAAACCTAGTGTGAATGCTTTGTTTCATTCCAAGCAACTATTGCTAGATAGATTCAACAGCTGTAATTACATGTTAATTCTAGCAGGGCAATTGGCGGTAAGACAATAACAATATTAAAAATTGATTCCTTATATTTTATTTAAATACAGAATTCTATAACCATGGTATTTAACCCTGTCATTATCCTTTTAACTTAAAAATAGGTTGCTTCCACATGTGTACCCAAAATGCTATGAGAAACTGAGCTGATTTACCTTATGGTTCAGTTCCTTCTCCAAAGGACAATTTTGTAGTATTTTTTTTTTTAATTACAGCATGAACAGCTTCCCATAGGATATGGATACTCACCATATCCTACCTCCCATGAGCAGTTGGAGAGATAACCTTGTTCTTCTCCCTTTCCACAGTCATTGGTTTCCTTGTTTTCTCACTCACTGCAAAAATAAACACGGCAAGAAAATGGGAAAGATAAAAGTGAGGTTCAGGTCCAGGCTGGAGGACTGATTTTTATGCTCCTCTATTTTTTTCTCACCCCTCTTCATCTGCCAAAACCCCAAGGATGTGAACACTTATGTGAGAATATAAAAATGGAATAGGAATAGAGTGGAAGAAGCATAAGGCTGATGGCTGTATGGAAATGGCCAGAGTTTATTTAGGGCGTTAGTTATGATTTCCTAATAACATAACTAGAATATGATTGACGATGTCTTTTTCTTCTTAGCCATTCTCTTCCTTTCGTAACTTTCAGTAACTTGTTATATAATTATAATTTTCTATAGTTTTCTATCAGTTAATTTATAAGAAATAATAGTAACAACAATAATTTATTAAATTTATATGCTGCCTGACTCCCAAATTGTTTACAAATTGTTAAAAACATTTAAAAACAAATAACAATACAAGAAACACAAGCCAAAGAAACAAAGATGGCAGAGAAAACAAACTGGAATGGAAACAAGGAAAAGGTAGAAAAGGGGCATCAGTTGTCCTCACCAAAGACCTGGGCAAAGAGCTACATCTTCAGGGCCCTTCGAAATACCAGTAGAGTGGAGGCTGTCTGAACCTTGGGGGAACTTCATTCCAGAGGGTGGGTGCTCCTACAGAGAAGGCACCCTTCTGGGGTTCTGAAAGATGGCATTGTTTAATCAATGTAACCTGGAGCACACCAACCCTGCCAGATCAAACTGATTGGATAGTATGGGAGAAAGTAACCAGGCCCCACATGCCATGTAGAATTTTACGGCCAGTTTGACTTTCTCAAAGATTTCAGCAAAATAATACCAGAGACATCTGACACTTCAACATGTGACTGAATAGCAAAGTAGCACATCAGACTGAAATAGGAAAAAAAAAAAGTGTTCTGCTGTCTCATTTTGTATACATATAGATAATTAATTATACATTATAAGAATTTGAACTGAAAATAAATCTTGTAGAACTTCTGTGCTATCAGCATATCATACTTGGTTAGCCTAAAAATATTACCTAATATTATTTATTCCCTTTATCCCTTCTGATAATCTAAAGGGATGAATCTATACAGTATAACCATTGGCATGTATGTCTCTATAGAAAGACATGTTCTTTAAAAGTATTTTTGTTAAAGAACATCACACAACAACGAAGTCTTCATAGTTAATGCAAAAGGTTCATAAATAGTTCCCGACAGATAAATTAGATAATAATTCCTAATATAGTTAATAGTATTGTCTGTACCACACTGAGGTTTTAGTCATTTTTCTGTGAATAGTATAGTGGCATAACTCATGACATTATACCAAGGACCAATTCTAAATAGCTACATCTAAGAAATCTTCAGCTGACTAAATACCACAAAACACACAGCTGGTACTGTTACTCAATCTCTAATTTTTTCCCATATAGGCTTTACTCCTTCTTTTACCAATATTTCCTCTGTGGTCCTGGGATTCCCCACCCCACTCCTATCCACTGTTTTCCCAAGCCCCCATTACCATCCCTCGTACCACAACTATGGCAGCTACTACTTCCTGCCTCATCTTCCAACAGTTATTAATTTGATAAGTATTAATTTTCTATGTCTCTTGTCCGGGATTTCTGTTGGAGACCTACTGCAAAGTTTTCTAGTTGCTATTGTTACTTCATAGGTTCATATTTTTTCTGCTTTGCATCTGGGAAAAACTGGGAAACACTGTGGAGATTTTCTGGACTCTTGCAAGGATCCCAACTTCCTACTTTTTCGATATAATTGAAGTGCATATAAATTACTTTAAATAACTTAAAAGTGTTAGAATTTCAATTGCACCTAATCCTATCACAGTTAAATGATCTTTAACTGGTAAATGGTTTTAAGATTTTAAGAACCACAATAATGTAGCTGGCTAAGAAAGTATGGCCAATTTAAAGCAGAAATCAATTTCAGTGTCTTATTTTAATATTAACAAATGTTTCACAATTTTCCGTTCCAGTTTTAGCTCCTAAGTTCCTTCCCAGACTGTTCATTTCAAGAGGCAAGTTTTTATTGATAAATTACAGACAGAAAGATCAATACCTAGTAGCAGTTTCTGATAGCTAACTCTGTAAATCAGCAATATCCTATTTGCACAATTGTACTGAACTGATCATCATTAACCCTCTTTTTTATTTTCTAATCCATCAATTTTTAGACATGATTTTCAGTAATTTTTCTGACCATTAATTATACTAACTTGCAAGTGTAAGAGGTAAGTTTTCTATTATAAAAGAATTGTATTATGTAACAATCATTTAGTAATAATATTAGAATAACCCACTTTTTATATTAATATTGGGCTGAATGTTAATTAAATAATGAGTAAAATGTATTTTTAATACAGCAACATACTACTTCAAAATTTATTTCTGAAGAACAGAGATATGGGCAGGACAAACACCAACCATGGTAACTTAAAGAACACATACGAGTGTATAAAACTGTTATGCAATCAAGCCGTAGACCTGTTTCATCTGCCTATTTCAACTGGCAATGGCAATCCCAGCTCTCATGTATTCTTTTGAATGGCTTCATGCCCATTCAATGCATTTATCCCCTATCACTTCTCTTCTTGGCTCCACCTATTCCAAGCTCATCTTTTCTGCGTAAATTCCTCACATCAGTTATGCAATGAAACCTTCATATTGTTTGGAAAGATGCCTCTGAGTTCTTTGGACTGGAAACAAGCCACAGGAGATATTGTTAGGCATGTGTTGTGCTTGTACAAGAAAGAAGAAAGAGAGAGAGTGATTAATAATGCCCAAGGAGCTAAATTAAACACAAATCAGAAGCCCCAAGTAGTAAACACAAACTGTCTGCAAACTATTTTCTTTTTCAAAAATTATCATTCTTCATATAGGGAAAAGGCTGCCCCACAAGTATGCTCCATACAAAATTTTTCACATTCATTAACTCAACTTTTGAATTTATTGCTGCAGATGTGATGATTGACAGTTTAAGAACGAGTTCCAATCCCAAGGTCTATTCTTAAGTCGAATTTGTATGTAAGCCAGAACAGTATTATTGTATAATACTGTTAAGTAGTATTGTGTAATTAACTCAAACCATTCAAAATTGAATTTTGCTACAATAGGCTCCATTCTTAACTATGGGTCATTTGTAAACCAGGCATTCTTAACCCAGGGACTACCTCTGTGTGTGTGTGTGTGCGCACGCATAATTATTTAAAGATTAAATCAAGTTAGTTACCAACAGTTACTAACAGTGATAGCTAAATGTATCTTCTCTATGTTCAGAAGAATATACCGTATTTTTCCGACTATAAGACGATACTTTTTTCTAAAATCCTTATGCTCAAAATTGAAGGGCGTCTTATTCAAGGAAGTCAGCCAAAAAGAGAACCACGCAGTGGCAAAACTGCCCATACCTTGTCTCTGCGAACGGGCTTCCTCCTATTGCTAGCCTCTAACCACGAGTGAAATTGCCCATACCTTGCCTCTGCGAACGGGCTTCCTCCAATCACAAGCCTCCAACCACAAGTGAAACTGCCCATACTTTGTCTCTGCGACAGGCTTCCTCCAGTCACAAGCTTCCAACCACGAGTGAACCTGCCCAAACTTTGTGCCTGCGAACGGGCTTCCTCCAATCAGGAGCCTTATGTAACTGATGTCAGCTGATGCTGAACAAACCAATTGGAACGCATCCCATTGGAAGTGGATGGGATGTGGAAGTGGACATAAAGATGTCAGAAAATAAAAATATAAATAAGGGAATGTCTTACTGTGCAAAATTTAAACTGAATGTAATCAGTTTTGCAAAACAGCATGGAAACAGAGCTGCAGAGAGACAGTTTGGACCTCCTCCCACTGAGTGTATCAGGTAAATATTACCTAATTACTAAATAAAAATGTGCTCTGCTTTATCTTTAAAATATTGATTTCTTAATTTTGGGTTGGAAAAATGGGGGGCGTCTTGTACATGGGGGCGTCTTATAGTCAGAAAAATACGGTACTTCCAAAGAGCAAGTGTAGGAGACAAGTGACTCTCTTCTTATAGTATCATTGAACTTCCATGGCTGATCCATATTTACCTAAACTCTTTGCAAAATTCATTTCTGCAAATGTCCACACAGTGGCCCCAATTCATTTTTCAGTCTGCTGCCTCTCACAGAATGATTTTTTTAAAGAATTATCAAATCATACTTGCTTTAATTTTCAACTTTCTACAACATACATAGCTTAATCTGGTCCCCATTTTTCTCACTCTCTTCAAAATCAGTCAGCAAGAGCATTTCTTTTGTTCAATTTTATTCCTGAGAAAACAGCCCAGTCCCCATCTGGCTGTGGCTGATAGGCAATAATAAATTATTGATCTTTAACAGTTATCTCCTTTTGTAATACTACTGTGCCTGGAATAAGTTAGAGATCTTTATTTTGGAATTAACTTTACTGTATCCAGATGGAGGCACTTTAAGGGCAGAGATTTAATGTTAGATTAGATTACCGGATCCAACAATTTCCCTCCAGGCAACTCTTTATCCCTACTCCTTCCCTGATGTTCCAGAGGCAGAGTTAGTTCCAATTGGCCATGAAATTTCTCATTGGCATCCTAAATGGATCTATCAAAGGGGACTGAGAAGGAGAGCTCACATATTTTTATTTCAATATTTGGGGCAGGATTTTCCCCTAGTTTTGACTAGTATATTTTTCAGTATTACCTCCTTCTCAGTCACTACACTACCTGATAGTAATCACTTCCAAGCTACTGTGAAACTAGAAGCCAATGCCCAAACTTGCAGGAAAACCACATTTTCCCCAAAGAACAAGCTCAGATATTTGGTGGACTAAGAGTTGTACTGCACTATTTTATACTTTCTAAACTCAGTCAGTGCCCTTCACCTTTGACAAGCTGCCTATTTGAAATGTCTTGAGTAATGTCCATATGCTAAAAAGTAACATCCAGGAAGTCCTAAGACCTTGCATAAGACCCAGGAACTAAGGCCTCCCATAAGCCATGGTTTGAATGTGTTAAAGATAGGCCTAGGAAATAAACACATGGCAAATTATATTCAGCAATAAAAAAAAATTTCTTAAATGGAACGCTCCTTCCTCAAATGGAATTGAGCTAAGCTGTCATATAGCTTGTGGAACGAGTGGGGCTATCACCTAAATGTCAAGGCTGAGAATGTTCTAAATTATACTTTGTAGAAGCAAAGAAAGAATCCTTACATGTGTAGACCATAGAGTAGGAATAGAACTTAGTGACCTGTACACACACACACACACACACACACATACACACACACTGTGTCCTTGAGTCAGTGTTAACTCCTGGCAATGGCCTGGACAAGTCTCTGCAGCTTTCTTGGGAAGATTTCAGAAGTGGTTTGTCATTACCTCCTTCCTAGGGCTGAGAGAGAGTGACTGCCCAAAAGCACCCAGCTGGCTTTGTGCCCTAGGTGGGAATAGAACTCACTGTCTCCTGGTTTCTAGCCTGGTGCCTTAACCACTACCCCAAACTGGCTCTCGGTTTATTTGTATGGATGTCTGTACACTAAAATCTGTGTCACTGCCATTAAGATCTGTTAGGCTAGCATGGATCTTCTCAACAGTAGCCAAAATACTTTGGAACCCTATTCCTATTGAGACACAGTTTGTACATGTGGTGCACATATTTAGGAGACCTGACTTCAGTTTAATTACAATTTACTTTCATGCATAAAGAAGTGATGTATTAAGCTTCTACATGATTCCTAGTGCTGTTTTGTATGTTGCTTTTTATCTTCTAAATACACTCTTGTATGGAAGAACACAATTTCGTGAACTTTCTAAAAATGCTATTTATCTGACTAAACAACAATAGTAGCAGCAACAAAGCAGAGGTAATCCAATATTAATATGCAAAGACCTCCCCAAAGGCATTTTCCCTTAAAGCTTGAGGTTGCTCCCAATGGGTAGGTTTTAAAAAAGTTCCTATATTTCTTGGGAAGGATGATGTTGAATTTAATGATAAAGTCCAGCAAGGAAGGATCTTTTCTTTTTGATTGCAATCTGTCTATATTCCAGGAGAAACTTTCTCTTTCTAATGGGCACTGGTGAATTCTTGTTTCTATTGGCAAGAGCCCTGTTCTTCCTACTTAAGAGGCATTGGTAGGTGCTCAAGGCATCTAATACAGTCACTTCAGATAAATCTTCCATGAAATCAGCTATGTCAGGATTTGGGAGCAAAACAAGAATTTAGTAATATGCTGATTGCCTGGACCAGACTCTGTCCCAATTGCCATTCTGTTAGTACCCTCTTTCCAAAAATAATAATTAGATGGAGGGTTTGGCTATACTATTCTATCCTTGTGAGTAGGATTGTTGTTTCTATCATTGTCCTTGATACCAACTACAAGAAGCAGATTGTGAATGATTGCTGCCATTTCCAGACCTCTTTTGACTGTTGTAACTACTGTGGTACATTGCATCTTCTTTACGAACTAAAATCTCTTCATATGATTTCTACTGCTACCACAGTGTTGAGTTCACTCTGATGGTGACTGGGGTCATTGTTTATCGGGCACAGAAGGTTATGTGTCGTTGTTGTTGTTGTTCAGTCGTTAAGTTGTCCGACTCTTCATGACCCCATGAACCATATTGCGACAGGCCTTCCTGTCCTTATGTGTGGTAGGTTTGTGTGTTTTAATCCTGTAAGCCCCCCCAGAGTTACATGTGTTTATATATGGCAAAGCTGATCAGAATGTTAATTATAAGCCAGTTATTTTTCAAACACATTATTTATTAATGGACAATGCATAGGTGATATTCTATATTGAAAGATGATGCTATAATATTAACAAGATTTTTATTACATTAATCATTACGACACATACTTCTAATTTGAATCCACATAGATTTGAAGAGCATTCCATTTCTATATATTAAAGTAAAAAAAAAAATACCACCCATACATTTTAAACATTATAAGTCATTAGGTATTATATATTTATAGATTCTTTCCTAATGATGTTACAAAATACATTTGGAACCAGGGCATTTCAGAGGGAAGTGAATTATTTTTAGTTTACTACCAACACAAGCAGAAGTGTCTTCTCACTGATAAGGGAGATTTTTATTAATGCAATATGCTGAGCTTACATTTTATACACTGGAATAAGTTTAATATCACACAGTTCTTTGCTTGTATCGTAAACATGTATCGTAAAACATTTCCAAACTTACCTTGGCTGTATCAGTTGTAATCTCTCCTGTGCTGTGGCACTCTGTTCATGTTTTCTGTAAAGAGGAATTGTTTCTAACAAAGGAGCTACTTAACATACTTGCCAGCTCCATCTTTTATTCCCCTCATCATAATGAATCATCATTATCAACAGCCTCAATATCCTTGGTAAGAGCATCATACTGACTTTTAATACCATATAAACTAGCTCAAAGAATTGACCATATCACTTCTCCATAATGATAAATATGATATAGATTTGATTGGGGGATCATCTATTCCCCATCAGTTGCTTCGATTTGTAGAATCATAAACTTGGAAACAACCTGAGACATTATAAGTACTTCCTTCACATAATGTGCTTGCCTGCCTGCCTGCCTGCCTGCCTGCCTGCCTGCCTGCCTGCCTTTTTTTTTTTTTTTTGGTAGCTTAATGTTTTGGGTGAACCGTAACCTGTTTGAAAAGATTGTAGTTTGCAATATTGTGCCATCCTTGAAAAAAAGTCGAGAATGATATGTGTGTATGCATATGTATATGTGTGTGTATTTGTATACGTGTGTGTGTGTGTGTGTATGTGTGTAGTTTTGAGAATGGCAAATGATATTTGGAAATGAGGTACTCTTCTTTAGATTGTGTACCCTGCTACAAATTCTGGCATCTATACTTCAAGGTGTACTATGAGTCATAAAACATTTATGGCAAAAGCCATTACTTACACTTCTAACTTTCAAACGTATTGAAAAGTGTATGAGGAAATCTGAGAATCCCTTGCTAGATGTGGTCAGAAAGACTGTAATGCTGCAGCTAAAAAAAAGTACTAGAAAAGAAGATTGAAAGACTGATGTTATAGCATAAGAGCTCTGTGCTACCAATACCTTATATATAAAAGGAGCAAGTTGTCAGATATGTATGGCTTAATATTTCCTATGACAGAAGATTGCACCTAAGTTGATTAACTTATTTAATGACCAGCATGCAAAGACTACATTTTTCAGGAAAACGCCCGTTGGCATACCAGAACTCAGTAGTGCCCATCATTCTGCAGATGTACTTTCAAATTTTAACAAGAACAATCACATAATGTAGATATGTATAACTGAGATCTAAAGGCATCAAGAACTGTATTTAGGTTTTCAATTTGGTAGTGAGAGACTTTTCCACATTGAATCAGATGATGAGATAGAGTAATTTAAAAGTTGTACCAAACAGGTATGTCTACTGCCTGAACCTTTTTATCCTGAGCACATCAGTGAATAAAACTTTTTTTTCCCCCTCAGCAAATTCTGAAATCTCTTTCCCTTTATAGTTAAAGCAAACCTCCAGAGGTCACCCTTCCCCATACTTTTTTTTTCCCCACACATGCCCAGTGGATTCATGCCCGGTGAATTCAAGTAGGTCTTCACAATAATCAAGGCATTATTTTTTGTACATGCATACAACTTTTCTGTAGATACCAAACTTTGGGAAATCAATTATTCCATTTCATAGGTGTTTAGACAGTTGGTCTGCTGAATCCAACTTTTGTTTGTTGGAGATATGCTGTTGTGTCCAGTCATGTACTACCACCTCTGCACTTTATACCTATAGCTCTTCTATTCTTTTACTAGAGAAGGTCAATTTTCTACTTTCTCAGGGATCAACTAAGTAGATATCCATCTTGAAGCAAAGAAGAAGATGTTATTTCCATTCTTTTACTACCATGAAAAAGCATGGATGACTTAATGCAGTGGTAGACTTAACACAACTCAACAGTTTGTTAACTTGTGATACCTTTGAATGGTAGACTGACATTGATCCTCCTTTTCTTATCTGCGGAAAAGAAGAATGAGCGTTTCACATCTTGATCTGAACATATCATCAATTTCTAATAGAAGAACAGATTCAGTTTCACATCTTTGCTTTTGGCTTCTTTGCAGTTCTCAGCATCTTCACTAAGTAGTAGTTACAGTAACCCTCTTACATATAAGGGATGTGCTGTTTTTTTCTTATATCTATAACATTAATTCCTAGTGGCCCCATAAAAAAAGACTTTGAAAAACTGTGTTTCTTCTAAACCTTCTGGTTTTATGCATCAATATAGTACATTTTAATTCTTCGTTTTGAACCTTACAGTTTATTGGGTTGAAGCTGGTCTATTATGCTTTTCTGTCTCTGGACTCATGCCAACTATTATCAATTTTGTCTACTGGCTTTCAGAAATAAAGGTAGTCAGCCATGAATATGTAACCATTCGTGGGTTTTGTTATATAAATTTATAGTATTGTATACAAGTCTTCAAGAACTAGTTCCTCTGCAAATTCCCATCCCTTTGTCTTCTTCAATGAGCCCTTCAGAAATCCAAACCTCCCTTGCTTGCTGGTATATGATCAGCAACTTATACAGTGGCATCTCCTTTTGTGCCCAAACTCCAGATTAGATTCTAGCAACAGATGCATCCAAGTCAAGCTGTGTGTTGCAGTGTGTAGTATACACAGGGAATGTGTTGCAGTATATACTGTACACAGGCCTGATGGCAAAACAAGAAGCAGAGTCTTCATGGCAGCTTGTTAGAAATTTTAGCCACATTTAAGATGCTTTGAGCATCCAAGGAAATCTTCTCAGGTCATGTGATCCAATTCCAAATTCTGACTTTCAGATGACCACCAATTTTTTATAAAAACAAACAGGTATTTGCAGTACATCTTCATTCTCAAAGCACCAATATTTATGTGTAATTGTATGTGTCTAGAAGTTCTCTACTGTGTATGAAATGTCTGCCGCCCAGTAAAGCCTGCACCTTCTTAAGTATTCTCTTGGCTTATTCCATCTCTTTTTCTCATAGTTGTTCTTAAATGCTGGTGGCAGGTATATAGAATTACTGCAACCAGATCCAGCTTTTCTGTGAAAGGTGTGTCTTCTCTTCCTCACGCCTGTTGTCCAACTAACTTGCCCCAAGTTTGACAGATCTTTCTGTGTCTGTTACATCAGTAACTGAACTCTTTGTTCTAAATGGGGCATACCACCTATGCTGAGAACATTGTACTACATAGTTGAGGGGTATGTCTGTGTGTGTGCGAGAGAGAGAGAGAGGGAGAACTCCATAATGTGACTGATTTTGTCTGAGATTTCTTGTGCAAGGATAACAAAAAGGGAAATGAAAAATAGGGAGAACATGGGGATTTCACTTAATTACAGTTTACTACCATTACTTTTTTAAAATTTTTATATGTATGTATGTCCCCTTCATGGATCACTGCCTTGTCGTGGCGAAGGGGCTTGCATAACTCAGTGAAGCCATGAGCTATACCATGCAGGGCCACCCAAGATGGACAGGTCATGACAGAGAGTTCTGACAAAATGTGGTCCACTGGAGAAGGAAATGGCAAACCACTCCAGTATCCTTGCCAAGAAAACCCCATGGACAATGTTTGAGCATGAAACTGAGCAAACTCAGGGAGGCAGTGAAGGACAGGAAGGCCTGGCGCAATATGGTTCATGGGGTCACGAAGAATCGGACACGACTTAACGACTAAACAACAACAACAAATGTATGTATGTATGTACATATATTTTCAGCTAGAAGCAGAATGAAACTGTAGGAACTGTAGTTGCATTGCATGGTGCAGTGGTATTGTCTTTCCTAGAAGCAGATGGAAGAAAGAAGACCTAATATACTTTAATTATTTAAAATGAAAGTGTATTCATTTATCCACACATGTAGCTCTAACATGTGGACCAGAAAAACTAGTCACAATTTATAGATATTGAGGAAGTTAGCATTTTTAAATAAGGTATTCAAGAGTTATTATGGAAAAGGCAAGAAGAGTTGTGATAGGCCAGGAAAGCCTGAATGTATATAAAAATAACAAATCATAAGAATGTATTGAGAAGATTTAAAGAAGCTTCTGCTAACCTTCTGTGCTGACTGACTACAAAAATAAAATATTTGCTTTGCTTGCAGCGATATAAACCCATAAGCATCAAGCTTTTATATAATTGCACTAACCATATTAAATATGTTGTTAGGAATATCAAAATGCAGTTATGCTTCGAGCTGCCTTCCATTTTAAATAATTGTGATTAGGAAAGAATTAAGTCCCTCCATAAGGAGCTAACTATATATGAAATAAATGCTCTTTATATCTTTATATCTCCAAAGCGAATTCACTATCACACTTTACTTTTTGTGGTATTAAATTTTTGTGGTATTAAATTAGGCACTAGATTCTTAATTTAAATATAAACATTTTAATTTTATATAAAAAAGGGATCAGCTTATTACTTATTTCTTTTCAGTTGTTATGTTATAGTGGGACTGTTAAAGGTAAAGTCTCCTTGGTGTTGATTTGGAAGATGTTTTCCATACAACAGCATGGGAGGAATTTATCACTGTCTTCTCCCAGGATGTCTTAGTCTTCAGCCCTGAGATTTCCTGGTAGGGTTACGTCCAGGTACTTGTCAGGTCCTGCTTAGCTTCTGAGCCAAGACAAAAACAGCCAGGTGCTGCTTCCTGCTGAAGTATTACAGTGGAACATTACAAAGTGTTAATTTTAAAAACTGGCAACCTGGACTGCTGAATTAACTGTTATCAGTGATTTGTGCAGTTTATCTGCATAAATACCAAAGGGCCAAATACTTCAGTTTAATTCTTTTACTAGTCTGTCTTCCAGATACTTTCACTTAAATTAGTGCTTTTCTAGTAGCCACAAAAACCTGATTAATAACCCAGCACAGAAGGCTAATGACCTAACAAAGTGTAATTTGCATTCTCTACTCCCAGTTGTTCTGGATGGGGCACATGTGATTGTACCCCAAATGCTGTGGTACAGTTCACCCAGAAACAGATTTCAAAAGAAAGTTGTCCTGAATATGCACCCACTATTTCAATTTTTTTAAAAAAATCTGAGGAGAGTTAATAGTGTTTAATGATGATCCAAGTAGGGAATTTGTTTGAAAAGCAAGCCATCCGACCTGTAATGTCATCCTGCAGATGTTTCTTTTTGCATATCTGCTGATAATTCCTAGGCTACAGTCATTTCTTGAGAAGTAATTCCCAACGGGTTCAGCAGGATGTGTCCCCCCATTTGAAAGCCTTGGGCTACAGAGCCACAGAGGATTGGTGCTCGGAAATTGGATGGGACAGAAGCAGTGGAAAAGCTGCTTCTGGATTTTATTATTAACTTACATCCTTGCTCCAAAGCTAATTTGCATCGACGGACTTTTGGTATACTTTAAACTATCCAAACAAAATCCATCTTTTTTTTTCTTTTTTCCTTCCACTACCTGCACCTTTTTCACCATTTGTTTGAGCACTAATCTTGCAGCTCCTTTTCGAAATGTATTACACGTGTTCCGCAGAGGCAACTCAGCTCGATCGATGATCCACCTCGGAGCCTTTTCGTTATTATGTGATTCTGCTTGTAAGTGAGGGCAGGCCGCCGCTCTGTCGCGTTCCCGCGTTCTTCCTTGTGCGAGAGGCTGGCGACGCCCACGAGGGAGACCTGCTTACAGACCCACGGCTGCTGGCCGCCTCCTTTGCCTTTTGTTAGCAGGCGGGCTAGGGACAACAAAGGGGGTGTCCTCTGGACAAGTGGAGGCGAGCGCAGGTGGGAGCATCTTGGGCGCCTCCTGAGCCAAACAGCGAGATTTCGCACGGTCCCGATTTCAGTGGAAAGAGGCTCCTGGCTCCCCTGCGCCTGTGAGATGGGCTTTGTTCGACTTTCACACGTTTAACGAACTCCAACATTTCTTGCCCAACTCTTAACATCTCAGGGGCTCCTAGGAATCGAGGTCTCTCTTCCGCGCTCTTCTTTGGGGTATCAGGTGCGTGATCCTGGGTGGGGGGAAGCAGAACGCTGGCTGGCCGGCCGCCTGTCTCGGGGCCATATGGAAAAGCTGCACTATTTTGATTATGCCTTGTGTAAACAGTTTAATGTCGGATCCTTAAAATCCAGAGCCTGTCCCAAAGGGGATTAAATCATAATCCTCCTGCTCTATAGCTGTAGTGGATTAATTTGGTATTCTCCCAGTGGCTGCTTCGCTCCCTGAAGGCTGTAACAAAAAGACTCAGCGCTCCTTAAATGTGCCGTGGTATTGGAAGTTGTAATTGGAGATTTCCAAAGGAAAAGTGTTAAAAATGACATACCATTAAGAGTGCATGTTTCATTTGCGCCTTTTCTAGGGTTTGGGAGAGGGGGGGAGATGTTCAATGACAGGAACTCTGAGTGAGACAGAAGGTAAACAGGTTATGGAGAGGTGGCATTCCGCCGGTAGACCCGATCCTAGAGGGGCCGAGTCGCTCCTTCCCTACTGTCCGCAGAGAGAATCCCTGCAGCCCCTCTGAGTAGCGCAGCGGTGAAGCTCGGGCATCGAAGCGGGACGGGCGGAGCTAACCAGCAGGTACTTTGCGCCTTGTTCTCATTGTGGATGAAGCCCGTTCGCTGAGTTCACCAGGGAGGACGAGAGGCTGGAGTCAGTGTTTCTTCTGGCCCTGGTTTCAGGGGTAGGAATGCTCTCTAGAAATAGGAACACTGTTTCGTTGGTATGTGTGATAAACATGTTAATGGAAACATCATGTGATACCATAAAAATGCCGGGTTTAGTAATACCGCGGCTGTTTTTGTTTGGTTCAGGCCTGTATTGGGTTTCACAAGGTTCAGTCTTTTTTAAGGGTGCCGTTACTTGCCTGCCTTGTGCATGGCAATCTTCCTGATTAATTTATTTCCAGCAGCAGTTTCAGAAATTATATCCTCTTAAACACTGAACCGTTCATTCATGGTTCCTTTCCCCCTGTGGTGCTCACGAGTCGCCCACAAAAGACTTAAACCTTCTCTCGGAAAAGATTTCGTGTTATAGGCTTTGGCCTTCTGACCACCAACTACCAACTGCTTCGTTTTTATTTGGTTCATATAACAAGCGGAGAACTGGGAGGTAATTGGGTTAAGTACCCGATCTTTCTTCTGGGAACGAGAGAGGCCCACTAAACGCCTTCTTATAATGATGGACTATCAGGCGGCTCCCGAACTGTATCATCTTTAGCGCCCTTTTATTTTAGCGCCGTGGCCTGAAAAGCCGGAGCTCTGGGAGAGGCAGCCGGGCAGGAAGGGTTAAAGAGCCCCGGGAAGAGGAACCGGCGCGGCTGCCGGGGAAGGGCGGCGAATTGCCGCGGGAGGGCAGGGCAGGGCAGGGCGCTGCTGTCTGGAGAGCTCCTCTTACCGTTAAACACAAAGGAAGGAGCCCAGGGAATCGAAACCCAAATCCACTTGTAATCGCACGAGAGAATCGCGCATAATTACTTGAGCAACCTAGATTAAGATTGATGAGCCTTTAAAGCGCCGTTTCGGATCGATCCCCTGCCCCTAGCAGGAGCCCGGCCGTTACGCCAGCCTGCCCAGCGGCGCGCCAGGACAGCGCTCCGCCGAGCGCGGGGAGGAGAAAGCAGGAGGCGGCGCAGGGGGAGAGCGAGCTGAGCCCGGCGCATGTGATCCGGATCAGCTGACTGGGGTCAAGAGGCCAGGGTGGCCTATTAGGAGGGAGAAAAACAAGAAAATGAAAGAAAATAGAGTTTGTATCAATATTATCCAGCCCCTGGTGGGCTTGCCTGAAAGCTGTCATAGGCGACAAACCGAGCGTTGCTTTGGACTCTGAAAAGGGACGCGGGGGGAGAGGCGATGCCTGCCGCAGGGAGGGAAGTTAGCACGGAAATCAGGGCTGAACCACGCACGTCTAGCAGCTAGAGGGTACATGCGAGTTAAGTGGGTGGTGGGAAGTTGGCCTCCAGAAATCCGTGCGTGCGTGGAGAGGGAGCGCTGCATTGCGGCTCCGAGCCCGGGTCACCATCTTTCGCCAGAAAAGAAGGGCGAAGGGGTGGCTGGCAACTTACCCTGGCGGCTGGCAGAGGGACCCAGATTTGAAGGGAGCCCTTTAGAGAATTGATTTTCCGCACTCCTCAGACTCAGTAAACTGGACTCGGTGGGAAGGGGTGGTTTCATTTTCTAAATTGGGCAATGCTTAGTTCCTCTAGCTTCTAGAAGGTGCCAACTAGGTATTATATTTCACGTTTCTTGAATGGGCATCTCGATTTATTTCATCTTAGGACTACATCTTGATTTCTATCTTGATTTTAAACCTCCCATTTTTTAAATATGGTCCGCATGGATGGAACTTACCATAAAATATATTTAGATTCCGAAATCCACAGGGCTTGATTGTCTCTTGCTGTCATCCTAAATTCACATCTTATTGGTAGCAATAACCTTTGCTACCTTATCTCAGAATAATTCTGTAATGTGTTTCCCTATTCTTACCATTGTTAGAAATATACCATTACTGTAGTTTCAGGATTCACTTGCCAAGATGAAAACGTGATTGCATTTTGCTCACATATACTTGGAAACAAGACTAAGCAAAATCCGTACATATTTATGTCAAAATCATCTTTTACGTTCAGGAAATCAAAATAATTCTGTTTAACTCACTCAATTACATTTCTTTGACATACTGTTTTAAAAACATTGCTGCCAGAAACCAGGTTTTAATGCTCAGCTTTCCTTTTTACTCAGTTGTAAGTGCTGTTAGGTTCAGTAGGACTTACTCCCAGGAAAGGTTGCAGCCTAAGACAGTCTGATTAGAGATCAAATGGCGGTAGACAAGAGAATATTTCTGGCATCATTTCTGACATTTTTTTCACAATGCATTATAACAGCTACTTTCTTACAAATATGCGTGCACGCCCACACAAACAAAACAGCATCAGGGGCCTTGCAGATGGTTTTATAGTGTGGAAAATAAGCCTTGACTAATGTCATGGATAATAATAATAATAATAAAGATGAAATTAAAATGTCTCATTGCTCATTCGATATTGTAAAGAACTGATTTTAGAACTAAAAGTACTTGGAGGGAAAGAAGCGCCATTAAAGGCAGTCCTGGTTCCACTGTAGTTTTCTTCAATGGGACGTATTCCCAATTCATGTTGATAGGATTCCTACATATCCACGATAGATAAAATATTTTCAGTTATGATTTTCTTCCCCTGGTGACCAACCACAGTTCCAACCAGATCCCTCCGTCTTGGAGAGCTCAGGGTCTCGGGTTGAGCTGCAATTAGAAGACCCAGGCAATCTTGTTTCTCCTACCGCCGTCCCTGAGCGACCACCCTTAGGCAGGTCCTTTGGTGCAGCGCAGGGTCCTGCTTTAGGAAACACGCAGCACCAGCCTCCTGGCACCTTGTCCTTCAGAGTGCAAAGGCTTTGCTTTCGTTCTCGGCAAAGGAAGGGAAGCAGGGCACATTTGCCTCCGAATTGCCACATCCTGATGTCGCCGCTCTTATCTTGCAGGGCCCGTGGTCCTCAGCACACCGGCTCAGCTTATCGCCCCAGTGGTAGTGGCCAAGGGGACACTCTCCATCACCACGACTGAAATCTACTTCGAGGTGGACGAGGATGATTCGGCCTTCAAGAAAATCGATGCAAAAGTGAGTAAACTGCCGGGAAGGGGGAGCGGCGGGTGGTTTGCTGCAACTCTTATTTGAAGAAGGCTCAACGTCTGTTCCTTCTCTTTCCCATTCCCTCCCCCTGGCTCCGTTACAGCTTTAATTATATAAAATCAGCTATTACTCCGGCCTCTCCTTTTATCAATCTCCCCCCACCCGCTGTCCTGCCAGCCCGAGGGTCTTTGTGTGAACGTGGACAGATTTGGTTGTTAAGCCAATTGTTTGGAAATCCCTGGAGGTAATGGCGGGCCCACATTGCAGACCCAGTCCTTGGGCATACAACTGCAGGCCAGGCGCCTCCTTTGGAACTGAGTGAAAATAAACCGCCCCATTTCAAGGACTTGATTTTCAGGGGTGGGTGCTCCGGAGGGAGGGGAGGGGTTGTTGGATGGTGCTTAGTCTGAAAGTGGAGCCAGGAACACGCTCCATTTTCCGAGTGCGGAAGCAGAGGCACCTCTCCATTACGCCGACCAGCAGCATTGATGCCGTAAAGCACGATCCTTGTTCGTCCCCCTCCCCTCCCCTCCCCTCCCTCCCCATACATGCGCATGAACAGCGTGAAAGGAGGAATTATGTGTCTGGAAGTCAGATCCGTAAAATGCTGCCTAAAATTAATACTGATTTAAAAGAAAAAACGTGCCTGACTCTGATAGTACCATTGTAGGCAGTGTTTCTGATGAGATTTGTTGTCCACCTTTGATTCTTGAAAGCGGAGTCAGGTTTAAAAGATGCATTCCGGTTCACTTCGCAGCGAGTTGCGCCCTCTAATTTTGGCCCTTGGGCTTAAGCATGGTCTACCTCCGGAGGAAAGGCCCGTCTCCCTGTCTGTCGGCCGACGAGGGCAGCCCTGAAGCACTGGTGGACATGTCCTGTGCACTTCTTCCTGATGGACGTCCGGAGAAGCCGGCACTTGTTTTGCAACTGGCTGATGGCCAGAGTGATGACCTCTAAGTCCAGTGGAACGCAAACCCTAACCTAAGTACCGTTAGCTCGATTTTTGCCATAGATAAATTTCACAGATTTCCCTCCCTTTTCCTGAAGTGTTAATTTTGTGGCCAACTAGGGCTCCAGAGCTACAGATCCTGACAAAAACAGGCAGCCAAATTAACGCAATCTAGTAAATCCTTGATGGGTAGATTTATTTCCTAGAGGTTGTAAAAATGTTACTCAGTTAATTAAGGCACCGTCCTGTGTGGCAGATGTTGACAGGGTCTGAGACCCGTTTGGGGGGCTGTTATCCCTTTTAAAAAATCCTTAAGTAAACCGGCCGCCAATGATTTAACTGATGTAGGTTGTAAAATGCAGCACCAGCCCAAATTGAATCCAGCACTGAAACCTTTGACCATATTTCTTTTACTTGTATTTATTAGTTTGTAATTAAATAAAATCAACAACAGAAATTTAAATCACAAAAAGTAATTATCCAGTGTATCTCAAGTGCATTTTTCCAATATATAATTCCAATATTCACAATTATATAGACAAAATTCAATTTCTTCTGAATATATTTAAATAACATTTCAAGTATATTTATGGAATGTTAGAAATAGAACAAGCAATATATTTGAAACAAAAATGTAAACTTTTAAGTTTAGACACTTCAAAAGACAAGAAACATAAGTACCATGATAAAATCTACCTTTTGAAAGGGTATCTTCTTGAGCAGAAAATGTCTTGAAGTATCCAACAATGGCAATTTAACTTTTTCACCAAATCACAAAACACTAACATCCACAATTTCAAAGACAATGTGAGATCACAATATTCCATACAATGTTTTAAAATGTACATGCGTGGGAGGGGAGGGGAGAAAACCGCGGTAGGCTTCTTTGCTTTTCTTTGTTCGGGTGGCCTCTCCAGATCAGCATTTCCTCACGCAAAAATACTGGCCTGGTTAATATAATCCCCTGGTCTGGTTTCTGTTCCGCGATGGTCGCAGCAGGCTGCAGGATAGCCGCTATTGCCTCTCCCCAGGTGATAATCACGCTCTTTGTTTTGTTTTTCCGAGCGGGAGGTGGACGCCGGGTTGGTGACAAGTCGTAATCCTTGCGGTGCGGTGCGGTTCGCCTGCGGGGACGGCCTCTTCCTTCTGTGCAGGCTGGCGTTTGCGTGGTCGGCTGGCAGCACCTGAGTTTTCCCCACAGAATCCTCGGAAGAGAAGGAGGCTGCGTGAATAGTTGACGGCAGCGTCGCCTCGGCCTCCTAAAGTTTTTCCAAACTTTTGGGGTTGGTGAGTATTTCCCTCGCCAGCCGCCACGTTTGTTTGGCTGCGTTTTCCAGGGCGGAGTGAGGTTTGCCTTGGAAGAGGTCTAAGTTGGGCAAGAAGTAATGCGGGCACCGCCTGCACTGAAGGCAGGAGATGAGCTGCAGTAAAATCCCGTTCAGGCGATCGCCCAGGCAGGACTCGTCCCAGTCCGATTCCCGCGGGTGCTTTTCGCACTCGTAGGAAACCAGCGTCTTCATGTGGTAGTTGTTCAGGGGCTGCCCGGGTAGCTCCAGGTGGCGATCCCGCAGCGTTTTGAGGATCGAGAGGCATTTCTTTCGGCAACCGCCCATTTGTAGTCTGTTCTCGGCCTCGGCGAACTGCAGGACCCAGGCATCGCTCTCGGCCGAGCTCTGCTTGCCTGCAAGCGAGTGGCATTCCTTGGACAGGAGGTTGAAGCCTTCGGCTTTGACCTCGGCCACGCGGTTCGGCCCCGGCCAGGGAATGTGGGGCAGGGGCCAGTGGGCAGCGCTTCTGGGCCAGATCCCGGTGCATTTAAACGCCGGCGTGATCTGCACCACGTATCTATCCCGGATCCGCAGCTTCACCTCGCTGGTGTCCGCCACCATTTTCACGACGTCTCGGTAGCTGCATTTGTCCACGGCTTGGGCTACCAGCGTCTGGAACCGGGAGCGAATTTTGCGGGCTGAGAGGTAACCCGAGGCCGTGATGAACTCCACCCAGAGGGACATGCTCCTCTTGCGCCCATCGCTCAACTTGAGCACCGCGCAGCCGGGCAGCGAGCCGTCGTCCACGAAATTGAAAACGCCCATCTGGTTCAGGTAAAGGACCACTTCGAACTCGGTGGGCGAAATGACTTCCAGGCCCTCGTAGCGGTTGTCCATTTCGTTCAAGGAGCTGATGAAGCGGGGTTCCTGCACTTCCACTTCCTTCAGCACGTCCGAGACCACTTTGCAGACTTCGCGGATAGTTTTCGCGATGGCCGCTTTCCTGGCTTGGCATTTCTCATTGTAGTATTTATTGAGATGGTAAACCAGCTTGGCCTGCGCTGCGATCATGTTGGGGCAGAGATCCGGATTGTAGACCGGAGTCTCGCAGTATGCTGTGGGATCCAATGCGGCTGCTAAGGCTGGAGCCAACTTCAGAGGAGAATCAGACTGCCTTACGCTTGGAAACGTAACCAGAAGCTTATAAAAGGCGCTAGGCGGCGGCGGCGGCGGCGTTTCTGCTCCTTTCCAGCCCAGATGCTTTCTCTTGCTGCTGCTGGATGGACCGTTTAGCTCTGGACAGATTTCGGGTCCTTATCAAACACACACCCTGTTTCGATGTGCTCAAATGGGTGCCGTTAGAGGATCTTTGAGTGAGCAGCGGAACGCATGGAGATCTGCTGTTAAAAAAAAAGTTGAAAAAAAGTTTGAACCGATTTAGCAAGGCTCCCAACAGTCTGAATTACACCTCTATATATATTTATTTGAGCTTCTCTCGGAGTAGCAAGCATGTGTGTTGGGTGGCTAGACTGCAAGGGAAGTGCCGGTGTTTCTCTCTCTCAGTGTGTGTATGTAGCAGAAGAAGCTGGCTGTTGGTTTGTATAAGAACCCAGATGCACTCGTGTGGAAATTATAAAGGCAGGGCCAGGCAGGCGGGCGGCCAATCGCCACTGGGCTCGTCACGGCAGCCTCTTTCAGCTCCAGCCCGGTTAATTAATCCCTCTCTTGGCGGTAGAGAGAGAAACACACAAAGTAAAGGTAGGGGGCTGATGGCACAGAACGACCAGCCAGGCCTATCCATGGGGAATGATGGAGAGGGCACTTAAAAGCGGTGCCACTAGGAAAAGACTTCGCGGAACTCGAGAGGCGCAGTCAGAGCCGCTTTCTGGCGCAAACGGGACTGCAGGTGTCACAAGCCCGCCATCCTTCGACCAGCAGACTGAAGAAGAGGTTCGCTGACGGAGAAAGGAAACGGGGACCCTCTGTCTTTCTGAACGGGACTTCAACTGGCGCTGCCTCATAGCCATTGGAAACCGCCAGGACAGTTTTCCACTGGTCAGCTGGCCAGCCTAGTGTTAGGAAGTCTCCGATCCTTGACCGTAAATGCCAGGAGAAGGCTCCCCTCCTCCTCCGACACAGTTAAATAGCATGAAGGGCGATCTGACGGGTCTTAATCGATCGGATGCAAATGTTGTCTTCACAGATTGCTAGCAGACGAACGAGGTATCCCGTTGACGACCGGGTTTGTCAGTTTTCCGGACTGAGTTTCCGAAGCCATGCAGCTGGTGGTCAGCATCAATTGTGTTTGTTAGTGATTAGGTGCATTGTTGCCTTCTTTGCGTCACATCCGTGTAACAGAGGTATCTGCGGGAAACGCTGAGTGTTCTGGACATACTTGCAAAAATAAATGTCTCTTAACGATCCGAAGTGGGCAGTCTACCCTCGTGTGAATTCCGTTCGCAGTCTATTCGGGATTAAATAAAAGGGCACGTGTGGCAGAGGGGGCGGGCCGGATCAGCGGAGCTCATACTGGCGCTGGCCGGCAGCATTTTTCTCCGCATGGAGCACCCCAGGAAGGGCTGAAGTGGGCGCAGATTTTGTGGGGCGCCTCCCGGCAGAGCTGCTCATTGCGGGGCGCTGGCCCCAGAAAACCGGTTCCCGAGGAGGGGGAAGTGACCTGCAGGAGCGCCCCGTTCTTGGAGGGGCCTTCCGAAGCCCCGAGCGGCCTCTTAAGGTTAACCTTACTTGAGTGCCATCCGGAAAGCGCGAGGCGTGCACGCATCAGCGAGATTTAAGCCCTCGAAATCAGTGGTACCTTCTTCCACATTGTAAAGTGGGGGCTCCCCCAGGCAAACGGGTCTTGCCTTTGGCCTTCAGGTTCCATTTAATTCTCATGGATGTTGGTGGTTTTAAACAGGCGGGTTTACTATGCGCTGAGACTGTTTCAGGGACTTTTTTCCCTCCCTCAAATTTCATCCATTTCCCCGCTAGTGTAATTATGTAGGATCTGGGGGTCAAGATTCACCCCTCAGACGCACTGCTTAAGCCCTCTCCTTGAGCAATATTCTCCCCCTTTCCCAAGCGCCCCGCGTTCGAAATCAGGCGCCCCTGAACGTGGAACTCGCCTGAGGCCAGTCGGCGTCGAGCTCCCCGAACGGACCGAGGCGAGTCCGTGTGGGCAGGCGTTTCATGGGACGGCGGTGAAGATGCGGCCCCTCTAACCGCTGCGGAGAGGGCGCCGGTCTGAAAGTGCCTCCGGCGGCCGCCTCGGCGGGGTCGCTGATCGCCGGGCGGGAGCTGAGGGAGTCGCGTTTTCCGGGAGTCGGCGCTTCTGATCTGTCAGCGCCCTTCCCCGCTGGTAGCGGGCGGCTGCATAGGAAATGGCAACAGGGCACTTCCAGATCAAGCCGGAGCTTTGAGAACGACTTTCCACCAGGGCCGGAGAACTGCACAGGCAGGCGTTTCGATTGGCGATGCATCGCCCCCGTGCTTCTTTCCCCCCAAAGTTGGGGCTTCGGGGCGGAAAGGGAGTGGGCCAGGAGCCGCTTCAGCGCTTGACTTTTTCGGCTGCCCCAGGCGGCAGGGACTGCCAACAGGTGAAGGCGTGCTTCGGGAGACGTTTCTCGCCTAAGAATTGCGCCCTACGTTTGCCCCGTTGGTCTAGCGCGACAGGCCTCCTATTTCCCTCACCCAGGAAGACGCCTTTGCCTTCCGAGCCGAGGACCGACTGGCCGGGGCGGGGCGGGGCTGAGCTGGCCGACGGACACAGCCCTCTCCTCTGGGGGCCGCCGTGAAGGGCGATTCGCGCTGGAACGCCGTGCAGAGCCGGCGCTGACGCTGCGGGAGAAGCGACCCGGCCTGCGGAACCCGAGGGAGGTGTCTGGAGCGCGCTTCTGCAGTTGCCTCCGCTGTCTGACGTATCAGGGCTTTCCGATTGTCTTCTCCAATCGCCAGCTTTTAGCTGAAAACATAAACTGAGTTATGAATTACCTGGTACATGGCACCAGCCGGGCATTTAGATTCTCTTCTCAGAGGAGATGCAGCACTAAGCTACAACTGAAAGCATAAGACAACAGGAATCGTCCTCCCTTCCTTCGCTGTCTACTGAGAGAAGACGCATACTGTGAAGCATTTAGTTACATTGACCTTGTTTCTATGATAGCAAGATGCAGACCTAAACAACGGAGTATAATTAAGTCCCACTAAAATCGGAGGGTTTTGATTTGGACTAAAATGATTGTCAGGATGGGGCTTAAGAATGTCCTGTTATACTTCCTGGAGGTAAATATTTCTTGCAGAATATATTCTGTAAATACATTACTATTACTTAACATAGAAAAAGCTAACAATAATTTGTAGGCCTGGACGGTCAAACTGGATTGCTAAGACCTTGATAGTTTAGACTGCAGTCTTTACATGCTGAACAGCATTTTGTCCCCAGTGGGCCTTACTTCTGGCTAAACACACACATCCCATCGCTGTTGCTATATCCTCCTGAGATCACTGAGACAAGTTGTGTAGATCAGGTTTATCTTCTCTTAGGATACTACTACTACTACTACTACTACTACTACTACTATTATTATTATTATTATTATTATTATTATTATTATTATTATTTCAGCAGTTGCCACTACTGATTCAAATGGCTTTGGCATATTGAAGTGTACTATAGGAGCCATGCAGTTAATAAAATAAATATGAGTTATAAAATACACTAGTTTATTTCGATTTATATGAAATGGAAATTAGCATATTAGTTTTAAACTAAATTTCAAACATTTTAGAAGACATACAAATGAATTGTAAAATGTTCAGGAAAAAAAGAGACTATACTTGAAATTGGTAGAGTCGCCAAGCTCAGTGTGAACTCAGTCATTTATTATTTAAAAATCAGTCTAACCAACTAGTCAAACTTCATTGACTTTACCTTGATTTTAATTTCATGCAATCAAAAGAGAAACATACTGACAAGAATCCCAGTACTTTTCTAAGTAGGTGGTGGATTGGACTGAATATTAATAAATGCCTTCCCAAATACATTGTCATAAAATAATGGTGCATTAGATAAAAGATTGAGATGATTGTTTGGGGTTGATATGCTCACAAATTTAAAGCATTGCACTTTCTACTTTTCTTTGTTCCAGATACCAACTGGATACTAGTTTCAGTTTTAGTGTCATGTTTTGTTGGGAAGCAAAACAGAAATAATTTGATCAAATTTATTATTGTGCAAAGAACAAAAGGGGATAGGAAGTATAATGAAATGTTATATCCTTTATTTTTTCCTCTCCAGTTGCTTAGATCTGCCCACTTTTACATTATTTGTTGCAGTTAGAATTTCCAGACATCCATATAAAATATTATGTCAAAAATCATTCCTGTATTATTTTAGAAGCCAAATTTAGTTAAAGATACATGTTGATGAAAATATTTTGTGTTCCAGTAAATGACTGCATGACTTCAGGTTTAACATTTCATTAAGCAGCCCTTATAAGCATATTGATAACGGGTTAGATTGCATATATTAGCACAAGTGCTTATATTTATAACACATTTTGCATATTGTGTAGTTGTGATTCTACACACCCCCTACTCATGAAGTTTTATTTTTTAATAACTGTCTATAGCACTGAGGAGGCAGCACATGAAGTGAGTTTTTATTAAATTATTTATCCCAGTTGGTGCAGTGGATTTGAAAGCTCATTGAATGTATCTGATATTTAACTGTGTTTTCTTCTTTTCATAATACATTCTCCTGCCACCCCAATAAATTTATTTTTGCACTAAATTAAACAAACACACACATCTATAGACCATTCATTTTATTGACTTCTTTTTCAAAATAAAATAAACAGAAGTCTATTTTCCAAGCACATCTGGAGATACTTGTGATTTTTTAAAAAAATATTTTAATTATGGTGGCTTTTTTAAACAGAGCCCAGATCAATGGGTGAAAAAGCAATTTTAAAAGGCTATTTTTTCCTCAGTGCTTTTTGGTTTATAATATTAAAAGATGTATACCCTATATGCAATGAATATGCATAATTATATTACAGATGGCTTCTTCATACATATATGCATTTGGTGTCTAAAACAGTTCAGGTTGGGTTATTTAAACAGGAGCACTTCAATGTTCTGGTATAGATTAAGATACTGTATAATTATACTTGTTCTGCTTCAGGACTTTGCTACATATACAGCCTAGAAAGAAACCTTCTCCCATTCCCCAAAGATTAAGGCATAGCAAATCTTTCAGGCATGCCATTCATCTTTGGAAATAAGGATTACTCAGCTTTCTACATTGTGACTCTGTTTAAGTTAAGTGATGGAAAGGGTGCTCCAGTCCCATGCCTGCCTTGCTGCCTATTCACTCTGGCTGAGAAGAATCCTCAACCTTCTCTACCCCAGTTGCAATATGGTAATGAATCTCAGGACTAGCTGTTGCTTTTTGTCTCCCTCCTTTACCTCATGTTGTGATGACTCTTACAGTGTAGCCAAGAAGAGAAAAATAATCATAGACCCCACCTTGTACACATTTAGAAAGAACCAGTCTCAGGTAATCTGAATTCCTATATACAGATTAATAGGAATCTATCAGAGGAAACACCATTGAAAGCAATGATAAGAGTAGACACATGCAAAATTACATTGTCAGTCTGTAGTTCTGAAGCAACTATAGAGCTGTTTTTATGGGCTATAGCAATATCCTTTCCTGTATTTTTGAAAAGCAGGTTTTGTTTTTTTTCCAACCACCAAAATCCTGATTCTAACTGTCTTTTCTCAGATGATCCTTGAAAAAAGCAAATACTACATTTCTTTTGTGGACCATGTGTAGTCAAAAACTCACATCACTTAAATCCAATATGTATAGATAGTCCAAAGTAATTGTGCTGCTTCAATTCTTACAAGTTAGCTATGGCCCTGTACCAAAATTCATAAAATTATCTCATTATAATTCCAAGATGGCATTTATATCATGCTAGGTGCACATTGGGAACAATCACTAGAGTTTCTCTTATATACATTCTTATTCTTATTTGAAATAAAAAATTAGTATGCATTGTTTGAAGAATTTTTAACATAAACACTTTTTTGCACAAAGTTACACTCAAAATAAATAATAAAAATGATGAAAATAAAATGTATCAGAGAAAAATATGGCATATTTACATGTCAGGTTTTAGTGAAGCAGTCCAACAACAACATTTTAAGAATCCTACTTTGAGAATGTTCTTTCTTTCTGAAGCTCAAATGGTCAGTAAGGGATTAGTTCTCTTTAATCTACTACATCTGCAGTGGGTCACTTAATAAAACTCTCACTACTATTTTATATATGATTAATCAACTAAAATATACTGTGTTGACCTTGAAAATATAGCAATGTGTATTGGATGAACAGCTTTGAAAGCTTAAAGTAATCTCTTTTGTAAAGAAGATTTCTAAAATGTATTCTTTAATGCAGGGAATAGAATTTCTAGAAATGCTTTCTGTCATACCTGAAATTAGAAGTTTCTAATAATTCTATTCTCTCCATTAGGCAGAAGTAGACAGAAGTAACAGTTAACCCGAAGTTAATATATAAGAGCACATTACTAACTGATGTCATTTAATTATTGCAAAGACTAGATATTTGATACCAGGGGATTCTTTTCCTTCAGTAGCTTGTATTCTTCAGGGGCCACTGCTGGTATTCAAAGACATAAATTGTAAACAGGATTTGTAGGTGTAACATTAGTTATTTTGCATTTGACCACCATCTCCAATACTTGTCTTTTGAATTAGGAGTATGTGACAAAGCTACAAGATTAACTAATGAAAAATAAACTCATTGCTTTTGAAATCACTAGCATATGGGCATAATCTGAAAGCAGTTAGGTGTACGTGAAGCCCCACTGAAACCTGTTATATTCATTCAGGTGTTGCCCTTTTAAAATCTTGAATAGATGGAATATCCATCTTTGAAGAATTCTCCACTTATAAATCATCTACAGAGGTTTGACCATAATTCTATTGTAATCTGTGGAATTATCCACCCCCCCAAATAAATATAAATATATATATAATATATATATACACACATACACACACACAAAAGTCTATTGACGTATTCTGGTAGTCTTTCACATTCAAATACAGATACTTAATAACTCTATGACTATTTAATTTTATATATTATAAGCAGTCTTGATTTTATTACATAAAATGCAAGACAGAAGGAAGGACAAACAATAAAGCACTGCTATTAAAGTTACCTGTATCATTTTTTATTCAGTATTTATAACAAGGTAATAGTTTTATTTTCTTAAACAGAAATTCCCCTCCCATTTTCAGTTTGTTGCTACATGGTAACTATTTTTTAAATGTAGGAACATTCCTAATGTATGTGAGATAATAGAAATATATTTACTTGTTAAAGTACAGACTGAAATTCCACAAGACTAGTGAAATCAACTTGTGTGTACCTTTGCAGCTCTGAGGCATCTATAATTCTTATGGCTGAGTACAGAGAAAATCAGCAAGGATGGTAAGGGGCTTGGAGGCTAAATCCTATGAAAAGTGGTTAAAGGAATTTGGTGTGTTTAGCCGAAAGAAAAAAAGGCTAAGGGGAGACATAATAGCAGTTTTCCAATATATGAAGGGATGTCACAGGTCAGAGCGTGTGAATGAATTCTCTATAGCACCCAAGGCTAAGACAAGGACCAATTGGTGGTATCTTAATGGAGACAAATCCAAATTTGAGATAAGGAGGAATTTCCTGTGAGACTTATTAAACAGTGGAACAGCCTGCCCCCTGAAGCTCTGGGTGCTCCATCATTAGAGATTTTCAAGAAACTATGGGTAGCCACTTGTCTATGGTACGCGGATGGTATGAGAATTCCTGCACTACACAGGGTGCTGGGCTAGATAATATCCAAGGTCCCTTCCAACCCTATGATTCTATAACTCTTGTATCCTAGCCCGGGTTGTTAACAAAATAAATGGAATGATTGCCATTAATTCTAAAACAAAATCCCCCATAATTGCCTATTTTTTTAATCTCAGATATTTTAATTCAAAAGCCCATACAATTGTTTCATATCACAAAGCATTTGGGTTTCAAGTGAAAAGCTATTTTGACTCCTGTTGAAAATGTTGAGTTGTATAATGAAATGTAAGGTTTTCAGCATGAAATCTATAAAAGTTTTTTCAAGATTTATCCCACACATGTTATATTTCCATTGAACTCAGTAACACTTATTCCTGAGTGTATAGGATTATGCCATCGATCTCTAAAATTCACCAGTTCTGAAAAGTTGCAAGGTAGGAAAACCTTATTTAAATTATTTTAGAAGTTTTCGGTATTAATGGACTTAGTGTACATTTCAAAGAAAATTCAAAAGCAGTTCATCACTAGATACCTTCATACTGCTGTTCCATATAGATATAACTCACAAAACTGTTGTGTTGACAAACCAAGCTAAAGAACAGGGGTTGTCAACCATACATGCTCTGGAATTATAAACCCTGGAGCGTACTTTTTTAAACTGAAAGTTGTTGCATCTTCCAAATCTCAATAGCACTTGTTATTATATAAATAAATATAATAAATAAATAAATAAACATTTATTGGACACTAGTAGACATTTATTGATAGAGATGCTATTGGCTGCCTTTAAAATACTGGCAAGAGAAAGTGCCAATGGGTCACACCCTATGCTGACACTATATATGTTATTTATTAGGAATTAATATAAAAACAAACACTTTCTTTTAAATGATTTTCATATACTATGATGTAGTCTTGGTTAAATACAGAGAACAAAGGGACTGAGATTATTTTAATAATCTTTTTTTTCATCTTTGAAGGTGAATTGTCACCAGCCATAACAAATCTTGCTTAGTAGACAGTTCTAGTATATCAACTGTAAAGGATGATATACAGTGAATATTCTTCTCCAAAAGACATTTTCTTCTTCTTCTTTACTCAGGAGTGAGCCCTGCTGGGATCCAGAGAAAATTATTCCCAGATAAATGAGTATAGGATTGCAGCTTTAATGCCTTTTAAAAATACCCTAGATTTTTGTAAGTACTTCTAGATTTAAATTTATTGCAGCATTGACAATGTGATGAAGAACCTCAACAGCTAAAAGAAAGTTCATTAAAATTCTGGGAGGCAGTCTTGTGCCAGAACAGTTCTCATGCTTCAAATATCATGCTTGGATTTCAGGAACATTTTTTTTTAGAAAATATCATTTAATCTTTTTATTAAGATCATTTCCTCAAAAACAAACATGCCAAATTACAACCAGAAAGACATGTTTTTTGATAATACATATAGCAAATGTACCACACAAACTCTTTCCAAACAGCTTTTAAAGTAGGTCAATAAGCAGTTAAAATAAGGAATGTCATCTCCATAACCCCTCTTTTACTAACTGGATGAACTAGTAGTCAACCCTGAATTTCAGGGTGTCAGAGTAACATAGCAAGTGGATTGGGGGCTGCTCGTTTCCTGTTTATTATCTCTAGGAATTTGATACATGAGCTTAGAATGTCATCTAAACAATTATGCTTAAAATCTAAAGTATTTATTTAAAGTATAAGCAGGTATAATTCTTCCTGTTAGGTAAGTTGGAAAGGGATGTAGGATGCAATCCTTTTTCTCGAGATGTGGGAAAACGATGCAGTTTTCAAAGAATGCTTTAAAACTTCCTCAAGACAAGGATAGGTGCTGGTTTTGACCTTTAAAGCCCTGCATGGCATGGGACTGGATTATCTGAGGGACTTGCATTTGGTGGGTCCCAGGAGGTGGACCTTCTCTGGTGTGGCTCCCTCCTTGTGGAACATTCTCCCTCCTGAAGTTAGGCTCGCCCCTTCCCTGCTATTGTTTAGGAAGTCCCTCAAGACCTGGTTATGCCATCAGACCTGAGGGGTTTTTTGGACCCGGAGATATTCTTAGATGGCTCCACTATAATTGATATTCTGCTCTCTCTGTGGGGTTTGTATATTTTAAAATTTAAATTTTTTTAAATTTTTGATAATGTTTTCATTTTAATAATCACTTTTTATATTTTTATAATGATTGTTTTTATCTATTTGCTATTTTATTTAATTGTTGTATGCCTCCCAGAGTCACTTTGTGTGAGATGGGTGGCTATATAAATGTGATCAATCAATCAATCAATCAATCAATCAATCAATCAATCAGGCAGTGTGAAGAAGTTGCCTTTCCTTATCCAAAGATAATGCAATCTTGAACTGCTTTAAATAACCACTAATTTTCAAAATAAAATATAGTGGGCATGTCTTGTTTGGTAAGTACCTTGTCAAAACTTTGTCTAGGAATTGTGTTCAGTTGTTATTGTTTATTTTTATTGATATCTTGGCTTTTCTGGTTATATAAGTAATAAAAAAATACAACTGTGAATGTATGCTTTGCTTTCTTAGTTGTATTTTTAAAGTATGAAAAATTAAATTGAGGAAACCATGATAGACCTGCATGTATTATGAATATAAAGAATTTAAATATTTTTCTCAAGACTCTAAAACTTGGAGTCATCCAATACATTCCTGGTTAAAAGCATAGGACAAATAACATAACATAATAATCAGTTAAATAACTGCTATAAAACTAAGCTGCCCAATGCAGTAGCTGGTCTAGCTAGACTTTGGCTTCCTCCAGAACGACTATTTGAGAGCAAGTTTCTGTTTCTTTGATACTCCAGATAAAGTTACCATTAGTGTCAATGTCAGGAAGAGAGGCTGAGTTCTCATTCTTTGCATCATATAAAAATAGATTCGTAGTTTTAGAATCAACACTGTATTTAAGATATATCACAAAGTACAAATAGAGAAAAAAACTTATAAACAGAGACAAATATTCTGTGCAGTGCTCACCTTTCCCATGTTGTTATCCTAGAGTGGCTAACTGAAATCCATTCTGGAGATTCTCCCTCCCCAATAAATACATGTACATGACACACCAGTGTATGCAAGTACATGTATGTATCCAAATAGATATTCCTGCCAGACTGAAGCCACCGTCTAAAAAAGTCAGGACCAGGATAAAAAATGTATTACTTGAATTAATTGCTAATTAAAATTAATTGCCTGTAACATTTAACAAAATTAACTGATGGGCATCTGCATTATCATTCATACATAAACCATTTTCAACAATAGAAACATATTGGTAAATACACACACAGTATTCCCTCTCTCCTTCCAGCTGAAACATCACAGGAAGGAAGGAGGGGGATGAGGTAAAGAGGAAGGGGGACATAATGAACAAGTAGTCAGACAGAAAAGAAAAGGGAGAAGTACTGCTTGGGGATTACAAAAAAGGGTTAAATTCACCAGGCAAACAGCTCCTCCAAAAAGGAGTTAATTTCCATAGTATTCTTAAACACATGAATCTTTTTTTATCAGCAAAGCAGCTGGGGGCTGCAAGCATTTACACCTCTTATTCTTTTAAACAAATGCCAAACAATCCCAGTTACAATTCCCAGGAAATTATTTGGAGAAAAATATTTTCCTATTAAATAAACATGGTATTACTCCCTTTTGATACAGTGTTAAATTCTAGACATCTTTAAAACTTCAAAATGGTCAATGAACCATTAATCTTGCCACAAGATTATTTATCTTGTAAACTGCTGTTGGCTTTGGTTTTGGGGGGAGAAAGAACACCTGTAGCAGTTTCTCTCCTCCCACTCCCCAAATAAAATGTTCTTTATCCTTTAAAATATTTCTTAATGCCATCATTGACATATTTAGCTCTGGGCTGGGTCAATTTCTTACATTTTCAATCTTCCTGCCAAATTTGAACTCTGATGTGTACTAAATCCCATATATTTAATAGATTGTTAAGTACTAAGAGACAAGAACCTGGTACAGATGAAATGAATAGATGACATCTTATTGGTGTCTGTAGCAGTTAAGAAATTGCATGGCACCATTAAGTGGAAAGATTTTGAACAATTGGAATGACCATTTTTCCATTACACAGTAATGTTCAAGCAGTCCTCTTATAAATAGCTGCCCAGAACCCAAGATGGTGTATCACATGCAAACCTACCATCACAGCACACTGTGTTACATAATTCCTGGCAAAAATAGACATAGATATTATCACATTTACTATTTTTCTACGATGGGATAATTTTTGAAATTATGTACTTGATAGTAAATACCTAAATGAGGTTCAGTTTAGTGAACCTCACTCAAATCATGTTAATATCACATTGAACTCCTAGCCGAACATATTTTGACCTTGGACAAAAAAAAGTTGACTTTTATCCTTTATTCAATAAAATTGCTTAGTTTAATTTTAATGAGAGTAGTCATCTGTTCTATTAAGAGGGTAAAAATAATTGCAGGAACTAACATTTCAAATGAGAATATATTTTAGAAATCTTTACAATGTCTCTGTGTAACAATTGCAGAATCAGATCTATAATAAGAATAAATGTTGTATCATATCTGATAATGCATAACAAAGCACAGAAATATGTTTCAGTTTTGGAAATCAAACACTGTTCAATGTTGATTATTCATAGAGCTATTCTGCATGGTCCTAGTTCTGGAAGCAATCTCTTCTATGAAAAAGAAGTTTTCATCATATACAAAACAAATAATTATGTGAGTGTGGAAAGAATTTCCTTTATTTAAAAGAATAGGGAACTTAAAATGACATCTAAAGCACATTTGGGGTTTAATACGCTATCAAAAATTAGATTAATTTCAAGTGAAGACACAAATATTCCAAAAATTTTCAGGGTTGGAAAGGCCAGGTGTGGACGGGGGTTCCCTGTTTCTGAAAGTGGGCTTAAGACAGGAAATAGACTTGAAGTTTGAAATATAAAGAAAGTTCATTTATACAGTCAATTGGACCTTCTCCTCAAAGAGTTGTTTTGATTATTAATATTTTTTCATCTCCTTTGTTTATACTTCTAAATAAAAAATGTGATAATGCTTGTTCCTGCTTTAATGTTATATGCTACTTATTTAATGTATAATTTGCACTCTTAGAGTAAATATACACTTCTTTGTTAGGAATATATATTTCTACATGAAAACATATATCTTTATGTGGTGTACATATACAATGCTTTGTTTATCTATTGTTTATAAATTGTTTGTAAAGTTAAAGCAGAACTTCTTAGATGTTTTTGGAATATAATGTGACATCACAAAATATTTTGTATCAGTTTTGCTTGCATAATGTGGTCTAGAAATACTAGAATTCTGCCAGCAGAGTGCAAGCAGTAAATTAAATATATAATTTATTTTAGTCTTAATACAATAATTGAAAGACATATTGCAAGTCATTTTTTTGCCTGTTTACAGAACTTTTAAAAGAAAAGTTAGTTTGATAAATAATACTGAATAATTTTTAACAAATATTCTACTAAAGGCACATTTTCTTTCCTGCAAATCATTTCTCAAATATATCAAAGGCTAACTTAGGCCTTTACATGTTGTTTTAATAACTCTGTAAAACAAAACAGTTAATAAATATAGGCTTCTCATTGGCAGTAGGAAGTATATGTAAGTAATATCACATTTACTAGATTGTCCCTTAATGTTTGTAATTTTCAGCTGCACCTCAAGAGATTTCCCTTTAGTAAGGTAAAATAACAGAACATGCAAAGAACACAGTTGCCTCATTGTACTCATTAAACATGTTCATTGTTTGTGAGAATAAAGCTGTGTTGATAATTTATTTTGGCAAAGCAGCTCTATGTCCCTTACGGTTGTTGCTTGTAATTCTACATTTTTATTTGTTTTTGCACAACATTTCTTGCCTTTATTTTTAAGGAAATAACATGGAATATTTATTGTATACAACTTACTACTCTCCTAATTTGCACTTCATGAACAAATGGCATACTTTAATAGATGGGAAGATTCCCCCCGCCCTACCAAAATTCAGTTCTTCATTTGTTTTGCTCACCATGCCGCATTAGCACAGTTTTCCCTTGTGTCCATCTGCCCGTGTACAATTTAGCCATGGGCATCTGTAGACCTTGTGGTGATCAGTATTGCAGCAAAAAGCCATATGTGTTTAAATAAAAAAACCTCCTTATTTCATTTGCTGTTTTAACTGGATGGATAACTTTTGTGCCTTAAGTCAGAGGAAGAGAAAATACAAAAATAATTGCTTCTATTCTTTAGGCAGTTTCATTTTCCCTTTCCAATATGGAATGCTTGTCAGCTTTCCTGATAAATGACGGCATGTATTTGCATAGATTTTACATTAGCAGAAAAATTAGTTTATTTGTGAAAAAGTAGTTTACATAATAATGCAAAGAATGGTATAAATCATGTTTATTAAGCTAAGGAAAGAAACTGTAGAAGCCTTTGCAGTAAAGGAAATATTGCCCCCTCCCCCACCTTCGCTTATTTTAAACTTTATTTTAAATGCATATGTGTTAGAGAACTTTGTAGTCCACTGACCAGATATTTCTAAAAGCAACCTTTTTTTAGAACAGGAATTCCACTTCTATTATTTAAATATGGAAATCTATTTACTAAAAGCTCTCAATAAACTTAATTTATACTTTATGAATTTTATTTACAAGCTTCAATAGAAAACTGTTGTTGCTTATAGATTATGCATAAAAGACACATTTAACACTTCTGATTCCTCTATTGATGTATTGTTGTCTGAAGTGTTTCTTTGAAAGATTTCAGTTGCTGTATCATCATTTAGCATAGCCATGAAAATAAGTGGTGTGGGATTTTTCCTATAGTTTGAATATATTCTTTTAAATCTGAACATTACTAGTTTCAAAACACATTTTAAACACTGGAATTTAGTCACACTTTGAATTATTACAGCATTCTTCATACAGAAGCGCAATGCCTTTCTTTGGGTGAAAAATGTCCAGAAATTTTTCAGGGAAAAATGTCCAGTTGTATCTTGTGGCCTAGGGGCAAACATTGTGTGCAAAGTATTGGGCATTTTTATGCTGTGGAAAACGCAGCTGTATTCAGAGCTGTTGTCTCATCCAGTTTTGCAAAATATCCTGTTGCTGATGGAACTTGCCATGCTACCGAAGTGCTTTAAAAAGTGTGCCTTTGCCACTTCTCGAATCTGGGGCGCCCTGGGTACCAGCTGTCATAGCTCAGCTAATGATGACAAATATCCCTCTTCATGCAGATTGCGAGTTTGCTGGCTGCTATGATCAGGCAGCCAGATTACCTTTCTCAGACACTAACTTAACCTTTTAAACTCAAATTCAGAATGGGATTATCTAAATGATTTTCTTTCTCTTTTAAGTGAATACATAAATATATTCCAAAACAGTTTTCATTCCTGTTGCACTAAAAGAATGGGGAACTGATCTGATCATGCCCATAAGCAGTAAATACACTTTGCAGGTTAAAACAACCTCTCTGTGCTGTTTGAAATCAGGGCTGATTTCCCCACCGGCATCAGAGAGCCTCATAACATCTATTTGTTAACAATGTGATTGTGTAAGATTTGCCTGAAGTTTTAGAATAATATTCAAATTTATTGGATATTAATACTGTGACCATGTCTGGGAGCCTTCAGTCTAATTCATATTTCATTTACTCATTTGAACCAAGCCTTAGGCCTCAGCTCAACGTGATCTCTAAAATTTCCCTAGTGTTATATGTACAAATGTTTGCAGTTAATTCGTGGGATTGAGTAAGCATTACAGGAGTAATTGTTTTTTCAATGTTTTGTTCTTAATAGAAGCTTTCAAATATGAACCATTTTGTACAGTTTATGTTGCTGTGCATTGCTCTCTTGTATACTAATACTGAATTCATTCTCTGAATGTGAATCATTCTGAACCCATACAAAGCCTACCTGCACACAAGAAGATGACTTGGCTTTGAAAAAGTAACATAACAATCTTTATGGCTTTTTTTTTTACAGAGAAAAGCCACAAATAGCCCAATGAAGACTAAACATAGATCAGAATATGCTGATAAAATCTTGGGAGGGAGAACTGGAGGTGGAGAGTAGAATGGAGTAATCTGAAACCTTCAGTAAGAGCACTCCACAGTGTAACTCCATGTTGCAGTTCCTAATTTTCCTATTATTATTTATCACAAGGCATGATTGCGTAGAAAGATTTAAAAATAAAGGGAAAGGATGCAAATTGAAATCCAGTTATTTATTTTTACTCTAGTACTTCTTTTTTGCCAAGAAGCTGCCAAGGCAGTGTTCAATAAATAAAATTTTAAAAATGTAACAATATATTTAAACAGCAATTATTCTTATTATTTAATATAGACTGAGATGTAGCTGAAGAGGCAGAGTGCTTTTTCAATAGAGGATGAAGAAGTCCTAAGAGGTCTATGTTGTGCTTATATGCTTTCACCTGAAATAATGAGCTATTTCAGTACTTAATTAATGTTGGGGGAGTCACTCTAATCAGAAGCTTCATGAAGAAAGCCATTCACTACCTCAGATCACTAACAGCTAAAGGAGAATTTTCACAGTTCCTCTCAGCAGTCCATTTATAAGCCCAGAAAAATTGTTCTAATAAAAATTGTTCTATCTAGAAGTGGTTTTGCTAACTTGAATGTATGGGATGTTCTGGTAGTTCTAGAGAGATCCCAGCCAGAGAATTCTGTGTCAGCTCTGATATGAGAAGGATGCTCCAAGATTATATGCTAAATAATCTTTACTGGACAAAAATCTCCCAACTGATTTCACTATTTGGAAAACTTGCTATTCTTAATGGTTTCTGACCCTGTGCACCTTCACATAACTTTAACCAAAAACTTTCTATAGATAAGATTTTAGTGAGAAACCCACTCCTCAAATGTACAAGGTTTTCCCCCACTTTTTTTTTTTTTAACCATTGCAGCAATAGTAACAATAAATTTATCTAATTTTATGCTTTATGTTTGGGAATGGAAGATCCAGGAAACAATTAAATCAAAATACTGTTAAAACTGTAATTATTCCAATGCATGGCTTCATGTAAAGGGTAGGGAAACATAAAGCAGTATCAAGGATGCTGGCTTTCCAAGGACTGCCTTTCAGTTTGAAAAAGGAAGAGGTAGACTTGGTCTTGATGGTGATGTATCCGCATGCTGATATGAGAGCAGGTCAGGGAGATTAAATTTCCTCTCTTGTCTATCCCACATGTGATGTTGAATATTGCAGCTGTCAAATTCTCTACTCACCCTTCCCAAAGTTATATATGATTGGCTATAGACAATTGCTGGTTGCTGTGATTGCCTGAAGAAAAAAATGTATTCTCCTATGTGATTGGCCTAAACATCATGTCTTCCCCATACCACTTGGATGGCATTTTAGTAGGCTTATATTTTATTATTTTTTCACAACCTGGTGATGATGGAGGCATTGACTGGTCCATTGCACAGATAAGCAGACAATTGTTCTGCTCAAATTCCTAAAAAGGAGATATCTAAGGTCCAGCACAAAGGCTAGCATATAGCAATAGTCCTCACACACATGCAGTTACTCCAGGCTGCACACCGAGTGATGAATTGCCAGCAGTTAGGTTGCCAAATTATCCCTGTCCTGTCCTGTCCTCTGTGAAACATATGTAAATTGCATCAAATAAAACCTGGTTCTTGGTGTATGTTGTTATACATTCTAAGGTCTGGATGGAATAGAATAAACCATACTTAGGGTCAAAACAGAAAAAAAATCTGGCTATACAGTAAAAGTATATTAAAGTATACAGTATACATATCACAAATAAGGAAATAAGAGGAATTATCTGTAATTTGTCATAAAAATTAATAGTAATATAATACTTGTAATAACCAAACCAGAGTCAAGAAATTGGAGCATCACTTCAAACTGAATAGACAAGAATCAGTGGATTTTACCACTTAGCAGGGTTGTATGCTAGAAACAAAACTGTTATGAAAGCTGTCCAGTTTGTAGGGTAAATGTTGTAGATGCAAATAGAAATTTCTAGCCAGTCAAGGAAAAAGTACAAATAGCCATTTAAAAATGGAACATGACACTGAAAAGCTGTTAGTCTATAGTTTGACCCAAGTAATTCTGTAGCCTCATAGCTAAAAGTGCAGCCATTTTTTTTTCTAGGCTAGCATTGCTGTTTTATAAACTGCTCCTGATTGTCGCATACCACAAAGTGGTATGAAGTGAAATGGCTGTGCCTGCACACACTGAAGCAATAGATTCCAAGGTAGCTGCATGAGCTGCTTTAATGATTGGAAATAGGTGTTCTGTACAAGATCTCACACATTCTGAACCACTTCTTGCAAAGTAGTTATACAGCTCTAATAACTAATATTGCATCTACTAGGAAGCAAAGCTGGGGGCAATTGCTAAGACTCCAGAAGACAGGCTGAATATTCAAAAGGATCCTGATAGATCCATTGAGTCCTATTCAACAAAATGTCGTTCAATGGCGAGAACGCATTTCAGCAGAAAACAACAGATGCACAGGTACAAGACAGGCAGTACCTGGCTTCGCATTAGTCCTTGTGAGAAGGATCGGGGTGTCTTGGTAGACCACAGATTAAGCATGAGCCAGCAATGTGCTGCAACTGCTAAAAGAATCTATGCAATTTGGGGCTGCATCAACAGAAGTATCAAATGATAGTGCCATTCTATGCTGCACTGGTCAGACCACACCTGCAATACTGTGTCCAGTTTTGGTCATCATAATACAAAAAGGATGCTGAAGAACTTGAAAGAGTGCAGAGAAGAGGGACAAAGATAGTAAGGGGCTTGGAGGCTAAATCTTACGAAGAGCAGTTAAAGGAACTTGGTATAAAGAAAAGAAGATTAAGGGGATATGTGATAGTGGTCTTCCAATACATGAAGGCATGTCATAGGGCAGATAGTATGGATTTATTCTCCAAACCACTTGAAGGTAAGACAAGAATCAATGGGTGGAAGCTTAACAAAGAGAGATCCAAACTTGAAAAAAAGGAGGAATTGCCTGTCTATGAGAGCTAGCCTCATAGCCTGCCTCCTGAAGTCATGAGTGATCCATCACTGGAAGTTTCAAGAAAAGATTGGATAGCCCAGGATGGTATGAGGATTACTGCATTGGGCATGGGGTTGGACAAGAAGATCTTCAAGATCCTTTCCAACCCTATGATTCTACCTTAGTGAATGTTTTTTATTGTCAAGCATATGCAATTTTAGTATGTTATTTTAATTAAATTAATTAAACTTAAATATTTGAAATGGCAGCTTGTGCACACTTTTAAGTGCTTCAGAACCATGTCCAAAATCATTAATTTTGATAAGGCATTCTACTCGAATACCTTTGTAATACATAAACATAAATTGGCAATTACAATTTGTTTAAAAGCTTCACAAGCATCAAGGGTAGTGCAACACATTATTTTATGCAACAGTTATACTGTCTGAGAAGTAAAAAGAGCAAAGATGCAACACTTGGTCCACAGTATTCTGCAGTTTGTTGCTTGAATAGATATCAGTGCTGAAACAAAAGAAGCTTTTTCATGTTTGAATTTGTCCCATCTGTGTGATCTGGTGGCTGTGTGGGAGGAGGTGTTATCACATGAATCCAAATGCACAAAGTCAGTTGTTTTATAGACTCTTTTCTGTGCTTGAAGGAGTTTATAGGTTGCCTGCTCTATTGTGTGTCACTTGCAGCTGACATGTGTGCATTGTCCTGAGCATATTTGAGGTGTAATTACAACTAATGAAGCCTAGAACACAGCTCTTTCACTGAGTATTGCATTCATTTTTCTCTGATTTTTCAAAAGTTGCTATATAATTTTTATATGATGTACAATATTTGAACCTGCCTGGAGGTATTTGACACTATTCCATTTCCTTATGCATGTGGAAGTCAGCTTCATTTTTAGAACTCTGACAATTATGCATTCCATCTGCTAGGTATGTGCCTTAAATATTTACCCAAATGGGTTGAGATGTGGATCCTTCAGAAGTAAAACAAAATAATAAGAGTGTATGAAAGCTCAATTTCTTATTAAATTAGATGTACAGAAGAATATGTAAACATTAATTTTTAAATCAAACAACAGATATGCAGTATAAGTTATAATTAAAGACGATATATCAGCTCCCCCCAAAAAAATAATGACTAAATTTTTCCCTTCCAAAGTTCGTGGCTCAGTAAGAGTCTATAAGAGCTGTACACTATCAGTGTACAGAATGTTAAAAAAATCAAAACCAATAAAATTTTATATTTTATTAAATTTTGGTTTGTGATCAGGGGAATATTATTTTGTGTCTGGTTTGAAATCTGAAAGTTTTGCTTCACCTTAGTGAAACAGATGTGATAGATTTTCATTTTTGGAGGATAAGATTCAAGTTACAGGGAGTTACACCTGTTATACAGGTGTCTAAGAACAGGGAAGTCTTCAGAAGGCGAAGTAGTTTGTATTACAAAGTGAATCAGTAAATTAGTAGTATATGAATACCTATATTATCTTAACTATACTATTTAGATTTTAAAAGTTTAAAATTTTAACTTTCTGGGGAACTATACTAAAGTTTTATAATCACTTTCACCAGTTTACTCTCTAAGATTTGCTCTTGTTCAGTTTTTCTGTTGAGAATCTCAGCTTAACCCTTCTATTCAGTTGCTAGATAAAGATAGTTGGTATTTAATATGTCATAATAATCCGGGGGGGAGAGGGGGGGAGGGAGGGAGGGGAAGAGAGAGAGAGAGAGAGAGAGGTCAACCCAAATTAATCCACTGTAAAATGAAGGCCTCTTCTTGAAGGTAATGGACATTTAACTAACTGCTGTACCTCACTGGTCCATTGTGAGTTGGTAGCTATATGTTTTTGACTTCCCAATTTAGGACTGAGAGTAACTAGGTTTTCAAGAGTTTAATATTTAGATCTAAATATTAAAAACTTGTTTAAAGCTGAACTGCAGTCAGGTCCAGAAATATTGGGACATCAATACAATTCTAGCATCTTTGGCTCTATACACCACCACAATGGATTTGGAATTAAACAAACACAATGTGCCTTAACTGCAGACTGTCAGCTTTAATTTGAGGGTATGTACATCCAACTCAGGTGAACGGTGTAGGAATTACAACAGTTTGCATATGTGCCTCCCACTTGTTAAGGGACCAAAAGTAATGGGACAATTGGCTTCTCAGCTGTTCCATGGCCAGGTGTGTGATATCCCCTCAGTACCCCAATTACAATGTGCAGATAAAAGGCCCAGAGTTCATTTCAAGTGTGCTATTTGCATGTGGAATCTGTTGCTGTCAACTCTCAAGATGAGATCCAAAGAGCTGTCACTATCAGTGAAGCAAGCCATCGTTAGGCTGAAGAAACAAAACAAACCCATCAGAGAGATAGCAAGAACATTAGGCGTGGCCAAAACAACTGTTTGGAACATTCTCAAAAAGAAGGAACGCACCGGTGAGCTCAGCAACACCAAAAGATCCGGGAGACAACGGAAAACAACTGTGGTGGATGACCGAAGAATCCTTTCCCTGGTGAAGAAAACACCCTTCACAACAGTTGGCCAGATCAGGAACACTCTCCAGGAGGTAGGTGTATGTGTGTCAAAGTCAACAGTCAAAAGAAGACTTCACCAGAGTGAATACAGAGGGTTCACCACAAGATGTAAACCATTGGTGAGCCTCAAAAACAGGAAGGCCAGATTAGAGTTTGCCAAACAACATCTAAAAGCCTTCACAGTTCTGGAACAACATCCTATGGACAGCTGAGACCAAGATCAACTTGTACCAGAGTGATGGGAAGAGAAGAGTATGGAGAAGGAAAGGAACTGCTCATGATCCTAAGCATACCACCTCATCAGTGAAGCATGATGGTGGTAGTGTCATGGCGTGGGCATGCATGGCTGCCAATGGAACTGGTTCTCTTGTATTTATTGATGATGTGACTGCTGACAAAAGCAGCAGGATGAATTCTGCAGTGTTTCGGGCAATATTATCTGCTCACATTCAGCCAAATGCTGCAGAACTCATTGGATGGCGCTTCACAGTACAGATAGACAATGACCCAAAGCATACTGCAAAAGCAACCAAAGAGTTTTTGAAGGGACAGAAGTGGAATGTTATGCAATGGCCAAGTCAATTACCTGACCTGAATCCCATTGAGCATGCATTTCACTTGCTGAAGACAAAACTGAAGGGAAAATGCCCCAAGAACAAGCAGGAACTGAAGACAGTTGCAGTAGAGGCCTGGCAGAGCATCACCAGGGATGAAACCCAGCGTCTGGTGATGTCTATGCGTTCCAGACTTCAGGCTGTGATTGACTCCAACGGATTTGCAACCAAGTATTAAAAAGGGAAAGTTTGATGTATGATTATTATTCTGTCCCATTACTTTTGGTCCCTTAACAAGTGGGAAGCACATATGCAAACTGTTGTAATTCCTACACCGTTGGATCATCCAACACCTGAGTTGGATGTACATACCCTCAAATTAAAGCTGACAGTCTGCAGTCAACACACATTGTGTTTGTTTCATTCCAAATCCATTGTGGTGGTGTATAGAGCCAAAGATGTTAGAATTGTGTCGATGTCCCAATATTTCTGGACCTGACTGTATTTCCATAGGTCTGTGAAATCTGAATTTCAATTAGGAAATCAGATTTGCCTAAATACAATAAATTATAGTATGCAATTCAATACAAAAAGATTGTCTACCGGGTTTAGAATGTTATCTAGATACTAATCTGAGCCTGGAAATAAACCAGATTCATAAACAATCATTCAAAAAAGCATATTTTAAAATGTGAATATTAACTCAGTTTATAATATTCAGATGACATGAGAAGACAAAGGCTATTTTTGTGACAGTGCTGGAAGAGGAAAGAGGGAAACAACCAAGAAATTATGATGTAGCAAAACTCATTCTTTGATGTCTTTATTGTGAAACTAAGATAGTACATTAAAAATATTAAAACAGCAACAGATTTAGGGTAGAATTTCAACACAAAAGATGCTGAATTCTCCAAAATAATAATACAAATGGCTGTACTATACAAGTCTATAGTAGGTTGCATTAGGAATCACAGAGTAAATATAGCTCTGGGTAGGAGGCGTGTAATGAGTTAAGAAGAAGAGAGGAATATATTCACGTAGAAGCAATTTAATCCTGAAGTATTAAGGATTAAAATCCCTAAATCTTGTTTTTCTTTTCCCTCTCCACTCCATCTTGCTTACATGCCTTGTCTATTTATAGTATAAACCTTATGATAGAGTTTTTTATTTATGTGTTGAAACTCTGAGATTCTGGGTTTTTTAACATATTTTTGCTAATACAAATATTTATAATATAAAGAATATTTTGTTAATGAGAGGGTTTTTTAAATTAAATCTTCCTTGGAGATTTTAAAATAAGAAATGGACAATATGCAAGAAATATAACTCAAACATATAAACTCTTAGCACAGCCTACTACTGTGATTTTTGCATAGCAATCTGTGATCAAAAATGTAGATTTTGAGATGTCTTTCAGGTTTTCTTTTAAACTCTAAATCCTGTTTAGTGATTCTGCTTTTGAGTTTAATTCAAGCAGTCTGTTCTGGATTTAGCACATACTAAAGTAGGAGAGATCAAAGGTGAGTGTGGTACTTTGCCTCTCTTCCATTCATTTCATCCCCCTCCTTGGGTGAGGTCAACTTCTGAAGCAGGTTCCCCACACAGTTCAGAAGCTAGATTTTCAAGAGTCCTAGACATCTAAATATCAAGCACTTGTTTTCAGCAAACAATCTCCATAGCTCTATGAAATCTGCATCTTAATTAACTTAACTGTTACCCAGGGTAATTAATAACTGTTTACTGAATCCTAAGATTTTTATGCAATACTACTACAGTGTTATGCATTGGGGTATATATGTTTACAAAATGAAGCACTTCATACCTTATGCAAACTAGCACCTCTCTGCTATTCCTTAAAGCAAATTATCTTTTTTCTCACCCTGTATGATATGAACCTGAAAATTTTACAGCTACTTTAAGTAGTCAAATCATTAACATTAATGTGACTTTTAAAGCAGATGCCATCTAGAAGCCAGTAGAAAAGTTTTATGAACTATGTATATTGCTGTCTCATTTAATAAATGTATTGCTGTATTTTGCATGAACAGTTTCCAAAGATTTATCACAGATAGCCTTGTATATTGTTCATTGCAATGCAACTGAGACTTATTAGATGACAAATAATTGTATCCAGAAGCGTCCTTTCAGGAGGGTTTGCTGATAAAGTACCAACCTACATTTCTGGCAAATCAAGATCTGCAGATACCTAAAATATAATGTAAAATTATTGTTTTATCTATCGATAGTTGTAGAGTCTTTTTGTTGCCATTTAGTGGTCATCTCGGTTTTTTCTGCCTGGATGTGGTAGCTCCATGGAGTACTATCATTTTTGTGCAGATTCAAAGAAATATGAGCAGCATTCTATTCATAGTTCTAACAGTTTTCCTTGGTTTTCTTTCCCACTGAAGACACTGCATGTATCAAAAAATGATGTTGAATTCCACCCAGAAAGCCAGTCCCGAAAGCTGTGAGGTCCTTTAGAGAAGTAATGAAAATAAAGTATATGATTCCACCTAGAACTGGTAATAGAAACAGGAGACATTTCCTTCTGCAAATGTATATGCCTTCTGTTCATGAAGGTTTTCCAGATTCTGTGCTTTATGTCTTCTCTAAAGTTAGTGGTCATTTCAACAACTTTACCTACTCAATTGGAAAAAAAGATTGGATTACCAAATAAATGAATAAGGTCTGATGATACAGCAATTAAAAGGCTTATTCATTCTCTTGTCAGCATGACTTACATCAACCACATGTCCTATAAAAATCAGCTTTTGAACTGCTTGTTTCAGCTTTTCCTAAAACAATCTTTTTCTTGCCTAGATACTTTTTAAAATTGTATATTCCATTTAAATATCCGATGGACATATATTGTGTTGAGCAGTTGCCTCATTAATCCTGACCTTACATCTTGTTTATTGTAAATCATATTAACTATCTACCATTATATTTTCTAATAGTCTTACAGTGTGAAAAATAGAACTCTCGTAGTCTTAAATCAGAGAAAATGGATGTGTTATGGTACATTGTCCTTTCTTTATTTTATTTTTTTAACAGAAAGTCTAGTATTTACCTGGTTGAAATTCAGATTGTTTTATTATGGTGTCAATTCTTTGGTTTTGGCAGCACTTCTAAAAGTGCCTATCCACAAAAGGACTACCACAAGGAATGAATGCAAGTGTTGACACCACCTAACAAGCAAGGATTATATGTTTACAGAAGGAGTAATATGATAGGTCAAGTCTAAGAGGCACTTCTCAAGAGCACTTCGCCACATAATGAGTGACTGACTAGCAAGCGCACCGCTGCCACTCTTTGGCTTCATTTCAGTGCTGATGCCTGCCTCTCTCCTCCAAAGCCCTCTTGATCATGTTCAGCTGCTCTGTTCTCATGTGGGGAATAATAGTAGAGTAAAGCTGCTTTTCTGTCTCATTTTTCTTGCTAATTTACACATTCAAGCCATTTTTTCTTTGCTATCCTTATTTGCTATTCCCTTTTGTCAAGGCACTGTTCTCTTTTTTGCCTCAGGCCTAGGAACTAATTTGAGCTTCTATAATTACTTCATGTTTTACACCTGTCTGCATATCATGCACCCCTTGTCTCTGCACTTAAGCTGTATATTTCCTTGCAAATAATAAGGAAAAAAGGCTAGTTTTCACAGGAGAAGAATCCTCAGGTTTTTCTCCCCTCCCTCTCCACTTCCAGAAGAAACACAATCAAACTGCTGAGATGTTTTCAGCAGTGCAGCTGACCTTTGGGGTTCATGAAGGACGAATGAATGCTGCCCGTTCAGACAGTTTGTGTTAAGACATTGCTGAGGAAAGAGCTCTAAGCATTATGCCTCTTGAATGAAGTACTGGTTGTAATCATTTTAAAATAATTAAGACACTGAACACACTAGTATCATTCCATGAGGCTGCTGTTCAGCTGTTCTTCTGCTTTAATAATAGCTTATTAAATCTGGGTCAAACACACTCCAAAGACTTCCACAATGAATGAGCTATTCAAAAAGTTATGTTTCTTTTTTTTTATGCAGCTGATTAGATTTTTAACTTAAGTGACAGCTGCAGTTCATTGCTTGCTCTATAGTGTCCTGCAGCCAAAGTAGAAGCCTTTTGTAAATTGTTCTTCGGTTGGCAAAAGCATTCTTAAATAAAGCTGGGTTGCTTTCCTCTTAGAGCTTGCCCCAATCCAATTAGGAGTTTAACAAGGGTCAAATTAAGGAGACTTTGCACTTCATGTTTGCATCATTAGCCATAAGACTGTTTTCTGAGTGTATGACCATCAAGGGGTGGGCTGGCAGATTGGATGGGGGGAGGGAAGGCAGCAAGGCAGAATGGACACAAAGCTGTCATCCACCATGTGGTGCATCTCCTGAATGAATGGAGGCCCAGCAGGCTAGGAACAACACTTCCAGTTGTCTTTGGGGGTTTGTTGTCTTGTAAGTTTCAGCTGGTAGATAGTTGTTTGAAGGCTACAGGTGTGAGTCAGAGCTGATGAAGAAGCGTGTGCTCTGTGCCAACTCATTTCTTTCCTAGTAGCCTATTGTTATTGGACAAATGACTGGGAAGACATGAAGTTAGAAATCTCTTGAGAATTCATTATTTTTGATGAGATGACAACTATCCAGCTTCATTGTACTCATTGCTCATGCTGTTTCTTGGCATTAATTTTTTTCTGCACATTAAGGATATCATAAAATCCAATTTTTTTTAAATAACAGTATTTGAGAGAAGGTGAGGGGGGGAAGAGACAAGAACCAGACTGATAGAGACTATGTATTTAATTAGCCAACTTTGTTGGTAGCAGAATGGGATAATGCAGGAAATCAGAATATCTATCTGATACTTCCACTCTGTAACATCTTTGTCTTGAAATGAATATTTACATTGTCTTACTTTATTTATGTCTTGCCTAAAAACATAACTGAAATTCTTAAAATTTTCATTGGAGGAAGAAAGGGGAAGAATAGGTAAGACCCTATTTCACACGTAACTTTTAACAGCAAGAAAAAGCCTCCTGCTAATTAGTGTTAAGATGTGTGGGATATTGCCAGAAAACTGTTGCGGTATCTCCTTAGTAAATTCTTTGTGCTTCCACACAGAATAATTATTTATCTAAAAATAGCACTTTCATTGTTCCTCCCCCACCACAAACCCATTAAAAGGTGCTTTAATATCATGTGAGTTTTTATAGCTTAATCCCTTTTCAAAAAGCTTTTCAGAATAAAAGCTCTGAATGGTTCTCAGTATTAATTTGATGTGACTTCTGTACAATATGATTTGAAATTCTTAGAAGTGTGAGTGTGTTTTGCAGCTTATTCTTTGAGCTTGAGTGTGTAGACAATACCAGCTAAATGTTCAATAGAATCTAGGTTACAAGCCTTTATACAAAGTCCTATTTTGCTGCTTTTTTTCTATTTTTATATAATTTACTTGATTCCAGAATGAATTAAACATGCACTAATCACTGATTTCTAGATATATGCATTGCTATATGAAACTTTATTTCTTAAGTTTCATACAAATGTGAGAAATTTAAAATAGGATTTCAAAAACTGAAATAATGTTGAATATATTTAAATATATTTCACATATCTTGAAATAATGTTCACTTATTGATCTGATTTGATAATGATTTGAATCTACAAATATTTTTACACTTGAAATTTAATCATTTTCTATCATCCTAGACTTAAAAAAAACATTACTTTGTCTTTTGCTTTTGCTTTAACAAGGTTGGAGTGAATTTATCTTTGTGGTTTCTCTAAAAAAAATCATGTCCTGATTAATGTGTCTCAACACATTTTGTCCAGTGAATGCAGATAGAGAATTTAGTGAGTTTGAATAAATAAAATAATATTTAATTACAGGTTCAAAATACTGTTACTGCTCACCCAACAGTAATCATTCAAAACAATGGTATATTCAAATTTACATTTACTCTGCAGTTCCCATTAAAATCTTCAATGGATATTTTTATGCTATGATAGATCTGTAATCTGGAAGGTATAAGCATTTGACTAATAATGACAGTAAATCCTGTGAAATTTATTAAAAGCGACATGTTTTCCTGAACAAAGCATCCCAGAGTCTGTCATAGTCATAATCGGAAAATATTTTAGAAATGTTTAGAAATAATATATTTTACAAATGCTGCCTTTTTACTATTGAACTGAATACAGAGAAGGTCTGTCAGTCAAGTGCCATTAATAAAAGAATAGGTTATAAAAATGAATGGTTCTTACTAATTAAAAATACCACACTTTTCTATTTGCTATTAGTAGTTCTGATAAAATCAGAAATATCCAGGGGCTAGTTTATTTATTAAATAAATATAGGCATACCTTTTTACAGGCACTATTGTTGGAAGCATAGGCATCAGCAGTGGGAAGCAAAGGAGGGCAAGGAATGAAACATGCATAACAACGTTGAAGTGCAAACTCCACTCCTTAAGCATACGTGTGACATGGCAACACAAGTCGGAAATAATTGAGGTTACATTGTGAGTCACAATGCACATTTCATCATTTTAGCATCATTGTGGTCAGGAACAGACATCTGTGGCTAGAAGATGAATGATACACTACTATACAGAAATAATCCCTTCAGTTAAACTTGAAACTTAATCCCCTTGTGCTTTTCTCTTGATAAAGAAATTGAGAAAGAGAACCCAACATCCACAGTGATGTGTTTAGTATCCCGTGTCTAAATCCAGACATTTGCTTTCCATAGACTGCATTACCCATGTGAATTGGCACCCATGTTTTATTTGCATAAGCAGAATATCTTTAAATGTATTTACTTTTTCTTCTATTTTTTCCTCATATAGATTTTTTTTCACATAGATATTGATGCCTAGTATAGAGTGTTAAAGATCTGTTTTGAAGCAAAGGACTTTTTCCAGGCTTGTTGCATAGTGCTAAGTAAATGTAAATGTATTATAAAAAAAACTGACTGGCATTACAATAGAGATGGGCAGACTTCAAATGCTGCTGAACCTCAACAAGCCACAATCCCAGCCAAGATAGTCAATGAGTGACTGGAGTTGTACTTCAGCAATAATTGGAAGGCCACAGGTTGCCCTTTCCTGTGATAAAATTACTGAAACAGTTACCATTAGATAATGCAGTGTTGACTTGACAATGTCATACAGATGTTGCTTAGCGTTTATTATCTTTAATGCATTATAATCTGTCTATATAAATTGTGAATTTGGCTTATTTATGCTAATCTAAGAAGATCCAGTATAGATTTTTAAATAACTGAATACAATTTTGGGGAAAATATTTATTTGTTTAAATTAATATTTTTTGCGCCCATCTCATAGCAATGATTCATGTAAAATGAAGGATACTCTTTAGTTAGTTTGGATAATATTCTCTTGCTAGAATCTCTACACAATTTTTAAAAGAAATGTATGATTGCATGTATCATTTTCATTGGAAAACAGTTCTTAATATATATTATATGTGTAATCAATATTATCTTGTAAAAGGAATGTTGTGCAAAAAGTAGGAGGATTATGCAATTTGTAGAATTGCTATCAGTATTCTGTGCTGCTAACAACTATTGTATATCTTTCTGTTCAGTATATTTTTATACATAAATAAGATATTAAAAATAGATCCTATAACTTCTGTGGAAATAGATAGCATTTATTTTATTACTTTGACAGAACTTTTTCATTAGTTTTAGGGTTATCCCCCCCCCCCATTTGTAGTAATGGCATTCCTTTTTTTATGCTTTATGTGTGTGGAAGAGACAGAGATAGGAATAATTTAGATCTGGATTGACAGCCCTGAAAACTAAAGGCCTTTATTTATGCATGAGCACTAGCAAGGCAGGCTTTCTAACCCTACTTCACCCTTCCTTGACCTGAAGAACCAAAGTCTGCTCTAGGGATAAATGCCAAGTTGCAGTCTTGAACCCAGACAAGAATAAGTCCCACTGCAATTACGTTTAATTTAAGGGTGCATCCAGAAGAGCAGTCTTAACATATTTCATTTCAATGTACTTTTACCTTTTTGTTTACTTGAAAAAGTGGGTCCATATTTTCTACACAAGTGTTTCTTCCAGTTGCAATTCTGAGCCCTGCATATTTTTGTCTTACAAATGTGAGTTTTGCTAGATTGCATCCATTTGGTACAATTGTATCAATAAAGCTATCTCAAAACAAAGCATTGAGCCTTTCCAGCAGATTAAAGAAGGAGATCTTGATTAATGGATACATAGTAAAAATGGCTTATAGTCATTGATAAAACCATAAATATGTATAGTAACACTTGGAAGCATACAGCCTGTGTTGAATTAATAGAAAAATGTAAGTGAATTAAAATTAGCAGCAGCAGTATTTACTTAAGAGATTTGTATGGCCACCCATCTTAAAGCACAACTCTGGGCAGCTCACAGCAACAAAACCACGGAACCATAAAAACATAAAACAAAAACCTGGCACTTCAGTCAGCTCCCTGGGATGCCACAATAACCAACCCTAGACACCCTACCTCAGCACCTAGGTAAAAAGCCAGGTCTTGATGGCCTTCCAGAAGGCTAAAAAGATGGAGGCCTGCCAGATCACTGGGAGGAGGGTATTCTACAAGGTAGGGGCAGCCATGAAAAAGGCATGCTTCCAAGGTCCCACTAGATGGCAGCATTTCAGGGAACAGACCTGGAGCATACCTGCCCTATCTAACCTGGTGGACCAGGCAGATATATTGAGGGAGAGGGTCCTGGTCCTGTGTCATGTAGGGCTTTAAATGTGATAACCCAGCACCTTGAATTGCACCCAGAAGGGAACTTTGAGCCAGTGCAGCTTGCACAACAGAGATGTAAACCTAGAAGCACCCAACACTGTGCGAGCCACTACATTCTGGACCAGTTATAGCTGGTCTTGAAGAGTGGTCTTTAAGGGTAGCCCAATGTAGCGCATTGCAGTATTCCAAATAGGAAGTGACCAAGCCATGAGTGACCGTAAGTGACCATGAGTAAGGCCTCTCAGTCCAGGAAAGGGCGTAATTGGCACACAAGATGAATCTGCGCAAAGCCCCAACACCCCCAGGCACGGCTTCTACCTGCTCCTTGAGCAGGAACTATGAATCCAGGAGGACCCCCAAATTGAGCACCAGCTCAGTCAGGGAAAGTGCAACTCCATCCAGAGTCAAAGATGTCACCAGACCCTGCAGGGCCAAAAACCCAAAGCCACTCCATCTTCCCCAGGGTTGAATCAAAGTCAGTTCCTCCCTATCCAGACCCTCACAGCCTCCAGGCACTCAGTCAGCACTGCAACAGTATCACTTGCCCGGCCAGGGTTGGAGATGTATAGCTGCGTTTCACCAGCGTACTGATGACACCAAGCCCCTTCCATTGAATGACCTCGCCCAGTGGTTTCATGTTATAAGTAATAAATTTCCATCTCTGCTATTAAAGGGAATGGAATATTTTTAAAGGAATAGTTTCAAAATTACACTGAATATATTTACATTTGCTTTTGTATTATAGCATTTCAGGAGCAACTTTAAACAAATACATTTCCCTTGGTAATGTAAACCAAATTAATTTCAGAGTCTGCAATTCCAGAATCTCTATCAATCTTACGAGCTCTTACTTCTATTGTAGAAGTTCGAGTCAAGATAGTTCAAACTCAGGAGTAATACTGTAGTGCCTCGTATTTTCATTTTGTCTGTCTTATTTTGGGTTCAGGAAGTATTAGGGTAGGAAATTCATGGAAAGAACATAGAGGGCATAGAGGAGATAAACAGGAAGGCGTGAGTTGTAATTTAACTCAAGTGGACATAAGGAATGCCCACTTACCTTCTTTCATGCTATTGCATATGTCTGTTTCTCATTTCCCATGGCTCAATTTTCTGTTAGCTTCAGTAATATCACTAGGGAGGTGCCTCCATGAGTTATACAAAATGTAACAAACATAAAGTATTAAAAATATATATATTTGGAATGCTTTATAGGATCAAAAGGATGTAGCAGGTATATTATACTTTTCCTTAAAACAGTATCCACTTTTAGCAGATGTTTGCTGTGTCTGTCCTGGAAATCACTACAGAAAGAGATGGTTCAACTTCCTTGGGCACTGATAAATGACCATCATTTATTCTGAATAATTAGCCAGACATAAGTTCCATTGTGTAATTTTGTATAATTAGCCAAATATGAATCCCATTGTTTTCCATAATGCATTGATAGTTTGAACATAAGAACATAGGCTGCCTTGTGCCATGTCAGACTATTTCTTCATCTAGCTGAATATTGTCTGCTAGAGCAAGCAGAATTCTCCTAGGTCTCAGGCAAAGTTCTTACATTGCTTGCTACTTGATCCTGTATATTCAGAGTGGGGAATTTATTTTGGTCTGGGAGATAAAGAAACTGGAATCAAGTAATTAAGAAATTATGTGGAAGTAGTAAATTGGATGACAGCCATAAGTAGGCAAGGATGGAAACTAAATGGGTCACCTCACTGGGCCATGCAAACTCCATCCAAACCTGCTGGCATTTAGAAAAGCTGTTAAGACCTGGCTATTTCCAAAATTATTTGGGACTGGTAAAATGGGGGTTTCTGCCTTGTGCTAGGTGATTGGCTGTTATTGAGGTCATCATTCCTTGGTACAATGATGAATCGGAAGATTGTTGTTGTTGTTAGTATTGTCTGGTTTATGTTATCTGTACAGTATATTGCTGTTTTTATTCTATTGTTTGTATTATTTGGTAAACAGCTGACAGCCTTTAGTTGCATATCAATTGTAATTTAAAAAATGTAAACGCATACTCCTATTTGCACGGGACAATATGACCCATCACTGTTTTTCAGTGAGAATCACAGCTTCATGAAGGGAAAGGCTAGCCTGTCCCCAAAAATATCTCATCCCCAAAATATATACACATAGACAATGAAGTACAGTAATACCCCGGTTCACGAACGCTTCTGTTCACGAACAATTCGGTTCACAAACAGCAGCGTTTGCAAAAGTTTGCTTCTGTTCGCAAACTCCGCATCGGGTGATGAACCCGACCCGCGGCCATCTTCCCTGCTCTGACACATGGTCGTGGCTTCCTCTAGGTGAGATTGCCTGTACTTTGTTTCATATTTTTGTGGTTTAAAAAAAAAATACATATGGTTCAGAACGGATTAACCTTATTTACATTGAACCTTATGGGGAAATTTGATTCGGTTGGCGACCAATTCTGTTCACGACCACGTTCGTAGGGGTCAGAACGGATTAACCTTATTTACACTGAACTTTATGGGGAAATTTGATTCGGTTAGCGACCAATTCGGTTCACGACCACATTTGTAGGGGTCAGAACGGATTAACCTTATTTACACTGAACCTTATGGAGAAATTTGATTCGGTTCACGACCAATTCAGTTCGCGACCAGAATTGTGGAACAAATTAAGTTTGTGAACCAAAGTACCACTGTACTAAAATGCCACTGGAAGCTGTATTAAAAATTTACAGATAGGAAATCTACTTCTCTTTGATCAGCTTTTTCCCCATTCTGGAAGAGAGGCAGACCTGGCAGGAAGAGAGAGCTTGTGAGCTACACATTCTTTATGTCTGTTTTAACTGGAAGTGCCAAGAATCTGGAATGCTGTGGAAGGAAATAGATATTCTATAACTGAGATACAAACTTCTCCAAAATGAATCTTTCTCATAAAGCTGAATTTTTTTATCCTGGATTTCAACATTTCCTCATATGATTTGCCTTTTACCGACACAGCTTTGATGTGAATCCTTTCTAACTTGTTAGGCTTCAAGTATTTTATAGAGTAAGGATTGTACATTGAATAAGTCCTGGAAAATAAAAAGGAAGGCATGGTGTATTTAGATTAATAGCGAAATATCTTAGTTCTACCCAGGTCATGGAATGATTCATGATTTTGAGGAAGTGGGCAATGAGAAATAATAACTCTGTATGTTAGCAGCCAAGAGTTAAGGTTGCAAGCTTTTCAACAGAAGAAGTCAACAAAAGTACCCATAATCACTCTAAAATTTAGATTTAGTGATTATTTTAGGAGTATATGAATGCTGTATCATTGAACTATGTATCAATTATATTATTCAATATTACCAGGGACCACCCCACATGCCACCACTATTTGAGTTTACTTCTTTAGCCCTGCAGAGATATTTTCTTGAATGTTCTAAGATAGAAAAAGGAAGAAGATACATTATTTCTTCCCCCTGTATTATTTAATAAATATGGAAAGCAAAGATCATTTGCTTTCCATGTTTTTCTCCTCTCTAACCAGTATGATTAATGTGTTTGTGATAGAATAAATGCTTGCCTGCATCTTTTTATGAAGCATTTATTAAAATGGTCAATAAACATACAAATGCACAAATACAAAGCAATTAATATCAAAAAAGTAATATTTCTTTATTGTATAATTTTTCACTTTGGAACTAAATAACATACAACCTTGGAAAGCTCTTAAAAGGAGGTACACTATTGATTTTAAAAGTTTAAAGGAGTATTTACAGGGGAAACTCGAAAAATTAGAATATCGTGCAAATGTTCATTTATGTCAGTAAGGCAACTCAAAAGGTGAAACCAATATATGAGATAGACGATTATGGCGTACAGCTTATGAAAACCCTGCGGCAGTCATTGCTGCAAAAGGGGCCCAAACCAAGTACTGAGTACATATGCGTGCTTATACTTTGCAGAGGTCCGATATTGTTCTATTTCCAATCCTTGTGTTATTGATGTCATGTAATATTCTAATTTTCTGAGATTGTGAATTTGGGGTTTTCATAAGCTGTACGCCATAATCATCACAATTATACCAAAGTAAGGCTTGACATATCTCGCTTTGCATGTAATGTGTCTATCTGATCTATTGGTTTCACCTTTTGAGTTGCCTTACTGACATAAATGAACATTTGCACGATATTCTAATTTTTCGAGTTTCACCTGTATATTTTAAAAAATGTGTTTATAGTAATACTCAATGTATTTGTATGGTTAAATGGATAAGAAAACAACAAAGATAGGAAAATCTACCACCAGTGGCAAGTTAGAACAAAATGTTTGAACGGAAAACAGGCAAATTATAAACAGGCATTTTATATCCTTGTAGGTATACACTTTATCTTTGAGATCCTTACAAAAGTTTTATTGCACAGTCTTCCTTTTTCTTTTTTTTTAGTAAATGTAAACCTATGCAAGTTGTGGCCAGAGGTGTATGTCAGCTCTCCAGGACAATTTCCCAGGAAAGTGCCAAAACTAAAAGAAAACTAGTAAAAGGGGCGGGGGGGGGCATCTCCCCAGAGGGTGACTTTGGGCAGCTTACAATTAAAAACCAAGACAATAAAATGTTAAAAATATAAATATCCTCCCGATTAAGACACAAACAACAAATCTATAAAAAAACATAAAATACATAGCTAGTTAGCAGTACTTAATTTTATGGGTCTCAAATATTGCAAACCTGCCTTAATATCTAGCCGCCACAACATAATTTGTCTCTAATGGTATTAAGATTTAACAGTGCAGACCACTCCTTTTGAACAATTGAATCCACCCTTTCTCTTTCCCACAGGTGATCAGTACTCTTAAAGCTAGCCAGAAAACCAAGGTTTTAATGAAGATACATCTGCATAATTTAATGTGTACGGATTAATTTTAATCAGTAAAACAGTTATTTAAATATCAAGAGATGGGGTTAGCACCAAGTATGTTTTTAATAATTAGAGTCAGATATGCTGAAGCAGCCTATAAGCTAAGTAATAAATAAATACATTTATCTTATTTTCATTTAAATTATTTCTGTCATTTGCTTCCTAAAATCTTAGAAATATTAAACAATAAATACACTAGTATAGAGGAGCACAGAGCTGTCCTTGGAAAAACTATGTGGTGAACATTAGTAAAAAGAAGAAAGCATGAGAAAGAAACTAAAGATTGCCCTGCTTTGACTGTCTTTAGTATAAGAGGGAGAGAAGAGGAAACAATGTCAGGCTTTCAAGATTATGTTGTTATGCCCTACATCATTAAATATAGTTCTAACATTTCTTAGGGTGTTTGTTTCTTGACTTGTCCTACCTTGAAGGTCTGATAGCATGAACATTCCTAGCATTGTGCTATTGAGTATATTATAAATTATCAACAGGCTACAAAGAGTTCACCTCAAAGCCAAGAAAAATCACAACTAGAAATAATACATTAAAAAGGAACAATAAGAAACTAAATTGATATGATAATTGAAAAGGCCATTTCTTTGCTGAGTGATATATCTAGGTAACAGATTCATACTGTGTTTTATGATTACTGCGTAAATGAAAAGTATAGATCAAGGCTAATCACACAGATGTTTAATACTGCCCTCTAGTTATTTTCTGTCTGCATTCAAAATACTTCTCTGTTTGTTTAACTGGAAACAAAATTCTAGAAAGAAGTTTCTTCCTGCTTCTGGACAGTGTTTATCAAGCCTATGGAAAGCAGATTTTAATTCTACATCAAAGAACCCCTTGAGGTGGAAAGTTAGGGGAGGATACATGAGTATGTAGCAGACAAAATGTCACTTGCATTTTGCTGCTCAGTAGTTTGATATAGTCATTTGCTGATGTGAAATGACGAGGGCTTAGAAAGCAAGGTTTTGTTTTTTATCTGTCTGTAGACCTAGTGGGGCCTTACAGAACCCAGTCAGCAGGTCATTAACTTTGTAGAAAACAGCTTGCATTAATATGCTCTAATCCAGTATAATTAGTCAAATTACTGCATGCCGACCAGCTTGTCATGTTTGTCAGATTTGGCATGCATGCTGGATAGTCTTGGTCCCTCTGGAATGCCACCCTGGACCTAGGCAAACTGCTTGCTTGTAGTATGGAGAAGCCTGTAGTAGTTGTGTGCTGAGAAAAGGAAGGCATATGAGGGGGGGGAAAGTGTATATCTCTCCTGCTTATTTTAGAAAGGAAAACTGAATTAGTGCAACAATTTCTCCTTAACTGCAGCAAGAACTTTAGGTACAGGAGATACAAGCTAGTTGTTCTTTATCACTTCCCCATATCTAATAGAATTAGCAATCTGTTATAAGAGATTAGCATTCATAAAAAGATTTGCAATAAATAATTACAAGAGGATCATCTACGAATTACCTACTGTGCTATGACACAGATTATCAAACAACCAATGTCTGTGTGAAACAAACATAAACACACACTTATGCATATCCAGCAATACTTTTTTCCACTAGGGGAGGAGGTTATTAAACTGTAAAAGGGCCATATTAGCATAAATTCGCAAGAGCTCTTGTTCTGGCGGCATGATAAAAACCTGTGTTACCTTTGCATTAACACTGAATTGCTTGTTGTGCTTTTGGCAATGACAGATAAGTCAGTGTAATTCCCCATCGCGACGGAAATGATGCTCCAGATTCCAAACGCATCCTCAAGATGTCACTGACAATAATCTTCAAAGAACGGCCAGTGAAAGTGGGCTGTATGTTTGTAGGATGATATACTGCAAATGACAGGAAGAATTATGTGAGTGAAGACGAATCTGTAACATATTATTAAGCAATTTCACGAGAATAACAGGGATAAAAGGATAATGGATGAGGGTGTCATTATTACCTTCATGTAGAGGGAAAGCAAAAGCAAAGGTAGAAAGACAAGATTAATTGAGGAAGGGTGAAGCATTCATTGCTCATCAGCTCTTTTGTACTCTGTGTTCTTGAAATTTCAGGCAAAAAAAATTGCCCAGAGCCGCATTTTAATGCAGCTGGCAAAAGGGAGCATAAAACTGACAGGGCAGTTTTTAGACACCACTCAGTTTCTATCAATCCACTCTCTAGCATCCTCATAAAGCTATTTGTAGGTTTGTTTTTTGTTGTAAATAGGCTATTGTATGAAACTCCTCTACTTATATTTTGCAAAAGATGAAGAAATGCCCTTTTGCTGGACTCTTGTGAATGTTGTTCCAAAGTCTATGCCAGCTACTGCTTAACTTACTTTAGTTTCAGAATAGTATTGCTAATGATATTTGAAAGAATTGAAGAACAATAATATTCCTTATTTGTTTTCAGGTTAATAACCATGATATGAAATAGCTACTGAAGAATTACAAGGAATGTAGGTATAAATGTAGGTATCAACTGAACTCATCAAAGTAGAAAGTTCCAGGATCAATTCTTTCCATCTCTAGAAAGAATTGAAAAAAGCTGTCTCCAAATTTGTAGAACAGCTACTAGATAATATAGACAAGAGTCGTTCAGAGTCAGGCAGCATACAAGTTTAAATAATAATAATAATAATAATAATAATAATTATTATTATTATTATTATGGTTATTATTATTATTATGGTTGGTCTCACAGTCAACCAGATGTTTACACTGGCTTTGTCATTTTTGTCCACCTATCAAGTCCTTCCCAAGCACCTGGGATAGGCAGATGTTGTTTAATAATATTAAAGGTATTGCCACAGGATGTAAGCTGTTCCAAGTTAAGATGCCTTTTGCAATTGACTGATGGTGATTTTGTCAATGCTGATGGTGCTCAAGTGGTGCCCCAGATGTTTTGGAATTGCACTTAAGGCGCTTATAACTATTGGCAGTATCCTTGCTTTATTTTGCCATAGTCATTCTATATCTATTTGCAGGTCTTTGTATTTTGTGATTTTCTCTCATTCTTTCTCTTCTATTCTGCTGTCTCCAGGTATTGCAATGTCCACTATCCAGACTTTTTTGTCTTTCTTATCAACAGTTGTTAAGTCTGGGGTGTTGTGTGGCAGGTGCTTGTCTGTCTGAATTCTAAAGTCCTGGAGCACTTTAGCTTCTTCATTTTCCATTACTTTGTCTGTTTTGTGGTCCAACCAGTTCTTGCTTGAAGGCAAATGGTATTTCTTGCAGATATTCCAATGCACCATTGTTGCTGCTTTGTCATGTCGTTGTTTGTAGTCAGTCTGTGCAATCCTCTTGCAGCAGCTGACTCGGTGGCTTCTGTTTCTTCAGCTTCTTCGCAGAGGCAGCATTTGGTGTTGCTGTCTTCTCAATTCTGTCTTCTCAATTCTGGCTTTGTATGAAATTTGTAGAAAATTTGTAGAAAATTCTACAATTAATTCTTGGTCTTGTGCAGCCATAATTAGCCCCTCTGTCTCTTTCTTCAGTTTCCTGCTCTTAACCATTGCCAGGTCTTGCCACAGGATCTGCTTTGCCTGCTAGTTTTTTTGCGTACTGGCCATGTAATACTTTGCCTTGCCATGTCTCTTTTCTATTCTTCATTTGGTCTTTCTTGTAGGCCAGTTTGATCTCTTCAGTATTCAGTAAGCCTTCATGATGTACTACAGTGCATTTTCTTCACTGTCCTTCAGAGATTCTTCCAATGCCCTTTTTTCTTCTTCAACAGTCTGGTGTACTTGTAATATTCCATGACCACCTATGCTCCTTGGTAAGTAGAGTCTGTCAATGTCTATGCGTAATGAAGGCATGATTCATTGACATTATTTTTCTGGTCTTCCTGTTCAGGGCTTCTAGTTCTGCTTGAGTCCAGTCCACTATTCCAGCTGTGCATCTAATGATGGAATTCCCCAGGGGTTAATTGCCTTGATTATATGTGTTTGGACTTAAAATCTTCTTCACTCTCATGATGTATTCATTACTAACCTTCTTCTTGACTTCAGTGTGCTTAATGTTGTCAGCTTGAAGGATGCACAAGTATTTGTAGTGATCTTCTTCATCCAGACTCTTGATGTTATTTCCATAGGGTATCTTGATTCCTTCAGTTTTCATATTTTTCCCCTGTCGATGGTAAGGATGGCACATTTGTCCAGTCCAAACTCCATTGCAATATCTTGGCTATATATTCAGACAATGTTGAGCAGCGATTCTATTTCAGATGGTGTTTTTCCATACAGCTTCAGATCGTCCATGTAAAAGAGGTGGGATAGCCTGGCAGATGTTTTTGATGTTTGGTAGCCATGGACTGACTTGTTCAGTATTGTTGATAGAGGAATCAATGCAATGACAAACAGTAGTGGTGATAGTGAGTGTTAGACTTCTAGGCACTTGATTATCCAATCACGTGGCAGAGAATCGAATGCCTTCTTGTAATCAATCTAAGCTACATTCAAGTTGGTCTTCCTTCTCTTGCAGTTTTGAGTTTTCCAAAATCATTTGTCAATTAAGAGCTGATCTTTTGTTCCTTTGCTGTTTGGGCAGTTTCCTTTATGTTCAGGTGGAAAGAGCTTGTTTTCAACTAGAAGCTGTTGGACTGTATTAGCTACAATACCAGTTAGCAACTTGAAAGTTGTTGGTAAGCAGGTAATTGGCCTGTAGTTGCCGGGTGCTGTCCCTTTTGTTGGATTTTTCATTATCATTATAGGTTTTGCCAGATGTTCACCAATCTGTAATTTCACCTTCTTGCAGTATGTTGTTAAACTGCTTGACAGTGAGTGGGTGCAAAGTAGTCAGATGTTTCAACCAAAAACCATGCAGTTCATCTTCACCTGATGCTGACCAATTCTTGATCTTCCTCGCTCTTTTCTCTACCATTTCTGGTGTTATTATTACACGGTCTTTCATTTCAGCTTCTTTTTTTTATTCTTATCCGCATCCTTTATCCAAGCTGCATTCTTGTTGTATTTGGGTTGTCCCATAAGAACTTTATTCTGTTCTTTTTGTGCTAGATGTTCAGTTATTCTTTCTTTCAATTCCTCTTGTTTTTTAGTTAAAGAACTTTGTTCTTTCTGAGGAGAAGGCAGAGGAGAGGGGGCCTGGTTTGGGAATGAAAACTATTCAGTAGCTATGCTGGCTTCCTCTACTGCCAACTCCCCCTGGTTTGCCTCTACAGTCTGAGGTACTTCTGGCATGGCTTCGATTTCTTTACCCTGGGTAGACCTTTGTAGTTCTTCCAATTCTGCTTCTGTGAATACTTTATTTTGTATTATAAATTGACATTGATCTCCTAGTCTCTGTTCTGTTATTTCTGATTCTAGATGTTGTTCTTTCCAGAACTGGTGCATTCTTTTCAGATATCCTCTTCTCATTGGACTTAATTTGTAATAGCAGATCATTATTTCTTTGTTTTCAGTTTTCTTTTATATGCGGTAGATAAACAACTTTTCTTCCAGTAGTCCTGCAGCTGCTGGCCCTGGTTGCTCACCCAATAGTCCTGAGTCCTGTAGCCCACTTGTCCATTATGGTTGAACTGCTGGCATAGCTTTCATTCTCCTTGGAGCACTCAAGACCCACAACCACATCAAGGTAGTGCCTCACTGGGGATGATGATGATGATGATGATGATGATGATGATGATGATGATGATGATTTTTGTATGGATCAAGGATCTGATGTAAAAAAGCAACCCCCTAAATTCATATATAGAGTTAATAAAAAAGAGTAAAAATTAATAATTATTAGAAAGTTTAAAGCTGAGAATTTATTAGTATTGTTTAACCCTGGAGTTTAACTTGGTAGTGAACTTCAAATCCAATTTAGGGGATTTCATTTTCAGTGAACTAGAACTGAACTCAAGGATCCCTGAAATAAAAAGATTATAGAAGTGATTCCAAATAAAAGGCCCATTATCAGAGATTTCATAATTGGGTACTATCAGTTAATTATTTTGAGGTGGTAGGAAAAGGCCTTTTTTCCCCCTCTAAAGAGACAACTATGCTATATTTCCAATAAAGGCTGTGAAGAAGAAAAAGGCAATAAGATAGAATGTTCTGAGACTAGTCAATCTCCTGTATCCTATACTTACCTTGATGAAGGAACGGAGTATCTATAGATCTATTTGCTAAAATGCACAAGTGTGGGATATCTGAAATGTCTAACATTTTATATTGTACATGGAGAAGTTGTAACCTTCTGTCAATTTACCTGGGATTAAGCCCTGTTGAACTCACCAGGAATTACTTCTAAGAATACCCTATAAGATTGGACTGCTAGTTGTATAGTTTGTGGATTGTTGTATAGATTGTGGTCCCAGGGTTGAAAAAGGCTTTTTATTAGAAAGACATAAAAATAAAGTTATACCTTCACAATGAGATTTATACTGTTGCAAGGAACACTAGGTTACTGAAATGTTTCTAAGTTCTGATGAAATACTTTTGTTGTATAGTAATTGCTAAATAAAATGAGAGTAATTTTTTCAACAGATTATTAAGTAGAGATTAATGCTAAATTTGTGCAGTAGAAACCTGATTGCTTACTATAATGGGGGAAAAGTTAATATTTTAAAGCAAGGCTAAAGGTTGACAGGAGATAAATTGAATTTGTTTGCAAAAAGAAATTTGTTTCTTTAAGTGAAAATTGGGGTCAGCAGGTCAGAGCTTTCTTTGCTTCTAGATGAATGAAATGAATTGAATAATGCCACTGTTAGATAGCAATATGTAAGCTAATGACAAAACAGTACAAGTTTGAATATGTCAAAATTATACAATTATATTATGATACTTTATGCTGGTTATTCTATAACCTGGTTCATCTTTGAAAAACAATATATAAAATAAATTATCTCATTATTTTTGGTTCCTTATACTCCTTGTTTCCATTTTGTTTTGCACGACTGAATTTTATTATTCATTGGGGGTGAAAAAACACTGAGGGCTAGTTTCAGTGGGTCATATATATCAAAACTCAGATAAGGGCAGACTATACAATCCTGCAATCCAAAAGGAAGAGGGGTATAAAACAAATAAAAACCACAATCCAAGAACCAGTTAAGCATTCTTAACCTAATTGGTTTTGGTGCATACTTCATTCTGTGTTGGACTCTGATCTAAGAGAGGACCAGTGCTGTCCTAAATGAGCACAGTGATGTCAGTAGAGAGGTTCTGCAATAGCATGAAAAAGCTTTCTAAATTTGTCAGTGGTCTGCAACAACATCTCATGTATACTGTCTGTGCCAAAAAACGTTTGTGCTACATTTACAATGCACTCCTATAAATCTTACATCCAGCTAGCAATTTTCCATTGACCTTAGTTTCAACAAAGCAGCTGTATCATGTACCTTCAGGTCACACTATGGCCTCTTTTACAAAATTCTTCTCTCCATTACCCAGCTTGATTACTGCTGTTATTTTTCAGAGGTTGGCTAAGCAGAAATTGCCTGAGAGACCTGCACTATAGTGATATGGCCTGGGCATACATGCCTGCACATTCTACTTTCTACTCTTGATGAAATATATACCCACATTGCATTTTAGATTATGGTATATGCATTTTTCCTATATAAATGTTATTTTTCTGCAGGGTACCAATGTTACATATTCACCAATCAGTCTTACCATTCAATGGTGGATTCTTAATCAGTTTTTCAATCACATTCATTGATTTTACAACTATAGACAGATATCATGAGTAGTTTTGGAATATAAAAAATAATGTTTCTCATTTGTCCAGAAGATTTCTGAAATGCCTTATGCTTTGTGCCTCAGTAAGTACAGTCTATTTTGTACTTTTTTGTTTCCTTTCTCCTATTCTTAATTCTCACTTTTAAATTAATTTAAACATAAATCACAGGCATATATCTGATAGAAGTAGACTATTGCCTGTGCAAATATGTGTCATGTTTAGTAAGACGCAGCAATGATACTTCTGCTGCTGTAGACTAACAGTATTTTTTTTTTTCAAACTGTTACTTCACTTGTTGTTTTCATCAGTTTATAGCTTTGAATCTCAGAAATGGACCGGATGGAATTTTCTAAATTAGTTGTAAATCATCTGCCAGCAGCAAGAATTTTATCATGCCAACTTTGTTAAGAGTTTATGCATTATTTCCATAGTTGAAATCCTTAGGATATATGATTGAGAATGACCTGGAAATAGTACTTTATCCTTCTAGACTGAATCTACCAATGCTTATCCACTTATAATTACTGCAGCTAAATCTGCAGGGGACGTTTTTAAATTGTTATCATTGCTATTATAGCAGTACATAGCAAGGTGAAAAAAGTCTGAGTCTTTCATCAGCACTACCCCCTCCAAGCTGTGATGAGCTCTTCTTTTGGGAAAAACATACAGTACATAGCAATAGCATAGCATAGTCCCCTCCTCTCATTAGCAGGGCTCATAGCAGTATGGGAAAAGAGTGAATTCAGTTAGGAAAAATAGTGTGAAGGAATGTGTTAACAAATATCTCCTCAAGGGTCAGTTCTCCATTCCCTTTTCCTCATAGCTGCTTTAGAAAAAACAAAACTGGAAGAACCAACAGATTGCATCTGTTTGGTCTCAACAAACTCATTAAAATTTATATGCCTAAATCATGTACAGACATACACAAAGCTAAAGTTGGGCATTTTGGTGAATCTGCCTCAGTATTTGATAGGGCAGGATCAACATTCTTGAAAGATAATTCCTTAATTACATTGGAAACATTTGTAAGGATGTGGCTTGCTAACTGCTTCATGCTTATGTATGGTATAATTATCATCATAGAACATTGTTCTAGGAGTGTAATTTGGGTTGTACTTTGTAAAAAAAGGTAAATACTCATTTAAGTTCAGCATATACCCTGGTGACTTCATGGACATATCCACGAAGTTTTCTTGTCAACACTATGTATTTTGTCATTGCTTTCCTCCCATTTAGCCTATAACCCTGGTATTTCTTGATGCTCTCAAATATCATTCAAATATTAACCAGCTCCAACCATGCTTAGTTTTTTGGGATTACCCAAGTGTTCATACATTAAGAGTTTGCAGTTTACTACTAATATTTGGGTATGTAATTCTGCAGATTATGCAGGCTTTTTTTTTTCTTTTTTCTTTTTGGCTTTTTGTTCTAAACTAAACTATTCTTTGTCCTTAAGCTATCTTTCTGGAAACGTACTAGAGGTAGTACATTCTACCATAATATATAGTCTTAATCCAATTAAAAGCAAGACAGAGTAAAACGCTTTGTGAATACATAATGCAATTTAATAATTAACATTTATTTTGTCGAGATAATTTTTAAAATAAAGTACAGTGGAACAGACATTTTCATGCCATTTTCATTGATTTTCAATAAATCAATTCCCACTTATTACTATTTTATTAAATAGGGTAGCCATAATCTGTAATACTCTCCAGATGTATTGAACTATAAATCCCATGAGTACCAGTTTGGGAATAATGTGAATTGGCATCTAAGAATCAGTTTGGTGGGAAGCTGTCTTGTTATTTTGGTCAACCTTTACAACTATCCTAGAAAAATCTACAACTATCTTAGTTCAAAATTCGATTAATCTTGAATAGCATGGAATATATTCAGCTATGCTTCCTTTTAACATTTCTCACCAGAGAACAATTTGTAATTAAATGACATAGCATTGTTTCAGCTTCTGACACTATTTCTTTTTTCATTGAGCCCATCTTTTCAGGTTGAAAGCATAGAAAGTTATTTTCTGGTGGTGTGATTAGATTGGGGTTGAACTCTCCAGCTGGCAGGCCTGTCTATGACTGGCGGCGGACTGTCCCCAGTGCTTGTCATTTCCTGACATGCCTGACAGGATGGGGACAGCAGCCCCAGACAGGTTCATTAGATGGTGTTTTCTACAGCTGGGCTTAAAATAAAATAAATAAAAAGCTGCTGGGGCCTTTCTTGTTGGTTTAAACCTAGTCCTTGTTTTGACAAATTTTGATCTGTGCACTTTTTAGATTTTGTGACACATTTTTGTTTCTTTCCCCTTTGGCCTGCACTTTGTGCTGTTTGCCTTGTTGCTGCTTCAAAATCCTAACATAGCTTCCCCCATGAGAGCATGGAACATGCTTATCAGACCCATAAAGAAAAATAGAGCCGTACAGTAAGCTAGGAATAACTGTTCATTTCCATGGTGATCAGCACAATGACCAGGGTTCTCAATAAGCCAATTAAAAAAAAAAGTTGGAAATTTTTTTGATGCCAAAAATGTGCCATTTACCAGAGAACGTTATATCATTACTAGCAAGCTGCACTGAGAAATGTATAGCTCTGTGGTGCTGCCAGAAGTTTAAACTGACTTCATAAGGGTACTTTACTTTTCTGGAAAGAGCCATAATTTTTCTATTAATTATAAGCTTTGAGACAATATGAAATTCGTCAAAAGCATTAGTTTACTATTATTTAGAAATGATAATTTATATAGAGATGATCAGCATTGTCTTATTTGAATAAGATGGTAATTGAACTGAGTTTAAGGAATAGGCCAGACATAATCTCAAATATATAAAATAAGCTACTGTAAAAGCTTCTTAATTCTCATGCACAGATTATTAATAAAATTATTAAAATGGATCTAGGTATTGTTGTATCGCAATTTCCATGCAATTCTACAAAGGCATTTCCATTTTATGCATTCATACCCATGCAAATTTTTCCTCTATTTATTAAATAATAATCCCTTATTGAAATGCTGGATCCAGTAATTTCAATAGAAATTATATCCAGTAATAGAAATCATATTAAGCTGGTAATTAAAAAATAATTATTGACTTTTTTAATTTACTGGTGGCTGATTATATATATCCTAGTCGCTATACTAGGTTTGGTACTGATCCATAAAGAGAGTTTATTCATTCTGAATAATTTAGATAGTGGAAAAATGGTCACATACAAAACACTTGTCAGGTATGGGTGTCTATCAAGATACAAATGAAATTCCTTGCTGGAATCATTTACTTTGCTTGTTTCCACCGAGCTGCTTGGCATATTACAGCCTTTTATGCTGGCTGGGTTTAATGGCTTGTATATATCTAGTGCAGCTGAAAACCAACCCCTCCATTCATAGAAATCTGAGCACTTACCTTTCCTTTGTATTGTTAGTTACTGCTGCTTTAGTTTGTGGTCTCTATGACAACTGTTTAAATTGGGATGGCCAACTGTCATCTGGAGTATTACGGAAAGAAAAGTGTTAGTGAGCCCGTAGTCCCACAGATAGAGCATTTCAATATAATCCAATTTTAATTGAGCTCCAGAGACTTTGATGTGCTGCAGAAGGTTGGGAGAGAGCTATTCCAGGGAGAAATTAAAGCAGCACAGCAAGGCTTCACTACTCCAGACTGTCACCATTTTAAAGAAGCATTAGCATCAAACTTAACCTTCCCCTATGGAACATCTCTTTCAGCCTTTCCTGCTTTTTTTTTTTTTCCATGCCATATGTTACAAAGGCAAAGGTACTTTCATCTTTCTATATACATTTTTACACCCTCTTGATTAGGTTTGAAAGGCATGTACTGGACTTGAGACGCATCAGAGGCTGCCTCTTGGACCTTGCTTTGCAATTCATAGAAAGAAATAAAAAGCAGGAAAGGGATTAGTTTACAATTGTCATCTGGCATGTGCTGGATTTTTCTCTGAAAGATTGCTGAGAAAGCAATCCAGCCTGGTGTTAGAAAGTTAAAGATTAGATATCACAATTATTTTTAGCTTGGTTTTAGCATTTCCCATGAGTGTGTGAATCCTACTTTATTTGAGGATGTGTACATCAGGTAAGAAACCCCTCTTTAGCCATTTCCACAAAATACTCTTATTTTACCAACAGCTGAAAATACTCACAGGGGAATGAAAATCAGCAATGAAACTGATATTGACTAATAATAATTGGAGAGGAGGGAATGCAGACTCTTTAACTGATCATAAATACGAAATAATTTCTAGTTTTATTTCATTGTTAGGTGCTAAGTGATTTCAGTGGTTCCATAAACTTGCAGCAGTGCATGCAGATTTAGATAAAATCAAAAAAGCAATTTCTTTACTTTTGGGGCCTTAACTTTCAAGTCTGCTATTGATACATAAAATGTAGTCATTAAAACATTGAGAGCACAGTGTGTCAGAAGTCTTAAGAAAGAAATGAATGAAACAATGGTTAGGACTGATGCTTCCTCTTTATCAGAAGTGATAAATAGATACTACTGTTAAGTGGAAATATCAGTCTTAAAGCCATACTATTTAAGAATACATTTATTCATATGTGCATACCATCCTATCCCTTAAAAGGCTTAGAATGGTTCATAGTGATAATATTTTATCTGTTATTTGATGACAGTAGATGTACCAACTGGATCTGCAATCAAAAGTTGCAGGAATAGTCCTGCACTATGTTCTAGATAGCCAGTCTAGCCTTCTTAAGGATATTCCATTCCATTTTCCCTCTCATCAGTTGTTTACTCACCAATTTCTACAGACTTAACTATCATTTCATTCTATTTAAGTACTATTAGTAATATATTAATAATGAACGAGCTTTGTGGAACCAGCAGATCATTCTGTGAGCTGTCTTGATAGACACAATTGAGAAAAATGCCTAGCAGATGCCATCCAAACACAAACCAAATAGTGATTAAATGCTGTTTCCTCTTTTAGCTGTTTCCGGCAGATAACGTGCAGAGACAAATGTTGGGCTTTGAAATGGTTAAAAGAGCTGTTACACAAAGGATTGTAGACATTGATCTTCAAGGGTGGTATCTTTACCAGCTGTACCCTACTACCTATTTCCTCCATACTAGCACCTGGACATATTGTCATGCCTTTATACTGGCTTAGTTCAGTGCATGACCATTTGCATTATTGTTGGGCATTATGTTACCATCTATTTCACATGTAGTATATGGTCAGAGATGAAAAGGTGATGTCAGAGCAGGTTTTTAGACTAGCATATTATTTGGATATATACTTTCTGTTGCATCTACATAACTGGGAAACTGTGAATACATATCAGTCCCTGTCGCTAGTCTTTTTGACATAATAAAATTGCTTGCTTACTTAGTAGAGACTTAGGTAAAGGGGGTTAAAGGGGGTAAAAAGTAATAATGATACAACTAAACTTTTCTTCTGTTCACTCATTCCCTAATCTGCCACTGTTTTATGGACTCTTGCTTGTCATTCTTAGTTCAATTGTACTATTCAAATGCAATTTAAATTCAAACAGCAGGAAAGTACATCGATACCAGTTAATGTATAAAGATGTATATTACAATATCATGGAAGCTACTTTCCTGGGTTGTACAAACAAGATCAAGATTCCAGGCCAAGGGGAAACCCCACTTACCATGAATAGTGGTTTTCAGTGGCAATGTCTTTCTTAATAATGCAAAGTGAAGAGGGCAGCATTCAGCTGAAGGAAGAAGCATGTGTATTTCTCCATCAGACTCCTCCCAACTTGAGAACTGTACTCAGAGAAGTAAAACCTAAGCTGGTAAATTTGACTTGATAAATACAAGTGGAAAACTCCCATAACTGGAAAGTAGTACTTGCTCAAAACATGTTCCAAAATGTATACTGTACTGTACATTCAAGAGAGTGAAAAGAATATCCCTGTGGAGATTAGAAATAAATGGAGGAAGAAGTAAAAACATTTTTCAGTTTACATTTACTACAGATTGTCCAAACAAATAAAGACTGTTGATGCTATTTTCCTGATAAAAATTACAGAGATTTCAGAAAGCAATGATTAGTAGTCATGGAGCACATCAACTATTCTGATATTTCCTGGGAGGAAACTCCACTCAGCATGGAATCTTCAAGTAATTACTGTCAAGTATTGCTACAACTTTCTCTTAGAAGATAAGGTTATCAGCTATCCTTGATTTGATTTAATCAGTAGGAAATAATTGGTCACTGAGATTGAAACAGTAGCAAGTTGAGGGAAATGATAGGGTAAGGCTGGAATTCATGATATTAAAGAAAGCTAACGGTGAATGTAGCCCTTTGCATCTTACATTTTAGGCAAGGCATTTTAATAACTTCAGGTAAAATTAGATAGGAATATAAAACTGATTGAACAGTTATGAAAAAGAATCCAAGATATGTATAAATCCTGAACGAAAAGAGTTATTTAATAGCATAACAACAAAAAATCCAGTAAAGGTAAAATTATGAGAAATCTAAAATTCTGAGAGGTAGGTATTTTCCAAGCAACACCATTATGGATAAGGCATAACACCTTGCTAGCAGAAAAGTTTGGTAGATTGTTATACTAGAAAAATTAGTTAGCTGGCTTCAGAGAATAGTTAATTCTATCCAAGTTAATGTTTGGATCAGTGACCAATTCAGAGATATACTTTGTATCTTTTTGTTTGATGTAGATCTGGCAATCCCTAATCAAATGCCTAGAGTGTTCTTGGAGAAAAGCCATACAATTGAAACCTAGCCCCCATTCAGCAAATCCAAGGAGTTCGATAGGATTCTGGAAGTATATAAAGGCAATAATTCAATTAATTAATTTTAACCTATAATAACCAGATCTTTGTCACCACTTTCATAAGTCCAACCTCAAATTGCAAAATGCTGTTGGGGAGCACAGGAACTTGAAAGATTGAAAATATACTGATATTTTTGCTAATAAGATCTTCCATACACTCCATACCATACACTCTTAGATTCGTGTTATTATCATTTGCAATCCATTAATATATATTTCTTCTAAAAAGGTTAATTACATAGAATCTACAAAAATACCTTTTACAGAAATTGGTACAAGCCCAAGAATACTTATTTTGGGTTAACTCAACTTTTGTGTTAAAGATATTTGATATTAAGTTACTATATATTAAAGGGGAAACTAAAGCTCTGTTAAGAAATATTATGAGGTGCCTTTGTCAGTATATAATTATGTTCATGGGAGAAGTTATTTGATTCTAGAAAGCTCTTTAATACAATAAAGGCCTTCTACAATAAAGATCTAGTAATTATATGTTCAGTTGGGCAAGTTTGTTTAAAAATAGCTTAAAGTCATCAGAGTATCATGGAAATATTGGTTACTGAAATACGTCTAGCATTTTTTGTTCTATGAAGGCTTTAGCACAAGGAATATTATATATAATGCACAGTAAGTGAAAATGTTGCCCAGCAATCTTCATTTACACATAAATACAAACTCCCATCTGGGCATGTGTGGCCAAATGTGAAAATGAGGGATCTTTTCACAGAATTGCAACAGATCTATGCACTGTTTTACTAATTAAGGAAATGGTTACTTCTAATTGTAAATGGGAAACTTACTCAGAAATAATAAGGAATGTGTAGCTCAAACAGGCTCTCAGTCTGAATGATTAGCTTAAAAAAACATGTCAAGTTAAAAGGCACATAAATTCATTTTACACCCCCCCCCCCATACACCCAGAGTGGCAAGAAATGCCAATCATTTATATTACAGGAAAGAAGAATGGGTTAATTCAGGGATGGGCAACTTTTTTCTCCCAGCAGATCCACTTTCTTTAAAGTTTTGTCTTCAAAAGATTACAGGGGGAGGGAGTGATGATGCTGTGTCATTTGCCGAGTTGGCTAAAAGCAATTTGTTGTTGATTCTGAAAGAGTTTGTGAATTTGTATCTATTTTAGAACATCACTGAGTCTTTCCCCAAAGTCAACATGATACTACAAAATATTGCAATATTGCTTATGATATTCACCAGCAGGATCCTAAAGAGCTTTGGGAGCCACAAAAATGGGTCATGCTGTTTTTCGGTTGTAGGGTACCTATCCCTGGGTTAACTGTTTTGTTCATATCCATGTAATAGTTTTAATCATATTAATTACACGATAGCACAGTTGAGAGACTGTGTGAAGTCAGAAGAAAATACAATGGAAATGGATTTGGATTATCATATGGCCCAATGGAGCTTGGGTGTCACAGCAAGCCATTTCCTTAGAAAATTAAAATGTTGTTCATATTGTTACACACAAAACAGCAGTCAATATGTGTCCTTTTTATTGTAAAGGTTCTTGCTTATACAGAAGGCCTTCATGGAAAATGGATGTTCAGTGAAATTCGAGCTGTTTTCTCAAGACGTTACCTTCTTCAGAATACAGCCTTGGAAGTATTCATGGCAAACAGAAGTATGTTTATTACATCTTTAATATAAAGCAAGATTTTTAAAACATTAAAAATAGTACCAACTGAAAATGTGCATCTAGATTAAGCATTTCTCTTTTAGTATATTCACATTTCCTATAAGGAAGTAATTTGTGGAGGGTCTTGAAGAATAATTAGTACTGGCTTCTATTCTGAGAAGGGTAGCTATTCAAGACCTAACAAAGGTGGGATAAAGAGACTACCGAGTAAAGTGCAGTGGGATGGATCATATTTTAATTATGGATCCTTATTAAGTAATGATGGTCCTGAATTTGCTATGCTGTATTATCCTCATAGCAGCATAAGAATTGACAATTATACATTCCAGACCAAAACACAATGAGAGGGAAATGGAGAGAGAGATCTAATTCTGTCCCTAGTTTAAGAAAACTTCCTCCATACTTCCATGAACCTCCATTTTTTTTCCTCATCTAATGATAAAGCTCAAATGTTGGGAAGGGAAGGATTGTAAATATATTATCAGGGAGATCTAAGTGAAATCACATTTTCCTCTTCAAAATTAAAGCTGTCTTTTTTATCTGGGAAAGGAAATTTCAGTCTGCAAATATGACTGAAATTAATGGAATTACTGTTATATAAAGTAAATTCATTTAGCCTGCAATCCTGTGACCCTAAAACTGTTTCACTGATGCAACTCCAGATCAGAAGATCTTGGGTTTTGTTTTGTTTTTTCATTGAATAGTCCCCATTGTTAATAGGTAGCATGCATATTGTGGCTTTTGTAGGCATCAGATTCCCACAGAACCTTTAAGATGACTATATATGTCTCTGTGTGCAAAATATGAGAATCCCTTGCCTTTTAATTTCCTAGAAAAATAAAAATATAGTTGGATTATATCTCAGGTTATGTTCTTGTTTTGTTTTGTTTGTTTTTGAGCACATATTCTGAGTGTTGTACATAAAACACTTTCTCTAGCAATTCTCTAACCTTTCAATTCTCTTTGTACTGCAGCTTCTGTAATGTTTAATTTTCCTGATCAAGCAACAGTGAAAAAAGTTGTATACAGCTTACCTCGTGTCGGAGTGGGAACCAGCTATGGCTTACCACAAGCAAGGTATCTTTCAGTATTTGATTTTCTGTTTGGAAATTCATGGAACAGTGCAATGTGATGGTAATACATAAAAGGGCAATTATGTTGAACATCTGTTATGTAAATTATCTTTATATTACTTTAAAGTGGATTTGAATTCATCCTCACATGACTTCCTTTTCAGAACTGTTTCATTGTGATTGCTAAGTAGGAATGCGTATTTGTTTATAGTTATTTCTAGATACCCACACACCAAAGGACTCAAGGCAGTTTACAATCTAACCTAACTAATTAGGTTAATTAACTATCATCAGCACCCTAGGAATGCTGGGGAGGAAGGGTTATGATTTTTAGGATCCTAACATCTCCCATAATGCCCTTTCCAAACTAATTCCAATATCGCTGTTTTTGGTCTTTCTGAAAATGGAATTTCCTGGGCTCAGAAAAACTCTGCCAAGAAACTGGTGGAGAGGCAGGAGAGGATCCCTTATCAGACCATTTTTTCTCCTGGAACAGGGCCTTATACATGTCTCCTTTTTTTAGTTTATTTAGAAAATTCCTAAGCAAAGATAATCAATATTGTTGGGTACCTTTACGGCAGTTACATGAGTCATGCATTTAGGGATATAGAGTGGATTATATAGATAAATATTTTCCTTTTGAATTTAATTGGGGTAGAAAAACACCATAAACTTTATTATCAGTAAAGATGCTTATAGCAATAAGAACTCTGCTGGAAGATTTTCTGAATGCCACACCTTCATAAGACATGGTTCACCCATTAGTGCTTTCCTAGTGAAATATATATGGAGTCCTTGGTGCTCTCTAAGCTTGGTTGTTTGTTTGCAGACATATCATGATGATATTACCTAATTGGGTAATGAAACATCTGCAAGCAACCAGTTGGGCTCAGAGAGCACCAAGGACTCCACAGATCAACCCAGATCTACACATATTCTCTCTCTCATATATATGTATGTGTATATGTGTATGTGTATGCATGTATGTGTATAAACACACACATACACATGCACACATACACACCAGATCCATAGAAGCAGGGGTCTACCACACTAGGCAGGATCCAAGGTGCAGACTGTGCAAAGAGACCTCAGAGACAGTCCAACACATAGTGGCAGGGTGTAAGATGCAGGCAGGAACAGCATACACTGAACAGCACAACCAAGTAGCTGGCATTGTATATAGGAACATCTGCACAGTGTATGGGCTAGGCCTTCCCACGTCCAGATGGGAGATTCTACAGTAGGTTGTAGAGAATAACAGAGCTAAAATCCTATGGAACTTCCAGATCCAGACAGACAGGCAGGTACTGGCCAATCAACCAGACATTGTGGTAGTAGACAAAGACCAGAAGACAGCGGTAGTGATAGATGTAGTGACAAGTGACAATTGTCACTTATTAATTAATTAATTAAATAAATAAATAAAATTAATTAATTAATTTAATTAATTAATTAATTAAATAGAATTAGTTAATTAATTAATTAATTAATGCTGTCTCCAAGTGACAGCAACATCAGGAAGAAGGAGCATGAGAAGCTGGAGAAGTACAAGGGCCTGAAGGAGGAAATAGAGAGGATGTGGAAAGTAAAGGCCAAAGTGGTCCCAGTGGTGGTAGGAGCACTTGGGGCTGCGACTCCTCAGCTGGGAGAGTGGCTCCAACAGATCCCAGGAACAACAACAGAGCTCTCTGTCCAGAAGAGTGCAGTGCTAGGAACAGCTAAGGTACTGCACAGCACCCTCAAACTCCCAGGCCTCTGGTAGAGGACCCGAGATTGAGGAAGACACAGACCACCCATAGGGGTGAGAAGGGATTTTATAAGTATATATGTATGCATGCATGCATGTATGTATAAAAGCTGTGATACCAAATGAGTGTAGGGAATTTCTTGCTTCGTTGGTCTGTTAAAATGTTGCCACTCTCCAATTAATAAAGAGATTATTCCATATATACCTTTAGGTTAGTATATTCAAAAAATAATCTTGATCAAAGCTGGGCAGATTTAGCAAAACACTATAGTGATATGTCTTTCCACCATTACCTGAACCATACATGCATCATTTATTTGATTCTGCTACAGTAATATTTCTATGAATCTCTTTTGTTACTCCCTTAAAGAAAGCAAGTTATGCCTAAAAATAAGATTACTCTAATACCTTTATGTTGTGAATAAAACAACATTCATTATTTTCTACATTACAGCTGTAAAGTTGTGTACAATTAAATATTTTTGTGGTACAGTTCTTTTGAATAAAATATAATTATTTTAACAATTAATTAATATAAAGTAATTTGGATTCCATTGGTAATGATAGCATGGCATGCAAGCAGTTGCAAATGCTGGACACATCAAAAGAATAAGGAGTTTGATTCGATTTATTCACACCTGTACCTTTAAGCTCTCAGGGACAGGGCTTTAAAACAAATACAGTCTCCTTTGAAGCTTCAGTCTGTCAAACTATTAAATCAAATCAAAATGTCCAATTAAAAAGATAAGCCAGCTTAGAGTAGCAATTTATGTCCTTTTACCTTTCTCTCCCCAACAGGTAAGTCTGGAATATCAGCCTCAGCTGAGGAAGTGTAGGCAGCCCTTTTTTTGGACAGCTCCCTTTCTTCCCATCTGGCATTATTCTTTGATGGAACATCTCAGTTCTCTGCCAGGGAAGTGAGCTATGTCACAAACAGGCCTCTTTGAAGTCCAGCAGCACTTTCTTTTGACAGTCGGTTTGCTGTCTGCCTTATCTTTCCTTTTTCTCCCTCCTCAAAAGCTCTGTTCTCTCACAACTTTTAAGATCATCAAGCACTGAGTCTAAAAATACTCACACCCTGATGATGAGGCTTACTGTCAAAGAGGCTGGTTTTTTTCCCTTCAAAGAAACATTAGCAATTGTTTTCCATTGCAATTGCTTCATGGAGTTTGTTAGTGTTTGGATTTACCCACCATGCTCATTACAACTGTATGTTACCTGTGGAAATTATTCATGGATGTGGCTGAACTGTCCTCAGTGTTCAGATGATGTCCAGCATTATTTCTCCTTTCATCTTTCTTTAAACTGAAGGTTGAATAGGCTAATAATTTGAATGAGGGCCAATCAATTGAAGCTCAATCCAGAACAGATAGAGTTATTGTCCAGTGAGTAGTTCTTAACCTGTTCTTGAGGAGGTTTGGGAATGTTCTTGGATCCCTCACTGTCAGTAATTGCACATCCGGCCTTAGAGGATAGGATCATATTACATCAACTCAGGCAGATATACCAGTTGAAACCCTGTTTGTTCAGAGTTAACCATCAGACACTCTGGACTAAGACTCAGCTATAAATCTCCATCCCCAACTGCTAGGCTCAAACTTGGCAAAAATCTATCAGTTAATAAACAGACTGTTCTGAAGCTGTATTAAAGTTGTATGTGCTCTATTAGCACAAGGATGCCATTCCCTCCTGTACCCACAGTAGTTTGAACCTTGCTGTTTTTTCCTGTCTTTCCCACATTCTAAAGAATTGGAATGAGCTTGATAGCATAAAAACTGAGCAGTTGTTCGTTGCTGGCATAATTGACATCTCTGCCCTGGAACCCCTGGTTTTCTGAAATCTGATTTCAATTATCTAAACTGTAGTAACCAATTCAGTTGGATTTTTACAATGCATTGTGCGTAGGGCTGTCTCTGAATTGCTATTTTGTCTGGCTGATGTGTTAATGTAATTCTTTGTCAGTGCCTTTCCTATGGAAGCTTCCCAGATTGCATCCTGTTGTCTTTATAGTTGTAGGCAAATATGTTTCCCATCTCTACTGCATTTCATATTATGCAGTCTCTTAGCCCACTACTGCATCATCTCAAGACTAATGTTTCTTTCCTTTCTTTTGATGTACAGACTGTACATCAAAGACACTTCAATAAATTTTTGAAGGTTTAAAGTGCATACTATCTAAATACGCTTTTAGTAGCATTGTAACAAAATAAAAAGAAAATTAAATATAAAATATAAACTTGTTCAGTTATAGGATACCAATTGATAGTTTACTAATCAGTTAATTATTGGTGTAATATTCTTAAATTTTCTGTAATACAGAAAGAAACTAGATGTAGAATTAATTGACAGATGGGTCCCAAACAAGTGAGTCAATTTATTGGCTGAAAAATACTGCTCTGCAAGAAATCCATATATGAATGGGGACATTTAACATTATATAAGTAAAATAAAAGTGAATTAGAAGAATACTAACAGATCTCTCAGCTATAAATCTCCATCCCGAACTGCTAGGCTCAAACTTGGCAAAAATCTATCTACAGACTATTCTGAAGCTCTATGTATGTGCTCTATTAGTCTATTTTCCCCTGCATTCCAAAAAAAAAACCAAACATACCTCTCTACATGGGAATAGCATGCAGTAAAAGAATGTCAAGAGTGCGTGTTTAGGGTGTAGAAATCAAAATACAATTTTCTTGACATATTTTGTTATAGCAAGGTGCCTTTAAAGCCCTACATGGCATGGGAGTAGGATAGGGTAGGCACATTCTAGGTCCCTTCCCTGAAAAGCTGCCATCCAGTGGGACCTAGAAAGCATGCCTTTTCCATGACTGCCCCTATCTTGTGAAACACCCTCTCCCCAGTGATTTGGCAGGCCCCCACCCTTTTAGCCTTCTGGAAGGCCATCAAGACCCAGCTCTTTACCCAGGCTCTAGTGTACAGTGATGGGAGCCTGTGGGTGGTTGTTCGGACATCTTAGGAGGATGACTGAGGCACTGGGTTTTTAGTTTTTGTTTTATGATATTATGGTATTTATAGTTTTGTAGTTTTATTGTTGTGAGCCATCCAAAGTTGTGCTCTATGATAGGAAGCCATACAAATCTTTTAAATAAATAAAATATAGCTGTCGTGAATTCTTGTTTTGTAGCATAGTGTGTCTAAGAGTGATTAGGTGCTTATAGAAAATCACAAAACAATTGTCATGGTTTAAGATCTCCCCTCTTTGTCCACATAAGATTACCATATATTTGCTCATCTTAGCTTTTCATAGCAATTTATTCATGCCTGAGCTGTCATGTTGGCAGGTGAAAACTGCTTCTCTTAACTAATTACTCTTTATTTTGTTTTAGTTGTCCAAGTAACTAAAAAGAATGAATAGAGAGGCTCTTAACATTCTCAATGTCAGTAATCTTTTGTATGATAAACACTTGTGAGATACCTTACAGATATTTATAATATTCTACTAACCTTACTGAAGAGAAAGCTAGAACAATAAAAATTAGAAACAGAGAAGGTGTTATAAGTTAACTTTTATAATGTTGTCTCTGGAGATAGATAGATAGATAGATAGATAGACAGATAGACAGATAGATAGATAGATAGATAGATAGATAGATAGATAGATAGATAGATAGATAGATAGATAGATATTCATTCATTCATTCATTCATTCATTCTTTATTTATGTATTTATGTATTTATGTATTTATGTATTTATGTATTTATTTATTTAACTTAGTTTATATGCCACACAAGTTATTGACCAACTCTGAGTAGCTTCCAATCCCACCACACCTAAATAGGATTAAAACAACACAAGTGCAACACAAATAATTAAGAGAACTTAACATTAACAAATTAATAGTGAAATATTATGTGCCAAGGAACCATAAAAACGTATATAATCAATATGCTTACACAGGAGGAATTTGTCTCTATTTATCTTCTGAACAAAGGCGTGCGGAAATAATCAGGTTCTTATTAATTTCCCAAACCTCAGCAAAGTTGGGCCAAGTTGAATTTCTAGGTGGGTATTGTTCCAGGAAAGGGGGATAGCAGTCAAGAAAGTCTACTTCCACGAACACTTTAAGAGAAAAAAAACGGGGAGTCTACTCTTCATGATCTAATTGGGTGGACAGAAACTGTTGGAAGCAGGTGGTACTCTAGATATCCAAGTCCTAGGCCTTGAAGGCAGCCCACCTTGAACTGCACCCAGAGCTGAGAATGCAGCTCTCGAAGTATATGGGCAAACTAGGACACATCCATAACTACTCAAGTTGCTGCATTCTGGACCAGCTGTAGCTTTCAAGTGGTATTCAAGGGCAGCCCCATGTGGAGCTCACTGCAAGTCTAAATAGGAGGTAACTAAGGTTGTAATTGGCACACCAAATGAAATTGCGTGAAGGCCATCTTGGACAGAGCTCCTGCCTATCCCAGATATGCCTCATTTCATATACATAATTGTGTATAATACCCATATAATTATACTGATTTTTATTTCTGATGCTTCATGATTTATTCTGTAAAAATCATGAAAATCTGTATTGTGAAGTGGATAGAGAAGTATTTAAATATTTTGCTTCAGGAAGTGAAAGCCTTGTACTGCCCATAGTTCACATGACTAGACCACTTCTGTGAAAAATTAATTAATATGGTAGTCAGAGTCAGGGCATTATGGTGTTCAACCTCCATACCCTTGGACAGCAATGAAGATAATAGGGAAAGATAGGTTAGCTTATTATCAAATCAGTTTTGATTTTCCTTGATCACATTCTCAGAACCCAATTCTGCACAAACTCTGTCCAGTTAAATTATCCATGAATTGAAAAGCTTTAAATGTATTAGTCTGTATTGGATAGATGATCTATTATTTAATTTTAGTTTTTCTATAAATGTGATTTTATATTTATAGATATGTTCATAATTTTACATAGGTATGTTCTTAAGTTTAATTGTCTCTGATAATTTGCTAGTAATGGTAAGTTTTTTTCAATAAGACTGTTACTTTTCAACAAAGGATAGATTATTTTGAGATTGAAAACATGAATAATTGTCAGTAGAGAAGCAGATCTTTGACTTATATTTTAATTATAATTTCTAGACGAATTTCTCTAGCTACTCCCCGTCAACTTTATAAATCTTCCAACATGACTCAGCGGTGGCAGCGAAGGGAGATTTCAAATTTTGAATACCTGATGTTTCTCAATACTATAGCTGGTGAGTCTTCTGTATTTTAATTCTTCATAATATATTTTAATTTGTCAAAGTTTTTAGTACTATGAATGGATGGAGTACAATATTCCTCTGTGATGTAAATGCAACTTTATGATTAGTTCTGAAAAAGTGTATAATTTGTTATTTATTAAATTTATTGGAAAAATAATTTATCACTCTTCAGATTTATTTTTTGTGGTAGTAAGTTTTTTCTTTCTACCATTTACTCTAGGGACAGCATGAAGCTTTGCTGAAGCTTTATTAGAGTCAACAAACCATTGTTAATGTGAGACTGGATATAATTATGGAAAAATGTAATTTTGCTGTGTTGTAATTCTTAGCAGTAACAAGATAGTAAAATAACAGTATTCTGCTTAGTTCAGAAGGTATTTTAAGTCCTGTGGACAGTATGTGATCATAATTAGCCTAAAATTTATCTATAGTAATTAAAACAATGTTATTAATGCATATCTAATTAACATATTATACTACATTGATATTTATATTGATATGGTATCTGATTATTCCTCTGATTATTCCTTTGATTGATATGGTAACAGATTATTCTCTGATATTGAGAGACTCAACTTATTCAAGTCTTCAGTATTTTATAGAAATCCTTTTGTGCAACCATTTTACTACAAGTAATTTTTTTTCCTGATGGAACTGAAATTCAGTTGATTTACCAGAAAGCTTTATTTGTTTTGTCTCACATCCAATAAATGAGTGGCTTGTAAGTCATGTGGACGCTTCAGCAAGCGGAAGATGAAATGATTGGTTTGTTGAATGGTAGTAAAGGATTTACAAGTGCTAGTCCAGTATTAATTTATTTCTATATTTTTTAATTAGATTTCTATCTCGCCTTTCATTCTGGAGCTCAATACTATTATGTATAATATATATCCATGAATCTCATTTAATGTATTTTTGATATTTGTATCTTCTGATATAATAGTGTATTATTATATGACATAAACTTTCTTTATTTTCTTACAATTCTCTTACATTACAATGATAATGGCCAGCATCCCTCTCAATAGTCCTAGGCTAAATGACTCAGTATAAAGCAGATTACTACATAATTTAGATTACACACCCGTTTTGGTAACTTATTATTATTGCAGATTTCTCTTTTCTTAACCTCTTTCTATTATCTCCACTAATTTCCTTTCTGTCCTTTTTTCAGTAGCAATAATTTCTTTCTTTTTCTTTTTCTTTTCCTTTTTCCGTTTTACTTTTCCCTAATCTAAATAGGGAAATACCCCTTGGTTTTCATCAGAGTCTCTGTATAACATACATATGTGGAGTCTGGTGCTCTCTGAGCTTGATTGTTTGCTTGCAGACATTTCATTGCCCAACTAGTTTACATCATCAGTAGTATTAGTGTGGGGTTTGCTCCCTGTTTATATACAGTAGCTTTCCCCAGGCCCCACACTCACTAGCATTGATGATGTTACCTAGTTGGGTAATAAAACATCTGCAAGCAAACAGCCAAGCTCAGAGAGCACCAAGGACTCCACAGTTCAACCCTGAGCTACATATATTCTCTTCTATTGGAACATACATATGGTTTTTATGTTCTACACCTGCATAGAAACCCTCATCAAAAACTACCATGGTTGTGTTTTTGACCAGTTGGCCTACAACTTTGCATACACCTAGAGATCCAGTCCCTCTATTTCTTTGAATGCCTGGAAAAGTATATAACTTCAGGATGTACCATTGAAATGTTGTAAGTTGCCTCCTGAACAATACCATTGCATCTCCAAGTTACCTCCAGTTCTCAGAGAAGACAGCCAAGTTCTTAGTGAAGGGCACATTAAACCCATACTATCAGCAGAAGATCTTATCCTGGACCATTAGGTCTTCAAAAATGCATCTAATCTGAAAGGACAGTAGTACTTCGGAATAACTTACTACTATTGAGGCAGGGATACTTACTGGATCTAAGAGGGGGTAAAAAATATACATCCACATCATAGTATATTCTCAGTTTAAAAATTTGAATTTGCAGTAGAGGTAGAAGCATTCTAGTTCAGCATCCTCCCTTGGACTGTCAACCAACCTAGGGATTTTAAGAAATAAATGTATGGCAGTAGTAGTAGTAGTTCATTTAAAGCTACAAGGTGCCCAGATAATTGGCTAGTGGTTATTGATTCTAATTTTTACCTCCTCAGCCATTTAATCATAACCTCTTAAAAATGCCTGCTGTTCATCTCCATAACAGAAAATCCTCTCTGTATTTGTATTATATATAAGCCTAACTAGTTTTCCTTGAGTACCCTCAAACATGGTATTCTTATGCACCATCTCTGGACATTTAGAGATCTCTGGGAGGAACTGTTCTGCAGTGATTCTGAAGGGGTAGTTCCATTCTGTGGTGGTGGGAGAGGAGAGTTCTACTCAGAGATTTCTGTTCAGTGGAGTGCCTCAGGAATCTTTCCTCTTTCAACTCCATTTTAGCATCCACATGAAACCACTGCAGGAAGCCATCTGTCAGCATGAAGTTCAGTATCATTAATATCCTGATGACATCCAATTATGCATCTCATCCCCAGCATGAACAGGTGGTGCTGGAAGTGCTGACCCAGTGCCTAGAGGTTGTCAGGGTTTGTATGTAGAGGAACACACTTCAGTTGGATCCCTCCAAGAGAGAAGGATTCTTTGATTCCAGGGAAATTCTATCCCTGACTCTGATCAGGGTTGTTCTCCCCCAATTAGAATAGTAAAACTCCCAAAATGAAGATCACCTCTAACAGCTTGTGTTTGAAGAGCAGATGGCAGCTGTGACTAGGAGGGCTTTATGCAGCTATATTTTGTGTGCCAGTTATGACCATTCCTGGACCAGGAAACTCATTCACAGTCAGTTATACCCTAGTCACCTCCCACTTGGACTATAACATGCTCTACATGGAACTGCCATTGAAGAACATTCAGGAACAACAGCTGATACAGAATGTCACAGCCCAGGCAGTGGTGGGCATATCCCAATATACTTGAATAATCTGTCTGCTTCAGGAGCTACATTAATTGCTAGCTGGCTCTGGAGTAATGCAGGGTGCTGGTTGTCACTTTTAAGGCCCTATATGGCTCCTGATTATCTGAGGTCCCACCTTTTCCTGTATTCATCAGCCTGTCCAACAAGATCAAATAGCTCAGTTCCCTCCAGCTCCCATCCCTAAGGGATTATCACCTGCCGGAATCTCAGAAGCAGGTATTTTCAGTAGCTGCTTCCATTCTTTGAAATTCCCTTCCAGCAGAGATTTGGTCAGCTTTATCCTTTTTTGCTTTAGGGTAATTGTGAAGACCTACCTGTTCTGTCTTGCATAGGAGAATAATTTGTTGTATTTGAAATTGGTTTTGCAGGCACATGGGATTGTTATTTATCTTTTTTCCTTTTTAAAATGTTATATGTATTTGAGGTCATTATATGTTGGCATTATCAACTGCCCAATGCCTTCAGGATTAGGCAACATACAAACAAATGAGTGAGTAAATAAATAAATAAGAATCAAGGGCTCAGTTGGTAGACCTAGAAGTAGCTGCAAACAGACATAAATTGGAATGTGGCGGAATAATTCCAAATAAATAAATAAAATAAAAAGTCCAACGGAAATAGTGAAAGAAGTTGTTCTGGAGCAATTCCTTCAAGTTGTTCCTGCTCCAGTGAGATTTTGGTATGAAAACATCACGCAGAAACAGGATGGATTGGCAAATTAACAAATTTACCCTCATGGAGTTATGCATTCACTCTTGTTACTGTGCTCTATGCATGGAACAGTATTTTAACAACATTCTTCCAGACATCAGGCACAGATGCAGTCTGCAAAATTACATGTTAAACAAGTAATTCAGCTATTCCATAAGCAAGCCACTTCCATATTTTAACATTTTTCCATTTACACCATCTACACTTGTAGCCTTACTGCTTTTAAACATTCACACAAGTTTATGTCTTCCTTTTCATCAACTTTTTCTTTGACATTCATAGCATTCATTTCAATGTCATGCTTGATTAATATCACTATTCCCTCCCATATACTTCTCTCATATACTTCTCCCCACATTCCCTCCATTCAATTTCATTTCAGGTCATTTCATCACATTTACTTTTAATTACATTCACTTAACTGGAGCTCCCTTGTTTAGGACAGCACCCATCAACAAGCCTCATTAACAAAGAAACTTTCCTAAATTATAATCAAGTCTAATCCTGATTCTTTCTACACTTTCTTTGGTTATGTACAGTACATTACTAATATTTCTTATTTAAGTGTTTGTTATCTTCTGTTTTAACCATGTTGGCATGGTTGCACAGATGAGAGAAAGAGTTGGGGCCCAGAGTCCCTGCAAATGATGGGGTCTTTGATTTTCCTACTGTTGGCCTCTATCTTGCTCTGTGATATTGGCAACCAAATAATTGTTTCTTTAGAGGATAGCAACAGGACTTCCAACATGACTCATTCCCAAGTTCCATAAATCTTTATATTAAAAAGTAATAAGTTAGGGAGAATCTGCTTTAAATTTGCTGAATGGAAATTATTGATGAATAAATTTTCATTGCAAAATAACTTCTAATAGATGGACAATATAGAGCAGAAATAGTGCATTTATAGATTATATTAAATATTAATTAGAAAACTAATTTACATTTCTGTCTTGTTTAGTAGTGTTATGAGTTCTTCCATAGTGGTCCTGTTCTCATATATCTTTTCCACTTTGGGGGAAAATTATAATTTCTTGCTGAGATGTCAACTTCAAAATTTCTGAAACATGTTTGCAATATTTCTTACTGTCCTGGACTTGCAAATATTCCTCTGAAGTTACTTTCATCTGCACTTTTTAAGAAATCCCAAATCAAAGACTGTCAATGTTCTATTCAGTAATAAAATTATACTTATCTATAAAAGATGGGTTGTTAATGTGAAATTCTCTTCATTTGCCTAACTAGATCTGAAGCTTAGAATCTGTTTAGACTTCTGAATCTGAGAACTCTCATTCTGACAAGCAGTTGCCTTCTCACTTCATTCTGCTTCTAAGGCTTTGCCTCTTTCCTACCATTCTTGTCACTGAACATATTTCATCATGTTTACAGCTCTGTGTGTTTTTTTCCAAAGGTAAACACAGCACTCTGTTACTTATCAATCATGCTAAGTTTTATACTCTGCCTGCCCTGGTTTTTGTCTTTATTTTGTAGACTTAAGACTTCCTGACTGGATTATATTATGCTATGGTCAGTTCCCAGAGATCCTTTGATTTATATAGTGCAGAAGGAAAGATCGCTATTTTACTTTTCTCACTGAGTAGTAAAATATAATATATAGAACAGAAACTCTGCTTTTCAAACAGTAAGCATTCGCTACTTATTATTTTTCTGAACTCAGGAACAATATAGAAAAGCATAATATTTGAAGTAAATTGTTCATTACAGTACTGGTCACTACAATATTTATAGTTAGCAGGCTTATTGCATTACATACCAGAATGCATTTAATGTTAAGTTTAAAATCAATATACCTAATATATCATAAGTGAAAATACTGAAGACAGAAAAGCAATCTAAATACTTTGTTAGAAAGTATTCCCTAGAAAAGATGGAAAGTATTGCTTAAGTAGAGCATATAACATGAGAAAGCTTTAATAAATAAAAGAGACTATTTGTATTAAAAAGGATGAGGAATATTCCACCCTTATTTAGGATGGAAAGTATCTTTACATTTTAGTCTAAAACTGACATGTTCAGGTAATGAATTCAGCGTCATTTCTCCCCCTTGTTCCCCCCTCCCATCCTTTTTAGCATTTTCCACATTTTTACTCTGTAATGTACAAGCCCTCACTGGTTAATTATGTATATATTTAGGTACTGCATGTGTTGGGCTTATTATTGTCATCTAATTAGATGTAACTTGAACTGCTTGCTTCGAGAAAAACCATTAAAAATTCTTTCCTAATGACCTAGAGATGACAAAATGTCTGTAAAGTGTGAAGAAGCAGACAAGCACAGGAACATCGCTTTTAAAGAGTGTTAATCCAGATGCTGCAATCATCTAATTAAACAATATTTTGCTGTCATTAACATTTTCACCAAGGAATTGCAGTTATAATTTCTTTGTCAGCTGTCTCTGTATCACTTTCCTTCAAAACTAAAGTGCCATATAAAAACATCAAATTGGATGGTTTAATTAAAAAGTTACTTTAATGAAGAAACATTGAAGATATTTCTGAAATTTCATTTTTTCTGTGCCTTAGGTTTTATTGTTCAAGTAGTTTAGTGTTATAGGCTTGCAGTATTTAATATTCAGGGTTTAATCTTAATCTGTATAAACCTAGCTGGGAGAAATTCTGATCCTTCAGGATGAGTAAATCATATGCCAATAAAAGCATGTCTTTATGTAGTTCATTCTGTAGCTAAAAAAGTAGCAGAAATCTTTGTGTGTCAGTTATCAGGGACAGTGTAACAAATAAAATAGGCCTCAGCCTTTTTGGCCTCCTGACTACCATTGTGCTGCTAACTATAACTGGAAATGTAAGATGTCTCCTGGGGAAAAGCAAGTATCTGTTATACGTGGAGGTGTAAATATCCAAGCAGGCACACAGAGGAATGTGAGAAGTAACCTGTGCAGATCACACTGAGCCTTCCAGTGGCAGACACCATTGGAAGTTAAATCAGCATGCATTGGGTCAAGCATTCTAAAATAGCTATAATCATTTGCTTAGAACATGAATTAAAGTTATGAGATGTTGCTTACGTTAGAAAAAGTTTATGTATGGTGGTGCCTTTTTAACAAACCTGGGCACATTTTGTTATAGATAAAATGTGTGATCTATCTGTTTTGGAAAAGGCAATATTTTCTACTAATCAAAGGATGCAGCAATATGTGCTACTATGGCAGAGATTCAGTCATATTTTACAACAATATTTTATACTGGTTATATTATCGTACTGTATTTATTAGTAAATGTTTGTCTATTGATAAGTATATAACATAAGTTAGATTTTTTTTCTTTGTATTTTTTATTTGTATGGAGTTGTCTCTTTTCTAATTTTTTAATGTTCTTTTTTAAGTTTAAATATTGTTTTGTTAACTGCGTGTATATATATATATATATATATATATTTTTTTTTTTTTTTTAAAGCCAGACACTTCATATATGGTAGTCCGCCCAATGCAAAAAGCATAGGTGGGGGAGAGTACAGTTAACGAACCTGACAGGCTGCAGTTAATTCATTCTGAAGCAAGGCATATGCCTAGAATTTACATTTCAGCCCTTTGTGTATGATCAAGTATAATAGATTCGATGCATATTAAAGGAAAATAAAATCATAGGTAGGTGCCACCATGATGTATATGTATTAATTGCTTATTCTGTTGTACACATACAGACTCTTTCATTATCAGTTAACCTTGCATACCTAGATAATCCCAGTATGCTCCTTACATAATAGAAGTTTGGGGTTGAATCTGCCACTTCCTATCTTTTTGGCCATAGGAGAAGAGTTTGAATACAAACAGACATCATGTTGTTGGCAGTTTGCTCAAACTTATAGTTTGATATAGTTGTTTAGTTCCATCAGATGAAATGCAGTATGTGTCATAGTGATATAAGGAGCATTATATCTTGATTGGTGTTTTGGTAAAGCTATTAGTTTAAACAAACATTCCATAATTTTTGTAATATTTTATCAGGACGTACCTATAATGATCTCAATCAGTATCCTGTGTTTCCATGGGTATTAACAAATTATGAATCAGAGGAGTTGGATCTAACCTTGCCAGGAAACTTCAGAGATCTTTCAAAGGTATGTTTCAGTTGTTTATTTATTGAAAATAATTAAGCTTATTTCTGTTCTGTGAAAGAAAACATGCATTCTGGCTGTTGCAAAAGTAATTTTAATTATTGTAGCATAAGGCAGGATCTCTATTATTAGTGATCTTTTTGAAAGTACTACTATACTGCATAAGAATATTGCCACCATGTGTATATAGTGTAATGCTACAAATTCTAGCAAAGATCCTCAGTATAAAGCAAGTTTTCAGAGAGACTTTCTGAGTTTTTCAGAATTACCACTTTTTGTTCACTACTATAGATTTAGTTCTGTTTAATTTGCAGGGTAAAAAGGAAATCAGATTTTATATTCATTTCTTCTTATAAATTGTAATGTTGTTGTTAGCAACAACAACAACAATAATTGTGTGCCACCAACACCAGTCTGGCTCAGTGAGGCTCATAACACAACATACAACATCACGCATTACAATACAATATATAATAGTTCCATGGTACAAAATTCATTATGTACCAAAATAGCAACAATTAAATTACAAGAGCAATAATACTAAATAATAATGTAACAACATATTTAAAAGAGCAGAGCATATCTAATAATTACTTTTAAACTTGAATCTCAAACAGGTTTGCTTGGACAGCAAATATTTAGTTGCAATAAAACTTGTAATTAAGTTAATGTAATCTATTGTTCACATAAGTATCATGCTCCAGTGTGGCCAAAAATATTCCATTCATTTCTTTGAAGAGAAATGAGAGATTTCTGAATGCTTAAGGCCATACTGAGTTAGACTGAACACTGAGATACTCAGCGCATATGCTATATTGAGGTCGAAAACTGTGACTGTATGTCATACAAAAATAAAGTATTTTCTCATTACACATTCATCTCACATGTTTTCAGATTTTGAAACATTGATGTCTTCAAATCATATGGTTAAAAACTGGCATATGCCAAGAATCCACTTTATTTGTTGCAGTTTATTTAGTATACCACCCAACTCTTAGAAGAAAACATGAGAACTATAAAACTTTATTGCTACATTGTTTTACTTTCTATTTTGCTTTATTAAGGAAAGATACAAGGCTGTCTTACATGTAGATCATCAGTCTTGTCTATTCTGACTGGCAGCTGCTTAACTAGAGGCACTATGGATTTTACCACAGATGCATCTACACATAAAGCAACTACAAAATCCTCCATAAAAATACAGGCTTAGCTTCTTTGGTATAGAGAGCCACAAGTTCTTCTACCTTTAGCTACCAAAACAGAGGGCCCAATACTTTCTCCTACCTGGTTCTCTCCATGGAGCTCCACTATCTTCCTTTGCATTATTAGCACCACAATCTGATAAGCAAGATTTCTGACATCTTTGTATTGAATATGACTTGAAGTATTAATAACTTCCTATGTACAAAAGAAAAAAGAAAAACTACTGCCCAAAGAGGACCTACCAATTAACTATATGAATTATATTTAATTTAAACTATTGCTCAGAAATACTGTTTGTATTCATGGAAGGGATTTTTGGATTAGATAATGTCACTTTATATTAACAGTTGAGCTGGTCTTATACATTTATAAATGTGTAATTCACTTGTCAGCCACCTGTTTGATCCTTAAATGAAAGATAATTAAATATCTGAGAAGAATTATGCAATAGCGGTGTATAGGGAACTGTTTATAGCAGAACCTTCTGTACCTCAAGACACGTTGTCATTATCTACATCTCAAGCTTTTCCTTCCATTGGAAGAGGGTACTTAACTTCTGTCTGATCGTAATATTGTCAACCCATTTACCATTCTTTTCTAATATATTGAATTAATTCTGTGGCCATATTAGAATTGTATAATACCTTTCAAACTTTTGCCATATAAAATAAATCAGTTCGACTGAGTAAAGCCCTAATTTCAATTCAATTTACTTGAAAACACAAATCATACACTATATAACAATTTTTACATCTATCAGTGTAGCACATCAGGTTTGTTTTGTTATATTTTAGAATATAGGAAAAACTTCTCAGAAAATTTTAAACATCTACTCTTTGATATATTCAATTACTTTTATAAGCTGAAAAAGACACTATATTAAATGATGTATTTTAAAAGTATCCTTTTTCATACTTTTTAATCTATTGCAATGTTATCGACACAAACCACAACACATTTAAATTAAGCAAAGTAATGTATGCATTTGTACATATCTAGCACTAGTTTCATTGTTGCAAAATCTTATCTCTGTTACTACGTATTAAGCCTTACTGACTTCAGCTGACATATTTCCAGGGAAGTAGGAATAAGACTATAGCTTTATTAGAAATAATATAGTGCAAAAAATTATGAAGGATCCACTCCAATATTTCTCATTAAAATGTCTTTTAACTAAATCTTCAGGGATAGGAGGGTGGGTGGATATATGGATGGATGGATGGATGGATGGATGGATGGATGGATGGATGGATGGATAGATATTGTACTGTACACGTACATACAATATTATTAAAAACCAATAGTAATAGAATGTGTAACCAAAGCTAAGAGATCAGTTTCTTCTAGAACCAGTAGTACATTGACTAAATGGTGCTTTTGCTTGTGCTGCTAATATTCTGCATTATCCTAAGTCCAGAAAGCCCACTTTTCTATTCCACGCTCTGTTGAATCCTCTTACTTTCAAAATTAATTTGCAGGGTAACAAAATGTATGGTTATTCAAAAAGTACAAGTACAAGCTGAGGTATCCCTGAGTACATGGAATTGGACACAATTCTTCTTCATGTCTCTAGAAAGTATTTGTATATATATAATCAATTAATAGTTAATTAATTGTCCTTTTTGCTTGTCTGTTTCAATGAACAACTAGAATCATAAATCAAGATTTTACAAAATGATTTAATTATATCTAAGTGTTTTAGGAGTTTTCTGTAAATGAATTATTTATTGTTGAAACTCAGTAAGTAACTTTAAAAGCAGCAAATATTTAATAATTAAATTGTCAATTGAAAATGTGGTCAGAAAATATAGTTTGGTCTGTGATTCAAATAGGTTGCACACATTCGTCTTTGCCCATACATAAATATTCTATTTCTGCTCTTTTGCCCTTAAATAAGGCATTTCCTTTCCCTTTTTCTAGGAAATGGCCTACAAAGGTACTTTTAAAGTACATAATTAGTTCTGTAATTATTCAAAATAGCCCCAGGAACAGTTCTTGGAAGTCTGGTCTTAGAAATCAGGATAATTTTGTGTGTCATTGTAAAGATACAGCTTTATATTACCAGTGTTAAAGCTTGGTTTCTGCTTTTGTTCGTTGCCCAGTTGAACAGGAAATGTTATGAGTGGGCAACTCTTGCAGTGTTTTTTTTTTAAAATGTAGCATTTGTCTTCATATTTCATTATATATTTTAATTGGAAGTTTGAAAAACAAGGTAAAGTATTTGTCAAGGTGTTTTATCAGTTAGACATTTGAAACTTCAAGTTATATTCAAGACATACAAAAGGTCAGAGGTTACATTTATTGTTTGACAAGTTGAAAAGCTAATGAAAGAGACTGTCATAGATCCATAGATTATCTTGGCATGAACAAGCCATCAGGAGATCTGCTTATTTTCAACTTGATTGGATCTTCCTGTAAGAATACCACTAAACATTCATATAAGAAATATTTTTGCAATTTTTATTTCATGCTGGATTTCCTCTAAGAAAAATAGTTTAATATGGTTTTCCTATATAAAATTGTGTAATACTTATTACTAAGGTGTTATGAGTATATGACTTTGGCATCCTATAAGGTCTCTGCTCATTAAATTATAAATAGGCTTTTCCCTCATTACTTCCAATCATGCAACCTACATAGGATATAGCTCTATCACTGACAAATTCTTCTAGTATTAACCAATGTGAAACACATCACACATGCCCATCTGCCAAAAGGATTTTTTAATTATTATTAACCACAAAGTTCTTTACTGGCAGGTGATAAGCATAATCAATTATTTACATTATTGCTTCAATTTACAGAAAAGGAAGTAATAATGCCTTGAGGTTTATAAATGAATTAATGAATACATGGAAGTGTGATTCTTTTTCAAGCATGAAATTCTTCATATAACCAAGTATTTTGGTTAAGCAATTATCTGACTAAAGCAATGCTAAAGTCTTTCCATTTCCATTATATGTAACTTTTTATTTAATTGGGAGCTAAACAAAACTAATTTATTTCCCATGCAAAATTCAATTCCTTTTTTTCTTAATCAGTTTATGTTAACTTGCTAGCTATAAAGTTATTGGAATTCTCCTGCTACCATATCTGTTTGTAATTGTGCTGAAAGAAACAGTAATCAGTTAGATGCTAGGAACATTTAAGTCATTAAACAAATATTTGGCAAACCTGTATGAGAGAACTATACATTTATCAAAGAAAGTGTATGTTTAAATATCAGATTCTTGGATCAAACAATATATGAAAAGAATTATTTGGATGCCTTGCTTTTATCTATAAAAATGGTACTTTAGTACAATATGGATTAGATGGGCTATAGCTGGATCCTGCTATAAATCTGTGAACTTGTAAATATTCCAATAGAAGAGAATATATGTAGCTCAGGATTGAACTGTGGAGTCCTTGGTGCTCTTTGAGCTTGGTTGTTTGCTTGCAGACGTTTCATTACCTGCCTAGGTAACATCATCAGTGTTGCAAACCCCACACTTATTAGCGCTAGTGATGTTACCTAGGCGGGTAATGAAACGCCTGCAAACAAAAACTAAGCTCAGAGAGCACCAAGAACTCCACTTGTAAATATGTTAATAAAGCAAATCTCCAAGATGATCTTTATTTCAGAGAACATTAGCAAGTGAAATGTCAACTAATAAATAATATTTTTCTTCAGATGTCATATCAACTGTTTTTCTTCCAGAAAAAAAGTTAACCATCATTTCAACAATAATATTTAATAACAACATTTTGCGTTCATATAAACTGACTCTATATTACATAGAACCTCAAATTTTGGGGAAGAAATAAGTATCTTAATATGGTAATAGTATATTTTAGAAAGCTTTTTCCAAAACTAAATAAATAGTTAATAAGTTCCATGTGGGTTCTACATTATCCAGCTGTGGCACTCTTGGAGTTCTTCAGGGCAATGCTATTCTACAATAAACTCACAAGCACAACATAAAGACAATAGCAGCCTCCCATTTATGTTCCTCAACAACTAATATTGGGAGGCATACTGAGTATTAGGGAGCAGACGTCACATTACTACAGATAATCTCAAAGATATCTTCAGATTAGAAGACAAAACAAAAAACTCATGAGATCTGCAAAAAGACTACCGTATGTTCACAGGCATCTGAGGAGAGACAAGGCAGGCAAATACTAATCTGAATTTCATAACATCTTTATTCCAATGATGCAGTTTACTTGCATCAGATATTATGGTTTCATCACACAATCAATTTGCATGATGCTTGTGTCATCATTTTGACATTGTGGGTTGTTAAGATGCCACTAGTTCTTATGGATATGAGCTGGCATTTATGGATTTGATCAGCTTGGCCAATGATTCTACTCAGAATAAACATTACGTTATGTCCTACTACTGCTTATTTCTGGGAATCCTGTGTCAGCAGAATTAATTTCTAATTCTCATATAGAACTGGAGCTAGCATCAGTTTCTGATTCTGTAAACTGTAGCATATTATAAACATACAAAATGTTTGGTTAAAATAAATACATATACCTAGCCTTTTATGTGCGTACATTCAGCTTCTTCTGCAATTGTTTCTTTTGAATGCACAAAAGTTCTTGTAATGACAATATTTTGTGGCACTTTAAAATTACACCAAGCATCCATGCTGTTTTAGAACAGGTTACCTGTGAAGGGAACCACACATTTCCCTTATTGATTGACTGTGTAGAGTTATAGTTTAAAAGAACTGGGTGGTTGTGTTTTCAAAAAAGTAATATTCAGGAGCAGAATTCAAATGTAAAATTATTTGAATTTGAAAGCTTGCTGAAATCAGAAGCTCATGCTCTTTGGTTTAAATGAAAATAGGTGAACATGTTATGGATGAACTATCAAAATCATACTAGGATATGTCCTGTTGGCATCAGATATTGAACAGAAGCCTTTAAATCAGTTATTCATACATCTCCCTTACAGTATTCCTCCACATGCCTAATGAGAAATAATTTCCATTGAGTGCAGTGAGGTTTACTCCTATGTAATTTGCTATAGGCTTGCAGTCTCAATCTTCTGTTATAAATCTCAGTAATTTATGGAGAAACTACCATTTATTTGAATGGCTTTGTTTTGGAACAATTATGTTGTGCTTTTCAGGCAAAACAATTCCCAGAACAGTTTTCAAATAATATATAAAATAGTCATGCCAAGAAAATGCATCACAATAAAAGCAGCAATTAAAATCAGCAGGCAAAACCATAAGTACTTATTTCTATTTTAGAAGTCATGAAAGAGAAAGAGAAATACATTATTCTTTTAATGAAGGATTATGTGCCATTAACAACTGAAGTAAAACTCCCAATTTCAGTCCCTGCTGTGATTACTACACAACATTCCTTTCCTTTCAAGTCTGATCACAAACATACTTAAAATAAAACGATTTTTTCAATGCCTATTATTGTAACCTCAACAGCTATTCTGGCAGTTGTATCAAATGTTGCATCAATCTTTGCAGTATGAAAATTACCAAATCCTCTCACATCAGTTCAAGGCTATGCTGTATCTTGTTGAATAATCAAGAAGGCAAAGCAGAAGGCAAAAGAAATAATTATTTAACTGTTAAGTAATACTAAAGGTATAATTTATATTTGAAGGACTGCTTTTGTTGTACAGAATGGTGAACCAGAAAAGGTTAAAAAGGGTTGAGTAGCCTGTGAAACCTGAATAAAATGAAAAATCTAAATATTTATTTTATTGTTCTTCCAGTAGTTGGAAGATGCCTGGAAAAGATTAAGAAATGGGTCATGCTTTCCTTTCAAGAATGTTTAGTGAGGTCTTGCAGTGCAATCTGCATCAGATAAGCTTGATCCTAAGGGATTACTAAAATATTTTGCACACATGAGAAAGCTATTAGCATACCCTTGACACAGCAAAGTATTAAACAATCAGGATGTTTAAGGAAACCAAAATTCTGGTTTAACATTAACTGTAATTATATGCAAGATAGAACCTGTGAAAAACATTTGTTTTGTTAGTTTGTTTATTTGTTTTAAATCTGAAATAATTTAAGTATAGCTTGCTTCATATTTACCAAACATTTATTGACAACCTAGAACTAATTCTGTAAGAATCTGCAATGTATAGTCAATATATTCCATGCTTTATTTTGATTATGTTTATAACTTAAGTTGGTAGTATACTGTGTTTACTTCAAAGTTATAGTAGATATGTTTATAATTTCTGGACTTACTCTTTCTAAATATATAGTACTGTGCAAAAGTTTTCGGCAGGTGTGAAAAAATGCTGTAAAGTAAGAATGCTTTCAAAAATATATATTGTAATTGTTTATGTTTATCAGTTTACAAAATGCAAAGTGAGCAAACAAGAAAAACCCAAATCAAATCAATATTTGGTGTGACCACCCTTTGCCTTTAAAACAGCATCAATTCTTCTAGGTACACTTGCACACAGTTTTTGAAGGAACTCGGCAGGTAGGTTCCAAACATCTTGGAGAACTAACCACAGATCTCCTGTGGATGTAGGCTGCCTCAGAACCTTCTGTCTCTTCATGTAATCCCAGACAGACTCAATGATGTTGAGATCAGGGCTCTGTGGGGGCCAAACCATCACTTCCAGGACTCCTTGTTCTTCTTTACGCTGAAAATAGTTCTTAATGACATTGGCTGTATGTTTGGGGTCGTTGTCCTGTTGCAGAATAAAGTTGGGGCCAATCACATGCCTCCCTGATGGTATGGCATGATGGATAAGTATCTGCCTGTATTTCTTAGCACTGAGGACAACATTGATCCTGACCAAATCTCCAACTCCATTTGCAGAAATGCAGCCCCAAACTTGCAAGGAACCTCCACCATGCTTCACTGTTGCCTGCAGACACTCATTATTGTACTGCTCTCCAGCAAACAAACTGCCTCCTGCTATAGCCCAATGTTTCAGATTTGGACTCATCAGTCCAGAGCACCTGCTGCCATTTTTCTGCACCCCCGTTCCTATGTTTTCATGTGTAGTTGAGTCGCTTAGCCTTGTTTCCACATCGGAGGTATAACTTTTTGGCCGTAATTCTTCCATGAAGACTACTTCTGGCCAGACTTCTCTGGACAGTAGATGGGTGTACCTGGGTCCCACTGGTTTCTGCCATTTCTGTGCTGATGGCACTGCTGGACATCTTCCAATGTCAAAGGGAAGTAAGCATGAAGTGTCTTCCATCTGCTGCATTAAGTTTCCTTGGCCAACCACTGCATCTGCAGTCCTCAGTGTTGCCCATTTCTTTGCACTTCTTCAAAAGAGTTTGAACAGCACATCTTAAAACCCCAGTCTGCTTTGAAATTTTTGCCTGGGAGAGACCTTGCTGGTACAGTATAACTATCTTGTGTCTTGTTGCTGTGCTCAGTCTTGCCATGGTGTATAACCTGTGACATGAAGCTGTCTTCCACAACCTCACCTTCATAGCAGAATTTGGCTGTTCCTCACCCAGTTTTAAGCCTCCTACACAGCTGTTTCTGTTTCAGTTAATGACTGTGTTTCAACCTACATATGAAATTGATGATCATTAGCACCTGCTTGGTATAATTGGTTCATCATACACCTGACTCTAATCCTACAGGATCCCTGACTTTGTGCAAGTGTAAGAATTGATGCTGGTTTGAAGCCAAAGGATAGTCAAATATTGATTTGATTCAGATTTTTCTTCTGTTTGCTCACTTTGCATTTTGTAAATTGATAAACATAAACAATTGCAATATAGATTTTTAAAAGCATTCTTACTTTACAGCATTTTTTCACACCTGCCTAAAACTTTTGCACAGTACTATATATTTAAAATGAATGTAATAAATGATATGTTAGATTATAGAATAAAGCAAGGATTGTATGCAAGTTTGGATGATTGTTTTAACATTTAATTTTGGGTTAACTAATAAATATATATCTGAAATTTATTGTAGCTTAAGTTCTTTAAAATGTTCAGAATATTTTGCTTTTTTATTGATTTTACCAATGGCAATGAACTGAACTGAGCTGAGCTACCTGCTGTACAGTGTGAGCTGAGATTTCAAATGTTCCTGGGTATGATCTCACTTCTGTGTCATTTACAGGAGAAACAGTACAAAAAATGTGTGAGCTATGGGGCACTGTCAGTCATTTTTCCTTGTGATGTCCCTTTAAAGGGAATAGAAATGGCATCATTTTTGAACTGAAAACTTACACTGTGGAGTAGATTGCCTTTGGCTGGCTTAATGATTTAAGAAAAAGAAGAGAAAATCAGGTCAGCCACTGATCTGCCCATCTGGTTTCCTCATCTCATAATATGAAATCCACCATTCAGAAGGAAACGGCACTGGAGACCCCATTGATTATGAATTTAATATGATTTAAGAGTAATAAGGATGTGGATGATTGGACTGAATGGGGTAAATTGATTTTGAAGCAGGATTTGTATTATCTAGGTTAAAGTAAATGGATAAAAGAACTGGTCTGGATGGGTTCAGTGAGGTGGAAATTAAAGAACAATGTTGTTGACTGATTTGGTTCAATAGTTATTTATCTTCTGGTAAATTTAAAGTCTTTTGAAATGTGCACATATATACATAAATTTATATATGGAAATTCTATCAAAATTTGTGTTCTCTATTTCCATGATATATGAAAAAAGTTGAACTGGTCATTCTAGGTATGATAGTTAAAATAAAATAAATAAATAAATTGAGGAGAATTATCAATTTCCACTGGAAACCAAATGTTTCTTTTCAGGTAAAATTGTGGATAAATTACGAGAGAAGCAAAAGAGTTTGATAAGGTTACTAGATTTTCCTAGAATATGATAAGACAAAGTGACAGATTTTCCTGAGTTTTCTTTAGTGTGGTACTACAAGCTTTCATAGTGTATCATTGTTCACCATTCATAGCACATTAAGGGGACCAATTAGTGGAACAAACTTAAAATAATTCTTTTTCAGTGTACTAAATAGGCCAAAAAGGGGGGGAGGGTCTGTTCTGTTTTCTCTTTCTAAAGAACATATCGTTATATGACAACTGGTTGTATTTATGAAAGGTTCTTATTTTTTCAAACTGTATACATATTCAAGGTTTTCACCAAATACCACAAGCCCTTGGGTATCTTTTTCATCATGAAATAAGTACTCTTAAATTACAAGGTACGCTTCTTAAACTGTAGTCACATTTCATTAATGGAGTCATTACCATGAATGACACAGAACAATGTTAGCTGTAGTTTGAAAGCATTTGAAATGTAGGTTTAGATGTGTATTTCAAAAATAATATTGCAGAATTAACTGAAAAACCGGTAAGGGAATTGGTTTGGATTTATTTTATCAAGAGCTCAATAATTTACATCACTACCCTCAGTCAGCCTTAGCCTCAACCTATGCTCCGAATAAATCCACTTCCTTGATGTCACAGTAAAACTATACAATGGACACATAACAGCATGTTATACAGAAAATCTATAGATCACTATGCATATCTGCATGCTTCCATCTTCTACTCAGAACACACCACTAAATCTGTTATCTATATTCAGGCTCCATACTACAACTGAATGTGTTCTGACCTACTTGACAGAGATGTTTATCATCCATGGAATAGAACCGCACATTCAGGAGACTGAATTACTCATTCAATAAGATCAGTAGGCAAATCAATAGAGCCAGGTTGATTTTCAGGGAGGACCAATTAAAAAAACAGACCACAAAAAGCAGAAACCACAAAAGCAGAAAAAACACCACTGGTTGTCACAACTCAAACCACTCAAACACATTAATATACTACAACCCATACTGGACAGTGACACTGCACTTTATTAGGTACTGGGTGATAAGTCCTTACTTGTATACAGACCCAACACGAAGAAGACTCTCACATGCAACAAGCAACAACAGAACAGTGATGCTAACATAGAATCATACCCTTTAACAAATTCAGATGTTTACTTTGTCCTACACTTACACCAATAGCACCACCAATAGCAACAGGCCCAGCAACTTCACACACAAGATTGGAGGTCCCTTTACATGCTCTTCCCCTAATGTGATATATACTATGATCGGCCTGCAGAGTCCCCCAGGATTCTATGTAGGACAAGCAATGGACAGATGTAGGGCAAAAGAATTAATGGATGCAATATTGACATCAGGACACAAAATGAGGACCAACAGAACATTTTAACTTCCCCAGATACTCCATTACAGATCTCAGAGTAACTGTTTTGGAACAAGGAAACATTAAATTTCAGGCTATCTTAGAAGGTATCAGCAAACACAATGGGTTTTAACACATTACAAGTGTTAATTGAAAATATACTTGTGTGCCTCACCTGTATCCTGTATCTGCAAAATTACCATCTTCCTATTGCTTCTCTCCCTGTCTTATCCCAATTTAAATCCTACATGAATTTAGCCACTCATGAAGTGAGCTGGAGTTCACAAAAACTTGTCTTTAATAAAATATGTTAGTTTGAAAAGATACTACCAGACTCCTGATTTTTGCTTTGAAATGATCATGTTTGTAGCTGTATATCATGCAGAAGAAATAATGTGTTTAGTAATTCAAGCTTCTCACATGAAATTCCCACTCTATCTCAAGCAGTCCGACCATATTACAGTAAAAGGGAATGAGTTATCAGTGTTGGGCTGCTGAATGTCATATACTGTGAATATTAAAGAATGTAGAAGAAAAATGGGATGCAGATTTATAAAGCTTACTTATTTATTCTCTTTACAGCCCATTGGTGCTTTAAATCCAAAGAGAGCAGTCTTTTATGCAGAACGCTATGAGACGTGGGAAAATGATCAAACTCCACCTTATCATTATAACACTCATTATTCCACATCTACTTGTACATTATCCTGGCTTGTTCGCATTGTAAGTATTTTTGCCATCTTTACCTTTAGTATCTTGATACTATTACTGATAAAGCTGTCTTCTGTCTTTTATATTAAAAAATAATGTTGTTTAATAATAGAACTGAAATTTCAGGGAAACAGGATAAGTCAGCCTTAAGGACAGAAGCATCCTAATGTTCCAGTGCAACTATTATCTCATTACAATTATCTACAGAGAGAGAAGGCTAATGGTAGGAGTTAGTGTAGTGAGGCAGTATCATTACTTACATTACAAGGAATTACAGTATTTGGGATAACAGTTACATTACTGGTAAAAGTGAAGACATTTTTGACCTGAGAAGTACATGCAAGTGTCCTTTGCATGTGAACTGACAATTTCAGGGAAGCATACTCTAGGGGAGATGGGTGGCATATAAATTTAAGTAATTAATTAATTAATTAATCATTGCAACGGATCCAAGGTTACCCTTTGTCATTGTACAGTTCAACTGCTTGGGACTCAAAATATCTTCAATAATCTAGTTAATGATCTTACTTTTTTTGGAAAAATTTTCAGAATGAACCAGTATGGAAACTGATTTTACTAGAATATTCATTACAGGAGTAAAAATAATATATTTACGTATTATCATCATGCCTTTCAATAAGTTGCATGAAAAGCAACCAGTTCAAAAATAATGGAAACATCAGGATGTCAATCAGCAAATGCCAGTCTTTGCACAATAAATGTATACAAATATCATAATAAACCAACCAATTTACAATAATCAAAAGCAATTCCTTGCTCTTTCAAAATTATCAGTAAGTGAATTCAGTTAAAGAAAAGAATCCATAAACAATAACATGTAAAAGTCATTATGTTTCCTACTTGGCTAAGGATGAGATTTTGCTGTAATGCCCAGACTGTTGTCAATTTCTTCCACTGCATCCTAGAGTAAAATAAATATCTTTTTGAACAGTTCTTAAATATATTAACATTGATTGTTGTTCTAAGATTTATTTGGTGAGTACTTTCTCTAGAATCAGGTCCATGTCCTGGAAAGTGGGGCACCAAGGGACCTCCAAAAGTTCTGCAAGGTGGCAAGAGTCACTGGAGGAGCACACAAGAAATAAAAGAAGAAAGATAAAATGGAGCATTGCCCAATTTCAGGGCCCAAAGACCAAAATCATAAGTTTATATTAGGTCATTACTCTTAGAGGGAACAATGAAGGGTCTTACAGTGCAGGGACTGAAAACCCAGATTAAGGAGGAAAGAGGGAACACCTGCCAGTAGATGCTTGCAGTCTGGCATGAAACTATCAGATCCTGCACCAGAAGTATCATTGCATCCATTTTCAGGAAGCAGTGGACTAGCAAATATTCATTACATAGGCATTACAGGCTTTATCCATTCTACAACAAAAAAAGTTTGTGTGTACCACTATCACCAAGACCAGAGACTGAGGCCATTCAACAACCCTAGATACAAGGACTCAGAAAGGAGGAGGAGGGAAGGACAGCTGAGCTTGTGACAGTGTGAATTAGAAAGTTGTAATGGATTTCCAAACACATCATCATGCTAAGCATAGGTCTGATAAACTGAATGTTATATCCATAAATATAATACTGAAAACCCAAGATAGAAATCAACTGACTATATATATATAATTTTTTGGGTGTGTACATCAGTGAATATAAAAAGCAGAACAAAATAAAAATTTAGACTGAAAAAAATTAGGATTATTGAAGAATTTGGTCCACATTTGTATGTGAGCAAATCTACTTTGCACATCCTTGACAAATACATGGATTGAAATACCATTATCATTTGAACTACGCTGTTCTTCAAATTGTATGATTTCAGCTTGGATTCTAATCTCTTTCTTGATAACTTAAAACCACTTAAATATATATTTCACATTAAGGGAAATAAAAATAGATATTTTTAGGTTAAAATATTTTGGAATTTAATGCAGGATAATGGATGTATTTTGTTAAATCCATTATCATGCATTAAATTCCACAATATTTTAATCTAAAAATTATTATGATAAAATTAAAGAAAACAAGGGGAATAATTTTTGAAGATAAGAGGAGATGATGATGGCGATGATTATGATTTCATATTTATATTCAACTCTTCGATGTACAATGCTTTTTAATAATGTGTAAGCTATGTGATAATTGTAGATGAGTCTGTATAGTGCTGTTAAGGATTAAAAATCCAAAAGATAGACACATTACTTTGGTATAATAGCCCCCCCTGTGGAGTTCAACTATGGGAGGTTTAATCCTTCAATCTGAATCTTCTTACTTTCTGTGTTTGTCTGACTCTTAAATAATTTTGTCATGGATATTATAATTAAGTTTTAACATAATTTGCTATAATTACCTTTCCTACTTTTTTAATCATCTTCACTTCATATTTAGAATCTCTGCTTCTACTAATAAGCAGCTTCAAAAACCATCTTATTTAAAACTCAAAATAAAGATACACAGTGGTGTGCTGTGCTTTTAAAATTCCAACTTCAGGGTTTTTAAAAAAAAAACCAAGTATTTTATTCATACTAATAGAATTACATTTGACACTATCAAATTGTTTACTGAAAGATTACCACTGATTTTATATACAAAATTCTTTAATTAAAAGGCAATATAATAGAACTGTGTAAAATCATTCAGAGGTGTTTTGCTTTGGTGTCAGTCCAGTGAAAATGTCAGCTACACAAGGACACACACGTTCAGCAACATGAGGAGGCCCTTGAAATGTATTTGCTGAGCTTCTGAGAGGTTGTGGCACTTTGAGCCACACTTCAGGGGACGTGGAATGGAATATTCTGGAGAAGGAGTGGCCTAAATAGGAACTCACCTGCTGAGAAATATTTTGTTGCAGCTCCCCACGTTATTTATTATTTACTCATTACAGTATATCCACTCCTCTATCCATTTATAGAAAATGCTGCATTTTGTTTTAGTATATGCAAATTCATATACATAATATTATCTATACCTACCTACCATATAGATGAAAACAAAATAGATGACATGGACTTGGCTTATATCGATACTGTCTGAAATAAAACAATAATTTGGAGTAACTACTTATCCCTCTTGGTAACATGAAAGGAAACCAGTGAAGCTAACTGAATATGTTGCTAATTGTATTTTGGTGAGACCTGACCTCTGAGCAAGGTCTGGAGTCTTTTAGAGCTTGGAAGGTCCATATTCGAGAATTATTCTGCTAATAAGGCACCAGAGATAGTATCTTGGAGTACCTTTTGCAAGCTCAGGAGACAATCAGCAAAGGTTTTTGCTTGTTCGTTTCTACCATCAATCTCATTAATCATGTGCTCCTTTAAATGATGTGAAAGGCACAGACCTTTCTCTGTTTTGCTTGGTCAAGCAAAAGAAAAATATGATTCAAGTTCTCCCTTTCCAACTAAAATATATTCCAATCCTTCAGACTTACATATGGCTTTAGTAACGTACTTAATGCCTTGATTACAGTACCAACACATAGTATTTTCCTAACAGATTGTTATCCTCCTCTGCCACTTACATAAGAATACAGATACAAATGCCATCCTGATGAAAAAAGCAGAATGGGAAGGGTAAACTAGGGCTGCCATAGTTGGAATGTAAAAATCTTGACAACCAAAGAAGTTGGTTAGCAGGAAAGAAGTTCTTCCCAAAGCCTGTTGTTTGCTGTCACCTATTAGTCACCTCTGCTTCTGCAGCCTAGATATGGAAGCCCTAGCTAAATATAGGTAGTCCCCCGGTAAAGAACACCCAGCTTACAGACAACCCATAGTTAGGAACAGAGCCTATTGTAGCAAAATTTGAGTTAAATACACAATGATTCAAGTTAAATGGTTTGAGTTAATTACACCATACTATTTATACAGTATTATACCATAATACTATTCCAGCTTATGTACAAATTCGACTTAAGGACAGATCTTGGGAACGGAACTTGGTCTTAAACTGGGGACTACCTGTACCTTTCCTTTCTTGTTCTTCTCCTCTGTCTAGTGCAAGTTATTCAATCTCAACAGGCAATATTTGCCAGAAACAGATAAGTAGGGCATGACAAGAAAAAGGAGTTTGCTTGCAGGCCTCTCCCTTCCTTTGTCATCCTGCCGTGCAGTTGTACAGGCAAGATAACGTGGGAGGGGAGGCTTCTCATGCTTTGGTATAATGGATCATGGCTTTGGCCTTAATATTAAAAAGAAAGATGTGTGCTGTTTATAAGCTAAATAAATTTCTGAATAATTGTTGTTCTTTACATTGCGTAAGTAACATTTTCACAGCCTTAAACAGTATTTGCAATTGGTTGGCAGGTTATTTACAACCCACAGATGAAAAAAGTGTGACGATAAATTATTTTATTTAACAAACTGGAGTCTTCTGCTAGATACACTGCGTTCAGACATTATGTCCTCTGTAACTGTATTTTTTGAATGGCATTGTTTCACATCCATAAAGCTTTCTTTCCAGACTATACATTTTTTTCCCATTGTTGCTGCCAGACACTGGATTTTAGGAGACATTTTATATATACGTACTTACTTTTTTAGTGACCATAGCTGTTATTAACAGAATTTTAAAATTCCCACAGCATGTAATCTAATGATGCAAACAGTTATAATTATCCAATCCCCCTAACCCTGCTTTTAATACTAGGCATGTTCTGTAATACATCATTAATATAGTATTCACATAACTAAACATACAACTAAATGTATTTCTAATGTATTTTAAACCTATTCCATGCTATTTTAATATTTTATGTTTTTTAATGCTGCTAAGGGTGTTCAAGAATCAGACCTTCCTGACTCCATCAAAGCTCTTCAAACATTCCTACTTCAAGGACCTAAGAAAAAGTACAGAACAGACTTAAGCAAGTCTTTAGAAATGAGTCATTAGTTCTTCTCCTAGGCAGAGTGATTGGAAACTCCTCACTCTGGCATTTTCTATGTAAGGAAAAGTGAAAACAAGTGCAGGTTGTTTTGTCTTTCTGTAATCTTTTGAAGCACCAAGGCTCTCATACAGATTCAGGAAGGTCTGCATTTAATTCTGTTCATGTCCCACTTTGCCTCAAACTGAGAGCCACTTTATCAAGCAACCAAACTCAGTTTTTTAGATTTAGCCAAATCAGTTGACCTTCTATGTGCATTTATCTGGGACTAAGTCCTAATGAATTCGGGAAGTTTTTTCTTTTGAAAAGACAATTAGGCTTGCACTGCAAGTGGTTTTATACTAAGGATATTATTCTATACATTTTAAAGGACTGTGGCACAAATTACGGAAACATTTTGGACTTAAATTTAAGTGTGAATTCCATTAAAGTACCTTGGCCAGATGGATTTGCAAACAAATCCAGCATAGTCTGCTAGGACATTGCTACAATTCAGAATAGTATTGAGACATCTGGACCCTTTAAAGTAGTGGTGAACAATATTTTCATAGCCAGGAACCGCACTTAGTAGACAGGAAGAATGAGGGCTGATGTGATGATGTGAAATGGGAAGAGCCAGTGACATTAAATGTGTGGGTTTATATTACAAATGGGTTGCCAGCATTTTCTTTTTAATTGTAGTTTGGGGGATATACAGTAAAAGTGATTTTTTTGTTTTCTTATTTCAATACATTCAGTTTTTCTAGACTCACACAACAGCTTTATTGTGCTTCTCACTGAAAAACAGTGAGAAATCACAGTGACAATTTGGAACTGCAGACTGCACTGCTGATAGTGGGTGACCAGCTCTGGTAGCAATGAAGTTATCTACCTTGCTTTAAAGCCTGGAAAATTAGAACCACGGCTACATTGGTTTGTAATAATATCAGCTGATAGTTCAAATATGAGTTCTGATCCTTTGCTGAAGAATTTATTCTTTGATTCTACACCATGATAAGAGTATATCCTAGTCCTCCTCGGCATCTTTTTTTGCCTTGTGACTACCACAAGAGTTTCTCACCAACAACTTTTGCAGTTAACTGGCTAAAGATTAAGTGTCATTGACTCCTGGTGACTTCATGGACATGTGCCGCATATGAAAAGTAAGATTATTTACTTTCACCAGAAGCATTTTGAAATGATTACTAACAGAACAGATTTTTCCTTTCTTATTAAAAGTCTGAAACCAAAGTACTGAGCTTACATTTGAAACTGCATTTCATGACAGATTTAGTTTCAGCAGAATTCTCCAAAATTAAAGACTTTCATATCTCTTTCAGTGGGAGACAACCTCATTCTTAAACCGCTTTCACTGAAATCATAGAAATTATTCATTTTTGCTGCTTAATTTCATTGTTTAAAACTTGAAATATTGGACATACATAACACATTTCAGCAAAAACGATGGGTATTCTCCAAAGGTCTTATAAAAACTATAAAAATATTGTTAGGTCACTTAGAATACTTATGTGTGTGAAATAGATTAAATAGAGGAAATCATTTGAAAACAGTATTGTACAAGCAGCATGTCATTTTATAGGAATCTTTCCATACTCTGATTCAGATATTGTTTTTTATTGTACTTTATTACTCACATCAAAAAATGAAATATGCAATGATTTGATATAAAGTGCTTATTAATTTTTTATTAATTCTTTAATTAATTTTAAAATTTAATCATATTGCTTATTATATCACTTGGCTTCTTACAGTATATTTCCTCTTTGCCTTCTTTTTTTTAATGGTAGGAGCCTTTTACAACATTCTTTCTCAATGCAAATGATGGCAAATTTGATCATCCGGATCGAACTTTTTCTTCAGTGGCAAGATCATGGAGAAATAGCCAAAGAGACACTTCGGATGTCAAAGTAGGAATAATATTTTGTATATGCAAGTAACTGGGGAGCTGTCCACATGATTACATGCTATAAATGCAGAATGGGGGGAAGGGGAGGGTTGTGTTTCACATACCCAGAAAAGAAAGTTGCATTGGTATCATCATTTTTAAAAGCCTATTTTACATACAGTGATAAATACAGGCTTTTCCAATATTTAAGCTATTAAAAGGTCTTTTGTTCCTGCCAAAATAAATAAATAATCCTATCCCAATTTAAATCAAATAATCACAGAATGGAGAAAAGCCCAATAAATTGTTCTTTCCTGCTGTTAACTCAATATTTGGCCCATTCCATAAACACAGCAAGATTGGATTTGACCTTAAAGTGTTATATTGTTATAGCTTTTCTAGCATGGGTTTTCCATCGCCTGGGGCAATTAATAAAGCATTAATGACAAGATACATTTAAAATGTATGCTTTCTGTAAGCCTTAGCTTTTTCTTCATTGTGCCTCAGGATATTATGCAACAGTACACATTAGATTAAACCTATATCTACATAATACATAGAAACAACCAGAGAACAGGATGATTTTTGAAGTATTACCCTGCACTCATTCTTGTATAAAAGGTTTTTATAAGTTTTATTGAACTGTGAAACCCGTATTCTTGCTTTATATTAAAAAATAAGATCCTCTCCTGATTTTCAGTTAGTTGGCAGCCTAGAAATCCTATAAAAATACATACATACTTACATACACAGCATTTTTAAGAATTAATAAATAAATATCTTTATTCATTCAATTTTATCATTACATGCTTGCTTGAAATCAGAAGATATATCTGAAATTGTTTACAATTATTGTAAACCCTTTCTAGGCTTTTTTAAAAAATGTATATTGCTAGAATTGTTTTTACAGGCTCTTATAACCTAGAAGTCCATTCATACTAATGCTACTAGGAGTTACATTATTTATGTATTGAATTTCTGCTCTGACTTAGGAGAAAGGAATAATTGGTTGAACAAAAGAAAGATAAACTCATAAAACTGTTACCAGGTTCTTTCATGATTTGGATTCCATTGGAAATCTATGCCACCTGATATATAATCAGCATAACATGAAAGTGATGGTTTTTGGCCTGCAATCATCAATACCAATATGTGCATTAATGCACTTACATTTTCAAATGAAAAATAAACAGCATAAAGCAGAAGAATAATATAGCCCCCCAGTTTAGTAGAAAGAACTTTGCACGTGGAGGGGAGAATCTATGCATATTTCTGAAAACTGAAATCCCTGTTCTGTTCATATCTTGCGAAATGTGTTGGTTGGCCATGAAACGTTGATTTAATATTGCAATCTTTTAGAAAGACCAAGTGCAAGATTTTCTTATCAGGAGCCTTTGTTTGGCCATCTATTTTTGCCACTAAGATTCACTCTGCATATATAAAGTAGATATTAAGATGAAGCATCTATCTGGTTTATGAAGGCTGTTTTCCCAGGCAAAAGCTGCATGTAACAGTTTATTTTGTAATGGCTTATTAGAAATACTATAAGCCTAGTTCTCTCTATATAAATCTTTAATACATTTGCAAACTTAGCTTAACAAGGCCAGAATAAATAAAGTACTATTAAATTACTGTTATTCCTTTTGCTTTCTCCCCTGCTCCCTATATATATGTATATACTGGCTTCTGTTAACTGCCATAACCTTACGATCAACATCATTTTATTTGTATATGCTGAAGATAAAAAACTCTAATGAATGTTAATCATAAACTATGACTGATTTTTCTGCCTTAGTATTAATCAGATGCCTTCATGAAGTACTCACTCACTAAAATATAATTATAAACCTAATTGGGTAGTTTTATACTGATTGGAGGTACAACCATCCATTTGGGCAATACTCCCACCTCATTTTATTTAAGATATAGGTTTCTGTGTATGAAAAGTAAACCACTCAAACATCCAGTCCAACCATGATTTGCTGTTTTAAGAACAAGCAGACATGGGCCTCAGTTTCACATATCCCCTCTTCTCCTCTAATGCAATGAGAAAAGATAAGGAGGTTTTTGTTATGGATTTCCAGCAAGGCTGGCCATATGTCCTATATAAAAGGACAGTCTGCTACTTAAATAGCCATTGAAGTTTGTGTTGAAATAGTACTCTGTTTGAATTCTGCTTTAAAAAGAAATATAAAAAAGAAAGATTTGGGGACATTAAGGTTGCCTATCATGAATGAAAACCTGAGCAGATGACTAAACATTATCTGGTCAAGTCTTTCACTATTATATTAAATGAAACATTTTATAAATTTAAATTATGATTTTAATTTTGCACCTAGGCAGGCATAAAAATTCACATGTAAATCTGAACTCTCTTGGTTTGTGTATTTCCTTGTTGATAGTTATAGAAGCCACCTTAAACAGTTTTGAATTTTGTGTCTGAAGCCATGTTTTTTCTTAAACCAGGATTGTTTGATATCCTGATATAAACTGAATGACTTGAGTTTTGCCATTTGCAAAACAGCAAATTACAATTTGTTGCAGATTGCAATTGTAATGTATTAATTTGATTCCCTTAAATTTCAAGACTAAGGTTTAGTCATATTGTCTAAAAAAAGTTACATATAAATTTGGAAAATATGTTTATTTTTCAAAAGCAGAAAATCACTTAGGAGCAAAAGACATATACTGCCATAATTGATAAATTAGCATAATGAGTACCCTGCATGAAAAAAAGTATTTTAAAAAAAATTACTTGTAGAGGTCCTGCATAGAGTAATAAAGAAACTGTAGTGTAATGATCCTTTAGTAAAGACACCACTCTAAAGTGCAAAAAATACAGTGTTCAAAAACTAATTTTTTTGAATGCCTGTCAAACATATTATATTGCTCTTGGACAAGACTATAGAAATCAGAAAAGGTAGCTATAACAAGATGTCATTAAGGTGACATATTGTAAATTAATATGGTTAATGGACATTCTTATAACTGAATGACACTCCCACCCACCCCCCACTAAGGTGAATGTCGAAATAATGGTTACCAAAGGATCAGCTCGAGTTGGGGGAAGAAAAAAAGTGTAAAGAGAATAGAGGCCTGAAAACCTTGCATGGAATTATATTAACTGAAAATGTCTGCATTAGGTTTGATTTCAGGATATAAAATGGTATATTGCAGACATATTAAAGTGAAATACTGAAGTTGAGTCTTATGGTACACAATTACAACTGAGTTAATAGTAGTCTTCTATAACATCAAGACATATCTAAGCCTAATTTTTGATACATTGAATTAATCCCAACTTTATAAATTAGAAAATGTCCTTTGGCATTTCCTTCCCCTCATTCAAAGACATAATACAAGTAATACTATTAATAATACTTTTGGATTGTAACATAGCTAGTAAAATAAACTAGAGATCACATTTAAATTTGATCATATAAATTTGGCCTTATAAATTTGATAAATAAGTAAAATTTAAAGATATAAAATGTCTGCTTTAATATTCCTTTTTATCCTTTTAAGACTCCCTTGTATCTTTGTTATTCTTTAATTTAAAAAAAACTAAGTCACATGAAAAGTAGCTGCTTATTAAATATTACAAATCTGCACTCTCTTACTATATAGCAGAAGTAAGAAAGGTGACAACTTAAAAATAAGATAGAATTATTGGGTTTATTTATTTTAGAAACTTCTACAATTTTCCAAACTAAATTGAAGATGATAGCAAAACAAAACACTGTATAATACGTAAAAGATATAAACTACAGAACGTAACAGCAGCAAGGCCACATTAACGCTGTATAAGAAGCCAAGGGACTATATAAAGACAGTTCCTTAAAAAGATACTCATAAAGGGTTATGGTGAAGAATTTATACTGTTCTACTAACCATGCAAAATATGAAAGGCTATTGTTAAGGAATTTATATTATTCCATGCAGTTTTGAATCCTCAAGTACTCTGTCTAACTCTGTGCACATTTTAAGAAAGATTAAAAAAAAACTGGATCAGGTGCAAGAGAAGGATGGGAGGTATGATCAGGGAATTGGAAACCAAGTCCTCTGAAGAGAGGCTGAAGGAATTGACATGTTTAGCCTTGAAAAATGGGGAGATATAATAGCATTTTTCATATATCAAATTTGTATAGAAAAATATCTGTCATCTCAAACATAGGACATGGAATAATGTTACAGGAATGCAAATTCTAGTTGAATGTTAGAATTAACTTCCTAACAGTCAAAATAGTCTAATAGTGATAGATAATTACCAACTCAATTACCAACTACCACATGGTGGGCAACCATGTACCAATAGAGGTGAATATGTATAGCTCAGAGTTGAACTGTGGAGTCCTTGAGGTTCTCTGGCTTGGTTCTTTTCTTGCAAACGTTTCATTACCCGGCTAGGTAACATCTTCAGTGCTAAAATAGGATGGGGTTTGCTCTCTATTATATGCTGTGGCCTGCCTTGCCAGTGCTGGTGGGGGTGGGGGGTTTTGTTTTGCGCCTCTGGTAGTTCCTTGATTAGCATATGTTTACTGCTTGATTGTGTGCCTGGTGGTGACCTTTGCTTATCTGGGTGATGATTGCTGGTGATTGATTGCTGGTGAGATGATCTTCTGGTCTTCTGTCTCTTTTGAATAGTATGTAGGTGCTGTTTATCTCTATGTGTCTGTTAATTGCTGCCTTGTCTGAATACCAGGCTTCCAATATTCTTGCATATTTGGATTTAGCTTGGTCTAAAATGCTGACAAGTTCCCAGTTAAAACTATGGTTGAGTCTGTCCATGTGTTGTGAGATTAAGGAATTTTCATCATGTCTTCTGACTGCTAGTTGGTGCTCGTGGATGCACTCTGCTAGTCTTCTGCCTATCTGTCCTACGTAGTGTTTGTTACAGTCCTTACACTGTATGTTGTAGATGACTCCTGTTTTTTCTTCTTGGGTTACTGGGTCTTTTGGTTTACTTAAGATATTTTGGAGTGATTTTGTTGGTTTATGTGCTACAGAGATGCCATATGGTTGTAATAGTCTGTTGGTGGTTTCTGAGATGTTTCTGATGTATGGCAGTGTTATCCTTTTCATTGCTTGTGTAGGTTGTGTTGTAGTAGGTTGAGTGGTCAGGCGCTTTTTGATAAAATTCCGCGGATATCCATTTTGTTGGAAGATGTTCTATAGGCGGTCTTTTTCCTTTTTCTGCTGTTCTCGGTTGCTGCAATGCGTTTGTGCTCGCTTGAATAATGTTCTTACACAGCTCCTCTTGTGGGAGGTTGGGTTGTTACTTTGCTAGTGGAGTATTTGATTGGTGTGGGTTGTCTTCCGATAAATTTGGGTTTCTAATTTACTGTTGTTTCCTCTGCTGATGAGGATATCCAGGAAGGGTAGCGTGTTGTTGTTTTCTTCCTCTCTGGTGAATTTTATTCCTTTGAAGATGTTGTTAATGGTTTCATGTGTCTTCTCTAGTTGTTTCTTTTTTATTATAACAAATGTGTCATCTACATACCAGATCCATACTTTAGGTTGTATGTGAGGAAGTGCTATAGCTCTCAGAGAACCTCAAGGACTCCACTGGACAACCATGTGTTGTGAACGGGCAAAGAGTTCAAAGTGGAATGTATTTTGGATTCCAGATTCTGACAGGGATTCACTGAAAAGTCTATTCTGACAGGTTTGGAGTTGCTGCTGCTGACCTTCTCTCCAGTACCTGATATTATCCTACAGTCTTCTCCAAAGCCAGATCCTCTTCCTCTTACCACTGACATAACCAAAAAAACCAAAACAAAGCATACTTTTACTGATTTTAGCTTTCCTTGCAAGCCCAAGTTTCTTTTGCACCTCAGTTTTTCTGACATACTTTCAGTAGTTATTAGATACTTACTGAAGCACATTCTTGATCATTATACTCAACTTCCATTCCTATGCAGGTTCTTTTAAACTCCTAGCTTAGTCAAAAACTCACTATGTGTCCACACATTACCTAAGCTGCGTTCCCTTCATTTTTCCTCCATTGGAAAGGTATGTAATTATACTTCCAGGATCTATTTTGAGAGCTTCCCAACTCTCCTGCACACCATTGGACACTGAGAATTTCTGTCCATGACATCTTGCCTACTAATTCTCTAAGACTGCCGTAATTGGATCTCCTGAACCCTAGTGTGCTATTTGATAGTGTTTCAATTTCTCTTGTAGTATCACGAACCCCAGTATTACATGGTCACTTCCTCCTAAGATTCCTACTACTTTTACCTTGGAACCAGTTCTTTTCCATTGTTTAGAATCAGATCAATGAGAGCCAATCCCCTTTTCTCTTCTTCAACCTTCTGGAAGATAAAACAGTCAACAAGACCACTGAAAAACATTTGGGAGTGGTTGAGTTGGTTTTGTAACAGATGTCTGGATAAATTTTATTAGATTTTACCATTATTGTGATGTCTTTCCTCCTGAAAGTTTGTAATCTGATCCAGAATGACATAATCAGATCTTTGGTGGTCTATAGTACGGCCCCATATAGTGTCCTTGTTGTTTTCCCTTCTTTGTATTATTACACAAATGCTCTCAAATAGATTTTCATGCTCAAATTTCTGGATATACACTTTTTTCACATACATTCCTCCTTCACTTTTAGGTGACCTATTCCCTTGAATAAGTAATGCCCTACCACATTATATTCACCTGGAAGATTCTCCATGCAGAAAGAGTCAGAGGGAGAATGTCTTTCAACTGCTCTTACATGAGAGATTTTCATGTGTGGAAAAAGTTGGCAAGCTATTGCTTCAGGTTATATAGGCTGCCTTTTCCCATAAGAGGTGTCTGTAGGGAGAACAGTAGTGTAATCACACAGGAATTTTGGGGGGAACTTCAATCCATACAGGGCATTAAAGAGTGACTGCCTCTTCATAAAGTTGTATCTCAAAGTCATCCAGCCTTTGAATCAAAATCAGTTCTCCAATTCCTAGTATGGATTAAAGTATCTGAAGAAGTCTGGGATCCATTCGGATATGACTAGAGATAAGGGTGATGATGTTAGGTAGAATCCTTGTGTATTGCCAAAGGAGTTTGCTTCTTCAAATGGCAAAAATGTACCTTAAACCTAGTTTGTCTCCCTAAATGTTAGCTTCAAGGCTAAGCCAATCAAATACAATATAAGGCATTTGAGAAAGCACGAGTTTACCACAGGCAGGGCCATCCACAGCAAGCTGAATTTTTTTTCAGAATGGTATGATAAAATGTTATGATGTTAGAATCTCCTGTACTTGCATTTAATGTTATGACACACATACAACAGGGCTGGAATTTGCACTGCAATGTTATAACACATTACTTATCACGCACCCCACCCAGATGCCCATGACCATAGGATAAAAGCAAATATTGTAACCCGAAGATATAACTTTTTATACTATTTATTTTAGTGAGGATGTCTAAATGATTGTCTCTCTGGTAGACTGGAATATAGTGCTTTGTTTATTAATACAGAAATTACTTAGATGTTTTAAAAATGTAATGTAATAAGAAAGTTGATACTCAAAATTAAATGCAACAATATAATAAGACTTTCTGAATAATTTTTGTCTATGCAAAAACTGCAGATGTTGCACAATAAATAATGTTTGTTTCTTCCACAAACAGGAACTAATTCCAGAGTTTTACTACCTACCGGAAATGTTTGTCAACAGTAATGGATATAATCTTGGAGCCAGGGAAGATGAGACTATTGTGAATGATGTTGAGCTTCCCCCTTGGGCCAAGAAACCTGAAGACTTTGTCCGTATCAATCGAATGGTAAGATGTGTTTTTAATCAAGCTTGCTAACAAGTTCACAGAATGTATAAGCTAAGATATTCCTGTTTGTATTCACTATAAAGCAACAACTGAAAATATAAGGAAGAAAAACCACACAAAGGAGTTAGTTGATTGCATCTACCCTGTATTTAACACTGTTGAACTTTCCTTAGTGGAGGGTTATGATAAAACCATAAGTCCTTTAATACAGGTGAAACTCGAAAAATTAGAATATCATGCAAATGTTCATTTATGTCAGTAAGGCAACTCAAAAGGTGGAACCAATATATGAGATAGACGTATTACATGCAAAGCGAGATATGTCAAGCCTTACTTTGGTATAATTGTGATGATTATGGCATACAGCTTATGAAAACCCCAAATTCACAATCTCAGAAAATTAGAATAGTGTGAAAAGGTTCAATATTCTAGGCTCAAAGTGTCCCACTCTAATCAGCTAATGAATCCATAACACCTGCAAAGGGTTCCTGAGCCTTTAAATGGTCTCTCAGGCTGGTTCAGTAGGAATCACAAGCATGGGAAAGACTGCTGACCTGACAGTTGTGCAGAAAACCATCATTGACACTCTCCATAAGGAGGGAAAGCCCCAAAAGGTAATTGCAAAAGAAGTTGGATGTTCCCAAAGTGCTGTATCAAAGCACATCAATAGAAAGTTATGTGGAAGGGAAAAGTGTGGTAGAAAAAGGTGCACAAGCAGCAGGGATGACCGCAGCCTGGAGAGGATTGTCAGGAAAAGGCCATTCAAAAGTGTTGGGGACTTTCACAAGGAGTGGACTGAGGCTGGAGTTAGTGCATCAAGAGCCACCACACACAGACGGATCCTGGACATGGGCTTCAAATGTCATATTCCTCTTGTCAAGCCGCTCCTGAACAACAAACAACGTCAGAAGCGTCTTACCTGGGCTACAGAAAAAAAGAACTGGTCTGTTGCCCACTGGTCCAAAGTCCTCTTTTCTGATGAGAGCAACTTTTGCATCTCATTTGGGAACCAAGGACCCAGAGTCTGGAGGAAGAATGGAGAGGCACACAATGCACGATGCTTGAAGTCCAGTGTGAAGTTTCCACAGTCTGTGTTGATTTGGGAAGCCATGTCATCTCCTGATGTTGGTCCACTGTGCTTCATTAAGTCCAGGGTCAACGCAGCCGTCTACCAGGAGATTTTGGAGCACTTCATGCTTCCTTCCGCAGACGAGCTTTATGGGGATGCTGACTTCATTTTCCAGCAGGACTTGGCACCTGCCCACACTGCCAAAAGTACCAAAACCTGGTTCAGTGACCATGGGATTACTGTGCTTGATTGGCCAGCAAATCGCCTGACCTGAACCCCATAGAGAATCTATGGGCCATTGCCAAGAGAAAGATGAGGGACATGAGACCGAACAATGCAGCAGAGCTGAAGGCCGCTATTGAAGCATCCTGGTCTTCCATAACACATCAGCAGTGCCACAGGCTGACAGCATCCATGCCACACCGCATTGCGGCAGTCATTGCTGCAAAAGGGGCCAGACCAAGTACTGAGTACATATGCGTGCTTATACTTTGCAGAGGTCCGATATTGTTCTATTTCCAATCCTTGTGTTATTGATGTCATGTAATATTCTAATTTTCTGAGATTGTAAATTTGGGGTTTTCATAAGCTGTACACCATAATCATCACAATTATATCAAAGTAAGGCTTGACATATCTCGCTTTGCATGTAATGCGTCTATCTCATATATTGGTTTCACCTTTTGAGTTGCCTTAAACATAAGGCATAAATGAACATTTGCACAATATTCTAATTTTTCGAGTTTCACCTGTAAATTTAATTATTTAGCTCAACCTGATAAAGGTTCCTGCAATCCTCAATAAAGATATCATTGAGTTCCTGAAAAAACAAAATCAAATAGATGTATTATGGGCTAGGAGTAGTGTAGAAAAGTGTTAATATTATATGCACAAATATCTAATTCAGTCTCAGATTAATAAACAACTGGAACACTTATATATCAAAATCCATATCTTTCTGAATATTGTGATGAAATCTTCTAACCAAAGTAGCTCACAGGAAAATGTGTTTATTAGAAAAATTATAGTAGGAAAAGATGGAAAAAAGTGACAATACAAATATTACATTTGGAAAGGTGAATATAAAAATGCACATATTCAGGGGAATAAACTGATTCAAATGCTTTCCTTATGTACGTGCAGCTGTTTTGTTGGCATTCCCAGCTGAAATGTTCTCTCTGTATGAACAGACACCCATAAAATTATATATATTTTTTTAATCTTAAGAGTGCCACAAGACTTTTATTTTTGCTGCAAAAAATTAATACAGATACACCTCTGGAAACTGTTGTTTGGGATACAACATTATTTGCTAGCTACTGGTTTTGTACAATATAAAACAATACTTTCCTAGCCCGTGTGGTGTAGTGGTGAAGGAAAGACTGGAAAGACCAGGTTCTAGTCCTTCTCAGCCACAGAAGCTCATTAGTAACTTTAAGCCAGTCACACTCTCTCAGTCCATCCTGTCTCACCAGTGTGTTGTGGTAGGGAAAAATGGGAGGAGGAAGCACTGTATTACATTTTGAGGTCCTGAAGGAAAGTCATGATATAAATTTAACAAACAAACAAATAAATATTTGACAAATGTTAACTATATAAAGGATACAGTTCAGTGCACCTTTTCCCAGGAGTAAGCTTAACTATACACAATAGGACCTGCTGCTGAATAGGCATGCGTTATAAATATTGAAAGTAAATTTTATATATATTTTATACATTTATTTATACATTCAATCCCATTATTAAAATAACAAAAATAGCAAGAGTTAATAGCATATGTTTAAAATCTATGTAAATCTATCCATACAACCCAGATGGCCAAATGTAATGCTTTTATGTCCATTATATTTTATAATCTAAATTAGAATTTATGGGTGCTGAATGTAATAAGACTATTTAAAGATTACTTGTTAAAGTGCATTTCCCAGAGCTGCCTTTTCTCTGCATAAATCAACACATTAGAGAGGCTCTTCACAATTTATCCAGTACTATAACCCATAGTAGCACACATTCTGTTTTTTAAAAGAAAGTGCTTTCTTAAGCGTCTTTATGTCAGTATTAGATTTCTATAAAAATATTACACATGGTTCCTGTCTCACCTATCTCACTTCATTCATAAAAGGCCTCTTGCAAGATGACTAGAAATTTTACTCCAGCAATAGGGTTTATCCCTTTTCTGTCAGCTAGCAAGTCTACTTAGATACTTCTCTCTGTCTGGGTCCCTGGAGCAGTCTTCCTCAACCTTGGCAACTTTAAGAAGTATGGACTTCAACTCCCAGAATTCCCTAACCAACTTGCTGCCTTGGGAATTCTGGGAGTTGAAGTCCACACATCTTAAAGTTGCTAAGGTTGAGAAGCACTTCCCTGGAGAGATGCAGCTAATCAAAATAGAAAATAAATATGTGGATAGTCAAATAATATGATTTGGTATAAGTCTCAGTCTTTCTAAACTGCAAGTGCTGAGTGTAGTTCTATATTTTACTTTGCAATGCAGTGCATAACTCAGAATGAGTTAAGCTATAACTCATTTTCATAAGTAGCAGTAGTTTCAGCTGATAGAAGATAAGGGGGAAATGATTTTCCCCTCCCTCCTGCAGTTCCCCAGGCTTTCCCAAAGTCTCCTCTGGAAGGTTCCCTGGATTGTGAGAGTGTTAGAGACTGGACTGCAGGAGAAAAAGTTCCAATCTGGTACTGGGAGACTTCTAGTATGATGATGCATTCCATCTATGTTTATTAAGTAAAACCGTGCACACAAAATGTGTATTGTATTGTGAAGTATACAAAAATACATCAGGATAAATTATTTACAAAAAAATGTAAAACTAAGTGCGTGTGTGTATCTAGAGAAATAATCAGAAATGGATATAAATTTTCATGCAAGAACATTTACAAAGTGATTTAAGAAGTTTACAAACTGATGTAAAAATGAGAAATTTTATGAAACAAATATGTAATCTAGAAACTGAAAAACTGCACTAAAAGAAAACTAAATAAAAGAGGAGTTCTGACTTCAAATATGGGTTGATCTTCTGTATAAAGCATCCCATTTAGTTTTTATCTACAGCCTGAGATGGTATAGTTTGGACTATGCATTTCAAAAATAGAAATTTGCATTTGTGCCTTTCATATTTTGAAAAGATTTTGGACATGTGGGCCAGCTGGTTATTTTTTTTCAGTTATTGTATCTGCTAGCTCATAATAGTAACTATCGCAACAATAACAATCATAGTTGCTACAGAAAATATTAGAGCATAAGAAAAACCCTTCTGGATTTGGCCATGGCCCATTTTAATCCAGAGCCGTGTTTCTCACAATGGCTAACTAGATATCTGTGGAGTGCTTACAATCAGGAAATATGCCTGTTGATTCCCATGCTGCGTCCAATCCAGAGGTAGCATAGTATATGATAAATCTCTCCTCTAACAGACTATCTTAGGGTTTTTTTCAATCCCATTTTAAAGGCATCTATTACCATGTTTCCTGCTAATGAATTCCATAGGTTTCATTATGCATTATATAAAGAAGAGTTTTCTTTTCTCTCTTTTAAATCTTCTTCCAACTACTTCACGGCATTCCTTTTCTCCTTTCAGCAAGATATAGCCTTGGTCCTCCATTACTTCCTTCTCCAGCCAAAACCAGACACATCCTATGCCACATCCTCTCATTTCCATATTTGCATTTCCCCATCTTCCCACTTTCTAATACTTTCTCCTTATCACCTACCACTAACAGTTTGCTGTCCCCCCAAAGCAAAACTTTGCATTATTGTCCTTGAAAATTACACTACATTAGATATTCTCTGAACAAAAAAGAACAATAGTCCACATATTTAACCAACTCATTGCTTACCCCTACATCAAGATCATTAATGAATGAAAAGCACTGATCCCAACATAGGTTCTTGAGTGATTCCACTTCTTACTTACCTCCGTTGAGGAAACAGACCATTTATTCTTACTCTTTTTTAAAAAACCAGTTAACAATCCATGAAAGGAAGGGTCTTTCTTTCTAATATTTCCTTCCCATCAGGCTTAAATCATGTTTTCCTAACTGTCCACAGATAGTTTCTCCAAGGTAATCTCTGTGGTTCTCTACACTTAAGTATCTATTCATTGTTTTCTGTAGAAAAGACAGTTTCAAAGCATTCATTTTTTCTGTAATCTCCATCTCTTTCAGTCCTTTGTTGTTTAACAGCCCAATCTCTTTCCCTGCTGCTTTTTATTTTGAATATATTTAAAGAAGTTCTTACTAAAAAAAAGTTCTCTCTTTTTGCGGTATGCTCCTTAAATTCTTTTTTATTATTATTTCCTTAGTATAACTTACACTTTTCCCCCACACTTCATGCTTCTTTTTGTCCTCATAACAACAGGCTTTCCATTTCCTGCAGAGATGCTTCTTGGCTTTTATAGCTTCCTGAACACTATAGAAAGTCCTATTGGTTCTTACTAAATTATATTGAGTCTTTCTTAAATTACGGAATATATTCTAGGTGAATCTCAGTTGGTTGGTTGGTTGATTGATTGATTGATTGATTGATTATGTCGCCATCCAGTCAGCATCAACTTTTAATGATCACATAGATTTTCCCCTGACAATCTGTTCCTAACTTAGTTTTTCAGGTCTTCCAACAGTACGCTCATAACCACTGTAACTGAATCCATCCATCTTGCTGCTAGTAATCCTCTTCTCTTTGCTTCCACATTTCCCAGCATTAGACCTTTTCCAGAGGTGAATCTCAATTTCAGAGGTTTAAAATAATCTTCAGATACTGTGAAGAGGTTTGGCTCTCTTGACATTTCTTTTCAGTCTCTTTTTCACCAACCTTCTCATTTTTAGTGATTTCTTCTTTTGTAGTCAAATGTGATTGTGTAGGGCCACCATACATTTGCATATATGCTAAATATAATAGCATTATAATCACTGTTCCCTATTGTTTCCATAATGATTACATCATGGTCACTACTTAGGATTAAATTTAAGGTCACCTCTCCTTTGGTTAGTTCCAAAACCCAATTCTAAAGCACATTAATTCAGGTTATTTCCAAATTTGGTTTCTTTGTCATGGCTAGGGCATGAATGTACCCAATCTATGTGAAGTCCCCCATTATTAAATAACTTATTTGCACACCTGGTTTCATTCAACATCTCAAGATTGCCCTTCTTATTTTGATCACTGGATGATGATATATCCCTAGATCTAATATACATTTGTGGACAGATATTGCCACCCATAGTGATTCTATGGAGGAATCTGCTCTTTTTTTTTTTTTTTGGTATGTTAGATTTTATACATGTTTTGGTATGTTAGATTTTATACATTTTTCGGTATGTTAGATCTTATACATCCTTGCTATAAAGAGCAACACTTTCCCCAGCGGGACCTTCCCTCTTCTGGTATAAAATTTGCATCCCAAAAACAGTAGCATTTCACTGGTTCTGTTTATTCCTCTATATCTATGTTTTCTTTCACAAGCAAGAATTCTTAATTCTTGACTTACTGTAGTTTGGAACCTTCGATACATCATGTCCTCTCTCAAATATTGTTGGCACTCTCTTTTTCTTTTCACTGATACGATAACCCCAGTAAACATTGGTCCTACCCCTTGTAGTATTTCCACACTTTTCCAGCACCTGTCAGGTTTTCTCCTCCTTTCTACCAAGTTTTTCATGTTATGCACCAGCAGCCTGTCTCCATTTCACTTCAAGTGGAATCTGTTGCTCTTATACAGGTTTGGCTTCCTCACAATGCTTTCCAAATGAATCTAAACACCTCCATTTGATACCATAGTGTCATCAGTACCTAGATGGCCCTGCACATAGATCAGGTAGCATACCTTCCTTGGCTCTTCTGGATTTCAATCTTATATCTAGAATCCAATCTTCTTTCCCCAAGATCATAATGACATCATGATGAAAATGGTATAATTCATCACATTTGCATGATAACATGATGATACACATGACAGCTTTTCCCACATGTATCACCCATACCAGTGGCTAACTTAGCTTAAAGCTTAGTCCCTGGAGATGGACAATGTGCTCCTCCCTACTTTCCTCTCCTGCTAAACTCCATTGCATAAGTCCCCATTTGCCCTCTGTTCATTTGCTGTGATTGCCAACTGCAATTGTTTTTATAATCAATCCTTGATTATAAATCAATGATTCTCAGAATATTTTCCAAAAAATAAAAGTCAATTACATTTGTTTTAAAATAGAGAAAATTGTTGTAAATTTTAAGGATAAAAACATGGTAAAAGTCCACAATTATTAATATATTTTGTATCATATGCATCTTTTAGTTATGCTTCTTTTATACAAAGCTTTCATGTGTTCTTTGTACCTAACTGCCAGATTTTTTAATTACATTTTAGTGCTAAAAATACTGAGATATTTGGCAAATCAGGTTATCTCATTTGAAAATAAAATATTTACCAGGTTTCTTTTATATTTGTTGCTGGGTATCCTGATATTTATAAGTGCTGTTGCATTTTTAACAAGAGTTTAAATATTAAAAATCAAGCTATATAGAGGTTTTTCAAAAAATCTTTATTCAAGACTTTCCTAATTATGCAGATAATCACTTGTGAAAATTAGTGGACGCTGATGATTACTGATTTGTTACATTCATTCATAAATTAATGGTATATTTGTGTTTAGCAGTACGTGCATATATGTTACACGTTATTTTGTGTGCAAGTGTGAGGTGTATGTCAGGAACCCCCATTCTGTTTGTATATGTTAATGGATGCTATACATGATAGGGATACTATAATACTGCATAATAACTTGGTCCCATCTAATCTAGAAAGTATTTTACAAACTAGATAAGAATATTTTATATGTTTTAACTGAGAAAGAATCTCTTATTGAAAGAAATTCCTGTACAGATTGCTCTCATTAAAAAGGCTAGAGGAGTGATTACATTCAGTAACTTTTAGGATGTGTTTCAATGGATTTTAAGAGCATTCAATTTATACATCAGTGATTGTTGGCTCAGTTTAATTTATCCATAGCAAGCTGGACTGATTACTACTGACATAGCCATGAAACATTAATAAAGCATTGTGTTCAATGCTAACATGATTATGGCCTGACCTCAGTGATGTCACAGAGGACAGAAACAGTAAGTGTTCCTGCTAACATTACCCTAATGCTGGGTTCATCAATCATAATCTACCAGTTTACAAAAAAAAAAAAAAAAAGGAAAAAGCTTTTCACAGATGTGACTTCGTAGTCTTGCTGAGCTTTTTGATCCCAGAAGACTTGTGGTGGCCATGAGAGTCTGAAATAAAACAGGTTCAGGAACAAGCCAAGCATGTTAAATCAAGGTAAGAAACTGTAATGTAAAACACACACAGACACAGTATAGCCTTTAAAGCAAGCATTTTGTAATTTCAAGACATGACCTGTTGTAATCCAAGACTAATTATGACAATATTTTGATTATTGGGAGCACAGATTGTAGTATATTACAAATTGCAGTGCTGAGTATAGCAAACTGAAAATATACTTTCAGATTCAGGAAATGGCTTTCTCTACCAATATACTAGTTTGTTATTTAGAAAAACAGAGTATACAGATATTTTATTCAAGCCCAAAATCGTGTCCATATTCAATTGTTGTCTCCTTTCTAATTCGTTTCTTATACAAATGCATACTATTTATGTATGTTATTCATATTCTGTCTTTCACATTTTCCATATTCCCCTTCTATTTTATCTTCACAAGGACATTTGAATGTGACACTTGGATCACCACAGTGATTTGATTAAGTGAGGCTGAATGGTTGTAGGTAATCCAGTAGTTCTTTTGTACAGTAATGACTTAAATCAGGACAATCCTAATATAGGATATAATCTTATGGATGATCTCTGGTGGGAGCGGGATGGTGGAAGTGCGACCATCCTTGCTCTCCTTGATCTCTCAGCGGCTTTCAATACCGTCAACAATGGTATCCTGTTGGGATGACTCAGGGAATTGGGGGTGGGCGACACAGTATTGTGCTGGTTCACCTCCTTTCTTCAGGGCCGATCCCAATTGGTGTTGATAGGGAGCAAGAGGTCCCATCCTCGGCCCCTCCTTTGCGGGCTGCCGCAGGGTTCAGTTCTTTCCCCACTCCTTTTCAACATCTACATGAAACTGCTGGGTGAGATCATCCGTCACCATGGGATGAGGTATCATCAGTACGCTGATGATACGCAATTATACATCTCCATCCCTGGTGAAGTAAGTGATGCCATGGCTGCCCTTTCTTGGTGCCTAGAGGCTGTAAGGGTCTGGATGGGGAGCAACAGGCTTCGGCTGAACCCTGGTAAGATGGAGTGGCTATGGGTTAATGGCTCCTCTGTATCTGGGACTTTGTCATCTTTGGTGCTCGATGGGGTGGCACTACCCCAGACAGACCCAGTGCGTAATCTGGGGGTCCTCCTAGACTCACGGCTCCTGCTTGAAGAGCAGGTGGCAGCCGTGGCAAGGAGGGCCTTTGCACAACTTCGGGTTGTGCATCAGTTACGCCCTTTCCTGGATCGGGATGCCCTTCAAACAGTCACTCATGCCCTTGTTATCTCCCAGATAGACTACTGCAATGCGGTCTACATGGGGCTACCCTTGAAGAGTATCTGGAAGCTACAGCTGGTCCATAATGCGGCCGCGCGGGCTATTTTTAGAGCCCCGAGAAGGGCCCATGTAACACCATTGCTCCACGAGCTGCATTGGGTACCAGTTTTCTTCCAGGTCCAATTCAAGATGTTGGTTATTACCTTTAAAGCCCTACATGGCATGGGGCCAGGTTACCTAAGGGACTGCCTCTTCCCTATGACTTCAACCCGTCCCACCCGTTCACAGAGAGAGGGCATGCTTCGGACCCCCTCAGTAAAAGAACTCCATCTAGCGGGGTCCAGAAGGCGGGCCTTCTCTGCGATAGCCCCCGCTCTTTGGAACATTCTGCCTCCGGAGGTGTGATTGGCCCCCTCACTCCTGGCCTTCTGAAGGACCTTGAAGACCTGGCTCTGTCACTTGGCCTGGGGCAGGGAGGGAATATCTCAAGCAGGGAGATGGCTAGCCCCATAGTGGCCAGCTGTCCTCGGCCCAATTTTCCATCTTCTTGGATTTTCCTTTTTTAGTATTGTTTTAATTCTATATATATTATGTATTTTATATATATTTATAGTTTTAATGTCTTTGTAAGCCGCCCAGAGTCCCCTATTGTGGGGGAGATGGGCGGGGGAGAAATCCAATCAATAATAATAATAATAGTACTTAGGCTCTATATTTGCCAAAACCTTGGATGTGATCCTCAAAGATTCCTTCAAAAGTTGCTATAACACTGTAATTTTTCGTATAATAGAAGATAAAATTAATAAATACATAGGGAGTACTTGATTAAACTATATTTAAATAAGAATTTCATGAATTTAGTGTAATTTTAATTGAAATAAAAATAAGGTTTAGTTTAGGGTCATCCACAAAGTAGGCCAGCTTACCCCGTATCTCTAATAACAAATGAACAAATTTAAAAAATCAGTTGCTATACAGTTGAATTCCATATAAATCTGCCTAATGATTATAAACTTTTGAGGACCTCTTTCTCAGTCCAAAGAGATTTGGTAGTAACATGTACAGAGTCTTTTCTGTGACAGCACCCTAAGAGAAAATATCATTAATAATATACAGTGAAAGTTTCATCTAATGAACTAATTATGGGGAAGAGGTATCTGTTATTCCCAATTGTCTGTTCAATCAGAGAGTATATTACCTGCAGTAATATAATTACACAAATTACACAACTTGCATCATTTATGTCTTTTCTAAAATTATATAAATACAACAGAGAATCTGTCTGTTACATCTGAAGTCTGTTGCATCAAGGTCTGCTAAATCAAGATTTTATTGTATATAATCAGTACATATTGCCAAGCTTAATTTTGTGGCATCCTTCTGCTCTCAGCTTTAATGTTTACAGAGAGCTTTTACACACACACACACACACATACACACATACAATACACAAACATATTATAAACACATCTACAATTGCTTCCATTCTCGTCGTCCTATACTTGTTTACTCTGAAGTAAAATTTACTGAATGCAATTGGGCTAGCTTCCATTTACTAGAGCATAGGATTGTGGCATTAATGATTTAAGAAGAAAAATGATTGTAAGTTTTTTACTGTTTTTGGTTAATTTTTTGAAGAATGTATTTTTCTTAACTGATATTTAGCTAGTAACATTATTGTCTGACTAATTTAGAAGATTAATGCCAGATAAATTCATTCAGCTCTGACTCAGTGGAAGCTATATTTCTACTGCTAAACTGAACATGTGTTATTATTCTAAATAATTTCCATCTGAAGCCTCTGCATGCTCATGTTCTATGTATAGAATGGTTAATGTTAGAAATATTGAAAAAACGGCTGAGGCAGGAATAAAACATAAGACTTCAAAATCTTGCTGTCCAATATCCACCCAAGTTTCCTTTTATGAAATTCATAACATACTGGTACTGTTTAAAATTCTATATAAAGTTTAAAGATTTTGTGTATAATAAATCAGGGCTTGGTTTACATACACAGCTATGCCATTCTTTAAGAGTAGAAAAATGATATAGAAAACACAGTGGAAATTTTAGTCTGTAATTGGAATAAAAGAGTCAGAATTTTACAGTTTGCTCTACATTCCAGTTAATCTGGTATACTAGGTTTTAAACTGATTGAACTCCATTGCTTCACAAGGTTGATTTTAACTAATATTCTAATGAATTAATATGGATTAAATGGATGACTGGGAACAAAGGCTTTTGCTGCTTTTGAAGGATTACATAGCAACTAAGAAGCCACAAACCTCATTGGTATTCTTAATTTTATAACCTGCCTTTATTTTAATTTGAGAATAGACAGGGATAGGAATATGTTTTGTCAAAGTAGTATATGAATGTGACAGAAGGAAATTTAGCAAGAGACAAATGCAGAGTTCTTCACTTTGGAAGAAAAATCAGGTACAGTTATGTGATGAAAGAATCCTGATTTGATTATAATCCTTGTGAAAAAGATCTTGGTATAGTAATTGATTGTAAACTTCATATGAATCAACAGAATGACATGGCTGCAAAAAAGGCAACTGTAATTTTATTTCATTTATTTATTTAGACTGCATCAATCCAAGTGCATGTTCCAAACCATAGGAAATAATAGTTCCATTTTATTTTGCTTTGGTCAGATCCCACGTCAAATATGTATCCAAGTCTTGACATAAGTTTTTAAAACGTTTCAGAGAAAATGGAACAGATTCCAAGAATGGTACCAAGGATGATCAGATAACCGAAAACTAGTCCTCCAAAGAGACATTGAAAGACCTGAGCGTGTTTAACCTTGACAATGAAAAGACTGAAAGGACATATGATAGTGTTCTTCAAATACCTCAATGGATGTTATACCCCTTGTCATTCCAGGATTCAGAAGACAGCAGAAAGAATCTAAGTTAAAAGAAGCAGATATGAATTTTAAAAAAAAAAGTATAGTGTGACAGTTGAACCAAATAGGCACAGAAGTGGTGGGCTCCTCTTAACTGGTTCCTATCAAGCTGAGGTGATCAGAGATGCTTTAATTTGGATGACTACACTAGATTCAATTGCCTAAATGGCCCATTCCAACTCTATGAAATACTGTAAATAGAGAAATATAGAAAACCATTTTGAAACATTCATAAAAAAGCAGAATACAAACCTTAAAAATAGCATGAAATAAATATTTTTAGTACTTCTATTGTGGTTTTTCATCAAGGTCTCAATAGAACTAACAGCACATAAGAAGAACTGAATGCCAATAAAAGCTCACAATAGCAGTGTATTTACCAAGTTCATAGCAAATGTATTAGGAATTTTAAAGGAAGTTCTGAGAAGGCTATCATATTATGCCATTGACTTTGTAAAAGAAATAGAAAATGATACTTGTATGGGAAGCATATTTCCTCTTTCATCCTCTCAATTTCATTTCTAGGCTCTGGAAAGTGAATTTGTGTCTTGTCAGCTTCACCAGTGGATTGATCTGATATTTGGCTATAAGCAACGAGGACCAGAAGCTGTGCGGGCACTTAATGTTTTCCATTACTTGACATACGAAGGTTCAGTAAACCTTGACAGTATCACTGATCCTGTTCTCAGAGAAGTAAGTACCTTTGGCTCCCACTTTTTTTTCCTTCAATCATTGCTAAATGTTTCTTAATATTAGGTTTTTCACTTGAAAAAAATGGATTATTTTGTTATTCTTCAAAACAAAAAGGGGTTTGTGCACATGCCCTTGGTCAAGCTTATTTGTCATATCATAAATTGTTGGGAGTATCATCTGCATCTTGGATATTGATTTGTGAAAGATGGAAACCTGGCTTAAAAATTTACCTCTCTTCTGAGGCAAACTGAATCCACATATATGTTTCTAAGATAGATGTGGGAGAACCTCGCTGACATTACAAATATTCCTTTGGATTTTTCGCAATTATATTGTATTAATCAACAAGTGAGGTTAAAATAGGTTATGTGTTTGTGCTAATGTATTATATTTACTGAATTACTAACTAGAAGAGTTGGACATGTTGAAATCCATACATATGTACATTTCTTATATTTATACTGCTTACAAAATCATGTTTGATTTTGTTTGTTTATGTATCAATAAGTCAAATAGACACAGAATAAAATAACCCAAACATGAATGAAGATGCTGGTTTCTTTTAGCATGTGTGTGTGGTGTCTTATAGCACTTTTTCAAAAATTTGGTTTCTGCAGAATGTGCTTCCATGTATTGTCTCCTAACTTGTCAACTCATCTTAGTAAAATTATTATTAGATTATTGCTCTAATATTAAAGCATTCTGTAAAATAATTCAGTTTGGTTGAAAAGTGTGAAGATGCAGCAGCTGCAAGATGAGTATTGTTGTGTTGAGGCTGCATACATAAGCTTCTATGCCCCATGATATCTGCCATCTGTTGTATGCAAAACAAGCAATAATTTATACAAGGGCAGCAGAGTACTTGTGGCATTTTTTTCCTGAAAAGTGAGAATCTGAAAATTTACAGTTAATTACTTAATTATCTCACAAACTAGATATTAATTTATATTTCCATAATATTTCTACAGTTTAGGCTGAGTTGCACATTCTGAGATATTAGAATCCTATTTCATGGTACTAGCAGAAATGCATGAACTATATCTAATTTCATGCAATCATTGGAAAAGTTGACATATTTTTGATTTTCACTTCAATATTGGAAAGACAGGATATGAATCTAACAAATACTTCAGATAGTTTGGATCTAAATTTAATTCATCATCCAAACAGACTCAGTGAAATCAATGCAACTTAGTCTCATTTATTTCAGGAAGTCCAGTAAATTAACTATGAAAATATCAAGAAAGAAACTTCTTGACAAAATGTTTGTGGGCAAGATTTAGGGTAGCATTTATTCATTCCCAATGGCCCTCTCTAAAATTTTTAGGATTTCTGTGTGTTTGTGTGTGTGGTGGGTATATATTCTTCTGCTTCATCCTGATAGTCAGGCTTGCAACTTCAGACTAAATACAGGATAATAAATTCTACCTCCCCTCCTACATTCAGATATTTAAGAGGATTTTTAAAAAATTAAATGTTTTTGTCATTTAGATAAGTAGAAGAACGTGTTGGGATTCTTGCTAGACAACTGTTTGATTAATTGTAAAGAATGCACCTTTCTTTCTAATTTGGATTCTTATATACTTCAATTCCTAAGAGCTACAAGCATCATAAGAATAGAAATACAGTTGAAGGAAGTCAGCCTGGCATTCTCCAGGTGTATTGGAAAATGCAGCCTCAGAATTCCCAAGTAGTAGGATCATTGGCTAGAGATTTTAATCCCAGTATATCTGGAGGGTACCAGGTTGGGTAATGCTGGTGTAGCTTTGCATCTTATGAACTATGTTAAACTATTGTACATGCATATCATATTTTTCAAATTCGTAGATGCTTCAAGTCACTTCCAGTTTCATTTCTTCATTTATTAGAAACTTCCTTCAGATTTTTATCTTAAAAGGTTGAGATATGTTTAATGTGAGATGCTCTAAAAAGAGAGAGAAAGAGAGAGAGAGAGAATATTTTTGCTGACAGTAAATATGTACCAAGTTATGATTTTCCTATTTTTTCCTATAAATTATTAACAGATCTAGTTAAACTGTAAGAATGACGTACTGTATCATGAGACTAGGAGCAGGGAAAAAAATAATCTTCCTTTTGGAAGAGGACTCATATTTCATCTTGCCTCCTTATGCCTTCCAACAGTTCATTTTTGCCATACAATTCACATATTATTTCATGTAGTGTGGGATGATGATACTTGGCTGTTTTTATAAGGTATTAAGTAGTTCATATCAGTTAACTCGGTAATATTTGCAATAGCTCTAAAGTGTAGGCCAGTGGTTACTCTCCCAAATTTCTGCAGTCTTACATTAACTGAATTGACGTTTTTCAGGATCCTATTACAAATAAGGTATGTGTTCACATTTGATCTCTCTCTCTTTCTCTCTCATTCTCTCTCTCTCTCTCTCTCTCACACACACACACACACACACACACCCACACACACACGTTTCTAAAAGGCTAGTTTAATACTTAGTTTTTCTTCATTAGGATTGTATTCCAAGGCAACCCCCAGAGCAAACCAAACCACTTTTTTAAAATTATTATATCTATGTCCAAACATTATTTATAGTCTAATGAAACAGTGCATTGGTGGGGAAGGGGGGAACTATTGCTATAGATGCACACAAATTGGAAACATAGCAAGCTCTAGTTTCATCAGATAACATTTGCAAGAATGCTGATGTAGTGCTAGTTTCCCTTTTTTCTTTTTTCAAAACCAAGAAATTTAGTAAAGTGAAAGATAAAATTTAATAAACAGCTCAAGAATATTGATTCGTTTTTTCCTTGACAGGTGAAATCATAGTTACAGCACTAACCACAGCAATTATTGCATTAAAATGTCACAAAATTAGAGGTCAGAATAAGAGATAATTTTCTTCTGTGTGTCAGATTAAAAATTGACATTCTTTGACAGTACAGGATCTCTAGCTGAGAAAATTATGACAGCTTAACTCATCTTGCACTTGTACAGCAGTAATTGATAATGAACTTTTCCATGACAGCCTTCTCCTGTGGAGAAACATGACAGAACATCCCTGCTACAAAGCCTGTATCTCTGTTTAATATGTAAACAGCAGTTACATTGGACACTGGATGTTGCTTGGGATTGTCTTTACTATTGGTGTACATTATAAACCCAACCAATTCTTCTAGCCTGCTTCAGCTGTCATCAGAGCGCTGGTGGTAAAAATGCTAATTCATAGAATTAGTGGACACATCATATGTAGACTTATAATGTAGTACTCCCCAAATTTTTGTATTCAATTTCCTGATTATTTTCATTGATTTTAGGCACAATGCCATTTGTACAAAGAACTATCCTTTGTAGTACTTTCATTATCGTTCATGAGCTTTGTGCAAGCTTCCATATGGAAATGTGCCAACAAAGAACTATCTGTGGAGCCCTCTGAGCTTAGTTGTTTGCTTGCAGATGTTTCATTACCCAGCTAGGTAATATAATCAGTGCAAGTGAGTGTGGGGTTTGCTCCCTGTTTATATACAGTAGTTTGCCCTGCCAGTGTTGGTGGGGATGTGGTTTTGTCCTTGGCAGTTCCTTGATTAGGGTATTGTTTTCTGCTTGATTGTTTATCCAGTGTTAATCCCTACTTATCTAGGTGTTGGCTGCTGGAGAGGATGTGTTCTGATCTTTTTGTTTGTTCTTAACTTTTGTTGCCTCTTTTGAATAGTGTGTAAATATGGTTTATTTCTATGTGTTGATTTGTTTGATTTGTCTGAATGCCAAGCTTCCAGGAATTCCCTAGTGTTTTTGGATTTGGCTTGGTCTAGGATGCTCACAGTTTCCCAGATGAAATTGTGGTTGAGTCTGTCCATGTGTTGTGAGATTAAGGAGTTTTCATCGTGTCTTCTGATTGCTAGTTGGTGTTCATGGATGCACTCTGCTAGTCTTCTGCCTGGCTGTCCTACATAGTGGCTGTTATAGTCCTTACACTGTATATTGTAGATAACTCCTGGTTTTTGTTTTTGTTTTTTTCTTCTTAGGCTACTGGCTCTTTTGGTTTACTTAAGATGTTTTGGAGGGCTTTAGTTGGTTTGTGTGCTATGGTGATTCCGTGTGGTTATAGTAGTCTGTTGGTTGTTTCTGAGATGTTTTTGATGTATGGCAGTGTTATCCTTTTCATACCTTGTGTTGGTTGTGCTGTAATAGGTTGAGTGGTCAGGCACTTTTTGACAAAATTGTGTAGGTATCCATTTTCTTGGAAGATGTTGTATAGGTGGTCAGTTTCATTTTTCTGCTGTTCTGGGTTGCTGTAGTGTGTTTGTGCTTGTCTGAATAAAGTTCTTACACAGCTCCTTTTGTGGGAGGTAGGCTTGTTACTTTGGTAATGGAGCACTTGATTAGTGTGGGTTGTTTTTCGTTAGACTTGCATTTCTAATTTGCCATCATTTCCTCTGCTGATGAGGATATCCAGGAAGGGTAGTGTGTTGTTTTCTTCTTCCTTGTGAATTTTATTCCTTTGAAGATGTTGTTGATTGTTTCATGTGTCTTCTCTAGTTGTTCCTTTTTTATTATGATGAAGGTGTCGTCTACATACTAAATCCATACTTTTGGTTGTATGTGTGGGAGTGCTATAGTTTCTAGACGCTGCATTAGAATCTCTGCTATGAGTCCTGAGAGTGGTGATCCCATGGGTGTCCCTCTGATTTCTTGATATATTTGTCCATCAGACTGAAAGTAGGTAGTGAGGCAGGGAGCATATATAAACAGGAAGCAAACCCCACACTCACTAGCACTGATGACACCTAGTTGGGTAATGAAACTTCTGCAAGAAAACAACCAAACTCAGGCAGCACCAAGGACTCCACAGTTCAACCCCAAGCTACATATATTGTCTTCTATTGGAAAGAACTGTCTAGTGCAGGTATCCCAGATCTTTTAAAGACAATGGCTTCATTTGACATTTTCAAAGCATGTTTTTGATGCTCAAAGAAGATGATTACCATAAGGAGTTTGCCAACTCCTTATGGAGTGGGAGGCAAATTAGTAAGGTTGCTCATTGCCACTCAGACCCCCAGCTTACCTTTGTTTTTGTTTGTTTGTTTTGGACATGTGAGTGTATTTACAAACAAAGCATTTGGCTGCAATCTTTCACCATTTCTATTTTCCAAAAATGGCTACAGATTCTACATAGAATCCAAGGACATTCTTGAAAATAAAGATGATTATGGAAGCTAGTGCTTTGCTTTGCAACATGACACCTACTCTTCTCATTTTGTTTAAAATCTTCCTTAATGTAAAATACAAACCCACTGAAGGGAACTTTGATTTGCTGCTTTAGTGGAGATCCTTGATTTAAAATTCTCTTTTTATAAATTGAGCTACAAGAAATGGAGTGGTAGCTTTTCAAGCTTTTTAAGCTATGTTTGCAAAAATTACACCTATTCTTATGATACATAAATTGTACTGTTAGTTTTTCTTCTGGAAAAAACAGGCATGACATGTGTTTATAGAAAACTAATTTAACACAGTGATGTCAATACATCACTAATGTTTTGCTACTCCAGCACAACATGAAATTAAAATGGCTAAATAGCAATCATTGGCTTGATGCCCCAAATGTAATTACATTTGTCAGATGCACCATTGAAAGCAGGCCTTTTCTGTGTATGTTTGCAGGAGTTAGTATTTCAAATGTAATGTTTATTTTATTACTTCTTGTTTCACGTATTTGCCAAATCCTCATTTACATTTCTTAGGTGCAGTTGGTTTATGCTTAGTATTATTTTTAAAAGTTAGTGAAGGATTATATTTGACAATTGATCCTTGTATATTCTTTCTAGACTGTCCTCTTTGTATCCAGTTCTATATAGTATATGCTGTACAATTTCAAATTGTGGTATGCTGCTGATTCAATAAATGTAACTGTTTTCCACCTGAATATGTATCCATGTATGCCTACTGCAGCCTAAGAATATTGTGGCACTGGTCAAATATGCTCTGAAATGAATGAAAGGAGAAAATTGCTAGTTCAGACCACAGACCTAGCTACTCCAATGATTTGTTTCCATACTGACCAACCTGATGTATAACAAAAGTTTAAGAGTTATGTCCTGTTTTGTTCCTCAGCAGACAGTAATGAGGAATGAAATATAATTGAGGGTAATATACAACTACCATTAATAGTACTACTCATATTTTTATAATCTATAAAATCATATAAACTCCTTTAGAACCACCCAAGTCATTGGCCATCACTACATCTTGTAAAAGTAGGTATGCTCTTGCATACCTCCCATGGTGTAATAAAATGTTGCATTTTGATTGTGAGTTAGATTCAGTTATGAACGCTCACAGGGTCACTTTGCTCCATATATTATCTCTCAACCCATTTAACTCACAGGGTGCTGTTGTGAGTTTAAAATGGGAAAAAGTATTATTTATGCCACTTAGAACTCTTGGAACCTAATAAATGTTGGAAATGTCATCTTTTATTTGTTGCCTAACAAAAAAATCCAGCCACACTAGCAATGGAAGTGGGTGGGAGAGAGTTACTCAGTAAATGAGTAACATTTGACAGTTGGTTTTCATAGTCATCTTGCAGCCTCTCAGCTAGCAAAGCACATATTCTGTGCAGTATTCATTTATTTTGAAGATGCTTGATATTCACTACATTTCAATTATTTTAAGTAGCATAATGTTTTGGCCTGAATGGGTTTTGGGTTTTTTATTTTTTTCCAGCTGCACCTATTTTTGGTTTTCATATTTTATTTTCTTCTCCTATCTCTTTGTTTGATCTGAAGAAATAACAAATGATCCCCCAGGATCTACCATAGTAAAATATACCCACAGGAAGCATAGTTTTATACTTATTCTTCTCCTTGTTGAAAATTATGCTACTGCAGAAAGTTGACATGATAAGGCTGTCAAGGACCATCAAGATATCTCTAACAAAATAGATGGAATGCTACCATTTTGCAGTTGTGGGCAGTTCCTGGAAAATAACTTTAGAAAAGACAAACATGCTATATTGTTAGAAAATTATAAAGTGTTTGTTTGCATTCAAGTTTTTTAAAGTTATTCTTCTTATCAACATTTATCTTGTGCATCCAAATTTCCTATGTTAAAAGATCTGTAGATTTGATCATTTAAATATTTATTGTTGTCCACATGCCTTTATAAACAGATACGCACTTTCCCTCAAAGAGTAGTCACTCTAATAAGATCATTTATAATATTTGAAATGCATTTGGGAGATTATCAGACCTCTTTTCATGTGAAGGAACATGCATAACATGGCAAAAAGATCATCTTACAGGTCTGTAGTTTTTGTTGCCAATCAGATTTATTTTTAGAATTTTATAAATCATGTTACATTTTCCCAGTTACATATTGAAACTAGTAGCATCTACAGGGGAATCAAAATAGGCAAGATAACAGTCACAGGAGTGCAATTGAAGCCCCAACCCTTGTTTACATGTGTTATACAAAAGGGGATTACTTTGATATAACTATGACCACCATCTTGCCTCTTTGAAACCTCCACTGTGGACACCACTGATTGAAACTATGATATATACTGAGATATGATTTAAAATATTACTTCAGACTTTACTTTTACTAGGTGCATCAAAAGAGTTTAAAACAGAAATATTTCTGTAGTCCTTAAAGCCTACAGATACTACTGACAGTTATTACTGCTTCTTCATCCATTACTTGATAAATCAGGAATACTATATTGTTTGTGAAAGATGACTGTTTTATTTGCTTCTGCTTTCTGCATACAGGTAATGATTGTTGATTTTCAGAACTTAAGAGCAAACGTTTTAGCATTTAATTTGAAGTACCATTTTATTCTAGCAAACATAAGTACGACTTCACTTCTGGTTACAGCAGAAATATAGCAGGTGAGGTTGGCTCCACCACTTCTGAGCTTCCACAGGTCCTTCAAGACCTGGTTGTACCATCAGACCTGGGGACCCCAGAGGACTGGTGAACTAGTGATATGGCTTCATTATTATTAACATCCCTTCACCTACCATTTCTTTGTCTGAGCTTTGTTTTTTACAGTTTTTAATGTTTTTAGTAATAGTAATTGATAACTGTTTTAGGTATTTATTAATTGTTTTAGCTTTGCTGTATATCACCGAGAGTCACTTGTTGCAAGATGGGTGGCTATATAAATTGGATAAATAAATAAATAGATCAAAGTCTTTTTTTATTTTATTAACCCAGGTTTCAGCTATATTACAGTCAATGCCTGTTTAGAGTAAAATATTCAACAATGTTTTCCATTTGTCAGCTTCTTGCAGTGATTATTGCTGAGACAGTTAAATATTTATCTTACAAAATAACATTTTCAGCTTATAGGTAAGAGTCTTTAATGTTCTTGTAAAAGGCTACACAGTATGTTTGTGATATTTTTGTCATAATATCCAAAAGTATATTCTAAGATTTAAAGTAATTGAAACTATTTTGAATTTATTTTCAAAATACAGTTATCTGAAAGATTGAAAAGTTTTCTTAATCCTTCATCATACAAGATTGACTTGTCCTTTGTTAGAATTGTAATTACTGGATATTAAAATATTCAGTTCAGGGTCTTATTTTGGTCCCTGAACTATCAAATTACTCTTTGCTAGTAGAAAATAAAATATAAGTCTTCACCATCTAAGTCAGTTTTAGCTGACTTAGCTGAGGAGATTCTGTTTTTATTGTGCTTTCAAATCAAGTTTATTTCTTTTTAAACTCTATTTTGAAGAAATTGGCTTTTTCATACTGTTAGACACCAGAAGCACCATTTGTTGGCAGAAAGACAGGATATGAATCCAATAAATAATTGGATATAGGAAAGTGGTGGTTCAGAGTTGCATAAGCAATATCCTCTCTTGTTTCTTTTCCTGTAGTCAGTTCCGATAGTTACATTACTCCTCCTCTCTTGGTACTTTCCTTAAGAGAAAAACAAAGGAATTACAGATGCAGGGCCGGACCAAAATATATATCTGGAAGACAATCAATAGAAGTAGAGATGACTATTGAAGTAATAGAGTAGAGATGACTGTGTAATGACTTCACATAGTTGCCAGTAATTTTAAGAAAAACTTTACCAAGATGTTTGTTTGCTTTCGAATTAGCATGCTATGAGTTGGGACAATAGAGCAGTAATATCTGGTATTACACCAAGAAAGACTAACTGTGACTGAGCACTCTTCCTTGGCCTATTGCTTGCTTGCTTGTTTCTTTGCTTGTTTACAAATAACTTACATCCAGTGGTACAATAAAATGCAAATTAAGGTATCCTCACAAACATAAAACCTAATCCTAATCCCAGATCATGAGCCCCAATTTAGCAATTGCTTCCAATCAGATGTCACTCAGTGCTCCAAGTGCTCTTTGGAAGAGCACTGTCTTAACACTGTACTGAAATGACAATAGGGAAAGAACTGCCAGTGTTCTTTGACCTGCTTTGCTGGGGAGGGGGGACAGCAGGGAGAGGGACAAGCTGTTCTAGAACAAGAGGGCTACAGCTGAGAAGGCCTGCTTTTGGGCCCCTACCACCTTCACAACCTGGACAGGGAATCTGAATCATGTTCTCCCAACCACCACATAGGGAGAAGATGACCCCAGAGTTAACAAGAAGACAATAGAGTACTTTATTTGTTTATGTATTCAATTTATATTCTGCCTTTTGTTCAGGATCTCAAGGTGGTATACATAATGCTCGTGTCCCCATAACAATGTGAGGTATGTTGGCTGAAGCTGGATTGAAACCTGGGTCCCCCTACTCCTAGTCCAACACCATTACTATTATACCATACTGGCTTTCATGAAATAAAAATTGAGTTTAGCCTGGGTGCTTTGCATGTACTGAGCATATGAAAGGAGGGGGAATCCACATGTTCCAAGAAATGTGTTTTGCAGCTGAATATTCAGAATTCCTAAGCCAGTTACTTATAGTCTCACCAGTTTCTAATGAATTGGAGGGAAAAAAACTCTAAGTTTATGTGAGTTGGTATGTGTTCTAACTCTTTATTCAGAATTGTGATAAGCTTGCTTATCTTCATCAGCTTGCCTTTCTCTTAAACTCACCAGTTTGTGAATTAACAATCTGAATTGTAGCCATTTTGTGACAGCACTCATGACATTTTGTGTAAGTGTTTGGTTCCAGACTTATGCTCAACAGGGTTCCATTGACATTAGAAGAAGTGAAGCAGGGGGCAGGCATTCTTCCCTTTCAGCAGCATCCTCCGCTTTCTTCTGGAAGATGGAGTTGAGAAGGCTGAAACTTCAGGGGCAAGGGAGAGTTAGCAACAACACTGACACACCCACTTTATTCCAGTGGAAGCCTCCACTGGATCCACCTTTCTTCCAAGAAGGAAGAGACTCTTTAACTTGTAAATGGACATGTTCAGATCAAGCCCAGTATGATTATTAGAATATTGTATGTTGAGTCTCAAATTAATAAGAAACATTGACTAAAACTGTAAGCTAATAAAAAGTGGACACTACCTTGTCTCAGCAGATATTTCATTTCTGTGTAATATAAATTGAGAAGATAGGAAACTTAGCGCTGAATCTGGTAGAACAATGACAGAAATTTCATTTTGATTTAGTAGTTTTCTACTATATAGCCAAATGTTTTTCTAATGTGTTCTACAGACTGATTGAACATAAAAACATATTTAAATATTTAATATAGTCCTGTGTAATATAAACTAAGAAAATGTAGATATTATATTCATTGATTTACTAAACATGTCTGCTTTTTATTTGAGGCATTAAAAATAATGCTTTATATGCTTATGTTTTATTTCTATAATAAGCCAGAACAACAAAAAAAACCTCCATTAAAATACATTCCTTCATGATCAAGTATCATTGCAGGATTTGTCTGATTAATTCCAACCCCCACCCATCATTCCTGCTGTGACCTGTTCCACAGAAAGAATCCGTAGCTGCAATAAATAAGGGGAATACAATACCAAATTTTGTTTATTTGCTATATTATTGTTTCTATGTGTAATTTATACAGGAAAAGAAAATTAGAGCACATGTTACCAATTTGAGAGTGATTTCATCTGTTAATGGAAATGTCTGTTTCTCTCTACTCTTTGTTATTCATGCAAAAGAAGATGGCACAGGTTTTCATGCTTCTGCTTGGAGAAAGGTTACAGGATAAAGGCGAATTGTTTGCATCTAATGGCTAACCTTTTTTATTTTTAATTAACATTAAAATGTTATTTTCTAATTTCTTTTCATATTTGTAAGTTATGAATAATTAATATTTTATCAATACAACTGTAATATATTGCTCTGTAGTGGGAAAACTATGACCAGAAGATAAATTTTTGCCTGCTCAGTGTGCCAGATATAAAAAAGTTACTTCATGTTCACCTAGGGACTTTCAACCAAACTTGGACAAGACTGCCCTTCAACAATAGGATTATTATTTCTAAAACTGGACACAGGGCTACCCAAAAAAAGGTGATAAATATACTGTAGTTGCCTTTCAGAGATGTTGTTTTAAGAAGGCAATAGATTGTTCATGCCTTTGACAGTTCTTGTCTTGTTTAGCCTTCAGGTATGATAATTTTAAAGAAATGGATATGGATTTTCTGTCCTTAGCTTTCTTTAGAACTAGGCAGTGACATAAGGGGAAAAAAGTTCTGGAACTGTAATCCTAGCTTCTAAAAAATTCATTTATACTCAGTCCATTTATAGAAGGCTTACTTGAAAATCTGACAGTTGGATAACTCTCCAGTTTCTGATGAAGTTAGTTCTTTTGTGAGGCAATAGTGGTATGAGAAGCACTTCGCCAAGTTTATAATTGTAAAAAGTGAGAAGTGACGATGACAATATTCTAGAACTGATTTTCTGAAAGGCTAAATGAGAAGCCATCACGGAACTTTCTTAGGGAATCAAATCAGAAATAAAGGGTATAGGACAGTTAGAATTTGTTAGCCGTGACAAGCTGTGTAGAATTCTGTAAGTCTTCTCTGAGTATGATTAGATCTGAATCCAATTTTGCGAGATGTTTACATATCTTCATAAATGTTGCATTATAATACAATCTTAAATATGAGTAACTGTTGAAGGTAAGTACTGCAGGCTACTCTGTTATAGCTTGTAAAATATTTCATTTTTATTTTATTTTAAAACAACAGCAAACTGTGTAAACTTCATTATAGTCCCTTGCCATGATCTAAACCCATGCCTAGGCTTCCAACAGCACTGAATATAAGGAGTGTAAGTATTTACCATGTGTAAGTAAAACTAAAACAAACAAGCAAAAATTACCGAAACTTTGAGTGAATGTATGGTGATAAAGTTATATCCTCACAAATAAATGTAGTATTCTTTAGTGTATGGTACAGTCCTAATTTTAAAAGCTCACTATTGAGTTCTTTAAATAAAAAGTTAACTAGGCAGCTGTAAGCAATTGCTGTCAAATTTCACGAGCACCAAAAAGCATTTTTTATCATGAGAGAAGGGATAGTTTCAAATTCACAGTAAAGCTTTCTCCTATCAAGTTATTCAAAACTGCATTTTGCAATTTTAGCATTTAATTTTGAAGGGAGTAAGATTTCTTTCAGCCAATGGTCTCCAGGCGCCTTAAACATATAATGAAATCCAATGTTGCTTCTTATACAAATAAAAAGTGAAATTAGCTGAGCACATGGTGGGTGGGCAAAAGGGAATATGTGAGACCCATTCACGAGAAACAGTTCCATTAGTAACTCCAGACAAACATGTTGGGAAAACTCTGTGACTTGCCCTAAGGCATACACTCTGATAAATACACTTTATTTTAAGTTTTCTGGCATGTCTGAAGACAAATAAAACTAAGTGGAAAGAAACAGTCATTGTACCTCATTTATTTTTAGCCAGTGTACCAAATGTAATCAAAGACATACTCATTTCACACACAGCCCATACACATAATGCTGTTTCAATAGAGTTAGTTTAAATTTACTAATGTGACATCATTTAAAGCATAAGGGCATCAAGACTCAAATTAACTATAACAATATTCATCCTCTATTCTTCCTCACTGTCTCATTCTAGTCGTACAGGGAGACCCAAAGGGCCTTTGATCCCTTTTTACTCTGCTAGGTTATTCTATCTGCCCTGATGCCTTTTTATGTACATTTACATAACAATTTGCTGGTGAATTACTTTTTAATGGTTTGGTAAAGGATATAACATATATAATGTTGTAATCAAAATATCCAGGAAAGAATCGCACAGTAGATGGCAAGAAAGAAAAGAGTTTTTGCGGAAGACTTAAATACATTACAACCCTTTTATTAGATGAACTCTTGGACTGACATAGATAATTTCTGATAACTGCAGGTCACAGCTAAAGAGGATAAGCTAGAGGAGTTGGAGCAAGTGTCTAATGGCTAACTGCTGGGTATTGCTAAATATCTGGATGAATAACTGAATATGGATACTCCATTTAAACAGTTACATCCTGGAATAAATATTAAAAAGGAATTAGCATTTACATATTGCTCAGAGGTGTAATATTTCACCACTGCTATTGTAGAAGAGTAGAAAGAAAATCAAGTGCCACCCTTGGCCTGCCTTAAGAAGCAGACTAGTCACACTTCTGGCAAGAGTAATCTGACTTTTTTTCCCAGCAGCCTGCAATGTAAGGGGGAAGAGAGAGGGAAAAAGAGGAGGTTAGAAAAAGAAAGAAAAGGTGCTGCCAGAAAGAGAGAGATTGGGCGACTCTATAAACTTTTGATGCTACCTCTCCCCCTCACTGACATGATGTATTCCCATCACTGTTCTGTGGGAATACAGCTCTCAGCAGAAAAAGAGTTGCTCAGCCATGATACACAGTTAAATTTAAACAGGAATTGAAGAAAACAATATTTTTCTTTGTTCTAGTATTCTTATGAAATAGACAAAGATTTTTGTCTGCTTATTCTATAACCGAGGATTTACAACAGTTATTGCTTCTTTTAAAAAAAACTCTTCTAAGCTTTTACGTGCATAAATGTCAAGCTGAAATCAATAATCTTCAGCTATCTTCTCACGGTTTCTGAAGATTTTAATGCAATTTAACAGCTATAAACACAAATAAAAAAGCAATATCTCATACCATTAGTATGAAACAATAACATTTCAGGCTGTATGTGCTATATACCCAGTGTGCTGTCAGTCATTTCTGCTCTAAACAACAATACAATCAAGCTGAATTTGTATAAGAAAGTAAGAAAATTATTCTGCCCCTGTTATTGAGTGGAAGAAAAATAAAATAGAAATACAGGTAGTCCCCAATTCAAAAACAAGTTCCATTCCCAAGGTCTGTCCTTAAGTTGAATTTGTATATAAACTGGAACAGTATTATTGTATAATACTGTGTAAGCAGAATTGTGTAATAAACTCGAACCATTGTGTATATAACTCGAATCATTGTGTATTTAACTTGAATTTTGCTACAGTAGGCTCCATTCTTAACTATGGGTCATCTGTATCCCGGGTGTTTTTAACCTGTACAATAAAGAGAACTTAATTTATCTTTGTTGACAATTTGTTTTCATGTAGGCATTACCCTAGATTTAAAGGTATTATCATGCATCTGGTATTTGAATTTGTTGGATTAATGCCTAATCTTTAGGCATTCCTTTAAGCCAGGGGTTCCTAAACTTCTTGCCATCACAGCTCCCTTTAGTGTAACCCTAATGTGCACACCTCCCCTAAAAATCCAGACACCAACGTGAACAATGAAAATCATACAATGCAACTTTGGGAAAGGTGGATTTATTGTAACAAGGTAGCTAAAATGTTCTTCACACTTCCCCTGGACTCTGTCTGCACCTTCCCAAGGGAAGTACATCCCCCAGTTTGGGAAACCCTGCTTTAAATCTTTTATATGGAAAAAAGAATCGGGGCCACTTCATCCTTGCTGCTATGAATGTAAATGTCACCTAACATATAGTCAAACAATATATTCTGTGTTTGTATAGATCAGTGTTTCTCAACCTTGGCAACTTTAAGATGTGTAAACTTCAACTCCCAGAATTCCCCAGCCACCATCCCTGGCTGAGGAATTCTGGGAGTTGAAGTCCACACATCTTAAAATTGCCAAGGTTGAGAAACACTGGTATAGATGGATCCATTGTGGATTTTCCATCAGTTGGGCTTGTGTGGAATAAAAAGGAGGAGAAGGAGAATCAGAATCTGGTCATGCCCAGCACTACAGAGTTACAAAGGAAATGGCAACATCAAGACTTCAAAATGGTTTCATCTGGTCCAGAAATAGGAAGTTGCCTTATGCAAGTTAAGCTCTTAGACTGTCTGTCTTGGGATTATTTTCCGTACTGATTGGCAGTAGCAATCCTGATTTTCAGCATTACAAGGAAAGCTCCAGGACTGCCCCTTGGCCCTCTAAATTATGGGCATGAGCAGTATTCCTCCTCTAGCATATTAGATGAAACGCTCAGCAGGCCACAGTAGTGTCTTCAGACACCTAATTAACATAAGAAGGCTCTGTTTATGCTTATAAAATGGGAAACAGCAGCAGTTAGTTGTTTTTCTCTATGCGATGGAGGAAGTCTAGCTGCCTCAAAAAAGAAAAGACTCACCTGCCAACTTGGGATAATAGTTCATGCACCTGAGGAAATGAGCTCTAGACCACGAAAGCTCGTGCCAATATAAACTTATTAGAATCTGAAACTACCACAAAAGAGAGATTCTTCCTGTTGTGACAGAAAGGCCCTGTGTGTGTGGTGAGATGCTGCTGATGCACAGTGCTGTTTTGTTGCGGTTGTTACAAGGTTATGATTGCTTTGACCATTTGTTTGATGATTACTGACTTGTTATTACAGTATTAGTATTTTGCTGCTTAGAACCCAAATAGCATAAAAAGCATTCATAATAAATAAATAAATATCATGTGCACCCTTCTGGAAACAATCTATTTTTAGCATTCCTTTGTGGCCTAGTTTTTCTAGGTGGGATGGATCGTCATCAAATATGCTGATAGTACAAAGGATCCTATACTATATGCTATAAGCAGTATACACTATATAGTATAGTATACTATATACCATAAGCACTATATACTATAAACAGGGGGAGTGGACTAGATTATTTTTATAACCCTTTCCAAGTTTATGATTCTTTGTATATTGAACATAAATTTAACTTGTGAGCATAAGGTTATTCATTCGTAGTTTAGGATAATGGCTTTAATTTATGTTTTATTGTGTGAATGTCATGGTGAAAACTGGCAATCCTAAAAGAATTTTGTCATTTTCTGACATTCCCTTCACATTTTAAACATATATCAGTGAAAGACTTGTGACTGTATTTCATTGGCATGAATTTCCAGATAGACACTAAATTTGCATAACAATGTCAAGCTTCACATCCTAATTTTGAGATTTTTCCAAATTTTGGCTATTCTTTTTAAGGTAAAAAAACGTGAATCCTTATTTTCTCCTTTTCCACCCCATCTACCCCAGTGAAGATATTCTTACTACTACTACTACTATTACTACTACTACTATTATTATTATTAAAATTCTGAGCTTGCTGCTGCAATGCTTGGATGTCTTTGAAATTTAGTCTGAAAAATAGTTTCTGCTTGGGAGAGGTTGTTTGCCTGGTAACTTTAACTCTTTTGTAACACCCAAGCAGGGCTTCTCTCTTTTTCCCTCCTTATTCAGCTACCTCTTTCACTAACCAGTTTTGTTTCCCTTTCCCCTTTTTTCTTCTCTTCCCAATGCAGTGTTCTCTTCCTCTTACCACATTTCCATCCTAGGATTTTTTTGTTTTTGTTTTTGTTTTTGTTTTTGTTGTTTTTTGTTTTTTGTTTTTGTTTGTTTGTTTGTTTTTTGCTGTTCCTACTGGAATAAGGGAGAGGAACATGTGCTTGTATTTACATGTGTTTCTGTGTGACAGTAGTTTGTATGTTTGATCATGAGTATATGCAGCTGGAGTCACTCAATTTTGTAATGAAATACCTTATTTTTTTGTCCTGGTGCTGTCCTTTTCTTGAAATATAGCTTCTGGTAGTGTATATTACAAACATACACAAACATATTTATATGCATCCCCACACAAATGTTGCACACATTTATTGGGTGGAAGAATATGCAGGATTGGTTTCAGCTGGAGCAGTCAACTATTGCTGGGGGAAGGAGGTGCACTGCACAGGATTTGTGTGTATGTGTATGTATGTATTTATGTATTATTCTGGAGTAGAACAAAAAGAGTACCGTTGTGTATAAGCGGGAAAAAACAACATATGATGAAGGAGGTCATCAGGAAATCTCAGCCGTAGGAGACCAAAATGTAGGAGACCAAAGAGAGTATTTTTTTTCTTCAGGTAAAGCAAATTCTTCAGGTTTGAGTACAGATCTTGCTTGTACATAGTTTGTTTTTGAAGTATTAGGACTGTTTTGTTTATCAGAGCATTTCCTGGTATCTGTTTTTAAATAACACTGCCTGTACAATTTGATGGATGTCTGTTCAGAAATCATTGAATTTAATGAGCTTACACAATGGTAAGTGGACATGGGATTGCAGTATTAGATTCAATTATGATCTAGTTTCAAGGCTGAATGTGATTTGTGGGGATTTTCTTGATAGCTTTGTATGAGGTTCAGGACTGATATTTTGTGCCAAGTACTCACTAGGCCTTTCAAATGACAAAAAGAAGGGATAAATAAATATTTGAATCAAGGGGAAAATAACCTGAAACAATATACATAACCTAATATGCATGTGTTATAGTTTAAGACATACCTATAGAATGTTTTTACATGCATATCTAAAATGTAGGTGGACTCTGGCTGTCCATGCAGGAGATGGGGTCAAGTGATAAACATAACAAAATGTGTTACAACAATGTACAAATACTCTGTCCTTCTGCAGCTATTATCTTTGCTTTTGCATTTAATTTTTTCTTCGACACATTCTAGTTGCATGTAATACTCTTATTTTAGAACACATTGGGTAAACAGATGGAATCCAAACTACTGGAAACAGGAGTGTATTTTTTCTGCTTAGACTAATTCTCTAGTGACATTGTTCCTTAGAGAACAACTAAGCATTAGTCACTTATACCATAGTCACATCCTAATCATTTGAATATGCTCTATGTTTGACTGTATCTTAAGAAAAATTTGAGTGTAGCCAGGTTTAATGTAGATTTTGTAAGCAGAGCAGGATAGAGGGTAGTAAATACAGTTCACCACTGCTGCCTCTACCACAGCTGTTCACAACTCTGCCTCATGAGGGAATTTCTTCTACAGGTTGTTTCAAAACCACTTCATTTTCATTATAAGCAGTCAAAACTGAAAATATTTTCCATATCTTAACACTTTAAGGGGTGGTGGTATCCATTCTATACTGCTGGATGGGACACTGTATTGTGGGCGGGAAATGGGCAATATTCCCTCTCCGCCTTCGAAAGGTGGGAACTTGCATTGCTAGCCACTTCATTAATTGCTTCACACAGTAAGGTTTTTTTTCCGACAACGTATATTCAACACCAGCACCAAATCAACTTGTAACTTTCAACTGTGCCAGTTTTTGCTCTTGGTTAGTTTATCTTTTTAATGTTGCTGTTAGTACAATTTTTGATGTGCAGAAAATGTGCAGAAAAAAGTAAGGAAATTGTTGGGAGGGATAATACTAGAAAAATTCAAATTCTTGATATTATGTGTACCTGCAATAAAATATGACTGAATGAGCCATGAAATAGTACATGCTAGTCTGAAGAAGACTGAGTAAGAAAATGCCTATGTATTGAGGAAAATGGCATTAAAATGTAATAAAGTTGCATTTGGGGTAGTTACTTTATCTACAAGTAGACCAGATACATTTAGCAACATAATTATCTCCTTTGGGCCTAGTTAATCTGATAGAAACTGTGATTATGTTTTTTTTTTATATTTGTATTCTCCATGAATTATATTTCTCTTTCTAATTCAAGATCCCAGATGCTTATTTTATTAGAGATCCTCATACTTTCCTCCTTACAAAGGACTTCATTAAGGTATATGCTGCATTTAGTGCAGAGAACTCTCACAAGATCTTAAGTTGCATGTCCTCACAGGTTAACATGTTCACATGCATTTCCAGCTACTTGAAATAGCAATGATTAGTGGAGTAACTGAAGCATGCTTGAAAGAACCAACACTTGTCTACAAAATACTAACACTTGGATGAGTCTACAGCCTGGGAGAGCACCCAGTGAATTTTCTGGACTTTTTTCATGGCTGACTTGGGATATGCTTGTATTGTCAAGGAGTGTGTTGACCTATATTTTTGATGCACATTGATTATGACAATCACTCTGCTTTCCCTGCAGGCGATGGAGGCACAGATACAGAACTTTGGACAGACGCCATCTCAGTTGCTTATTGAGCCACATCCTCCTCGGAGCTCTGCTATGCATCTGGTGAGATAAAACTGCTTGTTGAGAATTTATTTCCTCTGAATCCAAGAATCCTATATTGGTCATAAATGCCAATTTAAGTAACACTTTCTCTTTATGAGTTCTGAGTTCCCTACAAGCACAGACTTAGTATGTATGTGTTTGTGCAGGAAAATAGTATGCTGAAAGAGAGATAGAGATAGGGCAATTACTAAGTGATTTGTCAAATATTTGATTCTTTAAATCAGCTTCTACTACAGTAAATATGTATATGATTAATATTATGTTGCAAAATTAAAAAGCCTGCGTTGTTATGACAAAGATCATTATTGCACAGACCATTGCTTGAAGAAATGATTTATGTGATTCATGAATGTTGACTGCTTATCCAAAATGAGGAATTGTAGTTAATCTCCTGCTGTCTCTCCAGAGAAGAGATACTGAATACTTCAGTTTGAACTCGGAATGATTCCTAATCCATTTTTCTGTATTTATTCCAGAGGAATATACAATATGTGTATTGTTCAGCTATATTAGATTTATTTCCTTTTTGTTTCTATTTTAAACCTCTAACTTTTGAGGATTTTCTATAAAGTTTTAGCAAAAGTCCAGAACATTTTTTTAATGCTTCTCTTCGGCTGCCATTAAATATTAAGGGCAAAATTGTTTAAGCAATACTTTTTCTTGCATTTGATTATATTTTCATTTATTAGATTTATATTCCTTTTTTTCCCCAGCAGCAAAAGGCAATGTATGTAGCATTCATTCCTCCCATTTTAATCTCAAATCAACAATCCAGTAAAACAGGTTGTATTGAGTAACAGTTCAAATTCACCCAGAAAGTTTTTATGCTGAGGGTGGACATGAACCTGGATCCCCATTCCTAGTCCAAGAGTAGCAAAAACCCTATTCTTTAAAATATGGCAAAGAAAATGCTTAAAACCTTAAGGGATACAAAATTACAGCAAGCAAAATATATTCTTAGACATTTCTTGAATATTCTAGAATGGTAACCTATTGACTGGGGTAAGATATCATTCGGATATACATCACCGTTCCATGCTGGTACAGAGATACAGTGGATATTCTTATTCAGTGTCTGGAAGCTGTGATAGACTAAAACAAGCTCAAAAACAAGCAAATGGAAAAGAAACCCTTTGTCCAGCTTTGGCTGGTATGCCAGTTGTGGCCCTTCCTGGACCAGGCAGACCTTTTGAAAGTGACTCATGCTACACAGCTGAACACTTTTTACCTGGGACTGCCCTTGAAAATGGCTTGGAAACTTTGTACAAAATGTGGCAGCCTAGCTGCTGGTTGGGTTGAGCTGCTTCAACAATGTAACAGTGCTGCAATCACTGCATGGGTACCCAATAAGTTTCTGGGTCCAATTCAAAGTGATGGTTTTAACTTATAAAGCCCTGTATGATTTGGCTTCCCTATTTCTTCAGAACCAAGTCCTTCCGCTCATATTATACATGCATCTGAGGAAAGGATGCTTAGAGTCCTTACCCTATATGAGGTAAAGGGGAATGGAGGCAGTCTTTCTCCATGGAATAGCTTAGCCTGAAGTTTATTTTTCCCTCAACCTTGGCATTCTGAAAGCCCATCAAAGCCATCTTGTTCCAACAAGTATTTGAGCAGTTGCGGTGGTAACTGCATTCTGGAAGAGGATTAGAAAGAGAAGATGTTGCAGGTGAATGAAAGACTACTTAAATGTTGATGAAGAGATTTGTATTCTAGGACCATTCTTTTAGTACCATCTCCTTCTGGAGGACAGCAACCACTAAATACTATTTGCTCATTTCATGTTATTATCTGAAATATAAGGACATGTATTTTTGCCAAATTGAATACATGGATTTTTTTTCAACCACATTGAATATATTCCAGTGCTGCAGTTCTCTTTAATTATTCATTGTATAAGGGTTAAATGAAAATAAATGCCTTCAGTATTATAAGGCACCAACAGATGGCAGTACTGATGCAATAGAAGTTCTAATCTCAGGTGTTCTTTGGGAGCCAGTTTGGTGTAGTGGTTAAGGCATCAGGCTAGAAACCAGAAGACCATGAGTTCTAGTCCCACCTTAGGCACAAAGCCAGCTGGGTGGCCTTGGGCCAGTCACACTCTCTCAGCCCTTGGAAGGAGGCAATGGCAAACCACTTCTGAAATGCCAAGAAAACTGTGAGGACTTGTCTAGGCAGTCACCAGGAGTCAACACTGACTTGAAGGCACACACACAAAAAGTGCTCTGTTCTTTCACTTCAATTGTCAGAAAGTTGCTGTAAGGAAAGGTTGTGTTGCATTGTTTGTGAAATGGAAGCCTGCAGTTTACTCAGTAGTGCATTTTAAGTTATTTGGACTGCACTGAAAGAAGTAATTCTGCAACCTCTCTTGAAAAGGCCTGCCTTGAAATTTTGGACAATTATCCAGTTCTATTTTTTTTTTTCCTTTTGGGGGCAAGATGCTAAAGAAATATAAAGCCATCCAATTACAAGTGTGCTTGAAAGAAAGCAATCTGACTTGAGATATGGATAAATAATTGAAATAGCCTTGGTTGCCATTATCAAAAGAGCTAGAGAAGTGCTTCTTTTGGAATTTTCAGCATCTTGTCACTTCACTGATTATTTGATATGCTAGAATATCTTAGTGGCTTGGGATTTGGGGGCACAATATTGTGTTGGTTCTATTCATCCTTACAGAATCACCAGCAGAGAGTGTCAATGGAATTTTTTTGTTCAGCCTATGGTGAATGTGCTTTGAGATTATACAGAGTACTACTTTTTCTCCTTGCTATTCAGTATCTATATGAAACTGCTGGAAAAGATCATCTGAAAATGTGGAATATGATCTCACCATTATTCTGAGTATATTGAGTACTTTCTTTCCAACTGAATCAGGTGTTGTTGTTATGATCTTTGACAGTTGTCTGGATGGACTGGATGAGGTCCAGTAAACTGAAGGTTTTTCATGTTAAAATGAAGATACTGTGGATCAGAGGTTCTCAGTTCTGGGAATTAGGAATGTACACTGTTCAGGATGTGTGTAGAGAGTATAGAGGATGACCTTGATGGAGACAGGGAAGATCTATTACCAATGCAACAAACAGATAAATGTGGCTTGAGCCCCATACAAAGAGAGAAATTAAAAAAATATCTCAGACAGGCACCCTCTAATTCTCAAGAAAATAAAATAAGGAGGAGGGGAAGCACATTTAAACTTGCAAGATTTTGTTAATATAGCCATTCTAATAAAGCAGTTTTAAGCCTTTGTGGTGTCTGTTTCTTGGTCTGGTCTACTTTGTAGGGTTGATAATGTATTAGCACTCCCGCCCAATGAAACAGTTGTACTGCTTCAGGGCTGTCTTGATTCCAGTCTATCACTAGGAAAACAGATTGCAAAGAGGGCCTGTGCCCAGCTTCAGCAAGGCTAGGGTATTGGCAGACATTGTGCCTAATTGGGATAGCCCAACTTCAGTAATACATGTAGTCAAAACATCACAATTCGATTATTGTAATGCAGATCAGTGATGTAGGGGAAGATTGTTCAGAAGGTGCAAGCAATGTACAATACAATTGCCTGATTGTTAAGTGGAGTGATTAAATGGGACCACATAATACCAGCCCTGAAGCACTACAATGGGTGCTAAGAGCTACCAGGCTCAGTTTAAGGTGTTGTCAGTAGCATAAGAGATTGTTATGAGAAAGAAATGGGAAGAACTCTGCAACTGATGGGAGAAGATTTCAGTGGTAGCTTTAAATGCAGAAGTGACAGCTCAGTCCAGGTTTTACAAAGCCAAGGAATAAAATATTCAAAACCTTCAAAGAGTCCACTTTAATGGATTTAATGATTCCATTAATAACAGGGGGTGTAGGTTCCCAGGTTCTGTTCCTTACCCCTTATTCTTTTATTAAAACTTCTTATTGAGTTCTGTGTGATTCCTGTTTCCTTTATTGTGTCCTGTGATACAGGGCTTGACATTTAGCCCATGGATTCCTAACATTACTTCTCCTAGTGTCTTCCAACATGTGCCCTAAAATCAGTTGGGACCTCCCAGCTTGTAGTTCTATGAATGGGTTTGGCTCACAGTGTTGTGGCCAGTAGTAGGACCTTTTCAGTGGTGGTGTCTCCTACTTTAGGGAGGTTACATGCCCTTGTGCTGTCTTCTACTAGACAACAACTGAAGACATGCCCGTTCACTCAAGCATTGTAGAATGACAATTGCTGCATGACTAGATTGCTTTTTTAGGTTACAGTACATTGAGTACTTCCCCACTCTGTTCTACATCACTAAAAATCACCAGCATAACATTAGATAAGGGTAATACATTTTATTAAGGAGCGTGTTTTCCATGGTCTTGCCATTTTCAGCTTAGCTCAGTGTTTCTTCTTTCTGTTAATGACGTTACATTTAGTTTTGCTATTGGCTTTTATAGAACTCCTAAGTCAATTCCTCCAGTTTATGTTTCTTCAGCTTGTGTATTATGTAAGCCTAATGGATGACTAAGCTACTGCTTCTGTTTGACATCTTTACTGAATAAACAACTATAAGCATTTTAGTGAGATTTTCTATCTGTTAATGTTGACTGTATCATTACATGTCCTGTAATGACAACCAAATAGACATTTGCCATGACTTTTCCGTATTTGCCTTAGTGTAATGCTCTAGTAACCACTTCTCTAATTTTGTTGTCTTGTAATTGTAGTGGTAGCTGTACAAATAACATTTTTCCCCTGGATGTGTAAGTACTTCCTGACTCTCTTAACCTTATTTTTCCCTCAGACCTCCTCACTAATTGTGTTATTCGTTCTGTTCTCTTCTCCTTCTACTCAACAGTGTTTCCTTCCACAGAGTCCACTTATGTTTAAAGATCAGATGCAGCAAGATGTTATAATGGTGCTCAAATTTCCATCAAATTCTCCTGTCACACATGTGGCAGCCAATACACTTCCCCACCTTACAATTCCTGCCGTGGTAACTGTGACTTGCAGCCGGCTTTTTGCAGTGAATAGATGGCACAATACAGTAGGTATGTGTTTCAAGAGGGGTTTTGTGCTGAGTTCATGTTTCACAAATAGCTTGGGTTGGGTTTGTATTAAACGTCATTACACAAATAAGTGCAAATAGTATATGCAAACCCAAGGAGGGTTTTTAAAAATGTTTCCTAGAACTTAATCCACCTCTAAAGATATCACTAGGGAAATTAGTTGTCACCTCAAAACTATACACACACATTTACATATATACACACATATACATACATACATACACACACGCACACATATACACACACACTTAAATAACCTGTCTGGTATTGTTTTAAATGCTAGTTTATATCCTCCCAATTTAAGTAGTAGTAATACTTATTACACTGGATTGCATGTGGATAGCACTGCATTTCTAGGGCCAAGCTAGATACATGTTCACCATGTTTGTTTTTTAATGCGTTAAAGTATGCAGTGGAGGTGAGAGAGAGGGTTTTGTTTTTGTTTTTTATTTTAAAACATCAAGGGAGAGGCAGGGATGAAAAACAGCTGAAGTCTAACTTTGTCACTGCTGCTTCAGGCAATTTGCTTCCCTACCTAGTGCAGTCCCCATATTAGAAGCAGGGCAGTTGGAAAGCACTGGAAGTTACTGGAGGGTAGGAAGGATTCAGCTGCGAACACTTCTTTTATACACATTCATTCCTGATATTGGCACATTAGATAAACATATCCTATTTAATGCAGAAAAAAGTGGTACCAATAAACAAGCCAGTCTCCATCTAATTTTGTTCAGACACAAATGAAAACTTTTATGAAACAAACCGTAATAAACGGAGGAAATTAATGGGAAATTGAGAAAAAGATTAAGAACACAGGTTTAGGAAATGCACACAGTAGAGAATGAGTGGAAATAGTTGAAGAGATGTACAGCAAAATGAAAAAGGAGTCCAAACTTCGGTGTCCGAAACAAATGCCCTCATACAGATCTTACCTTGGGCCCACCACTTATCTTTTTGCTCTCCTGCTGGAAATTTATATTCAGCTGTAATTCTGATATGTGAAAACAAAAAGTTTACTATGAAAAGTGTCACACCTCATCACTTGAACAGAGCAGAACTGATAGTAATACCAGCCCACTTTTCCTCTAATCGGAACATGCCTGGGTTAGAGAGCCCAGGAGTTGTTTTTCATGAGGTGTGAAGACTTGCTCCTTTTGAGATCCAGATGAATGGAAAACTACATCCCACTAATGTACAATATCAGAATGTTTTCCAGTATTGTCTGCCATTCCTACATACACTGAATTTGTCAATACAGTAAAAGTATGCAAACCAAAAAAAAAAAGGTAAGAAAAAAAGAAAAAGGGATTTTTTTTTTCATTTTCAAAAGAAAACATACAATTATACCATTATCATCTTAATGTTTTCCCTATCCTCCTTGTCCCTTTTTAATCCCAGATCCTAAAATCATCAATTAGATATTTTTTTCTATCAACAAAAAGTATATATAAGGTTTCCAGTTTTTCAAAAAAAATCTTTATCATTTTGCAATGTGGCAACCGGAAAAAAGAATCCCATAGTACAAACCTAATTTCATATAGCCATTATTGACATTTTTTTTTCCTATTCCTTAGGTCTCAGGGGAGCACCAGGATATTCTCTAGATCAAGCTCATCACCTTCCTATAGAAATGGATCCATTGATTGGTATGCTATGTTAGATGGAAAATAAAAAAGAAATATTAAGAAATAGTTCCAGTAATAATTTATTATTTTTTCATGAAATAGAAGATAGAGAAAAATAGCTATAGCCAACTTTAATTTTATACTATGAAGGAAGCAAAACCAACCCCCCCCCAAAATGCATTATATTAGGGGGAAATTGCTTGCAAGCAGTGTACATTAGGAAAACTTTGGCTCTTATTATGAGACTTGACATATGGGATTGAAGGTATATTAATTCTACTATAATGCATGCTCACTCACATCCAAAGTTCAATGAAAAGTTTATTTGCATGATATAAAGTTGCTGAAAGAATTTGTTTTTTTCCTATTCCACACAGCCAATAACTCTGGTGTGAATAAACGGCAGATCACAGACCTTGTGGATCAAAGCATTCAAATCAATGCTCATTGTTTTGTGGTCACAGCAGATAATCGCTACATTCTTATCTGTGGTTTCTGGGACAAGAGCTTTCGAGTTTATTCAACAGAAACAGGTGGAATTTTCACATGGAAATTCATATTCTTATATCATTCACAGTATATCAAAATAGAAATATTTTTTAAAAATTAAATAAAGTAGTATAGAAAATGCTAATTTTTTCCAGATTAGAGAAGGAATTGAAATAAGGGTTAGCAACTTTTACAAATCCCAGGAGCTAATTTAAAACCATGTTTGAAATTTTGGAGATTTTTGCCCTCATTTATCATCCAGCCTCAGGTGAGAATGAAGCCTTAACAAGATTTCAGGGTCCGCAGATGGAATCCTGCAATATCTTTTGAGAGAATACTCATTTAGGATGTTCTGATGAGGGGCGAGTTGAAATGTTTGTGTGGTTTTTTTCCTTTGGGGTAGGATGAATCTGTTACTTATCAATGGCAGATTCTCGTACTATTCAAATCCCCATTTCCCCCCAAATTGTTTAAATTTTCAAGATTTAAACTATTCAGAATCCCAGTGGCAGCAACTGCAATGAGAATTCTCAGAGAGGCTTGTAATCCAGCATCTGGCTTGGCTGTGATGGTTTTGTGACAGGAGGAGATCAGAAGAGTAAAAAAATGTAATCCAATCATACAACAAATACTTTGCATAGAGAAGGTCACAGGTTCAGTTCCTAGCATTTCCAGTGAAGAATGATCACTTGTAGGTGAAAGGCAAGATATCTGCTTGAGACTCTGGAGAGCCATTACCATTCAAGAATAGACAGTTTTCTATGTTTTTCTGATGAACAACAAGTCAATGTTATATCACCTTGACACCTGGGAATGCAGAAGGCTCTTCAGCCTTTAGGATACAGGGTGAGAACTCTGGAGGGAACTGCTGTTTTTACATTCATACATGTTAAAGCTGCAGTCCATTTAGTGCAAATGACATAGCATCTGTTGTCTGAAATGCCATATCATACATCAAAAAGAAGTAATAACACATCTGCATGGTGATTACATCCAACGAGAGGAAATGTTATGCCTTTGTCCTGTCTAATACTTGGTACAGCCTGCATACAACATGTTCAAACTGAATACCTTTTCTCTTGCTGCCTGGGATCAGTGAAGACAATAACTGATACCTGTTTTATAGCCCACTGTTGAAAATGTCTTTTATTTGTGCTTTGTCTTTAAATTTGTTTGCCATTTGTATTCATAATACACTGCAGCATGGGGGGGAAAAAAACCAGTCGAGCAACCTGTCTTTGTTGTAGGCAAACTAACACAGATCGTATTTGGCCATTGGGATGTAGTCACTTGTCTTGCCAGATCAGAGTCTTATATCGGTGGGGACTGCTACATAGTCTCTGGCTCTCGCGATGCTACTTTGCTGTTGTGGTATTGGAGTGGCCGACATCATATCATTGGTGACAATCCAAATAGCAGTAAGTTATTATCATTTTTATCTATCTATGTAATGTTTATCCTTTATATTTTCAATTCTGACTGTACAGACCTCCCTGGTGGGCCCTCATTCCATTTTCTTCTCCAGGAAGGCAGCTGCTGCCTTAGTTGCGAAGCCCTCAGCAATTCACTTAAAAATACCAGAGATGTATATATAATGGTCTTCATTTGCCCAGCCAAAGTGCCAGCAAAGTGGGTGGCTACTTTATGAAGTGCCAAATGATTCCCTGTAACCTTCTGGTACCACCTTTACTGACTTATGGATGATTGCTCTCAAGGTTTTTCTGCTTATTTTGCCACTGGAGGCTGTTCATCATTCATGGGCTTCCTAATTTACTGGAAGAATAGTTTTCTACCAAAAGTTATAGAAAGGAATATTTTTATAATATCTACAATTCCTGTACTTTACTGCCAGGAGATTAGGGCTTACCTTGTAAGGAAAATGAAAGTGAGGAGTATAGGGTAGGTTAAATCCAATTAGTTAACATCTTTAAAATGAATCTCTAGGAAGATATGGATGATATTTTTCAGAAAAGGATTAGTTTCTCAAAAGCTGTCATCTGGAGATGTAGATAAGATATTTTATATTACAGAACATAAGGAGATAAGGAACTCAAGAGAAAAATGTCAGGTTATGGTAATTATGTGGCTAGGTGTTTGACTTTCTAATGATCCTTTAAGCTGAAAGATAGTTAATTATCAATTTCAGCTTCAGTGCATCCAATTATCAAAAGGAACTTCAGTTGTTTCAGAAAATCATATAGAGCAGGATCTCTTCTTTATTTTTTTTTCATCAACACCACTAATCATACATCTGATATGCTACATTCATATGCATATACACATGCTCTCACACACTTCATCACTCTCTTGTGTTACTTATTAATAAAATGACTAAGTAAGCTGAAAAGCATTATTGATGTGGCCCTTGCTAGCATCACCCTTGCTAGTTTTCATACCTAAATACACGTATATAAATACTTTAATATACTCATTTCCTATCAGCTACCTAATATTGTCTCACACCATATTGGTACATTTGATCTATTGCACTTTTTATTTCCTTTCTTTTCATGCTGGTCACTGACCAAAATCAATAAATTCTATCTAATCTATTTTTAATACTTCCAAATTTACAGCAGAAAAGGGTTTATTTTTACAGTGACATTTAACAAATTAAACATTCTGAATAAATAATCCATTGTAAAAATTTGGCAGCTCTCCTATTTGTTACTGCACCTGAAGGGAGCTGAAGGTACACGTGGCTCACAAGCTGTATGGTCCAATCAGGATTTTCTGTTGGCTGCTACGCTGCAATTTAAAAATCTCTTACAACTTTGAGTTGTAGACTAACAAATGTTGTGCTGCTCAAATTTTCACTAGCATCCCTGCATTGGTCCTTTCAGTTTTATCTAATATAGTGACTGCAACCTTGAAGTTGTTCAGACAGAAGACTTATAGAAGGTTCTATGAGTTCAGAAACTGGGGTGCATAAAATGCTGGCATTTGGATTTATAGTTGGAGAAAGTTTTTTTTTTTAATTATACCAATTACTTTTCTTTAACTTAAACAATCCTGCCTTGGCTATGCATAAATTTACATAGTTTTTTCTGTAACTCAGCTCATAAAACTGGCTACTTGCTTTTTTTTTTTCATTAGTACATTTTAGGTAGCATTAGTTCCTTTTTCTAATTAGGATTGGGTGGAAAATATGACTCTTGGAACAAATGAGTGAGAGAAGAGGGAGGGAAGGAAGGAAGGAAGGAAGGAAGGAAGGAAGGAAGGAAGGAAGGAAGGAAGGAAGGAAGGAAGGAAGGAAGGAAGGAAGGAAGGATTTTTTTTTTCTGAAGTGGATACAAATCCAGAAACTAATTCAGAAGTGATAAAAATTAATTTGCACACTTTAATTGGAACCAGCTCACTGCAAAAAAGGAGGCGAATGGAGCCAGCAGCTTGTGTTAAGACATGATTGAATTTTTTGTCATTTAGGTATAGTGGACTTGGCTGCTTATCCTCCTGAGTCTATCTGTGCAATATATTGCATTCAGCCTTTGACTGGTTTCTTTAAAGCAATCAATGCTATTCCTGTTGTGTCCCCGGGGTCTGAAATTTCATTGATCTTGGGACTTGACATTTCTCATTATATAGCAGCAAGTTGCCAGAGGTGTGAGTTGCTTTTCCTAGCCATGTTTGCATTGAACACTATATGAGCACATTGTGTCAACTGGCCCAAACCTCAGTTTGTGGACCAATTATAGTAAATAGCCCTTAAAGGCACTAAAGTGCCTTTTGTCTCACTTGACACATTTTACATATACTTAAAGGGAATGTTCAGTACTTCAATAAATGAGTGTGGTAAACTGCCTGTACACTAAACATACTAAATGTCTCTATAAAGAATTCCAGGGAGAGAGTAGCATTGATTTTATGAATAATACTTCTGAAGGCCTTTTGAGTCATTTGCATGTAAATATTTCAGATTTAAAAGACTCTCTAAATTAATTGGGAGGAGATAATTAGTTTAAAGTATTAACTGTATGTGTACATATTACTTCGTTAAATGGCAAATTATGAAACCTTATAGAGAAGAGTATACTAAGGGCTTTGATACCAAATCCTTTATTTCATATTAAAATTGTGTTAGCCAAAAAAGAGATTCTGATTGTTTAGATGCCAGTTAGTTTAAGAAAGCATGCAGAATTGTATTTCCCAAAATCTAGAGATACCTTGTGGAAAAAATTCTTGCAGTTACAGCTGTTAATGACTTTATTTGTTATCAAGCTTCTCATCTACTGTCACGTAGGTACACTCACTTTATTTGAAGTCTGTATTCAGTTGTACTTCTTGTTTCTATGTACAGATTTAAAGATTAGGTGTCATTTTGACCATTTGACTATACTGCATGCTTATATCCAATCACGCTTTGGAGCTTGTAGAGATTATATGATTCGAATCTCTTCAGAATAGTGTGGGAAGGAAAGAGTGCTATGTCTGTGACACATACATACAGTGGGGCAAAAAAGTATTTAGTCAGCCACCAATTGTGCAAGTTCTCCCACTTAAAAAGATGAGAGAGGCCTGTAATTTTCATCATAGGTATACCTCAACTATGAGAGACAAAATGGGGGGAAAAATCCAGAAAATCACATTCTCTGATTTTTAAAGAATTTATTTGCAAATCATGGTGAAAAATAAGTATTTGGTCAATATCAAAAGTTCATCTCAATACTTTGTTATATATCCTTTGTTGGCAATGACAGAGGTCAAACGTTTTCTGTAAGTCTTCACAAGGTTTTCACACACTGTTGCTGGTATTTTGGCCCATTCCTCCATGCAGATCTCTAGAGCAGTGATGTTTTGGGGCTGTCTCTGGGCAACACAGACTTTCAACTCCCTCCAAAGGTTTTCCATGGGGTTGAGATCTAGAGACTGGCTAGGCCACTCCAGGACCTTGAAATGCTTCTTACGAAGCCACTCCTTCGTTGCCCAGGCGGTGTGTTTGGGATCATTGTCATGCTGAAAGACCCAGCCATGTTTCATCTTCAATGCCTTTGCTGATGGAAGGAGGTGTTCACTCAAAATCTCACGATACATGGCCCCATTCATTCTTTCCTTTACACGGATCAGTCGTCCTGGTCCCTTTGCAGAAAAACAGCCCCAAAGCATGATGTTTCCACCCCCATGCTTCACAGTAGGTATGGTGTTCTTTGGATGCAACTCAGCATTCTCTCTCCTCCAAACACGACCAGTTGAGTTTAGACCAAAACGTTCTACTTTGGTTTCATCTGACCATATAACATTCTCCCAATCCTCTTCTGGATCATCCAAATGCTCTCTAGCAAACTTCAGACGGGCCCGGACATGTACTGGCTTAAGCAGGGGGACACGTCTGGCACTGCAGGATTTGAGTCCCTGGCGGCGTAGTGTGTTACTGATGGTAGCCTTTGTTACTTTGGTCCCAGCTCTCTGCAGGTCATTCACTAGGTCCCCCTGTGTGGTTCTGGGATTTTTGCTCACCATTCTTGTGATCATTTTGACCCCACGGGGTGAGATCTTGTGTGGAGCCCCAGATCAAGGGAGATTATCAGTGGTTTTGTATGTCTTCCATTTTCTAATTATTGCTCCCACAGTTGATTTCTTCACACCAAGCTGCTTGCCTATTGCAGATTCAGTCTTCCCAGCCTGGTGCAGGTCTACAATTTTGTTTCTGGTGTCCTTCGACAGCTCTTTGGTCTTGGCCATAGTGGAGTTTGGAGTGTGACTGTTTGAGGTTGTGGACAGGTGTCTTTTATACTGATAACAAGGTCAAACAGGTGCCATTACTACAGGTAACGAGTGGAGGACAGAGGAGCCTCTTAAAGAAGTAGTTACAGGTGAGAGCCAGACATCTTGCTTGTTTGTAGGTGACCAAATACTTATTTTCCACCATGATTTGCAAATAAATTCTTTAAAAATCAGACAATGTGATTTTCTGGATTTTTTCCCCCATTTTGTCTCTCATAGTTGAGGTATACCTATGATGAAAATTACAGGCCTCTCTCATCTTTTTAAGTGGGAGAACTTGCACAATTGGTGGCTGACTAAATACTTTTTTGCCCCACTGTGTATGAGCCTATAGCTGCCAGTCAAGCACAGGGATTTAAGAAACATCATAAAGATGTTTGAGAATCTAAGGGACTACCAGAACCCAAGCAGGTGTAAACCTAGTTGACACAGTGGTCTCTAGCAATAAACAAGTTAATGCTTATAACCAGAAACAAAACAGTATTCCCAGCACTCCTTGCTAGATTTTATTTCAAAAAACTCCTTTCAGGTTATACCTGCCTCCTAGCTGATGATGTGGGCAACAGTATGTTGTCTTACAAGATAGACTTTAAGAGGAGATCCCAGCTTGCATAAAATAGTATGAGCATGCTTGGGATAAAACTGAGTTTTGATTGCCCTTTGTGTATTTGTGAGGCCCAAAGAAAGAAGAAAAATGTAATAGTTCTCAGTTAAAGTGGTCTAATCTTGTGGAGAAAAGTTGATGAATACATGCAGGTAGTACATGCATTATAAGCGAAAAGGCTAAAATGTATATCAGAAAGTATGAAGTAATGTCATCTAGATAGTTTTGGGTGCATATGAAATTATAAATTTATTATTTGCATGATATTCTCCAGTGAATGGTGATAATGAAAGAACCAGCAATCAGTTTGGAGGGAATTTCCTACAGTCTTGGAGATGGGCAGTATAAGAATCAAAAGACAGACAAGAAATAAAGCGTGTAACATTCTGAATGAATCCCTGATTGGGGGTGGGGGGGTGAATTATTTTGTAGGAGAAAGGTGCAAACAAGATGACAGAATTCAGAAAATGTGATTAGACTCTTTAGAGACTCAAGAATGACTGAGAAGATGGTGATGGAGAATTAATAAGGACTGAATTACAAAACAAGTTAATAATATCTTCAAAAAGAGAGAGGTGGAGCTTTTAAAGAACAGAAGGCAATGTATGAATTGATATATATGTTGAAAGTAAGGATAAAAATTATGCATTAAAAATTAAAGGTATTAGGGTAAATTAGATTTAGCTAGTTTCTTGTTTTCCCTTTCTTTCTCTTATCTTCTGCCTCCAATCTCTTTACTTACTAGGTCTTACTCTTTTTCTGTGTTTTCTATAATACTGCTTATCCCAAAAGGAAGCATGATGGATATGTATGTGGATGTATGGTCTTTCAGTTTCAATGCTCAGAATGAAAGTAGGAAAGAATCTCCAAATACATTGTAGTAGAAAGTGTTGCTGAGGAAGTAGAGTGCAAGGAATTCTCTCCAAGTGTGGAAGATATAGGAATACATTATACAGTAACAGCAACTTGCCATTAGCCAAGCAGTAGAAAGAGAAGGAGAAGCATAAAGCACACAGACTACTCTTTCCTGTGACTTTGTCTCCATGCCTTTTAAGATGCTTTGTCTATTATTTAGGATACAATTATCAACATAAATCCTGTTGCCTTTCAATGCTCTTTTGTTGGCCTAGCTAGGACCTTACCACATGTAGCTTTGTTGTAGGGAAAAATGAAAAATAACATTTCCAGGAAGCTGCCCTTTGGGGTTTGATGTTCAGGATATTTTATTGATGCTTATTTTGCAATATTCTTATTGCTCTTCAGGTAGGAAAACAATTCTGCCAAAGATTAGATGCTTTCATGTCTTCCACTTTTCAAATGACTAACCTTTAGACTATTAGTATTTCTCTTTCACTCAAGATCTTCTGTACAATTAATTGCATATTATGTCTTTTGTGGGAAGCAAAAGCTAGCTTCTTATTTATTACTACACTGAGGTCGCTCTGTCTGGTAGATTTTACTATTTTGCCCTAAAGTGATTCAGCTACACAGATATAGAAGTACAATGTTGGGAAATTACTGTGAGTTCAACGTGACAGTGTTTCAATTCACAGCGGTCATGTTTCACCTGCAGTTCCCTTAGTATCTTAGCTTTTAATCTTTCACTGCATCTATCAGTATGCTATTAGGGTGACAGAATTTTGTTAGATTTTGAATAATTGCTACAGTCCTTGACATTCCATTTTTTGCAGTGAAATGTGGTATGTGAAATTCTCTTTCCCATTTAGCAGGTTTGCTCTAATAATATAACACTGATTAAAATGTTATTTTCTTTTCATTTGCTCCAAAGAATGAACTGTTACTGCCAAGCCACAATTGATTCTAAGTATATTACAGTTAGGACTTGCTTAAAAATCTGCTTTCAGAGACAATACCAAATAAAGTAGAACACAGTACAGATTCACTTTAATTATAGATAACCTGCAGTTGAGTGTATTAAGCTTGATACTCCAGAATTATGTGTAATGTAGATAATAGTTCCTTTTCCCTTTCTTTGCTTTCTTTTCAACTGTCATGAAAAACTCTCAAGGTTTTTCAAGAGCTAAGTCAGGTAATTTACACTTGAGAATAGCAATTTCAAAATGAGAATATTGTAAAATAAGTTCAAGCCCTCTGCCAGCTATACTTTAGCATCCTCCAGAAATTTAGCCAAACCCTTTCACCTCCTGATACATTTCCTATACAGCCCTTTGTGCTGGAATAGTTGCCTATTTCTAATCTAATGTTTCATTCTGTGCAGAAAATAACATATTTTTAAAATTGCAGTGATACGTTGCAACAGGTGGTTATGAAAGGATACAAAAATCATTTAGAGGATTAAATGATTTGTTTAAATAATTTTTATTTGATACCTCCATCTCCTACATTCCTTCAGTACAGACAGATTTACAAAATATGGAGTATAAATAAATAACCTATTGATATCTAAACATCCCACCCAGAAGCATAGAAGATATATTACTGAGTTCTTCCCAGCTCTTTCTCTGTTTACTTTTCACAATATAATGCACCTGTTACTTATGTAAACATCTTTCAAAGCAGAAAAACTATCTCTAATATTATTCAGCATTTCTATTTCAATCAAAACAGGTATATCCCATATTTTATAGGTATTCTGTCTTCCCAACCAGATGTCCTCCAGATGCATTGGCATTATGGCTGGCTGTTTCCTAGCTAGCATACGCACTGAAATCTAAATAATTAGGGCTGTGCAGCTCTTAATTCAAAAAAGGTATTTCAGAATGTACATGTACCACCTGTCTGTGGAAAGCAACAGTGCAAACCCAAGAAAAGACACAGCTACTTTAAAGAGTTGCAGAGAGAGAGTATATTTTTACAATGAAGCACCATTTCTTGTTTTAGATTGTTATGCCATTTTAAGTCTTTGTTCACCTCTTAGTCATTTGTGAGTGGGCAGACTTAAAAGTTGAAATTATAAATATCAAATACAAAGCATTACACAGCCTAATGACATTTTGTTCAAACAAAAACAACAGCAAAGGTTACATTTCCAAACCCAGTCAAAGCATCTAAATATATATTACATTACTATGACTAGTATAGACATGCTTAGTGTTTCATGAAGAAATATAATATATGAATCAAGAAATTCCGTATACTAGAGACAGTCTAAAACAGAACCCTCCCCCCCAAGATAAAAAGTAGAAACACTCCCAAAGTGAAGTTCAAGCCAGTTTAAGTATATATATGTGTGTGTATGCATGTATATATATCTACAGTATGGTTCTTTCTTTCTTTTAGGTGACTATCCTGCTCCCAGAGCTGTTCTAACTGGTCATGATCATGAAGTTGTCTGTGTATCAGTATGTGCTGAGCTGGGACTTGTCATAAGTGGTGCTAAAGGTCAGTTGCTAAAGGTTATTTTTAGTTTAAAACCTTACCTCAAAATAAGTATTATTTTTTCATTCCATCATTAACCTACAAACAGAAAATACAGGTAGTCCTCGTTTAGCTACCACAATTGGGACAGGCAACTCAGTTGTTAAGCGAAGGAGTTGCTAAGTGGAAAATCATGTGACTGTGCTTATGATTTTACTTCAGCTTTCCTTTGCTTCACAGCATCAGAAGGATACAGCCCCAAACAGCTAGGTGAGCTCAAACAGCGGGGAAGGTTTCTGGAACTTGACTCATGAGGAAGCCAGGTAAAAGGGCAAATCTTACAGCCCTTTTTCCCCACTCCCCTGCCCTTTGGAACGCTCACCCCGGCACTGGAATAATTAGCAAGAAGGGAATCAGTGTCTGTATTTACAGTCATTGGAGAGGAAGGGACTACAAGAGAGTAAGCAGGCACACAGTGGGGAATACACATTGAAAGGAATGTGCTGGCACCAGCAAGCCACAAGCAGCTTAAGAGGCAAACAAAAGCCTTTAGCGTGAAACTGATTAGGATCTTGTCAATTTTAGGCAGCAGCTGTGAGCTGGTAGGAGGGTTCTAATCAACTAATTAAGGTTGCAGAGCTGAGCTTGTAAATTGCCTTTAGCACTTTTTAAGGACCCTGAAGTGCAGAGAGAAGCAGCTCAGGAAGAGATAGCTTGTTAAAGCAATCTCTCCATTCTGCAAAGAGGGGAAAAAACAGGTCAGGCAACATGTACTAACTGACTGTAATAGCAAATAGATGACTGAGAGAAAGATGCTGTGAAGATTGTAAACACTGGTCACAAAGTTACTTTTTCATCACCATTGTAACTGCGAACAGTTGTTTTCTGAGGCAGTTGCTAGATGAGGACTATCTTTAGCTGCAAGAGCTAATATCAACAATTGAATTAGCCCAACAACTGAATTAGCCTTCAGAGCACCGCCAGCATAAGCATTACTACCAAAATTCAAATCTATAGATAATTAATATTGCCAAAGTTTCTATATGATCCAGAATCCTGGAGCTTGCTTTGAAATTATTTGAAAAAAACTTGAAGTTTCCCAAATGCGCTGCCTGCGCTGAATATTAAGGATTTCAACCTTTCTGAGATTTAACTTTCCTGACCCCAGTTCTACACTTCCAGCCTACAGTACCTGTCTGAACTCTTCCTTTGTGAACACTTCATTGCTTATATGTGTCCTTTCCATTTTCAGATCTTAAGTAAACCTTTTTTGTAGTCACACAGGCTTCTTTTACTGTTGTCCATTTTTTATCCTTTTGGAACTGTTTGCAGTCATGCTTTTAATATTTCCTTCTTTAAGAACTCCCACCTCTCTTGAGCATCTTTTCCCTGTAGCTTCTTCTGCCATGAGATCATACCTATAATTGCTCTGAGTTTATTAAATTACACTTTTTGGAAGTCAAGATGCATGTATGATTATGTTTCAGAATTACATGGTCACTTTCCTCCAACATCTCTGCTACTTCTGCTTCCTGAACTCAGTCTTCCCTTTGATAAGACTGACTTAAGTAATTCAATTCCTATGGATTTTGGTGGTTCTGTTGAAATCTAGACTGAACAAAAAGGGTCCCGAACCAAAAGTAGCTATTAAAGACCTTTGACCTCTGGGAGATAGTTTCAGAAATTTAAAAAATGGAGAATGAGCAACCCTCTTCATGAACACATAGATGTACCAGTGCTTCAAAGAAATTCTCTGTTTAATTTTTTTCAACTTCTTTGACATGACACATTCAGTACCTGAAGCACATAGTCCTCCCACCTGTATCTTTCATGGCTTATATTGCCTTTATATGTTTGGGGTTTTATTTACTGATGTAATCAGAATCAATTCTTCAAATTTTACAAACATTAAAACAAACTCACAATAACATCTAAAAATAAACAGTAAATAATAAACATTGCAATAAAAACAAGTGTCACAAAAACAACCCTGGCATGAATTCCAGTTAAGTCTCAAGGACTGTCCAAAGAAGCTCTGTCTTGACAGTCTTATGGAGACATTGAAGGTAGATGTTGACCAGATATATCACTGTCAACCCTACAAGATAGATCAGATTCAAACACCAAAGTTAAGAATACTAAAATGACTTTTATTATAGTGTTACAGTAACAGAATCTTGCAGGTCTGAATGTGCCTCTCCTCTCCCTGCCTTTATCCTAAAGAGAACTAGAGAGGGTTAAGTCTGAGATCCTTTTTCAAATCCCAGTCCTGCTTTGGGCTCAGATTTATCTGACCTTTGCCTTGGCTGCAGCTCTTCCTCTTCTTCCTCAAGGTTATTGTTACAGCCCACCACAACCATTTCTATGTATTTTGAATTGAAAAAAGACTATTCACTTATAAAAGGAGGATGGGATGGGAGTGGGGGGCTAGAATAAGTATTAAAGTAAAGGGAAGGACCCTCCTCTCTTTCTAAATTCAATTAGTTCACCCTAGTGAGAATTATTTGGGTAAAGTCCCTCTGCTGGCCTTTCCAGCCAATTATAACTTACTTTTCATTTCACTCAGGAGGGAGAATTATCCATGGGAATTCAAAGTTATGTGGTTATAAAGGCCAACTATTACCTCAATGGAGCAGAAATCCACCATCAGTTTTACTCCAAACCTGACCTGCCCCTGTTATGGCCTCCTGCTGCTAAAACCTCTACTAAGAATAGATATAAGCTTTTAAAGATTTCCTTGGGTATAGCAGGTAGCCTGGAGATCAAATGTACTCTCTTTGATAGTGGAGTTTTTCTCCATCAGTAGAGAGATATTTTATACCATCTTAACCCTTTGGTAGGTTAGGATTCCACTTTAGTTCATGTTGAAATCATTAGGACTTAAATAATGAGTAACATTTCTCAGAAATTGTAGTAGAATCTCTGTTAAGCTAACTTAGTCTGTATCCAATCCACTGTGAATTATTGACTGAAATTATATGAATTTCCATTTCTGTAATATGCTGTTATTAATTTGTAATATACAGAAGGACCTTGTCTGGTGCACACAATTACTGGAGATTTGCTGAGAGCACTAGAAGGAACAGAAAATTGTTTGTATCCCCGCCTAATATCCGTGTCTAGTGAAGGCCACTGTATCATCTATTATGAACGAGGAAGATTCAGCAATTTCAGCATTAATGGAAAACTTTTGGCCCAGATGGAAATTAATGATTCAACCAGGGTAATTTTTTATCTTATATTTTAATAGAGGGCATTAACATTAGTTCAGTGTCACCTGAAAAAAGTTACATTTATAGAAAAAACTTTTCAGCTCCAACTCAAGTTAGAATTATTCTTAAAAAGTACACCAAGACATTGCTTAATATACACTGTTTCCTGGATATCTGTTGCTTAATCATCTGATGGTGCTTAAAACCTTAAATAGCTTGACCTTTGTTGTCCTTTAAATACAGCATACTCAGAGGCATCAACGTGTGGGGGGGGGGGGAGATAATGAAGGTATTCTATGCCAGCACAGCACAAATGATGACCCTTTCCTATGTGTTGTAATGTTAACACGCTATATCCTGTGGAGGCATCTGGGCATCATCATGAATACAGGGCCCTGAGGAACGAAATCTACCAGCAGCAACAGCTCAAGGAAATTAAAGGGATGCATAACTCGAACTGTTCAGAGTGGTATATACCAATGCAAAGGTTGAAGTGATGTGTGCAAACTCCAAGGCAAACCTTCTTCACTTTTGCTTAGAATAAAAAAGTCATTTTATTCAGCATTTTGCAGCTCATGGTTAGGCTTTACTACTATAAGGAAAATGTGTTAAATAAGGAAGTGCTCTGTTCATTATAACTGTGCTACTCTATACAGCAATTTCTTAATTATAGTTGCTTCTGTCTTTGACTTTTATGTAGGCTATCCTTCTGAGCAGTGATGGGCAGAATCTGGTTACAGGTGGTGATAATGGAGTAGTAGAAGTATGGCAGGCTTGTGACTTCAAACAACTCTACATTTATCCTGGCTGTGATGCTGGCATTAGGGCAATGGACCTATCCCATGATCAGAGGTAAGCTGAAACCTAAAAAAATAGCAATAAAGTGTGATGTGCATTTAACATTCAATTTAGTAATCCTTCCCTTAGTTAAATGCATAGCACAACTGCATTATTTGGGCATTAAATCATGAGTCAGTAACATTTTCCAGCCCAAAACACACATACCTGCAAAAAGATCATTTCAAAAATTTAGATAACATCTTCTAAATTTAAATATTCTTGTGAAAGGTCTCTCAAGATTTTATGAACTTCTAAATTTTGATTTTTTAAAAAATTATGCTATTTAAAGCAAGGTAGTTTTGAGTAGGACAGTGTGTACCACATTCCTGACCCTTGAATTAAATTAGATACGTAGCTGTATTTAGGAAGATTTTTCATAGTGCACTTTGGACTGTGCTTCTACTAACTTGTATTTCAAAGAAAGAATAATATAATACATTGAATAATAATCCTGTGACATGGGCTATAGAGATCAAATCCCTGTTCAGCCTCAATTCTGTAGGGGTGAGCCAGTCATTAGGGTTGCTATGAGAATAAAATGAGATATCCATAGAACACTTTGGGGAAAATGCAATTATTTTTGTAGATGCCCTGCACTCATCATTTTTCATTGTTGATTTTTTTCATTTAATCCAGTCAACCTGTATGTCCTTCACACTTCTTTGTAGAACGCTGCTGGAGAAGTGAAGCAGCCATTTTCCGAAGACAGCCCCAAATTTAAGCCATTTGTTATCTTACAATAAAATATGCAAAGCATCATAGACCCTTACATTCCTATTATTGTAGTCCATTTTGGCTAGTGTTTTCAAATGATTACTGTCCTTCAAACTGGCTAAGTGTAGTTTAGTGTAAACAGTAAATCGTCTCAGATATTTACAAGCCAGTTCTCTGTTTCTGTTTCAGGACTCTAATTACCGGCATGGCGTCTGGTAGCATTGTAGCTTTTAATATAGATTTTAATCGCTGGCATTATGAGCATCAGAATAGATACTAAACCAGAGTGAAGAACTGAAAGCAAAGATTAAACTGAGAGCACAAGTGCTACTGAGAAAGGTATCTCTGGTGGAAAAAGAAATCTGCATTGACCTCCGTTGTACATTCCATTACACCCAGCAATAGCTGTACATTGTAGTCAGCAACCATTTTATTTTGTGTGTTTTTTCACAACTGAACACCAGCTGCTGCAGAAGCGAGCTTGTATCATGTAAATTATAATGACTTAATAGATGTTTTGGTAATTATTTCATATACTTTTGTTTACTGAGAAAAGGTAGAAGAACACATCACAAGAGACTTTTGAATATTCTGAGGAACTTGTGTCTGGCTGTTATATGGTTTGGGCCATGATCCTAGCATCCATTTCCCATTTCCAGCCTCTTTTCAAGCTGATAAATTAAAAGGAAAAAACCCTACGTTTGATACTTTGTACATCAGATGCACATCTTAACTTTAAAGGGATACTTTTGTAAAAGTAAAACCTTGTATAAAAAACAAAAACTGTTTCTTAATTTTATTGTGGAGTTACAACTTGCATGTACTTTAAGCCTGATGTCTTGAAATCACATCCACAAGTTGAACTGAACAGCTGTCCAAGGCCCAGATTGTATTTAAAGGTTGAAATGGGGTGCAAGCTGCAATGTTGCCATTGCCACTGAAACATGATCTGCATATTTCAGTCTAAAGCCACCCCTTCTAAATGAAGTTTTGCTCATTACATGAAGCATTTGGATATGAAGCCATTGTTTGCCATAGTTATGCATTATAAAAATAAAATAATTTTCCCTTAAAAATTAATAATGTGATAGACAGACAGGAGCATGGTTAAGATGCTATGCTACAATGCTTTATGATTCCCACCAAAGCAAGATTGCTAGACTTCTAGATTCATCACATTTGGCATACTATACATTGCAGGGAGAGAGCATTTAAGATTTTCTCTTCAATTCCTTGGGAATAAAGCTTGGTTAAAAGCAAACTTAGCTTCATTGGGGTTATTCTTTTAAATAATTTTAAAACTCATATGTTTAACACACATTTTCCATTGAAGGCACTTCATGTTTGACAGTACTGTAACAATGACTATCAGGATAATTTTCTGCACATTCTCCAAATCAAGTAACATACCCAGGGGTATATACACTTTTCTTCACGTTTCTTCTTTGTATATTTGGTGACTGTATTGTCATAGATGTACATATTGTGTCGGTAGGGCTATGAGGCATGTAACAGGAATGTAATTTTCTCAGAATTTACACTCACTCACAGTCATTTATTTAAAAAAGATAAAACAAGATAATGGATTCTTTGTACTGGCACTTTGGCACCAGAAACATATTATTTATTGACGTGGTTCTTATTTGTTACTCACCTTGTATTAGTAAGTTTTAGCACTAAATACCTTCTTCATTGTTGTTTGTATTTATAAGATTCTGAAATCATGGGGAATCAATGTAATGATTAAGTTATTCATCATTGGTCTGTAAGCAATATCTTGAGTTTGTAGCTTAGAATTGGGAGAATACTGAACATCTGGAAGATAAGTTCATTTCATCTCAAGATCATGGTGAAATATTTTGGCTATATAAATTCCTTAAGCTATTGTAACCATGTTTTATTGCAAAAATGTAAAATATGCCAGATGTGCGTGAGTTGGAAATCAAAAAAGAAAAATAAAATATGCAAAGAATTCATGAATTGTTTCTCATTTTATCAAACATCTGACTCAAATGTTTTTTTTAAGTAAAAAAAATACTTTATAATGATTTATAAACATTAGAAAAACTTAATTGACAATCACAGTGCCTATAAGGTTAGGTCAAGATATACAGGTGAAACTCGAAAAATTAAAATATCGTGCAAATGTTCATTTATGTCAGTAAGGCAACTCACAAGGTGAAACCAATATATGAGATAGATGCATTACATGCAAAGCGAGATATGTCAAGCCTTACTTTGGTATACTTGTGATGATTATGGCGTACAGCTTATGAAAACCCCAAATTCACAATCTCAGAAAATTAGAATATTACATGACATCAATAACACAAGGATTGGAAATAGAACAATATCGGACCTCTGCAAAGTATAAGCACGCATATGTACTCAGTACTTGGTTTGGGCCCCTTTTGCAGCAATGACTGCCACAATGCGGCGTGGCATGGATGCTATCAGCCTGTGGCACTGCTGAGGTATTATGGAAGACCAGGATGCTTCAATAGCGGCCTTCAGCTCCACTGCATTGTTCGGTCTCATGTCCCTCATCTTTCTCTTGGCAATGCCCCATAGATTCTCTATGGGGTTCAGGTCAGGCAAGTTTGCTGGCCAATCAAGCACAGTAATCCCATGGTCATTGAACCAGGTTTTGGTACTTTAGGCAGTGTGGGCAGGTGCCAAGTCCTGCTGGAAAATGAAGTCAGCATCTCCATAAAGCTCGTCTGCGGAAGGAAGCATGAAGTGCTCCAAAATCTCCTGCGTTGACCTTGGACTTAATGAAGCACAGTGGACCAACACCAGCAGATGACATGGCTCCCCAAATCAACACAACTGTGGAAACTTCACACTGGACTTCAAGCATCGTGCATTGTGTGCCTCTCCATTCTTCCTCCAGACTCTGGGTCCTTGGTTCCCAAATGAGATGCAAAAGTTGCTCTCATCAGAAAAGAGGACTTTGGACCACTGGACAACAGACCAGTTCTTTTTTTCTGTAGCCCAGGTAAGACGCTTCTGACGTTGTTTGTTGTTCAGGAGCGGCTTGACAAGAGGAATACGACATTGGAAGCCCATGTCCAGGATCCGTCTGTGTGTGGTGGCTCTTGATGCACTAACTCCAGCCTCAGTCCACTCCTTGTGAAAGTCCCCAATACTTTTGAATGGCCTTTTCCTGACAATCCTCTCCAGGCTGCGGTCATCCCTGCTGCTTGTGCACCTTTTTCTACCACACTTTTCCCTTCCACATAACCTTCTATTGATGTGCTTTGATACAGCACTTTGGGAACATCCAACTTCTTTTGCAATTACTTTTTGGGGCTTTCCCTCCTTATGGAGGGTGTCAATGATGGTTTTCTGCACAACTGTCAGGTCAGCAGTCTTTCCCATGCTTGTGATTCCTACTGAACCAGCCTGAGAGACCATTAAAGGCTCAGGAACCCTTTGCAGGTGTTATGGATTCATTAGCTGATTAGAGTGGGACACTTTGAGCCTAGAATATTGAACCTTTTCACACTATTCTAATTTTCTGAGATTGTGAATTTGGGGTTTTCATAAGCTGTACGCCATAATCATCACAGGTATACCAAAGTAAGGCTTGACATATCTCGCTTTGCATGTAATGCATCTATCTCATATATTGGTTTCACCTTGTGAGTTGCCTTACTGACATAAATGAACATTTGCACGATATTCTAATTTTTCGAGTTTCACCTGTACAACACATCCATATCTCAGTGGTTGATTTACATGCACAACGTTCCACAAACTTTTGTGCTCTAGCCATATTATACTACATTTTTATAATTCCTAATCAGCATGTTTATTGAAATTATGATATTAATTCATCTAGACAGCGTCAGGTTGGGGAAGGTTCCTTTTGCTTAAAAAAATTAGGGAGAAACTACCACTGCTAATCAGTGATTCAAATGGATAATTTATGGCAACATAAATAACCTGACCTGGGTACAGAATTTTCTATGAGCCTAACTTATAACTCAAAGTTACACTACTCATTTGAGAAGTATTTGGTGACAAGAAGGCAATTTACTGTATTTTTCCATCTATAAGAAGCCCCCATGTATAAGACCCCCACTTTTCCAACCCAAAATTAAGAAATCAATATTGTAAAGATAAAGCAGAACACATTTTTATTTAGTAATGAGGTAACATTACATGATACACTCAGTGGGAGGAGGTCCAAACTGTCTCTCTGCAACTCTATTTCCATGCTCTTTTGCATAACTGATTACATTCAATCACGAGTGAAACTGCCAATAGCTTGTCTCTGCAAACAGACTTCCTCCAATTGGTTTGTTCAGCATCAGCTGACATCAGTTACATAAGGCTCGTGATTGGAGGAAGTCTGTTTGCAGAGACAAGCTATTTCACTCATGATCGGAGGCTCGTGATAGGAGGAAGCCTGTTGCAGAGACAAAGTACGGGCAGTTTTGCAACCGTGTGGTTCTCTCCTCAGCTTACTTCCTTGCATAAGATGCTCTTCAATTTTTAGTGTAACGATTTTAGAAAAAAGTATCGTCTTATAGATGGAAAAATACAGTATTTTCAACTATTACTGAACATCAATATTTCTATAAGAACAGGTATATTAATACAGGACTTTCATTCTTTCCACTAATTCACACCAAAATCTATTGATTATGCTTTTGATATAATAGTCTGAGGAGTATAGAGATAACAATGAGAGATCACATGTCAGATGTTTTTGCCTTAAGATACCTTAAGGTGTCTGCCATGGCAAAGAAGCATATTGTAGCAATGTATCATTTCAATTTGTGGGGAAGCATGAATAATTATGATCAAACTTTTGAACTTGTAAAATAGAACACCTACCCAGCAGGTGACCGTGCAAGCTTACCTCAGTTGATCTCCAAAGCTAAGTAGATCAGACCTGATTAGTATTTAGATAGATCATCTATAGGCTAAACCAGAGATTTGAAAAAATCCCAGAAGTCAATGGCAAATCATTTCCACCCCACTATAAGAAAACTGAATCGATGCAGTCACCAAGCAGTGAGCTTAACTTGCAAGAGCCTTTTCCCCCCTTTCTCTCCCCACTTTCTTCTCCAGGGTATCTTCCATGCAAGAGAGAGAGAGAGACCTTCAGCTTGTGGCAGACAGATTCTAATTAGGCCCAGTTTACTAAAACACCTATTACAGAAGTATGTAATACAGTATCTTGCAAGTCATACATTGTAAGATTACGAATCCCTGTGAAAAATTGTTATGGAGTATGCTTGTTATTACATATTACATCAGTCCTGCTGGCCAGAAAACAGAATGTTTGAAGCAAACTCTTATGTTACAGAAATAGTATCAAAATCTCTGAGATAAGGAGACTTGATATCTTCAAGAGATGTTTCTCCTCCTGTAAGAAAACACACATAATCACACATATAGCATATAACTGAACCTCTTAACACTTTATAGGATAAAACTGAACATTATATTCAGGAATGTGTTTAAATTATGAATTGTATATTACAAAATGTAAACTTTGAGGGAATCTTGGAGATTGTGTAGTCCAGCACCCTGATCAGTAGTGAAAGCTACTAAAACAGTATCCTTGGTATATGACTGCCCAGTCTTTGTTTAAATTCCTCCAGTGAAGGAGAGTCCGTCAATTTTAACCTCCACTGATTTCCAAAGGGATGTGCTTCATGGACTCCCACTGAAGTCACTGGGACTTTGAGAAAGTGTTAAATGTTCATATATTTCATATATTTCTGTAGTCTATTTTTCATTAATTAAACAATCCAAGTTTGGTGGCCAAATTGTGCATCTCCTTTTGTCCTCTCTCAAACCTGCCGAGTAGAATCTGAGATTCACCAGAACAGTCCATTTCAATACAGATTTTGAAACCACTCCTATTAATAAAAATACCCCAAAGATTTCTCAAAGACAGAAAATTGTTTTTTCTCTATTTAGTTATTCCCATTTTTTCATCTATATTCACCATGATACTGATATTGAAAGATTTTTAGGACTATTTTATATACCATGGCACCTTGGTGCATTGGCATCCTCAGGATCACAGAATTAAAATTAATTTATAAAAACAAATGGCCAAAACCTTATGGGATGTCAGTGGTCTCATCTGAAATTCTGAGGAATAATGCCAAAATCTCTCATAAGATCTTGCTTATATGTAGAAATGCACCACGGATTACTTACAATATCTTTACAGACCATCACTGACCCATAGTCCACAGGTTAGAGGCCACTGTGCTAATCTCTAACCATATCATTGTTAGAGCAGTATATGAAGAAATCAGTCACTGGCACCAGGAAGTTGAACACATCTACTTAGATTGTGTTGGGGTAAAATGGTGTTTCAATAAAACTGTATGCAGGATGGGCAGAGTTCAATATAGTTCAATACATGCTGACTAATTACTGCCTAGAAAAATCCATGGTATGGAATAGAACAGTAATAGGCACATTATAAATTTAAGAAGTAGGCTATAGAAGTCCACAAAATTCCATACATGGAAGATACCTTCCAAATGTAATATGCATGGTCAGAAAGTATCAGTTTACCAGTAGAGAAATTGCTCCCTCCCAGCACTTCTAACCCACACTAACCCACAACAGTACCCTATTATTACTTTCTTTTCTGAGCAGGTGCATATACGTTCAAACAAGTTCTCCCTTGGGAGAAGACCCAAGCATAGTAAGAGCTGTGGAGCTCTGCATTCCCCATCCTGCAATCTTCTCCAAGCAGAGGAGCTCCTTCTGTTTCTTTCTCTTACTACTGTCATAGCCAAATAAATCCCATTTTGTTGCTTGTAGCTTCCCTTGCTTCTGTGCTTTAGTATTTAGCAATTCTATCTTTCTGCAGATATTAGTTTCTTGCTGATATATCTCTTTTGTAATTATACCCATCTTCCATTTCCTATATAAATCCCTTTTACTTCAGTCAAAAGCTTTCTATGCAACCCCAATGGTTTCCTAATCTATCTCTCACTTTTTTTATTTTTCACTGGAATTGTGTAATTGTATATCCACCTTCTTATTTTTCTGATTTTCCCATGTACACTCTATTTGTCTTGAACAGAGGATTTCTGTCCAGGGGTTCTCACCTAGTATTTCTCTAAAATGATTGAAATGGGATCTCCTGAAATCTAGTATGTATGTCTATGTTCCAAATTCCCTTTCTATAATAACTTGAACTAAAAAACAATATGGTTGCTTCTTCCTGAGGTTCCCACTGCTTCTACCTCTTTAACCAGCTGTTCCCTATTGGATAATATCAGATCTAGGAGAGCCTATCCAGTTACCTCTTCAATCTTCTAGAAAATGAAGGAAGACCACTAAGGAATTTCTGGGATCTTTCAGTCTTAGCTTAGCTGGTTACCTAAAAGATGTCTGGTCAATTGACATCTCCTTTTGTTATTCAGCCTCTCCCCTCTGAAAGTTCTGTAATCAGGTTCCGGAAGGCATTATCTTGATATTCTGCTTGACTACACAACCTATAGCATACCCAAAAATATAACTGTGTAATAATACAAGGAAGAGAAAACCATATACACTTTCACCTTAGCCCTTATGTTCAAATTCCTCAATCTCTGAACAAGTGTGCATTTCCTTTTCATATAATGCCACTTCTCCCCTTATGTATGACCTATTCCTTTTGAATAAGTTACAACCTTCAATCCTTGCATTTCAAACATGAGTTTCATTCCATCAGATTTCAGTAATGTACACCAAAATAGATTTGTCTTTCTACATTAAGATTTATGGTTCTTCCTTTTAAAAAAAAAAAATCCATGCATTTGTGTAGAAGCACTGGAAACCTTGGGTCATATAATTTTACTTCTTTCCTGTATTTACATGCTCATTACTGGTTGCCTTCACATCCTGTGTATCACTTCCAGTCCAGTTTTTCAACACTTAGTGTCACATTTTTGTGGGCTCTCTTCTCCCTCCACCACAGCATTCAGTTTAAAGCCCACTTGATCAGGATTGCAAGGAGCCTTCCAAACATATTTTCCCCAACTCTTGTGAAGTATACCGCATCTCTTGCCAGGTGTGCCTCATTTGAAAATCCATCTCACGATCAAAGAATCCAAAGTGGTCCTTTAGCACCATCTCAGCAACTAGTTGTTCGTTTCCAGTATTCCTGGGCCATAATATTCAACAAGAAGGAACAAAGAAAATGACACCAGGTCCTCCAATGCTTCCATTCTTCTACTCAGGGTTTCACAGCACCTTGCTATGTCTTCAAGGCTGTGTCTAGCCATATCATTTGTTCCCACATAGATGACAGAAAGGGATATTTGTCAGTAGGTTTAAAAAGTCTTGGGAGCCTTTTCCCGATCAAGACTGTGAGCTTCAAGGAAACAAAATGTAGACTGTCAGGCTGAAAAGCCACTGTTTTAGTACCTTTCAGTATGGAGTCCCCCAAGACTATTAACAGCCACTTCTTCCTCTTCTGGGCAGAGATAGGACTCTTCTTTTTCAAGAATCTATATTCTCTTTTTCAGTTCCTGGGGCTTGTGACAGCTGTTTTTCATCTAGAGGTCCAAATACATAGGGAGGCTCTAAAGACTATTCTGAAGCTCCAAGGAAGAAGTCTCTTCTTGACAGGGTTGATCCTTTGTGTCACATTTCCCCATCTTGGCTGACTTCTAAGTGGCTGACATCTAACTTCTGGGTTGTTTCCTGGTGTTGTTTTCTATCCACACACATTTCCTTTGTCCAGTCCTAGAATTTCTCATTTTGTCTAATAATCTGGATGTTGGACAGGTTCACCTCTATGAGCGTTTTATCAATGGATGTCTTCCCCAACATATTAGTTAGGCTGATGATACACACACACATGGGGTTTATCAATGTGGGGGAAAGTGGGCATTATAGTTAAACAACATTTAGAAGGCCACAGCCATAATCAATAAAGTGGTTTATGTAATTCTTTTCAGCACACAAACATAAGCAAATTAAAATATGATTTCAGATTATTCCCTCTGGATAGACCAATTAAGTGCTGTAGCAATTTAAATCTGTCAGAATACACTGAGAATAAAACATAGCATTTGCAAAACAAATTAAAAATAAATAAATAGGAATGTTCATTGAAGCAGCCCTAATTAGTGTTTGGAGCAATGAATCAAGGTCTCAAACATTCTAATCAACATTCACCATTGTCTCACTGTTAGCTGTGTTCCCTAACAACACATGATATATATAAAGTGATTTGGCTGTTAATTCTAGACAGAAGACCCACATAATCCTCACGCCATGAAAATCTGCATACTGAAAATGTACAGATCATTCTTAGGCACCCTATATTATGTTTAGACAAACTAGAATGCCCCTTCATAACAACCAAACATTCCTTACACCTATCATAAATCCTGTTACAGGCCACTGAACAATGCATAGTATAGCTTTTTTTTTTTTTAACTTAATGAAACATTCAACTCTCTTTCAAAATACATAATTACTGCAGGGATAACTCTTGTTTTAAATATCAAATACTTAGTTTTGTAATGTTTTACCGCAGGTAAGTGGAGATGCTACCTCAGCTTTTTGCAAAGTTTGCTTGTACAGAATATTAGCTAACAAATTCCAGATATGTAGCCTGCAGTCTAGGAGATGATTTATGAAGCTACGTATATGAGGCCTCCATTACAATTATACATGCACTCCAGTCCTAGATGAAGATATGGTAAACTGTCCATCAGTTCTAGATACTTCTGCAGGAGAAGTTGCTTGCACTTGTGTGTGTGTGTGTATGTGTGTAATGTTCATGTGTATGGTTGTTCATGGTGAGGTTCTTACATGAGGGGAGGGAGAAGCAATTTCATGTGCATCTCTAGATGGATAGGTTCTCTGAGTATAGGAAAACAAGATTGCTAATTGGTGTTCTAGCTGTGGCCTTTAATGCTACATATACCATCCTTTCTTTGCAATCCCTTGGAAATGTTTCTTTGGATGGGGATAGACATGAATTCAGAAAAGAAGGTAGGAGATGGTAAAGAGTGGTATAAATTTATCTGAACCTGACTACCTATTTCAAAATCAGTTGAGGTCAACTAGATGATGCAAGCTTAACTTTTAAATTGTAAATTAAATTTAATATAATTCTGAAAAGTCTATTTTGTAGATGGGAATAGAAAATAAATCCATGTTACAAGACAGAGGAAGATGTCTATTATTATTGTTGTCAAAATGCAAGCACAAAATGAATGTAATTATTTTAATATTGGTTACCTTATTTAATTTGGATTAAAGTTAATCAGTCTTACAAATGCCATGCCCTCATGATAGATGTTTGCAGTTGGGCTTGTCTCACTGCTTCAGAATGCCAAATCAAGCAGTAAAGTATTGCCCATCCCTTCTGGAGGATGATAGGGTTCAAATAATCCAGCATTGCCGCTTAATCAGGTCAAAAGAGTCAAAATGATGGCTGCAAGCATACGTTTGAAGCCCTGCTCCCTTTTAATCTGTGATGATGCTTCAATTGCATGTTCACAGTCATCATCTTGATTTTGATGATCCACCCTCCCCAGATCCCTCTGCAAATATATTGCACCATTTGTTGTTGTTGTTGTTCAGTTGTTAAGTCGTGTCCGACTCTTCGTGACCCCATGAACCATATCGCGCCAGGCCTTCCTGTCCCTCACTGCCTCCCTGAGTTTGCTCAGTTTCATGCTCATTGCTTCAGTGGTGCTATCTAACCATCTCATCCTCTGCCGTCCCCTTCTCCTTTTGCCTTCCATCTTTCCCAGCATCAGGGTCTTTTCCAAAGAGTCCTCTCTTCGCAATATTGCACCATACATTTTATTACATTACAGCGATGATAAATGACGCAATGGTTGTGACCAGAAGCAACTGCACAAGTATTAAAACTGTTAACAAAGTATTGTGCTATAAATTTCATGACCTCTCCAAACTCATTAAACCATTCTGTTTAATATTTAAATTAAAACTGGATATACTCCTCAGGCTTTAACGTTCAGAATATAGGGAAATTAACACTGTTCACAGATTTAACTGAGCACATTCATAAAAACTTTGACAGGCAAGCATTTTACTTGCTAATTTCTGGCTTGGTTATGATTATAAATGGGCCTGAAGTGTAATCCTTCAATAAAGGGAAGGGGAAACAGTATACCCATATTCCTTTAACCACTGTGCTTGGCAAATATTTAGACCATCTCTTTCATGAGTTTGCAGATTGCTCCAGAAACAACAGCCAAATAAAAAGCTACAGAGAAAATATATTTCAGAATTAGCTTGAAAGTAGAACGCTTAAGAGAAAACACTAAATATATAAAAGGCAGAGTTATAAAAGTGAATCAGAAAAGATATTACAGTATTTTTCCCCAAACTGCTGTTTTCTGGCCCAATATAACTTTCTGAACTATTTATGGGTGGAATCCTATAGTCATTCAGCCAAAGATAAATTGCACTGAATTTATTAACTCTGAGTCAAATTTACTCAGGCTTATTTATCAGTAAGTGTTTTTAGGATTAGATTTCAAAATGAAACTTAAAATGATATATAGTAGAATAATAAGAGCAACTGCTAATAGCAGGTTTATTTACTGCATTTAAAAAATTCTGCCCTTTCTTCAAGGATCTCAAGATTAAGCTCAAGGTTCTCCAACTTTCCTTCTTATCTTCGCAATACAGTACCCTAATGAGGAAGATAAGCATGAGAATGTGTATGACTGTCCCAAGGTTAGCAGCTGAATACAGTAGCTAAACAAGCCTGACACAAACCAGGCACTATATATTTCACATGGTAATGAAGAATGATTTGAACTCCATATCTCATTGCTTTAAGAAGCACTGGTTGGGGTGGGGAGTGTTGGGTTGAAAGGCAAATGGGACAAAGCTATGCTTTTTAGTCCTATTTGTCAAGCACTGTATTTAACAGCAGAAAAAGTAAGCATGCAGGATTGTACATTAGTGAAGTCCACTGTATGGTACATTCAGAAATACTATGTACAGTTCTGGATTTCCAATCTTAAAATATACTACATCTATAGAATTGCTATCCCTCACCTAGTCTTCTACAGATGGGTTGGGACTGTAGCTTCCAGAATTCCCAGCCCTTTGAAGAAGACCAGGTAGGTCTTAGAATTACAATAAGGTTCATTAATTAAATTGATTGGCAAGAGATTTGAAGCAGTTTTAAAAAGTCATCATAGAATGCTTTACAGATTACAAAATTTACTAATTATGGCCAGATTCTGAAAAGAGATAAAGGAGGATTTTGCAAATTTTAGAAGAAAGGAATATCAGATCTTTGAGCCACAACAACTAAATAGAACCCCAGGTTTAGAGACAGTGTGCAAAATCCATAGTTTAGATACAGAATTGGAGAAGTCCGATTGTCTTAATGCTTTCCTTGTTGGCTTCCAAAAAACTAGTTGGTTGTGAATCCAACACTGAATTTGATCTTTGATCTGGCCCAGTAGTAATAATTTTGAAAAGATGAAGACATGCTCAGAGCAAATTTGATATTCCCATGGATATCCATGTAGATGTATTGATACATGTATTACTGAGACTTGTGCTACTGCAGACTATTACTGCAGACTTATTACTGTGCTAGTGCAGACAAATGACTCTAAGCAGCTTATACAGTCTAATACAATATCAATAAACAAAAACACTACCCTCCAATCAGCAACTAAAAAAATATCCATAACTATTAAATAACCCCACATTCCATTGAGCACCGTCTTCTCTCAACACAGGAAAAACATTCTCATAATTAAGCATGCAATCCTTCAGTCCTCAAATTCTCAGTGAAAAGCTTTCCAAAAAGTTATGTGGGATGGGAATAATCTCACTTCAGGGGGCAACTGTTGCAAAGGAAGGGAGCCCTAACTGAGAATACTTGTGTCATGACCCTTTCCTATCACATCCTCAGCAGGTGGAATTCCTAATATGCCCTCTCTGCTAGCACATATCAGTTTGCAATTTCTACCTGAAGGTCCCAAGCCATATAGGGCAATACAGATAATAATCAGTCCACTGTTGTGCACATAGAAGCAAACAAGCAACCAAGGGAACGTCTGCCACAAAGGTGTTTTGCAACTGCAGCATTTCACACTCCTTATAAAACATGTAGCTTCATTTTTTATAAACTGAGGCTTCAAGAGCAGCCCTAGTAGAGCAATTTATAGTAGTCCAGCATGAGTGACTATTTTTAGTGTCTCCCATTCCAGGAAAGGCCACAACTGGTGCACTAGCCAAGGTTAGACAAAGGGCCTCCTGACTACAGCTTCCACCTGTCTTCAAGCAGGAACCGTAAATCCAGGAGTAGCCCCAAATTGCAAGCCTGCCATTTCAGGGGAAGCATTACCCTGTTCCACACCAAAGTTGGAATCACCTGTAATCAGCTGGCTCCTGAATTAACAGCCACTACATCTTGCTGGAATTACTTTGCTGTTTTTTCCCATCCAGACCCTAACACAGAGGCTAAACCTTGTTACAAACCTTTCCAAATACTCAGAAGAGCTGAATAGCACCACAAGATCAAAACAAGAAGACTATATAAAAAATATATATCTTTATATCAGGATTATATCAAAACATCGGTGGCTAAACAGGGGCCTCATTCTGGAAAGTGCGAGAGAAATAATCTAATATGTGTGAGAGTCTTCTTGTTTTTTGTTAAATGTTAATTGATCTTAAAGCAGAAACTAGCCACAAGAGAGCTTTTGTGATATAAATATCCCCTACTTAACATGTTTCTGATATACAATGGTGTACAGATTCAAGGAATAGGGAAGATAAGGAGCTGTTACCTCAATCACATAAGCAGATCAGAAACGTCTGTATCGTCATTGTAATAGCGGCTGTCATATAATTAGGCTTGACAGATTATAATTTCATGGAAATATTACAACAGAGATACTCTCATCAATCTCCTACATTTGTGTTACACTCTTGAGGCTATTTACCCACTGCTAATGCAACTAAATTCACTGAATCTAATCCAGTATAGCATTGTGGTCTTAATATATCATCAACAAGCAATAATTCATCAACATTACACAAAATGGCTTGACTCATACAACTTACCTTTTATTAAATGAACCCAGCTAGTAAGCTCTTGGTCGATTAGGCAGGATGAGAACCTTTTATTAGTTATAGCTTAGGAAAAACAATTTGGCTCTTCCATCTGAGAATTACCTCAGGCGCTCACTAAAGCAAATTCTTTGTCTGACAGCAAAGCCACATAATACAGCCTATTTCTAACTCCAAATTTATAAGAGCACAGGGCATAACACCAGTCACCAGAGGCACTCATAAAGCTTCCTTCCTAACATAACAAACCATCAATATTTGCACAGCCAAGAGGTCTTCTGCTGAAGGCACAGTTTTGCCATTCCCTGTGGCCTAAGAGCTCTAATGCCAGAATGGTAGGGTTTGCTTGTGAAAAAAGTGGCAATAGATATTGAGGTATGACAGACTTCAGAGGCAATTTTATGCTGTTGATATATGAATGTAATAAAGGCTTTCATTTAGGAGCTTGACTAAAAGGTAAATCTCCCTCCAGCTTTTCCCTCTCATCCGCCCCCTCTTCTGTGTTTATTTTGGCTGTGCAAAGCATTTGAAAAAGATACCTCATATTATGCAGCAACATGACTAAATCACCTTCTTTGAATCATTAAAGCAGCAGTATCTTTTTCAGGGCTCACACAGCTGTTTCAGAAGCTGGTGTTAAGTGACAGCGTACACATATGTTTGTGGGGTTCCTCTTCTATATTTCTTTCCTGGTCTTTTCTTGGATTATCAATATATGATGTGATGTCACACTGGACTGCCCATTGCTGCCAACCAAAGATGTGAGAATGGAGGCACAACTATATATTTTATTTTTATTTATTTATTAAATTTTTCAACCGCCCATCTCCCCCCAACGGGGGAACTCTGGGCTATTCACAATAAACATTAGAACATAAAATATATAAACACATAAAACCTTAAATTAAATTAACATAACTAAAAAGAAGGAGAGACCAAGGGGATGAAAACCTGAGGCTGAAGGACGAGGCCTCTATGGGGCTAGCCATCCCCATGGTTGAGGAATTCTCGCCTCACCCCTGGCAGAACCAGGTCTTCAAAGCCTTATGGAAGGCCAGGAGTGTGGGGGATAAACGCACCTCCGGGGGCAGGATGTTCCAAAAAGCAGGGGCTACCGCAGAGAAGTCCCGCCTTCTGGAACCCGCCAGTCAAAGTTCTTTCACTGAGGGGGTCCGAAGCATGCCCTCTCTGTGTGATCGGGGGGGATGGGTTGGGTTATGAGGAAGAGTTGGAGAAAGATAGTCAACTTTGATTCCAAATGCAATCAGCACATTAGTTACTCTTTGTGCTCAATTAACCAGACCAATTATGGCATTTCAAGATGATTTTAACAGTCACAATGATAATTGGGTTCAATCTTGACTGTGGACATTCCACTGGGATTATAGCAATAATGCTACTCAGCAACCACCATGGCCCATCCTCTGGAAAACCTAACCTAAAAAGTAGTCAATTGAGATTCCAGATTATAGAAAGACAATGTAAATAGTAGCATCCCACAGAAGTTCCTACTCAAAAGGACAGGGCAGTGTAAAGGTTAAGCTATTGGATTTGCACCAAGGAGCTCCAGGTTTCAGTCCACCCTTAGCCATGGATTGATTGAGTGACTTGGGATAATCACTCTTTCAGCCCAACCTCACAAGGATATTTTTGTGAAAAAAATGGGAAGGTAGAGAGCTATACATACTACCTTGAACCCCTGAAACAAAGGTGGGATATAACTCTAACAAATAAATAAAAAGGGAGACATTAGGAATATTAGGAAATTACAGGCATGTGCAGATCTGCCCTGGAACTAAACTGGATTTGGAATCTCATGTTCCCAATGAAATGTCCCACCATGAAGGAAAAAAACCTTACATTCTACACTAAGGATTAGTTATAAAGAAAAAACAACATAAAATACATAGTCTTTTTATATAGAATTATTTTTAGCTAATTTAATATGGATATTTATATTTTTACTGTTTTTATCGGTTAGATTTTAATTGTGAGCCACCCTCTGGGGAGATGCGGGGCATATAAATTTAATAAACAAACATAAAACAGTGGACGAAGCTGAGGTTTATTAAAAAATAACAATCATGTTGTTTGTTATGGTAAGTTTTACCTTCTCAACTTTAGGGACCTAATATAAATTACTTCTAAAGAACTGTTGGAAATCTCAGCCTGTGGAGTTACAAGTTCTCTAGTTGCAAAGGACTGGTAACTAGGGATGGGCAATGTGTTTCTATGTCAAAGGAGCTTTTCAAGTACCATCGTTTCTAATATTACAAATGTTTCAACAGCTGCAATTTCACTATTGTTCTGTGACTTCTGACCGGATTGCTTTTTTAAAAACAAAATTATTTTTTTCTCTCAGACAAGCTAATAAAACTGCAGAAGTCAGTCATGCCTTTGCATTAGACCAGGTGATGTGGGAAAGGAGTGTTACGAGAAAAAAAAGCAGTTAAGTACATGGCCAGACAAAAATGAAGACTGGTCATAGTTATATGTTTGCCATCCTGCCTAGTTAGTTTCTCTCTTTCTCTCTCATCTTGTAGGAGGCAGGTTTCACTTAGTGTATGTGGGTGGAAATGAATGGGTGGCACCGTGCGCTATGCTTTCTTTTGCAGAAAGCTAATGGAGAGGTGAGTGTGTGCACGCATTATTGGGCTTCATATACAAGTGTATGAAATCTGCAGAGGGTGTATAAATGCACAGATCAATGTTACAATGGTACAATGTTGATTTGGTTGGTCTGTGCACTCTGCAACCTCTTATGTCCTACAGATGTTGAACTTCAAGGTACATTTAAAAAATGCAAAGACTTTATGTTCACTTGGGATGAACATTTGGGTTGAGTTTCGGATTATGTATATGCCAGCCCCACCAGATAGACCATATCAGGAAATCAACTCCACAGGAAGACTAAAACTACTTCTATTGAGGTTGGCTATAATAACAGAATCTTCCAAGTTTGCTTGTGCTGTATCTTGTCCTCTTTTTAATATTTTAGTGAATTAGAGAGGCCTCTGTCTAAGCTGCTTCTGAATGTTATCTTGTCATTCTGGACTTCAAATATATATATATATTTCAGTCCCTTTTGCCTGGGTAACGGTTCCCACTTATTTCCATCAAGGTCATCTTCCTTACTCATTATAGTTATGTGAACTTTGTGCCCTACTGAGTTTGATCATCTGAGAGACTGATTTTCTATCTTAGAATGTTAATGTTTATTCATGCAATTAAGAAGCTTTAGGAGCCATACCTATTCCTATCTACATGCAAAAATATTAGCAAAGAACAACACAAGTGATTTTGTTAGGTATGGATATATATATGCCACATCTGCTGCTTGAGCTTGCTAGGTAGATGGCATAGCCAAGATGATGATGATGATGATGATGATGATGATGATGATGATGATGATGATGATGATGATGATGATGATTTTAAATAAGAAACCTCATAGAAGAAAGCACATTTCTAACTGAAGAGCTTGCACATTATCAGGTTGGGAATGGTGCTAATTAAAAAGAATGTTAAAGGATTACCCCTTTTCAGCTAGTAAATGTGTGAACTCAGCACCTCATGGTTTACTTTAAAAACTAAAAAGACGTATCTGTTGAAATAAGAGCCTTTCCTGATAATAGTATTTAGTACAATAAATTAACAGATTTTTCAGTGGGTGACAGAACAGCTGATTCCCACTGTTTCTTAAGGAAACCTGCTAGTATTATTGTTGTTGTTACTACTACTACTACTATTACTATTATTATATTATTTATTAAATTTATATGCCACCCATCTCCCCCATGTCTTTAAAAATATTTTTAAAAATAATTCCTTGGACTAATTTTTCTGCAAGTTGGTTAGTTGGTATCACTCAGCATAGCTCTGGGTAAAAAAGAAGGAAGTAAAGATATTGTTTCATGTTCCTATTGTTTTCTATGTGTAGAACATTGAAAACATTTGAGTTTTATTGCATCAACACTTGAGCCATTTTGATTTTTGTCCCAGAGGAATGCAGTTAACTTAGAGGATTCAAGCAGAACACTTTGAATTTCATTTTACACTTGAAACAGAAGCCATTTTCCATTTCATGTATTCATCTATTCTTAATTTTATGGCCAATTCTATTAAAAAAATCAAAACTCGGGATGAGTTAAAATATATGGAATATTGTAACATTTAAAATAGATATTGAAATATCAGATCCAATTTTCTGTCTTTCAAATGCCATCTGCATTATGATTCTCTCTCATGTTAAACTAATGCCAGGTGTGGTTAGCAAAGGATTATCAACCTGCTCTTCTAGTTTACAGGGGTATGATCGGAGTACTTAATCAGTTAATCAAAATTCTAGCATTCAAATGCCCTATTTGAAGCTTTTTCCCTCCAAACTGACATTGTCCTGAACGATGGAGCTAACGTCACTTGACAGATTCCCAGGAGCCATTAATTTAAACTTTCAGTTTTGTCTCATGGCCTGTTAATTCTATTATGCCTTCAGGACTAAGGGGAAGCCAAGAAACAACCCTGTGCCTTATTGTGTATTTTCCCTTCCAAATAAAAAAGGTAATTTGCAATTTTTTCCCAATTCCACCCCAGTTCCTTCCTTGGTTTACACAAATTCTTTCAAAAGTGAGTAAAATGAAATTAGACCTGTATTTATACTTTTTTTTGCACTACTTCAGGATTTATTTTTGAAAGTTGGTAAACTCTTCTTTCAATTTATATTGAATAAGTAGGCACAGCTGAATAAATGCATTGGGGTGGAGGTTGATCTTCCCTCGTATGTTTAAAATTATAAGGAAAATAACGTGAGAGTAAGCAGAATAGACACTGGGAATAAGGCAGCCATTTATAAAGACTTCTAAAATATGTTTCTGATCAAAGATTCCCAAAGTCAATTTTTGATGCTACATATTTGCAGAAAAACTTAATGGTAAGAGAGAAACCCCACCCATTCTTCCAAGCTTTGTATTGTATTAAAGACATAAGGCATTTTATAGATTTGCAAAGGCAAACTAGTCACTAGGAAAAAATGGTTTCACCAGAAATGAAGAGTTTGCAGCCATTATATTTCTATTTTTTAAAAAATAAAAACACTTGTGACACTGCTATTTTTTTAAAAATCAATATATCCAATCCAGCTAACATGCAATATCTGTTTTTTAAACAAGGGAATCCTATTTCCATTAATTCATTCATAAATGTGAGAAATGTATATTTTTTGATGTAGAGAAACATGAAGTGAATAGCCTTGAGTTATGAAATTACGAATACGTAACTGAAGGTTGATTGCTGAATTCAATAGAAGCAGTGTATGATAAATAAATAAAACATGCATGAGAATAAATGGAATGCTCAGCAAATGGCTTAATACTGGGCAGGGAGAAAGATAAGGATGTGTGATATCCCCTTAGTTGTTTAGCATATTTACAAATAACTGTGTAAGGAAACCTTATGGTGACAGCAGAGGTGTGTTCTTTGGGGACATGAATGGATGAGTATTTTGCATGCAAATGTTGCCATGTTTTCAACTGAGAAGCCAAATGACTTGCAATGAATTTCTGTAGAAATATGGATCTAAAAGTGAGTGCGTTAGAGGCCAACAAGGTTGTCTGAGAGGGAAAATGTGTTGAATGACTGCATATTTATTTATTTATTTATTTACTTACTTTATTTGATTTTTAAACTCCTCCAATCATTTTACTCTTAGCAGTATATTATGGAAAACATCCATAATATAATACAAGTTAATAACAACAATCATAATTTTTTTCTGAGTTGCTCATATGGGAAAGTTGATCCTGGCTGAACCAGGCCATCCTGCAGATACTATGGCACTGAGCCATATAGGGCTCTATGGGTTAAAACCAACACTTAGAAACCTATGGTAGTCAGTGAAGGGCTTGCAGAGCAGATGTAATATGTTTAGTGATGTCAAGTGCCACTTAGCACATGAACTGCTGCATTTTAAATCAAGTGCAGTTTGTGAGCTGTCTTTAAGGTAGTTCAACTGGTTGGTGATGAAAGCATGTTTTTTAAACCCATTCAAAGCCAGCCTACCTTACACACAAATAAGCAAAGATGGAACCAAGCTCATTAGAAAACTTCTATAACTGTTGCATCAGCGAGCATGCCCCTTGTTAATCCAATCTCTTTGGAATGTGGAATGAATAATAGTATCTACCAAAAAAAGAAAAGAAAACTCTGGATGCACTGATTCAGACAGAGGAAGTAATCATTCAGATACCCAAGCACAAAATATTTAAGGCTTTCTAGAAAAGAACCAGGAGCAAAACTTACACACAGTGTTAACCAAGGGTTCGTTTTGTCAACGGTTTGTGGAACATATTGTAATTACTTGGTCCACATATAACACTAAATCATAAATCACAAATAAAGTTCAAAAGGGCAAGCATAAACATGGACTAGTTGAAGCAGAAGGCCAATGATCTAGGAACAAAATGTAATACATTTTGAGACCCAAAAGAATTGACTGTAACAGGACATTTTCCAATACCTAATAGCACTTAGTTAAAGCTTTAAAACACATGCTTTTACCTTTCAAGCACAGACAGGTCTATCAGACCTAATTATAAGATCTGCACTTCAATGCCACATTATTTTATGAATAATACTACTGATGTTAAGAGCTTCTTCCCTCAAAGATGTCCTCTTCTCCTCTTCTTTTCTACCTTCTGGCTCTCTACTTGAAACTAATAATATTCCTATGGGCAGGCAGTCTGCACCTAATTCAAGATAATCATTTGTGGGAGCCGGGGACTAAAGTGTGTCCAATAGCCTTTTCAAGTCACGTTGGGGTCTGGGCCCCCTGTATCAGCACTGCTAGTGTGGCTGGAATTAATTGTATCAATCTAGCTAGAAACCCTCTCCTGTTGGTCCTTCTCATCTAGGGAGGAGTTATGGCTAGCATATAACAGATATTACCTGACCGTATTATGTAGTCTACAAAGTAGACACCAGAAAGAAATCTGGCGATTGCTGCAGTTTCCAAATATTCCTCAAGAAAAGCCTCATAGAGAACATGCCGCAATCATCTCAAGGTGGGGCGATTCAGGCACAGACCACTGCATGCATATGATCCACTTTCTGTGGATGCAGTCAATCTTCCATCAACTCCCTGTCATCGCCGCCAAACAGTTTCCTTTGTGCTTTCATACAGTAGTGCTGTTGGGGAAGGATGTGTCGCTGTTGGTTTCTGCCTCCCAAATACTACAAAGCAACTTCCTAGCCATTACCTCCCACTGAAACATTTGTCAGCCGTTAACAAACAAACCATTGTTTGGCTGGCAAGCTTTTAGAGCAGAAGATATTCTTTTGTGAGTCGCCTAGAGTCGCTTATGTAGCGAGATGGGTGGCATATAAATTTGAGTTATAAATAAATAAATAGATAGATAGATTTAGAATTTGATGGTGATTATAACCCCCCTGCTTCCCAAACCTACAACAATTGAAATTACTAATATATATTATCAGTACACTTGGTGCCAAGGAATAATAATATTGGTGGTTTAGGATCAGTTCACACTTTATCTGAAAGCCCAAGAATTATCCAAACGTATCAGGTACAGAGTTTGCATCACAGTGGCACAATGCACATGTTGTCACTTACCTCTCACCTCCTATCCCATGGATATCTATGCCATCATGAACAATGACCAGAAAAGTGTCTTTAGTAAACACTTGTGAGTACTATACAAAAAAAATCATTGGGAAGTCTGGAGATGTAGAAAGACTGGTAGATTAGCAATAACTTAATGTTAACAAGGTGTCGGAATCCCAACACTGCATTGCTAGTGTAAAGCATGGAAGGGCACTTCAAATTCCCACAATTATCCAAGTCTTTCCCAAACAATCTTTGTATCACTCTTATAGCTCCCTTTGTCTCCAAAGGCATCTAAACAGGTCTTTAGCTTTTATCCAGAGAACATAAAGCCTTTTAAGAAAGTCCATCCATCTCTTATTTCTTGTGACACCAGCACATTAGGGCTGCCTGTGTCCAAGAGAACTATATTAAAATGGTTGTCTTCCTGCATTTTTCATGCTGTTCCCTGTAGAATTGTCACTTGAGGGTCAAATTGGAACTCATTCAACCAAAGCTGCAGTAGTGACAGCATCCAGAGTCAGGTCAGTTTTACTCCAGAGGTTTTCAAGGCAGACATTTAGAGTTTAAGATACAGTCTTACTAATCTGCATTCCCTACACTGTGCATTACTGCAGTATTCTTAATTTAGCTCTGTTCTGACCGAGCTCTAGTCGATTATATTTAATGTTATCTATACAACAGTTAAATTTTGAGTAGACCTGTCTGATGCTTACAACTGCAATCTTATATGCATCCAATCAGAAGAAATCCCATTTAATTCAATGGGACATAATGTCTGGTAAGTATAGAATTGATGCTTTCATTTACTCATTGCTATTAGAGAGCCTTAAATTTAAGACTGAACTGAATAGTTGGAAAAATTGCAGAGTTTACTGACTACATAATTCACATAATAGTAAAAGTTCTGATGTAATCTCCTCATTTCTTGCTACAACATTTTAAAAAATACATGATTTGTTTTAATTTACTATTTAAAACAGGATTAGAAGACAAGGAATGGAATAATGCCTTGCAGTTTTCTGATACTTTGTCCCCAAGAATTCAATTGAAATTACAGTTTTAGGGCTGAAAAAAATTGCTTCAGAATATAAAAAATTAAGAGTAAGAACTGTCCATGCTCAGAGACACATGCCTTCTGAGTTTCATTGTGAGTTGTTATTTGCATGGAAAGAGACAAATCTGAAAGCATCAGTTCATTCAGAGATTCAGTAGTTAGCAGTGTGGCCACATGTCACCGGTGCAGAAAAGAGGTCTCAAAAGATGCAAGGGAAGAGGCTGTCTAATTGGAAGAATATGAATGATTTATTTAATTGATAGAATAACAAATTACCAACAATGCTTATACATCAGCGGCAGGAGAGTATATCTATCCAACACTAGGCAGTTCCAACTTTAATTTCACATAATACCCCCAATATTACATTGGTCTGTGGCACTGTTGGAAATTGGTAGAAAATACTTAAGTGGAAGAAGAAAAACTATTGCTGTGGACTCCATTGCCTCAAATGCCACTTAGTGACCTTAGGCAAAGATTCTGCTTCAGGAATGACTGAATAATCTTTATCACCTTTTATTAAAAGGATGGAAATGGTGTTTACACAAAAAGAATAACTGAAAAGAGATGAGGCTGGGACAAGGTACGGTTCGCTTTCCTCTATGGATGGATGCTTTGGATTCCCATCAGCCTTTAGATACTGAATCCATGTTTTTCTCATACTGTTCCCATGTAGTCTGGTATAATGCACACATAGTAATACTCAAAATAATAATAATAATAACAACAACAACAACAACAACAACAACTTAAAGTCCAAACTCAGTGGCAGAAATACCATCAAGGCGATTAACACCTGGGCAATTCCAGTCATTAGACACATAGCTGGAATAGTGAACTGGACTTAAGCTGAACTAAACGCCCTGGATAGGAAGACCAGAAAAATAATGACAATGAATCGTGCCCTTCGCCCACGCAGGGATGTTGAAGAGTCTACTTACCAAGGAACATAGGTGGATGTGGAATGTTGCAAGTACACCAGACTGCTGAAGAAAAAAAAAGGGCATTGGAAGAATCTCTGAAGGACAGTGAAGAAGGTGCAATGAAGCTAGTACACCATGAAGGCTTATTGAATACTGAAGAGACCAAACTGCCTACAAGAAAGACCAAATGAAGAATAGAAAAGAGACATGGCAAGGCAAAATATTACATGGCCAGTACACAAAAAAGCTAGCAGGCAAAGCAGATAACAAGACCTGGCAATGGCTAAGAGCAGGAAAGTTGAAGAAAGAGACAGAGGGGCTAATTCTGGCTGCACAAGACCAAGCCGTAAGAGCAAATGCATACAAAGCCAGAATTGAGAAGACAGCGACAGACAGCAAATGCCACATCTGCAAAGAAGCTGAAGAAACAGTGGACCACCTAGTCAGCTGCTGCAAGAAGATCACATAGACTGACTACAAACAACAGCATGACAAATAGCAGCAATGGTGCATTGGAATATCTGCAAGAAATACCATTTGCCTGCAAGCAAGAACTGGTGGACCACAAAACAGACAAAAAGAAAATGAAGAAGCTAAAGTACTCTGGGACTTCAGAATTCAGACAGACAAGCATCTGCCACACAACACCCCAGACCTAACAACTGTTGATAAGAAAGACAAAAAATCTGGATAGTGGACATTGCAATACCTGGAGACAGAAGAATAGAAGAGAAAGAACTGAAGAAAATCACAAAATACAAAGACCTGCAAATAGAAATAGAATGACTGTGGCAAAAGAAAGCAAAGATAGTACCAATAGTAATAGGTGCCTAGGGTGCAATCCCAAAACATCTGGAGCACCACTTGACCACCATGGGCATTGACAAAATCACCATCAGTCAATTTCAAAAGGCGGTTTAACTTGGATCAGCTTACATCCTGCAATGATACCTTTAACACCATCAAACAACAACATCTGCCTATCCCAGGTCCTTGGGAAGGACTCGATAGGTGGATAAAAATGCCAAATCCAGTCTAAACAACTGGCTGACTGTGCAACCAACATTAATAAATTAAACTCTAATGCTGGGAAAGGTGGAAGGAAAGAGAGGAAAAGGATGACAAATAGCAGGGTGGATGGACTTAGTTACCATATTGATGGGTACATCATTGAGAGACCTGAAAGAACAGGTTAAGGACAGATCATCATAGAGAAGATCTATCTGTGTGGTTGCTTGGAGTCGAAAACAATTTGAAGACACATAATCAATCAATCAATCAATATCCCCCAACTCTCAATGACTCTGGGCTGCTTACAACAATCAAACAAATAAATTACAATAAAAATCAATAAAACAGAAAAGACAAAGATAAAAGATGGCAAGCACGATGAAGCAAGGGGTCTCAGTCTCCCTTGCCAAAGAGAGAGGTCTTCGCAGTTTTCTAAACAACATCAGAGTGGGTGCCATCTGGATCAATTACCACTGCTTCCTGCCAGTGCTCAAAGTTGACTAGGCAACTTTTTGCAAACTAACCTATCTGACTAGACTGAGTCTTAATTGGACTATCTCCAAGTTGAGGCTATTATGCTTCCAAGCACTCTTTTTTTTTCCTCTTTCAGCTTTGCATTTCAAATTGTGTGTACCTAAAGCTCAACACACATAAAAATGCCGTCCTTTTTATTTCTCATATTTGTTTCTCTCTTGTATCTATATGTAAGTGGCCACCTAGTCTATAAGCATTCAGTATGCTTCTCAAGGCCAGGCAGTAATTTTAGGTTATATATTGAAAGGGTTGTTCTCAATGTATTCTTAAGGAATAAGCCCACTGGAACTTAGATATCAATGTGCACAAGATTGTGATTGTGCTGTTATCAGAATTGTTAAAAAAATTCCTAGGTGGCTGAAACTTCACTAAGCCGTCCAAGTAAAGAGGTCTGATAAAGGAGAATTATTACTAGTGGAAGAATCCCTTTTCTTCTCCTGCTACTTTCTTCTCCATTCCTGGTTAATCTCTCATTTTCTCCAATTTCATTTCTCACAGATACTATATTTAAGACATAATTTGGGTGTAGTTATAATGATTATATATGTATCTCTGTGTGTACAAAAACAACTCACACTGATTTTCCTGAAGCACCTTACTTTACTTCCCAAAATGGCTTAGTATAATTTTATGTAAATTCCACCACTTGAATTCTATTAATCCTGTAATTTCTGTTTTCTATAATGGTAGACAGTCTTATATCAAGCAAAGCAAATTCTTATTTTATATGCAAGCCAATACCCATGGAATAAAATTGGGCAGAAATGTATGTTTTTTAAAGCTGGAATCTTGTACTAGACCATAATAATATAATGTTGAAAACTTAACCCCCAATGATCTGTACACTGCCTATGTTCTATTGAACCTTAACTATGCCATTGAAGTTTCATACAGGTAGTGGCTGAAGTACCAGTTGGCTTATTAAGTGACCTCTTTGCCATTGGTCAGTTTAGGCCTTTGCATACTGCTTTCTAGCAAGATAAAGAGTACGCTAGATGACAGTCTTAGTTATACTCATGCCATCTGCAGCATTCCCAGCTAGCGATTCAGATGACAATGACAACAGTTCTTTCAGTGTGTTGGCTAGTACGTCCCAAGTCAAAGAAAGCCAGGTTTTACCCCAGGTATTCTCACAATCCTCTATGCTAGTTAGAATCTAAAAACCACCTTGTGAGCCAATATACTGTTGTCCACATCCCACTGATGAAGAGATTTATAATGAAAAAAGAGGGATAACTTATAATGAATAAACACATTTTAAATGAATATATTCTAACCGTTTTTCTGTTAGGTGACTTGAATGGATGGGTAGGCTTTAGACAAGAGGGTACAGAAAAAGTGATTAGGCCATTTGAAGATCCAAGAAGGAATGATAATGGTGATCTTAGAAAAATGTATGAGTTCAGCAGGAATCTATTCATGTGTACACATGGCAAACTAAAAGCAAAGGTATGAATGAAACAAGAATGAAAGTAAAAGATGGTGTAATTGAAGAAATGATAAAATATAGATATGGTTTGCATATGGATGACTTGTTCAATGTGTGTGAAGACTACAAGTATGCTTAACAATTGGAAAAATGGCATTATTGTTCCTTACAGAAACACAGCAAGAATGAATGCAAAAGCTATTGGGGATTAATTTGTTAAATGTGCCTGAAAGTTTTGAATTATGGAATGTTTTGCTCAAATAAGGAACTGAAAGTTGGTTATGGAATGTGATTATAGTATATAATGAAAATAAAACATGTACAAGAATAAATGGAACGGTTAGGAAATAGTTCGGTATTGAGCAGGGAGGAAGACAAGAGTGTGTAATGTGTGATCTCTCCCTTTTTATTGTTCCTACTTTTTTAAAGTGTAAACCACCCAGAGCCATTGAAGTTAGGTGGCCTTAAATTGTATTAAATAAATAAATATTCCCTTGATTGTTTAATATATTTTTGTGTAATTGTATAAGGAATGCTTGTGGTGACATTAGAGTTGCATTCGTTAGAGATGTGAACACATGTACCCTATTGTTTGCAGATGGTTCCATATTTTTGGCTGAGAACTCAAAAGATTTGCAGTATGTTAGGCTATATCATGTAACAAAGAATTAATTCATCAAAGACCAAGACATTTGTGTCTGACAGATAAAAATGGAGTGAATTATTGCAAATCTTACATAAATAGTGAAACGTTAGACCACGTAGATTGATCTGTATACTTTTATAGAATTTTTAATAAAGATGGGGAAAAGAGATGGAGACATTTTAAAATGGGTACGTTCTGAAGAAAGAGAGTAGGTGGTGTGTGCTCTGTTGACAGAATGAATTTTTGTGGGAATAAGTGGAAATTTACTTATTTGTTTTTTTACAGGGCTTACAGGATACTTCAATCAGCTGAGTCTGAGTGCATACAACTTCCCAATATCTAATTGTGTTAAAACAGATACAAATCAAATTAAAAGCACACCATACACTGTAATCACTAAAACTAAGAGCCATGATCAAAACAATCAAAGTCAATCCATCATCACAACCCATCCCCACTGGCTTGGTGAAAGAAATCTCTCATCAAGGGGCCACACAGAGAGCATATCTTATTAGATCTTATTGGGCAGGTAGTTATTATTTGGATAAGAAAGTCCCATATGTCCCCAGGCCCTGAACCAGGGAGAGCCTTAAAGGTGACAACCAGCATCTGGAATTGCACCTGGAAGCCAACTGGCAACCAGTGCAGCTTTCAACATAAAGGTGTTACATGTGTACCTCGAGGTTATACAAATCTACCAAGCCATTATATTCTGGATTAGCTGTAGCTTCTGAATACTTTTCCAGGGCAGCATATTGCAACAGTCTAATTAAGAGGCGGCTAAGTCATGAAGGACAGCGAGTAATGCTTCCCATTGCAGGAAAGGACACAACTGGTACACAAGGAAGGACTATGCAAAAATGCCCTTAGCCATAGGTGTTGCCTACTCCTTGAGCAGGAGCTGAAAGTCCAAAAGTTAATAACTTGTTCAGAGATAATAATGGAATCTCAGCAGAACTGGTGGGCCTTCAAACCCAAAGCCATGTTGCTAAGACTGAATCTCAACTGTACCTCTTCAACCAGACCTGGATAGCACTTCAACAGCACTGGGTATGTATAAGAGCAAGCTTTTTATGTTGCTGTATGGAAGAGGTATATCAGGAGAAATACAAAACTAAGAAGAATGTAGTGGGACATACCACCCATAGGGACGAGAGGGGATTTTTTAAAATATATACATATACCAATATATAAATAAATAAAATAGCAGCATAACACATATGCACCATAGAAAGCTATGTTTTTCTGCATTAATGCAAAGGAAGAGGTTAGAGCAATCTCAGTGGATACCATAGTGTGAGTACCATCATTCCTCCCCATCCCTGATATCCTTCAGGAAATCCCTTGAAACTTGGTTATGTCAACAAGCTTGGGGGTCTCAAGACTGAGGCGAATTAGTGAGATGGCTTTATTGTCCATAACAGTAACTCTCTCTGCTACTCCATTATTAGTAACTTTGTGTTTTAATTGTTAGTTTTTATTATTATTTTTTTATTGTACACTGCCCAGAATCACAAATCTGTGAGATGGGCAGCTATATAAATATGATGTATAAATAAAATAAAATAAAATAAAATAAAATAAGCAATTTTATAATGCAGGTGCCAGCCATTTCTCTGCACACGCATTAGTATTCAGCATTTTCTCTTCACTCAAAACATACTCATTAATATTTCCATTTCTCCCCTTGAAAGGGATTTAAATATAGATCATCATAAAGTACCTTTTAAAACACTTTGGATGATTTTTCAAAAAAGTGAGAATTAAGGGAAAGTAGTTCAGTCAGTTGGCAATTGTAACTATACATTATCAGCAAAACCAGCAAAAGAGCATATTGTACCTGCTCATTGCTGTCCATAGTAGGCATATATTTAAAATATAATCATTATTATGAGTTCTAATTTACATCCCATCTGTAGTTCTTGGGGTTTCAGATAAAGCTTGATCACAAGTTTTCTTTTTTGCAAGTTTTAAGATAGATTTATAGGCCGCTAGCAGACAATGTCAAAGCCTTTGTTTCACAACTCAAAAGGCAGCTGCAGCTCTTATATCTGAGTCTCTAATTTTTGTCCAGTTGGCACGTTTGGAGTGTGAGATCATGACTGCCATGGATTGTTATCCATTCAGAAAGTGATGATATGGCCAGACGCAAAACAAAGATCCAAAGAGCCACTGCAGACACGGTGGTGCTCATGTGCATCACGCTGGGGATCCCAAATTATGTCGTAAAGTCTGCCCAATTAATGCCTATGAAGGTGGCTTTTTTTATGAGACTCTGGCTCTCCCTCCTTAAAGAGTAACCCTAATGTTTCTAAACATTCATTGTAAACTGCCTAAGCAGGAATTGTAACCTGAGACACAGGAAGTACATAAGTAAAAACAGGTAACGGAGAAGAAACATGTGGTTTGTTTGTTTGTTTGTTTGTTTTTCTATCTATCTATCCATCCACCCACCCATCCAATTTATATGGCCAGAGAGAATGTTCCACAAGGTGGGCACTACAGCAGAAAAGGCATGTCTTCTAGGCCCTGCCAACTGGCATTCTTTGGCCAATGGGATCCGAAGCATGTCCATCCTGCCTAACCGGATCAGACGGGTAGAAACAACTGGAGAGAGACAGTCCCTTAAGTCACCTGGTCCTAAACCAGGAAGGGCTTTAAAGGTGACGACCAGCACCTTGAATTGCACCTGGAAGCACACTGGCAACCAGTGTAGCTCACGGAGTGGTGGTGTTACATGTACCACATAACTGGTGCCATTTATTACCCATGCTGCCACATTACCATCAACCTCTTGGAAGTATTAGATAGGAAGTTTGTTACTGCAGTATATTTTAATCAATTAATTACTATTTATCTATTTTAATTCATGTTTATTCTGTTTTTGCTGTAAACCACCCAGAGCCACTCTGTAGTGAAATGGGCAGAGACAAATTTGAAGTATAAATAAATAAAATAAATAAATTCTGCACCAGTTGAAGCTTAGACAAAGTCTGCTTTTTATCCATGCTCACCAACGCTCAACCAGACATTGTGACACTTCCTTGGGTACAAATATGCGTAGGTTGTGTTCAGAAGTCACGTTTACCTTTTGGCTTAGCATAAACAATCAGTGTGTTGGTGAACAGGTGCTCTGTTGCTCCCCTTGGTTTCTCCTCCCCATTGAAGAGGCTAAATTAACAATGGAAGACCAATCAGAGCATCTGGTTTGTTTCTGTTCTAACTAATCAGTGGGAAGCCATGATTTTTGGTTCCTCAGTGAGACACAGAGTCAGCCATAATCTCAAGAGAGAACAGTTGTCAGTGATGTCAAACACTGGGCGGAGAAAGGTGGAGCAGGTATAGATTCTGCTGGCTTCCCACAGATTTTAAATGCTGACTGTGAGCAATTTGTAATATTTCCTTGCTGGTATTGGCTTACTTAAGTGATATAATCCTAGACATATTTACCTGGGGATAAACCCTACTAAAAATGGATGGTAAATGTCCTCTCCCTAAGGCTGTTTCAGTATTTCATCTGATTCAAAATACCAAACTACAGCAAATCCTCTCCAAGTATTTCTTTTGATGCTTGGAAGATAAGATATCATTCTAGTGATGGGAAATACAATACAGACTCACTAATATTCAGACTGATTTCACACTTTACTTCTTCCAATCCTTAAATGAATACCATACAGTTTACAATTCCTGGCAATTTACTGCTCTTTACTTTCTTGAATTAATTCCTCCACAGAGATTTTGGTTTCTAATTCAAGGTCATGCACTGATTTCTCACAAGAATGTGCCCTTGAAAAATGATTTTTTACAAAGCTCTCCAAGAAGCACAGATGCAGGGAATAACTTTTATTTATTTCCTACTAGAGTAGGGTTTTCATATTTGGCTTGCAAAAATCAGGTCAAAAATGAAATGGCAGCAGAGAGATACATTATACTGATTCTCTGATTTCTAGTTGCTGCTGAGCTATCTGGATATCATCATTTTTCTTACATAAAAGTTATGTCACTTGATTTTGGTGATCTGTAAACCTTTGAGAATTTGCTTTGTCATTGTTTTGTTTTGTTTTTATCTTGTTCAATGAAATTTTTAATTTTCTACCATTAGCAATACAATTGATACATATTTCATCTACTTATTCCCAGTTGAATGTATGTAGGATGCAGCCTGAATTTCACACAAAAAGTGAATGTATTTATTCAGTTGTGTTAATGTAAAATTGTAATTTTGTAAAAATGTAATTCTATTGAACAAATATATACATTTTCATATTTCCCCCTGTTCTATTTGTCACTGATCTCCAAAGAGGGGTGTGGAGTCTAGTTCGTTTTCAGACCATTGATATATACACTTACTCAGAAGCCCCATATCTCTGGATATTAATATAATATTGAGAAAATATGTTCCTATGGGAGAGGTTGCCTTTTTTTTTTCAAATTTAGATTGCAAATTAATATAAATCAGAGTTGTGTTGTGTTTATCAAGAAATTTTTCTTTTAATTTGCTTACCCCTTCCTGCTAATCACACATGCTTTTGTTAAGTTGAATCTCAGACTTGCAACTGATCCAACTTCCAGTCAGAGGGAGTGTCTATGAGTAACACTTTATTTACCTTCTGACCCACCTCTTTTTGCATACGTCAACTGTTGAATTTGAAACTTTTTATTTCCCTAAAGATAATAAACACTAGAAAGTGTTTTGCAGAGGAACACTACATGAAATAAAAGGAATCCAAAATAGTTACAAAGAGTCAGAAGCAGATGAACTTCAAATGGAGAGGAGGTACAAAGCATGGCTTTTACATATTTTCATTGTGACAATTAAATAGTTAATTAAACAATTTACACAAAATATTAAAAAGGAATTGGAGAAGTCTGTCACTCCAATAAGAACAAATCTTTCAGATACGTTTAAGCAATTTACTAAACAATTCAAGGAAATGCCTGATATAGCTTGAAAAACCAGTTGAGCACATGATTCTAGTGTTCAGAATGCATCTAATAATTTTTAAAAATCCAAAAGACTTTACAGACTTTGGCAGATTTAGAGGACTACAGCAAAGAGAGCAATCTTTGGAGAAAAAGCAGAGGAATCTGATGAGATTACTTTTGTTGTGGCAAGGCTTAATGAATTATTTCCTGAGCTTGCCAGGAATGTCACACAAACATACAGGCTCATAATCCTAGGCTCGCAAGAATGCAGAAACCTGGGGATATTTTCAGTGCTGCTGTGAGAGACAAAATTATTTGGAAAATATATGAGTCAAAAAAGCTAAACTGGGAAGGAAATAAAATATATTTATTTTCAAGGTATTATTAGGCAAGCTGCTTTATTTACATTAAAAAAAATAAATTTAAACACCTCACAGACCAATTAATTAAATCAGGGACAAAGCATAATGGTGGGGGTACATTCACACTAATCACAAGCTAATCAATTTTAAAACATAAGTTATAGAAACAATTTTGGGATGTCAGAGGCTTCATCACAACAATAAAAATTAGAAGATAAGAAGAAAGAAACAAATACAAAGAGAATGAATGTGAATACCTGAACTTTTTGTTGTTGTTTTTTCTTTATCCATTTTGTTAACAGTTAATGCTATAATGTTAATATAAATCGTTAACTTTGTATTTGCATTATGCTGATACAGTGAAACTAAGACAGTTAAAGAAAAGTTAGATAAGTATGAATATTAACAAATTAATTAGATTAGCTGGGTTGAAAGAAGAGTGGGAACAGTATTGCATACCCTCATTAGATCAAGTATGGAATTCTATTTGGGAACTTAATGATTTACTGAGATTTAACTATGGCCTAACTTAGCGTAAAGGGATTGGCAATGCATGATGGAATGTGAGGGTGACCTTGAAAGATGGGGGGAAGAGATGCCACCTAGGGAATGATCAGATAAAAGAGAAACAAGTCTGCACCAGAGTAACGGCCAGAAAAAGAAACTTAGGAAGGGCCCGCCTTAATTACTCAGGCAGTAAATAGAGAGGGTGGAAGATTTGTACTTTCAGACTTGCAAGATTCTGTTAATATAATCTTACAATAAACCAGCATTAGGTCATCTAGTCGTGTTTCCTGTCTGGTTTACCTGGGAGGGCTAACACTAAGAGAAGACAAAGGGCACATCTGGGAATAGGGAGGATTAAGGGATGTGAAGGGAAGAGTGGAGTGTAGAAGGAAAGTTGGGGCAATCAATATGTATGATGTATTTTTTTTTAATTTCAGTTAGAAATATAAGTTTATTAGTAGTACATTCAGCACAGAGCCTGGGGATGAAAGGTTTTAGCATTGTATATTATATGCAGAGTAAGATAATAACATTTATAGGGAATTCTTGATAAATGACTGTTGTAAACTAGTTTCCCTGCATGTGAAGGGTTTAAATGATGCAATTTTTAGGTGTATAAGATGGTTCTATCAGTTGTAATGCTACAGGAAAAGTACAGAACATTGTCTCTAAAATGATCATCTTCCTGTATTGCTACTACTGGATATAGATACCTCCTTGCTTTAGCTGGCACCGGAATGACCTTGCTTGGGATATATACTCTTGGCGCCCACTTCCAGTGTTCTTCACTCATCCTTCCCAGAACACCCCCACACCAGGATCAGGAAGCATAGCAGGACATGTAGCCTGCTCCAACATTAGAGGAGGTTAATGATTACTTAGCTAATTGCAATTGCCAGAACACAGGATGCTCAATTTTTACTCTGCAGATTTCAGCAACTCAGAAATTATTGAAAGCTTGAAAAATAGAAAATCACACAGTCCAGATGACGTCTGAAGATAATTTTATAAATGATATAAAGACATTTAAATCCCAGAGTTCTTATTGATATATAATCTATTGCAGCAGGGGTAAGATCTTCTAACTTGGAAGGTTACATTTATGAGGCAAGGTTCATAAGACGTTGCTTCTTGCAGACCAGTTTTATTACTTAATGTAGTCTATAAATTATACACTAAAACAGCCTTTCTCAACAGATTCTGTAGAACCCTAGGTTTCTGTGAGAGGTCATTAGGGGTTCTGCGAGAGATCATGATTGAAAAGAAATAAACATTGTTTTTTTAATTTTGCACACCATGCATTGCTAACACTAACAATAGTGGGAATTTTTATGCACCATGACTAGATGCTGGCCTGCTGCTTTTCTGTTGCTGTAAACATTGTAAAACATGGATTGTGTAGGTTAGATATGAATTGTATTGTGAAGTTTTTGTATTTTTTTGTGATTTTTATGCAGGGATTCCCTGAAACCTGAAAATTATTTCAAGGGTTTCTCTAGAATAAAAAGCTGTACTAAACTATTGACTAACCATCTTATATTAATTAGAGATAGAATTATACATCCAGATCAATCCAGAGTAAAGCATAGCTAGTATAGAAATCATTAAATACAATTTATTTTTGCAAAAGTAATTTAATTTTCTCATCTACATACTCTCTGGATGTACTGAAAGCATTTGATTGTGTGATAGATTATTTCAGATGTATAAATTTACACAAGGACAAGTAATAATTAATAATTTTGATTCTTTGGAATTTCTTCTTTTAGAAGCACTAAACAGGGATATCAATTATCCTCCCTTCTATTCAATTTACTTCTAAAAATATTAGCAATGGCATTACAGAAAAATAGTCACATCAAAATTCATTTATTTAGCATATGGCATCTCATACATGGACTTACATTAAATACTAACATTTAGACTAAGTTAAAAGCACTTTAAAATATGAATATTAAAAAGATCTAAATTCAAATACCAATGTCTAGGCCATCTAACCATTGAAGCACAGCATCATTTATATAAAAAAAAATCAGATATTGGGCCATTATATACGCTCAGCTTACAGCTGGTCACAATGTGATTTATAGTTTGACATGTGGCCCGGCAGTCACACTGAGGTGATGATGCCATACGCTATTTATGAAGTGAATCCTGGCAGACACCATGTAAGGTGCAAATCTTGTTCAAGGTCATCCATTGCTGGTGAGATAGATCAAAACCTGGCACCTTTTGAGTAGGGTCATCTATATGTCTTCCTGTATCTGGGCATTCAACGACCCATTTAACTTTCCACTGGGAGTCGATGTTGAAGTTGTTATGCAGATGTTGTGCAAGTACCAATGAGGGCTTCCTAGATTTAGGAATTTCCAAGTGATAAATAGCAGTAGCAGCACCTACTTCCAAGTGATAAGTAGCAGCAGTCAGCATGCAGCAGACGAAGTGGGTTGTTCATGGTTTTTCTATATTCTCTCACTAGTGCATCTTGCCTTTGCAAAACTGGCAGTGCTATATGGCTCAGAACAGGAAGCCAACAGATGGGAGTGGTTTTAATGCATCTGGTTATAATCCTCATGGTGTCATTAAGTCTGGCATCTATCTTGCTAATATGGCAACTGTTAAGCCATACAGGGCACAGTATTCTGCTGTGGAGTAGACCAACCCTAGTGCTGATGTCCTGAGAGTGGCGGCTAAAGCTCCCCATTTTGTTCCGCCTAATTTTTGCGGCCATGTTCTCCAGAGGTATCTGATAAGAAAGAGTCTGATTCAATGTTACCCAGAGGTATTTAGGATAAGGGTTGTAGGGAGGTAAGTTGTTATTCAGGTAAACCTTAGGGGCTTTATTTGCTAGTTTATTATTAAGGTGGAAACACATAGTCATCACTAATTAATTTACATCAAGGGTAAATTACTCTTTTGTTTAATAAACAAAAGCTGTTTATTATATTTATTTGCAGATTTCTTATTCTTTCAAGTTCAGTACCTTCATCTAAAGATATTTTTAAAAAGAGTTCAAAATTTTGCTGGAGCATTGGACCTATCAATTAATTATTAAAAATTTCAGTTGATTTACATCCATACCTCCTACACAAAATAAATAGATTAAAATATAATAAAAAACATAGCACTTTAGAAATCCCTTTAGTATAGAAATATTTTAAATATCTAGGTATAAATATATCAAACAAACTTAGGAATATATTTAACATTAACTATATTGTAACCCAATAAGGGGAAAAAATGAGCAAAGAAATAATAGATTTTTTTATATTCACTACAGAATAGGAAGGATGGGGGAATGGCATACTTGAAGCTACATACCTAAGCAGCAGTGGTATATTATTCCATTTATTTTGGGAGATTTAACAAACAGTGAATATAAATATGAACTATTTGGGTATACATTTAAGGTCTATCTTCTTCTCGCTGCAAGATCTCTGTAAAATGAAGAAATAGCACACTTGAAATTGTGTAGTTGAAGAATTTATAGGATTCTTATAAAGATTTGGTAACTTACAGCAAAGAAGAGGCAGAACGATTAGGCTATAAAATGCTGTGGCTGTTTGGTCTCAACTAAGAGAACGGGGAAGAGAACACAATACAATGTTTTTCATTTTTCTTCCAGTTATTTCCACTAGTGGGCAATGATTGACTTTGCTGCTAGAACTCAATAAACCATGCTTCTTGCTTTGTAACTTTTTATTCCTTCAAGGAAATATATGTAATAACCTGCATTTGCTAAGAATTCAGTCTTTTTTTTGGTTATTTCACTTCCCTTCCCAGCACCTATTCATCTACTCTATTCCAGTAGGTTAGAACATCTTTATTCATTTAATTGCATTCTTTCCCATTCTCTTAGTTTACAGACACAGCTATATTCTTTTCTTTCATTTCATTTCTGCTTTTCTACTCTTTACCATAAAACCTCTTACATTCCAAGTTACAATCATCCATATAACATGGTAGTCACCAGATTGGTTTAGAAATATTGACCCCACCACCATCAGTTCAAGGAATATACTAGTTTACCATCTTCTGTACCACATGAAGTATTCCTTGCTAAATTGACAGGTACTGCCCTTGCTAAAAGTAAGAATTTCCATCAGTTTGGGCTCATTTTGGCCCTATGTGCAACCAAAGTAGTTTTTACCCCAAGTGGACTCACAATTTACTAGGTACACTAGGATTTCTACTCTCTGATGAAATACTGATGCTTTTGCACCCTTCATGTGCACTTTTCAAGGATATTTGGCTGGACATTTCTGGAAACAATGCTGGATTAACAGATGTTAATCAGTGCTGTTATGCTGTTATGTTCTTATGTCAAGTTCCATATGATCCAGAAAATGTAAGTGTTACTATAACCCAGGTTATTATTTCAACCTTTCAGCAGATATGGAGAAGCAATATTCTGAATAAAAGACTGTGTCTCATGATCAACTGTTACCAGCAGCTATTGATGGTCCTGCTCTTTATATAACAAAATATTTTTTTTTCTGAAACTGATGAGCTAAAACATTATAAATAGAAAAGCAATATTCACTGTCAACTGTTTCTTCAGAAAAAGCCTAGATAAATATGGAAAATAGATGAACTTTATGACAGATCTGAAGTGTATTAATTAACTCTGTGGCAGGGCAGAACACATCTCTAGGGTGAATGACAAAGCTGTTCTTAGACTGATTTTGTTATCACATCCTGATATCCAATACCTTTTAAAATTTTAGAAAAAATATGAAATCCTTTAGTCTGTGTCAGAAGAGAAACATCACAATGTTCCAAGTTGCATATTGTACAAAAGGCATTTTATAAGGTCTGATAAGTAACTATTTTTCATTTCAATGATGCTCACTTTATACTATATTAGATGACACATTAACATGTCAGGATAATACTTTCTTATTTGAAAAGCATTCTGTTGATAAAGAGAGGTGAAATAGAATAATTTAGTAAAATATCATCTCTCATTTGAGTTTTAAACCCCTCCCCCCCATTGAATTTTTAAATTGTAGTATTTAAAGATTGTGTTAGGATTAAAAAAGAGTTTCCATGAAGTAGGAAAGTGATCCTATAAATAAAAATGGATAAAATTCAGAGCAAGTTAGGAGACCTATGTATCTCATAAATGAAAGGTAGATGTATTTATGTTGATTTATTTAATCAATATACAAGCCACTTCAATCTCTGAAGCAATTCTAAATAAATAACATATTTATTGCCCATCTTTTTCCCATGCCAGAGTTTAAAGTGGAATAGATTCCCCACTGTTGATCTGTCAGGATTGTGCAGCATATAGAGTTGATAAACAAATAAGTAAATAATTAGTACCTGATGTAATTGTTTAAAGATGTGGTGACCTACTGTATGCTCCATACAACCATGCCAGCTGCTATATTTTGTATCAGTTAAAGTTTCTAAGGAGACTTTAAAATCGGGATTGCATTGTATGTAGAGCCAAGTGTTTAATGCCCTCCTGTTTTTGTTCCCTTCCAAAACACAGGAGGACATTTTTAATGTTTTAGTTCTTTTCTCGGAAGTAGGAAAAAATTCAGCAAAATTTCACAGAAAAATCTTTCTATGATGATTTAATTCTTATTGTACAAATTCATAACATTCAAATCTCTTGTAAAATGATAATCATAAAAGGTAGCGTAGGGGGAAAATGATAATATTTTAGGGGAGTTTTTTCCTTAAAAAAAAGTTAACAGCATTGCTTATGAATGTGTACTTGATTTGAAAAAGCTAGGGATTACCTCAGGATCTTCCAAATCTTAAATGCAGGAATGGATAAGGCTGATTTGAAAAGATGCAGGAGTTGTCTGATTCAAGTCAAGGCTCCATGAAAGCAGATGAAATCAATGCCTATTTGCAATTTTGAGATTTGCAGGGACAAGGAATGCAGCAGCTGGGTACATGCAACCTAGCTGACCCAATCTGTCTGTTTTTGCAGACAAAAAGCTAAACATCCTGGTTAAACCAGGGGCTGATATCTTGGCTGATATCCCAGACTCTTTGCAATGGATGGGCAGATGCTTTTTTATTTATTTGGTTTTTTAATTTCACAGTTTGGGGAAAACAGATGTCTGTTGCTGCCTGATTGCAAATGGAATCACCACAGACAGGTTGGAGAGGATATTTTTCCTGCTCCCACCCCACTTTATGCCCTGTTTCATCTCTTTCCAGGCACTCATGGAAACACAACCCAGTTGGCTGCAGAAAGTTTGAGAAATAAAGTTAGTGCAAGCCAGAAAAAGCTTAAAGTGTTAGGCTAAATCACTGGATGCAGGAAATAAGGAAATAGACTGCCTTGCCTCTAGACCTTCTGGAATCCAGGATTACAATTTAGCTGGCTCCCAAGTGGAGTGGCAGTGGAACGGGAATACAATGGAGGGAAAAGGCTAATTTGGAAGGAGGTGGAGACTTAGTTCAGAACACATGAAAGACCCCAGGGTTGGACGTGGCAGGGCAGGAGGGATAGAAAGAGAGAAAGTGCAAACTTTTCTTCCCTACAGCACTCTGCCCAGCTGAGATCACACTCCATGCTGCTCAAAAGGCAAGAGGAGCTGTGCAAAAGACTCAGGAAGTTTGGCTGGCAGATAGAGCAAGGCTGCAGTTTCATCAATGAGCAAATAGCCCAGTGGTTCAACTGCAGGAGGATCAAGGTTTGAAGAACTGAGAGGAAGAAAAGAGAATTGGAGAAGGCAGGTTCAAGCAGCCAGAAGACTAGCTACACAATAGATTTGCAAAGACAGTTACAATAAGCAGTGGTTGCAGAATGAAAAATTATTAAAAAGTTCACAAGTGATGAGATATGTTTTCTTATTGGATATCCCAGAAAGGAAAGGAAATTAGATGCTGCATTGTTGGTGTAAGACTTCATAGCAGTGTTTAAAACAAATCCTAAAAGAGCTGAATGGGATCGTGTTAGCAGATCTCATGTAAAATCTGCTCCTTAAACTCAGGACCAGCTTCTGTGTTACACCAAATATTTCTGCAGAAATATGGCAATGGAAAAAAACAAAAGCATAGCAAGAACTTCTAGCTTAACCCAGATTTGCTGGACTACTCTAAGCTCTTGACCTTGTGCCAAGCAGCCAGATGAGATGATTAATTGTATGGTAAACTATGGTAAGCTATGGTAAACCTCTCTTCTGTGCTTAGATGATGCCATTGACTAGGATGGCTGTTTTAATCCCCAAATAAACCTGGAGCTCTTTAGGTTAAAATTAATCTTCCTCAATTCTAGTGCTGACTGGTTTTTGAATTCACAGCATGCTAACCCTGCTCTTCATCCATTTAAGCATATTGTGCGAACAGTGTATGTACAATACCTAAATGATTTACACCCAAGCATTTCATATAAAGATAATTCCAAAGTAAGTTGAATCAGAAAAGGTGTACTAGATGTAGCTCCTAATTACAACTGAAATAACATTTTGCATTACTATTCAGGTATTCAGTGTCCTTTAGTACTTTTTTCCCCCCAGAATTAGGACTGTTAAAAGTATTTTGATGGAATATGTGGGATCTAGGAAGATGTAGCATTGGGTGCTTGCATATAAAAGCTAAAAATGCCTTGATGCATTTAGTGAAAATTACAGAACACAAAAATACTTCCTAAAATTATTTCTCATTCATCACAACTCCTACGTTCTGTGTCTATCACTTGTTTAATTTTTATATAAATTATCAAAAGCTAATAAGTGCACAGACATGAGAAATTTCCTCCTCCAACCGAAGACTCCCCTAAGCTAAAAGAAGTTGTATCTGTTCTTCCAAAAATTTGGACGTTTCTTAGAGCCGCCTTTCTGTCAGATCACCTTCCTACAACTCCCACTCCCCTAAAAAAAAGAGAAGAACAAGGAAAATAAAAAGGCCATAAACAAGCATTTCTGTGTGTGAGGATCTTCAACATCTAAAAATGTCCAGCCAACTTGGGTTGGTTTCTGAAATGAAATCTTCATAGTAATGCATACACAGGTAGGTGGTGGGGGGAATGTTGTTTGATAAACTTTACACAAAGGTTTTTAACTTAATATTTGAATTCAGAACATTTTTATTCCTAAATCCACAAACATCAACAGTTTTTAAAGTCATTTTAGTGTTTAACCCAATTTTGAATAGTAAGCTGATTATATCAAGTCAATTCCATTATTACAGTGTGTTCTACACTGACTGAACCTTCAGTGTTGACAGAACTTCCCTCTGAGGGCAGAGGAAGGAATCCTGGTGGATTCATCTTTGGAGGCTTCCTCTCAGCCAGTGGATTTCTCATTCTGTACATCAAATTTTGGAGAAGTGAAAAGGAATTGCACCAAAGGTTCTGCTTGAAGTGCTCCTAGCCTGCAGAATTCTCTGCTATTCAGTTCTGCAAACATATTCTAAACCAAGTGAAATATGTTTTTAAAGACACTGCCCCAGCATGTAATACTGTTTTGCTGTTGTAGATTCAAATCAAGAGAATTCAGAAGTTGAAAAGTCCATTGCTACTCTTAACTCATTCCAGATTATACCATTCACTTCCCCTGTTATTGTATATGAGCCAAGTTCTACTGGTGAACATTCTTTTTGAGGATTGTGCTGTGAAACTCCTCTTGTCTTGATACACTAAAAAAGAAAAAGAAAAAGAAAAGAAAGAACGGTGAAGAGAATAGGTGGATTGAATTAACTTGCTCTTCTGAGTAAACCTTTCTTCCATTAGTGAGATGTTTCTAATATAGGCAGAAAAGAACCTTAAGGTTTTAATTTATGAAGCTGTAGGATGCATAAAATTATTAGGACCAAGCAAAATGCTTTGTAGTAACACTGGGTGAAATTTTTGCTGTGTTTTAGAAATGGGTAAGGAAGATGGACAATATTTTATTTTAAAAAAGTTTTTAACTGATATCAATGAGGTTGTCAATGTAAGTTTTTTTAAAAAATGTGATTGTTACAAGAGACAGATAATTTTCTCAAAGATGTATTAGGAGTGTAAAACTGATAGGCAAAAAGTTCAAACTTTCCAAAAGATGCATTTTTTCAGGCATCAATTTGCCCTGCAAATAATGCTGTTTGGAACTCATGGGAAATCTAAGACTTAAACTAGATAGACCTAGAACTCCTTTATTTCAGGCACATCAACCTAAATGAGATGAAGAACAGCTTCTGCCAGGTTAAAGAGCCCAGTCAAATATAAGGCAAAATGATGGATTAAAACATGGACTTCTTTCTCCCACTGTTACATCACAAAGGATTGGTAGTTCTTCTTTTCTCAGGCTTGTGTATTATGGCTACCTATGTAATGTTTTTGTAATGGGATTCTCTATTTCTTACCCCTTCCTGCCTTCCCCCTAACTTCAATCTTGATACTAGATGGCTACTTTATTTAACTATAGTACTAGATATATCTACTGAACTAAGAGCAAGGCTCAAATATTTGGGCTGCATTGTCTCAGAATGACAGGGAGGTGGCTGGTGAGAAAAGAAACTGACCAAGGTTTGGAACAGAACTTTTAAAAAGAACCAGAGTAACAAGCTGGAGCTCATATTCAGTTGGCTGCCAAAGGAAGTTCAGCCAAATAAATTATCCAAATAACATAATATACTCATACGATCCTTTGAGGATGCCTAATACATTTGCTCATCCAGAAAATGTTCCATAGGGTGTGAGGCTGACAAGCCAGTAACATGGCTCCTTTCCCTTTCCTTATTCTCCCCGCCCCCATGTTAAAAATTCCTTATGTTCACTAATTTCCCATAAAGAAGAACATTTTTTTTCTATGTAAGTACTACAAAATTCATGTATTCATATAACAAGCAAAGTTTATGGAGGCAGGTATGTCACTGTTATTTATCGTGCATCATTAAAAGTCTTACAGGCAAAATTGTCCCAGCCAAGCTTAATGAGCAAGTTTGAATTGCTTTCCTGATCTGGGAGCAAAAATTAGATATCACTTTCTCCTGCCATATGGCTTAAGGGGACAAGCAGCTTGGCTGTGTAGTGTCATTTATTAGATGGAGTATCTTTTTCCAAATGACTCTTCATGAAGATTTGGAAATTGGTTTGTTTTTCTTCCTAAGTATGTGTGGATTATTTTTAAATCTGCCTGAAGTATTCTCTTTAAGAAACAATTATTAGAAGTATTTTTCCTGGCAAGTAAGTTTTAAGCATGGCTTGGCAAGATTTCATTTCACATTGTAAGGTTCACCCAATGCAGATTGTCACAACTCTAAGTTCTCAGAGGTAACCACTGTTTTTTTTTTTTTTTTAAGGATGTTATACAAAGAATATGCAGTACATGCAATCTGATACAAATGTGGCTTTTGAAATAATCTGGAGAGCTTATTTTCAAAGATAATAATGGTAAAACTATTTTTGAGATGAAGTATATCATAATGAAGGCCACCAAAATTCTGTCTTCTGTCTCTTATCCCTGCTCCCCATTTTTGAGAGCCATAATGGCTGTGTTGCACATTACACTAAATTATGAAACTTGGGTGTAAACCACACTGCCTCTGTCTAACCCAGAACCAACCAAACACATGGCTAATTATGATGTGTGAACCCATTAATGCCTGCCTTGACTATTCTTTGGGGTGCTTTGTGAAGGGACTAGATCTTTCCCTCTTTTCTTTCATTAGTTTGGAAAACTAATTTGTAGAAATAATGTGGTTTGGTTCAATATAAACAAATCTTTTAAAGAAGCCTTATATATGATAATGGTGATTACCCTCACCATTCTTAAATTATGTGAATTATCTAGTTTATATTACAAAGTAACTTCATGACTCGAATTCACACTATAAGCAATTTGATTGCTCTTGTGTATAATTTATGCAGGAAAACAGGGGAGGATGATCACGCTCTTTTCTTTTGGAATTCTTTATGTGATTTTGCATCTGCAACATCTAGCTAAAAAATGGGATAGTAACATAGTTTGGCATTCTTATCTTGCATAGAAGGTTATTTCAAAATTCTACTGATTAACTATTCCTGAGAACCAGTGGTTAAGATGCTGAACTAGGAGCAGGGACACCCAACATCTAGACGTCCCTTAGGCATGGAAGCCAGCTGGATGATCTTGGGCCAGTAACTCCATCTCAGCCATAGTCAGCATCAGTGTGAAAAGAGAGCACAGTGCAAAACAAGTAAACCTTGCAACTAAGTGGGAGAAATCCTAGGGACACCTACAACAGCTGAGGAACTATTCCAACCTTTAACTAATATTCAGTAGAGCATTTGAGGAAATACTTAAGATATTTTTATTGGCAAGTTAGGTATGTATGAACTGGATAGCATGTCTCTTAGATGGAACACCCATTGGCTTGAAAATACTCCAATGCACCAGCTCCTTATAAATATGGAGTGAGATATGATATAGGGTTTCAAAGAGTTTAACCCTAGACCCTGTACATTTTCATTAAGACAATGAAGAGATGTAGTGCACGCTTATCAGATTTATTGATAACATCAAACTGAAATAGCTCATAGAAACAAAATTCAAAATTAACTGGATAGGTTAGTTAATTAGGCATAAAATTACAGAATGATATTCAATAGATAAATGAAAAGTTGCTCACTTAGGTCAGGAATACCTGAAATACTTCTTCAACTCCACGTGCTACCCTATGGGGAATTGAATATGGCCCTCCAGAGCCCCCAAAACCCACCTAAAGTGAAGGGCATGAAACATTTTGGACTGATTTGTGCATTTTGGGGATTGGGGAGGATTAAGGGGCAAAATGGGTGCTTTAACCTTTGCAGAGGCTTAGGACACCCATTTTATCTGTTTTAAATCTCTCCAATCTTGAAAGATTTTACCAATTTTTCCCATTTTTCCTTTAACTATCTCCCCAAGCTCCAGAAAATGCAAAAAAGACCTTCTCTCCTATCTACTCTACCAGTTTCCTTTTCTACTTGCTCTTCTGCCTGTTTTTTTTTTAAAGAATGAAAAAGAAAGGCTGCAATGTTGTCTCTTTATCAGTAGAGAGAGCTATAATGCTGAAAAATGATGACTCCACTGATGAAGAAAAATGTAGCTTATTTGGGGGGCATATTACTAGCATCAACCCCCCAAGTAATAAAACAGTATCTTTTTGCTATGTTTTGTATCATAATTTGGGGAGCTACTCTTACATTGGCTGTCTTAATTTATTACTCCTTCATCCTATAGCTTTTATTATTGTGCTGTTTTATTTTATATTTGCTGTTTTTATTTTTGTATGACTGCATGAGTATGCATTTTATGACTGGGGCAGCATAGAAATGTTGTGAAATAAATAAATGAAATGAAATGAAGGGGAAATAATTAAAGAAAATAATTAAATGGGAGAAAAATAAAAGTAGTCCTGCTTACTTTTGCATGACCTTTGGTATGTCATGCAAAGCCTGGTGTGGCCCTAATAGAAACTATACGTAAAGAAAAACAGATCTAATATGCAGGTACAGGATGGGAAATACTTGGATTCAAATAGTACACATGAACAGATTTTTGAACTGTGGTTAATCAAAAGTTGGATATGACTTAGCAATATGAAGTAGTTGCTAAAAAGGCAAATTACATTCTATCAAGGGAATAATAGTTTCTAAAACATGAGAAATAATAATTTGACTATATTCTGTGTTGTTCAGATGTGATCTCGAAACTTGAGAAATGTTCACAGAATCTGAAACAGGTGCAGAGAAATATAGTTAGGAAACTAAGTCTTATTAGGAGACAATGAGGAAACTGGGTATGTTTAGCACTGAGAAAAGGTAATTGAGGATGGATAAGTACCCGAAGGAGTGGCACATAAAGAAAGACCAAGATATATTCTCCGCTGTGCCAGACAGCAAAAGACATAAACATGGACTTAGGTTACAAGAAAGCAGGTTTCAGTTTAATATTTGGAAAACCCTTAAAACTCTAACTGCATCTTAACAATAGAATATTGAATGAAGTGTTGAATTCTTTGTCGCTTCACTGGATGTGTTCAAGTGGAACTAGACAGACTTCAGTTGAGGATACTTTAATTTGGATTTCTGCAGTGGCAGCAGACTGGTCTAAATAGCCCTTTCAAACTCTATGAGAGCACTCAAAATATCTAAGAATGAAAACACTCCAAAAGATTAAAATTATTAAAATCAATTCAACTGAAAAAAGCATGGCTAAAGAGCAAAGTAATTATTCTTTTCCTGAATATGGAAAGAATGGGGGTTAGCTGCAACGGCTGAGGGCATATATTCTATAGCTTAAACAGAATAAAAGAAGGACTTCTTTTGTGTGCTCAGTGAATGGGCATCAAAAATTAGGGCTTGTTTAAGACTTCCAAAAGTGAGTTCATATTTAAGAGGGCTAATCTCAATAGATTTATACCATATCAAAATAAATGGCCCTTCAGATTATCAGGTCTTGAGCTGTTTAGTACTTTAAAAGTTAAAACCACACCTTAAATAGCACCTAAATGATGTCTTCTAACTCTGTAATACTGTGTGTCCATGTCATAGCTCTTTTGTATCTGCATGAAGCACTTGAGAGAGGTCATGTGGAGATTTAGAGTGAAATAAGAAAACTATGAAACCCCTACCCACAAAACAGGACATAGACTTCTCTAACTATTGCAAAAGCTAATTTAAGAGGTTAAAGTGGTTCCTGTAATTTAAACAAAAATATAACACATCTCAGTTAATGAAGAAGGTTGTGACTATATGATTCCATGCCGGCTAAATCTGGTATCTGAGTGCTAGCTATTGTTGAGCAACCTTAAGAGATGTTTGAGGAAGCAATTTGAGTATGTTCCTGGAGAGTAGGAATATAACCTGAGAAAGAATGAGTGAAGTAGCTCTTTCCAAAAAGATTTATTACAAGAAATAAATAGAGGAAATAGGAAAAGCCCAGTTCCTAGCTAGCTACATCCTATCAGAGAGCAAATAAACTGGTAAGAGAGGAAAAAGTAGGAAGGAAGTACTTTGAACTTAGCAACCTTACAGATAAAGATCAAGCAGAAAGACAGATAAAGAGGGAACACAGAAAATATCTATCTACACTCCACTGCTTCTTTTGGTCAGTAGCTGATGAGATACTGAACAGTCGGTGCAGCTGAAGTCCTAGTTCCAACATGTGTCAGGGGAGACACTAGAACACATTTCTCTTTACACTGACAGAGAGGGAGGAAGGGTGGGAGAGAGAGGGAGATGCCCCTATTTTCTGAACTGAAACTGAAAATCTTCTGAAACTGAAAGGATACAAGTTATGCTTTAGTTTCTGAAAATAAAAGATGATTTGGGCCCTAGGTTGGTCTTAGAGATGCTTCTTCACTTAACTAGTATTTTCTTCACTAATAAATGTCAAAGTAATTTTCACAAAAGATGGGGAGGAACACTGTTTGAAGTGCCACTAGATATTACCTTGCTCCACAATCAGTGATTGCCATTTTTAAAAAATGCATGCTTTACCAATAATTGTTTTCCTGCCCCAAAACAGTGTGTCTACTTCCACCCTTTGATTCCACTAGGAATCAAATGAAAAATGTGAGATCCTGTTGAGTAAGGAAAACGCAGATGAATATAAATATCATTCAGTGGTGAAACTGGAACTAATGGCTCCCAGGCCTCTGAGTCCAATCTGAAGAAAGATATCAGCACAGTGTGCTATGGAATATGGTTTTGTTTAACCCTGTAACATACCATGAAATGCAAGTCACATGAGTGCCCTATATGAATCCTCTTGAGATTCCTTTAACCACTTATTTAGATGTCTTAGGTATAATTAAATATGATGTTAGTAAATCTTATGGGGTCAAGTTCATCTTAAATGTGGTTCTTTTTTGCACTATTTCACTAGCTTCCAAATGCAAACCACTCAACTAACTAAGCAAGGAAAAAAAAAACCAGCCCGAAGCAACACCCTTGATGAACAGAAAAAAAGAATAGTAATGAAGAAGCAAAAGTGAGGTAGCTTGCAATATTAAGAGAGATGAAGATGGACAGGAGGGATCATTGTTAAATATCTACTTTTCTAAAATGGTATATTTGCAAATGCAATCCTTATATTCAAAAGGCAGTGGGTAACTCAATATCTCATGGTTGCATGCGGTTCCCACTATCATCTTTTGAACATACTTCAGCCACAATTGCCAAAAATCAGTGGCACTCTTTTCTGTCATTCTAAGATGGGATATATACAGAAAGTGTAATAAAAGCTCTGAAACACACTTAATGTAATTAATATAAAAACACTCCTCTTCCCATACTCCCAAATGTAGTAAAAAATAAACACTTTGGAATCCTTGGGGTTCTCTGAGCTCGGCTGTTTTCTTGCAAACGTTTTGTTACCCAGCTAGGTAACATCTTCAGTGCTAGAAGGGAGGGGGTTTGCTGTCTGTTCATATACAGTAGCTTGCCCTGCCAGTGTTGGGGGGGGGGGTGTTTCTTGGTAGTTCCTTGATTAGGGTATTGTTTACTGCTTGATTGTTTGTCTGGTGTTAATCTTGGTGTTACTCTCTGCTTATCTGGGTGATGATTGCTGGCAAGGAGATGTTCTGGTCTTTTTGTTTCCTTTTCATGGTCTCTTTTGTATAGTGTGTAAATGTTGCTTATCTCTGTGTGCCTGTTGATGGCTTGCTCCTGCCCATGTGTGTTAAATGCAGTTAACCATTTTTATTTCAGGCATGTTCAGCAATCTCCCCACTGGATCGCATTAAAATTACATCTATTTTTAGAGGGACTCCAGAAGAAATGTTGAAAGTGGTCTGTGATATGGCTGGCCAGTGGCCAATGTACATGGAACCCTTTTCCACTGACAGATTTTGTGGAAAGAAACTTAGCCTACTTTATTATTAGAAAATAACCTAAATTTTATTGTTTTCAATGAGAATTAATTTTAACAGCTTTTATCAGCTGCCTTAAGAGAGCAAACACTCTAAAAAGTGGAAGAAATCTATTAAAGAAAACAATACATACTGTAATGAGTGCTGGATGAGAGGCTTTGGACTGATGTGTGTGGCAACATTCTTGTGATTCTGCAAGCTAACACACATATAATCTAACAAATAAAACATTTAAAAAAGAAATGCAATGTGTTCATTATTATAATTATAAGGTCAACCCCCACCCCCAAATATTAGTATATTATAGCAACTGATATAGCAGATCAGATTTGAAATCATTAAAATATGTGAGTCAGAGAGCATTTCTGTGAGTAATAGAAACTGCCCTGCAAAACAAGGGAGATAATATGGAAGCCTGGAATTTCATCAGCAGTTTGCAGTTTGTTTCGACTTGCTTTCCTTCCTCTGCTTTCTGAGTTTGTTGAATACATTCCTTTGATTCCTGTGATCAAAATGAATCTGTGTCATCTGGTTCTTGGTGGCTTCGCTCCCCTTCATTGCATATACTGATGTTCTTCTCCTCTCGTAGTTTAATTAGTCAAAGGTTTTGTTCACTTGATTCTTCTGGTGACTCTTACAAAACCAAAATACTGTTTATCTGATGTGATTGTCCATCAGAGAAAATGCAGGTATGTCCATCTATGATATGCAAACAGAAGTGCAAAAGTGTAAAAGTAGCTTTGGATTCTCAAAGAATCCAGAAGTCCCAGATGGATATACTGCTAAAGCAGCACTGTTTTGATGGCCAGGAGCAACACCATTTCAGGGAGGGAGTTCTACGTTAGAGCTTCTTGTTTTTGTGTTTCCTTCTTAAAAATGACAAGAAACCATGCCTCTGAAATTCGGCTCTGCAGTCAGAGGGGGCTTCAGGGTTTGTGTGCAACTGTGTTCTGGAGGCTGCAGGTTGCACATCTCTGCATTTAAAAAACGAGAAGAATGGTTCTTGTATTATATAGTTTGAATATATGGTTATACCATCGTGTGCCTGCAGTTCTATATTCAGGCACCCTAAAAAGACTGAGTTTTCAATTTCTAGGGGAACAGGCATCAGCCGTGTTGGCTGTAGCTAATCCTTCAAATGAACACATGGAAGCTGGGCATGAGGACAGCATGTGTGATCTTATAGCTGCCTCCCCCAACTTTCAGTAGTCTGAAGGTCTGAAAGGACTGAAAATTCCTTTTCTTTAACAATCTGAGTGAGACCCTAGCAAGTACAAGCAAAGCTTACAATTTCCCTGGCTCATAATGAAAACAGGATGATACTGTCTAATCTGCAGAGACACAATCTTGGATTCGTTTATTATAATGAAGCACCCCACAGATGTTTTGTAGTGTTTTCAATTAAAAAACACATTGTAAAGAGAAAGAACCATACTGCAATCATCTAAAGATAAAAGTGGAAACAGCAGAATATCTTCCTGACACATTTTTGAAGGAAAGGAACATCTCTGACAACACAGGAAGCTAGGAAGCATATTATTAAGACTGAGAACACTGTACAGAAGGATTTCTCTATGGTAGATAATAATTTAGAATTTGGGGGAGAAAATCTGGAAAACAATTGTTAAGGCTGTACAGGGTAGGTAGGTAGGGTCTTTTCACCCTATGGCCAGTGGGCATCCTGGCACAAGATTCAAGACACCACTTTCCAGAGACAGCTTGATCAAAGCTAAAATAGATGTGACCGAGTTATACTCTCAGTATTTTTCCCATTCTTTCTCTGGTTTTGCACATTTCTGTTGCTTTTTTTAAAACTGACTGGGCTGCTGGGAGCTAAAGTCACAACATCTGAAAACACCAGGTTCTACCTTGTCTCAAATTATTTTTAAAAATTATACATTTATTTATTTATTGTTTCTTACTTTTCCAATCAAGCTTGAGTATAAGAAGACAATGTACTATACATTTCTATGCATTGTTACTCAGAAGTAAGCTATATTATATCCAGTTCCAAAGGAAATGTGGCTAAATTTGCACTTAGAAGGATACCATATGCAAAAGTATTTTTTTTAGACCTTAACGTGATAACATAGGTGCAAGATATTTAATATTCTTAACAAGAAACCGATATTGTCAAATATATTACTTAATCAGGACAATTTAATAAATTAGTAGGTAATTTAAAGAGAATAACAAAACCTCTCAGGTGGCACATTAATTATGGACTTACATTTCACTGATCAAGAATAATTGGATTATGAATATGGCCAGAAATAATAGATCTATTTTCAGGTTCAGTGGATTTATCTTTCTACAAATGAGAATAATGTCTTTTAGTTTGCATATCCAAACTAGCTTCCACTTCAGAAGTCTGAAACTATTCAGGTGGCTATTTTGGAAAAAGAGCCAAGTTGTGCTTTCCCTGCTAACATTCATGTGGGCAGAGAATAAAAGGAGTTCCTATATGGTAAAAGTATTTTTTGCATCCTAAAAATCCATAGAAAAGGACAAGATGTATCCATTTATGTTTTTGAATCGACTACATAATGACTCAACCTTCAGAAGCTGTTCAATAAATCACCGTTTCTTTCATTTCAAGGTTGTCAAAGGAAAAAAGGGACTTACAACATAGAGCATCTACTGCTGCCTTTTTCCATCAGTTGTTGGCTGGACACTAATGATGGGATATAGGTTGATATGCCAGGGACTCCTTGGCAATATGGGGGTTGTCTCCTTGGTGGACCTCCTATTATCACTGTATCCACAGGTCTTTTGGCACTCCTTCCATGGTATAAAATTGTTTTCCTTTCTGCAGTGCCTATTTTTCCAACAGGAAAAGGTGAATTATTTTTCATTTGCATAAAATAGCTATAAACTATGGAAATTTAAAATTACCTATTGGCCAACATTAGTGCATTTATTAAGGAAAAGGGCTAATCAACACTTTCAACCCATCACTCAGTTACTCAGCTGATAAATGTGCAGAAATGCACTCTTTTTTCACATCTATGCAATCACATACACACACTTCTTCCATCCCTCCCCTATATACATAGCTCTCTGAGCTGAAAAACACAGGAAATAGGAATTAACCTGGCACGCTGATTGTGAACAGTGGGAAGATGCAGATGGTATAATGGTCTGGGCCTTGTTTCACTTGCTGGTTTAGTGCAAGGAGATAAGTAGAGAAAGCCTTTCCATAGCATATTTTTGTTGGAGCACTTAAAAGCAACCCTCCGTGCATCAGGCTGTGCTTAAATTCAGATTATAATCCCACATCACTCATCTTTTACACAGGTTTCTTTAGATCACCATGTAAAGGATACCTCAATGATTAAAAGGTTTTAAATTGTCTTACTGATGTCACAGTTGCGGAAGAAAACTGAACAAGACATGGACCAACACAGAGAAATTTACCATATTAAATTTACCACCTTATTCATATAGTGCTGTAAGATTAGGCCAACTGTCTTGAAAAATCAGAAGAATTACATGCCAGTGGTTAGAGCTGGACTCAACTGTAGCTTGAATAAAGCAAAGAAAGGTTGTGAAACTACTACATTCATCACTGAATTTCAAAGTTTGGGGGACTCTGCTGATTGCTAATGAAAATGCAGCTGATGCAAAAGTGGTCAGGAATGCTGAGGTTTAGCAAAGGATCACAGCTCAGAAGGAGAAGATATGCTTTGCTTGGGAGCAGCTCAGAGCCACAGAATTACAGAGTTGAAGAAGGCCATTTAATCCATCAAGTCTTACCACCTGCTCAGTTTAGGAATACAAATTAAAGTACCCTCAAGATATAGGTATTTAACTGCTATTTAAACTCACCTAGTTGTAATTGGTTCTGCTGTCAAATTGCTTTGTTATATTATTTTCTTAACCTTAGTAGTGAACCTACTAGCATCCATTATTTCATGGTGTGTACTCTATGATGATAGAGAATGGTTTATCATACCCCTCAGTCTTCTTTTCTCCAACTCTTCAATCTTTCTTTATAGGGCTTAGTTTCTAGTCCCCTGATCAGCTCGTTGCAATGCATTGACTCTGTTCCAGTTTCTCTGAATCTTTCTTTTAAGTGTGGTTTTGGGACCAGATTAAATTCCTGGAGACATTCTGCCAGTCAGTGCAGGTAAAACTAGGTTAAATTAACAATGTTCTGAGGTGGTGGTAGGGGGAGTTGTGAACAGTTCACTTCTGAGGGAAACAAGTTCTTATATTTCTGCAGGCATTCTAAGGGATTATTCATTAGCAATAATGAGGCATGGTAGCATTTAAGATGCAATGTTATAGAAGTTTCATGGAGAAAATCTACTTATGTAGTTGCTAAGACTCGACAATGACTTGATGGCCCATAATCAATCAATCAATCAATCAATCAATCAATCAATCCTAAAAGTTACTGACACACTAAGAAGAGTAGTAAGAGATCATGGGAAACAAACCAGATACCATGAACATATTCACCCCTTCCAGATGCAGATTTTACAGTTGTTCCAAAAAAACAACTTGAACTATACACCAGCAGATGTAAAGGCTGAAGCTTTGGATCTGCATCCATTTCCTGTGAGCTCAAAGCTCTGAAATTCCACTTCATGTAGTGTATGCATTTGATCTATTGTTTTGGCCAGTTAATATTTTAGTAAGGCCCATAATCAGAAACTAGAAAATATAAAAGAAATCTGTCGCAGGTTTAAATTTACAAGATTCTCCAAAATGGATTCCACATCCACACCCCTGTAGCATAAATGGTGAAAGTGATGAAATTTGATAGAGTTGTTTTTCTCTTGTCAAAAATTCTCATATGAAAAACATTTGCTTTTGAGAAATATGACTAGGGAAAAACATGTATTTAACAGTTTTGTATAAAAAATGGATAAGAGTGCTAGAATGAATGTACTTAAGAGCTTACACTGGGAATATTTCCATAACAAAAATGACATAGAGTAATTCTGTCCTTTAAAATAATGTTTCTTGGGGAATTTAATAATTACATTATTAGAAGAAGATATAAACAAAAACTTTGTAGGGTAGGGATAGCTGTACACAAACATGTAAATTGTGTAAGCTGTACACAAACTATTTTAAATAGTGTTTTAAAAGGCCATCTTTTAAAACATGGTAGAGCACAGAATTGTTCTACTAAAACAGACAGTAAAACTGACCACACTGATGCTGACATGCACACAATGTTTTTAGGCAAAAATCCCTTTAAAATTATTCTAAATCTTTAGCATTTTCCTCTCAGGTGAGAAAGCACGACTCCTAATCTGCACTTGCAAAGGGAAGAGGCACACAGCCCAACTCACTCATCAACCGGGATTATGTCTTCCATATCCAGATGGTCAGGCTGAAATTTTAGCATGCTTACAAATCTAATTTCCTGTGAGGTACATGAGAACTGTAATATGAGAAGATCCTTTGCCACAAATGCTATCCTGAACTTAGTCAAAAACACAATTTCATCCTCAGCAAACTGGGTGTAGAAGATGGAGGCCAATTTTGTTCCTGCTGTTTCCTTGTTGGCAAGCTAATATAAAAGCTTTGTGTTTTCCTACACTTACAGGGATGCAGGTAATGTGCTGATAAAAGGAAAACTGCAGCATTAGAAAGACAAAAAGCACACCATAATGGATAGAATGCAAGTCAAGTTGAAAAGTGTGGTTTCTAAGCTTGGTTTTCGCTTGCAGACGTTTCATTACCAAAGCATATTCTCCACTATTGTAAGTTGAAATGTGCAGGCAGAGGGCTCCTAATCTTCTTTTTTCTCAAATAGCCATTTCCTCACCCAGGGTATGCAATAATTACTTTTCATGTTTCACATTCTGAAAACATGCTTTCCCAAAGTGGAGAGCATTTTCAATTTTTGTTCAGCAAATATCTATGTTTTGGTAATTGATGGCTTGACTGAAGGTGTTTTTTTAAAGGAAAATAACTACTTAAAACACCCACACGCAAATACTTAATTAAAAAATTGCTCTGACCTGGTAAGCTTTTTAAAATTTTGAACTAAGTTTAGTTTTCTGTACCTTTACACATATCATTTTGAAAGTTACTTTAACCTTCTATTATTTAAGCTACATTGGTAATGCAAGGAAAGGCTGATTTTTTTCTGCCTGTTGTCTTCTTTTTTAAACAATTGGATTCATTTTCTTGTACAAAATCAAAACCACTCAAAAGCTTGTTTCAATTCAGGCATTTCTTCTGCAGATTCTTTAACATGCAGCAAAAAAATGCTATTTAATTTCACACTCAACTAATCCTTTAATTATTTTCTTTCATACAGAATAGAAAAGTCTATCAGTTCCATAATAAAATAAAATTAAAAAGTTAGATTGTTATTCTGAACTTTGGACTATCTTCTTTTCTCCCCTCCCCATAGCCCCAGCCCCCAGCCCCAACTGGGAATATAATCAAATATCAGTGTTGATGGTTAGTGATAAATTATCCTTGGGGGTTATTTTCCATTCTTATATCACTTGTAGTGGAAATGAATCCGCAGGATTGGGTGTACCTTTTCATTCATTCAACAGATTTTTTTCAGCTTCTAATAAATGGGCTTTTGGGCAAAACAATATTAAGTGGTTTTCATTTAAGATTTAAAATAAAGAGGCAATGTTTATTTCACAGTAAACTAAAGGGGGAAAAAAGGCCTAACTCAATATAAGTGATACTGTGTGGGTGCTGAGGCCATAGAAATTAACCACACATTATTGGAAAGGTCAGAGAGTGGAAATTTAACTTTTTGCTTCCTGGGTTCATTTATTAAAAAGTACTATTGGTAAAGCCCTCTTGAGTAAAAAAATGTTGGTTTAAGATAAGCAGCCTTTGTCCTCATAGGTCAGAGAGAGCAGTGTATATCCAGACATTATGGCCAGTCATCAGAGATGATGGAGGTTGTAATCCAACATCATCTAGAGAACATTTTTTTCTCAATTTTGTTCCAAAAACTGTAATTAGTGGGCGGGGGGGGCATACCTTATTTTTGTATGAGCAGATGTAGGTGAGGCTCAGAAGAAGCTGCTTGAATAATATGCTCAGGTAATCCAATTTATTATCCAACTTCAATTAACGCTTTAAAATAAAACAAACAATCAAACATGCTTCCTTGATTGGCTTGTACTAGGATTGTGCATGTTTTTTTTGTTTTTTTTTCAGAAGTTGTCCAAACATAGGCATGCAAGGACCACAACTCTTTAAAGCAGCTAATAGAAGAGAATATACATAGCTCAGGGTTGAACTGTGGAGTCCTTGGGGTTCTCCGAACTTGGTTGTTTTCTTGCAGACATTTTATTACCCAACTAGGTAACATCATCTGTACTAGTGAGTGTGGGGTTTGCTCCCTGTTTATATACAGTAGCTTGCCCTACCAGTGTTTGTGGTGGTATGATTTTCTTCTTGGTAGTTCTTTGATTAGCATATTGTTTTCTGCTTGATTGTTTGTCTGAGTTGGTAGTTCCTTGATTAGGGTATTGTTTACTGCTTGATTGTTTGTCTGGTGCTAATCCTGGTGTTAGTCCCTGCTTATCTAGATGTTGATTGCTGGTGAGGAGGTGTTCTGGTGTTTTTGTTTCCTTTTTATTGTCTCTTTTGAATAGTGTGTAAATGTTGTTTATCTCTGTGTGCCTGTTGATGGCTGACTTGTCTGAATACCAAGCATCCAGGAATTCCCTCCCCTTTTTGCATTTAGCTTGGTCTAAGATGCTGATGGTTTCCCAGTTGAAACTATGGTTAAGTCTGTTCATGTTGTGAGATTAAGGAGTTTCCATCATGTCTTCTTACTGCTAGTAGGTGTTCATGGATGTGCTCTGCTAGTCTTCTGCCTGTCTGTCCTACATAGTGGCTGTCATACTCCTTACACTGCATGTTGTAGAGGATGCCTACTTTTTCTTCGTGGGCTACTGGGTCTTTTGGTTTACTTAAGATGTTTCGGAAGGCTTTAGTTGGTTTGTGCTATGGTAATGCGATGTGGTTGTAATAGTCTGTGGGTTGTTTCTGAGATGTTTCTGATGTATAGCAGTGTTATCTGCTTCATAGCTTGTGTTGGTTGTGCTGTAGTGGGTTGAGTGGTCAGGCACTTTTTGATAAAGTTGCATGGGTATCCATTTTGTTGGAAGATGTTGTATAGATGGTCTGTTTCCTTTTTCTGCTGTTCTGGGTTGCTGCAGTGTGTTCATGGTCATCTGAATAATGTTCTTAACAGCTCTTCTTCTGGGAGGTTGCATTGTTACATTGGTAATGGAGCACTTGGTTAGTGTGGGTTGTTTTTCGATAGACTTGTGTTTCTAATTTGCCATCATTTCCTCTGCTGATCTGGATATCCAGGAAGGGTAGTGTGTTGTTGTATTCTTCATCCCTTGTGGATTTTATTCCTTTGAAGATGTTGATTGCTTCATGTGTCTTCTCTAGTACTTTTTATATTATGATGCAGGTGTCATCTACATACCTGATCCATACTTTTGGTTGAATGCGTGGGAGTACTATAGTTTCTAGACGCCGCATTACAATCTCTGCTATGAGTCCTGAGGGTGGTGATCCTATGGGTGTTCCTCTGATTACATTTGTCCATCATACTAAAAAGCAAGCTACTGTATACATAGGGCAAACTACTGTATATATACAGAGAGCAAACCCCACTCCCTTCTAGCACTGAAGATGTTACCTAGGTGGGTAATGAAATGTCTGCAAGAAAACAACCAAGCTCAGAGAACCCCAAGGATTCCACATCTTTAAAGTAGCATCTCCTTTTAAAAAGTGCTGCATTTTGCTTCCCCATGTATCAAATGGTATCTTCCAATAATATTTTTATAGCCCTAGTTTACATATATGGACTGTAACTGTAATCCAGAGGATCAATGCAGTATTGATTTTTTTTGAGGAGTGCTGTAAAGTGTAGGAATATTTCAGAAGCATTAGCAATTCATCAATAAATGGTTTTATAATGTTTTTCAGTGACCAATTTATTTAATCTTGCTAAGATTCATAAATTACTTATTTTGGGGAGCTGTTTTACATTGGCCTTACAATGTTCTCTCTGTGTGTATGTGTGTGTATGTGTGAGCATGTATCCAATTTGCCATGAATTTCATGAAAAGTATCACATTGAACTGAGAGATTACATGCCAGACATTTGTCTGTGACACATTTTTACTCTATTTAAAACTGGGGATGGAGGGTAACAACAGTTTGAGAACCAGAATTTATAACTTTTTGATAAAGTGAAATACCAACAGACGAAAGCCATCTTGGCAGCAATTAATATGAAGAACGCTCCATCAGACCATCCAGACAAAATAAAAGAGACAAACATACGACAGGCTCCACAGTTTAATGTACTTGACCTGTGGTCATAGGGGAGTATTATTACCCTTCAGAGCCAATTTTTCTTTAACCACAAAAGCATTTTGCTTTCTTTTTAATGGCTTTCCCATCTATTTTTTATTTGTTGGAATGCCTTCTTGCTATTCCAATGTTTCAGTGAATATGGAACCACCAGATTTTTTCCCTGTTTGTTTATTGATGGGTTTGGTTTTGCAAGTGCTTTATGCCCCACAATGAAATTAGATTCAGTGTCCAGTAATAAAGTTAACAGTGATTTGAGTCTTTTTTTTCCTCTTTAACAGCTTGGATATTAGGTTCTGCTTCAGCATCAGGGAAAGAGAAAATGTTAATGAAATATGAAGTTTGAGTAGTTCTCATTTGTAAGGATGATTTACAGAATGCATGCTATGATATAGCTGTTACTAATGATTAGTACTTTACCCAATCAAAATGTTGATTTCTTAGGATGTTTATCACAAAAATCCAGATCATTGTTCATTTATCAGTATGAAAAGGCAGCCTCAGGCTGCAATCTTATTTACTCATGAGGAGTTCCATAAAATGCACTGAAACTCACTTCTAAGTAAACATGCAGAGGATGAGATCACCAATAATCCATGCCATCACAGTAATCTTTGTTTTTAAATTTAAATGGCTCTTACAGACAAGCACCAACCAACTCATAGTTAGTAAATTGATTCACTACTTGATACTCATGAGCTTTTTTACTGTTAAAGCTAACTTGGAATGTACAGCCCTCAATATTGATTTACTTCGGAAGTTATGATATTGTGAAATGGAACACTGGGCCAAAGTTGATGTGTTATACATTTTCGGTTCAGACCTTTTTAAAATAGTGTTCACTTATCACCAATGTAACATGCTACTTAGTGTTGCTTTAGCTGTTCATACATATCAATTGATCACTCATGATTTGATTCACATTGGACTAAACTGTGCTGAGAAGTATTCAGTTGGATAAACTCTAATTTGGATCTAGTGACTTGAGTTTCATGTTATATGAATATATATATCTGGATTTGTTTTATTAGAGGTCCTCTAGATGTAGAATCATAGAACCATAGCGTTGGAAGCAACCTCAGAGGTCATCTAGGCTAAGCCCCTACTGAGGGTAGCAATCCTCAGACCATCCCAGACAAACTGCTGTACAATCTTTGCTTGAAAGCCCCCAGTGATGGAGCACCCATGACTCTAGGAGGCAAGCTGTTCCACTGCTTAATAGCTCTCTTGGGCAGGAAGTCCTCCTCCTTTCAAGTTTGACTCTCCCTCTGTAAAGCTTTTACTCATTGGTTCTTATCCTACCCTTGGAGAATCAATCCACATCCTCTTTCCTGTGACAGCTCTTCAGCTATTGGACGACTGCTATCATCTTGCTCCCCAAGTTTTCTCTTTTTAGGCTAAACACACCAGTTGCTTTAACTGTTCTTCACAGGACAGGTTCATTTCATTTCAGTTATCAAATATCAAACCAAAAAAAAAAAAAAAGAGTTTATAACATATAACTTAAGTTGTGACTTGTGTTTAGCTCATCTGTACATTAGCAATAGTAATTAGCAATAATTCTGATCTGCCAGTGACTGAATCCTGTTTAACTTTAGCTAATGATGTTAAATAAAACATTCTAGTTAAATTTTCATTTTGTACATCTGTGTTACAAACGTTGGACATTAGAAAAACTCATTGACTTTATTATGAATTTCATAGTGAAGGAAATAAGCTGAATTTTAAAAGAGTTTTCAATAGGCATTTTAGCTATTCACTTTGAAAACTTTGGAACCTCTCAGTTAAAGGATTTTAAAATACAAAGCCCATCCTATCACAATCCAAGAATGACTTCTGAAAGGTTTTACAGAGTTAATGCCAGTAAAACATAAGCCAATAATCAAGCAGTTGGTTGGCAAGGAACAGGAAGGGACAGCCGTAATTGGTATAATATGGCACAAGGATGAAAGAGATTTAGACATCTTTTTTTAATGCTATTCCCGGATTGTAAGAGAAAAATAGAGGCAATGTAAAGCTGCAGAGCTGATGCAGCATAACCATAATGGGCCCAGTTTCTCTACTTTACTTCCTCTAATCAAGACAAAGGAATCACTTTGCTTTTAAGTGCTACTTTTCTACCAGGAATCAAGAAATCTGTATTATTAATGGGCATTTTACAATACAGGATTGCATTTATTATTATGAAGGAATATTACATGACTTGTTATAAGAATACTTGTTCAGCCTGATGTGTTATGTTGATTTATGACCAAGCGGTGTATCTTTCAATCATCAGTCTACCCAAAGTCCATATTGTTTCATAGATTCAATATATTCTAGCTATTTTCTAAACCCTATTAACCATTCAGTAGGAAAAAGATGCAGTGGTAAAAATGTTTCCTTTGGCTAAAATCAAGCAACAAAACCCTAAAATGAATAGCTATAGGATAAGTCAATTAATTATAAATATGAATAATTTGTAACTCGACTTCTAGGATTAAAAACATTTTCATATCATGGAACATAATGCTATATTCCTGAGATTCTGAAGGAAGTGTAAGATTACTGAACGAAAGTGACAATGCACCTTTTATTTTTTCCTTTTTTGTTACAACAGCACCATGAGGCAAAGAGTAGTTCCAAAATAAACCAATCTCCATTTACTTCTTTGACCACTGACTGGAATTTGTATCTACCAGTAAATGATTAGTTGATTTCTGCTCTTGGAAAATATTACAAATTAGGTACCATATAGGAAAAATAATATATATTTCAGCATGTTTTAAGGAAGTAATAAAGAACTGAAAAAAAACAACAACTGAAGCCAGTATAAAAAAGTAGAAATTGTAGATTTGTGGGTATAATGTATTTTAAATAATTTTATTGCATTTTTAAAAAGTTTTATTATTAAGTACAGGTCTATGTATTTTATTGTTGTGCTTTCTGGCCCAAAGGTTTGATTTGATTGATTTGTGAGTTCATCTGTACTTGTTCTGCCATTGAGTATTTGTTAACTAATCACATTCCCCAGTTTTTTTCCCCCTTTAAAACAATCTAACACACAAAAACCACAGTAAATAAAAAACAGTTCAGAGTTTCAAGTTTGACAAATAATTGTGAAACATTTCCCTTTCATACCAACTTTGTAATAGCCATCAGCTGATTATGGATTTTTATTACCCAAGCATGGATTTTTAGCCTCTTTTACTTTACTTTCAAGGATTGTCTTGATTACTGATATTGTAATCTACTCAGGATTCTGTTATTTTTTACCAGTCTAGATTTGGAATAAATGTATGCTATATGTTGAAGTCTCAATGTTGAACATAAAAAAAGAAAAGTATAGAAAATAGATTCTTCTCTCTTAAAATCATGTGTGTTTGAAACCAGCGTTCTTTAAGTAGGCAACGCACAAGAAAAGAAAAATAAATTGATATTTGTTCTAGAATTATTAATTAGTATATTTGATCAGTTCTTTGCCAGTGCTGGAAACAAAGTTTCAACCTTTTCGTAGCTCATTTCTCACGTGTCATTGCATAAAAATAATATTGCACAAGAAATCCTTTGCAGTATGTTGACTTTTTTTTTTTTTTTGCCACTGAAACACAGTGGTTGTCAATGGTTTTACAGCAACAGTTGAGGGTACTGCTTAAACAGCTTGAAGCTCAGCAGGAGTCAGCAGGAGAGGTCCTCTTAATGAGGTCATCACTATTTGAGACCTGCTTTAAAGATACACTCATTTTCAAGATCCATTTCATAGAATTACTGAATTGTGGAGTAGGAAGGGACAATATGGACATCTAACCCAATCCTCTGCAATATGCAGGAAAACCAATTATACCATCCTTGAGAGGTGGTTGTCCAGCCTTTTTTAAAAAAAATATTGCAGAGACGGAGAATTCACAACCTCCATAGGTAGTCTTTACCACTATTAAACAGATCTGTCAGGAAATTTTTCATAATGCATAAAGAAAATCTAGGTAGCTGCAACATTATTTCTGTGGCAAAGGAAATAATTCCTATCCATCTTCCCTATGGCAATTTTTTAATGTACCTGAACACTGATATCATGTTTCCCTTCAGACTTCTTTTCTCAGGCTGAACATTTCAAGTTTCTCCAGCTGCATTCATAGGGCATGTCCTCAAGTTCCTGAATCATTTTTGTTGCCCCCCCCCCAACCTGTTCTAATTGGTCAATATCTTTCTGAAATATATGATGCTCAGAATTATATACAGTACTCCAGGTGTGGTCTCATTAGTGCAGTGTTCTCCAATCACAGGATATACTCCCTCAGCATTTGCATTCTTCTTATATTCAGCATAGTAATGATGGTTGTGCCTTTTCAATTTCTACTGGTTTCAATAGTGATTTTTACCTGTTTTACCACCTCATTTGATCACTGGTTGAATTACTGTTACAATTAGGGTGCTTTTCCTAACTTTGAACTAAAATCTGAGTCCCTGTTACTTAAGATTATTATTCTGTGTCCTGCATTTTGGGATAACAGGAAACAACTTTTGTTTTTCTTATATTTGTTACTTCAGTGGTTGAAAAGTGCTTTTTTATTGCTTTGTTAGTATTCTGAAGTCTAAACATTACCCAATTGAAAATCTTACTTCTTTACTTTCTTTGCTCCAGTTCCAGTTTCTCTGATACTTTCTTAAAATGTGGTGCCCAGAAACATAATTGAGCTCACCAGTGTGAGACTATTTCTTCCTGTCTTTGTAAAACTTTTGTTATTTTCAAACCACATCTCTAACCTATCAAAATCAATTTGAATTGAATTGAAACTTTAGCTATCCCACACAATTTTGAGTCATCTGCAAATCCAATAAGCATTTTCCCCACCTCTATTTTTCTCATTAATGAAAATGTGGCACAGGACCAAACTTTGAGGCATTCCACTCCAGTCTGAAGAGTTTTCAAGCCAGCTGTGGATGTATTTAATGGACATCTCATCCAGCTCTGTTGCTTGCAAAATCAGAATGCCATGGGCTACTCTCAAAATACTTTCTGAAATCAAAATATATTATGTCCACTGTATTCCCATAGTAAAAGAAAATTTCCTAATCAAAAAATGAAATGATTGTGGCAAAACTTTTTCTTGACAAATCCACACTGCCTTCTGGTAATCACCACATTGTTTTCAAGGTACTTAGACATTTAACAGTTTATGATCTGCTCTGGAATCTTCTAGAATCTTCTAGGTATTGATGATAGACTATAGTCCCAGATTCTCCTTCTCCCCACCTTGTTAAAAATAGGAACAATGTTTGCTATTCTCCAGTTGACAAGCACTTCCTCTGTTTTCTAGGATTTTTCAAAGCTAGTGTATAGATGTTTGGCCAAACCATCAGTTTGTTTCTTCAAAACTGTGAGATGCTATTTATCTTGTCCTGGAGATTTAAATTAATTGCAGTTAAATAGCTCTTCTCTGATCACGTCCCTGTATCTTGCTCACTTCAGTTAACTGGCAGAAAACAAATACTCTTACTGTAGAAGATAAAGCCAGAATAGGAGATGACCAATTCTGACTTTTGGTTGTTGTTGTTATTGTCATCTGTTCATAAGTTCATCTTCCCTTAACTACTGATATTTCTTTTTGCTTTGTTAGGTTTTGAGCATACAAAAACACTTTTTGCTGTTCTTAGCAGCACTTGCAGCCTTAGCACAGTCAGATACCATCTCTTCAATTCTGTTCTCATTTTGCTTTTCCTTGATGACTTGTCTGTGTTCCACGTACTATGTCTTTATTTTCAGATATTCTCTTAAGCATTTTGTGCAATCATAGTGGATTCCTTTGCCATTTTTTCCTTTTCTTTTTTCCTTGTTGGAACTATTTACAATTGTTCTTTAATTTTCTCCTTTTTTAGAAACCCCTGCACATTTTGGACTCTTTTTTCTATTTAGCTTCTCCTGCTGTGGAATCCAAACAATTTATTGATCTCAGTTTATTAAAATCTTGACATTGAAGTTTGACATATACTTAACTATATGTAGCTTTAGTTTCTCTTAATATCAAAAGTTATTGAACATTTTTCCCAAAGACGTCCACTACTTCCACGTGTGTAATAATCCCTACTGTTTAGGATCAAGTTAGAGATAGCTAATCAACTTGTGCCATCTTATAGAGTCTAAAGAAAATTATCAACAAGGCAAATAAAATATTTTGTAAATGGGCTATGCTTTACAGTTTGCTTTTCAACAAACATTGTGAAAATTAAAGTCTCCCATCATTACTTCATAGATCTTGAAAGACCTACAATTTGCTTTTGGAAAAGGTCAGCCGCATATTCATCTTGATGGCGGGCTCAGATGGATAGAAAGGTGAGAAATTAATTGATTAAAAAAAAAAATTTGGGAAAAACTTTTTTTTTTTAAAAGAAGCCCCCAGTTCTTTTTGAAAAGAGACTTGATTATAAATATTTTAGATTGCTGGAAGAGATCAGTAAGATTGCTAATGCTAGTTGTTCTCAAAGAGTATTCAGAAGTTCCTGATTTCTGGTCACGGAGAAGGGTTTTTTAAATCTGCTATATCTTGTCATTTTGTATAATATGACAATGCAATAACTTTTATTCTATTAATCTTTTAAAAAATTACCATTTAATTTCAGCTGCCTTTAGCAGCCAGATCCTATGAGCCACTTTACAGTATTTGCTTTTTTCTGCTTTTATAGTTTTAGCAGCTTTGGAATTCTCCCATGGATGCTGATTAGGGATTACAATCAAGTGTGGTGCTGCTAAATTTTGGATTGGTTTGATGGTTTTCCTTGATGTAGCCAAAGACTACATGGATCAGATTGCCCATCTATCAAAAATTGATACTGGGAATCAAGAAGCATCCAAATTAAACATACACTGATTAGAAAGATGAGACAGTTCCAGATATTTTGAACTGATAATTATCCATTGAGCTATTATTTCCCATTACATTGCTGTAATTTGTTAAATTGTTGATGTAGTAAATAACTGTGATAAAGAAACGAGATCTAAAGAATCTTAGCATCAAGAGTGATATTTCCCATATTATTAAGACATGATTTGATTACATTGTTTGCTCTCTTGGGAAAATATATAATACAAACTGTTGAAACAATAGTAGGTTCACACATAGTCTAAGCACAGAGATTATCAATGAGTCAACTGCAGATTTGCATGACCTGCTGCTACAAATAAAGAAAGTAATAACATCTTGGCTTGCACATGCCTATATGGGTGACTTCTATTTGTGCAACCTGTCCATTTATAGTTTGCGGTAGATGTCTCCCACTGTCATCAGTTTTCAAAAGCAATGGTTTAAACAATGGAGAAATGTACAGGAATTGCCCTAAATCTCATGTGCTTCACCAAACATAAATAGCCATTGGATAAAAGGCATTTATCCATTAATTTCAGAATGAGTGCCTACGATGAATCTGACAGGGTTTTTTTTGGTAGAGATGACACTCAGTAGTTTCAATAGAAGGGAATATATGTAACTTAGGGTTCAACTGTAGAGTCCTTGGAGTTCTCTGAACTTGGTTGTTTTCATAGGGTTTTTTAATATTAATTTTAAATAGTAGTTTTTATATTAATTGTTCTGCAATGAACCAAAGTTACACAGTTTGCATTCTTTAAAATCTTAAAATCTTTTCCATAATAAAGAAACGCACATGTTAACAGAATCTAAAGAGTCAGACTGTAAAAAGTACAGCAGCCATTTCTTTTCCAGTTATTTTTGTATCTGAAATGGCAAACAAAACGTTCTAGAAACCCTACATGTGAAATTTCAATACTCCACATTTCTGCTCAAGATTTGTTAATAACACTTTGAAAAGCATAACTTAAAAATGAAACTTTTTTATTATTCAACTCAAGTTATGGGTGAATGGACCATTTTACAATAATATTACATTTTAAAACCAAAACTATAAAAAGATGCTTAATGTAATTTAAATGTGTTTTTGAAACACTGATGGAACATTTCTTTGCGGATTTTTTTTTTTTAATCCCAGTCTCATACACACACTGTCTCACTAAATTCTGGTAAATATATTTTTACAAACACATTAGGTGAGTAATTGCTAATCATGTAATTTTAAGAACAACAGTTATTTATGTTTGGAATTTCAAGACCTTTCCTTGATTTACAATTTCAGTAAAATTAATTGTTCTCTTTTTAAAGCATTGTGAAGAGAGTATATCACGATATAGTTAACATCTCAATAATATTCAAAGAAGAATCCATGGTATGTAAAAATTGATTGTGTTTATTGCTGCCTATCTTTTGTCTGTACCTGTACATGTGAGCAAAGGACATTCTTTCAGCTAGACTTCCAGAAACTGCATTTCAATGAACAAATGGGGAACTGAAGGCAGTAATTTTGAGATTATTGCCACATCACCCAAAGTAGTTTGTTTTCAGCCAGTTCGACTGCCTATGAAATAATTTAAAGAAGTAGAACACACATTAAGAATGATAGGTTTTTGCAATACAATACAGTAAGAATGGGATGCATATTTCTTAGCAAAATTTAGGAGCCATCTATTTTCTGGAACGCAGATAGGATACATCCTCTTTTTGACCTTGTAACAATCCACAAGCCTCTGACCAATGTTAATGTCTATTAAGTGACTCTTTGTACCCTTGCATAAGAACATAAAAACAAGTGCGTATTTTATGATTATGGAGCACTTAAGTCAGATTACTAAGTAAGTACCTGTAGGAAAAATAAGTGTCAATAAAGCCCTCATTTTGGCTAGACAAAATTATTTAAAATTAAGCACTCAGAGGGTTAACATATGCTTAAATTACACATAATAGCTCCTACCTCAATTGATGAAAACATTCATTGCTGTTATTCCCATTTGAAAATTATATATATATTTATATTTATATGTATATCTCAAAATAGCCTTAACCCTTTGAGGATCGTATTAGCAGCAAATCACAATCTAGACTAGGCTTCCCCAATCTGGTATTCTCCAATGTGAGGCAGAAATGCTCGGAAATTCTGGAAGGACAGTCCCACCACATCTATGGGTGTCAGGCTGCAGGAGGCTAGTCTAGACAGAAAACAAAGACCATCTCAATCATATAGGAAACTATTGTTACAAAGATACTGTAAAACTCCTTTCTGGCATCTTTGTCAAGCAACTGATACAGACAAAATCAAATGGAAAAATTGCACACGGTTTCAAGAATTGTTGTCAAAATCTCAAAGGGTTAAGCCAAGACCTTCAACAGAAGTGATGTATTAAAAGGGTGAATTGGGTGAGCGAACAGTCTCAGATGAACTTGGTGAATAGTCTTCTGATTCAGAGTTGAGTTCAGGAGGTGGTGGCTGTGGCTTATAACGTCCCCTCACATCCGGGTTGCGTCTTCGTCGGAAAACCTGCCTCTCCTTATCAAGAGCGGTGGTCTGGCAGGGGCATAAAATGAGAATAGATGAGATTAGGCTGTGCATGAAATAGCAAATCTGACTCCCATTTTTCCCCTTTTTCCTTTTCAAAGCAAAAACCTCAGCCCAGGTCAAATTAACCCCCTCTCCACCAGGTTTGGCTAGTTTTGCAAGCTTTAATCCATTACATGACTCAATTCATATCAAAGTGCATAATCCAACCTATAAAGAGGCAGTGTGATCTCATCAAGCATGTACAGTATGAGTGCATGTCTCTGTATGGATGCCATATGTTAGACTTCTGGAAGCTATTAATTTTTTCGAATAGTGGGTTCAGGTTTCAGACAAAATGCAGACTAACCTGCTTTTTTCAAAGGAGATCTCAGTTCTGAATAGAAATTCAATGCAATTTAATCAAATGAGAAAGGTAAATATTTGCCAATGTTCAAAACAGTGAAGGTATCCATTAACTACTACAGAACTATCAGACAAGAGAAAGGTATTATCAAAACGCTTCTTGCCTCTCTTACTTCATGCTCTCAGTACTTACTACTCCTCTTTCCCCTTTAACCCAGGCACTTGCTCATACATATTGCAAAAGCACACAGAGCATTTCTCCTTCCCTTAAATTTGCACTTAGCTTTCCTGTTAATCTTTTTATACCTTTTCCAGCCAACCAAACTCTACTCTCCCCCATTCTCTTCATCCCATATTGGCCATGTCTCAGTGTGAATTAAATTGCCACCATATTCCACTAACATGTCAGCTGGAGTCTCTTGGCCAATAACCTACTTTCTAGATCATTCCAGCCAGATCACCCCCCCCCCCCTTCCTATTTAAATATACACACAGAGAGGCTTTTGAGGAGACTTAAGTTCAAGAATTAAAAATTGCCTACTTCATATCCACAAGTACATATTGCTTTTTAAATTACAACTACAGAATTTCAAAGCCATTATTTAATCATCCAATATAATATTGGTCTTAATAAGCATGTGTTTAATTTTCAGAATCAGTCCAAGTTTTGTTAGTTTGGGATGGGTCTTTAAATGTAATCTGAATTTTCTGCATTTCCAAGAAATGGGACTGAAAGTTAGCCTATGAACTACAAATTCTCACTGTAGTAAACAAAGCTCAAAACTACTGGATAGTTTAGGTTAAGAAAGCTAAGTGAAATGTTGGAAAGACTATTATGATGGGCTGATTTTAAAAAGAATATAATCAAGGGGTTATTATACTTCAAAAGATATATCATTTTTTCTTGAGACATTCACAATTTTTTTTGTTGGAAATCTACCAGATATACAGTGACCCTGGTTACAGGATGGAAATACAGTTATAGACTGAACAATTTTGAAATGATTTGATAGATGAAAACTAAATCTATCAGGTTAGTGCAGAGTAGTATTATAGCAATCTATGTTTTAAAATAATGCAATCAGGGTCCCAAAATAATGTAATAAAGGCAGAAGATGGACATTGCTTATAAAGCAAATGGATTCAGTTAAGCTAAATTGTTCCACTAATAGTTTTATAAAGGACTAATACCAAATGGCAATAAAAGTTCATCTTTGGATCTTGGAAAAAATAACACAATAATTTGAAATAAGAATACTAAATTCCAACTGCTATAGTTTGCCAAAGATTCTTTGTTTACTGCTGGTCCTTGGAAAAGGCCTAAACAGTTTTCAAAGTTGTGCCTTAAAACCAACTTTATGATTATATTTTAATAGAAAGCAGAAGACATTTGGAATCATATTCACATTACATATAGCATTTACAGTATATAATTCTCTGTAACAAATGGAGAGAATGGCATACATTACTATTCTATGACATACAGATTTGCATTTAAAATCTTTCTGTGCACAAAAGGAGTTCATTTAAAGATTGACTCACATCACATCATTTTTATATTAATCCCAGATTCACGAAGAATTCTTTCTTCAGCAGGGAAGTCTAAATTAAAATCTCCACTGCAATCCAGAGGAACATTCTGCTAGCACAAGGATAAGCAACTTTTTGTTTTGACTTTAAGGGTGAATTAATCCTCATATTTCTATGCAATCGGGGTTAATCTTGTATAAATGAAAATCTTCCACCCTTATGTCTAATTCAACCGTTTGCTCTTCTAGCTACCCAGTCAATAAGGAACCTACACATGAGAACTATAGCAAAATCATAGTCTGTGACATCCATAATGCAGAAGTCATATATTGGCACTAACATGTTTGCAAAAATCCTTCTTGGTGCCCTTCCAGCTTTCTATTCTACTTAAATTCTAAAGATATTTAGCATTAGCTCAATTTATAACAATGTCTCAGGGAAGAAGGAAGAAGGAAGAGGAGAAGGAGAAGGAGAAGGACTGATGTGGTTTTCTACCTTCCAAGACAAAGGGTGGGATGGTAGGAAATATTGAGGTTGTATATGATGGGTCGGGGGGTGTTAGAAGAGAAGGTGTGGAGCAATTACAAATTTCCAGTGTTGCTACTAGCCTAAAAGATTGCTTATTCCCATATAGGTCTTAATAAACTCAGGTGCCAGTTGACCCTGCATATGTAGTGGCAGGCTTCCATGGAAGTTACTAACTACAGAAGTAGGTGTTAAAACTTCAGTTCCTCTCTGTAACTTTCTACCTTTGCAAACCATATTTCTTTCCAAGATATCCATACACCATTTCATATACTGCCATTTATCTTGAAACTTCTCATCTCCCTTTTCAGGATGTCATCCCTCATACAACCACAATTTTCTCACTCTTCCTCTTCCATCAGACCTATTTACTCTTTCTTCATATATTTGTTTATTCATTCTGTCTTACATAACAAAAATACCTCAACATTCTTACATCATACTAGCCATTTGTGTTCGTTTTTTGTAATCTGCATTCATTTAGCAGCCGTTTATTATTAACCTTATTTCTGCATGTTTCAACATATAGACTTAAGTACCCCATTCCTACAGCATCCAGTGTTTATCCTGACATACCCATCACTCATCTCTGCACAATAAAATGGACACCAACATGCTTATTTGCAGTCATTTCTGCCTCTATCAACAAGCATTCATTCCTTGCAACAATTCATATCACTGAAACATGCTTCTTTTTTGCAAACATCTGAATGTTTTAACTTTTCTCCATCTTCAGGAAACATTCTACTGAGGTACACAAATTTAGTTTTCATTCTACAGTGCAAATCCATCTACTTGCTCTAGTTTTTCCACTATTTATGAATAATTGCCCCATTTTCCTGTTAAGTGCAATCTTCTTGATCTTTGTTTTATTAATGAGCCCACCCATTCTCTTTATTGAACCATAAAAGCTAATATTTTCTGCAAAACATTCAGGTTCTCACCCAACAACACAATGTCATATGAATACAAAATACACCCCTATTCTTATTCCCCAATGAATGTACCTTCAATGTCATCACAAGCAATCCTTATACTATTATCCATAAACACATTTAACAAATCAAATGGCCTCATACATCCCTGTCAAGCTGATAGAAAAACTAATTACTAACTTGGATGGAGAGTGAGGGAAAGAGGACTAGATTTAATCACCTATCCAGTCAGGTGACCTCTTGGGCATGATCAAATCTAGGCTATGCATGCCATTTGTCACACTAGTCCAGATTAAAACCTAAATGAATCCAGGCAGATTTTAGTCATACACTAAACAAATACTGAAAGACCTAATATGCTAAGATCACCTGACTGGTCAGTTTGAATTTCCCTCTAAATGTAAATGTATTGAGTTGCAAATTGGAGTTAATTTAGCCACTTTGCCTAGTTTGGGAAGTGATCTTACCCATGTGCAAAAATGCTTGGACATACACACTTTCCTGGTTTGCAAAAGACTGAAGAAGATTTTTGGAGAAAAGGTTGTCCTGTACAGGTATAAACTTTAGGTTTGGATTCTCTTGTATTCAAGCTGCAATTTATGTGGTAAATCACATGAGCTATGGAAGCATATCTACTCTAAAATATATAACAAAGGAGATCTGGGTGAACTGTGGATTCACTAGACATTGTTGTTACATTCATATCATTTTGTTTACTTTTATTACACAAATATATTATATATGGAAAAAACCCTTAAATGTTGCCTGCTTATCTAAAAGAAATTATTTCAAATCCAAATGTGCAACATATAATTCTGAGTATTAATTAAGAAAAGACAATCTACAATTTATCAAATGCATTATTGTATTATTGGTATATGTATTGTATTTCAGAGATTATGCATTATGCTAAACAGGGCTAAAGTTATGGTCCCCTTGTAAGGTCATATATACATCAGAATTAATTATTATTGTATCACAATATCCAAACATTCTGCAAGAAATCCCTTAGCAGAATAGCCATGAACTTGAACTCAATTTACTTCGATTAATAGATTGAAGATATCAACTCTGTTCATTAGCAGAAGAGATGACCATTTTTAATCATGATAGTTCTATCAAATGCATACCAAATGCTCTGCATTAATTCTCCAACAATTCAGCTGTGCACATAGAACAATAGATTATTTATTTGCTATAAGAAGAGACAAAAGGAGGATTTGTAGATATCTTCAGAAGAGTTCCAAAAGGGCTTCTATTGTAACAGAAACAAAAATCAAGAAGGCTTGTGATAGCAGCATCATAATTTTGTGCACTAATTTGAACCCAAGCCTAAAAGGGCACAAGTATAGAATTTATATGTGAGCCTTGCGGCCCCATATGCGGCCCTAAAGAACTTAATGTATCTTTTGACAAGAAAGCTTTATCTAGCAGGCCAAATACTTTATGGACTTCATCTTAAAATGAAATTACAAACTGAAAACTTTTGGATTTCAGCATCATGCATAGGCAGGCTTCCTCCCTCCTCCTTTCCTTTTATATTGCGACCCATCTCACTCTCTGGGTGGCCTACAATGATTTAAACAAAACAAAATAAAAAACCCAGTAACACAGCTCATAAAACCAAGCCAGAAGCTGTTTTTGGAAAACTGAAGATCAGGTTCTGTTAAGATACCTTGATTGATCCTGCTAAAGGAGTCACTAAATACTGCTTCATCTACTGTCTGATAGAGCTGACAAAACCATTCAGATTAAGTCCAGTTTCATTATCAATTGTCATCCATGTAATATAACGTCTCTATGAAATCAATAGTTATCAAAAAAACATGTAGCTGGATGACATCAATATACTAATGACAGGTGGAATTTTAGCGTGAACAATTTTATTTATGTTTCACAGGGTTGCTGTGTGGTTTCAAGAAAAAAATGTAGATCTAACAATTCCAAGTAACTACTACAACTCATTTTATGTGGGAAATGTTTACAAAGACAACTAAGAAGGTTCTATTGATATATTCCAGCACCCAATTGACCTTGGCTCTTCTTGCAAATGATAAGCAGGGTCAGATCTGGTCATTACTAGATGGTCACCAATAAACCCCAGGTCTTGAAGAAGACAGCAGAGAACCTGCTTCATTATTGTGACTAAGAAAACTACATGGAATAATCCCTATAGTCACCACAAATTGAATTAAACTTTTTTTTTTTTAACTTGTTCCAGGAAGAACTTCCAGAGTAAACAGAATATAATTATTTTACAAAGAGTTGCATCAGCTAATTGGTATCAAGCACAATTTGTTATACTGTTATTAAATTCTAAATCCCTTTATGTTCAAGTATATGAATAATTGAACTCCTGAAGGAAAGGCAGGAAATAAATCTAACTAACAAATGAATAATAGCCTCCCAGGGTCTTTTGGAGTGGGGCAGCTATAATAAATCTAATAAATAAATAATAAATACATTTCTTACTCCATACATGTCTCTATGCCAATTAATACTTAATGACATATTCCAGATTTCATCACTATGTGAGTTCATATTGACATAAGCAAGATAATAGAGTTTGACCAAATGATTAGTTAGAATAGAAAATATAAACATACCATAACCATAGATGGGCTCATGAAACTATCCACACTCAATTTTATATAACAATATTCAGTTCTATTAATGTAAGTTCCACTCATTCTTTATCATAGTTTGTATCAGTATAAAACTGAATGGCAGTTTTCTCACTTTTGTTCTTTTTTTTTTTTTCTTTTGAAAGAAATAATCCTCACATTTAAATTCTGCCAGGATATAAAGCTAAATTTTTCTTCCACTTCACTTCAACATAATCATATGTTTCAAATGGGGAACTTAAGGACAGTGATTTGATCAATTTATTTATGACACTCTTGTTTCATAGGTTCAAGCTCAACATATTATCTATATAATCTTATTATTATGATTAACACCTACTAGGCCTATGATTATTATTTCATTATAAATTCATCTGTCCAAATGCTGTTGTCATTACATGATTAGAAAGCATTGTGGTTCTCTATAGATTCCTTACTATATTACTTTTATTAGACAATATCAATGAATAGAATACATTTGCAAGGACTGTTTTGAAAAAAAAAGTATATGAAATTTTTCACTTGTTTCTGATATTCTTTACCACAAAATGAAAACACTAGAACAATATCAAAGTTACATTAAAAATCATGTGTTAAATGTGTTAATAAGGATGATGAAACATTAATCTATACCAGTATTTCTCAACCTCAGCAACTTTAAGATGTGCTGGCTAGGGAATTCTGGAAGTTGAAGTCCACTCATCTTAAAGTTGCCGAGGTTGAGAAATACTGGTCTATATCAATCAATGATTTAGGCTGTTTTTCTCAAGAAGACCTTACCTTTTCTTTCTTAATGTCATTTCCCCCCCCTTTTTTTTAAAAGCTTTCTTCCTGTATCTTTATGCTTCAGAAAAAGCCTAAATTTATTTCTGGTGCTGTTTATTGTATTTGTATACTAGTTCCCATTACTGAAAATGTTAAAACAATTTACAATATAGCCATTCAAATGTAATAATATAAGCTATATTATAAATTACAATGTATTGTATTGTATTAATTATATTGTTTATCTATTATCAATAAATCAAAATTACGGTCCAAGACCAAACACAATAAAAAGACCAGCAAAATAATGATAAAAAGGAAATTTTTAAAATTTATTTATTTATTTATTAAATTTATATGCTGCTCATTTTCCCCAGAGGGTGACTTTTAAAAATAGCAAGAAAATCCTAAAACAATTAGCAGTTAACAGTTAATACTATGAGGGAGGAACCAGACAGCTTCTAATAGCTATAGCTATTGATAAGAATTCTGCAACCTTCTTATAGGTTTCTGAAGAGTGTCACCCAGAGAAGATAATAGCCTCCTGGCCACAATTGGAAGTATTAAACTTGATCACAATGTACAATGGACAGTTTAATAGCATATGTGAGACAGATTCTACCTCTGAGTCTGAACAGAAACAAATTTGGTTTTTATATGGGATATGGATATGGAGATAGATAGATAGATAGATAGATAGATAGATAGATAGATGGATAGATAGATAGATAGATAGATAGATAGATTCTGATGTTCCCATCAGGAATTTGCATGTACCTATCAAATGTATAATGCATGAGAATAATAATAATTTCAGCAGAGAGTAAGAATTTGTTGAAATAAAGTGTAAGCTTTTTTAGGCCGGAAAACTTGTCAACCTAAACAGGTCACTGGACAACAACAAAGCTTTATATTTCAATGGCAATCACAATGACAAACTTTACAACAGAAGCATCATTAATCGGTTTTCTGGAGTAAAAACCCCTCAGTTACAGTATTGTATCACTTTGCAGAGAAACTGTTTAATATACTGTAATTTTAAGTTCTTATTCAATTATCTTATACATATATAGTCTTATATTCTGGGGAGAGCTAACTACTTGGTGGTAACCATTTAACTGTATTGTACAGATACATATATATTTATTTAACACACTAAAGATAAGATAGATCTCAGGTAGCAGGAATGGGGAAAATTCTGCATGAGATCTCATAAAGTGAGTCTCAGTTAAAATGCAGTTCAGTATTAAATTAGATTGTTTAAAGATATGACTCAGTATGAATCCCACTTATGACCAGTATCTGAGGTCAGAAATAAAGGACACTGTAGATTTAGCCTCAGAATGAATCAAGGTTGGAAATTTTTATACATTTACTAATTACAGGCAGGAGTTCCACCTGGCTTTGATGTCATACGATCCCTATATGGTAAACAAGCATTTATTAACATGAAGCATGCATGACAGTAACATTTCTCTTAGAATGGTATCAATGATTGTGATTTACATGTACAGTATAATCCATTAATGGCCAGTTTTTCACTCTGTTTACATACTGTGTACATATACTGGAAAGCCATTGGTCAAGACCATACATATAATCTGTAGATGGAGTGAAAAGCCAGCATGTACAGTCATTGTGAGGACACCATGTTATGTGCAGTCTTCATATTTAATAGTTTAATATTAATAGTTTAATAGTTTAATTTAATAGTTTTATAGTTTTATACCCTTTAATAGTTCTTTCCATTTATAATTTTATAGTATAGTTTTGAGCTATGTATATTGCCTAAATATATGCCAATCCTTGAATGTTATCCGTTTGAACTGATCTGATGATTGCATGGTTTTCATAATTCCTCTAAAGCAAAAGATAGCTTATATTTTTATGAAACCAGGACTTTATACTAGCACATTTATTCATATCTCATATAAGTACATAATCCTATGTTTTGAATGCATTGGATATACTATCATTAAAACATACCTGTGAACCAGAGATTCAGCTGCATAGCAAAAGTTGGAAAATCTGAGGAGAAGGTATTTGAAAACTTTTACAACTTGGTGATTCTTTTACCTGCTGCCCAAAGCTAGGAACTACAGGAGACATCACCATCAGGAAACCTCACCCAATAATGGAGTCTAACGTTATAATTATTTACCTTTTTGCATTTTAACTACACAGTGTTCTAAGTAGAGAATTTCAGTTAGTATGAGGGATAAAAATATTTCCAATAAACACATTGCCTCTGAATTAATGAGTCTGGAATGTTTAATTCACCTGTGAATAAACCACGTGAATTAAACCAGAGTAAACCAGAAGGAACATCTAGGTTTAATTCACCTAGATATTCCTTCTGATATAAAACTGATATCCCAATAACTTTTATTCTTTACATAAAAACATATTGTACATATTGATCATGTATGCAACACATGATCAACTTATACGTGCATAGGAAAGTAGTAAAGCAAAAGTTTAAGTCATAGTTACCACAAATCAAATAATTTCAATTAATTTCATTTGGTATTACCAGCAGTCGTGATAGACTTGTAAACATTTTCCAGTCTTGAATTTTCGAAGCAAGTGTGCATAATCAATTTCTAATACATGCAATCAGATAAATGCTGATTAAAGACTTAAAATACTCTGACATACAGATGTGTCTTTGAACACTGATGGAATAGAAATTGAATATACAGTTCAAGAAGGCATCCGTTCAATATTTTTCTTCCTTTAAGGATCAACTTCTGGAAATGAGAAGAGCAGTTTTTCCAGCTTAATCCATTGGAACCTAATCCAGACATTTTAATTAAAATATGTAAAGGGAAATATTTAATTTACTGTAAATGCTTGTATTGACTACTGCCGCAATTCTGTTAATAAAGGTTAGATCTGCACAATCTGAGCAGGACTTCTACAGCACTGAAAGCAATTCCTTGAACATAAATACATTTTACAATATTTAGACCAACCTACTGAGTCTTTTTAAAAAGTTACAAAAACCCATTTTTACAAAGTTACCAAAATGTATAAATACTGAACATCGGTAAATATCTTATCTATTTAAATTGGGAATGCTAGATATTCAACGTTGTAGCAAAATTATACACCATTGCAGATAACACCTATTTTCAACTGAACGAGAATGCTCAGCCACATTCCTACCACACAATATAATGTGACTTACTAAAGAGTTTGATTCATGCAATATCATTTTTTATCCACTTCTTTTAAAATGGAGTAACAAAAGTGTGCATACTTGGAAAACACAAGCTAACCAGCGCACAGACAATGCATTATATTTCACTGAACGAGGGAAAGCTTCTCAAGACTACGTTATGTCAATGCATTGTTCATTCTAAGAGATAAGGGTTGTGACTGGGAAGGGGGAATTTAAAATGACAGTATATAATTTTGTATCTCAGAGAGAAAACACAAATATAAATGTATATCTATATGTATTGCTATCCTGTGGCCATTTCGTCTGTCTAAAAAGAAAGAGCACAGGATATCAGATGCCTTAAAAGCTATAAACATAAAATAAAACATCGCTTGAACATTGCATTTTTCTGTATACACTGTCCTTTTAACTATAGGGAGAACTTGATACTGAGCATGTGCAATGAAGAAAAAGCTTGCAATGTCAGTGTGAAGAATGGGTGAAGAAAGAGAATGAGGGGTGTGGCATCTCAATCAAGATTAAAATGAAACTGATAAAGCAGCATATGGACTGGGTAACAAATAGAAAAGAAGAAGATGTTTATTCACTGAAGGAACTGGTTAATGGAGACTGCCAGCACGTTGCCATGGAAACACTGACTGTGGGAGCTGTACCATCTCATACCTTATCCAATACATTCCTGGTTGTTGGTAGTAGTCCAAAGACCCTGATCTCTTGATGGTAAACCCGTGGTCCAGCTGAGCAGAGAGAAATGGGCAACTCAGTGGATCGATATTGTGCTAGAGAATTAAGACCTCCAGACCAAAACTGTTCCTTATTTAGTGCATATTTATTTTTCAGTTTCACAAGGTAGTACTCTAACATTCTAAAAAATAAAATAAAAATAATTCTATGTATTGGAAATGGGAAAAAAAGAAAGAAAATGAACAAATAATAAAGAAGACCCTAGACCAAATAATTTAGCTGGCTAAATCAGAATCTTGTTTATTGGTTACAACATCGTGCACTTATTTCAACTGGCGATGGTAATAACTGGTTTGAAGATAGACAAAATAGGGCTATATCAGGTATCACATAAGGCTTTTCCCATTTTATAACAAAAGTTTGGTGAACAGCTTTTGTTTTCAGTATTTCTTGTTTTCTAAATCATGATAGCTATAACCAATATATGAGATTTTCACAGATTAAAATCATGCTGCTTCATATTGATGGAAATGTGTAAATATGAAAAAAATAACATTTTGACATTCCCACCAATCTCTGTTACTGGTTTTAAAAAACTTTGATCTTGGATATAAAAAAAAATCCTAGATAACTGTGTATTACTACAGTCCACATATTAATCTTAAAAATGTATAAGTGCGCATTGCTAAACCCTTGTATCAGAATTCAAAGCATAGTCTTTATTAATTTGGGGGAGCATGTTTCTTGAAACTCAAGGAAAGAGAAGCTATTCCATTTAATTTTGCTCCTGGGATTGTAACAAAAGGGTGGCTTTATCTTGTTTTGTTTTTTTTTAACTTTCCACTGTGTATAGCAGAGCACCACTTAATAAGTAATCAAATGCTACTTTAGTGCAGGTAATTCTTCAGAGAGAGAAGGGGGGAAAGGCACATTGTGCAGTTTAATACTGGAGAATGCTTTAACATTTACATACACATCCAGAAAAGGGAACAAAGATACTTTCCTTTTGGGTTTGTGTGTGCTTTGTTAGAAGTATAATGCAGTGACATAATGCCAGAAGTTTACAATTTAAATTACAAGAGGCAGCTTGAAACAGTTCCAAAAAATCAGTTATTTACTTGTTGTAGTAGGCAACCTGACTTTGAATCCGGAGCATAAGGAAAATAATGTTTATTTTATTTCATCAACTTTTTTTTTCTTATGCAGAATACTTTAAAACATCCCAAATTATTGAAGACTTCCAGCTGAAATGACCAAGGCCTTATATTGTCTACAGTACTATATGTCCAAGCAGATTGATCTATTGCTGCCATCTATTGATGTAGGAGGGTAATGCAATAATAATATCAAACAGCCAATGTCTAGGAATTTCAAAACAAAATATTTTATTATAATGTCATTACCTCAGTGGAGAGAAAATATTGGCTTAGATATTTCACATTCCTTTTTTTCTACAGTCAAAACTCAACATTTTAAGTACTTGAAATGATAGCACTAATTGAACAAATTAGAAATAAACCTGATGGAAAGTAGAAAATCAAATAATAAATGGCTTTTTATTATTATAAATGAGAACAGATTTTCTTTGCTCAGACCAGACTCAGGACCTAATGAAAAGTGCAATTCACAAGCCACTTAAGGCTGCAGAATTGGGCATTTCATACATATAAGTTCTCTGCACCTGATCTCTTTCAGTTGCAGCCAGTGTAAGGTATCTAGCAAAAAAAAAAAAGTAAGATACATATGTTCCATCACAACTATAAAGACTTTTTGGACAATGGATAATCTGAGCTCATCATAACCACAGTAGAATGTGTAAATTTGTGTGTGTGTGTGTGAGAGAGAGAGAGAGAGAGAGACAGAGAGACAGACACTAGGTGTTCTGCCTTCATTCAGCTTACATCCTAGATTCCGTATATTACTTACATTTTTATTGCCACCTACAAAAAAAGAGAGGAGGGTGGAGGGAAAATGTCCTTCCCCAACTACTCCAGCAGCATCTTTGTTGCTGACAACTGCATGAGTCTGATAGGACCAAGTGCTGACAGCATAATGTATGTATTTTTTGCCTACTTAAGGTGAAAACATTTCCCTTCATGATAGAAGGAGCAGGAGAGTAGATGGACAGTTCCTAAGTACTCAAAAGGTTTATCTGAAGGGACTTGTGGTAGGAAGGATGCTCATTGAGTGTTAAGCTGTACCTCAACTTGTGCAAATTCTCTCTCTTGGATTTTGTTGAGAGGAACTATGTGAACAGAGGTATCTAGCCTTAAAAGATGCACTAGTTCAAGAAATAAAAGTTTGATGAACAATTATTCTGAAAATGCATAGTTCTTAAGCTCTCTTATTTTTACTGATAGAAAGGACTACATGGTTGAATGTATAATTTATTAGCTAAATGGCGTTATTAGGGCAGTTCAATTCACTAAATTGATGTACACAATTAATATAGATTTTGTTTTTAATGTTACTTGCTGGTTTGTGCAGACCCTAATGTATGTTATTATACATAACAATAGTTTGGAAAGACAAAAGAGGAGCCCTGCTGGATCAGGAAAAGGTCCACCTAAATCCTAAATTCTGGGTGCCACAGTAGCCAGTTCAGGAAGCTCACAAACATGGACAAGACAATCATAGTCTTGTAGCCTGGGTTTAGTACTTGGGTGCAAGACCACCAGAGAATTCCAGGGCTGTAGAGAAAATGTGTACACAAATGTGTGTATGTGTCTGTATACACACACACTTTTTTGTTTTTTAAGAATGATCATGGATGTGTTCATTAATTGAACTGAGTTCAGTTCAAAAGAGACTTGACGTTACAATTCTATGATTCTGGACAGAGTATTCAGTCATCAAAATTAGTAGCTATTGTTAGCTAGATATTTCATGAATTTGTTCATTCCCACTGGTGATGATTACATCTGATTGCAGCTACTTCCATAACTGAACAATGCACATTTATTGAATTTTCAAAATAACATAGAAATGTATGTAAATTTAATATACCAAGTGAAAGTGGATGTTTGACTGACTGACCATTCTTTAAGTGGCTGTAGTAAGGACAGAGAATGGCCTTGAAGGACAGAGGGAAGATTAATTACCAGGGCAATGATCAGATAAACAAGGCATTGGTTTATGAAAATGCCTCAGATGCCCTCTCCCTTTAATTCACACAAAGATAAAAGAGGAGGGGAAGAGAAGTACATTCTGCAGAATGTCTGTTTCTTACTCTATAGGGCTGACAGTGGCTGATAGGTCCAGTACAAAAAAAGTAAAATTGTAACCAAGGCTTTCTTTTATTAAATGTCATAACACAGGTAAAGGCTGGTCCTAACCATAAAGGTTGTTCAACAGTGGAACAGTCTACCTTGGAACGTGATGGATTCTCCTTTCTGGGAGTTCTTTCAACAGAACTGGATGGCCATCTGTTAGGGATGTTTTAATAGTGGATTCCTGCACTGGGGAGGGGTTTGGAACAGATCTCCAAGACTCTTCCAGTTCTTGCATTCTATGATACAGTGAATATGTTCAGACTTATGTCCATATAGGTGACTTCTGGAGCTTTGCTTTTTGGTTCCAGGAAGATCCTACCCATCCAGCTAATCCAAAGCTTGCTTTAATTGTATCTGAGAATTTATAGGCCAAGATGCAATACAAATTTCTGGCTTCTACCTTCTGCTTCCTCATTTTGTTCCTAAGGGTCAAAATTTAAAAATCTGCATGGATTACTGCAGCAGAGATGTTATTGTGGAAGCCAGTGAGTCTTACAACATTTACTCTGAAGTAAATCCCACTTAGTTCTTAAGTGTGCACAGGAGTTCACTCTTAATCAAATAAGCTTTGGTTGGACAGAAATGTGATATGATTTAACCCTAGCAACTATAGGTTATATTAGTTTTTCTTTATGTTCTGGAATTCTGGAAAGTTTAGCTTTTCTATAAATGCTACCAAAATGTTGCTTACCAGTTTAAATTGATATTCATATTAATATATAATTTATTATTCTTTTAATGTTATTCAATCAAGCTAACAGAATGATTCTCCAGACACAACTGCTTGCAGGTCCTGTTTTTCAGCTATACTGACCACTGGGAGGCAAGCACCAGGCGACCAGTTTCATCCTCTTTGGGATTTTTGAACTGTGGGTAGCCAAATGTTATTCTATGGCATTCAGATCTTCTACCGGGAATTGAACTCATGGATCTTCACACTTTAAATAACTATATGCAGTGCAGTAACTTTAGGAGCTACCTAGGTCCTGGTGTTTGGTGGCTGCAGAAATGAATATAGAGAAGCTCTCAGAATGGTATATGCAACCCAGCTTCCCTTAAGCTCTGTGAGCAGAAAGACATCAGGGGTATAGTATGTCATGCCTCCATTTGTCTACCCATGTCTGATGAACCCCAGTTAAATCCTACTTGCCTCTTGGTAGTCAGTGTAACTGAAAAGTGCCATAGGATATACACTGTAAAAATAGAGGGCAGGTGGAAATCATGTAATATCCCATTCATTGGATTGTATTTACCATTCTGAGAGTCGCAGGTCATATATTTTCATCATATTTTGTCTTTTCCTTCTCATCACTACATAGTTCTTACAAGCCTCAAACAATAATTTACTTTCTTAGGTAAACAGGAACCTCAAAAAATCTAAACAAAGTTGGTTTTTCTTGTGTCTGCTTGAAACAACATGCATAATAGCATCTTAGTACACACAATATAATACTGTGAACAGTCACAACAGGAACATAAATTGGATTGCAACTCACTAGTATATAATATAATCTGCCTGTTAATTTTTTAAAAAAGAAGGGCTCATTTGTTTTTATTAATTTCAAAACAGGAAAATGTTATTAGTCAATTCTATAGGGCAATACCACTTCACTATAAGTCTTTCAAGACATCTGTGTTCAGTTAAACCCTAATTACCAGCTCTCCTCTTTAGTGACTAGAGACACCACAAGGCAGCAGTTAAGTCACTAGTTTGAAACACTCAGAGAAAACAGTGACAAATTGCTAGAAAGTCCATGCACATTTGAAGCAATTACTTATTTTTAAAGCATTTTTTCAGTCTATGGTGTAATCAAAGAGTGTAAAGAAAATAGTTTACTGCTGCTGCTGTTGCCTTACCTATTTATTGCAAATAAAACCTCAGAGAGAAGATTACATTAGCCTCAGTGACAAGCATGGCCACAGAGAGAGAAATTTCATTTAAAAACCTGAAAAATGGGTGTTTAGAAACATATTTTTTCAAGAAACTTTCAAAATAGGTACTAATACTCAATATGCATTTGCACAAATGGCAGATGCAATGATAAGTGCCTAAATATCAACATCAACAGTTCTTAAAGTTTGTCATCGTATTTTCCCTTTAAATGTCTCCAACTGACAGATGGAATAGAAGAGATATGTGAATATGCCATCAAATCCACGGAAATGTCAACTGCCTTTCATCTTTAAGAGATAAGTTTCTTTGAGCAAAATGTCTCATTCTTCCAGCATCAAGAGGAATTGAGCAAAGTGGACTTTTACAAAATATGTAAAGAAAAGCAACTCTAAACAGCTGCTATACAATTTCATAGTCCATGTTAAAAATGTCAGAGGTATGTTCACTTTTACTTTGGGGTTTTGGGGGTTGATTCAAAGAATACCAGATTTAAAAGCCGGGTTGACTGAAAAGGATGGCCACATCTCTTTTTTGGCATCAGACTAATATGGTGCTGCATATTAATAAGTAATGTATGTGTTTTAGGGCTCCATAAGCAGCTTTGGCTTCCTTAATGTGTACTCTTGTAGTGATGCAAATACACAGTTATCTTTAAACATGACAAGTTAAGCATAAGGCTACCTATAATATTGTGTAAGAATTTTTCATGTCTAAAAATTAGACATGAAGAAGATTGAAGCTTTGCTGTAGGAATTAAGCTTCTCACCCACTCCAGAATACCACTTTCAGTGAACTTCAGGAGATGAGAAAGCTTCAGACACAAAGATCAGTCAACCTTTTAGTGTAACATTTTGAATTGTTTTAATAATGTTCATATTATATGTCTATAGTGTTCCAAACTTCATGTTGTAATGGATGATGTAATGTTGTAAGCTAAATATTTTGTCTTTTATTTTCTTATTATTTTTATTATTAGACTCCCTGAGTGTCATTCTTTTGTGGAAAAAAGTAGAATGGAAAACCTTGTATTTGTAAGAATAATGAATACCCCATCACTTATTTAAAGGGAATGAGGAAGCCTTGTGAATAGAGAAGCCAATATTTAGATTTTATATACATGGTTATTTGGCATGTCCTTGCTAAGCCTAGATTCAGGCTGTAATCCTACATCTAGTTTCCTTCCCGTATTCAGTGGGACTTAATTACTACACTTGTATCCCATATTTTCTTTCAGGGATCAAGGCAGCATACATAATTTTACCTCCACAACAAGAAACCTTTGAAGTATATTAGACTAAGAGCAAGGGGTAGACTAGCCAAAGCCACACAGGGAACTCCAGTCCAAGTCCAACATTTTAAACATTACACTATTATACTGACAAATACAGGATAGTACATCAGAACTGGATTTGAAACACTAACAAACATGCTTTTATTGCTACTGAGATTGTCTATTGTAAAGTTGATGAAAGTCAGAGTGGTTTATTAGTGTTGTCTAGCAAAAATAAATAGCCAATGTTTTAGAAAAGTTAAATGGAGCTACAGGGTTTCTGTTCAAGATTATAATGAACCAAAGTGATGGAGAACTATAGGATAATGCAAGTCCAGTAGCAAACTGATAAGGTGCCAAAACAACATAGTGCTAAACACAATGCAAAGATCTGTGTATTGCTTTATTCCCCTATCATTTTTGATTCTCAGTGAGAAGCTGCAGTGCAATGCCTTTTCTTAGCTATAATAGTTGAACTACTAAAAATAATAAACTTTTACTGCAAATCTTGCAAATTAAATTAAAAAAAAAATAAACACAATAAAGAAGGCAAAAATGGGTGCAAAAGGGACTAGCAAAGCATTCTGAAGAGTTTTAAGAACTACAAAAAACTGCAGAGTAGAGGACCTGAGCGGTACATCTCATGGACAAGCGTGCTGGCAGTCCAATTGAAAAGGGTTTCAGCTGGACAGTTGAGAATATACCTGGCAATTTGTATGAAGAATGCATACAATGGGATGTTTTAGTTGTGGGAAAGCTATGGTGGTTTCCTACTTAAAAAAAAAAGAATAAAACAATATTGACGGTATGTTAGATGATGAAATTAAAATAATAGGAACAATAAAGTCCAAATTTAAGGAAAACATGACATATTGTCTTCCATGGTAAGGAGGGAGAATTTGCCAATTCTGCCAACTGAGCTGTTTTTATTTCTGCTGACTTAAAATCAGCCTCTGCCTAGTACAACAGCTACCCAAAGTGCACATTTCTGGTTGTACCACCTGCAATTTAGTGAAGGTAGGGAAGAGACACCGATCAGTCTGATGTGGTGAATGATCATGTTCAATGAATCATTATGACGTTTCAGTCTGGAGCATGGTTCAGGGAGGCATAATCATGGAAGGAAGCTTAAAATGCAGGCAGACTTAAAGAAAAAAGATGGGAACATTAAAAAGATGACTACTCCATTATATTAATTAGTAGAAACTCAAGGTCTTCATACACATGTTTGGGTGATCAGTAAATACTAATCCTTTCACTACTGTTAAATATACATTTTAAATATATGTTCTTGGCAAAGGGTCAAAGTAAACCTGGTTCATTTCCATCTGCACTATGATGTACAGCTGACATATTAAACAGGTCTCCCCATAATCTCCCAAACTATGTCCTGCTGTACAGCTGCAGTATGTTGGAAGGTTTATGTTGAACTCTATTTAAATCTCAGGCGAGTTTAATTCCTGCCTGGAGAGAAGCACTTAGTCACATTGTGTGCAGAAGAAAGCTATTTAAAAAGGAATAAAATCCACGAGCATACATCCAGATGTATCCTAGAGTAGAAACGGGAATACACACACACACACACACACCCCTACCTCTCCATCCATTTCCACTCTAGGATACAAATTTATGATGACTATCTATCTATCTATCTATCTATCTATCTATCTATCTATCTATCTATCTATCTATGTACCTACCTACCTATCTACCTACCTATCATACATCTCTTTGGTGTCCTTAAAAATGGAATTAAATATGGCTATTAAAGTTTCACCAGAGTTAGGGAAAATCTTATCACTGCCCAGGCAAGGGAATTGTACCACTATCTTCAGCTGGGCTGGCAGTGCATTGCCAATCTCTCAAACACAGAACGCTGCATGGATTAGCCTTGTGTGGCATAGGAAGGCTGGAAGCCTTTGTAGTGACCTGTATTGAGTCAATTCAGGTAATATGGTCAAACCAATTGAAGTCAGCAGCCATGTCTATGTCCAAAATGGCTGCACTCCTTTGTCCTTAATATGCTCATTTTAAGCATTATAAAGTATCTCTTGCTTATAATTGGGATGTGATTTTTTTTTTCTTCCAAGGAAATGCTATTTAAATGGCCATCTCAGTGAAAGCTGAAAGTGTGTTGAATTTTCCTCCACACAGGGACTGATTTTTAATAAGAAATATGCATGCTACCTAGCAGCTTAGGACGATGAAGCAATTAAAAAGTGTGATCTCCCAATGATGGGATAACGAAATATCTGTTTTTCACTGCAATTAAAATTGAATGTATTGATTGAGCATGGGGGGAGGGGGCTCCTCAGAAAGCACCACATTTTATAAATACTGGAAGAAAAAAATGCATTGCAGATGCTTACTGCTATAACGGAAACTCCAGCAGCTGTACTGTTGGGCTTAGGGCCTGTGTTGAAATGTTTTTTTATCTTCCCAGCTACTGACAACTGATGCTCATTTTCTGGAAGGCCATCATCCTACAAAGCAAAAACAAGTAATTCACGTCAGGACTTGAACAATTTTACGGTTATTTTTCCAAAATTAGTGCGTCCCAAGGTATTCTTAATTTGCAGGAATTAAACTGAGTCTGTGAAACTGCACTTTACAAACAGTTTGCTAACCTTCTGTCATCATTTAAGAGCTTCTGAACAGAATCCTATCTGAATACACCAAAGTATTATAATTGCTATATATGAATCATGTTTTTTATTATGATTTTTTGCTTAAGTTTAGTAATATGTCTGAAGGTAGCCAAAGGCCAAGGCATCATGGTTTCAACTTTTTTGAGTACTTTCATACACCATAAAATAACCTGAGGAATCTCAATACAGTCATTATTTCAATGGACCATATAGAGTTTCAGAATGACTCCACATTTTCTGCGAAAAATGCCCTTCCTTCTAAAAAAATTATTTTGGCAACAAGGCATTATAACTTCATTCATTCATGCATGCAACTTTTAACCCACATAGTCATTGTGAAAAAACAATCAAACAATCCTGATTGAATACATTCATATTCTCATAACTACAGCCAAAGTTCTTTCAAAAGCCATGTTAAACTAGTGTTTCTGCAATACTGGGATTATAGCTTTTCTGAGCTATTTTGGACATACATGCATTTTATAATATTTATTTCAGTGGTTTAAAGACTTCTGAAATGCTGAATTCAGAATTAAAAATAATCATTATCTTTCACCAAAAAATTACTGTACTGAAAAAGTTCTGATATATCTTTAAATGCAATTTATGCAGTGAATTATAATTAAATGATTACGAGAGCCCCTGAGGTTTGTTTATATCCATTCATCTAAATCAGAAGTATTTCATCAGAAATTGATTCAGAAATGTCAGAAGGTTTAGATCACATGGAGTCTGGATACTTTTTGAGTAAATATAATCTATTGGCCAAGTAGAACTGAACATGTCCGGCTTCTAATAACTAGCCTGCAGTCAGGCTTTTCTCACTGAAACTAAAAGGGAACCATTTGCCCTCATATTAATAGCTATAGAGTTGCCTTATGCATTAAAAAAAAACAAACTACAGTAATTTTGGCAGATCTTAGTTGATCTTTTGCAGCATATACAATGCTAATGGATTCATAATTGAAATGACACAAGGGAGTAAATATAGAGACTTTATGATGTCTTGCTCTTGGGTCACTATAAATTTTGAAAATATTAAAGGGATCATAAGTATAAGATGCATAATATAAACTCCTGCTATATGTGGAAGATACGTTTTAGAGATCAGCTAGAAATTATCATTCCTATCTCATTTCACTAATATATGAGATTACAGTGGTACCTCTAGTTACGAATTTAATCCGTTCCGTGACTCTGGTTGCAACTCGAGTTGGTCTCAAGTCGAGGTAAAGTTTCCCATAAGGTTCAATGTAAATCCAGTTAATCCGTTCCGCCCTCCGAATTTGGTCGCACCACAAGGCAAATTTCCCCATAAGGTTCAATGTAAATACGGCTAATCCGCCCTCCGAATTTGGTCACACCCCGAGGTAAATTTCCCCCATAAGGTTCAATGTAAATACAGCTAAACAGTTCTGAAACATATGCATTTTATTTTGAAACCTCAAAAACCTTCCAAACGCCACAAAAACCTTCCAAACGCCACAAAACACACCACAAGCCTCACCGAACGTCTCCTTGCTACCGCGATCTCGCCCACAGAAATCCGCGACCGCGTGGCAGCAGGGAAAATGGCCGCGGATCCGGTTCATAAGTAGAGGCGAGTTCGTAAGTAGAGGTAAATTTTTGGGGCCGGAGCTGGTTGTATCTCGAAAAATTCGTAAGTAGGGGCGTTCGTAAGTAGAGGTACCACTATAGTTCCTTCCTAATTACTATATAAACTGGGGAGAAAAATCAGATTTATACCACTGATCTCAGTAACAATTTTGACACTGGGATTTTAGGTTGTGTTCTGATTCCTATGGTTATCTCATTGTAAGGATATCTATGAAGCTTTCTCAATTAAATGTTGGCAAAGATATAGATTTTTCTATATTTCCAAGTCACTGGGCCTTTATTTAAGTTTTATTTAGTAGTTGGAATAAAAAACTTCAAAATTCAGTTCCTCTTTGGTTCAACTTGAAAGTGATTATGCCACTTTCTAAAATCCAGGAAGTATTTGGATTCCTTTTTGATCAATTGGAATACCTTAATGCTGCAAACATATATAGAAAACATTGTGACATAGATCTAATTTGGAGGCTGCTAAATCAATAATCTACTTTTATGAGAAATCAGAGGAAGTTTATAAAATGGACGTTTATGTGAATTTTGGAATAATGAATAGTGAGTGTCAGTGTTCTGATTTTGTGAAAGAGTAGAAGCTCAGTTTAAAGAATGGAAAATTAATGTCTTAAACATTAGGTGAACACAACAGAAATTTGTTTTGTAGATACCTAATATCTCAAATAATATTTAATAAAGATTCAGAGGAATTACCTTGCTGGTGTAGACGCTATTTAGAAATAGGAACATCAACTTATATAGGGTAGATTTGTGCTACTATTGCTGACTTTCAGGCTGAAATGGTTTTAGACTGATCACTGCTGATTAAAGATGCATATGTTCTATTTGACTATATAATCAGCACTTAGAAACTGTCAAGACATCAGGAATGATGGAGCTTTCATGTATGGGCGACAGTCAAAATAATTATTATACTATATTACAAGGACAAATCTATGCCTGAATTGTAGCAATGGATATGTATGATCTATCACAATTTGAATTATGCTTTCTTTTTTATATGGGCAAGGAAAATAATTTCTGAGCAATTATCAAATTATCTGGAGTTCCATCGGGTAACTCATTCCTTTTTTTCCCTTCATGCAGGTTTTTTCCCCATTCTGGTTAGTTTGATGCAATAAAAAAAAAAAAAAGACAAACTTTAGGACCCTGTCCAGTTTTAAAATTTCTGGCATTTTCACCAAGCTCTTTCTTAATCACATAATTTTCTTAATGATATAGGTGAAGCAAGAATATTTGATCCCATGCCATAAGTTAATATTTAATGAAAAAATGTATTCCAATAAGGCAACTCCTTTATGATAAGTCTATAATCTGGAATTGGCAAAACTCCAGGAAGTTAGTCACACTTTTTGAAGACACAACACCACACTCTGTCTGGCATATTCCTAAATGCATTTTCAGAATATATGCAGAGAAAGTTATTACTGGAAGTAGGCCTACATTTTGCTATGGTATGTTTAAAAATTTCATATTTCCAAAACAGCATTCCAGCTGATTTGACAAATAAAAAAATAAAACACACAGTGTGGCTAAAATAAAACCAGTAGCAACATTTACTTACATTAACCCATGGATGCTCAAGGACTTGCAAAGCTGAAAATCGCTGATCTATATCTACCTGAAGCATCATAGTAATTAGTTCCTGTAAAAATGAAAATATCATACCCAGTAAGTTCATTCTAATAGGATACTCTTGATAAAGCATTTTTCAAACATGAGAATAGCAAATACATTATTGAATATATTGAAAAGAAAGTAAGATATAAGGGTGGAATTACATTCTAACCTTACATTTTAATTTATAAGCTGATACCTGAAAAGTTAAACAAAAACAGAAAACTGAAATGTTGGAAAATCACTTGAAAAATTCAAAACTGTATTTGAATCTATTAAGCATGGTCAATATATTTGTAAGAATATTTGATTATTAATACCTTCTAAATTATTTGGAAGATATTTTTCCTAAATTACCCAGAGAACCTGCTCATTAATTTCCCAAGTCCTTATACTCAGATCCAGAAAGTCTCCTGTAGCAAAAGTACCAATTCCAGTATAATACTGTATTTTTTAATTTTTCATCTAATTTGTATGATCAATTTTCTAAAATGCATGTTTTATTCCTGGAAGCACAACAAAACAAACTTTGATAGAAACATTGTTACCTGCCCTTTGTAGAATTTCTTCAAAGTTAAAATGCTTTCCTTCCAGAAAATATCCATAATTCTGTTTGGCCTTAGAAGAGATCATGGGCTTATATGTCCCTCGCATGCACTGGGTAACTGTAAATTGTCTACAGCTTTCCAGAAAACTAAAGTAAACAATTATAGTAGAACTATTCCCCCAAATTATAATAAATGAGAATATAATTTAAAGCATTGCTTATGTCAATCACTTATATACTAGGAACATACTTCATACCACAAACATAGCATTAATGAAAGCATTTCTTTAGTAATTCTGGGGATGTATAATATAGTAAAATGAACAATGGCATAGTACTCAGTTCTGATGAATAAATACAGGATGTGGATTTAGGGGTAAACTATCGAAAGCATAATAGAGAAAATTTTAGGAGTGTTAGTGATTTTTGCTTAAGCATGCTAGTATGGATTTTATTTAATGTATCTGTATTAGTTAAAGCTTTACAATATGCTGTAATAGAATAAAGACAGGGGTGCACAGAAAAAGGTTCTAAAGGAAAGAAAAAACAATATACCTTTGCAGAGTCAGATACATTATCCCAATACGGAGATGGGAAATCTACTTGTCCCATCAAAATCTGATCAAAAAGAACCTCCTGGTCTTCTCCACTTCTGCATAACAAACAAATAAAACTGTCATTCTCTCACTGCTCCTAATGAACTAAAGCCAAACAGAAAGAGATGCTTTTTAAAATCCTGCAAAACTATTTTAGTTATGCAGTGCTATAAGTGTGGTTACTTGAGCAACATGAACACCAAGTCAAATCTTTATTATGGTCATAGATCAGCATAAACATGAACACCAAATTTGAAAGAAAAAAAAGACAAAGAAAAGAAAAGAAAAGAAAAGAAAAGAAAAGAAAAAGAGAATAAGAAAAGCCTCTTAAAATTGTCAGTTTTATATTGGAATAGTTCTGACATTTATAAAGCCCTGCATATTTTTTCTATTTCCACACATATCTAGTTTACACTGTAAGCAATCCTATTAACATACTATTCAGTTTCTGGGAAAACAGAGATTTTTTCCCTAGCATGTAAGTATAACTAACAATGTTACCCTACTGCTATTTCATGTTTTACAAATGTGAGAAGGCTAGCAACCAATATTACATACGGACAGAAAAAACATATGGGCTACTGATAGAACAGAGATGCATTGTTAAGAGCTGAATAGAAAATCATAGTCCATACCCACGGAATGGAGGAAAACCACACAGCAGGATGTAAGTAATCACACCAGCTGCCCAGATGTCCACCTTCAGGCCATATCTAAAATTGATAAGGGATTGTAGTTAGAAAACTAAGAATGTATGATCTAAGGGAAATAAAGGCAACCGAGAATGATATGTTGGCAAGGATCTTCATTAAATTAAATGATCTCATCTGAATAAAAGCTGTATTTTATATCACTTTTGTATGATATAAGGACAAACTTGCAAATATAAGTGTATGAACCAAAATAAGATATCAAAATTCAAATGCATTCTATCTAAAAGGACATTGCTTAGTCATAAGAAAAAAAATTAGTTATCCACTGAATCCCTTCTACCAGATGACATTACAAGTTAGTTTACCCAGTTTCTGCAATGATTTCTGGAGCAACATAGGTTGGGGTTCCACAGACTGTGTAAAGAGGTCCATCTACTATAGTGGCCAGTCCAAAATCTCCCAGCTTCAAAGACTTGCTTCCATCTTGGTGCTCATAGACCTGAAAACACAAATGTATTTAGGTTATGACAGAAATGTGATCTTCTCTTAATTGCCAAATTTATATTCTTTAACCCAGTAAACCCACCAAGGACCACCAAACTCTCCGGCTGGTTCATGTGTGGATCTGGACTGAGGAGGATAGAGAAAGCCAAAATTGAGCAGACAGAATGGAAAAGGATTGAAAACTGACAAGTCTTCAGTTTAATGAACATCAACCATGAGACAAAAATTAAAATATAGGAGTCCAAAAGCAGGTACAGCTTTAATGGATATAGTTCCATTTATGTGTGATCACAATTCTTGCACAGGGTACAGTCCTCTAGAAACTGCCTCACTTCAGGATACTGTTGGGGCCTGAAGAGCTGAATGCTTCTATATGATGCCCTGCCTGTGAAAGAAGCAGCTAGAAGCAAGGACCCTATTGATTTGCTAGCTTATTATAATTTCTGTATGTGCTTTTTAGCTAATTCTATTATTCCTTGTTAAGGACAAGGAATTCACTAAAAAGCACATAGAGTAATGATAATAAAAAGGGCATATACTGTATGTATACTAGGCATTTTACTGGTAATACTGTAATTATATTTCATTTTTAAATATATATATATATTATCCCAGAATGTGCTACATATTATTAGAAGATGCTGTCCTTTTTTTGTTCTTGGTAACAAAACCAAGAACAACCATTTAAAAAACCATTTTTTGACTAGGGAAGGATGTTCAGTTCAATCACCTGTGTATTTGAAATGTAACAGTAACAGTAGGAATAGATAGAACACTTGATGTTCAGAAAGCCTGTTTTGTCTCATATCTATGTGACTTTTTTAAAGTAAAATTCTTTTTAAATCTACAGATTTTTGCCAATTTTAAAAATATTAAGTCTAATATTTAAGGGAAAAAAAACAAATAATTTATGTAGTGGCATAGAGTTTGTTTTTTCTTGACTTTCATTCTTTTTTCCCTCACAGGCCATGGAAACTTTGATAGGACACTTGAAAATTCCCCAGAAATGGTAGGGTGTTGGGTAAATTACACAGGAAAAATGCAGCAGCCATGTGCTAATAGGGAAAGCCATTTCTGTTCATTGTTATGAAATGTTTTTATGAAATATTCCATGAAAGTAAGGATAACCTGTGGGGAAAAATATGGGCAGCCAGACAATTACCTAGGTTAGGGTTAATACATATCTTCATTTCCATTCTTATACAAAGGGCATAGGAGGCTATAAATTTCCTTTTCTAAAAATGTAACATCAGCCATTGAACCATTTCATGCAATATGAGATGAATATAGATTATGGAATACAGCACATTTCAATCTACAATCATGAGGAGCTACACATAAACTTGATTTTCAAGTATTCCATCTGAAATATGGGAATTAACATTTCTCAGGCGTGCCTAGGAAGGATATTTGCTTCATGCTTTTGCTTTGAAAATATCAGAGGACCTTACAGAAGATTCATAACAAATAATCTTTAATTCAGTATAATTCTCGATCAAATATTTTATTTAGGCAGATAAGCAGAAGGCTCTTTTAAGGTTGTTGTTACCTCCATTATAATTTGTCCATCAAATATTGTTAGTTGTTGAAGGACAGACAGAGCTTCTGTTTTTCACACTTATATATGTTTTAAGAATGGAATCCCATTGCTGACAGGGTGTTGGACTTGATGCCACGGGGACCTCTAACTCAGTTATTCTACATTTCTAGGACCAATGCTAGCACAAGGAGCTGTGAGAAAAACATTTAAGATTGATATTTCTTAACACAAGGCAATGGCAACACCAAAATATATAAGTAAAGAAAAACATAATTGCAGCTGTAGTAAAAACAGTGATTGTTATGTACCTCAAGTTTGTTAACTATTAAGAAAATGTTTAATGAAGTAGCAGATATACTACTATGCTATAAACTATATCTCAACATTTTTAATAACACTTCAGATATTTAACAATGACCTTCGTGGGACATCTGATGAATCTTAGAGACTGATTCTCTTGGCAAGTACTTCTTAATAAATAGTTTTAGATATTTTCATTAACGTTTCTGTGTTGCTGGGATTAATGGAAACTATAGAGGAAAATCTTTGGAAATCTAAATTGTAATTTGCATACATTTATGAAAGTCACATTTTCTATGGCTGAATTTTTCCTAGAAATTTTTGAAAAGGAACCTTTGAATGAGATATTATTTTCTTAAAGTAGATCTTTAAGAAAATAATATATTTCTTCCTATAAACATATAGGAAATATAATGAGGGAGACAATATTGCATGCCCTTATCCTCTGACACTCTTCCACAAGCCAATGTGTGCCAGATATGCTGGAACTACAACTCCCAAAATCCCGGCCAGTATGGGATTTGACTGGAAAATGTAGAGAGTTGTTATCCCAATACATCTGAAAGATATCAGGTTAAGTAATGTGGCCTCAGCAAGAAAGATTAAAACACACAATTAAGGCTGAAATATGAAACAGTAATAGATCCACTATCTGCCCTGTCAAGAACAAAGATTGTAGACGATCATTTAAAGCTCATCTTAGTCAAAAAGTAAGGTCTTTACAAGTTCTATTTTCCTTTGAGCCCTGAAGGGCAATTAAAGAAATGTGGATTAGTGTAAATTACCCACTATGTAGTGCTTTCACTGTTTTAGCTAAGCAATAAAACAGTGTGATTGTACAACACTAATTGAATCCAGCGACATATAATTGTGTGCTACCATATGTATCCTATTATTCTAAAGACCGTCCATATTTTCTAAGCTGCTCTGTGATCACTGCAGATGGCAACAGTCAGAGAAGTTGTTCTCCTGGGCTTATTATATGGCTATAAAGCTATCCCATGATTTGACAAAATAATCACACTAAATAGTAGCAATTATGGAAAAATGTTCCAATTAAAATGGGAAAACTGAGCTTTCCAAATGTAGTGAACATAGACTATTACAGCCTTTCCATAAACAATAAACATTCCAATTCACTAAAGGAGCTAAAAGGCTAAAAGAGCTTATTGATGAATACATATTTTTAAATACATTTTAGCAACTTCTTTATACTGTGAGGGTTCATTATTTTTCAAGGACTGGACACACCAGAGCATAAAATATAACTATACAACATATTTTATTGTGTGTGCTGTTGTAGCACACACCTTTTCTGTTGCCTTGGATTAACTCCACCGTCCTAGGCTTTGCAAGTTGATGTAGATGCGTAAATAAGTATTTAATGCTCAGTCCTTACAACAAATAAAAGTCTTAAAGTTTGTAAAGTGGCATTCAACCTTTGCCTCCCTCCAAAATTCTTGCATTTGTTGAGATTAGGTAGAAACTGAGAAACTGGCTCAGCCTGGTTTCTCTTCTACTGGTTGCTACCAAGCTTCAGGCCAAGCTCTGAACCAAGCTCCAGGCAGGATCACACCACAATAGGCTGCTTATTGTAGCTTGTGGACCTGGCAGTTGACTGATAGCTCTCTTGCTTGCCTGTAATAGTTGTATATCCCAGGCATCACTTCTTGCTTCCTCATCTTCCTGTTGTCTTCTTCTCCTTCTTTTCTACACACCCACACTTTTGTAGGCTAAGGGCCTGGGTGGGGATGAGGCTGCCTATGGATGTTGGCACATTTCTAAAAATGCCAGGGTGTGGAATACCGGCATGAATGCTTGTGAGTAAACTGTGAGTGGGGGAAGGGAGGGAGGGAGGGAAGAATCCATCTCCTCTCAAGTTTCTGGAACTGTAAACTTTTACTGGGAGAAAAGCTGAGCCTATCCTTGGGGAAGTGGAGGTGGGAAGCATTTCTGCCTGGCTGCAGCTGCTTTTCCCAAGTGCAGACAGCAACCCCAGCTTCATTCCCTCACACATACCAAAATGGATTAATCACTGTCTACATTCACATCGAAATCATCCAGAGTTGAAAGGTGACTGTAGAGATTTAGGATCTCTATCAGTGGCACTCTGAGACACCCCAACCTGACCTTCTAGAAAAAGGATTCTGTCTTGTGTACTAACCATCATAGTTTCTCTTGGTGATAGAGAACAGAAATTAAAGACATACAGAAGGGGATGGAACTACTTACATTTTAGCTGCATTTTACATACCACTTCTATATGTTAAAAGCAACACTTTGAAACAGACTTGAAAATGATTTCAAAGTCATATGATCATTAAAATACATAAAAGCCAGTAGCCCAGATGCTTCACTTTTCACTATTTCTAATTTCTAAACCCTTTCCAAAGGAGGCCACAGTGGAGTACATTGCAATACCATATTTATAAGAGATGGCAACCCCCACTGTGGAGATAATGAAGACTTAAAAAGGAAATGGAAAGGAAGAAAACAGTCATTAACTTTATTTTTTCTTTAAATCTGGATTCCAATGTGCTTGTGGACACTTTCTTGGTGCCCACCAAACCCCCAGCCCTACTATTAATATTTGTAAACCAACTAGAGTTATTTGAGTTGAGGGCACATAAATGTTGAGCTGCATTGGGTCCCAGTTTGCTTCCGGGTCCGATTCAAAGCCCTACATGACATGGTACCAGGTTACCTGAGGGACCATCTCACTCCCACTATATCTACCCGTCCCATCTGGTCAGGCAAAGAGGGTATGCTGCAGACCCCATCAATGAAAGAATGTTGACTGGCAGGGTCCAGAAAGAGAGCCTTCTCTGCCGTGGCCCCTGCCCTATGGAATACTCTCCCCGCAGAGGTGAGGCAGGCCCCAACTCTCTTGTCCTTCCAGAAAGTAGTCAAGACCTGGCTCTGCCAACTGGCATGGAGCGCAAAAAAGGGCAACCAAGCCTGGGGGGTGGCTAGCACCTTGAAGATGCTCCCATATGTTAACATCTTACTGATCATCAACATCTTGGAAGATATTATTATTTGTGTATGTGTTTGGTTTTATTCTATTGTTACTGTATTTTTATATTGTTTTTATTGTATTTTAATTAATATTTATTATTTTATTGTGAACTGCCCAGAGTCACTTTTTCGTGAGATGGGCGGTATCTAAATTTGAAATATAAATAAATTAATAAATAAATACTATTTTAATTTTAAGCAATAGGTTGATGTAATTGTATGTGGAAATGACCTTGGAAAACAGGAGGAAGAGACACAGACTAGGCAATGGTCAGATAAGCAGCAGCTAAGCCCACAGAAGGAATGGGAATGTAGCAAGCATCTCAGAAGGGATCCTCCCTAGTTTCTTGGACTGCAAAGGCAATGGGAGAGAGATATACTTTCAGATTTGCAAGATTCTGTTAATGTAACCTTACAGTAAAGATAGAGCTAGTACTGGGTGTGCTTCTTTTCTGGACTACCTCGCAAAGCTGACATCAACCTTGCAAGTCCTGTCTCCATCTCCTACTTATGGGCATGCCAGAAGTTTTATGAAAAACAAAACTGTGGACTAAGATAGGCCTTGGCTCAATCCAGTAGGGCCATTTTTCTGTTCTTATGTTCTAAACATGAAAACTATTTTATGCTGAAAGTTATCCCTAAACACTTATCCAAAATTTGGGATAGGTGACTGATAGATAACTGATATGAATTATATGTATCAAAATCTCTATCTCCACTGAATGTTCTACTTACCAGTAGATTCTCAGGTTTGATATCCCTGTGAACTATGTTCAAGCTATGAAGGTACTTGATGGCACTGGCCAGGTTGTACAGCATCCCACTGGCATCCCTCTCTGTATACTTATTTGTGGAGGTAATAGCATCAAAAAGATCTCCTCCCTGAAATAAGATAAATGTAACATATTAGCATCATTCCACTATGATTCTGGAGAAGGTTCATAATGATCAACAGCATCATTTTCTTTCAGGACATCTTAGAAGCCCCATTCTTGGAGAAAGAATGAAATATGTGGTGGACATTCCACATACCTATAAATGATGACATAAACTCAAAGAACTTGTCTACCCTAGAAAGAAATGTACTTCAACTGTTCTTGGATTCTATCATTTCAGATTGCCATTGGTGTTAGCATAGGTAAAATTCTTATACTATAAGTTAACATTACTTTAAAAAATCCTTCCAGTAATATACATATTGTAAAGCTCTTGCCAGCAGTTAGAAAGAGGAAAGGAAACTGGGATGTGAGATGTAAAAAAAGTAAAATATTTAAAGTGAGCAGGGAAATGTCGATGTCCTCTTAAGACCCTAATGCAAGGGGTCCCCAAACTCTTCAACTTATCAACTCTTCATGAAGTTTCAGATTGTTCACTGACCCCAAACATTTATTATATAAAAATAATTTAATAAATACTACTTTAACTAATGGTACTACAAATAATAACAACAACAACAACATCGACCCCTTGGATAATCTCATCAACCCTGGGTGGGTCAATATTGATCACTTTTGGGAACACTGCCCTAATGTGTTAATTTTACAAGTAACCTAACTGGGTATAATTCAACATTTTAGTTTTATTTAGCAAGTGTCCAGCTTCCCAATTTCAATCATACTATACATTTAACAGATCACTTGCCATTAGCTAGGGTGGTCAATAATACTGTTTGATTTCATCACTAACATTGCACCTGCACTTTTCTGGAAGCCAGACAAACTGGAAACAGCACTTAAAGATGGCTTTTTAAAAAAAATTAAAAAGGGGTGAGGGAGGGTGGAAGAACAAACCTTTTCACCTACCACCATAGGGCACTGACATCCAGAAGTACAATAACCAATTACTTATTTATTAGCTTCCAATAGAAATACTGCAACATTCCCTTTTTCATGGGAAATCGAAGTTAGATCCTTTGAACCACAGGAAAAACACTCTCATAAATCATGCTTGTTAAAATAACTAAGGCAATGCAAGGCTTGCATAATAATTTAGTCCCAGGATCTACAATGGCAGCTTGCCAGCAACCATGTCCTTTCACCTTCTCATAAGTCCTACTTGCAATTTATTTTTATTTATGTTTATGAAATGCCTTCTTCACATTTAAGGAGAGAAAGATGCGTCTGAGATGAAAACAGAATGTATCAGCAGCAAAAGGACCCACTTATATTAAGCTTGTTGTGACCAATGAAAGCAAAGTGATATTAACTAACATCTGGCATTCCAGCAGCTTTTTCCTCTTGAGAACCTTTGTCATTGGCGAATCTAATTTAAACTTTAGGCCTTCAGAAAGCCATCCATAGCAGATGGTTATTCAGCTGTAAATGGGAATTGTGAATGGATGGTTCAACAACCTTCCAAGAATACTTGCTTTACTATTTGAAAAAGGAGCATATAACAAGATTTATTCAATTTTAAACAGATAGGTCCATCATGGCATTCCCTTTTAGAAAGGGAATACAAAATAGTAAGGCATAGAAATTAAGTGCATAAGTTACGAAAATAAAATATAGCTAAATCTAATTTACACCAGCACCATTTGCTATACCTCTCCATATCTTTCTATTCTTGCGTAGAGGAAACGCAGGAACTTAATCACTTGGAAAGGAGAGGAAAACTTTTACTTCTAATAAAAGTCACCTAACAGGGCTATCTTTCTTTAAGAATCCAATTTGTTCTGTGAAATAGTATAGGGAAATGTATATGCCTTAGATTCCACAGCAGCCTTCACTTAGTAGAATTTTAGAGTTGGAAGGGACCACAAGAATGATCTAATCCAGTTTCAGGCAGACAGATCTTTCTTGCCTCCGAGCTACCTCTCTCCATTGCTCTGTTCCTTTTTTTTTTAACTGGGTGCACAAAGCAATAATCCCATCCAGTCACAAGATCCAATCACCTGCTGCCTTCCAGCAACTCTATCATCTGAAGACTTCTCTGCAGAACCACCCATCCAATGATTAAAGGAAACTGCATACCTTTCCATTTCTCCTTTGTTTTTCACTGCTTTATATACCCATCAAAGCTTTCACTATCACATAACACCAAATCTTTAACAAATACAGCTCTTCAAATCTCCTCCTGATTTTGTTCGGTTTGTCTTTTCTTTTCTTTTTTTTTTGGCCACTTCTTATCAATCTGGACTAAATCATAATCAGTTACAAAACTCCTAACCTTTCAGGTGGGATTTCCCAAGTACTCCTTGGTGGCTTTGAAAGAAGGGGATCTATATTCCTAACTGATAGTAATTGAGTCATTAGCTACATATGTAATGTCAGACTTCTGCAGTGGTTCAGCAGGGATATAGATTAGAAGTCAGCTTGTTTGATGCTGCTGGGTAGATCAATTCTTACTCTCCATGCCAGGAAATGCTCTCATGTTTAAGGAAACATGTGACATTCAAGAAAGAGACGAATAACTCCATCTCCGTAGAGCCTTCATATTACTAGCAGGTTTGATCCTACAGCTGGAGGGTGATTCTCCTCAATGTGACATGAAGGAGAGAGTGGGTTTAAAGTAGGCCATGTAGAATCCCAGTTCCCTCTTTGAAAGTTCACATCTGTACCATTGTAATGGAAATAATTTTGCTGGTTAATGTAATTTCCAGTGTACATGGCAATCTCTTTACAAGCAGAGGCTCTGTTTTCAGACATATCCTTAAAAACTAGTTCCTTGTCTTTACCAGGAATCATGATAGATATTAGTATGCCACTGAATTCTTTTTATTATTGCATGTTTTGGACCAGCCACACCCTGAAAGCCATAGCAAGGTATTCCAAATGGACCATAGAGCTAGTAGAATGCAGCTTTGAGACATCCCTCTTAGAGCAGGGCCATTAATGTTATAAGAATCCTTGATCATATAGAAGTGTTTAGCAGCAGAAGGATTTTCCCTTTTGGCCCTGGCTACATTATTTTTTGCATCCAGTGGCAATAAAAGTAGGTCTTTCTTCCTGGACAGGGATCTTGCTGTACCTATTGATTTTGGTTCTCACTACAGAGCTTCCTGAATTTGGCTCAAAGGAATGATGAATTTTTGTCCTTTATCCCATTTATGACCAATATTATAAGTATTCCTTTTAATTTGGAATCTGGATCATGGCTAGCTTGATAATGAAGACAAATTTTTGTGGGAATTTGTATCTGTGAATGTCTATTTCCATTTCTCATCAGTGGCTGTGTCTTCTCCTGCTGGTTACTTTGGGCTCTAAAATGATTTAGGAAAAACTATACGCTAACTGTGGCTACTTCTGAATAGTGTCCTCAAGGCATTCTGCAGGCACTCCATTCATGATGAAGTAAATAAGTGGGCATATACCAAAGACTTTGCCACTGAAATATTCTATTTTGGCGAAGGCTATGCGGGCCAATTGGCTACCTGTATTTGGCTGCAAGATGCCTTCAGTTTTGTCCTGGTAGTCCTCACATTTATAACGTATAATCTGCATTGGTCATTCATCTTCGGAGTCCTTTGGTGGCCCTGTATGAAATGGGCACTGAAAAACCTTGGTCTTCCTCTAAAGATTCATTTAGAATTTCCTCTTGCTTGGCATTCATTCTGTTTATGAATCCTTAAAGACTGAAACATTATCTCTGTAAGCTCTGGTAGGGAGTGACAATATATACCTCTACTCCAGTCTTCTTTCTATCACAGCCTCAGGCTATAGGAGTAGTTCCTTCTTCCTCTTCTGCCCAATCAACTGCAAACTTAAACCAAATCCTGAACACTTATTTGAGAACGTTCCTTAATGTGCCTACTGTATGCCCCATCAGCAAATGGCATCTTCTCAAGCACTCAAATGCTAATTATAAGTGGTTCTTTCACTTTTTAAGCAAAACTTTAACATGGATGCTCCAGTTTCCTGACTTTAATCATAGTGTTTTTGCAGCCAGGTCCCTGTTGCTACATTGTTGCTATAGATTTTTAATAAAATGTCAGTTAGCCTGAAGTGTTTTTATCTCTCCAGGTAAGTGAAATTTGATTGTGTCTTTGGATTGTTAAATAATATTTTAATATGTCCACCTCTTCTTTAGAGATTCATAACATTTGCAGCATTGTCTTGCCTGACAGTATTCTAGTTCCTTTTCCTTAAAAGGGTGCCCCCAAAACTTGCACAGCCATCCTTCTGTAGATATTTATCTTGGTGTAACACATCTGGATTTTTGGGCACCAGTGGAAGCTCCATCCAAGTGCCCTGTTTCTATATATTTGTTCCTAGAATGTTTATGAAGAGCATTGTGCTATTTCTCTTCTTATTCTGACAATTTCCTTCAATCTCCTTTTGCAGTGCTTCCCCTTTATCCTGTTTGTGGTCACCAGTTGAAAACGAAAGACAAGAAGGGTGTTTGGTTGTTTGTTTGCTTTTAAAAGAAGAAATGTGTTTACTTGAAATAAAAGTAATTAAGCACAGGGTTCTCTTTTGTTAAGAACTTGGGTTTTTTTCTGAGAAACTGGGAACTTACATGCATTACAGATCCCACATTGGCAGCTTTCACTTAAAGTATACAGTTCTTTTTTTTGCTTCACCTAGCTATCCTCCTCTGTTGGTTTTTTCTTCTTGGCATTCAAACCAACAGTCTCATTAAATCCAAAGATTCAAACACCTTTCCCCTCTCATCAGCTGTCTCCTATCCAAGGATCTACCTGTAGGATGACCCACAAAACAGAATTAAAGGGAACTAAACTCTTTACATTTCCAAACCATTTACACTTCCACCACATTCACACATGGCTTCATGTATTGTCTTGAGTCTTTAAACTTTTCACTTCTTTTTGAAAATCTCAACAATTCCATCCAATCATGACTTTCCCTATTTTCCCCTTGTTCTTGACTTATTCATGTATTTGTTTTGTGATTTAAATCTCATTTGTTCTCTGCATATGGCAAAACCACCTGAAGTGCTTCTTTCATCCTGGTCATTCATTTTTGAAAGCAATACAATTCAGCACCCATTCACTCTTGGTCGCATCTCTCCATATTTTACCACATACGCTTTTTAAGTTTCACTTTCCCATTCAAGTACTCTTGTACTTCTGTTATACCCAGCTCTCATTTTCATATGGCAAATTGAGCAGAAGCATGCTTTTACACATATACATTTTAGCTTCTTTCAACAAACACTCATTCCTCACAATAAACTACAAAGTATCCATACATTTCTATCAGCATTTACAAGTTACTTCATTTTCCCATCTTCAGTAAACTTTCTATTGAGGAAAAATAGATCTGCTATGCTCCATGTTCTTATAAGCCCTATTTCCCTATACTGCAGATAAGATTAGAAATCTGGTACATGGCTTAAAGTCCGAGCAGAAGCAGGCAGACTTTCACATATACTTACTTTTACAAGCTCCATGACAAGATACAACTCAGTGGGCATATCCATTTCCTCAATCAGAAGAACAATATTGGGATGTTTGACCCGTCTTAAAATAGAAACTTCATTCTGAATCATGTGCTCCTGCATAAAAGGAGAAAAAATATATGAAAAGAGAATGGAAGAAATCCATACAGCTTCTCCAGGTCCTTTTGCTTGTTTAATGGGGTAAGTTGTTATAATCCATCAAGTCAATCCCAACTTCCAGTTTTCTTGGCAGAGATGGCTTGCCAATACCTTGTTTCTAGAGCTGCAAGAAAGACTGGTTGATCCAAAATCACCTCACAATCTTCTCTGCCTAAGGCAGGACTAGAAGTCATGGGCTCCTACGCCTTAATCACTAATCCAAACTGATCTCCTCTAATGGGGCATCCCGATGCATACTGTATATATGAAACTCGGTATTCATTGAGAAGTTTTAAAACTCTTATAAATTAACACCTAAGTCAATATTACAAACTAGCAATGATATTGTTACAGTAACTATGCAGAGGCTGAGGAAAATGAATATCAAAAGTAAAACAGGGTAGTAATCATAGGTAGAAGATTTCAACTTGCAAGTGCTTTACCTAGGTTTAAGCCTCCCTATATTCAATGTCTTTTGAATACTTGTCCTTTAGTAGGCCTGTAAAGAATTACACTTCCAATCTTTTAACTTAAAAATTACAAAAACACAAATCATCTTTTCCCAAGCAAAAAGGAAATATCACCTGCATTTTTCTTTAGATGTTTTAGCTATTGATATTTTTCTTCCTAGGACTTCTCCAAACCAACAGATTATGCCTTGACCTTTCATCCTTCCTAAACTGAACATCTTGTTGTTTTCATGTCAGGTTGTTTCCAAACAACTCAGATAATAAGCATGCTAACCTGATTTGCATCAAGTAGAGCTATCTGGGTGAAAAGGAGAAGGAGTATATATTCTTGACTAGATTTTCTGACTGAGTTTACTGTGTCAGGTTAGGTTTCTGCATGAAAAGATGCAACTGCAATAGTCAGAAGTTGCATGGTTTTGTAGAACAACTCAAAAAGTGGTTTTTAATTCAAAGTTAAAACTCTAAACAGTTTGGGACCAGACTACCCAAATGACTACTTTTTTACATATAATTCTGCTTGAGAATCAAGATCTACCCCAGAGCCCCTCACAGAATGGCAACATGTGAAAGGGCCTTTTCTGTGGCAACTCCCCGCACCCGCCGCAAGATCTATATTGCTTCTTCATTGCTTGTTTTACAATACAGAGGTCCGTTTTTAAAAATCAGAGTTTTTGAGTCCTCCAGAATATTTTGGATATCATGAGTTCAGATGTTTGTTGATACTTATATCCTGCCCAGTTCAAACATGTGCGGGTGGTTTAGAAGAATAACAATAACAACCCATAAATCAATCACTTCAAACCAAGACTCAACAATAAATATAACACGGCAGTCTATCCCTCATGAGCCAATATTAGCCTTTCGTACAACTCTGAAGACCTGCTGTTTCCCATGCATTTGGGTTAGGAGGGTAGGCACTTCATCATTGGAAGGTATGATTTACCTTGAGCATCATGGGTCATTGTTTTTATTGTTGGATTTTAATCTTTGTATGCCACCCAGATTCACTGCTGTGAGATGGGAAGCTATATAAATTATTTAAATAAGATGTAATGGTATGTGGGAAAGACTTTGGGAGATCGGGGGAAAAGATGCTGCTTAGGGAATTGTCAGATAAGAGACAGCATAGTCCGCAGCTGCATAGTGGGTAGGCAAGAGACTCAGAAGGGACCCTCCCTAAGTTCTCAGGCTGTAAAGGTGAAGGCAGGAGAATTGTACTTTCAGATTTGCAAGATTCTGTTAATGTAGCTTTACAATAAAATATAATTAGTTTATCTGGTCTTGTTTCCTATCTGGTAAGGCTGACATAAATACATAAGTGACAGGAACCATTAAAAACTTACACTAAATGCCCAGTTAAATAATCTTCACTGTCTTCAGAAGTATCAGCAGGGTGGGGGCATCATGTAACAAAAATGGGGTGTGTGTTCCAAACAGGAAAGACACTATCAAAGACTGTCTTTTGGGTCCACATCTCCCTGATTTGATACCAAGGCAGGACTGTAAAGCTTCCCTCCATTTATATATACACAGGCCAGACAGATTCCACTTGGAGGAAACAGTCCTGATGTATCTTGAAAACAAGATATGTAGGGCTTTATAAGTTAAAACAAACACTAATTTAATTTAATTTAATTTAATTAACTATGGTAATTGCACTCGGAAATCTATCAAGAATCAGTGAGGTAACCAGAGTTTGGATATTGCAATAGCAGTTCATACCTGCTAACATCTTGGCTGCTGAATTTTGTAACAGTTATAGATTCTGGGTCATTTTCAAAGACAGTCCTATGTAGACCACAGTATAGCATGGGTTGATGGGCTGCCAGGGTTTCACAGTGCATGTGGGGCTGTTGTTGGTGCACCTGTTCTTCAAGACAGAGTGCACTAGCATTTTCTTCAGGGCTGGTGGAACCTCACACTCCCCCAGAGAAGCATTTATGCACTTCCCTAATCAGCTACTCATCTTCCAAGCTGTTCAAAGGAGTTCACAGGTGGCCAAGTTGATATTACAGGGAATCCTATCCATTTCATCAGTTTCCACATGGCCAATGACTCCAAGATAACACCACAAGGCATTACCCATATCATCACATTAGATTCTGTCCAATTGATATGTAAATCTGAGCCAGTGTAAGCTATTTTTTTTCCATAAAGAACTTTGCAAACATGTCACAGGGGCCTGCCAGATCATTGTTCCATCTGGTGTTCATTAAATGTTAGACAACATTTTTTTTAAACCAACCACTGAACTGGGGTGCCTGCAGATTTGATCTTATCCAATAACTGAACATAAGCTTCCTCTGAAAAATATTAGGTCCCACTGTGGAGCTTGATACTTACCTTTCCTCTACATTTACTTTTTTTAATGATTTTCAGGGCATATTCTCTACCAGTTGACCTGATGAGAGTCAGAAGAAGGAAGAAACAGATTAAATCATTATAAAATACATAAAAAAGATCAGAATTTAGTTTGCCCAATAAAGTGACAACTATACGTTACAATTTAACAGAATAAGCTAAGATTTAGGCAGAGCAGCCTAAATATATACCTTCATAGAAATGGCTAGGAAAATCTCCAGCAGAAAATAAGAAATTTTTTAGAATTTTCTATTTTGTCACTGGGGCAAGCTGCTACAAAATGTGAAGAGGTATAGTATATTGATTTAAATAATATAATTTGTAACAAAAATGAGATGAAAATATCAAATATAAAAACCTTGAAGTTTGAATTCAATATTTAAAGCAAAGGCTTAGCAAAAATAAAAGATTTTTACCATATTGTAGCAACATTGCTCAAAAAAAAAAAAAACAAATAGCAGAAGTCCCTCTAAGTAAAGCATCATTAGGTTTCCCCACTAGAGGGCTTCTTAGCATACAGAACAGTAGTTACTCAGAAATAAGAAACTTCTTCACCAAAAAGCTATCTTTATATAGATTACGATTTGGAATAATCCTCCTCCTCCTCCACTTTACATCCCAGCCCTAAATGTCCAACTTTTATTTTTTCTAAAAAAATCAAATTTTGTAGCACTTCAGTTCTAGTGGTACCAAAAAATATGCATGTGCTCTTTTATTCTTTTGCTCATTAAACAATAATATATCTAGCAGGGTATTTGAATTGCTCCACTCAACCCCCTTTCTTTACCTTCCCCCACCATAAAATATTACACTTCAGATGTCCTCAAATTTATGACAAAACTTTGAAAGGATAGACTGAGCTTACACAAATCCAGTGAATGCCCAGGAGAGACATATACACCATTTCCTTACTTTTTGCTCTGTTAAACCATTTGTTAAACTGCTGCATGAAACTTAGAGTACTGGACTTAAATCTGTGCAAGCACAAATTCAGCTGTGACTCAGCCTGGGCTATTCTTCCCTACAGATCTCATAGGCTTCAATAGAAGTAAAGAATAAGTAAGCTGCCTTGAGAGTCTTCAAGGAAAGGCAAGAATGAAATGCAACAAATAAATTCCACCCACTCCCTGAACTGGAACTGAATAGCCTCTTTATTTAATTATACACTAACTTATAGTGTTTCGATACTCCTGGTAAAGATTACATGTTTCATTTGCTTGTGATTGCACGGGTTGCTTGTGATAAATATAGTTTACCCTGATCAGGCCAGGATTTTTTTGCATATATCAGCTAACTGTACACATATATGCATGTATGCCAATGGCTGCTGCACAGGAGGTCCCAAATGCTCCACAAGGGGGACAGTGGGATTTCTCCCCCAAATTCCCTCCTTCACCAAGCAGGGAAAGAACAATACTGATGGAAAAAACAGTTCTTTTCTGCTGGGTTGATCCCCAGTATGTCAGATAAATGTTATTTATAATATTTTATATGTTATAACCAGTGCACCATTCACAGACTACTGCAGATAGCAGCCGCAGCAGATTTGGAAGTCAAACCTGAAAAAATTTATGTAAGGAAGGACTTTTCATTTTCAAGGTACTTACTGTGCCTGCCTATATATGATGCTTTTTAAACAGCATTAGTTTTTCAAAGAGCATATAGGTCCAGTAAGACCCAATTACAAAAAGAATAATTAAGAACGGTAGAAAATAAAAGCACTGTATTTAGATTGTTCCTAAAGAACATTTCCTTATAGGCCTAGCTGGAGTCTTTTTTCCCTCCTATTTCCCATTTTGTTCCTATTTCCCATTTTATAGGTGATGTGTATCACACTTCTTTGATACACATAGCCTATAAACAGAGATACAACCTAGGAGTAGTTTAACATTAGGAACTGCTTTAACAGAAAGCTCACTCACCTTTCTATACACTCTTTCACAATGGCAAAATTTCCATCTCCTATTGTCCGGCCAACTTTATACCTCTCTGCTATTGAGGCTGGAACCTGGAAGCCTTCATCCAACACTTCTGAAAAGAATTGTTGTAAGTTTCATTGGTGGAAAAAGCAACACAGATATGACATATAATACATATTTTACCTATACCTAGACAGCTTAAGATAATTGAAACCATCCAGAAACAGCATTTTGCAAAACAGAGAAACCATGTTGCTGATACCCCTCAGAAAGTTTCACCATATTAAATGTTAAGCTTATGGATGCTGGCCCAATTTTATGCATTGCTTGTATGATCTCTCTCACACCCATTGGTGATCAACTCACAAAAGTACTATTTCATCTCAATGCTGGATTAGTGCAACACAGCATAATTAAGTCTATCTACAAAAATCTAACACTCAAGTACTTCTTTTATTACACCCTGTAAGCTGAGAGCAACACAAACTTGCTCATGTGATAACTTCTATTTTTCCTCCTTTGGTATTAAATATTTGGTTTTTAAACAAGTGTTCTCAATAATGTCACCAACAAATGCAACCTGGACACCAGATGCTTAAAAAACTTTCACAGTTCAATCAAAAGAGAGGAAAAAGAGGTTCTATTTATTGTATTTTAGTAGCCATTAGAGAACCATTATTCTTCAAATATTTTTTAAAGAGCTGGAGCCATAAACCTTCACTTAAACTAACCATGTTTAGCTTTTTCAAATCATAACAACTTTGTATTTTTATTTTTAAAAACCTCTTACAATTCTGTTCTAAAATCAGTATAACAATTGAATTGTCCTGATCAGATAAATTCTCCTGTTTTGTTTTTGTTAAGCAGTTCTTACTCGGTTTGATTAAAGAGAATTTCCTTCAGCAAATTGAAATCTAAGGGCCACAACTCAGCTTCTGGGGAAAATCTGAGGGCTGCAAAGCAGATGGGACTACAGCACAGTTGTTAGCAAGGCAAGGTTGCATTTGGGGTTTCTCTATTTTTAGCTACTTAGCTTAACTTTATAGGGCTTACACAATAATTTTCATGTGTTTTCTACCTCAAAAAGGCTAGAAATTGTGCTATCCATTTTCAGCAATCATTGTTAGAGTTATTTTATTTATTAACTCTACTGTGACTCTTGGCAGCATACAGTATACAAAACTGAAAATAAAAACATCCACTCAATACCAAAAAAAAAAAAAAGTCTGGAAAAAAACAGCCACCATCTCACAAATCAGTCAATCCACGAGCCTGACACCCATTGTAGCCTGAGGTGGGCAAAAGTTAGGGTGGGGCTGTACAAACTTTTGGGAAGATATCATTCCAGAGGCCACGTTCTACATCAGAGAAGGCCTGTTTCATGGGTCCCATTGGGTGATATTGCTTAACTGATAGGACCCAGAACATGCTGACTCTGCTGAATCATATAAAATGAGCAGCAACTATGGAAGACAGGTGGTCCCTCAAATAACCAAGTTCTATGCCATCAAGAGCTTTATAAGTGATAACCAACACATTGAATTGTACCGAGTGCAGCTTCCAGAGCAAAGGTGTTACATGGACATAGCAAGGCATACCGTGTGTTGCTATGTTCTGGACCAGTTGCAGTTTCTGAGTGGTCTTCAAGTGCAGCTCCATATACAGCCCATTGCAATAGTCCAAACACCAGGTGACCAAAGTTTCTTAGGGGCCCCCTTATCCAGATATGGGTAAAATGGCTCACTAGAAGAATCTATGTAAAGACCTTCCTAGCAAGTTGCCACTTGTTTCTTCAGCAGAAGCTGTGAGTGCAAGAATCCCAAATTCTGTACCAGTCCTGAAGGGGCAGTGCAACCCCATTCAGAACTAAGGATGGAGCATATCAAGATCTGGGTGGTCCAAATACCCAGAGTCACTTGGTCTTGTCAGGGCTCAGCTTGAGCTTGTTCCCCTGCCAACTGACTCCCATAGCCTCCAGACACAGGGACAAGGCCTTGACGGAATCACCTGGTTGGCCTGGGCTTGAGATATTCACTGGACGTTATCAGCATACTGTTGATACCTGGCATCAAACTCACCCCTGTTTTACCCATTCCTACTTTGAAATTATTTCTAAACAGGAAAGAAAGGAATTCAAAAAAATCTCAAGGAAAATATGATGTTCCTGCACTTTTTAAAATTGCAAGATGGCCAAGGTATATGCATAAATGTTCTAAGTTCATTTAGATTTGTTATAGCTACCCCACTCCAGTAGACTCTAATCATCTTACAAAATCTTACAATAAGTTTCATTGTATATTATTTCTCCAGCAGTCTACAGTTTCCAGCAGCAAGTTGATGGCCTTGATTGCAGAGGCTATTCGTGTACAGTTCAAAGACCTGAAGGGCCAGGTTGGGGACAGATCATTTGGAGAAGACCTATCTATGTGGTCACTGAGAGTCAACATCAACTTGATGGCACAAAATCAGTCAGTCAATTAATGGCTTCTCATATCTCAATTCATTTCCAAGGGAAAACATAACAAGGCAAACCTTCCCACTGGATAACTGAGAAAGAGGCCTATCTTTGAGAAATTGATGGATAATTTCTTCTTATTCTGAAAAATTTAATGAAATCATCCACCCAATTCCTCTGCCAACAAACATGGTGTATTTCACATGACCATTTGTGCCTAGCTTGTGATGAGATGCCTAACAAATTTTGAGAATGCAGTTAAGGGAGGAACAAGGAATTTTACAGTAGAAATTCCTATATCCAGGGAAGGGAGAGAAACAGATTAAAGAATATCTTACCCTTAATTACACTATATATAAGTTGTGCATGAAATTTTCTTGGTAGGATTTCAAGATTAATGTCATGCTTTGTGAGATTGACAAGCTCAGGAAAAAAGAACCACTTGGATTTCTGTAAAGAACTTTATTGCTTGTAAAAAATAATAGTAATTTTAAAACCCTACAAGTTCCTGGCTATGTAGCTTAGAGGCACAGAGGATTTCAGCCCTTCTTTGGGAGATAAACCAATCTCCTTAAAAATGTACAAAATCTAATATAATTACCAAAAAAAAAAAAAAAAAAAGCCATCAAAAGCTACCTGGCTTTTTCAACAGGCCTTGTAGGTAGGAATATCATGATGTGCTCCCTCCTGTAATTTGGAAATTAATTAATATAGAATTTTATTTTTTTCCTATAGCACTATGCTTTCTATTGCATTGTTATTTGTAGTTTAGGTTTTGTACCTTTACTTTATTTATGGAAACAGGATATGTAAACTGCTCAGAGTCAGTTTCAATTGAAGTGGCATATAAACTCAATTAGTAAATAAAATAGAAATCCCTTTTTAAATTTTAAATTTTAAATCTTAAATGTATACATTCAGTGTTGTAGAAAAGGAGTTATAGAGTTGCTTGAATCAGGGTCAGCAACTAAACAGAAAATCCACAAGGACTGAAAAAGAAATGTTCCTAACAGATCACATGATGTTAATGGTCTGCTACAAATAGGAATTTCTCTGGAAGAATGTATTTATTTACTTAAAAAATTTATATAGCCGCCCATCTTATATCAAACTCTGGGCAGTTCCCAAATCTCAAAATAGATGCTGCATGGAGTTCAACTTTTATCTCATAAGAAGATTATAAATAGCAATAATACACACATGCTCACCTTAAACACTGGGAGAAGCCTGAAATTACATAAAATTCACTAGCTTATACAAATAAAAATGACTTAGCAGCACATAAAAATAAAGGAAAGATGAAATGCAAATCCTGGGTAGAACATATTTACTTATTTCTATAGAAATAGCCATTTTTCTTAAAGTGAAGCCCTCCTTCCATTTAGTTGGAATTTCCTTTTTCCTGGAAATTCCAGCTTTAATCTGAGACTCTGCAAAATAACATTGACCCCTCTGAAACTCCCAGTTTCAGTCCATAACTTCTCCTTCAGTTCCCTCTTTCAGTTCTGTCTCTGCCTTTTCAAAGGACTCAATTTTTCTCTCCCTAGAAAATTCCTCTCCTCTCTGGGCTATCTCTTTGTGTACCTACATGAACAAGAATCATGCCTTACCTATAGATGAGGATTGCTGATATCTGCAGTCAGTGAATGATCCAGACTGGGGTCATTCAGTTCATTTCGCAGAAGATTATTATATAATATCTTTGTGGCATGAATATAAATGGTTTAGGAAATAACTAATTAGCTTTCAATCCATGGCAATCAAAACCTCTATACACAATCTAAACTAGAAAGTTAACCAAACAATAAAAACTTTCTCAAGATGTACTGGAGATGTACTCTCACTCTTTGCATATGATATAGAAGTATTTTGAATATTGGAAAAAAATGGAAAATGGCTATGGAAGTACCAGATTACTCTATTCAGTAATGCACAGGACAGTTGAATACAAAACATCAATTTCTCCCTAATACCAACAATCTTTCTTCAAATTTTAAAGGCAACATATAATAGAGACCTTTGTATTATGAACTTTCAAACAGATGCATTTTATCTACTAATATTACCTTCACCAGGCCCATCATTTTCATCCATTGAACTGCAGACTTTGGTAGAGGCTAGTGAGGTAGAGGAACCACTGTGCTGAGAGCTCTGGAAATGTAGAATTGGATTGGATAAAGATAATTAAATATGGTTTCAACAAGGCTAGATTACAAAAAAAAAAATCTAGAGAGTCTACCTGATGGGTGATCAGAAATGATATTTTTTTAAAAAATGCTCCTGAAACACTCTATCCTTGAATACTTTCAGAAACCATCTTCAATTTACTGCTCATTATGTAAAAACCTTCTATGCCACATTCTCTTTCCTTGTTAGCCTCCTAACCATTTTTGAACAATTCAGAACGTCTCTGTTAAAATGCTCTATCACTGAAAACGTATCGCTCTGTTTCTTTGAGAAATCTGCCATTTAGGATCTGAGTTACCAGTACATGTTCTTCTGCTTACTTACCTGTAAAGTTTGCTACAGGAAAAACTCACCACAGCAGAAAGGACGTTTATTTTAAAGGCCTGGAGGAAAATGTTAATGTTACTCATGCCAATATATTGATAGCCAGATTCTCAACCAATTGTACCAGTTTATCTACTTCTGACATTGACAATGTACCACCATCATAACAGTATATTGTTTGACATGGTAATAGTATTAACATTTGTATTAACTTATCCTAAACTTGAGAAAGTTTTGGAATACAATTGGTAGATAAATAGGACCTCTTGCAGACTTTATTCTTCAAATTATTTTGCTTGCCAGTCAATTAATCTAGCAGTTTTATATCCTTTCCTCTTTCAAAGCTTTTTATTTTTTTAATTGATTATCATATTTTTCCTTATCCGCATCTAGAGGATAAGTGTATTATTTTTATAGCTAGCTCTCATTGCTGTATTCTCTTTGAAGAGACGGCATAATATTTGAGTTACAATACCTGGACTGCAAAACTCTCCAAAGCCTCAGAGATTTTTAACATTTTAGAGTTTTCTGTATCTGCTTGCTACCATCTAGTGGTTTTCTGAAGTCTAGAAGCTGCAGTCCTAATAATAATGCCTCTCACGTCAAATTCCCTTTTTTACTAAATAAGGATGTTATCAATAGATTCTTAGCTAAGGGATGAAGTTAAAGATTTTTTTTTTTTTGCAATTACTTAGTGATCATAGGCAATTATAGTACAAAAGAAGCTAAAATCTATTCAATGTATACTTACTGTAATCTTTGAACACACTTCTTCTAAGAACTCCTAGAGTCACATTCATTCTGCTTTAATCTCTATAACTGATATGACTAATTTCTTCTTTTGAAAGGAGGATTTTACTTATCACTGCCTTCTCTTTTCTACTTTTCAGTGACAACTCTGTACTAACTTCATTTATTCAACATACTATATTAACAGATGGCTGCCAACACCAGCCAGAAATGGCACATTTCTTGGAATAGTCCATGAACTGCAGAATGTTCCCTACTGGCAGAATGAGTGGAGACAAAGAGTTCTTCTGAAGATTGGCTCTAGCTATTATAATAAGATTCATACATGAGTGGTGAATGTATAGGTCTGCAATCTTGCTTAAAGGCCACATATTCTCAGATTCACTCTTTCCAAACCTAGTGCCCCAAAGGCCATTACTGGCTGAGGGATCATAGAAGCTGAAGTCCAACACATCCAAAGAACATCAGGTTGAATAATTCTCTACCGCTCTCATACTTCTTTTATAATATTGGGAAGAGATGAGACAAAACAGTGGGAAGACCTTCCTAGAATATTAAAGATATCTGGGCATAAAACTCTCATGATAGCAATGATAATATTGCATGAACATTTCCTGATTTTGCACAAAGGAGACAGACATCAGCTGTCTGATGGGGAGGGATGGGAACTTAACACATGAATCAAACATTTGTATGGAAAGCCTATAGTAAAACCCCACACAGAGAAGATATCTGATATTACCATACAGTTTCACAGTAGAAGAACATAAATTACAAGTTTGTCTATATTGATTTATGTTTGCTTCAATATATTATTTAATTTAAAATAATATACATCATGATGTAGTTAAACAATCCATAAGTCCTTGACTTATGACCACAATAGGGAGCAGAAAATTCATCTTTAAGCAGTGCAGTCATTAGGCAAGGCATCATGTGACTGCATCCAATTTTATGACACTTTTTGCTGTGGTCATTAAGCAAATCACCATGGTCTTTAAGTGAAATACATGGTCATTAAGTGAATCACACAGTTGTTAAGTGAATCATGCAGTTTCCCATTGATTTTGCTTGTCGGAAGCTGGCTGGGAAGGTCACAAATCACGATCACATGAACTAGGGACTCTGCAACTGTCATAAATACACGCCAGTTGCCAAGCGGTCAAATTTTCATCATGTGACTACAGGGATGCTGTGATGGTCATAAGTGCGAGGACCAGTCGTAAGTCACTTTTTCAGCACCGTTGTAACTTACAATGGTTGTTAAAGGAATAGTTGTAAGTCGAGTACCTATAAAGCTAAATTTAAAAAGGAGATATGGGCATAAATGCAAAACCCTGTATCCCATATTCCTATATGCTTTGCTCTTTGCAAATACATTATTTAACCCAAAGATCTGCAAGGAGACTATACCAACATTCAGCTAAACACCTTCTTTAGTCTCCTTAACCTTACAAGCACCCTATTATAACAGGGCATTGGAGATGTGGTCTCTGTGAGTTTAGCACCACTCACATGAAGGCAAATATTTACATAGAATTATTGAATTGGAAGGGACCGTAGAGGTCATCAAATCCAATCCACTGCACATGGCAGGATTCACTGCACCATCCCTGATAGATGGCTATCCAGACTCTGTTTGAAAATATCCAGTGAAGGGGAGCAAACCACTCCATGTGGGAAGCTATTCCACTGATTGACAGCTCTTCCTGTCAAGAAGTTGTTCCTAATGTCTAATCGGTATCTTAATTCTTGAAAGATCACTCCATTGGTTCTAGTCTTACCCTCTGGAGCAAGTGAAAATAAGTCCAAACCCTCTACCATAGGATTTAGTGTAGCTCATGATTATCTTTTAATTGTTTCCAGCAAGACCTAAAGAGTTTCTTTTATAAGATAAGGTTATATTTTTACATAGAAATTACATAGAAAAATGCCTCATTTGCATTACATTTCCACCAGATGGTATGGCATGACTGCAGCAGAATTTCCAAAATTCTCTTACCGAATTATTCTCTCTTACCAAAATAAGGCCATTATTTATCTGAGTGAGTTTTATCTGATTTGTATTGAAATTTAACTTAGAGAGTAGCTTTCGATTTTGATTCATTCTTTTTAGATTAGTTACAAAAAAGATAATTCCTGAGTTTCTATTTCATACAAAAATGTATCTATCGGTTAAAACTGTACAGCAGAAGAGAGTCCATTTACTCCAAAGAGTAACTGGAAAATAATTCAGGAAAAATGCTTTTGTCCCTAAACAACAAAATCTGCATTAATTTATAAAATTAACCAGAGGGAAAAATGGCATAAAATAAGATTAATGACAATGGATTAGGAGATAGTTTTCCCACTAGTTTAAAGCAGATAATGGAATTTCATAGTGTTCCTGCTCAATAATTATGTGATGAAAGATAAACCGAAGATAAATGACTGTAGATTATTAATGTATTTAATAATATTTACACTGTAAATTCCACTGAGTTTAGTAGGATACACAGCTACATTTACGTATGACGGCAGCCTTAGTGCAGCAAGGCCAACTTTAATATAATGTTCCATAATTCTTCCACATAAATTCCATAAATTTGTATCACCCATATGCGTCTGTGGGGCTGGGAACTTTTCTGGAACATATGTGAGTCATACTGGAGATGGGAGCAAGAAGTAATCTAGTCACATAACATCCTGTTTAAATTTTAATAGGTTCCCCTCCACCAGCAATAAATTACTAAGATTTGGGCTGAATATATTTAAAAAATATTAAAGAAATGAAAGGAACAATTAAAGAAATTAGGGATAAAAATTATTTTAACAAGCTGTGGTTTAGCTTGAACACATTTCCAAACCTTTGAATTACTACTATGAGTCAGTTTTTGATGCCTGGCAACTGCTTGGACTAGTCCCTGCAGTTTTCTTGGCAAGGTTTTTCAGAAGTGGTTTGCCATTGCCTCCTTCCTAGGGTTGAGAGAGAGTGACTGGCCCAAGATCACCCAACTGGCTCTGTGCCTAAGGTGGGACTAGAGCTCACGGTCTCTAGCCTGATGCCTTAACCACTACACCAAACTGGTTCACTACTTTGAATAAATACTGAAATTTACAAGCCAACACTTATTTTGCTTAAAACATACTACAATTGTGGTATTTTCATTTTTTTCTCCACCTAATAGTTTGAAGATCTTCATATACCTATCATTTGAGATTTCAATATAATTCATTTTTATCTCAGTAATACTTAAGCTCTGCTCGGACTCCTGGATCACGAGCTGAACTCAAATTCATGCTTCCTTGAGCACTGTTTCCCTTCAGATCTTCAACTGAAAGCATGGAGGCTGGTGAAATAGGACTACTCACATGGTCTTAAAATGAGCACTTAGCACATTCAGGGGAATCCCTAGAAAGAGCTACACTGGCCATTTGACCTAGAATACTGCATGAACCTATTTAGTGAATGGAATCGTTTCCTCACAACTGATATCTCAAATTCCAATCTAAACATCATTATTATCAGGATTTGATCTGAAACTGTATTTTTATCAGAAGTCTGACACAAATAAGTGCTATCTGAAAATATTTTGACCAAACCTAAATGCATATATATTTAGGAATATATCCAATTATGTGCATATTTAGAGTAACTGTGCACAGTTTATTAGTCTCTTAATCATCTTTGTTCCTAATCTAAACCACAGCATTTCTGAAACATAACATTTTCCATTCTAAATAATAAATGCTTTCTTTTAACAGTTAAAAAAAAGTTTATTTGAATATTTAGATAGGCTAAATAAGTATGCTTCTTAAACCTTTAGTTAACTCCCTTGATCCACTCAGGATGATTACATTTGTCTCTAGCCCCTGTTGCTGCTTGATTCAAGAGAATGAAACAATTATTTCTTAAATATAAAATAATAACAAATACTTGCATGGGAAAAGATCTGTGAAGTTTTATGAGTTTTCCTGGACATAAACTTCCATTAAATGTGTTCTTATAAGGGGCTCAGAAAAGGGCCCTGGGCCTTAGGGAAGGTATGTCGGAGTTCCTTTCTCTGCTTCATTAAACATAGTAAGATATTGTCATTTCGTTCACTTTTTCCATTTTATTTTTATTTTTTGCACTTTATGAAGCCTAGTCCTACATAAACTGTAATTCCTATTTCTGAAATTCTTGTTATTGTTCCTTTACTTCCTGTTTATTGGATGAAGTGGGATTGTCATTATAAATCTCACAGTTTGAAGGATGTTTGCTTCCATTAATGACCATTCCAAATGTACAGAACCACTGTTTGTGTTACATAACTACTAAAAACTGGGCAAACATCCTATGCAATTATAGTGAACTTATACTTGCTGTACTTCAAACCCAGCTGTAGATCACATTAGGATCACTAAAAAAAAAAAAGATAATTCCAGACCAAAAAGCCTTCATGGAACCTGAACCCCTCAATATAAATGGCAAGTCTTAATTTTAATTCGGTCTGCACCATTTGAGATGTCATCACCATTAAACAAATTTTAAGAGGGAGCTCTTGCTTCAGATTCTGGCCACCTGGCTGCTTTTAAGACACACCTACATTAAAAGTAAGTAGCTGCATAAAAGCAGGACTTGGTCTGTGGTGTAAGTACTTCACATCCAGATCAGCTTAATTTAACAGATGGCCAACATACCACCATTGCTCTATGATGGAAAAAGAAAGATCAGCGCTATAGGGTTTCAACCACATTTTACTGAAAGATTTGTTCCGCAGTTCATTGGTAAATATTTTAAATGGGAAAACCCAGTAATAGTCCTCAGGCTGAAAGTATGTCAGTGCATACAAGTGTTTTAAGCATACAAATTAATTTATGCTGAAGATCTTTCTTTTTTCTATTCATAGCTTGGAGGGAGCTGTTTGTGTCTGATGTATCAGGGAAAGAAAGGTTGTAAATCAAAATGTCTAGGAATCTGCTCAATACCAGATTTTTATGTTATATTTGTTACTGGAAAGTAAAAATGGTTTTCAGATTAACTTTATGAAGGCTTTGTGGTTTCTATAAACTTATTTGAAAATCTACATTGCCTCATTGTGAAGAAACGCTGGAGCCACTGACATAAGTTTAAGGCTATTTTAGATTCAGACTGAATATCCGGGCAATTCAAGTGTGTTTCTGGGAAAGAAAAACTATCAAACTACAGTAATCATACAGTACTGAATTTCTCATCTTTTAAAAATGCCAACTCCTAACATACACATAGCTGAAGCCAGGGGATTCAATAAACATGCTATACGAAAATACCCTTTAAAATAATATTTTAAAGGGCAGTGAAGCAATTTTGTCTACGCTGAGCAAGATGATATTTTGGTTAGTTTTCAGGTAACAAGCAAAGGGCATCTTAACGCTTCCAGTGATCTTTATTTTGTAAAAGCAGATACCATGTTCACATAAAGTGACAATAAGGACAGCAGATTAATATAGACATGAAAATGAAGGAACATCAGTTTTATTCAGAAAGCTTCATATTTCTCAGGGCTATCATCAGGTAGAACAAGGCACTTACTAAGGCAGAAGATGTTGGTATCATGACCAGAATGCACATAACTAACTGTATAATATGCTATTATGTTATATTTATTACCAGAAAAGGGGAGATATATTTTTGCAATTGATTGAGGGATCAAAACAATCAAGGTAGGTTTGAATCTTTGCTTATTAAGGGCTTTTCCTATTCTACTCAAGCAACTACAGGTAGTCCTTGCTTTATGACCACAATTGGGACCAGAATTTAGGTTGCTAAGCAATGCAGTCATTAAGTGAATCATCATGTGAGCAGACACAATTTTACAACCTTTATTGTGGCTGTCATTAAGCAAATAATCGTGGTCATTAAGTGAATCACATAGTTGTTAAGTGAATCAAGTGGTTGTTAAGTGAACCACACAGTTCCCCATTGATTTTGTTTGCTGGAAGCCAGCTGGGAAGGTCGCAAATGGCAATGACGAGACCCCAGAATGCTGCAACTGTTGTAAGTGCAAGCTGGTTGCCAAGCGCCTGGAGTAGTGACTGCAGGGGTGTTGCAATGGTCATAACTTCAGGCACCGGTCGTAAGTCACTTTTAGCACTGTAGTAACTTGGAACAATTGCTAAACAAATGGTTGTTAAGCAAGAATTACCTATAAATGCCTTCAGGCTACAATTCAACGCACAGAAAAGTGAGCTAAGTTTTATTTCACAATTCTGATATTTACAGGCTCAACAATATTTTGTATGCATTACAATAATTTACTATGGCTAATTATTATGCAGGATAATAAAGATACCAATTCAAGAATCAGCCAGGGGTATGAGAAGGAAATATAGGAAATATTTTTAAGTACAGAACAGGATTCATAATAATAGGCTTTCCATGACTTAGAAATTTAAAAAAAAAGACTACACCTCCAATTTAGGGTACATCACTCTTGCTCTTGAGAAAGGGAAAAGTTGGGATTTATTTATTTGCTGAATATCATTTCTATTAAAAAAGGAAGGAAAAATAAATCTGCATTGTGATTGCTTTGCTTTCAAGGGACCAAGAAATAAATAAATATTTATTAAAACCATACCAGCATTTTTTGTTTCCATGCTTAATATAAACATTCATTTATTTTTATTTCAAACCCAATATTAATTTATTTAATGAATTGTTGCTCTGCTTGTCTTTACCTAAGCATATATGCTCTTTGTTAATTCTTAGAACCCTAGGGTCCTTTGTTCTCAAAGTAAACACTACTGTTCCTGTCAGCCACACTATATTTGAGTAGCTACTAATCAATATCTGTAGAAACAGGAAGTGCCAATTTCAGTTGAATTGTTAAAATCAGGAAAAGAAGGAAAAGTTTAATACATCATAGCCAACTACTGAAGAAACTTATATCTGCCTAAATACTATAATTATCATAAACAGAATATTGAGGCACTGACTTTCCATGTTCCATTTGTCTGAGTTCACTTTTTTACTTTTTACTTTATTTATTAATTTACTTTTTTTAAAATTGAGTTTAATGCTAAAAATATACGTATGTGATTAATGAGCTGATTCTAATAACCAGCAACAACAGCCTGGGCTTCTCTGAACATTTTAAATTCTCACATTATTATTATTATTATTATTATTATTATTATTATTATTATTATTATTATTATTTATTTGACTTGTCCCCGCCCATCTCCCCACAACGGGGGACTCTGGGCGGCTTACAACAAACTAAAATCGGCAATACATAATTAAAAGATTATAAAACCAACGTTACAAAGAGAAAGATAAAAAGGCTAAAAAATCCAAGAGGCTGATAGAGGCCACACCAGGCTGCTAAGGGGCCAGCCAACCCCATTTTTGATATCCTCCCTCCCCGCCCCAGGCCAGATGGCAGAGCCAGGTCTTCAAATCCCTCCGAAAGGCCTGGAGTGAGGGGACCTGTGTCACCCCCAGGGGCAAGATGTTCCAAAGGGTGGGGGCTACAGCAGAGAAGGCCTTCTGGACCCCGGTAATCGAAGTTCTTTTACCGCGGGGATCCGGAGCATGCCTTCTCTGTGAGATCGGGTGGGACGAGTTGAAATCGTGGGGGCGAGGCGGTCCTTCAGGTAATCTGGTCCCATGTCATGTAGGGCTTTAAAGGTGATAACCAACACCTTGAATTGGACCCGGAAGCAAACCGGTACCCAATGCAGCCCACAGAGCAAAGGTGTTATATGGGTCCTTCTTCGGGCCCCAAAAATTGCTCGTGCGGCCACATTCTGGACCAGCTGAAGCTTCCGGAAACTCTTCAAGGGTAGCCCCATGTAGAGTGCATTGCAGTAGTCTATCTGGGAGATAACAAGGGCATGAGTGACTGTTTGAAGGGCATCCCGATCCAAGAAAGGGAGTAACTGGTGCACAACCCGAAGCTGCGCAAAAGCCCTCCTGGCCATGGCTGCCATCTGCTCTTTGAGCAGGAGCCGTGAGTCCAGGAGGACCCCCAAATTACCCACTGGGTCTGTCTGGGGCAGTGCTACCCCATCCAAGACCAATGATGACAACATCCCGGATACAGAGGAGCCATTAACCCACAGCCACTCCGTCTTGCCAGGGTTCAGCTGGAGCCTGTTGTTCCCCAACCAGACCCTCACAGCCTCCAGGCACCGCGAGAGGGCGGTCACGGCATCACTTACCTCACCAGGGATGGAGATATATAATTGAGTATCATCAGCATACTGATGATACCTCATCCCATGATGACGGATGATCTCGCCCAGCGGTTTCATATAGATGTTGAAAAGGAGTGGAGAGAGAACTGAACCCTGCGGCACCCCACAATGGAGGGACCGAGGATGGGACCTCTCGCTCCCTATCACCACCGATTGGGATCAGCCCTGGAGAAAGGAGATGAACCAGTACAAAACTGTGCCACCCACCCCGGTATCCCTGAGCTGTCCCAATAGGATACCATGGTCGATGGTATCAAACGCTGCTGAGAGATCAAGGAGAGCAAGGATGGTCGCACTTCCACCATCCCGCTCCCGCCAGAGATCATCCATAAGTGCGACCAATGCCTTTCCGTTCCATAGCCGGGCCCGAAACCTGACTGATAAGGGTCCAGATAATCTGTTTCCTCCAGGACCCTTTGGAGCTGCAAAGCCACCACTTTCTCAACCACCTTCCCCAAGAAGGGGAGGTGGGAGACTGGACGAAAGTTGTCCAGTACAGTAGGATCCAGGGAGGGCTTCTTGAGGAGGGGGTGCACCAACGCCTCTTTAAAGGGCGCTGGAAACACTCCCTCCTGCAAGGATGCATTAATCATCGCCTGGATCCAACCACATGTCACCTCCCGAGCTGCTTTCACCAGCCAGGAGGGGCATGGGTCCAGATGACAAGTGGTGGTCCTCGCAGTCCGGAGGATCCTGTCCACTTCCTCAGGAACCACAGGGTCAAACCTTTCCCAGATAACTAGGCAAGAATGATCCCCTGGCATCTCCCCAGACCCTGCACCACACTCAGAGTCCAACTTGGAATGAATCCGAGCGATTTTATCCTGCAGGACATAAAAGGACAACAAGAGATGCTAACAATATTGAAAATTTTCTGGGGGCAATGTACTATAATTGAGGAGGGCAGAAAAGCTACTTAAGTTTTAGGAACATATTAGCTGGGGAATTCTAGGAATTGAAGTCTACACATCTTAAAGTTGCCAAGATTGAGAAACACGGCCATAAATCTACCACTCAAGCAACTCTGTGAGATAGTCTCCAACTTCAAAGTCTCTTCCCTCAGCATTCACACTTTACATTTTATAAACATACTGCATGCATTTATATTTAGGTCAACCCCTTAAGATTTCTGAATCCAGTACTTCTGCCCTGCCCCAAAAACCTGATGTTGGCTATTTTTTTCATTAAAAAACCCCTCTCATTTCCCCCTTTCTATTTACTATATAACTTATGGATTAAAATTAAAAAAGAACAAATAAACACAGTTTATCTTAAACAATTTCTTTCATATAAATCAAGTTTCAACATCCAGGTTGCCCAAAGAAATAGCTGACATCTCAAAATTGAATTCTTTTTACAGACAGAAATGGAATTCCTATTTTTGACCTATATCATGCCCATGTAAAAGAGCAATTTGTTTTTATTTTTCAATCTTAATTTTTTATTGTTTGATTGTTTAAAGTGTAGAAACACAAGTAATCTTCCAGATGTTATATATCATATTGCTATCATAATATTACTATCACAAAGGTGAACACCCTATAACTTTTTTCCAAAGAAAACTTCTGAATTAATTCCTATTTGAATTAAGAAGTAAAATAATTGTTTCATTAATCCTTCTCTTAGGTGGTGGAGATAATTAATGCCACCGTAAGAGGCTCTCAATTCTAATTTTCATGTACTAGCTCAGGAATTTACTCGAAAATAAAAATTCCTGCAGATCTTGTTCCCTTTTCCTGTTTTAGATGTAACAATCTTTTTAAAAACTATAATAAATTCTATAACCAAAAAACTTTAAATCTAGAACAGTAAAAAAAGAACTGTAGAGGGTAATAACTTAACCAGATTTTTTAAAATGATTCCAGTGGCACAAAGGAACCACATAAAGTGTTTTATGCAAACATCTAAACAGATGTTTAACAGTGCAAGAGCTGTGTTCTATTGCTTATTACAATGAACTATCATATTATACTATATATTATGATATCCATAGATCTGATCCATTGTATCATGCCTTTATTTAGGTCTTTAACAGAATCATGCATATTTTTTTTTACTTTAAGTTGAGTTAAGGATATTTTATACTAAAATTATAAAGAGAAGACAAATGCTAGTAAGTTAAAATCCATTAGTACATTAGAATGAAATAAGTTGCTATGGAAAATTCTGTTTTTAATAACATACATGGGGAGAAATTTGGGGTTGAAACTGTTTTCTCTTGTTTATATGGTTCTTTTTTAAAAAAGAAAAAAAAGGAAAAATATTTTCTTAGTGAAAAAAAATTACATTGTAAATAGTTCCTTTTAAATGTTGTTATAAACTTCTAACCATGAAATGTCATACCGCCCCCCCCCCACCCCAATTCAGTATATGGTGGCCCTTGTAAATGATTGTAAATTCATTTCTATTAGTGAGAAGGAACTTTCCAGAAGACTTACCAAAGATCAGCAGAAGGAGTAGAATGGGAAACTATCCAAAACAGATCTTTCCTAGAAAGCATTATGAACTTTCTACATCTCTCTCAGAAAATATGCAAATGTGCTTCTTCCATATGAATGTCTTTGTTTAGATGTGGGCTTGAATCCAATGCTAGTGTGATCAGAAAAGATGTTGCCTCTGCTGATTTGGGGCTCTTCCCCTCTCCCCTAGGACTTTTGTGCCACAACTCGTGGGTTGGTCCCTTGACCCTATAGGGAAGTCTTCTGAAGAACACAGGACATGCAGTAGTAAAGAGATCAGAAAGTCCCTTGTATAAATACTCCTTCCATTCTAGTCTTGGGAAATGGTCAAAGTACTTTGTAAAACTAACAGCAAGGTTCCTCTACATCCAATGTTAATCTCAAAAGGCTCTATGATCTTCAATTGCCTAAGCATCCCTAAAGATTGTATAGAAATCATACTCTTTGTGGTAGTGGGTGTGTGGTATGAACAAAGACTATTGTTTTAACAGTCTTTAACACTTGCACAATCTTTGTGAACAACAAACTAATGTCCATCAATAACTACTGGAATTCTAAAGAAGTATTAAGTCTTCATTCAGGCATAAACCATTAAGCATTTGCTGTTTTTACACTGAGTATCATGCTGAATCCAAATAATCTGATGGGAGCAGACCACACAAGCCCTGTAAAATGAAGTACACTGATTGTGTTTGATTTTCTGCACCGCAATTTAACTTTAAATCTTGTTCTACAGTCCTCCCGGAACACCAACATATGTGTATGTATATGTGTAAATAAATAATCATTGTAGCTATTCCTCTTTAAATTAAACCACCACCTTTTCCAATAAAAAATGAAACAATTGTAAGTAACAACACTTTCCCCCCACTATTTTACCCTTTGTGATTTCAATATCTACTCTGACAAATCTACCTGAAACACTGAAGTATTTGGGAATGCTTGCCTGTCCATTTCAACTATTTATTTTTTTACTTCATGATGATATTGAAGTACTTGGATAAAATGACAGTACGCGCGCACACGCACACACACACACACACACACATACACACAAGACTGTGCTCTTGTTGAGGTAGCCAAGCAACAGCTCCTATCAGCTGAGAAACCCAGAGGATCTGCAGAAGTGAGCCTTTGTATGTTTATTACAACTCTGCATCTTTATTTGCTTTCTCCTCCTACTGCTAGCATCCTCTGACTGATCAAATAATTTACAATGCCAGAGGTCTGGGAGTTTAATAGGTGTCCTTCTTCAAACTACACATGTCTCAGAGATATACCATATACAAAACAGAAAAATAGTGTTCAATAACATATAGCATTGTTCCCTAAGTGGATCACATGGAGGTATTCAGAGAAGATGGAAATAATGCAATATTGATATAACTTGCCATGTGTCTCATATATTATAAAATTATAATAATATAATAATGCAACATAATATGGTGACATATGCAAAAGAGAAAACATTACTACTTTCTCAGCTTGGATCCATACCTTTTGCTTTACACGCCCAATATAAATATTTTAGTTAAATATTATATATAAGTAAGCACCATTAAATAATCTTATACAAGCTCCAGGCTCCCTCAGACCTTATGCTATGTATTTCTTTTGCTTATCTCAGTCATTATTTCAAATTAATATGTTGGGCTCAATTTCTGAACCAGTTTTCTGTTCACTTGGATAAAATGAATAGAAATAATGTTTATCAGCCATAGAAACTCCACCCAAGTGTTAAACCACTTTCTGTGTTATGACTAGGGCTGTGTTCCATATATCACTACCTCACTAGTTGCTGCTGTCTATTCTAGGTAGCAAGTGTTGTATTCACAGTAAAAAGCATGTGAGAGCACCTTATATAATTCTCTACTGTTCAGATAGGCAACATAATTTTCATTTTCCAAAAACCCCTTGTTCTATTCCCAATCTCAGTTCTCTGAACAATATAAATTGTCTAAACTAGACTCGCTGCAGCTTATAAATTTGTCTCTCTTGTGTCATATCCCTGTTTCACATTGAGATATAGCAAAAATCATGATCTGTTGTTACAAATAACTATATATGAGTCTCATACACATTAATTCCCTCTTCATAGTGCAGGAAGAAAAGGCGACTCTTTAACAAAGCACAAGCCAAACTTTTTCTAAACATCTATTCAAAGAAGTAGGATAAGACTATGTACTTTCTTTGAACTTTGCACTCTAAATCCTGAAAGTAATCTTTTTCCTACTACTCACAGGAAGGTAAGCCAACGGTTATGTGCTACTTTGCATCCAAAGAGCTCAGGCTGACACACAAGATTCTTAAGCGGCCTCCCATCCATTCAACATCTTTACATATAAATTGTTAATTAATTTAGTCAAAGCACATAACAAAAATAAGCCCAATAATATTAGTAAACTGAAATGGGAGTTATGAGTGTTCTGTCTTAAGGAGAATTTACTGGAATATGTAGGATTCAGAGAAGTGGTACAGATATCTCTTCCAAATAATATGCTTTTTTAAAGAAGGTAATTAATGAGATTTGTCTATCATTGGTGTCCTTGTATCAGTAGAACTAATAATGCTTTATGCCAATGTATATTATAACCACAAAAATAAATATTTGCTATTTATTCAAGGTGGATTATTGATTTATGTGCACTGTATTACTGTTTTTTCAAGGGAAATTAATAGAAAACTGTACAGATCCTTCTAACATCCAGTATAATGTGCCAGTGTCTTTGTACTGAATTCTTTTCATGCACTGATGAGCAATTCATTTTAAATGTTACATTTTACTTTTAGCTCTTAAATTAATCGTTTTAGATTTAGAAATGATATCTAGTACCTTAGTGAATTATATGAAATAAAGGGTTAAAAAAAAACACATCAGGAGTTCAAATTAGTCCAGCAGTAAAATACTTTGCAAAAAAATATTTTAAAATATGGTGTGATTAAAAAAAATAAAATAATATATAGTGTGAGATAGATATTTCTGAAATACTAAATATGTTGGAAACTTTTATTTGACTATAGTGTAATTCTGTTCATAGAATATTTTCTGACTCAAAATATGGACAAGCTCCTTTGATTAAGCATGCTATGCCTTTAGGAATAGTGGCATTTAGACAATATTCTGGAGAACTTAAGAGTCCCCTGGACAATTCTCAGGAGTTCCTCAATCAATAAAATGAACAATAGCTGCAATATTCCTGAAAGCCAGTTTGTCCCTCAAAACTCTGTTAAGTCCACTCACAGGAAACTATTGCAGCCCAGGAATTTTCGTTACTGCACAAATATATTTTTCTGTGTCATGATTTTGTAATGGACTCATGGGTTCCTAAGATGTAGGATTCCGTGGGACACTTACAAATATTCATTTTTCCAAATGTCTTCCTGGTAATCCATATCACAAGACTGTGGTGATATTGTGGCACTACCATATTAATTATACGTCCTTACTTTAAAGTCTGTACATTGAAAAAGGTACTGCACATGTGCAAAATACTTTTGATATCACTTTCATGTTCATTTATCAATTTGCAGCAGTATTTCCCAGCCTTGGCAACTTCCAAATGTGTGGACCTCAACTTTCAGAATTCTTAGCAATGGTTGTGCTAGCTGGAAAATTCAGAGAGCTGAAGTCCACTATATGGAAGACGTCAAAGTTGGGAAATGCTGGTTTAGAGTATTCCTCTCCTAACAGGCAATATACTTGACCAACTCTACATATTGTAATACCGTACTGTGTATTTTAGAAAATGCATTCATACAGATGATAATGAGTTCAGGACTATTTTGATGTACAGTATTGCTTGTGCTTATTAGAGGAAACAACATGAACTAACATGAAAAAAACTTTAGAAAATGTGCTAGTTTGTGCATGGACTACTTCTGAAAATTTTCATGGGGGAAAGAAGAAATTAGATGGAAGAGGAGACTAGGAAAAACCAATAATAAGATAATTTGCAAAACATAATAGGGAAAGTCTCCGTTTTGAATGTACAAAGTTTTAGCACATTACTAGAGGTTCTCAAACTGGAGGGGGTCACCAGTAATTTAATGTGGGCATTAAATTTTGGGGGGAAGTGAGATACAATCAAACTGGAGAGAACTGTCAAAATTTGCTCTAGCATTGCTAGGACAAACAGGCTTGCATAGGAAATATAAGCAGAAATGCCCAGGATTAGTTATTACAATACTCCAGGCCCAGGAAGAGATCATTGTGTTATCTCTGCAAATAAGCCCTCAGTAGGGGCCAATGAAACACCAACTTGGAGCAGGAAGGAAAGGCATAAGTGGAAGCACGTGGGAAGATCCTGCTGCAATTGATGATTGTTCACCGCCCAGAGTCACTTGTTTGAGATGGGTAGCTATACAAATTGAATAAATAAATAAAATAAAAGGAGCCTCAGGAACACTTCCACCACTGCATCACTCAAGCCAGGTTTGGGCATATGAAGGGTTGTTCTCAAATCTGTCATGAAGACCTTTTGAATTTGATCTTTGTTAAATAGCCAACACAAAGGTACATAGAGGTTCCAAACTCATAATATGGCATGTCCAATGTTTTCAGCAGGGCTGAAATTACTGGCAGCCCAAGCTGGTTTCTATAATTTCTGTACTGAGGCCCAGGAGCAGCTTATGCCAGGTCCATGGCCTTGGCAGAGAGGCTGCCTGGCTGCAATGATGGGGGAGGAGACTTACCATCCAGCTGAACCTGCTTTCAGAACTAAGCTCAGGAATAGAGAGCAACTTCAGCCAGGCCCAAAGACTGGCCTTCTGCATTTAGTAATCTCTAAATTTTTCATCTGGGAAGCAGGCCAGATGAAAAATGGATAATAGGATTCCATGGTTAGAGTCACATTAATCAAGGGCACTAGTTTCCTGGTTGAGTCCAGCGCAAGGCTGGTAAGCAAGTAGAAGCTGAGTGGCTCAAGGTTCTCCTGGCCTTGTTCTAGTTCAGATGGCTAACACAGAGAAACAGAGACTCTTAGAAAAGTCAGAGGTGAAGAGGCCTGAGCCTGGAGTATGTTGTGAGCAGACTGCAAACAGAAAATCATCACTGCCTTCACTCTCCAGGAATCAGGCATTTGCTTTCCCTGGAAATGTGTCTTTTTCTACTGGAGAAAAGAGCCACCAGGTCCATGCATCATACTTGTTTTTTATTTATACTTTAATAGTAAATTGGGGAGAATCACTCAGGCAGCAAATGGGCAGGGACTACATTCAGCAACTTGAAAAGAGGCAGATTTCTCATCTGGGTACTTCATCAGATCTGAAATTGTTATTGACAGACAGAAGTAGCAGACATGTGGTATAAAGAAGAAATGGGACCAAGGAAGAAGGCAGACACTTTCTCCAGGACCAGAAAGGCCTTGGCAAAGCCACAAAGGCCACCAGATTTGGTATTGGTTTCAGTGGCAAATTGTTTGGCAACAGTCACAGGTAGAGAAAAGAGGCTGAACTCAATTCCAGATAGCACCCTTTAAAAAGGATTCAGTAACAAGGCTGTACAGGCAAAAACGCAGAGCTGTTGGAACTCAAGCAAAATGGAGGGAGCAAAGACTCAGCACCTTTGCATGGCCAAACCCGTGGCTAACCAAAGAGCAAAGCCTGCAGGGATTTTCGACAGTGCAAAACAGGGAGAAAAACTCAGAGTTCATTTTGACCCTGTTCCCATTTTTCATGCAGAAGCAGATGCAAAATGGAAGCATTTTTCAAAACGTCCTACAGCTTTGCCTGGGCAACCCTGGGTCTAGCCGTTTGTCAAAATATTCCACCGCTCAACCAAATTATTTATATTAGCAAATTCATAGAAATTCCTTTATTGTTTTAGGGGGGTTGTAATATCAGAACATTTGAGAATCTCTAGATTAAGCAATTTGGCAACAAGTGTGTCTCTTGGCCATCTTCAGACCTCACATTTCCTTACCCTCTGTTTCCGCAAGCTTCCTGGGCTAGTAGGAGAAGGGCTTGGAGACTTCCCGGAACGGGGAGTAGAAAGCTGACTACCAGGAGTTCCATTAACTAGAAAAACAGAGGAACAGACAAAAACACATGATTTTGGATCTGGTACCACTATAATTAAACACCACATAAACAACATATTGCTCACATTAGCCAACACTTTCTGCTTTGCCTTTTACAGTTTTTATCCTCATAATAAGAATTAAATGGAGATGTTCTCAAGCAACTAATCACTTTAATGTGGGTCCCTCAGTATTCAACAGGTATACATTTTACTTAATAAGTGATCAATTAATTTGTATTCAATATGTAGCCACAATGAAATTAAAATTATTGTCTTCAACTCTGGAGTGCTTGTCCATGCAAAAAATGCAGAAGATTGTACTTGCTCTTTTTTTTTAAAAAAAAAAACAATTGGTCTCTTCCTCTCCTTTTTAGAGATGGGGGGATTGTTTAATGTTGTCTATTAGAAATATCAGATTATTGCTATACATAAAAAGGACATTTACTACTACTGATACTAAATTGGAACTGTTGAAAAGATTTCTATGTGACACCTTTGACCTAGGCATTAACTCATCTGGGACTCTTTCATTTCCAAGATCACTACCCATTCTTTCACAGTGGCTTTCTTAAATATGAAAGGCTTCTAAACTGTTGCTATATTCATTACAATTCCTTTCTATTTACATAACATTTGCCGTAGCATTTGAAACGAAAACTTGACAGCTGTGAAAGCTGTAGAATAGAAGACCTAGGCAAATAATGCTAACATTGCACTGAAAAACAGGAGAGAGAGAGAAAGAGAAAGAGAGAGAGAGAGAGATGCTATATAATAAAATGTCTTCTCAGACATGCCATTGCTAGGTCACAATCTATATTCATCAGCCACAAAAAAGCAGTAGCTAGCAGACATCCAAACTCTCTATTTTGCATTAATATTTTCATGCCATGATAGTAATAAGGCATTTAACTTACCTTCTATGAGTTCTAACATGGAAACAGACTTATTTTTAACCTGATAGAGCCAAGCAGGAAAATATTTGCCTTTGTACTATACTCAGGCACTGGCAGAAACAGGAAGCGTTAGAATGAGTTAAGGGTTGCCAAAGCAGCTCACAGAGAGTGCTGAATAAGATGCCGGATTCATAAGCCAAAGCCTTTTCTGCGTAAGGCTGACGTCTTCCGAGCAGCAGTAGGAGGTGTAGGTGCTGTCTTAGGGGCTACATCAAAGGTGTCAATACACAACGCCACGACTTCAGGATGCTGAGCAACTGCAGCCCTCACTCTGATCTGCCAAGCCCCCAAAGCCTTAGCAATCTTATATGCTGCTGCACACTGAATCATAATGAAGTGCCTTTGGGAACAATATACCAAATTACTCATCTGAAAGTCACAATAATAATAATAATAATTCTTATAAAAGCTTAGCTGACTGGGAGCCTCCGAACTGCTACGCCCAGTAGAGAAAACTAGATTTTAAAGCATTGTCAGGTGGGAAGGATATTTTCTTTTCCATCTGCCAACTATGCACAGTGATAAATATTTTGCCCAGTTACCTATGTGATGTGTTCCTTATTCAGCTCAGGCACAAAAAGCATTTTGTGGAATGATAATTAACTGTTACAATACTGTTATGTTAAATTTATCTTTGGAAGCTTGTTCTTTGCACATTGGATTAGAATAGGAAAGTTGCAGCATTAGCACAAAGGTGGGGAACCTGTAGCCTTCCAGATGTTGCTAAAAACCACTCCTAGCAACTCCAGCCAGGAGTTCAGGAACTTCTGGAGGTCCAAATGACCCTAAACATAGAGTTAGCCCTTGAGTTCAACTATCATTATGCAGAAAGGCTTACCATGAAATTCAGGAAATCTGTTATTTAAATCATGTGAATTACTTAAATAGAATTTTTGGTGAATTAATGCCAAAGACATTTACTTCTGAATCACTACTCATTCATCAACAATATTAACGGTGGGGCATGCTTGGACATGGATAATTTATAAGAGATAACAGGGTATTCTAGTGGACCAAGACTGACGCCAAGGTTGCCAACAACACATTACTGCTAACATGATTAAATGCTTGGCTTCTAAATCATTTTTGCTTAGAATTAAGATTATAGCACAAATTTGCATTTAGTTTAAAGGCTTCTAGTTGATTGCTGTTTCCCTAAACCCTTCTCTCACTTCCAAGCAAAAGCAATAGTTTGGTGGTAGAAAATACATTTTAAATGCTAAACCCTCTTTCTGACATCTCTAGTTCAAAAAGTTGAAAATTTCAAGCTGTAGCAGGAAAAGGAAAGTTCTACAAGTGTAAACAACAATAAACTGATTGAAACAAAAGTCTGATTCACTTCCCATTTTTCATTGCCTACTCCATCCATCTTAACATTTCTCAGAACCCACAATGAACGGTTTTAGAAATTAAATATTTCATGCATTGTTACATTAGGAAGACAAGCAAATGGACAATGCCTCACTCTTGCAATTCTGAGATGTATAATATTTTAAAAAAGAATATACCTTGTTTGCATTCTATTTGTGAAGCCAATAATGGCCGAATGGTAAAGAACCCTCCCCCCCGACAAATAATATAACCCAGTAGGACACAGAAGACACCATGTTGCTAATACTGGTATTAAGTGTAACCCTGGCAAAGACACTGATAAAACTACAATAGAGAAATTACTGATAAGGTTAAAAGAAAACTGGAGGGGGGAGGGGAATGCTGGGTATCTGCTTGCTATGTCTTTCTATATTCTGTGAAAGCAACTTTTCCTGCACTGACAGACAAGAGCTTAATTGACTATCCAGACAATGTAGTAGAACTGGAAGTTTTGTCTTTCATTCTATTTTTAAAAGCTTCTTGGACAATTATTTTCTCTTGCATAAGGCATTGGTATGATAATAATGATAAAACCAGTTGGAGAAAGAATTATAAAAAAGGATAATTCAGGTTATGTTAATGGACTCATTTCTAAGAATTAATTTATTACTCTGCAGAACTTATACTGGTTTGTGGCTTAATAGTCTTGTCTGAATCTTGGAATTGCAGCATTAAAGAGTTGGAAAGGGCTACCGGATCATACGCATTTAGAAATAGAGCTGGAATCTCCATCTCCACCCTCACCACACTCCATGTAAAAGTCCAGATTAAAGTATTCACAACATATGCCTCTCCAACTTCTGTGTGAACTCATTCAGTACATGAAAGCCAATCACCTCTCTGGACGGTTTCACTATCAAACTGCTCTTCAGCTGGAATAAAGCTTATTTTGTTCAGTGTCCTGCCTTCTAGATGATACAGAACAGGTACTGACATTTTGAGGGATGTCTTTTCAGGTAGGTGAACAGTACAATCATTCCTTTCTGCCACGCCCCCCCCCCATCTTCTTATAGTTACCCCTTGATCATAATTGTTACTTTTCTTTGAATCTCTGAATCCTTCTGAACTGTGGTGCTCAGAGCACAGTACTTGTTATATGTTTGACCAACATAGAATAAAATTGAGCAATTTCTTTCTATGGTCTGGAAATTATACATTCATTGATGTAATTTAAAATTGCATTTGCCCTTTCTGCAGCCACATTATACTGCTGACTCAATTCATAGTTAGCTACTATTCCAAATTCTTTTTCGTAAATACTGTTGCCAGGTGATTCTTTTTATATATATGTGTTCAAGTCAGTGTAGACTCCTGGAGACTATTTGGACTATTCCATGCAGTTTTCTTGGCCAGGTTTTGGAGGTGGTTTGCCATTGCTCAGAGAGAATGACTGACCCAAAGTCATCCAGCTGGCTTTGTGTCTAAGGCAGGACTAGAACTCACAGTCTCCTGGTTTCAAGTCTTGTGCCTTAACCACTACACCAAACTGGCTCTTATTCTTCTTATATATCTGCTCATTAAATTTCTTTTAAGAGCATAACATTGTATTTGTCTGATTCCATTATTTTCAGCCCATTTTTCTAACCCTTTTTCAGATCATTTTGAATTTTATTTCTGCTTTCTAAGATATTAGCAATCCCAATTTTGTATGATTGCAATAAGCATTCTTCCATTCTTCGTTCAAGTCATTTATAAAAATATTGAAGAGTACAGGGTCCAGGACTAAATCATATAGTTCATACCCTTGATATCTCACTTCAAGTGATGAGCACTCTCAGAGTACAATTTTTAACTCAGCTATGCACCCACTTGTCATGCCATCACCCCCTACTTAGCTAGCTTGCTAATCAGAATGTGACGGGGCACTTTGTCAAATGCTTCCTGAAGCATATATTATGCATTCAGCATTCCCACAATCCACTACAGAAGCTGACCCAATCAAACAATTATTTAATTTTCATCAGAAAATGCTTGCTCTTGACAAATCCATGCTTCTGATGATCTCTGCATTATTTTAAGATGCTTGCAAAACAATAACTTTATCATCAACTCTAAAATCTTGTCAGATATCAGTGTCAGAGTGCTCTACAGTTCTTGGTCTTCTCTTCCTCTCTTATCAGAGACACTCTTTTTCTTCCTTAAGTTGTATGACATTTCACTTTTTCTCCAGGATAACACCCCTTTCTTTGTTACCTATTACAATTTTGCCATCCTCATCGAGCAGCTAGTATATCTTTTTCTTTTTCTTTTTCTTTTGAACAGGCTTCAAAAAATCTTTATGTTGCTGTTCTTCTTACTGCCAACCTCAGCTCCTTCTGAGGTTTTACTTTCTTGACATCATTTCTACAATTTTGGACCACTTGTATGTATTCTTCAGTCAAGATCTGTTCCTCTTTCATTTCCTATATGTGTTCTTTTTTTCCCCCCCCCCCAGGTTTTTAATAAAAATTTAATTCTTCCTTTTTGTTTTCCTGGATGGAATTATACTTTAAGATTTTATGTTTTTAGGAACCCCTACTCATCTTGATTTCCTTTTCCCATTAGCACCTCCTGCTATAAAATCCTCCATATCATTGCTCTAAGTTGATTAAAATATGCTTGTTTGAAGAGATTGAGTACACATAGCTTTTATTTTCTTTAAAATCAAGAATTCCAAAAATCCTCCAATGTTCCTGCTGTGCCTACCTCCTCAGCTCACTCTTCCCCTACTGGTACCAAGTCAGTGATATCCAATCAACTGGTGATTTCCTGAACTCTTTAAAGGAGAAAACTAGTTGCAAAATAAATCAGGAATTTTCTAGAAGGACAGTGTTTGGCAGTTTCTCTCCCAAAAGATAACAGGGTAATTACAGTATTCCATTACTAATATGTCATGGTTTTTTGAAAGATCTGCAATTAATTTTTTGAAAGGGTCATCTACATCTTCTGCTTGATTGGGCAGGCAATAATATGAAGGCCATGAATATTCTGAGCCTTTTTTACCCTGAAACTTTTTTTTCTGATTTTTCATTGAATTGTTCATTGGGGCTCATTACAGCCACACTCCCATGTACTTTTACAGTGTAAAGTCTTTATTTCAGGATTTTTGTTCCATAGGACAAAATTTAAAGCCTTACTGATAAAGCCTGTGATATTTTAGCTAGACACATTTCTATCAGTTCTTATGAAGTACAACCTTTCCCATATCAGTAATCCATCACCAGACAACTTAGATCATGGTCCCAGAAACTAATGCTGTCTTGCCAACACCATTTGCAAAGCTTGTCACATGCTATATTCTGATTATTTTCCATAAACAAGAAAATTAGTTGAAAACATCATACGGGCTCTTAGGTTAACTTTCCTTCTTAGATCTTCAGAGTCTAAGGTAAAATAGTTCTAGGTATTACTGATATTTGACCCAGCATTGATTATCGAGAAAATGTGAGGGGACTTTCGTCTTGTTCTACAGCTATAATTCATTCTAGTATATTGGTACAGCAGATCTAATATTAAGAGAAAACCAAGGAAAACAGGAGAGAGTCTGAAATTAATGTCATTTACTAATAGTATACTCTATAATTTGTAACTGGGTTGTTCTCAGGGTTCAATGGCAGCGGCCTAGTTCAAAAAAGTTATCACAACTTACACTGAGGATCCTGGTACATGGTTTGGAATATACAACAGAAATTCTTAACATGCTCGGGTAAGAATTTCAGGTCATACAATCTCAGGACAATCTATAAAGTAGAACATCTCTCTTGGGGGCTGCTTACTTAACATAGAAGATGAGGAACCCAGATGGCAATGATCACATTTGGTTAGCCAGCATGAGAAAATGCCAGCCTGAGACAGAAAAGGCTAGCCAGTGTAAATAACCTCTTACTTTAACTTAAAAATAGGAAAAGAATGTACAAGTAGCCATCTTCATGTTTAGCCAACACATTAGACTCCATATATAACAAGGCAGGCTTTACCAGCAGTAGAAAGCTTTACTTTGCTATTAGAAATGCTTAAGCAACTATGTATTAATCAAGTCTCTGTTGCTTTTATTTTGCTTTTTGGCTTTATTGCTATTTCAGCAATGAAAATGGGAAAGCAGGGAGAAAGGAATATGCTTGCCTAGCTAAGTTTCTATAATGAAATCTTGCCATAAAAATGAGACTTCTTTTGCTATGCTGTGTTAATACAAAAATAAAAATCACAAGAGACATCTTGGGTACTGTATCATGGATTAAATCCCATGAACCACTGAAATCCTCATGACAGTTTATGATATGAAAGTTCTTCACATTCACATCATCATCACCCTACCCAACACAGAAGATCAGATGCAAAGTATGCCCAGAAACGTATGGCTTTGTGAGATGGGTGGCTATATAAATGAGAGAGAGAGAGAGAGAGAGAGAGAGAGAGAGAGAGAGAGGGAGGGAGGGAGGGAGGGAGGGAGAGAGAGAGAGAGAGAGAAAGAAAGAAAGAAAGAAAGAAAGAAAGAAAGAAAGAAAGAAAGAAAGAAAGAAAGAAAGAAAGAAAGAAAGAAAGAAAGAAAGAGGCAGGCAGGCCTAATGATAAACAGGCCCTAAATATAAACTATGATGAGCTATCCTGAACAGTCTCAGTATCAAACTTGAAATTCCCCTGTACCACCTCTGAGATCCTCCCAATTAATTCAGAAATACACAATACAGCATCAAATTCCTTTTCTTTCCCAAACACCCACTTTAAGATACTCAAAGGGATAACTGATCAAAGGAACAGCCCATAGCATTTCCCCCCTCAAAAATGTTGAGCACAGAACATTCTTCTATTAATACTTCCAGCCTTTCAGAATGAGGAAAAAGTGGGTAGAGTTATTCTATCTCCCCACCTCAAGTTTACCTTCAAAGAATCATATTACCACAGTCAAAGAGTTTGCTGAATAAGGATATTTAAAATTTTTTAAAAGCACTTTTTCTTCCCTAAATTTTATTTCAGTTACAAGATTTGTACAGTACATACAGTTCAATTCATTGATGAGATAAGATATTTCTGACTATCTGACAATCCACAGTAGACAAGTAATACTTACTATTCTTCATTTTGAAAACAAACTATATTTGTGCCCTTTTACTAGGTACAAATATTTAACCCCCTTTAAATAATCATTAGGAAAGCCAAAGAGTTACCTGCTACTCAGTTAAGTTGATATGCAGTGTGTTACCTGAGCTGGTGGATGCTGGAGATTTGCTGCGTCTAGATGGACCTGGGCTCTTGGTGGTGCTCCGACGTGATGTTGAAGCTATTTTGGTATAGGAAGTGGATTTCACTACACGACATTCTAAAAGTCAAACAAATCACATTCAGTTAGTACGATGAGCAGCATCCGTATTTCTGCCTTAATATGATTTATAGAAAAAAGGTACCAAAAGCATTCCCTTGTTGTCCTTTATAAAAGAGGGGGGAAACAGAATCAAAGCCCATGACTAGATCTTTCCCAGCTCCTGTTGTGCAAGCCAGATGACATTGTTGGGGCAATTGCCAAAATTCAAACTTTCTTTAAAAGGTCCTAGAAGGAACCACTTCAAAATGAAAGCATTTGAAACAGCTCTGCTACAGATAAATGCACACATGCATATAAATCTATCTGAATAACCATGTCTTCCAGTCCTCTATTTCATCATTCGGTTTCGCAGTCATGTGTGAAGTACAGCCAAGTATATCTCAAAGGATGTATCTGAAATATATTTCCATATATCAAAAAGGGGTAAATAAGTCATGCAGGCCCTTGTCATGTCTGTCATACAGTATTTTAAGAAAAATACTGCAATATGTTTATTTTCCCTACAAAGCATACAAAATGTATCATGGCAGGACTAGACTGCTTCAGGTTTTCATAACAGATGATGGAAAATCAATGAGGAAATAAAATTGCCCTCCCACTTGGGAGCAACTCAAGATGTGTTTATAAATGTGTGTAGGGCTGAAAGCCACACCTGAAAATGGATCTTTGACTAAGACATGAAGAAATCCAAGTTTGCATGAAAGTTGATAGAAGTCATAATGGATATGAAAATAATCAAAATATTTGTCAAATAGAAGATTGAAGGAAAAAATTATGTAATTGAGATAATGGATCCAGGTGAGTCACTTGAAGGGCAGAAATGACAAAATATAAAGTTTACTTGTTGGCAGGTATGCGGAGAATCTTCTTGTCTGGTTCTTATAAAGGTCTCTGCTTCAAGTGACTCAGGTTCCATTTTGAGCCCTTGACTTCTACACCACCTAAGGGCTGTGACAGTGACTCATTCTTAATGCCTTCCCCTAGGTGATTGGCAGTTGGGCCAGGTGGCTAGGTGAGCTCTGCTGGTAATACTGAGTTGGGTTTATTGTTTCCATTTTGAACATCAAGGTTTAGATGGTTAAGTATCATTTTAAAACATGTATGCCATCCAGAGACACTGTTGTGAGATGGGTGACCATATATATCATTTAAATAAATAAAATGTGTAAATAAATCAAATAATTAAAGTGACCTGAATTGTTAACTGTGGAGGGTATTATCATTTTCCCTTTATCAGGATCAGATCACTTCCTGGTCCAAATGCAATTGATTACCACCCATTCCCTCCACAGAACCAAACTCATTCATGTGGTCTGCCCTAGGCATTTTATGAATCCAACAAGTTTCCAGCAGATGCTTGAAGATTTCCCCAGCAATCTAGTGGGTTAAAGGCCTGGTTCACCACTGGCAAGAAGTGGCATTTAAGGCCCTTGATGAAATTGCTCCTAAGTAGTATCTCTTTGTCAGCTGATCACAAATATCTCCTTTATTTTTGGATAACTCTTCTGGAAGGCATTTGGAGTGTGACACTGCCAAATTTTTGTGAGTGGATTCTTTAGGTATCTTGCTTTTGTATTCTTATATACAGATAGTCCTAGTTTAACAACCACAATAGGGACCGGAAAATTGGTTAAGTGGGGCAGAGGTTAAAGGAGTCACCATGTGACTAGATCCAATTTTACAGTGGTCATTACGTGAATCACTATGGTTGTTAAGCAAATTATGTGGTCATTAAATGAATCCAGCTTCCCCAATTGAAGTTTTTTGCCAGAATTAGTTTAATGATGTGATTCGCTTAACAACCATCATAAAAAAGGTTGCAAATCGCGATCACATGACTGCATGGGGGTGCAACAGTTTGCAATGGTCGTAAGGGTGACTACAGGTCATAAAGCACTTTTTCTGAGGCTGTTGTAACTTTAAATCATTCTTAATGAACGATCGTTAAGCAAGGACTGCCCGTATTTTGTGTTTGGCTTTTTGTTGTAAGCCACTGTGAAGGAATGTAGACCTGGCCTTGGGAATGGGGAAGGAGTGAGCAAACCATTAAGGGGGGATTTTCAGAAGCAAATAACCCTGAGAAAGAGGAAGGTGTGAGAAAGAAACTCAAATAACCCTTTATTTATTTTGTTTGATATAAGATGGAACAGAGAGAAACTCTAATATGTTTTCAAGATATTGTTAATCTTGGAATTCCTGCTGTGCCTGTTTCATGACCTTGTCTACCTCAAAGGTCTGACATCAATCTCAAAAGCCTCACTACTCTCTCATCAGAGAGGTATTAGACCTAGGTTACCAGATAGCTGAACAGGCAAAGGAGAACATGGACAATTGGAAAGGAAGACACACTAACTGTTTAACGTTCTTGGCATCTGTGACAACAATTACAGTGAAAAACTGCAAAAAAAAAAAAAGTACTTATGCCTATATGTATATTAAATTATTTTTTCCAGCATCAAAGAGACTGGTTTTTCAACTGTAGGAACAGTAGAGACTATTAGGAGGCAAAAGCCTTCAGTGTGTAACTGATTAAGATCTTGTCAATTTCAGGCAGCAGCACAAGAAGGCCAGAGAGCACTAATCAAGGTCACAGAGCAGAGCTTGTTAACTTGTGGTTAGCACGTATTAGGGAAGTGCTGAGCTGCAAAGAAAAGCTGCTCAGGAAGAGATATCTTGTAGATACGCAAAAAGCTGGACAAAATTTGATTTTAAGGCTATCTCTGTTGAACAGAGGACATGAGGACAAGAAGGAGGACATATCCTTCTCCTGCCAGACCTCTGGTAACCCTAATCAGACCTAGAACATGATGACTCAACTTTGAGGTTCCCTGTTGTCTGCAGAACAAGTTGCCAAGGCATTCTTACAGCATCAACAACAGTTGGATACACAAATAACAGACCTGTTCAATTGTGAGAAAGAAACTCAAAATAACCCCACCTTGATTTTTTGATTGGTATAAGATGAAGTGGAGAGAAATTCTGACAAGATTTCAAGATTCTGTTATTCTACACTACAACAATAAAAAGCCTTCTGGGAATATGTGCTGTCCCTGGCCTACCTAGAAGCTCAGACAGCTGCTGTGAGTCTGTTTAGATAGTGGCAGGGTATCAATTTGATAAATAAAAGGAGACTTGTATATTTCCTTTTGCAGAACCCACAAAGACAGAATATAACAAATTAAAATAACATACACACACAAACATTATCGGTTAAGCCTCCGAAAGCCATTTCAAAGACTCAGTTAAAAGGTATGCTTTAAAGTCTTTCCTAAAAACAGAGACTGGGAACCAATCTTAACTTGAAGAGAATTACATTCCAGAAATCAAGATTTATGCAGGAGAAGGCTCAACCAGCCAACAAGACAACATGCTGTTTGGAGGAGACACCTCTGAGGGGAAAAAACATCAAGAAAGCATCACGGAATTTTATGTTAAACAAAAAATTATTGGGTCACAAAAGTTACACAAAAGCTGAAGCATATAGTTCAAGAACTTCAGAAAGCAGTTTCCTTTTGCAATTTTCTAGGCATTAAAATAAATAATTGCCTAGGCTGGATACGTATAACACACTTGATATGCTACAAGGAATGTTCCTAATTAGTTTTTAATTATGCATTCAGTGGCATACAGCAGAATGAAGCAGCCTGCTCCATGCAATATGACAAGGAAACAACAACTGAAAGTTGGATCTGAAGAAGGACCTAAGGTCTGACTGTTGGGATATTTTAAAATGGTCAGAATGCCCTCTATGGTCCTCTTCTCCAGAACCTTTTTTAAAATGTATGATTGTTTGAGGTCCTTTCCTGACACTTTCTTCTTATACATTTTGTGCCAATGTAATTTTTTCTCCATTGGACCAAAATGGAAATGTTTACGATCTTCTTTGAAATATCTATATTGATATCACAATGTACAGAAGAGTATTTTTAAATTGAGTATGTTAAAATTAAAAGACAAAAACATACTGGTTCACATGCAAAGTGTAGGATATCTGCAAATAGCCATCCTTTTCCTGTTTGCTAAATTGATATAAACAAAGTTTATACTCACATGCCTGATGTGGACATTTTTTTTGGACACTGAGCCTAAATTTGGTTGTCTTTTCCTATCTCTCTTTTTAATGTATTGCCTAAGGAGGAATACTGAATAACTCTAAAACTAGAGAGTTTGCATATTATTCTGTCACTTTTTAGTAGGTCCTAGTAAATATATTGCCCTAATTTTGCTTTATTCAAGCTATTTAAAAAGTTAAATGTTCTTTTTCTTATTTTTCTTGGCAGCAAATTCAGCTATGAGATCATCAGTGACATTCCCCCTGCAAGACTCCATTCTACAGAGTGAACAGATAATGACAGTCTTGATTGCAGCACTGCAAAAAGTAATTTATTTTTAATCAATTACCATTTGTAGAACATTCTTTGTCCTTCACAATTTATAATAGAAACGGATAAAGGTGAAAACCTACAATAATATTTAGAAAAGTTTCAACCAATTTCTTATTTTACATTGTCATCTCAGTTTTATGTGTGGTTTAGAACCATCCTTCCATCTGCATTATATAAGAAGAATATAAAATATTTTAGATTTAAGGGAAGAGAAGTCTGGGAATTTCACAAAAGCATCAAGCATCCCTCTCCAAAGAATCCTGATTCTGGGTGGTCTGGTCCAGTCTGATCCAAAAACCACATGGAAGTAAAAGAGTGTTTCTTTAGCTCAATTTTAAGTCCTTAATATAAGATTATATGTTTCCACCTTGAATGTATCACTCCCATCTAAACATTTTTGAACTTCAAGTTTGTGAGATTTAGGAATAACAAAAAAAAATTATTGTGTATCAAGAACGTCAGCTGAACCAAGAAGTAATCCTTGCTGGTAGAAGGTAGAAATTTAACTCACCTCCTAGACCCTCTAATTAGGCGAAGCTTGGAAAATGACTTAATGGGCTACACATCTCAAGCTCCTGCTATAGTTACAGGAGGTGGCACTACAAATTCTATGAATTTCTTTGATTTGCCAGGATAGTCTGTGGGATTTCTATCCATCTCTCAAGGTGAGGTTAAGGGGCAGATATCCCTGAAAGAGGTAGGTGGTAGCAGTAAAAATACTATAAAGCAAGGCAGGGAGGTGGTGGGCAGAATATGTAAAACCCAGAGGATTTCTGGCAGAGGAGAGTGGAGACCCCTAATCTTTCACCATACTGGCTGTAGAAAGTATAGAGGATGGCCTTAGTGGAGAGAAGGAAAGATCTGTTACCAGCACAGCAAAGAGATGAACATGGCTTAAGCTCATAGAAAGAGAGAAATTTAAGAAAGTCTCAGACAGGCACTACCCTAATTTTCAAGAAGATAAGTAGTCATTCTAATAAAAGTAGGATTAGGCCTACATGGCATCTGTTTCTTGGTCTGATCTACCTTTTAGGGCTGACACTGGCTTATCCCTTGCCATTACTCCCAACATTTTGATGACTATGTAAAATAGTATAAAGCAGCTGATAGAGAAAATCTCTCTCTCTCTCTGTATTGCTTCTCTATGTTGACACTGTTGGAGGTACAATATTTAAAAAATCAATTAATAAATAGCTATTATTGCTCAGGGGAGTAACTCTTCCAATATAAAGAAGAAAGAAGTAAAATGGTCACTGCATTTTGGTACTACCATCTTTGATTACATACATTTTCTTGAGTCCTGACAGATGGAAAACTTTGTACCCTGCTCTTAATTATACCATTTATGGGTTCCTTTACACTCAACCACTTTTGAGAGGTTGGGGTCTTTGGCTTTTCCTGCTATATATACCAGTGAACCCTAGTGTGAACTTCAGCTTAGATTAGTTTGATAGCCTGCAGAAAAGGCTTCAGTGAGTTCTTTGTCACTGAGAACATTTATCAACTTATCTAGCCATGGAATTTGTTTCCTCGGGAATTGTATTTGGCTCCTTCTCTCTTACCAGTAGAAAAGCAGTTGGAACTCCTTCCTTCACCAGCCCTTTAGGATTGTTTTTATCTTGGTGTGCATATTTTAGTTATATTGTAACTGTTTCTTTTATTTTACTTTTGTTAGCTGCCTTGTTTTAAAGCCAGAAAATGAAGAAAATATCACAAGGTCTGGTCTAAGCTGACTATGTTGGACCAGCATGGGGAACTTCCATCATCACCTTATATGAATGGCCTTCCCTAGTCAGAAATTGCCAGAAAAATGGCCTGAATGGGTTATTATTCATTGAGAGATGTTTTTGATGGTAGCACATCAAAAGTTCTGGCATTCCCAGTTGAATGGACAGTAGAAGTGGAAAAGGGCTCTAGAGACCTTGAGTTCTGTTGCCAGCCACAATAGATAGTACATAGATCTGGTTTGGTCATCATGCTAAGTCATGTTTAACAATGCTTTGCAAACCACAGTGATTATGTTTGCCCAAGATATTTAAATCAAATTATGGCTTAACTTAATTTGTGAATCCAGTAATAGTCTGATTTACTATACAGGTAGTCTCTGTTTGGCAACTCCCTCGTTTAGCAACCATTTGCAGTTGCAACGGTAATGAAAAAATAACTTTGCAACCAATCCTTGCATTTACAACCTTTGCAGGTCTGTAAAGCAAAGGAAAGCGGAAGTAAGATCATAAGCACAGTTGCAGTTTCACTTAGCAGCAGCTTTGCTTAATGACTGACTTGCCAGTCCCAACTGTGGTAGCTAAAGGAGGACCACCTATAAGTCAGTTGCTTACACTGGTTTGGCTACCAATGAATAATGAGCAGGTGACTTACCTGATGATCTAAGCAACTTAACCCTTTACTGGCCTGTAAAAATCTTGCCTTTCTTTGTTCTTCCAAACTTCCACTTTTCTCCTGATTTTTTTCTTGATTACTCTATTTTCAAGCCTTCTTTGGCTTAACAAAAACTCAATTCTTTCTTAAATTGGATTTCTTTCCTAATTTGGCTATGACTGTAACTTTAATATGGGAATTCCTTTAGCTCCATATTCATCAATCTTGTTTATCCTGAAACCAGCTGTCAGTTGCTACCTGGCTCCTGCCTGGCTTTTACTTCCGAGGAGTTTGTCCAAATCTTTCTTGCTAGAGGGGGACAAAAAGTGATTTTAGAGATGCATGCAGTCAGATTTACAGAAACAACTGCAAATAATAAGTATTCATTGCACAAACATTTAGGATTTTGCATGAAATAGGCTGCATTGCAAAGTGTGCAACATAAATTGTTCTGGTTTTGTTCACTTTATAAGGAATAGAAGTTTGTGTGAAATCACTGAAGAATATTACCTACTATTGTAATTAAAAGATGAAATATGTAGCACAGACAACATATAGACAACACACAAAGTTTAAAATAGGGTTCACCCCTAACACAGAAATAATGAGAACAGCTGCATTAAAAAGGAAGATTTTAAATGTATACTTCCTTAGAATGTGCAAAAATATATATACAGTACTGATGTTTTCCTCTGAATTGTCCTCCTCAGAATTAATATTATAACACTTTTTAAACAGACCATCTAATGTAAGTAAATGGAATGAAACCTTGGTAGGGAAACTGAATGCCTTAGCAGACTTGATTCGCTCCATCACCACCTGTCTTATACGATTTTCCAGTAGAACAAAAAAACGTATTTGTAAACATGGATCAGAACCTGTCACTGAGCATTTGCTAAGTTAAAACCTAAACCTAATCCTCAACCATCTCCTGCTTTTTTCTATGACAGGGATTAATTTTTAGAATTGCCTCAAGGATATTGAAAACTGATTTCTCAGAGATGAAGACAGTTCCTTGGCTTTGAAAACATATGAACTATAAAGATAAACCACTGAGAAGATCCAAAATGTTTCTGGTTATTGAACAGTCATTTAATTGTAAGTGTTAGCATGCCATTTCTGCTACTTTTGGGATGTCATCTATAATAGAGCAATAATTTTTCACTGTCTAAAAACCCTGAAGGGCAATAAGAAATAGATTACTTAGGCAATACACTACTTGGTTTTCTGTTGCTAAGAAATATGGAATAATTTTTCCATATTTAAGCATTTTTAAAATAATGATTTCAATTAAATATATATTTCCATTGCATTTTTATGTTTCTGGACACATTATCATGGCTTAGTGCCAACAGAAAAACTCTTAAAACTAAATACTATTTTTGTCTATGTAAGGTTATGGATAGGTCTAACAAATTTGGATTGCAAGAATTCAGACAACCACTAGATGCAGCATAAACTAAAGTTTTTCTGTTTCTCTTTGCTACCATCTAGTGGTCATCTGGATTTGGTAGCACTTGTTATAGGAATGATTCCAGACTTAACCATATTTGAATTAGATGACTTTAAATCAACAGGACTTAAGTCTCACTGATTACAATGGATGACCAATCATTGTCCAACCAAGGTTAGTAGGTTAATAAAACTGTTTATACAACTGTTTGTGCATACTGAAGTATTTTAGGTTAGTAAATTATAATCCTTTTTGGCTTTAAGAAAAAAATAACAGCAATCTGAACAATATAGAAATGTGCACATAGTTAAAATTGTTTCACCATAAAATTATTGGTTTTGAAAGCATGTTCAAGCAAATATCTACATTTGTTATAGCATGAATATTTTTCTATATAGAAGATGTCAGAGGAGCCTGGAATTCATCCCAAATTTCAATTAATGAGTTCTACGTTTTGACCTAGAAAATATTTGAGTTACAAAATCAGTGGGAACTGCTTTGGGTGATCCTCTTATCTTCATGACTTCAAACATGACTAATTCTTTCTAAATAAAGTTTGTGAGACTTGGAAAATATGGAGATTTTTGACTTAAAAGTTGGAGTCCAGAGCAAGTTGAAATTGGAGTCCATCATTAAGGTTCTGGAATCACCTATTATCCAGCTTTAAGAGTATAAAGTACACACACAAAAAAGAAATAGAAAGTACTTTAACTCATTAGGAGCCTACCAATGACTTAAAAAAAAGCAAGCAGGCAAAGTAAATCAACCAGTCAATCACAATCAGTCAGGATATGTGAGAAAATGTAAATTATGTTTTCTGTTCAGGTGCTAACCTTAAATAGTAAGTATGGATCTTATGAATTTTCAGAGAGACCTTAGGTTTTGAAAGAGCACATTTGTTTTAAGGTTAGTAATGTTATACTTAGGTATATACTGAAGAATAAATTACCCCATCCCCAAATCTTTAAAATGACACAGGTTCCTCAAAAAATTAGTTATGTATTCATTTTTACTTATTTTTTGTCAGCCATTTAATTTAGAGATCTTATTAGCCTATGACCACATTTCTCAAATTTTGAGATTTGTATCAAAAATGAAGCAAATTGTAAATTAGAGCATATATGAAAGGGAAGTGTAGAAAGCTGTGCAGTAAATTAAAATTTAATAAATTAATAAAATTCATGTTTTCCTTAGTTTGCATAAAGCCTCACATATCCTTTTCTATAACATCTGTGTTAATACAAAATATTTTTATGTTGTACACAATTAGACTTCAAAGGAAGCTAGTAGTAACTAAAACTTGATTAGCTCTCAAAATTAGCTAAGATTTGTGGGCCCTCTATCATAGAACTATGTGCCATGCCTAATTCATTTATCACTAGCTGAATGCTTTGATTAGTCTTTTGCCACCTATTAGGTGGGGTTAAATCGAAACTGCTACCCAAATATAGGATTCATCTTCAGGGAAATGACCTTATTTGAGTAAGTAACTGAGTAGGCCTTACTATGAAAAATGATCCTCTAACTGGGGATAGAATACTGTACCTAACAGAATTGTTCCCAGAGGGTAATAAAAAGGGCATACAAACCATGGACTTCTGGTCAATACCAGATTTATAAATTGGATCAGTTCCAAATCAAGTGTTCATCTGCTTATCTTTTAATCACTTCATAGCTTCCTGCAAATAGGAAATCCTGTTCTGTTTAAATTGCTAGCTTGCAATGCTTTTCACTTGATTTATTACAGGTTCCAAGCTGAGAAGAGAGAGAAAATAAATATCTCTTCTTCTTTGAGGGAGAGCAAAACTGCTGACAATTTTAGATGACTCTAGTCTGGATCCAAGAGAATGCCATTTTAAAAGCTCTTTCCCATAATCTACAAAAATTGGAATAAGTGGATTAATGCAGATAAAAACCAGTGCATAACTTGAATAAAAATTTCAAGGGTTAAATCAGAAATGTGATGACATATATACATGTATATAAAAACAGAGCTGAAAAAATTAGGGATTGATTTACATGAAATGAGAATAACTTAGTTTGAAAATACTGATAAACAATGTGCTATAGATATAGAAACAGTTCTGAAAGTTAACAAAAATCCGCAAATTAAAGTTAACCATTTAAAGTATTGTCGAAGGCTTTCACAGCCGGCATATGATGGCTGGTGTGGGTCTTCCAGGCTCAATGGCTTCCCGGTATAGCCTGGTATAGTGGCTGTTGGTGTTGTCCAGTATCTCTGTGTTTTCAAATAGGATTTTGTGTCCAGTGTGCTTGAGAGCATGTTCAGCTACTGCAGATTTTTCTGGTTGCTGTAGTCTGCAGTGTCTTTCGTGTTCTTTTATCCTGGTATGGATGCTGCGTTTTGTGGTCCCGATGTATACTTGCCTGCAACTGCATGGTATGTGGTATACTCCTGCGGCGGTGAGGGGATCCCTTTTGTCTTTTGCTGATTTTTGTACTTCTTGTACTTTTCTGGTGGGTCTGAAGATTGTTTGAAAATTGTGTTTTTCCATCAGTTTTCCCATGGAAATCTGATGGATATATGGCAATGAAATCCTTCACAATGAGAATATCATTTTTTCTCACCTCCACAGCAGACTAATTCCCAGTTTGATTTTTTTATATCTATACCCCTAGCTGAAGTGATAGATAGGTTCTACTGCAATAACTGATCATGCCCCAGTAATACTATCAATTGTTACAAGAAAGAATTGTATTGACTTTACTTGTGGGAAGCTGACAGGGAAAGTCACAAATGGTGATCACGTGACCACGGGATGCTGTGATGGCTACAACTTCACAGACCGGTCATAAGTCCTCCTCATTCAGCACCATTGTAACTTTGAATGATCACTGAATGAGTTGTCATAACTTGAGAACTACCTCTAGTTTTATTGCATTCTGTATATTAAAGGCCCCAAAGCATATTTGAAAGACGTTTGGACTAAAGGTATGATCCATGGATAACAATTGCAAGTAAATGTGCAATTTATTTTTGGCAAACAGGGGTATTAATACTTTGAATCAGCTTATTGCTAACCAAGTATTTAAACCACTGGAGTTACTGAAAGAGGAATTTGGATTGCCCCAAACTGAAATACTAATACATTTTATCAAACAGTTTTTGATTTTACAATTTGGTCCGGATGTATTAGCTGCATCTAAAACTCCTGAATAGTCAATACTGGTTTGTGTTTTGGATGACTTTAACACTACAAATTTTTAAAAGAATAGAGTGTTGTTAAAATAGCTTTTTTTGCAAGACCTCTGGAATAAAGAGCTGGAATATCCCATATTAACGAATCAGTAACTAAGGGTATCAAAGAATATAGACTATGTTTCCTATGATTTTAAGATTAGATTAATTAGTCACATTTTCCTGTTTATTACGCACTTGTTTATATCATATGGACTTGTCCTGCTATTACTGTGTTTGGTTTAATATCCATACATTTGTTAATATGGTATAACAAAGTTCAGCGTGGCTTAACAATGTGAGTGTACTCTTGAATGGGGATTATTACTAAATTACTATTACTTGAATAGTGATTATTACTAAATTGAGTAGTATGGATTTACTGGGGTGTTATTTTTTATTTTCTGTCTTTGTTTCTTTTTCTTTTTCTTTTATGACTTCAATCAGTGTTGACTCCTGGTGACTGCCAGGCCAAATCCCTGCAGTTTTCTTGGCAAGATTTCAGAAGTGGCCTGCCATTGCTTGTTTGCTAGGGCTGAGAGAGTAACCAGCCCAAGGTCATCCAGCTGGCTTTGTGCCTAAGGCAGGACTAGGACTCCGAGTCTCCCAATTTTTATCCTGATGCCTTAACCACTACACCAAACTGGCTCTTCAGGTACACATGGGGTATAATAAATATAACTGAATGTAATTAACTGCAAAGTGATGAACATTGAAGCAAATAATCTGAATCTCATATGTACTTTAATGTGGTCTGAGCTGGCAGTGACTAATCTGGAAAGTGATCTTGAAGTTATGATGAATAGGTCAATGAAAATGTTGACTCAGTGTTCAGTTGATTTTTAAAAGATGATTTTTATGATAGGAATCATTAAGGTATTGAGTGAAAATTTAGTAAGGTCTTTCTACAAATCTATAGTACTAGTGCACTTGATATATGTTGTCCAGTTCAGGTCACCATGCCACAATAAACACAATGTACAGCTGTAAAGAGATGGAGAAAGGGCAACGAAAATGCTTAGTGATTTAGAGGAGTTTTCCTACTAGGAAGCATTATACTTTTGAAGCTTTTTAGTTTAAAAAAGTACACATGATTTATAGTATAAGAAATCATGTTCATAAGTAGATGCTAGATTGGGGAGACACAGGATCAAAAGAATTTAATGATACAACACATAATCTATGGATTTTACTATCATGTGAGCAAATGGACATAAATTAAAACAGTTCTAAGGGATTAGACAAATTAAGAGAGAACAGGGCTACTAATAGCTTTCATAGCAGTATATCACCACTGGAATCAAATGACAATTGCTAAGGAGGAATAGTGGGAAAAGGCTACTGCCATCATGTTCTGCTTACAAGCTTTCTGCATATAACTGGTTAGCTACTATGACACAGTTGCCCTGATTTAGCAGAGTTTTTATTATATTCTTATAAGAAAACTGGAACTGGGCTGCAGAAGAAAGATTGGTAAGAATGTTCTCTTTGATTCTGGCAACATTCCACAAAATCAGAATGAGTCATGATGATCGGCAAAGCATGCTAAACCTAGGAAGATGGTTCACAATTCCATCAGTTGCACAGGTTGTCGCGATATGAATTAAACATCTGCTTTTGCAGCAAAAAAGGGTATTTGAGCCAGAAAAGATTTAACCTTTATCTTTTTCTTTAGATTTAAATGAAAAATTCATTATTTAAATCAGAAAGATTAATTATGAAATGCTTATTGATTTATATTTGGAAAACAAATTTATGAAGTGTTGTATCATTTTCAGTATTATAATACCATTAACTCAAATGCTATTTATTTAATTAAAATTAATTTTGAGGGATAGCTTTGAATCTTGATACCCCAGCCCAACATTCACAATTATATATGCTACCAAATATATAATATTCTACTGAATAACATAGAAATACACATACCAATGATGTCCCAAACTTTTGTCATACTTCAGTTTTCCTTTTCATCTTATAAAACCTTCATCCTATAAAATCTTCATTTCAAGCAAAATAGTCCCTTTGAGTCAAAGCAGAGGACAGATCACCAGCCCAGTTAGAATGAGAGAAATACAAGGCAACTTACAATCTTGTTGGTTGCTTGTAGGACTAGGGCCCTGGCTAAGCTTCTAGCAGTGACTGGCTGCCCACAGATGTATCAGCCCCCTTGGGCTGGTGTTCAAAGGATGGTGGGCTTGGCTCTTGGGAGTCCTTGGGGCTAAGGGCATCTCTCTGTGTTTCATTCTATTTATAAATGAGGAATTTTTAGTGAATCACTGACTTTTGGTTATACAGGGATTAGGCAAATGGAAAATTGCCTGAAAAAAATAACCAATAGGAAAAATATATTTTGCAACTATTGGCTGTTGCATGGAAGAAAGGGTAGACCACTGGCTAGCCTCTCTTTCTTTCAGGTTGCAATTTATGCAAGGAAGGGCAGGTGAAGTGATAGTGGCCCTTCCAATTATTCTACACTTACAGTGCTAGGTCAGTTGTTGGGAAAGTATTATCTAGGATTAATCTATTACACAGGATTAAGTTTTCATATTATATACCAGGTCAGTGTTTTATCCAGGATTAAATCTGGATAAATAAAAATTCACTGAAAGAAACAGCAGAAATCCATCTCTCTTAGCTTTGTTATAGAGTTCCATAAATCTTTGATTTGCTGGGATCTGTGAATGATGATATGGGTATTTTCAGTTGGCAAACGAGTAGAAGATCAGATCAAGCCTAGAACAAATACCATTTGAAGGCAGAAGAATATGTGAAGAGTGCTTACTTTTCTGCCTTTATTGTATCTGTACAGAGAGGCCAACATTACTTTTCTGTACTCTAAGACATCTTCTCCACCAAGACATGGAAGAGAATCAGATGAAGGCTCACTGTGACCAATTTGCATTGTTCTTTGAGCTTAAAGTTGATCAGATCCATTTCAAGTTGAATGCAAGTGCTGAGGCGGGTCTTAGTGGTGTAATATTAGCAGTCACTTGTCTTGCTATTTTAGATTCTTTCAGATGGGGATCATCCAGAGTTTGCTGATGACAGCTCAACTTTATTGCTCCAACTCAATCTCATGTAATACTCCCTAAATTCAATAGCTGAGAGAAAAGATTAAATCTAGTGAAGATGGAGGTGCTATAAATGAGAAACTTTATTTGGAGATTAAATGGTTTTAATCTGAAACCTGAAAGAGCAAATTTGCTATTCAGGAATACTCCATCCTGAACTGTAACTGTGGCTGTAATGAGAAGTGCTTTTGCCTGATTAAACGGTAACCAGCTGTAACCCTTCCTAAACTAGCTGGCTTTGGAAATGATTATACATACCATGATTATGTCCTGCCTTGGCCACAGCATGCATTCCTTTGAAGCTACCTTTGAAATATGGCCAGAAGAAGCAACTGATGTAAAATTTGACAACATGGCTGATAGCTAGTATAAGGTACATGATGCTTGTATGGATTTTCATCTCCTTAAAGGTAAAATTTCCTTTGAGTTCAAATTGACCTCTAGTGACTTCATGGATTACATGTCCACGTAACTATCTTAAAATAATAAGGAACTGGCTTACATTCTGCTAGGATGCATTTTTCAATTTCCCAGCCTAGCCTACAGCCCAGCCTGGTGGTTTCCGTTTAAGTACTAGCCAATAGCTTAGCTTCTCAGTATCAGCCAGAGCCATATAGATACTGCTAATTCCTTACTAGGTACAATTTAAAGCATGGTCCTTTAAAGTCCTAAATGGCTTGCAGCCACTCTGTTTCAGAGATATTCTCCTCCATTATGAATCTGTCTGGCCCTTAAGATTTCTAGGCTAGGCACTTCTGAAGATGTCCCCTCTGTCAAAGTCTCATTTACCTGGGAAATAAGAGAGGGGAAGGTCTTTTCTTGCACTGCTCCCAGCCTTTTGAGTACTTTCATCCTCATGATTATGGCCTCCACACTCTTAGCAGTTACGAACTCTATAGAGGCATAATACTGATTTCAGTATTATTACATTTTTAATCTTTTGCATTTTGTTTTTCTTAATTATGATAGCTGCCTTGAATGTTTATCTAAGAAGAAAGGCAAGATACACAGTGAATAAATAAATAGAATCTTATCCCCTTTTTCTCTTTCTTTCTTCTTTGTATATATTTGTAGCTCCTATTCCTGAGACAGATTTTATTAGGTTTTTTTTTTACTGTCAGATACAATAAATCTATACATTAATGTATTTTGATTTCTGATTAATAATCATATTAGGAAATAATTTTCCTGCAAATGCTTTGGAAGACAATTCTCTGAACCCGATCAGTGTACAATGATAATTACCCTACAGTATGAATTTAGAACACTCAAAATGCATACTTTCTGAAGGTGAATATTTTAAAATGGTAACTAATGGATAAGAATTCATTTTGACAAATGCTTTTTAAAAAATTAGTTACAGAGAAATGCCTGTTATCTAAAATGGGACAGATAAGATATATATTTTCTCATCAAGTATAGATGTTTAGGAAAGGGAAGGGAAAGGAAGGAAGGGAAGGGAAGGGACAAGAACAGACCCTGACACATAAAATAATTTAAAAAGTGAAAAGCAAAGACGATTTGTTTTTAACTTTAGCACAAACCAAGGAAGGCTTTTGCTGAATAATTTCAGAAGACATAATTCTTTTAAACAGTTTCTAAATGTTCTTTGTCTGGATGCTTATACTTAGTGAAAAAGAAATTCTAGCCAAATTTTTTCCAAAACCAGCGAGAGGCATTGCTGTGCTTCTTCTAATCAATGATTAACAAGACAGAAGACTGCCATGTCAGATGCTATTTCAGATATTCATTTTAATTACTTCATACCATAACTATCTCAAAATTTGCTGCAATGCAGGAGAAAATTGAGGAAAGGAACAAAGCAATAAAACAGACTGTGCTAATACATCTGTTTCCAGATGGGACTCATTCAGTTCAGCACATAATAAGAGTAGAGAAAGGCTTCTCCTGCAAATGAGTTACAAAAATCCCCATGATAAAGGCTAGCTGAAATAAACATCAATCCTACCAAAAAAAAGAAAAAAACCCAAGCCCGTATTATGAATGCAAATAATTTGATTTATCTTCACTACATGGAGAGTTTTTCAATCCAGAATCCATATAGTTAATGAGCTGCACATACAGCGATGCAGGGGGAAGAGAGGAACCTGCCAGATAAACAGAATCCGGGCCTCCCACCTCAGCCCCCGGCTTTCTCTGCTGGATGAGAATCTGCCGGCCAAAGGGTAAATTCATCTTCTAATTCCAGGAGGTTGCATTCTTACAATGTTAATGCCAGCTTAGAATCAATCACAACAGCCACAGCAGCAAAGGAAAGAGAGCAGGTGGTTAAGCTTTTGATTTCCTTTGGTTTTGAAGGACCAAGTTTTCATTTTAAAGGAAGGATTTCCCTTTGCTATCAGCTTTGCAGTAAGACAAAAATAATTCCACACTTAATACAAGATCTTGGAGTGCAGTTGGAACTATATCCCAGTTTCATCACGTCACACTTAACTGTCGCCCATTCCCTGCTTTGCAGATTTTTCTACAAATTCAAAAGTCATATAGTATCTTCAGGGGTTTGTTTGATATATTAAACATTTATATTAAGTTTATATTAAATCCTTTATTATCTATATTAAATATATATTTTAAATATATATTTTAAATATATTAAATCCTTTAAATTTCACAAATTTCAAAAGCCTATCTTCCTTCCTCCCTCCCTCCCTGGCATGTATGTGTTAAAAGATATTTATTGTTTTTCATATTATCCTTTCTGCAAAATACTGCTTATTTTCCAAAGAATGTCTTTGGAATGACAGTAGCAATCTGCACATGGTCAAAGTACAGGTAGTCCTCAAGTTACAACCATTCATTCAGCAACCATTCAAAGTTATGATGGTGCTGAATGAAAGGACCTACAACCAGTCCTCGAAGTTCTGGCCACTGCAGCACCCCTGCGGTCACATGAACAAAATTTGGGTGCCTGGCAACCAGTTCACACTTAGGACCAGTTTCAGCATCTCATGGTCACACCATCACCATTTGCACCCTTCCCTGCTGGCTTCCCCCAAGCAAAGCCAATGGGAAGCTGGCAAGGAAGGTCACAAGTCTCCCCTAGCCTTTCTTCACTTGCATGCACACACCCTCCTTCCCCCTTCGCTTGCACATACCCCACACCCTCTTTCCACAGCCTCCCTACGATTGCACACCCCCTGTGCCTTCTTTCCATGGCCTCCCTGTGATCACACACAAGCATGCATGTACCTCACATCCTCTTTCCTTGGGCTCTCTGCAATCACACATGCACACACATACCCCATGACCTCTTTCCCTGGCCTTTCTGAACTCCTGCTGTACCCCAACTTGCGCACAGCATGTGCTGGGCTTCCCAGGGCCTTCCCCACCCCCTTACAGCACTCCCGCACTCATATCTGGGACTCCCTCCACTTCCTGCTTAACGACCTGAACATCTTGGGTTACAACAATTGGGACTGTCTGGATTGCTGTTGCTAAGCAATTCAGTCATGTGACGTCATGCTTTACAACCGCATCACTTAGCATCAGCAATCCCAGTTCCAACTGGAGTCTTAACTCAAGGACTACCTGTATTTCTTTTTTTAAAATTGATTTTAGAAAACTTTTTTTTAAAACTTTAAAATATGAAAAATAAAGAAGTTGCCAAGTGTGGGATTTGGAGGGAGTGGAAGAGGAGGAGGAAGAGGCATGTCAATTATGTGCATCATAACTGAAAGAGTGTCCATGGTCATCTAAAGGTGTGTATGTTTAGAACCATTAAACCGGTATTGACACTTCCTAGTACAGTAGTCCTTGCTTAACTACCACTATTGGGACCAGTAACTCTGTTGCTAAGCGACATGGTTGTTAACGACATATCACATGACCTCAACTTGTGATTTTACTGCCAGCTTCTCCATTGACTCTACCTGTTGGAAGCTGCCTGTGAAGTGCACGAATGGGGATCATCTGACTGCAGGGACACTGTGACAGTTGTAAGTGTGAGGACTGATCATAAAGTTACTTTTTCAGCACTGTCATAACTTTGAACTGTTGCTAAACAGGGCAGCTGTTAAGGTAGTCCTTGTTTAGCAATCACAATTGGGACTGGCAACTCAGTTGTTAAGCAAAGCAGTCACTAAGTGAAACCACAACTGTGCTTACAATTTTACTTCACTTTTCCTTTGCCTTAAAGGCCTGCAAAGATAATAAATGTGAGGATTGGTCTCAAAGTTACTTTTTCATTACCGTTGTAACTGCAAACAGTCAGTAAATGAATCAGTTGCTAAATGACAACTACCTGTATCTCTGTAGCTCAAGTACCATATCAGGTAAAGTTGCAAGCCAAAGTCTTAGCCATACAATTTTTCATATTAATGAAATTGCCTTCATGAAGAGAAAGGATCATACAATGGCAACAAATACACATATTTCTAGTTTCATTAAAGGGAAGAGATGCAGTAATCAATAAATACTGATTAAAGAGGAAGGGTTTTTTTCCCCCCTGCAGAATAGCCTCCATAAATTCTTAAACACAAGTCTATGCCCTTTTCTCATTTGCAGAATTGCCCTTCTACTTGGAAAATCCTGCCCCAATCCCCCCACTTCAGTAACTTTAAAGAAAGGAGAAGGCTACATCTGCATGACCTTTCCAGCAACATAAGCTGCAGTGTGCTTTAATTTGAAATGTATTCATATTTTTTAAAAGAGGCTTCCCCAGGTCTGGTGCACGTGCTGAACGTTCTGGGAGTTGTAGTTCTAATGTATCTGGAAGGCACCAAATGTTGTTTTAAAGACACCAAACCTAGCTATTTCCTTTACAATGAATTTAACCATTCACACTACCCCACCCCCATCCCCCCTTCCCCCCTCAGATCTCTATAAATACCTACAAAAGGGTCACATCACCCTGGGCAAAGAGAGAACTGCTCCTGTCTGTGCTCCTGCACTCTGAAGATGCCGGTCACAGGTGCTGGCGAAACATTAGGAAACAAAGCTTCCAGAACACGGCTACACAGCCCGGAAGACCCACGCCAGCCATTCACACTACTGCTTAGATTAGAAACTGGGTATAAACATGCACTGCATGCATGATGCCAAGCGTGAGATATCTGATTCAACTGCCAGTTTTGATTACATGCATGTTGCCAAAGTAGTAGTCAGCTCTGAGTAACATTTTTATTTTTGAAAAATATATTTCTGCACTGATGTAAACATTATGCACTGCCAACCACCTTGGATAAAAAGCGATACCAATATCCTAATGTCCATCTCAGATTAGGGACCAGAACATTCGTATTTTGGAGTTGATGATGTGGTCTGGCTTTCTTGATTGCTGTGAATTCCCCTTCGGTCAGAGAAATGTGGTGAAATATTTGGCACTGTTCTTTAAAAGGCACCAGAACTGGCATAAGGCCAGGGCCAGGAATTTTTTTTAAAAAAATGTCCTGCTCAAAATCCCAGAATGTGATGAAAAGGATATGGGGGCGGGGTGTGTGTGTGGAACTGAACATCAAACTGGGTGAATGTATGGGTCAGCTTAAAGGGGATCTGTAGCATTAGCAAATCTTCCTTAGATTTTGTTTTATATCATATTTTTTCATCTGCCCAGCCCTTGTGTTATCGATTGGGACCATCGATATTGCAGGTAGGATAAGACCCTTCCTATAACGGGATCAAGAAAAAAAATATGAGCAAATACTTTGACAAAGAAATTATAGCTCCATTATTGCTTGCTTTTTAATGAACCATATAGTACAGAAAATACTTTGAAGAGGCTTTTTCAGGAATTGCTTTTCAAATTGCTACTTTTAAAATAATTCTTTGCTTCTGTTTTTATTTCGAACAAAGGAAGCAAAAAGAGGCTAAACGGTACAGTGATGCTTATTGAAATCAGCCTGCGTGCACGTGCATGTATGTGCAATTTCTCTCTAATTTAATTAGCATTTGCATCTATTTTGGTAACATTTGTCTGGAAAGCATCACAATACCTTGATGAAAAGACAGAAGCATCAAAAGGGTGCTTAATTTGAGTAAAAGAAACAGTTGCACAGAGCTGTCCTTTCTAGCCGTTGGATTCAAAATGGCTGTGCAAGTTAACACAAAGAGATACTGGATTCTGACAATCTTACAGCCAAACCCAGAATTAATATTTAGTTTGGCTTTTTAGTGTAACTTTGCACGGCATGGCCAAAAGCATTTTTAAAAATAATCCATTCTGTCCTTGTGTTGCCTTCCAATTGACCTTTATCTAAATTGTTCACAGATTTCAACCCTTACCCCCAAGCACTGGTTTGTTGAGGCTGAGAAGATAATTAGAACTGTGGCATTCTTAACTGTTAACCCATGTGCCTGCAAGGGATTGTTCATTTATTTCATTTTTCTCTTAATTAATATGCTGGCATGTCAAAAATAATTTAAAGTAAACAGATGCCTGTTTTATGTGCAAAGTCACTTGGAACACATTGTCTACACAGAATTCCAAATTTTCTTGAATTATACAATAAAAGAAGTAACTTATACTCACTACTTGAACTGCTGACCTACTCAGTTTCCGCAACCCTAGGTGATTTTCCCATTAAGAACCAATGAAAAATGCAGTTTCTAAGGGGATATACAGTATGTTGTTCTGGCATTTTAAAAATCCAAATTGCATCAAATGGGGTATGAAGTGATAATAAGTACATAGTCCTGAGGAAAAGCTCTCTTCTGGAGCCAATATTTGGGAAATCCACAGTTTTATTAATGGGACATCCAATCCAATTTATTAATGGGACTTCCGATCCAAATAGGATTTTCAGAAAATGGAATTTCTTTACAACCACATCAGAAATGGGAAGGAAAGGAAAGGGTTGGATTCCTCTCTTTCTGCTTGTTCTGATTTTCACAATCATCCCACCTTCAATCACATTGATTTGGGTGTTGCACCTATTTTGACCATGTTACTGAGTGGGTACAGTATGTCCTACAGTTTAGGATTTCAGAATCACAGATTTATAAGAGGTAATTTAAACTGTTGAATCTTATCCCTTGTGTATTGCAGGAATTAAATGAAAACTTCCTGATCAATAGCTGTCCAGCCTTTGTTTGAATGCACAGAGCAAAGAGGAGCACGTTATCTTTTCAGATAATAGGTTCCACAGTCAAGCTATTTCTGCTGCTAGGAATTTAATTCTAGTTCCTGTAACATAAGATACTTACTGAGTATCCTGGACTCCAACATGTTAGAAAACAAATCATGGGTTCTTCTGTATAACACTTCAGATACTTGAGGAATACTCCACCTTCAGTCTTCCCAGAGTACCATAGTCCTCATTTAGCAATCACAACTGGGAGCAGCAATTCAATTGTTACGAAGCAGTCACTAAGTGAAACTGCGACTGTCCTTATGATCTTACTTCAGCTTTCCTTTGCTTTACAGACCGGCAAAGGTCGTAAATGTGAGGATTGGTCCCAAAGTTACTTTTTCATCACTGTCGTAACTGCAAATGGTTGCTAAAGGAGGCAGTCACTAAACAAGGACTATCTGTAAAGTATATGGGATTTCCTTACTCTCTTATTTTAGGACTTAGTTTCTAATATGCTGATCATTCTTGTTCTTCTCTAAGTCTGTTCAAACATCTCTTGGTTGATCAGTTGGATATTTACACTTTTCCCATACTGTATTGAAGCTAGTAAGAATTGCTTATCTGTCTATTTTTTATTGAATTTAGAGAGCTGCCCAACTAGATAAGACTATGGGCACTGTGCAACATTAATTGTTCAGCATGATCTAGCTGTAACTTTTAGAACATTTCCCAAGAGGAAAAGAATATTTGAAAAACACAACTTTTTTTCATTTAACGTGATTGTTTATCTTCTGCTAGATAAACTTTCTACTGGACAAATCCTAAAAATAAATGTTTATGAATAACCCTCCACCCTTCTATCCTTGCATCATTCACTGTGATTTTTCAGAGACAAATATTACTTCCAGAACTTGTATCACATAGCAATGGATTTCTGAAAACACTTTCAAAGAAATATGATCTTGCCATAAATGTGCCAAAGAAGCAAAAGTAGAACCTAGCATTTAAAAAATATATATAGTGAGGAACTCATACAGTATAGCAAATATAAATTTTCTCAAAAAGAGACCCAGGAATAAATGTCTTTGAAAATGCAGAACTAGCCAAAAGCGTGTTAATGTTGGCTGGATTGGCATGGATTCAGGAGCAGGTTGGGATTCTTGCGGGAAGTATTGCTGCAAGGGCAAAGGCCATGGAAAGAGAATCTTGACCCTGTTAATAAGTTCTGATGGGCATCCAGTTTTGGGTGCCGAAATCTGCCTTGCATATGCCTACCAGATTGTGCCCCTGATCTACCAGGAGAAGCCAACAGAGTAGGTCACATAAAGCCAATAATTGTTTTAGGGTGTCATGGCCCCATACATTTTGAGAACTCCTGCTATAGTGCACTATGGAAAATCAGTTGTGTGGTTTATTCGTTAAAGTACAATTAAACAATTTAGCACAATACATGAAGCTGCTATTGTGCCAATACCGCAACAACACTTTGCTGTAAAATTATGGCACTGTGTGGTAAAGACTGATGGAAAAGATGCATTGGAATATCCAGGAAGCCTGTACTGCTTGACACTTTCTATTTAAGAATGGGTTGTGGTTTTTATTGTTGAATTTGACATTTTTCTTATTGTGGTCCTCTCAGAAATTCAGGCTGCTTTCTGAACTTGTACATCATGTTTTCCTGATATGCTTCCCAGCTCATGAAATTAAGCACTCTCCTTATTAGATAATAACAAAGTAGCCAGCGATGACTCATCTTGGCAAAAGGTCAACAGAGAAACAGATCTGGGATCTCAAATGCCATTTCAAATCTAAACTGAATACAACAAATCAAAACAAAGAACCAACTTCATTCTAATGTGGAGTTTATGTGTTAGGTTTATAATATGAGGCTTTAGTGCAGCCATGCCTTGAAAATTATCCCCGAATTATATTGTTTCAATCAGTTCTTGCATGCTGTAAAAATCTTTCTTATTGTTTTATACACAGATGTATTGCACATATAGAGATGTGCTACAACACAGTTCTGTCAGGAACAAAATGAGATCATATAAGGTTAATCACCCAAGTAACAAAAATACAAAGGAAGTGCCAATTTTCCAAGAGCCAATAGAAATAGCAACTTATGTGGCAACCTTTCCAATTCACTTTGCTTTAGGGAAAGCATCAGTCTCACACTTTCTACCTGCTTCTCACAAAATGTCACCACTGTGAACTGCATAATTATGTAATCCTTGACAAAAGTTTAGAGGGATTAGAAAAAAACATCAGGATGACCATTTCCATAGAATTTTAGTGGAAAGGATATTAGTGAAATAAAGTAGGCACTATATGCTCTATGCATCAACCATTAAGCACAATATGCTTATCCACTTTTAATAAAATATATTATTTTTCAATCAAAAGCTGGGTTCACACAATGAGCAATGATTTGTTTTGATCTTTTTGTTGGCCAAAAGATAGCAACCTGGTTTGCATGAGGTATAACTTCAACCAAAGGGTTAAATTCTTAAACTAGTTAATATATATCTCATGAACTTAATGTATCTAGTCTTTTACTTGCATTCCTTGTATTGACATCTGATCCCAGAGTTGCTTAATCTAACATATGATAGCAAAGAATATGCTTATGGAGTACCTCTGCTTTATGAATCATTGCCAGAAGAAGGGCTGAGCTGATGGGCAACACACATTAGAATGGCTGGTGTGGGTCTTCCGGGCTGTGTGGCCATGTTCTGGAAGTTTTGTTTCCTAACGTTTCGCCAGCACCTGTGACCGGCATCTTCAGAGTGCAGGAGCACAGACAGGAGCAGTTCTCTCTGTGCCCAGGACCTCTCTGTGCTCCTGCACTCTGAAGATGCCGGTCACAGGTGCTGGCGAAACGTTAGGAAACAAAACTTCCAGAACACGGCCACACAGCCCGGGAGACCCACACCAGCCATCGTATGCCGGCCGTGAAAGCCTTCGACAATACACATTAGAATGTTGTTCTAATGGACCAGCTGATGTGAAATACCAAGCACAGAACAATAGATTTGGCCTATTCCTTTCACAAAGCCAGCAGGGTGTAGTGGTTGAGATATTGAACAAGAGCTGAGGAGACAAGCCCACCCTCAGGCATGGACTCTCAGTGGATGACTTTAGGCCAGTCATTGGCTCTCACTGTAGTGTATGTCACGGGGCTACTGTTGTGTGGAAAGACTAAAGAAAGGAATACATGTGTATGCCTTAACCCCTAGAGCAGTTGTTTCTGTGGATGGAGGGCCCATTTAGAATTCGTAGGACATCTTCTAGGAACCCTTACCAGATGGCTGCTTGAGTGAACTTATCCATTCATAAAATAGTAGCTATGGATATATTTCACTTACAAAGCATCAGTTTCACAAAATGTTAACTGTCATTTTCTTGATCAACATACCTGAAGATGCTTCCTATTAGAGAGGAGCAAAGTATGGTGTCTCAACTTCAGAATCATGCCTATTTTCTCTCAAAACATGCCATGATTTTCCAAATGGGCTGATCTGAGCATTTCAGGACGGTATTGCAATTCAGTAAAATCTAATTCTGTTTATGGTAGGAGTAATAATAAAACACGTACAAGCTAAAGAAAATCAAGGGCTGATCCAATGAAAGCAGATTGTATCTGGGGAAGCAAGTCCAATTTCTCAAGGACTGAGCACAGAAGTTCCAGAAGCAAACCAAGTGTCATATTTCATGCAGCTGGGCAAGATCAAGGAAGCAAAAACTACACAGATTTCAGTAAAGTATATTTAATGCTAGTTTGAGTATATACAGAACCTTGCTTAGCTTGTTGTGATGGAATGTATCTACGAGGAGGAGAGTGATGTGGGAGATCAAGGCTATCAGGAAGGAGGGGGTGCATTCCAGGAGGGGAAAGGAGGCAAAGGACAACACAGTCCACAGAGGGAGCATGAGAAGAGTAAGGGGTTCAGGATAGCCACTCCCTAGAATCTCCCAGAGTGTATCCACTAGTTGCTGTAGTGTAGATTTAGTTTGGCAAGGTTCTGTCTATATGGTGTAAGCAAATAAAGGAACTGTACTCGACTGGACTGTTCATCATTCTTGGGCTGGGCCTGACACTTGTCCTTTGTACTCTCTGAAGAAAGTACAAGATTATAGCCACTCATCCTTGTCCTTTTATAAGAAATTTTATGGAGCCCATTTGAAGCCCTGGGGCTGCTTGTAAATAAACATAAAGCTGGAGGCTAGTGCTCTTCTTTGGACCGTCCAATTTTGTTTTAATTAAAAAGTGTACACACACAGACAGCCCCTTGTGGGAGGGAGCTTAGAAGGTATCAGCAAACATCTCCATGGGCATGTGTATGTCCTGAAATGCCATATTGGGAACCTAGTCCTAAACCAAAGGTGGGATATATATATATATATCTAATGAACAAAGAAACAAATCAATGTCTGTTTGTATATATGCATGAAAGATAGATTTCAGGAAGCCAACAAAAATAAATATTGTTAAATAGTAGCAACTTATCCTTCAACTGATATTTCAGGCTGAGTTTAATATCAGTTAGTTAGTTGTCATGGGAAGTAGTGCTTTCAGAACAGTAATCTGGAACAGAACTCAAGAACAGCAATCAACAGAATAAAATATGACAGGAATGGAGAAATGCACATTCAGCAGGGCTGACTAGCAAGCTAGTACAAAAAACCACCCATTAGTGTACTCCTGCATGACCCAACATTTAGGCAAAAGACTTCAACTCATTCCTCATGGTTACAAACATCAAGAATCTAAGGTTTATGCCATTGTGCATTTCAGTTGCTGAGAAAAGCAACTGCAGCCTATAAAAAGGGGTCTACAGATGTTTCTACTGTATGGCTGGTGTCACATCTGACACAGAAGAGGAAAGATTATATTTACGACCAGATTGATTTCTGGCCTGCCAGTTGCCTATGTTTTCATTTATCATATTGAGTGTAAAGGTAAAAGTATATTTTGAAAATTTGCTGTTTTGAATTTTGCTAGTACAATTATTATTCTGAAATAGGAATGCAGAAACAAGCTGGATAGGAATTCCATGAGTTGTGTGAGTTCAACACATCTGAAGGGCATCAGTTTGGTGAGAGATGCCCAATAGCACTTTGCAAAGTATTGTTATTTAAATACCCTTCAGGATATTTATATAAATTTTTATTCACTCTATTTCAGGTTATTAATCAATTTCAGTATTAATCAGTTTTGAAATAGTTTTCCAGTCAGGCTTTTGTAAGTCCTCTCAGCTGCTATATTGTATTTTGTTTTCAAAAGATTCCCTGCCTTTTAAAAAGGAGTTAATGAATATTAAGAAGGAATATATTATCCTCAAATGCCTTCAGGAAAGTTTTGCACTTTCTGAAAGCTAATGAATTATAGATTTTGAATAATTAAAGTTTTCTGTCAAAAAAACACTGTCATTATAGGAAAAAATGGATTTTGAATAATTAAAGTTACTGTCAAAAAGATACTGCCATTATAGAAAAATGTGTGGACACTTTCTGAAGAAAAAAATGTCCTCATCCAGAGCTTCAGTATATATTTTGTGAGTCTAAGCAAGAAAGATAGGATATCGATTGTTGTTTAACTTAACACAAAAACTCATTCGGGATTAATTGTAATTCATTTAATGATAAGACTTGCATTGTCTACCTTTTCAAACTAAAGAACAAAGACAGATCTGAGGCATCACTCAGATTCACTGAAGGAATAAAATGCAAGTTCAATAAATGTAATCATAGAAAGATATCCCCATGTGTAATTTGTTTGGGCTCTGGTTCCTCAAATGAAATTGGAAAGCTTTTAGTCATAGGAAATAAGATAACGATAAATATGAATGATTAAGCCTAGAGTCATGGGACAATCTTAACTCTGTGTTGCAGCACCTACTTTCTATGCAAAAGGAGTAAGCTCCAATCACTAATATCTCTAGGAAGGACTGAAAAAGGCCCTCATCTGAGATTCTGAAAAACTATTGCCAGACATAAAACAGTTCTGAGTTACAGAACTGATTTTTTTCACTTAGCTTTACTGTGCCCTGAAATTAAAGTGTTGGAGACAAATTCTCAGAAATTTGAACAATAAATGTTGTGGTTGTCATTACAAAAATATACAGAACTCTTCCATGTACAAAGAAAGAGTGAAATTCTAGTACCTGAGTTGAACTAATAAGGAGGAAGGACAGCTCCAGCCTCTTTCTCCTGATGCCAGACTTGACCAAAGGTTTACCTCACTTGTCAAGAAAACTTTCTAAGCTCCAAGGCTACAGTGTTAATAGAGGATTGAGTAGATAAAATGACACATCACATGGCACTGGGTTTACAATCAAGGGGTAATTCACCAAGGGCAAAGCTTTCTTTCTCTTGTTAGTTCTCAATGTCTATTTATTAAGCCCCATCAAACCACTGTATAAAAGAGCTTTGGTCCCACCAACACAGCAGCAACAGCCCAAAGCAATGAGGAGCAAAACACAGCTTAACCCCAAAACAAGAAGGTATGTGCAAATGTCTCAAACAGACATCTCCCTAATTCACATGAGTATAAGAAAGGGAGGTGGTAAAGTATTTATGTATGTATGTATTTATTTATCAAATTTGTATGGCTGCCCATCTCACAAAAAAGTGACTCTGGGCGGCGTACAACACAATTAAGAACCAATAAATATATAAAAACATTCATTATAAAAACTATAAAAAGCAAAAGAACAAGAGAGGATGATGTTAGCTGCAATACGGAAGCCATCACAGGATCTCCCTAGTTCTCTGGGGCCCCCAGGCCTGATGACATAGCCAGGTCTTGAGTGACTTGCAGAATGTTAAGAGGGATGGAGCTAACCTCACTTCTGCGGGGAGAAGATTCTATAAGGCTGGTGCCATGGCAGAAAAGACCCGCCTCCTGGGACCCGCCAAATTTAGTTCCCTGCCAGACAGGACCCGCAGCATGACTTCTCTGCCAGATCTGATGGGACAGGCATATAATCAGACTTGCAAGATTCTGTTATTGTAGTCCATCTTAATAAAAGTAGTTTTATACTTCCATGGAATTGTTTCTTGCTCTGGTCTACATTGTGGAGCTGACACAGGCCTATCATGCTGGGCCAGGCTTTTTGCAGAAGGATGATGACTGTGATGAGAGGACAGCTCAATCAGGATGCCTTGAGTGGGAATGCATGCTCATTGCCTGGATCCAGCATGATACTTCCCAAGAACAAGTCCAGGAGGAATACTTCCTTGGAAGATGAAGATAAGAGTAGGTAAGAACACCTCAATCCAGGCTGAATTGTTTTGGGTGGTGAACTAGAGCAGGGTTGGGGCTGTGGCAGGATCTTTTGGTGTGAAGGCAAAGGCCATCAAAGAAAAACTCTGGTGCCTCGATTAATTCAGTGCCAGCAGTCTGATGAAGGCTGCCCACATCCAGGCAGAGTACGATTGAATGCAACTCCCTCAAATTTGCTTACAATTCCCCAAGGGAATCACGTTCCCAATTTGAGAAATGCTGGACTAGTGAAAATAGTGTGTGATGATAACTCAAGCTAATTGGCCTAATCCCTGCAATTCTTAGTTTAAAAAAAATAAAATAAAATTCTTCTTACACTGGAGTGACTTCTTACACTGCAGTTCCACCTTAAAGCCGAGTTATATACTAGGCACTATTCTTGGCAAAAATAAAATACAGCTAGTTAAGCTTCTGGCTTCTCTATTCTTTTCTGAACAGAATGCATTCTTGAATCAAAGGGTTAAGAGTTACATTAAGGCGTGACCTTCACCGGTGCTGTGGGAAAATCCTCTTGTTGCTTCCTTATATAATTATTAAAAGCACTGAATAGTAGACCCCCGTCTCCTCATTCTCTACAAGCCACTGTCCTTGGTATGTTCTTTATATTGAAGGGAAAAAAACCCATTCACAATCATGTACAGTGACTCATGTAATGGCTCATTTGCCAGACCTTGTTACAGCAAGATAATGCAGTAATTAATCATGTTCTATTTGATACATTTGATACAGATTGGAGGTTTGTGACATCTGAGGATCGGCTCCCTTGTTAAAATCAGCAATAATGCAGGAGATTTTTCAGATGCCTAAGGATGGTTTTGCATTAGGAGGGTGCTCTCCCCGATGCAGAGTGGTGAACAAACCAGCTTCCAGAGCACAGTCAAAAAATTATTCAACCAGTGTTCCATAAATCACAACAGATGGATCTTATTTCTTCTTCCTCTCTGCCTCAGTAATCAAGGTTAGAAAAACCTGGTGGTTAAACATGACACTTCTGATGTATTACATTTTGAAAAAGAAATCAGATTTTCCTGGCACTGTGTCAGCTGCCAGTCAGAGCATACCAAGAAATGTTGGCACAGGGAAATGAGGCTCAAGATAGCAAATTAAGATGACTTGAGATATTCCAATATTTCTGTCTCAGACTAATTTATTTATTCATTTATTTATTATTAAATTTGTATGCCACCCATCTCCCCAGTGGGTGACTCTGGGTGGCTCACAATTAAAAATCAAAAGCCCATAAACAATAAAATACCTCATAAATAATTAAATTACTCAATCCATAAAAATCCACTATAAAACAAACCCTATACATAAATACTAAAGACATTCAAGATGACGGGGGGGGGGGTGTAAAAAAAATTATTACCAAATTAGGTATTATTCATCTCCTTTAATAACAGCAGGTTTTTTTCTGTTTTTGTATAGTAATTTGGCATAGACGTTATGCGTATGTTATATGGATGTGACAGTTATGGATGTTTAAGGATGTAATAGTGGCAGAGCTTGATCAAACAATATTCCCCAACATCCTGCTTCCACAATGGCTACCTAGATGTTTATGATATCCCTGTTATCAATTCTTCCCACCAGCCACCATCTAGTGACATTATATTGACTCTGTGAACATGGAGACCCCATTAGAGTGATCATCCTAATTGGCATCTTTAAATAGTTTTATTAAACAGTTTTGTCTTCATTTTTTAGCTATCAAAGACAACCTGGTACCTTTTTGATGTGCTGAGATTTCAACTCCCTGGGCTGGACTCTTCCCCCAACAAAGTCATTTCAGCAGCCACCCTAATAGGTAGAAGTTAAAGTCCATATATCTGGAGGATGTCCAGACTGGAGAAGACTGGTGTGTACTTTTGAACCAAAAATCTTGGGACGAGTTCTATAACTTCATAAGGATTGTAAAAGTCAGCTTTGACACAATCTTTCTGGCTTCACTTAATTAGTGCCTATTTATAAGAATTTTGAAGATAACACAACATGACTGTAGTACTCTTAATACAGCTTAATTTAATTGCCTTGTCCCAAACCATCATCATTTCAATACAAGAGAATATATGTAACTCAGGGTTGAACTGTGGACCCCTTGGTGCTCTCTGAGCTTAGTTGTTTGCTTTCAGAGTCACAGAAGTGAGATGGGTGGCTATATAAATCTAAATAAATAAATAAATAGATTTAATAATAAATAAATAAATAACCCAACTAGGTAACATCATCAGTGCAAGTGAGGTTTGCTGCCTGTTAATATATAGTAGCTTGCTAGACTAGAACATATCCCCTCCAGCAGCCAACACTTAGATAAACAGGGTTTATCTAAGGCAGAAAACAATAATCAAGGAACCACCAAGGAGGAAACTACCCCCCACCACCACAACTGGCAGTACAAGCTACTCTATATAAATAGGGAGCAAACCCCACACTCACTACCACTGATGATGTTACCTAGTTGGGTAGTGAAACATCTGCAAGTAAACAACCAAGTACAGAGAGCACCAAGGACTCCGCGTCATCATTCACATGGATGTAACTGGGAAATTCAAAACGTATCTTAAAATTACCATCTTACACAGGCAGCAATACATATATGGACAATGATATCTCCTTACCGCTTTCATCTAGCAAGAAGTCATCCTGGTAACGAAATTTTTCAGGACCACATGCAATAAATATGTCATCATCACCAAAAAAATCCTGAAGGCACATCACCTGCAATATGAAAATCATGTAATTAATCCCAGACATGGCAAGCACAAAATATTACATTAAAATATTTTAGTATAGAACATCATATAAGCCCTCCAAACTCTTCTCCAACACCTTTCCCCTCATTTACATCAGAAAAACGTCTGAAGCTGGAAGTTTCCGCTCATCATGAAGAAAGTGGCAGGGCTCCAAGCAGTAAAAAAGTGCAGATGCTTTAAGGCAGACCGATTTTGCACTTCCTGGTGTTTCAAAGAACCTTTTTGGAACCAAAGGCAAAGGTGCAGCAAAGTGCCAATAATTACTATTTTGTTTCAGAAGGAATATCTTTTAAAGTAAAATTAATACAATGAGGGTTGCTAAGTACCTGCCAAGTTGGTCATCCACTAACTGTAAGATTTTTTTTTTTTTTTAATTCTACAACTGAGATATATGAGTAGAAGGAGACATGTAAGAGAGAGCATAAGGCTGTTTTGGACTCTTTATCATGCCTTTGTGTTTTTAAGTATATAAAGATCAGAAAGTGTGAAGTGGATTCCTTACTGTACTAATACAGTACATGCTTGTAACATGCTTGTAAACAGCTTTAAAAATGGATTTTAATGGAAAATACCACAAAATAGTATATGCTATAGTTTATCAGTAATGCATTTGTTTATCAAGCTGAAGAACTGGCAAAATTCTTCAGGAGGACAACTAAGCTAGATGTTTTCTAGGATATCCCATGTATTACAAGTATTAATGAGCATTAGTACTTTGTATTAACGTTTGTAAAAAGCATTCAGTTACTCTATCAAATATTGTGCAAGAACTGCCTGCAGAAGAAACCAAAAAAAAAAAAAAAATCTTTTCACAGCAAACCTTAAAAGAGGTTTGATGACCTTAACTACAGCTACACAAACACACACACACAACATAAAGGAACACTCTTTTTCAGTGTTATCATAGATAAATATATACCTGCCCCTTCGTATGTATAGTGTTTTGCATTTGTTTCTGCTTTTGAGTCGGTCTTAACTCCTGGCAGCTACATGGACAAGTTGCAGTTTTCTTCACAATGTTTTCAGAAGTGGATTGGCCCAAAGCCATTTCTTTCATTCTCAAGCCTCAATTATGCTCTTCACAATTCATGGTGGAAGGTATACTTTTTTGTTGAAGAAGATCAAATTAAAATATAAAATGAGTGTCTGCCTTTACCTTGTTACCTGTTAATGTTTTGCCATCTTTACTGAGCAATTACTATTTTTTTTCCTTTTATTTTGAACATGCCTAAATAATGTTTTTATTATTTTTAGCATCATTCACTACTCTCATATCATGCCAATAAGGAGGAAAATGGAGAACAGCAAAAGAAGTTGATGTACAAAAAGTGAAAACAACAAAAACAAATAAAAAAATTTGAACATACAAGAAACATACAGGAAATAAAAGTTGAGTAGGTCACAGTGAGACAAGGAAATGGAACTGTAGAGATGCTGTGAGGGAAGAAAAGTTTAGCGAAATGAGCCGAAAATGACAGAATGAAATTGAACAGAAACAAGTGCAGACTTCTTCAGCTGGGAAATAAAAATCAAATGCACTGGTAAAGGTTGGTGGATACCTGACTTGGTAACGATATTTGTAAAAAATATATTGGAATAATAGAAGAACTGCAAACAGAATATTAGCCAGCAATGTAAGGATGCTGCAAAAGAGTCAAATGCCATTTTAGGCTGCATCAGCAGGAATATAATTTCTAAATCATGGGAAGCAGTCACTGCCCTTTATTCTGCTTTGGCTCAGATCCCACTTCAAAGTACTATGTTCTCTTCTGGGTATCAGACTCTAAGAAGGATGAATAGAAATTGGAAAAGGTTCAACTAAGTGCAGTAGTAGTAATCAGGACACTAGAACCAAGCCTTATGAGGAGAGATTGAAGGCGCTGGCTATATTTATTTTCAGGAAGAGATAACTGAGGATGGATATCGTAGCATTCTTCAAACCTGTCATATAGAAGGTCAAGGCCTATTCTTTCTTGTTCCCAAGTCCAGGATCTAGTATTATGGATTTGCAGATTCTAACAATGGTAGAAAAAAAACTGTTCCTAATAGTAATCACCCAGGGAGGGGGGTGGGCTCCTTTAATCAGATACGTTCAACCAGATAGTTTGGGATGTTTTAATTCATGCACTGAATAGGGACGGACGGGGTGGATGTAACTGCCTAACCCAAAAGAAACTTTTTAAATGGAATTACTTAAACTGATCATGTTAACATTTTTATCCTTGGGAAAGAGTTTTGGTTTGACTATTTCAGAATGCAATTGTAATTGACACATTTTAACAGTTTAGCTATTGATGTTCGGATACATTACACGCATACACAGACAAAACATAGCTGGATATTGAATTTTGGAAGATATCATTTCTTCATAGATATTTTGTGGGGAGCCAACTTGACCCAGCATTTGTGCTACATCAGTTTCACATTATCATCTCTTGAGCCTGCTTTTCTTGCTGTTATTCACTGAAAGGTCATTTTGTTAAGGAAAATGACATCATGATGACTAATAGAACAACAAATAAATGCTAATGGTAAGTGTCAACTATATTACAGCTTTGGGCATAGGAGATGTTTCAAACTGCAGAAACTTTACTGAAAATATTAATATCAGAAATTGCCCTCAAGTTCCATACAACATAATAGAAAGATTGTTGGGAGAGGTATAGTCTAAGCCTATGCATATTTTATTCAGAAGTATGTTCCACTGGCTCTTCATATTTACCTAAATGGCTTAAGGCTCTCTGCAAGAAGCCTACCAGCAATCAAGAACCATCCGAGAAGCCTGATCAGGTGGATATATGGGACTATAATTAATTAATTAATTAATTAATTAATTAATTATCATAATATAAAATAAAATAAAATGCCAGTCTGGTGTAGAGATTAAGTGTGATGGAATGTATCTAGGAGGAGGAGAGTGATGTGGGAGAGCAAGGCTATCTGGAGGGAGGGGGTGCATTCCAGGAGGGGAAAGGAGACAAGACAATACAGTCAGCAGGGGGAGTGTGAGAAGAGTAAGACATTCAGGATAGCCACTCCCTAGAATCCCCCACGGTATATCCACTAGTTGCAGTAGTATAGATTTAGTCGGGCAAGATTCTGTCTATAAGGTGTAAGCAAATAAAGGAACTGTACTTGACCGGACTGTTTCACTGTTGTTCTTGGACTGGGCCTGACATTAAGGTGCTGGACTAGAAACCAGGAAACCTTGAGTTCTAGTCCTCCCTTAGGCATGAAAACTGGCTGGGTGACTTTGGCCCAATCACTTTCTCTCAGCCCACCCCACCCCACAAATTTTATTTTGAGAAAAATAGGAGGCTGGAGCATTATATATGCCTGAGTCATACAAGATAAAGGTAGGATCTAAATGTCATCATCATCATCATCATCATCATCATCATCATCATCATCATCACAACTACCAACAGTATAAAGGAAGTATCTCTAAAGAGAGAGAGTGATAACTATCTTAGGAGCCATCTCAGTTGGACTCTTCATTCCTCATTGGGTTATTACCAGCAACCAAACTGAGGGAAAGATCTTGGAGAGAGAGGTAAGAAAAATATCTGGGAATGGCATTCCAGATGAATTTTTCTCTCCCATCCACAGGATCATTACTACCAACATGGGGGAAGCATTCCAGAATGTTATTTTTTAAAATATTATTTATGGTATAATATTATTTTTGCTATGTTATTTTTAAAAATATTTATTCTGTTTTTATGATTGTTGAGATTGTTTGTTAGTCATCTTAACTGTATTCTGAAAGCTGGATTACAAACATGTACACTCTGCAGAGTGACAATTACATTTTAAAATCTTTGAACATGGAAAGTATACAGACAGGAAGCATTGGCCCTATTAAAATACCTTTGCTATTTATTTGCTAACATGGTGTTCGGTCCAGCCATGAACCATAATTTTGTTCTGGAAATCATCCTGCAGAAACTCCATGGCATCCACTGGATATTTTCCATATTCAGAATTCTTTCTCTGCAGTGTTTGATGTATTTTACCAAAGAGAGCCTGACACACACACACACACACACACACACATGAATTCATTTTTTTTTTAAAACAATTTAATTTTAAACAATTTAAACATTTTTAAACAATGGGGGAAAAAACCCCTAAAGCACTTGTTATCATAACAATTCTTCTAAAGTTGTACCATATGTCCAGAAAGAGATCAGTTGCATATTATCTCTCAAAATTACTGAGGCAGTTGACTGAATCATCCTCTCAAATTAACTAGATCACACATCCCCTCCCTATTGTGTTTGACTCAGTCTTTTATTCACACACCCCACTTCATTAATTTGTCATTACACAAGTGTGTTGCTACAAAAAAAATAAAATACATGTGCCATAGATAAATATGTACTTTCCCTTCTTAATTTCTGGTCCAAATTGCAAGACAAGGATTTAGGCAAAGACCATCGAATGTATCTGCATTTCACATGTTAAAGAAACAACTGCAGAGAATTTGTTCTTTATGTTGGAAAGAAATCTCCATGGTGATATTTGCATCATCAAGCTGCAAGAGTTTTTTCAGGAAAGCAAAAGTCTTCCTTTTTTTAAAGGTTGGAACAACTGAGATTGTTTTTAGAAGGGTGCCCTCTGTAAATAAATAAGAGGCTCCATCTCAGCTTGAGAAATCTTCCACAACTAGGTCTCAATCAAAGTATGAAGCTGTACAAGAGGCTCCACTATCAGGAAAAAACACACGCTGTAATACAGCATTAGGAAAAGAACAGAGGTTCAAGAGATGAAGCTTTTGACTTGTGTTCTATGCTGTACTGATTACTTGATTTAATACTAAAAAATTAATGGCAATTTCATGTGGCTGATTGTATTTTTATTCATTTCAATTATCATTTAACATAGTAAATAACCATTTTGTGATTTTGGGAAGGTAATAAAATATATTATTTCAATTTTTTAAAGAAAATTTAAGGTTCCCAATCACCCTGGGAAGAGTAGGGCATGATCTAGAATATGGTAATTCCTGTTCTACTTCACTTCCACTCCTAAAAATTCCCTCTCCATTTACAGAACATCATGACAAATCACTTAAACCATGAATTATTGTACCATAAATATCATTTGCTTATCATCCGAGAAAAAACTGTCTGAATGAAAAGACAATTTCAGATCCAACACGGAATCACTCAGAATTTTTTTGATAAAATGACATAATAATGGTAATGCTCTTTCTTCTACAGTACTAGAATTTCTCTACCCTATCTTTGCATTCTGTTATTGACATATATTATTGTAAAATATTGTATATGCATTAAATTAATTTTGAGCCTTAGGCCTAATCCACCTGAAAGAGACCCTTATCTCTGGTTTTCATTGAGTCATCCTACATAAACAATTTAACAGTCTCCAGCCTTTAAAAATTTAAATGTAAAATGTCAATTAGGACACCATAAATATGAGTAGTGGTAACACCTATCTTGTTGACCTCAGGGAAAAATGTAGCTACTAATCCCAAATTTGCCTGAGTGCTTGTGCTTTGCTTGCTTGCCTTCTTACACATATATTAGAGATGGTGAGGGCTGTAAAAAAAAAAAATGAAAATATTATCTAAAGCACATATGCTCAGCCTGAATCACTAAGGCCACATAGCTTCCAGGCTTAAGTGAGCACTCCCCCTCCCCTTTAAAGGTGCTACTGAATTGAAATTTTTCATATGAACCACAAGGAGAATAATGACATTAGTCTCAGAACAGCAGCACCTGGTCAACCTGATGTGGGCTCAGAAGCTAAATTGTATCAGGCCTGGTTAGCACTTGGATGGGAGATTTCCAAGGAATTCCTGGGTTATTGACCCATCTACACTAGAAAAAACATTCTAGAAGGAGGCAATGGCAAACCAGTTCTAGTTTGCTGCCGAGAAAACAAATGGACATGTCCATGAAATTACCAGGAACCAAGCTCAAATTGAAGGATTCTTTATATTAATAATGTTAACTTCTAATGAGCTAATGTATCCTGGCCTCTTGGAGTATGCTCCTTGGCATGACAAGTCTGGCCCTCAACCCAAAACTGTGAACTTATGAGCTTATCTTGCCTCTCTCTCTGGAAGTCAGATGATGTGTGAAAGAAAGAAACCCTGACTTAACAACAGAAAATACATAACAGAATGGAGGATAGACTCATTGTGTCAGTAAGACAATTCATTCAGTCACTTTTTGTGCAACGTGAAACAAACCTATTGATACAGAGGCTATCCAAAAGCATAAGAACTTTATACACAATAGGTAGCAGTCAGCCTAGATAGCTAAAATGTTTACGTATTTACATTTTTAAGCAGCATAGTTTATCTCAACTCTCTTAATTCTTTTAGATTAGCTCTAGTTTTTATAGATTTTAAACTTACTGGGCATTACAACTTTATGTTATATGTTACCTGTTGGTTCTAGTGTTTTATATTTTGTGATATTTATGGATTGCACTAGTCAGTGACCAAAATAAATATGAAACATAAACTTTGTATTGGTTCTGGTTTCATTTTCATCTCTTATTTTGTCCATTTCTTAGCTTACAAGTATTCTGAAGGAAATGTGTAATGTTAATTTTTAATTCCTATAGGTAGGCTTCTGTGACTGATTTTTTTTTCCAATCAGGGAAAAGCAGGCTCTTACACATCTAGATTTCTCTTTGATAATGGTAACTCAATGTCATAAACTGAGATTTATGTCTGGCGGGGGAGATCAACATCAGTAGTTTGCCTAAGAACATCCACTGAATATAAGACTCAAGATTTGAACTGTTAATTTCTTATGGGACAGTTCTCATTCCTAGTGATATCTTAGAGACCTGCTGTACATATTGCCAAATTTAACAGCTAAATTTTAACTTACTGGGCATTTATCTAGGAATAATAGCAGTGTCTGCTAGCACTTGATTCCTTTAAAATCTGTCCAGTCTTTTTTTTTTTTAATCCATTCAATTGTGTCCGATTCTCAGAGACTGCCTGGATAAGTCAGTCCCTACAGTTTTCTTGGGAAGTTTTTCAGAAGTGGTTTGCCACTGCCTCCTTCCTAGGGCTGAGAGAGAGGGACTGGCCCAAGGTCTCCCAGCTGGCTTTGTGCCTAGGCGGGACTAGAACTCACAGTCTCCCAGTTTCTAGCTGATGCCTTAACTACTACATCAAACTGGCTCTCTTTAGAGTCTTTAGAGTCTTTAGAGTCTAAAAACTCTAAAAACTCTAAAAATTCTCTTTAGAGTCCAGTCTTCAGAGATGCATTATTTCAACCAAATGTTTAATAATGAGTCTCTAGGGAATATCAAGGTGCCAGATACCAATATTTCTTAGGTAGTTTGGTTGAATCCACATATTCTCAATTACAATTGCCCTCTCTATGTATGAGTATGATTTGGGGAGGCAACCACAAAGTTGAGCCACTCTTCCATCTTCCTGGCTTTAACATTTAAAGGAACTGAGTATCTTTGATTTAAATAAGAGAAGGTTAAGGGGAAGTATAATAGCAGACTTCCAATGCTAGAAGGGCTGTCACAGGGAAGAGGTGTGGATTTTTATTCACCATTGCTTCTGAGGGTAGGAGGACATGAATCAATGGATGGAAGCTTCCCAGAGGAAGATCCAAACTTGAAATAAGGAGGAATTTTGTGACTGTGAAAGCTATTAAGCCATGGAACGGCCTGCCTCATGGAGTTGCAGGTGGTTCATCACTGGAGGTTTTCAAGCAAAGATTAGACAGCTAGTTGTCTGGGGTGGTCTGAGGATTCCTGTCCTGGGCAAGAGATTAGACTAGAAGTCCTCCAAGGTCCCTCCCAAACCTATGATTCTATCATTCTAAGTTGACTAAAATGTTTATTTTAGAAAAAAGCTCAGACTTCAACAGTTTCTCTGTTGAGCCCAACTCTCACTTAATATTTTTGTAATTCTAGTAGATGCTTAAAAGTTTTGGCTACATGTCTGCCAATCCCTTCAATGAGGTTCCACAAACTGCTAAGCAGTCGCATGACATCAATAAAAGGGCTGCTACAAAAGTAGCATGTTATGGGTCGTGCCCCACAAATGTACCTTATGCTCTTTGTATCATCATTACAGAAACAGCAAATCATTTTTGTAAAAATCTAACAAATAGCCCACCAAGGTGTCTTCCTAATAGTGATTCATTTGGTCATGTCCATCATGACGTTCCTCTGCATTATGGGAAAACTGAAACCACGCTTTGTGCTCTAAAGTATGCTCATTTTATTGCAATTCAATAGCCAAGCAACCTGGCAATTCATCAACATATGGCTGTGTGTGACTGAGACTTCACACACCTAAACAATAAAAATGGAAGGAAGAGCAAAATACCACATTGCTAGGAGATGATATTTCAACACAATCTGTTCTAGAATACATCTGTTATAACAGCACAGAGCATTATAGGCTGTGCCCTGCTAATGTTTCTGAATTGGAGACATTAACATTTTCTTCCATTTCCATGTTTTATCCTCTGCCAGATTCACACTCGGCTTTGCTTTTAAGAGCAGAACAAGACTGCCATTTGGTGGCCAGACTCCTAAACTGATTAAATCCATGCTATGCAAACCAATATTTCTCCACAGTAAATGTTAATAAAATGACTTCTGTTCATATAACAGCACAGAAAAAAATGTGAACACTAATATTCAGTTTTACATGGGGGTCTACCCTGTTGCATCACCTAAAACAGACTAGTTTTAAATACGCATTACTCTAATATTTCAAAGAAAGAGAATGCTAATACTTAGAAGAGAATAGATGTACTTGAAATACAACTACATCTGTATCTAATCCACAATCTTTAAGTCTGTGCTTGCAACAGTATTCTTAGCTACTTCGGTTTAAAAACAGAAGTTTAATTTTTGTTGCTATATTACCCTTTTAAGTTTATCGTTGTTTTTTTCCCAGGTTCAGTTTGCTCCAAAACTCAGAACTGTGAATACTATACTTAAATGTTACATGTTTGAAGCAATTATTTTTAAAGTAACTTTGCAAACTGTTTGCATTTGTCCATATACTTTGAGAATGTAGCCTTGTATCAGGAATTCTCCCAAGAACCATATTCCTTGGAATTCATTAAGGGCTGCATATCACTGATAGGTGGCTTCAGCTGTACTGCCTAAATTGGACAAGGCTGTAACTCCAGGAACTAGTCAACAGTGACTCAAAGGCACCAAAACAAAACAAAACAACCCCTCCCCCCTATTCTTTTAAAATGTTATTTTGTGCAAAGGTTTCATCTGAGGTACCAAGGGATACCCAGAAGTTTGTTAACATGATAGCTAGGAAGACGGATGGCAGAAACACTAAAGAGAGTCAGAAGAAGTAAGAACAGTTAAAAAAGAATCCAGCACATTGGAGATGAACTAAAACTACTATTTAATCAAAGGTAACACCATGAACTCGTGTTTGTTGCTTTTGCCTAACTTCTATTGCAGCCAGGAAAAATACATTTATATCCAGCATAAAGTGATCTGGAGATTGTGAGATTGAGGGAAGGCAGAACAGCATTAGTAAGGCCATGAGTTAGAAGGGAACATAACTGTTGGATTTGGCAAAGGCCCAGTGGTTCTCCACCCCTGCTGCAGTTCCTGGGGGATCTTCTGGCTTCCGCACATTTATCTTCCAGTTGCTGATATCCCAATGAACATATAAACTGTCTTCTTCAACTTATTATAAGTACAATTTATATTTCTAAAGGGACTACACAAAATACTCTTTTACATATATATGGTTTCCCTAACAAGAGGTCAAGCCACCTCTCTATCTACTGTTCCGTTGGCAAATTAGAGCTTTCTTATTTTTTATGTGTAAGTGGTATTAGTAAGTCATTCTGATGTTTTGTTGTTTTATGATAGTCTTTAATTGTGTGGTAGTTACATTATTGCTATTGCTATGCTTGTTTGTAGTATCTGATCTTACACATATGTATATTATCTCCTTTTAACATTAAAAAGGTTTACACTATATTATAGAAATACATACTAACATATTTACATGCAGCAACAGCAGGGAATAGCTTTTTGTGAGTCTTGCGAAGGATGCAGTTGCTTTCATGATTCAAAGACAGGAACTTGATTTCTGCTCCCATGCATTGCAAGCACCTTCTTCAAATGTGCTGCACAGCTCTATTATACAATATCCAATATTGTTCAGATGTAGGGGGGGGAAAACTATCAAAAATGGGAACTTTTTTAAAAACAGTAACACCAACAGTTCCTGACCAATTTTTTTCTGGGTTCAGTAACTAAGCAGGCTCAGGGCTGGTTAGGCTTTGACAGGAGAGCTCTAGTAGGCAGTAGGCTGGATTGAGAGTAAAAAAATATATGAGAAAGTAAGGATAAACCATTTCCATATTGCTGTCAAGAAAATGATATGAACATCATCTATGAAATCTCCAGAATAGAGCTTGATTTGAAATCTTATCTGAACCCAGATTAGGCAGATAAAGATTTTTACACAATCTCGCCAATTATTTTGCAACATTTCGTAACCTCTATGAACCACATTATACAGTGCAATTCTTCCTGATGTTTTGAACAGAAGTAAAGTACTCAACAATGTTAGATTTTAAGCAGAATTTCAGACATGACCACCAAAAAAAAAAAAAAATTCACATAAAAGTATGCAAACACATTTTGAAAAGAGATTAATTGCTCTTTAGAAGTATTTTTGTAATTGTAGAGTAACAGCTACCAAAGATCAAGATTTGACATTTTAATATTAGTTAATTTCTAGACTGAATGTTACCTTGCTAACAGTTTTGCAAATAATCCTTTTCCAATAAGATATTTTCTTTTTGTCATTTCTCTTCCAAAAAGACATTCAGTTTTTGGCCAATTTAGGAACCAACATGCCACCATAAAAAAGAGCATCTTGGATATGTTAATAGAAAAAGGGCATAAAAATAGAACACAAATATCAAGGTTTCAACAAGTCCATATAGACTATCCACAGTTAGCACAAAAGCAGCACACATGTTGCTATTGTAGCATTTCATGGAATAATAAGGGCAATAAAATCAATTTAAGCATAAAGCTCTGGATTGTAAGACACCTTCAAATTCCAAAATGTCCTACACTCAGGCTCTTCTCTACTTCAGAAAAATGAAAAAAGAGATGTCTCTCATCTCTGGGCATTTGGGAAGGTGGGTGGAATAGATGAGGGTGAGGTTCTTTGTAAGCTTCCTTCTCTGCTAACTAACATTTGATCCAATACTGAGGTTGCAACAGGTTCCTGGAAGTCAGTTCAGCAGAAGGAATCGCAGAAAGGCAAGCATGGGCTGCATAATCAAGAAATTAAAATAGAATTATTCTGTTTCACAAGAATTGGACAGGACACTAAGCCACATATTTCCATGACCCAGATGAGCTGCACAAAGCCTTAAGATTGCAAACTTCCCTTTGTTTCTCCAGCTTCTATAGTACTTCCAATCAGTTCACTACAGTTACTGAGTCACCTGTCCCCCACCATTTTCACGATGGTTTCTTCAAAGACAGCATCATACACAAGCCACTGTTCATCAAAACAGAATATAAGGCTTTCACATTTTAGCTCCCCCTCCTAAACCAAAGCATTAAATGTGAATACTCTCATCCCTCAATCTGCCAAGGTAACTTTTTGTTCTACAAAAAAAGAACAAGCAAAACCAGGTCTTTCACACATTCCTTACCCCTTTTAAACCCTTCATGAAATGTACAAGTGCTGATTCATTTTTCTCTAATTTTATATTTCCTTCACATTTTGAATTTTTAAAATTTGTCTAAATTGCTGTTTTATTCCTTCTTTGATCTCTTCCAGATATATAGTATATTTCACTCTTCAAGCTTTGCCCGATATATTTTCTTATACCCTGCCTCATCTTAACCATAACTGTATTTTCAAATCTATTTAACTACGCTTCTAATATTTAAGTTCTTCCATTACTATACTATTTGACTCCAATACTTTTCTTCTTCTTAGCTGTTATTTTTTATTACAGAAGATAGTTTTTGATGCACCTGGTAAAGAATATTTTGTCCTTTGTAATATTCTGCTTGCACACAGGGTGGCACTGCAAGCTAAAAAGAACCATCAATTTTTAGTAGACTAGGCTAAAGCAGAGATATATATAATCTCTCAAGTGAATGCTTTATAAATGGAGAGCCCCCTCTATTAAAATATTCTCATATATTACTGCTATTTGTCTTAGAAAATAAAACATAAATTCCAAGAATGTTAATAGTTCTCTATATTATATTGATTAGAGAAAGAAGAAAGTGGGGAGGGGGAGAATCTTTCATAGCAGATGTCTTTAAAAGTAATTGATTTTAGAATATTTGCAAATATATCCAACTGCAGACTGTTTAAGCCACTTTGATTTTGCTATCAATACATAGAATTCGGGGGGGGGGGGTATGTATCCACATGCAGATAGCCAGGAGCAGTTTTCAAAGCAACTGAGTGAGCCTGGCAAAAAAAGCAGCTGCTTTAATGATTTCAAGAGAGGGATGTACAGTGTGGTGTTCAGGCACACACACACACATGCAAACACACACTTGAGTTTTCAGGAGACAATGAGTTAAAATGCAAGCAGAGATCACAGGCCTATATAGAAAACAGTGGTTGTATTGGTGCTTTTAATCATATTATTTCAAACTTTTTTCCAATACCGTTTAATAATGTGAGACTCCAATTTTATTTTATCAAAGATTAATAGCTTGCATTTCAGTGATACTACAAAGTACATGGTACATTTTCAACATAAGGGAACAGGTGAGCACTGAGTATAGTATTGTAGGTTAATACACTATACAATCATTTTTCCTATTTAATTCAATCTTCCTTAGCATTCACATTCTAGCCAGGTATCCCAAAATGATACCATGTTCAATGGTCCTGAAAATCAGAGACAATTTCAGGAGAACCAACAATGATCTATTCTCCCTTGTCTTGCTACTAGTGTGGACTTCCCACCATGACAACCAAACACAGTTTCAGATTTGAAGCCAAACTGAAATAGATCAAATAATTTATCTCTTCCAGAAACATATGGAGCTAAAAGGCTAGCACCTATTGATAAAATTTATTGAAAACAAACCGTAGTGAGGATTAGAGAATCAAGAGAATATATGTAGCTCAGGGTTGAACTGTGGAGCCCTTGGTGCTCTCTGAGTCAGGCTATGAAACACCTGCAAGCAAACAGAGAGCACCAAGGACTCCACAGATCAGAAAATGTTATCTTTAAAAGGTCTCATTATCATTTTATACATTTTGGAGTCATATTTTGTTGCAAAATCTATTTTACTACTATCCTTATTCACTTACTGCATATATAAATAAGGAAGGACAAGTGTCAAGCACGCATGTGGAACAATAATCTTTTTTTTTCCAAAGATCCAATCATACTCTTGGGCTGTGTAAGCTGAGGGGAAAATAAAGACTGTAGCTAGTAACCGAAGCCAAATTTACATCAACTGGATTTGTACCAACTATAGCATCCAAAGTGGTTTAGATATGAGTTTTGGTATAATCTGCAAATTTGTAATTAGTAATCTTTCTACTGATTTATGAAGTTGTTAAATACAGAAAGCCAAATTCTGCTAAACTAGCCTCACTTACTGCTTTTCTGAGGTCAATTAGAAGCTCTTGATGGTTTGGGGTACAGGTCCATGAACTAGCTACCAATCCATCTGCCATTAGCAAAGTGCAAATCTCCTGTTATCATTATCATAACAAAGAAAGTCAGAGAGAGCATTGATTTCAACATGGCTGAAACCAAAATATATTTTATCTACAGCATTCCCCGGATCTATTTTATGATCTCTATTTTTTTAAAAAAAAGAAGTAAAGTTAATTTAGCAAAATTGGGTTTGCTCTTTGTAATCATAATTCAGATTTATTTATTTTTTTAGTAAATTCTCAGACTGAAAGATTTTTTCCTAGATCTTTTCCAGTCAATATCACATTGAAGGGTAATACCTGTCATCCATCTTGCAGATTAATCTATAACGTGTGTTGCCTAAACCTCTTCTTTTTACAGGAGATGCAAAACTCAACAACTGGTTATTTTCTTGCTATAACATTAAGCCACAGTAGCTTGACAAGTAGCTGTTTCCATGGAGATGGCAAATGAATATTACCCATGTTACAATGAGCTTCTGATTTCATCTTGAACCATTAGCCATAACTCATTTATTATTCATTTGCAGGAAGGAAATGGATAAAACCCTGAACACTACAGCAGATTAAAAATCTTTTCATGTGTGGGGGAAAAAGGATTCATTAGATTCAAATAACCCCTCTTTTTTTAAAAAAAAATCCTAAATTTCTCATGCAGGACTACTGCATGCTAAACCAATCTAACAGAAACACACATACCAAAAAAGAATTTTAAAGATCACTTTTAACATCAGATCCATTTTAAAAGCTTAAGGAGTTGACGTAATACTGAAATACATTTCTGACCTGTATTTTAGTTTGAGCGTTTAGCTTCTATTTCTGATCTCGAACAAATTGAATCCCCACATGCAGTTTCATTATGTTGCTGTTTTGAGATTTAATATTCAGATATGAGTATTACTGAAAGTGTGTCTGTGTGTATTTCAATGGATTCAGGTTGACTTTTCAGAAAAGTGCATGACTCCAGTCTGATTCTCCCGTGCCAAGGGAACAATTTCACTTCAGTCTTACTGCCATCAGTTTTCAGTCTTCTAGAATAACTAATAATTGTTTGAATAAAACATCTCAATCCATAATTATGATATGTGTATGTCACAAGGAATATTACAGTTTTGACTGACAGATTCTCATTTAGGCTTATCTCTAAGGAAGATACTATTTTTTTCATATTTCCACATATTTACAAGAATATAATAGTTTCACTGAGATGCTACTCATCCAGATGTTTTTAGTGTAACTTCAGACATGCTGGCTGGCAGTTCTGGTAAGGGTAGTGCAACTGAATGAGCATCTATTTGGGAAAAGCTAAACTATAATTTCTTCTAAGACCTATTGTTGCCCTAAAAGCCTTGATATTACCAAGAAAAACAGCAGGAATTCAAATATTTTCCAAATTTTCTCTTATAAGAATAAAATATGGATTATTTGGAAAAAAATCTGCAATCATTCTTTGGTCCTTGATAAGCTGCTCAAATTTCATCACCAACACTCAGTTTAAACAAGATTACACAGTATGTCTTTAAAAATTGCTTATTAAAAACTAATCTATCTCCTGTATGGTTGGTTTCATGAAATGCCAAGTGTGTAGATGCACTTTTTTTTTTTTTTGCTGTGGAGAAGCAGAGATTCTTTTGAATACAGCACTGATTTCCTTTTTAGCTTTGGTACTTAAGGACATAGTGACCACATTTTATTTCTTGAAGATTCGGTTGACCTAACATTTTTGTCACTTTTTAACAAATCTAATTAGTTTAGCAGTAAAATGGCTTAATGGTAAGCTTAGTGTATGTTGCCAATCATACCATGAGGTTAGAAATGTTTTAAGCAACTCTTTTATTTAGCTTTATAATCCACAAACTTCAAGCAAATTTTAAAAACAAGAAAATATTATATAACCACTAATCAATCAATTACTGAAGATAACTCAAAAACAATATTACAAATGTCTCCTTTAAAAACTGAGGGAATATATTTCACAGTTCAAGAGGACAGAGTAAGAATTATCATTAACAGTCCTTTACTTGCTGATTCTATAACAAGACAAATTTGTAACAAAACTGGCAAGTGCGTTAAATAAATGAATCTCAAAACTTGAATTATTTCTGGAAAATTACTAGCAACCAGTACAGTCTTTCACTTGGTGTGATATTATTTTGGTATTTTGTACCAATTAACCACCTAGCTAATGCTTTTCAGTATGTATCAAATCTTCTATTCATGATTACTTTCTGTGATCACATTCTAAAATATCCTCTTTAATAAGAAAAGAGGTGGAAAGTATGGAAAACTTCATGAATGGTTGACATTTTTCAGTTATAGTGAAAACTTCTTTGTGGAGTCCTTGGTGGTCACCATGAATGACAGATAGGCAGAAGACTAGCACAGCATGTCCACGAACGCCAACTAGCAGTCAGAAGACATGATGAAAACTCCTTAATCTTACAACACATGGACAGACTCAACCATAGTTTCATGTCTTCATCCTAGACCAAGCTAAATCCAAAAACACTAGGGAATTCCTGGAAGCTTGGCATTCAGACAAATCAATCATCAATAGACACATAGAAATAAACCATATTTATATACCATTCAAAAGAGACGACAAAAAAGCTAAAGGCCAGAACACATCCTGTCCAGCAGCCAGGATCCAGATAAGCAGGGATTAACACCAGACAAACAGTCAAGGTGAAAACAATAATCAAGCCTCTACCAAGGAGAAAACCATACCCCCACCAACACTGGCAGGACAAGCTACTGTATATAAACAGGTAGCAAATCCCACACTCACTCACACTGATGATGTTAGCTAGTTGGGTAATGAAACACCTGCAAGTGAACAACGAAACTTAGAGAGTACCAAGGACTCCACAGTTTAACCCTGAGCTACATATGTTCTCTTCTATTGGAACTTAATTCCTTCTTTGGTATTTTTTTTCTTCCAACCCAACCAAGCACTAGAAAGTAATTATGTAAAGAGAGTGGGGACTCTCTGACAGTAGAGTAACTCTTAGAAAAGAGAACAGAGAACCAAATTTAGTGTGCGGGGAGAAGTGGCAAAGGAAAGCTCAAGTCTGAAAATGGACTAGATCAGACCCATGGTTACAGAGAAAAGATGTCCAGAAAAAAAATCTCAGTTTAATTATATACACATGGTGGCACTGAGCTGACTTAGCCAATCTCAAAAAACAAAACAAAAAAACAATACCAAGTTGGTCCCAGTTAGTATTCAGACGGGAGACCACCATCTGAAATCCTGTCATTGTAGGATAAAGTTGAAAAAAATCTCAGAAAAGAGGCAAATTATAGCTGTATTTTTACCAAGAAAATTAGTCTTTAGCTTTTTATCACAAAGTCACAATTCTTAAATTTATTCCATTGAATTTACAGTTAAAAGTCAAATTAAGTATATAAAAACTTTCCTGAAAGAAGAATGTTCTGGAGAAATAGCATATGAAAGGTATCCTGTTTTGCCAGAGTGAACTATTAAATGCTTTGGGATGATTCAAAAAAGAAATGGAAGATATTTATATTACCAATTAATTTTCACTATGGGGATAAGGGAACATTGCTATTGATGTTTAGAATCTATTTGACAGGAAGTGCAATAGAATATTGATGTTGAAAACAGAATGTCAGCAACTAGGATTTTCATAGATTGCCATTTCCCCTCTCCATCATCAAATGGAAGATCCAACTGCAGTTAAGTGCACAGAGTGGGGAAAAGAGTCAACCAAGCGTGGCTGATAGCACTCAGCAAAATCCTTGCAGAATACTGTTCACCAGGGGACTCATAACAGCAGAGTGCCTCCTATCACAAATTTTGTCAGCTCTTTCACTAAAGCAAAGCTAGACTGCCAGAATAGCACGCTGACAGGTCTTTGAATTTGCGTTTTGTTATTAGAACTAGTTCAAAGGCACTGAGCAACATTTAAAATTAACACCCCATTCATGAATACATTTTGCAGTGTAGCCAAAAATAATCAGCCATATTCTGGCAAATGCTGAATACTGGTGCTCTCTTGATTGCACGAAGAAAGGCAAATTTATAGGCTTAACATGCTTAAACTGATGCCGGATAACACTTGATGCAACACTAGAATGCCAAGCAGACTGATCAGCATAAGGTTCAATTCATGGAAGGAGAGAGCCAAAAGGACAGAATTTGCCTGCTGGTGTGGCTGATGAATGGATTGTGTGAGGGCTTAGGAGAAGAAGTTACATCTAGGAATAATCTGCTCACTGAGGTTTCCAATATTGAAAGAGTAAGTCCTCACTTTACAAGGACACACAATGAGAACATGAAATGTGACTAGCGTGACTCAAGGAAAACTGGAAATTTTTGAAGCAGAAATTAAATCTACTAGAGTGGTTGTTGTCAAAATAAATGAATTTCAGTAGATTGGAATGACTTATTTTAACTTGGATTATATGACATATCATTCAAGACATGATTTTATAAGAGAAAAGAAAGCAGGAATGATACTGAAACAGGACGTTGGTAAGTATAGGTACAGTTAACCCACAAAAGGATAGGACTGTATCTGTTATTAGTAGTAATACATAAACAAGGAAAATGCTGAGGCTACAGCAGATGGCAAAACGTGCTAAATGCAATATCAAGAATGATATGCAATTGGAATGAAAAAGTTGAAGAAATGGAGAAATCTGGAATCACAGGAAGAATCACTGGGTACGCACAATATTGCTACAGATAACGTTGCAAAGAAAACTGCTTATTGCCAACATCTTCCTCAAGCAATATAATGCAGACTGTACAAATGGGCATCATCAGATGGACAACATATAATTAAATAGATTATATAACTGGAGAATTCCAGAATATCTCATTGTCTTCATGAGAAGCCTATATGCAGGTCAGGAAGCCACAGTATGGAGAACATGGTGAAACAGAATGGCTTCAGGTTAGCAAAGGAGTGAGACAAGGCAATATATTCTCCCCTTATTTATTCAGCCTATGTGCTGAATATATATTAAGGGAAGCTGGATTGGAAGAAGATGAGCATGATTTTAAAATTGCAGGAAGACACATCAATAACCTGTGCTATGCTGACACTACTCTAATAGCCAGAAATGCAAAGGATCTACACGGTCTCCTAATAAAAGTCAAGGAGCATAGTGCAAAAAATGGGACTCAAATTAAATACAAAGAAGACTAAATGAATGATAACAGGTACAACAGCCAGCCTTAGAATTGGCAATGAAATATCAAAGACATAGATAGCTTCTGCCTTTTAGGATCAACCATCAACAGTAAAGGAATAAGCTATCAAGAAATTCACAGCAGACTAACACTCAGTAGAGCAGCCATGAAGGCCTTGGAAAAGATATTCAAATGCTGTGATGTGTCTATACCTACAAAGAGCAGAATCGTGTAAGCCATGGTATTCCCTTTGACATTCTTTTATATATATATATTATTTTTATTGAAGAAATTTTAATGGAGGTAAAATAAATTATGCAAATCAAAAGAATTTTGAATTTGCAAATAAACCAGGGAAATGGTTGGCATATAAACTGAGGAACGAAAAAGAGAAAACAATGTTATTAAAACTACAAGATGGAAATACCATAACAACTAATAATTTAAAGATGCAAAAAATATTTCATCAATATTACTCTAAATTATATAATGGAGAAGAAATTTCCCTAGCAAAGGTTGATGAATACTTAAAGAAGCAAAATTTACCGAAGATCACAAAAAAACAGAAACAATTGATGAATGAACCTATAACAATAAGGGAAGTTTGTAAAGCTATAAAAAAGGTAAAAATAAGGAAAGCACCTAAACCAGATGGTTTACCAGCCATTTATTATAAACATTTTGAAGACGAACTACTATGACCATTGCAACACATGATGAACTCTATTTTACAGACTGGAAAGATATTGGACAGTTGGATAGAGGCTAATATAGCATTAATACCTAAAGAAGGTCAAGATTTGACCTCACCAAAAAAATTACCACCCAATATCATTACTGAATAATGATTATAAGTTACTTACAATGATTTTAGCTCAGAGAATGTAGATGGGACTACAACTATACATTTATAGAACTTTATTCATAAAGATTAATGTGGATTTTTACCTAAAAAACAACTGTTGTTGTTGTTTAGTCGTTAAGTCGTGTCCGACTCTTCGTGACCCCATGAACCATATTGCGCCAGGCCTTCCTGTCCTTCACTGCCTCCCTGAGTTTGCTCAGTTTCATGCTCATTGTTTCAGTGATGCTATCTAACCATCTCATCCTCTGCTGTCCTCTTCTCCTTTTGCCTTCAATCTTTCCCAGCATCAGGGTCTTCTCCAAAGAGATCTCTCTTCGCATTAGGTGGCCAAAATATCTGAGCTTGAGCTTCATTATCGATCCTTCCAATGAGCAATCAGGGTTGATTTCCTTTAAGATTGACTGGTTTGACCTCCTAGCAGTCCAGGGGACTCTCAAGAGTCTTCTCCAGCACCACAGTTCAAAGGCATCAATTCTTCGGCGCTCAGCCTTTTTTATGGTCCAGCTCTCACAGCCATACATTACTACTGGAAAAACCATAGCTTTGACTATGCGGATCTTTGTCGGCAAGGTGACGTCTCTGCTTTTTAATATGCTATCTAGGCTTGCCATAGCTTTCCTCCCAAGGAGCAAGCGTCTTTTAATTTCATGGCTGCAGTCTCCATCTGCGGTGATCTTGGAGCCCAAATAAATGAAGTCTGTTACTGCTTCCATTTCTACCCCTTCTATTTGCCAGGAATTGATGGGTCCAGATGCCATGATCTTAGTTTTTTTAATGTTGAGTTTCAAGCCAGCTTTTGCACTCTCCTCTTTCACCCTCATCAAGAGGCTCTTTAGTTCTTCTTCACTTTCTGCCATTAGGGTGGTATCGTCCGCATATCTGAGGTTGTTGATGATTCTCCCTGCAATCTTAATTCCGGCTTGTGATTCTTCCAGCCTGGCATTTCTCATGATGTACTCTGCATATAGGTTAAATAAGCAGGGTGACAGTATACAGCCTTGTCGTACACCTTTCCCTATTTTGAACCAATCGGTTGTTCCATGACCAGTTCTAACTGTTGCTTCTTGGCCCGCATACAGATTTCTCAGGAGACAGGTAAGGTGGTCTGGTATTCCCATCTCTTTAAGAATTTGCCACAGTTTGTTGTGATCCACACAATCAAAGGCTTTTGCATAGTCAATGAAGCAGAAGTAGATATTTTTCTGGAACTCTCGTGCTTTCTCCATGATCCAGCGAATGTTGGCGATTTGATCTCTAGTTCCTCTGCCTCTTCGAAACCCAGCTTGTACATCCGGTAGTTCTCGGTTCATGTATTGCTGAAGCCTAGCTTGTAGGATTTTGAGCATAACCTTGCTAGCATGTGAAATGAGTGCAATTGTGCGATAGTTTGAGCATTCTTTGGCGTTGCCCTTCTTTGGAATTGGAACGTAAACTGACCTTTTCCAATCCCGTGGCCACTGTTGCGTTTTCCAAACTTGCTGGCATATTGAGTGCAGCACTTTAACACCATCATCTTTTAGTATTTTAAATAACTCAGCTGGAATACTGTCATCTCCACTAGCTTTGTTGTTAGCAATGCTTCCTAAGGCCCACTTGACTTCACTCTCTAGGATGTCTGGCTCAAGGTCAGTGATCACACCAGCGTGGACATCAGGGACATTAAGATCTTTCTTGTATAGTTCTTCTGTGTATTCTTGCCACCTTTTCTTAATCTCTTCTGCTTCTGTTAGGTCCCTGCCTTTTTGTCCTTTATCATGCCCATCTTTGCACTAAACGTTCCTTTCATATCTCCAATTTTCTTGTAGAGATCTCTAGTCTTCCCCATTCTATTGTTTTCCTCAATTTCTTTGCATTGTTCATTTAAGAAGGCCTTCTTATCTCTCCTGGCTATTCTCTGGAAATCTGCATTCAGTTGCTTATATCTTTCCCTTTCACCCTTGCTTTTCTCATTCCTTCTTTCCACAGCTATTTGTAAAGCCTCATCAGACAGCCATTTTGCTTTCTTGCATTTCTTTTTCTTTGGGATGGTTTTAGTTGCTGCCTCCTGTACAATGTTACGGACCTCCGTCCATAGTTCTTCAGGCACTCTGTCTACCAAATCTAATCCTCTAAATCTATTCATCACCTTCACTGTGTACTCACAAGGAATATGATCTAAGTCATACCTGAGTGGTCTAGTGGTTTTCCCTACATTCTTCAATTTAAGCCTAAATTTTGCAGTAAGAAGCTCATGATCTGAGCCACAGTCAGCTCCTGGTCTTGTTTTTGCTGTCTGTATAGAGCTTCTCCATCTTTGGCTGCAAAGTATATAATCAATCTGGTTTCGGTATTGACCATCTGGTGATGTCCATGTGTAGAGTCGTCTCTTGTGTTGTTGGAAAAGAGTGTTTGCTATGACTAGCTTGTTCTCTTGACAGAACTCTATTAGCCTTTGCCCTGCTTCATTTTGTACTCCAAGGCCAAATTTGCCTGTTATTCCGATTACTCCTTGACTTCCTACTTTAGCATTCCAATCCCCTATGATGAAAAGGACATCTTTTTTTGGTGCTAGTTCTAGAAGGTGTTGTAGGTCTTCATAGAAGTGGTCAACTTCAGCTTCTTCAGCATCAATGGTTGGGGCATAGACTTGGATGACTGTGATATTGAATGGTTTGCCTTGGATACGCACTGAGATCATTCTGTCGTTTTTGAGGTTGTACCCCATTACTGCCTTTCCCACTCTCTTATTCACTATGAGTGCAACTCCATTTCTTCTAAGGGTTTCTTGCCCACAGTAGTAGATATAATGGTCACCCGAATTAAATTCACCCATTCCCGTCCATTTCAGTTCGCTGATTCCCAAGATGTCGACGTTCAATCTTGTCATCTCATGTTTGACCACATCCAGCTTGCCTTGGTTCATAGATCTTACATTCCAGGTACCTATACAATATTGTTCTTTACAGCATCGGACCTTCTTTTCGCTTCCAGATACATCCACAGCTGAACGTCCTTTCGGCTTTGGCCCAGCCGCTTCACTCTTTCTGGAGCTACTTGGAAATGCCCTCCGCTCTTCCCCAGTAGCATATTGGACACCTTCCGACCTGAGGGGCTCATCTTCTGGCATCATATCTTTTAGCCTTTTGACATTGTCCATGGGGTTTTCTTGGCAAGGATACTGGAGTGGGTTGCCATTTCCTTCTCCAGTGGACCACATTTTGTCAGAACTCTCTGTCATGACCTGTCCGTCTTGGGTGGCCCTGCACGGTATAGCTCATGGCTTCACTGAGTTACGCAAGCCCCTTCGCCATGACAAGGCAGTGATCCATGAAGGGGAAAAAAAAAAAACAACAACAACAACTGAGTTTTACCTAAAAAACAACTATTAGAAACTTATTGGATATTTTGGAGTACTTGGAACAACATAATAAAAAACAAGCACCATTGACTTTTCTTGATGTGGAAAAGGCCTTTAACAATTTGAACTGAACTTTCTTGTTCAAAATTTTGGAGGATATGGACCTTGGTGAGAATATTATCAAATGAGTAAAATTGATTTACACTTCACAAAAGGCACAGATAATTGTTAATTGGAGGCTTAACAAAACCTTGTGAGATATAGAAAGGGACTAGTCAAGGATGCCCCTTGTCACCATTGCTATTTATTTTAGCTTCGGAAGTACTGAATAGAGATATAAAGCGAGATAAGAGAATTGCTGGAATGAATATTAAAAGAGAAACTTATAAATTCCAGGCCTAACCCAGATTTCTCATTAGAGGCACAAATGGCCATGTTCAAATTATCTGACCATGGACACATTATGCAAAGACCTAGCTCTATTGAGAAGGCTCTAATGCTGGGAATGGTAGAAGGAAAGAGAAGTGGATGACCAGCAGCAAGATGGAGAGATTCAGTTACGGTGGTGATGGGTACACTGTTGGAAGGCCTGAAGGATCAGGTTAGGGACAGATAGTCTTAGAAAAACTCTATGTGGTAGTTAAGAGCCAACACCAACTTGATGGCACATTATCAATCAATCACTCAATCAATAATAGGAGAAAGAAGATAGAGATGTGCAATCTAATACTTGCAGGTACATTTCTGGACAGGCATTAATTACTGGTGTAAAAAATGAAGGTTAAAATTAAATATAAACTGTTGGTAAGTGTAAAGAGTAAGGAAGATGTCAGTCCCATAGCTAAACCAGATGAGGAATTCACCTCCACAGGAAAGCTAAAACTACTTTTATTGAGATTGGCTATAATAACAGAATTTTGCAAGTCTTGTTGTGCTGTACCTCCTTCTCCTTCTTATACTCCAGTGAATTAGGGAGATTTCTGCCTAAGTCACTTCTAAATGTTATCTTGTTGCTCTGGACTTAAAAAATGTTTCAGACCCTTTTGCCTACGTAATAGTTCTTACAAATTTTCATCGAAGTCATCTTCCTTACTCTCTACAGTAAGCCAACAGGATTTGACCTGGATGACACACAGTTGGCATGTAAGATTAATATGGAAAACAGATTTGGTATACTGAACATATGAAAAGACAACCTGAAAAGGCACAGGAAGAATAGGAAATATCATGAAAATTGAAGTGGAAAAAAATTCCAAAACATTCAAAGAGGAAAAGATCCATATATTTGCAAAACACACTATCATGATAATCAGGGAGAGAGAGATGATGAAGCCAAAACAAGGAATATATACAATGACTGAATGCAAGCTATGAATTCATAGATGTATGAATTCAAACAAAATTCTTAATATGGTTCTCCAATAGAAAAAGAAAAAGGAGAGATCTTTTTAAGATCAGATAAATTGTGGGAAAATTTCCAGCTAAGGTAAGAACACTCAACAGTAAGCATGAAAGAGACATTAAAGACTATATTGGAATGTCCTTGGAAGAGGTACAAGGTGATACCAGAGGCAGGTCAAGAAGATGAGCATTTCTCCACACAATCACTAGAAGCCCAATTTGGTGATACCTACTAAATAATTGATAGAAAACAGGGTTGATAATTCTGTAACTCTCAGGTTATGCTGAGCCTAGTCCATGTGAAAATCTCACAGAACAGTCTCTAAATGATGATAATTTATGCAAGCCCTGATTAGTGCTGAAATCCCTACATCACTCAGAACTAAAGTACACAACTGTAGCTATAAATTACATTATACATCATTTCCTTGACATTAAGAATGCCTTGACACTTGCAGTACATAAATCAATTGTATGTTATCAGCACTTGAAACTATAAAGAAGCTCACAGTGCTACTTTATTATCATTTTATTTAGAGCTTTCTCTCCTCTGAGACATGGAATGAACAATCACACTCGATGGTCACTTCATCTGTTTCTACTACTTGCCATCAGTTCATCAGAAGTGCAGAAAAGGAGAAGACCTGCTGTTCACTGGCTTACAGCAGTGAATTTTCTTGGACTGTCAGGACCAACTTTTATCACTAGTTTATATATAGCAACTTCCCCCCACCTTCCCACATTGCCTCCTTGTCAGTCTGACAGTTGGAACCAATTGCCTTCAACAATGGCAGGTGTTCTTCCCACTCATTCCTTCCAGAGAATACTTCCCACCTAGTTTAGGACAAAGGAAGGTTCCATAGTGGTGGTTTATCAGCAGCAGCTGAAAATGAAAGACAACTATCTTGCTCTGAGATTCATTTTTGTCTGATGAAAACAGGCATAATATAGTCAAAACACAGCGCAGGATAAAAGTTACTCTCATTTTAAAGATGAGAGAAGGTCTTTGAACATGAAACTAAGAAATATTTTAGATAGTAAGAAAAATAAACAAGCCATGCTTACGACTTTTTATTTATTTTAATATATCATTATTTTTTAATTTATGTCTGCAATTGCTGACTGCTCTATTCCATCGCAATCACATGACAGCTGCTAATAAGGGGTAAAAAAAGGATGTATTGATTTGATTTCATTTGTGCCTGCCACAATCAGACAGACTCTTGGCAGTTCACAATAAAACATCCAACATAAATTTTTAGAAGTAATAAAAACAATAACCACAACTCCTCTAAAAACTGATGGCATCATTTCGTCTTCCAGAAAGTCTCCAAAATAGTTGAATTTCTAAAAATTTACAGAAAGAAGACACCACTGCAGCCAATCATATTTCCAGAGAGAGGTGATTCCATGATGTAGACCACAGAGTACTGGTACCCATGAGCCTCAGCACCCCTTGCAAATATGGGGAACCTACAGCAATTTTTCCAGGAATGTGAGAAGCTGTGCTCCACATGCTTTCCGTATGCAGCCCACTATGTGCTTCTCAATCCACACATTTATATTTACCCACACAGGCACAACATGAAGGGAAAGCAGAAATACACACATAAGGGAAACACACACACAGACCCCCACACAGAAGAAACAGGTATACCCACACTCTGATTAAATCCTGAAGAAAAAGCACACATGTGTTGTCAAACACATGCAGACACAGCTTGTGAGGAGAGTATGAATGTGCACAAGCAGAAAACACATTTGGACATACCCGGAACAGAACCTAGGGAGAAAGAAAGGGCACACATACAGATAAATACATGCAGGTGCAACCCATGGAAAGAACAGGAACACACACATACATGCAAAATATTACAAATAGAAATAAACACCCCTGCTTCCTATGGCTACTGAAGTAAAGGGAGAATTACAGAAATGGTGGTCTCCATGCTTTCACATTACTGTTTATACTGAAAATTGAGTGTACAGCATCTTAGGGTAGGAAGTTAAGGGATATTTAATTGTTTACCCATGTTGGTTTCAATCCAGGCTAGGGTTATAGCTTACAAGGGCACAGCTATAAGCTCCAACTAAACCAAAATTCCAATCTTTATCATACTGCTTTTTGTTGTTGTTGTTGTTCTGCAAAACTAGAAGGTACTAATGATTCTTGGATCACTACTGATGTCTGAATTCATGGATTATATTCACTATAACTACTTACACTAAACAGCCAACATGGAAATAAGTACTTTTCACCAGCTGTCTCTCTTCCATACTATAAATGAAACAAATTAACCAACGCAACCAGCAAGAGTTCTCCACTTTGCAGTTGTACTAGAAATTGTTGAGTCTCAAACAGCAGCTGGTACAAAAACTATTTAGCAGATAAGACAGGTGTAAAGAGGAATGTAGACAGCAAAAGGAAATAATTCTGGAAACTCTGCATCACTGATATGTCATTGGAAAATCTCAGTAGCTCGCTTCAGCATGTCGCATTAAACCATAATATGGTTAATTTGGTTTTGACTTAACACAATGTGGGGACCCTACCACTATGATCTGTTTTATGGTTTGCTGTTATGTGAGAAACAAGCCCGTACAGATTTCTCAACATTGTTGTTTGCTTACACAATGTGGGAACCTAGCCACTGCTGTAAATCAGAGCAACTTGCAGGACATTCTAATTAAAAATGAATTCTCATTATGAAAATAAATTCAGTTGGCACTGTATGTGTATGCAGTTGTCTTACGAACATCTGCAGGCTGACTTTAAAAAAAAAAAAAGCAGGATCACCAAATACTTGTACATGTGTATACACATATACACACAAATACATTTAAAAACCTTACAAGTAAAACAACACACGGAGTGGAGAAGGGGAGGTACAAGGAAAGATTGGATTATCTTTGCAAGCAGATATTTGAAAAGCTACAATATATTTTACTTTTCAAGTTCAGTCTGTAACATTCTCTTGAAGCACTTTGGTTTTAAGCGCTTTATAAAATAGAAATCCTTGTTACTGATCAGAGCGTAGACTATGACTAGGTACATAGGATTTCAATTACAACCAAGTCAGACTGTACAAGAAAATTTGTCAAACAGCTTCTGAGTTTCACACACCCTGTTGCCATCAATTACATTATAGTACCAAGTATAAACTTGCACTCTCCATCTAAGAAGAAGAAGAAAAAAATACTATAACAATAATTAAGACTTTTCTTGATGTAATTTATTTATTTTTTAGTCAGAACTCTGGGCTCCCACAGTGTTTACTATTATATAGAAGTAAAATAAAATATTCAAGGGTAATTATTTAAGAATCACATGAAATTATTTTGTATTGACTGTAACTAATATGCTCCTTCGATCAATGAAGTACCATGGCAACTAATTTATGTTAAAAATCAACAGTACCATTTGTCTGGACCCTGGGGCTGACGTTCAGAACCCTTCAGCCAGGGAGGGGGATCAATGGGGAAGGACATAAAGGGATCCATTGGGACAGATGCTGTTTGCCACAACATCTTTTCTTTGTGCATGCAAAAAAGATTTTATAGTCACTGGCTGGCTGGGCACATATACACCTATATTCATTTTTACACATTTCATGATGCTACTTTCCAATAATATGGCTTTCAAAAGAAGCTCCTCCTATGCCAGCATTTAAAATAATTTTCTACTGGTTAGAATCCCTACAGCAATGTTTCTCAACCTTGGCAACTTTAAAATGTGTGAGCTTCAACTCTTAGAATTCTAAGAGTTGAAGTCCACACATCTTAAAGTTGCCAAGGTTGAGAAACACTGATCTACAGCCTGGGTCACCAACATTCATTCATTGGTGCACTTTTATAGCCCCAATCTGGGCATAAGAAATAACTAAAAGCAAACTTAAGTGTAAGCATAAGAAAAACAAAATGGCCACTCAAAGTCTTCATCTCAGGCCAACAGCCTGCTGAAAAAAGAATAGTCTTAAGTATCTCCTAAAATACTAGAAAGATAGGGACCCTGCATATCTCTGGTATTCCACAATGCAGAGGCTGATACAGAAAAGGCCTCTCTTCTGGTCCATACCTTCATGTGGGGGTGGAACCTTCAAGAACCCCTGTGTTGATGACCAGACCAGATATCAATGAAGGAATAGGAATGAATGAGCATAGCAATATATCTCTTGGCATCTGGCGGCCTTTTCCTTTTCAAAGTTTTATTTTTTTAGCTCAGGGTTGAACTGTGGAGTCCTTGGGGTTCTGTGAGCTTGGTTCTTTTCTTGCAAACATTTCATTACCTGGCTAGGTAACATCTTTAGTAATGAAACATTTGCAAGAAAAGAACCAAGCTCACAGAACCCCAAGGACTCCACTTTATTTATTTTTCCAGATTCTTTTACTTAAAATAAATAAATTGAAACCTAGCATGCTACAAAGCAAATGCCAGCACCAAGCCATCATGTTTCTTTCCAAGAAGATGTCCTTAAAAAATGAAGTTCATCAGTGGCTGCTGCTTAGTAACATATTTGAAATTAAAAGCACTGCATAAACAAAGGCAAAGGTGAGCTGACATAAGAAAGAATGGATCTGGAGAAGTGTGTGTGGTGGTGATGGGGGAGTGCTCAACTTTACTAGTTTATCTTCTGCCAAAAGGGTGCTCTATAACTGGCTATGCCTTTCACAGAGGCAATGTGTATTCAATGAGAGTACTATGACATCTTCTCAAAATTCCAAGTGTGTCCCTTGGTCCAAATGCATTTGGACTTGTTACTCCTCTTCAGCAAGATGTTTCTTGTGAACCCTATGAGACTTCTGACATTGTCAAACTGATATGATAAATTGCTGGATCCATGCAGTATGGACATCTTAGGACTGCCAAGCTTAGCTTTGTGTTAGGAAGCAAGAAAGACTGAGATCATAAATTATTGGATGAAAATATGTGGAATATATAGGTATGCTGCAGATAGATAAAGCAGCAGCCCTTCATAAAATAGAAGGAGCAGACTGAACACCTTGTGGTCTATATGTGAGCAAAAGAGCAGTGGCATATTTCCTAACTTATTTATTCATCCCCATCAACTACACAGGATGATGGCTAAGCTTTATCGGCTTTTTTTGACACAGACAAATGCACAGACTCATTCTGGCATAGCTTTGAACTATATTAGTTAAAAAATGTTGCTTCAACTATTTGAACTTCTGAACTCAGATTAATGCCATTTTCATTATTTAAAGTTTTGGATCTATGTATTATCAGCCAGCTTAAAATCTTCCTGTATCACCCCAACTGTAAATACCTTTGATCAATTCAAAAGGGGAAATAATGACTGCAAAGATTATGTGAAAATTGACAAGACAATTAAAAATATGAAATAGTTTTACATTTTTAAAATTAGAACAATGTTATCCTTATTATTTATGACAGTCTTGCAAGGGTATAACACTGCAGTTAGAAACCAAATGCTATACAGTAGGATTATTTGCTATTCAAGTAACTATCTGAAGAAGAAAATGGTTCCAAGAATCTAGGCCAGTATCTACTTACTGTAAATTGTCAAGGTTTCCTTTGACAATTCTATCCTGTTAACACAGAAACAAAGCATTCTTCAAGAATAATGTGTAGCTATTCCACAGGTTATGCACAAATGTAAAATTGTGGTTTACATACCACATTATAAGAGTGCCATAGATATTCTCTTACTCTTCTATGCACACCCCCCAAATCTATTCAATCGATTAGGTGAGTTCTTCAGGATTTGTTAATGTGGAAGCTCAGAGGGTAGCAGTGGCCAGAAATGTTTTTCATTAGCTTAGGCTGGTGTGCCAGTTGCAGCCCTACTAAGAAAAGCCCAACCTTGTCTCAGTTATCTATGCACTAGTGCAGGGTTTCTCAACTTTGGCAACTTTTAAGATGTGTGGACTTCAACTTCCAGAATTCCCAAGCCATCCTTCAACATCCTTCCCCTTTCCCAAAAGCCATTACTGGCGGCAACTTCTACTCTTACCAGTACTCCAAACAGAGCCCCTGAAAGTGCAGCTTTGCTTTCCTTATGAAAAAATACTAAAATACTTGGTACAGTTTAACTTTTAAAAAAAGCCAACTGAGAGGGGACATCATCAAAAGCTCTAAAATCAAGCATGGCATGCAGAAAGTGTAATGGTATGTGGGAATGACCTTAGGACATGGGGAAGAACTGCAGCCAGGGCAATGGTCAGATAAGAGGCAGCTTAGCCCACAGCAGGAATGTGGGCATGGCAAACATCTCAGAGGGGATCCTCCCTAGTTTCTTTGGCTGTAAAGGTGACTGGGGAAGAAATGTACTTTCAGATTTGCAAGATTCTGTTAATGTAACCTTACAATAAAGTAGAAATAGTTCATCTGGGCATACTTCTTGTCTAGGCTACCTCACAAGGCTGACAGAAATTGAACATGATAAATTTGTGTCCCCCTCTCAAAGCACTAGGATCAGGAGTTACATTATATGGCTCTAAAAGGGATTAGATAAATTCATAGATTACAGTTCTAGCAAAGACTATTAGTTCTGAAGACTAACTGGACTGGGAGAATCATACCTTCAAATACCAGTTACAGGAGAACAAAAGTGGACATTCCAGAGGCACCTGGTTGGATACTGTAAGAAAAAATGTTGGATTAAGTTGGGCCTTAGCCTAATCTAAAAGAGTTATTCTAATGTTTATATATTCGGTTTTCTGAAACTTCATCCTCCTGGAGAAATTGTGGGATGGCAGAATCCAAGAGTTCCTTTACATACTGATTCTCAGGGAACAACTGCTTCAATCTACTCTTGGTGCTTTGAAGTTACTTCTAGAAGACAGCTGTTGCTCTGGGGGTGGATGGAGACTGGGTTAGCACTGCCTGAAATGACACCATTTGACCAATGGGAGGAAATGCCTGAAAGCCTGAAATGGTTTGGGTAAAATAATAGGGAGACAGACAGACAGACAATCAGTCTTGTTTAGGGATGATTTTTTTCCCCCTTCAAGCCATTGTTGACTCCTGATGACTGCCTGGACTAGTCCCTGCAATTTTCTTGGCAAGATTTCAGAAGTGGTTTGTCATTGCCTCCTTCCTAAGGCTGAGAGAGAGTGACTGGCCCGAGGTCACCCAGCTGGCTTTGTGCCTAAGGCAGGAGTAGAACTCACAGTCTCCTGGTGTCTAACCAGGTACCTTAACCACTACACCAAGTTGGCTCTCAGGGGACGAATAGGGACACATATTTTCCCAAGAATATGAATGAGGACAGGTTGTATCTTTATATTATAATTAGCTGCTGGAAGCAGACACATTAAAAGCTGTGTAAAATATCAGAAGTGAAGGATGAATTTATCAGATACTATGAACACCCATTCAGAATTTGGTTAAAACTTCACTTCCTACTCTTCTCCAATCTTCTTCCACCATTTCTTTTAGACTACTGAAAATGAAATGCAGTTATATTTATGTCAGCTATTTATGATTTATAATTGCAGAAGTAATATATCTACTCTCTCTCTGATGGCCAAAGTAAAAATGGCCACAAGACATAAAGCTCCACGACAAGATCAAAGGGGGCAGTTCTACTGCAGGCCAATTGGAGCTCAGCAGGTCACCAACCTATTAGGGCTCCTCCTCCATGTATACTGGAATGTTCTCATAGGTGGTTTTCCTATGGAAAACACTAATTCCCTGCTTGAACATTTTGAACACCTTCAGCCTGCCTTAGCAGATGGCTGGCAACAAGATGGAGTTATGTCTCTGCTGTGGAGATACATCTTCAGTGAGTGAGTCATCTTAGAGCCAGGGCAAAAGAGCTGTGTAAATATGGCCTGTGGTGATCAACAATTAATTACTGGCTGTTAAGCACTGCAGTATCTCATAGCATTTACAGTAATATGTCTCTTCATAGGCTTTTGAATGGAAAATCATAATATTATTTTGATGTATATAATAACATCATAGAACCAAAGATTCAGGAACGCATAAGTATGGCATGAAATCACATCCTGTCATTTATCTGCCACTGAGTACCTAAGGACTTATTCTACTGATTCTAAGGACTCATACATGGCATATAAATACAACAAGTACTTGCATTGTTATCCCACTTGCCTTTTTTTACACACACACACATCAGCAGACACCACTGCCTAATCTCCTTGTTTCTAATCTTGGCAGTTCCAGCTTCCATATACAGTATATATTGATCAAACTTTGAATTTTATGTCCAGTTCTTGCCATCACACACTAAAAAGGATTCAGACAAACTGGATCAATTCAGAAAAGGGCAACAAGGATGATCAGGGGACCAGAAGCTAAGCCCAAACTTGGGGGAACTGAAGAATTCAGGAATGTTCTGCTTTAAGAAGAAATGGCTAAGGGAGATTATGATACCATTCTTCAATTACCTAATAGGATGCCACACAGAAGATCAAGATCGCTAATATTTCACAGTGGAAGATAATGAATAATGGATTTAAGTTTCAGGAAGGCAAATTCTGATTGAATGTTCTGGGAAACTCTCTAATGTTAGTTCAACAATGGAACCAACTAACCAGAGAGATAGTGAGGTCCTCTTCACTGGACGTGCTCAACCAGAGGCTAGACAGGGGTATTTTTATTTGGATTCCTGCACTGAGCAGCAGGTTGGACTTGAAGGCCTAGGTGGGCCCTTCAAACTCTACCATTGTATGATTCTATGCTAGGAAATCTTTCTACACAAATCCTATTGAAACCAATGTGCTGCTTTAGTCATTGCACTTTGGCCAGTAGAATTTCTCATTAGAAACATCTTCAAAATATACAGTATTTAATTAAACTATTACTGGCTGAAATTTGCAGTTCTGAAATAAATAGAAAAAGAATCTAAATATTTTATATATCTGTATGGGACACCAGGAAGAATAACAGCAAAGAGGGTAATGAAATATCTATGAATATCTAGTAATGTTAGCAGCATCTAACATTCAATCAACCAGTTTTCTATTCCAGGATTGTACAGCTGTCCCTGTGGGAACCCAAACTTCTCTGCTATGGCCATAAAACTTATCCCCATTCATGAACATGAGCAAAACTAATTGAACCCCAAAAATATTTTTAGCTCTGACGTGGCACTCAAAACTAGCAGCTGTTCAAATGGAAGAAGAATTGGTCTGCAAAGTAGCTAACAATTTTGTATGCAGAAATATGCAGCAATAGAAACCCACTGGGCTACTTTTTCCAAATTACGGTTGTGGTCATTTTTTTATGACCACAACCATAAGAATAGAGAAAAAGATATACAAGTTGAATCATTCAATTTAGTGTATAAACTTAGTGTCCAGAAGTAACATCAGAATAAAACCAGCACATATTTTGTGGGTTTCTCTTCTCATTATCTATCATTAGCACTTCCCCTTGTTCATAAGACAGACAGCTTCTGCTAATATTCTGAATGTCATTTAGCCATGAACACTGTAAATTAATTTTTTTGAAATTCTATATACGTTCAAATACTGAAACGATGTCACAGAGACTTATTTATTGATTTATTCTCTGCTGCCCTAGTTGACAGAATTAGATCTAACGGGATTATGTTATTGGATATAGATTTTAGATATACTGTAAGTTAAACAAAAGCATTTTGGCCAAAATTATAAAAAGAATCAGTGTAGTGATTAAGGCATTGCCCGGGCTGAAGTCCCCACTTGACAAGGTGCAATCTGGTCATTTATAGTATTTCACTATCTCTTAGCCCAACCTATTTTAATGGGATTGTTGTAAATAAGAGGATGTCACGTTTGCAAAAAAAATGAAGTTGTTGTTGTTGTTACATTTGAATGGTAACAAAGTCCATTTCCATTCTAAAAACCAGCCCTGAGAAGGTACAGCTCCAGAGCAAAGAAGAATCAGAATGGCCCTGGTCCATATTTCAACTTCTTCAGAAACTCATTAGCTGGTCTTAGATAAATAGTTCAGTCTCAACTCCATTTGCCTCATAAGTAGCAGTTGTATGAAAAACCCTGATTGCAATGTAGTTAATGGTTGCAAAAACCCTGAAAACGTGGTTTTTCCAGCAACTCTGGGGATCCCATGGGGACCCTATGTGATGGTTATATTGGTATAGATGGATGTTATTCTCCTTCAGTCTTGGTTTTATTTCTTTTCTAAAGTTTTAACAGCTGTGACATTGTTTTAATTGTTGGTTATACGCCACCCAGAGTCACATTCAGTGAGATGGACAGCCATAGAAATTTCTTAAATAAACAAATAAATAAATAAGATCTTTATCATAACCAATTTGACCTTCAGACCCCATCTGATATATAGACTTAGTAATATTGATTGACTTTCACAAGGTTGTTATTGTGAGAGTTGCCAACTTAATGTGTGTGAAACACTGCCCACATAACAGTGAATACAGTACATGCGATATCATTGCCAATTTAATTATATTTTGTTGAGATTAATCTTGACTCTGTGAATTCTTAAAACTGGGAAAAATTTTGGCAGGATTTTCCCTTTCCAGTCTCTCCAGTATAATGACACCAAATTGTGGCTCACTTTTTAAAACAATCCTATATGCAGATTTCCTATGTGCCATGGGAAAAGAAAAAAGAAAAGAAACCCAGCACACAGATCTACCTTATATTTCCAGAATAATCACTTTGTTTTTTATATACATATTGAAAAATGGCATTTCCTCCTCTAGCATCAGTGTGAATTTTATGCTAGATACTCGTCTTACTCTTCTAAAAAAAAGTAACTATTTAAATGGTTGCATTTTAACAATTTTTATATATTGGAAGTTTTGTGAACAGAGTTCATATAGAACATATTTGTTATTTACCTTAACCAGAAAACTGAGGATTCAGTATGTGAACTGAACCACTGGATTCTTCCACCTCTGTAAAAACATTTAATTATTTAAGCATTTGGAATCTTAGCTATGCAGTTATCAGTTACACAGAGGTAATATAGAAGACATATGCTTTAGGAGCAGCATAAATATACAGCATTACTGAATTTGATAAAATAATAATGATGTGGGGGGGAGGAGGGGTTGTTATGCCCTAATACATTTTGTGAGTTTATTAGTTCTGGCTTCAGAGTACTTCATATTGTTTTTAAGGTAACAGTCTCTATCAAGCTGTCCTGGGACTTTTTTTTTTTTTTAATAAAAATAGCTTTAAAAAAATAAAAAGCTAATTGATAGCCTCAAACTGAAACACATGGCTTGGTACATTTATAGAGATTGGACCAAATCCATTCATGCCTCCTTCTGTTTATCCATGATTAACAGATGTCCATGTGATACGTTAAGATGTATCTACATCCCTCATGTAAAGAAACACAGCTAAGGATATGGGGGGGGAAGTTTATACAGACATATTTTTGAGAAGCATGAGTTTCACATAATCTTAAATCTTGGATTAAGATTGTGTGTGGAGTTTTAGCATATAAGAAATAGCACTTGTGTTCTAGGTAAATATTTGATAGAGCATCAGCAAAAATAATAAATCTTAAGTGATATGACACAACCACATTTGATTCATGGAAAGTGCTAGTATAATCTTATTTCTCATTGCACCTGTTCTGAGTATTTATGTATTTTGGATACTAAAGTACAGTGGTACCTCGGGATACAAATGCCTCTACTAACGAACATTTTGGGTTATGACCAGCTTCGGCAGGAAAAATTTACCTCAGGTTACGAACCGGATCCACGGCCATTCTCCCTGCTGCCACGCGGTCGCGGCTTCCTGTGGGCGAGGTCACGATAGCAAGGAGACGTTCGGTGAGGCTTGTGGTGTGTTTTGCGGTGTTTTGCGAAAGTTTTTGGTGTGCGTGTTAGCATGGCTCCAAAGAAAATGCAGAGCAGGCTTGGCGGGAGTAAAGCTCTGAAGAGAAAATTGCCTCGGGTTGCGACCAAATTTGGGCAGAGGGCGGAACGGATTAACCGGATTTACATTGAACCCTATGGGAAAATGTGCTTCGGGTTACATCCAACTCGGGATACGTCCAGAGTCACGGAACGGATTAAGTTCGTATCCCGAGGTACCACTGTATTTAAAAATGGTGTTTGCATATGTGAAGAACATCTGGCTTGTCCACCAAGGCCCTGAAATAGAGACTGCTATTCCAGTCTCTTCTCTATATAATATGATGTACATAAATTCATACACACAATACAAAACAAATTGCCCAGTTTCTACATTATTGTAATGGTGATTTTAGAAAAGTGCAATATTTCCACAAATATGCAATATTTCACTCTCAGATTGTGGAATGCTTTCCATCTTCAGTATCAGACCAAACTATTAAAGGTATCAGTTAGAAAAGATACTGAGAAGTAGGAAAGGCTGACCAGAAATTAAACTGCAGTTGCATTCATGGAGGTGATGCACCTGATCAAGGAATAAAGTAAAACTTCACTTCCAGATCATGTAATGCCCTGCCCAGCAGGCAGTGTCCTGTAATCCTGATCAGCCCTCCTTTATTTCAAAACCACTCTACAAGAGAGCGATCCTGACTTCATTATCTGGTTCTTGTTGCCACCTCTTGCATATTTCTTTCATCAATATATACAGCTGCCCATTTCGCAGTTGCAACTCTGGGCAGAAAACATAACAACATAATAGTTATGTGATAAAGGGGGATGCAGTTGTGATCTGCACTGTTCTCACCTCTGAACTCTACTGATTTCTTAGGAATCATCCACAGATGGGATCTAAGTCTACACATTTGTTGATTGCTGGTCTGCCAGAACGAGAGACTTCTAGTGATTCTAGTGCATTCTTTGTTTTAGGGCAGATTCACACTTTTTGTTTAGCCTATTGCCAGTTCCCAAGTACAGAAATGGATAAGACCGTCTTCCTCCCACTCCCAGCATAATGCAAATGCACCTGCATCCAAGCCCTCCAGTGCTTCTGATTGGCTGCAGAGCTTGGCATGCCCTCCCCCTGCAGCTGCTGTCCTGGTAGCTAATTTGTCCTAAGTTGTGGGGTCGTTGGGAGTCAGGTGGCATAAAAATTTAATAAATTAAATTCTCTGCTGGTTGGCAGTTGCTCCCCCCACCAATAATTTTGCGATTGATCCAGTGATGGCCTTTTAAGTCACTGAACATTCCTTAACCCTAGAAGATACTTACATCTCCCAGTTGGCACTATTTGTTTCAAAACAAATTAGCATTAAGCCATCACTGCTGTTTTGAGCATTACACCCCCAAAAAGGTTTTTTGTGTATTTAAGTTCCTAAGGTAGTTTTGTGAAGCCCCAATTTTTAATACAACATGCACTATTGTGCCCCATTTATGCTTCGGTATCAAATTTTCCATACACTTCTTGTATGTGCAAAAACCTTATTGCATACAGGTAGCCTTCACTTAATGTCTACTTCTTCAGCAGTTGTTCAGAGTTACAATGGCACTGAATGAGGGGGAGTTATGGCAGGTCCTCGTAGTTGCAGCCATTGCAGTGTCTCCACATTTACAGTGGGGCAAAAAAGTATTTAGTCAGCCACCAATTGTGCAAGTTCTCCCACTTAAAAAGATGAGAGAGGCCTGTAATTTTCATCATAGGTATACCTCAACTATGAGAGACAAAATGGGGGGGGGGGGGAATCCAGAAAATCACATTGTCTGATTTTTAAAGAATTTATTTGCAAATCATGGTGGAAAATAAATATTTGGTCAATATCAAAAGTTCATCTCCATACTTTGTTATATATCCTTTGTTGGCAATGACAGAGGTCAAACATTTTCTGTAAGTCTTCACAAGGTTTTCACACACTGTTGCTGGTATTTTGGCCCATTCCTCCATGCAGGTCTCCTCTAGAGCAGTGATGTTTTGGGGCTGTCGCTGGGTAACACGGACTTTCAACTCCCTCCAAAGGTTTTCCATGGGGTTGAGATCTGGAGATTGGCTAGACCACTCCAGGACCTTGAAATGCTTCTTATGAAGCCACTCCTTCATTGCCCGGGTGGTGTGTTTGGGATCATTGTCATGTTGAAAGACCCAGCCACATTTCATCTTCAATGCCCTTGCTGATGGAAGGAGGTGTTCACTCAAAATCTCACGACACATGGCCCTATTCATTCTTTCCTTTACACGGATAAGTCATCCTGGCCCCTTTGCAGAAAAACAGCTCCAAAGCATGATGTTTCCACCCCCATGCTTCACAGTAGTGTGTTCATGGTGTTCTTTGGATGCAACTCAGCATTCTCTCTCCTCCAAACACGAGTTAAGTTTAGACCAAAACGTTCTACTTTGGTTTCATCTGACCATATGACATTCCCCCAATCCTCTTCTGGATCATCCAAATGCTCTCTAGCAAACTTCAGACGGGCCCGGACATGTACTGGCTTAAGCAGGGGGACACGTCTGGCACTGCAGGATTTGAGTCCCTGGCGGCGTAGTGTGTTACTGATAGTAGCCTTTGTTACTTTGGCCCCAGCTCTCTGCAGGTCATTCACTAGGTCCCCCCATGTGGTTCTGGGATTTTTGCTCACCGTTCTTGTGATCATTTTGACCCCACGGGGTGAGATCTTGCATGGAGCCCCAGATCGAGGGAGATTATCAGTGGTCTTGTATGTCTTCCATTTTCTAATTATTGCTCCCACAGTTGATTTCTTCACACCAAGCTGCTTGCCTATTGCAGATTCAGTCTTCCCAGCCTGGTGCAGGTCTACAATTTTGTTTCTGGTGTCCTTCGACAGCTCTTTGGTCTTGGCCATAGTGGAGTTTGGAGTGTGACTGTTTGAGGTTGTGGACAGGTGTCTTTTATACTGATAACAAGGTCAAACAGGTGCCATTACTACAGGTAACAAGTGGAGGACAGAGGACCCTCTTAAAGAAGTTACAGGTTACTGTACAGGTTAGTTACAGGTCTGTGAAAGCCAGACATCTTGCTTGTTTGACCAAATATTTATTTTCCACCATGATTTGCAAATAAATTCTTTAAAAATCAGACAATGTGATTTTCTGGATTTTTTTCCCCATTTTGTCTCTCATAGTTGAGGTATACCTATGATGAAAATTACAGGCCTCTCTCATTTTTTTAAGCGGGAGAACTTGCACAATTGGTGGCTGACTAAATACTTCTTTGCCCCACTGTACATTGTCACAAGTTAGTGCTTGGCAGCTGGCTTGCAATTACATGATCACATTTGTGACCTTCACTGCTGGCTTCTGACAAACCAAGTTAATGGGGAAGCTGGCAGGAGGTCGCAAATGGCAATCACGTGACTGTGGGTGCTGTGACTGCATGGGATTCACCTAATGATGGCAGCTGGGACTACCAGAACTGCCATTGTAAGTCAGTGTGGTCACGTGACATTGCACCGTACAACCGTGTCACTTAGCAACAGAGTTCCTAGTCCCAATTACCATTGGTAAGCGAGGACTGCCTGTATCACTTAAAATGTACAGGTTGGAGATCAAGGCTGCCCTTGAAGAGTATCCAGAAGCTTCAGCTGGCGCAGAATGCAACGATGTAGGCAGTTACGTGTGCCCGTAGAATGACAGACGTTACACCTCTGCTCCACGAACTGCATTGTTTGCCAGGCTGCTTCCAGGTCCAATTCAAGGTGTTCATTTTGACCTTTAAAGCCCTTCATGACATGAGGCTGGGTTATCTGAGGGACCGCCTCTTCCCAATTACACCTGTCTGTCCCATCAGATCTGGCAGAAGAGGAGTGTTGCGGTCCCATCTGCTAAAGAGCTACATCTGGTGGACCCTGGAGACAAGCCTTTTCTGCCATGGCGCTCACCTTATGGAACATCATCCCCTACGAGGTCAAGCTGGCTCCATTCCTGTTAACTTTTCACAAGTCCCTCAAAACCTGGCTATGTCATTAGGCTTGTGGACTCCAAGGGAATGGTGACTTGTTGAGATGACTCATTGTTAACATCTGTCACTCTCTCCTTGACTTTTTTTAACTACAATATTTTTAATTGATTGTTTTTATATTGTTTTTTAAATTTTTTTATTGTGCACTGCCCAGAGTCACATTTTGTGAGATGGGCGGCTGTATAAATATGATGAAATAAATAAATGAATAAATAAATGAATGAATAAATAAATAAGGTCACTGTCTTACAGCACAATAGGATATTAAATAAAATAATTCAACCAAATTGGAAGAGAGTGCCCATGTCATCTTACAATCACCATATTGCAGGCTGAGTCACCTGAAAGTAGACAGAGTAGTCTTCTAGCTTTCAAGAGAGCTGATTTCAATAAGCTAAAGAAAAAAGGTGGAAGGATTCCCTGGATAGAAATCTTAAAATGAAAAAATAGTTCAGGAGGGCTGGGAAATTTTGAAAAATCAGATAATTAATTCTGTTTCTAAACAGAAACAATACGAAAGGGAAAATGAAATGGGTGGCACCCAGTGAAACCAGCATGGTTGCATAAAGTTTTCAGATAAGCTGTGAAACAAAAAGAACAAATTTAAAAAATGGAGAGAGGGGCATATAACAAAAGCAAAATACCAGGGAATAGTCCAAATCTATTAGATGGAGTCAGAAAAGCTAAGGCTCAGAATGAGCTGAGGCTTGCAATGAATGCCAAAAATAACAAAGATGTGTTCTTTAGGTATGCACAGAACAAGATAAACTCAAGAAAGTGGCTGGTTATGCTGGTTGATGGTAAGATGGTGATGGACAACAGGAAGAAGTTGCATCTGTCTTTTTGCAAAATAAAAAAAGTGGTCTAACCTGTAAGAAGCTGCACCATGGGGAGCAGAAGAGAAATGCAGGTCCAAGTAGAGAAAGAACTGGCGAGAGCACACCTAGGTGCTCTGAATGAAAAGGAAACTACAGACCAATCAATTTGACGTTAGTACCCGGGAAAAGCCTAGAAAAAATAATCAAGTGGTGGGTTTGCTGACACATAGAAAGAAACAAGGTGATTACTAGAAGCCAGCATGGGTTTGTTAAAAAAAGGTTGTGGCAGACCAATGTATTACTTTTTTTATTGACAAAATGATTAGATTAAGGAACCAAGTCAATATGGGGATGTAGTGTACTTAGAGATTACTCCAGGCAGTTGCCAGAAGTCAACACTGACTTGAAGGCATAAACACACACAAAAAGTGTAGCTAGACTTCGGGAGTTGACTGCAGCCTCCTTTTTGATAGAACAGAACAATGGGGGATGGATGATCCTATATGAAATGGATTTACAATTGGTTGAACAACTGTACCCAGTGTATGGTCCTTAATAAATCTATATCTAAAGGTAGGAAGGTATGCAGTGGGCTATCTCAGGATTCTGTCCCAGGTTCAGTGCTCTTCCACATTTTCCTAATGATGTAGGCAAGAAGTGATGTTCATCAAATCTGTAGATAACACAAATGGGGGCAGGAGGGTGGAATTGCTGATGCCTCAGACAACAGACTAAAGTTCAAAGGTTCTTGATAGTTATTGGGCCGTATCCAACAATATGCATTTCAATGGCAAGACCATGAAGGTTCTGTACCTAAGTTGGAAAAAAAAAATGTATAGATATAAGAGAGACAGTGTCTGGTTTGGTATAAACTGAGCTTATACCCTGCTGCAAGGAATTAAAGCAACCCTGGTAAAACACCAATGACAAGAAAAATAAAAGTAAATAAAAATAATTAAAATGGCACAATGTTGTAGATCATGAATATGCCCTCTGAAATAATTTGTTTTTCAATAACTTCATGAAAGCCGTCAGGAAGAGGGCAAGTCTGCTCTCCAAAGGGTGGCCATTCCAAGAAAAGCATAATCTCCATACCCAGTGCCAAGCCATGAACAGCTCTATAGGTCAACATTAGCACCTAAAACTATATCCAGAAACCTACTGGTAACCAGTGCAGGGGCCACCAAATCAGGGTTATTGTGTTCCAATAACCAAAGCCAGCACATATGGAGGCTGCTGTATTCTGGAACAGTTGCAGTTTCTGAACAATCTTGCACTTCAAGGCAACCTGAATGCCCCCTTGCCATCTCCTTCAGCCTAACACTACCAGAATACAACTGCTTCCATCACCCTCCTGCTGGGGGCACAGGTTGCAGTATCATTATTATGCTGATGATATCCAGATACGTATCTCCACCCCTAGCCAACCAAGTGATGCTGTCCCAGTATTGATCCAGTGTCTGGAGGCTGTAAGGGCCTGGATGGGGAAGTTGTTCCCAGTTATATGCTTACATTACATTGTCCACATTATTTATGTTTTCATAACAAATTGTAGAGTAGTTTACAGACTAAAAATATAAATACAAAAATAATATGGCATTTTTAAAAAGGAAACACGGAAATTCTAGTGTACTGATTTATATATAAAATTGTTGCCTGGTTTTTATTTTAAAATAATGCCAAAGCATTATTTATACAATATATAAAATACATTTGAAATTGCTTTACAGAGAAGCCAATTCCAAAGCTCGTTCCAAAACAAATAATTGTCAATAGCTGAAAAGTGCCCTTTTATTATGGAATCTATATTACCTGTCCCTATGGGAAAAAGTATGGATCCATTATTTAAAATATTTAACGAGCCTTGATTGGCACAAGAAGGTAATCTATAGTGTGGTTTGTTTGGTTTTAACTTAGTATGTCCTACAAATCCATCCATTGGCATTTATAAGCCATAATTTATGGTTTAGTACATTGTGTGAACACTAACGATGATTTATTTAATACTGCTTAGTATGATGCACAAAGTCAGATAAGCGAAGGAAGCAAATACTCTCCAGCTATAAACATTTTATTATTTTTTCCTGTGCAAATTTAATAAATACTGCATTTGTTTCTGTACATACTGTATTGCCATAAAAATCCAGATAATCTCACAGTTGCCTTTTTGCCATTGTAGAAACCCAACAACCTGAAGTATTTCACCGTTTAGAATCTGATATCACCCAGCAAGTTACAGTTTGTATTGATCCATTATCTTTCTGCCTGGAACTAGTTGTCTGATTTTGGTCTATGTGCCTTTCTTTGGAAGATAGTCTTAACTCACTTGGCTTGATCCTTTGCATTATTCCCAGAGACTAAGAATGTAAGTGTGTTCCCTCTACATTATTAACCACCAAGACCCCACAGTTATGTTAATTTATTGCTTATCCATCACAGTTGAGAGCTTATTCCCAAGAAACAAATCAAAGGCATGCCTCTTCAATGGCAACATCCAGATGTAGTTTGACACAAAATCTGTTTGACCTAATGAAATTATAACAATAATGGTTAGTTGTAAAATATCACAAGTAGTACACAATGTATGAAACAGTAAAATATTTACTATCACACATACATGAATTCTATATTAAAATGCCTTTCATAGTAAACTTGGCACATCTTGACCCAAGTGGTCGTGTATTTATGAGGCCAAATGAATGAAGTCTAACTATCAATAAAGTAATTATTAATAATCATAGTAATCATTTAAAGATTTAAATCCAACATCATAATTAGACAGATTAGAGTATGAGTTTTAAATTTAAAAAATACTATTCAAAAAATTTAGACAAAAAAACCTGTCATATTCAGATTTGTTGAAATATAGTATAGTCACTCTTCACTTAACAACTACCACAGGTAGTGACCATTCGCAAATACTGTATGATAGTAATAAATGGTAATAAAAAATTCATTTTCCAACCAATGCGCACATTTATAACCAAATTTCATGTGCCTGATGACAATGTACGGTAGAGTGAGAGTAATGCTGGCATAGCAGTACAAGAGAACTTTATCTGAATGAAATGACAGCAACCAGTGATCTCCACACGTTTCTCTCTTTCTCTCAGTCATGTGCTCACTTAGCTACTATTTTGCTTAATTACCAAGTTGTTGCAACAGAATGTGGTTGCTAAGCAAGGAGTGGCTGTATTAAAGTAGTTTATTTATGCCCAAAGAACTTCATACAGATAGTTTTTAAAACTTTAATGATTTGGATACATTATTAATCTGGATTGTAATATTTCACTTACCATCTGAAATAATTACAGTTACAAGAGAAAATGTCAAGTAACCTTATGGTATAATGATACTGTATACAAGCAAATGAATGTTCACATAATGAAATATCTCCAGCCTCCCACAATTTTCGACATATAGAAAATCTGATGTCCTGGTGTTAGTTTAGTCTTCTCATTTACCAAAGACTATTTTAATATGGAGGGATGCTAAATCATTCACACCTGCATTCTAAAGAGATACATCCCAGGTACACCACCTCTTCTTTGCTTTGCCTGAATCATAGTAAATTAAAGCCTCTCAGGTTCAGCTTTCCCAACCTCAACCTTTCTATCTACAGTATAAGATCCACATACCCACAGGTGGCCTAGTCCTAGTCATCAAAACTGCTTTGATTTTTCAGACCAGCTCAACTTCATACCCTGAAACATTTGGGAAGCAGACATTCCTTTTATTTCCAAAAGCAGACACTCCTTTTATTTCCAAACTCCATCCCCTCAGCACAATTAAGTAAATAAGGAGGACTAAACAGGACTGCCTGAGAGTAGAGTTACTTCTGTAGGAGTGTAGGACCCTCTTTCATTCTGTTTCTCCTACATTCAAGTGTAAGAGCAGAGCTACTCAAGGTTGCTCTACAGGGTCATACTAGTATACTTGAAGCAAGACAAGTTGAGGTAGATGGACTATATATAAATTAAGAGTTCTAACAAGATTTGTTAATTAATAGCTGTTTTTAAAATGACACCATATTAATTGTGAATGTATCTTTTCATTGCCTCATTTATTGATCATATTGAATGTAGCAGGAGTTCTTAATATGTTTGAGTTGGTCAGCATGTTTGAATTTTGAGAATCCTAGGACATATGCTCATTCATAAATGATCACTGAATATTACCTATTGCTTCTTTTACCTATTGCTAGAATTCTTTACCTATTGCTAGAATATTACCTGTTGCTTCTTTTACATCATCTTTATTTTGACGATAGACCAACATATGATAACATGACATTCCAGGAGAGCCACATGCAGGTCTCACATTTTCAAAAATTTATGCCTTTAGCAAATTTATATAGTCACCCATCTACCAAAGGAACTCTAGGCAGCAAACAGAGATAAAAACAAAAACCAAATTCATAAAAATTAAAAGGAATTTAAGTCAAGGACCCTGACAAAAACTCAAAATAAACCAGCCACACAGTCATAATGCCTAGTTGAAGCTTCTGAATGCTTTTTACAGCAGCCGCAAGTATAGCATATTTCAATAGTCCAATTGGGAGGCAACTAAAGCATGAGTGACTGTGAGCAGTACCTCCTGATCTAGGAATCTAGCAACTGGTGCACAAGATGTAACTGTGCAAAGGCTCTCCTGGCAATGGCAACTATCTGCTCCTTGAGCAGGAGCCATGAGTCCAGGAGGACCTCAAGATTATGCTCAAACTCTGCATAGGGGAATGTTAGCCCACCCAGAATTAATTATAGAAAATCATTAGATGAGGGGCACCCTAAAATCCACAGCCACTCTATCTTGTTGGGCTTGAGCTGAGCCAGTTCTTCTCCAAGCAGTCCTGCACAGCCTCCAGTCACTGGGAAAGCAACCTGATGGCATCACTTGGGCAGCCCAGGGCAGAATGCAAGTATCATATTGGTAATATTTCACCCTGAGCACACAGATGACCTTACCTAGCAGTTTCATGTGGAGCGGGGAGAGAATTGAAACTTGTAGCACCTCAGAAACCAGAGCTTGTCAGGATTTTCTTTCTCATGGGAAAGGATTCATTCCATTATCTTTACATTAATAACAAATAATATTTTGGCTATAGAGATCATGTGAAAAACACCTGTTATTGTATGTTGTGTATTGTGCTATTTACTGCCACCTATTGGCGTGTGTGTGCTAGGTACCCAGTGGGGGTGGCATAGAGCTATAATACAAGGAGAGGAAAATGTTCAGCCTCTCAGAGTAGTTGTTAGTTGTTTTAATGTTAGCCACTATGTAGGTTTTATGGGCTACATAGTTGTAACAAATTACCAAGTAGTGTACCTCTTCTCTAAGAGTTTGTAGCTAGAGATTTTGTTAAGCTTGTGTTGCTAATAAGTCTTGTATGCTACAATATAATGAGAAGATGTGTTTTTCTTTATATTTTGTATGATATTTGCATTTTATGGAATTTTGCATTTTTATCAATAAACACCAGTTAGTATATATTTTCTGACTGGATTTCTTTGGGAAACAAGAAATGGACATTGCATTGTGTTTGTTTTCATGGATAATATTTTCCTGGAGTTTTTGCTGCGCTCTGCACAAACAGGAGTGTTTGTGATTATCACTCTGCACGACAGAGCTTAGGGTTAGACCTCTCCCACAACACTGACTAGACTAGCCCCAGAGGAAGGAAGTGAATTACCAAAGAACCATGTTCCTCCTCTCCACTAGTCCAGAGGTGGAGGTCTTCAATGTCCATTTTTCTTCCAAGATCCACTAAATAATCTGTGAACACCTTTGTATGCTTTCCTAATTTTTTTACTCTTTCATCATACACAATCAGATCAATTATATATTTGATTCATTCCTTTTCCATTCCTATCTATCTATTCAAATGCCACCTGCCACCTACCACAACAGCTTTTCCGCATTTCATTTGGAATGGTACACAATATTTTCCAGAACTCATCCAGTTCTGCCATTCCACTATGCAATATGCAACTATTACTAATCTATATATTCCTACTTTCATACAAACCCATAACTTAGATGACACCAGTTTATTCTGACACACATTTCAGCCTTTTCATTCATCTCTAAGCTTACATCTTCACTTCCGTGTATGTATTCATTAACTCTATCTGATAAGATCAGATCAAAATTCTGATCTATTAATCCTTTATTTTTAGTTTAAAAAAACACATTTTCTTTCTTTCTTTCTTTCTTTCTTTCTTTCTTTCTTTCTTTCTTTCTTTCTTTCTTTCTCTCTCTCTCTCTGTCCTTCCTTCCTTCCTTCCTTCCTTCCTTCCTTCCTTCCTTCCTTCCTTCCTTCCTTCCCATTTGTTAAAACATGATCAGTAACATTTATTCTTCTTGTATTCCAAGTCGCAATCTTTCATATGCCATGATTGTCATTAGATGGGCCCATAAGTATTAAGCACTTCACATCATGGCTTTTGTTAATCAAGACTTTTATATAATGTTTTTTGGTATGATAGAGAAGATGGAAAACTAGGTTACCAGCCTTATTCACATCCATATGCAGCATGCCTACAAACTAGAGAATACCAGCTAAGAGGGTATGTGTATTTTACTGACATACATTCAAGGTATTTTTATTAACTTTCTAATCAATGCCTCTGAAATAACATATCAGCTTTAATAATAAATTGAAATTACATCTTAACTATTAAGGATGGAGAGAATGAAATGCAAAAGTATATTTATTTGGGGACTAATGGTAAAAAATAAAACAAGATCAAGTGAAGGAAAGCTATGGCTCAAGCAAATGTACCCTCTTTAAATGTACTGTCTAAATTAGATTCTGAAAAGCATTAAAGCCATTCATGAGATGGTAAAAATGTGTATATGGAAAAAAATGCAAACATATTAAACAAAAGGCTAGTAGATCAGTACAAACCACTTTGATAGCTCACATAAAGGGAGTGGGCATACTGTACTTGGGCAGTAGCCAGAAGGCATTTGAGATGTCAAGATACAAGAGAGGTAAAGACCCAATGCTAGGATGCTGAATGCAAAACCATCAGTGTGAGTGACCAGCTGATATTCAGCAAGAATTCTTAAAAAAAAGCTGCAAATAGCTGGCAACTTCCATTGCCTGTAAAGCCCTGAGACAACCCAAGAGAAGATATGGAGAAACTGTAATAGAGAGACTTCCAGGGGAGGTATGGAGAACTGAAGACAGCTCTGCGAAAGTGGAGCAGACAACCATTGGAAAGACCAAGGAACCAGTGAGTAGACTGGTTCCTTGGAACCTCTCTGGATAAGGAGAGGATAGGAGATCATTTACATGTACTCCAGATGTCTGCTCCTCATGAGGAGACTACAGGCAGTGGTTTTCCATGGGTTTGAGCACTGGGAGATGACAGGATCAGCCATCTTGCTCACAACTGCAGTGGAGCCTTTTCAAGGACACTAAGTTTGCAAACCTCACTTTCGAATCACTTTCGAAAATTGCCTATTAACCATCTTAAAGCTATTAGAGATCTTAGGAACAACAAGCTTGAAAAGTCTTCCTCAGGAGAATTTATCTTCAACTCTATTTCAAATTCTTTAAGTTCTTAAGCATCTAATTAATTTTTATTTTGTTCAGAGTTGAAGATAAACTCACCAAACAGCTAAAGGCTAAATAAGATTTTGATATAAGAAAGTTATAAACAGATTAAGATAAATTTGGACTATTGACTTTTACTATAAGGTTTTGGAATTAACTATAAAAAATAAATACATTCTCATGGGAAACAGACTTATTTTGGCTATTGCAAGTCATAACAAATAATAAAAGATGATTTTAGAAACTGGACACTAGAGGGGACTAAAGATTTTAAGCAGAAGAAGAAAAATGCAACCCTGTTCTTGATGTCAGTTAATACTGGGACTTACAAAATGACACAAAATGTTATAAGATCAGAAATATTAAAGGAGATCTTTGAAGAATGGAGACAGAAATTAGTAACTGCAATATCAACACTGTCAGTAATGATGTCTGCTTCTATGGATAGACTATGTCTAAAAGATGTTAATGAATGAATAACAGATGTGGAACAAATTTCATCTGACAAGACAGAGAAAGTACAGAATGTGGAACTACAAATGACAGACAAAGAGATGATCTGGAAAAGGACACTTTACTGGATATACAAAAGAAAGTGGCTGAAGTTTTAAAAATTAAAAGGGAAATACAAATGATAAACCAAGAGAATGACCTGGAAAATTGGATCTTTTCTTATTGGATCTACAAAAGAGGCTTGTTAAAGCCTTGAAAAAATCTGTGTGATGGGATAAAGAATTGAAGAGAAATCAAACTACAACAATATTTGACTGAATTAAAGGTTAGTACTATTAGAAGTAAAAGGAAGGAATATACTGTAAAATTGGTTCATTTGATCAAAGTTAAAATAAGACTTTTTTTTTTTTTTTTTTGCAACGTTCTGGAAACCCTTTATGGACTTTTTGCTGACACCAGGATTGAAAAATTGATGTCTTACAGATTTGCTTATAGATAAGGGACAGGATATGGGATGATGAGATATCTGTTTAACTTATGGGGTTAAGGAGTTATTAAATTTGCTTATACTTGTGATGAAGGATGGGAGTCACTTCTTTATACATTTCTTTTCTTTTTATTATACTCTTTTTTTCTTTTTCTTCTTTCTTTCTCTTTTTCCTGCACTTTTTATTCTCTCTTTCCATTCTCTTCCACAATTTGGAAAAATGCAGAAGACACAAATTAATTTCCATTAATTGTATATTTGCAACTGATGATGCACTCAAAGAGGTCTCTCCTGCAAATGTTAATGACTGGGAAAGCTTATAACAAGACAAGTAACACCACAGGACTTAGCAAAACTCTAAACCATTTAAAGCTTTAAAAGGTAAAACTAAATGCTTATCTTTGGACTTAGAAAACAATTGTCAATTATCAACCAGTTACTGCAGATCTTTATATTAGATGCTTACTACTGGGTAATATAGCAGCTTAGTTAACACATGATATTCTTTCACATTTATTTTCTGTCATATGTCCTCCAGAAGAACAGGATCAACTTTATCTACATTCAGTATCTGAGTAAGAGAGTTAGACAATAACTTGTTTGGCATTGTGCTTTTCAGCCAGTGTCAAAAAAGCTTATTGTATGTGGACTCAAGCTTACTCTGACCCAAGAAGAGGAAACTGTCAATGTGCTTGGAGAAATATGCTTCATGAAATTTGCAGCAAGCAAATTGGCATTGACAGCAATGAATTATTAAAATACTGGTAAATGCAAGAGCAGCAAGAATTGTTCACTTGTGATCTCACTTGGGTTAGGCGGCTATTCAAACTTCTGTTCTGAGCATTTGAAAATGAAGATAATTCACTCTGACAAAGCAGGAGATTATTTTAAAAATCTCTAAATGCTTCTAGCTAAGCCATTTCAATTGTGAAAAACATTGTTAATATGGAAGCTACATGGGAACTCTTAAAATTGAGGCACGCTCTGGAAGACCACAAAAAAATCTCTGCTCGAATTGCCTGAAAACTGTTCCGACCTGCAAAACAAAAACCACACATCCCTGCAAACCACCTCCTAAAAAGCGTAGAGTAACTGTCCACAATATCGCACTGCTTATTCGATAATGATCAGCATGGAAGAGAGGTCAAAAGAAAACCTTTTCTCCAACTTCACCACTGAAGTAATTATCTAAAGTATGCAAAAGAAAACCCTTAATAAGCCTGAAATGTTTTAGAACAAAGTGCTCAGGACTGATGAAACAACTATTGAAATGTTCAGTTACAGTTACACATGATACATTTGGAGAAAGAAGCGTGAAGCATTTGAAAACCTGCCAACAGTTTAGCATGGAGGTGGCTCTATTATGCTTTTGGGTTGTAGAGTAGCCAGTGGCACAGGAAAAGCATGGGTAAAAGGATGAATAAATTCAACTATATATAAATGGGTACCCCTGTGTCTCTCGGGATATTTCCATGTGGTGATGCCTCAATAACTTTAAGCCATACACTTCTTTGCAAGGACTCTAGATAGACCTTCATTTATCTGACCTTAAAGAAATTTTCAGGCAGGGACTATGCTTTTAATTTACTGTTACTTCTTTCGGATAAGGATTCAAAAATATCCTCCCAGGTTGCCCAGTTTTGTATCACCATTTGTACAATATGACACACTATTAAGTAAGATTGGGTACTTATCTATGCACCGCTCATTATATTACTATATTTTATTTTATTTTATTATATATATTTTATTTATCTTTTGATCCTTACTCAATATACTTGATATATTATTGTATCTGGCTGTAATAAACAATTTGAATTGATTTAACTAGATATCAACATACCCTCACAACAGACCCCATACTGCATACTACCTTTCTACTAGCATTTACATGCTTTAAAACTGATACATTTTCCCACCTTCTGCAAATATGCAGCTAAGGTCACAATTAATTTACTTGCTCTAAGTTTTAATCCTAGCATTTTCATTAGTGGACATAAAATTTGGAAAGAGTTTAAAGAGACGTTGTCATAGTCAACCATTTTAGACTAGACCACCACTGATATGTAACAAGCTGCTCCTTGTAACATTGCTTTTTACAAGCTATCTTTCATTTGAGATCCCTCAAACTTACCAAATGCATCTGCATTTAGATTTCCCTGTGATTCATCAGTATATTTGAGTCTACCAGTAAATTTTTAGAACTAGTTAAAAATGCAAGCCCTGTTTTAATTCAAATCTCTCTGAATCTGCATAATTAAAACCTTTAATTAGGGAACTGTTTTTACAGAAGGGAGAATTAGCTTTTTATAGAACTAAAGAACTTCCCAATGCAGATGTGCTCATCGTAAAGGTCAGCTATTAATTTTGTGAGAACAGCTTGTCATTTCATCATCTGAAGGAATATATTTGTGAATCAAATTTTTAATTATAGCAACAGTTGAACTTACCTCATTTTTCATGAAAATAGACTTAGGGGGAACACCTACATTTTTTCTGTCATATTGTTTGAAGTTATCTATTGGGTTATCCAGTGAAACACTTCATCAATACATGTTTTTTTTTCATAACACAAAACACCTCCACTGTTTACAGATTAGACAATCTTAATGGGAATTCTGAGTTATACTGATTTCCTTCTGTCCATTCACAATGCGAAAAAACTAAAGTAAAGATAATGGCTGTGTTGACAACTGTATTAAATAATACAGAAATATTCAGCAATAGGAAATAAATAGAAATATTCAGGAATAAGAAAAGATTCAAGGAAATGCATTGTCTTCTTATGAGTAACATTTCTTAGATCATTTCCAGGAGAAGACATCATTTATTCAGTAAGCATATATCAAGTTATATTGATATACTCAAACAAAAATTCTATCTATGTATAATAAATTGATTGTATCAATTGATTGTATCTATGTACAACAAATTGATGATACAAAAGTAACAGATTTACTACAAAATTAAGAGGTTTTGTGCAATAATTTACATTATTCTGAATAATCTTGATGAAATTCAATAAATGAAAGCATTGCTGTCCAATATCTGAATGCCTCGGAAGATCAAGCTTTTTGGAAATTATAATACAATACCTCTTATCCCCCAGGATAATTTCATATACAATCTCAGTACCAAACCACAATAGGCCCAAATGACCCCTACTAATGATTGCTGGTTTTCCTGTAGCTAAAACCGTGCCATCTGTATTAAAGAGGGAGGTTTCAGCAGGGTTGGAAGAAACAGTGTCTATAAACCACTAAAGAAGATAGGAGTGAAACATTTCAAGGAAGGCTTAATACACATACTACTGGCCTCAGAACACTCAGAATTTAGATGGATTGAAAACTTGAAGAATAATGAAATGGTAGCGACGGTATGACTGGAATAGAAATGTTAAGAAAAATAGACCAGAACATCTAAGGCCTAATTGGGGGACAGGCTATTCTGAAAAAGGATACAGCTAACTAGGTACAATCCCAAACAGAAGATAACATTCCTCACGCATATCATATGGTTATCATTATAGTAATTGAACAACTATCCTAAGGATCTTCATGTTCTGGAAATAACTTGCTGAATCAGCAATTTACCCTACAGAAAAAAATTACAGAAAGTGCCACGCAGGCATGGGGAAAAAAGAAATCCATTCAAGAATCTGGAGATGGTGGGGCAAGAGAAATATTCAACTTGACTTGAAATAACGGTGGGGGTCTGCTGGAACCCAGGCTTTTGAATTCAAAACCCTAAAACTGTATTACTAGTTTTGCCCACTTATGCCCACTGTGCCTTGCTTGTACGTTTGTCCATTAAATAAGTATTAAAAAGATAGATGTGCAAAAGCAACCTCCCATGAGACTCACGTGGCATGTTTTTTTTTTAATAAAGGGACTTGGTGAATGGGTATCAACCCACAACTAGCTTGCACTTATAATTTACATCTATCGAATCTTGGAAGTTATTAACAACTATTTATATAAACGCTACAAGAGAGAGAGATCTCTTATTAAAATGAATTTGAATTGTCCTTTTTATTTAAAAGGTACATTCTTGAATTTGCCTCCAGAATTGATTAGTCAGAAGAAGCTAAGGACTGTCAAGTATATTTAATTACTGACCAATTACATTGAGTTTTTAGATCCTCTGCTTATGTTATTCAATAAAGATAATAGTCAGAAATGAAGTTTCTATCTAACAAGTTATAGAGCAATATTTGTAGCAAAAGTTTATAATGTAATAATGGAGAGCCCAAACTGTCAACAAAATGAAAGACTGTAAATAAATGTGGCTACTGAGCAAACTTAAAAAGTTAGAGATCTAATTTTAATTTATCTTAAAATAAAGCAATATATTAATGTTAGAACCATTTAGTTATAAACAACCATACTCTTAAATGGAAATCTATAGGAAAGTTTGTACTGTTTAAAAACTGTACTACATTTATCAGTTATTTTAAGGGGAAAAAGAAGATGAAAAAATATTTTGTTTCTTTCCTTATTTTATAGGTCAAAACAAGGTTTGCTGCTGGGAGAGGTGTCTTAATTCTATAATAATTGACTTTTTAATATATTCTAAAGCTTTATATTTTTCAAGCATACAATTTTACAGTATAGATCATTTGAAATCATTTTTTTAAAACAAGGCTCCTTTCAATTTATTAATCCTGGATATAAATTTCTAAAACAAAGCAAAACCCATATTATTAGCAAGTTACATTAATTCTGCAGACTAAGTCTATACTCAAGCCTTTTCCTTCCTCACCCATCAGGCTTTCTATGCAGAAATCTTACACCTGGTCTCTAATTAAAAGGACCAGACATAACTCTACCCTATCTACTAGCAATGCAGAGTCATATATATTGCAGATACAAACCTTTATTAATTGAGGAAAGGTAAGTCTCTGTGGTCAAAATATCACTTTCCATTTGCCTTAAGCTAAAATCAATTAAGAGCAAACTACATTTCCTCTGTGTGTTCAAAGAACATTTCTAGTTAGAATTAAAGAGTTCCACATTAACTACAGTACTGCTGATTTGGCACTAAGACGGGTAGATCCCCATACATCAAATGAACTTCTGTTTATGGTCCACAATTGCAGTAGTCTGTAAAAACGACCCATCAAATTTGAGGGGGGGGGGAAGATGGGGAAGCATTCTGGAAGTTTACATACAGGGATCCAATGGTCTACAGTATTATCATTAATTCTGCAAGGATACAAAAATAATATATTTATGCATGCCATTTTTTGGTCAAGCTTGTAAAGTTCTGAAACTGAACAAGGATTATTTCTCTTCTGCTTACTGTACAAAATTTTCAAATGCAGTTTAGTATTTAATGCAACTTTTGTTTTTTATTTATTCACCATTAAGTAATTATCTAAAACATTAAGCGTGTCAGGTAAGATGCAAGCATTCATAGCCTCCTCTTATTCCATTTCCAGCAGATTTTCCCACAGCGGGTATTGTATAAATTTTCTTAGAAGGAAATGGTAACTAAGCAAGTGCTGGATTAGTGGAATGACATAATACAATAGACCCTTGTATACTTCCTTCTTCGTAATGAAAAAACAACAACTAGTACTACCACAGCCCAGTAACTCACTTAACATCTCAACTATTTTCTTCAAAGATTCATAGTGATTAAGCTATCCTCTCAGCAGTCCTTAAAGCCAAAAATTACATTGTTAGTGTAAGTTTCTGGGAAATTAACAAAGATCAAACTAGCAGTTATAGAGAGATTCAAGATCAAGATCTAGATTTATATTTTAAATGTTGGTTACAACTGGGGTGAGGTGAAGAGGCAGACTGTAAAGGATTTAATTTTCTCAGTGCTTGCATGGAAATTGATTCTAAACAAAAGTGACACACAACTGAGATCCTTTTTTCTCCATGTCCTCACTTCAAGATCAATTAATATACACTTTCTGGATCTTCTACAATAATGCAACAATATTAGCTGGTAATTTAGAAGAGTTTCCGGCAATGCCTCATAGAAAGCAAACTTATGAGACTAGGACAATAGGGCAACAAAATATTGTAGTAATCAGGAGTCAAAATGTGCACTACATTAATGAAGCATACAATTCACCCTGCTAAACCTCTTTTAATTAAAGGAAGCATGTGTGGGCTTCCAGTTCTGATTAGGACTTAGCTTTGGGGGTTAAGTCTCCTATAAGCTGATTTTAGAAGAGGTTCCCTACCCCCAGCCCCACATTTAAACAAAGAAAATTAGCCTCCATTGGCATGGCTGGGGGAATGAGGCAGTTTAAGCCATTCAAAACTCAGAAACTGGGATTTGGATTTGATATGTATCAAATACATGATGCTCATTTTATTTTAATGTATTTGATATGTTTGAGTCCAAATTCACAGTATGTACTAAATATGTGTTTTGCCCCCTAGCTTTCCTTAGGGCCAGTTTTAAGAAAATGGTTGGGGTGTGGGAAGCCAAATAGCCCAAGATTCCTAGGTGACAGAAGCTTTATAAAGGTTTCCTTGTCTTCCAGAAAAGTCATTCTTTTCTTTCCTGCTATTCGTCTGAGGAGTAGAAGAATCCAGGAAGCTTTAAATGATCATTCTTCTTTACAGTTGGCTTTTCTACATCTAGTTCAGAAGTTTGAGGAGGAAAAGATAAACAGCTGAATCAAACATGGTGGAATCATCAAGAAGGATAAGAACAGCTCAGGTTTTACTAGCATTTAGAATTATTATTCATTTCTTTGCTTTCGCTACAAAGCAGCTGTATTCTTTTCATATTCATATTCTTTTCCTGAAAGTCTTCATTTCAGTGCTGATTGGACTATTGTCAACCAAACAGATTATGAAGCATGACCATCAAAACTTATTTGTGTTGTAAGGACATGGCTGCAAACATCAATATCGGATCGTAGAAAATCAAGGCAAATGTATTTGCATAATGAAAGACTTATTCTTCCCCAGAGGCTAGCTTGATTTCAGTGTTTCATACAGATGGGGTCACATTCAAAATAGCCTTCTTCAACTTTGGTGGAACAGCATAATGATACTGCATATCAAACAGCCAAACCTTGAGTGTGCATGTACACAGAAAGAGCGAGCTATAAAATAGTCTGATTCTTTATTGATAGGGTCAACGAATTGCATTCTTTTCCTCCCGACTATAAAGCACAGCAAATATTAAAAGAGTCAAGGCACAGAAAACACAAAGTCAGATATTTGCGTCAATGTAAAGACTCCCTCAAGTGAAGCTCAGCTTCTGGCAACCACATGGATGTGTCCATTTTGTTTTCTTGGCCACAGTAGACAAGTGGGTTGCCATTGCCACCTTCTGGGAATTTTTAAGACTTTCCTTCAGAGTTCCTGATGGTTGCTTACTCAAGTACTAACCAGAGACTGGTAAGCTGGTTATTACAAAAAGGGAATACTTAACGTACACAATGCTGATCCCATTCTGTTTTTTACATTTTTCCTTACTTTCACAATCTAACCCATCATTTCCTCAATATTTTTTTCCCTTGGTAAAGTCAATTGAGCTGTAATAGATTATAAATGGACTTAACCTTGACTTGATATACAATAACAATTGTATGTGCTGGCATATCATAAGTCTTTAGTTTTGTTCCCATGCAAAATTATAGAAAGCCATATTGATTTAATAATGGAGCATAATTTCAATGAACCAAAGCAATATGAGGATCGATTCATAGTTGTCATTATTTTATTCCAAAACAGCATTATATCAGTATAAGCTAGGTCTTACTTGGGTATGTTAAATACTGAATTTAAATCCAGGATTCACATGTTTGACAACGGTGAATCTCATCTCAGGCCGCATGCAACATAGTCCCAGCACATGTTACCGTCTTACACAGATCCAGCCAATGGCTTCCTGCGATGTGTCAAATCAGTCAAAGCTCTTCGTTGCTTATTTCCAAAGCAAATAAACTGCTTTGGAAACAGGCTTATACCCTGTCATTAAAACATGTTCTGAACTTTTTTTTTTCAACTTTGAGTCAGATTTTATTCCTGGCAGCTACTTGCACAAGTCCATACAGTTTTCTAGGCAACATTTTCAGAAATAGTTTGCCATTCCTGCTTCTTAGAACTAAGAGAGTGTGACTGGCCTGGGTCATGCAGCTGGCTTCCTGCCTAAAGCAGAAACAGAACTTCTCTGCTCATTGTCTAGCATCTTAACCACTAGACCAAACTGGCTGTCTTTTTGCCTTTGAGGCAGACTTGACTCTTAGCAACTACAAGGACAAGTGCGTGCAGATTTCTAGGCAACATTTTCAGACGCAGTTTGCCATTGCCTTCTTCCTAGAACTAAGAGTGTAGGACTGGCCCATAGTCACCCAGCTGGCTTCCATGCCTAAGACAGGACTAGAACTTAGCTTTCCATTCCTACTCCAGTGCCTTTATCACAAGACCAAATCAGCTCTCACTTTCCATGTTAGAAGGATTTTTTAAAAATTGCCATGGCATATAATTCTTCTCTGAAGAAATTACATTATCTCATACATCCTCCCCTTCCTCCCCCACTTACACACTGAATGCTGAACACAGAATTTCAGTCCACTGTCGAAGCATGATTTTCTATGAAACTTATCAATTTGGGACACAGTTAAATTTTGAAAATTTTTGCACTTGAAATTTCTAGGGGAAGAATTGGCATTTGAATATAGATTATTGGATATATTTGTTTAAATGAGGCAGTTGAATAGTATTAAAATCTTCCGTTGCTTAATAGCGCCAAGAACCAAATCATTGGGTAGCAGAGGCAACCTTGCAATCCTTTGTGCTACAGAAGCTAGTTCCTTAGCAACCACTGAAGACAACTGTGTTGCCAGGGAAATGTGTAAGACATTTATCAAATGTAGAGGAAAAAAAGCAACAGCAGAGAAAACCACGCATGCACACCTTCTAACCTCTTTTGTATTGCATGCAATAAAATTTTTCTCAGCCATCAATAAAAACCATGCTGGGTCTATGGAAGATACTTTTGACTTACTAAATGTTTTGTTTTATAATAAATGTTCCCTAATATTAAATTACACATTTATAGACACAGAAAATATTTTGCCTCTTCCAATATCTGAAGTATTGCCTGGAAACTCAATGCAGCTTTAGATGTGCCTTAAAGCAGTGTTTCACAACCTCAGCAACTTTAAGATGCATGGACTTCAACTCCCAGAATTCCCCAGCCAGCAGTTGAAGTCCACTCATCTTAAAGTTGCTGACATTGAGAAACACTGCCTTAAAGGACTTTGCCGTATCTAATGGAATTTCTGGTTGTTCATCCTCCGAATAGAAGAACTCTCTCTGCATTTGAAAGCTTCCTTCTGGGGTTTCCAGATATGAGTTACAAAACTTCAGATTACCAATACATGGCAACAAAGCAATATAGGAAATGTTAATTTTCTTCTACCATGCAGTGATCACCTGGATTTTTGCAGTCCAGATTGGGTATCCCTATACAGTACCCCCTCATCCTGAGTGATGTTGAAAAAAAAAAAAAAAGCAAATCTCTCACTACGCTGCCTTTAACAAAAGAATTAATCTTATGGTAATTTGGCCTGCAGCCATTGTTGTCCTTTTAGATGCCATACACACACACACATACCCAATGTGTCCAAAAGTTGAATGTCATATTGAAAAATTCTGTTAAGCTTCGCTGAGCTCTGTTGCTGCAAGCATACAAATAGAGGACTTCAATACGTATAACACATATTATGCTTTAGGCATAGCATATGTGAAGCCAGTCAACTGTGGTATATTCAATAAATGATAAATAAATAATAGCATTTTGTGAAGCAGTCAGTACTTAAATACTATGGCTCAAACCACTAACAAAGAAATGTATACATATATATGGGCCTAGCATGTATTTTTACTATGTGTCTTCTCATTTATCTCTATTACTACAAATGAGCAGGGCAGGGCAGGGCATACCTACTGTGCCAATCTTGTACTTAAGAACGTCTTAAACCTTTCAATAAACCCCTGAAAAAAATATAATTGAAAATATGTTGGTGCTGCTGAAACAGTGGGTGGAGGTTAGCTTAATCTTTATACAAGTATTCCGAGTTGAAAGCATAATCCCTCTGAATACTTAGAGGTGTTGATTTTTTAAGGTTAGAGGTATTCATTTTGTATTGTGTTGCTCATGTATAATGCTCAGAATCATGTGGATTGGAGTGATCGATAAGTATCGTTAGTAATAATAGCAGCAATAGCAGCGACAACTTTCACTACCAAAGGATAACCTTTACTACAGCTCAACCTGCATTATAAGATACATCTTCACATCAGAAATAAACACTGTTCACAAAACCTTTTATCAATGAAATTGGTTATATTTTTGCCAGTAGTTGAAAATCTGCTAGAGATGTTTAAAGAACCTTCCAGAATGTGAAGTAAGCCCAGGAGGAAGAGGGAATCAGAGATAAATTTGTAGAAAGCCAATCATGGATCCAAACCATTGGATTACCATAAAAAGTCAACCTCCTCCTTAAAATGCAGCACCCTGGACTGGACGTGCTATCCCAAAAAAAAGCATGACTAATGCTGAATGAAGCATAACTATTGCCTCTTGTGTCTTAAACACCATGGTTCCATTGATGTGAACCAAGCTACATTTACCTTTTTTCACATGCATATTTGACTGTAGCCATTTAGTCTACAATCATCTCAATAAATGGTTTGGCAGGATAAACAAAGTAATTGTGCTGCTTTTTCATGGGAACATCACAGATGAAGCCAGGCCGCCACAAAACTGGTATTCCTAGAGCACACTAAAGTTCAAACTTTTCGTCAAGTTAGTAACAAGCTGACAAAGTAAAACTGCCTTTTAATTGACTCCATCTCTTAGCAATTACCATGTCAGATTGCTTTCAACAACCATGTCCAAGCCATGCTGATTCTGAGAATATAAATCTCCAAGGAAGCACAAATCACATACATTTGAATTTTCAAGCTTCAGAGCTGACTACACGTTTCAAGCAATATTTTTAAACGTATTCCTTCCTGTAGATAGTTTTCTGGATCCCACTAGAAGTTTTTCAGCATTTTACCAGAAGAGAAAGGATACTGAGATAAGAAATATATCTGAAAAACATGGACATAACAGTTGAAGCGAATGATAATCCATTTTGTACAATAAGCTGGATGAAATACAGGACTTATTCTCCGTCACTATCTGAAGATATTGCTGAATTCTGAATTGCTCTTGAACATAAAACTGCAGGTATAGCAGTTACAGTGCACTCACCTAGCAATTGTCATTTTTGTCTTAGTGATTTATACAATGATTTCAATATATCTTTCAAATAAAATTTGGAAATTAAAATAGTGAAAAATGCTTCTTTTCACATTTTCAAGGACTCAGTGCCTATTCTGGAAATGGCACACTGGCTGACATCTCATTTCTAAGTCAATCAAAGGGGATGCTATTTATTTATTTTAACCTAGAACAGGCCTGGAAATTGACAAATGAACCCTTAGTTCACATTCTAACTTGCAAAGATGGTGGTCTTTAGAAATAGGATTTTTTCCATCACATTCTCAATATTGTGAAATGCATGCATAACTTTTCTTGCTTAGCCACATTTCTGCTAACCAAAAAAGATTCTGATTTCAATGGCTACTTTTTAAAAAATCTTCTGTTTTTTTTAGTAAAGGGACTTGTGTAGCCAAAATGAGACACAACTTTTCTAAATGTAATCAACAATCTTGCACAAAATAACTATGTACTAGGCTTTTTGGGGGGAAATGATTGAGAAGTGATCTTTTTTCTTTAAATCAAACAGAAATTAGACATTTCTCTAAAAACTTTAATAGACTGCAACAAAATTATAAAGACTCTGGGCACATCTTGCTCATTTTCAGCAACAGAGCAGGCCAGTAGTAGTGTTGGAAGTCCACATTAATCATTACATACAAACTGGAAGTAGATGAATTTTAATCTTTTAAAGATCAGAAAAGAACAAATAAAAGTTAGCAGTGTGTCTTCCTGTTTTTGACATATTTCAGAGATGGAGAACCTCTAATTTATGGGCCTGATCTGTCCAGTATGCTGCTGAATCCAACCTGTAATGCTTTTCATGTTGGATATACTGTATTCTTCATATTGCCCTCCTTCCCCGTTTCATCTGTGAACTGCTGGAATGTCCTTTTGTACATATACCATTTTTGTTCTACATATGTAAGACACTTCAGAGTTGTTCAGCTTTTTGCAGGCATTTCTGTTTATTGGGACACCAGAGACTATTTAAAATGAATCACTGAATTTATTTTGATCTGCATTTTGAGTTGCTATGTGATTGTGCTACTTGGATTTGATTATTTTGGGGAAATGAGGAATGTATCCTTATTCACAACTTATGTATTCTTACATATAAGTACCGCTGAATTCAAGAGGACTTACTTCTTTTGACTGCACTTACATAAATCTATGTTAAAAGAGAGAGTAACACGCTTTCCTTGACTTTCAATAGCATTAATGGAACTGTATTTTGGTAATAACAACATTGTCTCTGGCCACTGCAGTGCAACCATTTACATACCTTTCTCAAAGCCAAATACAGCCTTAACCTGTCATTCTTTCTACAATTTGGTTCAGCTTTATTAAAGGTTCTTACCCCCATCTTATTAATTATAGGGCATTTATCTTAGTAGATATAATCATGGTCTTGTGTCTAAACATTTCATTTAGCTTACCAAGTGGTCTTTGTAAAGGCTCCATTCAAATGTTACCACAGTGCATAGCATGACACATCTCTCCACCAATCCCACATATTCCCATGAATTTTTCGTATGACCCATTATCTGTTATATTTAGCACTGACTGTGTGCCATCAAGTTGGTGTCAACTCTTAGCAGTCACATAGATATTCTCCAGGAGGATCTATCCCCAACCCAGTTCTTTAGGTCTTCCAGCAGTGCAACTACCACCACTGTAATTGAGTCCATCCAACTTGCTGCTGGTCATCCATTAGTGGTATGGAAAGAAGAACTACACATGCAGGTAAAATGGCATTTGTATGATACATATGTACACACCAGCCCTAATAGAAAGTAGGAAATAAAAAAGAGATACTTTTCCATTACTATTTACAGCAGAGGTAAGGCAACCAGAAGCCCATGGGCTACTTTCAGCCCACAGCCTCTTTCTGTAGCCTTTGGATCCTTTCACCAAGATTGTGCCACCAAAGCTTAATAGTACAATTTTTCTTTTTCTTAGGAAAATAAAAAGTAAAATATATGTATTGAGCTTCTTCTACATTTATGTTACCTGGTTCTTTTTTTAATCCCATCTACCTCTAAGACCAAGATGTTGGTCTCAGTAATATCACCACATTGTCACCATGGCTGCTGCTACCCTTGGAGGATAAATTTTAATTTTTTTAAAAAAGTGTGTCCTTCGTTATAAAACATTGCCTCCCTTTATCTATTTATCTACTCTTTTCCAATAAACATGTTGTTTTATCAGAAGAAAATTGTATCAGATTTGGTTTCCAGTAATGACACGGGAATCTTATCACTGCCTTTCACTAAGTCAAAATGCTTGTTCATCTAGGCCAGTACAATCTCCCCTAACTAGCATTAGATCTCCAAGTCTCACCTCTGAATTATCATTTCAATTGGTAATGCCAAAGGCTTGGGATCTTTTGCACTCAAAGTACCTGCTTTATGTTTGGTCTTTCCCCACTGCAGTTCAAAATAGTGTTTTGATCTGAAAAAGAGCAGTGTTGGAAAAAACAAGGAGGAAGGCAGGCATCTTGCACTTACTGTTTCTCTTTCTGTACTTAATATTTGGCCAATGTGTTAAACAGCAATGAGATGTAATTTAGAATGCTTATCTATTTAATAAGGAAATTAATATTTCCAATGTTGAGGGTCCCATTAGGTTACACACACCTTACAATTTCCTTGAATGCTTACCAACTCCATATAACACTGCATAGGAACACTGTTATACGAGCTGTAAACATAGAGAAGAGTTATGCAATTCTATACCTCAGCTTCATAAACAAGCGTATTTTCAAACTAATTTGCACATTTCATTATAAAACCTTTTCTTTGTAACTGACACTGTTCACATCAAGACATATGGACAAGTTGGGTCTAAACCTCTAGATTGTATTACTTCAAAGCATTGTCCATAGTGCTGTTTCAGAGATTTTAGTCGTAACTTATATATTGGGCCACCTGGAACCACCTAAATTAACTTCCCCAACCTGTTGGCTTCTGTATGTCTCTCACTAACACATGATCCATGATTTTTACTATGTGAATTGGGGATGACGACAGCTATAGTCCACAATATCTTGCCAGATTGTTTAAACACAATGTAAAACTCTTGTTATTACCTATAAAGCCATAAATTATCTAAGACCTAATTATTGGATCACATTTTATATAATAGGAAATTTATAACCCATCTTTCACTGATATAATTTTGATCCTTCATGAACATAGAAAAGCACAACAGTGGACTTTCTCCAGGTCATCTCACTTATCTGAAGTTCCTAGGGAATAAGCTTTTTAGCCACAGTGTTGCATAACAGAATGCCCTGTTCAATAAAGGACACATTTTGCCAATAACAGTATTTTCTAGAATGCTTTATTCATAATTCATAAATGCAGCTGACCTTTTTTCACCCTACTGCAGAAAGGCAACTCAGCACACAGGGTGGCTTTACATTTTTCCCATAACCACCTCATTTCTGAAATCTCTTCCTCTGTAACACACACCACACTCACAATACTTAGTGAAAGGAAAAGGCTTCCACTGGCATCAAAAAGATGGACCTTTTTAAAGCACCTTTTTAAAACCCTTGTGCAGATGGGGCAATTCAGGAAATGAAAGAGCTGAGTAACAGTGACAAAAAAATTAATCTTTATGTATCAGGGCCCAATTCACCTATCCTAAACATTAAAAAATGTCAGGTATATGCTACAGAGTTAACATATAGTTCATGCCCCTAGAGCTTTGCTAATTTTTACTAGGCTATTGATTTTGTTGTTTTCCCTTCATCTTGAACGATGTGCTACCTTGAGAGTTTTATCCTAAAGGGCAGTCCACTATCTTGAGCTATTCTCAGTTTAAACAAATAAGCTCTTTATGGGTGCATTTGCAAAGCAGTTTACATATATAATCTAAAAGAAGCCTGGTCTGTTATTTCTGGGTTGAAACTTTAGCCAGATGTGTCTGTAAATTGATCAATGATGCCATCTCCTCTTTTAATCAAAAGCATGACTTATTACTCCATTATTGGCCTCTAGGTCCTTCCAGTCTGTCAGCTTCTCTTCTATTGGTGTCAGCTTTAAGAAAAATGACTGCTTAATTCAAGTTGAAAAGACAATTAAAACAGTTCAAACTGAGGTTTGATTTTCCATTTGCTTGATGGCATATCTTGATACCATTATGCCCTAAAGCCTCAAAGGCAATACTTCCAAGCTGTAGCACTTAACAGAAAAACCAAATTCTTCATAAACAAAGAATTATGGAGGCCAGGACACCAACATGGTCTACGGGATTGTGATGAATTCAACTTCTTGTTCTTGTCTATCATTTTTTAACTTCATGGCCCTATTCCCATTGAAAGCTCACATTAAATCTTAGAAGCCAGTATTTTAACAAAGAGGAACATTTATCTGAACATTTATTTCAAATTTGAAATTTAAATTTCAAAGGATATGGTAAAATTTATCTAATCAGATGGAATATTTAGCTTACAGGTTTTGTTGTCATCAGTCTTTTAACCTGACTATCACTAAAAGAGAAAAACAGGACAGGTTAGATTGGTTAGCAATTGGTTAGCAATGGTACTGAACTGTTTAGCTTTAAAGTTTAGATGAGAGATGGAAACAACTGTAGAAAAGTATTTTTTTTAATGAATTTTGAAATTTGCAAATTCTAGAATCAAAATAAAAGGTGCCTTATGCCCTCAGATTATTGATATATATAACTGTAGTATATTAACTGAATAACTGAGGATCATTTATACTAAGCCAGAGGTGCAAGAAGTACAAGCTGCCAGCACCTCTTTTGGGGTCCCCAGAACCCAATTAGGGGGGCGGCAAAATTTTTGAACAGGTATAAGAGTCAGAACAAAATAAAGAATAAGAATAAAATAGTTAAAGAAAAATAAATGCCTCCACCCACTTTTGGAGTTCAGCTCTCAGCAAGCCACATAACACCCAGTGCAACTCAAATAGATGGAAGTTGCACACCCCTGGCTTAGCATCTTATGTGTGCACTGAAAATTCAGAAGACACAAGGCCAATTATTACTTAATCATAATTAAACAAGTACTGCCAAAGCACCATAGATGTCTCCTCAGGAACTGAATAATAGTTATGGATGAAAACTTCAAGATGAGGAAGTGCTTTGGCCTTACTCAATAGTATCACTGAGTCCTTGCATTTTTAATTTGTGTTGATTTTATACTAATTTGTTCAAGTGGAAAGCTGTCAGATTACTATATTTGCTAGACCACACCAGGGATAGTATAGCCTTTCCTGGAAGTCAGCCCTCTGAACCATAAGTTTTCTGTGGTGTTCCAGATATGGAGTTGTGAATGAAACAAGCCTATTTTAGGGCCAAACCATCACAGATTACTTCAGCTCAAAGCACCAGAGAAGATTAAAAGATGCAATTGAAAGTAAAATGAATAGGCAGAAGGTGTAAATGACTGCAGACATTTCTGATGAATGCTTTTAAATATGGATGCCTTTAAAACTGGATTCAGAGGCACTGCCTGTCGGCTCATTTTTAACCCATTTTATAACACCTAAACAAGACATCACTCTCTCCTCTTCCATGTTCCAGTTACCTCTTCCCTGTCAGTTTTATTCTCATTTTTCTCTTTCCTTTCCAGAGCAGTTACCAATTCTTCCTCTCCACCCTCATTGGTCTCTCTATCCTAAATTGCCAAAGCGTGGAGGATGTGTGCACAGAGTCGATGACCACAGCAAAGACCAAGGAACCAATGAGTAGACCGGTTCCTTGGAACCTTTCTGGATAAGAAGATAGGAGATTGTCTACATGTACTCCTCATGAGGGAACAGCAGGACAGCAATTTTCCATGGGTTTGAACACCAGGAGATGACAGGATCAGCCACCTTGTTCGCAACCATGGCAGAGACTTTCAAAAGACACTTTGCAAATCTCACTTTCTAATCACTTTATGAAATTGCTTATTAACTACTTGTAAGCTATTAGAGACCTTTGGACCTACAAGTTTGAAATGCCAGATAAGTCTGTCTTCAATTCTGAATGAAAGAAAATTTTAATCATAAGTTTAAGAATTTAAAGAATCTGAAATAAACAATAGCAAATAAACAGCAAAAAGCTAAATAAGATTTTTATCTTAGAAAATTATAAATGGACCAAGGGTCCATAGAAAATTTAAATGCTTTTACAATAAGATTTTGGAATTAATTATAAAGAACAAACAACTTCTCATGGGAAATAGATTCTGTTCTGGTTTTTACAAGACATAACAAAGATAAGCAATTTCATGATTTCAAAAACTGGACATTAGAGGGGACTAAAGTGTTTAGGCAGGGGAAAGATTTACAAGCCTGTAAAATGTTGCAAAATGTTATAACAATAAAAATAATGGAGTCTTTTTAAGAATGGAATCGCAGAATAGTAGCCACAATATCAACAATGCCAGTAATGATGTCTGCTTCTATGGATAGACTGGGTCCAAAAGGTGTTATTGAAGAAATGACAGATGTAGAACAAATTTTATCTGACAAGATACAGATGGTATCAAAAGTGGATTTACAACTGACAGGCCAAGAGAATAACTTAGAAAGGACTTTTCACTGGAGCTACAAAAGAAACCGGCTGAGGTTTTAAAATATAAAAGAGAAATACAAATGATAAGCCAAGAGGATGTGTGTGCGAAAAATAATATTTATGTGCTTTTAAGTGTGAGAGTGTTGTTTGAATGTGTGAGACATAGGTTGTTATATGCAGATGGGGATAAATTTTGCTAACAGAATACCTTATTTTATAAGCAATTTATTTTAATCAGCAGTTATTAAATTATATGTGTGTGTGTGAGTGTTTGTATGTGCATTTAGAGTATGGCTTCTGGGGGATGTATACATGTTAGCATACGAAAGTACACGTGCACACACAACTGAACAGAGTTATTGGAGTGGGAAATCTCCAGGATTGGTTTCAGCTGAGGTTGGCAATGAAGAAGCTGAGCACTGCACAGGACTTTTCTCTATTTTTTTCCCCTTACCTTCCTGCTCTCTATGGGGAATCATTTAAAATTCAGGTTGTCTGTCTTTGGGGTAATGTTGGTATAAACTGGAATATGCTGATCATATCATGCAAAAGTACTGGTTCTTAATCTGTTTAAAATAATAGATTTAAGCAGCTTAGACAAATACTTGAATTGCCTTCTCTACCTCCTAACCAATTTTAAGGTCCTGTTCTATGTAGCTCAATCAAGCAAAAGTTAAGCAGTCTACCACCAAAAGAGTCTTTTAATCTTCACGCAAAATTAATATATTTTATTAGATTTTTTTTTTTTACAACTCATTGGATTCTCTCTTATTTTTAATTTAAATTGCTAACTGTTTAATTATGTTGCCTTGATTAAAATGATGCTACCAGTGCTGTATGCTGTATTTTATTTTGTTGTTGATCTTAATATATTTTGAATGTGTATTTTTACATTTTATTTGTTTGCCTTAACCTGCAAAATATGCATATATTTATATAAATTTAATAAATTAAAGATTATAAAACAGTTTAGACCTATTCTTAAGCAAGTGTGTAAAGCAGCATACTAAGTTCAAACACACAGGTAAATCTTTTAATTTAAGTAAAGTTCTAAATGTAAAAATGTTTTAGAATGCGTCATGAAGGGAAAACATCAACCTCCTTGTGAGTAAGCCACAGCACAGAGTGCCTGTAGATTCAGCGCCTGCTGAGCATAAAAGCTGTTCTGAAGAAAGGGCAGGTGGTAGGGGTTGGAAAAGAAGGTTGAAGGAGATAGTAGATGCCAAAGGACAACAAAGAGAAGCCTTCAGAGAAAGCCCCTGCTGGATGACCCTTATCAGGCCTGTAACTCCCCCACCCTTCTATGCTGCCTGGGCTGGACTTAGCTCATTCCCCAGGCAGAACTGGTTCCTCAAGCTGGAAAGTCTTCCTCAGAAGAAAAGAAGGGGACAGAGACTACACAAGCATGGTGTGTGTTTATATGCCCACAGCAGAGGCTGGAAGGTTTATTGAAATTGTTGAGGTGAGAACAGAAGAACTAGCCTCAAACTGCTGCTGCCAGATCCATTTGTTTCCTTGGTTAGACATCTTATTTTGAATGTTACTTTGAGTTCTTGGTTTGGACTGCTGAGGCTCCAGAGAGTCTGTTTTTTTCAAACCCCATCTCTGAATGCTCTGTGGAGACTGTGGAGAAAAAATTCAACAGGTTCTCTACATCTGTGAAGAGTCCAGTGTTTGCTTTGTTACTTGCTAGTCAGCTCCCCACTACTCTATCTACAAGGGTGTCTGCCACAGAATGCCATACTATTATTTACTTAGTAATAGTAATCACTCACCTTTCTATCACCACCATTTTGTGTGCTTACAATAACTAATACTAATTAACATATCAAAACAATGAAATAAACCATATATAACCATTGTTTTAAAAAATCAGTAAAAAAAAGCATGCAGAGTATGAAAATCTAGGGGAAAAAATCCATTCTTATACTTCAAATGCTATATAAGAAACACATTTAAGCCACAGCAGTCTCTGTTCAAGACAAAGAGATGTAACTTTCTCCCATCCCTTTGCCTGCTAAGATTAAGCAGCAGATCCTATTACTTTAGCAGGACATACTAAAGAAGGCAATCATGCCTCATGAGAAATGTCTTCCAGCAGCTCAAGGAGGCACAAATTTTGAAGAGTTTTTAAAACTACGCTATGGTTGACTTTGATCTAAACTCATTCTCTTAGAAAAAATGAAGTCTACTGTTCTGTAGCTACAAACCATGGTTATTTTCCCTTAGTTAAGGATGAAAAAATAACTACTTTCAATTACTATTGTATATAATTATTATTAATAATAATATTTTGTTAGAGTTAGACCTCATTGCCGCTCCAAGAGTTCAGGTTGGATACAACTTTGCATGAACTGCCTTTCTATACTTATAAATCTATGGTCCAATAGGGGCAATAGATTTAGAGTTAGCAGAGAGACTCTCCACTTCAATGTCCTTTCCCTAAGATTTACTTTTCTTGTTTCTATACAGCATGTCTACTATTGGATAGACTGATACTCTTGGGTATTCATCACTTCCTTCACTGTTCAGTTCATTTCTTCTGTCCCTGACCTTTGCAGTTCAGGTTCTCACTTATGTTATTTTCTTTCCACAAATTGAGAAGAACATGCAGTAGGCTCTTAGCTTTAGAAAGATTTAAGTAATTCAGGTGTTACTTTCTTTCATGTAAGCACCAACCTCAAGAAGGCTGTATACTTTTCTATAACTTTAAAACTCATGCTCCTAATTTTAGTGGTTCTGCCTACATGGCTCTGTTATGATAATGTTGTTTTACATTACCAGGCATTTGGCCTATCAAACGCTAGCTTATATCCAAGTTATCCCAAAATCTATATTTTAGGTAATATTTTACTTGATAGCTTAAAGAATTCTCTTACCTGTTTCCCATCCAGTGTGTAGAGACGCTTAACTACTCCTGAATCAAGTTTGATGGCATCAGTAATATCAGTGAGAACCTGCTCAAATGAATGTGCTGTTTTCTTGTTCAGCAGAATCCGAACTGCTTTGCGTGGCTTCACACCACTCCTGATGATTGTGACCAGTTTAGGTCTAATGAAATCCTTGTTCTCCTTTGTATCTAAAGGGCTTCCTTTGGCCGTGGCTAGAGAGGGCACTGTGCGGGAAGTTGAGGTGGTCTTAACATTTACCGACCAATTAGGATTTACATTCTTTGTGTACTCCAGCTTCTTAAAAGGCTCTATTGAACCACACACATAGCTCTCTCCTACAAAAAAGAGAAAAAGGGGTGGGTGGGTAGAAAGAATTACAAATCATTAACTCAGCCAAAGCCATATACAGTTCTTTCTACAATCATTCAAGCCACTTCCTAAATATTCTCTTCAATGACACTGAAGACATGCTACTATTCCAAGGTCTTTAGTTATCAGATTTGAAAAAAATGGTCTGGCTTGAACATTACCCTGAGCTATACTTTGCCTAATCACATTTATTGAATAAACCACAGTTGTCCTATTCATACAACTGTTAAGCCAAAATCCAATAGACCACCTAATGGCTTAGTGTATTGCATTAACCCAATCATGTTCTAGAAAAGGTGGAAATTTTGAAAAAGAAAATGCAGTTATCACACATAATCAAAAGCCATGGAATCTCACAATTTATGGGAGGAAGTTCCTGAAATGACTTTAGAAATCATATAAAAATATGTAGCTCTGAAAAATTATTTTCTAACACCTCTAACATTTGTGAGATTGTAGGCAAATTGGAGGTGAATAGGCAAAAAGATTGGAGCCACTGTTACTTCTTCCAATTTCAGTTGCAGAATTACCTACAACATCTGACAAAGAAAATTAATCTGTTTAGGAAATACATCCTTTAAAAGAAAGAAAGTTTTAGCCCCAGTGCATTTTCAAGGAAACAGATATTTTACTGTAAACCGCCCAGAGTCACTCCACAGTGAGATGGGCAGTGACAAATTCAAAAATATAAATAAATAAACAAATAAATAAACAAATAAACAAATAAATTTAGCAGTTTCTATTTATGCAATGTAATCTGAAGCATCTTTTTAAAGCAGTTTGTTCTGGAAGAAATATAGTATATCTTAAGAGCCAAGTGACAAGGCAGAGTAATGATTTGCAAATGATCAAACAGGACATATTCTCTTTAATCTATGTTGACATGTACTATTTTTAGTACCAACCACAAGGTTAGATACCACAAAAGTGCTCTTTCTTTGTATGCTCTTCCAAACTTCATTAACGTTCAAGTACTATCATTTGTTTTTTGGCAGAAAATGTTTCCTCAGTGATGTGGTATTGATACACTGCAGGGCTCTCCAAAGCAATTGAATTGCAAGATAGTGAACATCTTACTTTATCCCACTAAATGAAATTGTTTGCTATTACTAGACATACTGACAAATAGAATGGCTGAATTTAGGCTTCTTTTCAACACTTCTCAAAGTCTCAGAAACAACGGTTTACTTTTAATATTTGCTTTCATTCATAGTGTTCAAGTGACCAAACAGCAGCCACTAGAAAAGGAATGTGAATGTATTCTGAAATAATAGATTATTTCTGTTGGGTAGCCAGTAAGGGCTAAATTACTGTGGATTCCTAAAATCCAACAATTGCCCTAATTCAGAAGCTGGCAACCTATTTTTCTTTTGATGTCTACTTTCTCCTGGAGTTGAAGCTGCATGGTAGCTAGAACCAAAACAACCTTGACACGAGCCTCAAACAAAAGTGGACAAAAATATCCATTCTTTCTTATATGCCTTTTTCTTTTTACTGTGCTTTCTCTCTTGCCCAAACACTAAGCTGCAGGGAATAGCTAGATAATACTTTACAGAGGTAAGAGCTATCTCTTGCCCTTGGAGTGTAAAATTAGGCTGAAGGCTGCATAAGAATTTGACTAAGGATTTAACTAAGGTACAGACTTAGGATTCTCTGACAGTACATGATGGGTCAGCTGCAGGAAGAAGCAGCCATTGGTTTTAAAGCAAACATAATTACCCCCTCCCAACTCTCATGTAAACCTTGGATAAAAGGCAGCTGCAGAGGGTCTTCCTTAGGTAATTGCACTTTTTAGGAATAGGAAGGACAGTTTATTCCATTGCTTGTCAATTATATGGGTTCATTGTATTGCTATTCGGTTAATTGCTGTGGTCATCAGCAACTGGGGGTAGGGAAACAGAATCACAGATTTTTTATAAACCTGATCAGAGTTTTGCTCTAGGTTTTCCTCTTCATTTTGCCTGTACAAGTTCAAAGTGACCAGTTATGGTACTGCAAAGTTTGAGAAACTCTGGGAAATATGGATTAAAATGTCATATCAAAAGTAAGAGGCATACTGATTTCTTGTCCAATCCTAACTTGAATGAGACCATTCATTTTATTTGAGGAAGGGGCATATACACTGATTTATCCCTGAAGGGGGTTGCAGCACTGCAATGTTTGGGAAGCCCTGCCTTCATGCATGCCAAGCGCCAAGCCTTGTAGGCCTTTAGAAGTCAACCTCTGAATAGCACCTAGGAGCGAAGTGCATGTATTAGAATTTGCAGCATGTGGTTTTTCCACTTCCAATGAAGATAAACTCAATGTTCAATAAACCCACAATCATCTAAGTAAAAATCCCAAACAAATAAGAATTCGATTGAAGATCGGCATTGACAAAAATAAAGATGTAGGAAACAACAATGATTAACTAGTTGCAAATAAGTGCCTTATTTTATAAGAAGATTACTTTCTATTTACTAATAACAACATAAACACAAAAGACAAAAAGATATATATATTAAGTATGTTGTATGTTCCTTTCATGCAGGCTACAAATATTATACAAAGGGTATAATATTTTAACAGCCGAAAATTCACTGAAGGAGAGCTTGAATATGCATAGAATAAATAACCCCTGAATAGATTTCCAGTTCAGCAGAAACTGCTCTTTAAATCACAGCAGATTCAATTGATATTGAATGAGATTAACCCTTGTTCACTTTTTCTTTACATACTTAAAAGATCAACAGTGATAAAGCTAACGGAAGTTTGGCAGAAAGAAGGGACAAGCGAAAGAGAGGAGTGACCAAAAGCTCTGTGTTCTAAGTGACTGAGGACAAGAGATCATCTCATAAAAAGTTACTGACAAAAAATGGGTGTGTCCTGAGAGACTCTGACCTCAATGAGTAATCTGAATGATTGCTTCCTAAAAATAGGAAAAATATAAGGCAGCCAGTATCCCAGGAACAAGCTCACAAAACAAGTAAGCAGGGAAGGGTAATTGCAGTCTACCAGTACAGATAAGGGGATGAGTGCTTAACCATTTTTTCCTCTAAATAAGCAATGCGTACTTAGCTAATCTGAGTTTTAGCATTTTTCCTGCATGTGCAGGACCTGCTTTACGGATCACCGAATGTTGGTCCATTGGTTGTAACAGGAATTGACTGACCAGCTTGTCACCCGAGCCTGACGTCATGGGCTAAGAGAGAGTGACAAGAAAAAATAAACTCTTGCCTACTTAAACAGAGGATGACAGAGCATGAGTATGTGTTGTGTGTACCTATATCTATATCTATGAGCAGGATATAGGAGAACAGAGGATATACCACTAGCTTTCAAGAAGGCAAAAGGAAATCACAGTAGGTGATGACTCACTACTGTATTATAAAGAACAGAAACAAAAGCATATCAGCCAGATTGACAAGCTCATTCAGACTACTGGCTGACACAAACATGGATCAGGAATGTAACAAAACTATTTACAAAACCTATTAAGTCCATTGATAATTACCCCCTCCTGCTAATCACTGGAGGAACTAATGATACTGCTCGCAACAGTTATAACATATATCATTTGAAAATCTAGGAAATTCTAGAATCTTGATGTTTTTATTTATCCTTCCAATCCATAACATAGTACTGCAGAGGTAAAGAAATAATACTACAGATGACTGATTGGCTTCAGAAATGATGTAAACAGGAGATATTTGGTTTCTGGAACCAAGCTCTGAATTACAGGGATGGTAGACTGCTGGTAAAAAAATGTGTTTGGAATTAATTAAGCATGGTGAGCTGGAACAGAATGGCTTTAAACTGAATGTGTGGGATTGGAGACAAAAATCCTGAAGAATGGACCTCAGATAAAGGACTGCACACAGGAAGAAAGTAGAAATATTGTTGTAATAAAGCTTGTTAAACCACCTGTGAAAAATCAGAAGGCTCACTGGCTGCAGTTTCAAACCATCCTAATGCTCAAAGTATGGGAAATAAAGATTAATTTGAATGGTTAGTACAAGGAGGCAAAAAAGATTTAATGGCGTAACAGAATTGTATTTAACTATTGAATATAAGCAACAGCAAACACCTATAGAGAGAGTTGTTCCAATGTCTCCTGTAGTCTGTCTCTAGAAATCAAATCAAGGGTGGATTTGAAACCTATAAACACTACCAATAAAGCTTCATGTTACACATGATACAATTTTTATCAAGGTTCTGCCCTAATAACTTCTTGTTTCTTACTAGAAAGTTCTTTCTGTCAGACTGATCTAATACTTTCCAAGTCTTACATAGGGCTTACTAATAATACTTAGTAACTTATTTGGTGTATAGCTAGTAAGTCAGTTTTGTTCCTTCTTTTAAAGAGTGGAATAATAGTCACATGTTCAACCCTTTAGAGATATTTGCCATAAGATCTATATGTTCAAAGGGGATTAGAAAAGATGGAAGCCCACCATTTAATATTAGTTTTTAGCAGCTTAAGAGGCATGAATCTCCAACCAGGTGCTTTCCCTGCTTTTGATTGTATTATGAGGTTAGTAGTTACGGAAGCTGGAACTGAGAGTCTATCTAGCAGGACATCTGGAAGAGGCCTAGATTCTGATATACACTCAGAGTTAACTGCAGAAATTAAGTAGAAGCATGACTCCTAAACAGCAGGTGATACCTGACAATCGATCAAAGTCTATATTTCATTTAGACTGCTTTTAACAGGTGCTAGAAAACCATAGAATTTCTCCACCTAACAGCTATGACTAACTCTTGCAAGTTTTCTACTAAATGTTCTTTTTTATCCTTACCAGAGTTTTAAACTGTTTTCCCCCTGCAGATAAAATATTCATGGGAAGGGTTTCCCATTACTTGGTTTTTATTTGTTTTATTAAATTCTCTTTACTTCACACACATTCATGGACATACCTGTATTTTGTTTTAATTATTGAAACCCAGACTTTGCTATGAAATGGTCAGATAACAGACCCTGCAAAACTGGATTAATACATTGCTGAAATCCTGGAATCTGATTAATTGCCTATTAGGATATGAAAATAACTTAGGGAATTATTACAGAAATTGTTAAGAAAGTACTTATTAGTTCCTCATCAAACTGAAAGAAGCATCCAAGCTTCTGTCTTGAAACTCTAGTCTTCCATATGTTTGTAATGAATTGGATGAAAAGGTGGAGGAAATTCTTAACAAATGTGTAGATGACACCAAAGTGGGTGGACAACTAATAGCTTAGAAGACAAAATTTAAAACCTCTTTGATATGTAAGAGAAATAGGCTGAAAATAAGAAAATAAAATTTAACAGTCAGATAGCTCTTCACTTAAGAAACAAATTAAATAGGTACAGTATAGGAAGAGGGATATCTAGCTTGCTAATAGTTTTTGTGAAAAAGATCTTGGAATACTAATTGGTTACAGACTGAACGTGTTAGCAGTGCGAAAAGAGACAAATGCAATTTTAGGTTAAATAAAAAGAATATGGTTTCCAAATCTTAGAAGATAATAGTTCCACTATTTTGCTTTGGTCATTCCAAACCTAGAGTAGGTTCAGAGAATAACATGAGGATGATTAGGGACTAGAAATAAGGTCCCAGGAAGAGAGGTGGAAGGAATTTGAAATGTGAAGCCTTGAAAAGAGAAGCTTTAAATCACTGGGAAGTTTATTTACTTGTTCAGGAATGATAACTGCCCAGGAAATACCCAGGGTTAGGATGATATGTTATTTGATATATAAATATGTTATTTGATAACATTATATAAGAATATGTTCATTCATTAAGTATTTGAATTTAGATAGAGTTTTGTTTACAAGGGTTCAGCCAAAAGTGTGACCTGTACAAAGAGGAAATAAAGGTATTTTATGTTTTTACTTTTCCATGAGATATTTTAAAAAGTCAGGTAAGTAGGCAGATAAACGTAACAGCTTAGTGAAACCAAGAACTGGAAAATTCTTTGCTATTAAAATCTATGAAGCAATAATCATTCATGGATATATAGAAAGAACATTCAGAAAAAATATACATAACATGGAAATTACTGTTTGAATCATGTACAGTGCATGCTACTATTGCTAAACTGAAATTTCAGATTTAAATACCCAGTGAAGTTGTTCTAAAACAGTGTTGTCCAAACTTGGCCACTTTAAGATGAGTGGACTTCAACTCCCAGAATTCCCCAGCCAGCATGGCTGGCTGGGGAATTCTGGGAGTTGAAGTCCACTCAAAGTGGCCAAGTTTGGACAACACTGTTCTAAAACAAACATAGGGAACCCATGACCTTCCAGGTGTTGATGACTGCACATCAGCATGACCAATAATGCAATTTCCAGTGGAACAGGACTGGGTTACTTACAGGAGCCCCTGTTCCTGGTCATCCCCCAGCTCCCTCCCAGGTCCCATTCTGAAACAATGTCCATTTAATGGGGCTTAGGACACGTCTTATCTGTGGTTGCTCCTGGCATGTGGAATAAGCTCCCACCAGAGATTTGGATGGCCTTGACTCTACCAGCCTTCCAAAGACCTGTCTTTTCTCCTGTGTCAGACTGGTAGATGAGCCCGTTCTGTGATGCGTATGTAGGTTTTTATCATTAGCTTCAATTATATTTTCAGTATTTTTTTTATTTTATTGCATTTTTTGGGTTTTATATTGTTATTTTTGATGCTTCTTTTTTGCATATCACCCCAAGTCACAAATTGTGAGAGGGGCAGTCTTATAAATCTTACGCATAAATGAATGAAATTGATGTTATATACTAATCTCTGCATAATATGTTCTTGATTTCATGTATCTTGCTTCCTGTGTTGTTGGAAGAAAATTCCATAAATAGCTTCTATAAAACCAAAATAGGAGAGGCTTTCTTGTTAAATAGAAACTGCCATACACCCAAGATCTGAATTCAAAAGTTAGATCTTTATGTTTAAAACAGAGGAAAGTATCACAGGGCATTATCCCAAAATAGCTACCATGGGAGAATCAACTATTCATAAAATGACTACCATGGTGGTTGCAGTCATTCACCAGAAGGCAAAATGGTGAAGTTGTTTCCTGATCCTTCAAATGATTTTTTTGTTTGTTTGTCTGAGCAAGAGAGCATTTTTCCATGTCAAGCATTCAACTGCAGCTACACAAGATCTTCATTTTCAAACAGTGTCCACAGGAATTATTTTGAAAATAATAATGTTGAAGGCCACAGCTTGTTTATGTGGCTGCTACCCATTTATTTACTCCCTTGAAGAAAAAGAAAATCAGCTGGGAGAAGAAGCTTAGCCGGTGTTAGACGTGTTCATAAATACCATATTATGTTTAAAAACTCCTTGCATTATGACTCATTTGCCACTGTTCTCTCCAATAAAGAATAAAATGAGGCCCCAAAAGGTAGAGAAGCTGTACATATAAGACTTTTTACAACACCATAATTTCCCTTATATCATTAATGCTGTTACCAGTGTGGCTAAAACAATACCACCCATATATAGGCAGGAAGGATCAGCAAACTTAGGAACCTTTAGGTCTGTTCAACCTTCCCCCAAGTGAGGGGGTATCAAAAGCAGCCCAGAAAGGAATATAATACTCAGCAACCACAAAATATTGATGGATTACTGTTCTGAGACAAAAAAGGGGATGAAATGGAGAATCATAAAGGAGAGCATGAACAGAATCATGAACAATTTACATGGGAACATTTGTTGCAAGTCTTCCTTGACCCTTTATTTAAAAACTGACCTTCCACAAGTTGGTCTAAGGTGGTGATCTTCTTTGCTCCATCAATAGTGTAGATGGTTCTCACACCCTGGGGCAGATTGACGTTATCAGACAAAGTTCGGGTCAGATCAGCCAGCAAGGCTTCATAAGATCTAAAGCGATCAGGAGATATGGCGTATACAATCCCTTTGAAATAACGGTCCCCATTGCGATAGAAACGGACTTTTTTGGCTTTCTTCTCAGAGCTGAGGGTTTGTAGAGTGCGGGTTCGGTAGAAACTGCAATGGGCACTATGGGTCGGGCTAGGGAGACCATTCACCCGTGACCCTCGGCTGTACCGCTGTGCTTTATCACGCTCATCAAAGTGTTCCAGCTCCATATCTCTCCCAAAGGACATTTTCAGAGTTAATCTGGGAAAAAAGGGGAAAGAACAAAGGAGAAGCTTATCAATACAACTGTAATGAAATAGTTGCTTTATTAAAACTGGGTAGCAAGGGCTTTGCTATAACCAAGCTGAATCTGTCCAATTCTTTCAAGAATGCTAGCTAAAAGAACCAATAGCTAGCATAATGTAGTTTAGATTATATATTCAAAAAAATTGGAGGGTAATTTTTCCCCCAGTATCAGTTAAAGACAACAATTTTCCTTGACTTTTTAAATAATCTACTTTCCTCCCTCCATATGCCCAAAAGTTTTCTCCATTACCTTCTATTGGATAACCATATATTAGTATCTGAGATTATTAAATACGATTTTCAAACCTAACTGAAGGACACAAATTCCTCATTCTTCTACCTCTGTTGAACCAAGGACTTATCCAACTAATTGATCTGTAACACAATCAGTGCAGAGATTTAATTCCAGTGATGCAGTGACTAGGTTTCTTCTTCAAGGTAATTATTCTGTTAATAGGAATATTAATAGGATGTCACTTTTTTGGACTTCAAAGCAGAGTTTCATAACTGAAAAAGTGCAAGTCATCCAGAAGTGGTACATTCAATGCTCTTCCAGTCACTGTTGTCAGTTAAGTCTTGCATAGCAAAATGTTAAGCGACTATATAACACCAGCAAAATGTTGGCGACTATATAACACCATAACAAAATGTTGGCGACTATATAACACCAGCAAGACAGCAAAAGTGTACGGTTATAATCCTTTCACTCGCTCCAGCTTGGGTGACCTCCAGATATGAGGAGTTTAACTCTCACAGTTGCTGAGAACTCTGGGAACTAAAGTCCACATATCTGGAGGGTACAGAGCTTGGGGAATGCTGCCCCATATTATTGTGTAGTTTTAAAATGTTACAGTATTCATTCCTACATCACTAACACCTAGAAGTACAATGCAGCCCTAAAAAAATCAACAAGAACACACACTCACGTATCAAAATAATCCAGTTACAACAGTGTCCATTCTTTTCTAAGACTTCACTTTAATCCTTCTTTTGAAATCCGTGTTCTCCTTCTCATCCCACTGACAAGGCTACACCACATAATCTATTTTGCATGGATAAATTTAGGAGGTCAGGCTTCTGCCACTTGATCAGAATTAACATACTGAATTACTGTACAGATACTGTTATTTAAATCCTGACTTTCCTGTTAGTACAGTAATTGGTTAAAATGAATGAGATTTTTCCTCTATAAATCCAACTGAATAAAGCAAGGTGACAAACATCGCTTTTGTTAAGATGACGGTGGACAATCATTTTCTTTCCCTTTATTGCCATTCTGTTACATTAGAACTGCACTGAAGCCAAAACATGTCCACTCAAAAATAAATTCCATGTATGACACTTATGTATTCCCAGAATATTATGTAGCAGACTGCCTCTATATTATATGATTGAGGCTTCATATATGGATAACTTCTGGGAAATCTTTAAAAAAAAGTTGTCTTAGAGCAGTACAAGGGCCGCATACACACATCAGCTTGGAGTGGCTAATAATTCAGAAGCCTGATTCTAAGAATATAAAATCCCTGTCTCTCAATGGGATTGGGCTTCCCCATGGAGAACTGGCCTGCAACCTGGGGATTTTCCTGGACTCACGGTTGCTGACTGAATAACAGATGGAAGCTGTGACAGCACCACCTTTGCCCAGATTCAGTTATATGCTAATTGTGACCTTACCTAGAACAAAATATTCTGAGGATAGTCAACCCTTGACTATCTTCATAATCCTGTGCATGGATTACTCTAATTCTTTTTTCACGGTGCTGACTTTAAAGACCTATATGCAGACTTCAACTGATGCAAAATTTGCTCATTGTTCAGTTGTGGTATTGTCACATAACATTTCTTTCACAGGAAATGGATTAAAGCTGGTTATCACCTATATGGTTTAGGACTGGAGTATCCACCTCCCAAACAATTTCTGCTTACCTAACCTGGGTGAACAGAGAGTACCTGCCCCACTTATCAAGAGGTGAGAGGAAAGGCCCCCCTCCTATGGAATAATTTGCTCAAGGTGATGACAATTCCAACTTTCATGGCATTCTGGAGACTTGTATAAAACAGTTCTTTTGGAGGACCTTTAGTGAATATGATGGTATTTTTGACACCTGGTTTTGGCACAATATTTTTATTGTTTTGTCATTAATATATCTCTATATTAATGTATTACTACTTTTATTTGTACACAGCTTACAGCCTTCAGAGTTAAGTAGTATATCAAAATTATACATAAATAAATACATACATACATACTCCTAATATAGGGAACTCTCTTTGAGCTACTGGTCAAACTCACTTAGTAGCTAGGTTCAAACAGTACATGAGCCATGATTTATTGAATAAAGCACAATTGGCTGATTCATACAACTTGTCAAAGCTAAACAAACTATATCACGACTTAGCATGTTGTGTGCATCAGGCCAGTATGATCTTATTCTGCGTCTCTCCCAATTCCAGACAAGGTTTGTTCCTACTTCAAGATGCCAGGTTTCAGCCTGGGACCTTTTTCTGCAAAATGTGCACCATGACACTGAACAACAGTGAGAAAATGTTGACAAGCAAGCACATCCTGCAGCACAGTGCTTCAAGGCTGCAATCCTAAACATATTTACTAAGAAAGCACAGTTTTATAAAGATATAGATATAATCTCAATGTTACTTTGGAGGAAAAAAAATACCATATCATACATATGTGAATTTTTCAGTCTCATAGGTTTACACCCAAACAATCTTTTTCCCCCCTTTATTGAATAGAAAAGAATTCAAACATGCATTTTCTTATATATAACATGGCAATACCATGAAGAAAAAGCTTAGAACTCAATTCTATTCATGCATAAATTGGCCTTGGATTCATTGCATCTTACTTCTAAATCAACAGGTACAAAGTAAGGCTAGTAAATGCAAAAATAACACCAAATATCAATAATATACACATCTGATTTGAAAGTAGTTTCTCTCTTATTCTAATTTCCAATCAAGAAAAGAAAAAGCAGAACAAGGCTTTCTGCTGATATTTAGGTGACAGCTATATGGATAATGGGAATGGGCAGAAAACTATATTAGGAATTTCAAAATGTTTTTCAAAAAACCATCTCCTTTCAACAGTATTTCAACATTATTTTCAGCCACGTGATAACTATGCTTAGAACTATAGCTTTTACTATTTTCTGCATATAGAATTTACAATCCAGTCTTAATTTTAACATTAGATGAGAACCCAATTTAAACCCAATCACATTTTTTCATCTAAAGTGGGCATTATACATTAAAAATATAGCAGAAACATACCATTGGCTGAGTTCATCCATTGGATAAGATCATAATGTAGTTTGCTTTAGTTTAGCATTATGTGAAGCCAGACATTGTAATTTATAAAGAATGGCTTATGGCTTAGTGCTGCGAGAAATCAGACAGTTGTGACTTATTCAGCAGACTGCAGGTACAAAAACATAAGTAACTTAATATGATGTGCAAATCCTACCACTAACTTTTCTCTTAATACACATAAGCTAGGTACACAAAGCTCTGGATGCATACAGGTATTTGTCATTGTGTACACCCACAATCCACTTTTGAATAGTGAACAGGGCTATCACTAAAATTTGACTGACTACCCAATAGGTGGATTCATAGATTGTTCCAAGTCATGATTTGCTCAACCATAGTTTACAGTATCACAGTAGCTTGGTCTATAAACTAAACAAACAAAAAAAACCCTCCCATGTTATGGTTTTTCATGATGTGTGAATAAAATATTCCTTATTATTATTAGATTTTTATACTATATATATTTATACATACACACACTCAGTCAACGTAAGGCAGCGAACATATGTAATACTCCCAGTTCCTATTTTCCCCACAACAACAACCCTGTGAGGTGGGTTGGGCTGAGAGAGAATGACTGGTCCAAAGTCACCCAGCTGGCTTTCACACTGAAGGGAGGCCTAGAACTCACCATCTCCTGGTTTCTAGGCCAGCACCTTAACCACTACAGCAAACTTGCTCTCCTGAAATTTTCTCATTGAAAATGAACCAGTAGGAACTGAAGAAAAAAAATCTTCCCCGTTGCTGATTTCCAGCAGCATGAATATAAAGATCACTTTTAGCTACCAGGATATTTACTCCAAATATTGCACTGGGGAATTTCCATCTGTTGTTCTCAATGGGATTGCACTGCCCTAGAAAAAGCTGGTGTGCAATCTGGAACCCCTTCTAGACTCATGGCTCCTATTGGAACAGGGCAGGTAGAGACATAGCCAGTAGAGCCTCTGACCAACTTTGGTGTGTTTGCCATTCCTGGACCAGAAGGTATTGAAGACAGTGACTCATGCCTTTGCCATCTCTCAGACTATGCAATTTTTTCTATACAATGAGGCCCTTGAAAATGACCCAGAAGCTGCAGTTGGCACAGAATGCAGTCACTCACCTGCTGGCCAGTGCTAACTGGTTCAGCAGAATAACACCTATTCTGCAAGAGCTCCACTGATTGCCATTGGGCTTTCAGGCCTCATTCATAGTGCTGGCTGTTACCTATAAGGTTGGGGACCATGCTACCTCATGTAAGGTAGAATCTGTCCACCTTACATGATCTAGCTAGGAGACAATGCTATGGGTACTCTCTGAGATCAGAAGGGTGGGAACTTGTCATTCTCAAGTAAAATAGCTTACCTTCGGAGGTTAGGCAGGTCTGCACACTTTTATAGGAAACAGTTGAAGACCTTCCTTTTTTGCTGGATTGGGGGGGGGGGGAGTTTAGAACACAGCACCAGATTTTTAAAGATTTTTTTAAAATATGGACATCTTTGTAAAGATGTAAATTTACATTGTAAATCATCTAGAGTCATCTGAGTAGGCTGCATATAATTTTAAATATATATTATGGCACTAGAACTTCCAGAGTTGCCAAACAGCATGGCCAATGGCATTTAGGCTTGCTGGGACTACTATTCCATAATTGGTACTACTGACTAGGAGTTCTAGATATCTGGAGATCAATTTGAAAAGAATTGTTTAGGGAAGATAGAGAACATAGCTCTCCAAATGTTATTAGATTACAACTCCCATGTTCTCTTACCACTGACCACACCAACTAAACTAGTTCAACAACATTGTGAGGGCCATACGTTCTTCATCTTTGTTTTATCAAGATTTCTTAAATCTGCTTACAGGAACTAATCAATATCACTGCTACCAATAAACCCAAAGTTAAGATGTCTTCAAATTTAGCTTGATTCCCAGAGATTCCATCCACGCAGTTTTCTTGGCAGCATTATGGGAGTGGTTTGCAATTGCCTTCTTCTGGGGTATTTTTCAACTTCCTAGTCTAGCTTCAAAACTGAAGATGCTGAAACCCTTAGAGAGAAGAGCAAGGCTGGATTTACACATCATACTAGCCTATAAACCATAGTTTACGAATCATAATGGCTGGGTTCAAGCAAGATGCTAAATCATGGTATGAGTTAATGTATCATGTGAATTCAGCCAAAGGCCATTTAGGAGAATTCTTGTCTTCTTACAATTGGCAGTTCATGTTGACTTAACGTGGATGTACTATTATCTTGAATTAGGCAATGAGCTATACATACTAGTACATGGAGATTCTCTATTTTTGGTTTCAAAAGTAAAACTACAATTTGAAGTCCTATCTAATCAAAGATGATGATGAGATGTAACAATAACTATGACACAGCAATTATGTTGTGTCTGGAGGCTGAAGGGCCAGGTAAAGCCCCAAGCTAAATCAGTAGTATTTTCAAAGCATACTTCTAATTCCAAGAAGGAGATTATACAGAATACATATAATATTAGAAAGGCATTTACAACTACAATTCCAAACAATAGTGCTGAAAATGTATTCTGCAAATCAAATAAAACTGCAGAAGATTAATATTTAAGATGAATTACAGATTTTAAAAGATCATAGAAGTTCTATGGGGTGATATTCTCTTTAGTAATGAATCATTTGATTCAGTAGGAGCTCCTAAAATGGAAACAAGATACCATTCTACAGCTATGTCATTCCTCAAATCCTGTACATCACATGAGAAGACAGGCAACAATTCTTAAGGCACTTACACCAAAGTAGATCTAAAGACTTTGACAAATTTAATCCCAAGAAGAGGGTTTAATGGCATCAATGTTTTAAAAATTAAAATTTTCATGTGATTTATCATTCTCGAAACTGATCACAGGTTACTGAACACACCCTGTAGAGTGTCTGATACCCATAGTTCACACTACATACATCTATTACAGACGGATTTCACACCCTGCAAATGTGGGTGGTGATTTCATAAATCCATCAAATGCAAACCCAAATATATGCCACAGATCAGCAACAAATCATTCAGAGACACTGAACAATAGACAGACACTCAAAAAGCCATATCCTCAGTTACATAACGTTTTTGTTTTATTTAAGGCATCTGTTAAAATGTGGCGCAAGAGCTTTAAATATAGAATAGAAAGCCACGTGGACCACCTAGATTCACGGACAGATAATACGTTGTCTGGCCAATTAATTGGGGAGGGAAAGAATCATTTTTGCTCTCTCCTTTTTGAAAAGTGTCGTTATTTGCCACCATGTTAGCAGATGGGACACGTTTTCCTTGTCTCTGCCTGCCCATTTCTAAAACATGCTGCAGCTCTCCAAGCCTAGCTTAAGTCTCCTCCTGTCAAGCTTAAGATAGGGGTAGACACATTTTTACAGCTGAACCTCCTTTACAGTATCGATTACCAAATGAGGCAATTAAAAAAAAAACACCCGAACGTTGATTCTAAGACGCAACCCCTTTGCTTCATACAGGAGCGTTCCACACAATGACAGAAATCTTCCCTCCTTGACAGAGAGGAAAACCACCACCACCTCCATCTCCATCTCTCTGCTTTAAACCAACCAGCCTAAAATGGTGCTAAAATTACACAGCACTACCTCCACGCTGCGGGAGGCAGGAGGGAAAGAGCCCCCCCCCCCCCCGCCGCCGCAACCACTTCTCAACCTCCTCCAAGCCTCATTCTTCCAAGACGCGCATCCCTAAACAATGGGGACAGGTAGGTGAGCCACCCACGCACGTTTTCCCTGCCGAGCATCTGCCTGCGTTACAAACACGAAGCGAAGGTGGAAGGGGCCCCGACGCTGATTGCTTTCTTCCACAGTCCTCCGAGTGGGGCGGGGAATGGCTTTGAAACTATCGCCAACGCTTACCTGTGCCTTGAAAATTTCAAGTTGTGGCTCTCTCGCGGCTGCAAGCAATTGAACTTGTTTGCTGCAAAGGGGGTGGGTACCTCCGCCGCTGGTTCTCCAAAGACAAAGCCCAGCTTCCACTGCCACCGGCAGCCCTGTGCTACCCGACTACTTAGCCTGGCAAGTGCGGCTGTCCAGGGAAGGCTTAACTGGCTTTGGCTTTGTTGTGCGGCTCCGCCTGTCCCCTTTCTCCGCCGGCTGAATCCGCTGCCGAGCCTTTCCTACAGCTGCCGAGCCTTTCTTCTCCTGCCGCTGATGGGAGCGATTTGCATTAGCCCGTCCCTCCTGAAATGCGGCTCTTCACACCAGGCTGGGCAAATCTAGCACGCTGCATCTGCCAGAGGGCGGTGCCTGCGCCTCCGCCCTTATTCTGCCCGCTTCTCCGAGGGAGGAATTGTTAGAGACCCCGAGGAACTGGGAGCGCGGGCAGGCGTTTTCTCCACCCAGTTGGGCACTGGGCATCATGCACTTGTTCTTGTTTGCTTGGAAGGAGATACCATTTAAATCAATAAGTCTTACTCCTAAGTAAGTGGGCACTAAACTGCTGCCTGCCATACTCTTCAAGCCTTATTTAAGGACGTGTTTATCCATGGTTAATTTAATCATAGTTTATGTGGCCCAGCTTTCTGGGTTTGCATGAGGCATGGAACAAACAATCACAGGGCTGGGTTCACAAAACATGCAAAGCTGTCACAGTTAGCTAGTTTGTGCTTTGCATTGCATTGTGCTATGCAAAGATACTGCCTGGCAGGCTCTGTTTTACTACTATAACTAGGCCATGATCTATGCATTCTTCACTTGCTAGTTTCCATATTACAGAATATCAGCCAGCTACAAAATACAGAAGATAACAGGACAGAAATTTAGGGCAACCTATAATTATGTTGGCAAGCATTGGGGTCCTCTGCTATATTTCATGGTTTGGGGACATCTAGAGAGCTACAAGGAGAGAGTGAGAACACAAACTGGGCAAATTCTCCAAATTAAATACTAATTACCAACTTCAATTAGCTGGTACTTGTGTAATCTCTGAATAGCTCCCAACTTGTTCCAGTACAATTAAAGCAAATGGTAAAGACAAGCCTCCATTGTTAAGCTTGACTCTTAGTCTGCATGGAGATATCCATAAGGTTTTCTTGGCAAAAATATGAAAGTGCTTGCCATTGTCTTCAACTATTTTTTTCCCCACTTTACAGACCAGTCTATAGTCTGGGTCTTAAGTACTAAACAGTCTATGGCCCAAGTACTAAACTGGTGTGGCCCTACTTAGCTTTTTTTCAGGATCAGTCCAGATCAACTAGGCGCTGCCATCTGGTGTGATAAGCAAATAATGTAATGTCCTGACTGAACATCCTTTTTACAGTCTAAAAGATAAATAACTTGAATGTAAGGCAGGGATGAGGTCTGAGCCTTAGGACTCCACTGAATCTGTAATTTTTGCCCCAACAAGAGTTCAGTTCACAAAAAGGAACTCTTCAATATTGCATATAAAGAAACTTGCCCAGGAATTTGAAAACCAGACAGAGATGAGGTCTAAGCCCCGAAACTCTTTTTTTACCAGCATTTCTCAAATCGTTTTTCTCACCTCACAGTTCTGCTACATAAATTCCACTTCTTTTAGAGATAAATTAGACAATGTATATATTGCTTATTATCCCATCCTACTTCCATCTTTAATTAAATTATCACAGATATAAGCACTCTGATCCAAATTCTGGCTGTGTTGAATGTGGTTAGGGAGCCTAATCCCTAACTTCAGATGCACATTTTTTAAAACATTGCTGATTGAATGTTTAAACCATATGTAGTTGCATATGGGTGAATTTTTCTTAGAAAGAGTCCCGGGGCAAGGATTCTACTCTACAGATGGTGGTTCTAGTCTACCTTGGACTTCTCTTCTGATGCAATTTTTTAAAAAGAAAAACCCAAGTTACTAGTTAGTTTCTCACTTATCCCATTATATATCCAATCCACACAACACACTGAATCAAATCAGTTAAAGACCCAGCAGGATATACGTACCTTCCTTAGATTTTTGTGTGTGGTAGCCTACTTGAACAGTGTATTGTTCAAACTCAGATGATAGGTTAATTCAGTATCCAGGTTTAAGTATGATCTGTGAATGCAGCCACTGTGAGTCTTCCTGCTATCTCTACCCTGTCAAGGTGCTTCTCAGTCTTTCTAGCCCCTTATGTGGCTTTCTCTAGCCCCCTGTATTACCCAGTGTGATGGGAGTAGGGTTTAGGGATTGGGCTGACACAACAGAGAGAGGGGAGAACAAAATTGAGACCCAGCCTGAAGGGTTCTCTTCCTCGAGGTCAGGATGTTACGGCCCTCTAAATGTTGTGGATGCCAATGATGAAAATTTCAGTCTAAGCATAATATTGTAAATCCTGTGCACAGAGTTTAGCTGAAAAAAGAAGTCCTTTCTATTGCTTTCTAATCCTACCGAGGAGTCATTGTGGCCAGTTTGAACTCATGGAACCTGGGAAGATCTGGAAGAGAGGTGTCCGGGAGGGGAGGATGACAAAAGCAGCACTGCATGGTTGTATGCAAGCTCCACCCTTCTGCATGCACATGCAAAAGAGGCAGGACATATAATGCAATGCTGCTTTCATCGTTTCAGCAAAAGACTCTGTCTTGAAGGTCCTTCCCTAAGGAGCAACTCAGCAATTTTACTATGGACCACGTGAGACCACAAACAGAAACTTTACTGGAATTTTCCCTCATGGGAACAGGTTTTTACCTCCTCCACCTCCATGTTTTAAAGTCTTCAAGAAGTATTCATTCCACTCCATGTATATTAATAATTTGGGGCAAATATGTTTTTTTTTAAATTGCAAGTACTTACAATTTTGTAGAATGCTTTTTATAGGTGGCTTAGATGAGTTTGTTTTATGCTGCTGGTTTATATTTACTATTGTCACTATGTAAACTAATGGTGTTAGTTCAGTATTTTTCCTGGAAGGGCAGCATCTGTGAGAGAGTTTTGAAAGAAAATGCTATAGATTATATAGAAGTACGTTGCTGTCCTAAATTATGCAGGACACGTTGACTTCATACTTTGGTATTAGAACTCTAGATAAAATGTGTACGTAGGGATGGCTTCCAGGGCCTGTCCCACCTTTGTTTTGACTGTCTGCTCTTTTAACAGCTGCTGAATAAATGAACATTGCTTTATACAGCAGACAGCTACTCTGTATCCAAAATGCAGACCTAAGGCTTTGAGAGTGCTGCTTTCTTCCCTAGTTCTGTTGACAGAATTTTGGCATGTCTGTTATCCTTATGGATTGTTGTTCTCTTCTTTTTATTGTAAAAGTTTGAAGAAGAATTGCCACATTACATAGGACAACCACATTTATCAGGAGAAATATTGGCTTCCCTTTGGATTCTAAATTCTATAAAGCCAGGAATTATAGCAATAATGGCAGAAGAAAGAAAACAAGCATATCCCTGACCAAATAACTGGATAGCTTTCAGCAACTTCTAAGACCAAGCAAAGGATTCTCTCTCTTGGAGATATAAATTCAGCAGGACCCTTTGTTAGAGGATATATTCCTGAATGTAAGCAACATGATGAAAGATTAAGTAGCAGAAGGACCCATTACAAGCTCATCTTGGATGGGCATTGCCCAGCTAAATGAATGGTAGTGGACATTACATTTGTTCCTTGAGTTGACCAAAAATACAGGTGGGATAAAAATCTGATAATAAATAAAAAATAAAAGATTTATTAAGAAAGCCTTACTGCATCATAAACTACATCTTGAGGAGAGAAAGAAAAGGAAGTTCCCTTGATTCTTAAAAAGAGAGTCATTTAGAAACAGATAACAAGGACTGGTCCCCTCATCTATCTCTCATCAAAGATTCATAAGTGCAAGGAGTGTTGCAATCTCCAACATTCACTTAATCTCTTATTAAAATATACACAGACTGGATTTGTCTCTTGCTGTAAGTCAAAATGAATTTGTGTGAACTTGGTCACTTGTGGCTTCTTCAGTAGTCCATGGTTCAGCGAACCACACATTAGTATAATGTATAAATCCATGATTGCAATACCAATTATATAAATACTAAGCTATACTTTACAGTGATGGTTTGCTTATTGGTTTGTTGAATTAATAATAGGCCTCAGGGATACTACCATAGCAATATTTCAGGATATAGTGATTGGACCTGAGAGGCATGTGGTAGAGGAGGGCATATTACTACAGTGTGGGAAGTAGCACTAAGATAGGAATTGACCTAACCATTCTGGGAGAAAGAAAATGGGAAATGTTGGTGTCAGCCCTAGCCTCAAACCTGGTAGCCTTCCCCACAGGTTCAGGATGCTGATTACTGGCAACTGTGAACTCAAGCTGCTTTTACTGAATACAAGTCTGTCTATAATACATGATCTGGTCAGGGAGGAGCTAGCTAATATATAACCAAGATCTGGTTGAGTGAGGATGGATAGATAGTCCTATCAGATATTTGCCAAGGTTTTCTGGTGTTTCAAGACTGGAAGTAGGTGGGTGAGTGATAGCAATGATCCTGAGAGACTTGGATGTGATCAGATGCTCTGCTCCCTAGGTGATTAGACGTGCATGCTTGTATTTGAAATTGAGTTGTAAGCATGTTTGGTGTGCTGCTAGTATGTATACTGCCCTCAGTAGCAGGATGTCTTTGTGAACTTTTGGACCTTATAATCAGACTGGTTTTGGATGCCCCTGCCCCCTTGCGCCAACTATTACTGTTGGAGATTTCAATCTCTACGTCCTTAGCATGAGTTCTGACATAGTTCAGGAATTCATAGCCTCCAAGACAAAGGTAGTCCTGTCACAGTTGATATCTGGCCCAACTCATAGGTGGTCATGTGTTAGATCTAGTTGATTAGTTAGTTCATAATCTGAAAGCAGAGAACATTTACTGTATACTACTCTTCTTTTCATGGTTGGATCACTTTCTGGCCACAATGTTCTCTCAAAGGGGTTAGGTTAGTTAGGATGGACTGTCCCAGGTACCTTATGGGTCCAAGTGGTATCCTGCAGGCACTTGGATGGTTTTTCAAGTAATTTATAGGGCAGCTCTCCCATGGATCTGATTTTCTTTGGAATTCAGAGACAATGGGGGCTTAGTGTGTGGAGGAGAGGGGTTTTTTTTAGCCTAGCTTGCTCTTTATATTTTACTTGCAACTTTACAGAAAAATCTTTTATTCCTTGGACTTCACTTTTACTACTGCAGAAGTCTACCATATTATATGGCATGTGTAGCCAGTTCATTTTGTTCAAACAATTTACATGGCTTTTCCTATTTATCAATGAGTATATCCTAATATCAAAGCACTTATAATTTTGGAAGCCTCAGCTTTGTTATGCTCATATCAGTGAACCTACAACTAATTGAGATAGAAAAATTTCTTTATTTTCAAACATGTTAGGTAAATAAGAAAGGATGGACACATGAATCTGTTGGTTTATAGCACATAATTGGAATTGATTTTGGAAATGTGGATTTCATCTGCATTGTAACACTTTTTTCTTTTTAATATCCTTCAGTTAAGTGTGGGAAATTCAGCCACTATATCCACATAACAGAAGCAAAATGGATACATTTATCAGTGCTAATCACAACAGAGTATGTCAAATCAAGTTGGTGATACAAGAAAAAAAAGATCTGTCTGAAGATGTCAGGCCTAGCCCAAGAACACTGGTGAAACAGTCCAGTTGGGTAAAGTTCCTTTATTTGCTTACACCTTATAGACAGAATCTTGCCAGACTAAATCTATACTACAGCAACTAGTGTATATGCCCTGGGAGATTCTAGGGAGTGGCTATCCTGAACCTCTTTTGCTTCCCATACTCCTCCTGTGGACTGTGTTGTCTTTTGTCTCCTTTCCCTCCCTGGAATGCAGCCCTCTTCCTAGATACATTCCATCACAGAAGAGAGATGAATAGTACTAAACACACACATTGTTTATGTTGAGTGAAAGATGTTGGAGGAACATGTTCTCATTTTGGATAGAGCTTAACAATGGGCAATATAAACTAAAAAGTCTTATTTTGGTTCTTGTTGAATATTTGGTGCTTCTCTAAATATTTTGTGAACCAACTTCTGCTAAAACAAATGTAATTCAAATTTTCAAGGGCTAAACTGTATACAGTTTAATATGCCCTTTATATGGTTCCCCTGGATCTTTTAGGAATTGTGAACTAAAGAGTGGTTTTCTTTTGTCACTGAGCTTTTCTGCCATGACTACAGTATTATATCAGAGTAAGAGTAATTATTTCTAAGAAATAATACACCAGACCGTTTAACTAAAAGGCAAGCTCTTTGTAAGTCATTTAAACTGATTGACTTGTCTTATCAGCAAACTAAATTAAGTTGCAGAGCTCTGTATCACATATGTTATTGTTTGAGGTTTTAGAACAATAGCTATAAGATACTGTGCAAGTCATGTTTTCTTTTTAAATAACCTATGAAGTTGGGTTATGAAACCAGGAGTTGTTTATAAATTGACTTTTAATGGATTATACTTCTTTAAGCAAAAAAATACTTTCTCTGAATGACTTTTTTTTCCCCAAAGGATATATTTGCTCTATTATAGTACATTCTCAATACAAGAGTTAGGGAAACCCTTTTTAAAAAGAACATTTAGAAATAATATAACTCTCCAAACCAAGAAGTTAAAGAGGTGAAGAGGATAAGGAATGAAGTAAAGATTGACTTCTGTATAAGCCTGTTCTTGTTTTCTCTGACCTCAAATCTTTTAATCAAATGTGGCATTAGCACTGCATTGCTCTTAAACTCTTATCTGCACAAAAGCTACAGTATAAAATAAAACAAATTATTTTAGTATAAAAGCTGTTGCTTGTTCAAAATACAGTCTCTTTTTAAATTATTTTATCTTAGTAAACTAGCAGAAAAGATATATAAATATGGCTACATTAATAGGCTGATATAACATTAACTTTAAAGAGGGGAAAGGAAGAAGGGAAAACCAAATTTAACAAAAACATTTAAAATAATGTTTAGCATCAAGTGCATAAAGCTGTTGCAAAATGATGTCACTGGCCCCTCATGTAAATACCCATGAGTAGGTTGTTTTTAAATCTCCTCAATCTGGAGCTAAAGCAGGTTGTGCTGCACAGATAAGATGAGGCTCCCCAGTCTTCTCGGATTGGTGAGCACATCTGGCATTCTGAAAACATGTTGTGGATGCGTTTGCAAAAATTATTTCTTCAATTTAAAAATGGCTGTGGCTGTGTAGAGGGATGGGGAGACTTGCATATACAGAACATGGCTGCCATCATGGCTTTTATCAAATGCTTATCAACCTATTCTAAGTGGATGGAGAACTTTTGGCCCTCAGGATATTGTTGATGACCAGGCAGTAGTGAGCCCAGTGGAACCCAGCAGCATAAACATCTAATAAATAAATATTGCCCTCTTTAGTGAACAACAAAAAAGGTAAAAATTAAATGCTTATTAAAATGATTTACTGTATACATGAGCCACTTAGATTGTATAATCAAAATGTATGATTCTAGGATGCATAAAAATATGTGTAATAATAAGCTAAGTTGCAGGAATGACTGAAAGGAAGTCATATTATACAAAGAAGGTAGAAGGTATAAAAAGAGAAGTAAAAAAGGAGGGGGAAACTAAGAAAAGAGAGAGTAAGGCAAGATTATCCAAGCCAAAGTCACAGGAACAGTCTTGAGAGATTGATCAAGGTCTACTGACCAGTGTTAAACCCTTGAACTGTTTTTAAAATTTCAGATTGTTCACTTCCACCTAGAGGAATAAACACCACTGTTTCTGAAGGCACATTTTAGAATGTAATGGCTTTTCTTTGGATTTACAATCTGTAGGTAAGAATTACAATTGTGTGCTATGGCATTATAATCAATAAAATGGAATTGTGCCCCTTTCCTTTTCATAGACTACCCAGTCCAAACTACATCATCTATTGAACCATGGTAAACAATTGTGCTGACAAAGCATTAACTCCTACAAATTTATGCCAGTAACACCTCACTACAGACACTGTATACATGAGGATGCAAAATAAGTGGCTGTTTAGCCTCAGCAAATGGCAAAACATCACTGACCTTCACTGATTTCTGAAGCTAGGCACCTAGGGTCCTGAGTAATGCTGGGAATTCCAGGTTTTTTTTGACAAGATATGGGAAATTATAAAAAGAAAACCATAGTAAAAAACATAGTCAATGTTTTTAGCTGTTTTTATGTTTTCCCTAGTTTTGTATGCTGCCCAGAGTCCACTGGAGTTGGGCGGCCAATAAATTTAAATAAATAAACCATTTGCATAAGTCTGCCCTGAAAACTGCATAAAAACACTTACAAGCTATCAAGTTCAAGCTGAGGGATCTTTCTCTTTCAGGTTTAGCATCATGAAGTAAAAGACAATTTATGAACTTGAATTCATATTGTGACTACAGTGGACTTAATGAAGTGTTGAGCTTAGAACAAGAAGAATCAGGTTCAAAGCCCAACTCAAGTATCACACTAATTGGATGACCTGGACCAGCCATTCAGTCTAATCTAATTCAAAGGGAGGATAAGAGACAAACAGAAGAGCAGCAAGGTCCCTTATGGAAGGAAAGGATGAAAACATAACCAAGGTTATGCTGGAAATATTAACAAGAGAAGAAGAATAATCCAGATAAAAGCACAGCTGGTTGATTTGTTTAGTGGTATGCATTGTGGTGAAGTATAAAAGTGAAAAAAGAATATTGAAACTCATGAAAGACAGAATATTAACTATTCTTACTGAGAGAATTGAGGCTTGTAGTCCTTTTACAAAAAGTTCTGCAAAACTTTAGGTTACTGGAATCAATTTAATTAGGGATGTGGGAGATAATGAACTCCCTTAAAGTATCCATAATAGTTAGGTGGGAGAGAGGAGACTGACTTCCCTACCCAGTAGTCTGACCCAATAATTCTATTATTCAATAAGTGACTCAATGCATGTAACAACAGTGCTCCTTCACACATTTGCCAGTTGGAAGAAATGCTGAATCCCATGTGAGACTTTATAGCAATTTTTGAGGCTGATTCTAATGTTCACTGAAAAATTACTTCTCACCTTCTGATCTCGGAAAACATTGGACACTGAAGCAAATTGCCTTCTAAGAAGCAGTGCTAGCAACAGACTATTAATTTCTCTTTCCCCGCTGCTGCACACACGTGTGTACCTCCATTTATTTTGATCCTGTTCTCTCAGTGAATACAGAATGTGTATTTGAATTTTAAACATCTTTTGTTCTAAAATCAAAAAGGGTAAAAGAGGTTTAACAGTGAAACTTAATTGTACAGTCCAAGCTAATTCAATACGAACGAAAAGAACACGACATTAAATGTTCCTGGATGCAAAAGCACCGTCTTTGATTCTAAAACCTCAGAAAGCCCCCACTCCCAAATTGCACTCCCCACCCCCACCCTCAGTGCTGCTATTAACAGAATGGAGGGAGGAGCCGTATGGGTGGGTGGGTGGCTGGCATTGCAACCAAGTTGCTGTGGCAGAAGGTTCCCTCTCTAAAAGCTGCTGTCTGTGGGTGGATAGCTTCACCCACATGAAGAAATTTGGTCAAGAGAGGACTGGTGAATGCATAAAGCTAACTGAAATCACCTGTGCTGCTCCAAGACAGAAAGAAGCCCTGCAAATGGAATACTACTTAAATATAGTCCCACGAAGGCTTAAAGCGACACTCTTACTCACTGATATTCAGTGCCTGGGTTCACATATTGGGCTGTTTTTACAATGGATTGTTAAATGATCCATGTTACATAAACAAGCTTGTTTGGGTTTACTTTAGCATTGCGTGTAAGCCCTGCTAGAGGTTGAAGCATCTGTTTCTGCATATGAGCATTGCTGAGAGCAGGAATTTGACCTGAGGAATTCTTAGTGAAGCAGGTTTTAGAACTGTAAGAGAAAGAATATTTATTTAAGGAGATACATTGTGGTGTAGGCAAAGCTATATCCTTCCAGGAGGAGTCTAAGAGTATATTCTGCATGCATTTTTTGCCTGGGAATAAAGGCAGAAAGAAGCAATATCAAATTAGACAAAAGAGGGGACACAGGGTAAATCCTTAACACACTACTATCCTCTGTAGTCATGTAGTGTTGAACAGCCAGTGCAATTAGATTTGGATCTTCAGCACCCCTATTCACTGGCTTGTTAATCCCCAGCTCCCATCATGTCTCAAAAAGGTTCTGTGTTGATCTTTGGGCAAAGGCTCAATAAGTCCACCTGCCAGGATATCTTCTGGTGAGTCCAATGAGTTATTCGTCTTGAGCACCTATGAAATAGTGGTACTTGGTATCTATCTGCTTTGTTCTAGATGTAGTTTTCTCCATCTGAAGAGCTGAGTACATCCTGAGTACAGACTGTTGGCATGATGCCTCTATCCCAAAGTTCATTAAAAGTTTATGTAGCCACCTAGCCTTTTGTCATGTTTGTGCCTTTTAAGCATTTGATGAAGATCTTCTTCAAAGCTTGTGGTTGTTGCTTGCCCGGATATAGGGAACAAATCTGATACTTTATGGAGTCAGTCCTTCAAGGTAGTCCAGATAGGAAACCAAAATCATAAGTAGTAATACTACCTTTATTGTAAGGTTACAGTAACAGAATTTTGCAAGGCTGAAAGCACTTCCCCCTCTCCCCTGCCACTACTTTTCAGAGAACTAGGGAGTGTCTCTTCTGAGATGCTTTCTCCACCCTCATTCCTCATTTGGACTCAAATTTCATTTATCAGACCATTATCTAGGCTGCAGCTCTCCCTCCTGTCTCCCAAGGTTATTTTCATAGCCCATTACATCTAGTTATTCTTTCTCCATCTCATCAAAATATGCAATACTGAGTACAAGGTGGCAGAATCCTGTCTCTCTTGAAGTACTGTGAGCGTCTAACTGTAATAAGGGAAAAAACGCTCTCAGGGTCAAACCAGCCTCTCCCTCTGAGGTACTTTGGTTCTGAGGTAACCTGCACCTAGGGGTGAACAGCAACTGGGAAATTAGGTCCCATTGCTGCCGCCTCCACCACTTTGTTCTAAACTAGTTTCTTCCTTCCACACCAGCCCTCTGGGGAACCAGCAGAGGATTGAAGGGGAAATAGCCTCACCCTGGGTCTGGCTAAACACAGGGAAGCCAAACAAAAACTGACATTCAGAGATCAAATGTTTCAGTATTAACAATATATCAGGTATTCTTGAAGCTACTAAAGCACCAACTCCATACTGAGCCATCAAAACATGTTTTGTATTGTCGAAGGCTTTCATGGCCGGCATACAATGGCTGGTGTGGGTCTTCCGGGCTGTGTGGCCGTGTTCTGGAAGTTTTGTTTCCTAACGTTTCGCCAGCACCTGTGACCAGCATCTTCAGAGTGCAGGAGCACAGACAGGAGCAGTTCTGGGCACCCTGGGCACAGAGAGAACTGTGTGGCCACACAGCCCGGAAGACCCACACCAGCCAAAACATGTTTTAACTGCATATACCTCCATTTTTGCGTTGGTGGTAGAGAAATTTCTGTTTGCAGTCACTGAAAAGATTTAAAGTAATCATTAAGTAATAACTGATCTAGTGTAACTATACCCTTTTGCGCTCATTTTTTCCAGTAAAAACTTTACCACACAACAGTTCCAGGGCTTGGCACCTAGTTACCCACATCCATGTGCTCTGTGCATGGATGCCTAGGAAGGAAGCCAGAATGAAGTGACCTCAGGTTAGCAATCTTTTAAAGAGCAGGCAGAGTGATAAAAAGGGGATACAGAATAAATAGTTAATTATCTATCGATGCTGTACTGTTCCCTTGTGGTCAGTAGGCTATGAGGTGCTAAGGAGTCTGTGTCATTGGATTTCGATGTCCAATACAATTCTGTGGAGTCCTTGGTGTTCTATGCAGACATTTCATTACCCAACTAGGTAACATCTTCAGTGCTAGGAGCAGGGTTTGCTCTCTGTCGTGTGCTGGTGGGGGAGTTCCCTCCCCCCGGTAGTTCCTAGATTAGGCTGTTGTCTACTGCTTGTCAGCTATATAGCTTCCCAATAACATGACAGTTCTGCCAACTTCAAAAGAAATGGAAAGGGAAAAACATGTTCTGGATTCAATTTCTATGTAGTCATGAAATAATGTATACTTCCAGCACAATTCTCTATATGTTTATTCATCCAAGAGCAAACAACCACCTTATGTCTTAGTATGATGTTTGACCCAGTCACAATTAATAAAGCTTACTCTAAAATAAATGAGTTTATAGAACTCAGTCAACCATAATGGGGACTGTTTTGTTTATGACTTAACGTGATTAATAGATTCAGTTATTGTAAATTGTAAACCATGGTTTATCTCAGAATGATATATGAATTAAACCAGTATAATCAATGAGAATTTTGTTTTTTTAATGTAACTTGAGATTTTCTAGGCTAAAAAATGATGTAAGAACTATTGCAAAATCTTTCCCAAATTAACTACTGAGGGTTCCCTCCCTCCCCCAATAATTCCATATTGATCAAATTCCTTCTATTTTGTTTTTGGTTTCCAGAGTTCTTTAATGAAGGTCTGGCTATGAAATAGAAACATCACAATGGTTGGATTCACACAAGAACAATCCATATTATATATATAGATTTATGACAATGATATGAATATAGATTATAACAATCCATATTATATTAACAATCCATTGTTATATTATGGCATATAACAATGGATGAACCAGGCCTTGATTTGTTTAGCGTGATATCCAAATCAAAACTCTGTGCTGTTTATTGTCTTCCTCATAAAATGCCGGTCTTTGAAGGCAAGTAAAGAAGTACAGCTTCTTATTTTGATTCAAAATAAGAACCAACCAGAGTACTGAATCTGCACAAGTGATTGAAGAAGTTTAGGGTTGTTCAGTCACTCCCACTCTGGAGTATCTAGCTTGTGCAAGGCACATCTGAATTCTGGCTCAGCATGGAAGACAGTTTTTCAAAGACAAAAGAAAAAACCTGAACCAGACGACTCCATTATCACAAGGAACAGATAGAAATGATCCCACCTGCCAAAAAAGAGTGTGGCCTCAAGACATATATACTGTGCAGACATATATATTGTGCAGACTGGAGGAAAAGAACTGTAAGAATATAAACCTTGATTTCACTATAAATAGGGCTTGCATTCAATGCACAGCAGTTGCTGAAATTCTTTCATAAAGACTTCACAGGCTTTTCTATAATAAATCTACTTTTCAAAAGCTCTTGTGTCCCTGAATGCCTGTTGTGCCTGCTTCCAGTTCAGCTTGTTGAAAGAAGGCCAACTACAGTGTGGAATGCAGACACATAAACTTCTTTATAACTTCTTGCATTTCAACAGCAAATAGAGGCTAATTGTACATGATACTATAAGCCATAAAGTAGTTTGTTTGCTTTTAGATTAGCATGATGTGTTAGACCTGGATGACATCTAAAGGGGCAGACCCAATACATTTGTAATCCACTAAAATGCTTCATTATATTGTTCCCATGTGTAGAAAGTATCTCTTGTGGACTATGCCATAAGATTTTCTCTTTCTCAAGGCAACAGAATTCCTTTTGCTAGGAAATACACACCAAGATGAAAACTATAAACATGAGTTGCCATTGAAAATGGCAGCCTTGTAGCTAATTTTCACTCCTCATAGTAGCATACAATTCTAAATACATCTGACTCACTTGATAAGCTATCATGTTATATACATCATTACAATGTTGTCTTAATCACTTTTGTTTCAGGACCTGCTCCAACAAGTTCAATGCTGCTTACAGAAGTCATTTTTTCCCTTTCATATTATAACAATGTTAAGAGGTAGATGAGGCCACAAGAGAACAGCTCAACAGTGATACCAATTTTCTGAAAAGCGAAATTTAGGCAGAAGATTTTCCAAATTCTTGAAGAAACTAATAAGACCCACTTTTAATAAAATTAGAAAAAGTATACCATTTTTCCAATAGCCAGAAGTTACTGAAGTGAAATAGTTGAAATAAACAGTGGAATAAAATGCAGTTAATATCATTTGCATATTTTAATCAATGAATTAAAACATTTACTTGGAAAGTATTTTTAATTGTTGCTGGTACTGCAATACATGACAGATAAATAGAGCATACTTCCTTATTTAAATTTAAGGGGAAAAGGTGTTCATCTTCATCTGTATTTGCCTGTCTTCTAAAGTCAGGCAAAAAACTGTATCTTTGTTGAAATAATCTGGATTCTTATGGGATACCGTGCCTGTGAGAACAACCATGACAGCCACTGCTGCTGTTGGGGAATATTTCACTCTTCCTCCATATATGGTCTATGTGCTTTAGGAAAAAGGAGAAGATTCTGGAAGTAGCCACTAATTTATAATTGAAAGCATAATAGCAACAGTTCTTGCTTATAAGTCACTCTTGCCTGAAACCACCTCTGCATGTGAAAAACAAGCAATCAGTTTTTCCAGAAGAGATTTCTTTTCATAGAACCACCAGATCTGGATAGCAAAAAAAGGGATCATCAGATAGCTCCAATTTGATATAGGAAAGTCTTCTTTGCTCTCATCTGGATTTTTGCAGACCAGATCTGGTAGCAGTACTTTTTCAGTAGTGATGAATATACTGTATTGTGCATCTAAGAGATGTATAAATATAGTCACATGAAAAAGAAAGTACACCCTCTTTGAGTTCTATGGTTTTACATATCAGGACATAATAAAAATCATCTGGTCCTTGCAGTTCTCAAAAGTAGGTAAATACAACCTCAGATGAACAACACATGACATATTGTACCATGTCATCATTTATTTTACAAGAAGAAAGCCAAAATGGAGAAGCCATGTGTGAAAACTAAGTATGCCCTTACTGCTTCCATAGGTATGAAGAGGCTAAGTAACAGCCAGGTGCTGCTAATCAAATGCCCTTGATCAACTGGTCATCAGCAAGTGTGACTACCGCTATAAAAGCCGAAGTTTTAGGAGTTCGCTGGTCTCAAGCACTGAGGTGTGTGTTAACACAATGCCAAAGAGTAAAGACATCAGCAATGATCTTAGAGAAGCAATTGTTGCTGCCCATCAGTCTGGGAAGGGTTATAAGGCCATTTCCAAACAATTTAAAGTCCATCATTCTACAGTGAGGAAGGTTATTCACAAGTGGAAAACATTCAAGACAGTTGCCAGTCTTCCCAGGAGTGGATGTCCCAGCAAATGCACCCCAAGGTCAGACTGTGCAATGCTCAGAGAAATTGCAAAAAATCCAAGAGTTACATCTCAGACTATACGGGCCTCAGTTAGCATGTTAAATGTTAAAGTTCATGACAGTACAATTAGAAAAAGTCTGAACAAGTATGGTTTGTTTAGAAGGGTTGCCAGGAGAAAGCCTCTTCTCTCTAAAAAGAACATAGCAGCATGGCTTAGGTTTGCAAAGTTGCATCTGAACAAATCACAAGACTTCTGGAACACTGTCCTTTGGACAGATGAGACTAAAGTGGAGATGTCTGGCCATAATGCACAGCGCCACGTTTGGTGAAAACCAAACACAGCATATCAGCACAAACATCCCATACCAACTGTCAAGCACAGTGGTGGAGGGGTGATGATTTGGGCTTGTTTTGCAGCCACAGGACCTGGGCACCTTGCAGTCACTGAGTCACCATGAACTCCTCTGTATACCAAAGTATTCTAGAGTCAAATGTGAGGCCATCCATCCAACAGCTAAACCTTGGCCAACATTGGGTCGTGCAACAGGACAATGATCCCAAGCACACCAGCAAATCTACAACAGAATGGCTGAAAAAGAAAATAATCAAGGTGTTGCAATGGCCCAGTCAAAGTCCAGACCTCAACCCGATTGAAATGCTGTGGTGGGACCTCAAGAGAGCTGTGCAGAAACAAATGCCTGCAAACCTCAATGAACTGAAGCAATGTTATAAAGAAGAGAATGCCAAAATTCCTCCACAATGATGTGAGAGACTGATAAAGTCATATAGAAAACGATGGCTTTCTTTTTGTAAAATAAATGACATGGTGTAATATGTCATGTGTTGTTGTTCATCTGAGGTTGTATTTACCTATTTCTGAGAAATGCTAAGGACCAGATGACTTTTATTATGTCCTGATATGTAAAACCATAGAACAAAAAGAGGGTGTACTTTCTTTTTCACACGACTGTATACTCCTGCTAGCAAAGCATACCCAATAACTCCTGTGGTTGGGTTGAGGAACCTTACTTTAAAATACTATCTTAGAATAACATTTTGTGTTTATTGTGATTGCAAGTGGGGAAATAAATAATAAAAGGAGAAATTCTAGAATAAGAAATCAGAGTTTCAGTTTTGGAAGATGCTTCACTCCTGCTGTTTTTTTAATTGGTCCCTTCTTTGGGTCCAATATTCTTTGATTTCTTGGAATATTACACCTCCTAAAATATAAAAAACATAGAACAAAATTCAGAAAACACACTTTCACTTGCCTATGTTGCTATAGAAACTGACATTTCTTCATAATTGCTATACCACTACTAGATAGCAGGACTATAGCAAAATGGCCAATCTCATTTGCAGATGGTGAAAAAAAAAAAGAACATTTATTTTTTGAGAAGGGAGAAAAAGTAGATTTTGGCTGGTTTTGAAGAGATGCGTACAATTTTACAATAACAACAACCTTCTTTTTATTTCCTTTAAAAAAAAAAAATCTTTTAACACTGCTGCCTCCAATTGTAGTAAAGCATGTATTAATTCCCCTACCCATCCAATACATTTTTACCATTTAATCTAAGACTGGATTGGATCAGATCAATGTTTTATTCCAAATCCTCCTAGAATAATGCCAGCTGTGTAATACTGGATTTACTCTTGGAGAGAAGCACTTAGGCACTAAACATGGACACCAAAGTTTTCCTTCTATCATGGTTTAAACAGGTCTGGGACCCCAGTCACACTAAGCCATGATGATATTGTTTGATTTAGGCTTACTGCAATCTGTGAATCCAGGCCATTATGGTTTATAAACCTTGGCTTATGGCTTAGCATATAGGAACAAGACTGTGATGGCTTGTTCAATAATCCTTTGTTATAACAAACTATGGCTTAGCATGGTATGAGAATCAAGGCAGTAAAAAGAGAGTGCTTTTAATTGCCTCCAGTGAGGCACTAAAAGAGACTGATTTTTAAAAATGTCTTCAAGTATTCTCTGCAGGAAATATTCTCCCAAATTCTGTGTTCTTGCACATAAGTTAACCATATACTGAGCTCTTCCCAAGAGAGCATGTTGCTTGTTTGAAAACTAGGTAGGCCTATCAGCATATTCCATTATTTCTCATTTAGAAGCTTGCCTTTAAATTTAGCATTCATAGTTGGCTTATAGGGAAAAGCAGATTTACAGGAGAAAGTAAGAGCCAAGGAAGTTGAACATGACTATACATTTACACACAACACTCATAAAAACTTGAATAATGCTGTGACCACCCTTTTGCAGTGCCTGGAGGCTATGGGGGTCTGGATGGGGAACAACAGGCTTCAGCTGAACCCTGGTAAGATGGAGTGGCTGTGGATTGGAGGCCTCTCTGTATCTGAGAACATACCATCTTTGGCTTTGGACGGGGTCACACTGCCCCAAACAGATCTGGTGTGTAACCTGGGGGTCCTCCTGGACTTGCGACTACTGCTCAAAGAGTGGCCAGGAGGGCCTTTGCTCACCTTCGGGTGGTGCACCAGTTATGCCCCTTCTTGGATCAGGACGCTCTCCAGTCAGTCACTCATGCCCTGGTCATCTCTTGGTTAGACTATTGCAATGAGCTCTACATGGGGGTACCCTTGAAGAGTATCCAGAAGCTACAGCTGGTTCAAAATGCAGCCATGCGAATATTAGGTGCCCCTAGGATGGCACACATAATACCTTTGCTGTGGGAGCTGCATTGGGTGCCAATTTGCTTCTGGGCCCAATTCAAGGTATTGGTTATCACCTTTAAGCCCTACATGGCATGGGTCCAGGTTACTGAGGGACCATCTCATCCCCATTATGTCAACCCATCCTGCGCAGGCAGGCAGACAGGGCATGTGGCAGATCCCGTCAGCAACGGAATGTCGGCTGACAGGGCCCAGGAAGAGAGCCTATTCTGCCATTGCCTCCGCCCTTTGGAATATTCTGCCCCCAGAGGTGCGGCAGTCCCTACCCTCCCTGTTTTCCAAAAAGGTTTAAAGACCTGGCTCCGTCAGTGTGCATGGGGTGATATGGGCTCTAGCCACTCCTGGAGGTGGTTAGACCCCTGACGATGCTCTCTGGAATTACTTGCCAATTTTCTATCTTCTTGGAATTTATTCATTTTTAGGATTGTTTTTATGTTGTATTTTAATGAATTTTTATCTTCTTGTAAACCGCCCAGTCATTTCACGAGATGGGCAGTGACAAATGTGATGAATAAACAAACAAACAAACAAACAGGTGGAACTTTGATCACACTGTTGTAGCCAACATCTTGACTTTTTAACCATACCCTGTGGACACCCTTGTTATGATAACATTCGAAACAACTGATTTCTACATCCCAAGGATTTTTTTTCTCAGATAGTTGCTACAAGTGCTGACATCTAGCTTGTTCTAAACAAACTGCTGTATAGGTCCCTAAAGAAAAGTGTTACATTGATCTCTGATTTTGTGAAAGAGATGTTCACAAAATAGTAACAAAATGTCAGCTGTTTGAACTGTGTATTTGCTATTCTACTATAAATACACTAGTATACCTAATTAGAAAAGCCCAAACAACTGACCAAAAAGATCTTAATCTGTGCCGAGCCAGGCTTTTAGACTATAAAAGGCAAGAGGACTAGACTTGGTTTTCAAAATGGGACATTTAATTCTAGTTCTAAGGGTAATCATGAATGTAATAATTATTTGCTTTAAGCAGATCTGGCACACAAATACCACACTACATAAGTCTTATATTCTAGGCCCCTCAGATGGGTTGGCTCTCTTTTCACGATGAATATTTAATAATAGAGAAAGCTTTTTGTGGTACCTATATAATTAAAAGACTGAGTCTGACTTTTACAAACCTACATAAATTAGGAGGTGGTATAGTGCCATCTTAAAATTATCTACATTATTATATAAAAGGGATTTGTACCATCTCTATAATGTTAAAGATAAGGTAGGAACTAATGTCTTCAAAAGTGGTAAGCTGAGATAGCATTAAGGAAGATAAATCATTATGTTTTGGTTTTGGTATCAGCTGTTTCTAAATAGAAATATAAGCTTGAATTTAGCATCATATCAGGAGACGCATAAAGCCCCGTTTTTGCCTTGTACTAAGACCAGTTTTAACTTAAATATATATACTGAATTTTATTTCATGATTTTGCAAAAGAATTAACTATTTCAAAGGTAATACAAAGTTTTATGGACACAAATAAAATCAGGGCATTAGGACTGAGAAGCAATACGCAAGCCAATTTTAAAAACAGCTTATTACACACTGTATTAAGCTGTTTTTAAAATTATGGTTTGCTGAATAAAACATAACTAAGCTTATTTGTTTACTTCAAGTTTACTCTGCCTTTTTTGAACGCTCAAGGCTGTATATTTGATGTCTTTCCTAATTTTAAACCCACAACAACCCTGTGACAAATGGGCTAAGAATAAATGACTCATTCCAATGAGTTCTGGAATAGGAACTTGAATCTGTTCTCCTTGGGTCCATGTTTAACCATAACTAACTGTAACAAAGATAAAATGAAACAATTTGCTTTCTAGTTTAGTGTGCTGGTGAACAGTATTAGACAATTTTGTGAGATAGACTGGGCTAAGAGGAAGTGCCAGGCTCAAAGTCAAGGTAACTTGGAGATGTATTACCCTGCTCCAAGTCCAACATCTTACCATGAGTAATAAAACCACTAAACCAGTAAGAAAACGATTTACCTCAGAACTTGGTTTTCCCTCTTCATTTCAACTGCATCTATTTTCTGCCTCTCTAATGGTTTTAGTGATCCCGATATCTGCAAAAGTCAATACATGTTAAGCCCTACTCTATGTGAGCTTTCCCCAATAGTGCCTCCATATATTTTGTATCTCCAATGGTCTGGAATTACAAGGGTTAAAAAGTATGGCCAACAGTCAAGGATAAGGAAATCCATAATAGTTGTCCAGAATGCTTGGTTTGTGAAGGCTGCTCTACATGGATACTAGATATACTTCAGCAGTACTTGAACTGTGATCCAAAAACTGCACAAAAAATATCTGGCACATGGCCCACTTTAAATGGTTATTGCAGGATATTACTAAGGATTAGTTAAGATAAGCCCCATGAACTTGCGAGCAGAAGATAATGAAATAGATCCTTACCGAAGATATCGGGGTTTCTAATGCTGACTTGCAGAATAAGCACAAGCTAGTTCAGACAAAACGGCATAGAGTAGTACTATTCACTTCAAATTTAAAAAGGAGGAAGAAAATGTGGTACATTGGATAAGAAGGGAATGGCTACAATTGCTAGGCTCAAACAAAACCCAAGCCAAACTAAACAAATTTCATAATGGTTTAGGGCAATGTGTGAATCTAGTTAGTCTGGGAATCTTTTGAGACCAATCACCACTTGGTGTTATTTGTAACAGCCTGATACAATGTATATCTGTAAATATGCATTAGGAAAATGATGACACACCAATACAAAATTAAAAAGAACACTTCCCAAATGGTTATGAATGAGGAAAAAATAAGAAAACATGGAAATTAAAGTCTACCAGTGTCAGAAAACATATTCCTTTGCTACCTGTCCTTAAATCAACAGTGCTTCCCTATACTGCTCTGGTTCTCAACAGTGGTATGCTGAGACATACCTATGACAGAAATGTTTTGGGAGATTTTAAACAGAAGAAAATATTTCTGGAGACCATGAGTACTTGGATGGTGAAGGACTTGGCATACAGATACTTTCATCAATCCTTCCAGTTGAAGGTCATAGAGCAAGAGGAGAAAACAGGATCCTGAAAGTCAACAACTGGTGCACAGCTGAAGTTGCCAAAATGGGTTTGGGTTCTACAACAGTGGTCTATGCTGTTTTCATGAAGGACTACTGGGAAAAGATGGGATACATGTTATTAAAATGAAGAGAGTGTTTGGCTGGGGCTCACCAAAATATCAGGAGGGTATTAAATTAGAATAAAAAGAGGAGTATAGCAAAAGTGCAGAACTGAAACACAGCCAAGGACCAGGGACCAGAAAGCAGAACACAAAGAGACAAGCAGGAGATCAGGATCAGTACTCAGTTTACAGGACACTATAACAGATGGGCACTCAAAACCTCAGATATTTACATACTAATGAACAGAGTATAGGAAATACTAGAGAACTAGCAATCCTAACTTAGGAAAACAACTATGAGGTCACAGCCATTACTGAAACTTGGTGAGATGATACCAATGATTGGCTCACAGTACTGGAAAGCTACAATTTACTCAAAAGGAATAGGCCCAATAGAAGGAGTAGGTATATTGCACCCTACATAAATAGAAAATATCCTTGCACATTCAGGAATCAGTTGAAAGGATACTGTTGAAAGATTTGTGTAAGAATAAAGGAGAAATAACACTGTTATAGACCATCCAGGCAGGTTCATCAATAGAAACACCTTTCTAAACACTAACAGCAGATTCTACTTCTCTTGAAGACACAGAACATAACTATTTCCTTTAATAACAAGGCATGCAAACTGGGAAGGAAAAAAGAATAAAGAAGATACTATTTAGATCTCAACAGCAATCAGCCATTAATCCAGTTTACAATGCTCAGGCGTTAGAATGTTCACATATTAAACCAAATGCTTTCAGTGATAGTTAAGTGTTTCCTGAATGCAGAATTTAAATAGAAAAGATGTCCATTGACCAGATACTGTACTTTATTTCTCCCCTTTTCTTTCTTTTCTCTCTGCAATGTATGTGTATTTATTACAAAATCCAAATGCACTGAGAGCTAGCCTTACAAAGGGAAATGTTTTTCAGTAAATGCACCTCATTCTATAAGACAAGAGATAATTATACAGAGTGAACCATTTGCCTGCTGGTTTAAATACATGGATTCATGGCTAATTACAGCCTTCTCTCTGCACTAGTATACAATGAAATGAATGGCAGTTGTGTAATAGAGGTAAAATATATCTATTTTCTTTTAACACTATTTAAAGAACAATTTCTTTCAGACAATAGGAAACACAGTATATCTTATATTACACAATAACACATATACACACATGTGTGCATATATATATACATATATATATGCATACACACACACACATATTATTCAGAGGCTTACTGATTCATGTGAAAGAATATTATTAGACTAAAGATCTATAATTTTGAACACTAAAATGACATTCCACTTACAAGAAAAACTTAGAAACTGCTATTTATATATTTTCTCATAAAACAGAAAAGTTTAAACCTATCCCTAGACTACTCAGGTTGGCATACCAAACAATTCTAGCTAAAGAGTCTGAAAATATGATATTGTACGCCCACACATCAGCTTGATATTAAACAAATCTGACACAAAACAAAATTGCATGCTGGACTTCAGATATGGGAATATTAATTTCACTTCAGGCTTGGATTAGCAGGAAGGGGATATTTCCAGTAAGTACTAAAAACATCTAACAGTGGCTGCATGTGTCATCTACAGCTCCTAGCTAAAACCATTAAAAAATACTGTATAATCAATATCTACAACCCACCCTATGATAGGAATGTCTAGTCAGTCCTGGGAACATGGAAGAAACAGGATTGTTGCAAATGAGACACCTCAAACAAGTGAAAGGGGGAAGCATGAGAAATATGTTGAGCTGGATAATGGTTTTGACAGGTTTTCAGGATTCTTAGGAGTACCCTACTAATAAAAATCTTTTTTATTAGTTCTTGTTTTCTGAACTTTTCTGCCTTGAAGGGCCTGACACATCCAGAACAAAATCAGTTCCTTTCCAGAGTTAAGTTGGTAGGCTTGTATTAAGCAGCAGCAACAAATCACATCGCAGTGTTACAGTCATTAGGTCCAAAGACTGCAGCAGACCTACATGCTAAATTTCCTCTTTAGCTACTCTGGCAACAGTTGCAGAAGCTAATTATCTAACTTGCAGTTTCAGGGAACTATTAATACATTTGCTTGTCCTCCAGTATAGACTTTGCTCAGCACTTCCTCACTACACTTTATACTGGATGAAGGATCCAATTTCTGTGCAAAAGAATAAATGGACATAAATCTATAATCAGAAATTACAATTACCAAAAACTAGCAGGGGAGTATTTCAAATCCTCAGAACATTCTGTCACTGACTTCAAGGTGGCCAGCATTTGGAAAAAGAAGTAAACTGATTCCCTGGTAGGGAAGGATGGACCACAGGGCCACTGTAAGGAATATTAATGCTGGAAGTAGCCCAGATCTGTTCAGAGCTGGACTCTGACTAGGCAGATCTACGTAAGATGCCAACAGCTTGATATTGTGGAGTTATTTGGACTGTTTGATCCTGTGACACCTGAGGAAGTGGACAAAGCCTTCCAAACTTTGAGTACAGCCACCAATTTATTAGATCCAAATCCCTCCTGTGTGAGAAGTTGGCTCAGGAGACAACCTATAGTTGGATCCATGCAACGGTGACTGAGGGAGGGGGTGGTCTCTCCAGCCTTGAAGGAGACAGTGGTGCTCAAGAGGCCATCACTGGATCCAACTTTTCTGAATATTGTCCAGTCTCCAATCTTTCTTTTGTTGGGAAGGTTGTTGACAAAGTGATCAAACAACTGTTGCAGAGGAGGAAAGAGATTACCTGTCCAATTGGATTTCAGGCTAGGATACAGTATGGAGTCCACATTGGTCATGCTTGTCGATAACCTTTGGCCGAGCTAGGATAGGGGTGATGGATCCATCCTTGTGCCCCTTGATCTCTCAGCAGTTTTTGATGCCTTTGACCATGGTAGCCTTCTAAACCAAATGCAGGGATTGGGTTTGGGAGGCATTCTATTGTGGTGCCTCTCCTCCTTTCTCTGTAGTCAGTGTTGACAAGGGGAGGGAAGGTCATGCCCATTGCTCCTCACTTGATGCACTTGAACATTGCCCCTCACTTGATGCACACTCTCATCCCACCCTTTATGTAATATCTACATAAAACCATGGGTGAGGTCCTGTTGGTTTGGCAGCTTGACATGGGCCTGCCCTTGAAGATGTTGTAGGGGAATATGGGCACACCTTAATATGCTCATATGTCATCAATGCTCCATAAGCTGCAGTGGTTGCTGGTTTGCTTCTGGGTACAATTCAAGGGGATGGTTGTCATCTATAAAGCCCTTCATGGCATGGCGCTGGGCTATTTGAGGGACTGCCTATTCCAGTAGTTTCTGCCCATCCATAAGATCAGACATAGTGGGGATGCTCCAGGTATCTTCTATCAAATAATGTAATCTAGTGGAACTCTGAAGTGTGCCTTGTCCATTGCAGCACCTGCCCTCTGGAATAGCATTGCCTGGCACATCCCCAAGGGTCCCAGCCTATAAGAGTTCCACAAGTCTTTGAAAACATGGTTGCACTCCCAGGTCTGGGGTTAAGTTGGTTATTGAGCTACTGGTGTATTTTTTTATCATTAACATGTTTTTTGTCTGGGCACACATTCTTTTAATTATGTAAACTGCCCAGAGCCATTTGGCATTTGGTTGGCTTTCAATAAATAAATAATTTTTTAAAAAAAATTATGTTACAGTACTGACCTCAAGGTGGATATCCTTGAAAAAACATAACAGACTGATTTTATTAGGAAAGAGCGGAGTTAGAATTCATCCAGAGAATTAAGAACATTTCTCACATATTAAACAGAGATCCACAACTTTTAACATACTATGAATCTTCTCGAGCTCAGGACCTGGTTATCTATGGACCACCTATTTCCAGAAGTCTTTGCCCATCCATCAAGACCTGGAAGAAAGGGCCATCTCCGGATCCTGATCTTTAGCGAGTGTCATTGGTAGAGATCTTGGGCTCAGACCCTCTTGTACACCGAGCCACTTCTCTAGAGCAGCATTGCCGCTGACATCAGATAGTTTCCACTTCTTTTGGCTTTTTCAGCAAGTCCTTAGAGTATGAAGGGTTGTACTGGTTATTATTCCCCCTGGTGGGTGAATGTCTTATATGTGTGGGTTATTCCAAAATATTTATGCTGATATGGCTTTAATCTTATTAAAGGCCTGTAAACTGCTCAGAGTTAGTTATGTTTGGAATAGACTATAAATGAAGTAGAAAGTATAGTGTTAGTCAAGACAAGAAAGTTACTCAGCTCCCTGCATCCTCCTTCCCAGGGAAAATTACTGTCACCAAAGTTCAACACTTAGAACATAGATTAGGACACTAAGAGACAAAAACAACACTGATAACCAAGATCCCCGAGGGATGAAGTAACCCATCAATAGCAACTTTGTTGAAAGAACATGGCCTTAGTCAAACTCAAGTAGTATACTTTGTAGTACTGCCACATTACCTCATCATTCTGTCCTCACTGAACACACGATATTCTGCTATATCCAATAAAATGTGTTATTGTAACCAATTACTAATTTTAGTGCACCAATCATAAGTGTACCATAATTTGCATAAGTCTCTATGAAGAGGTTGCATCTCCAATCCCTTTTAGTAGCCTCAGCTTTCTCTGGTACTATTAATAGTGTGTCTGATCCCCATTACTAAAGAACTCGCTAGAGAAATTTCTCCTACAAAAGTGTAGTAAATACATTAAGTAATAAAATAACATAACACATGAATGTGATTGTCATAACGACTGCTTTGTTTATAGTCACTTAGATAATTTTGCCTCTCCATTCACAATTTTCCTTCCCTTCTATCCCTTCCTTCCTTCCACAGCAGTTGTGTGTATATATATATTTCTGAAAACTATACTCTGTGCATCTGTTGAAGCAGGCTATGATTCATGAAAAGAATTACAATAATACATTTGTTAATCTTTGGAAAGTCCCAAGACGTTTTGCTGTTTTCAGTTGTGCGCACATTTAAAGAATATACATTTGCAAACAATGCAAGAAACAGAGAACATTCCGTCTTGAACATTTTTCAGACATTCAGCTTTCTACAGTTAAAAACTATTGCTCAAAATACAGCAGTATATTGCAAATGCTGCTCAGAGTCAGTTGTGACTGAAATGGAATATAAGTCTAGTAAAACCAACAGACAAATAAACAAATGGGATTATCCTTCCCTCCATCTCTCCCAAGCAAGGCCTCATTGATAGAACTGGCTGGGGGAATACAAGTGGTGGCATGTTAATACTAACATATGGCCCATCTCTAGCTTTCACTATAAACATTTGTTTTTTTGAACATTCATTAAAATAATACTGTTATCCCAAGCTGATCAGTAGCAATTCATATGGTTCCAGAAACATTTCAAACTGCTAGGTTTGATATTTAAAGCTCTAAAAAGTTTAGGGCCTTGTCACCTAAAAGACTGACATTTCCAATGTGAACTTAAAAAAAAAACTAATTAAAAATACTTCTCCTGTATTTTAAATACTCTATGCTCTAGAAATGACATTCATGAATTTTGAAGCTTAGTCCTCTGTGGCTCTTCAAATGTTGCTAAACTTCAATTTGGCAGCTCCAGCAAAAATAAGCAATTGTGAAAGATATCAGGAGCTATAGTTTCCTAACTTCTGGAGAGCCAGTGGTCTTTCTTTGAGAAACTATGCAGACGGCTATAGAAGAGATAACATTTTAGGTAGAAATAATATTCTACTAAAATTACTATAGTAACATTATTTTTATATTCTGTAATTCTGTTCCGGCTCTTCATTATGTTGCTAATTATATTTTTATAAGAATTTATTCTGTAAGCTGCTTGAAGAAAATTAAATTATTATGACAGGCTTTAATTTTAAGCTTTTACATCATGCATTCTATTTTTGTAAAGGAAAGCCTACTGGGTCTTTATATACTTTTAGATTTTGAAGATGGAGATTATCCTTAAAAATGGAATCCAATTATTGTTCTCACTTTCAAGGACTGTCCCCCCTTTTTTAAAAAAATGTGTGAACGGAAATATATTTTAAATTTTATGCCTTTTAATAAAACACGTTAGTCTGAAAAGCTGATACCAGACTCCTCTTGATTTTTGGCTATCATAGTGTATCACTGCTGTCCTCCTACAATATCTTAGACTGTGTGTGTGTGTGTGTGCGTGCGCGCATATGTGTAATGCAATTTTGGTTCTATTAGGTGGAAAAGTAGTCTCAGGTTCCATCAAGGACTTTCACAAAGCATGCTGGGAAGATGAAGCAAACAAATAATCATTGATAATCCCATTCTGGGGGATTTAAAAATATGCTTCCAAACACTGAATTTCTACATTTTTTTTTAAAAAAAGCAAATTACACCCAAACTGACTTATGAATGAACATATATGAAAATATCATGGACTGGTGATATGTAAGATAGGAACATTTATTCTTACTTGCAATCTGAAGCAAAAATTCCAACAAAATTACATCTAAAGGTTCATTACATGACAACAGTGAAATAAAATCTTCCACAACATGGTGCTCTTGTACAGATGCAATGCTTCCACTAATTTTAATAGAGTTGGGAGAGAAAGAACCAGGAGCAGGAGCAGAAGAATAATGAACGATAAAATTTATGAGTGTACAAGCAATAAACTTTAATACAATACACAGATTAGTTGAGAGTTGAGGATCAGTAACATCATATATCTGATCTTTAAGTTTACAAGGGCAAAAAAAAATAATAAAATGGCAAGACTGATTAACATCTCCCTCCAGCACTCCAGCTGAGTCAGCTTTGCAGAATTTTCTGGCTAGGAGGTGAATCAGCTTAAAATAGACAGGGAAAGTCAGAAAGAAAAGAGTAATGATTGGTTGAAGACAATTTATCAGGCTACACAGATTTTTACACTTACTTGTGAAATCATTGCTAAGTACGCACGGCGTTCATCATTGGCTTTATGGTAAGCCTAAATTCCAAAAGAACAGATAAGTGAATACAACAGAAAATTAGAGAATAGGCATAGTCCAGGATTGTATGTGTGTGTACATGTGACTACGTATATTATACAATGGCTGAATTATTTTGATCAATGTAACAGGCAATCATGAAGCACCAGAAGATGGATGTGTTTTAAAAGAGCTGTGGTAGAGAATACAAACCTTTGCCTCTTGTTCCAGTCTAAGTTCATACTCCTTCAGTTGGTTCTGGAGACTCTTCTTCTCCTCTTCCAGTTTTTTAAGAAACTGATGTAAAGAATCCTGTCATTAAATATGTAAATAAAACCAAGTACGTTATTCAGTTTTATTGCTATTCTGCTATAGAATGAAAAAGGCCATTAGCACTTTAGAATTTGTCATTACATGCTTTAAACCCAGTGATAAGCTATAATTTCTAAGTCTCCTATTTACTTGCCCAAAGAAATGCAACGACAACACAACAGGAGAGGTTGTGTGCTACTTTCAGTTCCTCTCTATAAAGTGTTAGTGTCCAAGTTTTAATAAAACAGCTTTACCTCAGTTTGTTATTTTTTGGTCCTCTCCCAGTTGTGTAAACCATGGTGTTTTCCATAAATAAATCCATAACCCCTACTGAAGTAAATGCTGCATCACAACACAGCAGCTATAGAATTTTATATTTTTCTTCCTTATACAGGAACAACATATTCATGCATAAAACACTGCCTTGGCTCTTTCATTTTTCAAAGTCTCATGGATGGCTTTTTTCAGATCAACGGGAAACCATGAAATATTGCAATCTGAGAAGACACCGACTTCTGTGCTCTCCCTTCTTTTTCCACCCAGTAAGTCAAAAAGATAAGTTTTCCCAACAGTTCCCTGTTACGTGCAATTTCAGGAAACTGCATTTTATTTAAATTGTCATTTGACAGCAATCCATGATCTGAAACAAATTTGACCATGATCTGTTCTCACTAAATGTAGTTTGGAGATTTACACATCTACACAAAACCCAAACCCAAGAAAAGGGAAGAAGTACTACACAAGCCTATTATCACCACTGTTTGTTTTGCAGACAGTTAAGTGGAAGGAACTGCTGCCCTTCTGACTATACTCACTATAGACACAACGATCACCATTTTACCACTATGGAAGTAAAGAAGTGGAATCCTATAGATATCTACTCAGAAATAAGCTCCACAAAGTTCACTAAGACTTATTTCCAAGTAAACATATGAGACTAAGCCCTACTGAATACAGGAGGATTTATTTCAAGTAAACAGGCATTCTAAATCTCTCAATGTGATGGGATTTCAGCAGAAAGTTTATTGTACAATCCTTTACAATTTCAATGTTGTAGGATATATGAAATGAACATTGTATATACATTATTTATGGGTTTATTTTATACTTTCTATCAAAGAAATGTGTCTATATCTGAATCATCCAAAAGAGAACAAAATGGTTTAAAAATCACAGAACAGAATTTACAGTGATGTAGACAAAAATGACAAATTATTTAAAAAGATGCTGACGTATTGCAATAAATCCCCAGATGATTTAAATGTTAGGAAGCTGACATCAGAGCCACAGCTTTCAAGAGTTCTCCTACAATTTACAGCAAGCTGTTAATTTTAATCCTCTAGAATAAGGAAGCAATATACACCATGGGAATATGCAGCTATTTTTTCCCTGTTATAATAAACTCAAATATCACACAATTACAAATGATTCTCTTTTGAATAAAATAGAATATTCCCATTTTACAGTATTCCAAATAAACCTGCCAGTCTCTTTGATGTCTGCTAATACTCTCCTTCTAGTTCCCACACTAGAGGTGAGGCAGGAATCAACTAGGGAAAAGCCCTTGTCAAGCTTGATATATCTTGATTCTGAGAAGCTGAATGTGAACATCATTGCAATCTGAACGAATATTTTCCACATGAGCCACAATGAAAGCACTGGAAGGCAAAGAGCAGAATTCTGTTGCCCAAAATATTTGTCAACAACCATAAGCCAAATTACGCTTAAGGTAGGAAAGTTACTGTAAAGAGCAAAGCATATAAAATTCTACAGTGAACATTATTCTGTATCAAGGTCAGATTTTAGCATCTCATACCTTCTAGCACTGCCATGCTTGATGGAGTATTATGGAAGTTGAAGTGCAATATAAATGGAAGGCATCAAATGGGGGGAAGCTGATCCAGACACAGTACAATCTAGCTCTTCAGTAACATAGATTAGCATGTCATTACTTTCAAATTCTGATCCAGAGGGGAGGGGAGGGGAGGGGAGGGGAGGGGAGGGGAGGGGAGGGGAGGGGAGGGGAGGGAAGGGGAGATACTGATTTAAAACAGGGGCTGGAAACACTAATGCCACTAGAGGGAGCCTCTGACCCACAAAATTTGAGAATTTCTTAAAAAATTAAAAATGGTCAGAAGCACATGAGATTTTGAAAGACACTATGTCCTCAAATGATATCTCATGCATTTCTGACCATTTTAACTTACAGCTGTTAAACAAAGTGAAAAGAAACTTAATGGGATGAAGCCAAACCAATACACTTGAAGAAAGCATTTTAGATGTTGCCAGATTACAGTGCTCTGGCTCAGGAATACTCTAAAACAATCCACAAAATGGTTAGTGAACCCACATTTTTTATTTGTTTGGAGATTTGGACAAATGATGGTGAAAGGACTGTTCGATATTTAGAGGCCCAATGACCCCAACACTTGTTTTCTAAAGCCAGATTAGAAAAAAAAAAAAAAAAAGAAGATACCAATGCAATGTGAGAGCCATTTTTAACAAAGATGCACTCTCATTTTTACCCCAGCTAAACCTGATACAATTTAACGACTGAACAACAACAACAAAAAATAAAGAACAAAAGGAATATAAACAACATATGAAAAACTGACACAGGAGAGTCTGCCCTTTTGAACAATATAGAGAGAAAGCTATGAATTGAAATGAAAAACCAACTGCAACAGGGATCCTCAACTTTTTTGAGCAGGAGGCACATTCAGAATTCTGAGGGCATAGTATGGCATTCTCACAAAATGACTGCCATGACAGGCCCAACCAGTCACAAAACACCAGAAAGCAAACTGGTGAGATTGCTCTCAACCACCCCTTCCAAGTACCTTCTTCCATCTTAACAAATTGTTTTATTTATTTCTGGGTATGGAGGCCCATCTTAAGCACTGCTGAAATCTGCTTTACGATTTCTCAAAAGTTTTCTTGCCTGATAATAGAGACCTGGGCTTTCTGCCTTATTCTCAGGGCACTTGCTTTTAGAATTCTCTTGGTAGTGTTTCTGAGCTCATACGATTGTTGAGAGAGGCAGCAAATGCTATTGCTGTTGTTGTCAGTTATTAATCTTTCCACCACACTGATGCCGCCCTCGGCTGCCTGCATTTCCTCATCTGAAAAGCCCTTCTCTCAGGATTTACAGGAAGCAGAGCAAGCCAGGAAGATACAGGAGAGAACATTCTCTCCCAAACACACCGTTGGCCACCTTTTAGCTAATCCATGTCCAAATACCACCTTCCACCCATACAATTTCATCCAAAGTATTTTCTACTCTGAATTTTGAAAGCAAATTCTTTTTCATCAAATGGAATGAAAGCTGATAGAAAAAAATGAAAGAAAAATTTTCTACATTGAACTATTCCAAATAAAGCAGAGCACAGCATTAATTACCAAATAATGAGTTTATGTAGAGCCTAGAGACATTCTTGTAAATAAAGATTACACTTCAAGCTGATGCTTTGCTTTGTACATACTAGCTTCCCTTTTTAATAATTAAAAGAATCAAAAAAATAAGGTGGGACAAGGATTCTGGTAAAGGATGCTAAGCACCTTATTGCTCATGAGTATCGCACTGGGACCCAAAATCTGGAGAGACAGCAGTGTGTCTATTTGGAACATAATGTAGCAAAGTGGAATTGTTAAATATTACAGAATACTATAGGACTGCCTTAATCTACAGTGGTTTCTTTCCCCAAATACAAACGTGTCAGAGTTGGTGTGAAGGCCTGAAGACAGCAAAATAGAACCAGCATTGAGAAAGTTGTGTAAACTCTGAGAAGGTACATTCCAATCTCAAGACTAGTAAAAGCCTTAGAAGGGCAAGAGGAAAAGACTTAAGATTCAAGCCCTGGGCTGGCTGACTGGCTGGCTGGACGCACACACAAACAGAGTGCTTGATCTCTGTATTCTTCAGGCAGATCATCTGCATACTTTTTTAGTTTATTAAACATATTTCTATGCTGCCACAATTAAAACAACTTTTGGCAGTTGACACAGAAAAAACACAATAGAAAGCATGCCCCATTAAAACACAGCACTACAACATTACAAGAGAATACAAAGGCAACATCAAATCAAATCAGAGGAAGACTGATTTGATTTCTAAATAAATCTTATTTATAAGATTTTTATGTCTTCTTTCCCATTTACAAAAAAAGCAACTCATTTAACAGTTATCCAGTTATTGAAGTCTCTGCAGTTAGCTAGTTCCTGAATGTGGGCCTGAATTTCTGGAAGCAGAGAGATTTATAGCTTGCCTGATGTGAAGTCTCGTAGTTCAGAATGGGGAACCATGCAATTAATAGTGTTAACCCCTAATATGTTCTGACCTTAGTTACAGGTTTATATTTGCACATGACTGAATAGGATTTCACCATTTCTGCAGTGTAGGCTGCTTAATAATTCTCTGTTACATGAAGTTTCTTATCAAGCACCATACAGCTAGGCAAGACCAAGGAAACAAGAACTATAGAGTTTTCAGTAAGTTATCTTTAATGCTTTAATAAAGAATCTTGGAAACTCTAATAGAAATTTCTCAACCTCATTTATAATGAGTTAAGACAGAGTCCCTGAATAAGTTAAAATGCTTCTTCCCAGATTTCTCCCACTTGATCTGAATTTCCCTTTTATCTCTTCCATTCCTTTCCTAGCTTTCCCACAGTCTCTCAAACTTCTACTTTTTAAACCCACGTAGCAGGGGTTCTTAACCAGGTAGATTAAGATCAATAGATTTCCATGAACTTTTAATGAAAAAAAAAATTACAATTTTATTTTCACTAACCTCTGACATTTAGTTTTGGAGTATTCTGGTGTTCCTTGAGAAAGACTTATCTTTGCTTTGTAAAGCGAGCTATGGACGCTTTAATTCCATTTCCAACATATATATGAGCGTTATTGGTTTGTATGGATTTTATTTTATGCATTTAAATACATATTCTGAAAAGACAGATGTCTATAGGTTTCACCAGACCCTCAAAGGTCCATGGCACAAAAAAGTTAAGGTCAAGCTACCTGCGGGACCACCTTTCTCCCATTGTTTCTATTCAACACACCAGATCTAGCTATGTGGACAAGCTCCAGGTCTCATCTATTAAACAATGTCATCTTCTTGGACCCAGGAGTTGGGTCAGACCCTGCCTTGTGGTACAGCATCTCCTGACCCTGTTAGCTTTTCATAAGGCTCTGAAGACCTGGCTGTTTCCCCAGGCATTTGGGCCAGGAGGTTAGACAAGCTCTGTTGTTGATGTGATTTTAGGACTGGAAGGTATCATTTACCTCAGGCATCGTGGGCTATTGTTTTTAACTGTTGGGTTTTTAATCTTTGTACACTATGCAGAGTCACTGCTTTGAGATGGACAGCCATATAAATTATTTAAATAAATGAATAATAAATAACCCATACAGCATACAGTAATTATACTCTTAATAATGTAGTATATAACAGTGTAGTATATGTACAGTGAGATGGGCGGTGACAAATTTGAAATATAAATAAATAAATATTCCACAACTGACAATATAAGCAGCATTTTGTAATTAATTATGATTAATATTGCCCTAGTATTCAAAATACAATTTAAAGTACCTCCATGTAGGACTGCAAACTTGTCATGCTTTGGGAGAAAAAAAAAGCTACTATAAAATTGTGAACGTACAGTACTTTATTTTACATGACATTTGAAATAAAATGTAAATAGGTCAGAGATGGAACAATGCCCCCTCCTTGCATATGAATGGGCAATCTTTAGTTTAACAACAGTTTAATACTAGGGTCACTATTGCTTATATGATGTCAGCACTTAGATCTGCAAGATACTAAACATGAGGAGTTCTAAATGAAAAGAAAAGAATAACAGAGGTGCTGGACTTCTCTACCACTAAAACCGAAATGTATTTATTCTTCATGTAATAATCCTTATGAGAAAGTTTGTTTAATGTATTTGGAACAATGTATGATAAACTGAATTGACTTGAATTGTGAAAGGTTTTATGTGAGTATGGAATACAGGGTAGTTGCTGAATGTAGCAAATATGGTATCTGATGAATGTAAAGTATGCTGAGAATATACAAAATGTGTAGGAAATTGTTCAACGTTGAACGGAGATTAAGACATGGATATGTGATATCCATGTGATTGTTTAACGCAGGGGTTCCTAGACTTTTTGCCTAACACCTCCCTTTAGTGTAATCTTAATGTACACACCACCCTAAAAATCCAAACACCAACATGAACACAAAAATGAACAATGAAAGCAATACAATGAAACTTTGGGAAAGGTGTATTTATTAATGAAAATGTTCTTCACACCTCCCCTGGACTCTGGACTCTTCCCAAGGGAAGTACACCTCAGTTTGGGAAACCTGGTTTAATGGATAAATGTACAAGTGCATGCAGCGACATTAAAAGTGGTTGGCTTGGACACATAAATGTGTGTGTACTTTTGTATGCAGATGATGCCATGTTAATAAGCAAATGATTTCAAGTGAAGGTTAGATACAGTATTATGCAATGATACTCATGCCTTAATGCAATGAGGAGCGTGGATCTGAAAATAGATGTAACAAAGAGCAAGGTGGTTTTGTTTGACAGGGAAAATGATGCTAACAATTGCAAGCTATATATAAATGGTGAAAAATCAGTATAAATAGATGGATTTGTGTACCTTGGCAGAACGTTTACTACAGATGGGAAAATGGATGGAGAAATGCTAAGATATGTAAATGCTGATAGAAAGGTAGTCAATAGTATATGTTGTGTTGTGAATTTTGAAAAAGTGAAAATGAATATGTAGATAAGTATGCTTCTGCCCACTTTGTTTTGGAAGTGAGAGCCAGGTATATCATGAAAAAACATAGAAGTTGGATGCAATGGGAAACTGGTGCTTAAGAAATATGTTCAGTAAAGGAAGGAAAGATAAGGTCAAGAATTTATGGATTTTGAATGAATGTAGCTTAAATGTCAAACTAAGTGCTCAGTACAAAATAAATGTTGATTGATATGGAAAGACTAAAATGAGGATTGAACTGCAAAACAAATATATGAGGAATGAATGGGTAAAGTGAACAGGGAAGGCCAAGAAAGTCATGGCTGGTTACAGATGACAAGATTCTGAAAAAGAGAGGGGAAGTTTAAAGAACATAAGGCAATATATTAAGCAGTATATGGTCGTGATGCAAGTAAGGATGGTTTGCAAAGATAGAACAGAATGGAGCAGTACAGTGAATAGTGGCATAAAAAGGATTTAGCTGTTATTTCCTTTTCTTATCTCATGCCTTAATTCCAGTGGCTTACTATTTATTACTCCTTTTGTGTAGTTTGCATAAGGTTCCTTACTCCAAAGGAAAACAGCATTCTGGCTACATATGTATGCATGTAAAAAGAGAGATTCTCTAAATATGAAACATAAAAATAGAATAGGCATAGCACAGCTAATGGTAAAGTATTTTAAATCCCATGACTTTCACTCAGACCAATAGGACGGTGAAATGCTTAATGTGGCCTGGCTTGATCCCAGAACTGTATATTCAACCTATGTCAGGAGACAAAAGATTGCCCAAAAGCCTGGTACATATGTAAATACAATATGCCCCCTGGTGGATAACGTAAGCTATACAATAAAAGTAGAATTCTATATTAAGCAGTATCTTTATTACGTCAATGAAGGTTTACAAACGACATGCAAGAATTCAGTATCAAGCAAAATGTTAAACACCCAGGAACAAAATGGCAGTGGGGAATGCTGCATATGTTCAAATCATCTTTGCCTATGGTTTACAGCAGTGTTGTCCAAACTTGGCCACTTTAAGATGAGTGGACTTCAACTCCCAGAAATCCCCAGCCAGCCATGCTGCCTGGGGAATTCTGGGAGTTGAAGTCCACTCATCTTAAAGTGGCCAGGTTTGGACAACACTGGTTTACAGTCTTAGATGAAGAGTGGGAAAAGGCTGGAAACATGAAAATACATGGTGTTAAGATGCCAGAAAGAGCATTCAGTGCAACTTAACTACTGTACCAAAATGGCTATATTCAAAACATAGGTAGAACACTGTTTACTACTTTAGCCTTGGAGTTCTTATCACTTATATTTGAAGCCAAGTCTTGTTTGGCACAGGGAAGCATACATCTGCCCAGCGAAGATCCAAACAGTTTTCCCCAGCACGAATACGACACAAGTGGACTTAAAAATCTTGTTTTTTATATGGTCTCAGAAATAGGTAGTGTAGAATAAATAATGATTAAAAAAAACCCCACTGGCTATGAGGCAAATAACAGATATAAGGTATTGAGGAAAGGTAAATTAAAGTTTGCAATCACATATTTAAGGTAAAAAATAAGGAAATAATATATTTTTCCTAGATTCAGTGAAAAATACAGGGCCTGAAAAATATCAGGTGTAGGGAATGCCAGCCTGCAGACCTAATCCAGCCAACAGTGGTTTCCAATCACAACTACCGGTTTGCATATACCCCATCCCATCCCCATGATATACTTAAAGAACATGGCTGAAGAGGATCTTTTAACAGATACATGGAGATTACCTAGAGTTTAACACTCCAGCCTGTCAGTTTATAATCAGCTTAAAAACATGATTATCTTGTATTTAGGACAATAATTTCCGTTAACAGGGTATGGATTTGAGCTTAAATAAGCAGTATTAGCAAGGACTGGGCTAACCGACTCTGGGGAAATTCTTACTTTTAGCTCTATTTTACACAGCAAATTCATGGTGAAATAAAGTGATCTGTATATGTATGTACACAGAAAACACAACCTTATACTTGGGGTTATTAGTATCATTATCCCAGTCATTCTCCTTCTTGAAACCCAGATCCCATAACAAGGGATTTATAAGATCTAGGCTTCCAGAAAGCAGTAAATTACCATAATAATATTTATATCATGCATCCAGCTTCTTCAGCTATTTCCCACAAGCATGTTTTGAAGGTGGTACTATTGAAATAGTGTCCATAGAAACAATCCAACACTCACATCTTTGTATACCAGTCTTTCTCTATTAAGTTGTTTTACTATAAGCAACATCATGTTAGAAAAAGATTAGTTTCCTCTGGTATTGTACCAATTTAATTTCTGAAGAATATTTTATATGTTTCCTGCAATCTTTCTTAATTATAGCAACATTTATAATGCAACAAAGTATGCTTCAAGGGATTGCAATGTGATTGCTTGATAATTAGATGAATACAAAATAAAACATATGGGGCGTGAAATAACTTTCCCATTAGATCTAGCTCACAACAAAGATGGTCTTGAATTGCCCTTGATACTAGTACAGAGCAGTGTCACCATCCAACCTGAATAGGCAGATCAGATTCTCCACATCTATTATGCCTATCAGTTCTCCTCCATTGACTTGAACCATGCGTCTAGGTTCTTACTCCATACCACTTTTGGAAGAAAACAAGCTGAAAGGATGTCCTTAGAAATAAATGTAACTTTAGTCTAAGACACAGAAAAAACACTCAGAAAAATGTTGCTTTCATAGAGCAAACAGTAATTATGATCTTCTGCAATCTGCTTCCTTATTTATCTTATTTATCATCCAAGAATTTTCATTACCATTAAAGAATTATATGTTGATTCAAATATACTTATTCCTATGCATAAATTAAATGCATAAATTTTACTTTAACCAAAGCATATTTACTTTTGCAGGTAAAATATCTATGGGGAAACTCAAAATGGTTTTTATGAGAGCAAGCTGTCACACTGCAAAAGCAAACAGCCTGATATTTGATCTGGCTGTTACCAAAATAATGAACAAATAGAAGCTGTCCCTCTCCCGCAAAAGAGTCACTTGTAGCCTTTTACAAAGAATAGGCAGGAAAAAGAACTTAATAATTTGAATATTGTTTGCAGTATAAATAGAACTCACATTTCATACACAATTGCTGGATTTCTTTTGTAATGGTTCCTTAATTTTTCTACAGTAAATCGGAAGGTCCTGTATTCTTGAATGCATGTTTATCTGTTCCCGTCCAGCTTTCTGGGAAGATGTCCAACATATTTGGAAATTTTGAGAAAACCAAAATGTGGGGGGAAACTAATTTCTTGTAGAAAGTTTGTTCTGATGTGGTGGTTCTAGTGTAAGTATGTATAATAGTCTAACTAGTGATTAAAGAACTACCTTCAGTTAGAAAACTATTCACATGAAAAGTAAGCCTAAAGAACTCTCAGATTTCTGAAAGTTTTAAGAGGAAAAATGCTTTGTTTTTTTCCTCTTCAAACGTTTATGTCCATATATCCTGAATCAAGGCAAACACAACTCAGGAATGTTTAAAGGAGTTCTAAGGGGTTAGACATCAAAGCCTGTGGTGTTCTAAACCCTCCCCCCCCCAAAAAAAACTTCAGAATTTATCTAACCAAGCCTGGGGTATTTTACTTCAATCAATGATAAAAAAAAAAAAAAGTTTTTATTGCTGTTTTTGCCAGCTGTCTGCCTCGAAAAGACTTTCTGTTTCTCAAATGATGAGTTATGGGAAAGTTTTTTATTCAAATCTCTATTGATGCATAAACCGTTGCATGCATGGAACAGACAGTATTCAGTGGTATATATCCAGACTGAAACATGCATGTTTGGTCTGGATCTGGACCTCAAATACATATATACTGGGTAAAAGTATTCTGGGGTGAGAGACAGCATGGAAAACACAAGGCCACGGGTGATGCTATGCTACAGTGATTAAACAGAGGTAGCAGAAGACAGGCTTTGGGAAGATCAATGGAGGGGTGGGTGGACTGGCAGTAGCTACAAATAAGGATGGGTCTTGGAAGAAGGGGAAAGGGTAGATGGATCTGTCAGGTAGGCCATGCTTGAAATCAAATGTGGCAGGAAGTAGGTAAGCCACAGGAAAAATTGGTAGGTGGGCTGGTGTGCAGGCCCTATTCATCCATAAGACATCTCTGAATTCCTCTTAGACAAAACCCAGAACAAACAAAATATTCCAGGTTTCAAACTATGACCCACATCAAATAGTTTGGCCAAACTTTCAAGTTGCTACATGTTTCTTTTGTGCATGAAACAAAACATATTTTCTGGTTCATGCACTTCTGTACAATCCTTCTTAACAACCATAAAAAACTATTTATGTACATTTGTTTTTAAAGAACAATACAAACAGGCAAATTTATATTCTGAACAATGTGAGCATCGTTACTATCTTCACTATCTATCAGTGGGGTGAGGCAATTCTGTTTGTCTATTGAGTATACTGATCACAGTAATAACTGTACCATAAGGAGAGATTAAACATCTTTGAAAACACATAGGAAATATGGGTCCTTCGGGTCCTTGATGGAGGATGCTTGTTATATCACTATAATTACTTCATTATACGTTCATTCCCTTGACTCTGACCCTGCTGACATTTTGTAAATCCTTGAAGACCTAGATGTTCCTTGGGTCTGGAGTCTGGGTGAGCCTGTCAATGTGATCTTTAATATGACTGTTGTATGAATTTGGTTAGATTGTCCTTAGGCACCATTATGTATTATTTTTGTTATTTTTTGTAGTTTTCTTTTGTTTGTGTTGGTTTTTACTGTTATGTTCGTGACCCAGTGTTACAGCTGACAAGATATAAATCAATCAAATAATTAATTAAATAGTAGCAAGCTGGCAAGATATAAATTGATTGATTGATTGATTGAATAAATGAATAGTAGCGTAAACCAAAAACTAAGATGGGTCAGAAAACTGCCAGCCTCAAATCATGATAAGGTCCAAGAAACTTTTAGTTATGCTTACCTGTAAAATTACTTACCATATGCATTTGATCAAAGGAACGAACAGAAGCCAATTTGTCTATACAGAAGAAAAATAAAGATGCCCTTGATAAACAATATGCAAATACTGAGAATCTTTGTCAGAATAATCATGACTTGACAAAACAGTAACAACTGCACTCCATACCTGTTGGGTTGCCATCAAGATGCTCCACCTTTCCTTGGAGAAATCCAATCTGCCTTTCTAGCTGTTTGTTCAATTCTATTTGGGTTTCATATCTGGTTTTCCATTCATTGTCTTAAACAAAAATAAATTTTTGTGTTTAATGCTGATTAACTCAGTATGTAAAAATGCCTCCAATACTATAACTATGAATTTTTTGCATCTAAACTCAAGAAGCATGTATTCATGTTAAAATCTGAACACACATTCTTGTCTTAAAAATTAAAAATGCTACCTAAATCTGTATCATGATAGAAGATGGAACACCTGAAGAAGGAACAGACTCCTCCTACTGGTAAGTGGATAAATTGATTCTCTTCTAGTACTGAGAAGAACTTTCATTGACATAGCTACAGCTCACTATTAGAACACATTTTGACTGCTGAAAATCTCAGTTCAAACTCTGGTAATGCACATGTGAAATTTGCTGTCAGTCAGGGTTAATAATCTATATACTACTATAACTCTAGTGTCTGTAACCTTCAATTGGGTGAAATGGTGCATCATAGGCCAACAATTTTTGAAGCAAGGTACCTCAAATGGGCTAACTTACAGAATGTTGGGATCCATTACTCTTGTGGGAATGAAATCAGGGAAAGTTGTGGCCGCTTTACTGCCACCGCTGCTGCTTCAGCGCCACCGCTGCACTCAGCCACGGTCACATGATCCTCATTTCCAACGCTCTCTGGCAGCTTCCCACAAGTCAATGGGGAAGCTGGCAAGGAAGGTCACACCTCCTTCCCCACGCCTCCCTATGCTCGCACACATACACACATGCACGTACCCTGTGCCCTCCCTGCATTGCGCACACACATGCACCCCACAGCCTCCTTCCTGGGCCTCCCTGCACTTGCAAACATGCACACACCCATAGGCACCCTCCTTTCTGCACCTCTCTGAGCTTGCACACACCCTGCGCCCTCTTTCCTCAGCCTTCCTACACTCCCGCCCCCACACACGCATCCATCACCCTCCCACCTGCACTCACACACATGCACACACCCACCAGCACCCTATTTGCCAGCCTTCCTGTGCTCACACGCACCTTGCACCCTCTTTCCTCGCATGCACCGCAGTACCCTCCTCCGCCAACTCATGCATGGCTTACCAGGGCATCCCTCACCCACCTGTGGCACCCCCGCAGCAAAGGCATTTGCACATCACACCAAGCCAAACTCAAGGCAGAATACAAATATGATTTACAACACAAGAGAGTGTGTGCATCAGAGAGAAAGGGAATGGCATTTAATGACATATACTACATATTTAAAACAATGATTAAACAGAAATATTAAAACTGGAAAATGTTTTAGCCTTCATGTTTTTCAATTGCTCTACTGTAAACAGCAAGTGTTTTTTCAGTCAGAGGAGCTGAAAAAGGCAGATATCAAACCATTTTTCTTTAAAAATGGGTGTGTAGATTAAGCCATTCCAGAAATTCTGTAAAAATTAGGATGAATGATAAAAACGTTTTCAATAAGCAAGTTCAATATTCAGCAGTGGATTTCACTGAATTTGATGGAATTTATGGAAAAGTGTTTACAGGTTTATTAGATCATACAGACAGCTTGTGTATGAATTCCAGTAATTTATTTCTGCTATTCAGGATTTAAACTTTAAGTATAGTGAACATAGTTTTCAAATACAGTACTGGGCAAAAGTTTTAAGCAGGTGTGAAAAAATGCTGTAAAGTAAGAATGCTTTCAAAAATATATATTGTAATTGTTTATCAATTTACAAAATGCAAAGTGAGCAAACAGAAGAAAAACCCAAATCAAATCAATATTTGGTGTGACCATCCTTTGCCTTCAAAGCAGCATCAATTCTTCTAGGTACACTTGCAGAGTTTTTGAAGGAACTCGGCAGGTAGGTTGTTCCAAACATCTTGGAGAACTAACCACAGATCTCCTGTGGATGTAGGCTGTCTCAAATCCTTCTGTTTCTTCATGTAATCCCAGACAGACTCAATGATGTTGAGATCAGGGCTCTGTGGGGGCCAAACCATCACTTCCAGGACTCCTTGTTCTTCTTTACGCTAAAAATAGTTCTTAATGACATTGGCTGTATGTTTGGGGTCGTTGTCCTGCTGCAGAATAAAGTTGGGGCCAATCACATACCTCCCTGATGGTATGGCATGATGGATAAGTATCTGCCTGTATTTCTCAGCATTGAGGACACCATTGATCCTGACCAAATCTCCAACTCCATTTGCAGAAATGCAGCCCCAAACTTGCAAGGACCTTCCACCATGCTTCACTGTTGCCTGCAGACACTCATTCTTGTATCGCTCTCCAGCCCTTCGGTGAACAAACTGTCTCCTACTACAGCCCAATATTTCAAATTTGGACTTATCAGTCCAGAGCACCTGCTGCCATTTTTCTGCACCCCAGTTCCTATGTTTTCGTGCATAGTTGAGTCACTTGATCTTGTTTCCATGTCGGAGGTATGGCTTTTTGGCCCCAATTCTTCCATGAAGACCACTTTTGGCCAGACTTCTCCAACAGTAGATGGGTGTGCCTGGGTCCCACAGGTTTTCACCAGTTCTGTGCTGATGGCACTGCTGGACATCTTCTGATGTCGAAAGGAAGTAAGCATGATGTGTCTTCCATCTGCTGCATTAAGTTTCCTTGGCCGACCACTGCGTCTACGGTCCTCAACGTTGCCTGTTTCTTTGTGCTTCTTCAAAGAGCTTGAACAGCACATCTTGAAACCCCAGTCTGCTTTGAAATGTTTGCCTGGGAGAGACCTTGCTGATGCAGTCTAACTACCTTGTGTCTTGTTGCTGTGCTCAGTCTTGCCATGGTGTATGACCTGGAATGAAGCTGTCTTCCACAACCTCACCTTAGTAGCAGTTTGGCTGTTCTTCACCTAGTTTTAAGCCTCCTACACAGCTGTTTCTGTTTCAGTTAATGACCGTGTTTCAACCTACATACGAAATTGATTATCATTAGCACCTGCTTGGTATAATTGGTTAATCATACACCCGACTCTAATCCTACACGATCCCTGACTTTGTGCAAGTGTACAAAGTGTGCATGTGTAAGAACTGATGCTGGTTTGAAGCTAAAGGGTAGTCACCCCAAATATTGATTTGATTTAGATTTCTCTTCTGTTCACTCACTTTGCATTTTGTAAATTGATAAACATAAACAATTACAATATGTATTTTTGAAAGCATCCTTACTTTACAGCATTTTTTCACACCTGCCTAAAACTTTTGCACAGAACTATATGTCACTAATACTGTGCCCAAAATCCTAAATTACAACCTGCAAATTTAATATTCTTTTTCTTCACTGGTTATTATATATGCTTCTAATAATTTGTAAGTCACTCAAAACTCACTCTTTTGGAGGAATGAAGCAGGATTAATTTTTTTTTTAAAGTTTCAATTCTACAATAGAATTTAATTAGAATCATTAGACAGATTACTAGCTTTAGCTTTCTGGGTTTTTTTTTTAATGTACACATTTAATTTTAATGCAAATGAATAAAATAAGTAACGTTTTAAGAATAATTTAACATACATATGTCTATCTGTGTGTGGGTCCACACTTGCTATCTCAGTCTCTTCCTCTCACTTCAGTATTGTATTTAAAGTTTTGCCTGATCAAATATTCTGGATTGTGAGGCCTTGATGAATTCAGTTCATATACCCATAGCACTTTGTACCTCTGTATGTACAGTAGAAGAGAAAATCAGATATACAGAAAAGACAAGTCAAAATCTGGATGGGAAACATTTTGTATATAATCCAAGAAAGCAGGAGAAGGCATAGCTATAATCAAAGCTGCAATGCTATATCCAGTTTAAAATTGAATTGTCATTTAGTTTACAAAGGTAAAATCCATTTTTCCATTAAAAAAGATCCAAAGCACAAAAGAAATGCTAATAATTTAAGCATACTCTTTATAATGATAAACAAGTAATTAAAAGCATTAAGGTCCCTAATTTTCATGATAACTCTGTTTAGGTAAGGAAATCTCTCTGAAATGATGACCCAATGGGCTGCTGCGGTCAGCCACAGTTACGTGATTGTCACGTACAACACTCCCTGCCAGCTTCTCACAAGGAAAATCAGTGTGGAAGCCAGCAGGAAGTCAGAAGTTGCTCCCGCTCCTTTTTTGCTCTTGGTCATTCTGTTTCTCTGTTTAGGTAAAGAAAAATCTCTGAAATGATGACCCAATGGATCACAGGTTGTCTAGTCCTAGGCTAAAGGTACCAATGGCCTACCCCAATATAAGACAGCTTCACAAGTCCCCATTCCTATGACTCCCTATTCCATTTGTAGTAGTCATCTTTAAAAAGGAGAAAGGCCAAGAAAATCTTTTGCTTTGCTCTTTCCTTGTACATGATTTAAAAAAGGTGTCAATATGTCCATTTATATGCAGCCTTGGATAAAGCCAGTTGTTCTCTTAAGTGGAGCTGTGCCACCTGTCTCTCCTGGAGAAAATCTGAGGCTTAAAAAACTGTAGAGGGTCAAAGAATCATGGAGAGCAAATGGTGTGGTTATATCCCAAAACAGCTTGGAAGGGAGATATGCCAGTGGAGGAACAGAGAAAGTTGATAAACACAATTTCTGCAAATAGAAGAATAGCGGAAGTCAGGTCAATCGCCCTGTTCATTGAATATATAGCAGCACAAATATTGTTTTAATATCACATTACTCCTCTCCATCTGCCCATTTGATTCCCTTCATGATAAGACAATTGTTAGATGAATAGGAATGTCCAGCAAGTGGAAGAGGGATATAAATTGAGAGCTGCAATCTGAGATCACATGATTAACTGGGTCCCTGTACTGCAAAATGTGGCCTAGAAACAGCTGTGCAGTTTCCAGAGCAGATGGTAGCCTCTTACATGGAATAAAATGAGTCATCTTGGTAAACAGATCCACTACCACTTGAAGTAAAAACCATGCACTTCTGGGAAATCAGTAATAAACTCCAAAAAAAAAAAAAATGTCCCATGGTGCAGCAGAGAAAGGAAGCAGCTAGAGCAAACAAGCCATCTCAGTAGGGACAGCCTTGGCCCAATGTCTGGCAGGCAAAAGTCTGTTGGATTTGCTTGGAGTTGACTGGGCAAGTCCTGCTGAACCTGGGAGAAGTGTCTAATCTCATTATCCTGCATGCGTTTGAGTCTCTTGACTCCTAAGAAAGTAGAAAGAATCCTCAGACTAAGGAACCTAACCACTTCTGTATTAGATCCATGCCCTTCCTGGTTAGTGAAATGCTCCCACAAGGTGACATTCAGTTGGGTCCATGTAGTAGTATCTGCTTCTTGGAGGAGGTGCTGTTTTCTACCTTGAATGAGGTGGTGGTATGCCCCCTCAAGATGTTTTCACTGAACCTGACTATTCTGGATAATTTTCATCTAGTCTCCAACCTTCCCTTTCTAGGAAATATTGAGAAGATGATCAGGCTGCAGTATCAGAGGGCCCTGGAAGATAGAGATTATCTAGATCCTTTTCAATCTGGTTTCAGACTGGGGCATAGTACCAAGATGGCATTGGTCACGCTTGTTAAGGACCTTTGGAAAACCAGGATGGGGGTGGTGGAATAAGTATTCTAGTTCTACTTGATCTCTTGGTAGTTTCAATACCATTCAGCATGGTATCCTTCTGGACTGCCTGTAGGATTAGAAGTGAGGTATTCCAGTGGTTCTCTTCTTTTCTCTATGGTCAGATCTAGTTGGTATTGATAGGGTGGGGTGAGACTGATCAGAGGCCCCTCTTATGTGGAGTGGCTCAAACTCAATGTTCTCACTCCTGATTAACATCTGCATGAGGCTGTTGGGTGAGGTCATCCATCAGTTCAGGGTCTGGTCTCATCAGTATGCTGATGATACCCAGTTATGTATCTCAACCCCAGGCCAACCAGGTAATGCTATCAAGAATTTGTCCCACTGGTTGGAGGACTTATGGGTGTAGATGAGGAAGAACAGGCTTGGGCTCAACTCTGACAAGACTTAGTAGTTGTGCTGTCTGGACCCCCTCCTTCCACAAATCTGTAGTGGTTCCATCTTTAGTTCTGAATGAGACTGCACTGCCTCTTTGGAATTGGTGTACAATTTGGGGATCTTCCTAGGCTCATAGTTCCTGCTCAAGCCACAGGTAGCAGGTTCAAGCTGCTGTGAGGTAAGAATAATAGGAAAATATGCCAAATGTTTGCAAAAGGTGCTGTTTACAATGTTGAGAGGGGAAAGGTAGTCCCAGTAAATATTGTGATTATGCATTTGTACCCAGTCTCTCTCCAAAGCAATTTGGACATGCAAGAAAGCAGTCAAATACAGTTGCAATAATTTTTGGTAGTGATTTTTTCTCAGATTGGAGGGATCTACCATCAATCATCTCCACTTGCATAAGCCTTCCCAGTACTTATGTGTGCAAGACAAATTGTCTTATAATGGCCTCATCAATGAAATTAGTACTCGCCCCAAGTCCAAAAGAGCTGAGGTGTGGGGATGCAAAGGATAATAAAATGCAACTGCTTAGTGTCACATGTTGGAATTCTCCTTAATTGAGGGGAGACCTGCAGAGTTCTTTGGGGGGACTGTGAAGTTTCCTTGAGTCAAGACCTTAAAGCAACTTGGGCACTTACTCATGAGATGACCCAACATTCCACAGGTGCAACACTTTCCATCTGATTCAGGTCAAGGAAATTTAGCTGAATAAGCCACCACTAGGTGTCCAAAGGTGCCACAGCAAAAACAGTGAGGTTGCATCTTCATTGTTTCTCCATTGCAGAAGAATCTCTTCATTGCCCTTATCTGCACAGGCTCCAAGCCACCGGCATCCGAGAAGACAATCAGGAGGGAGGGAATAGGTGAAGAAAGGCTGTGAAACCATCTCCTTCAACTATTCGTGCCTCAACTCTCCCATCTGTCACCGCACAATGTTGAAACAGCTCTTCCAAAGTCTCTGGCACGCCTTATCTCACTAATTCATTTCTCAGGTCAGCCTTCCTGAAACTGGTTGATACTGCAAAATCATTCCAATGGAAACTGCTGACATACAACTGAAAATATGTTATGTACTCACATACTCAGCATCCTTCTTGTCACAATTTATGAATCTCCCAATCACAGTTGCTCTCCCAATCAAAGGTACAGTGGGGCAAAAAAGTATTTAGTCAGCCACCAATTGTGCAAGTTCTCCCACTTAAAAAGATGAGAGAGGCCTGTAATTTTCATCATAGGTATACCTCAACTATGAGATACAAAATGGGGGAAAAAATCCAGAAAATCACATTGTCTGATTTTTAAAGAATTTATTTGCAAATCATGGTGGAAAATAAGTATTTGGTCACCTACAAACAAGCAAGATGTCTGGCTCTCACAGACCTGTAACTACTTCTTTAAGAGGCTCCTCTGTCCTCCACTCGTTACCTGTAGTAATGGCACCTGTTTGACCTTGTTATCAGTATAAAAGACCCCTGTCCACAACCTCAAACAGTCACACTCCAAACTCCACTATGGCCAAGACCAAAGAGCTGTCGAAGGACACCAGAAACAAAACTGTAGACCTGCACCAGGCTGGGAAGACTGAATCTGCAATAGGCAAGCAGCTTGGTATGAAGAAATCAACTGTGGGAGCAATAATTAGACAATGGAAGACATACAAGACCACTGATAATCTCCCTCGATCTGGGGTTCCGTGCAAGATCTCACCCTGTGGGGTCAAAATGATCACAAGAACGATGAGCAAAAATCCCAGAACCACACGGGGGGACCTAGTGAATGACCTGCAGAGAGCTGGGACCAAAGTAACAAAGGCTACCATCAGTAACACACTACGCCACCAGGGACTCAAATCCTGCAGTGCCAGATGTGTCCCCCTGCTTAAGCCAGTACATGTCCGGGCCTGTCTGAAGTTTGCTAGAGAGCATTTGGATGATCCAGAAGAGGATTGGGAGAATGTCATATGGTCAGATGAAACCAAAGTAGAACGTTTTGGTCTAAATTCAACTCGTTGTGTTTGGAGGAGAGAGAATGCTAAGTTGCATCCAAAGAACACCATACCTACTGTGAAGCATGGGGGTGGAAACATCATGCTTTGGGGCTGTTTTTCTGCAAAGGGACCAGGATGACTGATCCGTGTAAAGGAAAGAATGAATGGGGCCATGTATTGTGAGATTTTGAGTGAACACCTCCTTCCATCAGCAAGGGCATTGAAAATGAAACGTGGCTGGGTCTTTCAGCATGACAATGATCCCAAACACACCGCCTCATCTGGAGATGAGTCTCCAGATCTCAACCCCATGGAAAACCTTTGGAGGGAGTTGAAAGTCCGTGTTGCCCAGCGACAGCCCCAAAACATCACTGCTCTAGAGGAGATCTGCATGGAGGGATGGGCCAAAATACCAGCAAGTGTGTGAAAACCTTGTGAAGACTTACAGAAAACATTTGACCTCTGTCATTGCCAACAAAGGATATATAACAAAGTATTGAGATGAACTTTTGATATTGACCAAATACTTATTTTCCACCATGATTTGCAAATAAATTCTTTAAAAATCAGACAATGTGATTTTCTGGATTTTTTCCCCCATTTTGTCTCTCATAGTTGAGGTATACCTATGATGAAAATTACAGGCCTCTCTCATCTTTTTAAGTGGGAGAACTTGCACAATTGGTGGCTGACTAAATACTTTTTTGCCCCACTGTAGCTCTGAACTTCTGCATAAAATCTTGATAGCACTCTAGCATGGTGTTGTTGCTTTCAGTGAGTAGAACTGCCCATCTGTCTGCTCCTCCTTTCAAAAGGCTGAGAAAGAATGCCACCTCTGTCTAATCTGTAGGGAACTCTGCTGGCCTCCCTGGCACAGACAATTCACACTGAATAGTGAAAATTAGGAATTGGCCCTGACTTCTCAAGCAGGTTTCCAGAATGGAATTTAACTGACAGTGCAGTAGCCCCTTGGGCTTCATTGGCCCAAATGCTGTGCTAACTGCATCACAGCATTTTGTAATATTTACCTACTGATTATGCTGCAACAACTACTACTCCACTACTTGCCCTGCTAACAATGGTACCTTGAAGATCAGAAACTATTTCCCAAGTCCATAATGCAGGATCCGTTGCCTTTCTGATGGCTTTCAAGATTGATGTCAAACCCTGGAAGGCTGGAAACTTAGGAAACAAGAACAACTTAGATTTTTGGAAAGAACTGTACTGCTAGTAGGGTAATGAAACAGAATTTTGAAAGCCTATCAAAGCAGTTCTGCTCAACCTATATCTAGTATCTAGTGTAATGAAGGAGCAGTTGCTCTAAGGCCCTGATTCCATTTCTGCTTTCCCTGTGTCTGTTAGACATTTCATCACACCAACACATCTGGAAGGTGATGACTTAGAGGAAGCTGAATTACACTGCCTAGATCATAACTCTAATACAGAGATAGAAAGTTTGGGGGGGGGGCTTGGAGTATTTTAGAATGTAGAGACCGTGTGATTGCTGCACTCACAAAATGTCTGCCATGGGAGAACTGCCTATTCAAAAAATAGCAGCCATTAACATGGCTAGTCACAAAGCTCATATTACCAAAGGCTAATGCCAACTCAGCGTGTTTTCTACCATGTTCAATGGGACTTTTGTGGGGGTACAAAGGCATTGATACGAATAAATATGGTGCTAAAGCGATGCTTAGTTTTACAGAATGCCAGTTTCCTAATTTTTTTAATTAAAAGAATCTTTAAAAAGAGTCAAGTAGCTGGGGGAACATTGGTGCCTGTACATTCATAATGCTCAGCACATCTACAATGATAAGCTCCATGATGCTATTCAGTGAAATTAATCAGATGAAATATAACATACTTTACAATAGGAAAGCCAACACATACCATTAAAAATGGTAAGACAACTCACTATAGTTTCTACCTTTAGCATTCTGAATAAGTTTACTTTGGGAATGGATTTATGTCCCCTCTACAAAAGACTATGGTTTCTCCCTCTTCTGAAGCTGTTGTTTCTCCTGTTAAAAAACTCTTACACTGAGGATAAATGACGTCAGTACCCAAGCAAAGAACATTAATTGGGTCACACAACAATGACAAAAGAATTAAGCAAACCATGTTTTAGCTTAGGATTTTGTACAAACCCAACCCTTATGTCTGAACGTCTTGTGTATCCTGTTAAGACAGCCCCCTAGTTTTTGGTATTACCTGGGCTAAAGAGGCCTGAACAAAGGCAATTCATTTTGCATTTGCCAAATAAGGCTCTCCCTTACAATCCTATGGCATAACTTCACATACATGTGCAGTGGTTAAGCTGCTGGGCTAGAAGTGGGAGAAGTGCTGGTCCACCCTCAGCCATGGAAGTCCAGTCACTCTCTACCCAAATTACCTTATGAGTTGTTGTGGTGGGAGAGTACCACTTTGAGGACCTGAATGAAAGGTAGGATACAGAGCTAATAAATAGTTCAATAAATAAATGGGTGAAAATTGATTACTGTCTTTATTATTCAAATAGATTAGGAAGATGAATTCAGCCATTGGAAAATTTTCTGATTTGCTGACTAGATCCAGGATAGCAGAGTTGGGGCTTTTTGACTAATGGGCAAAGTTTCCCCAAAGAGACTAGTTTTCAGCTTTTATGCTATCATGGGAAGGAGAAAGAAAAATGGAGAAAAAAACCCCACTCCTTTCAATAGCACCTCAACCTTCAGAAGAGGAAGCTAGTAATGCTGTTGAAACTGTGTGGTTTACTTGCAGAAAACCTGCCAGGCAAAAACAAAAATACCAGCAGACCATATTTCTGTGCTCTAGAGCATGAAGAAATGTATGGGTTGATTTTGTACATAAACATATATCACATGCCTTTTATTTTTAATTCACAGAACTTTAATTCACAGAAGCCCTGAAGACTCTTATTTCAGCTGAGGCTAAATATATAATCTCTTACCTTCATCATCAATTCTGTTAAGTGTTTTCTCTAGTTCTGCTACTGTATTGTTCATTTCAAATATGGAGAGTTCTAACATTTCTCTGTATTAAAGAGAAAGCATGTACGGCAATTACAAATCCAAATGGTATATGAAAATGACATAAGTGTTGTAATATAAATTTTTTACAAGAAAATGTCTGCAGGATTCTATGAATACTTATAAAAGCACCATCAGGCACTCTCTCAAAACTCTAATTAACAGTTTATAAAACTGTGGAGCAGATGTCATGACAAACATATTCGTTCCTCAGTATTTGCTGAATATAGAGATTCAGGTATTAAGTTAGCTAGACAGATGGATGATCTGAGCTGGTGCTACTATGCAAAATGACACTTAAGACTCCGCAGGTGACCAAACAATGGGTTGCAGAGCTTTTTTTTCTGTAATTGTGTCCTAATGTATTACTCATGTTCTATTATGGTCTTTAAAACATATTTAACAATGAAATGTAGAGCTAACAGTATCTCCATGCCTAGCCAGAGCTATTAAAAGCATTTTAAAAAGGCCTTTTACTACTTCTCTTTAATGTTCTGAATCTGATGGATATCCAAAGCAAAGAAGCTGAGGACCGCTCATTTATACACCCTCATTATTCTTGTCTGCTAAGTGGAAGGCTCAAAAAAAAAAAAAAAAAAGTCACAGGAAATCACCTGTCACAACAATGATAAAGGGACTTACAAGGATGAATCAGATTCTCCCTCAAGGCTGCAATGAGGGCTCCCAAAATACGAGTATATTCAAATCTGTCCTGGATCTGATCTAACTGTATTCCTTCCCACTGCTTGCAATAATTGTAAAAACAAAAATTAACTCTGCCACTGCAAACATCTCTCCACGTGCACTTCCACCATGCCAGTGTGCTGCCAGCATAGTATAAGATATCTTAAAGCATTCTCTGAGATAGTGCTCTGGACTGAACTGTGTGCTTCCTATGGGCACTTGGTTAGATGTATGGGGAGGAAAACTGGTCTAGATAAGGATGCGTCTAATCAAACATAGCTTTCATTATATGTTTATTTTGGGCCCAAGTAGCTAGGAATAGTTACTTAGCAGCTAAGGATAGGAGGAAAGTAATACTTCCACACACAACTGCACAATTATTATAATTGTTACATCACTGACTGCTAAAATCTACAGTCAGCTACAGCTGATGCACAGCCCAAGTGAACTAGAGCTTTGTATAATTTTTAAAATACAATAAAAACATTAAAAATACATTATAGCTGTGACGCTGAGCAGGTTTATTGGAAGAGAAGGGCCCCTTAGCCTTTTTTTTTCAGTGTAATGTAACTGTCCCAGATTCCTGTTTGCCAGTTGGCATTAGTAGCAGGAAAAAAAACAATCTGCTCTCCACTGCATGGAAAAAACATGGGCATGGAAAAAATGGGGAAGATGGCATAGCGCCCCATCCCAAGCACAGCTGAAGGCCCTATGTGGGCTGCCCTCTATTATCTTAGCAATAGAGAGATTATGCCAACACAAAATTAGATGAAAAGATTAACCAGGCATAGCTACTTATCCATGGCATTTTGTCTCATCTTCACATGACCTTGTGAAACAGCCTCATATACAGATTGTAGGGTAGCTAAGAGCCATACAAAAACTACCAAGCAACTGTTTAAATATTTCCATTATTTTAATATGTGTAGCTTAAGTCAGTCACTCGTGAAACATGCAGGTCAATATATTTGGAAAGTCCCAGATTCAAACCTCTCTTTTGCTATACATTCAAGAACAATCTTTAGCCCACTGTTCTACCCTACAGGGCTCTTGTAACTGAGATAAAACACTAAATTTTCATAAGTATCCTAACTCAACTTTTAAATATTATTGCAACATATTAAGAATACTATATCAACTTCTTTAAAAAGCAATACAACGTTACTCTGCGTGTAAAGTAGTAGCAGCTCTAGGAGAACTCCAGAACATTAAAGTGCACAGGGCGTGGCGATAGCGCCTTCCATTCAAATGCCGTTTCCTCTAGCACCTCCTTGGGTTGGCATCAACCCCCACCGCCCGGCCCAGGCGCTTATGTGTCATCCACATCAGATGTCCGCAGCGCTGCTGGCAAGAGGACTCACTTCATTTGCTTCTCTTGAGTCAGCTCTAGCTCCCCGCCTTCGAAGTCCAGCTCTTGGCTGGAAGCGCCTCCTTCCCCCATGGCTTCCTACACGCAGTTATCCCCGTGCGTCCTCATTGCCTTGGAGAGCGCCAGGGAGAGCCGCGAGAAAGGGCGGGGAAGTGCGCCAGCGCCGGTCACGTGGCAGGAATTTTCGAACGCCCCCTTCTCCCACGACGGCACAAAGCCGAGGTCCCGCCCTCGCGCAAAGGGGGGGTGGGGTTGCTCTCTGTGTCTTAGGAGGGGAGCGCGCGTAGGCGCGTGAACGCATTTTGGTTTTACGCATGGGGCTGGAGGCATTTCCAGGGTGCCCGCTGTAAGGGGCAATAAATTTATCGATGGCTTGTTGAGTACTTGTACCTATTTTTGTGGTTTTAAAAGGGTGGGTAGAAGAGTTCTCACGGGGAAGGACAGAGGGAGAAAGCGGCTAAGGTTTAAAGCTGCCTGGAAAGCACCCTAAAGAAAAGGATGTCTGGAACCACTACCCAGTTCACTTATGCATTTTACTCGCAACAATGCAGAAGTGTTTGGCCGGGATGCTGTATGAACTTCTTTCTGATAGCTCTGGGCTCTTCTGGTGGTCTCCCATTCAAATACTCCTTAGGGCCGACCCTGCATGGCATTTTTTGAGATCAGCCAAGATCAGTTAAGTGCTACCAATTTATTGGTGGCAACATCAAGATGTTGGCTACCAGAAACTAACCAGGATTGTCCTTGCTGTAGAACGCCACTCTTTTCTGGCACCTAATACCTTACCAGGTTTCTAGAGCTTCTACCCCATTGGATTCTTATATATCCCCTGAAGCCTGGAAATTACATTTTCAGGGGACATGTGAAGGTCTCTCCAGTGAGTCCCCAGTACAAAAGATGGAGGACTTACCTGAGTGTCTTCCAATATCTGTGTCTGAAATCAAGTCCCTTATTGGCCAACCCAGGAGGGGAAAGGCTCCTGGAGCATTTTCCCCAGAAGTATGGAAGAATAACATAGAGTTGTGGGCTCCACTCCTGGCTTCACTCTTCACCTATATTGATACTGCCAGATGTGTCCTCGAGGACTGGGGGCTGGCAATTATAGTTCCAATCTTTAAGAAGGGAAAAAAGAGGACCCTGATAACTACAGGCCAATTAGCCTGCTTAACATAATCATCAAATTTTATGCTAAGCACCTCCATGATAAACTTAAGGACTGGCTGGATGAGGAAAATCTGATAGCAGAAGAGCAGGCCAATTTTAGAGAAGGTAATGGCATCAATTCATGTTTGGTCCTACAGTGCTTGACTGAAAAATATTCAACAATGTGATATCATTGTACGCTGCCTTTACAGACTTTAAGGCCGCCTTTGATTTTGTATCCAGGACCAAATTATGGGAGAAGCTGGAAGTCTCATCAATTGACCGTAAGCTGCTCTCTTTAATCTGAGCCCTATGCACTAATATGACTCTTAAGGTCAGGTGCAATATGCAAGGGTTTCCCTCAAAGCTGGTTAAAACTCAAAAGGGGGTAAAACATGGGTGCATTTTGGCCCCCCTGCTTTTCAGTTTTTATATCAATGGTGGGTGAGATGCCTAAACAATCCAAATGTCCATCTCCCTAAACTAGGGATCCCAGCATGGCCCAGCTGCTTTATGCAGATGATGCTGTAGCTCTTTCCAGAACACCAGTAGGTCTTAAAAGAGCTCTGAGAACTCTGATCCAATACTGCAACAATGATCATCTGGAAATAAACTATCAGAAAACCAAGATTATGGCATTTGCCAAAAGGCCAAAGCTCCGTCCATGGAGCATTAATGGCCATAGAACAAATGACTTGCTTTAAGGAGTAGTCATGCATGCCATTGGCTCAAGGAAAGCCCACTGTGAATGCTGCTGCTGCTACTGGACGAAGATCTGCCAATGTCAACCTCAAATTTTCCCACTCCAAGGGCTGATATGATGTTCCAGCTGCACTTAAGCTCTTTCAGGCTAACCCATTAGCCCAGCTCCTAAATGGGACTTTGGTTGGCCCCCCCAGCTACTTGTTTCACCTCCTCGGAGAGGATGTAATCTCAGTTCATCAGAGCAGCTCTCCAGATTGTGTCTCCAACACACATTTACAACTGGAGACAGGTGTGATAAAAATTGAGTCAAAAGTGTGTCTGGCTTCTATAAACCTTTGGTTAAGAGCTTAACTTTTATCCTCAAGGCCTAGCACCATTAATTCTCCAGGACAATTGTCAATCCACATGGATCAAGGCTGCTGAATCTAAACGTTTAGATCTAGGCTATCTCGCTCCTCGGTTCTTAAGATGAAATATGATCAGGCAAAACCCTGAAGCAAAGGATAAAGGATACAGAGGGCAAGCAGATCTAGGGAAGGCCCCAGCCTTCCTGTCACCAGTATGCAACAGATATGTCATTACTGCCAGCTACCTTACACAGCTAGAAACACCCAGCCATCAGAAAGCTTTCTCTCTTGCCCGATGTCATGCACTCTCCTCTGCAGTATTGGATGGTAAATATTAAAAAGTACCATTGGCTGAAAGGCTTTGCCCCTGTGATTTCAGAGAGGTGGAAACTATGGAATGTTTCATTTGAATGAGATTCATCCTAGCTCTGACTAGTAGGTATCTTGGTCTCCCAGATTCAGCTTATGTCCGGATGTTTCTCATAGTCGAACTGCCTTTTGTTACAGCACACGTGGCTAGGTTTTGTGCAGCAACACGGAAGATCCGCTAGACCCTGATGGACCAATTTTCTGCTAGCCAGATGCATTCTATATAACTAATTCATTTAAATTTTAGATTTTACTTTTTTGTAATTTTAGATGTTATTATACTTTATATAACTTTAGTGTCTTCTTTATAATTTAAATATAGACTGCATCCTGGACCTCACTCATAGATGCTAGTTAGGATGTTTTATAAATGTATTTTAACTTTGTCTTACATTTTATTTCATTTATTATCTATTAAGATAGATTTATATATATTCATAGAGCACTCTGCTTGTACTGGTCTATGACCATAATAAATTGATTGAAATTGAATTGATAAGCTCAGGAAAGGAAGGTGTGAGCAGACAGTACGGGACAGCAATAGCCATTCCTTCCTTATGAAATAAGATGGACTTCTGAATTCAGATCATTTGGCTATATTAAAGCATATTCTTGCCCACCAGCCTGGTGTAAAGAAAAGCAGAGAAGTGTTGCTTTCTTTAGCTGTCTTGACAGTGAAGACATTAAACAAGCATAAGAACAGTTCCAATTCCAGTCATCTGATACCTGATTTTCTTACATATTTTTATCTAATGCTAAAATGTATAATAGTTGTTAAAGATCACTATTTGGAGCAATATGTTTTTCAAATTGAAAACACAAAGGTTATTGCTATTTTGCACTTATACTTTGCACATATTCATTGCTTTTGCTCCATTTTTTTTAAATCTGCAAGAACAACTTAATAGGAATCATACTGCCTTTCAACTTATAATCACTCATTTGTCTACACCCACTCCTTGTTTAGGGACCTCAGTTAGTAACTATTCGCAAATACAACTGCAATAAACAACAATTAAATTTTGCAATCAATGTACACATTTGCGACCAAATTTTGTGCGCCTGACAACAACACATGCTGGAGAGTAATGCTGGCAAAGCTATACAAACCACTTTATCTGAATGAGACAGCAACAACCAGTGACCTTCCCACTATCTTTCTCTCTGTCATGCGTTCATTTAGCTACTATGTTGCTTAATGACCTGATTGTTGGAATGGAACTCAGTTGCTAAACGAGTAGGTGTATTTAAATAAAAATACAGGTAACAAAAATATGCATCTTAAGTTTATTTATAATTTTAAATTCATAAGTCATTTCAAGTGCTTAGCTCCTTAACCAGTGGATGTGCTATATTCTTGCTATACAATTGATCAGCACTATTAAGTTCAATTTCAAAGTCAGAAGCAACCACTAAGAGCTGGAAGATTCTACATTAATAGCAACTGCTTTTTCATATTAGATAAAGAGAAGCAAATGTAAATGTCTAACATAAAATGAATTTCATTATCTTACAAGACATCAGGATATACTTCTGAATAATACAGACTTCTCAAAACATTTTATAATAAATGATCTTACAATAAATATAAGTATAAAGCTTTTTCTTCACCATTAAATAAACCCTTATTTTTTTGAACAGAAGTCTGTTTTCACAGAATTCAATTACATTAACATCAAATTTTGCCAACAAAAGTAGTCAAGAATTTTGCCATCTATTCCAATTAAGTTTAGGAGTCCATAAAGCTGGTTTAAACTATTATCACTATTATTAATAGTGACAATATTAATCTTTGGTTTCTGTAGAATTGGAACTGATTTTACTAGCTTACCAGGAATTTGTTAGCTTAATCAGTTGTTTGTGTAATAAAGTTCAAACATGTATGCTCCCTAATCAAACAGTACAGTTTCAGTAACTACTGAAACAAAATTCAGACAAAAAGTAGAATTATTAAAACAGTATATATCAAACTAAATTCCAGTATTCCATTTTACATCTTAAAAAGCAGTTGCGTTTTCTTGTACGAGTTAAATGCTACTGCAAATTCAGTTTTCATTTAAATTGCCTTTCTTCAACCTGGTGCCCTCCAGATGTCCTGACCTTCAAGTTTAACCATGTTAGCTAGAGGTTGGTTTCACACATGGAAAGCATTGGACTGGGAGAGGCTGCAATACTAGAGTTATGAGAACAGAAATACTTTTTAGAAGAGGTTAATCTTCAAGTTTGATAAATTAAGTTCAGATAGTTTAAGATTATAAAAATACCAAATCTGTTAGTTCATTTCATTTAAGCATATATTAAGGCTTTTGGCAATTCATTTGCACAGATTTAGAGTTCATCCATTTTTTCTCTTTTTTCTATAGCTTTATTTTCTTCATTTCCTGTAATCTTATACTCATCCAGGACTGCATGGCCTGTTTCCTTTGCAGTTTTCTTGACTATAGCTTTGATTCCAATATTGTCAATATTAAAAGCTGTCATGCCAACATTGACGACAGAACTCACAGCATTATTCGTAGCATGGCCAGCATCATCTCCGTACCTTAAAGTAAGAAGGAATATGGAAGACTTATTTTTTAGTACAGTACAATTAAGGAAAGCTGCTTTATGCATATTCCCATACGCCACACATTGCTCATCATTAATTGAAAACTCTATGCTCAAGAATATAGGAACTGGCTTGATTAGCCTCTTGAAATCTTTTGAAAGTAGAAAAGAAAAATTAATTTTTTTTTCACCAGAGGTGCTAATGCATCCCATTTTTAATTAATTACTTCTATTTCCTTGCTTCAGGAAACTGTTTTACTTGGTGGTCTCATTAACACTTAATGCTACAGCATGATGTGGTTTATTTGATTTTGGCACATGCTCTGTGAATCAGAAACTGCTGTTTATAAATCATGATTTACGGCTTAATATATGAATCCAGTTAGTTGGCTTATTGAATAGTAGTTAAAGCAAATCATGGCCTTAAATGTTACACAAACATGGTCTTAAATACAATTCCCAAGTTTTTGCTTATACAGGCAGCTGATGAAAAACTTTGTTCCCTTCAGAAAAATGAAGTTAAATTAGATGTGGGATTTTTGTTAAAGCTGTTAGACATAACAAATGCTTTATGAAAATGAATTTTAAAGTTTCAAGGACATTAATTAAAGGATTTTTTTAAAAGTAGTACTGTGAAAAATAAGAGTTTCTTAAATTAATCAACACTCTAGGTATACAATACAGCTATTACAATTCAGATTCATACTGGATCCAATTCCTTTGTTATTATGAATTTTTGTTTTTCAATTATTTGCTGTATAATCTCATTTAATTCTCTCCAATCACTGCAGGCAATGTTTATTGATCTACAACAATGATCATGCACTAGAAAAATACCTTTACCTTCTTGGATTCATCATGGAAGATTAAGTTAGGTTTGCATATTGCATTAAGTCATAGTTGGGTTCATACACAACACTAATCTGGTTTACACATCCAAGTCCCAACTAACTTCTTCAGAACACATTTTAAAACTAAATGGAAAAGAGTGGATTGGAGTTAAAGACAATATTCCCTTCTTAGGGATAGCACTTAAGCCTTCTTCTTGTTGTCCAAAGCAAATTTAATCAGCTTAATTAGATAGCAAATCATTCCTTGTATTAATTTCACCTTGAAATGAGCCATTAACACCAACATTATAATTCAAGTACAGCCAAGGTAAGCATATTCACACCGTCTCAAAACTGTATATTGCACTTTAGTGGGTAGAAGTTTGCATAAATTAAAATATTTATATTTAATATGTGTGGATAGAGAAAGTAAATGTTTAAAATTTATGATAAAAACAAGCAAAAGAAACTAAAATTAACACAAGTATTTTAAATAATCAACAGACTAATCTAGTCTAAGATCAAAGGCATAAAATATGGACACTAGTCATATTGTATGCCAGTTAATTAAAAAAAGGAAGCCATAGTTTTCTTGCATGAAAGAAATGTTTCATGTGGCTCTCTATTCCAAAAGAATTGCTCATACATTTCATTGAGAAGGTGTGAATACTTAGAAGATTACCAAAACAATTGCTGTAGATAACTGCAAGTTACTTATTGCTTTTCACTCCTAATGACCACTGAAGTCTCATCTCCATTTTTGCTATTTTTACATCTAAAATAAAAACAAAAATTAACATGAATATAACATTATTTAGCTTTTTTTTCCCCCTCAAGAAATGCTTTTGGGCTATACAGTTATTTTGGCCCAAGAGGATACAGCACAAATTTAATGGACTTTGGAAGCTCAAGTTTATTAAATAGCATTTTCAAATGTAACTGTTTCAATTATCTCAACTTTACTATCATGTCAATTACAAACATTTTTAAAAATTGTCTTCAACCCAGAAGAAAGACAGCAAGTTTGGAAAACACTCTTAAGTCTATACTTTTAAAAAAATCCACTGTACTGTGGAGGAAATAAAAGATTCTATCAGCAATATATATTTTAGCTATTGTATATTCTATATGGTGTATTTCTTTAATATTCGTGCCATAACTTACTTGTTGCCTTTGCAGGTAGTCCTTGTTTAGGGACCGGCAACTTGGTCATTAAGCAAAGTGATCACTAAGTGAAACATCACAATTTTATGATCTTACTTCAGCTTTCCTTTGCTTTACAGGGTTGCGAAGGTTGTAAATGTGAGGATTGGTTGCAAAGTTACTTTTTCATCACCGTCATAATTGCAAACAGTTACTAAATGAGGCAGTCACTAAACAAGGACTACTGTACTTCCTTTGACATTTTCAATTATTCCAAATTACTACAGAATTTATGTTTCTCACAGAATAGAAACATGGTCAGGAATGCTGGATCAACCACACTCTTATCACTAGTCCTTCTTCAGAGTCAGCTTGTTGAATAATAGTGAAAATTTGGTATGCTTGTACATCAATGCAGCAACTCTACTCTTCAAAGGATAATGCTGTAGTGTCTCCTTGTTATCTCACTTGCTTATCAGTTGTAAAGCAATTTCTCCTATTCATTTGGGATCTGTTAAATATGCGTACATGCTCAAACCCTCTTTGATCAACATCCTATATAAGAACCATGTAACCTTGAAGTCTTTGCTGTTGACAATGAGTGCAAGAGACCAGTGACTCATTGTAGCCTGCTGGCCTTGGAAATAATAAATGATTGCTGGATCCTCTCCAACTGCTAGGATTTCTTTGATGAGTTTTCCACCACAGAACTAAAGATGTAAGCCTCTCTCAAGAACTCTATCCTCATTTGTTTTCTTTTAGTCCCATATGTTTTCATTTAGTATTTCCAGCTGTCTTTCAGGTTCAGTTTACCTCTCTTCTTTTTATTCCCAATGTGCAATTCATGGGCATCATCACTGTGTCCACAGAAACTCTCTCAGCACCCATCATGACCCTGTCCCCTCTGCTGTTTAGTTAATTTTAACTAGAATTAAGAAGGAAGCTGGTATGCTATGAAGCAGCTCTTGTCTTAGAATCATCTTGTTTTGCAAGCCTGCACTTAAATTTTACATGAGTCAGACATTTTTGGGGGCAGCATCTTAGGGGGCTAGAAAAGGTGGCAACAACAACCTCACCAATTGGCCATCCGGTAAACCAGTGTTTTCAACTGCATTCATTGTGACCGCTATTTTATTCCATATGGTCTCAAAATGCTGGTCACACATGAGCCAAAAGGATTGGGGATTCCTGCACAATTGCTTTTTTTATGTTATCAATTTTTTTCCTATTATATATAATTAATGGACACCATTAGAGTTCCCTTATTTTATAATTTGGCTAAGACTGCGTATTTGTTTTGCCTACTCTGCTTTTTGATCAGCCCAAAAAAACTTTTAAACTTCAGCACATAACATAGAGCTTAATAATTTTTATTTATTTATTAATTATTAAATTTATATGCCACCCATCTCCCCAGAGGGTGACTCTGGGTGGCTTACAATTAAAAATTTGGCATAATATACCTTCAAAGGGAGCCCTCCTGCCCCAGTTTATAACTTTTTTGCCTCATCACATGACACAAACTCTTATCAACCAAACATAAGATTTGATGGAGTCTGAAAGCTGTGATAATGGCTGTTCAGAAGCTTGACTTAATGTTTTGTACAACATCTCTTTTCAGGCCATTCTTTAGTTACCAGAGATATCTATTTCATGAATTACTACCACTTGTGAGAAGCTCAATTAAAAAAACATCAGCTATTGCTAACATTTTTGCATCTCTTTTAGAAATTAAGGAAATTAATATATGTAGTCAAAGCATATAAACATGTAAGCATATAAACACACACACATTCATTTTCCTCTATAGATTTGATATACATTCAATATTCAAAAGGAATATGGCTGGTAGTAATCCCCATTTGTGATGGGGAAAACCAAACAAAGAAGGGAAATATTTTCAGCATGGAAACAGTTTACACAGAGAACACAGTGTAATACTAGATGTTACCTGTTCTGTCTTCATGACTTTTACATGATAGGTAGCATCATGGTTATAACTAAAAATACTTTTAATGATATAGAAAAGGGCTGGGGGGTCCAATTTTAAATAAAAAGGCATGGAGACTAAATTCTCCCTTTATCTACAGTGTATTACATAGAGAGGCTCTACTGAAGGATTTTTGTTTCAGTTCATGATATTTCTGGCATAGGAGAAAAGTGGTATTTGGGGACAGGACTACTAAACAGAAAGCTTCTTCAGCAACAAAGCCTTTTTACTTATTATTTGTATATAATTGGGAAAACTATATTTTTAAATACATGGCACCACCATCATGGGTAATTAAAGTTCAATAGAAACAAAGCATTTTTATACAGTCGTAATTCCCTAACATTCATATATCATTTATCACAGAACAGGGAAAAAAAATAACTTACTTGTACTTGACAGTCTGAACTGTCTCTTTAGACACACTTTTAGCAATGCATTTTGCAGCACATTCCAAACCTTGCCATATTGTCGAAAACCCTGCAGAAATAAACTTCTTAGAACCAGAAGATAACTAATATATAAAAAATTAAGTTAAAATGCATTGACAGAGAGCCATGTTAATTTTGTTACCTTGAACTCCACTTGCTGCTACAACTAGAGCACCATCCAAAGTTGATTTTCCATCTTTGTCTTTCTTAAGGGATTCTGGAACCAGCTTGCTTCCATGTTTCTTCACATGAGGGGCTAACTCTCTTCCAACACAACTTGCTATGGAACAAACACCTTCAACTAAAAGAGAAAGCACTACTGAAATTGACATTTTTCGATACATACTTGATCCATTCAGTATTGTGTTCAGTCAAGCCTTATAAACATATTTAGGTTCAGTGCCATTTCTTTCAATGTTTTTATTCAACAGAAGCAGCAACAGAAACGGTGACATTTCAGCAGATATTTATCCCCATTGATTCATAATGCAACCCAGATTACTAAGGCTTCTGAAAGGCAACTATCTTAAAAAGGCATTTTAAGCAGAAAAGTGAATTATAAATATTTTAAATAAATAAAAGCCTAGCTGCAGATTAGATTTAACAGTTTGATTTTAAACCACTGTAGTTTCCCAAGCTTCATTACATACAGAGATCATATTTGTTCAAGTAGTTGATGACAAGACCAACTCACAGTCAAAGTAGACTCAATTATTTGAATTACTTATAGGGTCAGAGCTACTTATAAACCAGATGGACTTCAACTTCTACCAAGGGATGCACTGATTATGAATTATAGGAGTTGAAGTTCAATACACCTGGAGACCACCAGGCAAAGGAACATATATTAGTCAACATAATATAATCTGGACTACAACAATTTGAGGGCAAGTTTTCTTAGATGATAAATCATGGATTACTGGAGGCTACACTGAAGCTTAGCACTTCTGTAAATAGAGCAAATTACTTAAAAATTGCTGTCAAGATTTTACCATATAATAGATGGGTTTCCCCATCACATTAAGCTATGCTTTTGTTAGTCATGGTTTGGTCAAAAGTCACAGCTGACCAAATATATAAACTTCAGTAAGCCATAAAGCAAGGGTGCAAAAAGTGGACCCTGTCAGCACTTCTTTTGAGGCCCATAAAGCCCTCCAGACTGGGTAGGACTAAATAGTGTGTCTGGGTTTTTTGTTTTTTTTTAATATTGATGGGTTAAAGAGCAAATTAGCAGAAGCTTAAGCTCTATTTCACTCTCTAAGAACACCCCCCAAAACTGGGGGCCTGGACCTACCTACTATTTGCATTGCAGCACTCAGAATGCTGCCTTCAAGCTAATGGAAATTTTGCACTTTTTCCAAATACCACCCCCAAGGCACATCACATTATAGCTTATTGAACTATGTGAGCCAGATCTTTATGACATGATTAAGCCAACTGTTGGATATGCCAACCCCTTCAAATTATATTCTTCTTAGCCATGGAGCTCATTGGATAATCACAATCTCTCACAGCTGACCTCGTAAGGCTGATGCAAAGAAATTGTGGAGTACCTGATTACAACATTCATTTGAGGAGAAGAAAAGAATGAACATGTGCTAAAATATGCTTAGTGGTATGTTTGTAAGCAACATAATGGTTATAAACATGAAGCATAAAATGGTTTGAAACAATTAGTAATGAGATTAAAAATGTCTAGTTTATCAGTGGAAGCTCACATGATAGTCACTTGATGGAGGTATAGAAGACCTATGGTCCAATGCGCTCAACTCTTTAAATTTTTTTCTTAATATTTATAAATAGTTAAGGACAAAAAATATGAAACTATAAAGCATAAGAAACATATAAACCATGCTAAACAACTCATGACTTTTCCAAGGAAATTGGATTTCCGTGTCTTACCCAAGAACTGACTGACTTTGACCGCTCCCCCTGTAGCTTGCCTTGCTACATGTAGTCCCTTTGCTACAGTTGGGCTGACCTCCAAAGGTTTTTCTTCTGGCTGAATGTGTTCTCTTAATTTAGAGGCTCCTTTATGGATGGCTTTTCCAGTGTATTCTGCTCCTTTGACTAGACCCCAGCTCAACCAGGATGCTCCTTTATGAAAACATCAAACAATATTTATGCAGTAGCATTATCAAGAATTAGCCCTTAGGACAGCATTTTGTTCCTCTTAACTCAAATCAAAGCTTTTATTATTCAAATACTATATTTGAGAGATCCATATAGCCTCCTCCATCCCCAAATGTCATGGTCACAAGGTCACTCAAGAAATCTCTCTGCAAAATGAAAACAGGCATAGGATTGTTTCTAAGTCGTGTTGTATAATTTCTGCACCAGCAATTCCTAGAGATCTGACAGAATTGAGCATCTTCTAGATAAAGATCTTGTTTTAGATTACACTTGGTTTTTAGTCATTGATCTGTCAGGGAATTATTTTGGCTTACTTGTAATCTTTTAAAAAGAACTTTTACTACCCATTTGTAAACATTTTAATATGCAAATTTTAAAATAAGAATTGCACCAGTACAGGTAGTCCTCAGTTAATGGCGGTAATTGGGCCCGGAATTTCCATTGTAAGCGATGCAGTCATAAAGTGCAATGTCACATGTCTGCATGACTTAGCAATGGCAATTCCGGCAGTCCCTGTTGCTGTTACTAACCAAATCCCAGCGGTTGTTAGGCGAGGACTCACTCTGATCCAAGCCATTTCCGGCTTGGTCCGTCCCAGCCCTGAGCCTCAGTAAGGTAAGAGATTGCCTCCACTGTCTCCTCTTGAAATCCCCCCACTTGACTACCTCCCCATCTCTGTCCTTTTGGCCACCTGCCTACCCACTGCTGCCAGCTGCCCCCACCACTGCACCACATGCCACTACTGTACCAGTTTGGGCCTTCTTTCATACCACCTTCTTTCACACTGGTGCAGCCAGGGCTTCTCTTGCACATCAGCCAGGGCCTTTATTCACAAAAGAAGCCTGTCATGCAAAAGAAGGGGTCTTCTAGCTGGTTGGCATGTGGAGGCCCTGGGTGGGGCACAAGAGATGCTCCAGCTGTACTGGCACGAAAGAAGTCAGCACAGTAGTGGCGCACGCTAGAGCGGGCGCAACAGAGGGCAGGGCCGGGCAGTGGGGGCAGCTGGTGGCAGCAGGTAGGCGGGTGGCCAAAAGGCAGTCATAAATGTGGGTGGGCCTGAATTTTGTTCATGTGACCACAGGGGCACTGCAACAGCCAAAACTTCAAGGACTGGTCAAAAGTCCCTCTGTTCAGTGTTGTCAAATGGCTGCTAAACAAATGGACGTTAAGGGAGGACTACCTATGCTAACTATGCTAACTTTCTTCCTGCCTCAGAGCCACACTGGTATGTTAGAATCAAACTTGAGTTTCAGCTCATGAAAATTAGCCCAAGAGAATTTTTAGGGAAGGTGTTCATACTACACATTAATTTTTCTTCAGCCAAACCTGTAAGCAGCTAAAGAAGCAGGTTGCAATACAACTAATGGTTACAAATCTATTAAAATAAATCTTACTCTCAAATGATATTTCCACCGACAAGATGGGACTGAAGTGAAAACCTGGAAGCCAACTATTCAATTTTTTTAAACATATCTATTGATTATTTTAACCATCTTTGCATCTAATAGAATAATGAACACAAATCATGCTTGGCTGGAATTTCTTTTTATAGGAATATAACATGGGTTTACTAAAAATTGGATGCGTTCAATTGTTTATTAGCTATTATGGTTTTAGGTAACACACACACACACATATATATATATGCATAATAGCACAAGAGATTAAGCTAAGCATCAATGCAGACTTACTCAACCCAGTACTGTACAGATGCACTGGCCATACTTGGAAATTTGCAACATATAGTATCTGAAGGCTGATGTTTATTTCCAAGTCTGAGAGTACCTGATAAGATGCCATGAGCTATTTTCTCACTCCAGTCAGGTAATTCTCGGTCCTGGTCTTCAGGTCCTGGCTGAATACGTACAGTCTGACCAAGGTTGACCACATCACTTGAAGCCTCAGCAGGCTAACAGCATGAAATAAGTATCCACAAAAAACCAAAAACCAAAGCAAAATAATTATATATTAAATTAGCTACAGATCATGTTATCTTACAGAGAATTTACATTGTGACCATAAAGTTTTCTGATTTGCAATATGTAAAATTACACATTTTAGAATACTACCAAATTTGACAATGTATTGCATCACAGGCTTACAGACTTAAAAAATCTTCCCCCTAATAATTTCATTATCATTATACTTTGATATAGTTTACAGACTTTGAAATCTTCTCACAGATAACATGCTTATATATTCTTCAAAAAGTAATGTTTCTCAGAGTTGCCAGACAGCTACATTGTGCGACTGCATCCTTGATCACATAATTCTAAATTATCATGATCAGCAATTTTATTTAGAATATTTTTATATAATATGTTCACTGTTAGAATCAATATCAACATAGCATTCTGAAATTCAAGTCCCAATACATCTGATAATCACCAAATCAGGGAAGGTCATTCTACACAAAGAGATACTCTCTAGGAGCCTTGATTTGGAAAGCTACTCAGTTACCTGTTACTACCTATTTTGGCCTGATTGCCCTAAGTGAAGAACCTATGGTCCTGCCTATGTCATTGAAGGATAATTCCAAGCAACCTCATTCAACATGGTCAATGGGAAGGGCTGTTTGAAGTTCCAGTTCAATAACCTCTGGAGGTCCACTTACTCTCCATTTTTGTTATAATTAGTTTGAAGTGAGAGCTTCTAAAATGTACAAAGTATATCTTACAGTCAGGTCCAGAAATATTGGGACATCAACACAATTCTAACATCTTTGGCTCTATACACCACCACGATGGATTTGGAATGAAACAAACACAATGTGCTTTAACTGCAGACTGTCAGCTTTAATTTGAGGGTATGTACATCCAACTCAGGTGAACGGTGTAGGAATTACAACAGTTTGCATATGTGCCTCCCACTTGTTAAGGGACCAAAAGTAATGGGACAGAATAATAATCATAAATCAAACTTTCCCTTTTTAATACTTGGTTGCAAATCCGTTGGAGTCAATCACAGCCTGAAGCCTGGAACGCATAGGCATCACCAGACGCTGGGTTTCATCCCTGGTGATGCTCTGCCAGGCCTCTACTGCAACTGTCTTCAGTTCCTGCTTGTTCTTGGGGCATTTTTCCCTTCAGTTTTGTCTTCAGCAAGTGAAATGCATGCTCAATGGGATTCAGGTCAGGTGATTGACTTGGCCATTGCATAACATTCCACTTCTGTCCCTTCAAAAACTCTTTGGTTGCTTTTGCAGTATGCTTTGGGTCATTGTCCATCTGTACTGTGAAGTGCCGTCCAATGAGTTCTGCAGCATTTGGCTGAATGTGAGCAGATAATATTGCCCGAAACAATGCAGGATTCATCCTGCTGCTTTTGTCAGCAGTCACATCATCAATAAATACAAGAGAACCAGTTCCATTGGCAGCCATACATGCCCACGCCATGACACTACCACCACCATGCTTCATTGATGAGGTGGTATGCTTAGGATCATGAGCAGTTCCTTTCCTTCTCCATACTCTTCCTATCACTCTGGTACAAGTTGATCTTGGTCTCATCTGTCCATAGGATGTTGTTCCAGAACTGTGATGGCTTTTTTAGATGCCGTTTGGCAAACTCTAATCTGGCCTTCCTGTTTTTGAGGCTCACCAATGGTTTACATCTTGTGGTGAACCCTCTGTATTCACTCTGGTGAAGTCTTCTTTTGATTGTTGACTTTGACACACATACACCTACCTCCTGGAGAGTGTTCTTGATCTGGCCAACTGTTGTGAAGGGTGTTTTCTTCACCAGGGAAAGGATTCTTCGGTCATCCACCACAGTTGTTTTCCGTTGTCTCCCGGGTCTTTTGGTGTTGCTGAGCTCACCGGTGCGTTCCTTCTTTTTGAGAATGTTCCAAACAGTTGTTTTGGCCACGCCTAATGTTCTTGCTATCTCTCTGATGGGTTTGTTTTGTTTCTTCAGCCTAATGATGGCTTGCTTCACTGACAGTGACAGCTCTTTGGATCTCATCTTGAGAGTTCACAGCAACAGATTCCAAATGCACATAGCACACTTGAAATGAACTCTGGGCCTTTTATCTGCACACTGTAATTGGGGTACTGAGGGAATATCACACACCTGGCCATGGAACAGCTGAGAAGCCAATTGTCCCATTACTTTTGGTCCCTTAACAAGTGGGAGGCACATATGCAAACTGTTGTAATTCCTACACCGTTCACCTGAGTTGGATGTACATACCCTCAAATTAAAGCTGACAGTCTGCAGTTAAGGCACATTGTGTTTGTTTCATTCCAAATCCATTGTGGTGGTGTACAGAGCCAAAGATGTTAGAATTGTGTCGATGTCCCAATATTTCTGGACCTGACTGTATATGCGTTTACTAATTCCTTTACATTTACTTATACTTTCTTAGTTATGTAGAATAGAAAGGTTATATAGAAAGTATTTCAGTGTAAGGAGAAAGCCCACTGTTATTTTATTTATGCTCTTATTTGTCCTTAAAACTGCAAGTCTTTGTTCAACTGTCCACAACTGGAAGATGAAATTCTGGTTTCCACACACCCCCCCCCCCCCAGGAGCAAGAATAAGAAGGGTGAATGAGCTTCTATGTGTTTTGCCTTCACAAAAAAAATAAAGCATTCATTCTATTTATTCTGGGTTTTTCTCACACTGGCACAACCACAAATAGAACAAATACAATCATGTGATAGTTAGATGGCTCTTTTTGTCAAAGCAATTATCAGCTGTACATTTTGGATTAAGAATTAGACTTCAATAATAAAAATGTCTGGGCAAATTCATTTCAAGACAAATTATTTAGGCATTGAATATACTGAATGTGAGATAGTATGGAACCATTATCACTGCTATAATTAATTAACTCTCCAGAGATGCTACATTATTTTGGCATTATTTCTCCTCAAGAAAACATTATACATCACAATGCAAATTCTATATAGAAAACTTATTTTGCACATTCATTAAATATTTGAATGTTCACAGAATATGGCTACTTAATGATGCTGGGTTGGCATCCTTCTCTAGGGATTATCACTGTTTAGCATATATACTTATTGGTTAAAAATGGCCTTTAGGGAACAACAGGACCCAAACATAAGCAAGTAATGTATATTAATGATTAATCCTCTATAAATTCACTAAATGAATTACTTTGAAACAGAAACAGATATTGGGTAAGCCAGACCAACATTTAATTATGCCATATAGGTACAGCTGAAAAGGTATATTTATTGTATTTTAAAAACATTTTATTAGTTGGTCATTCAGAATTTATAGGATCAGTCAAAATATTGTCTTTTTTATTTTATAAACATTACAGTAACTGAAAAAGTATATTATATTGAATCTTTATTTAATAAACATTTTGAAAATTGAGCCATCTGACCAGGATTGTTAATGGCTAATAATTACAAGATCATTTTTAAAAACATAAAAGTGGACATTTTTCTAGAACTATCCCGTTTTTGTCAAAACAGAACTGCTAATCCATTTTCTAAGTGGTTTTTAAATATGAACATTTCAGGAAACCAGTTTAAGAAACATGTTAAACTAAAAATAAACAAGCTACATTTAAAAGTAACACAATGTGTGAACTAGGCTCCTAATCCATAACCAAACAGTGGAGGATGGAAGAGAATGCAGGCATAAAACTTCCCTGATAGGTCTGAGAAGATTACAGTATTATGTACTGTAGAAGAACAAGGGCTGATGAGCTCAGTTCACATATCATGACAAACCATACATGATTTATAGCTTAGCATACCCTGTGATCTTGGCAACTGACTTATTCAACAAATCAAGGTTAAAAAATGTTTTTATGATTGGGTTCACATATTGTACAAAATATTTTACCAGTCAATATTAATAGTGCCACCTCTCCATAAACTGTATTCTAATATTTAGAGTTAGATCTAGTTTGGATCTATATTCACTGAAAGTGTCTCTACTGAATTCTTACTAGCAATTTAGGTCCATCTCATAATTTCCATCGTTCAACTCTTCTAAGTATTCCATTGTTGTTGAAGTTCAACTATCTTAGACATCTTTTCTAATTGCATATATTTTTTTAAACATGGCAAACTTACACAGATTGCCAAACCACCATTCTCCAAATCCCCAATTTTCTTTTAGATATATCTAATATTTATTGGTTCAACAGAGTTGGCTCACAAAATAACTTTTTGGTGACATACATATTGTACAATAAGTAAATGTTGCATATTGCAAAACAAAGGCAATTTGTAAAACTTTGCCATCATCATTAAATCATAGCCCCCAAGTTTACCTTAGTTCCAAGATCTGATTTCTGTTTTAATATATCCTCAAAAAGCTCTTTGTAAGATCTTTGGCATCCTGATGGAAACCCTACTCCCTCACGGGACCTTGGAGCCTGCAGTACCATATCAAGGATATTAACAGTTTGAAGGCTCAACAAAGAATCCGTTCTGCATTCTTCCACAGTAACAGCATACTATCGCCATATAAAATTATCCTTTTTAAATGAGATGCATGCAAGTGAATTCATACATTAATAAAGATCAACTTGTTTGCATACTATGAGAACAAGAAAAATTCAGATTTTATGACCAGAATAATACCTAGGGTGACTAATAATCAAGTAAAAGTTAAAGAGTGAAGTAAAAAAATAAACTGTAATTAAACCAATTGTTGTTTACTATTAAACAATGGATTTCCAAATGACTATAACCAAAAAGGAGAATGTGGTTTTATATTTCAAGTTTACCATTTTCACCAATGGTGCATTGCAATAAAGTTAAAATCACTATTAATGATCTCCTTTTATATACATATTGGAAGACTATCTCTTCCATTTGCCATCAGCTGGATTTTCTACCACCCTAACACTTCTAATAATTTTCCTTTCACTTCATGAATGGATTAATAAGTTATACTTTCATAATCTTGTCTAGAAATGTCTGGTTTAAAAAGATTTTTTAAAAATATTTGCAGTGGATTTTGCTTAATCTTTGCTCTGTTATGATCAATTGGACAACTATTCCCATCATATTTATTGTAGTAGTATCTACCAGTACCTATCTGAAGAGGGTTTTTTGGGTTGGGGAGGAGGAAAAGAAAAATAATTGAATTATGTAAAAATGCATAATCTACACTTCTAGTGGCTTACTCATCACTTAGGCTAATAAACCCTGTAACAGAAATCAGTAAAAAAAACAATAATAAAAAAACTGCAGTAGATTAAAAACAATGTCAAATTATAGAATAGATCCAATATTCTTCCACAATTTAGAAATCCCTTTGTCATGTTCTTGTCAACTGGGCCACTAGACAACTGAGATATACAGAGACACCTGTCCAACAACATGTATGCTGAGTGCTATGAAAAGAAATTCTAGTGCACTGTTTAAAGTTCTTCTGTGGAACAATTGCACGAGGCAAGCATTTACCTGTATTCTAAGGTCAGTCATCTGTTTTAGCAGATCTTCAAATAGTTCTCGGTAAGCAATTGGAAGTTCTGAAGACAACACTACTCCTACATAGGATCCGGATACCTGTGACATCATGTCGGGGAACATGTAGACTCCAGAGCTGCATGAGAGAACAGGTGACTGGCTGCACATAAGAGGATATAGCCAGTCACAAACCTGGAACATAGAAAGCCAAATGGATTAAGTTTTTAATGAATATAAAAACGTTCATTGTTTAATTAAAGAATCAATGTAATAAACAATGCTGATAGTTTCAAGGCTGTTGTTTAATATTTTGGTAGGTCTCTGTTGAAGGAGACCAGGAATTATATTTGCAAGGATATTTTCAGAACTATACATGTACAGCTTTCAGTGTATGAAATGCTCCCAAAGTACTTAAATTGTTACAATTATGCCTCACTGCATCCAGGATATTTTTATTTATTTATTGTATTTATATAGCTGCCCGACTCACACAAAGTGACTCTAGGCAGCGTACAACAATTAAAAAGAATAAATACATAAAAACTATTACAAATAAAAAACTATAAAAGCACACAAAATAGGAGGGGATAAAATTAATCACAAAATCTCCCCGGTCCCCTGGGACCCCCAGGCCTGTTCACATAGCCAGGTCTTGAAGGACTTGCAGAACATTAAGAGTGATGGAGCTAATCTCACTTCTAGGGGGAGAAGATTCCACAAGGCGGGCACCACGGCAGAGAAGGGCCGCCTCCTGGGACCCCCCCAAATATAATTCTCTGGCAGACAGGACCCACAGCATGCCTTCTCTTCCAGACCTGATGGGACAGGCAGATATAATCAGGGAGAAGTGATCCCTCAGGTAACCCAGTCCCATGCCATGAAGGGCTTTAAAGATCAAAATCAGCACCTTGAATTGGACCCGGAAGAAAACTGGCAACCAATGCAGCTCACGGAGCAGAGGTGTAACAGGTACCACTCTAGGGGCACACATAAATAAAAATAAAATAAAATAACTACCTGTGCTGCTGCATTTTGCACTAGCTGAAGCTTCTGGATACTCTTCAAGGGCCGCCCCATGTAGAGCGCATTACAGAAATCCAAATGGGAGGTGACTGGGGCATGAGTGACAGTGAGTAGGTCCCTCTGATCTAGGAATGGGCACAACAGGCACACAAAACAAAGCTGTGCAAAGGCCCTCCTAGCCATGACTGCCACCTGCTCTTTGAGCAGGAGTTGAGAATCCATGAGGACCCCCAGACTGCGCACAGGGTCTGTCTGGGGCAGTGCAACCCCATTCAGTACCAAAGATGGTATAGCCCTAGCACCAGAAGGCCCCAAAACCCAAAGCCACTCAGTCTTGCCAGGGTTCAGTTGAAGCCTGTTGTTCCCCAACCAGACCCTCACAGCCTTCAGGCACCGGGATAAGACATTCACAGCATTGCTTAATTCGCCAGGGGAAGAGATGTATAATTGGGTATCATCAGCATACTTATGATACCTCACCCCATGGCAATGGATGAGCTCACCTAGCGGCCTCATGTATATGTTAATTAGGAGCGGGGAGAGCACCAAACCCTGCGGCACCCCACATAACAGGGGGCGAGAGCGGGATCTTTCCTCCCCAACCACCAACTGGAACTGCCCCCGGAGGAAGGAGGTGAACTAGCACTACATAGTGCCGTCCACCCCCAATCCTCTGAGCTGATCCAGAAGGATACCATGGTCAATGGTATCGAATGCCACAGAGAGGTCAAGTAGGGCAAGGACGGATGCACAACCCCCATCCCACCCTCACCAGAGATCATCCAAAAGCATGACCAATGCTGTTTCTGTCCCATACCCAGGCCTGAATCCTGACCGAAAGGGATCCAGATAATCCACTTCATCCAAGGATGTTGCGCAACCACCTCCTCAATCACCTTCCCCAAAAAGGGGAGATTAGATATTGTCCAGTACAGTGGGGTCTAGTGATGGCCTCTTGAGGAGGGGGTGATCCAAGCATTCCTTAAGAGGCGAAGGAACAACCCTCTCACTCAAAGATGCATTAACCAGCACTAGAACCCACTCACATGACACCCCATGGGCCACTTTAACCAGCCAGGAGGGGCAGGGATCTAAGGAGCTGAGCTCACAGTCCCAAGGACCCTGTCCACTTCCTCAGGTCCAACAGGTTCAAACTGTTCCCAGATAACAGGGCAAGACTCCTCCTTAGGCATCTCCACCTGACCTGCAGCAAAGCCAACATCCAACTGAGAATGAATCCAAGCAATTTTATCTGACAGATGCCAGCAAAATTTGTCTGCAAGTCCCTGTAGAAGGTTCTCTGAACCATCCTTACCCAGGAGGATATTATCCCCAAATACAGTGGTACCTCGGTTCATGAACTTAATTCATTCCGCGACTCTGGTCACGACCAACCGAATCAAATTTTCCCATAAGGTTCAATGTAAATACGGTTAATCCGTTCTGACCCCTCCGAATTTGGTCGCCAACTGATTTTGGTCGCGTCCCGAATCAAATTTTCCCATAAGGTTCAATGTAATTACGGTTAATCCGTTCTGAACCATATGTATTTTTTTTTTAAAACCGCAAAAATATGAAACAAAATACAGTACGAAGAGAGAGAACGCTAACCTTGCTCAACGTGACTTCTGGCATGGAGGACAGGAAGGCGGGTGGGGAGGTGGTTATTGTTTGGAGGGAGAGTCCCCCTCCCTACAGGAAGCCACGAACACGTGTCACGGGAGGGAAAATGGCCGCGGATCCTGTTCGTCACCCAATCCAGCGTTCGCGAACGGAAGCAAAATTTTGCGAACGGAGCTGTTCGTGACCCGAATTGGTCGTGAACAGAAGCGTTCGTGACCTGAGGTACCACTGTATGCCCTTCAGCTCTTTAATTATATATTTAACCTTCTATGCAACTGATACAGACTATCTTAAAAGTGTAAAGAGGCTTTGCAGAGGCTTAATAAGAAGCTAGCATTATATGATAATAGTTTTTGCTGAAGCCAGCGAAATGTATATAGATGGTTTGGGATTATAGTATAGTGGTCTGATTCACACCAAGTCATATTAGATAGTCCTTGAGTTGACACATCTGCCTGAACAGCAGCCTTCCAGCATTTTCTCAATGCCCATTGAAAGCTGAATCCAGCACTTACAACTAGCTAAACAGATTGTTCACGGCTTCCAAAGAACTGCCATACCTTAGAATGCTGCACGAAGACTGAAGTTCAAAGCACAACGTAAATACTGAAGATGTTCACAGGTAGTAGAGAGTGGGGCAAATTTATCAATGATGGTTTAATACCAAGTCAAGATAAAGATAAACCTCCACATAAGAGTTTCACAATGGATTCATTTACACATATGGGGCTCAGGGGTGCATATCAGCCTGCACAATGAGTTTGTTTTGGCCATACCTGTTGGCCTTCATTACTGCCTTACTTGAAAAACACACCTTAGGAAACACTTCTCATTGTGGAACTTCCAAAAAATCTTCATATGAACACAGTTTGAAAATAATTATTTCCTAAAGCACAAGTACAGCATCTTTGGCCTCCCAACAACTGCTGGCACTTCCTCAAGAAATCCTACCTAATGGTTTGGGAAGACTATGATCAAAGTACAAGCAGAGTAGGCATTACCTGAAGGAAAGCAGGAGGACGATTCTGAGCTGCTGCACCATCGGTATCCAAAAACTTTACAATGCGAAGATATCCAGGATACGAGGGAGCGCTAACTTGTCCATCAGGGGTGACATAGAAAATCTGCACACCATGGGGAATGAGGATTAATTCATCAGCATCTACTCCAAAATTCTCAACTGGAGGTGGCTGAGTGCATTTTCTATAGTAATCTTCTCCAACAGATGAGAACTCCCCAGACTCTGTCCCATAGGACACAGTATAGTGCCCATCAGTGGCCTCTGGAGTATAAGCAGGAGGTGCTTCATTGGTCATTGAAGATGATGGACTCACTGCAGCCATTTGCCCTGGGCTTGTAGATCCAATATTTCCATCGCTTGCAAGTGGCTGAGGGGGTGATGTCAATGAGCTGGGCACAGGAGGCCTCTCAGTCTTTTCTTTGGATGGAATTGATGGGTATAACTTGGGCATCTCTATATTGGAACTAACTGCAGTGATATTTGCTTGGGAATTTTCATCTAGAAGTCTCAAACGAGCATTAACATTTTCTAAAGTTTCTTTCATCTTTTGCTGCATTTGCCTAACAGATACTGAATGGGTCTTGGTGCCTTTCAGACCTTCTGATGGAATGCTAACTCCTTTGAGTAAGTGAGTAAGCCCCTGCCTGTAATAATTCTTTGCTTCTTCTATTTGACCCAGTTCATCTGCATTCAAAGCTTTATTAACAAACACAAAAGCCTTCTTGTACTCATCTTCAATTGCTTTTGCATTTTCATTTTCTTGCATAGCTGAATCTTGTCCTTGATCCATTATTGCACACTGAAACACAGAATAAATTAACTGGAGACATTGAACAGAAGAGAATACATCAGCAGAAGGTTTCTAAATCCAAATGTTAAAGTGAAACCAGGTACACATATATATAAAGAACTATAATGTCAGATAAAACCTTAAATTAAAAGGATAGCAAATTATCTTTTTGTGAAATAGGCTTCCTTGTCTTCAAGGCTGGAGAATCTGCAATCTTCCAAATATTGCTCAAATTTAATAACCCAGCCATCATGATCAAAGGTGACAGATTTGGAAACAGTTACTCAGCAACATTTGGAAAGCTGTAAGTACTGTATTCCTGATCTACAGCATTATTTATTTAATCAATGTATAAGCTTCCTTAGTCTCAACAGCAACTCTAGGCAGCTTACAAAGCATAAATAATTAGGATTTAAACAACAACAAGGCAAGAGAAATGATGCAAGAGAAATCATGCACATAACAATGTTTGCTAAAATCTTATTGCTGGGGAAATAACAAAACTAGTTATGCACCATAAAATGTAGATCAACAAATGGGTTCACAAACTACACTGTCCCAGAGGCTGTTCTGAAAAACAGACCTTCAAGGCTTTCCAAAAATACCAGAGGTTCAGGGCCATACAGACTTTAGGGGGAAAGTTGTTCCAAAGGGCAGGAGCAACCCTAGACAAGGCACATCTCCAAGGTCCTTGAAAGATGACATCAATTTTACTGACAAAACCCAGAGCAGGCTTTACCACACTGATTTATTCCCAATGTTGCACATCTCTAATTCACCTTAAAAACTTAAAAAGTTTTTATGAGAGTTATGACCTGGTGCAAGAAATATAGAAGTGACAGCCTTCTCAAGTAAAGCCACCTCTTGAAACTATCCAGATGCATGACATGCTGTTTTCTTGGCAACAGTACAGAGGTAGATTACCGTTCACTTCTTCTGGGACTTTTAACTTACCTGTTTAGGCTACAACAGCCCTGGAATTCCCTGGTGGTCTCTCATCAAAATTACTATCTAGGCCCTGCTTAGCTTCTGGGCCCAGGCAAGGTTGAAAAATGGTCATATGCTAAGCTCTGATGCAAGAACAGACAGCTTTAAAAACTGTTTCTGTTCCATAAAAATTTATGGCAGAATGATTGCCTGAAAAATCCAAGTTCCTCAGCAAATTTAAAATAGTTGCCTTCTTAGCTCCTTGAAAAACAAATCTATAGCTAGACAAATGACATGTGCAGTATATATATTTATTGTACAAAAAAAGGAAAACAGCTGATTATCAATATATTTTATTCAAGTAGGAAGATATTACAAGTTATTAAAATTCAATTAGCAATAATTTAATTACAGGTAGTCCTCATTCAACAACCATTTGAAGTTATGACAGTGCTGAATGAGGGGACGTATGACCGTTCCTCATAGTTGCAGCCATCACAGCATCCCCAGTCATAACTGCAGTTCAGACACTTAGCAACTAGCTTGTAGTTACAACAGTTGCAAATGGCAATCACGTGACTGCGAGAAGCTGCAACCTTCACTGCCAGCTTCCAACAAGCAAAGTCAATGGGGAAGACGGCAGGAGGTTGCAAATGGTGATTACGTGACTGCAGGACACTGCAACAACATGGGACTCGCCTAACGACAGCAACTGAAACTGCTGCAACTGCTGTCGTAAGTCGGCACACTCACATGATGTCGTGCTTTACGACCACATTACTTAGCAACAGAGTTGCCAGTCCCAGTTACCATAGTTAAGCAAAGACTACCTGTATAGAATATATAGCAATAGCAAAGCTTTAGGAAATCAAAACTATATCTGATACAAAGATTAACTATACTAATTTATTCACATTACAGAAAGTAGTATTAACTTTTCTGCTGAGAAAAACTTAGACTACCTTTGTTTAGGCAGGAATAATGTTTATCACTGGAGCCACCAAAGGGAAAATCTCTAGCACTAACTTAAAAAGCTTCATATGAACTCATAATAGCAAGTTGTCTTTTTTTTTTCTTTACTGTTTCCTAAAGTGGAGGATTAAAGTATCCCCTGCTGGGCTTCATGACAGAAAAACCAATGTTGGATATACCAGCACCCCATGAGGATACATAAACATTCTACAGATGGCATAAGGTTACAAGTTCACACAAAAGTTAAAACTGATGTAAACATGTGGTTTTTGAAGATTCTAAGTTAGCACTGAAATGAAAAGTTATTTCTTATTTATCTGTGAACTGGGGATATCTGCCCATTTGCTTTTTCAGCAACACTCCCAAACTAGGAGACTATTTAACAGTAGCCCTTGCCAATGTGAACAGAAAATTATCAGCTTCAACGGCCTGTCATCTGGAACAAAGACTTCTAGCTTCCTGATGGGTCTAGTTCAAAAATATACATTACGAATATGAAATTAGCCTTGCTGATTAAAAGGAAAAGGAAATGTTCATTAACTGCAACTGAGTCAAAGTAAAACAACTATAGTCTTCCAAAATGGTCAGGTCTTAGGCAGCACCAAAAATTTACTGTTAGATAGCATCTAAGGATGGTTTATATAATATGTGACAGAGACAGCCGAAATAATTACAGAACTCAGGTAGTAAAGCATTTAACTTTATACAGAAAACAGCAATGCCTAATAAGATAGTTTTCTAAGTGCAGGAAGGTTGACTTCATTCACTGAAGAGAGAAATGGCATTTAAACCTCTTAGCTGTAGACTAAACTTAAATAGTCCTGCAGTAATTTTACCATTATTTACTATTTTAAAATTTGGCTTTAAAAGAAAAAATAATTGTTATCAATATCTCCATAGGTTAATTTAAACAGAACAACATTTATTCAGAAGAAAGTCCGCAATCTCCTTATCACTGGCTACAGCCTTATTTCAAGAATCACTAAATCTTAGGCCTAAATTCTTTTGCGGTCAGGTAAAATCGTAATCACCATCCATGACTATATCTCATTTGTTCATCCCACCTGCAGAATTACTGTTATTGGGTGGTATGAACATTCAATATAATTACATAAATGTTTAATGCATGTTTAATTATTTTAACTGAATAAATCACAATTAGTTATGTTCAGGTAATATACTAAACATAAGAACAGGCAGCATTTCTGAACAGAAGGCCATGTTTGGCCTTTGAGTGGTAGACGAGGGACTACACTCCAAAAAATTCTGCAGAGCCAAAAAAAATTTTTTTTTATTTATATTCCAGTGTAATTAAATGTAGATAATAATATGCAATACTGAAGAGCAATCATATCCATTATATTAAAACCCAAAACTTCTGGGGTTCTCCAGGGATTGTACCCAATGCTTCCAGGGATCCACGTAGCCATGAGGTCAATGTAAGCCTATATTTTGGTTTATAAATCACAAAAGCTGGTTTCACATATTGTCATATGGCTTAATTCTGACTTACACATTTTGTAAACCTTCTGAGCTTAGGAAATGAGTTATTTCAAAACCCGTTATGAGATGACTGATGCAATTAAAAGATTTCCTAGAAATAATAGTTGTAAGCTTGTTGTGTTTCAGGACAGAAAGAGCCTCTGAAATTGCCCTGAACTGCAGTCACAATGCAACATTCTGGCAACAGCAAACATCAGCAAAGCATTTGAAGGAAATATTGTAGTCATAAGATTATGGGGAATTTAGCTACCTTCAGATTCCAAGCTACAAAGTTCAGCCTCAGCTATCAGTATCCTAGTCCATAAGAATCCACATGCAATAAATGGAATGGCTTGAGCAAGAGCAGGTGATGTACCTACCATCCTAAATCCCAGATGTTGTAATTCTACATATGCAGAACTGCCTGTGTTCAGACAACACCTGAAACCATGGTTTATAAATTGCTGAGCCAAAGCCAGAGCATGTTTTAGCATACAGACCACATTAAGGTATAACGTGATTTATTTTGGTTTAGCAAGTTGTATCAATAGGGTTGTTACAGTTTGCTTATGTTCCATGATGGAATCACACATCTGGGCTCACATATAACTAGGTTTATGAGATCTTTTATAATATCTTTTATAGCTCAGTTCTACACATCATATTAAATACAATATTTTCTGAGACCCATAGTTTATGAATACCGAGATGTGTAAATCCTTCCAATTCTGATTTATTCAGAGAATTATAAAATGTAAAAGCTAGAAGGAATCTTAGAGATTATTTACTCCAACCCTCTGGCCAGGACATGAATCCAGTAGTGAGCAACTAAGATTAAGCAAATAATGACTTACTGAAATCAATTAACCCAGTTTCAACAAAAGCCAAACCTACAATTAAATATGAAATGCAGTATGTCCTGGTAAGAGCTAAACTTTTCCGCTTTAAGTCTGAAGTTATGCATACTTCTGAAGTCCTGTTCACAATTTACCCAGACAATAAGTACGGCTGAACCGGGCGGGAACCAGCTGGTAACCAGCTAGTTTGAACATAAATACCACCACCGAAAGAAATCGTCTGAACACCCCCACAGAATCAGGCTCCGAAGTAATTGTCCTGACACACCGGCAAAGAACAGCGCAACCTCCTTTCAACGCTGGAAAGTGAGGTTTCAGACTTCAGCGCCATTATTAAATATTAAACGCCACTACTTGCATTACCAGCCAAGCAACCGGATTCAAAACCCCCCGCAAGTCCACAGACCCCACGCACCCCGGACCCAGTTTTAGCGGGGCTCGACCTTTAGACTTATTCTTCCTACAAGCCTGCACGGACCGGCAGGGCCTCCAACCGTCTGCGGTCCAGAGGTCACTCCCAGCAGTGCGACATCGCATCCCGGGCGAGCCAAAAGGCCGGGGACGGGAGCACGTCGCGAAGCGCTGATGCGTCTCCCGAAACGCTGGAAGCCCCGTACCTGTCTACCCAAAAGTTCCCCCTTCACCTGGGCCAACGCTCATCCTCTCACTTCTCCCGCCGGCCGTCTCCGTCCCGCCTCCCCTCTCACTCACCCCAACTTCCCCAGACCTTCGCTGCAGAAGCACCTGTCCAAGCCCCCTTCAAGGCGGCCGCTTTAGCTGTTGGAGCCGCCGCGACCCACGCGCGTCACGTGAGCGGCTGCCGTCAGCCGCCTGTTGACGGACGAGGTTTTCCTCCGCCAGAAGCTTCTGGTTCGCTTCAGCCTCTTATGGCCACCAGGGGGAGCTGCCGCCCCTCGCCTGAAGCCCCGCCCGCCCGCCAGCCAGTTACCGTAGTTCCTGTAGAACGCACTGGCTTTTCCTGCAAGGAGTAAATATTATCCGGGTTGTTACATTAAAGTAATGGTTTTGAAACCTTATGAAAAAGGGCTCCCAGCTTCTCTCATCTTTATTTCCTTACATTTGAAAACCAAACGGAAACTGATGTTCATGAACCTTCGCACATTTCCCTCATTTCTGTTATGTTGAAAGACTTTAGGCAGACATCCTGTCTCCCAAAGTGTCGAGGCCATAAAGATATGGGAGAAAGTGAGCCCGATCTGCATTCTAGGAAGCAATAAAATTCAGAAGATCAAAGGGGGGTGCCCCAAACTCTGACTAATAACCAATAGGTCATCAGGAAGATAAGTTTCCCCCAATAATAAGGAGGATCCAAAACTTATGCCAATTTCAGCCAATCATTTGTTAATTGCTGTATCTCTTTGTCAGAAACATGTATAAAATCTTCTTCTTTGGGTGTGACCGGGGCTCTTCTCTGTCTTAAGGGGAGACCCCAGCTGACTCTATTGGCAGGCTTTCAATAAAACTTTAAAATCTCAGCTGGTACTTTCGTGTCTGATCTTCTGCCGGACTGAATCCTAATTGGGGAGTCAGAAACTCTCAAATGTTGCTAACAGTTTTATTCCTGGAGGCTGGACTAGAGTGTCCCTTCGCTTTGGAAAGCTGGGAATATATGCTCCCCTCCAGATGTTTTGGATGCTAACTCCCATAAATCCCCTTGCTGGCGGGGAGACTATGGGAATTGAGGCCCAATGCCCCTAACTTGGGCTAGGTCACAATATGGGTCTGAACGGTAGAATCCCCCTGACCTGCGGCTTCTCTGACTGCAGCCCAAATTAGCTGCGTGCCTTGTGATTTTTTTTTCATGAAAAACTCCTGCTAAAGGACTAATTATAAGGCCAGGTTCAAAGCAGGGCCTATGCCCAAAAGGGTCCTGTGAAGCATGGTGGGATTGACAAATGCTGCAATGAGTGTTTTTAAGGAAACGTGATAACTGCTACCAGCACAAGTGCCTATAGTTGGAAGGACAACAGTCATACAGTAATTATGTATGAGGGAGTCTTATGTGAAATACACTCTGATTGGCCTCCGGTAAGCAGGTTGATGGTAAAGACAGCAATGCCAGTCCGCTCAGAATAATCACCATTTTAATTTCCTGCAATACACCAGAAAGGGAGTGATGTAACCCATAAATTTGCCCCTTGTGGAATGTTATCTATAATCAATGTCTTTTATTGTTTGATTAACTATTTTCTGATGTATCACATAAACCAAATGTATGTATCATTTGTTTCTGTACCCTATAAAAAGACTCGACCCCCCCCCCCTTGATAAACGCTTTTTGCTTTGCCTGAAATACTCATGATTCGTATTGTTGTATAGGGGCAAAAAAGCCATTTTTGCAAAAGGTAAAAGTGTTTTTCTCTCCCAAATTCAGGGAAATAGGTTCCTTCAGCTCCATGCAACTTGGGGTGCCTGAGTTTCTAGGCAACAATTTGGGGACTCATCTGGGATCACAGCCTGGCACCCCTCAGGGCTTGGATCAGCTTGCCTCAGTCGCAGAACATGCGACAGCCAGCACGGTGAGTTCACCCACACGTCTTCGGAGGAGGCAGACAGCTGAGAAGTCAAGAGGGGGTAAGCACTAGCTGGTAGTCCCTTGGGAGAGAACACAAGGTAAGGAAATGGTACAGGGGAGGAGCACACCCCTGGGGAACCAGCTGGGGCTCATGGTCCACTTGTGGGACAGGTAACCCTGTCTGTCCAGCAAAGAGTGGCCAAAGTAGAGTGGTCATACTGTGCACAGGGTAGTGGACAAATATACTGGATACCTTTCATGGGAGGAGAGGTGGTTACAGTGGGGCTCCTTTTGACTCAAGACTCCTGGGGGCAGCCTGAGTGCAAATTGAGCAGAACCATCCCTGCCAAATGGACTTTGGGGTCCTGTAGGTTGATGTGGCTAAGCAATGAGTTGCCCAGATGATGGTTCAAAAGATTATGCCTTCCACCCCTTCCCTTGATCTGCCAGTCCCATCCTACTCCTGAAGGGACGAGGATGACCTGACTCCAGTCTTGTGTCCTCCAAGGAGGAGCTGTGGGGGAGGAGAGTGGGAGTGTGGGACCTGCAATCATGTGGGCACTTTCACCTGTAAAACCATCTCCCATTGGAGAAGGGGCTGTTATCAGTTCTGACAGAGCAGATTAGGTATTCAAGAGGGAGTGTATTGGCATAGAGAGGGAAGCCCCTGGGGCTATCACAAAGTCAAGTAGACTTCAGACAGTGGAATCACAAAAACAACATGAAAAGCTAGCACAACTGAAAACGGTCAACATCATCCCAGGAGCAGCTGGACTGTACCCTATCAGAATCATACAACAAGGCACCCTTTAAACAATGGCAACGCGACATTTCTAAGTTTATATGGCAAGGGAAAAAACGAAGAATAAAATATAAAGTTTTGCAAGATGTGAAAGAAAGAGGTGGTTTGGGTCTTCCTGATTTGAAATTGTACTATGTAGCTTGCTGTTTAGTATGGCTTAAAGAATGGATTACCTTGAGAAATAAAAAATTATTAAATTTGGAAGGTTATAATTGGAGATTTGGATGGCACGGATATTTGTGGTATGATAAAGTTAAAGTTAATGTGGACCTTAAAAACCACTATATTAGAAGATCTTTATTAAAAGTTTGGATTAAATGCAGACTACTTTTATGCCCTAAGATGCCGATGTGGACTTCTATACAAGAAGCTTTTTATAGAACTGAAACAAGAGATAAATGGATGAGATACAAAGACTTATTAGAAAAAGAACAAGGAGAATATAAAATCAAATCAAAAGAGCAATTGGTTTTAGAAGGACATACTTTTCACTGGCTTTCTTATATGCAATATAAAGAAAAATTCAAAATCGATAAAAAAGCATTTGGATTTGAACAGAATAAATCGGAATTTGAAACTCAACTATGTGAAATAGATGAGCACTTAATAGCAAAAATGTATAAATTATTGTTGAGAGAAGAAATGGTTGAAGAACAAGTTAAAGAATGCATGATTAAATGGGCAAAAAATATTGGACATAATATACATATGCAGCAATGGGAAAATATGTGGTCTAAAGGATTAAAATTTACTTTATGTTATAATTTGAAAGAAAATTTTTATAAAATGATGTATCGATGGTACATGACACCCCAAAGATTATCAAAGATGTATGGGACAATTTCCAACGTTTGTTGGAAATGTAATCAACAAGAAAGGTTGTTTTACCATATGTGGTGGACATGTAAAATTGCAAAGAAATTTTGTTCTCAAATACAATCTCTGATGCAGAGCATACTACAAATACAGGTTCCATTTAAACCAGAACTATTCCTGTTGGGGATAATGGACTTTCAAATCGGAAAGCATCTTATCAGAATTACTCAATACATGATTACCGCAGCAAGACTTTTGTATGCACAATTTTGGAAAACCCAGACACTACCAACAATACAAGAATGGTTGCTAAAACTGATGGAAATGGCAGAAAATGATAAACTGACTTGTTTATTAAAAGAAAAATCAAATAATTATTACCTTAAGGAATGGAAACCATTGATGGACTATTTGCAAAATGCAGGCAGGGTGAAGCTTACATGGGGATTTGAAGATTAGATTATAAATGTAATGGGATATGTTTCGACAAAGAATTATTCCTATTTAATGCATTAAAAACTAGCACTTATGACACTCTTACTATTCTCAAGACCAGAGATAGATTGGAAGCTATCTATTTTTCATGCCTTTCTTCTTTTTCTTTACTTTATCTCACGTTTTCTTTTCCTTTATCCTATAATTTGTATTTTTCATTTTCTTTTTCATTTCTGACTTTTAACCTTGTAATTTTAAAATTTCAATAAAATATTATTATAAAAAAAAAAAGAATCATACAACAAGCTTGCTTAAGAAAATTCCTGTAGGCTTGGGATGCTGGAAGCTCCTGGTTCAACTTGGAATGGGTAAGAAACCCATTCTTTTTTCTAAAGAGAAACTGGCAGACATTTTTGGAAAATCATGGTAAACAAAATTCACCAGAATAGGGAACTTTTAATTGTTGTCAACTGAAACTTTTGAAATTTTTTTTTGGAAAGAAGAAGGAGGAGACAGTTACGGGTATTGTTGGGTACAATTTCCGGATGAAATTTGTCCCTGTAATCCAGAAGTTAATTGTAGTACTGTCTCGAGACCTCCTCGTAATTTGGCCAAGAGGCAAAATTAACCCTACGAAAAGTACTCCAAAAATATACCATTTTTCAGAGCTCTGATGAAACTCGTGATGCATTTTACACCAAACATTGAAAGAACTTTTAAGCATCTGCATTTTAGTGTTAAAAATGAAAAAGATCTTAAAGCTCTAGCAGTATTCTTTTTGTGAATTAATTTGCCACTGACATTTGCATTTTTGTTCCTTATAAATATTGCTCAAGGTAGAGTAATAAGCCAATTGGAAATGAGAGGGTGATTATTGCAAGACTATAATTTGAAACCATCAAAGCTAATAGAAAATTTGCTACCAAAAAAACTGCCATGCCATTACGATCAGAATAATCAGCCTTGGTTTTATTTAAGAATATGTAAGTAATAGAACAATATATTTGTTTTTGTTTACCTGTCTCCTGTTGAGTGGTTTGCTTGAATTTCACATGAACTTTCATGACTGTACACCAGGACTCTTTCTCCCAGCTGAGAAGTAGGGAGGAAGAATTGCTGTGCTCCTACAGGGCATAGATTGCATGCAGGAACAGGCAAGGAGGTGTTTTTTTGTTGTATTGTCAGTGTTAAAGCACTGGTGTTTTCTGTTGGTGGGTATTTGTGTGGATTTGTGTGTGCATGTAAGGTTGAGAAACTGTTTTGAGTTGCAAAGAGAAAGTCTGGAAATTATGTGAGTGTTCCTTTAAAAGCTGAATCTCTCTGTAGTGGATGAGGGCTCTGGCCATGCCTGCATCCACCATTCATTCTTATGTGTGTAAGCCTTGTGTATGTGTATTGTATACTGTGCATTGTGAGTGCATATTAGAAGAAAGTAAGAGGTTTCTGTGTTTATTGCTGCCATTTCTGCTTCCACAGAAAAGCTTTTCAGGATGTTTGCAATACTTTTACAGACATCAAATGCAATCTTTTGAGTTTGCACCAAGATTTCACTGAGTGTCTCTACATGTGCAGAGTGCAAACCATGTAAGGTTGAGATTGCCTTATCCTTGCATTTGTGAGACCAAAAAATTGATTTCTGTTGAATTACGATTTTGTTTCCAGTGGCTATAGTACTTTTCAGGCCACATTATTTTTTTAAAGAAGACTACTGGAACTTCACTTCTCCACTGCCAGCTCCTCCAATGCAGCAGTTTCTTGTTAACCAGATGAGAATATGGGAAGGGAAGGAAACAGTCAATGAAACTGCAATTTTGCCTGTTGAATATTCTGATAGAGGTGAAGCTTATGTTGGGTTACAAATTGAGGGAAAAGATTGCAGGTGTTTGCTTGATGAAGAGCTTCTTCTTTGTTGGCTGTGCACCTGGGGAAAGGTGATTTTGAATTGTAGGGATTGGGAAGGATAATTGGAATGGGGAAAAAATTGATGTTGAGGAAATCTGCGCCTTAACTACTATTGATCCATTGGTTTTAAAGCATGCCTTTGTTTTACCTGACAAGTTTGTAAACAGAGAGCCACCACCCACTGTATTCTAGATGGCCTAAACTTTTCCTTATCATCAGGCTTATCTGTTAGCTTTTCTGCTTGCATTGCCAATAGAACTTTTTCAACCTCCTCGGCTTGCAGATGTTCCTGAATCACTCTGGGCTTGGTCCTCTACTGATGTTATATTTTTAAAACCTGCTGAATCCTACCACAGAGACTCAAAGACTTGACTATTTAGTTCTGCAGATTGGGGTCACAAAGCTTCACCAGCCAAGCTACAGTTCTGTTTGCCTAAAGTCTTTTACCTGGACTATATGATACATCCAGGCACGAGAGAACTTGCCAGAGTGGATGCTATTCTTCAGTTGCCACTGCCTTTTATCAAGTGCTAGGTGAGAGCTTTACTTGGAACTCTAGATTTCTGTAAGCCTTGGATACCAGCATTTGGCAAGCTGACTAAACTTTGTGGCTCTGACTACTAAGGAGCGACCTGTAGCTCACTGTTCTGTACAGCTGGACCCTGTTGCTCATGGTGCAGTAGGATGCCTAAGAGCTTTGACTGCTATTGTCCTTCCTGTTCAAATACCAAAAGTGTGAAATCCTTGGGGTTCAGCCTTGAACTACACATATCTGCCTCTATAAATACCAAAATACTTGGTCATGTGTTTTCCATTAACTGTTTTTGAGGTTGCTGCCATTCTCCTTAAATGTCAGACTCAAGCCTTTACACATCAATGTTTAGACACTTATGAAGCAGAGCTTCTAGCTACTCCAAATGTGACTTTGAAGTGGTGTACAACTTGAATCCTACAACCCTGCTTCCTGAGACTACAGGTGAATGAAGTTACCAACATTGTTTGCAGACCATAAACCTGGTAGAGAAATCTTGCCCAGATCTCACTAACGTATCCCTACAAAATTCTGACTTTGAACTCTTATCAGATACATCTTTCTTTGGTCTTCAAACACCAAAACATACTTATAGTCAGGTTTTTTTTTTTTTTTAACTGCTGGGCACAGCCCTTGCCACCTTCCTTGGGGGCCCAAGCAGCTGAACTTACTGCCTTAATTCAAGCTCGTTGTACCACCAGAGACAAAACTGTTAATATCTTCACTGACTATAAGTATGTTTTGGTGTTTGCCATGCTACAAGTGCCATATGGAAGCTGAGGGGATTCTTCATCACAGGCATATAGCATTATTATGTATTTTTAGAAATTTAACATTGAAATTTAGAAATGTTATACCAAATCACCACTGGATGGCAGTCTTTTCATTGTTCCAGAGTAAGATTACATGAGTAATTCCTATATACATTTAGCAAATGTAGTCAGATGTAATTCAGGACACTTCCAGCATCTATTATTTAGCACAATATAAAATAGAAGTGACTATCAACCAAACTGTGCTTCACTTGAAATACATCAGGTAAAAGATTACTGAAAATAACTGATATCCTCTGCTTGTTTATCTTGCTGTTATTTGTATACAAAGAAGGCAAAAATTGCTTCCCACTCTAAAATTATTTGCAAAAACAAGTTGTAAACAGCATGCCATATCCTTTGTTTCTATCACTTTCCTGTTTGTTACAGAGGCATCAATTGTGCACTGATGCTCAAATCATACAATCTGCGGCAAATAAGCCTGTGGAAATCACAGTTTCCTTGTGGTAGGAAACGAATAATAGAGTAAAAAGAGGTAACTTGGAAAAATTGAAAGCAACAAAAATAGAGGCTGGCAGAAGATGAGAAAGTTAGATACTATTACAACAATCCCAGCAGTTCTAGTGACCTCTTGTCCATGTGATCTTAAAGAATGAGTGATTGAACAACAAAAAGGAGGAGAGTAAGAACCCCTGTGCTAGCTTTTATGGCTGATTTTGGTGTAGGCATCACTTTAGTTCCATGCTATGAAAATGTGCAAGTAGCAAAGCTTGGATAAAAATGAGAAATACCTATTTTATTACATTATTGTAAAAAAACCTTGTTTTATAAATACAGGAATATGGTTATAATAGCAATCTCACTGAGAAAAACCATATGCTTCATTTTATTAACCAGGATGGATGACTAGATAAACTTTTATGTGGCCATCAAGTCAAATAAGCAATAACACTTTTTAATAAGATAGAGAAGGTATAGACTAATTCAGTGTTGTCCAAACTTGGCCACTTTAAGATGAGTGGACTGGGGAATTCTGAGAGTTGAAGTCCACTCATCTTAAAGTGGCCAAGTTTGGACAACACTGGACTAATTTATCAGCTTTAGTCATATCCATGCCACATGCAGTATTCCCTGCTTATGATAAGGACAATACCAGTCAGGGTTGATACAGTTGGTCCAGTATGTCACAAGCACAACCAAAGCCCCTAACCATGCAGGCCGGGACCTTTAGTCTAGAGCAGTGTTCCTCAACCTTGGCAACTTTAAGATGTGTGGACTTCAACTCCCAGAATTCTTCAGCCAGCATGTTGCAAGCTAACATACTGTTGCCTGCAACCCACCAACTGGGAAGTATAAGCAATATACTGGTACACATTCAGAATGCCAGGATAGAATAGAAAAGAGAGATATGGAGAGAGATAGTAAGTGATGTTGGTGTAAATTAGTTTCAGCTTTGTTTATTTTTACTTAGGCTGCACAACATTCAGCCCATGGCCCACCAGTTTTTAAGATGTCAATAAATTCACTACCGCCACCCTAAAGGGTGCACTGCTGAGCTCCTACAATGCCTCCAGGTCTCATCACCAACACCAACACCAGCTCCAGCACAGCTGCCACTGCAGTAGCTGCAGACAGCTGATTGGCATGCCAGGTATTCCTTTGCAACTGCGAGGGTTTTTTAATTCATCAATGTGGCCCTTTCCCCTGTTGTGCAGGCCTATTTTAACTCATAGTCCTTTCTGCACTCTGTGTAATATTGCTTGCCCTTAAAGAGAACAGGGTGTATGCATGTAAGAAAATAGATGTGATATATATAATGTATGTAACGTACCTCTGTGTTCATAACTACAAGATGCATCTGTTACAAAATTTTGCAGAGTGGAATGTTCATGTGTATTATATTCCAGACAGTTCCATGATTTTCCATTCCAGTTTCCATCATATCTTCTTCCCTCTTACCTACTGCTAACATCAAGAATTTGTTCGGTTTTTGTGGGCCTTCTTAGGGTTAAAGGAACAATATTTTGAATATACTGGAGGGAGAACAATTGGAAATTCTTAAAAGAGAGGTCTACAATCATTTCCCGTCTTATATATCAAAAACGTATTGGAATGGAGATGGGATTAGAGCTGTAAAGTTTTGTCATCTGTATATTTTTCTCATCTTTAATATATTTAACCTTATGTTTCTAGAAGGTCTTTCAGTGTGGAGGCATAAGGAAAAGGATAAATCTACCTATTATTGGACATGAGAGAGAACTTTAAGATGGAGGCATTTGAAGACAGTCCCCTAAATGAAGGTCCTTAATATTAAAGTAGAAAAATAAATATGATTGGGTTTTCCCATGTCACTTAAGACAATGTGTTGTATGTCTGCTTGATGGTAACTTATCATTTGAAACTTGATCTGTAAATTGTCATGATGTGTGAAACTAACCAATTATGAGTTGTTTAACAAAATATAACAAAGCAAATCATGGCTTTACATATATGTAAATATGTCAATATAGAGCATATGGGAGTGTATATACTTAAATGCCTATATATATATAATTGTTTTCATAAGAGTCAAAGCCACATCAGCTTTATTTCTGTCAAGACTATGTTCACCCAGCATAATACTAATTATGTTTAGCCTTAGTTTGTTAAACAAACCATAACAGTTGTATGAAAAACTTTAGATACCTTTGGTCACACTGCATCTTTCAATGAATTCCAAAGCGAGCAGAAGGTAGCACAATCTCTGCACAATAGAAATCTAAACATGTTTAGATATCTTTCTAAATAATAAACCTATTGTTTGTGTGTAGTTTTTACAGATTCAACATTTTAAAAAAATTAATATGGCAGGTGCAAAAGTTTGGGCAACCTTCCAATCTGTACTTTGTAATATCACCTTTGGTATAAATAACAGTTTCCTAATATTTCCTATAGCCAATTAAGAGTATTTCTATTCTCGTTTTTGGAATTTTTCTCATTCTTCCTTAGAGAACTGTCCTAGTTCAGTTTACTTTAGTTTATTATTATTGATTAGTCATTAGACCATATCAAGATACAGAGTATAAAACATATGAAACATAAGGCATTATTAAGACCATATATTAAAAATAGGATATGAGAAACACAATTAAAATTAAAAAAGAAAGAAAAAAGATGCAAAACATATTTCTGTATCACCCCTACAATTTACTCCAATCAGATCCAGATACGCAGATCTCAACTGTACTGTTTTGTTCAAATAAAGGGCCGTATTACATGCAATTTTTGAATTCTGACCACACATTAAATATGTTGTTTTAATATAAGGATCCCAATAGTTCATTTGTCTAATGTGTGGTCCAAGATACTGATCCCTGTCTTTTTTATACACTTGACATTCAAATAATATATGTGTTATGTCTTCTGCCTCTGGAGCTCCACAAATACAAGTATGTTTATTATAAGGGACTTGGTTAAATCTTCCATATTTCACCATTGTGTCCAACTGCTCAAATCTTGCTCAAGTAATTACCACCCTAAGATATTTGGGCATTTATGTGTTTAAATACTTGGCAATTTAAAAGGTGCATTTACAACGGCTCATCCATTTCAGTGAGCCAACCTTACTGAGGGTGGCTATATCCTTCTGTGCTTCTATATCCAAGATCCTTTGTGCGGCAATCTTTTTAGCTTGTTCTCTGGAAACAATTGGACATGAGATGGGGAGACCACAGCTCCTAATATAATTTGTCAATTGTACTATCCAAGAAGTCTGTGACTGAGATTTTGTCTGTTCTAACAATCACAGTTTTGGGAGGCTGTCAGTTTCCATAGCATTGATTTTGCACCAATAATTATAAGCCCTGATTTTAGACAAAGGGCAAATTGTATGGATTTCCAATTCGGCTCTAACTGCAGCAGCTGAAGTTCTTTTATCCACACCCAGGATACTTCTCAGATGATTGCGTTTGTTCTAATAGCAATATGTGTTTTAAGCTCCAAACTTCAGTGCCATATAAGAGCATAGGAGTAACCTTGTATACTGTGATAATTGGGGCTAAGGAGCCTGGATAGCTACGATTTATTAATTTGAGCAGTAAGTTCATACGTGCCCTTGCTCTAAGTGAGCTCCTTTGCTGATGAGGAAGCCAAGAACCAGTCTCAGAGAAGATTGCCCCTAGGTAAGGGAAGGTATTAACTTGCTCTTTTGTCTCACTAATAGCCATCTATGGTTATGATGTCATTTGCCAAAGACCATAATTTTTGACTTTGATTTATTAATGATTAGAGAATTATGACAGTAGGAGCCAAGTCTTCTTAACAACCTACACAACCCAACTTGCAAATATGATAGTAAAATCATATTATCAGCGTATAGCAAGGTGTTTATAATATGTGTTTAACACCTTAGGCATATATATTCAAGGTCCTTCATTAGTCCTGGTAAGTCGTTAATATATAGACTAAATAACAATGGTGCAAGTATGCATCCTTGTCTTACCCCTTTACAAGTATCAATCCTTGTTATGGCTCCATTAATCCCAAACCGCACTCTCAGACTAGTGCTTGTATAAAGGGCTTTGATCAATGCCAGCAGTCTGGTTTCCATTTTGAGGACAGTCAATTTCCTCCATAATATTTCTCTATTTACTGTGTCAAATGCTGCACTAAGATCTATAGAGGCAGCAAACAGTTGTTTCCCCTTACTGATATATTTTGTAACCAGATGGTTCAAGACAAAGCAGTTATCAATAGTAGATCGTCTCTGTCTAAAGCCGGCTTGTTCTTCCATGAGAATACACTTTTCATCTACCCAACTCTCGACCCTATTCAAAAGGAACCTAGCATATATTTTAGCCACAATATCTATTAGGCTAATGGGCCTCTAATTAGGCTAGGGTCCTTTTTATTCCTTTTTTTTATATATAACAACTACTACTGCCTACTTCCACCCAGCTGGGATATGGCAGGTATTATTTATATGTGTAAATAAACCTGCCAATAGAGGGGCGCACCAGTTGGGATATTTTTTGAATAGCTCAGCTGGTAGAAAGTCTTCCCCATAGGCTTTATTGCTCTTTAAGCCTTTTATGATAGACTTGATCTTGTTCTGTAATACTGGTGGCCAAAGAGGTAAGGCTTCAGTAAGCGATAAATCACTACTTGGAAACTGTTTCTCAACAGGTTCTGATAGAGCAAACAGGTCATGATAGTAATTTTCTCATTCCTCAGCAGAGACTGGTATATTGAATGCAAATCTCCGTTCTTTCAGGATTCCGGCTAGAGAATGCCAAAATATAGCTGAGTTATGACTTTTTGCTGACAGCTCAAGTCCAAACCAAATTGAGGCGGCATGACTTTTTTTCTTTGATTTAATGAGTTTCTTATATTTGCTTCTTAGAGATAGCATCTTAGCTTGTATATGTACAGAGAGATGCCTTTGTGCAAGTCTCATTTTTTTTTTTTTTGTCTGCGCTCAGTCATTGTTGACCCTGCAGTGACTGCTTGGACGAGTCCTTGCAGTTTTCAAGGCAATTGTTTTTCGGAAGTGGTTTGCCAAAGCCTCCTTCCTAGGGCAGAGCCCAGCTGGCGAGCGCAGGAGGCAGGGTTTCTGTTGCTTCGCACCCTTTTCGGGCGCGCATGGTTTTTCGCGCTTACTGGCAACTGCTCCCAACTCCTTTTTACAAGGCGCCGCCAGCATTTTTCCTCCCACCGGAGTGAGAGTACCCATTTATCTACTCACGTAAATTTTCGAACTGTTGGATTGACAGGAACTGGGGAGGAAACAGGAGTTCACCCTGTTTAACGCGAAGGCTGGACTCGAACCACTGAAGCGTCGACCATTTCTGGCCGGCAACTTTCAGCGTCATTAAGCCGCTGCGCCACCGCGTCCTGCAAGTCTCATAGCTGCCTTTAATTTCTTTTTCATTAAACAGCATTCATTGTCAAACCGAGGAGATCTACCTATAGGGAAACTTTTGGAGGAGGGTTTAGTTATTAGGTGTTTCTTTAACATACGGTACAAATTGGTGAATGCATTGGAGACTGATTTCCAGTCAGCAGTGGATGACTGGATTATTAAGGCCCAACTGACAACATTCTCTGATTTGAGGCTATTCAATATTGCCTTGGTATCTACTTTGGACCATATTAATCTTTTACTTTGACTCACCTCTGAGTTAATAGTAACCCACCTATCAGCCATGTTATAAATCTGAACAAGCTGAGTAACCCACCTATCAGCCATCTTAAATCTGAACAAGCTGAGATTTTCACACTCACTGGCTGATGATCACTTTCTCCTCTTGGATAGACAGTGACCTCTGAAAAGAGGTCATCTTTACCTCTTGATACACAAATATGATCTAGCACACTGCTTGACTGGTCTGAATGAAAGGTGTATGGATATACATAATTATTACCCTTACCTCCCAAAATTTGAAGATTACATTTAAAAATCAACAATACCAAGTATAAACCAGCAGTATTACTTTTGTTATCTCTTGAAAACCACTGTGGGTGATTATCAAAAAATTCATTTGGAAGTCCACTGTATCAGTAAAATCATGAACAGATTGGCCTAAGTTGGCATTAAAATCACCAAGTAATATGATTATGGATTGAGTATGCAATGTAATTATTTCTTCTAATATTACTTCTAAACATATCCAGTAATCAGAGTTATGATAAGAAGATGTATTTGGGGGGATATAAACATTTACCAGTATAAGCTCAAAACCTTTATATCTGAATTTCATGGCCAGTATATGAGAGAGTTTATCCCCATTATATAATTTCTCACCCTGACATTGCAATTCTTCCTTAATAAGAATGCATGAGCCTCTAGAGGCTTGCCCTTTATTCTTTAATTTTTGGGCAGGGGTATACCAGCATTGAAAACCAGGGAGTTGTACTGGTATATCCTCTCCTGCTAACCAGGTTTCTTGTAAGGCTATTATCTCAAATCCAGAAAGGAATCTCACCAAATCACTGTCAACAGACTCTTTCCAGCCAGCTACATTCCAGGTTACAATTTGTATAAATCTCTCTGAGACAAAATGTTCTGGGTAGGATGATTGGATGAAGGATAAAGATTCAGAGAGTTTGTTTCTGGGGCTGGAACAATGTTGTGAATACCTCCTGTGTATACACAGTTGTTATAAAGTTCAGCTTTCCTTTCTCTAGGTTGTGACTGTTGATCTTCTTTATCATAGGAGTCATTATTCAACAAACTCTGATCTGGTATTGATGACTCTGTATCTGTGAGCCCAGTGGCTACTGCTAATGACAATAGACTCAGACCATTCTTCTCATTTTCTAATTGCTGAGCCTGAGGACAAGTAAAGTCAGACTGAGAGCTGATAGCAGAGAGCTGCCCCAAATCAGGGCTCCTATGGGTAATATTGGCTTGCAATGGTGAGTGGCAAGGTGTGGATGGAATATCTCCTTGAGAAGTAAGATCAGAGTTGTGGACAATGATGGGATCAGCTGGTGGAAGCATTTCTGGAGATTGCTCAGACTAATTGATACTCAGGAACCAGCAATATTAGGTCATCAGCTACAGACTTCTCTTCCAAATAGTCTGAAGACTGTGTTACATTGACTCATTGGATGTCCTTTTCTTTTGTATAGTTTTGCTTTGGACTGGCACACCTTTTTTTATTTGTTGGGGATTTTATGCTCTCTGAGGCTGGACTTAGCAGCATTTCCTTGGACGAGCAACTAGAAGGAAGTAAGGTGTTAAGAGTCTCAGTTGCAGTGGTGGCTGACTGCAGCATAGATTTACCTGTTTCAAGCTTGCTTAAGATTAGTTGTTGTTCCTCTTGGGGGAGAGTGGCAAACAGTTGAGTTAAATCTTCCTCATCTTCCAAAAAATCATCTAAAACCTGTGTCTTTCCTTTAATTAGATCTGGGGCATCTCTTTCTTTGCATTTTTCCTGTTCTGACCTTGGCAAAAAGGAATTCTCCCTTTTACAGATAGTGGACGGTTTTGATTAGAGGCTCTAGAGCTTGTACCATCCTCCTCACTGGCTTGACTTTCCTCCCAGAATTTAGCAAAGGCTGGATACAGCAGTTGTAAAAACCCATATTGGCAGAATATGGGATTCCGTTGAACAGTTCTTAAATTTGAAAAGCATTGATGGAAGAGTAAGCTGCCTAAAAGTTAACATTATCCTTTTAAATCCATGCCTGCTAGGAAGCCAGGAGACCTCTGTACGTTCATTAGAGTATACCCTACATCAAAGAAGTTGAGAAAGGGAGTTTAATATTGCCCGTCTATTATGCCACCTGCCCTTATTCAGCAACTTGAAGCAAGATCCTGTGTCTCTGCAAGATTAGTTTCTCCCCAATATCTTCTTTAACTGGAAGTTTTTGTACAGACTATACTGTCCATGGGTTAGAGGTAAGTTTTGGAATATGTGAGTTGCTATTTGTTTCCTTAACTGATTTGGGGATATGCTTTTCTATTAAAGTCTTTAATTCATCTATTTTTTTGTGAGCATCCAGAAGTTGATTGAATATGGCAATGACTGTTTGAGCTGTTAAGAGGCAATTTTTAGCAACCAGATCCAGGTCTCTATCTAAATTCTTCCTGATATAAACACCTCTGATATAAACATCTTCCCCTCTATATCTGAGTAGAGCCTCATTTTCAGAGTAAGGGCAATCATCCACTTCCCAATCCAAAGAGGAGTAAGGATTGTTAATGGAGGTTACAAGGGGAGAAGGAGAAGGGAAAGGAGACTTACACGCTATGTCCTTAAGCTGGAGCAGGTCCTTTATCTTTGGTTGCCTAAACGTCATTGCAGCCTTGTCTTGTTTGGGGTTTCCTCTTGACTGGATCTCCGGTTTGTGCCTCATTTTAATCCTTCTTTTCAAATTCTTTTTTTCCCCTGCTCTTATAATTTTGCATCCTTGATACTGTTTGAAGTTAGGATAGCAAACTAATTACTAAAACTACTTGAATAAAACTAAATAAAAACACTAAAATGAATAAAAGTTCAAGAGCTCTTTACAGAGCTGTCAGTCTATCACCATCTTGGATCCACCTCCCTCCTAGTTCAGAAAATATTCTTAAATCATCTTGTACACACCACACTTTGAGCTGTCCCTACAGATTTTCAATAATACTCAATTCAGGGGACCACAAAGTCTGTTCCAAAAATTTTATCTTACTTTTCTGTACATACTTCATAATTGATTTGGCGATATTTATTTATTTATTTATTTATTTATTTATTTATTATTAAATTTGTATGCCCCCCATCTCCCCCAACGGGTGACTCTGGGCAGCTCACAATTAAAATCAAAAACCCATAAACAATTAAAGATACCCCATAAATAATTAAAATTAATTAATCCATTAAAAGTCAACTGTAAAAACAAACCCTATACTGTACATAAATACTAAGAACATTCAAGATGACGGGGGGGGGGCAAAATCAATTACCCCACATGGGTAAAGGCTGCATACAACTCTAGGTCTTCCGGTTACCTCAGAACTATAGTGAAATGTTTCGTGTCGGCAAAACCTCAGAACATCTCAAAGGGGACACACATTTTTTCATAGAACAGTGTACCTTCATCACCGCAACAGCTTTAGATAGATACAGTTTATTACAGTCTTAGACCAGTACAAGAAGTTTGTTCATGAGTGACCTATGTTCACTTATAAAACTAAGGAATATTTAGATAACATTTAATACATATTTAGGATACATATATAAGACAACCTGGCACAAAATCATAGGTAGAATTCAGATGAAGCAGTCTATGTCTAAGATACAAGTAAGGTAGTATCTGAAATCTACCTAAAATTTAATAACATCTAAAATTACAAAAATTTGATGACATCTAAAATGTCATATCTAAAATTATATGGAATTTAATAATGTCTAGACTTATATGAAATACATCTATATAGCAGGAGCTTGCCCTATTAAGGACTAGCAGATCTAATAGTAGAATTTTATATGGTCTTTTTACCAACACAAGCAAAAATCTACCTAAGGGCCTTGTTTAAGCTAGTAGCTATCAAATAACACTAAATATTACAAATTCTACTAAAATTTGTCATACTTTTAAAACACATTCTGAAGGTACCTGATAATGCAAACTAAAATACTAGTTGACTATAATCCATTACTGCAAAACCTTTCAGCTAGCTTCCTATCCAATGTTGACGGACCTTTATTGCCGCAGCGCAGAACCTGGCTACCTGCGCTGTAACATAAGGCTGGTCGTCCATAAGAAGCATTTGAAGGTGATCTGATTCTTGACAGCCAGGCTGCTTGCTGATCAAGGGAGCGAGCAATTTAGTCCGTGGGACTTGGTAAAAGGTACAACGGAGGAGAACATGACCCATGTCTTCCACTTCCTTGGCATCACAAGGACAAAGTCTTGCGGCTAATGGAATTTTTTTAATATTTGCCATCCAGCACTGCTGAAGGAAGAGCATGACAACGAGCTAAGGAGAATGCTATCCGATGACTGGGGAGCTCGAGCTGCGCTAAATATCTGGCAGCGGTGACAGTAAACGTGCTGCACGGCGGAGATAGAAAGGATGGAACCTTCCCTAAATCTGCTTGTCGTTCTATATCCTCTGTCCTTTGCTTTATGGCCATTCTTGCCATATAGGCCAGTTAGTGTAACATGAGTTCCAGTTAAATTATTGGAAATAAATGTAACTGTTAAAATATACCAAATGAGTGCAAATGACACTTTTCTGACCCACATTCAAGTTCAGCATTCCATTTCCAAACTATGCAAGCAGAACTAATTTGCACATGCACATTCCTCGTTTTATATGTCATCATTTAATAACTGTCCATTAATGGCTTATAATCTCCTTCCCTTGAAAAGCTTTGCATCTCCTTAAATGTTTGAACTGTAATGGTTATATCACATGTGGAAGTGATTAATATTATTTTATATTTCATACTCATCTACTAAAAACGTTCAAAGTAGCTTGCAAAAAGTCTAAAATGTATCAGAATAAATATATAATGCAAAATACTGATAAAGCCACAATAAAAAGAAATTATTTAAAAGCAGCTGCTTCACTGTCCTCTTGCAAGGATGGCAGAGTTGTTAATAGATGTACAAATGTGTGAAAGACTTTGTGGACAAAACATTCTGAACTTGAGATATCTCGATCAATATTTCCATATCAACATGGCCATTCCAAGTTCACCATACCTTCAAACAGCTATTTCAAAAAAAGAATGGGAGTTCTAACTTGGAATATTTTGATCACAATATGTTTTATATACTTCTTCTTGTCAGACAATTTCCTAGTAAGGACAAGAAACTGTAAAACAGCCAGAAGCTAGGTTTACACATCATACTAAGGTTTAATCAAACTTTATGGAATAAGTTTTGTCTTACAGATTTTTCAGTGTTGTTTTAAAGGAGTTAATGTGCAATTTCTGAAGCTGAGGACATATTTTTCCTATATTATGTCAGACATAAATAATGTGTAAGAAGGTCTGTTTTCTCTTGGAGACACATATAAAAGATGGAAGATTAATCTTTCAATTTAAACTACAGCTTCAGGCATTTGCTATATGCTTAACTGATTGCTGAGAGACAGTTTATGATTCCCTAGGTTGGGCTCAAGAAACAATTCAAATTCCCAGAATTTATGCAACTGTAGTAGAGAATCAATAGCTCCACTGGTGGTATAAATTATTCCAGACGTTTAGTAAACTGTTATGCATGCAAAACACCAATATATAGAGCATCAAAATAATTTATTCCAGTTTTTTTTAAAAAACTTTATATCAAGGTGTGTGGCCTATAAAATACAAAATGCATATAACCTGGAGCGTCTAGTATAGAAAAGGGAACTAATTTATCAAGAGATTTTGTATGCTATATAAAATATAAATTAGTCTATATTTCCACAAATGCAGGAGCAGTTAAGATATCAAGGTCAGTTATTTGTGATGGAACAGTGTTTATGTTGATTACATTCTCAGCAACTCATAAAGAGTTTGAACTGAATTGCAAGGGGGTCTCTAAATGACTTGACTGTGCTGTGTGGCTGGTGCTTGCTGCAGAAGAATGGGTTAAATCCTTCCCATTTCCCCTATCCTTGCCCATACTTGTATAAATGGGGCAATTATTTAATTCAGTGGTAGGATTCATAGATCACACTGAACTACAATTTGTTTACATTGATTCTGAATAAGCTGTAATTCCCTATTTACACTATTTGTTTTTGAGCTTTCTTCACTATGTTCTTATGGCTAGCTTTATGTTTTTTGTTTTTGTTTTAAATAACCCTCTAGGTATATTCCTGCATGTTGTTAGTCCCATAGGCAGTAGTACCTAAGAAATCTTGGCTTATCTCAGAAAAGCTAAGTAGGGTCTAACCTAGTTAATATTTGGATGGGAGACAGAGATATTGGCAAGATCTGATGCTTTTGTCAAAATGTGGAGAGCAGTGTTCCACTGTCAAGCCTGGAACTCCACGCTTTTTGAACATGTGTGCAATCTTACACTGTGCTTATGAAACTCAATTATTTAGTACTTAGGAGATTTCTGTCCTGCTGCAATCTAATCAGACTCTTGGAAGCTTACAAATAAGAGAAAACAACACAAGGAGAACAAAAGCAATAAAATATTACCAAAAGCATAAAACATGTGGGTCCAAACAATTTGGTATCGCAACCTGAATGCCCTTCAGAAGAGCTCTGTTTTCAGCTCCTTCAAAGAGAGAAGCTCCTCTAATCTCCAGTGGGAGGCCATTCCAGACAGCCAACACTGCTTCCCAAAAAATGCCTCTGAGCATCAGTCCCTTGGCCTGCCAGAAATTTATCATCAGGAAGGAACAAAAGGGGTAAAGCATACAGCACCACTCTGCCTTTGTCATTTGTCCCCCTCCCCAGCCCCACCTGCAGACGCCTCTGATGGGAGAACACTAGGAAATCCAGGGCCCAAAGTCAGACTGGGAAACTTAAAATGGTAAGACACTTCTTCCTTATTGCCAAAAACGTTATAGGGATGTGTCCAGGAACTTGCAAGGAGTCAAACTTCATACAAAGGAGATTTTACCTCTACTGGCTTACTGTGCACTTGACTGTTATCACTGTACTGAACAGAGCCAGAAAGCCATCCTTATCTCATGGGTAATTTATAAGCCTTTCCTGTTATTTTCTACTGGTTTGAAATGCAATCTGGACACATGACAAAGTAATCAGATGATGCCATTGTAAAATCATATATAATATGTATTAGTAGGGCCAGCAGCAAATGAGAAAGCTTTTGAGATCAGTTCTACCAAAGCTCTCCATTTGTTCCTGTAGAGTGCAGATCAGGAAGGATGCCAGAAAAGGAGTGGAGCAATCTAGCAAATTGAATTTCTGCTTGCGCAGTAATCAGGAAATCTTTTCCTTTCTGCCTGATTTACACAAGATGCTAGGTTTGTTATCCAGCCAGCTCAGTCCAGTTTGCAAGAATCAGTTCCTCCTCTTCTTTTTGTTTTCTTTTCTTTTTTAAAGAACTCTGCTCTGATGGAGACAGAGCATGGCCAGGTTTGCCACATTACCAGCACTTGGCGGTCCAGAAACATCACTCCAGTGTAAAGATAGCGGCAGGTCTTGGTCCAGCCCAGATTTCCACTTACATTGCAGCTACTGCCATGGCAGCTGGTGCCTTCTTGCTCCTGCAGATCTCCTTCTGCAGCAGTGGGTGCAATTTCCTCTCTTGCCCTCACAGCTTTTTGTCTAATGCTGGTGCGCCCTAAACTTCCAACTGCTATTGCTGCTGGCTCCTCTAGTCACAGCTGTCTCTTGGCCCCAGGCTAATAGAGGGTATGGGTTGTGTGCATTATGCATGACACCCTAATCACTAGATGGCAGTGGACTAAATGGTATTAAGTCTGTATCCTCCTTTGCACCTAACTGTTGCCCTTCCAGCATTTTTTTATGCCACATTCCCCATGACATTGCCTTCATCTGGTCCCCAACTCATGAGTGAGTCCACTTTAAGTTGTCTTTAGCTTTCCCAGTATTAAAGGAGCATTTCTTCTAATATTCCAAGAGTCTTGGAGGATAGTCTCATACACCTTTTTATACAGGTGTATAAAACCTGTACTGGCTTTGTCCTCCAGTACTTTGGAGGGAGGTCAGCTGACTGCAGTGACTTGAAAGAGAGGCACTAAAGGCAGGAGAAAAATTGGGAATGGGGGTTTCATGTGGTCTCCGTATTCTGCTGGTACACTATGCTAATACAGTTTTCTGCCAAAGGATGGATAGCTCAATAGTACAAGTAGGATATCTGGGGTGCAACAATTTGGATGACTGCTTGTTGTTGTTGTTCAGTCGTTGTGTCCGACTCTTCGTGACCCCATGAACCATATCACACCAGGCCTGCCTGTCCTTCACTGCCTCCCTGAGTTTGCTCAGTTTCATGCTCATTGCTTCAGTGATGCTATCTAACCATCTCATCCTCTGCCGTCCCCTTCTCCTTTTGCCTTCAATCTTTCCCAGCATCAGGGTCTTTTCCAAAGAGTCCTCTCTTCGCATTAGGTGGCCAAAGTATCTGAGCATGAGCTTCGTTATCAGTCCTTCCAATGAGCAGTCAGGGTTGATTTCCTTTAAGATTGACTGGTTTGACCTCCTAGCAGTCCAGGGAACTCTTAAGAGTCTTCTCCAGCACCACAGTTCAAAGGCATCAATTCTTTGGCGCTCAGCCTTCTTTATGGTCCAGCTCTCACAGCCATACATTACTACTGGAAAAACCATAGCTTTGATTATGCGGATCTTTGTCAGCAAGGTGATGTCTCTGCTTTTTAATATGCTGTCTAGATTTGACATAGCTTTCCTTCCAAGGAGCAAGCGCCTTTTAATTTCATGGCTGCAGTCTCCGTCTGCGGTGATCTTGGAGCCCAAATAAATGAAGTCTGTTACTGCTTCCATTTCTACCTTCTATTTGCCAGGAATTAATGGGAAGACTGCTAGATGGAAGCAAATAGTTTCGTTCTTGCTCTAAACTTACTCCCCTTTTATCTGATCGTTGCCCTTCCTCCTGTCCTTTAAGGCTATTCTCTCTGTCCTCCACATTGTGTCACCCTTTGACTGAGCAAGGAGGGAAATAATACTTTTCCCACTGGGCTCAGAGAAATCTGATTCAAAGAGAGATTGGCAGCTCAGCGTACAACTTAGTAAATCCAATACCTGAAAGTGATTTGTTTTTACTGAAGTAAATTAGCCTTGATCAGCTTAAATCCAATTAGTTTGGCCAAAAATCTCTTTGTAGATAAGAGGACACCACTGATTTCAGCAGTGTTCTCTTCAGGACAGAGGACAGTCCTGTTTTAAAATAAGCCTTCCTTTTGAATTTAATTCTGAAAATTTATTTGAGCATATAATATGTTTTTCAAAATAATGTTTGGGCAATTAACATTGTTTTTGCCTGGAAGGCATTTAATGATATGAAATCAAATAAAAAAACCTTTATGACAGCCTTTGGGCCAGAAAGAATGATATCAATATATTGGATTGTGACATTTTTCCAGCTAATAACTGCATGCAAATATTTGAGTCAGCTCAAGAAGATAAACAAATGCACATTTAAAAAATCCTTTGAGTTAACAGTATCTAACACCTTTTATAACTGTAAACATTGTGAGTCAGTGAGAAACTATTTGCTTTAGACAGAAGTCTGTGTGTGTGTGTGTGTGTGTGTGTGTGTGTGTGATTACAAATTCATCTGTATTACCATAATCTGTTTCCAGCTTTGAATCTTTTCTTCAGGATATAGAAGCAGTCACCTTATGTTGTTTTGGTCAACTCCTGATCTGGGCAGAATTATGCAAGTATTTATTTGCATTATACATAAAGTTACTGTCAGATGAATAGCAAAGATTGCTAGCCAAAGTAACTTGTGTGTTTTTATCAAAAGAATGCACGCATTTGCCTTATGCAGACTCTTATGTCTTGCAGGTGATGTAAAAGTAATTTTGAAGTACAGGAATTAATCATAATCACACCCACAGCTAAGAGATTCCATATCATAGGAACCCCAAGGAGGATGGATGGATGCATGGTTACACATCCAGGGAGGTTTAGAGATTGCCTCTCCGCAAAGTGTATAACTAAAACTTAATATTGGAACACAGAACTAAACCAGCCACTTATAAAATCTCCATTTCAATGTATATTGAATGATTAAATCCCATTAAAAAGTTACCAGAAATCAGCTCCATCAAATTTGTTGATTCTTCCTTCTGATTGCTTTGACTTGTCAAATAAATTGATATTTATGAAATGATCCTTTCAGCAGAAATGCAGTCTTTAGCTTTTAGGTAAAAATCTTGCAAAGTATTATCAAAACTCTCAGCAAGAATTAGGAAAACCTTAAAAAAAAAACCCACACATATATCCATCCACTCCTTACTTTTTTCATTCCCTGGCTTGGTTTGTTCTCTGGGTGTGGTCTAAACTACAATTGGCCTATCTGCACATATACTAATCCATAAACTATGATTTATAAATTGTAATGACTGAGTTTGCACAGTATTCTAAATGAAAATCTAGCAATTATGACTTAGCTCACTGTGTAAATCTTGTGTCTGTCTGTCTTAATGTGTTAAGTAACAAAAAAGCTCCAAAGCTCTGTGATTTATTGTCATGACAAGATGTTCATTAATTATACTGCCATTATACTAGATGACATAATTTTCTGTGTTCTAAAAAAAAGTTCTTTTCCCTCTCTATTGGCCACCACTCTGGACCTCTGTAAAGCAGAAGGAAACTTTTACAAAAGGATTAGGCAAAAGATTTTCTGTAGATTGGTGCAATCCTATCACTGTGGCAAAGGGATTCATGGTTCTGTATGAATGTTCTTTAGAGGAGGTATGTTCATATACCTATTCTGTATAGGGAATCTTGTGGTTCCTCCTACCTGAGATGTGATTTGTAGACTATCTGCATGCTAGAGTGAAGAGAGGACTTTCTGAATATGTATCAATAAGATCGATTCAAAGAAATAGTCCCAGTATAACAATGGGAAGAATTATGGAACAAATCCATAAAATTTATCCCAAACTATAATTTAATAGAAAACTAGTACAAAATGTTTTACAGATGGCATACAAGTCTGTCAATAATTGCCAAGATAGATAAATCATACAGTAACAAATGTTGGAAATGCCCCGAGACAGAAGGAATGTTCTACCACATGTGGTGGACATGTAAACCCTCCCCCAAGTATTGGAAAGATACACAGCACCATTCAGAGAATCTGAGAAATAAAATTTGAAATGAAACCACAATTCCTTTTACTAGGAATAATCCCAAAACATACCAATAAAAAATACCATAGCTTAGTAAGATACATACTTTTGGCTGCAAGGACAAACTTTGCACAACATTGGAAAACAGTTACATTACTGATGATATCTGATTGGGAACTTAAACTTGGAGACTATGCAACAATGTCGAAATTAATATTATATAATAGAAGTTTAAATAAATTTAAGCAAGAATGACTTCCATACATACTATATTTCATGCAGTAAGGTAAATACAAACACTTTAGAAACCACGAATGGTTTCTAAAGTTTATGTTTATAAATTCTGTAAATCAGTTGAAGAACAAAGGGGGAAGCCAGAAACCAAATACTTCTCTATCCTATTTTTAGTAGTTTTTTTCCACTCTCTCTCTCTACTTAATTTTTTTTTATTTTTTAGCATTTACAAATAACAATACAATAGAGATTTTGGCACTAAGCTCAGAGTTATATTCTTTTTCATACCATAAAAATAATTCAATATACTTTGTTTGGTCTGGTCAAACTTTTGTTTATTTATACTGAGCATTAACTGTATAACCTTAGTAATTCTCTCTGGTAACCTATTGATATTATATCTTTTGAAATTATGTCTTTGTTTTAAATAAATAAAAAAATACAGTCTGATCAACTTTTAAAGATAATACTCCTTTGAAACATATGTTTTTACAAATACTAAGTTTTTGGAGAAAGTAGTGGACCATATAAACATCACTGTGCGACAAAAGCTAAAATTTTCAGAGGATAATATTCTCTTGAATTACATACCTAGTACATGGAATTTGACAACTGGACAACGTAAATGGATTCTCCGTGTCTTTACTATGGCTAAAAGACTGATATTGCAACACTGGAAAGATGAATGTATGGCCCCATTTACTTAATGGATTGAAGACCTGATACACTTGCCACCTATGAGTGAATTGCCTATAGACATAGACTTTGTATGAACAAGTATAATGAAATATGGGACTAATTTATACAAAATGCAGTCGGTTAGGAAAAAGCACAATATAATTGTATTAGAAATATATATATATACTCGCATACTATTTGCATTAGATAAATATATATAGAATTCTGTTTATTGTTGTAACGACATATTATAATTTATTATTTTTCTGTTGTATTCCACTTATTTTTAAGCACTTGTTATATAATCATTTTTTTAAAATGTATGTGTTTTGTTTCTTTTTGTTTCTCTCTCTCTCTCTTTTTTTGGTAATTATTATAAAATAAAGGAAAAGAAATTTAAAAAAATAAAAAATGTTTTGTTGATGAAGAATTAATTCTTTTAGAGTTGAATTGCCAAGTAATTCAATAATATATCCAGCTCATTGAAGCAAATGAGAGAATTTTCATGCTTCAAGAGGAAATGCCACCAGCTTACGGTTACTGGCTAGCTGAAATGAGGAAACCAAATCTTGCCTCTTAGAAGAAGTCATGATTTTGCTCCAAAGAGCTGCTTTCATATTTGCAGAAACACTGAATATATTACACCACATACTGCACGGAATAACGTTAATGAAACGGACAGAAGGAAAGGAAGCTAATGCGTGAGCATCACATATTTTTTGGTTTCTCCATAAATGGATGCCTGCCTAAAATGCTACAGTTTACACCCAGCTTTAATTAAAGTTTTTTATATATATAAATGTGTATATCTTCTGATAACAGAAAAGAAACTATTGAAAGCTGAAAAGGAAAATACTCTGCTGAAAGCATTCATATACCTACCCTTTTGTATGTTTTATATCTCCAGGAAAGGTTGTAAAATAATGGTACAGTAATGTACAACAATATATTTTTTATATATATAATTTTTATTGAGATTTTTTTTTACAGGATTAAAAACTATGGAAACTTAAAGAATTAGAAAAAATAAAAACATATGAAAAGATAAAAGAAAAAGTGAAAAACAGTAAAAGTCAAGAAAAGAGGGAAAAAAAGAAAATTATCTGTAGAAGCAACTATCTTTGCAGCAGTTACAAACAATTATTACTATTTCCACCCTCCCAAATTATATATCATGGTTCTGTTCTTCCCATAAACAACCCTTTTTAATCAGTAAATCCCGAGATCATCCATTCATTTTTGTCCATTTTCAGCAAAAATTCCATAAGGAGTTTCCAGTCTTTCATAAAACTAATTATTCCTTCCCTAATCAGACATGTCAATTTGGCCATTTCAGTGAGTTCTGCCATCTTCACAATCCACATCTCAGTAATGTACAACATTATACAATGGATGTATACTGTTGGGGAGTTCAGTGGAAATACCACCCTAACTGAATAAGCAAGAATGGGAAATAGTAAGAACTGTGCTTCATTTGGCAAGACAATATAACTTGGCTGTAGCAGTATATAACAGATACAAGAAACAAAACTTGCCTTGTGGTGTCTGAAGCATAGCTGGGCCCGAAGCTTTAACACCCAGCTATACTCGTTCATACACATTGTGTTCCCCAGGAGAGTATGTTGGAAGGTCATATGTTTAAACAGATAACTTGTTTGTAGAAAAAATAATTCAGAATTCTGATAAATAACACATGTCAAAATCTATTATTGCAAACCATGTGTAGAATTCTCTTTCCAGTGTTCTATGATGATAGCTTTACCCAGCTCCCATGCCCTCAAATCCACAGGTCTTGATGTTCTGAGAGATCCCAAATACTGGATATGTAACCAAGAAAAACATATGCATATTTAACACACAGTGTCAATTCAGTGTGACTACAGAACAGGACCACACCATCAAGTTAGTGTATTTGAGTTATTTATTATTGTATTTTACAACCTTTTTATATTGCCCTCTTGTCAGACTCAGGGTAATATACGTTATGAGTGATGATGTCACAACCCTAACAATAATGCAGTTGTAACTAACTCATGTAAAACATTCTCTGAGAAGTCTTTACATACACACACACACACACACACACACATATATATATATATATATATATATATATATATATATATATATATATAAACTTCATTATAAGATTGTAGGAACTAATTTCACCTTATTTAAAGCAACCCCCCATGGGTTTTCTAAAACAAGACATTCAGGCTTATTACTTCAGAGGTTGCAAAAGCAACTGATATCAATTTCATCAATACCTAAAAAAAAAGAAAAAGAAAAGCTAAATAGACCAAAAAGCAAAGGATTAAGTTTTGCTCAGAATACTATGAAGCATTCTGAGCAAAATTAGGCTCATTTTAAAAACGGCTTCCTCAGAACTGAGTTGATTCAAAATAGTAATGTTATGAAAGACCCACTTACCTAAATTCAAAAATCCCTTTATCCAGCCAAAATAAATGCCCAGTGATAAACCTGAATGTGTAGAAAGTTAAACTGACGTGATTCTGAAGAAACAGAGCAATTCAGAACAGCAACTTTGCTAGGCAGACCAATAAATATCTACTCTCCAGATACTCATCTCCATATTCAATGACAGCAGTAGCTTCATGATTTGACATGGCTAAATAAATTGCTTTACTGAGGCACAAAATAAGTCATATGCATGCAAAGATCTGCCACTGCAGTTCACAAAAATCAAAGCCTACACACATCTATGCTCCAGTCTTTAAATGTTATACTTTTTCCTCCAATCTTTTTTAATCAATGGATATTTCACAGCTCTCTTCATGATTACTGGAGGCAGCTACAGTTGAGATAGGTTTATATAATAATTCTGCCTGGCTTGAGAATCATTCATTCCCAGCTTATCAACTTCAGCCCTTGCACAATTCATAGATGTGTTCACACAACTTCTTGCCAAGCTATATCATTTTTGTTTAGATTTTTTAATCCCGCCTTTATTATTTTTATAAATAACTCAAGGCAGCAAACATACCTAATATTCCTTCTTCCTCCTATTTTCCTCACAACAACAACCCTGTGGGGTGAATTGGGCTGAGAGAGAGTAACTGGCCCAAAGTCACCCAACTGGCTTTCATGCCTAAGGCAGGACTAGAATTCACAGTCTCCTGCTTTCTAGCCTGGGGCCTTAACCACTAGACCAAACTGGCTCTCAATATTGATATTTGCTTCATTTACTAGTTTGTGCAGTGAGCTAAGACATAATATTTTTTTTTAGTTTTGGCTCAGCCTCTATAATTCATAATCTATTGTTTATGGATTAGCAAACACAGCCTCAGCGACACAATTCCCAGAAACCTTGTTTCAGTTTAAAGTGAAACCTGTTATCTACTGATCTCTCAAAATCTCAACCAATATCAGATTAACTTAATGGTGAAAGCACCTGTTGCTATCAATGCATATAACATTGGGACTGAACATGCTTGATTTTATGACAATGTTCATAATAGAGAAGCTCAGTTCAAAGCTGAGTCTATTGGAACTTGATTAAAATCAATAGGCCAAAAACTTCTGAGCTGATAGATCCTTTTTGATCCTTGTGGTTTGCAGAAACAAGCTTCTGCTTCAGATTTTTCTATTATTTCCACAGTCAAGAGATTAAAATTCAGCACCCAATAAGTAAACACGCTATCTGCAATTTGATCCATATCAGTCAAGGTGCAAAACCAGCTCTCCTGAGGAATTATGAGCAGGCTGACATGGAAACAAGTGGAACATAGTCTCAATCCACATCAGGGCAACATATGTTGTGCTTGATAATTCTTTATCCTCAGATACACTCATCAAGCTTTCATTGTGCTAGCTGTTTAGAGTTGTTTCTATTGAGTAGGCTAGCAATTCACCTTACTGAACTTAGTATACTTTTCCTGAGTAAACAAATAATACCAATTTGGTATTTGCTTCATTAATTTTATACAACAAATCCATACATCAACCATTTGTTGTTGTTCAGTCATTGTCGTGTCTGACTCTTCGTGACCCCATGAAGCAACTATCGCTCCAGGCCTTCCTGTCCTTCACTGCCTCCCTGAGTTTGCTCAGTACATCAACCATACAAAGTGGCAAATAAAATAAGTCAGTGTCTAGACCTAAACTTCAAATAAATGTTGTGGCAAGACCCAAAATGAGCTGTGGCTAGTAGAAAATGTTACTGTCCGTTCACCATGGAGGAACGCCCCTGTATTTCTACACAATTACATGTGAGGCTGATCACTAGTTATAGGGATTATTTCAATACATTTATTAAACTAAAGGTGGTGTAACACATCGCTGAATCTAAGAGGTCAATTATTTTTCCACACTGGCAGATTGCTTGTTATATGACTTTGTTTATGAAATAAATGAAAGAAGCACCAAATGTTGGTATTAATCATTCACTCTGAGTCCATTTATATATCAGCAGAATGCAGATGAAGCTCTGATAACATTCAGTAGCAAAGATATACAAAATTTGATAAAATCCAAAAAAGGTGAATACCTTTTTTTACAGAACTGTAGATAGAATGAGGCCTTTGATACTATGCTTTTAAAACTAGAACTACTGTCACAGGTAAGACAGAAGTAATGTACCAATGAAATTGTGCTCCATTTAAAGGAGCAGGGACATCATTTGAAGCTATTTTGGATCCTGCCATTGCCCCTGGAAAGTCAAGGTGATTGCTGGGGCCAAAGAAATGCCCTCATCCTCCTTCAGTTGATGTTCCAGTCATGGAGAAGACAGATTTGGCCCTGGTGGGTCACCTATTAATTATGTCCTGTCTAGATTACTGCTCTCTGTGAGTCTGCATTTGAAGTATAGTTGAGAAACCAAAGCTAGTACAACATGTATTAGCTTATTATATTGGCCTTGCATCACTCTGGGCACAGTAACTTTTGTCTTAGAAACTGTTATGTGGCCTGGGGTGATGCTCTTTGAGAAATGTAAATCTAAATGTATATTTCTCAATTTTGGAACCATAAGAATAACTGCACAGTTATTTGAATCCACATAGCACTAACTGCCAATGCTAAATTTATAACAATTTTATATAGCTCTTACATTACCTTATCCTATTTGTAGGGTATTTTATTTTATTTCAGATGAAATATAATAAAATACCCTAATATAAATTGTAGTCATAAGTATAAAAACAAATGAGGATTTTTAAAGTAGTTGGCAGTCACTGTTTTCCAGTATAGTTTCCTAACACAATTCAGATCGGCTTTTATTTTATTTCAAATGAAATGAAATGAAATAAAATAAAATAAAAGCCAATCTGAATTGTGTTAGGAAACTATACTGGAAAACAGTGACTGCCAACTACTTTAAAAATCCTCATTTATTTTTATACTTATGACTACAATTTATATTTGCAATTTGTTTCTCAACATGTTCAGACATTCATTTGTGTACCATATTTTTAGTAGCAATATCAATAAAAGCCCTTCACTGTATTCCTTACATGTTTCAAATCTCCTTACGATTATGCAGTATCCTCGGTTGGCCAAGCACATTAATACCTTGAAGCATTCAATATTCTATATACCAGAAGCAACTTTATTGGATTATCAAGACATATTGGTACAATAAATAGTCTAAGGAGGAGAGAAGGCACACATTTGCAGGTGTAATAAACTCATCTCAAGTTTAGCTTTGTACAGTTGTCTAGGGCACCTAAAATGAATAATTCCATTTCCAGCGAGGTTAGCTATAAAGCAAGATGAAAAGACAAAAGCAACACTTAAGGCTTGAGAGTATCTGTTTCAAAAGCATAAGCAGCAATGTATGGTGCTGCTGTATTAGTTGACTTACCTTGCAGGTACAGGCAATCTAATTAAGGCATATGGTTGGTGAAATGACCACCCCATTAGAAATGAAAAATGTGTCATTACCATTACACTGGACTGTGAACAAGGGCCAGATGGCTGGAATAGATGTAAAGATAACTTGTATCTGCAGTATTGACTCTACTGTTCTGTGTTTGTTTTCGCTCTCTGTTGATATTTGGGGATAAATTGGGAATCAAATGGGTCAGGGGAGTATGAGCTGTCTGTCACCATAGTTTGCCATGGCACTTGGTGCTAGTAAGTACTTTTTCCATGGTTAACGTTAAGCCATGCTTAGAACGTCAAGCAAATGCAATCTTGCTCACTTTCTATCAGCAATTGGTTGACTAAATTAGGTACTTTTCCAGACGATTCAGTCCAAAAATGCATAATTTTAATATTAGCTAGTCAATCACATTAAGCATGATAAAAACTGTACAATTTCTAGTAATACTTTTGTGCTAGATGTTCAGTTTCTATAGATCTTCCCTAAGATGTATACATAAGTAACATTTCTAAACCACAGTTTCTGGGACTGGAGGAAAAAATGAATATGTGGGGTTCAGATGGACCAGTCAAGGTATCTTAACCTAGAATAATCCATGGTTCCACCTTAATCACAATCTGGGCTCTGGTCAGGAAAATATGTCTAAATATGTCTAACTATAATATGCCTTACCATATGACATTGCTTCTCAGTCAGAGAAAAATACATGCACAGAGAATAATGCATTTTGCTACTGTATAAATTGGTGAAATTAACTCAGGCTAAAATTAGTGGACAAAAACTGGGGAAAAAATTATAACTCACTTGTAGAGAAATTTACTCAGGTTCTGAAAGTTTAAAACTGTCTTTAATGTATGTTCTAACCTAAAGTGGGTTTTAAAAGAAAAGAGCTAGAGCAACTGAAGTGTGTGAACTCACTTATCTATTATAGTTGCCACCAAAAAGAATGTGTAACTGAAAACATTCTGGCCTAATTATATATAAATCGAACAACCACAAAATGGTAATGATTGTGTTGATGACAAAGATGGCACAGTGACTGGTTGAGCTATGTTGCTACTGTCAGTTAGGAAAAACATTTGATTATGATTTGCTTAACTTTTATTTCTATCTGAATTATAATAATTTCTAATTTTTAAGGTATGCCTTTCAGTTTTAGATGTATCCATCTCTTCTCCTTTCTCTTCTTTATGTAAATGTGCGACCTAGATCTAGCTCTGAAGATTTAAAAATTTCATAACTAAATCATATTATTGTTTCTCTGTCTATGTGTGTGTATGTGTGTGTGTGTGTTTGTGTGTGTGTTCTAGCCCAGTGCCTTTAACTACTACACCAAACTGGCTCTTGCACATAAACTAGCTTGCATATATCCTGCATGATGGAAATATAACAGCTATGCTAAAAATTGTGATAGCACTGATCTAGCTACAGTATTTTTCATTTAAGGAGGGGGGAAAATCCAGAATAACGTTATTTGATATCTGATCATGTAACACCTGAAAGCCTGTCCAAACAATAACAGTTGTCTGGTTCACATGGATACTATAAGGCTTGGCTTGCTCAACGGATGGGAAACTTCAGACACTGGTTCCTCTTCTTTCACATACAGAATCTCTTGAAAGACAAGTGAAGTATCCTTGCATTTGTCTCTGGTTGAAGAAACAAGCTTTTCTGCTTTTTGGATGTTACTGATGCGAGGTGGTTGAACTGAAGAATAGTACTGATACCAGAAAAGGATACACACTAAAGTGACTTATCCCCAAATGTACAGAAGTTAGGCCAGGAGTGTGATAAATGGAAATTGTAGAGTGAGGGGGGAACAGTAGAGCTTTAATTAAAATGTATACTGTGCTCCTCCATCAAATTTCTGTTAAGTATTAAATGCTGAATATTGATGTTATTTTTTTTTAGGAATCACTGGACTTAATCACTAAGTGCACTTACTGCAGTAAACCATAATATGCTTTGTCTGATTTTGGCTAATCCAACCCAACCAAGTGCTTTTCTTTTTAATAATGCAGGAACAAAGCTTTAATGTTTCCCTAAGGTGTTCCTCTAGGGAAGTCCTTACAGGAGGAGGCCCATGTTAGTCTCTGATGGCAAAACATCAGCAGCCTGGCAGCACCTTTCCTGGCTAACAAATTTTAAAAGTCATAAACTTTAGCTATGTCTATGAACTATGTTGTGCTTCGGCCACCCTACTGGGCTCAGTAACCTATTGGTAACTACCTCTTTTGAAAATATTCTCCTATAAATCTAGGGTGGATAAGCCCTCACGTGACTTTTTGTAGCCAGAAATGAACCTTTGCCAAAGCAGAGTTAAGTCTCCATGAATTAACATCTTTTCCCAGAAGCAGAGACAATCCTTATTCTTGTCTCCAGAGCATTCAAAAACATGCCTCAGGAAGAACTTGGATTTTAGCTTATATTTCTGAATATAGAGATACTGATCTTTATCCAAAGATGAAGTTACATGGCCACTGCCATTTTAATTAGATCCTGAAGACAGCAATGAGAGGATAACATCTGGTTCAGCCACGATGGTGGTAAAGTCCTTTTCACTGTGCCGTAAGTAGTCTTTTCATACTTTTTTGCACCTTAGGATTATATTAGGATATATTAACCACCAAACTCCTGATTGGTCAGCTGTCTGGCTTATATATCTCACTATCCAGAGTAACGCTTGCCACCTGGATTCTTCTGAATCTTCCATCCTTGCTGCTTGACCTGGTCTGAACACCATGTTCTACCTCCAAGGAGATCCAAATTTATGCTTTGTCATGCCTTACTGAATCCTGAACCACTGTTCATAATCTGCCATGTATCTCCCCTAACACAAAGCTATAATCAATACAAGTTCAATAGTTCCTTCAAGCAATTGAGTTCCTTCAATGCATTACTACCTTAACAATGCCACAACACAAAAGATTCTGTCCTGGCCCTGGCATTACTTTATGTGGAAGAGGTACAAGGAAGCCTCTGAACTACAACATTTAAGGGTGTGGAAGAAGTCCAAGCCATTTAAAGCAGTATGTAATGAACTGTAAGGATAACCTTGAGGAACAGGAGGAAAAGCTGCAACCAAGACAACAGTCAGACAAAAGAAATTTGAGTCCGAGGCAGAAATGTAATTTGAGAAAGTGTCTTAGGCTTGACCCTTCCTAGTTCTCTTGTACCGTAAAGTGGGGGAGGGGGGAGGCATATTCAGACTTGCAAAATTCTGTTACTGTAACCTCATAATAAAAGTACGATTAGTACCTTGGTTTCCTGGCTTAGTCTGCCTCAAAGAGCTGACACAGTATAAGTAATCAGGTTTTTTGTTTGTGCCCAGAGATAAACTAATAACCACCATAGGAACTGGTGAGATGTGATTCAGTTTACTTGTCCATGTTAATAACTTTGGACTACATAATTTTTCAGTGGCATGCTATGCTTTATGTGGCATGCTATGGGCCCCTCTTTAAAAAATATATAGGCATAAGTGGCAAAGAAGTAACAGGACCAGGGCAAAAATACAGGGATTATTTATGTGTGTGTGGAGGGGGGGGGGGAGAGCAAGAGCATCCTGCATCTTCACTGAATGTAATTTTATCTTCAATCCCAGTGATCAACACTAAACAATTCAAAAGCATTGTTTTAAATCAGAAGCCACTGTTTTCTTGCTGGATACTTGTACCTGAAGCACATAGTTGCTATTACAGTTCTAAAAGTTAGACTAATTATAGACTCTATCAATTTGGGAAAGTATAGGCCAATAAATGATGAGATCTTGTACAAATTAATTCTGAGTTCTGATGAGTGACAGTGCTTTTCTTAAATGATCCCAACTAGACATAGCCAATCATTCAGAAGGACCGGTACTAAAAGGGTCATAAATGGCTATTTCTCATGGGAAGACTTGATACAGACAGCTATATTTATGTCTAGTATAGCTCTAAATTTATATTCAGGAAGGATTTTCTCTTAGGCTAGACTGAGTGGCAACTTCAACTTTTACTTTTTAAAATCAATTATATATATACTGATTGTGTTGAATGTTACAAAAATGAAAGTAGGCATTTCACTCATGTTCACACAAGCCATAGCAGAACAACCAGCATAACTAGTCCAAGTGACACCTGGCAAAATGATGATTTATCAAGCTGTAAAGCAGAATCCATCTGTTTGGCATGACATTTCATCAAGGACAGGTTCTCATGAACAGTGTACATTTTGTATTAGTCAATTCCTAAACATTTTACTACCTGATTTTTATTTAATATATCTTTTGTTATTTATATAAATCCAAAGTGAGTGTGTGAGTGAGTGAGAGAAGAAGGGAGAGATCACAGATTGGAGTGACTGAATTTTTTTTCTATGATATAAAATATTTTAATTAAGGGCTTAGGCAAAACAGAATTTCAATGTCTATTAACTGCAGCAGCTATATGGAATCATGCAGTCAGTTTGGCAAGGCAAACAGAAGACCAGCGAAGAGATGTTTCAGCAACAACTGCATTTCTAAGACTAAACTAAGTGAGAGGTTAAAGCCCCCCTCAGGTCAGGCTGCAAGTTCTTAGAACTTGCCTTGAAATGTTTTTACTCTGTGTAGAAGATTGTATTTATAAATAGTCAATTACTCATAAAGTGTTCTATTTGTCAGGTGGATCATTCATTCAAATCATTCATGATTGAGCATGTAATCTCTAGCTTCTGACACTCCTTAGGGCTGTGTTACATGGCACACTAAACCTCTACAGGAGACTAACGAGACTTTGCACATGATCATCTTAATTCTATCCATTCCATTCTGTGTGTGATGTTTAAGCAAGTTATGAGGCTTATCAATGGGGACAGTCTCCTTTTTACTCATTACTTTGAAATGTTGAGCGATAGCTGTCAAAGAAATACTTTTTGCTGCAATCACTAACCTGAAAAATTTAACCTAGAGGGTCCTTAGATTTCTATCCCATTCAATGGGGATTAATGCCAGAAGTGAAAAAGTTGAACAAATACTATATCAGAAAATACCAAATCAGGAAACTATTTCTGCAGATATATTTTGGTTTTAGAGGATTCTGTTGTGTGAAGGCAAAGAACAGGTTTAAGCGCAACCCTAGCAAGACAGAATGGCTGTGGGTTCTTGGACCACCCTGCTCAGGTGACTTTCCACACTTGGTCTCCAAAGCAGTGATATTTATATGATATAATTACAAATTCTTGACATTCTGTTATTTAGATAACTTTGAGTATTGGAAATAAAGAAAAGGGGGGGGGTCTTTCTTGGAAAGACTGCTGCTTTAACTATTCTGATCTTTGCTGTCATTGAAAAAAAACTTATAATTCATTACCTTGTCCCTTACTGCCTTCTTTCCTCTTTTTTATTTCTCTAGCATACAGTCCACCTTTTTCTTTAGCCCAAGTAAACACAAGTATCTACTATCTTTTCTTATCATCAAATGTCAGCTTGCTGAACCTGCTGGTTGACATCACTTTTGCTTTCTTAATATTTAGTGTTAAATGTTTCATTTTCATTATGAGCTCTTCTAAGTCTTTTTTACTTTCAGCTCACAAAATGGTATCATCTGCAAATATCAAACTGTGAGTGTTTTGAGCTCCAGTTTTGATTTCAGCTCTCATCTCTTTCAATTGTTCATTCTTATAATACATTTTCTGGTATAAACTATCTGGGATAACATGGATCCTTGTCTCACTCACTCACCCTATTGTGAGCCATTTTGCTTTCTATTCCTCTTCAATCATCAACACTGTATTTTCAAGCAATCCTTTAGTTTAAAGATTAACCCTCCCTCCAATTCATCTTGTTTGTATGAATATTCTATAGAGTTTCACTGCAGCTGCTATTTCCCATTCTTCAAACCACCACAGACTTGAACAAAACTTTAATTACAAAGAAGAACCTCGAAGATATCAAGCAGAGACTCCTGAGTATCCTCTCCAACACAGAGAGGGAAATCAGGGAAGGGGAATAATGAGATGCTTAAGGCTCAGCTGTATTAATTTTATGCTATAACAAACTGATTAGATAGCAAACGTTTACTGCTTTCAGTTTTAAATCTGGTATTCAATCGCACTTTAAATATTTTCTAAAATGTTGTCACCTGGGAATTGCTTGCAATGCAAGGAAATTAAACAATAACATGCTCTTCCTGGTGGATCCTGTATTTAAGAATTCAATGTCATGAAAGCCTCCCGAACAACCCAATAGGTTTATTAGTTCTATGGATTAAAAGACAATCAGTGCAGTCCTAGGAGTTCAATTAAGCAGACCTTTAGGTAAGTATATATACATAATTGTATTATCTGACAGTTATCATTTTGGCCCCAAGACTTCTAATCTTTCACTTAGATAAAACTGTGCCTGGCTCCATGCCAGCAATCCAGGCTTCTTACCCATTTAAAATTTGAGAATAAGGTGAGATCGTTTTATCTTGGCTTCCAAACAAGCATGCTTTAGATCAGTATATTCCACCATGGATCAATGTCCAATTTTGCACCATTTAGTTGAAAAATATCCCAGCCCTACCCAAAATACTCTTTATGTTGCCTTTATTGATTAAAGGATAGCCTTCAGTTTAATTCCTTGAGAGAGACTATGGAGGAAATTAGCTACAATATCCACTGATCATTACTTTCTCAGGTTGATAATTCTGTTACATCAAAATACTACAATATAGATTAGAGGCAATTGTAATGGTGATTTAACCCCACTATCCCTACCCTCTGAGGAGTCAAACAAGGCTGTATTGTTACCCTTTTATTGTTCAGCTTCTATATAAATGAGATATTGTGGTCCTTTCTAACCAGAAGTTCACCCTCCACACTTTCCCACCATCCTATTTCAGTTCTTTGGTGTACAGATGACATGGCCTTTTTATCTATAACACAAGGAGGTCTTCAGAGATGCCTGGTTGCTTTAGTGTCCTACTGTTCTATGGAATTTCTTGAAATCAGGTACTCAGAAGCTGTGAGTATAACCTTGAGGAAGAAGAGGAAGAGCTGCAGCCAAGGCAAAGGTCAGATAAATCTGAGCCCAAAGCAGGAATGGAATTTGAGAAAGGATCTCAGACTTGACCTTCTTTAGTTCTCTTTAGGATAAAGGCAGAGAGGAGAGAGGCACATTCAGAGTTGCAAGATTTTGTTACTGTAACCCTGTAATAAAAATAGTTTTAGTATTTGTGTCTTTGGTGTTCAAGTCTGGTCTACCTCAAAGGGCTGACATAAAACAAAGTTCTAGATTTTTCTAGGATGCACTTTAAGCCCCCTGTTAAATGGGAAGTTAACAAAAGAACAATTGATCAGTTTAAGGACTTCAAATACCTACACATCCTCTTCCAATTTTTCACCCATTGGTATAATCAATTGAGTGGGCTTTCTAGTAGAGCTCAAAAAGTTTCTAATCCAATCTTAAAATATATTAGTCACCAAGGTAATAATTACATTCCTGCAGCAATAAAATTGTATAAAGCAACGGTGTTGGGTTTATTGCTATATAGTATACAACTTTGTGTTTATAAGGATGCCCCTACTGAAGCTGTTCAGTCTCAATTTCTGAAAGCCAAACTTCATGCCCCTCTCTCAACTTCAAATGCCCTTGTTCAGCTAGAGTTTGTCTGCATTTTTCTTGGGGCCCACCTGGGACTTTGCTGCCTCAGATTTTGGCTGAAATGAATATTTTGGGGTGGGTTAGGGTTAAGGTTGAGTCAGTAATCCGTGTACTGCTACACCCTCTATTGTATCGCCCATGGAGTCTGGCACTCATAAACCTGATTGTCAGAACTTTTAGTTGTTTTTCTGTTGAAGAAATTACAATCTCACTTCTGCAAGACCTAACCTGGACAACTACTATAAAGGTTGCCAAGTTTCTAGCAATAGCTATGGCTTGCAGAAGCCAGTTGATATCCTCTTCTTCTTATTGTTTCAGGTTTAGTTTTTCTATATTGCAAATTTTGTGCCTGCATTTTATTGGTCTGGAATTATAAATACATGATTTGATTTGGTGGGTACAGATACATTTACTGATGTACTAAACTTTTCAGCTGAAGCTTTGGTGACTAACTGGAATGACCAGCTGGCCCAGGCTGTCAACTGTTTGGCTCCTTAACAGCCTCTGCATATCCACTCAGCTTGTAAGTCCCCTGAGTTTAATGAGAAATGGTGGGTGATGAAGCAAGCAGGCAGATGTCTAGAACATTGGCGCTGTAAGTCCAAAGGTGAATATGGCTGAACACATGTTATATTTCATAGGAAAGCCTAGACTAAGGCAATGAACAAGGTGAAAAAGAGGTTTTTCCTGTACCTCCATTGTACAGTATCTTTCAAAATTGTCAAGAGAGCTGTCCCAAGTGATGGTGATGGGTTGATCTTCTAGTGTCATTGACAACAAGCTGAGATTTTTAGGGAAATTTTTGCAGTCAGAGTTGCTCATATCTGTCATTGCATCAAAGGGACTTTTGGTGTTTCTATTAACAGTAGAGAGGTGGCTAGCATACCAGCTTGTTCTGTACAGTTGAATCAATTTCAACCTGTGCACACTGAGGATGTGGACAGGCTGCTTGGATGAATCTAAGCCACCACATATTTTTAGATCCAACTCTCTCTTGTCTGGTTCTGGTAAGAGAGATCAATTGATAGAGGTGTTATGTTTGTTAATATCTTCCTCAGTGGGAAGATGCCATCTGCCTTGAAAGAGACAATGGTACATCTCCTCCTGAAGAAACAATAACTAGATTCCTCCCTTTTTGCCAGCTTTAGGTAGGTATCAAATCTGCCATTCTTGGCCAAAGTATTTGAAAGTGTGGTGGAGGAACAAGTCTGCGCACTCCTGAATGAAATTGATTTTCTACATTCATTTCAATCTGGTTTCAGGCCAGGTCATGGTGTAGAGATAGCTCTGGCTGCTCTGGTTGAGGAAACATGATAGGGGATTTGTCTCTTCTTGTGCTCCTTGATATATCAGCAACTTTTGATACCATCAACCTAGGTAACCTCCTAGGCCATCTTAGGGAACTGGGTGTCATAGCTTTGTTATAGTTCCACTCATACCTCATAGGCAGGTTCCAAGTGGCAGTATTGGTGGACTACCTTGGTCTCTAAGATATGGGATGCAACAAGGTTTCATTCTGTTCCCCTTCAGAAGTTGTGTAGCTGAGTGCTATCCTTATGTAGCTGACACCCAAGTCTACTTTTCTTGTTCATCAACATCAGGTGCATTTTGTTCCTTGTTTGGCTCCTACTCGGGGTAGATTGCAGACTGGACGAGGAGCAAAAGGTTGAATTGAATTCAGCTGAGTCAGAGAGCTTGTAGGTTGGGGAAGACCTTGACCATTTGGAAGGAGTGTTTTCTGCTCTGGACATTTGTACTTTTCCCTCAAAGATGCAGGTACACAGTTTGGAGGTGTTTGACTATGTACTGTTCCTCAGTGGTCAGATCAGTTCAGCAGCAAGGAGTATCTATTTCCAATTGAGAATGATTTACCAGCTACATCCCTTCTGGAAAAGTCTGACCTGGCTACAGTGACACATGTCAGTTACTTCCCATTTACACTATTCCAATGTGCTCTATGTGAGGATGCCCTTGCAGGAGTTCTGGAATTTACAGCAGTTCCAAAATGCAGTGGGCGCAACACCAATTCTGGTTAAGCTGCACTGGTTCCCAACAGATTTCCAAGTCTATTCAAGTTGCTGCTTCTTATATATAAATCCCTAAACGGCTTGGCCACTGCTCATTCCAAGAAATGACTTCCTTCATGTATAGTAGCCTGAGAATTGCATTCTTCAGAATACATGTAGCATCCTAGAAGAAGGTTCTCCTTGAATATATCAGGACCAGGACCTTCTGCATGGTGACTCCCACAGTGCAGAATTTCCTCTCCTTCACAGTTTAAAGATCCTCTTATGGGGCATGTTTTACGAAAAAATTAAAAACCTGTTTTTATACTTTAGCCTTTCCCCCACAGAAACCTTGTTTTTATTTTTTTGTTTGAACTGTAAATATCCACACATTTTCATGTGTTCTTTTATTACCCAGTCTGATTATTTACTATATGTTTATGTTGTTATATTTTCATTTTTGGATTAAACCAAAAAGCCAAAACTAAACAAACCATGTTCCCCCTTAAGGTGATGCATGATCCTAACTTTGTTTTCTGCTGTTCCAGTGGGCATGATTAACAGAATCAAGATCTATATTGTCACAGCACTCTTAATCTATACAACTGCTAATTCAGTCATAGATCACTGCACTTTGGGGAAATACAGAATCCCTCCCCACTTTCTCCAGTCTGGCCTTTTATCCCACAAGCCTTTGTACCAAGATACTATATGCAAGATTTCCACCCAGAGTCTTCTGGAGTGGACAGCCATAACAAACCAAATTTAATTTAATTTAATTTAAATTAAATTAAATTAAATTAAATTAAATTAAATTAAATATGAACTGATTCCTTCCTCTTGGCCAAGCAGGCAACAGTGAGGGAGACTTGACCTCTGGACCAATCAGTGTTTGGAAGAGAAGTTCTGTGGCTTTCAGGCTTGGTAGCAAGTTTATAACAGAGCATCACAGAGGACTGGTTAGTGCAGGACTAGCTGTCTCTGAACTGCCTGGATTTCTGGGTTAGTGCAGTACAGTGGGCTTGTTAATAATCCAGTTAAACATACTGGGCAAATACAGCCAAAGGATGAAGTTGCAAAGAACATTTAGAAAAATTTCCAAACAGTGGTCATAGTCACACAACACACCATGACGGGTTTTATTTGTACGTAGTTTACTAAACTCAGCAAATGTAGTTTGAAATTCGTGGTTGATGGCTCATTGTGTTATTAATCTGGCAAATTATGATGAATTTCTGTTGCCTCTGTTGCAACGAACAGCGACAGCGAGGGGAAATAAGGTTTCCGAGTCTTTACTGAGGGACGGACTTGCGTGTGTACGGGACTCCGCTTGGTATCATCTGTCCAGCCCGGCGCGCCTCTGAGACCCAGCCCAAGAAACAACAACAAGAGAACAGGAATAAGAAATCATGGGGGCGGAGGGGAACCGGGGAAGTCAACGCTCTGCAGACAGTCCACCTGAAGTTTTATTATTTTGATTTTCCAACCCCAAGAAATTCCGCTTCCATCCAGGCCGTGCGGACCGCGCGCATCGAGAGAACGGTGGGAACCCCAACGTCAGGATAGGCAGATTTCTTCTCCCAGCAGCAGGCAAGAGATCTCTATGGAGATCCCAGGTTGCCACGGGAGCTGCCCTCCGCATGCAAGCGGCAGGGCGGGCGACCGCCGGCTCTAACTGGCCGTTCCCAACAGACGCGGGCGGCTTGAAAGTAATTAGAGCGCACGCCGAGGTGCCGGCGGACAGGGCGGTGCGGCGGCGTCGAGCGCTGATTGGCTGCCGGCTATATAGGCTGGGACGGGAGGCCGGAGGGGTTGCGTTGAGTCCTTGCTTGGCCCCGTTTGTTCCGCTGGGAGGGGAAAGGAATCCTGTGAACGCCCTTCGCTACAGGTGGGGAGGAGAGCAGCGAGGAGCGGCGGGGTTATTGCAACAGGAATGGGTGACTATGGCAAGGTCCTTGGGGGTTTCTTCCAAGGGCGTTTCCTTTGGGAGAATAACCGAACGGCGATGGGGAAGGAAGGATCAGAGCTTGGGGCGAACGTCTCCTGCCCGCCTCTTTAGTTTGTCTGGAGTTGTAGTTTCAACAGAACAAGACATCCTGCACCCTTGTTTCCCCGGCCCTTATTGTGATGCGGAGCTTGGGAGAAGTAGTTCTGCTTTTGGGATCATTTCTTCACCAGTTCACCATAGCAGAAGATCGTGCGATTTATTCAAATTCTTGTTCTGGAATACTTAAAGAATTGTTATTTACCCCAGAGCATGTTTGTATGCTCCCAAATGTCTTAATTAGTAGTAACATCCACTAAGGGAGCTGGATATGCCTTCTAGGTAAGGTAGTGGCTGGATTTATGCAGTGTTGTAATCATGATTTGGCAAATAAGCTGCATTGACAAGGCTCAAAGATTGTAGTAAATTATTCATGATGTTTACATACTCAACCAAGACAACCACATTGTAGCCTTGTGGTGCATGAATATAGCCCGAGTATCATGAGTTTTGACTTGTTTTCTTGGGAGAGATTCATAGGGACTTGGTTCTATGGATGTAGCGGTATTTATATAACACACTGAATTGTAAGCTAGCCAACCATATATTTATTTACTGTAGTGTGTGAACTCAGCCTATTTAGTTAGGTACTGGATTACCATCTTGCAAATTCAAAGTATTGGGTTAATTGAGTAGATTAGAGATAAGTATGTCATGGAAGTACAGCCATGTGTTCCTATAAGATTTTGAACTATATGCTGCTTCAGCCAATCTAAGTCCATGGCTTTCAAATGATGAAACTGGCCTGGGGGAACAGTATTAATGCTATCATTACAGTCTTCTTTCAAAAGCTTACTGGCTTTGAGGATGGTCAGAGGTAGGGAGGTATGATAACCCAGTTCTAATATTTGAAAGGTTAATATGTAAGTGGAGTGGGCTACTAGCTGGATTCATTGTTGATGTGCAGTTTCTCATTGTGCAGATATCTGGCTTTGGGGGAGTGCTGTTGAGACCCTGTGGAGGTAGCTATGCTCACAGAAAGCAATGTGAATATTATGTCACATGTTTGAAGGTGTTCACTTGCATGTGCTAAGCCAGAGAATGGTAAGTTGATTTGAAAATAAAATTAGTGTGTTTTTGTATTTTTTTTTTTCCAGTATCAGCTGCTGATCTGCAGGAAATGTACCACGGCAACAAGGATGATGAGATGGTACGAGCTGGACTTCGGGATGCCCTGCCGCGTCCAGTTGTACCCCATGCCAGTCAGAATCTCCAGCACAGAGTTGTTCTTGGGGAGCTGAATGAAAATGGACAGTGTCTGAGGCCCTCTGCCCAGGTAAATTGGAGAGCTTTTTGGATAATGAGCTACTTAGGTGACTGAGCTGAATATATTAAGGGAACAGAATGGTGACTCAGTGCTTCTGCTTTAGTTCTCAGTAGAACTTCCCCAAATGTGTTCAACTTCACTTCTCAGAGTAGGAAGTCTAACTCATGCAGATGATCTCAAGGTGGGGAAGCCTCCCTTAGCACTACTGGCTGTGCTGTTGTGTTCTGGACCAGCTGAAGCTTTTGAATGCTCTTCAGGGACGTACTACACATTGCAGTAGTAATCAGATTACTAAGGCAGGAGTGACCATAAGCAGTGCCTCCCAATCTATGAAAGGGTGCCACTGGTACCCAAGATGTATTTGTGCAAAAGTTCATTTAGCCATGGCTCTCACCTTCTTTTTGAGCTGGAGCTGTGAGTCCAGGAGATTCTCAGATTACACTCTGATTGGACGGGTGTAATACCAGCCAGAGTTAAAGAGGGCAAATCACAAGATATGGGGTGCCCTAAAACCCACAGCTACTTAGTCTTGCCAGGGTTGAGCTGAAGCTGGGTCATTCCTATCCAGCCCCGTACAGACTCCAGGCACTGAGGAGCACCTCCACAGCATCACTTGGCCCAAAGCAGAAATGAACAACTGAGTATCATCAGCATACTGATGACACTTGATCCCATGCCAATGGATGACCTCCCCCAGCAGTTTCATGTAGATGTTAAATAGGAGTGGGGAGAAAGTCAAGCCCTGTAACACCCTACAAAGCCGAGACCTAGGGCCAGACCTCCCACCACCACCACTGGCTGGAACGGGCCTTGGAAAGATCGGAACTACTAAAGAACTGTGCCTCCCACTCCCAGCCCCCTCAGCCAGACCAGAAAGATACCATGATTGATGGTGTTGAAAGCTGAGCCCCCAGAGGTCATCCACAAGCATGATCAATGCCATCTTGGTACTACATCCTGACCTGAAACCCAGCTGTAATGGGTCCAGATAATCTGCTTCCTCCAGAGCCTTTCGAAGCTGTAGGCCTATCACCTTCTCACAAAAGGAAAAGTTGGAGGCTGAATGAAAATTGTCCAGTACTTCCAGTTCTAGTAATGTCTTTGTGAGAAGGGGTGAGATCAGCACCTCCTTTAGGGCACATGGAACCATCCCCTTTTCCAAAGAAGCATTTATAACTGCTTGGAGCCAGCTACATGTGACCTTCCAGAAGGTCCTGATCAGTCAGGAAGGACATGGATCTAACACACTCATGGCAGAACTCAACAATCCAAGTATCCTGTCCACTTCTTCAGGAGTAACTGGGTCAAACTTACCTCAGATAACCAGACAAGACCCAGATTATGCCATTCTGGGGGTGGTTTACTGGTTGCTGGAAATAAATCCTCTTAAATAGAAGAAGCTCAAAGTGTCCCAAGCATAGTATTGCTCTTTGAACTTTGTAATGTTAATTAAAATATCAAGGTTTTTCTTTTTTAGGGTTCTCTTTTCTTATTAAAGTAACAGAATATAATTAAATCATCATCCATTTCCTATCTTGAAGTTTCTTAAATTACAGTGGTACCTCGGGTTACGAACTTAATCCGTTCCGTGACTCTGGTCGCAACCCGAATTGGTCGCAACCCGAAGCAAATTTCCCTTGCTGACAAGCACACCAAAAACCTTCCAAAACGCCACAAAACATACCACAAGCCTCACCAAACGTCTCCTTGCTACCGCGATCTCGCCCACAGGAAGCCACGACCGCGTGGCAGCAGGGAAAATGGACGCGGATCTGGTTCGTAACCCGAGGCGGAGTTCGCGAACCGAGGTAAATTTTTGCAGCCGGAGCTGGTCGTAACCCGAAAAGTTCGTTAACAGAGGCGTTCGTAACCTGAGGTACCACTGTATTCTGTTAGCTTCGCCATTGATATTCTTGGTTCAGATTGCCCAAATTATCCTAGATGGCTATAACTTAAATAAATTCTTTCCATTTCATTTAGAAATATTTAATAGTTTCTGTCAAAAAAAGAATTCCAGCCTCATTTAGCAGAATTATTGACAAGCAGTTTCTGTGGTGTCAAGGTTCTGCATATTTTTGGCATCTTGATAAATGAGGTGGTTATTCCTAAAATACCATGAAAACCTGAAACAACTAGGTATCCTGCAAATAAGTTAGTTGAATGAGAAATCTGTAAACTAAGAGTGCTTGAATTGCTAGTGAACAGTTCAGCTTTACATGCTACTGAGTAATCTGACATTCCTATAATATACATACATAATACTTGGGTCCAATGATAGTCAAAGTATTAAGGGACTGGCTGGTGTGGGTCTTCTGGGCTGTGTGGCCGTGTTCTGGAAGTAAACTTCCAGAACACAGCCACACAGCCCGGAAAACCCACACCAGCCATCGTATGCCGGCCGTGAAAGCCTTCGACAATATATTAAGGGACTGCTAAAGAGCATTGGAATGTAGGGCTAGTTGAAATGTATGTGCTCTTTAAATGGAAAGACTCCACTTTTTAACCTCATTTACTAAAACTTCAGGATTGAGAGAAATTGGCTGTAGTCATACACTATTTCTTTATTCATATTGCTGGATTTAGAAGTTGCCTCATTCTTAGATTATTCTGGGTGGCTTACAGTTTAAAAATAACCATAAAATGAAAAGAGAAAATAAATATGTACATCTGGAGAAAACAAACCCAAACAGCAGAAAAGGAAAACCAACAGGGCTCAGTGACCGCACGAATCCTGACTTTTGGAACAGCTGCAACATGGGAACCATACAGGCCTGGGTGGCGGGGTTGGGGGTGGGGAGTTGTTTCAGAAGGCAGGTGCCAAAACCAATGAAATCACATAACTTTATACAATGTATGAACCCAGCCAATTGTGATGGGTCAATGATTTCATGATGTTGTCTACTTCAGTTGGACTAGAAACACTTGCTGGGTATTAGTGCTTACTTCGCCACTTCTGTCCTATAAGGAAGTGTTATTTTCCTCTGTAACATATATAAAAATAGCAAGCGTCATGTATATGTGTGTTTGGGAGGACAGTTTCTCTACACTCTGGATTTCTAACTCTTCAGGCTGGCTTCTGTTTTCTCAGTGAACCTTAGAAGATGCATATAGTTATTCTCTGGGTTTGTGTGAGAGAGATAAGACATTAACCCTGTCTGAATATTGAGGGAACTGTACATAGCATAGAAAGAAATGTAAACAGTGGGGTCAAAAGACTGCATTTAAATGCAAAGCCAAAATGTACAGAAGAGCAATAGCCGTTAATATCTGTGTATAATATATGAGATTTTCATATAAATATCTTAGGTCATTTCTCTGGTACTTCATGGCTTTCAGGTCCTGATTTGTGTGTGTGCCTGCCTGACTGGCAGGAGGTTAATTCATCTTTGGTTGAGGGAATTCTGCATCCAGCCTTGAAATAGGTGGTGGTGCATTCTCCTTAAGAAACTATTGCTTGATTTGGCTATTCTAGATCATTACTGCCTTTCTCCAACCCTTTTTTAGGGACAGTTGTTGAGAATGTGGTGGGGCTGCAGCTCTACATCTCCATTCCAGACTGTGCAGGGGATGTGGTAGAGGACTTGACCTGGTGCATGGAGGCTGTTGGATGGAAAAAAACAAACTCAAACTTAAATCCTGCAGTACAGAGTAGTTGTGGACTTTAAAGTTGACTGATTTCAGAAATAGTTCATCTTTAGTTCTGGATGGGATTATAGTTCTCATTCTCAACTGATACATAACTTGAGAGTCTTCTCAGATTTGTGACTCTTGCTAGAACAGCAGGGGGAAGTCACTGCCAAGAAATCTTTTGTGCAGTTACATCTTATGTATCAGTTGTTGCCATTCCTGGAATGGGAGGTTTTGTTCACAGTCATTCATGCCCTTGCAATTCACTGTACCTGGGGCTATCCTTGAAGACCATTCAGAAGCTTCAGAAAGTGCCACATGTGGTGGGTATACCAAGGCTTCTTGACGTGATACCACTACAACAGGAGCTATCTTGGCTGATGGTTAGATTTTGGGTAAAATTCAGGGAGCTGGTTGTCACTTTTAAAGCTCTGTGTGGTTAAGATATTTCAAAGACTGCCTACTTCAGATTGAATCCAGATACTCAAGACTGTCCCATCTTTATTAAGCTTTCAAAGAGAACTATGAAAACATAGCTCTTTCAGGCAGCATTCAGTGATAAGAGGGGAAATTATATTACTTCTGGGTGTAGGCACGTTTTGTTGGATATTATTTTATTTGTGGCATTTAAAAAATGGATTTAACCTTACTTTGTAATTGGTTATTGTAAGCCACTCAGATAAACTGTAGTGAGTAAATAAATAAACCTAGCCATACTGATTGTTCCGACAACTGATTTCCTTCTGTTCTTATGCAGTCATAATTTGAGGAATCTTTAGTATCCATCTCTACTTCATCTGGAAGAAGTATTTAGCATTTTCCTGTGACTCAGCATCAGAATTGAAAGAATGTGTTCATTTCCTAGATCACAGTGGTCCAGCCTATGATCTAAACTAATTATTCCTGATCTTGGGCTGGTGGAATTTGAGTTGTGATTCCCATTATAGGCATGCAGCATGACCCAGAGTCAATGATGATAAGAGTTGTAGTCCAACCACATTTAAAGCCCAAGGCTGATCTGAATAATGTTGCTTTTATTTTTTTATACAGAACTATAGTGATTCTTTTTCAGGGACCTTCTGTAATGAGACAACTCCCTGGATCTGAAAATGTTTTTCCTATGACTGGCAAATGTCTGTTGCCAGTCTGTGTGTCATCCAAGAAAAGCTTTACTGTTTACGTAGATGAAGTGGAAGAGAGAAGCAAATATAACTTTATAGCTACAGAAGAAGTGGAAACTAGTATGTGCGAAACTGAGACCAGTATAATAAAGCCTAACCTTCATCTACTGTTGAACTTAAGTACAGGTAACTAATCATTAATTCAATAGGGCAAAGTTTTTAACATCTTGTATTATATGCTTCCTATTATGAAAGCAAACAATATTTGAATGTTAAGGAGCGCTTTTTGAATATCTTGCTGATCTAGTGTCTCCAATGTTGGTGGATAAGTCACTGCAAAATGAAGATTGTGAGGGTAATGAACTGGACATCATGAGTATTGATGAATATGCAGAAGATATTCATAATTATTTAAGAGATGCGGAAGTAAGTAAAAAATTTAACAGGCTTGCTAGAATATCGTCCTGTAGATTGTGGCCATGTAACATGTATTCTCCATGAACTCCAATCTTTTTTTAATGAATCTGTCTCTTAAACTTTAACTTGGGGAATGCTTCCTTCTTGTGTAATCTTCCTAGAAAATGCTTCCCATTCTATTAGAGTGTGGCGAATGCATATAACTTACATCTGAACAGCTTTAGGATTGATGCTATTGATTTTGCATTCCATAACTTACTAGTAATGGCTACTAAATGGGAGTACATTTCAGCTCTGTTGTTTGCATAGCATTATACAGGTAGTCCTTGAGTTACAACCATTAATTCAGCAGCCATTTGAAGTTACAATGGTGCTGAAAAGGGAGTCCCAGCACCCCTGTGGTCATGGATCATGATCTAGGTGCTTGGCAACCCGTTTGCACTTACAACTAGATGCCAAGTGCCCTACAATCACATGATCGCCATTGCAACCTTCACTGCTGGCTTCCACCAAGCAAAGTCAATGGAAAGCCAGCAAGGAAGGTCTCAAGTTGCTGGGGTAAGTCTCCCCACATCCGGCCTTTCTTCGCTCATACGCACTGCACCCTCCTCCCCCCCTTCACTTGCATACACCCTGCACCCTCTTTCCTCGGCCTCCCTGCCATCACACACACGCACATGTATACCCCACACCCTCTTTCAAAAGCCTCCCTGTGATCACACAGACGCATGCACATACCCTGTGCCCTCTTTCCACAGCCTCCCTGCACTCACATGTGTACCCTCGCGCCCTCTTTCCACAGTCTCCCTGAGATCACACACACCTACCCCGTACCCTCTTTCCTTGGCCTCCATATGATCACGTGCACCCCATGCCCTCATTTCCTGCCTTTCTGAGCTTGTGCTGCACCAAGCACCCCCTCCCCTCAACTCATACACAGCCTGCACCAGGCCTCCCCACCCTTCTGTGACACCTCCACACTCCTTACTTGGGACTCCCTCTGCTTCCTGCTTAACGACCCATGCATCTTTGGTTTTGATGACAACCGGACTGCCTGGATTGACGTCACTAAGCAATGCAGTCACGTGACATCGCCCTTTACGACCACTTCGCTTAGCGATGGCAATCCTGGTCCCAACTGGAGTTGTAACTCGAGAACTCCCTTTGTGCACTGCTTTCTATCTCTGTGCAGATTTCAGTTTCTGCCTACTTGTGAATGATTCTGTGGGCTAGTGGTTTTGAGAGACAGTTCTTTCTCTGTACCATTATGAGTTCTTTTCTTTTTCTTTCTCCGTAGTAAGGTGATGTTTGTCTTGCAATTTAAATTACATGTATCTGGAAACAAACAGATTCCGATTAGCAGAGCACATTGGTCGGCAACTCTTTTATTTTCAATATGCCACAGTGCTTCTGTGGCTGTGCTAGAGATGGCTCCATGTTGGTTCAAATAGTTAAATTAAATTTGGATAGTTTAATTAAAATTAAACTACCCGGTTTAATTTTAGAAGAACACAAGAAACCATTAGTCCTACACCAAATGTGGTTATAATAAGATTTTCTGGACCTGAATTGGGTACTAAGCCGTGAGAAAACCTACCTCTCTTAAAACAAAGACTGTTAGGCTTCCCAGAAGCATCTTTGTCAAACCATTGTGCATCCTCCTGTTCTATGGTAAATATGATTGGCTGCATCTTACCTTAAAGGCAACACTTTTATATCTGCAGTCCTCCAAAAGTGTTGGCCTACTACTCCCAGAATTTCCACTTAGTATAATTTCTGCCTCATTTTATCATTTTAATTATCATACAATGTTTTTAATATTTGGGGTAATTTGCAAATTCAAAAGTTGAACATAGTGGCAATGCTTTGAGCCATCCCTATAAACAGCAAATCTGTTGTCCATTTTGAGATTTCCAGAGAAGAACCCTAGCACCCCAAAATGCTTTTTCAATCTTAGCTCACTGGCTCCATACATTATTACTAAGACAATTCATACCTTATGTGACACGTGACCACTATCTTTGTGGCTTTGCACAAATAACACAAAAATATGGGGGATAGCAAACACTTTAGAAGATCATGTGGAATTTGACAAGTTGTAGCAATGGAGGGGAACCAAGAACAATTTCAACACAGACAAATACAAAGTTCTGTACTTGGGTAGGAAAAAGCAATAGCAAGTCTGTAGGATGAGGAGAACCTACTGGATACTAATACATATAAAAAAGTAATTGGTTGTCTTGGTGGGTCACAAGCTGAACATGACCCAACTATGTGATGGAGCTTCAAAAAAGCAGATGCAGTCCTAGTTTCCAAATGTATCAACAGAAGTATCCTGTCCAGATCAAGAGAAGTCATCGTTTCTCTCTTCTGCGTTGGTCAGATCACAATTAGAACACTATGCCCATCAGCACATTTTAGGAAGGACATTGACAGTCTGAATGTGTCTACAGAAGAGCAACCAAGATGATGAAGGGCCTGGAAGGAAAAAAAATTAAGGATTGGAATTGCTGGATATGTTTAACCTGTAGAATAGAAAGTTGCAAGGAGACATAATGGCTGCTTCCAAGTATGTTAAGTTTGTCATGGACAAGATGAGACAGAATTATTCAGAGTTGTTCCAGAAGACACAGCAAGAAATGGAGTTAAATTACAAGGAAATAGGCATGAGGAAAAAATGTCCTAATGGTAAGAAGGGTGGAATATATTGCCTTGGGAGGTGGCGGACACTGTTAGTGGAGGTGTTTAGAGAGAGGCTGGATGGTCCTATGTTGGGGATGTTATAGTGGTGGATTTCTGTTCTGGGCAGAGGACTGAACTACACAAACACCTAGGTTCCCTCCAACCTTTATGTTCTATGATTAGTAATGATCACAAACTATTTTAGATATAGCGGTGCAGAGAGCCACAATTGTACCTCTCCCTAAACCAGGATTGTTTTTTTTTTTTTTTCATCCAATGCAAATGTCTTTAAGAAATGCCCCTAACTTGTAAGGAGAGAGAGAGGAGTAAACTTATTTCTTGCCCAATGGCTCCATTAGCCAGCATTCTTGGAACATTCACCAATAACTTTCCTCAGAGAATATGGTCAGTGTTCTCACATATTAGGTCACAGAGTCTAACTCTGCTTTATTGAATGCCACAGTTGGCTGACATCATTTAACACATTAAACTAAAGCTAAACAAGACATATTATGGCTTAGTGCAATGTGTGTAGATGAAACGTTCCCTCTGCTTATTCTAAGGCTAAACCCTTTCTGTGTAGGTGAGATATAGACCCAGACCATGCTACATGAGGAAGCAGCCAGATATAACCTCAGGGATGCGTGCCATCTTAGTGGACTGGCTAGCAGAAGTTGGCGAAGAATACAAGCTTCAGACAGAGACGTTGTACCTTGCTGTGAACTACTTAGACAGATTTCTTTCTTGCATGTCTGTCCTCAGAGGAAAATTGCAACTTGTAGGAACAGCAGCAATTCTCCTAGCTGCGTAAGTATGCTTACACAAAAGACAACCTTTGGCAGATGGCTCTTCCTTTGGATTGTTTGTCAGGGTGATAGAAATGGCTGAAAAAATACAACAAAGCAAGCATTAGTACTCCTAGTTTGGCTCCACATTTTTCCCAACCTCCATTTCCAGCTTTTACTGTTCTGCCCCAAGGTTTAAAACATCAGTTTTAGAGGGATTGACTTCTTTGGGTTCATGTTCAAAATGCTTTCATATCCCTCTTATGAAAGCATTTTGAACATCTCAGCCTGTCTGGCAAGCAGGAAGACTACATTCAGAACACACCCTACCTGTCCTATACTATGCTGGAGATAAAATCTGAAATTGGATCGTCATTTTGGGTCTACACCCACCTTGACCTTTACCTTACATAACCACACAATGATTTCAACAAGTCCTTGGGGCAGGATTAAAAGAAAAGCTATTTTGAATGCCTATTAGCAGGCATATTTCCTACTTCACTGTTCCTTGCATTTCTGCAAACGCCTAGAAAACATGTTAGCCTGGCCTGGCAGGCAAGTCTGTAAGAATTTAATATCAAATTCCCTAGCTTGTCTGTGTTTATAACAATCCCCTAATATTCAATAAGATTAGCGGACACATTAATATATTTGTTATATATGCTACTTAGGTATTAATATATGACAGGCTAATACATGTATGCCCATAAAAAAATGTAAAAAGGAGTCATGAATAAAAAGCTTTTGAGGATGGGGATAATGAGGTGAGCAAATGGAGTTGAGTGCAAGATTTTAGCTGGTATGCATGATTGGATGACAGTAGCTCTAAATGGCGAACGTACTGAATTGGGAGAGCTAGGTTCTAGTCCATCCTCAGCCATAGAAGCTCACTGGGTAACTTTGGGCTAGTCATGCTCTCAGCCCAACCTACCTCATAGGGTTGTTGTTAGGAAAAATATGTTGAGGGAACTCTGTGTGTATCACCTTGAACTCCTAAATGAAAGGCAGGATTTAAATCAAATTAGTCAATGAATAGAAGTAAGAACTGCTCTGTAATGAAAATGTAGTTGAGCTATCTAAAGATTATGGTGCTGACTCTGAGTGGTAGTCATGGATTAATAGGATGAAAACACACCTGATATATAATGAAATTTTCTATACCATTCCTTTTCCCAGGAAATATGAAGAAATCTATCCCCCAGAAGTAGAAGAATTTGTGTACATAACAGATGACACTTATTCCAAAAAGCAACTGTTACGAATGGAACATCTGCTTCTTAAAGTACTTGCTTTTGATTTAACTGTGCCAACAGTCAATCAGTTCCTCCTTCAGTACTTACAAAGACATGGTGTAAGTCTTAAGACAGAGAATTTTGCAAGGGTAAGTTCTTTGCTTTAAAGATTATGCTTTGTCTTGTAGACATTTAAAGGACATCTAGACCACAAAACAAATATCCACCTATCTGCACTATGATATCTGCTTTCGAGACATATTTAGTCTGTGATGTTGATATTACAGTTTTTAAGTACAAACTGATACTTCAGTAGAATTTCTGTTTAGGTGTGCTGTATCTGATCAACAGAGTTTATCTTGGCATTTCTAAAACAGATGAGATTTGTGTTACTGAGAGGAGAGGTGTGCAAACTGAGGATCCAGAACTACACATTTGCACCCAGTCTCAAAGCCTTGGCTCTGAGAACTCTTCCCAGAATTGTTACTGAACTATAAACTCTTCACGTTACAGAAGATGGAATTGTCACAAGGAATATCATAGTAACTGTATTGAATTAATTTAATTTAAACTGAAATCAAATTTGATTTGCTGGGGTTTCAATCCAAACACATCTAATTATTGTTCTACCCCTGCCCACTTATTGGAGATGATTCCTATTATTCCATTGGTACAAAATATTTCGTATCTCTGCCTTGGGATAATCTGGAAGAAGTGGGAAAGTGGGGCAGACCCAGAGTAGTGAGAATTGTCCCCTTCTCTGTTCCCACCCCAGGGATGAGTGGGGGAGGGACAAGAATACCATTTGCAAAAATACAAACAAATTTCTTGCAGAAGTCACTGAAGGTAGGCGGAGAGCCATATGAAATAAAGTGATATCATTCAATAAAAATAAAAGTAGTCAAGGATAGTACAACTATGCAAATATAGAATTGAGAAAATGTTGAAAGGAAGTACTTCCCTTCCATAGTTTAGAAAGCAGAATGATCAGCATTACTTTGTAAGCAACAGGCAACCAAAGGATGGTAAAGGCTTGTTAACTTGTTCAGCTGAGCAGAAAACTCCGTGTAAATATGCCAAACTATTGGTAATATTGATATTAAAAGGTGAACTTCTTACATCTCTGCTAATGTTCCTCCCTTAAAAAGTGCCCTGTTCTTTTAGTACGTAGCAGAATTGAGTCTCCTTGAAGCAGATCCATTCCTGAAGTACCTGCCCTCACAAATGGCAGCAGCTGCTTATTGTCTAGCAAACTATACTGTGAACCGGCATTTCTGGGTAAGCTGGATTTTTTTAATATTAAAGGAGGATGAATATGGCTGGGCGTTCTTCAAGAATGAAGTACGAACAATAAGAAGGTTTCTTACATCTGCCTTAGCTGTGTCTTTTTTTCTTTTTCTTTTTTTTTAGCAACTAGCTTAGAAATGAAAAGATCAGTACTACAACAAAACAGTTTCCAATGTTTGTCACTTAGGCGATGCCTCTAAAAAGCATGTTTACAGATTTTAGCTCCAGCTCAATAGCTGTTTATTTCAGCACTGCAGGCTTTGTCCTGGCACCTCCTTCAATATTTTATCTCAAACTAGGCAGATGTGAATTTGTCATTGCTGGAATGTGGTGAGGTAAAGCCTGGGGGTAGCAGTTTTTTCCAAAGCAGTCATAGCAACTCTGTTGTGGGTTGCTTCGGTTTTGAATCATAGGAATACTCCCATTATGAAGAGCAAAGACTCCAAAAATCTCTGGGGGACCTGCCCAGAAATTTCCTTCCAGACACATTTTTAAAAAAAATCAAATTATAATGTTTAAAGCAATGGAGGGAATGATTAAATATAGAAGAGTTATATGAACTGCATTTAACTAATTGGATGACATGTGAATCCAATTGAGATGAGAAGTTAAATTTAGTTTTTGTTTACTTGTCTTCACTTCTCTCTTTTTGGAGCACAAAACTCAGCCTACCATCCAAAGCCCCATCAAGCAGGATAATATGGTAGCAGTTGACCAAAGTTTCATAATTGTAAATGGGGTACATAATGTGAGTGATGATCTTTGCTCCCACTTTGCTCTCCAAAACTGAGCAAAGCTTTTTACCTATTCAAGCAGTCTGAATTGATTTCTTTCAGTATCCCTATATAATGTTTAAGATTAAGGCTGCTGAGTTGAGCAAAGTGTGTCCTAACTTGATAGCTGACTCAGCATAAGTTTCTTTCCAGGTTCTTTCTGGTCTCTCTGAATTTATTTATAGTACTGAAGCTCTAACTCTGTCTTCTCCTGAGCAGCCAGAAACACTTGCTGCTTTCACTGGATACTCGCTGAGTGAGATTGTGCCGTGCCTAAGTGACCTGCACAAAGCATGCCTCGATGCGCCTCATCGACAGCAGCAAGCAATAAGGGAGAAATACAAGCTGACTAAGTAAGTTCTTGGGTCAGCAGCTGCATCTTGTCCTCCTAACCTCCATGTCACCTCATAATGCCGAATTTGGAACGATGGGAGCAAATTAGTACAATTCAAAAACTGGAGAGGGGGAGACATGAGCTTGCCTTTGCAACAGTGTGCAGTGTTGTTGGGCCAAAGATCTCATCGTCCGTCGTCATGGGCTATACATAGCCAACATGATAGGAGTTGGAGTTCTTATGTTGCTTGTTCCATCCATTCAGACTGATAACACTGAGCAGACTGTATATATCCATTCCGCACAGTATATGTGTGATAGATTCAAATATATAAATTTTTGTTTTGTTAAAGTTGTTGTCTTTCTGTTGATAGGGGATCACTAATTATTCAAGGCAATAAAATTCCCCCATGATATGCTTACTGAATATACCTTTGGGGTACATTACTTACTGCTGTTCATACACTTTCAAATTAGTTATAGGAATCTGAAAAATTGCTCTAATGAATGACTTCTTTCTTGAGCATTCTCCAAATGATACATATTCAAAATACAGCACCTTTTTAAACAGTAGATAAATATCTTAAAACAATATAATAAGCATCAGTTCCTAAGATATATAATTCTTACAGACAGTATATAATTTGGGAGTGACAGAATACCCACAATTCACAAACATAGATCTTCCAACATTTATTCCAGTGTGGAATTCCTAATGGTGTTCATATTTGAATCTGAAGCTGCAGCCCTGTGTCCAAAAGGTACTTTGCCCCCACAGTGGCACCTGTCTGCAACAAAGCCATGTGTTTTCCTGGGATTGTGGGTCTGCTGGGAAAAGATGCAGCTGCTTTAAAGTGGTTCATACAGGTGCTACGATTGTATTTCTGGGTGGTCTGATGCATATTTTAGAGAAGGAAAATGATGGGCCGCACAGTCTTAGTTTCTGAAATCAAACCACTGATCTAGGGCATTTGAACTTAGAGACGGTCAAGGTCAACCTGGGGTCGGTAATAAGTGGCTTCCTTCCTTTACAGATACATGCAAGTATCCCTCCTGGAGCCACCAACTGTCCTACCTCTACATTGAACTGCAGCATGCCCATAAAAACAGAGAAGCTGAAGCACTTGCCTCCTGATCAATAGAGTTGATCTGGCCAATTTGTTATTTTTATAGGGCACTGCAGGTCACGTGTCTAATCTGCTGCTAAAACGATTTTTAGATGAACTTCTATTCTATAGCTGTATTGTGTATTACAAGGACTCAGTACTGTAGTTTTTATCATAAACTAAAGGCACTTTTAATAAACATCTTCATCTTCAAAAGAAGAAACTTTGTTAGTAGCTGTGTGTGTCTCCTTTGCTTTTGAACAGTCAATTTGAAACAGCTGTGAAAAACTGATCATTAAATTTGCCAATAAAATGAAAACTGGGACTGTGTCTTAGGGAGAAATGGTGGAGGAAGACTTTGAGTTTGGTTTGACTAATGTCTCAAGTTCAGATTTGCCTTTCCTTTTCTCATCTCAAGCTAAAGCAATTTAATATCTGATATAATTAATATACTATCCGTGTTTGTGACAGTTCTCCAACAAATGAGAAGAACTGGACTATTACTCAAGATGGTTGCCTTCTAGAAATCAGAGCTGAAATGATGCTGGAAGAGAGATAGAAATGGTGACCTTAAACACACAGTAGGTTTTGTGTTGTCATTTCTTTTTGGATATGGTAGTGACACCTTTTTTTTTAAAGATGGTGGTATGTTCATAAGAGAATTTATTTTGAAGCAGTTCATCATATTTATGGGAAAAGGTAAAAATTCCTTCAAATCAAGCTCAACTCTTGGTGATTACACGGACATGTTCATTTAGTTTATTTGGCAAAATATGGGAAATGGTTTGACATAATATCACACACCAACATTTGCCTATCCCAGGTCCTTGAGAGGACTCAATAGGAAATAAAAATGCCAAATCCAGTCTAAACATCTGGCCGACTATGTGACCATAATAATAATAATACAAAATACAAAGACCTGCAAATAGAAATAGAACAACTGTGGCAAAAGAAAGCAAAGATAGTACCACTAGTAACAGGAGACCTGAGTGGAATCCCAAAACATCTGGAGCACCATTTGAACACTATTGGCATTGACAAATCACCATCAGTCAATTGCAAAAGGCAGCTTTACTTGGAACAGCTTACATCCTTCAATGATACCTTGAACACCATCAGATAACATCTGCCTATCCCAGGTCCTTGGGAAGTGGATAAAAATACCAAATCCTGTCTAAACATCTGGCTGTGTGACCAACAACAATAATTTATTAAATGTATATGCTGCCCAGAATCCCTTCTTCTGGGATGTTATGTCAATTTCCCAGTCTAACTTACCGCCCTGGGAGTTCCTGGTGGTTTCTTATCCAAGTATTCATCAGGTCTTTGTGTGTCTATGTGTGCAATAAAAAAAATTATACACACATACATACATACATAGACGCAAAAAATTAAAACTCAGTTTTTAAACATTAAATCTTGACTACATGTAATCATTGATCAAATATTTCCATTATATCAATAAAAATCTAGTTCATATGCAGAGAGCAAGCACCTATCAGTCCAAGATTGTAAATCTGGGGTGGCATTCTGTTTCCATTGTAAAAGAGTAAACGAGACATCTAAAGTCCCTTATATGTTGATAAATGTTGATATACTGTATGTACAGGTCAGGAAGCTACAGTACGGACAGAACTTGGTAAAACAGACTGGCTCCAGGTTGGCAAAAGAATGATACAAAGCTGTATGCTCTCCCCTTATTTATTCAATCTATATGCTGAATATATATTAAGGGGAACTGGATTGGAAGGAGATGAGTGTGATTTTAAAATAGGAGAAAGAAACATCAATAAACTCTGCTATGCTGATGACACTGCTTTAATAACCGAAAATGTAAAGGATCTGCAAGCCCCAGTAATAAAAGTCAAGGAGCACAATGAAAAAAATGGGATTAAAATTAAATATAAATGTCAAACTAAATGACAACAGCCAGCCTAAGAATTGAATGTCTGCAGTTGTTTCATATGAATGTAAGTTTAATGAATTTCTTTTAATTTGCTTCTGCAACATTTTGTATTTGGGAGTCAGTCCTGTAAGTTCAGAAGCGGTAGCACTTGTGTCACTTCATATGTAAAGGCTGAGGAGGAAGTACACTTTCTATTGCTGTCTTTAAAGGTTGTTACTGTCTACTAGATGGGCAGTATTTCAATTACAAAGGAATAATAATTCCTGCTCAAATGTTTGTATGAAACTGATAAGGGATTTTTTCAGCCTTTGCTTTGAGATGAGATATTTTAAATTTGCAAGCTCTCTCTCCTTCTCACAGTCTGAATATTAGAGTTTGGATGAAAGCCCAGTGCAGACATTGGTGGAATAATTTCATGATCTCCAATTCCCTGGACACTACTTAGTTGGTGCTAATGACATCAAACAGTGATATTCACAGCATTCCCAGGTGCAATCTGTGAGCAAATGTACAGAGCATACCCTCCCCTCATCTCCTGCAATAATCTCAGAGTAAATCACAAGACAAGAAGGCATAAGACATTTTGACCAGATAGAACAAAACCTATTAATATGAACTAAGTTACAGGGTCTCAACTTTTGTTGCAATTGATGTGAGTAGTTGGGACTTAAGTAGAAAGCAGCTGTTGCTGCCTTCCAGCCTTGGATTTGAAGATCAAAGCTACTGTCAAGATTCTCCTTGTCCACTGTTCATAAATCTGAAGCCTTGGATGACTCCACCATAAGATGACCCAGAGTTTCATTAAGCCTTCTGGATCCTTGAGGCATTGATTAAGCCTCCTCCATTTTTCTCTAATGTTCACTTGTCCTATCTATTATAGTCTGGATGAGCAATCCAGTTCTATCAGCTACTAAGCTGGACCACTGGTCAGGGGAATAGGGGTGACAAAGTTCAATCCCCTGAGCCTATTATGGAGTAAGCAAAACTTGTTTAAAGTGTCCTACTTAGCACTTCAGGCAACCATATAATCCAAGCATTCTTCGATCATTGTATATACAGTTACAATACATTGAATCACAACTGGCATATCTTGTACTTCAGAATATACTTTTGCATGTTTAAGTTGTTTGTTTGTTTGTAGATTTATAAGGCTGCCCAACTCAGACAGTGTGACTCTGGGCAGTGTACAGTGTAAACACACAATAAATAAAACCATCTAAAAACAAACAGTATATAAATACAAAATATAAAATAACAATCAAACACACAACAAAACAATCCCAGGGGGATTCCCACTCAACCAGCCCCTAATGGCTGGGGGAAGAGCCAGGTCTTAAGGGCTATCCTAAAGGCAAGAAGATTTGGGGCCTATTGTACAGTATACAATATGGGAGTGGGGTGGGGGGAAATCACACATACTGAGATTTTCTTTTTCTCTCTTGATTTATTGTCCATTAGCCTTACGGCTGCCCTGCCAAGAATGGATCGCTGTTAAGTAGAGAGATTGGGGCTCCATATGCATGTGCACCCATTTACTGCCCCCACACCTATATTTTTTTTCTTAAATGTGAGCAATTTGAGGTTTTCAAGGCCACCAGGCCCCATTTTCGTTATAGTGTCTTAATCCCATGAATGCTTGGATAACATCTAAGAAAGCAAATCATGTCACCTGAAACTCCTACATCTTTTGCATTATGCTTGACTTCTTTAGCACATTTTCCCAGTTAGATAAGACCAGCAATTGCATTATGTGTGCTACTACAGTGGCTGCAGTATTAACTGAAACTCTTTATTTTTCTAGTTTGCGTTTGTTTCATAACTACCCAGGGCATTGTTCAGTTTTACGACTTTTTTTCCTCTACAGAAGAGTTTGAGCGCATTCATGGAAATTCAGGACACACATTCCTTAGTAGTCAACAACTAAATAAGAAGCCAAGTTTATATAATGAATCTGGCTGAAAATAACAGGCTGATGTTGGCAGTCAGGATAAAACAACTGCATAGAAAGGAGGTGCTTCTTTTGACATCAATAAAATCTAGGCCAGGCTTAATCAACAGCTCACTTTTATGGTTTATGCATGCATGAGTGTGTACACACAAACAGTATATTTCTACCATCACTCAATGTACTAAGCCATGATTTGCATTCATAAAACCACAAATGGCTGGATGTATACAACACGCTGAACCAAGTTGCAGCTTAGTATAAAACAGGACTATATGGAAGCTGGCTGATGCCAGATCAGATCATTAGTTCATTTTATACTGTGCTGGTTATATGGATTATCATATGTTTTTCAGGACTCGGGGAAAGATCTTCCACATCATATGAAGACCATTATAAAAAATGAACATGCCAAAGATTGTTTGCATATAGAAGGGCCTGTTTAGTAAACTTGCAAGGTGAGATCTCTGTTGCCAAAGCACTTCTTCCATCCTGAAGATCTGTGAAATCTTACTTGGAACCATAAAATTATGTCCTGAACTGTTCACTGCATAAACAATCCAAGCTCTGGAGGCTGCAATATAAAAGTCTGGAGGACATCCTTATTTTGCCTAGTGAGCATTATTAGGATGGCAACCTTAATCTCTTATATTTTATACAGATTCTTAAGAAAATGAGATCATAAAAAGCAGTAATGAAGATTTTTCATAGTGATAAGCAGCAAAGTCTTTTCATCCATTATTCTTAGTTTGTGAGTTCAGTCTTCTCAGAGACATGTATCATTTTCTCTCCTAGTTCATTTGTCTGTGAAGGAATAACGTGCATCTCTTCCATTTGTCCTTAGATTCATCTGGCTGAGTTTTTCTTTCACCGACACTGTTCTTGTATCCTTGGTTGGTTGGCTATTTGCATTTGGATGTTATTCATGATTCTAATCTGTCTTGAAGGTGTCGTGATAGTGAAGACACAATTTTAATAAATTAATAGATACAATTAATTGTTAAGCAGAGAAATCAACTCAAGCAAAGGTGGAAAGAATCAAGCATAGTAAAATTGGCAAAGTGGAGGAAGATTGTCATTTTCATTATCACATGCTTTTCATAATGAGAATTAATCTAATGCATAACCATTAATGACCACAACACCATGACTAATAAAATTTACATGCCTCTCTTGAAGAGACACCCTCTTTTTGCCAAATGACAAAGCATAGCTTTTACCTATCAAAGCTCTGCCTTGTCATCTGGGGTTGTACTTGGTCTCAGTTTTAATTTTGCTGTAATAATTTATGGCATAATATTTAAATCAAATGTTCACCCAAAGTTTCACATTTCTTATGCCTCTGCCCCTCAGCAAATTTCCTTTATGAAAGACACTTTTTTTCTAGTCTGGCTAAATTAGAGAAATAATTTTATTTGCCTTTGTTGTTATCTGACCTCGTACTCACCTTAGTCCAGAGCAGTGTTTCTCAACCTTGGCAACTTGAAGATGTGTGGACTTCAATGCCCAGTAGTTTCCTCCTTGATGGTTCCTTGATTAATCTAACTATACCCCCACCAAAACTGGCAGGGCAAGTGACTGCATATAAACAGGCAGCAAACCCCACACCCACTCACAAACAATCAAGCTCAGAGCACATCAAGAACCCCACAACCCTCAGCTAAGATATTCTCTTCTATTGGAACTAAACCTATCCTTGAATTCTTATCTACCAATTCATTTCTTGAATGTAGACTTCAGAATTTCATAGCCTGTTATTTCTGGTGAGGTAATCTGTTATTTATCTAGCACTTGTATTTTTCACTTTAAATCTTTTATAGTTTTTTTATTATTATTATTACGTGAGGGGGAAAAACAAATCCACTACTGGCAGAACTCATATTTGAACAAGGAGACCAATTTGTTGTACCTAATGCTTGCTGGAAATGATGAATTCATTTCTACTCATAATAAACAGTGGGACAATTTGGGAGCTTTGACAACATAACAAAGCTGAGTCATTTTCAACAACTCATAGCTCTTTGAGGATTTTTTTTTTAAAGGGAATGTATCAAAGTAGACTAGTCTATGAACTAGAACGATCTACAGAAACAGGAATTGATTTCAATAACATTTTCAGTAGCTAATTATCTTTCATGTTTTTCACAGGGTTAGGTCTAGGAATAGATAGGAACAGAATATCAGCGTTCAAAGGAAAGGCATTGTACTTTCTTTCTTTATCTCTGCAGCTGTTACTCAGGTCTCACTTCCAGGTCATTTTTATTTTTCCCTCTATGTACCAGCTGTGTCAGACATGCAGACTATATCATGTATAGTGAATATGTGTGAATGTCTCAGTATTATCCAGTTCCCAGGATTTGTAGGAGGATTTTTTTTTTATTAGAACATGGCAAGCTTTATTTCATGTATTCTAAAATGTGAAATGGGCAAAGAACAAAAAAGGATTACAGAACATCGAAGGAATAAAAATTTAAAGCATTAGAAGTCATTTGTTTCCAAAATGAGAGCCTTTCTTCAAGAACATTTACCAAAAGCTAGACAATAGCTAAAGTATGTTATTTTCTCCTATAATGGATGCCTCTGACTATGAGAAAACTATTTTGCTTTGAATGGGATATAATGCTGCTTATTGTACTGGTATAATTTGAAACTTGAGGTACATCTGCCATAAATTGTATTACATATTAATAATTGCATTTGGGTGTTATATTTTTCTGGTTGTAAGGAACTAGCTTTGGCTAGGAAAGCATACAGCAAGATACTACAACAGAGAAACAACAGGAAGATGACAATATTACTGATCTATAGCAGTGTTTCTCAACCTCTGCGACTTTAAGATGTGTGGACTTCAACTCCCAGAATTCCCCAGCCAACATGGCTGGCTGGGAAATTCTGGGAATTGAAGTCCACACATCTTAAAATTGCTGAGGTTGAGAAACACTGTACTATAGAATGCTGACTACTGAATATGTGCTATTCAGCCCAAAGGAAAGAAATAGAAGACTCAGCTGGGAAAGCCTCTTGCATCAGCACACCAGGAAAGGTGTAAAGGAAGGGTATCCAGAGGCACCTTTATTTATACTTTGTGTAAGGGCATGGTAAATGTGTCTTGATAAATGAGAAGACTCTTATCCCATCTGAGTCTGACCAGTCACAACTTCCTCGCCCATTATCTGTTGGACTTGTAATAACCATTCCTGATTCTCAGGATGGATCCCCTTGGAAGGTCAGTGTAAGTCACATCTTTAGGATAAAGTAGAAATATGCTCAGAGTTTAGGTTTGTTTTATATCTGATTTGCTTTATGTTCTATTTAATTTTTATGTTTTATTTAACTTTCTATTTAAAGTTATATGAATGATTGGTGGAGGGAATGCCTTCAAGTCAGCGTTGTCTCCTGGTGACTGCCTGGATTTAAACTAAAACCTAGTCAAAAGAATGTCTCTAAACCTAATACTTGGACCTAAACCTAATATTAAAGCATAACAACTCAAAATCCATAATTACCCAGTCAGCTGTCCTGCAAAGTTCAACACTGAGTGTGAACATCAGATGACTTGGAGCAGTCAGTCTGCTAAACTAGTAACACTCGCCATTGAACTACAATACCTAAGTAGCAGAAAGTAGCTGACCTTGGTTGATTTTCCTCCCCTCAATAAGGGGTGGAAAGCAGGTTTGGACTTGGTTAATATTTGGAAGGGAGTTGTCAGAAATTTATAGGGCTGTAGCCTAGATGGGGAAGTCAAAAGATTATCACAGAACAAGGCAGCAGTGAGCCATTTCCATATTGCTGCCAAAACCCCTCTATGTGAACATGTCCTTGTCGAGAAGACTTGAAGATGTCTTTACCTTTCCCAGTAGATCTGAAGAATCATCTCAAGATATTCCACTTAAGTTAATTTTGGCTTATACAATGGATGTCATTTAATAGTTGGTGATAAGCAAATGTAGGGATCATTGCCAAAAAATTCTCATACTTTCAAGGTTTTTTTAGTTTTGTTTTTTTAATGAGCAGGAACTTATTTTATATTACAATTGCAAATTTTTAGTCTTAAGAGCTATATTGACATTTTAAGAGTGTGGTTCATGTGAGATGAATATCAAGCGGACAGTGAGGTGAATGAAATGTTCACTAGCATATGTTCTGCAGAATAAATTATGAAAAACCACAATGATTTGTGTAGTTCACAGAATTCAGCTTTCCTTGAGATAGTAAAGGGCAGAGTCTGCAGAGCTCTCTCCATGGTGCTTAAATGAAGACTAGCTGTTGCACTATAATTGTATTTATAAATGAATAAACAAATGTTAGTTAGTTGTGAACCTCTGCTGTTACAGGTATCTGAGCATAACAGTTTCTGTTCAGAAAAGAGCCCAGCTATTGTGTGTTCCTTAATTAACATTGTTTAATTAATGACAGTCCATATCCTGCAGTTTCCAAATAAGCTGTGACATTCATGTTATGTGGCCTCTGCAACAGCTGCAGTATGACTTCACAGTGGAGTCAGTGGACTGAGTAAAGATTGCAATAGGCACAAGGTATCATGAGTCATTACACTGATTGATTGTTAAGATAGATGGGTGTCCCAACTTGCATTAGTCTCAACAGAATGAGATTTTTAATGAATCTTAATTGCTAATTGCATAGTGTGACTGAGTAGCATGCATACAGTCATAATCAAAGAGCTATATTCAGAATTCTCTTCAAAGAAGAGAGAAATGAATTATGACAACAGGATTGACAACTAGATCACAAGAAGAGAGATAAATTCTCCTTTGTGATTAGTATGTCTCCAGGCAAGGATTTTGTTGTGAATCACCCTGGCTTGTTCTTGGAATTTTTTAGTGTCTGAAATTTTTAGTGTTTGAGGGACCTGACACAGTCTTATTCCCTTTGGAACCATCTCAAAATGTTTCTCATCTTCTTTTCATCAGAGAAAATACATAAAAGGAGGAATTATAGTCTAACTTTGCTATGTACTTTCTGAGTGGAATCACCAAGAACCCTCTTCTGCAAACATCCTGAGCAAAATAAATGGGTGCTTCCAGACCGGAAGTTTCTAGCAGTACATAATCACTGCTCTTTTGCTGAAAGGTATAAGGTGATTTGAAATGGACTTTTCATACAATAAGGGACTTTCCAGACTATTAGCCTATTCATTTCTCCTGCTTTTTCAATATGTGTTTAAGTAGGGTTGAAATAAGTAGAGTTGAAATCTTTTCCCTTTTCTGCAGTATCCTGATATTCAAAGCCTTATAATCATGAGCACAATTTATATTTTGTGACTCTAGAGATGCCAAGAAAATCCAACTGTTACTGCCATTCTTGCTTCAAGTCAGTTAAGATCTGAATAACCTTTGCACACACAGACACATATACCCACACATCTGGGTCTACATGGATTGTGAATTAATAAAAATCTTGTCTCCACAGAAAGAAAATAATATAACCTGCTAGGGTTCATTCTCATCCCTCACCATGATCCATATTTGTCTAAATTGGTTTGCAACAAAACCAAACACCTGCTATATTAGAAGTGATAGTGAGGGAAGAATCATTATAAAATGGTCCTGGAGGCACAACTCCATAGCCATAGAGATCTAGCAGTAAACCCAAATAGTAATAAGTGGCTGCAATCATGGCAGAATGGGAACAAATCTGCATACGGAAGTAGGTGTAAATCTGGTGGTGTTACTCTAAACCTGTATCATATAAGTGCATCTTAACAGCAGGGTTGTGGGTGGAAATAAACACCAGGACATTGGAAATTCCATATACTTGAAGACAGCTGAAAGTGAGCATAGGTGCTGAGAGGTGGACAACAACAAGAAATTCCTCCCATGGAAAACAGACCATACCCATAGTACAGCAGCTCAGGTTTTCAGCCCTACAGCAGTGCTGTCATGTTGTAGATTTCCAAGGAGAAAATTGTACTGTTTTCTTAGCAGAAAATGCAAAGTGAAGGATGAACACATCAGACTAGATATAGCATGGTTTCTGCATCATGAAAAATGCCAGTAGATGGGGCATTTTGGCTGGCTAGCCAAAAAAAAAAAAAAAAAAAGTCTGGAAAGTCTCTTAATACTTTTTGTGAGTATGCCTCCTACTCTGTTTCATCCATACAAAGATATGGCATCAATTATTTTTGTTGAAGGCAGGCCACATAGTGGTGAAAACATTGGTTGCGAATGATGTAAGTCAGTGTTTCTCAACCTTGGCAACTCTAAGATGTGTGGACTTCAACTTCAACAGCATGCTGGCTGGGGAATTCTGGGAGTTGAAGTTTACATATCTTAGAGTTGCCAAGGTTGAGAAACACATTTGGAGTACATCAGGTTATTCACCCATCAGTCCCTTCTTATGATTTACTAAGGTTGTTTGCAACATGTTCCACCATCACCAAATACTCCTCAGCTTAGATTTCCTTAAAAAACAAACAAAACTTCTGCTATTCTTCCAAGCTTCTGTTTTACTACCTACAGTAGCTAAAAAGCAACAGTGGAAGTGCTGATTGTACACTAACTTTTCATGGTGACAGAGGAATAAATATGAACAATATTAAAATGCATTTACAAATAAAACCTGGGAGGAAAGATTTTGAGAGACACTTAACTCCCCCTCCCCACCCTCCACTCAATTTTGGGTTGCTGTACTGGGTAACTATTATCATGGATCATTAAAATGAGCTGGCGATGCAAGGTGTTGGCCTATTTCTGAATTCATGTAAATGTCACCCATATTAGTGTAACCCAGTTGGCAGCCTTATAATTGGGTTCTAAAAAGCCACAAGCCCATTCAACTTGAACAATATGTCTGCAAAGAAAATATAAGAAATACTGTGTTTTCCTTTCTGGAAATAATTTCTGCATTTGTGTCACAGGAATCACCATCTTGTCTTGTCTCATTTATAAGGTTTAATGCATCACTTTTTCCAAAGTTGGCCTTTCCACTGCTTCATAGATCAACTACAACTAAAGGAGGAAGCATGCTACATTTGCAAAACAAAGGGTTACCACTTGATCTTAAGCACAATGTTAGGGTTTCCTCCCATACATCACTTTGCGGGTTATTTTTAATGGAGAAGAACTGGGATAGATTTTACACCTAAATAAATAAAATTAAGAATATGCTGGGGGGGGGATTATTCAGAAGAAAATCTGATTTTAATTTGATTTGATTTACATTTAATTAAAACATATAGTAAATATGATTACCCTCCCATCATGCATTTAATCTTTTCTCCTTCTGTTGAATTAAAAGTAACACTTTTATAACAACTTTTGGGGGTGCTTAGGGATTATAAACAAGCCTTTTGTGGGCAACATGTAACTCTGTTTGCACATATCTGATATGATGAGTTCAAGACATTTAGAGTCTTGGGACTGTGGAAGAAGGATGGTCAACATCTAGCCACTGAGATTTTTGAGAGGTCAGTGATGTCTGCTAGCCATATCTGAATTAGATTCAGGACCTACATCTGCCATGGAAATGTGGTAAACTAGGATAATTTTCATCTTCAAAGTCCAAAATAGGACTAATAAACTTTTTCTTAAAGGGCTGCTTATAAAGGAAAGCATAGCACTAAAGTGCTCAGAATATGGTTATTATGAAGGATGTGTTCTCAAATTGTGGGTTGCAGGCAAATTGAAGAGGGGGTGCAAAATGTTTTAGATTTGCACAAAAGAGCTGTTTGAAGGGATGTTAGAGGACAGTTGTCTTTTTGAATGTACCATCTGTTTGAAAAATCTGGTGAAAAACTATAAGAAGATAGCAGAAGCTTTGAAGATGCCCATATTTGGCATCTAGAGAACAGACTGATCATTTGATCAGTGTTTCCAACTACAAGGAGATATATTGGATAACTATTTAAATGATAATTATTTCTAAATTGGAATGTATATATTCATATTATATGTATCAATTCTTTCTGAATCAGAATGTAGCATATATGCATTTTTTTTTCTTTACAAATGCATCTTTAACTTTAAAAAGCAATTTAGAGCCTTTGTTTGTTATATGAGAATTAATACCAAATACAGCATGGAAGTATGTGATCTTCAGATTTATTTAGCGTATGGCATCTCATGCATGGACTTACATTAAATACTAACATTTAGCCTAAGTTAAAAGCAATTTAAAATATGAATATTAAAAAGATCTAAATTCAAATACCAATGTCAGTCTAACCACTGAAGCACAGCATCATTTATATAAAAAAAATCAGATATTGGGCCGTTATATGCTCTCAGCTTACAGCTAGTCACAATGTGATCTATAGTTTGATGTGCGGCCCCACAGTCACACTGAGGTGCCATACCCCATTTATGCAGTGAATCCTGGCAGATGCCATGATCTTCAGAGTACAGTTTTCATTTGTTTACTGGATAATTAACTAATTAATTTAAATTTAATTTAAAAAGCAATAATTGGCTAATACCTACACCCTGTCCTACAGAGATAAATATTTGCTTTACTTTACAGAGACAGGCATTCAGATGGTAGGATCATTCTACACATTTCACCTCCTGTTGTGGGGAGAGGTAGGAAGCGAACCAAACATATGAAACAGTTATATGGATGTTCTGAACTGCAGGCTTAGAAAGTGTGTCCCTTTCCAATTTCTTCTAGACAAGTGTACCAAAGCTTTGGAAGTTTAACATACTTTTCCATTTGCATCTGGCGCTGCCTTCTCAACCTTTTAGTTTTGTTCCAATTTATCTTAAATGTGAAACTGCAAGATGGTGCTATTATCTTCCTATGCTTCTGCTGAGGGCTACATGTGACCAGCCAAGGTGACACAATCAGGACAGAAATAGCAAAGGCAGTTGGTGACACAACTTCTCCCCAAGGAAAGAGCTGAAAAGGCAAAAACAGAAAGAACCCAGTGAAGATTTAAGTGAGGCCTCCAGAGAAATGCTCTGTGTCCCTTGCAGTGCTCGTGCTGAGGCAACAGCTACAGCTGCTTTGATATGACAGGTTTTTGTGGTGGATGCAATTTTATTTTTTCTGACAGGAGTGTAGGAAATGATAAAAGGATACTAAAAGGGGAACAGAAGATAGATGTGACTACTGGTATTAATGCACCAAAGATCAGGTCTACTTCCAGGCCATTTCACACAATACTGAAAGGACTGGACTTTCTCACATGGCATCCATTTCTGGTGCCTGGCTCAACCCTAGGAGTTAAGAAGTAAAACAGATGGTGATGTTACTCCCTAAAGAGAACTGCAAAAGGCTTTTAAGACTTTTAGACTCAGTCTGTGCTGACTTAGTATAAACCGATAGAAACAAAATGGTACATCTATGACCTTCATTTCTGCATTCAATATAAGTACCATGTGCCCAGAGCCAAAGCATAGTGCTTCTTCAGATGATTGAAAACTGGAGAAGCGGATTCTGCTTATGAAAATAGAGCGTGGGGGCCAAGGGGCATATATGGGTTCTGACTGGCAGGTCAGAGGTACCATGCTACAGAAAAATTGGTGGAACCAGGACAAAACAGCATGTGTAACTAAATGAAAATAGCTGAAAATTAAAATTTAATTAAATGCAGTTAATGTGATTATTCTTCAAATATTGATAATTTTCTCTTTGGTCCTTCAAACGTTATATTTTTGTCAGCAATTTTTGGAAGGGCTCTGCCAACAGCCCCTGATATTCCACATTATGCACTCCTGGAGATGGAGTCAGAGCTCGATGGTACAGCACATACTTGGCATGTGAAGGACCCTCAATGAGCCCTCAGTATCTCAGTGTAGGACTGGAAATTTTTGGAAAGCTGCCAGTCCACAATATTGGAGCAGAGGAGCAATAGTTAGATTTCATAGAACGCAGCTTCCTATGTTTTGGAAAGATGTATACTTGGATCACTTTTATCCTATTGGATCGTAAGAGTAATGGGAAAACCATACATAAGAACAAAGAGCAAAATTAAGCATTGCTTCATGAAAAACACATCAGGCTTTTATGCAATGAGGATGCAATTTTATATCCAGTTAACTGTAAAGAAACTTCCTTGAATTCTAAAGAGTTCAAGTAGACAGAGATATAGAGATATATAACTATATAATGAATCCATCACATCACAGCAGTTTTCATGAAATAATGTCAAGTTGTATAATTTTTGTATAAACCATTCTGAAAATTCTGTGTGAAGGATAGCATAAAATGTAATTAAATCACATGCCAAATTAAATAAAATGGAGTTGATGGGAAGCCTGCATATTCATCCATTTCAAAAAGACATTTCAAAACAATAGCTAGAGTGAATTATTATCTTTCACGTTGTTTCAATTCTGGCATTTCTCAGATTTTATCAAGTAACGTCTGCAGTGCAGAAAGCCATTTTAAAGTTATTAATCTAGTTAAACTATCTTGAAGTTTGCCATGTTCAACAAATATTCTTCTTTCAGCCCTTTTTCTTACAGGGAATTCTTTTTTCAGGCAAACCAGAAATAATAGTGATTGTAAAGTTGATCTCTAGGGATCAGATAGGATTGTTGCTGCTATACCATCCTCCATGTTGCATGATGATTTCCCTGTCTAGGCTTCCCTGTCTAGGCTCCTTGACTCTGACTGAGCTGGCACTGAAGTTTCCCAGAGCTGTGGCACTGGAGTTTTCTTGGGGTGTGGAGCTGTTTCTGAGGCTTTAGTACACAGTTCAACTGAGGCCTTTATCTCCGCTTGGAATGTTGGGGTGACAATGGCCCTGAATCAGATTGGGAGACCTCTTTGTGAATCCTGTAAAGCCCCCTGGTTTTCAGAGGAATTCTGGGAGAGAAAATGGCAGAAGAGATCCTTACAGCACCACTGAAGGAGGACAAAGAGTGAGTCTGACCAAACATGGGTAGCAGCCTTTGCTAAGGATTACCTTTTGGTGGTAAGAGTGGCAAAAGATAGGTATTTCTCCATTCTTATTGTTTTCACAAATTGCCAGCTGGCAGCCCTGTTTATGGCGGCTTGATATCTCTGGGGTAGAGAGGGATTGGAGGAATATCGGTGGGGCCACTGTAAGGACTATTTGTTGGAGGTATCTGTTGGATAATGTCTCTTAGATTACTCTAAGTTGAACTCTAGGTATGCAAATCCTATGCAGGGTCTGGTTTAATTATTTGGGAGGAATTTGAGTCTGTTGGTCCTAAGGAAATGGACAAGTATTCAGGGCTGTATGTATTAGATTGATTGCCCTTCTTCAAGACTTCCCAGGTTACACTATGTGGTTGGGCCCAGGCAGTGGTGAATTCATCCTTGAGAGAGGATGGTGGACCCAGTGGTACTGGAAAATTTTGAAAAGGTGTGCTGAAAAGGTGACTGGGCTACACTTTCAATTTCAGAAGGCCCTGGAAGAAGTGGATTTTCTGAACCCTTTCAGTCACATTTGCTTTTTAAAAAAAGGAATATATATCATGAAGCATGAAATATATTTACAAAAGTAAAGGAATAAAATACAGTGGTAGAGTATCAAGAAAGAACTATGGAATCTACAATATCATGGAGTGTACAGTTTTTCAATGCAACTTTAGCTGCTTAAAAAGTTATGACATATATCACTTTTTAAAGGATGAAAAATTAATGGTAATTTCAATCACCATTAAGCTTTAACAAAAAAACAACAACTGTGCAATATTCATGTAACTGAGTTGTTGATTAATGAAAGTTTGCAGAACCTGCCTGTGTGAATTTATCTGACGTCTGGCAAAAACATTTTGGATATGAGATTTTATCACTAGAAGTAGGCAAAAAATGAACAAGAGCCAGTATCTGGACATAATTCAAGGTACTGGTTGTCACCTATAAAACCTTTCATGGCACAGGATGGGTTATTTGTAGGACCACTTGTCTCCAATTATTTCTGTTTGTCCTGTGTTATTTAACAGGATGGGCAAGCTTGGGGTCCCTTTATTAAATAATGTCATATGACTGGACCTAGGAGGTATCTCTTCTCCTTCTCTGTCCCTGCACCATATCTCTGGTGGCCCTGACTTTGATGGTTTTCTATAAGGTGTTGAAAACTTGGCTTTTCTTCTGGGCCCTAGGCCAGAAAGTTAGGTGACCCCCCTTTTTAGGGGTTTATTGATGTATTGATGTGGATATGTCTGCTGCCCCACCTGTGATGTGTTTCTGGTTTTTGTTGATATTTTGTTATCTTTAATCTGCTCTGACACAAGTTGAGTGGGCAGTCATACAAATGAAGTAAACCAATAATTAAAGAATGGCTGCATTCACAAGTATGCTTAACCATGCCAGTTAAATGCCTAAAGGCCAAATTCAGAATACATGCTAAACCTGGTTAGCATTAACCTTGGTTAGATTTTTTTTCTGGCTAAAAATGATTTGCAAATCCACTGTATTTGGTTGTTTTAAAGTTCAATTATTGTGCAAACCCACCAAAATGGGTTAATTGAGTAGCCAGGTTAAACACATTACCCAAACACAGCCAATGGGTTTCTCTTCTGAACATTTAACAATATCATCAGCTAGTAACCTACAGTAAACAGTCCAGTGGCGTTTTATGTTGGCACAACTGGGTCACACTCTGACCTAAGGTACATCATGCTAATTCTAGTGATATTTTGAAAAGTAAAAGTAAAAAAATGAAACATTTAAATTGAACCTTATATTTTGATGTTTAGAATTTAAAGTTATATATGTCCTTGGTCTGGAATACTGTATTGGATTGCTATGTTGCATTTGATCAATTGCTATACTGCAGAAGGTTTAGATTTATTTCCCAATAGAACCTTTATTTTTCACTTGACCTTTTTCTGCAAAGGTGTACATACAGATAATCATTAAATAAAGCCAGCAAGTCCACCTAAAACCACATTGCATTAGAAATGTACTTAAATATGGAATAAAGTAATTGTTTATATGGAGCTTAAAGATGGGTAGAATCTTTAGAGACTTTTCTTCTAACACTGTTTTCTTTAATAATCAAAACTTTATTTCTTAAAATATACATCAAATAAGTGACCCTTCCTTTATTTACAATTCAATACTTAAACTTCAAATCTAAAGAAAATATTGATTTCAACAGCACAAACCAAATAAAACTGTCTGAAGAATGTTCCCTCTAGATAATTTGTTTTTAGAGGCGTAAGTTTATTTCTTGTAAAGGGAAAATCTTTTTGATCCCCTAAGGCAGCATGAGAAATGAGTTGCATATGAAATTTACTGGTATAGACTAAGCCCAGTTCAGACTGTAAAATTTCACTAACGGATGATCCAGAGATAAACATTTAAAAGACCCTCAAATGCTTTCTTCATCCCTTCCACATCAGAGCATCATTTGCAAGTTTGGTGGAAATTGCTGCTAAGCTAGGAACACCATTCCTCTAAAACCTAAAGGCAACCCATCAATATGCATTTGTCCTCTTGACTTTCAGTTTTTTCCAGGGTGACTTCTTTTATGTTTCCATGCTGCACCTTGGAATTTATCTTGGAAGCTACCCCCAAATCAACCAATTCGAAGCAAGGGTTGGAAAGTTATTTTTTGGAGGTGGAAAATGATGATTTCAAGAATAAATGGTTCAGAGCCACGTGTTAGCAATGTCTGACCTTCACAGGACCCCCCCCCCCCCCCGCCCCCAATCTCCCACCTGCCTGCATCCTTATGTCTCCGTTTCTCTTTCTTCTTTCCTCAAAGTAGCTGCTGGGAAAAAGATAGGAGGTCTGTCTGAACCCTGCCAAATATATGCTCTTAGTTATCTCTTTTCCCACTACCTCATTAGCCCAGTAAATGTTCTGATGGAAATAAGTCAATGGGAGATAAGAAATGTGATGGTATCTTGCAGACTTTATAAAGAACCTCTGATATTGAACAGCTTTGGCTGCTCACAAAGCTACATGGAAGGAAGCAGTTTTTGTGATTCAATTCAGGATTTTTGTTCAAATTAGCATCACTAAGCACTGCAACTCATTAATTCAGCCAACCAGTTTTGCAGCAGTTTTCCTAGGCAGGAAGAAAGACATGGTAATTCTAAATAACTATGACAGATGGGATAAAACCAGTGGCATATGATTCCCCAAGAGTATCAATATTAGGTTGCATAAAAAGTCTCACAGGCACAGAGTGTGAGCCCTTGGCTTCAACTGTCACATCTGGATAGAAATCTCAAGGCTATGACAAACGTATGTGGGAACTTTTGTTTAAGCTCCTGAGCAAAAACAGCTATTTGGTAATAGGCTTCTTGCTCTCGATAAATATAGACACATAAGGAAGTCCAGAATGATCATTGGATAGGCAGCATGATCAAATCAGGTCAAACCTTTGACAGGTTATTGCCACTCTGAAATGTATCCTGTTAGCATGTAACATCTGAGTAAACAACTTTTTAAACCTGTTGTAAGCATGAGATAATTGCTACCACAGAATTTCTGAAGACTTCTGGGATTGAAATAGGAATACATTACCCCAAGAACGGGTAAAAATTGCAATGAATTCAGAGTAACAGTGATATCAGTTTTTCTATCAGTTTAAGCTTAGGGTCATAGGAGGAGTGGTCAATATCCATGCAAGGTCCATTCATTAGGTTGGTTGTGCTCCTACTTCCGGCTCATTGTACTAAGTTTGTAAAACACAAAATAGCAGCAAATTGAAGAGAGCAGGAAAATAGGAAGCTACCTAGGCCCCAGAGATTTATTTATTCATTACATTGATCCAAGAAGATACGAACTACATTCTTCTGGCACAACTGCTTAGGAATTTGAATCTATGGCCTCGTTCTTTTCTTGGGCAGTCTGAAATTAGAAGCTCTCAGGTCCGTTCTTCATAATGCTTGTTGGTTTTAATGCTATTCCCTAAAGCTAACAAACATTGAGTCCTTTTCCAGCAATGGGCAGTCCTAAGACATTTCATATTCTCTATCATAGCCTCATTAGGAAAGGCGACTTGTTCTCCACTTGTGACGCTAATGGTCTCCTTCAGGCTCTCCTGCCTGTTAAAGCCAGTTGCCATGCTGCAGTAAGGAATTGTCTCCACGGAACAAGTAGAAAAGCCAACATTCATTTTGTATCACATAGACAGAATATGAGCAGTCTGCCTGGGATTCAAGATATGTCACTGTGCTATCCAAAAAAAAAAATCTAATTGATTCCCTTCACCTGCTTCTCTAAGGAGTTATCTTCTTAGCACAATTATAATAAATGCATTATAAAATAATCATTACTAAATGATTGCCAGACCATTGCCTATAAAGAAAACACTGGAATGTCCCTAAACTAAAACGTTTCTTTCTACTGACACTCTGATGAATTCTCTTCTGGCATTCTGACACTATTATTGACAAGCTGATCAATATCACACACTATGACTACTAATTTTTTTTTCCTGTGGTAATTGGGAGAGCAAAAAAGAATAACAGAAGCCTAATGACAGATCCCCAATAAACGCAGGAAGGAGAAGAGAAACCAAGAAATAAATCTTGGCTTCAAATAAAGTTAGGGACAGTGACATAGACAAAAAGAAAATATTATACTTCTTTTGGAGTTATCCTCAAAAGCAAAATAATGTCTTTAAATGTCATGATAACATTATGACTATTTGGGACTATTATAATTCAGCATATTCAATTATCATCTTCTACAAATGTCTAATTATTGACGTGACCTTTTTAATGGCATGGTTAGTACTACCATATATCTGAAAGAGTGAGTGAGAAAGAGGCCTGCATTAAGCAGTTCCATTCAATATTTTAAAAGCTTTTAGAAACAAGGAGAGCTAGGGCAAACTCATTTGGAGGTGTCTATCCATTCTATTTTTGGAGCCTTTTGCTACTTCTTCAGCAACCTCACTGAATGTTGGAACATAAAGCAATATATCTCTATTGTTGGAAGATCCACTTCTGTGGATCTCAACCCATCTTAACCTTCTTAACTAATTGGCCACTGTCAGCAATAGATATAGAAAAGTTAATGTAGGAATCTCTACATTTTGAAAATAACAAAACAATGTTGATAATACAAAAGAACTGGAAGTGATAATAGCCCTGAGAAGCTAACCAATTAGAGTAGGGTATTTCATACGTGGTGATACTGTGACCCTCTAGAATGTTAATGAATTTGTGTGACACACATACCCCCAATAAAAATAATTATTTCTCTTGGCTAAACTGTAATCAAGGTGGCAGAGCAGATTCATCTGAGCTGCTGAATAATACAAACTACAGAATATAATCCTTTTGAAAATGCTGCTGGACATGCTAGGGTAGAATGTTACAAACCAGAAAGTCAAGCATATGAATTAGTTTATTCATATTGAAATAAAGAAATTATATGGAAAATATAAAATGGTACAGAATGTTATTTCAGCAAAAGACCATGCCCTCACATTGCAACTCTGTAATAAAAAAAAGATGCAAATGATTTAAAAGCACATACCGGTCTTAGGAACAGTAAAAGACTGAAGCAACAAGATATAAAATTATCTGGAGTGGCTAAATTTGATCTGTTCCATAGTCTGCCTGAGGTATATGATTGAATTATTAATTTTCTGCAGCTTAAGAAAGTTTGAGTTTGTGGAAAAAAGAAATCTTGTAAACCAAAATTATGTATTGCAAGATAAATTGTTTGCAGAGTCAATTCAAAATTAACTTATATAAGAACTGTATGGATATATTTCTTAAAACAATTGTTATTGCATTTTTAAGAGAAATGCAGAAAAAACAATATACAAAAATAAATTAAAATAAAAATAGTAATATCCAACAAATTAATTATGAAACTGTAATATCAAAATGAGAGAGCCAGTTTGGTCCAATGATTAAGGCACCAGACTAGAAACTGGGAGTCCGTGAGTTCTAGTCCCACCAAAGCCAACTGGGTAACTTTCGACCAGTCACTTTCTCTCAGCCCTAGAAGGCAGGAAATGGTAAACCACTTCTGAAAATCCTTGCCAAGAAAACTGCAGGGACTTGTCCAGGCAGTTGCCGGGAGTCAAAAACTGACTCGAAGGCATCCTCCTCCCCATCAAAATGATCAAGAAAAAAAATTAAATAAATAGCCTCCCTAAAATTAACATATCAAATTGTGCATAAAAATGTGTCTGTTCTTCTAAGATATTATGACATCCATGCCAAAGGGAAAACACATTGTGTCTTTTTTTGATTAGTAAAAAACCAGCATTTTTAATATGGATAAATTACAGATTTGTTGAATCTTGAATTGACCATAAAGGTTGATACTCAGTTAAATTCTCATGCCATATAAACATAGATGATAAAATAAATGCCCAAGGATATTTTTCAAAGTGTGGTAAATTAAAACTTCCTTATTCAACACATAGTAACAACGTAACCAGCGAAATCCTTGGTGGCTGTCGTGCCACATAATTTCCTTAGAAATCTATTGATCTCAATAAAATACCCATTTGGAATTAATATTAGGGTACCTCTTAAAATATACATCAGTCAGAGAGTAATATTCATTTTAATAGCATTTATATCCAATGGCATTTTTAATTCACCTATATTTAATCCAACTATTAATATCTATAGAAAACTTATCTATGACATTTGATAATGGAAATATTTTTGGTATATTTCATTCTAAATATTTAATATATTCTGTAGTCATCCTGAGTACAAGGCCAATATCTTACATTGATCAACTGATATATCAGATCCCAGAGGAAGTAAATTAGATTTTTTCCAATTAATCTTACAACTTGAACTTTTTCCAGATTTTTTAACCAAGTTAGGTAATGATGTAGAATAGTAATGCAGAATTACTGTGATGGAATGGAATTATGAAGGCCACACTCAGGGAGGCAAGCACCCTCTTTCGTCTCCAGAGGGACGAGGAAGAGATAAGAGGATGAGGCTGGCACCTCCCTGAGGAATTCACTCTGTTTTCATAGCTACTGTGGGAACGGAGTTTTCAGTCTCGGAAGATTCTTGATAGAGGTTGTAGCTAATAAACATTGCTGAACAGAACCTGCATGGTCTCCTGGAGTTCCTTGGGCTAGGCCTGACAATTACCAGGGTATCAGTAGCATATAAAAATAATTTATACTCTGAATCCACCAATGTAATACCTGTGATATCTCAGAACTGTATTGATAATGGGACCTTTTCATTTTTCTAGGTCATTTTTCAGACATACAGTAGATACAGGTTTTAAAGCTCCAATCTACCTTGACAATGGCGACTGTTACTGCTTTACACACTTCAACTGTAAAGAACATTCCATTTTCACTGTAGAATCTATGCAACAAAAATTGTTGAACTGTGCATTTCAGAAGCTCTCTACTTTCCCTCTTAGAAAATAATATGAACATAAAAGCAGCTACAAGGCAAGGATGAAGAATCCTTTCAAAAGGAATTGTTGCATTGTTTACCAAGATAAAGAACTGATCATAAAGAGAACATCAATAGATTATATCTATGGAATACAATATATGGCAACAAAGAAATATTGCAAATGAATATTATGATAAAAATTGTATGGGACAGTGGCATCACAGATTTAGCCCCACAAATAATATATTTCAAAATGAATGAAAGATAAATTAACAATTAGTTTAAGTCTTGTTATTCTAACTACAAATGTATGGACTATATCAAAGTAAATGCAACTAGATCTATCTTTTTAGTATCCATGGATAAAAAGCCAAAGGAAACTCTATGTGACTTTGGAGGGCTCTTTAATCTAGACTTCTGGAAGAAATATTCTTTTCTTGATATTTGTAGATGATTTTGCAAAATATTTTTTCATTTACCTTCTTAAAGAGAAAGTTGAAATATTACAGACACTCAACAATTATGTAACCAGAGTATGCAAAAAAAAAAAAAATGGAAGAAAGACAGAGAGCTTTTTCTGCACTGTGGCCTTAAGCTGCTTGACTCCCATGCATAAACCAGCTGAAAATGCAGCCACCTTACGGCATCCCTTAAGATTTCAATCCCTTCCTTTGCTTTGGCCATGACCTGATGTTCTGCCCAGATTGTTCTTACTACAATCCCTGATTGATGTATTCCTCTGCTTCTTTACCCTTCACACCCTTGCCAGAAAAGTAAGTACCAAGGGCTTTCCTTTTCATGGGCAGATTGGATGTAACTGATTTGTCACTTTTAAATGAGATGCAGAAGGAGATATTCAATGATACCAAGTCAAATTGGTTGCCAAGAATTTGCCTCAAAGTATGGAGAAGATTATGAGTGAAACCCTTGTGCCACTACTGAAGCACGCTTCCATCTGAACTCTTCTCAGCAAGCATGTTGGATAACATCTGGATAAGAAAATATCCTGAAGAATGACATATAAAGACAACAACCATCAGGTCTTATGTGCAAGTTAAAAAAAAGCCTAAAGAAAGTTGCTAAAAGCTAAACTAAATGTTTCTTAGATAGGGGTTTCTCCAAGGTAAAGGTGACTCCCGCTTAATGCATGAGATGCAAGTAGGAGAGATGAACATATACCTTAGATTGATGATTTAATATTGTATTATGAAGATAAAAGGGATAGTCAAGACATCATAAACAACTTAGATAAATAAATAGAAGTGAAGCAACTGGAAGAAATCTATTATCTCAGAATGCAAATTGAAAGAAATGTTGGAACCTTCTTCCTTAATTGGAAACAGAAGATATCTGATAGAGTATCTTAACTTGACAGAGGTTAACAAAGTAGATGCTATATCATTATTTATTTATTTAAATTTATTGGCCACCCAACTCCAGTGGACTCCAGTAGAATAGAAATACATCTCCTTATAGACAACCACAAACTAGCCGATCACATTTTAGCCTATCTGTTATGTGTACTCTGCTCATGTTGGTAATTTATGGTTCAATTTCAACATGTCACACAAATCTAGAAAATTGGACTGACTAAATTACAGTTAACCAGGCATGAGCAGGTTGTATTACATGTTGAGTATTAGTATAGCTAAATACTTGAGGCTGCTGGAAATGCCCAAGACAATAAATTATCACTTTAAATATTTGTTTTATTAAACAGCAGCCACCAGCTCCAGTGCATAGGAATTGAAATTATTGTTTTTTCACCTTTCCTAGGAAACATGGATAATACTGGGGGTTGCTGAGAATTAAAGTTCAACAACAGTCACAGTGCCAAAGGTTGCTGCTCCATCTTCCATTACAGTCCTGGTAGACAGAGCACAAGTTGCTACTGATGTAAGTGGCAACTTTCCTGTTGCAAAGAGCAAGTTCATGTGGGTAATTTTCATTGAGTCTACAATGCAGGAGGAAAAAAGTGAATTTGCTTCCTCATGGTGAATTCCAAACGGAATTTTCCTGAACTGGTATTCCACAAAGCAAAACAAAATGGGGTACAATTTCTGCTATATAGACATTGGGGAGGCCATAGTTTTCAGAAGCCTCTAGCTGATTATTTGGCTGTTTAGCTCAACTTCTTTTGATTGTATACTCAATATTTAATAGTATGTTCAATCATGAATTTTTTAAAAAAGCAGGCTGCTTGCACAAAAGCAAATGCCTCCAGTAAACCATGCATTTTGCAAAGTGTTTGTGGCCAGCCAACAGAAGCTTATGCAAATAATCCAGCTGGCAGGTTGAAAATCTGTCACAAGTGCTTAATGAAGAAGAAAACATGGAAAGTGAGAGAGAATTAATTTGTTCAAAAGTATTTAATCAAGTAGTACATTCCAAGTTTGTGTTTAAGTGAATAATTAATGGTGTCTGGTCCTGGAAAGGAAGAAAGTTTGAAACAACAGAAGATGGTCTTTTAAATGACTTATAAACAAAGCTGTGAAATGATGAAGAATTTTTCTTTCTTTGCTAGATTATAGCCTGTCTTTCTTCCAGGAGCTTAAGGCAACTTACATAGAGAGCTGCTCACAAGAACCCTTTGAAGTAGGTTGGGCTGAGGGGCCCAAAGTCATCTAGTGAGTTTCAAGGTTGAGGCAGCCCTTGAACCTGAGTATTTTCTGTCTTGGTCCACTACGTCATGCTGGGTTTCTAGCAAGATCATAATCAAGAAGGACAAACATTAGTCAGATATTAATTTATGTGAATGATCAAATAATATCTTATATTGGGCAGCATTGAGCTTCAGGGTTTAGTGATTGTGGACTAGACAAGATTTCCTGATGTTTTGCCAGCAACAAAGATGCCAGCCACAGCTGCCGGTGAAACTTCAAGAAATCTGTTGTCTAGACCAGCGTTTCTCAACCTTGGCAACTTGAAGACGTGTGGGCTTCAACTGCCAGAATTCCCCAGCTACCCAACCAGAAACACTGGTCTAGACCATGGTCATTAAACCCTGAAGCTCAACACTGCCAGATACCAGCCATGAAAGCCTACATGGGTATATCATATCTTATATTCTTATTAATGTTACTATAAGTAAGACTTGCCAAGTAATGTTAGCAGATGTGTCTAACTATTCCTATTCAGTTTTTGGCCATCCATCCAGGCCCTCTACCATAACACTCCCTTCCATTTTTCCACGACTGCATCAGGTAATTATTCCATACCCACAGCCTTTTTGGATTGTTTGTGAAGAGCTCTCTTGCTTCATGGATCATTTTTCTACAAAGCTTCCCCCCCCCCCAATTCTTCACTCCATTTGTTCATGAGTGAGATCCTTTTGGTTAGGAACTTGGGGAATAGTTCACTCATAGCTTACAGCAGTCTTTTCCAACCTGAGTCTCTCCAGAAATTTTGGGTGACTGATCCCTCCATTGTCCAACCTGGTTGAGGTTTATGAGAGTTGCTGTTTCAAACATCCTGAGGGTGGTTTTGTTTTAAAAGGCTTAGATAACTTCAGGGAAGATGGTTCTGCCAATAATAGTTACTAACTTCCATGCACCTCCATGAAGAGGAACAATTTATTTTTAAATCCTAGGAAAGTAAATGATGAACTTCACAAGGCAGCTGCCTGCCTCGTAGTTTCTCAGAACCCTTTTTCCCTGGGAAAGAGGCTTCCATTTTTCTACTTTATGCTCTCTAGGCTTGAACATTTCAGATTTCTCTTGGCAGTAAAAGTGCTAGTTTTGCCATTGCTGTTTTTTGTTACATGTCTTTTCATTGTTCTGAAGCTTTCCTCACTGCCTACATGTCTTGTCCAGAGAAGGGTCCATAGGAGGAGTTTCTTCATTATGTTTTCCTTTGGGATTTAATTAAAGCAAGAGAAATCAGGAAGGTTGCAGACCACTGGAAAGATTATGGTAGAGGAAAGATGGGACACTTACATATACCTTCTGGCTATCTGAAAGAAAGGAAGGAGGGAGGGAGGATGGGAAAGGAAGTGTTTTGTCCATCTGCAAACATTTCACCAAATTTCTATTCCCTTTTGATAAAAATTTTGAAAAATTCTTTCCTTTAAGTGGAATGAGGACTGATGGAAAAGAATGCTTCTCTGTGGCACTAGTTGGGATATAATTTCTATTGCTGGACTGTGAATGATGGGAGTTGCAGTGCAAAATTTCTAGAAGAGCTATGCTTAGAGAATGCTTAATTACTGGCAAGGTTTCCTATAACCTTTGTTTATGGCGGTTTGATTTCTGTGCTTACCCCTGCGTTCTAAAAGAAGTAAAATAGATGGTGACGGTGGAAATGCATTATCCATGAGAGAAATTTCCAGGAAGCTGCTGATGCTCGCAGGCAATACAATTGAATGTAACAGTGAGTGGCACAATGAGTGAGCTTGATATGAGTCTCTCTTGAATGATCAGGTGTCAGTGTATTTCAGCACAGAAAGTTCTGGCACTGATCATACTGAAACAGGAAATTAATGTAAGAAATCCTCCATCAGAGTGCGGCCTTTCAATATGCTGAAGAAATGTAACAATAACCATGAAAACCAGCAAAGGGTGGGAAAAAACCAATCATCAGTAGTCCTATTTTAAAATGTATATCAAATGTACAGATTCAGCTCAGCCATAATGGTGTTCAGAACAAGAAGAGTTTGTTCAGCAAACCTTGAACACACTGGAAAACTGGAAATTGTGTGGAAGTGTTCTGTATGTGTGAGGGAGGAATATAAAGCCAACTAAGTTCATAAAAAAAATAGCTCACTAGATAAAGCCAAACTTCAATCTCTTTCTAGCAACATATCAGTTTCCAAATTCCTTCCAGCCCTACATCCCAAGCAACAGAACTATTTTTATTAGCTCACCCTGTAGTCACCACCCATTCAGAGCCATCACTACTGATTTAAGCAAACATATGGCCAGGAAGAAACAAAGCTCTGTACTCTATGGAGCCCCATAACAATATGATTTTACACCATCTGGTTTTTAAAACCTAGCCAGTGAAATAAATAAAAACTGTCAGTTTGAATACTTTTTGTAAGAACAAGCTGCCAATGGTCAGGAAGAACCTATACACACACACACACACACACACACACACACACATACAGACATACAGACAGACATACAGACATACATACATACACACACACACACACACACACACACACCTGGTGTTCTCTGAAAAACTGACAAGGTCCAATGGATTTTGCAGCTGAAGGTCTGAAGCCACGTCCCAAGAAATACCTAGCTTTTTTAGATGCAAATGAATTTAACTATTAGAAAATGTCATGAGCCTTCAAAACAAGTCAAATTTAAGTAAAACCTACATGTTTCCTTAGCACGGAGTGAGTTCTGTCATTTTGTGAGCCACAAAAAGGATTCAGGTGACACAGGCAGCCCCAGGAGTTGCCCAGAGTTATGTTTTACAAGACGGGTGGCCGTAGAAGTCTTTAAAATAAATAAATAATAAATAAATAAATGGCCAGCTTGGCAAAAATCAACAATGGGATATACACAAAAGCTACACTTTAAGCTCTAAAATAATCTTAACATTATTGCACCAAAACAATCAACAAAAACAAAACCAGAACAACCCATCTAGTTCCACCCTTATTAACTTGGCCACTACTACCACAGGTTTGCCACCCTTGCTTACTGAGGATCCAATAAGATAAAGTAAGTCACGTAAGGTGTCATGAAAAATCAGGCTATTTTACATGATCACTGCTGTCCCAGATTTTGAAGTAGAGCTTGGTTTCCCAGATTATAATCCTGATTTTGGGTACTGAAAGATTTCATTCCTATCAGGTAGCCATCCTTGTGACAAAAAAAAAAAAAACCCAAAAAAACTTAATATAATATATAGTAAATAATGTTTTAAAATATGAAGGTTTCTAGTTTACTGAAATATATAATATTTCCTGCCTTTGAATTAAGTAGATGCAAAAATCAGACTGCAGGCTCAGGGGTAAGCAGTAAACTGGTCAGATTGTGGATCGTACTAAACCATTCAGGGTAATAGAATCGAAAAGTGATTTTGAAAAGCTCTGGAAAAGCTGCAAGGAAGTGCCTCTTTTACAAGCATACATATAACAGGAACATGCAATGTGAGAAGCATGAACCCAGAAAAAGCGAACACTATGAAGAAATGAAGCACATTAAATTTGATTTTTTAGAAATAAGTGAACCTAGGTGGACTGGAACGGGCCATTTTAAATCAGAAGAATGTATGAGAACATACATCATTTTTAATGATACTGTACTAAAAAAAGAACACTGCTAAGAATGTGCTCAGTTATAACCCAATTAAAAACAGTCTTATCTACATTAGAATTAGTAGAAGTCAGTGTTGAATCTATGCACTACCACAGATACGATCATAGAAGAGAGTGAGAAATTTTATGGCAAGTTTGCAGGAAGTGATAAATGCAATAGCTAGAAAGGACATACAGTACATAGTACTAATGGTAGGTGAATGGAATATCAAAATTAAAGAAATAAAAGAATGTGAAGTCACAGTAAGGTTTGGATAGGGAAAACTTAGTAATGCCAGAATAGTTTTATAGATTTCTTTCTCTCCAAGAGTACAAAGAAAATTCTTTGTTCATTGCCAAAACCTCCTTCAAGAGAAATAAACAGGCATGCCATACCTTAATATCACTGGATGGACAATGTCAGAATCAAATCACCTACACAGAAGGAAATAGAAGATGGAGAAATGCCCCCCTGTCAGCCAGGACTCTTCCAGTTGCAGATTGCAGAACAGACCATGAATTACAGGTGTTAAATAATGGCAGTCAAATTAGAAAATTAATGAGTTGGTGTACCAGGAAGATTGGACAGGTAGGATACGTATATAGCCAGAATATAAGATGTAAGGAACAGATTAGCAACCTTAATTTATGTGAACCTGATGTATTATGGGAAGAGATAAGAAAGACTGATGAACAAAGTGGAAAAATTATTCCCAAAATTTCAAAGGAAAAAAAAAGAAATCCTAGTGGCTTTCAGAATTACCTATCATAATAATTAGGAAACGATGGGGCATGAAAGCCTTGAGTAATAAGAGTTAGGGTTAGGGTTAAGTGTGACTGAATGCACACTTTCAATGTCAAGCAAAAAAAAATGTTATGGATAATCTATCTCAATCAAGAAGGTAAAATAATAGAGCAAAATAATAAAAGAAAAACAAAGAAAGGGAAATGAAAGGTATTTTTAAAAATACCAGATAAATCGCAAGAGAAGTTACAGCTAAAAGAGGAACACTGAAGAACAATCATGATAGAGATCTAATAGAAACAAATGGGGTTAAAGTTAGAAAGACTAAACTGAAAACTTTCATAAACAGGGTTTTAGAATGACAGAAACATTTGTAAAGAGAGAATATGTTCAGAAGCTGATTCTCCTGGAAAGTGAAGTATGAGAGGCAATAAACCAGCTGTCAAAGAGAAAAGTGGTCAGGCACTTTTGGACTGTTTAAAGCTGCAGCAGAAAACTCAGTGAAAGGGATAACAGCTCAACATGTAGGGAACAAGTTTGCAGGGCCTAGAGATTATGGGGTATATACACATATAAAGAAAGGAGTGCTAGAGAATGTGCAAATTGCCAAACCATTGCACTAATTCCTACCGCAAACACTCTTTTGCGTAAGATCTTACAAAAAAGAATAGAACCATATATGAAATGAGGAAAGTCATATGAGCAGGAATAAGGCCAGATATCTAACATAACATGGATAACAAAGAGCTTGAGAATATAAGAATGATTATCTGTGCTTTATTGATTACAGCAAGACCTTTGTTTGTTTAGATCATGCCAGTGTGTGGAATACATTAATGCTAAAGAATGTACCTGATTTTCTTTTGAGAAATCTTTATGGTGAACAATATTATGAGAAATGAGCTTGGTTCAGACTAAGAATGGCTCAGAATAGTTCAGACTAGGAATGGGAATGAGGCAAGGATGTATCTTGTCCTTGTTAAAGTTGTACAGCAATTATTTTATAAGAATGGCAAACTTAGATTTATTTTATTATCTTTACAGTCCAAGACCAATCAACAGTTTACCAATTCATAAAATACAGTATATACTATACAATAACAAATTATAGTTTACATTACATGGGAAAAAGGCAGCTTCTAAAAGCCAATACCACTGATAGATGTTTTACTACTGTCTTATAGATACTGATGGATAGATTGATTGCTAAGCAGTATGAGCATGACCTCCCAGTCCTGCAAACACGCAAAGGATCTAACGATGGGTGCTATTAGCTCCATACCCCATTGAGCATAAAGTGGACAATGAAGAGCCATATGTGAGGCAGATTCAATTTTGGAATAAACAATATCTGGCATTCATAAGGAAGATTTGAGTATTTGCTTGTTGTCAACATAATGGGTAGCATGTCATATCATGCCAGTCTGAAGAGTCTTCTGTGCTGGGCATCCAAGATATTATAAAACTTACAGTAGCTAAGATGTGAGATGCTGGCCACATCTCTTTGAATATCTCAATCCCTGATTCTCAATTTATATTCTGCCAAGATTTAATCTAGGGTAAGTATTTCTGGGATAGAAATGCCACAGTGTGCAAGACCTGTCTATTTGACTCCTCAAGGATGAATCCTGTCCATCCAACAAAGTGAAGATGGACCAGAGAGGATCCTCAAAAGGTTTGCTTTAGCCAAAATCTGACACGGCAGAGCTTCAGATGAATCGCTAATGAGATGTAGCCTAACTGTAACCATATCAGGGTATTAGGGGTTGAGCATGGCATACTTGTTAAGGATTTTAGAATTTTGTTTGGATAACCTTCATGCAATATGCCTCTTGATATAAACATAACTGGGCACCATGTAACTGGTCCAAGACTTGGCCTTATAAAGCTTAATTGCTGTTGGCACATAGTTATGAGTATTAGAACTTACATATTTGATGATGGCAAGAGATGCTCTGACTCTGTATATAAATGATATTGCTGAGGTTTTTAACAAGCTAGAATACCGTCTCCTTTTTTTAGCTCACCACCAAATTTCCACACTATTGTATGCAAACAATGCTGCCATTCTTTCTATACTCCAGTGACTTTATGAAGATGCCTCCAAGCTTTATCATCCTAGTGCTCCAAAGAATTTCTTTAAATCAGCTACTCAAAAACAAAGGCTCCAGTATTCTCAAGAAAAAGTTCTAGGATTCCCACAGATGGAACATAAATGGGAGACTCATTAAGCTGGTTGAAACTTTTAGATATCTGGGTATCGATTTTCAATCTTCCACCTGCTGGTCCAACCAAATGTGTGAGCTTAATACAAAACCGCAGGAATGGGGGGAAAAAAAGACATCTGGAATTAAAATTGGGGGTTAAAATACGAATACTTTCAGATACAATATACAGAGACCCCACTTTGCTAGCTGAAAATAAAAATGGCTTAGAAGACAAAAAGTAAAAAATGGAAGGTGAAGAAATCTGGGTTAATGTTACATATAAAGAAGACAAAAGTAACTTCAACCATAATGATGATTAAATTCAGAATTAATAGTGAAGAAATGAAGGTAGTAGATAGTTTTGTTTTCTTGGATAGTTTCTTCTTTTCATAGTGTGTGTATGCTAGAGAAGTAAAGGAGAGATTAATCTTAGAAATGGAGGCCATGGCAAATTTAAATAAAATTATGAAGGATAAGGATGATTCTAGTATAGCAATCATTAGAATAATTGAAGCAATGTTTTTACTGGACATTGATAATAAGTAAGAGAAAGAAGACAGATGCCTTCATACTGTGGATTTGGAGATAGTTCCTCACATACTTTGGATATGTAATGAGAGTGGATAATGGATTAAAAAAAACAATTATACTTGGCAAGGAGGCAAAAAGAAGAACGGGAAAACAATTGATTAAATCTTGATTGATTGATCTTGACTAGAGTTATCACTGGAACCTCCATGGAATTCCTGTGGACAAATTGGGATGAAGAGATTTTGTCTGTACAGCTGGATCCAACTCAATGACACCTAATAACTATATAAGATGGAGAAGATTTGATAAATTATGGGGAAGGTAAAGAAGATGAAAAAATATTTCTTTTTTCTTCTCATCCCATAATACTAGAATAGAGACATCCAACCCTTTTGCACTGTTGGACACATATAGAATGTTGAGGGCATGTTATGAACATGCCCACAAAATCTGTGTGGCAAACAAAACCCTGGACTGTAATTATCTACCATTTTATTTTCTAAGAACTCCCATGTGGGGTCTCTGGTTGAAATTTTGTTGAAAATATAGGGACTTGAGAATTGTACTTTGTTTTACAGCAGGTTTGCTTTTCATTATTTTTTTAAATTAAAAGAATCTAGGAAGGAAATAAAAAGAAAATCCACATCCCATTTTATAAAATGAAGGGGATGAAGGTTTTAAATAGCACAGAGTAGGAGTGGACAACAGAAAGCTGACCTGGATTCGTAGATAGAACTGTCGGTGATTTGTAATAAATCAGCAAGAACTTCTGACTCCCAGGGTTTTAAACGACAGCAGAAATAAAAATTTCTCTCTCCTTTATGCCACAAATATGAACAAAGTTTCTCTCAACTAGGAGTGATATTTTATGTGGTAGTGCTTTGAACTCAGTTCATTTTCAGTATGCAGAATTAATTTAATTAATTCTAAACCTGTATGTATGTATGTGTATCCATCCATCCATCCATCCATCCATCCATCCATCCATCCATCCATCCCAGGCTCTAGCTGTGAATTCCTGGGAAAAATATTCTTCTCCTTCTCCTCTAATAAAAAATATGAAAGCAGACAGATTTCACAATCCTTAAAATCCACCTATAATGTATAGAGGGAATAGAGGCCATGGAGGGAAGTTGAGACATTTTCAAAAATGGTATGAAGCAATAAAGATATTAATTAATATGTAAATATCAGCCGCCCCTAATCTGGCTGGCACCCTTGATGTGTGCTGAACTATATCCCCTAAAATTCTCAGCCAGTATAGTCAGGATATTGCTCTGGAATTCGTGGAGTTGTCATTTCATGCCATCTGGACAACATGAGGTTGGGAGAGGCTGGCATTCATTCCTTAAAATAAATAATAGAATCTTCATCTACTTTATATATCTCAAAGGACTCGGACTATTTGGAGAAAGCTAAAATTAGTACAAAGATGTAATTTACACACTTGAACACAGAGGAGGGGACTTGAAAGAACAAAGGATAGCTGTAGAAAGAACCTGGGATTCATAATATATACATAGAACTTATTTTGTGTACATCATGATACAAGCAACATCTTACTTAACCTGATGGCCAATTGTACTGTACAAATATATCTATTTTTATATATAATTTTATTAAGGATTTTAATTATAATAGTAAAATCTAATATAAACTAAAAGAAAGAAAGAGTGAAAGGTGCAAAGGAGAAGAGAAAAAGTAGAAAAGAAAAAAAGAAAAGTAAGAATATAGTAAAGAAAGAGAAAAGAAATATATAAAGAAGTGACTTCCAACCTTTATCACAACACATATAAACAATTTTTGTAACTATTCACCCCCTCTTAGTTTACAACCAATGATCTCTTCATCCCATATCCCATCTCTTATCTATAGGCAAATCCATAAAGCATCAACTTTTCAGTCCTAGTGTCAGCAGAAAGTCCACTAAGGGTTACCAGAAATAAGAACATATTTTAACCTTGATCAAACAAACCAACTTTATATTCCTTCCGTTTACTTCTAACAGTCTTAGAATCTTTAGTCCACTCAAATAATGCTGTAGAATTTGATTTCTTTTCATTTCTTTGTCTCTTCTCACAAGATTCTTTTTGTATTTTCCTTTTGATTTTTGAAACATCAACCAGTTTCTTTTCTACGTCCAGTGAAACATCCTTTTCCATGTCGTTCTTGTAGCCTGTTATTTGTAGATCCATTTTTGATGCCATCTCTGTCTTATCAAATAAAACTTGTTTCTCTTTTGCAATTTCTTCCATAACATCCTTTCAATACAGTCTATCCATAGAAGAAAACATTGCTATTGACATTCTTGATACTAACTTCTGATTCAATTTTTCAAAACTGACCTTCAGTATTTTCAATGTTACAATGTTATGCATCATTTTATAGGTTCCAGATAATAAGCTGTTAATCAGACTTGTGTATTTTTCTCCTTTAACCAAAATCCCTCTAGTGTCCAATTTTTTAAATTACTTATCTTTATTGTGTCTTGCAAAAAATTGAAACAAATCTATTTCCCACAGGAAGGATTCTTTATAATTAATTCCATATATAACTTTCTGAGATCAAAGTTTATTTAGCTTTTTGCTGTTTATTTCAATTTTTAAAAATGTTTAAGCTTGTAGTTAAAATTTTCTTTCATTAAAGATTGAAGGCATACTCACTTGGTGTTTTCAGACTTGTTGATCCAAACATCTCTTATAGCTTAAAAGTAGTTAATAAGCAATTTTTGAAAGTGATTAGAAAAGGAAGTTTGCGAACTTAGTGTCTTTTAAAAGACGCTGACTGTGGTTGCAAGCAAGATGGTTATTCCTGTTGTCTCCCAGTGCTCAAATCCTACTGTGGATTGCTGTCTTGAGGTCGCCTCATGAGGAGCAACTGTTTGGAGCACATGTGGGCACTCTCCCATCCTCTCCTTATCTGGAGAGGTTCTGAAGAGCCAGTCTATTCACTGGCTCTCCATTCTTCACTGCAGTTGTCTGCTCTCCTTTTCACGGAGCCATCTTCAGTCCACCATTTTTTCCTCCAGAAGTCATATTGGATAAATATATCTAGATAATTACAAAATCCTTCTTTGCTTAGTGTGCAAAAGTTTAAATACAAATTACTATGTATGGACAGTCCTCATTTACTGGCTGCAATTGGGATAGGGCTAAGCAAACAATCATTAAATGAAGTATCATGTGACCATGCCGAACTTATGATGTAAATTCTGCTGCATTTGTTAATCGAATCACTGTGACTTGAGACTTCCTGCCAGCTTCCCCACTGACTTTGCTTGTCAAAAGCCAGCTATGAAGGTCTCAAATGGTGACCACATGATTGTGGGATGCTGTGACCATTGAAAATGTGCACCAGTTGCAAAATGCCAAAATCATGATCTCATGAGTGTGGGGTGCTGTAACGGCCACAAGTTTGAGGACTGGTCATAAACCTACTTTTTCAGCACCATCATAAGTTTGAATGGTCATTGAACAAGACAGTCAGTAAGTGAGGACTACCTGTATATTGAATCTCAAGCATTCTACAGTTAATGAATGATGGATTAATACAGGCTAGATGCTAATGGAATTGGAAAGTATAAAGTAGGAACTGCTTATTTAGATCTAGAAGGAAGTCTTACAGAATGCCTAACTAAAGTATTATAGAACTCTAACTAAAAAACAAGAAAACATTATACTTCTTTGGCAGCTTGCCAGAGCTGTTTGTGATCTATTAAGATAGCTTTTATACTTCTTTTGGGGCTTTTATGTCCCATAGCAAGAAAACATATATATATTAACTTTCTATCTCTCCATTATTAATAAATGTAGGCTTTTTTAGATTTTGAATCTGAATGGAAATTCAGTCCTCTGAAGTCAGGAATATCATGTAATCTCAAGAACAGATACAAACTTTATTATTCTTTCATTCTCAGCTGGTAGCACAAATTGCATTATTGGGTGGGTTTGAGAGAAGGCATTAAATCTCATGTAGGAGCCTATATAATCCTACACTAGTCTTTTGCTAGTACATTCTGTAGAGATCTTAACATGATTATCTATTTCTGTTCTATTTTTTAATCCCAATAATTCTATCACTCTACTATATGAGCCTGTATTATTCCATCCTACCGTGAAAGCAGGATACTTATTTATCTTTTATTTTCATGAGGCCAAGTGTTTCTTAGAGAAGAGACTTATCTCAAAAGAAAAGGAAAGAGGCATCATTCTGACTCTTCATATGATGCTATGCATGATATGAATATACCTATGTGCTTAGAAGGAGATGTAAATGCACTTACTGACAATATGTTCCCAAATAATTATTATGACAACCCTTTTTCTTTCCTCTTCTATTACTGGTAAATAATATTCTCAGCATTCATCTAAATAGAAATAATGGAAATCTGGTGGGGTATCTCCCATGACTGGAATATAGCTACTGAAGGACACAATTTGTTCAAAAAAGAATAGTAGCAATAGAAAGGGATGAATACTGTACTGTATGTTCAAAGTCTACTATTGCCTACTGAAGAAGCTACCTGATGGCTTGGCTGAAATTCTATATATTATCAACTTTGAAAAACCTTGGAGAACTGATAAAAAGCCCATAGATAGGAGGGGGCAAAAGGGGGCAAAGGAGTATTCTGTGAGCTACAGACAAGTCAGTCTGACACTGACAAAATTTAATCTAAAAGCATTTTTTAAAAAAATGTAATTACTAGAACTCATTATGGACTTGTCTAGAAAAAAATGTGTCAAAAATATCAATTTTTTTAAATCAAACAACTTCCTTAATAGAATGTGGGAATGCTGTAGACATAATTTTATCTTGTTTCTGCCTAGCATTTGCAGATTCAGTCAGATTAACAGGCTTGGTAAATGTGAGTTGAATGGCATGACAATTCAGTGGAAAGAATCCTCATCAATGGATCTTCACCAATCTGAGAGAAGTATCAAGCGGAGTACCACAAGTTTCAGTTCTGGGTCCTGTACTTTTATTAGTAACTTAAATAAAGAATTGAAAAGTATATTTAGTAAATGTGCAGATGACATAAAATTGGGTAGGACAGCTAATATTCTAGAAGACACCTTCCCCACCATTATTTAGATAGATTTAAAAGATAGTCTAAAAGTAATAAAACTTCAGAGAGAAGTGCAAAGTTCTTCACTTATGAAACAAAAAGGAAGTGCATAAGTATAGTGTTGGGGTGTGATGGTATGTGGAAATGACCATGGGAGACTAAAAAGAGAGGAGGGGAGAAATACCTTCAGTCTTGCAAGATTCTGTTTAATGTAACCTTACAATAAAGATAGTGCTGATGCTCCTGGTTGTGTTTCTTGTCTACCTCAAAGGGTTAAGTGTAGGGTAGAAATGAGATGTTGAGGGCTGTGAAGGGGTGGACATGGATGACAAGAAAATACATCCCTAGAAAGCTATTACCAAAATATTATCCCTTAAGGATTGGAGTATGTTTATGAAATGCCCTGATGTTTGTCTATGGGAAGAGGACTCTTTTTTGAGGAAAATCACAGAAAAAGAATGGAACTGGAGAAGAAAATGAGGACAACTTGCTTACTGCTCTGTAGAAATAACATAGGAGTGGACTACAAAAGGGAGGGAGGAAGGTATTATTGGAAGAACTCATAAGCACATTCTATTCTCTGCAAAGAGATTGGCTGGTCCACCTAGGCTTCTCTATGGGTCTCTTATAATACAATGCTATGCAAGTTTATTCAGAAGTTAATTCTATTATGTCATGTGTTCAGGATCACAGATATCATGGACAGAAATGAAACACTGCAAAGAGTTATGGTAGTATCTTTGGGCTTTCCTTGGAAAATTTCTGCCAGAAATAATATAGAATAGGCTACAGATTAATATACCTAATGTAAAAAAACATTTAAAACAGACTTACATAAACAAATATAAAATACAAATACAAAATACTTTAATGACCAAGTATAAAATATATACAAGGAATTTGTCTTTGGTGACGAACAGCAAGATCAATGTAATAACTAATGGACCCAGATCATCATAAACATCTACAGATATGTATTCAAAGTGTGAGGAATCTTGCCTTTTCTATATCTCTATGAATTTATTAACATAATATAAAGTAGCATTTAGGATAATGAACCACCTGGAGGACCCTCAATAAAAATGTTGCAGTTTGTGAAGTTACACTGGCAGAGAAGATTCGTCAGTGCATTAAAATAAAGTATGGCTATCCTGAATGAATTCTGAAATGTGTGATTTTGAGAATTGCTACAGCTTATCACCAGATAATTGAAAGGGTGGTCAGGTCTGTCTGAGTACTGAATAAATGTTACGTACAACTGCTTAGAAGCCTGGCTTATAGAAAGATATTCAGAAAACTGAAAGCTAGTATTTCATCTTCTCATTTCCTGATATTCAAAAGGAGTTAACAGGAATAATTTAATATTTGTTGTTAACATTTTAGCAACATATAAGATACAGGGGATTGGAGATTGCTCTATATATTGGAAATTGGGGCAGGAAATTTGGAAGATCTGGTGGAGTTAGGAGAATAGTAGGTACTGTATATGTAAGGAAGAGGACCTGCAACTTGATGCCAATCATTGTTTCTGGCCCAGAGGCTTCATTCCTGGGGTCAGGTGACTGGATTGCAGGAGGCCTTGGAGGTAGGTTGCTGCTGGTAAATGTTAGGTCTTTGTTTAATAAGACCCAACTTATTCATGACCATGTTGTGGATATGCAAGCAGACCTGGCATGTATTACTGAAACTTGGTTGGATGAGAGTGCCAATGTTGTCTTTCCAGAGAATGGTCTTCTTGGGTTTCAAGTCCTGCATCAGCCACAAGGCTGAGGCAGGAAGCAAGGAGTGGTGGTGGTAGAATAACAGAATCGTGAAAGCCTGGCAGAGTTTCTCTCCACTCTAACAAGATTGGATCATTTTGAGTTTCTTCCTCACACCTTCCCCTTTCTCAGGACTGAGTAATCTGTTCTGAAATTCTCACCCAAAAGGTTTACTCACTCCTTCCCCATCCCAAGACTAAGTCTACATTCCTTCATAGGGGCAATTAGGGATCTGCTCATGAGGGGGTGGGCTGTGAAGGCCTATTTATGACCCTGATAATGACATAATTGGGTATTTTGCTTGAGTATTTTGCTTGGGTGCAGAGCAGAAGCCCTTTCAGAGCTCCTAGACCTCATCACCCTGATTATGGAATCTCCCCAATTTGTAGTGGGGTGCAATTTAAGTACTGTACAGAAATTCATGGCCTTGATGGTAACCATGGACTTGTCCTCTCTAGCTTGATACATGTTGGTGGTCACATCAGAACTTGTCATCTAAAAATGGAGGACACGTTTGTTAGACTTTTGTCATTATCAGATTAGTTCATCTGAGGTTCGTCACTGCCTCAATCCTCCCACAAGGCAGGATGATCCATTAAGTTTACAATAATACTGTCCTGGCTTACATACAAATTTGACTTAAGGGCAGACTTTGTGAAAGGAACTCATTCTTAAACTGGGGACTACCTGTAATGTACTCTACTTAAGCCTGTCTTTAAGATTATTTAGAAGTTGGTTCAAAATGCAGCAGCCCACTTATTGCTGGATGAGAACTGCTACTTGCACATAACACTAATGCTGCAAGGTCTTCACTGGCTATCAATACGCTTCTCAATAGCTGGTTTTGACTTATAAAATCCCATATGGCTTGGCACTCAAGATCCTGCAGGACCATGAACTTTAAATGAAGCCTACCCATTCAGCATGGGCATCCTGAATAGAAATGCTAAGGTTCTTCTCCTATTGGAAATCTAAATAGCACCATCATTCCTGATCTTTAGAAAAGCTGTTACAATGGAGTCATTCATAAGGGACTTTGGTTATGATTTGCAATTGGTACTCTTATTATATGATGTTTAGGCTAATGATTAATGGTAGTTTTAATGTATTGTTACTATGTATTTATATTAGTGTATTAGAAACTATTATTATTTTTGCTTTTAGCATACCCCACTATGAGTGTAGTGGTATATAAAACGAACATAACCTACACTCTCAAAAAGACCTTCTTTGATTTTTTTCTAATTTGCCTTCAAAGCTGTACACTAATGGTCATTCTAGCACATCTTATAGCAGGAAAATGTATAACTTAATAAGGCATTGTATAAAGAAGTTGGAAGGTGGGGTAAGGGTCTGTTTTGAACCCATTGCCATCAAGATTCACTAGAGTGTCACACTTAACCTCAATGTACTGATATTTAGAACAGCTCTTCCCAAACTGATATATTCTATATCTGGTGGATACCATTCACTGACCTGACCCCATTCACTTTTCCTGTGTGACTATCCATGCATGCCATTCAAAGATCAAGTCTAGTCCTTGACCCTTAAAAATAGTTCATGTTCCTCTGTTCTGATCTACAAATCCCTGAGCCATTGGGTGTAATGCTTCCTCGCTCAATTATTTTGATTGCCCTTTTCTGCACTTTTTTTTTCATTCTACAGTATCTTTTTTAAAGTTCTGGATGTGATTGCACTCTGATAGTATCAGAATGAATTACCACTGCCATAGCATTATCTCATCTCACAGGTCTGGAATCCAAGGATGAGAGTAAACATGAATGGGTTTTAAATCAGATACAATATTCACACAGCATGATAAACCAAGGCTTACTTAATCATGTCTTATTATATACAAAATGGCTTCACATAACCCTCCTAGCAACAAAACCAAATTTTGATGGTGTGTATATGAACCCAGTTCATATTAATTTGAGTCAGGGTTTGCTACTTTTAGTTTCACAAGGTGATAAACCATATTTTGTTCAACTGCAGTTTTTTCATGAAGTCAAAACTGGATGAATTCACAGAGTTTGCTAAACAATAAACCATGCTTTCTTTACAAATCATGTTGGTTGGGTCAATGTACAGTATTAGGGCTAAACCATAATGCAGTTTGTTTAGTTTGGGCTTAACATATTGTGCAAACTCCACCACTGGATAAATCTTCCCCTTTCTTATTTCCTGAGAAGCCAAACACACTTGGCAGGAATATTCCTCCCCCAGGTACATATCACATATTCTTCCAAGAAAAATGTTGCCAGTGTAAGATCAGGATTGATTTAAACTTTATATCTCTTATGTGTGGGCCACCAAAAAGCATTGCCATCAACAGAGGTTTCAGGACACACCAACATGTAAAACATGCTTATTCTGAAGGCTGTGCTGCAAGAGGTGCCCTCAGCTTGTTCGTGAGCTCAGTAAACATGCTTAGGGTTACTCGGTTACTATTTCAGAACTTCCACGGGCACAAACACGGTTGTTTCCTGCCTCTGGAGAACTGCCTCACAGTCCTTTTGACAGCTCCCTGTGGCATAGAGAGACCCAACATGTGACACTCTACGGTGGGTGCCATCAGCTTCTTTCCAGCAAGGGGTAAATAGATTTATTTATTGTTTTCCAATACTTTAGCCATTTTTTGTTTCCGTACCGAAATATTGGTTTATTCTTTCTACTTTTTATGGATGTATTTCTCTACTTTTGTCCGTTATAATGTTAACCTTTTGTAGAGAAGGCCCTGAGCTTGAAGAGGAAGAAAGGCTACAAACATTCAGTAAAGTACTGTACATAACAATACAGAAACTAAAAGATAATGAATGGTTGCGAAGTAAAGTTTTTAAAATGCTTGCTTAGATCTTTAAAACTGTTTTAGGCCCAATTTGCTGAAAGACCCACTTCTTTTATATAAGCAACTATAAGTCCTAAGTTTAATCTTTTTTTCTGGGTGGGTTCATTAATACAAAGATTCACCAAATTCAGCACCAATTATCAGGGACTTTTCAGCGGGGGCCCTCATTTCTGGAGTTCTCTCCTTAAGTAAAAATAATTACATCATTATTGTTATTATTATTATTTGGTTTGAAATTCTTTTAAATTTTCTTGCTAGCTTTTTTTGTTTTTCGTTTCCGTTTCTGTTAACCTGCAGGTCTAGGATGGGGAAAGTGGGTTTCTGGGACCAAGGCGCCATAGTCATTCTCCAATCGGCTTTGAGTTCATCGCCAATCGCAGGAAGGGTTTTCTGCAAGTTGACGGCCCGGGTATTTGCCTTCGAGTGGGAGAATTGTGTAAGCCCGGCTCAAAACCCCTGCGGTGCAAAGCCGAGCCCTACCAAGCCTCCAGGTCACATTCCTATGCGGAGCGCAGCGAAACGTGCGAAGCAAAGCAAAGCAATCACCGCCCCGAAGCTCTGAGTTCGCCGCTCGCCATTCCCAGCAAGTCAGCGCGGGCGCGGGCTGCTGATTGGATGGAAGCGGCGGTATCGCCCCACCCAGGGACAGGCTCGCAGCCCTGACCCGCCCCGCCGGCTTCGGGCGGCTTCTGCTCGCGGAGCGTGTCGGTGGCTCCGCGAGAGAAGGGAGGCGAGCTCGGTCCTGGACGGTGCCCTGCCGTGGAGAAAGCGAGAGAGAATCCCTGCCTGTCAGGTCAGTGGGTGATGCCCCCTTCCCCGTCTCCCTTCTCGAGCCCTTTCCCTAAAGAGGCGTTGCGGGTGGGCTGGGGGAGAGGTCTTCAGAGCGAATGACCTCGGACAGCATCTTTTTCTCAGTCGCCGTCGCCTCCCGGGGTGGCCGAGAAAGCCGGCTCGCATTTCCGCAGCATTTCTCCACCCGGCGCGGAGGGCTGGTAGAATTCGCGGATTGCTTGCGGAGCCTCCTTCGAACTTATTTCCAAGCGCGAGCGGGATAGGAATCATGCCCGAGAAGCCCTTGAATGCTATTTAATACTTACTCCGCAAAGAAGCCTCCGGAATGTTCAGCGAGGGACTTGGCTCCGAATTCAGTGTGAAGAGGAGTGCAGCTTTTGGATGGAAAAAGCAGTTGCTTTGTTTTGTCTTTCTTTCTTCGTCCTCTTCTTTTCCATTTCCTCTGGGTTTTTTAAAAAAACAACGTGGAGAGTATCGGCTTTGCCATCTTGAATGAGATCCGAGACCCCACTATTGCCCATCTCCCCAAACACCTGCAAAAGCCATCCTGCACATTGATCCGGGTTGTCACTTGGAGGATGTCACCTGTCAGTCTAGTTCAGGACAGCATCTGAGTGCAGAAGAGCCACGCTCCAGACTGAGCAGCGATATAAATTTGCCCTCTGGCTGATGTCTAGAGGGCAAAGAGTTCTGGCAGGGATTTTTGAACCAACTGCATCATGCACATGCTAGGGAGTGGTGTGAAAATACAGACGACTCTCCATTTCCCTCTGTCTCTCACACACACACACACCCACACATGTACAAGCAATCCCAAATGATCAGAATTGTTTTCCAGAGCATGACCAATCTTTCACCAAATGAATTGCTTACAATGGCTAAACAGATTGGGCAGTATATCCATTAATAATATCATAGAGGTGTTCATTTCAAAACTCAGGATCCAGTTTAGAGCTGGTCTCTCTTGACTTCTCAGAAAGCAGTCTACATTAATTAGCATGTCTTTTCTTAAGTCCGGTGCTGGATGAAGTAAGTGTTTACTTTTTAGGGGTCTGTTGTTTTCTCTCATTTGTTGAAAGAGATGTGTCATTTGCAGTAGTATCCTACACTCATCTAGGTAGAAATATGTCTATTTTTTCCATAATAAGTGTATTTGAAGGCACAGTCCTTACACTGAAATCCTGCAATTTCATACCTAAGATTTAGCTCATTATGCTTAGCTGCACCTATTTTAAAGCAGATATGTATAAGATTAAATTAGAAAAGCTTCATTTGGTAGCAGCATTAACTACCTTATGTTTAACTGCTGGAGATTTTGTTAGGTGATTCATAAATGAATTCTGCTGTCCTCGACTTGTGAAGGTTGTTTCACACATGAGCATTATCAGTGCCACAGCATGATCCTGCAGTCATCCGGTGTTGAATATAGATGTGTGAACTTCTCTTAAAGAGGGCCTTATTTCTAATAGTTTCAGAGGTAAAAAAAAACCCCATCCAGATAAAATATTAAAAGTATGAAGATCAATATTAAAATAAAAAGTGTTCACTTTTATTTGTTGTTCTGTTATTAGGAGTACACTAGGTAGTTAAAGAGAGCTTAGAAAGAAAAATGTGATGAATTTTGAAATAATATTGTTGAGATCTTTGTTCTCATTTAAGTTTCTTAAATATGCTTTGTGTATTTGTATAAAGTGGAGAGAGTGAACTCTGAAAACAGTTTCAGCTGAATGCAACAGTTGTTTTATTTCAATATTTTTACATTTATCTAATCACACATTAGAAAGCCAGTATGTTATAGAAATCAGTTTATTGTTTTGACCACAGGTCATAACATAATAAGTCATATTGCTTAAAGTGAAAAGAGCAGTTGGATATTTATGCCTTTAGGCCAGATTTTGTTGTTCTCTCTGAGTAATCATTACTGATAATTTTGACAATGATACAATTACCTTAAAAGTATCAGGTAATATTTACAACTAACTAAAATGCATACTTGAAGTTCTCCTTGTTTTGTCCTAAACAAGATCCTTTGTTAAGCTCAGATATGAATTAGACTGTAATCCATATACAGGTATGTGTTTCCACTGGCAGTGGACACCTAGCAGGCTTCTTATAATTATAATGTATAAGAGGTTGCAAATTCCAAAGTACTTTGGGGAAAGTTTGAGTTTAGCCTACAAATTAAACTCTTCCTTTTCCTATTGCTGCACTGAAAAATATATTGTTTTACAGCATCAGTATTATGGATAGTTTTCCATTGCAGATCTTCAGTATTTGTATTTTAAGACGTTTGGCAATTTTCTTAAAACTTGTTAAGTTAGAATCTTATCAGCTTAAGCCAGCCATAAATTAGAAGCTTCTGGCCCTCACATCACAAACAAATCATTCTTGTTTCTACGTTAAAAATGTAGGTTGAATAAGAAAAAGGAACCAACAAAGTAGCATTTAAAAATACTTCCCATTGCAGTAATATAGTAGTATTTAGCAATATTAAAAAGTTATAACACTGATTTAGCTAGCGTCTCACTTTTTCTTCTGTAGTACAGTGGTACCTCGGGTTACGAACGCCTCTGTTAACGAACTTTTCGGGTTACGACCAGCTCCGGCCACAAAAATTTACCTCAGTTTGCGAACTCCGCCTCGGGGTACAAACAGGATATGCGGCCATTTTCCCTCCCGTGACACGGTCCGCGGCCATTTTTCCGCCCCTGACATGTGGTCCGTGGCCATTTTTCCACCCCTGTCATGTGGTCCGTGGCCATTTCCGCCCCTGACACATGGTCGTAGGGAGGGGGACTCTCCCTCTAAGCAATAGCCGCCTCCCTGTCCTCCATGCCAGAACGGATTAACGGTAATTACATTGAACCTTATGGGGAAATTTGCTTCAGGTTGCGACCAATTCGGGGTGCGACCAGAGTCACAGAACGAATTAAGTTAAATCGAGGTTCCACTGTATATCTATATAGTCTCTGAGCTGCTTGATTTAATCCGGCTGGCATTTCCAACTTCCTTTGGAGAAAAGTGGCAGAAGGGAAGAAGAATGTAAATATTTAAAAGATCCAACTTTTTAAACAATTGGAATGCTATCTAAGATGTTTTCATTTATTGTATATTATGCCAGAAGCATTACTGCATTCTTGTTTTCTAACAAGAACAATAAGAAAATAATTTATGAAACATACATCACCATAGTATCTGCATTGTGACAGGAAGGATCATGACATTTCCATTCTGTATAGGGAAAAAAGATCTTTATATTCCAGTTTTCTAGAAATAACTTCTCAGACTGCTTTTAGTATGTCATATATACTCAGCTGAATTGCACAGTGGCTAAGCACTGCTGATTTGGTCTATTAAAACATCATTCAGGATTGTCCTCATAATAAGATCTTGATAAAGAGCCTAATTAGTCTAATTAAGCATCTATCTTTTTTCTATAAAACATTTGTCTGCCATAATATCTCCAGATTTAAAAGGTCAAAAGGCAATAGCAGACAATAAAGGCAGCATACAGTTGTTGGCTACTATTGTGTGAAGTGGCATAGGATAAATGGGTATTAATAGAAAAACTGCTTCCATACAAGTCAATTCTTTCATCAGTATACATTGTTCTGTTTCTAAGCTAACTTGCATATAATTAACATAAACATTTGCTATGCAAATAACCAAAAACATTACAAAGATGCCACACATTTTCTCAAAGGACCTGACTGCTCCACTATTTAAAGAAGAGAGCAACTTAAGCAAGTATCATCATGAATGTTTTCCCAAACCTTTCCTAAAATGGATAACTGCATGACAGTAAGGTCTATACCCATGGGACTTTGTATAAAGAATAGAGGGTAATTCAAAATTTCACAGAAATCATAGGAGGCATTGTCAGCACTGAATTGCTGGTGGACAGCTGGCATATGAACAGATCTGGAGCTGGAGTCAGATAGGGTATTGGAGCTAGTCCATAGGAGGCCCCATGGTTGGATGAACACTGCATGATAAGTCATAATGTTTGTAAGGTAAGGGATTAGCGTGTTATGATAAACCAGCTATTGTGTTTCTTTCAGGGAAACATGATTAAGGAAATAATGGCTTAGCATGGTATATCAGTGCAGACAAATGGAAGACAATATCTGAGTCAATCTTGGTGGCTATAAGCAGGAGTAATTAGAAGGAAAAGCTAACAGACTGGAGGGGTAATGGAAACAGGTAGGCCCCGTCTACTAAATCTGGGCAACTATCAGGTTTTCAATAAAGTCTTCAGGAACTGATGCTTGCCAATGACTCTCAGTACCAAGAACCATTACTTCAATTTTCCCTCAGGATAGTACATTAAATATTCCAGATATTTAAAATAGTAACTTATCATGGCCTGCTTTTGCTGTCTGATGACCTAGAAGGCACCCATTATGTGACTTTTGCCAACAATGAAGTTGATTCATCCGTATCACTGAATATCAAGGTGGCCTCTATAGAACCAAACACCTTTTATCAGCTTAGGCTAGTAACTTGATGCTACCTGGGCAGGAATTACCTTTCTTCAGCCACCCATGTTCTGATATTCATTTGAGTTACCTGTAATACACAGTCTTTTGAAATTTTGGTTACATTCCAGGTACAACTATAAGAATTTTTTTTCTCTGCAGGTCCCAATCATTAAATGCTTTAGAAGCTTTTTCTGGATATTTTTACCAAATAAATATTACTTTGCTACGGGAGAGAAGGTGGTAGTAGTAATAGTAGTAGTGTCCCAGCTACGGAATGCCCTCTGTAAATGTCTTGCCTTTTGGCATCAAATGAAGGTCAGTTCAGCTTCCCAGCTTGTTGAGTTGTTTCAGTTTTCAGCTAGTTTTACTCTGTAGTTCGTGTCTTTAGGATGACAGCAGAGGCCAAGGTTTAACTCCTGATGTCTCCAGGCAGGCCTGGAAAAATGCATCTCTGAAATCATGCAGGCTGCTGGCATCCAGTGTCATCAGGACTGGACTAGATGGAACAATGGGTTAACTCAATAAAAGACTTTTCCTGACATTTCACCTTCTTTACTGCCTTCTTAAAATGCTTTTATTTAGATGTTCAACTTCATTAAGTATGCATTTTGTGCCTGTTAAAATATTTTTCCTCTGCTTCTGGCTTTTCAAATGTTACCTTATTGAATTATTAGTTGCGTTAACTTGTCCTTAATATTTTTTTATGATGCCTTAGATGTCATATGCTGGCATAGAAATCTTCTGGATCAATCCAAAATACCTACATTTTATACTGCAGGCAGAATAATTTAAATTTATAGCCCCTGTTAGGAAGGTGCCAAAATTATTTATGATGCATTCTGTGCCACAGGTGAATATGATATCTGAATGCTTCATCATGTGTCAGTCAAATTATATGCAGACACTCCATGTCAGTGCTGAACATTCAGGGTGACTTCTGGTCCAATGCTTACAATAAGACAAAATCATTGAGTTGGAAGGGGCCATGGAAGCCAACTCCTTTCATGGGTTATGAACTCCCAGATAAGGTACATTCTTGTGCTGTCAGTCCAAAAGGATTTTGACTTTGCTTCTTCATTAGATGTTAAAGATGACATCTAATAGGACCTCTTCTCAGCATAGCATTACCTTGATAGTGGATTTACTTGTCACAGTACTGCAGGGAACAATAGCTATACTATAGGAAGCAACACAAATTTTACCATAATCAGTTCTGACTTTGATGATTCCAAAATGCCTAACATGCTGAAATATTGTGGAGACTTCAAAATATCAGGTATCAAGTCCTTTCTAATCTCAATATTACCCAATGCTTTATTTTTCCCATGCCCTTATTTTGAGTTTTGAAAATTTTGCTTATTGCCACATTAGATATGGGAAAGGAGTGCCATTTTGGATTGTTAGAAATCACAAACACGAATGATTTTATTAAGAATGTGCGTATTCTTAAACCATTTTGTACCTACTTAGGACACTCAGTCATGTTTAAAATACCATGATTACTTTAATAAACTAGATTTAGATTTAAGTATTCCAAGGAGACTCATTGAAATCAGTGGGGGTTAGTCCTGGGCAGTTTAAGCCATCCATATAAGTCGCCAAGAATCAAACTCATCTTGAAAGCCACCTTAACTTCAGCTAAGTGACATCTAATTGACCTTGGCTATTCTCAACCAGCTAATCAGGATCAGACCTGGTTAGTGCTTAGATGAGAGGAAATCAAGAAGAGGCTGTAGATTAGACTGGGAAGTGAGAAATATTCCAAAAGAAGATGGCAAGTCACTTTATTGTTACCAAGAAAACTACACAGACATGTTAATGAAGTCACCAGGAACCAATATTAACTCCACAGAGACTGTATCTTAACTTTCTAATTTAAGGGGTTATAGACTCAACCCAATATTAACATGTCTCAAAATAATATTAAAAAATAGTACAAGTATGAAATGGTTTCTGGCTTAGTAGCAATTAACCATTTTATAGCTTTTCTAAAGATGCAATAAACAATCTAAATAAGTCCAGTATCTCTTGCCATCAGCGTAACCTCTGCTTAATGGATAGGCAGATTGAAATTAGTGTTTTTTTAAAAATGAAGGCATTATATATGGTGAAGCTGCTTGTGGAAATAGCCCTCTGAACTGATATTCTGACCTTGGATAGACCCTATTGCACTATGAGAAAGTCGAATTCCATTCTTATAGAAGGAATAAAAAATGCAAGGGAATGATGGCTAGGAGTATCAAACAATAAAATAAGTTGGGCAAGAAGTGTGCTGCTAATCCTTTAATTAGAAGCTACCTTAATACATGTTGCTTTAGGACATGTGATAAATCTTCCCTGAAAGTTTGTGGACTCAGAATTCCCTAAGATGTATGCTACTGAGTTGTTTCCCACTGGAGGTATACATAGATACCTAATTTACAGGAATAGGTAAGTTTGGCTCTTCTAAATTCCAAGTGTTTTAGAAAATAGAATGTTCTTGTATTTAACCGAAACTGAACACCTATTACATATTATGTTCTGACATAAAGCACATTTTTCTGCATTGCATAATATATGAATATGCCAGATAACTTTTGAAGACATAAGATATCTCATCAAACCTTTGATGAGTTGTAGGTATACTTAGCAACACTGATTTGGGTTTGTGTCTCCAACATTATCCAACTGCTTTTCATGGCCTTCTTCTAAAACTGTTCTATACATTGCATTTTAATTAGAGTGAATGAACAGATTTTTATGCCAAAATATGTTGCTGCTTGGTTTTTGTTTCGTTTTTTCTTTTTGTATTCCAGGGCCAGCTCATGTAATCATTCTAGGATCTTTTAGGCCATTGTTCCTCAGCTGTGATTGAGAACTGCCATGCTGCTTGCAATGTTGGAAACAAATAATCAAATGCAGTGTAGCATGTGAAAATAATTTGTTAAAGAGACTTCTAGGGCAAGGTTCAGAAGAGAAGAAGAGAAGAAGAGAAGAATTTATATTAGTCTCATTTACTGACAATGATGCACAATCATTCTTATCAGCAATTTTCATTGGTCAGAAATAGAATCAGTGGAGTGAAAACTGGAAGTGGGTTGGGAAATGACTCTGGGGAGTAGATTGTGTGTATATTTAAAAGATTGCATGGTGACTTGTAGCTTTCCATTATATGAAGTGAGGCTCCCATAATTAAACTTGAAAGTATCATTGGTTCCTAGTTCTAAAATAGAGGGTGTAGTTGAGTTCCATTATCTTTATTTTTTGGAATGGAACTTTACAGTAATAAATGTAATTATCTAGAGATTTAGGTATGAATGATGTATTCTGTAGTAGCTCTTGTTGCATGAGATAGTTTTCTTTATTACATTTGGACCAATTTTAGGGTTGAGTGATTCTAAGATAAAAGGGATAAAAGCAGTATAACAAGAGATTCAGATCCAGCCCCAGAGAATTGTTTATCTAATGTTCCTGATTCTAGATATGTTTAGAGCATAAAACATTGAAGCATGCAGAGATCCTACCAGGAAATTTGGGAGAGAGAAAAGTCTATAGGCTGATTTATGAGTTGATCTTCCATACACTCAAACATAATCATTTTATATATGATATGACTATACATTCAGATTTCTGTCCAAATATTTGGCAATGTTGGTGTAAAAATTAAAAGACAGGGTTTGGCCTCCTATTTAGTATAATTGCCAAAACAGGGAGAAATCTAAGTTGAATCTAAAGGACTTATACTTTTCCTGATAACTATCCATGAAATTACCAGAGCCTTCTTGCCCCATTTTATTGTAAATTCAGCAGTGGATAAACACACACACACACACACACACACATATCTAGGTGTCCGCTGTATCTCTAATTCTTATTCCAGGATCTGCCTTAGATTTTCCAACAGAATTTCCAGTCCTAGAATCCTGTCTAGAATCTGTTGCCTTACTCATATCATTCTCAGATAACTTATTGATCAGTCCGCCTGGGAGTGATAAGATTTGAGTCTGCATTAAAGATATAATAAAGCTTACAGTGAAATTTATGATTCAGTATGATATGAAAAATTGTCTTCCATATCTTATAAATATTTATAATTAAGGAGCTATGAAGTATGTGCTTCATATGTAACACTACTTTTTCTTCCTTGTAAATATTGCTTTTTATTCTCATTGCTGTAAAATCAGAGGATGTATCCAGTTTTCATTAAAGGTACACTTAATTTATACCTTTTGTTTACAGAGTACTTGAAAAAGTTAAAAGATGACTAAAGATGGATAAATATATACTGTATGATGTTTGGAACTCATGCATGGATTTGCTTCATCTCTCTTGCTAGATTCCCAAAGCTAATTAAAAATTTAGTGTAGCCATTCTACAACTTTTACAAATGTCAGTCAGGCTATCTGCATTTCTTATACAGAGAAGTTAAAACTTCTGTAAAACTCAAATAACCACTGTTCTTCTTCGTAACTTTTACTAAAGTTAGAAAGAAACCAGGGAATTTTATTTTATGTAATCATAGAAAGTAGGGACTGTAAGGAGTCATTTAGATTGATGTCCAATCCCTGGTTGTATATCATAACAGATGGCTGTCTAGATTTTGTTTGAACATATCCAATGAATTAGAACCCATGACCTCACTGGATAAACTGTTCTACTATCAAATATTTAAAGGTGGTCTATACCATTTGAGATCTACCAAACCAATCATCTTAGCATGAACATTGAATTGTCATATGCCACTCTGGTTAGAGAAAATGCCATCACTGGGATTGCTAGGGGTATCAGGTGCAGGTTCAAGGTCCTACAGCTTGGAGTTTTCCTAAATTCAGTGCTTAATTTATATATATATTTAAAAATAAGCACATCCTTGGATTCTGGAGAAACAAAGATACTTAGTATTAATGCAGCTTTGCTCCAAAATGCAACTAAGCTCTTTTAACAGTTAGAGGAAAGAATGAAAAGTGTTGGAACACTTATATAGGTGTAAGAAGTACTCATGGAATTCTCAACTAGGTTTTATCAGATTTTAGTTTGATTTTGATTGGAAAGTGATAGAGCAAGACTTGACACTATACAAATTATTTGTGCAAAGAACTGTTTTCCAAGGAAAGTCCTAAATTATACTGTTTCAGTTTATAATTGGTGGACAAGCTTTGCAAGTAAATCCTCTTCAGTTGTAAGTTGTGTTTTCACAAAAATTGGAGGATAAATAGAGAGAGAAAGTCAAATTATGCACAGATAGGAATGATGGAGACTGAAAATGCAAGGGAATTTATGTCACTGTGCAGACAAGGTTATCTGAATGAACATTCAATTTACTGCAGTTGTAGACACTTGACATGATCCCATCAGCAGCATATTCTCTTTTCTGGGACATATCTAACTCTTAAATGCTATTCATCCTCTTCAGATATATGAAATGAGAAGTTCAGCTTCATCTGCATTCTTTGAATAAGTTTGCCCAATTATGCCTTAATATATAGGTATTCAAACATGTAATTCAAAGAATGATTGAATTAAAATGTTTCGATCAATCTCTTGTGTTATTGCAATATGAAGGTTGCTACTTAAAAAACAAAATAAGGCTTTTTATTGCATTGGTAATCCATTTCATGTTTTGTAGGTAAGATTTATCAGTGTAGCATAAAAAGAAAATAAAACATTAACAAGTAGATGTGAAGTAGTACCAACTAGTAAAAGGGAAGAACTATTGTACTACTTTGTTCAACTGTTGGTTGGAAAATTGGATAAACAGACAGTAACAGATACTGAGGCTCCAACCAATTCAGGGTTTCATATGGTAAGTCAGTGATAAGGTATCCCTAATTATTTTCCAAATACAATTTCTCCCATGCCTGCGGTCTTAGTCAACTGCTTTAAACCTAATCCAAATTGCTGTTTGCTATTAGGAAGTTTTTTCTAACATTCAGTTGGAATCTGGAGCATAAATCATTCCATATCCTGCACTCTGGAATAACAAAACGGTCTTAACTTTCTTTTGTGTTAACATCCTTCCTGGTATTTGAAAAGAGATCATATCCTTCTTTCAATTTTCTCTCAATATTAAATATGCCCAGATCCTTCCATTTCATTTCATAATACTTTCTAGTTTCTAGTTCCCAATCATCACTGTTATTATCTGAACATATTCTGCTTTCTGTGAATTCTTCCTACACTGTGGTGCCAGAACTGGACATAGTGCTCTAGGACAGGGTTTTTCAGACTGTGTTCTATGGAACCCTAGGGTTTTGCAAGAGACTAGGGGCAAAAAAAAAAAAAAAAGTTAATTCAAATACAATTCATTTTCTATCACTAAAGTGTTGCCTCTTGGTCAGTGTTCCAGGATTTATTTTTTTTTACAGAAACTAACTGGTTCTGTAGCCTGAAAAAGTTTGAAAACCCCTGGTCTAGGTAATGCCTGAACAAAGTAAAATCATGTGCAAAAGTTACTGTACTTCTCATGATTTGGAAATGTTTTTGTTAATGTAATTTAAAATGGCATTTGCCTTTTTTGCAGCTATATTACACTGCTGCTTGCAAGATTGTTTACAAAATTAAAAATCTCCTTTCTGATTCCTGTGCATTTAGTTTTTGTTTCCTAAATAAGAATAGTATACATCTCTATTGAATTTCACTCTATTATTTTCTTCAAGTGATCAAGATCATTTTGGGCTTATAATAATAGGATTATTTTGCTTATGTCTGTTATCTCTGCTTTCAGATTTTTGAAGCAGGGCAGTACAGAAAAGATTGATAATTGATAAAAGAAACATTAGAATTTGCTGAATTCTAGGACATCAACTATCCTACCCAATTTTTTGTGACCTGAAAATCTGGTAAACATTTTCTCCATAACTTCATTCAAATAATTAATATAAATATTGGAGAATGTAGAGGCTGGGACTGAATACCTTATTCCAGTCCTAAAGAAATGTTGATGAGCATTCTCTGGATACATCTGTTATATATGTACTGCATTGTGAGGCCATTTGGCCCATACTTAACTAGCTTACTGATCACAATGTCATGGAGAACTTTATCAAATGTTTTGCTGAATTCAAGATATATTATGTCAATAGCATTTTTTACATGGTGTTTACAAATGGTTATGTTTATAATCTGCTCTAGAATTGTAAAGAGGTATTGATGTCAAACTGACTGATGTGCAGTTCCCCTTTTCCACTGTTTGAAGATTGTGATATTTGCTGCCCTCCATATGTGGCATTTGTCCTATTCACTAGGATTTCTCAAATATAATGCATAAAGCTCAACCAAGCCTTCAGCAAATTCCTTTGGTATCTTAATATAAACTTCATTTGGCTCTGGAGATTTAAATGTACTCCAGGTAAATAGATATTACCTGATCATATTTCTGTCTGGGAGTTCTGGGAGTTGTCATTCCCAGCACACCTGTGAGCACATGTTAGTCCTGCAAGGTAGTCCAGACAAAAGCACAACCAGGAGTACTAGCTAACTTTATTGTAATGTTACATTAACAGAATTTTGCAAGACTGAAAGTATTTCTCCCTTGCTTTCCTTTTACTCTCCAGAAAACTAGCGAGGGTCCCTTCTGAAATGTTTCCCACGCTCTTCCCCCCTCCCATGGCTTGAGACCTCTTTTACACGCTGGTTGTCCCGTCTGCGTCTCTCCCTCCTGCCTCCCAAGGTCATTCCTACATAGCATTACAGCCCTAGATTGAAGAAGGTTGTGTCAGCTACTGGACAGTAGACCTCTGTGCTTTCTTGCGCTGGGCTGCATCTATGACCCTGCAGAGGAGGTTAGGATAAGCCCACTCAAAGCCCTCCAACCACATATACAAGCAAGGTCATACTGCTAATTGTATTTATTTATTTTTTGAAATTCTGCATGCCATTCTTCCAAATCAGGCTTTCCCAAATCAACTTACAATACATTAAAATTACAGATACCATTGTTTGAATAATAATTAAAATAAGTACATTAATTAAAATAATACTGTTGAATAAACAATAAAAGCAGCAGCCAGAGAAATTAAAAAGTTCCTATGCAAGTATGCACAATTAAAATAAACATGTAAATGTATTGTCAGAAAACGACAGACACGGGTTCGGTTATCCAGTAGACAGAAGTTTTTATTGGGCACGTTTGCAAAGGTGGGTCCCTCCCGCAGCAATGGAGGAACCCCGAAGCAAGGTCTGACAGGTTTTTATACCCCCTATCTGTCCTCCCCCTCCTACGAGGGCTTGGCTCACAATCTCACCTTTTTTACCGCCCCGGAGCGCCGCTAATTAACCGCAAAACTGCAGACATTCCACTCAATCAGCGCAATACACATTCCAATCCCCACTTGACCCGACAGCCGCCCCCTGCCGTTTCTCTTCACTCTGGTGCGAACGTGCCTCTTGCCTGCCGTCTTTCCTCCCTCCTGCCGTCCTTCTCCACTCTGATGCGAGTGTGCCTTCTGCCCATCCTCCCTCCTGCCGTCCCCCCAAGGCTGCCCCATGGTGCACAGCGCTCTCCCTTAGCAAACATGGTTCGTTTGAGGCCCTCACTTCTCCCTGTCTTCTCACAATCCCCCCTTTTTCTTTTCACGCCTCTGTTGGGCCTCAAACCTGGCTAACAGGATTGCTCCCTCGTCCCGGACCCGGGGCTTCACACACTGGGACAGGTAATTCCCACAAGCAGGGAGACATTGCATTAAGCAACATACTAGGACCAGTAAGGCAATGAAACCAATGGCTAGTACAAAAAGTTGTTTTAACCAAGCAAAGTTAGGTAACCAACTAGTGAGCCACGACCAATTCCATCCCTCTGGATCCTCGGATATGCGAGAGGCTAAGGTCTTCAACTTGGCTAGTTTTGCTTCAACATAATTCTTATTGTTGGTTAGGTTAAAGCAACAAAGACCTTGAAAAGATTCACAGCCTTGTCCTGCCCTTAATAGGAGATAGTCTATAGCTATCCGATTTTGAATGACCGCCCTCCTGATCTCAGTGACTTCTTCAGTGAGGGCTGCAATGAGAGAGGATGTAAGGTTGACACTTTTAGCCAGGAGGCAGGCCACCTTCCTTAGGTCCAGGTAAGCCCTTCCACTTAGTGCAGGAACCCCTACTAAGGAGAGGGCCAGAGCCATGGCTTCTGTTTCAGACAAGAGTGTCACATCACTCTCACAATCAGATGGCAGCTCCCTTTTTCTTTTTCTTTTGATGGGTGCGCTTGTATTGGAGGCAGGGCATATAGAGAGGTCAGGCGCCCTATGGCACAAGGGCCCCTGAACTATAGGCTGGAACATAGGTGTAAGCTTCATGTCCACATAACAAAAAGAAACCTTTAGGTAGGTATAGAGGGGTTGAGGCGTAAGGGATATTATAGATCCCTCCACAAGTGAAAGCAGGACCTTTTGAGGGCAGTGGGTGGGTACGGTTCTGGGTATTGTTGAAATATACACATTGAGTTGCATTGGTTATCCCCAAGAGATTTAGAGCTATTTGCCTTTGATTAGTCCAGGGTCTTGGAGTGGGAGAAGACCCAAAATGATAGAACATCCCCCCCACGGGGGATCATCCCCAGTGATATCAATATTCGCTATCTGAGTAACATTCTTCAATGCTTCCAAGCTGATGGGCATTCCAAAGAAACAGGTGGAGGTGACACCCTTCACAGTCAAGAGTTGCCCCACACAAAAAGTTGTGCTGTTCAAAGCTGTCTGTGCCAATTCTACAAAAAAATTGTTGTTAGAGCTGTGCTGTAGAGCATCTAAGCAGTGACATAATAGAATAACCTGGATGCAAGCCTTCATGTTGTTCATCTCCTCCCCTGCCTTAGTTCAGTTCCTTTTAAGTTTTACTTTGAGTCCGTCTCCTGGTTGGGCAGTCCACGGTCGGGGGTCGGGAGCTCGCTTAACCCGATGGTAGTGGGTCCAACCCCCCTGTCGGGTTCGAACCGCCGATTCAGTTGTCAGGAGAACTTGGTATGGTCCCTCCCAAGACGGCTTCAGTTTCTCATCCTTCCACGTCTTTATCAGGACCCAATCCCCTGGCTTGTGGGGGTGTTGGTCTTCCAGCAAGGGGGGCCGCTGAGCGAGGAGTCCCTGTTTTCTTAAAGGTAAGAGAGATTGTGACAGTACCAGGAGATACTTTCTCAGGAAGGCATCCTTTAGCTCGGGGATAGGCTCTCCCATTGGAGCCAGGAAAGGTCTTCCCATCATCAGCTCGAATGGGAGACCCCCACATCCTTGCGAGGGGCTGTCCGCATTCGAAGCAGGGCAACCGGAAGTGTCTTTGTCCAAGGTAGCCCTGTTTCCAATCCCAGTTTGGTGAGATGTTGCTTCAATACCCCGTTAGCTCTTTCCACTTTCCCACTGGATTCAGGATGCCAAGGGGTGTGGAGTTCCCATCGAACCCCCAGGCTTTGCATGACCTCCTGCAGCACCTTGTGGGTGAAGTGGGTCCCCCTGTCAGAATCCAGACTCTCTACTATCCCATACCGGGGGACGATCTGTTCCAGGAGAACTTTTGCTACTACCTGTGCAGTCGCCCTCCGGCTGGGCACCGCTTCCACCCAGCCAGTGAGGTGATCTTTGAGTACCAACAGGTACTTCAACCCAGCCACAGGAGGGAGTTCCGTAAAGTCCACCTGGACTCGCTGAAAGGGCCATATTGCCAAGGGCCTTCCTCCCCTCTCCCTTCTCCTCATGGCTTTGCGATTGGTTTTCTGACAAATCAGGCATTTCCAGCACACAGCCTGCGCCTCTGTCCACATCCCCAGGCTCCAGTACCACGGCTTTACAGTATCTATCAAAGCCTGCACCCCCAGTGAGACCCTTCGTGCAGTTTCTCCAACATCCCCCTCATGTCAGCACGGCTCACTACTGGGGTCCCCTCAATTGTAACCCAACGACCTGCTTCCTCCCTGCAACCTTCCCTTTCCAGCAGCACCTCGTCCAACTTCCCCGGCGTCCAAGCCGGAGGTTCTTCTATCTGGGGGATTGCAATCATGATGGCAATGGGGACACCCTCCGCTGCCTCCTTTGCTACTCGATCAGCAAGTCGGTTCCCTCTTGCCTCCATCGAGTCCCCCTTCTGATGTCCCATTATATGCACCACTGCAATCCTGTCGGGTTCTTGAAGAGCTTCCATCATCCCCTCTATCAGTTGCCGAGCTTTCACCTCCTTCCCAGCAGTTGTGAGTAAACCCCGTTCCAGCCAAATTTTCCCGAAAGTGTGCACTACTCCCCAGGCGTATCGCGAGTCTGTGTAGACGGTGAGGGACACTCCCTTTCCCAACTCTAGTGCCCGTTTCAAAGCGTGCACTTCACACAGCTGAGCCGACCAGTCCGCTGGTAGTGCCCCCTTCTCTATTGTCTCTCCCTCCGCAGTCACTATCGCGTACCCTGACTTCCTTTGTCCCTGCTCTACTCGGCTAGACCCATCCACGAACCAGACCTCACCCTCTTCCAGCGGGACCTCCTGCAGGTCCTCCCGGGTCTTTGTTTGCAGCTGCAACAGGGTGGAGCACTCGTGCTCCGCCGGCTCCCATTCTTTCCGCTCCCCCGCAAGAAACTCTGCTGGGTTCAAATTCCTGTCTGTTCCTAACACCACATCAGGACTTATCCGGAGAACTGTCTCATATTTCAACATCCTCCCTTCTGTCATCCAAGCAGCCGCCTGCTGACTAAGCACACTTAAGATCTGATGGGGTGAATGGACAATCACGGGGCTCCCAAAAGTGAGTTTTTTCCCTTCTGTCACTAGCACAGCAGCGGCAGCCACTGCCTGCACACAAGTCGGCCATCCCCTCACCACTGGTTCTAGGGCTTTGCTCAGGAAGGCCACTGGTTGATATTTCCCAGCCCGTCTCTGAGTCAGTACTCCAATGGCAGTTCCCCCATGGGCTGTAACGTATAGGTGAAAGGGGAGGGCCAAGTTCGGTAGAGCCAGAGCCGGGGCCGTCACCAGGCTCCTTCGTAATTCCCCCCACTTCTCTGTGTCCCTGTCTGTCCATTCTACCCTGTCAGATGATCCTTTCAACTTCTCATACAGAAACTGAGCCTTGCTCATGTACTCATCTATCCATAGCCTGCAATATCCTACTAGACCCAGAAACCGCCGCACCTCCGTTTTAGTATGAGGGGGCTTCAACTGCATTATCCCCTGTATCCGAGAAGGATCAATCAACTTCTCGCCCTTCCGGAGTACATGTCCTAAATACTTGACCTCCCTTTCCACAAATTGGACCTTCCCTTTTGACACCTTCAATCCTTCTTCAGCCAACCAGTTCAATAAAGCCACTGAGTCTTCTCTCACCTTTACTTCCTTCTCTCCAGACACCAACAAATCATCCACATACTGCAGCACCCGAGAACCCCCAGGGGCCCGGAACCCCTGGAGTTTCTCTTCCAATGCCTGTCCAAACAAGAGGGGGCTCTCGGTGTACCCCTGGGGCAGCACCGTCCATCTCAGTTGTTGCTTCCTCCCAGTCTCCGGATCTTCCCACTCAAAAGCGAACAGATCCCTACTTTCTTCTGCCAGAGGGCATGACCAAAAGCATCCTTCAAGTCTATCACCGTGAACCACCGATCCCCGGGAGGGATCTTCCCCATCAAAGTGTAGGGGTCAGGCACTACCGGGGTCCGGGCCAAGACCAAATCGTTGACCCTCCTCAGATCCTGCACCAGCCTGTAACTATTGTCCTTCTTCTTCACAGCTAAGATAGGGGAGTTGAAGGGGGACATAGCCGGTTCCAACAGCCCTTGCCGCCTCAGCCCATCTATGATGGGCTTCAGCCCACGCCTCCCATCCCGGGACAGCGGGTATTGGGCTTGCCGCAAACCAGTCACCCCCGGTTTCAAGGGGATGCTAATTGGGGCAATGCGGAACCGACCCGCCCCCCCTTCTCCTGCCCATACCTCAGGGTTCACAACCTCCACGTCCGCCTCCCGCAACAAACACATCCTTTCTGCCTGTTCCACATTCCACAACTCCACTCCTAGACTACCCATTAGATCCCTTCCCAGCAAGTTCACCCCTGCCTGTGGGATCAGTAACACATCTGCAGTTACCTCCTTCCCATTCCACTCCAGTCTCACTCCCTCCAGTACGTCTGCCTTGACCGGAGAGCCTCCCACCCCCATCACCGATACCGACGTGCCCCGGGATTTCGCAATCCCTGGGATCGGTTGGCACAACGATGTTCGAGAGGCTCCGGTATCCATGAGGAACTGCCGTTCCTCGCCGGTGGGACCCACCGTGATGTTTACCAAGGGTTCCCCGTGGGTCCCGGTTGGGGAACCATGACCCCCCTAGTTGTACAGGGGGAAACTCCTCTCACCCGTGGGGCGATCCACCTGGCAGTCCCGAGCAAAGTGTCCTACTCGCCCGCAGCGGAAACAACCTTGCCTATCCCCAGTCCACCTCTCCCTTCTGGGGTCGACGCCACCTCTCCGGGGCCAAGGTCCCCGGACCAGATGGGGAGAAGGTCGCGCCTCCCTCAGTCCCTCCCCCTTCGTCTCATTCTTGGCCGCCGCCTGAACGGCTGCCATCATCATTTGAGTTTTCTGCCTGGTCTTCGCCTCCTCCCTCCCCACATAGGTCTGTTGAGCAATCCTTAGGAGTTCCCCTATCCCCTGTTCAGTCCAACCCTCCCGTTTTTGTATCTTCTTCTGAATGTCTGGCCATGCTTTGGTGACGAACTGCATTTTTAACAAGGTCTCAAAGGCTCGGGTGTCCGGAGTCACGCCCGAGAATTTGGTCAGGCCAACTCGGATCCTCTCACAAAAATCTCCGGGCGATTCATCCTTCCCCTGGGTTACCTCAAAAGCCTTGGTCAAATTCTTCCCCTGGGGCACTGCTGTTCGGATGCCCTCCAAAATCATCTCTTTCATGTCTCTCATGTTCTGCCGGTGTGCGGCATTATTGGGATCCCAATTTGGGTCTGCCAGAGGGAATTTAGTATCTGTGGCCGGGGCATTTGGGACATTTGCATTCCTTCGCTCCCAAGCCCCGAGCGCAGCTCGCCGAATCTGGCCCCTCTCTTCTGGCGTATAGAGGTGGGCTAAAATGTAATTCAGTTCCCCCAGGAGTATTCCACCGGGCCGAGAAAAAGTTCCAATTGTTCGGCGGCGGTATGGGCATTCTCTTGCATACGAGGGAGGGTCTTTTTAATTCCCTCAACTCACTGGGTTTGATGGGAACTGTTACGTAACTGGTGACGGTCACCCCCTGTGCGTTCGTTCCGTTCGGGACTTCCCGGACGGGGAAGGCACTGGCCGACCTTAGACTAAAGGGCAAGTTCTGAATGTCTTGGTTCAGCTGGTCCAGCTCTTTCCGCAGCCTGGGATAGGGTGGGGGCGCCGGAGGGGGAGCGGTAGGAAGAGGAGGAGGAGGAGGAGGTGGCGGCCCCCATTGAGGTCTAGTCAGCCAGAGGTCCTCCTCCTCATCCTCCTGTTCTTTTTGGACAAAAATTTTGGCTAACTTGGGTCGAGGCCCCTCCCAATGAACATGGAACCAGACTTCCACATAGGGTTCCTGTGTTAACATTTTATGCTCCACAATGTAGTTTTTTAGTTGGGTCACCCAGTAATTACTGGGGATTCCAAGAGTATCCCAATGGTAGGGGAATTCGGGGTCCACTAGTGGATATTTTGGCCATTCTTTAGTGCACAAAGTTATCATGGTTGGTTTTTCCAGACCCCTGGTGAATGGACACAACCAGGGTGTCTCCCATTGTTGCAACAATTGTCCTAATGGAGAATCCATGGGGATTCCCCCTACTGCGTTTTTCCCACTGGCCCCTGGCCTTACACTCTTACTCTGCGCCTTACCCATCCTTCCTGACTACGTTTCCCACCTTACAGAAGGTCCTGGACTCTTCTGTCCCCTTGCGGCGTCCAACGCCTCGTAACCACGCTAATCTCCCCGAGATTATGGGTAGGCTGTACTCACCAGACCTCCCGGAGGTCCCCTCGTCGGCCGACTTCCTCTTTACTTCTGTCTGACTGGCGATTGGAGTCCCGTCCTGGACCCGACTCCGGGGAAAACGGGAGACACCTCAATGGGGTGTTACGGCCGATTACTCACCGGTTCCCCACAGTCCGGTCCACGTCGAGGACTCCTGGCTGGCTCGCCAATTTTGTCAGAAAACGACAGACACGGGTTCGGTTATCCAGTAGACAGAAGTTTTTATTGGGCACGTTTGCAAAGGTGGGTCCCTCCCGCAGCAATGGAGGAACCCCGAAGCAAGGTCTGACAGGTTTTTATACCCCCTATCTGTCCTCCCCCTCCTACGAGGGCTTGGCTCACAATCTCACCTTTTTTACCACCCCGGAGCACCGCTAATTAACCGCAAAACCGCAGACATTCCACTTTCCGAATCCAATCAGCGCAATACACATTCCAATCCCCACTTGACCCGACAGCCGCCCCCTGCCGTTTCTCTTCACTCTGGTGCGAACGTGCCTCTTGCCTGCCGTCTTTCCTCCCTCCTGCCGTCCTTCTCCACTCTGATGCGAGTGTGCCTTCTGCCCATCCTCCCTCCTGCCGTCCCCCCAAGGCTGCCCCATGGTGCACAGCGCTCTCCCTTAGCAAACATGGTTCGTTTGAGGCCCTCACTTCTCCCTGCCTTCTCACAGTATTAACAGGCCTGGGAGAGTATAAGTAACTTTGCCTAGCACCTCACGAGGAATAGCATTTCAGAGTGGCAGAATAATCATGGTGAGGTATGTCACATTTGCTCCCAGAATGTATTCATATCAGGTTTCTTTTCCATTGCCTGCAGCAACACTTCTCTGCTTTGTATCTTACTTTTCTATTCTGCTTTGCACACTTGTGATGAAATAAGAAGGTTAGCGGCAGTATGTTTCTCTTCTCCCTGAGAAGCAATACAGGTGGTCCTTGCTTAACGACAGCAGTTGGGACCAGAAGGGCCATCACTAAGTAACACAATCATAATGTGTGATGTCACATGACTCTGGCGCTTTGGGACAGAAATTCTGGCACTTCTGGTTGCCATCATTAAGCGAATCCCACACTGTCGTTAAGCGAGGACGTCACATAGTCACCATTTGCAACCTCCTGCCAGCTTCCCCATTGATTTTGCTTGTAGGAAGCTGGCAAAGAAAGTCCCAAATGGTGATCACGTGACTGCGGGATGCTGCAAATGACATAAGGATGAGGACTGGTAAATTCAAACAGTCACTGAATGAGTAGTCGTTAGGCAAGGACCACCTGTAAATGATCCTAAAAGAGCAGCAGAGTTCTGTAGCTATAATTTCCTCAAGTACACCCCAAAATATATGAAACAATGCAAGTTAGGATTTTCAAGTGAATGTTTCTTGTCGTTCTGAATGTAAAGTTTCAATGGAAAAATAGCCCAATGAATGTTTGGCACAACGTTATCACTTCTTGTTAAGGGTTATATGCTTTTTTTAAACCAGTGCAGGGTACTTAAAGAAACCAAAAAGAAGTGTAATTAAGAACACAATGAAAAGCATGAAAAAACCAATCCAAACCTAATTATAAAAGAGTGCAAAGAAAGCCAACATTTCACCAGCTTTAGCAGCAAGAGGCTAGTTACATATGAAACCCCTGCTTAAATTAAAATGTTTGCACTTAGAGGATTAAGATATGCTGTACATAAAAGCAAACAGTTCTCTACTGTATTTAGTGCTTATAGATCCACCATCTATTTCCATGCAGATTATCTCCATGAAAACAACCCTTGAAAGAAAAAATTCAGTCCTTACTGGGAGTTATCCCAAAAGAAAAGACATCCAAAGTTATTTCTGCATTTTCTAAGTGCTATTAGTTTGATAAGATACTGTTCATCATTGTGGTTGGTTGGTCTGTCTGTCTGTGTATTTGTTTTTTCCTTTAAGGATTGGTATCTCTTTCAACCTTAGATGATAGTTCTGTCATTCTAATGTGATGATGGGAAAGATTTGAAAGGCAAAAGTTTGTTATGAACAAGAATAAATAATATCAGCTTCCAAATGGAGTTAGAAATCATAAAACCTATACACAGGATTACCACTTGATCTCAAATATTTCAGAAAATGAGAAGAAATGTGCTAACTGATTAGTAATTCTATATTTATATTTAACAAAAAAATTACCAGATCATTATAAAATAACATTATAGAAATTAACATTGCGGGTTGATTTCAAGATATACAGCAGTATGCATGGCTCAGTTTCTGAATCTTCATTATCTACTAAATCATTTCCATAGCTGTAAATGTAAAATACGTATTCAAAATATCCATGCCTGTTTTTTCATGTTCATCTATATGAAACAGAAATCATTAGTTTTTTTAATTGTCCAGTATAATATTGAATGAAACTGTCAACAGAAATTAATGCTTAAATGCCATTGATTAATTGTCCTCTCATTTTTATCTCCTTACAGCACCAAGACATAACTTTCAGATAAAATTTGCCATAAGAAGAATTTAGTCACTACTAAAATGGCTCAAGATGCCACAGGTTTTCCAGAAAATTCTTTTTGACTATTAAGTTTTTTTCCATTGTGTTACCAAACACACAAACTAATAAATATTTTTTTAAAAAAATGACAGAACTCAACCCCACATCTGGATTGATAGCAAATATTGAAAATGGAACTTTTTTGGAGCTGTACCCCACCTCTCTCTCAACATCCATGGATTCACCTTCCAATCACATGTCAAATGTCTATGTTTATGTTTCAATCTTCCTTAGCCTCTTGGCATTCCTTCTTTTGCTATTAATTATTGCACTTCAGAGATTGAAGAACATTATCTCTTCTAGTTCCTCCTACCCTGAATACACCAGTGATGCTGGGAGTTCCTTTACAAATTTAGAAGTCTGTAGCATTTCTTCCCAGAGATCAGCTTTTTCAAACCTTTCATCATGAAAAGCCAAGGAAGGAAATATATTATGCATGGAATAGCATCTGAGTCCAGATCATGAAGGTGGTTGGAAGACCAAGGCATGCAGGATTTGACTTGGAGAACCATTAGACAGAGAAGAGGTGATTTCTGGTATTTACTTTAATATCTTTCTCTTTATAGTCTCTACTTCCTCTTTTTATCACTTGAACTTTTCCTGTCTAAGCTGGCATATTGACCCGTGCCTATAATTGTCTTGGAATTTTGTAGTGTTTTCCCAGCCCCTTCTGAAGATGATAAAAAGTAAAACCTTTCTCAAGTCAATCTCCTCCTTAGTGATAACAAGGAAACATCTGTGTTGTTTTCTCAATAACAATAGAAAGATTGTTTGCCTTTTGCCTCTTCTAGGATTCTTTTGCAACATCCCAGCCCAGCTTATGGCTTTGGGATTTTTGGGGGTCTCCCATCAAGGTACTAACCGGGTTCAGTGCTATTTAGGATTTCATGATCAACACAGTGTTACTAGGTACTACCACCTGCTATGATCTAAAAGAGATACCGCTATTTAAACTGTACATGGGAATGTCTGGCTTCCTATTTTTTGTTTACTGATCTCAAAGCTCAAAGATGTTTAATTGTACTCCTTAGCAAGACCATTCTGGTATACAAACAAAACAATTTTCCTGTAAATGTGAAACAAAGAAAGAAAACTAATATAAACTCTAGTTAATAATCATGTTGCTGTAATTTGCCCTACATTGCCTGACATACGTTATATTTTAATGGAACAAGTATAATAAATATATGTACTAATCACTTCAGACTTACTGCATTTGTTGGGCTTGTAGAATTACATACTTTTCTAGATTCTAGGTCCCCAATATCCCTGTCAATATATTCTGTGATCTTCACCAAAGTCACTGACCTATTTAATTTTATAAATGAATGAATGAATGAATGAATGAATGAATGAATGAATGAATGGGAAGCTAACCTAAGGTGAAACCAGTATTTACAACAGTGTCCCAGGCAGTGGTCTCTGCAGGAAGGGAGGTTAAAAAAAAGTTAGCATGATGGCCATAACCACACAATCATGTCATGTAGATGATGCGCATAAAAAGGGGCAGGGATTTAATCACATGGTTATGGCTGCTATCTTGACTTTTTTAAACCCCTCCCCCTATAGATACCTGGCTTCAGTAAATAAATATCTGATGTGTAATTAAAAAATGCGGCTTCCAACAAATGTTGAGCTGAGACACTGTTTATCAGAAAAAAAATAACTAACAGAGGTAGGCAGGCTGCAAACTCATGAGTGCTTGTGAGCAATTATTAATTATGAAAGAAATATTTGTTGAAACTTCAAACTTACTTTGTTTTTGTTATATAAAGGTGCCGTGAAGGACATGCTTTGGAATCAGGCCAAGGCACAAGGGTTAATTCTACACCCATGCACTGTTTCTTCAGTGAAATTCTACCTTTCTAAATGGACTTGGGGAAAAGCTGCTGTTTTTTTTCTCAGTCTGAACACACTTTCCAAATATGTGGACTTCAATTCCCAGAATTTGCAACAATGATGATGCTGGCTGGGGAATTATGGGAATTGTAGTCTACATATATGGAGGGTACCCAGGCTGGGAATGTTGAACTAGAGTATATCTTAAGCATAGGTGTTTGTGGTTGGGGTTAAAAGCAGGCAAGTTATGGAGTGTGTGTTGTTGCATCACAACACTCCCTTCCCATGACTTAGGTACTTGCATCCAGTGCTGATGTACAGGTATAAAAGGTCAAGGTTTGCATCGTGACATTTCATTTCTTTTTTCCATTGAGATTTGTATTGGATGCTAAGAAGAGTGACAAGGATGGTAAGGAAGCCTTGAGGAGCAATGGAAAAAGCTGGGAATATTTGGTTGGGGAAAATAAGATGAAAGGGAGCCTGAAAGTTCCTGTAAATATCCTTATGTGAAGCACTGTCACATAAAAAATGGAAACTCACTGTTCTTTGTTGCTTCAGCAAGCAGTGCAAGAGTTAGGTTGCTTCAGTGAACAGGATGGAATCTGCAGAGAAGCAGATTTTGGCTGAACATTCAGAAAAGCTAGTTAACAAAAAGAGCTATCCAAGAGCAAAGCAGATTTCTTATACTGAGACATTTAAGCCATAGGTTGGACTAACCGGAACATCATCCCCCCAGAGATCAGACTTATCCCTGCTGGCCATTCACAAGGCATTAAAAATCTGGTTTTGCCATCAAGCCTGGGGCTCTGATAGTATGGGTGAGCCCATTTTGTGGTTATTTTGAATGTTATGACTGTTCTTGGCTGCTATTTTGTGCTATTTATGTTGTTTATGACTTTGGTTATTTTTATTGTTTTTTATTCTCTTTTAATTGTTAGCTACCCAGTTATTTATATGAGATGTGGGGCCATATAAATTAAATACATTTTTAAATGCATGTGGACTCTTGCAGCCCAGATGATTGCTCTAATCAAGATGCTTCAAGGTTTTAAAAATTATTTTTATATTTTGATTTATACCCTACTTTCATATATTGCTATAAGCTAGCACCGTTCCAATAAGACTGGGATATTCCATTAGAGATTTTATGTATTAAGAATGTATGTATTCATTCCAATCTCTAATGTATTCCCATGGAGGTTTTATGTATTAAAAATAAACAATGTGTTAATGAGTTCTACTGTTTCTGTTGAATTTCATGAACTGAAATTACTTTTCTGGTCAAAAATGAAACAAGCAGCACCACTTGGGAGGAGGAAAATTATAGAGAGAAGTTAAACAATGATAAGAACAATGCTGGCAGGATTTAAAAACAAGGTTGAGTTTCCTATAATCTGTTTCCCACTTCTTGTGAGAGAAATTCAAGAGCAGCAGATTGCAGCTTAAGTTGTTTACAAGAAACAAAAATCAGAATAATTCTAAACATTTAAATCTGTATGTATATACAGATATACATATATCCTTGCACAGCTCAAGACCAGGTATCTTCAGGACAACTTTCTCCTAATAGTTTCTGTCCGTCCAGTAAAAGCAGAAATGTTGTCTGCAGGAACCTCAGAAGGGGGCATTTTTAATCACTACCCTCTTTCTTTGGCACATCCTCTTTCTGAGATCTGTGTGGTCCCAGCCTTGCTGGGTTTATGGTATTTATTTTTAACTTAGTTCTGTTGTCCTTAGTGTAGAAGTGGAATTTTAACTGTGGGATGTTGTTATTTATTTAGACCTTATGTACATTTTTAACCTTGCTTATGGAGATGGGATATGTAAGCCTCTCTGAAGTAGTAGCAGTTGGAGATGCATATAAACCTATAAAATAAATAAAATAAACATGAAATAATCTACCATAAGATAAGCCTTCCCATTGGTATGCCCCAAGGACTGAGAGGCCCTTGGGCTAGTTGTCCCTTCCCTTCCATCCCCTACACCACCCTTCTGCTTCTGAGTCCAATTTCCACAGATAGGGACAAGGTTAATAGGTTAAATTGGTAGCAAATTTTAAAATTAGAAAGTATCTTGAAGGCCTCCTACTACCATTCTCTGCTTAAGACAGTATATCACAACAAATGCTATTTAAAAGCTTTGCAAAACCAGCAGTACCTAAAGCGCTCTTTTCTACTGCTGAAAATCTTTACTACTTAGTAGGCAGGTATTCCTAAACGTTAGTATAGATTTGCTCCCCTTTAGTATAGATGTGCTTCTATCCTGTCATTGGAGCAAGAGTGAACAAATTAATTTTGAATGATTTTGTTCTATTTTCTTTCATACCCTGGGAAAGAAATCCCTCCTTACGCATATGTTCTAATCTTGCCAGGTTAAATGTAATTCAGCTCAAAGTGAATTATTCCATCTTCTCACTACCACCCATTTTCCTCATACAATGGAATTTTTTTCTTGCTGAAAATAGCCATTAAAAAGTTTTGTCTCCATTTCAAACCTTCATCCTTTCAAATGCAACTCATTTTATATGCCTTGACCTTGGTTATGTAGCTCTGTCCGTTGCCTACTCATACTTTCATTTAGGCTCCGCTCACGCCTTGGAGAACTGCCTATGCAGTTGAACTTGCTTCTTTAACTGTCTGCCATTTTTACTTTTCACTGGAACAGTTTGAGATTGTGCTTATGTTATCTCACTTTCCCCAGTTTCCCATTCTTCTTGAACTCTTTTCTTCCTCTGAATTTCTAAATGGGCCATCCTCCCTGACTTTTCTTTGAACTCCTTGAAATGGGCTTTTTCAAAGTCCACCAAATCTCATTTTTCTGTCTCATTATTCATGAATGCTTTGTCTGGATTAGAGAAGAAAAGAGGCAAACAGGCAATAATGAGAAGAGGAACAGCAGATCCAGTGGACTAGCTGTGCCCTGCACTTTGAAAAAGGTAGTGCCAGTGGTAATGCCTAGCCTACCAGTTTGGCTTGAGCCAAACTGGTCAACTCAAATAATTCTGTTGTTCTGGCTTACATATTTTTGAAGCTTTTTCCAGTGTATGATGAAAATCAAATCCTAAGTGTATCACACCCTGCATACGAGTGTCTCACACTAGCTAGGTGCTACCATTATTGTATTCCAAGTGCTGCTTCAGCTATTACATTCCTAATAGTGGTTTAAACAGGCCCTAGATGCTACTTTCCTGTGTTTTGGGGGTTCTTGCAGAAGCTGCTCCTATTGTGTGTGTGTGTGTGCGCGCACACACATGCGCCTTTGAGCCAGAGTTGACTCCTGATGAATGCTTGGACTAGTCCCTGGAGCTTTCTTGGCAAGGTTTTCAGAAGTGGTTTACCACTGCCTTCTTCCTTGGGCTGAAAGACTGACAGGCCCAAAGTCACCCAACCAGCATTTTGCTTAAGATAGGACTACAACTCATGATTTCCCAGTTTCTAGCCTGGTGCCTTAACTACTACATCAAACTGGCACTCAGCAGTTGTTTGGAGGGTGATTTTATTTTCATGCTCCTGCTGCTTTAGGGGTATGCCTTGCTTCTTTTCTGTAAAACCCTATAATCATGTAATCCTTTACTTTCAATTGCTACAAGCAATCAACCCCCCCCCCCCCAAATCCTGTTCAGAGGAAGCAGCACATGGCAAATGAAATTGTATCAAAATCTCCAGTAAATACAAATGTTTTCATCTCTATTTACAAATGTCATGATTTCCCACATGCATTGCTTCTCATTTACATTTAGCGAAGCTGAAATAACACTTAGTTGCTCTCCTACAAAGCTAAAAAAAGGTCACTAGTTGCTATAAAAAATTATTCTGCAAACTGATTATAAAGCTCTGTAAAAAGTTAAATTCATGAAACAATTTTTAGGCAATTCTTTCATATGCCACTTTCATGTAATTTAGACTAAGCCAAAATCCATTGAGTATATGTAAATGTAAAATATATAAATATGTATAAACAATCTCATTCCCTTATTTTTTTCTGGGGAAAATCATTTTATATTACTGTAAGTAATCCAAAATAAACTTTACAGTTTAAATTAATGACCAGAAACCTAATATTTTTCTGTTGATTAAATGAACCATATATGGTCCATTTCTTTAAAGCAATACTTCTGTCCATGAGATTTCAATAGTAATTTCATTGGATTAAGTCAATTAAGATTTATCTTGTTTTTAAATGTATAGTTTCCTTTTTTTTCTAGGTTTAGGGGCTGGATGCCACTTTTCTTCAGATAGATATGAACCAACAACTTTATTTGCATTTACTGTTTGATTCTGTGCCATCAAGGTGGTGTCAACTCTTAGCAACCAAATACCGTAAATTGATTTTCTCCATGACGATGTATCCCTAACCTGGTCTTTCAGGTCTTACAATGGTGTACCCATCGCCACTATAACTAAGTCCACCCACCTTGCTGCTGGTTATCCACTCTCTTTCTTTTTACCTTGTTTGCATTTAACTATGTTCTTATTCAGGACAATCATACATTAGAGTATTGATAAAATGATACCACCCTAATAGATGTACAGTATAAAAGAGGCAATAGAGGACCCACTATGGGAATTCATTATTTAACATAAGGAATGTTAAGAAGGCATCTTAGTATGTTTGTTTGATTTATATCCCACTTTCCTTCCAGAGCTGAAGGTAGCTTCCCCAGGGATTGCCCTTCATTTTACCCCACAGTAGCAATATGTTGCCAAAATAGCACCACTAACAGAGAAGAGGTATAGAGGTATAACAGAGAAAAGAGCTTTAGGTATACTCAGGGAATCCCAGATTGGTGTAAACATTTTGCTGCCTAAAGAATAAAAGGGTGCTTCTTCTTCAGTTCATATACAGATACTGACCAGCTTGGCAGTTGAATCTTATTTAACACAGGCCATGGGACAACACCTCTTGAGGAGCCGAAGAAAGGTTATTGCACACCTGCCCTGTTCCTTCAACAAAGAGAAACAGCCAGACTTCATGCTGGTTGACACTGCTGTCCTCCAGTTCCTTCCATCACAAACTTTATGCAATGTCCTAGAATTCAGCTATTAACAATAGCTTTGTTAAAAATATTTGCAAGTTAGATTTATTTCTTAGCCTTTTCCAAGTGTGCACACATGCATACATGCGCACAGATTAACGTTAATCTTTTTTGTTTCTGTAAACCTTATTCTGATAGTCATTTAATAAACAAAATTTCATAGCTATAACATTTCTTCAGCCCAGCTCCACCCCAACCTCAGTGGGTAATACTGAAGCTCATTTAACTGCACGTAATGCAGTCCTGAGTTGAAAACAAAAAAAAGCAGCAATAGAGGCCTGTTTAAAAAGAGAAACTGGCATTATCATTTTAAAAAAATATCCAAAATACCCACCAGCTTTTCATGACTGAAAACAGGATCTATAGACTTACTGAAGAAAGAGATTTGTGTATCTTTTTCCATATGGTAAAAGAAGCACTGATGTTAAACTCAACTGGGAATCAGGACTTCCACCGGAAGATTAATAGTTGCTACTTTCTTCTCCCCATATCTAAATGGTAACTTGCCACATGCCACTTCTAGTATATCCATTTATCTCTGCCTTGCTAGAATAACAAAAACGAAAACAAAACCCGAGCCAGCCTTCTAGGTCTCCTCTCTTTATTTATCAATCCGTATCCAATCTGCAGCCACTTTGATTTGATTCTGCCTTCTAACTGTGACATTTGTTCAGAATCTTGGGATGTACAATAGCAGTGGAACAGACTGCTTTTGATAATGAAATGTTTTACTCAGCAAAGGTTTTTGGAAGAAAACAAGTCCTCCAGGGACGAGTATTTCATTGGCTTAGAAGCATTTCTTTGTCTATGAAAGCAAGAGAGGCCATCATGTGTGAGTGAGTTGAATATGTAAGTGGACAATTTTAACTTGCCACGGTATTACAAATAATCTCAGCAGAATCATATGCGAAGTACTGAGGTACTCAAAGGAAAAACTAAGAGTGAATAGTTAAGATCTACCACCACAGATCAGCAATCATTGAAATATTCATAAGAACATCTTCTGTTGGTGGCAATTGCATTCCAGGAATTCTTTCATATAAGAACATAATCACAAAGCTTAATAAAACATCCCAGAGTAGAACACAATAATAACTGGAGTCTTCTAACCACAGATGTGCTGCCTGATCCTCTTCCTGTCTGACTGATTATGGACCATAAAATCAGTGTAGACTTTAACTACTTAGACAGACTTTCTCCAAGATGATCTTTCTCCAACCAGGCCCTTCAGGTCTTCCAACGATGCATCCACCATGCTGCTGATATCCTCTTCTTCTCTTTCTATCTTTTTCAACATTACAGCCTTCTCAAGGGAGCAGGATCTTAACATAATGTGTCCAAAATGTGATACTTTGAGCCTGGTCATTTGTGCTTTGAGTGAGTGCTTTTTGTTTTCTTGGCTATTCATGGTATTCTCAGGAGTCTTCTCCAGCATCATAGTTTAAAAGCATCAATACTATTTCTGTCCTCCTTCAAAATCCAACTTTTGCTTCTAGAGAGTGACACAGGGAAAACCATTTCCTGATTGATTTTGATTTTGTAGGTATAGACACATCATGGCATCTCAATATCTTTTCCAAGGCCTTCATTGTTATCCTATCAAGTGCTAGTTCTGTGGCATATTCTTGGTTGCCAGTTCCTTTACTATGGAGTCAATCCTAAAAGGCAAATCTATCCGCCACTTCAATGTCTTCATTGTCAGTTCTAAGGCTGGTTGCTGACCCTATTGTCATTTTTTTTTCTTTTTAATATTTAATCTTAGTCCTTTTTCGCTGTATTCCTTGAGTTTCATTACTAGAGCTTTTCATGTTTATTTGGTAGTAAGTCTGGCTGGATTCAGTAGGATTTATTCACAACTCCCTGGATTGCAGTGTTTAAAAAGAAAAAAAATTAAGGAAAGAACATTAGAAAGGCAGCTTGTGACATACTGCAATTTTACCTGAGTGGAGTTTGTGTATCCTTCAGTCCCAGGAAAGTTGTGGGATCCTAACAGCCCTTTGTACGGATTCCTAGTGATGTTGAATAGGCCCATATTAGGGATGTCCATGTGACCATTGTGATGTGATGTGACCACTGTCAAATTCCACACACATGCACACACATCTTTCCTCAACTGAAGATAAGATTTCACAATAAACAAGGTGCCAAAGAAACAATTTCACCACAAATTCACTTTTGGATATGGGCGAATATTAAACTGCTGAAAATTTACAGATAACTTGCCTATAAACAGTTGGAAAATCCAAGCAGAGAAAAGAGAGATTCAGTCAATAAAGAGAGTAATACATGTTGTTCTCTTACGCGAAACAAAATGAGCTCTAGCACAAGGTAAAATATTATGTAGCATCTCATATTTTCCCATAATTTTTTCCTATAAATCCTAAAATGGAGATTTCATCAATCTGAATGGGCTGTTGTTTAAGTACTAGTCTAATTGGACAACAAGAATTGTAGTATCCATTCTAGTGCAATTATGCCCATCATTTTTATTTCTTAAAAATGAAAACAATTACAGTACTATTTTTCAAAGTTCTAGTTTTACAGTTAGCACCAAAGAGAACAGATAGCAGCAGTTTTAATAACTATTTATTTATATTTATTTGTCACATTTATACAGCTGCCCATGTCACACCAAGTGACTCTGGGCAGTGTACAACAATTAAATAAAACAGCAAATCATTATAAAAAGATAAAAATTATTAAAGTGAAAATATTATCAAAAATTGTAAAATATACAAACCCCATGGAGAGAACAGAATATCAATCATAGTGGAGCCATCTAAGAATGTCTCCAGTTCCCAAAGACCCCCAGGCTTGATGACATAACCAGGTCTTGAGGGACTTCCTAAACAACAGCAGGTAAGGGGCAAACCTAACTTCAGGAGGGTCAATGTTCCACAAGGAGGGAGCCATGGCAGAGAAGCATCACTTAATTCATCAGAGGCAGAGATGTATAGTTGGGTATCATCAGCATACTGATGATACCTCACTCCGTGGTGACAGATGAGCTCACCCAGTGGCCTCATGTAGATATTAAATAGGAGAGGGGAGAGCACCGAACCCTGCAGCCCCCACATAGTAGGGGCTGAGGGCGGGACCTCTCCTCCCCAATCATCACTGACTGGAGTAGACCCTGGAGAAAGGAGGCAAACCAGCACCGTGCTCCCCACTCCCAGTCCCCTGAGCCGATCCAGAAGGATACCACGGTCGATGGTATTGAAAGCTGCCGAGAGGTCCAGTAGGGCAAGGATGCATGCCCGATCCCACCCAGTATAATTGCACTCCTGATATATGTGATTATCAACAAATCTCACAAATGCTAGAGTTTTGTCTTCTCTCCCCATCTTATTCTGCAGAATATTTATTATTATTTTTAAAGAATAGGTGCCCAATTTGGGATTGAGCCAACCAGTTCACATGAAACAGTAACAGAAGTGGGTAATATAATGTCAGATTGCAATTCTCTATTATTTCTTATCAGACTGTTTTGGCTAGCACTTAAGGAAGCTGAGGTGAACAAGGTCTAGAGAGCCACATCTGCTTAAAGTTTGAATAAAGGCATAATATGATTGCCCATGATTCTAACCATACCATATATTGCAAAGGAGCATTTTTATACTCCATGAAGAAAACCTAAATGGTGTCATTGATTGACAATGACAAGTTGATACTTACTGAAGGACTTGCTGTCTGTTTTACCCTGGGTGCTGAACATGTCAAAGTAGCATCGGGTATACGACAGATCTATTTTTAGACAGAACATCTACTGTGTTCTACATACCATATATGAACACAGAGAATGCATGCAGAATATATTTATTATATACTCTTATAGTTTACCACTATTTATTAATATTGTCCAAAATCCATAAGCCCATCTCCCAATTTTCTCTAGGGCTTTGTCTCCAGATGGAACATCTCAAAATATCTCCTTTACTTGGAGCCAGTATGTTGCTATGGATGCCACTGGATTATAGACCTTTCTCACAAGTCTTCTAATTTAGGGCTGCTTGTTTCGCATCACTGAAATTGAGCTTTAGGTCTTTCATATTGTCCAGTGTGTACATTCCAAGTGGCTATTCAGATGTCCTATTTTGATGTAATGTATATTTTATTCTGTGATCAAATCTTTGGCTACTTGAAAACTTCACCAGCATTCTGGCCATGGCTAGCTGCCAATGCTGAAACACCAGTTATCCCAAATGCAGTAGGATTTCTTTATTTGATTTGTCCGTTGACAATGAACACATGCCTGGTTTTGTGATCTCTTCACAGGGGATCAACTTTATCCAGACTTGGGACATCTCTTTTACTTATTTAGCAAGTCTTTGTAAAAATATAATATTGACCAGATGTGGGGTTTTTTTTGGGGGGGGGTATCTTCTATAAACTCTGCAGGAGGAATCTTTTCCTTGCATCCATACAGTCCTCTTTACTTTTATCTAAGGCATCTGTTTAATTTGTTCTCCCTGTTTAGAAATTCACTACAACACCTATAAAACATAAATATGCAATACATCGTGACAGCATAAATTGGCCTGCTGCTCTGAAAAAAAAAAATCCATCTGTAATCATAATGCATCCCAGTGCTGCCATGTTTTATAGTCTGCACATTTGTATGGAAATCAGCAACCAGAATAATTTTAATACTTGAAAGTCATAAATGAAGATTAATAATACTACTGGATACTACTAAACTAAACTCATCTCTTGGCTATTTCACGAAATAAGGAAATACGACTGTTAAACCAAGATTCTTTCAAACCCAGAAACTAACCTAATACCAGTAAGCCCATATTTCATTTTTTGTGTCAGGTAATTAAAGCTCCCTAGGAATCATCTGCAGTTGCGTATCAAAAAGCAACAGATATCCTTCCGAGGTAGCAAATTAAGACAAGGGGTCCACAACACAAATCTATGCCAGAATGCATTTTCACAATTCAACATTTTGCAGGTCCACCTTGGCCACTGAAGTTTTTGTCTGGATTAGTTAGGTAGCATTCATTACTTCTGTACTGTAAGCAGAGCATTTTTTTTTTTTTTTGCAGAATAGCTATAAATATATTCATCAGCAAAAATACTGTGTTCTTAGTAGATTGTGCAGTTATCATCTGCTTTTCACTTCATTTAATTGCTATAATAAAAAAAGTATCTCATCTCGATATTGAATTCAAGAGGTGACTTAGGGCAACCCAAGATTCTTTGTGTATCAGCCATCATTACGGTATCTAGAAAAGAATAGGTAAGCCTCGGGTTTAGTCCTGAACATTATCAGTTAAAACAATCTCATGTAACTAGACTGGGAGATAGCTAATTATTTTAATTACATCAGATTATGGTGCATTCTGATTAGCAACTGCTCCTTATGTCAGAGGACTTTCACATCACCTGACCCACTCCTTTTAATTGGAGATAACACGGACTGAATTGTAGGCTTTCTGTATGCAAAGCATGTGCTCTAATTTTGAACTATGGTTCCTTTCAAAGCCCATCTCTTGGAGTGCTTATACACATTGGTTTACAAATCTGTTACAAACAGAAACAGTGTGATTAGTGGTGTGATTCACACATGTTGCTAAGCTATAAGCCATGTTTACAAATCACAGTGGCATTACATTAAGCCAAAACCATACTGATTACAGTATTTAGCCTCCCCATTGACAACCCCGACCCTGCTCGCCTTCCAGAAGGTGGTGAAGATCAGTATTCCCCCAGACAATGGGGGAAATGGGTCAAGCACAGAAGAGATTGCCTACAGAGATTGGGGTTTTCCCCCCCTTGCTTATTTAAGCAATCTCTCTGCTTTGCAAAGGGGTGGGGGGAGAAAAAAAAAACAAGCAATCTATATAGACAATCTCTCTTGTGCCTTACCTGTCCCCCCCACTCCCACTCGCAGAGCAGAGAGAATGGAAAGGAAGAGATTACAAGAGAGTAAGCGAGAACACAGGTGCTTGGGGCTCCCAGCCCCAAGCGCTGCCAGCGCCACTGCATTCCTTTCAATGTGTATTCCCCATTGTGTGCCTGCTTACTCTCTTGTAATCCCTTCCTCTCCAAACTCTCTGGTTTGCAAGAGGGGAAAAAAAGAAAAACAGGTCAGGCACAGGACAACTGGTACTGACTATAATGGCAACCACATGACTGAGGAATGCTGCGAAGGTTGCAAATGTGGGCACTGGTCATAAAGGTTTTTTTCAGCACTGTTGTAACTTCAAACAGTTGCTGAACGAGGCAGTTGGTAACAAGGTCTACCTGTAATTGGACAGTCTATTATGACAGTGTTTATAATTTTGACAGCATTCTTGGGGTTTGTCACCTACAGAAAGACTTTCCAATTTCTTACTAAGCCTAGTAAGAAATCCATGCACAATACAGATTGTCATCTTCTACTTGGAAGAATAAATGAAATTATTTCTCCGCTCCTTATTTATAATTGAATCAACCTCGATATTATGATCCTCCAAAATGGTTTTGGGATTTCACTTAAAAATTAACTATTCAATTAAGAGACTGCTGATCCATTACCAATAATTCTTTAAGAGCTGGGTCATCTATCACATTATAGCTTAGAAAGTATAGCTTAGAAAACTATATGAATAAAGCTACTACAGGTAGTCCCCAGTTTAAGAATGAGTACTGTTCCCAAGGTCTGTCCTTAAGTCAAATTTGTATGTAAGTCGGAACATGTAAGTAGTATTGTGTAATTAACTTGAACCATCGTGTCTTTAACTCGAATCACTGTGCATTTAACTCAAGTTTTGCTACAATAGGCTCTGTTCTTAGCTATGGGTCATCTGTAAACCAGGCATTCTTAACCCGGGGACTACCTGTACTCAAAGATAACCACTATTATTACAGGTTAATTAACTACAGTAGTATTTTGGCTTTACTACTTCAAACTGGAAAAACGTACAATGAAATCACTTAGAATTGGGATGACTATTGCATTAACTGCTTATCATGTAATTTAAGTATATAAGCACACAGAGTTGCTGTGCAAGTTAATGAAAAGTAGGGTCCCTTGAGAGGGAAATCCCTAGTCTTAGAGGCCAGGCTTATGATCCTTCTTTCTGAAACCATATTAGGGCTCCCCCATTTGATCTGTGAAAATGCAGGAAAGAGATACAGAAAATGCTAACTCTTTGCTGCCATCTTGAGTGGACTAGAGTTGTGCAGCCCATATGTGGACTAAGTAATACCTGCCCAATATCCTGGTGACTCTGTTGCAGGTCAGATTGATACAAATCTGTGACCCTGCTTTGTATTTGGCTGCTATTTCCAGCTAAACGCCCTGCCATTTTGTTAGGTGTCTCCACTCCTAAGAATTTCTTGTTCTCTAACATTTGCTGTCCTTTAAAAGTCGCAGCCTTTGTTCTCGGGTTATGATGACAATTGCAACCAAAGTTTCCATTGCTAAGCATTGTGGTTGTAAAGTGCAACATCATGTGACCACATTGCATAGCGGTGGCAATCCCAGAAGTCTCGGTTGCACTCGTAACCCCAGAACCGTACAGCTCGTTAACCAAAGACCTCATGTGACCTAGTGGGAAAGTGGGAAAACTCATATGATATCAATAAATGTTCCCTCACCCAATTTCTACTTCCAACACTATCAAGTTGTCAGTCAGCCCTTTAAAACATTCTCGGGGATCTCCAGTAAATGTAGATAACATTGTATTGATTTAGTCTCATCTTAAGATCATAAGAAACCTACTTAATACTCCTGAGCTATAGAATATGGAATATTCCAACTCTTCATTCCAGAGTTACTGCAAATAACAGATATCCACTTTATCAAAATTCTTTATTAAAAAAAAGAGTGTAGACTTAGAGTAATCCAAAACTTATTCCAATATGGATAGCAATTCAGGAATTTTAGACGCTGCTAATAATGTCTGTACCAAATTGTAATATCAAATGTTTTAATTGGATATCCTGGTACTCCAGTTTCAGACAATACAAATGTCTAAAATAGTTCGATGCCCTCCCAGATAGTTCACTGACCTCACTTTGGACATTTAGAAACCTCTTGAAAACCTGTCTCTTTAAAAAGAGTATTTGGGCACTGTATGCATACTTGCGACATAACTCCAAATTGCTAAGCAGAGGTTTCTGGCCAAACCTACAGTTCATGGGCAAAGAGCGGGAAAAGCTACTTAATTCCTACATACGCACACGCCAATGCAAGCTTCTTGGCAACAATATGAAGGTGGTTTGCCATCGCCCTTTCACTTCGGGCTTTCCATGCAGCAACGCACTCGAAGATTACCTTCGCGGCAGCATTTGTCGCTACACGCGCAACTCAGCGGCCGTCACGCTCCTGCCCGCCGCGGACTCTTAGGTTTGCGTAGCCCATCGGTTTCCGGTGAAGAGAAGCGGAGGTGACGCGCACCCGCTTTTGCGCCTGCGTACTAGCTGGCGAGCTGTCACGGCTCGCGTCTTTCGTTTGTTGTTGCTGTGGCAGCCGCGGCCTTCGTGGCCTGGCTGCGAGGCGTTCGGGCAGGACGGAGGCTCCGGGAAATACCAGCGGCAGCTCCGCCGCTATCTCCTCCTCCTCCCCTTCTCCATCCCCGCCGCAGTCGCTCACCTTGCTGGTGATGCAACCCTGCGGCGGGGACGGAGAGGCGGTGGGCGCCATGCTGCAGCCTCAGGTGGTACAGCCCGCGCAGGCTGTCTCCAAGGCGCCGTCCGCCCAGGGCGGGCTCATGCTCTTCTATGAGCTGGGGCCCGCCGGCGACCCCGAAGGGGACAGCGAAGCTGGCGCCGGAGGTGCTGGCGCGGAAGGTGCGTGCAGTCCTGCTGGTGGCCTGGAGGACCTGGACGACGAGGATGAGAGCGGCGCCCAGTCGGGGGGAGGCGGCGGCGGGTGCAAAAGCTGCACGTACGAGGGCTGCAACGAGACCACTACCCAAGTGGCGAAGCAGCGCAAGCCTTGGATGTGCAAGAGGCACCGGAACAAGATGTACAAGGATAAGTACAAGCGCAAGAAGAGCGACCAGGCCCTCGGAGGCGGCGGCGGCGGCGGGGGAGGTGGAGGCGGCCCCTGCTCGGCTACCACCGCTGCGGCGGCGGCGGCTGGAGTTGGACTCTCTGGGAGCAGTGGGCGAGTTGAGGTGAGGTGGAGAGGCGGTCATGGCGACAGGGCTGATTCCTTGTGACGGTACTTTAGCTTGGTTTTCTAACTAGTTGTCTAGGTTGAGTTCGCATGGCATAAACTAGCCTACCGCGTTAGGCGAATTCATCCAGTTTGGCTAATCCAGAAAATGGGTACGTTCAGCTCGGTATTTGTAGGCATGATTTCTGAAAGCAGCTTACGGCAAGAAACCCGTATTTTATATCTCTTGTCTTTTTCACGAAGCACTGTAGTGACAGAGTTCAGAAGTTCCTTGGAGGAAATTCTCTAAAACATGTGCATGTGCTGTTCTAAATGGGAGCCTGTAGTAAATGTTATCATTTACTGCTTTACCATCCAAGGCCAAACCAGTCCACTAAGTGTTGTTTGCTGTTGTTGATGCTGCTATCTAGGAACTTAATGCCAATCTGTTCTGGTTGCACAGTGCAATAGCTACACTAACTTTCAACTACCAAATATCACATGTGGCTGCCTTAATTATTGTAGCCTAAACTCACATCACTTTTTCTGGCAGTCACTTTTCTTGTTACTGTGTTTTCTGTGAGGAAACACATAGAACTCATCTGGATGAACAAGGAAACAGCTCTTGCTGAAACCTGGGCTGATAGCTTTCAGGTTGAATTTTAAATGAAGCTGCTGAGTGATTTTTGAACACGTGGGAAAGCTTTCATCCACTTGTGAAACTATAGGCCAGGGATAGCAGTATAAGACAGTTTTGTAAATGAAATTCGATTAAGTTTCTGCTAGAGTTTGTGTAGGTCAGTGCAGTTATAGCCTCATTGCTAGAGCAGAAGCTATTTACAAGGATAAAGGCTTACTTGATAGGATTCTTACATTTCTAATTTCTCAGAAATACTTCTGACTTAAAAATTAAAATAGGTTTGAATGACTCTAGAATAAACAAATTGTGGCTTCAATGGAAGATAGTAGAGTCAGAATTCTTTGTTACTGATCTTTACTAGAGATCTTTATCCTGTAACAGTTTCTAACGTTTATTAAAATAGTTTGAAATTGGTTTATAACTAAAGTTACACCACGTGCCTACTATTCTGTGTTAATTACTATAAATTATTTGCTTGATAAAGAAAAATTATTTGCTTGATAAACTTTTAAACGAAATTATTAAAGATCTGACATGCTCTATTTTTCAAAAGATGTTTTACTATAGAGAGAAATGAAATAATCAAAGGGTTTACTTACTAGGCTACCCCCTAAGTGATGTAGATGTTTTCTGACAGAACAAATACAATTTACTTTTCCTCTTTTTTTGTGTGTGTGCGTGCTAAGGATTGCACTGAAACTTCCGTTTCTGTATCAAAGCAAAGAACAGGTAATATTGGAGATCGGCCTGCAAAACCTACACTTTTGGAACAAGTTCTAAACCAGAAAAGGCTGGTAAGTGCTGATTAATTTCTGAAAAGCTGCTTTATAAGATGAATATACTAGTAAAATATGATAACTGTTCTGCTACATTTATTTTATAAGAGCAGGTTAACACAAGAAAAGTATTTGATTATGTGCTGTTAACCGCAAGTTGAGAAACGCTGTGAATTTCAGGAGGTTGTTGTACTTTTAACTCCTAACCTCCCTTGCTCCTTACTATTGGCCAGGCTGGCTGTTGCTGTTGGAAGTTATGGTTTTCCAGATATTGCTGAATTGCCAGTCAATAAACCAATATATTCTGGAAGTGGTCTGTTCAAATTGGGAAAGATGAAACTTCTAAAGTGAAGAAATAGGGGGGCTGATGTAGCATCTGAAGTACTTGTTGGCCCTGTTCACAAAACATGAGTGACTTAATCATCTCTCTCCTAATCAGATGACTCATTTTTCTGCACTAGCAGGGCATGACCTGATAGTTGCCCACTGTTTTTGTGGTCCTCTCAGCTGGTGCAAAGAAGTTAGGAACCTGCATCCTCCTGTTACTGTTTTTCCCCCCCCTCCATAGCAAAAACAAAAAACCACACTGGTGTGATCAAGATTAGCAGCACAGTGAAAAGGTTGGGGTGGGGAACTTATTCATACTCTGTTTCTGCCATTCTCTAACCTCCTCCCCCAGCATGCAGGTGGAGGAAGATGGAAATTGGAATGACAGTAGAGATTATACTTCTAAAGAGGCTCCACCGTTTTTGTGGGTCTTAAGATACTGTTTCTATCTTGGAAGAGATAAGGGATAATTAACTCCTAAATAGTAGTCTGCAGAACAAGGCCACTATAGATCATAGTGTGTCCCAGGAACCCTTAAGTTCATAACTATATGGGATCTGAGAAATAAAGGCAAAATGTTAAAAATGGGAAAGAAGGAAAGCTAAACTAATGGGCAAAGAAAAAATAATAGTTATTTAATTGGTTTGTCCCACTGAATGCAGTAATATGTGGTTATGTGGAGACTCTGCATGTAATATATTTTATGCAGTGTCAGGGTTGGAACTGGTGCACTTGTATTTTTGTTTCTATCTAGTCACTTCTGAGAAGTCCTGAAGTTGTACACTTTCTGCAAAAACGACAACAACTGCTAAGTCAACAGGCATTGGAACAAAGACAACAGTTTTCAGGAGCACCAATGTAACAGCAACAGTTTCATAGCAAAAGTAAACACTATTATAATGGAGTCTGTTGAATTCCTGTAACTGTTGTAGATGGTTTCATTTTCTGTATTACCCGTTTGCTTTTTTTAAAAATTTGAAAATGATGTTTAACACTTATTTTAGATTGTTTTTATGTGCAGCTTCTCCTCTCAATTAAAAACTTCCATTGATTAGTTTTGGAAGTGATATTGATGTTTTTGGGAAAGATTAACTGATAGCGACCAATAAGCTGCTTTTTATTTTATGCAAAGTAACCTTGCATAAAGTTATTATTTTATGACATTCATTAAAGAAAACAATAGTTACTTTCTATGGAAGTTTTAAATAGTGAACTTTGAGCCACTCCAGTAACAACTTGTTCAGGAAGCCAAATCTGAGCATATTTTACTAACTGGGGAACTGCAGCAAGATTTGGCTCACAGTTCCATTACTGTTGTTAGATTTGTCTCCCAGGCAATCTAATTGATAATCTCTATATTACATTATAAATAATGTGTCCCAGATTTGTATTAATGTTATGTACATTTTGTACACATGGTTTAATATTTAGTGTATTTAAGCATATTACTGCCAGGATTCATTAAGAGGCATTTATTTGTATTTATTTATATTATTGTTGCATTTTAATGACTTATTTGTACTAAGGAACACCCATAGTTTATACAAGACTATATTAAAGCATCATTTTGTATATTTGTAATTTTTGAACTCTTTCTGAATATAGTTTTTTTTTTAAACTTTGTAAAATGTCATTTAAGTTAATTTTTTACATTTTTAAGGATTTTGTAATTGTACATACTAGGTTGACTTCAGTCTTAAGTCATGCTGAGATCAATAGAACTAATCAATCCAAGGACTCAGTAATTTTAGTGATTCTATTCTAACTAAGTCTGAATCAAGCCATTGTATATAACTGGTACTGTCTTCTTAGGTTATCATGATCCTGATTAGCTTAGTATTTCTCAGCAAGAACTTCTTTGTATTTATAGGAAAAGAAATCCTAAGCTGTGTCAAAAAATGCAAATTAAAAACATGGTGGATTTTTTATTATTTCTACATTAAATGTTTAACCAACTATTTTGGGTAATTTTTTCAATACTGTTTGAAAGAATAGTTACAATTCAGCCGCTGGTTATATTCAATATTCTGTTTCATTGTCCATTTCTGTATATGCAATACATGATATGACCCATAATGGAGTATATTTTGGTGTGCCAAGACTGTATGGTGAGACAAGCTGCTCTTACACACTAGTATACCACCTTTATTAAGTGAGAATTCCTAGCCATACTGCTGTCGAAATTATTTTAGAAACAAGACCAAGCCAGTAAGCTTCAAGAAAGGAGCTTCCAGGAAGCAGATGTACAGGGGAAATGAGAGGGCTGGTTGCTTTCAAACTTTCATGAGATACCTCCATTAACTCAAACACTGTTTGGGATAGATGCAGAAAGGGCTATAATTAAACTTAATGCAGTTGAATATTATATGTCACTGTATGTACTGTTCTTAGTTATATGTGCATCATAAATACATTTACTACTACTACTGAACTAAAATACATGTACTTCAAGCCTTAGTAGTTCATTAGCATTCCAATTTTATACCTGAAAGAGCTGTACAAAAACAATAAGCATTTTTAAACAGTAAAAAATAGACATGATTCTCACATTTTTACGTTTATGCTAACTAAAGGATATTTGGTAGTGTCAGTTGGCTTTTTATACAGTTACTCAGTCATGAGAAATGGGCAACAAATTTGTACCAAATATGTTTATAAACAGAAAATAAAATTGACAGATATCCTGGGCTGCTTTTGTTGATTAAAATACAGTGGTACACATTTAGAACAGCAATGGTATGTGCTTGTTAAATTAACAGTTTAAATTTTAAATTATTTTGAAGAAGATATAGCATTATTATAAATCTTAATTTTTTTCATATAGTACTGCAAACAAAATAGATGAAACTATGTATTTCACATTCTGTGTATGTCTTCATCAGATTACTTACAAAATTACAATAATAAATCAGTTTTCCTGAACTATTTTTTTTAATGTGTAACATTTAGCAACATTTGTAGAAATCCATGTTGGTACTTCAACTGTAAAAGAAACTGAAATGAAATGAGCAACCAGTCCTAACATTCCCTATCAATCAGACTGCTAGGAAATTCTTCTATTGTTAATATATTTCTCATTCGCTTGACATGACATAATCTCTTTAAAATTGGTCAAATCTAAAAATAAAAGCTATAGCAAAATTTATAGAATAATTTTGTTGGTGAAAAATTGTTGTAATCTTATTGAACTTTCTGCAGTATAATAATACTAACACAAAAAATACTCCTTGGGGCACCTCTGCTCTGTCAAAGTGAAGGAAAATGGTTATTTTCTGTTTATTTAATTATGACCAGAAGTATACAGATCTGCATGCACAGACGTAGGTAAGAGTATTAGTATGTGTTAAAATTCACCCTCCAAAATGATCAGGGGTGGCGTATTTCTATTTTTGAAGAGTAAATAAGCAGATAAAGGGTCATTATTGCAAGAATACCAAGGCATGTCTGCTCACATCTTACAAAATTTTACAATTTTTATTTTGTATAGTGAGGTTGAAGAGAATTTTTTTAGTTATTAATATTTCTTTAAAATTATTTGCTTCTAAAAAAAAGAATGTTGACTATACTGCTACAAAGAAAATGATTAGTGAAAATAGACTAAGTGTATTGGGCTATGCAAAGGGCTAAGAATTAAACACTGGTGGGATCTAGATAATTTTTTACATTTGTGATTATTTTAATTGATTCAGACAAGTTTATGGTAACAGTCTACACATAATCACAAATAACTGCATAGATTCTTGTTCATAATAATGGAGCACCATCAAATCCTCAAAGCAGATTAACTATTAGGAGTTTAAAAATAATTTATAATAGTTGAAGATGGAATAATTTATCTTAAAGTAGATACTGTGTAAACATGGTTACAGGTGTTTGGTTATTAAAAATGTATAGTAGTTGTCAAGTAACAGGAGGTGGAGGAGGAAGAATGCATGATTGGGGCATGGCCTTGTTTGAAGAACAAAACTAGAATATTTGTTTCCTAGGTTCATGCTGTAGAAACAAATGTCTGTTCTGCTGTCATTACTGAAAATGATAGTTTGTGCCTTCAAATGAGCTCAGTGAAACCTATGAATAATTTTATTAAATGTGTAATCACAATTATAAATTGTATTTTTGTCCTGGCAGTGAACCACGATTTAAAGCTCTGTAGAGTGTCTGAGGCATTTATTTCACCTTGTAGTTCATTCTCCATTTATCTGGAAGTAAGCCCTATTTAATTCAGTGGAACTGAGTTCTGAATAGACACATACAATATTTCATATCAGTACCAGTGTCCTTTATTTCATTAGATTTAGACACCACCTGACTCCAAGGTGACACTGGGTAGCTCACAATTTAAAACAAAGCAACAATTTACAAAATACAATATAAACTATGCAAGATCAGCATCCATATGAACAATGCACTATATATGCAAAATCACATCTAACAAGGGCACAAGGTGTTTAAATAATTCCCTTCCTCCACAGTTCTCTGTAACTGTAGTCTGACCACCTAAAAAGGAAAGGTTGAAGACAGAATTTTTGGGTTTAAGGATGGCTTCTTGAGGAGGGGGCACACTACAGTTTCCTTCAAGGCTGAAGGCATCACTCCTCTCAAAGAAGCTACCACAGCATGGACCCAACTAAGAGTCACCTCCCTGGCTGCCTTAACAACCCAAGATCTCCTGGATCGCATCAGCCTGTTCCATTTGATCTGGCAGGGAATGTATGCTAAGTGTTCCAATGGCCAGGGATTTGCATTTGGTGGGTCCCAGGAAGAGGCCCTTCTCTGCCGCGGCTCTGCCGTGGAACTTTCTCCCCCGCCCCCGAAGTGAGGCTCACCCCTTCCCTGCTGTTGTTTAGGAAGTCCCTCAAGACCTGGTTATGTCATCAGGCCCGGGAGTCTGGGAACTGGAGACATTCTTAGATGGCTCCACTATGATTAATATTCGCTGTCTCCATGAGGTTTGTGTATTTTAAAATTTAAAATTTTTAAACTTTTTGATATTGTATTTTAATAATCACTTTATTTTTTATGATTGTTTTTATCTATTTATTTTATTTAATTGTAGTATGTCACCCAGAGTCACTTTGTGTGAGATGGGTGGCTATATAAATGTGCTAAATAAAGGACCTGGATCTAATTAACAGATGGCTGAACTAACAGTTCAGAGAATCTTACGTACTTTCTCGAGTCAGTGACTCAAATTCATCCCAGTTGCACCACAAGACTGAGCCCTAGGAACCTAAGCTGGATTGGCCCAGTTGAAATCCAACTCCAAGTGGATCTGAGCAACTTTATCTGCCAAATAGAATATTCCTCACAGTGGCCCTGCAAATGATCCTGTGACCTCTGTCCCCACTGGGGTCCAGGTCACCCTAAAGAGGGCCACTGGGCAACTATCAGCAGATGCAATTCGGGTAGAGAAATATTGATGTTTCACTGCCCTTATCTCCATGAGGTAATCCCAAATATGGATTCTTACCCATGTTCGATTAGTCTGGCTTTGTCTGCCAATGTACTCTAGGCATCTCTTCTTGTGCTTCATTTCCCAGATCTTCTCAGTAATCCAAGACACATCCTGGGATTGATACACAGGAAGAGATCACATACCAGCAATATATCCAAGGCCGCAACTGAACTACCCATCGGATTCCCAGGGAAAATGCCAAGCTCCCTCTGGAATCCCATTGGGCCCATCAGTTGCCAGGGAGCATGTTGATTGAATAGGCTCCATCTTCCTGCAAGGGGGAGGGGCAGGTGATGCCATCTGATTGAAAACAGAGCGTGATCTGTCTGTCCAGAGAAATGGATTGATATTGTTCCCCATTACCAGATCACATCGCAATGATCTCAAGGCAAAAAACAGATCTGATATGTGGCCACTGGAAGGCCTGTTGTTACCATAGAGGCCATGAACTCCTGAGCTGACTGACCTCAATGGTGCCAGGTAGCAAATGTTACCTCAGGATCTCTATTGCCACCCCAGCAGCAGAATCCAGCAGCTCAGGCAGTACACCAGAAGCAAGCCGACTGTTCCCTAGAGGCCAACTTTAATCAGAAAGCTTCACATCTAGTTATATGTGAGCAGAGCCTCTGAGGCCTCAATAAGCTCATGGATAATAATAGCCACCTGACCCCCACCCCCACCCCATATTTTGGCTGATGCAAAACCTGAAATCCAGGTGGACACAATTCTAAGAGAAGTAACCCCCCCCCCCGCCGAGCCCAACTAGGTCTCAGCTATACACACCAGGTCAGCACCCTTGTCTATGGTATGATGGTGAACGAGGGCAGCTTTATTACAAGGCCACCAGGCATTTAGAAACAGCAGCTGAAGCCCAGGGTCACAAGGATACATTAACAGGCATTAAAGGTAGAAACCACGGCCAGATAGCTAGACCGCTTTCAAGCAGTAGACTCAATGTCCCCAAGTGCGGCCCACTCCAGAGTTCCTACCATACCTACCTCTGCCCATCACCATCACAATGATCCTACTTGCCCTCTCAATCCCCCCCCAACCCACTCCCACCTTTTGCTTCCTCTTCTCAGTCCAGGGCACACATTCATCAAACATCCTGTGGGATGTGGGAATGACCTTGGGAGTCAGGAAGAACAACTGCAGCCTAGACAAGGGTTTAATAAATGAAATTTGAGTCTGAAGGAGGGGTGGCGGCGAAAGTGTCTCAGAAGGGACCTTCCCTAGTTTTCCGGAGAGTAAAAGGAGGAAGGGGTACTTTCAGATTTGCAAGATTCTGTTAATGTAACCTTACAATAAAGATAGAGTGGGTACTTCTGGTTGTGTTTCTTGCCTGGGCTACCTTGCAAAGCTAACACTTCCCTGCACACATCGCACTAAATGCCCCTATCAACCTATCACTTACAAGGCACCTAACACTCTTGGCCATTCCTGTAAAAAGCACTTAGTGGCCTCTGGGGAATCAAGCCCCCATGGCAGATGGCCCAAAGTGCATCCAGCCACCCTACAATCTCCCCCAACCTGTTCTCACCATTTGGTCCCTCCAACCAGGCCAGAGCATTCGTTCACTGAATCTCCCCACCCACACCACATGTAACACATACCAAATGCTGCTGGTCATTCCACCCCTCACTTTAGGAAGGAGCTTTAGGATTATTCATCCATGTATGGTTCAGTTAACAAAATCCCATTCTACCCTAATTTAAGGAAAAAGACTTCAAGAGTAAATAGTTGCTACTCTTACTCTTGTCTTAGTTCCATTATGAGGGGAAAAAAATCAATTCAATTACTTTAGATAAGCTACCAATTCTGCTACTTGAGCTAGATCAGTGATGGCGAATCTTTTAGGCTCAGTGTGTCAAACATTTGGAAAATGACTCTGCTGGTGTGTCACCTCCCCGTCCCAAACAAAAGAGAAACAATTCTTTATGTATTTATTTTTAAAAAATACAGTCCAATCATGTGAGGTGCTATATACAGTATTATATAAAGAAACCTCAAATAATTACAAAAATGAAATACAAGTAAAACAAACTCAGTTACTTTGGTAACGCAAACAGGGAGAATAGTTGTTCGGTGTTGGTGAACGCTGGTGTGCCACCCAAAACATCGTGGCATGTCACCTTTGACAGGAGTGTCATAGGCTCGCCATCACTGATCTAGATTCTATTACAAGTAGTATATACAAGAATTGTTTGGGTAATAACTCCTCAAATATTGGATGTATCATTTTAGTACACTGTAAATTTTCAGATCAAATACTGTAGACTGATGCCTTCTGATTCTCTGCAAATGAAGGCACTTGTAGAAATCTCTTGATGTGCAAAATCCTTAATGTGGTTTCACAACATGGATCCTTGGATATGTGTGGGAGAAAAGCACCTATTATTCAGAGCACTGCTTGCTCTACTCAAATGCTTGGATGTTTACATATGCTGCTAGCTGGAGATTTTGTGGGAAAAGTATGAGACATAATATTCAATCCATTACAAAGTAATGATGATACAAATAAGACACTGTAAATAGCATTTTCCTTTAATTTTCCACATTCTGAAAACATCATTGCTTCTCAAATTTCAATTTATGAATCTAAGTTGAAATCTTTGTTTAAAAAATTTGATCTTTTAAGAGAGCTAGTTGTCTTCCCTACTTTTACCCACACACTTTATTTGGACACCTAAAGAGTTTTAGACATTTCTTTCAATGGGCCAACCTCCAAGTATGCATATGGATCCTGCCTGTTTCAAAGATAGTTCTGCAGATACCTATCAAGTACCCAGACTTAAATAAATCAGAGAAAATGTGTAGATTTTATACAGAATTTTTTAGGTTGCAATCCTATATAGCATCCCAGTAGTCGTGCAATGCTCTCAAACACACCTTCGAAGAGTCCAAGTAGAATTACAATGCTTATAACTGCAGCAGAAACTACGTGGTTTCCTTAATGCTGAAATTCTAATGTCATTGGGTTAAGGTTTAGATCTGTAGGATCCATATGCTTTTTATTGTTCCTGATCCATCCTTGGTAGGGGCAAAAATCTATGCAGCTCCACTGCAAACCATCAGAAAGAAATCATACCAATCAATAAGGCAAGTAGGAAGAAAATACGTATCTTCCTTTTCAGCTGGCTTTAAATAAAAGTGATCCAGTGCCTTTGGTTCTCAGTCTCTAACAGGATTGCTCCTCTAGAATGTCAGAGCATCAACAATTCTACCTTATTCATAGTTATCTTCTTTTTATAAGATTCTATTTCTTTTAACTTTAATATTGGATTGTTTTTCCATACACAATCTACCCAGGTAGCTTCTTCATGCCCACAGCTTCTTTGATAGCAATAACAACTATCTGGATCATTCATGAATAACAGGATTACTTCCTCCCCTCCACCAGCAGCTAATGGAAAGTAAGCCTGAGAATAAATGATCTCTAATGAAGTCTCAGAATCATTAGTAAGGTTCAATTTCTATCAGTAAAAACTGGGATTATTTTTTTTTCCTACAGATTTTTTAGTAGGAAAATAGTTGACCTGTATATAATAGATCATTTAGTTTTTCATGAGACAGGCTTAATACCATACAACTTTCAGTACTTCTAGATTGTTCCCAAAAAGGCTGGATGCGTTTTGAATTATCAACACATATCACTGCTATTAAGAAATGTTTTTCCTCTACACTAGTTGCTGATGAATGGCTTTTCTACCAAATGACTTTTAAATTTTCCAGCAGACCTTTTCAAAGCATGGCATATTTATGAACACATTTAATAGCTTTAAAGTTACTTTTTGTTAATATCTATACAAAAACATTTGGACACAGAAAGGTCTGTCTAAAGGGACCATTTTTATGCAGGCAGTCTTAGCTAAATTCTGAAAGAAGTGATCATATGATTTTTTCAACTGCAATTCGTCAGTAAAGATTTCTCTGTGCATACTGCATTCACCCACTTTTCATGGCTGAACGGGGCTCTTGGTTTACAAGTTCCCAGGACAGTTCTTTTACATTGGCTGTATCTTAGCTAGTTTTTTCCTGTTTGTCTACCCTTCCAGAAAAACAAGCCAGGCTTGTAGGCATAATAATTATGTATCAGTAAGGATTTAAGACATTTGTGTCTCACATTGCTTGAAGATATCAACACTGCAGTAGATGTCACTGAAATTTTTATTTGAAACACCATTTTTTGATTTGTTATGTTTATAAATGTCTTGTTCACAAGTGTATAAAGGAACTACTATGAATGCATATCCTTACAAATATTATGCACTGTTTACTTTATGACTGTGTTTACACAAAACACTGAGGTTAAGTTACCAATGGTTTATCCAACCAAATTTCTTGTATTTACAAATACATTACACTATAAATTGGACAAGTGGGCTGGGTTTGCACTATACACTAGGCTATATATGACTGACTAGTTTGTGGTTCAGTGTGTCATGCAAAGGCAGCTTATGACCAATACATATCTATCTATTTTTCTAAATCAGTTTTATCGTTTTTGTAATGTAATATAGATTCTGCACATACAGTTTAGTTAAACTGTAAACCTTAAGAAGAAATGAAATTCAAAAGTAGTTTGTCATAATTCTATTAGGACTTAAAACTTACTTTTTCATTTTATTATTTAGTCTTAATTTAGATTTTTCTTCCAGCTGCACCTAGATCTGTATTTACCTGTAAGTAGAAGGTAAGATTTCATACATCAAATTAAACTATAGTTCACAGAAACACCACAAAATTGTATTCACCTGGAAGGTGAATTTACTCTTTATATTCACTCTTTGGCAGTGCTATGAAGCTATCCCTTTGATAGTTACATTTGATATACTTTAACAATGAATTGAATAATAAAACTTCTAATAATAGAACTACAATCTTTATCAGTTTTCCAAAACTTATCTCCTGTCAGATCTTTAATTCTTCAGAAGACAGGCTGCAGAAATCCATACATATTGTACATAGGAGACCTAAATCCCATTCTCATCCTCTAAGGTATTTTGCTTACACAGTCTGATGTCATTAAACTATTTTTCTCCATAAATCACTTGCTTCTAGGTTAGCAATGGAGGGGGAGGTATCTATCTGTCAAAGGGTTGGATTTGGACAGGGGTATCCCAGAGCAAGAATATTTTAAAAAAATAATAACTTGGTAATAGTACATTCAAGGGCAGGACACTGAGCCAAACTGATGTTCTAATTAGCAGAATTATACAAAGATGCTGTACTTAGACTTAAGTGCTATCAGATGATTTTCCTCTTCTGGCAAATGCATTTTCAGTTTTTGTTATTACACTTGATCCCTTTTGCACACTGATGCAGCAACTCATTTTTTGGGGCTATTCCAGTGTATTTTTTATCATTCAATATCCATGTACAAAGTGACTAATCAAATAAGTAACAGGTTATAAACTGAAGGAAAGGTTAGCACATATTAACTATATATTACCTTCTACTCAGAATCATTGCAGATGACAATTACCCTAATTTTTTTATGCTTATCTATAATTAGGATGAGTGGGAGGAGAGTATTTTTACTGAAACATTATTTACTTTATAAAGGATGAATTTGAAGAGTTTGAGTGAAGTTGGCAACATGAATCTGAAGAAACAACTATGTTTTGTATTAAGCAAATTGCGGTTGTCATGGTCAACTGTACATTTTTAGTATCAAGGCCCATAATGTCCAAGGGTAATTAATGTCTTGGGGTTAAGATATTGCATAAGTCTTCCCTTCCACTGCAGCTGAAGTATGTGTGAAGGACCACAGTGCCCTGCTAACTGGGCAGAAGTAAGTCATTCTAGATATCACTGTACAAAGAATGGAATTAAAAATATATTAACCATAGCAGCTTCATATGCCCTCTTCCCCACCCTGCCTCATCATCACAGAACAACATAAAGAGTCAGGAAAACACACATTTTAGTAATTCTGGGAATTGGATAGGTGATTTTTTTACACCACAGAGCAGGAGTTATATAGTTCAGTCTGAGTTTTCTCTTCCAAACCAGATAAAGATACCTGGTATTTGGAGAAGGTTGCCTTTGCAGGCTTATAATTGTTACTCAACTGTGCAAAATGTAACCTTTGTAATCACAAACAATATAGTTTTATGTTGAGATCCACATGCCAGGAACAAAATGGAGAACCACAGTCATGATACTCTGATTCTGAGTTTCCAAAAGCATGATATCAAGAAACTGCCCCTGTGTATTTTAGGCAGAACTACTACTTGCTCCATTTGAAAACAGCATTATTGTTTGCAGAATTTAACATTGATATATAATCATATTTTTTACAAAGTGCGAGCAATACTGCTCTCATTCCATACCAAAAAATAGGCAGCTGGGCATATTTGTATAGTTCAGTCTGAATTTTCTCTTCCAAAGCTCATCAACAGACGGAACACAATGGAACTTACTGCCATCTTATTATCTAATAAAACATGTAATACAGCATGAAAAACACTAATAGTATGATTATATATACAGTCATATTTACAGCTATATACAGAAATTTAGGGGAGAATCCTACCAGCCAAGACCTGCAGCAGTATTTGTCCCCCAGTGTATGGTGATAATTCTTATGAAACAGAGGAAATTGGATTATGTGGGGAACCCATTTGTGTCAGCACCTTATCTAGCCATTGCAAAGGTCCATGAAGATGGATCTCAATCCAACATGGAGTACTTGTAACATCCTGGCGATGATATTCCGCTCCCCAGCCCTACAAAAGAGACAAATAATCGGCATAGGTTCAAAGAGATCATTGTTGTATTCTTCATTCCATTCAAGAAAACACTGCTGCATCCATAGGGAAATTTCTGCTGCATCTTTAACCATTATTCATTTTCTAAATAAAGAATATATTCATGTGTTTGCACTTTCTTACATCTTTTAGAAGCAGTATTTGTTTGTGGGATGATTAAATAAATTGTCACTTAAAAGGATTTTAGTCAAATACCTTTCCTAGGAAAACTATGAGCTTGGAAGTAATGATAAATAGTACAACTGTGGATAGCTGATTTAGACAAAGCATGATCTTTAATTCTGCCCACACCATATATGAATAAATGAGAGAGTATTCATATATTTTTGGCTATGTGGGAAAATGTGGGTGAGGACTTGAGACAATACTTGCTGTTTTAAAAGCAGGTTATTTTACTATCTCATTTTATATTTTTGACTAGACATTGTTTATGATGGAATGTTTTAACTTTTATCTTCTATTTGTAAGTGGGAAAAATGTAGGATGTAATAAAAATATATGGACTTGGAGCAAATCCCAGCATTAGTATTAGTTCAACAATTTAAACAGCACCCTTCAGCAAAGATGAATTAAGGAAATTGAGTTTAATATGGAGTTACGTCTATCAAACTCTTGGTTCATTAAATGGTTTTCCATCTCCCTCTGGTGGAGGCTTGATAATCATTTCAGGTTGATGTTGCATTAATTCTTTTCCTACACAAAGCCACACAACATTGCAGTTTTAATTATGCCACTTTTTGAAAATGTAAAGATTATTCCTGTAAGTAAAGTCTCTATAATGTAGTCTCTCAGAATGACTGAATCCTTGGTTATGTTTTCAAAGTGAAACTTGAATCTAAAGAGAGTGGGTGCCATGTAATCACAGCACAGACCAGCATAAATACCTTTGTGCATTTTAGGCAGATATACCATCTTCTTCCAGAAATCAAGTTCAGAGTAAACTTATTCTTCCAGGTTAAAACTGAGGGAACCATACAAAGCCAGTTTGGTTAGTTCGCCTTGTTCTTAATAATCATAACTATTATTAATTAATTAATTATTAATTTAATGTTGATGCCATCCGACTCCAATCAACTCTATAAGGTAATCTAATTTTAACCGTTGTACTAGCCTTGCTTATTGTTTTGTTCTGATTCTACACGCTGACTGCTCAAAAAAGGAAGGCACATTTCTATTCTAATGTATTAGGATTAGGAATACGATAAACAATGAAAAATCTATCACCCTGTTTGCTGTGTGGCTCTGACAGTGAGGAGAGCCAGGAAGACTCATCCTTTGCTTTATGGAGGAAGAATAGGAGTGAATTAATATGTTTTTTTTAAAACAATGTTTAGCAAACATTTGGTTAAATAGGCATGAAAAGCACAAGGGGGCAGGAAAGTGGGAGAAATCCAAAAGCACAGGAATAGGCACAGATCCACCTTCATTGGAGAGTCTGTGCTTGTGTTTGTTGACAAGACAAACAGAATTCAGAGTCAACAGATGCAGAATTCATCCTAAAGTAGAAAAGCCATCTCTTCTCCTGTTTCCAGATATGCCTGTGTGGGTCCAAAGAAGTGCACTACAGTATCATCAGATCTGTCCTCCAGGCAGTTATGAAAGCTATAAATCTTATATGATAAATTAATACTATAATGTGGCTACCTTTTTCTTAATAAATCTCTTTTATGCAGTTCAAATACTTGCCATATAAAAGGCATAAGATATGCTCCATTAATTCACTATAATCCAACAGAAGCTTTCGTATTATGTTCAGTATTAGCACCATAGGAGGGTAAAAAAAAAAAAAGTTTTCCCCAAATATGATGCGTGGGCATGCTTCTCATGTCTCTATCCAGATCTTGTAGATTGAAAATATGCAGAGTGGTAACTAAGGTAATAAAAAGCTAATATGCTTCTATTTTTTGAGTTGCAAACACCTGGATCATCTTTTGTAAGAATTACAGTAACATTAACTGACAGTTTCCTTTGTTGTTATGCTTCAACATGCCACTGTAAAAAGGGGCTCCAGAAACATGTACATGTGAGGGACTACATCCCTGAAGGGTTTCTATACACACGACTGAGTAAAACTAAATGTTTCTCTGGTTTCCCAAAAGGTTTATACTCTTACAAAAATGATCTGGGGGTTTAAAAAATCTTATGATTCTTTAGAATTTCTCTGGCAACATCTGAGCTTAATTTATTGTTGAATGGAAAGAATATGACTGCTCTACTTGTTATCCAAATGTCCATCACTTTGCACATTCATTACCTAAAATGTCCTGGGGGGTGGGGTTCTTATTACATCTCTCCTTGGGATTTATCTGAAATGTGAAAAGTCAACCAGGGGCAAACCCCTGGAGAGAAGATATGAAGCACAGGGCTTACCCACATCTTCTTGCCACCTCCTATTTAAAATATGTGCCAGAATCCCCAAACCCTACCTATGAAAATTTCACTCAATGTTGCTTCTCCTTCAAAGAAAGTTTTGAAAACATTCTTTCTCAGCCTCCCTTCCCATCAAATGGAATGAAAAAGGTAGAATTAAAAATGCAGAAGCAATATTTGGCAGGACTAGTTCTGAGAGTTGAATTTGAGTGAGTGGATTTAACTCAATTTTTCCCTTGCAAAATTCTGGACTCAGAATTGTAGATCTCTCAGATCAGCATTGTATCAAAATCAGCAAGATGGCAGATGGAGCACTCTTGTTCAAGCACTCTGTCAACACTGCATGCTTGTTCAAAAGGGGATTGGGCTTCCATAGCAATGCTTCATCTGCCATCTTGCTGATTTTGAACCCTTTCTTATAGACACTGCTATCGCAAGAGGCTGAAATTGTGGCCTGTACTTACTCCATTCAAAGGAAAGAATTTAGCATTCACCCTGTCTCCTCCAGGGCCAGACAGAAGATATAGTTATTTAGAAGAAGAACTATAGAGCTCTTTCTCTATCAGAGAGTATGCTGCTGAAACCAAGAAGGCAAATGCAAAGAAACCAGCATTAACATACCCATTATGTGTCTTCATGCAAATTCAGCTTTTGGAAGAAATGCATTCAAAGTTTAATTGCATACATTCTTAGGGAAGTCTCTTGCCTTCCCTTTCTGTTTACAAACAAAAAAGCAGCTTCAGTTTGCAAACCATGATATGTTTTATTCATAAGATGCAAACATATGGTGTTTCCAGGATTTGCAGGATTCAGAGTAAGTAGGCAGAATCAATTCACTTCTGCCAAAGGATAACCTAATTGTATTGTGTAGGCCAATCCAAAAAACTGCTTCAGATACCGCCATATTCACTTATATCAGAAATGCACAACTTTGGGTGGCAGGGTGATACACGTAACATTTTTGGTGGGTGCAAGGGCCAGAGTAGATAGTAAGAAAATGTAAAATATGTGTGATTAGCATTTGAGGGGGGGGGATACAGAAGGGATGAGGGGATACAGAGTTGTTTTGACTTTTTAAAAAAATGATTTACATTTTTGAAAGAGCGAAGCACAGCTCTTTCTGAATTAATTGCTGAAACTGGATAAATACACAAAAAATACTACCAGCTGAAAGACCACCAATGGATGCAGTTACTTTTCATTTATAACAGCAATGAAACCATCAGCAGTATTCCTAACCTTGATTATTTGGAAAAAATTATGTGAGCTAGCAGGCCTCACTCACAAGAAAGTATGTATAGCAAAGCAGCTTTTATAAATTATTTTAGCTCAGCTCTAGTTCTGATGTTCTCATGTCCCAAAGATTCTGAGGATCACATATATGGATTTTGGTCTTAGGGGCCATTCTAATCTTGCACACAATCCTGATGAATAGTGGACCATCCATGCAAGCCGGAAAGAAAGTTGCCCTTACCACTGTATCAAGAGATCCTAGTTTAGTGAAATACCCCAATAACTTTTGCAATATTTCATTGGGTCTGTGAGGAGACCCTATATACTCAAACCTTGGGTATGTCATCAAAGCAGCATAATCATAGATGAGGGTGCTAGAGGAAATCTTTTGAACAAGGCCTGGGAAAGGTAAAAATCAGGTTTGCCTGATTCATATACTGTGGCCACCAAGATAAATGAACTGAAGGACCAGGTGATAATTGCTGTTAATGGAACCCACATGCTGTCCAGAAGCCTCTAGTGCAAGTATGGCTACATTTGCAATAACCTTTTACACGAGTAAATTAAAGTCATCTCTTTTTATTCCCTCTTGGAGAGGTGATTTGTAATCGAAGAGACTACTCCTAGTGGCAAAACAGTGTCACAGATTACAAAAAGTGATAATTTTTCACTGCTTACTTGTGTATGGTGAAGTATCATGAAAATACGAAATTTAGCACATCCCATCCATTCATCCATTCCAGGCTTTGTGACTTTTAAAATGTTCTTGAAACAAAGAGGCTAATTAGACCTTTGCAATTTCATAATCAAAACTAAAGAAAGTTCTTACTTTAACAAAGCTCATCCGGATGGTGCACATCTTGGTTAGCTCATACACCACCTCGAAGCCATGGTTAACCGACTGGGCAAGCAATTGAGCAAAGAGTTGGTTGTTGAAAATCTTCAGGCTGCATCCACTGGGGATTTTGCAGACAGTGGCTGGGTGGAAACCATGCTGATAGTTACAGTTGCGGCTCTGTACAAAAATGCTGCTGTCGCTGACACACTCTGCATATACCTCTCCCCCAACATAATACAGATGAACACCTTTAAGAGAAAAGAGGTAACCAAGACTAATCTAATCTTCAATACAGATTAAAGTGAGATTTGTTACTTTTTTTTAATCCATCTGTTATGTATTTTATGACATACTAACAGTAAGGTATTATTATGTGATGGATAGAACACGCATACATAAATTGGCAAGATAAGGAGACTTCACAGTCTTAAAATTGAATCCTAAAGAAGTTGTTTTAGCTGTGTGATGATCTTTTTGGAACCCCCTTCTATGGATAGCAAAACATTCCCAGTTGGCATGCTTTTTACATGGAACCCATTTCTACCTATGCTACCCTATATCAAAATTAGGCTTAATCAAAATTCTGGTTGGTTAAAACTCTTGCTGACCAGACCACTTTCACTCTCTGTCCCCTTCCCCAAGTCTGACTACAATACTTTCTCTCCTGCTCATACATTTCATCATCTCTTCCATGCACATCAATCTATTATAAAACTGTTCTTGCTCTGCTAGTATTGTGATGTCCTACATAAAAAATTTCACTGATTTTCTTGCAGTCCACAGGCAAGCCTCTTACCAAGTTGTAAGCCATTGAGAATGCCCTCCCTGAACAGATACTTTTTTTTTTTTTATAGTGGAGGCCATATTGGCTGGCACGTTAAAGGCTGTGCCACAAAGTGGGCAGTGCTAGAAAAGAGTGGTATCAGGATGTGTAATTGATTAAATTGAATTAAATTACATTAATTGTTAAATGCAGCTAACGTGACAATTACCTATTTATATCATAATCTTCCTGTTTGGTCATATTAAAAATTACCATTGGGTAGCAATTTTTGAAAGGGCTCTGTGTATTGTAAGTAAAGCTTTCAGGGTCCACCCTGGGATTTTGTTAATGATTCTACCTATCACTTAAACTTTTCATATGCAGGTCTACAATAGCTGACAGCACCTACATATCCTTGGCTAGTCCCCCAAACTAAGCAGGATCAGACCTAGCTTGTATTCGGTAGGAGACCACCAGGAAATTTCCAACTGTAGACTAAATTGGGAAATAATAATAATAGTCCTATAAGAAGACAACATTAAACCACCTCTATGTTATTACTAAGAAAATTACTGTATGGATATGTCCTTGTGGTCACTAGGAGTCAAGCTCAAAGGAAGGGAATCATTGCCTTTTTTGCCATACACACACCTGCATGTAACACATAAATTACCCTGTGCCTATATTAAGTGCAACAGGAGTGTCTTTTCCTTGTGACTTGTTCTAAATAATTAGACTTTTTTCCCTGAGCCCCGCCATAAATTTTCATATATTTTTGCATTTCATGTTGTCAGGCCCAGCCCAAGAACATTGGTGAAACAGTCCAGTTGAGTTCAGCTCCTTTATTTGCTTACACCTTATAGACAGAATCTTGCTAAAGATCTAAATCTATACTACTGCAACTAGTGGATATACCCTGGGAGATTCTAGGGAGTGGCTATCCTGAACCTCTTTTGCTTTCCACACTCCCCCTGCAGACTGTGTGGTCTTTTGTCTCCTTTCCCTTCCTGGAATGCAGCCCCTCATTCCTGATAGCCCTGATCTCTGTTGCTATCTACCACATGACCCTCCTCTGTGTACATACATTCCATCACACATGTAGAAACTAGACTAGAAAGCATTTTTTTTTTGGTAAACTTTTTCAACACTTTTGATTTTAACTATATTGACTTTTTTTATACTTCTTTTTTTTAATTGTTGTAAATAGAAAGGCAAGGCATTCATTAGTAATAGTAAATTTAAAAAAATAAAGTAAATAATAACGTATACACTTTAGGAACATAGTTTTGAACTGAATAACTTTCTGAACACAAAATGATTCCAAGCAATGTTGCTTATTACTGCAGAAGGTATGTGTTCTTACCTTTTCCTATGTGCCTTCTGGTGTTTTCTATAGTAGAGTTCCTGTTAACATTGGACAGCAATCCAAGGCAGAACCTGTTCTTATTGTTTGAAGGATCTGTAAAGCCATCTATTAGTATACTTCGAGAAGAGGCCTGAAAAGTCTCTCCTACCCGGTTATTGAGTTCATAGTATGCAACTGAACACCAGTGCTGTGGTTCCTCATAGCAAACAGGTCGGAAGTCTGGAAGAAGAGTTCATGGGTGAAGAAGATGCAACCGGAATGTAGAAAGAAACACAATAATAACAATGTGACCAGTTACATATCCAAACTTCAAATAAACTCTTCATATATACATGCATACAGCAGGCATTGACAGAAATAGTGCAATGAAATGCTAACTCAGTTGTGTTATTTCCAAAAAAAAGGTGAACTTCATTATAGTAATCATTAGGAAAAGGACTGAAAATACATTTTTAATATAATAGTGTCCCTACTTAAATCTATGGTGTGTCTAAACTCAGAATACTGTGTACTGTACTGTTCTCATCTAAAAGGGCGTTACTGAACTTGGAAAGATGCAGGAAAGAATGAAGCTATTGTGGCCTTGCATATTTATTCTTCAAGGAAAGATGACAGCTTTAAGCTTTTTAGCTTAAAAATAAAGCAAGCAAGGGGAAAACATGACTGCGTTATATAAAATCATACGTGGTGTGGAAAAGTGTGGATAATTTTTCGTCCTTTCAGCATACTAGAAACTCTGGGCCATATTCTGAAAGTGAATGCAGGGATATTCAGGAATGAATGACAGATGTATTTCTTTATACAAGGCATAATTAAACTATGGAATTGGTTGTTATCGAATCAAGCAGTAGTCTAGCATGCACAAATCTGGGTAACATTCAAGGCAAAAAAAATAGATGGTTTTAAAAGGTGACTAGACAAGTGCATGGAGAAGACTGCTACAATGTTTATAGTCTTGATAGCTGCTTACTAGCTACAGAACCAATTAGGATGATTCTTGACTTGATCCAACAGGAGTCTTAATACCATTTTTCAGGAGGCAGCTCTCTATCAACTTATTTTCTTTGTTTTCATATTGTGTGTATTCTAATCACTGCGCACCACATGGAAGCAGCTAAAAATGTTATCTTGTAGTGTCTAGTAGGGTGCACTGGAGAAATGTAATAAAGTCTGATTTTTAATACAGGCTTAATGTGCATTTCCAAAATTTATATACAAGCCAAAACACAGTTATACCACACAATACCTGCAGTATTCTGAATTGTGATACAGCTCAATTAATATGTATAAAGGAGAAAAACAGATGGAGGGAATGTTTGTAAAAGGTTTTTTGTTAGGGAAAGTACATGTAAACATCTGCATATTAGCAGAATGCATGCAAGTGGATATAAATTTGGCAGGCAATTTTTTAAAACACTTACAAAAGAGGGCAGAAACAGGGCAGGACAATCTTAAGTTGGAAAAAATGGGAAACTATACAAATCAAATTTTACATAGTCACCTATCTCTGGTGCCTTTAACTACGTAAGAAGTGATGAACTGTAGAGTAAACCTGCTCCAGCTGTTTAGAGTCAGAATGGATTGGACAAAAGTTGCATAAATAAAAAAATAAAATAAACCCAGGCATGTCCAGTCTTCCTTAAACTGCTCTTTGCCATGACAGAGGGAGCAGTGCTGAACATCTAAAAAGCCTACAAATCATCTTCTATGTAACTACTATGAAGCTCTCAGTCATTCTTTATTAATTTTGCATTTAGCTCATTTGTGAAGAAGTGGATTTGATTCCTCTGCACATACAAAACTGGTATTACTTTTATCTTCTAACTGGTGATAAGATGCACAAGCTTCTTACACACAGTCCATCTGATGAAGTGGCCTATGAGCCCAAAGCCTTATATTATGCAATAATACATTTGCAAATAAATTAACAGGGCTTTTCCTCTGCAAGGGACATATACTATACATACAACATTAGAGTCTCTCTCCCACACTGAAAAGCAGGTGCGTGCATGGCACCGTACGGTTACTTGCTGTTGCATGTTGTCAACACAAAGTCAATAAACAGAGTTAGCACCTGCACATCTCTTTTTCAGACATGAAAATGTGATAATGCTGAAAAGTGAGTTTACTTTAATCTGCTTTCTCATATCTGTTTCTGAACTATGTGTATCACCATAATTATTTCCAGAAAATCTGGATATTAAGTATTGTGGACAGGTTTGATCACCATATCTTATCAGAAAATGACAGCTACTATAAATAATTTAATTAAATTCAAGCAGCCTTATCCAAAGAATGAAAAGACTTAATCAGGGAAATTTTAGATGGGGGAGAAGGATAAAACAAACAAACAAACAAACAAACAAAAAAAACAAAAGCAAAAGCAAATGGATACAGGAAGAATGGCAGCAAAATTATTTTAAGCTTTGACTCGCTTAACTCCTATTGAATTCAGTCGATCCACTATAAATGAGAACATGGGCCCAATCCAATAAACTTAACTGAAAGAAAATAAAGGAATTTTTCACATACTAATTTGCAAAATTTCCTGCCATAGAATGTTGTATAGTTTGCTTAAGTAGCTTTGGAGCTGTGCTAAGAAATGAAAAACTGTTTGAAAATATGGGATAATTCAACAGCATCATATATTTTATTTTAAAAAGAAATATCCCTTGGGTTCATGCTTACAGTAGTTCATGAAATTCTTGCCAATATATCAAGGATGGACAACCTGCACTGTGTTGTATGTTCACCCAACTCCAGCCTATTTTGGCAGTTGCTACTGCCCTGCAAAACTGTTTTGCCAAATTTGGTGGCAAAATAACAAAATTCACAGGTGGAAAAATACTCTGCCTCAACTTGATGATTTTTTTTAAAAAATCGTTACTCAGTCAGATGTGTCATGCTGTTTTATCAGTGATCAGGGAAGCAGAAGACGGCAATCAGTTAAAAAGCCATATTTCCTACAGATCAACAGGTTATGACTGAAAGTTGAAAGAAGTCTTTCTGCTTCCATGGGACTTCGTTTATCAACTTAAGTGAGTTTCCCCAGGTTGGTGCCCTCAAGCTGTGTTGGAGTTCAATTCATATAATTCCTGGTCAGAAAAGTAATGGCTGGAATGTTTGATTTTTTCCCCTAACCTCAGAGGAAAATCACTCAAATCTTCAACAATACTACCAATATTCAAATCAAGTCAAGACTATTCTGGTTTGAGTCTATCAAGAGGAAGTATTTTGGTTAAGGATCCCTTTGGATGAAGATTCAATACTTCATGGGCTACCAATCAGGTCTGGGCCAAGTCTTTCCCCTAGGGAAAAAAATACAAGTCTTTACATACTTTCAGGTTCTCCATCAGTAGATTTACCTCCATTGGGCAATGACAGCACTAATGGACTGTCTGTAAACGCATGAACAGGGCATCCATTGTGGTTTCGTGGCGTTTCTCTGGCATTATAAGGTGGAGGAGGTGTATCAGCTAGAAAAAAGAAAACAATACTGGGCTTGGCATTTCATGACCTGCCTATATAAATAAAAACAAATGGCCTCAGAGACCAAAGCATAGATATGTACAAAGCAAATTGTATTGCATTAGATCAGATGCTTACAAATAACTTCATTTAACATGCACATAAAGCCCAAAGAGTCCAAATTCTCTATTTTAACTTCCAAGAACACTGGTATATTAATGTTTCTCTTGACTGTCTGAATAAATCTATTTAATTTATACACAGATTTTATAACAGGAGCTCAGGACAGCATACATACTATTTTTTCCTACTACAAAAAAAAATCCTGTGAGATATACTGGGCTGAGTGAGTGGCCCAAAATCAACCAGGGAGCTTCTGTGACGAAGAGAACTAGAACTCCAGTCTCCTCACTCCTAGTTTAACACCTTAACTACTACACCACACTGGGTCTCTTTGGTAATCTTTGGTATAATGATTTCTTATTACTGCTGGTTTTTCTACTCTTTTTCTGTGGTTGCAGTCTTTAGAGCTGGTTGAGCTATAAAAACTGTAAAATAAATAAATAAATATGCCACTCTTCAACACAAATTCTCAGAGTAATACAGGTACTACCAGAATTATATGAACTTGTAAAAACTATATAGCTCTGAAAGTTGATTTTTGCAGTTTAATTATGCAGTTTCCTAAAGAGAAGTTACTGTAGAGTCAGCAGCACTAAACAAGTGTCCAGGAATAATATTTTGCATACCTGTGAGCTCATAAGGACTTCCTGGTGCAGAAGAACTTCCTGGGGAGTCTGGGTAGCTCGGTGACTGAGAATACATATTGGGGGATACTGGGAAAGGGGTGCAAGGAGGCTGCTGGAAAGAATCAGGGTAAGTTGCATTGTGAGGCATCAGTGGCTCACTATGAAGAGATGTGTTCCGGAATTTGGCAAGGAGGCTAAGATGTGGGTTGAATTCACTATGTCTTGGAACCAATACTGGAGGTAACACTATAACAAAAGAACAGAATAGATGTTTTGAAAGTAGGTAAGAAACTCTTCAGAGTCTCAGGCAAAAGTATCTCATTACCCATCTCTTGAACTTTCAAACAGACATTACAGAGACTAGGATATGGTGCTTTAGCTCTAAGCTATAGCCTCGCTAAAACTACAAACTATGTATTTTCCAAGATCTGGCACATCTGTCACATTATCCAATATAGTCCATCTTAGGCTACCTCTGGATTGCCTGGTCATAAGCAGGTAAACTGAAATAGTGGTTCATTTATTTGGAACCTCAAGTCTGGACTACTCTAATATACTGTTCGTGGCACTACTTTAAAGGTGAAAACTGCAGTAAGTACAAAAGTCCATAGCTAAGTTTCTTAAAAGATAAATTACCACCAATATATGATGGTTCTGAAGACACTTCATGGCTGCCACACTACTTCTGAGCAAAATTCAAGGTATTGGTACTGAGTTATGATTTTGTGAGCCTGTCCAATAAAGATCTTCTGGGGAAGCTCTCATGAGGTTGCCATAGCTGGTTGTCATATCTGAGTGTCATATGGGGTACCACATGTAGTGAACCAAGAGAAGGCATTAAAGGAAACCAACAATGGATTCCTTCCCTGTTCCATTACAATTAGTCCTGGACTTTGTTAACTTTCTAGATGGCTTAAGATGTATTAATTCACCCAAGCTTTTGGTTAGCTTGGGGCTGCTATGCTATGTCTTCTGTTCTGCTTTCAAATTATTATCTGGTATATTTTTAAATGGTTTATGGTTTTAAATTTTTGCTGGTTTTGGAAGGTTGCATTTGAATTATTTATTTTTTAAACATATATTTTTAAAAGTAATTTTTAAAAGTAAGCTGGGTGTGGGTTGGCTTTAAATGAGCTGTATCTGTGTTTGGGGATTATTTTTAACAATGAAAATGTGGGATAACAGTTTTATAAATATTTTTTTAAAAAAATTCCCTCTACATATTAGAAATTCTGCAAATAGAAACTCTGAAAATCCATGTCTCCTGTTCCCCACATTCCAGGTTTCTCACCATTTCTACTATCGTCACTGCATTTCACCACTCTGTCAGATGGTTAGACAGGTAATCTATGTGGGATGAAGTTGTCTAGCCTGCCACTCTTCATCATCACAGATTGGTGGTTTCCTTAAGAGTGGAGGCCTGATCACCAGTGCCTCAGAGTCACTCAAGTTAGAATCACTTTCAGACTGCAAGCAAGGAGATAAACCTCTTCAACCAGCTTACTGTATTTTAGCTCATGAGATTAAAAAGAGACAATTTTTTTCCCGTCTATAATATATAAAATAATTTAAGGATGACTACCATAGAATCTAGCCATGTGTTATACAGATTAGAAGGTGTCTTTGCCTAGTATGTGGAAAAACCATGTAAATATAATTTTATAAAGCTATTCTGTTGGATGCTGCAAAGGATTTATGGCATGACTGAAGGGAGATATTGGTAGAGAACATTTATGTTGGAATGCAAAAAGCTAAAAGGTTTTGGAATTTGTCACCAAAACAGTATTAAGATATTTTACACCAAATGATCCTAGGGTTTGTTTGTTGTTGAATTATACAGACAGTCCCTTACTTACCAACAGGTTACGTTCCAAAAGGCTGTTCATAAGTCTGTTTTGTTCATACTGTAAGTCCAACCAAGTAAAACATACTATAAAAAGTAAAAAAAAAAAAAAAAAAGAGGAGGAAGCAGGAGACAGGGCAGCGGTGTGGGCAGAAGAGCCATCTTCTGCTGCCAATGCAAGGAGCAATAGCACACAGGCTGTGGAGAGCGCAGTGAGATGAGCTGGTGGGGCACAGTGTGCTCCATTGCCAGGTGAGGCAGGATGGCGATGAAATGCACCATGCCCCACCAGCTTGTCCCTTCACCCAGGGAACCACCTCTCCTGCCTCACCCAGTAAACTAACCCTTTCCAAGAACTCCAACTCCAACGCAAACCTCCAACCTCCCAGAAGGTGGGAGAAAGTGGGAAAGGGTTAGTTTGTGGTGCACCTGAAACTAACCCTTTCCTGCCTTCTCCCGACTTCCGGGTCCATCTTGTTCATATCAGTGAAAGTTTGCAACTCGAAAGTTCGTAAGTAGGGGACTGTCTGTATGGAGAACTATGAAGTGAGATACAGGAGATAATCCCACACTATGCAAAGGTACTGCATGTAGCTTTCCTGGCTGGGGCAGCTGGCAAGATAATCTGTCAACATCCAGAGAGACAAATGTTCCCCTCTCTCCTGCTCTAGTGGGATTGCAACAAAACTGTGTAATAGACTTCTTTCTTTCCCTCCCTATCATTATAAGTTACACATTTGACCTTCACTGATATTGCATGATTTAAGATGTTCTTTCATTATCTTAATCATCAATAATTAGTCAAAGAAATTGTCTGTGTAAATATTTACAATGCAATATTCCTGCTCAGGAATTGAGATTAGCTTTCAGAAAGATGATATTTGACATGCATGAATAATTTTTGGGAAGACTGAGTAAGGATTGCAAGAAAATAGGAATAAAGATTTTTAAAATCCCTTAAAATAGGCTGGATACTCAAAAGATCCAATGTTAATAATAATAATTCAAACACTGGCATTAGAATACACCTTTTGCTCAGGTTGGTAGATCTCATATAACTTGTTAGAGCACCTCTGAATAGCAGCTAAACATGAGGAGATAGATAGATAGATGATGTAATTTGGGCAAATGATGACAAGGTAAAAAGTTAAAGAAATCTGCAGGGACTCGTCCAGGCAATCACCTGGAGTCAAGAATGACTTGAAAGTACACACATACACACACACACACACACACACAGAGTTAAATACCAAACAGTGCTGAACTACTGCTCTATCTAATCTAGAGTTCTCTGTTAGTGATTTCCAACGAAAACATATTCACCAATTATATACTTCCTGCATAACATTTAGTGCAGTCCTAAGTAAGGAGCTAAAAGAACTTTACAATTTCAGCACCTTGGACAAGTACAAAACATAAGGAAAGCTATATGCCAGGTACACACAATTACAAGATTTTCAAAAAAGCAAATGAAAAGCATCTGTTTTGCTATTTCACCTATGATCTTGTGTGTAGTATCATAATGGCTGTTAAAAACCACACAAAGACACCCCCCCATATCTGGTATACAACTTATTAACAATGGGCCAATTTACATGACCAAACAAGCATGTTAAACATGATGGTACAATTCACCTAGGCTAAGCTGCATTTGTTGCACAAATTCTTATGTTTGTACCATTAACAATCACCTGCAGTTAAAAAAAAACTTTTTAAAACTACAGTGGTACCTCTACTTACGAATTTAATCCGTTCCGTGACTCTGATTGCAAGTCGATTTGTTCGCAAGTTGAAGTAAATTTTCCCATAAGGATCAATGTAATTACCGTTAATCCATTCCGGCGTCCGCGGACCACGCGTCAGGGGTGGAAAAACGGCCGCTGACCACGCGTCAGGGGCGGAAAAATGGCCGCTGACCACGTGGAACAGGCGGAAAAATGGCCGCGGACCACGTGGCACGGGCGTAAAATGGCCGCAGACCACGTGGCACGGGCAGAAAAACAGCTCGTAAGTCGAGGCAAGTTTGTAAGTAGAGGTAAATTTTTGGGGCTGGAGCTGATCGTATCTCGAAATTTTCATAAGTAGGGGCGTTCATAAGTAGAGGTACCACTGTACCTGATTAAACATAAAGGATCCATTGTCTAAGAGGCCACTAATTTTATTACTAATATATTCATTATTATTATTATTGCTACACTATTTTCAGCCATTCCATCCATGATGCTGAGAACTCACACTAACAAAATGTAAAGGGCTGTATAAAATAAATAAGCCTACAAAAGATCAAATCAAGCAGCTAAAAGAGGAGAGGAATACAATTAATCTAACCTGGAGCTTTTTTTTTTTTTAAATGTTTGGGTATCACCATTGCCATACAGTACAAACTTTCATTCACTGTTATTCTACCCATTATTTCAATATTTCCTTTGCCTCCAATTTGTATATAAACCAAGAAGTGAAGCATGCTCTTTCCTGACTAAGAATAATAAGAATTGTTGTTGCAGCCTCTATAAATATACTCTGATTCTAGAGACCACCCAGAGAATTACTACAACCACTCCCTGTATCAGCAGGATATTTTCTCTTCTTACCCACCCATATGAATTATGGGACCCTTATAAAGCATCAGAGAGTTATACAAACTAGGGCACCCACCAGTCAGCCTCTACCATCTTCTTGTTCACCATCCGCCTCTTCTGCAAATACAACTGTTGCAGTATAAGAGTGCCACTTACGCTGCAGTAATAATGAACTGATCCCACAAGTTAATTACAACCCTTTGCACACCTGTGATCAGGACTGGCTCATCAATACCAATAGATTACTAATATATTCACTTATTATTATTGCTATACTATTTTCAGCCATTCCATCCATGATGCTGAGAACTCACACTAACAAAATGTAAAGGGCTGTACAAAAATTACAGTTTAATAAGAGTAGCATCAGAATTCCCCTTATATTTTCTTCTCCAGATCTTGATCTTCCAATCTAATCCTGGCCTCTTTGACCTTTGATCTACTTCTTCCAATCACAGCTTGGGTGCAGCTTCCCTTTTTAGCAGATAGAATCATTATGAAATATGCAATCAAGGCAGTGCTATCCTTCATTAAAAATTTAGATGATTGACTTACCTGGGGTTTCCACCCTTCGATAATGGTAAGGATTAATGCAGACTTCTTTCTGCTTTGAGCCAAATGGAAATTCACAGCATTCCAGGGGTTTTAACTCATGATGAGACTGTAGATCAGGCCACCGCCACACTCTGCAGTAAATGACATGTGGCAAACCTTTGCGATGAGATACTTGCAGCCTTCCATCCAAAGAGCGTGGGATCGTCACACACTTACTGGGCTGCCCAGGACAGCTGAGTGCCCTTTCCAGTTCTTCCATGGCACCCTTTTTTTTCTTCAGCTTCTTTACCAAGGAGTCAACAGCCTTTTCTGCCCATTTTTCCTCTTCATCTCCTTGCTTCCAGCCCAACAGCCTCTTTACAGCTGGGCTGGTGAAGGAGAACAGAGAACTTATAGGGGTGCTGGAGTGCATAAGAATCTGAGGTTACCAGTATAACTTCAGTTATTCAATTTCTTTTTCTTAAATGAAGAGTCACAGTACTAGAAGAGATGCTCCTTCAAAAATCAGACTTTTCCACACATACTTGGGGATTTTGCTGGATATATTTAATGTTTGTGTCTTCCAACAGAGAACAATTCTACAACAGAAGAAAATTTTTGTCATACTTCTGTTTGCCTTCTTTTCTGACAGATTTTCAAACACCAAGAGTAAGATTACAGTTGCTGCAAAACATTATATATGTGTCCATTATATAATTACAATAAATTATAACTCTGCATCTTCTCACAAAATATATTTTTTAAAAAGCTAGGAAATACTTGTCAATAAAGTTGGAAAATTCCTTTTTTCTGAGATATTCCTTATCCAGGAAGTGATAAATAAAATAAAGAATACCTAGCAAAATTTTCTGTAAATACTATTTTCCAATTTTTGTAACAACCACCATTCTCCACATGCTGGATATGAGACTTTGTGGGGGATGCCTAATGTTTGCCAGAATGCCAGCACAATTGTACTGTTGTGACTAACAGCAAAATAAATAAGTCCATTGGAGTCCACTGGAATGGATGGCTATATTAAATCTAATAATAAAATTTCAAAAAATCAAAACACAAAGAAGAAAAGCAGGAAGAAAGAAAGAACTGAGAACTTATTAGAAAACTAAATCCTTCTGATTTCTTTGCCCACAAAGTGGATTTACAGTATATTTGCACACAGCTCTAGAAGTCTGAAAACTAATTTTCTCTAAGCTTCTTTCAACAGCACAGTTATGAATAAGTTCAAATCAATTAAATGAAAGTAAATTGGAAATAAAAGGGGGGAAAGCTATAATGCCACCAATCAAGTTGCGTAAATGAGCACCAAAGCTATATCTATAAAGGCATGAACCCGACAAAAAGGAGACCTAATAGAACAACCTTCCACAATGTGGATACCTGCCAAATGTATGGATTTCAGCACTCAGAATTCTCAACGGTCGCTATAATGGATGATAATGAATTCCATACATTTGGAGGGTACCCAGGTTGGTAGAGTCTCTTGTAGAATCTACAGTGGAAGTCCAAGTGCAAGTCCACCCATTTCTGTGACAACACAGTACAGGAATTCGCCCTCCACACAAACACGAAATATTGTGTATGTGATTCCATAGCAGTGGAATCTATGATCAATATGATCAAGTACCAAATATCAATGCATTATGCTGTAATTGTGGAAGAAGCAGGAAAAATTTGAAAGGTCACGAGGTATTTATCATTTGCATTTATGGGAGAACAGATCAAATATAATAAAACTGTTTTTTTTACAATGCTAACAAGGTATATGTAAAATCTTGCCGTCGGAAAAGTGAGAGATTACAATCCCATTCTTCTTTCTCAAGTGGAAAGAATATTTATATTGGGGCATATGGGGTACAACTCCATATGCCCCAATGTAAATCAATGTAAATTAAACCATATGTGTGTTTTTTCAGGATTGTACTGCAACTACAGAGGCTCAGCCATGTGAACCCAGGAAAAAACACAGTTTAAGGAAAGGCTGACTGTTCATACTTCAGGCTCCAGAGGCAGAAATAAAAGGGTTGAAATAAAGAAAAATTGGGTGAATCACAGTTTTTTGCTTACAAATGCCTATCCCCGGACAACATGCACACCATGGAAAATGTATTCTACTTTTACCCCAAATAAACCCACTGCATTCTAGAAGTTCTGCAGAGCTTCTCTCTGAATCAGCTACAGTTCAGCCCAAACGAAAGCCCACATTAATCCCAGAGTGATATTATGGGGTGAATCTGGCAAGACTGGTGTCAATTGCTCCCTCTTCCCTTTCTCAGGAACAAGGATACCCAATGCTGCTATTGCTTCCTTTATAAGCATGTATACTTATTTCTGGATGGTCTCAGCAGCTCCCAGCACAGTACGTCCCACTGGCCTGCAGGTCTCCAGATCTTCCTAAGGCCTTCCCTCCCCTCCCCTCCCCTCCCCTCCTCCCCTCAGTTGTCATCACTAAGGAAATCCCTCAGCATTTAATTTTTCCTGCTCTCCCCCCCCCAAAAAAACTTTTATGCATAGATAATTAATGTGCTTCTGGACCAAAACAGCCTTGTTTTGTTCCTATGCAGACCAAACATACATGTTTCTATTTGGGCATGAACCACCCAGAACCAGTTGTTCTATGCAGAGAGCAGATCATGTCTGAATTATTTTGCACACCCCTACCTTCCCTTCCTCCATCCCAGGTTAAGAGTAAATCTGAGGAAAAAAATGCAAAAATGATTTTACAGCTTTGGAAATATATTCAACAGGAAGAGTTTGAATACTGCTAAATAGGAAACAAATGTAATTCACTGCTGTATAGAATCTGTAACCTGTAACAATAAAGACACAAAAGAGTCTGGGATAAAAGACGCAATTAGAAGAAATAACACAGGGAAAATTGATTGTAGAATGTTTCATGTATTGAAAGAGTGAGCCAAAAATTATAGCATCAATGAAAAAAGACATAGATTAGTTCTTAGATTTCTTCTCTATACGAAGCAACACAATGATTTAACATTTTATACTAAGCTTCCTGATAAAATAATGTAACTTCTTAGGCAATCACCACGTTTCTATTTAAGAGTACTGTCCTGAAGCTTCATCTTTCTGCTTCCCATTTTCAACAAGTTTTAAAATTTAGATTAAAAAAAAAAAACTTTTCAGATCCAGTCAATAAGGCAGGTGTGACATCTGTATAATCTGTAATATTGTTACTTACAATAGGAGATATAGGAAACAAACATAACATACAGACATTAATGCAAACATAGCTAAATATATCAGAAATATATTATATACTGCTGGAATTGAAGATAAGTACATTTCTACATTTATCTTTAAAAAGGAAGAAAAGAGATATTTTAAAAATCCAAGTAATATTTAAAATGGATGCACACAGGGCTTCAGATGTTTTTAGACTGCAAGTCCAATCATTAGGAGTTGTACTTTTATTGCTTCTATTATTTATTATTATTATTATTATTATTATTATTATTATTCTGTACATTATGCATTGTTTTGACATCATCATCATCATCATCTCCTCAGCAGTGACGTGGTGGATTGCATCTTGCCTATCTCTAATCTAAAGCATAACCAGAATTAAAAGCCTCTCAGAAATGTCAAAACTAATTTCCTGGAGAAAGATCTCTGGAACTAAAAGATACCAGTATAAGAGTCAGCTCTATGCATTGCTGATTTTGATCTGACATTCCCAGATACAAATCTGTTTTTGGCCCTGAAATAAACTGAAAGGGAAAAACAGGAGTCTCTCTCTTTCTTTCTCAGCTTTACAGTAGACTTCCACATCCTAGAACCTGGCAACTGGTATTTGGAAGGATCGATAATGAAGCTCAAGCTCAGATATTTTGGTCACCTAATGCGAAGAGAGATCTCTTTGGAGAAGACCCTGATGCTGGGAAAGATTGAAGGCAAAAGGAGAAGAGGACGGCAGAGGATGAGATGGTTAGATAGCATCACTGAAGCAATGAGCATGAAACTGAGCAAACTCAGGGAGGCAGTGAAGGACAGGAAGGCCTGGCGCAATATGGTTCATGGGGTCACGAAGAGTCGGACACGACTTAACGACTAAACAACAACAACAATTACCTGGGAATTCTGAGAGTTTCAGTTCCAACACATCCTGGAGGTACAAGGTTGGAAATAGGTACCTTAAAAGCTTGTTAAGATGAAATTCAGATTGCTCTTTTAAGATTATAATGAGCTCTTTGGAGGGAAGTTGGCATCCCATTGTAATAAATAATAAATAAAAATGAAAACATTTTGTGGCATAGCCAGAACAAAAATGAAAAATTGGGTACCATCATTTTTAAATAACATAATGCAATTTTGTAGTCTAGCTTATATCCCTGTGGATTTGCTGCTCTATTCTGAAATGATGAAACCCACATTGCTTATGTAATTTAAAGACTGAAAACATCCATTAAACATAATGTAGAATGCTCTAGAGTTGGAGAAATTCTGAAGATCCTTCAGAGCAGCCACTGGCATTAAGGCAACGGTCTCAACTCCATTATAAAAGTGCTCCTTATCACCTGGGATGCAATGTGCAATTCCAATGAGCAAGCAAAGTACACCATCTACATAAGAGTGTCAGTGGGAAATAAATTTCAGCAAACAGAAATTAAAAATTAGTAGCAACCTATTGCTAATGACAATTATTTTATCACGTTGTTACTGCAGGAAGAATAAACGGTTCTGCTTCATCACGCCTTAGAATTCAAGCAGTGCCATGATACAGAATATTTCAGAGTTCAATTTCAGCACATACAAAATATATATTGCAAAGTAAACCTGGAAATACACACATAGAAAGAAATTTGACTTACTACTGTGCAGAACACAGAGTCAGCTATCTCTACACTGAGACTGTGCGGAGATTTATATGTATGATGTATCATCTATATTGGGCATGCAGTTGTTAGGTATGCAGGCTAAGTTTGCATTTATAACCATGCTTAAGGAATGCTAGTAGATGCTTATTCTTATTAGATGAGGAGCCATCTTTATAAGCATATAAAGCACTGCGGAACTGTTGTATGCCAGAAAGTTGGTATACTGGTTCAGGCTTTATAAAGAAACACAGGCCTTAACAAGCAGGATTAAATACAAATTGCAGTCACAGTGTAGAGTGGCCTGATGTCCAAATAAGGGGTGCAGATAGGTTTGAGTTTAACTGAATCACCTTACAAAACAATCAGGAATGTCAAAAAATTAAAAGAAATACCAGCCACCATGTTCTACATGGCCCCAAAAGATGGAGAATAGTTGCATGAAGTAGTCAATCAGAAAAAAAATAACATTTTGGCAACATTAACTCCTGACAGAACAATGGTCTGGACTCTGGGGGCCAGCTTTCAGGGGGCTTATACCATCACTTGCTACTCACTCAGAATTAAGCCCTCTGTTGCACTGGCTTTTGCTCTACTCATCCAGACTCAATTCCTTGCATGTGCAAACAAGAGCTGGGATAACCATTATAAATCACTACCATATTGCAGACCAGGGAAGGAGAACTTCCAGTCCATTGATCTAACCTCACCTAACCTGATACTTACCAGAATCTTACCCCTCCTGTTGTGCACAAACCCTCTACTGCCATATGTCCCTGTTTTTCTTCTCTTTTTAAATTTTTTTCTACAAGGAGCACTTCTGGAAGAGTTGTGATGTTCAACATTGCACAGCCCACACAATGATTGCTTTCCTTGTGCCTTCTACCCTTCATTGCTTTCTGGAGCTCTCTAAGAGCTTCTCTGCTTCTCAGGGCATTTTGTTATTCTGGACACTCATAACTGCAGTTTATGTGATGATCAATGTTAATTTATATAATAGCATTATTTTAATAACATCCAATTTCATTGTGAAGTAATCATTTCCCCCTTCCCCCCCTTCATTAAGAAGATGGATCCAATTGCTAGGTAATTTTCTGATTTGTTGGATGGCTAAATTACATCAGGAATGAAGGCATTACACTACTAAACAAGACAACAATTAGCCTCTATTATGAGACAGGCTTTTACTGGTCTCAGATTCCCATAATTGTTTGAAATTATGCTGGGTCATAACTAGGTCTAATTAGGAAGCTAAGAAGTTCTAGCTCTCTCAGGCCATCTTCTCTGTAAAAAGAATGCTGCATATACTTTGAAACCCAAGATCCTCTTCAACCGAACATCATCCATCCAAGATTTGATATATAATTGTCTATTTGTGGTTGTTTTCTTTGGGTTTTGTTTTGTTTTCCCTCTCCCCATCTGCATTTTTAAAAACGATTCCTTTACATGCCTGGAAATCTGCTTTTTTTAAAAAAAGGAAGTATTTCACAAGCAAACAACAAAACACCCTTAACTCCTCCTCATACAGAATGGTATGTTTGTGTAGCTACCTCTTTTACAACTTAAGTTCTGTGTTTCTTGGCTTTGAGCAAAGATAACTAAAGACTGGCAGAAGGGAGAGGCTTGGAACAATGGAATAAACTCCTCAGTGGGGCAGACTAAGAGGATTCAATGTGACTTCAGTACAAGGTGGCTGCAAAAATAAAAACAACCCACCCACCCATGCAACCCATTTTGGACTGCATCAACAGAAGTAATCCCTCCCCTTTATTCTGCTTTGGTCAGACTCCATCTTTAGGACAATATTTAGTTCTGGATACCACCCTTTAAGAACTGGGACTGGTTCAGAGAAAAAGAACAAGATCAGAGGCTTAGAAACTAAACTATATAAAGAGTTATTGAATGAGCTGGGTATGTTTAGCCTTAGGAAAATATGACTGTGGAAGGATATGATACATTCTTCAACTAACTGAAAAGGACATTACAGCTATTCTCTATTATGCAAGAATGCAGGACATGTAATTATGGATTTAAGTTACAGGCAGACAGATTCCAATTAGATGGTAGGGAAAAAAACCCTGTCTAATAATAAGAGCAGTTTGATAGTGAGAGGTGGTGGCTCCCCTTCACTGGGTGTGAATAAGCAGGAAGTAGACAGCCATCTGGTGGAGAAGCTTTAATTTGGATTTCTGCACTGACTGGACCTGACAACTTCTTCCAATTCAATGATACCATGAGTTTACTATAATACTTGATTTAAGGTAGCTCTGAAAGATAAACAATCTATTAGTGAAGAAATTCACCTCTCTCTCCAGGCCTGTTACTCTGGCCTTTTCATGTTTCTTTTCAAGCTCCACAATATTTGCATACTTTAAAAAAAGCATCACTTCTTAAATCACTCTTTTGTGTTTTTTATTCTTATTTACATAAAAACATACTCTATCCTGCTGACATCTCACTCAGAGCTATTTAAAGAATACCCTTTCCCACTATCAGTATTAGAAGAAACATATATTGTGTGTGAATCATCCATAGAGAACAGGTGTACTGTACATATTGGGTGCATATTCATTTGTACTTTATATTGTATATGAAGATTCACCTACAAACATCACCAATTGGTCACAACTCTTCTGCACTTCATAAAATGGGCTTTCATCCACAAAATCTTATTCCACAATAACCTGATAATTTTCAGTTGTCATTTTTTTAAAATTTGCAAATAAATGTAAGAGTTATTTTGGGTTGCATAAGGCAAGAAAGGAACAAGAGAGAGGAAACTAAAACAGACATTACCAAAAAACTTACTCTGCTTGGCCCAAAAGGGAACCTTAACATGCTCTGGACTGTGTCAAATCTTCTGGTGTCATAGCACACTATTAAGCACATAAAATTATGCAGACAACATTCTTAGAAGGAATAGCAAAAGTCTCAGGGACTGTAAGAAAAATATCAACTAGAAAAATATTTGAACTGATATCAAATAAATATTTGTAAGCACAAATACATTATTATTCTGAAACATGCATGTATTATTGGCAGGTTTTTGCAAGAGGCATTACTGGTTATCTTCAGCAAACCTTGATTTTTCACAAGGGCCATTGATAGCTCACGATATCTACTCCAGCTTCGAAAAATGCAAATCACACCCATATGCCACAGTGGAGATGTGGAACCCATCCTTTGCCAGTGATACAAAAGACCAGTCAAAATGGAAAAGAGAGGTAAAGCAGTTGAATGTTTTTGAGCTATCAGATGGAAAAAGTTTTGAGGCTTCTTCCTCAAATAGCCTATCAATATCCATTTCTCCTCTGCCAGTCTGCTGATTTGTCTATGTGGAATTCAGTGCACATATCCACATTTAATTTCTGCTTGCTTATAGCTATCTAAATAGAAAGATGATAATGACACACAACAAAGTATCTGATGAAACCAAGGAGGATAGATAAGGAATCATGTTGTGTGGTGAAGGGCAGCAGCCATCAGTGACTTTGATGATTAATGTGTTGCCCAAGAGTGCACAGAATGGTGGATTTGATAACATATACAGTCTGGATTCTGTATGAAACATAATGTGATTTTTTAAACTTTTGATCCTTTGTGAAGGCATAGAGAAGTTTTTTTTTTTTACATTAATGAGTGCCCATTATTTTATTTTTTCATTCAATTTACAAGACTGTGCAATAACAGGTCTTGATACCAATATTTTAAAAAGCTGCTGGATTATGTCATCAGTCTTAGTGTTACTGAAAGTGCCAAAATCAATCTAAAGACTCAAGAGAGGATTGTCTAGACAGAAGTCACACTGAAACCTTATGTACTGCTAGAAGATTAAAAAAACAACAACTCCACAGTGGCAGCTCTATTAGTACATTTATTCTAAAGGATGGCAGTTTAGATTACTTCAAAAAGTGAAAAGGAATAATGCCTGTATGAGTCCCACGGCCGCATTGGTAATTCTGTAATTCTATTACAAGCACTGTGCTGCATGGAAATTCAACGTAACTAAATTAGATCTGTTTTCCCTGCTTTCTAATACTGAGACAAAGTCACCCCAATATAGCAAGTACTTTTCAAACATGTTGCCCACATTTCTAAATCTGTGCCTGAGCATTTCAGAAAGCTGTCCTGAAGGCAGAATGGAAAAAGCATTCCTAGAGCTGTTTTACATTGTGCTTAATAGTTAGATACACTAGTGCTCCAGATGTTGCTAAAATATAATTATTAGCAGCTCCCATCAGTATGTCCAATGGTGAGGGATTCTGGAAGTTATAGTTCAGCAACATCTGGAGTGCCTCTGTTTTCTTGCATCTCCACTAGGGGAAGAGTTGGTGGCCCATAACCTCCATACATCCAACTGAGAGTTTGGTACACATCCTAATACCCCCTTCTCATTTGCCAAAAATGAGTGGACATATGGGTTTCTGTTGAGTATCACTGACAATGCATTTTGTCTTTGTAATGCTTAGGCCACTGATCTGAACAGAAAAAACAGACTGACAAATAAAAATATCCAGGATAGCTTAAATCTAAAACTTACAGATACATTTTAATATAAAGTTAATTTATATTAACTTATACCATGGAAAGATATTGAGACTGATGGGGTCACTTCTAAGTTTTACCTTCTTTCTAAATACCCCATTTCATAATAAGTGGGACTGCAGGTTATTTAGCTTGTTTTCAACATTAAGGAAAAAAAGTGCAGTGGTGCCAGAAGTATATATTTTTGGTAATCTATATACATTTTTTATATTTTATGTATTTATATATATTTATTGTTTTAATGCTTTATGTGAGCCGCCCAGAGTCCCCCATTGGGGGAAGATGGGTGGAAAGAAATGGAAAAAATACATAAATAAGTTTCTGTTCTGTCTACTAATGCTTTTATGCCTTTCTTCTGGAGTATCCAGAAGGTTCTGGAGACAGAATATTTTACTTATTCATTTGCTTACTTCAATGAACAAAAACAAGTGGATAAACTGGGAACCAGCTAGTGCTCAACCACAGAATCCTAATGTATGTTCCTCAAGAAAGTATTCTACACTAAACCCAATGATAGAAGAACAGAGAGAGTCACATATTACGTCCAGTAAAACATAACAAAATAAACATGCTTGCCTGAATTCCACCAGCAAACAAAATCCAGTGGGTTGCCACAAGAGAGAAGATTTATTCTCTATAATAGGATTTTAATGTAATGTAATGGGATTTGTATTCCGAAGAGAAATCTACCTGGTCACTGCTCAGTCTATTATCTTTTTTATGTGCTTATTAAAAGCCCTTTAGGGAAACTTCAGTTAATTTTGAGGTTTAGTCTTTTCAATGTTTTGAGATCTAGGAACATAATTAACAAGTAACCAAATCTTTGTTGTGTGTTTTATTAAACATTTAAAATTAATACTGAATTTAAACACTATACTCCAGTTGAGATAACAGAGAAGCACTAAAAATAAAGCTGCATCTGATCGGTCCCCAGGAAAACCAGATTAAGTAAAGGATTTGAACCTTACAGGATAATGTCCAGCTCCATGGAGCCATTTCCATTCTATCCTTTTTCAAAACTGGCTCCTTTGATTTCTGTTTGGTTTGCATAAGAATTATTTATATCTAAAAACTGACAAAACCAGAGTAAAACAAAACAAAAATAAGTATTGGCTCTTTTCAAGGAAAATATACATTCATATTCCTCCAGGCAATTAGTTAAGGAAAACGGGAACCTGAGAAAATTTTAATTTTGAAATATTAGACTCACTTGCCATACTACTTAACTCCTATCATAATTTTATTACATAACTTGTAGTAATTGGACTTAATTCTAAAAAGAAAGAAAGTAAAAAATTATAAACAACTGTAAGGGACTTATTTTTTTAGAACACTCATCTGGGCAATAAATTCATTTATTCTCAAGGGTGTCATGCCAACATTCTTTTGGTCAATAATGGGCCACCTTTGGATGGACATTTTGAGGTTATTGATGCCAAGTTGGTGGTACTATGTCATGCACACAGGTAATTTTTTTCCTGCTTTTAGTGGGGATTTGAGGGAGTTTGTTTTTTAGCTATGTTACATGAGGGTTTACACTACAGTTTCCATGTATATCCCATTTCAAAATGATGAAAATTTTGGAGTAGGGTCCTGGAGCCACAGAAATCTAAGAATTAAGTGTAGATTTACAGCAATGATTTGCAACCTAGGCAATTTCCAGATGTGTGGATTTCATCTCCAGAATTTTCAGCAATGGTCATCCTGGTGGGGAGTTCTGGGACTTGAAATTCACATATAGGGAAGTTACCCAGGTTGGATACCCCACAGCCCCAAATTGCCTCTTCTGCTTTAGTTAATTTAGAGTTTTAAAAAGCTGGCATTTCTAGGTTGTCACTGTAGTAACTGGCAATGATGAAACAGAAGCAACTATACTGCAACTGTAGTATAACTATATTGTCATACCAGGAAAATCTCCATGAGTTGGATTTCAATTAACATTACTATAAATCCATTTACAAATACAAAGGTTTCTAACAGTGACTGAGTGAACAAAATCCCCATCCTCAAAGTCCTCTGAACTGATTCTTGTGTATAATATACCCCCCCTCCATTCCTGCTTTCACTGTAAATAGAAGTATTGAAAAAACTATTAATTGCTAGATAAATGTCAAATTCTTACCTTAAAAAAGTATATGCCTGAATGCTGCAGACCATCTGAGTACTTATTTACTAGCGATCATTTCACCATCTCTGGGGAATCAAATATATTTAGGCAATGTACCCAAAAAGCTTTTTAAAGGGAAGCTCACGAGAATTCTGCTTTTCCAGTGAGCTTTTAAAAATTTGAACAATGGACTTTCAATATTGTATTACAAGCTGCTTTCAAAGCTCCCCTGAGCATCATTACCCTGCCAAGAAACGTAGTAGGTACCTTCTCCATTTGAAAATGCTGTAAACTGAAAAGCCACATGGTGTTGGTCCTTTGGTTCTCTTGATTAAAGCTTTTTAAGTGCAGTTCTGAAATGTTTTACACATATAAGCTTCATTGATTTCAGTGGAAACTAGGAGTAAGACTGTAGGGTGCTTTTAAAAATGCTCATGAAAATATATTAAAAAAAATAATTCACCAATACTGGCTTATATATGCAAAGGACTTGTTCTGTGCCTTTCTGGACCTTGGTAGCTAGTGGAATTTCTATTATCTTATAGTGAAGAAATTTGTTGGCACATATGGAACTCCTGAAAAATGCTGTCTTCTCTCTGCAGAATATATAATAGATTTTTCCCTCAGTACTGCATTGCATCAGGCATGCTGTATCCCCACCCACTGCTCTATGCTCAATGGCATTATGAGAAAAAGGTACACAGCTTCACACAACATTGTAAACAAGGGGTGGGGTCACTGTCCTATTGAAAACATTACATTTTGGGGAAAGCAACTATGAATCATTTAAATACAGTTCAATCCTGCCACTTAAAAGTGGTATCTGATTAAATCACAATATAACAAGCAAGACTAGAAATAATTTAAACTTGCTATGAACTCAATGTGTTTTCTTGCATTACAATACTTTATCTCCACCTAGACCAAATAAAACAAATTACACAACAATATATCCAAAACTAAACATTACCATTTGAATCAGAGTCAATGGAGAAACCCACAATTATAATAAAAACAGATGAGCCATAGAAAGTTACTCTTCTACATTTTGATTGCTCTACCTTTTATTCTAGAAGAAATGTTAACTGGAAAATAGATATGAAACTTCAATAGCTTGGCTTCATTCTGCCTCAATACTAGCACCTTTTCAGCTGGATCTTATCCCAAAAGCTACTGGCCACCTTATATCTTGAGAATGGGGTAGGTAATAGGAGTAAAAAGCAGACTACAACGGCAGAGCATGTGATTGGCATGTAGGAGTTTCCAGGTTTAATAATCAGCACTTCCAAGTAATAGCAAAACAATCTGCCAATCAGTATCACAGTACTGGGCTAGATGGACCAACAGTCTGATTCAGTGTCTGGCAGCTTCCTATATTCCAAAGAGATACAGTGAAGGCCACCCAAGTTTGTTCGCAGCTGCAAATTTTGTAAGCCATGCATATAATTTCCTATCAAGATCATGGGGTCTGTAGTTATATAATGAAACTGCCAAATCCTCAGGAAGAAAAGACACTTCACACATAATTCATAATTCCTGCAGATTATTTTTTGCCTGAAGAAAGCTATATTCCTTTACTTCTTCCAAACAAACACATAAACATCAACTTGTCTATCTGAGAAATGAATTTTTTTTTTAGTGTTCGCTCTTCAAGGGCAAATCAGAATAGATTTCCACAGTGGTTCAATCATTGCGCTAAGCAATAATGTAATCTGATTTTGGCTAATCACGATGTGGGAAGTCAACCACTGTGGTTTGTAATCCATGATACAGCACTTGGCTTAGTTTTACTACTTGCGCTCCAGGCAACTATGGCCTGTTCAAAAAATGTAGTCAAATAAACCACAGCTTTGCATGAAGTTTGATCATAATAATCAATCTGCATCGGGGGGGGGGAGTTAGGCACCCAGAATCTGGGGAACTGGGTGGGGCATACATTCTCATAAATAAATTGTGCCAAAATGAAGGAAACTGCCAAAGGATGATGAGAATTACTCATTCCTTAAAACTGCACTGGTCTAATTCCCCACTGAATAGTACTGAACAGTATAAAAATACACTTGGAAAAAGGAAAAGGGAGATTGATAACATGACAAGAGCCTGGTTGTTTCAATCCTAATTCTTAACTGCAGCTGCTTTCTAGAATTCTATGCAACAAGACTGCAAACATGAAAGAAGTTAAACAAAGAAAAATATATGTCTTGAATGTTACAACTTTGCTTTGCAAATGGTGCGGGCAATCTGGTGCCTGTAGAAATCAATATCTCTGCAGACACCTTTCTTGGCATCTGACTTTTAAAAAATACATTATTTTGATTAAAATAACATGAAATGAAGAGTTGGCATACTGCAAAGCAAACTATAGTACCAGCCTTTAGCATCATCTTTATTTCAAAGAATGGCCCTCGTTTCCATGTAGGCCTTCTTAAAATGGTGGATGGTTGCACCACAATGCTTCATTTGGAAGTGTGCCTATAGGATCAGAAGAAAAGACAAAAGTAAGCTGGGGAGGTAGAATACATCCTCAAGGGCTATAAAGAACAGTAGAAAGCAACCTTACCAATTTGTCTGCTGGACACGTTTACAATGACAGTCATTTTGGGAACTAGCAAGCCACTCTGTGGCAGCCATTTTGTGAAAGTTCTCAATAAGACCAATATATCCGGAGGGCATTAGATGAAGAAAGCTAAATTACAACATAAGACCTGTCTTCCTAGAGCAAAGCTATGACCCATTCAAGTCTTAAGAAACCTAGCCCTATTATTCCCCCAGTAAGGCACTACCTTGACGTGGTTGTGGGGCTTGCGTGCTCCAAGGAGGATGAGAGCTATGCCAGAGGTTCAACCATACTGGACAAGTCTCATCAGAGGAGCCAGATAAAGAGTGTCTCTCCCATAAACAATATGGTGAGACGTAACTTATAGAAACCTATACCGGATTGGTCATTACCCGCGTCAACAAGGATCGCACTAGGTGTTCTAGGTCCTGGATATCTGGGGACAAGTGGGCTACAGGACTCAGGACTACTGGCTGAGCAACCAGGGCCAGCAGTTCCAGAACTGTCTTCCTAGAGCAAAGATATGACCCATTTATTTAAGTCTTAAGAAGCCTATTGTTGTTGTTATTTCACATTTCTTATAGCCCCCCACCTCCAATGGACTACAGTGCGGTGAAATCTTACCACACTGTAGTGAGATAAGAACATTTTAACAATCTCTCCAAGCCATTACGTCTTATTTCCAAGAACTCTGGTTTTCCAATAGGAAGTTATTAAGGCTAAAAGCAGGGTGTAGTCACACAAAGCTGAGACCTAGCACAGTTGTAATGGTTAGTATATTAGACTATGATGAGATAAACTGCAGGATTAGCTATGTTTTATTGAACAAGCCAGTTGGCTGGTTCATATCATGAGCTAAGCATAAATCAGAGTTTGCAAACCGCAATAGCTAAATTCATACAACATGGTAAGCCAAAACTGAACAAATCACATTATCACTTCACCCAATTTGTGAACCCGGTCACTGCATAGTTTAAATTCCTATTGCCATATTTCCACTTTGGAAATAAGGTCTCCTTCCCCCAAATGGGAAGTGAAGTTTCCTTTACACTACACTGATAGATTTCAACTATAAAGATGAGAGAATACTTTGTAACAAGTGAGAAACACTGCAAACTTCAACATCATCTTACTGAAACTAGTATCAATTTTATAATCATACAGCCTTTTTAAACCAACAAAGAACGGATGTATTGCCACTGCTTTGAAATGGTTTTTAGTTATGATAAAGCAATCTGTGATGCAGTGGTAATACAGAAAATATTATCTTGACAAATTACCAGGACAAGGGTTGTACACACAATTACAGATCAAACAGGAATGAGCTTAGTTAATATCTGAAATTGCTTTTAGGTATATATTCCCATTGATTAATGCAACATTTCCATACTGGTACTTTTGTAGCTAACAATATCCACAATTTATTCAATCATTTGACTTAAACCAACTCCATTTGAAAAGTCAAATGTAAGCAACCTAACAGTACTGAAGACTTGCCACAGCAATTTCTTCTGAACCTGGATGGAACAGATAACAATTTATTTGAACTAGGATCATTGTTCTACACAGTGTTCTACCCACTTCTCTAAAAACTTAATGTTGTTAAAAATATTGCTCTGCTATATCCTTTAAACTCTAAAACTGTCATTTGAATCACATATTTCCATGATTCTCAAGATACAAAATATTAAATCTTTTTCTTATCTGCAGTGCCTTTCCTGGACAACCACAAACTTGGCTACATTTCAAGAACCTGTATATAATTTCCCATGTCTCTGGGCCATAAGATAATTCATTCATTGAGAGAGAGTTACAAGATTGTAATTTGTTCTCCTAGCTTAGAATGTAATTTGCCTACAGAATGCAAATGTTGAACTGATTATACTCTCATACATTGCTTCTGTAGTCCCAAAGTTGTTTAGTCATAGAAGTTCTTTAACAGTTCAAGGAAAATTTTCAATACAAAATGAAGTTTCAGATATCATGTAAAGGGAATCAGTATATAAATGTTGAAATGCACAAATGTTTTGCTTGCTTTCTTATCAGGAAAATGAAAAAAAAATGACACTTTTCAGAACCTATGTGATTAACAATTTACCCATTCCCAACAATGTTCCAAAATCAAAGAAATTCTGGGTTTTCATCCAGTCATGAGTGTCAATGACATACTGTACTCCCACAATCTCAATTTTGTAGAATCTAGTTTCTTTTTTTAACCAGAACTTTGGGGAGCCAACTGTAGGGGTGTTTCTGAATACACACTCAGTCCTAATGTTTTCACTGTCAGCACAAAGCCCATGGCCCCTTTAAACTAGAATCATTCTTGGGTTTCCCTCAACTTTCTTCATTTTCAGCATCTAACTTTGGGGGGTGTCTGGTGGTTTCTACTATCAGTTAATTAGGAATTAAAAATATTTTTGCTATTTTTCAGACAGATCCTGCTCTGCCTTCTGGCCATGCAAAACTTTGGCTTAGAAACAATTATCATAACTAAAGTGTTAAACTTTGGTTCAGATGATGTTATTTAGAACAGAAACCGAATTGCAACTTTAGACGTTACTACCTACGGTCTGTGACAGCAAACTAAAAAAGTCTTGTGACGCTATTAATATTATTATAAAATAAGTCAGTATTTAAAGTGTTCCAAGAGTCCTGCCGGTTTGTTTTTAAATATGATTTCCCACCCGGAAGACTTGATTTTATAGAAGGTAACATCTAGACGTTGGATAGCAGTCTAAGAAATTATTTTCCGGCATGAACCCTTACGCTTTCTGTCTTAATTTAGAAAGCAGAGAAAGAAATCAAAATAGAGGCTGAGGAGCGCTTGACAGCGGTTAACTAGCCATAAAAAACGTTTCGCGTTGCGCCCCTCCTTCCGATCACAATACTGGCGTCAGTTTGTCTCCTATATCAATCCTCCCCCCCCATTCCCTCCTTTCTGCCTGGGTCTGGCGCGTTTCTATGAACACCAAAAGAAAGGCAAGTCCTCGCTTTTGAGCGTAAATACTCCGAAAAGCAATGTCGACTATTAAAAATAAGAGCAAATTAAAAAGATGACATTTGCACGGTCAACTCTATTATTCCAATTGATGAATGAGTAACTTCGATCACTTGGAGTCCTCCTTTTGTTTTGTTTTTGGATTCCACCAGCCCCGCCTAACAGCTGGAGCTTCACGCAGGTTACTCTAAAGTAAACCCCATTATGCTAAAAGGTTTTCTCCTCAAAGAAGCGTGCACGGTTTCCACAGTGTCACAGGCTACCACTTTAGCAGGACACTAAGTATTTCCTAAAATAAACTATGCGCGCGCGCACGCACACCTATCGCAGCCGACGATCTTCTTTGGGGGGAATGAAAACACCCGGACATGATAACAGCCAAAAGGAAACTGACGGCTGCCAAAATCCCCTCGAGAGCCTGGTTCAGGCTTAGCGCCTTCCCCGCCGAAGGGCAGGGCTGGGCACCACGTAGCTGCTGGCCGAGGAAACGGACGCCTGCAGTGCAGTGCGACGTAAACAGAGAGCGAGCGAGCGAGCGAGCGAGAGAAGCAAAGTGAAGTTTGCGAAGGGCTATCCTGAGGCAAGCCGCGGCACAGAAAAACAAAAGTGGGGAGCCTGGCCCGAGTCAGGCAAAAGTCTCAGGTCGGAACTGACATTTTCTGCCCGGGGAAAAGAAATCAACCTAGAAATGAAATCAAACAAAAGCTTTGTACCTGCCCGTAGGTTGAACGCCTCTGCCGCCGGATGCCCGGCCGTCTCCTTCCCGGGGCTGCGCCAACTTCTTTGAAGCGAGTGGCTCACACTTCCCCCTCCCTCTAACGTGCGAAGGGACGCGGCTGCAGGAACTCGGCGGCGGCAGAGGCCAAAGCGAGAGCAGCAGCAGCAACAGCCAGCCAGCCAGCCAGCCAGGGAGCGAGCGAACGAGCGAGCGAGCGAGCGAGGCGTCAGTCAGGCGGGAGCCTTGCAGCTCGTATTAGTGCGCCGACCTGGAACTCGGCCAGGAATCCCTTCTGAGCGGCTGGCCGTCTGACTGACTGACTGACGGAGTCTGGCTGCCTCGGGAGCGCGCGGGCGTGCGCCTCCGAAGACCCCTCCGGCCCGGGAGGCGGAGGCGGCAGCAGAGGAAGGGAAGCGAGGGCGACGGGAGCTTCTTTGCCCGACCCCGAGGACTAGAGAGGAGAACGACTTTGTTTTGTGATAATTGTCTCTACCGCAAGCTAAACGGTGGCTATGAATGGATGGGCAGGCCCTTGGCAGGGTTGGGCCACGTACACGTTGCCGAGCTCTACCTGGAAATCCCTCTAAGGGGACGCAGGCGCAGGATGGTGGTCCGCGCAGGATGGCGGACCCGGACGCGCCAGTATCGTTTTGCTGCTCAGCCCAAGAATTTTCAGGCAACATCAATCCTCCCGTCGTTCTTCCCCCCCGCCCTGGCCCGATTCTTGGCCTTTAAAGATACCGTTTTTCGATAACCCGTTTCGAAATGGGATTCCGAAACTTTTTAAGCGATTTTTTTTTCGTGTATTGGGAATTTAGTGTATTGAGACTCTTGCCTGGGTATTGCAAATCAGCCTAAATGCCCTTTCTGTCACTCAGCTGGAGGAGTGGGTAGGTTAAGATGTTTCCCCAAAAATAACAAAATGAATTTGGAAGTGCCATTTGGACCTCGAGTTGAGCCTCCTGGTCTATACAGGAATCCACGTGGAAGCATTCCCACAAACACCTGTTTAGCCTCTGCTTGAACACGTGCAGTGTGAGGGATACTCCTGCCTCCCTGAGTAATGGCTTCCACTGTCAAACTGCTGTTACAATTAGGAACTACTCAGAATCTGCCTTACTGTAACTTAAGCCCATTATTGCAATTCCAGCACTCTAGAACAGGAGGGAACAGTGGCTGGTGAAGATGATGGAACTTGCAGAGATAGCTAAATTAACTTCCTTGATTAGAGGAAAAAAAATCTACATTTATGGATGACTAGAAACCCTTTATAGACTTTTTGCATGAAATGGAAAAAAATGCACTTAGGATTTGTGGTTTTGATGATTAGAAAAAAATTGGATAATAGAAAAAAGTGAGCTTTTTTTGTAATCATAGAATAAGAGTTAATTTTGTAATTGTACTTGTATTGGCTGCAAAAGAAATTGGAAGCTTTTTCTTTTCTCTCTTTTTACACTTTTTCTTCTTTCTTTGCTCTTTTTATTCTTTATTAGTTTGTGTTAGTTTTCATGGTCTTTGTAAAACCTTTAATAAAATTTATAAAAAAATAGAACAAGAGGGAACAGGTCCTGACTTTCTTCTCTATCAGGTATCTGAAAAATGATATCAAATCCTTCAATACACCCAAATTTAAATGTATCCATCTCAGTAGTCACTCTTCATGGAGTTTAATTTCTGGTTCCCTGATGGTCCTTGTTGTCCTTTTCTAATCCTATTTCAGCTTTTTAAAAATCCTTCTTGAACTGTGGTGTGCAGAAATAGATACAGTACTTGAAGTGGGGTCCAACCAAAGCAAAATGAGCCATTTACTTTATGTGATTTGCAGTGTTCAGTGCAACATTCCCCTTTTTTGCATCTCACTGTTGGCTCATTCAATTGCAGTCAACTAGATAATCCAAATGGCCCTTCCAGTAAACCCCATCCTATACCTGTGTAAATTTACACTAATCTCTAAATTTCATGCTGCTGTTTTTAGATGATTACTCTGACCTATCAAGATCATTTGGAGTGTCATTTTTGTCTTCTAGAATACTAGCTATCTCATCCAGTTTTGTATTATTTGCACATTTGACAAGAATGCCCCGCACCTCTTCATTTAAATAATTAATACAAACTGTAAGTACAGGGTCTGGACTGAACCTTGTAGCATCCCACTTGATATTTCACTCTGGTTTCATGAAATATCATTGATGAGCATTTCTTGAATGTGATTGTCAAGCCAGCTGTGTATTTACTTAATTGTCATGTCATCCAGCTCTCATAAACGGAATGTTGCCAATGCTTTGCTGAAATCAAGTTATATTAACCCTGTAGCACTCCCACAATTTATTAAGGAAGTTATCCAATCAATAAGATAAGGTTAGGAATCCTAATACTTACTCTTTACAAATACATACTGACCTCTGTTACTTCCTATAGTGCTTACAAAATTCTTTCTGATTGATTTCTTTATTTTGCCTTCATGATCTGGGTGAAAAAAGCTGGACAGCCATTAGATGGCAGCAACAATATTGTAAAAAATTAACATTTGGAGCCTAGATCTAGGCTGTTCTAGGATCTTCCTAGGTATATGTCTGTAGTTCCACAGATCCTCTATTTTTACAGGTAGTTATTTTTTTAACTGATCATATTTACCCTCTGCCAATCATCTGTTCCTGTATCAGTTTCCCCAGGATTTCTCAAAGTGAATACATAAATGTTCAGCCAGCCTTCAGTGAGTTCCTTCAGTGCCCTAGGATGTAATACATTCTTATGGATTCAGAGGCATTTCTCAAAATGATGAAAGCAACAGTGCAAAGCTGATTTCATCATTTGCCGTATGGTACCTCTGCACAAACTTAAACTCATTCAAAATGATACTCTAACCATATTTCTCAGGCGTTGTTCCTGCTCCTACATTCTGCTCTTCACTATTATCTAGTAGAACACAAAGGTAGTTCTTGTTTAGCGACTGCCTTGTAGAATGACCACAGTTATGACGGTGATGAAAAAGTAACTGCAACCAATCCTCACGTTTACGACCTTCGCAGGTTCGTAAAACAAAGGAAAGCTGAAGTAAAACTATAAGCACAGTTGCAGTTTCAGTTAGCGATCGCTTTGCTTAATGACCCAGTTAATGGTCCCCTTTGTGGCAGCTAAACAAGAACTACTTTTATACCCTATCCTTGAGAGCAAGTGTGCCTATAAGAGTGATCAGTGATGTCAAAAATGGTAAGCATGTCTAGCTGATCAAAGCATTATGCAGGCAGATGCACCTGCAAGAGTCACGGATCTGGTCTTTCTGGCAGCCCAAGCTAAAATGACCATACCAGTTATTCCAGCAACCAATAGTAGCTGGGAAACACATGACCACATTGTCACCAACGTTATCAATGAGCTGTGAGAGATGATTCATACAAGAAGACTTTGGTACATTCCTTTAAAACTGCAATAGCTAAATATGACAACGCTACCTAAAACAGTTAGTGGGACATCTTTGTGCTACAGTTAGCAGGACATGAAGATAAATGCTTAGGCAAAATGGAGCTGAGTAGTTCAAACTGTAGGTTTGATTGCTATATTCCAATTATGGGAGTCATTCTGCCAGAATCTCCATTATTATTAGAACTATTTATTATACCTAATAAATCATATTTACCTTCCTGTATTAGGAACTGAAGCTCTTGTTTATTTCCTATATTCCAAGCTTTAGTGCAGAGACAATGAAGACACTGAAATTTGTGAGCCATTGTTCTATCTGATTTTTAATCCAATACTTTGATAAACTCCATAATAGCAAGGTTTTAACTAACGTCATAATTTCAAGGATTTGACTGTCAAGCACCACAAGATTCAGTTTAATGCTGTCCTGACAAACTCACCAAGCTTTGACCAAGCACATTTTTACTAGTACTTGCGGGATACAAGCCCTCCTAAGCTAACAGTTTATCACCTAGATAACTCAGGCCACAAACCAAAAGTCTCCTGTTAACACCAGTTTGGAAGCTAGTCATTCATTTATAATACTCTTTCCTTTTCTGATCTTTTTCTTTGGAAGGATGGGTAAGATAACAAATACCTTCTAAGTCCACAGGGTCTTCAGCTTCTTTCTGAAGGCTTCAAAGTCCATAGGGATACAGCTGTATCTGTTCTTTGCAGTATTATTTGTCCATGCCTGCATAGACATCTTTTACAAGCCTGGTGAAGATGTCAGAACTAGCAGAGATGACAAAATTAACTCCTTTGATTAGAGAAAGATCAATAACTACACTTATTAGTGACTGGGAACCCCTTATGGACTTTTTGCTGAAAAAAGAGAAAAATGGGTTTGTAATTGATGGGTTTGAAGATTAGAAAGGGTAGCTTATGGAAAGAAGGAAATTATTATGTAACCTTAGGGTAAACTATAAATGCATTTATAACCACTGTCAAGAAGATTGGAAGCCGCTTCTTTAGAACCTTTCTTTTCTTTTCTTTTCTTTTCTTTTCTTTTCTTTTCTTTTCTTTTCTTTTCTTTTCTTTTCTTTTCTTTTCTTTTCTTTCCTTTCCTTTCCTTTCCTTTCCTTTCCTTTCCTTTCCTTTCCTTTCCTTTCCTTTCCTTTCCTTTCCTTTTCCTTTTCCTTTTCCTTTTCTATTATTTCTTTTTTACTTTCTTATAACTTTTCTTTATTCTTTAATTCAAAATTTGTACTTTTTTAATTCTGTCGAGAAACTGCTTCAATAAAAAATATTTTTAAAAAGACATCTGGTGCCATGATGACATCATCATACAAATAATGCAAATTATGTAATTTGCTTTAGTTGTGCTATGGTGCACCTGATGTATAGTATATAATTCATGTCATTTCCATGTTGACATTATGATCCACATGATGTCTTTTGTCTTCCTTCTTACCCCGTGGATTCCCATGTATGCATTGAGAGCAAGAAGAAATAGTTATCAGTGGATTTGATAACTCTTAGCTTCAAGAGCCTGAAAACTGTTCCCAAGTTTTAATGATATAATGTACATTCTAGGTTCCTTGCTTCTGGCAGTCACTCCCACCTATCATGGCATGCTTTTTTGTGTGATTCACTTCCTTGCAGAGAATTGTTTTCTTTGTTGGTTTCTGTTGTGGAGCATTCTTTCTTTGAACTGATAAATCTCTATCCTCTCTCATCAGCTGAAGTGTGGCCACTCTTTGTTCCTATCCTTTGATTTTGTTTTTCTTAAGGACCACTGCAAGTTTACACTTGCTGCAAATATATGCCGAATTGTTTTGAGCAGGAACGCAAACATGTCACAAGCATTTCAGGTCATAATAGCAGAATCCTGTCTTTTCATCACCCTCATATAAACTATGGTAGAATCATTCCTGAGAGGCCATAGCGCAGCACACATTATGTATATGGACAGTCACATGTTTGATCTTTGGCAAATCAAGTGAAATCATACTCAGAACACTTGGACAGGGGCATTCTGGGAATGGAGAGTTCCATCATGGAATGTTTTGCATACAGTATACTTTTGTAGAGATGCTGACGCCCACAGGGTGTATTAGAGGTCAAATAGCTTCTCTCCAAAAGCCGTCTTTGTCCATGCCTCCTGCTGCTACCACCTGTCTACCAGAGGTTGCCTTACCTGGTGTCCTTCCCTTAACCTTTAGGGGAGTACAAACAACCTTGCAGAAGGAATGCAAAAGTGGTTACATAAACATCAGCTCCATCAAAGGGAGGGGATAAGTAGGTATGTTACAGAGAACCATCTCTTCCTCATGGGGATGTGGACAGTAAGTCTATCAGCCGCATTCTGGCATGCAGGCGACATTCACAACATCTTTGTACACACTCATAATCTGGGAAAAGTTGCAAACAGGGCAAAAGAAAGTAAAACATGGAAGACAGAGAGTGAGATAATTGCATGAATATCAGTGGCCATTAACAATAGTTTGTGGATTTGATACAAGTATATATGGGCTATGTTTATACAATATGAATACAGTTACAAATCTGTATTCACACAACATGCTAAGCTTGGTTGGTATTAAACTTAGTTTGTTTTTGGTAGCTTAACATGTAATGCAGATCTGACCTGTTTGGTTAGTTAGTAGCTTACGGTATTGTACAAATCCAGAAGATGAATAAATTCAATAACTAGGTTAAGTGTGTTGTATAAATACAGCCTTAGATATATATGAGATTACTTAGGATACTTCTTTGAGTTGATACATTCCATCAGTTTCTGCACTTCGTTATTCAGAACTTTATTTGACTTAGTAAAATAAAGCAAACTGATATTATTATTGTTGTTGTTGTTGGTCTCACAGTCAGCCAGTTGTTTAGATTGGATTTGGCATTTTTATCCACCTATTGAGTCCTTCCCAAGGACATGGGATAGGCAAATGTTGTTGTTCAATGGTGTTAAAGGTATCATCACAGGATGTAAGCTGTTCCAGGTAAAGCTGCCTTTTGCAATTGACTGATGGTGATTTGTCAATGCCGATGGTCTTCAAATGGTGCTCCAGATGTTTTGGGATTGCACCCAAGGGGCCTATTACTATTGGTACTATCTTTGCTTTCTTTTGCCACAGTCTTTCTATTTCTGTTTTCAGGTCTTTGTATTTTGTGATTTTCTCCAGTTCTTTCTCTTCTATTCTGCTGTCTCCAGGTATTGCAATGTCTGCTATCCATACTTTTTTGTCTTTCTTATCAACAATTGTTAAGTCCGGGTGTTGTGTGGCAGATGCTTGTCTGTTTGAATTCTAAAGTCCCACAGGACTTTAGTTTCTTCATTTCCCTTACTTTGTCTATTTTGTGGTCCCACTAGTTCTTTCTTGCCAGTAAATGGTATTTCTTGCAGATATTCCAATGTATCATTGTTGCTGCTTTGTCATGTCGTTGTTTGTAGTCAGTTTGTGCAATCTTCTTGGAGCAGCTGACTAGATGGTCCACTGTTTCTTCAGCTTCTTTGCAGAGGCAGCATTTGCTGTCTGTCGCTGTCTTCCTGATTCTGGCTTTGTACGCATTTGTTCTTAAGGCTTGGTCTTGTGTAGCCAGAATTAGTCCCTCTGTCTCTTTCTTCAAGTTTCCTGCTCTTAGCCATTGCCAGGTCTTGTTATCTGCTTTGCCTGCTAGTTTTTGTGTACTGGCCATGCAGTACTTTGCCTTGCCATGTCTCCTTTCTATTCTTCATTTGGTCTTACTTTAGGCCAATTTGGTCTCTTCAGTATTCAGTGAGCCTTCATGGTGTACTAGCTTCAGTGCATTTTCTTCACTGTCCTTCAGTTATTCTTTCAATGACCTTTTTTCTTCTTCAACAGTCTGGTGTACTTGCAACATTCCATGACCACCTATGCTCCTTGGTAAGTAGAGTCTGTCAACATCACTGTGTAGATGAAGGACACGATTCATTTTCATTATTTTTCTGGTCTTCCTATCCAGAGCTTCTAGTTCTGTTTGAGTCCAGTCCACTATTCCAGCTGTGTATCTAATGACTGGAATTGCCCAGGTGTTAGTTGCCTTGATGGTATTTCCTCCACTGAGTTTGGACTTTAAGATCTTCTTCACTCTCATGATGTATTCACTAGTAACCTTCTTCTTGACTTCAATGTGCTTAATGTCAGCTGGAAGGATGCACAGGTATTTGTAGTGATCTTCTTCATCCAGACTCTTGATGTTATTTCCATAGGGTATCTTGATTCCTTCAGTTTTCATATTTTTCCCCTGCCAATGGTAAGGGTGGCATATTTGTCCAGCCCAAACTCCATTGCAATATCTTGGCTGTATATTCACACAGTGTTGAGCAGCGATTCTATTTCAGTTGGTGTTTTTCCATACAGCTTCAGATCATCCATGAAAAGGAGGTGGGATAGCCTGGCAGATGTTTTTGATGTTTGGTCACCATGGCCTGACTTGTTCAGTGTTGTTGACAGAGAAATCAATACAATGACAAACAGTGGTGGTGATAGTGAATCTCCTTGAAAGATTCCTCTCTTGATATTAATCTCTCCCAGTCTATCACCATTGACCAGAAACTGTGTCTTCCATTGTGCCATTGATCTTTGCACAAAGCTTCTGATGTTTCTACTGACTCCTGTTATTTCTAGGCACTTGATTATCCAATCATGTGGCAGGGAGTCGAATGCCTTCTTGTAATCAATCCAAGCTACATTCAAGTTGGTCTTCCTTCTCTTGCAGTTTCCCAAAATCATCTTGTCAATTAGGAGATGATCTTTTGTCCCTCTGTTGTTTGGATGGTTTCCTTTCTGATCAGATGGAAAAAGTTTGTTTTCAACTAGATACTGTTGGACTGCATCAGCTACCACACCACTTAGCAATTTGAAAGTTGTTGGTAAGCAGGTAATTGGCCTGTAGTTGCTTGGTGCTGCCCCTTTTGCTGGATTTTTCATGATCAGGTAGGTTTTTCCAGATGTTAACCAATCTTCAATTTCACCTCCTTGCAGTATGTTGTTAAACTGCTTGGCAATTAATGGGTGCAGACCAATCAGTTGTTTCAACTAAAAACTATGCAGTTCATCTTCAGCTGGTGCTGACCAATTCTTGATCTTCCTTGCCCATTTATTCACCATTTCTGCTGTTATTACAAGTTATTTCATTTCAGCTTCTTTTATTGTTATAGTTATTTAGATTTATATCTTGCCTTTATTTTCTACAATACAAGGTGGTATACATAATGCTCTGTCCTCCTATTTTCTCCACAACAACCCTGTGAATGGGTTTTGCTGAGAGAGAGTGATTGGCTCAGAGTCACTTACCTGGCTTCCGTACCTAAGGGAGCACTAAAATGCATGGTTTCCCAGTTTCTAGTCCAGCATTTTTACCACTACACCAAAGTGGCTCTTGTTCACTAGGGTCATCAGAGACATCTTTAGGTCTAAGATCAACAACATAACAACCGCAGCAGCACCTTTAACTCCTGCTCATTTTAATGGGACCTGCACAAAATAACTTTCAGATGAATTGTGTTCAGTGAAACACAATTTCATTCAGACTGCACTGTTGAATAGTGATACTGTATAGTTCATACATTCTTCTGAGATTGAACAATAGTAGATTTAAGTCATTTGTGCTGCGGTGTGTTTGTAAATTCTAAAGCTGTGAGTCACTTTTGACATTTTTCAAAATGTATGTTGTGTATCTTAATAGAAATAAAAGTTCTTCTACAGAGATCTGGAAAATGTCACCATAGTGTGGGGGGAGGAGTGTCACAAACTTAGCTCTTGCAGGCTTCCCTTGCTTATCTTATTTGCCAGTGACATTGTGAAGCTTTTTCTGTCCTTGATCCTCATTGAAGAAGCTGAACAAAATCAAAGCAAATGACTAATTGTGAGATAAGGTTCAAAAGCAATACCTGCATCAGTCCTGTGATAATTTACAAACAAGGAAGAATGATTGTCAAATCTGCAGAGACCATTTGCAGATATTGCAACTAGCCCAACAATACTTTCACAGTCAAATTTGGTCCATTATCAGCTAGATAAAGAACTAACAGAGAGTGATGCTATACCATATTGAATTAGTAACCATACAATACACCCCTGGTGGTAGGTTACCACGGATCCAGTACACCACTGATTTAGATGAAGGATAGATATAGAAGTTACATGTATCCCCTTTTGATTAATGCAAAATATCTTATACTAAAGCTCTAGTTCTTAGTAAGTATGGACTAGATTGGCATTTGATCAACCAAGTAATATTAATCGTACTTAGAAATGAGCAACTTTATCTTTAGCTAAACTTACATAATTTAAGTGAATGTTGTACTGCTTTGAGTAATAAATAAAGACTTAAACACAGGGCTCAGCATTGTTCCAGGGGACTTAGGGACCTCAGATGGACTATGAAAGAGGAGATCTAGGCATGCATCCTGGAGGTGTGTTCAAGGAATTAGAAAACTTAAATGGTTAATATTTTTAGGAATAATAAGAGGTTATTTTTCTTTTAATAAATGCTTTCATCATGACATGACTTGATCTAGACTAGAATGCTAGGTAGAAGAGGATGCCTCAATTTGTTTTGCCTCCTCAGTTTGATAGAAGAGAGCATTTGAGCATGTGCCCTTTTGTATTAGACTATGACAAGATTGTTTGTGTTCTGCTATATGTGGAATTATGTAAAGGCTTTCACAGAGTATCTTGAAAGGTACTGAATTTTGAGGATTTGTCACATCCAGCCCCCATTTTTATTGTTATTTAAGATGAGATGGTTAGATGGTTAGATAGCATCACTGAGCAAACTCAGGGAGGCAGTGAAGCTAACGACTGAACAACAACAACCACCAGCAGTCTTCCTCAATCTGGCATCTTCTACGTATCTGCGTTTTCATGGTCCCCTATTATTATTTAATGAAATTTATATAGCTTCCCAATCTGTTACAATTCTGGGTGGCCTATAAAATATAATTATACAGTTACTCTAAAAAACGAAAAATAATTAAAAGTACCCCCCCAAAAAGACCCCAACGACCATTTTTAAAAAGCAGAAAAGCATACAAGGGGTCCATCACTGACCCTAACCCAGGATCTGGGGATTCAGCCAAATCTTAACGGCTCATTTAAACAGGCCAGGATGAGGACTATTACAAATCTCAAGAGATGGTGTTGAGCCTGTTGCACTGGTGCAGTTTTCTATGCCTAATTCTTTCCTCTCACCCTGTCATCAGTGTGAGAGAAAGGAGAGAAGGGAACAATATATGTAGAGGAACAAAATTTCTGCACATTTTTGAAACACTGATATTTTTCAATTATCTATCTATCTATCTATCTATCTATCTATCTATCTATCTATCTATCTATCTCGGGAAGGATTTATGTTTTGGGATCTCAAGCTTCTAATAGCTGTTCCACAGATGTGAGATTCACAGGGTCTCATAATCAGGTATTTTATTTTATTTTATTTGGTAAGCACTACTTTTTCTGTGGGTATGAATGTTTTTCATTCTGGCATATATTCATCTGAATTATAGAACAGAGAGTAATGATTCTTGGATTTCTTCCAGCCCTTTCAGTTCAAATCAATCTATTTGTGTCTTTAATTAGCATTACTGTTTTCAGTTGCTATTTCATTCTGAAATGGTTTTGTTTATTTGTTCATTTTGCTTATTTTTCCCTGAACCACGACAGGTCCTGCAGCAACAAAAATTCCTCATTCCCACTTCATACAAAATAGAAAAAGGCAAAGGAGACAAAACCACATCCCCCCCCCCACACACACATACAATTATCTATTTCATCCCTACTGAAGAGATGGGAGAAATGAACAAAATACTTCACACCACCTTTTTTTTTTTTTTGTCTTGGCTTCTCTGTGCAAGAATTGCAAAGCCAGATTTTTCCTCGGAGGATAAGCAGCTCAGAATGAAGAGCTTCTTCATGAAAATGAAGAGTGAACCAAGAGTTCAGCGCAACTGGAAAATAGCTGTACCATTTTTGTTTTGTTTTTAAATTTGTTCAATTACATGAAGGTTTCAACTGCACCTCAGCTGAGCCAGAGATAAATCAGCTCAGCTCTCCAGCAATGTTGACATGGGAACACATAGGTCCAGAGCTGTTTTCAATCCAATGTAACAACTTCTCCTCCTCCTCCTCCTCCTCTCCTCCTCCTCTTCCTCTTCCTCTTCCCTCTTTTTACAAGTGGTGTCTTGTAAGAAATATACTTGAGACTAATAGTTTCTGTATCTTCAGAGCTGGAGGAAATCATTTGTTTTGTTACTGAATGCTAGGTGAAACCTGAGATCAGGATGGCATTTACTACTGATAAATGTATTAATTTTTTAACCACCACCTCAGTGGTCATCTGAGTTTGAACCTCAGATCTCTTAGCTGTGACATTTGGCTAAACGTTTCGATTTTCCTGCATCTTCCCCATACCATTTTTGTAATTTTATGCCTGATTAATAGTTCCAGGGAATGTGAAAGTTTGTACATTCAATTTTTTCATTTCAGTTGATCCTAATAAAGGATCACAAATTTTGAGGAATTTTGAAGGAGCAAGATAACTAGTATTTCTTTTCATGCTTATTAGAGTATTATAAACTACCTTTCAAGAAAAGATTCTATATGGTGACTTATGAAAGATAATTAAACAAGGAAAATAATTATTTAAAATCCAATGGAAGCAATCCAGTTTCAATAAATAAAAAGACTTAAGGTACCTTATTATTTTGTTTGCCACCCAGAAGTGGTTGAAAAGGTCCCCTGTTATCTGTCAATTTGCCATTGAATTTTGGCAATGCCATCCAGAGGGCAGAAACAGGTCAGGAACTGCTGAGGACTATGGGTTGCCTATCACTGTTGTTGTCTACCTAAAATATTGTCTGTATTACCTCATACATGAATATAAAGAACAAGAAAACTATCACAAACTGGGAATTGCTTAAAATGGCCAATGGGGTTAAGAGATTCTTGAGACAAGTGAAATGACAGAACCCCCTCGGCTCATTTACCATGGGAAGTTATTACTGAAAAAAAATCATGATTTAAAGTGGAGACTGAGGGGGAAGGAGGAAAAAACATATCAGTTTGATTTCAATGTTTAGTGACTGACCAGGTACTGAATATTGAGCTATTTGGGTGTTAGAGAAGAAGTCCAAAGGTAACATTCTATGTTCTCTTTAAGATTATGATCTTCTCTATTTTTAAAAACATGCATTTATTGATGTTTAAGGAAAACATGCTCAGACTTATCATAATGGGTAAATGAGAGTCTCAACTTTCAATGCTTCAAACATTCTGGAGTATTACTGCTTCACAAGTTTTATTCATGATGCAGACAAAAATCACAATGAGCTCCCAGCCTCTGCATAGATGTTTCTAACAGCATATGAACTCTTTGTCCTACCCGCTGCAGCAAATTTCTTTAACTGGGGAAGCTCTCAAAATGTAAAAGAAAAGGCTATATGAAATAGATATCCATTGATGAAAGCTCTTGGAAGACTTTGCTGACACTGACCTTTTCACAAATTTTTTTTGGCTGATGATGGTAGAGATCAGTGGTGCAGTGTGTATGTGTACATATATACCACTCCTAACAAAGGCCAAAATGTTCATAGATAATGAACTAATTAAATGTTTCTAAATTAAACATTAAAAAATAAGGACCGCAACATTTAATCAATGATGTACACTTGATTGAAAAGTCACACTCAGTTAAACAGGCAATGCATTATTCTGTTCTGTTCTGTTCTGTTCTGTTCTATTCTATTCTATTCTATTCTATTCTATTCTATTCTATTCTATTCTATTCTATTCTATTCTATTCTATTCTATTCTATTCTATTCTATTCTATTAGCACGTCTCTTTTTCTTTCCAAAAAAGATAATTGCCAAAAGCAGAATGCCATCCTAGAAAAGGTGCTGCCACTTGAGGCCTACCTAGAATTGTTTATCTATCCTAAAATGTTATTTTTCTAAAAACACAGATGAGGGCTGGCTTAAGATGCTTTGCTGTCTGAAGGAAACAAACTATGGCTTAGTGCTGTGTGCATACTTGGCATGTTATCCATTGCACATACTTCATTAATCCATTAATATGATTTGTTTGGTTTTGTCTTAGTGTGTTATATGAAGCCAACCATTTTAATTTGTAAATTATTTATAAGCTTATTTATGACGTAATGGGTTTTTGAATTCAGCCAGTATGGTTTATCCCATAATTTAAGCAAACTATAGCTTAGCTTGTGTGATAACACCTATCCACACCAATTAGTATCCACACACACACACACACACACACACACTCTTTATTACAACCAAAAGTCAGAAGAAGAAAATACTATTGCAGGCAATAAAATAAAAAAATAATATCGGGGAGATGGGCGGCATATAAATTAAATAAATAACAATAATATCAAGACATTTATTAAAACATTTAATAATCAAGATGGTCAACAAGTAAGTATAACTATGGGAGACCTTTCATCAGTTAGTGCTGCATTTTCTCTGCTGCTGCACAGTATTTTGCTTACAGTCTGAGTTGTACAGAGTTTGAAGAAACGTTATACTCAGGCATAAATGGACAGATTTCTAGTTTTCAGCACAGGATACAGTGATGATGAGTTACACTTGGAATACTGCCAGGCAGAGAAAATTTACATTTTTTTCCTACCATTTGTCATTCAGTTTAATGAAAGAAATACTTGCTTTAGAAATACTTTGGTGAGTAGAATATGATAACCTTGCACTCACATAGTTACAACACACACAGAATCGTCTGTCATTCTTTCACAGTAGAATTATCTGCAACCTTTTTAGCTTCTCAAGCTTCACTTTAATTCCAAGGGAACTTTTCCCATTAAGCTTTTTCAACAATGGTGCTACGATCACTCCCAAGAGGGAACTCCTGCCCCTGAGAAATTGTTGGAGAATTTCTCTGCTCCTCGGAGAAATACAGTACTTCATCTAGCTTCTTTGCCCAACAATTTGTAGATTTTTTTTAACGTGTTAAGCTCTAATTTTTAAAAATTTGCAAGTATGATATATATAGGAGTAATCCCTAATTGTGTATTTGCTTATTAAATAAAAATGTGACTGTATCTAGAATTTTCCAAATCTCACTGCATCTCCCATTACTATGAATCTGACCCTCAAGGAGAAAAGCCAGAGTTTCAGACACCATAGTTTCATCCAACTGGGATAGGAGTAGAGAAATCCAGTGTCTACTTTGTCTGATTCTTTCACAAGACTAAAAGGCACCATAATCTATTCCTTTTTTTTTTTTTTTTTGCCATCCAGGAGAACTCTGTATGAGTATACACTAATATAATAGCTGGAAATTTGATTAAAATAACTACTGTAATAACAGCAGAATACAGAATGAAGGCATACTTGGTTATTCCAGAAGCTGGTTTATAGAAGTGGACATGCAAATACTGCTGATGGATTCTTCATCCTTCAATTTATAATCTTTTAGCCAGACAAAGTTCTGTTTTGAGGGAAGAGAGGAATCCCTGCTGTTTCCCCATTACTATGGAAACAAGTACATTAAAATGGGAAGGTTTGGCATCAATCAGAGAAGCTCTGTTAGGCTGGTCTCTGAAAATGGCATTGGAGAAATATCTAAAAACAACTTTCATTCCAAATATTTAGAATACATACACTTTAAAATAAACTTGCCAGTTTGTAAAAGTCTACAGAAGAAGACATATTATGTGAAAGAAACTGAAAGAAGCAAACAATAAACCATGGAGGTAACAGTGAAGTAAAATATATACAGAAACATCTACCCTGTCACAAAATTCAAGATTTTGTCAGATTAATAATAAGCAAAATATGAATAGGGCACAACCATATATATTTTCAATAAACATTGGATGAAAGCTTCCTTGAGCTTTCTGAATACAGTATGTGTTTCAGGAGCTTGATTCACACGGCACAATATAATTTACTCACTTGAGTCACACATTCACAATATAATTTACTTAGAATATTGTATGAACCATGGTTGCATGACTGTTGTTCTTTAGATCTATATCTTGTCTTTTCTCTAGGAGCTCAAGGCAATTTACATAGGAATGATTCTTTAAATTATTTCCACAACAACCCTGTGAAGTAGGCTGGGCTGAGGTAGAGTGACTGGCCCAAAGACATCTAGTGAGTTTTTATGTCAAAGGCTGGTCTTGGACCTGGGTCTCCCCAGTCCTAGTTCATATACCATCCTGGCTTGAATGCATTGTGCTAAGACATGATTGCTTAATTTTTATTTAATAAACAAAATGCAGTGACTAGGTTCACACAGCAAGCTAAACCCAACCAGATATACTATTTGACACAGTGCTCTATATAAAACAGGTCACATACTGTGCTAAACAATAATGCGATTTGATTTGGGCTTAGCATATACAGTCATTGACTGCAAATATAGTCATTGAGTCTTATACTTCAAAATATGGTTAAAGCAACCCATAGCTTAGTATAAGTTGTGAGTCTAACTTGTGTTTTCTAGTCGTTGCTCCTTTGAAGCTCTGACTCTATATTTGTGGATTCTATGTAGAAGGTGATTCTTGGAGACCAAGTTTAGCTGAGCTTTAATTAATTGTCAGTAACAGAAACAAAGGAGTAGATTAAACGCATTTATGTATTATATAAACAGTTGCTTATTCTTTCCCTATCACATATTGCCCAATCTGTGAGTTTGGGGCTGCAATAAGTTGAAAGGTGCTGGGCTGGAGAAATGGAGCCTTAGTCTAGTCAGTGGGATGTTGGAGAGAATTTTCCCCCTCCCTATTCCAATATCAGTGGGCCTTTATAGGCCTCTGGCTTACTACCTTTCAGACTCTTACTACCTTTCAGAATTCAGACATTGTATTCTTATTTTTGACTAGTTTTGTTGTTAGTCTTGGGTCCTAGAATTAGTCCAGTTCTGGAAATCAGCTCATGTAGAAAAATCCAGCATTCACTCCAATTTCTCTCTGGGGTCTGGCTTGTTGGTGGTTTATCAAAACATCCACCTATATAGAAGAGCTATCATTTTTTAATTTCTGTTAAATATTTCTTAGTCTGTGTCTGAGTCCTTTATCAAGATGAATGGCTTTAAAATCCTCAGCCAGTGTAGGCTGTTTGAATCAGACCTGTCATCCCTGACAAGAGAAGGTGGGATGAGATTCATATATAAGTAGAACAGTAGAAATAAACATAACAAAGTTGGAGATCATCTTGTGATGGACTATTTACATTTAACTTGTCAAATTATGACCATGGAGATGCAGGTTCAAATTTCCATTCAGCCACAAAGTTTCTTCAAATTCCTTAGCCTAACAATCACACAGGGCTGTTGTGAGATTGATACTCCTTGGAGGAAGAGGGTGCTAAGAGAGTAATAAATTTCAGCAGTTTAAATTTAAGTTTTAACTCATGGGGTTCCTAGTCTAATGGCTCTGGCTTATTAACAGAGGAGCAATGCAGACCAAGATGGTTTGTTTAGTTATTCGCATAGGCAGGAGACACCTGAATCCCCACTTTCTGCCAACCATTGCAATTTTTAATGCTTGAAATATACGTGTCTCTGCAAAACAAGATGGTAAATGTAAATGAGCTAATCAGAACAGCTTTAAAAAGAATGTTATGTTTGCTTTATTTCCAATTACAGTCAGTGAGTCCTCTCAAGCTATGCTCTTCAATGCAACATTGTAGCACTTTCTGATTTTGGCAGTTCTTTAGCCCAAAAGAAGAAAAGTTCTCCTCCTCCATTTTCCTGGTTTCCTAGAGACTCCTTTGGAAATGGTTGGAAAGCAACCAGCCTAAGTGCCAAAAGCCAGTTAAACTATTTTTCTCAGCCTCTGTGAACTCTCTGCTTGAGTGATTCTCACTGTTTCTTAAAAATGAGGTTTTCTAAATGCTTGAATCCTCTACAGCGTATCACAAACGAAAGTAGCTGGTGTTGATAGTGGAACAACTGTGTGTGGGCAATGCGGGGACATATTGTACTAAGCTATAATATAGTTAATATAAGGGTACTAGATATAGGCTGCAAACATCAGAATGTCCACTAGTTGGTAGCAGTGAGATACAGAAGACTCACTCTTTCAAGCCATCTAATGGTCGTAAGGATTTTCACAAACCAGATCTGCTAATCTTAGTTACTGTGATGTGACCCTGACAACTGTGGTTTATAAACCATGAGTTATGGCTTAGTACAAAATGTATTCAGAAAACTGTCTCGTTTGGTAAATCACACTTAAAATTGTGGCTTAACATGAAATCTAGGGCAAAGAGATCTGGCTGAAACAATCTAGATAAAAACTAGATGGCAGCAAGAAGATCCCTACACATTGAACACTGTAACTTCATCTAGTGGCCCATCTGATAACCTTAATGAACTCAGCATGTATGTGAATTTTTATATACTATGGATGAAAAGGACTATTGCCTATACAATTCTATATGCAGAACTTACTTCTGATTAAGCATGTGTAGGACTACACTGCTTGCAAATCTTTGGGGGCTATAAATCCTACCAATACCACTGATTCCTGCTGTCTTTGAAGTTATGTGCTCGGACATTCATAAACATCTCTGTGATCCTCTTCATTATGTACCTCAACCTTCCCTTATCTTCTAGATCTGTTAATTTTCTGTTCAAAAAATTCCTAGCTAGTATGGCCAATTTCCAATTTGGGAATTGAAGTCCAGCACATTGAGAAGACATCAGATTGTGGAAAGCTGGTTTAGAATAGAAGTCCAACATATCAGCTTCCATGTCAAAGATGTTTTTGGACACACCGCTTCCAGGGTTACCAATTTAAAAAGGACTATTCCCAATAAAAATGCCATCAAAAGTGATGGGAAAAGACAAGAGGAAATGCAGCAACATTTGGACATCTGTAAATTTCTGTGAACAAGGTATTGTGATCACTTGACTTAAATCATTCAAAAACACCCAAACACCCATGTTGGTACTTGAGCCAAATTGCATGCATGCATGCTTGCTTGCTGATTGATTGATTGATGAAATTTATATGACTGGCTGAAACCATCCAGACTCTAAGCACCTTACAGAATTTACATAGTAAAAACTGCATACGAAATTAGAACAAACTTAATTACAATAGCAACTAGAAATAAAAGACTAAGATTATGGAGTTATACAAAATGGTGCTATTTTATATATGGGGATTTTATAGTTAATCCCCAAAGGCCCTCTAGAAGAGCCATGTTTTCATGTGCTTCTGGAGGGCCACTGGGGTGGGAATTGCTTTTGTTTCAGGGGCAAGCTATTTCAAAGGAGGGACATATTACAGAGAATGCCCTTCATTTGGCCTATTCCTGCTGTACCCCCTTAGCAGGTGCTCTCTAGTTATTTGGCTAGAATGGGCAAAAACTATTGGCAGCCATAAGGCTTTCGAACCCCCTAGAGGGTTTATCCTCCCCCCCCCAAGGATTTACAAATAGAGTAATTACATAACATGGTTCCCTTCTCCCCATATTCAACCCTTATTTGTCAGTAAATCCAGAAATCACCAGTTCATTTTTATCCATTTTTAGCAAAAAGTCCATAAAGGGTTTCCAGTCTTTCATAAAAGTAGTCCCTCCCTAATCAAACAAGTCAATTTAGCCATTTCTGCAAATTCTACCATCTTCACAATCCATTCCTCTGTTGTGGGTAAGTCCAATTTGCTTTTCTCAAGCCAGTAGCCAGCACCACTTCTTGCAGTAAAATTCAGTTGTGATTGAATAGAACAAAAGGAGTGCAAAATAGGGATTTGCCAACTACATGCGATCCTAGGGCCAAAAGCTGCCCACCCAAAATCTAAGGCAGGGGAGGACAACATGTGGCAGCCAGGGACCATAACTGGAAAGGCATTCTGGAGAGGTGTGTATCTTTTTGTGTGGGGACTGAAGAAATAGTTATAGTATTTAGTTTTGTGCACTGACCTTAAATGAAGGCTTACAAGTCTTTTTAATGTTTTTCTGCTTTAAAAAAGTTGAGAAATCAAGCTACATTTGGCTGAGTTTCTGGGGGGAACTAGTGCTGCACAAAGGGATTCACGTAATGCACATGGCTGAGAATTCTTAATCTCTCATCTAGGAAGGATATGTTCAGATGCAAATGTCTGCTTGAGCAAATAGCCATCAAGAGTTTCCTATAAGACCATAGGACTGCTTCCTTAAATTTGCAATATAAAACAATACATTTGGCAGAAAAATATTTTATTAAAACTATAAAAATATGCAATCCAGCACATTTAAATGCTATGTAATGAGTATTATCCATAAAAATAGATAAACTTTAATTAATGGGAAATCTCTGCTAGAGGTCATGACAAAAGAATTAATCTAACCTTTAAAATAATGTTAACAAATTGATGGATCATATGAGCTTTTAATAGACTATTCCATAGTTATTTTTGCTTTATTTCACAATTAACAGTACAAGATATACACTCTTATTTCCCACAATAAACAACCTTAAAAAAATGTAAATATACAAGAACATTCAATTACATTTAAATTGTCAGACACTGTGAACACAACATCTTACAGTACTATTTAAATTATATTTCCAGCAGTAATGCTCTATGTACTTGACCTTTCACAGAAATCAAGCTTCATCCCAGCAAAATTGTGAAATAATCTCAAAGCTGAATTGATGGAAATCTATTTTCAGCCCAACTAAGCCAAGGTCATAAAAGTGTAATAATTAATTCCTAAGATACCAACATGATTTTGTCAACCTGCCTCTGGCAACAAGAATAAAAAATTGTTGTAAGGTGCTTTCCTTAAATTTGGGAATGAAAGCATTCTGTATTTTGATCTACAGTGGGAGCGCTGATGAGCCTTCCTTAACAGCAGCTGCTGCAACTGAGAAACCAGCAAATCTGAAAGTTTTTATGGCCACCAATAGTTCTGGAACAACCCTTTAGTCTTACTTTAGTTCCAGTCCATTGGGTAAAGTATTTCTAATGAATCTCACAGCTGGAATGTCTGTCTCTAGCTTAATGGATTTTTCTGAAAATACGGGAAGACACCCCTTCAAGTCCTGCTGCGCTGCCTTGGTGTGGTGGCAGGGGCTGCTCTTGGGAAGAATGAGTGAAGAACACCAGGAGTGTCTACCAAGAGTATATACTTCTGACAGAGCCGCCCAAGATATGAAGGTCATTCCAGCTGCCCAGCTAAAGCAAGCAAGCCCATATATTAGGCAGAAGTGATATAGAAGATGCTGAAGACAGATTATAATTTTAGTGACAATGGCAAAGGTATAATTTCATACTGCACAGGAGAAGGCGATAGTAATACACTTCGGTATTTTATCAAGAAAACCACATGGATAAACAATACAAAAATGATTGGGCCAAAGATATGAATTATCTGGACGCTCTAATAATGAAAGTCAAGGAGCACAGTAAAAAAATAGGACTAAGATTAAATATAAAGAAGAACAAACTCATGACAATGGATACAGCAACCAGCCTTAGAATTGACAATGAGGATACTGAAGTGGTGGATAGCTTCTGATTTTTAGAATCAACCATCAACAGTAAAGGAAACAGCAATCAAGAAATATACCACAGACTAGCACTTGGTAGGGTAGCAATGAAGGCCCTTGGAATGATCAGAATCATGCAGGTAATGGTTTTCTCTTTGACACTCTATGGAAGCCAAAGTTGGACTTTGAAGAAGCAGGACAAAAAGAATATTGATGCTTGTGAACTTTGGTGTGGGAAAAGATTTCTGAAAATACCATGTATAGTCAAGAAAACAAAACAAAAAAATGGATCATAGAACAAATCAACCAAGAGTTCTTACTCAAGACTCAAATTATTATATTTTGAACATGTTATGCAAAGACCCAGCTCTCTTGAGAAGACTATAATGTTAGAAACTATGGAAAGAAAGAGAAGAGGGTGACTAGTAGCAAGGTAGATGGACTTGATTATAGCAACAATGGTTGCACCATTGAAAGATTTGAAGGGTCAAGTTGGGGACATATTGTCCAGGAGGCTAGGAGCTAAACATTTGACATAAAACACATATTTGGAAGAAAGGTACTTAACACTGCCAGATATTAAGCCTTTTCACATATCAAGTAGAGACAAAACTGTGCTTATCAGCAAATGTACAATTTACAATGAACTGTGGCCAATGCTGGCCCTCTGACAAATCTCTTTCTAGAATACCCATATTTGCTGTATGTTCGTAGATTACTAAGAAAAGATAATGGATTGTTTATAGGATATGTTCTTTCAACAACCAGCATCTAATAACAGAAGGGAGTCTTCTGATCCAATTGATCTGGTTTGCAGCAGGAAGGGCTAAACAACACAGAAAGTTCAGTCCTTTGTTTAATATCATGTGTGAATATGATCTGAATTCTCATTCAGATGTATCATTCTGGCTTATGTGTTTTTGATTTATGACTCAGACTTATTAAGAATGCAACAAACCGGAGATTCAAGTTTGCATCTATTACTAAATAAACCACAGGTCAGGCATTTGGGTTGTTTAGCTATTCCCAGTGGCAGCAGGGTGATTTGCTTGATAAATATTAGGTCAGAATTCTAAAGAATGTGCTTATTAATGGATGTGAACTTCCCATTGTGTTGCCAGATATTAGCCAGAACTAAATCATGGCTATTACAACTAACAAAGATTATCTGCCTTTCTCTAATTCCATCCCATATCATTTTTTCTTAGAGCAAGTTAATGAACGCATAGTCCTGGTTTCCCTCCATTTTGTGATATTTTGTATATAAATTTAATAAAATAAATAAATATGGCTGATTGATTAGGTAATTGACAACATTGAGACACTTTGTCATAATTTATTTCCCTGCTACTGCGCTAATGTATGGAACCAGTGGTCAAAGAGGAAACTAAATTATTACTCATGACACTTCAGTAGGAAAGAACAGTGCTAGCAAAATAAAATATTGTTTCCCGAGAGCAGTAGTACTATTTTTATATGTGCTTACACTTAAACACTGTACAGACAATAAAATCACAGTATAATATAAACCTCTGTGTGTGTTTATACTTCAGAACCATAACTATATCATATTTGATTTTAATACGGTTTGATTTTTTATTTTGATTATACTTGATTTTTATATTTAATTATATTTGATCTTTTTCTACTAGACTTTTCTTTTCTGAATCCACACAACTGGGCATGTAATCAAACCTATGTAGAAGCTCTGATCATAGCACCTTACAGGTAGTCCTTATTTATTGACCACCATTTGGGCTGGCAACTTGGTCGTTAAGTGAAGCAGTCGCTAAGTAAAAAATCACATGACAGCAACTGTGCTTACAATTTTACTCCAGCTTTCCTTTGCTTTACAGCATCAGAAGGATACAACCCCAAATGGCAGGGAAGTTTTCTGGAACTCAACTCATGAGGAAGCCAAGTAAAATGGCAAATCTTATAGCTGTTTTTCCCCACTCCCCCACCCTTTGGAATGCTCACTGGAATAATCAGCAGGAAGGGAATTGATATTTGTATTTACATTCATTGGAGAGGGAGGGATCATAAGAGAGTAAGGAGGCACACAATGGGGAATACACATATGTGCTAGTGCCAACTGCCTAGGGCACTTGGGAGCTTTTAGTGTGAAACTGATTAGGGTCTTATCAATTTCAGGCAGGCACTGCAGCCGCAGAAGGTTCTAATCAAGGTCACAGAGCTGAGCTGAGCTTGTAGTTAGAGACTGCTACACTGGAGAAAAGCAGCTTAGGAAGATACCTTGTTTAAGCAATTTCTCTGCTCTGGTGGGGGAAATAAAAAAATGGATCAGGCACAGGAACGATGGGTACTAACTGACTGTAATGGCAAACACATGACTGAGAGATGCTGTGGTCATAAATGCAGGCATTGGTTGCAAAATTACTTTTTCATCACTGCCAAAACTGCAAATGGTCACTGCTGAGGTAGTCACTAAATGAGGACTACCGTACTTCAATAGATGGTAATAATTGCCGTGATTTAAAGCAGAGGTGTTTCAAACTTATAGAGTTTACATTAATGTATTCTAGAATCTGGAGATAACCATGAAATATCAGCTTAGAATGTCACATGGATTTAAGGCCAGAACTGAATTTGCAGTCCTTTAACATACAACCCACCTCCACATTCCTTGTTTTGTCTTGAACTTAAACTCTAAACTGTAGAGAGGCCAGTGAATTATATTATTGAACCACCAAGAATAACATCCAAAGCTCATAGATTCTGATCTTCCCTTGCTAATCATTACTACTCTTCTTGGGCTTTAAAAAGGAAAGTAATTTAATGAACTCTTAAACAGGAAATATGAGATTATTGCCAGAGACCATTAGACTATTCATCATAAAAGGCCACAATACCCAGCAGGTCCAGCTAAAAGATAAATCAGGTTGGCCAAATGAGAAATACATTTCTGTATTCTGGATGGGAATAATAGGAATTGGTCCAAAGCTTTTGGATTATACTAGGTTGGGAAAGAGTGAATTAAACATTCATTCTGAGAGAAAAGTGAACTGATCTGTTTTATAATAAAAGTATTGTATGCTCATGTACTTATGAGTGGAAGATACTACCACTTGTCCCATTCATGCAGTCATTACACAAGTGTGCCATATATTTTTTCTGAAACAGGCACCTAGGTTAGGGTTTAGAGAGAAGGGTTCATATTTACTCATTTCTATCTCATACCCCATACATGGGATAATTAATTTATCATAGAAAACCTGTAGTACAGGAATGATCTAAAGCCACCCAACTGAAGTTAATGGCTGATGAAGCATCTGAATCCAGGGTTCTTTGCTAAAAGTTCAGCCATTGTATTATCCACATCATGTTTCTGGTCTCGGTATTGCTTAGTTTCATGTTTTTATTGTTAAAAACTGGAAACTCATTTGCTTGTTATCTGAAGTATTTTAATGTATTGAAGATAAAAGACTGCCATCCCACTTACAGATTTCAGCTTCCTTTTCATAAGTAACTAAGTATGAAGATCTGCTGCCCAGAATGAACACTTGTAAACTTACCATTTTTTCCTATTCAGTTGCATCCCATCTTTCTCTTTATGCTGAAGATCATTTCATTTTCTGTTTGAAGATCATTCTCAAGCACTGTCTGTATCAGCATCTGCTGGGTTTAATTCAAACAGGATAATATGGAATCATTTTTCATTACAAAAGGAAGTTTGTGTTCAGTAGGTTCTTCTGCCATCCCAAGCTGTTTCCATAGTGCAGGGACTATAATTCCAGGAGCAAAATACAGCCTACATGTAGGGCAGTGGCATAGAGTCAAGGTAGGAGTAGCACTTACCTTGCAGCTCAATTGAATTTTCAGACTTTAAAGCCAAACCTAGTTGTGATTTATTGCAGGGCTTACATGCACCTAGAAAGGAATATAGGCATTTGCCTAGAATGGCACAATGAATGAAGGTGAAATGGCAAGCAGAAGCAGCCATTCCAGTAGAAATACAGACACTCTTTTCTTCCATCTAGTGGGTGTCCTGATTTTTGTAATCCAGAATTAGTAGCCTTAATGGAATCTATACACCACCAAGGAAGCACCCCAAATCATAGCTACTGCTATTCCTCCACAATACTGCCTTATGTATGTAGGCTGCAGGCATTGGAACAGATCTTCTTCCTCAAATGTAGCCACTCATTATCCATTTAGTAAAGTTGTTTAGGGAGCTCCACCTGAGCAGTCTGTCTTGGGAGTACAGAGAGCATTATTTAGAGGACACTAGAGGATCTAATAGTCTAAGGGAGGATTTTTCTGTAGTGTGTGCAGTTCTTCCTATTCTTTTAAATTGTCTAGAGGAACATTGGTCCCTATTTAGTTTATTTCTTTATTGCTGGAAATTACTGACTGGGTTTATATGTGCTACTAAACCACAATTTGCTGAAGTTCAGCAAGTGATTGGGTTCACACAACATGTTAAGCAAAAATGAACAAACCAGATTACAGTTGAGCATGATGCATGAACCTAGCCACTGTTTATTTTATCCTGACATTATTATAAAGTCAGTTACTAAACTGCACATTTCTGAGTTTTGGTCTCTATGTTCCAAGAAATTAAATCTGTTAGGAGAAAAGTGAAAGAAGAGTACATTTTTTGGGGGGAGAGTTGTTCAAGAGTATATCTTTTTTTCCCCTTCTGTATAAATTCAGGTACATGGAGAATAACTAATGTTTGATTGGTGGTGATTTAAATATGCAATATTTAATTCAGTTCAATTTCATTTTGTGGAAGTGATGATCTTTTAATCAACTTTTCCCATTAACTGAAGACTTTGTATAAATATTTGATTATAGATGCTCGTGTCCTTCCCTCTACTTTGGAGATTTGTTGAGATAAATACATTAAAAGCAATATTATTGAATTAACTAATATTAGTTACAAAATATTAAGTTATGAATGATAAAGTGACAAAATTATACTGGCAAACTTGCAGTGAACTGGAATATTATGATACAATAGAGGTAAACAGTTTAAATAGTTCATATAGAGTAATGCGCTGAATATCTAACAGTCAAATCTGCTCAATTTTAAACTGTTCCTGATGAAACCTATGCCAATATTACTAATTTGATGCAAATTGCTCATTATTTGTTTGTTATTCAGAGGCTGCAATCCTATACCCTAGGAAGCCTTGCTCAATGGCACTTAAATGGAGAAATACAGGGTTGCACTGAAGACCTCTTAAGATAGTTACATTTGCTAAACCACAAGAAAGGAGGACTATTAGAACTTAATGGGAAAATGATTTTTTTTAATCTTTGCAATTGTCTTTTTCTTGTATATATTTTATAATATTTGCTATCTATTTTGGTACTGGGAAAAGGCAACTCTCAAGACTCTGAAACAGCATTCTATAATAGAATACTGTTACATTCCTCAACTTTTCTCCCATACACCTCCAGATGTATATATTATTCCAATTTTCAATTAGGAAGAAAAGTTAAAGTCTCCAAATAAAGCTTATTTTCTAATGTTCCACATACTTCTCTTGACTATTGTACTTACTTATGCCTTCTCCCAGCTTAACTCTGGCAGGTCTCTCCAAATTGACTTCAAATAGTACTGGAAACCATTATTCAAATCAATTAGCACCATCTAGTGTTTGATTGGTAATACTATGCATGTGGCTTGGTAAGATTTTAACCAATCCTCACACCAATCACTACTTGCCCAAGATCACGCTATGATTTCTTTTGCCACCTGTTATTCATAGTATCAGCATAACAAGCATACTACAAATGTATGTGTTGAATATATATAAATATCTTCTGTATGGAAGCAGATATTATATGATTCCTCTTAAAGCACTCTATTTCCTAAAATTTATGCTAACAGTTAGAAGAAATTCCCCAAACTGATATCCCTGCTACCAAGTACAGTCCTGTTTCTGGCAAATGTTCAGACATTAAACATGCTTAATTTGGTCTATAATTATATAATTAAAAATAGGTTGTTATAATATACATTCAAACTCATTTCTGCCATATGTCTTACATTAACAAATTTCATATTAAGGATGAGTTGTGTAAGAGAGACAATGGATGATATATTATGGGAAAACTTATAATTAATAGTAGCAGACTATTTCAGACAATGAGCAAGTTAGGCATTTTGCATATTGTAAAAATTTTGCATACTGACTACTCCTAGGTATATGTGGTGGCGGTGTATCCTTTGTTTTTTATGCAAGAGTGCAGCCAAAAAGAAAGTAAAGTCTTCTTGGATGTAATCAACAATCCTATCTGAAGTTTCTACAGTTTTAATGGAAATTTTATTTATATTTTTTTGCTTGCAATAGCATCCATTTAGCAATGTAAGGTTCATGGCTGCCCAGAAAACTTGAAATCAGTCAGCAGCACAAAATAAAAGACTTCAAGCAGGGACTTCTCTAAGCAGCGTTTTATTTGGCCAAGCAAAAGTCTGGGTGCCCACACCATGCACCAAGAGAGAGCAGGGTGGCACACCCTTGGAGACAAAACCACAGCCTTCTATAGTATTTTTAAAAAGGCAGATCTTAGTACCATTATAATGAAGATGAGTGTTACAGCCAGTAAAAGAAACTTTAGCAGAATACATTATTTCCCACCCTTGTTTGCTTACATTAACTCTATTCCCCGCCCTTGTTTGCTTACATTAATTTAAAGGAGTTCCCCCTAACTCTTATACCTTGTCAGTCCCTGCAGACCCTTGTTCTGGGTCCTCCCTCCTTATCAGGCCTCAGACTTAGTCTCTTCGGGAGGAGTTTTCCCTATTATCTGAGCTAGCTCGTCTGTGGTCAGTTGCTTCCTCTTGCAATTTCGCTAAGTGCTGTTAGTATTGAAGCTTGGCTATAGAGAACTCTGCGCATACTCTAAAGCTATGAAGTTAATATTGCCAATTTAAATATTGCTTCATTGCCATTTTAGATATTGATCCCTTCAGCAAGAAAAACTATTAACAGTGCTGAATGGTGCTTGTATAAATCACAAGTTACTGAATTCATATTAAAAACTATGTGCTATGCTTTGAATGATTTAATATAATGAATGCACAAAAATGACACATATAGAGAAAGGGCAGATCCAGTTATTTATAGTTTGATATAAATGGATGGATGACCACAAGGTGGTAGCAAACTGCTACATGTTGCTTTTTATTGTTTTAAAGGAGACATGCTTTTAGCTTGATAGCCTTTAAAGCATGTTTAATGGCTTAAACATCAAAGCCTCTATCTGGAATTTTGTTGGAATTTTTCCCCCCATGAACATGCTTTATCTGCTGAATATAGATTAAGTCACTATTCTTTATATTTCTTCCAAAAAAATGCAAAGTCCATAGCCAGGCAATAGCTTTAACAAAGTAAGAATTTTAATCTTGTAGGAAAAAAGCAAGGCTTACTACATCTCAATGTGAAAAACCTCAACACAATCTGTACATTACTGCTTGTATTTTACACAGAAGCACACAGCTCATTGTCTTTACTCAAAGCAATTAGAATGGCATTTACTTTACTTTACTTATTTATTTATACATTCGATTTATTGTCCGCCCATCTCCCCCCAATGGGGAACTCTGGGTGGCTCACAAAGTACATATCATACAATTACAATTATACAATTAATTACGTTATGTGACCGGCAGGGGTCGCTAGGGGGTCATCCGGGCTTTTTCCTCCTCCGTAGATCTTCCTCGCCGCTCGCTGCTCATGCCGGCTGCATTCGGAGTTCGGCCAGCACCGGTATTTTGCTCCTCTGCGCAGCACTGCTGGTTCCTCCCATCTAAACGGGAGTACCCAGTACCTAGTTACATATATTGTAACTAGGACCAAAAAAAGCCAGCGTGGCGGGTGGGGTGGGGTGGGGTGGGGGGAAACCTTAGTGAAGATCTGAAAATACTATAATAAACACATATAAGAAGTTGGAAAGAAGGGTAGGGAACCAAGGAAGGATATAATATAGTGTTAGGCACTAGCCTTTGTTTATTCGTTTACCCAAGTTTAGAGAACCAAATTAACTTGAGACGAGGCATTTTATCTAACAAATGTTTTATTGGGCCAAGAAACATCTGGATGGGTCATTAACACCGTGGCAAAGTGTTGAAAAGAACCACCGCTTGCAAAGCAAACAACAAAGATTTTATAGACATCCACAACGTAATCAAATTGTACATCCCCTCATTCCCATATAAAGAAATGCAGGGATGGTCTAAGGGGGGGAAAAGGTGGATCCCAGAAGAAGAAAGTGAGCTCAACTCTCTTCTCCTGTTACCAGGGGAATAGCACATGTTAGCATGCCCTTATCTCTTGTAGAATTCAGGGCCTCTCTTTGCAACTTTTACCAAGCTAATTGTTTATTCATTCGAAGACAATCAGGCATTCAACAAAGAGATAAGGTGGGGGAAAGAAACGCTGTGCTCTTTACAAAGCAAGTTGATCCTTTATAAATAAGATAGAGTGCACTGTTACATGCATGTTAAATATATATACAAAATATAAAATCATATATTAAAATAATGCCCTTCAATAGGAAGCCTGAAACTGTAAAACTGTTGCAAAAAGCTAAAGCTCAAAATAAGCTGAGGTTGGTGAACAATGCTATGAATAAAAAGGACTTTGTCAGATATATTCAAAATAAATGGAAGAGAAAAGAACTACTACACCAGCTGCTCAATAATGATAAAAAATGCTAAGAGTAACAAAGAAAACTTCTCTTTAAGGTTGGCTTTCTCTAACAAAATATATATGTTCCATCAGGAAACTGAATATTAGCATGAAGGTGCTGAAATGAAACTGAAACAGAACATGGTCAGAGAATATCCATTTACTTTCACTGAATTAAATCTCTAGGCCCACATGAATTGCATCTGAAGACACTGAAAAAGTAACCTATGGTCTAGTTTGGTCTGGTCTTTATTAGCTGGGAAATCCCAGAGAAAAATGAAGTACCAGACTACAGGAAGGCAAATGTGACTGTTTTCAAAAAAGGGAATCTGAGGCACTGTAAGCCACTTAGTCTACAACTGATACCCAGGAAGGTTCTAGAGCCAATCATAAACAAATCATTTTGTAAGTGCCTACAAAACAGTGCATTACGTACTAAATCTCAGCATGGATTTGTCATGAACAAGTTTGCTAGACAAACCTCACCTTATTTTTTGATTGGAAATTTCCTTAGTTTATTGAGGGAATGCTGTCAATTTATTATATCCTGATTTCAGCAAAGCATTTGACAAAATATCCCACAACATTATTAGGCTAGTTAAGTGTGAGCTGGATGGCATAACTATGGTTACACAGCTGACCTCCAAATCATATTCATTAATAATTTTCATCAAACTGGAATAAGGAATCACAAAATCTAGTGTGTCACAAAATTCGGGTTTCCATGAGATGAAATTTAACAGGAACAAATGCAAAGTTCTTTATTGAGGAAACAATTCAAATGTCAAAATAAGAGATGCTTGGCTTGGTAATAGTACCACAGGAGCATTGGCAGGGACAGTCAAGTGGAAGATAAATAATTAAACCAATCTTGTGCCAATGTGACATAAGCTCCCCTCCCTTTGTACACACAGCATGACATTGCACACGTATATGAAAGGGGCAAAGCTTGCACTGCAACAGCACAACACAGCTTTTGTCATTTAGACAAAGTGCTGAGTCCCACACATCCCGCTGCAAACAATAGTAATTGATTGCAAACTAATATAAATCAGCAGTGAAATCTGCTTCCTAAAAAGGCAATAGCAGCTTTAAGCTATATATCAACAAAAGCATTGTTTCCAAATTTACAGGAAGTAACAGTTCTCTTTTATTTTGTAAAAACTCATCTCAAGGACTGTATCCACTTCCTGACACTGCAGTTTTAGAAGATTTGGATAAACTAGACAAATTCAGAGAAGGGATAAAAAACAAAATTGTTAATGTTGTTCAGAATCTTAGTGAAGGCAGCATGTCAGTCTTGACATAATGTGGCATCAAAGAAGGGTAATAAGAATATAAAAGGTAATCAGAACATAAAACTGATGAATTGGGAATGCTTATCTTGATAGATATCATTATCTAGATAGATATCACACAGATATCCTTTCTCTGTTCTCTGTAATTTCAGATTGAAGGACACATCATAATTGATTTACATTACAGGAGGACTAATTCTATTTGAATATTAGAAACAAGAAACTTTCTAACTGAGCAGTTTGACAGCAGAGATGGTAGGCTTCCTTCATGGAATATATTCAGATAGAGGGTAGACAACTTCTAATAGGGAATGTATACAAAGAAAATTTGGCTCTGGGAGAAAGCACCGAGTAGTATCTGCTCCCTGGATTGCAACATTATGGTTTGTATTGTTTTCTGTTTTTAATCCTTATTTTTGCTGTTAGAGCTGATTGCCGTGGTGGGGTATACAAAAGTAATGAATAAATAGGCAAATAAATAGGATTTGTGCACTGAATAAGGGGTGGAAGATGACCGAAATGACCCCTTCAAACTCTATCATTACTGTGAGCTTTTAAATTCTCCAAAATTCTTCCTCAAATACAAAGGGCAAGGAATGGGGGGAACAAGTCGGATCTTACAGTCTGTACGTTTGCAATTTAAAATCCGTCTGAAAACAGAGGTTGGGACTGAGTGAAGCAGTAGGCAGCAATTTTAGATATGGGACGCTCCCTCCCCCCATGCAACACTTAATTTCCGAATTCTCTAACACAATTTCAGCCTCAATTACCGTCAATTTTGACGAGAGCCTCAACAGCCGCAGGTGGCGCTTTTCTATGATTACGTCCTTACGCAAAGAAACAACGGGACGGAGGAGCGCTTTCGAACGAGCGGTTCTGAGCACAGCGTGAAAAGCGAGTGTTGGACAATAAAGGTAACGATAAATAATGTAACTTTCGGCAAAAGAAGTCCCCATATCACGTCACGAAGAGTAACTAGGGAGAAAGACTGAAAACGGAAGGAGACGCGTCGACTAGAAAGCAGTGGTCTGGAAAGAGTTATCTGTCTCCAGGCCTCGTTTCTAGGCAACCGCAGCGGGACCAAGACCCGTGACGCTCTACTTGCAGGGAAGAACCTCTATGGTTGTAAAACTGGCCGTTCTGCCTTCCTCTCCGTGGTTGGCGGGGCGTTTGGGTTGACACCCGAGGCTTAGGAGGGGGAGATGGAATGGGACAGAACGCTTGGTCGAGCAACGCGTTAGCGTGAGTACGGAGCAGGCGAGGGAGGAGGAGGAAGAGGGAATCGGGGTGCTTAACCCCTAGCTCGCTTTCCTCCCGGAGCCGTGTGGACCCCTCGGGAAATACTGTGCTGTAATGGGATGTCAGGAATGTTTCATGGGAGGGGAATCCTGAGTTCTCTTGATCCGTTTTTCCGGAGTAAACCTTATTAAATTCAGAGGGACACACTTCGGAATAGCCATGCATGAAATTGCATCTGAAGGCAGCACCTCATGCTTCTTTGTGTGGGAAGTCAGTCCTACTGAACACGATGGCTTTAAGCGAATTCGCTGGGAGAGGTGGAAATTGGTTCTGGGCGTAGAACTAGAACTAGGAAGCTTTGTTGTTGTTTTCAGATAGAGATGAGTTAATGCATGCTGTGCAATGCCAGGCAAAACCCACTAACCATCAGTAGATACCACCCCCCAGTACATCTCAGCAACTCATTCTGTGACCTGTTACCAGATAATTAAGTGCCCAATTTTGAAATGCCCAATTTAAGAGGAGAATATGTTGTCAGATATTTGTATCTCTTTGTAATGGGCATCTCACTGGTTCACAATAAAACAAAACAGGGCAGGGAGTATTCTTTTAGTGCTGCACAAAACAAACTCTTCCACTTTCTCTACTGGCAAAAGTAGATGAGTTTATAACCTTAGATAATTGTAAGATGTAAGAAAAAAAGTTTAAAGTTTTTAAAAAAGAAATACATGTTTCTGGAATTTTGCAGAAGTGATCTAGCTCAAAGAGAAAGAGGACTAGAACTTTCTATGACACAAGGCATTTAGGGACTGGAGCCGGACATACCTTTTTAAAAAAGAACATACTGTCCGTAATGACTCTGTTATATGCCCTGGTTCTGTTTTGTTTTATACTTGGGAGTCTCTATAAGCAAAATAGTTTTTATATGTCTGAACAGTGTATGTACATTTGGGGAATATGTATATGTACATATTGGGGGGAAATGTGCATGAATCTCTTTGACTTCACCAGGCTGTTCATATTTGATTATTGATAATTTAATGCATTTCTATTTTGAATGTCTACTTAAGTTATTGATGGCTAGTCACATTGGTTGCAACATTTACAGCTCATTTGATCCCGCTTGACTCTTTCCTTTAATGTGACAAGTGTTCTCTGAAACCATTACTCTAGCTTGCTGTTCCTTTTTACAAGCCAGGATTGGTAAACAATAGCAATTCTGATTTATGATCCTAGTAGGAAAGGGAGCATCTTGCTAGGATTCTGGATGGTGAGAGTTTCTGGGAATTGTAGTTTGGTGGCATCTGGAAGAGCACAAATTGTTGCCTCTACGTTTATAAAATCATTTCTGGATTCTTTAGATTGTGAGCAGCAAGCAGGGTCTAATAGGTGCATGTTCATGCACAGCTGGATGTGACTGTGGCACCTGTTATTCAATTTTTTTTTGGTCAGTATTGGATTTGCTCTTCTTTCTGTAATTAAATATATTGTTTTGTTCAAAAAGTACCTAAACATAATCATTTTAATACAGGAAGTTATCTTTTTTGGAGGGGTACCTTCAAGTCAGTCTCCATTCCAGGTGAGTGCCTAGAAAAATCCATGCAGTTTTCCTGACAACATTTTCAGAAGTGATTTGCTAGTACCTTCTTCCTAGGCCTGAGAGAAAATGACTGGCCCAAAGTGTCACAACTGGTTTGTGCCAAAGGCAGGACTAGAATTCAGAGTTTTCTTGTTTCCACATTGATACCTTTACCTGTTACATTTAACTCTTGGCTTTTTCCCCGGCACACAAATTTAGATATATCCTTCTGCCACTGTTTAAATGGCGTATCAGTAGTCAAAACAGGTATTGTCTGAAACAAAAACATCATTCTAGGCAAAACATTAATTTTTATCACAGAAATTCTCTCCAGCAATAACAGTTGTAATTTCTCTCATCTTAACGTGTCTTTTTTTAAACTTCATTCCATGTCTTAACATAGTTACAGTTGAATTCTTGAAGTATGTTTGATATGCAAATTCTGCCATAAAGATCTTCTCTGTCTTCATGAGATCCCTCTGTACTTCCAGCTATTTCTGTTTTACTTTTAGTACAGTTGTGCTCACTTCTCTGTCACATTTAAAATGTAATAAAGCTTGACCTTTATTACATTGACCCAGGGAAGTTGCTTTACCTTTCAGACAATTATGTTTAATTGTGCCTATACTAAGTTACTAACCTGTTCAATATTAACAGGACAACCTTGCTCATTACTTCTTTAAACTTCCTTTAAAGTGACTACTTACTTATGATGTATTACCCATTATGTTGGTGCTGCAGGCACACTTCACATTTAGTAGGAATTGGGAATTTTGTCCCCTCTTCCTGCTGGTATGACAGAGCAACTGTGCATAGTTGTGCATAACTATGAGGCCAGCAATAAAACAAAAGTAAGAGTCAATCATCACATTTATATAGTACTTGAAATACTGGCTTCCTTGTCTGGCTTAATCTGTCCAAGAGCAGCAAGCCACAGTCACCGTTCAAACAATATGCCAAACAAGCCAAGGACATGGGTTATCTAGGATTTGTTTGGCTGATGTAAAGCATACAGTTACTTGTTGTGCTCTCATGGCAGGCCTGAATGTGGCTTGGTTTGTTGTATGAAGTAGCTTTTTATTATTATTATTTTCTTCACATATATCTTTACTTGGCCATTCCAAAACATTACATTTGTTCTTCATCCATTATCTAGAAAACATGGTTGTATGTTTGGGATCATTGCCTTGCTGTATGATCCATTTGTGGTTCAGGTTCAGCTGATGGTAAGATGGCCTAATAATATCCTATGGAATTTCCTAGTGTTAAGCAAAATTCATGTTTCTTTTGCCAAGTGATGCAAGTCTTCAGGCAGGAAAACATCCTTAAACCATGACATTACCACATTAATGATTGGCATTTGGAATTATGGTTATGCAAATATTTTGTTCATGAACTGTTCCATGAATGGGACAGCCAGTTTTGGATGATCTGTATCCAGATAGAAACATTGCTAATTTGGTCAGGATGCAGACCTAAAATATGGATGTTCCACACAAAATTGTTTTGGGATAGGGCGAGTAGAAAAAAAGACAGTGCTATAACTGGCAGTGGTATGCAGTGTGGCTATGGGAAGGTAGGGAAAGGAAAGTGCTAAGAAGAACAGTGGTAATATGGGCAGGCTGCTGTCACCCTTGAATTCAAACATTGCATATCCAACTAGCCCACCTGCCCCTTGCCTGATCTTCCTGGCACCTGGGTGGGCCAGTTGGATATTCCTGCTTACCAGTAAAACTTCTCAGGAATTTGTCCCAGGATAACCAAAAACATTCTTGAATTCAAACATTCTGGGTTTCAGTCCACTCATCTTAAAGTGGCCAAGTTTGGACAACACTGCCCTATAGTTTAATCCTACAGCTGGCTGTAGGTATCTCTTTAAATCAAGTGATTGAACTAGGGGGCGGTTACTTTTCCACACCAGCACATTGTACGTTAGATAACTTTGTGAATGAAATAAAGTCCCAAGCTTTGGTATTGTTTGGTATACTCCCTTGAGGCCTCACATGAAGTTCTAAGAACAGATCCAGTGGCAAAAGTATGCAGAACTTCAGAAATCCAAAAGGCTGTCAGACTCGGCCTGCAGAGCTATCAGAGCGTGTTTCTGTGCTCCTTATGTAGCTTCTCTATATCTCTTGATAGCGAGGACAGAAAAGGCATGGAGGAAACTGGAAGTAGGGAAAGCAAATAGGGTGCGGCTTTTGACACAAGAAGACAGAAACTGATGCCTTCTTTTTTCTTTAGTGATGTCTGCATTTTTGAACAAACTTTTATTACTGAATCTGTGAGACTCAACAGAGGACTCTTTCTGGTGTTGGGTTTCGTGATTTAAAACTTTCCTTGGCCCAGGAAAGTTATTTTAGCCGCTGTAAGAAAAAACTTCACAGAAGGAGAGTGAGCAGCAAGTGACAAGACCAGGTAAGTCTCTTGTTTCCTCTTGGCTCAAACAAGAAGATAATGGGAGCAAGTTACATCCTTCATTTGAGTTCAGAATGGATGCGTGCCTGAATTTCCTAGAACTCTTTTCTTTCAGCCTCACACTGGCTTTTTTGGTGTTTTCAGCTAATCTCTCTCTAAATCAGTGTTTCTCAACCTTGGCAGCTGAGCAGTGTTTCTCAACCCTGGGAGTTGATGTCCACACATCTTCAAGTTGCCAAGGTTGAGAAACACTGCTCTAAATATACCAGCTTTCCTTTCTGTTCATCTTGCTTCTGGTATAAAATCACCTTTCCTCCTCAAGGGTTAAGTCTAGAGTCTCCAGAATTTCCAATGGGAGGAGGTTCACATAACAGTTGTACTACCACTTGAAATGGATCTAATGTACTGTACAGTCTGTGCTGCTTCAATATCTCTGATAATCAATTGAAACAACTCTCGATGCTGCTCCTAATACTAAATGCTTCCTTTTGGATGTCCTTCTAGGAGAGCTGTATTGGTTAGCGGTGGCAAAAAAATTGGGAATCTGATAGCACCTTTTCTGATGAACAAGTTTTATTTGTTAACATAAATAAAATTATTAACAAAATTTGTTTGTTGGAAAAGGTGCTACCAGATTCCTGATTTTTCAGATGTCCTGGGTTGGTTTCAAGAGACAAAGGTGTCCTTGGCAGTAGCAGTCAAGATGTTGTTCTGAGTATTGGGGCTAATTGAGAAAGAAATGGCTACTTCAGAGGATCAGCTACTCTGTAATTTTTTTTCTTCCAATTCACCTTGCATTGGCACTGCTCTCCTGCTACATAACAATTACTTCCTGACTTTTAAATACTGAAGTACATCCTGTGTAAATAGGCCATAAAGTGTCAGTGAAGCAACAGACAGGCTTATGTTACCAAGACAATATAGATCCTTGCTGTCTTCTGTTGTGTTTCTTAGTACACACACACACAGACTCTCTCTCTCTCATGGTCAGAATGTTGAGGAAATGCCATTCAGTTATTCTGTACTTGTATTGCAAAATTGATTTGTCTTAATGTTGATCCAGCAGTACTCTGCAGCTTTCTCACTCTAAGGCTTATTTATCTTGACTGTGAAATGAAATAATTTCATTTCTGTAAGTTGTATAAATGTTAATTTATGTTATTTATACAACTTACAGAAATAGTCAAAGATACTCTTAGCTACACATCACACATAATCAGGAAGATAATCAAAAGGAAATGAAAGAACAATAAATTGTCCTGAACAATTAAACAAAATGAATCTTTAACATAAATTAATAATTATTTAGATTTTCACTGTAGATGGTATGTGCAAAGCTGATGTACAGGTAGTCCTTACTTAACAACTGTTCCTTTAACAATGGTTTGAAGTTATGACAGCCTTGGAAAAAGTGCTTCATGACCTGTACTTGCACTTACGACCATTGCAAACCGTCGCACCCTCTTGTGTCACATGATCACAATTTGCAACCTTTTTTATGATGGTTGTTAAGTGAATCACTGCAGTCATTAAGTGAATCACATGTTCATTAGAAAATTCCGGCAAAAAACATCCATTGGGGAGGCTGGATTTACTTAACCATGTGATTTGCTTAACAACCATCATAAAAATGGTTGTAATGTTGGGTCTGCTTACATGGTGACTTGCTTAACGACCACCCCACTTAATGACCAATTTTCTAGTCCCTATTGTGGTTGTTAAGTGAGGACTACCTGTACTGTTCTCCCACTGTTCTGCTATGAGATTTACAGTTCTTATATCTTGACTTTTGCACATTTTAGAATTCCCTAGTAAAAACATATATTTGGTTAATTACTTTAATTGCCTGTCAACCTCCTATGGATATTGATTATTCAAACTGCACAAGCTTTCCCCCACTTGGTACCTTTCAGTAATATTGGGCCTTGACCATACTAGTTTGTAATTGTGGGAAGTGAAGTCTAACAAATCTAGAGAGCAGTAGGTTGGGAAAAACTGGTTTACCAAAACAAACACTAAAACATGTGCTGCTTCATATTCAGCAGCTTTTGCCAATTGATGATGAGTAATTGTAAAACAAGCCTGAGCAGGTTATTCATGAGTGGAAACCCTAAAAACCTGGCAATTCTGACCACTTAGACCTCAATGGAGCCAGTATGTCAATGCAATGAGTTAAGTGTTGTGCCTTCCTACATTTTTCAGTTGCACATTTGGTAATTCTGGAGTAACTTCCTTTTTTCTACTTATCTGTTATTAAATAGATGCTTAGACCACTAATGGCGTAACTGCATTCCTCATAGCTGTACAGCTTTCCTATCTACTTGACATCAAAGTGTGTATTATGTGTGCCTAGCTTCCTACCTTCTTGCTCCTTAGACTGAGCTGTGAAACTGGAATTTGCAAATCTTTCTCACTTTGTATGTGGCTTTTAATAAGCCCATTTCTGCCCCTCTGTACTGCATTTCTCTGGCTACTTTATTAGTACTGGATGGAGTGATACCTGCAAGAGCCACCAGTTGATACTAAAAAAAGGAGCAAAAGTTATGCTATTTGATCATCCTAGGATATGTCCCATACAGGTAGTCTTCACTTAATGACCCTAATTGGGACCATTTTCATTGCTAAATGATGTGGCTGTTATGCAAAACATCATGTGATTGCAGTGCTTAACGAGGATAGTCCTGGTTGTGGTGAGGATAGTCCTGGTTGTGGTCGTTAGGCCAGGACCTCACGCTTTTCTGCCCTGCTGCGCTCGTCTCCGCTTCAACTTCCCTCACACACCTATCTCCCCCCCATCTCTGCCCTTTTGGCCACCCTGCACTTTGCCCTGCACCCCCACCGCCCCTACCCACCTACCCACCTAGCTGACCTTCACCATCTTCTTCCTCTGCTGCTGATGAGGTGCATCCGGCCTGGCCCTTTGTTGGCAGCTGCTGGCTGCACATGGCCTTCCCGAACTACCATTCGTTCAGTGCTGTCATATCTTCGAATGGTCACTAAATGAATGGTCACTAAGTGAGGACTACCTGTAGATCAAATCTGTGCTAATTTATATTTCTTGGAAATCCAGAATGGGTTAATGCAGTTTTATTTTCAAATATACATTAAAACAGGAATTGCTTCGAGGAAATATGATGAAAGCATTGAGGCTTTGTTTCACAGACCCTTTGGTTCAGTTTGGCAGAATGTATTTCCCTTGGCTTTGATTATAGAAGTGGCAATGATGTGAAGAATTGGCCATAAGCCAGAGTGCTTGAAATTAAAAACCAGTGTTTTTGAACAGAAGTCCAGTAAATAATATTTTGAAACTATCTCTGCTTTGTTTACTTATCAGTTAAGATACCTATTTTCAGCTGAAGATATTTTTTGTATTACCTACTAATCTGAAATTTCTGATCATGCAGTCCACAGTTCTCTTCATTGTAAAATATAGAAACATTGGAAGATTTTTAATTTGAAATCAGACCATGGATGTATAACAACAGGGCTAAGTGCATAGGCTGAAAGTTTGGAGAACTCATTCCTCCTCTTCCAGAAGTGCTGTGGGTCTACATATCCTAGCCCTACCTCCTGCCTTAATGGGTGGCTAAGTAGTTCTCAGTTCCATCACTTATCTTCTAGGGAGCGCCTCAGCTGGCACCTTCCCTGCTAATACTGGTGAGGCAGAGAGATGGAGTTTCCACATTCCATATCTAACTCTAACTCTGTGTTACTTTCTAACAATGAAAAGAAAAAGGAAGAGAAAAAATATATATAGTGGCACTTCATTATTGATTTTATTTTAAAAAAGGAAATAATGTAGAAATCCATTTTTATACAGTCACATGCAAGACATTCAGTAGCAAAAGGAAATAAAATATAGAATTGTTCAAATCACAGACTACATCTCAAAAAGGATCTCCCTTCGAAAATATAAAGGAAAATATAAAGGTCTTGCAAACAATAGGAATTTGTCTGCTTTTATTTAAAAGCAACTTGAGAATTTTCAAGTTGCAAAAACACAAAGAGTTATTAACCTAGTACAGAGACAGTAAATATCAGAGGCAAAATATTAGACTTAAAGGCACACACAGTAAAAAAAACGAATTAGTTTTACCCAATATTTTGGGGTAAATTTGTTACTACTTTTTTAGGATGAATTGATGCATGAAGCTAGAGTCTGCTTGCTTTCTCTTCTTTTTTTCCAACTTCTTGTAGATTACAACCTTTTATGAGAGACTCAGGAATGATATGACTATGAACCTGAGAACATTTAGAATTTGCTGTATTATAAAATAAGAAATAACATTCCTTTTGTGGTAGTTCAGGTATTTCACCAACCTTTTGCAGTCTGTATGCCCTCTGGATATGTGGACTTCAATTCCCTGAATTCTTAGCAATGGTGATACTGGATTCTATGAGTTAAAGTCCATACATCTAGGGATGTCTGCATTGGAGAAGGTGTTATTACAGGTTTGTACCCATTTCTGCTCTTGATGAATTCTGTGAGGTGCTGACTCTAAAAGTGATTGAGTGATAGCATATAATATTTTATTTCTGTCTCATTCTGAACAGGTTGATCCATTTGAGGTTTACTTTCCACTGCTCATTTGGCTAGAAACGTATGAATTCAAAAGCCGGAGGAAATTTGTCAGAATGCAACATCACAGAATTCCTTTCTTTAATTTGATTTTTCTGCTTTCCTGCATTGTGGCAGGACTCCATCAAGAACAGTATCAAAGAAGCTTCTAATCTATGAAGGGCCATGGGCTTTTGTTCTGCCAGCCTTCACCTCTCCTACAAGCTCAAGCTATTGATCCTCATTACCCTCTGCGTCTTATTGATAGGCTGGGCCACCTCCACTTACCTGGTAGTTACTTTACATGAAACTCCAGCAGCAAAAGGCATGGTTGGAAGTTTCAGGAAGCCAACCACTATTATGGAGGAACAAAAGGAGAATTCAAAGAGGAAGGCCATGCTTACTGGGAAACTACCCATAGCAAAATCCCCCTGTCCCTCTCTGTCTCCCTATCTGCGTAAGTCAATTTACATTTTTTCTTCTTCCTGAAAAAAAAAAAAGGAGTGGGGAGTTGGTATTGTATTCCTGTGTCTGATGGAAGGTCTCTTAAGGATCATTTAAATACTTAGATCATATAGCAAAGGTGCTATTGTTGGATCTTAAATTCGATTATTAATATGACCCAAGTCAATTTTGGGTTTTTTTAAATGTCTGTGTTACTGCTTGTAAAAAGTCAGTCAATTCAGACATTTCTTCCATGATTTAGATGTTTTTTTAAAAAATTATTTATTTGAATTTATTAGCCACCCAACTCCAGTGGACATCCCACATATTATCAAAGAATAAGATCCATTGATAGGATCCACCCATCAAAAAGCAACTCCTAATTTAGCAATGTATGGATATAGTTTTAATGAAGAATTGTAAACTTAACATATTCTCTTGCTTTTGCAGTTTTCTCTTTTGGATTTGTAGTTAGGAAGTACTAGTTTGAAATTAAATTTGCGTCCCATTTTTAAGTGTAATAGTAGGAATTAAGAAGCAAAAGCCCCAGGAAAATAGGGACAGAACATCATGTTGGAGCTATTTATTTATTTATTTAGCAGTGTTTGTAACCTGCCTCAATCCTGACAGACTCTGGGCAGTGAACCACAAAGCACAACAACATAAATACAGCAACAATAAAAACAATACAGTCCAATCATAAAAAAGCATGTGAGTGAAATCCACAAGCGTTGGAAAATACAAATTTACCAGCTAGTGAAATGCAAGAAGGAATAGGACCAAATGCACCCCTGCAGGAACCATGTAGTAAAGTATGGGGCGCTACCACAGAGAAAGCCTGTTACCCTGCACCTCTCACATTGGTGTTGCTCTGTAGTGGCAACGCTGTTCTGCCAGCAGTTTGGTTCTATGTTTTGTGCTACCTGACCCACATACACTGTGTTGCAGTAGCCCAACCAAGTGATGATCAGGGCATGAGTTACTATTGCCAGAGCATTCTGGCCCATCTGGAGTTTTAATTGGCACACCATCTGAATCTGAGCAAAAGCCTCCCTGGTCCACCTTCTGCTTGATCAGGAGCCTGTTGTTAGTTTCCATTGATAACTTAGCTTTATTCAAAGAGCCTAAAAACAGCATGCATAAGTCTCTCCTATTTATCCTCTTAAAAGCAATCCTGTGAATAGGCTGAGAGGAGATGGCCCACAGTCAATGTGCTTTGTAGTCAAATGAGAAGATGAACCCCTGTCTTCCTGGTCCAAGTCCAGTATCTTAATCACTACAGGACATTCACTTTCATGATGCTGCATTGGGAAAGATATTGCATGAAGAAGTGCAACTGGTCAACCTAGAGAATGACATTTCTTAAATCCAGCCATTATGGATTGTAAACCATGATTTATATTTTTAGTATTACATGTTAGCTAGGGTGCTATGATTTGTTCAACAAGCTGTGGCCAAAAGTTGTAGCAAAAAATGTAAAGCCAATCATTGTCTACCCCATTCTGTCCCCAGCAAAATTATGGGTGGCTTGCCAGCAGTGCTAATTGTTTATGTGGACTTTACTCTACAGAACTGAATTTCAAAACTGCAAACCTCTTCCTTGCCCTTTTATGATTCTATAACTGTAGGAGCTGATTAGTAATGGGACAAAGTACCTTGGGAGGTGGTGGACTTCACAGGGGAGTTTAAACGGAGGTTGGATAGCCATTGGTCAGGTGGTAATATTGGGCAAAGTATTGGACTGGATCAGTGTTTCTCAACCTTGGCAACTTTAAGATGGGTGGAATTCTGGGAGTTGAAGTCCACCCATCTTAAAGTTGCCAAGGTTGAAAAACACTGGACTAGATGATCTCCACGGTACCTTCCACCCCTTAAAGTCTGTGATTCTATAATCCTCAGTCACTTCCCTGAGCTCTGAAGTCTTACTGTAGTGAGAATTGTGAACATGAGGCTTGCCTTTTCCTATAGGGGGTCCAAGCAAGCTTACTTTCAGAGCGTCTCTCACTCTGGAAGAGGTGCAGAAAGAGAATCCTTCAGTAGCAAAGGGGCGCCATAGCCCAAAAGACTGCACAGCTCAGCAACGAGTAGCTATATTGATTCCACACCGCAATCGAGAGAGGCATCTGCTGTATCTGTTGGAGCACCTTCATCCATTCTTGCAGCGGCAGCAGCTGGATTATGGCCTTTATGTCATCCACCAGGTGAGTCCATATAGAATGAGAAAAGGAAAAGGCTCCCTCAAATCAAGTCACTTTTGGTGACTTCATGGACAGTTTGTTTGGCAACAATATGAAAGTGGCTTGCATTCTTCCAGGATGTTTTTTTAAATTTAATTTTTTATTGTTTGACTTTCCAGGCTAACCTGTAGTTATTTTCTGGTGGTCTCCCATCCAATACTAAGGTGAACCAAGATCTGAATACTAATAATGCCCTGAGATATTTTTCTGTGCCCTTTGCTTATTGCTTTTGATTGTGTAGTTTTTTCAGTCGGTGAGTAATATATTTGCTCAGGGAAGTCAAAAATTGTTTCCACTGCTCCATTACAAAGCCAACCCAGGGTGTTACCAGTCTGGAGGTGTCTTAAGGTGTCAGTATTAATGAGTTTCTTATGTCTTCTGCTGCAAAGCTTAAAGCAGATTGAACAAATTAAACAGAGAGGGTGGCAAATTAACTTTATGCACCCTTGGTAGAGTATTATTGTTTTCTAAGTTGCAAGTCCTAAAATATATGTTGTCTTCATTGCCTGTTTGCACCCAACAGCTTAGCTCATGGTTTGGTGTCTGACTTTTCTTCCTACAGCTGTCACTTCTTGCATTCACTTTTTTTAGAGACTGAATTTTTTTTCTTCTGAAATAAAAGTTCTTGGCCTTTAATTCTATGGAAGCAAAAGCACTGCAGCACAAAAGCAATAATAAATACATTAATTAATCTACTTATGGCCAGTGTTTTGCTGTTGCATGAGTCTCGCATTAATAAATAAGGAGCTATTTACTCAATTAAAAAATATTAAATATAACCCAGAGATGGAATATCTTATTTCTTACCATCATATGTGGCTTGCTAAAAGTGAGCCCTTTCTTATATCTTGGAAGTATGAACTTGGTTTTTTTATTGTATTTTAATCCATATTTATTCTTGTTTTATTGTAAACCACCCAGAGTCACTCTTGAGTGAGATGGGCAGTGACTAAATCTGAAATATAAATAAATGAATAAAATAAATAAAGCAAAAGAGGAATAAATCAGGGATCATGACTTTCCCCCTAGGCTTACAAGAACAAATCTTTGCATTGGATGGCATAAAATATAACACAGAAAGAAAGCATCAGCATCAGTTGGTAAATTGATACCAAGCAGACCCTGGCAATCAAGCATTGATGCTCTGTGTTTGTTCTCTCAGAAGCTGTTCAGCTGGAAATTCTGAAGCAAAGGGCATGCTGGATTGAGATGCTATGAAGCATGGTGTCCACTAAGTCATTTTGGAGGAAGAGAATGATTATTGTTGGTACAAAGGAAGACACTTCCTGTTTTGGATCTGCCAGGTGCCACTGCCTGATAGAGATAGATCAAGCGTTGTATCTTTATCACCAATGACTAATGAAATAGGTCCTGTAGTTAAGTAGAAAAGCACGTGCTTAAGTATGAACAAGAATTAGGATCAGTCCCTGGCGCCCCACAGGTAAGGTTAGGAATAGCCTTTGCCCGCTAGCTGCTGTTTCTGAGGCAAGCTGGAGCTTTTTCTCTTCAGCTCCCATCATTTACAGCCAGGGTGGCAGAATTGTTGCCAAACCATCTGCCTGGCAGGTTAGGAAAAACTGGCCTAAGGCAACAATTACTTTCACAATTCTGCCTGCAGCTTTCCTTTGGGGATTGCTCTCCTGTTCCCATCTGCTCTCGTGGTAGGGAAAACAATGCTCTGCATCAGCATTGGCTATTATTTTCCTGGGTTCACAGGGTCATCTCTGGAGCGTGATGCTCCAGCGCTGCATCCAGGAAGATGAAAATGGGTGCTGGGTTTCTTTTTTAAAAGAAGCAAAAGCAGCTAGCAAAAGGGCATTAGTACAACATTACTTGATTTTATAAAATCAATTGCTTAAAAAGTTTGAGGAGACTTTTCATGTTTCTTCATTTCCTGTTTGCTTGCTGATGGCTGCCCCAGAAGGTTCTGAATTCTTTTCTGAGTTTCCATGTTCTCCATAAGCATGTTTGGGTGCTTGCCAGAGCTGCAAGCATTTAAATTGAGAATGGAGTTTTTGACTGTTTTTTTTTTTAAATAAAGCAAAATTGCATTTTGAAAATAATATTTAGAGATAACTAAGAGTGGCATTATAATATAGTATCAGCTTGTGTGTTTTTATTTATTTATATTTCAAATTTAGATACCGCCCATCTCACAAAAAGTGACTCTGTGTTTTTGGTTTTTGGTTTGTTTGTTTATGTTTAGGTGTTTATGTTTTTGAAATTTACATCTACAATTAAATTGTAAAATGAAGCAAAACTAACGGAGGTTGTTTTTAAAACTTAAATTAGAAGGTTGAGGCTGCAGTTCTAAACACTAATGAGTAACTCCACCTGAGCATGGTGGAATTAACTTCTGGATAAGTATTACCATTCAGGAAAGAGAGTTAATGTTCATTCTTAAAAATTAATTTGGAATTGAAATAGTAATATTGATCATAAATGCATATTTTACAAATGTTAAATAATTATACTATGCTACCATTATCATAGTTGATGATCCTGGGATGAGAATATAATTTCTAGGTAGAACATTTTTTATAGTGTTAGGTAATCTTGAAATTGCTAATATCATGTACTGATCTCAAGACTTAAATTTAAATGTTCAGTGTGACACAGGATATCAGTTGATAATGGTGGCAAAAGATTTAATTGACAAATTAACTGGTCTGTCAGTGAAGTCCTATGGTTGTAGTTCAGCCTTCCCACTGTGGAGCTCTCCATATGTGCAGGCATAAGACTACTAGCCATGTTGGCTGGGAATTCTGGGAGGAACTGAACACATCTGCAGGTATTGGATTTGACAAGCTGTTAAAGTCTATGTGAGCATCTGATCCAGGGGATTTTATATCCATCTCCCTGAATTAAGTAGATGGAAACATGCATAATAATCTGTTTATTTACTCATTTTAAAATATATACAGTGGGTCAAAAAAGTATTTAGTCAGCCAGCAATTGTGCAAGTTCTCCCACTTAAAAAGATGAGAGAGGTCTGTAATTTTCATCATAGGTAAACCTCAACTATGAGACACAAAATGGGGGAAAAAATCCAGAAAATCACATTGTCTGATTTTTAAAGAATTTATTTGCAAATCATGGTGGAAAATAAGTATTTGGTCACCTACAAACAGGCAAGATGTCTGGCTCTCACAGACCTGTAACTACTTCTTTAAGAGGCTCCTCTGTCCTCCACTCGTTACCTATAGTAATGGCACCTCTTTGACCTTGTTATCAGTATAAAAGACCCCTGTCTCAAACAGTCACACTCCAAACTCCACTATGGCCAAGACCAAAGAGCTGTCAAAGGACACCAGAAACAAAATTGTAGACCTGCACCAGGCTGGGAAGACTGAATCTGCAATAGGCAAGCAGCTTGGTGTGAAGACATCAACTGTGGGAGCAATAATTAGACAATGGAAGACATACAAGACCACTGATAATCTCCCTCGATCTGGGGCTCCACGCAAGATCTCACCCCGTGGGGTCAAAATGATCACAAGAACGGTGAGCAAAAATCCCAGAACCACATGGGGGGACCTAGTGAATGACCTGCAGAGAGCTGGGACCAAAGTAACAAAGGCTACCATCAGTAACACACTACGCCGCCAGGGACTCAAATCCTGCAGTGCCAGGCGTGTCCCCCTGCTTAAGCCAGTACATGTCCGGGCCCGTCTGAAGTTTGCTAGAGAGCATTTGGATGATCCAGAAGAGGATTGGGAGAATGTCATATGGTCAGATGAAACCAAAGTAGAATGTTTTGGTCTAAACTCAACTCATCGTGTTTGGAGGAGAGAGAATGCTGAGTTGCATCCAAAGAACACCATACCTACTGTGAAGCATGGGGGTGGAAACATCATGCTTTGGGGCTGTTTTTCTGCAAAGGGACCAGGACGACTTATCCGTGTAAAGGAAAGAATGAATGGGGCCATGTATCGTGAGATTTTGAGTGAACACCACCTTCCATCAGCAAGGGCATTGAAGATGAAACATGGCTGGGTCTTTCAGCATGACAATGATCCCAAACACACTGCCCGGGCAACGAAGGAGTGGCTTCGTAAGAAGCATTTCAAGGTCCTGGAGTGGCCTAGCCAGTCTCCAGATCTCAACCCCATGGAAAACCTTTGGAGGGAGTTGAAAGTCCGTGTTGCCCAGCGACAGCCCCAAAACATCACTGCTCTAGAGGAGATCTGCATGGAGGAATGGGCCAAAATACCAGCAACAGTGTGTGAAAACCTTGTGAAGACTTAGAGAAAATGTTTGACCTCTGTCATTGCCAACAAAGGATATATAACAAAGTATTGGGATGAACTTTTGATATTGACCAAATACTTATTTTCCACCATGATTTGCACATAAATTCTTTAAAAATCAGACTGTGATTTTCTGGATTTTTTCCCCCATTTTGTCTCTCATAGTTGAGGTATACCTATGATGAAAATTACAGGCCTCTCTCATCTTTTTAAGTGGGAGAACTTGCACAATTGGTGGCTGACTAAATACTTTTTTGCCCCACTGTATACTGTTTTTCTACCAAGCATACAAATTATTTCACAATCTGAAATAATGGATTGCAATCTAAGCAACATGGCATAAAAGAAAAAAAGGAGCAAGGAGGGAAGTGGAAAATAAAATAAAATAGACAAATTCAATTCTCTTGTCATGTCAGGGAGCCAGACAGAAAATGGCCAGCCTCAAGCCCTACTGATCTTAACCCAGTTGATTAAGATTGGGAACCTGAGTCCCAGGTCCCCAGACTTTGGGAGGGCTGCATCTCCAGCAGGGAGTCAGAGAAGATGGAAGTAGATAAAGGTATGGTTATATTAAGAAATATCTGATACAGGAATTGATCACAGCGCTGAGGCTGGGAACGTTCTGTATTTAAGGAATCCCTTGACTGCTGTTAGGGTTTAATCATGTCTACGTCCCATCTAACTCCTATCTATGCAGCCTTCTTGGAACCTCACCCTTACTTGATCTGGGTCTACTTGCCCCTTGGACCTTGGCTACAGGTGAGCGCTCTGACCCCTTTGGATTGGGATTCTATCGATCACTCCAACCTTATCTGATAGATTTATCATTTGTAATGTTTATTTCAATTTATATGGCCACCCATCTCTTCGTGATGACTCTTGGCAGCTAACCGCAGTAGAAAGCAAGAAAATAAACACCACAATAGTAAATACATAATTGGCAGCCGAGATAAAACCACAAACCCCCATCAATATAACATGGGTTTTGCCATACGTTCCAACCCTCATGCCTGGTGATGTCTTTAAGGCCTTATGAAAGACCGGCTGAGTCAGAGCCAATCGGATTGATTCATTGCAGGCTCAGAGGCAAGGAGTCATTCTGGTAGACTTGAAAGTAGGAGCCAAATAGAAGTAGGCCCAGCTGCTCTGGGTCTTTTTGAGGCAACCAGGGGGAATAGAGGTCTTGATGAGAAGGTTCTATACCTGTGCAGGGTGTTGATTGTCTGGTAAATTGCCTTGACTTTTGAAGGACCTCATGAAAGTGGTGGACGTGGATAGAATAATCCTGTTGGAAAGCTTAGCTTGCAGTTCATAGGTCTGATGTATATTTATTGTTTGTAGGCTGGCAGTGCCAAGTTTAACAGAGCAAAACTGCTAAATGTGGGATACCTGGAGGCGCTGAAGGAAGAGAACTGGGATTGTTTTATTTTCCATGATGTGGACCTGGTGCCAGAGAATGACTTCAACATTTATATATGTGGCAGTCAGCCAAAGCACTTGGTAGTGGGTAGAAATAGCACAGGTTACAGGTAAGAAATAATGTGTTACAAGATGTGTTTTTATGTGTTTATACCAGTGAGTTATATTTTTGACCTTTGCTTGCTTGACTTTGAAAGTGACAAATCTTGCTGCAGCTAAATTTAGTACATGTCACTAGTTCTCTGAGTTATCAGCATATCCAAGTTGAATCAGTGTAGAAATTGGTGACCTAGAATAAGGATTCTCCAATTTCATACAAATGTTTAGGTGCCACTGTTCAAACTGTATATTGATGTAATTGGCTGTGAGAATAATCTTGAGAGATAGGAGAAAGAACTCTAACCTAGACAATGGTCTGATATATCAGCCTTCCCAGGTAGACCAAACAGGAAACACAACCAGATAAACTAATTCTGCTTTATTGTAATGCTGCATTAATAGAGTCTTGCAAGTCTGAAAGTACAATTCTCCTGCTGTCATCTTTACAGCCAATAACTTAGGGAGGGTCCCTCCTGAGCCTCTCGCTCTGCCCACTATACAGCTGTGGCTATGTTCCCTCTTATCTGACCATTCTCTAGGCAGCATCTCTTCGCCTGGTCTCCCAAGGTCATTTCCATGTACCATTACAGACAAGAGAAATCTGAGTCCAAAGCAGGAATGGCAGTGGAGAAAGCACATCAGAATTGAGCCTCCCTTGTTTTCTGGAACATAAAGGCAGGGGAGGGGGGTACTGCTTTCAGACTTGCAAGTTTTTGTTACTGTAACCTTACAATAAAGGTAGTATTAGTGGTTAGTATTCTTGGTTTTGGTTTCCTGGTCTGGACTATCTTGAAGGTCTGACAATTTCATTTGAACCCCTATTTTTATTCTTTTAATTGAACAGTAGTTAATAAACATTTACAAGTAATGAATAATGGAAATCTGTAATATGTTGGGAAAAAAAGTTTTAGCAAAAATAAGTGGAGAATAATAGATAATGAACCTCTTCATATTTGCCATACATTAAGAGCATTGTTGATAGTAGGTCTGTTATGGTTAAAATAATGCATGAAATCTGCCCAAACTGGCAAAATTTTGGTTCCTGCCTGATGTTTCATTATTCTGACTTTACCTGTAATCTTTTCTAGTGTGGCAGTTGAAGAAGCCTTATTGATTCATATCTCAATTGTTAGATTATGTAAGGTTTTCTATTGTCAGCAATTATTATTTTAGCTGTTATAGTTAAGTAAGCAGTAAGTTCTTTAATTTTTACTTTAAGGTTCAATCACATAAATAAGTGCAGTGCATTCAATTCATTTTTAGTAATGATACCTCCATTGTTGAAGATTTTACAGTGGAAGAGTATAACTTTATCATGACCATCACATATGAAAGGAAGACTCCTTTTGTAAATATCCTCTCCAGCATTTAGAAGAATAATTGTGATATATGTACAGTAATCTAACCAGAGTAAAATTCCAGCAAAGTATGGTCTTCCACTGATGCTCTTGCCTGAAAGTGGAAGCAAATCCACCTGGTTTCCATAATGTCTGCCATTTTGTCTCTTCTTTACCAAAATCAGTACCCCAAGCTTCCTTTAAGCCCAGGGCTGGATCTCCTATTTCTAATTGCGACAACTGATTGATTTTGTGCCATAAAGTCAGTATGGACTCTTAGCAACCACATAGAAAGATTTTCTGTATGATAATCTGTCCCTAACCTGGTCCTTCAGCTCTTCCAAGGCAAGCCCCATCACCACTGAAACTGAGTCTATCCACCTTTCTGCTAATAATCCTCTTCTCTTGCCTTCCACCTTTCCCAGCATTACAGCTTTCTCCAGAGAGCTAGGTCTTTGCATAATGTGTCTTAAGTAGGATAATTTGAGTCTGGTCGTTTGTGCCTCATGTGTGAACTCTAGACTGATTTATTCATTGATTCATTTGTTTGTTTTCTTGCCTGCAATGGTTTTCTCAGAGGTCTTTTCCATCACCGAAGCTCAGAAGCATTAATGCTTTTTCTATCCTGCTTCTTCAAAGTCCAACTTTCACTTCCATAGAGTGTCACAGGGAATATAATTGCTTGCACTATTCTGATCTTTGTTAAGTGTAGACACATCAGAGAATCTGAATATCTTTTCCAAGGCCTTCATGGCTACTCTACCAAGTGCTAGTCTGTGGCATATTTCTTGACTGTTTGTTCCTTTACTGTTGATCATTGATTCCCAAAGGCAGAAGCTACTGTATCTATCACTTCAGTATCCTCATTGTCGATTATAAGGCTCATTGTTATTTGATCTTTTTAATTTTAGTCCCATTTTTTTCACGGTGCTCCTTGACTTTTATTACTAGAGCTTGCAAATCCTTGCATTTTCAGCTATCAGAGTAGTATTTATTTATGTATGTATGTATGTATGTATGTATTTATTTATTTATCAAATTTGTCACCGCCCATCTTGTTGAATGACTCTGGGTGGTTTACAAAACAGTTAAAATCAATTAAAATTACAAAACTACAATTTACTGTTATCTAGTATCATCAGCATAACACAGGTTATTGATGTGCCTTCCTCAAATTTTAAAAACACATGCATCCCAGGGCTGCCAAAAGGGCAGAGATGAGGGGAGATAGGCAAGTGGGGGGAGTTGAAGCATCCCTGTGGGTGTAAATGCGGGCAGGCTGCCAAGTGCCTGAATTTTGATCAGGTGACCGCAGGGGTGCTGCAACAGTGTAACTTCAAGGACTGGTTGTAAGTCACTTTTTTCAGTGCCGTCGAAATTTTGAATGGTCGCTGAGAGAATGGTTGTAAGTCAAGGACTACCAATGCAGCCTTGTCTCACTCCTTTGCCAACCTGGAGCCAGTCTGTTTCACCATATTCTCTCCAGATTGTGGCTTCCTAACCTATGTAGAGGTTCAACATTTTTAATGTTATTCCTTTTGATTATTCCAGATAGTTAAATATGAATTTTCCAAAAGTGGTATAAGGGCAAATTTGGATGGGCAGCTCAGCTCACCCCTGGATTCCTGAGGAAAAAATATTTATTCTGGATTTCATAGTTAGATAATAAGTGCTAGCCACTTTCTAGAAGGCGACAGAAATTAAGCAGACCTCCTTTCTTTCTCCTGGTTTTATTTTCCAGATGGAAGGTAGCATTTAATGCATCTATTTCTACCTGGGATTCTGGGGGCTTGAACTACAGTGCCAGTGTAATTATAGTGGCCGCTTCTTGGCATAAAGGGGGGAAATGCCAGGTCAACTACATCCCATCTTCCAAGCAGCTGCTGCCACCTACTGTTCTATCCTTGTGTTTGTAATCAAGTATGTTTTTAATTTGTAATTGTTCCCTATTTGTTTTAAAAGAATACACAGGCAAAATAATGTTGCCTAATTTCACTTTCCCTTGCTAAAGGATACTCAGCTTTGTCTTTTTGAAAAATCATGGATGTGGTGAAATATGAAACTGAGCAAGACTTACATAAATCTCCACAATTAGGCACAGAGAAGGTAAACTCTTAATTGACCCAGCACATACTTTTTTTGCTGGCAAACAAACAAACAGTAGTTTTTAAAGCAGGGGTTGGCAAGTAGATTGGCCAGAGCAGGATTATGGCCAGAGCTCATATCTCCCTCTTGGACTTTGATTTTTCATTGCCCTATTTCACTTATGGCCAGTTTGACCTGTACAGTAGGGCTCTAAGAAATATATGGATGCTTCTGAATTTAGGTATGAAGAGGACTAGACAGCTCTTGGTTGCACTGCTGAATAGGTTTGCCTGATGTTGACTGGCAAATTGGAATAATCCGTTGTCCACCTGTTACTTGTCACTGCTCTAAGCAATGTTGTTGTAAGTGTAATGTTTGAATCTTTCTAGATCAGGGGTAAGCAACAATTTGGTGGGGGGCATATTTGAGATGTGGTGGGTGCACTCACAAAATGGTTGTCATCATGACCACCACCCTTCATAAAACACTTATTTACTAAAAGATGAAGATGGTTGCCCTTCCAGCTCAGTACTTATCAACTTTGCAACATTTCCACCTACTGTTATAGAATTATGGATATGGCAGGGATTACAAGGTTCATCTAAGCCAATCCTCTGGAATGTGCAGCAAAATCTTTGTGAGATGGTTGTCTAGGTTGTTCTGTGGCTCTTATCCTATCCAAAATGTTTGTGTGTTTTATACATTTACTCCTTCCTAAGTAAACATTGTGAAGCATTGTAGATTAAAACTCAACAAATAACATTCCAAAGAATTAAGAACAATTGATGTAAAAGCATATACATTAAAAATAAGGGAATTCCATAGTAGGCAAACATAGAAGGTTTGGTAAAGAGAAGTCTTCAAAAAATGCAATCATGAAAGCCTTCCAGAGAGCCACTGCAGAGATGGCCCATTTGTAAGCAACCACATGGGACAATCTGCGTGTAGTGGCAAAAGCAGAATGACTCTTGTGATGACTGTAGGTTGCCCACCCATGATATAAAGGCTGGGAGGGCAAAAAGGGCCTGGTTGATAGAGACAGTGCAAGTGGGAAGGGAAAAGAACCTCCCATTTGAAAGCGCAGCCTAGGGACAGTCACTGAGGCAGAGGCATAAATCACTTGGTGAGACAGAATTCACCAGAGGAACAATGAGCAGAATTGAGGAGAGGAAGAATATTAGAATGGGATCACAAGAGGGTCATGTGGACCATATTAAAGGGCTTCTTTATAATACTGCCAGTTAGTAGTTGTTCTTATTTATCCAGGGACTCAGAACAGTATCTAAACCCAGCCAGGCTAGGCTGAAGTTGTAGAAGAAGCAAGGCAAGAAACTCAATAGTACACAGTACCTCATTTTTAATGACTGCTCTGAAGTACTACAATTCCCATCCACTTTTACAACTTCTAACAGTGGCTAGCTGTCTAAAGTTGGTACTTTTCTCTTGATCCATGGATATGTATATATAAAAATTACTATACATGATATCACTGTTACAATATGGGGATAAGAGGAACCAGAACACAGGACTTTAGAGGAATGTTCTGTCTTGTGCCTAATTTGGGAAAGGAGATGTGATGGAATGGAATTATGAAGGCCAGGCTCAGGGAGATAAGCATTTTCTTAGCTCGCCGCAGGAGCGTGGGAACTACAAGAGGATGAGACTGGCACCTCCCTGAGGAATTCACACTGTTGTGGCTGGCTGACTTGGGACCTGGGGTTTCAGTCTGGGAAGATTCTTGCTAGAGGTTGTAGGTAATAAACATAGCTGAACTGATTTTGCATTGTCTCTTGGAGTTCTTTGGGCTAGGCCTGACAGGAGCACTCACTATAGTCAGAACTAGCCACACTGGGCCTGCACATTGCCAAAATGAATTAAGGTAACTTGTTATTACCTGCTGACTTTAAAAGAAAGCCCAACCTGTATCAACACCTTTACTTTCCATTCTGATCTACTTGTCACTGAAGTAGGTGAAGATGCATAATACCTACACCTTGACTTACATGATTCTCCATTGGACCATCAATTATTCTAAGCCAAGGTGTATAAGCATGACTTCTTTTTTGAGGGGTAGAGGGGAGTCAGGAGTAAATAAACTGAATCAAATAGATGAACCATCTCCTTGATCCTGTAATTTAGTGACTGGGTATCTTTTACACCATATGGAATTAATAAATCAAAGGGCTCAAAGGGCCCCTTTTCCCCAGATTCCCTAGATGGGAGATAAATTAGATGCAGGTGCTTGCTATATGAGATTAACCCACTGGTATTAATCCACTGGTATGTGCTTGCTATATGAGATTAATCCACTGGTTCAGAATAAATGGATTCATAATAATCCCAATGGGTAGTGAAGCGGTTTGTCATGCATTGTCAAAATCATCACGAAGTGCTAGTTGATACAGTAAAGTCCTAAAACCTTTGGGGTACCTTCCTTGGGAAAACTTATGAAAATGGATTGCTATGTATTACTGCTGCTTTTTTGTGTTTTGTTTTAGGAAACTTGGAATTGTGCAAACTTTCTGATAAAAATGTAAATGCCATTTTTTAAAAATAACTTTCCTGCCCCCACGTATGTGTTCATAGGTTACGTTACCAAGGATACTTTGGCGGTGTAACTGCTCTGACAAGGGAGCAATTTCTGAAGGTGAATGGATTTTCAAACAACTACTGGGGCTGGGGAGGAGAGGACGATGACCTCCGGATCAGGTAAATTTCAGTCAAATGCAAAGTGGGTGGTATGGGCTGTGGGTGACAGGAATCTTTTCTCTGGTATGACTCATATCTTACTTAAGGCAAATTATCTTAAGAGAGTCTGCAAACTGAGATCAGAGTTGGTATGCAAGAAGCCTAATCAGAAATATGAAACAGTTTTGACTTTTTTAAAATCTGGAAGCCCAGTCACTAACTAGGATTGACTTCACTTACATGAGATGATTTTCTTAAGACTGCTTGGCATAACCACAAACTATCTTCATGTTACATGTTTTAATCACCTCCTTGCACCTGGATTATTTCATGTTTCCTTTTCTGTGAAGCAGCATGAAAGTAATGCTACCCTCTTAGTGCAAGATGGGGTAGTTCAGCAACAGATACATAATAATTAAATCATTCAAAATGGTGCAGATTTATGGGAACCTATAATGCAACTTTAGGTTAATGTCTTAGGCTTGTTCTAGTACCTATCTGCATACTACCATAATTGCCTTTTGCAGAACAAAACAACTGCTTTTGGGGGCGGCAATACAATTAGGAGAGGAATCTTCAAACAAACAAACAAACAAACAAACAAACAAAAAACCTCCAATTTATTTAAAAAAGAATTCAGCTGCCATCATGCCAAAATTAGATAGAAGAGTTGTGCTAAGTGTTCAGAAGGGATGGTTCACAAATTATGTTAGTGCAAACATTAAACACTTCTTGAAGCATTAAAGTGGCAGCATCTTTTAGAAGGTTTGTGTGACTGCTTTGAAGGCTGTTTCTGGCTGTTTGTGCATGTGCTTCAGACGATTATGGACCATTCATGGGAAAACAAGAGACAGCCTTTAGAGCAGTTGTGCAGGGCTTCTGAAGTGGCTGAGAATTGGTAGTCCAACTAGAAGGATCTCGCCGATCTGGATGAAAAAAACACTAAACAATATAGAGCTCCAGTAAAATGAATACGATGATAAAATCTCTCTGAGTGAAATTTCTGATGTGTTTTTCTGATTTTGTTGGCTCTGCATTTCAGCAAATGTAGTGTTTAGACTTTGTTCATTCTGTTTGCCTTTTTCCCTAAAGGTCAACAGAACTGGGTTTTGCAAGAAGATAAATACTTAGTGTTCAGAGGGAAGGATAGTACAGTCCTTATTTTTAAAAGAAAGAATGCTAAAAAGTGCTATTCTAGGATCAAGAAGCTTGGATCATGCTTTGTCTGCTTTTGTCTGTTTTTCATTCAATAAATTATACCAGCCTTTCCCAATCTGGTGCTTTGCATATGTTTTGGAATTATAAGTCCCAGAATTGTCTCAACACATCTGGACAGCACTTGTCCAGTGTACACTGGAGCAGATAAGGACACTTCCATCACCCTCCACTAGTCAATCCATTCCGGGTTAATTTGCAGATGGATTGGTATTGCTGAAATTAATCTACTCTTGGCCATTGAATCCAACCTCCTGTTCAGTGTAGCAATCCATTTTGAAACATCCTCAACATAGTTATTAAATCTGTTCGACCATATCAGTGACAAGGAACAAACCACCTCCCTACGAACTGATTCCATTCTCAAACTTCTGGTCACTATTATACAGTGGGGCAAAAAAGTATTTAGTCAGCCACCAATTGTGCAAGTTCTCCCACTTAAAAAGATGAGAGAGGCCTGTAATTTTCATCATAGGTATACCTCAACTATGAGAGACAAATGGGGAAAAAAATCCAGAAAATCACATTGTCTGATTTTTAAAGAATTTTATTTGCAAATCATGGTGGAAAATAAGTATTTGGTCACCTACAAACAAGCAAGATGTCTGGCTCTCACAGACCTGTAACTACTTCTTTAAGAGGCTCCTCTGTCCTCCACTTGTTACCTGTAGTAATGGCACCTGTTTGACCTTGTTATCAGTATAAAAGACACCTGTCCACAACTTCAAACAGTCACACTCCAAACTCCACTATGGCCAAGACCAAAGAGCTGTCAAAGGACACCAGAAACAAAATTGTAGACGTGCACCAGGCTGGGAAGACTGAATCTGCAATAGGCAAGCAGCTTGGTGTGAAGAAATCAACTGTGGGAGCAATAATTAGACAATGGAAGACATACAAGACCACTGATAATCTCCTTCGATCTGGGGCTCCACATAAGATCTCACCCCGTGGGGTCAAAATGATCACAAGAACGGTGAGCAAAAATCCCAGAACCACATGGGGGGACCTAGTGAATGACTGCAGAGAGCTGGGACCAAAGTAACAAAGGCTACCATCAGTAACACACTACGCCACCAGGGACTCAAATCCTGCAGTGCCAGACGTGTCCCCCTGCTTAAGCCAGTACATGTCCAGGCCCATCTGAAGTTTGGTAGAGAGCATTTGGATGATCCAGAAGTGGATTGGGAGAATGTCAGATGAAACCAAAGTAGAACGTTTTGGTCTAAACTCAACTCATGTTTGGAGGAGAGAGAATGCTGAGTTGCATCCAAAGAACACCATACCTACTGTGAAGCATGGGGGTGGAAACATCATGCTTTGGGGCTGTTTTTCTGCAAAGGGACCAGGACGACTTATCCGTGTAAAGGAAAGAATGAATGGGGCCATGTATCGTGAGATTTTGAGTGAACACCTCCTTCCATCAGCAAGGGCACTGAAGATGAAACGTGGCTGGGTCTTTCAGCATGACAATGATCCCAAACACACCGCCCGGGCAACGAAGGAGTGGCTTCGTAAGAAGCATTTCAAGGTCCTGGAGTGGCCTAGCCAGTCTCCAGATCTCAACCCCATGGAAAACCTTTGGAGGGAGTTGAAAGTCCGTGTTGCCCAGCGACAGCCCCAAAACATCACTGCTCTAGAGGAGATCTGCATGGAGGAATGGGCCAAAATACCAGCAACAGTGTGTGAAAACCTTGTGAAGACTTAGAGAAAATGTTTGACCTCTGTCATTGCCAACAAAGGATATATAACAAAGTATTGGGATGAACTTTTGATATTGACCAAATACTTATTTTCCACCATGATTTGCACATAAATTCTTTAAAAATCAGACTGTGATTTTCTGGATTTTTCCCCCCATTTTGTCTCTCATAGTTGAGGTATACCTATGATGAAAATTACAGGCCTCTCTCATCTTTTTAAGTGGGAGAACTTGCACAATTGGTGGCTGACTAAATACTTTTTTGCCCCACTGTATTTTTCTTAACATTCAGTAGCAATCTGCTTTCCTGCATTTTCTGTCCTGTAGCCAAGAACAGTAAGGACAAGGCCAGAATTTTCATAATGTAACACTCCTTCAGGTACTTACAGAGGTTTTTTTCCCTCTCAGATTTATCAAGGCTAAGCAGTTTCCTCAATTTCTCCTCAGACTCAGTTTTTAACCCCTTGATTGTTGTTTTTTGTTTATTTTACAATACTTATATATTGCTCATACAACTCCTTCTCATCTTTATTGCCCTTTTCTGAACTCATTTCAGTTTGATATTGAGAGGCTTTAACAGTCTCTGAGTTTATCACATCTTTGGCTATATTTGAAAACCTTTTCTTCTATCAGTTCAATCTAGTGAGACATAAAAGCCCCTTATATTTTGTTTAGCTGTTTAGGATTAATCTGCGACTTGACAATTCAGGTTTGATCTTATTCTAATTCTGGGCTTTTTTTTTTCCTCTACTGTTTTCATTGTATTTGGTTCAGTTGCAAAGGAGGAAGCACCAATTCCAGATGCGACTGGGTAATAAGATGAAGCAATCCAATGAAATGGCGCCTCATTTTTATGAAGCCCTATTATTTATACCTTTTAACATTATTTCTGTGCTACCCCAATCATGTAACTCTGGGTGGCTTACAACAATTAAACACATAATACCATAAAACACCTAATTCCAACAAATGGATGAAATTATTATGTAAACCCAGCCAATAAAATCTATAAACCATAGATGCATCAAGTTTTAAAAGCCTGGTAGAAGAAAATTCTTTTTAATTTCCTCCTAAATGTCAACAGGAAGGGGACCATGTCTACCTTGGGAGCAAACCATTCCACAAGATAACAGCATCAACAGGCAGTTTTCATTCACTAGAAGTGGATAGCATATTTTGCACACTCAGATGTGTAAGTTGGGCAAATTCTACTAGGAGCAGAGTGTCCTTAGGAAACCAGAACCCAAGCCACGAAGGCTTTTTTAGGTAATACACAGCACTTTGATTTGTATCTGGAAACCTAACAGTTAGCCAGTGCTCCTGCCAAAGGAAAGGTGTTCCGTTGCTGAATACTGTAGGTTTGCATGAGTCAGCACATGGGCCACCACATTCTCTGTTAACTTACATTTTCAAATTGACTTCAAAGGCAGCCCCAAGTAAAGTACATTGCAATAGTCCAAGTGTGAGGTAATAAGGACATAAGTCATTGTTGCTAGCAATTCCAGTTCCAGGTACAGTCTCATCTGATGCAGCAGAGGAGCCTGGACACAGGTTCTCCTGACAAGTTTTCATCTGCTCTTCTATCAAGAATCATGAGTCCGTGAAAATTCCCAGATTGCAGACCTGCTTTTTCTGAGAGAGCCCAACCACACCTAAAACCAAGAAGCCATACACTTGGTTTTGCATGTTTTCATCCTGAGCGTGTTTTGACCTATTTAGTTCCTTTTAGTCTCCAGGCACTGGGCCAGGACATCCACTGCATCTCCTGTTTAGCCCAGGGTTGAGATATACAGCTGAGCATCATCAGCATACCAGACAGACCTTCCAATGGACTGTAATATATATACATATACAGGAGAGAGGACTAAGACCTGAGGTGCCTTACACTGGAATGGCCAGAGCCTTGATCTCTATTCTTTGATCGTTATCAACTAGAACTGACCACTTACAAAAGAAAAGAAGCACTATAAAACAGTGCTTACAGCCCTCAACTCTTGTAGATGGCATAGGATGAATCCCATGGTTAATGCTATCAAAGGCCACTGTGAGGTCTAATAGGACCAGAAGGGCTGCACTTCCTCATCCACAACAACAACCAATCCAGTTATATATGATGCCTAAGTGTGAACCCAGACTGACAAGGATTCAGATTATCATCATCTTTCAAGGACCTCTGCAGCTGAGCCCCAACCACTGACTTTTCACCACCCTTATTGCACAGTGTGGCTTGAACATGGGGTGTACTTATGATTGGTTAAATTCCTTGTTTGTTTGTGCCATTGTTCTAGGCAACAGAGAGTGGATGACAGGTAAATCACATTAGTACTGGCAATAAGTCCTAATCACTCCCAAGGAGCTAAGAAAGCATGATGCCTGAGCAGGTCTCAGGACTCACTGGACATGGTAGTTACCGTGTGCAGGAATAATTTCAGTGATTAATAATTTGTTTATATGTTAAATCTATCCTACTTTTCCTCTAGGACCTGAAGGTGGCATACATAGCATTCCGCCTCCAGTTCTCACAATAGCCCTGTGGAGTGAGATGGACTAAGAGGTAGCAACAAGGCTTAGAGTGACCTAGTAAGCTTCTATGGTTAAACATAGACTTGTACCTGGGTCTCCTAGGTCCTAGTCCAGTACCCATCTCACTACACCATAATGTAATGTGAATTATTCTGCCCACTGTTGGCAGTATTACATACATTACCCATGGTTGCTACTTCTAGGGAAAAGCAGCTTCAAAGGCAAATTTAAAAGGCAGAAAAGTGACATGTATGTGAACAATTTTCCCCTGCTCTATTTTCCATTCTTTGCAGGACTCTCAAAACAGAACATCAGCTGCAGAGTGAAGTTGCAGGAACAAATTTATAGGCAGTTTTCTCTATTTCATATACCACTCAAGCTGTTTTACTTTAGAGGCAGCAGCAGATGGAGAATTAAGATTAAGAAAGGCAGTTCTGAAATAGGTCAAAAACTCATCTAGTTCAGGAGTTTATTTACACAGTGGATCAGTAAGTATATATGTAGTTGCATTATTCTACTTCTATATCTTGGTGATTGGTATTGAGAACCTGATTAGTGGTTGTGATCAATAGCCTTACCCTCCATCATTTTAATATTAAAACTCTCTGCTTTAATGGCCATCACTACATCTTCTAGCAATACATTCCACAGGTTACCAGATCTACCTTCACAAATTCCCCACTATTCAGCTTCATTGAAAGTCCATCAGTTGGGATGCAGTGAGGAAGTGAGAAAACTTTAATCCTATCCACTTCATCAATATGCATTTGCTGTATATAATACAGATGTGCAGAGTTTGGGATTTGATTCAGAAGGGGCTTTGGAGCACAAATGCATCATCTACAACTCATTAAAGCAGTCGTATGTTTCCAGGATCACATAGCTGTTGTGAATGCTTCCCAAAGCAGCATGATTCTGGAAAAAGGCCTACTTACTTTAATGAGTTAAATCTAGGTGCTATGTTTGCACTCCTGTGTGTTCTAAAACACCTCTTCCAAACTGAATATGTAGCACTACAGTCCTAACATGCAGTTGCATGTAGTTTGCAGTTTGTACTAAGAGTGTGTTCTTCCTTAAAGCAAAATCTTAAGGTGTTGTTTTCACCCATTAATCCAGAAGAGTGCCATACTTTGCAATGGAAGTTGAATTTTAGAGCTGTGCTAAAAGTTATTTTGAGGACTGTTCTACCTTTAACACAGGGCTTTTGGAGGGGAGGAAGTGGGATTCAAGAAAATTATGATTTTCACTTTTAAGTGCCTGTGTATGTAGCCCTCAATTCTGCGCTTGCTGCATTCATTCATGAAGCATTATACTTAGAAGTTTTAAGAGAAATAAAGTGTGCAATTTGGGAAAGCAGCCTTTGTTCCAGAGGTTCTCTGAACATCCTTTCAGGACTGGAATGGTGAGATCATGTCATGGGTGCTTTCACATGTGCTTGCCTAGTCAATAACTCACCAATAAGCAAAATGGTCAGGTGGCTGTCTACTGCTTCCTCTAATCTACCAGGATGCTTGCATTCCACCACCTGTCATTACTCATAAATCACCACATTCTTGTCTTCAGGGTTGAAATGCAGAAAATGAAGATAATCCGGCCTTCCCCCAGTATAGCCAAGTACACTATGATCTTTCACACTAGAGACCAAGGCAATGAGGCAAATGGCCAGAGGTGAGTTAACACATCTGTGAAGTATATTCCATTGGGAAGCATAAATAGGTGATGGGAAACTAGACTGTGGGCTGTGTTCCTGCTAGAAATGTTTAGAAGACTCTATGTACATCTGAGAATGGATGATTGTTTAATATGATACAGCCTCTTAAGCTGCATTTTAATATATGACTTTATAATCCAACTGTTTTCTCTCCTCTTTTCCTCCTACCCCCAACTTTAAAATGTCCTCAGAATGAATCTCTTACATCAGGTATCTCGAGTATGGAAGACCGATGGGCTAAATTCATGCTCCTATAAACTGCTTTCAAAAGAATACAATCCTTTATATACCAATATTACAGTGGATGTTGGAAGGCAAGCTAAGTTTTCATAACCATTTCTTTTGCCTAATAAATTTTATTAGAATGGACCAAAAAAAAAAAAAAAAGTGATGACTGAGCTACAGCTGTGAAATATTCCGTTTCCTGTCGGTGGAGCCTCAACAAGTTCCTTACAGAGGCAATGTTTTTAAAACACTGATAGATTTGCTAGTTATTTCCGTTTGAACTACCGGACAACATTGATTAGCTGGAATTTTTTTTTTTTTTTTATAAAAATAATCCTTTGTAAAGAATTCTACTACTTTTTGAAGTTAAAAGATACAAGAACAATTCAGCTGTTACCTTTTCAAAGAAACAAGACATTTTTTTTTCAGTACCCAACTTTTCAAAATGTTTTTTCTCCAGTCAGTTGAATAAGTGCTCATCATAATAGTATTTTGAAGAGGGATGGCACGTAATTCCTCTTTCTTAGAACAAGAAAAAAATAAAAGTTTGAATAAAATGTAATAGCTGTTGATCTTCTGTTATATTTATCCCAATATCTGTGTTAGTTTAATAATGTGTGAGAATTTACTACTAAAATAAATTGATCAGTGTGGTTTTCATTTTATTTTTCAAAGGAGAACAGCCAAACTTATTTGCAGAGAGTACACAAGTATATAAATTGTTATTAAAATGATAGCATACACCTTTGCAAGGAAAGAATGCAGGATGGTCTAAAAATACAGTGATGCTTAGTGTAGCTAATGAATTTCAGATATTAGTACTAAGCATATACTCAGTCCTGTGGAGCAATGTGAAACTTCAGTATTATTTTAAAAAAAGAACCAGGAAAATAAATTGTGGTATAGCTACTCAAAGTGAAATTATTTTTGTATTTTCAATGTGGCTACCAGCAAGCCACATCATAGGTTTGCAAGCCAAACAATTCTACTTATTTTCCCCACTGATTTACAAATGGGCAGAGGGGAATAGATTCAAGATTGGTGCTTTGTTGCTTTTAATAAACAGCAGCCTTAAATATTTAGATTTACTACTCTGCCTTTCCAAACTAAGTCTGTTATGATTCAATGAGCTGGGATATAGCACAGGGTAAGTCTCCACATCCATTCACTTCCAGATTTATAATATGGCAAATACATGAACAGCTGCTCCATCTCATCAGTTTGAGTCTCCACAAATGTATCAAACTCTTCTAAATAACATGAGACTCCAATGAAACACGTTGACTAGAAAATCAGGCAATCAGTTCATCTGAATACTTACATAAATGTTTATTAATGGTATTAGTTATTAAAATTCACTAAAATGTATTTTAAAAGTAACACTCTGAAATACAATTTAAAATTAGCTGTCTTAAAATACAGGTATAGAAAACTGAATTTCTAGTGAAGAATCTTTCAAAAGGAGATTTGTAGGCCAACTCCTACAGAGTGTTACTTTGAAAATACATTTTAGTGAATTTTAATAACTAATACCATTAATAAACATTTATCTTATGTAAGTATTCAGATGAACTGATTGCCTGCTTTTCTAGTCAACGTGTTTCATTGGAGTCTCATGTTATTTAGAAGAGTTTGATACATTCATATTCAGATAATTATTGAGAAAATTAGTAATAAATACCCACATTAATGTAACTTTTGTTTGAATGAACATTTGCTATGCAGAAGACTTGTGCAAATTAGAAAAAAGCACAGGGTTCAGTAGATATTTTGCAATTGTTTATAGAGTAATCAGTTGCTGGTACTTCGCAAGCCCTATAGGAGAACTATTACTACCTTCTAGCGCCTGAAGGTTTACTGCAGAACAAGATAGGATATGTATTTTCTGTGTTGCTAATATCAATGAAGAGAAACCATTATACCCCAGATGCGGCTTCTTTAGTACCCTGTATTAGGCTCCTGCTTTATTTGGTCAAATGCGCTCAAGGAATGTACTCTTAAATACCTTTACCCTCTTTGCTTTCCTGGTGAGTTTAGCTTGTAAATAGCTCCAAGATTTGAAAGCTTCAGATGATATCCAAGTTATATGTTATTCCTTTTTCTTCTGCCTGGAGGTGGTAGTTGTGGTGTAGCTCCAACGTCTACTATAATGTGTGTATAAAGAGATTTTTTCTTCTTTTCCAAAAGTGTGAAGACAAGGGAATTTGTTCCATCATCTTTCCATGTTTGGGAAGTATACAATTCAGCAGGCCTAGGGATAGCAAGATTCCAGCTTAGATAAGCCAGGAATATTTCTTATACAGAAATGCAAATGCAATTAGTTTCATTGCTAACTTTTTAGAAAGGCACAAAGAATTTGTTTCTTGTATTACAAAACAAGAATAAGGAAAAGCAAACTCTTTTCTAATATAACATTTTCAAGAGGAAGGGTTCTCATAAGAGGAAAAAAGGGTATTATTAAAGACATATGTGGGGAGATGGGCGGGGACAAGTCCACTAAATAAATAAATAAAATATGTCAGAAGTTCTTCACAAACAGAACATCCATTATGCAAAATGCACTGTCAGAGTTTAAGAAGTAGTCTAGATGAGACCCCAATCATATACAGCCATTTGGGTTAATTAAAAAAAAGTAAATTATAGCCAGAGGAGCCTGATTTGGATGAAAAATTCTTATCTTGACTGAGACCTCATGGATGCAACTTGAACTGGGAATATGCTCCCATGTTGTAATTTATTATGCAGAACACCAAGAATAGTGGCTGCACACTTTGAGACAATTGGGGTGGGGGAGGAAGGGTTCAGCCAGCCCTCTCTGACTTGAACTAAATTGGCTATTACAACAGTTTACTTTAAACTCATGTGATTGTCTACTTTTGCCTTCAAGAGAATATTTCCTTTTGAATGTTGCAAACCATTTCTGAAATACAAACATAGGATCTATAGACATCTCTCCCTCACTTCCAGTAATAAGCAGTTTACCTCGTATAGGATGGCGAAGAGTTTCTAGGTCAGATGATGCAATTTCTAAGCACCATTACACTTTTTAGCAGTTCCACTAGAACTTCAAGCTTCACATTTCCAGAACCTCTAAGATACATTTTACTGATAATGTACTTTTAAATATATTTGCTCTTGTCTGCTGATATTTAGTTAAAAATATTTAGCATTGCCAACAGCTTCATTCATTCATTCATTCATTCATTCATTCATTCATTCATTCATTCATTCGTAAATTTCATCAATTACCTGAAACCAAAAGGAGCCTAGGTGGCCTACAGAACTTACATATAATACAAGTCAATTATATTATTATTTTAATTAATTATATTAAGTTTTAATTTAATGAAATATCAAAAATAGGTTAACATTTCTTGAATATAACAGTGCTGTTTAAAATTAATCCCTGAAGGCCTTCCAGAAGAATGATTTCACCTGCTTCTGGAAGGCTATGAAGGTGGCGGTCATCCTTGTCTTGGAGGGCAAGTGTTCCAAAAGATGGGAATTACTACAGAGAACACCTTTCATCAGGCCCACTCCTGTTGAACTTCCTGGTAGATGGGTACTCTTAGTTGGCCCTCCCTAAGGCTTTCAATGAGTATGGGCAGGAAATATTGGGGAAAGGTGGTCTATACCCAGGTTCTGAGCCGTTTACAAGTAGATCTCACTTAATGACTGCCCTGTTTCACAATTGTTCAAAAGTTATGACAGTGCTGAAAAAGTAACTTTATAACCAATCCTCACATTTACAACTGTCACAGCATCCCACTGGCCACGTGACAGCCATTTGCAGGCTTCACAACTGGCTTCTAACAAGCATAGTCAATGGAAAAGCTGGCAGTCAAATTGCAAGTTGTGGTCATGTGATGTTTTTCTTAGTGACACAGCTTAATGACCGTAGCAGAAGTGAGGTTGTAAGCCTGTCATGGTCACGTTTTGCTTAGCAAGCACATTGCTTAGCAATGGAGTTGCCGGTCCCAATTATGGTCGCTAAGCGAAGACTACCTGTAGTGATCAGCATCTTGAACTGTACTGACAAATTTGCTGATAACCAGAGCAGCTCCCGCAGCACTGGTGTAACATAGTAGGATCATGACTAACCACTGAACACGGGTGCTACTGCATTCTGGACCAACTACATAAAACAGTCACACTTTGATTTAAGATAGGTATGTGGCAGATAGGAATTTGATCTGCAGTGTTATATGTGAACTATCCTTCACATACAGAAAGTTGTGATTGAACTTGACCAGAAAACAAAACAAAAATAAATAAATGCAATCACCTTTTCAGGTTCAGTAAAGGGCTAGCCGCTTCTCCATAATCCATCATTTTGTAACGTCCAACATGAAAAGGAGCCTGAATTATTTTCATTCCCACTATATGGATCCTTTTTGAAATAAAACATGGTAGGAAAAATCATTTCAGAGTAGAGGTTCTTCAGTAAGAAAACAGACAAATGTACAATTGAAAAAGGTATGGCAACTACTTTCTAAGACAGTAAATACAGTTTCTGCCCTTTCTGGCTAAAAATATGTTTTCTGCCACACACACACACACACACAGTTGAAAGTAAATAAAATTCATGATGAAATGGCCTGCCTACAGAATATGTTTTGTAGATACTATGATTTTTAAGTATTCCTTACAGTGCTGACCATTTTCATTTTATAGTAGTCTTTGAGGAATTTTTTTTTTTGCTGCAATTAGGTTTCATGTGGGTTTCCATTTCCATCAGCAGAAAACTCCACTTCTATCATGGAAGATTTAAAAAATTTAAAATAGAGGATCATATCCTGCATATATCTGAGCAGGCAGGATCTTTGGAATGAAATAATAAAATGTGCCCAAACTGACTGTTCCATATGGTTAGCAGGGAATGTTACATATAGTATGGGTAAGACTAAGGATGATAATCTAGTCTACATCTCGCCTGTAGTATAAAAACCTTGTTGAGTTCATACTTATTGAGCAATCAAGCTCAATATTCCATTCAGTGATGAAAATTATATGGAAGATAGAGAAATTTAAAAAAAATGCATTAAATAAAATTGTTATGTTGTAGGTCTGTGAAACTAAAGATATAGATCTGAAGATGGTGTGATCTTGTGGAGTGGAAATGATGAATATGTACAAGGAAACTGGCCTGAGATGGGCGGCTATATAAATTGAATGAATGAATAAATAAAAGTATTGTTTTAATTATAAATGAAATGGCTAAAATGTACATCAGAAAGTGTAAATTGGTACCATATAGGTTGTTATGGGTGGGTATGAAAATAGAAATCCATAAGTTGATGACAGTAGTATGTTATCGTCCAGTGAATGTTGATAATGGAAGAACCAGAGATGAGTTTTGGAATGAATACAGTCCATGGAAAAAACCTATTTTGCTAGGTGACAACAATGAATGGGTGAGAATGAGAGGAGAGAGAGTATAAAAAAAAGTAGTTGGGTCATTCAGAAAACCAGGAAGGAATGAGAAGGATAACTATTTGGTGAAAAAGTCTGTTTCAAAGTATATGCCTGTTCATATGTATACATGACAAGGGGATGAATATAAATATGAAAGCATAATTGATTTGATTGTTCATGAGGAACAACAGATAATTTGTGGATATAAGGATGATGAGGGCAAACTACAGTATTTGGTAGTATCAAGAGTAGTTCTTAAAAAATGGACATTCAAGAAAAGTAGTGAAAAAACTGGAGTCAAAGCAAAATAGTAAAACAACTATAGGAAGAGAAAAGTCCTATGTGAAAAAACATTGCAAGATAAATTATTTTCAGCAAAATGAATGGCAAATATACATAAAAAGGATGTGGAAGCTATTTGGAAGCCAGTGCCATGGAAACTAAAGAGAAGTATGAAAAAGGATGCTTGGTAGAGTGGTAAGTGAAAAAAAGAAAAGCTGTGGATGAGAAAAAACGTATCCGAGATATTGATGCAAAAAATAAGGACAAGAGAAAGATACTGTGTACTATGCAAAAAAAAAAAATGAGGACAAAGAAATATATTGTGCATTATGCATAGACAAAAAAGAGAAAGAAGCTAGTAAGAGAGAGCAAGGAATGGTTAAAACAAGCAGAGAAAATACAGAGCAATTTTGATGGAAATAAAACATTGTTTTAGAAGTGGAGGAAGAAGGCTAAACAAGGAGCCCCAAGCAGGACAAACAGAATTTCAAACAGAAGTGATAAAGTGATATGGGATGAAACTGAAGTGAGTGACTAGTGGAATGAGTATTTTAAAAATCTGCATGAGAATGATACTGATATGTCAAAGAGCTGAATTTCTTTTATATTTGTTAATAATTTTATTGAAATTTTTAATAAACATAGTAAAATACAAACTATAAGAAAAAAAAATAAAAATTCAAAAGGCACACCAAAAAAAGTAGAAAAGAAAAAAGGCAACAAAGACAATAATAAAGAAGGGGCTTCCAACCTTCATCACACGGAGCATAAGCTAATATATTAACTTTTCACCCTCTTTTAAAGTTACAAATTAAAAAAAAAAACACCTCTTCTCCCTACAGTCTACCTTTTATCTATGCACAATCTAGAAATCATCTTTTTAATCCTGGTTCAGTAAAAAGTCCATTATGAGTTACCAGAAACATCAAACAAATAGTTTATCCCTGGTCACGTAGTCCAACTTGGTAGTTCTTTTGCTCTGCACAATCTTGATCTTTAAATCATTCCTATGGCATTGCAAGTTTTGATCTTTCATCACTCTTTGGTATTTAAAAGGAGTCTTCAAAGCTTTCACCAGCCTAATTTGTAAATCCATAAAGAGGCATCATCCAGGATTTCTTGTCACAGCTGTTCCATGTCCAGATACATTACTTGATTTGTGTTTTGTATTCCCATTTTGGTAATCCTAGTTTTGTTGTCTTCCATGCCTTCAAACACTATAATGTCTATGTCAAGTAAAAGGTTTTTTTAAAGTTTTTCTCATCATCTTCTAAGAATTTATCCATTGAAGTCTGTATCCTTTCTGAGATATTAGTTATTAATATTTCAGCCCATATAACAAACTCTTTAAGATAAGAAAAAATTATAGCCAGCTTGCCCACTTTAATTCTTTTCTGCCTGGTCCTTTAGTTCCCTCTAGTGTCCATTTGCAACCTTCATCAAGCCTTAGTTCCTAATATGGATTTAGTTCCATTTCAGTCATTTCCCATGAGTATATTATTATATACTTGTTTTTCAAATCTTACAGCAAAAATAACCAATATTTCAAATCTCTCCAGTCTCCCAATCCATTTAAAATTTTCTTAAAACAAAATCTTTTTTTTTTTTTTGCTTTTGGCCAGTTGTATTTTAAATTCTTAAGACTCTTTTAAAATGTCTTAAATCCGAAGAAGGTAAAACTCACCGTCAAATTAAGATTGCCATTTTGAAGGTCTCTAATGTCTATAAAGTGGTTAAACTGAACATTTCCAAAAGTGATTAGAAAATGAATTCAGCTGGCTTAGTGTCCCTTATGAAAGGCCCTGCCACTGCTGAGAGCAAAGATATTGTCTTTCTCGGCTACGCTCAAGCCCGTAGGAGACAGCTGTTTTATGGTCTCCTCAAGAGGAGCTGCCATTCAGAGAATTCATGGGCGGTCTCCCGATCTTTCCTTCTCCAGAGAGATTCAAAGGATTGGTCTATTCACCATCTTTCATTCTTCACAGCAGTCATCATCTCTGCTCGTTCATGGAGACATCTTCAGTTAGTCATGACTCACACGAGAAGCCGAAAGAGCTGAATGCTATAAATGTTAGCATCCAAGCAAAGAAATTATGAAAGAGAAGTCATGAATGCAGTTATAATATTGAAAAATGGGAATACTGCACATGTAGATAGTATAAATGGAGAAATGTAAGATATGGATGTGATCTATTTATGGAGTGGTTGGTGATGTTAAATGTATGTGTGAAGACTGTAGACAATTAAAAGAATGCTGCTAATTTTCCCTAGACAAAGGAAATTTTGCAAGAGTGACTACAAAAACTACTGTAAGACTAGTTCTCTGGGAACGTGGCTGGCAGAGTTTTGGCTGGAATGGTAGGAGAAGTGAAATGCAAAATTTGGGAAGTGCAGTGCTAGGAAGGAAGTACTGTATACAGATGAGAATCTTGCTCTTCAGCTGGTCACTAAGTTTCATATGAATGTGACAAAGCAAGCTTATTTGTTGTTTTAGAAATATTATAAAATGAATAGATCTGAATTATGAGAAGTTTTTCGTAAGTGGAAGTTTGGATGCTAAATGAGGTAAGAGTGATGTATAATGCAAGTAAAGCATGTGTGAATATAAATGTGATGCTAATGTATGGCTCAACAATGAGCAGAAAGTTAGAAAACGCTGTGCAATATTCCTTTGGTTGTTTAATGTATTTATGGAAAAATGTATATGGAACATTTGCAATGGTGGAGATGTGAGCATATGTGTACTTTTGCTTACAGATGATGCCATAAGCTGAGAATCCAAATGATTTGCAGTAAACGTCAGGTTATAGAATGCAAAAAGGAGTATGGATCTGAAAATTAATGTTTCAAAGACAAAGGTTAGTTGACTTTGACAGGGAAAATGGAGTTATACATAAAGGATGAAAAACTAAAGCTAATAAATGATTTCTTATATAGCTTCGTAGAATGTTTATTAAAGATGGAAAATGGATGGACTTATAATCCAAGAATGTATCACCAATACTTTGATTGTAATCCAGTATGTACAAATTCTTACTTTCTGTGGTGATGTTGGACAATTTGTCATGGAGCTTGACTCTCCCAGTTTAGATGAAGGAAAGGGTGCAAAGGACTGCAATTACAGAATATAGAAGTCCCATGAATCTCAAAATGTAGCTCTCGGAGTAAAAAAAACTATTGAATGAGTGGCAGGAAAAGTACTCAGTTATAGTGTGTTTTAGCAGAGAAATTTCATGAGGATATCCTTTCACAGACTGTTAACATGTAATTGGTCCGCCCCCGGCGCCTGATGGACCCGTCAGGGTTTCAGAGGAGCTTGGGGATATTCCTGTGGACCTGCTGCACGGTCCAGCGGAGGCCTTGGCTGCTGCTTGGAATAGGAAGGTGGCTGGGGCCTTGGACAGGATCGCGCCTATGCGACCTCTCTTGCTACATCAGCCCCGACACTCCCTGTGGGTTACGGAGGAGTTAAGGGTGCTGAAGAGGGTTAAGAGATATCTAGAGCGCCGCTGGAGGAAAACAAAGACTGAATCCAACCGAACACAGGTTAGAGCTGCTGTTAAGGCCTACATTGTGGCAATAAGGGTGGCGAAGCGTCAATACTTCTCTGCCCTTATCACGTCTGCAGAATGCTCCCCGGTGGCCCTGTTTAGGATCACTAGGTCCCTCCTTGCCAAGGGGGATGTGGGGGTTCATTTGCAGGGCCGTGCGGAGGAATTTTCAGAGCATCTGTAGGACAAAGTCGCTCGGATTCATTCCAAGTTAGACTTCGAGCGTGGGGCAGGGTCTGGGGAGATACCGGGAGATCGTTCTTACCCAGTTATTTGGGAACAGTTTGATCCTGTTGCTCCTGATGAAGTGGACAGGGTCCTAGGGACTGTGAAGGCCACCACTTGCCATCCTGACCCATGCCCCTCCTGGCTGGTGAAAGCAGCTCGGAGGTGACATGTGGTTGGATCCAGGCGATGGTTACTACATCCTTGCAGGAGTGAGTGTTTCCGGCCGCCTTCAAGGAGGCGTTGATGCACCCCCTCCTGAAGAAACCCTCCCTGGATCCTACCATACTGGACAATTTTTGTCCAGTCTCCCACCTCCCCTTTTTGGGGAAGGTGGTTGAGAAAGTGGTGGCTTCACAGCTCCAAAGGGTTCTGGAGGAAATGGATTATCTGGACCCTTTCCAGTCAGGTTTCAGGCCCGGTTATGGGACGGAAACGGCATTGGTCGTGCTTATGGATGATCTCTGGTGGGAGCGGGATGGTGGAAGTGCGACCATCCTTGCTCTCCCTGATCTCTCAGCAGCTTTCGATACCGTCAACCACGGCATCCTATTGGGACGGCTCAGGGACTTGGGGGTGGGTGGCACAGTCTTGTGCTGGTTCACCTCCTTTCTTCAGGGCTGATCCCAACTGGTGTTGATAGGGAGCGAGAGGTCCCATCCTCAGCCCCTCCTTTGTGGGGTGCCACAGGGTTTGGTTCTCTCTCCGCTCCTTTTCAACATCTACATGAAACCGCTGGGTGAGATCATCTGCCACCATGGGATGAGGTATCATCAGTATGCTGATGATACACAATTATACATCTCCATCCCAGGTGAAGTAAGTGATGCTGTGACTGCCCTTTCTTGGTGTCTGGAGGCTGTAAGGGTCTAGATGGGGAACAACAGGCTTCGGCTGAACCCTGGTAAGACGGAGTGGCTGTAGGTTAATGGCTCCTCTGTATCCGGGACACTGTCATCTTTGGTGCTCGATGGGGTGGCATACCCCAGACAGACCCAGTGCGTAATCTGGGGGTCCTCCTAGACTCACGGCTCCTGCTTGAAGAGCAGGTGGCAGCCATGGCCAGGAGGGCCTTTGCGCAGCTTCGGGTTGTGCATCAGTTACACCCTTTCCTGGATCGGGATGCCCTTCGAACAGTCACTCATGCCCTTGTTATCTCCCAGATAGACTACTGCAATGCGCTGTACATGGGGCTACCCTTGAAGAGTATCCGGAAGCTACAGCTCGTCCAGAATGGGGCTGCGCAGGCTATTTTTGGAGCCCCAAGAAGGGCCCATGTAACACTGTTGCTCCGTGAGCTGCATTGGGTACCAGTTTGCTTCCGGGTCCAATTCAAGGTGTTGGTTATTACCTTTAAAGCCCTACATGGCATGGGGCCAGGTTACCTAAGGGACCGCCTCTCCCCTATGTCTTCAACCCGTCCCACCCGATCGCACAGAGAGGGCATGCTTCGGACCCCCTCAGTAAAAGAACTCCATCTAACGGGGTCCAGAAGGCGGGGCTTCTCTGCGGTAGCCCCCGCTCTTTGGAACATTCTGCCCCTGGAGGTGTGATTGGCCCCCTCACTCCTGGCCTTCTGAAAGGCTTTGAAGACCTGGTTCTGCCACTTGGCCTGGGGCGGGGAGGGAATACTTCAAGCAGGGGGGTGGCTAGCCCCATAGTGGCCAGCTCTCCGCAGCCTGATTTTCCATCTTCTTGGATCTTCCTTTTTTAGTATTGTTTTAAATTTTGGATGAATTGTGTTTTAGATATATTTATAGTTTTAATGTTTTCTGTAAGTCTCCCATTGTGGGGCATATTTTGAGGATATTGTGATTTTTATTATTTTGATAAATGGTCTAAAGCAGTCATCTGAAATAAAATGCAGAAACCTTCAGTGGCCTTCTCTTTGTTACTTGATTTGTTAACCTACTTATAGAGCACATATTTTAATTCCATTATATGACAATCTAAATCACAAATTTTGAGGTAGCTGAGGCAAAAAAAAAATTGATATATTACAAAAAGTAGTTAAAATACTGAATGGGCAAGTATTAGATCTGCTTAGAATCTAATAATCCTCAAAATTGATTATTAATAATGAAACTATTAGAACTGACAGGCATAACTTGGCAGTAGCTGGTATGCACCAGGAATATCTCAGAATATGCTTGCCAGAATTGTGTTAGAATTGCGGTTTCTTCTGAAAAGCATGGAGGAATGACAAAATACAGTGGGTCTTCTATCTTCTGAGAAGCACTTGTTGAAATTGTGCTTGTCCTAACATGTTAAGAAGGGGAAAATGTTTTATGTATGTGACTGTGTGAAATCACACACAGGAGGGAAGTGCCAGCATTTGCATGATTTAAAATTGTCCAAGGACTTAAGTTTTTATTACCACAACAAAGTTAAGCAGTTCTATATACTGGATTGTAGCCAGTCTTGATAATTATGGATTTATTGATCCCAATGAAATCATTGGAGGGGTCTTAAATTAAATTAAGACTTAATTTTTTTTATTCAGTTAAGACTCTTACTTGAGGGATTCAGCATGTAATTCCCTATCACTAAGACAAGTTATTGTGCCAGGAGCCTATAGAATTAAACTAGCACAGTATCTACCTTGTAATTTAGTGTACGGATCATGATAAAATCATGAGAATCTTAGGGTTTGGCACTGAAACTAATTTTTCAAAATGTCTACTACATACATAAGGAAAAGCTTGCTGATGAAATATCAACATGCCTTGGTACAGGTTAAGCTTATTTTACTAATGGTTGGTTAAAAAACACAGACACACAGGTTTTGGAATACAAATGCGTGTTTTGGGAAATCAGGCAAAAGCTGTTTAAAAATTCCAATCATTTCCTAGTAAACTATAATTCTTACACAGTTCCAATTGAATAGCTATTTACTAGTCTGTTATAATCTGACTGATATGGAATTAGGACACTAGCTAGAAAAGATGCTAAGATAAGCAAGACAGTAATATGTGATGATATTCAGGTCCATTTCAACATTAAAACTAATTAACCTGTAGCTGATCAATTTCTGGAGATAATCTTTTTTTTCTGTAATACTAGCCCCTAATCAATTGCAATGGATATGTGTTAGAACTCTGGGTTGGATCCAAAAAGCAGAAGTGAAAGAAAAAAAAAGGCACTAGTATTATTCCACAAATATTTGTGCAAGAATGCGGATAAAACTTTGTACCTTGCCATAACTGATACATAACATATATTTAGTTATGTATTATATGAAGCTGGTGTTTATAATATTTTGCAAGTACAGAATATAATAACTGGCTTTAGCTTCATTTTTCTTCAAACAATGTTTGAAGGCTTTTAATGCTTGCTTGTATATTGTAACTTTTCAATAAATAGTACCTTTCTGCAATGTCATCATCTTCACCAAGACGCTCCCAGTATGTGTTTGGAAATCCATTTATCTTCATATAGTGGTCTGGGGTCAAAGCAGTAACACCACCAAAAAAGGATGAATATGGCAGGCTACACAGAGAAAATAAATTTAAGCAAGTGATGTTATAAGCAAAGACCACATGGATTCACCATACAAACAAATGTATTTAGATACTGTGTTTTTTCTTTACTCCAACCCTTTCACATATGTACAATATATTGCATTAATGAATTCTACTGTTGATGCTGTTTGTCGTACTAAAATAGAAATAACACAGGAAAATCAATGTGCTCTAGCAATTAAAATTCTGGATTGGGACCAGAGAGACACATGTTTAAATCCTTACCAGGTAGCTTTAGGTCAGTTACCACTCTAAGCCAGATCTACTTTACAGGGCCGTGTTATAGTTAAGGTAATACAACAGGAGAGACCCAGAACCCAAAGAGGAAAGATAGGTCTGCAATAATTAAATTGTGAAAGAATTATGTATGGAAACTTCAAGACTTCAGTACACTTAAAAGCAAACCTTACATATAATTCTGAAATAATTATATATAAATCCTTTCAGATATATAGGGTTGACTTCTGAATAATCAAATTTAGTATTAGAGTTTAAGATACAATTGGATAATATTTCAGCATCTAAATTTACTCATAATGCAAATTAGAAAGCGGCTATGAATTCTGAAAATCATTGCTTGAGTGTCACTAAAATATGCTCATGCAGTAACTTTTTAAAAATATATGTGCTGTCATGGTTAAGTATAATTCTTATATATTTAAAATATTATTAGGAAAAATGCATAGATTCAATCCAAGGAGAATAATTGTCCTAGACAGCACATGAAAAGTTTCTGGCATTACTAAAAAAAAGTAAGTGCATATAAATCTATACATTTTTTCATTGTACATTACCCAAATACTGAATTAGTAAATATATTTAGTAAACCATGTTTGCCCAGATTATTTTATTTCACAAAACATACTGTTCCATAATAAATGAAGATTTTACTCTCATTCTTTCAGATATTACCGGTAATATAACTTGTCAATAGCAGTGGACAAATGTTTGGGATAATATTCATCACAGACATAAAGATTATAATCATTTTCTGGAACAAGATCCATATTATGTAGAAGCAGACAGTCCCAATCATTATCTTTCAGGGCCTCATGGACGCCAACATTAAGGAGCTTTGCTCTGTTAAATGGACCACTTCCAGCCTGGAAAGAAAACATGCCATTCAATCAAGTAACATAACACTGAAGTGAGACAGCAATGACTGTTCATAATATCTACACTGTACTGCTTTTACAACAAGCCTCTGATATGATTGACTGAGCTGTTATGTTGGTATTGGGTGATCAGCTGTTGTGAAAATTGGATAATTTGTAGTCCCATACTCATAAAAGATTAAATTAACAGTTTAGCAGGGATTAACAAACAATTTGAACACTGAGAAAAGAGCTAGGCATGAGAGACAAAGTAGGAGGAGAGCTGTGTTAGTCTAAGGTAGCAAAAAATCAGGAGGAGCCTAGTAGCACTTTTTCTGACTAACAATTTCATTAAAGTGCATAACCTTTCATGAGCTGCAGCTCACTTCACTAGAAGCACTCTACCAGATACATTCAGATGCGAGATAAAGAGGCTGAACAATGAGCAGATAAAATAGGAATAGGAAAGAAAATTAGTGGTAATACAACTTCATAAAAGCAGCAAAGGACATACAATTAGAGACAATGAAGGGGCAATAATCAATAATAATAGATACTGCAATACCTAGAAAAAGAACTGGGAAAAAAATCGTAGAACAACTATGGCAAAGCAAAGCAAGTCTGGATGGTGAACACTGCAATACCTGGAGACAGTAGAAGAGAAGAGAAAGAACTAGAAATCACAAAAAATATAAAGACCTGCAAATAGAAGTAGAATGACTATTGCAAAAGAAAGCAAAGATAGTACCAATAGTTACAGGCGCCTTAGGTGTAATCCCAAAACATCTGGAGCACTACTTGAACCCAATCAGTATTGACAAAATCACCATCAGTCAATTGCAAAAGGCAGCTTAACTTTGAACAGCTGATATCCTGTGACAATACCTTTAACACCATCAAACAACATCTGCCTGTCCCAGGTCCTTGGGAAGGACTTGATAGGTGGATAAAAATGCAAAATCCAGTCTAAAATCTGGCTGACTGTGGGACCAACCATCATCATCATCATCATCATCATCATCATCAGACAACTGCAAAAGGCAGCTTTACTTGGAACAGCTTATATCTTGCAACAATACCTTTAACACCATCAAACCATCAAACAACATCTGCCTATCCCAGGTCCTTGGGAAGGTTGATAGGTGGATAAGAATGCCAAATCCAGTCTAAACATCTGGCTGACTGTGCGACCAATAATAATAATAATAGCTGATGCAGTCCAACAACATCTAGTTGAAAACAAGCTCTTTCCATCTGAGCAGAAAGGAAACTGCCCAAACTGCAGAGGCACAAGAGATCAGCTCCTAATTGACAAGATGATTTTGGAAAACTGCAAGAGAAGGAAGACCAATTTGAATGTAGCTTGGATTGATTACAAGAAGGCATTTGACTCCCTGCCACATGACTGGATAATCAAGTGCCTAGACCAATGGCACAATGGAAGACACAGTTTCTGGTCACTGGTGATAGACTGGGAGAGATTAATATCAAGAGAAGAATACTTCAAGGAGATTCACTATCACCACTACTGTTTGTCATTGCATTGATTTCTCTCTCAATACTGAACAAGTCAGGCCGTGGCTATCAAACATCAAAAACATCTGCCAGGCTATCCCACCTCCTTTTCATGGATGATCTAAAGCTGTATGGAAAAACACCATCTGAAATAGAATCGCTGCTCAACACTCTGATTATACAGCCAAGATACTGCAATGGCTTTGGGCTAGACAAATGTGCCACCTTTACCATCAATCGGGGAGAAATAGTGAAAACTGAAAGAATCAAGGTGCCCTATGGAAATATCATCAAGAGTCAGGATGAAGAAGATTACTACAAATATCTGGGCATCCTTCAAGCTGACAACATTAAGCACATGGAAGTAAGGAAGGTTACTAGCGAATACATCATGAAAGTGAAGAAGATCTTAAAGTCCAAACTCAGCGGAGGAAATACAATTAAGGCAATTAATACCTGGGCAATTCCAGTCATTAGACACACAGCTGGAATAGTGGACTGGACTCAAGTAGAATTAGAAGCCCTGGATAGGAAGACCAGAAAAATAATGACATTGAATCATGCCATTTATCCACGCAGGGATGTTGACAGACTCTACTTACCAAGGAGCATAGGTGAATGTGGAATGTTACAAGTACAACAGACAGTTGAAGAATAAAAAAGGGCATTAGAAGAATATCTGAAGGACAGTGAAGGAGATGCACTGAAGCTAGTATACCATGAAGGCTCATTGAATACTGAAGAGACCAAACTGGCCTACAAGAAAGACCAAATAAAGAATTAAAAAGAGTCATGGTAAGGCAAAGTATTACATGGCCAGTACACAAAAACTAGCAGCCAAAACAGATAACAAGACCTGGCAATGGTTAAGAGCAGGAAACCTGAAGAAAGGGACAGAAGGGCTGATTCTTGCTACACAAGACCAAGAATTAAGAACAAATGCATACAAAGCCAGAGTTGAGAAGACAGAAACAGACAGCAAATGCCGCCTCTGCAAAGAAGCCGAAGAAACAGCTGCTGCAAGAAGATCGCACAGACTGACTACAAACAACGGCATGACAAAGTAGCAACAATGGTGCATTGGAATATCTGCAAGAAATACCACTTGCTGGCAAGGAAGAACTGGTGGGACCACAAAACAGACAAAGTAATGGAAAATGAAGATGCTGAAGTGCTCTGAGACTTTAGAATTCAAACACACAAGCACCTGCCACATAACACCCCAGACTTAACAACTGTTGGTAAGAAAGACAAAAAAGTCTGGATAGTGGAATTGCAATACCTGGAGACAGCAGAATAGAAAAGAAAGAACTGCAGAAAATCACAAAATACAAAGACCTGCAAATAGAAATAGAACGACTGTGGCAAGAGAGCAAAGAGTACCAAGAGTAATAGGTGCCTTGGGTGCAATACCAAAACATCTGGAGCACTACTTAAAGACCATCAGCATTGACAAAATCACCATCAGTCAATTGCAAAAAGCAGCTTTACCTGAAAAGGATATAAGCATCCTGCAACGATGCCTTTAACACCATCAAACAACAACATCTGCCTATCCCATGTCCTTGGGAAGAACTCGATAGGTGGATAAAAATGCAAAATCCAGTCTAGACACCTGGCTGTGTGACCAACAATAATAAATTGATTAAACTTGTATGCTGCCTGACTCTCAACGACTCTGGGTGGCTCACAACAATCAAACAGAAATTACAATAAAACTTTAGAAATAAAAAAAGATGGCAAGCACGATAAAGTCTTAAGGCGTGGGTGAACAGCCAGGTCTTCATGTCTCTTCTAAACTGCAGCAGAGTAGGGGCCATCTGGATCTTGAATCTAGTACTACACTAAAGCTATGCATGAAACTGGATTAGATTCCTTGGAATCTAGTATTTGGAATTATCATGTTTGAGTCAATATCTCTAACATACAAGTTTGATTTTCAATTAGACACTCCCTCAAATGCCCTAAAATTAAATAATAATAAAATTAAGCCTCCAAATTGGCTCTTCTTTTCAGTATTTTCCTGTGGTTTCTAATCATTTCCAATAAATTATACATTAACAGAAAATATGAATGGAACATTATTTCAAAGGAGGATCAATAGAATGATTTGGATAAGATTGTAATCATAGTTTTTTTCCCCCCAGATTGGCTACTGATTTATTAGAATATGAACCATGTGCATTTTGGAAAATGTTATCACCCTTGACATTTCATCTTTTCTCTATAGCAAATAGAGCAGTTTCTGCCTTTATGAAGTCTATAAGGCAGCCTTCCCCTCCATACATGTTTACGCTTCTCAGAATTCCCAGATAATATTAATCCAGAATATGAAGTTGAGGAAAGCCTGTCTAGGCCTGTTAAGATAGTCAACAGAACTACATCTAACTATTTCTAGTATCATCAGACACCATCTGTGCTCAACCAGAGACTTGCTTAATAGTTTGGCTTACCTGATGAATCAAGTAGATACAGTAGCTAAGCTGCTGACGCTGCAGAAAGGGATGAAGGTAATAGAGAAAGTGGTGCAACTGCTTTTCACAATTCCTATATGGTACAATGATAGCAGTTTTGTACCGGGCTAGACAATGAGGTGGGCTATAGCAACCACCTGATCGGACATATGGATTTTTGCGGATAATTGTTCTTTCACTGTGTAGTGTATCAAATGTGATGGTTAAGAGTCCAACTGTATAAAATATGGGGTAGCATGAGAAAAAGAAAATTATTAAAAACTTGACAAATTTGTGCAAATTTCAAAATTAGCACTTCTGAAAAAACAGGTGATGATTTTGACTATTTTCTCTCTAGACAGTATTTCTAAATGAACTCACATGGAAAATACTGGCTATGTTTGGATATTTCATTAAACAATGTTTTAGCATTACAACAAGGAGCCCACATGAACCTTGGGCCTTCACACTATTCTTCAGCATAGCTCTAAAAATTTCTGCTTAAATATGAGTTACTCAAGTAAGCCAGCTTCAAAGACTACAATTTGTCTAGGTAAGAACGTCATGCCAAGCAGCAGTTAATATAAAATGAAAGATTTTCTGAAGTCTGTCTTACAGTCACATTGGAAAAGGGTGATGGTAGAAAAGAAAGGCAAACTTACATTTACAAGAATAAGGGTTTACTTATTCTTGTAAATAGTAAACCATGTCCCATTGAAATGATTTTTTTCTATATAAAAATTTGTATAAATACTCATAAAGAAGTTAGTCAACAGCTTTCTTACAAAATGTATATGGATTTTCAGTTCTATCATTTTTAATCTATATTTTTTTAAAGAATGGAATTATGGGATCAGATTTTAATTTGTGTTTAAATAATTAGAGTTGTTAGGTATACACATCTTTCTGGGGCCAGTGAAATCACATAATGCATATAAATACAAAGAACACAATCTCTCATTCCAACTAAACTATTCAGATCAAGTCAGATATTACATTTCTTGAATTTGGATTGGAAATTCATAATGTCATTGAAGTGTATGATTTTACTGCAAACCTACTAGCTTCCAAACAGGAGCAAAACTCAGGAAAGAGCAGTTGGCCTGGTTGGCACATGTGTTGACTGCTGATCAAAATGAGTTGGATAAGCTTTGTGAAATAGATATATTATATCACGGTTCCTTTGCCTTCCTGCCTTACCCTACCATATTTGTATCTCTACTTTGCATTTAGACAAAATACCGGATTATAACTGTTATAGACATAGCTGCTGAAATCAAAAGAAAAATGTAGACTACGGAAGTATTCATCCAGCTTTCTCCATGATGCATTAGTGCAAGTAAAACACTGTATTATTGACTCCAAAAAAATAATTTGCATTCTTATACCACAATAAGACTTCTTAGTTTTGTACTCACCATCTTGGCAGAGATGGGAAGGGAAAGCAACTTACACTGTTATTTTAATACATTATATTGTTATTATCTTTTATTTTTAATCTTATTACTGTTCTGGGATGTCTGAAAGCCACCAGGATCAGGCATGACTGGAATGACATATAGGCCTAGTCAAATGAATAAACTTGCTGTCATTTTGCAAAACTAGTCTGTATTATTTTGACCTACGTTGTAGCAACAGTGACATCAGCTATTAATGCATAGTATCAGTAGTAGTCATGTTCACATGCTGTCTGCAAACTACCTCCATAAAATGACTAGTAAGGGGGATCCATAGCAATAATTGTTTATTAAGTCTAAGGATCTTGTACAACCTGCTACTCTTCTAATTTATATTGATAGGCAGGAGTTGCCACAGAAGAACGAAAATAACCTTCACGGATAGCTTTCATATGCTAGTCAAATCATGAGGCTACGCTGACCTAGATCAGCTTATTAATGAGATAGAGAGAAAAAAAAATCTTAACAACCTGTATTGTGCATATCATTTTATACATACCAATTATGTCTGACTGTGGTTTACAAGTCTGCATTGTGGCCTTATCAGGAGCAGGAGTAAACAAACTAAGATTTATATAGACATCCTCTGATTTTGAATAGTCCAATGACTTGCGCACTTTTAAATAACCCTGAAATAAAACTGAACTGCTGCCTCGGTAAAGTATCAAGACGAATATAACTTGAAAGGTTACCAAGAGAAGCAGAAAGCAAGGATTTTCAGCTCGAGAAAGATTCATTTTCTTCATAAAGAATTTAATTCTTATTTAGTTCTTCAGGACATTCCAGTGTTTTAACTTCATAGGTACAGTAGTTAAAGCTTCAGTAGATGACTTTTTGAGGTAACTGAATATGAAGATTGTCATTTTTGGGAAGTATCCTAGATTCTCAGCATGATTTCTTGAAACTCACAGGGTATTCTAGATCAAATGTTTTATATTTTAACCATCTTTGGTGAATCCATTCTTCCATTATTCAATCTGCAATTAATATGGGAAAAGTAATAAAAATGTGCTAATAATATACAGCTTAATTACAACTAACTCTTTCAATTATATGTAAAAGTATTTCAAGCATGAAAGAAACATTAATTTAAACTAGACAACAGATCCAACCTGTATTAGGTGGTCCTAGGTTCAGTCCCTGGATTCTTCTGTTAACTGATGTATTCTTATTGTTTTTATTTTTTTGTTTTAAAATAGAGATTATTTTAAATCTTTGCTTTTTTTGTACATTGCTCTGGGCTCCCTGAAGGGAAAAAGTAATATAAAAATCAGCAATATGTTTAGTATAAATATATAAAGTTATTGCTGATAAGAAGGCAACCAAGTGGTCAGACTTTATTTAGTTCAGATACTGTTGATTAATACAGTCCATTTTCATTCTCTTGCAAGGATGGGAAGTTTATACAAGCTGATACTTTAATTTAAAGCAGTTCTGATACAGTATGGTTTAAATGCAAATTTCCATAGACCAAATGAAATGATGGTATAGGTCTACAACCAATTAAGTTTCTTTCCAATCACTGAAGTTTCTATTTTAAAAGGTAAATACACCAGTAGAATTTTTACATAAAATATTATATGGAGTATCCTCAGCCCAGAAATCCAAGCAGCAACATCTGATTTCTTTCTAAATATTCCATTCTAATTTATTATCTTCCTCAAGCCTACTGTGTTTTCCATTTCAACCTCTGTCCTCCCCCAAGTGCTGCCTTACAGGTAAAACTCGAAAAATTAGAATATCCTGCAAATGTTCATTTATCTCAGTAAGGCAACTCAAAAGGTGAAATCAATATATGAGATAGACGCATTACATGCAAAGCGAGATATGTCAAGCCTTACTTTGGTATAATTGTGATGATTATGGCGTACAGCTTATGAAAACCCCAAATTCACAATCTCAGAAAATTAGAATAGTGTGAAAAGGTTCAATATTCTAGGCTCAAAGTGTCCCACTCTAATCAGCTAATGAATCCATAACACCTGCAAAGGGTTCCTGAGCCTTTAAATGGTCGCTCAGGCTGGTTCAGTAGGAATGACAAGCATGAGAAAGACTGCTGACCTAACAGTTGTGCAGAAAACCATCATTGACACCCTCCATAAGGAGGGAAAGCCCCAAAAGGTAATTGCAAAAGAAGTTGGATGTTCCCAAAGTGCTGTATCAAAGCACATCAGTAGAAGGTTATGTGGAAGGGAAAAGTGTGGTAGAAAAAGGTGCACAAGCAGCAGGGATGACCGCAGCCTGGAGAGGATTGTCAGGAAAAGGCCATTCAAAAGTGTTGGGGACTTTCACAAGGAGTGGACTGAGGCTGGAGTTAGCGCATCAAGAGCCACCACACACAGACGGATCCTGGACATGGACTTCAAATGTCGTATTCCTCTTGTCAAGCTGCTCCTAAACAACAAACAACGTCAGAAGCGTCTTACCTGGGCTACAGAAAAAAAGAACTGGTCTGTTGCCCAGTGGTCCAAAGTCCTCTTTTCTGATGAGAGCAACTTTTGCTTCTCATTTGGGAACCAAGGACCCAGAGTCTGGAGGAAGAATGGAGAGGCACACAATGCACAATGCTTGAAGTCCAGTGTGAAGTTTCCACAGTCTGTGTTGATTTGGGGAGCCATGTCATCTGCTGGTGTTGGTCCACTGTGCTTCATTAAGTCCAGGGTCAACGCAGCTGTCTACCAGGAGATTTTGGAGCACTTCATGCTTCCTTCCACAGATGAGCTTTATGGGGATGCTGACTTCATTTTCCAGCAGGACTTGGCACCTGCCCACACTGCCAAAAGTACCAAAACCTGGTTCAATGACCATGGGATTACTGTGCTTGATTGGCCAGCAAACTCGCCTGACCTGAACCCCATAGAAAATCTATGGCGCATTGCCAAGAGAAAGATGAGGGACATGAGACCGAACAATGCAGCGGAGCCGAAGGCCGCTATTGAAGCATCCTGGTCTTCCATAACACCTCAGCAGTGCCACAGGCTGATAGCATCCATGCCACACCGCATTGCGGCAGTCATTGCTGCAAAAGGGGCCCAAACCAAGTACTGAGTACATATGCATGCTTATACTTTGCAGAGGTCCGATATTGTTCTATTTCCAATCCTTGTGTTATTGATGTCATGTAATATTCTAATTTTCTGAGATTGTGAAATTGGTGTTTTCATAAGCTGTATGCCATAATCATCACAATTATAGCAAAGTAAGGCTTGACATATCTCGCTTTGCATGTAATGCGTCTATCTCATATATTGGTTTCACCTTTTGAGTTGCCTTACTGACATAAATGAACATTTGCACGATATTCTAATTTTTCGAGTTTCACCTGTATAATCAAATCAAAACTCTGCATCTCACCCAAGCTTCTCATTCCATTCCCATATTAAATTCTCATATTTGATTTACTCCATGTTATCATAAGAGAATTATATACCAAAATAGTTATGCATGCCTGGTATTAATAAGTGCTAAAATATAGGAATTCCTATAGCTCTTCTTACTGAGACTGGCAATTCTGAGGCATTCCTCAAAAGATACTGTTTTTTTTAAATTATTTTGAGAAATGCCTTAAAAACACACACACACGTCTGCACCTTACCTCACTCTCATGCCATTCTTGTATTTTCCCTAGTTTTCTCTTTTTCACTCATTCTCCATTCCCTGCCTTCTCTCCAAACTTTCTCCTATTACTCTGCCAGCACAATTTCACCCACTTCCTGGTTTGAAATCAGCTCATTTTCTGAGTAGATTGGTTTACCAGGAAAGCCTGTAGTTCTACATTCAACCTCTGTGGAGTCCCTGGAGTTCTCTGAGCTTGGCTGTTTTCTTGCAAACATTTCATTACCCTACTAGGTAACATCTTCAGTGAACATTTGCAAGAAAACAGCCAAGCTCAGAGAACTCCAGGGACTCCAGATTTCAACCCTGAACTACACATATTCTCTTCTATTGGTACATTCAATCTCATTTATATACTTGTTTTCTGTTTTTACTACTCAAGAACTTTTCTTCAGTACTTTTTGGGGATACTGTTTTGATTACCTTAATTCAGACATACATCTCCAAACTTTCCAGCTCCTCATTTTACATGCATTATTTTGAGATTCAGGTTCAAATGTTAACTTGGTGATTTAAATTATAAGGATAGAGTGAAATCTAGTTTAGTCCTCTTTAGATTATCTTACCTATGCATCTGAAAACACGTGCTTCTTCCCTAAGGATAAAAAAGTTGAACATAGTTTTGGAATCTGCTGCTAGCTTGTAGCCTTCTCTCTTCCACACATTTAATTCCAAACGGTCCTTGATTTCAAACTTGACAATACAGTAATTTGAAATACCAGAGAGAGGCTCACTTCCTATTAACAGATTAGCATGGCATATTCACTACTATATCTGATCCCCATAAAATGTTATTCAATATAAACTAAAAGAGGAATATACTAAAAAAACCACAACAACAACCTCAGATTTTGTCATTAGCTGAACGTTTATGCCCATGCTTTCCTCACAGAAATCCTTTCTTCACAATTTTTCCAGTTTCAGCCTTATTATTTGTGGGCAAAAAATACATGTCTTTGAACATTTAATTGCAGGCTGGGGAGAAGTTATAACTGACAGAAAATAATCTACAATAGACTGGCAGGATTATCTAACATTAAATGCACATACATTGAGGAGGGTGAAGGTTCTGAGAAAAAATAATACACAACATTATCCCAGCAATTTTTCTTCTATTCGTCAGGGAAAAGTAACCATGTGAGGGAAAGAGGAAAGCAAACGTTATCAAGGTGATTCTATCAATGCTGAGGAAGGCAAAAACGCCTTAAGCAGCTCCCTCTCCCCAAGCAAAATAATAAACCTCGTTACAATTCTCCTCCCGGCTCAAAAGCATCCGTCAATTTAACTCAGAAACCCTCTCCAAAGTCATTTTGGGCACAGAGTCGTTGCCTTAACTTTCTCAACGCTTTCAGCGGAATTCAGGCCTGAGGTACAAGAAGTTAACTACTTCTTTGCGGTGTGGCTTTTGGCTGTCTTGTGAATTAAGCTAACAATTCCATCAGTTTCCTCATACTCCAGTACAGTCCCCTCCACTCCACCCTACCTTCTAGCCCGAGTCCAATCGGTAAATTTACGAGGGAAGCCTAATCGGGCATCGCTTTCGCCGTTCGAGCCACCCTCTTCGAAGTCCGAGAAGAAACTACCCGTAAAGCCCAACTTCTCCTTCCTCATCCCAAAGGCGCACCAACGAAAAGCTGCGAAGCGGGGAAACCAAGGCACCCACCTGGCCCCCTTGGAAACAAACGCGCACGAGGCACTTCCTAGAGGTGGCCGGAGTAGAGCCACGCCCTCTTCCTCTTAATGATACCTTTTTTAAATAAAGGGGATTAGGACTACATGTACCAAGATGCAATGCAAAGTCTAGGCCTCCCCGAGTAAAGCGTGGAATGCCGGGAGTCTGGAAGAAAGCGTTCTATATAAATCCCTTGGGGGGTGGGTTATATTGAGAAGTATGTGACGCAAAGCGGTGATACAGACTTTTGCTTTCGTTTACGTGTCTTTTTCCTTCGTTATATAAATAGCACCATAAGTAGAGATTAAAGTGTACATGGTTTGTTTAAACATGGCTGTAGAACAACAATTGGCAAGGTCCACATCCCCGTAAGGTAAAACGAAGCAAACCACATTATGGCTTACCATGTGTAAAGTATTTGTCAAGCCAAAGTGTGATTTTGTTGAAGTAAACCCCACTGAACTTAATCATTCTCCCAGTCAGATACTCAATTTAGAGAAAGCTGCTTTAAAATCTATGGGACTTACTTTGGTATAGGAGATGGGAAATGTGAATGGAACTAGTGTGTCAAAATTTTTACAAAGTATGCGATCCTCAATATTTTTTCACCAATGACAAAGATATATAATTCTGTATTTTTAGGACTAGAGTGAGAGTACTGTACAGTTTAAGGGCTCTTTAAAAGACTTGTGGGATTCAATTCTCTTTTGATCCCTCTCCCACTTGCTTCTCATTGCATCCTACATCAATGCAATTTTATTTTGTTTTTATTCATTTAAATCAATGGTCTAAGAATTGGACATGAGTGGGAAAATCTGAAATAACTCTGTTATATTTTAACTGATTTGTTTTTCTGTCTTGAATGAAAAATGTTGACTCATCTGATTATTTCAAATATTCAATTATGATTGATTGATTATGTGCCATCAAGTCATTTTCCACATGGATAGATTTTCTCCATAATGAACTAATTCTTCTAGGGCTGCAAAAATTGGATGACCACTAGATAGCGCCAAAGATTTAGAGTTTTCTGTACCTCTTTGGCACTACCTTGTGGTCATTTTGATTTTGTGTCCTAGATACTATAGCCCTAATTGTACTAGTGTACAGTATTATGACAGCATTGCATGGGACCTTCTCCATTGCCTCCTCTCTTTAAAAAAATACTGCTTGGTAACTACGCTGTTAATCTGATTCTTAACCTTAAATTATCTTTATTTTATGGGTGCATGTCAAACCTAGAACGTTTCTCTAAAGGGAAACTAAATAGAAACCAAATAAATCCCTATAATTAATGTTATTACAAAGTACAATTCCTAGATGTTAAATGTTTACACTTAATTTTAATCCATAGCTCTCCAGATGTCCTTCTACTCTGAAAATCCTATCCTTCAACTTTTAGCTATGGTTCTGTTCTCATGGTTAACTTTTTTTATTTTTTGGTGCCTTCAAGTCAATGTTGACCCCTGGCGACTGCCTGGACAACTCCCTGCAGTTTTCTTGGGAAGATTTCAGAAGTGGTTTGTCATTGCCTCCTTCCTAGGTCTGAGAGAGAATGACTGGTCACCCAACTGGCTTTGTGCCTAAGACGGGACTAGAACTCATGGTCTCCCAGTTTCTAGCTAGGTGCCTTAACCACTACACCAAACTGGCACTCCTATTCATGGTTAACTCATTTATATTAGTGGATTTGCATAATGCTAAACTATAAAGAAGCCCACCTGTGCTGGGTTTGCCAGTACATTAAGCTAAAAAGTGGTTGATAGTTTGTAATTCAGACTGTTATGCAAATACAGCCCATATTAAACATCAAAACATATCTGAATATTAATTGCAAGGAAAACCTTTCTTTATTGGTATCCATAAATTATCATTCATATAATATGTATTTATGTCTTGCCAGTTCTTTTGAATGGAGTAGACAATGACCCATATGACAATCAAGAGAATAGAATCCTTTGAAATGGGTTGAATGTTTACAAAATGAGATGGTCCTCTAAAGAATAGTCAAAGATGGGGAAATTGTGAATAACATTAAAAAAAGGAAATTAGAATAGTTGGGTCACATGATAAACAATGAGGAATATCAACTATTTCAATTAATTATACAAGGAAAGATTCAAGAGAAATGCAGCACTGGATGACAATGTATACGGTATTTTGGATGAAAAATATACATGCATAGTTTGGCCAAAATGTAGCCTTTGTTTTGGACATTAATATCAAAAGACAAATAGCGTTGATGTTTGCCAACCTCCACTAGGAAAAGGGACTAAAAGAAGAAAAGTTAGTCTTAACTGGATTATTTTACAGGAAATTTTAATCTTTTGCACCCTCCCAGATCCCAATTATAAAATAATTAATTATTTGATTGATTGATAGATTGATTGATTGATACGGCCACCCATCTCAACTTCATGACTCTGGGTGAATGCAGATACTTCTCTATGCATGAATTTTAGTCTTTTTGAATTAAAAGTTGATTTATTTTTTAAAAAATTAACTGTCTCCACTGAAGCATATGAAGGATATAGTAGCTATTCTGCACATCCACTGTGGTGTTTATAGGGGGAAGAGGCAGAAAGGGAACAATATTAGTCCAAATTTTTAAGCACCAAGCAAGAGACTATCTGCCTAGCCAAAAATCTGTCTTTCTCATTTTTATGCATCTGCCTCAGAAATTAAAGTGATGCATTTTTGTAAAGAAATGGAGCTAAATACGATCTTCAACAGAGCTTGAAATTAAGTTTGTGCAAAGGACTGTAGATATCTGAGGAAGGTGACAGCTTCTGTCCCCAAATATAGCCTTCAAATATAATTTCCCTTGAATCAGATTGGAATTGGGTGAAAGAAGCAACAATAAAAATACCTTACTCTATTTAATCAGTTATACGCCAGCCCTGTACCCTCACTCCTCACTGTCAATTGCAAAAGGAGACAGGAATGCTGGGCTGAAAGCTGTTCTGCAATTTCTCATGCTGTTTCTTCTTCCTCTGCAAAAAAGGACTCTGTTTTTCTACTTTATTTTCAGAGTACCAAAGAATTTGCAAACTTTGTTCTGATGGTGAGTTCTTTGAGCTTACTTTACTCTTGCAAGTGGTAAAGTGTGTACCTGCTGGCTTTGGTTGCCCATCTCTCTGAGGCTTCTCCAGCTGCCCAAACTTCTCAGTCTAAGAAAGACCAGTGGAGGAGTTCCCATAAGATGCTTTCCATTGGGATTTAATCAAAGTGTGAGAAGCCGGGGAGACCACTGGAGAGATTAGGATACAAACTTTAAATACACCATCATTAGCCACATTACCAGTACAAGACCACCATCTTCCAATTTTGAAATTCTCTTCTCCTTTGAAAGAGATTCTAAAAGAGAATTATCTTTCGTCGAATTGAATGAAGGCTGGTAGAAAAACATCCAAGATCCTTTTCCACCATGGCACAAGCATAAAATGATATTTTGGTGGCTCTAACAATACAAAGGTGTGTGTCACGGCAGCAGTGGTGTCTGGGGAGACAAGGGGGAGGGTCAGACTGATATCAGCAGTGTTGTGGCATTGTATACGTGCACATCAAAAGGAATAGAGTTTGTGTGGTGATGATACAACACTGCTTTAGTCATTCTGACCAAAGCTGCAAGTTCCTCAAATGCTACTGTACAGACATGGGGATGGGAATTCAATTTCCATTCTCATTAGGCTGTTCTTCTCCACTGGACTTTTTTTTAAAGTGTTATCCCAACCATGTTTACCTGATCATGTTGATAACATTCTGACACATTTCTCTTATTCAGTGAATGTTCCCCATTTATATTCTCAGTAATATGCAGTGACAAAGGGAGAGTGTCTCCCCAAATATTAGATTTGATTTCAATACAGTCTTGGAAAACAATTTGCAGCCAGTGGATATACCGTCCCAGCCATTCTGACTTCAGAATCTGTCTTCAGTAAAACATAGGAATCAGATTCCATGGAGCAAAGCAGCAGCAACAAAAAGTGACTATAATACCTGTTTGGGTAGAAAGAAGTATTTTTTTCATTGCCAAAGAAGAATCCTCAACATCCTTTTCTATATTCTGGAATAATAAATGCTAATTATAATAAAGATGCTGAAGACACAACTGAGAGCTTACAACAGAAGCAAGATCTTTTTTTTCCTTTCACATCATAGATTTATTCCTAAACATAGATTTAAGAGTTAGAAAGGGCCACTTAGGTCATCAGGTCCAAGCTCCTGATGAGTGCAAGAATACAAATTAAAGTATCCTTGACAGATTGCTGACTGGCCTCAACTTGAACACTTCCATTGATGGGGAGTCTATTAATGGTTAATGGTTCTACCATTGTCATTGTTAGGAAGATTTTTCAATTCTTGTCTTTCTGTAATTTAAATCCACTATCCTATGTCCTGCACCTTGGGAGAATGGAGAAGTTCTGACTTCTTCTATGTCACATCCTTTCAGGTATTTGAAGAGTGCTATGATATTCCTCCTCAGTTTTCTCTTAAGGCTAAATACTCCCCGTTCCTTCCATCACTCTTCATGTAACAGTTTCTAGTTCTCATCTTCTGATCATTGTCCTTCTTGGAACCTGCTCCAGTATGGCTCAATCCTTCCTCAAATGTGATGCTCAGAATTGGACACAATAATTTATAATAAGAACACTGTTGCCAATTAATTGGATGTTTTGTAGATATGTAATCAAGTTGAAAAAAAATTACTCAAAACCACAGATATTCAGTGAACAGTTTGAGACATAAAAGCACAGAGTGCATGAACAATACCAGTGGAAGGGGGGAGGGATTTTAAAGCACTTTATTTGTGCCAGTCCCTAATCCAGCATCAATTTGCAGCTAATATTTGGCATTATGCTTCAGCCTGGGAGCTTAGAAATTCTGCAACATATATTGGCATCTGTGTGGAAGAGGACAACATCTGGGCATACAAAAACAAGCATATGGTAATATTCTCCATCTTCCCCAGTCAACAATGCCTTCTGGTAAAAGGAGCCCTTCATAAGCTAGCTTCACAGCTGCCTGTCAGTGACCTCTATTGACCTATTGCAGCTAAAGGCAGGCAGAAAGGGAGAAGGAGCAGTTCTGACAGCCTTAGGTTCAAATGTATGATTCATTATTTAGCCTAAATAAATGTGATTAAATATTATTGTTTAGTATCTTATGCACATGTATATTTATACACATTCTATTGACATATGAATGGAATACTTATAAAAGATAATGTTGATCAATAAGGAAATATACTGACAATGCAACACAAGTGTGTGAAGTATGTGAGATAAGCAGATATGCAATTCAGAATGTGTTTACATAGGTACATGAGAATGAAATGTGTGTTTATGATTGAAGCAGCGTAGATATATGTGAATTCTGTCTTTAATTTTAAGCCCAGGTACTATTTGGAAGTGAAATAAGATAAGACTATAGTTTGTATATATTCTCTAGGAAGGCAGAAGTAAATATGTAAATAAAACCAAACATTTTTTAAAAATCCTAATTTCCTGTGAGTTTCCAACATGGAATGTGGATGGCTGTTGAATTTTCAGAGATAAGAGATATTAAAATAACTCAGTCCATTTTCTGGAGACAGAAATTCCATTTTTCTTATAGTTTCATAAGAATGTTAGAAACTGGGGGTGCTCTAAGTATTTTGTTGCAGATCTCCTCTATCTTTTAAATGGATATATCTATGAGGTCTCATTCATTACACAAATGGAGAAGAATCAGAAATTGCTTTCTTGTTTCAAGTGATCTGCTTTTCATCATGAGCTTGTCATACTTTATATATAATGTATAATGCAGTTATATGGCAATATCCTTTTCTTATGTATGTTGCTATCTTTCATCTTGTTGTGAATAATAGTCCCCCAAATGATGTTATCACCACTATGATTTATTTTTAAAAATGAATATGACTCTTAGCATTGATCTCCTTTTGTTCCATCTCTAAATACTGAATTCTTTTCATGAGATAATGTATTTTGGCAACATGGTATCCAAAGCACTGGAAGAGTTTTCATCTAGATGAAGGATGTCTTCTTCTTTCTCCAACTTCCTTTGTTATGGCAGTTGTGGTGCTTTGAACAAATAATCCCATTGATGAGTCTGTAAAACAGCCTTTGTTTTTGTGATTATGTGAGAATGCGCTTGCTAGAATGCCTTTCCTATAACATTTTCTGGCTCCAAAGATTTATTTGAACATTTAGAGTACAAAACTGCTGTCACTGTAACACAATTTCATTTCTGATATTTTGAGAATAAGATTGGCAGAGAAAGAAATGAATTTGTTATTCATGAAGAGTCTTTGAATCCACAAATGTATGCATGATTCCTTTCTCCTTTCTTTCTTTTTTTATGAATACACATATTTTCACGAACAGAAAACAAGAAGATGCAATCCATGCTGCAGTATAGCATTTATTTTTCAATATTTGTATACATTCTTTCTTCAGATAGGTCTGATGGCTTTAAAAAAGTATTTTACAACACTGGAAACTTATTTTTGTTTCATAGATATTTTTTCCCTTACATGTCTCAGCATGGCCACCCCTGGGACACTGGGTTATAGCAGGGAGGAAAGTAAAGGCAAAACATTTTAGAAGTAAGTGCTAATAATCTCTAACAAACTTTGGTAACAAATTCCTACTTTCTGTGCTATCTGTATTCAAATGAGCCTATCTTCAACCCACATTTTTTTCTAAACAGGGCATAGCTCTGAAAAATTAAACTAGAGATACAGGTCTAAAAGATGGTTTTGTAAATGAATGTGAGAAAAAACTATGGAGAATCTATTCTTTCTTGCCCAGAGCAGAGAATTCATGGGCTAAATGGGCTGAATCCTCTCTAACCCAACATCAGTAAGAGTCATTTGCTTTGACCAGAGTCTCAGTTTCCAAATTAAAAGTTAAACCAACTACAAGTTTATTTCATAAAATCCCAAAAATAAGACAAAGGCCTGGCCTACACATCATCCTATAGTTTGTTTAACCATAATGGTCAGTCAGTCAATCTTTATTGATTAGCCTTCTGGCCATTTCAATTTCATAAAAACAATCTAATACCATATTAAATATAAAATCCAATATACAGTTAAAATTATAATTATAAAACCAGGAACTGTCTTAACTCAGTTCATCTTCTTTACAATTTATGACATTGGTTGCTCTAAATTCCTCTCTAATTTTTATCGCCTTATTAATGAACTTAGTGATACTCCTAACCACATGTTGATTGTGACAATAATCGGTCCAATATAAAATCACAGGATATATAAGGTCTAACTGTAATATACTGTTTTATATACTTCTGTCTTATTTGTTCATACAGATGACATTCAAAGATTATATGGACTAAATTTTCCACTCTACTTTTACCACAAAAACAAAGTCTCTCCTGATATGGTATGCCTGCATACCGGCCCGTTACTTCCTGAGTTTCCAGCTGGTTAAATCTTAATCGTGTAAAGATTTTGCGATACATTAAGGGAGTTGGGACTGTCAAATACTTTTCTATACCAAAAATAGTCTTATTTCTGGCTAAGCCAACCGACTTCGTAGCAGATAAGATTTCAATATCTTGTTGAGCACTGATATCTTGTGCTCTTTGTCTAATGATTTTAACTGCCTGGTCTCCAAGGGGTTGAAGTAAAAGGGGGGAGAGGCCCATAGTTGTTGTAGCTTTATACAAAAGTCCAACCCAATTGGTGATCTCGGGAGCTGACAATTGTTCTAAAAAGCATTGTTTTGGCAGTCTAAACTCCTCCATCTCAATCCATCGTCTCCAATATTTTACTACTTTTAATAGGGCAGATACACTTAATGGGAAAATACCTGTTTCTGCCCTAACGGCGCTGGTGGAACCGTTGGTCCAACCAGAAGAATTCTTCTTAAAAATTTGTTTTGTGGTATTTCTAAGGACGGGATTAATTTAACCATAATGAATAAACCACAATTATCCATATATGTACAATAGACTATGCCATATATATTTGTATATGTATATATGTTGTGTATCTGTATGAATACACACACACATGTTCTCCCCCACCCCCACACAAGTAATTTGACACAGATACACAAATGGAAACAGAGTACTTCCTCTCCTATTGTTTTTCTTTGCGAATTCCACTCCCAGCTGCTTTTCCATCAAACTCACACAAACAACGTATTTTTTATGGGAAGCATAATCAGCTTCTTAACAACAAGAATTCTCAGATTTCGGATAGCATAGCAGGAGTTATTTGGTGAAAAGGTGAGGATTGCAAATGACCATAAAGGAACTTCATTTTGAAATGGAAACAGTGTGTAGAGAGGATCCATTCCTGTCATGGAGAAGCAGGTGTCTGCCTACTAGAGAGTCATATATACATGAGCTAATGGGTTAAATAATGCTAATGAGTTCCACTTCTAAATTCAGCATATTCAGGTTTCATTGGAGAGAAGAAGGAACCTACCTTCCATCTAATTATTCACATATTTCTTTCTAGCAGTCAAAAATGGAAAATAAGAGAGATCCTGTGAACAGGGTAGGTTTTTCATTATGTTCACCATTTATGTATTATGCTGATTGCTGGCTAATAGCTCAAGGTGAGTTCTTGATGCTGCATTATACCCACTTGAGAATCGGAGGTGTTCTTCTGAACGTGAGGATCTACATGCCAAGTTTTGGAGTGTATGACTCATCAAACAATGAATTCAACATTTTTCCAGCTATGTTTGGGGAAGGTCATCATTTTATAGAGGTAAAACAATTACTTAAACATGACCCCAGAGGAGAATGAGAGCTTATTCACATTGCCCAGTTGCCTTATCATCAGAATGGTCTGGCAAACATTTCTGAAGGGCAGAATCCCTATTAATTCCTCCTCATTGTCAAAATGTGTTTTTCTGCTTCACTTGGCTCTGTGCTTGAGCCTGGGGCTCTGGATCTGGGAAGAAGCCTGTTTCTTGGTTATGTTGAATGTTCGATTGTGGCTTTATACTTTTTTCCAATTGCTATGTTTTTTATATTTTTTGGTATGTTTTTATCATTTTTATATTGTTAGCTGTCCAGAGTCATATATGTGACATGGGTAGCCATCTTAATCCACTAAATAATAATAATAAATCATAAATATTGTACTTTGATTTATTGTAGGCTAACCCCAGCAGTTCAATGGCTACCTTGCAGAGGCAGAGTTTCTTCTTCAGCTGAGTCAAAGCTTATAACGCTCAGTGATAACTTTTAGAACTACTTCCCCCCCCCCCCCCCGAATGCTATAATAGCACAATTTGCATCATAAATAAAAGGTTGCTGGTATGAAACCTGGAAGATCTTCCATTATTATTATTGTTGTTGTTGATTGCACAGTCAGCCAGATGACTAGACAGGATTTGACATTTTTATCCACCTATCAAGTCTTTCCCAAGGACCTGGGACAGGCAGATGTTTGATGGTGTTAAAGGTATTGTTGCAGAAGGTAAGCTGTTCCAAGTTAAACTGCCTTTTGCAATTGACTGATGGTGATTTTGTCAATGCCCATGGTATTGAAGTGGTGCTCCAGTTGTTTTGGGATTGCACCCAAGGGGCCTATTACTATTGGTATTACCTTTGTTTTCTTTTGCCACAGTCGTTCTATATCTTTGTATTTTGTGTCTTTGTATTTTGTGATTTTCTCCAGTTCTTTCTTTTCTATTCTGCCATCTCCAGGTATTGCAATTCCACTATCCAGACTTTTTTGTCTTTCTTATTAACAGTTGTTAAGTCTGGGGTGTTATGTGGCAGGTGCTTGTGTGTTTGAATTCTAAAGTCCCAGAGCACTTCAGCATCTTCATTTTCCATTACTTTGTTTTGTGGTCCCACCAGTTCTTCCTTGCCAGCAAGTGGTATTTCTTGCAGATATTCCAGTGCACCATTGTTGCTACTTTGTCATGCCATTGTTTGTAGTCAGTCTACTATCTTCTTGCAGCAGCTGACTAGGTGGTCCACTGTTTCTTCAGCTTCTTTGCAGAGGCAGCATTTGCTGTCTGTTGGTGTCTTCTCAATTCTTATTTTTATTTTTCTTTGCTTTCCCTAGGTTTCCTACTTTTCCCTTTGCATTTTTAATAAGTCCAGTGATACACAGTTTCATCATTTTTCCAATCACTGAAAGTAGAAGGGCTTTACCTTCAATTTCCAATAGCTATTTAAGAGCTAGGATGAAATTTTTAGGTGATTGGAAAAATGTTGACTGCTGGATTAAAAAAAAAAAAGCAGAGATAAAAGTAGGAAACTTAAAGGGAAATGGTTGGTTTGGGTTTTGAACCACCACCTTTTATTTACAAGGTAAGAGTTATAGCTGTTGTGGTAATATAGATCTCATAATAAAGGTAGTTCTAAAAGACATTGGAAGCAGTAGGGGAGAATGCAAGGATTTTTTGAAGAATTGTGTTGTGCCTGCATATATGTACATTTTGAAGCTTTAACTCTGTATAAAAATCCAATTTTTATTGAATTGTGTGTGTGTGAGAGAAAGATAGCATGCTTCAGATACTTGAAAGAGTGCACACAGAAGGCCAACCCTGTTCTGTACTTTCACAGAGTGCAAGATCATGGAATAATGGCCTTAAGTTACCAAAAGGCAGATTCTACTTCAATAGTATGGAAAAAAACACTTAAGTATAAGAGTAATTTCATAGTAGAACCAATTTCCAAGGGTGATGGTGAGCTCCCCTTTGCTAGAAGTGTTGAGGCTGCCACAGACATTAATCTGAATGAATTAACCTGAATTTGGATTGTGTTGAGCAGAATGTTGAGTAGAATTCCTGTGTTGAACTTAATGGCTTATCTGGCCCCTTCCAACTCTATGATTATGGAGCCAGTGCATGTCTCCAGTATTTCAACAAACTATTTGTGATAAGTAGCTCTTGGAACTATTGGAAATGAGAGAGAAATACCTATGTATTTCCCTTTTAGAAACCAAATGGGGCAGGGGGTTGTAGTGAGAAAAACAGATGCAGGACACCAGTTATCTTCATGTGATGTTTTCATTCTATATTTAACAATAGCCAACATAAATAAACATTAAAGTGACTTTGTAACACTCTTATTTTAATTGTGGGCTTCTTGTGTTGTGTTTTTGCTATGACAATACAGAGAATTAACAATTCATGAAATTCAAGGATCAGAATACCGGCCCCATGAGATACCCCAGAGCTTTTCTATACACTACTTTTTAAACAGCTTGATTTTCTCACATCACATTTCTCAGGGAATCCTACAAATACCTTTCTAAATACTTCTTCAGTGACTGCTGGAATCACACTTCACACAGGTCAGGCTTCCAGTAACTTTCTGTTTACTGCACCAACTCCATTTGCTCTCTTGTTGTAACTGAAGTGAAGAGGCTTTTGTCCTCAGCCGCACGATTCATATTTTTATTTTGTACCAGCTGGCTAATCTCTCAGCATGGACAGAGGAAGGGCAGGATAGGACTAAACTTTGGGAATTTGAGATGTATTTACCAAGCTGCAAGATTGGAAGCTCTGTTCTCAAGTTCTGCTCCTTTTCATCTGTGGCTCAGTAGAAGACTTCCATGAATCTTAGCCTTCCTGGTATCTCCATCTCACTCCCTTCACATTGTCCTCTCAATGTTTTACATTCTGCCTTTCTATATCTAGGTTCTCTGGGCAAACCAATACCCCCCAAAGTAAGGACATACCAGATTAAACCATTAGCCCATATAGACTGTGATTATTTCATCATGGGTGGGCAAGTTTCTTTTGGTCAGGGATTGGATTTTAGTATTATATGTTTGCCTCCACAGAAGGTTGGGTATGTGGAGGTGAGATATTAATATCACCAACAGGGTAGGTTGAAATTTTTGGCCTGTTCTGGCAGCTTCAGTTTGGTGCTAAAAATGTTCTTGAAAAGATCTTCCTTTCTTTGACAGTTTATATTTCATTGTCATGTGTGTTTATATTGCTTCAGGCAAATATGACATGTCATTTTGCAATTTTTACTAAGTAATAAATAAAGGCATCTTATAATTTGTTGTTCAGTTGTTAAGTTGTGTCCGACTCTTCGTGACCCCACGAACCATATTGTGCCAGGCCTTCCTGTCCTTTGCCTCCCTGAGTTTGCTCAGTTTCATGCTCATTGCTTCAGTGATGCTATCTAACCATCTCATCCTCTGCCGTCCTCTTCTCCTTTTGCCTTCCATCTTTCCCAGCATCAGGGTCTTTTCCAAGGAGTCCTCTCTTCGCATTAGGTGACCAAAGTATCTGAGCTTATCTTATCTTATGCTAAGTAGAAGTAAAAAACAAAACACCCCAGAAGAACATAATGGCCAACCGCTTCCTTTTTGGAAGTATTTATTTTTTACTTTACTTTTTATTTTTTTTTACTATCAACATAAATAGGTGCAAGATGGGATCTAATCTTTAGTCTTCAACTATTTTTTTTTAAACCAGATGTTTTCAGAAGCTCCTGAGGATTATGCTGGGCACTGAGTTCTGTTATGAGATGACATTCTTGGTTTCCCTCAAAGAAGCAAATGATAAGAGAATTGAAAAGCTTGACAAACTCCTTCTGCCAACTTTAACTCCCACATAGTCTTTTTCTCCTTTAAATTACACACGTTTCTTGTTATTATGCTTCTAATTATTTTTCTAATTTAAGACAACAGTCACTTCCCCACATTTTGCAGTGAGCATGAAATATATATGACATTTCAACAGTGAGTAGAAAAATTGTAATTCCCTGTTGAGTTTCAGGAGAACACAGGGTGGAAGGGAAATAAAAATATTCTCCATAAAAATAGCAGATAATCCAGGTCAATACAAATGAAATAGGCAGAAAAGACCTATGTGATAAATAAGCCAAGAAACAAAGAAGTGTTCTGCCACATCTCAGAATCATACTCAGAATTGGCTCAGTTGCTAGAAAATGTTCTCCTTCAATTTCCTCAGTTGCAAGAACTTAACAGATCAGAAAACATCAGAAGTATCCTTTTTTTTTTAAAGTGAGCATAGCCCACCTTAATAAAAACAAATATTTGTGCTTTTACCAGCCATTACATTTTTGGCCCATAAATCTCCCCACCCCCTTTCCTATTTGAATCCACACTTGTTGATAACCTAACAACACTTAGTTATCTGTAGACATGATTGTTGATTGCTAATAAGTGCTTTTGTTTCCAACTGATGCTCACAATTGATGAATATATTTGCAATCAAAAATTAGGGGTTGGAGTAGTGACTTTTCCCTACTGTTTGTGAATGTTTGCTTTTTAGTTTTACTTTTGTTTTTGCTCATCACATGTATTAAGCTAGGAGTCCATGGCTCAGTATAGGTAAACATTGTCTATTCACTCCAAACATAGTTTGGTTGGAGTCTGTATTGTTCCACATAGGTAGAGTTGAAATTGATCATGCAGCTGCATTGACAGTTTAGGAATATACAAGATATCTACAAAGCTACAAAGACTGAAGAAAAATCCTGCTAGATTGGACCAAAGAAATACTCATTAAGTGAGGTGTCCTAGTTCCAAAAGTGAAACCATAACTGGCTCTTGTCTAATATATTGCCAACAAACTGAGAACTAAATAGCTGAGGGCTTTCTATTTCTCATGACAAAGGTTTATCTACAAAACCACAGGACATGATGTTGAGTTGCTGACACTGGAGTTCTCAAACGTTCTACTTCAGTTTGCCATTCAGATACAAGAGGAACTAGAGTTGGTCTTGGCTTGCATTTTTGGATATTAAAAAGGGAATTGATGTGGATCTCACTCTCCAAAAGGTTATTTATGATCTTCTGAGCAAGAATTGTCCACCCACATTTTTTCACATGAGAACTCCTAAGTCTAAATAAGGTTCTAAGCAATTCTGAGAGCAACTCCCTCTTCCTTGAAATGATATGGAATATTTCGTTGGTAATATGCAGGAAATTATTCATTGTGAACTGCCATACTTTGGAGAAGTAAGCATTTGCAGAAGCTGATGTCTTAATGCTTATTGCAAAACAAAGCTTCAAAAGTGTGGACTAGGAAAGAGAAATCTTGTCCCTTATTCCAACTTGGCTTTTCTTAACAGTATCCCAAATGGGATATGTTTACAGAAATGCTTCTATTCTTGAAAATGTTCTCCAACACAGAAATAACAATGAAGAAACAGGTCCTCTTAGTTGTGTGGTGAATGACTAGAATATAGAACAAATGGCCTTTGATATGACATTAACTTTGTTTCTTTCTTCCCTGATTTCAGGGAACTTAGAAGTTGGAAAATGCAAGCACAACTGTGGATGTTATTCTTGATTGTTGTATCAGTATTTTGCTGATCATAGGCAGATGTGCAAAAAGTTACTATCTGCAAAGTAAACAACAAAAAGGGAGTTTTAAAAGAACATATGTAAGTATACAATATATTCTTGGACAGATTCAGCAGAATTTGGAGTCCAAAGAACTAAATAGGCCTATGCCAGGACTTGCACTAGAACAGTATAGTCTTCATCCAAACCACAAATTTCTTCCTGACACAAAAAGGAGAGCAAGTTCAGAGCTGATATGCAACAATTTTTCTGATGTTATATTAATAATTACCTATTTATCCCACCCTTCTCCCAAGAAGCATAGGGCTATGCATATGCATTAAAAAAAAAAAATTGCAACAAAACTGTCAGTCAGCACAACTGAAATGAGAAAAACTGGTCCAAGGTTATCCATTAAACCATACAGCCAACTGCAGGTTTCTTCCTGGCTTCTGACATTCCCTCATATAGAAGGAATTTTAAAACAATACCATCCTTCAGCTGAATGCAGGTTCCTTTATAATGGCCACAGAGACTACATCAAAAAGGCTTGAGGAAGTGGAATTAGATCTTACTCTGGATGTTCAGGGATGTTCATTCATAATACAACCCATCGAGATTGTTTCTGATTTCTCACTTTTGTGAAATTCTCACCAACCTTGCTTTCTGTACCCCACCCCTTTCCCCTTGCTCAAGAAGCTTGCTCTGATTTGTTGCAGATCCAACATTTGTTCCCCCCCCCCCGCAAATGCTTACAGGGGCTCCAATGATGAGGTGTTTCTGCTGCCTCAACACTGACAAAAAACAATTCACTCAGTGTTGGATAGGGAAAATATCCTTTCTGCTTAACTGTATGGGTCAGTTAAGGAGACTGGGAAAAATGTGTAAGAAGTGGGATGGAAATGGAGTTAGCCATTTCTGAAGACATGTCTTCACAGCTGAACCTCCATTGTGGTGTCATGCTGTCACTTTGGCAGGTTGGTGCAAGATCAAACTGATCTGATAGGAAAGAGATGCTTTCCTTTAAAAAACGTAATAGAATTTCTTATGTGAATATTCTGGTTCGAATGGAGGAGGAGCCTGAGGGAGATTAATGACCTATACAGCTCTACTTGATAGGATTGCTCTCTCCCATCTGTCCATGGGGCTGTGTGCCTCCATGACCATTTCTGCTTTGGCTTCTGAGGAGAAGAGAACCTCTCCAGCAACCAAAGTTTTATTTCTTCTTTTTTTAAAGGCTCAGTTAGGAATAGTAACTTCCATGAAGTTGTTGTTCCTACCATTAACCAGTTTTTCTCCCCTCCAGCAGGCAGAAAAAGGGGTTTGCCAGGGTTTTGGCAAAAGATGACAAAAAAGGGTTTTGCCATCTATGCAGTGCTTAGTTGCTAGTAGGAACATAGCTTCAAAGGATAGCTGCTAAAAATCCCATTGTTTTATGTTGTATTGGGCAGAAAAGTTATTCTACTTTTTTCTTCCCATTTGATGAATGAGAATTGTTTTATAAATTCTTTTAAAGGTAAAGAGAGTTCCTGGAGAAATCTGCATGGCTGACTTATGGTGTTTTTGCATTTGAAGCAATCAAATGTCATATGTGAATGTCCTGTTTTTCATTGTACGATCCTCTCTCTCCAGCAGTCTGTAGCTATGTTGGCTTCAAACCACTGAAGAAAGATACACGTAAAGACAAAATGAGGGAATTCTTCCACTGAGATTTTTTGTAGTGAAGCCAACTTTCACTACTCAGGGGAGCCTTCTTAACAAATTGTTGGAAAATTTCTCTCACCAATGGAAGGGAGAAATCATCCACCCATTTTATGTGTCCATCAATGTGGTGGACAATATTGAACTGTCACTTGTGCCAGCTCTAGTTTAAGAAACAGCAGCCATAGGCAAACGTGAAGCTGTTCTGTTCTAAAAACGTCTCTTGTTCCACCATGATACTGCAATATTCTTTGAACTAGTTTATCTATATACCACCCTTGGAACTTTAGTTTTGGGGGGACTAAAAGTGTAACTAATAAAGTAAATAAAGCTGGATAAGTATTTCAAGCTACATATTGCATCTTGAATAACTTCAGGTCATAAAGGCACTGAGTTGAGTCAAGGCCAAATGAGATGTTATATCAAACATATATCTGCTGTTGGAAAAAGCAGTGTTCCCCTCTATCTGTAAAGCCTAGCATATTGGGAGTTAATGTGCATATTCTCTTAGTTTTGTCTACTTAGCCAGCAGGAGAAGAATTAAACTCACAACAAATCTTTTCATGGAGGAGTCATAGCTCAATAGCTTAGGATGTGGTTTGCATGCAGATAATTCATGCACTTCCTTTAGCATCTCAGTTAAAAGCAACAGGTAACAAGTAAGAATTCTGCCAGATAGTCACTGTTAACCACGCTAACTAGAATACATAATTCTGGGCTGGATGGTCAAATAGTTTTATTTGATAAAAGTCTATCTGATAGGATCCATGTTTGGCATCTAATATGACAATCAATTTGGGTTATTGTTTGAGGCTGTTTTCACTCTTCTACAGCCCTTATTGAGCAGATAAACACAGCCCGTTTTTATATTGCACAGATTTAGAATATTGTATTACCAATACCTATTGCAATTAACTAGAACAGAAGCCTCAGTCCCTGAAATCTTTCTTGACAGAGAGCCATCTTAGTTTTTGGAGCTGCCAGCCAATACCATTCCCTGGATCTTTTTAACTTATTCCTAAAGCTTGCAATATATCCTTTCTGTAACACTGAGATTGTGCTGAGTCAGGCTCAGCTTAATAATCAATTACTTCCATCAAGCAATGAGACTGCCCAAGGAGAACAGACCTGGCAATATACAGATTAACAGAACTTTATGGGCTCAGTTTTCAAAGACTGAAATACAGGTTTTCTCCACAAATCTTCTTTTTTATTATTAAAAAAAAAGGAAAGAAGAATAAACTTCATCTTCTGGAAAACAAAAGACCACTTGTGTTGTACTGCTACAGGTAGGTGGTTTCAAATTCTTGGTTTTACACAGGTTTAACTATTAAAGGAAATCAAGCAATGCCCTTTTTTGACTTTAGGGTCCCTCCATTGACTCCTTCTGTTAGGGGATATAAAGGGCTACAAGAAAAACTGCGGGTAGCACATACCTTGGGTTAGATCAGGGGTTCCCAACCTGGGGTGCCTGCACCCTCGGGGTGTGAGATGGAATTTAAGGGGGTGCGACAATTTTATGCATTGAGTTAAAAGCTTATTTTTTTAAAGTTCAATTTGTTCACCTGCATTAGAAATTAGACTTCTTCATCTTCAAATGTGATATTACTTTTGTAGGGGGTGCGAACATTAAACATTGTCTAGGGGTGTGGGGCATAGAAAAGGTTGGGAACCACTGGGCTAGATTAACTAAGGGATGTTGACTGGAAACTATCCTGACTCCACATTAGCTAGCCCTTATCCTTAACATTTTAAGCATATCTATCAGACATTCATTTTTTTAACACGGGGCTATTTTTAAAAGAATTGAAGAAAAGTGTATAGCAACAAGCTGTGAACTGAGGAACTAGATTAATAATGTACTTCAGGGTATTTCAGTATTGTTCAATGTATTCTAATGCATGCTGAAGACAACTCGGTGATGGGAAAAACACTAAATCTCCAAGTGTGGTCCTCCTGTATGCCTGGCAGGCTCTGTGCCCCAAATTATTTTCCTTTTAAAAACATTAGATTTCATTAATAGTAATTGAAAAAATAGGAACCTGCATGAAGTAAGCTATGGGTTTCATCATCATTTTTATTTTCTAGAGAGCCTCTGGTCTCCACATAACCCCCCTAAACATTTTTAAGAAATAAAAATGGTTGATTATAGCTGTCTGCTTAATCTATTTATTTATTGCATTTATATCTGCTGCAGTCTGATGACTCTTAGTAACTCATAGGAAAACTCAAGGAAAACATTAAAACATATTTAAAAATTATAGTTTAATCACTAAATCAGAAAATCAGAAAACCAATAGACATAACAAAGATAAGACTAATGGAATTAAATGTAAGTATAAATGATGGTACAGTACATAACATTATTAGAATGCTCTTTGAAGAGCTCAGCTTTTAACACCTTCCTGAAAGCTACTTGGGGGCCAGTCTGATCAACAGGAAGCTGTTCCAAAGCAGTGGCGTTGCTACTGAGAAGCAGTACCTCCTATCTTTGTCTCCCCTTGTCTCCCAGAAGTGTGAGACTACAATGAGTTTCTTTGTGAGCAATCTAGTAGTTTGGGCCAGTTCAAGTTTGAACAAGTGTGTCCACCTGCCCAGAGAAGATGGATTAGTATACAGTATAGATTAGATTAGAGAGTTAGATTAGTTTAGAGTGCTCTAGGAGATTAAAAGAGCTGGTGGGCAGCATCCTTATAAATTTGCCTTCTACCAAATGAATGTTTTGCAACTGCCCATTTTAAGCTAAGGGCAGGCCTACCTTTGACAATCATTTTGTCATACATCCATAACATGTTCTTGAAATTCCAAATTGATCCTTGATTTGCACAAGCATCTCAGCAAAAAGGAGAGCTAAAAGCTAGTCTAGATGTTCCCATCACTACTTGTAAAAGAGATGACAGTATCTGGAATCACTCAAAATGCTAAACCAGGAATTTTTAAACCACTGATTACTGGAGAAGCCTGTGGAGATAATAGCTACACGCACATGCACACACTTGATCTTAGCCAAAAGGCCAAGAAGCAATGTAGATAATGGCTGAAATCACACAGCACACTAAGTTAAAAACTTGGCAAACAAACCAAACTACAATACTTGTAGTTAAGTATTGTATACAAACCCAGCCACTTTCAGAAGGGGATAGTTTGTTTTTAGAAATCTAAGTAAATCCAGTTAACTTGTCACCTTACAACAAGAATCACATTAAGATATGAGTCTAATTGGCCACAACGCCAATAGCAGAACCTGCCATTGGAAGTGTTTGACAGTCAATGATGGGATGATCTGCAGTATAAATAGCCAACTGCAAATTAAAGTCTACTGAATCAAATACTGATCCCTCTAGGAAATCTGGTTTTCTCTCTAGGAAACTCCTTAATCTCACAACATGTGGACAGACTCAACCATAGTTTCAAGTGGGAAACTGTGAGCATCCTAGATCTACAGTAGCTAAATCCAAAAATGCTAGGGAATTCCTGGAAGCTTGGCATTCAGACAAATCAGCCATCAATAGACACATAGAAATAAACCATATTTACACACCATTTGAAAGAGACAAAAAAGCTAAGAAGGAAACAAAAAGACCAGAACACCTCCTCTCCAGCAGCCAACACCCAGATAAGGGATTAACACCAGCAAACAATCAAACAGGAAACAATACCCTAATCAAGGGACTACCAAGGAGAAAACTACATCCCCACCAACACTGGCAGGGCAAGCTACTGTATATAAACAGGCAGCAAACCCCACACTCAGTAGCATTGATGATGTTATCTAGTTGGGTAATGAAACATCTGCAAGCAAACAACCAAGCTCAGAGAGCACCAAGGATTCCACATGGTCTCTCTATGTCAGTATTATCTAAAGTGGCAGGAGAGATAGAAAAAGTCTAACACTTTTTGATCTGCAAACAAAATAAATGTTGTACAGCTAAGCAACAGCCCTTTCATTATGGTCCATCATCAGCACTTTGAGGCCACATTTATTTCTTTATTAGATTTTTATACTGCTGAACTCAGTAGCTACTTCTAGCATGTATATATATAAAAATAGTAGTAAAAAAAGGTTAAAAACAATTTAACAAAAATAATCTAAAAAGAAATATATAATTATATAGACCTCTGGAAAAACTCCATTTTAACCTACTTCCAAAATGCTAAGTCAGGACAAGTCTAATTTCCTAGGGGAGATAATTCCATAATGTGGGAAAGATCATTCAAAGCAGTTCCTCCTAGGCTTTATCCCCCTAATTTCCCAATTATGGAGGAATATACAGGTAGTCTTCAGTTACGGCCATTTGTTCAGATTTATAATGGCGTTAAACAAGAGGGACTTACAACAGTCCTTACAGTTTGTATTGTTGCAGCATCACTGCAGTCATGTGATTGTGAGCTGGGTACTTGACGCCCTGTTTGCGATTATGACACTGCAGTGAGCCATGGTCACGTGATCATGATTTCTGATGTTCCTTTCCAGCTTCCCACAAAGAAAGTCAGTGGGGAAGCTGGCAAGAAGCTGGGATCACATGAGATTCTTGCTTAATGACCCATGCAGTCCTTGTTTAATGACAGCAACCGGGACTGCTGGAATTGCCATCGCTAAGTGGCAAGGTCATGTGATGTCGCACTTTACAACCGTGTCACTTAGTGATGGATTTCCTGGCCATCATAACCTGAGGACTACCTGTAAGCAATTTCTCCTGGGATAATCATATCAAATGAGTCAATTCTAGCTGAAAAATGGGGTCCTGGACGTATCATGGAACCAAGTCATGTAGGGCTTTATAGGTCAAAAACAGTACTTCAAATTGCACCTAGACACCAATTGGACTTGCAGCACAGGGGCCATATACTCACGGCATCTTGTGCTATTTAACACACAGGTCACTGTTTTTTGTATCATCTGCAATTTCTAAGCAGTGTTTAATGGCAGCCCCATGTGGAGTGCACTGCAGCTGGGTAGGGATAAGTATGAATCACTGCTGGAAGACCCTCCTGTTGCAGGTGAGGCTGTAACTGGTGGGCCAGTTATAGCTGGGCAAAGCACTTCCTAACTATGGCTTCTACTCGCCCATTAAGCAATAGCCATGAGACCAGAAGGACTCTCAAGTCATGAGCCTGCTCTTCAGAGACAGTGCCAGTGCTGAAAAGACAACACTGAGTTGACAGAAACTTCAGTGGACAAATAGCAACAAATAGAGTCATGTAAAAGTGAGATGGGTGGCTATATAAAGTGAGGAAATAACTAAATAACTAATAACTCCGTCAACTAGCTTGGGGATCCCATGATAGAGTGAAGCCTGCTAGATGGCTGTATGGCAATTAATGGAATACACTCTCAGTATCTTTTTGCCACCATTTTGTGTTTTACTTGTTTATATTTTTTAATTTAAACTGGTTGTTTTAATGATTTTTATATATTTTGATTATTATTATGTACACCACCCAAAGTCACTATGTGAGATGGATGGCTATATAAATGTGATTAAATAACATGTGATTAAATAAACAAATAATAAATAATACAATTAAAATAATAAATATAAATATACAAACACTGTCTTGCTTGGATTTAATCACAGTTTATTTCTTCCTAAACAGACCCTAACAGCCTTAAGTCACCTTTATCTTTTAACATAGACAAATAACTCATCCTTGATGCATATTAAATGCACCTTACATTTAAGATATTTGAAGAGCAATATGCAAGATTATAGGAAAATCTTGGGTGTCAGCAAAAATCTTGTACTTACAGCAAAAAGCAAATTATCTACACCTCTACCCTTAGGTCTGTGAATCCACGTTTGCCCTCGTTAACCAGTGTTGGCCTTTCAGTCCTTGTGTGCCAGACCAAAACCTATCAGGAAAAATGTGCATTTTATTAAAATTATATAACTGAGCATGTAGTAGGTATTAGCAAACTGCCTGATGCATAAGTACACATATGTTTATGCACATAAAATCTCTGAATAGGACTCAAAAGAAGTTGCAAGCCTTCTTGGAAGGGTATATTTACATAATTACACACTTACCTGGTTTATTTTTAGACTCATTATAGATACAGCAGTATGCCATAAAAACAACAAAACATTTATTCCTACAAATGCTAAATTCATTGAATGGCGGGGGGAGGGGGGAATGTGGCTGCATTACATTCAGGGGACTTCAAAATAGGTAAGATTGACTCATTTTGACAGAGGACAAAGGCTACAGATGGGGTTAGGGATGAGGGTAGAAATTGGGCACACAGGTTCACATTGGCCTAACTACACATCTGTCATTTGCAACAATTTAAATTTTAAAAATCTGCAGAAAGATATTTGTTCTGGATCAAGAATACAGTATTTCTTTTGCTATGATTGATCATTTGTCTATCTAGTTATCTTGAAAAAAATCTGCCCATGGCCCCATAGAAGGTAACCAAGTGTGAGCTGCAAAAATCTGCATGACCTTCAGATGACAGCAGATAGATTCAGAAAAGTCATCTGGATTTTTGTACCCCAGATCTCATAGCCATATACTAAGTTATAATTTTTTTAAAAAAATACTAACTCTAAGATTGCTACACACATATTTTTGTGTTTTATATGTTAATTGCATGTGTACTAAAGTGCTAAATCTCTTCCTTTATTGTCTGGTTGCTTCCCTTTTTCCATAAGGACAAAAGTGATAGCTGTTTATATAAAGAAAGCTCCAATATTTTAACATATCTAGATCTGGTCATTTGGCTCTCCATCTCCATAGAGGGGATTATAATTTATTTTTATATATTCCTTCCTCCAGTTCTTACTTCATCATTCTTAAACATCAGCCATTCTTGACTTTGGGATTGTCATCATTGCTGGACTACAAATCCTATTATCCTCAGAAAACCCAATAGTCAAGGAAAATGGGCTTTGTAATACAACCATAGCTGAGGAATCAGTATAGGAATTAACACGATGACTTAATATCTAGCTGATCTGAGTGGATGGATAAAAGAAGCAGCCTTATTCAAATAAGCCTGCACCGTGTAGTTTCTATGTCCATCTATTTTTCTTTTATGGCCTTCCATTGGTGCATGTTACTGTTAACACTTACTTGAATAATCTGATATTATGTACAGGACATCATTTCTCAAGGCACCTACCCTCTGCCAGTAGAACATTTGTGGCTTTGTATAGATGGACTGAGGGGATAATGCAGCGTCTGGCTTAATTTAGAGAAGTTTATCTGGATAAATATTTGATTTTTTTTTTTACTCCTGAAGCTGCTATTATAACAGTAATGTCTGTAACAAACCATGATGTCAAAATTATGATGATGATGTGGCATCATGCAAATGCCAGTTACATACTTGTGTCACATCTGACACAGGGCATAAGTCATGGCATTTATGTGATGACATCATCCAACATGTCATCATTTGCCCTCTCTTTGCAGATGCTCATACAGATGTCTAGGTAGATGTAAATGTCCTAAGATTTAACTCTAAACACCCTAAAAGGATAACTGTGACAGAAGGTGGTTCATTTATCCCTTATTCTATCTTTACCCCTTAGTTTCAGAACTCTTTTTCCAGCAAAATTCATGGTGTCCAGTACTTGATTAAACCATCTGCTGTTCTTAGCTGAAAAATAGTAGACTACACATACATATGCATGTGCATATAATTATACAAGATAAGCATGGGAGTAATGGGCATTGGGTGGGGGAGATTATTGTGAATTTTTTCCATCCTTGCTAACCTTTGTGCAGTTGGCAGCTTTAGGCTCTAGTCCATCCATTGTCACCAGATCCTTCAACAAACTAGTTTCTTGGTAGCCTCCTTTCACTCCATCCAACTTGAAACTGGCCTGAGGTTTCTCCAAAATCAGTTTGATGCTGATGGCAAAGCCAGCCATGTCAATGGCGAAAGGTCGGTTAGGATCAAACACAGTCTTCCAACCTACAACTTTGCCTGCTGGGCTCACTTTGGGGGATTCGTACCTAAGACCACCAACAAAAGCAACTGGCCAGACAGATACCTTCTTTGTATAGCGCATCTGCTTGTCAGAAAGAAAATGAGCATACATGAATAAATGAGTATTTCCAATATTTTTATTATATACTATGGGCCCCTCCTGGGATTTCTCCACCTTTCTCTATGTGTACCCTTGCAATAGTTATATGTTTATCATATGTTCATTATTTTTTAATGTTTTGTTTTGTTCACTCTTCCATACCAAGTTTTGTTCACTCTTCCATACCAAACTTTCTATCTTGCCCTTCTGAGCAATCTTTCCTGAGAGAGTTCTATCTGCATTTGCTGCACACATACAAGGAGTAACAGGGTCTGGAGTAGTTTTAGATATGCCAGGCAAATGTCCTGTTTGCGTCCAAAAACTCCTGTCCCTGTTTCAGAGCCACAACTATAACCCCAACCCTCCTTCTCATATCCTCACTCATCTAGCTGTAGTTAATGGTAGGTTATAGTGGCAGTTAACCAAATCATCTATGGGCCTTCTATTTCATTTTCACTCATTGGATGTCATATTGGCTGGGAACTTTGACAATGATAGTCCAGCACAAGTAATAGGGCACCTGGCTGGGAAAGGCTAATCTACATTCAGTACAGTAGCTACTCAGGGTTTCACTGAGAAACTTCTTAATCTGAAATTTCTTAATCTGAAATACCAGAGACTGAAATTCTAATATTTTATATGCAAAGCACGAACATTTCCACTGACCTTCATCCTTTCTTGGTAGACCTCCCTAACCACCCACCAAAATGTTGTGTATCAAAAGAATAAAGGATAGCAGAAAGTAATTATTAATGTGTCTGAATCATGGATCAAAGGTGAAGTCATCACAACTTTGAGTAACGTACCTCTTCAAATAGCTCCAGGCTATAGGTGTTATCATCATCTGCAAAGTATACTACACCTTCAGGTGGTGGCGTGGTGCTAAAACTTTCCCTAAGCCAATGCAGTCCAAGGTTCCTCTGGAACGTGCCCCTGGGAGTGTGAGATGGAATCCAGGACAAACCTACTTTCAGACTCTTAGGAGTCTCAATATTCAGGTGAGTAAAATGAATCCCTGATTTCTCCAGCAGATTGGACACTAGATTGGTTCTTCTAGGAGAGTCCTCCACCACTACCCAGTGGAGATTCTGTACATGAAGGAAAGTATTGGCCAGTCGTGTCAGCTCAGCCTTCTGTACTGGTCGAGTGTAGGTAGGTGTGATCACAAATATGGCAGGCAATGTGTCTGACCACGGGGGAGGCCTGGAGTACACATAGCTCCGGATTATTTTGGGAGCTGTCCCAGTGGCTGGCTGCCGAGTGCATGATGCAAACCCATCCTCCCTCACTAGAGATGTGCCATTGAAGAGCGATTTGGTTGTACCATTTTCATCTGTTTCCTCTAAGGCAAAACGAAAAAAGAGAATAAAGCATAAGTCATCCTTTAAAATACTTCTCTGAGTTTATATCATCTGTTTCTGATTTTATACTGGGATTCTATTTCCCTATCATATCTTGGACCATCTTTTTTAAAAATATAAAGGAAAAGCTAAATAAAAAAGAGAACACCCCAAAAAGGTAAAAATAGGATATGCATCAAGCCCAAATATTCATTGTAATAACAATATTCTTGTTAAGAGTTTGCAACTATGAATCATGGAAGCAATATCCAGGAGAGTGCTTAATTTTCTTTCAGTGGGTGCACTGTGAGGTCATACTGACTGTTGTGTATGGGAGGAAGATATTCTGAACACTGATGAGTTATAACATATTAGTGTTGCCATTATGCAACCCAGAAATTCTTTGGACCATCCTGCTGCTGTGGGAGTTCTTGCTACCTTTATAATTCCAATTTAGTTTCTTTTTATGTCCTAAGATTCATCCTGCTTTCACCTTTGAAAGCAAAACACCCACATGGTGCTCTATGCTGGCTAGGGTGATGGAAACAGAATCTAACCAAAAGCTGGGCTCTGGCATTGGCTATGTATTCCTCTGCTGTAGGAAAATTAGAAATTAAAAATATATCTGGATAGCAATTTGTTGTTGTTTAGTCGTTAAGTCGTGTCCGACTCTTCGTGACCCCATGAACCATATTGCGCCAGGCCTTCCTGTTCTTCACTGCCTCCCTGAGTTTGCTCAGTTTCATGCTCATTGCTTCAGTGATGCTATCTAACCATCTCATCCTCTGCCGTCCTCTTCTCCTTTTGCCTTCAATCTTTCCCAGCATCAGGGTCTTCTCCAAAGAAATCTCTCTTCGCATTAGGTGACCAAAATATCTGAGCTTGAGCTTCATTATCGATCCTTCCAATGAGCAATCAGGGTTGATTTCCTTTAAGATTGACTGGTTTGACCTCCTAGCAGTCCAGGGGACTCTCAAGAGTCTTCTCCAGCACCACAGTTCAAAGGCATCAATTCTTCGGCGCTCGGCCTTTTTATGGTCCAGCTCTCACAGCCATACATTACTACTGGAAAAACCATAGCTTTGACTATGCGGATCTTTGTCGGCAAGGTGACGTCTCTGCTTTTTAATATGCTATCTAGGCTTGCCATAGCTTTCCTCCCAAGGAGCAAGCGTCTTTTAATTTCATGGCTGCAGTCTCCGTCTGTGGTGATCTTGGAGCCCAAATAAATGAAGTCTGTTACTGCTTCCATTTCTACCCCTTCTATTTGCCAGGAATTGATGGGTCCAGATGCCATGATCTTAGTTTTTTTAATGTTGAGTTTCAAGCCAGCTTTTGCACTCTCCTCTTTCACCCTCATCAAGAGGCTCTTTAGTTCTTCTTCACTTTCTGCCGTTAGGGTGGTATCATCCGCATATCTGAGGTTGTTGATGATTCTCCCTGCAATCTTAATTCCGGCTTGTGATTCTTCCAGCCTGGCATTTCTCATGATGTACTCTGCATATAGGTTAAATAAGCAGGGTGACAGTATACAGCCTTGTCGTACACCTTTCCCTATTTTGAACCAATCGGTTGTTCCATGACCGGTTCTAACTGTTGCTTCTTGGCCCGCATACAGATTTCTCAGGAGACAGGTAAGGTGGTCTGGTATTCCCATCTCTTTAAGAATTTGCCACAGTTTGTTGTGATCCACACAATCAAAGGCTTTTGCATAGTCAATGAAGCAGAAGTAGATATTTTTCTGGAACTCTTGTGCTTTCTCCATGATCCAGCGAATGTTGGCGATTTGATCTCTAGTTCCTCTGCCTCTTCGAAACCCAGCTTGTACATCCGGTAGTTCTCGGTTCATGTATTGCTGAAGCCTAGCTTGTAGGATTTTGAGCATAACCTTGCTAGCATGTTAGCAATTTGTACTGCAGCGTATATATTAGAAATGTGGGACTTCAAAACTCTGGCTCTCAGTCTAAAAAAGACCACTTCATGGGATCAGCTCAGACGTCTGGCAAGAGCCAACTCTTTCTCCAGCTTATTGTATAGGAAGGAAGAGGGAGACAGCAATGTCTTAAACATGGTCTCCATATTGCATAATGTGTCAAGTGATCTGGACTTTACGAAAGGAAAGTTAAATGCATTGGCTAGCTGTTTGTGCATGTGCAAAAGTGCCAGCTGACCTACATGGAAGTCACCTTGTGCAAATGGTTCAGAAATGGAGCATTTAAACTGGGGACTTGCCTGTAGAAGGGAAAGTAAATAATAGTCTAATATGAAGAGTGAAAAGAGCTAGAGCAGTGTTTCTCAACCTCAGCAACTTTAAGATGGGTGGGGAATTCTGGGAGTTAAAGTCCACCCATCTTAAAGTTGCTGAGGTTGAGAAACACTGGGCTAGAGCCTCTGAGGAAGTGAAAACAAGTTGATTCATATAAATTGCCAATTATCACTGAGCATGGGCTACACATGATCAAAAAGAAAAGCGGTCTTACCATGGCTATATATTATAGACTAATAGTAAATTAGATCTGACCAGGGAACAACACCTAGCTGAACTTGACTGATCTCAGAAAAGTTAGGTGGGTTGAACTTAGTACCTAGAGTGAAGACAGCTAGGAAATTCCAAAGCTGCTAGCTAGCCTGGAAACAGGAAAAAAAAGTATCAAGGGATAAGATAATAGCAAACGGTTGGAGATGGTATATCCCTTTGTATCTGTCTGTCCAATTCAGTTTAGGCACTATCCAGTTCCAACTGATTCTGGGTTGTTTGCAATCTATTCCTATAAAAATCCAATACAAACCAAAACAAGATGGGATTTGGCCACTATGTATACACAAAAACAAAAGTAGCAAAAACACACCCAGCAAGAGCCTGATGAGTCTATTTCACCACAAGGGCAAAGGGCAAGAAATAGATGAGAAAAAAGGAGTCTGTGCTGTTTCTCACCCAGACTACTGTTAGTTAAAAGAATCTCTGTTTTTAAGAGATATGGAATCTTCTCTTTCTTTCATGCTTCAGACTTCATCACAACCTTTCCTGTCTTCAAGATGTAATTTAGATAAAAGTATGTATTTTCTATTTTCATGTACTTCTTAATAAATCTAGCTTTTATACAAGTACAATTAATGTCTGTTAGCATTTACTGATATCTGGGTTATACTCTACTCCAAGACAATTATTCTCTTTTTGGTTAAGAGCATTTTTTAAAAAATGAGATGTTTTACTACTTAATTACTCAGTATTCTTTCAACACTCTGCTTGGGTTTAGGAGCATATTCTCTAACAAGGACTCCTGAATTCCCACCTCCAACACAAATCACTTATGACTTGCGCCTGACTTAATCTTTAGAGAATTATATAAACATTATTTTTAAAATATCCTGACTTTTATGTAACTGTCTACCTTTTTTTTTTTTTTTTGCAAAAGATTTGTTACGAAAGAATGTTGCAAACCCTTTTGTAAGCCAGGATTTGTGTACTTACTTCTTAGAAGGCTGAGATAGCGGGTGGTTGGATATTGATGCCACAAAGTTAGGAGAAGACCCCATGGCAAAGCAATCAGAAGTGTGGTGAGAAGGTTACGTCTCCTCAGCATGCTGCAGAGAATTTCCACTGATTGGGCATTTCCCTACCTTCCAGAGCAAAGTAGGGTATGGTTTTTAAAAGTGAGACAACTACAAAATATACAAAATGAAACAGAGTTTTCACTAGGTTGGGCCAATAGGATCTAACATAGGATTTGCACGTTTGGCCCCAGTTTCTCAAAGCACTTGATTTTGCTTTGATTGTGATCCAACATGCTACCGTTTTTCTTTTCAATTACTGTATTTTTTACTATTTTAATTAATATGAAAAAGTAAAATAAAGTAATAATTTCAAACATGCTAATTGTTTAGCTATAAAGTGCCATTCAGTTTTTGCATGGTACATATATAAGATATATGGTTGAGATATTTTTGGCTTAGCTTGATGTATACACAAGCCATAGATTAAAACATCTAGCTTTAGTACTATGCATGAATATAGCTTAAAAGTAATATAGGAGTAATGAGCAAATGAACACACTTGTCTTATGAGCAACAACCATTGTCTCAAATAATCTTTCCCAACCTTGCTCCAAGACCAGAATAGAAATGACAGGGAGAAAACCATTGTCTCAAAGCAATGGAAGGTAGGAAAAGCAAAAGAGAATGAAAAGTTTTAGTCCCATCCCATCATTAGAGGTTTCCCACCCATCTTTACTCTGTGCATGCATGCTTTGTATCACAGTAACAATGCCTGGGGTTGAGATATTATTTTGGGTTGGTGGATCAAAAAGTGTCTGAGCAACTGGAGGTCCAAAGTAATGGTCTCTGTAGATATTCAACTAAAGTAGTTTATTCTGCATCCCACTCAGAACATAGATCCCCACTTCTCCCACAAAATCAGTGACTTAATTTGAACCTGTAGTATAATAACAGTAATAGTTTAAGTTGTTGATTCACCACAGTGTGATATAGTGGTTCAGCAGTTGGACTGAAGGGAGCTACGTTCATGCGCTGTTTTCCCAATTCTGAAAGTATGGGCTTGAAGAGGGGGCAAGAGAGGAAAATGATAAAATGAGCATTGTTACATTGTGATGCAAGTTCTGCTGCTTTTGTAAATGCATTGTGACATCGCGTGCACATATGCTTCTGACGAAACCGTCAGATTTTGTGCATACCTCTGGCCAAAAGGCTATGTGAGGAAAAAGCTTTATGTGTTGGTGGAGGAGGTAGCTTGTCCAGTTGTGGGGATGATACCAGGTGCAGGATGAATGCATGGGGATGAAGAACCTGGTAATTCAACTAAACTTTGATCCATGTGCAAAGTTCATAACCACAGCATTCTCCCCTTTGCAAGGTAAGCACTTCATCTGTGCTGTGTGGTTGTGAATGACACTCACCAGTAATCTGTCACCGCAGAGGGCATGCCTTGACACCAAGTGCTCTGGGGAACAGGGAGAGGCTGGCAGATGCTTAGGCCCTTGGCTTTCTTGGAATCAGCTGGGATTTGAGGTTTCCTGAGAATCTCCTCAAGTGGTGAGTATGTACATTTAACAACTTCTTTGCAGCCTGTCTTCCACATTCCTGTCAAGTAGAGGCTTCACGTTTGGAAGTCTACAGAGACATACAGTACAATCCTCTGTATAAATTCAGCTGAGTTCAAGGGAACTGCACATATGACTGCAGTCATAATTCTTATGAGCCAGAGAATAAAATTTCTTTCATGCTTAGAAGAAATATGCTACTATGGACATCCTACATTAAGTGCAAAACTATGGATATTTCAGCTGATTTCTCTCCAGCCGATTCATAAATTTATTGTATTCCTTCCTGGCGGTCTGCTTCATAGCCATGAAAGCCAATGGAACAATAGAGCCTATTCTACTCTAGTAAAAGAAAGGAAAACATTTGCTATTAAAGTAGTCTCTGCATTCTGTGGGGCAGCTAGTTAATCTTAGAACCTGAATTTAATGGGATTATGATTGTTCTCTTTCATGCCTATTACTTCAATTGTGAAGCCCAAGCTAACATTTCTCCTGTGTGCTATTTCAATCACTACTAATTAATACTTAACATTCTTGATATTATAGACTAAAATAGAAATAAAAAGAGCATAATCACATACACAGAAACCTGATTTGCTAGCCCTGATGAAAATGCAAATTTTATCATTTTAAAATGAAACATAGGGAAAAAAGGTATTAACTAAACACACACATATATAAACCAGAAGCAGACAAAAACCAAAAAACCAAAAAAGATTACAAAAATACACATGAAAGAGTTAAACTAAAAGCTCATTTCTTAAACACAAAATTAAACCTTGACCACACAAAACAATATTGATCACACTTCCGACTATGTCACTTAAAAAGTTGCAATATATATGGAGAATGAACACATATCTTCAATTCAAGGTTTTTAAAAATTAGGAATAACACAATATTTCCAACAGAGCAAAACAATCTTTTTAGTTACAGACTTCACATGGTAAAGTCAGAGTTCTTCATAGTTCTATCAGCATATTCTATTTCATATTTTAAATTCCGTGAAATCATGGCTATAAGAATAAAATGGAGTTCTGGTGCCTTAACGCTGCATGCATTCATTTTGAATTTAACAGTTTCCTTGTGTTAGAATTCCACATGCTGGCTGGGGAATTCTGGGAGTTGAAGGCCACACATCTTAAAGTTGCAAGTTTGAAAAACACTGTGCTAGATTAACTGACAGCACCATGAGACCATCAGTGCTTTTTCCAGCTGATCAGTGCAGAAATGGAAACAATAACAACAACAAAACAGCAACAACAAAACATTCAATTGGCACCTCTTCCTTGAATTTTTGCAGTTCCTGGAGTAATTGTCTCTGAGTAGGAAACTTGGTAGGGAACCCACCCAAATGCAGACACCTTTCCTTCTTTTACTATTAAAAAGCCAGTGATCTGTAAATCCACAAGGACACAATGCTGGCCTTTTGGCAACTACTTTTCATAGTAGGTCTAACCATGGTTTGCTGTTCCAGTGGCAGGAATGGGAAGAACCGCTAAAACTGTGTTGTGTTGACCTCCTGCACTTTTTTGCAACTATTCCAAAGTGTGTCACAACAATAGGAGAGAAATTGGCATAGGAGTGAAATTGGCAACAGTTCAGTTTGTTTTCCTTCTCTTTGACAAGGCAACCAGCAGGTACAAAGTACCAAGTTGCTGCTTGGTTTTGTTTCTGATTCTTAGCAAGTGCCTTGAAATAAAAGTTCCCTGGAAATATGTTTTAAGCTGAAGCTGGTATGGGGGCGGGGGCGGTCAGGGTGGAGCAATGGTTGCCTTGAGTCCAGGAGCTGGGAGGCAGGGTGAGGTGTTTCTACCAATGGGGAACCTGGATTGCTCATAATGCTCAGCAATTCAAAGCATTGTAAAAGAACATTCAGGTAGTCCTCACTGTTCAAACTTATGATGACGCTGAAGAAATGATACTTACGACAGGTTCTCATAGTTGAGGCCATCACACTGTTCTCATGATCATGTGACCATGATTCAGGCACTTGGCGACCGGCTTGCAATTATGACGTTGCAGAGTCCCACGGTCACGTGATCACCATTTGCAATCTTCACTACTGGCTTCCAACAAGCAAAGTCAATGGAAAAGCTGGCAGAAGGTTGCAAATGGCGACCATGTGACGTCACCATTAATGATGGCATGGGATTCACTTAATGACAGCAACCAGAACTGCTGGAACTGCAGTTGCTAAGCGGCATGGCCACATGATGTTGCACTTTACGACTGCATCGCTTAGCAATAGAAATTTCAATCCCAATTACCATTGTTAAGTGAGGACTACCTGTATACTCCATTCTGTTACAGTGGATGATCATGGAATCTAATTTACTGTTTTTATTTTTCACATCCTGTATGACTTTATATACTTCCCTCAAATCTCCCTTTATCAGAAAAATTTATCTGCACTTGAATAATCCTGTGGGGGAATCAGACCATTTCTTTTTCAGTACAACATCTCTGAAAAAACCACAAACCAGAACTTCATTCAGGAGTGCATACATGTCAGTTTTGAAAGGGCTACAGTATCCTGGTAAAGCTGATGGTACAAGCCTTTCTTTATAGAAGCCAGAAAGGATCTTGTTGGTAACTTCAAGGAACTAGACATTCTTCACACTTTTCCACACTATGCATCATCTCCTATGCCAAAATGTGAGAGGAAGGGAACAAGAACACTCAGGACTCACTATAAAACAATTTACATCAACCTGTGCAGACAAAGTCAATCAGATCTGCCTTGACTCAGACTCCAGCATTAGGGCATATCCTAGGTTTGTAACTTGTCCTATTAGTTTTGATTCTTTTGGATTTGAAGAATTCAAGGATGTGGATAGGATCTGTGGAAAGATGATGGCTTTTTCTTGCTTACTTGCCCTTATCCTTTGTGGCTGATTAAATGGGTCAGGTACATCCTTGGGGCCTTAGTATGTAATGGACTGCCTCTACCAACTGGAAGCTGTACAGTGTTAAAATCTGCAGGGGAAGACCTTTCAAAGATTCCCCTTGTGTCTCAAGCCCATCTGTTTAACATGTGGAAGAAATAATGTAATTCCTTTGGAAGCAAATATAGTCCCCACTCTCAATGGAGTTTAGGAAATCTGAAAAGACTTTTTGCCAGACTTGTTAGATTTAAATTTGTTTTTGCTAAGTTTAATTGCATTTCTAAGTTTTCATATTATGCTTTTAGGTTTCAATTTTTTTCAGCTGATTTAAATACGTGCCAGAATAGGAAGGTGTGTTATAACTCAAATAAAGTAACAACTACAACTTTTTTAGTGGTTTGGAAAAACGGTGAATATAGTGATATATAATAAAAACAGACGAATGGTTAATAATTAATGCAATTGTGGAATTGAATTGGATCCAGGGAGGAAGAGACGGTGAAGGCTCTGAATGGTAGATGAGGTTTGGAAAGGTAGAACCAGAAACAACTTACTATCAATTCCTTTTCACCAACTTTTTTCTTTTTGAGTATTCCTTTTCTCTCTTTTTTCTTAAAAAAAAAAAAAAATCCAAACCAAATAGTTGCTTCACCCCTCATGGCTAAGAACCTTTAATAGCATTCACCAGCACATGATGGATGCCTTCAATATGTTGTATATAAGATTCTTGAGCCAATTTCTGATTATAACGTGTCCTTATTTAATTTCAGTCATCAATCTTCCATTATATTTTACACAGACCTTTCTATGGCAGAGCTTGATAATTAAAAGTTTGAATTTCAGTCTTAGAACAGAAACCTCATTTTAACTCTGGGCCTCCTGCATCCAATGTATTCAGGTAATATATATCCATGAGAATGGTGTGTTCACTAATAATAGACATAAGAAAGGATTCAAGTAAGGAAAAATATTGAAAAACAAGGTATTTTAAAAATTAGATATAATTTTGGTTGGAACATAACTTGAATGATTGTCATATTAAAGGTTGTCCATGATAGCTAATCAATATTATATGGTCATTGATTGTATTGTAGCCAAGTACTGTTCTTGCTATACCCTTCCTAACTATAAAAGCAACACCATTTCTTCATTTTTCATGTCATGAGTAATAAATGGTGTGATCTTCTGGCGTTCCATCCTGGTCCACCTCAATTTGCTGGTGCCTAAGATATCAATTTGTAGTTGTTTCACTTCATCTTTCGATGTGGTGAGCTTTCCTGTGTTCATGCTTATGTTCCATGCTCCTACTTGATTTCCACTTATTTGCAGTGTATGCCACTCTTCATCTGTTCTTTTTCATACAGTTGCACAACTTCTGGTATAACTCTGTAAAATGTTGCCACTCTGCAAATGCTCTGTTTAAAGGCCTCTAGCACTCTAACCAACTAGGGCTTTCTCAAGAGAAGGGTATTGTCTTCCACCCAGTATTTCTGTCAAGGACTGTTGGCTGTTAAGCTTCAGAATGTTATAAAGTAAGACCTGTGACTCAACAGGCAGTATAAATTCCCCATGGTTTCAACTAAGATGTAAGTGCCATCATCCTGGCCTTCTGATCAAGCCTGATTTGTACAGCAGTATCCTTTGCCTGTGGGGCTCAATCTCAGCTGAGGTTTAGCACTGACTTTGGCTGAAGTCTTCAGACAGCATCATGGAGTATGTTTTAGGCCCAGCTACCCATACTTGTAATCTAGTAAGAAACCATCTTTACAAGCTTTTGGAGCTTTTTTTCTTTTTAAACAAGATCAGGACAACCAGGAAGACAATTACTCTGCTCTCTCACCTTGCCCTCCTCAAAATGGACCATGTCTAGTTCACAGACAATTCTTTACAACAATGTACAAGCTTCAGCATGCTGCATTGTAAGAGTGTGTGCAAATGCAGGCTTGTGCCAGAAAGCATCTAACGAGATGCCTGCAAATTAATCCCACATTCATCCAGAGTCTAGTAAATATGCACTGGAATTTGCTGCAGCTTGACCTGGTTGCCTTCTGTTCTACAGCTTCTTTCCAGTTCTGAAAAATCCTGAGGAAATCCATGCAGATTTCATGAATTACTGCTGACACTGGAAGATACATGCAGAAGGCAGAGCTAGAAGCCCTCCCTCCTCTATTGATGATGACCTCTCTTTAAACAAGGGATATATAATTCATGCCAACTCTGGTATCTGTGGCATGCCGCAGCCATTCTTCCCGCTCCCTGAAATCAGTAGGACCTTGCACCTTCCTCAAACCTTCATAGTCTTTATTTTTTTTCCTCAGAAACACTGGTATTTGCCATGATGTGAAGCAAAACATGGGACGCACTTGAAATGTTCAGCAGTATCTGTTTCTACCTTAGGAGAACGCCTGCTTGTTTTAAAGGCTCAGGTTTAAAAAAAAAAAAAAAAAAAGCTGGGTGCTTTGTACATTAAATACTTAATAATAATTACCATCCAGAGGTCTTTTCCTCTGTTATATAGATATATGCAGATATACTGGATGATTTGTCACTGATTTGGCTTTGTCTCTACCACTGCTACCATACAATACAAAGGGAAGATTATAATACATCATTCAAAAATCTGCTAAGAAAGGTGTCAACATTTTGGGCCTGAGATATGTGCAAGAATGCTTCTTCCTGCACCATCTTGCCCATGCTGAGATTTTCAGAGCCTGTCTTTTTCTGAATACTGTCCTGAGGAGCACTGCGCATTGGCATCTGTGGTGATACCTACATTTTAGAATGCCCTTCTGAGCAGATAAGATGTCCACTCCATGTTCTCTTTAGTATCAGATTAAAATCTTTTTGCTCACTTGGTTTAAAACTAATGTTGAAAATCTGAAATTAAATTGATTTTAGTTATTCTTTTATTTGCTGTTTCTTATGTTTCTCTTTATTTCTACTGGTTCAAAATTTTTTGAAATTTTTAAAATTTTGTGAAGGTGTATGTAAAAGTGCAGTCTAGGAAAAAAAAGTAAAACAAATACAAAAACTTATTTGTATTTTATTTATTAATTAGATGTATATCCTGACTTCCTTCTAATGAGCTCACTTTACCTTAATAACAACTTGTCGTATATTGGGCTGAGGGATGGTGGCTGACCTCAGATGAGCTTCATAATTAAACAGCCATAGTCTGTCTCCTGGAGTCTTAGGTGCTCCATCATTGAGGTTTTCAAGCAAATCTGGGAAGCCATTTCTCTGGAATGGTGTGAAGATTCCTGCTCTGGGCAGTGGGCTCGTTTAGAAGACTTCTGAAGATGCCTTCCAACTCTACCCTCTCCAGTCCCAGTCTAACATACTAATCGCCATATCACATGGCACATGTAGTAAATCACCTACATTCCTTGGGTAAAATGAAGGGAAAACTTGTTCAGAATTAGAGGACCTGAATATTAATACATATTATTAAATAGCTTCTATAGTTCAGAGATCACTAATTTGTAGATGCTTAACCAGCATCTACCATCTGTTCAGTTCAGATGAACTGGACCCTAATCCCCAATCATCATGTTTAGATAGCTCATGTGCTTCTCTTCCTCAGGCACCATACAGATTAATAATATCCCAATAGGGAGATTTATCATCTTCATAACTTATCTCTTGGAGATATCATTATGTAAAACGCCAATGAATTCCGTGAATTATATGGAGGATACTCTCTTCTTGCCACCAAATTACCACTCACAAGGACTTGGGGGAGAAAATTCATTACATAACAAATCAAACATTGATTTTTTTAATTAGATTTACTTAGTGATATGGCCAGCACATGATATACTATAATGTTATTTCATTATAATATATAATGCTCTTGGATTTTGCAGTATCTGTGAAAGCACAGGTGCTGTTTTCATACAAGTGTAACATTTATATCAATTCTAATCAATGGCTTCTCTGAAAGTTGCTGTTGGATCCCTATTTTTTTACCTTGTTTAATGCTTGAATTGTAGCAAGGACATTGACTGTTTACAAAGTTGTGCTCTGTAAAGTCACTGAAGGAGAATTTTTTTTTTTTTTTTTACTGACACTGCAGCTCCACATGATTATTGAAGTCATTTTAATTATACTTGGACAAAAACAGTCATGCCGATATGTAAACTTGTTTTTATACTGAGTGAAACCATCTTTTGGTTCAGTGTACAGGGCCTCCTCTGATGGGTGGTGATTTTTCTAGTTCTCAGGAAATATTAAAGAGAGAACTTTGGGAGTACTTCTTGGGGACACACATGAGATCACTGGGAACACATACGGTCTATATACCATTCAACCCTTATATACATACATAGTCACATTTTGTACCAGCTGAAACTTCCAAATTCTTCAAAGATGATCTAGTGTTATTTGCATTATAGTCTAATCTGGGTTTTGAGAATCACAACTTCTCTTAGGTATCACATAGTCATAGCACCTTTTAAAGAGGATGGTAGCATGATACAAAATTATGTTTATGAATGAACATAATGAATGGATTCAAATTCTGTAAGTTGAAGGTTCAGTTTTGTAGCTTAACCGACAATTCCAGACAGTCCAACATTTCTGAATAAGCAATAATACTACAGAAACTGTATTCATGCTAATACTGAGAACTTAATACATAAATTAAATTCAAGTATGTGAATATATCCAAACCTTCGGAATTCTTGATTAGCCTGGGGATGCCCAAATGAATATAACAATTAATATTTAAGTATTCATTCTCAGAAAGGCAATAGACTAGAAAATACAAATTGACGTAAAAATCCACAAAACATTTTTTCTGACAATACTTTGCAATGGGAAGCTATAAAGACGCTGCCCTCAGTTATGCATGGAAGAGATGATCCATTGTTAACAAGGTGAATCAATCAGCTACATGCGATTTATTAGAATAGGGTGAACATATTGTTTGGAATTGAGATTCATCCCTATCAGCCTACTGATAATGGGAACAGGTCCCAGCTGAAGGAGGCTTATTCTGCAGTTGGTCATAAGGCATATATCACTGTAAGAATCATAAGAGCATTGAATCAGGAAACTACTGAGTAGGAGTTTTGTTCGTCACAGCTCAGTTTCTGTCCTGTCATTATGTGATGGATAGCAAGGGATAGCTCTTGAAGCAGATTTCTGTCTGCTAAAAAGCGTACCTGTGACTACTAATTTAGCATGCTGATTTCTGCCTGTGGGTGCATCAGAAATAAGACATAGTTCTGCATGGCTACACAACTGATATGATCACAACTGATCTGTGACAGAGTTCTGTTTTACATCATGGGGAAAATGAAAGCTACATGTTTTAAAAAAGGGGAAGTGGGAGTGGGTAACTGTCGTACTGCCACAATTTGCATGGAGTTAGGAACAGTGCCATGCTTTGTCTTCAATTGTCATCCCAGTCTTAGTTAATCCAACCTCCCCAGAATGTGCAAGGTAGCCTAGATTAAAAATTTTTAAAATCAGGCACAATAAATTTTAAAAGCATAAGAAGTACAGCCATTTCTAGCTGTTATGAACTCAACAGAATATCTTCCAGACTTCACAGTACATATATAGAATTTCAAAACCTTTTTAAAGTAAATGAGCTTTGCACAGGGATCTAAAAACAGAACTCCTTATCAGGTTGAGGAGTCATGGTTGTGAATCAATCACTCACAATAATCCAGTTTTCCTCCATACTGTATCTTGAGTGTATGATATGAAAAGGACTATGATGGTTTAGGATTCTTTCACTCTGGATCTGTAACTGTAGAAGATCCAATTGTTTTCTTACTTGAATACAGCAGAGCAGAGCAGAGCAGAGCAGAGCAGAGCACAGCACAGCACAGCACAGCAAGCATTTTATTTCTAGCACAAAACAAATACTTCATTTGGCTTCATTTCCTCATCTCTAATTAGCCTCTGCCACCACCTTACAACTTTCCTACTTCAAAACACCTTTGCCCAGAACATGTTTGAGTCTGTGCCTGGACAAAACATGTATATTTCAGTCCAGACAAAGACCACCAAACCTGGCTGTTTTGTGCAAGGAACAATATGTGTATGGAGCTTTCTATACACCTTATCGGATTCTCTCCTCTCTAAAGCAAGTTTGTCTGCACTGGCACCTAAATTACAAGGACTTTTGAAACATGGCAGCCCAAGAACATCTGCAACTGTATGATATCTGTGCATGGTCTGTGCTTTATCACTACCATGAACACTGACAGTGCAAATAAGGTGACAACTTCAAGCTTCATCTCCTGGTGTATTTTGTTATAAAAGAACTGGCTTTTGGAGAATAGGTTAAATTAAATTTTCAGGGTAACCAAAAAAAGACCAACATGGTTTCAATTTACTGGAATGTCTACAACATGGATAACATCCTTTTTCAGATCAGAGTGAACTTGAATGGCAAATTGTATCTGAGAATAATTTTAGCACATACAGATCAAATATAAACGTGTATGAATAGTTCTGAGGACTACTTGAAGTATGTAAAGTTTATATCCTACTGTACTGAAGCACTTAACCGATATTCCCTCAGTTCCCTATCATGACAGTTATAGTGCCCTACCAATTTCTAACTGAATGTAAAAACCAGTTCTGTTGGAAAGACTTCTCCAGAGGGTGTTTTAATTACTGTATTGAAATTACTAATGCAAAAAATCAAAGCAAAAAACAAAAACCAATACCCTGTGATGCCATATTTCTTCACAACTTATCTAAGAAGTCTCCTTCAAGTCAAACTGGACTCCTGGTAACATGAAAAAACAATAGTTTTATTAACATCATAAAAATGGTTTGCTATTGTCTTTTTCTGGACATCTTTTTGACTCCCGAGTATGGTCTACTGTTCCTTGAAGCTTTCCATCAAAGTACTAATCAGGCCCAGCCCTGCTTAGCTTCACTCACAGGCTTCCATCTGCTGACAACTGTGAAACAATTCAAATTACTATTACAGCAGCATGGCACCTTGGATAAGTGGAGGGGGGATATATAAGGAGGAATGCAAATATGTATTTATTTTAATGTTGACTTTTTTTAAAAAAAACCACAAACTGATTAAATAATAAAGTACCTTCCCTAATCTGGAAGAAAAAATATCAAAAATAAATTATGATCCAGTAACTAAAAAAGAATGCATATTTTTTGAGACAACACTAAGAAATACATAGCATATATACTGATTTTATCCAGTCTGGTGTAGCTTTCACCTGATTAGATCCTGGGGAGGGCTTTTCCCCCCCCAATTTCCCTTAGCTCTCCTTCACCGACATTCTAGCATGTAGAATCATTAGTAATTCTGACTGAACAAAATTGCATAAACTAAGGGAAAGCCTGGTTATATTTTGGTTTTATTTCAAGGAGTAGAGTTGCCAGTTTGGAAACTAGAGGCAGCAAGATTCGATGTTACTGATAGGGATAAAGAAAAATGTCATGTTTGGGGAATGAGAACAGTCAGAATGTTCTGAGTTTTTTCACCATCAAGACAGTGATTTGTTACACTGCTTTGTATCACCAGTTCCCACTGTTCCACATCAGATTATATAAACTGCAAAGATATAAAACATACCAATATTTTTATGCAGAAATTGTGATCCTGCAACATTGATTGAACGCTTGTACAATGGACTTAGTCAGTTTTGGATAAGTTACCATTTCTCAAACATAGCTCCCATCAATAAAATAAAAATTATAGAAATTCATTTAAGTTTCAAAATCGCTAAAAAGAACTGTATATTTTAATGTCTCATATAAACGGTGAGCTTCCTGGGAAATATTTCAGTAGAACGTATTCACTTCAATAGATTTTATATTTTGCATTCTGTGTTTGTGCATGTAAGTTGGAGAGATGAATGCAATAATATGTTGGCTGATAAAGTAGTCTCTGATCCTAGCTTGCCCAGAATAGCATTTAACATGCTTGGGGTAAAACTGATTGTGCTTGTAGCCAAAATGTACTACATGGGGATGCTGCATTTGATAGGAATCCGACTAAGGCTGGTACCTTATCTACATCTTCTTCATACCACTACAGAACACTGTGTGAAAGCTTTGTGGTAGTATAAGTCATGACAGATGGTAGTCAATAGATTCTGAAGCCACCTGGGGATATCCATGGCATATGGAAGATTGTGACTTGGAATGTGAGAAGAGTTAATGATATAGAATATAAATAAAACAAATGAAAGGAAAATAGATCTGTTGTGTGTCTATAAAAATAAGAAAAAGGGAAAGAATATAATAGATTGGAAGGAGGTGATCAGATCTTGTGGAATTGATGAATACATGCAGGGAATAAAGTTGTAAGATTAATTATGAGTGAAAAGACTAAAATGCATGTCAGAAGGTATGTCTTGGAGCCATCTATCTTACTGTGAGTGCATATAAAAGTTGGAATTCATAAGTTAGTAATAGTTGCATATTATCTTACATTAAATGGGGATCATGGAAGAGCCAGATATAGTTTTGAGAAAAACTGTGCAACATTTTGAATGAATGTGATCAGGAAAAAAAAAACTTACTCTGCTAGATATTAAATGTGGAAATCAGATAAGAGAGTACAGTAAAAGTGACTGAGTATTTAAAGACCCAAGAATGAATGGGAATGTTGAGTATGACTATCTGCTTAGAAGATCTGTTTGATTTGATTAAGTATAAATCTATTCATATGTACACATGGCAAATTAATGAACATTAATATAGCTATATAGTGTAGGTATAAAGAATGTAGTCAAAGAGAGCATAGAATAGTGATGATTAAAAATGGCACAGAACATGCATAGTGATTTGGATAAACATTTTTTGATGGAGGCTTCAAACATGAGGTTTTGAAGCTGGAGGTTTCAAACACGAAGCCTCCAGCAGACTAATTAAGAATACAAAAATATGAAATGATTTGGGATGCAATGAAGTGAGGGAATGCTGGAAGGAGAATTTGAGCTTTTGGGAATGACAATAACGTGTTGATGAGTGGTATTGAAATGAATGCTATAAATGTTAGTGTTCAAGAAAAAAATAATTAAAAATGATATCACAAATACTGTAAGAATGCTGAAAAAATTGGAAGGCTGCGGGCATAGATGGTGTCACTAGAGAAATGTTAAAATATGGATGTGGTTTGTTTATGAAGTTGCTGTGCTTCTTATGTACATAAAGGCTGTCTTTGTGCCTGGCTACTGGAAGAATACTGCTATACTTGTTCTACACCAAGGGAAATTTTGCAAAAGTGAGTGCAGCCACTATAGAAGCATTATTTTGTTAAGTGTGTCTTTAAAGGTTTTTGGCAGAATTCTGATTGGAAGGGTATGAAAAGAGACAATAAAAATATTTCTAGATGTATGAATGCATGTTTGCTGATATTATGATTTAGAGAAAACCTATGAGAAAGAGAATAGCCTGGAATTATGGAGTTTTACCAAGTGTATGGAACTGAATGTTGGTTATGAGTGCAGTAAAGTGGTATATGATGAAAGTAAAGGATGTGTGAAAATAAACTGAATACTTAGAGAATGGTTCAACACTGAGCAGGAGTAAGACAAGGATGCGTGATGTTCCCTCAGTTGTTCAATGGATGAATGGATAAATGTATTGGGTATACTTGTGGTGATGATGCAGACATGTTGGTTGGAATACATGTAGTTTTGTATGCATATGATGCTGTGTTGTTTACTGGGGTTGGACATTAAAGAACTCAAGTTGTGGTATGCAGCAGACCCTCCTCCATTTTTTTCCAAACAAAGATTATGTGTGGTAGGCTGGGCTAAAAGAGAGTGACAGGCTTAAGTCACCCAGTTAGCTTTAATGGCTGAGAGTGTACTTGAATCTGGGTCTTCTCAGTCCTAGGAACATCTTACACGCTACACCAAATTGGCCAACATGGCCAAGATTTACATATTTGTAAACAGGCTGTTCTAAAATCAAAGTGTTGATGGCAAGAGTGTATCCCTCTTGGTCCTATTAAACCATTTGGTGGTTTTTGATGCCATCAACTATGGTATCTTCTTGGACTGTCTGCAAGGGTTGGGAGTTGGGGACACTATGTTCCTGTGGTTCCACTTTTACTTCAGCGGATAATTCTAGTCATTGGGTGTCAGTGCTTGAATTGTTGGCTGCTCCAGTATGGGCTACCAGATAGTTCTGTTTTTTTCCTTGCTATTTAATATATATTTGAAGCTGCTGGATGAGACGATTGTTTGTTGATTTGGGATGAGATATCAGCAGTATGCCAACCACACTCAGCTGTATGTAGACACCTCATGTTGAACCAGGGACACTGTGAAAACCTTTAACCAGTGCCTGGAGGCTGTTAAGATCCACTGGAATGTTGCAGCACAAACTTTGTCCCGTTGGTACATGCCTCGCAACATTGCTCATATCTCCATAAGGGGCAGAGCTTGCTTTTCAACATCACAATGCTCATTTTGTTATCTGATTAAACTACTGGATGTCACAGACACCTCTGAAAAAATGTATGACACAATATACATTTTTTTTAAAAAAATCTCCAGATAAACAATTTAAATATAAATATTATTTAAATAAACAATTTAAATGGTGGCTCCATTGTTAACATCTGCTGTCCTCTCTTAGACTTTGTGATTTTAAAAAAATACATATTTTTTATATGTTAACTGTTTTATAGTCTTGAACACCACCCAGGGTCACTTTTTGGTGAGATGGGCAGCCATGTAAATTTGATGAATAAACAAACAAACAAATAAATGTTCATAAATAAATAAATAAAATATCAAAGGCCTATCAAAGAGAGATAAACATGGTGCTAGCTTGATTTCTTTGCCAGGGGGATCCACAACACTAGAACCACCACTGAGAAGGGCCTATCCTTTCTTTTATCAAGCATCCCTCAAATGCTAGAGAGATCAAAAGCAGGGCTTTTTCCCAGAGATTCAGCCACTCAGCCAGGCTCAAACGGAGGATGCGGCTTTCAACCGTCTGGTTCCAAGACTGATAAGCTTTCATAAATCATCATGAGCACAGAATTCTGCTCAGAAATAAAAGGCTGGGAGGAGGAGAAGGAGGAGAAGGAGGGAGGGAGGAAGAGATGATAATGTGGCAGAATGTGTAGGTAATGTGGCAGAGGACTTAGAATGCAATATAGAAAAGCAGCACAAAGGAGAGGGGGAAGAAAAAAGGGGAACAAAGGCATAGAATGAGAAAATAAAGTGGATAAAACATTTGACTGCAAATGTGCAGTTCCTCTTAGAACAAATTAACTTGGTCTAATTCCTCCCCCTTTTAATTTCATGAGCTTGCCTTAAAATTACAAGAATGTAACAGCATAACATCAGCTCTCTGATTTATTAATTCTATGCTACCCTACAAATCCTCCAAACAAAAGCATCAGTGTTTCCTCCAGAGGAACACATGAAGGGATTTATTCATGTTGGAGGTGGGGAGAGAAGCACCAGATACCAGAAGAGCCATCCCTGACTCCCTCCTTGTTCCAAATTACCTTTGCGCATATTGGGCAGCGAGGTGGGGGTGGGGGAAAGAATGAGGGAACAGAGTTGGGGGTGACATGATGTGACAAAAAAAAAAAAAAAAAGAAGGAAAAATGACATCAACTGTAGTTGAGGAAGCCAATCCAAGGTGCAAAGCGAGGATGTGAGCACTTTAGCCTTATCTTAATCTTGCTCCCAGTCAAAATCCAATCTTGATAAAAATAGTTTCTGCACCCTTTTGCTTCTCCTTCAACTTTTTCTGAGGCCATTTGAACCTCTTTATAATCTGAACAACACATCCCCCAGGTTTGTAGCCCATGGTGCAATTAATACCCCCACCCCCCCCATGGTTGCTAAAAGTACAGTTCCAACATTGCTCAACAGCTAGGTTCATTCATTGCATTAAACTTTAACGTGTTTTGCTTGTTTAGTATTATATAGACCTTATGGTCTACCACTATGGTTCAGCATTATGTGCAAAACAGACCATTATGGCAGGCTCAAGAAATCAGAGTTTAAAAAATGCTGGTTTAGCATCAGGTGTGAATATAGTCTATGACTGAATTAATATGACACACTGAAGCACAAAGCAGACCGCCATTTTAACCTATGAGGCAGTGCAAATTTATGTATACCGCTATACCGCTAGCATGCCATCTGAATTCAGAAAACTGGGTTGGGTAAACCATGCTTCAATTAAACATAGATAAGCTTGTTGTGCATTGTACTGTGCTTATAAATCAATGCCATGAGAGATTACTTTCCCTGCTCCTAACATTCATCAATAGCAAAAGCACAAAGGAACCACTGTTATGAAACCAGACCACATAGGCAGACACTAGCACATCATTACAACCTAGTAAGCTACTATGGGGCTTGGAAGATGTGAAGCCCTTCAAATATTACATCTCTTACATGATTTTGTCTCCATTGTTTTTGTTCTGTAAACAAAAACAGTCCTAAAATGGGGAAAATGCAAGCTGCTTAACTCCTTCCTTATTTTCCATTTTAGCATTCCTTATCACGTGATTCTTCTTTTACAAGAAAAATCATAGTTTCTACCATTTCCTACAGAGAGGGAGACAAAGAATTGGGAATGGAAACATGATCTCATCTCACCTTGAGGACAGCAGCTTCCTGAACATCCCTCCTTTTTTTCTAGAAAGAAAAGAAAATCTTGCTTTGGTTGTATCCAGATTAGATTATAGTAACATATTTTACAAGAGGCTGCGTCTGAAGAGTTCTCAGAAATGATAATTAAGTAGTAATCAAAGTGTGACTGCAGAAAACATATGCTAATTCTAACGTAACTTCAGTAGCTCCCATGAGGTTAGGGAGTTCAATTCATAATGTTGCCATTGCATTTTAAAGCCATTATTAGGTTGAGTTTGTGGTATCTAAAAGCACATTTCTATTCATATGTGCCGATGTAACAGGAGTCCTCAACCCTTTTGAGCAGATTTGGAATTTTGAGAAATGTTCTGGTAGAACTCTGAGACTTGGGCTGTAAATGTTCTGATGACCTCTAGATGATGGTAGGAAAGAGACTCAGAAAATCAAAATCTTTGCTGCCATGTAGTGGTCATCTAGATGTTTGCAGCCCAGATCTGAGAGTTCTGGCTACTATAATTGGCATCCTTCTCTAATTTCTTTGCAACTCCCAAACTCATCCACCCCTTTCTTAAAATCTGTTAGAAACAGACCACCGATTCTCTGAGTGCCAGAAAACGAAGGAATTTCCTAGCTAATTGACTTCTGGCTTGAAGCAGCCAGCAATTGTGAAGTCTCATCCCAGGAATATTGCCAGGCTGAAGGAGTCAGTAGTTGGGACAGCTTCCAAGAGTCTCAGGGGAGGGCATCCCAAACAGCAATCAGGAGTCAAAGTCTTTTCTACCTTGTGCTCTGGGAATAAATGAAAAAAAGCATCTTAAGCAAGACAGGGATATTCATAAACAGAACAAAAATAAGTCTTTAAATTAAGCAAAATCTCAGACATTTGAAAACACAGACCAGGACAAGTTGAAAATCAATATTGTTGCACATGCTGTGCACTGACTCGAGGGACTCTCTCATAATGTAGTAAATGACTTCATCTTCCTCTCCTTTCTAGTTAGTGGCCTCAGGGCTGGTTGGCTTTTTTAAGCAGCAGGTTCACTACTGTTAATCATATTAGCTAGGGTTTTACAGCTGCCAAGCTCTTTTTAATTAATATGAAAAAAGGCTATCATTTGAAGGCCCAGGATGCAACAGCCAAAACCTCAAAGAAAAGGCAATAAAGGAATGAAATGATAAGGACAAAATGTGGCTGAGCAAATCAGGAGTTACTTAAGGCATGGATGAGAAAATGTATCTGTCTATCCTGGTCTGAATCTATCATGCAGTGGCTGTAACTCAGTAGAAGAAGATCCCAAGTTCAATCCTTGGTATGTCCTTGCAGGATTTGGAAAGAACATTCCCTGAAAACCTAGAGAACCACAGCCCATTAGTGTAGGCCACAACTGGAATATTGAGAGCAACTTATAAAGACTTTCATAAAATAGTTGTCATGGTAGGCATAGCTAGTGACAAACCCCTCATTTGATAGTAACTGGGATGCAGTTACTTCCTACCATCCTCCTTGCATTTCAGAATTAGGCTACCAGATCTAGGTTGAAAAAATTCATTTGGGGTTGATGGGAGTCAAGTAAGACTGTTCTGTATTCTTTGGTACCCTGTAGTGGCCATCTGGCTGTCTGCAGCCCAGATCTGGTAGTCCTTGTTTAATCATAACATATTTTACCATGAATATGACCTGCCCCGCATGTAGCAACTGGATTTTGTTTAAGCCAAAGAATCATGGCTTCTGAGACATTAATCTGATTGTCAATGCTTTTGTGTGTCATGTGAATTCAGGACACATGCTGCTTCCAGCTCTCACAAAATACACAATGTATCAATGGATTTTAATATGTCAATTTAGTATTAAATTGGAAGTATCATTATTCTTTTCAGTGACATACTTTACTATTGCCATAACATGAATGGGTGATTTGGAAGCCAAGTTGTATAGAACTTGGGACAGGAACTGTGAAATGGCACATTCACTATTTAACCATTGTAGAATGAGCCATGATGTGTATATGAGCCTTCACATAGTCATATTCTTCCATCCCAAAATTGTTCATCCGGGTTGATGCAGATCACATGCAGTAACATCCACATGGAATTCATGCAATGACATCTGAGCAGAGAGAAAAAGTCCTCTCTAATGGCTATAGCACAGACATAACAAAGAAGCCCACCATTTGCTTGGCTTATGGAAATGGTCACTTCCCCATGGAAACCCATATGAGAAAGGAGATCCCATACATGGCAAGTGCCACGAAATGAATTAAATGGTTAGACAATATGGACGTTCAACATGAGTAGGCAAAACATATACCTACCCAAAAAAAAAAGGGGGCAGAAATAAGCTGACTCTCGACTTCAGAAACAGTATTAGCCCTATCTACCCACCTTCCCAAAATGCACTGGATACAGTGAAAGCCTAAAGGTTTCGTTCATACTGTTTCCTTAGTATGTATTATCCAGAAACAGAGAAACTCTTCTCTGTTTCTGGACAGTACCCAGAATTGAAATTCAGAGTGCTGGGCCCTTAGGGTAAAGACCCTACGTTTTTGTTATGTTACTCTGTAAAATGGTATGTATATTGTTGATACTAGTGTCCCACATGAGACTCTGTAGTAATAATCATCATCTCTGTACACATTTACAAATAGTCACCACTAGGGTGTATTAGGGCTCACTGTTAAGTCATTTCTGCAGTAGCACTGAAATGCATCCATGCAAATAAAGCCTGTGATTGTTACAGTGCCTAACAAAATGGGCTTTTTTTTTTTTTTTTACTTTCTGTAATTGGTGTCTCTCCAAGCTCAGTAGCCAGCTCATGCAGCAAGTGTTTAAATGTTATAGATGTGAATATTTTTTTATTTCCATTATAATGCTCCATTGCACATAGAATCAGAATGCCTGTGAAAAGACCTGAATATGTTAAAATAGCAATGCAAAAAACTATAGCTGGTCTTTATATTCTAGTGTGCTTCATGAAATAATATCTCAAATGAGCTTTGCAGGTAATTTTTAAAAAATCAGCACTGGCAATGCAAATTATATCCTCAGCAGACAAATCTACTCTATCCAAATATTTGTGCTTTCAAATTACAGGAAACCTGTGTCTTTTGGAGATGAATGGGTACAGCTTTCATAAATAAGTTTGGTTACTATGCAAAAATGACAATTGGCCACAAAAATTGGTTAAATTTTTATTACTTTCACAATCAGCAATTTCTATTTCCATTCAGTGTCATCAGCAGATTTCCTTCTCTGAATAATTTTTAATTTCATGATGCTTATTTTTCAAATTATTTGTTTATTTACTTGTCAAATTTATATAGATGCCCATCTCACCACCAAATGATTTTGGGCGGTGTACAGTAAAGCTAAAAAAAATTAATATTTACAAAACAATTATTAATATTATTAAAAGCTTTAAAATTATAAAAAAACAAAGCTAAAATAAAAAATAAATATTGGGTGAAGAGCGGGTATTAATACTATTGACTGAAACTTACAATTTTATGTTACAAATAATCAACCGCTTTCAGTTCTGCCAGGAAAGTTTCTATGGTTTTTTTTTTCTATATAATCATTTAAACTAGTAGTTGTTTGATAAAATATAGAATCTTGTAAATTACTATAATGGACCAATCCAGCAACCTACCTTGCTCCACTCCTTATTGGTACATACTTATCATTCATGTCATATACCTGAGTCTCTTTAAACTTTACAAATGCAATAAGACTTCATTGAAACTGTGGGTACTGCAAAGTAAGTAACTGAATATGTGTGCTATTCTCTATGGAATTCGGGAAGGAGGTACAATTTATAAGAACTACTAGCTAGAAAAGACCCACTGGGTGTGATAGGCTGGAAAAGGGGAAAAAAACACAGCTTTGTAGCCTGTTTCCCATGCCATTCACTTCCATCTTCTCACTATTTCTAAGCTGGCCTGGTCATTTTTTGTTTTTGTTTTGTTTTATTCCACTGATGAAATTAACATAAATGGGAGCCACTGTGTTATGGTGGCTGAACAAACCTGTATTTGTTTGACTCTAATTCAGGAATCAACAGCCTTTTCAGGAAGTGGGCTGCATAAGATAGCAAATAGCAGCAAAAAAATACAAATGACTATCACTTTAAAATATTAGCAAATAATAATATAAAGATATGGTGAAATTAAAAATATTAAAAACTATATATGTATGTGCACACACATGCACACATGGAAACTTGAGTTCTTCTAGTCTTAGGCATGGAAGCCAGTGGATGACTTTAAGCCAGTCACTCTCTCTCAGTCATAGGAATAAGGTAATGGTACATCACTTCCAAAAATGTTGTCGAGAAAACTGCATGGAGTTGTCCATGTAGTTGCCAAGAATTAAGGCTGAGTCAAAGGCACAAATATAATAACAAAGAGCCCAAATCATATCAGAACACAGAAATCTTGTGAGATTTATTTGGTGAGATTTTGGTTAGTGAATGCCATCTGGTGGTGTCATGGGTCCCAAAGCTTCCATGGATTAGATACTGTATTGTTCATCCCAACCGCTTTTAATTTATCCTTATCTTGCAAAGTTGCTTTGAGGATAAAGTGGGAGGTGGATCATCTATACTGCTCCAAGTATTTGGGGAGACAAAAAAAAATGTAATTAAAAAATCATTGCTAGAAGTGAGATCATTGCTAGAAGCAGCAGGGGGAATAGGGTCAAGATGACAAAGCTATCCCAGTTTGAAGTTTCTAAATCAGGTGGCCTATGGCTGATTTGGGATTAGATTCTTCTTGAGTAACTGGGACACTATCATCCCCATACCATACTCTCTAGAACAGCCGTTCCCAGCCTGATGTTCTCTAGTTGTGTTGAGTTACATCTTCAGAATTCCTAGTGAACATAAATGAAGACTGGGGTTGTGAGAGTTGAAATTTAAAATATCTGGAAGGCACCCACTGGTGGACATTTCTGTGCTCTGAATCACTATCCCAGTAGTGGCTGCCAAAAAGGGACTGTTGTATCCCTATAATTTAGAGTGATTCAACAATCATCCTATTTAATGTTCTAATAAAATACTACTTATTATTCACATAACATTCATGTTTAATGTGGAACTGGATGTTGTTCTTCCTTTCTTTCAATTTTCCTTATGTGCAATGCAAAAGCTGCATGATTTAAAGTTGTGTCACATACTTTTTTTTTTCATAATGATTTGAAGGATCGCACTATTGCCATACTAGTTGGATATGTCCGCTCACAATGGAAACAATTGTTTTATTACATTCAATCCATATACATGATTGAGAAGAGCAGTTGGCACCCAAAGTAAGTTCCCAAATGCACTGGATATGTGAAGCCTACTTTAGAGCCACAGTAGACATGATAATATTTGAATGACTACAAAGAGCATATTTTTGTTTAATGTAAAATCAGTCATGGAAGGTTCAGAGCAATATTAGGACTGGAAGGGTGGAATATTTGAATTTTTCTCCTCTACCCTATTGCTATAGTCCTGATAAAACTTTGGCAGAAGCCTGCAAAACAAGTTTGGAAGTGTGGTGGGAGGAAATCAGCAGATAAATAGCCTCTCTAATCCCAAAAATATTCATCTCACCTGAGGCCTCTGTTCAGTTGTTTAAAAACATGTATTCTAAATTGCATTAATCTGACCATGACATTTAGTCCACTCCTTGTAACTTTTGCACTCTGTATCATTGGGAATCTGCTACATATCTATTCCACAAGATTTATTTAGGTAAGAAGCTGGATGGTTGACTGATTATTTATTTATTTGCTCTGGTATACAAGCTTTTCCAGTCTGAAGATTCTGAGTGGCTTATTGAAAAAACATGACAGAGTAAGATTAAAAATAGTAAGAAAAGAAAGATAAAAGGTTATGTGTAAGCAACTGACAACTACTTAAGCATTATTAATTTAGCTCCTTGATATTTATATAATAGGTTGTTATTGTAATTAAGCTGTTCTATGATGCAAAAATAAGAGTTCTTAAATTATTTTTGAGTTTAAAAAAATGAGGTCTCCTGGAAGGTCTAGATGGACAGCAGCAATAAGCCAGTATTTTGAGTGAAGCATTCCTTCAAAACTGCTTCATGAAATAATCCATCCTCTTACTTCTAAACAGAGTAAAGCAATGCAAGAGAACCCAGAAGCAAAGCACATAGGGAAGTCAAATCATGTCATTGCTGCACTTAATGAGGCAAGTAGTGTCACCTCAATGGTGTGGAGCACCTTGGACAGATGAAATAAAGCCGCCACCTAATAAAGGATAATAAGCAGGCAATGTTCCACCCACACTGAGCTATTCGTAGAATCCTAAACCCTCCTGATACTACAGTGGTGTTACTGAAGGAGTAGTGGGAAAAGGAACAAGATGAGGGCACGTTTTGGGTCTAGGGGATAATAGACTTTGGACCTGATAACAGTATATCTTAAAGAGAAATACTTTTCCTTCCATCAATGTCACTGTGCAAGTACCACAGAATTTACACTGGAAGTATTCCTCTGTGTCAGGGCAATGTTAGATATCACTTGAGCCATTTCACTCTTTCTCTATTCCCATCCTGTTCAGTTGTTTAAGGAAAATATGGGAGAAACTCTATCAGCAACCTATTTCTGTCTTGGATTCCAAAATATTTTTCAGATTTATTAAATCTGCACCCAGCATAAAAGAGTGCAATTGCCCAGTTTAGAGAGGGCTGATGCTGCTGAAGGCAAAGTCAAGATATAGTGAGCAATCTTATAATCACAGAATTCTATGGGCACTGATAGAAAACTATTGATGGAAATTCCATAGCTAATTTAGGAACAGAAGAGGCACTGCAGCAGGAATTAAAATTAATATTACTTACATAATGCGGCATGGTGACAGCCATAACAAGGTCAAATTCAGCTCACCAATGAGATTTACATTCAATGTAATCTTATAAATGTTTCTCACAAGAGTGAGAGTCCCACTTAAGTGGGATGTATTCCCTGAAGAACTGTGCTTAGGATGGAAGTCTAACAAATAATCTGAGTTATTCTAAATTTCTCAGGCAGTTTGGAGTGTCGCCAACGGTCAGGGTCAGGATTAGAATTTAGCAGGCTTTAGGCCCAACTGACCCCTGTTATGCCCCATTTTGGGGATTTCCAAAGGTTGTGGAAATTGAGCTTGGAAAGACAAACTTGGAGGCCTTCAGAGAAGCAGAAGGAAATCTAATACTGTAGTGGATTTCCCTTCCAAGACTGGATGTTTCTGTTTGAGCCTGGAGAACTCCAACATAGCCAGGATTGCCCCAAGACCTATAGAATTCTCGGTTACTGATTTTAGGCCAGTCATTATCTGTTTGGAAGATAAAAGTGTTAGCCATTGTACATCATCTGGAATGTCATAGAATACCAATGAGAGAAAATTTTAATTAATTAATTTAATTACAATATGTGTTTTCCAGTATGCTGATTATTTTGTTATCTCAATATGCTTTCTGAGCAGCTCAACCTGACTTCAATTTGTTTGTAGCAGGTCTACGAGTGACAAGGTCAACAGCCTAATATAAATCTCCAGCAATTCATGTTTGTGAATCATTCAGATGATCTGAATCTTCACACACATATTTAGCCTAGGATGATATGAAAAGGGAACCTGCTTTTTAAAAAAAATAAAATAAAACCCTTCCCAATTGAGCCATAGGAATAAATTTTCAGAAAAGCTTGAAAGCAATACAAGGATATGCACATCATCATGGTGCATTCCCAACAGGAGGCAATACATTACAAAGTTTTTGTACTCTTTCAGTTGACATCTTCAGTTATGTCTTTTAACATCAGCATGTGGAAATTAGAAAGTGAAGTTTCACATAGTGCGTACTTAAAGGTTATTACCTATTAACTTGGGCGGGTAAATCTCCTGCTAAAGTTATGGCTGCAACAATGGCTGGTTTAAACCTTTAGGCAGAAGGCCCTTTGTGGATTGCTTGAGTAATATTCTTCCTCACATAATGGGGAGGATGAAGGGGGAAATTGTTCCCAGGGGGATGTGGAGAAGAGAAGATAATGGAGCTTATATTTCATACTTGCTAGAGGTAGGTATACAAACACTAAAAAGAAATAACTCAAAATTCATCATTTTAAAGGCCAAACAAAACAAAACAGTGGAAAGTTCCTTGAAATGGAAGGGTGCAGGAAAGCAAGGAAGATATTTCTGGCATGCTACAGTGATGCCATATACCATCACAATACTAGCATAAACAACCTTATCCCCGTAGCAAAACAAGGCTGGAGCAAGGACTGCTATTTTTCAACAACTGTATTTAGTATTTCAGTGGTGGTAGAAATCTGCTATTCCCATGCCATAAAATTGTTCACTGAGGCAATGTCAACTGAGTAAATGAGTGATAACTAAACAGTGTCTTTACTCTATCCTTCTGGCAAAATTTCGAAGCACCTTGAAAGGACGTGGCATGTTTCTAAATGAAAAAACATCCATTTGTGAACAGCCACATGTACAAATAAAATTGGTCTCTAGAATCTCAACAAAGGTTAAAGTATAGAGAGAAATACATTTGCTTCTATACTGGACCAAAAAATCTCTGAATTATAAATGAAATCCATTCTGAATACTGAAAAGAGCCTGCTTTCTCATAAAACTCACTGGATAATTGCAGTTATTATGTCACTGTTGGGCAGAAATCCCTGAGAAATCTCCCACAAGAAATAAGGAAAACTAAAGGATATTGGATAAAAGCAAACTGTGTTTTTGTAAACTCTTATTTCCTTTAGTGGCACCTGAAGAAGAGATATTCTTAATGACTGAGCCCATTAAATATTTTAAAAACATCAGCAAGGAATGCAATTTAGAGGCTCCTCTAGTGAAGCTGCACTTCTCATGAAGATAATTAGTGATCATGCTGATGTTCAGAAATGGGGAAGTTACAATGGCAAATTTATAATAGATGGATGGATGGATGGATGGATGGATGGATGGATGGATGGGCATGTTCCAGATACTGTCACCCTAATCCTAACCCTAACCCTGGGCGTCAGTTAGAGCCTGTCTCCTGGTTGTATGGATGGTGGATTAAATTGTGCCCAGCTGCTATGTGTTTTTATTTTTGTTTTATATTATATATTTTGTGTTTTTGTTTTATTGTAAGCCGCCTAGTCACGTAAAAGTGAGATGGGTGGCTATAAAAATTGAGTTAAATTAATAAATTTAAGATCTTACCCTACCCCTAACACTTTACAAGTGAAACCAGATCATAAAGAATTTGCCAGTGTTGTCATGATACCTTGCTGTTTCTTGCCCTAATAACAAAAAGAATCCTAAGATAGTTGTGTTTTTTTTGGTGAGGACTCTATTACCTTCCACATCTCTTGAGCAATATTTGAAATGGCAAAAGCCAAGGAAACTCTAGGATTTTTTTAGGATAACTAAGTAGTCAATATGGTCATCATGTGCTCATGAATGACATACCCATGGATCCTTGTGTTGGATGCTTTTGTGAGAGGAAACGTTTTCCCCCAAATCTCTGAAGCCTGGAATACTGCTGCTTTAATATTAAATGTTCAGCCAAAGAAAGAAGAAAGAAAGTCTCACATATGGATTTCCATCTATATGCTATTACAATCATGCTGTATCAAATACATTTCAAGAAGGTGGAAGATTCAGGATTCAAAAGCTTCCAAGGTTTAGATGGACTTCGGAAAGGTGGGGATGATTCTGCATCTTCTTAGTTACTGGCAAAGCATCACAGGATCTGACCTTCAGAATAATGTGACATTTTCTGTGACAGGTGGACAATGATAAATTCTGAAAACTAATTCAGCGGAATTTATGGTAGATCAACCTTCAAAATCAGGAATTTTTTTTTTTTTTCAGTATTTAAAATTCTTGTTCCTGCCTACCACTGTTGGTGTCCATCCTGTCATTAATACATAACATGTTGCATGGCTAGTTGCTTTCCTTTGCTCCAGATATGACTGTATTTTTATTTCTGAAATACTTACTCTCAAAGCAAATTTAATTGGATTTACAGAGCAAGGATTGCTTAAAAGTGCAAATTATTCATTACTGCATATTAGTTTGTTGGTACTTGGTGCTAGCTCTGGCATAGCCTGCTTTAATTCATTATCAACAGACTTTCAAAACACACAATACTGATTATTAATTGTGGCATGTTTTCTTCCCCCTGTTGCCACTAGTCTTTTATTCAGTGTACAGTTAAGCACGCTTTAAGCAGTGCAATTGCCTATTTCTGCAAGACATGGATGATGATCATACAGTACTTGCTATCCTTTCAGCTTTAAGATTACATATAGTATTTAAGCAGAACAACCATTAAATAATGCACCCAGATACATATCCATTAGGAATGAACAGAGACCACCTAATCTGTTTCAGGGGTATGACACAGACATGAAGAAACATGACTTAGTCTGGAATGGGCTGTTCTGCCCAGTACTGGATGAAAGGTAGAAAAACAGCTCAATTCTCCCATAACATGGGGGGGGGGGGGATTATAGAGCTGTCATTTTTATTTTGTTTTTCAGCAAATTATAGGAAATTTGTAGTTAAGCTGAAGTTTTATGCAGTGATCAAGGATGCTTAACTTCACTGCAATGCAAGGTCCTCTGAACCACATAGAGTCTTCAACCTATTTACCTCTGTTAGTGACATGGGTACACTAGTACCTGTGCAGCCTCCTATTTAGTTAAAAGCTGGGACTTCAAAAGCAGGATGCTTTAATTAATAGCCATCTTGTGAATGAGGGTATTCCTCCCAGTTATGTTGGCACCTGTTTGAGTTCTCAAGACCTCCATCAACTTGCTTGTAATGACAGACAGGTATGCACTCCAGACATTAAAGATAAATTGTGCCATCTATAACATTTTCCTCTGGAGCTGAATTAGCACCTTCTCAGTGGCTGCTTGATACAGAGAGCACCACCAAGCAGGTAATGCACTTCTGCACTACAATTTATATTTGCAATGAGACCATCAAGAGAATCAATGTATATGAAATAATGATAGCACCATGCTAAATGGTGGGTTGTCCAATTCCAACAAGTGGCTTATGCAAGTAGAGTTGAAAATCATCATCTGATGGATCAGTGGCCATCAATCTAGGTCAGCTGTGTCTTGCAAACACTTTCAGTATGTGGGGATGGGGATGGGGGTGGGGGCAGGGGATAGAGATCCCGCAGACCTTTCAAAATCCTTCACCACATTTGTGCACAAAGAAATTGGTTATATGAGAAAAAGAAATTTCCCAACAACTTGTCCAGGCAGGAGTCTTCCTTAACAGTGACAATGCCACTGCTACTGAAAAAGCTCAGGGGGGACATTCCCTTCTGATACCTGACTTTCCAATTTAATTGAAGCCCAGAGAAAGGCTTGATGTTCAAACACATAGTGTTTATCTTCTTGGAAAGAAAAGTCTCTTTCATCAAATGGAGGAAGAACCAGTAAAGAAAACACTGGAGAACCTCTAGGTCAGCAATTGTACATTATATTTGGGCATGTTTGTGTGGGCATGAGTGGGGAGTGACTGCTCATGCTCTGCCTGCTGTGCCTTACTATCTTTCCCTGTCTCTTCTGCTAGCAATACAGACTATCGCAAACTGCTGGTACTCTACTGCCCTGTTTTCTCCCTCCGCTTGTGTGGTTTTTGCAATGAGAGAGATGCTGTAGTACTGCCATTTCAAAACGACCCCAGGCCATGCTGCTTCTCCTGTTCAGCCTCTCTACAATCAGTCTGGGAATACTGCCTGGATATGGGAATGGTATTGCCAACTACCACTATAGCCAGCTAGTTTCTGCAGAAAGACTGTCTCCTCTTTTATGCTGCTATGGCTCATGCACCCCCTCCCCCTTGCAGGGTCTATGCAGCTTTCAAGAAGAATCCCATTCTTCTGTCATCAAGTCTACCTCATTAGTATCAGCTACTTCAAGCTCAGATGGTATGGAGCTGTGAAGCTGCCCTCCTCTGCCAGTAGCAGCCCTGGAGCTGACCCTATCAAAGTGAATTCCTGTTACTACACTCCATATGTTGTGGTATGACTGCTACCCTGCTATGGTCTGACTCCTTTTCCTTACTTATTTCCTCTTGATTAATTAAATACTTTTAGCACTGTTAAATAATTATAATGGGAGGGATAAAAGAGGATTGAATTTATTTCTAAAATATTATGTTCCATTTGTTTATTTAAATTGATTGGCTGCCCAACCCCAATGGACTCTGGGTGGTGGAAGGGGGAAAAGATTGAACAATATGTTGTACAGGTTAGAAAGATGATTGTACCAAGGTGGTGAGATTATTATGACAGTATAGTAGATTTATGGTGCCATGGCAATATTGTTGCAACATAGATTTTCTACTACAACATAGACTCATATATAGGTAGAACATCCCTTTGAAAGAGGCCAAAACATAATCAGGATTTTGAGGTTCAAGGCTTAGTCAAAATCCTGTGCTAACTCAGTGGTTATTCCTGATTCTGATCTAGCTATAACATTACACTAATGGTAATGGCAGAAGTCAAGTCATATTGCTATTAATTATTGAATTCCATATGAATGGCTCCACATTCTTTCCTTCCGATTCCCAACTATGTTAGGGGGATAACATTTTGACTAATTCAAGAATCAACATAAGACAATACAAGGATTATTGATTCCTAGGAAAGCTTGATATTTCATTTTTAAACAAACTGATCTAAGCCAGGGTTTTTGACTAATAAATGGGTCAGAATACAGATATTCTTTAGTATTTTCTTTTCTCTGAACTTTGCAAAATTGTTCACGGTACCAAAATTATACAAAAATATGCATTTCACAAACAAATATAAAATTGCATGGAAAATGAATAGACATTTTCTGTATAAAAATGAAGGATTAATTAAGAAATTGGGCAAAACAATTATGAATTAACACATATGAAACTGAGAAAGACTGGAAATAGATTCATCTGTCCATTCCTATATAAAACCCTGAAAGGGAACACAGATTTTGCACATTAAGAGCATCTCCAATCTGGTGCCTCCCAAGTAAGTTGAAATTACAGCTACAAAAATTCCCTAGTGCAATCAGCCTCATCAGTTCAACCTTCAAAAAGGAGTCTAAGACCATGACTTAGAGCATAAAATTATGCCAGCTTCCATATCCAAGGTGATTCAGTGTGTGCTGGGACTCTTTTGAAATGATTGGTAGACTCTTTGTACCTGTTCTATCATCTCAGAAATCTTCATGACAAGGCACACAATGGGAAGAGAGAAAGATGTGTTTCATCATAGTAACCCACGAGACCAAAGCCATCTTGGCCAAAGCCTTAGCAAGATGAAGAAAGAAGTCCCAAACTCCAATAATTACTGCTAGAGGGATAAACCAAATGGCATTGCTGCCATGACATGAAAGGTAACTAAGTACAATATATGCTGAGAAACTAGCCAGAAATTGTGGATGGTTACCTAAGTGAAAGTGAAGAAAATAGGGCTAGGTAGAAAGAAGGACACAAAAGAAAGGCTTTGGGGATGGAAAATGAATCCAGTTACTTGGGTGATGGCACTCACAGGAGGTCTTGGCATAGCAGCATGTATTCCAAGATGAGGCTCCATTAGTCTTCTTTTCAACTAGTAAAATAAAATAGTGGGGGGAGGGGGGAGATCATGACCACAAAGATTTGCTGGAGAAAGAAATGTTCACCAGTACATGACACCGAGCAGCACTACATAAATTGGTTCAATCTGAGGGTTGCAATTGGCCTTCAAGAAGCATCCAAAACATAGGCAAGGCCAGGATCAAGACAGAGGTGAAACTCCGACCAAATCTAACTACAATTATATTTATATTTTAATAGAAATTTATGTATTTATTTAACAGCATTTCTAGACCAATCCCAAAATCCTTGGGACAGCAACCCACAAAGGTTAAAAATAAAACAATAAACACCCCAAAACCATAAAATTAAACATAGTTCATGTAATTCTCAGGGTAAACATCCTAACTTTTATTGTAGATTTCAATAGCATTATAACATTACAATTCAGCTCCAAGGGCCACATGTAATTCCGGGGCCTCAGATTGATACCTCTAATAATATCCAGGTAAGAGGTGTTCAGTTTATATATATATATATATATATATATATATAAATTTTTAAACAAGAAGATAAAAACTAATGCACACTAATATAAAGTAAGAAAAAAGAAACAGAAGTCAAAGAGCAAGCAAAAAGTGCAAGAAAAGAAAAAAATGGAAGAAAAATAGAAAAGAAAGAACAAAGATATAAAGAAGTGGCTTCTGATATTCTTCACAGCAGTTATAGGTAAGAGGTGCTCAGTTTCCATTGGATTAAGGGAAGCCACATTTAAAAAACAGCAGGGCATTCAAGGTTCTTTGGGGGTAAAAAGGCTCATTAAGCTTCTACCAAACTTAAAGCATATATTTTCTCTCTTAAACCCCCTACTTCAAATAAGCGAATTTGGTCCCTGTAAAAGTGATGCTAGGGGTCATGGATGGCCCCACACAGGCTATACTTTTTGAATTCCTGATCTAGATGTGACATGTCTATATGTGTGTACATGGTAACCTATTATCACTGAGATGTGTACGCTCTGACAAGAGAGCAGGTATGTTCTTACTGGAGTGAAATTATTCATTATATATGAGAAGAGATGTGGAGTGGTTTCTGTGACACCTTCATGTTGTTCTGTTGTTGTTGCTTTTTGATTGTGGCTTTCCAAGCATGGCTGATACAGAATTACTGTTGGCAAGCATCAACATGCCTTCTGAGTGATGATGGGGTGGCCAGGTTTTATGTGAGCGGCTGACAGTGTTGCTATGCTGACTCTTGTAACATAGTCATAATTCTGACTACTGTATGCTATTACATGTGCACTGAATTGTGACCTTCTATATTTACACATTTGTGGGTTTAGATATCTAACACAGGAATGGCTAGCCCAGACAGTTCCCAAGCACATATCTTTTGGGATACTGCAGAAACAGCTTCTTGCTTGTTTTGTCAGCATGCCTCTGCACAGTACTAAACCCTACTTGGACGTAAAATGGGCTTGTCAATAATTGTCAGTCTTGGTTCTCTGTTAGCATATGTGAATCATATTTAGCTTTGCAAACATCCAACCGTTATGTTTTAAGATAAAATATAAGGAGTGAAAAGGCCTTAGAGCAGGGACAGATAGCTTTTTTGTGGTTGGGGGCTGAGCCTTTTTCAATCTTATTTGGAGCATTTGGGAAGGCTTAGAGCAGGGTTTCTCAACCTTCACAACTGTAAGACGTGTGGACTTCAACTCCCAGAACTCCCCAGCCAGCATATGGGAGTTGAAGTCCACACGTCTTACAGTTGCCAAGGTTGAGAACCCCTGAGACTCAGGGAGGAGGGACAGTAAAATAAATAAATAATATATAATAAACATGTTAAGCCTGGTAAAGACTTAATGAACTTGTTTTGTATATTTTTAATGAACAAATCTGACCCCTAAAACAAGCCCAAGTCCAAATTGAAAAATTGTGGCACTGAGAATCAGGCAGCCAAATGTTGATGATTTGATCTGAGTGTAACCTGAGGGCTGTCAAATGCCCTACAAGTTGTGAGTTGCCCATTAATGTTACTAGCAATGTTACATGTAGGAATATTACAAAAAACCCACAGGTTTTGATTCCTGTAGCCAGATAGAAGAATACGTCTTGGTATACTTACCATTTTGAGATAGAAGAAATCTCCCTTCATTTCACTTAGCAGTTCAATCTCTTCAATTATCAGAATCAAATCTCTTAAATATCAAATAGTGGAATTTAAAGCAATTTCTCACCAGAACACTTCACTGGTTTCTGCCTTCAAGACACATCAGTAATGTTTTCCAGGTAGCACTGAAAGTTAAACCTTAAATGCTCTACTCTTCAAGGTACTTCACAAACTATAGTTGCTGCTATAAACTTCCTTCCTCTATATTTCATATTCTTATTTTATTGTAATTTTGTTTGCTTTTCTCCCCGTCTACCTCAGTTGTGTTCCTTTTATAGCACTTCAAGACTTTTCATCAAAGGAATACAGTATAAAATATGTCAATTAAAAAATTCATCATATAGAACAGATAAAAAGCAACCAGAATCAATATTACTTTCATGTTTTCTGATCCGAAATCTCCCAGCAAGAAAAAGCAACATGAAGATGCAACATAGTAAGGCCAAACTAGAAGTAATGTTAAATGCATCTTTGCACTTAATGGACTTGGGTATTTTCTCCCAAATGCAGCATATGTTAATTATGGAGACTGTACCAAATCAGCAGGGAGAGGAAGACTCTGCGGCAGCCTTGATGAAAAGCCGCCTTCTGAAGCTGCTATTTGCACTGGGAGAAAACTTTCTGGGCTTGTGCCATAGGGGGAATTTCCTGCCAATGCAAATTCCAGCTTCTTCATCAGGACTACAGCAACCAGAGAAAACTCCCTTTCAGCACCTGCTGCAAGTCTTTTTAATTGGGCATGAATCCCTGAAAAGGACAGATGTTAGATGCAACTTTCCCCAAAAGACAAGTCCAGTGTGAAGTGATGTTGGTTACTCATTCTGGCTAAAGACTGAGCCCATGTAATATAGAATGCACATACTTTGCTCATAGCTGCTTACCTGCTGAAAATTATTCCAAATCCCACCATATCCACCCCCCGCCTGAACCTGCTGCCTTTCTGATTCACCTTCGCTCCACTTCTGCCAGGAGCCTAAATTCTGACTTGCAAAGGCTTCCTGCACTTCCAGTTTGGGAAGAAATATGTAAGCGTGCATGTATGTCTGTACACATTTATGCACAGAAACATTCAGAATTATCTTGACATCTCCTGTTGCTCTTAAGACTGATACATACGTACCGTAACAAATCTGAGTTGGTATGCTCAAATAACAGCTTCAGCCAAACTCATCTCTCTAACAATGCACATTTCCAAACAGTCATTGGACACATTCATGCTTTACATTTGTATATACTGTATTTTAGTTTGTATAACATTCTAACATATGAAGACTGAACAATTCTGGCTAGGATAGGTAGCTAAAGGTTCCTGTTCTTGCTGTACAGAAAGAACAAAGTGAAAATGACCCTTTTAATTCCCACTACAAAGATGTCTTGCAGAATAAGAGCAGAAGCTAATGGAGATGTATGCGGATGATCCCCAATCTATAATACTGATGCTTTCAACCCAAGAAATTTCTAGCACAAAACATCCTGGTGCTCTTTTGAAGGATGTATTGCTGGCATTTAAAAAAAAAAATTTTCTTTTGCCAGAGAATGCTAGAGAATTAATCTGCTGATCACCTGGATTTAGTTCACAATTTCTCACCCTTTTTGTAATTCCCTGAAAGAAAACTGAACAAACTCCTCAACTTCCTCTCAAAATGCCTCAATTCTGAATTGCAGTAAATCATTTCAGATTAGCCTGATTGGAACCTGATTCTGTGTGTGTGTGGAAGGGGGGGGGGGTTGCCTACATCTCACCTGAGTGATAGTGACCTCTTCTTTGATGCTTCATTCTAGGCACTTTTATTGCAATCATGACAGGAGGAAATGATACATTGCTAAAGCCATTTTGAATTGTAGAAGCAGATGAGAAACAGGCTGTGGAAGGACCCTGAAACTCCCTATGCTTCCTATACATCCTTTCCCTGTGACAAGGATTTTTTAAAAGGAGCTGGAATTGTCATATTGTCATTATTCAGGCCAGGCAAGATCCAAATTATCTGGATTTAAAATGATCTACCGTGTGGTGAGGATATATTGAACTGAGATTGCTTTTTATTTAACACTGCAATACTCTGCTAGAAGTTGAACCTGCAGAACTTCATAAGAGATGTTCAAGGTACTGGGGCTTCTTTCCAAATAAAACTGAGGGGGAGCGATAGCTCGACATTTACCTTCTGCCAGGGCTGCAGAGGAATCCAGAATGACCATTACTCGAAGCATCTCTTATATTTTCCTGTGGCTTCTGTGTCAAATCTATAATGAACTTTCCATTCCACTATTACTGTATGCTTTGCTTACCAAGAGGTTTGCGCTAAAACCTGTCTTTAATGTCATAGCTCAGTTCTGTAGATGCTTCTGGGCAGATCTGAGAGCTTTCTGCTCACCAAAGTGTAACTCAGGCTAGTCCAGAATCCTCCTAACTCTGACAATGGTTTTGAATAGCCCAGTAGGACTTTATTCAGAACTCTCCTTTTGGGAATTAAATTCCCATTTGCACTTGCTTGATGCTTTCCCTTATTTTTTTTTCATTTCTGATAGGGCTGCTTGAGCATCGCAAGAGAAACAAAACTCTCATCTTTATCTAATTTATCCACCAGCAAAAAATACATTCTAAAAAAGGAGAATGATGTTTCCTAAATAACATCAGCAGTAACAAGCACAAAGGGGTTGAGGAGACCAAGAATATATTCTTCCACTTAATATTTAAATATTTAAATCACATTGCACCGCTTCCAAACTTGAGATAGATCTATCTTGCCATCTTATAATTAGACATTTTTAATGCATCTTGAAAAATCTTTCTCCCCCCACCAGCTACAGCTGCTAGTTGTAATCTCTTTTGTTCACTCAAACAAAAGGAGGTTAGCTTGGAAATCAGAAAAGGAGAGCCTTTTTGCTTTGCTCTTTCTCCCAGGCAAGTGGGCTCCCAAGCAAAGTGTACCACTACATCCCACACAGGCTTTCTCTCATTAGTTAAGCCCAGGTGATTTTGCCCCTGGAGAGGCTGGAAGGGTTAAGGGAATGGATTAGATAATATTCCCCAGGATTCTTTCACTGGAATAGTAGAGATAATGGGGGGAAAAAATAATAATAGAGGGGAGTTGGGGGGGGGGGAGAATCATAATCTGATTTTTCAAAATTTGCTGGAGAGAGGTAAATAATTCATACTTAAGGGTGGAGAGAAGGAAGACCGAGACATGGTTATTTATATTTACTAGTAACCAAATCTGCTTTGCCCTCCCTTTTTTTAGAGTTTATCATGTCCAGCCATCTGTCCCATCTTGACCAAAAAAAAAAAAAAGGAAAAGTGGCCAGTGTCGTTGGCCAGTTTTAAATACTGTGCCGGGGAGAGAGAGAGACCGAGAGAGAGAGAATGAGGGACGGGGACACAGAAATCCACAAGCCCATTTGTCCCCAGTGTACCATCAATAGAAGATGCAAGCCGTGTGTCCGCTGATATCTTACCTGAGGAAAATCAATGCGTCGGTTTGCTTCTGGAGCCAGTCCTGAGGATTCCCGAGAACCTCCGAGCAAGTGCCGGCGGAGGATCATCCGGCGTATAAAAGCAGCGGCGTCTCCCGCAGACGAACGCCGCCGGTCCAGCTTCTCGGCTACAGGTTCGCGAGCTGCGATTGCCGCACGTGCCGGCGGCGGCGGCGACTTTCGAGTGATTCGACTCTTGGACGGTGCTCTCGTTCTCGCTCTCTTCCGGTCTCTCGCCACTCTCCGACTGGAGCGAAGCCGGTCCGAGGAGCCTCCTTACATGCAGCACCGAGGAACGCAGCTCAGGCTTGTGGCTGGCGGTGGAGGGGGGCGAGGAGATTTCTTTTAAGGCCCCCCTGCCCCCGGAAAGCGCAAAGCTGTCGGCGGAGGACGCCGCAACTCACCGAGCCACCTTAAGAGGGCGAAAAGCGGGCTAAAAAGCGAGGAAGGCAACTTGGGCAAAAAAAAAAAAAAAGGGGGGGGCGCGACGATGAAAGCAGCAGCGGCGGCAGCAGCAGATGGACCTGATAGACGCCTTTCCTGGTGCAGATCATTAGGAAACTGGAAGAGTCTCTACTCTTTCTCCCGCTCCCCCACCCCCCGCCTCCAGCGCCTTTTATTCTCGACGGGCGCCAAAGCAAAACTCCTCCACGATTTCATTTCGTAGGCCGCCCCTTGGATCTTCTGTTCGCACAATCATTAACCCGGGAGACAGCATGGAAAAGCTACACGCGTATCATCATCCACCGGATGAAGTGCTGCGGGAAACAGCTGGCGATTTTGCCCATTTCCTAACTTGGTGGCTTGTTCAGAAGTGCCGGACGGCGGGTCTCAGCATCGCCAGCCCAAAGGCCACTAGCCTTGCTGGATGGAAACGATGAGCGTTACAGTCCAATAGTTGGGGAGCACCGGCTGTAGATGGGGAAAGGCTGCTGTAGAGTGGACAAGGTTATACAGTAATGGCAGAACGGGGACGCCAAACAAAAAAGAAAAAAAAAACCGGGGTGGGGGATTTACTGGAAATTAGTGAGAAGCCAGTGGGCTCGGTGGGGAGATCCAGGTAGGCAATCTGGCTACGGCATACATTGCTCAGTTACAAACCCCAGCATTGCCAGAAGCCATTGATAAGGGATGCCTGTTGACGGATTTCAGCAGCATCTACGTAGAGAACCCGGTTGCACATACAGTCACAGTTGTAATGAGGGCTGCCATTACACCTCTTAATGAATTGGGTTAATCAGACCAAAAGCTTATTACAGGATTTACATAAAACAATGTGTGACAAAGCCCCTATTAGGAGCTTCCCTTTCCTTCCAGCAAGGGAAATGCCTCTAGCAAGATAGTGCCTGCACCCTGATACTTGTGAGATTACTAATCCTGAACATTTCAAAAAAGGATAGTGATTCCTCCCTACCTCTGTCTCTCGCACACATACAAGCACAGAGTGCAAACTTTCCCTTTGTAACCATGACACCTGAAGCTCCCTTTTGTGAGTTTTCAAGCATATTCTTTTCTGTAACTAAGTCTTTTGTTTCTTTCATGTTTTATTACTGTTTTAATAGGCAGTCATTAATGCTAGAGAATAAAGGCATTTTTAGCTGGAACCATTTGTAAATCCATAATCATATAGGATTTGAACTGATCCCTGGTGTTGATCACCACTAGTTTTTCTGTATTATGGGAAATTCTTGGTTAGTATTGTTGGGCACAGGGAAAATTAGCAATTCTGATATGAACAGCGTACAGTACACAGGAGGGAATGGCTTTCTAGTTAAAGAAGTTTTAAGTGTGTTTGATTAAAACTGAATAAATGCACATATGAGTAAATAATTCCTCTTTGAAAGAAGAGGAACTTGGCACCACAATATTTAGGTATTTTTCTGCAACCAGGATTTTGAATAGCATAATTGCTCAGTCACAGAAAGCTACTTTGCCCACTCTCCCGGTACCATTCCATTTGATGTTGTTCTTAAACTCCCTTTCCTGTTGCTATGTTGATTTCCAAGTGACAGGAGAGTTCCCGTGCCATGGTAAATATATTTCTTTAAAGAAACTTAGGCAGAGTGTTTTAATGCCTCACTTATGATTACTTTTAATCAACCAAAGCATTGATCTGACTATCAGTTAGCAGTGCAATCTAGGAAAGTAAGTCATTTCTTGTTTTACTCATCGTTTTATTTTATCCACAAGAAACAAGCCAGAAGTGGTTTATTTGGTCAATTTCAAGTTTGTTTTCCATTCTTCTTTTTATTAGCTCTTGATCTGCACCTCTAGGGATGAACTGAGCTGAGACCAGGGTGGAACTCATGGACCTCAGTCAGTTCCAAAACACCTTCTTTGGTATCCATCCTTATTTTATATAGCCTTTCAGTTTAAAAGACATACCACATAACAAAGGACCAGTTTCTAGCATTCTCCTTTTTCTCCCAAGAGTGCCTTGAGCAGTGTAGATCCTCTTAGGCCGTAAAGGTGGTCCATACGACTGGAGCCCACTTGCTCAGAAAAAAAAAATGTGTGAGGCTTCAAAATACATTATCAAAATTTCAAATATGCCCACTGACTCAAAAAAAGTTGAACATCCCTGCAGTAGAGGACTGGAGGATGCATAAAAACACACCAAGAATACACTAGGAAACTACAAACAAATAAGCAAACAAAAAATAGCAAGGTGCATTTTCAAATAGTGATTTACAGCCTGAATACAAAGCACAATTTGTTCACTGATTCACACATTCCACTAATTCAGAACCAAATAAACCATATTAGGGTGAACTCCGCCAGCATATTGCAGGGCTCAGGTTAGCTTCTGCTATTTTAATTGAATTACTTTATTACTTGGAATTTTTGAAGAATTAAATTTCCTTGACAGGTCACAGCCTAATGCTTTCTGGTACCAATCTTTTGAAAGTAAAGTCTCTGTCAGGTTGGGCTGAATGCCTGATGATTTCATGTAGCTTTCTTGGCAACAGAACAGTTCAATGCTTTCTTCCTCAATGTTGCTTGTACCCATAATATTTTCTGATGGTCACTAACTGGGTCCGACCTAGCTTAGATTTTTCAGATGAATCAAGGTCAGCTAGGTGCTTCCATTTGGACAATTCCTTTAAAAGCTACTGCTTTAGTGGCTAGTATTTCCTTGGATAACAATGCAGTAAGAGAGATTGTTGGTGATATTTCTTTCCTGGAGTAAGATGCATGGTTTTCCTCCATTGACTTCTTTTGGACTGATGGTCCTTGGGGAAAATCATGTGGAGTAAACAGCCCTCTGCAAATTGAGAGGGCACGCTTTCTAGACACCCTCACCCATTGTATCTTAGCCCCAGCTGTGTGGTATAATAAGAGGCAGAGCCTTGCCTCTAACCTCTAGCCTTGCTTTGCTGGGTTCTAGCAGAGCAGTATAACTAACACAGCAATATACACTTGCCAGCTTCAATTGCCCTAGGAAGAAAAGTCTTGTTGAGCATATACATGACGTAGAGCATCAATTGCCAGGAAGACTCAAAGCAGCTATACAGGGGTGTTCTAATGCTTCCAGTGTATCAGCGCTGCCTCCCTGAGAACCATCTGCTCCTGCTGTCTCTTTCAAAGCAAAGCAAAGGCTGGGGATAGCGTGTGAGTCTATGATCTATTGCTCCCATACTATCCGGTTAAGGTGTCAGATCGTATGAGATCATTCTTTAAAAGAAGCTGCATTTTTGGTTGACCATCTTATAAGGGAAAGGAAATCCTTCTGCATGCAAGTTATGCCTGCTGGATCCTCTTTCCTTGAACTAAGATGGCTATAGTAACATTGCTACAATTAATTTTCACAAACAGGCTGTTTTAAAAATATCAATATCTTCAAGGTGAGCACTTGAAACCTTGCTTCAAATCTTGTTGATTTTTCTCCTGCCCTCTCATCTTTCCCCATTGACTTATGAAACAGCACCTTTGGAAATGCCAAGGTGGTGCTTAGATTCTCCATTTCAAGACATTCCATAAAGCATGAATGGGGAAAGCTTTTGAGAAAATCCTGTGCTGGTGGTAGGAATGGCCAAAGCCATTGTGGGTTGGGCCAGAGTTAAAAATTAGTTGGGCTGTGCATGAAAATTGAGTGTAGAACCTTTCTGCCCAACTTTTTTCAGGGTTCTGTGTGAACCTAAAGAAAAAAAAAAAAGCTGTGGAATTTTATGAAAGCAGTAGCAAATTTATTTCAACCTTGCTGGAAAGAGTCTGGAAACAGAACAGATCATATTTCCTAAAGATGTGAACTAATACCTTGCAGAAGACTTTAGAATTAGGCCCAGGGCCATGGGTTTCTTGACCCTACTTTGATAATTTATACTCTGGCCATTTAAAAAAAAATTTTTTTTTTGGCACCTGGAGATATAGATAATGCCAATTTTCTAATTGTTTCAATAGTAATTCAAATTTCTACAAGAAGTGAGTTAATGATATTAAGAATTACTCACCAAATAACTGGCTAATTACTATTAAGTAGCTCTTATCCAAGGAACTTCCCCCCCCCAATATTGCATAATATCCCTTTACAGACTATTTTAAACAGAGGAGTAATTTGGTAATGGTTTTTGTAGTTTTATTTGATCTGTATTAGGGTTTTTAAATTGTTGACTGTGCTAGTTTAGTCTGTAATGCAACACCTGCTCCACTAATGTTAAAATGTTTTGGAATGGGGGTTGTATATATGGCTTTGAGTCAGTCTTAAATCCTGGACAAGTCCCTGCAGTTTTTTTAGCAACATTTTTGGAAGTGGTTTCCCACTGTCTTCTTCCTATGGCTAGGAAGGAATGATTGGTCCAAAGTCAGCCAGCCAGCTTTGTGCCTAAGAGAGAAGTAGAACTCACAGTCTCCTGATTTCTAGCCGTGCCCTTAAGCACTACACCAAACTGGCTCTCTCAGTGTTATTTACATGCATAAAATAAAGTCTTTTAAAAAGTTCTTTAAACTACCCTCACTTGCAGGTTTTAGCTTTATTTTACTCATCTCAGCCATAGCTTTTTTAGATAGTAGGCTTTTAAAATACTGTATATATATTCCTTTTAAACAAATCTCAGAAGATTGACTTAATACCAGTAATTCTGCAAATTTTAAAAGTCTGAAATATTGTCAAACATTTGACAAGAAAGAGAAAGGAAAATGGCATTTATAAAAGTAGCACATACAGTATGTGGATAAATAGAGGCTGGGGAAACAACATAAAATGAACGAACAAAGGAAAAAAACCCTTAAGATTCTGAAAAGTTGCTGGCACTGCCTCAGAAGCAGATCAATCACCAGTCTTGGTACAAGGTAGCTTTTTATGTCCATATAATTCTGCTGGAGTTGATACAACTCTCTGTGACCTTTAATTCTAAAAGTTCCACTCAAAAGTATAATGCTGTAGGATAGACTTCTAGTAGCTTGTTGCACTTAACCTAGAAACAATAAATAGTTACAAATGACTCTAGTTGGTCTATCCAGGTAAACGTAGTTAATATATATACCATGAAATTATTGCTACTTTTATGGTACTGGAAAGATTTGGAGTTAATCAAGGATATACTGAGAAGCAAATACCATCTTCTATATGGACTGCAATTATTCCCCCAGCGAGTGGGGCAGTAGGCCTGTGGTTGGGAAAACAAGCAGGAACAATCTGTTGACCTCATGTTCTGCTAGTACTTGCCAGATACTATGGGAACATAATGCTGGAGTAGAGCCCTCCAGAGTTTATTATTTTTATTAAGAATTTCCCATTGACTTCCGTGAATGTTTCACGCAAGTAAATATGCTTGACAAGTAAGTAAATATGCTAAACTGTCATCTCTAGCAGACAACTAACTTACTCTTAAATTTTCAGTTCTATTTTTTTACCATCCTTAAGAAGAGAAGGAGGATACTGAACTCAAATACAAATATACATAATCAGATCAGGATAGATGTTAACCAAATTATCTATTTTACATTTGCTACTATGTAATGTAACAATGTAGTATTATTATAATTGTTATTGTAAGCCTTTTAGAGTTTACTTTAATCTTCTTGACCACTGAGAAGTGAAGTAAACCACAAAACTTACGGGAGTGAGCTATAATTCTTTCCATTTTTAAGAGATAAAACACAGCATAAATAAGTGAATAAATTTGGCCAAGGTCACTTAATCCGTCAATATCGGAACTATGAATAAAAAACAGGAATGCCACTGCAGATCACCTGTTCTAAATGACTAGAGACATTATTTCTGTGTTGATTAAGCTGCTTGGCTTTTGATCTTCCAAACCTGCCTTGTTGCAAAGGGCATGCACTGCTGTGCCCAGCAAGGCAGCTGAACATGTGCCACCTAGAAAGAAATTCAGAATGTCAGTTCTGCAAGCTAAATGTTGCATTTCTTTTCCTTGCTCCCTAGATGCAATAGACCTATACACTAATCAAGCTATTTTTTGCTACAGCCTGGGAGACAGAATAGAAAAGAGAGAGAGAGAGAGAATGATGAGGGAGAGATTGTTTTTGTGTCACATCTATTTTTAAATGTTTGGGCGGCATTCTATTACTACAAGGATTGTAGGAAAGGGCTGCATATGGTTGAAATACTTATGCCCCAGCCTATTCTAGAACTTGGAGGCTAGGCCACTCTTACTGGGAAGTGCAGATAGGTATCAAGATTCATGTTTATTCAATTATTTACAATATTTATATAATGCCCCAATCCAAAGATTTTGACCAGTCCCTCCCCACAACCATATTTAAACATCAAAACATAAACTAGAAGTCACCCACAATTCCTCATTATGGACCAAGGGCCCACTGACAAAGAATGGTTGCAGAATAGGTCTGCCTTCTGGTTCACCTCCCTCTTATTTTTTGTGGTGGTGGAATCTTCAGCAGATCTCCTTGATGTCTGGACCAGATGAGCAGAAAGTCTTTGTAAGGTGGAGGTATTGGAGACTAACGTACAAACCTAGTTTTTGGTCTGCATTGTCAGTATCCTTCTGATATTCTCAATAGCTTATAGGGTAGCAAAACAAATGCCAAGAACATAAATCTCCTTCTGGCTACACCGGAAATTGAGGATGCATATGGAAATTCATCCATCTGGAATTCTGATTCAAGTTACTTATTATATACTTATATGCATACAGAAACGATGTTGGTCCATCTATTAAGGCCCCTATTAGCAGTCTGTCCATGTTTGTATACTGTCCCATAAGTATCTGTAGGATAGGGTCAGAAAGCCATCTTAAAAAACATCTACTTATTTTATTTAATCATAAGTATAATATATTTTATTGGTTTTTAATGTTTTCTCAAGATTTGCTAGAATTTTTTTTAGAGAAGGTAACAGCAGAAATGTCATTTTTGGGTTCAGTTCTAACTGATCTCATGAAGTTGTTAGTTTTGGGGAGCTGAATTGATTAGACAATGTATTGAAAACCACAAAGTTGGAATTTTCCTCTGAATTACTTACTGCAGCTTTGTAAATACTGTGGTAATTTGTTTTCCCATCAGTGGGGATGGTTATCTCATCTCATCTCCTGGGGTCAAGCCAGCTATTATTCTTTCTTTTCCCCCATTCTTGCTACAGACGGTCAGCGTCTTACACCTGAAGTTTGTATCTTCCAATATGCATTTCTTAGAACTTCTCTTTCTCCTTTGTTCAAGTCAATCATAATAGTGGTATACAATTAGGGTAACAGCTATTGAGAAAAACTCCCAGTTGCCAAATTTCTAGAATGTTATTATTTCACCTTCAGAAGGATTTTTAAATGCATCAGAGGAATGTCAGCAAGGGAGCTAGAAGCCTTTGGAAGAGTACAGTGGTTTTGTTATCGTTTCTTTCCCCATAACTGATCTTTCCTTGTATAGTTTCTCATCATACAAACCTCTCAGGTGTGTGTGTGTGTTTTTGCAAACCACCATTCACTCATGGACAAACATGCAAACTGAACAATATGAATGGCAAGTAGAGGATTGCTAAGAATTCAGAATAAAGGTCCATTTTTAAAAATTCAGTGGCCAGTAGTAAGAAGCTGATTAGATTATATTCTTTACGTTCCATATTGGTCAGCTGTAGAAGGAAGGGTGAGCATGGATTGGTTCATAGAATTGTTTGTATGTTCTCAGTGTTTTGAGGCTGATGGAGATGAATTGTAGGTTGGTTTCAAATTGTTTTTATGGGTTGGAAAAGCTGGTAACATGGAAATATCCTGAATCTCAGTGTGGCTTTTAACTCTTGTGCTTTATGCTGGGATATGTTATCTATATTTTCTACCTTGATTTATTGTAATTTCATATTCTAGATTTATTTTTTAAATCATGTATAAAATCTAAAAGAATATTTTCTGAAAATACTTAATAAATTAAATCAATACAATTGCAAACAGTTGAAATGGAATGAAACAAATTTAGATCAAGTTTCTGCAGTTTGCTATTCAAGAAGATATTTATTTGATATATGTAATTATAGGACTAAGCTGCTTTTCATGAACAATTTTGCACGTGCAGATGCCAAAGTGTCCTTTCACCCTGGTGTGGAATATGCCATACCCTTTGTATAAATCAGAAGGGGAGGTGAGGAGGAAAAGCATTTGAACAGAGGACACTTGTCATGCAGCTACTCTGAGATTTGAGAAAGTAGCCTCTTTTCTGTAGCCCCTTTCTACTCAATGGCTTTCATCAAAATGGATTGAAACAAGACTGCCTTTTGTTTAATGGGAATGAATAGACTGAAGAAAGGTCAGTCACAAATACAATGGTTGAAATTGTATTATGCAGTATAATTCGGTACTGAAGAATATCTACATTGATCTATACACACATATAAATGTGTATGTATATATACATATATGCACACAGATGTACAGGTAGTCCCTGGGTTAAGAACACCTGAGTTACAGACGACCCATGGTTAAGAGCAGAACCTATTGCAGCAAAATTCAAGTTAAATACACAATGGTTCAAGTTCATTATACAATGCTACTTATACAGTATTATGCAATAATACTGTTCTGGCTTACATACAAATTCAACTTAAGGACAGACCTTGGGAATGGAACTTGTTTTTGAACTGGGGACTACCTGTATATACATACACATACAGGCACAGTGACCCCAAATTCTTTTTCCACTCTGTAGGTAAATAGCACCCTGCTACAACAGTGGGTGCATGAAAAGCAATTTTTTTCACAGATTTCATTTTAAAGTGAGGTATACTGAGGTGGCAATTTATTTATTTATTTGTCAAATTTATATGGCTGCCATCTCACATGAAGTTACTCTGGGTGGCATACAATAAAACCTACTATTAAAACACACCACAAAACCAATTAAAACCAATTAAACAGTAAACATAGATAAACATTCTTCAACGCTGCACCTATGGTGTGCCCTCTTTCTGGTATTTCCTCATTTGAAAGCTATGCACTGGTTGTGTTTCCCTAATATATTCACTTACTGTTAATCATAGTTCATTCATTTAACCCAGTTTTTGAATTAGCACCATGGATTGAAGCATAATTTACCTACACAGGAGATTAATAATGTTGTTGGCTAATTTGTGGTGCAGTTGGGTGAATGCATCCATTTTCCTGCAAGGTGAAGAGTCTCCTTAGTTCTTATTTTTATTTTTCAATTCCAAAAAGCTATTTATTGTTGATAAGCTGAAATGAAGCAAAATAAAATATTGTGCCAAAAACCAAACCAAACCAAATCAAAACAAAACAAAACAAAATACCATAATGGTTCATATCAATTAAGTCAGTTCAAAATGTTCATTTTTCCCCCAACACACCACTCCTGCAGCTGTCCTGCTGGTGACCTTTCCCTGGGGTACCAAACGGGCCATAATGTGTAGGCAGATGAATCTGAGCTTCTGTTTTCAGTGACATCTTCAGTTGGTGAGGATATTTCCCATACAGGCCCTGCAAAAATGGTTTCCATTGTCCAAGGTCAGGAACTCTCAAGGAAGGAAAGACATGATTTGCTGACTCCACACATAATCTCATTTGCAGAGATTTGCAAAACTCATTATTTGCAAAGAAGGGGGAAAGGGACAGCTATATCTTAAAAGACTACTATATCCCCTTGAAAGCTGGTTCCCACATTTTGAAGCCTGGGATGGAATATTCAGCCCTACATGTCTCTGCTACACAAAGCTAGTGAAACAAGAGTATCATTGCAGAGTACAAGGTTAATGAGGAAGACCCCAATGGCCCTTCCCATTTATGGTGGTGGGAACAAACAAAATATAAATTCTTCAATTAAGTGCTGTTAACTATTGTGCTGGGTGATGGAATGAACCAGGAAAGAAAACCAAAGCTTTGTATACTGGCTTGCTCTGACAAATTAGCTAGAGTTGCCCTGTTCAGACAGTGTAATTAATTGATGGCTTTTTAGCTTCTTAGCTCATACAAAGACATGAGCAAAGGGAATACATATTCAACCAAGGCTTGATTCTTATTTATATCCTCTCTTTTTTACATGAGATATAATTATATGCTCAAAGCCACTGGTCAGATAACTAAATTTTCTTTGCCCATGATACCAGTAAAGCTCTTCCAACATCTTTGACTTGTGAATATTAGTGACTGAAATGTTACATATACAGCATATGAAATGGTGGCCCCTGTCCTAAAGTACCATTGTGAATCAGAGTAAACCAGACTTCCCCAAACCTCTCCCAGAGTTCCCAAGTAATAGTCTTGTTGTTGGGAATGGATTATAGAAATGGTTGACCAAAACCCTAAAGAAGCCTGAGATAGCCAATATTTGACCGGAAGGCACAGGATCTTACAGCACTTCTCTACAATAGTGGAGCTGTTTTAGTTACTCCACACTCAGAATCAGTTTCAAAATGACCCACAGTTATCTTTACACCATTCCTAGAAATGCTGAGCCCTCCTCAAGAGCCTACCAGTCATAGTTCCAGCTGACCAATAGAGGAAAATAGAAATAGGTTTCCAGCCAGTGCCCTAACCCTAATCCCAACCTCATCTTTAATATGAGTTCTGTTCATTTCCTTGTGATTTTTTTAAGCGACTGGTTGCTATGAGGAAGAGCTGCAAAGCTGACCCTTTGCTTAGTGCAAAAGAACAGAGTAAGGGTAGTCCAGTGCTGTGGCATCTTAACCACTGGAAATACTCAGAGGCTGAATTAAAACTGAAATGAAACTGTAAAAGATTGTGCTGAGGCTGAGAGAGGATGGGGAATAACTTTAGGCACAAACAATCAGCAGAGGAGAAGGGTTGTTATTGGCTCAACAAAGAAAGATTCTTAGCTTGTCATGCATACAATCTAGGAAAGAGACATTTCAAAAGCTTCAAAGAGACCCCATTATAACGAACTCAGTAATACCGGAGAGCTGGAGGATTCATATCTCAGCTCTTAAGATTCTGTACTCTAACTCCCAATTCCTGGCATCAGCACCCATCAGCAAAAAAGTCAGTGTGAATATTGCTTGTGCTCTGCAGTTAAGGGGCTTGACACCCCCCCCCCCCATCTCTGCAAGCACCAGTTATTCTGGATGCAAAACTGCAGTGACTGTTTTTGCACTGTGCCAGATGTGCCAGACGTTAATTGATTCAACTGCCAAAAACAGGTGTGGTCCCAGTTCTGGAGAGGTACAAAGTTCTGTAGAAATACTTGTATATGGTTTAAATCAACAGCAAAACTATATGACATAACTGTCAGATAGATTTTTAGCCTGTTTCACATTACATGTCCATTGGAGTTGGGTGGCTAATAAATTTGAATAAATAAATAAATAAAAATAAAATGCACTTCCTTTAAATCTGAACAGAAGGGGTTCCTTATGTTGTTCCATACCTAACTGCTTTTCTCATGAGTTGCTTTGTCTTTTGCTTTCTCTGTTCATTCATTCATTCCTTAATGGAAAAGACATTTCTGTGCTCTGTTATAATAGCTCTTGGATAAGCACATAAATAGGGACTCAGGCAAAAAATCATAAAATGGACTCAGTAATTTGAAAATAAATGGGTTTATGAAATATATCTCTTCCTCAAATTGTGTTTCACTGGATCCTTTTGCAGCTTCTTAGTATGTTTACATGAAATTAAATTCTAGCAAATACAACACAGGGTTAATTTTTGTTAAGATTTTATGGGACGCCTTTTAAAACACTGTCTGTTTTCCAGTTAACAGTACATTAAGCACCCTTAAGCATTAAGGATTTCTTTTTTTATATACTAGACATTCTTCTACATATAAAAGAGAATTCTATTTTTTTAAAGAAATATTTTCCTGGCAGTTCAGATTAAAAAGAAGGTTACACTAATGGCACATACCATGGTTTGATAGTTTTAACTATCTGTTCCATTATTGCTTTTTTTAAGAAAAAATATTCAACAATTATTCACTTGAATAAAACTCTTGAATAAAACAAGCTGCTGGAAAAGTAATCATCCCATCATGTAAAGGTATATTTGGGGGTGGGGTGATGGTGGTTGGAAGTTGAATTGTTCTTCACTTCAATAGTGGCCTAAATTCCATTTTTAGGGCTGCAATTATTAGGAATTTACCAAAATACAAAGAATATCTCAGAGCAATGGTTTCTTAGAAAAATAATAGTGGATAATGCACTTTTCATTTTCCATTTGATTGAGTGTTTATGTGCCATCAGATTGGTGTTAACTCTTAGTGACCACATAGTTATTCTCCACGATGATCTATTCCTAATCTCGTCTTTCAGGTCTTCCAACAGCGCACTCATCACCATTGTAACTGAGTCCATCCACCTTGCTCCTGGTCATCCTCTTCTCTTTCCTTCCACCTTTCCCAGAATCAGAACCTTCTCCAAAGAGCTAGATTTTTGCATAATGTGTCCGAAGTAGGATAATTTGAGCCTGATCATTTGTGCCTTGAGTGAGAACTCTGGGTTGATTTGTTCAACAATCCATTTGTTTGTTTTCTTGGCTGTCCAAGTATTCTCAGGAGTCTTCTCCAACATAACACAAGTTCAAAGGTATCAATGCTCTTTCTATCCTGCCTCTTCAAACTCTAACTTTCACTTCCATAGAGTGTCAAAGGGAATACCATTGCTTGCATGATTCTGATCTTTGTAGATATAGAAACATCAGGGCAAGTAAATGCCTTTTCCAAAGCCTTCATGCCTGCTGTATCAAGTGCTAGTGTGTGGTGCATTTCTTGACTGCTTGTTCCTTTAGTGTTGATGCTTGATCCTAAAATCCAGAAGGTATCCACTGCTTCAATAACTTCATTGTCAATTCTAAGCTTGGTTGTCCACTTGTTATCATTACTTTGGTCTTCTTTATACTTAATGTTAGTTCCATTTTTTCACTGTAGTTCTTGATTTTATTAGTAGACCTTCCAGGTCCTTTGCATTTCAGCTAACAGAGCAGTGTCATCAGCAGGTTATTGATGTTTCTTCCTCCAGTTTTAAAACCATGCTCATCTTCTTCCAAACCAGCTTCTCTTAATATATATTCATCATATTGGTTGAATAAAAAAGGGGAATCTCATTCGTTTGGTAACCTGGAGCCAGTCTGTTTCACCATGTTCTATCTGTACTGTGGCTTCCTGACCTATATATATATATAGATTTCTCATGAAGACAATGAGATGTTCTGGGATTCCCATTTTTTAAAGCACATTCTACAACTTTACATGACTGACACGATTGAAGACCTTTCTATAATCAACAAAGCACATAGTGACTTCCTTTTGGTATTCTTTGGCTTTCTCAATCAACACCTAGCCATATCCTTCATAATATAATTGAACTCCACCACCTCATTTTAGCAATAATGTAGTCAATTTGATTTCTACTTACTGCATCTGGTGATGTCCATGTACAGAGTCATTGTTTTGATTGCTTGAAGACAGTGTTAGCTATGAAGAAATCATTGGAGTAGCAGAAATTGGTAAGTCAGTCTCCTGCTTCATTTCACTTTCATAAGCCATACAATCCAACTTCATTTTTCTCCTTAATATTTCTAACTCTGGCATTCCAGTTTCCAGTCACAAGCAACACATCTTGCTTGCATGTTCTGTCAGTTTCAAATTTAACTTGATCATAAAATTCATTACCCTCGTCTTCTTTCGCATCAGTGCTTGGAGTATAAATATGGATGACCATCATGTTAAAGGTTTTCACAAGCTCTAATTGATATTATTTGATCATTAATTGCATTGTAGCCAAGTACTGTTCTTGCTATACCTAACTATAAAAGCAATGCCATTCCTTCTTTGTTTTCTATGTTCTGAGTAATAAACAGTGTGATCTTTTGACCAAAAATGTTCAATCCCAGTCCATCTCAATTTACTGATGCCTAGGTGTCAGTCTATAGTTGTTTCATTTTGTCTTACACTGTGTTGAACTTTCCTGTTCTTAAGTTCCATGTTCCCACTGTAATTCTAGTTTTTGCAGCTTTGGATTTTCTTTTCCTGTACGGCAACATCAGCAACTAGACATCCTGAAAGCTTTAATCTAGCCACATCATAAACACCATTAACGCTCTGAGAAAGATCCTCAACTCTTCCTCAGTAGCATGTTGAGAGGCATCCTACTTGAGGGGTCCAATGGTCATCTGACACCATCTTGTTAATCATTTTATATTTTCTAGCCATGTGGTTTTCTTGGGAAAAATACAGGGGTGGTTTACCATTGCCTTCTCCCACACAGTATGAATTTATGGCTTTGACATGGTCACTAAAGTGATAATCTACCTCCAGCATTTTCCCATATCACTGCTTTAGTTGAGCAGGTAGGATGACCTCCACACCTTGGGTGACCCTGCTGGGAATATATACTCTTGGAATACATTCCTGATGTTCTTCACTTATCCCTCCCAGGAACACACCCCCCCCCCCCCGCCACAATGAAGCAGCACAGCAGGACTTGGAGGGGATCATTCCCCATTGTGGTACTTTTTAAATCATCACCTAAATACAGTATAGTCAAAACAAAATGCCTAATTTCACAGTGAAATGACTGAAAAAAATATTTCCAATTTTAATACAGTCTTAATATCATTTGATCATGGTCGGAATTTCATGACATATTCTTGAACCAATTTTTTTTTTTTTTAATCTGCGCTCAGTCGTTACTGACTCTGCAGTGACTGCTTGGACGAGTCCTTGCAGTTTTCAAGGCAATTGTTTCAGAAGTGGTTTGCCAGAGCCTCCTTCCTAGGGCAGAGCCCAGCTGGCGAGTGCAGGAGGCGGGGTTTCCGTTGCTTCGTGCCCTTTTCGGGCGCGCGCAGTTTTTCGCGCTTACCGGCAACTGCTCCCGACTCCTTTTTTGCAAGGCGCCGCCAGCATTTTTCCTCCCACCGGAGTGAGAGTCCCCATTTATCTACTCACGTGAGTTTTCGAACTGTTGGGTTTACAGGAACTGGGGAGGAAACAGGAGCTCACCCTGTTAACGCGAAGGCTGGACTCGAACCGCTGAAGCGTCAACCATTTCTGGCCAGCAACTTTCAGCGTCATTAAGCCGCTGCGCCACCGCGTCCCCTTTTCTTGAACCAATACATGACACAAAAGAAAACCATATTTTATTTTGATAAATTGTAAAGATTGCAAAGAGTATGAAAGCAATTTAATGTATCCCATCTATATTTAGTCCAGCACACTTTCTTCCTTCTCTTTTTTTAAAATTTGGGTATAGTAGTATTTATACAGTATTGACTGGAGATTATTAACACTCTGAAGTTTAGATAACTTAAAATTTTAGATAACATAAACTAAAAGTCTATCTTTAAAATAGAGAAAAAAGAAGATAAAGATAAAAATGAAAGAAAAAAGTTTGTCAATATTAACTATGATTACTAAAATGTTAATGTTGATAAGCATAAGGTTGTTTAAAATTTACATCTAAAGCTTCTCATTTGTTTGATGATAGCTGCATTATGTTACTGTGTGTTCTGTTGGCCAAGGGCATTATGGTTCAGTATTAGGGCTGTGCAATGTTCTGGACTCAATTTGGAAGAGATATTGTATCAAGGAGTGCAAAAGGTAGCATCTGTCTGCAGCTCATTCCAGCATCCATGATTGCTTCCAGGAATGTCAGAGAGATGCTGCGCTGGCACTTCTTCACATTCCAGAGGACCTCTTTCGAATCAGTCCTGAAGCATTGCACAGCCCTATTTAATATTAGCGTTGCTGGTGATCTGCCTTGTGGAGTTGTGGCAAAAGCATTCAGAGTAGCAAAATGCTTCCCACAAGAATGAGTCAAGGGGGGGCCAAGCTGTTTTAATCAGAAATCTGCCTTGTAAATAACCATTTCTGCCTATGTGCCATCCATGTGCAGAATCTTCCATTAGGGCAATGTGAATCAGTGTAGTCACCCACTTCACCGAATAAACGTAGTCATTGTTTCACTTCACAGAGGCCCTTTGAAAGGTGCTTCCTTGGGATAACTAATGAAGCAACCCCCCACCCCTGCCCTTCGAAGAGCTGCACAGCCTGTATTTTGGATCTTCTAGAGTTCAGTCACTGACATGGGACAGTATTTCTTAGGAGATATGGCTCCAGGTTTGTTATGTTATAGTAAGAACTTAGTGCTTTTACTAGATGTTTGTATGTTGTTCTGCCAATCTAATACGAAGATACCTAGTAAAGATATGCATACACATAATCACAAAAGATTAATTTCCGAACTTGTTTCAGTAATTGAATACAGGAGTATTTCTGGCAAAACTTGATTTGATTCAGATCCAAGTTGGCAGCCATGTCTCCATTTGCCAAGTTTTGGATATTTGACTGTTGACTCTATTGAGGAATCAATGTGGTAAATTAAAAAATTAGGCAGAAATGGATGAAACCTGCAGCATAGTTTCCTCTTCTGATTAGATGAAACAATCTGTTTAAACAAAGAAGTGCAAGGATTTTGTACAAGGAGACTTTCAAGCTGATGCTGGAAAAGAGAAGAACTTGCTAGAAACTGCCTTGGACACAAAACAAGTTTTGCCCTGCTTCTGCAGTATTAATGGAATGGACACATCAAATTTGGTATTAGAAATATAGGCCACTTATGGCAGTGCAGATCTAACCACAGATGTTGTTCATCCCCCCTTTTTGCCCCCCCCCCAGTTAACAAAAACACTTTTGTCAGGACTTACCATTACCCTGGACCCCAGCTTCTTCCTGATGCAGTCTTGAACTCTACCCCAGATGGTCATTTGCAAGTAGGAAAAGACATAATTTCACCAAACAATGTGGCCATAGGAGGTGATGCCAGGTTCATCCCTATCTCCCAAATCCTGGGACATTCAAATCCATCCTTAGCCATGGAAGACTTCAGGCTATTCACTATCTCTCAGGCTGAAAACTATTTCACAGGGTTGTTTGCTTGGAGCACTCTTAGAGTGGATTCCTGCATTGAGAAAAAGAATATAAGCAGAGCTTCTGGTGACCCACCACAGAAAATTGATGTTCCTCTAGAATAGAAGAACACATTGCAGCTGAAAATGGCACTTGAATGTGGGATTTGGGCTGCTGAAATCTCTCCGGAGCAAGGAGAGAACACAAGATTACCCATATGTACTCCATACATCTGTTTTATGGTGAGCAGACACAGGAACCATTTTTTGCGGTCAGTTTGTAATTGGCTAGGAGTCATGGGACTTCATCACGCTTACAGCTGCTAATGTCACTTATATGGACTTTAAGTTCAACAGAGGTTCATCTCTTAATCACTTTGGATTTAATTTTTTTCTTTGGCTTTTTTTTTTTTTTTGGAAGATTGAGAACCTTCAGACTGGCAAGTTTTATTGAAATCACTGGCTGAGTCTACTTCAATCTTTTAAAAAGTTTAACTACAAGTTTAAAGATTTGTAACCAAAATTTTTTTTGGAATATACAGCAAAGGATGATTATTGCTGGCTTCAAAAAGTTTTAAACAGATTAAAAGAGCTATTTAACTTTATAGTAGAATCAGAAGGTGTTATTGAAGAGGAATGAGCCCCATTGAATAAAACTGAAATTGACTTACAGGTGGATTTAAAAATTACAACCTACAAGAAAGAGATGGAAATAATGGATTCACAAATGAAATTGGATGATAATTTCAAAGTTTAAAAAGATATACAAATAATAAATCAGAAGAGCAATGTGGATTATTTTCTTATATTGGATTCACAAAAGGGATTTGCTAGAGTTGCCACACTGGAATTACAAAAGGGTCTGACAAAGATGACAAGAACTTTCAGAGAAGAGAAAGACTGTATAAGATAGCAGATGTTAGAACTTTCTTCAAGGAATTTAAAGATTGTTGGGAAAAGGAAGAAAGAATACAAAATCAATTTATTTGATTAAGGTTAAAATAATGGGTTGCTATTTCTGGTGATGTTTAATGATTTTTTGACTGGGATTGGATGATGATGGTTATTTTTGGTAAAGTTTAATTGTTTTTTGACTGGGATTGGACTTTGACTATTTGAAAAGAGGAAATGGGGGGATCTGTTTAAATAGAAATGGAGATATAAAAGGAAGGATTCAATTTGGGTGTAATAGATATAGTTTGTAATACTTATCTTGTTATTTCTGTTAACCCTTACTGAATTTTTGGTGATTAACATGGAGAGATGAGGGTTTAGGGATGTGCTTATAGAGAATGGAGTGAGATATGGAATGAAGAAGTGTTGTATTTTAAGAGATAGTGATAAGTTGTTAATGTTGATTATACTTGCTGGGGATGAAGAGGGAGATTTCTTTTTCTTTTTCTTTTTTCTTTTTCTGCACTTTTTAGCATTTTTTAGTTTTTTTAATGTAGCTCTGTAGTATGTAATTGTATTAGTTTTATTTGTATCATATAATCTTTAATAAAATTATTGGAAGAAAAGAACACAATTCATTGTGTAAAGCTTTCTCCAACCTACACAAAAAGCATGGGAGAAAGTAAACAAGAAGTGAACTGCTTTGAATTGCCAATATACTGTATAAGGTTTATATTTGAAAGCAAAAATGCCCAGAATTCTTGTGCTGTCACCTTAACCTTTTTCTTAATAGATCTTATTAATCAGAGGTCAGACAGACTAGTTTCCTGACTGTTTGTTTCCAATCCTGATTGCTGCTAGAGGGTTTTGACAGCTATACATCCCTTCTAACTCTTGGAAGGAAGATGGGACATAAATCAAAATCATAACAATCATAATACTAATTCCCTGTTTGAGAGGTAGAGCTGCCAATCACAGAACTACAACTGCCTCCCCTACAAACTCCAGAAATGTACCTGTAAGAAACACTGTGTTTAAGTAGGTTGGAAATTCTGGAAGCAGCACCTTAGCCTGTTTCTCCTTGCACAAACACCCAGTTTGATTTGGTATTAGGGTCATATCTAAAAAGAACATAAATTCTGAACACCAACTATCTGAACCTGATGGAGCTACTTCTACAAGCAGTATGATAGATGTTACAACATGAAGTTTGGGGATTCTGGGAGTATTTTAGATGCAAAGTTGAGACTGAAAGTCTGCCACCAGGAATGGAATTAAATTTCACTCTACAGTATAGAGGAAGCTTCACTGAGTGCAGATGTGGAAAAGACTTGACAGATCAATAGCTTTTTAAAGAATCCTTTATACTTGTCTGTTCTTATTTGGTAGAGTTGTTATTGACCTGGGTAATTTTGATAACAAGGCTCTGGCATACTGACTTGCTATCACTTTAGCATTTATAAAAGTGTGAATAGCTCCAACTTTCTAGACAGATGCAGAGGTCACAGCTGGCCTGAGCTTTTTATGGAGTCATTTCAGTTGGGGCAGTCTGGCAAACTGTTGGCACAGAGCAGCTGAGGTCAGTGTGCTTTACAACAGTTCACCAACACAGCCCACAGTAATGATGAAAGAAGCATCTGTTTTTCATTTTATTAAAGGCAGCTTCTTTCTGGCAGCTTAGACTCATTCTTGGCTGAGTTTAGGGAAAGGGTGTGCTCCTTTAAATTGTCAGAGCAAGCCATACATGCGTATCATGATTAAGTGGCCTTATCCTTTGGACAGTGATTACTTGGCATTCCCTCAGGCTATAGAACATGTAAGCTGACTACAAGCTGTGAAGAATCTCCTGTTTTGCTTTAAACAACCCCCCTAAAATAGTTTTAAAATAACTCTCCATTTCCAGACTTGCAATTAGCCATCAAACTGGTTTCTCTGAAAAGAGGATGCGTTTGACATGCCAAGTTACCAGCGCAATATTTAAACAAAGATGACTGGACTGGAAGACAGGAGAGCTGTGAACTGAAGGACTGTGAAGTATATACTAGAACACAATTTGTGGCAGAAAAGCAAAGTCTTAATTTGAATTAGAGTTTACTAAAAAGTCAACTCTGGTGCTGAAGAATGCCCCTGAGCTTGTGTTGAGAGCAGAATTTCTCACTTTAGCCAAAGTTGTAACCTGGGACTCTTCTCCATTTTATTTCTCTGTTCCTAGAACTCATTGTCTGGTTTGAAAAAAAATGGAGAAATAATGTTTTTTCACTCCCTTGCATTTCTGGGTTGTCTGCTTTGTATTTATAGCCAGATGTGGCAGTTTGTATGCATATTAATTATATGTAAATACAGTTAATATGTACAAGAGTCCTAGATGCTGTTCCCTGAGATCTCCTATCAGCTATTCTATGTACTTTGGAAACCAGAGGCCAGACTAACTTAGTCCAACATATTCTACAAGCTGGCTATAAATCCTGTCCAGCAGCATTGGCTTCCATTGTCCCTGGGATTATTATGACTGCATTTATTGTGTGGAGGGGTGACAGGGCCAATTCTACTGGCTCGGCTGTTGATACTCTGTGTAACCCCTATGAACTATAAGGGGGTGACAGCCCTTTAAGAGTTCAAAGAGAAACTTGGAGTGGAAAAGGTTAATACCCCAGACAGTTCCTTTAGACAGTTATTCATGCCCTGGTCACCTCACAATTGGATTATTGCAATGTGCTCTACATGGGACTGCCCTTGAAGATGACCCAGAAGCTATAGCTGTTCAAAATAAGCAGTGCGAGCAGTAACAGTTGCCTTTCAGTGTGCCCATGTGTTACCACTGCTACATGAACTGCATTGGCTGCCAGTTGGCTTCTGAGTGCAGCTTATTACCTATAAAGCCCTATATGGCATGGGCCCTGGATATCTGAGGGACTGCTTCCCTTCAATTGTTTCTGCCCACCCAGCATGTTCCAGCAGTCAGTGCACTCCAGGTCCCCTCTATTAAATGTTGTCATTTTGTGGGACCAAGGAAGCATGCCTTCTCTGTTGTGGCCCCCACCCTCTGGAACAGCATCCCCCCAGAGATAAGGACAGTGCCTTCTCTCCTAGGGTTCTGGCTCTGAAAACCTGGCTTTGGTCCCAGGCCTGGGGTTGATGTTCTATTATTTGTCTAGGGGCCCTGTTTTGTTTTGTTTGATTTTGTTGTTTATAAGATTATTTTAGTTTGGGCTGTCTCTCTGATTTGATGTTTTTATCTGTTTTTATGTTTTTTCTAGTTTTGTGTCCAGAATCTATTGGAGTTGGGTGGATGATGATGATGATGATGATGATGATGATGATGATGATGATAATAATAATAGTTTATAAGAAAGACAAAAAAGTCTGGATAGTGGACATTGCAGTACCTGGAGACAGCAGAATAGAAGACAAAAGAACTGAGAAAATCACAAAATATAAAGCCCTGCAAATAGAACAACTATTTCAAAAGAAAGCAAAGGAAGTACCAATAGTAATAGGCACTTTAGTGCAATCCCAAAACATCTGGAGCACCACCTGATGTGCTGATTTTATCAGCATTGATAAAATCACCATCAGTCAATTGCAAAAGGCAACTCTACTTGGAACAGCTTATATCCTGCAACGATACCTTTAACACCATTGAACAACAACATCTGCCTATCCCAGGTCCTTGGGAAGGACTCGATAGGTGGATAAAAACATCCAGTCTAAACATCTGGCTGACTGTGCAACCAACCATAATAATACACTTCTGCTGGTTTTAGAAAATTATATAATGCTGTTGAACTTTTGTCACTTTGAACAGGATATGTTGACCAGACAGAGATACATGGCTAGGGTGTAAAGGGACCAGAATTCAAAACTGTCAATCTGCCACTAGTTTTATTTTATTTGAATTGCAGGACTTTGCAATTTATGTTAATTGCAGGCCTATGACTTCACACTTAAAATGTGAACTTACCAGTTGCTTTTTTATTCTACTGTCTGGAACTGAGTTGTCTGCATCTTGAACGACTGGAGGAACATTTGGATGGGCTGACTATCAAGTTAAAAGACATTTCTGTATCTTCCTCTCCAGACTAAGAACCATTTTTGTCTTTCACTTGTTGGACCAACTTATTTTAATCCTTTGCTACCTTGTTTATATGATGATGCTCCGGCCACAGAATGATTACTCTGCCTGCTCTTTGGGCTTTTCTTCACTGCAGCCTTCAACTGCTTGTCTTCTATGAGTAAAGTGCCTGAAAATGAAGCTGACTTTTTAGATTTCAAACCCTTTCATCCCCTTGGTCACAATGAGGGCCAGGTGTTCCAACCACACTGTGGTTAATAGTGCATGGATTCTCCTGTTTGTTTTTCCCTCCTAACCATGTCAGGCAAACAAGCACCAATTGCTTTGCTTTTTGTGGGCATGACTTCTGAGGACTTGTAGAAACAAAAAATGAAAATTGTTTTATAGTTCTGGTCACTTGGACCAGAAGGGGAAACTTGGCAGAACTCTTACCAATTTCATCCAGTAAAAAGAAAAAAGAAAAAGAAATGGTGAGCATGTCACTGTTCTCCTAAACCTGGAGGGGGTGGGGGAAGACCTAGCCTTTCATGGCAGGCAGCCCAGATGGCTGCCAAAGGCAGAGAACAAGGACTGGAGGGAATTCCTGCCAGATTACACACTAGCCAATTGGAGCAGAGGCAGAATGAAGCACAGCAGATGGACCAGACTACTCTGCTTGTGCTAGGGGAGAGAGGAAAAAATACTACTTCTGAGTGGAGCCAATAAATTTAGGTGGAATTCATCTTCCAGGTCATCCATTCCTGCCTTCCTAAAATGTTAGGTGGCAAGTAGGAAGTGTAGATCAGCCCCTTCTCTAAGATAATGTGAATCTGAGGTCACTTCCTTTGGCCTAACTTCCCAGGTGCACATGCATGCGGCCTTTTCTTCTGTAATTAGCTAGGTGCTAAGCTTTGCCTATGCCTACAATGAATTTCCTCTAAACTAATCTGCCTCCTGTTATAAAACCTGTGTCACTAATCATTGCTCAGGTCAGATTCCTGCCCTCAGGAATGCTTACACGCACACACACAATGCTTCAAACTTTAACAGTATGTTCATTGGCTAAAAGCTTGGAGATCATGAAGATGAATGGAAAGACCAAAGATAGATAACAAATCCAAGCTCCTTGGAGGACAAGTAGCACAAATATTTAATACAGTAAGTGCAGAATTTTGGGGTGCAGTAAGTTTCAATAGATCATTCAGTATCAATCTCTTACAATAGATCATTGTAAGAATTACTATGTAATTTTCATGGACCGGTACCTGAGTTTGCTTGTTGTTCACAGCCATTCTTCCTCTTGTATTGTATTCTTCCTTTTGTTAGACTCTCAGTTTACGGAGAAAGAAGGATTGTACTGTTTACATTGATTCTAGGTAATATTCACTAGGAACCCTTTCATCCAAAGATAGGGGTGCAAATGTGAGTGAGTGAATGAATGTGAGTGAGTGAATGTGAGTGAGTGAGTGAGTGAATGAATGAATGAATGAATGAATATGTGTTTTATTACCAACAATGATGAGAAGTGTAGAGAGGAACAGTAGAATTTACAATTTTAAGAACAGCTTCTCTATTCTGGATCTGACATACATGCATGCACAAATACCCAGATGCTACTTTTATGCTGTTTAAAAACCCCTGTACTTTTCCAAAATCTCATTTATATGAATTGGTTTCATGTTCCCACTCAATGAAGCTTTGCAGTAAATGAACTAAATGCATCAAATAATATTGCCTTCTGGGGAGACAGTCTGTTGTAGAAGTTGGCAGCAATTTTTACATTCTGTCACTTTGGCTAAGGAATAAGCCAGCAGCTAGAATATGAGCAGACTCTCTATTTTGGTCAAATCTCATCAAGTTTAAGAAGGACGAAAGACCTTTTCGTTTGTTCAGTCAAAGTACAGGTAGGTATTATCTGCCAGGGGTACCTAAAACTGAAGCTGTTGTACCACATGTTTTAGTCTATTCTGATTTTGGAGCCCACCAAAATTTTCAGGATTAATCCAGATATAGCTTTCAATATAAAGAGGCAAAAGTGTTATCTATTTAAGACAAAAATTACTTTGTATTGTGGTAAAAAATGCCCAGGCAAGTATTAGTAGTAAAAATAGTTCAGGCAACTATTTTGTAGTGACAAAATCAAGTAGAAGTTTTATTGTGGGATGTGTTTTCCTTACACAAAGTCCCTTTAGCAAATGCAAACCAATTTTAGTTTGAGGATAAACTATGGGCCATATGCAGCTCCACCCCCTGTTTTGTTTCTGACACAGCTGCCCAAAATGGGATCATGTGAATTTGGCATACAACTGCCAGATAATGACAGCATGATTTTCTGTAGTTTTTCTTCAGAGTTGAAAAAAATTATTATACCCTTTTGTTAACCAAAATGAAACCCAACAACAGAGAGGGGCCACAGATTTATCACTGCCATATCACATCCTCCAGAGCCATCTCTGCTTTAGTCTGTGAAAACTTATGGCATGATAAATGTCAACCTTTAAGGTGGCAAAAGATGCATTTTTGTGGCTGCAAATCATGATAGACATTTCAGTATGAATTAAGAGGTGGCTTGAAAATATATAGTAGACCTTAAGATATCCAAAGAACATAGACTTTTAGTTTAGATGAAGGGAAATATTTATTGTATCTTTCTCTGTGTCTGTGTCTCAATGGGAAGAGGCAAAAGTGGGCCAGAAAATATGTTCATCTATTTTATTGCGAATGGATCACATGGTTTCAATAAGGCAGACCACAGCAAAGGATTGGAAAATGAAAACAATTCTCTTCAGTGGTAAATATTTCAAAGGAACTTTGCAAATTAAATGCTGTTGCACTCTGCTGTAATCACTCAACCTATAATAGCTTCTAAAAGTTTCCAAAGATTCATAGCAGAAGAATGACCAAATTAAGTCTTGGCTACTTAGTAATTCAAGGTGTAATTGTGGTGGAAAGTATTATTAAAGAAAACATGATCACCAAGAAGAAGAAGCCTTGTTGAAGAAGAACCAGTGTGGCTGAAGCTGTGCATCAATAGATATTGTTTACTTGGGTGTTTACTTACTCCCTGAGTTCCTGAGCAAATATAACAGTCATGAGAAAAGAGATCCATCCTCTTGTGAATTAGTAATGGGTTGAAGAACAATAAGCAAATAATAGAAATAAATGGTTAATTCTTGAAAGGAAAAGATGTTACATAGATCCCAAGGGTCTCTGTTAGGATAAGTGATTTCTAATTTGTTTAATTTAAAATGTTCTAAAGCTAGGGGTGAGTAGAAAAGTAGTCAAATTAATTGACAACTCCTACTTCTTTAGTATGGTTACACAGAGTTAAATGAAAACTTCAAAAGAATGACTACAAGAATGAAATCTTCCAGAGGGGGTTCTAGGCAAATTATTCCACTGTTTAATAGCATTTATCATTTATCAGCAGAAAATTTCTCCTAATATTCAGGGAAAATAACCTTGTTTTTTCCTGCTTGATTTCAATAGATAACATATCCTCCCCCATGCACATGGTAACCTCTTAGATTTTTATTGTCCAAGTATCATATCTTCACTCTTCTCTTTTGCAGGCTAAACATCTGCTGTTCTTTTAACTGTTCCTCATAGGACACATTTTCTACACCCCTTATCATCCCAATATTTCAAAGTATTCCTTTTAAAGTGATTAGGATGGTTTAACCAGCACAGAACACTATGGAATTTTACCTTCCATGATTTGGATGCTATTCTTCTGCTAATGCAGATCAAGATTGCATTGGCTTTTTTAGCTGCTGCATAAGAACATAAGCAGTGCTTGATCAGACTCCAGGCCCATCTAGTACAGGAATCTTTTCTCATGGTGGCCAACCAGCTGCACAAGGAAGTCAGAGGCAGTCACACTAATAGTCATTGATCCCCTTGAGTTCCATGTATTGATCCAACTCTTTTCTGAAGCCAGCTAAGATGATAGGCATCACATCTCTTCTGGTAACATCGCACTGCTAGCTTACATTCACCTGGTGGTCTACTAGTGCTCCAAGGTCTTTTTCACACTCAGATGCTAAGGCAGGTTTCCCCAGTCCTGTACTTTTTATGCATTTGATTTTTCCTACTTAGATGCAGGACCTTACACTTCTCAGATGTGATGATCATCCTTTCGGATTTGGACCAAAGTTAAAATCTCTTAAGGTAATCCTGAATTGTGATCATGTCTTGTAAAATATTAGTTAATCTACCTAGTGTGATGTGCTCTGGAAACCATGTTAAGGTTTTTTTTTTAGATATTTGCCAAGATTTGGTAGGTTTGCCTGCTTATGATGTAGTATAACAACCTCCCATTAGAAAAATTACATTTTCAGTGCTTAATATGACCAAGCTAAATATAAAATTATATGTAATGTACTATAGCAGTTCTAGTGGTGCCCCCTTTGGAGTAGATGGAGAAGAAGTACTTAAATGAAAATGTCCTTGATAATTATTTTCTCACTCAGAATAAACCTGTTTTTTCTTTCTTCTGTTTTATCCTGAGTGAGCGATAAATGAGAAAAGATAGGAGGAATCCATTTTGTTTTGCACCTAAATGATGCATTCTTGCCTTAAGCAACAAAATTTGAAAAATTTCAGTAATTTGTTGAAAGTGACTTTCCAAGTGAGTAATTTGTTCACTTTCAAGAGTAAACTGTTTTGCAGATAGGTGATGGTGCTGAACCTTGCAAGCTAAAAAGAAAAAGATCTTGGAGACTTAGGGGAAAACAAGATCCCACCTGGCAGGCAGATTTAACCTTTAGCCATATATATACCCTTCATTTGTCACCATCATGAAAAGTCTAGCCAGAATTGGCCAAAGTATAATTCTCTGAAGAATTATACTTTATTGAATTTTCTCTCTTGCTCATTCCATCTGCAGGCAATCAGGATTGGCAATCATGAATTTTCTGTGTTCATCACAACTGCTGAAGCCCATAGAAATACAGGATAGTTGCATTCTTTTTGGCCCAAACACCTCTTCCTGAAAACAATATTCTCAGCTTCTTCTAACTCTTCTTCCATCATGAACTAGGTCCTTAGAAGGAACAACACTAAGGCTTTTAGGAATCATCTTTTCTTTTTTTTTTTCCATAGGCTTCAGGGAACGGGAGTTCCATACATACAACATATTGTTGTTGTTTTTCAGTCGTTAAGTCGTGTCCGACTCTTTGTGACCCCATGAACCATATTGCACCAGGCCTTCCTGTCCTTCACTGCCTCCCTGAGTTTGCTCAGTTTCATGCTCATTGCTTCAGTGATGCTATCTAACCATCTCATCCTCTGCCATCCTCTTCTCCTTTTGCCTTCAATCTTTCCCAGCATCAGGGTCTTTTCCAAAGACTCCTCTCTTTGCATTAGGTGACCAAAGAATCTGAGCTTGAGCTTCATTATCAGTCCTTCCAATGAGCAATCAGGGTTGATTTCCTTTAAGATTGACTGGTTTGACCTCCTAGCAGTCCAGGGGACTCTTAAGAGTCTTCTCCAGCACCACAGTTCAAAGGCATCAATTCTTCAGCACTCAGCCTTCTTTATGGTCCAGCTCTCACAGCCATACATTACTACTGGAAAAACCATAGCTTTGACTATGCGGATCTTTGTCGGCAAGGTGACATCTCTGCTTTTTAATATGCTATCTAGGTTTGCCATAGCTTTCTTCCCAAGGAGCAAGCGTCTTTTAATTTCATGGCTGCAGTCTCCGTCTGTGGTGATCTTGGAGCCCAAATAAATGAAGTCTGTTACTGCTTCCATTTCTACCCCTTCTATTTGCCAGGAATTGATGGGTCCAGATGCCATGATCTTAGGTTTTTTAATGTTGAGTTTCAAGCCAGCTTTCGCACTCTCCTCCTTCACCCTCATCAAGAGGCCCTTTAGTTCTTCTTCACTTTCTGCCATTAGGGTGGTATCGTCTGCATATCTGAGGTTATTGATGATTCTCCCTGCAATCTTAATTCCGGCTTGTGATTCTTCCAACCTGGCATTTCTCATGATGTACTCTGCATATAGGTTAAATAAGCAGGGTGACAGTATACAGCCTTGTCGTACTCCTTTCCCTATTTTGAACCAATCGGTTGTTCCGTGACTGGTTCTAACTGTTGCTTCTTGGCCCGCATACAGATTTCTCAGGAGACAGGTAAGATGGTCTGGTACCCCCATCTCTTTAAGAATTTGCCAGAGTTTGTTGTGATCCACACAATCGAAGGCTTTTGCATAGTCAATGAAGCAGAAGTAGATGTTTTTCTGGAACTCTCGTGCTTTCTCCATGATCCAGCAAATGTTGGCAATTTGATCTCTAGTTCCTCTGCCTCTTCAAAACCCAGCTTGTACATCCGGTAGTTCTCGGTTCACATACTGCTGAAGCCTAGCTTGTAGGATTTTGAGCATAACCTTGCTAGCATGTGAAATGAGTGCAATTGTGCGATAGTTTGAGCATTCTTTGGCATTGCCCTTCTTTGGAATTGGAACGTAAACTGACCTTTTCCAATCCCGTGGCCACTGTTGCGTTTTCCAAACTTGCTGGCATATTGAGTGCAGCACTTTAACAGCATCATCTTTTAGTATTTTAAATAACTCAGCTGCAATACTGTCATCTCCACTAGCTTTGTTGTTAGCAATGCTTCCTAAGGCCCACTTGACTTGACTCTCTAGGATGTCTGGCTCAAAGTCCGTGACCACACCAGCATGGACATCAGGGACATTAAGATCTTTCTTGTATAGTTCTTCTGTGTATTCTTGCCACCTCTTCTTAATCTCTTCTGCTTCTGTTAGGTCCCTGCCTTTTTTATCCTTTATCATGCCCATCTTTGCACTAAACGTTCCTTTGATATCTCCAATTTTCTTGAAGAGATCTCTAGTCTTCCCCATTCTATTGTTTTCCTCAATTTCTTTGCACTGTTCATTTAAGAAGGCCTTCTTATCTCTCCTTGCTATTCTCTGGAAATCTGCATTGAGTTGCTTATATCTTTCCCTTTCACCCTTGCTTTTCACATTCCTTCTTTCCACAGCTATTTGTAATGCCTCATCAGACAGCCATTTTGCTTTCTTGCATTTCTTTTTCCTTGGGATGGTTTTAGTTGCTGCCTCCTGTACAATGTTATAGACCTCCATCCATAGTTCTTCAGGCACTCTGTCTACCAAATCTAACCCTCTAAATCTATTCATCACCTTCACTGTGTACTCACAAGGAATATGATCTAAGTCATACCTGAGTGGTTTAGTGGTTTTCCCTACATTCTTCAATTTAAGCCTAAATTTTGCAGTAAGAAGCTCATGATCTGAGCCACAGTCAGCTCCTGATCTTGTTTTTGCTGTCTGTATAGAGCTTCTCCATCTTTGGCTGCAAAGTATGTAATCAATCTGGTTTCGGTATTGACCATCTGGTGATGCCCATGTGTAGAGTCGTCTCTTGTGTTGTTGGAAAAGAGTGTTTGCTATGACTAGCTTGTTCTCTTGACAGAATTCTATTAGCCTTTGCCCTGCTTCATTTTGTGTTCAAAGGCCAAACTTGCCTGTTATTCCGATTACTCCTTGACTTCCTACTTTAGCATTCCAATCCCCTATGATGAAAAGGACATCTTTTTTTGGTGCTAGTTCTAGAAGGTGTTGTAGGTCTTCATAGAACCGGTCAACTTCAGCTTCTTTGGCATCAGTGGTTGGGGCATAGACTTGGATTACTGTGATGTTGAATGGTTTGCCTTGGATACGCACTGAGATCATTCTGTCGTTTTTGAGGTTGTACCCCATTACTGCCTTTCCGACTCTCTTATTGACTATGAGTGCAACTCCATTTCTTCTAAGGGTTTCTTGGCCAAAGTAGTAGATATAATGGTCACCTGAATTAAATTCACCCATTCCTGTCCATTTCAATTCGCTGATTCCCAAGATGTCAACGTTCAATCTTGTCATCTCATGTTTGACCACATCCAGCTTGCCTTGGTTCATAGATCTTAAATTCCAGGTACCTATACAATATTGTTCTTTACAGCATTGGACCTTCTTTTCGCTTCCAGATACATCCACAGCTGAACGTCCTTTCAGCTTTGGCCCAGCCACTTCACTCTTTCTGGAGCTACTTGGAAATGCCCTCCGCTCTTCCCCAGTAGCATATTGGACACCTTCCGACCTGAGGGGCTCATCTTCCGGTGTCATATCTTTTAGCCTTCTAACATTGTCCATGGGGTTTTCTTGGCAAGGATTCTGGAGTGGGTTGCCCTTTCCTTCTCCAGTGGACCACATTTTGTCAGAACTCTCTGTCATGACCTGTCCGTCTTGGGTGGCCCTGCACGGTATAGCTCATGGCTTCACTGAGTTACGCAAGCCCCTTCGCCACGACAAGGCAGTGATCCATGAAGGAGACAACATATCTACCCATCATACTATTTTCTTTGCAGGGAGGCAACATCATTCAGAGTGCAGAAAAGTCTATGTTAATCTTAACTATTTCATGCTCTCTTTGACTATAATCTTTACAATTATCTTTTTCTCTCTATGCACATATAGATAATACCTTCTCTGATTCTGATTTTTTTTTTTTTTGCAATCGTGCTGTCATGATCTTTCTTTCCCTCAATCATAGCTTCTTTCAGTTTTCATCTTTCCACTAATCACATTTTTATACTTCCTATTAATGTAACTCTATACACTTCTCAGACAAGAGAAATAGAACCATTATCTTATCTTATGCAGGCATACTAGAGGTTCCACAGTTCAACCATCCAGGATTATCCTTGTATCCTTCACTAATTCTCTAAATACTTCATCATAAACAATCACAATCAGTTTTATATTCATTTCCTTGCCACATGTACTTATGATGAGACTTATGGTTAAGCAATGTATTTGAAACAGACCTTTTTCTAAGCATGTACTTATGAATCACCATTCTAATTCATTCCTTGTTATCTGGATGGCCCAGTCTTTTCCCCCCCTATACTCTCACATCTTTTCCCCAGCCATCTGTTTTAAGTCACCTAGCAGAATAATATTTTCTTCTGGATCACATTCATCAACATTTTCATTTCTGGTTCTTTGATTATTACCATTCACAGCAGCATAATATAAACCAATCTATGCACTCCTACTTTTATATGCTTCCACAACAACTTCGTTGACACCGATTTGTACTTTATGACATAAATGTTAGCTCTTCCATTCATAATTAAATCTATACCTGCTCTTCCTTTTATATATCCATCAGTTTTACTTCTCATGGTCAGATCACCTTCATTCAGATTTAGTACATCTTTCCCCTTTTTCATAGTTTTACATATGCAGAACAGATCTATTGTTCTTTTATTTCATTAATATTTTTACCATTAATTCTTGTTACATTTCAAATCACAACTTTCCATTTGTCATTATCATTCCCAGATTGTCCAATAAATTTTGAACTGCACTACCTATCATGGTTTTGTTGAATCAAGACTTTCACATAGTGCAGTGTAGTAATATAGAAAGGGTTAGACAGATTACCAGCCTTAATTGTACCAATGCTACATACAGCATTCCCTGCTGATGGATGGCACTGATCACTTTTGGCATGTTTTGGTCAGTGTGTAATGCGTACAAGTAAAGCCATAGAAATACCTTGTTCTATGGAAGCTAGGATTGCTTATATAGACTTGCCTGCATCCCATCAGTTAGAAGGTACAGTACTGTATATGCAGTGAACTGACATATACTCAGTGTGTAGAAAAGGGTTTGATGGAACAAAAATAAATAGGAAACTAAAAGAAGGAAAGGAAGGAAGGAAGGAAGGAAGGAAGGAAGGAAGGAAGGAAGGGAGGGAGGGAGGGAGGGAGGGAGGGAGGGAGGGAAGAGCAAGCTTTGATGCTATTAGGCTGCTCAACTCCATCTTTCATTGTATGAACATGAAAACTGTGGCTCTTTTCCTATCTTCTTTCACATGAAACGACCAGCTGGCAACTGGATATGTTAGAAGGCTGGACATTACCTGAATTCTGATAAGCTGGGCTTAATCAGGATCCAGTTTATTCTAAGCATCAACTTCCTTTGAACTTATCTGTCACTTTTCCACCTTCTATCATACTCTTGCACACTAAAAAGCAAACCCAGGATAAAGCTGTGAAAGCAGATGAAGACATTGTTTGATTTATTATAGCTTATGTGCTATTTTAATTATTTATGTACTGAATATTCCTTTTTGGGTGTGATTATGTATTTTGCATGTTTACTTATTGTGAGAGAGATTTGTATCTATCACACATTAAGCCAACTTTATTTTCAATGCCTTAGGATAGTGTGCATCTTAAATGCACCCTTCTGTGTCTATCTTAGTTGTCCGTCTAAATGCACCTCTCTACATAAAACAGGAGGAGAGAGATCTGGGTGTTTGTTTGTTTGTTTTGGTTCAGACAGCAAAATATCTTGCCAGAAGCAAAGCCATGTACAAGGGAGCCATTATTGAAAAGTTCAAAAAGCCCCAAAATTTGATTTATCTTTTCTTGCCACTAGAAATCTGATGGTGTATCTAGTGCAGAGGGAATACAAATAAGTGCTTCTATATATGTATAGATCCCTGCACTATACAAAGTCTCAGTTTATTTCTAACCCACTAGTCTTATTAATAAGCATTTAACTACTGCATGGTAAAATAAATACTTAAATAACAACTCTTTGTTGTCAGCACCAGCCACATTTCTCTTTTTTTAAAAATAATTTTTATTGAAAGTTCTAACAGCAATAAGAACTAATACAAACTAAAATAGAACAGAGAAAATGAAAAGGAGAGAAATAAAAGAAAAAGCTAAAAGTGCAATAAGAAAAAAGTAGAAGAAAGTAGAAAAAAAGAGAAAGATATAAAGAAGTGGCTTCCGATAATCTTCACAGCAGTTATAAGTACAATTATATTTTAACTTCTCTCTCTAAAGTTACATTATGACTCACTTCTTTCTATAATCTATCCTGTCTAATCATTAAAACCATAAATCACAAGTTCATTTTTTCATTTTTACGCAAAAAGTCCATAAAGGGTTTCTAGTGACCAATAAATGTAGATATTGTCATTTTTCTAATCAAAGAAGTCAATTTGTCCATCTCAGCAAATTCTGTCAATTTCACCAACCATTCCTTCATGGCGGGTAGTGCCGAATATATTGAAATAATCTTCTATGGCTTTTTTCTAACTGTTTATCCATCAATCCTAAAAGGAAAAGTTCTGGCTTCAACTGAATATTGATTTTAAAAATCCTCTGTATCAATGCATATATTTGAATCCAAAATGTTTTAGCTTTTTTTCATGTCCACCAAGCATGATAAAATGTCCCTTCATGTTGTTCACATTTCCAACATACATCTGAAATGCCATTATAAGCACCAGCCGCGTTTCTTATTAATTTGTACAGGGCAGAAATAAGATTGAGACTGCATGGAAGGCTCTCAGTGAGGTCAGGCTGCAAATAAACAAGGGAATAGTGAGCCCAGCTGCAGTGTTGTATTATTTAATAGTGAATTGTTTTCACTGCTCCCCTATTGGTTTCATGCTTCTGATTCCATATAATACATAAGATATCCAATATTAATACAAAATATTCAGGGACTCACAAGGCATTCTTGGAGTGTACCCCTGGGGGCCATTAAACAGCTTGAAGCTACAATTCTATTATTTTCCAGTAAATTATTACTTTTTGTCTTATCAAAACTCAGTGTTAAAAAAGCAGGGAGAAAGGAAAAAAAAAAAAAAAGGAATAGGATCAGCACACAGAACGAGAGAAAGTCATAGCAAAGGAGCTGGAAAGATCCAGGCACAGTGGAAGATACAGGATAATGAAAAGACACGGCAACAAGGGTCTATGGCCTGGTTAATAAAATAAAAGCTAAAATTATGGATTGATTTAGACATGTTTTATTGAATAAAACACAATTGTCTGGATTTTTGCAACATGCTAAGCCACAAGTCCTGCTTACAAACTATCATAGCTGAAGTGCTTAGTGTAATGCACATGCATGTAATGTATTCTCAACTTCCAAACAGTTGTATAAGTTTAAACTTAACCAAAGAAAATATGAGGATTTATATTAACAAGTTATTCTGCTATGAGATAAATAAGCATCATTTTCCTATAAATTTATTTTCCAAAAGCTCTGGCAAAATGAGTAAATTTCAGCACATATAAAACTTTCTGGATTCTATTATTGGATCCATACATTACTGGGGGTTCTGTTCCAAATATGATAGTTATACATTGGGATGTTAATATATGCCTAATAATTTCAATGTATTTCTCATTATTAACATAACAAAATCATACGTTGATTTAACATGGATTTAACAATAAGTCCTACTCAGTCATGTTCTTGTTTTGTTTTAGAATTTCTACAGCGCAGAATTTTCAGTTCAGGGCATTTCCACCCTACCCCTGTTTTTGTTTCTCAAGCCCTTTGAAGCAGATTGAAGGCAATCACAATAGTCTTCACTTCTGCCCACTGGGAACAGCAGCAAAAATCAGTGCTCTGCCTCAAGGAGCTACAGGAAGCAAAACTGTCCTTATTCCCAATCCACAGAAAACAAACAAGGTAGGCACAGACCCCAATAACTGCACAGTTGCTGAAGAGGAGCAGAAATTGACAAAGCACTTACCAGTTTAAGCCATGCTGGTTTTACTTACTTGAGAAGGAGCTGCAAAGTCATCATTTAGCATTTCTCTTACAGGATCTGAAGCTCACACCAAAATATCTGAAGCTTAGACGTTATTGAAGAAATGGAATCACAGTGTCTCTAAACAACAAAAAGCCATAATAAAACCACTGATGTTGTAGGAACATAGAGCTCTGAAGTGGTTTTCAAACCAGCACCGAATCCTTGTATGAAAGTCCTCATAATGCAACATTTATTACCTTAGGCTTTGCATCATGACACTTTACATTCATCTTGAGTTGAGCCATTTGAAGGGAGTGACATTGCAGGTCAGAACACACAATCATATTTTAGAAACTTTATAACCTATATTATCCCAAGTGAAAAAAAAGGAGGTGGTGGTGGTGGTGGGGAACCCTGATTATTGAAGCTTTAAAAATCACTCCGCCAAATGTCAAATGGAAAATAATTTAAAGAAAGATCTATGATAATTCTCTTTGAAACACTGAGACATACTAACAGATTTGTTCCCCATTTCAATGCTGAAGTCTTGCTTTCCAAGTGACCTTTAAAATAGTTCTATTAAGATTGCAACTCTAGGAGAAGAGAGAAAAAGACTTGAATGCTTGCTCTTCCTTCTCCTCCGCATTCTCATTCTTAGTGTCAGATACATTCTCATTCTTCTTTTACACAGAAACTATGTTCCAGAGGCAAGTAGTTTCCAACCTTTCTGAGCCAATGGGCACATTTTAAATGTTGACAACTGCATCCTAGATGCTATCACAAAATGGCTGCCAAGTAAAAGGGTGGATGTGCCTTCTCAAAATGACTGATCTGCTAAGATAGCCAGTCTTAGAAGATCAGTTTTGTAGATAGGCAAACAAGGGTGTGTGCAGGGTATAGTTAAAAAAATCAAGATGGTGCCCATGACAGACCACACCCTGTAGAAGCCCTACATGAAGGCTAATAAATATTCTCTGCCACCCATTTTCTAAATAATTAAATGCAAATTTTAAGAATCACAAATAAGAACAGGATTTGGTAGAATCATGGGAAAGTGTTGGTTGATGTACCAGGTTTCCTCCCTTCTGTCTAAAGCACTGAAGATGAATGGCTACTAACACCATCTATATAGCTGCTTTGTGTGAGATGGGTGGCTATATAAATGTGACAAATAAATAAATAAAAATGTACAGCTACGTTAATCCTTGATATTTTAGGCCCATTGAGGCCCACCAGAACAGATTAAGAAACATAACTGGCACAGGATTTTCCTCCAGTAAAATGCCTTCTCTGCTTAGGATATCCTGCAATAACAAAGCTTAGTATATATTTAATGTGAAAAAACCTCAGATAGTTAGAATGACCTGTTCACTGAAAGGAAAAAGAGAGAAAAAAGTGATAAATTTTAAGCAAGCAGCCAACCCAGAGAGAAACTGAAAAGGAAAGCAAATACAGAAAGAAAGCAGGTTGAATAAAAGAAAGCACACCACTGATTCATTAAACTGAGGCACAATCTCAGCAAAGGCTCTGTATAGAAATGCTAAGGCACAAAGTTTGATTTATACTCAATAGCTAAATTTAAATTCCTCCCCCTTGGCTTTTTTCCTCTCAGAATTTTGAGATCCCTGTAAGTGAACCACAGCAGAATCTATTCATTCTAACTTCAATGCCTTGGATTTTTTCCCCTTAAGCAGATGAAGAGTGCCAGTTAAAAAACAATGCTGCTATTCTCAGGAAAATAATATGACCAAAATTACTTCCTACATCACAAATGATGCACAGGAACTGTGGCTGACATTGTATTTGTATTTAAAAAACAAACAAACAAAAAGCCAAATTATACAATCAGCCCTTGTGGTGAGGAGTTGTGTTTGAAATATATATTTCATATTTTATAGTAAAGTACAAGTAGTCTTCATTTAATGACCACAATCGGGATTGGCAACTCGGTTGTTAAGCGAAGAGGTTGCTAAGTGAAACACTATTATTTTATTATCTTACTTCAGCTTTCCTTTGCTTTACAGACCTGCGAAGATCATAAATGTGAGGACTGGTCACAAAGTTACTTTTTCATCACCATCATAGCTGCAGATGGTTACTAAATGAGACAGCTGCTAAACAAGGACTACCTGTAGCTGCAATACCAATCAACAATTAAACAACAAATGCTGTTGTGGCAGAAAAACTAATAGAGTCCACCAAAGTATTTTTTTTTTTTTTATGAAACGAATGCTTTCTTTGAAATTAGTTGAATTAGTCAAAATGAAAGTTTTACTCAGCCTGAAAGGAGACATTGCAAAGACCTTGTGATCTGATTGCCATAGAAGGCAGCATCTGCTTTAGAGGCAGCTGGTTACTGGATCAGTGTAAGTTACATCAGAGAATGTCATGGCATTGCTGTGCATGTAGGGGGGACCATTCACACATTACACAGTGACAAACTCACTTTGCTTCTGGATTCTCAGTTTCATGTTTTTCTTCAGCTTGCTATAAAGAAGTCTTACTAACTTAGGAGCCATAGATGATGCTTCCCAAATCTTTAATTGATGTGGAGCTTCCAAGTGGCAATTATACCTGGATCAAATAAATAACAAGTTCTTAAGTTGAATATACTACCAAGAAGCACTCAGATAAATCAAACATATCTTTTAATTCTGGAAAATGTTTGAAACTAGTTTCCTCAGGGCTGAGTTGATCCCAAGTAATACCCCAAATAATTGGGGTTTAGAGCTGGATGTGAGTAGTAGTAGTTATGAAAGGAAAATCTTGCAGGATTTTGTCTTTGCTAAATAAATGCATTTAGTATCTTGCATATTTAGAAATGTATTTAGAAGAAATGTATTTAGTATCTTGCATATTTTTTAAAAATAATGTGTTGGAATAAATATAAGAAGGCGTCTCAAAATATAAATTAATATTGGATTTATGTTCACCTCAATCAAATTTATCGTACTCCAAATACTCATAGAAATTCATATCTGCCTAGATCATCTTTCATCTGCATCAAAACAGAGGACATGTTTAAGTGTATTAACTGAGAAGGATTCCTGAGGTGTCTTATAACATAAAAACAAAGGAGTCAAAACATAATCTAAAACCTCAAACCTTATACTTTTCTAAATTATTATTGTGATTGCGTGATATCAAGTTTGGTTTACACTCATTCTTAGAGCAACTAGACAAGATCAAAGTTATTAATGAGATAAGATTAGGGATATAAATTTCTATTCTATTTACAAAATATTGTCAGCATATAATGAAATGTTCTGCCTTGCTCCCCATACTGTAATTCCATCAATACTTTCAGAAATGTGTAATCATAGAGGCAAGGAGTTCTAAAGCCAGATTAAAAAGAAAAGAAGAAAATGAACATTCTTGACATATACCTCATCATAAATTTAACCAGGGAGAAGGCACACCATTAATAATCACCCATGATTTAGGAGTTGAATAAATCATATCAATCCAAAATGTAAAACTTGGCAAAAACACAAAATAAATCAAAGCCCACTTCACAAACTGTCAAGAGATCGTATCAAAGACTTCCTTGGCATTCAAAGAAATTACAGTGACTGGGTCTTGTTGATTTTGACTTAAAATAAGAACATCAATTAAAAATCTGATACTACATGAATCCAGCCTGAACTGAAACTGGAAGAGCATCCTGATCATCTACAGGCCAAAGTGGCTGTTAAAACCTTAGTATTCACATTTATCAAGGAATTAGGTCTATAGTTAGAACAGATGATAGCATCATTGCCTGTTTGGGAATAACTGTGATGTGTGCCTGATTAAAACTAAAAGACAAGGAGTTATCTCAAAAAGCTTCACTGCACACCTCAAATTAAATAGAGGACAAAAACTCAATATCCTTTCTATACCAATCAGCTGGTAAACTAGCCCCCAATTTCATAGATTTAATTGTAGTGACAATTTCTTGAAGCAAAAGAAATGAACTAAAATTAGTAACCTGATCCTGTTACAAATGAACCCAGCTTCTGTAAGAAGGAATCTTATCTCATTTTCTGCTGATGAAGAATTAATGTGCTTGATGAATCCATATAGACTTCCCCATTTGTATCCCAAACAGATTATACAAGATTGCATTTAAAATCCAAAGTCAATACTGCAACTTACTGGACTTCACTCCCTTTTACCAAAATCTTTAACTTATGCATCTTAATCAAAATTATGTTCTGGAAGAGTAAAGCTTGTTATTAAATTCGTATTTAGGAGAGATCAAGATCTATACAGTATTGGTCTAGAGATGGATGAGATACAAAGAACAATAAAAATTATTTAACTGTTTTCCTCTAAAATGTAAACTTTCCCAATTGTTTTTTTCTTTTCTTAGGAAGTGTGTGCAGTAATATGACCCCCCGCTTTTATTGCTATATTTGGTAATATTGTAGATGTGTGGGTCCTTTAATTCTGCTGTGTGCATTTGCATTTTTAAATAGTTTGATAATAAAATCATTTTAAAATAGAATCTTTAAATATTTATGCAGCAGGTGAAGCTGATCTAACCCAACTCATCTCTGTGGATGAAGTAACCAAATGTTGCTCAGATGTTGGTAATGGAAAGAGATAGGTAGAGAGAAACTGGGATTTATCGTACAGAATTCTTTGTAATGTTCCCCAGCTGAATTTAATGTTTTGTTTTTGTAAATGAATAGCAAGCTGTAGAGACTGCAATCAAGAGTGGAAGCAAAGCTGGAAGGATGGAGATATTTATTTCCTTGATCGCTAGTTTTCCCCAAAGTGGTTCCCCTTATTTTGCTTTTCCCCTCTCCAACAATAGATAAACAGCTGAGGGACAATTCTGTGAAACCTTTGATTAATCACCTCCTTCCTACTCACCCTTCTTTTTCTCCTGATTACACCATCTAATGGCTACTTTTCATGAAGATTTAAGAAAAAGATTGGGGGAAATTACATAGAATGCTGCCAATCCTGCAGTTTGGTTCTATGACACCTTCCAGACAAAGTGATAATAACGGAGCAACCATTCATTGCACCTTAAACATATGACATATCGCTATATGGTTGGTCCACTAGCAAAAGCTCTAAGGTTCTGTATTCTGGAGAGTTCTCAAATTTAGTTCCACATTAATTTTTCTTAAAAAAACAAGTGTGGTGAGGGAAGAACAAGGATTGGGCAGAATATCAGTGGGCTACCAATCTTTGTAGAGGGAGTGCTGGGGAGTGATGAGAGCAACCTATGCATAACATGGTTGATGAGGGTGGTGGCTATATGGAAAGGCCATTGTGTTTGGAATAGATCCAAGAACAATCTGCCTTTCAAAAGCTACCATGACTAATTATTTTATTATTTTGACATTTAAGAGGTAATAGAGGCAAGAGGTAATATAAAGAGTTGATGAGGCAGGAAAGTTAAGAGTGAGGGAGGAAAACAAAGGTTGGACAGTCATTTGTCTGGGATGGTTTATGGCATGCTGGCTGGGGAATTCTGGGAGTTGAAATCCACACATCTTCAAGTTGCCAAGGTTGAGAAACACTGGTTTAAGGATTTCTGCCCTAGGTTGGATTAGAAGACCCTGAACCCTTATGATTCTATGAAAGAATAGCAAGTGTTGAATGTCAGAAAATAGCAATGCTTAACATTTTAAAGCCGTTGGGTCAAAATAATAAGATGAAACCCAGAGCACATTTCTGTGAGTGATTGACTCCATCTATACTGTACATTTCTGTGTCTACTGTATAGCCCAGGTACCCTCTGTTCCTCATGTACTTATTTTTACCTGGCTTTTTTTCAGTGGTAGTGCTGTAAAGGTAAATGTGTTCCAGGTCAAATCTTGTGGTAGGTAAGAATCACCGAGAACTTCTAGCATTCCCAACAGCTTGGTAGCTGTGGTGTGAATAATATGAATTAAATACAGTTTTGAGTTTGGCAGGAGAGAATTCTTAGTGGAAGGAAAAAGGAGCTCTTTGTTAGCCATAATTCTTCCCTTTCCTACACATTTGAATAATATAACTTGTATTCTGTTGAAATACTTCTATATAATAAGTAGGAAGAAATCAATTTTCTTGTCAGCCCCTTCCACTCTTACTCTGCTTATATGGAAGGTGTGTTCTGTTGAAGACAGATGGGATTTTGAAATTCAGTCAAAGGGTACATCAAAGTAATTCAAGGGCCACATATAACCCAAGGGTACCTATAACCTGAGGGAGCTATCTTTTCTACAGAGGTCTAGCCTTGAAATAGCACTGCTGGTTTTGTATCCATACTAGTGTCTGATAGGGATATTTGTGGAAACATCATTTGTGGGAGTTGTCCAATTTCCTGATTTCCCAGTGTGGATGCTGTCCTTTCTCTCGCAGAGCAGTGTGCAAGAGCACATCCACCCTTTCTGCATGGCCAGTTGCCAATACTGGCCATTCACTGCTTTCTGAGTTTAGGAGAAGATGATGTCATACTTGTAAATCATTGTAAATGCATGCTGCACCCATGTTTTCCAGCTTTGACCCAAAATTGCTGCTTTCCAACCTGAGCTGTTTTAATCCTTAAGAGCGGATGGTCTCCAGAGCTTTGTTCTGCTCTAGTGGCAGCCCCAGCTCCAACTGGATGCAGGGCTTGGATGACCCTCCCCTACAGTGGTGGATCACTGCTCTGGGCTGCTATTTCATCCTAGGACACCAGGCTCCTATACCTCTTTCTCTTTCTCTTTCTCTTTCTCTTTCTCTTTCTCTTTCTCTTTCTCTTTCTCTTTCTCTTTCTCGTCAACCCTAGAAGTTAATGCTCCATTCAACCCTTACATCTCCCAGTGGGCATCCTTTCCATTTCTGCCCAGGCTGAGTGAAGTATGGCTTCTTTGTTTTCCCTTTGTTTACGCACAGTATTGTCAAGTTTCCCTTCCTTTTTTAAAAAAACACTTTTAAGTTCCAGTGCAGGAACTTTCTATGAAGCTGACTATCAGTTCTTTCCTACAAAGCTTCCGTGGACTTGTGGCAGAATGTTGGAGTGAAAGAACAACCTATTTCCTCTAGTCAGTTTCATTGCTGTGATGAAGTTAATTTCCTTCTAACAATATATTGCTGCTTAATATCTTTTTGGTTAAATGTCATCTGGGGAAATAATACATACATGTATCCATCATTTCACAAACTGGTAGTAGGAGATGCTGATATGATGACTCACCAGTCCACAGAGTAGGATAGATTATCACATTGTGCTCACTCATAATGTGGCTTCTTGGTTTTGACTTAAGGGGATGCGTGAACTCAGCGTTTATGGTTTGCAGCACTCTGCTATTAGCATTATGTGTTAATCAAGCCAGTACGATTTGTTCAATAAATCATGGTTAAAACAAATAAAAGCTTTAAATAAATTGTTAACCCAGTATTAAGCATGCCTAAATAAGCTGATTGTGTAAGCAGGAACAACTACATATGGAGGATGTAGCTTGATTAGGCAGGAAATAATGAGAATGATTACAATATTAAAAACAGGCTATTGAAGGACCACCGTAAAAAAAATGAGAATATAATTTCTGAAGTGCAAACTATGCATTGTATTAAACCAAATAATTTTTAAAGCATGTTCTTAATTCTTATCCTGAAAGAAAGGCAACCTGCACAACCTGAATTCAGGCAAGTCAGGACAACTGAAAATGACAATTTTTAGATCTGGTTTCCAGTGCAGCTTATTTTTAAAGTTTCACTATAACAGTGAATATAAAAGACCCCACTGGCCTTTTGTAAGGCTCTAAAGACCTGGTTATGTGCCTGGGCCTGGGGCCCTGAGTGTGTGAAAGGTACCATCTTCTGTGTTAACAATCATGGATTATAACATCCTTAGCTGCTCTGTATATTTTAATTTTTGTAATGTGATGGTAATTTGTTTTAATTTGTTTTGTGATTGCTGCTCAGAGTCACTTATAGTGAGATGGGTGGCCATACAAATTGAATAAACAAACAAATAAAAGTGCTCAGTGTATGTTTGTGTGTGTGTGTGTGTGTGTGTGTGTGTATGTGAATGTACCAGGGGCATTTGGAATTTTGTAGTGGGCACATACTCAAATGATTACCATGGAAGACTTGCCTCTTCATGACATGGCTGCCATGGTGAGCAGAGCCAGTCATAAAACCTCCATTGACCTTCTTAGGAAGTTCTTTTTCACCCTAGGGGACTTTGTGGGATTGGGACCTAAAGGCATTTCTATAAATCCATACAGTGCTAGAGGCTGGTGAATAGAAGTATATAACCTAACCCCAGGCCATTTTTAAAAACCAAATTGGTGTGCTAAGATAGCAAATGTGTCAAGATAGCAAGAAAGGAAGTGTGTGTGTGTATCAGGCTACCATATCTGGCCAGTAAACATCCAGACAACCACTAGATGGAAGCAAAGATTTCACTGTATATTTACTGCCATCCAATGGTGATCTGCATACCAATAGAGGCGAATGTGTGTAGCTCAGGGTTGAACTGTAGAATCCTTGGGGTTCTCTGAGCTTGGTTCTTTTCCTGCAAACCTTTCATTACTTGGCTAGGTAACATCTTCAGTGCAAGAAAAGAACCAAGCTCAGAAGGATTCCACAGGTCATCTGCATTTTTGCAGCCCACATGTGGCTGCAATTCAGAGGCTGCTCTGGATTGAACTGGAGAGTCAGTAGGCCAAAGAGGGCTTGAAACCATTTTACAAATTTGGATAAAGGGAGGTCCTCGCTGGGTGAATTTGGACCAGAATTAACTCTCAACTTGATCTATCTCTCAAGGTTGTTATATCTAAAAATTTGTGTACGTTTATGCATGTGTGTGTGAGAGAGGAAGAAAGGTGAATGAAAAAGAAGTGCATTCGTACAAACTGCTCTCACTTTCAGCCTGTCTCCATGTGTGATGTTAGCAAACCATGGACAGCACATCAGCAGAAGGTTAAGTTAAAGTAGGCTACATGAAAATTAACAGATTTTTAAAAATTGTATTTGATTGTGCTGGAATCATTACTGTTATCCCAGGGATGTTGATGTCATCATGTCCTGTAGAATATACTTGGTCACCTCTTGTGTTGAGGCAAGCACTTAAAAACAATATATCAAAGGAAGTGACACATCAGCTGTTTCTCCTGCATTTTCATACCCTTGCCTGCTCATTAAGGCACTGTGAGAGCCCATCTCCATCTCAATGGCATTAATTGCAGCCGGTTTGTCAGTAGCACCAGAGGCAAATAGTTTCGCAGCAGTGTGGGGGAAGAGAAACACATTACTAATTAATCTGGGGGCTCCTGGAGTGATGTTGAAATTGGTTGCTCTTTTTGGAATTATGCCTTGATGTGTTTCTGACAAAAAGGAGGCTTTCACGTATAGTTCTTAATCCCTTAGGAACAGAGCATGCTGTAATATGTTTAGTTGATAATATATTGGCTAAAATCAGAACAAAAAGAAAAACCTACCAATATTTTGCAAGAAAAAGGTCCATGGGGAATAGAATTTAGCTCATGCAGATTCAGTTCATTTCAAGTGTTTTTCATGCATGAAGTTTCACTGTTCCTTTGGGAGAAACTTCTGATAGGATTGAACAGCCAAACCATGTTTTTAATTGGAGAAGACAGCCTTCTGGGGGGTGGGAGGGGGGTGTCATTCAATCTGACCCTGCAACCCTTTAAATTATAATTGAAAACCTGCTCCCCCCCCCCCGGACTGTATTGTCTTTTTTTGTTGTTGTTATGGTGTATGTTCGCCCTGTTATGATTAATCTCTTTGGTTAGCTTTTTTTTTGAGATTTTTTAATCCTGCCTTTGTTATTTTTATAATTAACTTAAGGTGGCGAATACCTAATATTCCATCCTCCTATTTTCCCCACAACAACAACCCTGTGAAGTGAGTTAGGCTGAGAGAGAGCAACTGGCCCAAGGTCACCCAACCAGCTTTCATGCCTAAGGCAGGACTAGAACTCACAGTCTCCTGGTTTCTAGCCTGGTGCCTTAACCTCTACACCAAACTGGCTCTCTTTTAGGTACTGTGCATGTTTTTTCTAAAAAATCTGAATGCTGCCCAGAGTCATTGCTGAGTTGTACAGACTTTCAAATCCAAATTATAAATAAATTATATAATTCAGATTTTGATAGTATGGCATAGCTGACTTCATAAAATGACTGTCTTAGGGAAGAGTTTGCCTGTTCCACTAATTGGCTGCCCAATATTTCGCTATCCCAGGCTGTGCCCTGCCAGCCCAATTGCCTTTAAGTTATGAAGAAGTGGACAATTTAATTCATTCATTATAATTAATAACTAATTATTAATTTAAATGAACGAAATAGTATTTGTAAAAGATCAATTGCATTACCATTATTATGGCTGGTCACACAGTCAGCCAGATGTTTAGACTGGATTTGCCATTTTTATCCACATATCGAGTCCTTCCCAAGGACCTGGGATAGGCTGATGTTGTTGTTTGATGGTATTAAAGGTATTGTTGCAGGATATACAGTAAGCTGTTCCAAGTAAAGCTGCCTTTTGTAATTGACTGATGGTGATTTTGTCAGTGCTGATGGTCTTCAAGTGGTGGTGCTCCAGATGTTTTGGGATTGCACCCAAGGCACCTATAACTATTGATACTATCTTTGCTTTCTTTTGCCATAGTCGTTCTACTTCTATTTGCAGGTCTTCATATTTTGTGATTTTCTCTAGTTCTTTCTCTTCTATTCTGCTGTCTCCAGGAATTACAATGTCCACTATCCAGACTTTTTTGTCTTTCTTATCAACAGTTGTTAAATTGCTTTAGCCTCTTCATTTTCTATTACTTCGTCTGTTTTGTGGTCCCACTGGTTCTTGCTTGCAGGCAAATGGTATTTCTTGCAGATATTCCAATGCATCATTGTTGCTACTTTATCATGCCATTGTTTGTAGCAGTCCACTATCTTCTTCAGCATCTAACTACTAGTATTATTGTTATTCTTATTTAAAAGTTTATTTGGCAGGGAACCTGGTGGGATACTATGGAAGATAAATTAGTGGCTAGCGACAAACAAGAATATAACCTTTTGGATGAAAGGAATAGAAGGACACACACAAATATGCAAAGGGGAACACTCATGTTCTTGCTTTCAGACTGTATCTACATGTGATGCTAGCAAAACATGGCCAGCTCTGTCTGTGATTTTTTAGTGTGTGTTTTTAAAAGCATGCTCGATCCATTTACTTATGGTGAAAGCAAAGCAATCAGCACAATCTGAATTCAGGTAGTGCATGACAATTGAAAATGATCGCTATTTCCTCTACGGCTTGATTTTCAGAAGGGGAACATGTCAAAAAAAGAAACAAGCCCTGTTTCCCTTCCGTACTAAACAAATCATAGACCCAGAGCCTCCTGCATTTTGGTAAAGGAGACTGGACTCTACTGCGGTCATTTATAGCTACACTGTGAAATGGGCCCAAGCAAACGCCAAACTATTTTTGCAGCTAAAACCCAACATTTCATACATATGTCACCCAAAGTGTTTTGATATTTAAGAAAAACCTTAGAATGTACCATTTATCTGGTTGTTACTTCCTTAATATTTACTATTCCTTTTAGTAAGGAAGGCAGGAATTTCTAATATGAAATCTATCTCAAAATTGTGTATGCAAGAAATTAGGGCAGAAGGCCCAGGTCCGATGGAAAGTCAAGGTGTGGGATTTTCATGTTTAGACTTTATATGCGTGTCATGTGGAGTTCCTTGTGTTTAGAATAGATTAGCTGGATTTTCTAAAAACCCTGTGGTAAAGCAAGTAGAAACAAAAAGGAAGGGAAAAAGGAAAAACAAAAAAAGAAAGGCTCTTTATGTGCTCAGGCAGGAGGCAGAAAGTCTGAAATTAGAGTAACTGTGCTGAGCATAAATTGCCAAAATGACTAAGAAGATAAAATACCAAAGAGTGCCGTCACTTAGCACATAGAAGAAATGTGTATTCAACTGCTGTGGTGCAGAACACTTTCATATGTCACCAGACATTTTCCTGCTTTTTATCTTCTTCTTTTGCACATCTCAATGAGGATTTCATGATTTATGGCAAAATATTCTATAATTTAATTGATTAATTTTTCACTGAGAGTGAAAAATAATAAACAGAAATCACTGTGTTCACAGAAGTTGCATAAAAAGATACAGAAAACCTAAAACACAGCACAATATTACAAACAGATAGCCCCATAAAAAAGGAAGAACGAACCCAAGTTTTCAAATCCTTTACCAATTAATTCCGGTATAATTGGAAATAAAGGCAGAAAATGCACTTCCCCCCCACCTCCTCCTTCTCCTCCTCCTCCTCCTCTTCCTCTTGCAAATAATGAATTTTGCTGTAACACATCAAGAAGGCCAAGCACAGAATCTGTTTCTTCACTTCTTGACCCTATAAGGAGCAATACAAAATGTATGGTAGTGGCACAATGAATGATTATATAGTGGAATACCTTTATATCTTCTGATCAAACTTTGTTTTTCAAAGGGACAGTAGCTTGCCAGCGGGTTCTATCAGCAGCCATAGTTTCTAATTCCCTTGGCTGGATGTCACAGTGGCAGAGGGCTTCTTTCACAGCACCTTTGTAGCACTTATGTGCTTGTCAATGACATTTATAAGTCATTTTAATACCCCAAAGTGAAACTTGAGTATACTGTGATAAATAAGGATATTAAAATATTTCAACATTCAGTACATCAAGAAATTACCATCCATCCGTCCATCCATCCATCCATCCATCCATCCATCCATCCATCCATCCATCCATCCAGTCTGTTCACAGAACTACTACGGCATTACATTCTGTACCAGCTCCACTTTTTCAAAACTCTCTTGATAGATCTACCACATCTAGTCTGCGAAATTCCAGGTGATCACTAGATGGCAGTAAATAGTTAAGTTAGTAGTTCAGAGTTTTCTACATCTCTTTGCTGCCTTTCAAGTTTTCGCTTCCCAAACTGGTAACTTGGCTTCTGTGTGGAACATGTTATAGTAGACAGTAGCTGGCTGCATACATTGTCCTCAGCCCTAATACAGTTGGTTTCATTTTGAGTGAACTGGTTAAGCAAACCTGCCATTTTGGTTTGTGGCTTTGTGGATGTTCCTAGACAATAGAAATTTATTAAACAAAACATATTGGAGTAAACAATAGGTCAGTGAAATGTGTGCGCTGACTGGGCCAAGGCATATACGGTTAGCTCAGATTTTTCAAAATATTGCACTGGCCCAAACTGTGTAGAAGCACACAGGACCAAAATATCATCTCATGGTCTAGGAGCAAACCTGAGTTCAGAATTACTCCAATCAATCAATCAATCAATCAATCAATCAGTCAATCAATCAATCAATCAATCAATCACAAACTAACAAATAAATATAGATGCCTTTTAAAATGTAAAGATTCCAAGTAAGCCACACAGAGTGTTAAGAAGTAAACAATAAAAACAACAGCACGGCTTTTTAGATATTTGGGAGTAGCTTTTGCAAACATCCATAATTCTGTTTTTAAAGTGGCAGCAAAGCACATAATCTAACATGTGCCCTTGGGCAACCACTGGGAGCTTCTCTGTGCTGACTCCAGGAGTTTTCTGCTGCTAAAAAATTTGAAATTGAAGTTTTTGACATAATGGGGCTTTCATTTTATCTGTCTTGGCATATGCCAGAGTAAATAAGGCAGGGCCACCATGCCATCTACAGTATATATGCATTTGTGTGTGCAGATACACATTTCTGTGATATCTATTTTTCTAGTTAGCGATCATTTCTCTGTATCTCTCTCACACACATGGAAGCATATTCTCTGTGTGTGTGTGATATGCTCTGAATGCTTGAAAACTGATTCAGAAAAAGCACATCATACAAGCACATGTCTCTGCTATTCATTAAAGTGATCTATCGTTTATATGAACCTGAAAAAAGATGCAGCTGCTTTAAAGAGATAACATATTCAAGTTAATGCTACTCTTTTTTTCAGATCTGAAGTACTACATCAGAATCCTATTTAGTGAAAACAGGCCAGCTTCATAAAACACAGATTGATGTTCACAATTAAAATTAAGCAGTGTTCAAATTAAAGCACATACAGAGAAAAATTGGTTTAATTAAAAGCAGAAACTTCCAAACTCTTGAAAATTAACAAAGAATGCTGAAACAAGAGTGAAGACATAGCTACTTTAAAGAGTTACAGACAGGTTCTACACTTGTACATTTATGAGTTTGGAAACATCTTTTCAGAACTGTTTGGTTTACAATGGTGTATAAACCAGCTTACACTGTAGGAAAAGATGCTTTACAAGTTGCTACATGAGTATAGCGTATTTGAATGGAATTTAGTGGTATACCGTTCACATGTTCATTTTAAAGCACAGATATACAATCTTTTCAGGCTACATCTATTTGGCTTTATGAGAGGCAAGCTGGGAGTACTGTCCAAAAAGTGGGTGGAACCCAGGGAAAACTCTAGTTTTGATTTAAGCATCACGTTAATTATATGAATTAAAAATACAGTGATTATTCCCTACATATTCTTATACTTTTTTAGATATTAAAAGTACAGTTCAGTGGCAATTGTTGAATATGATGGGGAACACACATGGCTTTGTGGGGCTATAGGTTCTGCCCTCCTAGTTTAAGGAACCATCAAGATATTAGAGGAGTTCCTGTCTCCTCTGTTTGAGTGACTGCCTGTTAAGCATGACAGCTGATGAGGGAAGGATGAATATACACAAGTTCTAGCAGTCAAGATAATACATAGTATATTATTCATTACATATACATGAATTATGCAGTATGCAAACTATTCTGAAAGCTGGTGTACCCATTTGTATATTTCACTTGATAACTTGTTGCTGATAAAATATGGTGTTTCCTTTCCCTATCCTGGGAATATCTCAGTGCTGAGAATGACTGTATTCTGTTTGATTTGTGATAGCTGATTCACACATGCAAGTTGTCAAGTGATACACATGCATTTATGAATCAGCTCTGGATGTCATTAATTAAAGAGATTTGACCATAATAACTTTTATTTTTTAGGAATCAAACATATGCTTATTTGTGAACCAACAGCTAAATATGGTTACACAAAATAATACAGAATTTATGACCTTAACTTTTCATATGAGGAAGGATGTTCTGAGTGCATCAAAATATATCAATCCCGGGAGTTCCTCATCATGTACAGAATATTTAGCTCTTGCTTCCTCCTTTAATGTGCATCGCTATAAGTCTTCTCAAAAGTTGATGAATTTAACCATTTAATAATTTTCCACATCTATAACATCCATTATTTCTTATTTCAGTCAGTCCTGGTTGCTGGTTTATGATATCCCTGCACAACTAATAAGGTTAGTTGGTACCATTTCTTATAATTGCCTTCATACATCATTTTTATTGAAATGATCCTTATATTCATCATTTCATTATTTGTTCTTACTTGCCATCCTTTCAGTTTTCTGTGCCCATTTAGCTATGGAAGAAATTGCCGTAAGGTATGTCAGCATGCCAATACTTCCTAAGCTGGCTTTATAAAAGTTATGTATCTTCCATAATGTAATGTATCAGTGATTTTCTGTCTTAGAGCATTCCACGCTAAATTCTTTTTGACCCCTATGAAATAGGACTTTCTCAATAGCAGCAGTGATTTTGCATTGTGCTTAACTTTATCTATTCAATCTGAGTTTGGCCTATAGACATAGTCCTTCTGTCAGACAAGAAGATATACTCTTCTAACTCTTTTACTGTTCTTTATATAACCTTTTTTTTAAAAAAAATAAATCTTTCTAAAACTCCACATTTACCTGGAAATTAGTCCAATTGAGGATAATGAGGCTTACTTTGAGTAGATATATATAGGTTTGCATTGTAAATGTAGCATCTCCTAAGTAGAATTCTCCTTGCCATTCTGCATTTTCCATAAATGTGCTAGTTAAATCCACCCACCAGTGTTTAAAACTATTTATAGTGACACATTAGGAAGTTTCATTAGCTGTTGTAGGAAAAACATTTTAACCACACTAATTTTGCCCAGAAAGGATATTTTAAAGTTAAACCCCACAACAGAGTGCTCCTGAATGTTTTTAAATCAGTGCAGAAAAGTTATTTTTGTTTAATTCACCAGTATGTTTGCTTAACTATCCTCTACATTTCTAATGATTTGCTAATCTTGCTGGGTGATTACATAGATATGTGTTCAGCTTAATTACTTCTCACTGGGTATGGGGGAGACTGACTTTTAAAATGGTAACTGTTTTGTGAGGTATGGGCCTGGAGATGGCCTAGTCTAGGCTGAACATGTGATAAAACAGGAATAGACACCTTTTATTCTCCCTACCACCAAAAGTCAAACTTGGTATGTCTGGTGACATGGTGGCACTGCATGGGTGAATATGAAAAATATTGTCCTGTTTGCTTTTCAATGCATTTAGGAGAAATTTTAAGGGTTAGGGTGAAATCAGTCCAATGAAACGCTTTGCCATCAATTTCAGCAGTGCAATCTGGAAACTCCTTGGGCTACAAAATTGGGATTTGGGTCATGGGTTTTCTTCCTTCCTTATGGCCATATGTTGGTTGCACATGCCATCCCTGAAACTGTGACTGGATAAGGCCTGACCACAACTTCCCAGCCAGCTGATTTCTCTGCAATTTTGTATATTGAATAATAAAGTCTGTACGTAAAGGACCATGATTAAACCCTGTGATACTCTGATGCTTAAGGAAGTGGGGGTGGGGGGTGGAAAGAAGAAGAGTGCCACTGAATTTCAACAATCAGGATAAAAATGGTGGATCTTAGGGGATGCAAATTTGGGTTGATCTGTTGAATTTTTCTGTAGACTTTAATTTTTTAAAAAATGAACTTTTATTCAAATTGTAAATTTGACCCACCATCTTAAACAGAGCAGATGTATCTCAGTTTGTTAATCCTAATTCATACTAAATAATTAATCCCAGCCCATTCTTTCCCAATGGAAGTTTTAGAACAAAGCTCTCAAGTGTCTGAGAACCTTTTCCAATCATAAGACCGCCAAGACAACCTTTTTCTATCAGTATTATTGTAATCCATACCAGCCAGGCTTTGAGAAATTTATAGGCAAATCAAAGACAATAATTCTCAACTCTTGCTGCTGCCTGTATTCTTAATCTTTATTAATCTGTTTATTTATCAATGGAACAGTCAGGTTGGCTAATAAACAATTAAAAACTCATTTAAAATCTCATAAAATTAGCTAAGAACACTATTAAACTAGGATGAAAGAAAAAGTCCTGACTGAAAAAGTAGTCAACTCCTTTTCTGAAAGGAAGGCATGAAGGCTGAGCACAAGTTCTAACGGGCATTTCAGTTTCTGAGCAGTATAGGGGAAGACCTTCTCTTATATGCCTGACAAACATACCTCAGAAAGTGAGAGCATCTTTAAGAGAGCTTTTCTGCTGATATTAATAGGTCTTTATCTTGTGATGGGCCAGGCCCATCCCACTAGATCCAATGGAATGAGTATATTCTGGGTCCCTTCTCTGAAACAGTGCCATCTAATGGGACCCAGGAAGTATGTCTTCTCTGATGCAGTAGCTATCTTATGGAATAGCATCCCCCCTGAGATCTGAATGGCCCTGATCCTATTCACCTCGTGGAAAACCTTGAAGACCTGGCTTTTTTCTGATGCGCTGGGGCCAGGCTCTTAATAGAGCCCAACATGTATAGTTTGATTGGATTATATTTTTTAGGGTTTTCAGCTTTCTGTAATGTTGTTTGATTATTTCGTGTTTCTAGTTTTATTTGGTGAGTTGCCCAGAGTCACAAGACCGAGATGGGCAGCTATATATATATTCTATAAACAAAAAAACCCAACGAATCCCACTCTTGAAGTAATTGGCAACTGCTTGTTAGTAGTCTTGAGCATAATTTCTGCAGAAAGACAGGATACACATCCAGTGAAAGAGATAATTAAATAATCTCTGTCTTCTGAATGCCAAAGATTCATACTTTTATAAACATTTGCCATAGATTCCCTGACATGACTCTTTTTTCCCCTAAGCTTATACAAATATTTGAAGATATTTAGGAAAATATATGTCTGTTCTTCCTTCTTATTGGTTCCCCCTTTTCTGCAGCTTTTCCAGTTAGCTGTTTGAGATGGAACTACCATACCTGTACATGGCATTTCAAATGGAACTACACTACCACACTTTATAATGCTGGCAATAAAACCACAAAAATAGCTGCTGATTTGCAAACTTCTACCAGTGTTTCACAACAGCAGACAATAAGTATAAGAACCTCATTCTAGCATACACAAACTGGAAGAAAACAGTCTCAGACTGTGGGCATTTTAGATTATATTGATTTTGGCCAGTTATAGAATTGTTTAATCTGCCATCCAGATCCTTTTGTGTTTATGAGACACAACTTCCTCAAGGCAGTCCAGAATAACAAATGTTTTGTATGTGCCTTCATGAGTTCATTTTTAAGAGAAAATACCTCTTCTTGCTAACCAGCCTACTGATACAGTATTTATTATAGGCCTCTTTCCTGATAATGGCCCACCTGCACTTCACCTCCCTCAAGTTTACAGAAAGTTCCCATCAAAAAAAGATACCTCATAATTACCTTATTTTCATATCCCCATCACAAAGTTTTATGTAGGCCAATGCCTGATGGGAGTCAGCTGCATCTCCAGACCAATCTTGAAGTTCAGTCTGGTGAGGAGAAGGTCTTTAAGTACTATTCTTTTCTCAGATCAGTTCATCCACTGAAGGTTGATCACTAAATAGCTCTGGATGAAGCAGCTTTTTACTGTTAGGGAATCAAAAGGATTTGAACTATTTATGTAGATGTCAGAACCCTTCTGCAATTTACTCAGCCTTTCTCTTTTTGAGGCATGAATTATCAAGCTTCACATCTTTCTTTGCACATATGGTCTCTTGGCAAAGCAATGGCTTCAGGGCACTGTATTAGAGCAAATGTTCAGAAAGAAGAAAATGTTCCTGACACGGGGAGATTTTAGGAATCAGGAAATAATCATGCCTTAGCTACTGTACTGCTGTCATCTGTTGTGATGATGATGCTAGTGGAGTGGGCTCAATTAATATTCTGCTGTCTGGGCTTCTCATGGTCTTACAAAGGCTGATTATTGATTTTTATAGGCCCCTTTTTAAAAAAAAATAGAAATCTCCATTTGTTGTTATTGCTCTAGGATCACTTCCTTGGTTCCTTATTTTGCCCATAGTTTTCACTGCAATAGAAGAGATAATTTTAATCATGGGACAGTTACAGACATGTTTTTCATGCGAGTCAATACCAGGAGGAGGCAAAAAATCTGCATAACCACTTACTATTCCTCTGGATGTCCTCCTAAAAAGTGCCATCAAAATGCAATGTTTGAAAAGTCTTTGGAGTCTCAGCATCTGCAGTTCAATCTCATTCCCAACCACAGAAGTTTTTGCCTGCACTAATCTTATAATACTCATTAGAAATAACAACTGTGGGCAAAGCCATTACAAATGAAGGAGGTAGAACAGGTGGCCGTCTAGCACTTAAATTTAACAATTAATTCATACTGCAACTAGTAATTTATGGGAAGCCATCTGTGGATCCTTAAATGGTCACTGTGCATCTGTAGGGACTAAAGAAATGACACAACAGAATGCTGCTCTTTCACAAAATAGCTCATATTCCTTTGGATGGTGGGTGGAAAGCAGTGCTAATTACCTCATCATGTTGTGGAAATGCTTTGTGCACCTGAAGTTAAAGAAGTGTGGCCTTGGCTCCTTAGGAAGAAGACATCCTGGGAACCATATATAAGATGTTCTAAGCACCCAAGGGGAGCAGCGGGAAATAAAAATGAAGCATGTAATATACACTAGATAGTCTGAAAATGGGGAGAAAGAACAGAGACAGGACAACAGACTGAAGCGGGCAGGACAAAATTAGAAAAAGAAACGTTCTGTCATAATCCGATTAAAGTACTATGGAAATTTAGCAGATTTTTATTCAGCAAATTATGAAACAGAAGGAAAACATGTGAACATTTTGTTGTGGTTCTGACAGGAAGAAAGAACGGGAAAGAAGTGACATTTTGTAAAAAATATTTTGTATCTAGATACTTCTCTCACACCTCAAGCTATCTCACAGAATTATTGTGAAGATGAAATGGGTAGAAAGGATCCATAGATATAATCCGAGCTCCTTGGAAAAAAGACAGGATTAAACAAAAATAGAAACCATCTCACTTTTCCCCTTACTTATTTGGAAATTTTAAGCTGCAATCCTGAACCCACATATTGGACTGGAAGCCCTGTTGACTATACTGAACAAAGCGCTGTAGCTCAGCAAATACTGTATGTGTAGAATTGTACTGCTCAGCAACTAGAAATCCTGTCTAACTAACAAGCAAAATTCTTGTGTAGATTAACTTAGAAAAGGAACCAAAACCCAGCATTCTGGGGGAAGCTGTTTCTGTATTTTGTCCATAAAGAGAGCTATACATTAACCACAGAAATGATACCGCCAAAATATCATTTCCATGAGTCCATTCAAACTCTGAACAGCTATTCTGCTTGATCCCTTTTATCCCTTTTTATCAGCTACTTCTAAGCATTCATATGAAGTTTCTTTTGATTTTGCATTAATGTTTGGAGAACATCTGGTTCTGGCAGATTTATGCACAAAAAGGGCCTTTTGTCTTCTATTCAGTTAAATTCTAGGCAGCCCCTCCAAATGTGATAATTTTAGTTATCACATGATAATATCATGTCATCGGGCACTTTTTCTTTTCCTTAGCTGGAGGACTTTTTTTGCAAGCCTTCAAAAAGCCAGGAGCTTTATTACAGCAATGTTCAATGTTCTTCTCAGACCCATAACCATATTTTTCAAAAATGTTTTATAAAATGATTTCTTACTTTTTCAGAGCATATATTTATATAATAATATTTCTGTTTTTAAAGTGATACACACTAAGGTAGGCTCTGACTATTAATCTACCTCTTAAAAGGTGACACATTATAAAGCCTAAATCGCTTTGCTCATAAAGCAGGGGATGGCAACATAGAGCCCCAGAACTCTTTGGAAGTTTCTTTTGATCACAGTTGCTGAAAATTGGTGTCTCACCATTTTGAGGATGAAAGCACAGAAAAAGGATATTCTAAAGCCTTAAAAGAAAAACAAAGAAAACCCTCAAGATTTCACCCCAAATACAAGAAACAAAGCTTAAAAATTATGGTTCTGCCTACTTTTAAGCCTTTGCCCTTTCAACGCATAACCCTCTCTAACAAAAGGCTGCCTATCCCTGTCATGGAAGTCCATTTGAATGCCATTGATGGGAATAATTGTCTGAAATTCACATGGTAAAGATTCAGGAATGTTGACAGCATGTCTCTGAAGTAATCCTAGAGCCAGTATGGCTGAAAGACCCACTTCCTATGTTGAAATTTGAAATGTCATTTATTCTTCTTATTGGCTTATTAATAATGCTGTTTCATAGATAAAATAAGAGTCCTTGAATCCTCCAGCTTCCGTTTTTGCAGCCCATAGACATGATCTTGATAATGATTGCTAAAAATGACAACAGTTTCCTGTCATTTTGAACTGGTAAACATATGAAAACTGAAGGGTAAATTCTAAAATAAACATATCACCACTAAAAAGCAAATAACTCCTTTTTATATTCTTTGGATTTCAACACTTTAACAATAAATACATAAAAAAGAGAGAGATCACATTGCCACAGCTCTGAGGTAGACACAATATTTAGTGCTTTACCACTCATATAATAGGCCTGAGATGACCTGGGACAAGCATATGGAGACAGTATAGACCAGAGTTTCTCAACCTTGGTAACTTTGAGACATGTGGACTTCAACACCTAGAATTCCCCATCTAGCATATTAAAGTTACCAAGGTTGAGAAACCGTGGTATAGACCATGAAATTCTGAGCCTAACTAGAACCCCTACCCCAAACAGGCTGTTGCTCAGCACGAGAAGTCTGAGAGCCTCCAATGCCAGCCTAGATATGTGCTCTAGGAGCTTGGGCAGACTGCCACTGGGTACCATTATTAGTGATAATAGTAAGTAGTTTCATACAGGGTTGGGCAGGTTGCCCTGCCCAAACTTCTAGACAGCCACTGTATGTCGGTGTGGAGTAGGATAGACAACTTGGTTTAAGCTTCAAATTCTATCAGCCTCAGTCAAGATAGCATGGAACTGTGGCAGTGGTAGGCTGTGACATCTGGAGAGCATTACCTATTCTTAGCTTAGACTGTGCAAATATTAAGCTAGACTAGTGGTCTGGATTAGAACTTGGCAGTTCCTTTGGCCTAAGAACAACTACAGAGCCTGTGAATTTTGAACCAAGACTTTTGTGTGTTATCATGAATCTTCAATTGGTTGATATCATTCACTGTTATTACTAAGTGCTATACTTTGGCTGAAAGTTTGACTCATTCCTTCCCAAATTCAAGAACATCTTGATATACACTTAATAAGTCAACATTACTTTCATTGTTTTGTCCCATTTATATATTTTGCATGGTTCCCATCCTATTATTATCTAGTCTATTTTTGTCTTATTTTCAAAGTAGGTATACAATCTTGCTATACGAAGGATTGGGTTGCAATGACCCACTTTATTTATTTTCTGAGAATGTCTTTAAATTCTACGTCCACTTGGAAATGAAAGGTAAAGATGATAAAATAAAAATGATGCTGAAAAAATGATGCTTGAGTTTACAACATGTCAGCTTCACATTTAAAAAAAAAAATTTTTTTTTAAAGTTGGGTTGACACACTGAAGACTCCAAGTTTAATCTAATTAATTCTCCATTCTTATATATATCTGCTCAGAAGTAGAACCCACAGAGTTCCATGGGGCTTAAGCCTATATCTCTATAGCCTTAAACTGTAGCCTAAATTGCCCACAAGTGCCTATGTTTCTAAGGCCTCTGATCTCAAATTTTTCTTAGCGCTTTTTCCTGTCACCCTTCTGTTATTTTGCTTAATATCCAAGTGAAGAATGAATTCTCTACTTTGAGGTGCCCAGAAGACAAATGTGGGCATTTTTTCTTTTCTTGGACATCGTCCTTGCCATCTCCTTGCCTTCTCCTGATCCAGTTCCACCCTAAGGGAAGGCACCAGGCAGTCATTCCTTGCATCTTGGCTTATTCAATAGTAGCTCTCCTGTTAGGGTTAAGAGAGGAATCCCACCCTTGAGAAATTTTGTGAGTTCTCTTTCTATGAAGAAATTTAGAGAAATTGTTCACCACATTTCTCTGCCTAATTTTGAATTTTGAAATGCCATTTATGCTTAATTCTAGTCTAAGCAGTGTTCTATGCAAATCAGACCACATGACCTGTTCACCAATCCATGATTAAAAATCCTGGCTTAATTCTAGATATGAATGCAGCTATTGTCTTATGAAATGAACTATTCTAAAATATGAAATGTATTCAGCCAACACAACAAGAGATAGTGGCCAGGAAATTGCCTGAATGAAGGTACAAAAAAGATACTCTCACACACACGCACACACAGATCATTAGTTAGTACTAAGATTCCCGCCTTTCTCATTTTGGACTTTTTGATCACAGGCTTCATTATTTCCAACAGCCCTTGGGTATAGATCAAAGGGATGCTAAAGCTACTTTCAAGCTGACAGGCAGAACTGGAACTGGAGAATCCACTAGCTTCATTAGAAAGAATTATAAGGTTCCTGCAGAGAGAAAATATGTCATTTTAAAAAACACATCAGGACATTACAGTGCTTCTATCCTGGACATTTTGCACTTGGGGCTCTGCATTTTGGCTACAGAGGCAGAAAATTTCTACTATAGGTACTCTGTTTTGATGAGAAACAGTAAACAATCAGCAGCACACCTTGCCTGTGAATTTTCACCAACATCCATCAAGATGTCAGCTCGTTGGAATGTTGTTCCTAATGACTTTCTTTTCCTGCCTCTGCTCTTAGCTTTGGATCCATGAAGCCTGAGCTGCTGGATGGTTTTTCTCCAGGGCATGATACGCATGTCTTTGCTTCCTTTGCTGGATTCTCAACCCCAGTACTTCATAACTGGCTATAAATCTTTCATACTGGGATGAAGAGGTGCCTGGTAGGCTGGAGGACAGGAGGGAATAAAAATTCAAAATGCCTGAGGCACATTGATGGTGAGATAATGCTACCATGTATGACAATTGGAAAAGCAAGCAACTTGGAACCTTGTGGCACCTTATAGACTAAGATACTTACAATTTATTCCTTACTATAAATGTGCTGCTTTTTAATTATTTGTTGTTTTCTAAAGCAAAAGCTCAATATAGCTAGTCTGTGGAAGCTGTTGCAACTTAGTGGTCCTGAGAGGCTTCATGGGGAAGGAGGTGCTCCATCAACATTTAACATTACAACACAACCAGTGATAGGCATGCTTCATAATGTCATAAGGAACTCTCCTCTGAGAGCTTTCCAAACAATCCTCAGAGGATGATCTGTCACTGGAATATTGGAAGCTCTCTTATACCAGGTCAGACTGTTTGTTCATGTCTTGGCTGGCAGCAGCTCTCTGAATTTGGAAGCAAAAGTCTTTTAGTTCTCTTGTCCTGAATCCTTTCATTTGGAGTTGTTGGGGATTAAAGATGGCTCCTTCTACTTGCATAATGCTGGGACCTTTTCATTGCTGCAATACATGCCACTTTAACTGAGCAATGCTGCAATACTTTCATAGTCTGACTCCATGTTGCATTAGTATGGCAAGCCCATTAAATACAGTAGTCAGGCTTGTCGATGCCTACCAGAACTGAGCTGAAAAGATCAGGATGACTATTACATGGCACCAGAGAGTTGGAGTTTTCTTCTAGGATCTAGAAGATAGTAGTATTTGGTAGGGTTAGGGTTAGGGTTAGGGTTAGGGTTAGGGTTAGGGTTAGGGTTAGGGTTAGGGTTAGGGTTAGGGTTAGGGTTAGGGTTAGAACAGAGCCTACTGTAGCAACATTCAAATTAAATACACAATGATTCAAGTTAAATACACAATGCTTTGAGTTAATTTACACAATACCTATACAGTATAATACAATAATACTGTTCTGGCTTATATACAAATTCAGCTTAAGGAAAGACCTTGGAGACTATGCCTATACGATTATAATCTAAGCGATTTTCTACCTCTTATTCCAGTTGCAACATTCCTTACTTTTTGTGATAATGGAAGTTAGAAAGTAGTGAGGGAGATCTATATTTTTAATTATACTGCTTTGGAATTTTGGACCTAATTTTTAAAAGTTATGGTTAATTATGGTAATGATGGCAAACATTTTGGGGACTTAAGTGGCTGAAAATCCATATATGAACAAATGATAAAACACGCAGTTTGTTCTTCCCACAAAATCTCAGCTTGCTCTAGGTGCCCCCAGGTAGATAAATCAATATTTAAATAAACAGATTCTTGTGAAAATGTTTTGCATTTTCAGAAAATGTACTGTGTTTGTGATCCACAAATTAATGAATTATAATTTAGCCCAGCACATTGTGCAGACTCGTCCTAGGTATGATTAGTTTATGTTCCGTGTGTGGTGCATGCAAACATAGGTAATAATCCCATGTTTAACCATGGATAGGTTATGTTTCATCAATATACCCATGATTTTGTCTGGTGATTTGTTTCCTGCCACTTACCTTCTACTGAAGTTGGATAGAAGGTAAATAAATAGGTAGATATGGAGGGAGAGAGGGAGAGAGGGAGAGAGGGAGAGAGGGAGAGAGGGAGAGAGGGAGAGAGAGATGATGGTCCTGGGGGGGTAGCCAGGCTTTTGGGACTCACCAGTTGCTTGATTGTGTTGCTGCTGACAGGCTGCTAAACTGAGGCATGATGTTGTAATGTTTTCAGTATAGTGTTCCAGTATCACACCAAAGCATCTGATAGTTTTGTGTTGGGTTGCAAACAGTTTATAGATGCATTAGCGGTGGTGTCTCTGTGTGGGGCGGGGGAGCAAGGAGGGTCAGAATGTTGCAAACAGCATTGTGGAGTTATGGTACAAGCCCTGCTCCTTTTCTCCATAGATGTGTAGAAAAGGGGAGCTTGTGGTGAAATGCTGCAAAGCTGCTTTCTTCAGAAAGGGTGGGGTCTGTAGGTGCCACTGTGTGTTAGGACTGCAACTCCCTAATTTCCAACTAGGTAGTCCAACAAGGCTGTATTTGGCAAGGGGAACTATATTGAAGGTTGTCATTTAGCATAATATATGTGTCATTGTATGTTTCTCATTCTGTGAGTCGCATTAAACAGTTTACTCTTAAAGAATGCCATGGAGAGAGACTGATTGAAAATTTCAAATCTGAATCTTTTCCCTGAAACAGAAAATACAGAGAAAGAATATGAATGTGAATATTTTATTATTAGCATCGGGAAGCTGACACCAGTTTATCAGTGATGGTACTGACAGGATTGAACAAATTCCAGTTCCTTTATATTATTTCTCCTGCCCTGTTCATTCAATCAGCTGAAGGGGTGGGGGAGAATTATGCTACCTTGTTTCTCAAAAAAATCTATAAATGACAATAGATTTTGCCTAAAGTTAAAGATCTGGGGATTGATTTAAGACTTTAGTTCTTCATGGGGGTTGTTTATTGCCACAATCTATAGCAGGCCAGAAAGAAGTCTAAATGGAAGCTGTATTGACTGTTTCAAGGAGCCCTGCTAAGGAAGTCTTTTAGTACTGCTACCTCTTAACCAATTTCTTAATGATGAAGATGACGCTTGAGCCGAAGACCGTTTCTGTATGTATTAAGCATAATATAATGAATCCTAGTTTAATTATATACCTAAGCTGTGGTGCTACGTTATTATCGTTTTGTAACCTGGTGGGCTTTGTGGGACTTCCTTTTTTCTTTTTCTTCCTTTTCTTCCTTTTTAACAAAAATCCTGTTGGCTGTCACCACATTTGCAGCAGTGCTGAATTGAGACTTTGGAATGTTTTGCATGCCAAAGGCCACCCACTGGAGAGTAGCTTAGCGTCCCTACAGATATCAGGACCATTAGGGTTCAATTAGTGGGTCCATAGCAGGAAGGTCCCCAAATGCAAACCCACAGAGAGGTTCCCCCCACAAAAGAAATATTTAGTGGATGGCCCTTCTTCCCTTGCTCCTCTTCATCTTTCTCCATGGTGGTATTCTGGACAAACAAAAATGCCAGAAATAGCTGTAGACACCCACAAGTGCTTAAGAGTTAAAACAATATCTGCATTTTACTTCTGAGTGGTATGCAGGGCTGCAGTCCAAAAATCAGGCAGAATCAGGACATAGAAGTAGATGTGAGCAAGAGCAATGTATTTAATTTGATTTCATTTGTCTTTAAATTAAATCAAATTAATTAAATGCAGTAAAGGCAATTAATCTTCATCTATTTAATTGTTCTAAACATGCCACAGGCAATGTTTGGAGGAACTCTGTGGGCCACACCCAAAGGTCACAAGGATACAGACACTCTGGAACCTCAGATGGGCAGCCTGATTTTAAGGATAAAGAGAAGGACACAATGGCTGGGGAAAGAAAAGGAACAGATTGGGGAGGAGAGAAAGAGAAATAAAAGGTAGTCTTGGGAAAGGCTCCATTAAAAGCTGGCATAATGTTCAGAAATCCAGTGAATTGGAGAAGGTCAGGATGGGGCTCTTCCTGCCCAGTTCCAAATTAATTAAACACACTTCCAACAACTGAATATTCCTTTCATCTAATCATCTCAGAGACCAATAAACATCTGCCCTAGATATTTGCCATTTCTGAAGGTAAATGTATACAACTGTGCTAAAAATTGAACAATGAAAAAAGAAAATGGCCAACTACACAGGCAATGGTCTCCACTGTGTTTATGGAGCCTGTTGTTGGGATATAATTACAGATACCCTAGAGTAGTGTTTTTTAACCTTAGCACCCTTAAAATGGGTAGACTTTAACTCCCAGAAGCATGTTGACTGGGGAATTCTGGGAGTTGAAGTCCACCCATCTTAAAGTTGCTAAGATTGAGAAACATTGCCCTGGAAGAAGCAGATTATCTGGATCCTTTGCAGTCAAGATGCCAAGCTGCACGTGGGATGGAGATGGCTTTGTTATTATTGTAGATGACCTTGTTGAGACCTGGATGGGAGAAGTGTGCCCATCCTGATTCTTTTACACTTCCTAACAGCCTTCTATATCCTGAGCCACAGTATCCTTCAGGACTGTCTGTGGGGGTTGGGGATTGGAGGCTTAGTTCAGCAGTTGTTTTGCTCCATGTGCAGCACGCAATTTCATCAGTGGTGGTAGAGAGATTAGCCAGGTGGATGCTCCCTTGTGGAGAGCTGCAGGATTTTGCCATTTCTGCCCTACTTATTAGTGTCTACATAAATCTAATCGAAATCAATATCTGAGGGAGAGGTCAGTTCAGGTATGGTATTATCAGTACACTGATGATACCCAGTTGCTTATCACTTGCAGTAAGAAATATTTCCCTCAAAAAGGTTCATTTAAACCAGATACCAGAATACATTACATTGAAGCACATATTGGTTTATTGACAATACTAGAGGCAAAGACAGACCTAAGGAGGGTGGAGTTACAGTCCCTTTTTATAGACTTGTACAAATTAGAATATATCTGTGATTGAATGTAGCAGCCAGGCATTTCATTGGATAAAACATATCATGTGCCTAGTGGGGTCAGTGAGGCTATTAGGGTATAGCTATGAGGTAATGGGTTAGGGGCAGGACTGCAAAGACAATGCAATGAAGAGGCAGTATTCCATGAAACATAGTTTATTTCTAGGGCATTACTTCCTTTTGCTTTCCCAGAGATCTGCTCCCTCCCAGTATCTTTTCCCAGCTTATCAGCATTCCTTGGCTTTCTAAATGTTCTCTGGCTAAGCTGACAGTGTCGTTTTCCCAGGAAAGTATTTTTGTAATGAGATACCTGCCTAACTTGACACCATATAACTGAGCCAGTGCTCTGTTTTCCCTGGGAAGATGGTACTGAGTTAGAGGCTTTTAACTTGGCCCCCAAAAATCTACTATACACTACTCAGTTGTATATCTTGATCCCAGTGGCTGAGGGAAGAAGGATCAGAGTGGGATGAAACAGACTAAAATTGAACCCAAGCAAGACAGAGTTGCTGTTTCTTCATCAAGTTCACTACATCCCTGATGTTATCTTTTGATGGATTGGCACTGCCTCTGAAAGAGCAGGTCAGAAACTCGGGCATCCTTCTGGATGCATGGTCACTGTTAGGTAGGCATGTGACAACCGTAGCTAGGGGGCCATTTGCCCAATTTCAGTTGATCTGCCAGATGTGGCCTACCTAGAGCATGAGGACAGGAACTCATGTCCCCATCTGCAATGCTGTAAAGCAGCCTACATGGGGCTGTTTTGAAGATCACCTAGCAATTTCAGCTGGTACAGAATGCAGTGCCCAGATACTGGCTGGCATATACACATCGACATTACACATGTGCTTTGGGCCCTGCATTGGTACCCTGTTTTCTTCTGAGTTCAATTCAAAGTGCTGGTTTTAACCTTTAAAGCTGTACATGGCTTGGGACTCAGATACTTGAATTATTTTCTCCAACTGGTCTTGACTTCTCTGACAATGCATCTTGGGAGACCCTGCTACTGGTCTCCCATTTCTGCAAAGTATGGGTGGGATAGAGGTTCATAGGAGCTTTTTTCTGGTTGGTGCATCTGCACTTTGAAACAGCCTCCCCCCAAGAATTTCATCTACCCCTATGCTGTTGGCTTTCCATATGCTATTAAAAATGGGAGCATACTTTGGTACAGCACCGTGCATGTTAGGTCACATTTATTATATTATTTTTCTCCTTGTACCGTGAACATTTTATTTTTTTGAACTGATAGATGTTGTAAACCATTGACTTCAACCGTGGAGGGGATACATCCCCAAGGTAAGTAAGTAAGTAAGTAAGTAAGTAGGAAGGAAGGAAGGAAGGAAGGAAGGAAGGAAGGAAGGAAGGAAGGAAGGACGAACCTAGTTGTACCATTGGAAATATAACCTATCAAATATGGAGAGAAGACATTGGGTAAGGTTCATGCATGTACATACTCATCTAGCTTATATTGTATGTCTTTATTTAATTCAGGTATTTATTTATAGTTTTGAATATTATTTTTCTAATAGAGTATTCCAGGAGAAATTATCAAATATATACAGCCTCAAGTCAATTATATAACTTCATGAGCATTTACATTACATAAATCAGCTGTTTACATTACATATTGAATCACAGACATTCATAAAACACTTCTGAGAGATGGGCAGCCATATAAATTATCTAAATAAATAAAAATAAATATTCAGGTGCCCATCTTTCAATCTGCCCTGTTGAACATTAAAACTAGCACTACTTAAAATGAAGAAGTCTAGCCCTTCACCATCTTGCATGGATCATCTCCCGAATATTGTTCTTCAGTGAAAGATCATAGCACAATATACAGCTGAGGATGATATTTTATGTAATATCCATATTGCTATATTAAAACATTACATTTTCATGGTGTTAACAAAGGATGGAAAGGACATCTGTAATCACAATGGTTTGGAGCAGGGTTTGGGAAATTTCCATTAATATCTATTAGCATTTGTTTCACCATTTAGAATGAAACCAAAAGTCAAAAAGACAAGAGCAGAGAACGACATTTGGGAAGAGATATTCTCCCCAAGCTTGCAGAATAAATTCAACAGTTTCATCCATTTATTTTTCAATTCTTCTTTCATTAACATCTAATAGGCATTCATTTTAAAACCCATCTTTGCAGGGTTCACTAAGGAAGATTTGGCAACATGTTTTACATACTAAAACGCTGAATTACCAGTCCTATTAAAATTATGGAAATTGGCTTTGAAATTACATATAAAGGATTCTATCTTTAAAGGCTTTTCTATGTCTTTTGAATTCTCCCGATAAAACTAGGACTTCATTTCAAGAATTAAAATAAAGCAGCGGCACCTGCTGCCTTTTCCTGTGGGCAAATTCTCCAACGTGAAATGATAGTATTTACACAGCAGATAGGAATAATAAAAACGTAGAACCATTGTATAAAACCTCCACCCTGCCCCACCGCAAAAGGCAATACAATTTTGATCACAACCTATCCCATTGTTTTACAAATGCATTCTCATTCCCTCTCCTCTCCCCCCCCCGCCTCCCCCCCCACACTTCCTCTCCCACACATTTTTTTTTTCTTACTTAATTGCCCTAGTTCACTGGTAGAATACTCAGCCTCCCGTTTGTCTTACGAAATGGTACTCCTCCATGACAATTTCACAGGATTGTTTCAAGTTCTCCCTGTTTTGAGCAGGGAGAATTATACGAGCAAGGTGATTCTGAAATGGCTGGGATAACTGAGGATGTGCATTCAGCTCATATATTTTTTGAGAAGAAGCCAGAAAACTGTCATAGGTTGTGAGGTTTTATGTACAGCTACTCCATATCTCAAACTCCAAATTACAGGCAGCACCTGAATGCACATCCAAGTTAGACAAATCTCTTCAAGGAAGGAATGGACTCCACCCTTTGGTGGTTCATTGGACCCTTCTTAATGGGAGGACTAGGAGACTATGAAGAGGGTTCCTCTTTAACTGCATGCTTGTGAGTGTTAAGATATTTCTGACTTCTGGAATCTTCCTGGACCATAGAAATACATGCTACCCACTCAGAGTTTTGTGTGAAACCAGCCAGTTTATGGTTCAGTGTGTTCTGTGAACCTAGGCAGTTGGGTTCAGTCAGTAAATGAGTCCACCTAATCATAGCTAGCATGTTGTGAGAGCACAGGACTAGAATTAGAAGAAAACCTGGCTGTGGGAGAAGACTCAACAGAAATTAGAATCATGATGTTTGTTTTTAAGATGATTTTTAAAATGAAATAAACTTCTGGTTATTTCATTTCCTGTCTTGTTTACTTGGCCTGCATGTTGTTTTGAGTTCTAAGCCTAACATCTGACTTTGTTCAGACGGCTGCATTTCTTTCCCCAAGGAATAGGAAGAGTGTAGGAAAAACAGTACGGGTAAGCAAATAGCAGCAGCAGTGCATTAAATATGGCTGAAGGAGTGGTATGAATGGGTAGAACGATTGGTTTCAATGCTGTCCAGTTTGTTTGTTTGCTTATTTTTAAACCTTGAGTTAAACTTAGTTTATTCTCACATTAATTTGTAAAAAGTCAGATAAAATCTGATTGAAAAAGTGTAATTTTTGTGTATTTATTGTGAAAATATTTTTGTGTGTATTTCTCCAAATGTATGCATTTTTATGCACTTTTTCTTTAAAATATGTACTAGGAAAAAAGGCTTACAGTTGTTGTCTTATTAAAATATCTTTGTGTGCGCTCTTTCCCCTTATGCATGCATTTTGGTGCACAGTTTTTAAGTTTTAAAGTGCATTGCAAAGTGTGCATTTTGATGAATAAGTTAATTCCAGTTCTTGAACTGATTTGGGGAATGCAAATGGATCAGTTTGCATAAAAATGCAAACTGAATAAATATCTCTGTAACCTTACATAGTGACTGTTGGAGTCTTTGAAAATACTGCCTGCATGTATATTCAAAATGTTTCCAAAATAAGGAGAGCCTATTAAAGAGAAAAGAAGGGAAGTATGTTTCTAAAGCAGATCATGCTTGCTTCCATATTAATATTTAAATGTATTTATAGTGTAAACCATGCTATGTTGTAGCCCTTTCTAAGGCAACTTGCCTTAAACCTGGTGCTTCCTAGATACTTTGAATTAGAGTTCCCACAATCCTTCACTATCCACATGTTGATGGGAATGGAAGCCCAAAACATTTGGAGGGAATCATACTGCTTGCCCTTTTCAGATACACTGGCAGAGTATTTCTGCATATGCAGAATTCTAGTTGTGAATACTGGAGAAACTTAGCTGAAATGTATGCTAGAAAAGGCCTGTCCAGTGCAAGATGTCTAATTATTCTGTTGTTGGTACAGTAAAATAGAGGTCAAACAAGCAAAGAAATAAGTGTGATAAGTTTTGGAACTGATGTTTATGATCTCTGGAGGTTTAACAAGTGAATACCATGAATAGAAAAATTCTTTATTCATTTGTGATATCTCTGTACCCTGACAAGTTTCACCTTCAGTTTCCCTGCTTATCCACATCTAATTTCAGCTTTCATTACCATGCAAATCAATGAGAAAAACATTGACTGGAGCAATTCTCTGGATTTTCAACACATTGAACCAAAACCAGCCACGTTTTGGACTTTAGCATGGCATGGGCATTCATGGCTGTGGGAGGGTAAATCACAAAACATGCATAATGAAGTCATCATGCAAATGCCATGACTTACATACTTGTGTCAAATGTTGTGACATAAGTAAAGTGGCATTTTAATGGTGACATCACCACATTACCACATCACCACACAAGTCTTGTAATTTTGGCATCATGATGATTTGCTGTGTAGGCTGCTGAATCTGGCCATTTGTTTATGGCTTAGTGTATTGTGTGAACCCAATGAATTGTAGGTTATTCAATAAACCATAATTAAACAAACCATGACTTTGTCTGACATGTGAATGAAGTCACTAAAATTTATAAGAGCGAACAATGAAATCTGGTGATGGGAAGAAAGAATAAATGAGGTATTGTTTGGGACACTGTGATTCCACTGATAGTAAGAGCCAGAGCTGCTGATAGGACTGACAAATTATTGAATATATGTGAGCAAGTGAGTGAAATCTCCTAGAGAGCATTTATCAATCCCATTATGTATAATTTGTATATACACATGTATTGTTATATTCACCTACTTCTCCAGATAATGGAAAACTTAAACAATGCAGTGGGTAGCATCCACCTATGTTTTTAAGGGGCTGCAGACCTTTTTTGCTGTTTTTTCTGCAATAGCATAGAAATTATTCCTAGCGTAAGAAGAGTTTTTAATCTAAAAAAATGTTTCCACCATCAGGCTACAGGATGGCAGTCAGTGTCTTAAATTTAGGAATGTACAACATGTATTGTTCTACTTGCCTTCTTGTCCATTCCAATCTGGCTTTCCTAGGGATTGTTCAAGGGTTTTTCTGAACCTGATACTCTAAACTGGAAATAATTTTGTGGTGTTATGGTCAGGAAGTTCCAAATGCAACAAACCTGTTTTGAGAAGGGACCACATCTGGAACATTATATCTGGCTTAGAGAATTAACTTCTGGAATGGCCAGATCAGCATTGCTTGGAGGTGAAATGGTAGGTTTTGCACATACGTAATTAAGATGCTTAAAAGATTGAGTCTCCTTTTAAGTCAAGCTTGACTCCTGGTGATTTCATAAACATATTCATGGAGTTATCTTGGCAGATATACAGAAGTGATTTGCCATTGCTTCTTCAGGAGTGTTGTGCTCATCTTTGCACTCTAGCCTAAAACCTTGGTATTTTCTGATGGTCCCCGACTTAAATACTAATCAGGGCTGAGCTTGTTTAGTTTTTTGAGAGCAACTAATGTGTCTGTCCCTCTTGCTGTCTTTGCTAAATTCTATGTGAGATGGCAGCTTATTGTCTTTATATACCAGTTGCCTTGTCTTGTTTCACAGTCAGAAGGTGGGAGGAATCCAGATGACTCATGGTCATCATCTATTTCTCTTGTGTTGCTCTTAAAAGGACACACCTCTCCCCCTAATCCTGAATGATTTGAAGGGATCAAGTGCAACCTGAACAAATTAAGGTAACTTAAATATAGATTTCATAACCTGAACTTCATGAATAGCAAATAATGTATCACACATTCATGAATGCAGCACATGAATTATAAATGTGCTTGCTTAAAAACTGCCATTTAAAATTTAACGAGTACCCAATTATAATACATTTATAAGAGAAAAAAATGTCAAAAATCTTGCATAATGTGATCTCTCCTCAAAAATAAACCGAAAAACTGCTCTGTCACATATTCATATCCATATTCCCACTCCCTCCCAAAAGATTTTGAAGACAGAATTCCTGCCAACTTTAGAATGTTGAGAAGAGGCAGAGCACACCATCAGCCAATCAGTGTTTCCTCCAGCTGACCGGTAAGAGAATCCAAAACTTGTCATTCAACCAGTGCCCTGAACCACAAGGTATGGTAATCAATAGAATAACAAAAATGCTCTTAACTCCTTTCTGCACCAAAGGGGAAAATAAGAAATGGCTATCCCTCAGACTATGTCTTCATTACTTCCTGGGGAGGGAGGGGTTGCCCAAAATTTTTGAGCTGCTGGTAAGAGGGAAGACCTACTGGCATTCAAGATGCCTGTCTAGGTTCATTTAAATTCCGATTAAATGCTGTGATAATACTACCATACTTTCCTCCAAAGCTACGTCCATACTTCCAGGTTGCAGTATAGAACTCCATATGTACAGGTATGTGTGTGTGTGTGTGTGTAGTAATGATTAATTAATTCATTAATTAAATATATTTATATTGCCACCCATCTTATATAGCATAGTCTTGGATGGCTTACAAGCAATAATAAAAACAATAAAAACCAACTAGCATAAAAAACTCCTGGTGTCCCCCAAACATCACATCCTTCACACCTACAAACAACTTTATTGGGCTCCAGCAAAACACTACCCCAGCGTTTGTGAGAAAAGCCATATCTGCAAAGCTTTTCAGAAAGCTGGGAGGGTAGGGACCTGCCAGATCTTAGGGGTAGGGTATCCAAAGGGTCTCACTAGATGGTAAAATTTAAGGGAAGGGACCTAGGAAAGGAGCATGCCCAACTTATTTGATCTGGTGGAGTGGGCAGATACCCTCAGGGAGAGGCAGTTCCACAAATAACCTGGTCCTGTGTGATTCAAGGCTTTAAAGGTGATAACCAGCACCTAGAACTGCACCCAGAAAGAGACTGGAAACCAGTGCAGCTCACGCAGCAGCAGTGTAAAATGGGCCAACCATGGGGTCCTGCACATGCCACTGCATTCTGAAACAGTTGTAATTTCCAGATGATCTTCAAGGGCAGCCTCATGCAGAGCATGTTGCAGTAATCCAACTGGGAAGTGACCAGGACATGATTCATTTGAGCCCAGAGGCTGGGTAGGGTGGTGAGAATTTGGGACACACTGCTTTTTTTTTTTTAACAAGAATTGTACAACTGACTAGAAACTGACCAAAAGGATTGAAATAGGTTCTCTGGTCTCATGTTAAACCCACTAAAGAGCTAGGGGCTTAGGTGGAGGGGGCAGAGTGGGGAAAGGAAGACTGCTCACCTCCAAATCTATGGAGTTCCAATGTTGGAGACCTCAAAATCGAAACATTTCAAATTTGAGCTGGAAGAAAACCACTCAGCTGATGAAGGAGAACCAGAGCATGTAATAATAGGATGCCAGGTGCTGATGTGAAAGCCTTGTACAGTCGTGCCCCTCACTGCAGCTGTAACATCATTATCTTTTTGTTCCCCCCCCCAGCTTTTATGTAAATTGTGCTTCTAACACATATATTTAGATGGGCCAGGAAAAAGGTTCAAGTCGTTGGGAGATTTGTATGCACAGCAAAACTATAGCTTATTGCTACATGCACAGAAGGAAAGGGGCCTCCACTGAAATTCTTGCCTACCTGTTCTGTTTCTCTGCTCTGCCCGTGTTCTGCAGAAGAAGAACACACTCATTCAGTTTTAATTTAATTCAGATTGCTCTTCTCCAATACTTCAGGGCCCATATCAGCATCTACAATCCCAGCTTACCTCCCCCATCCCGGAGCAGCTGGGCACGCTTCCAAGTGAAGATCTGGAGTTCAGTCACCCAACATTTTTAGCAGAGTTCTGCCTTCTTGCTGTGATTTAAATGCATGTACTGCCTGACTCCCAATGACTTTGGGTGATTACAAGTAAAAAATGTTAAAAATGAACAAAGAAACAAAAACAATGGACAAAAATGAAGAGTGAAGATGGCAAGGTGACAAAGCCACTGGATGGGAATGAAAAGAAACAAACCCACATAGTGCCAAAGGCCTGGGAGAAGAGCCAGGTCTACAAGGCCCTTTGAAGCATCAGCAGGGTGGGGGCTATCCAGATCTTGGGGAGAACCTCATTCCAGAGGGCAGGTGCTGTTACAGCGAGACATGAAATATAATTGAGGTGCTAGAAATGAAATGTAACGTGAAAAAAAGTGTATCTGGCTTGTTTAGTCATTGACTGCCAACTCAGGGTTGTTTTGCTGACTTGTTTAACAAATTAACATCTACTTTAAATCATACTTCCTAGCTTATATGAAATGAGAAATCAGAAATTTGTTGCAGGAAAATTAAATTCTGATTTATTTCTTGCACAGAAGGAGAAGACGGGGAAAGCACACAGTCTTAGTATAAGATTATTTATGCTTAAGCGCAGAGTATCATTATTTCAAATGTAAAGCTGTGCCAAAATCTGCCTTGCAATTTTCTTTCCTTGCAAAACAGGCTTCTGTTTTTCTACTTTATTCTCAGAGTGCCCAAGCATTTATCTTGATTTTTTCTTGATGTTGTTTTCACTGGTAGCAGAGGGTTCTTTTGATGAAGGTTTGTTTTTTGTTATACATCTTTTCGTCATTCTGAAGCCTCCCTGAGATGGGATGAATTTATCCCTGAGAAATTTCTTTGGATTAAATGGAAGTGTTGGAAGGCAGGAATGCTGCATAGCAAAGCAGCAGAAAGATGTTTGAACAATATCCTGCTGAAAGGCAGGAATTTCACACATGTTCCACAGATTTGTAGCTAAATAAATGCAAGCATTCCATAAGAATTTTTCCAAAATGTGCTTCTTCTTTGAAAGAAATCTCCAAATCAATTTTTCTTTTCCTTATATTGAAAAAGAACATATGCTAAATTTGTATTAACAGCATTACTCAAGCTATTAAACTTCTAAATTAGTTTCGATACTCTCCAGTTTTCAGCCAAAAATTAATACAGAGAAAACTTTAAAAACAAATAAATACTTCAGCCACTGGAAACTAAGCACCAGATACTGATTTTGCATCATGAGGATCAAACCATTAAAATGGAATCAGGAAGATCCTAGTCTGTTATAAAAATTTATAGAGTAACTCTGGCACATTCCTCAGCTATCTATGTAATCTACCAAAATATATTTGTTTAAGGTATCGCATTGAGTTCCTTGGAGAAAAGGTGGAATAAAAGAGTAATATATTTAGAGCAGAAGAGAGGGTGTGATTGTTGTTATTATTATTAAGAATTTACCTTGTATGGAATTCTAACTCAAGAAGAATATAGATGATGCTATATAATTTCTTTCTTCATTATTTGTCTGAAAATTGGTTTCTCTTGAGCCAAAAAAGCTAAAATTCTGTGAAATTTATTCATCTGATGTAGTCAATTTATCTGTGTCTACAAAAAGGGATGGGCAACCTATGTATCTGGCAGCACATTTCCCATCATTTTGAAGAGAAAACTGTGGGGTAAGCTCTATAGTTCTTTGCGTGTGCGCTCTTTCTCTCTCTCTCTCTCTCTGCATGTCTATTTAAGAATCCCCATTTGTTCACATGCACTACATCCTAAATGTTCAAAAACCAGGAATATGTATTTGTGATGATGGGTGCCTGGAATGTGTGCATAAACCTCCCACAATTCTGGAAATGCATCTGGATAAGCAAAACACTGCAAGAATGGGTCTCATCAGAACAAACAGTAACCCCTTGCCATTCCATATGATCAGAAGCAAGAATCTGCAAAGCTCAGAAATGAATGTTTATCCAAGCAGACACACTATATTGTATTATATTTTCCTGTTGTTTTTATGAATTTCTTAATACTGTCACTGAAAATTGCAAGATTTGAGGCAAGGACACAAAGAACCCACTCAGAGGACAAAAAAATGTAGATTATAATTTATTTATTATAAATATTTATGCCTCATCTTCCTAATTATTCAGTGTTACTTTCAATAATTATCAAAGGTGTAATAATTTTTAAGATGCATGAAAGGCATGACAGATATGCTCTTCGGTGACATCATATCATGTGGCAAATTAAAAGATGTTGATTTTTTTTATTGTGCTGTTCTACTCAGAATAAATTCCCCACAGTTCCTTTGCATTTAGAAATGGCTTCCTCCCTGAACATTCATCTTAGATTGGTTACACCAAGAAAAATTGAAATAAGCATCTATTTCTAGATGTGTTTCTGGTTGTGACCAAGCATGCTTATGAGTGATTCCTGTTCCACCACCTCAAAGTTTTAATGGGGAGGGAGGGAGAGAGGAAGAAAGAGAGAGAGATACAAAGAAGAGTAGGTCATTGCATCTCCAGATACAGTGCCAGCAAGAACCAAGATGTGCTAGGATATCAATTCCCCAAAATTGCCAGGCTGTGTGGTCATTCAGCAAATGTTAGTCCCAACATATTCAAGGGGTACCAGATTGAGGAAGGCTGATGTAGGGTGTGTACCCATACCCATACCCCCATCACACCACACTGTGTTCTGAAAAGCAGCCTACCTCTGTTGGTCTCTTCAGTAGCTCTGAACTGCTTCAGACTCATCACTCACGATAATTCTGTCTGTAGTATAAACTGAGCTTTATCTATGATTTCTTTCACAGTTTTTTTTTTCTGGACTGAACAAACCAACCAAACTAGCAATCCTTGGCATAACTAATTCTTTTGCATTCTTCATGCTCTGTGTGGCATAATCTGTGTGGTGTTCGTACCACTAGATGTCAACCTCTGTCCCACTTTCCCACTGTGCCTCTAGGAACATATTTAGGAGATGCCTTCAGGCTTCAGTTGCTGCACTTTTCAATTAAATAATGGATTTTATGTGTGTTTTCTTTCCCTCAGCAGAAAACATTTGACATGGCTAAATGGCTTTAATTAAGGTTGCCAATGTCACTTCTGTGAAGTTGGCACAAGCTTCCTCTTCTCTGTTCTTTCTCCAGCTGTCTATTCTACAGTCATGGGCTGGGTCAGCTCCCTTTTGTTTGACAGCAAAGGGGACAAGGAAGAGACGATAGTCCAGAACATTTCCTTGTGATTGAGGAGTGTAAATGCACTGAGTTTTGACTGCTCTGAACTGGAACAAACACTGGAAACAAAGCCTTTTAAGAAGACTCAGACCTAGGAAAAGGATTTGACACAATTCAAGGTTCAGTGGAATCTGGAAAATATCTTCCAAGAGGTGACAAAGACAGGACTGGGTCAATAGTACACATTGATGACATCCATTTATGTTCCCACAGGAAGTGCCTCAACACAGAGGTTTTATGGGCATGAGTTTTGATAACAGAAGGTGTATTCATATTCTTATAGCCTACCATCAATATAATTTTTTCTCATTTTTTTCCCTACAGAAACTGCAGAAATAATTTCTAAATGCTATAACATTATTATAGTTCTTCATTTACCTGAAAGAAGAGAGATGTTTCTCCTTGTGCTACATTACAAAAATGGAATGAATGATTGCAAGTTACATATGAAGCAATGTATGGACATGTTAGAAGGAAGGATGATTTGCAAGATAGAAAGGTATAGAGAGGTATAATGATTGTTACTGATGTGAACTAGATGTAGCTATATTTATTTTTCTTTCCTTACCTTGTATCTTACTATTTCTTATTCCCTTTTTGAACTTTGCATAATGTTGCTTACCCAGAAAGGGTAATAGAATGATGGGTAATCATATATTCATATATAATGACACTATCATAAAATGGCTGCTATAGTGGTGCCCATTCACTGGAATATTTAAACGGCCAGCTTCTCCCATATTCATTTTAATTATTTATATTTAGGGGCACCATACCTTGGCTGCAAACATCCAGCTAACCACTGGAAGGAGGCAAAGAGTTAGAGTTAATGGTGGTCCACATTTTTGCACCTAAGATACTGCCATCTGTGGCTAAAAGGCTGTTGAAAGTCTCATGGTGCTAAGGCTACTTGCAGAAATGAATGCTAAAATACTAATATATTTTATAGACACTAAGCAATAGAGTTATACACAAGGGCCTATTCATCAGAAAATAGCCAGTTAAATCTAATTGAAGGCCAGCTAAAACAGGAAATGGTCAACTTTTAGTATTCCCACGCACATACAGAGAGAAATGTCTCATGAAGAATTTCAAATAAAAGCACAAGGAAAGTCATACACCAACTCATTTGAAATATTCCAAATCAGCAGCCAATGTTGCTGAATCAACAAATTAACTCAACTAGTGTTACTGGGCTTTTCGAAAACAGAAAGGAGGGAAGACAGCAAAGGCTGCAATTCAGCCCATCTAACAAAAATTCTAGCAGAAGTCTGTGTGCCTTGTATACATAGCCATACACAAGATTAGCAGTTGTTATCATGCTGCTGTGTGGTACAAAGGATTTATTGGCAAGACATTGCAGTTAACAAACTGTTTAGTTTGGAGCAGCCCAAGAAAATTAATTCTAGCAGCCTACCCAGTATAAATAATGCCAAAGACAATATATAGCCACAGAACTGCAATATACTGTATGAGGAGGTGTGAATGAACATGAAGTCACCACACATACACACACAGATTACTAGCAATAACATGTATTTATTTATTGATATACTGCTCATGTAGCCAATGCCTTCAAAACAATTTCTTTATCTATCAATTTGCATGCCACCTCAGTCACAAGAAGTAACTCTTGGCAGCTCTAAATTTAAATTTAAGGACTTATGTGGGAAAAAAGAATGAAAACCCAGATAACATAGCCATAAAAAACATTTTAAAAAGACAGTCTAGTAGTGAAAGCAAGAGAATAAGCACATGAAATGTCTGTAGGAAGAAATATGTTTCAGTTTTGCCTCTACAGTAGATGTACACAATGAAGTGGCCACCTGTGGAAGGGCATTCAATAAATGAAATGAGACCCTACAGAGAAGGACCCATCCCTGATAACCACCTAATGGCACCTAGAGAAGAGACTTCAAAATGACCTTAGCCATTGGGCAGAGATGGATGGGGAGTGGGAGCAGCCTGACAGCACCTGACATGACTGGGTGCTGCAATGCTTGTCCAAAGTAGTGGGGACTCACTCATAGGTACTGAAATTTAAGTTATTTTTGGAGAAGCAAGCAAAAATCTTGAATCAGACTGGATGTGGCTTTAGAATTACTGCCATTTTTCAAAAATCTTCTTTTACCAATCATATTATAGTCTTCAGCATTGATGAGATGAAAAAGTATATTTGCCCTGATTCTACAATGCCATGACCTAGTAAGCTGCTAACTCAGTCAAATATTCTGTTCAGTAGCTATGACAACACACAATCACATTAACTGGGTCAAAAGTCACTTTGAAGATGTTGGATCCTCATACACTTTCTCCAGGAATTGGCTAATATCCCTTGAGTGTTTGTCCTAGGAAAGTACATGACATCTGTAGTCCATTTTCCATTGGCAAGACAACAGTAGGCATGGTTTGGACACTGCAGCCAATCATTGTTTTGGAAGTGTGTCCTATTCTACCAGATTGTGGCAATGAATTCTGTGATGGGAAGGAAGACAGCTTTTTCCTTCACCACCTTTTTTCTCCAGCTCTTTTTTGGTGAAGGGCTTGATATGCAAAACAGAAGCCTTGACTCAGTTTAGGTTTTCCTGAGGCTCAACTGATTGGATAGAATTAGTTTAACTGGGTAGAATTTGTTTGCTTGTTTTCCAGCCACAGGATAACATACACTTTTCCTGTAACTTTTGAAGTTACAGAATAACTGAAATTTGGGTTGGCAAACTTTTCAGATGTCAGACATCATTATGATAATATAGGTACTCTCCACCCAAATCTTGTGAGATCATTATTGCACTCTTGCCATCCTTGCAATTTCTTCTCCCCCCAAGATATTTCATATTCTTTCCTAAAATCTGGTTAGACTTTGGTGATATTGCCTGGAATTCTGCAAAATTTCATGCAAGAATGCTGAAATTTCATGAAATTTAACAATCCTGATTTAAGATCATTGAAAAAATTAAAAACAGGATTGGGAGGATCTGTCTTAAGAATATCAAATACACACTGGCACCTATGCCATGCCAATCCAATGCTAATAATATTAACAACAAGAAGAAGAACAGATAAGCACTAATATTTGATTTTAAGTGAAGGTCTTGTTGAAATCTTCCCAAGATCTAGAACAGAGACAGTGACTTATCAGATAAAAGTATCAGATAGTAAGACATTTCTTTTAAAAATGGGAAAGGTAGAGTCTATGGATCAGTTAGCATCTGTGATATTTTTTCAGCCAGGTTTTTCTTTTTTGAGAAATCATCTGTTGCAAATGGAAGGTAATGTCCTTATTACAAAACCTTTCATATTTTATTCTACAATACGATCAAGAGTAGCAGTAGGACACCTCAGGAATGACTCCATTAGAAAAAGTATATACAATTGTAATACTCAGCTTGAAGATGTCAAGACAGTAACATAAGTTATTTTTATACTTTTTAAAAAAATGTTTCTACAAGTTTGGCTTAATTTTTTTTTTTTTTTTTTGCCCAGGCATTATGATTGTTTTGAAGGTAATGCTATTGTGCTCTCTACAATGGCTCTACCAACTGAAGGATAGTTTAAAACACTCATAGATTGGGGGCATTCTGCCAGGAAGGACTGAGAGTCAGTTTGGCAAAGCTCAAAGGGTTCTGTGTGTAGTCACTGTTTGTGTGTAACTGCTGGGCAATGAAAGGCAGCTCTTGGAAATGTTGAACTCAAGGGAGACGCCTTTTGCCTACCGTTGCTGTGGTATAAAATATTCTGGATTTGAATATACTCTTTTAGGCAGACTTTCTGGCTCCTTTGATGCCCCCCAAAGTTGTCTAGGATAAAAGAGGGGCTGAGTAATCATAACCCATTTATTTTATTTCCATATTTCCTCCTTTCATAACTGACTTATACTACACTGAGGTCTGCTTTCCAATTTCTCCAAAAATATTATTTCCTCGCAAAAGACATTTCACATTTTCTATTTAATTTACAGGATGCTTTAGAATTTATTTTGATTTTTTTCCCCCAGGGCTGTTTTTGAGCTTAGCTTATTACTGTGAGATGGTAGAAGTTGCTGGTATTATTGTTTCACAGTTTCCCATCTTTCAATCACTCTGCAATTTCCCCAGCTGTCCATGCTTCCTGATCTGCAAAAGATCCTTGAGTATTTTAGCAGAGCTCATTAGATTCAGATTTTAAACTGAATAGCTTTCAGGTTTGATTTTCCTTTAGCAGTTACAATGATTTTGGCTTTTCATGAACTGCATGTAACATTTAATGCACTGTTCTCCAATCTGGGTATCCTTCAGATGTGAGAATGCAGCGCCCATAATTCCCAGTAGGTCATTACAGAAAGATTATAAGGTCTGCAATCGAGCATCTTTGGAAGGGGAAGGTATAGCAGGGATAAGATCTAAGGTAATAATTTGAGTAAAAAATATATTTCAATCCTATTTCCTATTAATCTGAGGGCTACAAATGGCTGTCAGAAATCTAAACGCTGATGGATTTGCCCACAAGAAATCTGGCTCCTTTCCAAGCAATTCTTTTAAGTTTCATTGTTTGGTAGGAAACAAACAAAGGGAACAGCAATGGGTGGGCTCATATGAGGGTCTAAAAATAGAGTGGCAGCTTTAGGGAGCCAAGCTTCTTGACTGTCACTTCCTCCACAGATTAAAAAAAAAATCCACCTTATTTTTTAAAAGGAAGCCAAGAGCAGGCGCTCAGCTAGATATTTGTCTCCAACCATTTTACAACAAACGGCTGCAAACTCTGCCTGGCTCTCCATAAAGATGAACCAGGGATCACACCAAGGCACTGGATTAGTTGGGTGTGTTATAGGGAACTGTTATGTGACTCAACCCCCACTGTAGGATAGGGCTGCTCCTTTGTGATTTTTCTCTGTTGAAGTCTGATAGAAGAACAAATTACTCCAAGAAACCAGGTCATGTGTATGCAATGTTAGCAGTGTTTAAGAATATAATATTACCAAATGTTTAGATTAAATTCATGTATTGCATTTTCATATTTAATAATTGCCCCAACTTTTCATGAAATCTCTCATGGAACAATTTTTTTTCAGGTCAGATTTGGACTTACTTCTTGTCCCATTATCATAGCTGGCTGGCAATCATTTCTGGAGAGCAGAAATGGATGACCATGGCTTGTATTGTTCCTCTGCATGCCTTCAAAACACCCAAGGTTTTCTGCTCTGCTACCTGGGTGCTCCTGTCTGTTTGTGCTAGAGCATGTCACTTTGCTGCAGGTTAACTTCAGTAGCTCATCAATTACTTTACAGAGGAAAGACTATTCCTTCAACTGAGTCAATGCTTATCATGCACTCTAATATATTCTATACCTACCTTTATCAGCAGTGAGGAAATAGTGTAGTGGTTAAGATATTTGTATAGCAAAGAGAAGGTTGTTAGTTCAGAACCTGAGATGGTTGTTTGTGTTTTAAATTACTGTACTATTTTTTTCTGGAGTGTATCGTTTCCCATTTGATTGTTTCTTCTGTCACCCGCTCCCAGCTAACCAAGGTTTAGGAGAAGATAAGGGTATAACAGATAGTAATTAGGAAAGAATTTGAGAAGTTCAGGATTAAAATGCCTACCCTGAAGTTCAGGGTTAAAACTGTTTTATGTACTGCTCTGTGAGTAAGACCTGTTGAACTTATTTGGTACAAAGCTTGCTTGTATGTTGCATGTTAGTTCACAGGCATCTTAACTTTTCCTGAAATCCTGGATATTCCTTGCTGTCTGTTGGGTTAACAAAACTGAGCAAGAGAGTTTGTTATGGTATAACCTGGCTTTCTTTCCATGTATTTGTGATGGAGATGTATAGAACTGCATTGTAAATGAACTCTGTGCAACACATCTTGCAGAATCATTGTGACATTAAAAATAACTTGGACTTCTAAAATTATTAGCGTGAGATCTGTTCAGAAACATGTCATGTAAGTTTTATGGATACAAAGATGGCTGTCCTTACTCACTGGGAGTTGGGTGGCATGAAAATGTAATAAATAAAGAAATAAATGCCCCCTTTGTTGTTAGTGAGTGGTATCACATCAATGTGGCTTGTTGTTAATGTAACCTGACTTTTCATGGCTTTTTAAAAATCATTCTTATTTTGTTTTCCAGTTCAATCAAATTACATATTTATTTGTTAGAAAATCAGGAATGCATTTGAAACCCAAAGCAGCTTCCATTTATTCTCATATTCTGATCAGAGATCAGCTCTGTTGCAATGTGATTCAGGAGCAGTGGGAAATTGTATAAAGAATGTGGAGAGGGAAATGATGTATAGGAAGAAAAGAAAGTTGGGGGAAAAGGTTGAAAGAGGGCAGGTCACAACCATGTATCAGGTCTAACAGTGAATTGTGTGTGACAGGAAAACTATCCTAGCAGAAGAACTATATTTAGGTGAGATCTTTGTTTTCCTGTTGTTCAAGTCTTTCTCCCCTCCATTTTTCCCTTTGCATCAGAAGGCGCCAAGAAGATTGGTGGAAACTTAATAAGTCATAGGTGGATATGAGTTTCATGCAGACAAATAATGCTACAGGGAGTCTACCAAGCTGGATCTAGGAAAATCTCTTTTCTCAGCTGTACAGGAGATTGACATAAACCAAAGTTAGTTCTTTAGATTAGAGAAGATCGCAGGCCCATTTCTTTAACTGGTTTCTTTCTGGAAACTAGCATGTGGAAAGAGAGGTTGATACCCTGGCTTTGGAAGGGGTGGGTGGGATACCCTTTCAGCTAGTTGACTGCCATGATGCTATTAGCATAACAAGGGACTGAGCTCCAAAATGAATACTTAAAATGGCTGGAAAGTGATTCAAGTATTGTTATTTTTTTCTTAGGTCCACAAGTTACAAGTCAACTTTCTCTGGCTAGAGGCTAGGAATTCTAGAAGGGCCATCCAATATATGAGGACAAATGCAACTGCAAAGGGAGCAAGGGGGCAAAAGATAGCATGTGCCTGATGATACCATCCACCAAATGCCACAGTGTATATATTTGAGTCAGATGTCTTGATCCAAATACATGATCACGGCATTTGCAAGATTATATTACTGGATTTAACTGTTCTTTTAGGTATTGTTGTAGTTTGCTGCAGATGCCACTGAATGTAGAGGACACCCATCTGGAGAAAGTATCCTCTCAGTGTGTCCTCCCAAAATTTCTACCTAGCATAGTGCTTAGATTGGAATTATGGGAGTTGATATCTAAGAGATCTAGCTAAATCTTACTCAGCTGCTCTTGGCACATATTTTATTCTGTTTTTCTAAGAGACTGGAAATTACATGATGGCTTATCTTGATTGCCTGGGGTAGACAATAACAGATTAAAACAGATATAAAATATCATGCTAAAAAACAATGAAATCAATGGATTTTGGCCCTAACTCTAGTGTAAATAGGATCCCACATTTTTTTCAGGAATCTTACAGGTGTATTGTGGCTGTTCCTTTAATTCCCAGACAGCATAAACAATTGTTTCTGATGGGATAGGAACTTTCCATCTTACCATACTGAAGAATATTAAATTGGGGAACACTGACTTAATTATGAGCTACAATGGACTGTTTGGATATAAAGTATCTTCTTATGTTTGTAGCTTAATATACTTCTCTTTTCGAAACTTAGGTTCAAATCCCTTCCCTTAGAAAAAATAAATATTTATGAGGAAAGACAGGAGTTTGTTGATTTTAGTTTGGAGTGAAGGCAGGTCAAGGGAAATATAACAGAGCTATAGGATTATGATTTGTACGGAAAATATAGATAGGACCCTTATTTCTTTTTATTGATGGCTTGTTAGTATTTCATGCCATCAATAAAACTAAATATATGGAGCTTTAGGATAAAGGAAATATTTCCTGATCCCACAATGCGTTTACCTAATCAATCACCATTGGATATCCTTCTCATAATCACCCATGTCCTAGTCATCCCCTGTGTGGACTACTACAATGTGCTTTACATGGGGCTACCCTTGAAGATCACTCAGAAGTTACAATTGGTTCAGAATGCCAGTTATGAGCATTCCTCATTTTGCCCACATAACATTCCTGCTCTGCAAACTGCACTTGTTACTAGTGGGATTCCAGCTGCAATTCAAGATATTGGTTGTCATTATAAAGTTCTACATGGCTTAGGAACTGATTACCATCAGACCGTTCTTATCTTGTTACTGCCCAACAAGAAGAGCCAATAGGCTCCAGGGTGGTGCTGTAAAGCATTGTCACCTTGTGGTACCAAGGAGATGTGCCTTCTCTGTAGCTGCATCCCCTGAGGTTTGTATGGTCCCAATCCTGTTGGGATTTTGTAAACCTATGAAAATCTGGCTCTTTCAGCAGGCCCTGGAATAAGGTATAGTGATCTATCCTCTTATAGTCTACTCTGATTATTATAAACCTTTTTGAATTAGTTATCCTCACCAACATGTGAGTATATTTTATTATATGTTTTGGCAGCACACTATCACATTTACTGGGTCAAAACTCATCATGTTGGTAATGCAGTGTCCACATTCACTTTCTGTATGAATAGTCCATGAGTTCTTGCACTAGGAGTGTATTGGTAAGGTTTCATGTCAGGCAGGCAGCTATTGACATGGCTATTCTAGATAGTCAATACTTGGAAGATACATTTGTGCTGTCTTGGACTTGGAGAACTAAGTATTTCAAATGAATCAGTTCACGGGGTTTAGATATTCCCAGAAAATGACTGAGTGGGATTAGTTCAATCCAGTGCATGTTTGGATCTGTTTGGGTTGGTTGATTGGGTCAATTAACCCCTTTTTTGATGTTTCTATCACACATTAATCCACTCATTGAACCAATTAAGCATGTTATAAGAACAGGGCCGCAGTTAAATAACTGACCTTACTCTCCCTAAATGGAAGGGTGGCCATCAGTTTAGAGGTTTAGGACTGGACAAATTCAAAGAGGACTGGGCTATCAATTGGCTGCTAGACTTGATGGCTGTTTACCACTTCCTGAAACCCAGGGTATGATATTTATCATCCACAAATTCTTTGATTCCAGTTTAAATTCCAACTGATATTGTTCTAGCTTATTCTGACCATTGCAAAATCCAGAATGCTATCTGGATGGGCATAGTTTCATGCACAGCTTTAGCAGCCACCCAGCTGCTGACCACTATTCTGTCCTTGATCAATCCCTTCTCCTGGCTTAAATGTATTCCCCCTCAGGTTTAGCAAAAGACCCAACATCTCTTTGTATGTTACAACATCTCTCTATATTTGGGTTTTGAGAATGATGGCATTTCCCATCCCTTGTGCAATGTAGGTACTGGCATGCTAGGAGCACCTCCTCTGAACTTTTTTGAAAACCAGTATGCTGCATTGTATTGCAATATTGGGAGGTGAGTGAGTTAGATTTTGCACTAATGAGAACAAACCAAAAGCAGTCTTTCTCCATTATAATTATCACTATTCCTCAACAAAAAACAAAAACAAAAAAACCCAAAATGGGAACATATTCTGCTGCACATGTAGACCAGGCCATAATCAACTGGATGGACAATGAAGACATTGATGAGGTTCCACATAATATTTGGGGCGGGTGAGGATTTAGGACTGCAGTTGGCAAATGATGATGCAAAATGGAAGGGGTCATGTTGCACACTTTGGCATGGTCTTAATTTTCCATTTTCTCCTGTTGTGAGGGAATGATATTTAGGGCTTATGCCTTAATATACAGAAAAACAGTCTATCACATTTTGATAATTTGTACACATAGACCTCCAACAGCTGGAAAAAAGGATTCAATGGCACAGTTTGCCCATCTCTGATTTAAAGTCATGTACAAGACCACTTCTGGCTAGGGTCAAACAAAATATATTCCTCATAAGACAGCATTTTGGATTAGGTGTAAGATTTCTCACTTTGTCCAGGGGCAACAATTATATATGTGTATGTCTCTCTCTGTAAGATTGATTTATAATTTCTACATAAACAAACAATAAGCACGAAGAGTCAGACACGACTTAACGACTGAACAACAACAACATAAACAAATCACTTTCTCCAGCTATATTATTTCAAAGGCAAGGGGGAAAAAAGCAAAAAAAAAAAAAAAAGAAAGAAAAGAAAGAGAAAACTAAGATAAAGATCTGCTTCTTAGAGGTCCTTTGCCAGAAAGAAGCATGTGGCTGTTTTGAAGCTTCCTCATCTGTAACACTGTATTAGTCTAGCCTTCCCATTAAAAATGGTACATAGATCTGATAATGTATGTCACAAGGTCTAAGAAAAAAACATGCCCCTCTTTTAAGACATTCAAAATAAATACAAAACCCAATTGTGTTCTATAAATAAGTTTAGAATAGATGTTCTCAGGAAAGATGTGCCACTGAAATAGTTGTTGTTTAGAAATTCAAAGTTTACTTCTGCTTCTGAACAAAATAGGATACCATATGGATGTTTTGAGTATAACTTCCATAAACTCCAAATCTGCACTAGTTTTCAGGGAATGTTAAAGTTGTATTCCAGATCATCCGGAGGGTGCCAGTTGCCTGCCTCTGCTATAACATGCTTAATTTGCAAAATTCCTAACAGTTGTATCACAAAGAATGACTGACATGGTCATAAAACATATCCACAAAATTCTGTTATGACTGTAACTGAATCAAAATGGCATGGCACTTGCATAAGTTATACTATGTTTTTAAACTTTGTTCATAGTGTTGGGAATCTTTATTAAGGCACTTTGAACACCTTTATTGTTTTTCATTTCTACTTTATAGGCTGCCTTGTTTTTCTAAAAAAATCAACTAAAAAAAACCCCCTTTCCTTCTATTTCAAAAATTCTGAAGCGAAAGAAGTCATACCAGCCCAATCTATGTAGATCACTTTGTATCATTCAATGAAGCCATGGCAGAAATAACACACATTGGTGTCTCTGACTTTAGAGCAGTAGGATATACAGTTATTTCTTTTCTTTTCAGAGACTAATTCTAGGATTCAAATTCAGGACTCAGTACCTTAAGTTGGTGTGAGGAAGTGAGGTGTGTTTATGTTGTGGGTACTAGGCTGAGAGATCTTACAGCTTCTTCCCCTTTGCTTTCTCATTACTTGCTTGCTCAATCTCTCTCTTTCTCCTCCTCCCCCATTACTCTGATTAAAGAAAACAGAGGAACACTCAGTCCAATATGAGGAAACATGCATTTCAGTTGAGAGAGAGAGGTTGTGGCAAAGGAATCAATCAAAAAGAGTTGGGCATTTATTGAAACCAGTTCTATTCCTTCCTCCTCCCCTTGCCCCTCCCTGAGTCTTTTTCAGAGTTGACCATTTGTGGAACAGGAAACATCAGAGCACAAAGCTGCTATGGGCCCCTGCTCTGTGGAATGATTTCCTTTCAGACTGTCCCGTTATCTTTTAGCTGGCAGGACATCCCTCTCCCTCCCTCCTTTGCTGAAAACCACTCTCTCTGCTTTCCCCTGATTCTTACTTTTCTTAAACACACACACACACACACACACACACACACACTTTACTGCCAAAAAAGTCCATCCTCCGCCCCCTTGCTAACTTCCTTCCAGCATTTCCTGAGCTGGATAATCCCAGAATTTGTAAAAGCAGAGGAAAGGGGAGAGTGAGAGAGAGTGTATTAAGGAAGGAAACCAGTTCCTTGTTCTCCTAATACTGTCCGATAGCCACAAAGCAAAGTAAGGGGTTTAAAATGTAGTGACTCATAGACTTTCAGGCTCTCCATCACTTTTGTATTTCTCTCTCTCTCTTCCCTTTTTACAAGTTCATGGGGAAAAATGGATTTGGAGTGTCGGTTTTTTTCTCTCTGAAAGACCCAGCTTGATTTAATTTGAAGGCCAGCTTCATTTTATTTGTTGGGATGCATCAGCAAGGAAGAACCTCAGCCAAAATCTGATCCCTGTTGCCAGTTTTATTGGAGACACTGGTTCTTTAACTCTCTGGTAGGGGAACCATCCTGAACTTGGGCTACAAACTCTATGCTGCTTCCTACTGGAGATCTCTGTATGTCCTGATTGTTCCCTTCTACAACAGCCGTAGTTGTAACAGCTTAACATCTGGTGCGGATTAATGTTAAGGCATCCAGCTGAAAGTTCTTCTGGGCTTTCGATGTTGCTGACCAGAAACGAGACACAAACAACACAGATCTGAAGACAAGAAGGGGGAGCTTTTAACTTATCTGGTGTAAAAAGGGGGGTGGGGGGAAGGAAGGAGGGGGTAATCCTCTTTTTTGGAACTAACTCATGAAGAACAAGGCAGGAAAGCTGAAACTCAAGAGGAAGGGAGCCACGAACGTCTTTGGCTGTGAGCTGACTGAATATCTGGAGAGCTCTGGACAAGATGGTAATCGAACATGGTCTCTTTCTTTCTTAACTTGTCTAAAGATGGGTCTGCTGTGGTTCTTTGGGGTTGGGAGAGTTAATGGTTTATAGTTTCAAAATATGGAATTTGTTCATCTGATGTAAAGATATTTTTTTACCTATTTCCTGGTTCCATCATTGATCACCCAGCAATGTGCTTAGTTCCATGTAAATGTATTGCTCTATGCCAGAGAGAAAGGGGGGAAAATTATCTCCAAGACTTGATGTATATAGAGAAGATGTATTTTGTGCACACCAAATTGGAAAAGGCTTAGTTAAGATTTGTTTGTTTTCAAGTTTTGCATTTTTAATATATTCCAAAATGTGAACTACTGAAATAAATGAGAATGGAATAGAATCAGGAGGTCCTAAAAAAAGGCTCTATTATGAGATACCAGTGTCTTCAAGGCCCCAGGAAGATCCCCATATTTTTTTTTCTTGAGAGACAGGGATGTGGGAAAAATAGTTGGGCAAATGTGGGAGAAGCAGCTAGTATTTGCTGTGCAGTTTATTAGACGCCATGTCTTTTGCTTATGATCAATGTTCTCAGATGAACATATGATGTGTCAGACTGTGGGAAGTTGCAGTCCTAATTTGTTCTTAAAGTAGTTGGTTGGAGAAGGAGAGAAAAGCAGATTTTTCCCCCCAAAGTGGGCTTGGTGATGAGACACAGTGCTGCTGATATTCTTGGAAACTATATATGTGATGACAAATGTTTAAGGATTTCTCTGTTCCTTGTGCCATTTGTATGATGCTTAAATTTTAGTTGCTTAATCCAGAATGATCTATTAGTAACATTATTTGGTTGTTATCCAATAATAATGGGTGATAGTCATTACTGTCTCAGTGGAACAAATGCCTCAAAAAGGAAATACCCTTATATAAAGTAAAGGGTATTAGATGTTGCACAGAGCTGTGAGTTGCCAAACTGCATTGCTTTGCTCTTGAGTGCTCTCTCAAATACATTTACTTGCTTCTTGTAATTGCACAAAGGGTGTTTTCTCAAGTTGGTCTCCTATGCAAAGCTGAGTGTATTTTGCAGAATGATACAGCATCTATGGATAAGAATGGCTATGTAGATTACACAGTAATGTTGCCACCTCTGCAGTTCAGCTTTACTCATTTTATGTTCATCAAGGACAGGAAAGAAAAGTGAAGGACAAACTGCAAGGTAGGTCTCAGTTATTTCAGATCAGAGCTCAGACCCACCAAGTCAAAATAGGCACGATCAGTCTCTGTTTAAGTATACTTCACCTATCTCCCCACTGTGTTTTTATCCAAATTCTTAATCCATATCCCACCACTGGAAACTTGAGTTGGCTGAGACCAAGTTTTTCAGTTGTAGCACACAGATTTTGGAACTTCTTATTACAGGAAGTGTAACTGGCATTCTGTTCAATGACTTTTCAGTAAATTATTGGTTTGGTTTGAGTTCTTGTTCCCCTACCAAGGTCCCTTCAAGGAGGAACCTTGCTCAGAATATTGTATCTACTTTCTCCTGGGAAACTAGGTAGGGCTAGGAAAGATTCCCATCTGGACATTGAAAGGCCACTGTACTTAACATTAAGTACAGTGAGCTGATTAAAGGAAAGTCAATCAAATCCAGTCAATTATTGGAATCAAATATTCCAGTTGATTTTGAGATATTGAATTGAATAAGCTGCCTTTGAATCACGTCAGAGACAGCTGAGGGCAATTTGAGACCTGATGGACTTTCTGGCTTTGTTGTCTCAAAGGTTGCAATTTTCCTTCCATATAGGGACAAAAAAGGGGGAGGTCTTAAGTAGTGCAATAGGCACTCTTACAGTGGCATAAATAGCTGGTCAATGAGTTTCATTATCTGGAAATTCTGCCTATTAGCAGATTGCTGCTGTCCTGTTTGTATCTCATTGTTCTGCTATAGTTTGTTTAGGCAGGTTCTCTGGAAAGGAAGAGAGATCCAGATTTATCCTGTTGCCTTTTTTTGGATCTAGTTTACTCTTGTGTGATCCTTTATCTTTCCCCCAATCCATAGCCTTATATTCTTATAACTAACTTTCCTTTTATCAGGTTAAACTTTAGAATAGTTCAGTTAGTCTCTGTATCTAATTTGCCTATTGTGTTCAAATCCCCTGTTCATTTTATTTTTTCTCCCTGCTAGCCCCCAAATTAAAAAAACAAAAGAAAAACAAGAAAAAGCTTTGATTTCTTTTGCTACATGTACTGAATGAGTCTTCCTTGTATGAGTGGGCCTGAAACAGTGTGCCTGCTATTAACCATTATGTATTATAAAGACTATTTATATACCATACTATATTGTATATTATATATTAATATATAGCACATTATATGTGCAGTAGTGGTAGTGCACTCACAAACTTTTATTGTTGGATGAGCAGCACATAATGTGGCATTTCCTGAAGAGGCTCACTTTGCCAGGGAGCCATACCAACAAATCTGCCATCTCAGAAAAGCAAACAGAATGGTGGATTCATTTCTCTTTATGTTCTTAACTAAGAACTTCCTTTATAAACAGTTTTTGAAAGTTTTTATTATAAATGGTAGAAGGACACTTTCTGTATTAATTAAGCATAATGTCTTGGTAGGCTCTTTCCTGAAAAATTTGGAAGCTGCTGTGCTGTTTTTTCCTCATACTTGTTATTTCTGCTTTAATCCATTCTGCCCCAAATGCTGCAATTGCAGGCATTTTTGATGCTTCACTGTAGTCTACGGCAAAGACTTTTCTTGAATTGCATATCAGTTGGGCCAAACCTGTCTTAGAAGCTAAACAGGGTTCCGTCTGTTAATACTGGAATGTAATATCTGAGCAATACTTTGAACTAGGAAAAACAGTTGAGTTTGGTTTGAGGAAGACTTACTTTTTTAATTGAATTGAATGTTGTTGCATTCAAGACAGATCTGAGGTGATTTACATACATCTACTTCTGTTTGTTTTTGTGAATGTATTTTTTATATGTTTTCTATCTAGTTCTCTGTTTTTATTATTTGCTTGCCATTTTATTTGTAATAGTTGTCATCCTTGGGGCCAATTGGCCTTAATAACAAGAAAAACATGAATTTTATTCTGCATGACATTTCCTTCCCCTCTTTTTTTCCAATCCCAGATAGCCACCAAATAGAGAGAGCTTATTGAGCCTCTAATGGGCCATTATATGGCCCATTATTAAGGTGTATTTGGCCTGGTATATCCCAAGCTGTGCTGCTTTGCTCTTGTTTCACTGTAGTTAAAGCACACAGACACATACATAGACAGAATCCAATCTTTTATTTATTGTGAAGAAAGGTATAAGGGGGCCTTGTATTTCTCCACTGAGTGGGGATTTTTCCCCCCAATGATTTGCTTCTTTGCTGGATGATTCAGTCTGTCAGCATGAGTCAGGTGAGGGGATCAAAATGAGTGAAATGTTGTTTGTTGTTTATTGAATGGCATGTCCCATTGGCTACCACCATGAGATCCTCTAATAAAAGACTGTATTGTTACAGGAGCCATTAGAAGGAAGAGAGTTAGGTCAAATGATGTTGGTTCAATCTTAAAAATAATAGCAGAAGAGATGTGGGAGTTTTGATTCCTTTGTTCTGTGGCAGCTCAAAGAACTGGAATAATATTAAAGCCAAATTTATCCCTGGGTAGCTATGATGGCAGACATACATTTAAATGTCACAGTTATGAGTCTTGCAAACCTCCAAAACTCTCTAGTTGGAATCTTTGAGGTGAAATTATATTTGTTAAGATGGGAAATCAGCCACTGGAAAAGGAGTCTTATTCAAATATTTTCCAATAATCGGTATCGTGCAATAATATTGAAATAAGATATTTTCTACCTCTGAGTGATTGACTTTATCTGTGAAGCAGAAAGACTGGACACCATAATAAATTGGTAAAAAGGATTTAGGATTTCTTTAAGATCTAGCCTCTTTAGTTAGTTTTCATCCACAATATACAAGAAAAAACCTTTTCCTCGATTAAACATTCAGATATGGGACTATATGGGAACTGATGTACTTTCTGTTCCACTGTCACTGTATTTGGATTAATCAGGAAAGTGGATATGTACACACCTTTGGAATAAATGTTGCCAAACCAAATCATTTATAGATGGTATTACCTTTATTAAAACAACTAAAATTATACAAAAGAGTGTGGAATTATATCAGGCAAGATATTACAGAAACCAGCAGATTGAGGAAGAAGAAGCAATAGAAGTCTGATTATGTTGGCTGATCCTAATAAAGTTTTCTCCTATATTTTTTCCCCCATGAACCAACATGATCATAGTTGGATTTTTTATATTAATTATGTTTGGCTTTATTCCAGCTGACAGTTGAAATAAAACTCTATTTGTGATAATCCAAAATTCTAGTTGTTACAGTTTGAATAAAGCCACCAATAGCCAGCTCCACAGCTGAAAGCATAGCCTGCTTTAGAGGGAATGTCTAGATGTAGTCACAGGAAGTGGTTTGGCAATTCAGTGAAGTTTTCTTTCCCTCTGGGTCAATTCTTAACAGTTACCCTTGGCTTACGCAAAAAGGAAAGAAGGGTGGAAATCATGCTCCTAAAACTGCTTATTTTCTGCTTTGCTCTCAACCTAACCTTTTGCTCGATTACCACAGAAGAGCAAGAATGTTTCTTTTTCATGGTGTGCTTCAGAAAGTAAAGCTGAAACTGCTGGAGCCAACAGATTGGAGCAAAACGAAATGCAGGAGCATTTCTTATGGCCCAGCAGTTGGCAGATGAAGGAGAAACAAGGTCAGGCTTGTTGAGATACTTGGAACAGCTCAGTGACATACATTTATATGAATAATGATTTGATTGATTGATTAAGTGTCATCAAGTTGTTTTCATCTCCTAGTGACCACTGAATCATGATTACACCCCCCAAAAGTTATCTGCTTTACTACTGCCATTTGGGCCTCATATGACAATAGCGTGCTTCACTATTGATGTAGCTAAATCAGAGACAGGTAATTTGGTGCCCACCAGATATTTCAGACTTCATTCCAGTTAGTCTCAGTCAACATGGTCAGTGGCCATGGTCAGAATCATGGAAATCATAATATGAAATATCTGGATTCCATCAGGTTGCCCATCTCAGATCTGGATGATAATTCAGTTCACTTTTTGCATTTTCTCAACTGTACTGTCTCTTTTATCTGTGAAGAGACTACTTTTTGCCTTTAAGGGCCCCTACAGTGCTGGACATTACATACTTCTTGCTCCTACAGTCTCAACACAGCTGAGATGTCTTTTTCTTTTTTCTTTTTTTGCTTGTTTGCTTCCTGGCATACTAATATCATAGAAACTGCTGGTTTTCTGGTAGTGCCTGTTTATACAAAGACCCGAAATCAAAAGACTCCTTGTACTGAAGAAACTAGAATGTCAGAAGACCTTGCAGAAAAGAGTTGATTCCTTGCCAGGCTCAGTAACCATAGAGTGTACTCAATCCATAATCCAGAAAGACAAGCAGTCTTCTATACCATGTAAATTCTATTAGCACAGAGCCCTAGGATTTTTTAAAAATCTTATTAGCAGTTATTGCAACACCAACAAGTGGAAAATAATAGAAAAGTGAGGACAGGCAGGAAAGTTGTGAGCACTTCCATTGGGCTGCACCAAGAATCTTGAAGAATGTGTTACTCAGTACATTTGTACTGAGATTTTTTCATGTGTGACCTGTAAAATTAGCCCATAGCTAGAAGAAGCTCAAACTAAGGGGAAAATGTCATTGAATTCATGCATTTTGTTTTATGTACCTTTTTATAATTATACCAATGACAGGCATGGATTGTGGTGATGCAAATAAAAACAAGCGAAGAAGCAATGAATGAGAGAGGTGGTATGAAAGATGTGAGAAGGATGGGGCAAATGCTAGAAAATCTAAAACACTTCAGGAATTGATGTATTTTTTCCCACCTGCTTTTCTTTGCCTTATGCTATGCCCCCCATGTGTCTATCCACAGTATCAACATGTCCTGGTAACATCCTTTTTTCTGCTGTATCCTCATAACATTAACTTGTCTCCAGCTCATGAATGAGAGAGGCTTACATTTAAGTTAAGCTTAGCTGTACAATAAAACTTCAATTTAATGGACCAAGAAGTACTTCACTTCTTCTTGAATGTCCATTAAATATGAAATTCTGTTATTCACTTCAATTTATTTCATTTGCATAATGGCATCATTACACAGATTATACAGATTATATACATTGAAGTAAATGAAGTAAATTAATACAAATAACATAAATTTAACTCTCTCCCCTCTTTAAGTGCCTCATATGGGCCATGTCCAATGCAATGGATATGCCTGCTATTCCAGGGGGTCTCTGGACAAAATTTTTCTCTGCTGCATGCAAATCTTCTAAATGCGGTCCCTAAACTCTAATTTCCTTTGCAACTGAGAATACAGATAATGGGACAGGATAGGCATTGGGAATAAGGATAGTGAAATTTATGACAGTTTAGTTTTCTGTTGACTTAGGTTTGGGTGGAAAGTACTATAACTCAGTAGTGGGGCAAGGCTGATAGGAAGTGGTTTTCATGTTGATTCCATGTGTTTAAGAGTAAGCTTGTTTTTGAAGAGTAGTTGTGGTGTTTTGTAATGAGATCAAAGACTTTCTTGCCCCTGGTGAAATGCAAGTGGATATGTTGAAAGGTGTAGGTGACTAATCACAGGTCTGTTTTTCACATTCTCATTATCATATGCCAAGAAGGATATTGTGCATCTCAAAATACACCTGGGCTATCCATGTGTCTCAATCACAAAGAAAAAGACCCTTTCATTCTTTGTAGCTATTAGCAGAAGTGTCAGAAAGAGGTGCATTCATTCTCTCCTTTTCTTATAATATTTGAAACCAGCTAAATTCCCACACTGAGGGCCTTTCTCACAATTTGAGGAATTTCTTTTGTATGGTAGCTAAAATTGGGTAAGTCATGATGAAAACCCCAGAATAGGAAATTTCTCAGAATAATTGCAACCCTTGTGGTTGCACACATATTTTGCAACCCTGAGAGATATAAATTACTCTGTTCTTTAGTTTTATTTTTCTTTTACTTTGTATATCCCTGATGTATGCACAGTAGAATTTCTACACATTGGAAAGGTGGTATTTTCTTCAGCTGTCCTGTCTATTCACAATTTGTTAGTCAAATAAAATTGCTTTTATAGCACCCTTCCCTAATCTGATGCCCTTCAGATATATTTGTTTGTAATTTCCCCATAATTTCCAACAAGGACATTGAACATAGTAGCTTTACAGGTAGTTCTCATTCAGCAATCTCTTGTTCAATGACCATTCAGTTACAATGGTGCTGAATGAGGGGACTTACAATTGTTCCTTGTAGTTGCAGCTGTTGCAGCATCCCTGAAGTCACATGATCACGAATCAGGCACTTGGCAACTGGCTTGCAATTACAATGGACACAGTGCCTGGTGGTCATGTGATCTCCATTTGCGACCTTCACTGCCAGCTTCTGTCAATGGGGAATCTGGCAGGAGGTTGTAAATGATGACCACACGACTATGGGACACTGCGATTGTGTGGGATTCACCTAATGCTGCAACTGCTGTGATAAGTCAGTGCGGTCACATGATGTTGTACTTTATGACTGCGTGACTTAGCAATGGAATTGCCAGTTCAATTACTATAGTTAAGCAAGCACTACCTGTACAGCTCAATACATTTGGAGAGTATCACATTAAGAAAGGCTGACTGAAATAAAATTAGATTTTAAGACTGAGTGATAGCAGGTATCACTATGTTAATACCAAATAAATGTTTCCTGAAGATCAATAGGTTACTTAGGACATTTTTTGGGGATAGTGGACCACCAAGGTTTATATCTTAATTGAGATTAACATTACAGGAAGGTCGTTTTAATCTACATGACTTGAAAAAATATCACTGGGCTTATATTTTATTAGCCATTTGGCTAATTGGAATGAAAATACAGTGGTACCTCGAGTCACAAACGCGAGGTTCATGAACAATTCCGGTCATGAACAGCACCGTTCGCAAAATTTTGCTTCCGTTCGCGAACTCTGCATCGGGTGACAAACAGGATCCGTAGCCATTTTCCCTGCTGTGACACATGGTCGTGGCTTCCTGTAGGGAGGGGGACTCTCCCTCCAAACAATAACCGCCTCCCCACCCGCCTTCCTGTCCTCCACGCCAGAAGTCGCCTTGAGCAAGGTTAGTGTTCTCTTTCTTCGTACTGTACTGTACTGTACTTTGTTTTATATTTTTGTAGTTTTTTAAAAAAATACATATGGTTCAGAACGGATTAACCGTATTTACATTGAACCTTATGGGAAAATTTGATTCTGGTCGTGACCAATTCGGGTCACGACCAGAGTCGCGGAATGAATTAAGTTCGTGACCCAAGGTACCACTGTATAGTGGAATATTATCTTTTATGGGCTATGATGGAAAGCTGTTATCTATTTTCCTTGTGATCATGGCAAGTTCTTGGAACATCAGAAAAGATGTTTTATTGCCAAGCATGTGGGCAGTGAGAAATCTTGGACCATATTGAGGTATTGATTGGATTTTGATAATGAGGCTCATGAACGTTTAACTCTGGAAAACTTCTACTCTAAAAATAGATGGCAAAACATTCTATTGAAAAATTTGAGTGGAAACTGAGCTTTTAAAGTAATTATTATATAATTATTGTTTTAAGGATTTCTCCCAAGTTCAAATTGAATTTGGTCTTCCCAGTTCAGAACAGTGGCAGTATCTTCAACTAAAGCATGTTTTAACCATTCAGTATGAGCCAAACCTTTTTGCTGCTTTATAAGGCAACTAAGATGCTCTTTTATTTGATGTATAATAGAAGTAAACCCCTAAGATATCTCCATTAGAAGCTCAAGAATATTTTTAAAGTGGACATTTTTGTGGGATATTCTGAACATGGACTAAAGAACCGGAATCTCTGATAATGCCCCATCAATGGCTTTGTGTCCTTAAAAAATATTAAAGTGGTATCAATGGATTAGAGATTAAAAAATTGTATTTAGAGTGTATTGCACTCCCCAAAGAATGTGTTTGAAAGAATGGACATCAGGTTTTCTTTACTGGGGTATAAAAATTTGAGGGTTCTTTGACCCATACGATATGGTCCTGTGAACATTTGGTACTGTTTTGGAATGGTATTTTAATGTATATAAGTAGATTTATGGGAAAATCTTTAAATGTTAAAAAGATTGATGTGATGTTAATTATATACCAAAGCTTTGAAATCTGTTTCTCAGGAATTGTGATTGTATCACTTATCACATTGGGGGGGGGGGGGAGATTAAAAGAATTATTGAGAAATGGGAAAAGTGATATTATTCCAGAAATTAAGGAATATTTTTTGGGAAATGTGTAATTTATCCATCTTTGAAAAGGCAGATTTTCTACTAATCAAAGGATGAAGCAATATGTACTACTTTGGCAGAGATTTTACGATATTTTACACTAATATTTTGTATTTGATTATACTATAGTACTATATGGTATTTATGGAAAAACCAGAGATAAGTTTAATGTTTATTTATTTATTTATTAAACAAACTTATATAGTAACCCAACTCATACACAGTGACTCCAGGCGGCTTACAAAAATATATAAAGTAGTTTCTTTTCTTTTCTTTGTTTCTTTTTTGTTTCTATTTTTGTTAAGTTAAAGGGTTGTTCCATTTAATTTTTCTAAAGTGTATTTTGGTGCTTTGTCTACATTTTGTATTTTTTTCTAAATTTAAATTTAAAAAAAGATTGAGTGATAGGATGATGTTTGAGCAACAATGATGAACCTCAATCCTGTTTAGATCTATTCAGAGGTCTCACAATGTTCATCCTGAAGTTCTAATCATAAGTACATTTATTTATGAACTTGTTCCCATTGTGCGGTTCTGAGATTCAACAGAAGATCCATACTGAGGTAAGCCTAAAATAGTATAATGAAATGTGTGTGTGTGTGTTTTAAAAAAAGAATGATAGAACAGGCAAAGTCACAAACAGAAAATGGAGTATTGGCCAGAGCTTAGCACTGCCAAAAGGGATCTAGAGTATTTGATGGATCACAGGTGAAGTACAAGGCAACAAGATTACACATTTGTCTAATATGGCAGACAGCATTTATTACATCAGTTTCAGTATCATATATATGTGTATATATATATATATATATATATATATATATATATATATAGGGGGACACGGTGGCGCAGCGGCTTAATGACACTGAAAGTTGCCGGCCCGAAATGGTCGACGCTTCAGCGGTTCGAGTCCAGCCTTCGTGTTAAACAGGGTGAGCTCCTGTTTCCTCCCCAGTTCCTGTCAACCCAACAGGTCGAAAACTCACGTGAGTAGATAAATGGGTACTCTCACTCTGGTGGGAGGAAAAATGCTGGCGGTGCCTTGCAAAAAGGAGTTGGGAGCAGTTGCCGATAAGCGCGAAAAACCGTGCGCGCCGGAAAAGGGCGCAAAGCAACGGAAACCCCGCCTCCTCCGCTCGCCAGCTGGGCTCTGCTCTAGGAAGGAGGCTCTGGCAAACCACTTCCGAAAAACAATTGCCTTGAAAAATGCAAGGACTCATTCAAGCAGTCACTGCAGGGTCAGCAATGACTGAGCGCAGACAATATATATATATATATATATATGAGCCTCCTTATAAAGATCTGAAATCTGCATTGTGATTTCTCAAGACAGGATTGTTTATATAACATTTAAAATAATCCATTAATCATTTTTTTAAATTAAAAGGTTCAGAACTTTAAAAATAGTGAATGCTTTCAGAATATGATTGTGATCTATTTTAACCTATCATTATCTGCAACCAAACGATTATCCGTGGACACCAAACTTTTCTCCTTCCCAGCGCTACAGATGTCTTGCTTTTATGGAAAAAGGATCATATCTCAAAAGGTTCTGGGATTAGTCTCCAGGTGGGGTTGGAGGCTTGCTTCCTGTAGGTGGAGCAACACTGAGTTAAATGGACCAGTAGTCCTACTTAACAGCTACTTGTGTTTCATGATTTCCCGTGTGAGCACATAATGAAAATGGTCAAGTTGTCTTTTTTAGAGATACAGTAACAATAACAGATTGTTACTGCCACTGTAGGATCTTGTCTAAGTATCCAGCTGTTTTTTCTTGAACTTCCTTTAGGAAAACACAAATCAGGTATCAGGCACATAGGAGAAGGAATAGGAGAAGGAAACTGGGCTTTCATGTTGTTTGCTGCGTGATCTGTATTTTTGTTCTTTGTTCTGCTGAACAGTGATACTTTCTGTGGACTCTGCTGATTTGAAAAGAAGCTCTCTTGAGCCAAACTCCAAATCTGCTGTCCAGATGTGAATTCAATTTTCTGCATTATTTTTTTTCTCCTTTTCTGCTCACTTCTATTGGCATATACTTTTACAACAGGGTGGTATGTTCTTCCTTGGATATGTATGAGTGAGGGGGGAATGCATTTTCCTCCAAAGTCATATTGTTTTGGCTTGAGAAATGGAAGTTGAAGACAGTTGTACATAAATTTAGTGATTAGCCTGATAGAGTGGTGCAGCTAACCTGTCAAGGATGAGGAAGTTTCTGTTTCAGGAAAACTCAAGGGTACCCTGAGTTGGCTAATTATCTGACAAGTCCCCAACCTTTACAGTTTTGAGAGGATTCAGAGTTTTAAGAAGATGTTGGGGATAGTCCATTCAACTGACTGGTATAAGAGACACAATCAGTTACAAAACATCAATATTTGTGTTCATCTCCACCAAGGCACTCCTTGTAATCTGCCTTTGTCCTCTCTCTGTGTACATGGGTACACTTTAAAAACATTGGGCTAAAATTACCCATGTTTTTTATTTAATCACAAAGCTTTTGTAGTATTTTGGGGGCTTATAAGCTTTTTCAGAAATAAAATGATGCTGGAGGCTGATACATGGCTTTGCAGCATGCTTCCTATTATTTTAACGAAATAGGTCTGTCAGATATTGGATGGAGAAGGGAGACTGGTGAGCATCAAAAAGGTATCTGTGGGCATATTGATTTGTGAGGGAAAAGACCTAGAATGACCTGATTATCAAACCATCCTTTTATGCTTCAGTCACTTTACATTCTGGAGACAACTACTGTACTTGGGCTGATAGCAGAGTACAGTTGGGGAAAAGCAAAGTGCACCTCACCACCAATCTTGCCTCCTCTTCTGCTCTTATTTCTGTATCAACCTGTTACCATCTTACATGTGATTGTGATGAGTTCATCTGAACCTCTAAGAACCTGAAGAGCTCAGCTTCCAGGGTGGTTATACTTCCTTCCCCATGCATAGTATAGAGGCTGAAAGCACAATAACCACAGGATAGCATTAAGCACTGAGTTTCCACAGTGACCCAGCTATCTAGTATGCATTTGGCCCCCAAATTTCCTATATCCCACATATGAAGGTGGGGCTTAAATTCTGCTTCCCTGTTCTATATTTGATATTTAGATATTGCTGCTGTAGCATGCTGTCCATCTGGCAAACTCAATGGAAAACCCAGGGAGCGTAGGAGGGTTTTTCATAAAAACGTAGAGTTGGAATAGGCCATGTGGCCACTGAGTCCAGTCCCCTCCTCAAAGCAACCCTGGGAGAAGGCTGTTAAGATAATTGCTATCATTGTTAGGAAGCTTTTTTTCCTTAATACTGATCTAGAATCTGACTTCCTATAACTTAACCATTATTCCTTGACTTGATATAACAGTATTTCAAAAACTTGAAAACTGTTATCATTTTCACCCTTCAGTTGTCTCTTCTCAAGGCTAAGCATACCCATTTCCTCCAGTCTTGTCTTGTAATTCTTAGGACCTTTCCCCACTGCTGAGTTAAAGTGTTATCTAACCATCTATGAGACTGCTATCTCCTGATATAGTTTTGTTATCTCCATTGTTGATCCCTATCCTGCCTTTATTGCATCTGCTGAATGCTGGTGTTCTGATTCTGGATGCAATGCATGGTGAGCAAAGTCATGGGTTGATTTCAAGGCTCTCCTGTCCTCCTTCTTTTGTGCATCAGGAAAAACAGCCAGAGATCATGTAGTTACAAGAAGAATAGGGAGGGTCTTTGGGTTGCTTCTTGTGCCCATCCACCTACAGCCTGGATTCTGACAAAATCTAAATTGAATAAAATTTAAAGCAAAAATTCAGAGTCATGAAGGGAACTAAGAATTCCCTTCCCTTCCCTTCCCTTCCCTTCCCTTCCCTTCCCTTCCCTTCCCTTCCCTTCCCTTCCCTTCCCTTCCCTTCCCTTCCCTTCCCTTCCCTTCCCTTCCCTGACAGGTAATAAATGCCAATTTTCAGATTCCTCTGTTCAAGAGACACTAGGGGAGGGGAAGGTAGCTAGTATCTCCATTCCACTGTTTTGGTTCAGTATTTCAGTCTTGTGCTAAATTGGTAAGGACCACAGAGTTAAAGTACTGGCTGCTAAACATATTATGCAATTTTTAGAGACCATAGCCATTGTGAGAGTTTGGGGGCAGGGTGCTTAAAGCCTACTTTTTGACCCAGGCTTTTAGAGTTTGGGAGGTATTAAGCAGCTAGCAGTCATGTTAATTTTAGAATACAATTTTTAAATGGTTTTATGATATTATTTATGTATATGTATTTTTGTAAGTCACCTAGAGCCATTGGTGTGGGTGGGATATATAGTACATTCATAAATCAGTCAATCAATCAGTCACTCACATCCATTGCTGAGAATTGGCCTACATGTCTAAATGGCATTCAGATTGGGAAAGACTAATTCAAGCTTTTGTGAGGTTATTTATAATTTTTTTTCTTTTAACAATGTAAAAGTGAAGAATTTTTCTACACATTTGGCATTCTGCTGGATCTGCAAGATGCACTCTTTCCATGCCTCTGCTCAGTCAGTTTTGCTGCTGGAGGTTGACTCCATGCTCCCTTCCTCACTGACTGTTAGATGAAATGCTGTGTAGCAAGCGAAGTGTATAGGTGAGCCAGTTCTTATTTATGAACATAGCAAAACTCAAAGAGTTGCTTCTACTGAAATTAGTATGTGTTGTAGGTGTACTTGCAGTAGATGTTGGCACAAAATATCTCTGTAGGTTCATCCATGTGGGTCTTTTAATAGACCAAAGTCATGCAGCTGGGTGTTGAAGGCTCTAGAGGCCTTTTGGCTCTCAGAGCATAGTTGAATTTGAGGCTGGGCTCTGTAGCTCATCCTCACAATTGTATTTTAGGTATGTCTCAATAAAGAGCCTCTGAGCATGGACAGGATATGTACTTTGAATAGCCACAGCCAACTTGCTAATCTGGAATTGAAGCATAAAATGTCTTATCAAGTCTGAAATCTGATACCTTTTATTTATTCATTTGTCAAATTTATAAGGCCGACCAACTCCATAACAACTCAAGGTAGCCTGCATAAAAACAACAAGAAACAATGGAACAAAGGATGGTGCGTGTCCTCAAGAATAAATCAATCAAACTAACATGTAAAATCATATAATTCATTTGCCACCCATCCTGAGGAAAAAGCCAAGAGGAAAAAGCCAAGATTTTAAAGACTTTTTAAACACAGTTGGGGTTGGGGACCATATGGATCTTGGGGGGATGCTTGGGAAAGGGCAGGAGCTCCTTCCCATTGTCACTGACTGAGTGGTCAGACTGAGAGAGGCAAGTACTTCTGGTGCATGCGTGTATGTGTGTCTGTGTGTCCCTCTTGCCTGACCACAGATAAAGTGGTCTGATTTTTACTGTAAGGGGCATTCTAAAACTCTGAGTAGAGAGGCTTTTCAGGTATATCATATTTCAAATTTCAATGTCCTTTGGATATTTAGAGCATTTTTGATGTTTCTCTCATTTCAAAATATACAGGTTGAGATCCAAAACTTTCATCCACTCCAAGAGGCACTGCTACCCATCTTTGAAAAAAACAACCCATCTCATCCCCAAACCACAGCTATATCTTTGTTTAACAAATGCATAGGTTCTAATTAGTTGTGTCAAATGGCTTACATAAAAAAATCTGTTCAAGAATAAAAATTAAATGCAAAAGGAACCCTGGGAGATTATGCAGCTCATCTTCCAGCTTAAGAACACTGTGACTAGATTCACTCAGTATTCTAAGCCATGGTTTCTTTAACTATGGTTTCTTAACTAAATCTTAATTGTTGGGAACACATGGTGCATTCAGTCATAAATCATGGGTTATAAAGTGCAATGACTGAGTTTATACAATAAGCTAAATGAAAACTGAATAAACCACCTCAATACTTAATGTGATGTGTGAACCCAGCCCGTGTTACTATGATGCTTTGATAGAAGCCTTTCATTTCTTCCCATAGAAATATTACTTGTTCCCTGAGAAAGCCGCACCAGAATGCAATCAGGCAGATGGCTCCTAGTGGTACAAATGAGGGGTGCTGGGCAGCTGTTTTCTTCATAACAGACTTTTTTTGAAGAAGAAGTAGGAAAAAGAAGATGTAAAGGTAGCCAAACTTTTAAAGTAGAGTCACTCTTGTCCATTTTGTCTGGTTGGGGGCCACAGGGTAATGTTGTCAAAAATATTATGATATCATCAGAGTGGCTGTGACCAAAACATTAGGTCCAAGTATATTTTGCTCTTTAAATTCACTGATTTTGGTGGGAGGATTCATGGTCTTTAAAAGGTAATATGGGTACTGTAAGTCTCTACACCTATATGCCCCTTAACTTTCCCCCCAAACTTGTGATCCTCAACCAATCCTTGAACTCATCCCAGTTGCCTCTCCTCATTTTTTCATGCTGCATCTATCCTTTGAATCATAGAAGGTAAAACTGGAAGGCATTTGAGGATCATACTGTCCATCACCCTGCCCAGCGCACAACTCTAGTACTACAACATCCATGATGGATGGCCATGCAGCCTCTGTTTATGTAACTGCAGCTGAGAGTCTACTGCATCCTAAAGCAGTCAATTCCATTATGGACATCTTTCACATTAGGAAAGTTTTCCTGATATCCAACCAAAATCTACTTTTTTCTAATTTCCACCCCTTGTTTCTTGTCTAGACTTCCGGATAAGTCTACCCTGCTTCCTAGATGACAGTCCTTTGTGTACTTAAAGACAGCTATCATGTTTTCTTAAAATGGCAGCAGTTAAGCACTTAATAAAAAAGATTTTTGAAATTAATGGTCTACAGCAGGGAATCTATGGTTGTTGTTTTTTTTTTAATATATATTTCTGAGCTATAGCCCTATCCTGACAGTCCTATCCTGCACAATGAGGGATACAGAGTTGTAGCCCAACAACATCTGGAGGGCCACATGTTTCCTATGCCCTTATTTCATATGACTTCTCTCCACTAGTTTCCAATCCCTAATTTGGAAAGGATAAAATGTATTTATAAACAACTTCCTCAAAAGCTTAAACCAATATTTTATATATCTAGATGGAACTGAAAATGGACTGACCAATGCAAAAAGAAAAATAAAGTAACACGTTTTACTTGGAAAAAAAAATTCTATCTGCTGAATCTGTAAATTGCAAAGCAAAGAAGCAAAACAAAATCTGTTCAGACTGTTTAATGAAGACAGTCTTAAGAATGCTAACTAGGGAAAATATATTTTGAATTTGTAAATCCAAAATTCATAAAAGCACCTTATTCATACAATTTTGAATATTACCAAGGAGTTTATAGTTCCTTATTCTTATTTATAAGTCTCCAGTGGGTACATAAGAATATACATTCTTATGTACCCACTGGAGACTTATAAATATCCACATATCTGATTATCTTTGGTGAGAGTCTTCAAGTGACCAAGCAGGAAGATACTGTTCATTAAACAATAGCAGAAGTTTGATGTGTCACAAATTACTAAGTGTGCAGATAGATGTAATTTGCCTAATACGCATGGGTTGCTCCAGTGGACATATTACAGAGCCGTTTCTCTCATTTGCAACCAACCTGTACTTGCACTTAAATGTGTGACCTGCAGAATGGTGTCAGGTTTCTACAAATTCAATAGTAAGGTAGCAGTGGTGGGAATCTAAACTGGGACTGCAGTACATAGAAGGCCACCCTACAATCCACACAAATTAGCATTTGTGGGAGTGGGAGGAACTCCCCTTGGCACTAACGGGGAGCTTTTCATAAATCAATGCATGGCACAGTTAGAAAAGCAGAAGGGTTGCCTTCTGAGAGGATTCCAGCAAGAGAAGGAATCTCTCTCCCCCCGCGCGACCCCCCGTCTCCTCTTCTCAGAACTAGTAACTTCCTGTGAGATGAAGCAATGAGTTATTTCAAAAAAGCAATCTGATACCCCTGTCAGTCAGAAGCATGTAAGAGCACTGATATTAGGGGGAGTGGAAGCCATCTGCTCGCTGTTGTACTTTTGCCGTTCTTTTTTGTTGTTGTTGTGAGATTCTGTTTTTATTATTGTGCCATACATCATCAATCTGCTTTTTGTTTCCTGGGAGTTGTGTTTTGTTTTAGTCACTGCAACTGAACATTCGGGCTGCTGTCGCAGTTCTCTGCATTGTATCTCCATTTCCTTTTCCAGAAGTAGCTGCGTTCGATTGCACTGTATATCCTGTTTTGCATTTTCCTCAGCAATCATTGCGTGAGGGGGTTCAGCCTCCCTTGCTTCTTCCCAGGCTGCTGGACAAGTCTCAAGCTTTTGGCTGGGGTGCATCTTCTCCGGATCTGATTTTATCCCCACCTCCACCCTAGAAAGCATTCGCTTCTCTTCAAATAGCTTCTTGCAGTAACTACATATTGAGGAGAGGTGGGGCTCCTATAGCCCGTCTTTTTTCAGCCATCAAAAGCACAGGCATCCTAGAAGATGAGCAAAGGCACAAGGAGTGAAAATAAAAATAATAGGATACTTTCTGACCAGATGTTATTTCGCAGTCTGAGGTTAAAAGCCATTTGTGGTTTTATCCAGGAGTTTCTGCAAAATTATGTATATTGTACTACACCAGGGGATTACAGCTGCAGTAAAAATATAGCTGTGTTTTGATTGTATGCATGCACATCTTTTCACTCTTTAAGACTTGGCTAGTTCACATGCCCATGACCAACCATGATTTATATTTCTTTATTATTTTGTTTATTCATTATCTTTTCTCCAAGTTGCTCAATGCAACATACATGGTTCATTCTCTCTGTCTCTCTCTCTCTCTCTCTCTCACACACACAGAATGTTATCCTTAGAATACCCCTGTGAGGTAGCAGAAACCAAGTGTCTTGTGGCACCTTAATAACTAACAAACGTATTGTGGTATCAGGGTTGTCTGCAGGGAAGACACCCTTGAGTAGCATAAGCATTTGTGAAGTATAGTTCCACTTTGCTCTTGTTTTATTTTTGCTTTTGTTTTTTAATCAGAATCCCTTAGACCACTCTATGAAACCAATTGCAAAAAGTATAACACTTAAACTCAGGAATTCTGAGCCCAGAATTTGTTTTGAATACCAGAACTGAATTAATGTCACAGTTCTTAACATACCCATGAATCACTCCTAGTCTCCTCATGCTATTTTTATTTCAGTTAAATCATTTAAAGCAGAAGGTGGAGCAACTCATTTCCTGCTGCTCTTATTAAATGGGACAGGATATTACTCTTGAGCTATACCAGTGTTTCTCAACCTTGGCAACTTTAAGATGTGTGGACTTCAATTCCCAGAAATCCTCAGCCAGCAAGGCTGGAGAATTCTAGAAATCGAAGTCTACACATCTTAAAGTTGCCAAGGTTGAGAAACATTGAGCTATACCAAGAGTTTGTGGGCTACCTTCTTCCCTCTCGTAGGTTAGGATAAAAAACTAAGATACAGATGAGCTTTATTTCAGTGGGTGGGATCTGCACATGGCGGAGGGAATTGTTGCAAAATGGTAAGGCTGTGTTACATCGGTATGACCAGCATTTTATGGAGATTTTTTTTTTAAAATATTATGGCTTATAATTTGAATTTATGCTATATTTTTCATGTTTCTTGCCTTAGAATGGCAGAAAATCAGCAACTAACTTTTGGTGAGCCAGTTGGAAAAATTCAATGTTGATGTAGTCTGGTGAGGTTGCAAAATAATAAATAATAAAAAAGCATCCGTGCCAGTATAGGTTACTGATATCCCGTCTAAAGTAACTCCTGAATTTCATGGCTGATTGGGAAATTTTCATCTGTGCTGATAATTCTGGAGGTTGGAATTCCAACACATGTGAGAGCAGGGGTGTCTATAGGTTGTGGTCAAAAAGTGAAAATGGAGACTACGATGGTGTGATTGAAGTTCTGCCTGTTTTTCTTAATGTGCTTCATATGTGGGACACACATAAAAAACAAGCTGAGCTTCTGTTTTATCGTCTTGGATGCCATCTTGACTCTTAAAGCTGTTTGTTTGATTTCAGCATGTGGAACTCAGCTATCATGGTTTACAAAACATGGTCCATGGCTTAGTATGTTATACAAAGTACATTGTGGCTTATTTATTAAACCAGAGTTATTCAAATAATGCTTATATGCTATCCAGTTTGGTAATTCTTGCCATAAATCTTAATTTTTAACTATCATTGATGTAGACTTTCCAATTAATGTGAACAGTATAAACATCAATATCCATACTATGCATTGTTCATTAGTACTGTTTTCACAATTACTTTCACTTCTCTAGAGTGAGTGCATGGTGATTTTTTATTGTTCCTGTTTCTAGCTCTATCCATAGATTTTGTCTTTCCCTTGGAAATTAATAACCTGTCTCTGCTATTAATACAAAAGAGATGGAAATAAGTTGCATAAGGAAAATACAAAATATTTTGCATTCATTAAAAATAGAGAAGCCATTCGTTTTCACATTTAGCTGAGTAAAAGCTCTCTTTAAGGAACTCATCATAAAATGCATCAGATATTCCATACTGCTAAACCAGTCCTTTGGGAATTGCATTGGAGAGGCTTTTTCTGGACAATTAGAATTCAACATGCTGTTGAATGCAAAAGATTCTAGCCTATAGGTTTCATTTGTCAGTGACAGCAATCAAAAAGCAAAAATAGATGTAAAAATCCATAATTACCTGATTTTGTTTTCTTCCCTTTCCCTTTCCCCATTTTTTCTTTCCCCTTTCTTCTATGTCAGTACTGTACTACTGTACTGAAAGGCGTGTTCCCCAACTGCTATTAGCCATGCTGGGAAAAAATACAGACATGTTATGAAAATCTGTAATTTTGACACTAAAGCCAACTTTAAGGCTTTGGAGTGGGAACATTTAGATGAAGCAAGCAGATGAGAGGGTTAAAATAACCCATCCCTATGCTGTTCTGCTCCAAGAAGATAGACCACAACTATACTGCTGGTTTTGGTCTTTACACATGGTTGTACATGCTGAGATCTTTTTCTTGATGTTAGCAAAGATTATGAGTATCACAAAATGCTTTGTCTGAAAGAGAAGGTCTTAAATTCCAGAGCAACTTTAAATGAGGGAGTCATTTGATGGAACCAGCATGTGAATTTAGGAGACAGATAATTGGGCTTGTGTATAGGCTCCAGGTTGTCCATCCATAATTTAAATCAATGACAGGCATCCTGTAACTTTAAGGGCCCAGGTGGCCCTCAGTTGAATTTCAATCAGTTCAGTCCCAAGTTTGTTATTTGAGAGAGAAAGACAGAAGAGGAGTGAGAGAGAGAGAGATGATTAGATTCTCTATCCAATTGTAATTCTGGCCTTATCCACTATTTGTAATGACCTTGAAGATGACAGACTCCCTTGATGATATGTGGCACTCAACTGAAAACTTTGCCTGTACACACACACACACACACACACACACACACACACCTGCCCTTTAACACAGCACATTCATGACCTGGGAACTCCAGTGTTCTCTTCGGGCTCCCCAGTGTTGCTGTCATCTTGCCCGAGTCTATAAGGGAAATGCTTTTAAGTCATGTCTAGATGTACCAGCATAAAAGTAGCTTTCCTTCCTTAATGCTCCACTATTGCACTGTAGCTTCAGGGTGACTAAAAAGTATAACACTTTGCCACCCCTTATCCTGGAAATGAAGTTAGTTGACCTGTTGGGTTTGGAGAGGGTTTGGAGTTGTGGGCATGTTCTCTCTTCTGCTCACTAGCAAGCCAGCCTCCAGCACAGTCCTTTCTTTCTTAGTTTATGCCCACTGTACTAACACTTGAGTTTCTTGAGTTACTTTCATTGTCACCTCCCTCCCCTTTTTCCACCCCCAAATTTTTTCTAAGCTTCCAACAAGGAGAAGAGGATTGTTATTGTTTTATTTGGGGAGGAAGCAGGGACATATTTGCACCATTCAGCTTTATAATAGTATTCTGAAATAACCAAATCTCCCATATTTTATTTACAGGGAAAAAATAGGGGTGTTTTTGCACTATTCTGCTGAAACAGTATTCTGAAATGTATATTTACCTTCAGATGTAGAAGCCCATCTAGTCAGCATTGCAGTGTGCAGAAAAAAATAGGGGGTGTTGAACTAAGCATTTGTTGCTTATTAGTCAGTCTCCCTGTATTTGCCAGTTTCAATCACTTCCCTCCACTCAAGTAATAAACTTAAATGCCCAGCATCTAGTCTGTTTCAGTTACTCTCTTTTACAGGACCTAACTACTTGCACATTTATGGTAGGGCCTGTTTCCATATGTTTCTATATTTTAGTTGTTGTTTTTTTTGTTTGTTTAACTTGGGAGAGATCCAAATGGGAAGGATAGTCTAGAAAGCCCAGGCAACTGATTGACTTTCATGTGCCACTCAGGGTATAAAAACAGCAAGGGAAGGACTTTAGTGACATGAGGGCCTCTGATGAAGAAGATTGCTCAGTGGCCTCATGTTTTAAATTGATTCTCAATTTTTCTTGTATTAACAGCTGCTTATCCACAGACAGCTTCAAAGACTTGTTTAATTTGTGATGCTTTGCAGACTTGCTCTTTGCAATCTAGGTGAGCACACAAGCTTGCACATGTACAAGTTTATGTGCAGTTGGTGCAGTAGCTTCCGCTTCCAAGTAATACTGGATGCACTTTCTCTGCTGTAATGTGATCCTGTGCATTATGCCTGCGTCTTATACTTGTGTGCTTGGAGGCTCCTTGGGCAATGCTTTGTTATATTCATCCTTGTCTGCAGCAACAAGAGCGGGGTGGTAGAGGAGGAATGTATACAGCGCTGGTAGGTTCTGTACTGCATGCTGAGGTTTTTGGAATTCTGCCCTTGCAGCTCAGCAGAATTCACTTCCATTCACCTTCAGCTGCTTCCCCCCCCCCCATACTTGTGCCTTCCCCCCTTCGCACTCCTTCCCTTTTTCCTTGTCCATGTTCAAGGCTGACCACCTATATCGTCCTTGGAAATAACATTATCCAATATATTCTCTCTCTCTTTCAGACCAGCAGCATCTTTAAGATGTATCAGCTGAATCAGGACAATTTATCTGCTTTCTTCAGGTAGTACACTTCTGTAAAAAGCAGGCAACAATTACTTTTTAGTCCTTGGGCTACTCTCCATTCTCCCAGTTATAGTTCTGTTGATACAAGTGTTTATGTAGCAGTATTGTTCCATATTCTGGAAGAAGCTTGTAGATTAATGCTGACACTGAGCCATAAAAAGTTACAGTGTGAAGGGGTCAGGGCTTCTTCATAAGAACATTTCTTATGCATAACTGCTGATTATGTATTTAGGGTAGAGATATCAAGAAAGAACAGCTCAAAAGAAATTCTGAAAGAAATGTGGAACTTCTTGCTTCAGGAGAACTTCCCAGGAATTTTGAAAGGAGCAATAAAACAAAACTTCAGTAACTACTGAATACCCTGTTGGGAGCCCAGTGCTGGTAGAGAAAATTTCCCCATAGCAGGCAACTTTTTTAAAGTTAAATTTTATATTCAAAGAAAAATGCAAATCTGGAATCAACTGTACAATCAAAGGTTTAGAAATAGAAGGAAAGAGAAGCAAAAGAGAGTTTTAAAAGGACTGTATGTAGAAGAAGCTGTAGTTCAGTAAGACAGACAAATGAGTCCTTGTGACTGTTGGTGAGTGTTCATAAGAGTAAGATCCTTGGAATGATTCAGAAAGTTTAAGTTCTGGGAAAATTTGTACAGATCATTTAGAAGTATGCACCAATCAGGAATTAGAGTCACCTCTGAATGGTAGTATGTTCCATTTTAATTCTGATCTCTCTCTCTCTCTCGTTCGAGCATGGTTTTATTATATTTTTATTATGACATTTTGTGAATTGGGTGATTTATAAATATTCAAATCAACTTGGACTATAAGCCGAAAAAGAAAAGTAATTGAATATTTAGATACTCAGAGTCAAATATTAAAACTGATTGCAATAAAAGCTGAAGTCCCTGAGTATTATATAACTATGTGACCGCTTACAGACCTGAACTGGCAAGAATGGTTAGAAGATAACTTTCTGTTTTTTATTTTACTTTAAAACATAATTTATATCTTCTGGCTACCAGATGTGTCACTGATGCTTAAAATAGCAGTCAACATCGGAAATTAATTATTTTAGTTTAACAAGCCCAAAACATTATACACTGACTCCAATTTTCTTTTCAAAGTTTGTCTGGTTTGTAATAAGCACAGTCAGCTCTAACATTACTTTGCAATAACTAATTGCTTAGTTACCAGTCCTTGTCCCAAAATTATATTTTGAAGGAAAGTACGTGTCAAACAATAGCTGCAAGAATTGGCTGAGGGGACTGCCAGTAACATCTTTTAAGACCTAGACATTCTTATGCTGTTCACTCAAACTGTAAAGGGTGGGAATAGAGCTTTTAATTCCTTTTAATTAACAGGAATCTGTTGAATTGACAAACATTGGAAATTTTATGTCCTGTATCCCTTGGAATTAAGTTTTTTTCCTGAATATGTTCAAAACAATTGAGTCTGATTAGGCTGCCATTTTTTGATAAAGGGATGAGACAGAATCAAGGTGAAGTCATGACGCTGTAGTTCAGAACAGGAATTTGTTGGATTAGTAACACTGAGAATTCCTCATTTTATGCTCATTCTGTGCATATGTAGAAAGAAATATCCTATAATAGAAACACTCCCATTTCCAGATAAATTTTTAACATTATGGTAAAGATAAAATATCTTTGCTAAATACATAATTTATTTTTCCTGAAAACTCACTGTAATTTCAGTACACTTGTTGGCAGTTCCAAATACCAAAGGAAGTCATAGCATTAATTGGCAGTGCTGGTCTTCTGTTCTCCTCCAGAGAATAAGTACTGGGAAGCTGGCAAGAAAATGTGGGAGGTTAGAGTTGGGTTCTACATTATTTATTCTGTGCTCCCTAAATTGGTCTGCTGTCTTTAGGCTTATGGAAAGGTGTTATCCTATTGCCAGGATTGAAAGAAGATTAATCTTTTTAACACGGAATGAGAGGGGCACCATCTTGTTCTTCACTTAAACACCGAAATTTCTTAAGTGAGACTACCAATTAATAGGAGTGGTGGTTTTGGTACATCATGTGCTACTATTGTTTTCTGAGCAGTCAGATGCATTTGTCTGCCGAAGAATGTTAATACTTACATGTATGTGATGTATTGATGGAAGAGAAGGGTAGGCACAAAGAGGAATTTGGATATTGGTATATCCACTGGATGCACTGGAAAAAGGGTTGATTATTAATTGGCTTTCTAGAAGTTTACAACCTACCACACATCACCAGTGAAAGAGAGACTTCCCAAGGAAATCAGTTCCTTCTTTAACACTAGCAATTAGGAAGAGAAGGAAGCGTCTAATCTTCAGGCAGGAAGGTGGCAGATTCTAATTAGGTCTCAATTTTATCTACTTAAATAGCTGTCTATCACTCACTCTGTCAAAAAAAAATAAAAATCAGCATATGGGAGATTAATGATCTCCCAAACCGTCCAAGATGGAAGTGTGAGGTTATGGAGCTGAAAGCTGTGCTAAAGGTCTACTTTTAGAATAAGCCTGGTCACACCCATTGTTTCTTGGAATGGAGATCTCTGAGGAAAAGCAGGAAATAAGATGTGGATGACTCAGAGTTGTTTTCTTTCGTTGCTGCAAGGGAGACTTTTCTGATATGAGAACTTTTATTGGAAGCAGAAAAGGACATGCATTTTTTTTGAGAATATTTTTTAATAAATATCTAGTTAGACTTTAAAATTATGCAGTTTTAAGATAAGTACACATAATCATGAGCAGCAAGATGATTAGTTCAAATATATATCTCTTTTCCCAACTTCCCATTCTCATTTTTAAAAACTATTTACCATCACTGCAAAATCTAGAAGGCGGGAGAAAAGGGTAAGAAGATAAATTAGAATAGACAATGCAGCTCTGCTTAATTGCAAAGCTCCCTGCAGGTGATCAGTTCAGACCTAGAGATGAGGAATCAGTCCTTATCGTGACAACTAGCTGGGTAGGGGCACAGAGATAGCACAGCAGTGAGGGAAGAGAAACAAGCATTTATGCCAGAAATGATGAGGAGAGGGAAGTATGGCCCTGTCCACTTTTGGCTCTAGCTACATGCAGTCCTCAGCTAAAGAAAGGTTTCCTTCCCATGGATTAAATGAATAAGGACGAAGAGAATGAAATGGCAAATCCAAAGATTTGTTAAAAGTAGTTCAAAATGAAATTAACATACAACTATTATGGCTTGGTTTAACAATATAAGACTCTTATATATTCTCTCTTTTCTTCTCCTTCTTTGTATCTTCTGGTTCCAATAATTATTTCCTACTTTTATTGAAACCATTCTGGTTCCAATAATTATTTCCTACTTTTATTGAAATTGTTCCATATAAACTAAAATTTGCACCTACTGTCCAAACCTGAACTGCAAACTATAGTCCAAAGTTGATTTGTAATCCTAGTTTGGAATGCAAATGCAAAGCATCAGTTGTTAGCTATTTATTACCCTGGAACAAGCCATTCATTTTAGGTGAATATTAAGTAAATCCCTTGCAAGTTTAATGATGGAACCTTGGAAGCAATGTTTTCTAGATCAGACTGCTTGTTCTTCTAGGCCATACTGTCTACTCCAACAGGTAATAATTTAGAGAATAGTTGGAGTCTTTCCCATCCCCTCTGTGTTAAACATCCTATGTTATTCATTGCAACTGTTTTGACTTGTGAACCCAAATATAGATACTGGTGGAGGTTTCACACATACCTATATGAGATTCAGAGTTATTACTTTGTGGTCTGCATGTAACTTGCTCTTGCTGGAAGTCTTGCCAACATATAATGGCTTGATTTAACACTGAAATCTAGCCTGAATCTGATGCCACATGTACCAAACTCATTGTTTAGAATTTGGGTGGGAAACCTTTGTTGCTCCAAGCTGAGCTTTGGAGAGAGACAGAAACAGTGAGAAATTGAACTTTTACTTGAGGAATGGTTATAAAAAAAAGACCCTGAAAAAATAATGATGGTCACAAATAATGGAACAGAACTCCTTCCATTTCTCTGTATTATCTTCAAGTATCAGTTACATGCAAATAATAGCTGGCTAGTAAGTCTAGCAAAAATATTGTGTTGTCTCATCTCTAGCGAATTTGTGTGAATTTTGAGTTTTTCAACTAGCAACTCAAACCCTTGAAGCAGAAAAACAGAAAATGTGTCATAGTGGCATTTCTTCTCCAGTACCAAGAGGACCTCTGATTTCATATATAATCTCTTTCCTTATTAGCTGAAAAGGGAAGGAGATCAGTTGTTCTTTGACCCACTCCTTTCTTTAGCTGTTTGCATGATGATTAGCTCATTTATATTACAGGAACATGGAGGCCTATACAGCATCAATTCAGCCAGTGAGCAATTATCCTAGTTTATGGAACAAGAAGCAAACTGCTGGCATGTGGACCTTGCCTCCCCAGCCAAATAGCTCCTTGAATTCAGCTTGGGTCAGCACTGGTACTTTTCGGGGTGGGAGGTGAGGAATTTTAGTCTAATCAATAGTTTTAACTAAGCTGCTTTTTTCTTCAGGCTATCAGCAGCAGATGTGCCAGATGTGTTGGGAGCAACTGCCCTAGCTCTAAAAGCACTGCTACCTGAAGGACTAAGCTTTAATTATGCAACTTATTTTTCGAGCCTTTTCAATGCACTTTTCAATGCCAGCAAATTCTTTTGAGTTGTCTTCACTTTTTTCTGCTCTAGGTTGATATTTATAAGGCTATAATTACAGGTATTTTTGTAAATTTAGAGCTTGCAGAGAACAATCAATCAGCGTTCACCCTTGCTGTCTCCAGACTAGCTAATAGCTGTGTCCTTTGAGTCTACCCACGGCTGTCCCTTCCAGTGCATAAGGCTGCTTAATGAAAAAGAGACTCCATTCACCCCCACAAGAAAAGAAAACACTTGTTAATGTTTCCCTCCTTCTCCCTCTCCCCCTACTAGCAATCGGTGAATTTATCTACATTTTATCTACTAGTTTGCAAAAACAACCAACCAACCAACCAAAAAACATTGCTCTAGGAAGGTGGGGATTCAATGAAAAACTGCGAACAAAAGCAGTAGCTCCACAGCCAGGCTAATGGATCAATAACTGTGCACACAGAAGCAAATGGCAGTAAAGGTAGCAGCTGTACGTCTTCCCCATGACCAGGAGAAACATTTGGTGGACAGAAACAGCAAAGTGCATTACATGGTGGGGAAGAACTATGTCTCCTGTATTAGTCATCTGAAACACAAATCATAGCTATTGAAATGAACACCTCAGTTCTAAATATAATTTTCTCTGAATTAAGCGACATGGATTTTGATGCAGTAATTTCAAACTTACTTTAATTTCCAGTGTGTGATTCATGTATAGGTACTTCATATTAAAATTGAAGGTAGCTAATTGGAGTCTAGCACTGGAGCGCAGCATGAGCGACTTATTTCCCCTTCCCACTAAGAGGGATAGGCATTACTTTTGATCATGCTTGCTGTGGTTGATGGGAACTAAAGTTCAAAACTGGAAGACACTAAGTCAGTGTTGTCCAAACTTGGCCACTTTAAGATGAGTGGACTTCAACTCCCAGAATTCCCCAGCCAGCCATGCTGGCTGGGGAATTCTGGGAGTTGAAGTCCACTCATCTTAAAGTGGCCAAGTTTGGACAACACTGCACTAAGTTGCTACATTTCTCAGCTACGTTCAGAATCCTGCGTTGGTCTGCTGTTTGCCAGAAAAATGGGTGGAAAATGTATTTTTGATTAAAGTGTACACATGCATTGCTGCTTGGGCAAATTGATATAAAGTATCATTTTCTCATTTTCATACTGCATTTCCCCCTATTTTTCTATTGGATTGAATTCTGTACACCACATAGGGGTGCTATTTTAAAATACATATATATTTATTTTATAATATAAAAATAAAAATAAATGAAACCTGACAAAATTCAGAAGTCCTGGGATCTCAGTCTACTGGGTGAATTGTTTGTGGGGGGATCCACATTCCTAGAATAGAATTAGTTGGGTGGAAGTATTATTATTTTATAGAGAAAGTCTTTTCTCTTAAATATTTTTGCTATTTTGAAAATGGATTTTCATGGATATAAAAGGTGCAACATTTGCAATTAATCATTTTAAGTTTACTAAAGAAGGGCAAAGACTTGTGGTATTTTAAAAACTAACATGTATAAGATGATATAATAATACATTTCTTAGTTTTTGAATTGCCACAAGCCTTCTTATTGTATTTGTTGCAACAGAATAATAGCACTATCTTTCTCGAAACTCTCAAAACATGATTTTCTTTTTAAACAAACTTTGATGAAATATCTGGGTAGGCTTTGGATAGTAAGAATATTTTCATTTGCAAGTAAAAGTGAAGAGAGCTGCATTGGGCTGTGAGGAAACAAAAACTACAAAACCCATTGCTGATAAGCAATATAACTCATTTTTGTGGCATTTTAATCAGTTTGGTAAAGGCATTACTCCACTCATTATTATTATTTGTCTATTTTTTTTTTATGTTTGGGGTGTGCTTTCATGAAAACACAGCACTGACTTAAATATTGGTTGTTCATTTCTGTGGTGTTCCATGTCACTCTTGTTCCATCTGTTTACTCCACCTCCCTTCTAATTTAACATGAAGAGTTTCTTAAATTAATTTTTGAACTGGCATATGCTTGCTCCATTTTTCATTTTCTTCCATATTTAAAAATAATTTTCCCTCTCTATCTTATCAATAATTTGCATAAATGTTAACTGGAGAAAGATAGGATCCAACAATACAGTTTCAGATGAGCAATTTCTGATGATCAATCACCTGAGTGTCTGGATTCACTTTGTATTGTAATTAGATGGTGTAGAGGTAAATTTAAGCTGTGGTGAAAATATGTATGTGCAATAATCTCTTTATAGCTTGGAAATCAAAATATGGTCGATTTATAAGGTGTTGGTGGTAATTTGAAACCTTCACATCCAGGGAAAAATTAAATGTGTAACTTATTATTTTTTTAAGAACCTTATTTGTTCGGCTCTTCATTTATCTATCTATTCATTACCTACTCCTTCTGTGTGTGCATCTAAAAGATGAATGACAGTTTAAGCTTGGCAAATTGTATTGAATAAGATTGTAATCTAATATATTATTGATTCAACATAGAGAGGCTTTGTTTTTAAACTATGCACTGTGCAGAGTTGCTGTGGCCTTATAAATCTAAATTATAAATAAATACATGACAGAAAAAGATATTGCCATTACATTTGAACAAAACCAACTTCCTAAAGTTGTTAAGATTCATAATTTTATGGCAGGTCTTAAAACACATCCGGTATCTGATTATAATTCCAGTTATTGCTTTCATTTTTAAAAGAACAAACCCAAAAAAACCATAGCTCCAAAAGCTATTAGTTGAAAAGGAAGCTAGGATACCAGTCAAGAGGCCTGCTCCCCTATTTCATCAGAACAGTTACCTTTTCCAGTTGTCCATTTGATGCTGGATTACTAGTTAGGTCATTCTCCCTGAAGCAGTGGCAGAGGGCGTCTGTTGTGTATCCTGAGAACATAGCCATTGAGTTGGACCTGTTTGAAATCCTATGGATCACTTCTCACACTCAAGGCAAAATGGGATGTAACGCTGGTCTTGAATTGAAGAGAACAACTATTGAAAAGAACAACTCTGCTTCCTTGTATCCTGATGCAATCTAGTTATGAATTTCCTGACACCATCAGCATATTACCGTTCCTATGGGCAAAAGGAAGGCACTGTAAAATGCATTTTCATGTTATCAAATTATGCTTATCCAGGGGTTCCTGGAGGCTGGTTTGAAAACAGCAATCATTAGCAATCCTGTGATATATGTAGCAAAAGCCTTCCTCAGTATATAGTATCTTAGCAAAATGTAGTGCTACAATTCTTATTAGCCCCAGATAGTATTGCTGATAGTCAGAAACGATGAGATTTGCATTCTAAAATAGTTGGAAAGCACTAGATTGGGGAAAATTGGTGTACTATTTAGTTGCCCATTCAAATGTCATCTTCAGGTTTAGAGTTCAGTAGATTAAAACCAATATTCCCATTTTATGTTGTTCATCATCATTAAATCCTTCTGAGGAGAGAAAAGACAGACTCTTTTTTAGCTTTTCATCAGACAGCGGTTGTTCTAAATCCTGACAAGAACATGGCACGTTTTAATTAGTAGGGCTGTCTGACCCTTCATGGCAACAACACATAACCTCGCAGAGAAAAAGGCTCTGAATTGCTTAAGTGAAATAACAGAAGAGATTATAGCAATTGGATTAAGACTTTGGCATGTTTGCAGAGAGCCAACACTTTTGCTGGACAGATCTTTGCTTGTGTCTCTTTTATTGCAATAGGAAAGGGCATGTTTCAGTGACTCATCTAGAAGGGCCCGAGTCATTGAGTCATCCAGAACATTGCCTCAATTTTTCTTGGAATTTTTTCCTTTTAAATGTTGGGTGAAATTAAGTTAGTAGCAGTGAAAGCAGTTAAAGAAACAGGAGAGCACAGCTATTGAGAGGAGAAGAAACAACAATTAAGACATTGGTAGGGAAGAAAGTAGGAAAAAAATTGGTCAGACAAATGCTGGAGAATATAAAAGCATTGTGCTCAAAAGCAAATGTGCTGTAAAGCTGAGGAGGGGAAATGGTTTGGTTTGAAGTGAGAATGACACTCTATTTGCAAAGCAAATCCCTGAAAATAATTTGTTATCTTAAAGATAGAGTATCAAAAGTGCCAATGTGCCAATAGATACTTCCCCAGTGCCTGCCAGGCTCCTTGCCCTGGCTTCTTATAACTTTTAAAGTACCTTTTAATTTAAACCTTCGGAAAGCTTATATGTTGAGAGCATAACCCATTTTGAAAAAAAATGTCTCTGGGCACAAAGGAAGCCTCACAGGCTTTCCTATAAAACAGAAGAGATGTGTAGTTGTAGTCCAGTGCTTTGTCTGGAACTCTGTCCACCTTCCCAGAAAGAGGACCAAGGTAAGCAGAGGTAGTAGGAAGCATCCTCAGCATGGGGAGGTGCGGGAGGCATTGGCAAATAACATTTTGTAAATTGGTGCATTATAATTGTTCTATTCCCCAGGATAGCCATATTGGGAATGGACAAGCCCAATTCCATGTAAATTGCAACAACACTCAATTTCTTGAAAATCTCCATTTTCCTTTTTTAAAAAAAATTAGTTTTAATCTAAAAAAACCAAAAACAAACAACAACAACAACACAACCCTTTGAAAGAAACAACAAAGCTGAGCATGGCTTCAGGATATGTTGTCCTTACTTATCCTATAATGCTAAAAATAGGCATAAATTATACCAAAGAGCAACATGTTTGTATTATGCTGCCTGGTCAACTGCAAACCAGATAATTCAGCTTTTCTGGGATATTCCAGTTACTGGGCAGAAATTGGATTTCATAAAATCATAGAGTTGGAAGGGATCTTGGAAGTTTCTAGTCCAACCACCTGCACCTCCTACAATTTCAGGCAAATTCACCTAACTTTTGCTTGCAAACCTCCAGTGATGGAGTACCCATGATCTAACAGGCAGGCTGTTCCACAGCTCAATAGCTCTCATGGGCAGGACATTTCTGCTTACTTCAAGTTTGGATCTCTCTCTGTAAAGCTGCAACTCATTGGTTCTTGTCCTAAATTTCATTTATTGATATGACAACGAGCAGAAGGAGGACAGTTGAGTCACTGGAAAAATAATATATAGACAGAACAGTGTCAGCACCCTTCACTACCACACAACTAACAAAATAAGATCAACAACAAAACTAAAAGGAATTGTAAGAAAATTCTAAACCAGAATGATCTATAAAAGCAAATGCCCTTTATTTGTCTCTGCAATAGTTTCTAGTTTAGATGATACAAAGCAAACTATCTATAGGTGGGTGCAGATTGAAAAGACAAAAAGGCCCAAAATATCATCCAGTTATAGGATGCTAATTATATGGTTCATATGGCTTTCCAAGTGATAAAACTTCTTTCAGCAGCCAGCCTTCCCATATCCCAACTATCTGAATATTGCTAGACATTAATAAAGGATAGGAAACAAGATATCTGAAATGTGGCCTTCGTCAATGTTTTGAGGGTTCAGAAATTAGATCACACAATGGATGCTTCTGTTCACATTATGGAGGAAATGTCCAGTTTTCTTGTATTTTGCTGACAGCATAATGGTCAAAAGTAACAGAGGTATCCATGTTACTTTTTGTTCCTGGTTTTTGATACTATTGGTAGCTTTTCTGCTTGCAAGAGTGTTTCCAAGTGTGGTCAGCCTGTCTCATAAAACAAAATAAATATTTTCCAAAAATGATTTACAAACACTTGTTTCAACAGAACTTGGGAGGAATTCATATTACTACTATTACAACTATTTTTAAAATTCTGTTCTAACTTTTCTTTTTATTAAGCACTGATTATACTTAAAAGATTTGACTTTACTTATTCCACTCATCATTAATTGAAAGGAGATTTTGAAATACTTTATCTTCTTTTTTTAAAAGGGGACATTTTAAAATACAAATTGAAATTGCCTTCTAGGCCAAACGTTTGCTTGTATTTCTAGCAAATATCAGTGCAGGTGAAAATACAGGTGAAAAGAAGGTGTGAAAGAATAGTGTGTATCTCATAAAAGGATTGACAAGAATCAGGAAGCTGTCTATTCAAATCTTACTCAACCATTAACCTGCCAGCTCATCTATTTCAGTAGTTCCAAACTCTTGTCTAATTTGCAATTTGCAACATGGGGTATAATAATACTAATGTGTCATGGCAGGCTGTATGTGAAATAATGTATCTGTAGCACTTTGAACAGAAGAAACACGAGAGAACCTCAAAGGGACACTGAAGATTTTATTGAGTTTGAGTCAGCAACTCTCCTGATTAACATCAGCCACAATGCAGAAAGCTCTTTTGCTTAATTAGTGTCCCTGTAAAATTTAAAAATCTTATGAAATAATACGAGTGTTTTAATTATGAATTGACATTTGCAAAAAAAGAAAGAAAGAAGGAAAGAAAGAAAGAAAGAAAGAAAGAAAGAAAGAAAGAAAGAAAGAAAGAATATAGTGTATGTATGTATGTATATATATATATATACACACACACATACATACACATATACACACACACACACACATACATACATACATTTTTATCTTTGAGGCTTTATCAATAGCAATTCTTTGCTGGTGTCAATCTTCTGATTTCTCAAATTTTCTTCTTCTGCCAAAAGGGCTTTTGTTTTCCAACTCATCTGGGGGATTCTTTAGAATGTATTTTCCATTTCTCTTGGTGGTACTTTTGAATTTACTTTCCCATTGTGATGGGGCTGATTAACATATGTGTCAAACATTATTTGAAAAAAGTGCTTTGGAACTCATGCATCTTCAGTACCTCCCTTCTAATGATGAAAACAGATTACCTTTCTCAAGCTTCCTGTAAGAATGCAAAAAAAAAAAAAATGCTGCTGGTTTAAGCAGTCGACTTAAATTCAAATTAAGGCAACTCTCAAAACTGCCATTTTTTTTTTTCAGGCAAGCACGTAAGCCTAAAGTAAAACCTTCATCTGACCCATTTCTGAAGGGAACATAGCCCTATTGAGGTTGGGGGTATTTTTGTGTGCATTTCTCTCATGGTTTCTCAACATATCTTTCCATGACTCTGCAGCCTCTCTAGGATGTTGAAAGCAGTTCTGTGTCCTAAACTGAGAAAAAAAGGTTACTTGTGGTGTGCTCCTTAACTGAAGCCTGGGAATCAGGAAGCGCTTAGACCAGTGTTTCTCAACCTTGGCAGTTTTAAGATGTGTGGACTTCAAATTCCAGAATTCCCCAGCCAGCTGGCTAGGGAATTCTGGGAGTTGAAGTCCACACATCTTAAAACTGCCAAGGTTGAGAAACACTGACTTAGATGCTTGGAGAGACCATTATCCAATGTAGAACAGGACACTCATCATATCCCTTGGTCATTTTGTACCTAAGTATAGACATCCAGAATTTCATTGAAAATTTCTTCTTATATGACAAACTTTTTTTTCTTTCTTTCAAAGTGAATGCCGGTGGTTAAAAATGCATTAAACTGTTCAGGCAAATCACTGGTTTCCATACATTTTGCATCTGTTCCATCTTTTCCTCTTTAACACTTTGAACATTTTAAAGCACTGCTCATTTATTACATTTATGCCCCCTTTTTCTTTCATACTAAACCTGCTTGAAATTCCCTATTTAAATACTGGCTGCCCTTATACTGGGTACTGATGCGAGGCCACTGTATCAAGCAGCTTCAGACCACACCTACTAATGCTGTAACAACAAATATTACTACTACCTACATTACTGCAACTTGAGTCCATCTCTTGTATCCATAATGCATCTTACCTACCTACCTACCTACCTACCTACCTACTAATGTTCATTGACCTTTGTCCAAAGAAATCTGTTGTATGGTTTTAGGACACAATGCAACAGATCTTCATTGTGGCTAAATCCTACCTTTACATTTTACTTAGACATATTTGAGAGGAAATCCTCAACCTCATTTTGCATTGGTTATTTGGATGAAATACAAGGGGCAAGTGAAGTACTACTCCATGAAGTGTTCACATAGTCTGAAATCTTCTCTGAAATAGTTTAATATCTGTCCTAGTCTTTTGTACAGTATATTCAGCTGACAAGCTTTATGCTCGATGACAGCTACAGGTAGCCTGCTAAAAGTATATGAAAAGCAACCGACTAATACTTTAAATGCTTTATGATACACTGCTGAGAAATATTTTGTTTCTGTTTTGTAGTTGTAGGAGCCTTGAACTCACAGAAATTTGTTTCTAAGTAGATAGATTTAGGATTTTGTTCCATGTCACATTTTATTGCTTTCAATTTCTTTAGGTCCTTATGAATAATGTTTGCTGGGTTGTATCTTTATCAAGTACATGGATCACTGTATCTGGGCCACTGAGTGTAACCCAGTAGTGTGTTGGTATTTGATTATCAAGAACTACTGCCTCTCTGTGTTAATGTAGACAATAGCCTCTCTAAATTTGCAATGAAGTCTCTCTGTGGTATTATCATGAACTTTTGTCAAATTATTTTGCCTCTCTGTGCTTCATTTTCATAAAGTGGTCACAAATAACTTAATGCCCCATAAAATCAATCAACCAATCTCTCTCCCTCCCTCCCTCCCTCTCTCCCTCCCTCATGTCTGTCTGTCTGTCTGTCTGTCTGTCTGTCTGTCTGTCTATCTATCTATCTATCTATCTATCTATCTATCTATCTATCTATCTATCTATCTCTAATTTATTTCAGTTTTCTGCCTTGGTCCTGTCCATAAATGGTGGATTATACCATACATCTACAAGACATTGTAGCTGCTATAAATTATAAAATAAATGGAAATCAGCAGATAATATTTTGCCCATTCACACAGAAATCTAAAAGGGGTAAGGTGAAGAGACGAAATGAGTGTCACAATGTTTATATGTGAACTATGCCCCTTACTTCTTTCAAGTGATTTTGCAACACATGTATTGTTGTTGGGCAGAGCTTGCATCATGATGTCACAACACGATTAGTGGCTTGGGAGTAACTGTGGTGAGGAAGGGATGCCTATGCTACTGTATTTATTATTCAGATATACCTGATAGTAGCTTAAATTTTTGTTATATTGAAAACAGCAGGTGGCTCCAACATTCCATTCCTAAGCAAAAACTTTAATAGGTATATTATGTTGACTTTTCTAACATAATTTATACTAACAAATTCAGAGATTAATCATGCATATGTCATAATGCATTACAAAATCCATTACATTACATTGTGATGCTGGGTTCTTGGTGTATTGATGCATGACAAAATGTCTGCATTTTTTTCCCTTGGTGATTCTAGTAATTATTACCATGTGGATTTCTTTTTGTAAAAGAGAGAGAGAGAGAGAGAGATTCCTGACTGCTAATTAGGCTAGAACTATGGAACTTCTAGGTTAGGGTTACCCAATCTAGATGCCCTGCAGATGGCATCCGTTAAAGAAGCTTTCGTAGCCACAAATTCTTCAACAGGCAGAGCAGAAAACTAAGTTAGCATCCTCACAAAAGCTCCTAACTCATGTTACTCATATTTCATCAATCAAAAGGCAACAAGGCTTCAGACCTGCCCATGGGACTTCCCCAGACATCTGCACCTTCAGCGTATGGAATTTTGCAGGGGAAAGCCTAACAAAGAAATGTCCACCTATATAGACTTTTCCCTATCAGTCTTTTTGCTCTCTGATTGTAAATTAATAAATCAGAGATGTTGACAGTCCTGGAATATTAGGGTAAAGTCTAGTAACATACCCCACCCCCAGTTCTTTGATTATATGAATATCAAGAGGGCTAATTTCAATCACAATATGTAATTAAGGTTTATAGGCAATAGAATTAAGATCTCTGTGAGAACCCATGGTTCTAATTTACCTGATAGCCTATTTGTCTTGATCAAGTAATATAAATAAGCATTTCTATGATGTGCTATTTATTAACTTATAATTGACAGTATGTAATTTCACATTCATATGATCATTAACCTAAACTTTTTTACTGTAATACAATGTTCCTGAAATACCCATTTTTGATAATTCCACTATCTCCCCAAGGTTGGCCATTTACTGTTAGCTGACACAAGAAATCTTCATTATGAAGAATGAGCAGTGTGTTATCATACCTCTTAAAAAGGACTACCTACCTATCTACCTACCTACCTACCTACCTACCTCCCTACCTCTCTCTCTCTCTCTCTCTTTCTCTCTCTCCTAACTGTTAGTTAGTGTACTAACTAACCAGCCCACTGTGCATGGACCCTAAGGTTAAAGCCATGTATTTATTATATTCTGAGTGTGTGTTGCATGCAGCTGAGTCAGTTGTCAGAAGTATCCCACAACTTTCTATTTCTCATTAATTATATTAAAGAAATAATAGACATTGGCTCTAGCAAAACTTTTTAAAACTGATTTTTATCAGGCTCAGGCTTATCAAATTTTAGATGGAGTGAAACCATTATGTAAAAGTGACATCATTATTTTTTAAAAGATTTCTGCCTGGATTCTACAAACTGCTACCTGCAGGCACTTAGAAACACAAATTATGTGGCTATGCATCCTGTGTCACATATTTTTCATTATTAATGTTACTGGAGAGAAATAGTCACAGTACTGTTGTTTTCTGTGTCAGTCTTGAGTTCTATATAATTTCAAATTCCAAATTCAGCTTTTAATTCTTAGGAATATCTTATTTTACTTTTTGCTTTCACAAAAACAAAAGCTATCCAAGTTTTTTGTTTTTATCTTTCATTTTATAAGTTAACATGGATCTTTTTAAATATCCATGCTACTGAATATGTTAACAGTAATGGCAGTTTGGTGATCATTTGGATCATTAACCTTACATGGATTTGGGATGAGAAAAGTCCTAATTTAAATTTCTCTAAAAGCTGAAAACACATAATACATTTTCTTTTTAAGTATTACTTTCAGGCATATATTCCAGATGTGCAAAAGAGATGTACAGAATCTAAAACTTTACAAGCTTTAAATGCCATCCATTAACCATGTAATAGATGTTCTCCAGACTTTTATTAGCAGGTGCATTCTCAGTGCATTCTTGGGTCACAAACAGTAATGCTAGATCTATACATTTTAGGATTCCCCCAACTATTGTATTATCTTTTGAGATTTCAGAAGCTCTTCCTTGCTTCATTTCTCTGCCAATTAATTATGTTTAGTAGGCAGCTCTTGGGAACCAATAGCTATAACATTACCTGCAGAGTAGGATTAGATAGTATCAGTGATGCAAGCTGATAATGATGTAAGAAAATTAGTTGGTTTCTTTTGTATTCTCTACTTCCTAATGCTGTATTTCAGGGATATCAATGTGTTGCTGAATTCTAGTTCACATCAGCTCTAGACAGCATGGATAATGATGAGGGATGACAGAAGCTGACATCCATCAATATGTGAGATATACATGTAACTTCTCCCCTACTGTATTCTTTGCGCCCTCAAACCCGAACCCAGTTCAACTCTCTCTTCTGAAGGCAGGATACTCCTTGCTAAATAATGGATAGTCCATCATCTAAGATGCAATTCCATATTTAATATACATAATGAGGAGCAAAATACTGCTTCTAACCATTTGCATTTTCAAGATATTATAAAGTTGACTGGCATAGATTTGACAATAGCATCAATGTATCTGATTCAATATGTGAATTTTCCCAGTTTATAATCTTGGCATGTAGTATAGTTAAATGCTGTTTGTTACAGTTATATGCTTTTTGTCTTAGAAATTCTTTTCAGGATTGGCAAAACAATATTTTGTGTATGTGATTATAATTAATCCTCCTCCTCCTCCTCCTTGTTTGTACTTTTTACATATACTATCAGTATTTGGTAGATCAGCCACTTAAAACTGCAATATATGTTCAAAAGTTCTTAAATATTAAGCTATTGTTTTGATGAAATAATGACTGACTGTGAACTGTGTGATTTTGAAATCCAACCAATTCATCTTACCTTTAGAGAACTACTTCTGTGTTGTTTTTACACTTTATTGTATGTAGTTGTTAACCTACATCCAAGTCCAAGACTCATTCATGAACAGAAGGACAGTTAAATTTCTAAGTGGCAGTTCTGAAATGGCTCATTGGGAGGGTACAGGCCAGATAAAGATTTGTTTGGTTCTCTGCTCTGCATGATCTTCACATTAAGACCATGGTCTAGTAAATACATAGAAGGTTGCTTATCAACGTAATAGCTAAATGCAATGCCATATTCAATAGAATGTTTGTCTGATCAATAGATGTTTAATGAAATGGCAAATCTACTTTTCCTGTAGAGTAGCCCCACATGGAACACTAAAAAAGAGAACATGCCTCACTGAAAAATAATACAGAGATGGACAGAGATTACATGCACTTTGTATATAATAATCTAAATTTGGAGATATTTTTGACTTAACTACAATGAACCAATGTATCTCAGCCTTCAGATGATGGGCATATGAACCTTGATAGAATACAGCACATAAGCAATATCTGCAATGTCTGTCATCCTGTGATGTGATCTCCTAGACACATAAACTGTACTTGGAAAGTGATAAACTCAGTGTTACACTGAGCAGATAAGGATTTTTCACAAACATGGAGATTGTTCAGAAATTCAAACAGAAGATGACTTCATGTTGGTTATGACTTATATAGAAAACCAGCCATTACTGTCAGTAAACAATGGCTTATATGTTATCTAAATTCAATCAACTCTGGATCATCCAATGAACTATGATTAAAACAGATCATAGATTAGCACATTGTGTGATACTTTAACACTTATATGCATTTATAATGTGTTGCCACACTTCAGCAAAATTGACATTAGACCAGATATGTTATTTATATTTAGTGCTTATGGCTGAAACCACAACTTCACAGATTGTGCTGTTTTAGTGTAAATAGCACACAAATGTTTCCTTAACATGCTCCTATAGATATCAATCTTTGCTCTCCTGCTGCTGCTGATTCCTTGTAGTCATTTTTATATTTAACTTTGATTTGTCTATCCTTTAATAAGTTTTAGAACTATGTCCTTCTGCATAAACAGCCTGGTATCCTGTTTTGCATTTTCCCATGTAACTGCAGCTAAAAGATTTGAGGATTTTTCCATTAATAATCCCCACACCCTTTTCCTGGCTAGTATGTTGTTTAAGAAGAATTGAGGTAATTTATTCAAGAATAGAGAACTGTAATAACTAAGGAGAAAAACCAAGAGTGCCAACAGAAGGAAAATGTGAGCTTCTCTGTGATGAATGATTTACTTTTACAAAGCATTTAAAATATATTCAGCTTAACAGGAAATACAAAATATGTTGTATGCTTGCTCTCTCTGTAACTTTCAGAAACCTAATTTTTCCATCACCTAGGTCTTCTGAGTGTACAATTTAAAGGAAGCAGGGCTTTGGTGGATTGCTCTGGCTATTCAGGTTTACCAGGATGCTATGGAAATGGGCATCTTTATTTCTTTACAAAGATGCATTTTTCTGCATTTGCAGGGAACCAATACAGTAGTCAGTGAGAACTTGCCCTCAATTCTCAATGATCACCTTGTCCAGTACCCTCAGTTTTGGAAGAGCCCTTAGTCTAGTTTTCCACTGCTTGTAAACTATGTGGTATGGTGAAGTACTTCCAAAGATGTTATGATATATAAACTGATTTCAAACCATGAGCGAATAGCTTGTTTATGATCCTGTTTTTGGGGGGAACACATCATAGTTCATTGTCCTTACCTAATGGGAAACTGTTTAAGTATTGAATCTCAGCTTGTTTTTCTATTCAAGTAAAAGTGGGAGCATACAAACTGAGCTATTTTGGACTTGGTTTGTGCATATCCTGGTTTATCTTTTGGTTACCTTTATACATGAATGCTGTGGAAATATTTATACTCGAATTTTTAAAAAGATTTCAAATAATTCCTGTCATGGTACCCACATTGGTAAGGATCAATTTTACATCTCTAATTTGCCAGTGGAAACCGAAAAAGTCAGGACTCATTATGTATGATTGAAAGAGAAAAACATGCCTGGCAATTTGTGTTAAATTCATATCTAGAAAAGAAGACAAGTAAAATTGTTTCATTACTGCTGCTTGTGACCTGTAGACTGACTTTAGGGCTTGCACTAAAACATAGTTTGCTTTAATCATTGCTTATTGAATCAACTACAGTTGGATGGATTTACACATCTCATTGAGCCACAAACATGAGATTAACCAAATGGGGGAATTCACACGGCTGGTAGCATCTGTAACAAGCCATAATAGTGGAAATAACACAGCTTTGTCTTCTTGTTCCCATTCCCACACCCATTTCCAAGGCTTCTTGTTCCATTCCCACTCTTAAAGATGTTAAAAAACTGAAAAATTAACTCTATTCCTTTCTGTGATGCTGGCTATCAAACTAGTTGGGGAAGTGACTTATAGTATCTAAATATAGAAAGTTGACCATCCCTGATCTATAATAGTTTTTTTTTTTTAATAGAAATTAAATTGTTTGTGTTCAAAAAGGCACAAAATGCCTATCTTAAGGTTGCCTCTAAACCTGTCATCTTTGAGTAAAAAAGTTCATAAATCAATCTATGGGTCACTAGTAGTTTCTTTAATGAAGTTGTAAAAAAATGTCTTTAATCCCTTGGATAGTACTTCTGTTCACATTTATTTATTTATCTGATCCATCCTGCCTTTTATTTTCGGTCAACTCAAGGCAGCGTACATACCTAATGCTCCCCCCTCCTATTTTCCCCTAACAGCAACCCTGTGAGATGGGTTGGGCTGAAGGAAAGTGACTGGCCCAAAGTCACCCAGCTGGCTTTCACTACACAATTTTCTAAGTGGCTCATATTTATTTAATGTAAAAGTTTATAAATACATTAAAAAAATATGAACATCATCTCTGACAGTTTTCAGTTATTCAAATATATTTTTCCTTCCTCTTTCCCAAGTGAGTATGGAAAGAAACACTGAGAAGACATTCTACGCATGCATCCACAGCAATATAGTAATACGTCTTAGAATGGTTTCTTAGTTTCTGCTGGCTCCGAAATATCTTCCAAGAGACCTGCAGGTTAAGTCAATGTTCTCTTTCTCTTAGCTTTGTTGACATAAGTGGATCTCAGGGGCACTTGAGGGAGTAACTGTTGCCTGGACATTCGCTATGCTGAATGGAATATAAGCTTGTTTACTCTAGGTATTGCCATGTTAGGATGAAGAGAAAGCAAATGAATCATTTTAAGTTGTATAGAAGTTTGCCTTACTTTTTTTTAATTTGAAAGGGTTTCTTTGAAATAAAAAAAAAGTTTATTTCAAATCTGGATGAAAGTTTTTCCACAGCCTGCCTGCCTGCCTGCCTGCCTGCCTGCCTGCCTGCCTGCCTGCCTTCCTTCCTTCCTTCCTTCCTTCCTTCCTTCCTTCCTTCCTTCCTTCCTTCCTTCCTTCCTTCCTTCCTTCCTTCCTTCCTTCCTCCCTCCCTCCCTCCCTCCCTATACACACAGACAGAGAACTGTCTAAATATAGATATAGGTATCTGAGATATTTCATATTTTAATGACAAGCTAAAAGGATTTACACATTGTATAACTATAATTTAATAAACCACAATTGGCTGAATCCATACAACACATGAAATCATATACCATTATATTACAAAGCATAATGATGGCGTTTACAAGACATGCTACATCAGAGAAGCTATCAGACACGTTTACATGATGTGTAAACCAGACCATTGTCTTTCAGTTGTGTATACAATGCTCTTACCAATACTGTATTATAAAAAAGAATAAGCCTTGGTCTTACTGGTTCTATCCAGATATTATAGCAAAAATTACAAACTAGGCTTACACACTTCCCTTTTCCTTTCTTTTTTATATTTACTAGGAAGTATTCCAACCCTTCAGATTGAAGATATCCCAATTTGGAAAGGGTGATTTCTTTAAACCAGCAGTATAGAATCTGGGGCAAATATATATTTTGGACCATAGTAATCATATTCTATTGCCACTGACTGAGGCTGATGGACATTGAAGTTCACTATGTTGGAGCATGTATGTTGCCCATTTGTGGTTGAAACTGTGGTTAATGAGAATGAAGCAAAATCAAACTATAGTTTCAGGATGAGTACATTAATTGAAAGCCAAAGGTTTCTCCTGCTTGCAAAAAAGGAGTCAGGACAAATGCCTGCAAACCTGAAAATGATCATGCCCATTTTCATGATGTAAAACATGATTTCTTACTGAGTATGACTGCATGAATTATATATAAGCAATTGTATACTTCATATAATATTATTCAGTGTGACTGGAAAGGCAAAAGACACAGAACACAGTATTAGCTACAATTTTACCCTTTATCACTGTCATTCCCATTTACATCTTTAAAACATTTCTTCCAGAACTTTTTCATTTCAGTGTCATCTCAAATAATTTCATCCCTATTGTGTTTAATTCCATTCACACTATTGGAGGCTTCTTTTTTAGCTCTTTTCACCTCTTTTTACAATTTTTAAATTTCAATTAAAATTGCTATGCATTTTCTCTGCCTCTTTTATTCTTACCTAAACCAAGCTCTCTTATATTACATTCTTTATACTTGTTCTTCTCAATATACACATTATGCAATATTTTTATTTCATCCTCATTTTTCCAGGAGTCATTCTGTTATATGCTTTCCCCCTTATTCACAGCATCTTTCAGTTTATCTTTCCAACCACCCTTTTTTATACTGCTTAGTAGCATAATCCTACACACTTCTGTGGCACATTGTAATATAATTCTTTTCATGCCATTCCAAGGAATTTCCACATCTTATTTCCTTACATTTATTTTCCTTTTCTTCTATGGGAGATAAATCTAATACATTTTCATATGGGACTCATAATTTCTCTACCTGTCATTATTCTACTTACACCCTCATTTCTTTTACTTCTTTCCTTTTCTTTCATACCCATTTTTCTTTCAAGGTTCACTCTTGTCAACAGCAAAAAATGATCTGCCCCTCATTCAGAACCTCTGATCAACCTTGCATACTTCACATTATTCTCTCAATATTTCCCCACAAAAAATCCAAATCATGCTTTCAAATCAAGGTTCATTCATTTGTTGGGTGTACTTATAAACAGATTTATGCTTTAAAAAAATATCCAAGTCAGTTCTTATTCTAAGTAAATACTTACCAGTTACCACTCCCATTCATTCTTGAGTCTCTGAATGGCCCAATTACTTTCTTGTACTTCTTTGTCTCATTCATATCCATTCATTCATGTCATCTAGAAATATAACTTTTTCCCCTGTATCACATTCAGTCAGAATGTTGAAGTTTTTTCCCCCCCAAAATTCCTTCCTAGCTCTTTCATTATAACCAATCACTGGAGTATAACATACAACTGTATCCCACTTATGGACTTCTACTTTCAGACTCACCCACAACAAGCTGGATAATGTTGTTCCAGAAGGCCCTGAAGACATGGTTTTGCCAGCAGGCCTGGGGACCCCAAGCTGATCAAGTGCTTGTTTTGATTGTGTTTTTGGCTGCTGCAGAGGGCGGGTGTTAATGGGTTTTTGTATTGGGGATTTTACTTTGTAAGCTGCCCGGAGTCACTGTGTGAGTTGGGTGGCCATATCTATTTGATTGATAAATAAATAAATAAATAAATAAATAAATAAATAACACGAATTAATACTTTCTAACATACATTGAACTCCTATTTATATTTAAACCTATATTTTCATTAAAAAATTATTATAGTCTTTGACCATAAATCTAGTAGAATAAGTAAAACCTGATGCATAATAAAATATTCAACAGAGCAAGGTTACCTCTGCAGATAAACATTCTGTCCCATGATGGTGACCTTCTAATGACATATGTGTTGATAAGTGGTACACCGATATTTTCACTTCCCTGCATGTAATTATTAACTCTACTCTGCAAGATCAGGCTATTTTCATTCAGATCTGCAGGTCTTCCAGCTGGCAAATTTGAATCAAGATTCAAACTGAGAACCAAGAGCAAAATTAGATGTTATGGAGTCAAGCTTCACTGGTAATCTCTGAAAGTAGTAGTCATAGATTTCCATTCCTTTGTGACTAATTGGGTGCAATAAAATAAAATATGGTATATGAACAAATTGTTCCAATCTGCCTGCTGCATGCCAGATGTGTCTGTCTGTGAGAGAGAGTGTATGTGCTTGTGTCTGAAAGAAAAGTGTGTGAATTTTTTGACTATTAAAATTGTGAATTTTGTGTTTTTGGGTAAGAATATTTTTCGAAACTCATACTGTTTCTAGTCAGCATAATAACTGAGTAAGAAGTGTTTGTGTAATTTAAATAAGAGCCAATTTTAATTTTATCTTCCCATCAGATATTAGGAGTAATACAATAGTCCAAGCATCTATTAAGAAAGCAAAGGAAATACAGTGCATTGGACACAGTACTGAAAATAATGAAGGAAATTGTTGTGGTTTTATCAATTAGTTGTGGCTTTTCAATCTTAGAAGCTCACAGAACCATTTCTAATTCAGTTAGTGTAAAGAGTGATGCATTGTTCGGCATCTTGATTATCTATTCCAATTTGAATTGTATGATTGATTTGGTTGTCCACTTTGGTTCAGAAAATGAGTAGTAGTCCTATCAGCAGTAATTGCATACTTTCACTTCCCTCAGTATGAGATAGACCATTAGTCATTTGGACTTCATGCTTAGGCTTACCTGTTTGAGCACACTGTGTTATGTCAATTATTTTCAGACACCTCTTTATGCTAATGAATTTTAGATATTAAACATGTGTGTGGATATATATACACACATACATACACAAACATACATACTTTGGATTTTCCAGACATGCTGCATGAAGCACTACCTGCTTCATGAACTAGAACTAGAATTAGACTCTGTAGTTTTTTTCAGAGAGTTGAAGCTTTAATGGATATTTGGGCTCTTTGTGGTTAAAGTTTGATAGGGTGAAGTCATACACAAAAACTCAGCTTCTAGTGCCCTTGAATATATTGATGCCTCTGCAGAACTTTGCAGGCTGAGTGTTGAACTTACCAAAAGTGTTGGTTCTTGCACACAATAATACTCAATTTTTGAAAATTTACAGAGGAGCAAACTTCATGCCCGACCACATTTCTGGCCATTAAATTTGTATGCTGAATAAATGCAGAGGACTTCTAAAATATTGGCTAGCAGCATCGCTCTTCAGATTTATACCCTCATTCCAGTTCTGCCTTACTCAGGATCTTATAACATTTTTGAGACAGTAGTTTCTGACCTGCTTTCATTTAAGGGTGTCAGAACTGTCACACTCAGAGCTGTAAAAAGAATCTTTATGACACTTTTAGTGCTATTGTACTTCTTATTCTTTTTTAAACCATAACTTAGAACATACAGAAACAGATTTAGGTTTACAGTTCTGTTGTTCACTTTCTGAACTAAAATCTCCACTTACTGATGCATTCATACACTTATATCTACCTATGAAATCAAAGTCCAGCTGGAAACAGGATTGAGTTCCAGAAGAATCAAGGCAGGATACTTATCAGGCACAGTATCTTGTTCTATGTGTTATGTCCAAAAGTCTATAGTTCCAGACATTTTCATAACTTCCAACAAGGTTTGACCAGCCCAGCAAGACTTGGCCAGTCCCAGAATGGCATTTATCTTATACCTCCTGGTATATCTATACATATTTTTCTGCTGGAATACCATTGCTTCATCCAGTTAACATAAAAACCATATTTTGTTTGGGGCACCATTTTTGTTGTGAGAATCATATATTGCGCATTCTTCAAAGTTGTCATTCTCCATATGCTATTTAGGCTGACGTTTTCCAGAATAAACCTTTTTGTTTCCATGGCCTGCTTTGAATGAGTCTTATTTCTTCATCTGGTATGTACGTTCCCTCACACAAATACAAATACCAGTACATATCGTGGCATTGTATAATGATGGCACTGCATACTAGCATTAACACATACATGCTTCAGGAACTCCAAGAGACCATGTAAATTCAGTCCAGCTATGTTTATTAGCTACAACCTCTAGCAAGAATCTTCCCAGACTAAAACCCCAGTTCCCAAAGTCCTCCAGCCACAACAGTGTGAATTCCTCAGGGAGGTGCCAGTCTCGTCCTTTTGTTCCTCCCACGCGGTTCCGGTGAGCTAAGAAAATGCTTATCTCCCTGAGCTTGGCCTTCATAATTCCATTCCATCACAAAATCATTGCTAAAGCTAAAGAATATGAATGCCTATTATTTTGCAGCTTTGTAACAGGAATATGAATACTGATTGCAAATCAAAACCTAATGCATGACAATATTTACATTGCTTTTTGAACAACTGTCCATACTTGGTACAATCACAGAATTGATGGCCTCAGGCCAATCAATCTTGAACCTCCCTTTTCCAAATTAAAACATATAAATCTAGTAATGTGCTAAAATAATAACATTGGAATTAAGGCAATTAATTCAAAAGAGAACTGAGGTTTTAATAGATGTATTATCTTTTTTTCTTCCTTTAGTAGGACGAGAATTGCAAGAAAAAAACAAAGCAAATACATCTTGCCCTGCCATCCCCATCATCATCATCATCATCATCACAATAATCATTTTTCTTATTTTGCTGCTGCTGCTTCTGTTTACCATCTATGTAGAAAAATGGTTTTCATGGAAAAGGTTAGATATGCTAAAAGGAAGTTCCATTGCTTTAAGAGGAAGTGAGGCCTGACATCAACAGGAAGTTCTGTGCTGTTCAGCTACCGTGGCTCTCAAGAGGAAAGCCCTGTGAAACGCTTTGGCCGGTAATTCAGAGCTAGTATGCAGGAAGGGAATTGTGCTGGTGTGTGTAGAAGACAGGAAATGATAAATGCTACCTGGTATGACATGGACCAGAGATAGTGGAGCAAAAAAATACTTTGTTTTTCCTTAAGCTAGGTTTGAGCCTCGGATTTGCCAAATGGAAAACAAAACAGAGAACAAATCACAGCGTAAAATAGTGGCAGGGGAAAACTAGAGATTTCAGTTGGAGAGAGCTGAATTTATGGAGTATATATCAGACACCTGACTTTTTGCTGCTAGGAGACAAAGAAAATGGTTAAATTTTACTCCCTGAAGCTGGCTTCCCCAAAATTGTTAATATCAACCCCCAGAATTGATGGGACTGTCCATTACTGTTGTTGTTATTATTCATAGTACTATTAGTTAAAGTAGTATTTATTAAATTATTGTCATATAATAAATGTTTGGGGGTTGATGAACAATCTGAAACTTCATGAGGGAATCAGTGAGTTGAAGAGTTTGGGGTCCCTGACTTAAAGCATCAGTGCAAATATATCTAAATTGATATATTTAAATGTTAAAACTTTGTTGGAAATAAGTAATACTGCTTTCCTCAAAAGTGCAAAACTCTATTAACTTTTGCTGTTTTAATTCATCTTTTTATTTTTATAGGAGCTAAATGCTGAAAAAAAATGTTTCAAGAGCCACTTCCAGACTTTCTAAGATTAGGTTAGATTGTTGGGTATAAGACAGTAGAAGCTTGTAGGTAAATGACAAAACGTGAGTTGGGGGTGTGGAGGTGAGGGTTCAGGGAGGACCTCACAATTCCCACTGTGTGAGTTAATCTCGTGCAAGAAACCACGGAATGAACATTTTCCAAAGCTTTTTGGCAGTACTATTTATTACATGGAGACAATTTACTATCGTAAAGTAAGATTAAGGAAGGAAATCAGTAAGGCTGACAATTCACCAGCTACTCATGGTTCCTAGCACCCCATGTGAGGCCCTTTTGCTCTCTGAGATTGCTGTGTGGAAATTTGGTGGTGCAATGTCTGAATTTCAATTGTGCAGTGTTCTGAGGGGTTTCCAAATACTATCCTTCACATCTCCAAAAGGCCTGAAATTGTGAAAACTAAAAACATGATCTTTTCATGTTATTTCTGTATTTATAATTTAAAATTTCACATTTACCAGGCTTTTGTCTGGATGGAATCACAAGACAATGTGTAACAGAAAATAATAAAATAATTTAATTCAACAATAATTCATATTAATGTCCTGATAAGGTCAACCTGAAATACAATGTAAAACTTTTGGAATGAATAGGAAACATAGGAAATCGAACTAATAAGAAACACTGAAATAAACTCAAATAAAATATTTCATCTGATGTTCTTGATGGAAGATTCATTTAAACAATTGCATATGACACTTGCAACAGGTCTCATTTTGTAAAGTTAAGTTTTGGCTACTTCTGCATGAGCAGCTGAAACATGTCAAATTTGGGTAGAAGAGAGAAGTGTTATGTATATACTGTACAGTCAGAGGAGCACTATATTATAAGCAAATCCTTTCGTATAAAAAACAGTCCTTGAAATAAAAGGTTTCTGGCAAGCTTGAGAAAAGCTAAATTAAATTGGTCTTCCATTAAGCATGTGTAGTAAAAGACTATCTAGGACTATTTCATAATTCAATTGATGTTGGAAGGTTGAGCAAAAGAATATGGAACTTTATCACCAACAGCAGTTTCTCTGGTCCAGGAAGTATCTAAATTATCTGAACTGGTGTGAGGTCTCTTGGATGAAACTGCATCTTGATGAATAATCAGATACAAGGCAGAAAAAGCAAGCTTTTAAAAGGACAGAGCAAACTTTAGGGACTGTATTTCATTCCATACCTCTTTATATCTTTTTACTTTTTTGGAACAGGATAATCACTGATTCTTGTGTTTATTTCTCTTTTTAAAAAAAAAAAAATTATAAAAAAATTTAACACTGCATTTCTGTAACGGCTCAGTATTTTATTTCAGTTTTCTCATGCAGGCAGGCTTAGATTCGGTATTTGAAAGATCATCCCCCCCCCCCGCCCCAAAAAAGAGGAGCTAAGTAACACAGTAAGGACTGAATCATAGATACATATTCGATATTCCCCTATTTGTGCGGGTGAATTTTCTTTTTGAAGCATTTAAGCAATGATGGGTATTTAACCATTTTTGTCATTTGATGACTGGCACGTGTAGCTGAGCCTCCAAAAGAATATTCATTATCACTTGATGCTTTATTATATGCACTGCATTTTATTGGATTTACTTCAATATTCATCTGCCAGTCATTGTGATTTAAATAGTCAAATGATGACAAAAAGTGGAGGATGAGTTAATGAAATCGCCCATTACTTTATTTTTCAGACTCATTTGACAGGTTGAAGTTCTGCCCAGATTTGGTGTTTTTTTAAATAAATGAAGCTGTTGTTGTTTTTTCTTTGCGTTGCTGCTTCTGCCACTTCTGTTTCTGTTTCACTCTAATTATAGTGGTGGGATTTTGATGCTTTTCCTACTAACTTATAGAATGCCCCCCAACCACAGTTACTAGTTTCACCCAATACTGTAGATCAGTTCAATTTCTCCCTTAGTGAGTCCACTCTCACTCTCAAAGTGTCAACTCCCTTTCAGCCTCCATTTGTTTGTTACCACCATTTATGCCTTTTCCTGGAGACTTTTTCAGAGACTAAACTCCTGGAACTTTAGCTTCACTTTGAGGTCTAGCACTCTTATATATTTAATTTTGTGTGTTGCTTCATATAGCTGAAATAGGCTTGAGCTTTTAGTTGGCTTTGCAAGTCATTATACTAATCATTGGGATAAATTGCTGAACTGTCTGATGTTGTGGCAAAGTGAGAAAATAGGATGATTGCAGCTGTAGCCTCCATTACATAGACAGGATCCTACAGAGCCAATGTGTCTGTTCAAAGTTCAAAGAGAAACCTAGGGCAGCCAAAGCAGAATGGATCATGGAAGCTGGAAAGGGGCAATTCATTTTTAAACCCGTTTGATGTTGGTTTGCTATCTTCCTGTTCAAACACAGGTGTCTCAGACTTCCGGTAGCCAAATGTAAACATTGGCACAGGAGTGTAGGACCATACTGTTTTTTCCCCTCTATAAACTAAATGCAGTGCTGATGAAAAGTGTTGAATTGATAGCTATGCGGGTTGAAGGCCTTTGTCTAAATACACATTGTAGGGCAGACATCCGCTCACACTGTTCTATGTTGACAAGTTTTATCTTCTGATCATGGAGGGTCTGTCTAAAGGAAAAAAGGGACAAGTTCACTTTTTAATAGTGACAGCTGGTCCATAAGGATCCACAATTAGTGTTGTTAGAAAAAAAGGGAGACCTGTAAGATTTCTTAAAATGGTACTCGTGCTTAAGCGAGAATAAAATGATGGACAAAAAAACAGTGTTTGTCAATTCAAAAAATACACTGATAGGGTCTGAGTTATTGGCACCTGACTGAGAAAGAGTTCTTGGAGTTATGGTTGACAGTTCAATACAGGTGGTCACCCAGGGTAAAGCTGCCATGAAAAAATGCACATTCAGTGGTGGGAATGTTATAAAATAATTAACAATGAAGTTGACAGCATCATAACTTTTACAGTGGACTTTTATTAGGATAATTGTGATCAGTTTTAGAGCAAAGAAAGCATAGGTGTCACTTGTTAAGCGGTTTGTTTTGTTAATGCTTCTGATGAAAAAGAAATGCATTTCCTTCATGAAACTGCTGTTACTTAACCCCATCTCCCAAAATGGGGGGAAAAATGTTGCAAAACAAGGGGCACTAAAACACTGTGTTTGTGCTACTCCAGGATCAGTTCCATGCCTCTGTTTGGCAGTTGAGCAGACTTATCTCTGGCTGTTTGAAGTATAAGTGATACTGTTGTGAAGCTGATCTTGTTTTTAAGGTGCAGGCCATTTCCCTATTGAGGAAATTTTTGCCTCACCCTGACTCTGGGGCTGCAGCCATTCTGGGAGATCTTTCAAGAGGAAAGGCATCTTTTTGGCTTCCATGTTCAGTTCTTTCCTGCAAATAAAGCAAAATGAAGTGGTTGAACATGTTTCTGTAGCATCTTCTTTTGAACCTTTCAAAAGATGCAGCTATTTTAATGCTTCTCGTTTTGTTTGTACTCCTGTGTATGGGAACCCTCTCTTTTGAATGCATTCCATATGCTATCAGTCAAGGCAAGAAGTGACATTAGGTGAATTAGGTGCACAAGCATATCACTGACAATAAAGGGGCATGCTTTGAAGGTCATGGTGTTCCTGCTTGTAACATACGGCTGTGAAAGCTGAGACTATCTTGGACAACTAGAAGAACAAATCATTCAGTACTAGGTGATGTAAAACTAGACTGCCCACTGGAAGCACCAGTAATGAAGATAATGCTTAACTATCCAGATCAGATAATGTGAAGACCCCAATGCTTGGAAAACTTGAAGGCAGCTCATATGAAATCTCCAAAACAGTTACTAGAGCAGAAAGTGAACAGGATAACTCAGCAGAAAGTAGAGCTTTTTCTAGATACATACACTTGGATAATATTTCCTTGATAACTCCTTGCTATCACTTTAAAGCTGCCCCCCAGTTTTTAAAACTTTTAATACTTTTAATTAATAAAACTATTAATACTTTCACTACAAGTGGTTTTTTTCACCCAACTGATGCTGCGGGCTTACATTCCCTCTTTCTTCCTCATCTGGATTCCATTGTAGTTGTAAAATGAGGACCTTTTCCTTCCTGACACCAACTCCCACTTCCAACTCCTAAGCCTCCAGTATGGTTTCAATTATAGATGTACTGTAAGTAGATGGGGATATCCAGCCATGCCCATCTTTTCCTCAGACATAACACTTTCCTTCTTTCTTAGTCCTGTCCACTGCCCTATGAAGAACAGAAAATTAATTCATTCTTCAGGAGTTTCGTACATACTGTTGGAAACAAAGGAACTTAGTGCAAAAGTTCAACATATATAAGAGTTTCTCTCTCTCTCTCTCTCTCTCTCCCCCCCCCCCTTGTATATGGGCAATTAGATTAATGTTGTGATTCCTTTCCACTAAGAACTGCTGCAAACAAATTGGGAGAAAATTATCTCAGTACCTAGTATGGTATGATTACTGTCTTAACCCCAGCTCCTGCTAGTACTAGGTCAGAGAGCTAAACTACTTTTGGATTTTGGCTTTACTGAAAAAGAACATTTTTGTCCTCTGCATTCATACAGTCAATTCATTGAGGAGTTTAGCTCTGCAGGAAATTGATGCATAGCCCTTTAATTCTTGAAACTTGAGGTCAAGACTTATAATTTTTGGTCACAAGTGAAATGGGTCTCTGGTGGATATTTCTTGACATCACAAAACCCACACTTTACTCATATGAAGCAGGCTGTTTTCAGTATAGAAGAGTTCAGGATGGGAGAACAGCAGGAAATAATGTGCTTAAAACTGGGGAGGAGCTGGTTACAGTGGTGTGGGAAATATAGGGTTGAATGCCAAATTTCATTACCAATCAAGTGACTGAAGTAAGAGATGGGGAACACAAAAGCCAAGTGAACTGGTGCTTGAACCAGAATAAGAAAGGTGTCACTGGCCAGTTTGGAAAAAAATAGCCATAAGGACAAGAGTAAACAGGACAGGATTTTTCTGCGGATTTAATTTCCTCCTGGAAAATCCAGACAATTTTAACATGTCTTTTCCTCTTCTTGCATTTGCATATTGTTCATACGAGAATATAGTTTCCACTATTAGATGTAATTTTTATTCCCATTGTAAAGCTGTTCACCATTAAATGATGACTCTCAACTTGCAAAATTTGAAATATTTTACTTTCTTGAGAGCCACATTATTCAGATGACGGTTTTATGGAGAGCAGACATATCCTGTCATTGTATGGAACATGTTTTACAAGATTTCTAAACTCTTAATCTTTAACTGTCTTATCTTTTCCAAAGTTGAGCTACCACCATTTGTTCATTCAAGCCAGAAATAGGAAGATCAGATCTTATCTCAAGATGCTAGACAGGAGTCCACAGCAAACTGAGATTACAGTATGTCAAATAATGAAATGTTCACGGTGATGCCATGACACAAATCCCACCCTTATGTACTTGCATCCTGACATATGCCAGAAATTCGTAAGTCCCAGGTTTTATGATGTGTCCCTTGTTTCCCTGCATAGATGCCTATGAGTTACAATTAACCAACAAATCAAGGTCTCTGAATGTCCAGAGGTTTTACATTTGAGGTACGGTTCATTTAGCATGTTGAAGATGTGGAAAATTATCCTTTTTACCTACATCTTACAAACCACATGGAAGAAGAAGCTGTATTTCATACAATATCATATCAAAAGCCATATTTTCAGGTCTGTATAACAGCAGGGACCTTTTTTTTTGAGATGCTATCTATGTGGGTGTACAGATAAATCCTCCATGACAGTAGCTCTGTACTGCAAGATGCAGTGTGGGTTCACATGAATCATTAAGCCAGAGGACAGCTTGTTTGGTTTTAGTTTAGCATGCTATGAGAATTACAATGTTTAAAGTATAGTTCATAGTTTAATAGCTGGGTATGCTCATAACACTAAGTCAAAATGTGATTTTCTTGTTTGTAGCATATTGTATGAACATGGCTATTGTGGTTTAAAAACCTTGGCTTATGGAATAGTGTATTATGCAAATGCAGCCAGTTGTGGTTTACTCAGAAACTCTTAGTTTTTTGTACTGAGCCAGCAAGTATATTATGCAAATATTATCTTGATTAGACAAATCATAGGTTACCATCATGTGCATGCAAGGCCAGAATCTGCTAAAGTCGCTAAAAGTTTCCAAATTTCAATATTTTATTTTTGCTGTTTTTTGTAATAGGAAGAAAATGGCAGAGCAATCTGAAATGAATGTAAATATCTTTGTTATTGTGAGAAAATCTATGAATTCATCTATAGCTATGATACATTTTCTGGAAAACTGTAATTTACAGCAACTTGCACAATTGTATTAATCAGTACAATTTTAATTTAATGAACTAATTATTTAAGTAATGCATATTCATCCAATGAAGTATATATTGCACTTAAGCTAGGCCTGAGTTTTTCCTGTAAGACAATTTGTTCAGCTAGAGCATCAGTTAAATAATTAGTTAAATAACTATTTCATCATATTATCACCCCTCATACACTGAAGTCTGGAAGTCTGGAAACAAAAGTGAAAAGAATGAAGAGTGCGCTAGAGACTGCTACTGTAAAACACAACTATAGTCTACTTTGCTCTTTAAGAATAAAAAAATGCCTGTTATCCTCAGTGTGAGATAATTAGAGATAAATCTTCAGAAATCTAGAAGCAAGTCTTTCTTGCGAACCGGGTATTTTTTTTTTAGAAAAATAGGAAAATATGGCAAGAAATTATGATACAAGCATAGCTTATTTTTAGCATTCTTTACAAATATGTATATTATGTATAACTTGGTTTGCTTATGAGAGTGTGATTGATGTATTGTATAGAAATGAAATGTCTAAGTTTATTAACATAATAATGAGAAATGGATTCATTGAAGTTATTTTAGCTATCCTAATTTTGCTGTAACTATAGCTACAAGCTGCTGAACAGTAAAGAATGTGGCATCTCTAATTTTGCTTGTGATAAACAGGCAGACAGAAGTTAAAATTAAAAACAAACATCAATACCAGTTCTTTTTTTAAAAAGCCTTTGATCTCCATGACATCCTATAGCAGTGTTCCTCAAACTTGGCAACTTTAAGAGGTGTGTACATGACTGGCTTGGGAATTCTGGGAGTTGAAGTCCACACCTCTTAAAGTTGCACCATATTTGAGAAACACTGTCCTATAGACATGGAAAATACTATATTTTAGGAAAAGGCTGAGAAAAAGGAGGTGAGACAGAATGCACATTTTTTTACATAAAAAAGGTTTTCTAAAATCAGTCTCATTTTCTGAATCTGAGCTACTATCTATAGCTATTTCTGCTCCTTTTGATCCTTTATTTTTATCTTTGTATGAGGGTTTGCTGTTTGCCTGGATTGAATGAGCTTTTCAATCCTTTCACATTAGTTTTCTTTTTTTAATGTGGCGTATTGCCAAACCTGATAATTTTTCCCCACTTCTTAAGTATTTCTGTATTATATATATATATATATATATAAAATCATAATGAAATTTCCAGTTTTTTCCCCCCAGACCTCTGTCTAGAGATAAGTTGGCAAGAAAAAAAAATCTTTAAGAGGTTTCATTTCACAAAATAGAACCATATATATGTTTCTACTCCCCATACATATAGTTGGGAAAAGGGGAGTATATTCTGTTTTTCATCTAGAAATTATTTTTATTAATAGTTGGATCACAATTGTATATTCTTTATTCATCATCAGTAATGATCAATAACGAATATTAATGTTTAATTCCTTCTTTCCTTCTGGTAGTTCCCCTAGTACTGAAGAGCTGTGCAGAGTTCATAGAGACTCATGGAATTGTGGACGGAATCTACCGGCTTTCTGGTGTGACATCCAACATTCAGAAACTGAGGTGACACAAATAAATCAATGTTAAGCCTCTTGTGCACTTTGTTTTTCATAAGGAAGGTGTTTTGTATAACAAAATTTTATAAATATGTGGACTGAACCTAGATTTTTACTCAAAAATATAGCATTAGGCTATGAAAGGTAACGAGAAAACCAATTCAGAGCTACCTTGAGGATCATTGTATGGGAGTTTTTAACAAGAGCTAAGTGATTTAAACTGTACATAGACATTTTAATCCAGTTTAGGTTATTTATTTAATCAATGTCCAATGCTACCTACTCCACCAATGATTCTGGGGCAGCTTATGAGAACTAAAAATAATAAAAGAGTAAAATACAAAATACTAATAACAAACAACAGCACCAGGGAAGCAACAATATCCATATAAAATACAGTGGGATCACACTTAACTCAATATTTGTTGGAAGAGCCAGGCTTTTAATGGCCTCTTAAGGTCAGTGGGACTGTGGCCATAAGGACCTCAAGAGGAATGGTGTTCCAGAGGACAGGCGCAGCACAGAGGAGACAGGCCTCCTGGGTCCCCTAAAATGACATTGCTTAATTTAATGGCACCTAGAGTGTGCCAATCCTGCCAGTTATTACAAATGGGTAGAAGTGGTCCTTCAAGCCGAATGCCATGTTGATATTATATTCAAACATTAGGATTGTCACTATTTGCAAATGAAGTCTTGATCATATTCAGGTGTTTCAAAATCTACTTTATTGCCCAAATCCTATTTTTTTAAAACTCATGTAATTATTTTTCAAGATTTTTTTTTTGGATTTGTTGGTGCCAAGCTATAGATTCCTGATCCTTTCTCCACATAAAGAAGCTAAAATAAAACAAAGCTTATGTACATACCTTACAGCTTAAGGTCTAGTTGTACAATTTGTCAACTGGAGACAAGGGATGAATATATGAATGGTGCTTACTTACATACATATATATTTTCTCTGGGGCTTGTATTCATTCCACTTCAAACACTTTTTTACACAGTGGTGGTGGGGCACAAAAGTTGAAAGTCTTATTTCCATGTATGTATGTATGTATGTATGTATGTATGTATGTGTACTGTAGTTTTCTGTGAATCTGTCCTTGGACAGGCTTCAAAATTATGGCCACTAGCTCAACTGTGGCTTATACTAGATTGTCTTCATGTAAATGGCATTTAAACCATACTAATTACAGTATCTGCAACTAGAATATGCAGAATCCATATAACTCTCAAGGTTATGATAGGTTTCCATGGTGATCCTTGGTGTCGAACAGGTTTTACATGGCTAGGTACAGTATTATATTATCAGATTTTTGTCACCCACTCAGAATACCTTTTTTCTTTTGTAAAATGAAGATATGAATTTTGTTTCCATCTCATTCTGTTCATCAGCCCCATTATGTCCCCTTCTCTGTTGTTGCAGACAAGAGTTTGGCTCAGATCAATGCCCAGACCTGACTAGGGAAGTTTACCTACAAGATATTCACTGTGTTGGATCACTCTGCAAGTTATACTTCAGGGAACTACCCAATCCTCTTCTCACATATGAACTTTACAAGAAATTCACGGTGAGATGTTTTCTGCCTTATTTTCATTATGGATGAAAGAGTTATTGCAGTTTTCAATGCATTCCATTTTTGTGTATGCTGTGACAAGAAATATAACATTCCTGGGTCTCCTCAAAATTTCTGAATTTCATCCTGTGCCTACTCCCAGGCTTTAACTTGAATCTAGCTTAAATGCATTTGTAATTACTTACCCCAAAAGACAAAAAATAAGAATAATGTAGCCCAGGGTTATTCAGTGTTTGCCATATGGTAATTTTTATGATGGAAAGAGAAAAGTATTAAATACATGGAAATATAGATACTAAATGTAAATTAAACATATATACAGTAGTTTTAGTCCCTGTCTTACCTAATTCTTCATCCTTACCCTACCTTCTTTTTTTTTCCCAAGGGGGGTGCAGTCCCTAACTTGTTATTCTAAGGCTAAATGCAAGCAATGAGTTGAATTGTTTTTTTGATGTTTGAGGTACAATTGTTGTTTCTTTGCGAGAATGCCAAACTGAGTGGTATTCCAGTTTGTGCTGATGCATTTACTTTTTGTGATCCTTATAAAAGCAGAGTAGGTGTTATCTAGGAAAAAGGTAGTTCCATCAGATTGTCAGCTGCCTCATATGGGGCCACCTGGAGGAAAGGAGTCTATTGGCTTTGAAGGTCATGAATACATTGCCTCATGTAGGAAGGCAAAATCTGAAAGATGGTGGATTTGGAATTGTTGTCCAGCCCCCATCCTTTTTACATGTGTGTGAGGTTGATGTACATACAAAAGGAGTGGGGCTTGGATCATGACACCGCACAGATTTTGACCTACTGTCATTAATATGACAGAAGCATCATAAAAGTGATTTTCTGTCAAGGTGAGGGACCTGATTGTATGTCTGAACAAATTTGACTGGTTCATTTTCTATAGGATTTCATTTTTTTGAAACAAAAATTAATTGCGTACTAATTAAGTGTCCGCATGCTTTTTTACATGGCTTTTGTACATACGTACATACACATATGAATTTTCATAGTACACAATTTTCTAATTCCTGAATTTTTGTACATAGTTTTTAATTGGAGAAATACATCACACAATTTAGAGAAGTATAATTATGTTCTGCTTCTCATTCTAGTTTGAGAAATATGAGTGAGGTCAGTTCATATTAGAATGTGATTTGAGCCTATTTAAAAATTGAAACAAATCTATTTTGCATGTAATTGCTTTAGAAGAAGTATTATATTCTTTCCCAGTACACAGCACATACAGCAAACAATCTGAGTCAAAAGTCCCTTTCAAATATTTTTGTTCATGGGCATCTTGCTGAATGCTCTTTTAACCTACTGGTCTTCAGCTGGTAAGATGCATAAATCCTGACTTACGTTGCACCATCATCTTACATATAAATGGTAGAATTAATTCAAACAATCAATTAAAATAAAAAGTGGAAGTTATTTATATTTCTGGGAAAGTAAAGGTGAACTTAATGATTAAAAAGTCAGTTGACTGTATCTGTTGTAAAAGTTGTTCCTATGCTGTGGGCAGAATTTAAACAGAATACAGGTTTTCCTGCCGACTGTATTCCCAATTCATTTTTCCTCAAGTGAGACATGGACATCAGTCATGTACAAGGTCACTTCTCTCCTTTTTCTGGAAAAAGAAAAACGATCATTTTTGAAACTAGGGACAGAATTCTAGAAAAGTTATAGTCTGAGACTGGAAAAGAGTGGGGCTTTCCATCTTTTCTGATTAAAGTTTGAAATTTCCACAAAATAGGTACTCCAGAAAAATTGAACAGATACTCCAACTGTAGAATTTATCCTCTTCATTATTGAATGTTTGCATTTTAATACCTGAAATCAGCCAGAGCCTTTATGCTTTATACAGACCCTTTTATTTAGTGTTTGATTTCTTTATGTTTTGGGGACTAGTCTATTACCCATGGAGGGGAAAAAGGGCCGAATCATCGGGTTGTGTCCTCAGATGTTCCAAGACTGCTATTATAGCTCCCTTGTCTGTAAACTAAACATATCCCAGTCTTTTTAGTATTCCTAGTAGGGCTTGGTTTCCAGAACCCTTGCCATCTTGGTAGCCTTCCTCTGAACTTGCTCCAATTTATTATTGTTCTTTTTAAATGGACAGGGTAAAGTAGAACAATTCCCATGATCTGGACTTTATGAGCCTGTTAATCCACCACAAGATAGAACCTGCTTTTTAAGTACCTGTATCACACTATTTGCTCATTTTTAACTTGTAGTCAACAAGGGCATCCAGTTCCTTTTCATATGTATTACTGCCTAACCAGGTCTCCCCATCCTATATTGATGCTTTTTATTTTTCTTATCAGATGCATTTTTCCTTGTTAAATTCCATTCTATTCATCCATAATGCTGCCCTCTAGGTAAGCCTGCTCTCTTTCTAGGACCATATATCATTGTTTAATTAACTAGAGGAGTGCATGGCATAAATTTGCCTCACTGCTATTCTGTCAATCAAATGCTAAGATTTTTCAAGATTAGTTTCTGATCCTCATAAAGTACTGTTTACAGAAGTAAACAAATACATAGGCACACTCCAGAGGCTAGAAACAAAGGTTCAGCTTTTTCCACCAATGCAGTAGCCTTTCATTTAAAAAGTTTGCTTCAGCCTTATCTACCTATTTTTCATATCTGGCACAATCAGTCCCCACATTATAATTGGTCTTAGCTGAACTGCTAGTCATCTCCTTTGATTCTGCCTATGACATGGGATCGAACAGTGTGGACTTAACTTACGGTGCTCCTGTGAGAACAATATGAATGCTTTGATACTTTAAATAATGAATTTCATGGTCCTTAAGTGGAAGCAGAATATACTAGCTCTTGTCAGATTTTATACTTACATTCCTAAGGTGCTCATTACTGTTACGTATTTACAATCTAATGCCATGCAAACCATACAACCTCTATGCAGACACTTAATTATGATAGTTAATATTTAATGTAGCATAGCCTTGTGTTCCCCCACATCCAAACACACTGTATTAGATTGCTCATTGAAAATACAGGTAATAGAAGTGCCAATGTTTTTTCTAATAGAAGCGAATGTGTGTAGCTCAGGGTTGAACTGTAGAGTCCTTGGGGTTCTCTGAGCTTGGTTGTTTTCTTGGAAACGTTTCGTTACCCATTTCGTTAAGATGTTACCTAGCCAGATAACGAAACGTTTGCAAGAAAACAACCAAGCTCAGAGAACCCCAAGGATTCCACAATGTTTTTCTTTCTGTAATGCTCATAAAATAATGCATTTCTTTTTGGTGGTGATTTTCCCCCCCTTCTTCCCTTTTTCTCCTTGTCTTTTTAATGGATATATTTAGAATTTTAAAATGAAATGGACACAGGGAGAAGGCACTGTTAATGGTAGAAACAAAACTCTAGATTCAACAGTTTGCTTCTGGGCAGCCTATTCATAATTAGAAGGATTTTGAGGAAGTTTCAATTAAGCAGCCATCATCTTCCTTTGTTTTTATTAATATGGGTCTTGGTGAATCATTGATCTGATTTGGTGTAAGTAAAACTTTGTACAACTCTCTTGTAACTGAGGTGCTAATTTGGTAGGAGAAATTAATGAGTAACCCCAAAATATTTGCCTGCAGCAGAATGGGGGAAGATTACTCCCAAGCAGCTCTGAATCGGATATGATTGACCTCTAATCACAGGCAGTACAAATAAGTGGCAAAATTGCACGCCTTCAGGAGTGTTTACCTTCTGATTGTCTGTATGACTCATTAGTTTGAATATGCATTTTCTTCTATCAGGAAGCCTGCCTCAAAGTACAACTCTAAGCCAAACTTGCACCTTCTTCTAAATGCAAATGGCATCTGCAGGGAGAAGTGGCAATTATCTCCTGTGAACAGAGACCATGAGCAGAGGTGGAGAAACCCAAGTCTGAAACGGTTATATTTGTGATGGGAGCAAATTGCTCACTGGAGCCCAAAGATGCCATTTCCATTTAGTTCTTGAAGAACTCATGCTGTATCTGTAGAAGATTCATTTGCAATCCTTGACATATCCAGGTAATAGGAAGAAGGACTCTTGCTTCAGTCCTCAGAGATCCAATTCATGTTGTTAGATAGATAGGTTGATGGACAAATAAACATACTGTAAAGTGTTCCCTATGTTTATCCTACTGAAGCCAGTATTTTTTAAAAAACTACTTTCTAGACATCATTGTGTTCAATAGTCCCAAGTCATCTGGGAAGTGCCAGTTTGGATAAAACTGACTGAGGCAGAGACCCCATTTTTACAGCTTTGGCATTTGTAATAAGACCATGAGCAATACAAGACAGAAATATTTTTCCCCCAAATGCTAATTGTTATACCACTTCCGAACTGAAAACTTCTGTGTATAGCACTCATGACGAATAGCACTCGGCAGATCAATTTTTTATGCAATTGCTTAATCTCCTTGTAAGCTAATGATCACCATCACATTCTGTTTTTTTTTTTTAATTCCCCAAATTTCATTATCCTCTAATAAGTATTACAATGATTTTGCTGCCCCAACTTGATAGAAGGCTGCTGCTGGTTTTCCTCGGTTTCTGCAGGCATTACTGTATTTCCATGTTTGTTCATTTTGTGCATCAGTTTGGCAATGATATTGTGGTCAACTTTGTTTTTGCCTTCAGTAAATGGTTGTGAACTAATTGGTCCTTGAATACTTTTTCAGCCGACAACTTTTTGATTCCTTTTTGTTGGTCTCGTTGCAGGAAGCAATCTCGTGCTTCCCTGAGAAAGAGCAGTTGGCCCAGATTCAAAATGTTATCCAGGAACTTCCACCGTCACATTATAGGTAAAGGAGAAATCTTAGTAGTTATTGTGGGTTGCAGGCAGGTAACATCAGAAAAATTTCCTTTATATTGAGATTGCTGAATATTTTCCTTTCTTTGCTCTTAATTATTTAAATGACTGAATAGTCCACTATTTAACCAAATAGTGCTCAACCACATGGCTTATACAAAATATGATCTATTTTCTTAATATACTGTATTTTAGTTACATTTGTAATGTATTAATGAAAGAGACAGGAACTTGCATTAGGCAAACTGTTGGTTTAGTCAGTCAGGACTAAACAACACTGTTCCCCACCTACCCACACCATCTTTTTTCCAGCAATGTTCTTCCACGTAGGAAGTGCTTACCTTTTGTTTCATGGTTACTTATCTATTACTGATGTCTATCAGGTCTCCATCACATCTTTTTCAAATTCCAGGAAGCCTTTATTGTCAATTAAAATATTTTCAATCATAAAACATTCTTTGTTTTGAGTCTTTGCTGTATAAACACCATTGTAGATAGCAGCACAATCAGCTGGCTCCTCAATCACTTGTGGCTTCAAGATAGTTCAAGATGAGGTTCTGCATAGCTCAGGATAGATCAGTTTTGTGTCTTCGGTTTCAGATGTTTAGTCAGAGGAACACTGGGTTTGTGAGATCCCATGGCCTCCAATAAGAGGTAAATGAGAGTAAGAAGAAGAAAACAAAGATTGCAGGAGGGGGAAAAAAGTGGGAAAAAGTTGCCAATGCATTAGTAGCTGAAGTTGCAGACCAGAATGAGGAACTTGAGGTCCTCATGGCCCAAACTTTGCTGCAGCCCCCAGACCCACTGGGAATGGCTATCAAATTTGTAATTTTTAATGTGGCAGAAGGTGGGAAATATAACTATGGGGAATGATCACATTAGCTGCATTTAATTTCATGTAACAGCAATTTATTAATTTAGTTTTTAATAAAAAAATAATGTAGTTTCTGTCCTCAAACACCTTTATTTTGGCATCTTCAAGTTTTTGGATAGAACATGGATCCTAGCAAGCCACTCAAAGGCCAGTGTGACCAAGATAATATCTATGTTTATTGGTGACTGGAAACCCCATTTGGACTTATGGCATAAAAAAGAAAAAGGTGAACTTATGATTTATGGTTTTGATAATGAGATAGAATAGATTGTAGAAAGAAGAGAGTCACAATGTAACTATAGAAAAAGAGATAATTTATAATTGTACTTATAACTGCTATAAAGAAGATCGGAAGCCACTTCTTTTTATCTTTTTTCTTTCTTTTCTATTTTTCTGCTACTCTTTTTCTTTTTGCCTCTTCCTTCCTTCCTTCCTTCCTTCCTTCCTTCCTTCCTTCCTTCCTTCCTTCCTTCCTTCCTTCCTTCCTTCCTTCCTTCTCTTCTCTTCTCTTCTCTTCTCTTCTCTTCTCTTCTCTTCTGTTTTTCACTCTATTTTAGTTTGTATTAGTCTTATTCTTGTGTTTAAAAATTTTCAATAAAATTATATATATATAAAAAGGCCAATATAACCCTGGCTACAAAAAGATTGCATATCCAGTCCCAATCCAGCTTAGTTTTCATTGTCAGCCAGGTGCTGTCACCTTAAAATATACCCTATAAATAATTGATGATCAGTACAGATTTTAACATAGGCCTTAGTATTGTACAGTTGCACCTCTTCCTGGTAGCCTCATGTAGGGCACATTGCAATAGTCATATTTGTTCTTGGTTTGTCTTGACTACTTTATTTCAGGACCCTGGAATACTTAAGCAAGCACCTGGCACTTCTGGCATCCTTCAGCAGCATGACCAACATGCATACCAGGAACCTGGCTTTAGTGTGGGCACCTAATCTACTTAGGTATGATAAATGAACCTACTGTTTTGCTTCATCCTAAAGGCAATATTGAGACCATTAATGGAAATGTATAGGAATTGTATACGAAGGCACTTTCTGGACAAATCCAGCTGTGGGGAAAAGCATACAATCACATTTTGATGAGGGAGGTGAATCTGAGCATTTCCTTGTTCTCTTGTTTTCCCATTTTCATGGCCCTAAAAGCTGGTGAGGGCCATGAAAATATATATAGGTAACATATAATTAAGGTAACCATATTTTCTTGGAAAAAGTAAAGGACAAACTTGAAAAAGGGGCAAATCTGAAAGAGATTCCTAAAGATAAAAAAAATTAATTGCTTTACAAAGGAAAATTCAAGAGCAAAATAAAAACAGTACAAAAATGCATATTTTAATAAAATCCCTAAAATCAAGCAGCATATGTAAATTTATTTTAAAAAGGCAATTCAATTTCCATATTTTTCACATGAACGCGAAAGAGTTTATGTTAAGTGGTACCATTTGTATGGTAAAAGTTAAGTGACCAAAATAAAGGACGAAAATTAGTTTTTGAAAAATAAATAAATTTAAAGGACAGCTTTCTGAAATAAAAGATGTTTGGTCACTGCACATATAATATTAAACATACACTTAGTGTCATGTTCATGAGATATAATTTTTTCCTATCGAGATGTAAGGAGGTGAAAACTCTTTCAGTTTTTAACTAACTACAGTGTTATAGTGTACACATTCGCTTCTATTGGTAACTACAATGTTTTATTTAATTTGAACCAGGACCAATGGCCTTTTTAAAGTTATAGTTTTAAGAGACCAGAAGGAGAAACTGGGGTTTGAAGTCTGGTGATCTGGTCAAATAGGCCATGGCTGGAGAAGGGAACCAAGCCCCTTTTTTGAGCTTTTCTCAAAATTTGGTAAAACAATTGCTGAAAATTGGTGTAGTTCCACAGTATTTTGCAGTGGGACATGAAAATGGTATTGTAACTCCTAAAATAGGCTTTGTACAGTTTAAAAAACAAAGTCTCAGACACATCCCCTCCAAATTAGGAAAGGAACTACAAAATCCCAACTCTTTTTGTGTGTTTGTTGTAACCATGCCCATTTGTCAGATGCATCGGGTGTCCTCATCACAAGCTACAGGAGGGGATATACACATACACACACACTCACTGCTATGCTGTAGTTCCTAGTATTAGTTATAGCAATAATTCATGAAGAGTACTGGGCAAATCTGACACAGTATTTCTCTGTGCAAATTGAAATGAATTTGATTATGGAAGTACTATTGCACAGATCCACTTGTTTCAAGTAGTTTGGAAGCATAAGGTTCTTAGTAGAATTATCCATTGTGTGTATGTGACAATAACGTGTGAACTACTACTAAAAATGAGTCTGTCCAGGGATACCAGTCTGGTCAGCAAGATGCCTAAGGTTAGACCCTCAGAAAATACAAGGTAAAACATGTCCCTATCTTTGCACTGGATTATTGAACTGCTCTAAACCTTAATTCTGTCTCCTGCACAGTCCATCTACTTTTTTTGTGGTAGAAGTTTCACTTCTTTTCTAAATCTGGATCCCAAGGAGACATGAAAAGTAGTTGTACCTCCCTTACAAGGCTATCCTGTTGATGGAATCCCTTCTGAGTTTTATCTAGCACTCCAGCCATTAGCTTTACAAAGGATTGTATTGCCCAGAGATAATTTCTTCAGTAACACTTTGGCATGTCAAGATAAGAAAGAATTTATCTGCTTCTGCTTTTTGGGTAGGTGGGTGAAGTTGGAGCTGGAAGGAGAGATTATTTGGACCAAACCATTGATGTGATGAGAAACACAAAGCAGACTTTTTTTTTAAAGCACAAACTCACAAAATTCATCAAGTTGAATTGTGATGTTCTTTTCTGATGTTTTCCCCTCCTTTCCCACTTGATGTTTTGAAGTGATGGTTCTACTCAGAGATAAGTTTAAATCCTGTGGATCAGCTTGAGTTGCAGCAGCTCCAGCTGTAAGTAGAATTGCTACATTGATGCTCGGAATGTTGTCTAGAAAGTGGAACTCCTGGCTCATCTGCCCCTTGGCAAGGGTTGTTAAGTTCTGTTGTGGTAGGTAGGTAGAGTTCTGGAGTTCCTGGGGCATCCACACATTGCATCTATAATAATCTGCTGCATTAGAGGGAGGCTTCCTGTAAAACTAGATCTTGTGTTCACGTTAAAGTGCTTGCTATGCACTTTAAGGCTCTTGTCTTCGCTCATTGCTGTATAGAAATGGGACTTAAATTTCTGCCACTAGGCAGCAGCTTTAAGGTAGTGCAGCTCAGATAAGCATTTCATCAGAATGTTCTTTGAAGTAATCTGAAACAATCCTTGCTTGGGTATGCTGTTTATTTTTGCTGACATAATGTTGTTGGCTGAGATATGTTTCATGTTTGATTATGTCTTGTGCTATTCTATTTGTCTGGTCTGCTGTAAAACAATGGTACACTGTTGATTTATAACATTGCATCTTATCCTTCTTTTAGGAAGCTGAATATGACAACCAAGCATTTCCCTCCTCCACCCATTTTATCCCACTCAACAATACTGGATGCTTGTGCTTTAGTTTGGCCAGCTTTTAAAAAATGCTAACAGGATCAGCTGGAGTGAGGGGCCTGACGAGACAGAAAGTGCTGATTCCATAACTGGCATTTGCTTGATAAGGAAAGCAGCCATAGTGATCATTATCACTGACACCCCCACACCCCACTCCGGCTGATGTTGTTTGCCCTTTTAAGAAATGCCTTCACATTGGATATGATGTTAAATATCTTTCATCCTGAGAAATCTTTGCTAGCATAAGAATATATGCAGTGGGCTTCTTTTTGAAGAGAGATTTAACATGGAGCTCCTTGTTCCTAATTTGATATCTAACCATTGCACCATATTGGCTGTCTTTTAATTATCCTCCTAGGTGTAAGGAATTGGGGAGGTTGAAGGCTAGCACATCTTAAGGATACTATTTAGGGGAAGGATTATTAAAATTTCCATTACAAAGTTTGATAAAAGGCAGTGAAATCAATTGGAGTTTTTGTCACATTCTTTCAACCCCTGACTTAATGAGGTCTAGGGAAGGAGCTTGTTATATTGTGCTTCATCTTTGTCTGCAATATTTGTTGGTCTTCCTTTTATAAAGGCTTGCCAAAGACATTTTGCTAATTGAGCAAATCTCTGCACTAATCCATGTACAAAAAACCAATCTGGATAATTGAATCTGTTTAATGGGATGACTATTCCTGAGATTTCTTTTAGCTTACACTAGGATTGTTCTGGGATACATGTACCATTCATGAAACAGTTTTTCTTCTCAGCCATGATCCATTATCCAGCCTTTTGATTCCTCCCTTGCTGTCCTTCTAAAATCTATGTTTTGACTCTACCGTGTTGATTATTTTCACTTGTTTCACCCAAAAGAAGTGATAAAGAACTATGAGCTGAATACAGCCTGTGGAAGTTCCCTTTTAAGATTTTCTCCCGGGTTCAGACTCTTCTTTCTAGGCCAGGAAAAGGGGAAAATGCTCAATGAAAGACATATCGCAGTGTTTAAAGACTGCCTGCAGACTTCTGCTGCATTTTTGAAGAGTTCACTGCTCTCCAAGGCTTTGATTGATGTCTGTAAGGGTTGTCCCCTCTGTGCAGCACTTAAGCTCTAAAGCAGACTTTATCGACTCTAGCAGAGTATATCTTAAAATCTAATTGCTCTGGTTTTTGAGCAGGGAGAAGAATTTGGGAGTCTAAATGTGTGAACAGTGTATGAGTGAACAGAGGATACACGAGTGTGGTTCTAGGCCCAAACTATTTCTTTGCTTTATATTAGCTCTGTTAATTTGGGTCTATGGCTGCACCCACTCTGGCATGCAATCCCCAAAACATTTGTCTGGAGCCCATTTGAAACTGATTGTCTACCTTGACTTGCAGCATTTTGAAAGTGAGTAGTGCAGGTTCTTGTGATTGGCTTCATTTTGCTACCCAACAATATGATGGTATTGATGAAAATAGAAAGGTTCTTTGGACTAAAGGGATTAACTTCAGCCTCTATCTTTCTATAAACAAACTATGGTATGGCAACCTTGTTTTTATTTTAAATCTTTCATAGAGATCATGCTGTTTAAGATGTACCACATATAACTCAATGTATGTAATGTGTATATTTGGATTTGTATATGTATATAGTATAAGGAGAACAAGGTAATCAAAGGAATGGAAAACAAAAAGGCTTACAGTTAGATTGTGGATAAAATCTCTGCTGCTGTAACATAGTACTTTTGTTAGAAAGTTACAGACATGGCATTTTAGGAAGTTTAATTTTCTTGTTCATAAGCAGTGCCTTGGTGGTGTGATATTTCATTGTTCTTCCAACTGCTTCCCTGACTGTGGCTTAGGTCAAAGGAGATTGAGGCAGTGGGCTGCAATGGAGATGCAGCTTTTTTGGAAGTGCGAGTCCAACAGTTGGTGATAGAGTTTATATTGAACCATGTGGATGAGATCTTCAGTGACGACGTTTGTGTCAGGCCAAAGGAGAATGAAGGTAAGTCCTTCTCAACTATTTTCTGTATTTTGACTACATCTGCAGTGACCATTTCCAAATCCACCTGAACTCTTTTGGCCAATAAGCTTAGTTCTTCCCAGCACATAACCTATTTATATTGCTTTTCATTATTTAGGTCTCATGAAGTACTCATCCAGTGCACCTGAATCCCAATACTATTAAAAAAATAAAATAGAAGAAGGAAATGAAGCACATGAATATTTTTAAAAGTAGAATGTTTTGATATGACTAATCTAATATGAAGCCTGACTAATAGTGGACAAAAGTCTCCCATCTCAATTTGTAATTGATTTTGTCCTTTAAGACTTTTTTGAATTGCTTTCAGAACCATTAGTAAGCTTGGGAAGATCCAGCCTTTACAAGTCCCTCAATTTTTGCACAAAAGGAATAAAGAGCTAAAATCTTCAGAGTTTACATTGGGAAAAAAGTTCCAAATATTCTGGTTCATTGAAGATTGAACCATGGGGATTTAGGAAGAAGCCTCAGCTTTCATTATTCTCTTTTGTTGCTCATCCCTTTTGACCTTGCAACCTGGTTGCTTGGGAAAGCAAAAAGGGACCATGGAAAAGAGAAATCAACTGCAGGGAGAACTTGACTTGTGATTTCAGAACTTTGGCTCATCATTGACCCAGTTCATGTTGTTACAGTAACTCATCACCAAAAAAATGTATAGGAAGAGTCATGAGAGTATAGGAAGAGTCACTAAGTTAAATGTTTACCAACTATCGTAAATAGGCATTTTGATGGGCTGGTGGACACATTCAAATGTTGAGAGAATATTGCTGTCACTAATTAACTGCCATGCAGAGTTTGTCCATCCAATGGTAAGGTTGGGTATGGTCAGGCATAAAGTTTCCATTTAACAAAAGACAATAAAACTGGTGAGGTTGCCCTTACATCACTAGTGTCTCAAATATTCTCTGATCCCCGATTACCTTGGTCTTGTTCCTGAGCCAGTGGACATACTTCCAAACAAAGCACTGAATTACAATCTCCACATTAATTTTCGCTAAGAATATTGTGAGGACCAGAAACCTTCCTGGGGAAAAGAAATGATACTAGCAGCTGCCACCTTGATTTTCACTTTGTTGGTTTCCAGTATATCAAGTTTTGGATTAAAAGAGTATTTTTTAGGAAAAAAATGAAGTGAAGTATGGCAGGGAGTGTATCTTGTGCTAAGAAAGTTGTCTCAAACACATTACTATCCATGGATGTTATGTTATCTGTCCTTGTGCTAACTTGTTAACTAGAGCAGCCATCAAGCTGAAAAATCAGTTTAGAAGTAGATCTGCCCCATAACAATCTTAAAAAAGAAGAAGGTGTAAATAGTATGGGCTCATATGTTCCAGCTGCCATGTGGACAGGATGCTTTAAATTGTTCCTTTCTGGCAGCTGTTAATGGCAAAACATTCAGGTTAAGGGGGTTGTTTTCACCACATATCATGAGTAGTACCAAATAAAAGTTGCAGAGGTATTAGAAGACTTTCCCAGTCTCTCTTATAAACTGGTCCACATGAATATAACATGATAGAGGCTTTCAGAAGACACAATTTAAATGGTTTCTTTATAATAGTAATAACAAGATCCAAATATTATTTTAAATTAAATGAAATCATAAGATTTTTTCCTATCCATTCAGTTTTATTGTGTTTCACTTCGGTTTTATCTGGGTTTGCCTCCATTTTACTATAAAGGGTGTTTGGGAGTGAGCTTTCTTTGCCATGGCTTTTCTAGTATATCAATTAATAACACTGTTAATTACAAGAAATCCCAAAGTGCTAATATTGAAGCTGGGAAAGCTGTCTTTAACCATCAGGACTTTTGTTTTTTGAGTTCCAGGGTTGTAAGTTCCTACTTCCTGCTAACAATTGCAGTCCGTGTGGAATAAGAAAAGCAAAACAGTTTTCGGAACAAATTTCCCAAAATAATCTGGATGGGAGAGAAGAGTTGCTTCACCTTAAAAACTAGAAAAAGAGCTTAGTTTTCCCAAAGTTCAGCACAAATAACGACCCTCATGTTGAGAAGATGCATGCCAGAGCACTTTGGACTATGGCTGATGACCAAGGCACTGTTGGGGTGGAGGGCAGGGTGCTAGATTGAATTACTGGGAAAGAAGTGAATTTGTCCAAGAAGCACATTTGCAAACATTAATTTCACTGGGAAGGTTAATTCATTAAAGACCATGCTTGAGAGATCTATTGATGCCTTTCCATTTCTCTCTGCCATTCCCATCTTCCATCCCAAATTAGGCTAAGTTCTAATGTCTCCTCCTCCTGTTTTCCAGAGAATAAACCCGTGATGAAGAGCCTAACTCTGCCTTCCACCTCTCTGCCAATGAAGCTGGTGAGCTTGGAAGAAGCTCAGGCCCGAAGCCTCTCAGCCTGTCACCCTGCCCGCAAAGAACGAAGGGAGAACAGTTTGCCAGAAATTGTGCCAGTCACAGGCTCCTTTTTCCATACTGTCCTTGACCTACCAGACAGCAAGTAAGTGGTCCTTTTTTTTAGTATCTGAAAACTGAACACAAAAGGCAAATGAAAGAACATAGCATCCAAGGGTCTACCATTGTCTAACCCTGCTTCTTTGGTGCTCCAATGCATGTGGTTAGGTGCAATTGGTGTGGAGCCAATTTCACACCAACTATAATGGTGCGCAGCCAAGCACTATGAGAGAAACACTGTTTCTGCCCCACTCCATCACCCATTGATATCTTCCATTAATAAGCTTAGTGCAGTTTTGAGAGAAGGAACCATATTCCCCAGCACAGTATAGATACATCAGAACTTGGAATATGCGCTAAAAATATATAGACTTTCCCCCCTAATCCCTCAACATTGCTGTGAGAAGGATAATATCAAAGCCTGGTCAGTGTCAGTACCTCCAGTATCAGGCAGACAGATGGATATAGGATTAGCTTTTCTGCTTGGCTTCATTTCAAATGTTTGATCAAGAGGAGTGGAATTCAAAGACTTGAGGCACCTGTGATGAGACAGCCACCTACTGGTAACCTACTCCAATTGCACATGCAATGTCTATTTGAATCTTCATTCTTTATAATTGGGCTTATTTGTGTAGCATAGCTGATAAGTCTATATTTTACTCTTGTGCACAGTTCAGATACTATTGCAAGATGGCAAAAGAAGTTATGTGAGACTTATGCTATCCAGCCCCAATGGAATTGTCATCAGTGCTTTCTAGTTACTTAAATTTCTGTTGGCATACGGCATTTGACCATATTGCTATAACATGAATTATAGTCTGCACAGCCACATCTTTATAAAAGCAATAAACTTCTGAATCTCATGAAGCATTAGCACGACTGGCAGACTGTACTGAACTTTAGAGGCCTGAGATCAAATGTTATTTTACCCATAAATTCACTGGGTGGAGTTGGCCAGTCATGAAGGGCCATTTCCCGCATTATATATAATATCAACATATATCATTAATGGTGTCAGGGAAAGAAGTCATTTTCTGGGTCAAACTATCTTGCCTCTTGGCTGCTCTGATGGCAGGAACCTTCTATGTTTCAAACAAAAGTCTTCGCACCATCTGCCACCTGATCTTTTTTTAGCTGGAGATGGCAAGCCTGTTGAAAAGCAGTAAAATAAAATCTGAGAGGAAATGAAGGCAAATAAAAGTGACACATTAAACATTTATTAATCTTACTGTTAAGCATTGCTACTCATTTACTGATCTCTGATTTTATCTTTCAGGAGAAAATTATCCACGAAGTCCAAGAAATGGAAGTCCATTTTTAATCTGGGCCGGTCAGGTTCAGAAGCTAAGACTAAATTGAGCCGCAATGGGAGTGTGTTTGTTCGAGGACAGAAGATCTCTGGTAAAGACTCTCTATGGCCTTCATTAATGTAGCTTATCTTTTCCTCCTTAGCTTGCCCTTGCCCAGCAGAAAAACGTTCTAGCACTTTGCAAAAGATCATTCATGCTAATAAAGTTACAAGGATTAAAAGCCAGTATGAATGATGCTCGACAAGAGCATGGGGGAGATTGCATATTTAACCTCTTGCATCATACCAAGTATCAGTTCAGTAGGACAATGAAAGGCAGTCATAGTCCAAAGCCTATGAAATTCTTGTTGTGAATACTGTCTATTATTTTATTGTGTTGAACATGCATTTCTGAATTTACTGAATGCATGTGCAGGCAGAGGTCAAACGTGTGTCTGCTCAAGCTGTTACTAAGAATATGCCTATACCAGTCATTTTACTAAGGAGTCCCAGAACATGTGTCCACCTCATCTTGTCTGGTGTTTCTGATTAGAGTTCTTATGAGATAATCAGTATCTCATTAAAGAGATGTACTGGCTCCCCTCCAACAGTCCTTGCAGTACAAAGAAGATGCTATCACTATACATAGCTTTCAATTCTTGAAAGAAATATATTTATTAGCAGTTTCAGATAAGTATCTCACATGAAGGACAGGTGTCCAAACAGTTGTCACAATAAGAAAGGATGAGGAAAATAATCCAGCCTTGATTAACAGCCTAACACTGTTCCTAGGAAGAAGATGGCGGGCTCCTTGAATAAGAACAATGCACAATTATGGCTGTTTATGAATAAGCAGCTTAGGAAATCCTTGCAAAAATCATATCTCCATTTTGACAGATAAACATATTGAACAAAACCTGGCTTTTTTCATTGAGCTAAAAAAAAGTTAAGAAAGGCACTGCACCGCACTAATCTTGTACCTTGTTAGTTGGCGAGCCTTAGCTTTAACCATAGATTAAAGCTAGAGCTGTATGTATTCTCAGGATATTGAATAATTTTCTGCTTTGCAGCTGCACTTGTTAACAATTTTCATTTCCAACTGCAGTGTGTGGTTATATTTTAAACATGTTACATCCTTCCTTTCTACAGAAAAAGCAACCATTCGACCAGCTAAAAGCATGGACTCGCTGTGTTCACTTCCAGTAGAAGGTAAGGCTTGGTCAGTGTATATCAAATGCGGAGGAGTCAAGATCTGCTGATTCATTTGGGCATTTTTAGTAGCAGAAGCTGAATTTGTGTGGTTTTGATGGACATACTGTATATCTGTTTATATTAATCTGTTTATTTATTCAGAAAGTTTTGCAGACTTTATTGCATGCACATGCAGTCCTGTTCATAGAATCAGCAGGTTGGAAACCCACCAAAAAGTACTCAGTCCCCACTTGCCTTTCCCCATCATCTTCTTTTCCTTGATGAATTCATAGTTCAAGAAAAATAGTCAAGACTTTTACTATTGTTTAAGCAAAATTTCAGTTCCTTGAATAGGAGGAGTTCCTGTAAGGATACTCTGCTCAAAGCTTTATGCAGTCTGGGAGATCTGTAAATGTTATGAGCAACTTTCCAGTTTGTGTGGTAGCATCTTGCCAAGGCCATTTTCTTTGTGGAATTTATGAGATGAATAAGAATGAACTCTCCACAGTAACCCATGCTCTGGCAATCTCCTAGATTTCTGAGGTACACTCTGTCTGGAGCTGCTGTTGAAGATGGTTCAGAGTTTGCAATCTGTGCCAGAAGTAGTTACAAAATTGTAGACTACAGTAGTTCATTAGTGCAAGGCTACTTAATGTAAGTTCTTAAAGAGCTGCACAAGTCAGCTGTATCTGATCAAACCTAATTCAGAGGATTAATTTTAATATATAAAGCTGCAAATGGTTTAGGATTTGGTTACTTCTAGGAGTGCCTCTCCCTTTATTTTCATTCCTATAACATTAAATATCTTCTCAGAGAAGCCTTTTTTGGGGGTCATCCAATTACTAGAGGAAGACTGGATTCATAGGAGTGCCAACCACAACTGTAGAATATATTTTCCCTTAGAGATTAGATTGTTGCCAGTGCTGAGATTAGTTTTGGGTCTTGAATGAAGGAATCCTTTTCCACCAAGCTTTTTGATTGTTTTTTAATTAAAAATTGGGCCAGTATCAAAATACGCTGGTTGATCACTGATCGCTGATACTGGGTTTATTTTGATCACCATGGGAACATTTTTACAGTGAAAGGCTGGTTATCAGAAATTATATTTAAAAGTTATAATTATATCAAAATTATGCATTTATGCCATACAATCTAGAGAAAAACCCTATTGTTGTTATTACTACTTCACAAACATGTCTTGTGGCAAGATGTTGCTTTACTTATATCAAGAAATATCTTCTTAAGATATTGCCCTCAATACTGCAGCCTATGGGGGTAGGAGAGAAGGGGAATAGTGGGAGAGGGTTTTTTTTTCATATTTCTGGGGGGAAATCCACATTAACAGATTCAGAGATGGAGGGGGAGAGAGAGAATGGGGATATTGCAAATATGGATCCAGAAAAAGGAAGAGAGGAAAAATATATATATTCCTCTCATTTTCTTCCCTGTTTCACTCCCCCACACCAAGCTTTATATTTACATTCATCCTGTCCATCCTTTAAAATAATTTTATGGTAACTGTCTTTGTTTACTCCACATTCTGCTCAGCTGCTCCTCTCAGCCTGGAAAAAAAGATAGAGTTGAGAAGGAAGTGGAAAATAATCCCCTTCCCCCAAGTTTCTCTTTTAATAAATATACTTTTCCCTATCTCAATTTCCAAATGGATAGTAGCTAGAATCCATGATTGGGATACAGAATACAGATTTGCAGGTACAAAGGCAGGTCATGGTGAGTGCTTTTGAATTATGATTGTCATGGGGGAGAGCTTAGAAATAAATGCAGCCAGTGGTCTAACAGGAAATGGAATATTCTCTAGCAAGTATTGTGCAAGGAAAAAGCTCTCTTTAAGTCAGCTTGAATTGCCCCTACTCTCAACAGAACATTTACCATAGGATTATAGCATAGATGGAGTGGGACAAGGGATAAACCATGCATCATAATTTTACAACACAAAGCTTGTCACTTTTGTACTTGTGTTTGACATCTTGATGCAAGTATGAAAGGCCAGAGTTTGCATCATGATGTTGCAACACACTTCTCATCATTTTTTCATCACTGTGGTTTGTCCCAGGTGCCTATGCATAGGGTGTCCTGAAAGTTGGAATTTGCTGGACCAGTATAAAGATGGGACAGACTTTTGAAGGGAATATTAATCTCTCTCTGTGCTCTTGAAATACCCTGAAGAGCCTTATCTAGCCAAGAGTTCAAACAAACCTAGGATGAATAACCCATGGCATGCGGTCCTCAGATAATCTCTAGGTCCCCATTTTGTGCCCAAGATTGTCCATGTTCTATGATACCAATTCTGCTCCAAATGAGCACAATAGTTGTGTCAATCTACCATTCATTTTCTCTTTTAAAGCCCCTTTAGATTCTTCTTTCTCCTCTCCCCAAATCCGAGTGAGTCACTGCATCACCAGACATATGTCTATGGCCCTTGAAGACTAAAACAAAACCCCTCAACAGTTTAATAAACAATGTACAGCTCAGGCCAGAAAAAAGTTGCCCATCTATGAGAGCAGATTGGCAACATTCAGCTTTGCTTTCTTTCTTCCTTCCTTAGGAGATGATGAAAAAGGTCATTTCAAGCGCACAATCATGGCTGGAGGGTTTTTTGTTCCAGTGATGAAACCACGAGTGGGAGGACCTAGCAGCTCATTTGACCTCAGCAAACAGGACACGGAGTGGGATCTCAAAGGTGCCATGAAAGGAGCAGAGGGAGGAGTAGAGGACAATGGAGAGAATGATATTCCACGGCCAACTGAAACGAAACCACTTCCTGAGCAACTGAAGGTATTCCGGGCCATTGAAGACCCCGAGAATGAGCAGACTTCCCCAAAGACATGCCGTATGTTCTATACTTCAAATGATGGGATGTCCAAATTGGGATTCCATGGGACTCTATTCCCCCTGGAAGCATCCCCCCGACACCAACATAAAGCCTTGAACATCTCAGAGCCCTTTGCTGTCTCAGTGCCCCTTCGAGTATCTGCAGTCATCAGTATCAACAGTACACCTTGTCGCTTGCCTGTTAAAGACAAGGCGATCTTCTCTGGCCTTCAAGAATCTTCTTTTCTGGGAAAAGAAAGTGCTATCTCCTCAGTCCCTGAAGGTGACAGCCATGACCAATTAGAGCATATCACAGTCAAGGAAGAAAAGAAGGCTGAGTCCAAATCCATAACAGGTAAGCTTAGAATAGGGATGGGTAATGCTCTAGAGGATGTTGAACAGCTTGTCTCAAACCATGGCAAATGGTCAAGATTATGAGAGTTGCAGCCCAACAACATTTGGAAGCTGTTGTCTACCATGACTTAGAAAAGGCTGTAGTAATCTGTTTACAAAAGGGACCCCCAATGTGGGCGATAGAGACATATCTGAAATATTGACAGCATGTCATGGATATCCTTGCAAAATATTTGCCATGTGTGGGATTGGTTTTTCATAACGTTGCTCTCTTGGTGGGGGCATAAGCAGTTGCAAAGTGCTAGTTTACCTGAATAGTTATTTCTCTCTCTCTCTCTATCCATCCATTCCTTTTTTTTTCTTTTTTCTTTTGGCCAGTGAAGAATGAAAATCTAGATATATTACAGTGATTAAAATAAAATTGACAAAAGAAAAGAAAAACCAATTAACAGGAAAAGCAATCCTTATCATAATTATCAATAGCAATCCAAAATTGATTTAATCCTTCAAGCTTGTTGTTAAATCTAGACCATATAGCAACATATTGTGTCACCTTCTAATTTTTAGAATACAGAGACTTTTCAAAAATAGATATCAAACTTGTATCCTGGCTCCATTCTTTAAAATCAGGAAAAATCTTTCTTTTTCCAGTTACATAAAATTGTTAAAAATGTCATGTGGATCAGGGTGCCTGTTGGGACATATGGGTGACTTTGTATTGGGTATCCCAGGCTCTGAGGACGTTATAAAGAACTGGCTTGCAGTGATACAGTTGGAGTGATCTCTTTACAAAGAGAATCTCAATGGTCTGCTGAAATCAATTGCCAAAGAAGTTATTACATGCACTGGGAAGAAATGAAGACAGAAGCAAGTTTTTGAAAGGACAAGCTGAGGCAGAAAAGCATCAGACAAGGAATGGGTTAAGTTTCCCCAATTGCTTTCCTCTCTGAATCTGTTTTAATTAAAAAAATAAAACATAAAAAATCATAGTACAATATTTTATATGCCTATGACCAACACCTAGATTTGCTCTTAAATCAGATTACTGTAACATCCTCAATATCTGAAGCAGATGCTGGCAACACAGTGTCCAAGAGTGCCAGGGCATCTATTACATTCTAAAATTTCTATAAATGTTCCCCAAATAATATTTTAAATAATTAAATGGCCAAGGTTTTCAGAGATTCTGGTGTTCTCATTGAGACCTCAGTAAATTCTAGACTTCTTGTTAAAATCTCACAAGAACTCATTGTAAGACTGCAAAGCTAATGATCTGATGAAAATTTACACATTAAAAATATGTAGGTCACCACTCAAGATCTTATGGTAGCCCATATAGTTTGAAACTGTTAAAAACTCCACTCACTGCATTGTAGAGATGCTGGGATATTAAGGATCATGACTCCATGACAGAGCACATACTTTATATATGGAAAAGTATCCAGGTTCAATATGTGCAATTTCCAGGCAGGGATGGCAAAGATTGTGAATTTTTCAAGTGACACTTCATTTAGTGTAAAAAATATTGGAGAAGGAATAATCATTTGGCAAAATGTAGTTAGTTTCATGTATCTGCAGAGATCAGATTGGGGGGCATATTAGTATATAGAGAAGAAACCATGCCTTATTACATATAGTTACACTGCCAGGCACACTTACAGGGAACTGTTCAACTCACAGTCATGGTTGACCCCAAATTATCTGTCCTTATAGATAAAGTCAAATTGAGAAGTGCATAAATCCAGGGACAAAATAAAGATGGCTTACGTTCATATGTAGGATAGAAAATCATTTTCATTTTGAAAACCAGACATCCGTTTGTAGACTTCCTTTCCATGCTGTTTTTCTTTCTCTTCGCTTGTCCAAAGGAAAAGCACGTTAAGCATAAATTTTACTTTATGCAACAGATGTGAACATTTCCATTGGTTGTTCTATGCAGATTCATCTGAAGAAAGCTGTCTAATTAATTCTCTAAATTCCATAAATGCATGGACATTTATTGTTGGAGACACAGTTGAATATTGCCCCAGATGGAGTGTATATAATCTTATTGAAATTATGGCTAACTCTGTGTTGGATTGTGGCTAGACACTTCCACAGATCCATGAGAAACTTGAGGCTGTAACAATCTGTGTCTCCACAAGGTGGTTCATTACTTATTGTCACATGAGTCTTTAATCAACCTCTTGAAAGACTTTAACCACAGCTGATTTGGCTATCATAAAGAGGCCCTTTGATCTGTGAAGATTAAACACATCCATCCATTACAGTTTAGTAGGACTTCTATCTATGGGCTGCAAAAATCTGAAATTACACTAGCAGGCAACAAAGGGAGCTTTCTGTAGCTTTCAGCCCATATATGGTTGCCCAAGGGTTTAAAGCTACCATTTCCAATATGGTGCCCTCCAGATAACATTGGAACTATCATCATATCCAGACAGCATCATATTGAGGATGGTTGATTTAGAATAAGTTGACCTTTTAATCTATACTGTTTCTTGGTTTTGTTTTGATTGTTCTTTTTTTTTTTTCCTCTTGTAAGATTTGTATATCTCCTTTTTATTTTTGATATAGATTCTACTATTGAGGAAATAGCCATTGTTAAGAAGCTGGAATCTGTAAGTATCCCTCAACCAACAATCAACACTCAGGAGACAAAGAGTGGTGGCAACAACACTAGCCAACCTTTAAAAGATAAGCTCCCCCTGGAACAGAACCCCCTACTTATGATCCCTGCAAGCCAGCAGCAGACAGATAAAGCAAGTCAAGACCAGCTTGGGATTAAGAACATGCCAGAACAAATTTGCTGGCCACAGAAGGTGTCAGTAGATAAAGTAGAAGATAATTCACACCTAAAGGAGTTGGTAAGAAAAAGTATTGAAAATCTCCTTTTTGGATGTTGTGTTGTTTGACCATTTAACTATTTTGTGAAAAAGACACCAACTATTCTTTCCTCTACCAACTACCATTGTTGATACAGCCTTTGACACTGAACGTTTTCACACAGTGTGTTTCAGATTTGAACATATCCCAAACTGAATCAGGATGATTTGGACATAGTCAATAAATATGTAAATCAAACCAGAATTTGCCCAAAGCAGATTAATTTGCCTCTGAACTGTCTCTGGCTTTCACTAATGATTGAGAGTTTTATAGGTACTCAAAGACACTGCAATGTCTAAGAATCGATCTAAAGACAATCTGAAAACTCTATTTCCACAAAAAACAATCCTGCTATTCAGAAATTTTTCAGGTTACACAGTTAGGGACACTTCTGTCCCACCTGTAATTTTCTTAACATTTGTCAATTAAAACATAGAAATGTGTTGATCTGACTTTTATATAAGAAAGGTAAATAAAAATTCTGCAAATGTCATCCAGTTCTACAAATAAATACATTAGTCATGAGAATGTCCTCCCTAACATTTTTTTTGTTTTTTTTTACAAAAACCAAAAAAATCTCTGCACCTTTTTAAAAAATTAAACTGCCTTCATCTCCTAATAAACTACAACTTCAAAGAATTTTCATCCAATTAATTGAACAGAAAAAACCCCCCACAGCTGTTTGTTGATTTTTAGTGATAACCAGTAGGGGATTCAAATTTCCAGATCTCAAATTGGATTCAGTCCCCAAGAAGAACTGGGAGTTCTAAATGAATGAAAACCATTTGGAAAAAAAATTCTGAACTTATCACTTACTAATAAATCCCAGTCTTGCTTCCTTTGAGTCAAAAAGCTCCATAGGCCTTTCCTTTTCCTCTTCTCTTTTGGCCAGAAATGTAGCCGTAGCTGAATGTTAAAGTCAGATAATGCTGATCCCAAGTCTCTGGATGGAAAAATTCCTGGGAATCACATTAATGCCACTTTGAGGACCATAATGAAAATGATGGTTGTGATCCCAAGTTTTATGTTCCCTGCAAATAAATTTATCACTACTAAGCAACCAATTCATACTACTTTCTCTGAGTTGGATTTCCTTTGGGCATCTTTTCAAGATTATTTGGAAACTTCAGTTAGATTAAAATAGAGCTGCAACACTGGACTAACTAATATGAACCCTTGATGCCATTGCACTGACTGCTAGTTCATTTCCAGGCTTAAATCAAGGCTGCTGAGCTGATTTTTAAACCATTGCATGTCTTGAAAACAAAGTATCTCAAAGGATGTATTTGCCCAGATGGTTATGTCATCTTTGGAGTTCCTCCTCATCCAGGAGTCTTGCCAAGATGAGTGAGCCTGGTTAGCTACAAAGGAGAGGCCTTGTTTCTCTCCAAGGAGGCACATCTGACCCTCCCCTTAATTTACTGTCAAGGTCAAAACATTCTTCTTTTTATGAATCTTGTAAAAATATCTTTAATGGTAAGTGCTTGCATTGAGCTTGGCATAGTTGCTGTTAGATGTTTCGCAATATCTCTCCAGTGCTACTTATTAATTGTACTCTTACTGTTTCCTATTCTTACATTTTTAATAACTTCATAATCTTCCATGAAAATACCAGTTAGTGGGTAGGTTTGAAGTAAAATAAATAAATGAAAAACATTATCCATATTAATCAGCATTCACAGTTGATTTTCAGATACCTACACTTGCCCTAACACAGCTCATTGACCCCTCCATGAAGTTTCAGATTGTTCATTGACCTCAAACATTTATTATATGAAAATAATTTAATAAATACTACTTTTAATAGCACTACAAATAACAACAACAACAATGCATAGTCCCGTCAACTCTTGGGAGCTGATATTCACCACTTTGGGGAACCTTGCCCTAACAATTTTGTTTTTGTGCCTTTGAATCAATGTTGACTCCTGACGACTGTTTTCTTGGCAATATTTCGGAAGTGGTTTGCCATTGCCTCCTTCCTAGGGCTGAGAGAGAGTGATTGGCCCAAAGTCACCCAACTAGTTTCTTGCTCTAAGGTGGAACTAGAACTCATGACTCCCAGTTTCTGACCTGGTGCCCTACCATTACACTGAGCTGGCTCTCTGTGATGGAATGTATCTACAAAGAAGAGGGTGATGTGGGGGATAGCAACAGAGAGCAAGGTCACCAGGTAGGGAAAGGAGACAAGAGACAACACAGTCCACAGGGGGAGTGTGGGAAGTGAAAGAGGTTCAGGATAGCCACTCCCTAGAATCTCCCAGGGTATATCCACTAGTTGCAGTAGTATAGATTTAGTCTGGCAAGATTCTGTCTATATGATGTAAGCAAATAAAGGATCTGAACTCAACTGGATAGTTTCACTGTTGTTTCTTGGGCAGGGCTGACACTCTCTGCCCTAACAGTAGATTGAAATTATCCTCTTAGGACGTTATGCTAGTTGATATATTTCTGAGTTTGCCATAGTGTGATCTGTACAAGGGGGTCCTGTAATAAAATGTAGCAAGTTGTTGTTCCTGTTCATCAGTCATGTTCCAGAGTACTCCATTCTATTTTCCTGACCATTTTCAGTCCCATAACAGGCAGTCAAGATTCTGCAACCATAGAAAGTATTCAGTCCTAATTGTCCTGTTTCACATTCCACTCCCCTTTAGTGTTTTTCCCTAAGGTCTGGATTTCTTATTGTTCCTCCATGGGAAACAATCATCCTCAAAGCTCAGCACAAATTTTTCATAATGGTCAATTGGCAAATGGATTTTGCCACCATCTGAAGAATCATATGGATGGAATGTGAAAAATAGCTTGAGATAAGTCCCCATTCCCTTCACAATATTATACTGCAGACTCCTCCACTGAAGTGAAATGTGGGAAGAAACATGACTGATAAAGGCAATACTTGTTTCAACTATGATATTCATTACCACTAGATATGATGATGGCCACCAATGTAAGTGCGTTTTAAAAGGAGGAATAGCTAATTTACGGAGCTATCAGTAGTTATCAGTAACTACTAATTTTGTTGGCACCATATTGTCTCTAGAAACTCTTAAAATACCCAGCTGCTAAAGAGCAACAGTTGAAGAGGGCTGTCTTCCTGTTGTCATATTTGAGAGCTTCCCGGATACACCAGGTTAGTTATTGTGTGACACAGAATGCTGGAATAAAAAGGTCTTTGGCTTGTTCCAAAAAGTCTTATTATATGTTCTTAGCATGTTTCTAATTTCATAATTATCAAGATTAGAAACATGTTAGGGTGCCACATTTTATTAACTTTTGGCATTATAATATCTTCAAGCTTGCTCTTCACACTGACTTTGGGGAAGAGGCCATTGTGGAGTTTCAGATGATATAAATCCAAATCCACTAAGAATGCTATAGTTGATTAAAATGGTATATTACTTGCTAATTTATTTTCACTGTTTCATAGTTTTCAAATATGTGCCTCATTTTTAACATTTGGTTTCAAACAAAGCAGCATGAACAAATAGCAAGATTTCTTTCTTCAATGGATGAAAATTTCAGTTTAGCAAAGTTTACTTAGTGGGATTTGGGTGCATAGTGCATTTTAATGGAAAAGGATAAGGGAATATCTTTCAACAGAGCCTATGCTTAGCTGTTACTCTAAAACTTGTAAGAGGTTGGTTTTAAAAAGGGTCACAAGTTATAAAGAGGAGTTGTATGATCTAGATGGTTTCTCTTTTTCAGATTCTTGATAATCATTCCAATACTGTGATGAAACCACTGTGGCCAGAAATTCAACAAGAGCTGAAAATTGTTGAGTCTGAAGAGGAGTTTTCATTTGTTGGAAGTGCTCTGAAGACAGACCAGCAACAACAGGAGTTTAAATCTAGCCTTACGTCTATTGCGTCTTCAGAAACAAAGGGTTTAGCATGTAATTCTCTTCTGCTACCAACCCCCACCAAAGAGGAAAGCCTGATCGGAGGTCCATTGGCTACAGCTGACGTTCTCTCCAAAGAATCAAAAGATGTACAAGTTTGCAACTCTGAGCCATTCAGAAAGCAGAGTAGTGTTTCCTTCACCTCACTGAAGCTGCAAAATATTCCATGTTCAAAAAATTTTCTACAAGACGATGACACCAAAAATGATCTCACATCTCAGCCCCAAAACTGGAAGTTTCCATCAGAACTACAAGAAAACACAGCTTTATCAAGAGAGAATTCATCATATTCCAAAGAAAATATTTTAGAACAGCCAGAATGTGAAAGTAACAGTTGGCTTCTTCAAAAGGAGAAAGAAGTTGAAACAACAACCCAGTTAGAAAAAAGCAGTAACACGGATTCAGAGAGAGAAGACCTGGCCAATTCAAAGATTATACGTGGAGTTGGAGTTCCATGGGTCAAAGAGGGCAGAATGAATGATCACATTCAAAACTCTCTTGATCAACAGGAGGAAGATACATGGAGTGACCATGTCCAGAGTTTAGAACTGCTAGAACCATGGGAAGATCATCAGTGGGTCACGAGCCCCCTTCATTCTCCTACTTTGAAAGAAACTCAAGGAAAAGCACTTCAGGAGTTTCAGCCACAGAACCAAGGTATGGCCCACAGCCATTCTAAGAAACCATGTTTCAGTCGCAGTTTTTCTTTAGATAGTAAAGATTTTTTGAAGAGGCATTGGGCTATAGAAGTACCTTTTATAAATGCAGATGAGGAACAGCTTTGTGGTGACCTACAACCAGGAGTGAAGGAATATTCACAAGGACAGTGGAAAGAAAATCTCAAAGCTGAAGCCTGGCTGAATCGTTCAGAGAGAACTTCAAATTCACATGAAACAAGCATGAAATATCTAAGTCATGAAGCTGACTTTGAAGCAGCGGAGTTGCCCTCCAGCCATGAAGGATTGTATAGTGTTGCATCAGTTGAGAAGGAAGTGCTTAAAGATGAAGAAAGCCAAGAAAACATGAAATTAGATTCTCCTTTGTCACAATTTAATACTGGGTGCAGTTTATTAAATTCAAGCTGCACAGAAAAGCATGTATCTACTGTTCAGCAGAATGACAGACCTGAAGCTCCTGTCATGAAAGAACCATGTTCTGCTAAAGAGTTGCAGATCAATAAAGGTGAAGACATTCCATGTAAAGGAAAGCCAAGGCCCTCTTCTCTCAATCTGGATTCTGTCCTTCCACTTGCCAGCCTTTTTAATTTTGACGGCCTGTCTTTCCCCACTCCACCCAGGCACTTTCTCTGTGGGCAGAAAGAAGTTAAGTCCAGTGATTCTGCGCCATCCCTTCCTGTTGCTTGTCCAAGTGAAAATAAAGCTGACCTTTGGGGTTCACACTTTGATCCACAAGACTTAGACTTAGAATACATAATGATGGCTCATGCTACCACTGGTCGTCGTAATTCTGCTCCTGTAAGTGTTTCAGCAGTGAGAACATCTTTCATGGTCAAGATGTGTCAGGCTCGAGCTGTGCCAGTTATTCCACCAAAGATTCAATATACCCAAGTTCCCCAGCCTTTGCAGGCACAAAACCCCAACTGTAGAATCTCATTGGCATCAGAGAATAAAGAAACAGAAGTCAAGAAAAGTCAAATCAAGCCAATTCAAAAGGCTCAAGGTCAGCTGCAACTTCCAAAGATTCCACCACTTGATGGAATGGGAAAAGAAAATAACAGTACAGTCGTTATGGATTCAGCTGCAGCTAGAAAAGCAGAACCAGCTTTTTCCAATCATAACACCACCCAGGATGCACCAGTTCTTCGGCGAAAGAGAACCTCTGAAGGAGAAACAACTGGAGATAATCCACAGTCCTCAAAAATGGAGAGGCCATCTGGGGCTTTGAAACCTTCTTACAGATCTAGACCAGGAAGACCTCAGAGCCTTATTCTATTTAGTCCTCCCTTTCCTATCATGGACCATCCCTCTTCCTCTGCAGACTCTAGGGTGTTGTTGTCTCCCATAAGAAGCCCTACACAGACCCCTTCTCCAAGTCCAATTTCCAGTGATTTGTTAGGGGCAGCCTCAGAGGGTGTCACTCTTCAGAACAAGATGACTATTCCAAAGAATGGCCAAAGACTAGAGACGTCTACAAGTTGTTTTTACCAACCACAGAGGAGATCTGTAATTCTGGATGGAAGAAGTGGGCGTCAGATAGAATAATGCCTTTTCATACCTTTCATTTCTCTTCCCTGGTGGATGAGATAGTGGTAATATTGAGAACTATGAATATGATGGTGTTATTGTTAAATGCATACTACTAAAAAAGTAATTACTTGCTGGTTTCAACAATCCTTAATTTTATAGTTTGTCACATTTAATAGATGAAATTATCCCACAGGTGAAAGCAAAATTTTGCTGCAAGGAAAGGCAGAGATAAAACTTGTCTAGAAGTGCATTCCTTTATAAGACACTCTCATGCTTCAGCTTCCCACCAACAGTCACGAATCATCTCAGCAACTTATCCTCAGCTACTGTTCCTTTCCATGTTCTTGCTTATTGCCTCCCTATAATGTTGATTTGCCATTTAGTTGGGATTTTAGTCCAAGTATGTATTAAGACCAGCAGGCCTGCTCCATGTATCTATGTACAGACCTACAAGGAGCATTGTCATAAAAATAATGTGCATATCGGGCAGTCAAATAAGTGGTTAGAGAGTAATGTTGATGTGTTTGAGTGAAACCTATTTTGATAAGCTATTATTACTAAAAAAAACACCAATTATATCTTACATTTCTCTATAAGTTTTGGTGGACTTTAATATTGATTATAGAAGATTGTACAAATAGTCATACTGTATAAGATATCTGCTTTGTCAGCGATCGGAAAAACTAGTGATGTAATAGCAGGGATTGAACCAACTCCAAATCATTTTCAAACTCCTCTAGAAGCCCTCTTTTGCTAATCTCTGTGGCAGTGTCACTTTTGGTAGCTGCCAAATGGAGTGATAGGGCAGTCATAATAAGCTGCAATCCATTTATTGTAATGTTATAGTGTACTGATGTTTATTGAAGACATTACAGTAAGATTTTCTCTCCTCCAGTCCCGGGGTGGCTGCTTTGCAAATGAGATTGAATTTAAGTTTGCATTATCAGGTCAGTAAGTGGCATAAAGTAAATTTCAATTAGCAAATTAATTCCAGCCCAAATGTGTGGTTACAAGTCACTAAACCAGAATTAGAGGCCTGAAGATCTTTTAAGAGTGACTTAAATGTGTTACATTTCATTTTCTCATTGATTCGCAGCATTATAGCTTAGAGCCACATTTTCATAAAATACAGTTGAACTATAGCTAGGACAGAAGATATATAGACAAGTCACAATGTTGTGAATGTTGGTATCCATATAAGATGTTGAAGTAGCATGTACTGTAATTTCACTAACATATCCTTTGATACATGTACTTCTACCTAGAATTCCAACTTTGACTTTCAGAATAAGTTGCTTCACACTTATGAGGATCTTACTGGATGTTCCAAAACTCATGAAGTCTATTATGAATCCTTGTTTTTTGCTTTGCAATAAAATATATGTAAGACAGTTTGAAATACTAGAGAAAGAGTACAGGCAGTTCTAAAATATTTTGCTTCTGCTCTGTTTATAACAGAGGAAAGAGTGACAGCCTTTGTTTTGCACATGGTTATTAGCATAAAACCATATTCCTGAGTTAATCAGAGAGAAATTCAGCTGAAGACAACTGGGATGCTATGCATTTTTAAGATTCATTTAGAGAATAAATCAGTTTCTCCATTTGGGGAACTATGGGACAAGAGGATCTGCTTTTTGCATCCTTGGGTTTGGTCATGGCTCAGTATGCCACTTGTAAGAGCTGGAAAAGAAGGGAAAGGAAAAGCAAAGGGTGGATTATTTTTCCTGTCCTGTAATGCCTAAGGAAAGAAGGAGGAGCATTATGGGCTGTCATTTTTGGTGAAAGAAAGAATAGGCTAGTAGAAGAGTGAAACAGAGTCCTGAATTAGAAGGAAAGTTGTTCGTACATTATATCATTCCTGGGATAACAAAGAGAATTCACTTGTCATTGAATGGTATCTAAAGAGGAAGAAAGATTTGCAGAAGTCACCTATGGAAGGGTTTGTTCTTTTGCCTAAGTAAAACCTAGGATTTGCTTTAAGCATGGTATATTGACTGTTTTTCTATGAACAAAGGCATTTTCTAAAACAGTATTCCAGTATGTTAGGACTGGTTGCACATACAGTTTATATGTGGAAGGAGCAGAAAGTGAGTATTTCTCAAAGTGCTGGCTTAAAAAAAGATTCAGTCCAAATCTTATAGCTAGCCTTTCTTTCCTTCAGATTCTAAAATAGCTGTACTAATTAATGTTGTAATTAAAAAAAAAAATCCCTTCTCACCCCTATAGGTGGTATGTATTTTCCTCAATCGTGGGTCCTCTACCAGAGGCTTGGGAGTTTGAGGGCTCCTCACAGTACCTTAGCTGTTCCTAGCACTGCACTCTTCTGGACAGAGAGCTCTGATGTTGTTCCTGGGATCTGTTGAAGCCATTCTCCCAGCTTAGGAGTACAGCCCCCAGTGCTCCTACCACCACTGGGACCACTTTAGCCTTTACTTTCCACATCCTCTTTAGTTCTTCCTTCAGGCCCTGGTACTTCTCCAGCTTCTCATACTCCTTCTTCCCGATGTTGCTGTCACTTGGCACCGCTCCATCTATCACCACTGCTGTCTTCTGGTCCTTGTCTACTACCACTATGTCTGGTTGATTGGCCAATACTGTACCTGCCTATCCATCTGGATCTTGAAGTCCCACAGGATCTTAGCCTGTTATTCTCCATGACAAATTACACACACACACATGTGTGTGTGTGTGTGTAATTTAAGACTTAAGGACCTGTCTCTAAGCAGCAGTGCATCTCTGAATCTTGGATAGAGCCAATGTTTAGAAATTAGGCTTTGTTGTAAACTCTTGTACAGGTTTCCCAGACTTTTGATAGAGAAAGAACTAGTATGATCACCAATTGCTTCATCCCACTAACCATGGAGTCTCTCTCTCCCAATCTTTTTTCCTGCAATTGTTCTTAATATCAGTACAGGACCTTACCAACTATTGCTAAGCATATCTGAAACAGATCTCACTTAAAAAAGTAAATCTGCAAATTATCTCATTAAAAATGTGCCTGTGGTGGTAAGTGGTGGTTTTTATGAAATGAGAGATCAGAACAAGAAGGTAGGAAGATGCTTGTACACCACTTTGCATTCTTAGCACTGTTTTTGCTCTAATTTCTTGTCATATTCATTACTTGGGAATGAATAAATATATATGTATACGTATATAAAAAAACTCAGCTGAGATTGGGGAACCCCCAGGCAAATCTTTAACTTAAAACTGATGGAATTCTTCTTCCATTGTGCTCTAAATTAGGATGCATAACTTTTGGGGGTGGAGGGAAAGGCAAGGGCTGCACTTGGTTTTTTAGTGGCATGCTGAGGGCAACACTCCAGAAGTTAGATCAAGGATAAAAAATAAAATTGATTTCATTTAATTCAAAAGTGAATTTAATTAAGATTTTGTCGCATGTATTAAATGCAGAAATGTTCCCATGCATTTGATAGTTCTCCCCCTTCTTTCATAGTAATAATTACAGCATGTTGGCAACTTTTGAAGGGGCACATCCACTGTAGTCAAGGCTTTCAAGTGCCATGTACGGCTGCAAGGTCTCAAGCTGTGCAACTCTGCTGTATATGAAAAATGCTGTATGGCATGTTAATTGTTTATAACACTTGTAACTGTAATTCTTTAAGATACAAGTATACTTTTTTTGTCATTTCGTTTCTGATACTTTTATTAAAAAACACACACACAAATTTGAGATAAGGATACATCCCTGTTCCTTCCCTCCCCTTTCCCCCGAAAAGAAATGATGATCAGTTCTTCCTGTTGCTTTCAATTTGAGAGTGGGGGGACCAAGTCTGTTAATGTGAGGTCTAGGCTTTGTATGAATGTGTTGAATTTCATTTAATCATCATGATGGATATTGTTTTTATGAGTGCTGCTCCTCTGTTTTAGTGCTTTCATCACTTGGAAATTTTGCCAAGTCTCAACCATGAGATTAAACTGGAGTTTTTATAAAACACATTTGTGTCTCAGTGTTGTTTTGGCAATGTACATATTTACTGGGCTCTTGATGAGAACAAAGGATGTTTACTTTTATCATTTCTACTGTGGTATTCCTTACTTGATTAGTTAAACTAGGGATGGAAAACCTGTGAACTCTCCAGATGCTTCTGAAATTCAATTTTGAAAAGACCCAGTTAACATAAAAAGTGGTGAGGAATCTTGGTGAGGAATCATTCAGCAATATGGAGGGCTACAGGTTCTCCATCTTTGAACTAGCCCCAAGCATTAAGAATGTTCTTCACCATCACAGATTTTATTATACAAGATGTTGTTAAGGAACCCTTTAAAGAAATTGAGAGAATGTACATTTTTATAAAAATTGTGTTTTTTTTTAAAGTTAAAGTTAAGAAGCATTCTCTTAGAACTAAGCTGGAATGTGGGAGTCTTCCTTTAAAACAAGTAATCCTTTTCAAAATGGAGACCACTTCCATTTGAGTGGTTTAATCTAAGGTGGGTGACACAACTGTCTATAGAGCAGAAAATATTTGATTTTGTTTTTCAAGTGATTCACAACAAAATATAATGGTGTAGCACCATTAAGCTGCCTTTCTAGAGGGAGACCTTGTGCTCTGATTTGTGATGTAGCTGTGTAGCTAAATCCAGTTATATAGCAATGTTATTGTCCAGTTACTTACATGAGAGTGTTAATCCAGTTACTTCCATGACAATATTATGCAATCCTATGGCTTTTCTGGTCCCTTTTAGAAGAACAAAGTCATCTCATTCTCAGCTGAAAACTACTCTTTGGAGCAGATTTATACTCCAGGAAGTTGACTGAACTACTCCATGCAGCCGTCTAGGTGGCTTATGACATATAGGTGGCTCATCTGCCTTTGGGAAGCAATCAAAACATAAGAGATCACCCTGCGTCCTTTGTAACCAGTAGTTACAAACAGACTTACAATTCTTGCTGTACTTCAGCCTTGTCCATATCTACTCCTGAAAGAAAATTAGAAGAAAATCAATCTTCTATGTTTCCAAAGCAACTTGCATAAATCTAACCTTACATTTGGTAGCATCTGAATCTCATATTCTCTTACAAAGCATCTATCTTGAGTACTGTCACCACAAGCTCATGACTAGAAGGGATTTAATTCTCCGTAATCTCTCCTCCAGCTGCTTCGTTCTCAAAGCATAAATAAATACATTAATTGGGATCCTGTTTATGTCTTTAGATGCATAAAAATGAAAGGCCATTTGCATGTATTTTGACTGATATACAACAGATCTTACCTCATGCTCCCTTTCTGAAGTATTTTACTTCTAGCATTATAGTTAGAATTGCTATATAATCAGGGAGTAATCTGGTTTGTGATGGAATCAGATCTGGGCAATCTGCTAGGTCCCTGGATTTGATGGGATTCACAGCTTCACCCTCATTCCTGGGCACACAAGAAAAGATCTGGTCTGGGCAGTTGGTACTTTCACAACTGTACTGAAGAAAGAATAGTATTCGCTACATATTTTCTCCTTCTGTGAGAGGACAGACAACATATCATTGAACATTTTAGGAGGAGGTGAAGGCTCCACTGAAAAAGCAGCAATATAAAGTTGCAGGGGGATTTGGATGTTCTAGGTCTTTTGGGGGAAATTGGGAATGGGTCCTTATTTCTATATTATAGTAACGTTGAAGGCAAACTTATCATTTTCATGTGTTTTCTGTGGCAGAACTTTAGTAATAGCAGTAAAAATGTACGTGCCTGTTCAGTGTAAGTATAAAATGCACAGTAGCCTCTCCTTCAACACATTGGAAACCTAGGTAGGACACGTACAGAGTAAGTGCATAGGAGTTTGTTCTTGCCCTTTGTAAAATAGTGCATACCACATTATTCAAAAGAAATTGAACAAGTTATATCACTTAAAAAGAGCAAAAGCTGGTTTATCATGCTTTTTGGATGTTAAAGGTAAAAGCATCAGAATATTTTAAGTTGCCGTTTGAGCTGGTTAAGAAGAAATTAAATTGAAAGTTCAGGTATAGAACTTGAATAGTGACAGAGGAATGGTGGTGGGTAGAAAGCAACCTTTTGTTTCATAAAGAGTTGATTCTAATTCCTGGTCCCTAATCCATAGCCACTACATATACTATCATTTTTGCTGATCAAATGCCAGTGATGCTGACAGGAAGGAAATGCATCACATCCTTTTAGCTTTAGTAAAACCGAATCCAGAAATATTTAATTTTGGCAATAGGAAGAAATGTTAGCACTTCAAAGCAAATACAGCAGCTGCTTAATAATAAGCCAAGGGATAAAAGACAGAACCAGGGAGATAAAATAACATAGCTGAAGTTTTCTGAAAAAGGAGCATTTTCTGAAAGGCAAAAGCTGAAGTGAAGAAACAAAAAACAGATGTTGAACACATTTTCAAATGCTGAAAGAATTGGAAAAAAAAGCTTGTTTTAAAAGTGGAAAAATTAATCTCTTTCTGTCTTAGCAAATATAACATTCATTGTTCTATATTTCATTACTGTTACCTCAGGCAACTGAGGTTCACCAAATTTTGCCCAAAGAAAAACGATCAAAATCAATCCTATGTCTCTGTATGTGTCCTGGAGCATCTACAGCCTTAAACCACTTATGGTACCTTGTTAAAGAAGCCTTGTTTAAATATTATGGAAGAAATATTCTTCCAGTAAGAACTACCCAACTCTGAGATGACTGGGAAGACTGAGGTCCTATTTAGATGGGGGGGCTGGAGTTTTGTTGCAAGCAGTTGAAGGCGGCACTTGGAAAAGCAAACCAATTTGTTGAAATGCTCATGAACAGCATTAGAGCAAACATACCCATGCTTGTAGCCTCATTTGTAACATTTTTATACTTGCTGTAAGGCAGGGATTAGCAATCTTTAGGGGCTTGAAATATATGTAGAATTTTGAGAATGGCTGTGATATTCTTATAAATAATATGAAGTCAGAGGCAGGATTTTATTTATTTATTTATTTATTTGCTTTGCAGTATGAAAGCTATTATTTTGATTAAAATATTAAACATCGGGAGGGGCAGGCAATTTGCCATGTACCAATGGCAGTGTCTTTATGATGAAAAAATGTACATTCCCTGATCTTTAATCTGTGCTGGGAAACTTTAATCTGTGCTGGGAAAGCAACTTCTACCACTGTCAGCTGCTATAGTTAGGTTGGCTGAAAGCAGTGAAGAAGATACTGTACAGGATCCTATGACAGAACAAATGCTTTGCATGCAGAAGTTCTGCAGGCAGAAAAATCACCATTTCAGTTTGTGGCTTCTTCAGCTACAAGATATGGGCTAGCTAGTTAGCAGAAAACCTTTTCACGAGTTCCTGCACAATAGTTAGAATAATGTAATATTAGCTCAATGGAGCAACAACTTCACAAGCACCATTAGTTGCTTCTTGCTTTTAGCAGGTTCCCACAAGGACATAAATGTAAAATGATGTAGAGAACATTGTGAATAGCCTTGAAGGACAAGAGGAAGAGCCACTACCAAGGCCAAGGTTAGATAAGTGGGACTTGAGCCCATTCCAAGAAACTAATTTGAGAAATCATCTCACATAGGCCCCTCCTTATTTCACCCAAAGATAAAGTGCGGGAGGGAGAATCACATTCGGACTTACAAGATTCAGTTACTATAGCTGTTACAATAAAAGTAGTCCTGACCTATATAGCATTGGTTTCTTAGTCTTGTTTACCTTATAGGGTCGACAAAGATATTATAGAAAAATATATCAGTAAGACACTACACAGGCCTCACAGGAAAAACAACTACATGCAGAATTGAGAAAGATTTTAATATCCTTAGCAACATTTTTGTGGAAAATATGGTGAAAATTCAAGGCCATATTCCCTCCCACCCACCCCACCCCTGTCATGGAATATTCAGAATTTGTATCAAATGTTTATAAGAATACCTATGGCCAAGGTGATCATTGAAGAAAAGCTGTTTTTCCCCCCAGGGTGGTCTAGAAGCCATTGTAGAACTCCATGAATAGGAATGTGGCAGTGAGCTTCAGCAATATCATTGAGAAAATGCTGGCACCAAGGATATTGTGAACTCACCTACAGTGACAATTTTTTGCTCATCTGGTACTCTACTTTTACTATATCAGCCACTCCTTTTAATTCACTCTGTATTACAACTCTGAGTACCAAAGATGGTGGAAATGAAGCAAGGACATCAAACTGAGTGAAGAAATCCTGAAAATATTTTTGAGCAGAATTTTTCTATGTCCCCATTTTTCAGTCATTTTTAAGAGTTGTTAAAGTTTTTTTTATAAATACCATATATACTCATGGATAAGCCAATCCACAGATAAACCTACGCTCGAATTTTTAAGCAAAATACCATGAAAAATTGCCACCTGTGGATAAACCAACCCTCAAAATGCTTTTTTTAATTTGCACTATTGGCTTATCCGTGGATGGCACATGTTTCATGGTATTTTGTTTATCTGTCACTTGATTTATCTGTGGATGGGCTTATCTGCAGATAAGCCGAACCGATTTTTTGGTGTGTAATTTGGAACCTAAAATTCTTGGCTTATCTTCGAGTATATACAGTACTGATTCTCACCATTTTCTTTAGAGAAATAAAGTGACTATTTCAAAGGGGGAAGCTGTTTAAGCCATAGACTCCAATTAGTGCAGCAGTACAAATTAAAGTATCCCTTATAAATGACTGTCCAGCCTCTACTTGAACACCTCCAGTGGATAGACTACTACATTCCCTTGGTTACTGGTTTCACTGCCAAATCAAATCAAATCAAATCAAATCAAATCAAATCCTCCTTAGGTATTTGAAAAATAGTGTCTCTTCCAAATATTATCCCTCCTATTTTGTGTTTTAGAGGCTAAAAACACCCATGACTCGCAATCTCTTCTCAAAGGAATTTGTTTTTTTCCATCCCCTGCTCTTTTTCATTGCTCTTCCCTAAACTGTTCCAGGCTGAATACTTCTTAAAGCATGGGAGTACTGATGGTATGTTCTGTATCCAAGGGAATTTGTTTCTCATTAGAGCCAGTTGGTGAGTAGTAACTCTCTGGAGCATTAATTACAATACCCAGCTATATGGAATAATAGTTAGCTACTTACTGAACAGCTATGCTGCCTGCTTAACCACTGCAGAAATGTGGAATAGCCTTAAGAAAACAGCTACTGTTCGTGCAAAGGTGGGTGAGGTTGAGAAACAATAGTTCACACACAGAAAATTATTAACTTTGGGTGTTTTATTGAAGATTAACACATTTACTCTGTACTTTCTGGCTGTTGCCTAGGGTGAGCCTCTGAATAATCAGTATTAGGGTAAATCCAGAAAAAATAAATAATCTCTTTAATATATCAGAGTGGTTTCCCTTTCAGGATGTCAGGGCAATTTGAGGACAGCAGATGACCTTGTCCTCTAAACCTCACCGCACTTCAACACATTTGTATTGTGGGAGAAAGTGCATGTGGAAAATAGTTTTTGTACTATATCCCTCAGCAAAAACTTCATTTTGGTCATTGGAAAGCAAAATGAAAGGCTTAAAGCTATTATATTCCATTCACAAATTTAAATGTTATTTTATGAAATTATAGGTAAAAATGGTTTAATGTTGATACGTTGATGCCAAAATTATACTTAAGTGTCCAGGTCCTCCTGGTAAAGAATCTCTTATGAAAGGACATGATTATCTTTATTGTTTTAAAAAAAAATGAAGACACAGATTTGACTCAATAACTCTGAAGTTTACCTTTAAAAAAAAAAAAAAACTTTCATTCACTCCAGTTCTTCATCTTTAGGAAAGTGTTAGTACAGTCACAATAATGTACAATCAATACAATTCAGTTACATCTGAGGCAAAATTCTATTTATCTTAACCATCTTTATTTTATTTTAAAAAACCAGTTTATTAATGATTTGAACAGGAACAAAATATACAGAACAGGGATTTCTTTTTGGAGCTTACATTTCATGGAAAATTATTTGCATCTTAAAATTCTCTGTACAAGGCATACTCTATCACAAAAAAGCTTACAGTTTGATGTATGTGTTAACAAAAGATTGCTTGCATAATTGGTTGGCCATCTGTGTATTAGTCACTCATATTAAAATAATAAACATGATCTCATAGTGAATTCTAACAAAATATACTTAATTCAAGATCCAAAAAAAAAAAAAAATGTTAGTGTAACTCTTACATTTAATATATTTTCAAGTAAGTTGTTCTGTTACTACTGTGTTTGGTTCCTTTAAAAAGTTGTCCTCTCTTGTAAACAACTTATGAATCATATCAAAGATTGGTGAATTGAGTATTATATGTGTATACTAGCAATCAGAGGTAGCCAAAAAATACTGCCAAAACCCCCCCTAGACAATCATTCCAAACAACAGCTTCAATTTTTTCAATTTTTTAAAAACATCCGTTTTCAATAGAAGAGAATATATGTAGCTCAGGGTTGAATTGTGTAGTCCTTGGTGCTCTGTGGTCTTGGTTTTGCTTGCAGACATTTCAAATGTTCTAGCCATTTCCTCCTGTATTGCTATGTTTGCGCATGGCCTTGATTGTTACAGAACAGATCAGACTGTGTCCAGTTTCCTACCTTGTGAGTACTATAGCTACAGTGTTTCAAATTAAGGCAAAGGCAATTCAAATGTTACTCAAATAGGTAACATCATCAGTTCTAGTGAATATAGGGTTTGCTCCTTGTTTATATACAGTAGCTTGCCCTGCCAGAGTTGGTGGGGGTGTGGTTTTCTCCTTAGTAGTTCCTTGATTAGGGTATTGTTTTCTGCTTGACTGTTTGTCTGGTGTTAGTCCCTGCTTATCTGGTGTTGGCTACTGGAGAGGATGTGTTCTGGTCTTTTTGTTTCCTTCTTAGCTTTTTTATTGTCTCTTTTGAATGGTATGTAAATGTGGCATATCTCTATATGTCTAATCAAGGAACTAACCAAGGAACCACTAAGGAGAAAACCACACACCCACCAACATTGGCAAGGAAGCTACTGTATATAAACAGGGAGCAAACCCCATGCTCATTAAAGCTGCTGATGTTACCTCATCAGGTAATGAAACAACAGCGAGCAAACAATCAAGTGCAGAGAGCACCAAGGACTCCACAACCATTTCCTCCTGTATTGCTATGCTTGCGCATGGCCTTGATTGTTACAGAACAGATCAGACTGTGTCCAGTTTCCTACCTTGTGAGTACTATAGCTACAATGTTTCAAATTAAGGCAATGGAAGAAAAAAAGCAAGGATTAATGGGACATCTTGAGAACTCCCACAGGAGAAATTATATAGATATGTATTATCTATATAGATTTATGGAAAAAATCAGGAAGAACAGATTGCTAGGCCATTGCATCTTTAATATTCAATTCTGCTCCAGTAGAACATCGTACAAAGGAGGACCCAAGTCTGGAAAAAAAAAGAAAGAAAGAAAGAAAAAAAAAAAGAAATAAGAAAAGAAGCATTATTGCAACATGTTTTTACGTAGCACATTTAGGTTTTCCACTTTAAAACTGCACTGACCAGAAGAACAGCCTGAAGTTAATTTGTACAAACAGCATAATTAGGTGTGGGAAAACTAGCTCTGTAAACTAAGTATCTACTGTGCTCAAATGAGAACCCCAAGGTTGTTTTATTACTATGCAGAAATACAAGTACATAGATTTAATAAACACCATGACTGACAGCAAAACCATGAAAGCTTCTGCTAGTAAAATAGATTCATTGAGGTTCCCAGGTTGTCTTTTTTTTATGGAAAACTGTGCAGATAAAAGAACAATGATAGAACATATTGCAACCATCACAGAAAGACTTCTATTAAAGTCACTGCTAAAAAATACGCACAGAAAGAAATGTCCAGACTGCCCCAAAATTTAGGACAATCTTGTTTCCATGGTCCTGAATGTTTGTGTATGACTGCGGCAATGTCTAGGGCAGAGGTGAGAAACTTTTCCTGTTGACAGCCACATTCCTTTACGAATAATATTCTATGGGCTACGTGCTGACGTTGGGTGTGCCTGAACCCAGCAGTGGACAAAGCCAAGGTAAGCTCACAATGGCCAGGGGTATGCCTTTTTCTCTTCCTTCCTGCCCAAAGAGCTAGAGCAAAGTCTTTTTTACCAACCAATACTTTAATGGCCAAGTATAAAACATACACAAGGAATTTATCTTCGGTGATAACAGCAAAATCTTTTTCAAAGTTGGTGGAGAAGGTAATTAGTTTTATCCCCACACACAGGGGACAGCTTTTCCTTACTACAATTTAGTTTCTCCTTACTAGAATTTAGTACAGTGTTTTTCAAACTTGGCAACTTTAAGATGTGTGGACTTCAACTCCCAGAATTCTCCAGCAGCATGCATTTCTGTCAGCAGAAATTCTGGGGAATTCTGGGAGTTGAAATCCACACATCTTAAAGTTGCCAAGTTTGAAAAGCACTGATTTATTAGCTGACATATATAAACCAATATTTTAATCAAGGCAGAAAAACAAATCTGTTTATATGTAAAAGTGAGGATTATTTCAGTATTTCAGGATTCCCCATACTGTCATGATTACTTAACTATTGACCTCAATGGGCAGAAAACAATGACCAAAACATTACACTGAAATCATATGCAAGAAAAGTAAGAAAAAAGTAGGGTGGGGATTGTCCAGATTCTGCCCTGGGCCTCTCAGAGTCTTTTAAAGGTCCTGTGCTAGATAGAGAACACATACTCTTATTAAAAGCCTGAACTGATCATTTGTGATAGCCCAAGATGAGCCATCACAACTAATCCAACGCATTCAGGCACGTTGTGAAAGTGAGGGGCTGGGAAAGAGGATTTTGGGTCCAGTTTTAAGTAACACCTGTGTCCGATTTCTTCTAGAATAAGGTTTGGGAAAATAGCAATGGGGAGTGGGAAGGGAAGGGACAGAAGCTTCTACTTCTGTCCCTTCCCTTCCCATTCCCCATTGTTCTGCTGTAGTATTAGTTAAGATGAGAGAGAGAGAGCCTGTCCAGCTTGCCTGAAGCTATTAATGAACTTTGGGGTTCAGATTCCTGTTCAGTCTGCCTATCCCTAGTCCAAATCCAATACTATTTGAACATCCTAAATATTTTACTACACCTATCGTTTAGGTGTTCCTATCAAGTTTGTCCACATGCCTCTGATTTGCTGATAACCAGTCTTCCTGCATTTATTCACATTCTTTTTATTGCCTTCCTAGAGGTCATTTCATATTTAAACTGAAGCTTGTTATACTGGTTAAGGGACTCTGTAAACACAGGTAGCCATTGCAAATGTCCAAGAAGGACAGCACAAACAAGTCATATATTACAAACAAGTTTTCCCAGTTATGAAAGGCTAATCTGACCTTAGCTGGCTCACAACTTTAAATCTGCGAGTTTAATCCCAAAACACTGGAGACTGTTTTTTCCCTGAATTAAGCTGTAATCTTTCTAGGTGGTTTGCTAAAACCCAAGCAACTTTAATTAGATATTACCATTAGACTCAGTGATATAAGCAAGAGGCTCTCCGGTAGAAGTCATTTATGAACAAAATTTAAGGCAACAAAAAAGGATAAGGAGGAAAGGTATGAACCTATATGCTGTTTTCATTAGGAATGAGAAAAAAGTCATTTACTAATAGCACTAAATCTTTCCATACAAAATGGATAACAAAATGTAAAGATAAAAGAACAAAAAATAAAAGGTTAAAAATACAGTTTAAAATTAACACTAAAATGTACAATAGAGTCATGTAACAGTTGAACACTTGAAACTCTTCTAATTAATGAGAGTGGGGGCAAAATTCAATTCCCAAGGTAATGTATTCCATAGCCTATGAGCAACAAAGGAAAGGTACTCTCCTATGTGCCAGAAAAGATGGGCCTCTGTTAGGAGGAGTATCTTAATTCCTATTAGATATTGCACACAGATAGATGAGTTAATGAGGAACTTTTTATAGTAGGCTAAAACCTTGAGAATATCTCTGGCTAAATTGCAGCTACCTTATGAGGATGGCAGCTTTAACCTACCAGATTTTCAACTGTATCATTAGGCCTTTTATTTTAACATCTTCTATATTGTTTTAGAATGAGACTTATTACAATTACTTTCCTCTTTGGGCCCATTTGGAGAGCAAGTGTGTGATACCTTTGAAATCTTAGCAAGTTTTAGGGTCCAGATACATGAACTGAGATCTTTGTTTCTTGCTTTGAAAGCTGCTAGGCATATTTGGTTATTAATAGGTAAAAGCAGTTACATTTTGATTCTGGATCACATGAGAAATTGATGCTGTAGTATGGGGAAGGTGTACTGTTGGAATACTTGGGTTAAACAAGGGATTAATACTTTAAACCAATTGATTTTTAAATGGTCCTTTTAATGATTTTGAGATATTGCATTTTGAGTTTGACTTACCTCTAGTATATATAGCTACCCAGCCATTTGTGTGAGATAGGTGGCTATATAAATTGTACAAATAAATAAATATGCTTGGCAACATATACAACTAAAACATGTATTAACTAAACAATATGGCCTGTTAGACACCTCTGAGATACTTGTAATTTGAGTTTTTAAAAGAGATGCTGCCCTTATTCTTCTATTTATAAGGTATTAAAATACAAAATGAAAGTTAGTATCAGTTTAATATCTGATCTGTGAAAGGAAGAATTGGAGCCTCTAGTTTTGGAAAATCAATGGGTCTAGGGGTTAAAAATGTGAAATACTCTTCTTAAGAGTTAAAAATGAAATTAATTCATCAGTAAATGTTATTACAGTTTATTGGACCCCTCAAATAATGTTTTAAAAAGGATAGATATTAGATTTCTTACACTGGCAATGTAAGAAACCTGAAGTTTCTTTAACTCACATGATTTAGTACTATTATATTAAAGCTTTTTTTTGGTTTAAAATCAATAATACAATAATATAATTTTGGAAAAATATTATAGTTTCTGATCTTAATGAGATATTGTATTATATTCCTAAAACATGGAATTTGTCATCTTATGAAGAGCTTTGGCTCTCCTGAGCCTGGAGCACAGCAAAGAGGATAATTCTATGTTATTGGAAAGAAAGTCACTCTCTCTTGATTTTTAAGAAACTGGATCCAGGATATGAGTTTGTTACGTAGTTTTGCAAAGTCCCTGTGTTCTAAAAATGAGAAGATGACAAAATATGTTGCTATATGGTCTAAATTTAATGATAAGGTTAACAATAGAATAAATATTATTAATATTTTACTTATTATGAGGATCTTTCTGTTAATTAGGGTTTTGTTATATTCAGTTAATTTTAATTTCTATAACACATTTATGATTTTCTTTGCTGTATAATCACTATTTAATGTAGACTCCTTTTTTTGTATTTCACCATTTTAACCAAAAATGTATATATAAAAAGTAGGAGTATCGTCCAAAGAGCCTCCCCTGCACAGATTCCTAAGGGGAAAGTCAGTCTTTTAGTTGGTCATCCTAAGCCACTGATGAATTTAAAGCAGCATATCAATACTTTAAACTGTGCCCATCGAGCAACTGGCAGCTAATGAATATAAAGCCCCACGTAGAAACTATTGCGGGTCTCATGTGGGATGTATCCAAACCATAGATAACTATAGTGAAAGGATTACTTGGGAAAGGTAGCAGCTGCTACACCAGGAGTAATTGTGTGCAAAGCCACTCTTCTCCAGAGCCATCATCTGTGGCTTGAAAATCTAGAAGCACTTTCAGACTGCAAATTTGCTCTTTTAGGAAGTAAACAAATTGAGCCTCAATCCCCCAATCTAATTTCCTACTGAGCATCAGCATCTCTATTATGTCCAGTTGTTTCCCCTCCTCCAGCCCATTTATGGAATGCAAAGTGCAAAGGTACTGATTTTTCTCTTGCAGCTGAATGATAACCTCACTGATGACACTACTCCAAAAGTCTGATGAGCTCTCCAAATGATTTCAAGTAGATGTCATGGAGAACCAGACAGCATGGAGAATAAGGTAGAATCCATAGCTCAATAGCCTAGGTGTTGAATGCCAGTCCTCCAGCACCACTTCTGTATATAGCCTAACAGGAACAACTAGAATCATGGTAAAACAGCACTCCAAGGCCTGATCCCCTCAGGCTGTACAGAAGAATACAGCCAAGAAGTCCAGAAGAACTAGCAGGGCCTCATATTCCCAATCCATAACATAAATCAGCCACCAAAGTGACTGTAGTAGTTTTAGCACCATACTGAAGTGGGTCCAGGGCAATTGTTGCCTATGAGAAAGCTATTTCAATAAGGATGTTTTATATAATTAAAGGTTTAATGCAGTCTATATATTTCAACAAATCTAAACTAGATAAACAAGATAGTACCATATACATAAAATGTTACCTTCAACACAGTATTATCACATAATCTTAATCGGCTTTATACAAAGACTTAGCTCTAGGCAGTTTAAGCTTCCTTAAGAGGTTCTCAAGAAATTAAATGCAGCTATTCAGAGATTCAGAGCAAAGGGCCACCACAAAAGCTAAAACTGATTTAGCAAAGAAAGAAAAACGGATTTTTGTTACATCACAGCAAGAAGCTATAGATATGTGAAAATGGGGTAGGAGTTACATCACAGCAAGAAGTTACAGATATGTGAAAATGGGGTAGGAGTGCTCCTGCCCCATTTTCATATATCTATAACTTCTTGCTGTGATATAACAAAAATCCGTTTTCTTTCTTTGCTAAATCAGTTTTAGCTTTTGTGGTGGCCCTTTGCTCTGAATCTCTGAATAGCTGCATTTAATTTCTTGAGAACCTCTTAAAGAAGCTTAAACTCATAACCCAGCTGTGGTATAAATTATCTAAGCTGGAAGAGCTGCAGACAGAAGGAAACACTTTTGGTGTTTCCACTGAATGATAGTACGCCTCCACCATCACCACTGTTGAATAAATGAGGTTCAGTCAGTCCCTGCTCAGTTGCCTGTGGACGTGTAGCAGGCCACTTTGCTTCTGAAGATGCCAGCCACAGTTGCCAGCGAAATGGCAGGAAATCTAATCTCTAGACCACGGTCACTAAACCCTGAAGCCCAGCAAAGAAGTTCTGTCAGATACTTACAGTCCAGCACAGAATGGCAAACCCAAACCAAGCAACGCCCCAGGCGTGTCTGTTCATGGGGCCAGCAATAGTTTCATAGCAGCCCTGAGGAATCAGAAAATAAGAGGGAGATGATCAGCTGCAGGTAAATAGATAAAGTTGCTCAGTACCTTCTAAGCCTTCATTCAAAACAAAGATGGATATAAAAGTAATACAGTCCAGATTTAATGTGCATTGTCCAATTTGCACCTGCCTGATCCATCTGAAACTAGAATGAACTTACGCATCAATACTGGCAGTTTCCAGAATTGTGCAATATGGCTTGCAACTGTAAATATGTGCACAAAAATGTATATATTAGGGGAGGGTAAAAATATGTATTCAGGGAAACTGTTTGCAAACGATGTACGCCTTAATAAAAGTCCATACAACAGTGTGCATTTTAGATTGAAATTTGTACAAAAATGTTTATGAATTCTTACACAGAATTTTTTTACCAGTCAAATTTGCAAACTGATACATAAATGAGCCAAAAAGAACCAACATTTGGGAATCATGAGAATAGGAAGTATACAAATACTTGTGAGTAAAAAAAAAGGATATCAAATATCAAGGGAAATGAACAATAACCAAGGTAGATTATCTAAAATTCAATTAGATTTTCAGCACCCATCTTTTCACAACAAATTCCCACTCAAATGGCTGTACTGCTAGGATTAAAAGCTACTGAGACCACTGATGTGATTATCAAGATTGAAATGGAGGAATCTTACTTTAAAGAACTGACAAAGTGAACACAATCAGGTATACAGTAATGGGTTCAAATCTACTAAAGTTATGCCATAATCAATGTGTTAGTTTTCAAGGTGAGCACAGTACTTCATTCATCTCACATTTAAAACAGATAACATCCTAGGCTAGGCCAGTAGATCTAGCAGAGTAATGAAGAAACAGCATTATATCCATCAACAGTATTTCAGCCTGTTGAATGCATATAAATATAATCAAGAGTAAATCCTTAAGTTTTATAAACAGTAGCAGTCTCAGAAAACCTACCCTCTGCTCTATTTTTATTCTCACTTCCTTCTCCACACTTCTTTTCCAAAAGCAGTGGTCCCACTACTTTCCCTCCAGTTGACAGGTGACTGGTATCCTCAGAGTCATATGTTGCAAGATGGCTGCAACTGCCATCTCTGAATGCTTCTGAGGATTCCCTTAGAATAATGGCTGTAGGGTAGCTAGCAGTAGTAGGCCACACTGGAGAGTTTCACATCTTAGCCACAACAAAGCAGCTGTTCTTGGTGATGGGTTGGAAGACAGAAAGTTGGAGGTTGACTTGTTTTGGTTGGCAGCTGCTTAACACAGCTGCTTCATTTTACCTTATGGAAGAGCTGATCCTCTGTGATATGCTACTTACCAGAAAGGGGGGTGTAAAAGAGGGAACAAAAGAGAAGGGGAACACTTCAGCCTATCAATGCTGGGAGAAAATATTACTAGCATCAGCACCCCACTAACATTTCAGAGAAGACAAATGTCAATGAGTGTTTTGATTACTACAGAACAAAAATAAGAAGAAATTCTTACACTGTCATGGTAATAGCCAGACACCCCTAATTTGCAGCCATCCAAGCTGATTGCCTTTCCTTGGATATCCATAACACAGCACTGTCGTGGCCAGGGAAAATCCGCATCATTGTTCACTGTCCGAAAAACGGAGGTATATATTTGCCAGTCTGTTGGGCCAGTCACACCACAGCATTTATTCTGGATTTAGGAAGGAAAAAATGTGTGTGTGTTGGGTTACAATAAGTAAGCATTGCATTTGTCATTTTTAAAAAATGAGAGAAATTGCAGCCAATTTACTTTTCTTCCAAAAATGTGAAAAAGATTTACATCCAGTGAACTGGCATCACTCTTGTTCCATGTTGTAAAAACGCTAGAAAATTGTTGGAATGCAACAGAACTGGATGGAGTACAAAGTGCACATCAAGGGACTATTTACATTCAGATTTCCTCAGATGGGGAATTTACTGGATATTACAATACAGTATGGAATCATATTAATGGAAAGAAAGTAGTTTATAGTATTAAAAAAGCTCCCTAAGTTTTGAACCAATTCTTTATAATCCCATTACCTTCAGTAAAATTCATGTGAAAATGTTGCTTAAAATAAAGATAATAAATTGATAGATTATGCCAACCATTCAGAATGGATCCCATATATTGACAGACTACAGGTATTCAGAAACTACATTTGCATAGAACAGTGTTGTCCAAACTTGGCCACTTTAAGATGAGTGGACTTCAACTCCCAGAATTGCCCAGCCAGCCATGCTAGCTGGGGAATTCTGGGAGTTGAAGTCCACTTATCTTAAAGTGGCCAAGTTTGGACAACACTGGCATAGAACAAAAGAAATCCAAACCTATATACATAGTCCTTGAACTACTGTAACTGTATTTGACAGTACTCCCTGAGGTCAGGACTCTTTATTCTGTGTGCACTGTAACCACATTCTACCTAACGTAGTTATAGTTCCCCTTCAGAGTTTCTCTATGAACCCGGGAAGGTCGAGGACAGAATCAGAATGTTTGTTTTTTTTTAATCCACTGGCCAGGTTTACAACATTTGAATGCCTGAAGAGCATGTTTGCTAGTCTCCAAAGCTCTAAGCAAAAAGACAAGTGAAGGTTTAAGTTCATCAGAAATCTTAAGTAGTGATATACTCCAAGCCACTTCTAGTCCTATGTGTGATCCCTGGTAAATGAACCTTTAGTTCAGTTTGAGTAATGTGTGATCAGATTATAGCTGCTTTCTTTTAAACTCCACATAGTTGTCAAACTCAAGAAGCAAAAACCATACAACTTTCAGAAAGCTATCTTAAATGCTAGCTGGAGTAAAAACACAACCTTGAAAACTGTAAGAGTAACTTTCAGGTAGTAAACCAATTAAGCCAGAGTCTCTTTGATCCGCACATCTGGCCTGTGCTGCCTCTTCTCACACAGACTGAACTTCTCCCCCACCTGCTTTCCAGAGTTCCTCAGACTTTCATGCTAACAATGTCACAATCATTTTCACACTACTGAAAGAGGTACAACTTTTTCTGAACCAAATTCCACATTTAGCCCTAAAGTGACTTTCTGGGAGACTCACTCCCAAACTACAAGGTGGCACCAATACTAATTTTTATTTGATATTACTTCAAGATTTACACTTAATTAAAATTAAATATAGCAAGCATGTTACTCTCTAATCTTTTTTTACTACAACTTTTTGAAGTCTCTGGGGCTCCCCGGAGGCTTTTGGAGTCCTGTGGTCCTGAGGCCTCAGGTTCTGCACCCCTGTATACAGTATCACTTTTTTTTCCCCATTTACATCCAGAAAGGGTCTAGATGTCAAGCAACAGCATTCAGTTTTAATGTATGAATGAAGGAATTGCCACAGGGAGGTTAAATTAAATAGCTTTGTATAGTTGTTTGAGATTCTGCCCATTGAAAAAAGTTGAGATGACAGTTCTCATCCTCAAAGAGTATGATAATGAAGGGTTACATACAATAGCAAAAGTAAAGATTTACTTAAAACGCTTCTTAGCGTTTCACAAAAATATCAGCCAAAATGTTAAAGAATCCAAAGCTTTTTGCATTTCATTATTGAACTGTAGATACAATATACTTGTCATCCAGAGAAACACATTCATTTATATGACAGCACTATATATTTCTGGAATATTTTTAAATGGGAACAAAGAATGCAGTCCCAGGGTAATACAGTACTATCACCTGCAACATGAGACGATTCCATGTCCTGGTAATACCGTCACTCTTCCATTTGTCATCATTGTTGACTGGGTTTGGATTCTGGTATTTTTCCAACATTTGCTTCAAGAAAAGTTCATGAGTAAGCTAAGTGGTAATGAGAGGGAGAAACATGAGGTTGGTTCCTATTTGGAGAATACTCCAGAAAGCCAGAAGTCACATCCTTGATAACATCTAGCACGCATATCTTAGGGTTTAAAATTAGTTACAATTAAATATTTTCTTCTAGTAGTACATGCTAACTAATTTAAATAACACTAACATATACTCAACTCACAAAACCCACATTTTGATAGGCTACTTCACTGGGTAAATATAAGGAATTCATACCTGATTAGGCTTTATTTTTTAAATAATATACTGCCCAAATGTGTTTGCTAATGAAGTGACTCTAGCCAACAAGCAAATAAATTCCCTTACGGAGTCCACAGATGTGGTTAGGAAGATTTCTTTTCCCTTGGATCTTAAGAATGGATTAAAAGTTTGTTCATACCTTATGAACGTACTGCCATCATCTTTATTGTTATTCCGACCTTCAACATATTTGCAGAAATGAATCCTTCCCCTTTTAACCTCTGTATTGAACTGAAAACATCTGAGAGAACAGATGTCTCATTGACAGAATACTTACGAAATCCCGATGCACGGTTGCTGTGATGCTGGAGGCCACTTCAAAGGCAAAAACAATCATCATCAGGATGATGTACTAAACACAAACAAACAAAACACTTGTCACAAAGAACATTTGACACACTTGCATCTCAGATTGAGAGCTAAAGAAAACTAGAAATCTGTCTTGTTCCTTCTATTCCTTTCTCCTTCATCTTTTAGTTTTCCAGAATTAAAAGCCTGAGAAAGAAGCAAGAATGGTTTCTTGAGCAACTTTCAACTAAATTATTTGTTCATATATTTTACTTTTAAAGACTTCTACTTAAGAAGCCACCCAGAGGAGAATACAAAAACAGTGAACACAATATGCAATTAAAGAAAAAGGATGGAAACAAAGCAGGAAAAAAAAACAAACAATAAGAATACAATAATTTGGAATAGTCCTATTGTGGAATAGTATCCTGCAATTACCTTTTTAAAACAACACAGTATGGGAATCAGCTACATTTTTCCTGGGAGCAAGTTCCATAAATGGGTACTATTATTGAGAATGTTCTGTTCCTACTACCGTGTTGTGAATGAGTTGGTGAGCCCACTAGTGAGATCAAGAAAAAAGCAGGGCTCACCAACTGACCTTAATGTTTGGGTAAGGTGTTATTTGTTTGACAGACTTTTAAAAACTTTTTTTTCCTAAGTTGAAAGGGCCCAAAAGCTTATAGGCAGTGAACAAAATTATGTGCCTCCATTTAATCACTCTACTTGACAATGTAGGAAGCTACCAGCCGCAGCTTCTAGTTGGCATTAATCTGCTCCGCTGAGAGTACATTCATGAGAATTCAACATCAGAGAAGACCAGTCCAACTGGATGCTTAACTATAGCAGGTATTTTGTTAAAAACAATAAAACAGCAGCCAAGCTAATTAACAGAGTAGTGTCCAAAGTAAAGCAGTAGTTGGAATAACATGTCCCTCACATGTTACTTTATATTCCTTCTGCCAATCTTAGTCCTTACTACATGCTGACTGCTTTATAAATTCAGTGTGCCCATGTAAGAGTTCTCAGCATGAAGCAGGTTCTTGACAATGCAGTCATAAATGAATAAGTTTGTCTACTGAGTTATCTACACAGCATATTCTCCTTTGCCAGTAGGATGGGCTGGAAATAATGTGTTTAAAATCATGCTTGATCTGCAACTACATCAAGCCATAGCTTAAAATGAAATGAAATGAAATGAAAAGCCTTACCTATCATAAGTTATTCAGGAGCTCCAAAACATACAAATCCATTAGGTAACTTTTCTATAAAAAGTGATATCCACTTGCAAAGTGTAGCGTTCTATAATTATGCTATTCACCAAATGATGCTGTCTGTTATGCAAGTAATACCCTGTTCCAGAGTTTAGCAGGCAAATATATTGTGAGAATCATCTTTTGCACAATGTAGGTCAGATTGACCTGCAAAATCCAAGTTAAGGTGTCATGATTGATGTCTTTCTTTAAGCCTGGCCAGCACAGCGATCTATCTAATCCATTCATTGCATTTTGTAAAGCACTGAAGGCTCTCATGCATTGAATTCTAACATAGATTTTCTCCAAATTCTTGGAATTACAATGCCAGTTTCTTTCCACCATTAGTTCTTGGAATAACTTACTTATGAACAGCAAAACAGGATAAGCATGACTATTCAAAATGTAACATCTTTTGAAATTGCATTTTGTTAAACAAACAAGCTAAAGTTTGAAAAACTTTTAAAAAATCATACCTTGGGAGAAGGGAAAAATGCAAGAAAGGGAAGCAAATACAAAGGAAAATAAACTTGGTTTTCTTACATATGTAATCTTAAAGGGAAAATGTGAAGAATCTGTGTAAATATTTCATCCCAGAATGACATTTGTTCAGACAAGGATAAACTTAGGAACAGGTTTGTTAATATACTTAAGAAATATATAAACTTGAATATGTCTATCCTAAATTATAGTATATGGTCTTTCAAAGCTCTTTACTGAAGTGTTAATGATTTGGGATGAAGCTATTTCCCATACTTTTTAAACCATTTGAAATACATCAATTTTCTGATGATTCGAAGTAACAAACCTTGCTACCACCAGTAAAAACTCAGTCAGTCTTATAATGCATCAATTTCTATGCCTGAAGAAAAATGGACATAAAATCAACAGCAGGGTTCATGCCAAGGTCTGCTGAAAGATTTTCCCAATTTCTTCAAAATCTTTTGACCAAAATTAAAAACTAATTGGGCATTGCCATACAAATGGCATTATGCACTGCTCTGCTTAACATATCCTAGGAAGGTTACAGTTTATGCAGAACAGTTTTACTGGAGTGTAAAGCTAACTATTAATAATTTTCAAGGTCAGTTCTTGCTAACTTACTAAGGCTTAAAAGGCATTCTGCACTAAAGATTCCAGTAAGATTCAACATGTTGAAGTTCAAAATTATCATCCCATAATCCTGTGATTCTTAAAAGTTTTATATAATATATAAGATATTGTCTTAATTTTAAATGAAATAAATACACATCATTCTTTAAATATTGAAAAATCTATTATCTTCCAATTTCTTCTCTTAACTGAAAAGCATAAAAATAGTTTTTCAGGTTTCATATGCTTAAATGTTAACTGCGTTGGTCACTAAGAGTCAACAATGACTTGATGGCACAAAGTCAATCAATCAAACGTCAATTATGTTTTTGTTTATATTATATGGAGTTCTCTAATCCTAGAGGGTTTTTGGGGGGGGGGAGGTTATGTCTAAATAGATTTTTTTTTGCCATGTACAAAACCAAGTAATATGGAATAGAATTAGGACGAATAGAGGTGAATATGTGTAGCTTAGGGTTGAACTGTGGAGTCCTTGGGGTTCTCCGAGCTTGGTTCTTTTCCTCCATACGTTTCATTACCCGGCTAGGTAACATCTTCGGTATTAAAATGGGATGGAGTTTGCTCTCTATGTGCTGTGGCCTGCCTTGCCAGTGCTGGTGGGGGTGGGGAGGTTTTGTTTTGCTCCTCTGGTAGTTCTTTGATTGGCATATGTTTGCTGCTTGATTGTGTGCCTGGTGGTAACCTTTGCTTATCTGGGTGATGATTGTTGGTTATTGATTGCTGGTGAGGCGATCTTCTGGTCTTTTGTCTCTTCGTTTTGACACAACACATGGACAGACTCAACTATAGTTTTAACTGGGAAATTCTCAGCATTTTAGATCAAGCTAAATCCAAATATGCAAGAGAATTCTTGGAAGCCTGGTATTCAGACAAGGCACCAATTAACAGACACATAGAGATTAAGAGCATCTACATACTATTCAAAAGAGACAAAAGACCAGAAGATTGCACTGGCAAGGCAGGCCACAGCACATAATTAGAGAGCAAACCCCATCCCATTTTAGCACTGAAGATGTTACCTAGCCGGGTAATGAAACGTTTGCAAGAAAAGAACCAAGCTCAGGGAACCCCAAGGACTCCACAGAATTAGGACTGTTTGAAACATTTTTTATTTTATTTTTTGCATTTGATGTACAATGATTCATTTCAGAATTAAACAGTATCCAATGTCTCAAATCCATCAGAATCCTTCTACAAGGTATGTATCTAGACACCTACACTACAGAAGTTATTAGCTTTTGGTCTTTTAAATCACATACCTTCCAAAATGGAAGCATTTACTTTTGTATATCTACAGTAAATTGTCCCAGTTCTAGAGCTGCTTTAGGCTATGTCAGCAGACTTCAACTTAGGAAGTTGATCTGTTCCTTCTGAAGTAACTGTTACATTAACATTTGAATCTATGTCAAAGCCAATGGCCCTGACACTACCTATATTTATTTCTAAGAAATCTTGGGGAAAAAGGTAGATAAGGACTCCCACAATAATGACTTCATGGCTAATCTCAGGATGCCAGACAGTTTTTCCATGTGTCCTTTGGGCAATAGGTGGGCAATTCTGCTAGGTTGTAGTTTTTCTCATGGTATGAATGTCAAAACTAAGAACAGCCTATGTGTGTTTGAAGCTTACTTCAGATGCTGTTGAGGGATTTCTAAGTCCTGCTGTTTGTGAAAGAGTGGTTTTCCTACTAAGAGTCTACAAGTTTTTCCTGGTAGTTTCCAGTTTGACTTTCATCCATTTCAGAATAATTTGCCATTTTTATCACAGTGTGTAGGATTAAATCCTTCTACATTTAGAATCTTTTGGAATTGTTTGTCCTGGACTTCTATCACTTTTTTTCTGTCACAGGTTTTTATTTATATTTCTTTTTGTCTCACAAAATAATGCTTTTATTCCATCTCATAAATTTCTCGACTGACCCATCAGAGTTTTTGAATAAATGAGAAGTGAGCATATATAGTTTAGCACTTATATAAACCCTTTTCTCCAACACAAAGTTCCTGGCAAATATTGGCATACATGTTTTATGATTTGTGCATCCTTTACAACTGTCTGAATATAGTTTATATTCTAACTTGAGAATAATGTCATGGTAGAAATGAATTTCTTCATTTCTTAAAATTGTATAGGAAAGTTATAAAAGAAATCTGCTTATTTATTTATGTATTTATTTATAAATACATACATACATAAAGTTCCTCAATTCATTTGGTCTCTAGGCAATATATATATATAATAAGATTATAATACAAAATCATATAATATTAATTCTGGAATTGATGGGTCCACAATCAATCCCCAAAAATCTGGAAAAGCCAGATATTGACAACTTTATGGAAGGCCATAAGAATGGGGGGGGGAATCATCCTTGCCTTGGCAGGCTGGATATTCCATAGGAGGGAGCCCTATACAGAATGTCCATTATAAGGCTCCTCCTGTTATGCCCATAGTAGTTAGGCACCCTTGTAGATATTTTTTCACCATTCATGTTGGGTTTGCAGAATTTATCTGGGAAAGATGGTTTCTTAGATACCTAGGCCCAAAACTATATTGGGATAAAGTTGGTGACCGGTACTTGGAATTGCACTCAGAAATACACTGTTAACCAGTGCAACTCTTGCAGAAAGGGTGCAACATGCAGTATCAAAACTGGGCATAAAGTATGGGACTGTTGCATTTTGGACCAGCTGAAGTTTCTGGATAGTCTTCAAATACAAGCTGATATAGAAGGAATTACAGAAATCTAGGTGAGTGATTGTTCTCAGGGCATCCTGTTCCAGATAAGACAACAAATTGTGCATCATCTGAAACTGGGCAAAGACCTCCTGGACATGGACTCACCTACCAGGAGCTGTGATTCCAAGAGGAACCCTCCCCCACAGATTTCAAGCGTGAGAATTAAAGATGGTAGTCATAGAATCCATTGGGTTCTGAATTAACAGCTGCTCCATCTTTCTTGGGCTGAATCTGAAACTGTGTTCATATGTCCAAATCATGACAGCCTCCAGCTACTAGGTCAGGACTATTGCAAAAATTATGTAGCTATGCAGTTCTGATCATAATCACTTTCCTCTTGCCCTATTTGGTTGCATAAATATACCTGAAGCCAATCAAAAACTTTGTTAACTTTTAATTGTACTGAATGGAAAGATTTCCTCTCTCAAGAAATGTGGATACAATCCCTTGTTTTAAAATGGCAAAACTTAAGACTTAGAATAAATCCTTTTTCTTTCTTTCTTTATTCATGTCACAGTGATTGACAGCAAACTATGCAGACTTTAACTGAAAAAGAGTTTCTATTTCTAACAAACTAAAACTGTCATTAATTTTTATTTGTTCAAGAAGTGCCAACACACATAATGATTTCAATCTCTGAAACTCTGCAAACACAATATTTCCTTGACAACCTATTCATTACTGTCTCCCATGGTATTATCATTGTTTAAGAAGTCCCTTTGTGCAAAAAAAAAGAAAAAGAAAAAAAACCCCAATAATATACCAACACATACAACTAGTGGAGAGATTTCTTGGTTTGTAAGATCAAGAATACCTTCAGTTGCTACTGAACTTACCACTAACAGCATTGTCCTGCTTGACTTTAAGACACCAACAATACCAAGAATAGACAGACAAAAGAAACAGAAACCAGTGAAGATCCCAATCCAGGCAGCACCGTAGATATCATCATTGTCTGTAGCTTCCAGCAATGGATATAGAGTGTGTTGATCTGACACGAAGAATATACATTCAGCCATGAGTGCAAGGCCACAACACTGAAACCAGGGAGACACAGGATGGTCATTCCAGAGCATTCTCAAGATTTTGCATTAGTTTCTAAGGCAAAAATCTGAGCCCAAACTGAATACCCTGTTTGAATCTCACACTTGCTTCTTTCATAAAAAGGGTACTCCAGATCAAAAAAATACTTATACAAATTTGTGACTGGAAGCATCACAGATATCTTGTATAGCTTCCATTCTTTGCTTCAGTTCTGGACTCCTTTGAATGGAAAGTAATGTTTCCTCAAGCCAGTGCTAATCTCTTTTTATCAGCCATTATGTTAGTCACAAGATACTTATCCCAATTATTTTTTCCCTACCACATATTTCTTTTTAGAAGGAATACTACTTTTGCATACTTATATTCAACAGAGATATTTACTTTTCTATTACTTAGTTTTACAAGAAAATGGAGAAGCTATTTTTCACTCACAATAGGAATTCTCTCTGCCATTACTCTTGTCTCGACAAATGAAAAACACATATGCATTTTTACATTTAAAAGTAATGCTGAATTAGGAAACACACACACACACACACTTCTAATCCTAAACTGTTCAACTTAAACTATAGAAACACATTTATCAATTGGGATAATAAAAATAAATAACTAAAAGTGTTTACTATATTCAAGTCATATGTGTGGCATATGGATTTTGTGGCCTAGCATGGCTGCTGTTCTGCTGGTGTGAGCCAGCATATGGAGTGAGGAAAAGGGGGAAAAAAAGCAGCTTTAGCCTTGAAGGGCAGCTGTTCTCTCATAAGGCCTGATGAGCTGACTTGGCTGCTAGCCAGGGCTGGTGTGGGGAGATTTTGAGTGGGCAGTCCCATTGGTGCAGCGAGGTATATAGGGGTTGAGGACTAGAGTCCTAGGGAGACACCCAATTCCTCAGTTGCTGTGGGAATGCTGCTGGTCTAACCAAAAATTGGAGAGAGAGAGAGAGAGAGAGAGAGAGAGAGAGAGAGAGAGAGAGAGAGAGAGAGAGAGGGAGAGGAGAGGAGAGGAGAGGAAAAGTTTGTATCTGGAGTGAACAGAGAGAGTGGAGAGTGAAGTGCAGGGCAAGTGTTGGTTCCTGTTTGGGGAGAGGAAACACAGTTCAGGGGTGGCCTCCCTGCAAGCAGGGAAGTGAAGACCCAGAGGGAGAAGCTCCACCAAAGATCCAAAACCCAGGAGGGGAAGGAGGGCTGGCTACAGTCGGCAGCTTCACCCAAGACTCTGGGGGAAACAGAAGGAACTGGCTACTGGTAGAGAAGCCCTGTTCTGGGGGAAAACTAGGCAGAAGACCCTGAGAGAGGTTCTTCCCCCAATGCAGAAGGTGTTTGAGCTGGAAAAAAATCAAGCAATGCTGAGCACACTCCAGTAATCCCAGTCTAGTCTAGTCCAGTCCAGTCCAGTCCAGTCCAGTCCAGTCCAGTCCAGTCCAGTCCAGTCCTTTCTTTTCTTTTTTCTCTCTTACCAAGCCCAGAAACAGGGAAGGGAGACAGAGAGGAAGGGGAAGGAAGCAGGAGAGATAGAAGGGAAAGTTGCTGATAGGGAAACCCGGGAGCCAAACCTGACACCAGGACTGTGTTGTTTAGCCCTGTTGTAAATAACTGTATATAGGAAAAAGCATAAAAAGCCTCCACTGTTGGGTGTTTCTATGTCCATTGCCACCTTTGCAAACCCCATCACATTGTGACAACCACTTAATCTACAAGGGAATGACCAGATTCATGCATTCAACTAAACCAAAATATGATTTGTTGGTTTGGATTTAGTTGTTCTTTAAACCAAATCTCTGCAGTTTCTAAACTATGATTTGGGGCTTAGTGTGATATATGAATGCAACCAATTTACACAGCTATTATTTTCAAAATCGTGACTTAATCATGCGTGAACCTAGACAATAGTACATTTTTGAAGAAGCCATTGTTAAGTTACTTACCCCTATGACAACATTTCCCAGAATTAGTAAGCCCTGAAAGCATCGCACACCAGTATCTCCTTTTGCCATCTTCAGTTTGCAGTGCAATCTAGAAAGGAATTACACATTCATTAATACTGCAGGTTCTCTCAAAAGTGCTGTCTTTTCTTCCTCTTTTGGGCGCTGAAAGCCACCCAACCTTCAACCGTGTCCTGGAATTTAAAAAAAGCTTCAAAGACTTCAAAAATCACAACAAAACAATCCTACAGTCTCTAAAATAATTTCTAAATTTACAGGAAAGAACTACCTATTCTCGCCTAATTAGCAAATAATGTGCTAATAAAGAACAATGAGACTGATTTCATAGTTTTGTGGGATAAATATGTAGAATATTGCCACCTATATAAATTATGCAGATTTAAAATGGCACCCATCAGTTAGCCTATATAGCAACCAAACTGAACAGATTTTAATAGAGAATATAAGTAGCTCAGGATTGAACTGTAGAGTCCTTGGTGCTCTCTGAACAACCAAGCTCAGAGAGCACCAAGGGCTGAACAGATTTTGTTATTCAAAATTACATTTGGAGAATCACATTTTAAGTGAAGCATTTCTCATGTTCATTCCTCACAGAGAGCCATGACTCATGTAAAACATTTTATTAACTTTTTAGATGGAGACTATTATAGTACTTGGGAATTCATGAAGCTTTTGGACACATAATGTAAGAAAATGCTTGTATTTCTACCTCAGTTGAATTCTAATATAATTTTGGAGTATATTCAGCCTGCTTCAATTCATAATTGACATCTCCACCTCATTATTTGTGGTAGGATTAAAAGAATCACCTTTCTTGCATGTTATACCATTGCTAGGAGGGCAATGAGTGAGATTTTTCATAGCTTCTCACACCTACCTGGGAGGTTCCTTCAACCTTGGGCTACAGCTTCTGCTTCACAGTTCAAAATGTTACTTCCTATTTCACACGGATAGCCTACAGCAAGCCTGATTTAACCTTTTTGAATGAGAAAGTCACACCCATCAGAAACTCTGTTGCAGCCACTGTTATGGAACAGGCTGAGAAAATAATGCAAACAGCCAGTTGCATCTAGAACAAGGGAGACCAGGAGAGTAACATTCCAGTTGAATGTTTTAAAGTTCTGAGACTTTCTGCTCTGCATTCCAGTCCTTAATATCTTCCATGGAATTTACACACCCTCTCCACAGCTCTCTCTCACCTACCTGCAGGAGCAAGACTACCAGGCAGGTTTTTCTAAAGCCATGCAGAACTACATTTTTCCCTAAAAATTTCAATCATTTTTATAAAAGACTATCTATCTATCTATCTATCTATCTATCTATCTATCTATCTATCTATCTATCTATTTGGAGAAGAGAAATTCAGTGAAATTCTTATGGATGAAGTGTGGTACTTTTGAAAATTTTTAGTTATGAGATGGAGGTAAGATTAGATCACCTGGTTCTCCTCTATCCCATATTCAACCTTTTTAATCAACAAATCCAGAAATCACAATTTCATTTTTTCCCATTTTCAGCAAAAAGCCCATAGAAGGGTTCCATCTTTTATAAAAGTACTTGTTGTTTTATCCCTGATCAGACAGGTCAATTTTGCCATTTCTGAAAATTCTGCCATCTTCACAATCCATTCCTCAGTTGTGGGTATTTCAGTATTTCTCTAATGTTGTACATATAATAGTCTTGCTGCAGTTACCATATACAAAACCAATCTCCCGTGAGTCTTTTCTAATTGGTTATCCATAAGTCCCAATACTTTCAATAAATCTAGATGAAAATTATCATGAGGAAATTGGACTCTTTCAGAGGGCACCCAGAGTAGCTTCAGAGTGACAAAAAGATACATAACAGAAAAGAACAATGTTATCAGTAGGGACTTAGACTACCTCCAACAACAAAGCAGCTTACAGTACTTTCAAATGTAGCTAAAATCTCCCTTTCCAGAGGAATAAAGCTTCTGAGGAATTGTATTTCATTCATTCACTTATATTTTAACCTGGAGATACCATCATTTTTTAAGAACACAAATGAAAATACATTATTCAGAAAAAGTTCAAGAGCTGTCCTCTAGCATCACAAGGGTTGGCACAGAAGAATGAGTTGAAATTACAGGAAAGTAGGTTTTGGTTGAACAATGGGGGTGGGGAAAACTTTTTCAAACAATAACAGCATTTTGACAATGGAACAAATTACCCAGAGAGGTGGTAGACTCTCCTTCACTGAATGTGTGCAGTCAGAGGCTAGACACATGCCTGTTATTGATGCTTTAATTTGGCTTCCTACATGCAGCAGGGCTTGAGCTTGGTGGCCCACTACAACTCTATGGTTCATATCACTGTAGCATCATCCAGAGTTGCCATCTTTTCTCATAGACACAATATTCTGCCTTCAACAGCTGAGCTACAAAATGAATCTATTCATCAACAGTTAATGCTTTTCTAGTACAGAAAGAATTTGAAGCTTTTCCAGGTAGGAGGAGCTGCCTGTACTAAATTCTGCCCATTGTGCTGTTGATAAATATAGAATCTCTACCACTAAATAAATGTGACTCCTGGAAGGGACCATTTAGGCCCCTGAATCTAACAGCCTACTGTGTAGTGCAGGAATTTAAATTAAAACATCCCAGATAAATGGCTGTCTAGCCTTGCTTGAACACATCTAATAAAGGGGAGTCCACTATCTCTCTGATAATTTGTTTCACTATCAAATGGTTCTTACTCTTAGGAAGATTTATCTACATTCAGTTGGAATCTGCCTCTGTGTAACATAAATCCAGCATTTTGTGTCTTGTACTCTTCCATAACAGAGAAAACAACTTAACTCTCTTCAGTGTGATATCCACTCAGATATTTGAAGAGTTCTATCATGTCTCTCCTCAGTCATCTTTTTTTCAAGATTAAATATACCCAGCTTCACCAAATCTCTTCACAAAGCTTCATACTTAGTCCCCTGATTATATTTAGTGTTCTTCTCTGAATCTGTTCCAATTTCTCTGAATCCTTTTTAAAACGTGGTGTCCCAAACTGGAAAAACATCACTAGTCAAGGTGAGTCTAACCAAAGCAGGATTGACTGGAATGATTACTTTCTGTAATTTGGAGATTATAGTTCTGTTGATGCAAATTTAGTGTCTTCTTTCTAACTATATGACACTGCTGGATCTTATTCAGTTGCAGATAATTACTTCCAAGATCATTTTCACATGCAAAATTGCCATACCAGATGGCCGCCAACCTATACCTGCACATTTGATTTTTATTTTTACTATGAACTTTACACTTGTCTCTATTGTATTTTGTTCTGTTACTTTTAACTGATCATTTTGATTTTTATTTCTGTCTTCTAGGTTACTTCTATCCTACCTGATTTTGTATCATCTGCAGATTTGATAAGCATTCCCTTCAGTTCTTCATCCAAATAATGAAAATATTGAAGAGTAGCAGACACAAGGCTGATCCTAATACCACCTAATAGCTCTCTCCAATTTTATGGATAACCATTGAGGCATACTCTTTGAGTATGATTTGTAAGCCAACTATGTGGTCACTTTATTGTCATTTCATGCAATCTATAAGTAATCAGCTTGCTGATCAGCATGTGTCAAGATATTTTGTCTAATCCTTTGCTGAAGTCAAGATATACTATGTCTAATATTGTTTCCAAGATGCTTACATAGCAAATCCTTACAATCTGCTCTAGGATAATGCTAGCTATCAATCTCAAACTGACTACAGTAGTCTGAAGTTTTCTGAAACTTCCTTTCCCCCTTTTGGGGGAACTTTTGCTGTCCTCCAGTCCTTTGGCACTTCACTAATTCTACATGATTTCTCAAAGACAACAAAAAATCTCTCATGGCTTAAAGACTATTGCAATAAATATGTTAAAATTTGAGATGCCTGAGGGCTCTTTAGCATCTTTAATGCTAGTAATATCCATAATATAACAAAGTAATACAAAGTTGAGAGAGAGAGAGAGAGAGAGAGAGAGAGAGAGAGAGAGAGAGAGAGAGAATGTAGCAGTGTAACAAATTCAGTTCTGGCTCGATATTGGATGAAATGGCTATGTGGCCTGTAAGATGTCTGGCAAAGTTTTTAAGTCAGCTCCCATAACTCAGTGCTCTTCAAATATGTTGAACTACAGTTCCCAATATTCTCCATCCAGTATGGCCAACAAAATAACTGGCTGAGGAATTATCGTAGTTACAGCCCCAAATTCTTAGAGATTTCTAGACTGAGATACCCATAGCTAGTTCAGCCTTCCCCAAACTGTTTATTGTCATTCAATTGTCATTAAAAAAAAATCATATTTTAGACGTGTTTATACCAACATGCTAGTGTAATATCCAAGCTGTAACATGTCTGTTCATGTTTATAGAAACATGGGTTTGGGGTATTAGGATCAGCCTTGTGTCTGCTACTCTTCAATACTTTCATTATTTGGATGAAGAACTGAAAGGAATGCTTATCAAATCTGCAGATGATACAAAATCAGGTAGGATAAAAGTAACCTAGAAGACAGAAATAAAAATAAAAATGATCAGTTAACTCTTGTCTTGGAGTTGCTGCATGCCTGTAGAAATATCTCTTTCCAAGTTAGGAATGACCTGGAACTAACTGTTTTGCTGTGGGAGGAATTAGTATTGCCCATTCACATGTCTAACTGAGCCTCTGTGCTTTTAACAATTATAGAACAAAAGCTTGAAAACCAACAGCTTTTCTTGCAAATAAGCACACAGTGGGAAAACACACTAACTCCACCAAAACCACAGAAGCCTTGGATAAAAGGGAAATGTTTTGAAAGGGTGGGGTTGGGAAAAGAATCTCTAAAATGGGCATTGAACCTTACTCTACGATGTTACAACTTGCATACTCAGAAATTCCACTGAGTAGTGGGGAGCTGCCCTCTTTCACTGTAAAACATTTCATTTCCTAGTTTTCTCCCTAAACAAATTATGTCTGAACCACTTTGTTGCCCTGAAGACTCTTAAGAGTTAGGAATGCTTGTTTTGAGGACCATATCTAAGATTGGTCTTAGTTATTTACTTAGTGTATATAGCTGAGACAAAATGCAAAATGTGGAGTCCTTCGGGGTTCTCTGAGCTTGGTTGTTTTCTTGCAAATGTTTCATTACCCGGCTAGGTAACATCTTCAGTGCTAAAATGGGATGGGGTTTGCTCTCTATTTATATACTGTGGCATGCTAATTCTGGTCTTCAAAGGTCGCCTCACCAGCAATCATCACCCAGATAAGCAAAGGTTACCACCAGGCATGCAATCAAACAGTAAACATATGCTAATCAAGGAACCACCAGAGAAGCAAAACAAAACCCCCACCCCCACCAGCACTGGCAAAGCATGCTACAGTGTATAAATAGAGAGCAAACCCCATCCCATTTTAGCACTGAAGATGTTACCTAGCCAGGTAATGAAACGTTTGCAAGAAAAGAACCAAGCTCAGAGAACTCCAAGGACTCCACAGTTCAACCCTGAGCTACACATATTCACCTCTAAAATACAAAATATAGCCTAAAGTGCACTGGGCAAATAATCAAGCACCAAGAGTGTGTGTTCACACAATGCCACCTAGTTGGTCAGAAGCTGGCAAGAATATGCTGATTTTCTAGATTAAAGATTATAAACTGCATATAGCAGCAGGAGTGTACTTGGGGTAAAATTGGGCATTGGTTGTACTTGTAGCATACTGGCCAAAATGTGCTAAAACCTTGACCAATTAAAGCCATGATGGGAGGCAAAGATCAATATCTATGGGCATATCTAATGATGACCATGTTGCATGGAAAACTGAGACTTGAATTATACGAAGAGTACATATAAAGAGCATTAATTACCAGATGAAATGGAAGCAAGAAAAATAGGTATCTTGTGATGTTGTGAAACCAAAAGGGAAAAAACGGGGAAGGGGGAGGGATCTGAATGAAGATGGTTCTAATCTTGTGGAGTGGAGTTGCTGAATATTACAGAAAAGTTAAAGTGTATGTTTCATTTATGAATGAAAGGGCTAAAATGTACGTCAGAAAGTATGAAGTGGTACAATCTAGAGCAGCACTTCCCAAAATTGGGTAAAAGTAGTTTTTCTTTGGGTAACGACACATGAACCCATTATCCATCACAACAGGGACATTTAAATTGAGTTAAAGATTCCCAGGTATACTAAAATATATTTGAAAATCTCCCAAAGTATTCCTATTAACATGAAAATCAATGAAATTACCAATGGTAATTTGTTGAAATGGCATAAAGATCATTCAATGATATTGTTTTTATAATGCAGATAATCCTTGATTTACGACCATTTTTTGAGTAATGAAGGAAAAAGTTTGGGAAGCACTGATCTAGATTGTGTTTGTGTGCGTGCATGAAAGTAGGAATCCATACATTGGTGACAGCTGGATGTTATATCCAGTGGATAATAACAATGAAAGAACCTGAGATGAGTTATGGGAAAAATTGTGTAACATTCTGAATGAATAAAAATCAAGGGAAAAATTATTCAACAAGATGACATGAATGGATGGTTGGGAAGAAGACGGAAGAGTATAGAAAACTGATTGGGCCATTCAGAAACACAGGAATGAAAAAGAATGGTAATTGTTGATAAGCAATTGCTTAGAAAAAGATATAAACGTTTGTTTTAAATACATGGCTTGAGCATAAGTCTATTCATACGTACATATGAATGTAAATATAAAAGCATGATTTATTTGATTGTCTGTGATGAAAGATAAAAAAAAGTGAGCAATGTAAGAGTGATGACAGGCTCTATGCATGAAACAGATCAAAATTGTGTTAGCATCAAGAGCGGATCTTGGGGAAAAAGTGGATATTGAAAAAAAGGGAAGAAATGAAGGAAGAATGTCTGCAGGACATGAAAGTATGAGGCTTGTATAAAACAGGATTAGAAGATAGATTAATCTCCCAAAAAACGAATGCGAAGTAGATGTAAGAAAAGATGTTGAGGAAACTTCTTGGAACAAGGCATGAAGGATTATGCTACAGAATCCCACAATTATGCTAATGGAAAAAATGTTTGGTGGAATAATGAAGTGATTTTCCCCCCCTGTGTATGGGAAAAATGTACATAAAAGAATGATTGCCACAAAAAAGAGAGGGGGAAGAAAAATACAGTATAATATGTATAAATGGAAAAAGATAGCTGCAACAAACATAATTAAGGAGAACAAACAGATAACGTTAAAAGTCAGAGCAATTTTGATGGAAATGAAAACTCATTGAGGAAGTGGATGAAGAAGTCCCAGCGGACTGAATAGATCCTCGCTTCCAGTGAGCATCCTGGCTTGATTTCTTGTAATACTGAATGGATGGTTCTTTGGCCTATTTGAAGAGTACAAAGAAACTTCTCCAGCACCAGAGATCAAGGGAGTCTCTTGTTCATGCACAGAATCCATTGCATCCATACTTCATAACAGGGAATACCATTGCATTGATCATTCTAACTTTTGTCTTGACTGAAATGTCTCAGTCTTTCATAAGTTTATCTAACCCCTCTGGGACCTTTTGCCCATTGTTATAATTCTCTGAATCTCTTTTGTACACCCACCATCTCTATCAACTTTGGAGCCTAGAAAATTTTAACTGCCAATTATTTCTATTGTCTCATCGCTTATAATAGATTCTTCTAGTTTTTCAGTTGACATCATCTTGGTATTCTTGATATTCTTGGTAATTGTAAAGATTTTGGATCAGAAGAATCCGTTGCTGGAGTATACCCATTGCTTTGAGAGACTTCCAAAATCTTGAATGGTCAAAACTACCAAAAGCTTTGGAGTAGTGTACTAAACAGAAGTAGAGTTCTTTTTGATATTCTGATGCTGTTTCCATTATCCTTCTAACAAATTATGTGGTCTCATGTTCCCTTGTTCTTTTGAAGAAGTCTTCTTTACTTAGCTATTTCCATCCCCTTGTCCGATACAATGTGTCCTTCTTCTGACTTTGTTACATGCTTTCTAGTTACCTCATTTACATCCATTTTAACTTCTTCCTACAATTCCTCAGGCTCTTGGTCTTGGTCTAGGTCTTTCATTCTTATATTATTCTGGAATGGGTTTTAGGTTATTGGGACTGGAAAGTTTCTAGACTTTTTCTGTTAGATATGTATTTGTATTTCTGTGATCAGTAGCTGATAGACTGATCCACAATCAGTACCCAGTGTCAGCAGCCAACAGTTCAGCAGAACATTTCTATATGTTGCTGTGTAAGAATATAATCTATTTGATTATGGTGGTGTCCATTTGGAGATGTCCAGGTGTAGAACTATATTTTGTGTTGAAATAATGTGTTAGACTTCTATGTAGAAAATGGGCTCTGCATCACTATCAGTCATCCTGCATCACTGCAGGTTCCTAATCTAAATTTTCCAACCGTACAGGGTTTTCTCCAACTTGTGTGTTAAAGTCACAAAAAATTATTAGTACATTCTTCTTTGGTGTTGAATCTATTATTTCTGGTGATTTTCCATATAATTCTTCATCCATTTCTTCTTCAGCTTCCATTGATGGTGCATACACTTGTATAACCAAGACACTGAGTGGCCATTCCTGAATCTTGATAGAAATTATACTTTTTTTTATTTGAGTTTCATTTTCATAATAGAACATTTTGAATCTGTCTGATTGGAAATGTTCCATTCCTGTCTATTTTAGTTCAGTTACTCCTAGAATCTCCGTCCTAATCCATGTCATTTCCATTTTAACAACATCCAATTTTCTTTGGTTCATACTATAGGCATTCCATGTTTCCATCCTAAGTGTTTTCAATCAGCTCCAAGTTTTTTTTCCCCCCAGTTCTGTCTGCAATCAGCAACTTAACTTCTCAAAGGCTTTGATCCAATTATGTCATGCTGCCTAGACCTACTTGATAATGCTCTTTGTTCTTGCCCAGTAGGCAAATAGTTATCTCCAGACTTGGGGGCCTCATCTTTCAACAACATGACACTATTTTGTGGTGAGCTTCCTTCCACGAGTTTTCATGCCATTTGTGAAGAATTAGGTTGCAATTGCTTTCTTCCTCAGAGTACTTCAGCCAATAGCATTACTACAACCTCACTAGTGGTTGCCTGGTCATAAGCCCATCGCATGTATTTCACCTTATGTTAGAACTGAGTGCACTGCTGCCTACAGCCAGGGAGATGGGCTATATAGTACTTTTAAGACAGTCTTGTAACTGGTCACGCCCATCACAGAAGTCAATTTTTAAGAGTAATTATAACTTGCCCTCAAAATTCTAAGTGTGCTTACTAGCCCATAATGTTTGACAAAATAGCAATCCCAGATTTATTATACTCTAGAAGAACAGATAGTACTGATTGATCTATCTATCTATCTATCTATCTATCTATCTATCTATCTATCTATCTATCTATATGGGAGTAGTCATACTACTCTTAAATATACATACTGAGGCACAGAAAGTAGAAATCTATAAATGAAATCTATAGGGCTGCTTAAGCAAGGACAATCCATAACTTCTCAGTACTTTTTATTAATGAAGATCTGGATCAAGACAAATAGCTCTTTTTAAAAAAATCCTTTCCCTGATCTCTGTTAGTCTCTTATATTTACTTAGCAACAAGGCAGCTGCACTGTATTCATTGATGATGACTCCAAGTGAATGTGTATACAACTGCAATTTACTCTTAGCAATGGGATATGCTTAACCATTCCTTGATCATCCTGTCTCATAATCAGGGTGTGAGCATTGCCCAAATCTGTTTTGGACCTTCCTGTTCAAGGTGAGCAATATTATCAAAAGAATCACAAACTGTGCTTGTTAAATGTCAGTTTCACCTGGTTATTCATCAGTTTTTAGAGTAGAGTGCTAATACCAGATGTTAGAATAATTTACCCATTGAGAAGCATCCAAGCATAATGAAACAAATGAAAAATTTCTCAGGACTGGCAAGGTATTCTCCAATCCCTCATTGACATTATACAGACCTGTAGTGACATGTCCTGAATCAAATTCATTTCATTAGAAGCAAATCTCTGTTTTTCCATTGAACCCATGCTGCTTTTTACTTATTTACCATCTGGCAGTAGAAAATGCCTTGCCCTAAAGCTCCATAACCTCACAATACTTGGTGCACTAGAGCTATGCATAATTATAGTATTTTTCAAATTCAAAATACAAGTACTCAAAATACATTAGAAAGGCAACTCCCATCATTCCCATTGAACATGGCCAATGACTGGCTGAGAATTCTGGGAACTGTGACTTCAACACATATCTGGAGACCATCAGATTGGAGAAAGTTACACTGATGAGATATCAAATATGAATTCAACAGCCCCATCTACACCTATGATGTGGGCTGAGATTCAAAGCCTATTTAGCATCTTTTTTTAAAAAAATGTCCTCTTTTCATTGAACTTGTTACTATTACAGCTTTGTACAAAACAAACAAAAAGGAAATTGGTTTTTTATTTTATTCTTTAAGCAACAAAAATATCAATCACACTGAAAAACATGTCTGTATACAATATTAATAGTATTGACAACATAGTGTTAAGGTGTCATCTTGTCTGCCAGCAACTGTTCTGACAGTTTTGGTTTTGTTATCATGGACTGCAAAAGGCAATATATGACAAATTTAAGATAATAACTATCACATTGTCCTTATACTAAAGGCATGGCTTGAAATGTATTGGTTTCATCTGAATCCAATCCAGATTTTCCATTGTTAGATTTCAATGAATCTACATAAATGCAATTAAGTTAAGAATATCAGTTGGCTTGGTATCCTTTTTCCTTTGAGTGTTTGGTTTTGGCTTTTGAATGAACATTTATTTGTTATCTGTTATACAGGTAGTCCCCAGTTAAAAAATGAGTTCCATTCCCAAGGTCTGTCCTTAAGTCGAATTTGTATGTAAGCTGGAACAGTATTATTGTATAATACTGTATAAGTAGTATTGTGTAATTAACTCAAACCATTGCATATTTAACTCAAATGATTGTGTATTTAACTTGAATTTTGCTACAATAGGCTCCATTCTTAACCATCGGTTGTCTGTAACCTGGGGCTACCTATTACCTAGTGACCATAATAATGAACTGAACAAAATAAGCCAGGATCCAACTCAGTGCCTTGAAGAAAAAAAGGCACTTAAAAAAAGGGATAATAAATATTATCCCTTCACATTTTTATATTTGAAATCTTAATATTTGCAAATGTAACTGCAAATGTTTTCAATCTTATCTTATATTGAGACTCTCAAAAGCTGGAGAAATTGTGGCTTAAACTGTCTTTGCCCAACTGCTAGCTATAAGTCACACAAACTCTGCTATTATATAAGAATGAGCTCTCTAAAAATAAATACTAGCCATTTATGTGCAGAGCAAGGGTTTGTGATACAAAACATTGCACTTGCAATTTATTCTATGCCTACTCAGGAACAAGCTCACTGAACTGAATAAGACTTCCAAGTAAGATCAGGTTTAATGGGTACCTCAAGGATTCAACTCAGGATCTGACAGTAAATATCAGAGATAGAATAAGGGACTGTCCAAAAGAATTATAGATAACTTACAGAGTTTAGAAGAATGTACAGAACATGCATGTCAATTTTTCAAAGTGATACCATTCCAAAATGGTGCTTTGTCAGCTATCCCATTCCATGTACCTCAGCAAGGAAAAAGCTGAAACAGTCTGTGAAATAACTTTAGTCAGGTATAAAGATAGAGTGTGCACATATAGGCATCACTTTTTGTTAACTTTTCATGAATAAAGAGAAGCACATTCTTTCATCTCCTATTTGCTCAGAAACAGTGAGAAGGCTTGCAAATTTTTCACTTACACTACAACAAAGTTTTTCTCACCTGTATTAAGCAGCAATAGCTTAATAGTGTTATCACTACTGGCATCATAATTTGTTTCCTCTAGGAAACATAGGATAAAAAGCTTAAAGCAACAATCCTACATTTAAATTAAACTGTTTAATCTTAGTTTAAAGGGATCTAAGCAATTTAAGGATTTTCTATTTAGCTAGCATGATCAAAAAGAAGCAACCCAGTGACAAGTTTTGTTTTGATCTCATTTGTGTTAGTTACTCATATGTAGTAACTTTACAAATATTTTAGAATTAACAGCAGAAAAAGACACTTGAAATCAAAACTCAAGGACAAGTAAGCTAGAGATCCAAGATGTATTTACTCACCTTCCTTCACTGCTGAAAACCAAACAGAATTCACTGTGTTTCCCCCCCCCCCGCCCGTCACTCTTTAAAAGTGCCGTAGAAGAATGGTATGTGATTGGTCGGAAGTGAAGACCTATCACATGAGATAGCCCCCAATCTGGTCCAACCTGTTCTTAGTTGTGATAGGGCTTGTGGGTGTCTTGAGCTGCAAGATTCACCCATTGTAGTGGAATGTGGTTGTACTCATACCCATTCACCAAACTTTGTGGTGTTTCTATTATTACATACTGTCAAACATGAACAAGTGATTCATATGATCTTTAAAAGTAAATCAGGAAAAAAATATATATAAAGGGCTGTTATTTGTCTTACTAAATATATACAAAGGAAGCAGCCCCATTTGGAAGACAGTAGAAAATGGCATTTAGGGCAACATTCTGCATAAGAACAAGAAGATTAAAGAGCTGTATTTATGACATTTTCCCTCCTTTCAAAATTCTTCCACAAGATATGTACAAGTCTATGTTTAAATAGAAATTCAGGCATAGTTAATTGCATGGCTCCCTTCTGTTCCATAATTTTAGGTTGTAAAAAAGGAGCATTCACACAGGGGGTAGGGGTGGGGTCAAAAAAGTCAGTATTTATGCAGTCACAAATTGACTTTTTGAACTTCCCCCTATGCAAACACCCTGGCTGTAAAACACTTTGACTTGGCCCACCCATTGTGTGAGCCATTTTATTTATATTCACAAGTATTATTCTGCATTTCTTCCTATAGGGCCTCACATGGCCATCTAAACCATAATGTTTCTTCTCTGTGGCTTATCATGGAGCATAGGGCCAGCTCCTGTAGTCTGTAACTATGGCTGAGTTTAAAATGCAGTTCTGTGTAGGGAGTCTCTTTATTTGTATGCAGTTCCTTTCATATGCTTTAGGAGGACCATAAATGGCCATGGAAATATATTCTCTCAGTTCTTAAGTAGATTTTCACCAACCTGCTCCTTTTCAGATAGTCAGACTTCCAGATGCTGCTTGGATGAAATCCAGTATCTTGAAGATCCCATGTTAAGATAGCTGTTCTGAAGTACCTTAAGGACACTCATCCTAGGATCATAAAAGCCTATTAATACTGATTTGTTTCTGTTGATATTTCTTCAGCAATGGAATCTACGAAAACAAATCTGCCCTATCTACCTGTTTTTTCTACACAAGGCTTCTATCTACTCAGCATGATAGTAGCCTAGTTCCTAACTCATACTTTAAAAAAGTGTGATTTGGTTTGGTTTGATTGTTACGTGAACCTAGATGATGGTGGACTATGGTTAAGCAAACTGTAGCTTAGTGTCTTATTTATTTATTTATTTATTTATTTATTTATTTATTTAATTTAGTAGACTTGTCCCTGCCCATCTCCCCACAATGGGGGACTCTGGGCGGTTTACATCAAATTAAAACCATAAATACATAATTAAAAGTTATAAAAAGAACCACACTTACACAGATAGAAAAAAGATAAAAAATCCAAGAGGCCGATGGAGGCCATACCAGGCCACTAAGGGGCTAGCCAACCCCATTTCTGACAACCTCCCTCCCTGCCTTCATATGAGAATGAAGTCAGTCAGAAATATTACAGGTGTAGCTTTAGTCATATGAAAAGAAATGTAGGACTGGAGTAGGTGGGAGGGGAACAAAGTAGCCCAAGACCATTGAAAAACAAACCAGATACAGACGATCAAATGGTTACTGGTGTCCATGTTCATAAAGAAGCCCCACTGTCTTTCAAATGGTTTAATTTTTATTCAGCGTGAGTTATGATTTCATGCTTCATTGTATGCTTTTCGGGGATCCGTTGGCTAGAATATTGCCTGCATTTCTTGTCTCAAATCTGCATATAGATCTTCAGCTTTTTAAACTTTAGAATAAGCATTCCTTGTCAATACCTTCTTTCTTAGAGCTGCAAAATCTAGATGACCTTGATACAACAGTACTGTAGAGAGATATGACTATGACATAACAGTCAAGAGATACAGAAAATCTGAGGCTGCCCAGATTCAGTCAAATGCAGAGTCAGAAATAATTATGGGGGTATGTCACAATACAGAATGTACTGTTATCCCAGCATAGTGAATGAGAAATCCAGCTCTTTTTTCTCTTTCTCCCTCATTTCTCAACATATGGAAAAGGGACTTTCTTGCATTTACAATAACTTGAAATTATAAACTATATTTTATTAACTACAGTGGCACAGTTCACAGAAATCACTAATTTAATATCAAATAACTAACCCTGTAGTTTAGAATGATGCATAAACCTTGTTCTTTATTACTTATTTAGCCCATAAACAAAATCAGCTGTTGCTTAGTGGAGTGTGTGAACCAGTATATCTGTTCTGGCCTGTAATGATTACTTTTTGCAGCAATCTCCTGTTTTAGTGCTGTCAGGATTGGACCCAAATGGAGCCACTGAGAAACAACAGAGAAGCATCAACAGTAACGGGAAAAAAATGCTTAAAGTCACCCAAGGAATCCATCTCCCACATCAACAACTGAATGAGCATATCGATTGTGGAGTATACAGTGACAAAAATATAAGTGAAAGAAAGGAGGGGGCCTAGAGGAAGGTAGGATGAATGGCTTATTTGGTGAGAATGGTTGGCTGGGATGTTGAGCAAAGGTATCCCTTGAGTAATAGAAGAGCACTAAGAAATATGGCTGCAGGTTCTTCTCTCTAACATAAAATTGGGAGGGTGAGTTCCAGTTCAGTTGGAAGTGACACACAGTGTCCATTTCTATGTACTTCTATGTACCTAGAAAGTTTCTTGACTATGTAAGGCATATGCCCTGGACAAAAACACATGTACAGTATCCCGTGGCATATGCTAGACTGTTAATTATCAGTCAGTACCTTGCTACTGACTAAGATGGTTGGGACTAATGGAGTTCAAGTGAAAATCTCCAGAGCAATGTTCTCAACCTTGGCAATTTTAAGATGTGTGGACTTCAGCTCCTAGATGGCTGGCTGAGGAATTCTGAGAGTTGAAGTCCACACATCTAAAAATTGCCAGGGTTGAGAAACACTGCTCTAGAGGTACCAGGTTAGGGTTTCTATCAGAGCTATTTGTCACTGTGGCTGAGAGTGATGGGTATCATAGTCTAATGTTTCTAGACAATGTTTGGAAGTTTGTGTTACAGTGAAGATCCTGAATGGAAAAGTAGGTCTGGAGATAGAATACATACCATGATGTTAAGAAATTTTTGTCCATATATTTTATATGTTTCAGAGAGAAAAGAAAGAAAAAAGGACATATTTATTCTGAAGAGATGCTAGTTATATAGATAGGTGAGAAGGGTGAAATGTTTTAAGAAGAAAAGCATATGAAGTAGTGGAAGAAAGGATGATTTGCAAGGATAGAAAGTATGGAGAAATAACAGTGAATGGTGTTTAGTAAGATTTGCTGTTCTTTTTTCTTATCTCATGTCCTTGGTTTACTACATTTTACTTCCCTTCTGCATGCTCAGTAATGTTGGTTACCTTGATATGGACTAGCTTGATAGGCAAGTATACACGGTATGTATTTACCTTTTCATCCAAGCTTTTTCTGTGTGAATGGTGGTGGTAACTGGACATTGAAAGCCCTACCCCTTTTTAATGTGACTCAGATGTGTCATGCATATTAAAAAGGGTCACTGTGATATCAACTGGATATTTTTGATGCCCCCCCCCCCCCCCGGTGATCTCCAGGCCTCCAGCAATGGATGTTTCTCCTATCCTCAGCATGGGAGGAAAGTGGAAAACCACTGCCCTATAGGGTCCTTTTTCTACACCTTGAAAACATGGCCAGCAAAGTTGCTACCCTCACACAAGCTGGTGGTGGTGCTTTCTGTTGCTGCTGTTATTGTGGGAACAGATAGCAGGAAACAGGACTCTTCCCCTTCTCTGGTGCCTGTCTCTCTTCCCATTTCCCACTGACAATTAGGAGCAGCAGTGGATTGGATTGGAATGGAGATAACAGCAGGGACTGCTACGATGAGAGATCATGGTGGTTACTAGTAAGAATATTAACTTCCTGAAATACCTTTTTTGAAGTCAACATTCCTATCAGAGCCCAGAAGAAAACTTTGCCTGCTAGGCAAGATTATGCTCTCTCTGGCAGCCAGAAGAGGAACGGCAATTGAGCTACAGAGCCCCATGGTCAGATGAGAAGGGCAGTGGCGGAAAATATATCTTTTTAAATGATAAAATTTATCTGTGGTGGGGCAATTAGCAATTGTTTCACTCTTCTGCTATGGTTAGGTTATGTACAGTTAGGAAGGAAGGAAGAAAGAAAGAAAAGTAAGCTTAAGGTGTTGGACTAGGACAGGAGAACCCTAAGTTCAAGTCTTTCCTCAGCCATGGAAGCTTATTGGATGACTTTGGGGCCAGTCATTTTATCCCAGCCTAGCCAAGGGATTTTTTTGTAAGAAGAATTGAAAGAAGTGCTATATGCCATCTTGAACTTTTGGAGGAAAGGTGGGATAGAAATGAATAGATGTTTCATTTGTATAATAACCATCCCTTAAACAAGAGATTGGAGATAAACACTTACTTTCCCCCATCTAAATATCTACATTTCAGTGAAGTGTTGCATGAGTTGTTTTAATGTGATTCAACCACTGAATCTTTCTATTAGAGTAACAGGTGTTGAAGAAATATGAATTCTCTTAGTTGTGATATCAGGACACGTTAGAGCACATACAATGGATTCTTTCAAATGAACGGTCTATCAGGTCAAGACTTTGGGGAGGATCTAGAGTCCCCCACTCAAAAGAATGAGCAGGATGTCTTTCAAGTACAGTGGGGCTGGATTACCATAGTTAATATGAACATGATTCCCTAAATGTATGTTTTTCCTTATATCCATGCAGGCAGTGCCTGCATAGCAGGCTTGCCAAGCTTCTTCTAACAGGGCCCTGCTTTTCAACAAATGGAAATGTAGTGACTGAATCTGGAATCTATGGAGATTTTCAGAGAGTCCACCTAAAAGAAAAAGTTGACAATACTTCTCAGTACATTTCACCACAAACTACCCAGCTTGGAGTACTGTGCAAATCTAGCCTGTGTGATTAATGCATGATTCAATGTATTGTACTGAACCCCCCAAATTGGGTCAATTTGTACACCATGGCTAGGGGTACAATTGATAACCATGCCATGCTAACACATAAGCCAATGCCATGTAACCCAGAAAATTGGGTTAATTGGGCAAACCATAGCTATGTTAGTATGTTGTATGAACATAGCCAATGATCATTTACTTGTTTTTGAAAGCAAGGGAGGAAATAGTAAAAGTATTCATCTAGTATATAGCCATATATATTTGCCAAAATGAAATGAACTTGGCCTACATGCTTAAATAAAATTATTTGATACAAAAATGCTATTCTGTAATATAAAGGCAGAATTAAAATGGAGTTTTGGCAAAAGTACTTAACTAGGAAATTTGGCCAAATCCTGGTTGAAAAATTTGGAAAGATTCTATTGGGTCCATAATGGCTGTATTTGCCAAAGTGCTAATCTATGCTTCCCTCAAGCATGTTTTACTGAATTAACCTCATTGCCTGGGTTTGCATAACATATTGAACTATAAACTGTAACCATTCAATATACTGACTCATTAATTGGGGAGATTCATGAAAACATAGGAATTACTCATTGAACAGCCTAATATAGATACTTCAGACCGCTTTTGCTTGATGCCCCTTCCCAAGGTTAATTTAACCATGATTTATGCAATTAACTCAATTTTTCTGGGTTTGCACAGTGCATTGAACCATAAACGAATAATGTGGGGAGAGCCTGCATAATGGTCTAGAATACAATTAGGTAGTATGTAACTCAGCTGTGGTCCATGGCCTCAGAGTCAATTTCTCTTCCCAGCACAGAGAGAAAGTCATTTTTTCCCTTTAATTTTAAGTGGCAAAATAATGCTCTTCAGTGACTGACATCTGGGTGGAGTCCAAGTTCAATAATAGTTCAGCCAGTCTACTAGGTTTTATTTGTGTCATTTTTTCCATGGAGGAAAAAGCCCTATTTTATTAAGATACTGCAAACTTGCTGATTTTGCCTCTGAACACAAGCAAAAGCTAGAGGTGAGGGAGTCTGACTCTATGATGAACTTGGGTCAGCGATGCTAATGATATTAGGAACCTTATTTCATTGGTTTTCAGAGAATGAATGCTTCATGAATTGGTGGTTTAGGGCTGCCATCAGAAGAGAAGTTATATTCTAGCTAATACTAAGCATCTGCTCCTGGCATAAGTGCACTTAAGTGATCCCTGACATGTTGCAGAGTTAATCCTCTCATTCATAAGCCTAGGTGTGGAGGATGGAATGGAATTTGCTCGATTGCATTGTTTGCAAGAGACTGCTTTCTGCCAAACTAGCCTAACAAGCCGACAGTGCAACAGAAGAGGCCAGATTCATTAAGCAGGCAATGATCTTTATACATTTCTTTTTAAAACAGAAAGAGCCACATATTACATACTTGCACCACACTCTGGCAGTGAATTCCATTGCATTCAGCAAATTGATTAAAGAAATTGACTTTGCAGAATAAGCAGGTAAAAGCCTTCAGCCTTTGACTGGGATTACCTTTTGGGTTAAGCAACAGTTTAGCCATGGTTTGATGAATAGACCACAACTGTCTGATTTACACATTGCACAAAGCCCAACAAACTACATTGTTGTTTAGCATGCTGTATGACCCAGGTATTCACCTTATGTATGCATGCCTAATAATAATAAACCTGCAATCTCAGGCTGTCTTATAGGAGGACCCCGTATTTATTCATCTAGCCCTGCTTTGTTTGTTCTTCCAGAAAGGGGTCTCAGGTTTTGCCTATCACCGAGCCCTTTTTGAAAATGGCAGCACCACAGGTGCAAATTGAGCCTTTTAAATACAGACTGTGCGCCCGCCCACTGATCTTCTCTCCAACCTTGAAGCTGTTGTTCCTCCCTATGTGGCACTTTAAGTGCAAATCTGGTGTTTTCTTACATCAGTTGACATGAATGGGATCCAAGCAATTTCTTTTGTGCATTTATAATTCAATGCAGTAAATACAGTTGTATGAATCTTTGCACTCCCACCTCCCCCACTCTGCCTCCAGCAGTTCAGAAGAGTTACCTTGCCAAATGTTTGCCTGGTATGCTGAAACATAAAATGACCACATGGGCTGGGATCACACATACTACAAGGCCCCCAAACTTATTTACTTATTTATTTATTGCAAGTTGTTCTATACCACCTGGCTCAAATCCTGGTGGTTTACAATAAAACCACAAGAAACAATTCCTTAAAAGGAATCAACTTAAAGAGAAAAATGGTGCTTATTCATTTAATCCTTACTGTACTCTCAGCCAAATTACCATTTGGATAAAGGAGTTTTAACTCTTTTAATGCGGAAGACCAGTAAGGAGTGTGTCTGGCATGCCTCCAGGGGCAGAGTATTCCAGAGCATGAGTCCATAACAGAAAAGGATTGGCTTTGTCTCTGTGACCCCTTGACTTTTCATAAGGATGTAACCCTGAGTCTTCCCTTCCTCCCTGCATGGCCTGGGCAGATTCTGCCTATGGTACCCCATAGCTAAGTAGGGGTGTGTGTGTGTGTATGCATATGTATTGCATTTATAGGTTTATTTGGTATATTGTCCCCATCAAAAAGATTCCAGGTATTTTGCAATAGAATAAAGTAAACGTAACATGTAACAACAGCCATAAGCTATCCTAACACAGCCGGCCACCCAGCCACCGTTATAGTCACATACAACTAAAATAAAATGTTCAAAGAACTATCTGTCCATATAAGTAAAATTGTCTTGATGGCTTTGCAAAAAGCTAACAAGAAGAGTGTTGGATGTACCTCTGAGGGTATCAAAGAGTTGGGGCCCCCACTGAGGAGGCACAAATGCCCTTCATCTCTCTTAGAATTCCCCTCTGGACCAGTGCACTGGTGTGCTGGAAAATTACTATGGGTAATTTCCAGTTTAGTCAGCACCCAGCACACTCTCACTTAATGCCTATACTGCATCAAGATCAGAGCAAGCACACACATACCATTCAGTTTAGCTAGTAAAAAAATATTGCTTGATGTATATTTATCAGCAAGCATCAAAAACTGTCAATTGGCAAAACAAAACAAAAGCAGGGAGAGAGAACAAGCAACAGGTTATGTTATCTGTATCTCTATATATCAAAAGACACAGAACTGGAAACACTACTGTGGATAATTAGTATGGATAGTCCCAAAGGGAAACAAAATAATTTGGTGGGTGGGAATAATGTGCCCGACATGGACAAGCAGATTCATTTCGAAAAAGGTGGTGCCCAAACCAATCTGATACTGTGCTTTAGACCACCTAAAGTTACATCACAAAGCACATTTAGCCCGTGGCCTGTACTTTTAACTTATGAAATTCTATGAAAACCCCAATATCCCAAAGTTCAGCAAAGTACTACATGGAATATATTCTACGGGGAAAGAACTCATGTCTTCACATAACAATCTGCCTTGTGTGGCAGTTTCTTGTATCTATATACAGTATTTAAAAAACAAACAAAATCTCAGGTCAATTATTAACGGAGCTGAACATAACACACAGCTTTAGAGACACACCCTTGCTGATAGTCTTGCATCAGTCACTGGATTTTTTGTAACAATATGTAAACTCCACCCAATTGAGACAACAATTTTGCTTTATAAATCTGAATGAAAGGTGTGTCCAAAAGTTCCTAATTTCAAAAGGACTGGGTTGGCATTCATTCTATTGACTCTTATTTCAGATTTACTAAGGTTTTATTAGCATAACCCAGGGTCAAACTGAATACAAAAGAATCTATATAAAATAAATCCAAAGCCAGACAACTTTAACATTGGCTGGATCACAAAACATGTTATAAATGTAGTTGACTAATTTACCACTCAGTGAGCTGAGAGAACCAGATAATGCAATGAGAAAATCATAGTCCAGTTAAACATAGGCTAGTGTGCTATGTGAATACAGCCACTATTTTTCTGTGCCTATTTTATTACTCCTAAAATTGCAATGGATGATGCCTTGTAAACATTCAGATTGCAAAATGGAGATAGTATGATAAGAAAGAGACGATTTCTGCTTTTGCAGAAAAAAAATATGTATTTGGCTACCCTGGAATTTATGTTAGTTTCTTTGCATGAAGAAAGACAGTGAAAGCCTCATCCGATATTTCTCAAATTCATCTGAATATCAGCCATTGTGATTTTAGGACCTAAAGTGTCCCTGCAGTTTATAAAGTCACACCAACATTGTCCCTGTGCTATTTCTGTGTTTCCTTTTCTTTTTCTGTTCCCTTTTCCTCTTTTATCTTTGCATGGCTCATCAAGAGCAAAAACAACAACAACAACAACAACCCAGAAAGGCAGTGAAATACCTGGCAAAAAAGTAAAACACGTATTTTTGCCCATGGTACTTGAATAGAGGAGGGCTTGCCTTAAGGACCAGTGATTTGTGCACGACACACCTGATGCTTGCTTGCCGTGCAAACTTAATCACGACACTTGCTTGGTCTCCTTCATTCCACGTCTCTGAGGGATTAGGCCATGGGCCCAGTGAAGTCTTCAGCATACTCAATTGCTGCAAAAATCCAGACAACTGTTAGATGGCAGCAAAGAGATACCAAGAACTCTCTTTGTGGCCATCTAATGGTAGGTTGGAGTTTTGGAGCCCAAATATGGTAGCCCTCCAGCAAAAGCTTCACTTGAAATATGGGTAGCTTCATGCTTACTGGGCAAATTAGAAAGAAAAAAAAAAAGGAGGTTATATACATTTCATTAGATAAGCAGAGCCCACTGGAACAGCATCTGAAGTGCTAGGTAAGGCTAAAATGGCAAGTTTGTTCTTCAGACTGTTTTGGGAAATCCAGGCATTGTGAGTTTTTATAGTACCACATGACTCTTTTATAAACTTCTAATGCATTCTTCATCTGCCAGAAGACTGTCTAAGCAGCTTATTCTTGGCCTCTTTTTTCCACTACCTTCTGATGCAAATATTTATATAATTTTTCACATTAACAGCCTCGCCAAGGCAATGGGAATCATCCAAAGATGATTTCTATGGAGCATCAAAGGAACCACCATCTATGTATATCTGCATATGCCATTGATATTGGTATCTGAACACCATACCTAATCTGCAGCATGAAAACTACCTTTGTAACTTTGGTTTCAAGTGTTGCCATCTGGAGCAAGCGGCTGACAGAAATAGATAACCTTGCAGCACATGCAGATATAACGCTATAGGAGATTTACCTTGAGTGTCCTCTATGGAGCAGATAGATAGTCATGCTTATCCTCATTGTGAGTTTGTATGTATCTTGTTGAAACAATCAATAAAGTGACATAGATAATAAATTATGTGATGCAGTGGGAATGTAAGACACAATACAGTTCTGACTCAATACACTGGCTCAATGTAACAAATAGGACGAAAAAAATGAGAAGAGATGAAGAAACCTATAACATAGGAGACTGTTCTGTGGACTATTTTAACTACTGTTCTGCTTCAAATTTCTTTGCCTTAATAATAATAATTTCCATGTAATTAAGGAGAAAGGAAATTTCTTCTAATTTTTTTTTAAAGGGAGAAGAGTATTTTGGTGATATGTTCATGGGCAAAGCAAGGGATTCTTGTGCTTAACTTGGTTGCAGGATAGCTGACAGGAGTGTGTGAGTTTCTGGTCTTTCATTCTGCAATCATCTCTCTAGCAACCTGCAACCTTCCTGGCCTTTCACGGTCCCATTAACCCCAGGGAAAACATCTGAAGCTAGTTCCTCCTGCTCCCCCTTTTTAAAAGATCAGGAATCCAATCAGGAAAGCTGTAGAGATGCATAGCTGGGAAAAAGCAACAAAACAGATCCCCTCTGCTATCTCACAATGAAAATGTTCAAAATCAAAAAAAGTTTTTTAAAATTTCTAAAACTGCCTGAGAATAAACATGGAAGAACATGCCCATACTCGCAAAAGCTTCCCCCTTCCCCGGAAGAACAATTTTGAGAAATTGGAGTGGTTTTATGCTCAGAAAGCATATATTGGGAAGGTTTACAAAAAAACAACAACCCTCAAAGGGCTGAAGAGGTTGTTCTACCTCTCTAGCGATATCACTGTGTCGCCACTTGCAACCTTGAAGTGAGCACCTCTCACCTCTGAACAGGTTTTAAGTCATTTCTTGTAATTGCTCAGAGCACTTGAAGAGTTTTCTAGCATGTTTGTTCCTGTTCCTTGCAGTACAAAGATGAAGACTTCTTGACCATCCCACTGCAGATCTGGCTGGTAATTTTCACTAAACGCTTTTTTCTAATGTTGCCTGTGAAACCAGTTATCCAGCTCTATGCATTGTATCCAAGTTACTGGCCCTTTTAAATGAGGTTATCAGGACCTTCCTCAAAGTGTTTTATTGCTGCCTCTCCACTTTTTGTCTGTCTCATTGTAATATTTTACAGTTGTAACCTCACTGGGGTTCTTGTTTTTCATGGTCATTCACTATGAAAACAGTGGTGGAAAAGATGCACACTGCTGTGTCATCAACATACCTGCTTATCTATTTAAGTTGCCACAAGAGGATGTCCTTTTTCATTCCACTCTTTACATGTGTTGCCTGAATCAGTTGTGTTACAAGAGTCAGTTTTAGGAAAGTCAGTAGGAGTGCTGAACTGGGAGTAGGGAAACCAGGATGAACCCTTCACTTAATCAAGAAACTCAGTGGCTGAATTCATACAATACACTTCTCAGGCCAGCGAAAGACCTAGTAGCTGCATTCTTACAACACAATCAACTTTTAACTTTGCTGAGTATTGTGTGTGTGTGTGTAGCTTAGTGTATTCTGTGAATCCAAGCTGTTTGATTAGTTTTGACTGAATATATTGAGTGAACCCAGAAAATGGATTAATTCAGTATCTAAGGTAAGTGTGTTGTGTGAATTCAGCTATAAGGTAACTGCAAGCCAGTCATTATGTCACTAGCAACCAACCTTACAGAATGCACTGAGGGGAAAAAATGTAAGGGAGGACTTGTAGGTGTTCTACTTTATGCTTCTTGAAGGAAAATGGGATATAAATGTAATAAGATAGAGTTTGCCTGTCTGCCTGTCTAGGCCACAAACTAAAGCAGTATTGGTTGAAATTCTTGAGATGGTATTAAAAGGAATGGTTTGGTCCAAGTTGATTCCTATACAGTAAGTGAGTGAACTTGGTCTCCATTTGATATCTCCACAAAACAAACCAATTTGGTTCTCTTCCTTTCTCTGTATTCAAGTCCAGTGTTCATAGGAGGAGAGTGATTGAGATTGAGACTCCTGGGGTATGGGGTGCCTCAGAATCTACACGATCACCCCTTTGGTTTAACATCTATATCAGTGCTTCTCAAATTCAGCAACTTTAGGATGTGTGACTTCAACTCCCAGAATCCCCCAGCCACCATGTTGGCTGGGGAATTCTGGGAGTTGAAGCCCACACATCTTGGAATTGCTGAGGTTGAGAAACACTGATCTACATGAAACCGCTGGGTGAGATCATCCAGTTCAGAAATTGCCAGTATGCTGATGATACCCAATTATACATCTCAACTCCAGTCCAAACAGGCAATGCTGTTAAAGTCTTGTCCAAGTGTCTGGGGGCAGTGGGGGACTGGATAAGGAGGAATAGACTAGGGTTCAACCCTGACAAGGGTGAGCAGTCATGTTTTTTGGATCCCTCAGGGCTGGGGATGTTTTATCTTTAGATCTGAATGGGACTAGTGCACAATTTGGGGTTGTCTTGGACTGTAATGGCATGTGGGAATGACCTTGGGAGGCAGGAAGAAGAGCCACAGACTAGACAACCATCATGTAAAAGGTATTTCAGTCCACAGAAGCAGAGGGAGCATGGTAAGTGTTTCAGGAGGGATCCTCCCTAGTTTTCTATAGAGTAAAAGGAAAGGAGGGGAGGAATACTTTCAGACTTGCAAGAGTCTGTGAATGTAACCTGACAATAAAGATAGAGCTAGTATTCATAGTTGTGCTTCTTGTCTGGACTACCTTGAAAGTCTAACATGGACTCACAGCAATGTTTGAAGAACAGGTGGCAACTGTGGCTAAGAACGTATCCATCTTGTGTGCCAATTGCACCCTTAGATGCATAGACTATTGTACAAACAATTACAGGTTATGTAATACCTTTGCTCGGTTAACTACACTGATTTTCAGTAGGCTTTCAGGTGCAATTCAAGGTGCTGATTATTACCTCTAAAATCCTCCATGGCATGGGGCCTGGTTATCTAAAGGACCATCTGTCATCTGTGGCTTCTGCCTGGACTGTACAATCGGGCAGAATTGGCATGCTCCATGTCCCATCCATTAAACAGTGTTACCTGATGGGACTTAGGAAGTGTGCCTTCTCTGTTGTAGCATCTGTCCTCTGGAATACCATCCCATCCTTGAGACTGATTTTTAAATTTTTAAACTGTCTAATAACCAAAGCTGCCTGGGTTGTTTGCACCAAACACACCAAAAAAGAAAGAAGAAATAATACAATTTGAGTTAAAACATCCAATAAAATCAAATGAAATACAAAATAAAGACAACATACAAATTAGGCAGTAGTGGAAAATAAAAATCTTCTCCTGGCACTGACATGGTGCTAGGGGGGATGCCAGATGAGCCTCTCTGGAAAAGCAATTCAATAAATGGGGTGCCACCACAGAAAAAGCTCTCCCCCTTGTAGAGGCCCACCCCACCTCCTTTGATGAGGGAACCTGGAGGAGGGCCTCATTAGATGGTTTTAAGGCTCAGGTAGGTACATATCCTTCAGATAACCTGGTCCTAAGCCATTCAGGGTTTTGTAGGCCAAAAACATTTTGAATTGGGTCCAGGAACAGAATGGCAGCCAGCGTAGATGGCAAATAAGTGGCATAATATGCTCATATTGGCCAGTCCAGTCTAGCAGTCTAGTCTTTTTCGAACTGAGATTTGAGGACTGTTTTCAAAGGTGGCTCCCAAATAAGAGATACCTCTGGCCCCACCCTGGCTGTGTTCAAAAGAGCTCTGAAAACCTGGCTTTTCCCCCATGCCTTGGGATAGAGTGGGTGGCAGATCCTGCATGTTTGATTGTCTTTTCTTCTGATACTTGGGTGGCTTTTTGTTTTAATTGTATTGCACAATTGTTTTTACTGGACGCCACCCAGATTCATTGTAGAGCCAGGCAGCCTTATACATTTCTAAGATCAAATCATTTTATCAAGAGATCAGCATGAATAAACCCACACATTTGTAGAAATACCAAAAATAAATTTTAGGGGAGAAAAAAAAAAACCCTTAAAAGGGTGGTCCTCAAAGAAGTGACCACAGCTAGTGCTCCAGAATGCTAACAGAACAGAGATGGAGGAGGAAAAATGAAGGAATTTAAATAAAATAGGATAGGCTGGAAAGAGAATATAGTTGCCTGGCTGATGCCCCCAAACCCTGCCCTGCAACATTTGGTTCTACGTTCCATTGGTAAGAACACTTTTCTAGCCTTACGAAAAGGAATGAGATCACTCACTAGCAGGCAGAAAGGGAAAATCAACTTGAAAATGGCACTTTTAAGGCAATAAAAATGGTGAGCTTACCCATCTTCTTTATTTGGGGGCAAATTCATTTAAGGTCGTTCAACAAGAAACTATTTATATGCACTTGGACCATGTGGTGAGCATGAAGCACTTGGACTCCTTTGAGGCAAGGACAGCTGCAGGCCCTAGATTTTTTGGAATTGGAAAAACCATAAAACAGAATGTTTCCTCTCCTCCCCCACTCCCCCAAAAAAGCTGGAAAAAAGTCCTGCCTTACGAGGAGGAAAGATTTGCAAACTTGTCAGCATCTCACAGAAAGTTTTTTCTTAGCAGAGAAATTGAAAAAAAAATACAGTATGCCATACTTTGTAGCATACATATTCATATCATTATAAAGTTAGAAGTGACCTGATTTCAGATATATCTAGGTCCTGTTCAAAGACCTCCAGTGAAGGGGATTGTACCGCTTCATGAAGCAACTTATTTCATTGGTTAGGTTCTTACTGTCAGAAAATTTCTCCTAATATCTACTTCCCTATAATGTCAGCTCATTGGTTCTGGTCCTGCCTGCCCAGGACTACAGAGAACAAGTCCACTCCCTCTTTTCTATGACAACCCTTGAGATACCTGAAGACTGCCCTATCTGTCAGAAGCTGAATATACTTAGATCTTTTAACTGTTTTCAGACCCATCACTATCTTGGTAGCCCTCTTCTAAACTCATTACAGTTTTATGTATTGTCGAAGGCTTTCACGGCCGGAATACGATGGCTGGTGTGGGTCTTCCGGGCTGTGTGGCCGTGTTCTGGAACCTTTGTTTCCTAACGTTTTGCCAGCATCTGTGACCGGCATCTTCAGAGGGCAGGAGCACAGACAGGAGCAGTTCTCTCTGTGCCCAGGATGATGTGACCCTTTTGTGGGTATTTATAGAAGTCAGTGAGGGTGCCTGAAGGGGGTGGGATGGGGGGGTTTGGTTTAACGAGTGGCTGCTTGTTTTGGTGTCATTCCAGTTTATTGATGTCTTTTTAAGGTTACGTTGTCTAGTACTGGATACAGTAGTCCAAATAGGCCCTGACCATGGAAGAGTAGAGGAAGACAATTATTTTCCATTTTCTGAATTTTATGCTCTGGCTAATGCACTCCAAAACAGTGTTTTGCCTTTTTAGCAGCTGCATCACACTATGGCTCATATTCAACTAGTGATCTAATAGAACACTTAAATCCTTTTCACATGTACTACAACCAAGAGAGGTCTGCCCTCTATACTTGTGCCTTTTTTTCCCTCCCCAGATGCAAGAATTTACATTTCTCCCTGTTAAATTTCATCCATTCATTTCTCCTTCAGGATTTCAAATCATTATATCTAATCTATCTTCTGAGTTTATCAAAATCCACCCTTCCAAAATTTAGAATACAAATCTGACTCTTCTCTATTTCTCTACCCTTGATATCATTAATTCAATAACACAGTTTCTCCCCAAATTCCTTCTTGTTGCTAAAGATTAGGTCCAGAAGAGACTTCATTGTTCTTCTACCTCCTGACAGTTGTCTACAAAAGAGTGCAGGATTTGGTTGGACCTCTGACTCTTGGCAAGGTTAGATTTCCAGCACTGATCAGGGCAGCTAAAATCTCCCATTATTACTATTGTGTGCTTCTTTGGAAATCTGGTAACCAGATGCAGAAAGGCCACATCTGTATCTGCTGCCTCTCAAGGCATTTTATAATAAATGCCACAATGATGTCACATTGATTTCTTTCTCCTTTTATTCTTACGCCAAAGCTCTTTACAGTATTCATGAATTTTTGGGCAGGCATATGCTTTATTCATATGTAGCACAACACTCCCTTCTTGTTGAGGGCATTCATTTCAAATAAGTTATAGCATTCCAAGGCTATGTTTCAGGCCCATGTGTCACCCCACCAAGTTTCAGTGACACCTTTGACATTTGTCATTGCACAGGTATCTTTTCTTCAAGCCATCAGTCTCATTCCCACACGGCTAACAATCTGGGGACATATCAAGTGGATGGCAGGCTATTTCCCCATTCCCATAATATAAAAGAGACACAGCCTAAACACTCAGTTAAACAAATGTGTTTATAGAGCTAACACACATTATCTAGCAAATTATTTAAAAATTGCATCTTCCTTCTGATTGCTTCCAAAGCTTCTCCAGAACCCAGAAAGAGGGTCAGAACAGAAACAGCAGCCAAATTACTTTCCACCCGGAAGACTATTTGAAAAATTAACTGAATAGTCATTTGTCAATTCTGAAATTGCAATTATAGAAGAGGAGTTATTAAAAAGTACATCTTAAATAGCCATCTTAATTATAATCAAGAGTGCTTTGTAGAGGTCCATGGTTTATAGGGATAATAAATGTAATTTTTATACATTTGCTAATTGTTCCAAATGTTAGAAATGCAGCATACATGATTTGTGTTAAGAAACTTCAACCCACTGTAAGCCTCCGAGCATGCTGGAAAACCATAAAAGGAGTAGTATCTGCTACATGTCTTCAGATTTGTCAGCACTGAAGGATGCCTGTATTTTAGATGGAGATGAAGATACAGTACATTATGTTCAAGTTCTTCCTTTGGCTTGCAGGCTTTGGACTGTGTGTTACCCTGTTAACTGTCCCTTTACTTTCTTATAGCCGGGTAACCAATTAAGTTTCTTTGGCAAGAAGACTGTAAAGGTTTGCTGCCATCTGGTGGTCACAAACTGAAATGCTAAAGGTTTTATCTTTATTTCACTACTGTAGTATGTAATTAGAGTTGCAAGAAAACATTGGGGCAAATGTTTCTCTTCTGCGAACCATGACTTATTCTATTTTAAGATATTCCATTCTATACAGATACACGCATACCATGACAACAGCATGCTTAATTCTTACAGAATTGTCTGAACTTTTTTTAAAAAAAATTTTCCTTCTGAACTTCTGCATACCTCAGTTACCCAGATATGCTGTTACTTCCCTCTTGTGCCTGGGTAGTGCTGTTAGAACATGAATTCTCTATTAATATACTAAATACGATTCTTAAGAGGATTCCCTGGTCTGCATACATTAGTTTTCTTGCATCATTAACAACTCTGAAGTGGCATGAAAATACTGAAGGAGTGCTTCTCACATCAGTCCATAAAGGGTCAATTTGCAACTTTATTCTCCTGCCTGCATTTGAAGGAAGAAGAGTTTACTGAGAAGATCCTACTGTCCTGGAACTACTATGGTTGACAGGATGCTACACAGAGAAAACTCCCATCTACTTTTAAATCTTATGATGCCTCACAACACAATGGCTATTCCATTCATTTCTCTCTCTCTCACACACACATACAGTGTGCTAAAATAAACAAGAATACTGAGCTGCCTAGCTGTTTTGTCTCCCGCTGAGTTAGGGGGAGGGCAATATCAACTTTATCTGATGGATCTCAGTGCTACAATATTCTTGTTAGAAGCAGAGCCTGCAGATATGAACTAACTGGAGTGGCATATGGGAGGGAAGGAGACAGACAGACAGATCTTGGACCTGGAAAATCTACAAAATAGACCGGAGAGTTGAAAGACTCTGATACCAAAATGGATACTTGATCTGAATAAAATACAGCAAAGGTAGTGAAACAATGAAATGTAAAATCAGGGGCTTTATCAGCACATGATCAATAGCCGTACACAAACAAAAATTCAAAACCACTTAAAATGCCTTTTAAAAAATCCTCCAGTCTATTATTTGTGACTTCAGAGTCAACCACAACTAGAGCAAAATTCCAAATTTATAAATATCCTTTCATTCCTGGACATTGTGAAGATATAGGAAGCACACAGCTGATTTCCTGGTTGATTAATACTTTCTATTTTCTTTCCATTTAGCAACAGAAACATCTCCAAAGTGGAAATGTCTGTCTATTATAGGAATAGCCAAGGTAGAGTTTTATTATTTTGATGCTAGCATGAAAGCAGGGCTACCAAGTCCGGGCTGGAAAAATCTGGATGGCCACTAGATGGCAACAAAGAATTACAGTGGTGTCATCTATTGATCATCCAGATTTTTCCAGTCCAGATATGATAATATTCACTTTCATTAGGGTTATCTGCATTTCCAAACAGATTCAATCAGAAATTGCAATTAATATTTGTAAGAAATATAATGCTAGATAAATTCTGGCACCTAGACTTCGAAATTAACATTGTGTTAAACTTTTAATCTCAGTGTAAATTATGAAGGGTTCATATGGTAGGGTTGTCTGTTAACCACACCCAATTCATAATTCAGTTCAGATGAAGAACTGCTATTTAAACTACTGTGATACCATTACATAGGATTAAATAACTTCAATGTAAGTTCTCAGCTAAGCTGTGGCTCCTTAAATGTTACTAAGCATATCCTTTCCATATTGACAAACAGTCTTGGAACCATTCTCCTGAAGATAATATTAAAATAACTGATTTGCTTTATAAATCTGAAGTGTTCCACTTCAGTCCGCAAATGGTACATCATGTTGTCATACTTGTTCATAGAAGAAAAATTAACAAGTGTCAAACTTATATCAAAAGGTGAAGGCTAGCCTAGATCTGAAATCCTAGAGGTTTTTTTTAAAAAAAAAAAAATATGCAGGGAGAGTATTTTTACATTACCCACTGTAGAAGACAGGGAGAAGTTATTTACATTACTCATTCTGAAATCAGCTACTTTTACAATTTCAGGGTATGAAGAAGATTAGTGCAGTAGCACTGAATGAGAAGTACAATCCTTACATAGATAGGTTTTTCCTAAAATGTATATTCTCTGCTATTTGTGCTCCTAAGGCAACTCCGGTTTTGTGGTTGTTATCCTAGGTAACTCACAAAGCCTCTGCATGGGAAGTAATCGGTTACCACTGACATTGTTTAGATACACAGGATATGCAGATAGAGAGGATAAAAAAGGGTAACATGGAAGCATATTGCCTTCATGAGAGTGTCCAAGGATATGTTCTTGAATTTTCAGTTGGCTGTATTTATTATTGCCATTCCCCTTCCTCTTGTTGGTTCCTGTTATTTATCATTGTCTGGACCTAGAAAACAACAAAAATCCAGAGTTTCAGTCGCTAAAGATTCTTCAGAAGATAACAGCAATCACAAAAGACATCTTATAAGGATGAAGTCTAGTTTACTCCAGACTTTGTATGTTGGTGCTGTTCCACAGTAGTACGTCTAATTAATGCAATTAACAATATACATACTTCTTTGGGTTATAGATAAAGCAAACATTTTATGTAATTATCACAGTTGTGACAATTACATCTTGTGCACCAATTGTGAGCTTTCCTGGACTAGGAGGCATTCAGGCCTTTATTACCTCATAACTGAACTACAGCAACTATGTGGAGCTGCCCTGGAAAACCACCCAGAAGCTTAAACTGGTTCAGCTTGTAGCAGTCCAGGTTGAGGATCTCAAGATTTGCCTACATGACACTTCTATTCTAGGATCTGCACTAGCTGCCAGTCAGTTGTTGGTGCAATTCAAAGCGCTGGTTATCATCTTTAAAGCCCTGCTCCAAAGTGAATGTCCATCCTATAACATCTACAGTGACCCTAGATCAGGACCTTCTCAGTGGCTACATCTCTAATGGGAAAGAACTTGCCTCCATATATAAGAACTATCTCTTCCCTACTGAGCATCTGAAAAGGTGAAAAAACATGGTTTTGGAAGACAGCATTTGGGATGTTAGGTTTTCTTTTATGATCTGCTCAGCTAGTTAGCGCTACTGCAGTATATAGTCATGGTCACAGTTTTGATGTTTTTAACCTTTATTTCTATTGTTTATTGCTCAGAGCCATTTTGGAAGAGAGTGGCATGAAAATACCAGTAATAAATTTATATTATTCATACATGCATACTGTAGAAATATGATCAATCAAGGAATCATAGGGGAAATTTGGCTCTCTCCCTCCCACAGTCCTAGGTTATGCATGAATTAACACATTCATTTTTGTTTCTAAAACAAAAGAACCTTTTCAAAGCAGGCCACAGAGAAGTGGGTGTAGTTTTATTCTCCTTAATCTCTTAGAACAAGAAAGAATGGGTGGGAAGTTTACAGAGAGGGATCCAAACATAAAATAAGGAGGAATTTCCTGACTGTGAGAGCTATTAAGCCATGGATCAGCCTGCTTCCTGGAATCATGGGTCTTCCATCATTGGAGGTTTAAAAAAAAAAAAAAAAGATTGGATGGTCATTTGTCTGATATGGTCTGAGGATTCCTGCCCTAGGCAAGGTGTTGGGATAGAAAATCTCCAAGGTCCCTTCAAATCATATGATTCTATGAAACATTTTCAGCCCTCCCCACCCAATAACATCACTGTATTCTGCCCTCTGTGGCCCTCAAAGACCAAAATACTTGGGGGGGAAATGTCCCCAACCCCTCCTTTAGAACATGCCATGGGACATACTGTACTCATAATATTTGTATCTATGTAAGTGCAGTGATAAAAGAATCAGGACAAATACTTCCTCTGTATGTAATTCACCTGCTAGAATGATGGCAAGGTGGCTGTTTTTTAAAACCAAGAGGTATTTGCTAAAGATATCTGCTGAAGATACATTGGATTCCTGGCAAAGTGGGATAATTCAGAACGTATGTTCATTTACTCAGGGCAGAGAGCACAGGTCTGAATGATTCTACTTTGATTCTGGGTCTCCATGAAGCTCTGTCCCTGATCTGTTTTTCTGCAGTTCTGGCATCTTGTAAAGAGTGCCCCCTGTAGTCATGTTAAAAAACAACAACAAAAAAAAACCCCAAGTGGGGAAAGGAGGGAATAAAGGCATTGGATTCAGTGACTGGTCTCAAATCAATACCTGTGCAGGGACCATTTTTGGTCAACTGAAACACAGTTTCTTGGATTGCTTTCTCTATGCCCCTTTTTTCCCCCAAATTTTTTTCCAGATTTGAATATCAAATTAGACTTGCCTACTTCTGCAGTGTGCAGAAATTAGTGTCTCAGATGGTCTTTATATACACACAAACATCATTTGGTCTATCTCCCCCCCCCCAAAACTGTGCAATGCTTTGGGTTTGATTTGGAAGAGGTGCTTCAAAATGTACGGGAGTGGAAAGCAGCATTTGTCCGAGACTCATTAAAACAGCCACTTACTGCTGTGAGAAAGCTTCTGCTGCAGCCTTGCAATATGGGAAGAAACCCAGCTGCTTTAATGACTCACAGGAAAATGCTGCCCCATGCTTTCAGCATTCCACAGAAGCTCTTTTAGATCAAATCCAGATTGCTACATAGCCCTATTATCTTCCATAAGCCAACATAATTTTCTTCCAGAATTCAACTTCGGGCATATAAATGTTCTCTGATATTATCATGGACTTATTTGCTGCTACAGATAGTCCTCGGGTTATGACATTGTGACCAGGATTGCCATAACTCACTGTGGTCATAAAGCACATCATGTGACCGCATTGCTTAGCAACGGCAATCCTGGGCAGTCCCGGTTGCTGTCATAACCCCAAGATGCATGGCTTGTTAAGCGGGAAGAGGTGGGAGTCCTAGGTAAGAGCACAGCGGTGCCATCGGGGTGGGGGAGGCTGGGGTAGGGCCTGGGAGGACCAGTGCAGGCTGTGCACGAGTTGCAGGAGGCAGGGGAGGGCCTGAGAAAGCCAGCACAGGCCATGCATTAAGCAGGGGGAGGGCCAACGCGGGCCACGCACAAGTTGCAGGAGGCCGGGGGAGAGCCGGCACAGGTCACGCACAGGTGGGGGGCATGCTGCAGACAATATAAAAAGCAGGAGCGACTTATGGAGCAATATGCAACCTTTCTTGCTGGCTTTGACTTTGCTTGTGGGAAGCTGGCAGGGAAGTTGCAAATGGTGATCACATGACTATGGGGGTGCTGCGATGGCCAAAACTTGGGAGGACTGATTGTTCATTTTGTTAGCGCTGTAGTAACTCTGAACGGTCGCTGAATGAATGGCTGTAAGCTGAGGACTACCTGTACTACTGTTCTCTTTTCTAAAGCAATATATATCTATATATACTCAAAACTGCACCTTTTTCTTTAAATAAACACTGCAAACATACCTGATTTAATATAAACTCTAATGGATTCTCAGGTTTCTCATATACCAAGTTTTCCGTGATCTCCTGAACATAAAGAAAGCAGTCGTTACATTTGTTTCATAAAAAGCAAGTAACAAAATGCGTCAGCAAAAAAAGAGTAATTGTAGGTTGCATCAAAGTACAGTTTCTAAATCACAGGAAGATCAAGTCCACCTTCAGCCATGGAAACACACTAGATGAGCCAGTCACTCTCTCAGCCCAGCCTACCTCACAGGATTGTTGTTGTGATAAAATGAAAGGAGATCCCCATGTAAGCTGCCTTGTCTTCCTGGAGGAAAGAATATAAATCAAATAGTTCTACAGATAGTCCTCGTTTAACAATGGTAACTGGGACCGGCAACTCCATCGCTAAGCAACGCTGTTATAAAGCGTGATGTCACGTGACTGTACCAACTTACGGCAGCGCTCAGTCATTACCGACTCTGCAGTGACTGCTTTGGACAAGTCCTTTGCAGTTTCCAAGGCAAGGTGTTTCGGAAGTGGTTTGCCAGAGCCTCCTTCCTAGAGCAGAGCCCAGCTGGCGAGTGCAGGAGGCAGCTTTCTGTTGCTTTGCACCCTTTTTGGGCGCGCGCAGTTTTTCGCGCTTACTGGCAACTGCTCCTGACTCCTTTTTACAAGGCGCCGCCAGCATTTTTCCTCCCACCAGAGTGAGCGTACCCATTTATCTACTCACGTGAGTTACGGCAGCAGTTGTGGCAATCCTAGCTGCTGTCATTAAATGAATCCTGTGTGGTTGCAGCATCCCGCAATCACCATTTGCAACCTCCTGCTGGCTTCCCCATTGACTTTGCTTGTTGGAAGCCAGCAGTGAAGGTTGCAAATGGACCACAGAACACTACAACATCATAATTGTGAGCCAGTTGCCAAGTGCCCAGATTGCGATCATGTGACTGCAGAACAGCTGCAACTACAAGGACCCATTGTAAGTTCCCCTTGTTCAGCGCCATTGTAACTTCAAACGGTTGCTGAATGACTGGTTATTCAACGAGGACTTCCTGTACTTTATCTTGGTTTGGTCAGACCCTATCAATTGTATTGTATCCCATTCTTGAGACAACACTTTAAGGAGGATTTAGGGAAATTGGAATAGATCCAGAGATGAGCATGATAAAGGAATTAAAAACTTAAAACCTACGAAGAAATGCTGAAGGACTGGGAATGTTTCATCTTCAGAAGAGAAGAAAGGCATGTGGATAAGATAGGACTTTCCAAACACTTGAAAGGATGTCACATAACAGAAAGTCAAGTCAAATTTAAAAGAAGGCAGATTCTGACTGAATATTAGAAAAAAAAAAAGTATAGTGATTAGAGCAGTTCAGTAGTGGAACTAATTACCCAGAATGGTGGTGGGCTCTCCTTCATTGGTTGTATTCAGGCAGAGATTGGATGGCCATCTATTGTGGATGTTTTAATTTGGATTCCTGCACTAAGCAGGGGTTGGATTCACTGGCCTAAAAGGTCCCTTCCAACTCTATGATTCTATGAGAAAGATGCAAAAGTATATTGTCTCAGGCAAAAATGGCTCACTTTTTGAAATGGGAGAAATAGGATACGCACAACATATATATAATTACTATCTGCAAGTGAATGACATCACTTGGAATTTCCATGTATCCAGTCAGACTTTTATCTGAATAACTAGAAGATTCAAATTAAAATGCATTTGATAATGCTGTCGGGGCTGAGCTCTGATACCCACACTGCTGACCACAAGTGTCACTGAACCAGAATCATCACAGAAACAGCATTAAAAGACATGCACCAAGGATAACAAGAGCCAAAAATCAAAACAACCAACAAAATATCATTAAGATAATTTAGCATGTAACAAATAGTATTTATACCCACTGCTACACCTTCACTAACATCAGTTCTTTGTTTTTCAGCTTATATTAAAGTTTTCTTTTGTGGCAAAAATGAAGAGTCCCTTGAGTCCATCTCAACTCTTGGTGACTATGTTAACATATCTGTGTAATTTTCTTGGCAACAATATGGAAATGGTTTATCATTTCCCAGTCTAAACTACAGCCCTAGAATTTCCTAATGATCTTTCATCAAAATACTAACTAGGACAAATGCTGGATAACTTTTTTCAAGATTAGGTAAGGTTACTAGGTGCTGAGACCTTGTAAGTTTACTCAAGTTAAACAGAATAATCAATTAAGACACACAATGAAAGCCAATGGAATGCTGTGCATTCTTGATAAACATCTCATGTATGAAAATACCTGATTGCTCTTGTCTAACAGTACAGACAATACAATTGAAATATTTCTGAACCAGTTTCTGAAATTTTAGTATCTAAAACAGATTTTCAAGTACAACTGGGAAACAAAATGTTAAAGGCAGTTTTAGGCATTTTCTAACTTATTCAGTATAATAGTGCATAGCCTGTATTCAAAATTGGGACTATTTACTTTTTTAAAGGCAAAGTTGGAACACAGGAACTTGAACTGTTTCTTGAAGGTCATCCTTGACAATTTTTTTCTGAAGAGTAATATTAATTAATCATTGCAGACATTTAAGTGGTTAAAATATTGTATTTGTTGCCTTGAATTGCATTAGATACATAGGACAGTTAAGTAACCAGGGGTCAAGCAGGGAATTTTATATTCTTGAAGATAGGATGAAGTAATTAAATAATCACCAGAGACAACCTAATCTGCTGGGTCCTGAACTCAGAAATACTTGACTATATAAGGATGGATAAGGTGATTCAAGTCAGCAACTGCAATATTCATATCCAAGTTAAAGAGTACGTAAGGACAGAAAGAGAACAGGTCACCTCAAATATCTGTAGGATGTTATGCTTCTCCACATACTGAAGTGAAATCTCAAAAGGATCTAGATACACTGTCGGCATTGGCTCGTCCAAAGGTTCCTCAGCAACTTCAGCTAGTGGAGCAGATTGTTGTACCACTTCTTGAGGTGATGCCTGTTGAGCCTGCACAAGGGTTTCCACTGATCTGACCAAACCCTGTGGAAATTCACCTTTTTTCTGAGTAAGCAAAGCTCCAAGAGTTTGCAAAGATGAAGTAGGAGACTGAGTCTCAGGTCGTGGTGCTGGAGCTTGTGGTGTTGCCTCAGAAACTTCTGGTACCTGATCTATAGATAATACTACTTTAAGTAGGTGGGCACTAGTCCTAGATGTTTCAGTTGTGGACCCTGGCAATGTAGGTTGTTCCTCTACCTCAGTAGTCAGAACCTTTTCATGCTGTTCCTACAGTATATGCAAATCAGAAAAAAAATTGAATCAGTTAAGAATCAGAAATGCACATGTATTTTTCTTATAATTGATTTGATCTACACAGTTACAATATAGACATACCCATCATGCTATTTCCTTTCTGAGGAAGCAGCTTTCTGCAAAATGCAGAAAAGGAGTAAAACCAGAGTCAGGACCAGAAATATTGGAACAAGGATAACTGTTTTGGCATTTGGCCTCTGTACACCACCACATTGAAGTTGAAAGGAAACATACCCAGATGGGAACGAAGTCAGGACTTTCAGCTGTAATTCAAGGGGTTTGATAAAGTGGGTCACTAACCATTCAGGATGTACAGCCAGTGGCATACAGACACACCCATCATTGGTGGCTCCCTCCAATGGAAGGAATGGCTGACAAGCAGCTGCATGGCCAGGTGTGGCCTGTTTCCTGGGTACCCCATGACCAATCAAGCAGATAAAAGGCCTGGAGGTGGTTCTGAGTGTTCCATTTGCATTTGGTAGCTGTTCACTGGAACTCCCAACATGAGGTCCAAAGAGGTGTCCATGCAAATGAAGGAGGCCATCATTAGGCTGAGAAAACAAAATAAACCCATCAGAGAGACAGCAAGAACATTGGGAGTGGCCAATACAACAGTTTGGAACATCCTGAAAAAGAAGGAACAGCAACAGCAAAAGGCTGGAAGACTATGGAAGACAACTAAAGTGGATGACCACAGAATTCTGCTCATGGTGAAGAGGAACCCTTTCACAACATCTAGCCAGGTCAAGAACACTCTTGAGGAGGTAGGCATGTCATTGTCAACATCTACAGTCAAGAGACAGCTTTATGAATATAAATACAGAGGCTTCACAACAAGGTACAAACCACTGGTAATGCTCAAGAACAGAAAGGCCAGATTAAGACTTTGCCAGCAAACACCTAAAAAAGCCTGCCCAGTTCTGGAATAGGATTCTTTGGACTGATGAAATCAAGATTAACTTGCACCAGAATGATGGGAAGAGAAAAGTATGGAGAAGGAAAGGAACAGCTCATGATCCAAAGCATACTACATCATCTGTCAAACATGATGGAGGCAGTGTTATGGCATGGGCATGCATGGCTGCCAATGGAACCAGGTCACTGGTGTTGATTGATGACCTGACTGCTGATAAAAGCAGCAGGATGAATTCTGAAGTGTATAGGGCTATACTTTCTGCTCAGATTCAGCCAAATGTTGCCAAACTGATAGGACCATTTCATATTGCAGATGGATAATGACCCAAAACATATAGCAAAAGCTACCCAGGAGTTTTTCAAGGCAAAGAAGTGGGATATTCTTCAACGGCCAAGTCAGTCACCTGATCTCAACCCAATAGAGCATGCTTTTCATTTACTGAAGACTGAAGGCAGAAAGACCCACAAACAAGCTGCAAATGAAGGTAGCTGCAGTAGAGGCCTGGCAAAGCATCTCAAGGGAGGAAACTCAGCATTCGGTCATGTCCATGGGTTCCAGACTTCAGGCAGTCATTGACTGCAAAGGATTTTCATCCAGGTATTAAAGGCGATCCTTATGTTTGTCATGTTGTTGGTTTGTTCCATTACTTATGAGCCACCAACAATGTGTGTGTTTGTATGTGTGTATGCCACTGGCTGTACTTCCTGAATGGTTAGTGCCCCACTTTTGTCAAACCTCTTGAATTACAGCTGAAAGTGCTGACTTCACTCCCATCTGGGTGTGTTTCCTTCCAACTTCAATGTGGTGGTGTACAGAGGCCAAATGCTAAAACAGTTGTTCCAATATTTCTGGTCCTGACTGTAATAAGAAAAAAAAGTAAAATAAGAAAAAAAGGAAATATAAATAAATCCACTTTACAGCAATGGCATACCATATCTTTCCATAACTTTTTATATCGCAAGCTATCCTTACTTCCTCTTTATTCATATACCACTTCATTCATTGCCTTTTGTTATTTAAAACTTCTGAACTCTCTCTTTTTCAGCATCTCATCGGTTCTATCCTTAGACCTCCCCTTTCTCTAGAACTATTAATTATTCTTTCATACATCATTCACTTTTGTATTCAATCCACATTCATTTATTACCCATTCATTCTTGAAAAAGCCATCTGCCCATACAAAGGGATGGAGCTTCTGACTCTTGACCCTATCTCTTCTTGTATTACCACATACCTTCCTGAAACAGCCCATGCCCACTGCATTTCGAGTTACTTTTATGTTTTTCCTAATGCATCCAACTCTCATTTCTGTATAACAAAGTGGACAGAAGCATGTTCCCGCTCACAGCCTTTTTTTGCTTTCTCCAACAAACATTCATTCCTTCTGCCCAGAAGTGTATCTACCAAAAACTGCTAGAAAAGCTGGGGAGCAGAACACATACTTTATTACAAATATTAGCTATTCTTAACAGTTGAACAGGGTAAAAAAGTATGTTACCTGTATATATCGAAAAACAATTTTAATACTTTGTTCTGACAATATCTTGTAATAGCAGTGTATTCGTTATCTTTTCACATTTACAGACGAAACATTTTTAGATGAGGGACACACAACTTCAACACCCATTAACCCTATTCAGCATAATTTATGGAAAGTGATTGCTGGAACTGTAATTCAAAATCTGTAAGATGTCATTTTACCTACTGTATCTCCTACTTTAAATTATGAAAGTTAAATATTATCTAAGTTTATTCTGATGCATTTCTGTTACAGAAATTGGTGTGCCTGCTAGTTTTCATCACCTCATCCAAGTTTGATGAAAAGGAAGGAGATGGTTATTGTTACACTACAAATAACCTAATTCTTTAAATGGCCCATAAAGCAGTATTCCTCCTGTTCATTTCCTATCACAATCCATTAGACAATAAAATATGTTTTGGGGCAATCCTGGACTTGAAACGAGCTTGAAATGTGCCCAAGCTGAACAGAATCTAGAATTTCATGAAATAACTCATTCAAGGAGCTTGTTCAGAAAGAATATATTAGAAACTTTCTGGCAGTCCTTAGGATCTACAAAGAATTTCTTTGGCTTGAGTGTACAACTGACTCATGGTGGCTAGGACCAGTTCATTCACAGAGAGGTTATTAGCTGCCTCCTGGACCTAACTGATCAATCCCTTTCTATAGGTGTTATAAATTAAGAAAGACAATATTCCAGAAAACAAATGAGACATTTCAGTCTTCTAAAAGCTTATGTATACACACAAGCCAGAATAACAGGTATTCATCCCACAAACATGACCAAATTATATTAATGGGCATCTCTGCAGACAAGCTGCAGAATCAGTCAAATTTGCACCAAAACAGATTATAAACTTTATTCTTAAAGTGTCTAGAAAGAAGTCGCACCATGACATTAAGGATTTGCTTACATTTAGCTTACAACAAGATGAGTATGAAATTTATTTATTAATTTATTTATTAAATTTTTCAACTGCCCATCTCCCCCCAATGGGGGAACTCTGGGTGATTCACAATAAACATTAGAACATAAAATATACAAACACATAAAACCATAAATTAAAACATAACTAAAAAGGAGAGACCAAGGGGATGAAAACCTGAGGTTGAAGGCCGAGGCCTCTATGGGGCTAGCCATCCCCATGCTTGAGGTATTCTCACCCCACCCCAGGCCAGGTGGCAGAACCAGGTCTTCAAAACCTTACGGAAGGCCAGGAGTGTGGGGGCTAATTGCATCTCCGGGGGCAGGATGTTCCAAAGAGCAGGGGCTACCGCAGAGAAGGCCCGCCTTCTGGACCCCGCCAGACGAAGTACTTTCACTGAGGGGGTCCGAAGCATGCCCTCTCTGTGTGATCAGGTGGGATGGGTTGAAGTCATAGGGGATAACCTGGTCCCATGCCATGTAGGGCTTTAAAGGTGATAACCAACACCTTGAATTGGAGCCGGAAGCAAACTGGCACCCAATGCAGCTTGTGGAGCAGAGGCGTTATATGGGCCCTCCTTGGGGCACCAACAATAGCCCGCGCGGCTGCATTCTGGACCAGCTGTAGCTTCCAATTACTTGAAAAAGCTCCAGATGTCAACACGTGCATTTAACACATGGCAAAGTAATTCTGATTTGTATCTATCAACAGACTTAAAAATAAGTTCTCCCTTTTGTTCAGTTTCATTCACTTCAGTTTTCCTAGATATGCTGTCTGTGATTTTATATCCAATTACAAATTCCCCAAAATCATATTTCCCAAAATATGAACATGAAGCAAAGAAAATGTGAACACAGAATCATATATAACAGCATATGGGAAATACTTCAGCAGACAGAGCAAGAATGTTAAAATTTCTGTTTTGCACAAACCAGCAAAAAGCAGTTAATCTATGGAAAAAGCAAAACATTAAACAAAAACAAACAAAAACAAAGCACCAAAAATTAAATCACAAGGGTTATTAGGTGGATCAACAGCCACAAAAGTTAGAAGTAATAACTGTTGGAAATGGCTTCAGTGTGGTGTTACAAGATTCATTACTAGATGTGGTTTATCAAATTTCTTGGAAAGCTTCAGCCAAGTTCAAGCCAGCCTGCGGGGGAGGAGACAGATGCAATATGATGCAAGTTATACAAAACTATAGCAAACGATTTTTCAGGTTGATTTTTCTTTTGTAATTCCTGAATCTCTAATGCATCATCTGTTTACAAAAGCATAGCTCACACATCACATAAATCAAAATATAATAATGTGTTTCAAAATAAGATATATGTATACATATATCTATATACATATACATACACACACACACATATCTTGCACAATGGCTAGATTCTTATGAAGCAGCCAAAATCATGCAAACTATACAGTGACTTAATTCAATGCATAACCCAGTCACTTCTCAGATCAAAAGAAATATGGCTCTGTCTAAGAAACAGGAAGTAGATACCTATTCAATTTCTGGTTATGTCTACAAGATTACATTATCTTGGTTAAGCTATGTAACTGCAGCATCTCTGCCTGTTTGGCTGGATACTTTGCATTTGGCTTTTATAGTCCATATTTTCCTCTTTGTTTTGCCTTTGGGAGAATTTTTGAGAATGCCTTTGAAAAACTACAACCTATTATCATGCATTCTGATACATATTCCAGTATAGTAACTTTCCTTTCACCCTCATGCTGTCTACTAAATGAATATTTAATTAATACATTAATTAAAATTTTAAACCCCATTCTTCTAATATATATGGATCACTCAGGGTACATAACAACCAATATAGAATCAAATCATTCAAAAGAGAAACAAGAATGTGAGTTTAAAAAAAGCAATTAAATGTCTACTAAATGTTATCTAATAAGAATAGGCAGATAAGCTCTTCAAGTAAAGTGAATGGTTTGCTAAAGAGAAAAATCTTGACTGGTCAATGAAAGACCACGAGGTAAACTGCCAGCCTGGCCAAAGGAGTTTCATGGTCAGCCTTTCAGTTGTTGTTCCCACCAATCTTACTTCTGTCATGGTTGGGACACAGTTGAATCACAGCTGTTTTATGTTAAACACAACCAAATCTGTTATAAGGGTAGATATGTTTTAAATGTGAAGGTTTGTTATATTTATTAAAATTCCGATGGTGAGTTTTAAGAACCTTTAAGGCTACAGTGTCTTTCAGTCAAATAGCTTAATTAATTTAAAACATGATTACTAAAGTGTTCTTAATTAATCATACCTTTTAACAGTTAGATTGGGGCATGCTGATCTGGGGAAAAATACTCTGAAAATACAAAGTTGACCCTATTTTCATTTGTAAGAATGGGAGGAAAGATATGTGGCATATGTTCGGATTATTTATCAGAGACAATTTAAATTCTTTTACTTGATTCTTTTTTTCTGACAGTTTGTAATTTTAGGAGATTTCAACAATTAATTTTGAAGTATTTGTTATCATGAATATACACATACCCAGAAACATCCCAGCAGCCCTCATCCCAGCTAGGCCTGGCTAGTACTTGGATGGGTTAGTACTTGGATGGGAGACCACCAGGAAATACTAGGACTGTAAGCTGGTCTGGAAAGTCTGTGGCAAACCTATTCTGTACTGTGGCTAACAAAATAACATGAACATCTTGTAAAAATTAGATGTCACTCAAGGGAATTTTATTTTATTTACTTGTGCTACTGTTGGTTAGGCTTCATACCACCCCATCATGGATCTCTAGGATGCAGGATTGCAATCCTATGTGCACTTTCTTGAGAAGAATTTACTTCAAGGTAAACATAAATCAGATTACTCTAGTTTGGGGAATGGCAACAGATGCAACTGGACAAGGAAAGAGAGGGCATAAATGCAATGGAGTTGTAAACATTGTCGAGTTTGAATTATAGCTCTTCTAGCACTGAATACAACTGAATCCACCGTAAGATTAAATTGTCTATTAAACATATCTTTTCCCAGCCAGTGCCAAGGAATTGTGAGAGCTGAACTACAACATGTCTGGTTGGGGAAAGCTGTAACAAAATGTTCTCTCCAATTTCATGGCAGTTTAAAGGTCCTGCCTTTTTTACGCTGCAGTCCTACCCTTTGCTGCAGTGCCCCTTGCTCTTGGGTAAACAGATTTAGGCTTCCTCCGTAAGAAAATGGTCCTTACCAACTCTCCCTAAATCGGATGTCCCTTAAATTACAGCCACCGCCATAGCCATCCTCCATGCGCTTCTTGCCTAAGGCTGCTTGCTAGGTGCGGAAATCCAAAACGCCTGTCAGTTTGCGAAGGCTGCTCTACAGAATGGATGGAGGCGGGTCCCTTCCCAAATAGGGCAACCCTTATTTTGTTTGGGCGTTGGGGGGCTTTGGAGGGGTCACCGAGCCACCTTAGAGGATCTGCCAGGTGGCTGCCCAGCCCCGCGAGCCTCTGGTTTTTGCATAACTAAGATGAAGAAGGGTCTTAGGCTGAAGAAGGGTATCGGGAACCCTTAGAGGCTGTTCTAGGAAGCACGCGCCCCTCTCTCCCACTGCTTCGTTCATCGCGACGCTTCCTCACCTGTTCTTCCAGCGACCCCGGCCCTGGCCCTGGCCCTGGCTCCGGCCCTGGCTCTGCCATCTTGGTGCAAAGGCGCGTTTCATCTCCCACCTGTCCGACGAGGTCTTTTGCTGCTTGGGGCGCTCCGTAGAGTTGTTGTGCGTTCTATTCCATCCGGAGGGAGAGAGTTGGTGCGAAGACGTCGTGGTTGCTATGGAAGCTACCCCTAAGCTCGCTTTCCTGGGTCGTACACGTAGGTCACGTAAGCAAGAGAATGCGCGCTCCTAGGAAAGAGATAGAACTTGCTGCAAATCACCTGACCGGTGACCTGGCATTTGTCCCCCGGGTAGACATACGTCTGGAGGGCGGAAGTGCTCTGTTGTAGAGTATTCTTAGCCTGCCTTGGACGTGGGTATTTTCTGTTAGAAACGTGCCTTTTCCCACCAGAATTACTCACTATAGGGATAAAATACAATTTTGAAGAGAAGGGAGCTGGGTGAAGTTTACAAGCCCCAGCCCCTGACTCTCTTCAATCATAACTTAAGTTGTGGAGTGAATATTCAGCAGTAAGTTCATTGTGTTCAATGAGACTTACTCCTAATTTTTTTTTTTTTAAGGGGAGAAAAACTATACTGTTTGGAAGTCTTGGAAAAGTAGGATATAACGTAATGAATAACACAGGATTGTGGCCTTCGCTTTCTAAAAACACTGGCAAAAATTAGAGGGACTCCTTTTCCTGGTTATTAAATAGCCATTATCTGTGAACTTTCAAAATGGTGTATCTGTCTTATCTCTTGGGGGCATGGAAAGTTGGTAACATTATAAAAAGATGATAATGATATTATAATAAACCATACACAACTATTTCCCAGTGGGAGTTCTTAGTAGTTACAGAAGGTACTGTAGGAAAAGAGCTGTGTTATTCTAGAGTAGTCAAAAATCAGAAGGGATCTGGTAGCATCTTTTCTGAGCACACATTTTATAAAAAGCTTTCATGAACTATAGCTCACTTTACCAGATGCATAGAATGGCTACATTAATGTAGGATTTAAATTGGGATGAGGCAGAGACGGAGAGTCAATAACAACTGTTAGTTGGAAAAGGTGCTACCAGACACTTCCTGATTTTTAGCTAGAGAAGGAAGACTCAAAAGTACATACTTGTTAACTCAAGGCATGAAAGAAGAGACAAAGTTCAGGCAATATAAATATCCTAATGACAGTTTTGGTTGGTTTTTAAAGCAGCTTGTAGTGTAGGGATAAATGGATGCTCAAGTTGGTAGTACACTTGCATGGAAATACCATGGCAAAGATTTATTTCTGCAATAATTTAATAACGCAGTTCTTGCTTCACAAATAAATAAAATAAAATCTCATAGCTACCATCAGCAGGTCAAAAAGAATAGTATTTGAATTGGGAAACAGTTCTGAGTTTTAATTTCTTGAAGTAAAGTAAATTCTAGTAATTCAGGGCTATAGCAACAGAAGGCAGGCACCATGACAGAGATGACACTGCTTAAACAATGGGACCTTGAGCATGCTTCTCTGCCTGATTACACCAGACAGGCAGAAACAATTGGAGATAGGTGGTCCCTCAGTAATAATACCTTATGCCTTATTATAGGTGATCATTAGCACTTTGAATTGCACCAGAAAGTCAGCTGGTAACCAGTTCATCTTAGGTTAACGGTAAAGTCACACAGGCATAATGAGGCATGCCCAGCACTGCCTGTGCCACTGCATTGAGGACCAGCTATAGCTTCTGACTGGTCTTCAAGGGAAGCCCTATGTATAGTATATTATAGTAATCCATTTGTGACATAACCAAGGCCTGAGTGACTGTCTGAAGGTCCTCCTAGTCCATAAGTGTATCTGTGTAATTGGTTCGCTAGGGCATCTCTTGGTTCACTAGCTGTACCTCTTGGCCAGAGCTGCCACCTGCTCTTTGAGCAGGAACTCTGAGTCCAAAATAAACCCAAAGTTGCATACCAGTCTTGAATGGGGAAATGCAACCTATCCAAGACTAAGGCTAGAAGTTCCCCAGAGTCAGGGGCCACAAATATCTGCAGCCACTCAGTCTTGTCAGGATTGAGCCAGAGTCTGTTCCTCCCCATTCAGATCTGCACAGCCTCCAGACACTGGGACAGAACTTTGACAGCATCACTTGGCCTGGGACTGAGATGTATAATTGGGTATCATCAGCATACTGGACAATACGTGACCCAAACTGATGGATGACCTCACCCAGCAGTTTCATGTAGGTTTTAAACGGGGAAGAAATGGCGAACTGAAGATGTCTCTGCTGAGCCAAAGACCATGGCAGAATGGAGAGCCGATGTGGGGACCTGCTTTTTGGGATTCCTCTTCAGAAAAGGAGAGGACTTGGGATCACCCACAAGTGCTCCAAACTGTTGCTTCTCAGAGGGAGACCACAATATGGCAGTCTCTGGTGGGTTTAGAGCTCTGGGAGATGAGGGAATGCCATCTTTGTCCAAACCGTGGTTGGCACCTTTATGAGTGTTTGCATACTTCCTTTCTAATCACTTTTGGAAATTGCTTGTTAATTGCTTTCTAGCTATTAGGAACCATTGGAACAAGAAGTTTTACAGTACTGAGTTTTCTTCAATCCTTAGTGAAATAAGTTTTAAATATAAGTTTAAGGAATTAAAAAAAATAATAAACAGCAAAAGGGTGATTAAAAAGTTGATTTTGGAAAGTTTTAGATGGACTAAGGATCCAGATGGATTTGAAATAAAATTTTGAAATTAATTAAGCCTTCTCCATGGTGGCTCCCTCATTGTAGAACATCAGTCCTGGGGAGATAAGACTGGCTCCCACCTTGACATTTTTTTGGAAGGCCCTGAAGACATGGTTTTGCCCGCAGGCCTGGGGATCCCAGGTTGATACAGAGCCCATCAAGTGGTTTGTTTGAATGTATTGCTGTTGCCAGGGGGGTGGGGGTTAGTGGGTTTGTATTTGGGTTTTATTTCTGTAAGCTCCCTGGAATCACCATGAGTGAGTTGGGCAGCCCTATAAATTGCTTTAATAAATAAAATAAATAAATAAAAGTTATAACAACCTTTCCTGTGGGAAAATGCTGTTGTTTTGAATTCTTTAAAAAAAAAAACATGATAGGAGGGACTTTGAAGGTTGGACACTAGAGGGAACCAGAAGGAATTAAAGATTACAATTAAAGGAAAAGAACATTTATATTTGACTTACTAATACAGAATCGAGCAAAATACTTTACCATTGGATGTACTGAAGGATATTTGTGAACAATGGAGCGAGAGGTTTATTTTAAGAGTGTCTGCCTCTATAGATAGAGTATCTTTAAAAATGTTATGGAAGAGGAACAAGTTTTTCCAGACAAGACTGATCTGAAAGTAGATTTAAAAATGACAGGCTGCAAGAATGATATCGAAAAAGATGCTACATGGGATATACAAATAAAACCGGTTGATGTCTTAATAATCAAAAGGAATATACAAATAAACTGAAAGAGTGACCTGGATGACTTTCCTGTATTGGATTTACAAAAGAGACTTGTTAAAGTTTTGAAGAATTTTGTGAGAAGGGACAAAGAAAAAATGGAAAGAAATCAAGTTCTAGGATATTATTTGAAGAGATTAAAGATTAAGATTGTTAAAAGGAAGGGATTAAAAGTTGGTTTATTTTTAGGTTAAAGGTTAAAATAGATATGTTGCTATCTCTGGTAACCCTTAATGGACTTTTGCTGGTCAGGATTGAAATGATGAGGTTTTAAAGATTTGTTGATAAGAGTTGGGATATGGGAACAAGAGATCATTTGTTATGTCTTAAGAGAAGGTGATACATTACTAAAATTGTTTATACATGTTATGATGAAGGGGGAAGTCATTTCTTTATATAATTCTTTTCTTTTTTTTTACTACATCCTTTTTTTCTTTTCTATTTTTCTATCTTTTTTATTTTCTGCACTTTTCATTTTTTCATTTTTATTTTTTTTATTTTTTTTATTTTTCTTAGTTTGTATTAGTTTTTATCTTTTTAATTGTAATGTTTAATACAATTACTTAAAAAATAGATTTTAAACTGATGGGGTTGAATAGCAAGCACTGCAGCACCCCACAAGCGAGGGGCATTGGCTCAATTTCTCAAGCCTGTTAACACTGACTGAAACCAGCCATTAAGAAAGGAGGAGAACCACTAGAAAACATTGCCCCTTGTCCCAAACCTTGCAGCTGGTCTAGAAGGGTACTGAACGTGACTGAAAGATCAAGAAGCACAAGGAAGGCCGCACTACCCCATCCTGGTTCCGCCACAGGAAATGCTGTCTCCATACTGTAACCTAGCCTGAAACTCAACTGAAATGAGTCCAAATAATCTATCTCCTCTAGGATCTTCTGGAGCTGAAGCCTAAGTACCTTCTCCACAACTTTCCTAAAAAGGGAATTGATGGACATTTTCCATGGTTGCTGGATCCAGTGATGGCTTCTTTGGGAGAGGGTATACCACAGCCTCCTTCAAGGCTGTGAGGACAACCACCTCCCTCAAAGAAGCAGATATCACCTCATGGATCCAATGACAGGATACCTCCTGGGCAGACTTGACGAAGCAGGAAGGACCTCCATCTAACAAACAGGTGGCTCAGCTCATAGTCTGGAGGAACCTGTCCATGTCCTCAGGGTTCACAGGCTACAAACTCACTCCAGATAACCCTACAGGACCCTACAATATTCTCTTCTCCCAGATCTTCATATGGTACATTAAGTGGGTAGGTGACACTGGCTGAAGCAGGAGGAATCTCAAACTTCAGCCAGGACACACACCCTGCATGATCTGCTGACACAGTGTGTGGCAATCTGTAGGATCCCCTGTATAGTATATCTACAGGTTGCATGGACAGTACTGGATGAAATGCAAGAACTTACTTGCTTCAGCCAGTATTGCTACTGTGGGCAAAGTGCCAACATTACACATGAGGTCTGGGAAAAGAGAATGAAAATGACTTCAGGAAGTCATACTTTTTCCACTGTATGATCTGGTTGTTAGCAATTACCTACTGCAGTCAATTGAAGAGTGCAGGTGTGCCTGTATCAATTAAAACAGGAGTTGGCTGCCTCATGCAGTGGTGTCCTTCAAGAATGGTTAGTCAAGCATCTTCAAGCCAAAAGTTAGGAGGACATTTAGATGTACCATTCAATTCCTAAATTAGTTGTACATTTTCCTGGGATTGTTTTGCTGCTCTTTTGATCTCTGCATAATTTGGCATCATAATAGTTTAACTTTCCTGCAAATTTATTATTGTTCTGATAAAAACCAAAAATGTTACAGGTGCTGTTAGGCCTTTATTCTGTTTTTCCTGGGTTAGATAATGGGAAGGTCAAACTTCATTTTTTTCTGAATTGAGATGGACTACCCCTGGATCAACTCAACATGGGACATGCTTTTTCCAGGGTATTGCAATTGCTCTTTAAGTGAGTCAGGCAGTCTCTCCAAAGCCCTAGTTCTTAAATACAAAAGTGAGCTTACAATTTATGTAAAAGCCATATTTGTTCTTCACACATACAAAATATAAATAGATCTAAATTTCAAATCTTGCAAAGAATACATATTAGGATTTGGTGGTTAATCCCATGTCCATAGTGTATTTCCTAATATGCACCTCCTTTCGTATTCTCTCATTAAAGATGTCAAATAAATATGGTATATAGGCAGTCCCCGGGGTTAAGAATGAGTTTCATTCCTAAGTCTGTCTTTAACTCGAATTATGTGTAAGTCAGAACTTGTACTTATGAAGTGGCTCCCTATTACTAAAAATGACAGATGGCATTCTCCTTCCCCATGCCAATGAACCGCTGAAGCTGTGCAATGTTTTCATGAACCGCTGAAAACAGGCTGTATACTGTATTAAAAATGCGCAGCTTTAGCGGTTCATAAAAACATTGTGTGGCTTCAGTGGCTCGAGGAAGGAGAACTCTGCCATTTTTAGTAACAGGCAGCCTGTTTGTAAGTATGAGTTGTCTGTAAGTTGGATGTTCTTAACACGGGGACTGCCTCTACATTAATTGGTCCAAGTGATTTGAATTTGATATTTAAACTTGCTTTTTTGTTTTCAAAGAATAAATTGCGCTACTAAGTACTATACTGTGAGGATTTCACATTCTTTGTGCTTTGGTAAGGCAGCATAAGTGTTCTTGCTTCAGTCCATGGCATTTCCAGATTAGTCAGTGTTATACTATTGCACTAAACCCATCATGTGTTTCAGTATAAGACAATTCCCACACTCTTAACTTCTTTCCAGAGATTGTTCTTTGATCATGGCGGATAGAAGGAAGGGGCTGAAATCCTGTGAATTATCCTGGTAATGTAACATAACCATGCAGATTCCAGTCTTCTGTGAATTATTACTGTGTTAGGGATGGATCTGAGCATGATTGCTTTCATTGTGAGAGAGCTGATGCTAGAATTCAAGAACCTGTAAATAGTTAGAACTATAACTCTAACTGTTTTGTGGGGTGGGGGAGGAGAGAATAAACTATAACTAGAATTCAAAGTCCTTCAATGTAACTTTGATTCTCCTGTAACAAAGTATGTAGAGAGAAACAACTGAGGATTTGATCAGGCTGTAAGAATGACATTAAGATAGCTACCTCAGTCAGAAGTCCTCTAGACTTCAGCTTCTATAATTCTGAGCCAAAGGCAGTGTTGGCTAAGAATTATGGAACTATAAATTTGTAGGTTACTGGGGTAAGAAACAGGGAAAACAAAATGTAAGGACATATCTGAAGACAGAAGAAATGGGACAGAAGTTATAGAAACCACTGGAAAAACTGTATTTATATATGTGAGAGAAAGATTACATCTTTTACCTGTGAAAGTCTCTCAATAGTTCATCTGTCAGGAAAATCTTGTATAGCTGTAGGCTTAAAATGCATTTCCAATTAAATTCTACCTTTGAGTTTTGAAAGGCTGTTATAACCAGCAAAAGGCAGGTGAGAAACAATGTTGTCACAGACTGAGGTCATGCTTGCTGAAGCATCACAAAGGTTTGAGGTGGATACTTACTACTTCACATAATTGGGTCACTATTGAGTAGTTGCTTAATTATTTATTTTAAAAAGTTATACCTTGCTTTTTTCTTATCTTCCAAAGAGAGAGAGAGAGAGAGAGAGAGTGAGAGATCATGCATAGAATTATACAGTATAAGGATGGGAAGAGACTTTATCATCCAATTCAACCTGTCCTGTCAGGAATCTACTACTAAGGTCCTTCCTGATAGATAACCATTCAGCCTTTGTTTCAACAGCTCCAGTGAAATAGAGGCCATTGCCTCCTGGGGCAATTTGATCTAAGAGTAAGAACAGTTCTTACTATTAGGGAATTTTTCCTGAAGTCCATCTGAAATAAAATATCAGTAATATCATAAATAACCATAACTATACTGTCATTAATGTCTCACAACTTACAAGATCTAAAGCTCTTTTGAACAGTTCCATTTTAACCATCTTCACAGATACCAAGAATAAGGGTACCATATGGATTACAGGGGGCAGGCTATTCCAGAAGATGGGGACCATACTGAAAAACATTAATTTTTCCTCTCCTGCAGCTCTCTCATAGGGGAGGGAATAGGGATGTGAACTCGACAGGTAGATTCTATTTGAAGCAGATAGTCCTGCACGTACTTGTACATAAAGTCATATGGGACTTCATTGGTCAACACCAGCACTTTGACTTGTACCCAGTATAACCAAGGCAGAACCTGTGCCATCACTACTCTGTGGGAAAAGTAGCTCTTACCTGCAAACAGTTGGGTCCTGTAGTTTGCACAAACTGCAGATATCAAGTAGTCTTCAAAGGCAGCTCCATGTAGGGCACATTACAATAATCTATATGGGAGGTAGTAAGGGTGTGACTCACTGTCACTAATTAATCATTTATTATCTGTCCCTTTATAGCCAATCATCTGGCATGGATGCAATCTTCACACACACGTTAAATAAGTCAGCCACTTCAAAAGCAAGCCATATTGATATTTTAACATTTCTGCAATTACACCACCTATACCTGCAGTTTTATTTTATAGCATTTAAAATATTTCTTGTCAGTTTTTATATTCAGGGTATTTGTTTGTTTGTTAAATTGCATAACATACAAATGCACTCTTGTAATAAGGGAGCAGTCAGATCTCCAGCCTACATTTTACTGTACTGTGCTTTCAATAGAGACTTCTGCAACAGTCTAGCTATGCCTCTTACCAAAATTCAAACAGGAAGAGCAAATAGGCCATATCTATCCACAGAGGACCTCTGCAGCAGGGGACATAACTTCAAGGAGTCATTTGGAAAGCACTTACCAGATCCATTTTCTCAGGGTCCCCCATGCTTCCCAAAAATTATAGGTTGTGCATGGATCTGGACTGTTTGAGGCAGAGGTTATTCTACAGATCACCCTATTTACTTTGTCAGTCACAAGCCAAAATTAATCCTGATCATATTGCAACATTCTCTGACCCTACCCATTTGGCATCCAGCCAGGGTAGATTAAAGCAAGTTTATCTTGCTCCAAAATCTTACTACAGCCCTTAGGAAGAGCCTCCTGCTTTCTGAAAGGATTTGGGTTACCCTAAATACGGCCACAGGGCACAGTCCACAGATATAATAAGGGCATAGCTTAAACATGAACTCTTAGCTGAGTCTGGTCCAATTCACTCTTGGTCTTCCTCTACCAGCACTCCAGGCATCTCCTCTGCTGCTTCTTCAGTAACCAAGGAGCTCCCTAGGATCAGCACACAGGGAAAGGCTGCTCATGACTAATCTTGTAAAATGCTTGGGTCACTACATGCTCCCCACCCTGTCCCTGGGAATGGAGGTTATAGTTCTTCTATACTAAAATCTACCACCAGTCCAAGGTAAGCTTCAGGAGGTCAGAAAAGGATTCTGCCATGCAGCAAAGTGTGTGGTATACAAGCAGGATCCCTAGCTTGCCCCCATGGCATAATGTCATAGGCATTCACAGATCTTCATTTCTAGAGAAGGTCACTGCCATATTTTCTCAGGCAATCAGACCATGGTTAATGCAGGACCTGAAACTCAGAAGGGCAAATTTTGAAAGAACTGGGATCACTGTCTTCACCCAACCAGGTCCACACGGTCATCCACAACCAAACTGCTGGTAAACATGGGCTTGTTTTGAGTTCAACTTCCGCTTTTTAAAAGTCCAAGATAGCATTTGACTAATATTAGCTCCAACAATTACTTTCCTGTAATGTTCCTGCTACTTCTACTTCTTCAGCTGAATGTTCCTTACTAGTTAGCATTAGATCGAGAACAGCTGATCCTTATGCCTTCTTCTACCCTCTGAAGGAGGAAGTTGTCAAAAACAAAATCAGGGATTTTCTGAAAGAACCATGCTTGGTGTTTCAACAGATGTCAGAATAATTAAAGTCCCCATCAGAACTTCATAAAATTTATTTCTGGAAAGCATCACCAATTTGCAGATCTTTCAAAAAAGCGAGAAATAGTAGAATCCCATTTATCACTGCTCCAATTTTATTAACATTTGCTTTTTTAAACTACAGTTTTATACTTAGCTAGATTAATCTGCTCTAAGTGGTATATCATTCCTACTATATTCACCCCATTCTGTTAAAAAAAAGAAAAGAAGCAGGAGTTGCAGGCACTTTGATCTTTTTTCTTTATAGCACATGATTTGTAGCACACGATCGAATCTTTTTTTCAAAATTTGGATTGGATCAAATCAAATCTTGTTTTCTTTGAAACCTTAATTATGAATTGGAACTGCAGTAAGCTATCTATGAATCTTGATTAAACAGATCTTGTTTGATTTGTGCAGCTTTAAATATAGTGCATGTTATGTAGATCCTTTCTTAGTAATCCCATTTATTGTACCATTCCTAATGCCCAACAGAGGGCAGCAGAAGCTCACAACTCTATATTGCCAAGAATTGGACTGCAATAGGAATATGATCTGTGACTTCCTATCTTGACGTTTTACTGTTTCATTTATTAAAATGATATCCAATATATATTATATCATTAAAATTAGTACAGGAGAAGGAATATTAATTTCACATTCTTCCCAATTCAACCTTCTTCATTACAGTCAAGTCTTCTGTACTTGTTTACACTGCATCTCTCAGTTCCTGCCCTTCCACATCTCCCTGATGGAGATGGTTGAATTTGTATCTGGCACTAAGGCTATCCTTTCTGTGCAATTTGCTCCAAAGTTTTCTTGCACAAGCACTATTGAAAGGTACTAAATGCATTCACATTATATATTTCAACGGGATTCTCACGTATACCAATTCCACTGTGTGTCAATATGTGTGTGCATGTGCACACATAATTTAGTAAATGAAAACATTGGCTAAAAATAGGAATTCATCCTCAGACAGAGAATGCTTTGTAACTAAGGTTACCATCTGTTCCAGAAATAAAACATCACTATCATTTTCATATGTTAATTCCATCAAATTGATGCCAGTTTCAAAGGACCTTGCTTTATAGCGAGGCTGAGTTTGGGCAAATCCAACATTGTGATTTCTGAATAACAATTACACATAGTCTGCTGTGTTAAAGAAACAGAGAAGGGCAAGTAAAATTTACAGCTTCTGCTTCATTTGCTATTTCTTTACTTTCTTCTCTCAGCTAATCCTTTGTCTTCTCTTAAGAACTGCATGAGGTTTATCTGGAGGGTAAGTATCATGTTTCCTTCTTCTGTACTTTTCTCTGTTTGGCTTTTTACTTATTTTCCTTACTCTGTTCAGCAACAGAATCTAATGCAAGATACTAGAGATTGTTTGCTACAATACTTGTAAAGGAAATATTACTCTGAACAGTCCTCCTAAAGTAGTCACAGTGATGATGTAATGCATAAAAAGAGGCCAAATAAATCCAGTTACTTGTCCAATTTGTTTTAGTTTTTGCAAAATGTAGACCAATTGTGGTATACCTTACACCTCCCTCCCCACATAAATACAAAACATAAAAATGCACACACATACACAAAGCTCCTGGCTCAAGATACTTTGCTTATTAGTTTGAGCTGTTAAACACCTTACTCTTATTTGGCTATTGTGTTATACCTGCACCTTTTACTTAGCTGGGTAAGTCAAGCTTTGGATGAACTAAGCAGGATAAAAATGTGCCATCTGGTGAAAAAAAAAAAAAAAAGAAGGCCTTTTCATTCATGATTTTGCAACCTGGAGATTGGGCTTCCATATCATGTTATTATCATGGTTTGTTGAACAGACTATAGTTGCCTAGGTTCAATCATCAGGTTAAGCCAGAGCCATGATTTATAAATCACATTGGCTGGGTTCTCGCACCATACTAAGCCCTAAGCAAACTAACTATCTCTCTGTGTGTATACTCACTCTCTGTGAAATGTATGACCAAACTTTGAGACTTGAATACAGTGCTACTTTTTATTTGGGGATGCACAGTTGCTCAGAGATTACTATCACATGCAGAATGCTATAGCCTCTTTCATCTTGGGCAGGTATGGACTGGAAGGACTGCTATGAAGCAATCTTTTGGACAAGGCTGGTGTTTATTTATTTATTACATTTATCCCCGCCCATCTCCCCCTAATGGGGGACTCTGGGTGGCTCACAACTCATTAAAACAACAATTAAATATACAATTACATAAAACCTAAAACCTGTACGAAACAATTACTAAAAAAGAAAGAGTCCAGGAGGCCGATGGTTCAGAGCAGCAAGTGCCGTTATAGAAGAAGCATATGTAAAATGTTAACTTCTTGTATTATTTGTGACTTAACTTTAAATGCATCAAGTTATAAAAGATTTGTCTCTTTCACAAAGAATGCTCCTTCCTTATTTTCCATCATCATCTCATGATCAGCTGGAAGTCTAACAATATATGTGAAAATTGGTTACCTTATCAGCTGTTTTTTCCAGGAAAAGTCATATTGTAAGGGCAGGGCAAGCGGTGATTTTGAGCTAAATGTATGTGAGTAAGGAATAGGAACTCACTGGAAACCATATGTACACTTCTCTGCTTCAGCTGTTGGCCCTTCTGCTGAAAGGAGTGATTCTCAGTAATCAGAGCTGGAAAAGCCTCCTGGCTGTGAATCACACAGGATTCCTGCAGAAAATGTTCTCAGCTCTGATATCTAATTATCTCATCCTTGCTATGTGTGTGAATTAGCTATCCTCCAACTCAGTGTTTCTCCACCTTGGCAACTTTAAGATGTATGGACTTCAACTCCCAGAATTTCTCAGCCAGCAATGCCAAACAGAGAAGTCCTGCACTTTTTTCTGCCAGTTCTCTTTCAGTTTGAAAGAGAATTTGCTTTTAAAATGTGACTCAAGTCTCCTAAGACCAATATTAATGCCAGCTTATCCTGATTAATCAACAGTGCTAGGTATTGTCTTATCCTTTATTTATATTGCCCACCAAGAGACGTAACATGGCTCGATCCTTATTGGGAGTCCTCAGATGTGGGTAGCCAGATGTTACTCTGTGGGGTTCAAACCCTCTACCAGGAATTGAACTCACATATCTTTGCACTCTAGACTATATGCTATCCATTAGCCATAGGAGCTATGCAGGTCTTGGTACTCAGGGGTTACAGGAAGAGATATCTAGAAGAATGGTATATTCTCTCAGAGCAGAGAGATACAGATATTGCATTATGGCACTCCCCATATATGGGGTTTTACTTCTACACCCCACCTTTGGAGGAGGGCAATTTCTTTATTTTTACATAGTTTATATCCTGTATTGTACAGTATTTTCAAGTACATTGACCCCCAGGAGATACCACATGACCAGTTTCATCCTTAAATAGAGAAATCTTTCCCCTCCAAGAGTAAAGTAAAACCCCACACAGGGAGGTGTGACCTAAGGCAACCTCTGAATCTCTTTGCCCTGAGAACTTAAGGGAAGTGTTATCATTTCTAATAGGTCTTCCTTTTCTTTCATAGTAGGAAGAGATACGTGCATTCGGAGCTGAAATGCTGTGGAACCATTAAATGACCAAAAAGCTCAGAGAGATAGCAATAGAGCAGCTGAAGCTGAAATCTGTATTGGTTGGTAAAGGCTTTGCTTGGCTTTCAACAGAACTCCCCCTTCCCTTCCTGCTGATGCCATCCTTTGAGGCTCCTGCCAACACAAGGCAGATTACATATACCCTAAGCCCACCAGTCCAAATTAAAGCCTCGTCGGATTCTCCCTGGGTAGAATGTGCCTTTTAGGCTGGAAGCTATACCTCCTTTCTGAGCTGTTGCTTTTCTTTCCACAGGAAGGGTGCAATTAACTGCTGTACATCACCCGGCTTGAATGCTTTGCCTTGTTTAACACAGGCTTTAATTAAAGACCCCACGATGTTAGAAAGCCACAGTAATTATTCATCTGAAAACATTTACACAGAGTCCCTTGTTTCCCTTCTTCAATAAATTATCAACTTCACATCTCCATAATTTATCAAAATGACTAAAAATACATTGTCTCAGCCCCCATGACCTCACTTGTTCTGGGTTTGTGTCTCCAAAATGTGATCAGTTTGTTTTCTTAATGGAGATTTCCTGCTGACCAGGAAAAGAGAGGAAGAAAAAGGATGTAGCTAACCCACTTGATGAAGATGGTGCCTCTTGTCCCTCTTCCATCTGAAGATGATGGTCAGCTATCACATTGGATGGCTTGAACAGAATACATAAGAATTCATTGAATTACTTTTGAAAAAAACTATAATACAAAACAATATACACTTATAAGCTGTATCTGGGCTTTGTCAATGAACCATGTGTTATCCCCCAGTCCCTAGGAATCTCTTTTTCTTTTCCTCCCTTGCTTCAGAAGTAACTTGACTGCTGGGTTATGTTACCAGCTGTACACATTGCTGTAAATGATAATATTTACTTTTGGCTTAGCATGTGTGAACTCAGTCATTATGGTCTCTAAAATGTGGTGTATATGTAGCTTAACAAATTACATTATCATTTTGTCTGTTAAACCTTGACTAAGAAATTCAGTCTTCAGACTGCAGTGTGTGCAGTTTTGGATGCCCCTCAGTTTGCCTGTATTATACCACTGCTGAATGAGCTGCACAGGCTTCCAATTTCTTTCTGGGTTCAATTCTAGGTGCTGGTTATCACCTTTAAAGCCCTGAATGACATGGGACCAGTCCATCTGTGGGACTGCCTCTCCCTGAGGGTATCTGCCCATTCCACCTGGTCAAATAAGGTGGGTGCATTCCAGATCCCTTCCCTTAAATGTTGTAATCTAGTAGGACCTAGGAAGTGCACCTTCTCAGTAGCAGCCCCTGTCCTGTGGAATACCTTCCCCCTTGAGATCCAGCAAGCCCCTGCTCCTGGGAGCTGTTTTTGGAAGCTTATTTTTATTGTTTCTCTACATTGTTATTGCTGTTGGTGTGAGCTGCCCAGAGTTACAAGTCATAATCAGATCATAAATATATAAAGAACTACACTAGAAATTTGTGTTGTTTGCTTGAGTGATGCTGAATGTTTACTATCTTTTATTTTTATTTTTTTGCAAAAGTATAATACAAACTTTGATTTTTATTATGTGCCACCAAGTCATATTCGACTCCTAGTGACCACATAGATTTTCTCCATGATGATCTACCCCTAACCTGTTCTTTCAAGTCTCCCAGTGGTGGACTCATTGCCACTGTAACTGAGTCCATCCACCTTGCTGCTGGTTGTCCTCTTCTTCTCTTTCCTTCCACCTTTTCCACCATCAGAGCCTTTTCCAGAGAGCTGGGTTTTGCATAATGTGTCTGAAGTAGGATAATTTGAGCCTGGTCATTTGTGCCTCAAGTGAGAACTCTGGGTTGATTTGTTTGATGATCCATCTGTTTGTTTTCTTGGCTGGTTGTTCTACCTGTTGTTATTAGTTTGGTCTTCTTTATACAGGTAGTCCTCACTTAGAGACCACAGTTAGGACTGGCAGCTCTGTTAAGTGATGTGGTCGCTGAGTGAAACATCACATGACCATGACAGACTTACAACATGACTTCCCATTCAGTTGTTAAGCATAACAAATGCTCAAAAAGAAATAAGTGAAAAGAATATAACAGAAAAAAAATAATAAAATACGTCGTTACAACAATAAACAGTTACAATTCATATATAATTTTCTAATACAAACATTATGCAGGTATGTATATATTTCTAATACATTTATATAGCTATCATGTTTTTTTTTAACCTACTGTATTTTGCATAAATGAATCCCATATTTCATTGTACTTACCCATACAAAGTCTATGTCTATAGGCAATTCACTCATAGGTGGCAAGTGTAATCAGGTCTTCAATCCATTGAGTGAATGGGGCCATACATTTATCTTTCGAATGCTACAATATAAGTGTTTTAGCCATAGTAAGGGCACGGAGAATCCATTTACACTGTCCAGTTGTCAAATTCTATGTACTAGGTATGTAATTCAAAAGAATATTATCCTCTGAGAATTTTAGTTTTTGTCTCATAGTTGCATTGAGCTTCTGAATTATTAACTTAAACCCAATATTGGCTAGCTGTGGCATACCTTGAAGATAAAAGGTAAATTCTTCCTTTTATTCTCCATATCTATTTAGGCTTTTCTTAATTGAGTAAATATTGTCATGGATGACAGCCTCTTTGGAAGCAGAAAAATTGCTTTTCTGAACTCCGTTCAGTAATTCCATTTACCTAAAAGTGGCTTTGTTGGATGTGAAAAAGATACAGGGGCATAGTCAGGATATCTAAGACATGCTAATACCTTGTTCCTGCAGTACAAGGTTCAAATTGTGGAATTTGTTACCAGAAACTATAGCAATGCCTACCAATTTGTATGGCTGTCAGAAATGTATAATAAGCCTTTTAATAGGCAATAAAATAAATAAATAAAAGCTCTCTTAAGTTGAGCTCACCTTCTGGTGACTATATGGACACAACCAGACAGTTTTCTGGCAACAGTATATAAGTGGTTTGCCATTGTCTTCTTCTAGGTAGTATTTTTTATTTCCATTTAGCTTTCAGGCCTGGTACTCCCTGCTAATGTAGGACATAATTTATGCGCTAATTTAAGTTTCCCACTAACTGCCATTCATTTGTGACTTTTGGCAAGTCCATTCATCTCAGTGCTGATTATCCTTTTCTTCTGTTAGCTACTACAATTCCCAGAATTGTGGATTTCTCAAGGGAGCTGGGTCTTCATATAATGTCTTTTGTCCCTCAGTCTTCTCTAAAACCAGCTTGAACATCTGGCATCTCCCTTTCCATATAAGGCTGTAATCTGTTTTGGATGATCTTATGCCATCTTGTATGGCTGTCAGAATGAGTCCCATCTTATGCCATCTTATTTTGCTGGCATGTGAAATTAAGGATACTGACAATAGTTTGCACACTCTTTGGTATTGGAAAGTAGACTGACCTCTTTCAATCTATTGGTCATTGTATTGTTCTCTACATTTGCTGGCATAGTTTGATTCTTACTAATCCTTTAATGATTCTTCCTTTGTTACTTCCATATTTCTGGGGATATTTCATCAATTCCTATAGCCTTCCAACTTAGTAATGACCAAAGTGCTGCTCTAACTTCATCTTCTGATACTAGAGGTTTTTGTAAATAGGGGATATCTTCAAAGATATCTTGGATGTTGACATCTCTATTCTATGGAATTTTAGTATATTGCTTCCATCTTCGTTTGATTTTCTTTGACTTAGTTACTATCTGTCCATTAGCTTCTGTTAATATACTAATTCAAGGTTGAAACCACCTTCTAGGACTTTCATGGAAGACTTTCCTTGTTTTTCCATGTCTGTTTCCATTTTTTAATATCTTTACAGTTGTGATCATAATATGGCTTCTTGCCTCTTTCAAAATTCTTTTGCCTCTTAACAAAATTCTTTGTTAAGTTCCTTTCTGAGATCTTTGCTATTCTTGGATTTGGCTTTTCTTCTCTCCTTGGCAATTTCCACCATTTGTTCTGACATCCAGTTTGCTTTCTTCTGCTCCTTGGTCTTTGGCAGTTTCTTTTCACATTCACCCTCAACAACTTCTTTGATTTTATTCTTGTTCCTTTGGTTCCCTGTCAATGAGGTTCAGGACTTCAAAGCCATTTATTTGATAAAATAGAGAAGTGATTCTTCCTCAGAATCTGAAATGATGCTTTTGCTGTTGTCACTAAAGTGTTTATCTATTTCTGACATCTTCCTGTATTGCTGCTCCCTGATACAGGTGCCTCATTGCCTTAGCTGGCAGCTGGGATGGCCTTCACACCTTGGGTGACCCTTATGGGAATATATATTCTTGCTATATATTCCCAGCATTGTTTTCTCATCCCTCCCAGGAACATCCCCGCCAAGATGAGGCAGCATAGCAGGATTTTAGGGAGGACAGGAAATATACAGAATGGCAAAATAGGGTATCCCAAAATATCCAGGGAGAGGACACCTTTAACAGAACAACCTTTAGTTAAGATGATTTACTGGTTAAGAGCAGCAAAGGAGAAATAAAAAATGGCACAGGCAGCTAAAATATGGGACTGAAATAGGAATATATAGGACAGCATTTCAAAAAGTAAATAGACTTGTGTTATGGGATTCTTGTGCCAATATGGCATTGGATGTTGGTTGCTGAATGTGATAGAGCAAGATATGAGGGAAGTAAAGGATGCATAAAACTAAATTGAATGCTTGGTGAATAGTTAAACATGAGAACAGTAAGACAAGGATATTTAGTTAAAGCATTTAGGTATAAATGCATAAATAATGCCTGTGATGACATTAGAACTGCGTTGGTTGTAGATATGAACATACATGTATTTTTATATTCAAATGATGCTACATTGCTGGCTGAGAACCCAAATGATCTGTAGCATCTGTATGATGCAAAAAGGAGTACAGATCTGATAATTAGTAATATCAAGGACTATAATAGTTGTGTTTGACAAGGAAAGTGAAGGGAACAATTACATGTTATACATACAGGGTGAAAAACTAGAGCAAGTAGATGTATTTTTTTTTATCTTGGTAGAATGTTTACTAAAGATGGGAGCATAGACATTTTAAAATGTGAAAATGCCGGAAGTCTGTGGGCTGTTGCAAGGCATAAATATTTGCCCAAAGAAGCAAAAAATGTCCATGTGTAAGAGTATATTTCTGACTTTACTCATAAACTGAACAATTGTCACAGGCTGTCCATTTGGAGAAACTGTTATCCCAGGCCTGCTAATCTACTTTCTGAAGAAACCATTGCTCAGTGTTTACTTTAATGTTGTTATTATAAGGAAAAGATATCTCTTCTTTCAGTAAAATCTCAAGGTCAGTCTGATACATTTTATCACCCCCATCTGATAAAATTACTTTATTTCAATGTTGAGTGTATAGCTGCTGAGTGTATAGCACACTCATTAGGTACTGGTTGATAAAGTAATTAATAGTGTTTTTTGAAGTTTGCCCATACAGAGTCTATTTGTTTCTTTTGAATTACCTTATATAAGGTCAGTGATCAAAATAAAAATCTGCCTGAGCTAATTTCTAAACTGTAACTCTTGCATTTTAATATTTTAGAACTTTAAAATTTAAAAAATTTAAAATTTAAAATTCTGATATTTAATAGCATGATGTGAAAATTAGCAATAGTTTAGTTGATAGCTAAAAGACAATGACATAAGTTATAAATAACATGATTTATAGATGTTCTGTGGAACTGCCACAATGAATCCTGCTAAAGGGTTTGTCTGGAAACAGACCTGGATTTAAGATTGTATCAGTGAACTTTTGGGTGGCCTATGATGAATTGCTATTTCATCAAAAAATAACATTCTAAACATTTCCTTTTTTAGGATGAAATGGTGCTCATTCTTGCTATTTTGAGCCACTTAAATGATGTGAAATCCATCTGCGATGTACTGTTCTACTCCATATTGAATCTTGATCAATGGACTTAATTGATTATTACAGCTGGACTCTGTTCCATCCACTGAGAGACTGCTTGTTTTCTTTCAGTGATAGGGAATGTGCAAAAATAATCAAAAGTTAGATTGACATCTACTGCTCAGAGGCATTAATGGGGAGTTTGCTGTCATCATCAGTATGAAACAGCAGGTCCCATTTCCCAACTTGTCATTATTGACAATCCAGTTAATTGAACTATGCCTGAAAGAACAAGTGGACACATGAGTCCAAGGCTTATCAAACATTGTTATAATTCATATAATAAGCTCCCTAGATAAATCTAAAGTGTAGACAGTAGCTTGCTGGCTGAATGCCCTCTTAGCCCAAGCCCATAGGCAACTAAGCAGATAAACCAATTGAAGAAGTAGTAGCACAACTTTTTAGCTTTTGTCTCCAGTATCCTCCTAGCAGAATAAAGCCTGCAGCTATAGCTGAGGCAGTCAGATAAATGGGTTGCAGGGCTTGTCTTAATTCCTCCCAGCCAAACATGCAGTGTGTCAAATACTAAGAATTTTGAAAAGCCTAGATTCCTGGAGCTTCACCTTATCGTAGTTAGAGAAAACATACCCTCATGTGACCATATAACCTGTTTTTTATTAGTCAAGGTCTGTCAGGCCTAGCCCAAGGAACTCCAAGAGACAATGCAAATTCAGTTCAGCTATGTTTATTAGCTACTGTACAACCTCTAGCAAGAATCTTCCCAGACTGAAACCCCATATACCAAGTCAGCCAGCCACAACAGTGTGAATTCCTCAGGGAGGTGCCACTCTCATCTTCTTGTAGCTCCCATGCTCCTCTGGCGAGCTAAGAAAATGTTTATCTCCCTGAGCCTGGCCTTCATAATTCCATTCCATCACAAGGTCTACCAATACTAACTGACAGGGGTGCTGTGGCCAGATTTCAAAACTGAGAACATTTTAAGAGCTAACACATTGCAATCTTGGGTAGACTCAAGAAGGCATTCACCTTATGAAAATTCCAAGTACAGTGAGATTACTAGAATTGAACCTATGAAATTGTTCAGTTACATATATCTTTCTCTTTTCATATCAGCTTATATATAATGGGACAAGGAAAACAGCTGGATGAGAAATAGCTATCCAAATGTTTGAAACATTAGAGTGTATGTAATAGACCAGTATTCACTTTTGTACATCTACAATGTGGTGGAATTAAAACCCATCCCTGAGGGTGAAGTCTACAAAAACCATGTCCATGGATATCAAAGTGCCTGGAAGTAACTTTTTTGGAGCTCACTTGGAAAATCGTCATCCTGATCAAATGTTCATAATGATACAGATTTGGGAAGCCTTCCCCAACCTGATGCTTGTCAGATGTGATAACTGGCAATCTGAAGACTTGACTTTGCTGCGTAATCCCAGTTTTGTGATGATTGAACAAAGAAGGTATTTTCTTGTAATACTAGACTTTAGGTGTTTGTTATGAAATTGATTGTTAGGAGATGCAGAACAGACAATAGAAGCATTTCTTCACATAATTTGAGTGAGTTTATGGAATGAGATCCAGTGATGGTCACTAACTTTGATGGTTTGGATAGGTAACTTGACAAATACATAAACCATCAAGTGTGATGGAATGTACAGTATCTACGAAGAGGAGAGTGATGTGAGAGATCAAGGCTATCAGGAAGGAGGGGCTGCATTCCAGGAAGGAAAAGGACAAAAAAGACAACATGGTCCACAGGAGGAGCGTAGGAAGTGAAACAGATTCAGGATAGCCACTTCCTAGAATCTCCCAGGGTATATCCACTTGTTGCAATAGTATAGATTTAGTCTGGCAAGATTCTGTCTATAAGGTATAAGCAAATAAAGGAACTTAACTGGACTGTTTCACCGTTGTTTTTGGGCTGGGCCTGACATCAAGGAACATTTATATTAGTAGATAGTAAGTAATTGAACACTAGCTGCTGAGGAGAAGCAGTTTGAGATATTACCTTCAAACAATTTGAGAAGTAGGATGCTATTCTAAATGGCTGTTTGCCCTGACCTAATGGGGCTTATTCTTATGGTTCATTCTAATGGCAATGTTTTCTTAGGGTGCCAGTGACACAGGACAGAAGAATAATATAAAGCTGCATGATAGGCATCAAACCAACAGGACATGGATTTCTTTGCAGTCAGTGGTGTGGTCTTACTATTAATTTTCAAAGCACATCCCTTTAAATAGTTGCCATAATGCAGACATGACAAACCTAATACTCTCCAGATGTGGTAAGACTGCAGCTCTGAATCAGGTTGGGCAGGGTTTTTCTAAAATATACTTAGTGACCTGCCTTGCCTGCCTCTTCAGGATAATTTATTTTCAAATTGACATAGCAACAGATACACTTCTTTTTAAAAGGGTACTTCAGTTTCAAAAAGCCATTTCTTTGAAATACTTCAGTGTTGCTGGTCTATAAAATATATGCTACATCAGTGAGCTTCTGTTAAAAAAAATAAGACTTCCTTGAATCAAGCTCAACTCACAGTATTGACTTGACCATTTCTATATAGGTTTTGTTTTGTTTTTTGCAGTAATATAAAAGAGGTTTGGCTATTGCTTTCTTACTTCACAACCTAGGCTAATGTTAGGTATCCTAATGGTTTTCCATCCAAGTGCTTACTAGGTTCCAACCTACCTAGCTTTTTCAGATCAGCCAAGGTTGGTTAGGTGCTGCTACCTGCTTAAGCTTGAGATTTCTTACAAGGATAATACTCTCATGTACAGTTACTACTTCAGTTAATTGCTATAACAATTAATTTCTCATGTCTTTAATTTCTTATGTTGCTTACCTCAAAAGGGAATACTATTCTTATAGATACATGAACACCCCCCCCACACACACACACATGTATGCATACACATTATGAAACATGTTACAGTGGCTTGAGGGAAGATGAACAGTCCCTTTGAGACAGGGAGTGAGAAAAAAAGTAATGGCCCAAGAAGGTTTGGGGTTGTCTAGCAGCAAAATGTATGGCAGGGTTGGGGAAAATCTTAATATTCCTCATTAATTCTGCTGGTTGGGTATCTGTGAGGATACCTACATTGAGTGGAATCTGTCTAGTAAGACCTAAGAGGGATGGTTCACTCTGGTTCCCTACTCTTAGGGAGTGTCACCTTTAGGGACTGTGGGGATAGGTCTTCTCCACAGCTGTCTCTGCCTTCTGGAACAGCATAATTCCAGGAATCAGAATGGCCCCTCCATGTTAGCATTCCAGAATGCTTTTAAAATAGGCATTTTTGGAGGGTCTTTGTGGATGGAGTGAATTCTGGTTCTTCCTGATGAAGTGTATTTATAGTTAATTAACTTTTTCAAGTTATTTTGTAGTATATTGTGTTTTAATCTATTTACTGTATCAGTAGCATTTAGATATTTGCTAGGACTGGCATAAAAGCTTCAGTAAGTAAGTAAATAAGAAAATAAATTTATAACAACTGAAGGGCCAGAGATTCTTCACTTTTAGTTATAAAACAGTATCATCTCATTTGGCTTCAAAATGTTGTGCAGGGACAATCAAGGTAAATAACCAGCTGGTAGGCAGAGGAGTTATAGCACTGCTAGGTTTAGAGTAAATAATTTAATATTGTAATTCAGCCTTGGGATTAATTCTATTTCTTCTTAATCCATTTTTTTCTGGAAAAAAATTGAATGGTAAAAGCCACAAATGCAAACGTTTCCTCATTAAAATTAATAATGAATTATTCATCCACATTTGGTAGCCTGATAGACAGCAATGCATCCAATGACTTTTAAGTGGTAAAAGAATGGGCCTTTCTTTCTAGAGATTTCCTATAAAGGCAGATTTATGTAAACAGCATGGTTAACGATGGAAAACCATATTTATAACAGAAAAGAATAGTGATCATTAACTATTCACCCTCACCACTGTCTTCTTGTGTCTTCTAGTAAGACTTAAATTTTGATATATTGAAGGAAGCAGAAGCATACATTTGCATGCAAGAGTGCATAGCAACAGATAGTTGGTTGCCAACTTGAAGCCCCACAAGACTATGTTTGGGGTCCTAAGTGTTTGTGACATGAGGGTCAGATGCTAAAACTGAAGGGGCAAAGTCATGCTGTTGACTCACTCTGGAAATCTGATTAAATAGATGCTATTAGTTTCTGTGCCAAAAAGTCAAAGCTCTTCAACTCAGAGGGGAACTGAACGGTAATAATCATAGGTGAGCTGCTATCATAGCAGGTCAGGAGTAATGGTGAAAACTGACTTCAAGAAGTGACCTCTGTTCAGGGAAATATAATTTAGTAAGCATTATTGAAACCTAGTGGGACAAACTCATGAGTGAATGCAAGGATTAGGCCATACAATTTATTCAAAAGGAATAGGCCAGGCAGAGAGGGAGGATGAGTGGCATTATATGTGAAGGAATTGCATATGTAGAGATTTGAGCACAAGGGTCTAGCTGAGAGAATTTAGGTAAAACTACAAGTAAGTAAAAACAACGGTAATACTGCAGGGATGAGCAATAGTCCTCCATGTCAGGCAGAAAATCTGAATAATGCCTTCTTCCAAGACTAGATTACAGAACTTTTAGAGAAAAGAGACATACTGATAATAGAATGCTCCATATACCTGAGCATCTGTTAGAAAACCAACTCAGCCAAGAGTATAAGATCCCCCAAATTCCTTAATAGTCTTAATATATAAGGTGTGTGGGGTTTTTTTTTTTGGCCCTTCCTAAAATTCATGCATTAATTGTAATATCTGCATGAGGCAGTTTTTAAATGTATACCAGGTTAGGTGCCCAGAATAGTGTAAGGGTTCTGCTGGTGTATTATCCAAGCTACTCCTTGCAATATCCCTTATGAGCCAATTGGAACAGTCTGAAAGGTAGCAATGGATTGTCCATCTTGAGGAATGTTAGTTTCCACATGGGGCTGTCCAATCAGGAGTTCGTGCCTATCATAGGAATGATGGACCTGTCCCAGTTAGTATCTAGCCCCACGCATACAGCAAAGCATTCTCGAGATTTGACATTCTGTTCAGGTGTATCTAGTGATACAAGAATCTAATTCTGTTTTCATGGCCAAATTATTCTCTGTTTCATTTTAGGCTGATCACATCACCATGCTGTGGTTAGCAATAGTGCTTGTTTTTAGAAAGGAAATATCAGAGGAAGAAATGCTATTGACTGTTTGGAGGATCTATAAAATACAAGAAAGGGAGAAAATCAAAGTTAATAAAAGGAAAAAAAAAACCCTATCAGCCATCTGTATCCCCTGTCAGTTGTTGTTATTTGCAATATTGCATACTCCCTGTGCAGAAAAACCCTATCTCTTTCACAGGGATTAAAGAATCTCAGTCTCACAAATGAACAAGGCACAGTTTAGGTAGGAACTGCTGCTGAAGCAGCTGCTTCAGTCTGCCAAATAGTAGGGCTGGTCCTGTGTGGAAAAAGCAGTTTGATCTCCATAGCATGCTGGGGCACATGATTCTCATGTTACACCATGCATATACTCACTGCATTGTGGCTATGAGTGATTTAAAGCTGCCTCAGTGTGGTGGTTGCATTCTGAGGATCAACTTTTGTTATAGCTTTGAGGATAGCAAACAATTTGTCATTTATAGCAACATGTGTTGCTCTCTTACTAAATGCAGAGTTGATTTCAGCCATAGAAGAGCAATAATTACTTTCACAAAATTAAAAAAAGAAAAAGAAAGAAAAGAAATGAAGAACAATATTCCATAATTCTCCTGCCAAGAGGACAACAATGGAAAGACACAGGATGACAGCCATATTCTTTGGTGCATAAGAAGTGCTGTTTTCTTATGCAGGCAGATTGCCCAAACAAATCTAACTCAGGCATCAAGAGTTTGCAGCATTTTCACACTGGGTGATTATTTTAAAGGTATCCGTTATAGATCTAATAGGTGTTAATGTGGATGTAAAGATGTTGCTAGGAAACTTGTGGGAGCTAAATGAAGAAATGCTGCTAATAGAGGCACTGACAGAGTGGAGATAAAATGCTTTTAGCTTTTCTAGCAGAGATAAAATGTCTTCAGCATTTAAACATTGATTTCATTATTTAAGCACATCCTTTCAAAGTGAGTGAAAGATGCGTGTGATGTTGTAGTGTGATAAGTATAACAGATGCCCTTGCAACTGTCCAATCCCCCTCTTACCTCCTTGGTGGGTCAGTGCTGAGCAGATGAACTGGGACTGAGGAGACCCAGGTTCAAGTTCCTATTCAAACATCTGTTCATTGTGTGTTTTGGGGCTAGTTGTTATCTCTTAACCCAACCAACCTTATGACACTGTTGTTATGAGACTGCAATACGAGCCCACCTTCATGTTCACTGTCTTGGACTCTTAGATCGGATGTGAATCATTAATGTAATTAAAAGCAAAAACAACAATAACAACAAAGTAGTGCTAGTGCTTGAGCTTTGTGGCCCACAATGGGTTACTCTCTATTCCTTCACTTCAAGAAATAGAGTAAGAATCCTGTCATCTATTGAAATCATATTTCCTTGTAGTTAGTAGGAAATTAAGGCACTGTGATACAATGGTCAGACTGTTGGACAAGAATTGGAAAGAGCCGGGATCAGATACCCACAGAACTTGTGTCTGTTCTCTCATTTAGCATAGCCTAAGTTAATATGGGGATTAAAATGGGGATGGGTGGGGCATGCCTACCATCTCAGAAGATGAATAGAATCAGATGATTCAAAACTGTCTTTTGCAGTCACCATATTCAGGGAGGCTGACAAACTCAGCCTAGTCAAGAGCTCCAAAAGGCAGGTAAATTATACCCCTGCTATAGAGGGGGCCTATTAGACAGCTCCTCAAACCCTACAATTGATGTAATCCTTACAAATAGGATAGCATTGCATGATGTGGATTTTTTTCCACATGGGTGGACTGGGCTGCTCCTTCTGTGGCATAAATCTGTACTGTGCAACAGGAGGTGCCATGTTTGAATGAAGCATCAGTTAGGCATCCCGAGTTATAAAATTCTCTGTTTGGAAGCACAGAGGTGTTGGTGCTAAGATCCTGGCTTAATTCCCACTTGAGTAATTATATTCTGCTTCCTCTTGCAGTTTCAGCAGGATAGCATATTCTTCACTGTCTGCCATAATGTCAGAAACTGTTGAAGGAAAAACCATCCAGGGAAATCCTGTGACCACAAAATAACTGAAGAAATGAAGAGAAGCTAAAACAAAGAAAAATATTTTAAAACTTGTTTAGAAACCACTATAATATAGTGGTTAGATTGCTGGATTAAAACTGGGAAGAATTTCCATATAGGTTGAAGTTTTCATTTAGTCAGTCACCTATATGTCAGCCTAACCTAGCTCATAGACATAGCTGTCTGTTCCTAACCGTGACAATTGTGATGTCACAATGGCAGCTCTGCCCTTTCCTACTTGTAATGTTCTGCATGCTTTGCTCTCCTGACTGTAGGTGCCTGTACTCACAGAATTCTTGTTAGGACTAAATTGAGAGTGGGGTGAGCCTGGTATACTTTTTTTATTAGAAGAAAAACAAGCTGTAAATGCAACCAATTCATAAATATATTTCAAGGATGACCTATATTCCAGCACTTTTTAAAATACCACTATAGAAACATGTGTATATGTCTTTATATGGGTGCCTGCAGTTCTATAGCACATACAAAACCATTTTGAAATGTAACTATTTCATCTTAAAATACATTTGAAGGCAGGTAACATGGGATATGCTTGATTTGTTGTTAGGAGTTATTTATTTTCTGAGTAAGAACTATCTCCATTGATGGCTGTTTGTAGATGCAGGACATTCTCCATTGGTCTGGATCTAGACTGAGCAGGAAGTTAAACATTTAAAATGCAGCATTTGAATCTAGACTGAGCTGTGCTGCATGCACAGTTTATGATGAACATGCACTCATACACTCTCACACATTCACATATCACATCTGAGAGCCAAGCTATGCTGTTATTGTCACATATTGTCCAAAGAATGTGTTTATATTTCAAAATTCGAATTTCAACACTTACATTTGCAGCAAGGGACAATTTTGCTTTCGATCGTATGTATTTACTTCCTTATTTCTTTAATTTTTGTCTTGCCTTTCTTCCAGGAGTTCAAGGCAGTGTGCTTAGCACTTCAACTTTTCCCACATCACAACAACCATCTTAAACTGATACTGCCTGTCCCAAATTCTCCCATCGTCTTTCTATGGCTGGAGATTGATTTGAACCTGGTTCTTCACAGTCTGTAGTTCAGCAGTTGCTCCTCCATATTCTCATGTCTTCTGCTTCATATATTTTTCTGTTTTGCTTCCCCCTTTCCTATTCATTTCAAATATTCTACAAATAGAGAAATAGAAATAGAAACCAATCCAGTTCAAAAGCTGCTGCTGCTGCTGCTGCTGCTGCTGCTGCTGCTGCTATTATTATTATTATTATTATTATTATTATTATTATTATTATTATTTAAAGAGAATTAATTTGTAGCTTCATAAAGTCAAGTGGCTGATTTCTCTGAATCTGGAAGTGCCTGGAAAACTCTGACAGGTAACTCAGGAACAAATGAGATATTTAAGGGTTCTGTGCTGTTTTCCTTAGTATATTTTATTTTAAACTAAAAATAATCTGACCAAGCTGGCAGTCTGAGCAGAGAAAAAAGTGAGAGAGTCACTTCTTTCCCTCGTAATATAATTCAACTCTGTATCATCTTCCTCAAGCTGTTCTGCACACAAGGAGGCAAATGTATGGAGATCATTTTCATCATGCTGGTGGGAAAGGTGCTTGAGGGTTCAGTTTTGAACAGGAAGATTTTGTTAAAAGGTAAAGTTTTAAGGAGGTTATTTTTTTACTCTCTCCCACCTCCTTTATGCTACCTAGTGCAGGCAATCTGTGTATTTTTGCTCCAGTTGCTGTTTTTAACCTCTTTCCTCCCTACAGGCAAAAAACCCCATGGAACTGAATGCCAAATCTACTTGGTTTCCAGTTGCAGCTTGGAAAGTAAATTCTTAAATTGTGAAAAGCAATTATTTACATTGGCAGTTTCATTTTCTAAGCAACGTTGCTGTGGTTCGCAGGAAACTGTGTATCTATATTAAAGTGTTGTGATTTGGAAGGAAGAGGCAAGGATGTTCATCTAGAACGAAGGTATTCTTTTATAATGTGTTAGGCTTTTTACAGTGTTAAAAATTCTGCTCATGGATTTGGAATATTAGGCAAATACTCATGGGAGAGCTAGAGGCAGAATATGCATAATATATTAATATATTGCTGCAATTTATTGGAGCTGCAGACAAGAAGCCTGAGAAAGACCAGGAATGGAGATGGTGATTTTCAACCAGCATTAATAGTATTGGATCATTCTTCTTGGGAATTAATTTATTTTATGAATGTCAATAAACTTTCCACCTTTAGAAATGGTCCCCTAAACTGTTAGAAATTATTTTTGATTATAAAAATAAATGAGAAAGTACTGATGGAGAAGCTGATTAAATCTGAATAAAGGAAATTGTATAAAGCTTGCATTGTGACTTTCTTTCTCTGTATCACTAGAGTGGCAGCATTTTCCCAAATGCTGGCGGTTTTCCATAGGAGAAACATCTGTGCTCCTTTAGTTTCTATACCAGTTACAAAATAAGAGTTGCTTCAGATTAGACCAATCTATTTCTGGTCCATGTCAGTTTTGGATATTTCTCTGTTCTCTTTTGTTTCCACATTTTCTATATCAGTCTATTAGTTTAAAAATCAAATATGCAGTTACGTACATTAGCATATATTTTTCACAAAAATGTACAAATTTTATTGTAATACATGACCTTATATGCACTTGGGTAATTAAAAAAAAATCACTATATTTACAGAAAAGTGACATCCAAAAGGTCTGCAGTTTAATATAAGAAGTATAAATTAGGTAGGTTTGCTTTGAGTTTTATACCAAACAAAATACTGAAGTAACTACTGCAGATGTTATTTGGAAATGTTGTAAGAGTCAAAGTGTGAGAGCTTCTGCTTTGAATTTCCAGGATTGAGAGAACTTGTATGTTGTCCATGAAAGAAACATATGCGGTCCAAGGACAGATATTGCAAGTATCCTGGTCTTTTCTGCTGCTTTTTTGTGGTAAATCAGTCTCCCACGTGGACTTTAGAGATGCTTTCAGAATATGAGTTGACAGAGCTCTTGTTCATCTTCAAAACGTAGTGGTCCAGAAGTGACAATAAGCAAACTTGATCTGACATTAATTGCATGAATTCCATTAATATGCACTGTTAAAATAACAACATGACCACAGGATATAGAGGAAGAAAATTTAGTCTTCCTTCCTTTTGCTATTTGCTCATAGATAAAAGCCAAAAGATTCATTAAGGTTATCTCTTTGGGCAGTAGGATTAGTCCCACTAATACTAATCTAAAACCTCTCGGAGAAGAACTTTGTTGGACAAATTATCTTTATTTAGATTATTTCCTACCTTTTTACTCTCAGTGAGATATGACCAAGTTGGAATTGTTATAAAGCAACATACAGTGGATATAGAACATTAATTAGACATGGCCAGAGTCCCAAAGTTGTATTAGGGTAAGTCATAGATATAAGTAGTATCTGCTACCTACCTTACACAGCTGGAAATCCCTAAAAATAGAAGGGGCTTCATTTTGGCTTTATTTAAATATTTATGTATTTATTTAGCAAATGTATATGGCCACCCATCTCACTAAACATGACTATGGGCAGCATATAACCAGTAACAATTAAAAGTAATATAATGACATTAAGACAATTAAAACAAATAAAAAGCAAGATTGCAGGAGTGGTCAGAAGAAAAAGTCAGGAACTAGGAATTGTGATTTTGCCAGGGTTTCAAAGCCAGGAAGGAGAACTGGAGTTAAGAGGCAAAGTCAATGAAAAACGAAAACATACCAAACCCAGCTAAAGTTCCAGCCCAAACAGTAAGTCTTGTATAGCTTGTCCAACCTAAGGGGGCCCAATGGCATGCCTGATACATAAACGCAGTATAGAACAGCCTTTCTCAATTGGGGTTCCACAGAACCCTAGGGTTCTGACAAAGGTTACTAGGGGTTCCCGAGGGATTGTGATTCAAAACAAAACAAAACAAAATATTGATTTTTGAACTAGACACACCATGTGTCTACAGTAGTGGGAATTTTTATGTGCCATGACACAGCTAGCAGCCTACCACTTTGCTGTAGTTATAAATGTTGTAAAACATAGATTGTATAGGTTGGAAGTGAATTGTATTGTGAAATTTTCATACTTTTTGTGGTTTTAATGCAAAGGTTCCCTGAGTCCTGAAAATTATTTCAAAGGTTCATCCAGGGTAAAAAGGTCAAGAAAGGCTGGTCTAGAGTCAGACGAAAGATTAAAGCCCTGAAAGATTCCCAGCTCTGCAATTCTGCTGGATTACTGCAAGGGGCATATGTAAAGAACTTGGGTTCCTTGTTCTAATCCCCATGACTTCTCATACATGCCTTAAAAGCTCTAAGGAGTGTAAAATTTCTTAAATAAATATATCAAAATCTCTGGTAAAAATATAAGCAATGCACATATTTTGAATTATAATATATATGATGCTCTTATGTAACATACCTACAGATAGTCCTCACTTAATGACCATTTGTTTAGTGACTGTTCAAAATTACAACAGCGCTGAACAAAGGGACTTACAACTGGTCCTTGCACTTACAACCATCACAGCACCCCCACAGTCACATGCTCGCAATCCAGGCATTTGGCAACCAGCTCATACTTATGAAAGTTGCAGCATCCCAGGATCACATGATCACCATCTGTGACCTTCCCAGCCAGCTTCTGGCAAGCAATCCCAGCAAGTAATCCCATGTGATTCACTTAATGACCACTGTGAAAAAGGTCATGAAATCAGGTGAGACTCGCTTAACAACCAACCTGCTTAATGAATTTTCCGGTCCCTATTGTGGTTGTTAAGTGAGGACTACTTGCATAGTGGGCATTCTATATTCTAATTGGGGGTCATGCACTATGAGTAAGAAGAATATGGTATGGCAGCCCAAAATGGAAAGAATTAAGGGGAAAAAGAGATTGGCCTCACGATAATGGTTTCATAAAAAGAATATTCTTTGAGTTGACCAAACATTGTCCTCAGGGACAGAGGCTTTTTGTCCGCCTAAAGAATATTTGGTTGAAATATATTGGACAAGATTCTGATAATAAAATCACTACATTCGCCCTGTCTCTTCCTATCGCCATGTAAAAATTATTGGTGTGAACCCTCTCATAAACAATTGTCTTGTAGGCAGCAATGTTGGATTCCATGTATCAAAGAGAAGCAGTGTGACTTTAAGAATGGATTCTTCTAGTGCCAGTTTCTTTTCACAAAGAACAATTTGCTGCTTCTTGGAGGGCAGCTGGCAATAAAATGCAAAGCAAGCTTTCAAAAGTATCTTGAGAAAAGATGAGCAGGAATCATGTGAGTTAAGAACAGGCAATGGGAACACCATTGTAGTAACAAGAGTAGAATGTTGTTGTTATGGATCTAAATATCACTGTGTTATATTAAAAAACAACATTGTCCCTGTTTCAACCGTACGATAAAAGAGGCATAATACAAAAGTAATACGAGTGGGGGAGCTGGTGAGAAGCAAGTACATTCAGAAATCAATTCTTAAACTTAATATATTTTTGAACATTTTTGCTGAAGAATTAGTGCATTTAAAACACAATGAGAATTAATGTGGCATCAACATCAAGAGTTGATTTTTGTATCAAAATTAATAACAAATGCATATGAGCTGAAGCCCCAAAACACTAAAATCTTTTACTATGACCAGCAGTACTTGATTTCTAGGTTATTATTCCTTTATACATTATATGGTACACAGAGAACATTTTACACAGAGAGGCAGAATAATGTGTACAGCCAGTAAAAGATTTTTCAGCTGTATATATTATACAGCACAAGTATTAAAAAGCAGAATCTAGGCAATTTTCTGGCAGGCATTGTGGTTCAGATGTCATATTACAACCTCACTCACTTTAATTGATATTCCTGTTAAAATATGCAATAATGTATGTATTGTGTTCTAGACTGAATTGTTTTTGCGTAGGTGGTTCTTTTAATAACAGTGTGTCCAGTCGAGAATGGTAGATCCACTTAATTAAGTTTTACTTTTAAAATACTACAGGGAAGAGTTAGTCTAGTAGTCTGAAACATACTTGGGTTGAATAAGAAATAGGAGCATATATCTGTATCTGTTCCAGTATCTGTATCAATTTATTTCTTTTTTAGAATCCGACGTATTTCCAATTGGATGAGGTAAGCGCTTATTCTGAATTATTATCATTATATACATGCAGTTACCAGATAATTGTGACTGGATTTGGTACTTTTGACAATCAGATCCTTCTCAAGAATCTAGGATAGCTAAATATACTAACCTAATACATGTGCTGTTCCAAGTAATGTGATTTTTTTTATAACTGATGCATTGAGATTCTGTCAATTCCTACTGTCCAAGTCCACACATCTTAAAGTTGCTGAGGTTGAGAAACACTGATCTACTATATTAATGGGAGGAGCAAGCTTTAAACCCAAATTTTCATGGCTCATAGCTAAATTCTTACTTATTATACTGGATTACAGGCCTACAACAAGGTAATATGTACATTCCAACAAAGCAAGAACACCCCCGATGATTCATATATAAAGCCCCATTTCCAACATCCAACAAGAAGGTTTTTACACCTTGGGGATCCTCCAAATAAACTTTCTGTAAATCTTGGGTTTTCTCCAAACCACCTGATAATTCTCTACTAATTAGTACTACTAATACTACTAATTAGTAATGCTAATTTATTTATATACAAGGACTGACCCTCTAAAAATTGAGATCATGAGTGGTATATCAGCCTTCTGTAACCAGTATTCCAGAGGTATTGGAATTACAATTCTCAGAAATACCTAGCTAGCATAGCTGTATTGCCTGGGAATTCTGGTGTATAGTCCCAACCTCTTTGGAAGATATCAGGTTGGAGGATGACACTATATGTGATGATAATACTGTTTGAAGATGGGGTAATCATTTAGCTATTAGGGTAATAATTGTGAATGGGGCTACTCTACAAAAGCTATTTCTATCCATAATCTGCTCTTAAAGTTCAGTCATGGTGATCAGCACTATACCTCCCACTGGTATCAGGAAGTTTTATGCCTTCCTAATTAAAATATCTTTAATGGATGAAATCTCAGCTGTTTGCTAAATCTTGTGAGATTTTAGCAAATCTCACCAAATATCTCATGATGTCTCTCAGTAAAATACCAAAATTGCATGAGGCCTTGTGTGAGAGCACCAAAATGCTGTAGAATCTTGCAAGAGTTCTGTGAGTTTTATATTTCAATCATGAGATTCAGAACTGCTAAAATCTACTGAGATTTATTTGTATTGTTGCTGCTGTTGTTAACCCATCTTTCTATAAGGAAGTCGAGTCTGCTAACAATAATGAAAATAAAGGATAAAGTTTTAAAGTATGATAAAAATAGTTAAAATCTCTCTAAATAGCCATCTAACAAAGAAATAAATGAACCAAAAATGAGAGTATCTCCTGCTGAACTTAATAGTCAGAATAGATTTCTATCAAGTGAGGTGGTTTATCAGATAGGCCCCAAGCTATTTAAAGCTTTGAAGTTAAAATTTACTTTGTAAGTTCTGTACTAAAAAGGAGGAGGAAGAGAAGCAGCATCAGAAACCAGTGAAGTAATGTGTTGCCAATATTGTACACTGATTAGTAGTCTATTAATATGCTATGTACCAGTTAGGGTTCCAGATTCCTCCAGGATAGTCCTTGTCAACTGACTTGATATTCATGCCATCACACCATCTCATGTGTTGGGGGCTGGGACCTGAAAAGACTACCAATTCTAGATTTAGACTTTAGCAATCACCACATCTTGTTTCATTAAGAAAAAAAATATATCTTCCTTCCCCCACACCCCTGCCTTGCAATTACAAATTAAATTGGCTGATTCCGATTGTTTGATATTATGGAAAAAGTGGAAGAAGTTCTCACTGTCCATGCTCTCCAACATTTACATTTTAATAAACTTAACTCATGTCCTTCCTTTTCCCACACTCTTGCAGTTTGCTGTTCATTTATACAAGCTAAAATTCAATCAGTGGAGTTTTCACTATATCATCATGCTTGGAGAAGCTTTACTTCAGATTTTTATGGCTTCCATTCAGCTATTAAAAACACAGGAACCCTGCCAGAAAAATAATGTCTACCAGTGCAGTTCTATAATTGCCTACTCAAACAGAAGTCCTATTAGGTTCAGCAGAACTTACTCCCAGGCTATCCAGGGTTCTTATGTCTTTCACACAGGGATGCTCAGTTTCTTTTGGCTAAAGGCACCACTTGGCCTTGAGTGGCATGTCAGGAGCCATGTTCCAAAAGGTGGTGGATGCAGCCCAAACAAAAAGAAATTTCATTTCTTCTCATTTCCATTTTAGCTTAATTTTGGCAGATAAAGTATTTAAAATTAAAAGTAGTTAATACAAATTTTAAAAAATCCCTTTTTCTGTACCATTAAAAATGAGGTCTTTGGAGGCCTTTGACCTTGTGCCTCTGCTTTGACAATGTTTATGTAATATTGATAGTTTTCTTCTGTCAGGGAGAAAGTGTAGTATTGGAGGGAAAAAGGTACCTCTGGGTTATGGAAAACATACAACATGTAGAAAGGACAACTGCTATCATGTTGAATAAAAACATGTTCAGAGAGTGGGTTGTATTCTTTCGGACAGAAGCCATGTGGCCATTAATACCAAGAAACAAAAATAGGCCATTAGATGTCTGAAATAACTTTGAGATTAATGGATCTTGTTTGTTTTGATTTACATGATAGATTGCAATAATCTGAGACTGGGAAAGAGACCTACTGAGATTAGACTCAGAAAAACCTCAGAGACAGTTTCTCACATTTTACTGCTAAATACAACTATTCCAAGAAGTCTGATGGAGTATTTGGACTCTGGAAGAAAGTGTCTCTAGAAAAGAACATTGCAGGAATGTTCTTGTAAATCTTTTGAATTTAGATGGAGTTCAGAAGCATAGCTTCACTGATTTCAGTAGAGCTGCATCAAGAAGAATAAATAAAATAACATGTATGCAATATAGTTGAAAGTATGCAATATAGTTAAACCTGGGGGATGTTTTATCCGGCATGCATTTTATTTACTTGACTGATTGTTCATTGATTGCTTAATTAGATTTATAATCCACTTTTATTTTGTATAACTCAAGGTAACGTAAATAATGCTCCTTTGTCCTATTGTTTAATGTTTATTTTTTTTCAATTTTTACAATTTGAATCAAATAAACATTTAAAATATTTTAAAGTTTTATGTGTATATACATACAAATGAACTCAAGGTGCATGAATAAGTTTGTTTATTATAATGATACTAATTGGCATCAGTTCCCCAAGATATCATCAGGATCGATCAGGGATTTGAATCTATAGCTAAGCCCATGAACAATCCACACTGACTCTGCAATAGGTCTAATAGATATCTCTACTGTCCTTTGCACTTTGCTGTATTAACTGCAGTTTGATGGATGATGTTTTGCTCTGCCTGAGATAGCAGCACACTGGGGACCCAGTGCAATGGTACAGAAAATAATTCCTACATTCAGAGAAGGCAATTACAAAATGGGCTGAAGTGGTAAGTAGTAAGCAGAGCCAGTCATAAAACACCCAGAAACAAAACTATGGGGCTTTCCCCCAATAAATACTGTGAGGTTGTTCCCTGATATTTTATTTTATTATTTATTAGATTCATATGCCATCAGATTTCTGGTAGCTAACCAATAATAAAATCATATATTACAAATAAAGTTAAAACATGAATTATAAAAATATAAAAACATCCTGGAACAACAAACAAAAACACACAGATAGCAAGGACACATTAATTTCCAAGTGGTCTCTGGGTGAACTCTGTCTTCATATCCAGAAGAAAATCATAGAGGGGGCTAATCTCACTATTAGGGAGATGCTGTTCCAAAGAATTGAGCCCATAACAAAAAACATTACCTGGACTCAGCCCCACTCATCTTAGGAAACTGGGGCTCCAATAGAACTTTCTCCTGAGAGGAACACCTCAGATGGGTCAAATCTGGTTGGAGAAGTTTTTCCTGCAGGGACTTAGGTACCCAAGCCAAAAGGGTATGCTATACTTGATCTTAGTCAAAAGGCTGAGAATGATAAAGGGCTTTATAGGTTAAAACCAGCTTTGAACTGCACCCAGAAACTCTTCCATTTTACAACAAAGGATGCTTTCTGTCCCACTGTATGGCTTAAAGCTAGTAATAAAACACTTATGAGAAACTATTCAGCAAAGTCATAACAAAATTAAATGTCTTATGAATGCAAGACAAGAGCTGTTCTCAGAGCCAGAAAAACAGACAAGTCAAGTTAATCAAACCAAAGGATTACATGGCCAAACGCACAGTTCAGTTCAAGGGAGGAAAAATCAGAGATTCTGGCTTCATGACAAGATTGGGGGACTGAACAACAGGGCTGAGAAGTTAGTTTACTGCAGCATTGTGAAATCAAATGATAACTGCTTATACGTTATTGTATACTGCAAACTACACTGCTGGAAAATGTGATTTTGAAGAATGACATGCAGAAATCATCATAATTTAGAGGCCCCACTATGGCAGCACAATTGATGGTAAACTATGAGCTTATGGGGAGTTTCTCATTCTACAAAGCCTCACTCAACATGTTAAGCCAGAAGCAAACCGTAATACCACAGTGTGTTATATGAATTGGGCTAGTATAGCCAATATTGAATGACTACATAAGAAAACCTCGCTGGGCTGTTGCCTCCCAGATATTTTTATATTGCTTTTGGTCTGCTGGGTGGGAATTCTGGGGCTATAGCTATAACACATCTGGAGGGTGGCAGGTGGAGGAAAGCTATCAGGAGGCATCTCTATGCTTTCTAAGCTTTTGTCATGAACTAAATAATTGTATTTAATGAAGTGATAAGTTTACAGCAAGCTTTCTTGGATCTGAAATCTCAGTAAAGGTGTTTAGTAAATGTGCCCCAGCTCTTATTATTTTTAAATCCATCTTGAGACTGATTTCTCAGTTTATTTCCTTCTTGTATGAGGGTTGCATGACAAGTAATGCATCCGATATTATAAGTTGCCAGCAGATGGCAATACTGATGCACTAGAACAGTGTTTCTCAACCTTGGCCACTTGAAGATGTGTGGACCTCAACTCCCAGAATTCCCCAGCCAGCATGGGGAGTTGAAGTCCACACATCTTCAAGTGGCCAAGGTTGAGAAACACTGCACTAGAAGCTGTGATGTGTTCTTTAGCATCTCTTTTTTCACTTCAGTTGGCAGGAAGTTTCTGTTAGAAAAGGTTGTGTTGCTATTGTTGATGAAATGGAAGCCTGCAGTAAATATTTGTCAGTACACTTTAAACAATATGCCATGATTGAATTTTTGCTTCAATTGAAGCTTCTCCGATTGAAATTCACTGATGAATGCAATTAGTTTATAGCAATGGCTAGATTGATGTGAGTTCTGTGTGTTGCTGGGCCAAAAAACATAAAGATGTGAATAGGGAAGAGCTGATTTGTATAATCAAGAACGAAGTGGATGACCTACGACAGCAACCAATGAGTTTCACATGAGAAAGATTAATGAACTGATTAAGGACAATCAGCGGATCACTCCAAGGGAAACTGCTGTCAAGCCCAGCCCAAGAACAACAGTAAAACAGTCCAGTTGAGTAAAGTTCCTTTATTTGCTTACACCTTATAGACAGAATCTTGCCAGACTAAATCTATACTACTGCAACTAGTGGATATGCCCTGGGAGATTCTAGGGAGTGGCTATCCTGAACCTCTTATGCTTCCCACGCTCCCCCTGCGGACTGTGTTGTCTTTTGTCTCCTTTCCCTTCTTGGAATGCACCCCCTCCTTCCTGATAGCCTTGCTCTCTGCTGCAATCCACCACACTTGGCATTTCACAGAAATGTGTGGGTTATATTATTTGTTGATGTTCTTCAATATCAGAACATCATCTTTGTGAAAGATGGGTTCCTCACATGCTAACAACAGAGATGAAAGCTTCAAGAATTAAAATTTGTCAGCAATTGTGAATCGAATGAAGGTGAGTAATTTCTTCACAGCATCATGATAGCTGACAAAATTCAGCCTCCTCGTTATGACCCAGAAACAAATCATCACTCAATGGAATATAATCACAAAGCTTCACCTGTGGGAAAAGAAATCAAAACCTAAACTTTGGCAGGAAATTCATAGGTACAGGTTTTTGGGACACAGGTGGCATTATTCACATGGATTTCCTTGAACCTGGCACTACTATCAATTCAGAGTGCTATATGCAACACCCAAAGCTTTGAAACAACAATTAAGCAGAGTTTAACACAAAGAAATTTTGATGCCACATGACAACACTAGGCCTCATATCAGCCACAAAGAAGTCATTGCAAAGTTGGATCTCACAGTCTTACTCTACCATGCAGTCCAGACTTGGTGCCAGGCAACTTCCACCTTATACAGCTTCCACTTTATACAGCTACTGTATATAAACAGGGAGCAAACCCCACACTAAGTCGCACTGATGATGTTACATAGCTGGGTAATGAAATGTCTGCAAGAAAACAACCAAAGTCAGAGAGGACCAAGGACTCTACAGTTCAATCCTGAGCTACAGATATTCCCTTCTATTGGAACTTCCACCTTTTCCCCAACTGAAGCAATACCTTTGTGGACATCTGTCTGATGAGATGGAAAGGACTGTCAGGACCTGGTTGAAGGGACAAAGTGGGGAGATTTTTGTGATACTTTTAAGAAACTTGTCCATCATTGGCAGAAGTGTCTAGTGAATGGAGGTGATTATGTGAACAGGTCAATGCAGGTTAGAAAAAGATCATTTCCAGGATTATTTTCCTATTTCATTTATTAATTTATTCCTATTTAAACCAAACTTATGGAAATGGAGACATTATTTTTTATTCAATTCTTGTATATCTGGATGACTGTTTGTGCCCTGAACACCTATTTGTACCCATCTTGCAAAGTTCTGTTTGTGATGGGAGGAATATAGGTGTGAGAGTACTGGAAAGTCAGCACAGAACCCGAGACATTTGTGGCAGTAGAATTGTCCTCCTTTCTTCCTTTGAGGTAGCAGGGATTCTTCAAGCATGACTTTGCAGCATTTCCATCCACAGACACATAATGCCTCATTCTTGTTCCATTCCTTTGCCAAGTCCTTGTGCTTTCAGTCTAAGTCTGAGCATCCTTCACATTCAGCCCGCCTGTGGTGTGACTTGAGTATGCTAACATAAAGAGAAGAGTGCATTTCTTATGCCAAGCCAGTGGCACCTGCTGGCTCTCAAATGATTGAATCCTGCCATGAGCAAGATATTTCTAGCAGTACTGTCATTATCGCTTGCAGTATAAAAGAGTGCACACATAAATCCATTGCTTTATGTTCTAGCTTTCACTGCATGACTTTTGCAATTGTAAGGGGAAGGGATAGAGCAGGGATAGAGAATATATTCTACCTAGTAGTACCTTCTAAGAAGATGTCATACTACAGAGACAGTGTAACATTCCGAATATTCTCATGGAATCCCATGCAAATTTAATATAACTTTATGTTCTTATTCTGGCCAGGGAGCAATAACAAACTCCTCCTTCCTCTGGGAAATGGAAAGGGAAAAATGGTTTCCATAGTCTGAAGACTTAAAGCATTGCTCTTATTCTACCTCGTCCAGTGATGGCGAACCTTTTGGGCTCGGCATGTCAAAAATTTGGAAAATGCCTAACTTGACTCTGCTGGTGTGTCACTCCCCCCATCCCAAATGAAAGAGAAACAGTTCTTTAAATATTCATTTATTAAAAAAAAATACAGTCCAATCATATGTGGTGCTATGTATTATATGAAGAAACGTCAAATAATTACAAAAATGAAATACAAGTAAAACAAACTCAGTTTCTTTGGTAACCCAAACAGGGAGAATAATTGTTGGGTGTTGGTGAATGCTAGCGGGTCACCCAAAACATCACAGTGTGTCACCTTTGACACACATGCATAGGTTCACCATCCCTGACCTAGTCCATGCAAACTGGAGAAAAGTAATTGATCTTCCAGTCTAAACAACAGAAATACTGTAGCTTTAGATATTGTTGTGGTAATGAAAGGGATAACAAAGCCTCTGACACTGATTTGTCAGCTGTCCTGTGGCCATAAGGAGGTAGAGGTTTCTGAGAAGTCTAACTAACTCCAGCCATATTCTAGGAAGGGTCAAGGTCTTCAGAAAATGGAAAGGCAGAAGTGGAGGAAATGAAAGATGGATGATTCTTGCTACAACCATATTCTAAAGCAAAAGTGTTAAGCTTGCTCAGCCTACCACCATACTTCCAAGGCTGCTTAGGTCACTCCCAATTGCCATATAATAAAAAGGGGTGTGTTAAATGACACAATTAAAATCACAGCTGACTTGGCCTGAGAATTCCAGCCTCTGTTTTCTCTTGTCCCTTCTTACCTTTCTGGATAATTACCTCTTCAAACTTCCCGTTTCTCTTGGAATGCTATCTACTCAGGGCCATTTGAAGATTTCCATATTTAAATACTGAAGTTATATAGTGACCTCAGAATCTAAAATCTCTTGTTCAAATATAAACTTAGAAGATGCTGTCACTAAAATTGCTATTCCTCTGGCAGATTTGGAATTTCCCCTTATGGAAATTTATTCAATCCATTTTCTTGCCAAAACCTTTTTCTTATTTGGAAGAATGTATTTCTTGCAAAAAAGAAAGAAAGAAAGAAAGAAAAAGACATTGTATTTCATTGATTTAAATTTAAATAGAAATTGCCTTCCCTCTCAGCCCTTTAATAATCCATCATACAGAATTGATTATAATTTTAAAGAAATCTCAAGTAACCCTAACCCTAACACTTGCTTTACTGGAGTAGCAACCGTATTAGTCAGCAACCACATCAGTCTAAATTACAAATATCCATAAAATCGAATCTGGACTTCTAACTTCTAAATAACAATCCAGTGGAAGAAAAATATTTAAAAGGTAGATATACTATGGCTAAAATATAATTTTCAAAACTGTTACCAAAGTAATTTTTTTAATTGTTCTATACCGCCCAGAGTCACTTTGTGTGAGATGGGTGGCTATATAAATATGATAAATAAATAAATAAACAAACAAACTCAAATATCAAGAAAAATGGGGAAAAACTAATTAAAATGAAATTCAAGACAGAAAACAAAACAAAACAACTGGATATTAATGTAGGAATCTTGGTAGGGACATGCCAATAACCCAGACGCTCACTTTTACTCTTTCTATCCCTGAGACTGCAAATGGGAAAGAAAAAGGTGGAGATGCTGTAGAGAGTCAGGAAGATGGCCTAGAAGCAAATATTCAAAAGCTGTTATGTGAGCAAAAAGGACCAAAGCATTCTTTCAGTCCTGGGAACAGCGGTAGGATTAAGAAGAGACTCAGGTTGGTCCCTCCCTTTCTCGCTGGGGTATAAGAGAGAGGGGAGGAAAAACAGCTTTCCAAGATTCTGTTATTATAGCCTAATAAAGTATAGCTCTAGTCTTCCTATGGAGCTGATTTTCAGCTCTGGTCTACCTCATGTGGCTGACAGACATTAATGAAAAGAAATTCTGTGTAGTGGATAAACCTGTGATCCTGTGATCCATTTCCGAGTGGACTGGTGTGGAACATTCTACATGTGAGGAAGTGGCCTTCAGTTGTTTAAGATAATTAATAGCCTTTTCAGGATCATTAAATTTCCTCACACTGGTTTCCAAGGGTAAGCCAAATATTGCTGGATATACTGTAGTAAGAAAGCCTTTATTCCTTGTTGCCTGGCTATGAGATGACCCTGGTAGAATTTTCTGCACTTCTGTACAACTCTGAAGGGTAGATCAGGAAACAACATGAGTTTCTTTCCCTTATATTTCAATTTTGTTTGCTTGAGATTCTGTCTCTTTGGAGAGCATTGGCCATTCTGGCTGCTTGAGATTTTGTCTCAATCAGCTCTCTGGAGAAATTCAATGCCAGTAGGATCAGTAGGTTGTAAGGAACCATATCTAAATGGCACACAATAGGCTGCCTCTATAGATTCAGCACAATCTATCTGAAACAGGTCTAAGAGAGTTTTTTTTAATAGTTTCTTTTAAAACGTATTTATGTCATTGATAAGAGAATCCAAGCAAACATTATTTTCCTACTTTCCTGACCTTGGATATATTCCAGGGTTTCCTGGCAGGGCCCCAGCATTTCACTGTCATGTCACGAGCTGTTAAAGCAGCAGTAATTCCTTCAATCTTAGCTTGTTGTCCTTTTAACTGTCTCTTGATCTCATTGTATCTCCTTTTGATCTTTTCAATCTTATCTCCAAAATCTGAAAATTCAGTGAATTCAACGTAACAAGAAACTCAATATTGCTTATTTCATGAGGCAAGAATGACATCAGTTGGGATTTCTTGGGTAAACCTAGCTCTCTCTACATTTTCCATTTGATTTGGGCTCTCAGCCAATTCTCTCCACCGGGCAAGAGGGAGCAGATAGCTTCTGACTTGAAGCTTCACTCCCCAGAATTATTATAGCCTCTTCAAAAGCCAAGAATGGGGAGGGCTGAATGATAGGTATGTTTCATTAGATGTTCAGCTTACTCTTCAGAGTCCACAAACTTTATATCTGCAGCCAATTTCCAGGGATGGGGTGGGGAATAAACTGTGTCTCAGCATGGCATCATCTTGCTGGAAGTCCAACTAAAGTCCAAATAAACTGTGATTAGATTAGAATTCTACTGCTTTAAAAGAGAGAGAGGAAATTTTTGGGCTTGGCACCTGATAAATTATTGGTATATGGATATACTGTTTCAGAAGCAGATGTTCTTGATTTTGAAAAGTATCTTCCTTTATTTTAATATGAATACACACATATAGGAAAGAGGGAAGACTATTTTCAGGATCAGTGAAAACTGCTTCTGAAGTATTGTGTATGGTGTGTTTGTGTTTATATGCACATGGATGCTCCCCTCCCCATCATTGCCACAACAAGGTGAATATAACCCTTTTTGTAACATCTTCATAGAGCTTTTTCTGCTTTTATTCCTTTTCAGTCCAGTTACCACTAACCCCAGACCTCATATCCATCCAATTTCCTCCTTTCTCTTTTTCTTACTGTGAAGTTATTATTTCTTCTTACCCCAATATCCCCAGTGTTTTTCTTTTTTTTCTCTGCTGCTGTTTCTCAGGAAGAAGTGAGGAAAATGTGTGTGCAAATTTTCACATTTTCACACTTCACATTTCTGAGTTAAGGGTAGTTTTTGAGAGAGCATGAAAATGGGGTAGCTTAATTTACAGGCACTTCATTTTCATCAGTACTTATAAATTTAAGTATTTTCCCTCTTTATTCTTTTTTGGTGTGTGGTTTCTGACAGTATATGTACGTATACACATTTGAACACATGTATACTGGTATTTTCCACGAATGCACTGATGTGAGGAAATATTGGTTTCATTGCTGCCCAGAGTCACTTGTTTTGTGAGATGGGTGGCTATATATAAATTTGAAAATAAACAAACAAACAAACAAACAAACAAATAAATCTGGAATTGTAATCCTAGGTTAACAAGATGGAGAAGCTAAGCATTACAGAGGATTTCTGTCTTCATCTGTCAGGTCTTCCTTTTGGGTGGGGATTTACTTAAATTCAGCACATCTTTTGCGATAATTCAGCAAGTGTATCAGAAGTATAGAAAAAATAGACACATCTGGTGTGCTTGCTAAATATAGAATAGATACACAGTCTTACTAGTGTTATTAGTCACTAAGCTTTGTTATCTCATATCACTTCTATTAAAAGCATGAAAGAGAGATTTACCTGCCAACCTTCTGTTTTGGATTTTATCACCTATCCCTTCTACATGTGTAGGGGCTCGCAATTCCAATTTCAATAACAAATTGTCATCAGGCCTAACAGGAAACTGAGCCCATAAAGAGCCATAGTTACTTACTATTGTCTCTTTGTCTTGAATTGTAAATGTACGTCTGTAATCAATGTACAGAATAATGGATAAAGTGTTTTAGCAGCAAGGGAATTCCTTGGTTGAAAAGCACATGTGGTTTAGCTGCTAAGGCACTTTCTAGTAGAGAGTTTTGCAAGACTTGGTGGCTGAATATTGTACTTTATTGCTGTTATGCTTAGCAATTAAATTCAATATTTATATATTCTTAGTCCCGATCCTTGTTTCCCAGTGGACCCTCTGACTCACCTTACATTTCTAAAAAATGAAATTTCTATTTAAAGATTTAAATTAATATAGCTTTTTGCAAAGCAAAGTGTCAGCTCCCAAATTTTAAATCATAGCTTTAAAAAATTTCAACTCAGTTTAACTGCTACTGTTCAAAACTATTGGTTTTGGTGGTGGGAGTAAAATTAAGTGCACTTAGTTTAGTATTTATTAGTGACATGATCCTTGTTTTCTATCCTGTGCTACTTGGGTTATCATGCTACTACAGCAAGTTGACCACATTTTTGTGTTTATTTGTTAAAGCCTTCCTTTTCTCTAGGAGCTCAAGGTGACAACTATTATGTACGCCACCCAGAGTCACTATGTGAGATGAGCTGCAAAACAAATACTATATAAATAAATAGCAATCTGTCCCTCAATTTTCTGCCTACCCCTGTGAGATTTGGCTGAGAGATGTTGAGTGGCTAAAAGTCACCCAGGGAGTTTCCATGGGGAAGACTAGATTTAAACTTGCATTTAGTCTTGGTTCCAGTCCAAGACCTTCACCATTCATGACAGATTCCATGCAGGAGTCAAACCCACACTTTTCTGATTTATAGTGAGACTGTGTCAGGGCCCCACATCTTTTCTATCAGAGGCTAAAAATCTGCTTTAGTGAGGCAGCCATGGGAAAAAAATGTTCATGGCCATAGTGAGGAACAGAGAGGTAAATAGGGGAGTAAATCATCTGGTTTGCCTTTCTCACAGTATTGGCTACAATCTGAACCACATGCAGAAAAGAAAGTCTATTTTTGACTACTGAGCATAAATGCCATCCCCGTATGTTGCCTACTTTAATAGTTATCATAATACTATAAAGAAACCACGTTTGCAGTATATCAACTGTAACATTCACGCAGTTACCGCGGGCCTCTCACGAGTGAGGGGAAAGAAGACACCAAACTGATTCTCCTTCGGGGGGGATGAGAGCGCCCAGACCGGAGTCTGGAAACCTCTTTTATTGAGTACATCAGAGGGCAGGGTTCAGCATATCATACGTCATACTACCTAATACAAACTCATAACCATATATGGTAATACATGAAACACAAGGGATCATGTGCTCCGATTGAGCACGTGACACGCTGCAGGGGCTTGCCTCCTGAAATTTGAGGCTTTTCCCCAGGGTGTTGCTGGTACTTTTCCATGCTAGCTTCCTTGTTGGTGTTCGACTGATTTTACTAGTCTGCACCGACAGAAATGCCTAGCATGTGATGGGGTGTTATAATGCAACATCTCCTCTGTTTTTATTATTTTAAAGGGCGGCTTCCTCCTCATCACTGATAAAGGTGAGCTGAGGTTTGCAAAGAAGCTGTTCAGGTGCCACTGGTTCCGTGGTTGGGAGAGGCAGGTATTTATGAGTGCAGACCATATTGACCTGTGCTTCTATGGAACCCAGTTTATCCTGAAAAAACCTCATAAACCTATTAAGGACACAAGGACCAACTGTACATGCTATAATTAACAATAATAATGGTCCAGCGAGAGCGCTAACCAAGGTTGTGAGCCACGGGGAGAGATTAAACCATCCCTCAAACCATCCTTGTCGGTCTTCGCGCTCTCGCCTGCGGGCATTCAGGCCCTCTCTCAGTTTGGTCATGGATTCTCGAACAATTCCAGAATGGTCGGCATAGAAGCAGCACTCTTCCTTCAAGGCCACATACACACACTTACCCACGTCCTTCCCAACCAGGCTGCCAGGCACTAGCTAGAGGGACGGAAGCCGCCAAGTCTCACATATTCCTCCCCTTGGCATCGAGTTAAACAGGAGATGCCACAAAATGGGGCTCACTCATCACCCACTCAGAGCATTACAGTTTTTTTTAGGTATTCTTGCCAATAGGTTTGCTGTCCAGTTAACATGGAGATACAATATTTACGGAAAACAATTTTAACACATTGAAAGATTGAGGAAATTAATATAAAGACAAATAATACAAACAGCAAGGTCTGAACAATTTTCCTTCCCCAGGATCCAAAGTCTGGTAACCAAGATGTGAGCCATGACCAGCTCCATCCCTCTGGAAGATTCAGGGTCATTCTCCTCTGGTTTGTCCATGGTTCAGGTTCTGGAGAAGATCCAAAGTGAAAGAACATTCCCTCCCACAAGTCATTAGTGAAATTCTTTAAAGCAGTAACATCTCTTAATGTCTCTAGGCTGGAGGGTATTCCAAAAAAACAGGTGGATGTGACTCCTCCCACTGTCAAAAGTCGCCCTACGCAAAAGCTGAGCTGTTCATAGCTGTTTGTGCCAGTTCTTCAAAAAAAATTGTTGTTAGAACTGTGCTGCAGAGCTTCTAGGCATTGTCCCAGCAGGAGAATTTGGATGTAGATCTTCATGCTTGGATCCTGTGGATAAAATCAAAAGGGTGGGGGGACAAAAACAAACAAACAAACAGCAAAGGAAAACAAAGAAAGGGGGGGACAAAAGAGGGAGTAGAAAAGAAAAGTAACCTAGCCTATTTACACAGGTTACACAGGCTTAACTTGGGAGCGGTGCCACCATCTGTTTGTGTCCAGGTACACTAGATGGGGTGAAATTACATCAAGGACTGTATGTGGTCCCTTCCATCGCGGTCCCAGGGCTCCTCCTGGTTTTCCTTTTTTCACCATAACTTGATCCCCTGGTTTAATGTAATTTTGGATTCTTTGGAAGCAGCATCAGTTTGTTCTAAGGCTTTAGCTATATCTGTTCTTAGTTCTGCTAGGTTTTTAAGCCATTCGGGATTCCAATTCACATATCCTCCCCTTCCAGCTAGGACTGAAACTTTCCTTAAAGCTTCTGTTAATTGTTTCAGTTCCTGCTGGAGCAGCAAAAAAGACTGCTCTTTCTCCTTAACTTTCCCTTCATCTTCCTCTTCTGATCCATGCTTTCCTCCGTGACTTCTCTGTAACTGCTTCACCCGCTCCTTCAAGCTTCTAGTAGGAGCCCCATCCCATCTCTCCATGTTTTCTCCTAAGTCTTTCAGCTTTCGCCACACTTGCACAGGCTCCTCTCCATTCCCTACTCTCTGCCCCTGATTACTCCACAAATTCCTATTCCTGCTCTCTCCCCCACTTCTTTCCCACCTATCTCTTATTATTTGCACCTCCCCCACAGTCTTTACTTTACTTTCCTCTCCAACATTTCCAACACTTTCCTTGCTTCTCGCAGATCTGTTTCCAAAGTGGCCAAGTCTAATGGGTATGTTACAGATGTTGCTCCCAGGTTCGGCTTATGGTCACTCACTCACACACTCACAGCCTGTTGAGGCACGCGGATCTTGTCAGCCCCCCTTGCTTTCTACCTGGGTTTCCAGATAGGTGCGGTTGGAGCAGACAGACACACAGCCCTGGTCAACAGCGGGGAAATAATTGGGGAGACACACAAATCACTTCCAACTGAACACTGGGGCACGAAAGGTTCTTTGTAATACACAGAGACCCAGTGAATTTAAAGTAACAGCAAAACTTTACTGGTTGCAAGGTATATTTGCTCTTCCTCATACCTACACTGAGCCTTAAAATGCCCAGGCTTACTACAATTGAAGCAATTTCCGGTGGGGCGCGAAGAAGAAGCAGGAAGTGGCTGATTTTGGTGCATCGCGGCAGCAAGAGCCTCCATTTATGACTCGTGGTGCCAACGATACGGCAAGCACGTAAAAAGTCGGCAAGAGTAGCTCCGGGACGAGCAAAAATGGGCTGCAAAACCTTTTGACAATCAGCATTTGCATTTTCATAAGCTAGTTTTAATAACAATTCATTACGAGCGTCCTCATTGTCAATCTGACGTTCGATGGCTAATTGAAGACGGCTAAGAAATTCGGAATAATTTTCAGTAGATCCCTGCATGATTTTTGAAAAGGATTGTGTGGGGGTGGCTGAGGAATCGTCAACTTTCCGCAGCGCAGATACAGCTGCTTGTGAAACCAAGGGGAATGAAGCCCTTGGAGAGTTGACTTGGGTGGCGGCAGTTGTAAAAACTCCTTGTCCCAGCAAATGATCAATGGTTACATTTGCAGGGAGACCACCCTGCGCAATAAGGGCAATTTGTTTTTGATATTCTGACCACCACACAACATACTGAGCAGGAGTTAGAATCATATTACACAGCATTTGCCAATCAAAGATCATCATGTCAGAAGAATTTGCAAGTGTTAGAAACAAGCCCATAGAATAGCGAGATTGTAAACCATAAGTAGTTACAGCAGTTTTAATATCCTTTACGACTTTATAAGACAGAGGAGCAAACACTTGGGTAGGAGGGTTATTGGGGTTATTGGGATCGGGAATATATGAGACAGGGAAGGCAGCACAAGATTGCATATCCTCCAAATCTAATTCCCCTCTAGCACGAGCCTCTATCATGGCGCGTACCAGGGGTCCAGCAGTTGGAGTTGCCAGAGGAGGGAAAAGTTCCTCATCCCTTTCCTTTTGTTGTTAGAGGGAGAGGGGGGGCCGATGGCGAATGGCCCTCATAGAGAGGAGGCGCCGTGATTACAGCGGCAGCCGTCCTCGGCTCCACATCGTAAACTTCTAGAGCTTCTAAAAGAATACGGCAGGAGACAATAATTTGCTGTGGAGCTTTTGGTGGCTCATTTAAATACTTCAAAATCTTTCTCCACAATATAACTTTTGTTGATCCAGTCTCAGGGTAGACCGGACATTTGAGCCAAACATATTTTAGCAATTCAGTTAGCTGTTTTTGCTTAATCGGAGGCAATGGAGTGCCTCGACTAGAAAGAATGATGTTAGAAGCCTTGAGAAGGTTTCCAAGTTCGCGGAGGTACGCAACCTGGGGCTTGGACAACCCGCCTCCCATACTTACGAGGGAACCGACGAGCGGCTGGGACGCGTTGAGCCCTTTCTCAGGCGTAAGTATTGGAGGTCTCAGGCGGAAGGCGACGGACGAACACGCGGCTAATGGGAATCACGTCGGGGTCACCAGTTGTAACATTCACGCAGTTACCGCGGGCCTCTCACGAGTGAGGGGAAAGAAGACACCAAACTGATTCTCCTTCGGGGGGGATGAGAGCGCCCAGACCGGAGTCTGGAAACCTCTTTTACTGAGTACATCAGAGGGCAGGGTTAAGCATATCATACGTCACACTACCTAATACAAACTCATAACCATATATGGTAATACATGAAACACAAGGGATCATGTGCTCCGATTGAGCACGTGACACGCTGCAGGGGCTTGCCTCCTGAAATTTGAGGCTTTTCCCCAGGGTGTTGCTGGTACTTTTCCATGCTAGCTTCCTTGTTGGTGTTCGACTGATTTTACTAGTCTGCACCGACAGAAATGCCTAGCATGTGATGGGGTGTTATAATCAACAAATGCACAGGAATTGGTTATTGGCAGAGGTAAGGAGAAGGGAATTACTGGTAGTTTCACTTTGCCGATGAATAACACGTTACACAATAATAATAGCAAAAACCGTGGGTGTTAATTAAATATCCTGGAAATGTTATTTATCAAATATTTCATTCTTACAGAATGACAAAATAGGTTCTGGGTCTCTGTTGATAAGAACAAGATGTCTTTTCCCCTCCTCATTAGGATGCAGTTTGACCATACAAATACTAAGTATTTTTATGGTCTTTGCCAGCTGGCTGAAGCACTTGCTGGAATATCAGATGCATATAATATTGGGTGATGGAGGAGTTTGATTCTGGACAATATGGAAGAAGCATTTATATTTTGTACTTTGTTTTATTGTTGGAAGGTATTTTCAGTATTTACGGCATCTTTGCTTCCACATCCATACACTACTTCCTTTTTTCTTTTAAACTTATCAGCCCTCTTTTTAGGTTCTCATTAACACCCTATAACTACAATTTTCTCAGTCTTCTACTTCCCCTTGATGCATTTATTTTTCTTCATTTATTTCTTTTAATAATTTGATAATAATAAATAAAAATAAACCTAATTTATTACAGCACTCCATGTATCCAGTCTAAATAGCCCTTTATAAAGGAATGTAATTATCCATCCCTTCTGATTTCCATGTTTGATTGTAAAAAGAGTGCTTTATGTTTAAATTCTTTTCCTACTATGAAGAAAAGTTTGGCTCAGGAAACTGAAAATTAAGGAGATAGGAGAAATAACAATTGCCCATCTATGTACAGTACATATGTAATATCTTTGTAGGCCAAATTTAGGTTCACAAAATATTATGTTCAAGTTCTCAAGGAATTTTCATTGGGCAAGTGGTTAAAAAACAAGGAGAGGAAGAAGAGATGTGGCTGATGTTTAAGTCATCTCTGCATAAATGTCATCTCAGGTGGATGCAAAGAATGTCCTTCAGGCCTGTCCTGGCTAGCAAAGCAGTTAAGAAGAGGAGTTTACATGAAAATTAGGCTCCCAACGCAGGAAGAACAGTTTTACAGGGAGGAGAAGGAACTGAAAAACAAAACAGAACTAAAGATCAGGTGAAAATAAGGTGGAAAATGTAGCCAAAGACCCAGATTCTAAGGAGAGAAATTAACTGCAGTTTCCAGTTGTAAAATGGGATGACCATATCTGGGAGACCGTCAGATGGCAATAAGGAGCTATACCTCTTTGTTGTCATCTAATTCTTTGCAGCCCAGAGATGGTAACCCTCCTGCAGTGGATTGTTTGACCCAAACAATGCCGTTACCCCTCCACCCCCCAAAGACAAACACCCCAACTCTGTTGTCTTACACAAGCATCTCAGCAGCAGTAATCCCAAACTGGATCCTTGACTCACAAACAAGCAATTACAAATTGCTCCATTAACCCCAGGATATGCCCAAATCATACCCTTGATGGTAATTACCTCCAGTTTAAGAACCACTACTCTATTGCATGCTCCACTACAAAAGAATTAAGAAATGCTGTAAGCGCTTTATTGCTAGGATTAAAGCGCAGAAGGATCATAGGTTAACTTTAGACAGATGTGCTTTACCATACTATTTTCATATCCTTACTGCTCTTCTAATTAATTGCTAAAACTGTTTTTAAAATAAATTTGTCCAGAAATGCTTCAGTGTTTTAATTGATTGTCAACATTTCATTGGCATCTATTTTTATTGAGCTTACCTTTGTCAGATGCCTTGACTCCAACTCCAGGATTTCAGATGTTTTCTATCCAGGTGCTGGTCAGATTCAGATTTACTGAGCAAACTGATTCTCAGACTAGTCTAATGAGTTGCCTGGATCAATAAATTACAGAGATTATAGGGTTACTTTAATGGATGTAGGCAAGAAATCTAGTTTAGGCATAGTGCAATGTATGAAGCCCAGTAAACCCATAGTTTATGGAGAAAGCCATTGTTGGCTAGATTCACACATCAAGGATAAGAAATTCTTGGTGGATGATGGTAAGAGCTATAATAAGCAAGGAGACAGGATAAAGTAGGCAATGCAGTGTCACGAATGTGGCTAGCTCAAGATTTTCTTTACCATCTTGGATTGTAAAAAGAGTCTCTCTCTGCCCATTGGGAATGGTTTGCATATGGCAAAACCAGCTCTTTTCTTGCTCCTCTTCTTCCCCACCTTTTCAGTTCCACTGACAAAGCTCACTGCCTGATCTCTAGGGTCAGCTGGCCAAAATGCTTGTGGCTAGAGGGAGATTTCTGCTAACAGAAGTGATTTGTTCTAGGTAGTGCTACCAGTTCTGAGTTACCAGATTGCAACAAAAGCAGCAGAACCCACTTTCCTGCCATCTCTTGGTGATCTGGATATTTGCAGCCCAGAACTGGTGGCCCTAATTCTAGCATTCTCCAACCAGGCATAAATCTGATTACTCTGCACTTCAGTTTAGACCAGTGATTTTCAAACTTGGCAACTTTAAGATGTGTGGACTTTGACTCCCGGGCTTGTCCAACTATCTGGGGAATTCTGGGAGTTGAAGTCCACATATATTGAAGTTGCCAGGTTTGAAAAACACTGATTTGGACATTCTGCTGCCTGTGGTAGGTGCGTTAAAAAGACATTCTTTCTTCTACAAAATCTGACTGGATGTTTGCAGTTCAGGTATGGGAAGCATACCCATGATGAAGAACATTTTCTGTCATGGGAAAGAATGAACACTGTCATGCAAACAGTCAACATATTTCATTAAAGCAATGTAATATTCTGGCTTTGGGAAAGCTAAATTTCACAACAGGTTCCAATAATTGCTATTTATTTTAGACTTCACATTTTTCAACAATTTGAAGTCTGTTTCTCATGTTGTAATTTTGGGTTGAAGGTTGAAAGGGTGGGTAACTGAAATAATACATTCAACACATTTACTTACAAATTTGTTTACATCTAATTAAAGGACACATCAATAGTTATGGCTGCCTCATTTCTCTGACTGGTGAGAAGTTCCAAAAAGAAAATGCTTACTTAGATTTGGGAACCTATGAAAGAAGGTCAAGGAAGATTTATGGGCACTTTGTAATCTATGCATTTATGTTTGGAAACATGGGTTGAACATAGAAGTTACAGGCTGAATATTCCAATGGAACCATATCTATTGTTCCCACATCATAACCTCAAGATACAATAGTAAATTCTTTATCTCTGCTCTTTTTCTTATGTGTAACAGTCTCTCTTCTTTTGCAGATATGGAGAACATTTCACCCTTAGCTTGGGTATAGAAGAGGAGTCTTAAATAATAAATTTAGGAGTACAAATCCCACAGTCCTTTATTATTATCCAATGATATTGAGGCTGATGGGAAATTAAATCCAATGTTTGCCCGTTTTACATATTTCCCAGCCGTTAAAAGGTGCTGTGCTCTATGGAAAGTGATTTAGCAAACTCCCAATAAAAAGAAAATATCTGATAACTTTACTAGGATGATTAAGGCTAGGCTTCTCAAATCTGCTGGCCTCTAGATTAGTTGGGACTACAGCTCTCAGAATGCCCAGCAAACATGAATTGGGAAAGGTGATTGAGATGCTCAGCATTCTAATCTCTTGTTCAATCTCCCTCAACCTTAAAGATACAACAAACCTTTTTTTACTAAAATGTTATATCCTCTTACTACATATGTAATGTGTTGACTTTATGTACAATGTGCATAAACAGGAGGAGGGAATGGTATGCATGCCACCTTGAGCTCCTGAATGGAAGTGGAATATTAATCTAATATATGTATGTAATTTATGTTATTTGTCGTACATTGCCTGGATATGTTGCAGCCTCTGTAGTGGAACATAGAACTGCATTTTTGGTAACTATTACAACTGACTGGCAGATATATGGGGGAATAGGTTAATCCAGGATGTCTCAAAATGCTACCTACTTCTATTGGAGGCAATCCTTCAGTAATTCTGGTTCAAAGCCATTTCAGCTTTATAGGTACCAACCAGCAAAACCGAGCCTGGGAAAGAGGAAGCTAGTCTATATAAAAGGTTTGAATTCTTTTCAATAGCAGTCCCATACAGATCCCTTTAGAGTAATCTAATCTGGATATGATTAAACCATCGGGCTGTGCAGCATTGTTAATTTAATCTCAAAAAAGGCTTCAGAACGTTCAGGAGCACAAACATAGCATTTGTTTGTAACTCCTTAAAGCAGCTGCACCTTTTCTCAGGGTCACACAAATGCTGTGGAGGGAAACTGTGAAATCCTGGGAAAAGATGCAGCTGGTATGAGGTGCTAGATACATAAGTTACATTTTAGTTGCTCAAGCTGGACTCCAAAGTGCTGCAAAGCTCTACTATGACATGTATACTTCTAGCAGATTGTTTTTCTCAAGGAAAGGGATGCTATGAAAATATCCATAGAACAGTGTTGTCCAAACTTGGCCACTTTAAGATGAGTGGACTTCAACTCCCAGAATTCCCCAGCCAGCATGAGAAGTCCACTCATCTTAAAGTGGCCAAGTTTGGACAACACTGCCATAGAATCTTTACAGTAGTGGCCATGCCAGTATTAGGTGACAAACCACTTGAAGACATTTTGATTAGTATGATACTTAAGTATGGGTTGGATGACATTATTAGGTGAATCCATACAGTAACCGGCTTGAAAACTGCAGTCAAAGAGATCTCATCAACAGTTCCTTGTCAAATTAGAATAGCATGTCAAGTGGGGTACCTTCTGGCCTGCAATTCTTCAGCTTTTCCACTCATGACTTAGATGAAGAGAAGGAGAGAATGCTTATCCTCTCTGCAGATGACACGAAACTGCAGTAGTTTTGAAGACAAAAATGAACTTCTAAATTTTCTTGATAGGTTAGAGAAGTGGGCTGAAAATAATAGAATGAGATTTAATAGGAAAAAAAAAGAGTTTGGATGCATTGGTATAGGATGGGGGATATGTGAAAAGTGTATGTGAAAAGGATGCTGGAACTGCAGTTTAATCTAAGATGAATATAAGGAAGTAGTTTGATGGCTGTTAAAAAGGCAATGGCATTTTAAGCTTCATTAATATCATTTCACAGGATACTTTACATTACTTCCAATCACAGGAAGTAATACATTACCATATTCTGCACTGGTCAGACTCCAGTTTGATTACTGTGTCCAGTTCTGGACATCAGAGTTTAAGAAAGCTCCAGAGATACTGTGACAGATGCAAGGAAAGGTAATAAGGATGATCAGGGGACTAGACACAATTTCCTATGAAGAGAGGTTGAAGGAACTGGGAATGTTTAACCTTGAGAAAAGACAAATGTGACAGCAGATGATAGCACTTTTCAAGTATCTGATGGGGTATCACATAGAAGAAGCCAAGACGTGTTCTCTACAACAGAATAATAATCTTAAGTTATAGAAGGCAGATTCTGATTGACTGTTAGGAACAACTTCCTAGCAATTTGACAGTGGAACCAATTACTGAGAGATGTGATGAACTCCCTTTTCTTAGATGTGTTCAAGTGGAGGCCTGACAAGCATCTGTGGTTAAACTGTGTTCAAATAAGCCACAATTTGCTGGATCCATATATTATTCTAATAAAAGAACAAACAATGCTTTACCTTCCCCTTTGAGATTATATAGCCTTGAAGTTCAGTTCTCCTATACCGTAATCACAATAAACAGTGCCAAATGTTATGTATCTGTGAGGAATTCTGGTTGATGGGATCCAAATCATACAGAGCACCTTCATGGAAAGAAAACATTATCTGATGTCAAAATTTACTCTCAACACACCTGATAGAACTTACATGACAAAAAGTACAGGATAAGGCCATTGTACCCATGTTGACTTTAAAGCTGTGTTCGCATATCATTCTTAACCATACTGTATTACATTTTTTTATGTTTGGTTAATATGATGTGAACCCATCCAGTAGCTTTGCCCACACAAATAACTTGGTTCATGCACAACTGAAGCCAAAATCATGGTTTATAAGTGACAATACATACTAAATGAAAACCAAACAAATCACATTGTCACTCAGCATTAATGTACTGTAATGATATTTTATTTATTAGGGCTGTGCAATGATACATATTTGAAGGCAAATGTTGTTTGGCGTGTGTGTGGGCATGCAGATAACCCTGGTTGGCAATGCCATAAAAGAAACATATCCTTTGCTGGGATTTTCTTGCAGCTCTGAAGAACAGCTTCATGATCTTGGGAAAAGATGCAACTACTTTAAGGAGCTGCAGGGAAATTGTAGGTGAGTATCTTGGCGTGTTTCCCCCTCCCAAATTATCTGTCTTGCCTAGCTTTAGTTTCAGGTTGTGTGACTATGCTAGACACCCTATTCAATTAGTGGAAGACTTTAGATAGTGTCTGTAAGCAAGAATAGTGCAAGTATGCATGACTTGCACTTCCTTTTTTCTTTTGCATTTCTGAAAATACCTGGAACAAGGATTTATGGATTTCCTTTCATGGTATTAGCGCCACAAGAAGGTGCATCTCTGTGAAATGTGTGCAAGAGTGATGGCCTTGAACATCACATAAAGAAAGATCCTAGCATCATAGTCTAAGGTCCCTTCATCTCCCACCTTTCTTCCATTAACACCCAAAGTAGACTCGCTGAAACAGATCTTCGCTGCTTCTGCCAAGACTTTGCCACCACTTAGAACCCGGGGCACGCCCCTAGCAGGCTCGTGTGCGATGTCACAAATGCGGGTCCACCTCTCAAGACTGCGGTGATGTCAGAAGTTCATCGTTACCACGGTTCCTGGGTTGCAGTTCGGGGTCACACTTCCAAGAGGGCTTTATACAAATCAAGTAGAATTGTTCCAACTTCAGCAGTTTCTTCTAGCTCGCGAGGTCAGATCCCCTGGGGAGAAAGGCAGGACGAGAACAGCCGCCTCCTCTCTTCTTTCCCCGTGTAGTTGGCTGGGTTGCCAGTGAGCCGCTTCGGCAGCGTTGGGGCCGCAGCAGCAGAAGCGGGAAGATGCGCTGTTTCGGGCAGGGATCGCGCTTGAACTTTGAAGCCAAAAGGTGCAGGGAATTACCGGCCCACTGTTTCTGAGGCGCGCGGGAAAAGCCCGCGTCTCCCGCTGCGCCAAAGGGCGAGCGGCCCAGCCACCCCTTCCGAACCCCACCCCGGGGCAGCCCGAGCCAGACTGGCGCGGGCGGCGGCGAGCGCGCGTGCTGTGGCCAAAGGAAGGCGGCGGCTGCTCTTCCTCGCCGATTGCAGTAGCAGCTCGCTTGAGCCGCCAGGCTGCGCTCTCGAGCCGGCTCGCAGTCTGGCTGCGGCCCCGGGCTGCCGGGCTCCGGAGCGCCAGAGCCTCCCGGGGAGCAGGCGGTGCGAGCGGTTGGTCCCGGGACAGCAGCAGCTGCTGCAGCGGGAGGAGCCGGAGCGGCTCGCTGCTGCAGCGGGAGCCGCCTCGGCTCGGAGCTCTGCCTGTCCGGGTTGCGGAGGTAACACCTAGCGCCCCTCGAGCAGGGGTGGCTTCGGTAGGACTTCGGCGGTCAGAACGACGCGCCGCCGCGGCTGCCCGCACAGCTCCTCTCTGCGCCCGGCATGACTTGCAAGGGTTCATCGAGCTGGGCACTTTGGGTGGCCCCGTTGGCTACGCTGCTGTCTCTGCGAGGTAAGAGAAGCCCAGAGAGGGAGGCGAGAGGGTGCTGGGCGGGCGCCGGAGAAGTAGTAGAAACCTGGGAGGCACGAGACGCTCCCTGCGCTGGATTCGAACTCTCAACTTTGGCGCCAAGGAGCGCGCTAGGCTGGCGCTCTGGGGTCGGCTGAACAGCAGGCTGAACCCCAGCATAGAAGATAGACATTTCTCGGAATAGCTTGCGTTTGCTGACCCAAGAAGTTGCTGTAAAGTGGGAGGCAGGGGGTGGGGGCGGGTTGTCTCGCCTTCTCCTCGAAATATGTATTGACCGCCGTCCGCCTCGATTATTTCGCAGAATGCCCAGATTCTTATTTCGACACTCTACTCTGCCCAAGAGACAAGAGGAAATGGTGCACGAGAGAATTACGATACAAACAGTTCTTGTCTGGGCAGGAGGGGGAAAAATAAACCCAATCTCACTATATGACCTTTTAAGGAACAATTTCTCCGAAAGTGATGTTTTTTAGAGAACTAGAAACGCTTTATTTCTCTTAGTATTTTTTTTTAAAATGCAGGGTTATAAAGGTTGACAGATAACTATTTCTAGCTGGTGTGGAGAGCATCTATTCTTTTTCATTTTTGCAACTTGGAGAGGATGTTTTTTAAGCACACAATACATAGTATTTGTATTTAATTTTTTAAATGACTCCTTTTAATGTCTTGAGGTTAGACGCCATATTTCATCAAATTAAACATAAATATTTCATTGTGATGTTTAATTTGTTATGTATCTTACGCCCATTATCTTCTTGTTGCTGCATTTCACTTCCATCGGACTAACTGAAAGTATTGAAGTTTGCAAACTTTCCAGTCTGGCCTTATACAGTTTCTCCTGAAAGCATGCAAGATGTATGATGCAGGAGAACTTCATCAGAATAGCAGAAATGCTATTAACTATTTAGTAAAACTCTAACAGTCAAATCCGCTGTGTGTTACAGAAATAAGTCCCATGGAGATCATGAGGAATTATTCCCAAATTCCTAAAGTTGAAGCCAGATTTTATCTGATACTTTTACCTTACCTTACCTTTTTGTGCTGCTTTTAGGTTCATTGTTTCCATTTTGCTAGAACGAAATCTTTGTGGACACGTTTTAAAAAAACAGCTATATTCAGTGGAATAAATTATTCCTGCATAGTCCTTACTTATTTTTTATAAAAAAAATACAGGTTTTAGTATAAGCATCTAATGGCCCAGACACATCCTGGAAGTATGGTTTTTCTGTTGTGTCCCCATGTTATCTTCATCTCAGCTTCAGTCCATGAATGAGACAGTTTTATGGAGTCCTTAGTATTTCTCTCCTTATTCTGACACTGTTCAAGGGCAACTTCACTGTGTATGAAATATATTAAGCTCTGTTACTTTTAACCTTGGAGGGAAGTCACATGACTGGTGGTGATGGGGAATAGAAGCAGTAGAGTTAGGACAGGAATCAGTAGTGGGGCCAGCTCAAGAATGGGCGGTCTGTGCTTCAACTCAGCTGAGGGAAAGCCTCTGGTCAGTTAATTTAGTATTAACTGTTCTATTATTATTCAGAGACAATGGGTTTGAAGTCACTGAGATAAAAAAGTGTATTGCTTTATATTAGTATTCTCATGTGTCCATAGGACATGCAGAACAGTTTCAGTATGGATAAGCAATACAGTTTTGATACATGGAATGCCTTTGTACCAGAATAAAGAACTGAACTCCAAGGATTCTTGGAGCCCATTAGCTTAAATCAATGAGATTTGAGTGTAAGTAATCGTGTTTAGGATCAAGGCTCAGTTTACAAAAACTTGGAAGTGCCGGGGAGTCATAGAAAATATCTAAATGAAGATAATTATGTTTATTAATTGTTTATTGTGAGATCATCTTGATAATTTTTAAAGGTTACAGTGGGTGTTTAGTGAACAGAAGACATTTTTTATTCTGATTTCCCTCTGTTTGATTATGTGGTTTAGTTATCCCAGCATGTGGTATGGTTATAGGGATTGCTGATGTTAGTGAAGCTTGAGGCTGAAAGAATGAGGGCCCTGCTGTTAGGATCCAGATGCAGGACTCTACCAGCTGCATGGCAATTTGTTTGGTACATTGACAGTGCCCCTTTTTCTGGGCCTGTAGCATTCTCTGTATTTCTGCTAGGAGTTTTTGGATTTCCTTAAGTACTTTGCAGAATTAGAAAGTGATCTTGTACTGAGTAGTCCTCGTCTGCATGTGTAGTATGTCCACCTTTTTTCTTTTTCTTTTTCATCACCAAGCCACTGCTTCTGGAAGCATCATTTATTCCCCCAAAGTCAAACAGGTATCGTTTAGTTCAAGGTTTGTTTTCAGTTAGTATATAACTCAAGGGAGTTGATCTAGGACATCAAGCTCAGTTCTACAGGCCACAAAAAACTAGCTTTGGATAACCAGTCCAGACTTCATAAACAATGTTTTTTTAAACTGGAGCAGGGGGCTTCTTCGACAGTATTGCTGGGTTCAATGCAAAGAATTTAGTTCACATTAAACCAAAGTATCCAGTTCTCTGACTTAAAGGCCATTAACAAGAAAGTAAGCCAGGATGGAGTTAGCTGTACTGGGGAATTCTGTCTTAATGCAAGAAATTAGGAATTTGTCCAAAGTACGTTCAATACAGTAAGATAATGTTGGACATTGTGGGATAAATGCATTGTGGATGGAGTTTTACTCTGTATCAACACAAGTGTAAGTAACTGTTCCACAAGGAATATTGTGCCAGAATTATTGTGTGATAGGAGGAATACTTAAACCATATCACTCCATAAACCACATCAAGTTTATGAGGAATGATTATTTGTGTTACACTGATGTAAGGCTAGGATTTTTTATTACACAGTAAGAAATGGTAGCTAGGAATATGTAAATATTAATTAGAAATATGTGAACATGTTTCTGATCATCCCTCCACCAGAAACATTTTTTTCAGGTTTTCTTACTGCTGTGTTGAGTTTTCCAATGGAATTAAAAGAAGTGTGCTTTGGCTACTTAAGTATTGGTATGTCTCTTCCAGAAAAGGAGGTTTTGTAATGACCTGTGGGAAGTTATGCCCACATTCCGTTTTACCTGCAGACATAATACAACATAAACTATTGCTAATAGTACACTGTAAAGGAACATTTAACTAGAATGGCAAAATTTGTATGCAAGACACTGAAATGCTGGAGTAGTGAGAGCAATGACTGTGTGTGTGCAAGCAAATGTGGCCTTCAAACTTTTGATAAATAGTACTGTATTTTGGATTTCAACACTGGGTTTACAGAAAATGCTCAACTGTTTAAAAGCATATGCTTAAAGTGAAAAGGAAATATGATATGGGGACAATAAGGATGAAATAAAGTTGCGTTATTCGTCAAAGATAACTGCCATCCAGGATCTTGACCCATGACAGTCATGGAAAGAGATTACCCCAAACAGTTACAACTGTTGCCCTGTTTGTCCAAAGTACGTTCAATACAGTAAGATAATGTTGGACATTGTGGGATAAATGCACTGTGGATGGAGTTTTACTCTGTAACAACACAAGTGTAAGTAACTGTTCCACTTTATTCCGCTTTAGTCAGACCATTCCTCATGTAATGTTTTCTGGGTATCATACTTTAAGAAGGATTCAGAGAAATTGGAACAGGTTCTGAGAAGGAAATGAGGATTATTAGGGGTCTAGAAGAGAGATTGAAGGAGCTGGGTTTCTTTAGCTTTGAGAATATTGAAGAGGGATATATCATTCTTCAAATATCTGAAAGTGTGTCCCATAAAAGAAAATTAAGACCCATTTTCTCTCATTCCAGAGTGCTGGACATTGAATAATGGATGTAAATTACAGGAAGGCAGATTCTGACTGAATATTAGGGGAAAAAATCCTTCCTCACAGAGAAATTCAACAGTGGAACCAATGACCCAGAGAGGTGATTGTGCCCCTGTATTTGATGTGTTCAGGTGAAGCCTAATTAGCTTTCTGTCTGGAATGCTTTAATTTGGGTTCTGCAAAGAGCAGAGGGTTGGACTCAGTGGCCTAAACCATTCCCTCTGTGAACGTCTGACTGTGACACACTGCCCATTTGCTGTATTCAGGTTTGCTGTATGAAAATGAAGAATGGACTATGCTGAGCCTTGAACAGTTTGGAACATAATTTTCTTCTTTCTTGTAGAATGAAAAGTACAGAAAGCTGCTTCCTGCCTATGTCCCAACATGTACAGACTGCTATGGCTCACTTCTTTGCTATAGAATAGGAGCTGAATGACAAAAGAAAAGCACTGGTAGATGCGGGCGTCCGCAGGTGGGATAAAGTGAGGGGAAGTGACTTTGCGTTATGACACGTTATCTGTTTATGTCATTTTGTATCATTGACACAAGTATGCAATCTGGAATTTTTACATCATGATCTCATGATGTACATAATGTCACTTTGATGTCATGATGTGGCTTCTAATGGATGCTTATGCTTGTAAGTATATTTGGCCATTTAATATGCTAGAATTTAGAAAGTGGATTAGTTTCTACAGATGAGAAACAGATGAGGATTTGCCATTGCTTTAAGAAATTTATTCACTTTTTCAGTTTAGATGGCCGTCCGTTCATAAGCAACTCTGGGTGGCTAAAGCATTAAAAACAGCAAAGCAATACAAATAATAAAATCCAGAGAAAAACAAAGAACAAAAAAGAGCACATATACATATACCTTTGGCACCAAGGTAACAATTAGTTTAACATAAATATCAACACATTGATAGCTCACTCACCATCTTGGCCCAATGCCGAAGGGAAGAACTGGGTCTTCAGGACCTTTCTAAAGGCAAATGGGGTCAGAGCCACCTGGATTTTGGAGGGGGCTGCTGCCACGGGGCAAGCACGGAAACAGAGAAGGAACACTTCCTAGATCCCACCAGATGGCAGTGTTTAACGGATGGGGTCTAGGACCAATCCTTGTTAGGGAGGCAGGGAAAAGAGGTGATAGAGGGAACCTCAAATAACCTGGTCTTGTGCCATGAAGGTCTTTGTCCAATATATCCAACAGTTTAAATTCACCCAGATGTCTATCAATAACCAGTAGAGCTTGTGCAGGAGTGGCGTTGCATAGGGCCTGGTTACCGCTTGTCTCCCATAGTATCTCTCTGGCCAATTTGATCTTGCAGGGTTGGCATGCTCCGGGTTCCTTCAGTTAAACAATGTAATCTGTTGGGATGCTGGAAGTGTGCCTGTAGCAGTGCCTGTCCTCTGGAGTGAGGTTCCCCCTGAAACCCAGATGGCTCCCACTATGCTGTTGTTTAGAAGAGCTGTGAAGACCTGGCTCTTCACCAGGCCTTTGGCGAGGGAGAGGGAGATCCCCTGCTTGGTTTCCACGCAGTCTGTCATTCTTGCCATTTTTTATCTTTTATCTCCCCCCCCCTTTTAATTGGTTTTATTGCAATTTCTTCAATTGCAATTTTCATTGTAATTTTATTGTAATTTCTTGATTGCTGAGAGCCACCCAGAGTCTTTGGGAGTTGGGTGGCATACAAATTTAATAATAAATAAAAAAATACCAAGGTGTGCTCATAACTACTTGTGCTGCTGCACTCTGGATAACTGTAGCTTCCACATTTTATTTTATTATTTTCCATCAGAATTACATGCCACCAAATTATTAATGAAAATACACTGTGGCTTACAACAATATAAAACAAAACCACTATAAAAATGAGATGAAAATAAAACTATAATAATACTTAATATAATATACTAATATATTTATTATGACAACCAGTTTGGTGTAGTGGTTAAATCATCAGGCTAGAAACTGGGAGGCCCTGAGTTCTAGTTTCACCTTAGGTACAAAGCCAGCTGGGTAACTTTGGGCCAGTCACTCTCTCTCAGCCCTAGGAAGCAGGCAATGGCAAACCACTTCCGAAATCTTGCCAAGAAAACTGCAGGGACTTGTCCAGGCAGTTGCCAGGAATCAAAAACTGACTTGAAGGCACACACACCCATACAAAATACATTAATTAATAGCATCCAGTTTCATATTGTGCATAGTTATTCCCAGAGATCCTTTTGTCTTCATTACCTTCTGGAAGACCACATTGAAGAAACAGCCTTGCTTCTGGAGTGTGTGCCATGATGGAAAAACTACTTTGTGATGGTAGCCCTCAACTTAGAAAATTGGGGAACTACAAGCAGCTTTACTGCCCCTTAAAGAAGTTACTGAAACCCACAATGAATGAACAGTAACTCATGCTAGAATTCAATTTCAGTCTGTTTCATTCCATCCAAACTGTGTCAATCTCTGGATATAGGGGACCAGAGTTAGAAGGGGGGGGGGGGAGGCAAGGGAGCAGTGACAGCAGGTAATACTGGGTATCATTAGCATATTGAAAGTACCACAACGTGAACTGTTGGATGACTTCTTCCAGTGGCTTCATATAAATGTTAAATAAAAAGGGAGGGAAGACCAACTTTATGGAACTCCCGAAGAAAGTGACTGTGGGGTGACCTCCAATTGCTCTTGACTGGGACTACCCATTGAGGTAGGAATGGAACATCATGCCCCAATCCCCAACCCCTGAGGCAGTCCAGCAGTATACCTTGATTAATAGCATCAAAAGCTGCTGAGACATCTACATGGACCAAAAGGTGAATGTTCTGCAGCTGAATCCCTATCATGAACTCAGCAACCTAAAAAGGGAAGATTGGGGACTAAGCAATATTTATCAGATACCCTGGGATCTAGACAGGCTCTCTTAAGGAGGAGTGCAGTGTAGCCTTTTTCAAATGCTTCTTCTCATGTTTCTTGCCATCTGGACTGAGTTGTTGTCTGTTGTTGTCTATAAAATAAACTGGCAATCGACCTGCCTTGTATCTCTTGACAGTTTATGTCTACTCTCCCTTCCATTACTTTTCCAGACTCACTTCAGTCTCTCACACAGGTATCATACCTGTCCATTTCCTCAGAGTCCCCAAGCCAAAAAGAATCCCAGATAACCAAGATAGATGATACCCCAGTCAGCACTGTAGAGTCTATCCAGGACTGAGCAAGACTGGGATGATTTTCTTGGCAAAATAATAAAATGATTACAGCTGCCAAACATGAGATCTTTCTGGACTTTCTTTCCTAAGAGGGGACTTATTATCCTAAACAAGGCAGCTGGTTGACAGTCTGCCAGTACCATAAAGGAGGAGATATAATGATACTTTGCTTCTCTTATCATCTGGTGTAGGTTTGAACTTGAGCCTTTACCATGCTTGGTCAAATTCGCTTTTGGACTTTCTCCTGGTACACCAGGCTTGTTTTTAGCGATTTGTGTCCTGGAGCTTCTCGGAAAACCAAGATGTGTCCTAAGATCAGGAACAGAAAGCACTTATTCACGGGGCAATGTCATTGAGAAATCCTGTCAAATTGTTGGGAAATTCATCAGGGACCATTCAGAAACCCTCTGGATCCGTCAGATTCCTGGGGTGAATCCTCCTAATGGGTCCCCCTTTTGCAGAGGTCTCAGGTGGCAGTTAAACTTGGTTGTACCAACATCTGAATCTGACCACAGCAATGGACAAGATGTAATGCCATCCATATTAAGATCACCACTCAGTCACTCTGAGACAGAGTTATGATCTCAGTATGACTGCCTGCATGAGTTGGGCCGGAGATTATGTGGAAGTCATGAATTCTGAAACTTTCCCAGACTGGGGAAGGTATGTAGTTTGAAGTCACACAACATCAGAAGATGAGAGGATTCCAACACCATCCCAGAGACCACATCAACAAGCCTGGAGAGAGAGCCAACTGGACAGTAGGGTTGCCAGTATTCAGTACCTACGCTACTGATTTGTGGGTATTTGTATAATCTGCTTTAAATGGAAATCACAGCAAGTGGCAGCATCTACTGTAGATAACCTTGGCTGATCTCAGAAATGCTAAACAGGATCAGATCTGGTTAAAACTTGGTTAGGAGACCACCAGGAATTTTCAGGGGTGTAGCCTAGGGTGGAAAATCAAGATGCATCCCTGAGAAAGACAGTGGTAAATGACTGTCATATTGTTCCCCAAAACACTACATGGAAATATCCATGTCATCACTGATAACTCAACTCTAGGGAAACGTTATCACTATTTTAAATGGGGGAAAAAATCGTCTCTTTTATCAAAGCTTTCCTGACCATTATTCATCAAAGTGCAGCAGAACAGATGTATATTTCCTTTTGTCTGTATAAGCCACTCTCTGTGCCTATGTTAGTGGAAAAATAATTACATGTTCTCATTTTTTTTTTGTCTTAAGATTTTCTAATTATAAACCATTGCATTCAGAATGACATTGGGCCATGTTGAACTGGTGTAGGGTTCTGATGCTTCCATCTGTACTATTTAGATTTGCTGTTTCTTTAAGTAGCGGTGATTTAGACAAATGGACACAGTTGGAATAGGAAATAGGAATCCACTCAGCTTCTAACAAATGTATAATACTATGTGACTTTTTTTGGTATTCTCTTATCCTTTTCCAATGATGCATATGTTGGAAAAGAAAAGCAAACATGAACAAATACTCCTTATAATACATTTTCAAAATTATTTTTGTTTCTCAGTTTTGAAACTAAGTGAAAAGAATGCTAAAGGAATGCCGTAATACTTGGTAACTACAATACTAGGTAACTCAGGAATTTCCTTAAAAGAAGATGATAGTATTGTGGCATAGGTTTTTCTGTATGCATCTTGAGTAATAACTACTGCTTGTTTTGTGAAATTATATGACCAGGCATATGTTAAAACTATATTAGAACTCATCTTAATGCCAGATGATCGTCAGCATCTATTCTGTCAACAACTGGCTCCTAGTGTTGGTACTTATAGAGATAGGGTTTAAAAAATGGGAAAAATGTTTTGTTTTTAATTCCCCCTCAAAATCAGATATGGAAACCTCTGCTTAACTTTGTAATTGACCATCATGTGTTAGCTGATCCAGTCTGTTGTTCCTGTGAGATAGCCTATCTTTCCTTCATTGTGTGGCAACAGCCTTAATTGCATGGTGTCCCTATTCCTTTAGCTGTATAGAGTAAGAAAGTTCAAAACACTGCAACTTGGGATGCTGTTTCCAAGGTCTCTTGAAGGAGAGCTAAAATAGTTTGCATCCATATTGCACAACAGAAAGTAGAGGCACTCAGCAGTTCCGGGCTGCATTGGAATGAATAGATGGCATATTCTTGGCTCCTTGGACCAAGTCTTAGTCACTAGAGAACATTTTATATTTTACGACAAAATAAACAGTATTCCCCATGGTACCCCTTAGGGGATATTTAGCTACTCCTTTTCTGGTGACTCATCTATTTGGCAGGATGCTTCTATTATACTTTAAAAAATACAGTATGCAAGAGTGCTTGTAAACAGTTTCTTTCAAGGAGAATTGCACACACAACATATTTGGAATTTTTCAGAGCAATAGGCTAGCTTTCCTTTGTTTTTTAAGGCCTATTCAAGCTTCTGAATAGCAGTGATGTTGTTCTGCTTTAATTTTCTGCTGTCATTATTGCAGCAAAGCAATTTATATGGTCATTCAATTTTGAGTTTGCAAAGAACTCAGAATGTTTGCTTGGGTATAAGCCTGTGAGTAAGAATCCTACCTCAAGAATGAATGAAGCTTGGCATGGCTCAGAAGTGTGTTGAGCCATGACAAGCTGTTGGAAATGTCTGTCACTCTTGCCATTCAGAACTAAGAACTTTATGTTGTTCCTTCTCAGTTTTAGCTCTGTGGTAAAAAGTATTTCTCCCCAAAATATATCCATTGTATCTACTAATGTCTGCTGCGGAACTTGTTTCTTTCTCAGAATTCCCCAACCTAGCATCTTTTTACGAGAAAAGCTATAGAATGGGAATTGTAGTCTTACTTATACCAAGGGTAGCAGGTTATGGAAGGCTATGTACTGCTACCTCTTCAGTTTTGTTTGGGTGATTACTTATGTTTGGTTTGAGCTCACTGGGTTTATTTTTCATGCTAAATACTTGGAATTCTGAAAGGATAAAGCATATAACATAAAGTCACATATCCCATTGGATTTGTTTATAAACCTTGCAGCAACTTTCCTGAGAAAATCTGGAAGGCACATGGTTTGGGGGAAGCTACGTCATAGGTAGAGTGCAATTCTGTGTTGCTGTAGTAAAAACAGTTATTGAAATTAATCTGATTCATGATATTCTGAAGATATAAACATGCAGTGATATGTAGTAATAGGCCTTGATTGAATGCTAGCTAGATGATGGGACTTACATATGAAGAAGTACAAAATGTGGCTGATTCTGACTAGGGTAGGGCTTGAAAGTCAGATCATAATATCACCAGCTGTAGTTGCTAAAATGATTGTGGCCCGAAGTCAAAATATTATATAGACCTTTAAAGCCCTAAGTGATTAGGATCTAGGCTATTGAATAGATTGATATGCCAGTAGAGAGGAATAATTTCTGTCATCTTGAGAACCAAACCAGGTTTTATGTGGCATGCCAAGGATGATGCCCTAATATTGGGCAAGGGCACTCTCCCCTTCACTATCTCATTTCATTTCAAATTTATTTTGAAAAGTATTTTATTTAATTTCAATTTTACACACAAGTTTTACACACAAATAAACTCTACTTCCTCTTCATTAGGTGGAGGGCACGATAATGTCAACACTATTTTTCCAGTGATAGCAGACAAAAAAATAGAAAGTCACTAGAATTTGTGCTGGGAGGAAAGTTTGAAGGTGTATAACAGCTTTTCAGAGGCTTAACAAAACTATTATTGTTCTGTATCTTTTTGTATTTTAATTTGCATTGTGTTACCTTATTTTGTACATGGTCTAGAGCCTTTGGAGTAAGGCAGTTTATTTCTTTCTTTCATTCATTCATTCATTCATTCATTCATTCATTCATTCATTCATTCATTCATTTGATTTCTATAGCCACCCATCTCAACAAGCGTGTCTGGGTGGCGTACAATCATAAAAACATAAAACAATATATGTCACTGAGTAAAACTATTGCTATAGATGTTAATATAGGCAAGAAACGGGGCCCTTAACATACTTGGGACCCCAGGCTGGGCACATAACCAGGTCTTCACGTCCTTACAAAAGGCCAACAGGTTCGGGGTCATCCTAATCTCTGAAGAGAAAACGTTACAGAAGGCAGGGGCTACGGCAAAGAAAGCATTTCTCCTAGTTTCCGCCAGCTGACATTCCTTGGCTGACAGGACCTGTAACATGCCCAGTTTGCCAGACTGAACTGGACAGGTAGAAACAACTAGGACAGTGTTGTCCAAACCTGGCCACTTTAAGATGAGTGGACTTCAACTCCCAGAATTCTGGGAGTTGAAGTCCACTCATCTTAAAGTGGCCAAGTTTGGACAACACTGAACTAGGAGAAGACGGTCCTTCAGGTAATCTGGTCCCAAGCCATGAAGGGCTTTAAAGGTGACAACCGGCACCTTGAATTGCACTCAGAAGCACACAGGCAACCAATGCAGCTGACATAGCAGTAGTGTTGCATGTGTCGAATATCGGACACATTTACTACCTGTGCAGCCGCATTGTGCACCAGTTGAAGCTTCTGAATGCTCTTTAAGGGCAGCCCCATGTAGATTGCACTGCAGTAATCCAGATGAGAAGTCACAAGGGCATGAGTGACTGTGAGCAAAGCCTCTTGGTCCAGGAATGGGTGCAATTGGTGCACAACCCAAAGGTGTGCAAAGGCCCGCCCAGCCACAGCTGCTACCTCCTCTTCTAGCAGGAGCCATGAGTCCAAAAGGACCCCCAGATTGTGCTCTGGGTCTGTCTGGGGCAGCACCACCCCATCCAGAACCAATGATGGAAAAACCTTGTCATGGAAGGCCCAAATATCCAAAGCCACTCAGCTTGGGTTGAGTCGAAGCCCATTGTGCCCCATCCAGGCCCCTACAGCCTCCAGGCACTGGGACAGGACATCCATGGCCTTGCTCGGGTGGCTTGGGGTGGGGATATAAATCTGGGTATCATCAGCATATTGATATACAGTACTCCAAACCATTGGGTCACCTCACCTAGCTGCCTCATGTAGATGTTAAACAGGAGAGGAGAGAGAGCCGAGCCCTGGGGCATCCCACAAGGTAGGGGCCTTGGACTGGATCTCTCCCCTCCATCAACACTGACTGGAACCGACCCCAGAGGAAGGAGGAGAACCAGTGCAACACAGTGCTGCCCACCCCCAACTCCCAAAGCTGGTCCAGAAGGATACCATGATCGATGGTATCGAAAGCTGCTGAGAGGTCAAAAAGATCATGGATGGTCGCACTGCCCCCATCTCGTTCCTGCCAGAGGTCATCTAAGAGTGCAATCAATGCCATCTCAGTCTGTAGCCTGGTCTGAGTCTTGACTGAAAAGGTCCTTCTAAATTTTATAAAAACATACATACATACATACATACATGCATGCATGCATGCATGCATGCATTTTGCTCCTTAAACTAAAAGCCAAGGGAAAAGCTTACATTTTTGTGGCATAAGCCATTGCAGGGAACATATTTTGTTCTTTAATTCACCCCTTCCTCCCAAAACCCAACAAATTAAGTAAAATCTTGACCCCAGGCATGCTGATGGATGACTGAGATCACAAAGCAGTGCTACGTACCTGTTTTAAGGTGATCTTTAGAGGCTATTTACTGAATTGCCACTAAAAAAAATAAAATTGGCAGGCAGTAGAGGCCTTTTCTGTGGTAGTCCCTATCCAGTGGAATTTCTTGCTTAGAGAGCCGGGTATGGATCCATTTTTCCAAGGCTGCTTTCTTGAATTTAAGAAGCTTGAATAAATGTTTTAGATACTTGATACATTCTTAGGAATGAAGATCATACCCAAAGCTAGCATTTTGCTGTACAGCATGCCAGGTTTCTGTTTTTAAAATACCTTTTAATGCAAAAGGTGAGGTGGGAAAAGGAGGCTTGAAAGGAATAATTTAAAACATTTCTCATTTTGAACTAGCTACTGATTTTTCAGTGGGAAGAAAAATGAATAAAATAATGGAGATTGAGAAGAAATGCTCTAAATATGTGCATAGGTTGTCAGAAAGAGATGAAAGGGATTTTTTTTTCATTCTTCTTTGTCTCACTATTCCTTCAAATGTTTTTATTGCTTTCTACTACATCTAGGAAAAAGAACAGCAGTGTCGTGTTGGGGAAAATTTTAGAATGGCAAAAATCCTTTCTGTAAACTTCTCTGACTACATACTATTTTAGCAGTTCTTTTAACTGGGTTGCTCCACAGATCTTTTTCTGTGGTAGTCCATGGTGAGTTTTGGCTTGAATGGTTGGAAGCAGTGAAGTATGTTTCTATGCAAATACTTCTGCATACGTCAACATTATTCCTGCAGTATGTCAGTGAGATTGCATAGGAGAGAACAATTAAACATGTGCCAAAAGCTTTTCAGTAAAAGCTTCGCAGTGTTGTGTGTGTTATATTTCTTCGAATTGTCATTACTATACACATTTGATGTAATCAGTCTTCATGTTGCCTGGATCCCTAACTTTGTTAGATCAACATTTCCATAAAGGGAGGCAGTGCAGAATTGCTGTGTTTTCCTTTTTTGGAACAGGCACTGAGTCCTTTGTCTCTTCTCTGCTTTTGAATAATCTTTATTTTCCTCTGCTATTTTGATGATTTGAGTAGGAAGAGTAGTTACAAAATACTCATGTTTCTTAAAGCAGAACTAGAAGTGTAGTGCCTAAAAGTTCTTACAAAGATAATATTATGTCTGTTGCACACTGTTACTGGGTTCTTTCCCAGAACTGGGGAACCTATGGATCTCCAGATACTGCTCCATAACTACCAGCATCCATGATGCAACATTGTGGCCACGACTGAAGATCCAGAAATTCCCCATCTCTAACCTTCTGCAGTTCAGGTTGTGATACGTCCTACTTTACAGGAGAATACTAAAGTAGAGATGTGTAAGGAAGCATGGAAATCCCTTTAAAAGATATCATACAATCTACTGTATGTATATAGGTGCCTTCAAGTCAATATTAACTCCTGGTGGCTGCCTGGACAAGTCCCTGCAGTTTTCTTGGCAAGATTTCAAGAGTAGTTTGCCATTGCCTCTTTCCTAAGGCTGAGAGAGAGCGACTGGCCCAAGGTCACTCAGCTGACCTTGTGTCTAAGGCAGGACTAAACTCATGGTCTCCCAGTTTCTAGCTTGATGCCTTAACCGCTATACCAAACTGGCTCTCTTAGATATAATTAGTGATATTTTATATACGTCCCCATTGTTTTCTGCCTTTTTAAGTTAATAGAATAAAAGTAAATTGCCTCCTAAGTCCTAAGGGAGAAACTATTTAAACATATCCCAATGCACATTTATTTTCTTTTATACAAAATATGTAATATTTAAACATGTACTTGTTTTATTATACCTTTTGTAGAGATTTCATTTTTACACAGCATAACTATAGCCATCTAGTTTATCCAAGAGCTTTAAAATGCAATTCTAAATACAAAATTATTTGGAAGTAAATTTCACAAGAATCAGTGGGAACCACTTGCAGATAAATAATTTAAAATCAGGTTTATAGCCACGTTTGATAGATTACTTCAGAATCTAAGGCTGCATCTCTAAGCAGCATTACAAGAGAGTCACATTGAACTTACAACATACTTAGACTCACAGTAGTGTGCAGCTTTACTTTCTATTTTGCTTACAGTTTTGGTGTGGTATAAGGCAAGGATCAACTAGCCTACTGTTGACCAATTCAATTCCAATGCTAGAATCATCTTGATGAGTGTGGCAGGAATTTTTGTCCCACCATGTTGCAGATAAATATCACACTAGTTATATCATCACTCAGTTGAGCTGTGGCTTTAAATAATGCCCTAAGATCCTCCCAGGGGTTCACTGTTTCCATTATCAAGGACAGGGATCAAAATACCTATTTAAAGTTTAGGAATGGATTGAAGAGGGGAAGTAGGGTTTTATTTTGTGTTACTCCAGGACCTTGTCCTTAGAAGTGAAATAACTCAGCTGACTGGCTCCAAATCTCAAACATCATATGGCAGTAAGGGAGATCTCAATCAGAAGGCCATCAGCTGTGAATTATCAATGATCCTATCATATCTTATCTCCAGGGGATAGCCAGAAGAGAATGGTGGTAAGAAGGGATCCAATTTTTTTTCTTGTTTTGGGTTGATTTTCCATCTGCATAAACTCTTATTTTTGTATTTATGCCCTCTCTTGCCAAAGCGAAAGCAAGAATTGCATTTAGGAAAAGTGTAGAGAACAAGAACTTAAGACACTGTGGTCCAAACTTGGCCACTTTAAGACTTCAACTCCCAGAATTCCCCAGCCAGCATGGGGAAGTGGCCATGGGGAAGTGGTCATCTTAAAGTGGCCACGTTTGGACAACACTGACTTAAGAAGTACCACCTCTGCATCAGATATCAAAATCCACTGGTTGAAACATATTGATGCATTGGCTAATTCCCTGCCGGTAGCTAAGAGAGAGTTACCACATGTGCAGGGTTTCTCTTTCCTATATCCATCAAAATATGGAAACTTATTTGTCAGACTCTGAATAATAAAAACTTGATCAGAATAAACTTTATTATTGTACAGCAAGAGTTGTAGAACAGCCATGTTTCAATGCTAGTTTGCCTATATAATTTATTTTTGAAATACATTTGAAACCATGGCTTTAATTAGTCTATCAGGTAGTTTATGTCTTTGCCAAACAGGTTTAATGAACTATCAGTCCCAGATTGCTTATAAAAGATTAGTGCAATATTTGCTAACATTCAGTACTCTGCTTAGCATATGATATAATTAAAGAGTGGATTTGTTAACGTTTCACTCTGCAGTTGAAAATTTGTATAATAATCATCTTGTTCAGTGTAGCCTGGCATATATTAAGATGGAAAAAAAAGTGGGAACTTAATTTTATTTAATAGATTGACAGTAATTTTCATAGTAATCTTATGATGCAATGGCGTATAAGAGCAAACATTTGAGTAAATTTTTCCAGGAGAAAGTCTCAGGTCATCAGTTCATATTATCCCTTAATTTTTTGGTGTTTTAATTTTCTAGTACTTTTTTATTAACTGGAAGAAGTAATAGATTTCAAACAACATTTTTCAAAAATTGTATGCATAGAAACAAGATAAGATTATTTCAATATTTTATTTTGGATTGTTTGGCTTCATGATTTTCATCTAATAGACACTGGAATAAATCTATCTGAACTAAAAAAGTTACTTCAGACCAAATTGCTTTAGATGTGTTGGGACTACACTTCCCAGAGATTCCAGCCCCCATGATGTGTGTGAAAAAAGAATTTTAGGTTAGAGAAGGTTATGTTAGAACTTTTTTTTCTGGGGGGGGGGAGAAAATCCCTCGTAAGTTATTGCTAGTATGTTTTTAAAGAAAAATTAAAATGACTACTGTTTATGATCATTGATACTTTATTTGGCTATCAGAAGTGTTTTTGAAACTCATTTATGTCTTTCAGATTGTTGTTGTTGTTTAGTCGTTAAGTCGTGTCCGACTCTTCGTGACCCCATGAACCATATTGCGCCAGGCCTTCCTGTCCTTCACTGCCTCCCTGAGTTTGCTCAGTTTCATGCTCATTGCTTCAGTGATGCTATCTAACCATCTCATCCTCTGCCGTCCTCTTCTCCTTTTGCCTTCAATCTTTCCCAGCATCAGGGTCTTCTCCAAAGAGATCTCTCTTCGCAGTCTTTCAGATAAGCCTATGTATTTTACTGAAGAAAATAGAACCCTTTAATATTAAAAACACCCCCAGAATATATTAATCTTTCAATATTGGACATTGAAACCTTAAATATTTTCATATTTAAAATAAGTTAAATTTACTTCAGTAAAACTTTAAGGAGCTTTAGGTCAGTGCTAAAATCAAATGCTCCTTACTCAGCCAGGGCCACACAAAATGTTAGTTTCCTCATGTATTTTTAGAAAATGCAGTTGTAAAGGTTGCAGTTTGAAGCAGAAGGTAAGGGGGAAAAAATTAACTCTTTTGTTTGCAGTAGTTTTATATCAAAAATGGTTTTCCACACTGCATTTCTTTTACAGCATAATGTATAGATATTTTTTTTTTCCAGCAGAGCAATAAGCTTGGGATGATTTTAAAATGGTTGGGTGAAAGGATGATGTGGCATCCTGTACTCACAGTGGCATTGCTTCAGATGTTATTAGCTTTCATAGTTGCAATGTGTAGGTATGTGTGTATTGAAATGAGGGGAGAACTGTGCAACTTACACTTGTATCTAGTTTGTCCCTTATACTCCTGTCCTGTGGAATCCAGTCAGTTATGACCATGCAATCATGCATCCTTTCTCAAACAATAAAATAATTGTATATTTTTAAACGCTGGATTCTGCCCCATCTTTTACTAAAGCTGGAATCTGAATAATCTCCTCCATACCTCTCTCGCTCTCTTTGTGCTATGTACTAGGTTTTGCAAAACTAATTCTGAACCTCCAGATATGTTTTACTAGCATTTAGGGATACTTTAGGATTAAAGTTTCTATAGAGACACAAATGTTTATGAGAGGCTTTTTTTATGGCTTTGGAAAAGCTTACAGTATAAATGTTTTAACTAAAGTGCTCGTGAGGGAAAGATTATCTGTCAAGAGCATTAATAGAAAGGCTGCAGTTGATGTGTTACATGCATAATGTTGCGATAGAGGAGGAAATGTTTATCCTTAACTACTTCATTTTTTTTTACCTTCTGTTCATCATAATCTTTATAATTAAGCTTTATAATTAAGCTTTTCATAATAGTTCAGTTGTTATAGAATTAATTAATTTTGGTAACTTTTAAATAGAGTGACTGTGTAGCCTGTATGAAAGCAATCTGTTCTCTGAACCAGATTGGTGAATGGACTGGGAAGAAATGTTTTGGATCCTGAATAAACCAAAGGTTTCTTGAATGAGCTTTAGATAAGACTAAAGAAGTGTGGATCCTAAAACATCCAGCTGACTATAGCAGGGCAGTTTTCAGGTGTTATACCTTTTCACTAGGATTTTTTTTAGATAAAAAAAGTTTATCAGACCACATTTGAAATTAAAAAAAAAAATTCCTCTCACCCCTATGGGTGGTATGTGTCTTCCTCAATCCTGGGAGTTTGAGGGTTCTGCATAGTATCTTAGCTGTTCCTAGCACTGCACTCTTCTGGACAGAGAGCTCTGATGTTGTTCCTGGGATCTGTTGGAGCCACTTTCCCAGTTTAGGAGTCACCCTGAATGTTCCTACCACCACTGGGACCACTTTACTTTCCACATCTTTTCAGGCTCTGGTACTTCTCCAGCTTCTCATACTCCTCTGTGAAATGTTTTAAGTTTTGAGAAAGCTGGTGTGCTAGAACAGCACTGGGTTTTTGCAAAGAACATTTTTTTTCTTTTTCTCTTGTATTTCTTGGATCATACAGCAAACTGCTAGTGTCAATTTGACCATTAGACCAGCTTTTGAGAAATCAGCATTGTCTAGAAGTAATAATTGATAATCTCTTTGTTCATTAAAAAACATCTGGATTTTATTTTTGGTTAGTGTTCATTCCACCATGAATCTCTTTTGGGTAAAACCACCCAAATCTGTTCTCATGCAGAATTCTGTCACTCTAGACTAGATCTGTCTACTACTAAAAAAAATGTAGAAAGGACAAATATAGTAATTGGATAACAAAATTATGTATGAAATCTGACTAGAGAAAGGTAGCTGATATGTTTTATCTGTGAACTGTAACAGCTGCTACTTTTGACTTCTTATCCTTCTTCCCTGATCTCTCTCTCATGCTTTTTGAATGCTGGCATCTTGCAGTTGAAATTGTCATAAAACAGAAATTTTGCTGCAACTTGAGTTACTTCCTTTATTAATTCTTATGTTATCATGTGATATTGAAGCATCCTTTTTGTGCTCTGCGTGATCTGTTAACAAAAGTTTATGGTCTTGTTTATTCAAGAGTTAAAATTCCTGCCACTGCAGATGATTTGTGAATTTCTTGTCAGAATCTCATGACCAGAACACATCTAGAAGACCTTGGTTCACTGTCAGAGAAGCAAGGTAGCCCAAGCCTTTGTCTTTTGTTTTTCAAGGTCAGTCCCTTTCTTTGCCCTTGAAACAGTTGGTATTCATCTGCTTTTTCTAATATCCATGATAAGGTTTTCCTGCCACCATGCTGTTGTCCAGGATGCAAATAGTTTCTCTCTTTCTGCTGGCTGATACTTATATATTGTTCTTGAGTAAATGCAGCGTTTATTTTCTTCTGGATTCTCCACTCTTTTGACATTTGTTTTAGGTTCCTTCTTTACAAATTTTTCAAAAAGGCATTTATAGCTTCCATAGGACTTAATTGAGTGCCAGACTGAAATGTCTCTATTTACATTTAAACCTAGAGGTTTAGACTAATGGTGGACACAAACTCCTTTTTGCAGCGTGCTGGAACCTTCATTTGGAGTAATAACCTGTATAGGCAAGAAAGAGGGGTTTATCTCCCCTAAGCCATATTCCCTAACTGCAGCTGTAGTTGAAATGGTCCTTCTGGCATCAGCAGTATCTTGATGTAATTGACAAGAGGTACCGGATGCCTGCTGAGTCAGCGAGGTGCGTGCTTGCCAAGTGTCTGCAGCAGAAAGAAGGCTTTTGCTAGCCTCAAATAGAGCAAAGCCAACGTGCTGGGGGTTGTCCAGTTGTTTATATGCCATCCTAGCTTTGTGTTCCCTTCCAGCCTGGTATGCACTGAAGTAAGAATAGTCACTGTTGTTTTCTTTCTGAATTGATCTTCTGAAATGGGCTGTGCTATGAATCTTTAATTCATTTTGCAGAAATTGAAATAGACAGAGCATGTTGTGTTTGTGTATATTTTTTTTCATAAAATAGATCATCCTGTTTTAGCCCAGCTCTAATTTTAACCTACTGGGTTTCTATGGCTAAATGGGTTCCCAGTAAAATTATTGAGCGTGTCTGCCAAATTGTTATTGGTGGATGTAACTAATGATTGAAATTTATTTTTTAATGTCATTGAAAAAACTTGGCTTGAGCTTTCTAATAGAAATTATCCTTTCTGTTAGCTTGTTTTATTTCAGTTCAGTTCTCTTCTTTAACTATTGTAACTGAACTGTTTGCAATACAGACACACATCCTTCCTTAAGGCTTATGTATTCCTATCATCAGAAGTCTGAACAAAATTCATGAATATAAAACACTGTTTGCCTAATATTTTGATTTCATCTGCTTACAAATTAACTTTTTAGTGTAATGTTTGGTTTATTTACTATTTACTATTTATTTTCTACTTGGGTGCCTGTATTCTCCAACTTTCTTGCATTAGAAGATGATTACTGTATTTATCTCTATAATTATATGTTCGTCACATTCTGCCATTTTTCATCCCTCTCCTTTTCATAAGAAAAACAGCTACCTTTAGTTGGTAAGAATTTGTAATGGATGGCATGAGCGGGGAAGATTCTGGAATGGAAGTTCAAGGTTGTCGGGGGTGGGGGGAGACGCATTCCAGAGCAAGCGCCTCCTCAGCCCGTAACAAGAGAGTGTGGGAAGACGAAGAGGATGAGGCTGGCCCCTCCCTAGAGTCTCACGGGATATATCCACTAGTTGCTTTAGCGTAGGTTGAGTCTGGCAAGATTCTGTCTATTAGGTGTGAGCTAATAACAGAATGGAACTGTACTGGATTGCCTCGTTGCTGTTCTTGGGCTGAACCTGACAGAATTGGACCTAAATGTATATTTTTTTAATCAAAATTTTGAATTAGAAAGAAATCAGACTAAGGCGTATGGGTAACACAGAATGGGAAACTGACAGGTATCAGATTTGCCGGCATTGTTACTGAGTATGCAGAAACATTTCCAGTTGTACTGTTAGGCAAAATAAAGTGTCCTAACTCCATTACAGATTTGATCATATATGAAAAGACATTAAATTGTCAATCACATGGTTCATAATTTCATAGCTATCTACATTCATAGGTAATTTAGGCTCTAAAGCTATCTATAGTAAGAGTGTCTCTGATGCTAAAATATTGTCCACAAAATGGGTCAGTTTTAGATTGATGAGAGCATTATACTACACGTGTGATCATTACATTACATTATACATGTCTATCACCAGATGTTTTGACTACCGGCAAAGACATTTTATTTATTTATATTTATTTATACTTCAAATTTAGATACCGCCCATCTCACGAAATGATATAGTGTTCTGAATAACCTTTTGTACAACTTACGATAATTCACTGTATCTTATAAAAAAGTGAAATGTAGATGAATGTGTTTTTAGTGCTTTAAAGGACAATAAAGTATTATATTTGTGTTACACTTCGCCATTCATTAAAAGTTGTATGTGATACAGGACTTGCATTTCCTAACTTTTGTGCAAGATAGAGTTTCCTATAGGTGAGTAATTCATGTAACTACAGAGCAACGAGTTCAGTTTTAATGGCCATCTAATTGCACAAACTGGAGGTCCTTGGCATTTCACACCTCAAAGGGAAGTTGGTACCCCCACTTTAAAGTGAAAGTCCATTTGGTCTCAGCAGGCTGCAATTTATTCAGATATGAATGTTGACTTTTTAAAGCCATAGCCAAACTAGATGTGTAATTATAAATACTGCTGCTGGGAACAGCACCTGTTTATTTTAAGATGCAGATCAGCCTTGGTTTCTACCTGCTAAATGGGAATAAACTTGGGGACTGCTTTCCCATATAAATGTGTCTGAAACTTATAGTGAAAGCTACATAGAATTTGTAGTGTATGAGGACTTTCATATCTTTTTATTCTAAGATAACTGAATTGGTTTTCAGTTACCATCTACAGGAGAAATTTAAACTCCCTCTCTTAGCACTTGCTTCCCAAATTTGACATCTTATAGCTTTAAAAGAAAGCAGCAGCAGCAGCACCTTAATCTACTAGTGCCAAAGGAGACTTTTGTTTTTATTCTAAGTAACCACCTGTGTGCATGTGCAGAATTACAGGAAACCATTAGCTTTCCCCTCACAATGTGATGGTCATACATATTTGCTCTTGGGAAACAGAAGAAAGGGAAAAGGTGGCTGGGGAATTCTGGGAGTTGAAGTCCACACATCTTAAAGTTGCCAAAGTTAAGAATCACTGGTTTAATGTATCATATAGAATAACTTTTTGTTCAATGTTTGGGTAGTGGGTAGATATAGAGTTTTAAAATCATAACTTTGGAAGGGACTTTGGAGGTTTTCTAGTCCAAGTGCCTGCCCAGTGCAGGAATTGTCATGCCATCCTGGACAAATTGCTGTCCAAACTGTTCTTGAAAATCTCCAGTGATGGAGCACCCACAACTTCAGGAGGCAGGCTATTCCGGTCATGAAATACCTCCTTGTTTCAACTTTGGATCACTTTTGGTAAAGCTTCCACCCACTGGTTGTTGTCTTACCTTTGGAGCTACTAGAGAACCTGTGACCCATTGGGTCATCATTTCAGAGATATTTCCTTACCTTACCAAAACAGAGAAACAGAATGACCAAGGGCAAAAAAGGCAGTGGGAATGTGAGCAATTTATGACTTCCTGCCAGCTTTCCCATTGACTTTGCTTGTGGGAAGCTGGCAGGGACCATCAGAAATCTTCCTTGCTTCCTTCCTTGCTTCCTTCCTTGCTTCCCTCCCGCCTCCCTCCCTGAAAGCAGCCACAAATTTCCTAAATTTCAATCCCCCAGGAGTAATGGCTCCAAGTTTTTGGATGCATTCTGTAAGTTAGCCTATTTAAGGTACCTTGGTTCAAAAATTGTTGCCCTATGACGCACTGTTTCACCCAGTTGAAGGTTACAGACATGAGAGTTTTAGTAGTATATAGATGGAGAATAGATCCATACCTTATGCACTGTGATGTTCCTTCATGTATTGGAACACTGCTATCCTGTCTCCCTTACCTTTTTCTTCTTTAGGCTGAACATACCAAATTCCTTTAACCGCTCTTTGTCAGATTTAGCCTCCAAGCCCCTTACTATGTTTGTCACTCTTTTCTGCATCCTTTCCAGTTTCTCAGAATCTTTTTTGTATTGTGGAGACTAGAAACAGACACTGCACTTTTGGCAGCTGCGGAACACTGCTGGCTCATGAGATGAGGTCTTTTCAGCCATGGTGCTTGCTTTCTGGGTAATCTGAGAAAACATATAGACAAGGGTGACTGCAGCAAGCCAAGATTTCGTCAGAATGATGAAATGTGTACTATGGCATCATGATAAAACTCCTCCCATTATGCATTTATTTGTGGCATTGCAGTACAATATAAAAGGGATTAGCATCCTCCTTGCCTTGATTAACATTTAATCATTTGCCCTATCCCCTCCCAAGGATGACTATATATGTATAGAACTGTTATATCTTTTTAATAAATAGTATAATGATTTGATATGCAAATTAAATTAAAATTTATAATGTAAGTAAAAGTTATATTTGTCTCATGCTATAATAGCTATGCAGTACATGAGCAATAAAATAAGATTAGGTTTCATAAGAAATATTGCGATAGTCCTCTTCCCCCAGTGATTATCCCTCTTCTCATGTTCCCTTTCCCCCCAATATGTCAACATTACTGGAAACATAGAATGCCATTGTAAAGAAATACCTATTTGACATATAACATGAGATCAGATAGTCCTTTCTCATACTTTAGTTAAGACTGATAAGATCTATCTATCTATCTATGATTGATTACCTTTCACACACATTACTTGCACAATATAATACTGTATGGCAAATTCAACTGTATAAATAAGATGAAGTCTACATTACACTAACCTCTTAAAACAAACAATAAACATCACTACAGAACAATAAAAAGTAGATTATATACCCATACACGTATGATATATGTACTATAAGTTATTTTTAAAACGAGCGAAGGCTAATATACATATGTCCTGTGAATGGTATTCTGTCAATTTCAGAAGGCATTTGGTATAGGTGCATGATGCATGCTGTCTATTGCTAATCACCTGTCCTTATCATGAACAAAAGCATTTGGGTTATGAGGGATGCCAGAATAATTTTAATTTAACGAAAGTTTGACATCTAGCTTGAATTGCAGGACCTTGGATAGCTCTAGGCAGACACATTTATTCAAGGAGAACCAGAGCTCCAGGAAGGCATTTGAAGCTATAGTCACTTGACTCTCATATGGGGCAGTTCCATCTCTTCTGATCTACTAACCTGCTTGTGTTGAATGACAGTCTAAAGGAAAGTTTTATGTGTATTCATTAGAACACAAGCAGAATTTGTTGCATGCCAGAAATAGAACTATCTTCTCATTCATGGACCTTGATTCAAAGCCTATGATTTGGTAACTCCTCTTCAAATGACCACACCTAGCTCCCTGGTAGTCAGCATCAAGGCTCAGGGAGCTAGTGTGATTGGAAGGAAAAGATAAGGCTACCATGCACTTCTCTGCCTTAGCCATCATATCCTCAGGAAAAGATTCAAAGAGGGCTCAAACTTGGAATAAGTGTCTGCTTAGAGTTATTTGTAATACTTCATTTTATTCTATTTAGGACTCTTCCTTTCCCTCCACTTTCTAGAAGGTGAAGAATCTTAAATGACTTGGCCTGAAGCCTAGCATTCTGTCACACCTCTCTTTAAATCTGTTTTCTACTGATGAACAGGTAGAAGCTGATAATAAAGTATTCCTAGACAGCCAGGGTGGTGCAGTGACTGGAGTATTTGGCACATCCAGGTTGAAGCTCAGTGTGTGACTTTGAGCCAGCCATTTTCCCTCAGCCCAGTCTATCCCACAGAGTTATTGTAATGAGAAGAATGGGAGGAGGGAATGCTGAGCACATTTCCATGAGCTCCTGGTAAAAAGGTAAAATATATATATATATGTAACAAATCAATCAATAGTGCAAAATGAGTAAGAAGATACTAGCTCATAAGGATTTTCTTTCTTGGAACTCTGGTTGTATGGTTCTGACACAAGAATAACACAGCTAATAGATTTTGACTGGCCTGGTTCTGGATTCAGTACACCTACATTTATATCACTTGTCTTCTAACCCATTGTCAGAATCATGGCTTATCTTTAGTTACTGTGATTTTTTTCTTAGTTATATTGCTTCCTTTTAATTTCATTAAGTGTTATGACTTTGTACAGAATTCTTTTAAAAAATCAGCTGCCTTTTAGAGAAAAAGAAATATATAAATATAAATTCTGAAATCTAAACATTCCAAATTTAATGAAAGAATTGTGATTGATTTCATGGAGTAAAGGTGAATGTGGGTGTTTTAAGATATTTTCACATTTTTATGACTGAATAATATTTTTGCATATCATTTGAGTAACATGTCTTTCATTTCAAAATCATAAAACAGCATGCAAATCTTTTATGATCTTACTAAGAATATATATTCTTCTGCCTAAATGATTAAGTGTATGAAAAATACATGTTTGTAAATGATAGCTCCAGACATGGAAAATTTTCACCCCCAGTGCAAGAAACTGAGTTACAGGGAAGGAAGAATACCTGAGACACCTTGAGCTCACCTGCCTTTCCCTACCTGGCCACCTCTAGATATGTTTGGATTGGAATTTTCAGTCCCCAGTTAGCAAAGGAGTTGTAGTGCCCACATAATGATATGGAGAAAATTCCCAGTTGTTGCAGGCTGATCTACTCAGTCTATCTAAAGGAATTATAAGTTAAGAAGAAATAAATCCTTAGTTTAATATTATTTTTAATTCACTTGGGTTTTCATCAGAGCTTAATACCTTACTAGGTTTATTTTTGGATTCTTATCCTTTTTATTTTATTGATTCTGTTATTTTTATTCATTTTTGTGAATTTTTGAAGGGGTGTTTCAGCTGAATAAATTAATAAAAATGAATGCTAAATCATTCCTCTTCTCATTTTCAAGGCGGCATTCACCAGATTATTATTGATTTTGTCTCCCAAAAAGTCTATTAAAATCTTGCTAAATGAATAGTGTGATTTCTTTCTATTTTTGTTTTACTGATTATTGATGGCTTTTTTTTTTTTAATGCTGAATTATGGCATTTATTTTGGTAGTGTCCTGACTAGCAATCTGTAACAGATCTTCTGAGTTTAACAACCAAAGTAAAAAGGATAAATTTCCAAAGCTCTGTGTGGGTAGAAACTTTATTCCTGGCTGCTGGATATTTCTCTATCCGAAGCAGAGGATAAATAAGAATCTGTGTGGATTGGCTGTTGAAACTTTCTTCAAGGCTGATGGTGGACAGCATCCTGTATGATATGAATAAGCAGCAGGCTAATTTAAGGGATTCAGAAGGACAGCTGGATGCTACAACTTGAGTTAACTGCCTCATTCCACCTGGAGATAGTTCTAGCCGCACTGTAACAAAAGGTGGTTATATAGGGGAAATTTATATAATACTTGCATTTTTGTTAAAAATGTGGGTTTTATCAGTGATTAACTGAAGGTATGGGTTGTGACAGAACATGCAGAGTGTAAAATTGAATTTCTTTGCTGAGGCTAGATTTGAAGGCAGTGGCTGAGATTGAGGATTGAAATGCAACAGTGAACTGCTAAATAAGAAAGTGGAAGTGAATGGAGAAAGTTGGTGGCTTGGCAATTGTGGTGGCTATGGAGCTTTTGGGGATTTACTGAGAAGGAAAAGAATGAGCTGACAGTGATGGGTCAGAGGAACCAAGTGAATGGAGGACAGAGAAATGTTAAGAGGTGAAGATCTGCAGGCTATTGATGAGATTTGGAATGTTGGAGATGATGTAAGGAAGGTGAAATGTTTGGTAGGAGTGGAAACAGAGACTGTGCTTAGTTTGTTAATAGAAGGGAAGGAGAATGGAGAGAGAAAAAGACAGAACACGCAAACAAAGATTTGGGACATTATTGTTTACCATAAAAGACATTCCAGGTATGACCTTCACCGTATCTGTCAAGAACAGTTGCCAACATTTAGGCTCCCCAGTTGAGTGGTAAGTGAAGAGAGATGGGTAAGTGAAAGTTCCTAGAAGTCTCTTTGGGATGTTCAGTCTGAGAGGTGCTTTGCTGGAACAGTACAGCATTATGGTTTTTTCCCAGATACCGAGCCCAGATTGTTGGGTGGAATGCCCAGTGATTGTTGAGTGTGGAGTCTGGATTAGAAGCTGTACTGCAGCCATTAGAGGGCAGCGGAGACCTCTGAGAATCTTGTACCACCACCTGGATGGAACACCCAACCTTACATTCCATATGTCTATATTAGAGTCAGGTTGTCTTAGTGAGAAATTGGGAATGGTGTTTGGGTGGCCCTCCCCAAAGTGAGAGAATAGGAGGTTGACCTCTCCAGTGTCTAAACCCTAGTGAGGAAGAGGGTTGAGCTAGGTGTGACAAGGCAGAGTTGCTGTTTGCCTGAAAGTCATCTGATTCTCTGTCTGCATTCATATAATACCGGATGGGATAGCATTCCCCCTGAAAGAGCAGGTTGGTGACTAAGGTCTCCTGGACTTAGAGCTATTGCTGCGTAGGCAGGTGAAGCCTATGGCCCGGGTGTCCTTTCTACAACTGATGCACCAGTTGTGTTGACATCTGGGAGAAGAAGAACTGGTGGCAATAATGTATTCCATTATTGCCACCAGGACAGACTACTGCAATATGTACTATATTATTATTATCTGTAAGGATACTCAGAAACTACAGTTGGTGCAAAATGCAGCTGCCAGTGTGCTGGTGGATGACAGCCACTTCAGTTATGCTACGCTGATACAGCAAGTGCTGCACTGGGCAAAGAGGTTTCCGGATAAATCATAAACCAAATGAAGTATCACAAGGAGCTCATCAGAGAAACTGCTGCTCCATCACCATGTTAGCTTCACTCCTTCTGGATAAAATTCAGAATGTTGGTTCTGTCCTTTAATGCTCTACATGAAACCTCTGTAGCTTCTTTCTCCAGGAAGAAACGTTATTTCTGGTGTTGCACTTATCCTGAGGTTATCCCCGCCATGAGAAAAGTGAGGTCAGTGGGTTCCCATGAGCAGTGTTTCTAAGTTATGGTCCTCACTGTATGAAATAGTGAAATTCCCTCCCCGCCCCCGCCCCCAACCAGCTAGACTGGCAAAGATTTTAACAACCCTCTACAGAGCAGTAAAAACTGAGGTGTTCCATAGAACCTTTGGCACTTAAGTCTACCTATGTTGATGGTGCCAGTGGTTGGTATACTTAGGCATGTTATTGCTTTTTACTGATTTGGGGGGGTTTATAGATGATCACAGTTTATATTCATTTTATTATTGTGCGTAGTCGCAGTTTATTGTTACAAACTGAGTTATATGGTTCAGGAATAGAGAAATTAAATAAAAATAAATAAATTCAGCTAGTTTTTGCTTCCATTTCCCTCTCTTTTTTGGATTTGAACATTGAAAACACACTTTTTTGCCTATGGGCAGTGGGTTGGATTATACAACCTCCAAGCTCCCTTCTAACCCTATCATTCTTTGACTATAAATATGCCTAGTTTTGGTATACCTGCAAGATCAAGGACAAAGAATGAATACCTTATTTAAAAGTACTACATTTGGTATTCCTGGGGCTGGAACCTGAGCTTCTCCTTCGTGGCTTGGTATAGAGGCAACCTGGTATGTGCAAAAACTCCTGAAGAATAATTTTTGGAAGCTAGGTCTGCTGGTTGGATAGGATAAGCTTGGTAAACATTTTTTTTTATTAGATGGAGGGGATAATCATTCATTAGAATCCAATAAAAATATACAGTAGTGCCAAGTACATTGTAAATTACTGCACTGTAAAGGTCCTTTTTTGTTAATTTAGTTCTGCACACTTAATTTCTTATGGTACAGATATTGGATATGCCTCCAGAATGGAAGTAAATAACATAAGGAATGCATATTTGTCACTCTTACAGATGTTGTTGAATTCAGAATTGTGCCCTTTTCCTGATATCTCCATGATCCTTGTTTCTAACTAGGAGAATGACAGCAGCTGTTTCTTCTTCCAGCCTTGGCTTTCATTACATGCTTCTATTATCTCTTTATATAAATACAATAATATACTATTACAGAGAATATCCGTTGTCATTGGAAGAAAACATTATTGTAACAAACTTGGTTAAATAATTTTGGAACTGATAGGACAGGGCCATTGCGCTGTTTCTGAGGTACTGAATTTCAGCCTCTCGGAGATACTGAATTTCCATCTCTTGTGGCCACTTAAATCCTGTTCTATTTTATGAGCTACTCTAATATAATTAAATCAGAGATGCAATCTTCCACTGAGTGGATTAATTTGCTGCTGTTAGTTTGGGTGTGCTAAATCTGTCGAGGATTAGATTAGATTACTTTTGTGTCTCTTTCAGCCTCACATTTCTACACAATTAAAAATATGTGAGTTTTCTATAGACATGCAAGGCAGGTTTAAACATAACATAAGTCCCCCAATAATATAATCATCTAGTAGTGTCATTCTATTTAATTATGCGCCTGTCCTATTTATTGTGGAAGATTTCAGCCTATGACCAAGAATGGTGGTAGAATGGCACTTTTTTTTTACTGAACAAAATGAGAGTAGAATTCTTTATTTGTAGTGGGTAAGGAACAACTTTAATCCTTTTAACCCATGGGATTCCAGTTTTAATGCAGTTCTAACTGTCAGATCCCAATATGTAAATTTAATGTTGTTTCTGCTCTTTGTGCCAGGTTAATAAAGATATAGAGATAGGGAATCCCATTTGTTTGTAGTGTGTATGTTGACTTTAATTGTTGTGGGTAGTCCTAGAAGTATTGGAAGGAAGTCCAAGAAGGACAGGATATAATGATATGAAATAAATCCATAAGTTATGGTTAGTGATGATTTATATCTCTCTACTCTCAGTTGAGGCTGCATGTATATGTAGGAGTTTGCATTTGTGTTTTACTCCAGAATTTTATAATGTCATCTAGAGTACTGTAGAGGAAAGATAATGAGGGATTTTTAAAAAATTATTATTAAAGAAATGTTATCTGGGTGGCTGAACTTTAAAAATATATAATTGATTTCCATGCCTTTCTCCCCAGTTAAACCTATGTAAGGTGGTAGAAGTATGAAGGTTAATATGTGTCTGCCACAACTACACACCTGATACTGGATGGCACTGATAGGAAAAGACAAGCTCATGTCATGATTATGCTAAGCAATAATGTGGATTATTTGGCTTAGTGTGATGTCAAGGTACAGAAATGTTTTAGTCTGAGGTCTGTACTTGAGTGGCATGCTGGTTTAGGTGGTCTCTTCAGTACATATTATTTTTCTTTCCAGTGCTACCTTTATATAAATATATGCATTTATATTTATTTATATATGTATTTGTGTATTGCTCATGGACTCTTGCTAGGTTTATTATTGCAATGGGAAGGGTAGATCAATCAAATTTACGGACATTCTAAAACATTGTAACATTTGGTGGCTTCCTGTTTCTTAACTCTTTTCTTTTTTCTGGAAATTGCAATAGTAGGTTATTAGTGACTGCAAACCAGCAGACATTTAAAAGGCAGTTGTGGATATTATCTGTAAGCATATTCTATTCTGTATATACTATATGGTGTCTGAATGTCATTTACTGTATTGCTGTTATAAACTGAATTCTACAGTAATGTGATGATACATTTTTGAATTTTTCTCTCTCTTGAACAGGACAGATGCAACTCCTAAGACAGACTTCATAGAGATCTGTTTGGTGTATTTTTTCTAATGTGCAAGATTCTAGGATATAGCCTGCAAGAGATTGCAAAAATCAAAAATACAGTATTAAACTTTTTAAGAGCTAGCACTTCACATCTCTTTTATTAAGCCTCTTTTTTGTAAGAACTAACCTTTAATGTTTTTTTGTTTTAGCAGGTATGCCTTGTAACCTTTGGACTTTAAAGCATGTTATTTTCTTTGTGGCTGGAATTTCTGGATCTTGATTGAATGTATGATATTTTAAGTCCTGTGACTTATGCATTATTTCAGCTGTCTCCTTGCCTGAGTTGCCTGAGGTGGACCTAAAGCTGGTATTGAGGATGTCAAGGATGTTACTCCTGAATGATTTCAGTTTTAATGTTGAGTTTCTGGGTTGACTCAAGACTTCATGCACACTAATAATAACCATTTTGGGCTGTTCCAATGTGTTTCCATTAACTTGTCAGGAAGATTGTGATTGTATATTGAATTTTTGTTGTATGTTTGTAAACTGCTCTGGGATGGGATGGGTAAAATTAATCAATACAAATAAATGAAATAGCACAGATATTTTTAGTCATAGTAATTATTTCTAATTTAAAATTCCTTCCTTCCTTCCTTCCTTCCTTCCTTCCTTCCTTCCTTCCTTCCTTCCTTCCTTCCTTCCTTCCTTCCTTCCTTCCTTCCTTCCTTCCTCCCTCCCTCCCTCCCTCCCTCCCTCCCTCCCTCCCTCTGATTGAGATTTTGCTTCTTTTACTCTTATTCCAAGATTGTGAAATTCATCAATCCAATTCTGAAATTCTCAGTTCAGATAGAGTTTAATTGGGCTATATTAGTCTTCTAACAAGATTACTGTCTGTCCCCAGTCTTATCTCTGGGTATTTGCAGCTATATTAGAAGCTCCTAATGGCTGCAGGAAGCCTAATTTGAAAATTGATGGATTGGAACTACTGCTTTATGTTGAAAAGAGAGTTCTGGATGCTACAGCTTGCTTTAGAGTAAGAGGAGTAGAAAATTGTAATAGTTGGAATGGATTAGGAAGTTGCTCAGTTTCATTTATAAAAAATTCAGTCTGTAATTTATATAATGTTTGACACAAAACCTAACAGGTAAAAATTGGCAGCCTAAGGGACTATGTCACATTTGTAGTTTATTCATCATAGAGTGATAGAAGATGAGATTGACAAGAGTTTGGCTACTGACTGTAGAATATGATGCACTAGTATTTTTAATTGGTTAATAAATGCATTCTGTAATCTTGCAATGCCTAGTGCTCATGCCTGTGGAATGATTCCCCAACAGATGGCTACATTTTGCAGGTTTGATTTTGACATAAGTACAGTCTCTTCAATTTTTTGGTGTGTCAAATAGCTTATACAACCTTGTTCATTGAACCTTGTTAACCTTGTCCATTGTTACAAGAAGAGCAATTTTATAGACTTCTTAACAAAAGTCATATGCAGTTTGTATATTTATCAGCTTGTATGCCAAAATATAGTTCTTTGCAAGGTGTCACCCCCTAGGTTTATAACAAGAATTGATGTACAGGATCAGGTTCTGAGGAGGATCCAAAGGACATTATTTTCTGAGGAAATAAAATGTTTAGATGAATAAATGTGATTCATTAATGTCATTGGTCCTTGTTTGATGAAAATTGTTAAGCTTTTTTGTTTAATCAAATAGCCTAAATGACTGCTGCTTATCTTTGTTTTTCAAAATTTTGAAATGTCCCCTTTTAAATATGTTGCTAGCTTCTGAGTCTTTCTAAGCTTTGGTCTCATATCCTTTGTGTACGTTTCTTTTATATTTTGATATGATAATACTGGAGCAATATAATTATTTGATATTTAAAATTAACCCATAACAGGTAGATAATTGTGAAATGTGAAAAGCAAGCAAGGATGAGAGAGATCCCATAGGTATTCATGTAGCTGTTTTGTAAGTGATCCACAAGCATAAGAAATAGCAAGAATGGGCAGAATTATATAGAACTTTGGCTCAGTCAAAAGTGATAAAACTGGAAAGTGAAGGTTAAAGGAACATTTTTTTCTGTATATACTATATCTGTGGTAGGATATTTGAATGTTCTGAAGATGGGCATCTCGGAGCCTCCTGAATGATAAAACAGTAGGTATCTTTACCTGTATAATTTAAAATATAAAGCTGAGAGTGTGCTATATAAAACAGGAGTAAGAGGTGGAGGAAGATACATATCACTAAGGAAGAGTTCAGAGGTGATCAATTGTAGAGATGATATTTGAGGAAAACTTAGAATCAGTAGAAATTAGTGATATTATAAACATCAGAAGGCTTCATCAGAAATGTTAGAAATAAAATGAAGAGATAATAATCAGCTGCTCAGGGAAAAACTAAAATGCTAAGAAATAACAAAGAAAAGGTGGATTTACTCAATTTCTATTATAATTCAGTGTTCTATAGTGCAAAAGTATATGGTCTGTGAGATAATTGTGAGAACAGGATGAAGGGGCAGGAATGAAGCTTAAGGTTGATAGTGTTACACTATTTATTGTAAATGAGTTTTAATCTTCAAAAACTAGCTGATGGTCTGACTCAAGCTTTATATATTATCTTTGAAAAATCTTGGTGAAGAGCTAAATAGCTAGAGGAAAGTAGCCATTATCCCAATCTTCATAAAAAGGAAAGAACAGGATCCAAACCACTACTGACCTTTTACTCCAACACTAATTCTAGAGCAGATCATAAAGCAGTCTGCCTGTAAGCACCTTTAAAAGCAATGCTTTAAGTACCAGAGGTAAGCATGGATTTTTCTGATACATGTATTGCCAGATACGTTAAATTGTAGATTGTGGGAATGCTGTGCACATAAAAATACTAATAATGTACTAGGTTAAGAATCATTCCCTATCCTACAGGGTGGAAAATGGAACAAAGGATTTAAATTACACATAGGCAGATTCCTTAACGAAATGTTAGGGGAAAAAGAGAAACATCCTAGCAGTAAGAATAGTTTGGCAATAAAATGAATAATTAAGTGGGCTTGCTTTTCCTCATTAGAGTCAAACACAGCCATGTGCTGGAGCGCTTTAGTTTTGATCCTTGCAGCAAGCAAAGTGTTGGATTTGATAGCCTATATGGCCTTTTCAATTTGTTTTTTTTTTTTCCCTAAGGGTAAGCACTTTCATATAATTAGATTACTTGCCAAGGATGTTAAATAATCTAGGCCCGCCATTGCCTTCTCCAGCCCAGTACAAATAAGCACAGCTGTCTTAAAAGTACATTTTGTGCAACTGCATTTTAAAATCCCTATTCTGGCTTGAGTAAATGATAGAAATCCTGTGAGAGTCTGGACTTTTCAATCTTGCCTTTGTATCTCTAGCTAGAGTGTCTCTCACAATCAAACAAGACAAGGAAAAAGAAGCAAGGGGTAGAAATAATACACAAATTTCTGCATCCTCAGCTGGAGCAAATGTTAGACAGATGGGTCTTCCACCCTGATTATCCTAACTTCCTAAATATAGAAATGTCTTTTTAAAATACATTTAAATTACTCAAGGTGTTAGTTTATGCTAGGACAGTTCTAATAAGTGCAACTAGACATTTCTTGCTGACAGGAGTTGAATCTGTGGCTCTCACTGATCTCTGTCTAGTTCACATTTCCTGTCCCCCTCTGTTGTGTACTCTGTCTTTGATATATATGGTATGGCGTGCAGCGGATGAAGGCAGTATTCAGCATATTCTTCAGATAGTATACATCACAAAGGGAAGGAGCAGTAAAGGTCACAACAATCAAATCATGGACATTTAGATTTTACACTATCTCAGCAAGATTGATGAAAGAAGTGAATAACGTTCCTTAGGAACATGTTCTTTCTCCAGTCAGAAGCTTTTCCAGGAGGAGGTGCTGTGGAGACTAATCCAGAGTTTACTATGCAGGTAGTCCTCATTTAATGGCTGCCCTATTTAGCAACTGTCAAAAGTTATGATGGTGCTGAAAAAGTAACTTTATGACCGGTCTTTGCACTTACAACCATTGTGGCATCCTTGCGGTCAAGTGATCGAGATTTGGGTGCTTTGCAACTGGTGGGAGTTTATGACTGTGTCAGTGTCCCGTGGTCACATGATTGCCATTTGCATGTTTCACAGCCAGCTTCTGACAAGCAGAGTCAATGGAGAAGCCAACAGTAAAACTGCAAGTCGTGGTCACATGATGTCTCGCTTAATGACTGCATTGCTTAGTGACAGTGTTGCCTGTCCCAATTGTGGTAGTTAAATGAAGACTACCTGTATTCTGTTCATTACTGTTCCCAGTAGGAGCTATTGCAGTATTGTGTAGACAAACCCTACTCAACCTGGTTTTCTTCATGCATGGAACACAATTCCCTCCGTCTCACATAGCATGGCCATTGTTGAGATAGAGACTGGGTTACTGTCATCTACCCATCCAATCTGGAGTTTTACCTACAGTTAACTGAGTAATTTTTGTGAAAAGTCTGCTTTTTTTCTTGTTTGCAATTTATACTGTTATTAGTACATTTCCTACAGCCAAACAGTTCATTATACCCCAAATAAATCAGTAGAGTTATGGGTGGATTGAGTACTTTTTTATGTATAAATTGCCAATATTGCCATGAGACATAGATTAAAATGTAGAAGTCATAAACTGAATATGTGGTTTAAGCATAACTCTTCATATTTACACATGGCAAAGGAAGGAATCTAAATGGATGATTGTGTTGATTATTTATGATAAGTGAGAATTAATGAAAGATACAAAGGAATAAGAGGTTCTAAATGTAAGACAGATTGTCTTTTAGTGTCAGGAATTGGATTTAAGAAAAAATGGACATGGAAGAAAATAAAAGTGAAAGTGGAATGACTGCAGGAGAGTCATAGTTTCATTATGTTATAATATAGAGGTAGGCTGCTTATAGAGTGGCTGTGTGACTCATTTAAGATTTGTGTGAAGACTGCATCTGCCGGGAAGAATGCTGTTGCTGTTCCCTTATACAAAGGAAAAGCTAACAAGAATGAATGCAAAAATTGTAGGGAAGCTAGTTTGTTGAATGTACCTGGGAATGTATTTTGCTGAATTCTGATCAAAATGATATAGGAGTGACAATGAGCAACATTTAGGCAGCGCAGTGTAGTTTTAGTTATGTGTACAAACCAAATTAATAATGTACATGTACTTTTGTATACAGATAATGCCATGTTGGCTGAGAGTAGTAGGGGGGCAGTTTGGTGTAATGGTTAAGGCACCAGGCTAGAAAGCAGGAGACTGTGAGTTCTAGTCCTGCCTTAGGCATGAAGCCAGCTGGGTGACCTTGGGCCAGTCACTCTCTCAGCCCTAGGAAGCAGGCAATGGCAAACCACCTCTGAAATCTTACCAAGAAAACTGCAGGGACTTGTCCAGACAACTGCCAGGAGTCAACACTGACTCGAAGGCACAAAAACAAACAAACAATGAGTAGTATGAGACTGAAAATTAATATAGGAAACACTATGATGGAGAGTTATAATAAAAATATTGAGGTAAACTAGATTTAGCGCTCTTTCCTTTTATCTATTGCATTTGATTTCTCCTACTCTCTTCTTCTGTATGGTGCATAATATTGCTTATCTGGTTTCTAGTCTATTCTAAGACTGGAATTACTATGTGGTCTTCTAGCTAAGCCTACCCCGGTCCAAGACAGGTCAGTCAGGTACTGCCACAGAGGATTGTTATTTGTTTAATCATAGATTTACTGCCGTTTACACTTATCCTATTATTTCTTCTGGTAATCTCAATTAAGTAGGCAAAGGTTCAGTTCATTTTCCAAAAAACAGAGCCTAAAGGATGGTAGTTTAGTGTATTTTGTGAGAAGTTTTGTTTTTGTTTTTTAAAAAACATTTCTGGATATTTTTAATTTAAAAAATGGGAAGCAGGCATGCTAAAAAAAAGGACCAGCCCTAGCATTATCTTTGTTTACAGAATACCTCTGAGCCCCATGTAACTTCCTTTGAAATTCTAAGAAAATAAAAAGGATATGTGGTTATAGACTAATGTTTTGGCAGAAAAAAAGGCAAAGGCAAGTTGCAGAACATATTGAAGGGACAACTAAGCTTTGTCATCTGGGATTTTTGTAATTGGAAGTGCCCACCAATGGTGCTGGCCACTTTGTGTATAAGCAACCCTTTTTGTGAAACTATCAGTCCATCACGTGCTCCAGCACATCTAAACGTCTCCATGATCCCAAATACATTGCCAGTCTCAGGACTATGGGATTTAAAACCACGTACGAGCAGTATTGCAAATATATAGAATAATATATGAGGACAGAGATGTACTAAATAACCATGCTTCTGAAGTTATATAATTCTGTTAAGAGGCTTGTTCACTTAAAGCAAGATATATCTCGTATATATCACGAGGCACTCTTGTTCATGTATCTCTCTATGTGTTGGTTTTTATGAAAGAAATAACTCTGGTAGCACTCAGTTGTTACTGGAAAGGCAGCCAGTGTGTATGCAAGTGCACTGTGACAGATGTTTGTGCCATAGATGCAGCTGCCTGTCACAAAGTGATACGAAGCACTCGATGGGGCAGTTCTGTTTTGTCTCTCATATTTTATGCACTTTCAGTAATTTGTGCATACGGTTCAAGAAACTAGCTTACGCTTGCCAAAGATTTCCTTTCTCAAATGAATAATTAAAATAGAAAAGGTATCTCTTCATTTCCTCTCTTTTTTTATTCTCCAGAAAACAACATATATATATATATATATATATATATATATATATATATATATATTTCCTTAAACATTTTGTTTTGGCTTACCTTATTTGGGCTGCAACAATATAGATGATCATTAGATGGCAACAGAGAGATACAAAAACTCTAGTTCCACCTGTTATCTGCTGGTCATCCACATTTTTGCAACCCAAATGGTAGGCCTAATTTTGTGGATCAGTTGGGAGGATATTTTGTTTTGCTTTTCATTTTGAAGTTTGACTACAAAAAGTGATAATTGTCAGGAGTGTAAAAATAAAAATAAAAATAACTTTGCATGGACATTTAGCACAGTTTAACCTACTGTCAATTTTCTTCAGATGAGTGAGTAAGCAATGCAGCGAGCAGATATACTAGTATTCCTAATTCCTTGAAAATAATTTTACATTCAGGGTTTTATGTAATACTTTGAAAATTATCTATTCTGACCCCACTAATCTAAGACATCACTTAGATCATTGCTAATTATTATTATGTGCTACCTAGACAGCAGATCACAGGTAGAATATACCATTACTGCTGAGCAGGGTTTGGTGTGTGTCCAGCACTTGACCAAAAGAATATATTTGGAAAGTCTGTTTGAAAAAAAAATAAACAAAATCTTTATGAAATGGACTAGATCAAGATTGTAGGAATTTTTTTGTAGTTTTTGCCACACTGCTGTCTGATCTTAGTAAAACCAAATAAATTTTAACTTATATCTGCAATCCTTTACTACTTTTACCAGAAATGTCTGTGTGCTGCTCTGAGAAAAAACTTTGGTGTTTGTTTTAGATGGTTTATTTATTTATAATTTCAATTAATTATGTTGTCCCAACTGAAAGCCAACTCTGGGTGGTATATAGTATATAGTTAAAACCAGTACAGTACCAAAAACAAAAAAACTAAAAACATGATGGGGGAAACACATATCATAACCCAAACCAGCAAAACACCTCAAGTGGTCACACCAGCAACCTATGCCAGAAAAAAATGGGTTTTTAAAGTATGTCTAAAGGCTTGCTAGAAACCGCTAGAAACTGGGAGACTGTGAGTTCTAGTCCCACCTTCAACATGAAGCCAGCTGGGAGACCTTTGGCCAATCATTTTTTCTCAGCCCTAGGAAGGAAGTAATGGCAAACCATTTCTGAAATCTCGCCAAGAAAACTGTAGGGACTTGTCCAGGCAGTCAACCAGGCAGGGGTCAACACTGGACTCGAAGGCACACACACACACATACACAAAGGTTTGCAGGGTTGGACTGTCCAAAACCTTGGGAGGGGGGATGCTGTTTAAGAGGTCAGGCCCTGTGACAAGAAAGGAACACTTCCTAGGTCCAGTCATAGGTAGCAGTATTTCCAGGTTATTACTCTTCATTTGTGCATGCCAGTAGTGTATTTTATCTGATCTTCACAATGTTCTTCATGAATCAAGGAAGTGCTGTATTGAAGATACATCAGAATTCTCTGAAGCACACTGAAGATCCTTAAGAGGTGTGCTGTGATTTTCAGTATAGGAACAGATATAAAGAGGATTTTAACTGGCACTCTATATATTGCTAGAATGGGATCGAAGCTACACAATATCTGGATTATTTATGTCCTGTACTTTTGGTTTTTTTCTATGTACATTTAAAAGTGGCAACTGATGCCTTGTCTTATAATTGGTAAATTATTTAGGGGGGTGTGTGCCATTTTTTCTATACTGATCTGTTAGATACAGTTTGCAAATAATAAATATCTTTTTGAATAATATTTTTATTCAGGTTTTACACAGATAAAAGCTAAAACAGAGCTAAGAAAAATATACAAACAAAAAAGAAAGAAAAAGAGAAAAGAAAGAAAAAGAAAGATATATAGTGACTCCCTCTCCCTGCAAATATGTATAAACATTTGCAACAACTTGACACCTTCTCTAGTATTATAGAAAAAAACCCCTCTTCTTCCCATTTCTCAACCCTTAATAGCCAATTTTTATATATAAATATATATATATATATATATATAAATATATATATATATAAAATCAGTCTTACTCAACAAAAGGATTAAGAGTACCAGTAACAATAACCTATATGTTTTAACCTTAAACAAGTAAATCCATTTTACATTTTGACTTATAACTTTCTCTAATAAGTAAAACATAAAAGATTTATCCCCAGAGGCATAAAGAATACCAATAATAATAACACATATATTTTAAACTAAATCGAATAAGATCTTTTACATTCTAACCTATAACTTTCTGTAACAAATAAGACATAAAAGTTTATCTCCATATTAAAAAATCTTTAAATCCTCCTCTTACAATCCTGGTTCCCGCCCCCCCCAAATTCCTATAACAACAACCCAGAATAACAATTTATACAATTTAAACCTGATCAAATAAGTCCACTTTAAACTCCCTTTTCTTCTTTTTAAAAGGCTTGATCTTCAATCCCTTCTTCAAATAAAGTCCCACATGTTGATCTCATCATTTTCTTCCTGTCTGTTTTTAGGAACAACTTCAGAGATTTAGTACTTCTCTTCTGTGAATCCAGAATAAGATAATCCTCAAAGTCACTCTTCTGATTTATAATTTGAATGTCTCCTTTAATTGTTAAAACATCAACCAGTATACTTTGTAGGTCCAATGTAACTTCTTTCTCCATATCACTCTTGTAGTCAAAAACTTTTAAATACATTTTCAAATCTACAGCGTCTTTTTCCATATCTTCCATATCATTTTTATAGTCAGGACATTTTTTAAAAATCCATTTTAAGATCCCTATTCAAATCATCCTCAACCTCTGTTTTATCCAATAGAATCTTCTATAACCTCTATTAGATCCACTTTGAAAGTACCAGAAAATTTTAAAAGTCCTGAGTACATTGTTTTCAAACAGACTTTATTTCTTCTAGGGTAAAATAATATTCCTCCATTGTGTAATTAGGTACCTTCTCCTTTAATTGCTCTCTGGTTCCCTTTAGTTAACCTTCAAAGCCCAATCTTATCTTTTGTTTATTTTCAAAATCAAAACTTTCCCACAATACGGTTTCTTACAATTAATTCCGAAATTATCAGCTGTATTTTTATAAAATTTGAAACAGTCCATAAGAACGAATCTTTCAAATCCATCTGGCCCCTTAACTGTCCATAATCAACATTCTAAACTATCTTTTGCTGTTTTCTCAAAGTTAAATTTTTTCTTTTTAAACTTACTTAAATCTTCTTTTTTCAAAGATAGAAGGAGACACTCCTGATGTGTAGCAACTTGCCCTTCAGAAGTTTTTAAATTTCCAAATAAATTGATAATAAGTAGTTTGTGTTGTCAATTAAAAGAGGAAATATATGTGAATCTAGTGTCTTTTTAAAGGCTCCAAACCATGGCTTGGGCTCAATGTTTCCCGCGATTCCCAGAGCACTAAACCTGCTGGAGATCGCTATTTTGCAATGTCTTCACAGGGAGCCTCTGTAGGGAGTACTTGTGGGTGATCCAGTTATCTCCTTTATCTGGAGATGGTTCTAAAGAGCTAGACCCTCTGCCAGCTTCTCTTATCTGCCATGGCTGTCTGCTCTGCAAAAACGGAGCTGTCTTCAATCCGTCATTACTCCCCTGGAAGTGCAAATAGTAAAGATCCATGTCTATGCTTAGTCACAGTATGATTCCTAATTATGTAAGATCAATCCTCAAGAAAGCTAGATCAAAGGCATGTGTTTTTCTGGAACCATCAGATTTTATTTGCCTCCCAATGATTAATAAAAAATGTTGACTTTGTTCTGATTTTTACCTCCTTAAATCAAAAGCTAATGAAAACTGATTAATTCCTGAAAGCAGGGAGAATAACCAGTTAGAAATAGAAGTATCTTGAATAATAGTCAGGATTGCTCTTGTAACTTGTATAGCAATAGAGCTGAGGGGGGGGGGGGAAGAGTGGGTAATCACTGGCTAGAACATAAGCAGTAGAAGACTCAAAGAAGTTACCAAGTCTAAAGACTAAACTGGAAGTTAAAAAATATTGCAGAAGACAGTGAGAAACTATGTTCAAATTGTTACCAAGAAGACTATATGTTGATATAATCTCTGGGGATCAAGCTTGACTCAAAGACATCTTTACCCTTTTTAAAAAAGTTAATTGTTGATCAGATTCCACAAAAAATTAAGAGCAGTTTTTATTTTTAACACTGGTATCTGCTTGTTCTTTGAAGAACCTACAGAATCCTTACCTTACATTTTAAAATTAATGCCATTTGATATTCTTCTTCATGCATGTCTTTTAAGAACTTCAGCACATTTACCAATTGTGAGAAAGAACATCCTAGTTTCATTCCCCCCTGAACATCCTTCCTATTTGTCAAATGTATGACTTGTAAACTTGATTTCTGAATCCTGTTATCTGTTCAATTTTGATTCTGGAATGATAATAATAATAAGTAATAAAGCATATACTTTTATATCTCTGAATGGCACCTTTATCAATGGTTTCATTGTCCTCAGTTTTGGACATCCGTAATTGATATCTGGAGACCACACCTTGCTTCATGTACAAAAATGTTGCATATCTGTAATTTTAGGCTTAATTTACATATGTGTAAAGTATGTTTTTTAAGGGTCAGAGTTAGGAAGTCTACACAGTATACCTGCAGTTGCTGCCCCTCCTTGCTTGTCATGGAACTTACTAGGTCAGTCTGGTTCCAAACTTCCATATGGCTTCCTTGAGGCAGCTGACCTTCTTTGAAGTAAGTTGCTTGGGTGGTGGGAGTGGAAGAAGTTGTCTTGCTTCTTTGGCTGGGTTCTTGGCTCTGTGCAGCTCTTTCCTCATTTCAGTGGAGGGTCCTCTTGTGCTCTCAGCAGACTATCCACAGTGTTGGAGTGAGCTACAAATAGCCTCTCTACAGTCCAGCTGAAAATCAAGTAGTCTGTTCACTGAAACCCTGAAAGAGCTGCTCGGAGTGAAAAAAACCATCATGAGTTTGAGATTGGGCTGACCTGGCAAGCTCTACCCTGACCAAGTGAGGTAGAGGATGAACAAATAGAGATACTTTGCACAGATGATTGTTATAGGAGGAAGAGGGAGGAACATTCATGGTGGAAAGAGGATCATCTTAAATTCTCTAATCTAAGCCCCCAAAGTCTCATTATTTGTGGTTTGCTGTCCATGGTTGATGCTGGAGCAGAACCCCAGAAATAATAAGGGTTACCTCTCTCTATAGCAACATAAATGTAATTAAACATTTTAATAAACACACCAAACATTTTATTCTTTCCAATCCAATAGAATGTTAGAAAGAAATTATGAAAGAATCTTGGGTCTCTGTAACCAGGATAACTCTTCAGAAAGGAGTGGGACCAAGTTTGATGTGACAGGAAAGATTGGCAAAAGAAAAATCCCATTCAAGAATGAGCTGGATCCAGCAATGGGCTGCAGAGACAAAAATCAGGGATATTGAGGAAAAAGAACCACAGTACAAGTATGTATGTATGCATCTGTCTGTCTGTCTATCATCTATCTCTCTTTACAGTCTCCACAGAATCACAGGAAGAGAGAGAATTCCCCCCCCCCCACATTGAACACTCCAGCCCTCCCCCAAATTAAGGTCTAGTTGCATATTAGCAAATTAAATGCTGGGTTAATTTTGTCCTTTTTTCCTGATTCTATGCACACCCATTTTCTTCAAAAATCAATCACAAAAATTATTTTTTAAAGAACAAAACAGGCACAGAGCTGCTCTATAACGCTGTGCAAGGGTGTTCTTGCAGATATGATGCATGCCATATCATTCGTCATGTTCCTGGTTTGGCTTCAAAGGCCTCATTGCATGCAACCATACCTTATTATTATTACTGTGGTGGTGGTGGTGGTTGTTTTAATATAATTTTATTGAAAGTTTTAAAAACAAGTAAGAAAAATACAAACTAAAATAGAATAAGAAGGAAAAAAGAAAAAGGAAGACACAAAAGAGAAAGCTAAAGTGCAAAAAGAAAAAAGAGAAGAAAAAGGTAGAAAAAAACAGAAAAGAAAGAAAAAAGATATAAAGAAGTAGCTTCTGATCTTCTTTACAGCGGTTATAAATACAATTGTAGATTTACCTCCTTCTCTAAAGTTACATCATGACTCTCTCCTTTCTATAATCTATCCTATCTTATTGTCAAAACCATAGATCATAAGTTCATTTTTTTCTGTTTTATGCAAAAAATCCATAAGGGGTTTTCAGTCAGCAATAAATGTAGATATTGTCTTTTCTCTAATCAAACAGGTCAATTTGGCCATCTCAGCAAGTTTTATCATCTTCACCAACCATTCCTCTGTTGTAGGTATTGCCAGATCTTTCCATCTTTGTGTGTACAAGTTCTTCTGCTTCAAATTTCAATGAATGTTTATACATTTTAGCAATCACATGTTCATCATTTGTAGACAACCATACCTTTTTACATGATTAAACTTTAAGAAAAAATACTAAAATTTGAAGCAGAATCAGGTGTGTGTCTAATAATAAGATAGAGTTTTCAGGATAAGTCGCATAGAATAAGAGATAGTGGGCTATATGGATGCAAAATGTCAACTTCAAGCACAGGCTTCATTTCTAGGAAAGCTTCTGGGTATCACATGAGCCACGCTGGCATATTGAAAAACAGGTGAGTGGATCCATCCCAGTGTTTTGCTTGGAAGTGTGCCCAACTATTTGGAATCAGAGTGGAGATGTAATATACCTTGAATTAGTAGACAGCAACTCTGGTAGCCTAGAGGGAATATTGTAGTGAAGAACAACTTTATCTGTTTGCCTTCTGGTAAATTATTGATTTCCGATTGGCCATGCAATCCATGATAGTTACCTTGTGAATGTGTCCGTGATATGTTTTCAAATTTCTAAATGTGCTCATTAGCCCAGAAGGTATGGAACCCCACTATAAACCCATTTCAGTTCAGTTTCAGAGTTGGGTTTGAGATTCAACTTGATTTAATTGCTCTAATGGGCCATCGGTGACCAGAATTAGATGGGGAAGGAACAGCATGTTGTGGTACCCAATCTGAAATTGGGGTACCACAGCATGCTGCTTCTTGAGATACAGAATGCTGAGATACAGTATGTCAGTGGCTCCAAACTCTGGAAATAGGAAATCTATATTGTAACCTTAAATTAATTTACAAAAGAGTAAGTCTACTTGAAACCAAATTTTGAGAAAACTCACTTAGAATTACACTACCAGTATTGGAAAAACATGAGGAAGTTAACCATTTTTATCTTTAGAATCTTCTACTACCTGTGATATTTTTAAAAATGAAAATCTTTTGGAAAAATTAAAGAAGCATGATATTTTGTGATAATTGGATTATTGCAGAAATAAACTTCACTGAAAAGGGGCTAACCAAAATAATAAACATAATGTATTTCACCTTGCTTCCTCTGTTTAGTCACTCTGAAATCTCACATGCCTCCGTTTAAAATCTAGCAATACATCTAAGAAAATGCGTTTATTCTTTTCTCCTCATTGGACTTTGATTTCCATATGAATAGCAGGCTCTGAGCCAGCACTTTCCCTGTGCAGTTCAGGATAGAAGACAAGGAGGCCACTGTTCATGGACTGAATGTTCAGCCAGTCTTGATGTCATCTCTGTCTTTATCAATGCATTTTATTCAGGGCTCTTCTGTATGCATGGTGTGGGCAGGGGTGTGTGGCATTCAAGGGGAAGGGAGAGTTCACTTCTGTTAAACAGACTCAACTAATCTGTGAAGCACTTCAGAATTCTAAACCTTCCAACTCTAAAGCTTTACAACCCATTGCAGAGCTTTTTTAAAGACTTGAAACTAGTTTTTCATAAAAAAAAATATTAGCATTACCCTCTGCTTTTGTATGTTTACATGCTACAGTGTGTGCGATTTATTTACTTTGCTCCTACTCTTTTTAGTTTGCTCTTTCCTGCACTTTGTTATGCTGCTTTTATGCAGTATTTCTTACTGCCTAGGTCCCTTTCTTTTCTGCATACGCTGTAGGTCAGTGTTCACAATATAAGACTGTCACAGTGTAAGACCTACCTTCCTCACAGATATAACTTAGCAACTTAGTGAAAAGGTAAAAAAGAAGTATCATGTTACAGAGGTGTTCAAGGGTTATTCCCTGAAGCTTGAATGGGCGGTGGGGATGCAGATTAAGTGCCTAATGAGCAAGCCATTCAATGCTCCTGGGATTCATTCTCTGAAATTACAGTGAGGCCTCAGGTTATATACAAAACTGCAGCGTATTCCTGATGTTTTTTTCTCTTAACAAGAGAGAGAAAAATATATTTGGACTGCCTGCCTCACAGCATCTGTTCTGCAAAGAGCTTTTTTTTCTGTTAGCTTCTGTTGTCAGGCATACAACTGGCTCCTTCTCTATGATTTCATCAGCAGATTGTCCCCTGGGATCACCATAGACAAGCTCTGGGTGATTGAAGAGTCGTGACATCCTTTTACAGCTGAGTCAAAAGTAAAAATGGCAGCTGCAACCATGTCATACAAGCCTGCCTCTCTTTTATGTGTACAAAGTGTGTAAAAAAAAAGGGGGGGGGGTTCAGTTACAGAGTCCCAGCTGCCATTTTGACTTTTTAGAGCCCTCCCTCTGGTTGAGAGCAAGTCATGGATACTGTTACAAAATACCTGCAGTAGACTTATCTATTAACCAAACAGCTACTATGATCAGCAGTGGCCAGTTATGACATTCCAGCCACCCAGAATACTTGTTCCAATTCCACTTTAACTGGTCTTTTCTTATTTGGGGAAATGGGCACAAACATCCAAGCAAAATGCCATCATTACAGCCATCTGCCATTTTTATTTTCTAAAACATCCTGCGTGGTCTATGCGGAGCTCCAAGGCTATAAGTTGGAGTTTTGCTTTGGAGCTTACTAGCTTCCTATTAAGTGAAGGAAAAAGTTTTAAAAGGTGGAAGAGGAGTTTGATAGACACCAAGAGAGAGATCATTTGGTTCCTGTGGGTACCATATGTACCTCTGAATTATGTCCCTCTGATAGCAAGGGAAAGTATTAAGCACATACGTGTGTATGTGAGAGAAAGGCCGAGAGAGAAAAGGGAACAGAGAATGGGGGAAAAGGGGAAGTAGCAGATGTCATGTTACAACTTGCCCTGAGATTTGAGATTTAAAACCAAGGGCTTTGACTGTACATTAAGAATGTATTACCATAGCTGCTTTTAGCCCACATCTAATTTCTGGAGCTTTATCCTTAAGAAGAGATTGCCTTGGAAGCTGTGCTTTTCTGAATTGAAACATCTTACATCTTTATCCTTAAGAGCATTAGAAGACTTGGTACTCTTTTAACTTGAGTTGCCATCTATGAAGTCTTAATTGAATTTAATGAGTATAGTTCTAGAAAAAGCTAGAGGAGGAAAGGGTTCCCTAGAATATGAGCTAAAGACATTACCTTATTAAAACTGTGTGACTTGTTTAATGTGTTTCAGTTTTTGATGTTTAATGTCATCATTTTTCTTAACTGTACATTGTATAGATCTAAATTCAGTCCTGTCCATGTCTAGTCAAAAGTATTGCATTAATTGATACTCGTTTCATAATGACTAATATATTAATAACAATTCCACCTTGTTCTCACTGAGTTTCAGTTTGTTCTCCCACATGCAGTTTGTTCTTCTTGGAAAAAGTGAGAAGCCTGGAGATACTCAGAAGCTTGCTAGAAAGGAGTGTCATCAACATATTGGTATAAAGTAGCTCTAAAGTTGTCTTTCAGTGGCTTCCCAAGGACAATAAAGAACATAGAATACAAAATAGAATTTTGCAGGAACCCACAGAATAATTCCCAGGGGTTAAGTGGAACACAGCAAGTATCACTTTATGATAGCGCCCAGAAAAATGGGAGCAGAATCACCAATCCTGGCTCCCTCAAGCACAGCTACAAGATATCAGTGCCAATAGTATCAAAAGCTGATAAGAAATCCAGAAGTAGCACCAGGATTGTGCTCCTCTCTGTTCTGCTATAGATCATCCATCAGAGCAACCAAGGCTGTTTCCATGCCAATTCCATGTCTGAATCCAAACTAAAAAGGACCAAAATAATCTGAGCTCCTGGAACTGGTACATCATTGCCTTTGCCCCCAGATTTGCTAAATATGGGCTATGGGGCACACCTGTTGGTTGGTAAAACTAGCCAAGTTGAAAGATGTTGGTTAAGCAAAGTCCTTATTACCACCTTTCTTAAGGGCTAGAAAATCTGTAAAGAAGAGGAAAAAAGTATTATTAATCTCAGGCATCATTGACAAGGTAGGGACTTCGAGGCCCATATAAATCAAGCCAAGAGAGATCTAATTTATTATTATTGTTACTATTATTATTGAATTTATAGGCTGCCCAGCTCCAGTGGACTCTGGGCATCATTCAAAACTCGACCCCCCCCCATAAAAGCAGAAAAAAAAACATTAAACCAAATGGACAGCCCAGACTGAAATAGTCTTACAGATAACAAAATCAAATAAGACAAGGGCTCTGGACAAACAATAGTACATTAACCCCAAGCCTGGGACCAAAGCCAGGTTTTCAGAGCTCTCCAGAACCCTAGGAGAAAAGGCACTGTCCTTATCTCTGGGGGGGATGCTGTTACAGAGGGTGAGAGCCACAACAGAGTAGGCATGATTCCCTGGCCCCACAAGATCACCATGTTTAATAGAGGGGACCTGGAGTGCCCCGACTCTGCTGGAATGCACAAACAATTGGAGACAAGTGGTCCTGTAGATATCCAGGCCCTATGTCATAAGTGTGATAGTAGAAAAACTTAAATAAGCATGAATCTCAACATGAATTTAAGTGATCCTGCTTGCAAAAATTATTCATAATGGAAAAGAACCTGGGTGCTGTTTGGAGCCAATGAATAGACATCTCCGCAATAGAGTTCCCTTAGGTCCCATATATGAGATCAGGGAGGAGATCCAATATTTTTCCACTTTTGATTGCTGCTGTCTAGATTTTATGGCAATCCTGCTTTTATGACCAGTTGTATTCACCACTGGATCTGGACCATAGTTATTTATAACCTCACACTTTAGCCTTTGGAAACATTCCATAAACTCTGGTCTCCCATACCAGCACTTAGGATCCACTATATAAGTTACCTGAGAAACTTATGACCTATGGCAGCTAGGTTGGCCTGGCCAGGATTGCGAAAGCTTCCCAAGTCATCCCATAGGATTCATCGGTCTGTGTCAGTAGGCCAACTTAATCTCATCTCTGCTCCCAAAGGGGAAATAAGCTCTAGGATCCCAAATTTTACCAGGCGATAGTCTGCACATGCCAAGAATATCACTTCTGGGACCCCTGTAAATTTACCATCTTGTCCAAGAAAATGTTTGAAAGTTTCACCTGCTTTATAGGCAGGGGTGTCTATTGCGGTGCATATAACTCTGCATAGATGATAGTACTTACTTTAATTTGATTCTGCCCGTGTATTGCAGGCTAGGATTTGTGGAGCTGCTTTTTATACACGGTAATTCTCTTAATAGTCATGGTTATGGATTGCACATATAGTTGTCTTCCTAATCTGATTTAGTGATTGGTAGGACTTAGAATTCACTGGATAGGGATAAAATATGGGAATGATTTTAAGAAGCTGCATTCTGGCTCTACTAAATGCATGTCCAGGAAATGTTCCCCATGGATTCCAGAACTGGGCTCAGTGTAGTGTGAAACCTACAGTCACATGTGTGGAAATGATTTGCATTCTTATTCATGTTAACTTGCAACATAGATGCTAAATGAATGGCTTATTTGTTGGCCTTGATGAAAGAAGGGGAAAAATGAGTACATGCAAACTACCATACAGTGCCTGAAACCTGTTATTCATAGCACTCTCTCTCCCTGAAGTGATAAACAGCACTGACATCCTGTCTGCCTTATATAGCCTTCTATCATTAGCAAACCACTGTTAGTTAATCCCCAGGGTTGTCCTGATGGGAAAGAAGAGATTAGCCATTTTTCTTTGAGAGGTATCATAAAACTCCAGCAATAAGAAAAGACCTTGCAGGTACTCCTGAACACTCATTATGGAATGCTTCTATCACAGCTACTTCCTCTACAGCTTGGCTAAAGTTGCTAATTAATTTAAGGAATTAATTTATGTATTGTTGTTGGGAAGGTTTTTGGAGAAGAAAAGCTCCCTTTTGATGTACTTTTTAAAACATTAACACTTCTGTTATCTCAGAGCCGAAGTTGTTAATTCTAGATTTCTTCAGGGAGAGGACTCATTGGGATAATGAGAGTTCTGAGTCTCTGTCCACCTAATTACCCAGGGAGTTATATGTACTGTGTTAACTGTAACGTGTCTTGAGTGTTGGATAGACAGAGAGGCAGGATATACATTTAATAAACAAATAAGCAAGACAAATAAGGTGAAGTAAGTTAATTATTGCAGAAAAGCTACCCAGATCATAATCCATGAGATTATTTATTTATTTGTTTGTTTATTTACCCACCTATCCAACCAGAGAAAATAGTAATACACGATAACTGAGATTGCTACTGGCCCGGTAAAACATTCCTTACAGGTTGCTTTGATAGCACACAATCATGCAAAAGTGGAATCCTGTCTACTAAAGACAGAAAATGCTCTTATACTCGGAGAGTAGTACCCAGGCTTTATTGCATCACCAGCCTCTTCCTATTGGCCAGGCTAGCAACAATGGGTGGGGAAGAGAAATAGAAACAAACAAACAAAAAAGACTTCTACTTCCACTTACTCACTTCCTTCCTTGTATGCCATCCCTGCAAGCAGGAACCCCCTCCACTCCATCAAAATATCTGATCCCTGCTCAGTACCACTCCAAAGATGACCCATAGGGGAAGAATATCCAAACTTCTTGCAAGGAAAACAAGGCCTCTAATGAGAGGAATATAAACAGACACCCCCCAAATTGCAATAAATATAGTAATCCAGAAGTGGGAGAAAGACAAAACACACACTAATCCAGGTCACATATTTGGCATACATGATATCCACCCAGGGTTGTCAAGCAGTTGAAGAAGGCAGCAGACAGCAGTTCTGTTCCTTAAATTGGACACATAAGCAGACTTGGAAGTACTGAGTCAATGGATCCATTGCTTCTCCTCGCCATCCATTGCCATGGCATCTTCAGAGGATAAACCAAGGGCATCACCCAGTAAAACATGGTTCTTACAGATTGTATAACTAATAAAAGAAGTGGTAATCAGACTCAGGAACTAAATCCTGATCTATCTCAAAAAAGCTCCATAAAGAATCCATCTTGCTTTCAGATTGCAAGTGGATTTGCTCATGTCAAACTTCAATTTGCCAGTGATCTGCATGGAATTTCACACAGCCAACTTTGCAGAGGGTACTGATGGCAGCTCCATACAGGGAGGTTGGGAGTTCAGTGAAGTCCAAAAACTGCAGAATCAGCCTCTCCTCATGCCATTTTGTTGCAGTAGATATGCCAGCATTATAAAGACCAAACTATGGAGCCATATTATAATGGGGATGGCCTTGGTTCTAATCAGGATCATATTTCTGCCTTCATGAAGGAACTAGATATGGTCATCAGCACAACAACAGGGCCAACTCCTTACAATATACTTTGCATTCCCCGGAACTGGTTTCTAGAATCACTCTGAGATCTTCAGGATATCTAACACTTCACCTGCCATTAACTTATTTTATGAAAGATGGGGGAATGTATCCCAAAGCAATATTACTTTGGGTTTTTTCCTGCTGCTGCTCCTGCTCTCCCTCCTCCCAGCTCTTTGGAGTATGTGAATTTAGACATTAGATATTTGCAGTCATTCTGGATAAAGATTCTGGAATGCTTCATCAAATTCACCAGAACTGGTACTCTCTCTTCTCAATGTCTGCACAGCCACGCTCCCTTCTCCATCCTCCACCCTTCTGTGAAGAATGCATCTTCAGTACTCTGTTAGTAGCTATTATGTGGGACTGTAGTGGTTGGGAATTGTAAGATAATTATTAGCATCTGGGAGATCCATCCCTTGCTTATAAGGATCTTTGATTGAGATCTGGTCTTAAGGTCTGATTACATTTCTCTTGACACTGGTCTCCTTCCTTGAGCTGGTAAGAAAAAGCTCATCGAAAACCAGTTTCCACTGCCAAGGAATTTCAACTACAGTGAATGTTGGTGAGAATAGGTTATCTGTCTGTCTGTCTGTCTGTCTCTACCTACCTACCTACCTACCTACCTACTTACCTACCTATTTCACCAGTGCTGTCTAAAAAAAAAAAGACAGTTCTGCCTTGGAATTTCCTTGCAAAAGTTGGTTCCTTGGAAATACAAAGAACTATACAAACAAATAAAAATGTTTCTCCAGTTCTGATGTATTAGAACAGATAAAGTAAAATGCAGTTTAGATTGAATATCAAAAATGTAAAACCTGATTTTAAAAACATCCAAACTGAATCTCAGTTAAATGTTCCTAGCAATCCTTACAAATATATACACACACACCAGTTATATATACTGACAACTGTTATCTTTGTTTTCTTTGAACAATGGAGCAAGATAATGTGTTTTGATGGTAGGCTGTATCTTGCTTTTATTATATCTATAATATGGATTTTTTGTATCATTCCTAAACATGGACATAAAATTGATGCCTTACAAGACAAGTGAATCAAAGCATTTGTGTGCCAGGGCAGGTCAATTGGGTTATATAATTGTCTCTAATTAACACTCTTGGAAATGGTGCGATATTCCTTACCTGCAGCCCTGGCCTTCAAAGGTGTGAAAATAATTTGCAGATTCCAGCAAAAAATTGCTCATTTAAAGGTAATCACTCTAACAATTTGTCACAAAAGCGGTATAGCTTCAGCTTCCTAGATTTAGGGTCCGTATCTCCTACAAGAGTTAGTTACATAAAGCATCTTTCTCAATGAGTACAATTTTGGGGATTCTGGTAGCTACAATCTAATGAAGAGAAAAGGGAAAATCTTGCGTGAATTAATACAGAACACTGAAATGTAAGTGTGTAAATTTTTTAAAAAAATGTTTATCCTCTTCTTGCTGGAAGAAGTAAGTCTCAAATCTAGTGCAGTTAAAGCAAATAGTCTCCTCTCAATCAGCTTTAACTACAGCCCATCTGCTCTCTACATATTGCTTCCCTCCTAGTCCAATTAGAGCAGCTTGTTTGCAGTTAGGCAGAATTCCCCCAGTAATGGGTTTTGTAGAACTGCCACGTTGCATATGTACCATTAATCTCATGATTTTATAAGTCCTTTTTAAGATATGAATCTTGTACCAATAATTTTTAAAAAGTGCAAATGGAAGCAGTGGCACAGTGTCTTATATTAGGGTCAGCTAAAACCTGGGCAATTCCACACTGCAGCCTAAGCTTGTCTGTCTCCCATGCTGCTCCTGCCATTTCTTAAGCAAACATCAACAATTCCATGGGTTGGCAATGGGAACAGGTTGGTACTCAGTTTGGACTATGGCCACTGCAAGACTGGTTTGGTTGTTCCCTTGCTTCTTGCCTTTCTCATCCCTGCAGGAAGGTAAGCCTTGCTGGCTGTGTTGACTGGCCTACTAATGCCTGCCTTTTCCTTTTAGGAATTATTCCCTCCTCTCTAATCCCTGTGCTTTTTCTTCACGTTCCCAGATATTTGTACACATGGGTGTCTTCTCATCCTTTCCGTACATTCCCCTTCCCATCCCTTTTGACACACAGATACTTTCTTCTTCTTTTTTTCCCCTTATGGTACCAGCATGGTACCATGCTATAATAATCAAAGCAATAGAGAACAAGTTGTTCTTTCATTTCTGTGTTCTTCTTCAGCTCCATGGAAACTTTTCTGATATTTCAGAACTGATAGTTCAGCTTCATAGGAATAAAGTAGCAGGGTTCCTACATTCTAATTTAAAGATGCTTAAAAAAAAAAAGAGAAGGGAAGCAAAGCTGTACTGAGAGCAAAGTCTGGGCAGAAATGAAAAGGGAATTGGATGGAGCATGAACATCTAGGATTGAAGATACTTAATGGGCCACTGTCACAAAATTATATATTGTAAAAAAAACAAACAATTGAGCATAGCAGCTCAACAGCTTTAGGTCAAAATGGTTGTCCAGGGCAGTACCAACAGCTGGAAGGGAGAAGCATGTCAGACATTTCATCCAGTGGGAGCTGGGGCTGCCAATAAAACAACAAAGCACTGAGGACTGTGCTCGGAAGGGCTTCAGATAACTTAGGACAGAAAACAGCAACTTTGAATCAAAGCTGGAAAACGTGGGCACAGGGTAGACTTTCAATGAGACAATGCCATCTATTTCTGCGCTCAGGAAGTACAGTAGAGTCTCGCTTGTCCGACATAAATGGGCTGGCAGAACATCGGATAAGCGAAAATGTCGAATAACACACAGTAACGATTGAGTGCGGTAAAAAAAAAAAAACCCGATCCGTTGCGCCTGTTGCAATCGCGGCACCGCACCGTCAGGAGCAACAAGAAAGAGTACACTCACGCTCGCAAGCAAGCAGCACACTTTTCTCATCGCCAATTTATGCGTGTTGTTGCGTTTTTTTTAGGGGCGTAAGATAAGACAGAATGTCAGATAAGCGAAGGTCGGTTAAACGAGACTCTACTGTACTGAGTGACCCTTACTGGCAGTGGGCCAAACAAAAAGTACACACCTGCCATTTGCCAGGATTTACCAGTTTAAAAGGACACTTCCTTATTCCAGATAGTTAAACAGAAGAGAAAAAGATACCAATACTAAATTGTTCGTTGTAGAAACCTAATATGCAACATGGAAATACAATGAGATGCTAACTCATGGATCTCTTACAGCACAGCTCTGTTCATTGAAAGAACTTTTTTTTAATTTTGTGAAAAAAAAATGAAAATTAGCAGTTATTTGGATTTCAAAGGGAAAGAAGGGGAAAAAAGATCAGGCCTTGTGTTACAAAAGCTGTAGATTAATTTTGAAGATTTGAAGTACCACAATATGATCGATACAACATAATCATGTGTTCCACTTGGCACAGAAAGTCTAATTAATTAATATGCAAGATTTCCTCAATTACGAATGATATAAATTGTATATGGGATTTCATCTGTGCCCTTTGCTTTTAATAAATTATTTTGGCTTTTTATCCAGCCTAAGGAAAAGTTTTGTAAAACACAAAATTTGTGTAATTTTTAAAAACAATCTACTATATGTCAAATTGGAACTAAGGCAATTATAACTATGCAATATTTCTTTTTCTTTTATTTTTTCTTTAAGTTGGCATTCAGTTTTAATTTTAAGTTAGTTAGCTCATGGATTTGTGGAACTGTACAGAAAGATTTTGTCTTATATTAGTGAAGAAAGAGCAACTATTAGAGTGTAGAAAAAATGCTGAAATAAATGTTAGAGAAAGTGAAAAGTGAAAGTGAAAGCTCAATGCATTGAACTATTGTAGATGACAGTGACTGACTAACAGACTATTTAAAAGGCATTGTTCTTGAAGATAGTGGAAGACTGGTAATAAGTTGAGAAAATGGGGCATTTTGAAGGATTTGGATTTTAGAACACCAGCAAACTTGTATGAGACCTTCAGACCTTGTATCTGGAGCTGCTGTCTTTGGAGTACAAGAATGTTGGAAGCCAGAGATGAGATGAAATGAGATGAGATGAACGAGGAGTGCGGCCAGCCAGAGTGCTCACCAGAGGATGTCTCTTGTTGCTGCCATAAGAGTTAGAAGATGGCTTGAAATGCAATCAGAATAAGAGGCAGAAGCTTCAGTTTTGACTTGTGGCTGTCAAGCTGCCTTGTTGAAAGTAACTATCATGACTGGAACTGAAGATCAACCAAGACTGGAAGACAAATTAGCAGCCACAGAACAGCATGAAGTGGATGACCAAAGGAATTGTAGTGAATCGCTGCAGCGGAAAGCAAGTTGGTAGCAGCTATTGAGGACCCTCAGTTCCATACATCAATCTGCAGATGCCCTGGAAAAGTGCTAACTAATTAGAAAAAGCACTAGTCCCTCCTGCCCTCTGAGTAAGAGACAGAGAAGCCTGAAGAAAATTCCCCATGCCCAAATTATAAAGGCATACAGAAATAATTTTGAAGAAGGAATGCAAGAACTGTTAAGGAAATAAAAACTTACCTCTGGGAGGAACAGGGAGGTGAGAAAGAAACTCAAGATAACGCCTCCATGATTCTGTATGGTGTAAGAGGGGAGAGAGGGAACTCTGTTAGGCTTTCAAGATTCTGTCATTATGCCTTCCAATAATAATGTAAAGTTCCAGTAGTCCCTGTGGATCAGTTTTCTGACCTGACTTATCTTGAGCTGACAATGGGGGTTGTTTCCCATGGTAGAAGAACTGGGGATTGCTGCATTGCTTACTAATTAGGGTTCTAGGCCCAATTGAAAGAGCTGGTTATCACCTTTAAGGATCTTTATGATACAGCAGCAGGATGTATCAGTCATTGTCTTGCCAAAATCAAATCACCCCATCTGGTCTGATTTGGAGAAGGCCTACTGTAGGCTGTCTTTCTCAGGATGTTCATGGGACATGGGCCAGATGACCCATAACAGGTGTTCTCGGTTATGGCTCCCATGAAATAGTCTCCTCCTGGAGCTACAGATGCCCCCTGCTGTACAAATATTCTGAACAGCAGGATTCCAGCAGGCACTTCATCTTTAGCATAATTGAATTTAAGCTTTTTATTGTTGATTTTTATTATCCATATGTAGTTTTTAGTGTACTTCTTTGGACTTTCAAAGTCCAAAGTCCATTTGAATTGGAGTGGGCTATAAATATTAAATAAATAAATAAATAAATAAATAAAGAAAGAAAGAAAGAAAGAAAGAAAGAAAGAAAGAAAGAAAGAAAGAAAGAAAGAAAGTCATCTTAATAGTTCTTAATAGTTCTGCTTTCCCGCTTTTGATTTTTTTTTTTCTCTTTTGCAGGATGAAACGTTTTTGGATAATATGCTACCCTTTCCAAAAGATGTTTATGTTCTTAGTTTAAATAAATAAATAAATAAATATATTTTGCATTCTTCCAAGAAGCTTAGTGCAGTGTATATTTTATTATCCCAAATTATTGTAAGATAAGTGATATCTTGTAAGTGTACTAATAAGTGAATCAGTAGCTAGTTCAATGTTATTCTATTTATTTATTATTAGATTTACATCCCACCTTTATTTTGTACACTCTGGGTGTTATACATAATGCTTGCTCCTCTTGTGTTTCCACAACAAGCCTCTCAGGTGGATTGCACTGTGCGAAAGTGAGTAGTTCACAATCATCTACCCAGCTTTCATGCCTAGGGAAGGAGTAGAATTCAGTTTCTAATCCAGCACTTTAACCACTACACCACTCACCTTGCAAACTTTTCATCTCACTCTTTTTTCAAATCAGCATCCATAGTTCTGAATTCCTCAGAACAAACCAATCTATGAAGTGGTCTTGGTACTCTTCAGAGCTGGATTGGGAGATTTGAAAAATGAATAGGGTGGCTTTTTTGGGGGGGGGTAATTCCTTTAGATTTACTTTTTTCAACACTACTTTAAAAAACTGAATGTATTTTTTATGTTGGAAGACCCATGTTGAATAAGATTTGCCAATCTTTCCCTGACATGACTGGATGAAATACTTTATTTCTGTTATAAAACCCATTTACAGTGCTAGGGCACAGGACAACACCTTTTTCTATGTGCTCTCCCACACCTATCCAAAGTGATAATTTAACTCCAAGCAATAATTTGGGGTCTGTTTATTCATTGTAGTAATTAGGCAACTGTTTTCCTGTCCACTAAATATTCATTCTTTTCCTAGATATATTCACGATATAACTACAGGTTATGTGAATTGGCTTTTCCTCTGTAATAACATTATATGTCAGTCTCACCCATTACATATAATCTGACTTTTTATCTCATGTCACTGATAAATATAAAATGTTGTTAATCTTTCATGACATAGGGGATTGCTTTACCAAGGTAAAATTTAAAATATTTTGTTCCTTTGTAGATATCCTAGTTTATTGCAGCTGCTGAAAACATAAAAAACTTTATAGATTTTTTTTTTTAAAACTCTTGGTCTAATAAATTCAGGGCAGGGAATTTTACGCTGGAAATGTTTAGTGCCTGCAAACCCAGTGTTCTAGTTCTGATCAAATCTGAGCTCGCCAGAATTTTTAGGTAGAAATGAGAAGATAGGGAGATAAGATCACAATTTTTCTCTATCACATCCTATTTGGTTCTTTTGGTGGAAGTTAATATATAACAAGTGAGATTAATGAGAATTTTTTCTCTTGCCAAAGAGACTAGTATTTTTCTATCTCATATTCAGGATACTTTAGAAGTTTTAAGATTTATTATTTTCAATATATATAATGTTTTTTAATATTAGTTTTAAATGAGTAGTAATTTTTATTAGAGAGCCAATCTGGTGTAATGTTTAAAGGCACTGGGCTAGAAACAGGGAGACCATAAGTTCATCCTACCTTAGGCATGAAGCCAGCTGGGTGACTTGGAGCCGCACATTCTCTCTCAGCCCTAAGAAGCAAACAATGGCAAACGTTTTCTGAAAAAATCTTGCCAAGAAAATTGCATGGACTTGTCTAGGCAGTCACCAAGAGTCAAGAATGATCTAAAGGATACCCAATATTATGCACAGGACAAAGTACTTTGAATAAATATCCGAATGATTTCAAAACTGGCTGGTGTTCAGTTGGTAGTAACACTGAGGACTACAAAAAATAGAAGACAAATAAGGAGATTTTCTGACTTGGGTTTCAGCCTGACATATGAATGACCTAGCAAGTTTCACAGTTTAGCAGGTGTTGGAACCTGGTCCATGCTAGTCCGTGCTAATTGCTTTATTATAACCCTTTCTCTCTCACCATCGTTCTTTAAGCATCAGAGTTAGGTAATGCCTTTTGCTTTAAAGCGCTTGGAATTCTAGCAAATCTCAATCGACTCTCAAGGCAAGACTTCATAGCCAAACTGGGAATAAAACTCAGCAGTCATGATTCCTTCTACTTACGTGCTTTATGTGCAGGATTGTCCTTCTCCTTCTCTTTATGTACAAGGTCATCCTTTCTCCCAGTCCTGCCAAGTGCCCTGGCAGCACATCTTCTGCAAATGCTTTATGGGACTCTTGTTTTTTGTATGCTAATGTTAAAACTACTTATGATTTATGTCCTCTCTGGTGTGTATGTATTCATGTGTTTTGTGATGTGTATATGTCTATGTATATACTTATATGAGATGTATCCTAAAAATCATACATTTGAGGGGCATGCCTAATTCAGAATTATTTTGCAACATGTCAGCTCGTTTAATCACATCTTTGTATGTTTATCTTGCCTTTGAGTATCTTCACATGTACCATTTTCTGTTTTTTTCAACCACCTATTTATCTAAAAGGTACACTGTCTGCTAATGTGGCTGGTTTTTTTCTGTGTTTTGAGTCTTGTTGCAGTAAGAATGACCAGGCAGCTTGAAGGTGTTTCTGAGGGTTTGAAGAGTAAAACTGGTGGTGTCATGGGAGGTATCTCTGTTTGAATGGCTATACCTGGAATGTCTGAAAGTGCTAATAATGTTTGTTATTAATGCTGAATTATGTTTGTTTTAATATTTTATTACAATTTTTAAAACAATACACACAAATCCATTTACAGCAGCAACACTAAAACAAACAGTAAACAAAAGCAGATTAAAAAGGTAATATACACCTGTCCAGCAGATAATCTAAATAATTATTAAGTTATATTCCCAAAGCGGGAAAATGAACAAAAAGAACATATTTTTTAAAAAAGAATGAACATATTAAATTAATATACAGGTAGTCCTCACTTAAGGACAATAGAAAATTTCAACCTAAAAAAAAAAAATCTGTACCCATTACAAAATCCAACCACTTTCATTCATTAATAAATATATGAGAGACAAAGTAAGTAAATTATATTTTTCCCAATTAATCTTATACCTGAACCATATTGTTTAATCATCAGTATCAAGTTAGACAGTGAAATAATTAACCAATGTCAGCGAAGTGTCATCAGCATATAAACATAATTTATACTATGAAGCTGCCAGTACAAGACAAATACCACAATATTACCTAACACAAATTGCTTATAGTTGAAGAATTAAAATAAAAAAAGCAACAAGAAAGTGGACAGCCCTGACAGTTGTCATGTTGTAACTCAACTGGTCCAGAAATCAATTGATTTGTTATTACTTTTGCTGGTTGCAAAAAAAAAAAAAAAAAAAATTGTAATGCATTTAATATAAGAAGGCAGGAATCCATATTCATAAATAACTTGCTTTATAAAATTAATCTGAACCAAGCTTTTTCAGGATCTGAATATTAATACAGCAGAATCCAATGTATCTTGAGCTATATCCAAAATATCTATTAATAAACATATATTATGCAAGGCTGTTCTACTTTTAACAAATCCAGACTGAGATGGATGAATTATGTATGGTAACACTCTCTGCAAACACCTAGCCAACAAAGCAGTTAATATCTTACTATCTATATTAATTAATGATGCAGCTTTATAACTTGTGCAGTATTTAGATTTTTTTCCCCAGTTTTAAAATCAATGTTATATAAACCTCATAAAAAGATAAAGGGAATTTAGTGGATTTAAATGATTCATTACTAACCTCTAATAATTTTGGGGAACAAATCTAAAAAAGATTTATATAATTTATCAGTAAGGCCATCCAGGCTGGGGGGTTTCTCCTTTTTCAGCTATTAAATTGTCTCTAATATCTATTGAAGTGTCAGCGATGGTTCCAAAACACCCACACAGTCCTGTGATAATGGTTGAATATCAGTCTCACTCAAAAAATTACCCGTTTGCTGTTGATTTACTATGTCATCATTTGAATAATTGCTTATAGAATTGAAAAAAATGTAAACGAATAGATTCAGTATCTATGATTCTCAGTACATTGTTTTTTAAAACTTAACAGATGATATTTTGTTTTGTACGTGTTCAAAACAATTTGCTGATTTACCAGCTTTTCATCATATTCCCAACATTTTAACTATTGTCTCTTCAAAAAAAATTCAGCTTGAACAACACAAAAGTTACACATCTGCAACTTGGCTGAAATGAATATAAGTCTGCTTTGTAAAATGACTGTTGAATGAATGATTATTTAATCAATTAACTCAATTAACCTGATTCTCAATTAATTAATTTAATTCACTTGATTAACTCAATTAAATGCTGATTGATTAATTAATGGTATTATCATGGTGATTAGATTTTGTACCTGCATGGATATTCTATGTTTGTATGGCATTTTTGTATTTTCTTGGTTGTCAGCCACTTAGAGTCACAGTGATTGAAGCATGCCTTTGTAAATAAATAAATAAATAAATAAATAAATAAATAAATAAATAAATGTGTGAATGTGTGTGTTAATGCAGAGTGATTTTGTCTTTTAAGTGGAATAATACCTATAATTTATAAATGATTGTTAGGATGACTTGCTCTGTTTTTGCTTAGAGAGACTAGTTCAAATTTCACTTTTGCGGTAGCAAAATGTTTTTATATTGTTAATAAGATCTAGATGATTTTTATTCATTTATTGAAACATGCCAAGCCAAGTATATTCTACATGAGAAATCATTTGTAATTTTTCTGTTTTTCTCAGTTCCCTCTGCTGCAGTAGAAGCTGGTTTGTTACAGTTTGAGCAGAAGAGGGGAAACAGATTCCATCCAACTGAGATTTGTGTAGGTGAAGCTTTCAAAGGAATGATGGAAGGTTTTGATTTCAACAAACCAAGGTTGTGATGTAAAATGTACACATTAAGGTATTCTAAAAATAGCATTTTATAGCCAATGTGAAGGCTTCTGCAGTGCCCAATATCAAAGCAATTTGCTCTTTCAGGGACAAAATTGGTAAAAAAGTAGAAACAAGCTTCTCATACATCTGTGATCTCTTCTAAAGTCTCCTTGCCAACTATATAAATTTCAGTGATTTTGTACCTTCTGCCATACTTCTTAATGTTTCTGTAAAAATATTCCTTTTTGTATTTCTCTAGTTTCCTAAATGATCTCTGTTAAATCTTTTTAAAAAGAAAACATTTATGAGTCTTTCCCTTAGATGCTTTCTTTTCTTTGCTCAGTTCTTGCTCTCTCTGCCTTAATCTTTGCTGCAATTTTGCTAAGCTTAGTTCTCTGCTTCACCTTTGTTCTGACTTAGATAATAAGTAGTGTCACATTTGCATTCTCCGTAACAGTCATGGATGTAATTTATTATTGATAGTCACAGAAGCAGAGTTAAAATTACAGAATTACATGTCTGCCAACTTTTCATCTCACTCTTTTTTCAAATCAGCATCCATAGTTCTGAATTCCTCAGAACAAACCAATCTATGAAGTGGTCTTGGTACTCTTCAGAGCTGGATTGGGAGATTTGAACTGAATTCTCATTATTAATCCATTACACCTTCTTAGCTCTTTATATACATATAGTATTCCCCAATATGGTGTCATCCAGAAGTTGATTTCAGGACCCATAATTACCAGTCTGGGGAGCATCAAACTGTAGATAAGAACTTGAAGGGGTATTTGAAATTGAGCAACTTTGATTATGTGCCATCAAATTGATGTTGACTCTTAGCAAACATATAGATAGATTTTCTTTATGACGATTTGTCCCTAACCTTCAGGTTTTCCAATGGTGTACCCATTGCCACTGAAACTGAATCCATCCACATAACATTTTATGTGTCTACTTTCCTCTCTTCCTCTTCCTTTTCATCCTTGGGTGTTGAATAACAAGGTCAGAAGGAGTATTTTACTCAGTATTGCTCAAACACAAAGAGAGGTTCCTGCAATCTGGGTTCTGCTTTATCAGTTTCCTTCACTGCATTTGTTCAAGCCATATGAGTAGAACGCCTTTAGGCCTTGTTGCTCAACATGGCAATGTTGGAGATTAAGGACATTTTCACACTTAACTATTCTATTTCAGCTGAATACTGTGTGTAATAAGAAAAAAAAGTTTTGGAGCAAGACAATTGGCAAGCAGAGTTATTCTTCTTTTTGTACAGTGCAGATAATAAACATGATTTTGAAGTCATATTAAAAATCAGGACGTAACAGAGTTTACTCTTGTTTATAACTTTTTATGAAGCTCTTGCTAGGTGAGTTGGTCATCTTGTAGTTTATTCTTAGACTAGATAGATCTTGCTTCCTTAGTTATTTATACAAAAAAGGTATATCTCTTACTCCAGTAGCTAACAGCCCTCTTCCTAAATAATTGCTTTGGAGATTACTGAGGATGTGAATCCTATTTATTTTATTATTAGATCTTGTAGCCTTGTCCTTTTAAAAAGTTCACAATATAGAATAGGGTAATATCAAGTGTGACAAGCCCCTAGTTTTGGTGTGAAAAACAGTCTACCATAAAAATCTGATAAATAGGCCCTATTCTGACAGGCCTAAATAGATAGAATTCAGCTTTGGTTTCCTAGAAAAGCCTGTCCCATATAATCCCATTATATAGAAGCAGTATTGATATAAATCAGACCGCTCATTTATACTTCCATCATGGGTCATTAGGAAGGCAGGCTTAGCTGTTATTTCTGATTTGCTGGCTAGACCTAAGACATCATAGATGGAGCATTGGGTAAAGTAACAGTCTCCCCAGAGAAGCTGGTTTTCACTTATTCTTTAAAATACTGTTCTTTAAACATGAAAATAGATGTTCAGAAAAGGAGAAGCAGAAAGAAAAGGAACCAAGAAGAATATGCCTGTGGACATTCAGGCAGAAGCCCAGATGCTCTAACTCCACCCAGGCTCTTTGTAACGAACTGTTCTAAGATACAAGAGTTTAGTCAAAGCAGTAATAAGTAACTAGTTTAGCTAAGCTTATTATATTGATTTTATTGGAATTCTAGGTGTATGACTATTATGTTACCTTGTTTTCACTATATTTATCTTCTCCCCATAAACTGTTTTTTATACTTATAGATTTGGCTTTAACCGTTTTGTAAGGGAATTTCTCTTTAAAATCCACCCCCTGTGAAAACCACACAGTTACATAGCACAAGGTTTGTTCTGCATTTCTGGACTTTGGGAGAAAGATAATTTTCTGTTCTATTTTCCTAAAGATGGGCTGAAGGGTGAAATCCTATTTAGAAGGGTGAAGAATTAGCCAGCTGAATAGACTAGGGATATATAAAGAAGTTCAGTTCAACTTCTGGCAGGCTATTGTAATTATGTTTTATGAAAAAGGGTTCTGGCAGAGTAGTTTCAGATTATTCCTCTACTGGGTTTCTTTTAATTATTTATTTGACTTATATCTCCCCTTTTGCATAGGAGCTCAAAGTAGGTCATATAGTGCTCCTTCACCCTAATTTTACCCAAAAACTATCTTGTGAGGTGAGATGGGTTGAGAGAGAGTGACGAGTGCAAAGTCACCCAGTGAGCTTCCCTAGCTGTTCATATCTTCATATCACGGTTTCAAAATATGAGTGAAAACAAGTTTCATTAAAGATATCACATTCAAGAAAGACCTCACAATATATATCATAATGTCATAGAGGTAGGAGAGACATTCTGACAGTACCTGGTGCACATTTAACAAAGGCCAGGTGCACACTGTGTTGCTTTGGGGGAAAAAAGTCACTCTGAGGATTATGATACAGGTAGTCCTTGGTTAATGGCGATAATTGGGACTGGAATTTCTATTGCTAAGCAATATGGTCGTAAAGCATGGCATCACGTGACCGCATCACTTAGCGACGGCAAACCTGGCGCTCCTGGTTGCCGTCATTAAGCAAGGATCACGGATCATTAAATGAGTCCCAGGCAGCTTACAAGGAGGTCAGCAGGCTGGTAAGGTGACTGGGCTGGGGCTGGCTGGGTGGGAGAGGTTATGCAAGTGGCCCATGAGGCATGGTGCAAGTGCAGCAGGGTGAGGTATAGCTACTGCTGGGTGGGGGAGGGTGCGTGAGGGGCCCACATGGCACCGTGCGAGCATGGTGGGGCCAGAGGTGACAGCTGCTGAGTGGGGTAGAGTGCAAGCGACTTCCTGGAGCAACTTGTGACCTTTCCTGATGGCAGGGAAGGTTGCAAAAGTGCGAGCTGGTTGCCAAATACCCAGATCGCAATCCCGTGGCTGCAGGGTGCTGGGATGGTTGGAACTTTGAGAACTGGTCATGAGTACTACTTGTTCAGTTCTGTCATAACTTCCAACAGTCACTGAATGAGTGGTTGTTAAATGAGGACTACCTGTAATCTTATACATTTTATAAGATTTTGTACATTCTTGGTGAAATCTTGAGATTTGGCAATCTCATGAAATTTGGCCATTTCCCTCATTTTTTTAATGTTTAATTTCTGATTTAAACGTAGTAATGAGAAATTGCAGATATTCTTTTGAGGTGATAGCAGTCCTTTTTTGTGAAGTCACACAATGATGTCAGTGAAAAGTTGGTCTCACTGAGTATAGAGCAGCTGTCTCGCATCTGAGGCTTCCATGGATTCCAGATTTCTGTCTGCTAACAGCCTACAGAGAAACTTCCCAAGGTTATTTTAAATATTTTTGGAGAAACAAAAAAGGTACAGGTAGTCCTCGTTTAGTGAGTGCCTTGTTCACAGTTACAACAGTGATGAAAAAGTAACTTTGCGACCAACCCTTGCATTTATGACCTTCGCAGGTCTGTAAAGAAAAGGAAATTTGAAGTAAGATCGTGAGTACAGTCACAGTTTCACTTAGTGACTCCTTTGCTTAATGAACAAGTTGCTGCTCCCAGTTGTGGTCACTACACAAGAACTACCTGTAATGCTATTTTAAGTTTTTCTCCAACAGAATAGGGTACACTTGAACTCTGATGTTCTGTTGAAATGCAGCTTGCTGAGAATATTCCAACAGAACCTACCATGTGGGCCTTTTTGTTCCGAGCTTAAAACAAATTTGTTTTCTGTTTCATCCACTCCTTACCTGCAGTAGCATTTCCTTCCTACTTTGGGACATCATGCCATTTCACTCCTGTATTTAGGGAAATCCTTCCTACCTGGAAGCTTTTTTCAATGATGCAGCCTTACCTCCCATTTGTTTTATATCTCGAGAGCATCTCACTTTTATGTCACACAGAAATAATAATTGAATCACAGTGAAAGCATTTTAAGAGGGGCAAAATGGTTCTCCAGTCCCCTCCTATATAGCCTTTAATATCTTTAGTAGAAGAAACTTCACTAACTTCAGCCCTTTATCTGCTGTAAATGTCAGTCCATACATATCAGATAGGAGGGTATGAGAGAATTGCTGTTTGTATCAAAGGAAACAAACAAACCAAAAGGAAATTCTCAGGTCAACTAATCAGAACATTTTGTCATACAAACCTAATCCTAAAACATATGTGTAACTTGGGCAAATTAACTGCATTCTGCTCTATGCAACATTTTGTCCCAAGTGACTTGATGCTGGAGAATATTCAGTGAACAGAAAGCAATTATTAAAAGGTCCAGAGGGGGAGACAGATTTGTGTTTAAGTGAAATAATTCAGTAGGTTTATATATTATTTGTATGTTGATTGTATGTAAAAGATCGATGTATCACATTTGTGTAATTGGTTGGGAATGGACATAATATAATTCAGGAATTATACTGAATATGACTATTGAATGAAAAAAGTTAAATTATTTGCTGATCATTTCCTATTTTACATCATCCTTCCCCAATTTTATATTGTTTGGGATTATGTTTCCTATATATAAAGCACTAGTAAAAGGCAATAATATGTAATTCTGTTTATTATAATAAATTATCAGCTACAGTTGCCATGGTAAATTCAGGTCCCTAAACATACCTGAAACAAAATGGAAGTATTTGTGTCCTGTGGTTTAGCTGAGAGTAATATATGGTGCTCCCCTTAAAGGGTGTAAAACTTTAATGTCATAGAACTTGGATATTAAGAATTGCAATAGTGTATGAACAAATAGTGGTCTCCCTGCATAGGATTGTTATCAATTCTAGTTTGGCATTTTAAACCAAAAAAAAAAAAAAAAGAGGTAAGAAAAGAGTGTGGTCTGAGTCATTTTATCATGCATCATACATCCTGACCTTGGGAGAGAATTATTCCCTGTAAGAAATGCCAGGGAGCCCTAATGATTTCCTTTAGTGTTGATTGCCTGCAGTGTAGCTCTGCTCTTATAATACACATTCCTTCACAATATGCTGTACAGCACAGATGCATGTAGGGAGGGAGGGGGGGGAGAGAGAGAGAGAGAGAGAGAGTTTCCTTCCTTCCTTCCTTCCTTCCTTCCTTCCTTCCTTCCTTCCTTCCTTCCTTCCTTCCTTCCTTCCTTCCTTCCATCCATCCATCCATCCATCCATCCATCTATATCTGCAGTCAGTGTGTTAGTTTTGGATTCACATAGCATATTTAAGATATTTGAATGTGCAGTGCATGCATGCATGCCAAAGGCTGAAATCTTTTTACTAATGGGTTATTTTGAAAATACTGCTGTAACAAAATTTAAGCAAGAAGCTTCAGCAAATATTTTTAAAATACACTGTCCTACTGTAATTAAATCTTAATTTCTTCTTGAAATGATGGGTAAATGCTAGTAGACAGGTAGTGGGTAATACATGGGCTGTTGTGTACAATGAATGTTTGTCAAAAGAAGGTACAATGGTAGTTATGATGTAAGCAAGGATAATTTGCAAAAATAGAAAGGTATGGAGTAACCTAGGAGAGGCTATATTCTCTTTTGTTATTTCCTTATTTCAGTTTCTTTTACTTAATACTCCCTTCTCTTTTTATGTGGTTTGTATGATATTACTTTCTTCAAAAAGGAAATAGCATGGTGGGCATGAATATGAGTATATAATTAAAAAGAACACATTGATATCATACAGTTTAGGCCAAGGGTGTACAGCTTTTTCTGGACTGATGGATGACTCTGATCTTTGAATGTCATGCTGGGGGGCAAATGAGGTTGCTATGATTACTCTGCAGTCATTAATTTAATAACTTTCCCCTTCTGCCGTATTAAAAGTTATTATTGGATTACAATTTTTTGAGATCTCCGGGAGCATCTTTCAAGGTTTATGGAAGGCATTTCTAGTTACACAGTGGCTTGAACATCATCCATATATATGCCTATAACATTATTTTAAGATACTCAAAGGTAACTATTGGACAGAACAAGAATTACAAATATATCAATAGCTCTGAGGTTGTGTTCACAATGAAACATGACAAAGGGATCAGTAACTTGATCTTTTAGAACAAAAAGCAACTTCAAATTGATTCTTAGATTTAGATCTGATTAACAAAACATATACAATAAAATGCAAATAATTGCTGTTAGGTCAAAGTACAGTAAGAAGCATACTGGTGCTGCTGTGACTAGCTGAACTGCTTTTTAAGGTAGGGGGAATCTTCTGCCAATGATTTCTGCTCTACATTGCCAAATTTGCTAGCTGGATGATGATAACATGTTAGTCTGATAGGCAACTGGATATATCTGAACTTCTGTGGGCATAATTTCTGTCCATATAATAAAATTGAGAAAGTACATAGACCTCTGTGTGATCCTTAAGGGCATTTGTTCCTAGCAGTATCAGACAAATTAAGGCAAAATTATACACCAACTTGTTCTGAACTCCTCTGGCAATTTCTAGGTAGTTTTGGAATTCTATAATATGACAAGGTGATTTTCTACTCTTTGTGACTTTTGTGAAGTGTAGTGTGTACCCTCTCCAGTATGGAATTTATACTTGGGGTTTGATTTCTGCAGATCAGTGTGACTCCTGATGCTATAGCTTAGCTCCAACCTAGATAGATAGATGATTGATTGATTGATTGATTGATTGATAGATAGATAGATAGATAGATAGATTAGATTTGCCTTGCCTTGCCTTGCCTTGCCTTGCCTTGCCTTGCCTTTATTTTGTACAACTGAAGGCTATGTACATAATACTCCCTCCTATTTTCCTCGCAACAACAACCCTGTAATGTGGGTTCAGCTGAGAGAGAATGGCTGGCTGAAAGTCATCCAGCTGGCTTCTATGCCTAAAGGAGGACTAGAACTCAGAGTCTCCCAGTTTCTAGAATGGCATCATAACAATGAAGTTAAGGTTCAATATGATGGGAATAGAAAATCAAAACTAAAATTATTATTTTTTATTTATTAAATGTAGGTAGTTCCCAGGTTAAGAATGCCCAGGTTACAGACGACCCATAGTTAAGAACAGAGCACAATTCAAGTTAAATACACAATGATTTGAGTTAAATACACAATGGTTTGAGTTCATTACACAATACTACTTATACAGTATTATACAATACTACTGTTCCAGTTTACATACAAATTTGATTTAAGGACAGACCTTGGGAATGGAACTCGTTCTTAAACTGGAGACTGTATATGCCATCCAACTCATAAATGAAAATGAAAAGACAGCTTTTACAGGATGATGCCATGGACACTGTGATTTACTAGACAATGGGCAAAATCTCTCAGGTACTTTTCCCTTCCAGTATAAATAAACCCTTTACTTATATTTTGGCCATGTTTAGAACCATTATTGGTCTACCATCTTGATTAATATGAAGATTTAAGATAGGTGAATGTTTTATTGCATGATAATTGCTGCTATTTCCCCAACAAATTCTGCCAAGGTGAACTTTGCTGTCCTGTATTTTACAATTTTCAGTTAATGGATACTCTACATCTTTTTGTTTGTTTGTTTTAGCCAACTACAGTCAAATTGTATTTATGTACTTTATACTTTGTGAAATGACATTCTGGCATTCTGACATTCTCAGTTCGGTGACATTCTGGTAACTGGATGTCTTGTGATGAGTATAAAAAGTATGTATAGGAATTTGTAAGGGGGTAATCCGTGAACTAAATTAGTGAGTCCTGTGGTCCACAGTATTGAAGGCTTAGTTCTTGAAAGAAGATGGAGATGTGGTTCATAAAGTGAGAAAATACACTGTTAGAAAAAGTTCATTGTACACAGTATGGTAAAAGCTTGACAGCAAATCAGACCTTTCATGGAGATCATTATATGCTGATATGACGAGTTGGTATTATCAGATTGTGATGCATGAAAAGGGGACCTGAAGGACAGAATCCACAAAGAAATTGATCAAATTATGAAAGATGCAAATTGAGGTAAGGCTACAGTCTTTCACATGACCATTAGATGGCAGAAAAGAGATACATAATGCTCTCTTTGATGCCATCTTCTGATCGTTCCTATTTCTATAGCCCATATATAGTCATCCTAGTTAAGATTTAAGTATAATTGTAGTCACAGGGCATATTGCTGACATATTAATAACATTAATTAGGGTTCATACATTGTTTTAGGAAACCTACTGTACTGTTTACTGACAAGATCACACTTTGAATATTCTCAGAATTATAAGATTGCAAAGGAAGTGGCTTGTGTTTCTGAATACTGACATCACTGAAAATAGTATGAAACCTGGGATAGGGAAAGAGATGGCTTAATGAACTGTCAGTCACAATTCACTCAAATTGTGTTCATTTAAGTCCTTCAGGCTTTTAAGGATGATTCTTTGATCAACCGACTCCAGGATAATCTTGTTCCATCATCAAAACTGCCAGAAAACATTCCGTTTTGCTTCTATGACCCCACTTCCTTTGTTTTTTATTGCAATGAGATATTAATGTCATTGCAATAAAATTTATATTCTCTGTTTTGCTTTGAAATTGTGGACAATTTAGACTGTGCTTTATGGGAAACTTTTGGGCAATTGAATTCTACAATATCCTTAGGGACAAATTCATTCTAGTGTAGTTTTGTCAGTCAATTCACTCTACATAAAATCAATAACATTGAATTGTATTTTTGTCTATTGTGGTCTGGATTTCTTTCTTGGGTTATATGGTGTGTTTAACCCTTGTAAAGCCTCTGTCCAGTGTTTATACTCTCAAATAGTTTCAGAAGGAATTTTGGATTATTGATAATCTGAATAAAAGGTTGATCCTTCATTTTACACTACAGTTTACATTTCATGCTCCCTCTTATATCATGGCTGGTTGAAAACACTTTATGGAAGGGCAGCTACCATTTAATAATTTTACATACTTAATACCTAAAAATCTGATACCTCAGTTTAAGGAAGATTTTGGGAACCAAATAGTTTATATACTTTATAGATTTTTTCCTCTCTCTCTCCTTCCCCCCACCCTCAGTATCTTATTCTGTTCCCCAGTTTTCCACATTCTCTTTCTCTCATTCTGGTAAGTGGTGATAGATTCCATTATATATATTAGCTATTTGAAAGCCTGCGTGCAAGTTGTTATAACTGTGTAGTTACTGCAACATATAGTGGCTAAACTTTGCTCTATTCTCTCATGTGAGATAGCTTTTCCTGTTCCAGGATCTAACTGTAAGAGATTCTGTTCTGATGTGCTTGCAGTAACCATCTTTCTGTAAAGTAAGAGTGATTATATTTATTTTTTTTCTGCTTCTTTTATTATATACCTTTTTTTGCGTGTGTGTGTGTGTGTGTGTGTTATTCTTAGAAGAATTGATGATAGAACTAAAACATTCCAATTGAAATTATATACATCAATGAAAGTAGACACCCAAGTGTTTCATTTTAGATATACAGTAGCTTGGTCCAGAGACTCATTTTTTATCTGATCAGTTAGGCATATACTTTGAATTATGTAATAGTAAACCTCACACAATGAGAATATATGCCTGTTGGAAATGCCATGAAACAGAAGGAACATTTTACTTTATGTGGTGGACTTGCAAAAAAAACCCTTAAAAGTACTGGAAAGGTATACATAGTACAATGCAGAAAATTTTGGAAATTAAATTTGAAATGAAATTGCAACTTTTTTTATTAGCATAATCCCAGAATATATCAATAAGAAATGTAATAATTTACTGAGATACATGCCTGTGTTGTCTAGAAGAATCAGGGTAAATTATTTAAATACATAATAAGAAATGGTATTCCTTTTATATTAAAACATTAAGTGGTATTTCAAATTCATACATTGCAAGGGGAAAGGAAACTGCAACAAAAGATTCTCGTGTGGGGCTCATTTCCAAATTCCAGTCAGCCAGGCCCTCTTCCAGAATATACCCAACTCTACCTCTATTATTTCTGAATCCTTAGCTCCTAGCATTCTGAATTCTGCATCCACTAAGCCAAAATATATTGTAAAATGCATGGGTTGAAAGTTGTTTTTGCTCTTTTGCAAATTGTTAACTTAAGCCTATTTATTAGTGCCTTCTTTTTCTGTGAGGTTAGGTGCTGTTCACACTTGATGATTAAGTTTAAGTATATAGGATTAAAGCAGCTTGCATTATGTCAGCCTGATAAGACTCTATTCTTTAATTTAAGGATAATTCAAGGGTGTGAAAGCACAAATTTCCACAGTCCTCCATTCTGTGGCCTGTTTGATCTCATCTTTGGGCTTAACTGTGGACTCCTTGGCTTCTCTGTGGCTTTTAGTACTTACTACTATTGTCAGACTCATCCCTTGAGTTTTGAGAAAGAGTTGTGAAGATGCACTACCATACTTTCTGACTAGACTGTTAATCTGAATGTTTTTAGAGGATGAGTCTTTAGTTAAAACTGCTTTGGACAGTTTTCAATGGTATTTTAATAAATATTGATCATCCAACTCAAAAATATAATGTATTTGCTTATATTACACCCTTCTGCATTCTGCTTATTTTCCACAAACAAAATGTAATCAGGTAAGGAGATGTCCACAGTTATGAAGTGTAGTGACAGCAAACATGAGAAACTGTGTTTCCAGTGCAGAATTTATGCATACTCTTCCAATTTAACCTCACAGAATCTCACACATTAAAATATCTGTGATTTCCTGGAGCAGAGGATGGGAGTAAATAATCAAAACAGGATAATATTTGGTGCAACTCTAGTGTACCAAATTGTATACTTTGTGGTTTTAAGAAGTTTTAATTAAATTGCATTTACCTAACTTTAGTTTGGTTAATATATTTATGCATTGAATGAATTTTCTGTAAAAATTCTTTGGCCTGTCTAACTTCTTGACATTGAGAAGACCCTCTTTGAAATGCTCCAGTCCAATGCACATCCTTGGAGAATATCTCAGTCAAATTATCCAGTAGCTGAATAAACACAATATCAGTTTGTTTGAGCTTCTGCAATTTTATTGATTTTCTTCAGCAACCTTTTATATCTTTGTTGTCAAGGAGCCCCAGTGCATTTCTTGTAATCCTATGAATATCTATTCAGAAGCATACAGGGGCTGCAGCCTCCTAGATGTAGGATGTTTTTAACTCTACAACAATAGATGTATTTTTTGTTTGTTTGTTTATTGTACTTTGCTATTTTAAAAAAGAAAACAAGCCCATCTGATTTTCCTAGTTATATTTCTGTTCCATGCTGCATATTCACTGAATATCTGATCTATCTACCTGCCTGCCTGCCCGCCGCCCGCCCATCTATCCATCTATCCATCTATCCATCTATCCATCCACCCATCCACCCATCCACCCATCCACCCATCCACCCATCCACCCATCCACCCATCCACCCATCCACCCATCCACCCATCCACCCATCTATCTATCTATCTATCTATCTATCTATCTATCTATCTATCTATCTATCTATCTATCTATCATCCTTCTAACTATGTATTGGCAACTTTAATTCTTTCACACTCAGCTGAAAGAATTATCAACTACAATTGGTAGTTTAGTCCTCAGTCTAATCGTAAAGTAAATTATATGCTATAAATTGTACAAACCATTTTAAGAATGTATACTTTGTTTTATAGAGCCAACTAGTAAAATATTTTAAAAAGTTTGAAATGAAAAATGTTCTGGTTTATTTTTTCAATAAAATGTATGAATAATACCTGGAATGTAAAATATATTCTGCCCAAAGGAAGTGTGTTCATTTAAACTGCATTTGTAAAGATGAGAGAACTATTACCCAAGGACCTCTCTATATTTCACATAGCCCTGTATGTGGGCTGTGGTTCACAAAAACATTTCTTCAAAAATTAAAAGCATACTTTTCCAAATTTGGTTAAAATCTTTAAAGTCTATCCCCTTCCCATCCTATTGCCTATGTGCTTTTCAGTTTGTGAATAATCAGATTAAATCTGGATTCCATGCCATCCCTTTCCTTTGAGGAGAATTGACAGTTTAAATTATTTATTTATTTTCACTTCAGACACATTTATAGAAACTGTCTCATGCCCTCTTCATATTACTAATTGTTTCAGGCCTGTTCCCCCCCCCCACACACTTTCTCTCTGGGTATGTTTTATATACTGTATTTGATATATTTTTAATGATTGGTCTTTGGACTGTAAATAAATAAACTAAGAACAATTTCTTTTTATTTATCAAACATATTCCTATGCCACCACAAAGGCTCTTGGCAGTTTACATAGAGAAAGTACAAATCAAAGCATCCATGGTAAAAAGATTTAAAAACCCTGTGACAATACAACAGTACAACAATACAAAAGCAAAACCCATACAAATAAAAATATAATGAATATAATGAATACTGGAGCTGTTTTAATCTTTTGTGTGCATTTCCTACTCTTGAAGAAAACAATTAATGAAAAACATCATGCAGCAGTGAGAACTCAACTGAATTCTCTTTTAATAATTTTATCAGCTGGTGTAAATCCAAAAACAGATATAAAAATAAAGCTGCTGCACCATTCAGTAGATTATGGACATTTTTTTTCTGGAGTAAAGGGTTGTAGCTTGCTCCTCTGAGAGCTGAAAGCCTGCAGGTGTCATCACAGAAATGGGTAGGAGCGATTGACCCCTTTTCATTGTTTTTCTGTCTTTTTAAGGGTAGGGATGGGAATGAGAATCTTCTGGGGAGCAAAATGTTCCAATGCCCATCCTAAAAAAAAAGCCTTCCAGCCACCCAATTGGTCCAGACTAGTGCTGCCAATATTCAAGGGTAAATTAGGTACATTTCGGAGTTAGAGTTCTGGATTATGGAAAGGGGATTAAGGGTGAAAATTAAAACAGTTTGCCACCCAGAGGCCTTCTGCTTCTCTTCCCCCCACCCCTTTTTCTTTTTGCTGCTGATGCTGCTGAATTTTATCAACAGTATCCTGCGGTGCAGACAGATGCAGAATTGATACCTGGCAATGAATGTGGCTTTGGGGTCATCAGTTGTCCACCCTGATGGAGACCATAGTCGAGAAATCACTGCCATATGGGAAGCAGGAAACTGTAGAGGGAGAGCCTATGGGCCTTACTGTTCCTTAATTCAGTAACGAAGGAGTGCTGGTAAATGGTGTATGTATTGTATGCATACATTACAGAGCCATGTTTCCAAACTTGTATTTATGACTTGTGAGATATTTTTGTCACTACTTTTGTTATGCTTTTATTCTATTTTTTCCCTCCCGTATTCTATTTTAGAATGAGTTACCCTTAAATATATTTCTTATGATGCCAAAACTTTATGAGTGGCTTTGTAAGCTAGTGACAGAATATGGATAATTGATACAGTATATATCCTCCATTAATCAAGGGGAGAAGCCCATATTTCCACTGCAATATTGCTGATTTTATTGCAATTAGGAAACTTTTAATAGATTTCTAGGACAAAAAGTTTCTTGAAAATTATGGAAAGGGGATTAATGATGAAAATTAAAACAGCTTGAAAAAGGAGAGGTGTTTTATTCTGGGCCAGGGTTTGGCAGCTCTGTACAATTGAGCTGTCTAGTTTGTAGATAGCTATGACAGAATGTAGGTTAAAACCTGGGGACATTTTATTTTAGTTATTGTGCTTTAATTAATAGGACTGTCCTTTTTAATCTTGGAAAGAAATCAGAAATCAGTTAAGAACTAAATGCTAAGCATTATCTCTAGCCTTTAGCTTGCATATCTGCAAGCAGATTAACTGGCCATCTCTCTTCTAGATTTAAGGCAGAAGATCCATTTATCAAATACACTATTCTTGCCTTTATGCTCTGGTAAAGTTTTACTGAAGTGCCCTGTATGTAGATGTTCTGAATTGCTCAACACTTGAGAACTGCAGTAGATCTGGAGATACATAAAGACAGTCAGGCACTGGTCTTGAGAATTTGTCAGATGGCATAATAAAAATATGAAACCCGCAGTATTTCTTTTGCCATTTTTGCATCTCTAGAAAGACACAAGATTTTTTAAATTCTTAAATGGGGATGACATTCTTATAAAGTAGTTTTTAGAGACTGTCTCCATAGAAGATGACAGTATTAGTAGTTGCAAATAGATTATCAGAGGAAGGTGGTTTTTCATTTATTACCCAGTTCAATAAAAACTGATATAAAATCTGAGCAAAACCTATTTTATGTGTAATAAGAACCCAATCACCGGCATGATACTATAGATATTGTTCATTGTTACTTTATAATGTTCTTACTATGAGGTAATTCAATAAGTGTTTGCATCAGATTGTAACAATAAAAAAGATCAGCATAAAATTTCAAACAAATTTTCGTGTTCATTTTGTCGAATAGGCATGTTTTGTTATCCAGCTTTACATAATATTTTCTAAGAAAGCAATTTTTCCACTAGGAATTTTGGAATGTATTTATTTATTTATTTATTTAGCTATTTTTATATTGACTATAATAGGAAAATATTCCAGAGACAGTGCTTTTTTATCTTGAAAAGAAATCAGAAATCAGTTAACAAAACCAAGTGCAGAAAAATGTTCTTAAACTTCTGTCTTGTATTTTGGTGTGCACATATTTATATAAACAACTTTAAATACAATATAAAATACTAATATAAATATAATAATATTAACAAAACTTTAAATACAATAGGAAATACAATAATATAAAACTAGTAGAATAAAATAATAAAATACATAATATAGTTATTGTGCTTTCTGTTATCCAAAGCACACATTGTTATATTTACCTTTTGCCTGGAAAAATGTCTTGCTAAATTTTGAAAGTCAATATTAAAGGATAATTTTTAATGGTTTAGGATGCATACATACATTTTTTTAAAACATGAGTGAAACCTGACATGATACATGCCTTCTGATATCCCCCAGTTAGATAGATATAATTGCTGATTTTCCTCACAGAATTCTGAGTGGATTATCTCTCTGAATATCACTTCATAGATTTATTTACAGTGAGATGAAGGATACTTCATGTAGGGGGTGAGTAATCCTCCATAATTTATTCATGTCTTTCTTATTCCCAAGGTCTACATTCCTTCACACTGCCACTGTATGATATTTGCCTTTCATTTCCGTGTTGTTTCTACTCTGTAATACTTTTGCAAGAATATGTATGTTCTGTGTCCATGCACGAACCAAATACATGGGTTCATCTATGGCTGAAGCATTCATGCCTCAGTCTGGGCACCAACTGTACAATACTGCCCAATTCTTACATGGAATGCTTTGCACATCACTACTTTATTGTTTCCCGAAGGGAGCTCATTTCTACTTTTTTTTATTACAGTACTGTATCTGAAGCCTCACCTTGTTTTCTAGCGTATAGATTTGAAAGTTAGAAAGTTAATGCTTAGTACCCATTCCAACTAATTTACTGGGACTTTCATTCTTTTGGGGAAAGAAAGGAATAATAACTTCTTTCAGAAGCCCAATTACAGATACTTTGGCATTTATTCTTTTTTGAAATATATGTAATTTTTATTAGCTTTTCACATATCGTGGCCTTTATTTAACTCTGCCAAATTGATTGTTTATTTTACAGGAAAACAGTAACTCGTTTTACTTTGATTCTAGTATCTAGATGCGGATGAAAAATTATCAGAAACATATTGAAGGTCACTTTTATTTCTTGGACACCTTGAGCTTAGATTTGAGGCACAAAAGTTTTCAAAGCTTATATGTCTGTAAGATTAAAAATTAATACTGTGCTGAACTCATTTCTTAGATATTTGTGTCCATTATGATGATGCTATAATCCTGTTTCCAAGGAATAGATTTGCAGAATTTCCAGTATAATCCCACTGCCTGATTTCAGATAATTAGGAATTACAAAGTGAGTTGTAAAGACAGCTCAGATGGAGAACAATGCTTCCAGGCCTTTCTCTGATTTTTTTTTTTTTTTGGTGGATCTGAAATTTAGGAGATGTTCAGAAAATTCACAATAGTCTCATTCCTATTCCCAGTTTTTCTTCCCTGTTATTATTATGAGTATCAGCTCAGTCGGTATGGTCAACGCAATGGCATTGTTTAATGCTGCTGCTAAGCTATTCTTTCAATCACTGTTATCTGTCTGCAGCAGCAAGAATTGGGATGATTTGTACATGACCAAAGGTTATAGCCACTTAGTGCTAAGCATAATTTCATATTCTTCAAGGCACTTGCTATAGTGAGGATCATCAATGAAGTTTATACTGAAACATACCTATGCGTTAATATATAAATAAAGTACATCCTTAGAGGTGACAGTTTATCTGGATTTAGAAAAGCCATGTTATTATTATTGTACTTGCAATGATTTAATTATTAAATAACAACTTAAAACATTGTCCCATCACTATGAAGAAGGACTCCCATTCCTGTATGGATCATCCATGACAAATGTTTCTGATACATTCTGTTAACTAATGTATGCTTTGATTGTGAAAAGCGTACAAACTTAAGATGGAGAAGATATTGGCAAGTTTATAATGAATTTTGTAGGGGTATAATTAAATAGGGGGAGCTCAAAAGGAAGGATTCGTGCTTGTGATGACTGAGCCTGCTCCGTGGCCAAGAACACTGATGACTGGCTGGATGGAGAAAAGAGAATAGAAATCTGGTAGGACGGGAACTTTTTACTTTATACTGGTGTATTGCAACACTTGTAATTTAATTCTGAAGACAGTGCCATTTCAGGAATTTTCTGGATGTTCATAAAGATTGTTGAAACACACATGTCAATGAGGCCTGAAAATGATTTTCTGATACCATATTATTATTGTTGCTGATTTTATATTTTATTATTTTATTTATTTTACTTGTACTGTGCACTTTCCCAACCAATTTTGTATGGAGGTTTCCTTAATGTATACTTTAAAAAAATTAAATACAGTTTATTATTATGCTTTTTCTACTCAGTTGCCCTGAATATACACAATCTGGACATAACTAAATTTTGTGTGAATATTTAGTTAGAGAATGATATGCACATTGACTTTAATACTGTAAATCTGTGCTGCAGCAGAGTCTTTTGGCAGATCACACCATTTCACTTCTATTGAAACACACAGTGATCTGTGTATACATTTCCTAATTGTAACCAGGAGCTTGCTGCCTGAAACTCTGCAAGCCACTAAGACACTTGCTTTTCCCATCAGTTTGCAATGTGGGGAAAATAGCTACTGTAAGAATAATTTAGAATAATGCATGTGTAGTAATTTGAATGTACCAAAGCGTTATGTAAATACAAAATTTATTGAAAGATGCCAAAAGGCCATCTTTTAAATTGAGTGAGGAAGAAATGTCTCTCCCCACTCATCACTTGGATGAACACATACATCAAACTGTGAAACGTGATCTGTGCTTCTGTACTACCACTGTGAGTGGTTCCTCTCTCTCTCTCTCTCTCTCTCTCTCTCTTTCTCTCTCTCTCTCTCTTTTTTTTAAAAACTATGGGTCTAAGGAAGACACTGAAGTGGAAAAGAATAATGGAAATCAGAATGAATAAACAAGGCCTGATCTAAAAATATGGTATTTCTTTAGATATTGAGTGTAAGATTTTAAAAAATCCTTTGAAGAAGAAGACTATTAGCACATGGGATACAGGTATCCCATTGGCATGCCATCTGCCTCCATTGCTGTGGCCTGGGCTTTATGCCACAGTGCACTCCCTTGATGCAATTGCAGAGTCATCTCCCCAACACCCCAGGGAACAATGCCATCTGGTCTTGCCTGCAGACACCATTTGCTCTATATTGCTAATAAAGCAGTTGACGCTACCCCAGTTTAGTTTTTAGGACTGTTTTAACAGTAACCTTTCCTCTTTTATCAAGTACACGGTATCCTTCATCCCACCACTTAAAGGATTCTGCATTTTTTCAAGAAAAGAAAAAAAAGCAGGTAATTTCCATCTTACGAGTAGGGCCCCTTCATTCTTGAGTGAGTAGCATGCTAATGAGATGCGAATGGGAATTTTAGTTACAAAACAGCAGAAACTCTTCAATTCTTCAACAGCTTCTTTGGACTCAACAGACGCAAAGCAAGCAGAAGAAGCGTCTTTGTATACTATATTGTTCCTGTGGTTGGCTCTTGTAAACCTTAATGGGTTACCATTTTGGAGCACAATCCATCAAAGTAGGCTTCTGATACAACCTGTTTCCAGCCAAACAAGACTGCTGGGCTGCATGGCAGCAACCTTGTGGGTAGAGCTACACGTGGCATATAATTGCAGGTGCTGCATTGGATTCCATAGGCTTCCAGGTTCAATTTAAACAGCTGGTATTTGCAGGATCTCCTACTTAGGTGGAATCAGTGTATCTGATTTATTCATCCCAAGTGGGGATCCCAGGAATACAAGTGAGATAGGGGGAAATGGGGATAGATCAAAGTTGAGTGTTTGGGGTATATGCCCCAGTATTATGAAACTCTTTATCTCCCAAGACATGAATGACACACTTCCTAATAGAAAAACATTTTAAAAAGAGCTCTTCTGCCATGCTTGTAATTGACAAGAGCAAAAGGAATCATGTAGTGGATATTAAGATTTGGGACGAGGGCATATTTTGTTTTATATGGATTTTAACTTCAGCTTTTTTGTAAACTGCCAGGAATCCTGGTGGAGTTGGTGGTACAGAAATGCAGTATAGTGCAATGCAGTCAACCAATAAAATATCATCCCACGCTTCTAAACACATTTTATCCCATATGTCTTACCTGTCCTGTTTACTGCATATGCTAAAATGTGATGTTTTCTATCTTTTTATTTTTGAACTTCAAAGTACAGAATCTCTTCAGCAAAATATACAAAATCTGAAACAAATGAGGTGAAAGGAGTTTAAGAATAGTAATGCATCACTGTGGAATTCACTGCCATAACTCTTGTAACTTGATTTGGTATTATGCCTGATTTTCAGCATTGATTGATTGATTGATTGATTGATTATATACCATCAAGTTGTTGTCAACTCTTAGTGACCACATAGATAGCTCTTCTCCATGATGATCCAGTTCCTAACTAGGTCCTTCAGGTGTTCCAGTGGTGCCCCCATCATCACTATAACTGCAACTATCCAGTTTGTTGCTGGTTGTCCTCTTCTGTCTCCTTCTACCTTTCCCAGCATTAGAGCCTTTTCTAGAGAGCTAGGTCTTTACATAATGTGTCTGAAGTAGGATAATTTGAGCCTGGCCATACATACCTCAAGTGAGAACTCTGGGTTGATTTATTTGATGATCCATTTGTTTGTTTTCTTGGGTATCCATGGTATTCTCAGGAGTTTTCCCCAGCACTAAAGTTCAAAAGTGTAAATACTCTTCCTATATTGCTTCTTCAAAGTCCACTGCTACTGCATGCCACCTGCTAAATGGTATCACTTGGGGAAGGGACAATGTATTCTTCCCCTGCTTATAAGCTTCAATAAAGCATCAGGTTGGAAATATGATGGGGGGCATGATTCCTAGTACTTTAGATCCGGTGGGTTCTGTTACCATTATCCCTTTATATTCCATGGTCTTTGTAAAATGCACTTCTCATATGTTATGATATATTTCTACTACTGTTATGTTTGTTCCATGGCCTCAGTTCCCTAAACAATCACCTTAGAGCTGTGACTACAAATAAGAAGATAACATGATATATGTCACGTATGTCTTTCCCAATTCTCTGCCCCTCAAGTTAAGTTTATAGGATGATGATGACAGAAATAACAGCATTTTCTAAGAGCAAATCTAACCTGTTTCCCTTTCTGCTCTCTTTGTGTGCTTCATTCCACCCAGCAAATTTCATCCAATGCTTGAATGGCTGGCAGTCTCTATCTTACTTTCTATGAGAATCAAGCAGCAGTTGAATGTTTGGAAGCTACAATTTCTCTGAAAATTGCGATTAAAATACATTTTAATGTTTATGTCATATCTATATACATTAAACATGTATAATCATATTATATAATTATGTTACAAATAGGTACAAATATTCTTTTGAAATTCTGCACCAAATTTGTAGGTAAAGAAATTGGCTCAGCTACTTCTCTGAATTTCTCAGTTCGGTAGTTCTTCAGTGTCAGGATTCCCCATTATTGGTGACTGAAAAAGTCCAATAAGAGGAGTAATGTAACTAGAATAAAACATGATGGAAACAAATAAAAAATAAAAAACAGAATAAAATCATAGCATTTTCTTATATCTCTTATATTTAAATGTATTTAATTCCATGATAATTTTTCTGAAAGTCTTCTCCTAAAGCAAATCTTCTTTCCTCAATTAAATGAAACCCAGTATGCAAAATGCAGGAACATTTCTTTTCTCAACACTAAGTAGAAAGCCTTTCTTAAAAACTGATGAGTAAAATTTGAACATTATTATTTTTTTTTTAAAGCCCTCTTGGACTCTGTTCATTTCTTACTGCTATGCATGTTAAACTGATCATTCCAATGTTGTAGATGTTAATTTGTTCCCTGTACGTTTTATGGTGCAGAGCTCCATTTCTCACAAAAGAATCTATTATTTTGTCAAACAATGAAAAAACTGAGCATAGAGAAATCAAAAGAAAAAGAAATAACTTTATAGCGTCAAGAATTTTTCATTTATACTGTACAAATACCTGGCTAATACCTGAATTCTATAATGTAGTATTTATATCTTATAATACAATAAAACACAATTCACCACCCCGAAGAACTTGAATTCTGCATGTATGATTCACATTCAAATTCAGTAACAGCCTTTTTTAAAATGTATTGGTAGCACAGCAAGATTTCCACTGGAGCATCTCAGAATGCAGGTGACCTGCTCATCGTATTAAAACTCAGTGTGCTGAATTAGGCATATTATCTGGACCTATGAAGAACTGTAACAAACCCATGAGAGGCTGCCAGAGAGAGGTCATGTTGCCAGCCTCAAAGGCTACTTCCATATTCATAGTTGACTTTCTAACACTCGTGAATCGTTGGATGAAGTATTTTTTGGTCAATGATATATTTTAATAAATTAATTAATGGAGCCATATATATTACTGTGGGGCAGTGGAGAGGATGAGGAACTTTTCTCCATTCTGTTCATGCAGATGTATTTATATGGTGCAGATGTATTTCAATCATGGGTGACAAGAGATATTTAAAAATCTTGTACTGTCTATGTACATGAATGTGGGATTAATATGGATCAGTGTGAATGATTTTTTAAAGTAGTTTTAAGTATAAGGTTATGCTGTTAAAGCACAAATATATTTAACTTATGTTTGTATCTTTTCTGTTTTTTCTTCTATTTTTCTTCTGCATTTCTACTACCTTTTTCCTTTCGCGATTCTTCTATTTCTCATACTTTCACTGTAATATTTTTTTCTTTTGTCTCTTAATTTGTATATTATGAAAAATAAAAATTGCAGGAGAAAGCACAGTTATATTTAACTGTGGTAATTTCATGTAGTTATACGCAGAAGTGTCCTTATAACTAGTGTGAAAAGGGTAGGATATTTTTAAAAGCAAATCATGCAAAAATCCATTTGAAATGTGCAGCCTGCACCTTCATATTAAAAACTTCTTTTCTTCCACTTGGGGACCAAATCTAGTGGACGATAAGGTGCTGCCTATTGCATTAAAACAGTTAGAATTGGAGTCCAGTTTCCATGTACTTGGAAGAGTACCATATGGAAACAGAACACTGCAAATAGTTTGCTCTGTGTACCAGAACTAATATGCAGGTGATTCACTGCAAACTGAACATCATGGGTATAGTTACTGTTTTTTGAAAAACCAGAAGTTGGGATAGCAAAAAGTAATTCTTGCTTAAAATTATTCTGAACAGACACTATATACAATACGATACGATACGATACGATACGATATATGATATGATATGATATGATATGATATGATATGATACGATACGATACTATAGTATCCTATCCTATCCTATCCTATCCTATCCTGTCCTGTCCTGTCCTGTCCTGTCCTGTCCTGTCCTATCCTATCCTATCCTATCCTATCCTATCCTATCCTATCCTATCCTATCCTATCCTATCCTATCCTATCCTATCCTATCATCAGGCCTAGCCAAGGAACTCCAAGAGACAATGCAAATTCAGTTCAGCTATGTTTATTAGCTACAACCTCTAGCAAGAAACTTCCCAGACTGAAACCCCAGTTCCCAAGTCAGCCAGCCACAACAGTGTGAATTCCTCAGGGAGGTGCCAGTCTCTTGTATCTCCCGCGGTCCTCCGGCGAGCTAAGAAAATGTTTTTCTCCCTGAGCCTGGCCTTCATAATTCCATTCCATCACAACTATATACTGTATGTATACACACACACACATCTCTCTCTCTATATATGCACACACACATACATATGCACACACATATGCAAGTACATTTCTGATTATCAAGATATTTTAAAATAAATGTATTCTATCTATCTGTCTGTCTGTCTGTCTGTCTACCTACCTACCTACCTTAAGAGATTCCTTTTCACACCATCACTTTAGGTTTCAAATATAAAAGTACACATTATCTCTGATATACTTTCATGTTCATGGAGCATCCTTGATTTCCTGGCATGAAAACACTGATTTTTATCTATTTAGCACTCTTTTCTTCAGTAAATAATTGCAACTTACAAGAGCCTTTAGGCATATTTTCTAGGTTTCAAAGCTTTGCTTTATTTTCCTTCACCATGTCTTTGCTGCTCCACCTTCCCACCTCCACCACAGCTGGTACCTCTTTGCTGCTGTCTTGGACATATCAAACATACTATACTTTAGTCATTATTGCTTGGAACAATTTTGTCAGCAGTTTGTATTGCAAGTGAATAGCCTTTTCTTGTCATGCTAATAAGAACAATAGCCTCTTCTAAATTACTGTTTATGATAGCAATTAATGGCTGGTCCATTAATGGAAAATAGTTTTAACTCAAGGTTTGCTATAAGGAGCTTTTCTTATATGTGCTTTATAACAGCAGTGGGAGTGTAACACCTGAGGTCCATATAACTTGTGTCACCAGAATCTGTATAGGTTCTGGAATAGATAGAATCTAGAATCCAGATATGCACCAAATCTAGGTATCCACCCAATATATGCACACTCCAAAAGTTACTGTCAAGTGAAAAACTTCAGTGTGACAGGAGGAGGAAATTATTGATTACATTGTGAGTAATTGCGTTAACTGTATTTAATTTGGTGACATGGGTTTTTTAAAAATTTGGTTCTAATCAATACAGTTGAATTGTATTTCATTTTTGGTTGTTGGAGTGCAGTCCCTAGCACATCATTCAAAATCCAGGAGCAATGCTTGACCTGAAAAAGACTATAACAGTGTTGTCCAAACTTGGCCACAACCTGGCTGGGGAATTCTGGGAGTTGAAGTCCACTCATCTTAAAGTGGCCAAGTTTGGACAACACTGGTCTATAATATCATGCAAGTTTACAGTTAGATGGGGAAAGTAACAAGCTGTAGGAAGCTGATACATCAGAGGATCAGGACAGCGCTACTACTTTTGAATGTATGATCTTGAAGAGAAATCTTTCTCATTTCCTGTTATTTTAATCAGAGTTAATCTGGAATTGAACAAGATGCAGTGCCTTCAGAATGAAAGGCGTGTCATCTGTAGCTTCTTTCCACTTCTTTAAAGTACCTTTATTCTGGAGTCTATTTTTGCTTTTCGACTTATTCACCAAGCAGAGTGGAGCATTCCAAGAGAGTTACAGAAATCACCCGGCAATTTATTCTCATGTGGTTCAAACATACAAGCAAAAGTCATGCAAAGTCATACTTCCATTGTCTAAACAACAATAGCTTTTTATTGAAATCATTCAAGTTTGATCTCTTTATCAACTTCAGCAAATTGTCATCCCACTATTACATTATTATTTACAACATTTTTAAACCATCAGCAGCAATTATCTATCAGCTCTCCATAAATACTATCCTAGCACCAAGAGGTGTGCTAACATTATCTTGTAAAATATTAGGCTTTTATGAATGATAAACCTACAATAACAGTCCCATCTACAGTCATCAGAAAGTTATGTCACAAAACTATATATATACATATACATACACACAAATACATGTAGCACTTTTCCCATGCAATGTCTTTTTCACTGGCATTTTCTTATCCTTGTCAACTGGTCATTCAGTTACTACCCTTCCGTCAGACCTGTTTTTGTAACTCCTTCTAGTTGTGTATAAATAACATGACAAAATGTGGGTCTTGATTACTGCTTGAGTTCACACCTGCTGGGAAGTTTTATGAGATCCATTACTGACAGAGAAAGCGTTCCTTGAGCAGTTGGTTCTTAGGCAGAGACAAGCTGAAGTCTTGAGATGTTCTTCTTTTAAAGACAAGAAAGGTTTGGTGTCTCCATCCTCAGTCTCACAGGGATCAGTTACAAAAGGCATCAGAGTGGGGAAATATCTATTTTGAGGAATAGTGTTGGATTACTCTCTTCTACTTAGCCGGCATCTTTAGCATTTTGAAGACAGTTTGACTCTGACAATGGTAAAAGAGGTTATTTTTATTTGGCAATGTTCATTCCCTTTTGTGCTTATAGCATAGTACGTGTGGGAAAGGATCACTTGGAGAAGTATCTGGAGATTCACACTCCCTTGGGATAAAATGTCCATTAAAACAGGGCTGTTCAACCTTAGCAACTTTAAGATGGGTGGACTTCAACTCCCAGAATTCCCAGCCAGCCATGAAGTCCACCCATCTTAAAGTTGCTGAGGTTGAGGAACCTTGTATTAAAGTATTACTCAGTGGTATCCACAGGGGAAACAAGGGAGGTCAGATGATGAAAGCAGTTGTTGCAGTGTGGTTAAAAAGGTGTGTGTCACAATATTGCATGCATGGCTCACACTTCTGTCAATCTGACGAAAGCAGCAAGATCCTGTGGACACTGCTGTGGTCCCCACTTCAAAGGTGGCAGCGTCCTTATTGACTTTACTGGTTACTATTTTGCATCCTTTGACACATTTGCAGAGGATATAAAATTGTGGCCATTAGGGGAAAAAAAGAAAGAGGTTGTCCAGTGGTTAGTTCTACTTCTTAGAAACTTTTATAATATTTCTCCTTCTCCCGGAGAAACTTGATGAATCTCCTACACTGTACCCGAGAAAAGTTGTTTCTGAATGCTTCCCTTCTTAGAAAGAAAATAAAAATAATAACAAAATAGAATAAAATGCCCTGACCAGGAATAAAATGCCCTGACCGGGGGGGGGGGCAGAAATAGGAGGCCAGGCGGTAATCTTCCATGACCAGGCCTTTTATTTTTTATTGCAAGGAGATGAATTTGTGCATTTTAAAAAAGGCTATGCCAGAGAAAATTTCGATGCATACGATCTTCTAAAGAGCCTCTCCCACAAAACTAGCAAGGCAGAAGCAAAACGATCTAAATGCATTGCTGATTATTTTTGTTTTCCTTTCACAAATAAATGAAGCAGTTTGCAATATTAATCTATTCCTGCAAAACATATAAAATATTTTGTTCAACAGAAAAGCTCAAGATGGCTAAAAATAGTAATATGCAAATAGCAATATAAAGTAGGGCAATAGCACGGGCCCCCCTAGTCCAACTCTCCCTCCTGCACCTTGGCTGACCAGCTGCTGCTGTTTGGAGCCTCCCTAGAGTCTGGGAACAGATGGCCTTAAAAAGCCAGTGAAAATGACTTTGTTCTCCCACTCTCCTTTTGCTGAATGGTAGACTGGCCAGTGGCTTATCGAGTCCAACAAGGGAGGATGATCCATGGCAGCTGAGAATATATATGCAGTTTTTAAAGTAAAACTACTGTTGATATACACTTCATAGCAACAACTGAAAGCTATTGATAACAGTATAAAAAAGACAGCACATTGAAAGACTTTCAAATACGGAAAATTTACCTTTTCATAAAAGTTAATAAAAACTGCAGATTTTATTTAAAAGGGAGCTCTAGAAGATGAAGAATTGCAAGGGCATGGGCGGATGGAAACATCAGTAAATGAGGGTGAACCTAGAAGGTTTTTTTTTTAACTGCTGTAAAAGCACAGCGAGGCTGATGAATGAAGAGGCACAGTTTAGGGATTTGGGTAACATGGGACTTAGCCGATAATAATGTCTGACAATTCTGATGATGTCAACATTTACCCTAATTAAATTAAAATAATTTATTTTATAATTTATTTTTACTGACTGAAATTGCACAGAATTTTTGGTGATTTCACCCCAGAATGCCAAATTCTGAGAAGATTTTGCTTGAGAACACCAAGGGACTTCACAAGTTTTCAAATTATGGTGGGGTGCGGGGGAATTTGAAGGTTGTACAGTATGTCTAGGCCATGGTGTGAAATCAAACAGTGACATCCAGGACTGAAAAGTTTACAGACCCATGGTTTATGCCTCAGAAGGCAAAATTGTTTGGAGAAATTAATTTAGTATTGCAAAACATCCCAAAATCACATTAGGTAACCTGCTACATTGTGCCTCAGTACAATTTTTGGACACACTTCTATGGCAAACTTAGACATGCTCTAAGACGAGTTTAATCTGGTAGTTCCAATGTATTTATTACTTTCATAGCTTTGCCATTAGGTCTTTTTTCTACCAGAAAACGTGCAGAAGACAGAGATTATAAAATGTAGCCTTACATGCAGAAGTAAACTAATCTCAAGGATTGTCCCCTTGACTGTGTGTAGAAGGACAAACATTATCTATAGACAGTTGCCCATTCATGGAAAGTTTTCTGGCCACCAACACTTCTGTGTGGCATGCTATCAGTTTCATACTGTTAACCTTTAGCTTACATCATTACACATCGCCCAAACAGTGCTTAAGAACCAAAGCAACTGCTTCTGGATCTGATGTTACTTGGGGGAAGGGAGGAAAGCTGGTTGTCAGCAATATATCAGCAGTACCATACTCCTAAATTATTATACACTTGGATAACACTCTGATTTTTAGAGAACTGGGACATCATTAGATCAAAGGGGTCATAAGCAATGAACTGTCATAGGATTAAGTTCAGGCTTTTACCTGGAGAGTTTGCTTCCCACCATAAGAAATCCCTATAAATTTAGAACAACCTCATTGCTTTAAGTTCTTCATTCCCAAAGTTAGCAATCCCTTTTGTTGTCTACATGTGGATTTTGAACATGACATAATGATAAGTAAAGCATACTGCAGTCACTTAGCAACAAGAATTAGTTGCTCTTAAATCTTTTTAAAAAGTACCTTCAGTTTTTAGTGCCTTATCTACTTATGAGTGAACTAAGAATATTCAGTGTTAAGAGGGCAGAATAATGTATTTCCTTACATATCATACATTGTATTTGCTTGCCTAGTACGCACCAGGTCCCCTTTTTAAACATATGCTAACAACTGATGGGGCCTGGGGGTGTGTCTTTTCTGTCATGGTACCTGCCCTCTGTAATATTATCCCTGGGAGAGTCACATTGCCCTGATCCTGCCATACTTTAAATGGGCCTTGAAGGCCTGGCTTTTTCCCAAGTTGCTAGGTTGGGAAGTATGTGCTGCTGTGGGAATTTTATTAATGTGTTTGGTACGGTAATCTTTCAATTATTGCCTCTTTTGTTTGCATTGCATTGGATTGTTTTTATCTTGCACGCCACCCACAGTCACTATGAATTGGATGGCCTATAAATTAATTAGATAGATAGATAGATAGATAGATAGATAGATAGATAGATAGATAGATAGATAGATAGATAGATAGATAGATAGATAGGCAGGCAGGCAGGCAGGCAGGCAGGCAGGCAGGCAGGCAGGCAGGCAGGCAGGCAGGCAGGCAGGCAGACCGTCCGTCCGTCCGTCCAGATAACAGTTAGAGATGTAATGACTTTTCTTTTTAAGTAAGATTAGTTAATTGGAAAGGGTTCAAAGAAGTAATGACTCTCAGGACCACTTTCTCAGAGTAGAGATGATCCATCCAGTATCTGCTGTCTAAATCAGGGATGTTAATAGTCACTCCCATGCATGTTTTGAGGAAGAAGAGTTAGGAAACAATGCTTTTCAGTGTACCCTATGTCCATACTCAGAAATTTGGGGGGCACCCTCCTTGACAGAATTTAGAAGGGCAGTCAAAAGAGAATTGCTCCAGGGAACAACTGATGTCACTAAGTTGGCCACTAAGGTGGGTATTGTTTCTAATAGTTGTTAATGACTACTTAAAATAAGAATTGTATAGCTTTATTGTTCTGACTTGATCCTTATGATGTTGGCAGTGTACAAATGTAATAATAATTAAATATATAAATAACTCTTTCCCACCCTATTTTTTCCTTTTCCAAGTCAGTCCTTTGCTGGGCCCCAATTTGGAAGTGTAAATGTGTATTTCATAAGCACCAGTATATATCATTTGCAGGGCAGAAGAGTTACTAAGGCTGTGGGAATCTACTCAGATGTCAGTGGCTTGGGCCAATTATAGCCTATTTTACAAAGGATTTTGTGAGTGAAGATTCTGGAAAGGAGAAAAATCTGTATGTAATCATTAGTTCCTTGCTTGAAATTTGGAATATAAACATGGTAAATAAACTGAAAAGGGTGGGGTGGGGAAATGTATCTTCATTCCCCCTGTTGCTTATCCAGCTCTATCTACTCATCTAATAAAACAAATGGACAAATTAATTAAAAAATGCAATTTAAAGTGACCCTACTACCAACTGATGTAGGAATAATGCCACTGTGTTGAAGTCTTGCGTTACCGTGAATGTAGGTATCTGTTCCTAATCATGAGTAGGCCAAAATGATGAAACATGCATTTAGAGGACATGACACAAATTCTGCCCTTTCGTACTTGCAAAATGGTGTTGTAGGGAAGTATATAAGAGGCAGAGAACACGTTCCAACATTGCAGTTCACATTTCAACATTTGTCCCTCTTATTGATGCCTATGGCTGTCAAGAGAGAGAGAGAGACCAAATCAATCATAGCCTAATTAAAAATAATAGGAAATGCTGTGTTGCAAGTCACTGTCACCTCACTGGAAACCCCTAATAACTGCAATCCCTTGTCCAAGTGGCTGCCAATGAACTGAGGTGGAGTGGAATGAAGGTATAGAAGTGCTGAATACAATGTCACATCACATGTTTCTTTTCTAGATATGACTAGGACTGCTCAAATGAAAGCTGCCAGTCAGTGACAAGCTTGTATCTTCTGTACCACTTTAAAATAATTCTTCAAAAGCACTTTAAAGGCCCATTCATAATGGAATACATTTGTTTTTGTTCCCCTGACCACTACATTAGAGCAGAACCATGACTTCTTTGTTTTGCTCATTTCTTAATGTTAGCAACCCTTTAGTTCTCAATGAATTTATTCTTGACTTTTTATTTGCTGTTTCATTTTTAAGTCTGCTTTCCTTACCGCAGTATGCATGCCACTCCACAACTGAGCTCTGCTAGTAATATGCTTTGTGAATATAATACAAAGAGACAAACTTTTATAGGCAACAGATGTAAGCAACCTAATTGTAAGGGGCTTGGTTACTGGTGATGTCCTTATGTGATAGTGATTACCTGTAGCATGAATATTTGGTGGGACAAGTGGAAGGGCCATGAAGATAGTAAATGATCTTGGAGTAAAAGTAGATTTCTTGTTCAATTCCTGTTAATGAGATTAAAAACTTTTTTTTTTACTAGACTTTTGCTGCATTAGTTTAATGAACACAATATTCTCGAAGCACCAAGGACTGCTTTTGTTCCTTATTAAATATTATTTGAAAAAAATATAATAAACCTACAGTATACCACTTTTTGCTCCTTTCCATGAAGAAGCAGGGAATAAACATTTTTTGAAGTTTAAAATGTCAGTATAGCGATTAAGATATTGGAGCAGGACAGCTAGTTAAAGTTTACCCTCCACCATGGAAGTTCATTGGGTGACTTTATTCCAAAGACTCAGTCCAATCTATCTCACAGAAGGCAGGATATACATTTTAATAAATACATAAAATAAGTAATTTTAATAGTATGTGGTTTATTTAACAAGTTGTATATGTACCAATTAGTAGTTAGTATTATTTCTCAATAGTGCTTTGGCAAGAATCATCCTGTGTATCAAAAACTGTTCCAGTTGTCATTTCACAGCACATTCTCTTAGCCTTCATTTCTGCTTCTCGAATCTCTCTCTTATTCCTTCTTTCCTTTTGTGGAATCCTTGGGGTTCTCTGAGCTTGGTTGTTTTCTTACAAACGTTTCATTACTCAACTAGGTAACATCTTTAGTGCTAGGTGCTTCTTTGCTAGCACTGAAGATGTTACCTAGCCAGGTAATGAAATGTTTGCAAGAAAACAACCAAGCTCAGAGAACCTCAGGGACTCCACAGTTCAACCCTGAGCTACACGTATTCTCTTCTATTGGTTCTTTCCTTCTCTTTCTCTCTCTCTCTCTGTCTCTCTCTCTCACACACAATGTCAATACATTTATGTCATCCTTTTCTCATAATCCAGTGTGTATGTGAGAGAAGCAAAGAAAAATATGTTTGAAAGTTTGATGCCATTCAAAATACTTAGTGTCTTAACTATTTCCTACCTATTAGAATTCTACTAAAGACATACCTAGCAACTATCCTGAGCCATTAACAGGCAATCTGGACAGTAAAAAAATGTTTTTCATGCCTATGTTTAGATCCTGAAAAGCAACAAAGCATCCCCTCATGCATTTCTGTGTATCCTCATGATTGGAATATTGTCTGCTTATCGAGTTGGGCAGTACTTGAGAACATGTCCATCAAACTCTTGAGGAAATGACAGTGCAGTGGAAAGTGGAATGCTTATCTTCTTTTTATAGATCAAAAGAACTGAAAGGAATAGAAAGCATCTTGTGACTTGCAATCAGAAGTATTGTGACTGCTGATTAAGATACTGTGGGATGTGCTCTCTCAATGACTTTCTATTCCACTCAGAGATCATTCTGGTAGAAATGTATTTTGCTGTTCTCTGGGCTTACTGACTTACTGTTCTATATAATGATAACAACTATTGGCAATCAATACAGTTCATGTATTAATTATTAGCAATTTATGAGAAAACTTATGAGAGTTTTCTTTTTCATCCTCTGTCCAGAAAAAGACAGTAATATTCTCCATATTGTGGAAGCCATCATTTTCCCACATCATGCCCTAGTAAATCTAAGCTGGGGTAGTGGTGGTGTGGGGAAATATAAGAGAGGAATGGCTGCCTGGTGCTGGAACAACTGGAACAATTCCTACTGTTTCTACAGTGCTTGCAGCCAAAAAGCCAAAATTAAAAGACAGACATGACTTCAGAATAAAGAAAAAACTTGGAGCAATTTCCATTTCTGTTGGAGAAATGGAAATCATTCATCATATCTTTGTAATACAGAACAAAAAAGTCCTCAATTCAATCCTTGGTATCTCCGGTAGCTTTTAGAAAGAATCTTTACTGAAACTGCTGCTAGTTGATGTTGGCAATGCTAACCTAGATAGGCCAATAGTCTGACTCAAGGTTATAAGTTCCTATATTTTCAAAAATATAAGAAGGAATGATACTCTTTTAAAAGAGAAGAACTGAATTGGTATTTTGGCATGTCAGCTTGTGGTGCTTTCACACATGGCCTGCATGAAATTCACCAGGTACTGGAAAATGTTTTGAAGGATGCTTTACTGTGTAATTGTATGTATATGTCACAAACAAGTCAATTAAGTCCCATGGGATTTACTGTGTACACCCATGGTTCTGTATTGGATTGCTGACTGAGTTGTATCATCTATAACATCTTCTAAGGTTTGTTAACACCTCAGATTTACTCCCTTTTAAAGAATGTTCTGCTAATTTTACTGTATACTATGGGGAGATTGGATTCTTCTAGTAGCCTTAGCGGGGGAATGTAATTTATATGTTTCCTTTAATTAAGTTTTGAAATACAAATGGCAAGTTTTCACTTCTGTATTTTTCTTGTCTACAGTGACCTCTCCATGGTTCAGAAAGGAGATTGATGCAAATGGGAGAGTAGGTTCCAGATAATGGAATTTACTTTGTTCCTGACCTCAGGGCAGATGGATAGGGAACAGAGCTGGAAATGGCTCATCATAAGGCTGTAATCCATCAGTTAAAGTCAATGTCAATTACAGGCCCATTAATTGAAAAATATGTGTTGCCTCTAATGAAAATAACCCTTTATTTTCCACTGCTTCTTATACAAACTAACATGGATTTTTAAAGGCCAGCTCCAGCTTTGAAACTCAGTGGCAGTGCTTGCAGAGATAGCAATTCCCAGCATCTCAGCTTATTGTTTTAGGGCATCTGTTTACATATTTTTTCCCTGCTGATTGTTGGATTATTATTGTTACAAAGATGCCCTAAAACAATAAGATTATGGATCCTACAGGTTGTTGGATTATTTACTGTTTACCGATTGTTGGCTTATTGTTACAAAGATAGCAATTCTGTGCTACTCAAAGTTGGCTTCAGCACCTTATAAACCTTATAAAATAACTAGATTTATATCCAATAATATCTATTCTGATTTGGGGTCAGTTGTTATCCCACAATATGGCTTTTGTGAGGAAAAAAATAGAGGAGGCTTACCCTGATCTGGAGTGCTCAATTTAGCAAGTAAAACTATACAAATACACTTTTAGCTGTCCTGTCATATCTATCAAAAGTATATCTTTACCACAATTTTAATTCATGCAGAGAGCTAAAATGGTATTTCTGTAAATATGCAAGCAATATATTTATCATAATTCTTGAAGTAGAGATTAAAATGTCTGGAAATTTTATAGCCATAGAGGAAAAACCTTTATTGATCTAAGTTTACTTCATTATTTTAAGAATATACAATGCAAAAGATATTTATTAAATATAAATATAATTTAGTCAAATTACAATTACTGTACATTTATTAACTACAATACTTTTCCTTTTGGGACAGGAACTGTAGTGCTCTGATACTCTAGATACAAGTTTTACAAGTTAATAAAAACAATTTAAAGAACAAATACATATACAGTATGAATATTGTGTCTTATCACAGTCATTGTTCTAAAATATTTCATTGACTTTTTTATTACTCTTTTCAAATTGTTTTTGTTTATTCAATTATTATTGGAAAAAACAAAACCTTGGGTAAACAAAGGAAAGCAAAGTATCTTCCTTTCAGAAAAATTTTATTAGATACCAGTTTTCTTTTTCTATCTTGTTGTAATCTTCCCCATAGTCATAGGAGAATTATTCTGTTGCTCTTGTTGGACTGAACTAGAAATGAAACAATTATTTCACAGAACACAGAAGAATGTATTCATTTCTTGAGCTGATCTGAAGTGCAATCTCACTCTAAAGTACTCTAGTGCCTTCCCATTTAATATTAAAATGCTTGTAATTATAATTATAATTACATGGTGTGCTTTGCTTTCTGTTTACATTTTTTCATAGAATCCCTATCCAGATTAGGACCACCACATGCGCACTGTTCAGAATTAAAATCTTTTCACCAGTTTTGATTCAGATTTTTTTTTCCCGACCTACTTTCAGCTTCCACAAACTTCCATCTGTCAACCACATGAGAAACATTGATGAAGAAAGAGAAGATTTTATCCCTCTATAAAAACCTGAGATGATATGAAGTAGTGCAGTAGAAAGACCTGTTCACAAAACTGTAGTGAATGATGAGTTCTTGTTAATGCTTATGATATTTTTGGGCGGGGGGGGGGGGGGATAACTAGAGACTTTGGGAAACATTTTTTGAAATCTTTCTCTTGCCTAATTTTGGGCACATTGATGCAATTGCTTGGATTTAGATTTTAAATCATAGGATTCTAGAGCTGGAAGCGTTCATATAAACCCCTTGATTTAGTTGATGTTCAGGATGTTCTAAAAAGAGCACATACATAGTGACTGCATTAAAGAACTGGGCCTTGGCCTGTGAAACTTAGTAAGAAAACAACCATTCTGCTGAATAATCCTCCCCCCGACCCCTCCCCTGGCCAACAAACAGGCAGCTTGGATAGCACTAGAAACATAAGTCCCATATAGAGATATTGAACATTTTGTTCTACCAAAGCTGGGCATGTCAGATGTGATTCATTGTGCATCAGTGATGTATGTAATCTATATTATGAAGCTTTGGGTGTCTATTGAGATAAGGTAAGAAGTGAAATCCCCAACTTCTCTCTGAAGTTAAAGAAAAAGGGTGCAGAAACTGTCAGAATAGAAGCCAAGACAAGGCAATTTTTCCCTTTCTTCAGTACAATACTTTTAGCATGACTAGTTTTATTTCCTTGTTTATTTATACTGGTGGTAACATAACCTTCTAGTACTACAAGATAGGATTGTAGAAGTCCAGCCGAAAATATTTATCCTCTTTCTCATCTGCTATATTTTGAGGTATTCTGTTTTCTTCTGTTCAGAAATATAGTGATACCATATGTATTCCTGTATGAAAGAACTGCAGGTTGTTTTTTTTTAAGTATTTTGAAATATTTGAAGTAATACAAACTTTACTACCATTTTAATGTATATTATATTGACATTGTGGTTTATTTTGGAGGAAATGGGCTAGGAAAAAGGAGTGGTCTTCTTTACTCCTACTTCCCTTCCTTCTTTCTTGTTGTGTATTGCAGAAGCTGCATTTGTAAAACAAACAAACAAACAGTTCTGATTTAGGACCCAGAGCTGATGAGTCTTGGATGACCACTACATGTAGAAAATTAAAATAATTGTGTTTCAGGAAACAAGAAGTAGGAATATCATTATAAAAATGAGAATGTAAAACAATAGAAGATCAAAATATGGCCTCAATTCCTGATTTAGGAGCTTCATTTGATTACATAGGTAACTTTAATAGCTGAGAATCATAAACTGTAATCTTGACTGTTTGGGGCTAGCCTATATGTTAGATACACTTTTTTTCCACTGTAGTAGGAAGCCCAGCTTGGTCCGAACAGTTATGTGTAGGGCCAAGAGGAAATGAGGAGGTGTGTTTGCTATGCGGCCACTTAATCCTTTAGTGGATGGGTAATAGAATATACAGTACATAATTACAAAAACTGTGGGTGACAGACACAGTATCAGAAGAGATATTTTCTTTGCTCTGCCACAGAATGGGGGATGACTTTATAAAATATATAAATTAATGCCTACTGTTGCCATGCATTATCTAAAAATAAAGTATGTTTTTATTCAGAACAATTGTTTTATTCATAGGTAAGCAAATCAAGATATAATTAAGCTGATTAAAACTCTTATAGTTAACCAGCTGAGATTTCTTTAATTAAACAACATTCTTTTTTTACAAAAGATGCCCCAGGTAATTTGCCAGGTTTTGTTTTCTGATATGAATATTATATTTCCAATGGTACAGAAAAGAATTACTCATAATGATAAACTTCATAATTAACCTAGTAATAAAGCTTTCTAGAACCTGGAGTTATCTGTACAAAGCTTTGCGTAGGAAAATGAGGATGGGAAGAAACCAAGTCTAGGCTCCCATAATATGGGGCATATTGGAGACCAGCAACTCTTTCAGGTGGCAGTCACCGTTGCATGATTTCACTCAGTGCAAGGCTGCCAGATGAATATACAGATAGATAGAACCAACATATTTTTGTTAAAAAAAAATTACCAAAATGTGAGCACATACGAGCAGATGGAAATAATGCAACATTTCTTTACCTCTTGTGATTTTGGCCCGCTGCAAGCCTTTTTAAAAAAATTTGATGCACTTGAGCACCATCTATATTACTGTGAATGCCATGATGCCCATGTATTGCCAGTCTCCAGGTTATATGAACACATATATTATGTTGTGGGGGGTGGGGGAGAGGTTGAAGAAGAATCAGTTCTTCAGGTTATCTTTTTCAGGGACCAGCCCTTCCATGTGTGTGGTAATTTGTAGAACCTCCCTGAGTGTTCTGTTATATTTCACTGTCTTCTGAAAACCCACATAGATAAAGAGTCTGAAAAGCAGTAACTAGTATATTCTATAAAAAAACTTGCCTGTAAGTTTAAAATACTCTATAGGCTAGAAGAGTTGCTCAGCATCACACATAAGTCAATATGTAATTGAACTAACAAGATCAATAGGTGTTTCAATAGCATGCATCACTACCACCCACTCCATCACAAACTGCTGGCCACTTAACTAAGAAAGATAAAAGACTGCATCAACTCTATAGAGAATATAGCTAGGTTAGCTGTTGAATCTATACTTCTGACAGTAGGAAACCTTACACATTGATCTAAATGTTACTTTGATGCTAAAGCCATTACAGTGTATGTGTTTTTTAAGGAGCTAATTGCTCTTTAAATATTACATCTTGAAAGACTTTTCAGAATATTCCAGCCTGCTTTAATTCTTTCAGAAGAAAGCACTGCTTACGACTGGAGAAATTTTAAGCAGAAACTGGATAGGCATCAGCTTTTGGAAACTGCCTTGAAAAACAAATTGAAAACTTCTGCTAATAAGAAAAAATAATCATTTACTTTGTTAATTTCCCATCTCACTTTATAGTGCCATGGTATTCCTTGGGTTACAACCACTGATTCGGCAACCATTCAAAGTTATGATGGTGTTGAACAAGGGGGACTTACAACAGGTCCTCGGAATTCTGGCTGACATTGCGGCCTCATGGTCATGTGATTGTGATCCAGGCCCTTGGTGCCTAGTTTGTGATTACGACGTCACAGCATGCCGTGGTCACATGATTGTGATTTCCAACATCCCTGCTGGTTGCCCACAAGCAAAGTTAAAAGGGAAGCTGTCAGGAAGTAGGAAGTCTCTCCCACTTCTCCTGCTTTTTCACTCACCCATGCTCCATAGCACCTGCCCATGGCACCCTCCTCCCCCCATGGCACCCATACACCCACCCGCAGCATCCCCTTGCACACCCACTGGTCTGCTTGCCTGGGACTCCCACCTCTTCCTGCTTAATGACCTGTGCAGCCCTGGGGTTACAACGGCAACTGGGACTGCTGGGATTGCTGTTGCTAAGCAATGTGGTCACATGACGTCGTGCTTTACAACCACATTGATTAGCAAGGGGAATTCCGGTCCCAACTGCCATCGTATCTCAAGGACTACCTGTTCTCTCTCCCTTGTTTAGCTTAGTTTATGTACAGTTAAAATGCCCAAACCATTACAAGGTAAAAATAAATGTATGGAATGTGAACAGTTAAAAAAAGAGAGAATAATTAATAGAATATATGACAATATCTAATCAAGTAGAATCCCAGATGAACATTTCCAGTATCAGACTTAAGTCTTCCTTACAGCAATTGCTACTGAATAGAATTTAGTAACCTTTCTGATGAGAGAACCACTGCCCATCCTTTCCAAGTCAGCAGAAGAATCCTTTTTCTTTTGATTGCCGTTAAGTCCCTCACAGATGACACAAAGGTCTTTTCCTTGGTGGCTTCTCTAAACACAGCAGGCTTCAGGAGCACAAACAACCTGCTGGCTTTTATGATATGTATGAGCCTTTTTAGAACAGATATATTAACCCTTCTCCAGCTTGCATATTATGTTCGGCAGAATAAGTTCAGCAGAATACACTGTATTGTCGTTCTCTTATACTTTCTGGTAACAGTTACAAACTAGGATAATCAAAGCAACTTTCAGGTGGAAGTAAACTGAAATAAGTCTAAAAAAATTGGTCTTAGGCAAGGGAGCTTGGAACTATCTGCCACAGTTTTTTCTAACATTTTGTTTTAAGATACTGAGTTTAGAAGCAGTTTGGATTTGTTCTCTCAGTTAAAATTACCAGTTAAGGCTTTTCCAGCAGAAGTCAGATTGGTGCTTCTTTTAATGCAGATTAAAAAATACTCTCCCTTAGGTAAGAATGAATATATTTTCTGCATCCACACTACTGACTCTACATAGAAAGAGTCATGTTATATCATGTATGATGTAGTATATCACAGAAACTACTAAGCATTTTCTTCTTGTGCTTGGATGAAAAAAATAATCCTAAGAACTGGTAAGTAGAAGACACAGATGTTTCTGCTATAGCAACACTGGGCAACCTGAGCCCCTAGAGACACAGGTAGTCATCTCACCCCCTTTGTGTGGCTCCTAGAGTGATCACTGGCAATAGTTACTAAAAACTGGTGTCATAATTTCCTGCCATTTTGAGTAGCAAAGCACTAAAAACTGTAATATAAGCCCCAAAATAGGCTTAACAATACCCTATGTTTCAGCGTGAAACCCAGGAGAATATCCTGAAAATCCTGGCCCTATTTACTTTACAACATTAGTCCACCTACTGCAGCCCATGGACACCCAAATAGCTTAAATACACCTCCTTAGTCATTAAAAGTTTGTCTACCTCTATGTTATGGACTCTGATGATAGGGTGATGGCTGTATAATAGCCAAATGTAAAACACTTTTTAAAAAAATGCTGTATCGTTATCAATGGTCAGTCTGACTAAAGTCATCTTTAATGAAATCATGATCACTGTTTTATCTACAAGTGCCTTGTAAAAGCAAAGAATTGGAAGGGACTCTGCTCAGTGCAGGAATCCAGATCAAAGAATCTCAGACAGATGTATTCTAGCCTCTGCTTGAACCCACCCAGTGAAGGGTAAATTAGGAAAAAATTCAAGTTTCTGAAGACTCACCTGTGGACCTATTCTAGAACACTAGAATATTCTAGATACTCACCAGTAGGGTTTCAACTTAACTGCCAGCAAAGAAAAAAGAACCATCTTTTCAGGCAATTCCAAGGCCTCTTGGTCTCTGCAGGTAAATCATCTAACCACTGTACTGTTTCACAGAAGATAAGCTTATCTATGTCTCATTTTATCTTGTAATGATCAGTCTGCTCCAAAAAAAAGCACAACATTCCACATTATCTATCTCATGTGAAATGTATGTTGGGTCAAAAACCTTTTGGGACAAAGATGTAGCTGCCTGATGAAATGTGAAAAACTTAGGTTTGAATGAAGGTACTTTGTACATTTCTGAAACAGGAAAAACAGCATACATTGATTCCCAAACTGTAAACTATTTGCAGATCACCGAGTATAAACACATTGGTATGCACAAAGGTCAAGTATTTTAAAAAGATAAAATGTTATTATCTAATCACAAAGGATAGGACGCAGATTCATCCCATAAGGGAAACTAATATTCATGTAATAGGAAAACAAAACCAGGATAGAATAGAAAAATGGTCTTTTGGAATTCAGTTCCTCCTTCACATAATTTACTGAATCTTTGGGAAGAGGGGGAAAAAATACCTTTTTTGAATATTTCAAGCTGAATTTCCTGGTACATACATCTGCACAGAGGTGTATTTTAAAGGAAAAGAAACACAAAACCCTTGGTTTAAATCCTATATGTGACCTTGATATATTCTTTCTATATAGACAGTGTTGGTCTTTTGGTTTCCTATTACCCTTCAGGCTTTGGATAAATATATCCCTTTACATGTAAACTGAGCACATTCTGAGGGGAAAAAAAAACTGCAGTGAAAGGCTAATTAATAATAGTTATATGCAGCGCAATAACTTTCCATCCTAGAATCTGAGAGAAATATGGAACTGTGAATTAATTCAGTATTACTGTGTCCCACGAGAAGATGTCAAATATTATTATCCACATTAATAACCTTCTGTAATTGTTATGGAACATGGGGACTCTTTCTGAATTTTTTAAAAAAGGGTAGATATATCAAATGCATTCATTTATCTGTTGAAAACCATAGCTCATCAGAAAGTACATGTATAGACCAGTGTTTTTCAAACTTGACAACTTTAAGATGTATGGAGCAAGCATGCTGGCTGGGGAATTCTGGGAGCTGAAGTCCATACATCTTAAAGTTGCCAAGTTTGAAAACACTGGTATAGACCATTCCAGGCTTTCAGAGTAAAGATAATATGATCTTATAATGTGTATCAGTCCGTTTGATATGATTTAAACATGAAGATAACTCATAGATCACTATCAATTCTTTGTAAGCTAATGACTTGGCAGCTGTATAACAAGTAGATGCATTTATCTTTGCTGGACTTTTGCCTCTCTTTTTCTTTGCAAAGATATTTTACAATTGATGGTATAATACATAGTGTAACAGATAATGTACATACAATTACATTCTTTTTTTTAATAATAATTTTATTGAAATTTACAGATACAAACATGAAAAAATAATACAAACTAAGAAAAATATAAAAAGAAAAAATAAGAAGTGCAAAGAAAAAGAAAAAAGAGAAAAAAGAAAAAAAAAGAAAAAAGAAAATAGATATATAAAGAAATGACTTCCGCCTTCATCAAGTACAAACAATTCAGTAACTTATCATCTTCTCTGATACTTCAAAAAAAAAAAAAATCTTCCCATATCTCATCTCTGATCTAAAAACAAATTTTAAAGCTTCATTGTTCAGTCCTAGTCAGCAAAAGTCCATTAAGAGTTACCAAAAATAACAACGTATATATTTTGACCTTAATCAAGTAACACAATTTTATATTGATTTATTTTCCTTTTAACATAGTAACTAATCATTTTCTCTAAAAATACAACAAAGGATCTCTTCTTCCCATATCTTATCTCTTATATATAAACAAATCTTTAAACCTCATCATTCAGTCCTAATCAAGAAAAGTCAATTAAGAGCTACCTATCAGGCCTAGCCCAAGGAACTCCAAGAGACCACGTAAATTCAGTCCAGCAATGTTTATTAGCTACAACTTCTAGCAAGAATCTTCCCAGACTGAAACCCGAGCTCCCAAGTAATGCCAGCCACAACATTGTGAATTCCTCAGGGAGGTGCCAGTCTCATCCTCTTATCTCTCCCTCGCGCCTCAGGAGATGAAAGAAAATGTTTTCCTCCCTGAGATTGGCCTTCATAATTCCATTCCATCACACTACCAGAAACAACATGTATATTTTAATGTTGATCAAATAAACCAACTTTCCTTCCATTTACTTTTAAGAATCTTGATCTTTAATCCCTTTAAATAGTGTCCCAAAAGTTGATCTCCTTCCATTTTCTCTTTGTCTCTTCTCAGAAACTCCATCATAAGTTTAACACATCTCTTTTGTAAATCCAAGGTAAGAAAGTTATCCAATTCACTCTTCTGATTTATTATTTATATGTCCCTTTTAGTTATTAAGACATCAGTTGGTTTCATTTGTAAATCCAGTGTAACATCTTTTTCCACATCATTCTTGTAGCCTGGCATTTTAAAATCCACTTTCAGATCCACATTCAAATCAGCCTCAATCTCTGTTTGTCCAGTAAAATCTGTTCCTCTTTTATAACCTCTTTTAAATCCATTTTTATAATAGCAGACAATCTTAAGAATAATTTCTGAGTGCATTGTTCCCAAATATTACAAAGTCAGATTAATTTGATCCATTCTGTATTAATGGGTTTCTTCTCCTTTAATTGTAATCTTTAGTTCTTTCTGGTTCCCTCTAGTCCAATCTTCAAAGTCCTCACTTATCATGTTTTCTTTCTAATCAACAGCATTTTCCCATGGGAAGGTTCCTTACACTTAATTTCAAAATCTTCAAATATTTTTTTATAAAATTTTAAACAGTCCACAGGAAGGATTCTTCTAATTAATTTCAAAATCCTGAAGTTCATCTGGCCCCTTAGTCAATTTATAACTTTCCAAAATCAATGTTTTAATCACCATTTTGCTGTTTATTCAAAAATAAGATTTTTTAAAAGTCCTTAAACTTACATAAAACTTATTTCATCAAAGACAGAAGGAAACACACCCAGTATGATGAAACTTGCCTTTCTGAAGGTACTTAATGTACAAAAAGCTGTTAATAAGCAATTTCCAAAAGTGATTAAGAAAGGAAGTATGCAAACCCAATGTCCTTTGATGTATTGTACCATCAGTTGTAAGTATCTTACAGCTGATGTTACAATACATAGTGTAACAGATAATGTATATACAATTACATTCTGACCATAGACAATCATACGTTTTCCATCAAGGTTGACCAAGGTTATTGTTTGAAGGTGAGATTACATGAGTTTATGTTATCCTGAGGGATTCTATGTCAGTCTGAGAAATAAGTTTGAAAAATCTGGTTCTGCTTTAAAAAGTTGTGCCACTTAGGTTTTATCTATAACCTTCATATCTAATAGGACATCTATCATATATATCCTTGATGCTGGCAGCCTCAGTATCAGTCATCTCCAAGAGATCTAAAGGCAAGTAGGTAAAAATAAGCCTTTAGAACTTCTACAAGCCAGCAGATTGAGGCTGCTCCATCAAGCATTTATATGTAGACTGTCATCTGACATTCATTCCAGGTTAACCAAAGAAGTTTCCAAATTGCCATTCTTATGGATTTTAAATGCAAGAATACTGACTTCTACATGGAGAATCTTCAAAACCTGGATATTACTCCAGTTTTACCTTGCTTCTGAAAATATATTTTGATCTAACCAAAGGTTCAGGTTATTTTGAAGAAGAAAAAGGCTAACCACTGCTTTTTGTGTGCTCCAAAGCACCCCTTCCTATTAAAATCCAAAGCCCTGCATAGTCATAGCATCTAATAGTTTGTTTCTAGGGGTACTTCTAAATGTCAGTTTTATATCACAGTGGCTGTGTTTGCTTCATGGAGTTTCATTAGTAATTTGTCCTCCATTTGTGACTTTTCTATATTTTCTTACTACATTGTCCACTATTTTTCTTTTCAGAAAAATCCATTAAAGAAAAATAAAATCATGCAATGCCACAGAAGTACAACATTTTTTGTACTCTCTCTGTTTTGAGATAAACCATCATGAAAGGCAAAAAGAGCCATTTTGGCGAAGGGCACAAGTTAAATATGCAGCACTACAGGGAGACTTCATTATCTCTGCTCTTACTATTATTTAGTGCATCTGCAATTGATAGAGACTAGATTTCAGTGTACTGTATGCACAGATGTTTTTGCAATAGCTGTGGTTTTGGCCACCTTTTCTGTTATTTTATGCATGTAGATGGGCTTCAGAGGATGTGTAAAATTCTTTTTAAGAGTTAGGCTGTTTGCATAATACATCTGTATTTTGCTCCTCCTTCTGCTTGCTTGCTCACAGCAAATCTCACTAGTCTCTATGATCTTAGCAGAAGGGCTTCTGGATCATGCCACAGGATGCTAGTGCTACCCATAGACCATTTGTGTTTCACTCCAATGACTGTGGCATTTTGATTGGAATAGTCCACTTTCCTTTGAAGTCTCCATACCTTGGTGGGATGCAGACTTTCCCAAACAGAAGCATCACATAATAATTAGAGCAAGCTGCAAGTGGCTTGCAGGCAGCACTAGCATCCAACAGCACAATCAACAACCTCCCCTGAAATCACAAGTGTGAGCAGGAAGACAGTTGGAGCCACTCAGTGTGACCAGAGCAACTCCATATATCACCAATATGTCAGTCACTTTAAAAAAGAAGGAGGCCAAGTGGAGTTTTGTCACCTGGCTGACCCAGTGAGTGAAACAAAGAAATATCAAATTCAGGTAATTTATCCAGATGACCTCTGTAGGAGAAAGTGCTCATATGCGGAAGAGGATGAACACAGACTATGGAACCTGTATATTCCTATAGATTCCTATACATTCAAGGTTTTGTTATTCATGGTTCCATTATCCATGGTTCTTTGCTGGAACACAACTGTAAATAATGAGGCCCACCTGTATAGCTTTGGAGGAATGTGTGCAATGACTATAATAAATAAACTTTTGCCTCCCTGCAGCAAATTCCAAGAGCTTTCCTTCACTGTAGAGGTAAAATCTTGCTTTGGGACATATTTTAATGAATAAAAATATTTTAACATTTTATAAATAAAACTGAGAAGAAGGTTGAGACCTTTTGTTAGCAAAGTGGTAGCCAAGAATCTCTGTAAGATGGTCTAAAAAAAACACACACACATCTTTATGGTGCGTGCAAAGCAGATGGCCCACTACTATCATGTTTGTGGCTTGCAGAGCCCTTACTAGAGTGCTACAGCCAGAAATTTGGGCCCTTTTTGCATTATTCAGAGTTTGGGATTTGAAAGGATGAAATACATGCCTTAAGCTTTGCAGTTGTTTAAGACATCCTTTCACCCCTTAAAATGGTCCTACTTGACAAATGGACCTGACCCTACTCACTTTTTAAATATAGTGCTCATCATAGTACCCAAAGTCTGATTCTCTTGTTACACAAACTTGTTTATGACCTGGCCCTTTGCATTCAGACTATGATAGGACATCTTGTAATGAGACATGGTTTAGTTGTTCTAAGACAGTTGTCTTGTAGGAAATTTCAAGCAGCTTCAGTGTTTATCTGATTTTCTGGATGCATCATTATTTCATTTCAGAATCCTACAATATTAGAAGGCAATGGCTAGCTTTATATATCATACAAGGCTATAATGTAGTTTATTTCATTTTGCCTTTGTGTAATATAGGAAGCCAGCTGTTGTCTTTTTTAAAACATGTATTTATTTATTTGAGCCAATTTGGTGTAATGGTTAAGGCACCAGGCTAGAAACCAGAAGACTCTGAGTGTTAGTCCTCCCTTAGGCATGAAGCCAGCTGGGTGACTTTGGGCCAGTCACTCTCTCTCAGTGGTAAGAAGGAGGAAATGGCAAATCACTTCCAAAAATTTTGTCAAGAAAAGTGCAGAGACTTGTCCAAGCAGTCACTAGGAGTCAAGACTGACTCAAAGGCACCAATATCTGTCTGTCTGTCTGTTCATCTACATTCTGTCTTTCTCCTAGCACTCAAGGCATCATACATAGCACTTCCCATTCCAGTTTTTCCATGCAGCAACAACCTTGTGAGCTGGCTTGGACTGAAAGAGAATTGTGAGCCAAAGTAACCCAGTAGGCTTCCATGGCTGACAGTGGTATTGTACTGATATATTCCTGGCCCTAGTATCAAACTTTAACTACTACACTATCCTTATGGATAGTTCAGGAGACCAAGAGTTAAACAAAAAATAATTTAGTATGATGTATGCATCCTGTTAATATAGTGGAACCAGTAGCTGCTTTATCAGCCCTGTTTTATACAGAGGATAGCACAAACAAACTGGTAGCATCCACAGGAATTTTCAACTGGAAGAGAATAGTTTTTCTTGGCTTTCTTTATGTCCTACACTTTTTGCAAACATTTTACAGGTTATTTGACACATCTTTACACTATTAGCATACTCCAAAAATTAGCACTGTTTAGCAATTAGCAAAAAATACTTGCTTAGCAATGATTATTTTTTTAAAAAAAATCTTATTGAAAATTCTACCTGGATCTTGGGGTTCTCATCTTGTTTCTGATTATATCGATGTATTTTTCTGATTCTAATTTCAAAGTAAAATGAAACATTTACTCTACCACTGCCACCCGCCACCTTCCTGAATTAGAATAAAGTCTACTCGAAGTTCATAAATAGGTGAGGAGTAAAATAATGTAACTCACAGTCAATCCATATTTACAGGAAAAATGGTCAGGTTGAGTTTGTTTTGACAATATAATACTCATTTGTGATTCCATTGCATACAACACAAATTCTAGTTTTTTTATAACAGCAAAATAAATTACAAATATAAACAATCAATTTTAAAATTGATGTTCATATAAATAGAGTAGGTAGCTATAGGGGGAAAATACTACAATTTACTCACAAAAGAATATTCAAAATATTTTTTGAGAAAACAATCCATATGGAAAGTGTTGGTGCAAATTAGTTTGTTTTTTCCAAGCTGGAACACTATTCAAATATACCCATTGCCAAGAAGGAAGATACAAAAACCTGCATAGGTTACTGAACTCTAATACTAATTCCTTACACAAGCAAAGTTTGGTGTAAAATCTTACAAAAAAGAATAGAGACATACAGAGAAATGCCAAATGATAGGTAGGTTTCAGAAAAGACAGATGATCGTGATTAGATAGCTAATGTAAGATGGATAATGGATGGAGCAAGGAAATACAAGAAAATGGTTCATCTTTGCTTCATTGACTAAAGCAAGGTCTTTGACTTTGTAACTCATGCCAGAATGTGGAACATATAAAGGGCGTAACAGAACATCTGATTATTTTTCTGATGAATCTTTACAAAGAACAAGAAGCTATTATAAGAACTGAATTTAGAAAGACAAGAGTGGTTCAGAATACAGAAAGGAGTGAGACAAGGATGCATATTGTCCCCATATCTGTTTAAATTATTCAGCAAATATATAAAAATGGCAGGGCTATAAGATATGAGAACAGGAATCAAAATTGGAGGTCAAAACACTAACAGTTTGAGATATGCAGACAACACAATTTTTGCTGAAAGCAAAAACAAAACAAACAAAAATCCTAAGAGAGTCCATTATGAAATAAAAATGGAAGGTAACATATCTGGTCTAATGTTAAGTATTAATAAGGCAACAGCAATATCAGCCAACAGGCTTACTGGACATACATCTGATGTCAAAGAAGTGAAAACAGTATAGCCTGGGAATGGGATAAGAAGTTAAGACAAACTCAGACAAGTTCATGAAAAGATAAGGACATTTCACTGACAACAAAGATCAGATTAGTAAAAGCAATGATCTTTCTACAGATAACGTGTGACTATGAAAGCTAGAAATGAAAAAGAAAAAGAAGGTAAGTCATTTTTGAATTATTTATTTGGAGATACTAAAAGTATCATGGATTGCAAAAAAAATAAAAAAAATGCTTGTCACTGTAATCTCAGACAGTGAGGCTGCATTTATATAAAAGGAGTTTAAGGACTTGATGACAGCTACCTTGTCCAAGCCATCCTAATTGCCTCTACCTATCCCAAAGGAATGACTAGGCTGAATGAATAGTGCAGCCTAGTCATTCCTGGGGGAGCATCTAAGTAAGCAGGAAGGGATGGGGCAGTGACAAGGAGACCATCAGCATACTGGATTAGCATGAAATTGTCTGGAGGCTTTGCAAGATAGAGTGCAAAGCTTGGCTAAATGGGTGGGGGAAACTGAGTCCATGTGTACTGGAGAAAGTTTTGGTAGCATTATAAAGTGTTGTGGTGATTTACATACAATTTAAGAATATTTCCTGCTTCAAAATGTCTGGAAATTGTGCCAAAGTTTTTGAGGACTAGGTTCAAAAGACGGGTACAGGTTGTATAATGATTCTTGAAATATAACTATGATTTTTTTTTTTAAGTTGTGGTCACCTCATTTAATTAATCCAAATATTTACATTAACAATAAGCATACAGTCCTACACATGTCTATGTACTAGGCATAGTCTCACTAAAGTCTATGGTGCTGACTTCCAAAAGGTAGCTTTTTCTTTTAAATGAAATATTTTGACTCTTCAAGAGATTCATGGCTTTTTGAAAGTTTGTGCTTTTCATTTTAAAAATGCAGAATGCAAATTACTTCTGAGCTGAAGACAAGACAATCTCTGCATCTCAGTAGGATAGTCTTCTGTTCATAGGTTGTAGAGTGATGAATGTATAGCAGTAGTATGAGCAAACAGGCTGAGAGAGTAGAAATGCTTTTCTTAGGTTCAGTGATATTTATAAAATTCCCACTCCGTGGCGGCATTGACCCAAGAGGCTTCTTAAGAGCTGCCTTAAAATTAATAATGAATAATAAGGTTTTATGACCATTATAATCTTTTCTTATGGAGTGTTAATGGCTATGAGATTATCGAGAGCAGCTGAAAAATGCAACATAGACAGGACGGGGAATTCCACAGGGCAGCTGCAAGTTGTAAGAAACCTTTTTATCAACCATAAAGGTGGCAGGAGTGAGGAGATGGTGAGGATAATCAAACACTAATAACTTTAAATTAAAGTACTAAGAAGAATGGCATTTAAATTAATGTATATTCATGTATAAGTGGGGCTGAGGCATCCATGGAGAGGACTAGAGCCGTAAGTTGGAGGAGATGCTATTTTCTCAGTTTCTGGCACTTGACAGATCATTCTTGGAATTCAAGGATTTTGAAATGAGGTTGAGGGTAATCTGAAATAAGGTCATACATGTGGTCGAAATGCTCAAATTTACTCACTTCTGTCTGTTTGCTGGGGTGTTTGTTGAGTTGCCTTAAGAAAGTTACTGTTTCTTAACTTGGTCTGTAGGATGGGGGTAATGTTACTTTTTACCTTATTGGATTGCTGTGAGGTTTGCAGAACATATACTTTAAGCAGCCAGAAAAATTACTGTACCATAAAAATAATATTCTTATTGCTCTCCAGTAATAATTATAGATTTTTAATAGTCATGTTACAAATATATAATGGTTAATAGTTTATCATTACAGCATTCTGGATATTTACTGTATATTGAGAAGGGATAATCCTTATCCTTTTTTCTTTCTGTTTCCCCATAACTTCTGTTTCCCTTTTTTCCCTTTTTCTCCTAGGTGCAGAAACTGAATCAATCAAGGCAAAATGTAGTGATCAGTGTGAATGAGAAATGAGGTTCACAGGAGTTTAGTGAGCCTATTCAGAGACTCAAATGTTCAGAGCTTTTTCATGAACATGGTGTGATCTGAATATGTGCATTAAATTGTCAGAACAGACACACTCAAAGGCCTAATGTGAGTTAAGATAACCTAAACAACACCCATTGTGTTATATTTATACTTACTGGGCTGAATGATAAGTAAACATTCAGAACCTTAGAATAATTTTTAACAATACAATTCATTCCTCTTTAATTCATCTGCTCCTGCTTTTTTGTCTCATGTTATTTATTTTTTTTAGCTAATGCCCTATATTTTAACTATAGCTGAATTATTAATTTCACTCACATCTTAATGTATTAATCAGCCTGCCTTCTTTCTGGCATTTCACCCCCATCCCCAAATAACAAAATTGCACATTCTTTCTTATTCCTTGGGCAATATCAGCTCAACTTTCCTTTTCCCCTAGTTTTATTTGTCCTTTGAAATCTTAACTAACTCTGTGTAGAATACTTTAGCTGACCCTCCCATTTTTCATTTTTAATAGAGTTCTTTGAAAGCATGAAAAATTTATTCCAGATATTCATTGTAAAGGGGAAAACTGCTTAACACAACAAAAACATAACAATTTATTGCTTAATGACTAAAATAGGGTATCTTCTATTTTGGTGCGATATCGGAACAGTCAGGCTTCGTGAAGACATTTCCCATTATCCCCTCTGCTTTGTGTTCTTCTCTGTGTTCACAACGCAGGTAACAGTGACTTTAAATGAAGATACTTAGGATTCTCCGTTTAGGGCTGTGTTTTAAATGGTCTGTCCTTATTAAAAAGAAAGGTTAACTTTACTTTGTCTGATGGTAGGAATGGCATCTTTTTAATGTGAACCTATTTCATCAAATTAAGACTTGTCACAGTCAGTGTTTCTGACCAATTCTTGTTCAGAGGAAATGGGAGGAATTTAAAGGACCATGAAATGGAAAAGATTGATTTCTGTAACACAACGATGTACAGAGTAATTCTACTGGTGTTCAGTCTCCATACAAACATGTAAATTATTGCTTAAAAGTCAGGGTTAGATCATGCCTTATTATATAAATGAAATACTCCCCCCCCCCCTTTTGTAATAGAATAGCCAGAGGGCTCTTATACTGCAAGTCCCTTAGGGAAAACAGTGTTCTCTTCTGTGCAGACTCATGACACCCCTCACTGAAAGTAATTTCTCAGTGGAGTTTGGGATATCAATCAACTCTACCCTTTCAGGTTTTTTTTCCACAGAAAAGCATAATAGCCATTAACACAGAATCTTACTGTTCTAAGAATGGTAGTAGGTGAAACACTTACAGCAAAGACATCAGAGCCTTGTGGCAGCTTAAAGACAAGTGCACATATTATTACATAAATATTTTTAGGATCAGAATAGATTCTCAGCCATTAATCAGGATTTATACACCTTTCGCTAAAGGCCTGAAAATATCATTGAGCTTAGCCACGTGTCTGGAACCTTAAAAGTCCCACTTGGGAAACCCATTTGTATATTTTTGTGTGAACAGGACTTGCTGTGAGGCTATAATTAATGTAAATAAAAAGCTGCCCTGGGTTCATAATGTTAAATTCATATAAAAAGAAAGCATGAGTTATTGAGATCTGTATTAGTAATCTCTATTTATATGGATGCAAATAAATGATGACTGCTCAACAACATTTATGACTAGATCTATCCACTGTCCCTAGTCATATAAGTCTTTCAGGGACAGAGGGGTTGCATCTACTAATGGGAGCCACTGACTGCTAAAATGCCTCCCCTCTGCGTAATTTCATATTGAGTTCTCTTTTTTAGTTAACTAAGTCTGTGGCAAAGAGAGAAATTAATACGTATATGATAGCATTCTGAGAGAATAGTTCATTGAAGGGGTCTGGAAGGCTCAGCAGGGCAGTGATTTCTTTATTTTTTCGTGGAATTGGTGGTTTCATTGATTCCTCAACTGATTCTTATCATTTGTGTTTCCCCTTCTTTGCTACAGGGTTATAGCTGTTGCTAGGGAGGGTATTATGCCCAAGTGGAGCCTAATGAGGTCATTCATGGCCACATGCATACAGGGCCAGTCTGCCTACTGATGCTAAGGCAGTTCTGTTTTGTGTGTGCATTGGCCCTCCCTTTCCAGAGACATACAGATCTAGATAGTACTAGGCAGAAATAAGCAAAAGAGGAAATGAATAAAATAATTAATTTTAGGATATCTGAAGCTCCCTCTGCTTTCTGTGTTCTTGTTTTCCTGCCTTATATGTCTTTTCCATGTTGGTTTTTCTATTAGTATAGAGAAACTATGGATATTTTGACTTGTTATCCGTGGTGGGTCTTTATTCAGGGAAATATATTTTATAGGGAGCCTTTTGTTTACATGATGGAGCAAGAAGCTTACAGGAGAGACCTGTCACAGAGCATTTGGGATTTGGTTAATCTTCTTAGAAATACATTAATCTGGGGGATCAGATGCTGTCAACAATACTATATGCCCTTACTGGGCTTCCTTGTCATTCCTACCTTCTGTTCCTATCCTTTGCCCTTTGTGTTCTCTTTTCTCAACTATGAAAATCACTGGGTAATGAGAAACAAGAAAATTAAAGGCAAAGTAACAAGTAAAATATTAATCCTGGATCTAAAAGGAAATTTAGCATGTATTTAGGATATTTATTTAAAGTTCTAAAGAATTTCAGGCAAAGTGTATGGAACTAAAGATCTCCTAGAAAGTGTGTGTGTGTGTGTGTGTGTAATCCTCAAAATATTCAGAAGGAGACATCTTAAAACAGCAGGTATCAGCTGACACAGGTTTCATGCTGCAGTACATCTGTAGGTTTAGGAGAGATGGTGAGGATTTAGTTTTTTATTACAAATATATATTTATATATACACACACACACACACTCACACTACATATATATATACACACACGCTATACACACACACACGCTATACACACACATATACATACATACATACATATATATATATATATTACTAGGAAACTAAATCTGCACCATCTCTCCTAAAGGATTTAGTTTTCTATCACAAATATACACACATACACACACACACAGAGTGTGTGTGTGTGTGTATACTAATAGAAAACTAAATCCGCACCATCTCTCCTAAACCTACAGATGTACTGCAGCATGAAATCAGAGTCTCTTTCATGTGCTTTGGACATGTGCTTTCTTATGATCTAGCATCTGAGCATAGTAATTTGGTACTTCTCAAATCTGGGTTAATAAGCTACAGTTGTAGGACTTGGTTGCCCTTTGGTAACAGCATCAACAGCCGCTTCTATTTTCTGCTGATTCTCTTTAATGGAACTGAAAAAGAATCACAGGTTGCACACTTAGAGACCCACCCAGGCCTGTTGGTCTCTTTTTTTATTTTTGGTGTAGGATATATTATTTGGCTTTGTGCCTAGCTGTCTGCCTGGTATTTTCATATCCATGGTTTTGGCTCATCTCTGTGTTCGCTTCTTCCCTGTCCTATTTCATGCACACATATTTATGTCCCATATTTTGACTGCTTACACAATTTTTGTTTTGTTTTGTTGTCCTTTGCTGTGTTTGACCTGTGACTCATGCCAGCTCATTCCTGCTGTTTTAAGATGTCTCCTGAATATTTTGGGGGCTATTATTTTGCCATTGTATAAGTTCTATTACCATGGTGAAATATTTTTATATCTTACAAGGTTCTGGGATAATCTCAGGATATTATTCTAGAGAATAGAAAACTCAAATTCACATATTGGGCAGATTTTATCTCCACTTGTCTGGGGACCTGGACCAGATGGGCATGTGGTCTTCTGACTTTAGTTAACCATAATAAGGATAACATTTTTATTATCCTGTGTAGAGTATAAGAGCTTAGCATAAGTTGTCTTGTTGAATAGTACAGCCTTAATAAAAGTGATTTGTATTGCTTATCTAGGTTTGTATGCTTTATCAGATATATTGATAACCAACAAATGTATATACCGTATTTTTCCGTCTATAAGATGATACTTTTTTCTAAAATCATTACACTAAAAATTGAAGGGCGTCTTATGCAAGGAAGTAAGCCGAGGAGAGAACCGCACGGTTGCGAAACTGCCCATACTCTGTCTCTGCAAACAGGCTTCCTCCAATCATGAGCCTCCAATCACGAGTGAAATAGCTTGTCTCTGCAAACAGACTTCCTCCAATCATGAGCCTTATTTAACTGACGTCAGCTGATGCTGAACAAACCAATTGGAGGAAGTCTGTTTGCAGAGACAAGCTATCGGCAGTTTCACTCGTGATTGAATGTAATCAGTTATGCAAAAGAGCATGGAAATAGAGCTGCAGAGAGACAGTTTGGACCTCCTCCCACTGAGTGTATCATGTAAATGTTGCCTAATTACTAAATAAAAATGTGTTCTGCTTTATCTTTACAATATTGATTTCTTAATTTTGGATTGGAAAAGTGGGGGTCGTCTTATACATGGGGGCGTCTTATACATGGGGGCGTCTTATAGTAGTACCGGAAAAATACGGTACTACTCGAATCTACATTCTGAAGCCAGAGTCTTTGGTCAAAGACCATAACTAACAGCCATTAGTAATTAGGTAAAGCTGCTTAAATTAATTTCCTATGCAGTCTTTCAGCTCCCTGAAAACTCTGTTCTCAGTATACAAATATCAGATTCCATATCAGTCTGGCAAATAAACAGATCCCCTACATTAGTCACTTTTAAGTGACAATGCAACAGTTACTTAAGAGAATATAAGCGAACTGCAATAGTATACTAGTAAAAGAAGTCAGGTGGACATTCCTTATTTACTTTTCATTGGCTGGAATAAATAAATCCCAGGCTTATTCCAAAGTGATAAGAATAATAATTCCAAAATACTTGATAGACATGTTATAAATAAAGCTGGATGGATGTTTTATTTATATCTGTATTAGATTTAGCTAAAACATCAATAGGCAATTTTGGGGCTAGGCCAGGCCAAGCTTTCAGAAGTTGTATAAGTACACAAGTTGGTGTGGCCTCTCAATACAAAGCCTAGCTTCCTGCCCCTCCCATATACTTATATTCTCTGCTCAGTCTCTGGGCAAATATCATGGTTTCTCTTTCTCTCCAAGTGAGAGAGGTCATCACTATCTTTGTGCTACTGTTGGCAAGGGGAATACAATGTTGTACCACTCTTTCCTTCTAGGAAAGCAGCGAAGGAAAGTAATAATACAACATTTGTATAGGTATCAGTTTTGTCATTCAATCGTTTTATGTTTTAAAAAATCTATAACCATTAATACTTGATAGTGCTGGAAAAATGGAGTGAAGAAAGAATGCCTTAAAAAAAACCTGAAACTGATGAGAAACATCATCTACCCCTTCCTTCCCCCCAGCACAGCCGAACCCCTTATTTATTTTGCTAGTATGATTAATCGTTATGGAACGTTGTATGCAACTCTATGCCATAACTGGCTATTTTTTCTTGGTTTCACTGCAGGAAGCTACAGGTATCAAGCAGAGAGGGGCAGCTTATTTGTGCTTGTCATTCCAGCAGAAGAGAAATGCTGAGTTCAGTAATTTTGCAAACTCCTGCATCTTGGCTTCAGCCCAGAAAGAAGGAGTGATGAGCCAATAATAACCTTCATCAATGCATGTGCATTCCTAGTAGCCTAGCATTCTGAAGCTGCTCTGCTAGGAACATCGCAGGGCTCTTGGCAGTAGATGTGCAGAAAGGCAAAGCTGAATCCATAAATACAGAGGAAAACAGAGATTTGGCTTTTGGAACAAAATTGCTCAAATGTTAAGCTGGAACAAGGATGTCTTTAGTTACTTTTCTTTCTTATGCATACATTTGAAGTTGAAATGCTTATTTAATGGGGAAGTTTTCAGACTTTTGTGTCCTACTGTCCTAAGAAATTCTCTCCCCCTGAAAAAACCTATGAAAAAAATAGACTGAAAATTGGGGGAAATCATTACAAAATAACAATTAATTCCTGTTTTTAATGCACATATAACTGATGGTACACATCAAAGTGTGTGTATCCAGAAAAAAAAATCCTGATAGTTAAGTTGGGATCTTGTATTTACAGCTGTCACATTAAAAAAAAAAAACAAGCATAGTTTGCTTTACAGTAAATGTTTTTGCTAGATAAGTAGTCAGTTTTATCCAAGGCAGTGGCCACTTGTATGTCTAACAGAGCATTGCAACAACTACCTGACAGTTTGCCCACTGTCTCAAAAGAAAGGCCTCTTATTGAAGAAAAATTGTCTACATCACTAGCATTGCACTGGAGCAAAATGTTCTGATGGAACTTGTGACGAGCATCAGGGAAGAAAGAGATGGAGAAAGCTTTCTTCTTTTCTTTCCTGGCAATTAATGATGCACTGTAGTTGGCTTAAATGATAAACCAAGCTTTAAAGGATTAGAAAGATTGGCAGTAGAGCTGGGTTCAAGTGATCTTTCCAAACTCTCCATTGAATTTGGAAGAGAAAAAGGTGGAAGATTTCTCAGTATTTCCAAGGGAAGGAGAAATTCTGCAATATCTACATCTGTGGTTATGATCTTTCTTGGCTGCTATATATATTTATTTTTTGTATTGTGTTTTTACTTGGTTTTAATTGATTTTATGATTGTTCACTGCCCAGAGTCACTTCTTTGAGATGGATCACCATAGAAAATAAACAAATACATATTTTCAAGGACAGGATTCTCCTTAGCAATGGCAGTATTTGAAAATCCAATGGGAAATGTTTCCTCCGACATCCCATCTGAGATTTAATTGAAGTGTGGGAATCCAGGCGGGATTCAAACTTACAATGAGATTGTAACATTAAAAAAAAGCACATTCACACATGATAACTTCGGAACTAAGTTAAGTGCAAGAACTTTACTTTGCACTATTAAGAATTCCTCTGCAATTCTTTTCTCCCTTGAAATAATTTAAAAAGCAAAATTTCTTTCATCAAATTGAATGAGAACAGTTATTTTTCTCTCTGCCTGGTACTAATCAGGGCTTTGAAGCTTCATGGTATCTGTGTGAGAATTCAACTTTATATTGGAAAGAAATCAAGCTACTTCCCAGTTTTATTTATGAGCTTTCAAATCATAAGATTCCTATGATTCAAACATGAAATTAATTTATCATAAAACATTATTTTGTGTTTTTTGGTCTTCTCAAACATGTCTAACAAGAATGGACATTTTTATTTATCTATTTTATTACTTATTGAACATATTTGTATACCACCACAACCAAAAACAACTCTCAGTAGCAAACATTTAAAAAATGCAATATAAAACAAGCCCCATATAAAAGTTAAAATTTTTTGTAGGCAGTGTAAGAAATCTGAAGGTTCTTTAATATGATGTGGTCTTGTCCAGCTATAGACAAATTACTATATATAGTAACACAGTGTTGGGAAGAAACTTAGCTAAGGATCTTAATATGGTGTTGAACAATGTTCTTATGACATGGAATTTGTCATTATTATGAAGAGCTTTGGAGCTATCACCTCTGAATTATGGCAAAGAGACTAATTTTACATAATTGAAAAGGAACTTACTCTCTTGATTTTAAGAAATGGATCCAGGATACTATTTTGTTACTACTTTTGAAAAGTCTCTGTTCTAAAAAATGAAAAGATGATACAATATGTTGCTATATGGTCTATTTCAATAATAAGCTTATGGATTGAATTAAATTTTATATTGTTATTTATAGCTATTATATGGATACTTTTTGTTAATTAGTTTTTGGTCATGTTTATTTTAATTACTATAATGTATTTTTAATTTCTTCACTGTATAATTACTATTGGTTTTTTTTTCTGTTGGTGATTTAGTTTTCTTTTTTTAATACATTTCAAAATTTTAAATGCATTACAAATTTTAAAAATATATCCCTCAGCTGAAGTCCACATAAGCACTAAGGCTGCATGAAGCTATGTAAGAAGCTGCTTTAGAATATAGATTGACTTGATCTATCTCATTCAGTAACTACCATAGCTGGCAGTGGCTTTCATGTTTTATGCCATTGTCCATTTCTAACTCATTGATATAAGAAGTAAAGTTCCATTGGACACTGATCCTGTGACACTGTGAAGGAATTTTTTGGCCATATAATTGAAGTGGTTTTTCAGTTATGATGTTCCTCATTGTAAGTCATTGGTTGTTCTGTTGTACTGCTATAATACACTTTTATCTTGAAAAGGTCCACCTCTTTCCTTGAACCAGTAAATAGCTGTTTTTTCTGTATATCGTGTGGCTTCCATTGACTGATTGTCTTAAAATACTATCTTGGGTGCACTTGTTCTTCTTAGCCCTCTGTATTCTTACTGCTGGAATAAAACTGCTTCCTTTTCATATTGGTGACATTTTCATTTATGTTCTGGTATAATGCACAGGACAGGTAGATATGGTCATATTAATTAACATCCATAAGCTTATTTCGCTTCTGGACTTCTTTCATCCATCTTTCTATCCCACTGGTAGACAAAATGGTATGTACATCTTTGCATACTGACAGTTCTATAATTCACTAAACTGGTCCATACTTTTTATTAACTCACTGTGCAGAAACTGAAACTTGAAAGAGTCAAGGAATGTTTTCTGGCTTGAAGCCTTTAATTCCAATGAGCCTTCTTGAATCTCGTGCTCACGCTGGATCACAACTCTCAGAATTCTTAGTCAGTTTGGTCAAATCTGTTGAGCTGTATCCAGCATATCTGAAGGGCACTACTTTTCAGAAAGCAGATTGAAATTGTAAAAACTGTTCAGAATAGAATTATTATTGCACTACATGCATGAACATGCATAGGTAGGTTTGCATTTGGGATCTTTTTGCCTTTCCTTTCAGTCAAACAATATTTAAAGCCTCCATCAATAAAATCAATCACTAATGCAGACAAAGGAACCATGTCAAAATATAATGTCATTTCAGAACAAAAATGTATATAATTAAAAGACTGAGAGTTTCAAACCTGACTGCAGTTTCTAGTAAATGCAATTTAATCTCTGGTAAAAATAGAAATTGCTGCAGTAAAAGTGACATTTGAGAAAGGTTAAATCCAAATGGACAGTAGTGAAAGTTGTATATGCTTTCTTTGCTTTTGATTTCTTTCAGCTCTTTGTTCTCAGTTTCAGTTTGCTGTGATATTTTGTGTCTTGGCAAACCTCCTATGCTCCTGTGCAGTTGCCACATTCATCCTCAAGGGAAAGTTTCATTTCATTTCAGCTTTTAAAAGCTATAATTCTGCATACTATAATTTTTATGCCAGGCTATGTTATCATTTTGGCATTCTGCAGGATGGAAAAAAATAAATATAAATACAAGGTTTCATTTTAGCATTGCTAGTTCTGATACCTAATTTCAGTCTTCTATGTAGCCTGAGTGGATTTTTGCAGCAATTTATGGCAACTATTTTTAATTCTTCTGTGTGCGTAAGTTAACTTGTTGATGGTACATCCTTTTATAGCACTCCCTGGATGCAGTAAATGGTCTGCATTATGCTTGTTTATTTCCACCCACTTTTAAGTTGGATATTGTCTGCCAAAGAGCTTGCATCAATCAAACATTAAATATGGTGTTGGTGGCAAGGGCTGTGCATAAATGAAACTGAAGCAGAAGCTCTGTGTTCAGACTTACAACACAAATACAGGGAGAAGAATGGTAAAAGAGTTTGACATTTCAAGCACGAAGTGGTATATGCAATATCTATATCCAGTTGGGGGCAGGCTACTTTTCCCTTGCTGATGTTGTTGCTACAATAGAAGTGCTTTAATTATTTGCTGGCCTTGTTTGCCTGATCTTGATCCTTTTTCTTTGAAAAGGGATTTCAGACTCTGCTCTGCAGATCTTTTTCCTGACAGAGGTCAATCCATCTTTGTGTAGAGTTTCAATTGTCAGGTCACCCATCTTCTAAAAATCTGATGTCTTGAATGATCTCCCCCCCCCCAAATTGACAGAACTTAATTGCTAATAATAATCCTCTAGATGTTTCATGCACAATAGCCAGTCATCACAATTCAGATTTTTCTAAGGTCCAGTATTTGGGTGCATCTGTGAAACATTTCCACCTTCAAGTTCAGTATTTCTCAACCTTGGGAACTTTAAGATGTGTGGACTTCAATCTCCTGGGCTGGCTGGGGAATTCTGGGAGTTGAAGTCCACACATCTTAAAGTTCCCAAGGTTGAGAAACCCTGTTCAAGTTTCTCATTCATTTCAGCAGACACTACACATGTAGCAGAATGCACACCTAGATTGAATTTCTTCTTTTACTTACTTAGGCTGATATGCCACTTTATATTGGGAATGGAGGAATCTTATGAGTACTTGTGATTTCTGAAATAGCAGTTTACATCAGTAGTGTACAAGAACATTTGCGATTTATATATTGCTTTTCAGGGCTGTTGGTTTAATTTCCTAGTGATAAAAATAAACCAGTTTGCATCCATTACTCTCAGTAACCTCTGTCTGCAGGACCAGAAATGAAAGAGCAACAAACATAGTTATAGGATTTCCATGAATTTGAGTTCTTAACTGGAAATGATTAGGAGAAGGCTGCTGGATCTTTTTCTTTACTATTACTTCAATTCTGCGCTCCTACTTTTCTGTTGCTTTGGTATTCCTACAGTGTTTATGAAAGAATGGCATGAAAGCATATTTGCAGTTGCTTTGGCTGCTTCAGTAGTCTTATGACACCAATGAGCTACAAGTGAGTGTGTTTTTCAGCCTTTTGCCCTATTAAAGAAAAAAGCCAGCCCTTTTCTCAGAAAGCACAGAGAGTACCTTGTTTTCGTGCCATTCTTCTCACCCAATTCACTGCCCATGATTTTGGCTCTGGTTCACAACCCATTCTTTCGACTGTAGCAGTATCTTGGCAAGTTTAGGTTACAAGTTCTCTGCTATCTCCTTTGAAGGTTTTGGAAAAATCAACGCTTAATTAATTTTCTCACAATTCAGCCAGAATGTCCCCTTTTATTTTCTTGAATGGGGATTTTAAAGTGCATGTTCGAGCTGTTGCTTAAGAGCAGCGTGATGCCTCTTTGTCCTTTTGCGTGCATTTTGGATCATAAAGATTTACTGCATTTCTTTTTTTCTCAGTTACTTAGCAAGTTAATGTAAGAAGATTGTCAGAAATGCCACTGAGAAAAGCTTACTAAAATGCTTTTTTTTTTCCAAATGCAAAATGCCAAAGGAAAGAATCCACTCAAATATCAACTTTTCATTTAACATTAGCCATGTATTAGATCAGTATGTATTTTATTCTTATAGTACAGGGTAGGTTATAATCCATACTGTGGATACACAGGAATAAGAAATTTTCTTGCTTATTGCTGTATGGAGGCTGAAAGGAAGAATCCTTTAAAGCATGCACAGGATGTATCTTGACCTCCTACCTCTGGGATTGCCATGCATAGTTGCCACTACATTTTATGTAGTGTGGAATTTGAAATAAAACTAAACACATGCCTGATACCTTTTCTCAGTGGAAACTTTTCTGTAGTTACCCAAAGGTACTAAAACTGTAGTTCCATAAAATCACAAACTCAAGCTCTCTCATTAGGTTAACTCTGAATTCCTATGTTTTTGCATGGGCAGAAAGTACACATCTATGTCAGAGTATCCATTTGATTTAGGTGATATTGCTAGAGCAGGAATAGAGAACCTATAGCCACATTCAGCCTCCCAACACTAAGAAACGAAAGAGGAGGTGTTAAGTAAACAGGGAGCATTCAAAACAGAAGCAGAGGTGATCCTGGAGCTAAAGGTGTGTGGGTGGGATTTATTTACTTATTTATTTACTGGGACTTATTTGCCAGTCCAGACAAATGAAACTCTGAGCAGCTTTCATTCTCTTCTTACAGTAATTTAATTAGAATAGTAAAAATAATAAAACTAAATAACAAGGTAATAATGTAAACAATAGTAAAAAAAATACAAAAACATATATGGCCATTAAGGAATAATACACAATCAGACACAATCCAGGTGGGGCCTCCCAGCTTAAGCCAAACCCACTCCCAGGGCTTTTTTCAAAAGTCAGTTTTGTATGGCTTACCTAAAGCTCAATAGAGAGGTTTGATGCAAGTATCAGTGTCTAAGCAACAACTGGTTTTGTATGATGCATAGCAATTAATGAAGGAATCTGCTGAATTCTTCTTCAGTCTATTATAAATGAAAGTTCTGTTGACATAGCTGCCAGATAGCTAAAACCTATTCTTTTAATGGAAACACATGTTGCTGTTTTTATGTTAAGTAATATATCCATTTCGACTTGATTGTATGGCATGAAGTTGGTGTTGACTTTTAGCAACCACATAGGTAGACCTTCTACAGGATGATCTGTCCCCAACCTGGCACTTCAGGTCTCCAAACAGTGCACCCATTGGCGCTATATTCAAGTCCGTCCACCTTCTCCTTCCTTCCATTTTTCCCAGCATTAAAGACTTCTCAAGGGAGCTGGATTTTCACATAATGTATCCAAAATATGATAATTTGAGCCTGGTCACATTCCTCAAGTGAGAACTCTGATCTGTTCTATGATCCATTGTTTGTTTTCTTGTCTATCCATGATAAGAGTCTTCTCCAACACCAGTGTTCAAAAGCCTCAATATCCTGCTTCTTCGAAGCCCAATTTTTGCTTCCACGGTGTCTCAGGGAATACAGTTGCCTGCATTATTCTGATCTTATAGGTACAGACATGTCACTGTGTCTGAATATCTTTTCCAAGGCCTTCATTGCTACCCTATTAAGCGCTAGTCTGCAGTGTACTTTTTTGACTGCTGATTCCTTTGATTGTTGATAGTTGATCCTAAAAGGCAGAAGCTATCCACCACTTTAACATCTTCATTATCAGTTCTAAGGCTGGTTGCTCTACCTGTTGTCATTAGTTTGGTCTTTATGTTTAATCTTAATCCCATTTTTAACTGTGTTAAACTGTGACTTTATTACTAGAGCTTGCCAATTATTTGCATTTTCAACTATCAGAGTTAGTGTAATTAGCATAGTGTGGGTTATTGATGTTTCTTCTTTCAGTTTTAAAACCAGGCTCATCTTCCAGTTCAGCCTCTCAATATCTATTCAGCATGCGGGTTGAACAAATAAAGAGACAGTATACAGCTTTGTCTCACTCCATGGCAGATTTGGAGCCAATCTGTTTTGCCATATTGTATCCAGACTATGGCTTCTGGTCCTGTGTATAGGTTTCAGATGAGACATGTTAGTTGTGACTTCTGAAGTAATAAATAAAAGCCATCAAATGGGGGTCCTTATAAAAACTCTTAACCCAAGATGTAAAATTATTTACCCATACCACAAGTTATTTCCACATATTCTGAGCCCCCAAGGAGGCTCATCCTACACTTTATAAGCTACTGCATATTTAGTTGCAGTAAGCTGAATGGATCCTATGCCTGAATAGATATGCATACAGTGGTACCTCAGGTTACGAACGCCTCTGTTAACGAACTTTTCAGGTTACGACCAGCTCCGGCCACAAAAATTTACCTCGGTTTGCGAACTCCGCCTCGGGGTACGAACAGGATACGCGGCCATTTTCCCTCCCGTGACATGGTCCGCGGCCATTTTTCCACCCCTGACACGTGGTCCACGGCCATTTTCCGCCCCTGACACGTGGTCCGCGGCCATTTTCTGCCCCTGACACGTGGTCCGCGGCCATTTTCCGCCCCTGACACGTGGTCTGCGGCCATTTTTCCGCCCCTGACACGTGGTTGTAGGGAGAGGGACTCTCCCTCCAAGCAGTAGCCGCCTCCCTGTCCTCCACGCCAGAACAGATTAACGGTAATTACATTGAACCTTATGGGGAAATTTGCTTCGGGTTGCGACCAATTCGGGGTGCGACCAGAGTCACAGAACAAATTAAATTTGTAACCCGAGGTTCCACTGTATACTGCAATTAAGGTAAGAATAAACTGGTTATGACATAAAATCCTGCAAAGTTGTTGAAGGTTACAACATTGGATTGAAGGTGTAAATATTATTGTTTAGTTTCAATAACTTGGAAGAAGGTGCCTCATATTCATTCACATAGTGCAGAAAATTTCCAGGGTTCCCATATCACAGTAGACTGTGATGTTATAAACTACATACAAAAGTGAAAAATTATACACTATATTTCCAAATATGGTGATCAGTTAATTTTTGAAAATGAAACTTTGGAAGAATAAAATATATTGTAATACCATAGTACATTAAATTATACTAAAATATTAAAGTTAAAGGGAAAGCAGAAAACAATGGTAGGATGGTTGGAATACCTTTACATTATCTAATAAGATTTGTTCAGTGATGGTTTTGCCTCAGTGGTAAGTATTTCTGCTTGAAGAAGCTGCATTTAGAATCTCATTTTGGCTATTCTTCACTGAGTCTCTACCACAAAGAGCTTCTGCCTACATAAAGGATTGCCAATTTGCAGGAGGATAAATAATTTCTGTAAAGGCAAAGCCACTGAATACAACTCATTTTGTTTAAATTTATATATAGTATCACATGGGTGTGAAAAACAATGCATAATTCATGCTAGAGAAAGAGTATGTTTAAATATCTTGTTATTTCTGGAAAATGCATCTGTGTCACTGCAAAAAAAGCTTCAGTTTTTCTAGATAGTCTTAACCGGGAGCAGAGTACAGTTCCACCCGAAGTCTCTTGTTGCATCCCTTTGGGGAGGAAGTTCAAGTCTGAAGCAGGGATTTGGAAAGACAAAGATGTGTAGATAAAGAGGATTTAATTTGTATTTCTGTTCAAAGTGTGGGTGCAGGAATAAGTTTGAATCGTTTTAGGATGAGAACCAACATAATTTTTACTGTCTGAATGAAGGTTTGTGTTATCACTTTTGCAATTCAGGAGTAAACACCAGTTCACATTTTCATATTCTGTGTTAATTAATCCAAAGGTTCTATAATGTCCTAGTTCCAATAAAATCCTACTTACAATAGTCATGCCTTCACAGACTGGAAAGGTTGGATAAGGTATTGAGGATAAATGTTCTGTAAGGTAATCTTGAATATTCCCTGTTGGGTCAGAACTGTTTATGTATTTTATTTATTTATTTATATGTACACACACACACACACACACACACACACGAAAGTATCACCTATATTTCCAATTTGTAGCAGTCATGAGAGGATAATTCAGAGATCTCTCATATGATGCTTTTGAGAAAAAAAAATAATCACACTTCATTTGATGCAAAGAGGCAGCTGGAAATCAAATAGGAAACACAGCTGCAATTTTTAACCAATGTCCCAGTCAATCAAGTAGGACTATCAGAAAATTTTTAAAAATTGCTCCTTGTAATTTGCAAAGCTGACCATATTTAGAATCTTTAGGACATTTGCAGGTTGGCTGATAGGTTCCTTTTCTGTTGTTATTTTTGGCTTTCCAGATAACTTACCTTTCATTTTTTACAAATTCAAATTAATTTGATGAGAGACTATTTGCTTTTGAAATTTCTTGCAAAGAACAGGAACATTTTGGTGAAAAATTAATAGCTGAGCATGGTATTCTTGCGATTTTATTTAGTTATGCAATAGCTAAGGAGTTTGTGTATGATTATCATGTCTTCTATCTTTCTAGCGGTGTGCAGTCTACCTTGCTTGTGATACTTCAATTACATTTCAAGGGAAGACAGCTTGTGGGAATGCCTCCTACTGGGCTTTTTGGATTGAGAGGTATGGGCAGTGAGGAAGGGTTTTGAGTAATAGAAATACATGTAACAGAAGACAACACCAGTAGCATACTTCCAATAATAAATCAAAATTTTAAAAAAATCACATAGAAAATGTGGAAAGAAGTGGCCAGGGGTCCCCAAGAATAAGGCAGAAAACAAGCAGAAAATTTGTAAAGCATTTTCAGCACAGCATTAATTTTATTATTTAGAGTTAATGAAATCCTATGTGGTAGGAATGGAAAATAAGACCCCTGCAATGTAGCATACCTGCAGAGAAGGCAAGAACAGACTAAACTGTCAGCTTGCATTAAAAAACAAGAAAGTAACTACAACATATCTTTAATCAGTAGGGTAACTATATTCTTACTCACTTGGGTGTCATCAGGAAATGGGTGCCTTCATTCTGTAAGTTCTCTTCTTGTACATATGAATACAAGTTACCATTACACTTCAGACTTCCTTCATTAATATAAGTGGTCTTTGAAGTGGCAGGGTATCATGCTGGTTGCAAAAGCTACCAGTTTTACGGCTGTTGAAATTTGATTGTGGCAAATGAGCTCAAACTTTTTTTCATTTTTTTCCCATGATCCTCTCAAATGTTTCTGAGACCACTCCTCCTCTACCAAGGGAAAGAGAGCACCAGAGCTTCTGAGTTTCTCCTGTTTTTCTTAGGAATGACTGTGAATTTTGTTTCCTTCTTTGATAAGAAATTCTGATAAGAAATTCTTTGACATTTCATTAAAGCAATGAAATAACTTCAGATTTAACTGAATATCTAATGTAGGCAGTTTGAGTGCTATGTATTCACTAACTTTGGTTGTGCTGTATTACACTTCTCTTTTGACAGAATCCTCATCTTTACCAAATGTTTTTCAAGCAGGCCAACAAGATCTTTTCCATTATGGGAATAGCTATACCAGTTGAATTTCATCTGTGTGCATGAGTGAGGTTTTGGTTTGCATTTGAAAATAGCAAATTTCTTTATAAATGCAAGGGAAATCAAAGCTCTTCCATTTTTGGTTTGCTGTCTTCAACAAAGAGTTCTCTGAAGGCTTTGAAAGGATTAGTGTAATAGATTTGTTCTGAGAGAGAGCAGCACCTTTTTTATTAGAAATATTTATAGTCACAATTTTATTATTTAGATTGTGCTATTTATAGTGTCTGCGAATAACCTAAGCATTTTTAATAGTATCAGAATCTGTGGCTTCCCTAAGGCCCCTATGGTGCAATAGTCTTTCTGCTGTCTATCAAGCAAGTTATTATATAGTATGGATAACAGAGTTCTTTTCTTCACCCATCTATCCCACTGCCATTTTGTCATCTTCTTCTTTTTTGTTTCAGCACATGCACAAAAACTTCTAATGTTCCCTTATTGGCTCACCCACTCCCCATGGGCCATCTGTCCGATCTGCCTCTTGGGAATTTTTTCTTCTCCATCCTGATCTATTATTGATCATATTTGGCCTTATGTAGTTTTCTTTATTAGGCAGTTTATCACCACATTTTTCAGCAAGGAAAAGGAAATTTACACATCTGACTATAAATCATTTATGAGGCTGCTGGGCCATTAATGTATTTTTTATGGATCGGCAAACAGAAAACATGAACAAGCCTCTTGGCAGAGTCTCCCTGACCTGTTTCAATTCCCCGGCTTCCAGCTCAGATCCTGGGTTCCGGAGCAAGCAGATGCATCCTTCTGCAGAGATTACCAGCAGCTCACAGTTCCCCAGAGCATCTGCATTGCTGTGTCAGCAAGGGAATGCAGGCTGCTGTGGCTGCTGCTGCTGCTGACTGTACTTGGCACCAATCCACGACACAGTGCATCTTTGCTGACTTGGCTCGGCCAAATTAATCTGAACGGAGAAATTGGCAGCAGGGGTGGGGTGAAGGAAGAGTAAGTGATCACAGTGTGATAGCGGTATTGCATTACTCCTGCCTTTAGCTCCCTGGAAGGAACGTTAATTAGACATCTACCCTTTGCGCTTTGTGTTACTGGTTTCACTTGAGATTTTGCAGGCTCTCTAAATTATTTTCTGGGGCTTGGCTGGAAGGCAGTTAGGTTCTCATTAAGAGAAACACTTCCAGGGTGCATGTGGCCCTATGTAGATGATTCCACTTGGCTTCTAATATATCACAGCTGGCCTCAGCTCTTTCCTCTGTGAAATGGAGGGAAGATGATACTGATGCTGTGCTAAAATCTGCCTTGCAAATTCTTTTTCGTCAAAATTAATGAGAGGGGAAAAAATGCTGGAAACAGTTGCTGGATGTAATTGTTCTTGTCATTGTTATCAATTGCCGACAGTTATCTGGGGAGCTCGGAGTAAAAGGGGGTGAGAGGTTTGTTCAATTTCTAAAAAACAGAAAATAGGCCTATTTTTTAAAAAATATAGAATTTAAAAAAAAATAAAAGCAGAGAAGGCAAACATAATAGATCTATCTACCCAGGTAGAGGGCTTTAAGTGATTTCATATTCCTGTAAATTCAACCTTATTTGTGGTGCTGAATTGTCACCTCTTTTTGTTCTCCTCATGCAGAAGAAAGTTTTAATCATTCAGCATGACAGGACTAGCAAATGAATTTCGTAGCTGGATCTGAATCTTATAGTTCCCTCCAATATTCAACTCACTTCATTATATCATCTGTATTCAGTGACCCAGTTCTGCTATTAAACTATTAAGATAACTGGAATCAAAATGTGTCTAGGCAGCACAATTTAGTATTAAACAGAGCCCTTGATATAATAATGAAATAATCCCTCATTTGGGTTGTTTGAGACTTCTGATGATTCTAGATCTCTAATCTATGTTTGGACCACTCTGGACTATTGTGGAGATTGACACATCAATATTTAAAGTGTGCAAATATTGTCTGTCCTGGATGTGTCTTCCAAAGGACTTTCTGACTGAAAATTCTAGAAACTGCATCTAGAAGAAATAGATTGGAGAGGGTATTGTGTTCAGAAGTATCTTAAAGCATAACTTCACCCATTACATTTTTAAAGCATACCCATAAGATTTAAACATACATGGAACAATGTAAGTTGTGAACATGCCAGATATAATGGCTGGTGTGGGTCTTCCGGGCTGTGTGGCCGTGTTCTGGAAGTTTTGTTTCCTAACGTTTCGCCAGCACCTGTGACCGGCATCTTCAGAGTGCAGGAGCACAGACAGGAGCAGTTCTCTCTGTGCTCCTGGGCACAGAAAGAACTGCTCCTGTCTGTGCTCCTGCACTCTGAAGATGCTGGTCGCAGGTGCTGGCGAAACGTTAGGAAACAAAACTTCCAGAACACGGCCACACAGCCCGGAAGACCCACACCGGCCATCATATGCCGGCCGTGAAAGCCTTCGACAATACAATGCCAGATATGCATCATGCAGGCACATTTGTCTTAGAGTTACGATGGCTGCAGCTGCCTGTCAAGAGTGTATTCAATTACAAAGCATAATATGTAAAATGGCATAAAGATATAGGACAGTCTTTCTCCTTCCAGTGTCTGATAAGAAGATACGTGATCTCACTGTTGATATAACATAAAATCAGTGTATCTAGCAAATCCTCTGAAATAAATTAGATAATTTGTTTCTGGACCTGTCCTTGTGTGAGAAAATTCAATTAATTACAAAAATTGGTCATGTAGTTTAGGGAAGTTCAGAGATCCAGATTTGAAAGGCAAAATGTGATTCAGAGTGTATGTGGGAATATGTAGCAAATGTTGGGAACAGCTTAGAGAAATTACATCTTTTCTCAAAAGTGGTACCCAGCAACAAATACAGCTGTTTTAAAATGTTCCTATCAGGTGCAACTTTAAATCACATTTTGCCCTTTAAATATGCACAGTCTGATATAAGTGCAACTAGAAACTTACTCTTTAATGGAATCTTAAGCTTAGAAAGTTTGGACTCACTGCAAACTATGGTACAAATATTATGCAAGATGTATTAGAACTTGAAATGATAAAGCATGGACTTCAGTGCAACTACTCTAAATTTGATCATGATTTAATGGCTTCTCTTACTAATGAGTGCTTTTGCTTGTAAACCTCTTGTAATCTAAGTGAGAGAACAAGTAGCAGTTTGGCTGAGTAGTCATGGAAGAGGAACTTTTCTGTTTTGCCTTTTTCCTATTTTTTTCCCATCTTCTTCTTTCAGTCCAGGCTAGTCTTCATCCAGAGAGGTAGCTTCTGGAAGTTCACAACAAGAGCAAGCAAACAAGGCAGATTTAGAAGTTTGGCTAGGAGGGATGGCAGAGAAGGGTCCAGACAAGATGGACAGTGAAGGAAGCATCACTGTGAGCTGCAAAGATCATGCACTACTTGTCTGTCTTTTTGAACAGTACCTAAACTACACCTGCTGCATGTGGAAGCATGTATCCTGATTGGAGGAAAAACTGAAGGGATTTGAGTTACTACACTGAAGTGCATCAGGGAAGACAAGTGAAGGAGAGGACACAGTGCAGAAGGGACAGACAAGTGAAGAGGAAGGAACGAGACAAAAACCCTTTGGCAGAGACCAAAAATTGGAAGAATGTGACACAAAAAACAAGATCAGGAAGTACTTATTGCCAGTGGAACTCAGGAACCAGTACAACTGAGAATCACCTGAGCAAACTGTGGCATAGAACATTGTATAAGATGTTCAAATCCCCATGAACTGAAAAGCTACTCTGAAAAATGAAGAGGCATATTATGGTAGTGGGTAATTCCCAATTAAGGGGAACTGAGGCAGACTTGAAATGTCAACATGAGGTGTATTATCTTCTGGGTATACAGAAGACATGATAGAGAAGTTAACAAGACTGCTAAAATTCATTGACAATGATCCTTTCCTCATGATCCACATGACACAACCAGAGGAGAGCTTGAAAGAATCTTTAGAAACTATGAGACTTTGGGCAAGAACATGAAGGAATTGAGAGCAGAGGTATTTTTTCATCAGTTCTTCCAGCTGAGAGTCATGGTGCAAGAAGAGAAAATAGGATCCTGGAAGTCACCAAACTGGCTATCCAAATGATGTAGCTGAGAAGGATTTGGATTGCATAATAATTAGATCATACCTTTATGAAGGGTTTCTGGGAAGAGAACCAGGAGAGTTTTGGCTATTCGGTGTGTTTCTTTTTTTCCATTAAAAAAAAATTACAAAAACTGGGAATGAACTGTTTGGCAGGCATCTTGCCAGCCTCATTAGGAGGGTGTTACACTAGAGCAAAAAGGGAATAGTGGCAAAAGCCCAGAACCAAAAAGGCAATAAAGGATTGGGCAAGAAAACAAAAAGCAGGAGGCCAGGATGGGGACCTGCAGAACACAAGCACATCAGTAGGTGGCACTCAAAATGTTGATGAAGATTCTCAGTCATCCAGGTGGAATTATCTGGAGGTTGAGTCATGGCAACTGGACTTCTTTTTGTTTGGTTTGATATGTTTCACTGCTTGTCCAAGCAGCTTCTTCAGTCTAGAAAGTTGGTTAGGGGGAAACCCCATAAATGTCTTCGAGGGTGGCTGCATTTCTCACTAACATGATGGGCTCATTGAAGGGACAATAGGAGATGTGATTAAAACTCAAAACGTCATGTTTTTTACAGCAGTGCAAAGAATATGAGAAGTGAACAGGAAGAATTAGAGATCTTAACTCAGGAAGACAAATACGATGATAGGCATTACTGAAACTTGGTTGGATGATATTCATAATTGGCACACAGCACTGGAAGACTACAGTTGTCCTGAAACTAATTAACCTATGTACTTCAAAAGGAACAGACCCACTGTATTTAAAGAAAAAGAAATTCAAGAATCAGACCATAGAAATTCCATTGAAAATATCTGGATAAGAGTAAAAGGAAAAAAAAATAAAAGTGATACGGTTGTAGGAGGTTACTATTGATACCAGGAAGCAGATACATATGAGATCTTTTTGCAACAGATGACCAGTTTTTCAAAGAGGCACACAATGGTGATCATGGGGAATTTCCATTATCCTGACAGCTGCTGTAATCTAACTCTGCCAAGACTCAGAGATCTGACAAATTCTTGTCCTTTCTCACTGATAATTTCATTTGTCATAAGGCAGAGAAAATAAACAAGGGGTTTATCCTGAACCTAATCCTCACCAACAAGGAGGAGGAATTTGTTGAAGAAGTGAAGATGACTTGAATTCACCTTGAAGGGAATTGATCATGTGATCCTTGAATTTGTGATATTCAGAGGAGGAAGAGCAGTCAAACCTACACTCTGGACTTTAGAAGAGCAGATTTTGACGAACTGTGAGGGAAGATAGATCAGCTCCAATAGCCCCAATTCTTTGAGAAAAGTGTCCAGGAAGGATGGGAAATTGTGCAAAATAAGATACTGAAGTTGCAGAAGGAAACCAGAAAGAAAAATAGGAGGAATCAAAGGGGCCAGCATGGATATGTGCAGAGATCTCTTAATGCTGAAGAGAAAATGAACACACAAAGGAAATAGGAGGAGGAGAATATATCCAAAGGATAATACAAGGGAGTCTCCAGAAACTGTAGACATTCTGTCAGAAAGGCTAAAAATGAACTGTGGCTTGCAAGAGATAACAAAAATAGCAAAAATAGGATTTGGATATGTTAGAAATAAGAGGAAGTTTAAAGAAAGTGCAAGTTGTGCCCTTTCCTGGATCAGGAAGCCCTTCTTTCAGTCACTTATGCCTGGTCATCTCCTGTTTGGACTACTGCAAGGCACTCTACATGGGGCTACCCTTAAAAAATATACAGAAGCTGTAACTAGTGCAAAATGCAGTAGCACAAGCAATCTAGGGCTGCATGTGTAACACCTCTGTTGAGTGAGCTGCATTGGGTGCTGGTCTGGTTCCAGGTCCAATTCAAGGTGTTGGTTGTCACCTTTAAAGCCCTTCATGGCACAGGACCAGGTTATCTGAGGCGCCGTCTTGCCCCTGTTACATCAGCCCACCCCACTCGGTCCAGCAGAAGGGGCATGTTGCAGATCCCACCAGTCAAGGAATTTTGACTGGTGGGATCTAGGAAGAGGGCCTTTTCTGCAGTGGCCCCCACTCTGTGGAACAATGTACCTCTCGAGGTGCCATGTGCCCCCACTCTCATGACCTTCAGGAAAAGCATGAAATGCTGGCTATGCCAGAAGGCCTGGGAGCCGCATGGGGGCTCGCATCAGTGGAAGTGGTTTGTGGGGTAATTGATTTTGCCCCCTGTCATCTTGAATGTTTTTAGTATTTATATATATGGTTGTTTTACAGTTTGACTTTTTAATGGATTAATTTTAATTATCTATGTGATATTTCTTAATTGTTCATGGGTTTTTGGTTTTAATTGTGAGCCGCCCAGAATCACCAGTTGGGGGAGATGGGCGGCATACAAATTTAATAAATAAATAAATAAATAAATAAATGTGCCCCTCACTTGTCATGGCTACACACAGGGAGAAGGAGGGAACTGCATCTTAGGGTACACAAGAAGATGTATGAGAGAATTTAGTCAAATAAAATGAATTCATATCTCCTGGGCCAAATAGATTACATGAAGGAAGAGATAATCAGAAACCCTCTGTTAGTAATCTTTGAGAATTTTTAGTAAGATCCCAATAAATGGAGGAAAGCAAATGCCATCATCAAAGTGGGGAAGAAGGAGGACCCAGGAAACTATGGATCTGTCAGCCTGATGTCCATACTGAGCTAGGTCTTCAAACGGATGATTAAGTAACATGTTGGAGAACACTTGGGCAGGCAAGGTGGAGTTAACAGGAGCCAGTTTGGACTGATCACAAATTGTGCCAGATAAACTTTATTTTCTTGTTTGAGAGAGTTACTAGGTAGTAGATTGTAGATAGTGTACATGGACCTCAGCAAAGCCTGTGACAAAGCACCTCATTATCTCTTTCATGAAATGATAGAATATGCACTAGATGAGTCTACTATTATAGGAACCTAAAGTTGGCTGAATGACCCAGAGAGCGCTCATTTATAGTTCAGCATCTTGGAAGGAGATATTGAGTGGAATACCGCAAGGCACTGTTCTGGCCCCTCTGCTGCTCAATATTTTATCATCTTGGATGAGGGGATTCAGAGGACTCTTAGAAGTTTTGCAGATGACACATACAGTAACTGGGTGGATGGGTGGGTATTGTGTTAGATGAGAAAAGATCCAGAAGAGACTTCAGTTGTGACTTGCACTGTATAGGATAGAATTTTTTAGGAAAAAGTATGAAATTCTGCATCTGGGTAGGAAAAATGTAAGACACAGGTACAGAATGGGGGAGTTCTGGCTTGGCGGCAGTACTTGTGAAAGGGATCTGGGTGTCCTTGTCAATCACAAATTAAACATAAGCCTATAGTGTGGTGCAGCTGCTAGAAAAGTTGGTGCTATCTAGGGGTGCATTAACAGGAGCATAGAGTCCAGACCATGGGAGCCAAATGTTCATTCTTCACTACCTGGGTCAGACACCATTTAGAGTACTGTGTATAGTTATGGGCATCATAGTTCAAAAAGGATAGTATCAAATTGGAGCAAATTCAGAAAAGGGCTACCAAAATGGTGAAGAGTCTGGAAACTAAGCCCCTAAAGGTTGTAGGTATGTTTAGCATACAAGAAAGGTGATTAAGGGGATATACAATAACAGTTTTCTAATATTTGAAATATTGGTTGCCTGTGAGCTGCCAAGAAGTGTGCTACTGTATAGAGCAGGTCAACTTTCACCTTTGAAGATGCCAGCCACAGTTGCTGGCAAAACATCAGGTCATCAGAGAATTCGACCACAGCTATTAGCCCGGAAGTTCATCACTATTGGATTGACGTTGGCCATGAAAGCCTGCATCGATATATCTGAAGGGTTGTCACCAGTGGTGTGCTACTAACAACCTGCTCTGCCGACTTGATTGCCGCTGCTGCACCACAAGCTGCCAAACAGCTGATTGGCACATTAGGTTTCATGCCTCAGCTCTGGTCTCAACCAACTTGCAAAATTCCTGAAAATTTAACAATTGGTTCTCATGAGCTGGTACTATCCAGCTCTAGCACACCACTGGTTGTCACATAGAAGAGATAATGGACTTATTTTCTATTGTACCAGAGGGTAGGACCAGTACCAGTAAATTATAAACAGAAAGAAACAGATTAAAGCTAGACATCAGGAGAAACTTCCTGACTGCATGAGTTATCATCCAGTAGAATAGACTGTCACATTACGAGATTTCTCCTTTGCTAGAACAGAGACTGAATGATCATCTGCCAGAGATGCCCTAATAGGTCCTGCATTGGATCTACTTTTTGGACTAGATTACTTTTAAAGTCACCTCGCTACTCTACAATTCAACTATTCTGTGAATTAACCTGTTCGTGTAAAATGGCCCAAGGGTGGAGAACTCCCAGTTACAGACAGTAGTGAGGGAAGCTGGGATCTGTCATTCAATAATGGGTTTTGATCCATTAAGCAAGCTATTAATAAATGTGCTAGGCCAAGGAGATTATATAGTCAGAATGAAAAAGATTAGCTAATTCAAAACCAATCAATGTTTTGATACCTTTGCTCAATCTCTCCTATTCTTGATAAACTCAATCTTTGGGATTTTTCGTTTATTCAGCAATATGTGTAAACCAGAAACTCTGGCTTATTTTGTTAACAATCCAGAGTTGGATGGCCTACCATTGTCTGCAATCGCAAATAGCAACTTGAATTGTACATTTGAATTATAGCTAAATTCTTCATTAAGCAGAAGGAGCAGGGAGAGAATGTACTATATATTTAGGAACGTGTTCCTCGTTTTACTTAGCAGCCTTTATTCATCAAAGCATGAAAAGAATCGCTGACCCTTATCAGTACAGTTGTTACAAAATTCCTGTGCAGTCAAATGAAAGTGCAGAGACCTCAAGGTTTAACCGTTTAGAAATTATCGTTCTCTGAATTTGGCCAGAGTTAGATGCATCAAAAGAAGAACATTAAATCTCCCATAATGTATCTAATTGTGCGATAGTATATACAGAGGAGAGGAGATTAATGTGGGCCTTTGAAACTGATGAAGATTGATTAGCATTATGCAAGTTCACGTCATTCCAGATGCTATTTTTATTCCTATCAGTGTACTTTGTTTTTATATTTATAAACTTAGAATAAAACAACTTTGATATCATTCTGCAAAACGCAAGCATAAAATGAGTTAAGAAAAAGTAGATGAGGATACAGAAGAAAAGCAGGAACATCAGATCATGCAACAAGAATTCTTAAATAAATTGGGCAAGTAGGCAATTTTATATAATTTTATCAAAATTGCATACTTGGTTTTCTTGTGTATCTTAGTTGTAAATATATGGGTTTGTTTTCAAAACATTCTTTTTAATCCTGTGCTACAGGAAGCTCGGGGAACCTAAAGCGCTCTGGATTTTATGTAAGCACTACTTCCAACAGCCCTAGCTATTGGTCATATTGACTGGAGTGAAGTGAACGCAACAGTTTCTTAAGATTTAAAGTTTCTCTGCCTTGGATTAAAAAGGTGACTGACAGGACAGTGAAGATGTCTGTACAGTGTCTATTCAGAAATAATTGTGCATAGAATTAAAGTCTGTTGTTTTTCTGATTATAGGAAACTTGACTGTCTCAAGATATTCTTCATCCCCAGATGGGAGCAATTTTGAGAGATGAGTGTTAAGGGAAATGCGTGCTTAATTTTTTTCACTGCCTGCTATATTCCTGCTGTATATGTTTTCTTTCCTGGTGTTCCCCCACTGAGTTTGAACTGCACTTGCTTTTGTGTTAGAGACCGTATTCTGTAATGTGACAACCACCTTCCTTGACCTTCTGAAAACACAAAAGCTGTAGAAAATTTCAGAAGCTCTACAGTTAAAGGTTTTTATCTGCTAAAACTTTACACAGGTAGGCAAGTGTTAATGAGAGCCAGGAAGCTCAGAAAGTTGTGAGGACTACTTCCACAGCCTCTTATTAATGCACATCCTGTGTCACGAATGGACTCACCTATATCCACATTCATTGTATTCCGTTTAAGCAAACAACCGTTCCTTCAACAGCAACCAAATAAAAAGAACAGTCAATTTGTTTTCTAACAGATCAGAGCAAGCTCCAAGAAACCTAACTTATTGCTACAACTATTTTAAGCTATACTTATCATCTTACTCACTGAGTTTCTCTTCTGCCCTATCAGTGGCAACTTGGCACAGAGAGGAAGGTAGATATGCTTTCATTTATCTGTGGAAACAGTGGCCAACTCTCCTCCCAGCAACAGTGGAGAGACTCCCTTCTGCTATGGGAGAAAGGAGCTACACTGTCTTATCACTGCTCACAAAGGCAACAGGGAGTCAGAGCTCAGCATGAATCAAAGGGGCTTTGATAATCTGGCAGTTCTGTTTTATTTCTGCCAGGCCCAGACGTACACTATCAGCTACAGAAGGGGGTCAGGTGGGAAGCAGTACAGATGTACAGGTAATGAATATGTCTGCCAATACAATTGTTGGTACAGCAGTTGCTGATACCTAAGAACCTCTCAGGCCCAAGTGGCTCTGAGCCATAATTGTCATGTCTGTCTGCTTATTTAGAGTGTGGCACGGCATGTAGGCATTTACTATGGGATGTAAGGAAAACAGCATACCTTATTTCTTGTTGTCTTCTGATAGACGCCCCTTCCCAGTTCTAAAGGTGCTTATGGTAGCTTTTTTGCTTCTGTACTAAATCAATATCTAAACAAAGCAATTTTAAAGGAAAAATATATAGTGAAAATAGGGTTACTGAGAAAGTAAAAGGAAGCATTACTAGGCTTAAGGGAACCTCAAGCTTGCAGATGCAAAGAAATATATTTTAAAAATACTTAAGAGAGAAGTACCTGTCCAATGAGAAATAAGCATGTTGAGTAGCATAGTAATGTCAATACAGTGAAAACTTGAAAGAATACATGGGATATGGGAGAAAAATGTAATCTTGCCCAGGTTTAAGATGAATTGATGCATCTATCTGTCCTGCCACATTAATAGGCACATTTCAGGTGAAATAAAAAGTCTCCTTGGTAGTTGCTTCTATGCTTAAGGAATTCCTGCCAAGAGAGATTAGGTGAGTCTACCTTTTATTATTCTACTGCCAGCAAGCAAAACCCTTTCTTTTTTCTAGAAGGCTTTTGGTGTGTAAGCTGCCTTCACTGCTGAGGTACATTTTCATTGACTTAGTACTTCTCTTTTTCTTGTATTTATCATTTTATTTGTGTTTTTAATTCATTTTAATTTGTTTATTGCTTCATTATTTTTATTCTTATTTTTGTAAGCTGCCTCAAGTCCTATTTTTGATAGAAATGTGGTGTATTTCTACTACAGTCACCTTCCAGTTCATCCTGCCCTGTCCACCTGCCCTTTTCTTCTCCAGGCACAGAAGTTAATATTAGAAGGGCTAATTCAGGACTAATCTCACTTAAAAACTAATCCTGCAGACTGACTTTTTACCATTGGCATAGTCAAAACTGAGACCTTTGTCTTTGGCCAATTTGAGATCACTGAGATTGTAGCTGGTCATTTCATCTCCATTCTGCTTCTAAAGGGTTTCTCCCTGGTTTCAGTCAATTCCATGCCACCCTGGATAATTTGTCTTCTTGGCACCAAGCCACTCATGATCTCAACTAATGGGTCCATGTTACTTGGAACACATAATATACAGAGGCATACCATGGTCAGTCATATAAAGGTTGCTGAGAGATCTAAAAGAACTAGAAGAGGTGCAGTTTATCCAGGTTATTCCAGATTTCTGGGAACATCTGAAATGGCCTCCAGAATCCATTTGGATCCATCAGATAGCTGAGGCAGAGCATCCTAATTAGAAGTTTGTTCTGGGAGCCAGAAATATGTAATACATAAAAATGAAAATGGGAGAAAAATTGTGCCCACTTGATCTGTTGAGGAGTGAGAGATTGTGCCTTCTGCACAACTTTAAATTCTTGTGGTCTGTGAATACTTTATTGGGTGGGCAGCATCTTCCACAAAATGCTTCCATTGTTGGAATGCTGTTGTTACTGCAAGCAACTCCTTCCTGAAGATGTCATAGTTCTATTCTGCTGTGAAGTGAAAAAAAATTTCCGTTCTTGAAATGCTGCCTGTTCTTGAATAGACTATATGAATCTATGACTTTCTTTAGGGGTTGGGCCAGTGGCTTTATGCAATCTGCAAAATTAGGGATAGATCACTAATTGAAATTATCGGTTCTTGCATATTTTTGTCAAGGTCATCTCCCTTAATTTCTATATAGACAGAGAGAATTGCAAATATTTATATGGAATACTGGAGATGATTCAGTATTTACAGGATACCAGAGTCCAATTAGATTAAGGTGTTGACGAGGTTCGTTGGTTTATACTTCCCAGATTATCAGATCAGAATAAAACTCTGCCTTAGATTATATACTACTCTAAATATTGTGAGTAGATATTTGGCTCAAAAAAGCATATAGTAGAAGCAGATGAATAAAAAGTGACATTCATTATGCATGATAATAAAAAAGTTGCATAAATTGTATATATTAGGAAAGCTGAATATGAAAACAGATGCAAATATGTGAGGATTTAAAATTTTGCAAGCTATCGCAGAAATTGGAAGGAATGGATTAATGATAGAATACTGTCTTTGTGAAACTAAGACACCCTGGAATATGAGTGATCCACCCAACCTGAGTAGTACAAATTCATCCTGCCTCTGGTATAACTTTTCCCAAACTTTTGGTCAGAACAAACTTGACTAATTTCAGTAATTTAATCTTGATTCATCTGAAAGCATTCCTTAGATTTCAACATGCCAAGAGTAAGTCCAGAATATTTTTTTTTTGTTTTTATTTTATTCTTATTTTAGAAAAGTCTTTGGGAAAACTCACTCCCAAAATGCCAACTGGAAAGGATCCAATCAATCATTATATTTTCCAACCTAGCAGGTTACAGTGAATTACTGGTTTCTTGCACCCAGACAAGCCAAAAACAAGAACCCTGTGGTTACATGGATCTTAAATAAAATATTGATCATGGACAGTTTGAGCATGTATATACATTAATAGGAAATCCGAGTGAAGAGAATTGCTCAATATTGATAAGGGAACAAGATAACTCCAAGGGAAACAAGGGTATCCTTCATGGTCTGAAAACATTACAGACACATTCCTTGAAATGCAACATAGCAGCTTTGATACACTAGAGTTGTCAAGGCTCTGACTGTTATTTTGACAAGCTGACCCTGTACTTTACTGTGGAGGGAGAAAGGGAAATAAAGAAGTAGCATTAGAACCCATGAGTCCACAGTCTCTGCCCCAGGCACAAATCCTGTTGGCATTTAATCACCAGTAGGCAACAAATTGGCATTGTAACAAGAATTCCATACTTAATGGAGCCGTAGAGAAATCCAGCTGAAACATGCTACAGCTGTGTATAAAAATTATTATAAAATAGCGTAAGTTCTTTGAATCTGTTCAAAGAAGAAATTGAATCAAAGCATTTATTATTAACTTTGCTTCCCGCTCCATCAAGGCAGAATGTAAAAAAAAAAAAAAAAAGGGAGAACTGCACAAAAAGTATTCCACTTTGGTCAGGCTGTTAGCAGCTAACCGTCTTGGCTCATTACGAGATTGCTCCCCTGGTGCTAATATAAGTGAGTAGATTTCTGAGTGTACGTGCAGCAAGCTGGTCTGTTTCCAAGATTGAATTTCCAAAGCAGTGGTGCCCAGGATAATTCAAGACATGACGCTTTTTTGGAAAAACAACATATGGTCAATCCATTGGGAGCAAGCATCATTACATTAAGTCTTATTCACTTTTGATATGATTTTTATTACAAGTATTATTACTAATATTTCTAATCTATCCAATAACCACGTGCTGTGGTTCTGTGTAAGTCTTCTGTAAAAGTTTCTATAAACTTTAAACTAAACTATTTGCTAGTATGGATCTTTAAGGCAGTCTACATCCTATGAATATGTGGCCCCTGGAAGCCATCTGTGTGACCCACCATAAGTCACAAATCTCATACCTTCCATCAGGTTGCACAGAGCTTGCCCATCATGTCCTACACAGGCTGCCTGAAGCCACTTTCACTGGAAGGAACATGGAAAATGTGGGTTTCTGTTTCATTTCAACACAAGAGCAAGGATGATGATAGAGGGAATTGTGTGTATGCATAAATATGTGAGGGGATATGTGAATCTGTGAGGGGTGGGACTGGGAGAGTGTTTCTATATGTTCGTGTGTGTGACAGAGAGATACTGAGAAAAGAGAGAGAAATGAACTTGATTGGGAGAATAAAAAAGGCTGACTGCTTGTGATGGGATTTTCTTCTTTGGGAAATCTTACAGGCAAGACGTGAAGTTTTGTGTCCTTTTGTTGCAGGTGAGGTTTTATTATACAAAAATAACAGTTCTTTTTCCAAAAATGGAAGGTATCCACTTCTTTTGTAAATCCTGTCTGTCTGTCTATCTATCATTATTTCTAGAACTTATTTAGTATGTATTTTATTGTATAGGATTTTTATCATGCCTGTAGCTTTTTGCAATTTTCTATAAACTTCTTCTTGACTTGTCCCTGCCTTTTCTTTTACAGGCAGGCTTGAATTGCCCAAACTCTGCTTATAATTATTAGGCTTAGCTAGCTCCATCCTTGGAAGAGGGCCAATTGTGGAATATGGAGAAACTAAGTCTCCTTTTCTCAGCCTGAGTTCTAGCCAACATTTAGCCACCCCAGGTTTGGTTGCCTTGGAAGCTTTTTGATCAGGTATCCATTGCCTCTCAGGGATATCCACAGAGTATGATCAAGAAACGTCAAGATGGTAGCTGTGATGGGGCAGTTGAAGCTCCACCTGCTTTTTATGTATATCACCTCACTTCAGTCACACTCGGAGACACCCGTGCTCTGGCCTGAACCACTGCTGGGTTTTTGACATCTCTCAGATACTGGGTTGGGGTGGGTTTACTACCGCGCTAGCCGGCTGTGGGTGTTGCTGTACAAGCAAGTGTGGCTACTGGTGTCCACAGCTCTTTCTGCCTCTTGGGTCTGTTCACAGTTCTCAGCCACTTGTCTTCTGAAACACTTCCTGTCATATTGCACCTCCAGTTACCCTCTCTACACTGGCTCTGGCCAATGCATTCTCCAAGTTGGCTCTATCCCGGGTGTCTTTGATCTGCTCAGCTCTCATCTCATTACCTAATGCAGTGTCTCCTCCTGACTCAACCCCACCCACATCTGGGCCTGGGGAGCTTCTTTTGCAGCTGGAGCAAAGGCTTGGTTCAGCTAATTTAGCTGCCTCAAAGTCCTGGAGGGAAAGTAAATAAAAAAAGGAAAGGAGATGCACAGAGTGTGGTGAGGCTGTCCTTCTAAACTGATTTTTGTTATCACGGTAAGCCAGCATGCGGCTTTGTATTTGCACTTCTGTAAGAATGAGAGAGAAAGGGCAAACATGATTATAAAAAGTTTTCCTCAGCCAAGGCTCTTTTGGCATAGGAGGAAACCCTGTAGAATAATTAAGGCCATCAGGATTGCAAAATCATGCAAAAATCAATCCTCTACAAATGAAATTGCATATATCCAGATCATGAGCCAAACTATGTATAAATAAAATATAGCAAGATTTAGATTCCTTTTCAAATAAGCCCAGCTATACACTGTGAACAAGGCCAAAGGGGAAAGAAATTAACTGCGCCGGAGACTTCATTTAAAAAACCTTCCTGCCCCTCCCCCCCCGAAAGCAATTTTAGGGCAACTGAGAATTGGCCCTAAATATGCAATAATATATGGCTTTTCCTGGACTCTACCGTGTTAAACAAGTGATTGGGTGCTATGTGTGCTTTGCACTAGAAATCAATAAATACACTTCTTGTGTAACAAAACAGTTCCCCAGCCTCTGAGCTGATGCTCTGCCCTGGAATGCTAGTTTTGTTTAGGCAGGAATTTATTTTAAGAGGAAAAGCATTTAAACGTGTGAAACTACTCTTCCACACCCAAAGCTGCAACTTAAAGCAACATCATTCCAAAGAAATAGGACATTGGCTTATTTATTTATTTATTTATTTATTTATTTATTTATTTATTTATTGAATAAGTGTTCATGTTAGTCTGTTTCAAAAAGCATGTCTGTTCTGGGAGTCTTTAGGATTCTATATCTGCAATTTTTGTAAACTTCATTCTAAAACCAAAATAAGGTTTTGGTTTAATTTACACAACTATAGGATAGGGTGTTGCCGTCTTTATTTTTTATTTCTATTTTTAATAGTGTTGCTTAGTTCTTGTTTAATATTGTTTATTATTCCTATTTATGACTGTCAGGTTTTTAGATGACACTGTAGATATTTTAATTGTATTATTTATTCTATATAAGCCATCAAGAGTTTTTTGCTTAGTGTCAGGATAGTATATATTAAATATACAAATAAGAATTAATTATGGAGTGTAAATACATATATTTGGTTCTAACCTCACAGGTGGGAACTTGTATGGTGTGTAAAGCTCTTAGCACATTTAAGATAGAGAACATATGGCTTGTTTAAGCAGTTACTTTTTGCACTTTCCCTTGGCTTTGCATGCCACTCTGTGTACACTGTGTTAGTTTAACTCTTGGGATCAACCCTGTCCCATCCCATAAAGATATGAGCTTAGCATGGCACATGCTCCTCCTTTCCTTCCCAAATCCCTAATCACCTTTTATGTGTTTATGTGTCAAAAACTGTTGAGGTGCTGTTCCTCTTTAGCCCTGCAGGAGCTTAGCAATACAAATCTTTATCTTATACTTGCCTTCTGCATACTGTGCACCAAGGGTAGGAATGGTATTACTACCTCATGGCAGTGGGAAGTCTTGGAAAGTGAGCCAAGGAGGCAGCCTGGTTGTGGCAAGTGGTGAAGAGGCCAAGAACATTTGTTGTGTGTCAGCCAGGAAGAGAGAAAGTTGATTATCCTGTTTGTGTACTATCTTAGTACATAATTGTAAGATGGAGATATCATATATCACCTTGATGTCTCTTTTTATAGGTCTCGTGAGTCCCTTGGAGGTATTCATGAACACCAGGAGTGTTGAAGTTGCTCGGGGTCAGACAGCCATCCTTCCCTGTACTTTCACCACTAGTGCTGCGCTCACTAACCTTAATGTCATCTGGATGGTCACACCTCTTTCCAATGCCAACCAACCTGAACAGGTACCAACTCTTAGTGGAAAAACAGATCAGTTCCCTTTTGTTTTGCCTTTCTTCCTTGTTTAGGGTTATTTCTGCCACATTTCTCCCATTCAAACTCTGAAAAGTTGGAAATGGCCCCATCAAGGCCTCTATAGTATCAGGTGAATAAGAGGAATCTCAATCTTGTATTTCCTAAAGCTTCTATCTGAGTGTTGAGGTTTGGCAAAAATCATAGGTTTCTTTATTTTTTGCCAGCCTGTTTCAGGATATTTTGGAAATGAAAATATGCAGGTGAGGGTTAATGACCCCTTCAAGTCCTTGATCTTAGGCAGATCCAGATGCACCATGATTTCTCCAGTTTGAGGGAGTGCAGAACTTTGCAGAAATCCATATTAGGAGCTCAGCGCCTGACCATTGGTCTTATGATTGTAACTATGCAGTGCATAGCAGAGCTCTTTGTAAGGAAAGAGAACACATGGAGTGATTTATTACTGTTCTGACATGGTAACCAGATCATCATATTACAAGTGGCAAAAAATATTGCAAGCTAGAAAAATTATGTAGTTATTTCATTACTTTTCATTGCTGAAACTTTTAGTCTGTTTACTGATTCATTCACCTTTCATTTTATTTCACAGCTGGTATAGAACAATGGAAATAATTTTTATTATTCTTATTTATTTCCATATCTAATTTTTTTTGCAAAAACCTAACAGTTTTCTCCTGTCTGTAACTTCAGGCAGATGCTATCATGCATGCTACTGGTGGGAAACTGAAGGAGTTCCAAATAAAATCCTGTTTCTTGTTTGTTTCCATTGAAGCCATGCTGGAGCAGCCTTTACAGCAGGGGAGGGCAATTTTCCCAGGGTCAGGAGTCACAACTTGCTCCCTCAAGCAGCTGGAGGGCTGCAGGTGACATCACTAGGTAGGTGGTGAAGTCACAGAAAGGATTACCTGCAGGTGCCCCAATCCTGCTGTATAGATTACAGGGCCTGCTGTAACCTTTACCTGTGCTATAATGGTTACAGACAGGGGACTACATTTTTTAAAATTTGCACCATACCTGTAAAGTTTCAGATAACTAGAGCAAGGCACTTCCATTATTAATAGTGAATACATTTGTTTTGTGAATTATTCTTTTTTGTCTGAAACACATATTGCTACTACAGATGTAAGATAAGTATAAGAACTGTGTTTTTTTTCAGGCCCAGTTTCCTCAAAGGTTATTGCTGTTTGTTGGTTTTCTACTCTGGTGTATCATACTGGGTGACTAGTGAGCGTTAGTACTTCAAATTTTATTTAAACAGAGCAAAGGTGAGGGTATTTTTTTTCTGCAGTTAAATTAAAATTTCTAGATTTTTCAGGGGAGGGGGTTCAATGGATAACATGCCCCCCCGCACACAGTAGCTTCATCTTCTCTATCATCAAATTGCAATTTTTAAAAAGTTGACAAAACTTCTTACAGTGTTATACAACTTCCTCGTATATAACTGTGGGGAATGTTAGCTTATATTTCCCATAACTGCATGCCAAACTGGCTCAGATGGTCAATCAATACCTTTATGAGGAGGAAATGCTTTTTTTGCCTTGTAAAGACTGATTCCTTAGCACCTCAAATTTAAGTTTCTAATTTCAAGGAAAAAAATGAAATCCATAGAATTAAATCAGAGGGAACTTCTGATTTCAAGAGAATACTATTTCTTCAGAAAGAGGTAATAAGACTAGGAAGGAACGGGCATGAGAACTTTGATGCTCATTTATCTGTGTTAAGTCTTGTCTTATTTCTTTGTGCAAACTCAGTAATTATGTGCATTTGTGCTTATCTCTATGCATTAGTACATAATTTTTTAAAAAATTATTTTCTGGTTTAGAATATCTGGAATCCCATTTTAAAGTTCTTTTACAGCAACTCCTTTTTAAAATTGTAGCCAACCACTGCCATCTAGTGGTCCTTTGGATTTTTCAGTTTATCCAATTTGTCAGGAGTATTTTATTTTCCTTTTGCCTTTTTAACCAACTTATAAGCTTTTGTTGAATTGGGGGTTTTTAGAATCTATCTTTTTCAACATTGCATGTTTGCATCTTAATATATAAAGCTAAATTTAATAAATAAATAAGTAAATAAATAAAATATTATTTTTACACATTATATGTTCTTTTTAAAAGTTTGGTTTTATTTATTTCCTGTGAGATTGCCTATTACAATATTTTTTGTGCTATATATCCCTTAGAACATGCATTTTATGTGCATTTTCCCCAAATATATCTATATCATGATGTGTGCATTTTTTGTTTATTCTACTGGTTCTGCATGCATTTTTTTTTAAAAAAAGCAGTCTCTGACCATAAATAATAATAAAAAAAGAAACTAGCATGAAAACTTCTCCATGCCAGAAATAGAAGAAATGATGTGCAAAATAAGGATCAAAAACTCAGGTTTATGCTAGACTTATGCTAGTGTTTTTAAATCACATTAAACAGGCAAGATATCGAAGCCAGTACACAATGAGTAAATACATTCTTAATCTAACCTTTATTTAGCATGATATGGTGCCTTGTCTTTTCCAGGTTATTATTTATCAGGGTGGTCAGATTTTTGATGGTGCAGCCCAGTTTCATGGGCGAGTGGGGTTTGCAAAAACAATGCCAACCACCAGTGCCTCCATCTTCATCAACAATACCAAGCTCTCAGATACAGGGACTTACCAGTGTTTGGTGAACAATCTACCAGACCGAGGAGGGCGGAATATTGGAGTCATTGGACTCAACGTCTTGGGTATGTACTTTGCTCTTTCAAAGATAAGTGATAGGTTTGAAATACTCATATTGTTTTTGGTGGGATGGAGGTGATCTGATGCATGAAACTTTATTTTTATCTAATTATTTCAATACCCATCTTATTTATTTTCAAAAGCATATTTATCATAAATCATATAGTACAACACCACAATTAACAGGCTTTTTTAAGGCAGTAAATTCTTACCTGGACTGGATGGGAACAATAGAATATAATGAAATGACAGTCTAAATAATGTTCCACAAACTCCTAAAAAGAAACAAACAAAAAACCTGTTGCTGATCTCTTGCATCCAGAAGATTTATTAATGTTTCTAGGCAAACATATTGTTGGTAGGCAAAAATAAAACAAAATAAAAATCTTGAAATAAATTATATATAAGAAATTACAAAGTGAGGACATAGCCTTAAACAGCTAGTAGTGGAGATACAAAAGGAAATGTACCACATTTTTATTCTTTTTCCCATTTCTTATTTGCTCACCTGTAGTTAGTAGTTCTAACAAGCATGGATTACATGGAATCTGTCTAAGTGTGATGTTAGCTAAAAGCTACCCTCCTTTTTTTCAAAAGTATTTTTTTTTTCCACTCTGGAAATGAAGTTCCTGTTTTTATATCTCACTTTAGGAAATTTTAGAATGTCTCTTAAATACCTTTCAGTGGTGAGTTTGAACTTACTTTATTGTTGCAAAGTGGGATAGGATGCTGTGATTATTTTCCTCATGTACATTACTCACTTGAATTTAGCATAATCATACCATAACAACAGCAGTTGCCATGCTTGTCCCCACAACATTATTCTAATCTCATTCCTGGCCTATGTGTGACATCTTGATAAGTTATCATTTGCATTCTGGCATTTTCCCCTTTATTCCAGGGTCCATCAAACAAAACAAGAACCTCAAGGTGTATAAAAACAGTTACACCACACTTGTTACGTGGGTGGCAAATTCAGGTGCCCAATAGTGGGTGTGATTGAAGAGGTGTTGTTTGGTTGTTTTAGGCAGATAAAAATATGTCCCTTCCCTCTTTTTTCCAATCATCCAACTTAAAGAGCTGGACACAGTAGTTCATACACTAACAGAATAACTTCTTGGTGGTATTGCTGCCAAGAAACCTACATGTCCATGTCGTCACCAGCATTTGAATTCAGCTTGAGGGAGAATTCATATTACTTTATAAATGTAAACAGTGGTTTGAAGTGGGGGCTGCCACTGAAAATCTGTCAGATTTGTGCAAAAGTGATAGAACACACAGTGCATTTCTGTTTGGATGTGCTTCTAGCTGGATACAATATGGTGCATGAAATGTCAAGAAGATGATGTAGTGTTCAAATGAAAAGAAAAAATATTGCGCATTTTGGTTAAATCTACATGGACATGTTCATATAGTTACCAGGATTTGAGCTTATCTTAAAAGAAACTTTATATAAACAACAGCCTGGAACAGGAGCTGCTGCCATGTCAGTGGCCCATCAGTTTTGCACAAGAGCACTAGACAATTGTAACAAATTTTAACTCTATGATTCTTCCCAGTTTTGTGCAAATCTGAAATAACAGTAAAAGGGAACAGGAAAGGGGTTAGAAATTGTAATTAAAAGTGTTCTCTCCCCAAAATTGCTACTAGCGACTCAGCTCCCTGCATGACTTTTTACATTACAGCCACTCCTCATTTAGTGACTACCTTGGTTAGCAACCATTTGTAAATATGGCAGTAATAAACGGTAATAAAAAATTCATTTTCCGCCCAATGTGTTCATTTACCGTGTGCCTAACAACAAAAGCCTTCAGTGTGAAACTCATTAAGGTCTGGTCAGTTTCAGGTAGTAGCACAGGAGGGTTCTAATCAACTAATTAAGATCACAGATCTGATCTTGTTAACTTGTAGTTAGCTCTTTTTAGGGAAGTGCTGCATGGGGAGAAAAGCAGAAAGAGATAACTTGTTTAAGCAATCTCTCTGTCCTATGAGAGGATAAAAAAAGGGGGGAAAATGGGTCAGACATGCGACAATTTCTCTGAATGAGATGGTAGCAACCAGTTATCTTCACAGAATCTCTTTCTCTCAGTTATGTGGTTACTTAGCAATTGTTTCACTTAACAACCAAGTTGTTGTGAGGGAATGTGGTCACTGAATGAGGACTGGGTGGCAATACTCTATTAAAGTTAAGTTATGACATAGCAGACTGTAGGAAAGTAGGTACACAAAGCAACTTGAAGAGGACAGAGTATTGTACTTAGGCCCACCTACTTTCTGGTGTCATGCTTGGTGGATGTTTTTCCTGCTGGTTGGTGACATGCTGAAGAGTTCAGTAAAGCCAGCTAATTAAACCCATCACTGCCTGTTACAGAAGGCCCACTCACACATCAGAGCAATACAAGTTGGCAGTGACTGGAACTGGGAGAATAGAGGCAGGATAGGGAATGGCAGTGGAAAGGGGAAATGGCACGCTGACTTAAGGAGGGGTGGATATCACTTTAACTCAGTAGGGCCCTCAGTCACTCTGTATCCCACCTGACTGCCCTGTTTCCATGCTGGAGAAAGGATTGTATGGGAAAAGGCAGGGATACACCCATCAGCCATCTCCTTGCTGAGATAAGTACCTGCATCTTGTCAATTAAATTTTTTGCAAAATGTTCTTCTCCTTTTTTAAAAAAAGCCAAAGCAATTTCCTTTTCTTAAAATGTCTTTTAAAGCTCATAGCTGTCTTAGGATGAAAGAGTGGCTTTGTTGACACTGCAGCAAGGAAGAAATGCTTAAAACACAAGTAAACACACTTTGTTACAGAAATCCACACCCCAGCAACAACTATCACACGTTAGCATTATGTCTCACTCAGTCCATAGTTGTATCATGTATGTATGTGTGGATACTTTGGACTCATTCAGTGACCAGAATATCAGAATTCCTAGCGTCCTTACTCAACGTGTATACATTTAATATACCAACAGTTCAATTTCCTGATTTCTAGGGGAAAAAATGAGATAGAAGATCCCTTTTTCCTTTGAAAGATAACTTCTGTAGGTTCTGGCATAGATGCGACAGTGATGGGCTATGAAAATTCAAGTTAGCTTCAGATAGTGGGAGATAGGATTGGCAGTAGAAGCCAGAAGTATATGACCAGAACCACTTACAGAAGACAAGGAATTCTCCCTTCCCTTGGTTTATTGTGGTATGTTTTGGAAAGTTTTTGCTAGTGTTGTCACTATCTTTTAAACTATGTATAGAGTTTATTTTTAGTGCTTCCTTGACCATGTTTGCATTTGGTGCTTTTAAGGATTTGGTACTTATTTACCCATAGTCATACCATCTTTCTGTATAGAGAGTAATATTAAGTCTCCTATCCTTATCCAGATAATGGGATTTGGCTTAAAGCAAAGCATTTTAATAGTATCTTTATTGTGTGAGCTGAGAGGGAGCTACAGATGTTGTCCTTCCTTGTGAGGACAATAATAAAAAATGGCCACAATTAAACCCGCAATTATGGCTGAGCTCAGTTGCTGTTACATAAGTCTTAGCAGGTTACCCTGCCTGTTGCTTCCTTATTAGTCTTGAGCCCTCTGTATCTTTTCATTTTTTCAAAAGACATCTATGTTCTATAGTCTACAGTTTGTAAAGGTGACGAGAATGTTGAAGAAAAACTACTCCATTCTTTATAAAGCTTCTGAACAATTCATCCCATTTTCTATTGTTACAGTTCCTCCATCTGCCCCAGACTGCAGAATTCAGGGTTCTTTGAATATTGGTAGCGACATCACATTGAGTTGTATTTCAGAAGAAGGCATCCCTCGGCCAACCTACAACTGGGAAAGGCTGGATAATGCTCCCAAGCTGCCTCCAACATCCATACAAGGTGACCATTCTATGTCCCCCTTTCTGTTTCATTTGGATGACAGACTAAGTTTTGCTTAATTTATTTTTCTGGCAATGTGGTCATAAGTTTTGCATTTTGCCCCAAACTGCTGCTTCAGTCATTGATATGGCAATCAATATTTGGCAAAGCACCCGATCCAAGTATGTCATGGAAGAGAGGAAAGCAATTAATGTTGCCCTGATAATATGAATGTAGAAACTCAATAAAAATAAAAAGCGCGGGGGGGGGGGAGAATCTGTGTTTTCGATGATAAAAGCAACTGAGCCTATAAAGCATTGGGTGCCCTCTAGTGGAATTTCTAATTATTTTAAATATTTTTATGCATGAAATAAAATAGCACACAGTACTTAATGGTGGCCAACTATTATGGCAAATTTACCAGAAGTCCAATAGATGCAATATTGTTCTTGTAGAAGATGATAATGGTTCCATGCTTAATGTTGTTTTGTTTGTAATATATTTTTCAGGAATAGTGATCCCAGGCAATCAGGTTCATGTAGCTAGGCTGAACATCAAATATCATGTACCCTGTAAGAATAGGTTATATGATATCACAAAGACATTCAAAGTTTTGGCAGTGCTTTCTGCCCTCACATGGAATAAATGCTAAAAAAACCAAAACCAAAAATGAAAAAAAACCTCTGAAGAGGAGGATCCAGGGCAGAAATGTCAATGAACAGATGCCTGTTCTTTTGCTTGTCTTATTTTTTTTATAAAAAAGAATCATATTCACAGAACTCATATAAGATCATTGTATTAATAATTCAACTGTATTGTTATTTTAAATAAGTTTATATTTGGTTCTTTCAAGGATATAGTACCTGCTTTTTTAAATGAATGTTCAAAGATTTTAAGAAGTATTTGCAATATAAAACTTTTTTTTTTAAAGTATATCAATAGCAACAAAATGCAGATAGCAGTCACTTTACTCCAAGTCATATAAGAAACACACACACACATACATTTTTAAGCTGATGAAAAGTGACTAATGATGGTCCTAAACAGGCTTCTCAGAGTATTTTGCCGAGGATGAATGTGTCAGATTTTGTAGTTAGAATAGTAATAGTAGATTGTAAATAGGAGGCTTATGAGCTAATCAGGTGAAAACAAAGCCAGAAATACAGGAAGGCAAGCTGAAGAGCAAGCTGAAATTTCAAAACAGATTACAAGAACAAGATTACGATTATTGATCTCAATACTCAACTGATTCCTGGTGAGACATATTTCTATCCAGTGCTTCTCCTGCTTTCCTCCACCCCAACTTGTTCTGAAATAACTTCTCAAAATCTTATTTTTCCTTGAGATGGATTTGGAGGCTCTATGTTTTACTGTTAACACTAATATGTCTTTGTTCCTTTGGAACAAAGTTGAAGGCATTCCATATTTTTCTGCTTTCAGATTGAACAGAATCCTCAGCTTCTGTCAGATTAGTCAGCCACACTTCATGAACCCCTTTTTCTGACTGTGAAAGAGAAAAAAGTCAGCCTGAAACTATGACATGAAATTGTTTTGCTTTCAGTGAGACACAAGTAATATGCTAATGCTGAACAAAAAGATACCTTGGGAAAAGATGAAGTTGCTTAAGTTTACTAATGTTCACATAAAGAGATAAGTTAGAAGTAGGACTGAAAGCTTGTTTTAAATGTGCAATCATAGAGTTTTCTTATATGCCTCTGGCAGAAACTATATACGTCACTGAGTTGGGTGATAAGCTAACCACTGGTAGCATTGATTGCAGGCTGCTGGTTGTTATGTATAAAGGCAGCAATGGCTAACAACACACTTGGAACTTAGTTTTTTTAGCTTTAATTTTAAAAATGATGTTGCATATTTTTTTCATTGATTACGCAGTGTTTCATTACATCTTACAAAGTGTCCTTGGAAAAAGTTCTTAAAATATACAAAACAAATATAGGAAATCAATAAAATAAAGATGAGCTGATTTCTGCTAGATGGTGTCTTTAGCCATTTGTGGCCAAAACACAAAAAATAAGACTATAGCAAGGCCTTAACAAACTGTTACTTTTAATTATAGTATCAGTGGGTCAAAATCACAAACAGCTGTTGCTACTATAGTGGAAATGATTGTGAACCTAGGCTTTGGGTCAATATTATAGAGGAGATAACACACAGGAAATATTTCTCATGGTGATGATGGTAATGTTATGTGTGTGAAAGTCACCCACCTGAATTTTATTGATATGTCAGCAGTACCCTGCACATGGAAATCTGTTTTTCCAGGAACCAGAGTTACAGGCTAGGTTCTTTTTTTTTTTTTCTTTTTTCTAAAGATTTCTTCACAGTACCTTATTTATACAGTTGATAGACATTTAAACCAGCTGAGAAATTAAGCACTTAAAACTCAGGATTAGATCAAGGGCTTGTGGCAAAGGCTTGAGTTAAAATAATCTTCCTGGAAACATTGTCTAAAACTTCCTGTGGTTCCAGACTGAGAGAAGAGATTGCCTGAAGCATCTTAAGAGCTATGTCACTTTTTCCCTGCTAAATATTTCATACAGTATAACAGATGCATTTATTTTCTACCCCAAAATTTACTTAAATATTCATGTATTTGTTTATTTGCAAAATTCCCTTAATTTTTGTTAGCAGAAGTTAGGACAGCCTTCCCAAACCTGACATTCTTCTGGAAGTTGCAGTCCTAATGTATTTGTTGGGGAGGGCTTGATTAGATGGAGAAAAAGCACTGTATACTGTAATCTTTGGTTGGATTTCCTAAGCACTCATTGATGAGTCCTGATTCAAGAGCTGAAATGTTTTCTTTTCTGGAACAAGAAAGAAAGAAAAAAGAAGGAAAAAAGTTGAATAGTTACACACTGTCCTCAATTTTCTTATTAAAGTGACAGACTGTTGACAGCTCTCTTTTTTTTTATTTTTTAGTTTTCTTGCTGTGTTCCCTTGGTCCTAGTTTTTCAAATATATACAATAATAACCTTTAAGAAGAAAATGACCACTGTAAGCTTCTTAAATTCTAGTCTTATCTGTAAAAGATGCTTTCATCTGAAGGTTATTTTCTAATCTATCTTTTAAGAGCCTTCCAATACAACTTTTGTATTGGAAATTTTTTGTTGGATTTGCATTTTCAAGTTCTGGTAATGATTCTCCTCCCTTTTAATTTAGAAGGTTTTATTTGTTTTATTTTTGATCTTTCCTGTCTAGATCCAGTTCAGGGTACTCTTCTTCTACGCAATATTAGCTCTGTGTCATCAGGACGTTACCAGTGTATGGCCTCTAATGTCATTGGAAGCAGCACCTGTTCACTTGAACTTCAAGTGATTACACGTGAGTTAGATATAGTGAAGTATGCAGAACTTGTTCTCTTGCATTGGGATGTGTGCTGCATTTTAAATCTTATATTAGTGTTGCAGATTTTCAGGTAATAATCCTTTCCATTGCTTTTTTATATTAGAGAAATCCATCACCAAACCGTATATAAACTTTCTGTAGTACATACATACATATATACATATATATCCCTAATATATTAACTTACACTTCTCCAATATAGTTTTTAATGTGAATGTTTCTAATGTACATTTTTTAAAAAATCTGTGTGCACTCTTCTGTACAGTTTCCCCAAATATAAGCTCTTGTTATCACTCATAAATAAATAATTTTTATTGCAGATTTTTTACCTAAGAATGATGAATGCTACTGGATTCTGCTATCTGAGGGTGCCTATGCTACTGCAAAGCCCATTTTGGTAGATTCTGCCAATTCACTCGCATAGAAAATCTGTGGCAAATTTCTTTAATATCCCTAGTCTTCTTGGTTCTGTTCATCTCTGACCTTTTTTATGGGAAGGTCAGCAATAGAGGAAGGTTTTTTCTTGCTATACCAGACATTTAGAACAAATGAACCATTATGTGGCTGATTGATAATTGAATTTTCTTGTACAATTTTATTTTTTTCTACAAGCAGCAATGAGTGATTTAGTTTTGCAAGGAAGGTCTATTTTCTGCACACATCTCAAGTCCAAATTGCCATCTTAGAGCTGTTATTGTAGAAGGAGAAACATAATAACTGTAGCACCAAGGCAATATTATTGGGATGTTGAATTGTAACTGCGGCACAGGAGAAGAGTGTAAATTCTCTTTTCTGTACTTTGGCTCCTTGGGGAAGATAAACGCACTCAGGGAAATTTTAGCTTAGTAAAACTATATCTGTTTTACTTCCTTATATATTTCATTGTTTCAAAATTGAATGCTTTTTTTCTGTCACATTCTGAAGAAATTGGTACATTTTGTTCTAGGAAACAAAATAAAATACTTACACATCTGCATTGCCAAATTCAATAGATTTGGCTGTTTCCAGCAGGGGGAAGACCTTTTATGTCTCTTCACTGCATCTCTACTAAAGAAGAGGTACCTGTCAGTAATCACTGAATAACTATTAAAGATATGGCATCCCTCATTCACACCATGCACAATTACATCTGACTTGTTAAAGCAGGAAGGGTGATAGAAATAGAGACCAAGGAGGGTCTCAGTGTGAAGAAGTTCATATACTACTTTGTCTCTGTTCAGCCTTGGCATCAGACAGAGTGCTAATTACCCTGGCTGAGCTCAGATATAGCTGAATACATAAAGTTATCCCAAAATCCAGTCATTTAGTCACTCAGTTGAATATGAAGAAGTTAATGCTGTCTGAGTGGATAGGCAGAGCATTTATACTCTTCTAAAGATCATTTCCATCTCTTTATGAAGGAATTAGAAAAGTTGGGGCAGTTGTTTGCTTTTCTAAAAGAGAACTAAACAAAATTCTTATATATGTTTACCAATCCTATAGCAGACCCTCTGTATAATTATTAATTTGCCCCATCACCTTGTCCCAGGATTGCAGACATCTGTAATGGGTTTAAAGCTTTTTTGGCTATGCATAGATTGCATGTAATAATTTCACTTTGCTAAAAGCTCTCTTGTTTGGATGAATGCCAGAATCCACTCTGAAATGTGCATATGGAAACATTTCTAGTGCGACAAAAGGTTGGGAAGGTGTTAATAACCTCTATGTATTACACCACAAGTTACAAGAATATGTAAGACAACATCGAGCACATACTCATTCTGCACTAGATTCCTTACACTGAACTTTTGACTCACAAATGCTTTTTTGTATATGATTTTTGGTTACTTTTAGGAATACAGCTGGTCTTTCCTGATGTCTGCTGTGGTTCTTTGAACATGCCCATGTGTTCTTTCTACTCAGATTTTGCATGTGTTCCATGTCCCACACAGCTAACCCTCGGAATATTGGCCTGATTGCTGGAGCTGCAGCAGCAGGAGCAGTTGTGCTTATTGTCTGCATTGTCTTGGTGGCTGTTACACTCTTTTATTGGAAAAACAAACACAAGGAGGAAGAGGAAGAGGAGATTCCCAATGAGATAAGGTTTGGCCTCGGAAAAGTAATTTGTCTACCCTTCCAAATTTCTTTCCTTCCTTCCAAGCAGGAATGTCTCCAGGCTTCAGAAGGAGAAAGATGTTACAGTTACTTCCTATGTGAGTGTAATGAATCCAAATGAGATGTTAGCATATCAATTCTCATTCCTAATTCTTATAATACTAGGAGTGGTGTGGTTATGCAAAGCCAGTTATTAATGGTGTAGGCATAAGTGCAATGCTCATCCATCATCTTTCCTGAGATGTTAGCAAGAGGGACACATGGAATACTCCTGGTTAGAGAAGTAGAGTTTGTTGATCGTTCGTGGCAGTCAAAAGCAAGGGATAAATTCTTTGAGAGAAAAGAATTCCTTGCAATGCCAGTTAATGGCAGTAACCTAAGAAATCACCATGGCTGATTTCTCCCTTTGTCCATCATCACTGTGTATCAGCTTTGACAGAATGACGCCAGGATATTGGCATGAAAAATTAGAATGTAAAACTTAAAGTAATTATGTCAGTAGTTACATATTTGGGCAAACAATCAGGAATTAAGATGTTGATATCAAAGAAGTGGAATTATTGGGTGTTTTTTTGCTCTTCTACTTTATTTATGCATACATGCACATCAGTGAGGAAGTGTTTCTGTTCATTCTGGAGATGTGTGGATATTGGGGAAATGTGAAGGCAATCCTAATTATGTCTTTTTTTTCCTTAGAGAGGATGATTTGCCACCCAAATGTTCTTCATCCACAAAAGCCTTTCACGGTGATGCTTCCTCATCTGAAAATGACACTCTCACCTCCTCCAATACCTACAACAGCCGATACTGGAATGACCCCAAAGCAAACCATACCACAGACTCCTTCACTCACCTCAACAGTGATGCACGGCAGGCCTTCTCTCGTTCTGGAAGCACCAATGCTCGTTCTATATATGCTAACGGAGGTCACCCCGCACCCCCTCCACCGAAGACATTGGTAGTGACAACCAATACAGCTCCATCTCCACAGGAGATGGCCAGGAGTAATGGATCAGTGAGTCGGAAACCACGACCCCAACACACACGGTCCTATGCTGTGAGCCAAGCAACGCTGGAGAGGATAGGTGCTGTGCCTGTAATGGTACCAGCACAGAGCCGAGCGGGCTCTTTGGTGTAAAAAATGGCTGTGGTTCTAGGAATTTGTTACAGTGAGTGGGAGTGAAGATGGGCCTAATAAGAGACTCTCCTCTTCCTCCCTGAGATGAAGGGGAAGATCTGTGTTCTTCCCTCACCCCAATCAACTGAACCCAACTAGTGTGATGATCCCTCCCTTATTACCCCACCCTCATGATCTCAGGGGCTCCTCAGCTATGGCTGTATGTGCCAAGGCCAAAAGGAGGCCATTTAAGGCATCAGGGGAAGGAGACCACACTTGCTTTCTAAGGTCTGCTATATGAAATTTCTATTAGTATGGTGAGCCAGTTGGAATTTATAAGGTTCAGAGGTCAGTAGATGGGCTCAGTTGCCTTGAGGTTAGCCCATTGCTGCTTGGCTCAAAACAGATGATGGTGAGGGGAAACTGGTAAAATTCTGGCCATGACTATTGATCTCAGAGAAAAAAGGCAGAGAAAAAAAAATAAGCTGGGACAAAAGATGAGGGAGGGAGGGCAGTTGATTTGAGAGTTATATTTTATTTAATTCTTTTTTGGAGTTCTTTATTTTCCATCTTCCTCCCTTCTCCTGCTTCCTCTCATTCTCCAGATGGGATGTTTCCCCCTCTTGCACTAATTTTCTGGATGCTTCTCACATCCCTTGTCACCTCCATGGCAACTCTGGGCACCTTGGCCTTGTTCCCTGATGGGCTGCTTGGCATCTGTCTGGCCTGCTGCTGCTGCTGCTGTTTGGCTGTTGTTGAAAGGAGGGATTTGGGGAGGGCATGGTGTGGGGTTGAAAGCTGAAGCCTCCATTGCTTAAAAGAACTGGCTGTGTATTTTCTAGAGTGTGTGGCTGGCATTTCTCAAAAGAGCTAGATTTCCAAAGCTTTTGGCATCTGCATGGCATGTCCCCATATATGGCTGTGTGGGGCTGGCCTGCATGGTCAGGTTGATAGTTGACCATTCACACATTCAAGGCATCCATTTTAACCCTTCCTTTACTGGATATGGACTTACTATAGTAGTGGGAGAGAAAAAGGAAGGAAGGGAGGGAGGGAGGGAGGGAGGGAGGGAGGGAGGGCGGAGTAATAAAGCAAGAAATCAAAGAGCAGCAGAAAGATGGATCATGGTTACACTACCCCTCCCTTCTCTTTTCTTGAAGTGTGGTCTGCTCTAAATGGTAGTCCATGGTGGCAATTGTCACTCTTGTAACTTCATTAGCCTTAACTAAACAACAACAACAACTGAGAATTCAGAAAGAAAGAAAAGCAAGGGTCTTCCATGCTTCATAGAGGGCTTGGAGTTGGGCAGGAAGAGAGTACATTTCTGAATACCTCGAGGAGGCACAGCCAGGGACACGTCACTGAGTCCTGCTGTCCACACCTGCCTCAATGATCACTGACACACTGGTCTTAAAATAAACTTCCTTTGGAAGTTCTTAACAGGATTTTCTTCTCTGCACTGACAGAATATATCCTTCTGATCAAAGCTTGGGATTAGGTGGACCTTCTTCCACTGGCTCCCTTCCATGTTCCAAACTGCACTGGAAATGAAGTTCCTAGAGATCAATCTCTACTGCTCTTCCACTTCCCATTCTGCTTCACTCTAACTTCATTTTTTTCTTTCCAAATGGTTGTAAAGGCCATTAGGAGAGCTCTCTGCATGGGCCATATACCATCTATGCCATGCCATCGTCAAGAGAGCCCTCTAGGTTGAACTAGGTTTAAAGCTTAGCTGTGCCTTTTTTGCTTTTTTTTTAAACACCTCTCCTTCCCATTTACTCTCCTTCTTCCCCCACCCACTCCAAAATAGTGCAAATGTACTTGCTCTATCAGTTTCAGAGCACACCAGGAAGACAGATGGCTGCTGTATTTATATATGTTTTCTAGGGAGCAGTATCTCTCCTCCCATATTCACTGCCGGTTTCTCGTTTTATTATTTGGAAGTTGTGTGATGGCATTGCTGGAGTAGGCATAGCTTAGAAGAAAGAAGAATGGCTTTTAAAGAAGATAGTGCAAAAACAAAGAAAAAAATACTACATAAACACACTTTTTCCCTCCCTGCTTTTATAACAATGGGAAAGACAAGAGACATTTTCAAGAGATGCTGCCTACAACAGCCCACAACTAGTGCTCAGAAAGCTCTTCCTGGTTCTACTGTTCATGAGACTGTTCACTCTCCTCTTTCTTTGTTCTTTCTAATTGTCTAAAAGAAATAATAAAACTTTTATTCATATAAAAGGGGAAATGATTGTCTCTGAATTTGATTATTTGCTATATGAATACTCAGAACTTCCTCTTAGAATAGGGAGGGGTAGAAGGTTCAAGGATCAAAGCAGCCTCTCTTTGCAAGATCTTTCTCTGACCACAGTTGCTGAAAATGGGCAATGTGGTTTCACATCATTTTGAGAAGGAAACAAGAAAACTATAATTAAGTTCTAAAATAGACAAGTTTTTTTTAAAGAATCACAATCCTTGATGCCACAATCCAAATAAAAATCCTAGATCCACCCATCTATGTCACATGGTCCTGTTCACTTTGCATCCTCGTTCCACTCTAGATGGCTTTGTGTGGCTCCCAACCACCAAAACATCATTATTCTACCAATTCTAGATCAGTTTTAGAACACATACGTTGTGCAACAGAAAGTCCCAGCTTCAAGCTAGGTTATCTTTGATTAAAAGAATCAGATTGTAAATGATGGGATAAACTTCTGCCAGAGCTGCTGAAGAAGCCAGCTACAAGGACAAATAGAAATAGGAAGCCACAGAAAAGGTGAGCAGATATTTAGGGCACTGAAAAGCCTATGATAATTCATACTGCTCTTTTTTCAATAGCAACGCGCGTGCATACACACGCACACATACATACCATTATCAGGAAGCTGAATGTTGCACTTGTGCTATAAGCTATTACAATCAAGATGGAAGTTGGGGGGGGGGGAGATTGTCCCATGGTGACTTAGCATCTTTTGTGTGGACATTTATGAATGTATCTTTACATAAAAGAATCAGCCTTGTAGCCTTTAGTTATGTGAATCTTAAAATTGAACTTGTATGAGTAAAAACAACCCCCTACAGAACAAAAAGTTTTTTGTTTTTGTTTTAAATTTGGGGTTAAAAGGAGGTGAGAAAATACAGGTTGTATTGAAAAGAGGCTATTAGCTGTTGTTTCATCAGAGGCTTAAATTTGGACTTAATTGTGGTTAGAAATGGGCTGAAATAATGTTTATGTACAACCAGCCCTGAATTGCTAAGTGCATTGTGGAACAGCTGATGGATCATTATCTATGAGAAACAAATAAAAAACTGAAAAACAAATTTGAGTATGGTAGAAAGGGTCTAAAACATTGAACTTTTATTTTATGGCAATAAAAGCAGAATGAAACCTCTTAACATGTAGAATAAATGTCCCAACTCTAACATTTAAATCATTTCAGCACTGTGATTGGGTAAGAACAATCTGTTGACAATCAGTCCACCAACCTCATGGAGCTCTCAGCTATTTTATTTTCAGGCCTTACAGGCCACTCCAGTGTACCAACTCTGAATAGCATGCAAGTTCCCCAGTACATAATTGGGATTAAAATAGTACAATCTGTTAAAAAAAAAAAAATCCAGCAACCAGAAATATTCCTGTAGAATATTCCTGTTCCATAAGGAATCTGGGGGAACACTATCCATTTTCCCAACTGTCCACCCTATCTGCAGAACATATTGTTTGTTTGCTGCAAATCACAAGATGGACACTGATTTTGAACAGTGTTATTGGAGGAGAAAGGTTTTTCCCTTGATCTCCCAGCAATTCCTGTGAATGAGGTAAATGATTCTCCACTTGCAGCAGTGTCAGGCCTAGCCCAAGGAACTCCAAGAGACCATGTAAATTCAGTCCAGCAATGTTTATTAGCTACAACCTCTAGCAAGAATCTTCCCAGACTGAAACCCCAGTTCCCAAGTAATGCCAGCCACAACATCGTGAATTCCTCAGGGAGGTGCCAGTCTTATCCTCTTATCTTTCCCTTGCGCCTCAGGAGATGAAAGAAAATGTTTTTCTCCCTGAGTCTGGCCTTCATAATTCCATCATAAGCAGGGAAACAATAATCACAAACGGGTACTGGAATGAAGAAAGATTTAAATCTTTCTATGACTCTTGTGGCCATGATCACCATTTCTCTGTTGTAAAATAGCAGTGCCTTTAAGCTTATTCCCACCCACTGATCCCAGGACAGTCAAGATCACTATTTTCCTGTTGCTTATAACACACTTTAATTCCTCCAGCAATCCCAACCCTAGGAAGACAAAGATGTAGGGCAAAGTGAGAGCAGTGGTTCCTTTAGGGTCGTACTATTGAACACTGGTGTAGGACCTCACCATCTGGAAGCCCCAAATTTAGCACCACTTAATCTTGTTCTGAAAAATATGAAAGCCAAAACTCCCCACCTTACTGGCACAGTAGCATTCTCTTCTTGCAGTAGCAAGAATGCACAGTAGCATTCTCTTCTCTGCCCTTGGAAAGCAAAGGGAACAAAATCCCATGTGGAATACTCAGAATGTACATGATGGGGGCAAAAGACATCTTGTTTAAGGCTGCCTCTGTCCTGGCTGTGTCACTGGATGGGAGGAGAATGATCTTCCATTGACTCCAGCAAGAAGAGGCTTGGTCGGCCAGATGGTATATTTTACCTGTGACTTGAATCTAGATTTTAAAGAGATCTTCAGTCTCAGCAGCCAAGAGCAAAGATTTAAATCATCCCATATTTAGGAGTTTATGGATAGGTATGAAAAAGTGTCTCTGTACACTCATCCTTTGGCATGCACTCAAGTAGGACCTGTCCAGGCAGGATTGGTTCTACCTAAATAGTTGCTTAATCCTGTTTTCTTCGAATCTGGGAATTCATAAAATACCGAGTGGGAAAGGATTCCTTGTTCTGCGTAGAACCTGAATGTAGAGTGCGATAACACGATGATCTACATGTCTCAAGTGAAGTAGAGTTCATTTCCTGAGGCTGTCTATTCCACAGAGAAACATCACTTTCTATTAGGAAATTTCTCCTTGTATTTGCCTGAGATGTATTTACCTGCAATTTCCAGCAATTCATTCTACACCCAGTCTCTGAACAGACAAATAAGCCAGAGTCAGAATACTGAAAAGTGAGCAGAAGATGATACCAGATATTCTTTAAGAATGGCTTGGACAATTGTTTACAGAAATCTAGACCCTGAATGAATTTCCCCAGGTCAGATGGCCAATTACTCCGTGTGTGTGTGAGAGAGTGAGAGCAAGAGCGAGTGAGCATGGGAGCACATGCATATATACCTTCTCTAGGCTGCCACTGGACTTCATAGCTTATACAGATAGTCTTCAGGTAATGATAGTAATTGGGACCAGAATTGCCATCGCTAAGTGATGTAATTGTAAAGCGCAAGGTCATGTGACCACATCGCTCAGTGACGGCAATCCCGACTCTCTCCATTGCTGCTGTTAAGTAAGGATTGAAGGTCGTTAAGCAAGTCCCAGGTGGCTGGCAAGCAGGCTGGTAGGGAGGTTAGTGGCTGCTGCTGGGGGCGGGGGGTGCACAGTTGGCTGACGCAGCATGAGCACAGCAGGGCCAGGGGTGGCTGCTGCTGGGCAGTGGAGACTGCAAGTGGCTTACCAGAGCAACTTGCAACCTTCCCTGCCGGCTTCCCCATTGACTTTGCTTGTTGGAAGTCGGCAGGGAAGATCGCAAATGGTGATCATGTGACTACAGGACACTTCAATCATCATAAGTGCAAGCTGGTTGCCAAATGCCCAGATTGCAATCGTGACTGTAAGAGTACGTTGAGGGCCGGTCATAAGTACCACTCATTCAGCACTGTTGTAACTTCAAAGAGTCACTGAACAAGTCATTAACTGAGGACTACCTGTATCATATTAAGCTAATTGCTCTTTTTTGGAGCGGTGGCAAATCTCACTGGATGAATTCCCTTTTCAGTTTACTGTATCCAGCCCCAAGCAAATGACTGTCACAAAAAATCTGTTGTCTGAGCTGAAATTTGCCCATTTCTTTCTTCTGATAGACCATTGTTTTCTCAATAGTTCAGTGTAATCCAGCCTTCCCACCTGCATATTTCTGTTTTGTTTCCCAGTCACATTGGTCTATGGGTATGTCCTCTCAAAGTAGAACGAACATTTATTCATGATCTCCATGCATGGTAGACTTCACTTGGTGTGCTGCACCCTAGGACAGAAAGCCTTCAGCTTATTTGCTATTAAAAATTTTAGATGTATGTTGCCTTGGTACAAAGAAAGTGCAATTTGTGAACTGCATCCTCAGATCTTGAGCATCTCAAGTATATATATACAATTCTAAAGGATGTACAGATGGCAACAATGAACATGTTTAGCTTTGAGAAAGAATAGATTTGTTGGAAACAAGACCAGGTTAACTGAGCTAAGATACAGTATGATAAGAGTCTTCAAATAACTGGAAAGCATAATATATAGGAAAGTTAAGATCAGTCCTCTATTATCCCAGAGAGCGATAATGGATGTAAGTTACAGGAAGGCAAATTCTGGCTGAGTATTAGGACAAAATTCTCTAACAGTCATAGGGAATTGAATTTTGGAGCTAATTACCTAGAGAGGCGGCATATTTCCCTTTTTTGGGTGTGTCTGAACAAAGTATAGACAGTTGTTTAGACATACATTTGAGCAGAGGATTGGACTCAATGGTGCCTTCCAGTGCTATGGTTCTCTACAGCTACCAACATTTTAACAAGATTTTAAGCAACTGGAATCAGAATTTTTTTTTTTGTCTGCGCTCAGTCATTGCTGACCCTGCAGTGACTGCTTGGACGAGTCCTTGCAGTTTTCAAGGCAACTGTTTTTCGGAAGTGGTTTGCCAGAGCCTCCTTCCTAGGGCAGAGCCCAGCTGGTGCATGTAAGACCACTGAACTTACATGTATGAAGCAATTCAGCAGATGAATTTAACATTCAATATTGGGAGGGTGCTTGCACTCTATTGTTCTTTGATTTCATTTCTTATCAACTAATGCTGGATATTAAGATACCGCCTTGGACATATTTAGCATAACTTACAGATAGATGTGCAATATATGAACTCTATAGGACTTGCAACTTTTTTTGATCTGATTACAAAAAAATTACTAAAAAAAAAGAACTCATCCTACATTGTTGACTTGGTTTGAAAAGTAAGTTCACATGCAGCTGGAAAGAAACAGCCTATCTTACAACTAAAAAAGCATTTGTTAGAACCAAGAATTTATACCTGTAAACAAGAACCATTTATTTCTCTTAGTTTCATGTTGCAGTTCTGTAGTCATGATGAATGGACTACTTCTTAGCAAATTCCCATATTCAGCATGTCTCTTTGTCTGTAATCCAAGACTATTGGGCAGTCTTTGATTCATTGGGAGATGTTTCAATGACCTTAGAAATGCACGGTGTCACTGAGATTTGCCCTCTGGATTTGGGCAATACGTTCTTTTTCTTCAAATGCTGTGGTCTGACATCTGCTGGAAACCACTGGAACCGCACCCGCAGAATTATACCTCTGTCAAGTGATTGGTCATTCCCTGCTTTTGTTGTTGTTGTTTAGTCGTTAAGTCATGTCCGACTCTTCATGACCCCATGAACCATATTGCGCCAGGCCTTCCTGTCCTTCACTGCCTCCCTGAGCTTGCTCAGTTTCATGCTCATTGCTTCAGTGATGCTATCTAACCATCTCATCCTCTGCCGTCCCCGACTCCTCTGCATTTTTGAACTGCAAAACAATGAGTTAATGAGAGGAAATAGATCCAGATGTTTGCCTTAAGATGGGGCAGCTTAAAAAGATGAATAATTTTACCCCAGCTTTTATGCCATTAGGAAAGTAAGCTTGGCTGATAAGGAGACCAGAGCAAATGCAACTCCTTTAAGGAAGACAGAGGAAAGAAAAGATGCTGTAAGGCAAACAGTCAGGGACTATCCTGGCGAAATATTCCAGCATTGTAAGAAGGATTTCTATTCATGTTTCCCTTGCTGGGAGGAGGAAACTTTTGATGGGAACAATGGTGGGAAAACCCATGCTGTAAGGTCCCTGTGGGTTTTGTTTCTGTCCATTCCAGGGTATACAAAGAAGCCATTCTTTGGACCATGAACTTAGGGCTTACATTAAAGGTAATCATTCCATTTGAGGTTTTATCTGATTTAAGAGAAGATGCTTAGGAATGAATCCTGAACTAGGAAGAAGTATTTATTATTCTGGTGAGGGCAGGACTCCTGGTGTCCCTCCTTTTCCCAAAAGCCTTTGGGGGAACCAAGGGGCTAGCAATGGGGTCAGAAAGGTTTCCTTAACTTTTATTATGCCTTTTTCACTCTGAGAAGGTAGATAAACATTCTTCCCAAAGTCAGCCTCACCATGGAAACTGCTGGTGGGTGGTGAAGCTGAATGTTTTAAAAGGTACAGTGAAGGGGGAGTTGAGAATTCTCCTACCTCACTATAGAAAAATGAAAAGAAATAAAGGAAAGAGGAGGGAAATGGTATTTATTGCCATTATCAGTTTATTTATTTCTGCCAAATATAAGGAGGCTGTTTAGATTTCTCTGGGCCTGGAATTGCACAGTACACAAGGCATGGTTTATTGAACAAACCATAGTAAACTGGCTCGTACATAACTCTAAAGCTTATACTATGGTTTATAAACCACAATTAGTACAATCAGTTACACTGATGAACCGTATTAGGACTTAATGTTATGGGTGAATCCAGCCTGGATATAGATATGAGGCCCGTGCAGAAATTTGAAGGGTGCTTTGCTTCAACAAGTTTTAAGGAAAGCATCTTTAAGGTGACCTTGCAAAACCATGACTCTTCATCTCTCCATTTTAAAAGTGAAGTGGAAACTATTGGAAATGTTGGGCTAAGCTCCTTTGTCTGCTAATGGAACTGCAGGATTGAGGTTTTCAGGTAAAACAAAGCATGGCTGCCCAGAACACTCCTAGCATTTCTGCGTGTGTGTGTGTGGGGTGTCTGAGTGGGTTAAGACAACACACAAGTGTTGCAATCTAAACAGAACTAATGAAATAAAAAAAGCCACTAAGTGAGACCAGAACCAAATTATCTCTGCAGCCATGATTAGAGGTGATGAGTTGTGAATGTATCCCATATCACATTTCTACTAGGAAGCCAGAACATCTGTCGGAGCACAGGCTGGAAATGATTGTCTTATGCTATGAAAGTTTCATTCTCCCAAGTGTGAATAACATTCAATAGCTTATTCTCCCAGGCATAAATTACGCTTTAAACTCTGTTGGTCACTGCTTTCTTTTATAGTCATTGAGCACATGCCTTTGTCCTAATTCCATTGCTCCTATTGCAAGCACGCTGGTGCTAGCTAGCAGACTCAGGGTTATAGATGATAAATGGCCCATAGTCTGTGCAAGTCATTTTTTCTTGCTCTCCAATTTAAAATGAAGGACAGGAATCTTAGATATTCCCACTAGAGGTCACTCTCACCATGAGATGTTCAGTCATGCTCTTAAGCAAGCAGATGTAAATTACAACCAGAGTCTGACCGGCAGCTTTTTGTGTCTAATCTTGGGGACAAGGCTACAGTCCAAATCCCAGTCCATCAAGCTGTGTGTCTGTGATCCCTTAACATGCAACATATGCATCTCATTTCCCTATTTATTCAGCTACTTGCAAACCTAATTTAAATTAAAACTTTCAAAACACTTATTACTGTGGAAAACTCCAAAGGAAGGGAAGTGTTGACAGTAATAAACAATTTCCTTCTCTACTGTAAAGTGGAAGCTTTCAGTTCCCAGTTTTTCCAGTACATAAAAATATGGAATCTTTTCCTGCAATCACAGTTTTCTAAGGCATGTCCTTGGGATATTGCTTGGTCAACATTATGACCAGCAGTCTATAATGGCATGTGTACTCAAATAACAAAACACTAGGGGATGCTGTTGCTTCTGAAATGCCAAAAAAACCAACCAAACAAAAAAAACACCAAAATCTCAGGAGGCGGATCAAGGTTAATGTATTTCAAAGAGAATGCTGGGTAATACTTGAGAAGGTTTATTTAGCTCAAGCTTGGTGGAAGCCAGGAGACATTCACGTTTCAGGAAGGGTGAGCCACAAAGCATAATGATGTCATGCTGTCCAGAACAGACCAAATGTTTGGATCCAATTTCACATCTACAATTTCAGGGCAAAACTGAAGCCACCCTGGCATGCTGTGGCTCCAGACAAGTTTAAAAACCATAAGAATGTCCAACAGTCCATTGAGTCAAGCATTTCTCAGAATAACCAGTCAGATGTCACTTTGAGAGGTGGAAGCATAGGGCAATAGCTCTCTTCAATTATTGTTTTTCAGTGATTTTCTGGAAAACTCTGCTATGTGGTTGTTTAAATCCTTTTTAAAGTTGCCTGCTATTTACAGCATGTGGTTTAGAAGTGAGATGGGAACAGGGGTACAATGCACGATTCATCTCATGCACCTAACTCCTTTGTAAAGCTTTGTGCATATATAATACATTGGGAGTGGAAGCTCATACAACTGAATTAGCTTGCAGTATGGATAAGGCAGGTTCCTTGATTTCAGGAGGCCTGTAAGGACATTCACCTGAAGGAATTTATAAGCTCCTGGTAGTCCTTAGTGCCAAAGAGGTGCACAAGATATCTTTGTTGGGGGAAGACTTGGATGTCTTCTCTCGTCTCCATCCATGTACAGCCTTTAAAAGACTCTGAGACATTCAGAGACAGAATTTTTATTTATTTTCTCTTTTTCTTTTCTTCATTGCAATGTCTATATCTCTTAATAAAAGAGAAGAGGAGGAGGCATAAGGGGGGCTTCAGTGGAAGGATGAGTCAGGCAAATGGCTTCCATCTTTCCTCTCTCCAGTGGGTGCCTCTTTTGGATTTTCATGTCCTTTATTTGCAGATGGATGTCATAGAAGCAAGGATGTAAGGATAGAGATATATGAAGATATAGTGAATGTTGTTGGTATAAACTAGAATTAGTTAGATTTCCTTTTCTGTTACATTGATTGATTAAATACCATCAAGTTGGTGTTGACTCTTAATGACCATATAGAGTTTTTCCAGGATGATCTATCCTCAACTTGGCCTTTTAAGTCTCTCAATAGCATATTCATTACTGTTGTAATTGAATATATCCACCTTGCTACTGGTTATCCTTTTCTTCTCTTCACTTTTTCCAGCATTATGGACTTCTCTTCCCATAATGTATCTGAAATATGATCATTTAAGCCTTGAGTGAGAACTCTGGGTTAATTTGTTCAATGATTCATTTGCTTGTTTTCTATGCATGAATCTTCACCAATACCAGAGTTCAAAAGGGTCAATACTCTTTCTATCCTGCTTCTTGAAAGTCTAACTTTTGCATCTATAGAATGTCACAGGGAAAACCATTGTCTGCATAATTCTGATCTTTGTAGGTATAGACATGTTATGGCATCTGAATATCTTTTCCAATGCCTTCAGGCCTTCATTGCTAGTCTACCAAATACTATGTCTATCTTATTTTCTGTTATATCCTATCTTTAATTTATTTTGCATACTACTGCTTACTGTTTTCTGCTCTCTGAATAATATTGCTTATTCTGAAAGGGAATAGCATGTTGGGGATATATAGCCCCCCCCCCGCATATATAAATACATGCACATTTGCAGAAAAGTACCTTTTGATCCTGCCAAATGGCTCCACCATTTTTCTTTTAATGGTGTAACAGGCACAATCCACCAGAAGCTTTTAACCTGACTACTTGATGACCTCTGCTTCACTCTTTGGGAACTAACTCCATCATTTCAGAAGCACAGGTCTCCTTTTTCATATACCAAGTGGCCGTTTTTTCTACTCACTCTGCCCACCAACCCCTCCACCCACGGGGCAGACTAGATACTAATTCTTGTCATTGCCATAAACAGTTGTTTTCTCCTGATTAAGACTGGGTCTGAAACAAATTTAAATGCCGAGATTAGACTGGGATAATTACTTGAAACTGACTTTGCCCTCAAGCAAAGTTCACTCAATTGCTTTCATTTGTTAACTTTGCTAATGCAGATATCAAAACAAGGCACTTTATGATCTCTAAGCACTTCTGTAAGCACTTTATGATCCTTTCTGAGTACTTCACTTAAGTATTCATTGTGTGATACAAATACCTGTTGCTGAAATAATTAAGAGAAGGAATACTATCACCATGTCCCATCCCCATTTTTGGGGTTTACAAAGAATTCCGTGGCATCTCAACCATTTATCCTTACCAATACCCTCTGAAGCAAGTTTCTGTGGTAGTGCAATATTTCTAGTGGGTAGCAGGCTGGGGAAAGCTGAGTTCTAACAAATATTTCCCAATTTGAACTTGTAAAGAGTGATTACAGGAGAGGAGCAAACTCCTTCACTATCAGTGTTTTTCCTTTCAATTTCCCTCATCTTATGACTGTGGTTTCTTCCTTGATTAATTGCAGTGGATCAAAAAGCGTGGGATGCTATTAAAATAGGACAGAGAAAATGAAAATAGGAATGAAGGAAGTTGCCTCATCCTGAGGTGGAATATTGCAATAACTATGAGAAATATCTGGGACTACTCAGGATTTTTTTTGGAAGCTTGTCCTCTATCAATGAATAGCAGTGATTTCTCCAATTATTATATAAGAGGACCATGTGGATGTGTGACAGTGTTACTTATAACAAATCAAGCGCAGTGAAAGGAAAGACAATGATTTCTGGATCAACCATACAGACAATTTGGGATTATATAATAAATGGGGGTGGGGGGAGGAGTCAAAGAATGATAGAATCATAAATGTGGAAAGGGCCATTTTGGCCATCCACATTAAAGTGTCCCTGACAGACAGCTATCTAGTTTCTGCCTGAAGACATGCAGGAAAGGGGAGACCACCATGAAGGTAACTGGTTCCACTATTAAACTTTTTGTACCATTAAGATATTTTATTTATTTTATTTATTTTTTACATTTCTATCCCACCATAATCAAAAGACTTCAGTTTAACTGGAATTTGCTTTCCTATTATTTAAGATCTATATATGGTATAACCAAATCCAACTTCAACAAATGCCAATCTTACCTAAGTCAGCGTGGACAGCCTATAGCTCACATGCAATCTCCCAACACTCATTTTCAGCCTCCAGATTATTCCCAGATTGTACCCCTAAAGCTCACTTGCAAAAATCCTGAAGTTTGGTTTTCCAGTTGTCCTGTCTCTTTTTCTTTTCTTTAACAAATGGTCAAAATTGGTGTGTTGAGCCTTTATAAAACCAAATGTACCCCAAAACCTGACGCCTCTCTCCCAAATTGTTCATGCTGTGAGCCTGTGGCCTTCATAAGATGAATGTAAAAATGAAAAGGTGGCTCTCACCATCGATCAGGTTGATTTAAATCAAACAGCATCAGTCACAGCCTTTTTTCTGGCATTTTTGAAATAGGTAAAATTATCATGCAATTAGAAAAATCCAATACTGTGCTCATGAAATAATTAACAATACAGCACTGGTAGTGAGAAAACTTTCATATGTATACGCATTTCAGTTACCCTTACTGGCTTAACATTCATTTGTGAACCCAGACCATGAAGCATTTTCTGAATAGTAAAGAGGACTAGTCCTGTTTTAACATAGCTACAAACAAATGCTAATTATTTCTGAGAAAAATTAAGCAGTGTACCTCCCACGTTTTCACCTCTTTAACTCTGTTGAAGAAGGAAAATGAACCTCTTTGCATAGATCCATGTTTGATATTTGGATGTTAAGGCTACTGTATGTGAGTAATATGTAGTAGTAGAAAAAACACCAGATTTTTAGCAAATTGTAAGACAAGTCATGTAGTATGCTTGCAATGAATAGGCATTTTCCATTCCCACATGCCTAGAGAACGAGTAACCATCATGAGAAGGCAAACTATTCTTCAGATGAGTGAAATATTGCAAACTCATATTCAGGGCTTTCTGACTTAGATAACGAAAATGCTTTCTGGTAAGCAAGTCAGGAGGTAACATCACTTGGCAAACAAACCCCTGTTAAGAGCATTTGCTGGAAATATTTATTCTTTGTTCCTGACAAAAAGTGCTGAGTGCATGGATCACATTACACATAGGTTAGCTGATGTAATTTTGGAGTTATGGGAACTAAGCAGCGCCTCTATTTCCCTTCAATATACATCTTGGGGGGAGGATCTGTTTAAACCTCAAAGGAGGCGTCTTCCAAATGACACAGGAAGAAAATGTTGTATAGTGACTTCCACGGCTATAGCACAGTGGGAACACAGCAATCCTCTTCCTCTATAAGGAAGTATTTTTCCTCACTCTTCAGACAGGAAAAATAATCTGTATTGTAGGGATGGAGAGACACTGAGTTAGTTATGGTGCATATACTACCATTTTTTAACTTAATCTTTCAATTTGCAAATTTCTTTGATGGCTCCCCCCCCCCCCCCCCCGAATTCTTGTATTAATGACAGATTCCCATCTTCAGCTGTGGAATTAAGGCAAAGAGAGAAAGAGAAACTGGTGGCGGTGGTGGTAGGGATTGCTCAAGATCAGTTATATGATTCAAGAAAAGACAGGTCTACATAATGAGTGACTCTCCGTCCATATGACCAAGAATATAGATATAATACATGATAAATTGATTAAAATGCTGGTGTAGAAACCAGGAGACTGTGAGTTCTAGGCCTCCCTTATTCATGAAAGCCTGCTGGATGACTTGGGCCAGTCATTCTCTCCAGCCCAACCCACATCACAGGGTTGTTGTGGGGAAAATAGGAGGCAGGAGTATTTGGTATGTTCGCTGACGAGAGAGAGAGAGAGAGAGAGATAAATAGATAAAGACCCGGGGGGGGGGGGGTCTGGTGACTGTCAAAGCCACTGTCCTGGATGAAACCCAGAGCATCCGGGAGTCATTAGTAAGATGGCACCAAAGATGAGCTGCTGAGAGAATGCCTGAGGCAGCAGCAGACATGGAAGGAAGTTCAAGCAGAGGAAATGCCATGGCAAGACGAGCCCCTGCATGGGATGGACCATCGACAGATAGCTGAGGTGGCTGACATTGGGAAATCCTACCACTGGCTGGAAAGGGCTGGGATAAAAGAGCACTGAGTGTCAGGCCCAGCCCAAGAACAACGATCTAACAGTCCAGTCTAGTACAGTTCCTTTATTTGCTTACACCTTATAGACAGAATTTTGCCAAATTAAATCTATACTACAGCAACTAGTAGATATACCCTGTGAGATTATAGGGAGCGGTTATCCTGAATCTCTTACTCTTCTCATGCTCCCCCTGTGGACTATGTTGCCTCTTGTCTCCCCCTCCTGGAATGCACCTCCTCCTTCCTGATACCCTTGATCTCCCTCACCACTCTCCTCCTCGTAGATACATTCCATCATATCACCCCCCCCCCCCTTCAAAGTCAGACTCCCCTCCAAGTTTTCAGGGGAACTGGGCAGCGGTGATAGAGATGAAAGTGCAGGTGTGGTACTTCCCTCTGAGTTCCCTGATGACTCCTCCACATCAGGTGGCTCCTCCTGCAAAACAGCTACAGAGTTAGGAAAATCAGCCCCCCTCCCCCATGGGAGATGGATGCTGGAAGTCGAAGGCTGAGCAATTTCTGTTTGGTCCCCGACCAAACCTCCCACCTGTTCACTTACGACCTCCTCTGCTTGTTCTTGAGTGTGGGGAGATTCAGGTGGCTTGTGAGGCCTTGGCTTGTTAGGGAAACACTGATGAAAGTTGTGGACCAATACAGGAGCATGCACATCCCTTGCATTCTCCCATGAATGCTCTGCCTCTGGGTACCTCTTCCAATGAATTAAATATTGAATTCCCTTCCCTCTCCTTTGTGAGTCCAAGATTGCCTCCACCTCATACTCCTCTTCTCCTTCAACTATGACTGGTGGATGCAGCAGATCCTAGGATCTCAAGGCACTTGATGGTGCTTCCTTGACTAGCAAGGAGTGATGAAAGACAGGATGGACTTTCACTGAAGCTGGTAGTTGCAAATGGAAGACCACTGGGTTCACTTGCTGAATGACAATGAAAGGCCCCACAAATTTAGAGTCCAATTTCCTAGGTGGCCTAGTGGAAGTTAAGAATCTAGTAGAAAGCCATACCTTGTCTCCTTCTGAAATCACCGGCCCATTCTGTCTGCGTGCATCTGCTGCTTTCTTGAATGCTGCCTTCACCTTTAGCTCTTTCAATAGCTCCTGAGCTGCTTGTTGCTCTCTGAGAAATCCTGCTGCACTTGGTACAGCTCCCTGCTGTATGGATATTGGCAAAACTTGTGGGTGTACTCCATACAATGCTTGAAATGGTGACATTCCCATCGATGCGCACACTGAATTATTATTATATGCAAATTCTGCTGAGGGAAAGAGTGTGGTCCAGTTGTCTTGGCTGTATGTGCTGTAACACCTTAAATACTGCTGCAATACCTGGTTAGTCCTCTCCACTTCATCATTTGTGGAAGGGTGGTGGGCAGAAGACAAGTGAATCTGTACCTTTAGTAACTGGAAAAGGGCACTCCAGAACTTGGAAGAGAACTGACTTCCTTTGTCTGTTATTATGTGGTTAACCATTCCTCTGTGCCTAAATATGTGGTCTAAAAAGAGTTATGCTGTGGCCTGTGCTGTAGGTAACCCTTTGCACAGTATAAAATGAGCCATTTTTGTAAATAGATCTACTACTACTAGCATTGATGTATATCCTTGCACCAGAGGTAGATCAGTGATGTAGTCCATTGACACTGTATCCCAAGGCTGGGGTGGGGTGAGGGGGCTAATGGCTGCAAGAGCCCAACTGGCTTTCCATAAACAGGTTTAGCTCATCTGCACACATGGCATGATGCAACATAGTCTTTAATGTCTGCAGCCATCTTTGGCCACCAATAATATCTTAGAGTCTTGTGGAGTGTTTTAAAAACTCCCCCATGGCCAGCTGTCTCATTGTCGTGGCAAAGCTGCAATATCTCCTCCCGCAAAGGTAGGGGAACATACAGTTGACCCTTATGCCGAAGTTGCCCCCTTCTACTGAAAAAGGGGAAATAGTACCTTGTAGGGCCCCCTGGAGGTCATCCATTCAGGCCCTTGCATATGGTTTCTGCAGTTGCTGTGTCTTTATCCGTACAAAGATAAAGTCTTCAGCCTGTTGACCTGCCCCCAATTTCTTGGGCCTGTAATCCTTGCAGTGGTGCCTAAATTTGTGGGGTTGCAAGATTGCAGCACAGGTGGGTGGTTGTTGAGCTGTTAAATATTCTGGTTTATGGGAGAGCGCATCTGGTAGCAGTTTTCAGGAACCAGACACATACGTTATGTAGAAGTCAAAACGGGAGAAAAATTGGCTCTCCCGTCCCTGGATTTGAGGTTACTGTAGGGAGAGGAGGGAGAGCTGAGGGGAGACCTGTAGGCACTTCTGTTTTTGACACCCCGAGTCTGTTTTAATTCCTCCAGCAAGTCAATTATCACACAATGCTGATAAAGCTCATCCAGCATATTTGGGGTTCCCTGTCTTATTAGCTCATCCTGAAGGTCATCGTTCAACCCCTCCCTAAACTGGTCAATGAGAGCCAATTCATTCTATCCAACATCTCCAGCTAACAGCTTAAAGTCCACAATGTATAATCTTACTGTCCTGTTGCCTTGTTTGAGTTTCCAAATCTCCCGATTGGCTGTGACTCTCTGGATGGGATCCCTGAAATGGGTTCTAAATGTCCTGAGAAAATTCTGATAGTTGTTGAGCATCGGGTCACTGCCTTCTATCATGGGGGTGTCCCAACTTGCTGCTGACCCTTTTAACAAGCTTAACACAAAGGTCACCTTCATGCGGTCCATTGGGAACTCTGCAGGTCTGCTGTCCATGAACATCTTGCACTGTGTAAGGAAAGTTCTTAACTGGTCCATGTCCCCTTCATATTTCTCTGGTAAGCTTCCATGAGAATGCAAGAGCACTGGTGGTCTGGCTGTGGCTTGTTGGGCATTTTGCCCAAGCTGTTGCGCCAAGTGCATCACCGTGGCTTGTAAAGTATTGACCTGTGTGTCCACCTGCTGCTGGTGCTGTAGTAAGGCTGCTGCCTGATGCTGTGGAGTTAACAGCGCTCCCTGAGAATCCGTAGCCATACTCAAATTTTCCTCCCTTCTCTTGGGAGTATGAGTTTGGCAAGACTGATGTCAGGCCCAGCCCAAGAACAATGATCAAACAGTCCAGTCTAGTATAGTTCCTTTATTTGCTTACACCTTATAGACAGAATCTTGCCAAACTAAATCTATACTACAGCAACTAGTGGATACACCCTGTGAGATTCTAGGGAGTGGCTATCCTGAATTTCTTACTCTTCTCATGCTCCCCCTGTGGAGTATGTTGCCTCTTGTCTCCTTTCCACTCCTGAAATGCACCCCCTCCTTCCTGATACCCTTGATCTCCCTCACCACTCTCCTCCTCATAGATACATTCCATCACACTGAGGCACTGATCATAGCAGCACAAGAACAGGCATTAAGCACCAGATCAATAGAAGCAGAGGTTCTACCACACTAGATAGGACTCAAGGTACAGATTGTGCAGAGAGGCCTTAGAGATAGTCCAACACATAGTGGCAGGGTGTAAGATGCAGGCAGAAACAGGATACACTGAATGGCACGACCAAGTAGCTGGCATTGTGTACAGGAACATCTGCACAGTGTATGGGCTAGAGCCTCCCAAGTCCAGACAGGAGATTCCACAGAAGGTCATGGAGAACAACAGGGCTAACATCCTGTGGGACTTCCAGATCCAGACAGATGGGCGGGTACTAGCCAATCAACCAGACATCATGGTAGTAGACAAGGACCAGAAGACAGTAGTGGTGATAGATGTAGTGTTGCCAAGTGACAGCAACATCAGGAAGAAGGAGTATAAGAAGCTGGAGAAGTACCAGGGTCTGAACTAGCAACTAGAGAGAATGTGGAAAGTAAAGGCCAAAATGGTCCCAGTGGTGGTAGGAGCACTCGGGGCTGTGACTCCTAAGCTGGGAGAATGGCTCCAACAGATCCCAGGAACAACATCAGAGCTCTCTGTCCAGAAAAGTGCAGTGCTAGGAACAGCTATGATACTGTGCAGAACCCTCAAACTCCCAGGCCTCTGGTAGAGGACTCAAGATTGAGGAAGACACAGACCACCCATAGAGGATTTTTTTTTTCAGTTGAGAAATAGTAATAATAATAATACAGGGTTTAGAACAGTTTATATCCTGCAACAATACCTTTAACACCATCAAACAACATCTCCCTATCCCAGGTCCTTGAGAAGGACTTGATAGGTGGATAAAAATGCCAAATCCAGTCTAAACACCTGGCTGACTGTGTGGATGATGATGATGATGAGGATGATGATGATGATGATGATGTGTTCAGAACATGTTGGAATACATTGAAACAACCATCACGGACACCAGGGAGCTTTGCTTGAGCAGTTTATAGTTATATGTTACTATCACTCTAGACTTTGACAATTTGATATCTCCAGCACCCATACACAAGACAGCAATTCCTAAGGGGTACAGAAAGTTAATCAGTTACAGACTGACATGGCTTTTGTTTAAGCTATTAGATTTTGTTTTCTTTTTTTATATCATTCAGTTGTTTAGCTGTTGTTATTGTTGGGTAATACAGGGCCAGGCGCCTATTATCCTTCTGAATAAAGTACAGTTCTGCCACCTATTGAAGACAATAATTGGAAAAGGCAACAAAGAAATGAACTGTCTGTCTCTAAGCCATATGGGAAGCAACTGATCCAAGCACTGACTGAGTTCGCTTAACATGGATTAGGCTTTCCCAAACATCTGTTACTATCACAGAGAAAATACCGTGATTGACATTTTTCTTCTTCCAAGCATATGGAACTTGTCTGGGTTCTAATCCACATCCATGAACTTGGAAATTCAGTAACAAGGATGTGAGCCATTCAGTTAAAAGGGATGTCATGGAATTTTTGCCAAAAACAGGAGCACAATGCTGAGGAGAAGAACCATGTTTATTGCAGTGATCATTGGGTACCCGCTTTCCAAGAAGGAGGAACCCTGAAGAATAGAAAGGCAGAGATTCTTATACACTTTGGAATTGAGAAGTGGGAAGTCCTTGAGATGTGATTGGTGGGCAAGTTTTGGATAGGTGTTAAACAGGGATAAGTGTTTTTCTATAGTGAAACAAAAACCATGCTTTTATAACAAGGCAGCTTGAGTCAAGGAATCCACTGTCAAGGAGAATGGAAGGTTAAGAAAAGCAGGTGCTTGAGCTTAATAAGAATGGAGTTCCTGTTGTTTCTCACCTGGTCAACAAAGGCTTCCTCATGGAAGCTGCCCCCTGGACAAATCCTTAAACAGACAGGTGATGGCCCTCTCATTGTTTTACCGTGATAGCATTGAGAGGGCTATTTCAGCAGCAGAAACATGGTCATCCTTGGGTCATGCCATAGCCTGGGACTGGTCCTGTTTTACACGTTAAAGTGGTGGAGGGCAAGAAATGGCAGAGGGAAATGGGGGAAAGAGTTTGTTTCAGGGGAGGCAGTGGGGAGGGGGAAGAAGGAGACGCAGGGGAATGGGGAAAGAAAAAAGTTTGCAGAAGGAGAGGCAAGGGGGGATGTTTCCAGCTTTATTTTATTTTTTTTCCATCACAGGAAATACATATATCAGTGTGAGTAGAAATAGGACATTCGTGAACTAGAAATAGGACATTTGTGAATAGGACATTCGTGAACTGCGATGTATTTCCATCACAGGAAATACATACATCAGTGTGAGTAGAAATAGGACATTCGTGAACCAAGTTAGCTTCTTGGGCAATTCAAGAAATTGGATACCACCTATAAAGTCTTTCATGTGGGATAGGCCAGCTCTCTGAGGAACCATTTCTCTCCAGTACTACAGGTAAAAAGATGCTTAACAGTGGAAGTATTTATTTCAGGAGGCTGTAGAATCCGTGGACTTAAATACTGACTGTAGAGTCATATTTCAGGGCCTGTAGTTGCATCTTGTATTGCAGTTCCTATATTAAGTAAGGATTTGTTCCTTGATTCCTCCAAGACCCTTACTAAAACTATATTTCTGGGGTCCCTAAGCTACACCAAGCACCAACACTATATCTGCAAATACTTCCTTGGGATCCCTCAGGCTTCCTGTCTCCACCTGGCATTTTTCATTAAAAATTATTTTATTTTTTGAAAGTGGAAGCTTGCATATTACAAGCCAAAGCTGTTTGTTTATAATACCAGAGCCATAAATGAAGCAGAAAAGAGACAATAGATGTTTGGAAGAGATAACCATTCAATTCAGCAGAGAAAATCATATGAGCGACTTACTATCCACTATAACCGCAGGCTTGGGGGAAAAGCCATGTATTTGGCAATTTTTTGAATGAAGGTAGGGAACAAGCCATACACATCTCTGGAGGAATGGTGTTCCAGAAAGCAGGTGTGGTTTCAGACAAAACCTTCTTGCGGGTCTCACCTGATGACTTTGTTTGACTGATAGGACCTGGAGCATGTCAGCTCACTCTGATCAAATAGGATGGGCAGAAAATACTGGAGAGAGATGGCTCCTCAGAGAGCTGGCGCTATCCCACATGAAAGACTTTATTGGTGGCATCCAATAAATGAATTGCACAAGAAGCTAACTGGCAACCAGCATAGTTCATGAAACAGAAGAATTACACTGATGTATCATGGCATGCCCATTACTGTCTGTGCCAGTGTGTTGTGGACCAGCTGAAGCTTCCAAGTGGTCTTCAAGGGCAGCCCCCATGTATAACAGACTGTAATAATTTATACACAAGATGACCAGGGCAGGAGTGACTGTCTGGAGGGCCTTAACAGTCCAGGACAAGGCTATCATTTTTCTTTCCCAGAATGCCTCTGGGCCTCAAAAGCTTTTCAAAAGCCAGTTTAACAATGACTTCTGTTCCCAAGATCTGCCCTTAAGTTGAATTTGTATGTAAGCCGTATAAGTAGTATTGTGTAATTAACTTGAACCATTGTGTATTTAACTCGAATTTTGCTACAATAGGCTTCGTTCTTAACTATGAGTCATCCATAAACCAGGTGTTCTTAACCTGGGGACTACCTGTACTTGTACTAGCCATTAGTGAGAAGACTTTGGTCAGCAATCTGGTAAAGCCAGGAAGCCAGTAAACAGGCATGAGTAGACAGGACTTTAGCAGTGCACTGTAGTAAGCTGCCACCTATTGATCGGTCACTTGCATTTATCATATATTTATTAGGATTTGGAAAATCCTGAATTTGTCTTACAAACAGGGAGAAACAGGGTACATCTTCTAAACTCACATTTGTGCAACTGCAGGACAGATTCTCTGCTCCTGAAACAACATTGATATTGTTACACCAGTCTTTATATTATATAAGGATATATCACTTGCCTTCTCAAAGTGGAAAATATATTGGAAATATCAAGGAAATTATTGCTTCAACAGGTCCCTTTTTATTGCCAATGTCTGCTCTAGCAGTCTATTGCAAAGTTGTTCTTTAGATATGTCCTTCCATTAAAGTACTCCCTCTGGTATTTTACACTACTCCATGAAATGCTGTCAGTAGCTTGAATTATTACAGAAAATGTTTTACTGTAGATTTCATACAAAATGTCTAAATTTGGGGCATCTTGGGAAGCACATGCCAATGTGTACTTGGGCAGTCAGTGGTAGACACAGAGCAGCAGTTAGAACCCAATGCTACAGTGCTATACGATATTGAAAAGACACAGCTTTTTTAACACTGCCTAATTCTTTTGAAGTTACAGTACTATGAGTTGGTGCAAATATTGTACCTTAGTACTGTACTGTTCTCATGGTAACATAACCACTAAGCAGCAATAGTATTTCAAAGGAAAAGAATCATAGAGGTACTTGGCCAAGATCCTGCTTGGCTGTTTGATTTTGGATACATTCCACAGAATTAGTTTTAAGTTGTAAAGCTCTAAATGTTTTAGAACATCAAATGAATCTGCCTTGCTTTCAACGTCTTCTTTTAAGACAGAGATTCTCAAGTATGGGTTATAAGCCCCTGTGCATTGTCAGCAAATTTGAGGGGAGTTGCAATTGGGAGAGGGTTGTGCACACAAAGCAGAATCCTTGTCAGAACTTGCTTCTGTTTAGTCTAGCCAAAACAGAGAGAAAAGCCCAGAGCATTGTCTTACAGGGTCCAGCTCTCTGTACACTTGCCTAATGACTTGAGAACCCTTCTCTGTCAGAAATCCCTCCACTTTGCTTGGATAAGCCAGAAACCAGCTCATCCATGCTAACTCTGGAACAAGTACTGAAGAAGTCTCTAACTTTGCATCTGCAAACTTAATGGTTTGGGTGCACAAAGCTGGAGTGCTGTCAGATCTTGCTCCTGCTCTGACCAGACAAGCTGGCAATTGGTTTGCTCAAGCAAAATGGAAGGGATAGCCTGGAGCACAGCCAGACAGAACTCTGGCTTTCTATGAGCAAGCCCCATAGCACACGCATCCAAATTTGGATTGCTGTCAGAATTTGCTCCTGCTCTGCCTGGACAAGCCAGGAACAAAGTCAGAATTTTCTACACTTGCCATGAGAAAGAGCAAATAAAGATTTAATATACGTAAATGAGAAATTAGAATGGCTTTCTGAAAATCTAGAAAATCTAGTTTTTAATAATTATGCAAAACTTACTTTCCCTTTTAAAATATGGGTTAAATTTGATTGATTATTTCTGATGAAAATGTTTTATATTCAGTGGAATGGTTCTATAATTGTTTTATTTGATATACAGATTAAAATTGAATTACTAAGGGTAAGTGGCATATTTAGCTCTTGACCAACCCTAACTCAAACGGAATAAGTTACTCTGTGGGCAGGGTATCGTCCAAATTCATAAATTGTTATATGGATCATGGCATTGTTGAGGACTTGAAAATTTGTTGAAGATCTCTGGACTGGTGGGATTGAAGATTCTGATTTGGGGAAAAGGTATTGGAAGGAGGTCATTCTCTCCTTCTCAGGTGAGAGATGGGGAGAGCTGAGGAGCTTGAAAGCAGTGTATGAGAGTTTTGCTGTGTTACCTCTGACTGCCAGATCAGTCTGCAATAAGGATGTTGTAACTGTGGATGAGAGAGCTGACTTGGCATGCATCACCAAGACTTGGTTGGTTGGGATGAGGGGATGTTGCTCTTTTCTCTGAAATGTACCTGACCGGGGTTCGAATGTGGCATCAGCAGAGACTCTGGAGGTGGGGGTGGAGCCAGTGTCATCCAGAAGACTCTGGAGGCCTCCTGGGCCACCACCCCACAGAAAGCTGGATGTTAAACCCTATTTGTGAAACTTGGCTGTAAGGATCAATTGGGATTGCTACTTGTGTACCAACCTCCCTGCTATGCAGTAGCTTCCCTGACTAAGCTGCTTGACCCTGTGGCTAGGTTGGTGGTGGAGTTCCCTGACTTATGGTGCTGGAAGATTTCAGCCTACTTTCCCTTGGCCCAGAGGCAAAGGTAGCTCAGAAGTCCATGGGCAGCAAGGAAACTATGGCCTGCTCCAAGTTGCTGATGGCCCAACTCACAAGGGGAATCACATTTTGGGTCTGCTTTTTATCTTGTGATGGAGGTGACTTGGAGTTGGGGAATATTGACATCTGTCCCTTGTTAGGGACAGATCACTCCCTGTTGGCCTTGGAGTTCTCTACAGCTGCTCCCCACTGCAGGGAGGAAGGACCTATTTGGTCAGACCACCCCAGTTTGACTGAGACCTTAGTTGTTGCTTAGAATGAAGCGGCCTTCTATTAAATCACTCCCATTGTGTGTGGAGATCTCGGAGGGCCCTGGTTTTCAGATGTGTTGCAAGAAATGAAGCAATGCAAGAGACATCTAGAGGAAGACAAAGAGGGAGTCTGACTGAGCACAGGTATGAGTCTATGTTAAGACTGGCACTTACAAGCCTGCACTTCCCTTGAAGTGATATAGGCAATGAATGTGCTTATTTCTCTGTCCTTAGTGCATCTGCAGATAGCTGCCCAGCAACCCTGTTTCAGGTGATCCAGGCCCTCCTGGGTATGAAGGGGTCAAGGGATCCTTGCAAGGTCATTGTGAAGATTACACTCAGCATCTCAGAAATAGAATTGTTCAGATTCATTTGGAGTTAGACTCCAGCTGTGCTGCTCCTATAAAGATGACTAGGGGACAATCTTGACTGATTATCTGGGCTAAGTTTGATCCAGTTACTGCTAAGGAAGTGGGCAGGATCCTTGGGATGTTGACATCTGCCAGCTGGCTGGTTAGGACCTCCCAGGACATGTAGCTGGATTCTTGAAATGTGATGGTAAATGCCTCTGTGGGAAGAAGTGGCTCTACTTGCCTTGAAGCAGGCAATGGTCTACCCCCTCCTCAAGAGGTCATCACTGGACCCAGCTGTACTGGGCAATTTTCATCCATTCTCCAACCTTCCCTTTTTAGGGAAGATTGTTGAGAATATGGTAAGCCTACAGATTCAAAGGGCCCTAGAGCAGGCAGATGATTTGGTCCCTTTGCAGTCTGAGTTCATGCTGGGATATAGCACTGAGACAGCATCAATCATACTTGTGGATAACCTCTGGCAGGCTCAGGATGGGGATAGTGTATCCATTTGGCCCTTTTTGATCTCTTAGTAATTTTTGATATCATCAATCAGGGTATCCTTCTGGGCCAATTGAGGGGCTGGGAGTGGGAGGCACTGCTCTTCAGTGGTTATCCTCTTTCTTCCATGGTGGTGTTGGTGGAGGGGGGAGAGGTCCAGCCCTAGGCCTCTGCTATATGGTGTGCCACAGGGCTCAATTCTTTCTCCACCTCTATTTAACATCTACATGAAACTGCTGGGTGAGGCTAACTATCAGCAGAGGAAGAAGTTTCATCAGTATGCTGATGACCCTCAGTTGTACATTACTACCCCAGGCCATCTAAGTGATGCTGTCAAAGTGGTTTCCCAGTGCCTGGATGGGGCGAAACTGGCTTTGACTCAACTCTGACAAGACTACGTGGCAGAGGGTTTTAGTACCACCTGTATCTGGTGATTTGCCATTATTAACTCTGAATAGGATTGCAGTCCCCCAGGCAGAGTTGGTATACAATCTGGGAATAGGTGGTAGCTGTAGCTAGGAGGCCTTTGCAAAAATACATTTTGTGTACCAGTTGTACCCATTCCTAGGCATTGCTCATGGTCACTCATGCCTTAGTCACCTCCCATTTGGACTATTGCAATCCGCTGTACATGGGCTACCCTTGAAAAGCATTCTGAAACTTCAGCTGGTTCAGAATGTGATGGCACGTATGGGGTGCACCATGACGTGTTCACATAATACCACTACTGTGTGAGCTACATTGATTCCCAGTAGGCTTCCAGGTGCAATTTAAAGTTCTGGTTGTCACCTTTAAAGCCCTGCATGGCACAGGGCCGGGTTACTTGTGGGACTACCTCTACCCGATGGTTTCTGCCCATTCCACCAGATCTGGCAGAGTAGGCATGCTCCAGGCCCCCTTGGAGAGGCAATGTCACCTGGTGGGACCTAGGAAGTAGTCCTCTGTCATGGCACTTGCCCTATTGTGCGAAACAAGCACCACAAATCTCTCTCTGGGTTAGTCAGAAGTAAAGTTTTATTGGAAGCGTTTGCAAAGGCTGGTGGACTTCATTGCAAATAAGAAGCCACACCCACATACAAACTCCGGCCTAATTATATACATTCCCGATCGCAAGTCCCTCCCCTTTTCCCCATTGGCTAAGGTACTCTGGGTGTACAGTCTTTCCGGCCGCTCTATGATTTCTTCCTGGTCCCTCCCACCTCATCCATTGCAAGTCTATGATAATTTGCTCAAGGTTTCAGCTAATTGCATTATACTGATAAAGACTGCCCCAGGTTAAATTAGTTTTTATTTACATTGTCCCACATAAGGAGACAACTTCCTCTCCATCTGCCACTATTTGATAACCATAACACTTAACACTACTTCCTTATCTCTCACACAGCTGCACTCTTAGCATGCTCAAGCTACTATTTCTTTGTCAATAATAACATATTTTAACCATCTCTCACACTATGGAGCAGCTTCTCCCAATAAATATGGGCAACCCCATCCTTACTGGCCTTTCAGAAGGTGTGAAGACCTGGCTGTTCCCTAGGAATTGTGACAAGGCTATTAGCTTGGGATTTCCAGTGTGGATGGGGTAGGTGTTTTGTGTTTTTAATGAGAGGGCCTCAACTCAATTTCTTGTTCATTTTTTCTTTTGTTTTGTTACTGCTGATGTTTTATATTGTATGTTGTCACCCAGAGTTTTGTTGGATAGATGGGTGGCCTTACAAATTTGATAAATAAATAAATAAAAATAAATAAATAACCCCATTTTAAAGTTTTGCATAGGGAATGTCTACATTTTAAAATGGGCAAATTCTGGATGAGGTCTCCTCAAACATCATACTTGAAAATGCCAGACTTTTTATAAACTGTTTTTTCATTCCCAAACAAAAGATGAAACATGGTCTTTTTGATGCTATTATTACTACATTGCAATTCGTTTGCTGTGTATCTTGTTGAGTTTTATAGTTTTATGGAGACCTCTTTTACTTTATTTGCCATCTTGACAGACTCTGCCAATAATAGATAACAAGGCAGCTTGTTTTCCTTTAGCTCAATTTATACATTTCAACGTTCTCCTTATTCAGAGGTACTGCATGTATGTGCGTGTGGGTATGTTCATGTGCATATTATATTAAATAAAGGCACCGGTCTTGTTCAGTGGTAGCTGAAGTTATTTACACAGAGATGATGATCTTTGTGGGAGTGTATGTAAACAAGACTCATATTTACACCCACACACAATGATCTTCAGGTTCTTTAGTAAATAGGCCATTATATTAGTGTGTAAATAGGTTAATCATTTATACAGAGTTCATTTCTTCTTGCCACTTCCTTCCTCTTCAGAATTATTCTTCAGCCTTTTACAGTAACACTTAGCAATCTGCAAAGTGTTCTTTTAACTCCAAGGGCTTTTTCTTCTGCACAGCACACTCTTCCTCCCATTTCCTCCTTGCTAAAACAATGGAGCCATTTTCATTGCCTGTATTGTTCCACAAGAAAGAAGAAATGGAGCTCAGGAAGGATCAGGTCCTTTGCTACAGTTGTCCCCCCACCCCCATTTAGAAACTTGGGTTTCTTGCTTCCAGCCACTTGCAGCTTCCAATCAGCCTGATCCTTTCTTATGTTAACTATGGACTGTTTTCCTAAAGCCTCTTTCATATACTGTTGGAATATTTTCCTTGTCTGTTTACAATAAGTTTAAATTGCTTATAGAAACTCTTTGCTCGTTGGAGTGAAGGAAAGCTTCCTGTTCAACCCGGTGTGTCAAAAATGCATGCTAGGACTTTGAGTTGAGGATGGACTAAATATTTAGTTAGTTGTGGCAGGCAGATTTGGCCCCAAATTTGGTACTTTTCAATATTGTCAGTTAAAACTGTTGTGATGCTATCTGGAGAACTTGGTGCCTCAGCAGATCAAGTATTGTTATCTATGGGCTGATTTGTCAGGTGAGGATTGCTCATATGGTCCTGGGATCCTTGTTGTCCTCCACTGGATGAAGACTTGGAGAACCCTCAACTGTATAACCCCCTAGAAATCAGCCTCTGCAAACCCCCAGGTTGTAGCACTCCTTCGAGTACAGCCAATTGGAACTGCAGGGAAGAAGAGAGAAGTTGTGACGGTTAGAAATTCACACACTGTTTTCCGTTTCTGATTTGGTAACTTGGCAACAGCACACCCCTTCATTCTGAAAGGATCCAAGAGCTGTCTTGAAAAGGTTGTGTACTATTTTAAAGTCTCATTAACCCACTTGTGTTGATGTCCAGGACTTAATGGATGTTCTGCTGACCCCATATGAGAGATTAAAATTGGCTGAAAAATGCATAGAAATAGTTAATCGACTGGTTGTCCCAGTCGCAGGGCAAGCAGCCCCTAAACCAAAGGTGGGCTGCCTCCCGGATCCCCAGTGGGAATATGATACTGATGATTATTGGGCAACATACGATTGGGTACTTACTAAATTGTTGCAAGCCCTAGAGGAAGTGGCTAAAAGACCTTTGAACTGGCCAAAAACTCAGGGTACTCAGCAAAGGGTCAACCCAGAGTATGGCCCTGCCTCACAATTACATGTGGCAGGGAATACCCAGATGAGCCCTTCCTTTTGCCTTCAAGCTTTGGAACTCCCAGTTGAGCACAATAAGGAAGGAGAACCTTACATCTCCTTAGAAATTGCTGGCATTGAGTACTCTTGTCTTTTGGACACTGGAGCCATGCTCTCTCTCATTATTCATTCACCCTTTCTACAGGTTTGGGTCTCTGCTGCTCCAGACCATATTGTAGGGGTGGAAGGTGTTGGAATCAGTGAGGGATTTACTGACAATTTGTTTGGGTAGGACCTTTGTCTATGGAACATAGTTTTCTTGTTTGTGAACAATCCCTAATGAATCTGTTAGGCAGTGACATTCTTTGTAAACTGGGAGCCACAATTAACTGTAGTCCAGATGGGCTTATTTTGGATATTCCCTTTGATAATTACCACAAAATAGCTTTTTTTGCTATGACCACTTCCAGCATGGTGCTTCCAAAAGACCTGCAAGCTTTGCCCCTAACTCTTTGGGGCTAGATTCCACTGAGGTAGGCCTTTGGAAGTCTGCTGTACCGGTTATAAACCATAAGACTTAGTATAGATTACTATCATAGTGACTTTCTATGACATCATTTGGGCTTCACCTCTTTTCCCTCCTATGGGTGCATGGGCAACTGAACTTGTGGCTCTCACTAAAGCCTGTGAAGCTGCTCGAGACATTTCATGACTGCTACCATGTCTACTTCAGTATGGTCTTCCACATGAGGCTCTAGGACCAATCCAAAAGCTCATCATTGCTTATCTTGCACAGGAGGTTCTTTGCCCTTGTACATCACCTTGTAGTACTCCAATTTTTCCAGTGCAAAAGCCTAAACTGAACTTGGATGGTCAACAAACAAATATTGGTTTGTTCAAGATTTAGGAGCCATTAATGAATCCAGTATTCCCTAATAGAATGACTATTATATCTACCATTTCCCATGATGCCATGTGTTTTACAATTGATTGATTTATGTGCTTGTTTCCCCCCCCTGCTTTTTTTTTTCATATTCCTGTTGACCCAAAGTCTCAGTATTTATTTGCTTTTACCTGGAAGGGCTAGCAATACATTTAGACACAGCTGTCCCAAGGTTATACAGCGGTTCCTCTACTTACAAATGCCCCTACTTACGAATTTTTCGAGATACGATCAGCTCCAGCCCCCAAAATTTACCTCTACTTGCGAACTCGCCTCGACTTACGAACCGGATCCGTGGCCATTTTCCGCCCGTTCCACATGGTCCGCGGCCATTTTCCGCCCGTTCCACGTGGTCCGCGGCCATTTTTCCGCCCGTGCCACGTGGTCCGCGGCCGTTTTTCTGCCCTGCCGCGTGGTCCGCGGCCATTTTCTGCCCGTTCCACATGGTCCGCGGCCATTTTTCCACCCGTTCCACGTGGTCCGTGGCCATTTTCTGCCTGTTCCATGTGGTCCGTGGCCATTTTTCCGCCCCTGACGCGTGGTCTGCGGACGCCGGAACGGATTAACGGTAATTACATTGAACCTTATGGGAAAATTTACTTCGACTTGCGACCAACTCGACTTGCAATCAGAGTCACGGAACGGATTAAGTTCGTAAGTAGAGGTACCACTGTACTGAATCCCCAACTTTGTTTTCATACATTCTGAAGGCAGATCTGGCTACCATACATCTTCTGGCATAATCTACCCTGATCAAGTACATTGACTACTTGGTGCTTGCCTTCAGACATGCTGCAGCAGGTCAGCAAGATATTTTTGCTTTGCTCTTGGCCCTTAGAACGTGGCCACAAGGCATTGCCTTCTAAGTTTCAGTATTTACAAGCTGAAGTCTCTTTTCTGGGCTATATAATTGGGCCAGGGTTTCATAAGTTGAACCCAGTCATATATCTGCAATTATTCATCTGTCACCACCCACTACTGACAAGCTGGAGCTCTTCTAGGAACCCTTAGGTTTTGCCAGCTGTGGATCCCACTCTTGATGAATTGGCTAAAGCTTTTATTGTTCTGACTGCTAAGGAAGCTCCTGATCGAATTCCACCAGCTTTTTGAGAAGAGTGAGTCTGTCCTTGCTTTTGCTCCAGTTTTGGGCTTGTCCAACTATACTAAACCTTTTTTCTTGTTTGTCCAATGAATGCCAAGATATGGCTTCTGGAGTTCTAACTCAACTCCTGGGTCCCTGTCATCAACCCATTGCCAGCTGGACCCTGTGACATGTGGCACTGTTGGGTTTTGCAGGCTGTTGCCACTACTGTTCTTGTTTGGTGCAACAGTGAGCTGGTCATGAGCCACCCCCTTTCTGTACGTGTTCACCATGAGGTTGTGGCTATTCTGCTTAAGTCTCAGACTCAAGCTTTTACTCATCAGAGCCTGGCAAGTTATGAGATGGAACTTTTAACAGCAGAAAAACTGGCTTTTGAGCGTTGTACTACCCTTAATCCTGCTACTTTGCTACCTGAAAATGACACCTCTATTCCACTGCATGATTGTTCCATGTGATTCGTGATACTGAGACACCCTGACCTGATCTTCAAGACACCCCTCTAGATAATTGTATTTTTTTTTTTACAGATTGTTCCTCTTTTATGCATGATGGGTTTTGAGTCACTGGAGCCATCATAATGACTTTCTATGACATCATTTGGGCTTTACCTCTTTACCCTTCTATGGGTGCATAGGCAGCTGAACCTGTGGCCCTCACTAAAGCCTGTGAAGCTGCTCAAGACATTTCTGTGATCATCTATGCTGATTCTAAGTATGTTTTTGGCATTTTCCATGCCACAGGTGCCTTATGGAAGCAACAAGAGTTTATTACTGCAAATGCTCCTATATTGCACATGCTCTCTTGGTATTTGCTCTTTTGGATGTAATTCAGCTTCCTTCCATCATAGCTGTTGTACACAGCTTGGCACATCAGCATGATGATTCCACAGGGACTAAGGGGACCTCTTATGCTGAGGCTCTTGCCAAATGGGTGGCCATTCAAGTCCTCTCCTTCTCTGTTACAGCTCCAGTGTTTCATCTTCAATCACCCTTAAACTATGGTGATTTTGTTGAAAAGGGTTGACGGTGGAAGGGTGGAAGACTAAATTTGAAGCAATCTTTTCTGACCAAATGTGGAGACTACATGATGGCTGACCCACAGCATCAAGAAAATTGCTTCATTTGTTATGCCAGCAAATTCATGAGAAAGGTCATTATGGCACCCAAGCAATAGTGGATGCAATCCGAAGAGTATGGTGTGCACTAGGAGTATATATGGAAGCATACAGAGTGTCACAAAAATGTCAAAATTGTCAAGCATTCAATGTCTCCTCACAGAAGAAGAGCCACAAAGGGGGGCAACCATGGGCACAAGCCCCTTTTTCTCATTTACAAATGTACTTCTTCACTTTACCTAAAGTGCAAGGCTTTCAGTATGTCCTTGTTTATAGAGTTCAGCTAACTCATTGGATTGAAACTTATCTGTGTTGTTGTGCCACACCCATGGAAATAGCCAGGGAATTGCAAACCTTATTAAGAAAGCTATTCCTTGAGACTCATTTAAAATGGCCCCAGGTATTACCTATCACTTTGTTTCATTTACATGTTAGACCCAGAAAGGATTGTGGGCTATCACCATTTCAACTGTTGTTTGAAAGATCACCAGATATCACTAAGGTTCTTGACCAGGATACCCTCGCTCTTTGGGGGGGACTTCTCTTTATCCTCACATTTATGTTCTCTTTACAGGATCCTTAGAGAGTTTTGGAGGAATAGTGCCCTCTTGCAGTTGATTCCCCTTGAAGAGAATTTGCATCCTTTTGAATTAGATGATTGGGTGTGGATCTGGCACTTTACCAAGACTTCTCTCCAACCCTGGTGGAAGGGTCTGTTCCAGGTTCTTCTAGCTACTCACATGGCTGTCAACGTAGCTGAATGACTTGCCTGGATTCATTATACCCACATCAAACATGCAGTAATTGACTTCAGCCCAGCTGTAGGCAACCCAGCTCAGGTCCTACCTATACGGCTAAGATGTGACCCAGATCAGGACTGGTAGAACATTGCCTGTTTGCTTGAGTGATACTTGGAGAATTCACGCACTTGCATTCGACATAGTTGTTTTTCTTAAATCTCATTCTGTAATTTGATCGTTGCTATTCTAGCGTTGTGATTATTTTATGCAACCTGTGCCTTCCTATCTTGCTGCTTTCTCCTTTATTACTTTTACTTTATGCCCTGTGCCTCTAATCCCATTGCATTAGAATGCTGGATTTGTTTTTGCCCTCCTGCATGTTGAGGTGAAGGGGTTACTTGCATTTATCCTGAAGCTAAAACCTACTCATATTATGGGAAGTATGGAGGTTGTTCCTATTAGGAATGTATAGCTAATAAAAAAAAAATCAAAAATTTTATTGCATTTAACTTTCCACAGTGTTAGGGAAAATTTTGTTAACAACTATAGCTAAAATCAGTATGACTCAGTTCCCTACAAATCCCTTTACTTCATTGATTATTGGTATGAGGTCAGCAGTATCACCTTCATCTCCAGAGGAGACAGGAGTTCTTTTCACCATGATCATCAGCTTAGTTGGCAGGACAATTTTGTCATGAATATGTCTTCTCACATAGCTATTCATTTACAGTTGAAAGATTGTTGGGTGTGCATCTATTTGCTTGCTTACCTAATTAAGGGTTTTCCCCTATTTGGCATTCTTCTGGAGTTTAATAGCACTACCTTCTTTCATTTATTAGTTAATCAAGGAGGTGTTTGTGCTCTCATTAACTCTAGCTCTTTTACTTATATAGATCAACAAGGCAAAGTTCTCACTGATATTCAGGTTATTCTACAACAGTCTGCCAACTTTCATGCCATCACATAGACTGATGCTTCCTTACCTTCCTTCTCTAATGTCTGGCAGTCTCTCACTTCTTGGCTACCTATCCTCGGGTGGTTGAAATCTCTCTTCATGTCTGTCATTTTTATTATCTGTTTTATGTTAACACTTTGTTGTAGTTTTTAATTGCTTGAATAGCCTAAATTCTGTGTGCCCTCCTGCCCACAAAATTTTGTGTTCCCATTGTGCTGCAGCACCATCACTTATTGCTGCAAAGATAACAGCCATTAAGGCTAAGCGGGACTGCAAACACAAAGGGAAAGAACCCCAACAGGAACTAATGAGCCCCTAGAGATTCTGTCTCTATAAGGCTCAAAGGGGGAGTGTTGGAATATTTTTCTTATATGTTTACAATAAGTTTAAATTAAGGACTGATGAAAGATTGTATAGGCAGTAGTAATGCTGTTTTATAAAAGGAGAAGGCTGGCTCCTGTCATTAGAAATAAATGAACACATCACATAGCAAAACCTATGTAAAGGAAGACATATCTTATGTATATCGGAAGACATATGTATAGGAAAGATAAAATGCCCATTTATATAAACATTGTGGTGGTAGAGCATGGACTATTGTATTAAGCTAGCACATACCATTCTGTTGATAATGATTGGCTAAATCTTTAAACTAAAACCTATAAGAAGGGAAACAGAGGAGCAGTCCATCACATCTACCACCCAATGTTATTTGACATCCTTGGGTTGAATAAATACGTTTTCTTTGACCTCCACTGATCGTCTGGCATGTTTTATTGGATTCCCGGCTTGGGCATGAACCATGGGAAAAGAAGGCATCTGATCCTTCTGACAATACATACAGACACAGGCAGAAAAAAACACACACACATGCCTGCACACACATGCACTCACACACACACACACACACACACACACACACACACACACAGATACCTTTCTCTTATTTTTAGGCCTCTATGTTTGCTCTGGCAATATGATAGTACTGTATATATTACAGTAGCATGAAACCAAATGTATCTTATGGCAATGGATAAAACTTTGCCACGTTCTCATTAGGAGGAAGCTTTTGAAATAGCGGTAGGCAACCTTTGGGTGGCCTAGGGATGCATTCATGGTTTATTTCTGAGACGCACAGTGACACACTGTATGTGAGAAGGACCATGTCACATATATGAGAATATTCCATTTTTCTCTGTTCTGGTTTTGTTAACTGTGCTGGGACTATTGTAGTTGTTAAGCTCAGTTGTGAAACATTTCCTGCCCCCAAATGAAAGGGAGCTATGCCATCCATTTTCAGCAAACCTGTAGAGGGATTTAGAGGGTGCACATGGGTGTAGGGCTGGATATTCCCAAGTCCTTTGTTAAAGGCACAATCAATGCAGGGATTTTCTGATGCTGAATCTCTTTCTCTCCAATTGAAACTTCTTCCAGGTTTTGAACTGGAAAAGGTGTATTAAGTCCTTATCTCTACTGGCCTTCATTCTTCCTGAAGAGTTCTTTCAGTCTTCCTTCTTCGCCCCTCTTCTTTCTCCCTTCACTTTAGTTGTAGCCAGGATCCAGTTCTCTGCTTGCAGAAGGATGTTCCTTTCTTATTAATAAGGGTTTCTAAGCTCCAGGCTCTTTCAAATACTTCTTATAATTTCTCTCTCACACACTTTCTTCCTTCTACTTATTTCTCTCTCTTCCTGAGTGGGAATGATTTTAAAATTATCCCATGTTATCAGGTCTGAAAGAAATGAGAAGCATTTGGGGAATTTGCCACAACTCTTTTTCAGTATGAAGGTGGGCAATCATTCAGGGAGAGTCTTTGTAGCAGAAGTGGAAAAATGTACCCAGTCTCTTTTAAGATGCCAAAAGAAAGCTGATCCCCAACCCCAATATAAGCATCTTTCTCTGGAAACTTCAAAGACATATGTTCAGTATTGCAATGTCTTTTTTTCTCTCTCTTTTTTTGTCCATTCTGTGTTCCTTTCTTTTTGATCCACTGCTCTTCATATCCTGCTTACATTGCAAGCACGTCTTAAAAGGGATATGCAGAAGAAAAATAGAAGTCGCCCTCAAAGGGTCACTCCTAATTAATATCCTCTGAGGCAGCTCCCTAATTAGCATGCAGATCTGATTTCAACTTAGCTTATTAATGGGTTCATTCTTCTGAGAATAGTAATTAGGTACGGCACTGATATACTGTGCCATGGTGAGTATTTGCCACCATATTGGACCCATTGTCCAGTTAAGTGACAGCAATTATAACATATTTGGAATTGAACATAATGCAGGACATCACAACTTTATGATGAAGGATCCCCATAGGCCAATTTCAAATACTAGCTTGAGTGCTTAATAATTCATCTTTCTCTGCTTTCCTATCCAGTAAACAAGTTTCTTCTAAGGGTTTCTTTCCCACAGTAGTAGATATAATGGTCACCTGAATTAAATTCACCCATTCCCATCCATTTTAATTTGCTGATTCTCAAGATGTCAATGTTGAATCTTATCATCACATGTTTGACCACATCCAGCTTGCCTTGATTCACAGATCTTACATTCCAGGTAATATTGTTTTTTACAGCATCGGACCTTCTTTCCACTTCCAGATACATCCACAACTGAGCGTCCTTTCAACTTTGGCCCAGCTGCTTCACTCTTTCTGGAGCTACTTACTCCAGTAATTAGTCCAGTAGCAATGTATGGCTGTGAGAGCTGGACCATAAGGAAGGCTAAGCACCAAAGAATTGATGCCTTTGAACTGTGGTGCTGGAGAAGACTCTTAGGAGTCCCCTGGACTGCCAGGAGGTCAAACCAGTCATTCCTAAAAGAAATCAACCCTGACTGCTCATTGGAAGGATTGATACTGAAGCTCAACCTCAGATACTTTGGTCACCTAATGCGAAGAGAGGACTCTTTGGAAAAGACCCTGATGCTGGGAAAGGTTGAAGGCAAAAGGAGAAGGGAACAGCAGAGGATGAGATGGTTAGATAGCATCACTGAAGCAATGAACATGAAATTGAGCAAACTCCGGGAGGTAGTGAAGGACAGGAAAGCCTGGCGTGATATGGTTCATGGGCTCACGAAGAGTCGGACATGACTTAACGACTGAACAACAACAAACAAGTTTGGGGATAACCAGTGATGAGTCAGATGCAATGAACAAGGAATGTCCTTCTGAAATAATCATATGCATATGGAAAAGTTGTTTCAGTAATGAAAATGTGTCTGATCATAACCAAGGTGAATTTCTGGAAAAAACCCATAGGGAAATAGTTCTTAGTTAACTTTCCCAGATGTACAGTATATGGTTGGATTTTTTTCCCAAAACAAATTATGTTGTGAGCACCAAATGTTATACATCACAAATTCATTTGGTCTTTAATTTGAATTATATCCAAAGGCCTGGGAAAATAGAGTGTGTGGTGACAGTGCGCTGCTATTTCTTCTTTGCTTTCTGTCATTGATCTCTGACAGTAGCAGATCTTCTCTGCTACTGTTGAAATACCAGCCATTCCTGAACTGACAATTTTCAAGCCAAACTTCAGTTGTATATCATATAGATAGGATGTTAGAAAATTAGAAAGACCTTGGCATCTTGTCCTTCTGCATGCTCTGTAGGATGATCAGTTTCTTCACCACCCATATCCTGCTAATCATCTCTTCCTCCTCCTCCTCCTCCTCCTCCTCCTCCTCCTCCTCGTCCTCCTCCTCCTCCTCCTCCTCCTCCTCCTCCTCCTCGTCCTCCTCCTCCTCCTCCTCCTCCTCCAGAAATATATACAATTAAAGAATGAAAACTATTTCAGAGGTACCACTTTAACCAAGGGGACATAATATTTCCTCTAAATAAGGCCAGGTAACTCTAACAATTAGGCATACATTTGTTATTTTATCTGCAGGACACAAAATTGTAAAAAATCATTATTTATTCCTGATAACTTAATTCTGATATCATTGATAATATGGAAGACCAGTACCCAATCATTGCTTCCATGTACTCAGTCATGTGGACATATTCCTCTGTTATAGCAAAGAGGCAACAAGATTTGCCTCAATGAGGTCTTTTGCTCATGTGTAATTGCTATATGAGTCCTCAGAGCAGTGTGAAGCCAGGCAATGGGGCCACTTTGGTTAGAAGTGGGAGGTGGAGGGGGCATATTCTTTGATAATGCAGCTTTGAGGGTATTTTGCTGTTTTTGGTGCCTTCAAGTCAGTGCTGACTCTTGGCGACTGCCTGGAGAAGTCTCTGCAGTTTCCTTGGCAAGATTTCAGAAGTGGTTTGCCATTGCCTCCTTCCTAGGGCTGAGAGAGAGTGATTTGCCCAAAGTCACCCAGATGGCTTCATGCCTTAGGCAGGACTAGAACTCACAGCCTCCTGATTTCTAGCTTGATGCCTTAACCCTGACATCAAACTGGCTTGCTTTGCTCTAGACTTCATCAAAGTGAAATTTGCATAGTTTTCCTTTTACCTATTATTTTCTTACTTACAAGAAGATACTGTAGGGTTCAGAGCAAACTCCTAAATATATACCACCTAGCATTTTCTGCATGCAAAACACCTAGTCAGCCATCCCCATTGTTGCTTCCTATCCTAAATATCTGAGGTCTGATTTGCCTGTTAGAAGAGTTTTCTGAACAGATACATATATACAACAGCTGTATTTGTTATTCTTTGGGCCACTATAAGAGCCTTTTAGGTTGAAGGGTGGTATATGAATACTTTAAATAAAAAGGTTACCAAATATAATGTAATGCAGCTTGGAAGTGCTCTTCTGTATAACTGTTTTAGTTGATTAATTTCATCAAGGCTTGACTACTTACACCAATTCCTTGTTATGTATATATTGGGCTTGAAATTTGTACTTGTCTGTCTCTTTCTAAACTCAGCATACACAAAGATCGTGAGTCCTGCTCATGAAAATGTTCAAGATCTACACAATATAGAAACTATATCAGATTGGGTTTTTTTCTTTGACATCAAATCAAACTTCACTAAAACTGCAATACCTTACTGGTGCTTATTGGTGCTCAGTTTTGTGATTCCAGCATTATTATGTACACAACTACATGAAATCACAGCTGCCAGTTCTTTAGCTGGTGTTGGCCTTCATTCACATTGAGTTCTTTCCAAGAATGTAGAATCTTGTAATGTATCAGCGTAGTATATATACGGATCCAAGCAGTGTGGCCTTTTGTAATTGACAGATGGAAATTTTGTTAATGTGCAGATTTTCTAAGTGGCAACCAAGGTTTTTTGGTATGGCACCCAGTGTGCTGATAACCACTGGGACCATCCCTGGCAGTTTATGCCATAATCTTTCAACTCTGGTTTTTAGATCTTGATACTTTATAATCTTCTCCAATTCTTTGTCTTCTATTCTACTATTCCCTGGTATTGCCACATAAATTATCCACACTTTCTTCTTTTCAACCACAGTTAAATCTGGTGTGTTATGCGCCAAAACTTTATCAGCTTGCATTCAGAAATCCCACAGTATTTTTACTTGCTCATTTTTTACTACTTTTTCAACTATTTGTCGCCACCAATTTTTCATTACTGGCAGATGAAATTTTTACAGATGTTCCAGTGAATCATTCTGGTGATTGTGTTATGTTGTTATTTATAGTCAGTTTGTAAAATCTTCTTGCATGACCTGAGTATATGATCTACTATTTCTTCTGCTTCTTTGCACAATCTGCATTTCGAATCATTTGATGATTTTTCAATTCTGGCCTGCAGAATCTGCATTAGTTTGAATAACTTGCTCTTGAGCAGCCAAAATCAAGCCTTCGGTTTCTTTTTTTAATATTCCAGTTATAAGCCATTGCCAGTTTTATCTTTATCCACTTTACCCTCAGTCTTTTGTAGAAATTGACCACATAATGCTTTTCCTTGCCGGCATTCTGTTCATGTTTTTATTACATTATTTCAATATTCACATTTTGTTTCCTGTACATTCAGTAAGTTCCTATTTTTAACTTGCATCAGTGCTTGTTCTTGACTGTCTTTTACATAATCAACCAATGCATGCTTTTCTTCTTTGATGGTTTGTTTGACTTGAAGTAAACCTCTGCCTCCATTTCTGCAGGGCAGGTATAATCTATCAATATCACTATGGGGACGTAATGCATAGTGAATAGTCACGAGTTTTCTTGTTTTTGGTCCAAAGTGTCCAGTTCAGCTTCATGTAACTTCAGCTACATGACATAGAAACTATATCAGATTGGGATTTTTTTCTTTGATATCAAATCAAACTTCAATGAAACTACAATACCTTACTGGTGCTTATTGGTGCTCAGTTTTGTGATTCCACCACCACCACCACCACCACCACCACCACCATCATCATCATCATCATCATCATCATCATCATCATCATCATCATCATCATCTGCATTTATTTATTTTTAAATGATCAATTTCTTGCTTGAGTCATGGAAGGAAAAGTTAAGTCTGTTTTGTGAATGCTCTGGTTCTTCTAAAATCAGACTCTCCTGACTTTATCTGATATGTTTAGTGTCACTTGTAATTTGAGTGTGGGAGATTTACACATTAATGTGAGGATTGACAACATACATGCCACCATGTCAATATCAGAAAAAGGGACATAGCTTGTATATTAGATTACAGTGCAGAGCCAGTGTGATGTAGTAGTTAAATTATTGGACTGAGATTGGAAAAATGTGGGTTCAAATGTGGGTCCCTCAACCATGGAGAGTCAGTGGGTGACTTTGAGCCACTCATTTACTCTCAGCCCAGTCTACCTCACAGGATTATTGTTGCAGAAATAAAATAAGTGGTGATCTCGGTGTAAGCCATCTTGCTACATCTAATTAAAAAATTACAAACAAATATTGCACATAGTGGGGCATGTACATTTTTATACATGATACTCTCCCTATCCCATCCCGTATGAACAATACTGATCAAATAAATAAATAAAACACACCCAGAGGTTCAGAATAGAGAAGAAATATATTCACACATTGCTGGACCAGAACAGTACCTGGTCTGCAGGGGTGAGAGATTAAGGCTTGCAATCCTCACACCACACACACAGTGGTATACAAGACAAGAGGGAGAAACACCCATGCATTGTGAGATTCAGCTTGCTGGACAATCTGCTCTGCTAAAGCAGATTGGAGAGGAACTAACAGAGTGCACAGACTCTAAAGAGATTTTTAAGCCTGCCTTCTGTTCATCCCACCACTTTCTCATTCTAAATCCAGGCCTTAATCACCTGGACATACAGCTTCTCCAAGCTCTGAATGGGGACTCTGAATAGTGGTCTTTCAGGACACACAGGTCTTGTGATGTGCAGCTGGCAAGCAGGGTTTGCATGCATGTCTTATTTCTCTGTCTAACTCTATTCATCCTCCCCTTGCAGAGAAATGGCTTCAAGCCCACTACTCCATTCAGCAACCCCATCCTTGCCCTAATTTGTTGTCTCCTGCCCGGAAACTTCAGTACGGTACTGCTGTGCTCCTTTGAGGATCATTCTCCCTTTCAGTGCACCACTCCTCTTTTGCTTCCCATGAATTGGACCTTCCTAGAATAGGGTCTACGCAGGGTGATCTACTCCCCTTATACACTTTATGACCAACGGGAATCCTAGTCCAAATTGCCATTGTAATCCAAGGACTACCTGTAATAGAATGAGATTTTTTTAAAAGATAGCATTTGGCCCATGAATCAATTAATATAATTTCAGTTTTAACTGAAAATCCAACTGTCAGTGAGAATCAAGACAAATAAAATATGGGATGAATTAGAATCTCATTGGTTAGTGAACCAGATTATGAGATGTCATGCCTATATTACTGAGAAGTACAGGTGCCTATAAAAATACCTGCTTATATATAATTTTAATTAAACAGAATAAAGAAAAAAGAACAAGGAAAAAAGAGAGTAGAACACACACACGCACACACACACAGAGGTTTCTAATACTTGTATATATGTTTCAATAAAGGATAAATATATTCCCTTGTAATCAACTATACATAATCAATGCCTGTAAGAAATTCCTTTGTCAGTCACAAATAACATAAGACCTTTAATCCATTGAGTATTTCGGGTCATAATTTTTAACTTTCTGGTGTTGAAGGACTAGACTCTTGGCAGTAAATAAATAAATAAATGTCCATCAAATCCATTTCCTTTGTCCAGCTATCAATATCCACATAATAGACCTATAGTTTGAAAGATTATGGATGTTTAAAAATATTAAACCGTTTCTCAAAGTCAACTAACTGTATATAGTTGCTTCTTCCCAGAACATCCTTACTGTATTTCCAGCAACATGATGACTTACTCATTCCTGTTCTGTACAAATGCAATAGGGCCCAATAAGTTCGAACTATTTTTTTTTTGTTGAATAAATCATAGTTTAAGTTCTATTTTTTTTTATACAGGTCTTAAAACAATTTCCCATTGTTTAGATTTGTATGTGAGGGTACACACTGACAAGCTTCTTCTTTTGCTTTTAGTCTCTCTCTCTCAAAATGGAGAGGCAAGCTGTTTTACTTTTTAGATATTTTTAGCTGACAGGCTTTTTTCTCCCTCAATTTTTCTAAGTTCTTGAAATTTAAATCTAAATCTGAAATCCAACTAAGGATTTTGAGTCTTCAACTGAAGTGGAAGATATGACTTTTTTTTTTTTTAAATAATGCTTAGGATACTTAAGTAGGCTTACAGTAGAAGTAGGACTAGCAGAACTTGGAATTTTATTTATTATTTTCCTATTATATTTAATATGCCTTGTGCCTTTGATTATACTTTGATTAGTTTCTGATTTATCATTTATTCTGATTTAAACATTTTAGTTAATTGCACTGTAATTGCTTTGTTTCATCAATCATTTCATTCATCATTTTATACTGCAATTGATTTATTTATTATGCTTTAAATATTTTATGCTAATTTTATATAATGTTTTATATCATATTTTATGAACATTTTACTTAAAGTTTTATTACCATTTTATAGCATATTTAATTATTCTATCACCTGTATCCACTTTGTCTATTTTTCTGATAAATGGACAATGCTATTTGTACAATCTTGAGTTACTGATCATCCTCAATAATATTGTTGAAGCAACTTGAGATGGAGATAAAACAGGCTTGCTTTCAGTTATTAGTCCAGATGTTTTTCATGTGGAATTCTGCCAATGAACAAGCATGTTTGTGCATCAGTAAAACTCAGCAGAAAAAGCAATCAGTCATAGATATGATTACACCAAGATTGTTTTCTCTGAAGTATTTCATCAATGTCTATGTGAGCATTCAGAAAGAAGAGGGTTCTGTGTTTGTGTTTTGTGAAAAAAATACCAAAAAAATTAAGAACTGAAAAAAGTAACAGAGGGTGCATATTTAATTCTCCCATGAAGGAAAAGAATTCCTTTCCGCAAAATGCAAGAATGTTATTCCTGCTCAGTGTATAAGAACTCAACTGGACTAAAGTTAGTGATGCTTGAAACTCCTGAAATCAACAGTGATTAACTGAGTTAAGCTCAATAAGGGCAAGAAGTTTGAATGTTAAAATATGAATATGAATAATCCATCCTCCAGATGTATTAACCTCCAGGGTATGAATTCACACTCAAGAGCAAATAGAATCTCTTCAACTTTGTTAGTTGGCATTTACCCAGCTTTTATTCATTTTCAAGCCAAATACTTGCAGAACGAAAGGATTACAAGTATGGGAAAGCATTTTTATATATTTCCATCTGATACCTTCAGCTCTCTTGCATGGAAGGTTTAGTCAAACAGATATGTCTCTGTGGGTCAGAGGAAATGGAAACAGCAGTGGTAGACAATGTGATGTCTTCCAGTTATTATTTTTTTTAACTGTAACTCCCATCAACTCATGATAGTGTTATTTTTTTCATCTTTGTGAAAAATATTATTTATTTATTTATTTATTTGTTTGTTTATTTATTTATTCAGTTCAGTTCAGTTCAATTCAGTTCAGTTGTCATCTGACTTCAAATTGACTATGGGCAGCTCACAGTATAACAGCCAATAAAAAAATACAATTCAGAACAAAACAAGATAGGATCTAGTCACTTTATGCAAAAATATAGACAAAAATACATTCAAGAAGGGGCTCCATCCATCTTAACCCAAGGCCTGGGAGAATAACCAGGTCTTCAAGGCCTTATGGAATGCTAAAAGGCTGGAAGCCACAATTCCTGGATTTCAGGAGGCATCTCATTCAAGAGGGAAGGTGTGCCAACAAAGAAGACATATGTTTTGAGTCCCAGTCGAAGGAACCCACCAATTCTGCTGGCATGTACTAGCCAGCCAGAAACCATGGGAGATAGTCCCTCAACCTGTTCGTATGCCATGTAGGGCTTTATTCAGAAGCATACTGGCAACCAGCGCAGCTCGCAAAGCAGAGGTGTCATGTGGGCATACCACAGCACGCCCCTCTCTGCACTCTGAACTATTTGAAGCTTTTTAGTGGTTTTCAAGGGCAATCCCATGTACAGCACATTGCAGTAATCAAACCTGGAGGTGACTAGGGCAGGAGCGACTGCTTGAAGGGCTTCCAGATCCAGAAAGTGGCACAACCGGTACATCAGATGGAGTTATGCAAAGGCCCCCTTGGCCAAACTGCCACCCGCTTTTCAATTAGGAGCTTTGAATCCAAGAGGACCCCAGATTATGCACCACCCTTGAATGGGGAAGTGTTACTTCATCCAAGAATAAAGATGGAAAATCCCTGGGTCCAGAAACCCATAATATCTACAGCCACTTAGTCTTGGTAGGATTGAGTTAGAGTCACTTCTTCCCATCCAGATCTGCACAGCCTCCAGGCACTGAGACAGGAGCTCAACAGCCTCACTTGGTCAGCCTGGGGTTGAAAGATGCAATTGGGTACCATCAGCATATTGATTATACCCAATCCCAAACTGGTAGATGACCTCATCAAGTGGCTTCTTGTAGATATTAAACAAGAGGGGACAGACTGTTGAAACTGTTGCACCTCACATAAGAAGGGCATAGGTGATGACCTCTTCCCCTTGCCAACATCATGAAGGAAGGAAGAGAACCACCATAAACTGGTGCCCTCAATTCCCAATCCCTGCAGTAGATCAGGTATCGAAGACCCCTGAGAAATCAAGGAGAACAAGCACAAATTCCATCAACAAGTACAACCAAAGCTGTCTCAGTACTGAATCCTGGCCTGTAACATGCCTAGATAATTCATCTCCTCCAGATTCTGCAACTGCAGAATGCCCACCTTCTCAATAACCTTGCCAAAAAGGGAAAGTTAGAGACAGGATGGTAGTTATCTAAAAATTTGGGTCCAAGTCTGGCCTCTTGAGGTAAGTATATAAATGGCAGGGCATCTTTGGTTGGTGGGCTTTGACCCTGGAATGTTCTACCCAAGTTTCTGTCAACATCCCTCCCTTTTTGCCTCTTCTTAACTATCATTTGCCCACTTCCATATGTGACAAACATTGAATTCATTGAGATGAAGCAATATGTCTAGTCTTGCAAAAAACACTATATTGCAATACAACCTAAAAGGAGGGGGAACAATGATGACAATGCATATTTTAATTGCCCACAAATCAGAATAGGGTGTCCATTGTGTTATCATCTGAAAGCACCAGCTATGTTCTCCAAAATCTAAATATCAGTAGTGGAGTTGCTACTTAAAGTACGGTAGATTCCTAGGAGTCATTGGATAAGTCAATCTGACACTTTGCCTTTAATAAAATTAAATTGCAGGAGACATAGATATGCTGAAGTTCAAAGTTACTTACATTTTGCATAAATGATATAGTTCCCTAAAGTCTGGATGTTATGTAGTTGGTATACCGTATAGACCATTAAAGAATTTATGCCGTTGGAAGCATTGCTATAGGCTACACTGTGAGAGATAGTCATATGGATAGAAAAAGCATCCACACCACTCCAGGAATGTTCATATTAATGACTTCATTGCTTAGGCATTGCTCAAGATTCTGATGCATTCTCTGGTGATCTTGTTTCTATTTATGTCTAATTGTTTTTAATGGTTTCTAAATAATGTTTTAATTGTTGGTTAATTGTACACCACCCAGAGTCACATTTGTGAGAAGGGTGGCCATATAAATGTGATAAATAAATAGATAAATAAATGTCTCTGCTACAAATGGCAATAGACTATGACCCTGCAGATGTCTCTGCTCTACAGCTGTAATCATTATCATGCTTGTTGGGACATAGAGTCACAGTTCAACATCTGTAAAACCACAGGTCCCATCTCTGTTATAGAATCCCACAAGTAGAATAGAGAAGGCAATGCCTGTTCCCTGATGCTTCTCCCAACTATCTAATATTCAGAGCTGTACTGTCTCTGAGCATGAACATTTTGAGTGCTGGCAATTGGGAGCATGAGGTTTTTCCTGCATATTCTTCAACATAAAATCTTTTAATCATGTGTATATAGTTCTGCTTTTACAGCTTTATCTGTAAGATCTTGTCTGGCTCTTTATATCATACTTTTCAGCTCTGAAGTTCAGTTCAATTTCAAGCAATAAGGAAGGTGGTGGCTCTCACATACAGTGTGCTATTAAATAGATCTGAATAAAATGTTCACAGCATACTTCAAGTGGGGCAAATGTCATGGATTGCGCAGACTTTTCCTTTTGAAGTCTGCAATGGCATAGTTCACCTCTCCAGTACCTTTAAGATTAGCAATGTGTGTATTTATAAAATTCAGAGTTTATATTTTTCACATCTAATTAAAAACCTTTCCTGTGGATATTCAACTTTTTAAAATTGAAAAAAAGAGAGAAAGAGAAAGATTATCTATACTACATTGGAAGATCTGATAAAATATAATAATAAAACTTTCAAAATGGCAAAAATGAAGATATTAATGTAATGCAATTACATCCTCCCCTCCCTCCCTCCTTCCCCTCCAAATACTTATGGGAATAGATATACTGCTGTCTCAGGAGCCATTTGTCAGGCCTAGCCCAAGGAACTCCAAGATACAATGCCAATTCAGTCCAGCTATGTTTATTAGCTACAACCTCTAGCAAGAATCTTCCCAGACTGAAACCCCAGTTCCCAAGTAATGCCAGCCACAACATTGTGAATTCCTCAGGGAGGTGCCAGTCTCATCCTCTTGTATCTCCCACGCTCCTCAGGAGATGAAAGAAAATGTTTTTCTCCCTGAGCCTGGCCTTCATAATTCCATTCCATCACATTTGGACAAATTGGAGTAGTGCCATTTTTAAGGTGGGCTGAGGATCTTAGGTTCTACACCTGAGAATTAATATTAGAAATGAAAGAAAAACCTATTTGTTACTAAGTTAGACAATTAGTCCTAATTACATGGGATTTGTTTTATTAAGAATAATCTGGCTGCAGGTCATAAAGGTAAATGATAACTTTCATGGCAAGCTCAAATATAAAAAGTAGACGATGTAGCACTTCAGATTCAAAGGCAAAAATTGCATGAGAATGCAAACATAGCACCTGTCTGCACCTCCTTTAAACAGCTGCATCTTTTTCTTGAAATCATCTGGCTGCCTGATGGGCAATATCAGGAAAATATGCATTTGGCTTAAGGAATTGTGGATAGGTGCTATGTTTGCACCAGTTCCAAATTATTTTTTTGCCTTTGAATCTAGTGCTGCATAGTACTAATATAGTTACAGAAATCTAAATGACCTTACATCAGCTTACAGTTAATAAGAGCTGGATAAAAGAAGTCGATTAACTAAGAAGGGATTAATTCGTCTCCCTCTCATTATTGTCCTGCAAGCCATATTTCCTAGTCTCTTATCAATCTAATTAGATGTTCCAGACATATTCTTGCAATATTGCAAGGGAACAACTTCAAAAGGAAGCATTTGCAGGAGAAATGGTATATAGAATAAAATGTTCTCTGACATACTATATTCCTCTGTTGCCTGATATATGGTTCATTGTCCTGAATTCTGCCATTTTACTTGTCACTTAATTTGGCATTTGATGGTGTCATTTGGCTCTAATACATCTTCAGGTCACTCTTTGGCAATAAGGTAAATTTTTGTAGCATTGTAGAGAACAACTCCTCTTCCTGTTCTCCCATAGCTTTATCTCATTCTTCTTCAGTAAAATAAAAATAAATCATTCTGCATTTTCTTCAATAATGTAAGAAAACAGCACTCATAGAAGAGACTGATACTAGTGTAGGAAGTAGCCATGGCTCTGATCTAGCATATAGACATGAGGGAATAACAACAACCGTATTACTCTTATACCCTGAATTGGTCATTACACAGAATATTAGTTCTGCATAGTTGGGTAAAAGCTTCCCTGCTGAAGAGAGAGACCAGATTCCTGTGATAAAATGGGAAGTATCACACAAACTCCATCTGAGATCATTGTAAAAGTGTTATCATCCTTAACAGTTTTCTGACTATTTTGGTATGCATCCCGATCCTTTCTAACCATGCTCTGAAAAGTCCTTTAAAAGTTGCAATCATGCCATATGTTCATTATTCTACATGCTAATTCTATTAGAGGAAAAGCACCATTTACACTGATGTTGATCTTTAAAATATAGCCTTGTGAACTGACTTGTAATCCCTGAGATCATAAAAATAAAATTAATGGAAAATGCTTCATTTTAAAAAGAATATTATATTGACAATTATATGATAGCATGTTATTGGGTGTATGCAACTGAATCCTGAACTGAAGTGGACTGAGTTGGACAGATTTAAAATCAAAGCAAGGTTCTTCCAAATTGACCTGAATCCAAAGCCGCATGTTTCTGAAGCTTTTCTAAGGTATAGTTAGGCATTATAAAAACGAATAAAACTCATCATAGTACCTATAAAGTGGTTTAAAGGCAAGTGTTTACATGCATACGATAGATGTCACTACTGAGGATACAGGCCCCAAACTCTGCACTATTAGGGTTTGAGATTGCATGAAAATCAATGCATGCATAAATGAATTATGAAGATTTCTTCAGCACAGAGATCCCTGCTACATACATGGATGCCCTTCCTTAAATTACTGTATGTCATGGGCACAAATTACTGATGGTTGGCATTCTAGAATTTGGGGAATTTACAAGGACATAGAAACACAGACAGTAGGTCTGCAAAAACTGGCATGTTTCTCCCCAAACTGTCCACATCCGGGGAGAGAAAGGATATAATTTTATGACTTTAAAATGTTTTAATTTTATTTTGTATTTTAATTTAAGTTTTAATTTTATTTTAATTTTATGTTTTAGCTTCTAGAAATATTTTAATAGGGCCCTCCAATCAATATATCGTATCAATGTGAGAATCAGGCAAAATCCAGTTCAAACTGTTATTAGAAATTGCAGCAGGCCAGTGACGTCAAGGAGGAAGAATGGTTTCGTCTTTATTAAAGCCTCTTTGTGTTACCAAAGAATATTGCTCCCAAACAGGTTGTGCAAGGCTATGAAAGAATTAATGGTGACACTGAACAACAGTTTGAGTTTCTGCCTCTTTCTCTTCCCCTTTCTCTTCCCCTTCACAGCATTAGCGCCTAAACTCTTCCTTGGCTAAAACCGAGCAGCAAGCAGATACTGTATTGAGAGAAACAAGACAGAGATGGAGAGAGAGAAAAAGTTATAGGAGTTCAGGTTTATCAGCAGGGGAAGGGCAGTTACCCAGTCGACATGACTGTACAACATTATTAAAAATAATAATTTATTTTACTGGTCTTCTACATTCTTTAATTCTTTTTGTCTTTTGTTTTCTTTATAAATATTGTTAACGTTTTGGAGTACTTGCCAGAATAGAAAGAAATCAAATAAATAACAATAAACTTTAAACTGCTGATATCCATGCTGCAGTATTAATAAAATAGGAAAGATTTTTTCTTTCTTTTTTTCTCTTGCAAAGTCTACTAACTTCCCCAATTCCCAGTATCTCAGAACCAAACTGCAAGCAATCTGAGAGAGCTTGGTACTGGACAGCTGCCTGTAAAGAGATAACGAATGTAAAACTTTTTTGTTCAAGAAGAAAAAGAAAATGTGTAAAGTATAAATTGCAGTGTTCAGGAGATTAAGCAGTTAACTGCATTGCACTGGCTCAAAGAGATTTTCATTTTGTGTCTTTTTAATCTGGTTCTGTTCTCCCCCCCCCCTGCTTTTTTTTTTTTGCAATCAAATGAAATGCTGTAGTTGCCATAGGGAAGCAATGGAATAGAAAGGGAGTCATAAAACAGCCTTTAATTTTGCAAATGCATACAAGATCCAAAGGCTAAAGGCAGAAGGTGGGAGGAAATAAAAATTGGCAATGAGGCAAATTTGTACAAATGATGAACAACCACTGTAGAAGGTTATCCAAAAGTGTGTCTAATGAATTATCATTTGGAGACTATAGAGAGACTGTGAAGCCATTCATATGCTACACAGTCTTTCACAAGGTAGTTTTGTTCTCATGTGGGTATTTTCTAAGTCTTGGTTAGGGGAAAAGGATATCATATCAAGCAGAATGGCTGCATTTGTAGGTTTCTTGACTTAAATACCTTTCAAATGTTAGTTCTTAGCCAAGAGATCATTTTCTATATTGAGAGTTTAAAAAATTAATTTGATACTAATGTATTTTAACTGCATTAAAACTCCCAGAACATGTTGCTCAATGTTTTGCTTTTGCTATATATTATTTTATTGCTAGCCAAAAACAGGAATCCATATGGAAGCAGTTGTAAAGTTGGGTTGTAGGTGAAAGTTGTAGCTGAAGTTGGGTTGTAGGTGAAGGAGTGAACATTTCAATTTGATTTCAGTTTTGTTTCTGGTCTATTTTAGATTATCTTCAGAGAACTTTGGAGAGAAAATGTATTTGCTCTTGATTATCTTGAAATATTATTTATTGATGGTATAATAACTGAAATCAAAGTTTTTTTTTTTAAACCAATAAAGCCCTGTGTGGTCTAGGCCAGCAGTAGTGAACTTATGGCTCTCCAAATTTCATTAGATGGCAGTGTCAGGCTTCCCAACCTGGATATGGCAGGAAATCTCAGATCACCTAACACTTTAAGGCCTGGTCTGGCAGAAGACTCAAAGAGACAGTTCAGTTAGATTAAAATCTATATTGCACAAAAGTCTTTAGTTAAAAAGAGGTGAGCTTTATACCTTCTGGGGTTTATGTAAGGTTTACCCCATTTGTCTCAGAGAAACTCTCATGACACGTGTGTTCAGCAAAGAAGTTTACTCAGTGTAACATAACTAAGTACAGACAAAGCCAGGATTGGCTTGGCATATCTTACAATGTATTTTATATCTTCCCGGTTCCTGTGCTTTCCCCCGTTGCTTAGTTACAGATTACCCACAGAAATCCCCCCTCGCCCAAATGGCAGATTCAGCCTGGTGCTTTGTCTTTCTGATTGCTGTCTATGGGTTGTGCTGTTGTTGTCTTTGTTGGTTTCCCCGGTTGCGCACAAAGCTGGGAGTTCTCAATTGCTCGTTGATTGCTTCGCTTCAGAGTCTCTATGCGTTCCTTTGCCTCCAGCGCTCGAGGGGAGCTGGCGCTGATACAAAGTATCCTCTTGCGGTTTTAGTTAAGCACCGCCACCTTCCAGTAATCAGTTCACAGTTTCATTTCCCCATTTCCTCTGCTAGCGCCTGGGCGGTGAAATTGACTAGGCGAAGTTGAGTGTTTTCGCCGTGCCGTGCTATGCTGGCTGAATCTGACATATGGGGTTTAAACTTGTGGATTCTTCCTGTCCTCCTTCTGAATTAATCAATAACTAGCATAGCACTTAACAGCGTTGGAGATCAGAGGTTGTTGTAGGTTTACAAAATGGCCATCTCTGACCTGAAAAACACTGGGATCTGAAGGGGTTAAGACAGGTTAACTCCTATAAGTCCCGGTTCACATGGCCAACGAATAGCTGTGATGGGACTGCTTCTCAATTAAAATCTGTAGAGCCAGTTTCCCCATCTGTGATTATGAGTTTTCTTTCCAACAATATCTTTCCCAGCAAGGCCATACCAAGGCACCCCATTGATAGTTCCCACAATTAAATGCTGAGGAAAGATAGGTTGAAGAAATTCTCATGTTGGAACAAATTATGCTTGACCAATGGAAAGAGAGAGGTGGTGAATTCCCCTTCATGGAAGGGAAATGGATTCAGCTGGATTCAACAGATTCAAGTTGAGGCTAAACAGCCATCTATGTTTTGGGTTCCTGCACTATGCAGGAGGTTGGATTTGATAGCCTAAATGGTACTTTCTAATTCTAAGATTTTATGATTTTATGCTATGATTCTATGATCCTTTTATGGTTTTTTTCTGATCAAGGAGTAGGAGCAGCCAGAGAGGCTGCAGAATGATGGAGATGGGTAATAGCACTTTGATGTTCATAATAAAATACTCAACAAAATAAAAATACTCAAGAACTTTTAAAGCACACTGAGGATAAGGCGATTAAACAGTTTCCTTCACAAGGGGAGAACACTTCTGAGAAATTAGAAGAGAGATTTCATTATAGTATTAATTGCCCAAAGTCCAATACCATGCCAAAGGGCAATAAATTAGGTTAGAGATACAAAGCATTTTGTTTCATGGGCATACAAGAAAGTGCTCCAAAGCCATATTATCTTCTTTGATCCCTGGCTGATTGATCCAGAGATAGCTGCTTCATCCTGACTAATAGGATACTAATAGTATAGCTGATCAATTATGTTACCCAAGTTGTCCTGAAGAGATATATGAATGGACTGCTCACAGATAGGTGGATTATATTAGAGTTCATTTCACGGAGGAAATAAACATTTTCCAATGATTTCTTTAAATTTATTCACATGAACTTTTCAAAGAATGTCAGGTGACAGGACAATATTAATATATTTACAAAGCAGCAGGCATTACTGAATTATTTTCCCCACATATATATAGCTATAGACTACACTTGGTAACCAAGCTTATCCATGCAGGATTTAATTTTCATTGAAGTTACCATCATCAAAAGAGATCTCCAAAATTGTGTGTCCTAACTAGAACAATGAATCTCACATTGCTGAAATCTTAGGGGGCATCCTAGGAGCAGAGACAAGTTGAGGTGGGTTGACCACGGAGAAGTCTTCCAGGGATTCCAGCTGCATATCACAGGCTGAGTCAAGTCATCACCTGGCATTGTTTCAGTCCCTTCCCTGGATGTTTAGCAATCCTGTGGGCTACTCTTTTGGGACTGCAATCCTGGAATTTCTGATAGTTTGCACCACATTCATCCCCCCCTCTTTCCTTATTCTAACCCTTAAAACAGTCTTTAACATGAAATGGTTTCACACATATCTTCCTAACTTTTCAAAATGATGATACAAAAATTAACAAAGTCTCCAACAAATTGGAAACCTTTCTCAGAGCAGTAAGGATGAATGATTTTAATAAACCAAGCTTGCCAATATAAGCCTACAAAGACTTTAGAATAACTAATAAGATATAAATAGTTACAGTACTGAATACTGTGTTTTTGATGGATCAAGAAGTCACAATAATAAAGAGAAAACCAGAATAGAGTTCCTGTACATAATTACTGCTGTCATTATAGCTTGTTGTTATATATCCTCTTCCTTCATTACATCTGATTTTCAGTAGACTAATTATCTGCCTCTATTTCCAGGGGGAACACCACAAAGAAATGTAATACTTTTCTGTCCTACATTAGTTTTCAAATGTTATGGAATATTTTATTCTGCCTTAAAATGTACTGAAGAATGTTGTGCTGCTTACAAGTCATGGTTGAGTACATTGTTTTTCCTCGCCCAAAACTTAGTTTGTCATAAGATGTGGCTACATTTTGAAAACTGGAACTAAGCATTTCCCAAATGAATAATTATGAGATATATTGCTATTAGTATTTGCAGTTCCCTTCAATGTCAGAGTGATTGGCCCAGATACAACAGCTTGGGTATCTATGAGGGGAAAGCAAGGGAGAAAATGTGTTGTCATAATATCATATTGCAAAAACTACAACTTATGTACTTGCATCACATGTTGGGACACAAGTACCTAAGGGCAAAGTGAAGTGAAAAGGGAGGACCTGGGAAATTACCAACTTATAGAAAAGAATATATGTAGCTCGGGGTTGAACTGTGGAGTCCTTGATGCTCTCAATCTCAAGCTTGAGCTTGATTGTTTGATTGTAGACATTTCATTACCCGACTAGGTAACATAACCAGTGCTAGTGAGTGTGGGGTTTGTTCCCTCTTTATATAGAGTAGCTTGCCCTGCCAGTGTTGGTGGAAGCGTGGTTTTCTCCTTGGTAGTTCCTTGATTAGGGTATTGTTTTCTGCTTAATTTTTGTCTGGTGTTAATCCCTGCTTATTTGGGTGTAGGCTACTGGAAAGGAGGTGTTCTGGTCTTTTTGTTTCCTTCTTAGCTTTCTTATTGTCACTTTTGAATGGTGTGCAAATGTGGTTTATCTCTATATATCTGTTGATAGCTGATGTGTCTGAGTGCCAAGCTTCCAGGAATTCCCTAGTATTTTTGGATTTAGCTTGGTCTAGGATGCTCACAGATTCCCAGCTGAAACTATGGTTGATTCTATCCATGTGTTGTGAGATTAAGGAGTTTTCATTGTGTCTTTTGACTGCTAGTTGGTGTTCATGAATGTACTCTGCTAGTCTTCTGCCTGTCTATCCTACATAGTGGCTGTTACTGTCCTTGCCCTGTATGTTGTAGATGACTTCTGTTTTTTCTTCTTGGGCTATTGGGTCTTTTGGTTTAAGATGCTTTGGAGGGCTTTAGTTGGTTTGTGTGCTACAGTGATGCCATAGTAATGGTTGTAATAGTTTATTGGTTGTTTCTTAAAAGTTTCTGATGTATGGCAGTGTTATCCTTTTCATAGCTTGTGTTGGTTGTGCTGTAGTGAGTTGAGTGGTTAGGCACTTTTTGATAGAGTTGCGTGGGCATCCATTTTGTTGGAAGATGTTGTATAGATGATCTGTTTCTTTTTTCTGGTGTCTGGGTTGCTGCAGTGTAGTTGTGCTCATCTGAATAAAGTTCTGATACAGCTCCTCTTGTAGGAGGCTGGGTTGTTACTTTGGTAATGAGCACTTGGTTAGTATAGGTTGTTTTTCTTGTGTTTTTAATTTGCTGTCATTTCCTCCGCTAATGAGGGTATCCAGGAAGCGTAGTGTGTTGTTGTTTTCTTCTTCTCTTGTGAATTTTGTTCCTTTGAAGATGTTATTGATTGTTTCATGTGTCTTCTCTAGTTGTCCCTTTTTTATGATGAAGGTGTTGTCTACATACCAGATCCATACTTTTGGTTGTATCTGTGGGAGTGCTATAGTTTCTAGATGCTGCATTACAGTCTCTGCTACAAGTCCTGAGAGTGGTGATCCTATAGGTGTTCCTCTGATTTGTTGGTATATTTGTCCAACAAACTGAAAGTAGGTAGTGAGGCAAAGGTTGATGAGGCCCACCTATTCAACTATTTTTAGTTTGTGTGCTACAGGCATCACTGTAGCACACAAACCAACTAAAGCCCTCCAAAGCATCTTAATTGAGCATCTTTGATTTTCTGGAGGCACTGCAATGGGGACTTGTTAGAATATTCACTCTCCTCTGTGAAATGTCCAAGCATTTTTGTTATTTTTTCCCTGTGTTGTATGTTGGGGTCCTTGGTAACAATACAATTGGACAAAGAGGTATGTTGGGTTTATATATTTTTGGGTGTCCATAGAAACATGGGAGGATGGGTCCACTGCTTTTCATCTACTGCTGTTCTTTTGTGATTTAACCTTTCTTGGTTAGGTTGTTAAGGGTTCTCATGATCAGGTTGTCTAGTTTCTGTACTGGGTAACTGTGTTTACTGGGATGTAGGTTTTGTTGTCCTCCAGTAATTCTTTGGCTTTTTGTATGTATTGTGATCTGTCCATGATGACTGTGGTTTGGCCTTTGTCTGCTGGGAAGATGATGATGATGGCTTGTTCCTTCTTTAGGTTTTTGAAGGCTACTCTGTCCTCTGCTTTGAATTGGTTCTGATTCTGTGTTCTTCTGGTCTCTGGTATGATTGTCTGCCTTACATTTTTGGGGTTTCTGTGGCAGGTCCTGGGGTTTTAAACGTTGCTTCTAAGGCTGCAAAGAATCCTAACTGATTAGCATCGTCTGTATTATAGTTGAAGCCTCTCTGGAGGAATCGTGTACTGCGGTGGATAATGGGCAGCTGGACAAGTTGACTACCCATTTGGGTTCAGGTACCTCTTTCCTTCTGGGGTTTAGCTTGAGCAGTTTGGTTTGGAGTTTTATTTTCCTTTTTACAGCTTGTCTTAGGGATGTAGTCTTGATGGCGGTTGTCAGGATTTTTGTGTTCTGGGGTCATGGTTTGTTCCAGTTGCTCCTTGAGGTTATCTATGGTTTGCTGGTATTTGTTTAGTCTGAGATGAGCATCCATGATCATTAGCTGTATCATTTTTCAGCCACTTTGTTGAGCTATTTTCCATCCAGCTGTGCAGTTTGTTTGTTTGTTTATTAAATCTATAAATGGGTAATGAAATGTCTGCAACCAAACAACCAACCTTAGAGAGCATCAAGGACTCCACAATTACAAAGTTGTCCACTTGACACCCATATGGGTTGGGGTCCTCAGACAGATTATCAAACAGGGTGAGTTTGTCATAAATCAGTCATCCTAGAGTAACCTTATCTTCTTTTTTGATAGACTTAGTAGCTTAGTAGATCAGGGGAACACCATGGACATAGTTACCTGAATCTTAGCAAAGACTTTGGCAGAGTCTCTTATTATGTTCCCCTTAATAAAATGGTAAAATGTGATCTAGACTGTTAGATGGAATCACATTTGGTTAAATGACTGTGCCTCCAAACACTCATTAATGGCTCTACTTGATTATCAAGTATCAAATGGAGTACCATAGATCTCTGTCCTAGGTCCTCTGCTGTTCAATATTTTTTATTAATGACTTGGAAGAGGAAATTAAAGGGATGCTTCTCAGATTTGCAGATGACATAAAGTGGAGGTGATGGTGGCTAATACTTTAAAGGATAGAAATTATTCTAGACAAGCTTGAGAAGTGGGCTGAAATGAATAGGATGGAATTGAACAGGGGAAAATATAAAGCTCAGCATCTGGATAGAAAAGAATAAAAGACACAAGTATAAGTGGGGAAGACCTTACTTGGCAGTAGTATATGTAGAAAGGGTTCTGGACATGCTTACTGAACACAAGTTAAACATGAGTCACCAGTGTGATGCAGTTGCTAAAAAGAAAAAGACTATCTTGGGGTACATAGAATTCAAGCCATAGAAACTAATTGTTCACTTTACACTGCCCTGGTCAGACCACACTGGGAATATTGTGTGTAGTTGTTGCAAAAAGGACATTGACAAACTGAGGTGAGTTGCAAGGGCTACCAAGATGATGAGGTTCTGGAAACCAAACATTATGAGGAACAGTTAAAGGATATAGATATGTTTAGCCTACAGAAGAGTTAGCTATGGAGAGATATGATAGCAGTCTTCAAATATCTGAGGGGTATTTATTTATGTTTATTTATTTAATATATTTTACAGAAAGAAGTACAAAACAAAGAAAAACAAAATGAGAAATATATGAAAACCAACAACAACTAACAACCAACTTAACAAAACACACACAAACACTAAAAAAGGGGTAAAACTCTCTCTCTTTAATAGCCATCAAACTTCAAGCCAGTTTATCTACTTTAAAAAAGAGCAATCTCTAACATTACAAAATGTCATTAAAGCTGTGCCAAAGAAGAACATTTTGAGACATTTTTGATTAGTAGATATAATTGCCTTTTCAAAAACAAAAAATACTATACATCTCTTGAATCCAGTCCTTAATATCAGGAATACTGCTACTTTCCAATTTCTCAAAATAATTCTCTAAGCAACACCCAGGGCTAATATAACCATAGCTCCTCAAAAATAGTCAGATTCCAAAGTTTTGTAACATAATTTAACATAACATAACCTCTTCAACTTTAAAATATTTTGCCATAAATCTACATTAAATTATTATTTCAAAAAGAGGTTAATGATACACAAGACCAAATCATATGAGTCAACGTCCCTCAAAATTTTAAATTGTCAACAAAGAAAATTTGTCATCCATTCTTTCAAGTACATCCTTTAGGCTGTTCAGTAGACTGAAACTTTGGATGAATCAGTTTTAATTTTAAATCCACTGAAGCAAGTTTAATTTTTTTAAAAGATCTGCTTCCATTGATATTCGATTATTAGATGTTCCAGTTCTTTAATCCATGAACCATAAATGTCCTCAATGCCAACTTTCAAAATGTTCTTTAATTTTTTGGTACAAAAATGATATGGATTTAGTTTCAGATGTTGATTCCATCAAGAATAATAGCACTTCAGTTTTCTTAAATGTAGCAAATATCTGAGGGTTTCACATAGAAAGAGTGGGCTTAACCTCTGTTGCTTCAGAGAGCCAGATCAGAACTAGTGGTCTAGAACTACAAACTATTAGGTTTGGGATAGATACCAGCTAATGGAACAGGCTGCCACATGATGTGTTCATATCTGAAAAGGCTGATGATCATCTGTCAGCGATGCTCTAATTGTCAGCCCTTCAGGGTAGGCCAGGTCTAGAAGCAAACATGGCAAGGATTCCAGGAATGGTCTTTATCATAGTAAGTTAGAGTAGCAGAATCTTGAAAGCCTGTCCAAATTTCTCTCTGCCCCACCTTATCCTAAACAAAATCAAGGTGGGATTATTTTGAGTGTCTCTCTCATACTTTCCTTTTTCTTGGAACTGTGTAATTTTGTCTGAAAGTCTGCCCCTTAATTGCTCATTTGTTCATTCTATATCCCCAAGATCAGCTCTACATTCCTTTACACTAATAGATCCTGTACTAAAGAAGGAATTGGATTAGATGACCTCCGAGTTCCCTTTCAACGCTATGACTCTGATACAGTAGAATTTGTGTGATGACATCAAAGTTTTGATTTGATTGAGTAACAAGTACTGTCATTTTGCTGCATTCTCAGCTTGCTGCAGATGCATAGGTCACCTGGCAATCTTTGGAGGGTCTAACTCAGTGTTTCTCAACCTCAGTAACTGATGTGTGGACTTCAAATTGAAGATGTATGGGCTTTAACTTCTTCAAATTGCTGAGGATGAGAAACACTGGTCTAACTAATTTAAATTTATGACTCTTATTCTAAAACTAGGGCTACCAGATCTGGGCTGCAAAAAATAAAAATCTTGAAGGCCACCAGCAGATAGATAAAAGGAAACTATAAATCTTTGCTGATTTTGTAGTCCAGATCTCCTAGTCCTTACCAAACAGTATTGGTTCTCTGAGAACTCTCTCTTTAGGAAGGAGTAGCAGCCAGATGATCAATAACACTAGTGTACAGACACACCTTCCACGATGTCCATTTGGAAAGGATGTAAGGAATGGCTACAAATCAGATCAAATCAAATCTTTATTACAGTCATAGACTAGCATATAGGAATGGCTTTGAAAGGCAGAAGGAAGAGCTGCTACTAAGGCAATGATCAGATAAGTGAGCCTTGAGCCTGGGCCAAGGAACAAATTTGAAAAAATATTTCAGGTAAACTCTTCCCTAGTTCACATGAAGATATAGTGATAGAGATGGGAAACACATTCAGACATGCAAGATTCTGATACTGTAGCTGTTACAATAAAAATAGACCTGACCTATATGGTTTTGGTTTCTTAGCCTGGTCTACCTGGTAGAACTGACATCACTTCACCTAATTTTGATTTTGTTTATTTATTTTTTAAATGGGAAGTTGGCATGCTGAAGCATCTGCCTCCAGCATCATATTTATTTCCCAGAATGCTTCAGAATCTGGTATAGGTCCAAGAAACATTCTTAGAAAATAAAGCCCAATACTTTGTTAATAAATGTGCTTGGGGTGGGGAGAGAACATCCTGAGGCCAGAGAGGTGGCTAGGAGCTTGGGTGTCCACAGGGGTGAAGCAAGAGGAGACAAACAATAAAATAAGCATTGTGTTGTCTCACTGCAAACTCTGCCCCTTTTAATGTTCATCACAATGTTGCACTGATATACTTAACAGTCAGAACTTGGGTTGTGAAGCTCTTTAGTAATTCTGATAAAACCATTGGATTCTGTGGACACCTTTGGTTATGAACAACCAGTTCAATAAATAGGTATACTGTGACTGGCTGTACACACCATGGCAGTTATTTTATGAATGCACAAAGTAATCCATGGCAGTCATTTTGTTAATGCAATCATGCTATATTCTCAAAATTCCAAATGTGCCCGCTAGTCATTTTTTTTTTTTCTAGCCTTCTTTAGCCTAATGCTAAACTGCCTATGTATTATGGAAGTTATAATCCAACACAACTGGAGAGCATCAGGCAGGGGGAGCTAGGGTAAAACAACTGGTTCATAGGCAATATACATTATCCCAGGAACATTTATTACAATACTGTCATATTCCCACTATTGCAATTGTTTAAATGAGGTGTACTGACTTGCCTAAGACCTTCTAGGGAGTTCATAGCAGAAATAGAATTTTGACTATGGACTTTACAGTTCATAGACACTGTTCTTATTTTACGCTATTATTATTATGCATGCAGGAATTATGATTCAGCAAGATCTAAAGAACCACTGATTCCCCAAACCAACTCTAAAGCTTTGTGAGATTATGTTTCTCTTCTGGAGCCTGCCAGTGACAGTCATCAGTACTCAGCTCTCTAAAAAGGATGAACTTGTTCTTAATTAGCAAGCCAGAAAACTGTTTGATGGTTTTGATCAATAAAAATAAGCCTGCTGAAAAACAGTAGTCAGGTGTCTTCACTTTGTAGTGAGCTGCTGTTTCTACTTTCTACAGACAGCACTTTGACAAAATCCTTTATCTACTGCCAGTGTGGTCTTCAACAGGTTTCTGGTAAGTAAATTATTCAAGTTTTTTTCTGAGCCTTGAAGCTGCTGATCTCTTTATTTATCTCCTGTCTGCTACTGACTCAGTTCAGATATTACCCAGGAAGCTTTGGTTTCCCACTATGACAATGAGACATAGTGAGTCTCAAGGGGAAGATCAAAGGAGATTCAAGGAGTTATAGTTTGTTTCTACAGGAGAGCCTGCATTGGAAGCTGTGTTTTGAACATAATCTGTTCTTCCTAATGATAGCTAGGGAAAAAAAAACCCCAAAGCCCCAGTTCTCCAGTTTCATAAATCAAAGGAACTATGACTTGTTTAGAAACAGAAGATGATGTTGACTGCCTCTTCTGTCATACTGGAAACTTTTGGGCAAATATGTGAGCCTGAAATTCTTGAAGATTCTTTCAAGTCATTATGAAATCATAGTTCCCCACTCAGGCCATTGTATCCTGATCTCAAATCCTAAATTAGGCCTGTATCAAGGACTGTATTAAGTATGCACCAGTTTTAGTCTTGGACATACTTTATGATTTAGTAACTTACCAATGAACTACTGGACACATGCAAACTAGAAGTGCTTTATTTTGATGATCTTTTATTTGTTGATGTTAATAATCAGAAAAGAAACCCTTATTGCCCCACGAAAAGAGTGAAATTACATTTTTATATAGTGATAGATTAAAAAGGAAGAAAGCATGCATTTAACTACAGTTATTCAATTGGTGAAGTAGCAGGCCAGCTGTCTTACTCTGCAAGTGAATTTCACAGCTTTTCTGGTTTGTGCCACATTTTAAATGTGAGAACATTTTAGCATGGGATATTGAACAACAGGCATGACATTTGTTGTATCCTATTATACATAGTCCAAATTTCTGAAAACTAAATATTTTGAAGAGAAATCATTCAGATGTTCTGTGATGCTCATATTGTCTGTTGAACCTTGAGTACTGATTCTACACAATAATTGAAAAGATATCAGATTTGCAGCATTGGATAGCAAAATATGTATCAGAGGTTTTGTTAATATAGGAGATCCCGAAAAGATGCATTTACTCCCCATAGATGGAAATATACACCAGAAATGAAGAAAGAGATCACTTAGATGGTGTATGCAACCTAAGGGCTTTCAGATGCACAAATCTCAACAAACCCAGCTGTTGAGCATGGGCAAGGGTGTGAAATGCTGGGAGGTAAGGTTCAGCAATTTTTTTGACAGTTTCCAATGTTATCTGAAAAAGAGAGAGTGAGAGAGAGCACATGCACTCTGCACTCCTTTTTTAAAGAAAAGTAAATACTCCTCATTTCTCAAGAAGGACTTCCAGAGTATTTTAAAGATGACAGGATTATAGTTATGCTATATTATTTTTATAGGGAATAGCTTTGAGTAGCAACTGGCAAGAGAGGAGCAGAAGGGGCTGCATAAATACAATCAGATTTAGCAGGCTCTTTCCTTTTCAGTCAGCTTTTATGAGATCTTCCAGAGAAAGGTGCAGCACTGTTAATGAGGTGAGATGAGCCCCCTGTTGACTACATGAAGTTATAACCAAGGTCTTGAAATTGTGAGCCATTCTGATGTAGACCTGTGCTCTGTATAATGTATCTAGAATGGGATAATGTCATTTCAAGTCAATGTATTGCTGCCTTGTGCTTGTGGGGCTTCTCTATGCTATCATTAGAGGGAATTCTTGGCTCACATTTGCTTCCCAACTACTGGCATGATTAGGTAAAAGAGTTCAAAGTCAATATTCTTGACAAGCTAGTATGGGGTGTTTGGAAAGCAATGAAAATTGTCACTATGGGCATACAGAAACTCAGGGGAATGCTAGCATTTTAATTTTTAATTTTAATTTTTAAGAAAGGAAGGGTTATCTATTTAGACACGGACCTGAGGGAGAGATAAGTTGCTTATTAAATGGCTAGTAAACTAGCACTGATTAGTTGTCCCTTCTCTGTGTTCAACTATTGGCAGAAAAGGCAAATGCTGATTGGCTGGTGATTTTCTATGATCTCTAGACCTACAAACATATGAACATGCTGGTGTATGTAATTTCATAATGTCCAGACAAATCTGAAATAGTTAAAAGAGTCTTTGGGTACATTTTAATTCAGAAAGGTTGGGAGAAAAGAAAAGATGGACATCTGGAAGTGATGTAAGTTTTTCTTCAGACTGGGACTGAAGTAGATTCATGCATTATGACCTATACACCAGACAGCATTTTTAGTTTGTTGTGAACTCTTTCAAGAGGAATAAAACACAGGAAGAATAGACCAATAAAACACATCTGTAAGTGCCACAGCAATTAATGACAATTTAATTTATTTCTATTTTTACAATCCTTCTATCTTTGAATCCCCCCAAAGTTTCCTCAAAAGTCTTCCAATTTGATTCAGCAGAGTCTTTAGGCTGCTATTATTTATGAGAGAAAATAGCTTTTCTTTGTTATCACAGCAGAACTGTTAAGCAATAGAGTCACTGGTATTCTTCTTAAGAATGGGGAATACCATCAGAAATTACATATGTGTGCAAGACCTCACCCTGTAAATGACTAGAGACTGAGATAAAATTTATGTGGCACACCAACATTAGAAAACACTAATGAGACTAAATAACTGTCCACATAAAATATATCTTGGTGAAGTATGGTTCTGGTTCCTGATAGATATTTGTGAGTATAAAGCCACATGGTAGCGATCATTCTGGATTAATTAACATGGCATGCATGGGATTTCCTTCTAGGTTAGACACCAAAGCTATTTTAATCATGGGTATATGAGTGGGAGGCAAGAAGGGGGAAAATAATAATGCATTATCATTATCATTGATAAAAACCAGGGGGGCCAAGATCTGTGATGCCCTGAGCAGTCAAGGATGAAATTTCTTTGGGGAAGAATCTGGGTGATGGTGCTGTTTGGGGATTGAAGGTCACAGTGGGTGCATTTTACTTTATGTATGGCTTTCATCTTTATTTTAGCAAGAAAGCAAAGCAAAATGCTGCTGAAAGGGAGGGTCCCAAAATGATTGTGGAAGATTGCAAGTAGCCATAGGTTCTGGATTACTAATCTCTGATCTATAGTGATAGGTTTGTGTCTCTCTGTGCTCAAATAACCTTTTGGGAACTGAATCCAAAGCACTGCCCAAGCCCCAATATGGTGTTGCCTTCCTATGGATTTCTCTTTGAATCAAAGCTACCAATCTCACTGAAAGAAATCTGTTGAACCCCATCCCTCAGGGCTCGAAGGACAATGGCTGGTTGGAGAGAAACTGCTGAGGCTACTGATACTCCACACAGTGCCATGACGGAGTGCAGAAGGTAATGTGGTATACCACAAAAAAAAAAAAAAAAAAAAATTTTGGTCATACTGTCACTGGAACCATCTATGCTCTGCTATGGTACAAGTTCAGACAAAGAAAATGCAACTATCTTTGAGATGCAGGACTGATTAATTTTTAATACATCGGAATGGTGAATGGGGTGCTTAGAAATTAATGATCCATACAGAATTGTACCAGGCAAAGAGTGGGACTCTAAAGATGTTTACTTGCTATAATGTGCATCACAATCCGAGCTCCAAATCTGTCATCCCGACAAGGTAGACCAGACTAAGTAACCAATGCCACATAGGTCAGGACTACTTTAATTGTAACAGCTATAATATACAGTAACATAATCTTGCAAGTCTAAATGTGCTTTCCCCTCCCTCCCTTTATCTTTGTGTGAACTATGGAGGGGCTTATGGAGATATTTTCTGAAGTTATTTTCTTGGCCTGGGCACAAGCCCCACCTCTGACTGTTGCCTTGGTAGCTGTTCTTCCTGCTGTCCTTCAAGGCTATTCCCCATGTCCCCTACAAAATCTCTTCCCACCAAAGCACTGAAATGGGAGAAGCTGAAGTTGCTGACCTTTTACTGTTGATTAAAAGTAGTAGACATTTCATTTCCAATATAATTAGGCAGTTCTGTTTCCTTATATTATCCAAAAAACACATCATTCAATATTTGTCATTTATGACTAACCACAATGTGATTATAGCTGGGAATGATGTTTGGCCAATTTACCAACCAGCTTTTTACATGCTCCCATGAGCTTTTTAACTTTGTAACATGACCAGAGACCTATAACCAAATGAAGATAAGCAAAATAAATAAATAAAAAATGGGCCCATCATCAAGGAAAACATCAACCTGTAATCCCTGCATCATTAATTAACTGTTGAGTCGGGATATCTAAGATTTTATATACGCATATGCGTTAATAGCTGGCATCCTTAGTCTCTGATATCAGATTCTACATATGAATATTTAAAGCAAAAAGTGTGGTGAAAAGTTCAAAGCGCATCACAGAGGTAAATAAACATTTGATTCTTTTTTTCAACATTCATAATGACCTGTGGAGAGAGGACACTTCAAAGATACAAAACAGTTGGTATATTATGCTATTTCCTGGGAGCAAATGTTAATCTAATAATCAAAGGAAACATGTTTATGTAAAATGGCATATATGAGATAAAGATACAGTTAGCATAAATATGCATCAAATTGACACAGCCCGAAATAAATCATAAGAGAACTAGAAAATGTTTCAAAAGGTAACAGAACAATAAGTAAAAAGCCACTGGCAGAAAAGAAATAACTGAACATGTGCTCTATTTCTTGTCAGAACAGACTTCAGGGGGTTTAAAATGCAAAGTAACATTCCAAAATTGTAACATTTTAGAGGTTTGAAGGTATTGCTTTCCCCCCCACTACATTTTCGGTTTGCTTGGTAATATGTTTAGAGGAAGCCCTTTACATATGTAAAATTTTAATCCCTACTTTTTCTATAAAGCAGATTTTATATTCTTTTTCACATAAAAGACATTTCCAGAGGCCATCTCCTATAAGAGGTTGGGGCTGATGGGACTTGGAGTTGAAGAACAAATGGGGAGGAGCCAGAATGCTTCACCCTATGGCACCCCATTAAGCTGGTTGCTGAATTAACCTATTTTCAAACAAGACTTTGAACGATAAACTCAACAAACAAGCTGGCTTTGCCCAATATGCTAAGCCATCCCCTCCCCTCCCCAAAAGCATTCCAAAGTTATATGAACCAAGCTTATTAGTTATGCACACGCAGGCCAGTTAAACAAATTGTAGGAATCCAAGCATCCTGTTTTTAAAGAGAGCTAGTTTGGTGTAGTGGTTAAGGTGTCAGACCAGAAACTGTGAGACTGTGAGTTCTAGTCCTACCTTAGTCACGAAGCCAGGTGGATGACTTTGGGCCAGTCATTCTCTCTCAGCCCTAAGAAGCAGGCAATGGCAAACCGCTTCTGAAATATTGCCAAGAAAGCTCCAAGGACTGGTTCAGGTAGTCGCCAGGACTTGAAGGCGCGCGCGCGCGCGCACACACACACACAGAGTATTCCATTTCCAAATGTGATTGGTCAGATGTCCCTAAGAAGCCCACAAAGAGGCCTGTTGCATATTTCCAACACTTTGAATAACACACTTCCTAATAACACACATTACCTATCATGATTCCTGAATACTTGTAGAAAAGCAATTAGAGCTAGTTGGAACTACTACATAGACATAGACTAAGACAACCATCAGTGAAACTGGATTCTCCCACTTAGGTTTTGCTGAAATTGTGTCCCCGATTCTAAATGACCATTCTGACCTCCAAAGATTAAGCCTTCAAACAGCTCTTATTCTGCAGAGAGTCCTTCAGGGAATCTAAAGGCTAAAAATGTTGTTACCGTATAACATCATTGTCTCCATGAGGAGTCCAAGACTTCTAGGCATGTGCTGCAGATCTAACACACTGAACGCCCTCCATTTAATACATTATCCAAATGTATGTCTTATTGGTCTATGGGGATTGAATCTCCCATTTCACAAAGGAGAATTTGAGGACTGAATTTAAGTTTGCCTTCTTTTCTCCATCAGTCATGTAGCTTAATCTGCCTTTAAATTTTATACAAGGAGTGGGCAGAGAATGTGTAATTTACTTACATCTTTTGGTGTACTATCCAAAACCATTCTTTATTTGCAACTGCTCTGGTTAGATAGATAACATTTCTTAAATCTAATTGAACAAAAAAGTGAATTATTTTATTGAACAAAAAAGTGAATTTTGATAGATTCTTATTTTAAAACAAAGTACTTGTCTATCAACACTGGGTAAATTCAATAGGCAGAGTAAGTCCCAGGATTAAGTAGTATCTGCCTGATAATTAACTTTTGGAAATGAGAATCCTGACAATAATAAGAGGCAAATTTAATATAGGACACATACCTGATTGTATACATAGGACACTGTCCCAGCCCCTCAAATGCCTAAGCCATACTCAAATGCCCTTTTTAGATCATTTGAACCAGCTACCAGCTATCCACTGTGGCTGCAAAGAATGACTGATGTGGTCTAAAGCAAAAGACTATACCTATTTGTCAATTTAAGACTGGCTAGCGGGTTGCATGAAATGTTGGATTTAAAAACTGAAATTTGGATGTAACCCTAAGTCAGATAAAGAAGCTACCAAAAGTCCAACCTGAATTGTTTGTTTTCAGATTGCTGAACCAGGGTCTATCTAAATCAAATCTAGTAATCACTGCCATACACCTTGCCCTTACACAAATGATATACTTAAAAGAATTATGAAGAAATGCAATGAGTCTTGTTTTTTTCCCCTAACGGGTCTGGAAATGATGTGTTCCTAAGAGCACACTGATAAGTGGAAGTGTCAACCCTTCAGCTCCTCTGGAGAAAGCCATGTGTTTCTGAGGTCAAGAGCCTTGGCAGCCTGCTCTTTCATGAGCTTGGCAAGATTTTCCTGATGATGTCTGCCACCCATCCAAGTGGTAGCCTCGAAGATAAATTCATGCTGCCTTGATCATGCTATGATTTCCATATCATATTTATTCAGAATATGTTGGTTTTGATTTTCTCTGCCCTGCGGGGTTAACCTGGCTTATGAAATTCTAATGCATACCATGCATATTCTTTTCCTGAAGCTATTGCATCCACCGCCCCCAGCATCAGTTTCTTTCATGTGCTTTGCACATCTTAAAAAAGACAGAAATAGACACACAGGCATATGCACAATCTTTCCTGCTCATAAAACAACTTTCCCTTTTTATACCGGATGTTTTGATGTATCCAAGAAATCTTCAAAATACTCTGGGTTCTTATAGCAAGCCCTTTTTAAAATTCCCTTCACAAATATACAGAATAAAGCTGTAGCACCGGTCCAGAAGTTCTAATGGTAGAACGTATCAATATATGCATTTTTTTTTCCGATTGCAATGATGCTTTATTAAGGGAGCACACTGCTGAAGAAGATACCTTTATCTTCTGGTGATTGGTTTATAGACTGCGTTCCTGTTTAGAATTTGCTATCATCTGATGAGATTGGAAGCAATGGATTTTTCTCCCTTTGCTTATCTTTGTGGGGTTTCTGTTATATCATTTCTATTATGAAAGGATCTGCGGATTATTGATGGATTTTGTATCATATATGCCATTAGTTTAAAAATATTGTACCTTTTTTTTAAGAAAACCATGCAAATCCTGTTAACAGGTACACCAAAGCATTTCTCAGACTGTCTTCCCTTGACTGATCTAGTTCTACCTGCAAATAAAAGCATCTTAAAACTCCTGCTGTATCTCTCATTCTTCCATCTTGATTACAAACTCACAAGTTTAACCATTGGGTTGAAGCAGCTATAATGGAGCATTAGAAAAGTCATTAGATCTTGCATATGTTAGAAGGGCTAGTATACTGTATGGTTAAAATAATAACAATCCTTCCCACTTGCATGACATCATAATCCTTTACAGCTCTCTAGCCATGGAAAATAATAGGGGGAAAAAATCACCCTTCACCTGCCAGAAAACTGCCAACCCCAATCTAACTAGCTATTATCTCACTGACAACAGGCTCCCTAAGATTTAAGAAAGAACTCTTTACTAGTCCTATATGGAGACACTGAAGATTGAAGCTGGGATATGTTACATGCAAAACAGGTGCTCAAGCACTGAAAGCTTCCCAATCCTAAACATTTGAGGATCTACCTTTTATAGCACATTTCTGAACATACTAATACAGGTGCAATGACAGTTAGTAGGTTATTTCCTTGTTTGCTTATTTTCTTACTTACAGAGCTTATAGGCTGCTCCAATCTGCTGTCTCTGAGTGACATATAACTCCCCAGTAAGTAATTGGGATTAAAATCATACAACCAATTAAAAAACAACTACTCCTAGAAATATTCCTGTGGAACCAGGAGTCACAACTAAAAACATTAACAATAATAATAATATTTAAGAGAAACAGGCAAGTGAAGACCACCTCAAGAACTGCTGCAGATGGCCTGCTTCCTCCTCAAAGGGGTATCAGTCAACACTTATGTTTTTCTTTTTTAAACATATAGTTGTAATTTTATTTAAGAATATTAACATTGCTCATAAACTATTCTGAAAGTTGGGAATCAAGTAATTGCAATATACACATAAACAAATACAATAGAGCATCCAGCATGACCTTATAACTAAAATGGAGGGCAATATCTATCAGGAGAAGATTTTTTTCCCCCAGTTTGGTGTGGTATTTAATTTAAGATGCATGACTAAGATCCTTAAAGAGGAATTGGCTGTCTTCATCCAGGTATATATTAAAAGTAACCTGGTCTGTTTAAGACTGCAAGACAAAAGACAGATTCCTGCTGCAAGAAACTTTCAGTCTAAACTTTTCTAGCGGAGGCAGTCAGAACTGAGGAATATAAAGGAGAGAAATGTAAGCATAATTATTCCTTTGAATGGCATGTAATTGCTTAGACTGAATTAAAATGTGTGAAAACATCCTCAAAAGGTTTCACAGGAAGGATCTGAAATATGACTAAGAGACAATGTTAATCCTGCACTCAAAAATGCAGAGGTGTTACAGACTTTCTCGTATAGACTAGCAGCATTAATCACAGCAATTAGTATAGTTGCCAGGTAGGGTACAGAGAGTCTAAATCAGTGTTTCTCAACCTTGGCAATTTTAAGATGTGTAGAATTCAACTTCCAGAATTCCCCAGCCAGCTTGCTGGCTGGGGAATTCTGGGAGTTGAAGTCCACATACCTTAAAATTACTAAGGTTGAGAAACACTGCTCTAAATCAATGCATTCAATGCTTGAACCATTCATCAGGAATCACTCTGGTAACATTCTATAACTTTTAAAGCTAGAAAGCTTTTAACAAGTTGTATTAATCTTGATGCTCTTTTAAAAAGTGTGGGCAGGCATGATTAGAACTTGGATGGGATGCCACCAGGAAAGTTCAGGGCTGACAGCTGGACCAAAAAGGCAGGGGTGCCCACAGAATATGGTAAAAAAGTCAGAATGGCAGCCATGATGTAATGGAATGTATCTACAAAGAGGAGGGTGATGTGGGAGATCAAGACTATCAGGAAGGAGGGGTAGTATTCCATCAGGGCAAAAGGCAACATAGTGCACAGAGGGAGTGTGGGAAGCAAAAGAGGTTCAGGATAGCCACTCCCTAGAATCTCCCAAGGTGCATCCACTTGTTGCTGGTGCTGTAGTAAGGCTGCTTCTTGATGTTGTGGCATTAACAGTGCTCCTTGAGGATCCGTAGCCATGCTCAAATTTTTCTCTCTCTTCTTGGGAGTATGAGTCTGGCAAGATTGATGTCAGCCCCAGCCCAAGAACAATGGTGAAACAGTCCTGTTGAGTAAAGTTCCTTTATTTGCTTACACCTTATAGACAGAATCTTGCCAGACTAAATCTATACTACTGCAACTAGTGGATATACCCTGGGGGATTCTAGGGAGTGGCTATTCTGAATGTCTTACTCTTCTCAAACTCCCCCTGTGGACTGCATTGTCTTTTGCCTCCTTTCCCTTCCTGGAATGCAGCCCCTCCTTCCTAATAGCCTTACTCTCTGCTGCTATCCACCACTTCACCCTCCTCTTCGCAGATACATTCCATCACACATGATTACACAATCGAAGCGTTACCCGTTTTTTATGTGCAACTTGAAAAAACCAGGCAAAGCTCTGAATGCACATTGTGGCCACCATGTTGACTTTTTTTTACCATACAACCTGTCGACACCCCTGCCAAGAAGCCTAGCCTACATCCCAGAGGAAGACAAAGGCAAACACTCCTAGACTGTCACCATAAAACCATATGGACGTATCCACATAGTCACTAAGAGTTGAGCTAGTTTTTTAAAAAAAAAAATTAGTAAAGAATTCACAGTAAATTTATTTGCATTATGCTGTTGAGTCACTGAAATAATACAGATATCTGCCTATTACCATAAATAATGAAAGATGCCTGTATGTCATTGTACGTTCCACTTTTGAACCCCCAAAACCCTTGTTTGTCAGAAATTAGTTCACACTTTTAAGAAGTGTTGTTAGTGTTATCCCTGCAACGTAGTCCAGACAAGAAGCACAACCAGGAGTACAAGTTCTATCTTTATTATAAGTTTACATCAATAGAATCTTGCAAGACTGAAAGTATTTCTCCCCTCCTTTCCCTTTACTGTCTGGAAAACTAGCGAGGGTCCCTTCTGAAACATTTCCCTTGCCCTCCCTACTTCTATGGGCTGAGACATCTTTTACATGCTGGTTGTACTGCCTGCGGCTCTCTCTCTTGTCTCCCAAGGTCATTCCCACATACCATTACAGTTAGGATGTTATGACCTCTGAAGTTAGCCATTCTTAGACTGTTTGTCTGAGTAATTGAGTTGGATAATTGTATTATGACTAACTTTGTTTACCACCCCCAGTTTCGTTGGTTGGATGGGTGGCCATATAAATGTGTTAAATAAATAAATAAATAAATAAATAAATAAGGTTGAAATATGTTGTGAATATAACTAGTAATGTGTATGTGTGTGTGTGTGTATGTTTACCATTCAGTTGTGGAAGAATCTGTAGCTAAGTACTGTCCATCCACTAATAGTATAAAACTTATATTCTTTACACTGAAGTCTTAGTTCTTACTGCGGCTATTGAAGCAATCAATAATTATGTCAGTTTTGTCCTGTTAGATAAGGTAATTTAGCAAATGGAAGCTGCGTATGCCTTGACAGCAACATAAATAATTTTAAAAAGCCCTCCTGGATCAAACTGAGGGTTCATTTAGGCCTGCATTCTGTTTGCAATAGAGTCTAGCCAGATATTATTTAGAAGGCTATAAACTGAGGATACAGCAGTATCTCTTACTTTATACCAGATGGTATTTAGAAGTCAATTGCCTCTGATCCTGGAACATCCATTTCACTATCAAGGCTAATAGCTACTGAGCATTATCCTCTGTTTGTCTATCACTGTTTAGCAAATCTTCATCTAGCCAATAAAACCAGCACCACATTAGGTGATTGATAGATAGATAGATAGATAGATAGATAGATAGATAGATAGATAGATAGATAAGCAGGCAGGTATTGGTAACTGTTAGTGATACATTGATAGGTTTGGGGGGATGTTTGTAACAAGTATCCAGCTATGTACTGGTACTGTGCTGGACACTGCATGGGATAAACAGCTCTGCCATGGGGATGGGAGAAGCACTTTTGCATGTTGCGCTCCTCAGTAAACAAGACTGACCATTAGGGAGAGTTTTGGAGAACTGGCACCAAGAAGACCCACTTCTCTTCTCTTTCCCATTGTTCCTGCCACTTATGGAAGGCAGAAGAAGAGGGGTAGAGAGATAGAAGAGAGAATGGTTCCTTTGTTGCAAGTTTCCCAATCCCTTCAGAGAACTTACAGCACAAGACCTGTTTCCTAACCTTCTTCCTACCATGGCAAACAGTGGGTCATTTTGATGCTTCCTCTCTTCTCCCTGCTTTTCTTGCCATCCATAGGTATCTAAATCTGAAAAGTCCTTCCTTCCTTCCTGTTCTGCAAAGTGAATTTATCTCCCAAATGGGGAAATAAAAGCTGAAATCTCTCATCATATGTCTATAAGCTACATGGCCAGGAGGTTACGATATAGAAATTATTTCCTCTTACCTTGTAACCATCAGAACGGGAGCAGAAGTTGTGAGAGTCCATCTCATAAAACAAGATTATGAGAAGGACACCAGGTGAGGTGCCTCTTGGAAGATCGGTGGTGGCAGTGGGAACTATTAAGATGCTTACTGAAAGCAGGAGGTAGGGTTCAGGTGTAAAGACTCATAGAGCTTCTGGGAGAAGAGCTTTGACACCTCCTGCCTTTTACCTTATGGACTCAGTCATTCAGCTACAATGTTTAGTACAAATTACTTACAGTACAGATGAAATGATTCCATTACTATTTACCTTTTAGTTCTCAGTTTTATGCAGGTCTTATCAAGTATTTTCAGTGTGAATCTTTCATTTACGTTCATTAATTGATAGATTTGTATTAGGAATCTAGAGTCAAAACAATGAATTTGGAGAAAAGGGGGATAGATGTTAATTTGGTAGCATTATAGATTATTTATAAAGATGATAGAGTTCAATGCGTGTCCACTAACAGCCACTGTGCAAGCAAAGAGTACTGAGAGAACAAAATCATTCCTTTTAGTATTAAAAGAAATTGTGACATGTAATATAGAACATGAAAGCAGTAAAAAAAGAAAGAATTTGCTCGATATTGCCTGTCTTAGGATCATTGAGAAACTCTAAATAATTTAAAGGACAAGCTTGTGAGGAATTTGAAGTACAAGACAATGAAATGATCAAATCAAACTGATGAGGTTCAAATAATATAGCTTAGCTGACAGCAGCCTGAAAATTATTGGTATAGTTGCAGCGACACAAACTAGGTTCCCAGCTTTCAGAGACAATTTGTACCTCTCTAATCCTTTTGTCTCAAATTAGTATGTACATGTTCATGTTCTTTCTTCAAAGGTGAACATCAGTTCCATTTATCTGGAGAAAAGGCTTGCTTTTTCAGCTACTCCTATGTTATACCACAACTGCTTTCCAAAATCAGATGTACAGTAATACATGATGCTGCGTTCTGTAGTCCCACACCACTTGTCCTTCAGCCAGTTATTCCTCCATTCAGTTCCTTCACTTTTGTTGTTATGCAGCTGAATACCTCTTTAAGAAACTTAGAACTGTCTGAGTTCATGTCCTATAAAGGCCTGGTCTTCCCTTTCTCATTCATCATGTAAGAGAATTTTTACATATTTCTAATGCATACCAATTCCTTAGTGTATCTTCTCTACTTTTGAGGCTCTGCAGTAAATTGCTCCACCATTTTTCCCCATTCCTTCTCTTTCTGTAATGCTAAAATTAAACATTTTGTCTCTCCCTTCATTGTTAAAATCAGAGCCAGCCAGCCGTCTCCTACCATATTTCATCTGTGAGTTGTCACTTTCCACTCTTCTTTCTTTTTCTCCTTTTTTTCTTTTTTCTTTTAAGAGACGGCTAGAGTCAAATGCTTCTTGTCTACGTCTTCTGTAAAACTCCTAGATCCTTTCTGTTCCATTTCCTGCTTACAGTCTACCCCACTGTTTATATAGGGCATCCATTTTATAACAAAAATGAAACTCCTCAGTCCTTTGGCTCCTTCCCTCTTGCTACTATTTATCCAAAACCATTATTTGACTTACCTTTCCTCTCCAATAGTAACTAAAGACACCAAGCATGTGGATAATGGGGCTATGCAAAGCGATGTCCTGACTCCAACTGTTGGAGCAATCCGTTTGGAGGTGACGACTTGATGCAGAAAAGTCAGGAATTTTGCATCAGTCCCTTCCACTGAAATAATCATGACAGGCTGTTCATGTGGAAATGTGTTCTGCACATGTGCATGGAGAAGCAGAAGACCATCAAATGTCCATGAAGCAGTAGATCAATTTGCTTGTGGCACTTTTGGGGCAGTGTCTAAATGTGGGGTGCTGCTTTGTTTTGTGGAACCACCTCAAAGGGACACCTCACCAAAGTTTTGATTGAAACAACTCCTTAAGGCTTTACACAGGCCTAATAAACATGACTTGTAAGCAGACCTACCTGTCAGTCATGATGTAAGAGGCACAGGTTTTTTTTTTTTTTAATATATATATTAGGAACTGGATAAAGTATAGAAAACAGGATGTAGTGGCAAACAGTTCATACAAAGGATTAATGTAGTCTACTTATTATATTTAATAGACTCGGGCAATAGGTGGCATTTTTATCACCCTTTTTGAAAACTGGAATGGTAATTGAACAATTCCACTCACTGGGCATCTGGATATATTGATCAGTGTTGGTAAATAAAGAAGCCAGGACAGAGTACTATAATTCTATGTTAGATTTTAAAAGCTCAGCTGAAACTATATCACCACCTGTAGCTTTACCACTTTTTAGTTGGAAAATAACCTTAAGGATCTCTGAAGTAGTGACAGGGGCCAGTCATAAAAAGAGTGTTTCACTAATGAATGAAGAACTCTAACCTTAAGCAAATCATACACTAGGCAACTCTACACAAAACTGATAGGTTAGTTGATTCAAGAAAAGATTTTAGCCATAGAATAAGCCACTATAGGACAGGCTTCTGATTTCTGACCAAGGCATTACCCAACATCACCTGGCTGAAAAATACTCTAGCCATCCTTGAGGGACATTTTATGTCACCTTTACTGATCTGAATGTGGCTTTTGAGTCGATCCCTTGTGAGCAGATTTGGCAAAAATTAACCCCCTCCTCTACTGATCTCAGGATTTTGCAGCTAAATCATACTGTGTCATGAAAGTGAAATGTAATGTCAGTGGCACCCTAACAGTGTCGATCCCCTCACAAAAGCAAATCAAGCAAGAGTGATTCCTGGCCCTTTTTAAATTTAATTTTTTATGTTAATGGCATTGTACAGGTCATTTTCAAATCATCCTTCCTTGTTAAACCATGCAATAATTTCTATGTACTTTTACGTTGATAACCCTGCTATTTTTCTCTAACTCAAGTTTGGCCTCCATTGTAGGCTTTGGGTATTGGCCAAATGTTGCCAGATTGAGGGCCTGGGAATAAACTATTCTAAAACAAAGTTGTTTCACTAAGATATGTTGCCCCAACATATGGATATTAACAGTTTTTCTATTGAGCAAGTAAAAGTGTTTAAATATTTAAATATCTATTTTCAATCTTCTACTTCTGGGACATAACAAATTCAAGAGGTCACAGTCGGAAAGTCTCCAGCACAATTATTAGATTTGCTAGGTGCAACAGGAACATATCACTCCCTGTGGCTATTAAAGTATTTAATGCTAAGATGCTAATATTATTATTGTTCAGTGACCAGTTTTAGGCTTATTCTGATATATCATATTTTGAAACTATTCAGTCTAAATTCATCAGAACCTTATTTTGAGTCTCCCATTCCATGCTGAGTCAAATTCTATGGTTAGAACTTGAATGCCCTTCTGTAGAAGCCCACATGAGAATCTGCCACCTGAAATATTGGCTGAGACAGACTCTGGGATGAACTACTGACCACTCACTTTCAGTTCCACTTGGAAGAAACCCATATCCAGCAATTTGTCTTCCTGCAACTTCTTTGCTTTATTCCTAACATCCCTTGGAATTGATACAGCCATGCAAGCAGTTAATCAAAGAATCCTTGATTTGGATATACAGAATGACAGATCTAAAATTCCATCATGTTGTCTCAAGGACCTCTTTATCAGCCCTTCTGAGTCCCCTAGCTATCTTTATAGGATTACTTCTACTACATATGGAGGAGCATTTATGTTAGCAAGGTTTAATCCTTTACCTTCAATGTAAATGGAGGGGAGGATACATAAGATCCTTTATGTGGAAGATTTCTGTATCTGTTCCAGTACTACAAATGAATCAGTAGCACGTCTTGCTTCATTACATCTTTTATTGTGCGTGATAGGCAGAAGTCATATCCCCAGTTATTATTTGTTGTGGGGGTTGGGCTGAAACCCAAATTATCACTTTTTTCTTGCTGATATTTTGCTTGAAATTTCTAGGAAGGTAGTGAATTTTTGCCTAATAGGCATTGCTGTTAAAAGTCTTTGGATGCGGATCCAAAGACTTCTAACAGCAATTCCAATTAGGCAAAAATTGATTTTTTCCCAAGTTTTGTGCAGAGGTTTTGGCCATAATTTTTTAAAAAATAAATGTTATTAAAAATGTTACAAAGAAAGTAAAAACTAACACAAACTAATAAAGTGTAAAAAGAGCAAAGAAAGAAAAAAGTGTAAAAAGTGTAAAAATAGAGAATAAAAGGAAAGAGAAAGAAGCTTCTGATTTCTTTTGCAGGAAATTCAAGCACAATTACAAAATTAACTCTCACTCTATGAGCACAAAAAAAGTTCACTTTTTTATTATCCATTTTTTTCTAATCATCAAAACCACAAATCATAAGGACATTTTTTCTCATTTCATGCAAAAAGTCTATAAGGGATTTCCAGTAAGCCGTAAATGTAGATATTGTTTTTTCTCTAATCAAGGAAGTTAATTTAGCCAAATCTCCAAGTTCCATCATCTTCACCAGCCATTCCTCCATTGTGAGCAATATCAAATCTTTCTACTTTTGGGCAAATAATAGTGTTGGTGCAGTTGCATAAAAACAAAGTTCCATGACTTTTTTTTCTAACTGCCTGTCCATTAGTCCCAAAAGAAAAATCTCTGGTTTCAGTTGTACTTTGACCTTTAAAATTTTCTGAATTAGTGTATGTATTTGTATCTATTTTTTTTTTATTTTTTTACATGTCCACCAAACATGGTAAAATGTCCTTTCATGTTAGGTTTTGGCCATAAATTAATAAAATAATGAAGGGACAATGTAAATAATGTACTCTTACAAAGATTTGTGTTGATATTAGTGTTTTTCAATTTAGTTAGTTGTGATTTAGAGTGAGCAATGATATGGCTCAACTAAATTACCCACAGTGTTCTCTCAGGTCCTCTGTTGTCTCACTTGGCCTTTTCATGACTATGTGGTCTGCCAAACAACAACAACAAAAACCACCACCACAACAATAACAATAATTTCTTTCATTGCCTTGAATATGTATCACTCCTCTTTAAATCACTATACTGGTTTCCAGACTACTTGTCCTAACAGTTTCATTGCTTCTACCTTCAAAGCCTTACCTAACATCTCTCTGCTCTTATTGCCATAATCCTCCCAGCATCTCATTATTTATTTATTTATTTATTTATTTATTTTAATATTTATATGTCAGATTTGTAATCGCCCATCTTGTTAAAAAATGACTCTGGGTGGTTTACGGAGAAGATTATCCTTCTAACTCCATCACTCCCAATTTTAAATATGTCTTTCCATGAAAAAACAAAAACAAAAACTCTGCTTTTTCTTCCTTTTTGTTGCCTATACTCAGAACTGCCTGAGTATAGCAACTACATAAACCATGTAATTTGCCTTCTTCAGATCCTCTACTGGCTTTTTCCATTAAGTCTTTGACACAGATCCCCTAATTTCCATGCCCAACCATAACTCAGGCAATTATGAAGCTTGTATTTTATAAGCTGCTCCTGGCTGTCTCTGCATGTCCGAATATGCACAGATACTTAACTTTTCTTCTGAGTAGACCAATGTATCTGTGTATGACTTACCTGTGGAGAGAGTTTAGAACCTCTTCTGAAACAGCCATGCAAACTTGGAGAAAATGCATTTGCTTTAATGATTCCAAGAGAGGTGCTTCGTGTGTACTCCTGCATGTTGCAAAGCTCCTGCTTTGAAGGACTTGCGTAGTCAAGTCAACTCAAGCTGTCAGCTACTGTCCAGCTGTCAAATTTAAGTTAAAAATTATGCATGTAAGCTATAGGCTCTTCAGATGACACTTTCCATTACAACTGAAGTTTTTTTTTAATGAATCCCATACAGACCTATCCAGCATTGGAATATTCAGAAACACAGAAGTGAATTCTGCATGTCTGGATTGTATAAGATATTTTAGGGGCTACTTCTTCTAATGCTCAGTGTCTTGTGACTGTCATTCCCAACATGAAATTCTAAGCTTTATTTATTTAAATAATCAATCAATTACCTATGTGATGGAAGTATGCCTGATCTATAGTTCCCCAATAGTGAAACTGATGAGACCGACCACATCTCTTCACAGTATTATATTAGGTTGTCACTACTTTTGAAAGCGGACTTCTTGGTCTTCTTTTTGTAATAAGGTTACAGTTTTCAACATTATTTCAGTAACTGTAAGAGCTAGAAATAAAGATTTTTATTTATTTATCATATTTATATGATGTGTAAAGCATGAAAATATTCATGAATGATGAAAAAGAAATACAATCCAACTGAAAAATATATCTGAGAACTTTGATGCAGGCTACAACAACTGATAAATTGTTGTGGATGCTAAATAGTGATTTCTGTAGCACTTACTAGCCAATCAAAACTGCATGTCTTTATGGAGACCTCCTCAGAAGGAGACTGACTGAATCAAATAACGTTTATAATAGGAAAATGCAAAATGAAACTGTATATAAAGGAGAAATGACATTAAAATATGAGAGAAGTTAAATTAGAAATATTGCCTAAATATCTCAGCAAAATAAGTTGGGAAAATAATTCACTCAGAAAAACTAGATTTTCTTATGATGACTTAGCTGGTGCTGCAGAGACCTGGTAGGAGAAAACATCTGACAAGAATACACATTCAGAAAAACATGATCAACCGGCTGGAAAAAAACCTACCTTAGGGCAAGAGAAAACCAGGATTAAGAAGCTAATGCAAAAAAAGATTTTAGATATTTCACATCTGTAGTGTAATATCTTGAATGAGAATACTTAGAATCATTTGATTGTTAATCTTGTGGTGGTGTGCATGAGAGAGAACCAAAGAAAGTTTACCACTGAAAGCCACTTACCATCATGCAAAATTGGCAGATCTCTTGGAAATTCAGGGCTGCAGGCTAGACTGGACAGTTGAAAAAGGCGATCACAAACCACTTCCATATAATGCCAAGATTGATGTATATATGTAAGCTATCAGGAGTTGAGTTCAACTTGAAGGGAACTTTACTTAATTTTATGCTGTGAAATCTTCTCTTCTACTTCTACAAGCTGAATTTACCTCCCTGCTAATTGTAAACAGCTATCAGTAAGTAAACTAATTCATAAAATTTTCCCTGATGGGAGAAAAATAGTAAGATTGATCACTGAATACCCAATATCTTCAGTGAGATGGACTCATGTGTATGAATGGATGATTCTGCCATTTTATTTTCTTATTTTCCAAGCTGCAAACTTCTGTTTCTGTCAGGCTTGAGGCTTACAAATTTAGCAGAAAAGTTTTATGCAAAGCATGTGTGTATTTTCAGCACACCTCCCAACATATAATTTTTTGTAGACTTTTCTTATCTTGTACACATTTTGCAAGCATTTTCTTATAAGACTATGCATTTCTGTCAGTACCTTTATCTTATATGCATATTATTGTTTATATTATATGTTTATGAAGCATTTGTATGCCTGTGCATGTATGTTAAATTATGGATCACATTGCAAAATGTGGGTCTGCGTATGCATATGTATTTCAATCTAACCCTTATATTCTGCATATTTGAAATTAGTATAATTATGCAAAAATTCTGATGGAGATTTTTTTATTCATCCCTAGCTGTGAGTACTCTGTGCCTGAATGAGACAGTACAGTCCCAATGTAAACACAACATTCTTAAGAGAGTGCATCTTAACTGAAATAACAGGATTTCTGTTCACATAATGGTGTTCCTTGTCCATTGCAGCTTGCTGTTCAACTACCTACCATGGGGAACTCTTTTAGAGCATTTTAATTATACCATTGGGTAATGGTGTAGTAAGCAATTTATGGAGTCCAATCAAGACTGAATAGGAGACAGCTGTATGATATGGCCCCCCAAAAGGCCAATACAATTTAGGGCCATACCACAGTTTCTTAGTAATGGGAAGTGAAAGTTTGCCTTTATTCTGTGATGATCAGATTCCATCTTGAACCTAATAGAATGGCATCAGACTTTAGGACAGATTCAGGCTGAAGGGTTCCTTGATAGCATTCTTCATATACCTGAAGGGAACTAGAAGAATAGGCTTAAGTAACAACAGAGCAGATTCTAGTTGAATATGAGCAACCCCCCCCAATAATGTAGAGATGTGATAGACTTCCTTTTGATTGGATATGTTCAAGCAGAAGCTTGGTAGCCATTTCTTGGGAATGCTTTAACTTGGACTCTTGCACTGAGCAGGAGGCTAGGTGTAACAAATCTTTTTGTCGTTATGATTTTTAAAAAGAGTGAGGGGAAACCTATTCTGACCTATAATCCACATTCTGTCTTTGTGCCCTATCTGGCAGAAAACTGACCACATGACCTCAGGCTTTCACTAGAATAGGTTGGGTACATTACCTTGATGCTTTTTAAATGTTTTGGCGGATTATATTATATTTTGCTCCATACATTTCCTCTCATTAAGCACCTATTTTGCCTATTTATCCCAACAGGCATAAAATGGATCCAAAAATATTGCCTACTCTGGAGAGGTTTCAGGTGCAAATAAGATTGGGGCGGGGGGAGTAAATTCAGCTCAGGGGCTTCAGATTTACTTCTTATTGAGCCATATAGTCTCCACAGGTAAACAGGAAGAAAGGGAGGGAGAAAGTTCAAAAGAGTATGTACTCCTGATATACACTTAGGAAGACTAGATTCTTCCCTCCCTCTCTTGTAAACATTTCTCATATTTTGCTGCTTGCAAGACCGTGTGTATTTTTGTAAGCTATTACTAATTAATTCCAGTGCTAAGCAGCAGGGCAAAAGTGAAGGCAGTAATGCTGGGATTTTCAGCAGCAATAAAAATTCAGCATCTATTGCTGGTATTCAAGTGAACTATGTAAAGGACATGAAAAATATATTAGAAATGCAAACTTAGAGCCTGAGGCCTAAGAGATAGCAAGTTAACGTAAACATGTAAGGTAGATTAGAAGAAGGCAAAATAAATATTTGGCTGAAGGGAGAGGGTATACAGAAAGCTGTGTAGGAACATGAACAGGCAGGGAGACTGAACTGAGAAGATGGAAATCATCCCTGAATACCCCGCTCAGACCAGGGAGGGTGAGAGGAAAATGGGTGGTGGGGAGGAATAGGTGTTTCCATGGAGTGAAAGAAAACATGAAAAAGCAGGATGAAAACATCTAGAACAATGTTGAACCTATATCTATGTTATAGGGGTAATATAACTGGGGGGAAGGAGCGTATCAGATTGGAAGAGATGTTCAGTTCCTATTTTTTCTTGTGGGGTGGAGTTATTCCACCCTCTACCCCCAATCTTACATTACTGTAAGTTTAAGGTTTTTGCTTCATTTCTCACCCATGAAGGAATAGGGTAAGCTAATAGAGGGGTCTTAAGGTGGAGAGCTAGCATTTCAAGGACTGTCAGAGAGTAGTTTATGCTTCTGGCATATTTTCTGTAAACATTTCTTTTAAAAGGCTGTGAAATAGAATATCACTTGAAATAAGCAAAGACTCCACTGAGTTGCACTCAATTCTTGGTGATTTCATGGGTAGGTATATAGATATTTCTTGACAACAGTACACAAGCAGCTTTCCTTCTTCTGAGTTCTGTCTTCAACTTTCTCATTTAGCCTGCAGCCTTGGTATTTCCTGATGGTTCCCCATCCAAGTACTAACCAAGTACTAACCCATCCCTGCTTAGCCTTTTTTCTTAGATCAAGTCACAGTTGGCTAGATGCTGCTAACTGCTAAGGGCTAGTTAATATCCATTTATTCCTGATGCCGACTACTACAGCAAAAGAAAGTCCAACTCAGTCTGTGCATAATAGCCCAGATTTCATTTCCTAGATATAGAACAAATATATATTTTTTTCACACAGCAGGTTTTCTTAATTGGAAAAAACAGAAACATCTAAAAATGACCCATTTTAAAAAAAATTAAAGTGGCTTTATAAGTTTAACTCATTAACAAGATTAGATTTTTTTATAAGTGCTTCTATGTTGCTTCAGTGAATCAAACTTAAGTAGCTTACAAAATGTTTTCTCTCTTCCTGTCTTTCTCTCCCTCACAAAATATGGTCAGACACAATCTTCTTTTCTCAGTGTAGTCCATGGAGAAAACAGCCACATAAACTAGCTACAGGAAGCTTAGGTGGGTTGGGTTGGATTGAACTATGCATTGGATAGATTTATGCAGTTTCTGGCAGATTTAAGCCAGAAAGTGATATAATTTGGTTTAGAGAGATATATGAGTTAACACATTGTGGCCAGTATGGTTTATTCAACAATCCTAGCTTAAGAAAATAGGTAAAGCCAGCCCATTTGGTGGCCCATTTGAACAAGAGCAATGCTGCGGTAGAAGGGGGTAGCTTTAAATTTTCTTGACTTCCCAATCCAAGTCCTCTTCTTCTTCTCAAATTCCATGAAAATGGCAGACTCCAGCAAGCTGGAAAAGACAATGAAATAAAATATAACAGTCATGGGACAAATTATTCACAGGATCTTAGTAACTGTAATGCATATCTTATCCACTGTAAAAATATTTGTAACTATAAAGAACTAAGCCAGGGCTGCCACAACACACTATGCAAATTGTGCATTGCTCAAGGCCACTGCATAGGGAAGGGTGTGTGTGTACCAGTTGCAAGGTAATTTTTTTTTTCCTAATGGTGGCTGGAATATTTAAAAAAAATGTTTTTATGCACAAGTGTACCTTGTATGCCAGCAACACTCCTGATCTAAGCTTTATTAGAAATGCTTTTATTTACTTATTTAGATTGCATGATGAAGATTATTTTGTTGCTGGTTGTATTTAGTACAGAATTCCGAAAAAACTGTCTAATATCAGCCAACTATTATCATTCTCTGCTCAGGAACCTATCTTGCAGGGGAATGTTATGCACTAAAATGAAATCTTACTAAAGGGATAGACATGAATCAGCAGTCTTGAAAGCATGATCCTCAAGATAACATTGGTAATGTTCCATATTCTAACAAACTCCAATTTTGATCAACCTTAGCCAGGGTGATTAATGGATAATGAGTTACAATTAAGTAATATCTAAGAACTAAGATTCATCACAATTTCTTATAAGCATGCAGAGTTTTTCAGCAAAAAACTTCTTAAAGCCAGGCTACATTTAACATTTCCTACAGTGGTAATTCTGAAAATGGCACCATTGCTTCAAATTCTCCTCTCATTCTCTGCAGTAATAATTAGGATAGGCAAACTTCCAGATATTCTCAACTACATTTCCCATTATCCCTCACTATTAGCTATATTAATTGAAGCTGCTGGCAGCTGTTGTTCAGCAACATTTGGAGGGCCATGAGTTTTCCATCCCTGGTCCAGGACTTACCACAAAAATATCTCCATATTTTACTTTGCCCCAGAATTTCAGGAAAATTCAGATAGTGAAGACACAACACTATATGTGTGCATTTACTAGATATTTGCACACAGAGAGAAGGCCAATTTATCTTAAAACTCAGTTCATAGTAAGTCACATAATAGTGCATCTGTAGATGATTATTAGTCTCCAGAAGAATGGTAGAAAGGAAGGGGTAGTAGCCATTAAGTGAATTCATAATAGGTAAAACATAGAGTGGAACTTCAGATTAGTCACTGTCTTGGATATGCAGTGAAAAAGGACAAAAGTAGAGCATACTGGCTTAATCAAAAACAAAAGATAATAGACTCAATAAAATTTTCTGGTGTCAATGAGCAAAGAGGTCAAGTATGCCCATGGAAGTTAGATACCTAAATAAAGGAGGAAACCAAAGCAAGTTGGCTAATAATGAGCCAGATTTTAGTTAACTTCATTGGTTTAGGCGTCTTCCTGGTTGGTTGTTCAAGGGACTTATTTCCACATCTCTTCTGAGAGTACAGCAATTCAGCCTTATACAAAGAAGCATTCAGATTGTAATGGAAGCATGGATATTCAAATGCACATTTTTGTCCTGAAGCACATGGAATAAAGTCAGTCCAGTATCAAATCTGAATCTTTTACACTAAAATCCCTTATACTCTTTCTAGCATTCTACAACATCAGTTCTCTGTGGTGATTTGGCATATCATTTTTGGAAGATTTCCCTGCTGGTAGACATACAGTAGTTCTCCAGAGATTTCAGGAGGAAAAATGTGGCATTACCAGACACTTATTTTTCTAGTTTTCAAGAAGCACATATGGTATTCAAGTACTGATGTTAAAAACATTAGGGAAAGAAATATACATTGCTACTAAAAATAGCTCAGCACTCGGTCTCCTTGCCTGCTGTCAGACAGGAATGCATTTCAGCTGAAATTTCTTCATAAATAATGCACATTTAAACACACAAGTTCTGTCCATCATTTATATTTTCTTCTCTGTTGCTGACTTCCTTTGATGTACCTACTGCTTTATTCTCTTCTCTTCTCTTCTCTTCTCTTCTCTTCTCTTCTCTTCTCTTCTCTTCTCTTCTCTTCTCTTCTCTTCTCTTCTCTTCTCTTCTCTTCTCTTTTGTAACTATGGATTGTTTCTTCCTCAATATAATTCAACCTCAGTTGGTATTTTAAAGGTAGTCACTCACACTGAGTTAATTGAATTTAATTGTTTGAAGGTGGTGATCAGATGATTTACAGACATTCTATGATTTTAAAATCAAAGGTAAACTTCTTACATATCAAAGGTACATGGAGTCCTTGGGGTTCTCTGAGCTAGGTTGTTTTCTTGCAAACGTTTCATTACCCGGCTAGGTAACATCTTCAGTGCTACTGATATCAAAGGCATATGTCATAATTTATATGGATTACCATCCAAAAATGTAATTTCAAATGTTAATGGAATATCATCAAATCCCTAGAGAACCAATTATAGCACAAGGTTAACACCCAATGGTGTAGTATTTAGTGACAATTTATGAAGATATCCAGCCCTAATGTTCCTTGGAATTTCTAAGGGGATAGCTTTTCTTAATATTTTTTTCTATTTTTATGGGCAAGATTGTTTGAAAATTATTTTTTAGAAGTATATACCTAATTTAAAAATCAATAGAACTCAAACTGATATCTGTAAAATCACAAGCAGACTTCTATTCAATTGCTGACCACTGAATTAGATGCCTTAACAACTATCTCTGAGAGGTTGATAGAAAAGTGGAACATGCAAACACACACACATGCATATACACAGACCCCAAAGTTAAAAAAGCAAATAAATGATGTTGCTACTAATACAATAAGAATTCAAGATTGGACTTTATAGCTGTGGATCACTTCGACTGCATTTCCCAGCTGCCAATGGGAAGGGTTTAACCTAGAGTCCCATGTAAACATAGGGGTCAGTAAATCAATAAAAAAAAAAAAATCATTGAATTTCCTTTTTTAAAACACATGAAATATTATTTGTGTTCCCCAAAAGATATTAAGCATTATTTTACATTTTCTCTTATCTTTCTCTCTCATGCACATTTTTCTGTGTGTTCTTCCTGGTGTCTTGACTTTCCATCAGTAGTTTTTTTCAACTAGGAAAAGTATTTTTGCTGTGCTTTTTCTTCTGCGTATACTATGTACAGTATGTACATGTGCATTTTTCATGAATATATGCCATTATTTTTATCTTACAAACTATTTTCACAAGAATGAATTACCCATGAATGCGTGTTAATTTATTCAGCAGAAACTAAATTAGAATTTTTGTAAGGATGTTAAGCAACTTCTCATATATAGGTAGTAATAAGGATAGGAAATGGTTGCTTTGTTTCAATTTGCTTAATCTCTTTCTCATTCCTGCTTCTACCACTACTTAACTAGACCTTTTCATAAATGCATTCATGCCCTAATATAAAGAGGCAAGTGATAACTGTCTGAGAAGAAAATCTTGTTGTCCCAGACCCTTTTCTGGCTGATGTAGCTTGAAGTGTCTTGATTCAACCAGTGAGGTACAATTTGTTTTTGAACCACAAAATTAGGAATTATTATACACTTTGCACCCATATTTTAACTAAACCAGTAGATATAATTGAATGTTTGGCTTAATCAAGATTGAACGGGAAGCTGTAAGAGTGGAGGGTTAGAGCAGGGCAGTGGGAAGTCAATGAAAACACACTGAAATTTGATTGTAAGACTGTAGTGGAACTGCTGGTGGTGGGAAAATAATGTTTGCAAAACCATGAAAAAGAGAATAAGGAACTAGATTGCACATGCCTCCGGAGAGGTCTAAAATAAATGGAAGTGGGAAAGGGAACACCAAATGGGAGAAGTAAAGCAGTATTCCCCAGGTCGGGGATTTTCTTTTTATTAGAATTCGAATGCAAAATGTGTTGCATGTGGTCTGTAATTGAAAGATTTCAACATATCTGTGATAATGCCCAGCAAAAGTTGCTAGGCAACCATGTCCTGCCCTTAGGGTACCATCAGCCAATGAGAGCGTTTTCTCAGATACAGTTCTTGCATCACTTATTCCACAAACTGTACATACCTTGCAGAGAATGAGGCACACTGGGAGCTCTAAAGCATTGAACCTCCGTCTCAATTTGGTGGTCAGTTTGCAAAATTGTTCAGCACCAACAATCAGTTCCCATATCCTCTTTTAATTGCCTGTCCAGATAATAATACAGTACAAGGAAGATGAGCAGTGCACACCACAGAATTAACAAACTATGCTGAAACTATGTGGTGCATCAGAATTAGGGCAACTACCTTTGCATGGGTATTTCAACCCTTACATTATGTTAAGGTAGGCTGAATGCAGATTCAGGTGGATGACTGCAGTTCATTCATTACATTTTTTTTTGCCAAACACAGATTTTTATCACAATTTATTGAAGAGGGGCCTTGTGAATGGATATTATCTTCAGGACTGATTACAGTGTTGAAAGCATTGTAAACATTTTAATTCAGCTAAAACAGTTTTATAAACAATGATTGGGATATAGACGTGATGCCAGCCCTCATGTAGGACATCTAAAAAGTGAGAGCCATATTTGCTTGTGATAATAGTGAAAACATGACCCAAACCTGTGAGCAATCATGCTTTCTTTTCTCACAGTTTTTGAAGCCCAATAATAAACTGAACGTGGGTTAGGGATATTGTTGAAATGTAGAACTCCACAAAAAAGCCCTTTCTCACCAGGCATAATACTGCAATTATTACTTTTAAAATTTTGAGTGGAAAACTGTTGGAGAAGCTTGAAAAAAAAAGACATGTATATGAGTTTTATGAATTTTGATTTGACTGTGTAAAGGATTGATTTTTTCCAAGTGAGTAAGAGAGTGCTTCTCCATTCCAATTAGTGCCACTTTTTTAGCCCTTTGCTGCAAGCTTGGCTATAGGGGTTGTACCTCATTAGTAAAATGTCAACTTTGCAAGGCTTTAGAATCAGCCCCCAGCATTTTCAGGTGAAAATCATATCATATTGGCTTCAGAAATTGGGTATTTGGGGCAATAGCAAAAATCAAATTTGAAGACTACCTATGCCTCAGATTTATGTACAGAGCAGGTCACCATGGCATCTTTGACAAAAAATCTTTTTTAAAATCTTATACATACAATCTGAGATCATGGAACTCAGAGGGGGAAAAAAAAACAGATATATCATTTAGCTTTTTAAAGATCCATGTGAACTAACTTGATAAATCACAGTTCAAGGCAGACCAGTCCAGACCAGAACTGGATTGAGATTTCATCACCTAATTCTTTCCCCAGAAATCTGGCCATATATTCACAAATTCATCATTATTTTTACATATTTATTTTAATCAGTAAATTCATTAATTATTGCATATTATAGCCACATGTTAAGAGATTAATTTTTTACAAAATCCAAACCTTTAATTCAGTATCCAGGATAATTCCATGTATCCTTCTCTAATTAGTTAAACCAACAGAAATTTTGGCCTCTAAATTAGGTTTAACTGGGCTCTGCCCTGTTAAATATAATTGTTCTATATGGGATGATGTCCCAGGAATGAAGGAGGTTAATTATGGAGCAATACCTCCCTTCCACCTACTGCCTACCACCAGCTGATATGGATCTTTAAGAGATGACATTGAAAACCGCTGCAGGATACAGCAGCATTGAGGCATTTGTTTTAAGCAGATAATAGAAATTGCCTGTTAGTTTGTTTCAGGGAAGATGATTCTGCTGTGAGGAAGATTTCCTTCCCATGGAGCTATCTAAACATCACTGCTAGGGCCTCTGCATTTCTGCAGGGAGAGGTTCTTCTTCCCCTCCCCAGCTCCTTCTCATACTGTTAAATTGTCTCAGGGGATTCATCAGATAGACACACTAGATTTGCTCACAACAACTTGAAATAATTTCAAGGGTTTTAAGCCACAGGGGGAGTCCAATTCCAAGCACAGAAAACTCAATGGTAAGGTTGGTTCCCTGAGGACAGAGTATCAGATGAAAAGGTCATCCTCATCAGGGGATTCCATAAGCTCCCTAGGATAGGGCTGCTGGCATTCATAAATATATTATTACCATAATTTTGCTTCATCGTTTTTTGGCTATTTGAATCCTAGCCGGTGCAAGGGCATTTTAGTTAAAACTATGAGATCCAGAGGTCACCCAACACTTGAGTATATGGCAGACTATAGACACAATTAAGACACTTTGAGAGTGATGCCAGCAAAGGGAGCAATCATTTGATGTAGCTAATTCTGAAATGGCTTGCATGCTTCCCAAACAAGCATTGATATGGGAAGCAAAGTGTGAGTTGTGCTTTCCTAATATCAATTTAGAATCCATCACTGTAGCCTCCAAGGGGAGCTGAAATATACTGACTTACCCAAAGGACCGCTGCAGACTTATAGTTGATTGCTCATAAAATAATCTTCACAGAGTGTCTGAGTGGATTAGAAAGATAAATTCAGGAATAGGGAATTTTTGACTTCTTTGATGAGAGGAATGATACAGCAATTATGCATATTTCATTGGCTTCTGCTTCTAAATATGCCTTCAGTACTGAAATTGCAAGCAATCTGGCATTCCATTTGCAGACCAGACGGATATCCCATCAGGAACGGGGGGAGGGGGGTTGGAAGCATGTAAGCCCATGTACACTTATTTTCACCTTAATTGGTTTCAGTCAATATTTCTTCCTATCAATAATGCCTCCCCAACTACTAGTTAGTGTTTTATATTATAAGGGTCAGGGCAAAAATTCAGCAATATGATCTTGTAATAGATTTATATTTTCTTCTACCTTCCTTTCTACTGGCTTATGAATTTCTCTGTTTTATGTTGAAATTTGTCATTTGTCATTCTATGAGGATCATGGTTTTTGAAACTGCTTTGAAATTTTCTTTTAGGTTGAATGTAGATCATATTTGAAATTTTGCCGTGAACAGAATCAAGATGCAGCTCTTTACTTACCAATATCTGCTAACATTCCCCAGCAGCCAGAATCTAGGAGAGATCTTTAGCTCATTAAGTGAATTGACAACATTGTCTGTGTAGAATCAAAATCAATTCACATTGTATATTCTATGAGAGGATCAGGTTGTTCCTGTTCTGCTGAGGGACAATCTCAAGTGGCAATAGCAACAACAGTAACATGGAGGCTTGAGTCCACACCGTATGATCAATAATCTAGATAATTTTGCCATGATTGGAAGAACCAGTACAATGTATTAGATGGGCATAAATTGGTTCCCAGTATATACAAAGACTATACATGTTTTTATCATGTCTGAAGTGGATCCTAAAGCCAAATGTTGAAAGATCAAAGATACACAGAAGTACAAGCCTGACATCTGTTTTCAGATCTTATTCTGTGCTTAAGCACTTTCCATTCCTCTGCAATACTTCAAAAATTGAGAAATCAGCTAGTACATTGTTGCAGTATAGATATTCAGATTAGCAAGGGACTTCAGTGAAGGTGAAAACCCTATCCTTTTTCTGAGATTACTTTTCCAACATCTCTATTCTAGGAAGCAATATTCTATATCTTTCATTCTATTTAGGCCACCAGAGGCACAGAGTAATAGCAATTGTATGCTATTGTTCTGATCTGAAAAATCAGATGCCACTGAAATACAACAGAGGTTGTGCCAGAAATCCCTGCCTTTTTTCACACGAGCATTCATTCCTGGTGAAATTGTATGTATATGATACAATTTATGATACAAATAGTACATTTTAGATAGTTATATAGGCAAGTTATAATACTTTTTGGAGTATCAATGGTGGAATATCTTTAAAACTAGGCCTATCTACTTTCTTCTTAGCAGCTTGGCTACAAAATCTTAATTTTGTATGAAAAGAAGGATGGTCACAATGGCAAATGGGCTCTTAGCATGAATATGGAGAAGAAAAATGATTACACAATCTGTTCCAAGCTGGTTTCCCCAGAGATGATGAACTTTGATTTCCATAAACCCCAAACTATGTTGGCTGGAGCTTATGGGAGTTGAAGTCCAACGCATATGGAAGACATCAATTGGAGAATGTTGTATCTTCACTGCTTCTTCCACTGCACTCTATTATTGTACCGACATAGACATTTAAAATTTAAAGTTCTATATCAAATTGTTCCCCTTAGTGCAAACTTTTTCCTGGATTTTTTGTTAGTGTCCATTACATCATTAATTCGCAAGAAACTTTCTCCAGTCCAACAAACTCCTAAAATCTTCAGTGCACTGAAGATGTTACCTAGACAGGTAATGAAATGTTTGCAAGAAAACAACCAAGCTCAGAGAACCCCAAGGAGTTCACAGTTCAGCCCTGAGCTACATATATTCTCTACTATTGAAACTCCTAAAACACATCAGATCCCTGAGGAAGAAATCCTTCTTTCCATTTCTTTGAAATAGGCAATATCCTTACTTTAATTTATTCTCTTTTTCCAAATCTCACTGGTCTTTTTCCATTTACCTTTTCAGATTCTTATCCATGCCATCTTAGGTCAAGAGGTTCTTTAATTTAAACCACTTACTATACCAATAGATTTCTTGTGTGACTGATTATTATTTTCATTAATATGAATAAATTGCTGTCCTACTTTATGGATAACTCTGGGTAGCTAAAAATAACACACAGACACACACACACACACACCTCTCTCACACACAATAAATAAAGCTTCTATCAAATTAATTAATTTGATAGAAGCTTTATTTATTGTGTGTGAGAGAGGTGTGTGTGTGTGTGTGTGTCTGTGTGTTATTTTAATTAATTAATAATAATAAAGATAGATAGATAGATAGATAGATAGATAGAGAAAGAAAGAAAGAAAGAAAGAAAGAAAGAAAGAAAGAAAGAAAGAAAGAAAGAAAGAACTTTATTTTAGTGGCTCAAGAACAAGCTTTGCTGACTACTTGTATGAAAGCAAAAATTTCATCTCGCCTTTGTAGTGAAAAGGATGAAACAATTAACCATTTGATAAGTGTCTGCAGTAAAATTTCATAAACTGAATATAAGCAGTGTCATGACTGAGTTGCCAAAATTATTCATTGGAAACTTTGCCAGAAGTTTGGATTTGAATGTAGTAAGAACCACTGGGAGTGAGGTACCAGCCTGAGCTTACTCCATCTTGCCCTGCCAAGGATCTTCCCCTCTTTGTCAAAAATAACAATTTAAAAAACAGCATGTATATGTACAAGGAGGGAACATCCTCAATTGGTGGTTTCTGTAAGATAGCAGAAGAATGTTACCAAGGTAAGCATATCTTGTACTGAAGTTTAAAGCTTAGTGATGTATAAATGATTTATAACTTCTGCAATCTTGAGTTTATTGTTGAAACTGTATGTTGAAACTGCATGCAAAATCCTATATAAAACCCATCCCATGCTTGCTTTTGGGAGATATCCCACTTGCATCTTTCTTCTGCACAGAATAAACTTTTGTAATCTCTATAGGGACAACGGGACCATCAAGTTAAGAAGGTTTTGGAAAAGGAGTGGGTTAAGATCTTATAGGACTTTAAAATCCAAACAGGCAGGCACCTTGTTCATAACATGCCTGATATAATAGTCATTGAAAAGAAGAAAGTCTGGTTCATTGATGTTGCTATACCAGGTGATCTAGGATTGAGGAAAAGCAATCTGAAAAAATTACAAAATACCGGGACTTGCAGATCGAAGTTGAATGCTTATGGAGAAAGAAATCCACTGTCATACCAGTCATGATTGGAGCCCTTGGAGCAATATCTAAAGGACTCCCTCGATATTTGGAAATTTTAAATTTATCAGACCTGAACATCTTAATTTTACAAAAAAATACCCTGCTTGGAACTACCTATGTCCTCAGACGCTACCTTAATAGCTCTTAGGTCCTTGGTTAGGACTTGAATTATTAAGTTTTCACCAGTTGACAAAATCACCATCAGTAAATTGCAAAAGGCAGCTTTACTTGGAACAGCTTATATCCTGTGACGATACCTTTACCATCAACATCTGCCTATCCTAGGTCCTTGGGAAGGACTCGATAGGTGGATAAAAATGCCAAATCCAGTCTAAACATCTGGCTGACTATTCAACCAACAATAATAATACAATAAGCAAGGTACCATAACAGACTCACAACACAAGCCTCACCCATAATGGGCTCAACTAACACCTCAGCCAGTACCTGGGTCAACACACAGGTCTTCCCAGCCTTCTGGAAGGTTAGGAGCATCAGGGCCCTTTGGATCTCAGGGGGCAGCTGTCCACAGGCACAGCTGGCACACAAGATGGATTTGTGCAAGAGCCATGAATCCAGGAGAACCCCCCCCCCCCCAATTGTGAATCAATTTGTCTGAAGGAGTGCTACTGTATTAAGAATTAAGGATGGAAAATCTTCAGATCCAGGAGGCTCCACAACACAAAGCCACTCAGTTTTTCTAGGGCTGAATCACAACCTGTTCTTTGCTACCCAGGCTGTTGCAGCCTCCAGGCACTGGGTAAGCACCATGATGGCATCACTTGTCCAGCCAGTAGGGAGACATATAACTGAGTATCATCACATGCTGAGGATATTTCAGCCAGTGCTGATGAATGAACTCAGCTGTTTCATGTAGGTGTTAAATAGGAAGGGAGAGAGTTCCAAGCCATGAGGCACCTCACATAAAAATGATCTGCAGCTAGACTTCTTCCTCCCCTACCAACACCAGTTGGAACCAGCCCAGGAGGAAAGAGGAAAACCAGCACAAAACAATGCCCCCCACTTCTGGCCCACTAAGCTGATCCAGAAGGATACCATGATAGGTGATATTAAAAACCAGTACACTGTCAGCCTTACCAGGTAGATCAGATAGGAAACTCGACCAGATAAACTAATTCTACTTTATTGTAAAACTACATTAACAAAATCTTGCAAGTCTGAAAGTACAACTCTTCACCTTTACAGACCGAGAACTTAGGTAGGATCCCTTCTGTGCCTCATGCTGTACCCACTATGCAGCTGCGGGCTATGCTGTCTCCTATCTGACCATTCCCTAGGTTGTCATCTCTTTGCCCCATTTCCCAAGGTCTTTCCCACATACCATTACATGCACCACTCCATCCTGGGCCTTCCTGTTTTCCCGTTTTGCTTTTTTGCAATTCTGCTGTTTCTCACCCAATGTCCCCACCACCAATACTTCATAATTTTCACTGATTAACTGCCATTTTCATTTAAATTTTATTCATATACTTTATGGCCTACTTATATAGCAACACTTATCCTATCTTGGCTGATGTTAGAAAGCTAAGCAGGGTAGAATTTAGTTACTTAGGATGTCCCATGATTATAGACTAAAGTAGGAAGTTGAAACTAAATCTTGGAAGAAAACAAAAGCAAGCTATATCCCTCCTATTACCAAGAAAACTACATGGATAAGAGTATCAAGTCACCAGGAGCTGAACTTGATTTGAAAAAGTATTTGCCTTTACTTATTCTGTAAAGGCAAAATAATATGTTAATGTTAAGCTTTATCTTCTCGTTCCCTTAATTCCTTTCACCAGTTGTTTTTCTTAGTATCTGTTATGGCTCACTATAACTTTTGGATAAATATGCCAGCACGTGTCATTTGGTTATGCAGTAAAACCTTGTTTTTATAGACTAATTGGGTGGAGACCATGCCTGTTCATGAATTTCTGTTAACTAGAAATATTTCTTTGTAACAATTTGTATCATTTACTTAATGGTGACATGACACAAATGATGTAAGTCACTGTGGAAATTTGGTCTCTTGCGTGCAAGCTCAACATATTGAAGTCTACTAAACTGAAATTTCACTGTATGTTATTATATTGTGATACATTTTTAATGAGGACATATGAAAACAGAGGGCTTCAATGTGGTTTAGATGCTGATAATGTAGCAATATTCTTATGGGGTACTTTTGTTGGAGGGTCAGATCTAAGACATTGACTCTTCTTTACCTCGTGACCTAAGGGGACAGTAAGTGTGGACAGTTATGGGTTTGCTCTTTGTTTGTCACTCTGCCTGCTTTTCATGTAGGAGATGGCTAATTTGAGGCCACTTCCTTCTGCCTTTCTTTCTAGGCCCACACATGCAGAGCACATGCTCGTGGACTCTTATCCTGGCAGGATTTGGTAGATAGATGCTAGTCTTTGTCTATCTCTATGATGTATTTCCTGTTAACAAATCACCTTTCAGTGAGTTATAGTTATAGTTAGTTGTAGTTACAGTTGTTATAAAACCTGCTTCACTAATTCTTACTCAGGTTAGAGACTTGCTCTTAAGAATGCTCACATGCGCACACTGAATGCTTCAATGTCCAACTATTCTTTCCCTGGAATACTGCTGAGAGAACAAAGCCTAACTGAAACGGTGATGAAGAGGAGAAAGAAGAAAGGACATGCAACCACATCTTCTTCAAAGATAAAAAACACTCTTTAAACTCCTTGTGAAATTGCCTTTTGATTTATTGGAAGGCTGCTTCCACTCCTCCCTCAAAACTTAACAAAATACATGAGCCTGATCTGTTCAGCTGCATTGGTCTACGGGATAGCACATTCATGAAAAGAAATTGTATGGTTCATGGAAGGCTAAATGATCAATTAGTAGGTATTGGCTAAAGAAGAGCATGCTGTATCTCACAATTCAAATGCTCTTGAATTAGTTTTCATCTACCTGAATGATTTCAATATTTTCCACCTTGGTTCTCCATTTTCTTCCACCCAATAATCTAGCTCCTTTCTATATTTGGTTCCCTGACTTCTCGCCCACATACATGCATTTGCATCTTCATACCTTTCGTAATGTCCTCTCTAGTTGCTTTGGTATTTGTAAGACAATGACCACAAACAGCTCTCTGAGGCATATGATGTTGTCTTATTCCTTTAAAATTAAGCAGCTTACAAGGATGACAGTCTTAGTGCCTCATTTCTGAGCTTCTCAAAGGAAAAGTGATCATAAATAATATATGAATGTTCACATCCCTCCCATAATGCCACATTGTTGTCAGCCTCAGCCTCTCATTGCCCATCCATGATCTCTATTGTTCTGTTACAATACCTTTTTATCTGCCTTTTTTTTAATCATCACTGTTGTTATCACCATTACTATCCAAAGAATTAATATTCTGTATTTTTTTTAAAAAAAATGCTTCACATTTATATTTATTATTACTCTTTCCTTCAGGGAGTTGAGAACTTTCTGTCTGAGAGCATCACAATGAAAACTGAGATTTACCACATGGTGGTGTTGCAGGACACAATATTCCAATATTCGTTGGAATTACTAATATAACCTGGTCCAGTTTTGAAAAGAGAACATGGATTTCATTAGTATTGCTAAGTCTTACTTGGTCTTCATTCATAGTTTTGAGCTAGTTGCCTCAAAATCAATTTACTGCAACAAGCAGCTGATTTTCAAATTATTTTACATAGAGAATTCTCGACTGTAATTATAATGGAGATTGACATTATGTTATTTTTTTAAAAAAATACTTTACTAAGAATTATAGCATATATTTCTTCTCCCTAATTTCCTCACTTTTCAACCTTTTAGCTTTTACCATTCCTCCCCTCATTATTTTCTTTCCACCCATCCATAATTTTCCACTTTTATTTATGTCAATTCCTCTTAAATTGGTTTCTTCTGGTAGTTCTTTTTTGCAATAAGAGCCTCTACCCCCTATGCTCTTATCTTACTTTCTCTTATTATTTCTTTCATATTCTGATTTCATTTTTTCTGGATTCACTTTCCTCTCTTCATTTCTAATTTTTTTTTTCTTACTGAAACAGTATCTTTAAAGATATTTATGGGCTGCATGTGATGCTTTTTTATGTGCATGTGGTTTCCCTCCATATATAGAAAGTGCATTTCTGGATGACTACCCTTATTTTGCACAAGTCTTCTAATTTTATTCTTGAAAGGAAATAAAAGTTTGAGTGGTAGGACAGAGAGTATAGGAATGGAAATGATTTCTTTCTTTTAAAGCTCTATAGTGCTCATAGAGAAGCAATAGACAATCATAATTTGCCACTCCTGAGAGGTTGTAATAATGCAGGCTTGACCGGCTGGCAGCCAATGGCTGCTCATCTACAGGCCATTAAAATATACACAGTTCAGACCCTTTAGTTTCACACCAAAAGACCAAAACAATAAAACCTCTCTCTCTTTTTTTAATCAGTTCAGTTGTGTCTGATTCTTGGAGACTGCCTGGACAAGTCCCTGCGGTTTTCTTGGCAAGGCTTTTTCAGAAGTGGTTTGCCAGTGCCTCCTTCCTAGGGCTGAGAGAAAGTGACTGGCCCAAGGACACCCAGCTGGCTTTGTGCCTAAGCAGGACAAGAACTCATGGTCTCCCAGTTTCTAGCCTGGTGCCTTAACCACCACACCAAAGTGGCTCTCCAAAAAACCCTCTCCCTCCCTTATAAATATATAGTATAAAAGCATTACATTGCTGGCATTATCATGCCATGAAGCTAGCATGCTCTTTTTGCTGCAAATTATTATTTTTTTTTTTCTCCTTTATCAGTTCTGACCTAGATGCTTGCCATTTGTAAGAAAGATGCAAATGGTGCAGGAGGGAGCCAGGGCCTGATGCTGTATCCATATACAGCAGTGGCATCAACTGATAAGCACAGAGCTCAGTCTGTTTCCAAGTGGATTAGAAACAACATCTGGTAATGTAACAGAACATGCAACGATTGAAATGTTTAAATATCAGTTGATTCAGAAATGATATTGCCTCATGATTGGTAAAGCAGATGGCATTTAAAAGCATGAAATATGTGTAGTTTAACTTTCTGATTTGAAAGAAAATTGAGGGTGTCTTTTTTTCTTTGCAGGCATGCCACTATGAATTTAATAAAATTCCAGATGGCTCAAGAAAATGAGCCTGTCACTGCTATACAATAAGGCCCTTGTTCACTATCGGCTGCCAAAATGATTCGAGATAATGTTCCTTCTTGAACCTAGTTCCAGATATGGGATTAATTGCATCTGAAACCAATCCAAAATCCCACCACTAATTCCTTTTCTTCTGCCTATTGGAGAATTCATTTTGGAAAAATATATTTTAAAAAACAGTATATAAATAAATAAGTAGAATAGAGATGAGTTGGAACATATGATTATGGTACACAGAAATGGTTCAAGAATTAGAAAGAATCTTGCTACAGGATTTGAGTCAAATCTATAATGCTCCATGTTATGGTTACTGCGGTCTTTGTGGTCAGATAAGGATGTCTGGAACACATTCAGCTTTTCACAGTGGAAAATGAGTAGTTTTGGGGTCCCCCCCATTTGGAAACATATCATTTCATTTCCTAAAACAATGGGAGTGCTTTAAGAAACAACATCTTCCCACCAACTTGCAGACCCCCATTCTTGTCAGCCCTTCCTCTTTGGAGAGCATGGGAAGGAATACTTTCCTATCTTTTTCATTTTCCTTATCCAGATAAGCTTCATAGCTTGCCAAAACTCAGAGAGCAATGATCCTTGGGAATTAACATGGTTTCAAGGACAACTATTATGCGTAATAGCTTTTCTGAAGGCTTCAGATTCCCAGGCATCATAATCTTGATGTACTGTGGGGGACATCAGGATGAAGAAGATGGAAAGGGAGGAGGTAGGAAAGGAAAGTTTCTACCATTCCTCCTTTACTATCATTGTCACATTCCCATTTCTCAATTTGCAGATAAATAAAAGGGGGAGGTGGCTTGAGGACTAGAAAAGATGGGAAAGGGGAGACAAGTTTTCCAGGTACAGGTAGTCCCTGGGTTAAGAACACCTGATTTATGAATGACTCATAGTTAAGAATGGAGCCTACTGTAGCAAAATTCAAGTTAAATACACAAATGATTCAAGTTAAATACACAACAGTTTGAATTAATTACACAATACTACTTATACAGTATTATACAATAATACTGTTCCAGCATACATACAAATTTGACTTAAGGACAGACCTTGAAACGGAACTTGTTCTTAATAGTCGCCCAGAGTCCCTTATTGTGGGGGAGATGGGCGGGGGAGAAATCCAACAAACAAACAAACAAACAAACTGAGGACTAGCTGTATTGACATATATTAGAAAAGAGTTTAAGGGGGCTGCATGCCTTTGTAAGAACTCCAGATGTTTGTTTTTAACAGGTAAATGTCTATTGGAGATGCAACTTCAGAAATATTGACTCTTTGCGTATCTTAATATAGTGATTATAATAGTGAACCTTAGGGACATTATGGGTAGAAATAACAAGCAAGAAACTCTTCCATTTTCCCTATTGGAAGATTGGTCACCTTAGGCTGTTTCAGCTACATTTGTTTGTTTACTTACTTAGGTACTTACTTACACTATTTGTAACTGTCCAGTCAAAAAGACTGCCTTCTTTCCAACTGTGAGGACAAAAAACTCAGAAATGCAAGTTTTCTACCAGAGCATGTAAGTTTCTTAGCATGTTATATCTGCTTTCTGGGATGCTAAGCATATTTCTCTAGATATTCTTAGGGTCATGTTCTATTTACACATATCCTGTATGCTCTGCAAAATATAAATCCCTGTGAATGAACTGGAGGGTCCCAACTAATATCAAACTTTTCCCTTCACAACTTTTACCGCCTCTTTATCACCAGGTTTTTTTCCTCAATCATCTTTCTTTTTGGCTGTTTTTTTTTTTTTTTTCCTGCTATACTAGCATTCTCACTATACGCTTACATACAGTACCTGCAAACTGCTAAAATTTAAGACATTTTTTTTTTAAGGATGTGAAAAACAAACTGTTTTGTTCTTCACATCCTTACAAATGTTCTGGGGAGTACCACAGTGTTCCATTTTAACTCAGACCATGCCAGTCTGGCTGTTTCAAGTGCAGTTTCTTGTAAGTGAATCCTCTGGAACCGGAAGTGGTTCATGGTGTTTCAGTCATAATCAGGGCCAGTATGTTTTGGACTATCCAGAGGCATATCACAGGTGTTAGACAATCACCTTTTTGTCATATTGCACAAGGAGAATACTGTATATCACCATTATAAAAGCATTGAATATGTCACTGTTATCTAAGAGCAGAAGACTTAACACTTACATCCTTGCTCTGAATGCTTAGTGCTACTGCCTTAGTGCTACTGATTGTACTATCACATATATTCAGCAAATGACATGTATCTAGTGGGCAGTTCATGCCCTAAAAGCCAGAGCTCAAGTTCATTTTTCATCTCTGCCTGTCACTCAATGTACAGCTACAGGCAGTTCCCCCACAGAACTTCATCACTAAATCTTCCGTATATAAAGACGAGGATTACATTGCTGTAAAACACATGTAAATCTATATTCTGTTGGGTGTCAGAAAACAAGTATTGCTCAGTCTGCCAAGGAGGAAGTTTGGTTGATACCACAAAGGACATAAGGATTCCTTGATGATGTCATGATATAAAGCCTGTTGATGTCACAGAGTGTTCAGTTCTTGAAAAAGGTCAGGATGTGAATACCTAGAAAATGTGGTTGGGAAAGATTCAAGGCATAACTGTGATCACCACTATTTTTTGAAGATACAGAAAATCTCTTGTGACTCTCAGTGTTACAGCGTTTTTTTCAGTTCTGTGGACTGATTTGTCTAGCGACTCAGTAACAACATGGCCATGGCATGCAAGTGATCTGTGAATTTCTGAATTATGTAATTGTGAAAGCTGAATGGTCAGGTAACATATGCAATAGTTATCACAGACAGGCAGATCACATCATTTAGTCCAGACCACATGCATACTGAGAAGCTGCTCTCAAGTGTTTTGAAATTCATGATTAGCTAATGGCTTGGAAATTTATTTTTCTGCAAATTATCCTCATTTCTGAGTCCTGGCAAACTAGGTAGAACAATCCCCCAGCAATTTCATCTGAAGAATGGCACTGAGGGTGAATTCATATGTTCACTTGCTCCATGGTGAGCAGTTACCATGGTCATCTGTAACTTTGAGCACACAGTACTTAAAAAAAAACAACAAAAAAAAACTTGTCACCAGATTGGAAATAGGGGTCATAGAGTAGCATAACATTGTTAAGCTTTAGAATGCTACCTGTCTGTAAGATGAAAATGCAGCACTATGAATTTTTTAAAAGATTAAGAGTAGTCCATATAGGATAGTATTACTTCACTGGAGTTTGTGTCATTGTGGGGAGTGTCAAAAGAGAAGGTACCCAACAAAGCTATCTAGGCTTTATCCTGCCAAAGAAATTAAAATAGAACCAAATAAGCATTATACCTATTCAGATTGTAAAATTATGTGTTTGTCTGAAGCTCATATTCTGTGTTGTTTCCTTTAAAAAAGAGTTAAAATACCCTAGTGTTTGTTTAGAGAAATCCAGTTGTGATTTTTGAGATAAATAAGAGATTCACCACAGGAGTCAGCATCTACAAGAATCACTCCTTTAGATGAGTGCTTCAACTTGTTAGCCCCATGATTATAGTATTATTGATCTCACTAGATGTTGTGAGTATTTAAGAATATTTTCAGTGCCCTTTGGGTTATACTAATTTATACAAGAGGTGAAAGCAAACGATTCCACTGTTCTCTCTTGCTTGCACTTCACGACATAAACAATTGGCTAAGGTGAATTTCTGATGTTTTCTGCTCAAGCATATTTAGCAATGTGTGGACACATGCACAGAAATCTCTTGAGAATTACAAAAGTAGCCAAAGCAAGAAGATTTTGTTTTTTTCTTCTGGAAATCTTGCTTGCCATATAGCATTTTAATTCTGTGTTGGAATGATGCAGAGCCAGCCCTACCATTATATGGAGTGAAGTAATTGCATCAGGCAGCAGATACTGGGTGATGGAAGAAAATATCAAGTTATGTACCAGATAGTAAAATATATAAACAAGTAACCTCCCCTTCACCTGTTGTCTTCAGGTATAATGGAAAAAGTAAAGTAATGTCTAATTGTCAGTTTGGTTGCCTTATATATTTAGAATGTGTGAGGGTACCATCATGTATTTCATCTTAGGTAACAAACTGTAATGGGCTAGCCCTGGGCTGTTGTTCTTAATAATGTAGAGAAGGAAATGTCTTCCATTTCTGTCTTCCCAAATATATTATGAGTAATGAGTGGAAGGTTGTTACTTCAGAGTGTTGAAATACTGCATTTTCAATACAGACCTATCTCTGAAGCACCTTATAAGCCTAAGGAAATAAATAAGTGAATATAAGGGCTTAGATATTAATTACTGGATTCTCAACAGCTCAGGTGAAAAAAGGGAACATGGAAGTGTAACAAGACTGAACAGTAAAGTGGATCATCATACACTGTAATTTGTATTACATTCACAATTAATTGGCAACTATACATTTGCACTGGGTCTGTCTTTCTTACTTTGTTCCAGAATTTTATTTAGCATGCAACAGGATTAAGTTGTTCAGCTTCCAGTAGCTGTTTAATAACAATGTTCCAGAGTATATGCTGTCATTCTGTATAATTGGATTATGTGTCATGTGTAGCTTAGGTTTCGTTTAGAAGTCCTCAGATATCAAAGAAGATATGTCTTATCTCTAGATGCAACCGATTTCTCCATCAGTGTTTGTATATCATACATTTAATGCCACAAGGAAGATGATCCTGGATTTAAGTTGATTCCCTCTCTGAATGGGAGAATCTGTGTGTGTGTGTGTGTGTGTGTGTGTGTGTGGAGAGAGAGAGAGAGAGAGAGAGAGAGAGAGAGAGAGAGAGAGAGAGACTAAAACTCCTGTGTATTATTTTGTTGGTATATACCAATCATTCACTCTCTCACATGTAAACTACTTTCTCACACAAAAGCACATAAGCCTCAGAAATACATTTCCCTCCCTCCTTCTGCCAGGAACAGCAGAAAAAGAAGAAATAAAATAACATGATAGAGGAGACAAGAGAACAAAATTGGATAGAGATGAGGCAATCACATGGACTGGAAAGGAAAGAAGAGAAACTCATTTTAGGCATTAGAAAAGAGTTACACTTCAATAAGCAAGCAGCTCTTCTCATGAGACATTAAAACTTCAAAAGTATATAATACTTGGCCAATTCATATGTTAATTATTGGGGGGGGGCAAACACTTCCCTTCCTATTGGTGAATACGTTTGGTAATTATTTGGGGGAGAAAATCTTCCTTTTTCTTGTAGATAAAGTATAAGGGTGGCCTCATGACAAGACACAGCTGCTTTAAAGATGGCAGGCAGCTACTATATACATGCCCCATGAATTTTGAATCATATTTTGGAAATCATATCTGAAGTAATACACAGTATTACACAGTATTAGCAAATCCCATTAGAATTATACAAAGTACAATGGAAAGGAAATACTGTTTTGTCCCTTAATCTAAAAGAGGGGTATATAATTTTTATACATTATGGGTCACACTTGGTCTTTGAGTAGCATGTATATTCATTTACATTTAAGGAAAACTAAGTACAGTGAAGGTGATTATTCTCCATCCATGATTTAATAATTTTTTGTTTCTGATAACATTAAAAAATATAATTTGGAAACAATTTTTGGAGGCCTCCAAAGCTATACTTAGTTTTCAGCTACTGAATTCAACCTCGGGGTCTCAGGTTATTCACCTCCGATTTAAAACAAGAGAAAGGAGCAATTTAAATTTATCAATAAAAATGTCCTTATATTCCGAAAAGGTGGTAAGTGGGTGGGTGGGTGGGGGGGTCTGCCATAATTTTTTTTTTCCTATCATAACCATAGACCATCTTTAAATAGTTCCCCCCCCCCCAAATATATCTTGGAGTTATCCCATGTGAACTCAAAACTGTGCAGATAGCACTAATTTTCTACATAATGTTAACCTTATCATATAATAAGAAATGCAGACAGAGCCATCTAGTCCAATCTGTCTTCACAGCTGAGTAATGGAAGGATCCACACTTATTTGATCTGCATTTTTAACTTATTTTGTAAATAAGTACCCAGATAATGAAAGCCAGTCATTTGCCACTGAAATATCTATGAAACATATTCATTTCTTAAGCTGCGAGAATGAAAAGCTGTTTCCTATTTAGCCTAATTTATCATATATCCTGAAATAGTTATCAAAGATATTTACTGTAACTAATACATTTAGTATAAAATGAAAATGCACAGAAGCAAATAAAAGAATGGCATTTATAGGCTAATGGCTGAAGAGGAATGTTTAATAATAATGGAGAAAATATAGTAGGCACCATTTTCTTTAATTTTTGATGTAAATGAAATAATGGAAAATTCTTAGCTGGCTTTCTTCCACATTTTTACAATAGCAGTAATAGCTTGAAGCAGTGGTGCGATATAGGCAGAATAATCCTATGCGTGTTCATTTGGAAATAAGGCTCATTGGCTCCAGGAATTCTTTTCAACATTGTCACCAGCAATGGCCATAGAAGGTAGCCTATGTGGAACAAAAAAATGTGTATGTGTTTATATCTCAGTGTTTCTCTCTCCCTTCATGCTGTGTCTGTGTGTTTTTGTGTGAATGGCATATTGCAAAATGTGGAGTCCTTGGGGTTCTCTGAGCTTGGTTGTTTTCTTGCAAACATTGTGTTACTCAGCTCAGTAACATCTTCAGTGCTAGAATGGAGTGGGGTTTGCTCTCTGTTTATATACAGTGGCTTGCGCTGCCAGTGTTGGAGTGTGTGTGTGTGTGTGTGTTTTCTCTCCTGGTAGTTCTTACTGTGAAATACATGGCAGGCTGCATATGCTCTGCTCTGGTTCATGTGACCAGTAGTGAGAAATTGGGGGAGCTTAGAATGAAGCTAGAGGGGACGCGGTGGCGCAGCGGCTTAATGACGCTGAAAGTTGCCGGCCAGAAATGGTCGACGCTTCAGCGGTTCGAGTCCATCCTTCGCGTCAACAGGGTGAGCTCCTGTTTCCTCCCCAGTTCCTGTCAACCCAACAGTTCGAAAACTCACGTGAGTAGATAAATGGGTACTCTCACTCTGGTGGGAGGAAAAATGCTGGCGGTGCCTTGCAAAAGGAGTCAGGAGCAGTTGCCGGTAAGCATGAAAAACAGCGCGTGCCAAAAAAGGGCGCAAAGCAACGGAAACCCCACCTCCTGCGCTCGCCAGCTGGGCTCTGCACTGGCAAACCACTTCCGAAACACCTTGCCTTGAAAAATGCAAAGGACTTGTCCAAAGCAGTCACTGCAGAGTCGGTAACGACTGAGCGCAGATTAAAAAAAAAAAAAAAAGAATGAAGCTATCAGCAGCATTCTAAGTCATGACCCAACCATCTAGCCCATAAGAATGCTTTGGGGGTATTTTTTTTTTCCAGAATGCTTTTCTCCACAGCCTCAAGTCAGATCTGGCTCATTTTCAAACTCTTTCTTTTGACAACTTCTCCCATCCTAATAAATCTGGTCCTGTTCCATTCAGTTCTAGATAGTTATCTGGCTGATGTAGATGTAGATGTAGAAGTCCCAAGCCTTTTTATGTAATTTCTTTCCAGCATTCCACTGGGTTGAAATAGTAAAATCATTTTCCTGGATTGTTTTACTGAACTTATTCCACTTTCATGCTTTGATTTTAACATAAGTCTTTCAGGAATCAAGTGTTTAATTCTGGGGGTGGGGGTGGGAAGTAATCAGAATCTGATTGTGAAGCATACCATTCTACAACTAAATAATTCCGGATTCCTTCTGGATAACAGGCCAAGTCATAAAGCATTAAATTTTCATGCATGCTGGGAGAGGCTGGTAGTTTCATAAGCCTTTCATCAAGTCACATAGGCATCCAATTCATATATGCATATGTTATAATAATACCTAGACTGGCTTAATCACATAGCTCACAAACCATGTCATGCATTCCACAAGTCCAGGAATAACTGAGTCTGAAATATTTAGGGATCACCCATATAATATCTAAACACCATTGCATTGATCTGAGGTGCACATCATATGAAGTCATTATTTGTTTAGCCATGGTATGTTGATAAAATCACACTTGGCTGGATTGATATAACACACTTAGGTAGTGGGTGACCAATCATTTGATGACTAGAACCACAATTAAAATGTTTAGAAGCCCAAAAGCCACAGTAAAAGGGGCAAAAATGCAAACTGGATAGGGTTGGGTTTTTCTTTGGTTCTGAAAGGAAGAGTCCATGAGAGATTGTGGGGAGGCTAGGACAGTAATGGAAATAATGTTAGACATAAACAATCAAGAAATAGGATGCTAGTGCACTGGTAGTTTGTCTCATAAATGGCAACTAAGCCAGTTGGCAAGAGTTCTGGGAAGAAACAATTCAAAATGTTCCAAGAATCTCCAGTGTAATGGATTCAAATTAAATGAGGTTTGGAAATTCCCCCTGCATTTTTCAAGATTCTGTATTTACCTATAATATTAGCACTGAAGACATGAAGTCTGAGTATTATAAGTAAATACAGAAGCTTTACTAGCACTAAAGTCTCCTGAAGTCTGTATAATTCTTATTTCCTTGATGTGTGTGGGGCTTGATGGTTTGTTACCTTTGCTGCTGTAGATTAACAATGACACCTGTCTAGAAAGTGTTACATGCAAAAATGATATAGAATAAATACAGAGATTTGCTTAGCTCAGATTTCTGCATCACTGTTTGTGGATGATGGGTTATAAAGCCATTTCCTAAGAGAATAAGGAAAATGTAGAGGGTTTGACAAGATGGTGGGAACAAAATCATTCCCGATTTTTAGTTGCTTGCTTTTTTAGACTTGCTTATGTCAACACTTATTAATGAACTGTGCTTTTGTAAAAGTGGTTCCTAAGTTGCTTACAGCAAATGAAAGGAAACACACACACACACACACACACACACACACACACACACACATTTTCTCCTACCTCAAGAATTTTGAGGGATTAGTGGTTAACAAATGCTGTATTTGTAATAGCAGAGCAATCAGCCTTTCCTTTGGGATCCAAAAACTTGTTTTGTTCACTTGTGGCAATAAAAAGAAACCTACCACTGTGTTATTTGTTACTTCATTTTCATTCTTTCTCACATCATGTTCTTCATGTGAATTATTGCTTTCAAAGAAACCCTTTTAAGTAGCTAGAGTATTGAACTCTACCATCCAAATGCCAAGAAGATTGATATCTAATGCAATAAACCCAGCTCTCTCCACCATCACAACCATCATAGAAACCTTATATCATTTTGTTACGGTGCTAGAAGGGAAAAAAATAGTATGTTTTCCTTTGCCAATCCCTTAAATGTCTCAAGCCCCATGTATATAAGAGATTTCCATCTCACCTGTTTTCATGTGAGCAAACCCTTGAAAATATGCTACTTGTGCCAATTGTTCTAAAAGGACAAGGGACTTACAAGGTGTGGCTAGTGAGTTTATTAGAGTTATAAACAACTGTCCTAAAATTATGAAGGCCACAGAGCCAGTCACACAGAATAGTTTATTCAATTATACAACTCTACAGGGATTTTGTCACAGCATAATAAAACCTGAATTCCTTTGCAATCTCCTGAAATCAAAACCAGTTTCTTTTCTGTACAGTTAAATGGCCTGCCTTAAGCTCACATACAGTTATTGGACTGAAATAGTCTGTTACATATTGCAGAGAAAGAGAGATTTGTATCACACCAAAATGATTGGAATTTTCATTGGATAATTTATATAGAGAGATGCAACCTCAGAATTTAAACAGATATGTAATCCAGTTTGGGATAATGGGAAAAACTGTGAACAAGTGACTATGTAAGAGATTGTAAGCTCAGTAAACAGATTAACATGTGGAATTTATTTCACTTCATTTCTAAACAGGAAAAAGAAAACAATTCCTATGCCTCCATGCTTCAATAAGTAAGACTGAATGAACACCCAAAAAGTCCTGTGACACATTACAAATTTGCCAATTTATGGTAAATTGAGCATAATGGAACCAGGCACTAGCTGGGGTATGTACACCTCAGAGATATCTTTCCTTTTTTGGAATCCCTACTTTAGTGGATGGAATGACATGCCTTAATTTTTATTCAGCTTAACATCAGACAAAAGGAGAATAAAGCTAGTAATAATGGGTACTAGTCATGCTGGCTGTATACATTATCTCCAGTAATGAAAAGCAGTATCACCACCCATTTTGCTGGTCAACATGAGCACGAAAGTGCTCTTGTACTCATGTCTTGCTTGTCAGCAAGCGTATCAACTTTCCATAGCTAGCACTTCAGGAACAAAATGTTGGACTAGAGAAAACGTTGGCTTAATTCATAAAGCTCTTATATGGAGAAGATGTACTTTCCATTGCTTCCTTTCCAGATTTTGACACATTCTCTCTTTTCTTTGAGAATAGGAAACTAGAAAACATTGGGTGGATGTTTTTATTAGGGATGAGAACATTTTTTTTGTTTTTTTTTTCAGCATTATATGTGCCTACAGTAATGCACAACTTGGATATACGCATACAAGAGTCATTCTACATGTGCAAACTGAGGTTAGGAAATTATCCTAGATACTGCCAATTACAAGCCTTTGCTCTTTTCTACAGAAAGATAATGAAAGTATCAAAGAGGGCAGTATATAATCAAGTGCTCCCTGACCTCTTATCAATCCCCAGAACTTTTCTCCTAAAAGCAAACAAGCCACACTTCCTCTCAACTATCACATTCATCAGCCATTGTCTATAATGGCTGGGGCAGCTCTGGATTTTTTTTTTCTTTTTAGGTATACAAGCAAGCAAGAGCAAATACCAAGTTGTGCAAGATTAGAAGACAAAAAAAAAAAAAAAAATTGGCTAAAACTGCAGCACAAGGTTGTTTCCTGGTCTCTGTCAGTGATCTTTTCTACTACCTCCTTACTGTTTACTGCCAAGAGAGATATTTGCCTGTGTGCCAATCACCTCTATGCTCCACCTCCTCCTCTTCCTCAGGACCAATGGTGTGCAAGTCTGCTGCTAAGATCAATAAGAAAGGCAGCAACCCTCCAGCAGCTTTGCAGACCAAAAGTAACTGCACACAGACACATAGCATGTTCAGCTGTCAAATGAACAAAGTCTGGGATCCTAGAATGTATCAGAAAATAAAGCAAAGCCTCAAAATCAAGGAGACAGGTTGGGTGAGCTATTTAAAGTAGGATATCCACAAATGAAAACGGATGCTTGGCTATCTTATATCATATACACCACATTCATTTCAATAAAACTAGCATGGAACACATTTTCTAGTAACGTATATATCTTCTTGATCATCATTAGCTGGTATCATCTTTTCTGCCATGTTACAGGGTGGTAGTTCTTAAGTATAAGTGATGAGTGTGCCCATCAGGATAAACTTTATATTTCAGGAAGTCCTATTAAGACATCTTGTGTTGCTCCTCTTCTGCAGTTTTTCTGGTTATCCAACAGTGTTCCAGCTTTTATTTTAATTTCTCACAGTGCCCCAGAGTGATGCAGTATCAAGGACACAACATGAAATGTGGTCACTAGATGCAGCTGATCAAAATACTGCTTAAATTGCTGAATAGTAGTGAAGAGACTGTGGGAGCTGTCCAAGGATGCTGAGTGCTGATGCTAACCCAGATGTTAATGACTCAGTAGAATTCACCAATTAGTTTCATGCTGTTTGATCTGAAACATAATTTTATTGAAGGAATGAAAAAAAAAATGAGTCTTCACTCTTACAAGCAAAAGGTTTAAGAATTAAATCATTACCATCCCTGGTCAAAATAGTACAACCAGCAAGGCTTAACATTCTTCTTATTTAGATTGTTTTACTGTCACCAGTCATTGTGTGAGATGAATCATTAATTCATCTCAGTATAAATGAGCATCCTAATGTTCACTTAACATAAACATATATAATTAGGAAATAATTTATAACAACTCCCTCTCCCCCCACAAACACACCCTCCCCCCATATATATGCGGTACCTATAAGCATTAAGAATAAAGAGGAACTTGTAAAAATAATATAATAGAATTAAGATAGCATAATGCAATATAATATTGGATGTTTGAAGTTCCACAAATGACTTCCTAATGTGTTTTAGTTATGTAATATAATGTGATATAACATATATTTCGAGTACAGCTGTTCAGGGTACCAACCATTCAGCCAAACTGTTTTCCAGGATACTCCATTTCATTCCTCTTTTTCTCCATCTGTCAACCCATATTTAATGATGCCTGAATATGGTAAAATCTTGTAGGTACTTTAGAGCTCCCACACACCACCACGTAGGGTTTTAAAATGCTGGGTTTTACCCTGTACTTGTGGATGTCTCACTTTTCCATATGCCATTTTGGCTACTTTGTTTGTTTGTTTGATTTCTATAGCTGCCCATCTCAACAAGTGACTCTGGGCAGCTATAGAATTTATTCTTCGTATACTGAGGTATGGAAATGAATTTGTTGTTCAGTTGTTAAGTCGTGTCCGACTCTTCGTGACCCAATGAACCATATCGTGCCAGGCCTTCCTGTCCTTCACTGGCTCCCTGAGTTTGCTCAGTTTCATGCTCATTGCTTCAGTGATGCTATCTAACCATCTCATCCTCTGCTGTCCCCTTCTCCTTTTGCCTTCAATCTTTCCCAGCATCAGGGTCTTTTCAAAAGAGTCCTCTCTTCGCATTAGGTGGCCAAAGTATCTGAGCCTGAGCTTCATTATCAGTCCTTCCAATGAGCAGTCAGGGTTGATTTCCTTTAAGACTGACTGGTTTGACCTCCTAGCAGTCCAGGGGACTCTTAAGAGTCTTCTCCAGCACCACAGTTCAAAGGCATCAATTCTTCGGCACTCAGCCTTCTTTATGGTCCAGCTCTTACAGCCATACATTACTACTGGAAAAACCATAGCTTTGACTATGCAGATCTTTGTTGGCAAGGTGATGTCTCTGCTTTTTAATATGCTATCTAGGCTTGCCATAGCTTTCCTCCCAAGGAGCAAGTGTCTTTTAATTTCATGGCTGCAGTCTCCATCTGCGGTGATCTTGGAGCCAAATAAATGAAGTCTGTTACTGCTTCCATTTCTACCCCTTCTATTTGCCAGGAATTGATGGGTCCAGATGCCATGATCTTAGTTTTTTTAATGTTGAGTTTCAAGCCAGCTTTCGCACTCTCCTCTTTCACCCTCATCAAGAGGCTCTTTAGTTCTTCTTCACTTTCTGCCATTAGGGTGGTATCATCTGCATATCTGAGATTGTTGATGTTTCTCCCTGCAATCTTAATTCCGGCTTGTGATTCTTCCAGCCTGGCATTTCTCATGATGTACTCTGCATATAGGTTAACTAAGCAGGTTGACAGTATCCAGCCTTGTCTACTCCTTTCCCTATTTTGAACCAATCGATTGTTCCGTGACTGGTTCTAACTGTTGCTTCTTGGCCCGCATACAGATTTCTCAGGAGACAGGTAAGATGGTCTGGCACCCTCATCTCTTTAAGAATTTGCCACAGTTTGTTGTGATCCACACAATCGAAGGCTTTTGCATAGTCAATGAAGCAGAAGTAGATATTTTTCTGGAACTCTCGTGCTTTCTCCATGATCCAGCGAATGTTGGCAATTTGATCTCTAGTTCCTCTGCCTCTTCGAAACCCAGTTTGTATATCCGGTAGTTCTCAGTTCACATACTGCTGAAGCCTAGCTTGTAGGATTTTGAGGATAACCTTGCTAGCATGTGAAATGAGTGCAATTGTGCGATAGTTTGAGCATTCTTTGGCATTGCCCTTCTTTGGAATTGGAACGTAAACTGACCTTTTCCAATCCTGTGGGCACTGTTGCGTTTTCCAAACTTGCTGGCATATTGAGTGCAGCACTTTAACAGCATCATCTTTTAGTATTTTAAATAACCCAGCTGGAATACTCTCATCTCCACTAGCTTTGTTGTTAGCAATGCTTCCTAAGGCCCACTTGACTTCACTCTCTAGGATGTCTGGCTCAAGGTCAGTGACCACACCAGCATGGACATCAGGGACATTAATATCTTTCTTGTATAGTTCTTCTCTGTATTCTTGCCACCTCTTCTTAATCTCTTCTGCTTCTGTTAGGTCCCTGCCTTTTTTGTCCTTTATTATGCCCATCTTTGCACTAAATGTTCCTTTGATATTTCCAATTTTCTTGAAGAGATCTCTAGTCTTCCCCATTCTATTGTTTTCCTTGATTTCTTTGCATTGTTCATTTAAGAAGGCCTTCTTATCTCTCTTTGCTATTCTCTGGAAATCTGCATTCAGTTGCTTATATCTTTCCCTTTCACCCTTGCTTTTCGCATTCCTTCTTTCCACAGCTATTTGTAATGCCTCATCAGAAAGCCATTTTGCTTTCTTGCATTTCTTTTTCTTTGGGATGGTTTTAGTTGCTGCCTCCTGTACAATGTTACGGACCTTCGTCCACAGTTCTTCAGGCACTCTGTCTACCAAATCTAATTCCCTAAATCTATTCATCACCTTCACTGTGTACTCACAAGGAATATGATCTAAGTCATACCTGAGTGGTCTAGTGGTTTTCCCTACATTCTTCAATTTAAGCCTAAATTTTGCAGTAAGAAGCTCATGATCTGAGCCACAGTCAGCTCCTGGTCTTGTTTTTGCTGTCTGTATAGAGCTTCTCCATCTTTGGCTGCAAAGTATATAATCAATCTGGTTTCGGTATTGACCATCTGGTGATGTCCATGTGTAGAGTCGTCTCTTGTGTTGTTGGAAAAGAGTGTTTGCTATGACTAGCTTATTCTCTTGACAAAACTCTATTAGCCTTTGTCCTGCTTCATTTTGTACTCCAAGGCCAAACTTGCCTGTTATTCCGATTACTCCTTGACTTCCTACTTTAGCATTCCAATCCCCTATGATGAAAAGGACATCTTTTTTTGGTGCTAGTTCTAGAAGGTGTTGTAGGTCTTCATAGAACTGGTCAACATCAGCTTCTTCAGCATCATTGGTCGGGGCATAGACTTGGATGACTGTGATATTGAATGGTTTGCCTTGGATACGCACTGAGATCATTCTGTCGTTTTTGAGGTTGTACCCCATTACTGCCTTTCCCACTCTCTTATTCACTATGAGTGCAACTCCATTTCTTCTAAGGGTTTCTTGCCCACAGTAGTAGATATAATGGTCACCCGAATTAAATTCACCCATTCCCGTCCATTTCAGTTCGCTGATTCCCAAGATGTCGACGTTCAATCTTGTCATCTCATGTTTGACCACATCCAGCTTGCCTTGGTTCATAGATCTTACATTCCAGGTACCTATACAATATTGTTCTTTACAGCATCGGACCTTCTTTTCGCTTCCAGATACATCCACAGCTGAATGTCCTTTCAGCTTTGGCCCAGCCGCTTCACTCTTTCTGGAGCTACTTGGAATTGCCCTCCGCTCTTCCCCAGTAGCATATTGGACACCTTCCAACCTGAGGGGCTCATCTTCTGGCGTCATATCTTTTAGCCTTTTGACATTGTCCATGAGGTTTTCTTGGCAAGGATACTGGAGTGGTTTGCCATTTCCTTCTCCAGTTGACTGCATTTTGTCAGAACTCTCTGTCATCACCTGTCCATCTTGGGTGGCCCTGCATGGTATAGCTCATTGCTTCACTGAGTTATGCAAGCCCCTTCACCATGACAAGGCAGTGATCCATGAAGGGGATGGAAATGAATACAAGATGGTAAAAAGCTTACATTATAGCCTTTCTAAAACACAATCAGTGTAGAAAGGAGACCCATTCTGAGACAGAAAATCAAAATGTAATAAAATATATAATTATAGAATTAAGTCAAAGAAGTGTGTATTTTGCAAATAGTAACTCAAAACTAGTCACATTCAGAGAAATAAAATCACATTGGTTGGACAATAATATCTCTAAATAGAATGAATCTGGTGGCCTGGAGATCTGACTAAATGAGGAGTTATTAGCTATAATTGAGCATCTTTTGCAATAAGAGCAACAGAACAAAACATGGCTTAATTTTCAACATTTTTTTTCTCCATAGAGGCAAGTCTTTGTTCAAATGGAATATCCTGAAATTTCCCCTCAAGAATAGTTGTTGGGATGACATTCAATCTTTCCAGAGTTAGGATTCTTCTGAACTTGGAAACTATATTTGGCTTAAATATCTTGCTGGCTTGAAAAACTAAGAGTAATTACCTAGGAACATATATTTAGGTAGGGCATCTAGCTCTAATTGGTTTCCCAGATTCATGGCATGCTATTTAAGGGTGGTCCTGCATATCCCATCATCAGAACTGAGGTGAGAAATGGTAGCATTTCAATTTCTCATGCCATGACTTACTCAAAGATGAAACAAAATCATTAATTAAAATCAGGAGGGCCAACCCCATAGGTGAAAGAAGTAGCTTTAGCCAATATGAGAGGATGCATGCCCAAATTGAGTCTCAGTTTTTGTCATGCCAGCCTCATGGTGCAAAGCCATGTTAGGAACACACTATGGAAGTTGAACATATTCCTTAAGAATTTAGATTATACCTTCAAGGGGGTGAAGCAGCTCTACAGTCCCATGTGGGCTCTGAACAGAAGTTGGGCTCAGACTCCGGATGATAATATTTTCAGGCCAGCAGATGTGAATAATGCATCTCTAGAATAATATAAAGATTGTAGGGCCGTTGCTGATTTAGGTGTGCTGAACAGCATTCAATGTATGTTCTGCATTTACCAGGAGCATGAAACACTAACCCTAAATACTTGGAAAATTTTAACCTGTTAAATTGGGTGCCTATTCAATTTCCAGGCATGAATTTTAGGGTGTTTGGCAAAAACCAAGACCATTTTTGTATAATTAATTTTAAGCATTCCTGTACTGCAATATGTGGTTAAGACATTCAAGGCTTGTTTTAGGCCAATTGGCACCTGAAATAGCAATACAGCATCATTGCTATCTCAGGTGCCAAGGAGGATTGGAATATAACACTCCTTCAATTTCAGAGAATGATGAGCTTGATTATTTATTTTAGGCACTAGAAAATTAATATACAAATTAAACAGCAGTGGTGCCTTGCCTAACCCTCTGCAGCAAGAATTTGCTTGGTGTAATTGCCCTGCTAGAATTCTCATAGAGTTTGCATATAAGGAGAAGCAGACATCTACAGTATCTATGGTAGAATTCTTAAATGTACACCATAATTTATTTTGAGAAATAAGGTTAAAATCAAATAAAGGAAAAAGTTAGCAAAATAAAAAACATTAGTGCATTTTATTTCATTATAATTTGTCTTGCCATCGCACTGCAAGGAAAATGGTTCCAATTCTACAAGTATTTTGAAAACAGACTAAAGCGACATTTTTCCAGTAGGTGTTTGGCCCCTTACATTAGGTATATGGTGCCTTTTATATGTTAGCTTTTAAAAACAAAATAAAAAACATTTATTTCTATTATTTATATATGTTTTAATGCATCCTTTTTGGACTTTGTTGTACCCTGTCTAGAGCCCATTAGAATGAGGTGGGCTATTAATGCTGAAAAGTAAGTAATTAATAAAACAAGTAATGGATCCAGGAGCTATTCACATAAAGATATGAATGACCAAAGAATTCTCACTTTCTCACTGCAGATCCTCGTACTCATGAAAAGTATCTCCTGAAGTTCAGAAATCCTAGGAAAGGTTTGGGATAAGAGCAGGAATTTGGGGAAAAAAACCCAGCCAAGTACAGACTCCCTGAATGGAGTTGCTGCTCAAACTGCAACTCTTTGATTTATCCCAATTCCTTCATTTTCAGAAACTGCAGTCCCTGCCTCACTTCCCAGGCCTTTCCTGAGGTGTCCTGGGCTTCAGAGAAGGCTGTTCACAGAGTGCAGGCTTAGGAAGAAACATTTATTATCATGTACAAAAATCTTTGTGTGAATGTTCTTGCATGTGAGCAACAGTTTATTCACTCCATGTAGTAGTAACCTATAAGAAAAGTTTTGGAATGGGTTATAGTATGTAGTCTAGTCTAGTTTAGCTTCTCACGGGTCTGTGCCACATAATCTAGAAAATGTATTCCAGAATTCCTCAGCCACACCTGCAGAGGATACTGGGGCAAAATCTAAAATTGCACAAACTGTGAGTTGAGAAACGATGGATGAAGAGATTACCTAGCTCAGTACCATAATTGTGAGGCAAAAGTTATCCCTCTCACTCATGCTTCTGCTTAGATCTTAATTTGGAGTAATCTCCCCACAATTGCAATTTATTTTAAAGAGCCATTCACACAACTGCCAATTGCATGAAAGCTGTTGCATCTGATCTGACCCTACCGCTTCATCATTTTTGTGAAAATGTATATAGCTAAGTACTTGCTGAGACTTGCACTCCAGCATTCTCTGGAGCAAACATATTTCTTAGGCGGCATGCTCCTGTAAGAGTAACCCTAAAAATACAGCTTTCATAGATGTTGGGTTGGATAGCAGAATTATCATTGGACACATCTGATCCAGAGATATTAGAACAGGAAATCCAAATGTTGGAATGAAGTTTTTGCTAATTTCCTAAACTGGGATACAGTGTTGATTTAATAGCAGGGTAGGGAGTCTGTTAATGGGGTGATAGAGAGTTTGTTATTCTCAACTGTCTGTTAAAGTAAAAAAAAAAAATGCATATATTTATTTTTATTTATTTATGTAACAATTTGCATCATTGACATCATTATGCAAATGACACAAATCACCATGGATGTAATAAAATCCTGGTTAAATTAATTTAAATTTAGCTGCCTCATCTGGATTACTTTGGCATAACAAACTTGTCTCTTATGTTGAGGGATGTTTGGATGGAACATATGAAGTCTAAATAGGGGTCCATTAAATCAAGGTTTTATTATGTACTTCTAAGCAATGCAAAAAGCCTGGAGCTTTAAAAACTTGCAATTTTATCTATGAAAGGTGCCCAGTCATACTGGCATGGTTGCCTTTCCCTACACATGAGCAAAAGGATCTACTGCATTAACATTTAAGGGGCAGATTATTTCACTCTAATCTTATTACTGTGTCCCATTGCACATTTGTACCAGAGGGACTGGCTGAACATCTTACTGATTTTTCCAATAGTAGATTGAAACAAAATAAAATAAAATAATTTTTCCTCTATTGTCCCAATACTGGCAGAAACCTATTGAGAATACAAGGCTACATCAATTTCCATCAAAGCAATTAAGTCATTTTAAATAAAATAAAGCAGAATAAAATAAAATTCCTACTCACAAAGTTGCAAATCCCTAATATTAGTCTGCCTTTTCATCTTCTTTGTTATTGTAGAAAAATGGCTTATTTGCTGCATTCAGCAGCAATTTAAAACGGTGGTTATAGGGGAATAATTGCATGTGGTTTTATGCAACAGAAGGATAATTTGATCTAAAAATCTGATCTAATGCTCTTGTATAGGGACATATTCCTCTGAGAAGGGAAGTGGGAATATATTAAAACAAAAGAGACAAATGGCATGAACATGAGCTGAGGAAGAGCTATTATTATTCTCTCTTTATCAAGAGGCAGATTGAGCTGGGCTTTTGCACAATTATAAAATGAGGGAGGGCTTCCCTTTGACAAACAAGGGAATACAGTTAAAAGGAGACATCTGACAAGCAGAGACCATCTCAGTTAAAAGGAGACCATCTGACAAGCAGAGTAGAAAAAAGGAGGGTGTGTTCACACAGGGAATGGATGAACCATTTCCACCTGGTTTGCTTAGAGCAGTGTTTCTCAACCTTAGCAACTTTAAGATATGTGGACTTCAACTCCCAGAGTTCCCCAGCCAGAATGGCTGGCTGGGGAACTCTGGGAGTTGAAGTCCACATATCTTAAAGTTGCTAAGGTTGAGAAACACTGGCTTAGAGCTACCTAGGCAATTCAAATAAGCAAAACAACAGCAATAAGAAGGCTGCTTTGTTGACACTGAAATATGATCTCATATTCCTCTATGGAAGAAAAATGTATCCTAAGGAAGGCTTTTTTCACATTTCTTTCTAAACGCATTATGAAGCCCAATACTAACGGTTTAAAAAACAAATGGTTTAGGGATGGTTAATTTGTGCAGGCATTAACTAAGTCTTGCTATGTGTAGCCCAGACCAATGGAGCTTAGAGCTTAGTCAAAAGGATCAATCCACAGAACTGCCTTTCCTCTGCAGCTTTTTCCAAGCAAGCCGAGGGACAGCATATGCTTTCACGTCCTCTGCCCCCGCTTCAGAGAAAGCATGTAAAAGCTAATTACGATGATTATATTTTCCGTCAACAACCCATCGCTTGGTCTGGTATATGCTCAGTACAATGGCTAGTGCAGGGTGCAGCAGGAGGAAGAAGATGCTTTTCTGCCCTACTAGTACAGTGGACTCATGCCCAAATGGGTCAGGGTGTGGAGAGACAAGTAAGAAATAACAACATGGTGAATTAACTCAGGGTGTGTGTGTTAGCGGTGGCGGTGGGTAGGGGATATCTGTCGATTAATGAAGAAATGAAGTCAAGGAGTTGCCTTGATTTGCAGAAAGGGGTCCCTGAATTAAAATATATAACACAGAAAGAGAAGCAGGGGGGGAGAAAGCACCTTTAAGTGCATAATGCAGGAATCAGGACCAGAAGCCTCCAAGATGCCATTGTGCAGAAAAGTCACTGTTGAAAATCCAAGGATAAATACAACAGAGAACATTTCATCACAAAACAGACATAGGTTGGCAGATTCACCATAGGCATATAGGAGTGCTGTTCCAATTGGGAGTTGGAAAAACACTCTAGGATATGTCAAAACATAAATACCCTCAGGTGAACGTGAGATAAATACTACATCCTGGCATACACTTAAAAATACTGTCCATGTTAGAAATGGGATGAATTTGAGCTTGGAGATTTCATTGTTATAAGATGATGGTACTGAAGCTACTTTACTGCTTTTTGATCACATATCACTCCACAATTCTGACTGTCTATATTTTTTGATATAGGAAAGCTCTATGGGAGGATCATAAAATCATGGAATCATAGGATTGGAATGATCTTGGAAGTCATCTAATCCAGCCCCCCACCCAGTACAGGAATCCTCATTCCCTCCACAATAACTATTCAGTTTTTTCTTGAAAACCTCCAGTAATGAAGCACCCATGACTACAGAGGCAAGCTGTTCCACTGCTTAGTATATCTCACAGTCAAGAAATTCCTCCTAATTTTAAGTTTAGATCTCTCCCTGTTAAGCTTCCACCCATCGTGTTTTGTCCTTTCACCAGGTGCTATGAGAGTAAATCAAAGTCCTCTGCCCTGTGACACTCCTTCATGTATTGGAAGACTGCTACCATGACTCCCCTTAGCCTTCTCTTCTTTAGGCTAAACATAACAAGTTCCTTTAAACCACTCTTCATAGGATTTAATCTCCAAGTTCCTTACCATCCTAATCACTCTGTAGTCTTTCCAGTTCCTCAGCATCCTTTTTGTATTGTTACAACCAGAACTGGACACTGTATTCCAGGTGTGGTCTGACCAGCCCAGCATAGTGGTAGTATCACTTCCTGTGATCTTGATGCTATACCTCTGCTGGTGCAGCCCAAAACTATATTGACTCTTTCAGCAGCTGTGATACATTGCTGGCTCATCCATAATCTGTGATTTACCAAAACTCCCAGATCCTTTTTGGAAGTACTACTATTAAGCCAGATACCACCTATCTTGTACCTGTGCATCTGGTTTTTTCTCTCTAAATGCAGAACCTTACATTTCTCACCACTAAATAACATTAGTATAGGTTCGTCTTATGTACCAATTGTGCCCATTCCTGGAGGAGGCTTTGCTCATAGTAATTCATGCCTTAATCACTTCCTGTTTCGATTACTGTAATGTGCACTGCATAGGGCTGCTCTTGAAGAGCATTTGGAAGCTGCAGCTATCCAGAGTGCAGTGGCATGACCGTATTTTGTGTTATGCTCTTATAACACCACTGCTTTGCAAATTGCACTGGCTCCAAGTAGGCTTCTGGGTGTGTTTCAAGGTGATGGTTATTGCCAATAAGACCCTACATGGCATAGGGCCAGACTATTTGTGGGTCTGCCTTTATCCCATTGTTTCTGCTCATCCCACCAGATCTACCAGAGATGGCTTGCTCCAAATTCTTTCTGTCAAACAGTGTCAATTTGTTGAACACAGCATTCTACTGCACAAAACAGGATCTCCCTGGAAATCTGGATGGTCCTGACCCTGTTAGCCTTTCACAAAGCTGTGAAGACCTGGCTGTTTCCCCAGACATTTGGTCAGGAGGCCAGGTAAACTTGGCTGCTCTTGAGGTATTTTCTTTTTTTAATTGGAGTTTATTGTTTTAACCTTGGGCAACATGGGTTCTATGTTGTGGCTTTTGTTTTAACCTCTGAATGCTGCCCAGAGTCACTGTTGTGAGCTGGGTGGCCATATGAATTATTTAATTAAATAAATTTGGGTGGATAGGACCCAGTGCTCAAATCTGTCAAGATCCTTCTGAATCTTGAGGCTGTCTTCTGGCATACTAGCAATTATCTGCAAATTTTACAAGCATCCTTTCTAATCCCTCATCTAAGTCATTTATGAAGATGTTGAAGAGGACCAAGTCCAGGACAAAACCCCGAGGTACCCCACTGCATAACTTTTTCCATGTGGACATAGACCTATAAAAGGCCATACATTGGCTATGGTTGTTCAGTCAACTGCAAATCCATCTAATAGTGGGAGCATCTATCTCTGTAGATAGTAAGGAAGATTACCTTGACAGAGATAGTTGAGATCTGTTACCAAAGCAACAAGGGGTGAAACATATGTTAAGTCTACAACAGACAGAAAGCGGAACATGCTTAGGTAGACACTTCCCTAAATCAAAGGAATAGAAGAAGGGGGAGGAGGTACATTGCAATCAACTTGCAAGATTGATGTCAGCCCCACCAGATTGTCCAAGTCAGGAATTCAACCCCACAGGATGGCTAAAACTACTTTTATTGACAGTGCTTATAATAACAGGAACATGTGGGTCACATTATTGATGTTCTTCAATATTAGAAAGTTTATGTAAGATGGGTTCTTCACATGCTGATGGCAGAGATGAAAGCTTAAGTGTTGAAATTTGCCAGCATTTGTTGTCACTGTATGAGAATGAAGGTGAGGAATTTCTTCATAGCATCATCACAGCTGATGAAACGTGGCTCATCATTATAACCCAGAAGTGAAATGTCAGTCCATGGACTATTATCACAAAGCTTCACCTGCAAGGTGGGTGGGCTGGAGGGGAATTGAGGCTTCAGCAGAAAAACTCATGGTTACAGTTTGTTGAGATCCGGATGGAATTGTTTACACGGATTTCCTTGAACCTGCTACCAATATTAACTCAAAGTGCTATATTATAACACTCAAAACTTTGAAACAATGATTAAGCAGAGTTCACAAACACAAAAAGAAAAATTGCTCCAACATGGCAGTGCTAGGTCTCACACCTTACCAGCCACCCAAAAGAGAATTGCAAAATTATATTTCACTGCCATACCCCATCTGCATACAGTCCAGACTTGGTCCCATGTGACTTCCACCTTTTCTTCAAACTGAAGGAACACCTTTGTGGGCATCTGTTTGACTCAAATAAAGAGGTGGAATTGACTGTTAGGACCTGGTTGAAGACATAAAGTATGGAATAATTTCATGTTGGCTTTAAGAAGCTTGTCCATTATTGGCAAAAGTCGGAAGGACTGTGCAGCAAATGGTGGTGATTATATGATAACAAGTAACAAAAGGTAACAGAACAGGTAACAAGAGAGCTCATTTCAATCATTATTTTCCTGTTTCATTTATTAAAATATCCCAATTTAAACTAAAGTTATGGAGGTGATGGCATTTCCTCATGTAATTGTAGAACCAAGGTACATAAACTGGATAGGATATGGAAGAGACCAGATCCTTACACTACTTCATGAGCCAATACCTGAATAATAGTTGCAATGGATGCATCTGAATTATGCTGAATACCAACCATTGATTCCAGAACCTATAAAGAGCATGCAGGTACACAAAATATTATATGTGGCTGGAAAAATAATTTGTTTTGCTTGAAGGGAGTATTATCATTCCTTCTTATACTGCTATAATTTAAGTTTTCCTGTGGTTATGCATATGTATTCAAAAGTACACAGCCTTTGCACAAGAGAGCTATTAGCAAATTTGGGTTAATCCCAAGGTTTTTAGGAAAAAACCCTCATTTACATTGAAAGAAAACAACAGTTTTTGAAATGTTTGCCTGCCCATCTTACAATTTCCCCATCAGAACTGGGGATTACACAAACAGAAGGCTTATAAAATACTTTGGGGATGTGCTGTTTTGAGAATTACAAAACCCCTAGCATCTGCTTACATAAAATGTTAGTAACCTGTACTCTGCACCTGTTTCAAGCACATCCAGACCAGTTCAGCAGCCAGAGATAGGCAGGGTCTCAGCAGGTTAATAATATGGCACTGCTCAGCATTCCAGCTAATAAGATTTAAATACAGGGTAATGACTGCATGTTTTCACTTTAATCAACACGCAAATCACCCTTTTATTATTATGGGGTTTTTTTTCCAATTGAAATTCTAATTGAATTATGCTTCAGCCTGTTAATTGTTGATATAAGCCATATCTCACATTTCTAGCTTAGCTTATTCTCCATTCCCCCACCCCACAAAATCCAGCCTTGCTCTATTTATCTTGTAAGTGAGGAGAAATTGGTGGTGTTGTGAGCCCTCACGGCACTTTAGATCTAATCACAAGCTGAGATGGTTAAGTTTCCTTAACTGACTAAATAAGAGGAAACCTCAATATGGTACAAAAAGGCCACCAATTTAGGGGGATCAAGCTTTTATGGGACCATCTCCTGGTTGATGTCTCCCTTCAGATGTACCAGTACCATAACTCTAAGAATTCCCAAGCTTCAGATGGGGATTGTAGCCTTGCATGATAATATGGCATCAGAAACAAACTTGTACATCTCAGAAAGCTACCTAGAAATAAAATAGTCAAGCGTTAAGAGACATGCTCTATTGAAAAACAAAAATACATTCCTGTTTCCAAATACATCCATAAGAATTCTTAGTGTGTGCCATTACATTTCCCCTTGCTTATATTGGTGACATGAATAGGAGCACTTGTTTAAAATGCTGAGCATCTGCACTTCAAGGGTGTTTGCTGCAGGCACTACAATATTTCAAAGATGAAAATAGAGACACACTCATCAACACCCCAGGATTTTTGTCTTGGCCCCCACTGAACATTACTGAAAGCTCTCCTATGCCTTTAAGAGCCTTTCTAGCACTGTTCAGAAACCAACAGAATGTTAGTGCTTTTAATCATTTAGTTAACTATATACTTTTTAAAAATGCATGTCCTAAGCTGTTTTATCAACAATTGAAGTTATACTTTGGTAGATGCTGTATAAAGGTGGCTGCTATGGACCGGATGGTGCATTAAAATTTATATACTTATTTGTGCAGTAGGGCCAAGATACACCCATTTTCCCCATCCTGAGACTTAATACTCAGAAACTCTGGAGAAGTACACAGATAAAATAGAAGAAGAAAGAAAAAGAAAGAAAAGGAAAGACAATGGCTTACCAAGATGGGAGCCAGAGAACAGGGATTAGCCTGAATAAATTAGATACAGGTGGAATATATAGAATGTGTACTATTGTATTTAGTGATTCCTGGATGATCAACTGTAGAAAAGTACAGGAGTTTTCCATCTTGAATAATTGAGCAGGAGGAATATTCAGCAGGAGCAGCTTAGCTACACTTATTGAAAACCCTTACATAAAATGGGCAGACTGTTATCCTCTTTCACAACTAACTACCTTCAGGACCTGGCACTGAAATGTCTTGGGAAATTCTCTGGAAGAAAGATACTATTTTATTTATGTATCCTAGATTTGGAAATCAAGTCAATCTCTTCATCAAGTCATGGCAAGATATGGATCCAATAAGTTTGTCCCAAGATGGCAGGTCTGAACAACCTAGATGCCCCATGTGTCAGCCTTGATCCAGCCACAATTATGACTATTACCTTTAAAAACCCATTGGCTTTTCTCAGCAACTAAATGGCTATTCAAGTGCATTAGCAGCTGCTGTTGACAGTTCCATGTGTAGGCCACAGTGTGAGGATTACTCGCCATGCCTATAAGGCAGGCTGGGCAATATAGTGAAGCATGAACAAAAGAAGCATTTATGACCAGAGGGAAAGTATACCCGCCCATGCTTTTCATCCTCTTCCTAAGTGACATAAAAACTATCAAATTAACATCTGCAATCTGGATGAAGTTTTGCTTGTTTGTTTATTTATTTATTTAAAGTAATTTATTTGGCCACCCAACTCAGAAGTGCAACTCTGGGTGGCTAACATAGGACTGAAAGATAAAACAAAGTAAACATATATATAAAACCACAACAACACAATAAGAGGCAGTAGAAACCAGGGCCATGTAGGTCTGGACTACTTTTACTGTAACAGCTACCATAACAGAATCCTGCAAGTCTGAATGTGCTTCCCCACTTCCTCACTTTCTTTGTGAGAACTAGGGAGGGGTTTGTTTGAGATGTTTTCTCAAGTTATTTTCTTGGCTTAGGCTCAAGCACTTCTTACCTAACTATTATCTTGGTAGTGGTTTCTGTATCTTTCAAGGCCATTCCTTATGTCTTCTACAGTAATACTTAATAAGGCTTTTACTTGGAGTCAATCAGATTCAACTATTTTCTTCCATTGTTGCTCTAGGCATTTCTTCTGCCACTTCATCTCTTTAAAAACCAGGGAGCTTTCTGTGATCCACAAGGAGAGAAAGTCCACTTGAATCACAGGTGTGACTCAAGCCAAGGCCATCTCTGCCCCTCATTCTTGGCAGTGACTGTAGAAACAGAGGGAATGGCCTCAAAGGATGAAAGAAAGAGCCACCAACAAGGCAGTGGTCAGGTAAAAGGGGCCTGAGCACAGAGCAAGAAAACAAAACCCTCCCTAGGCCATATGAAGATAAAGAGAGGGGGAAAGTACATTCAGACTTGCAAGATTCTGTTGTTATAGAATCTTTTGTAATGGATTCAGTCATATTCTGTCTTTGCAAGTGTGCTGAAAAGAAGTCAAGAACAGCCACCTGTTGTATACTGGAATAGGAAGGATTGACACAAAGGCTATTTGTTCAAAAGGCCAAAAGAAACAAACAATATCAATCTTGTATCTGAGTTCACAGGTACAGCACAGCTAACTGGTAAGGGCTGTAACCTAGACAAATTCTTATCCACCAATACAATATAAAGCATGAGATATTTTGTATTCCCAAACTGTTTGAACTATGGGTTAAACTCTTCATAAACTGTATATCACCAACAGTGAAAGAAAAAATCAGACAAATATATCTCTATCACTATCTCTATCTCTATATTTTAATCAAGACATGACGTCTAAAATTCATATTGCCTATAGAGTGAATGTCTTTCTAAAAAGAACTCTCCCCATATGAATTTATTCCTGGATGGGAGGCTGCAAATTTATCTGATTCTGATTAAATAGCACTAATGTGTTAGAAGCTGCTGCTTCTCTTTCTCTTCAATTTTAATTTTCACACTTTATGACAATCTCATTTGAGGTTACAACTTTTTTATCCTTAAAAAACAAGAAGAAGAAGTAAGTGAGGATAATGCATGTTGGAAAGAAAATGGAGAGTGCTACTCCCCCCTGCCCCCCTTTTCTAATAAAACTTTAAACCCCATGTTGTCCAGTGAAGATGAATTGTGGGAGATTCCAAACAGAAAAAAAGAAATTTCTTTTTCACATCCTTACTTCATACTAAAAGTGTGCAATTTTATTCCACAAGATGTGAAGAAGGCCACCAAATTAAACAGCTTTAAATGAAGCTGTTAGTGGCTACTAATCATGATGTCTCTGCTCTGGCTCCAAAGAAATATCCCTTTGTGTATCAGTCATTTAGGAAGAATAGCAGGATATGGTTATTGCTCTCATTTTCAGCTTATTTTACTGTCTATGATGGGAACAGGTTGTAGGTCTGATAAGCCTTCAGTCTGATCCAGCAGAGCTTTTCTTATCTTACTACCACATAGGAAGAATTTGGTACAATGTTCTTCCATTTACCTGCTTTGGTTTATCAATCAAGACATGGGGAAATAGGCACTGAAGAAAACTGTACAACAAATATAATATAGAGATTTGGGTTCCTACTGTTATTGGTTTATTTATCAGATCTGTTAGTTGCCTTTTAGTTATTGCTTCCAAAATGTTACACACACAAAACAAACAAAAAACACACAAACAATCCCCCAAAACAAACCAACCAATCCCCACAAAGAACCTTATTATCATTTAATAAAACTTAAATTGAAATGTCTCCTCTTTTTACTCCTTATTGACTACATCACAGTAGATATCTTAAATTTTCTTGTAGCATTTTAATACTGTATACATGTAATGCACATTAAAAAAAACAACAAATAAACACTCCCCCCAACATTAGCTAGTATAGACAGCCCAATTCTAAAACTATTTTTTTTCCCTTTTCCCCTTCCTTTTTCTCTTCTTTCTTTTCTTATTCCTGATATCTACAGGGGCTTCTATGATGCTCCAATCTGTTGACTCTGAGTAGTTTACAAAACTCAGTTTGGTCATTAAAACACATGCAATCAACCCCACCTAACCACAAACAATAATAATCTCACTCATTTATCAACATGACACCACTGGAGAATTGCATCTTCATGGGCCCTCTTAAAGAGTCAGGTCTTTACAACCTTGTGAAATCTATCATCCATCCATCCATCCATCCATCCATCCATCCATCCATCCATCCATCCATTGTCCATTTCACATGCAACTCTGGATGTCTAATAAAAAACATCAACAATAACACAGATAAGCAAAATAATGATAACAATCAATTAATATGGATCTCAGGGGAAACAGTGTTCCTTAGGCAGTCACTGTAACAGAAAACTAATACTCCCTGGGTCCTACTGGATGAACTGCCTCATAAAGGAGACCCAAAGCATTCCCAATCTGTCAGGTCTGGCAGAAACAACTGCAGACAAGTATCCCATAGGTGCTATTCCACCTAGTGCTATTCCATGTAGGGCTTTCTAAATGATAATCATCATCTTGAATTGAACTTCAGAGCCTAATGGAAATCAGTGCAGTTCATGAAGTAGTAGTTATACATGGGTGTACCATGTTGCACTTAAAACTGCCTATGCAGCTACATTCTGGACCAGTGGAAGCCTGTTTCTCTTCATCCAGACCCATAGAGCCTCCTGTGAAGGGCAAGAACCTTGATAGCATCACTTGGACAGCCTGGGGCAGTTTACCAACAATCTCCTATCCTGAATTGACAGATTACTTCACCCAGTGGCTCCATGTAGATGTTGAATAGGACCAGCAAATGGATAGAGCCCTGAGGTGTTCCGTAAAGCAGAGCCTAGGGCAAGACCTCTTTCCTGCTTCATATTGACTAGAACTGGCTTAAAGGAAGGAGAAGAACCCCATGGTGCCTCTCATTCTTGACCCCCTGAGCCTACCTATTAGGATACCATGCTTGATGGTACTGAAGGTTGCTGAGAGGTCAAGAAGAACCAGGACAGATGTCCTGTCCCATTTCCAGTTGAAGTCATTCACAAGCAGTGTGATTCCAGTGCTACAGCCATTTCTGAAATCTGACTGAAAAGAGTCCAGATAATTAGTTTTCTTGGGTCCTTTGGAGCTGCATGGCAACTACATTTTCAACAATCTTCCTTAAAAGGTAGAGATTTCAGACTGGACAAAAATTGTCCAGGTCTTTTGGATCTAGCAATTTTTCTTGAGGAGAGGGCAGACCACTGCCAGAGAACCCCCCACTCCCGAAAGAACCACACATTACTTTCTGAGAGACCTTAATTAACCAGGAGGGACATGGATGTAAAACACAAGTGACCAAACTCACAGCTTCAAGGTCCCTATCTGCTTCATTAGGACCAACAGGCTCAAACTCTTCCCAGATAATCAGGCAAGACTATGCCTCAGGGAATTCTTTAGGACCTACAAAGCCAGAGTCCAATTCTGAGTGAATCCATGTGACTTTATCAAACAGATGCCTAGAATAGACCTTACAGTGGCCCTGCTAATGTTCCCCTGGTCCCACCTTACCCAAAAGGGACCAAGTCACCCTACCCAGGGCCACTGGCTGGCGTTCTGTGGATTCAGTTAAGGGAAGAAAAATAATTATATTTTGGGTGAGGCAGTCTTTATCTCCAAGGGTAAGCTATACTAGAGGAGAAGGGCCATCATTAAAACAGCTTATTTATATTTTATAATAAACAATAAATGAAATGACAGAAGAACACAGGGTGAAGCCAACTCATAGAAAAATGCTAAAGGATATCTACTTATCCATTTGCTGGCACAATGATTTCCAGGCTCACATTTTAGAATACTAAACAGAGAAAATCATAGTGGACAGTTGTCTTTTGGCAGCTAAACCTCCGCAGTAATTATGAATGTGAACATATATAAGAAAACCTCAATGTTCGTCTTTGTGATGAACTTAAATGAAATTATTATTATTATGGTTGGTTGCATAGTCAGCCAGATGTTTAGACTGGATTTGGCATTTTTACCCAGTATGGTTGAAGCTGTGGCATAGCTCTCATCCTCCTCAGAGCACGCAAGCCCCAAAACCAAACAGCACAAGACAAAAGGACAAAGATGGGGGAGACCCAGAAGGAAAAGGAAAAAAGGGGTGTCAGTTATCCTCACCAAAGGCCTGGTCAAAAAGGCATGCCTCCAGGGCCCTTCCAAATACCTGTGGATGGGGGTTGTTCAAATCTCAGCAGGAACCTCATACCAGAGGGCAGGCACTGTTACAGAGAAATCCCAAATCCAGTCTAAAATTTAATCCCAATTAATTTAATCCCAATTAATGTAATCCCAATTAATTTAATCCCTAATTAATTAATTTAGTAATCCGATGTCCCTGCCATAGATGGCATAGTTTAACTGATGGAACCCAGAGCTCACCAACCCTGCCAGATTGAATCACCCAGACTTTCAACAAACCATTCTGTAATATAGCAATGTTAATATTGGCTAAGACTAGACAGCAGTAGAGACTGCTGGGATAATGTAATCAAAGGTGATACATGTCCAAAATCTACTTTCCAATTTTCAGAGTTATGCAAATTACTTTTGTTTTATCATCACATTCTCAAGGTATTTAAAAATATACATTTGGAATTTCTTTAGATATTTAGGTATTTTCTTTCTTTTTCAATACTTTTATTAAGAATTATATTAAACTAGTACAAGAATCTAACTCAAAAATACATTTAAAAAGGGGGGGGGAAAGAAAAAAGATATTAAGAAGTGCAGAAAAAAAATCCCCCCCAAAAGAAGGAAAGCATAATAAGAAGAAATTTTCCCCTTCATCCCCAGCAAATATATTCAACATTAAGAACTTATCACTGTCTCTCAAAATACAACAAAATACATCTTCATTCCATACCATTGCCCATTTTCTATAAACTTGTTTCTAAATATTCAGCTCTCCTTATTAATCAGCAAGGGTCAGTAGAAATTAACAGAAATGCCTAACAACATATCATCCCCCTTTCCATTTAATCAACCCCCTAATCCCTCTCTTTAGTAATCAAAATTTAATCCCAATTAACAATTAAACATTACAAAAAAATTAAAGATTAAACATTACCAGAAATAGTAACCCATTATTTACATATCAAAAATAATAATGTAGATATTGCAAATTAATTCATTATACACAGTGAGACATTTCCCAAAAGAACTATCCAGTCAAAATAACCATTAAGCATCACCAGAGATAGCAACTCATTATTTAACCATAATCAAAAACATCAATTTTGTATCATTTTTTTTCTTCCTTCCAGCAATCCTTAAGTCCCATAAATAAAATTCTAACTTCTGCTTTCTTCTACTATCCTTGCCCTTCGTCTTGGAGTTCTTGTCATCTTTATCCAAGTCCATTTGTAATTTCCATGTAGTAATTCTAATAGATCTCCTATATTCTAATTTAAGAGATTAGATGGATTAGATAGTGGATTAGTAATTTAATCCACGTCACTTTTTTGATACATTATTTGTATGTCTTTTTTAATTTTTAAATGACCATCCAATTCTATTTGTAAATCCAGTATTTCTATATCTTTTTTATAGGTAATAATTTTTAAGTCCACCTTAAAGTCCATTTTGGTTATCTTCAAAGGGACTTGTTTTTATTCAATAACAACTTTTGGTTCCAGTATAGAGTTAAATAATCCACACACTTCTTGAGCCAATTTATAAAATGTTTCCTTTAAAGTAGCCATCTGGTGCCCTTTAGCAGTCAACCTTCAAGGTCTTGTTGCCAGCTTGGAATGTAAGCAAGAGAAATATTCCCACGTGAGAGGATCTTCCTAATTAACTTCAAAGTCTTTCTTTAAATGAATTTCATCTGGGCCCTTAGCATTTAAAAACTTTCCAAAAACAACACTATGATCACCTTTTTGCTATATATTGCAAAAAAGTAGGAATCGTACAAAGCTGAAGCAGGTAATTTTCTTCCTTTTTAAATGGATTGAAGAGAGACTCACCCAGAGAATGCTAACTTGCAGTTCTGAAGGTTTTTCAATCTAAAAAAACCAATAAAAAATAGAACTCCAAAAAGATTAAAAAGAGGTTTGGTCAAGCCTTGAGTCTTTAAAAAGCTGCATTAACAGCTCAGAGCATGATGGAACCTGTGACTCCAGATGACCGCGAGTGGCTGCAGAAACATTGGTTTCTGCCATCTGCTCACAAAACACAGTTATCTGGAGTACATATGGGTAATGATCCAGAGAGAATTTTGGCAGTCCCTATTCCATAACAAGCTGCCTTTTCGGCTGTAATGCCCCTCCCATGCAATCTGCGGAGCAGAAAAAATGTAGGTGTTAGTTCTCCATTTCTCATCAGAAGTCCTCTTTAGGTGATATTTTCAATGTTAGGGGAATGCAAGTATGTTTCCAAGTAAAATCTGACTGAGTAGTCAACAGCTATGGCATGTTAAATATGTTTGACTGGTTGATTATAAGAAGGCAAAGGTGAAACTGAATATCAGCCTCAGCGCACAACTTAAGTCTCAGATTTCATGCAAAAAAAAAAAAAGTATTTTTAAAAAAGAAGGTTCAAATCTGTTTACAGTCCTCATTTATTTATGAGACTCAATGAAGTTGAACTCATCATAGAGAAGCCTGAGTCTAGTCCAGGAAGAATTTTCTCCATATGGCTGAATGGAGAAAACATTTATTTACTAGAAGGTAAATTGGTATGATTCCCCACACCACCTCTAGCCTCCAGGATATTTCCTTTCTTTCCACTGTTATTATTATTTTTTTCCTGGACAGATGGAGCCTAGACACAGACTTGTAACTGAAGATGATGCTAGAGGCTGAGACTTTACTTTACAGAATGCTGCTTCATTTATCAATCTCTCTTTTTCTTTCAAAAAGAATCCTTAAAAATAAAATTAAAAAAAAATGGGGGAAGGGAGTCTGGCAGACAATTTGTGAGAACAAATTATGCATGCTTTTTAATGGTTGTTAACTGCCAGGAGTTTTTGCAGATTATGGCAGTGTGCAAATCAAACAAACAAACAATTTTCATTGCATATCCTGTTTAGACTATGGGCTTAATGGTCTTGTTTTAGCAAATAGGGTATAGACAGCTGAATGTATTAATTTGCTTATGAAATACACAATTAGCATTTTTCTTCTAGCTACACTGCCATTTCATTCTCGTTGCACCAAATGGAATGCTAATTTGGCCCTCTCCAAATGTGTTCAGACTTAATTCCCAGAATTCCCTGCTAGCATTCTGAGAGAGGGAATTTTAAGAGCTGTAGTCCCAACCCATCCAGTTTGGTGCAGTGGTTAAGGTGCCAGCCTAGAAACTGGGAGACGGTGAGTTCTAGTCCTACCTTAGGCACAAAGCCATCTGGGTGACTTTGGGCCAGTCACTCTCTCTCAGCCCTGGGAAGGAGGCAAACGCTTCTGAAAAACTTTCCCAAGAAAACTTCAGGGACTTGTCCAGGCAGTTGCCAGGAGTCAACCCTGATTTGAAGGCACACACACACACACAAGCCCCAACCCATCCAGTGGATGCCAGGTTGGGGAAGGCTGGATAATGTATTGGAATGGGGACCAAGACATGGACCATGGAACTTGTCTGTTGATTTTGGGCCAGTGAGCAGAACTTACCTTACAGGATACTTATGAGAGTAAAGGGAGAGGAGATCCTAATATATGCCACCTTAAACTCTTCGAAGAAAGGTGGGATATAATCATACTGCACTGAATACTGATGTTACTATTTTGGAGCTGCAAAACTCAGGAGGATCATTAGATGGCAGAAAGAGGTACAGAATATTCTAACTCAGTGTTTTTGAACCTTGGCAACTTTAAGTTGTGTAACCTTCAATTTCCAGAATTCTCCAGCCAGCCATGCTGGCTGGGGAATTCTGGAAGTTGAAGTCCACACATCTTAAAGTTGTCAAGGTTGAGAAACACTGTTCTAACTGTAATGGTCATCTGGGTTTTTACTGCCTGTATATGGCAGTCATATTCAATACATACATAAATACATATGCTGTCCTTTAAAAACAAATGCTTGCATATAAATGAATGCAAGTTTCAAAAATACAGTTTCCAAGTAATGGCGGAATTAAACTGGTTTAAATATTGATTGTTTAGGCTAATTCTGGCCATGTTTCTCTGATTTGGTGCTTATTGAAATCAGCATACCCTTATGTTACGATATTTGAGTGAGCTGCATGGAGAGGTATGGATTTACAAGCCAGATCACACATCACATCAGCAACAGAGGAAAATGTTGCTATTCCAGGAATTGCTTGTCTCCTGGGAAGGTGGGAAAACTCTGCCCAGCACTGTCAATCCAACACTTCTCGCTGGCACTAAGATCACTTAGAAGAATTAAAATGTAAATGGATAACCATAGCATCACGGAGATTCTTGGAGTAACAAATAATATCAAAGGACTTTAAAGCTAATGCTCAGAGCTGTAGACATTAACATAGGATGCCAAGTTCTGGCTGAACATCTGCCATGATGGGCAGGTCTCTTTGGAGTGCTGGGGCCATTCCAAGCTCCTGTGGCTTTAGCCTTTGTGACGTTGGCCTTCATCAAGAGCATAAATCATGCAATTACTCCACTCTCAGTGTGCTCCATGAAATTGCCTCTTTGCATTTCAGCTAATCTGAACAAAGCCATGCTCCCATCCTCTGCAGTTCTAGAAGATAGCTTTCTGTCTGAGAAACATGCATTTACATTTTCACTGTAATCCCAACCAAATCATAAGGCTAAACAATTCCAGGCTTCATACCAGCAGGACTGAGGGCAAATGAAATGAGATAATATTCAAAAATTATTTTCCTGGTAATGATTTTATTTGAGAAACTTCTGGCTATTCTAAGGCTGAAGAATGATACCAACTCATTTTAAATCTGTGAGTTAGAAAGTGCTATCTCTCACATTTCTTTTGGGGACAATTCCCTAATCCTGCTTGATGCAGATTTGCATGGTAAACATACCAATTTCAAAAATAACGGAGAAATCCAATATTTTTGAATTCTACTACAAAGTATCCTGGTCCTTATGCCCTGATCTACTCGGAACTTTATTCTTTTCAGATTCAGTTCTCTGAATGCATTTAGGTATGCAGATTAATCTGGGAGCTATGAATTATTTTGGTTCACTTAGAAATGCAGTTCAAACCAAATTCTCCTTCCAAATATTAAATCTTCATGTTGAGTTGTTCTTTTTAATTGCCTTTGGGTTCTGACTAAGTTTGAGTTGGCCATTCAAAGTAGAATAATGAAGGTAGAAAGCTGGACTAATTGGCTGTAGTTTTGCTTTGGGAACAAATATGTACTTCAAGTTCTTATTTTATTCAAAATTCCTCTCCCTGTTTTATCTGAAACCTAGATGGGTTAAACTTTACCACGTGTCTTCTTACACTCTGTCTTCTGCTCACATTTACCATGGCAGTTCCCTTCCTTTGTCTACAGCACAAGTAGTCAATCACATGGAGAACCTAATTAGACAGTACGGAACCCAGGTGTCCTCCTTCTTTCCACATAATATGACATCTGCTGCTCCTTCATGAGTACTTTACATTGACTGATTAACAATGGCAGTAATGTACAGGCATCAAGAGAGATCAGCTTCTCCTTGCCTGACACTCAGAACACAACTATCAAGTTAGACCACTCTGCTGCACAGCATGACACCCCCAGCCTGAGTATCTCATCAAAGCTCACTACCTTTAGCCCTGGCCTGTTGCTGCACTCACTTGTATCTCCCCCATGAAACAGAAGAGATTTTCTAAAGTATCTTTCCTAAGACTCCAGAAGAGGCCTGAAAAGTTTTGTTTTCTCTACTGTGCTGTACAAACTGGATGGTGTCAACCAAATCTTGGCCAACATTTTTCATGAATTAAAAAGAACACTATGAAGCACTGGTGTCTTTTCAGTGGAGCTTTATAGATAGAAACAACATTTTGAAATCCAGGAACTAAAACAATATTCTAGAATTCATATCTCTGCTACACACATAGCATTTTCATATCTGCGAACCTACATGTACAAAGAGAAACATAGAGAAATGCTCACTTATGTAAACTGGGAATATGGTAACCTTTCCTAAACCTTTAAAATCAGGGAAATACAATTCTTAGGCTTCTGACAATGTTAAAAAAGAAAATGCCAACTTGTACAGTAGTATTTAAATTGCTAGGGGATAGGAGTTGAGGGAGAAATGTGTCCCCTTATCTTTAATACCGCCCCCCCCCCACACACTTTGGTCAATGATACTAGAAGAAAGTAGACAGCACAAATTGGCAGAATGACTCTGTTGTGGGTTTGCAGTTTTCATGAGGAGTGTCTGCTTTTCAAGCATTCCTCTACACTGTTCTTCAGGCAGTAAAAGGGGCATATTTGTGACAGTGAAAAATTATTAAGCTCCAGTAAGATCCCCAGTTTGTCTGGCAGCATATAGCGCCACATACTCAGCATAACTATTGATCCAGCCCCATGCTGCTGTGCCTGACTCAGTCTTACATTCCAAAGTCCCTGTCTGAGAACTGAACATATGGTTGATTTGCTTGCTCACTATAGAAGACCTCAGCAAGATCAAACTTTTCATCTGCAGCTGATTGGGTGAGGCTTATGGTATTTGACACCCTTGCAAAGTGATTCCACACCATCTCAAGCTGGCTGCTGACAATTAGCTGTTGTTTTCTGGAACATCACCTTTAATCCATTCATGCTTGTGAAGCACTTTGATAGAATGTGATAAAAAAGTGCAGAGTGTGATTGCAAGCACCAAATTTTAGTGCCGCAGTGCTTCTTTGACAAACATGCATCACCCTTCCTGAGAAATTGCTTCCCATGCTTCTCAATGGGAAGGGCTTCTCTAGTACTTACATACTCTTGGCCCCAATCGTGCAATAAATACTAATCCTGACATTAAAAACAAGGCAAGTCATAATTCCAGAAACTGCTTTGCATTTAGAGCACCAAGTGATTTCGAAACAGTTTACTGCTGGGGACAGCTGCAGAAGTTATCCATGACATTTAGGTTTATGAAAAAGAAGAAGGGAAATTCACCATGGTTGATTAGACTTTCATCTAAAATAAACACATAAATAATAGTCAGAATGGCTAACAATACACACAGTATATATTTGTTGCTGTTTCCTCTCTTCTTGGCTGGCTACAAATATGAGGAAAGTGCATGAGGAGCAAGATCCATTGCGGACAACATAAAAAAGTCAAAATTTGAAGAAATCAAAATGAGTTGTTGGTGGATGGTTGACAAAGTGTGGGACTGGAGTAAGGACAGTAGAGTTCACATTATGGAACTTATCATACATCAGTCATATTATCTGTGGGGGGGGGGAATAGGAGGCATGTGGACTACTCACATTGAAAATTGTTTGGCTTCTTTCCCAATTCTTGTAATGCCTTTCTCAGATCAGAAGCTTGAAGTTCACCTTGGACAATTTTATTTTAGGCCAGGGATATGGAAGATTTTTTCCTATAATATGGCAGCATTCCCACGGGGGTTACCTATTGAACGGCCTCATGCTGGTAATACTGAACCTGCTGATAGTGAGGCCATTACAGTGGTGGGCAAGGCAATTCCATTTCTGTCTCCTTCTCCCCTTTTCTGCTTGACCTGTTTTTATCTTCCATGCCCAGAAAGCTGTTGCAGAATAGACAGACATCATTCTTGCTTGAAGTCTGAACCAACTGCTTGTAGAAAGCTTTTGAAACTGGGCCAAGGACCAGATGAAATTAGACCATGTACAGCAAGCTACCCATCCCTGCTCTAAAAGGAATTCACTGAGGCACAGTGCAGTCAATCTTGCATGCATATTGTAAGAACTATAGTAATAAGTTAAAAATGAGTAATGAAGTACACCTATTCTAGGAACTCAGAAGAAATATTGTTATATTTTTTTATTGCCCTACCACCAAGCAATTCATAACAGTAAACATTTCCCCCTACATTTAATCACTACAATTACATAAGTCACCTACTCATTACACTAAACTAGGAATAGTTTAACCATTGTTTAATGGAATAAACCACAACGGACTGGGTTTGTAGCACAGAAATCATGAGTTGACTCCACTGAAATGAATGTAGCAAGATCCCCTGTCTGAAGCTCCATAAATATACTGGAATATACAAAAGGCTTGAGCTCAGTTTGTAATTTAAAAATTAACAACTTTGTCAACATGTTTAGCTTTTCCACAGTTAAATCTGGGCAATGTTTACTTTTTATTAGGTAAGGGTCATTGTTATTTAAAATGTAGCATTTTAAAATTACAGATTAACTCAACCTAACATCTTCACAATAAATATGACATCTCCTAATATTACCTACTTACTTTGCATTCCTGGAGTGAGAATACGTTCAAAAGGACATGAAAGTAAATATCAAGTATGCAAAGAATGACTGGACCTTTCTATTCTTTTATCAGCTCTAAATTGAGGTGAAATATATTTTTCTCTCCCATTCCAGAATCCAGAAGAACATATTGCTAGAAAGGTTATAATTCTTTGACTCCCCTCTTTTACAATTCCTGGTCAGCAAGTAGCAAATTAAAGAAGGAAAAGACTACCGCTTGGTGAACAATTGAAAATTGTTCTTTTAAGCTTCTCTGGAGCCTAAGCTCATTTTCCAGGTATAACTTCTATTCTTTTGTTTTCAGATACTGTATTAAAAGGAATAATATCTGGCAGAGCTGTGTATATCTTGTAAGTTTAAAGAAACTATGAAATGTCATACCAAATGACTTACCAGTTTTCATTTAAAATGTTGTTCCCCTCATATTTACAAAAGGAACAAACACCTTTTCCAAATACTCCTGTGAATGGAAACAGTTTGGCCTCCGTCCAATATAAGTAGTCTTAAAATCAATGAGAAAGGTTAGTTGCAATTAATTTAAGCCCCATTAATTTCAATGGAACTTAAGCATGAGTAAGGCACTTTAAGGTAGATGCCATTACTGAACATGCTGTTTATCTTAACTTGCAAATAATTAGAAGCTTGGATAATCAAATCCAGTAACTACTCCAGAGAAAAATAGATAGCTTAATTATTGAGTTATAACTCATGGATTTCCAGTACTAAGTAACAATCATAGTTTTTTTTTTTAAACCTAGTAGTTTAAGAAATGAGAGCTAGTTTGGTGTAGTGGTTAAGGCACCAGGCTAGAAACCAGAAGACCATGAGTTCTAGTCTCACCTTAGGCACAAAGCCAGCTGGGTGACCTTGGGCCAGTCATTCTCTCTCAGCCCTAGGAAGGAAGCAATGGCAAACTACTTCCAAAACCTTGTCAAGAAAATTGCAGGGACTCATCCAAGCAGTCACCAGGAATCAACACTGACTCAAAGGCAAGCGCACGCACACACACACATTTTAACAAAATATTGAGAAATGGTAGAATGAACCTGCATTAGAGCTTAGCTTCTTTTAACTAAGGAGTTTATGAACAGTGGATAGAATAATACAGATATGCAACTTAATAAGATGGTAATGGTAAACCATTGATTTCTAGTTAGATATTGATTTCTGAGAAACTAGCAAGACATGATCTTTGGGGTCATGGAGATTTTGGATCAAAAGTTGGGTTGCTTCCTTCTTTCCATTGCCTTCCCAGGTGGCTTTCCCTTTGGGGGAAACACACTTTTGCTTATCTGTGGGGTCTGAAAGGAAGAGAACCTGTTAGAATTAAAATAGATTTTTGCTACTGTCATCTAAAAGCTTATTTATTATTTTATTTGATTGATTTGATTTTTATCCTGCCTTTCTACCCTGGTAAGCACTCAAGGCAGTTGACAAAATTCAAGAGGCATAGCATATAATAAGCTGGGGGGAAAAAGTAAAATAATAAGTAAATGTTAAAATCATCTAACAGGTTAAAAACCTGGCAAAGGAGCCATATCTTTATAGAAATTCTAAACCCAGAGATAATGGAGAGTGGGAAGCAAAGCAACACTTGGGGAGTGCATTCTTTAGCCTAGAAGTGATTCAGAAAGCAGCCTTCTCCTACAGACAGAAAGATTTTACTTATTGATTTAATGATTTAAATAATGAGAGTAGTGACATCTTCAAGAGGATCTCTCCTACTGACCTTAACAACTAGATAGATTTGTAACAGGTGAAACAGTCCTTTCAAAAGTCAGGCCCTAAACCACATAGAGCTTTGAAGGTCAAAACTGTTATCAGTGAGCAGTTGGTAAAGGTCTTTCAGTATCAACATTGTACAAATCCTGTATCTTGCACTGCTTAGCAGTCTAGCTGTTGCATTTTGCATCAATGTAAAGTTGCCACTGCTGCCTATAGTTATCCAATTTAAATGAAAACCAAGAACTTGGCAAGCACAGATCCTCATGATTTTGAACATGTGATGCTTTCAAATCACCTTAAGGCTGGTTTCTGAACTTATTAGTTTTTCTATGTGAAATGGCTAAGAAAAAACATCCTAGTTCAATTTTGCACATATTTATATGATCCTTGCAGGTCTACTACAATAATAAGTAAGGTGATTGTGCTAACAGGGAAGGATACGTCTTTCCAGACCAAGAATAATAACACTCTCATATGTTACCATTACATATTCCTATTCTGCTAGTTTCTTTAGTTCTGTCTTCTGCTCACTAGGGTTTATTGATCACTTGTTTTTTATCCTGTAATCAACTTTTTCATCAATGTGCATGTTGACATGTCTGTAATTTTGAGAAGAAGTTATGCACATAGTATGCATTATTGGCTATTTATAAAATGGCATCCTCTATGGATTATGAATACTCACAAAACATTTGTTTTCAAGAAGAAAAGCCAGAGAAGTTTCTGCCTGCTGTTCTGGGGGTTCAGACCTCTATAGTGTTTTCAATCATCTCATTTGTCTCTTCCTTGGGCCAGTGAGGACATTTTTAAATAAAACATGGGGTTCAGGCCATCCACCTTATTTGTTTGCTAAAAATTCCTCTGGGCATATGTGATTGGTGGTTTGTTTGCATTATATGTGCCAGCTTCCTACTTATCATTTTTTTAAATGGAACTATTTTAAAATAAATAAATAAATAAATAAATAAATAAATAAATAAATAAATAAAAAAAACAGAGAATCTGGGACAGGTGCAATGTACATTGGAGCCCAAAGGTACTATATTGTCTACAGCTGGGGCAATCTAATCCTACTAAGTTTTAGACCGTTATATTATCTATTTTTTACCTATAACACTTGTAGTTTTTATTTTTGAAATAGAGGCTTGGGGCTTTGTGATGGTGTATTGAACTGAGATAATAAAAAGAAAAAGGTTCAGAAATGATTGATGAGACAATGTTATGTTAACAAGAAAGAAGAACAAACTTAGCTAAGCCACCCTCAGTTTGGTGACCCCAGATAGGTTGAGCCAATTCCTATTATTCTCAAATAGAATGGTCACTGGCTATTCTGGCTGGCTGGGAATTATTGGAATTCATGTGGGACACATCTAGTTGGAGACTAGGCTAGAACATGCTGACTTATTTTTATAGTAACAGTCTTTTGATCTGGATATGCGAAACCAAAAACTATTAATTTATAAGTTACACTGAGTTTATGCTACATGCTCCAACAAATGCAAACCAACTGGATTGAAGTGATATATAAAACAGTTCAGTATAAGGGAACTTTCTATGATCTGTGAAATATATATATATATATTGGCCAGATAGCGTAATGGTTAGAGTGCTGCCCTTTGACACAGGAGACCGGGGTTTGAATCCCTGCTGCTACCTACCTTACCTTGAGCAAAGACTCCCTAATGCTTCACCTGCCTACCATGGATATGAGAATAACACAAACTAAGAGAATCATGCCAGCTCGGATGTTGCCTGGATTAACAATGTCAGCACTAGATGTTGGGGAACCAGGACAATCTGATGATTAGTGGACTACTGGAACAAACCATACATGGATGAGATATGAGAACCTGGAATTGATGGAATGTACTACAACAGTAGACCTAATGAGAGGGGATATATGAAATGTATGAGGGAAATATGAAAGGACAGAAGACCTACATGAACATTAACTGAGAAACAGCTAGTAATCTAATGTTTCAACATAGTGAACAGGAAGCTGCTCTCACAACTTGAGAAAGACCAATTACACATTACATCCTGAACTCAAGAGGACCCAGAAGAACAACTAGATGTGCAGCCAACACCTGAAGCTGGAACGTCACTGCCACCCCCTCCGTTACAGAGCACAGCAGCTGATATGAGGTATAAGATTATGGATAAACAAGCTACAGTCAACCCTTGAGACTGATTACCAAGGCTCAGTGGAGACGTACCATCAGATAGTATGCTAGAAGATACCAATAGAACCTCATGACAATCTCTACTACCACCATAACTCAAACCAATGAACTGCTATACACTACAGCTGCTGTAATTCTGGAGATGCTTGGCTACACAATCAAGAAGAACAGCAGTACATAACCCCCAGGAAAATGAGGTTGGAGGATAATATCAAGGCAACTCAGAGAGAAGTTAGTCAGCTGGTGGAACTACAGAAGACTGTGGAGATTAAGGATAAGATTCAGCTACTGAAAAAATACAAGGGCTTGACTCCATCTGAAGTCTTAGAGACTGCTAAACAAAGGCTCACAGCACTGGCTTTCAGATAAATGCCCTGTTCTCCAAAGAACCATCCAAGGTGTGCTCCCAACTGCAGTGCAACAACACAGTAATAGCAGAGCCACCACCAACAGAAACTGAACAGTACTGGAAGAACATATGGGAGAAAAAGAAGATACATAACACCAGTGCAAAGTGATTGTGGGACAAATGAGAGTTCTCCACAGCAATCTCCCAGAACAGGAACTAGTCACCATCACAGTAACAGACATCCAACAGCAGGTCAAGAACATGAAGAGCTGCACAACACCTGTCCCAGACATGATCCACACCCACTGGCTAAAGAAACTAACAGCAGTGCATGAATGCCTAGCAGCATAGATGAACCAGCGGCTAGCAGCAGGCTTCCACCTAGACTGGTTAACACAGGACAATGCTGATCAGGAAAGACCCCCAAGGGAACAGCACCATCCAACTATAATCTGCCTCCCCACAACATGGAAAGTCCTATCAGGCATCAGTACATGAGCACAGCTCAGAAGGACATTGGGAACAATAGCAGAGGCTCAAAACACCAGTTGCTCATAGATAGAGCAGTCGCCCAAAACTCAAGGTCTAGGCAGACCATCTGAGCATAGCCTGGATTGACTACAGGAAAGCCTATGACTCAATGCCGCACACATGGATCTGTGAATGCCTAGCACTATACAAAGTCAACAGGACACTAAGGACCTTCCTCAAGAACTCAATGGGACTGTGGAGGACAACACTGGAAGTCAACTCAAGACAGCTCACACAAGTGGCCATCAAGTGCGACATATACCAAGGTGATGCACTGTCCCTGCTGCTGTTCTGCATAGGCTTAAACCCCCTCAGCCAGATAATCACAAGGACTGGATACGAGTACAAGTTCAAGAGTGGAATCGCCATCAGCCACCTCCTCTACATAGATGACATTAAGCTATATGCTAAGAGTGAACAAGACATTGACTCACTGATCCACCTGACATGGATCTACAGTGAGGACATTGGGATGTCATTTGGACTGGAGAAGTGTGGCTGGATGGTTATAAAGAGAGGGAAGGTAGTTAAGACTGATGGAGCCACATAGCAGACATAGAGACCAGCTACAAGTATCTGTGGTATCCCACAGTCACATGGGAACCATGATGAGGAGACAAGGAAGACAGCAACATCCAAGTACCACCAAAGGATAAGACAGGTCCCGAAGAGCCAGCTCAATGGGAAGAACAAGATCCATGCCATCAACAAGTATGCCCTGCCAGTCATCAGATACCCTGCCAGTATAGTGAGCTGGCCAAAGGAGGACATGGAGGCTGCTGATGTGAAGACCCGGAAGCTCCTCACAATGTACACAGGTTTCCATCCCAAGTCCAACACCCAGAGATTGTACACCAGCTGCAAAGAGGGCGGGTGGGGCGGGTGGGGCGGGTGAGTGTCAAAGCCACTGTCCTGGACAAAACCCAGAGCATCCAGGAGTATAGCACTAAGATGGCACTCAAAGATGAGCTGCTGAGAAAATGCCTCTGAACAATTTTTTGGCTAGTGTGATCTTATCCAATGTAGCACCCTTATATATTCTTTTGCCAAGGAATCATAAACTCATAATTACAAGGATCAAGAACAGGAACTATTGTCAGGAAACCCTGAGACATTGAGACAAAAGAATAGCTAGTAGCAGAATTTATGAAGAACAATAAGTTTCTGGCTTTAGCAGTAATTTCAAGAATACTGGAGTGGACAATGATCTGTTTTTCAGAGAATGTAATCAAGACTCAAGAAAGTATGTTTACTGGATCTGTAGGTCATCACTGTGTGATACTGACAACATGCTTATTTTAGTTTTGGAAGCAGCAAATGTCTCTTACTATTACCAAGCCCAGCTTTTCCCAGCTGGGCACTCTACCTGGCTGAACCAAGAAAACACAGTGTATGCAGGACAAAATACTTTATGGCAAACTTTACACTGCAGATAAAATTAACTCTCAATTTACCTATAATTAACATAGGGATTTTTGAATTTATGTCCTTAAGAGTTTAATCTATTTCTAATCTGACTGGGTTCTGGTTAATTGCAGTAGTGGCCCTTCCTATTATATCCAGAATAGATCCAATAATATCAAGGATGACTGAATTTAAACATGAATGATGGCTAAGATGACAACATTATGCATTGCCTCACATTTTGGCCATTTAGTCCAAGCTGTTAGATACAGAGATTTATCTGGATATTTGTTTTTGATAGACAGCATTCAAAATACATGAAAAGCATGAAAAAATACAGTTGAGTATTTTATTATGTATATAATATGTGTATAAACTGCATTATTCTAGAGGTTCTATGTGCTATGTTCTATATGATAGGCTAAAATCAGAACAAAACCCTTTAAGCGAATGTTTTTGGGATTCTTTCTCCGAGATGATAGAAAAATTGCAGAGAACCAATGCAAGGAACATTGATTTTTGTTTTCTATATGCTAAATGGTTCACTGCTCTTCTCATGGTTCATATATCTTCCATACATGCAAGTCGCCAATAAGAAAATAGGGCAAGCTCCAATTCTTTAAAGAGCTGGCAAGTCACTGTATGCAGCTCCGATTTCACGAGCACCTGCCTTTTATAAAGAACTGTTCCAGTATAGCCAGTGATGCCTTCAAGCTGCAATCCATATATCCATTCTGAACACCTGTATTATTTGCAGTTAATTTATTAGAAAAATCCCAGAACAGTTGCCCTAGAAGAGGAAACGGCTTCAGGACATCACCTTTTCTTTCTGTCTGCAACTCCCAGCACCCAGAATCATAGATTGTACCTACACAGAACAGAGCTGTGTAAAAATGTTTATTTGTGGGACACTAAGAATGCCATTTAAGAAATAACTTTTCTTTTAACCTAAGGTTCCCTTCTTCGTTGCTCCTAGTTGTCTAATAATATATATTTTCAATTTGTTATATTTATATCCAGTCTTTCATCGAGCAGCTCATGTTTTGTCCATTTTTCCCCTATTATAGCAACTATACAAGATAGGCTGGGATGAGAAATATATGCATGAATTATCCAACAAAATTTGAATAATTGATTCTCTTCAAATATCGAATTGTTTCAGTTCAAAACAGTCTTGATTTGGAATATTAAAACGGTTCAATTTGAATGGATGATTCAAGCATCGAAAGTCAATTTGATTCACTGATTGATCTGATTTGGAAAAAAAAGTAGCTTCACATCCAATGGACACTTTGGTTTGGAAAGTTTTTATGATTCAGACATTCTGTCAAGTTGCCTTCACATCAGATCTCTGACTCAAATCCTATTGAGTGGCCCCAAGTTAGCCAATCAGCTTCTATAGCTGAGAGAAGACTGGAACCTAGGTCTCTGCAATTATTATATTATATTGATCCTAATAGCAACAAGTACTATTGAACAAGCTCAAGACTTCCTCCTCTCATTTTTCTTCACAACAACAATCCTGTGAAATAGGTTGGATTGAAAGTGGGTGATTGGCCAGAATTCACCTTGTGATTTTCTCCCCATTTATCATATACAGCATCCCAGAAGATTGGTGCCCAGATCTGAACACAGCTGTAGTTATTAGAGTTCAAAAGATCTTTTGTAGGGTAAATGAAAAAAAAAAAAGAAAACCCCTCATTTTTTTCTTAAAACAAATCTGAGAAATTCCAGCTCAAATCCAACATAAGAGAATACTGAAAATCCCTTCTCTTTGAAATATGCATTTTTCCTAGATAAATGTGCAGTTTGAACAACAATAAACATTCTATATTAAAATAAAATAAATTATAAGTTATTTGCATACTCACTGGGGTCTATATGATTTCAGCATTCAGAAACACCTCCTCACTTTTTCAGGCGTCCAAGTTTCCTAAAATAGTGTGTTTTTTAAAAGTAGATTACAGTAGTGCAATGGGAATAAAGTGGTGAGAAGCCAGATGAATGTGTAGGAGACCCATATTCTCTTGCTACATTTATGCTGAAAAAAATATATTTCATGTTTCACTTGAAAATGCTGTGAATTGAAAATCATTACGGGACCGTGCAAGAATTCATATCGAAATCATTTAACATTCTTTCACTTTCTATATGGAGTTTGATTTGGTCATAAAACATATATATATGGAGGAGGAAAATTAAAGAATTTTCCAGCATTAAGATTTAAATTATTGCTGTTAAGTAATATGGGATAGAGTTTATCCAGACTTGGGTCTCAGACTATATTTTCTTCAAATTTTTGAATGGAATTTTAAAACAGACCCTCTAAAATGTTCCTAGAAATGCTGCTTTTGTCTTTAGTTTCTTGTTAAGCTTCACCACCTTGAAGATAAAATGGCATGGGGTTGAAGGAGAGGTAGTGGTACATAGAAGGAATCCTGGAAAGTATAGTTAATAATGAGTTTCTGAAGGGATGAGAGATAAACATTAATCCTATTTCCTTTATGTGAATTAGGGTGATGCTATCACACAATGTTCTTTATTGACCTTGACTGTTACTATCCTGAGGTTCACACAACCTCCTTTTTTTCTGAGAATAATGGCTTTATATTCTCTTAGGCATATTTTATTTCTCTGTTATGCCATTGTAATGAAGAAGCAATTATGCATATATCAAGAAGAAATAAATATCTAAATGGAAAAAGTGTATAAGGTAATTAATGCTGTATTTACACAGTATCTGGACATAGGAAGCATTTTTTTAAATCCAGCTGGTTAAACCACAATATTGGCCACGAATTGCTCCTTACAGCATCAGAATGTACATGATACAAAAACACCCTCAGAACAATGTGTATAAAACCCTGGTACCTCAGTGGCATAGCTTTCTTTTGAATGTTTAGGTATTTTAAAGAGCACATTTCAGAGAAATAACATTGAATGAAATGTTTGATAGCACAATTACCTGTCTTTCAATTGAAGATTGCCATAATTTGCAGGGACATGAGAGCAACACATGTTCACCCTACTTATAACATTCCCATCTTTCTATTCCTGTCTTTTCTCCATTGTTAAGGTCCAAATAACTTTTTTCTTAGGCTCGTTCAAAACCAGCAGAGATTTCTATGGGATCAGGAGCAGGGATCTGAGAGTTAGGAAATATGTTGCTATTCATGAAATTAGATTTTTTAAATGCCCTTACTTTATATATTATTTTTCTTCATATCTTAATAACATTTTTTTTTAAAAAGCTATCATATATATCATATTTAAAAAAGCTATCATTATAGCTTTATGAATATCTATTGTCTATATACATATGTATATCTGTTCTATAAGTTATTAATGTAGTATACTGAAATGTAAATGCTTACCTTTATGTCCTTATTTATATCTTGCCAATCATTCATTGGGAAGTTCATATTATATTTGTCAAGGGCTGCTGCAGATCTGGTAGCATGTAGCTGTAAGTCAAATCTTTGTCTAAAGAGTAGAGTGACAAAAGTCTATAAGGACTTGATATCAGTCATTGGGTAACCTATAGTCTGTTCTTTGTTTTATCCAACAAATAATGGAAGAAAGAAGTAAAAATACAGTTCTTTATCTTGTAAAATAAGCCTTCATCCATCTGACTGTGCCAGAATCTGGTGTGAATACAAGTTATTGTGGAGGAAATATGGATTCTTGCAGTTCAACCCTATCACAGGCAAAATGAGATGACTGTTACAGATAGCTGATTTTAAGTATCATGAAAAGGCAGCAAATTGTTACTCACCAGGGAAGGAACCAGGTCCTTGTTTTGTTTGCTGGATCCTGATTATAAAGCATCTTGATTTGAAAAGAAGAATTTGTGGCTTTTGTTTCAAGTGGAAAAATGACTTAGGCCATCCCTGGATTCATACCATGATGCATTCCTTTCAAAAGAGTTTTGACTTTTTTTTTAGAAAGCAGAATTATCTCTTCTCCCCTCCTACCAAGAACTAGTACACTATAACTTGATCTCCCTTGTCTTTCTTTCGGTAAGTTTTGTTCTATTTATTTACTACGACCTTATCTTTAAAATTCTATCAAATAAACTGCTCGTAATTTTCAAGAAAGTGCACATGTCTTTAGAAATACAAACTAGATAGTATCTAGGTAAAAATGTTATAAATAAAATGTCAGAATTACTAAAGAGAAAATAGATCTTGATCCTGGAGAGAAGACTCAAGCATCCACCCTGCGTGGAGGTCCTTCTGGCTATTACAAATCAGACAGCACATCAGATGTATGGTAGCCTGGGAGAGGAATTTTGGGAACTGTATAAACATCTTACATGGATGTTCCTTTATGATAGTATGTGTGGCACTGTAGTGAAAAAACTCTGCTGGTAACCATGGTACATGAAGCTTTAAATAAGAGCTGCCCAAATTAGGCCCTTTTAATCCTCAGACTTGAATCCTCCTATGTAAGACCAAAATAACTTAGATTTAATATGCTCAGCATTATGGTTACTCACTCTCTTGTCTTTGTGTTCATACCTTAACAGCAAATTGTGCAAATTCTCTAGCAACTTTGAGCAATGGCCATCCTGGTGCCTTGTTTTCCTACAGACATTATTAAAATGACTTCTTTATATAAACAGACATAAAAAACACAAACCACTTAAATATACAAGTAGTTCCAGGACAGAGAGCCAAGTAGCAACTATATTGGAAGGTTGCATGAACAGAAGAATAAGGAAAATTAATATGGAATCTATCCCATTTATGTTTAAACAATTCTCCAGTTGTGATAACAAGTGTTCAAGGGACAGCCAGGGCTTCAGGAGTACAAGCTGAATTTACTAGCATAAATCCAGAACCAAAAATTGATTGTTGGATTTATAGTTCTCTAGATTTATTTAAGCATAAGTAAATTGGGCTGTTGGTTTATTGGGAACTGCCTTCCTTATTCCAGCCTCCATCTATCATGTCTGACATTCAGAAACACATTAAGTGTTTTTCCCCTTCTGCTTATATGCCCCTTACATAGATTACATTTGAATAGAATATCCCTTTTCTTCTTGCTGGGTGGTGGAAAACAGATATGAATTTAGGAGGTCACAGCACAATCATATGCAAATTTACAATTTAAGAGCTACTGTTCTTAATCAAGTGTAATCCATAGTAAATATGTTTGGGATTATGGCTCCAGTGTTGCAAAATGAGGCAGTAGTTACATAAGGGAAGGAGATCTAAGTTTCTATTTTGGGTTTGCATTACAGAAGGAATTGTACCCTTTGTACAAAGAAATTTGAAAGTGAATTATTGTTGCATGATTAATAATTTGGATGATTAATGGAAGCAGTGCAACATAGGGATGTACATCATAGGCATTCATTCCTGTCCACAATGATGCCTAAATGACAAAACGTGCATTGTGACATTATGACATGTTGGCATATATGTATTTTGTGATATTGTTCACAAGGGGCAGATTCTGCACTGAAACATCATGACACATGTGTTTGACACACACACTCCTGCCCAAGGATTCCTATGTGTGGAATCCTGATATATCAAGGAGAACAATGAAAAAAATGAGGCTAAGAATAAATATAACATAATGACAAAAGGTACAGCAGCCAGCCTTAGAACTGACACTAAAGATATAGAAGTGGTGGATAGTTTCTGCCTTTTTAAGACTTTTAACAGTGAGACAAACAGCAGACTAGCACTTGGTAGAGTAGTGATGAAGATATTCAGATGCTGTGAAGTGTCTGTACCTACAAAGATCAGAATCATGTAGGCAATGCTTTTCCCTTGACATTCTATGGGTGCAAAAGTTGAACTCTGAAGAAACAGCATAGAAAGAATATTGATGCTTTTGAACTTTGGTGTTGGAGAAGACTCCTGAGAATATCATGGATCGCCAGGAAAACAATCCAATGGATCCTAGAGCAAATCAACCCAGAGTTTTCACTTGAGGCACAAATGACTAGGCTCAAGTTATCATATTTTGGACACATTATGCAAAGTCCTAGCTCGCATGAGAAATCAGTAATATTTAGCTTCTTGTGTTTTAATTATAATGTACTCTTTTATCCAGTTTCCACAGACAGCATGCTGTCCTCCCAAATAGAGCTGCTGATGCCCCGGCAATGGTTCCCCCATTATAAAAAATTTCAGCTGATTATCCCAAAATTATTTATCTTCCAGAAGTATTTTGCATATAAGTTTGGAGATTTATCTCCTAAGTTAAACATCCAGAGACATAACATTGGGAGGCATAAGCTGATAAAATTCATTAATCTGAAAAGGTGCTACCAGACTCCTGATTTTTGGCTACCATAGATAAACACAGCTGTCATCCCTTGATCTCTTGCGCAAGTATGTACCACGTGCTTCTATGGAACAAGATGTCAATCATTTCTCCCACACTCCATTTTATTAGAAAAATCAATGAATTCAGAAGAATATTTACAGTATAAAGTCACCATGTGTCATCTGTTTAATTTCATAACTTCCAAATAGGCTTGCTGCTGAATCAGTGTGCATATTAGGATGGGATATTTTACAAAACTATTTTTCTTTCGATTATCAATCCAATTTCACATGTCTTTGACAGAATCAGTATTCCTTACTATCTCTTATAGGAATATATTTTACTACCTGAGGGTGCAAGACATTCCTCTCTATTCCTGGATTGCAAGCAACAAGCTGATTGCACTCCTCAGGACCATTTTTGTAAAATTATACAAGTTAAATCCATGGGTGGATGTCTAGGGGATGATCAAAGTGAGACAAATATCCTTGAGATTTAGGGAAAGAAAGTATAAACAAGTTTCCCTTTCCCTTTCTCCACTTCTCTTTTGGATAGGACAAGACTGCAGTCAGACACCAGTGAAATATTGTCTAAATATCTCACCAGTATTCAGTGAGCAGATATGAATGAATATGCACAGTCGTTCAGTTTAATACACAGTGAGTAAATGAATGAATGAATATCTCAAGAAGAATATTTGGGAAGGAAATATTGGAATTAAATGGAATCAACTGATTTTTTGGCACCAAAATTAATTAAAATGCATAGATGGCTTGTGGGGGGGTGGTAATACTACTTAAAGCAAAGGCCATCGATCATGACCAGTGCTTTTTGATGTTGTCCCAGGAGCTATTTTTTCTAGCTAATAAGCTAATGACTGTATGGCAGGCTTTCATGTTGTCTCCTAGGATCCATATAGAAAACAGCTGCTGAACTTTACAGCATCAGAAAGAGCTAGGGTTAGGGTATATGTTTCTTTGATTTCGAAGTATGGCAGTGGTGGGAACAAACTGTAATAAAAATCATTTTGCATCCCTATTTCTTTTCTTTAACATTAAAAAACCTAGCTAATTATAATTCCTTGAAGAATTATCTTTGGTCCATTAGCCAGCAGGCTGAATAGCTTTTGATGAAACAAACAAGCAAAAAAAATCAGAATGCATTCCTTCCACCCATCTCCTCTCCCTTTGCTGAATTTTTCATCTTACTTTCCCATTGACATATCTTCTTTCTTTCATTTTGTCTCTGCCTCTCCCCTGGTCCACAACTTTTGTACCAGGAGTAAAAGAAGTGAAATATACTTTGGGAAAGGTCCCTGGCTCCCACTCCATTCTGTCACAGACTTACAGCTATAGTTTGCAGGAAATATCTTTTTGAAACTGTTCTTCTCTCATCTATTTTACTTTGTTTCTTGTATGTAACTTAAAAGTCATTTGCAAAGGAATTCAGAAAGGAGCTGCACTGTATTTTTAAAACTGTAATTCCACTCATTTTCAAAACATTAACTGTGGAATCCGAATCATACTTAGCTGGAATTTCATTTCAAAATCAGTGATACTTACTCTGTTTTTTTCTTTCTTTTTTTTTAAGGATGGGATTGAATGACACAAATCAAATTTATGTTACTGTAATTCATTTATCAACAGAGACTTTCTCCTAATAAGAAAAGAATCTTGCAGGTGAGGCTTGTGTAGACCATGTAGACCATGAAGGAAAAGCTTCACTCCAAAGAATCCATAATGTCATCTATAACCTTTCCAAAATTTCCCACCTTTGTAAATTAAACAGGGAGGTCTTTTGAAATATGCTTTTCCTGTTAGTTGTAAACATGGGCAGATGATACATTTCCTCTTTAGGCTGAGAAAAATTATACCTACTGGCATTTATAAATCAAGGAAATAATGCACTTTGATAGTTTAAGAATCCATAACGTGACCAGTCTCATATTTTCAGAAATGTGTGTTAGGCTTTAAAATAAAAGCTAAGGTTGTAGACCACACTAAGCCAAATATGGCTTGCTTGTGTTTACATTATATAAATCCAACCAATGTAGTTTATTCAATAAAACCTGGTTAAGTAAATCCTGAATTATCATTTGTTTAAACAACTACAGAGTAAATGGATTCACACATCATACTAAATCATAATGTAGTAAACTTGTGTCTTAGGATATTGTATGAACTCAGCAATTGTGGTTGGTCAGCCACAGTTTTGGCCTGTGCTGTGTGAATCCAGCCAACTGTGATTATTTCATTTTCAAACCACAGCTTAGTGCGTGTGAATCCAGCCAAGAATGAATTAGCAGAGTTACCTCATTGGGCTGACTATGCCAAACAAGAAGGTACATTTGTGAACATAGTTACTCAATGTTAAATGAATCATGCTTTACTCAACCCAGTTTTCTAAATACACACAATGTACTGAACAATAGACTAACTATATAACCTAGATTGATACAAAACCTCAGGCTAAAATATAGCTGACTTATTTGTGATTCATTTATTGTTCAAACAGAACCAGAGAAAAACACATTAAAGTTTTCCACATTCAAATTAACACCTTGAAAGATTTATCTGCTTGGAAAACTTTGGGGAACCTCCCTGGAGGCATCTTCCTTCAGTTCATTTGATGGGAAAGAATTCACTCTGCTATACATAAAGGGCCTCTTTAACAGGTGCACAGCAAGAAGATGTAAGAAAAAGTGTTCAGAAAGTATTGCTTTTCTTCCAGAAAACACTACCTGTTGAATTTTTGACTTTCTGACAATATACTTCTTAAAGGCCAGCCAGTCACCTTTTAGAAAAAGCTAAAAATGTAAAGCTGTCTGAACCTATTACATGTTTAATCCCCACTGAACATAAGTTCCTTATTTCCAAGTTTGTTCATATAAAATTGCAGCTGAATACTATAATTATATACAAATTTAGCTATATCAGAACTCAAAGAAATTACTGAGCAGAACCATCCCTAACTCTACATGAGATCCAACTGCAAGGAGCAGAGAGTTTCCATAATAAATATCTTTCCTTGTGGTTTATTTACATTAGGAGTCCTCTATGGAATTGTTACAAAAATGTAGTTTATTCTGAAATATAATTACACTGAATGCATGTGCATCCCAGTTATAGAGATAAGCTGCATCATTTGTCAAGGAAAATGCAACATTGTTTAGCACCCCATAAACCAGAATGAGAAAAATCTGGTATTTCTGCAGACCAAAGGCATTTACTTCGGTTTCCTGTTCAAACCTCATTTTTAACTCACACATAGAATTTATTATTATTCTGACCCCGGAAAGGAGCAAAAGAGATTTTCAGATGCTGCTTCATTTATTACCACTTTGAAATTTGTTTATTTTGCTTTGACAAATATGGCTGGATTTAGAAAATTAATTTCAGAACAAATAAAACATGGATAAATGTGGAGTAGGAGGTACTAGAATTTAAACTGAAGAGCAACGGAAAGGAATAAACTGATTACTTTTCACTTCTCCAGTGAGAATGCTACAGTTTTTCCAGGTCCAAAGAAAGACTACATACTTTTGTTGCTTTTGACGAATCACAACTTATTTAAGCCTATATAAATATCTCCTTTGGTTATAGGGGCTATGGTTGAGTCAGGATGACTGTAGTAAAATGGTTCTGGGGCCCTTGAGACAGAAGGTTGATATGGAGCCCATCAAATGGTTAGTGTAAATATGTTGTTGCCAGGGAGGTGGGGGGGGGGTGTAGTGGGTTTTGTATTTGGGGTTTTGATTTCTATAAGTCACCCAGCATCACTGTGAGTGAGTTGGGAGGCCATATAGATTGCTACATAAATAAAGTTATTCTGAATCTTTGTTGGTCTTTTTTTGGTGTCTCTGGGTGCACCCAGTAGCTTTAAAAGTATGCAAAGACTGTGGAGCAAAAATCTAGTATACTGTGACAGGAATGCCTTGCAGTTAATATTACCTGCTACCTATGCAAAGGTCATGCCTCTTCTGTCTGTTTAGGTCAATAAATGTTGTGGAGCAAATTTCTACTAATGATATGGTTTGGAGTATTGATTTCTGACTGCATCATTTTTCAGAAGAATGCTTCTATAAAGCTAATTATGAGATATTTTCTAAAAATATGTCATTTTCTTTCTAATTATTTCTATATTGAGAAAATGCAATGTTTCATCTCTGCTCCCTTTCACAACTAGAGGTTTGCAGTGTTTTCTTCCCAGGATTTCTTTTCATGAATCTTTCCTATATGTATTTGCTTTCATGTAGAACTCAACCATACTCCCTGATCCTACACCCAAGGTTTCTTAAAGAAGTCGTTCCCAGTTTGACATCTGTCAGCTGAGTTGGGTTTACATTCCCACCTGGTAAAAATAGAGCCTTAGCTATTCTTCCAGAACTTCCAAGCTGTTTTCCTGTCTTGGAGGAAATGCAAATATCTTTCAGTCTGTTTTAAGTCTCCTTAAACTAGCCTATGGTAGAGTTCACACTCCCATAGCCAAATAAGATTCAGTTGGTAATGCAGTTGCCTTCTATATATGAAGTAGAGAAGATAAGTTATGTCCTTTTCAAAAAACAAAACAAAACATTGAGTTGGTCAAGAAGTGGTCTGCAATATTGTTTTATTTGGGAATAATTGAATTAAAGTATCTGGGCTTCAGACTTTGATTTTAGTTCTATAATAGCAAGCAAGTAGACATAGACTTCTGCTATTTTAGCATGGGAATGAATGGTTTTAAAGTGTCCATTTTACCAATGGGGTGTTGTAGTCTGTTATATAATCTCTTGTCAAGGAGAAAGGACTACAGAAGAATAACAAAGGCAGTAGGACATAATTGACCTACAGTACTGATGTGTGGCAAACTTTAGAGTTGATCTTTTTAAGAGTAAGCAAAGGAAGAGAAAAAAATGAAACTGTTTGGTCTAAAAGTATTATTGGAAAGTTCTGAAATACATCATTTTTCTCTTAGATACAGAAGGCTGGTACCATCCTCTTAGTAAATATGCTTGTGTCTCCAGCACCTGGAAACCAAGTGTCATGGTGATTACTGCTCCGTATGTTGGATGTTCCTTTACTAAAAAGGTAGTACTTTATCCCTTATAAGGGTATTATAATAAACAAATTTTCTTGGAATACAACCAGCTATTAAAAGTTGTTATAGCTTAATTGATCTTCAATTATTTTAATTGATAAGTAACAAGTAGGAATATAGCATAGTGTGATAAAAGATCTTGCTGTATATCACTTGATCCTATAGCATTTCAGAACTAGGTTACTTTAAGGTTCCTTTGCGTGTTACTCTCTTTTTACATACTGCCCAAGTTGAAGATAATCTATATAGGAGTAAATGGCATACACTGAGCAGATCCATGAAAGATTAGTATACAGTTTTTCATGTGAATCCTGTATAGGAATCTTATGGGATGACCCTTTAGATTCTATAATAGAACTGTTCACTGAGCAGTTGTATGTAAGTGCATGCCCTTTTCTGACTAAATTACTGGAAACTACTAATGATGCCTTGTCTTTCTTCCAATACAGAATGATAGCTTTGTAATGACTCTTAGGGTGGAAGGACTAGATGCTGTTGGTAAAGTTTTTTTCCATGAGAAGGAGCTGAAATGTCCAGTGTATTTGCCAGGTAGAATTTTATCATTCCCAACCTTTCAGATTTGCCCCTTTGGTTTGTCCTTTATTTTTTCCAAGAAAAAATGGTCAGTGTAAGTAAAGTCTACAGGTAATCCTCAAGTTACAACCATTTGTTCAGCAACTGTTCAAAGTTACGATGGTGCTAAATGAAGGGACTTAAGACTGGTCCTTGAAGTTACAACTGTTGTAGTGCCCCCATGGTCACATGAACAAAATTTGGGTGCCTTGCAACCAGCTTGCACTTACGACCAGTTGCAGCATCCCACAGTCATGTGATTGCCATTTGTGCCCTTCCCCACCCCGCTCTTTCTTTGCTCACATGCACCATGCCCTCCTTTTCCCCTTTGCTTGCACACACCCTGCACCCTCTTTCCATGTCATCCCTCTGACTGCATGGACCCTGTGCTCACTTTTCACAGCCTCCCTGTGATTGCATGCACATACCCAGCACCCTCTTTCCTCAGCCTTCCTGCAATTGCATGCATACATGTACCTTGCACCCTCTTTCCACAGCCTCCCTGGGATCGCACACACACGCATATGCCCTACACCCTCTTTCCACAGCTTCCCTGTGCTTACACACATGCACCCTGCATCCTCTTTGCAATACCATGCCCAGACTTTCTGAGCTTACACTGCACTGAGAACCCCCTCTCCTGACTCGTATGCCACCTGTGCTGGGTCTCCTTCACCCTCCTGTGGCACCTCCATGCTCCTTACCTGGAACTCCCTCTGCTTCCCACTTAACGACGTACGTGTCTTGGGTTATGATGACTGTCCATAACCAGACTGGGACTGTCTGGATTGCCATCACTAAGTGATGTGGTCATGTGACATCATGCTCTATGACCGCATTGCTTAGTGATGGCAATCCCAGTCCCAAATGCAGTCATAACTCGGGGACCACCTGTATGTGGAATACTGTCTCAATATAATTTTATGTATCTTGGATAGGTTTTGTAAGAAGTGAGGCAAATGTTTTTCAACTGCTAGAAACCCCTCAAGTAAGTGTCTTAAATGTAGATTTTGAACATTCAAAAATGTCAATTACTACAATTACTATACTTCAGCAGGGGAGGACAGACTAAATAACGGTTCAACAATAACACACATATATTCTATGATGAAGGGGATTATTTAGATTGTATTATTTCTAACAATTTGGCTTTCAGCTCTAGATGCTCCAAGTAGCAGTATATGCCAAACTGTACAGAAACAAGACCGGTTTCCTTGTGTCTCTCAACCTATATCTCAGGATATAGGGAAGAAAATGGCTGCTGCTATACCCCTGGTGATCCTCATGTTCCTTGTTACTGTGGCAATACTGGTAGATCAAAGTCTTTTACTACTCTTTTAGTACAGGCACCTTAAGTATAGACTGAACTTTGTTTCATATTAGCGATGTGGGGGGCGGGCGGGGAGGAGAACTGGGTGTATAAAACAACCTGGACCTTTGCAGGAAGACTCTTGTTGTCTGCACTATCTTTCAAAACTTTACAAGGCAATTTCTAATAATTCTTGTTCCTAATTGTGTTGCTGGTGGATGAGGCTGACTTTTGCGGCAAGGTTTGGCATTAAATATGTATATTTTCAATTTCTGGAAAAGATGTAAACAATATGGAAATGGATTGCTTTCTTGTCAAATTATGCCATTTCCATTCCTGCAACATGGTATCTATGCTGGAATCCATGGTGCTACCATTTTGAAGAAAAAGCTGACCAGATGACAAAAAGCAAGACTCATAGAAATCATGAAAAGTCCATGGTGGGATTCCATGGTTATGTATTGGCTTTCCTTTTCCAGTGATCGCACGTTGCACACCAGATGGTCATTTCTCCATTCCTGTATCTAGGAATGTGACTTTGCCATCATTAATTCTGGGTTCTGTGCATCTCATCAGTGAACACGGGTTTAACTGTGCTCCTCTGACAAAGAATAATGTCTTTCTCTTCTACAAATTTCCAGTTTCTGCCTGTGGGACTACTTTTCAAGTACGAATAAAAAACAAGTTTAGTTTTCTTAAATTTCCGTGCCACACTTCATTTATTAAAGTAGCTGTCTGAATTAATAACTTGGTAGTGCTATAGTCTGATCTCAGTGTTTTGCATAGTCATTTTATAATTCAAATTTGCAGCTATAGGGGAAAGAAGGAAGTTTGAAACTTACCTAAAAGCATATTTACTGAAAAGAAAAAGATTAGAAGGTTCTTATACAGATGAACAAATGTCTTTTAATCCAAAAGAAACATGGACTGTGGAAGAGAATTTGCTGTATCAATAAGTAGGTGTGAGGCACATCTTTAGTTCACTTAATGTCCTTTTGAACAAAAATTAATTTGAAACTACACTGTAATTTTGGATAAGTAAATGATCAGGGGATCTTGGATAATCTCTTTATTATGTGGATACAGAAATTGAATAAATTGGTTTTGTACTGATTCTATGCATCTGCATCTTGCCCAAGATAGCACTACAGTAGGAAAAGCAGGACATAGGTATAGATATAGATATAGATAATATAGATAAATAAAATTAAGTGGAGAATGTGAACTACTGACATTTAAAATTGAGGAAGTTATATTTAGAAAGAAATAATTATCATAGCTTCCTCATCCATCTTGGGACAAAGATGCAAGGAAACAATACAATGAAACTAAGCAAATTATTATATTTAAAAACAGAATTGGAGATCAAGGCACCTATAAGAATGAGCTGATAGCATGCCATGATATCCAAAACAGGAGCGTGAGCTCCATCACTTGTGATAGTACTTTCAGGTAATTGATTTTAGATATATGTTGTTCTGTCTTATGTTCTCATATAAATAGCTAACTCTGAGGTCTTCTGTATTTACTAGACCACATGTTAGCTGTAAATATTCAACAGAGGGGGCTTTTTACCACTTGCGGTACAAGTCTTCACTCTGCCACCTCCAGTTTAAGTACCACAGTATGGGCCACTTAACTTAGACCTAAGAACTGCCAAAGATAAATGCAATTATATGAGCTAAATCGTGGGGCTTTCATAGTTTTTCACATGTATTTTTCACTTTTATTGTGAAATACCAACAAACACTTCAGTCACTGCCTACCTACATGTAGAGTGAATGGGGGGGAAAAAAATCCCAAAAATGAACTGAATTGGAAAATGAATTCATGGTGGTAGATGAGATTTTATGATAAGATTATGCTGCCCTAAGTATGGGGTCTGTGTATCATTACCTTCCTTTTCAGATTTCTCATTATGGCTTCTGTTGTCTTAATGGGAAAAAACATAATACCTGCACAATGCCTATTTTTGCAATACTAGGAAGTACCTGTGAAGAATCCATTCAATCCTTGAAGTAACTTTAAAAATACAGAAGTAAAGTCTCTTTTGAACTTGGCTTTTGGTGATTTCATGTCTGGGTCCATGTAGGTTTATGGCAATAATGCAGAAGTGGTTTGCCACTGTCTTAAATTTATTTAAGATCTGAGTCTAGTCTACAGACCTGGTAATCAAGTACTAAAGTAAGCTTTTTGAGATGAGCCAAAATCTATAGCAAAGAAAATATAGTGCATACTGAAATATGTCTCTATGGCAGTGTTTCTCAACATTGGGAAATTTAAGCTATGTGGACTTTAACTCCCAGAATTCCCCAGCCAGCATGCTGACTGGGGAATTCTGGGAGTTGAAATCCACAGAGCTTAAAACTGCTGAGGTTGAGAAACATTGCTCTATGGTAACTACTGATGTCATTGGAGAAATTCTGCAATGATTTCTAGAACGTATATTCATAGAATACATTAAGAGGCAATTTAGCTTAGTACACTGTAAGATATTGACAGACCAACTATAAATGCAGGAATCCAGTGCAGGAATCCTGATATCATCCTGTCCAATCTTTCTTGAAAACCTCCAATGATGGACCACTCATGACTTCAGGAGGCAGGTTCTTCTGCTGCTTAACAGCTCTCACAGTAAGGAAATTCCTTCTTATTTTAAGTTTGGATCTCTCCTTGCTAAATTACCACCATTGATTCTTGTCTAACTCTCGAGTGCTATGGAGAACGAATCAATATCCTCTGCCCTGTGACATCCTTTCATGTATTGGAAGACTGCTATCATTTCTCCCCTTAGCCTTCCCTTCTTCAGGCTAAACATAAGTTCCTTTAACTGCCCTTTATAGGATTTAGCCTCTAAGCCCCTTACCATCCTAATTGCTCTTCTCTGCACTCTGTCCAGTTCCTCAGAGTCCTTTCTGCATTGTGGAGATCAGAATTGGACACAGTGTTCCAGATATAACCTGACCAGTCCAGCGTAGAGTGGTACTATAGTGATCTTGACACTATACTCTGTTGATGCTGCCCAAAACTGCATTGGATCTTTTGAAAGCACATTGCTGACTCATGTGGCACATTGCTGATTCATGCTTAATCTATGGTCTACCAAAACTCTTACATGCTTCTAGCAAGTTCTATTGCTAAGCTGGGTACTGCCTATCTTGTACCTGTGCATCTGTTTTTTTCCTGGATAAGTACATTTCTCACCATTGAACAACATTTTGTAAGATAGGGCCCAATGCTCCTTTTGAATCTTGAATCTGTCATCTAAGGTGTTAGCATTCCTCTTCCCCCAACTTTGTGTTATTCACAAATTTTATGAACATCCCTTCTATTCCCTCATCTAAGTCATTTATGAAGTTGTTGAAGAGTGTTGGGCCCAGGACAGAACCCTGCTGTCCCCCACTGCATAGCTCCTTCCAGGTAGACATAGACCCATTAAGGACCACACACTGGCTATGGTTGTTCAGTTAACTGCAAAAACATCTCCTAGTGGGACCATCCATCTCACATTGTTCCAGTTTATCAAAAAGGAGGCTATGGTCTACTTTATCAAATACCTTACTAAAGTCTAATTATGCTATGTTTATAGCACTTCCTTGGTACACTGATCTAGTCATATTGTCAACGCTGTAAGATTTGTTTGGTGCAACTTGTTTTTAACAAATCCATGTTGGCTTCTAATAATAATCTTTCTAAGTGATCACAAACCTATTGCTTGATTGTCCTTTCCCAGGTACTAATGTTGGGTTGATTGGTCTGTAGTTTCCTGGATCCATTTTTTTTTCCTTTTTAAAATATTGAAATAACATTGGCACTTCCCCTTGCTCCTGGATTTCTTGAAGATTTCAGTCAGTGGCTCTAAGATGACATTTACCAGTTCCTTTAATGCCCTGGCATGTAATCCATCTGGTCCAGGACACTTGAATTCATTCAAAGCAACTAAATGTTATCTCATCAATTCTTTACATAGTTTGACCTGCATTTCTCTTCTGCTTCCCATAGCTTCTGTAGTGTAGCTTCTGAGAAGTTGGACCACCTTTGTGAAAAGATAGATGCAAGGCAGGAATTAAGCAGTTTGGTCTTCTCCTTATTGTCCATTACCAGTGGTGTGTTTTCTTCATATCTAGGCCATCTGGTTTGGAAAGATTTCATCTATATCTTCTGCTTGGTAGGGTGGCTTGTATTATACACCCTTCCTGTATTACACAATGTCATTTTTGTTTCTTTTCTCCTTAATATACACCCAGACCTTTCAGCACCCTTTCAGCAGGGCTTCTTCCTTGGGGTCATGAATTTCAATATGGCTGTAGTCATTCTTTACATATAATGCAACTCTACTTTCCTTTTGGTTGGGTCTGTTTGTCTTGAACAAATGTTATCCTTCTGTATTTGCTCCCCATACTCTGTACATTGGTATACAAGCATCTGGGCCCTTTAGTACTGTCCTTCTTAAGTTTTCCTGCTGCATCTCTGGGTGTATAGTTGAGTATCCCTTCTTTCTTACCCCTTCCTTCTTGGTTGACAACTGTGCATTCTTGGTTGGCGTACAGTAGTAAATTTCTTATAATGGATCATTATTCTATTATTAGTAATATGTAGCAGATTTGATTTGTTGTTCTGCAGATCAACATTATGGTAAATGTTATGCTAGCAGAGATTACCTTGTAGTCAGCCTCCTAAGGGATCCTGTGTCCTTTGAAGTATGGATTCTGCAATGAACAGAGCCAAATCTTGTGCTGATTCTTCATGAATGCTGGGCCACACCAAGTACTAACCCTTTGCAGCATCCCCAGTGGCCCATCTTAGTGAGCAAGTAAGACCTTGAAGAAAAGCTTGGAATTTAAAACCACTGGAACCCATCTGTCTTATAACAACACTTCTTCTTGCAGGTGTCCATATAGGGGTGACAACTACTAAACCCAATTTGTTGTTATTGAAACCATGTTGGGGCTCCAGTTTCCATCACACTACTAAAGTTTTACTGTTAGGACTTCCGTTTTATGGACTCTGCTTTCCAGAGGTATTTACTGGACTGGTAAGCTGATAATATATGTGTCAGAAAACGACAGACACGGGTTCGGTTGTCCAGTAGACAGAAGTTTTTATTGGGCACGTTTGCAAAGGTGGGTCCCTCCCGCAGCAATGGAGGAACCCCGAAGCAAGGTCTGACAGGTTTTTTATACCCCCTATCTGTCCTCCCCCTCCTACGAGGGCTTGGCTCACAATCTCACCTTTTTTACCGCCCCGGAGCGCCGCTAATTAACCGCAAAACCGCAGACATTCCACTTTCCGAATCCAATCAGCGCAATACACATTCCAATCCCCACTTGACCCGACAGCCGCCCCCTGCCGTTTCTCTTCACTCTGGTGCGAACGTGCCTCTTGCCTGCAGTCTTTCCTCCCTCCTGCCGTCCTTCTCCACTCTGATGCGAGTGTGCCTTCTGCCCATCCTCCCTCCTGCCGTCCCCCAAGGCTGCCCCATGGTGCACAGCGCTCTCCCTTAGCAAACATGGTTCGTTTGAGGCCCTCACTTCTCCCTGCCTTCTCACAATCCCCCTTTTTCTTTTCACGCCTCTGTTGGGCCTCAAACCTGGCTAACAGGATTGCTCCCTCGTCCCGGACCCGGGGCTTCACACACTGGGACAGGTAATTCCCACAAGCAGGGAGACATTGCATTAAGCAACATACTAGGACCAGTAAGGCAATGAAACCAATGGCTAGTACAAAAAGTTGTTTTAACCAAGCAAAGTTAGGTAACCAACTAGTGAGCCACGACCAATTCCATCCCTCTGGATCCTCGGATATGCGAGAGGCTAAGGTCTTCAACTTGGCTAGTTTTGCTTCAACATAATTCTTATTGTTGGTTAGGTTAAAGCAACAAAGACCTTGAAAAGATTCACAGCCTTGTCCTGCCCTTAATAGGAGATAGTCTATAGCTATCCGATTTTGAATGACCACCCTCCTGATCTCAGTGACTTCTTCAGTGAGGGCTGCAATGAGAGAGGATGTAAGGTTGACACTTTTAGCCAGGAGGCAGGCCACCTTCCTTAGGTCCAGGTAAGCCCTTCCACTTAGTGCAGGAACCCCTACTAAGGAGAGGGCCAGAGCCATGGCTTCTGTTTCAGACAAGAGTGTCACATCACTCTCACAATCAGATGGCAGCTCCCTTTTTCTTTTTTCTTTTGATGGGTGCGCTTGTATTGGAGGCAGGGCATATAGAGAGGTCAGGCGCCCTATGGCACAAGGGCCCCCTGAACTATAGGCTGGAACATAGGTGTAAGCTTCATGTCCACATAACAAAAAGAAACCTTTAGGTAGGTATAGAGGGGTTGAGGCGTAAGGGATATTATAGATCCCTCCACAAGTGAAAGCAGGACCTTTTGAGGGCAGTGGGTGGGTACGGTTCTGAGTATTGTTGAAATATACACATTGAGTTGCATTGGTTATCCCCAAGAGATTTAGAGCCATTTGCCTTTGATTAGTCCAGGGTCTTGGAGTGGGAGAAGACCCAAAATGATAGAACATCCCCCCCCACGGGGGATCATCCCCAGTGATATCAATATTCGCTATCTGAGTAACATTCTTCAATGCTTCCAAACTGATGGGTATTCCAAAGAAACAGGTGGAGGTGACACCCTTCACAGTCAAGAGTTGCCCCACACAAAAAGTTGTGCTGTTCAAAGCTGTCTGTGCCAATTCTACAAAAAAATTGTTGTTAGAGCTGTGCTGTAGAGCATCTAAGCAGTGACATAATAGAATAACCTGGATGCAAGCCTTCATGTTGTTCATCTCCTCCCCTGCCTTAGTTCAGTTCCTTTTAAGTTTTACTTTGAGTCCGTCTCCTGGTTGGGCAGTCCACGGTCGGGGGTCGGGAGCTCGCTTAACCCGATGGTAGTGGGTCCAACCCCCCTGTCGGGTTCGAACCGCTGATTCAGTTGTCAGGAGAACTTGGTATGGTCCCTCCCAAGACGGCTTCAGTTTCTCATCCTTCCACGTCTTTATCAGGACCCAATCCCCTGGCTTGTGGGGGTGTTGGTCTTCCAGCAAGGGGGGCCGCTGAGCGAGGAGTCCCTGTTTTCTTAAAGATAAGAGAGATTGTGACAGTACCAGGAGATACTTTCTCAGGAAGGCATCCTTTAGCTCGGGGATAGGCTCTCCCATTGGAGCCAGGAAAGGTCTTCCCATCATCAGCTCGAATGGGGAGACCCCCACATCCTTGTGAGGGGCTGTCCGCATTCGAAGCAGGGCAACCGGAAGTGTCTTTGTCCAAGGTAGCCCTGTTTCCAATCCCAGTTTGGTGAGATGTTGCTTCAACACCCCGTTGGCCCTTCCCACAGCTTTACAGTGTCTACCAAAGCCTGCACCCCCCGTGAGACCCTTCGTGCAGTTTCTCCACCATCCCCCTCATGTCAGCACAGCTCACTACTGGGGTCCCCTCAATTATAACCCAATGACCTGCTTCCTCCCTGCAACCTTCCCTTTCCAGCAGCTGTGAGTAAACCCCGTTCCAGCCAAATTTTCCCGAAAGTGTGCACTACTCCCCAGGCATATCGCGAGTCTGTGTAGACGGTGAGGGACACTCCCTTTCCCAACTCTAGTGCCCGTTTCAAAGCGTGCACTTCACACAGCTGAGCCGACCAGTCCGCTGGTAGTGCCCCCTTCTCTATTGTCTCTCCCTCCGCCGTCACTATCGCATATCCTGACTTCCTTTGTCCCTGCTCTACTCGGCTAGACCCATCCACAAACCAGACCTCACCCTCCTCCAGCGGGACCGCCTGCAGGTCCTCCCGGGTCTTTGTTTGCAGCTGCAACAGGGTGGAGCACTCGTGCTCCGCCGGCTCCCATTCTTTCCGCTCCCCCGCAAGAAACTCCGCTGGGTTCAAATTCCTGTCTGTTCCTACCACCACATCAGGACTTATCCGGAGAACTGTCTCATATTTCAACATCCTCCCTTCTGTCATCCAAGCAGCCGCCTGCTGACTAAGCACACTTAAGATCTGATGGGGTGAATGGACAATCACGGGGCTCCCAAAAGTGAGTTGTTTCCCTTCTGTCACTAGCACAGCAGCGGCAGCCACTGCCTGCACACAAGTCGGCCATCCCCTCACCACTGGTTCTAAGGCTTTGCTCAGGAAGGCCACTGGTTGATATTTCCCAGCCCGTCTCTGAGTCAGCACTCCAATGGCAGTTCCCCCATGGGCTGTAACGTATAGGTGAAAGGGGAGGGCCAAGTTCGGTAGAGCCAGAGCCGGGGCCGTCACCAGGCTCCTTCGTAATTCCCCCCACTTCTCTGTGTCCCTGTCTGTCCATTCTACCCTGTCAGATGATCCTTTCAACTTCTCATACAGAAACTGAGCCTTGCTCATGTACTCATCTATCCATAGCCTGCAATATCCTACTAGACCCAGAAACCGCCGCACCTCCGTTTTAGTATGAGGGGCTTCAACTGCATTATCCCCTGTATCCGAGAAGGATCAATCAACTTCTCGCCCTTCCGGAGTACATGTCCTAAATACTTGACCTCCCTTTCCACAAATTGGACCTTCCCTTTTGACACCTTCAATCCTTCTTCAGCCAACCAGTTCAATAAAGCCACTGAATCCTCTCTCACCTTTACTTCCTTCTCTCCAGACACCAACAAATCATCCACATACTGCAGCACCCGAGAACCCCCAGGGGCCCGGAACCCCTGGAGTTTCTCTTCCAATGCCTGTCCAAACAAGAGGGGGCTCTCGGTGTACCCCTGGGGCAGCACCGTCCATCTCAGTTGTTGCTTCAGCCCACGCCTCCCATCCCGGGACAGCAGGTATTGGGCTTGCCGCAAACCCGTCACCCCTGGTTTCAAGGGGATGCTAATTGGGGCTATGCGAAACCGCCCCGCCCCCCCTCCCCTCCCTCAGGGTTCACAACCTCCACGTCCGCCTCTCGCAACAAACACATCCTTTCTGCCTGTTCCACATTCCACAGCTCTACTACTAGACTACCCATTAGATCCCTTCCCAGCAAGTTCACTCTCGCCTGTGGGATCAGTAATACATCTGCAGTTACCTCCTTCCCATTCCACTCCAGTCTCACTCCCTCCAGTACGTCTGCCTTGACCGGAGAGCCTCCCACCCCCATCACCGATACCGACGTGCCCCGGGATTTCGCAATCCCTGGGATCGGTTGGCACAGCGATGTTCGAGAGGCTCCGGTGTCCACGAGGAACTGCTGTTCCTCGCCGGTGGGACCCACCGTGATGTTTACCAAGGGTTCCCCGTGGGTCCCGGTTGGGGAACCATGACCCCCCTAGTTGTACAGGGGGAAACTCCTCTCACCCGTGGGGCGATCCACCTGGCAGTCCCGAGCAAAGTGTCCTACTCGCCCGCAGCGGAAACAACCTTGCCTATCCCCAGTCCACCTCTCCCTTCTGGGGTCGATGCCACCTCTCCGGGGCCAAGGTCCCCGGACCAGATGGGGAGAAGGTCGCGCCTCCCTCAGTCCCTCCCCCTTCGTCTCATTCTTGGCCGCCGCCTGAACGGCTGCCATCATCATTTGAGTTTTCTGCCTGGTCTTCGCCTCCTCCCTCCCCACATAGGTCTGTTGAGCAATCCTTAGGAGTTCCCCTATCCCCTGTTCAGTCCAACCCTCCCGTTTTTGTATCTTCTTCTGAATGTCTGGCCATGCTTTGGTGACGAACTGCATTTTTAACAAGGTCTCAAAGGCTGGGGTGTCCGGAGTCACGCCCGAGAATTTGGTCAAGCCAACTCGGATCCTCTCACAAAAATCTCCGGGCGATTCATCCTTCCCCTGGGTTACCTCAAAAGCCTTGGTTAAATTCTTCCCCTGGGGCACTGCTGTTCGGATGCCCTCCAGAATCATCTCTTTCATGTCTCTCATGTTCTGCCGGTGTGCGGCATTATTGGGATCCCAATTTGGGTCTGCCAGAGGGAATTTAGTATCTGCGGCCGGGGCATTTGGGACATTTGCATTCCTTCGCTCCCAAGCCCCGAGCGCAGCTCGCCGAATCTGGCCCCTCTCTTCTGGCGTATAGAGGTGGGCTAAAATGTAATTCAGTTCCCCCCAGGAGTATTCCACCGGGCCGAGAAAAAGTTCCAATTGTTCGGCGGCGGTATGGGCATTCTCTTGCATACGAGGGAGGGTCTTTTTTAATTCCCTCAACTCACTGGGTTTGATGGGAACTGTTACGTAACTGGTGACGGCCACCCCCTGTGCGTTCGTTCCGTTCGGGACTTCCCGGACGGGGAAGGCACTGGCCGACCTTAGACTAAAGGGCAAGTTCTGAATGTCTTGGTTCAGCTGGTCCAGCTCTTTCCGCAGCCCGGGATAGGGTGGGGGCGCCGGAGGGGGAGCGATAGGAAGAGGAGGAGGAGGAGGAGGTGGCGGCCCCCATTGAGGTCTAGTCAGCCAGAGGTCCTCCTCATCCTCCTGTTCTTTTTGGACAAAAATTTTGGCTAACTTGGGTCGAGGCCCCTCCCAATGAACATGGAACCAGACTTCCACATAGGGTTCCTGTGTTAACATTTTATGCTCCACAATGTAGTTTTTTAGTTGGGTCACCCAGTAATTACTGGGGATTCCAATGGTAGGGGAATTCGGGGTCCACTAGTGGATATTTTCGCCATTCTTTAGTGCACAAAGTTATCATGGTCGGTTTTTCCAGACCCCTGGTGAATGGACACAACCAGGGTGTCTCCCACTGTTGCAACAATTGTCCTAATGGAGAATCCGTGGGGATTCCCCCTACTGCGTTTTTCCCATTGGCCCCTGGCCTTACACTCTTACTCTGCGCCTTACCCATCCTTCCTGACTACGTTTCCCACCTTACAGAAGGTCCCGGACTCTTCTGTCCCCTTGCGGCGTCCAACGCCTCGTAACCACGCTAATCTCCCCGAGATTATGGGTAGGCTGTACTCACCAGACCTCCCGGAGGTCTCCTCGTCGGCCGACTTCCTCTTTACTTCTGTCTGACTGGCGATTGGAGTCCCGTCCTGGACCCGACTCCGGGGAAAACGGGAGACACCTCAACGGGGTGTTACGGCCGATTACTCACCGGTTCCCCACAGTCCGGTCCACGTCGAGGACTCCTGGCTGGCTCGCCAATTTTGTCAGAAAACGACAGACACGGGTTCGGTTGTCCAGTAGACAGAAGTTTTTATTGGGCACGTTTGCAAAGGTGGGTCCCTCCCGCAGCAATGGAGGAACCCCGAAGCAAGGTCTGACAGGTTTTTTATACCCCCTATCTGTCCTCCCCCTCCTACGAGGGCTTGGCTCACAATCTCACCTTTTTTACCGCCCCGGAGCGCCGCTAATTAACCGCAAAACCGCAGACATTCCACTTTCCGAATCCAATCAGCGCAATACACATTCCAATCCCCACTTGACCCGACAGCCGCCCCCTGCCGTTTCTCTTCACTCTGGTGCGAACGTGCCTCTTGCCTGCAGTCTTTCCTCCCTCCTGCCGTCCTTCTCCACTCTGATGCGAGTGTGCCTTCTGCCCATCCTCCCTCCTGCCGTCCCCCCAAGGCTGCCCCATGGTGCACAGCGCTCTCCCTTAGCAAACATGGTTCGTTTGAGGCCCTCACTTCTCCCTGCCTTCTCACATATGCACTTCATGAACAGGAGAGATTTAAGCTAGCGGTGCTTCAATACAGACAAATGCAGTATTTTGCAAAATAACTATTTCTGATTGTACCAAATACAGCAGCGAGGCTGAGAATGATCGAATTCTGCAAAGTTCAGGACAAAGCAATTTGTGTTCTAATTCACAGCTTAGCAGGATAAATCCCTAGAGCTATAGATTGTAGTATACCGAAGTCTAGTTAAGTACCATTATATTAGATGTTAGTTGGAAGCAAATAATGGCATTTTGAAATCATGTAAAAGAGTATAATAATGATAATAACATTTTAATATTAGTATTCAGTAGATCAGCAATTGGTCTGATGAGCTGCATTTTACCAGGTTTAAACCTACTGCAGCATTGCTGCCTGCATCCCATCTACCATGGCCCACTATCATGGGATCAGAGGTATTGGGGTTTCGGGTTTGTTTTGTTTCTTTAATTGCCATTTTCTCTTCCAGTTGAAATCACTGGCCCTCTAGAACTCTAACAATGCTAACTAATTTCAATAGCTGGTCAAGAAACAGGCAAAGGCAATGGCACCTTAGAGCATAAAGAATAAATACTCTGAATGATCTTCAGGGCCTACTGAATCAAATAGGAACATCTCCATTATTAAGACAATTTAGCTTTGTCTTATTAAAGAATCTATTTGGACCAATATGGACCCAAATCACATAAGACTTCCTCTTATAGAGAGTTTGGGCTGCAATCCAATTAAATGGTTCTGCTGTTATCTCTATCACCTTAACTTCATTTCCACTTCTTCCAGACTCTAAGATTATACTGTGAAAGCACTTGGAGAGATCATATGAATTTGGAAAACTTGGATTTCAGTCAGAACAATTTCTGCTAATTTATTTATTTAGGCTTTTGTGCTACTAAATTTCTGTAGGTTCTAAGTAGCTTTCAGAATGCCAAAACAGGTTTAAAAACATTTGATACACAAAACACCAATATACCATATCAATACCACTCACAGGGCTAGGCTAACTCCCTGCATCCCCAAATGATTTCCTAAAGAACCAAGTCCTTATGTCCTTTTAGAAGCCCAATAAAGTGGAAAAAGACTGTATATCTGGGTTGAGATGTTCCACTGGGGGGTGGGGGTCATCACCCAGAAAGCCCCCAGAGTCCATGTGATGATATCAGTAGGTGGACAGATTCACTACAGGAAAGGCTCACAGGCTTCATAGGCCATGAAGGGCTTTAAAACTGACAACCAGCATCTTGAATTGGACCTAAAAGCTAATTGGGAGCCAATATACCCCTGAAGTACTGGAGTTACATAGGCAAATGTTGATATAATTACATGAGCAACTGCATGTTATGTCAGCTGAAGTTTCTGCATAGTTTTCAAGAGCAATCTGATGTAGAGCAAATTGCAGTAGTCCAGCCATGAGGTGACAATGGCATGCATGACCATGCACAAGGTTCATGAACCAGAAATGGCTGAAATTGGCACCCAAGATATAATTGAGTAAAAGCTTTCCAGGCCACAACTTCCATATGCTGTTCTAGTAGGAACTATGATTCCAGAAGAATCTCCAAATTTTGAGCCAACTTCATGCACGGGCACATATCCCTCTTTGAATTGAAGATGGAATATTTCTGGATTCAGTAAGCCTTGAGATTTGTGGCTGTTCTGTCTTGCTGGAATTCAGCCTGAAATGGATTTTATCCCTCCTGGTCCTTCAGATCAGGACTTCTATCACATCATCTGTTTGGCTAGAGGTGGAGATGCATACAGGATATCATTGCTATATAGTGATATCTCACTCTGACTAATGACCTCTCCTATGGGTTTCATGTAGATATTAAACAGAAGGAGAAAGAAAGGCTGATCCACACAGTACTTGATACTGGAGCTCTCATCAACTTAACCTCTCCCCTGTTGTCACCAATTGAAACTGCTCCCTCAACAGGAGAACCACCATAAAATGGTGCCTTCCCCCAACCCTCAGAGTTCAAAAAGATACTATAGCTGATGGTATCATAAACTGCTGAACAAGCTATCAGGACCAAAAGGGTCTCACTGATGCAATTTTTGTCCCACATAGGCCTATATCCTGACTTATAAGCATCCATATAATCCATTTCCTCCAGCATTCTCTGGAGTTGCCAGCCACCTTCTTTTTAAAGGCAGGAGGCAGGTATTTCTCCCTGAGGGATATATTCACCACTGCCTCAACCCAGCCTCCTGTCACCTACCTGGCAGCTTTCACAGTACAATGATCAGGCCCACAGTTGGCTGGACTAACCTCAAAGTACCTTGTCCATTTCCTCAGGATCTACCAACTCAAACTGATTCCAGATAACAACGCACAATAAATCCTCCTTCATCACAACAGGACTAGTTGAGCTGGTGTCCAATTCTGAGTAGATGCACATGATTAATCCTTCAAATGCTGAACAAATTCTTTATAAGAATGTACAAATTCTGGTTCAGATCTCGCCAGTAAGTTTGAGGAATCCTGAATAAAGTTGCTGGGCAGCTATCCCCAGATTCAATAAAGCCTTTCTTCATTACTCTTACTACAATTGTTATTTGTTTTGCAGCAGTGTTGTTCTTTACCTCTTTTGTCACTTCATCTCCTGTAGCTTCTCAATAAATTAAGGAGACCCCTTGGATAGGGGGACAAGGAGAGAATGCTCAGGAGCAATCTTGTCAAGTGCTGCCATTCACTACTTATTCCAGTGGTCAATCAAACACTTTGCTGCCTTTTGCATCCATTAGGAACCTGGGATGCACTTATTGAATATGGCCTTCCTCCCTGCAGAAAGTTGTGGTGTTGGAAAACTCCACAGAAGCCAAAGAATGACCTCACTGTGACAAAGGATTAATGACCCCATTTTTAGATGTCTCAGTTCAGTGGCTCCAAGTCAAAAACTGGTCTGATGTGTTGCCTCCTGCATGGGTCAGGCTTGGGACAAGCCCATGGTGACCATGAATTCATGAGCTGCTTCCCCTCCCAGGAAACTTACGTTGAAATTCCCCAGCACCAAATACAGCATTGTTTCAACAAAGTGATTTGCTAAATTGAAGCTGATGGTACCTCCTGGCACTATCTGGTAAAGACAACTGCTGATTGGGAAAGTAAACTGAACATTCTAAGTATATGGTAGGCTTTTTTGAAATGTTAATGTCAGTCAAATAACTTTTATTTGAAGTACTTAGAACTAGTACCGTAAGACATTGTGGTCCATCTATAGTTGATAAGATACAGAAATTTGAGAGACCATTTTTCCAGGTAATATCTAGTTTTTGATGAAAAGGTCACTTTGATTGCTCAGATGTAGCTGAAAAACAAAATGAATTAGCCAAGAGGACACTTGAGAGCCAAGCCCTAGAAGCAATTCCAAGGAGTCTAGCGACCACAGGACCAGTAAATTCCCTGATGGATAAAGCACAAGCCAACATTGAAATGAGAGGTAAGGGAAAAGTGGTTGTTCAACTAGAAATATGAATTTATGATTAACATAATGGTCTTTTCACTGAATGCATTAAGTATCAATTTATTGGTGGAGAGGCATCTAGAGACTATTCTGCAGACCAGATGCTATTTTGCTCTCTTGCAGACATCATCTTACAAAACTGGGTCAGAAAGGTGGCAAGGCGAATACTCATGAGCAAAGAGCAAGCATGATTGTAGCAAAATTCTATGGGCCGGTGCATAAAAACCTATTATTTCTTTCACTGCAAAAAACTAGGCACTGTTAACAAGAATTATTTGAAAGTTGATAACTTACTATCTTCTCTTGCAGGTTCCTGTTGGACTAAACCACTTTTGGCAAAAGAATGGGAGGCAACATTTATACCTGCAGTGGGAGTGCTCTGTGTTATTTTGGTCCTTCTAGGGCTAGGGAAATATTGGACAAAACCAAAGTGTAAACAGCTAAATATTCTTTAATAAAAAATACTGAAAGAACATGCTTCTATTCTATAACTACACAACGTTCAAAGTTCTAAATGGATCTGTTTGCTGATATGTCTGTTTATAATTTACATGACCTCTTAAGATATAGTGAGCTACAAAGTTTCTGAGATGGTCTCACTAAAAAGATTTTAAACCTATTAATCTGTCTCTTTATATGATTGGGGAAATAATGGACTATGAGATTAAATGTTTAATCCTATCTTCAAACAACATGTTATTGCACATTTCTTTTCCACAATTTTCTATTTATCTGAGCAATGTATGAGTAGGTTTATGTAAAATCAAATTCTGAAAAGTGATTCTTCAGGTTTTTGGATTGATAATATAAAGACTACATTTAGTGTTCTTACATAGATACAATCGCTGGTGGCATCTGGATACCATGGAAATGTATCTATCTAATGGAATCCTCTTGTGGAATATCTGATTATGTCACCTATAACCATGGTCAGTGCAAAGAGGATATCATATGCCTCATCTAATCTTCTGAAATAACTCAAGTAGCTTCCTGTAAATTTTTTCCTGCCATGTGTTTAGGCTTTGGTCAGTTTTTGATCCAACCAATTTTTAATACTGTCCTTGCTTCCAACTGGATTCTGATTTGTTTTGAAGTGTTCAAAAGTGCACATACCATCTCAGAATTTTTATATTGGCTGTCCTGGTGCTTAGAAATGACTGGAATTTGTAAAACTTCCAAACAAGAGTCACCTTGTGTGAGATGGGCAGCTATATAAATATGATAGATAGATAGATAGATAGATAGATAGATAGATAGATAGATAGATAGATAGATAGATAGATAGATAGATAGATACTGGGATAAGCTCTGCAAGTTTTTCTAAGTAATTCATCACTGCAACCTTTAAAATACATACAGTGGCTATTCTATTGCACTAGATACATTTCCCTGCCTTGATTAACAATCCAGCCTAGCCTAAATTTAAATCCCTATGAGGTGTAAAGGGAAAGAATGTAATATCCATAATTAAATCTCAAATGCACACAGGAACTGTGCTATTGAAAGATGCCTCTTCTAAAAATGTCAGAGGTTACCATGAGCCAAGAGGTCATTTCTCTAGCTTCATTTATTCATAGTTCCTTCTTAGCTGTACATAGCTTGAGCAGATATCAGACTTCTCTGTCAAAAATGTTTAGTTTTTGGTAAACTTGCGCTATCCTTGTTCTATCAGCTATCTTTTTTCCTGAAATTCTTCTAACTTCTTCTGATAATTCAAAAAGATCATACCCATCTTACACTCTATCTTAGAAATACTGGAGAGTCTCTGTGGCAGATGTTAAACTATAAATTGGCTTCATCTGGGAGAAAGTGGTTTCCTAGGTTTCTTGGCCCCAAACAATTTCAGGACTTTACAGGCTGGAAGATGGGTTTCTTCCAGTCTGCTTTTTTTTTTTTTGAAAAAGGGAAATAATGGGAAATAAGGGAAGGATAAACAGTGAAGAAAAGAATGTGGTGCTTATATCAAAAGCCTCATGAGCAAATGTGGGTTTTGAGAACACCTGTTCTAGAGGACATGCATGCTTTGGGGTCACTTTCAATGAAAATTGGTCTAAACAGTTCCTAAATTAAATACATTCTGAAGAATGTAAAACAAATGGCAGCTTTAAGTGTGAGATAAGCAATCTCTGTTACCTTTGTCAGAAAGGTCAAGTAACAGGGTCATAAGTTCATAAGTTCTGTGAGGAATTTTCATATATACTAAAAGAAAGCCTGTCCCAGTCATAACTTCTTTAATTAAAATGACCTTTTTCTTTTACCTGGTGTTCTCTTTAGGTGTGAATGTGGATTTCAGCATTAAGTTTTATGATTTTTGGGAATGATAGAGAGATCTAAATCTTTGGTGAAACTTAGTTCTTTGTATCACTTTTTTTTCCCAGTGAACAATAGCTGACCACCTTTGCTAGCTCATAACAAATGGACTATTCAGGTGAAGTTTTTCATCATAGGAAGATACAATGGTATGAAAAGCTTGCTTCATCTGTTGGCCTGCTTAGCCATTAGAAACATAGTGGGACAAATGGTTTCTTCTCTGCCTACTGGCATTCATAATAGCTGGTTGTAACTTGCTTTCTCTGAAAAAAGGATGTGCCTAACCCTTATCTGAACCTGAAAGAAATTGCTGCAGGAATACAAAAGGAAAAAAGAGAAGGAGAAGGAGAAATAAGCAAAACCCCCAAACCTTTCAGACTGCTGTTGCAAAGGAGGCTTTATTGAAAAGCCCAAAATCAAAGTTGTAGACTAAACAGTGTAATCCTACAATGTTTACTAGGAAGTAAAGTCCACAGTTTCTTCCCAGACTTACTTCAAGGGGCAGACAACTGCCTTGGTTGCCTCAGAACCACAAGGACTCCCTCTATTGAACTACTGGCTGTCAAGGAGGGAAGTGGTGGCCTCGGCCGCTTCTTGCTGTCTCCTCCCTGCCTCTTTTCTTCTTTCTCTTAATTCCCTTTTGAAGGGTTGATATTTTATTCAGCAGCTCCTGCTGGGCTTGAATCTGTGGCAGAAGTTCCTCAAAAAACTCTCAGTAGACAAAAAGATAACAGCTGCTGTTTGAAACTCTCGGAGCCATAGTCTGCGAGGTGGTGGTGGAGAGAGAAGAGAGGGCTGCAAAAGGCACTGTTTGTTAAGAATAATGAGGCAAAAAAAGTGACAGAGGTTTTTATTACAAATAATAGACAGCAAGCTTCAAACAACAACAGTGTGTCATTAGAAAAAAGCAACAAAGTTAAATAAATGTCTAATTAACAGGCTCTAGGAAGGTTGAATTTACTGCTCCACAGCTTCAAAAGGGAGAGTCAGTATGCATACAGGAAATGGAATATGAGTTTGCTGGAATTCCTCTTTCTCTGTTGCCTTCAGTTCAGTCGTGACTGGCTGCAGAAACAGGGGAAGGCAGAACTCCCTGAAGCACTGTCAGAGTGTACAGTAACATAAATTGTAGGGGCCTGCTATCTCGAGTTGTAGGTGCTTTTTGTGATAATAAATGTTTAAAGAGTACACATGCATTTTCTCCCTCTCGCACACACACTTCATGCTGTTTATATAAAGCTACAGTACGTGTTGGTATGCTATCAGCTGAGACATGATGAAGGAGGAACAAGGCTGGAATAAAGGGCCTGACTGCGTTCCCTCCCTGGGAAAAGAATAAGCAGGCAAGTTTGTTTATTTTGGATATATACTAAATTGTCCTTTTCACTGTCTTTGGCTGTAGAAATAATAATAAAAATAACTCAGATTCCAAATCTGGGGAATCACTGGAGGCTGGCAGCGTCAATGAAGCCAAAAGAGGCAGCTTCATGCATGAACAAATTAAATGCTGGAAACTGACAAACAATTCTAGTTAGTAGCTTTACCCATTCATTTAATAAAAGGAATGTTAAAAAGATAACCCTGTAGTTTGCCTTACCATTATTTTCCTAGATATTAGATTGCTGCTTTAATTCCTATATCAAGGTCTGATTTCATGTCCTGAATGAAAATGAAGCCTCCCGGTTGATGTTAGGCAAATCACTACATCCAAATTTATGTGTTACAAATATTTGGACTGTTTACCAAGTAAGCACTAGACCCCCCCCCCCCCCGAATACAGTATGTTTGTTTTGTGGCAAGTGGTAAAATTATGCTTTCACCCCCAATATGCTGGAGATGTATTATTCACGATTTCTACTTCCCTAAACTGACATGTGGATTTGGTGCTATGCATGTTCATTCAGAAAAATATCCTACTCTTTCACTGTAATTTCAATGGGGTCACTGCATGTATATCCTGGTATTCACATGGCTCCTGAAAACCTGGAGACCTGGACTGAACATACACAATTCCTAACGTGCCAGAAATCTGAAAGCCAACTACAGAAGATAGGCTTTGGGAAAGCCTATAATGCCTATGAACATGCTCCATAATTTCAGCAACTAGTTAAAGAAAGACAGTTAAAAAAAGCTACTCTATGGTAGTTATGGAATTTTTGAACTTTTTTTTTTTTTTTAGTAAAAAGAACTCAGTCTAAAATACTATGGCTCTTTTTTCATTAGAGTTCTATCTACCTGTCTGGGAGTGCTTTCCCCATTGTTGATCACTATCCTTCTCTTATTGCCTCAATCACCTGATTTTCCTTTAAAGCAATGGGTGACTGACCCTAATAGATTTTACGTGCCTTGAGGCTGTCTTTAAATGGTGTCAGAATAAATGAGAAAATATGTTAATGCTGGTATAGCTAGTAATAACTTAAGACTGGGTCATTCATGGGTTGGGCATGAAACAAAATAGCATCATGGAGATAGTGCAGAACAAAAAAATTATTGCCAGGCTTTGTTTGTATCATAGTTGGGGACCAAGTATGGGTGTAATCTATGAATGTCTCCATAGTGCTATTAATACATAATAGCATAATGTGATTTTGCACTGAAACAAAACTGAGGCCTGTCTCATGTTTTCTGGTGGTGTCAGTGTCAGTTATGTTATCAGTTCTTGGACTTTATTTAGACCTACAGAAGAAAGTGCATATACTAAAAAAGCAGCTTGGGATAATGGATATTTGAATACATGGAACCTGCTACAATTTCAGGTATGTATTCAAAATCAAAGCATGAAGCATGATGGGGAAAAAAGTGCCTTGATAAATGTTCACATCAACAAAAATATCACAAATGTTTCCTTTAAACAACAGTCAGTCAAATCACACCATCTTTTTTTTTTAAAAAAACTTGTCTTTTGTGTAAGTGATAATATTCCAAATGGATCAAACGTTATATTGGAAGACAGAATGATATAATACAAAAAGGAGTGGAATTACTTTGTGAGTGCAAACAAAACAGAAAATCAGCAGCCTTGGTGGATTTTATATTTCCACCAGGGAAATTATATTTCAGTTAATTTGAAAAATGGGGCTGAAGCAAGTAATGACTCATTTTGAAATATTTGTATGTAGTGGTGGGGTGGGGGGAAGGAAATAAAGGAAGCTTACATTCTTACCTATATTGTTTCATTGTTAGAGTTCAGTGATTCAAGTAGATATAATTTTAAGGCTGAATGGGATAATAGTACTGTAGGTTTGTCAGTTTTGACTTTATACAAGTAAATACAAGACATTCTCCAGTTTTACCTTATATTAAGATAAAATAAAATGATATTGTTTAGATCCCAACTGTTGGTATCTATCTGACATACCTCTCCAATATTTACACATCCCTATACTTGTGCAAATATACACAGACCTATCTCTCTACTTATTTCCTGCTAATTAGAGAAAATGCAAATATCTTTGAATGCTACCATCTAAACTAAACCATCCAGTAGCAGGGGTGGTAGTGAAGCATTTGGCAATGTATACAAAATTAATATATTTTGGATGGGAAATGCAGCTTAATACTAATTCCTTTAGTATTTCAGTACGAGTATTGCTTTATATTTCAGTCTTGTGAACATCTTTATTAGACATTTGAACAGAGTTGCCAACCAAAGAATGTTGACTTTGAACAGCATTAACTACTACTACCAAAAAAATGCCAAAAACACCCAACCCTTATCTTGAAATAAGTAATTGTATAAAGGGCAGAGGGATAGACAGCGTTTCAGGAGTGGTGGCCACATTGAGAAATTTGAGTGGATGTTGTGGGACTTACATAAAATGACTCAACTGGGGATTTGCACATTCACAAAATGGCTGCCAAGACAGATGCAGCCTATAACAAAACACCAATTTATGGAAAGAAAAACAAGAATGGCTGCTGCTGGACACCATTTTAAACCTTTAGACTAGAACCCTTAGCGCTGGCCTGCAATTTGTCCCATTTGAAAAGTACATAGATTCCAATACTTATTATAATTTATCTGAACCTACACTACTTCTAATTAGCAGTTACATGTGGAAAGGGAAACTTGAAGCAATCTTCTGAATTATAAACACCTGATTTTTGGCATTAGAGAAACACACCACACAAATACGTGTGTATATAGTTACAGTAGATGACTCAGAAATAGAGGTATCTAGTAATGCTCCTAGTTTTCCAGTGTAGCTACTGTACATTAAAAAACCTGGGTTTTTCAAAGATAGGGTCTGTTAAGGTTCAGGGAACACTTTGCAGAATAAGTGATTCTATAAACACTCTATAAACAATATGAAGGAAAAAATGGGCTAGTTTCCAAGCAGAGGAAGAAATATAGTAAACAATTTGAGGCAGAAGTGGGAAAACAGAAGACAAAAGAAAGCTTCTGCAAGGAAGATGGAACTAGTGATAGTGAGGTCTACAAGATTGGGCATCTTAAATGCTGGAATTACTATTAAATTGGCAGAAAAATAACTGGAAGTTGGTAGAAAAAAGTCTGAGAAGCCTGTAGTCAAGAGATATTGATATTTTAAGTCAAATTAGACTTAAATCTTTACCCATCAACCGGAAAATTCCTCTTTCTTTGTAATCTTGTTTTTATAATCTCAAAGCCATGTTTTTTTGTTTTTCTCCTGTGTAACAGCAGCAAACCTCTAATCTATAATAGCAGCCTTCTGAAGGTTTGTTGTACCACTAGGTAATATGAAGTGGCTAAATGCCAAGATAATTCCCTTGACATCTGCCAGGGTGTCCCTTCTACCTGAATTTGCTTAGGTTTTTTTTTTTTTTTCCTTCTTTAATCACAAAGATCGTGTGTGAGAGGGAGGAAGGGAGGAGGTACAATGTAAAACAAAGCACTAGCTTCAAACTTAATTTTTATTTATAAAAATGCCCTTGATCCCCAACAGGCACCATAACCATATTTTAAAGATTTAAATGATAGCCAATGGCTCTGCCTTTTTGGGGGGGAGGGGAGTCTGTCCTATTGTCCAGAACAAAAGAACAGCAACAGTAATCTGGAGTGATAGACATTCCAGGGTGCTACAAAGAATGACTGCCCACACCCATTATGAAGGCATTTTGTGAATATACAAGCCACTACCCCCCATCCCCCCAATCCCTCCAAGGTTGTGTGTGCTGCTACAGATATTCACTTTCCTTTGAGTGTGGAATCAGCCAGTTACATGACTGAATGAACAGGCAAAAAGGCACCCACTGGAGGTATTGTTTGTACACTTGTAGTGCTCTGCTTAGAATGCAATGCAAAATTGTCTTGCACACCTATCTGTAGTGTCCTTTAATGTTACCATACACACACACACGAACACACACACACACATGAACACAAACACACACACTCTTTTGAAACAGTATTAAAACTGGGTATTATAGCTAAAAATTCTGAAGGACTTGAAGTTGCAGAAACTGAGATATGTCTTCATCACCATTAGGTCCTCTCTTATTCCCTATCAACACTGAAATAAAAATTCTTTTCCCCCCAGTTTGGCATTCCCCAGATATGTGGGACTATATATTCCATCATTTCAGGAGAGATATTGACCATGCTGGCTGGTGATGGGAATTAGAATTCAATGTCTCTAGAGTGCTTCAGTTTGTGAATGCTATCTGAGATGCTAGTACAATCTTGCAATTGATTAATGTAGAAATCAATTACTTTGCATTAACGCTTGTATTTGCCCATGCAGTAGAACAAATGCCTAAGTCAGCATTGTTTGCTTCTGTTTGTTCTTTTCACTTAATCATATTTTGAAATGTTGATGAGCAGTGGTAAGGAAATGTACTGCAGAATAATACCACTAAACAAAACAAGACGGAATATCTGTAAACATCCATCAAGTTTGGAAGAAGAAAGAAAGAAATGATGACATTTTTCCACCTTCATCACAGGTGATAGAGAACTTTGCACATGACAGCTTAAGTGTCACATCTTTGAGGAAAGCACAGTTCAACAGTCCACAAAATAGTCTTGTTGGTAAAAATGGTGAAGAATGAAACAAACAATACAGAGGGAAGATGTCCAGGGCTTTGCATTGTACAAAGTGCCCCTTGCTTTCCCACACAGAAGAGTTCTGGGCTAACTTGTATAGTGGTGAGATGTTGCACAGTATTATCTTTGCACAGAAGGCATTATTTCAGCATTGAAGCAATGAAGGAGAACAGGAATTGGATATTGAGGTCACAGAGGGGAACAGCATGAGGTGCCATTTACATGCTGGGAACAGGTATTGAGGATACCAGGTTCTGACTCAGAAGCCTCTAAAGCACTGATCTGAAACTGCTGTGTGTCACCTAAACCTGGCAGGTATAGTCAAAGTAGGTGACTATAGGAAAGTAGGAAAATGAAATAGATAGACACTGATACGTGCATAAGGACCACAGACCACAGTCCATTTTTCCCTAGAAGTAACAGGCTACTAAGTGTTTGTGATTTATTTTTTTGCTCATTAATTTCAGTGAGTAGATCTCTGAAGTCCCCTGCACGCACCAGGAAGAGGTTGAAAGTCAAGTGCTATCTGCATTAAGGGATGAGTTCTGTGGCATATCAATGGGAGGCTAATTTAAGAGGCTTTGATAAGAAATGTTTGCTTGTTTATACAATTCTTGCTAGTCTTGAAGTAGAATTTAAACCTCTTCAAAGGTGTCTGCAGGGAGGGGCTAAAAAAAAAAGAAGAAGAAGAAGATGGCAGCCATAACCATGCGATCAAAGCTCTGCTCTTTTTTATGTACTTTATGTAAAAGCCCCTGAACCTCTGAAGAATCCCAAGGGGAATGTGAATAAACTCTGTCTATCTGAACAAGCTTTTCTTGTCCTGCTAAGTCAAATGAAAATTCTTTTTAGGCAGAGGTGACCTCCAACAGTTGCTATTCAATAGTGCTTTTTGTTTGCCAGGGATGGGGAGTATTAAATAATTTGAAAAAGTTGTATAACAATTAATCAAATTTAATTACTACTGGCACTACCCACTAATTTTTGGTGTTCAGGCCTCCAGCAGACTATTCAAAGATGAAGTATAATCCTCAGCTAGAAAATGCGGTCTACTTCTTGTCCAGTCCAACAGAAATTCTCCCACAGCGGCCAACCAGTTGCCCATTGGAAGGCTACCATCAGAATATATAGCCATTTGGTTTCTCATATTATTCCTCCACTCTGCAGTTCATAAGTAGTAAACAAATAGAACGGCTTTCTGCTGAGTTGGACCTCTACTTCAGTATTACAGTTCTGATGACTTGTGATAAGAAAATAGGAAGAAGAAGATTTGACTACAATCTAACCACTGTTAATATCTATAGGGCCTGATAATTTGAGGGACCATCTATCTCCCATATTTTCTGCCCATTCCACCTGATCTGGCAGTCGGCATCCTCTGAGTCTCATTGATTAACATCATCTTGTAGAACACAGGAAGCTGGCCTCTCTGTCATGGTGTCTGTCTTCTGGAACAGCATTGTCCCTGGGATCTGCCTGGCTCTGACTCTGACCTTATTTAAATAAACCCTTTAAAGCTAGTTCTATCTCCAGGCCCTGGATCAGGGTATGTGATGGCCCCCTTGTGTGATGTTTGGGTCTTTTGAATGGTTGTTTTTTTCCCAACTTTCTCATTTTGATTATCTCATTCCTTGTTTGTACTTCTGTTTTTTATTGCTGGATTCTGTAAACTGCCCAGAGTCATAACAGATTAGAGAGGCCTATAAAAATCAACAAACAAACAAATGTATAAGATAAAAAAATCTGACTGCAGAATATACTCTAATACCGTTTTATATTTATTTGTTGGGCTGCAATGAAATGTAGTTACTTAGGAGTAAGCAACAAAAGGCAAATGGGATAAGTTGTTCATTTTGTGCTGCTTTTTAAGAGTGATTGCTGTTATGTGGTTCATTAAACAGAGAAACCAGGAAAACCTATCTGTTGTGTCTGTAATAGTTGGAATATGTGTTGCTCAGTGCAAAATGGAAATCAATAAGTGGAGGAATTCTGCTATAAGGATCAATTAGGGCCATGTCTCACTTTTTAATCATTTGTAAAACAGAGGATTGCTGCAGTACGGGAAGAGAAGGAAAAAAACATCTGTCTCCCAAGGACATCCAACCAAATCTGCTTAGCCTCCTAATGCAAGCCTGAATAAGTTCTAATTAACTCACCCACAAGCCGTGACATTCTTTAATGTAGCTCTGGAGTACCTAAATAGGTAGATAGAAATTCATTCCTGCTTTTACCAAAACATCAAACAAGCATACTTTCTAATCACTCTGATTGGGTAGCTAAACAATCAATATGTGGAGATTCCTTTCTCTGTGTATGCATGTGTGTAAAACAAATTTGATGCCTGGAACAAATATTGCCAATAAAAGGTACTACAATGAGAAATTTTCAGTATATGGTCTCTACAAGAGATAAGGTCATATGAATCATTGTCATAAACTGCTAGTTTCCTAAAGTTCGATATACAGTATAAAAATGTTTTGTAAAAGTAGGTGAATTTTTTTAAACAACTGTACTTCTTTGATGGCTATTCTGTAGATAGGGTCTAATAAATGAACCAAGCCCTCTGCTGTATTTGTTGAGTGTCTGTGTTCCTTTAGATTTCAAGAAAATATTAAGCTATTCCTGATTACCTGTTTCTCTAGGGAAAGAAAAAATCTTTGTCTGAATTGTCTGAAAAAATATACTTTATACCAAATCAATAAACTAAAGAAAAAATCTTGTTCTAAATTAATTTAAACAGAATTAATGAACAATTTTCAGTCCTGTACTATTATAGAGCCAATTATCTCTGTTCATACAGAGAGCTAGAATAATATATTATGGCATGCTGTTAAAAGGAACACAAATCAACTTTGACCAGCATTGATAAACAATATGATGGTAAATTTTCTTTGCTTTCTTCTTCTTTATCTATGGCCTTTAAGATACAATCAGTGTCTGGTTTTTATTGGATAAAGCCTAAATAGCCTAGGTCCTAAAATCTATTGTCACCTCCAGATTGAGAATTCATTCCAAAATCCATCATTGTCCAAATCTGGATTTTTCTTTTGAAAAAGTTTTCAGTGATTGAGGATAGCAGCAGGGAAATGCTAGTGTATTTTTGTTATCAATAAGTTTCTTTTGTTTTAAATGCTTATAAACATTCCTGAGTCTTAATCTGTTTTCCGCATTTTTTTTATTAAGATGACATCTTGTTGTGAACTACTTTCTCATAGGTGTGGCTAATTGGTGGGCTTTCAAGGGAAGATGGCAGACTACAGACAGCTCTGTCAACAAGTGGAGCCAATGTTTGAGGCAATTTACATGGGAGCTGAAGCAGATTGGCTCCCTTTGATCCTCTCTGGATTAAAGAGAGAGACATGAGATTGCCCAAGCTGTTTCTCTTTAGAGTAGTGCCTTTTCCTCACATAGAGACCTCAAGACAGTGATCTTGGGTAGGTGGGGAGAAACTGGGACACAGGAGAATTCATCATATTTGCTCCAGCTGCAAATGGAGCCTTTCAAAGGACATTAAGTTCATACACTTCCTGTGGTAACTAATTTTGGAAATTGTCTATTAACAGTTATAAAGAAGTTAGACACTTTTGGAATGACAAGGCTGGGAACACGAGGTGAGTGAGTGCTTTCAATCCTCAATATAAGAATATGATGGTCTACTTTTATAATCTTTAAGAACTTAAAATAAACAGCAAAAAGTAAGACAAGGTTTTGGCTACAGAAAGTTTTAAGGGCTCAGAACACATTGGAGTTTTGGACTTTGAATATTAAGATTTTGATTATTTTTTTTCAAGTATGTTTGTGGGAAAGAAAAATATTGTTTTGTGAGATTGGAGTTATAAGACAAGCAATTTATAATGGCGTTTACAGACATCTTTGAAGAACTGCATAGAGACCTATGTCATGAAATGTCAGCTATGCTGTGTCTTCTTGAGAACAGTTTCAGTTCTCCCAAATGAAGATCTTACAGAATGAGATACGCAGCAAAATTTACTTGAGGAAAATATAGAGACTTTGAATAAAAATCTGTCAGAGGACACAGAGAGAAAACTGGATGAGGTTCTAAAAATTGAGAAGGAAATAAAAATGATAATCCCAGAAAACAGTTGGAATAATTTCCCTTTGTTGGATTTACAAAACAGACTGTTTAAAGTGCTAAAGAAATTTGTAACAAGGATCAACAATCATCTGAATGGATTAAAGAGAAAGACCACCCTGTATAGAAGAAAAAAAGACTACAAAGTTGGTTTATTTGATCAGGGATAAAATGGGATATGTTGTTATTCTGGGTGGTTCCTTCTGGATTTATTATTATCTTAATTAGAAAATATGGTGTACTGGACTTGCCTACATTAAATATGATGTAAAACCTTTTTACCCTATAATTATTTTATGTAATCCTAATTTTATAGTACTTAAACTGGCTTTACATTTAACTGTTTCTCTTTATTCAAAGTAAGGAAGTTTGGAGAATTTGTTTTTTTAAAGGAAATTAATTCTCTTTGTTATGTTAAACATTACTTTTTTGTCTACATTGGGATACTGGGATTGCTTTATATTTGTGAAACATAGATGGGCCTATAGTTCAGAGTGGAGATATGGAATGTGTCTTTGAATGGTGTAAGTTGTTATTTGGAATGACGTGTATTGGGGCTTGTCTTTTATAAAGGAGAAATGGTCTCTTTTTGTCATTTGTTAAACTTGCTTTGTTGCTGTTGCTGTTGTTTAAATTAGGACCATTTTAAGACTTTTAAATGGGATTTTGTTATAGTTAAGAGGTGAGGTATGGAATGTTAAGTTTTATATATGTTAATTAATGTTAAAATCAGAGCCTTGTTTGGATCTTTTGTTGGTATCTGAATTGAAGAAGACATTAGTTATTTGATTTGCCTATTGTTAAGAAGTGGTTATGGGATGAAAAGTTTTATATTTCTTAACTAAGAGGAGGTGAAGAGATTAGGGAATTGTTTAAACTTGCCATGATGAGGGTGGGGAGTTGTTTTCTTGATGGGAGATTATACATTTTTTAATTTTTTTACAGTTCTTTTCTTTCTTTCTTTTTCTTTTAGTCTGTATTATGTTTTATTGTTTTATTCAAAACTTTTAATAAAATTATTTATATCATATGTGGCTAGTTGGAAATGGATTAAGAAGTTGAAGTGTGGTTAATTTTAGGATTTAGGGACTAGATTCATGGAGAACACAATAAATTGGCTTAGATGATGGCAGATTTGAGATTATGGTGTGAAGGAGACAGAAAAGAAAATCTGATCAGTGGTAGACTGTTCTTACACAGTATCATCAGAGTTTGGAAGAGGATCCTGGACTGAGCTGGTTCAGAGGATCATATCCAGTACAGTTGTGTAAGCTGTATTGTACAGTGGAATTCTGCATGCTGAATGCCATCTGGATAAGACAGTGGCATCAGCACAGACAGTATGGGCTAGAACTAGAGCTAGAGGACAATTCAGGGTAGAGATCTGCTGAGGGCTGAACCTCCGCTGAACTTAGAGTGATTCATATTGCTTGCTATGTGGAAGAGATTGTGGGAAAGCTGAGTGAGTTGGTTGAATGCTTAATCTCAGAAAAGGCAACTCAGTTCATGTGCTGAGATATGAGGAAAAAAGTGTTCCAAAAAGACTCATTGTAATCAAGGCTGGGAACTACTGTTATAGTTTTTGAGACTTACTGCATTACTCCCAACTAACATTAAAGGTACTTCACTAAAATCTGTGTCATTCTTGTTTCCTTGGACTTACCAGCTGCATGGGCCTTGACACTGGGGGTCTGCAGAAAGTAGTACATTATTTTTTTCACAACCAGGATTACAATGGCAGGACTTGGATTAAACTTAGAAGATACTGGTAATAGTGGCATTGGTAACAGGTTTGTCCCTCAGGAACATATAGAGAATGGAGGGGGGGGGGAGCCAGAGGTGAAGACTGCTGGCACATTCTGTGCCCAGATGGTCCTGGCAAGGAAGGGAGGACTGCCCAACATTGGATTGCTGAAGGTCTTATAATCATGATGATTGAAGTCCCTGAACTGCTTCCTGTTAGGCTGGGAGGTTTGGTGATGTAAGGGCCCCAATCATAAACCATCTATAGTTGTCAGTCCCACTAGGTAGACCAGACCAAAAAATCAGCTCCACAAGAAGACTAGAACTACTTTTATTTTGACAACCTATAATAACAGAATAACAGAATCATGAAAGTCTGATTGTATCTCCCCCATGTTATATTCCAGCAAATCAGGGACATGCCTACCTGAGCTGCTTCCAAATATTATCTTGTATCTCAGGGCTTAAAAAAAATGTTTCAGTCTCCTTTGCCTAGGTAATGATTTTTGCATATTTTGTCAAGGTCATCTTCTGTACTCTGTACAATAGTGTGCCCTTGGATGAATTGGATATCCTGGGGATGCCTGCTGGAATAATACATTTGGCTAACCACTCTAGGTGTAAGATGGAGTAGCTTGGGGGTGGCTCCCATTTGTAGGGAGAAAATGAGAAGGAGGGGGAGGGATCCTGGCACCTGGACTTTAGTAAGAGGGTATTCCCACTAGATGTCATAGGATATCTTTTTGTTAGTTACTAGTTGGATGATATAAGTTTTGTGTTAAGTGGTGGAAGGATAATTAGGGTCTTAACTACATTGTTGGCCTCCAATGCTGTTGGCAGATATCTCAACTGCAATAGCGGGTAGGGAGGCAGATGAACCCCAGTTGTGATGGGTCAAGGGATATATGTACTAGGTTTGCTGTTCCAGGGAAAGTTTCAAGCACCTTAAGTGCATAGTACAACAAAGGAATCAAAATTCACACAGATGTTGTTTAATTAGCTTTAATGCCAATAATTAGGAGTTAGAGTGCAGAATTTTGAGAACTGAGATAAGAACCCTCCAGCCTTTCTTTATTAGTGAGTTCATTAAAATAGGGTTTCTTTGAAGCTTTTGAATCTCTTTTTCTCTCAATGTTTGCCTGAGGGATTAAGTGTTAGTTTGTTAGATAAGTCTATAATGGGATCTCCTATCAGCTGATTGTGTTTAGAGATACTGCTCTTCCTTTCTCAGCCTCAGCACAATATCTTACAAGAAAGGAGACTGACAGTCTGTTGATCCCCATTTTGGGGGATAGCTTCAATCCTGCATCACTGGTGATTGTAGCACCAAGCTGAATTGATGATGGTAAATGCCAGATCCATTTGTAAAAAGCTCTTGTTCATCCATGATATTGTGATGGACAACTGATCAAACATGATATGTATTACTGAAATCTGATTGGGCAAGGGAGATGTCACCCTGTCTGAGTTCTGTCCTCCCAGATTTCAGGTTATTCAGCAGGCTCAATGCTATGACTGACAGCAGGGTGACATTGATCCTAAAAGACATCTTACTTAAAATAAGGGCACTGGTTCTCAGATGTTGGGGTATGAATACCTGTTTGTTTGTTAGGCTGAAGAGACAAAGTAGGGATCATGCTAGTGTATTGACCATTTTGGTGCATAGAATGATCCTTGCCTGAGCTTATAGCTTTGGTTTCTGGATTCATTTGGAATCCTCTTGCTTCTTGCTTCTGGATAACCTGGGGGTGGGGGTGGGGAGACTCAGCAGTTCATGAATTCAATGGCAAGCATTATTTTTTCCCAAATAACCTCTGACCTGACAAATTTAGGTAGCCATATATTAGACCTAATCTTTATCTTAGAGTACTTGTGAAGGGCATTACATTTAGCCCTTTGCCCTAGTCAGATCACTACTTGGTCCAGATGAAGTTGACTGCTTTCCAAGACTCTGTGGGTGAATAATATGATGGTCTGCCCCAAACATTTTGGAGTAGGGTGGGTACTTGGAGAGTTTTCCAGTGATCTGAGAGCAATTCCACTGAATTTCTAGTAGCCACTGCCAACAGGAGGTGATGCAGGCTCTTAACATGATTGTTACCAAGAAGTCTATCTGTGTTGGCCAATTCCAGATGGCTCCTTGGTTTAGTGAGGGTCTCCAAAGGAATAAAGTGGTAGAAGGGATCCCTGGAGAAAGACAAAAATTGAACCTGTGGATATAACCTCAACTTCGAGCCTGCACTGTGATGATAAGGAAGGTGAAGCACCAAAGCTTCTTTCATGATGCATTAGAAGGCTGTTGATAGATTGGTGAATTTCTCTGCTTCCTTACTCCTCCTAATCTTGTCAGGAAAGCAAGCACTAATCTCTTTCCTTGTCTGGGCAGGTATTTGAGGATATATGGTTTCCACTGATAAACCTTTTGGATGATCCCCTTTCTGTTGCTTTCCCCTTGCACTCTCACCCAGTTTATCCACCAGTGGACTGGCAAAAAATAATAGAAGAAGAAATACAAACAGTTTACTTCCTATCACTTGCACTAGAAGGAGAAATAATTGATCTCTTGTTAATCTCACCTGATTAAAAAAGATACATCTCTTTAGCATTCTACCAGTGAACTTGTAAAAAGAACCTCACCCTTTCACTTGTGTACTACTTAACTTGAAAACAAAACAAAACAAGGCCAGTCTTTTACTAGTCCACTGGTGACCTTTTAAAAAGTCCAATGTTTCATCTACCTTTCAACTTAGAATGCAAGGGCTATGGAAGGCAGTAAGGAGTGACTGGAGAGGAATGGTTGTACCTGCCACAACTGCCAGTTAGAGTGCAAGCATTTGCTTATAGTGAAATTAAACACAACAGTCAAACTGCATAGAGACAGCTGTGTCAGCAGGTATTGTAAAACATTACTTTTGATGCAGAGCAAAAAAAAAAAAAGAATAAAGATAGGCAGGGGTTGCTTTCATGATGGGCTGGTTCATGAAGGGAGGTTGAGGTTGATATGTGGTCTTGTCTTCAAGACATGTTTTGTGGGCCATGCTAAGGCAAGTAGGATCTGCAGATAAGTCCTAAGAATAATGGTAAGCACCACTGATGGATCAAATCAATATTGTTGGTGGTATGCATACAGTACGTATATTGCTAGTAGTGTACATATTTTGTTGAAGCTGAAATGAAAAGAAGGAGAACAAAACAGAAGGAAGAAAATCCTACCCGCTCACACACATGCATATTGCTGGGTAGAATGATTTAAAATTTGATATAAGTCACTGATTTTTAAAATCAACTTCTCCATTTGTATGTTGGCTTTAAAAAAAAAAAGAATTACATTGTCAATGGTTTATATAGCTATTAAAGCAGGATGATTTATTACTTAGCCTAAACTGTACTACCATCTTTTTAATATATTCTTTTGAGAATATATATTGGAACTGTAAACATGTGCTTGGGCCTTTATGTAGACTACCATAATTCTTTTAAATACTTCATGACAAATGTGGAGTGGATTATAGGACATGGACTTGTTATTAACTTAATTTTAAAAGTTCCCATTTTTTGTTTTAATTTCCAAGTAAAAGTTCTGGTCAGAATCATTGTGTGATATGACAAAACCTGCATGCTGAAGCACTAAAGTTGCAATGAGAGCTTTTCAGAGTCTTATGTTCAGGGCTGATTTCATTGCCTATGGAGAATAATGAGCATTTGGGATGGAAAAATTTGACTTCTTGGGGCCCATTTTAACTACAGAGTAGCTGTTTTATATGCATGCCCAATAACTAAAGTCCAATCTCTGGAACTCTAGTTAAAGCTCAGGTTGTTTGAATTTTCTTGGTTGACTCCGAGGGAGACGCTGCCAAGCAAAAGACAGAATAATGAATTTAGCTTCTTCATAGTACTTAATGAAATAACACAACTTTATCAATTTGCCCCCACAGAATATTTGAATGGTTCCTAATTTCATGATTTGGGGCTAATGGAGTTCATGGGACTTGTGACCCTCGGCCCTTCTATCATTCTCATGCTGTGGTTTGCTGAATACATCTGGCTAGAACTCTTTCTGCCTTTTAAAAGTTCCAGCACCAACAGTGTGGTAGCCAGTCATGATGATCCTGTTAGGATCAGCTTCTCAATAGGTCTTGGGTCTTATTATAACTAGTTCTCATGTATCTGTGAGAACCTGAGTACATTATATTAAAAAATGTTCCAAGACATTCTGGCAGAGAATCCAGATGCCTCCCCATGGTGAAATAAATCTGCCTATCTGCCTTATCTTTTAATGGTTCTCTTAATGTTTGCATTTATTTTAATTCATGTTAAACTTTTATATTATATTCTGTATCTTACTTACTGACAGCCACCTTGAGTGCTTAGCTGAATTGACAGGCAGGATAAAAATCAAATAGAGAGAGTGAAGAGAAGGGATCTTCCCACCCATCTTCAGGCTACTACCAACTGTCTTGCATAGGATTCTAGAAAATTATTTCTTTGCCTGTTTTTAAATAACATTCATTATATTTTTATTTGCAAGCATTTGAATTTATTGTAAGCTGCTTTAATCCAGCCAGGATATAAATAATTTTAATAACTAATTCACTAAATAATGACATCTATTTATCTATTTACTTCAGCATTATAAATTGTGTAATAAATTTATTGAAATTTCCTTTCCTCTGTGAAAGAAGTCTGTTTTTTTTTTTAAAATCCATTTCAGAATGATTTACCAATTCTTATGTTTAAAAAGTTTATGTTATTACTTCATGGAAGCAGAGGAGGGATCCCCCTCCCCTTCCAGATGGTATGGCTGCAATTTCTATGGCCTCCTGGATTCCTGATTTGTAAAGCCTATGGAGGAGTTTCCTCTTGATGTCTTTCCTTGGGTCTGAATTCTCAGAAGTGGGGAGGTGTTGAAAAGATTATTGTAAAAGACAACATAACCTGCCCTAGACCTACTCAGTCATCTCATAATTAAAGTATGTGGGAGGGTCTTTATTTTGCACTCCACCAATAAAAACACAATTGAAATTTTCTCCATTTAAAATTTCAAAACCATGTTCTTTTCTATCAAATGGCACAAATTGCACAGAAAATCTCAGCACAGCACTAGCAGTAAACTTTAACAAGGCTAATTTCATTATTCTAGATGGACATATCCTTCCATCATTCAAAGACATCCTCAGCAAGAGAAGATTGTTGCAAGCTTATGATTATTGGCAACAAACTATGGAAGACGCCGAAAGAACAAGAATCCCCAGAGCAATGAGAGATTTGTCAACTTGCTATCAAACACTGAAATCAACAATCTACAGCAATTATGGAACCAGTTCAAGAATTTCCTCCAGATCTAGAGGAGAACTATCAATGATCCTAATATTGTGATGAATGAGACGCATCATGAGCAAGCTTTTCTGTATTTCCAAGACAAACTTAAGAATAATCAAGATTCAGAAAAATGAAAATGATGAAATGGAATTGCCATTACCAGAAGATATGATTCTGCCAGCAAGAACTGTGGAGGAATGTATTGATTTCATCTACCTGACATTCGAAAATCCTGCAGAATTGTTCTCAAATAACTCTATCTTGGTTACCTTCAATGAAATGATAAGAAAAATAAATTCCACATGCATTAGACACTTCCCTGGAATCATGAAAGAATACTGTTCCTTCAGTGCCATCAGTGAAGGAGCTAAAGCCACTCATTTTCTAACAGAATTCCTTGATTCACTTGAACTTTTTGGATTGCCACCACACAAACTGGAATTGAAGATAGGATCTCCCATCATTTTAATGAGAAACTTGGATCTTCCAAGGCTTTGCAATGGAACGTGGATGAAGAACTCCACAAGAATCTCATCATGGCAAAATTAAACATTGGTGTGTTCAAAAACAACATTATCATGATTCCAAGAATTACATTCAGTTTATCAGAAGATGAAGATATACCTCTTCAGCAGGCCCAGTCATGCTTTGCTGTCACTATATATAAAGCACAAGGACAAGCCATGAAGAATATGCTGATTTATCTGAAGAAAATGGTATTCCAACATGGTTAGCTATATGTCGCTTTAAGCTGGGGAAAAAGAAGTGAAAGTGTTAAAGTATTCTTAAAGGATGGTAGATCAACCAGAAATGTTGTCATCAAAAGTGTCCTTTGTTAAAAGAAAAGCATCTATATTTCTCTTGCTACACATCTTTCTTCTTTAATAAATTGATGTTTTCTTCTTTAATCTTCAGAACAAACCAATAGCAACCTGCCTGTGGTCATTCTGATTCTCTATTTAGATAAGGAAATATCTCTAAAACGATGACCTAACTGGTCATTAGTTGTCTAAAGAAGACCAAACTAATGACAACAGGTAGGACAACCAGCCTTAGAACTGACAATGAAGATATCAACATGCTTCTGCCTTTTAGGATCAACCATCAACAGTAAAGGAACAAGCAGTCAAGAAATACGCCTCAGACTAGCACTTGGTAAAGCAGCCATGAACACCTTGGAAAAGATATTCAAATGTTGTGATATGTCTATACCTACAAAGATCAGAATCGTGCAAGCCATGGTATTCCCTGTCACACTCTATGGAAGCATTAAGTTGGACTTTAAAGAAGCAGGATAGGAAAAGTATTGATGCCTGTGAACTTTGGTGTTGGAGAAGATTCCTGAGAATACCATGGATAGTCAAGAAAACAAACCAATGGATCATTGAACAAAATCTGCCCAGAGTTCTCACTTGAGGCACAAATGACCATGCTCAAATTACCCTACTTCAGACACATTATGTGAAGACCCAGCTCTCTGGAAAAGGCTCTGAGGCTGGAAAAGGGGGAAGGAAACAGAAGAGGACGACCAGCAGCAAGGTGGCTGGACTCAGTTACAGTGGTGATGAATGCACCATTGGGAGACTTGAAAGAACAGGTTAGGGATAGATTGTCACGGAGAAGATCTATCTATAGGAGTCAAAAACAACTTGATGGCACATAATGAATCAATCACTGATATGGAAGAGAAGCCCCTTCTTTCTGCATTTGCAGCAGATATGCTGCCCCTTTCAAACTCCTGACCTAGCTGTCTTGTTTAGAGGAGTAAGAAAAAGCACTTGCATACCACAAGCATAATCTATTGCTCCTCTCTTCGACTGGACTTGCTAGCTTCTCATTCACCTTAAATTCTGTGGACAGGTATTCTGATCACAACTGCAAAACTAATTCTAATTTGATGTCTGAGAAGCCATTAAGTAGCAATGCTTTATTATTGAGGCCATTGGACACAGACATATTTGGTAGTTATCTCTGACTCTCTTGCTCCCATGATGATTAATATAGTCTAAGTCATCCACTTTCACCTGCACCTCTTCAGCTGCTTGTGAAGGAAGTGATGACTATATTACAAGGGGCAAGGAGTGCAGATCAATGCAGAGAGTGAACACAGAGGAGAGTTCATCAAGAAGTCTCTCATGACAGAATTACTTCGAGTCAGCAAGGGCTCTCTCCTTTACTCATGTTCCACACAAATTGAATGCATATATTTTCACTGATGTTCTTTACCTGATGATCCTATTATTATAACTGCATGGGAACTTGCTATTGACAAGATGAATCTTGTGCAACATCTAACAGCAAAAGGTGTTTTTGTTTTTTTTAAGTCCTACTGGGCTGCTCTAGGCATTTTATGAACTACAGATTCTGTGAAAGCTCAGATCACAAAATGTGTTTCCTAGGGAAGATCTTCATCCGGGAAGCCTTTTAGTTTGGGCATAAAACTAATCAACTCACAGCAATAGAAAACAACAGCAGCTTGAAGTAATGATAAAAAAGATTAGCATTTCTCATGCTTCCCCCACCCCAGAGTTTATTTATTTATTTATTTTCCATAGATAACAGAGCCAGAGCCAATATAAGCCAAATTCTAGGAACTTTACCCCTGAGGACCATGTTGGTCTGCTACTAGGCGGTATATTTATGTATTTTCATAAAATACATAAAATTCATAAAAAATTCATATTTATGAAAATCATGTGCCGCTGTCCCTCAAGTTGATCAGAGCAGAGTACGGTAAAAGCAGTAACCAGCCATAAACCAAAACTCAGACATCTGAAAATATCTGGGAAACTAAGATCGCTGCAGTTGCTGCAGCCAACTTGCTCAGCACTTTTCTGCTTTTTGAGCCCTAGGCTGAATGCTGATGCCAGTTTCATTATTGCTCACTGTTTGCCTCCTGCCTCCACCCTTGTAAATTTACTAAATTATACAATAAGCCGTGATATTTGTAGCCATTAGCCAAGTTTAAAAAAATGAACCTGGAGTACATTACCTGCTGCATCTATCACTATGTTTCTGGTGATATACAGTAAAGCACATGGTGGATCCAGAGACACTGCAGGATATAAAGGTGACAGCTTTGCTTCTCCTGACTCTCTAATGTCCTCTGTTTTATTATTCATTTGTTCATTGTTGCATTTCTATGCTGCTCTTCCTTTGGAAACTGAAAGTAACAATCACAGGGATCTTGTCTCATTATCACCCTTGTGATTGAGATACGATTACCTTTTCACAAAGAAACTGATGATTGATTTTGTCTTTTTGGGATTCAGATGAACACATGTCCAAACTATTGTTTTGTTTTTGTTATTTTTATGCTTACGAATGCCTATATGGGATACATAATTTAGAGATAATGGTACATGTTGATGTTTTATTTGAGGGAGGGAGGGAGGGAGGGAGGGAGGGAGGGAGGAAGGAAGGAAGGAAGGAAGGAAGGAAGGAAGGAAGGAAGGAAGGAAGGAAGGAAGGAAGGAAGGAAGGAAGGAAGGAAGGAAGGAAGGAAGGGGAGATAACGTCAGGTAGGGCAAGGAGTCTGGCCAACAGTAAGGCAGGTATGTGTCCACAAGTGTCCAAGCCCAATTTCAAGTCATCTGGTTGGTCTGAGAAGTTGCAAAGAACTTCCATCTGGTATTAGATTGGCATTGCAGGGTGGTCAGGATCAGGCCAGATGCTCCCTCTGCACCGTGATACAAAATGTAAAAGAAGTGCTTTTTTTTTTTTTTCTAATTCCCTGATTTAAACGTTTTGACACTTTATTGTTGACTTACTAAAAAAGCAAGTCCCAATTACTTCGATGAATCTTCTGCCCAAATAAGATGGCAAGCATAGAATTTCTGTCTGACTGAAGACAAGTGACACAGAGATAGGCAATTATTTTGAAGGGAAGAATGGGATATTTCATAATCTATCTGAGACAAGCATCTGATTTTCCTCCATCCCTTTTGCAAACACTTCACTTTTCACAGCAAAACCCTCTCTTTCTTTCATCTTGGAACTGCCAGTTGGATCCTTGTCAGCTTCTCAGTCCTAAATAGCCTGTATCCTACACTCCATTATTACTGCTAATGCTAATCTCTGACCATTAAACATGGATCAGAATCAGCAGATAATTGCTACTTCCTTCTACCATGCGTAGTCTTTTGTGAGCAATTAATGATGTTCAGAAAAATAAAGCTGAATAGAGAAAAGAGGGAGTTGCGGTTTGCATACAGCAAGATAGAGCACAGATAGGAAAAAGAGAAGAGCACAGTTCACTGGGGGAAAGGGAAGAATGATAAAAGATCTACAGCATAATGGATTATTTCTGTTCCAGCCATGTGCCTATTGCTAACTGTATTGTTCAGAATGACAGCTTCTCAGGGAGTCCTGATACATAGATTTTGTTTTATGAGGGGGTGCTGCCCTCATGCTACCATAGTTAGGTTACCTCACCTTGCAATAAAAAGGCATCTTGTGGGTTGAGAGCCTCATAGATACAGTGTTCCTTAGAAGAAAGTCTCACCAAGGGGTAGATGCTGATCCCATCATATAAAGATCAAACGTGCAAACTTTTGTTGGTCTCTTTGGGGAATATTCCTCTATCTAGCCAACATTGTGAAGAGCTGAGAAGGGTGTCAGCATCCAACTCTGTGATTCTCTGTTACTCCATGATTGAAAGGCTGTAGTCATAATTTCCCACAATACTATTCTACAGGTTACAGCAGAAATTGGAATTGATGATGTATCTGCCCTCTGTATGACAAGGCTGAGACACAGTTAAAATAAAGCCAGAAATGTTTAATAATTGTAACCCACACTCACAAGAAACATGAATTGACAAATATGTGAATCTAGGCTTACAGTTATTCTTCAAATTGGAACAGTCTAAATTCACCATAATCCAAACCTTCCCCCAGAATGGTTCCCAGTACAAAACCAATGAATCTTTCCTCAACATCTCCCAAACCACAATACCTACACCCCTCTCCCTTTACCAGAATATGCACCATCATTTATACCATGTACTATGCATTCATACTATCAGACTGTGATTAGCATTCTATGCTTTGATGTCATATCTTATTATTCAGTGATATAAATTAATCTTTATTGACTATTAATTCTCTCCCATGGGATTACCTACTTGGCATAGTGGGAAGGTCCAATAGCTTTAATATTTCTAAGAATTATGCTGGCAGGAGCAAGATCTGCCAAGTTCATCCTTTGCTGGTAAAGTCAACATCGGAGGACTACTAAGGTGGATGTTTTAACTTAGATGAACTTAGATGAACTATGACTACTTTAAATCAGATAATTATATGATATGTGGAGTCCTTGGGGTTCTCTGAGCTTGATTGTTTTCTTGCAATTGTTTCGTTACTTGTCTAGGTAACACCTTCAGTGCTAGAATGCAGTAGAGTTTGCTCTCTGTTTATATACAGTGGCTTGCCCTGCCTGTGCTGATGGGGTTTTTTTTGGTCATTCTAAGGGTAATCCAGAATGTAGTGGAATGTCATTTGGAAGTCAGCAGGCATGACAGAACTCCAAAATCAAACTTGGAGAAAAGAAAGGGTCTTTTCAACTAGTCTTTTTTTTTGCCGGTAAAACTATATGGACATGACTGAAACATTTATATAAATTTGAAAGTCAGATGATAAGACCTCCAGTTGGAACTACTTTGACCTACTTGGTCAACTTTCCTAGTAGAAGTGGAGGTGATGGTGTGACCAGTTAAAAACTATAGGAAATTCTAATCATTAGTGGTGCCGTATTGAAAGAGGAGTTCCTAATTTTATAAGGACACATAGAATTGGGATATGAATTGTGAGAAGCATAAACCAAGGACAACTTGAATGTCAAAGTGCACATGTACTGTACTAAGGTGGATGTTTTAACTTAGATGAACTTAGATGAACTATGACTACTTTAAATCAGATAATTACATGATATGTGGAGTCCTTGGGGTTCTCTGAGCTTGGTTGTTTTCTTGCAATTGTTTCGTTACCCATCTAGGTAATATCTTCTGTGCTAGAATGGAGTGAAGTTTGCTCTCTGTTTATATACTGTGGCATGCCCTGCCAGTGTTGGTGGTGGGTTTTTTTTTTTTTTTTTTTGGTAGTTCTAAATTCTGCGCCATACCTTTTTGCACAGTTTAACTCTAGTGCTTTTATACTGCTTTACCTCACTTTTCTGTCCTTGCTTCACACAGTTTCCTAATTATTGTTTTGCTGTTTTATCTCTGTCCCTTAAATTTAGATCCTCCCACTGGCTAACTGGCTTTTAACATCCCTAATATTTAACTTACTGTATATCTTCTTCTGCAACAACAGTCTATCTCTTCCTCTGATATGTTACCTTATCTTTTCTTTGCCCTTTCTCTGGGAATCCTGATTCCTTCAACAATTGCAACTCTTATCCTCTTTTCAAAGCCCTCTTTTTAACTCTATTAATAATTCTGAAACTCTAATCAGAACCAAGGGTAGTATACCATTCAGGGCATGAGACTACACAAAGGAATTAAATGTAATGGTATTCAGCAAGGAAGCGTGTGCTCAACAGTATCCCAATAGATGCTAGAATCATATCTCATAGAATTAGTGGATAACCAGTGAATGTCAATGTTATATAAGTTAATACACCTACTTCAAATGCCATGGTGGAAGGTATTGAAGGAATTCTGTGGCACATTGCAGGAAGTGCTAAATGCAACATTTAGAAAGGAGGTAGTATTACTAATAGATTATTGGAAGGCAGAAGGTGGAGAAATGGAGAAACCTGGAAATAGAATAAGATTTTAACAGGGTAAATGCAAGTGCAGAAAATATGCTAATAGAATTTTGAGAAGACAATTCTTTGTTCATTGGCAACACCTGTTTCGAGCAATATAAATGCAGACTCTAAATGTAGGGATCATTGGATGGATAACACTAGAATCAAATCAATTATATGAAAGGGAACAGAAGCTAGAGAAATGTAATCGAGTCCGCCAGGATGCTTCCAGGTGCAGGTTGTGGAACAGACCATGAATTATTGGTGTCAAATATACTGCTTAAACCTAGAAAATTAAAAAAAAGAATAGTTGCTGCTGCAAATCTTGATCTGGAGGATTGTTAAAATATAAGATAAATATAAGGAATAGATATGGATTCAACAGATTACCATGCAAAAGAGAAACCAAATTGCTATAGGAAAAGATAAGAGATATTGTGAAAACTAGATCAGAAAAATGGCTGCCCAGAGTCTGTGAGTTGGGCAGCCATACAAGACAAATAAATAAATAAACCCACAATTGAAAAAGTTCCAAGTGGCTTTCAGGATGACAGCTATCATGATAGCCAGGGAAAGATGGAGGACGAAAACTCTGAACAGCAAGAAGGATGTATGGCAACTAAATGCAGATTTGCATGGCAAGTAAGAAATGGCAAGAATCAATAGCTCAGTCAAGAATGCAATGCAGGAAAATTAACAAAAATCAGAGATGTTTTAAGAAAATCAGAGGAATGGCAGAACAATTAGGATAGGACTATTCAAAAGTAATCATGAAAGAGATCTAATACAGGCAAATGAAGTTAAGGGAAGAAGGAAAGACTGAAATCCTTTAAAAAAATGAAATATAAAATGACAGTAACATTTTTAGAGAGAGTATATATTCAGGACCTGACTTCTCTAGAGATTTAACTTTGTGTTATTGACTAATGCAAGCTGTTGGCTGCATGGGTCAGGCCAGAACATATATTTCTATATGGTTGTGGCTTAACACCTGATGGCTATTTGAGGAATCTTTACAGGGAAAAAGAAGCTACTTAAAAACTGAAGTTTGGGAAGCAGAGTGGTTCAAAACAGAAGGAAATGAGAGAAAGATGCACATTGTCCCCATATCTGTTTTAAATATAAGAATGGCAGAACTGGGATAGATAATTGCTGAAATCAGACTTGGAGGCTGAAACTCTGCAATTTGACATTTGTAGATTAACCGTTTTGTTAACTGAAAGTAAAGAAATCTTAAAAAAAAATACATTATGAAAGTAAATATGGAAGATGAAAAATCTTACACATTAAGAAGACAGAGGTAATGTCAACCAGCATGCTTTGTGAAGTCACTAAGAAATTAAGGTGGTAGATCATTTTCTTTCTTAGGTTTAAGAATAAAGATGGAAAGTGTGCTGGACATGTAAAGAGGAAATTAATTCTAGGGAGGAAGTTAGTGAAAAACGTAGAAAAGATTTTGAAAGATAAGCATTTTTCTATGACATCAAATATCAGAATAGTTAAACAATGACAATTTTTTTTCTCTGTTGATAACATATGGCTATGAAATCTGGGTATTGAGAAAAAGCAAAAGAGAATGCAAATACTTTTTTAAAGTACAGGCCAGGGGAGGGCTCCTAAAAGTACCAATGGTTTGCAAGGAAAAAAAAATCAGTGTCCACAACAAAATGCAGTGATGCAAAAATGACACATGAATGGTGGCATCATCATGCAAATAGTGCCATTATGTACTTGCATCGTGACATCTGTTTAAATCATGTCATTTGCATGATGACTTCTCATATGTTTCATCATATGCCTCTCTTATTGCATGGAAGCCTATGGAGCCAATCAATTAGTAATACACTAATTAAAAAAAAAGTTGTTACTTCAGATGATGATCATCAAGCAGAAGCTCTGAGCATGTGATGTAAGTGAGCAATAGACTAGGAAAAGATGTATGCTTGGAAAGACAGAGGGAAGTAGAAGGGGAGGATAGCAGGTAAGTTGGACAGAAAAGATCAAGAAGATTGCTGACATGTTCTTGGAAATGCTATAGGTTATAACCACTGACACACTGAGGTAGTGGGCAGTCTTCCATACAGATACAAGGGCATACTCAATGGGACTAGTTAACTAAACATTACTAAGACTGTGCAAGTTTCAATGTTTGGACTCTCATCAGAGTTTCTTACCTCTGTAGGATACAATCAGATTAATCAGATTCTCCTCCACAGAGTTAAATACGTATATGGAACCACAAATAAAAGTGAATAGGATATCTCGGAATACTAAGGCCAGGGTTGAATATTTTACTTGGAACAGCAAATTATCTAAACACATTTATTTTTACAAAGCTGTGAAGAGAGATTTGCAGGGCAGGATGTAATATTCTTCCATCTGTGTTTCTAAAATCTAAATGCCTCCCCCCCCCCCGCCCCGATCCCCTGGGTAGAAGAACTTGCCTAGGTGAATCCACTGGAAACAAAATAATCAATTACATTTTATTATGCATTTTACATACTAATTTGTAAGGATTTGTGTGCAAAATACATTAGCCACCTTCTGCTGGAATACTCAGGTAATCTGATGAGTTTTATACCACTCTGCTCCTTTCAGATGATAACCATTATATAACCCTCAGGGTAGCTAACCTCTGTGTATCACAACAATTTATTCAGCCATAGTAACTTGGATGGGTGGGTTCCTGCTAGAGCTTAATTGTGTTTTATTAACATGTTTGTGTTAGATCTTTGATTGTAAATAAAGATGTTTGTGGAGTATCAATGCCATCCAGTTTCCAGTAAAAGCCCACTATAGTTTGCCTATAAAGCAATAGCTGATATTGATTCCTCATTTGATTATTCTGGATCTGCTTTGTTAACTTGACTGTTATCCCATATAAACCGGAGTTAGATATCAGCTCAGCAGACTCCAATGAAGTGACGGGGAAGATGTCTTTTGAGGTCACCTGGGATTCATTTAAACTTATGGACTCCAAGTAAATGGACAGGATTCTCTGTGATGAAGGCCATCGCATGTGCCCTGAATCCTTGCTTCTCCTGATTCAGTTGAGCTGCTAGGAATCACAGGAGGAACTAGATTCAAGAAATGATGAGTGCCTAATTGTTGGAAGGGGTGGTGCCACCAGCTTTAAAGAACTCATTCTTCAACAGGCCATCCCTTGATAAAGCAATTCTGGATAATTTGCCCCCTGTCTTTAATCTTCCCTTCTAAGGAAAAGTTATGCAGAAGCTGAGAAGAGGTAACTATAGATGACCTCAGATGAAGCAGATTTTCTAGACATCTTTCAGTCTGGGTTCAGGCCTGTTCATGGGATGGAAACCACATGGGTCACTCTTGTGAATGGGACCTAGATCAATGGAATACAGTTCTTCTGATCTTACTGGATTTTTTAGCATCATTTGATATTATCAATCATTGTATCGTCTTGAATAATCTAAGAGGGTTAGTTGCATGTGGTACTTTTTTGCAGTGTTTCTGCTCCTTCCTGAAAGGGAGGCTCCAGTTTTTATTTATGAAAGATAAAAGGTTGAGACTTTAGACTTTTCATTGTGGGTTGTCTCAGGGCTCAGCCTTTGCCCCATTCTTTTCAATATCTACATGAAATTGCTGGGAGAGGTTATCTACCAGTTTGAGGTGAGTTATCATCAGTATGTTGATGATACCCAGCTGAATCTCTCTACCCAAGCTGACCAGAAGATTCAGTCAAAGTCCTGACTTGTGTCCCAAGGCTGTGAAAGACTGGATGGTATAAAACAGACTGATGGGTGAAAATGGTTAGAGCTCCTATAAATTCCTTTATGGCTTGAATCATGGGTACATTTGAGACCATCTGCCGTGAGTAGAATATGCCCATCCAGTATGAACTGGCCAAGAGAGCATGCTGTGGATACTGCTCTCAGGTTGTATCCACAGATACAGCCCACCTTTTTGGTCATACCCCCTCACTCTGGAAGAGCTTGCCTACCAAGGTTTGGATGGCTCCCCTCCTACTGACTTTGAAAAAGATTGTCAAGGTGGCTTTTTATCATCTTTGGTGGACATGTAATAAGGCTAAAAAATTTTGGACTCAAATCCATATATTAATTCAGAAGATCTTGAAGGTTAATATACAGTTAAAACCAGAGGTTTTCCTTTTGGGACAAAAAATTGGAAAAAGCTCATGGACTTTTGTTTCTATATATGATAACTGCAGGTAGACTTTTATATACTGAAAGGTAGAAAGACTTGATATTACCTACAATGGAAGAATGGTTTGTGAAGATGATGGAGTTAGCTGAGATGGCAAAGTTGACAGCTCTGCTTAGAGAGAAAAAACATTGACTAATTTTATTGCCAGTTGGAAGCCCCTTTTGGACTTTTTGCAGGAGACAGAAAAAAAATGAAATCATGATTTATGGATTTGATGATTAGTTAAAATAATAGGTTATACAAAATATTATGTTAAGATGTAGTTTAAGAGTAAGAGGTCACTATATGATTCATTTATATCTGCTGTATAAGAAGTCAGAAGTCATTCTTTTTGTAATTTTTCTTTTTTCCTTTTTTTAAAGTTTTCATCACTTCTGTATTCCTTCTTTATCTTTAACTCTTTTGTTCTCTACTTTTCTTTTTGATTCTTAGTTTTGTTTGCTTTTACCTGTATGCTTTTTATAACTTAATAAAGTTCTTATGTGTGTGTGCGTGTGTATAGTCAAGGTGGTTCTCTTTTAGAAAGCCTTTGGGACATAAGGTACTAGCAGTTCGGAGGCAGAAGTTCAAGGCTCCCAGTTTAATGAGATTTTATGACAATATAATGTTATGATTTGTTGAACTATTGTATTTAAAAGTTTCTTTTTATTGTGTTGTGAGTGACCTCAAATTCTATATGTATGCAGAGACAAATAATTTAATGAATTAATTAAATAAATGAGAGACAGTTTGGTGTGGTGGTTAAGGCACCAGGCTAGAAACTGGGAGACTGTGAGTTCTAGTCCTGCCTTACAAAGCCAATGGGTGACCCTGGGCCAGTCCCTCTCTTTCAGCCCTAGGAAGGAGGCAGTGGCAAACCATTTCTGAAAATCTTGCCAAGGAGACTGAAGGAATTTGTCCAGGCAATCACCAGGACGCAACACTGACTTGAAAGTACAAAATTTATTTAATTAAGTAAATTAAAGTAAATACATTAAATTAAATTAATTTACTAATGATTTCTGAAAATACAGGAAAGATTCATCTATAAAAAGTTAATATCAAGCACTAAGATTTCTTAGAATTATGATCCATCTATATTCGTTATAACCTCAACCTATATATTCCTTTTATGTACTTAGCGACCTATATAATTTGTGAATATAAGAAGTCTGCTATACGTGCATTTCCAATTAGTGCCATGCACAATTTTTTTCCTGCATTTTTTCTATCACGTCTTATTCAACTTGATAAAAGAAATTTTGCTCCAAAAATTTATTTCAAGGAAAATATAATGCCAGATAAATTATCATGACCGGAATTCAGTGTTATTCACTATTTAGTGACAAAGTGGTTTTTCTGGGTATCTTAACTTTCATTGCATAATCATGTCTCTAGTGGTTGGCAGTTTCCCTGGCTTCCCAAACATCCATTGTATTCCAAGAAAAAAAACATTAAAAGGGAAATACTCTGGCTTTTTCAGACTTGGAAACGATGGCAGCCAAGGAGGCTTCAGAGTGAGGAAAACATATGCAACAGAAAATAACCACAATTGCTATCATCTCTAATAATAAAGTAAGCTTGACAACAAAAACAGGGTAAATTTAAAATAACCCTTTAATAAGCATCTAGAGAATCTGGTATTAAAACCCAAACCTCTTCTTCAGAGGAAGAATACTTTTGAGAAATTGTAAGACAGATTGTGGCATAGCATTGTCTCAGCCAAAAATGGTATATGGGCATTTTCCATGCTCCGCTACCACTATGAAGCAGTGACTGTTCAAAGAGGACATTGATCACTATGAATATGTGCAATTAGAAATGTGAAAAGGAGCCCACCACATCATTTTTTTTATGGAATGATGCGCCAAGATGAATCTGTCACAGAAAGGAACAAATGTCCCCACATACACACAAAACTTATGACATGAACTTATGACATCAAGTATTCTACAGGTTTATTTCCTTTAATATCAAACCTCCATAATCCTAACCAAAGTGACAGCAGCTGCTTCCCAAGCATAGGTTACAGTCTCCAGTGATGAACTCAAAGGAAGGAATAAATGAATGCTAAGTGTATTTATGTCCGTATGAGTCCTCTCTCTTAATAACAATGGTAATGTGCTCATAAAAAGATAACAGTGCAAGGGGGGAACATGACTGTAAAGGCTGATTAGTACTTTATATCAGAATTAAGATGCATGACAAATGGCTCATTGATTGAACTGTTTTTACAGTGCAGAAAAACACAATTTTAATATTGCAGAAGTGTCAGTTGTGAAGATCCTCTTTTCCTTGTGACCACGAATAACTCAAAACCTGCTGGAAAGAGATTAATGGGAGAAAAAAATGGGAAAGCATCTGGCAGATATAGTATTAATAGGCATCCTTCAATAGTCACCTGATGACAGCCTGGGAACCTAAGCCAGGGCTTATCTGATGACACTAGTCAAAAGACAAAAACAAAACATATACTAAGTTCCAGCAAGATTGAAAAAAAAATTAGACAACAATAATAATTCTGTGGATTTCCTGAATCTCTAATGGGAACCTGCTAGAAGAAGTATAAATATACTATGTCACGATCTATTGTATGTAAATAAACTACTCAATGCTAGTGTTGGTGGGATTTTAAAATGACTACATAGATCTAAAAATGTAGACCCTCTAACAGTAGAATGGCCATGTATGCAGTGCTAGAAAGAAAGAAAATTTATCAGCAAAAAAAAAAAAAGTACAAAAGACAGTAAACATATAATTTGTGTAAGCTATTTCATCAATGGCAATTGTAAAATTGCTTTTTAGTTGTTACTAATTATTAAAGTGTTAATTTAAATAGAAGCATAACACATACCATCATTGTGAGAAAGACTGATCAGTATGCTTTACAAAATCTTTGGATGTGAATTTTTAATAGGGAACCTTAATGTCCCTGCTCTTTGTTTTTATAATTCTTTCATCTGACCTGAAATAAGGCTAGGCAGCATTTCATATAAAGAATGCCTCAAAATGAATGTTTATTCTTGGACAGTTCATAAACAGAGGGCTGTGAGGCAAGGTATACAATCATACTTCTATCTAGTTGGTAGCTTCGTGAGACTTCTGTAGGGCAGAAGGACCAATTTAGGTGGTCTGCCCAGGTGTCTAATGGATCCAATTAGTTTTCAGAGGGGATGTGAGGATTTTCTAGTTCTTTGATGGGCAGTTCTGTTCAGCACCTAGTAAGCAGCTGGTATCAGGAAGCAAGCCGAGCATTGACACTATTCCCCCTAAACAGCCTCTTTCTGTTCCCAGATGGCATTTTGGTTTACTGAGGCTGTTTAGGAGATGAAGCACCAGAAATGATGCCTGGAGCACCAATAGAGGAAGTCTAGAAGCAAATCTGACCAAACACGGTTACATGCCCAAGTTTGGGCATATGCTATGGCAGTAAGACAGCTACCATCCAGCAGCCCGTATAGGGTGGTGAACTCAAAACAGTCTTATGATCTCCCTCCCAGCCACTGTAAGCATTTTACTTATCGTTGTGCCAACCAACCAACCAACAAGCAAGCAATACAGCAGCAATATACAGGGCATTAAATTTCTGTTCTTTAAAACATTATTTTTAATTTGTCATTAAAATATTTCAAGCAAAATAATAAATTGTATTCATATCCACAAAATCCATTTCAGATACATGAATTTTAAAGGGGACGACCATCCTCAGACATATTTTTACAAAATAGACAAAAGTTGTCTCTTAATAAATCTGTTTTCAGCCTTCTGGTTCCCTTCTGTTGTTATCTACTAAGACAGTATCATCATCCCAAGGAAACATCCCATGTCCCAGAAACAATGAAAGACAGAAAGAGAAACAGTAAGCTAAAACAGAAATGTTATACTTCTATCAACAGAAAGCAATTTTTTTTTTTTTAGCTACTGCTAGCTAATGAATTATCATTTTTATTCTCTATCTCCCATTCCACTCTGGGTGCAATAATCAGTCCGGGGGAAATTCGAAAAATTCTTTGGGAATCAGGAGGAAAAGTCTGCTTGGGCTCCTAAAACAAATGAGTTTGATGAATCTATCAATGAAGAGAAAATCATATGGAGGGCATCCCGAAAGCTTTCTAACCTACTGACAGCAGCTTCACATTAGATGCTAATGTAGACCACAGAGAGAAAGAAAATCATTAGAGAGAAAAATTCTGTTCCATTGTAGCAGCTCAGGCACTGCACCAGAATTATACCGTACTGCTCAATCAGAGGAAACATTCCTTAAGCAACTAGTTGACCATTTAACTAAGATTTTAAAATAGGCTAAATTAAATTGTCTATTTTTAAGTTTTTCCAATATCCTACATGTCTTTAGCCGTGGGGAGATGACTTCAGAAAGATCAATGCTAGTTTTTCACAGTTGGCATGAAAAGTACAAAAGAAATAATCTCTACAGCGCTCTCCCTATAGAGCTGCTTTTTCACTAGAGACTCAAGAAGTGCTTCTACAGATGTTCCAGCTGGGGTCAATTCATCATTCATCTGAAAAAACTCATCCTGATAGTTGGGGCGTAAGTTAATTTGCCCAGAAAAACAATTCATTTGCCAATTCCAGGGCCTGATCAAAGCTCAAGATGAATTCCACACTTTTCATTGCTCCATTTCCTCAAGACCCAAATTGTGGTTTGTGACAGAGTGAGTACTTTACTTATTGTTAGTGTGCAGAGAGCTTTGCAGGGCAGAGAACATTCATTTCTTGATGCAGACTGATTGATGGAAGAGTTTCACCTGGTAAAGAGTCACAGCATATAACTACATTTTAAATAATGCCATTCAAAAGTCAATCTTGAGAAGAAATATGACAGATATTAAGTAGCCAAAGTTCACAAGAATATCCATTTTTATGCCTAAGCCTTTAGAAATATGACAAAAGTGGATTTCAAGGGAAATCAATCCTCCAAGCAAATGTGAGGTTGCTTGAAAAAGAAAGAGCACTAAGTGGATTCTGTTGAGGATTCTGAACTGCTTCCTATGTTACAATTTTAAAATTTTAAAAAAAGCACCTTTCTCTGAGAAATTCCTGATGCTCATAGCAGACGGCCAGTTAATACACTGAGCATTCAGTGTACGTGTATGAGTTGCATGATTGATTTTCATCTCCAAAACAAACAAACAAACAAACAATCTGAATATAAAACAATAAATTAGGGAGAAGTCGTATGATTTGAGGTCTCTATTCCTTGGATCTGCTGGATGTATGAACAGTCTACCACACATTCATTCAGAGGCATTCTGTATATATCTTAAAAGAATCAGTAGAAGGCACAAGTGATCTGGCCTTCTATATCATTTACATAGACAAATGCAAACTGTGCCCACATCAGGAGCAGGATATCATCTCACAGAGTGATGCTCATAGCAGAGGGCCAGTTAATACTTTATGCCATGTTCTGAGAGGTGGAAGAAAGAAGCGCAGGTCCCTCATGTATCATCACCTGTTGTTCTTTCATGATGTTCAAAATGGTCCACGGTTGTATGTTCTACAAAGAGAAATTAATTTTTTTAAGAAAAATTCAGGCTCAGATGTAGTAAAAAATGTATGTATTTAAGAAAAACCCACACATTTTAAAATCTACTCTGTCTGTGTGTGTATACATACACACAGACACACAAAATCACACACATGCAGTATAGTATAACATCTGTTATCGATTATGTACTGAGCTTCTTTACTGAAGATTTGGGCCAAAAAGATTCAGTCCAAAAAGTGGAATAGACTGATGAAACCTTCAGACAACTGCTTGACTAATTGATCAAATTCATGCAATGCTATTGTTTTCCATGAATGAGGAGCTTAAGATAGCAGAAAGAAAGTAGAAATATTCATATTTCTGCAAAAAATAGCTATACTCCTAACAGATTAACCACCTAGTTTGCTATCTTACCTCCAAATAGGACGAACCCACAAGGTGAACCCACAAGGGTTTATCTGCTGTTTGAACTATAATTTCCAGAGAGATAATAATATTAGTCTGTGTTGCAGCAAAAATAACAAATAATCTAAGTAAAGTATAGCAGAGAAAAGGAAAAAGAAAAAAAAATATGAAGAAGTAACTTCTCCCCTCATCACAATTATATATTTTTAAACAACTCAACACCTTCTCTTAAAGAGAAATAAAGAATTTCTTCATCTCATATCTCATATCCCTATTTATAAGCAAGTCTTAAAACCTTGTCATTCAATCCTAATCAGCAAAAATTCATTAAGGGTTGCCAGAAATAACAACATATCTATTTTAAATTTAATCCAAAAACCCACTTTATAATCCTTTCTTTTCCTTCTATATCTCATTCTTTAGCTATAAAGAAATCCCCAAATCCTCATCATTCAATCATAGTCAATCAAAATCAATTAAAGGGTTACCATAAAAAAACCCACACACATAACTATATTAAAGTTAATCAAATAGATTTAAAATACAAAATAAACTTTTATTTCCATATCCCATCTCTTATCTGAAAACAGAATCTTAAAACCTCATCATTCAGTCCTAATCACAAAAGGCCATTAATGATTATTAGAGATAACAACACATCTATTTTACCCTTGATCAAATAAATCAACTTTATATTCTTTCCCCTTACTCCATACAATCTTGTTCTTTAGTCCTCTCAAATAATACCCTAGAACTTGATTCCCCCCCCGCCATTTTTGCTTTGCCTCAGAATCCTTCAAAATTTTAACAGGTCTTTTTTGTATATCCAGTATAGGAAAATTATCTATATCACTCTTTTGGTTAATTATTTGTGTGTCCCCTTTAATTGCTGAAGCCTCAGCCAGTTTTATTTGTATATCCAATATTTCATCTCCTTCCATATCATTCTTGTAACTTGTCAGTTCCAAATCCACATTTAAATCAGTTTCAGTCTTATCCAGTATAACTTGTTCCTCTTCCACAACATCATTTACAATCCTTTATCTATAATAACAGATATTTTTAAAATTAATTTCTGAGTCCATTATTCCCAAATATCCTGAAATGTATCCAGTGTTAAAATATTTTGTTCCATTCTTGGCAAGTAATTTAGGTGTTTCTCCTTTAAATACAATCTTTAGTTCCTTCTGGTTCCCTCTAGTCTCCAAACTTCAAAGTCCCATCTTATCATGTTTCTATTTTTAAAGTTAAAAAGATCAGCAGTTTCCCATGGGAAGGATTCATATAATTAATTTTAAAATCTTATTTCACATCTATCTAGACTCCTAGCCCATTTATAACTTTCCAAAATCAACACTCTAATCACTCTTTTGATGTTTACTCCAAAAATATTTTTTTCTGAATCTTTAAATTTCTATTTAAAAATCCTTTTGCTATGGATTGAAGGAGATTCACCCAGTGAATATCATGAAATTTGCCATTCTGAGGGTCCTCAATAAAAAACAGTAAAAAGGTAATTTCAAAAGGGGGTAAAAATGAGAATCAGTCGAATTTAAAGCCCTTAGAGGCTATATTATGCTTGTAAGCCTGATGAAATCCCTCAACTCCCAGCTGCTTGACTCACAAGCTATCAGAGAAATATCTGTTCCTGCTGTCTACTCATGAGTATCAGCTGTCTGGTATACATATGAGTGATCTGACAATCTCTCTTTCTTCAGAGAGATTTTAGTGACTCAGATCTAGCATCTAGCTGCTGATTCAGCCATAGTGTTGTCCCCATTGTTCACAGACATCTGTTCACCTTATCTTCACTGGAAGTCCCAACAAATCATCTCATTATATTTCTGGAATTCTGGAGATTGTTATACCAATGTACCAGAAAACAATCTGGGTACAGTAGGACATAGTGTACAAATATATATTTCAAAATTTAGAATTTCAGAAATCAGGTTCTTGAAAGTGAGGCTGGGGAGTGGGAGGAAATAAAGAACTTATTTCTTCCCCTTTTGGGATCTTTGTCCCCAGTTGGGAAAATCATCACTGTACATAATACAGCAATTGGGTAGGTTTATTGAATCAGAGCTTGAATACAGTTGTCCCTTTGGTACATTTCTCTGTTCTTGCACAGCTAATTAGAGGTACACATCACTGATCAACACAATTTTCCAATTATTATAAGAACAGAAGTTATTTAAATAAGTAATCAGAGATTTAACAAAAATTGTAGTTCTTTATTTCCAGAAAGGTTTCCCAGTGTGGAAAAGTATAGTAAGAGAAGAAACAGCAAATAGAAAATAGAAAAAGATGTTACCTAGCTGGGTAATGAAATGTTTGCAAGAAAACAACCAAGCTCAGAGAACTCCAAGGACTCCACAGTTCAACCTTGAGCTACATATATTCTCTTCTACTGGTAACAAAATAGCTAGCTATAGAAAAAAGAAGTTCTTATATACTTCACCCAGCTTACACACACAGCTCCTCTTTGTGCCCTGTTTTGTACAATTTTTTAAATACAAATTTGTACCTACAAATGTTGAACTCTGCCCAGCTGGTTTTTCATCAATCTTGTCATGGAATATTATTACAATTTCAAAGATAATTTGGGGATGAGTCTAGCTGTTCTTGGGCAATCTTGATAATTGAACCCCATGTACTTTGATCATGGTACTTTTATCCATCAGTCATATTCTGATCTTCTCCTGGTCCTTGGCATCTCATTGTTTTAGCATGCTGTTGCATTTCAATGCATTTGTACATTCAGATAGACTGAATGAACTTAATCTGACTGCGTATTCATCATATAGTTCATTAAATTCATTATTCATCATGACCATTAGAAAAGATTTGCTGCAAAGGCTGCAAAAAGATTACATTCTGTTCAAACATGGACAATCTTTGGCTCAGTGAGGCCTTTCTTCTGTTTATCCTAGTTGTCCTTCCAACACAGGTAATCCAGCTAAGCCATTCCTGGCAGTGAATAATTTCTGGGGATCCAGTCTACTGGGCAACAGGTTTTTCTAAATGATTTCTGTCAGCCAAAAGAGCTCGGATGATGGTCACTTTCCTTTCTTTTTTTTCCTGGAGTGGAAAAAAAAAAAATCACAAAGGACCAACTGAAGTTGACAGCACTGCAGGCAGTTCAAGGATGGTGTTATACATGCCCATTTCTTATTGTTTCTTTTTCATCCCATTTTTTGGCTGTACAGTGTAAAAGATAGCATAGCGGTTGCATTTTGGGTGGACTCTGACAAGACCATTTCAACATTTTCATCTTGGTCTTTGCTTGGCAGACTGTTCTGGAATCAATGGATAGGCCAAAATTCAGATAGATGTATATAAACTGCTGCTGATTCACCATATTTCCAAACTGCAACATTTATACTTCTCCATATATATTCTGGATCTTTTCAAGAATATTGCTAAATATAATTCCGGGCATCTAATTCACAAACTGTTTCATAGAACTGGAAAAGGTGAAGTAACTTTACTGAACAAGGAGTTAAAATATTTTTTATTCAAGGAAAAGTGCATGCATTTTAGTTTTTCTAGTTTGGGTGAAAAAATCCTAAGGAGATGTAGATGGAACATGATAAAGATTGTAAGGTAATTTTACAATGGTGGTGAGAAAATGGAGAGAAAGAAACTTTTTCCCTTCTCTTACTGGAATTATCTAATGAAAATAACTGTTGGTAGAATTAGAACAAACAAAAAAAGTACTTTTTACAGCATATAATCAATTTATAGAATTTTTTTACTACCAGATCTTGTAAAAGTTACTAGTTTGGATACGTTTAGAGGAGGAATCATACACATTCTGCTATGACAGGATTATGAACAGCTATGGGTCATGATGTTTAGAGGTAACAGGAAGATACAATTGTATATTCTTTAAGAAAACATATTTTGCCATCCATATTATCTTTGTAGCCATTGGCCATTACTCTTCATCAAAACCTTCTCCATTTGGCCATTGGGCCTCATTTAGAAAGTTACCTTTCTAAATTCAGCTTTTGAAAGTCACTATAAATGTGGTTGCTTCCTGCTTTCAAATGTCCACTATTTTTCTATCCTCACTTTCCAATCTTCTCAAGAGTCCATTCTTTTTTTAGCAGGTTGTGTCAAAGATACTGTATTTGTGGGTGCATTTGTTCATTTACCATCTATCATTAATGGATGTGAGGGCAAATATAATCACACAGTTTCAGGAGAAATTATAGGAAACATGCAAAGAATATTGTTTCCAGGTAATGATAAATAATAATTAAATTAAAGAAGGCAGGACAATGGTGTTGGCGAAAGGGTAGCCAGACATTATGGGATCAGGTAGGTATGGTCAAATTCTCCTAGGCAATTTGTGCACAGGATGTCAACTAAATATCATCCCAAACTATACCAAAGAGGCAAATTGCCTCTTCTATCATTATTGCTAACAATCCCTCAGAAAACACTAGAGACATTTCTTACAGTTCTCAGTTTGCTGGCTTTAAGATAAATTCCTCTGCATGTCAAATTAGCTTTTCAAACTCTTCCTTGTATTTTTCACCCAATTCAGATTGTCACTGTGATTTAATTCTGTATTAAGTTTCTTTGAGTTTTTGGAACAATTGCCTCAGAGATCACCACAAATGTTGTTATATATTGTAATATGTATTTCATCCTTGATAGAACTTGATCCAGCCTTCAACAACTTAAAAATAACTCCTGTTCCATCACCATTGTTAATGATGATAACACATGAACCCAATTTAGAGATAACACAATGCAGAATGCCTTCCATCATTGGTAAGTTTGCCATAAATATTAGCAACTTTCTCCTTCTATTAACTTTGGTGGGTTGGAATTGTTCAGGGACTATATATGACTGGCCAGCCACTTAAGTTGCTATTATAGCAAATAGGTTTCTATTTTGATCCATTTCATCTCTTTTGGGCCTGATTTTGGAACTGAGGTGGCAGTTGCTTACATTGTGAACATTTTATTCTAAGAATTGGATGAGGACTGGGTAGCTATTATTTCTGCTGGACCAGTTAATGGTTTTCACGTTACTGGTTACAACATCTGGATTACTTTTTTGGTTGGGGCTGAAAGGTACTAATTTGCCTTTCATAATAAATTGAATTGAATTGAATTGAATGCCATAATTCCAGTTATTCCTCAAAGACACATTCCAGAATTCCTGCTTAAGTTTAACCTGTATTGTCCCTATGAGTAAACTATTTTCCAAAGCTTGGGTTTGTTATGTTTAGTATGCAAATCACATGTGTTTTATATTATTTTCCAACCTCAAGACATGGAGCTTTGAACTGGAGTGACAGGTGTGGACAATTACCTGTTTTGGATAGGATGGCACTTCCCTTGAAAATTCAAGTTTCAGTTCTGCTGTGCTCCTAGAGCTGACACTACTTTGGATTCATGAAAGGTGGTGATAGGTCAGAAGTGTTTTTGCAGTGGTCTTGCTAGTATATTAATGTACTTATAGCTGGGGAAACAGATCCAATCATGGATACTTCAAATTTGAATTACTATAAAATGCTGCATTTGAAAAGTATTCAAAAATTTCAAGTGGTTCCAAGAAAAAAAAATTTGGAACCAATTTCAGGAAACATGTTAGTCTGTGCCTATTTCTGCTTCACTAGTAGGCAATTGATTCCCAAGCAAAATATTCAGTATTGTTTTCCACTGTGAACAGTTCTTAGTCAGGATGTCTAACTGTCCCTGCATAAGCCTATATGTCCTTTTTATTCAAGTTTTTGGGAGAATTGTTTGTGTCTTACTACTGGCTGATAGTTGATGAGAACAAAAGCTTCCAGGCCCAAAAGATTTTCATTAACACATACAAATAACAAACTGTTATTTGTAGAATTGGTATAATTTGAGTGCATTTTTCAGGATATTTTTAACACTACAACTTTCGTTGGGCTCACCTTGCTACAATGGAAAGGTAGGATAAAAATCCCATAAGCACCTACACATTCATAAAATGAATAATTCTGTCAGACAAAACTACATCTGGGGTATAGTAACATGGCTAGTTTGCAGTTAGGGCAAATTGCTGTCTGTGCTGTGGTGACTTCTGGTTTTGTCCCTGGTTTTTTCTGACATACTTTCTCTCAAGCTTCTAACTGGCTGCCCAGTAGCTTCCATCAAATATTCCATCAGAAATTCAAGATAGCACATTTTGAAAGAATTCAAATGAGTGGCTGGGCAATTAAAATGACAAAGTTCATTGAAGTACAAATTAACGCATGCAGGAAGCATAATCTTACCTGAACGCAATAGGGGATTCTAAATTAGTTATTTCTTAGCAAAAATAACATTAAGTAATTGTTGCTGAAAACAGTGGAAATAGTTTAATCTGTTAGAGCTATCTAAGTTGAAAAAGCAGAGTGCTATTAGGCAAAGATACAAGATTACATAGGTCATTTGAACAGCAAAGCTATAAACACTTAGTGTTTTGACTAATTATTTATTTGGGCCTTTTGGCTGTAAATAAAGATTGGTTGGTTGATTGATTGATTGATTGACTAATTTTATGCCTTCTGTTTATTTATTTGCTGCATTTGTATCCTGTCTTTCCTCCAGGAGCTCAACTCCTGGAGTGGTATATATAGGTCTCTCCTTTGGAATAAGAAAAACAGCAGAAGATGAAAAGATGTGGAGTGTGGACAAGCTGAAATTTAATAAATGAGGACTTTCCTATTTATGAAGATAGAAGAGGAACAAGATGGTCCTCTTCTTCCTTCTCTTCTTATTTTGTGGGTGAACAGCTTCTTATTCTTCTCTCTGCATTTATTACTGACTGCAGAAGTAGCCATTTCAGTGGCTTCTAAGTAATGGAGTGCCTATTCTGGGGAAAAATGTAATTGGCATTCTGGAAAAAGAGACTGGCTGCATGAAGGACTTCTTTTCTCTCTGTCACCCATAAAACTCTCATTTCAGTCCCCTCTTCAGTGAAAGCTGCTGAAATAACTTTTTTTTTTCCTGTGAAAATAGAGAGCTTTTACTTTATCTTAATATTGAACAGATTTCCAGTGAAAACTTTGAAAATGAATAGGGGCTATAGAATCACCAAACCTGCTAAATAGTATTTGTTATATTATTTAACAATTCTCTTTAGGTTTCAGAGTGTGGCTGAACAAATCACACTGTGTGATTGCTTTCTTTTTTTTCTTCCCATTTGGGTGAAATGGAGTAAAATAAAAAGAGGAACGAATCATAGTGGGAAGGAAGGAATTTTGAAAGAAAATTCTGTAATAGAAGGCTTTAATAAAATAAAGAATATAATTGTATCCGTGTACAAAAGCATGTTCAGTAAATCAAATTATAAGTATATGCAGAGTATAAGGGACAAGACCTTTCATTTTTTTAATTATTATTTCTTTTACACTGCCCTTGTGATGATTAGTAGAAGTAGTTAAGGTATTAATTCAAAATGTTGCCTATAACTGATACGCTGCTGTGATATGCATACTTTCCCAAACTCAGTAAGTCTTTTGGGTAAACTGCTACTGAATTCTACTGTGAAAATGTTGAGCAACCTGGGCCCCATTCCAATCTCTGGAATGTTTCTACCCATATGAATTTTTTCATTCCCAGAAATCTTCTGAGATGCTCATCTCCAGCAGCCCTCACTGTCTCATTATTAGCATCACAGCTTTAAAATCTGTTGCCCAAGACAGGGTATCAGATCACTGCATTGTTAGAACTGAGCTGAAAATAATGAAAACCTTTTCCATTGTCTCAGGTTTTGGACTGAAATAAGAGACAACTATTGTAGGTTCCTAGGTTTATGTTTGAAATTTTAGAAATCTTATGCTGCAGAGATAGTAAAAATGTAACTATCATTATACAGCAAGCAGTAGAAAAAAAGAGTCTGTGATTGAATTCAAGTAGAAGGAAGTAGAAAGAATTTGTTAAAATATATTGTGAAATAATAATCCCAGTAAAGGATATGTTTGAATGTTATATGTTAGCATTTTTTTTCCCTTTAGGCCACTTAAGTGATACAGGATTTTTGATGGAAAAAGAAAAAAAGTATAAATTGAAAGGGACTTAAAATATAGCCAAGATGAAAAATACACTAAAAATATGGAGCATAGGGAGTAATTCTTTAATACACATTCTCATACAATAATAGCAATCTACAGTACCTTCTGTTTTGAATTTATAATATTGAAATGAATACTGTTCTCTTAGACAAGAAGATCTGTTATAAAATGTCACAGAAAGTACAGTTTTCCAGTTCAAAATTCAAGTGTTTAGGCCCCTTCCACATGCTCTATTCCTGCCTGTAGATGTTGCCAACCTTTACCCCAAGGGAGATAAGGGAGTAAGACAGGCATGCATATTCTCATCAACCCATCCAATTTTGGGACTCCCAAAACCCATTAAAACATTGCTTTTGATCATAGACACAACTCTTTGTGGGGGCTACTTATTGGCCTATTTTGGACAAATAGCTTTGCTATTAGTAGTTACAATTCTTTCTTTGAACAAATGTTTGCTTAAGGAATCCTTCTATCCCTGTCTTATTCTACAAGTTGAGATCTGATTGAGTTAGGAAGACAATCACTGTTATTTAAGGGGGCAGAATCCTTATTCTTAGTGCATGAAATAATGCACATGACATATTCTTTTAGATAATCATATGAGGAAAAATATGGGCTTTTAGGTCATGTGAATCAAGGGTATAACTCATGCAGACGGTGATGGCATGCTGTATATCAAGAAGACATAAATTCACAGTAAACCCATAAAATTTATCACTTCTAAATATAGCAAAGCTTTAAGAGAACAGCAGCTACATTATTCTTAATATATATCCTGAATGTTACACCACCATCTTTTTTTGGTGATCACTATTCCACTGCAGTTGAATGCAAAATAATGTTACTTGACTTTTTCATTCTTTGATAGCAAGTCTAGTGAGGCATGTTTTGTTAGGTTAGGCAAACACAGATTTTTTTTCTTCTACTGTTGAAGAAGATTACATGCCCCAGGAAACCAAAACAATTCCAAAACTTTAATGCGGATCCACTGAAGGTATTAAAAAATGAAAGGAAAGGAGTATGTATAATTTTAAACATAAATTAATCCCACCTCTTGATATATCATAGAATCATATTTGAAGATACTGTACATAGAAAATGCAGCAACCTCTAAACTTGTCTAAGTATTTTAGGCGTATCTTGCTTTGATAACTGGAAAAGCTTTGCAAATTGAAATATGAAATTCAATACATATAACCTTTTAGGGAGTCTACTTGATTTCACTTCTCTGTCAGTCTCTGAACTTCCTGTGCTTTTCTTACATTGCCTGCAGAAAATCCTTTGGTTTATACTGAAGTGAAAACATTGTAGAATGTTATGAAATGTTTCAAGTCAACATTTCATATTACAATCAAGTAATCAGTCATGGTTCATCTGGCCTAGTACTGTACACTGGCAGTAATTCTTCAAGTTTTAGGACTGCCTGGAAGCCAAATCATAGGTGCCAGTAATTTCATTTCATACTTTTAATTTTGTTATTCCTTTAGAAAGAGTCTACGGTGAAGATCTGGAGCTTCAGATAGCTGAATAGACTGTAAGACATGGTGATTATTCCACTTTTAAATACTTTCCCCAAGTAGTTGATAGTGGGAGCTTTTTCAATCTGTCTTTCATGTTTGTTTTTAAACAGAAAACAAACATTGTTTCTAAGAAGAAAAAAGCATTAAACAATGATAACTTTTCCCTACAATCTCAGATGATAAAGTCCATTCTACCACTTCATTGTCATTCACTTTATTCTGTTGTACTTGTAGATCTGGTCTTGGAAAGATGAGGATGATAGTAATTGGTTGGAGTGAATAACTGTTCTTTTAATAAACCAGGCAGCTGGATCAGAAAATATCACAGACAGTTGGAAAATTAAATCAATATTTCTTTGCTCATTTGTTTGTTTAAATTTATAGCAAGTAGGCAGGGAATATAGTGAAGGTTATGAGGTAAAGTAATAAGGTTGTGATTTAAAAAAAACAGAGAAAAACAAAGGGTATTATGCATAAATGAATTTTGAGTGGGATAAAAGAACCAACCTATACAAGTAATGTAAAAAATGTAAAAAGCAGTTATTATATAGAAAAATAAGACAAGGTGGAGCAGCTATTACATGAAAGGTTAAACACAAAATTAAACTACCATTTACTGTTACTAAACTAGTTTATGAGAAGAATAAGCTACATTCAAGAGTAATGCTACTTTTATGTTCAAAAATAATAGCAGACAAAATCATTACTACTTAGAAAAGTATAAAATAATTAGGCCTGACCCCCCCCAAAACAAAAACAACCCCCCAAAGATAGAACAAAAATTAGAGAAAAGGGAAAAATCAGTTGAAAAATGTAAATTTATTCATTGCTGTCAGCCAAATAATAAGCGTCAGAATGTGAGCTAAAAAGGTTACAGAGAATGGCACCAATAAAACGGAAGTGACACTGCTCAAAGCAAATAATTGTTTTTTTCTTAAAGAAAAGATAAATACAAATTGGGATCTCAAATATTTCAAAATGAAGAAAAATTGCTAGTAAAAACTGAACTAAGTAAACAGAAAAATAAAATATATTGAAGAGGTGAATCTGCTATTGATATGTAATCTATTTATGGATCTTTCTTTCTTTCTTTCTTTCTTTCTTTCTTTCTTTCTTTCTTTCTTTCTTTCTTTCTTTCCCATATGTGTTGCATTACAGATTTATTTGCAATTGAATTACATGATAAATGGAACAGGAATCTCCAAATAAGCTTTCCATTATTTTTCTGCTGGATACAAAGCAAGATTTTAAGAGCAGATGGAAGGGGGTTTCCCATACTTTTTAACTATTTTCATCCTAGTTTATTGTCTCAACCTGACTTTCATCTTTATTAGCCTCCCCCTACCCCACCATTTCTGATATTTCAGAGGCCAGGAAGATGTGTGCCTCAAGAAAGATAGGCCTGCTTTATAGTTTACAATATAAACCACCTCTCAACCAAACTCTTCCTTCATTCTCTTCCACACCGTCTATAGACCAAACCTAAGCCAAACTATAATATATGTTGTATCTGTATTTCTTAGAAGAACTGCCTGGGGGTGGGGCTGGGCAGTTAAATCCTTTGCCATATCTGACAGGAATATAAAAATGGTTACTGCAGAGACCCAGCCATCTCTGTGTGTGCTGCAGAGCATGATGGTGAGGTCTATGGGCTCTGTGGGAACAGGACTATTGTTTTAACATTAATAGAAGATATTAAACTTATGGAAAGGTTTGCCATCTCAAGTGTGTCTCTTCTAGTGCTTTAGAAAACCCTAAAGACCTATTTATCTATTCAGTTTTTTTTATCTGTATGAATTTTAATGCTTTGTCTAAAGTTCCAGTTAGAACTGGGGTTTATCTGAGTAATTTGGATGGGCATTTCAGTTTGGGTACTGCACTAATTTTAAAGTTTGATTCCTTTTACTACATCAAAGATAGATAGATAGATAGCTTTTTATAGCAGTTGAGAAATAATAAACAGAAAGAAATGGACCCAAGATCCTTCAAACTATTGTGACAGTGGAGTCTGTAAGGAGACAAGGGGGAGGAAAATATCTAAAGATAGAAGAAGCCAAGTGGTAACAATGTTCATACAAAACTTGTGATATGAACTGGGAGCAGAGATTGTGCTGGGCAGCTGCTGTGTGCTGATAGTGTGTGCAGACTGCATCTGGCATTGGCCCTCCATGAACAGAAGAAAGTTTGCATATGAGGAAAGCCTTGGTTAGCCCTTGTGCTCCTTCATATAGATGTGATTTACACCCCTAGATGCCAATAGCAAACACTTAATTGGTGCCCACATCTGCAGTGCCTGTCACTTTATGAAATATATGATATACATATAAATGTATGACTAACCACATTAGATATAGAATGTGAAGATTTTAGATGAAAACAAAACAAAAGAATACTGGAACAGGAAGAAGGAATTACCCAGTTCAAAGCTCTACTCTTTTAGAGTAGGGATAAACAACATATTATGGGGTAGGGAGCACAGTTTAATTTTGTTTTTAATTTTGTTTTTAATTTTGTTTTGCCTTCCAAGGCTGCAGGGAAAATGGCAATGTTGAAATGGGTGATGCTGAATTAATGGTCTAAGTGTTTTTTCCCTGTGTGAGACTAAGGGGTTAAGTTTTAAGGCAAAGAAGGGGAGATCAAGGTACCCAAAATATGCACTTGTGCTGCTAAATTCCAGTGGTATAGTCTGGGGACACTGGCAAATGAATGCTTAGGCAGCCTCATTTGACCAGTAAGTTGCTTACGGGTCGTAGAGTATCTCATATTTCTCAACTTTGTGTGAATCTGCTTCTCTTTTTAGAGAAAAACCACATAGGCCATAGAAGAAGACCATGAGTTAATACAAAAAAAAAAATAAATAAATTGCATCCTACAGATACCAACTGTTCACTTGCACCTCAGCATTCTGACCCTCTCTGATTTAAAAAAACAAAACAACAAAACAAACAAAAATAAAATCTTTCTTGTTCATTTCCTAATTATCACATTTTGCTCTCCTTTTTGCCAGAATAAGAAACTAAAAGCTTCCCCCTGCTAGTCCAAAATAGTACTCAAGCAATTGGGAGAGGGGACAGGAAAGGTGATCTGATTATTCTGTAGAATGAGTGGAAATTAGTTATTTTCATCCTTAATAGCTCATGGGATATGCCAATTATGAAGCTGTTAGAGACCGATTAGGTATTAGGGAAGTCACCCTTCTTCCTTACCTCCTTCCTGTAACCCAGCATGAAATTACAGAAGTCACTCAATTCATTCTGATTGAAATCCATGCAGGAAGATCTTGCTATTAGGTGTGGAGTGGTTGCAGAGACCACATTTTCATTGCCAGCAGAGACTGAGACTCTAGAAATTGATTTCTTTGATTTTGCTGGAAGTAAGAGTCTTTAGAGTTACAAGAATAGCATCCAAATAGCCATTTATTTATTTATTTATTTATTTATTTATTTATTTATTATATTTATTTTCTCTCTCCATATTTCTGTCTCCTTCATTCTTTGCCTCTGTCAATAGATGGTTGTAATCCTTACTTGACTGTTATTTGTTTCTTTTTAAGCAGTGCCCCTTCCACATATTCTTGGAATTTTTCTCATATATCATTAACTACCAATAACATTTTACTGACAGGATGCAAGAAAGAAATGAAAAAATCTAAAGAAACTTTGCTTCTGATACTCTACTGTTACAGGGAAAAAAAATCATTTGCTTTGTCTGTCAAAATGTAACACTGTTTCACTTTCTGAATCAAGATGTTAGCCAATGTATTTCCCCTTTTTAAATAGATGGTTTAAGTCTATTCTTATGTACTTATAAGAAAGGAATGAATAAAATTTAAAGCAAAACTGATTTGATTGTTTATGATGAAAGAAAGAACTACTGGAGGATACAAAGCTGATGGGAGATTCTGAATATGGGACAGACCATTCTTTGATAGAATCCAGAGTAGATTTTTGGAAAAATGGATAATGAAGAAAAGGAAAGAAGTGAAAGAAATGAGAGTGGAAGTAGAATGTTTACAAAGAGAAAAAATGATATTTTTGCAATGAATAAAGTAAAAAAGATAAAGGAATATTTAAAATTTTAAAAGGCAGACAAAATACAGTGGTGTTCTGATGAAATTTTAAAAAATGTTTTGGCAGTTGGAGATGTGGGCTTAAATAATGAGCATAGTGAACATCTAGGAAAATGAATAGAATTAAAAACAGAGGTGATAAAAATAATTTGGGATGAAACTGAAGTGAGGGAATCCTGGAAGTAGAGATTTGTATGGGAATGATAGTGACTTGTCAAAGATTAAAACTGAAACAAAGGCTAAAAATGTTAGTGTCCAAGAAAAAAAATAATGAAAAGAAAGAATATGGAATAAGAATATGAAAAAAAATGGTAAGGGTGCACAGGTAGTATAGATGATATAACTGGAGAAATGTTAAAATATGGATGTGGTTGTATTTATTTATTTTTATTTATTTATTTTCAAATTTGTATGCCGCCCATCTCCCCCAATGGGTGACTCTGGACGGCTCAAATGACTTGTTTATAAGTGTGTGAGAAGATAGCATCTATGTGTAATTATTGGAACAATGTCATTATTATTCCCCTTTACAAAGGAAAAGGTAGAAAAAGTTGTGGTAGAAAAGCTGTACCAAATAACACCGTCAAGTAGATAGGATTCAAACAACTGTTTATTTTCAAAGCTAGCAGGTTACACTGAGTCACTGGTGTCTTGCACCCAAACAGTCAAGGGCAAATATTTCAAGGTTACATAGGTCTTATATAAAATGTTGGCTCAAACATGAGACTGAACTTCAATGGGAATTACTTTACAACTGACATCGCTACAAGATAAATGAGGAGAGACACAGACATCCTTCAAAGTGTGCAGATATGGCAGAAACATTCTTTGAAATGTAGCAGGGCAACTTTGATTTGCAGGAAGTAGTTGTGCAAAGACAAAAAGGGAGATAAGAGAGTAACTGCTACGTATCTCTGAGCCTGGTATTCCTCAAAAAAGGCATACATTTCTAAAGGAAATTCTGAAGGAATTTAATAGGGCATTCATAAGATAATTATCCTATCATAAGAAATGGAGAGAGACCTACTGTATGCTACCATGAGATATTTCAGAACCTCATCTAAGTTGTATACAAAGCATATATTGTTTAGATTCTGCAAAAACTATAGGGAAATTAGTTTGTTAAGTGTGCCAGGGAAGATGTTTGGTGGAATTCTGAAGAAAGTGTACAAAAGGTGACTATTTGCAAAATTTGGGAAGTGCAGTGTTGCTTTATGCTAGGCAGGGAGTGCAGAAAACTGATTCTTTGCTCTTCAGCATATCATTGAGGAATGTGTGAAAGGGGAAAAAAAAGTTATTGTATGTTTGTTGATTTAAAGAAAGCATATAATAAAATGAATAGGCTTGAAGTATGGGAAGTTTTCTATGAGTATGAATTTGTGAGTTATTTGCCAAATGCTATAAGAAAGGTGTATATGATGGAAGTAAAGTATGCTTGAGAATAAATATAATGCTTAACAAATAGATTATCACTGAATAGAGACCAAGATGAAGACATATGATGTCCCCGTAGTTGTTTACAATATTTGTGGATAAATGTATAAAGAAATTTTATGTTGATATTAGCAGTGGCATGTGTGAGGGTGTGAATGTATATGTATTTTTTTATTATTATTATTTTGATGAAGCCATGTTTTTGACTGAGAACCAAAATTATTTGCAGTGAATATTAAATAGTATGAAGCAAAAGGAGTATGAAGATTAATGTGTCGAAAACCAAAGTAATTGTGTTTGCCAGGGATAAAAGAGTGAACAATAACAATAACAAGTTACACATAAATGGTGAACAACTAGATCAAGTAGATGAATCTGTGCAAGTTTATTGCACAACACCAAGCCTTAAGAACAAATGCATATAAAACCAGAATTGAGAAGACAGCAACAGACAGCAAATGCCGCCTCTGCAAAGAAGCTGAAGAAACAGTGGACCACCTAGTCAGATGCTGTAAGAAGATCACATAGACTGACTACAAACAACAGCATGACAAATAGCAGCAATGGTGCACTGGAAAGTCTTCAAGAAATGCCATTTGCCTGCAAGCAAGAAGTGGTAGGACCACAAAACAGACAAAGTAATAGAAAATGAAAAAATGAAAGTGCTCTGAGAATTCAAACAGGCAAGTACCTGTCACACAACACCCCAGACTTACCAATTGTTGATAAGAAAGACAAAAAAGTCTGGATAGTGGACATTGCAATACCTGGGGACAGCAGAATAGAAAAGAAAGAACTGGAGAAAAATCACAAAATATAAAGACCTGCAAATAGAAGTAGCATTTTGATACGACTGTAGCAAAAGAAAGCAAAGATAGTACCAATAGTAATAGGTGCCTTAGGTGCAATCCCAAAACATCTGGAGCACCATTTGAAGACCATCAGCATTGACAAAATCACCATCAGTCAGTTGCAAAAGGCAGCTTTGCTTGGAACAGCTTATATCCTGCGATGATACCTTTAACACCATCAAACAACTTCTGCCTCTCCCAGGTCCTTGGGAAGGACTCAATAAGTGGATAAAAATGCCAAATCCAGTCTAAACATCTGGTGACTGTGTGACCAAGCATCATCATCATCATCATCATCATCATCATCATCATCATCATCATCATCATCATTTATTAAACTTGTATGCCACCCCACTCTTGACAACTCTGGGCAGCTCACAACAAAGAAAATACAATAAAGTCAATACAACATAAACAATAAAGATAAAAGATGGCAATGTGATGAAGTGAAATATCTCATTCTCTCTCACTGAAGTCCTGGGTGAAGTGCCTGGTCTTCATGGCCCTTCTAAACAACAGCAGAATGGGGACCATCCTGATCATCTACAGTAGGGGAACCTCATTCCAGAGGGCAGGCGTTAAGATGTGCAAATGCAAGTAGAAAGTTAGTTGTTAGCATGCGGTCTGTTGGAAGGATGTTTATCAAAAGAAGTGAAAATGGCTGAACATAAGAACATGCCTCAGCCCACTTTGATTCACAGCTGCTGCATACTTTGTTCACATTATGCACTGCAGATCTCAGTGGGTGCCATTTACATAGTGTCTACAAAGTGCAGGTATTCAGCGGCTCTTCCCTTTCTGGGCAAAAAATCCAAAAAGCAAGCAAACTGCCTATAGAAGGAAAGGTTTTTCCAAGGAACAGTGTTTCCTGGCAAACAGGTGTGTCTGGCTTGCTCTGGGGAGATTACTCACTTGCTGGGCAGGGTGGATGCAAAGGCATGCACACGTGTTTCCCAGGTCCTCTATTTCTCTGTTCTTCAGTCAGTGGTTATGACAGTAAGTTGGATTCAGTTTTACTTGAGGAAGTGTGGCTATTCCTAATTTGCAGAAAGGTGCAACATGGGCTAGCAGAGGCCCTGCATTAGTGTATGGAACCAAGTAAGAGAAAATAGTGGTTCTGAGAACACGAAGACCACTGGTCCCCAATCTCTTTCTAGGCTCCTGGCTTGGCAGAGAACAGAAACAAGCAAACAAAAAATTACAGGAAAATCAGAAAGTAATTTGGCGTATTTTGCTAGTCTATATAGCATTACTTGGTGGATGAACAGTACTGAATCTACAGGCCTTCTCCTGTAGGGAATCTGTACTCTCCATTTGTTCATTCAAAGATAAGTTTATGTTCAAAACAACGCAAACAATATATTTTAAACTATATATTTTAGTGGAAATCATCTCCCATACTTCGTTGGAAACAAATGGCAATTATTTTGTCAATGTTAGGCACTAAAACAGAAACATATGTTCCTGATTATCACTTTGCCTTATATAGTGTACAGCACCCTGACACAAGAACATAAGTACATAGAGAAACTTTTTCACACACATTATTCAGCGAGTCATCAACTATTTCATTGTTTCTGGCACAGTAGTTGAACACACATAGGACTAGCTCAAGACATCATATTGCCTGAGGTGGAGAAGCAACTGTGTTCTCTTTTCTCATTTCAACACCTGCAAGTAAATAAAATAACACAGGTAAGAAAACAAAAACAAAAGGAAGGAAGGAAGGAAGGAAGGAAGGAAGGAAGGAAGGAAGGAAGGAAGGAAGGAAGGAAGGAAGGAAGGAAGGAAGGAAGGAAGGAAGGAAGGAAGGAAGGAAGGAAGGAAGGAAGGAAGGAAGGAAGGAAGGAAGGAAGGAAGGAAGGATACAGATCACATTAGCAAATTGAATTCTTGAGCTGCAGGGGTATCATATACTAATCTCACACCTTCCCAGCAATAACAATGGAGTCATTTGCAGGACTGATATAACCCAAGTTCAGCCATAGTGTCAGCTCCCACATTCTACCCCCAAGTATAAAAATATAATGGCAAGTGTTACTTGCTTTGGCAGAACAATTAAATCTGTTTAACAGAGTTATTTAATATTTTCTTTTTTATTACTGTTCCAGAGTCCAAGAGGCACTGGAGGCTTTGAGGATCAGAATGGGGAATAACAGGTTTCAACTGAACCCTGGCAAGACTGAGTGGCTTTGGGTTTTGGGGCCCTCTGGTTCTAGGACTATATCGTCTTTGGTGCTGCATGCAGTTACTCTGTCCCAAAGAGACCCTGTGTGCAACCTGAGAGTTCTCCTAGACTCATGACTCCTGCTCAAGGAGCAGGTAGCAGTCATGGCTAGGAGGGCCTTTGGTCAACTTTGTATTGTGTGCCCATTCCTAGATCTAGAGGCTCTACTCAGTCACTCATGCCCTGGTCACCTTCTGGTTGGACTGCTGTAAAGCACTCTACATGGTGCTGCCCTTGAAGAGTATCTGGAAGCCTCAGCTGGTGCAGAATGCAGCAGCGTGGACAGTTATGTGCATTTCTAGAAGAACACATGTTACACCTCTGCTCCACAAGCTGCATCGGTTACCAGTCTGTTTCTGGGCCCAATTCAAGGTGCTGGTTTGACCTTCAAAGCCCTACATGGCATGGACCGGGTTACTTGAGGAACCGCCGCTCCCTGATTACATCTGCCCATCCCACCAGATCCAACGGAAAGGACATGTTATGGGTCCTGTGGGCTAGGGAGCTTCACTTGGCAGGTCGTAGGTGATGGGCCTTTTCTGCTGTGGCTCAGCAGAACCTTTTCCACCTTATGGAAAATTCTTCTCCTGAAGTGAAACTGGCCTCATCCCTTTTCAGAAGCCCCTCAAGACCTGGTTGCGTCATCAGGTCTGGGGACACCAGGGGACTGGTGAAATATTGAGATGTCTCCAGTATAATTTACACCTGCTCTTCAACCAATATATATATATATATATATTAGTTTTTAGTTTTGTGCCTTTTATAATTTTAAAGTTTTTGATGGTGATGATGATGATGATAATACTTGTTTGTATATATTGTTTTTAGCTTTATTGTATGCCGCCCAGAGTCACTTGTTTGTGAGATGGGTGGCCTTATAAATATGACAAAAGAAAGAAAGAAACAAACAAATAAATAATATAGCAGGAGCTGCTCTGAGATCCCAATACGGGGGGGGGGGGGGGGGGGAGCCTATTTAGTAAAGGGTAGCAATAAATAAAACCATTTATATATATTCCAGAATAGTGTAATAATTAAGTATGTCTTACTTAAAAAGACATTCTGCTTTGCAGTTTAAATCAGCCTTCTCCAAGAAACTAGTCTTCAGATGTACTCAAGGCTTAAACTCCTGTAACTCCTAACCAGCACTCTGAAGAGTGTCAAGTTGTGGACAGATTCAGTGTGCAATCATTCAGTGTGCAAATATTATTGAATTTGGAAAATATTCATGACCAAGTCAAAGACTGGGTCTTAAAGTTTTTAATACTTTAAAAGATTGTGGATCATTATACAGGAATCAAATCGAACTTGAGAAGATGAACTTATATATTGAGAAGTTTATATTCTGCCAGCACAATTCCCACTGCCTATGTTCAGGGCCCAGAATTTTGGCAGGCCCCCTCCCAGCTTCACTTGAGCTTTTTCTCAATTGCATTGAGAAATTCATGCAATTTCTATTAAATGCATGAAACATCTCAAAGCTTTCTCTTACCGACCTACCCATCCATAGGTAATGCTAAACAATTCTGGTTGGCCAGATGACAGCTCTTCTTTTCCTTGTATATCTCCTGCCCACCCTGACCAGAAAAAAAGAAATCTTGGGTATATAGGAGGGAACAGGAGGAACTCAGTTTCATAAAGGTGTGGCTCAGTATGATAGATAAGGAGAAGTTATGCATGGCCTTTCTCAGTACAAGGAAGTCTATACTCCCCCACCTCTTACTCTTTTCTATCACCACCATCATCATCATCCAGCTACATTGGCAGGGACAGAAGAATGCATAAGCAAAGTCCATGGAGATAGAATGGAATAGCTGTTTAAGCCTTTGAATAAATTTAGGAGATACCATAAATTTGCCCATTTATATCAAATAGCTCCATTATTTTGCATCATCATCTTGTATCTTCATCTTGCATCATCATCATCATCTCACTCAGTGAGGCCCTTAACACTCAATAAATAAATAATCTCAACCACCACCCCTGGAAGTATGATCTCTGCTCCTCTGGACTCCCTGTAGCCACCTCCAGAAACTCCATTTATCTTTTCTCTCTCTTTGCTGTCCACTACCTCCAGATATAAAACTCCCTCTTAAGTAGCATCCATATGTTTGCATTATATCTTTTGAATTCCACAAGTCTTCAATGTATTTCTAGATGTCCCATGCCTGTTAAATTAGCCCTGGTTCGAAACTCTAAGAGACACAGTATGGTTACAAGTCTTCACAGGAACAAATATCACCATTTAGCTGACTGAGTGACATTAAGAAGAGCCAATTGCCTTTAATCAGCCTGTGTTATTGCTTGCTAAGAAAATTAGGTTGGTTGTGAAGAAACTGTGCACAATTTGTGTGGCAAATTGGGACTTCCCAAAGAAATATACGGCATCAAAGACCCCAGGAACAAAATAAAGCCATTTAATATATCCAGTAGTCATACTTTAGTATTTATTATGCAGATGTTGCTACTAAGGAGCTTCCTGGAGTAGGACAGGTCTCCCTGGAAGACAATATATATATTACATTTGGTGTTTCTCTCTGTCTCTCTCTTGCTTATACCTGAAAGATGTTTGACAAGGGGTTATGTTTTCTTAGTAGCAGCTTTATAGTCTTCCTAATTTTTTTAAGAAAAGAGGATTCTGAAACACCCAGGTGCACCACCCAAGGTACCTTAAGATTGTATGTGGTTCCCAAAAGGCCTGGCTACAGTTCTCAGAGCAATGCCAGGAAAAGAATTAATAAATATATGTTGTAATCATATTGCCTGTATAGAATTCATAATATATTAATGTATTAAAATGTAAATTAAATTAGATTAGTTTTTGTTACTAGCTCCACTTTCTTCTTTTTCGAGTGAGGATCGTGGCACCTCACCCAAATGTCCAGAGCAGTACTTACTTCTAACAAATTGTGCAACCTAGTTGTAAAATTTACTACTGTATGCTATTTTAAAATAATGGCACAATCTCCCAAACCCATTGGGGACTCAGGGCATGGCAGCTTTTTAAAAGATTGCTGTGTAGAAAAGTTGTCACTGGAACCTGTGGTGGTAAAAGGTACCCTCATATGTAAGCTGCATTCGCCACCAAACCTATGAGATGCCCCCCATATATGTGAACTGCTTAAAGTGCCCTTGTAAGACAACATTCACGGCAAGCTGAACTGACTCTGAGCGATGACAGGAAGAGGGGTTTTGTCTTTGCAATATAGTGGGCCAAAGGTATATAAGCTCTGGTTTTGCTTTTCAGGCTGCATATTCCTTAATAGCTCTGGGTAGCTTACAGAATACAAGAAAAAAACATCATAAAACCATGACATAAAAAATACTAAAAATAAATTAAGAAGCACTTAATATTTAAGCACTAAACTATTAAAAGGCCTGGTTAAATATGCTTTTAACCTTCTTCTACAGTATAATGGGGTGGCTTGCTTCAACTTCAGAGGCAATTTGTTCCAGAACACAGGCACATGACACACACACATACATAAATAACCACTGACAAAAATTGATTGTATATGTTGCTGGTCTATTGGAGCCGCTAGAGTTTCCAGGGTTCTAGGAAAGAAGCCCATGGAGGTCCAAACCCACCTCCAGAAATGTGTATTCTTTATTGTTGTGCCATACTAGGCAGTGTCAGCAATACTTATCTCTCTCTCTTTAAAATTTCTAAGAGTTGGAGTATGCTGGTTAAAAAAAGAAAAGCTCCATACAGACCGGGATCTTCATTTCTCAAGATCTCTAAGAGAAGCAGTAGGGGTCTGGCTGTTGTTGTTTTTTTTAAAAAAAAACAAGGCATGTAGGTATGATGTTGGGTCATGGTGTACAAGGATGTTAAATGCAGCCTCTATCTTCAGTCTATTAAAACAATGGCGTCTCTTCCCAGGATCGTATGTTCTCTGCAGCCACCATATGATCCTGGAAAATAGTGCAATTCCTTTAAGGAACTACATACAAGTGCTCCATTTGCACTTCTGCATGCTCTAAAATGCCTTTTTGGAACTGACAACCCTAGCTGAAACTGAACAGTACCATATATACAACAATCTCATTGAAATGATAATTGAATTGTTGCCAAGGTAAATAGATAAATCTTCAGGACCTATTTGAATACTTGTAGTTATAGGATAGAACATCATTTGGAAGAAAATGATAAGAGCTCTATCTCTTATGCCTTCCATTCTAAATGTCCTTGCTGGAAGGAACTCAAGTAATATGTGGGATGCTAAAGAAGTGAACACAGTTCTTCAAGTAATGTGGCCCTAAATTATTTAGAGTGCCAAAGGCCAGTGCCAACACTTAACTTGAGCATAGAACTCCTCTGTTGGTCTCTTTTTGTGGTCAGTCTGTGGTTCTTTATGGACTTTCTAGTAACTAATAAATGTTTGTCCTTCAGAGAAATCTGAGCAGCATTTTATTTGGTTCATATATAGACCCGAATTATTTTGAACCCTTTTCCTTTTCTCATAGCAATTCTTAGCATAATCTCAGGACCAATACAAAATACTGAAGTCTAGATCTGACCTACTAATTTATATTATAATCTCATGGAGAAATGGCTCTATGTTACAAAAATAAGTGTTCAGAAATACATTATTTATTCTTGCACGTGTCCCCAATTACTGCTTATTTTCCCCCTAACTGGATACATTAGTTATAATCACTCTGCATTGGGATCTCAGCTAGGATGCCTAAATATATTAATGAATAACCTCCAGGATGTGTAAATGTGGGTTCAGGTTAGTCAGCCCTAACCTCATTTCTTCCAGCAAAATTTAACTCCATGAGATATAGCTATTACTACTGTGTACAGGTGAATGCAGGAGCAGTATGAAATCCATGTCAGCATGAAGCTCTGTTTGGAAAATACAAAAATATGAATGCTGCAGTGCAAAGTCCCTAAGTAATTTAGTTTCATTCTTTCCCTGCAGGAGGTGCTACAGGTACTTCCAGTGGGTATTAGTATGTAAGAGAAAACAAACAACTATGTCTAGAATAATTCCAGTGGTTTCTTTTGTATTAGAATTGCTTCAGATAATCACACACATATATAAGTACACCCAGCTTTCAGGGAATCTTGGGATTTGGAAAGAAATAATAAAGGATTAATCAAGAAACTCTTGAATGAATTCAATAAGAAATGACATATGGTGAGTGTAGCTTGATGTTTGTATTATTAGGCTGGCGGATAATTAGAAAGAGCTGATTCTGTCCCATACATGGCCAGGCCCAGTCGCTTGGAGTTCTCTTTAGTTAAGCACTTCTTCCTTACAAGCTGAAAAGCCAACTGCTTTGTAGTCTGTATTGAAAGTGACTTAAACAAATAGCATCCATTTCATTTTAAAATTCACATTTATGTTTCAAAAATCTCTAATGCCATACAAGTACAATTACAAGACCTTCAGCAGATAGCAGCACTAGGAAGTCCCAGTGTCGTGTGGTAGATTGGGAACTTCAGAAAACATCTCACCAGAAGGCAATGGCAACCCACTTCTATATTATTAGCAAGAAAATGACATGGACGTGTCCATGTAGTCACAAATAATCAGGCTTGAATCAAAAAAAGATTTTCTTACTGTAACATACATTCTACATCTCTGCCACAAATCATAGAATCATGGGATTGGAAAGGACATAAGAAGTCATCTGTCCAACCTCTGCTCAGTGCATGAGCAGTGCCTCTTTGATACCCAACCTCTGTTTAAAGACCTCTAGCCATAGAAGAACTCATCAGTTCATGTGGCCACCTGTTCCACATGAAAGAATTCTGAACCTCTTTCCTTGTAATTCTAACTCACTGGTTCTAGTCTTGCCTTTTGGGGCAGTAAAGAATATCCACTCCTTCTGTGTGATAGTCCTTCAGATATTTGATAACTGTTATCATATATTCTTGTAAATGATAAATTATCATAAATTTTAGTTATTTTTTCCCTACAGGCTAAATGTAACTACATCCTTCAACCATCTTCACAGAGCTTGGTTTCCAGACTCCTCAATATATTGATAGCCCTCCACTGAACCTAATCTAATCTGTCACTGTCCTTTTTGAGCTGTGGTGCCCAAACATAACACCAGGTGGGGTCTGATCACAGCAGAGTAGAGTGGAAGAATTACTTCCCATGATCTAGATCAGTGTTTCTCAACCTCAGCAACTTTAAGATGTGTGGACTCCAACTCCCAGAATTTCCCCAGCCAGCATGCTGAGAGTTGAAGTCCACAATATCTTAAAGTTGCTGAGTTGGGAAACACTAATCTAGATTCTATGATCCAATTAATGCAATAATGTTAGTGTTTTAAGTAGCTTCACCATACTGCTGGGTCATGTTTAAATTGGGATCAACAAGATCCCTTTCACAGATATTATTGCCAAGCCAGGTCACCCTCATCTCATTCTTGTGCCTTTCATTTTTCTTACCTAAATGCAGAAGTTAGCATTTCTCCCTGTTAAATTTCATCCTGTTCATTTCATCCTACTGTTTAAGCCCATCTAGAAGTTTGTGAATCTTCTCTTTTTCATTTAAAGTAATAGCCACCCCTCCTTGCAGATGACAGAAAGCCACCCTTTCCGTCATTTGCAAACTTAGCAAGTGTTACCTCAAATCCCTCATCCAAGTCATTGATAAAAGTTTTGAAAGAGTTCAGTGACAGTCCACTCAATATTTCTTTCTAAGGTGAACCATTAAAGAATACACTTTGAATGTGGTGATTCAGATGGCTGTGGGTGCTATCGTCTAGCCCATATTTTAGTATTCTATGAAGGAGAATATCATGAAGCAGTCCATCAAATGCTAACTGAGGTCCAGGTACTTTCTGTCTATGGCACTCCCATGATCTACTAAGCTAGAAACTGTCAAAGATGGAGATAAGACTAGCCTGACACAATTTGCTTCTGACAAACCAGTGCTGCCACTTTCTAGCTGTAATATACCTATACAAGTGCTTACAAACAATCAGCTTGATCTTCTTTGTTTGAGGACCTTGCCTCATAAGCTTCCAAAGGAACATGTTGCTTTCATCCAAGTGATGAAAGCAACATTATGGCATTGCATCACGAGCCATGCCCCTTGGTACATGGGTGCAAATCACAATACATGTACAAAGCAGTGGAACTTATGGCAGCGTACCCCACTGCTGTGCCAACTCTTTTAGAACATGTATATCTTTACATCTAAGATACCTTTCAAATTTCATACTGCTGCCCCTACATACCTGTTTGGCACCTTTATTTTATTGTTTTGTTGGTACTTTTGGTTGGAAGGTTGAAGTATGGAAAGCCACTCTCACTGGTTAGATATCCAGGTTTATGCTCCTGCCTTGCCACACTGGCCTTTAGTTCCTTTTCATCTCAGTATTAGATAACAAAATATTTGTTTAAGTTTATGCTCATAACTATTAATCACAAGTTTCATTCAAAAGACATACTGTATATATCTTTCTAAGCAAAATAATGCAAATCTGAAAAAAATGCTGTCTTTTATTATCTAGAGTAAACTTAATTTGTGTCAGATACAAATAACTTCTGCTTATCTGACTGATAATCATAAAGGCTTAAGAAAAATATCTTTTATTTGCCATTTCTTTTTGAACACAATAAGATATGGCTTTTTATTTAGCATATACAAGAATGGCTATTTCTTAAACACAAAGAATAGAAATCTAGGTGGTTCTATGCATTTTATAGATTTTGTATTATACTTCATGGTATCCATTTCTACACACACAAAACCCTATAGGTTATGATGATTGTATATAGTGTACTATATACTGAAGTCATTGTTCATCAGTTAAAGAAATCATTAATGAGATCCCAGTGCCCACTGTTTATTCTTTGAAGAATTGGGATATATTGTGAGAGCCATTTGTTATTAGGATTTATACTAGGATAAGTCAGACAATCATTTTCAGGAACAAATATTGCATTTCTAAATCAATGATAATATAGCAATACATCTGGCAAGATACTACATCTCTCTCCTATTAACACAACAGGGTATCTCTAAGTATATACTTATTCTAGCAGCCTGCAGTTTAACACAAAACAGCTAAAATTACAAGAATCCTGTTAATCTCTGTGGAAACTGGAAAATTAAATGTTGAACATTATGAAGTAGTGATGTTAGTCACTGCCAAAATGCAGATATTTCCCACCATTATTATACGGATGAATATGCTAACATTACTTTTTAGTTGCTTCATTTTGCCATATTATAGCAAACGGCACTGGATAATTGATCAACATGTACATAATCTAAAAATGAGCAAGGTTCATAATATATATCAGAATGGTTCTTGTACCCTAAATAAAATCCTTGTTCTGACAGCAGAGCCTTGTTCTGACAGCAATATCATCTATTTCTACTAACATCATTATAAAAGGAGAAAATTTACTCACAATTCCATTATCAAACCATGGCTGTTCGTGCAGTTCCATTGACTGTGCATCAGGCCACTAATGCCTTACTCCAATAACATAGTGAGCCAGGTGAACCAATTAACCCAGATGAGTCTGGCAACCTTTCCCTTTTTTGCTCAGTGAAATTCCTTACTATAACACCTGAGGGTTTTCTCAGTGGATTAATCTCTAGCAGGTCCTAACTGATCTATTGACAGAGGGAATTGGAAAATGGGCAACCCCACTCCTGAAGATCCCAGACTTCAACAACTACACCAATTTTATGAGACTCCTGAGAGCTAATTTTGATGATACTACTAGAGAAATGACTGCCAACCATGATAGATGTTACTTACAACAGAGTAAGCACTCTGTGTGGGTCTCTGCAGTGACTTTCAGTTGTCAACTCAAAATATGGGCTGGAATGAAAGATGCTAAATTGACTAGTTTAAAGTGGACCTTTCAGATGAAACACAGGACAAGCATATTAATCAAGAATTCCAGAGATCCCATGGATATCCAATGCATACTAAGGTGGGAGGCAGGTCTGACTAAAGAAAAAAGGGCACAGACATTTTTATTATTGTCTAATGGTTAAAGTTATTTTTGTCCAAAAGGTCTAGGCTCTTTTCTCATTGCAGACAATTGTGAATTAACATGGAAACTGGCATCCCTGCAAAATCTCAACATTACGGGATGTCAAGAGAGGCCATTGTGATGATGTGTTATAGTTGAGTACTTACTCCTTTCAAGCAATGAACTAATGATTTGGAAATCTAAGAAAAATCTGTCCTACTTAGGAATGTGTTACTGAGTATTCAAACCTTCTTATTTAGGTGGCAAGATGCTTAATCTGAATAACTGTCCCTAATCCCTGAAGAGCACTAACATTAGCACATTTGAGTGTCCTCCCAACAGCTGTTCTTGAGGGCAAATATATATATATATATGAAAAATCCTTATAAGTGAAGATTGTGCCCTTGTGGAGAAGGATCCATTGAATCCACAGCACATATCTTGTTATATTGAGCCTTATATAAGGACACGAGAGCCTGCTTTGAAACTCACTATTTCGTGAAATACCCAGACAATTCTGATTTATTTTATGTACAATTACTTTTATCAGATCAGTACAATTTTGTTTCCTTGAATGTTGCTAAATTTTGTTATACTGCCTATAAAACTGGAGACACCCTGATTGCCTTCATGTCCTAATTAAAATTTTGTTATTTTTATTTTATTTGAAATAGAAACTGCTCAATTGCAAATTAATTTGTTAACTCACAGAGCTTTGATCAGTGTTGTAATAAATATTACCACCCAACAGTTGCAGAGACATTGTCTTCATTAATTCAACTCTGTGTATTAATGGAGGACTCAAGGAATAGTGAGAGAATACAGATGGGACAGGAAGATGCTATAATTCTTTCTTTCTTTCTTTCTTTCTTTCTTTCTTTCTTTCTTTCTTTCTTTCTTTCTTTCTTTCTTTCTTTCTTTCTTTCTTTTTGTTCTCTCCTTTTCCACTGTGTCCACTCATCAGAAGCTTTAGATGTTGAACCCATGCAGTTGGGAGCTTGCAGAGTTCTACCCCCTATCCAAGAAAAGCTGTGCTGATACACACAGGGTCTATGTTTATAATGTAGAAAATCTGGCCACTTTGCATAGGAATACCCTGCCAACACTGCCACCTGCCTTCTAAAACATCAACCAAGTGTCATAACTGTGAGGAAGGAGGACATTTTGCAAACAGATTTCCTAAACCTTCCAGATCTGACTTACTGGGAAATATGTTTGTCTCAGCCCCAAAGAGTTCAGAGGTGGAGAAACCCAGAAATTAAGGGAAGCTGAGACATGCAATCCTACACATTGACATTTAGTTATTCATATAAAATTTCACTTACAGGATAGTTTTGCAAGTATTAGTAGATTCTGGCACCACAGGCAACTTCACAATGTCTTCAGTCATATGCAAATAGGCCTTGCCCATTCTACCTGTCAACCACCCTGTGAAAATGGAAACTTTTGATGGAACTCCTCCTCCTCCTCCTCCTCCTCATCTCCAAACTTTCCCTTTTACATTTTCTGATAGTTTTGGGACTGGCTTCAAGTTCACAATCCACAATGGGGGCAAGAAAGAATTACATTTGACTCCCAAACATGCAAAATTCACTGCCTGCTAAGGTCTCAAGCCCCCATTACTGCTTGTCACAGCAGAAAGAAAGAAAGAAAGAAAGAAAGAAAGAAAGAAAGAAAGAAAGAAAGAAAGAAAGAAAGAAAGAAAGCCAGCCAGCCAGCCAGCCAGCCAACCAGCCTATCTTTCCTCCCGAGTAAGCTGATGAGCTTTGGGAAAGGAAAACAAAGATTACCACCCCCCTCCCTCTGACATTTCTATCAGCTCTACATTAGATCAGTCCAGGAAATCAACTCCACAAGAAGGCTAAAACCACTTTTATTGATATTGGCAATAATAAGAGAATATTGCAAGTCAGATTATGTTGTACCCCTACCCCCAATCCGTTCTTATACTCCAGTGAATCAGGGAGGTATCTGCTCAAGTTACTTCTGAATGTTATCTCATTATGCTGGTTTAAAATGTATCTCAGTCCCTTTTGCTAGGCAGGAGTTCTTGCAAATGTTCATCAAGGTCATCTTACTTACTCTCTAATTCTTCACACACATCAACTCTGTGACTGTACCTTATTTCTGTGCCTCATATTTTTGCAAAACACCACTCTCCCATGTTAGAAACAGAATTGGTCAGACTAAAGGAATTTATTGATAAAAAATTGCAAAAGGGCTTCATCTGTCCCTCTTTCTCTCCTACAATGTTCCATTTTTTTAAATTAAAAGATGGTTACTTACATTTAATTCATGACTATGGACTTCTGAAAATTAGGACATTCCCAGCATCTCTTCATTCTTAGACTGACTGAGGAAATCAGGCATTTTAGTAAGTTGGATCTCAGAAAGGTTTACAATGGGTCATCAATATTTACTCACCTTTGTTACCTGCTGTTGGAAATTTGAATATACAGTTATATTGTTTGGATTTTCTGTAATCTCCTCAGGCTTCAGGAGATTTATGGATCATATTTTATGACCTATTGGACAAGTTTTTAATAATGTATTTGGATTGTTTGCTGATCTATTCTGATGATCCTGCCATCTGTACTGAAAATGTTTAGGTGCTCTAGAGCTCTGACAAGTTTAATCTTATCTCTCTGTATTTGATTCAATAACTTCCTTAATAGATTGTGGGAATGCTGTAGATGGATTATATTTTAATTTCAGCAAAGTATTTGACAAAGTATCCCATGACATTCTGATAAGCAAGCTAGTTAAGTGTGGGCTGAATGATATGGCAATTAAGGGGATGCATAGCTGGGTTAAAAATCATGATTATAGAATGTAATTTTAGGCTATATCAACAGAGGCACAGTTTCAGAATCATAGGAAACCATCATTCCCTTTTATTCTGTTCAAGTTAGACCCCAGATTCCAGAGTCCAGTTCTGGGCACCACACCTTAACAAGATTCAGAAAAACTGGAAGAGGTTTAGAGAAGAGGAATGAGGACAATCAAATGCCCTGAGGAAAGCTTTATAGAATTAGGGTTGAGAAAAGATTATGTGGGGGTTGTGATGTGGAGGCACTCTTCAAATACCTGGAAGGATTTCACATGGAAGGTTCTCTAGCATGCCAGAATGCAGGTCACAGCATGATGGACTTCCTGTCTTCACAGGAAGTCAGATTCTTACTGAATGTTGGGGAAAAGCAGTAAAAGTGGTTTTAATTACCCAAGGATTTGGTGAGCTTCAGTTCACTAAATGTGTTCAAGTGGAGCTGTACAGCCACTTATAGAAGATATTTTAATTTAATTTGGATTTGTGCACTGAGTAAGGGATTTGACTCAATGTCCTAAATGTCCTCTCCCAACTCTGGGGTCATAGAAACATAATTATATCATGAAAATTATATTTCAAAATAAGAAAAATCCAGCTGCTGAAAGAATAGATCTTGTGAGGATCTGTTGTCGAAATTATTGTTGGAATATTCTTTCTTATATACTGGTTTTTCCTTGTTATTTATTGTAATTTTTTTTTATAATATAAGAGTTAAAAGATAGGAAAGACCCACAAATTTTAAATTAAGTATGAATATATATCCTTCTAAATGAATTCTCTGTTCTGCAGAGTGTATAAATTCAATATGAAGGAAAATGGTATCTTTTAAAGTTATGAGCTTCACAAAAACCTCTTTATAGAAATAGCATAGTGTAGATCTACAACATGTATTTGCTACTTAACAGCCTAAGTGTGACAATAGTGTTTACTGCAGCAATCATAATGAATAGGACTTCCATGTGTAGAAACACGTGACCACTAGGAGTATTTTATAAAGCCATCCTGAACTTGTCTAAAAGGCAGAACATGGTTTAAACATGCATTTATTTCAAACCATTTGTACACCACCAAGAATAATTCATTTTTAATAATAATCTAGCACTGAAAAGTGGTACTTCATGATAATAGCACAATATAAGTTTAAAGCCTGGAATGCAAGCTGAACAGATAATAAAGCTAAAATGAATCTCAGATTGGATCGTAACTTAGGTTACTTTACCATCATGTCAAGTATAGCTCTCCGCACCAGACCAGAAGTGGAGGGAGAAAAATCTTTTATTTCAAGATAAATAGTGAACTCAATATTTAACCACCCAAACAAATGTAGTCAGATAACAATCAGGATTAAAAAAAAAAAGTATAAATACAGTATATGGGCTTTTCAGAATCAAAGCAAAGACCTTGTTAGTCTAGCACATTGTTCCATAAAAATCGGTTAAATGCTTCTGGGAACTTATTAGCATCACTCTAGGTACCATCAAGAATGCTGCCTTACAGTTAGAGACAGGTTTGGTTTCTGTGGGTGCCAGAGCTTGGTTCTATCTCCTTAATTTCTGGTTATAATTGACGTTTTCCCCTGTAAGTCTGGCTCCACTGTTCTCAGAGACCATTTTCAATCAACCTGGCTAACAAGAGCTAACAGCAAACTCCAGTCCTTAGGTCTCTCTTTGGAAAGCCTCTGTCTATGAGGGTTTGAAAATGTCAGGAGTCATCTTAAGCAACATATCTGGGATACTGATTTTCAGCTCAGTCTAAGCCTAATATCCAGCCCCACAGTTCATGGGTTTTTCTCAAATAGGCATGCCTATTTGAGAAAAACCCATGAACTGTGGGGTTGGATATTAGGCTTAGATATCTTACACCATCATCTTACCTCTTCTCAATTCTAATTCAACAATTTTGTCAGACCTTCACTTTGGCCAGGTTGTATGCACTACCCTCTGCACTCCTATTCCTCTTCAGCAGCATGTATGCCCATGTAGGGATGGCTCTGTGGAATCCCTAAGCCACCTGCTCCTTTGTTGCTCTCTTTACGGGGAATCTTGGAAGACATACTATATATCTATCCCATTTTAAAGAGCTACTGTTGTAGAGAGCACAGTGCTTATCTACCACTTCTTCTATCTGACCTGACATATTTTTCCAGATTGCCTGAATTTGTGCTACCATTTGTTCGATCCATCCTACCTATAACCGAAGATTAGTTCAAATGTTTGTGATTGCGACTGTTAGGGTTGGAACTATATTAATATTCATATTGTTACTATATTAATATATTTTTATGTAATTGTATTGTATTTTATGTCAACTTTTAGTTTTATTAATAATTAGGTTTATGTATTTTTATTGTAGTGTTTTCCAGCCTAAAGGCTGTAATAAAGGTTTAAATTTGATTTGGTATCACTGTCGTTCCAAAGCATTTGGTAATTGAGTAACATATGAATCTATCAAATCAAAGTTCTATAAAGTTACAAATCCATTTTCCATGAAGATGCTCAGTTCTATAAACTGGATCTAGAATTTGTCAATTTTACAGGAGACTCCATTGAAATCCATGAAATAATTATTATTGTCACGATTAAATTGAGGTCCAACTTTATATTCTGTAGGAATACATTTTATAGATGACCTGTTTATTTAAATAAATACTTCTTAAGGATCTTGAATCTAGCATCAAACAATGTCATTGGAATATTGTAGCCCCTTCCTTTTTTTCTTTCCTTTTCTTCTTTTGGTAGTGGCACCAGGAAGACTGTCTATGTGTGAGGTAATATTTACTAGAAAGGTTTTGGGGTTTAAAAGTGTGAAAGTGAATAGAAGTGGAACTTGCTCAAAAAAGGAGGAAATGCTCACCTTACCTGAAAAGTGGAGAATGAGGTAGTGAAGTGTTCCAGGTTTTGCTGGTGTCAGCTTCACATGGACATGGTGAGATAGCACAGGAGAGTTTAGCAGAGATGGCCAGGAGAGGAGAAGGTGAGCTACATCATCTTCAAGATACTCTAAGCAGTATTGGTCCCAACAAGAGGCCCATGACAGTGGAGTGGGAGATGGTATTGCTTGAACCCCATGGTTTCTATGGTTGAATGTATCAGCCGATACAGGTGCTGTTTTCTGGTGGTCTAGAAGGAGAGTGGTGAAATGGATCTGAATTGACTTCAGCAGCCCCACGCAGTACCTGGCACAGCAGGAGATAGTTGGCAACAGAAACAACCAATAGCCCTGTGGCTGGTATATCAGCCAGAATGGATGCCATTTTTCCATGGCTGATGAAAGCCCTGTGTTGAACCTCCCTGGATAGTAAGTGGTGCCTTGAAAAGATCAGATTTCAGGTCTCTGCAAGCATGCTGGAGAACTGATGTAGTGCTTCAGCCCCCAGGATGTAGTGCTGGTGAAGTAGGGCAAGGCAGGATGAAGAGGATATTGCAACAGTATTGGGGAATTGTTTGCAGGAGTATGAGGAGAAGGATGTGAAGAGAGTGAATTGAACTCCTCCCATCTAGCCCACTGTCTCCCCTGGTGAGAGCAAGGTAGGAAGAAGGGGTGATTGGTTCCATGGTGAGGTATTGGTTTTAGGTTAGAGGGGACAGTGGCTGCAGAATTTATACTGTTTCTGTCAAGAGCAGCTGGGGAGCAATTGAGGGTGTAAAGGCTGATGGAGAGGAGCAGGGACAGGTTAGTTAAGATAGTATTTTTTTGAGAGCAGAGATGGGAGTGGGACTGGGAGGGAAGGGAGGGTTTAAAGGAAGTTTAACTAATTAAGGTAATTATGGGCAGCAGGACAGCCAGTTTGGTGTAGTGGTTAAGGCACAAGCTAGAAACCAGGAGACCGTGAGTTCTAGTCCTGCCTTAGGCAGGAAGCCAACTGGGTGACCTTGAGCTAGTCATTCTCAGACCTAGGAAAAAGGCAATGGCAAACCACTTCCAAAAATCTTACCAAGAAAAATGCAAGTATGAGGTCACATACTGTACTACAACACTTTTTTGTTCTCAGGGCAGTTATGACATGATATGAGGTTCAGGGAGAGGATAAATTAACCCTTGCCATGGCTAGATTATTCCCTGATTGCTATGGAATTCATTGGTGCCATGAACTTGTGCAGAGAACAGAAGCATATTTAATCAGTCCTTCCCAGATGTCAATGGAACCATCTGATTTCCAGAGGGCATTGGGGGGGATTTTCAAGTGGGTGGTAGGCAGATCTGCTGAGACCTTAACTGCCAGCTGAAATAAGAAGGTGACAGTGGCTTTCAATGAAATTTCTCATGAACAGCCTCTCCCAGCAAATTGACTCAGCTGTCTTCTTGATTCTCTGAGGAGCTCTAGGAAATGAAGCAAAGAAAGAGACACATACAGCATCACTGGTGTAAACTGAAGTCTAAATCTGACCAAGCATCGGTAACAACACATATTCAGGAGTACACTCTGGCTTTAAGATTGATGAAATGCCAATATTTCTTTTTTTAAAAAATAAATTTATTAAAGATTATAATTGCAATAGTAAAAACTTACACAAACTAAAAGAAAGAAAGAAGGGTAGAAAGAAAAAGTAAAAAGTGCAAAGGAAAAGAAAAAGAAAAAATAAAGAAAGAATATAGTAAAGAAAAAGAAAAATATATGAAGTGAATGCCAACCTTCATCATAAAGAGTATAAACAATTTTAGTAACTTTTTACCTCCTCTTAATTTACAACCAATGATCTCCTCATCCCATGTCCCATCTCTTATCTATAAATAAATCCATAAAGCATTGTCATTTCAGTGCTGGTGTCAGCAAAAGTCCATTAAGGGTTGCCAGAAATATCAACATATCTATTTTAACCTTGATCAGATAAACCAATTTTATATTCCTTCCTTCATTAGAAGATTGTTACTTCTAACAATCATAATCTTTAGTCCATTCAAGTAATGTCGTAGAACTTGAGTTCTTTTCTTTTCTTTTTTACCCCTTTTCACATGATTCATCCAAGTTTTAACAAACCTCTTTTGTAAATCTAATATAAAAGAATATCCAGGCCACTCTCTTGGTTTATTATCTGTAATTCCCTTTTGATTTTTAAAGCATCAACTGTTTCCTTGTGCATCCAATGAAACATCTTTTTCCATGTCATTCTTGTAGCTTATCATTTGCAGATCCACTTTCAATGGCATTTGTCTTGTCAGATAAAACTTATTCTTCTTCTGCCATTTCTTCCATAACATCTTTTGGACACAGTCTATCCACAGGAGCAAAAATCGCTGTTGACATTGTTGATATTAACTTCTGATTCAATTTTTCAAAAGTATCCTTCACTATTTCCAATGTTATAATATTTTGCTTCATTCTGTAGCTGTTATTCAGGTTTATGTATTCTTCTCCTTTAATTAAAATTTTTAGTTCCCTCTAGTGTCCAATTTTTAAAATTGTTTATCTCTTTTATGTCTTAGAAAAAATTCAAAACAAGTTGACTTTTGTTACACATGGTGCTCCCAGGTTCGGCTTATGGTCACTCACTCACACATTCACAGCCTGTTGAGGCACGCGGATCTTGTCAGCCACCCTTGCTTTCTACCTGGGTTTTCCAGATAGGTGCGGCTGGAGCAGACAGACACACAGCCCTGGTCAACAGCCGGGAAATAATTAGGGATACACACAAATCACTTCCAACCGAACACTGAGGCACAAGAGGTTCTTTGTAATACATGGAGACCCAGTGAATTTAAAGTAACAGACAAACTTTACTGGTTGTAAGGTACATTTGCTCTTTCTCATACACACACACGTGCGCTCATCCACACTTACCCACCTAGGGTGCCAGGCACTAGCTAGAGGGACAGAAGCCACCAAGTCTGGATCCAAAGGTGACTCAGATGACTCAGTTCAGACAACTCAGACGACTCAGAGTGGGCGGACTTTGGAACCCCTTTTATCCCCAAAAGTCCTTGCTGGGTTGATTTACAAGTGGTGGGATTGGGGTGAGGGTTTCCATGTGCTCAGGCCCAACTTCCTTTTTCTGGTTTGGGTCCTTTGTTTTTTCCTTAATGACTTGCTTCCTTCTTATCTACCTCCCTGAAGGGATCTCATAGATAAGGTTCCTGGCTTTTGTCCTCTCTGCTTACGTGCCTGCTTCATCTTTAGGTTATGGCAGCTTCAGCCTAGTCTCACACTTTCCCACGGGAATGATTCTTTATAATTAATTCCAAAATCTTATTTCAAATTTATCTGGACTCTTAATCCATTTATAACTTTCTAAAATCAAAGTCTTAATTAGCTTTTTGCTGTTTATTTCATGTTTTAAAGTTTTTAACCTTGTAGTTAGAATTTTCTTTCATTAAGGATTGAAGGCAGACTCACCTAGTGTTTTCAGACTTGTCGATCCAAAGGTTTTTAATAGCTGAAAAAGTATTCCGCAATAATAAATTCAGCAATTTCTGAATGTGATTGGAAAAGGAAGTATGCAAACTTAGTGTCCCTTTAAGGCATTGACCATGGTTTGAGCAAGATGGCTAGTCCCTCTCCCAGTGCTAAAAACCTGCCATAGACAGCTTTTTGCAGTCTCCTTGTGAGAAGCAACTGTTTGGAGCACTTGTGGGTGATCTCCCATCCTCTCATTGTCCAGAGAGGTTCAAAGAGCCAGTCTACTCAATGGGTCTTCGTTCTTCGTCATGGTCGTTGGCTCCGCTTTTTGCACAGTCATTTTCAGTCTGCTATTTCTTCCTCTGGAAGTCAACACATCAATATTTCTGTGTTGTTCCCAAAACCACAGGTTGCTGTCCAGTGGCCCTGTAATAAACTGTACCCTACTGGTTAGACTGCAGGGATATCATCTAAAGGGCTACTATAAGGAATTTTCTAGATATCTGAAGGACAACTCAACACTTGATGCTACCTGTGTAGGATTAGAGATGATTGAGGCCTGTCCTTGCAATGTTATCTGGGATAAATTTGATTTTATGAGTCCTGACAAAATGGGCAAAGTCCTCTGCTATATTAGCTCAGCCACTTGTAATCTGGAATCCTGCCCCTCCTGGTTGGTGAAACCCTCTAGAAGGTGATGGGGAGCTTGGTCAGGGAAGTGGTAAATGTATCCTTGATAAAGGAAGTCTTACTCCTTTCTTTAAAAGGTTCAGTGGTGCATCCCCTCTTCAAGAAGCAATTGCCCAAACTGGATATACTGGGCAATTGTCAATCTGTCTGCAACATCCTCTTTCTGGGGAATGTTATGGAGAAAATGACTAGACTGCAATTGCAGAGAGGAATTGGAGGAAACAGATTATCTGGACCCATTTCATTCTGGTTTCAGGCCTTGGTTCAGCATGGAGACATTGCTGGTGGTTATTGGTGATCTCTGGTAGAATGGGAAAGATAGAGAAACCCTCTTAATCCTGCTTGATCTCTCAGTGGGTTTCAGTAACAGGACAATTGTATCTTTCTGCACTGTCTCTGAGAATTAGGAATAGGGAGCACCGTATTACCATGATCCTCCTTCTTTAAGAGACAGTTCCAGTTGTAGAAGGGGGCAGGGAGAGATCAAGCTCTAGGTCCTGTTACTAAAGGGCCTCAGGGATTGATGCTCTCCCTGCTCCTATTCAACATTTACTTGAAGTCATTGGGCAAGATCATCCTTCAGCATGGGGTCAGATCTGATGAGTATGCTGATGATAACCAACTGTATATCTTGAACCCTGGTTCAAGTGTTTGCTGTCAAAATGTTGTCCAATCTGGAGATTGTTTAAGTTTGGATGGGAAAAAAAGCAATTGAGAATCACTCCCAGCAAGATCGTGGCTTGGAAAGCTATCTGTTTATAGTGAAATTCCTTGGTTAACTATAAATGGGGTTGCAGTCTCCTAGGTTTGTTTTGCAGTTTGGAGGTCTTCTTGGATTCATAGTAACTGCTCAAGGCAGTTGTGGGCAAGGTCATTGCACATCTCCATCTTGAGTACAAATTGCAACCTTTCATAGAACAGCAGGCGTTACACAATACCTTAGTCTCCTCTTGGATGGACAATGCAATACATTCTATGTAGGCCTGCCCTTGAAGAGCATTTGTAAGCTGCAGCTGATGGGTGTGGGTCAAGGCTTCCATATAACAACTGTATGGCAAGAGCTGCAATGTTTGCTAGTTGGCTTACAGGTACAATTCAAGGAGCTGGTTGTCATTGAAATCCCTTCAGGTTTTGGGTTTTTACAGTTGCATTCCCCCATCCTCTGGAATAGCACTCCCCCAGATGTGTGATCAGTCCTTCCATTCTGGTTTTTTAATATGCTGATGAAAACTTGTTTGTTCCACCAAGCCAGGGAGGATGGTTTGTTCTAATTGCTTCATGGCCATGAGATTGGGTTCCTTTATTAGTGTTGGCATTTTTATTCACCACTTCTGGTTCCATAGGAATATTTCTAGCTGTATTTAGCTGACTGTATAATTTTAATCCCAGTTATGAATTAGGGAGTAATATCCACTCAAAGTCAGCAGATTGGAGTGGCTTAAAAGCTCTGTAGTAATCAATCAATCAATCAATCAACAAATAAATGTATTTGATGTGATGGACCATACAATCAAGGTTTTGGGCTGGCTAATATTAGATCACCTCATAGGCTAGTAACCACGGAAGTTATCTGGAAGAAAAGGATTTTTATTTATCTGAAGTTCCTTTCAGCTGCCTATCTGCATAAGGCTAACTTACATGAATTCAATAAATGAAGGTAATATATTGGTCATGAATTTTAATTATAATAGAGACAGATAGCATACCACCATTATCATCTTTTAACTCTTAGCTGTCATAAGTTTCTTGCTCATGTAGCCTTCTCCAGATCAAGTGACATTAGATCAGGCGCTAGGATGATGCCAACATAATATGTATATAAAAGCCATTTGAGCTTAGTGTCTCAATAACAGCTGCATCTTGAAGGGCCGTATTCATCATGTAAATAAGGTGTGTGGCAGGGCTGATGCTCTGGAACAAATTTCAAGTGCTGAATAATGATGGATGCAGAGAAAAGAGCATTGACTGAATAGAATCTGATGTTTTAAATCCTGAGTTAAGTTGAATTGATTAACTTGGCTATAAAGGTATTCTGGTAATTATCTTGTATCAATAAATAAGCAAGAAGTGAGAATTTCTTAATTGGCAATTGCCTGTCATCTGATTTCATAATTCTTTGGAAATACAATGTCCTATTGAAGTTGATTTCACATCCCACAAGATAGGTCTGGTCATTACTGCTGAACAGTAATATTTTTCAGTGCTCCTGGCTGAATATAATATTTTTCAAGATGCAAATAGAAAACAACAACAACTATTAATGATTCCTGCTATGTGTCCAGCTTCACTGGGCTTCTCTCATCCATGTCAGTGACAATTCACATGAGAGAACACAACATCAGACAGGTAATAGAAGCAAGTCTGGATATACAGGTTGAGAATCCAGGTAGCTGCCCAGCATATCTCCGGGCTATTCTGCACTACAGCCTAAACTGCTTATCTTGTGTGGTGCTCCCAGCTGTTTCTTAAGTCAACTTCAGAAATTCCAGACCAGGAATTGTGGGCTGGACTAATGCTCAGTCTGGATTACAGCTGCTGCAGGATCTGATTTGTCATACCCCTGGTTCTTGCCCTTCCCATTGCACAGGGAAGGCAAGACTCACTGGCTGGCTCCTATGTGGACCAGTGTATACCTTTTCTTTTTAGGGATCTTTCCCTCCTCAGTAGTCCCTATACCTTTCTTTTGCTTATAATGTTTTTCTTTTTTCTTTTATGATACCATAGTTGCTCTGCAACATAATAATCAAAACAAAAGGGGAGCAGGTTGCTCTTTCTTTCTTGATCCTCTGTAGGTCAGGAAAAGAAAAAGAGAGAGAAGAGAAGAGAAGAGAAGAGAAGAGAAGAGAAGAGAAGAGAAGAGAAGAGAAAGAGGAGTAGAAAAGAGAAGCTTTGCAAGACTGTGGGCAAGGGGAGCATTCTTCATCCAGCATGGGCAGAAATTGAAAGGGTGCCAACTGGAAGATGTATGTGTCAAATATAGCATGATCTTCTAACTGGGAAGAAAGTTCATTAATGGGAAATTGTTGGGTCAATTGCAAGATAATAAAAAATAACTGTTGATCAGTGGAGGACAGAGCAGCTTGACAGCCCAGGACAAAATGACTTCACAAGGCATTGACGAACTTCTGAAGAGGAGGGAATATGCAGCTTCTGCAGCCAATGAGATCTACGGCTGCTGCTAGATCAGAATTAAACACTGGAGACCTTTGGCCCTCAAAAGTTTAAAACAGCTCAGGTTGGAAATCAAAAGTTTTAAACTGAAGCTGGGAAATATGGACTGGGAGTAGGAAAAGGATAACATATTCTATTCCAACAGTTAAGAAGCAGGGAGGGGTCTGTACTGATGATGGGCTGAATAGAAAGTGTGGATCTTCCCTCTGAAAGGTTCAGGAGATTGTGTTCAGGACCAAGGAGAGCAATCATGCAATTGAAAATTACACAGGCACTGATTTGGAACACATAAGAAAGTTTGTAGACTAACATGGAGAGCCTTCTAGTAACTCCATTCCCAGATTTTTTGTTTTCTTTTGTTTTGTTTTTATGAACCAGTGTACTTTTTTCTAGCTTTGATTATCTTCTTGGTTCTTGGATGAATCTGAATCTCAGTCCTCAAAGCTGGAAAGCAACAAAACATCTTTGGACAAGATATAGATTCCAGATTCTTCCTTAACATTACTGCCATCAATTTTAAAGAGTTTTTGATCCTTGGTCCTGAGCTAGGAGTCTGCTAGTTTTGTATTCCCAGAGAGATTTTTATGTAAAATCATAGGATCAAACAATTGGAAGAGCTATGCAGGGTGTTTTCACCTCCATGTTCAACATAAGAATCCAAACTAAAGCATCCTCATCAAACATTTATCCATCATCTGCTTGAAGATAGTAGAAGAATCATCCTTCTAAGTAACTGGTTCTTTGTTCAATTTCTCTTATAGTTAGGAAGTGTTCCATAACATTCAAATAGAATTTTCCTTTCTGTATCTAAAAACCATTACTCAGTATTCTGTACTCTAAGATAGAGAATTGATCATAATCTTCTTTTGGTATTAAAGCATGATGTATACCCACACAGTGTCTTTCCCAAGGCTGAACATATCTAGTTCTTGAAATATATTTCCATAGGATTTTGTTTCCTGAAGGTCATCCTCATCTGCAAAGATTCACCTATTCTATACTTAAGTTAATTAGAACTCAAGAATCTATCATGTTCCAGATCAGACTATTTGTCTGTTTAGTCTAATATTGTCTATATCCATAATCTTAGGTGGAGTTTTTATTTTTCACATCACTATTGTTTGATACCATTAATTAAAAACTGTGAAAAAAGAAATGTTCATATACACGCTATGTACTGTACTGTAAACTATGCTCCATGCATCTTACATATGCATAGATAAGGCTCTATATACTGCCTTAGAGAATAGCAAAACTCTACGCATTATAAATATTACTACCCTAAGACATTGATTAGAATGCACCTGTTTAAATCCTGAAGCTTGTGGATTAGTTCATGGATTAAGAAGATACAGTGTTTTGTTAGTTTCAGATTAGGTACACAAAGGGTAAAGGAATTTGGGTATAACATTTCTCTTCTTTATAATTAGATGCTATCCTTCTGCAGTAATGATAGTGAGAGCCTTAGAAACTCTTAACTTGGATCTGATTTGGATGTTTCTCACACTCCTGGATGCCAAAAGGGATAGATGGTTGCTAATTAATTGGTTAGTTTGTCAGCTTGTTATTATTTCATGGGTGTTTTTGAGTTTCTCTAGGGAAGGGCTGAATGAAGCTAGAGAGTTCCCCTTCCCTCTATAGTTCTGTTGTAATATTTTAATAGTGGTACCATAGATAATAGTGAATTAATCCAAATGGCACATCCTGAGAATACAGCATCTGAAAATGAGAAAAGCTTCCTGGAAGAAAAAAAGAGAAGAAGGCCTAGTTTATGTGTCACCTGTATTCATGAAGGTAAGAGTTGTGCATTGCTAGTTTTAAAAAAAAAAAAAATCATAGTTAAGGCCTTGGACTAGGGACTGGGAGATTAGTCATGGAACCTCACTGGGGAGTTTAGCTAACCAGTTTCTTGGTGCAATCTGCCTTCAGCTGTACGCTCCTTTGATGTCCTAAATGACACAGCTGTAACAAGGACTGCATTATAACACATTGTTGTAATGGGCTGACAATATGCTTATTCATGACTCACCAGAAGTAATCATTTTCACCAATTTGTAAAGAGGTACATTCACTATGGGTGAATATCAGGGAAGAGGACATGTGTCCCAAAATTAAAGATTCATAGGCTGTGGTGATGAAATCCTGATCTGGTCAGGCATATTTAGCCATCTGGTGCAGAATGGGAACAGAGAGGTACAGGAAGAATGAAAAACAAAAAACAAACAAAAACAAAACAAACCCTTGCTGCATTAGGTTTACAGAAGTTAACCATGGAGAGCCATTTTTAGACAATGTCAGAGTGTTACAGTGAAGGAACATGGGACTGTAGAAACTGCACAAGATATACTGTCATGGGCAGTGTATGGATATGAGTTTCTCTAATGCACAAAATCTGGAGCTTCCCCAAATAGAAAACACATTACAAATCCAGGTAGAAGTTGCATGGAGACTCTCCTGCTGACCCTCAGCTGTTGTACCTACCTCTATTTTGTTCATGTTAGCCTCTGAATGTATAAATTACTAGAGATTATTAAAAATGAGGAACAGCATATAAAGTGTAATAAATGAAAATAACATGTGTTTCAAGGGCTATGAATAGAAGCAAGAACCAAAGGGTCCTCACAAGAAATGGGGATGGGGGGGTGGGGGATCATCCATTTGAAATTATCAGATGGATCATTACTTTTCACTGAAGCTGTATTTAAATCGATACATTAAAATGTGTTCCAAAGAGTTATTTCAGTGTTTTGCACTTCCCTGCATCTTTCTGTTCACTGAACAATGATTTAATGGACAAATAAAGAGAAAGAAGTGACCCTGACACAAGATACAGTGTGAAGAAAATGTGTGCGTGCACAAAATATTATGCTCACAGTCCTTTTACACTCCATGACAAAAGCTGAGCATTGTCTCCCACTCTCTCATGTGATCACCCAGACATACCCTTTGTTCTGGCACTTGGATAAACTAGCTGGGAAAGAAACCTTTATATTTTAACAGTGTATTTCTGGAAGCTAATATGGTCTAGGCTGGCTGGCAGGAAAAGGAAAAGAGAGAGAAGGGAATGAGATGGCTGGTGAATAGTGTTGGACTAGGCAACTTTGGAGCTGCTGAATGACAGCAGAAGAAAGATGAGGGAGGGAGGAAAAATGCTTATTTAACTGCTGTGACTGAATAGTGTATAACTAGCCTTACATGTTTGGAAACAAAACTTATTTGAAAACAAAATTATTGCTTTCATAAAGGGGTTAGGAAAGGAAAGAAATCACCAGAGGTCTTTTGTGTATGCAGTGTCTGATCATTTTCTGAGAACCCAAAATATGCATGACAGACTCTTTAAAAGATAGGGTAAATTTCTCTCTCTCTCTATCTCTCTCTCTCTCTTCTGAATGCTTGGAACACGTATCTTACATGCAATCGTATTGAAAAATATGGGCATTGTTTCTTTTTCTATGGAACCTCAGTCAAGAATTATGACTACATGGATCCCTGTGCCAGGAAAGTAGTATGTCAATGAGTTCTCAGGTGACTAGAGTTATAATTTCTAATCACCTTTCCAAGACACAAGAGGATCATAATCACTGCCAACTATTTTTTTATTATGGTAAATTAGAGGGAATGGATGCAAGGCAATGCATAATGTTTAGCAAACCCATGAGCCTGAGGTACACAATACATCCCAGTCATAAAACCACATCAACAGCAATGCTCGCTTAACCCCCTGGCCCAAATACTTGGGGAAACAGCCAGATCATCAGAGCCTTAAAAAAGGCTAATAGGGCCACAGACATCTGGATCTCTGGGGGATGCTGTTCCACAAGCCAGGGGCTGCCATAAGAAGGCACAACTCCTGTGTCCAACAAGATAACATAATAGAGGGGACCCTGAGCATGGCTTCTCTGCTAGATTTGGTAGAATGGGCAGAAACAATAGGAGATAGGTGGTCCCACAAGTAGCCTGGCCCTATGCCATGAAAGGCTTTATAGTGACAACCAGCATCTTGAATCGCACCCATAAGCCTACTGGGACTCAGTGCAGCTTGCTGGGTCAAAGACAAATCTGTGCAAAGTGCCTCCAGTTACAGCTGCCACCTGCTCTTTGAGCAGGAGCTGTGAGTCCAGGAGGGCCTCCAAATTGTGCACTGACTCTGCCAGGCAGAGTTAAAAGTACAAAATCTCTGGAGCCAGGGGGTCTTAAAACTCAGAGCCTCTCAGCCTTGCCAGGGTTGAGCCAAAGACTGTTCTCCCCCATCCAGACCCTCATGGTATCCAGGAACTGAGAAAGGGCTATTACTATTTATATAACTATGAATGACTATGATATAGGAGTCTATATCAGACAATCTAATCCATAACATGAGAAATTGACATATTTTCAGTATTTGGTTGTGTTTCCCTCTTATTTCTATTCATCTTGTCTTCATTTTCTCACTATTCCATATTGCACGTAAACTGTGTCTATTAGCAAAATTTTAATATCCAGAGACCTCCTGCTGAGAAGTGATTCAACAGCAGACCATAAGACCACCAAATGTAGTTATTTGTTATTCAAATGCAGATTATCCAGAGACTCTAACAAGTTCCAAGATAAAATGCTGCCAATTTACTTGCTAAATTGTAGAAATGTGCATTGGTATTTGGTTAAATCCCAAATCCTAAAATCAGTTGGGTTGCTTAAGAGAAATTCTGTGGCACCTCAAATTGAAGCAAGGTTCTTTTCAACCGACCAGAACAAAACCCGGATCATTGTGAAGCCTCACTTTGTAGGGCTGCAAAAAATCAAAAGTCAAATACTTTTGCTGCTGCTTTTGGATGTACACATTAGGAAGCCCAGTCAGAAAGGAGAAAGAAAGGAGTTAAATGATTCACAGGTGCACCTCTCAGTCATAGGGAATAGCTCATCAGGATCTCTTCAATCCTGATTCCTGAGGGAGGAAGGTGACAGGCTCCATGTTATTCACCATAATATGAACTTCCTTAAGTGAGCAGTAATAGCTGAAATACCTTTCTTTTGATGTTGATGAAGGGTTTACTTGTGGCTTATTCCCTCCCATCCCAATCCAGGATCAACTTTGATAGCTCTTACATCTAATCTGTAGTTTGACAGGTTTCTTAGCAAGGAGCACTAAGTGTTTACCATAAACTACATAGTCATGAAAATGACAAATATGTCTTGTCACAACATAATGCAAACCCAAGTCTTCCATACTTGTGATGTTGCATATAAGTAGATAATTGTTTGATTTGCATCATGATGTCATGACACGTTTCATCATTTGTCTTCCCTTGTCCTCCTCCTGCTCACTTGAATACTTACACTTGTTCCCTATTTTTTTTGCAGATTTCCAGAAATCTTTAAAAATTCCCTTATACAAACTATTTGTCTTAAATATGGTAGGTTTATCCCCACAGATATGATAACTAAACCAAATACCATAATTTAATTCTAAACAAAACCAATATAGATAGGATTTTTCCACATATATATATATCTTTATTTTTAAAAATATGACTCTAAAACCCTTCACCTATTTCACTAAAATAAAGCAGATTTCATCACTGTAAAGCTTTCTTCATTTCTGGCAGATCCCTCCAATTTTTGTTCTTGTTAATTTAAATTGCTTGAGTATGAAGCTTACTAGCTGCATCTGATAGCTTCTATGTAAGCTGGTGATCAGCTGTTTGCATACATGTTGCTGCAAAATATGCTTATGTGCACTTCTTTCTCTGCTGTGACACAGCAAGCCAACTCTTTGAAGAGTGCCATCAGAAAGTGTGCCAACATCTTCCTAGCAGCTGGCACAACTGAAAAACTATGCCTTCCTTATTAACACTCGACTTCTTCAGAATCTGCTCACCAAGCAGAAACTGCTCCATAAATCCTTGTGCAATTTGCAATCTTTTTCACAGTTGCTCATTATTACTGACCTTACTCCTCTTGCTGAAGATGATCAGCCTCCCCCTTTCTTGGATTCAGAATGCATCTCCATTACCACAGCCTATTAGCAGAGGTGGTGCTGGTGGTGTAAGAAGTAATTGTAGCATCTCTGCTAACTTGCCTTTGCTGATTCAGGAAACTTTCACAATTCCAAGGCCTCTTTTATTAGCTCATCTCTGTCCCTGATAGTGCTGGGTGACAATAAAAGAAGCCTAGCCCCTCTTCTTTTGTAGGCGCAGGCTGCAACAATGCAACAACAGCCTCTAAATTTATTCTTTCAAAATAGTTATAAGGTCCTGCATTAAACTGAGCAGTGCATATTTTAAACCAGTAGATCAATGTGTTGTAAAATATGTCTGACCAAGGTAGACAATGCAGCAGAAGAAATGTGTCTATAGATAGTGGGGAAAGAAGCCTCTTTCAAATTAAATTGAAGTCTTCTTATGATTAGCATTTGACTCACCATAAAAAGGGTTTGTTTCTGAGTGATTATGAACACTGAAGAATGTTTAAGAAAAAAATGAATACAATTCTTGTTTTTGTTTTGTTTTGTTTCAGAACTAGGAATCCAAGAGTATAGATTCCTGAAAGTTAGATGTTTAATAGCCTTAATAGTGAGTTGGAGAATACTACTTGAATATACAAAGTTGTTATAAAATGTTGACTTTTTGACTAGATAGCATTTTGCTATGGTTTATTCATCCTTCCTCAACTTGAGTGCCTCTAGAGGTGCTAACTTCAGCCTTAGAATTCTCTAGACAGCTTAGCCACTGCTGAGAGTTCTAGGTCTCCACATCTGGAGGATGGCCAGGTTGGGCATGGCTGTTCAGGTTACTCATACAGCTCCCCTTTGCTAGTGTTGGGATTCTACCGTTTTCACAATGTTTCCATCTTCTCTGCTTTCACTAATCTCGACATTGAAGAGACACATCTATGACTCATCAGAAACATGATGATGATGTGCCATTGAGTTGGTGTTGACTCTTAGCAATCACATGGATAGATTTTCTACAGGAGGGCCTGTTCTTAATGTGGTCCTCAGGTCTTCCAAAAGTGCACACAGTGCCACTTTAATTAAGTCCATCCACTTTGATGCTGGTTCTCCTCTTCTCTTTCTTTCCATGTAAGAAACATTTAGTTAGTATATTTACTTAATGGAAATAGGTGTTATCTGTGTGAACAGAATGATATGCGTGTAATTATCTTCATGTTTGCAGCAGCATAGACGTATACTGAAATGATAATGCTGGGATCTTTAACGAAGGTTCACAGAACACATGAGAAAGGATGGAGCTTTCTAAGAGGGGGAATCTACCATTAGAGAATAAGACAGTTTAGTATAACGAACCATGTAGTTTATTGCAAAGAATAATTAAGAATAATTAAGTACATTGGGAGTGTGAAAACCTTGACCCTTTAGATGTTGCTGTTGTCTTTTGCTGAGTCAGGGAAAAGAGTACTTGAACAAACCAAGGAGCAGCTTCTTTGCTAACTATACAAAATCTCTCTTTAAGACCTCAGTTTTGAGGAAAAGATTCCCCCCTCCTCAATTAAAAGAACAACAATAGTCAGGTTTGATTTCCCCAGCATGGGTAAGTGCAACAGTAGATCCTACGTAGGTTCCTAATTTTAATATATACAAGTGAATTGAATTATTATAATATTGTTTTCTAGTGTCTTTTCTATGTTGGATTATTGCATGATGCTTTCTTTCCTGAAGGCTCGACCCTACCTACAAGTATATAACCAAATATATTGTTTTAGGAGCTAAGTAGGGGAATATAGAGAATATATATTTGGAGATCCAAGGCCTGGGGAGATATAGCCACAGTTTATGTTAAAGAAGATTAGCCTGCAAGTTCTCATTTTCTCTGCTGGTGATAAACAATCTGTTTAGCATATCATTTGTATAGGTAAAGTTGTCATCTTAGTGCCTAGTGCTGGGCCATGGGGCAGAAATTGTGCCCTTTATTCCGATAATGTGAAATTGCCCAATTATAAGTTCCTTTCCAAAAAGGAAGATCAGTTAAGTGTTAAGTTACATTAAAAACTTCACTGTAGTGTAAAAAATGTTTTTATTTTATTCATCTGTGTTCAGTTATCTTCGGACCACCTTCATGAAAAAGAATCTGCCCAACTTTTGAATCATGAGGGCATGCTGCAAATCCCACCCCACCTTCCATGAGCCTAAGGAGGTGAGGTCTAGGAAATGTGCCTTTTCTGTGGCTTCCTCTCCTTATGGAGCAGCCCCCCTCCCCTAAGGGTATTTCCTTCCTGATGGGAGGGTAGGAGGCTGTTTTCCCAGGCTTTTGGGTCGTAATTTATAGGGGAGCTACTGCTGCTGTTATACTATTTCACCAGTTCTGTTTAATGTATTTGTTTGTGATGGTTTTATTATGGCTCTTTCATGATCGTTATTGTCTTGTCCTATTATTGGGTCAGAAACAAATCTTATCAAACGAACAAAAAACCAAGCAAACAAACCATATCCTCACTTTGAATTGTAGAATTTAAAGAGAAAGGCACCGTTGCATGCATAATATTCTGATACGGGAAGGATAAGACAGTGAATTAATACTCTGAATGTATTGAACCTATATAATGGCTGAAACAGAATAAGAATGAGTATATCTGGTTGGCTTTCACTGAGACCTATGCTCAATAATCACCAGTTCAGTATATACTCCTTCATTTGCTTTTTATTTCTCTCCTGTTTTGTTTCTACCCTTTTGTTTATAAGTTGTATTTCATTCATAATAAGATTTCTGCCCTTCTTTTTTCTCTTATATTTGTGATTAACTAAAAAAAAAAAAAGACCTGCAATGAAAGGAAACAGCAGTAGCCTGAACTTCCATGTACAACTGATATTTGCAGGCATCTTCCAGCCTACCCATCATGGCTGCCAGTTTTCCAACAACCGAGCAAGCAAATGCAAATTCACCATAATGCAGAATGCAGTTCCCTGAGGTTGTTTCAAGGAGCCGGGAAATCCAACATTGCTATATTGCTACACATCTGTATCTTTTTTCTTCTTAAAAACCACCCAAGTTTCCTCACTGCCCATTCTGTTCCTTTGTTTTGAACAGAATGAGGCTGGTGGAACAAGGTTTTTTTTTTTACAAGAATAGGGAAAAATCAAGGTACTTTAGTACACATGCTTTGATCATGTCCATTGGTGGTTCCTTATCCATTGGAAATTGTTGTCAGGCCTAGCCCAAGGAACTCCAAGAGACAATGCAAATTCAGTTCAGCTTTGTTTATTAGCTACAACCTCCCAAGCCATCCAGCCACAACAGTGTGAATTCCTCAGGGAGGTGCCAGTCTCATCCTCTTGTATTTCCCACGCTCCTCTGGAGAGCTAAGAAAATGTTTATATCTCTGAGCCTGGCTTTCATAATTCCATTCCATCACATCGTTAATATAATGAACCAGGTTCTTATGATGAAGTTAAGGTTTAAAGACATTAATGTGTTGTTAAATTGTATTTTTAAAAAATCTAGAATTTGTCTATGAAAATCTCTGCTTCTGCTGTTTTTGGACAGTTGCCAAAAACATGATTATGTGTCCCTAGAAAAACATGCGTACCAGATGCTAAAGGATGCCTCAGCGAAATTTGTCAACTCTCGGTCTTGTTAAAAAATGAAATTATAGTAATTTAGTAATAATAAACAGAATTATTATATCTGTATTTTAATACTGTATAATAATATAAGTTTTTTTATATCCATTTTGATTAGTAAGATTTTATATTTTGTTTTGTTTGAATTGTATTCATATGTTTTGCTGTGTTTTTAAATTTTCATTGTAGCTTTAAGAAAAGCAATAGAAAAGTATATATTTAAAAAAGCAATAAGGAAATAAATTCATGGATGTATTGATCATCAGTCAATATAAAATATTGGTGCAGAATATGGAATTTTTAAAAAGGAGACTGACTAGAATGGAAGGAAGTAGTTAACATCAACTTTTAAAATATGAATCTAATCTGAAGTTTAACATAACATTAGATTCTTTGTCAGAATGTATTTTAGCAGAAAAGAGAATGCAGAAAACCAGGAGAAATAAAACTCACTAAAGTAAGTAGTTACTATCTGGAGCAAAGACCAACTTGGGTAAGAGTAGCAAAATGCAGAAGGAAAATGGGGGGGGGGGATAAAGCAGCACATGTTAATTAAACTGTCTCTTCTGTTTGTGATTGTGACTCTTATGCTTTAGAAGAAAAGGAAAGAAAAACGAAAGAAAGCAGTGAAGAGGAAAAAAAGTATATGTTGTTTTTAGTCTTCCATGGCATTTTGCCAGTTATTTCATTCAAAAATTGGTCTTCTGAAATGCAGTGATCTCTTGTTAATTGAATTCCATCCATCAATCATTCTAGCTATAGTCCAGCTGTGATTGTTCCATTTCCCCAATATCCTTCCCTTAATAAGATGACCAGCATGAGGTAAGAATCATTTCCTTATTATTAATTATTACTATTTCAGCTATACAGCCATGTGATCAAGCTGTCTCACTGGGCCTCCAAATATGCCCTAAACAGCATTTTATCTTCTCAGTTGCTCCTTCAGTGGCCTGATGGCCTGCTGTTTGTTCTGCTTTTAGCTAACTGATATTGGTCCTTCCATAAATTCAGCTGTAGTTTGACTTTATTTGGCTTATTTTTTTAAAAAAAGATGTTTGCTGTATTAATTTTTTTACTACTATCCATGAATATAGGTTCTCAGCCTGTCCCCCAAATCATTACAAGACTGTATTTTGCATTATACTGAGAAACATACTGTTTGGATCATGCATGGACCAAGCAGTATTAGATTTTTATTTATTTAATTTAAGACAAGAATTATTTGGTGGCTCAATCCATTTTCCATATTTATCAGAAATTGTAGCTGAAGAGCTTTCCTTCTCCTGCAAAGGAATGAATGAATACAGCAAACTGAATAGTGCTATTCAAAACAGACAGGAGTTCTTGAGATGTCGTAACGTGGAGAAGTGAACTTCAAAAGTGGAACAAAAAAATGTGGCCTGAGGTCACAGTGAGCAGGAGAATAAAAAAGGTTGACATTGTCCATTTCTGACTTCCAGTGATACAGAGCACCGTCTCTGAGGGAGATGAGTGCCTTGTCCCCCCTTTCTTTTTCACTGCTCTGTACTTCCAGAAGCTGTTTTTCCTAAAAGTGTGTGGGTACCTATGCTCCAACCCTAAAGTGACATATAAGTTGGAAAAGTTTATTTATTTATTTTATTTATTTATTACATTTTTCAACCGCCCATCTCCCCCCAATGGGGGAACTCTGGGCTATTCACAATAAACATTAGAACATAAAATATATAAACACATAAAACCTTTAAACATAACTAAATTAAATTAAAACATAACTAAAAAGAAGAAGGAGATACCAAGGGGATGAAAAACTGAGGCTGAAGGCCATGGCCTCTATGGGGCTAGCCATCCCCATGCTTGAGGTATTCTTACCCCACCCTAGGCCAGGTGGCAGAACCTGACGGAAGGCCAGGAGTGTGGGGGCTAATTGCATCTCCGGGGGCAGGATGTTCCAAAGAGCAGGGGCTACCGCAGAGAAGGCCCGCCTTCTGAACCCCACCAGTTGAAGTACTTTCACTGAGGGGGTCCGAAGCATGCCCTCTCTGTGTGATTGGGTGGGGTGGGTTGAAGTCATGGGGGAGAGGCAGTCCCTTAGATAACCTGGTCCCATGCCATGTAGGGCTTTAAAGGTGATAACCAACACCTTGAATTGGACCCGGAAGCAAACTGGCACCCAATGCAGTTCGCGGAGCAGAGGAGTTATATGGGCCCTCCTTGGAGCACCAACAATAGCCTGCGCGGCTGCATTCTGGACCAGCTGTAGCTTCCGGATACTCTTCAAGGGTAGCCCCATGTACAGCACATTGCAGTAGTCTATCTGGGAGATAACAAGGGCGTGAGTGACTGTTCGAAGGGCATCCCGATCCAGGAAAGGGCGTAACTGATCCACAATCCGAAGTTGTGCAAAGGCCCTCCTTGCAGGAGCCATGAGTCTAGGAGGACCCCCAGATTATGCACTGAGTCTGTCTGGGGCAGTGCCACCCCATCCAGCACCAAAGATGACAAAATCCTGGATACAGAGAAGCCATTGACCCACAGTCACTCCGTCTTACCAGGGTTCAGTTGAAGCCTGTTGCTCCCCATCCAGACTCTTACAGCCTCCAGGCACCGCGAAAGGGTGGCCACAGCATCACTTACTTCACCAGGGATGGAGATGTATAGCTGCGTATCATCAGCATACTGATGATACCTCACCCCATGATGACGGATGATCTCGCCCAGAGGTTTCATGTAGATGTTGGAAAGGAGCGGAGAGAGAACTGAACCCTGCGGCACCCCAAGGAGGAGGGGCCGAGGATGGGACCTCTCGCTCCCTATCACCACCGATTGGGATCAGCCCCAGAGAAAGGAGGCGAACCAGCACAAGACCGTGCCACCCACCCATAATTCCCTGAGCCGTCCCAACAGGATACCGTGGTCGAAAGTATTGAAAGCCTCTGAGAGATCGAGAAGAGCAAGGATGGTCGCACTTCCACCATCCCGCTCCCACCAGAGTTCATCCATAAGTGCGACCAATGCTGTTTTTGTTCCATATCCAGGCCTGAAACCTGACTGGAAGGGATCCAGATAATCTGTTTCCTCCAGAACCCTTTGGAGCTGTGATGCCACCACTTTCTCAAACACCTTCCCCAAAAAGGGGAGGTGGGAGACTGGACAAAAATTGTCCAGCACAGTAGGATCCAGGATGGGTTTCTTTCGGAGGGGGTGCACCAATGCCTCCTTAAAAGCAGCTGGAAACACTCCTTCCTGCAAGGATGTAGTAACCATCGCCTGGATCCAACCACATGTCACCTCCCAAGCTGCTTTCACCAGCCAGGACGGGCTTGGGTCAAGATGGCAAGTGGTGGCCTTCACAGTCCCCAGGATCCTGTCCACTTCCTCAGGAGCAACAGGGTCAAACTGTTCCCAGATAACTGGGTAAGAAGAGTCCCTCGCTGTCTCCCCAGACTCTGCCCCCTGCTCAGAGTCTAACTTGGAACGAATCCGAGTGACTTGTCCTGCAGATGCTGTGAAAATTCCTCCGCACGGCCCTGCAAATGAACCCCCACATCCCCCTTACCAAGGAGGGACCTAGTGATCCTAAACAGGTCCGCCGGGCGGCATTCTGCGGATGCGATAAGGGTGGAGAAGTAGAGGCACTTTGCCACTCTTATTGCCACAAGGTAGGCAGTGATAGCGGCTCTAACCTCTGTTCAGTCAGATTTGGTCTTTGTTTTCCTCCAGCAGCGCTCTACACATCTCTTAACTCTCTTTAGCACCCTCAACTCCTCCGTGAACCACAGGGAGTGTCGGGGCCGATGTGGCGAGAGAGGTCGCATAGGCCCGGGCTGCTTCCCTTGTCCAAGGCCCGGGCTGCTTCCCTATTCCAGGCAGCAGCCAAGGCCTCCGCTGGACCTTGTACCAAGTTGTAAATCAGATAATGATAAATTCCCTAAAAATACATTCTTCAAAGAAACTCCACATATTGAAAACATCAATGCATTTGGACCAGTCTGTTATAGTCCATAATCAACTCTTAATAGAGGTGGTGCAATACCAGAGAAGATGCATGGAACTACAGATAAAATGTCAAGCAGCACATGAGTCATGAAGTGGAAGTCAGACAGATCAGGAAAGGAATCATTTATTGGGGCCTTGCCAGTGTGAAACAATACTGAATTGTGATGTAATCAAGACAGTGTATTCTTGAGCAGCTCTATTGCTGTTCTGACACATTAGATAGTTCTTGAGCAGTGACCACAAAGGAGAGATGGCAAGGATAGGACAGTAATACAGACAATGCCAAGAAGGTTTCATGATTATCCCTTGAAAAATAATGTTGATGGATATTAGTACTGGAAGAAATACCAAGAAACTAGACCACTTCTCAAAGTCCTCTTAAGCTTAACGTGCCACTTCAAGGCCACACACCCTAGTTTTTTCATGACAGTAGATTTTGTATTGTTCTGGAATTCTTGATGCTTTTGACAGACTTTGGAAAACTCCACATGCAGCATGTTTTTCAGAACATTAGTGCTGTAGAACAATAAGAGAACACAAGGTTTGCATACAAAAGGTTCCAGGTTCAGCATCTCCAGATAGGATCAGTGTTTAATTCAGTATAACTTGCATACAGTTTGTTCAGATTTAAAGCATCAAATCCTACCCAGAGTTTGTAAGGCTGTAAGCACAAGCAATTTAAATGATGTTGGAAGCCTACTTCAACAATGTTGAAATGCAAATGAAACATGTTCCCAGGAAATATTAAATGAACACATCTGGATTCCAAAAGCACACCATATTACAATTGTGTTGTTATTCAGAATCAGTAACAGTTTAAGGTTGTATCCCACAATTACACAGAAAATTCAATTGTCCTTGGAAGAATTATTGTACTAAAATTAGAAATGTAATTCAGTTATTAAGTCAAAAACAGAGGGACTTTAATCCTGCTGTAGGTGAAAACTAATTGTAGCCTTAAGTATGGATTTATACAAATATAAAATAAAAAAATAAAAAGGAAATAAAAAACATATTTATTTATTTATTTTCAAGCTGGGAGGCTGGGACACAGAGTAAATTCATTTACTGATTTCTTTAATCAGTAAGAGCAGTGATTAAGGAATGTTCAACAATTGCCTGAAATGTTTAGATGAATAACTATACATAACTTTTGAGATAGAAAGGTAGGGAAGGGACTGTGCTCCCAAAAATACTGGATTTGAGACGAAAAATGTTGATTTTATTACATTTCATTTACATGTAATTATAAATTACATATAATTAATAATGATTACTCACCAGTTCCCCTTCTGTCATATTCAACATTATAATTTGGAGTTTTCCAAAAGCTGTAACAAAGCTTTGGCGGCTCCACGTGGCCCTGAGGTGTGTACCTCTTTGGTAGTGTATAGACACTCTTTTTCTCTACCTCACTGAGAATCTAGAAGCAGGTGAAAACATCATCCTCATTTGTTGCAATCAACACATTCAAAATATCTCAAGGGGTTCCAGTTAACACCCTAAGACTATTCACTGTGAATAGGTCTGAGCTGAATTAGAAGATCATACTCAGCCAAAGCCAAACAAACCAGATTTTTGTCAGCACAATGTATGAGTCCAATCATTGAGTAAAAATAAACTTTTTAAATGGAAATGGAAACAACATAAAATTTATGTTATGTATTTATGTGTTAACATAAAATTGGGGAGATTCAGGTTCAAGTCCACACTCCAATGAAAACTCACTGGGATAATTTCCGTAACTTTCTCTCAGCTCAACCTCCTCAAAAGGGAGAAAAATGGATGAAATACGTGTATACTATTTGAGTTTTATGGAGGAAAACCAGGTTATGTTCTAGCAAATAAATGAAAATTAAATAATATTTATTTACTGTATCATAATAAGCAGAGAGGTAGCTGAAGGACTGCATACTCTGAGTAGAATTTACCCATCCAATGTGTACTTCCTGATTAAGGATGTTGAGAAACAATTGCCATGTGAGTTTCAGGGAAGGCGACTGAGAAAACAATCCTCTAATATATACTCTGTCCATGTGGAACACTGTCCCTTTCCCCACCCCCTAAAATGGATGGAATCATTTCAAAGGGCAGTCAAAATAGAATTCTTTCAGAGAGTATTTTACAGCTGATATCTCTGAGCTTGATGCTGGGGGAGGGAGGATCATATTAGTTTTTAATGTATTATTGTAGATTTTTTTTATTTTTATTTTTTGTCCATATGGAGTCAGCTTTGTTATAATGTTATAAATACAAGTCATTTAATCTTTATTGGATGGTAATAAACTTCTCTAATAGACTTTGTAACTTTCAGATTGTTCTTCAGTTTGTCAGTCACCACCATTCTTGTGGTTTGCTACTGTGCACTTGTAAGGTGAAGCTGGGTCAAAACAAAAAGTAGCAATGCTAGAAAGACAACACCACTGTCCTTTGTTATTTTTAACCATTTCTCTAACCTATTATGAACAATCTGAATTTAAATCCCACCCAATTTTGCATCCCCTGCAGATCAGTTTTCTTTCTACCTCTTTATATAAGTAATTAATAAATATTGAAGTGTAAAAATCTCCTGACCCAGATAGTGAACTACTGCTGCTGTTCACATTCTGCTCACTGCCTGGTAATGGCTATCTTACCATGATTTAATATGACTTGCATTTGATGTCCATAATTTGTAAAACAGTCATTTAAGATTTCTTGTTCTTTATTGTTCAGAAAAAGATGCTGTATGGGATAATCTATATTATTGATCACCCTCAATTCATTAGCAGTTGGCATACTCAGTGACATATTTGAAAAATAAGCTCCAGTATGCTGATGTATTAGAAGAAAAATTAGAATTAAACTTCTTGTCTCCCAGGGAAATTATATAGAGCATTTTATGGGGAGAGGAGGAGTGAACTTCTACAAAGCATGTACATTTTTTAAAAGTAAATGTTCAATTAATTACCAAAAGAGGCTGCCGGTCAGTTCAGTTTTTAGAACGGCCATTTAAACAAGTGTATGAATATTGATTACGTGGAGCAGAAGGAAAGGTTTATCATTCTTAATTGCAATACAATTGTTACTCTGGAGTTAAACATTTGAACAGAATATGCAATGCATAATATAAATATAGCTATTAATTTTCAATGACAAAATCAACACCAATATGTATATCATTGGAGTATATTCAGACATGTTTTATAGCTTTCAGAATAAGAATCCTTAAAAGTGGCATTTTTATTTACCTGGAATTATTATTATAAATACAGTTGGAATAATCAGGAACTAAACTAAAGAGATATAGAAATAAATCTGATTTTATATATTATTGCAATATGAATCTCTCCTTGATTGATGGAAAAGGCTTTCTCTTCACTTCTCCATTCCACTCTTCATTATCACCACTCATAAGTATTATTTTTTAAAAAATATTTATACCTTGCCCTTTGGATACAAAAGAACAACTCAGAGCAGCTTTTGACATCTCCAGTTATAGTTTCAACAGTGAGATGCAGTCAGCCATTAAAAAAAAAAAAATCAAAGCATTGATAATAAAAGCCTACCAAAATAAAATAGTCTTTAGCAGCTTGACAAAATTAGTAAAGGGAGGGGGTTATCTGAATTTCATAAACCAAGCTGTTCCACATTCTTGATTCAGCTACTAATTTTTTTTTTCTTTCCTATCCTATTCAAACATTATTTTCTCAGGAAGGAATCATCCACACCTATCTAGAGCATTGTCCATATTGTGAATGTAAAATCAGCAGCTTACTATCTTAAGCCTAGTTCATAAAATGATGATAACAATATCAATATGCATAACACTTGACAGATTATAGAACAATGTAGGCAAAGTTTTTGTGACTGGGGTAGGGCTATGCCTAACATTCTGGGTGATCACAAGGGCCAAAAAATATATGATGGTTCTTATAAAATGGGAAGTAGGAAGTCTCAGTCCCCCCTTGCTTTTCAAACTATATTCATAAGTGAAGTTGTGTGTTTTTCCAGATTCAAAATGGTAAGAAACTGAGCCACCAGTTTTTCATTGGAAAAGTTTCTAGGACCACGTGAAAAGAATTTGGGGGCATTCTACAACTATGAGGCCATAGGTTGCTCATCTCCAATATAGGAGGATAGATCTTTACAATTTTTCAAATTTGTCATCCTTTGATAGTGAAACAACTGTTAAATGGAAACAGGGATAAACTAGAGAAATGTGTGGGTTGGTTAACTTATATGTGCTTAGTGACATGGCAGAATGAGTTCAAGACTTATGGGTTGTTCCAAAGGCTTCATAGAAAAGGTAAGTTTGAAGAGAATATGAGGGAAATAAGAAAGGCTACATTATATAGATGAAAAAAAAATTGCATCATTTCCTACTGGTTGCTATTCAATTTCATGGAAAAAAAATATTCCAGAATTTTTTTTCAACAGACAAGAGAATCTGTATGTGTGGAGTGTGGGGTGTGGGGTGCGGTGGTCATATACTTTTAAGTAATGAGGACACTAATAATAACTCCAGTAGGCTGCAGACTCCCTGGCTTCCTAAGTATGAAGCAAGAAGCTTCTCTTTTTCAGTCACAGAAGTGTGAGAAACCAGGGAGTGTACAACGTGGTGGAAATGTGCATTAAAAAAATGACAATAGAATCTGAATCACCTCTAACAATCAAGTAAGCTCAAAGAGACATCTAAAAGTATTTGAAAGAAGTTACAAGATGGTTTGTTGCAGGGGGGGAAATACTTTTACGAAATTGCACATTTTGGCAAACATATATGAGCATTTATGTATCTTCAAGGTATATACTTGAGGAAGCAGAAGACTGCCCAGCAATGGAAACTGGACAGATTGAAGATGCAGAAGCCAACTGTCAGAATGTATCCAGGTAAATAAGACGACAGATGGAAGCAGGATAAAACTATAGATGGCTTTAAAGGTAAGATCCAGAGTTTCTCTTGGGTCCAGCAGCAGAAAGGAAATTGTTGTAAGAAATAGTTCATGATGGACAGGTTTTAATATGGCTATAGGCTATTTACTTGTGAAAAGCAAGACATATTCTTGCAAAGAAGAAAAGTGCAGGGAAATTTAAAACCCAGCAAATAGATTCTACTTACACACTCACCCCCCCCCCCCACCTATAAATACATCGTTTATCAATGGTGGAAGAATGGGCAGACACATTCAGATGCTGAGAGCATATGATGGGTTCAACAAAACAAAGTTTGTTTTTAGTTCAAAATTACCTGAAAGTGACATACTTGGTACACGAGTAATAAAGCTTTTCTTGTAGTCTTCTGTAATGTTATTCTTTCTCTTCTGATATACAAAGTAATACTAAACTGAACAATTTAGTGCAGTATTTGGGGGTGGGAGGGGAGGTTGAGGATCACAATGTGGATAAGGCTAGTCAGAGGACTGAACTTTGCAAGGAATTTAAAATGTTTCTGAGCAATAATATAGCTGCACATTAGGATTCACACTACAGGTAGTTCTCACTTAATGACCATTCATTTAGCAACCATCTGAAGTTACAACAGCACTGAAAAAAGTTACTTACAACCAATCCTCGCACTTACGACTGTTGCAGCACCTCTGTGGTCACATGGTTGTGATCCAGGCACTTGGAAAGCAGCTTGCACTTATGACAGTTACAGTATCCCGGGGTCATGTGATCATCATTTGCAACCTTCCCAGCTGGCTATCAGCAAGCAAAATCAATGGGGAACCACATGATTCACTCAACAAACACTGCAAAAAGGTTGTAAAATTGGGTGCAACCATGTGATGCTTCACTTAATGACAGCCTCACTTAATGACAATTTTTCCAGTCCCTATTGTGGTCATTAAGCAAGGACTACCTGTACAGTTTTCATAAATTTCACACTTCGAAATGGCAGGAAGTTGTACATCTGTGATTGGCACATGCTCAGAGTAGATTCAGAAGACTACAATAGGAGAATCAACCATAGTTTGCCCACCTTTGCTTTAGTTTTTATCATCAAATAAAAATCTTAGCCTGTCATTCTGTTGCTATGAGTGAACTAAGAGAATTGACCCCTCACCACTATTTTTTAATTCTTGTTTTTTATAAGAGCATTCTTAACTGTAGAAAAGCAAATCAATCAGATATTAAAGTTAATAAGGAAGTTATAAGGCAATATTTATAAAATAACTGTGAAGGGTTTTATTACTCCCATGATATATGTATAACAACAATGAAGAGATGGCAGTATTTGAAAAACTGTCCCAAATAGGAAAGCCAATTTGCTAACATGAATTAAGACAAGAACATCAGAGCTTCCACAAAAGGTAGAATTGCACTTTTATATATATATATATGTGTGTATGTATATATCTATATCTATATCTATATCTATATCTATATCTATATCTATATCTATATCTATATCTATATCTATATCTATCTATATCTTCATAACCAATAATTTTTGTGTTGCAGGCAGGCCACAGAAAGAGAGGAAAAGTAGGCAATAAAAATAATGGTCTGTCTGCTGTCTTTCCTTCATCTCCCTGCCTGACTGTAGAGATAAAGCAGAAATCATTACAGGAAACCAAGGGGTTAAAATTGATTAATAAAGGCAAGAAAACAGTGAAAGCACTATATCTCACAGTGTATGCTAATACAGCATAGAGACTTACTGATCATTTTTCTCTTTTAAAATAGGAGTGCACATGTCTGTAAGCATACACCACACACAAATGTGAAAGCAAATGAGCCATTTTATTTGTAAAGAATTGTTTGGTAGATAACATTGGAGAATGTCCTTGCACATCTTAGAGATGGAAAGAGGCAATATTTTAAATAAATGTATTTGTATTTATTTGTGTTATATAGCATTTATATTCGATGAGTAATCTCTGGGTGAGGTTATAATGTCACAAAATAAATGAGAAGGCTGGCTTTGTTATTGTTTAAGGCAATATGGCAGACTTAATTTTGGTGCTGTGGGAGGAAGTCAGCGATAGAAAACAAACAGTGGGCTAGGTTGTTGTTTGTGGACTGTTGAAGGATCAAAGTTAGTGGCTGAAGATAGCCGAGTGGCAAGCTGAAAAGGGAGCTAATTTTCTAGCTGGACCCCTAACTACCAGCGATAGGGGCCAAGTAAAGCATTTGTATAATGAGATTGTGTTGAAGTTTTAAACAGAAACCCTGTTTCTGAGCACTGAAAAAACCAGCAGCTAATGCAAAAATTGTGATAGGATTTTAATGCTAGAGGTTCTTTCAGGTAGTAGAATTATGACTTGAACCTATGGAACTCACCACTACAAGATGAAGCCAAAAGATAAGCTGAATATTTACTGGTGTAAAAATCCAGATGATTGTGTAGCTCATACAAACATTCATTAAGAAGGTTTTGAGATATATAAATTATAACAGCCTGTGTATCTGATAGCACAAATCTGAGTATTGACTGAAGTTAGATAAAATCTTCTGCTGCAGACTTCTTAACTTGTAAATGTCTGTTATGGATGTTTTATGTCTTCCAGTGATGCAACTGCTAGACACTATTGTCAGAGCAGGGTTGTTGCACTAGACAGATTATCACTTTAATTTAGTATGTAAATTATTGTATTCCATGACAATCTCATGCTCCTTCTGCTATTTCTGTCTCCATTGCTGACCTTCTTGTCCTGATGCGTAACGCTAGACTGACAACATGGCTATTTCCCACTTCCCACTTCCTACTTGCCTTAATGCTTAATCTCAACTATCTAGCCAGTCAGTTATGATTTTGCCTTTCTTCACGTTATAGGAAAAAGAAACTCAGAGTATCCTGCTATACTTTAGAGATGATTGCAAATTAATCATACTGCCTTTCTGGACATGTACCAGATGTGGTAATGAAAATGGTTTGGAAGAAAACGCACAATAAAGATATAAGAAACTCCCTATATATTACGGTCTACATATCTAGTTGTCAAGAAAACACTGCTTCTGTCAAGAAAACATCTTCTATCAGATCATGTAGATTACACAACCAGCATAAGCAGGAAGCTGAGTTAGGTCAGATCAGACAGTCTATTATAGTCCATGACCAGAAAACAAAACAAAGAAACAAACAAAAACCATCTGTCCAACCCATAAGCAATGTGTTTCAAATACTTAATAAACTGAAAACATTTATAGATTCTTATGATAAAAACTATCAGCTCACATGGTCATAAAGGTGGTTAGGAGAGGCAGATGATGATGATGATGATGATGATGATGATGATGATGATGATGATGATTGGTTGCATAGTCAGCCAGATGTTTAGATTGGTTTGGTATTTTTATCCACCTATTGAGTCCTTCCCAAGGACCTGGGATAGGCAGATGTTGCTGCTTGATGGTGTTCAAGGTATCATCACAGGATATAAGCTGTTCCAAGTAAAGCTGCCTTTTGCAACTGACTGATGGTGATTTTGTCAATGCTGATGGTGTTCAAATGGTACTCCAGACATTTTGGGATTGCACCCAAGGTGCCTATTACTATTGGTACTATCTTTGCTTTCTTTTGCCACAGTTGTTCTATTTCTATTTGCAGGTCTTTATGTTTTGTGATTTTCTCCAGTTTTTTCTCTTCTATTCTGCTGTCTCCAGGTATTGCAATGTCCACTATCCAGACCTTTTTGTCTTTCTTAACAACAATAATGAGGTCTGGGATGTTATGTGGCAGATGTTTCTGTTGAATAGTACTACTTCCATGGATTCTTTCATTAATTCTGGGTCTATGGATGTAAAGAGTACTGGGACATCGAATGAAATACACCCAACCTAATCAAATGTACTAAGATCAAAATACCCAGAATCATGGACCTTATCAACCTCTGTCTCATCACCTATTTTCAGTTTGATGGAGAAATATACCAACAAATCAGAGGAACACCTATAGGATCACCATTCTCAGGTCTCATAGTGAGATTGTACTGTAGCATCTAGAAACTATAGCACTTCCTCATATACAACAAAAATATGGATCCAGTATATAGATGACACCCTTGTCATAATAAAAAAGGAACAACTAGAGAAGACACATGAAACAATCAACAACATCTTCAAAGGAATAAAATTCACAAGGGAAGAAGAAAATAACACACTGCCCTTTCTGGATATCCTCATCAGCAGAATGAGAGCAAATTAGAAACACGAGGCTATCGAAAAACAACCCACACTAACCAAGTGCTCCATTACCAAAGTAACAACCCAGCCTCCCACAAGAGGAGTTCTGCAAGAACATTATTCAGATGAGCACAAATGCACTGCAGCAACCCAGAATAGCAGAAAAAGGAAACAGACCATCTATACAACATCTTACAACTAAATGGATACCCACACAACTTTATCAAAAAGTGCCTGACCACTCAACCCACTACAGCACAACCAACACAAGCTATGAAAAGGAAAACACTGCTGTACATCAGAAACATCTCAGAAACAACTAACAGACCCTATGGCATCACTGTTGCTCACAAACCAACTAAAGCCCTCCAAAACGTCTTAAGTAAACCAAAATACCCAGTAGTCCAAGAAGAAAAAACAGGAGTCATCTACAACATACAGTGTAAGTACTGTAACAACCACTATGTAGGACAGACAAGCAGAAAACTAGCAGAGTCCATCCATGAACACCAACTAACAGTCAAAAGACACAATGAAAACTCCTTAATCTCACAACACATGGACAGACTTAACCATACTTTCAACTGGGAAACTGATTTTCCATTTTGGTGGTGCATTGTTTGGCTTTTTTTCCTTTCCTTTCCTTTCCTTTCCTTTCCTTTCCTTTCCTTTCCTTTCCTTTCCTTTCCTTTCCTTTCCTTTCCTTTCCTTTCCTTTCCTTTCCTTTCCTTTCCTTTCCTTTCCTTTCCTTTCCTTTCCTTTCCTTTCCTTTCCTTCTTTTTGCATCCAAGGTACTCAGTTACCACTGCAGCCATGCTGTACATTAGTTGGTTTGTTTTCTTGCAGTGAGCTGGTGCTTATATTTGATACTACAGTATTGGCATCTTTTAATACTTATGCTAGCTGTTTCTTTGTAATGAGCTTCAATGCAGGCAATCCTATTTTGTTGTTTTTGTGCTATTCTAGATGGTCAGTTATTCTTTGTTTCAATTCCTCTTGTTTTTTAGTTAGAGGGCTTTGTTCTTTCTAAGGAGAAGGCAGAGGAGAGGATGCCTGGTTTGGGAATGAAAACTATTCAATAGCTATTGCTGACTCCCCCTGGTTTGCCTCTATAGTCTGAGCTACTTCTGGCATTTCTTTGCCCTGGGTATACCCTTGCAGTTCTTCCAATTCTACTTCTGTGAATACTTTACTTTGTATTATAAATCAAGTTCGAACTATTGGCCTCCGTTCTGTTATTTCTGATTCTGGATGTTGTTCTTTCCAGAACTGAAGCATTCTTTTCAGATATCCTTTTCTCACTGGACTTGATTTGTAATAGCAGATCATTATTTCTTTGTTTTCAGTCTTCATATATTTGCAATGGGTAAACAATTTTTCTTCCTGTAGTTCTGCAGCTGATGGCCCTGGCTGCTCAGTCAACAGTCCTGAGTCCTGTAGCCCACTTGTCACCAGATGTCCATGAACTAGATCACTTAGCACGGTCTTGTTGACCCAGGCAACAACCACTCCAGTTTAGGTTTCTGTAAATTACATCTCACCGTATTGTTTATGGGAGACACACTTTTTGTCTGGCTCCTCTGACGAGACCTGACCAGTATGGTTGAACCTCTGTCATAGCTCTCATCCTCCTTAGAGCATGCAAGCCCCACAACCATGTCAAGGTAGGGCCTCATTGGGGAATAATAACAATAACAATAATAATAAAAATGTATATGCCACCTGACTCCCAGTGACTCTGGGTGATCTTCTTTAACATACAATATCTTCTTCAACATACTATATTTTTTTCTTAAAAAAAAAAAACCCTCATATCCTTCCTTTCTCATTTATGAAGAAATGTGTGAATGACAGTAGGAAGGATCAATAGAATTTCTTCTTGAGTTGCACAAGTGGAAGAATCACCAACTAGCAGAAGATCAGTTATGTGCATCTACTGTGTTGTGGGAATGTTGAAGGAACAAAAAAGTCACTAATGCAATACCACTGATGCCTCTTAAGGGAGGTATTTCTAGAGTCCAGCTATTACAGCTTCCAGATGTTCTCCAAAGCCAGCTCCACATAGAGGATAATAGAAGGGAAAAGGCACCTTCAGTAAGGCAGGTCTCTGTAGGTCCTTATTAGGTCATGCACACGTAGGTGACTGCAAGCTAATATCTTCTCTCTCCAGTAAGGAAATCCATGATGTACACTTTACTAAATTTCAGAGCTAACATTATTCCCCTCCTCTGAGGATAAATGGCTTCTATTTTCAACTGATATCTTTGGTGTCAGTTAATGTTCTTTGGGTTGTATCCTGTAACATGCCACAGAAGGCCTAGGCCTCTCCAAATTTTCTACTTGGTCTACCACTTAAGCTGACATTGTGTTTTGCTTTGTTTGTTTGGGGTTTTTTTGCAATTATAAATGGAAAGGCATTTTCCTCCTTTTGGATATCTCCGGTTGAAATGGGGGGAGGTGGTAGCAGCAAATGCCAGTAAAAGCAAACCCTGCATTCACCCTGGATTTTCCATCTTGGGTGGGACAGGTGACTAAGAAAAACTGAGGGGAGGATCTTCCCCCTGTTAAAAACAGTATTATTTTTTCTGCTGTAGAGAAGCAAAGATCATACTAAAAGGACTTTTAAAACTAAGGAAGGGAGAATATATTTAAGATTTGCTGTTCCTCAGACAGCTTCCAAAGTGGAATGCAGTTATGTTTAGATATTTATATTTTTCAGAACAACAGCAACAACAAAAGACTGTAAGATTTGCACCTGAGTACTTCTTGGTGTTACTTTGCTTATGGAGACAAGGTAAGTCTACTTCTGCAAAGCACTGAAGAATGCCTAATCTCGCTTGATTGGTTTGCTAGAAAGTTTTCTGAGACATGTGCAGGAGCCCTTGTGCATGTGTAAAAGTCACTTTTATAATGGAAAACAAGGCAGAATGGTTACTCCACTCTACCTTTAAAAGAGGGACATGATTATGCAGTGCAAAGTTCTTTCAACAAACCTTTGATGAAGGCAAAGTACCCCTTAAAAAATTTGCACATCACTACTAAATGTAGGATATGACGGAAGAGTTTTAAGAAATGAACATATAATTAAAAACATTGTAAGCATTTTTAAAAGCTTTTGTCAAAGAAGTATATTTTACAAACTGAAATGTTCATGCGGAGGTTTTTTAAAGGTTTAGAAATGTAACAGAACAACCCAAGAACTAAACAAATGAAACACTGATACTTTTTTTTTTTTTTTAAGTAGTCTCCAGGTCAATTCCCTGCTCAAGAGGCTGAAACAGGTCTCAGCTTTCAAACCTGAAATCCTGAAAATATTGGATTGGTTTGCTCCAGGTTTAAAATGTTCTGAGTTTTATTCTATCTTCTGTTCTATTCTGTAGCTGGTGGCTTCTTCATGTCCATTTCATACTTAAGGCAAAGCAGATTTGAATTCCTTTTGTTTTTGTTTTTGTTTGGTTCTGTTTTGCTTTTGTTGTCTCAGGGTGTTTTGCTCACTTATTTATCCCAGCAATACTGAATGATGACCTTGCTGTGTCCAACATAGGCTACAAAGAGAGGCTTCAGATCAATGGAGACAAAATCCTTTTCCATAGCATGACATCACATATTCAGTTGTGATTGCTCAAGTGACAATACTGAGTTCAAGAAACAGTCAGTCCTACCAACTGGATTCCTTCCAGATCTTCAATTCCCAGTATTTGCAGCAATCCCTACATTGGCTGAGAAGTTTTGAAACTTGAAGTCACACGCCTGGAGGGTGTCATGTTGGATAAGGCTACATTGAGTGATATACGCCAAGGCAAAAATCATTAGAAGTTAGGGTGAAATCTTAGCGAGCAACCATTTCCTATTTTGTAATTTAATGCTATGTATCAAGAATATTTTTTTTAGTTCAGCAACAAATTCAATGCCTAACTTTTTCCCAGTGACAATCCAGATTATAATTGTGATTCTTGTCTCCATGGTACAATGAGCTGTATACGATAGGACCCCAATAACTTTATTTAGTGCTTAGTTTAGCATGGAAAGTTCATTTTTGTCAATAATGTAGCTGCTATGCTGACCCTCTACAGCTGCACCTTCTATTACATAAAAATATATCTTCATGCAGTTGCTAGCTACACAGTTAATGTAATATGTAGATGACTTCTACTGCCAGTTGTTCAATAATGGAGTTGGTTCTCTTGACTTGTCGAAACCTATCATGGCAAGTCTGAAAGCTCATGGATCCCAAGCACATTTTTGATTCTGGATTATAGGCTATTCAAAGTTCCTGCTGTAAAGCTGATCACTAAAGTGGTGCAGTACTGAAACTGCTTACTGGAATGCCTAAACCACTGTTAATTACTTCTGCAAAGTGCTAATTTAGTTTCCTAGTAAACGATTCTCAGCTATTGGCCTGAAATTTACTTTCCATTATCTTTGTTTGGACTGCAAGGTTTTAGTCACTTTTGGAATGACAAAAATATTTGCAAGGGGCAGATAATTTTGTGCTTCCTTTAGTTGAGAATTAGCTTTGTTCTCATTCTGTCTAATCAATACTGCATAATTTAAAGGCCTGCACATATTAAACTAACAGAGTGAAAGCAAGAGTTGCATGAACATAAACTAATCAAGAGTAGAATCATAATAGTAGCCGTACATAGGAGCCAAACTAAAAAGTAAATTGTAGAAATGTCCCCTGAGCCCTTTGGATCAGGACCCAGTTTTTGGGAGGGAGAGAAGGGGAAATTTAAATTTCTCTCCTCCGTTGGGTGCCAAATTCATTTTTATCAGTAACTTGCAGATTGGCATGTGACATGATGAAGGATAAATATTTATTTATTTGAAATATTTATCTTCCTACCTATCCTCCACAGTGTTTGAGATGGCTCATAACAAGAAAAATGCAGCAGTACAAAATAAGGGAACAACAACAGAAAAACATTGCAGCAGGAATTTAAAAAATGAGCTTTTTGATAAAAATAAGCAATACACTGAAGGATACCCAATTTTAAAAGAAAATTGTTCATCTACTTTGAGAAGGTTGTTAATGAAGAAAACTCCTAGTGAAACGAAGATTTTTAAAAATTGCAAATGCAGAGCCCTAAGAAAGGAAGAGGGAAATGTGCATTTCTGAAATGTACAATTACCTTACGGCAATGTAACTAAGTAAAAAAAAATGACATCATGAAATTTGTACAATGAAAAGAATTTTTAGGGATTTTTGAAACAATATAGTACCTACATTAAAGGAAAGGATATAAAATCTTAATTCAGGTCCCAGAATCTTCTTCAGATCAAGAGATGCATTTGGTTGATCTGGTTATTTTGGCATCTGGGGGTACAAGAACATGCCTAGTGAAGTCACTAGAGTCAACTCCAACAGTTTCCTCTCCTTTGATGAGTTCTTAGGAGATTAACATGAAACATAGGCCTGACACACCTATCTTGCATCCCCCCCCCTTTTTTTTTAAAGTAGGAACTCATGCTGACACTGACAGCTCAATGTCACTCAATGTTAGTTGCACCATCTGGGAAGGAGTTTATGTATGGGCTACAGGTTGCCCAATTCTGCGTTAGAGAAAGTGTGTATTGTGTAAATGATACAGATAAAAAATATTCACTGTTTTTAAAACATGTTTTAAAAATCTACTGACCAGAAGGCTGCCCTACTAATGTAGAAAATTATACAGATCAGATTTCTACTGATCATCATTTCTGTACATGAGAGAACTTAAAGTAAATATACTAACATACCTTTTCTGTTCCTTTATGAGCAGATTCCAGCCTGGGCTGCAGAGATGAAAGCTGTTTCATGACTTTATCCTCTGATCTACAGTATGCTCATGAGCTAGTTAAAATTAAACTTAGCTATCAAAATGCTAAAGCTGATGGCTCATTTATCTTTCTGTCTCCCAACTCTACATTACAATACAGTTGTGATTGATCTTGCGTCTTCAAGGTACTATATGGTATAAAAACTAAGAGAAGATTAATTAAAAGCCATCACATCCAGACAGGTTTTTAAATAAGTTTTAGATTTAAACAATATATCAGCTGAAGCAGAAAGATTCCAAGCCCCAGAGCTTATTACTCTTAAGTATATTTCTCTCTGCTGTGGGACATTTGAATATTCCTGTTCGCAACTAACTTCAAAGATATACGGAGTCAAATATGCTGAGCTAATACTGCAAAATGTCATATATTGGCATATATATATTTAAAATTTCCAAAGAACAGAAAGCACTGGAAACTCCTGGACTTGCAAAGTGCCTCTGAGGGCTTCTTTCCATTGCAGCTTACCATACATCACACCTGCCGACTGTTGGTTCACGGGGCACATGAAATCATCTCAAACATTCTCTCCAGTATTCTCCTCTGTGAATATTGCTGTCAACTGTACTTTGAATATGTGATTTTTTTTTTCTTTGCTGCAAAGGGAAAAGAAGTACCAATGTAATACAGTGAATTCAAGGCTGACAAGGATTTGCTTTAAACTGGTTTCCAGATGTGTCAAGACTGCAATTCCTGAAATCTTATATAGTCATCCAACTTATCAGAAGGGCACCACATTAGGGGAGGCTGCTTTAGCTGTTTAACATATTAGCCACATTCTTGGCAACGCAGGGACAGTTACATACCTTCCTTTCTTTAATTTAGGTTAAAAGTGACACTTGATAGGTGCCTGATTTCATGATCTTGGTTCTTCTCTCTTAGACACCAGAATCTATCTCAGAGACATCACTGCCTGAAGTGAACATGATGCCATTCTTTTGTTTGATTCTCCCTTTAAAAGCCAACCAGATTGCAGTGATTTTTTTCTTCAATCTAGATGATGGAACAGCAACAGAGGTGGCCAAAGAGTATTGTTCCTTTCCATGCATCCCTTTTCTGGTGGCAGCAGAACAATCTCTTATCCTTCAGCTAGCCAACTGCTTCCTTTTAAGCATCATTCCCTGGGATTTGTCAGAAGAACATGCTCTGAGGTGGCCATACAATAGATACCCCACTAAGCATCTCTCTGAAGCCCATCTCAGAGCAATGCCAGAGCAGCTAGGTACTCTAGGAACTTGCAAAGGGTCTTCAGGACAGTGCTGATTTAGATAGCAGACCAGAAGAACAATGGATGGAAACCTGGTTTTGATTCATCATCGGTCTCGATCCACAATTTGAAGCACTTGCAATCGTTTTACCTAACACTAGGCTAGTTACACTGTAGGCAGTGGTGTACTGATAAATGTATGACAAGTTCTGCTGGCTCCATTGCCACCACTGTGCTGTATTGCGAGCCACCAAATAGCTAATCGGCACACTAGGTGTTGTGGCTCAGCTGTGCTCTCAACTGGCTTACAAAATTCCAGAATACTTAATAATTGGCTGCCATGAGCCAGTATGAGCTGGCTTCAGCATACCGTGGCTTTTAGGCTATAAAACACATTGCAGGGTGTCTGGAGCGATATCCTCTAACAGTTAGCATTGCTTTCCATCTGCCAGATCTGGGAGTGGCCCAATCACTGTGACTATGATGTATTGATAGTAATCTTCATAACATTTTAGTATCATACATGATACTATCTGTATCTATCTGACTGCACATACTTTACTAAGAAATCTGGCACTGTTTAGTAAAAAAAAAAGAAAAAGGTACATGTGCAGAATGTGCCTTATTCATCCTGATTATTAATGCCTGTAGATTCTATATCAGACAAAATATTATTCTTTTCGATATTTATATAGGAAAAGTAATCTGACAGACTCTTGAGAGTCCCCTGGACTGCTAGGAGGTCAAACCAGTCAATCTTAAAGGAAATCAACCCTGATTGCTCATTGGAAGGATCGATAATGAAGCTCAAGCTCAGATATTTTGGTCACCTAATGCGAAGAGAGATCTCTTTGGAGAAGACCCTGATGCTGGGAAAGATTGAAGGCAAAAGGAGAAGAGGACGGCAGAGGATGAGATGGTTAGATAGCATCACTGAAGCAATGAGCATGAAACTGAGCAAACTCAGGGAGGCAGTGAAGGACAGGAAGGCCTGGCGCAATATGGTTCATGGGGTCACGAAGAGTCGGACACGACTTAACGACTAAACAACAACAACAAAATCTGACAGATTGATGGAGGCAGCCTGATGGAATTATCAATTCCTTCTCTTAATGCCACTGGATGGTGCTTATATGGTACTTGCCCACAGTATGTGAACATTGCTGTTCATGGTTTGTATGAATATCTCTGGCTGTTTTTGTCAAGTACATTTCACAAAAAGTGTGTTTTTGTAAAAATAATAATTATAATAATAAAATAGCAGGACTACATAGCAACTCCTCACACATTTATGGGACAATTCTACTACAGAATGACCTATAGGCAAATGAGATATTTCATCATCATTAAACAGCAGTGTATAACTCTGTAAGAGTTTTTTTCAAATACAAAATCAGTCAACACGTTTAAACACATTTCCTGTCATCTGTTCTATTTTCAACTACAAGTAATTAACTGATTATATTCACCAAAACAATATCCTTTTGCCCTTCTGATTTCCTAGTCTTACCTCTGTGCTAAAGGGTATCTGCTAGGATACTGTATATCGGGTGCTGACAATCTTTTGCTGTCTTTGTAAATGGGATGTGCTATACTTATGGAATTGAAACCTAATTTGAATTTCAATCATACTAAAAAAGGACATTTCTCTCCTGCCCTTTCACCACTTGAGTCTGTGTATGTGAATTAATGCCAGTCACACTTCATTTTCTTTGCCTGGGTTCTGATAACTCAGGGGATTGTTGTTGAGTAACCTCTTGCAGCCAGAAAAGGACAATCAGTAGCAAAGGCTACTTGGGGATTGTCACTTGCCTTTCAGTAAACAGAGGACTCAGAAGAGTCTTCCTGCTCATTTTAGGGTGATACTCTTTAAGACCCTGGACCAAAGATTACTTCCCACTTCAGTTTTTCTACCTCATTCACAGGGAGCATTAGCATTTGGGGGGGGGGTAGTATTTTTCTCTTGTTTATAAGTGTACTGGACGCTGTCCTTGCTTTTTCTTTTCTGTTACACATCTAACCAACACTCTGCCACCAGCCTGATGATGTCTTCCCTGGAGGTTGTAGACTGCTAGAGAGAAGAGCATCTAGGGAATGTCCTGATGGTCTCATACTTTACCACCATTGCATAACAAAGATAAGTGCAATCTTATACACTTTACCACTTATTATCACATTTTACCACTTATTTTCCTTTGGGAAAAAACAAAACATCAAACTCTTTTTCTATCAAATTGAAATGGAATGCAGAAAGTTCTTTGCCCAGCCCTAATGAGGACATAGAGCAGAATATTGATATTCCAGTAGGAGTGCCTACTGGAAACATAATGGCATAATGAAACACAAAATGCTCAATCACACATCTTTCTTTGTATTACAAAGCACAGATACTTTTTAACATATGGAAATGGAGAAATTGTCTATGTTTTTACCCCCAAGGCATTTTTACTGATGATGATGGTGAAGATGATGATGATGATGATTGGAATCAAATGGAAAAGGTATTCTGTTGAAAATGAATTCTCGCTCCCAGTAGTGGCTGCAGCAATGGTCACAAGCTTCAAAATGGCAGACACAACTGGACAGTTGAAGTCCTATCCATTTTTAAGTGGGTGCAATGCATGCCACTTAAAAGTTAAAAAGGGGCAAGGCTTTGATTGCTGGTCAACCCCCCATTTTGAAGCCAGTGACCATTGTTGTGTATGCCCCTGGTGGCTCCGTATATCATGGACATATGATATTATTTACTACTTCTAGGACAAAACAATTAAAATTATTTCAGATATTATAACATTATGTATTTTTATTCCAATGCTATTACTTGTTTTACTGAATATTTCAAATGGAATACATAGTATTGCATAACATTGCATGTACCTAGGACATTCTTGTCTTTTTGTTTCAGGAAATGCTACTACAGGGCTTTCTGTACAGAGTTAGTTGATGAATCTATGGCATATATGGACATAAGAAAACCTTATCAACAAAGAAGAATGGCTCATAATCAGAAGCTAATACAAGTCCTTTTTTGCAGCCCTTAAAGCCCTCTTCTAATCCTGAAACTGGTGGCAGTTCCCTGTTTCTTCCTGGAAACTGAGGGTAATTGTCTTCTACTTTGAAGTAGAAACTAGATGAAAACTACAGTACCTTACAGTAAGTAAACCCAATAAAAAGTATCCCTAAAAATCCCAATTTCACCACACTGTGATGTAGCCAACCCACTGTCTGTCCTTCATTCCCCCTCCCATGTTAAGTATAGACTTCAGCCATCAAAAGATTTATCATCCATGCCCTAGAGTATTTCTTGAATTCAAAAAAAAAATGGCAATATAAATTATATTTATACTTCAGACAGAAAGGTAGCTAATATCCCAATAATAAAGGATAGCATTCATTCTAAATGGCACATAGATGTGTTACACAACTTTCCAAGTCTGACTTACATGCTAGTGGTCTCATTAGGCCCCATCTGTTAGGACATATTGAAGCATAGTCATTTTAAAAAAGCTATTGGCCTATTTTTCTATTCATAGACTTTAGAAAGAGATAACGTGCTGGGTAAAGAATATGGAACTAATTTCTTCTACCAGTCTTCCTCCAGCACAAACAAAGTACACCAACTGGGTATCTGTAACTTGGAAATACTGAATCAAGACATTCAGTGGTGGGATTCTGAGACTGAACCAAGTTTATTAAGTTCTTACCATATAAGAATGAACCAAGTTTATTAAGTTTTTATTCCCCCCTCATCTGTGGGCGACTGTGTCACATCAAAGCTTTGAACCTTTTTATATGCATCATGCAAGTAACACACATAAACAAGTATAACTGTGCAGTCATGGACATCATCCTGATTTTTTTTGACCCACTCCTGCAGATGCTTCTGGATTTGAAGACACTTTTTCAGTAGTGATGCCCAGATTATGGAATTCTGTCTCTAAAGAGGCCTGGGAGATATTTATATGACAATATTTTTCATAGATACATTCTTTCTATCCAATACAGAACTACTGATTGCTACTTACTGGCTTTCTTCAAATCTTACATACCATCAGAAATTAATCTTCTGCTTTATTAATATAATAAGTATCTTTTTTTAAAAAAAACCTTCTGTTTTCTATCTAATAGGGAACTAGTTTTGTTTGTTGTTTTCAGGACAGATTCAGGTGCCTGCTGGATGTTATGCTTTCAGAAATGGAGAATCTCCCACTCAGTGTTTAATTTGCACACCATTTAGGACAGCTTAATTCAACAAGAGAGCCACTTTGGTGTAGCGGTTAAGGCACCTGCCTGAAAACCAGGACACCATGAGTTCTAGTCGTCCCTTAGGCACCAAGTCAGCTGGGTGACCTTGGACCAGTCACTCTCTCTTAGCCCTATAAAAAGTTGCCAGAAATCAACACTGATTCAAACCCCCACCCCCACCCCCACCCCCAGTTAAAGTTGCTATGTTCTATATTGCATGTTCGGAATAAAACCACATGAAGATTTTGCAGCTAATTAGGTTTTTAAATCTATCTGATATGAATTTAACATTCAACCTGATAAACCGTTTAAAGTTTGTTATGTTTTGGATGATCCTAAGAAATGCATTGCTTAGATTTGGATCTTCCTTCCTTCCTTCCTTCCTTCCTTCCTTCCTTCCTTCCTTCCTTCCTTCCTTCCTTCCTTCCTTCCTTCCTTCCTTCCTTCCTTCCTTCCATGTTTTCAGAGTTGCACACTTTAGAATGATGAGCTATGAGACCATGAAATGAAGCAACTGGTTAACATTTTGTTATACCTGGCTATCTATCTATCTATCTATCTATCTATCTATCTATCTATCTATCTATCTATCTATCTATCTATTCATTTATCAGATTTATATAGCTGCCCATCTCACAAAAAGCCTTGAAGACAGAAACAGTGCTCTGATTCGAAAACAGCTTCAAATAAGACTCATATAAATGTACCCAGCTGATTACAGCTGTTTCTGGAAAGGTGTGTCTCACATAAGATATCTTCATGTATAGTTATTTGAGAGTTTTCTTGTTATTTGTTTATTGAAAGTTTGGATGTTTTCTTACAATAATATAATCTCTCCCCCTTTCCAGTTTATCCAAAATGGTATGAAATGGTAACTCTGATATTCTCATGATTTTCTCCCCCAATTCTTACCACTGAGTTCTTAGTGCTGCTGAGCTCTGTTTCTTACATATTAAACCCTGGATAACATTGGAACATAATGTTTCATGCTCCTGAGATATAGAAATTTTTGCTAATCTATCCTACTGGTGGGAGTGTTCCCCTTCACTTTTTTAAAAAAGGAGACAGAGAAAAAAGTTTTGTTTCTGAAGTCCAGACAAGAGACATACTTTATTGTTCTGGTGAGGAAGATGGAATTCAAGTGGGAGATCCTATTAAAGGATGCAACTCTGCTTTGAAATCAGTCCTTTCCGCACACCCTGGTAGAGCCCATGACAATAATCAGCTTACTTGAAGCAACTTACCTGAAGTGTACTAAGCATACTAACTAGAATGTGGATAAGGAGATTTTATCCCTCTCATTAATTATTTTGTATGTGGTTTGATCTGGCTCTGACACCTCTTTCATTGATGGAGTTTTGGTCCTTGGACTTTTTACTAGCTTGTACTTTCTTCTGCTCTTCACTAATATGCTCTGGCTGAGATCACACTTGATATGGTATACTTATCCATGCCTTTCTCAATAAGACACAGTGACTGGTTTCAGTTGTTGTCCTAACTGTAAACTTTAGTTTACAAGTATAGTTTACAGACATTATATTATGACTTACCATAGTGTGTAAACCAAGTTCACCTTGATTTAAGGTATAATTTGTTTTAATGATGGTGTATTGACTGACTTACAATGGCAGATTCATACCTAACACTAAGATATATACAAGAATTAGCATCATAACATCTGGGTTCACAAATAAAGCATCTGAATGTTGACTTACTGTGATGCATGAATACATTTATTAAACTTTACAGGGTTTCTGATGTTTTGCTGTTGTTAAGTCCAGGTCTATGTTGAAACATTTTCCTATTATTTGAATGAAAATTTATGGTTAGATTTAAACAAGACTGAAGTTATATTTCAGGCATAGTTATGAAGAAAAGATAATAAACTTAAAGAGTTTACATTCAAACAAGAATTCAGGGTAACAATATTCCCTATTTTTAAGGCTTAGAATTATCCAAAGTGGCAAAGGGTCTAACTAAGGGAAGAACCTGTAAATTAATTAATTAAGTTTCACTAAGTATTCAGGGAAAAGTGGACATTTTTAAGGGACATTGTGGATCATAAACAAAAGAGTCAATAGCAGATATGTACATGCTGTGTATTAACATTCAGTGTTTTCCTCAATAAATCTCAAAAGTAATGTCTAAAGAGGGATAGTTCTCATTTATACTCATTCCAGATTGGAGAGTAAAGTACCAAAAGTACCAATCTGTTCATGTCAATGATTACTTTAGCAAAGTACAAATTCCAGGTTTTCTAATGGCACTAATCAACAAGTACAGATACATAAAATATCAGAACTATTCATGATCAGCAGCATCTGGTTCAGCATTCTATTTCTGCAATGGTCCACAAACAGGTGATTAATTCAACAGCAATTTTCCACTCATGTTCCCTAGCAACTGATACCAAAACCTCTATAGTCTCCTTTAAAATACATAGAAAATGATGCATGTGGTTTTTCTATTTCCAGTTTCTGCAATAACTTATGCTCATACATTAGTGTCCTCAACCAAGTATGAAAAGTAAGGTGAGAAGTCCCTTGGTTGGGCTCACACATTTTGCTAAGCCATCATGTGGTTTGTCTTATTTTGACTAAACATATTGTATAATTTGAACTAAAGTAGAGGAATGCAGAGATAACCTTGATGGAGGTATCCAGGATCTGTTAAGGGTAGAGAAAAGAAACCTTCATTCTGGGAAAGGGGAAAGCTTGACAAAGAAACTCAGAATAACACATCCTTGATTCTGTTTGTTATAAGAAGTGGCAAGGAGAAATTCTGTCAGGCTTTCAAGATTCCACCATTATCTCCTAAAGGAGCATTCCTGTGATTTTGTGGTGTCTGTGTCCTGATCCGGCCTACCAGGGCTGACAGCTACAGGAGATGTAAACCATTGGTTACAACTTAACACTGTGTGTTAACACAATGTAAGTAAGTTGCACATTATGTTTCATATTTGAAAAAAAAAGGTAATATTTGAATACCAATCATGGTTTATTCAACAAACAATGGTTAACAAAATTGTGGCTTAGCATGAAAAGATAACTTTCTTAGACTCATCTCTCTTCATAATTATGAACAGCATCCTCACATGATGACTTAAAAGCAGGCACCAATGGCATGCTATTAACATCTGGAACCACCAAATGTCATGCAGAATGCAGATGTATTCAGAGGAACACATACTTTCATGTGACTACCAGTCATCAAAATTACTGTTATTCCTCACTGTAATGGTGCATTTTAGAATTTAAATGGTAAAATCTTCTCTGAATTAAGCCAAGGACTTTGATTATTATATAACCATGTCCATGTTGTTTTCTTGGCAAAAATATGGAAATATTTTGCCAAGAATTTTTCCTTGCCTGTCTAGTCTAACCCACAGCCCTCAAACTTCTTGATGGTCTCACACTGAAGAACTGACCAGATATAACACTGTATTGGCTTTTCTTTCTTTCTTTCTTTCTTTCTTTCTTTCTTTCTTTCTTTCTTTCTTTCTTTCTTTCTTTCTTTCTTTCTTTCTTTCTTTCTTTCTTTCTTTCTTTCTTTCTTTCTTTCTTTCTTTCTTTCTTCCTTCCTTCCTTCCTTCCTTCCTTCCTTCCTTCCTTCCTTCCTTCCTTCCTTCCTTCCTTCCTTCCTTTCTTATCTGCCAGATGGATAGCTGTTACCATCTAAACTATTTCAGAATTAGCAAATGCCATAGAGAAAATAGGGCTATTGAAATAGAATCTGAAGAAAGAGGTGGTAGATTTACAAAAATATTCAGAGAGTTTAGAGCAGCAAGTTTAGAGCAGCAACAGAAAATGAGTACTATTGTTTAAATGATCAGACAACCACTAATTAGTTTATGAATCTTAATATCGCTTTGTCAGTCTTGTTCTTCCCACATATACCAAGAGATATGTCAGCTTTTAGACCAGATTTTGAAAATATAGAAACAACCAATGTATTCTGTATTTGAGGATAAGAAAGCCAGTTCTTAGTTGAATATTACACCCATTTGCTTTGGCTCTTTCCCACTGCAACTTCACCAAACAGATACTTGGGGGAAGCTCACTGTTCCAGGATGGAGTTGGAACCAAAACCACTTAGAGCAGAAAATTGTGGCAATGCAGAGATAATCTCCTGTAGTACTACCTCCCAGACAGGCAGGGACACATCTGTCAATTTTCTCCCATTTCCCCATTTTTTCCAATCATAATTTGATTTATACAATCTCTGTATCATTTTGAGAATCTTTTAAATTTTTGTTACTAAAATACATATTTTAATACATTTACTGATGGAGAATCGATCACAAAAACTTGAGTTGTGTCCATTTTAAATGATAGCTAGGTTTATATTGACATATTGGGTCAAAAGGACATGTTAGGAAAGGTCACATTAAAGTCTGGAACAAATTTGTAACACCTATTCCTGCTCTTGGTTTATTCACCTGAATGGTGCTTGTCATATATGCGCTACTTCTGCCGTATCTCTGAAACACTGTTGTTATTCTCTCTTCTGTTAAGGTTAGGCTATTACTTTTTTTTCAAGAAAAATCACAATACAATTGTTAATCAATATGCAGATAAATAAGAAAGAGGAACAAAATATATTTAAACTAGACATTTTTCTTTGCAAGAATAAATTTAAAGGAGAAAAAATAGAACGTTGGTGTGAAAAGCCAGAAATGACATGATGTGAGAATGGCTGCAGGAAAACCCACAGTCACAGGAAATTACCTTAATACAGTGAAAATTAAGAAAGCACCAAAAACAGTGCCTGTCTCCTGGATACAGTCAGTATATTCATATCTTGCCAATTATTCTGTTTGCATCAATTTAGGGTTATTTTTTAAGGTTCCTTTTAGGAGCTAGGAAATGAAAGACAAAAATGACTAAAAAGCATAAGCAAAAGGTTAGCTTTTTTGTTTCAGTAAAAGAATAATTATTCCCTTTGCTCTGCAAGCACGAAAGCCATTGCAAAACATTTTTGTGACTTGGAAAGTGATAGCTCTGCTGAACTAGAAGAAAAGGGAGAAATGAACAGAAGTTGGGACATTAAATCCACCCAGTTCTCCTTCCCGCTCTCCCCCTCTCTTGTTCTTTGTTTCTATTTCATGGCAAAAATAACCCATCCACAAAACTGACAAAATGGAGTCCAATGCTAGCCGGTTACAGTGTGTGAGAGATGTTATAACTGAAAGCAAGCCCAATGCCAGGAACACTATCTGCAATGAGGAGATTCGTGGAATAGGCTTGTTGGCATGGTAGCTGCTACTTTGTGCAGAAACAGGTGATTTTGTTAGCTGATGAGCCCAATTTCTTCAAGAACTGGAATTTAGCCTATTTTATTACCGTTAACTAATCAAAGAGGTAGACAAAGCGGGAACAAGAGAGAGGAGCAAAAGTGGTTCGGGGTGCAGAAAGGGAAAATGAGGGGAAAACTCCCATAGTTTCATAGTGGCATAAAAGAGAACATTTCAGCATCCTGCAGGAATTCCATTTTCTATTCATCTATGGAAGATGCAAGAGCCTTCCTCTCTTTTTAGAACCTGACCACCCTCTTCAGTATCCTCTGTCATTTTGGAGACAGAAGTGAGCATACAGTACAATGAAAACGTGTGTATGTATGTTTGATCACATACAGATATGCACATATTTATATGAAATCTGCTTTCTCCCACCTGCTTATTTACTCTTGTTACATCTAAGGGATTTCACATCTTATAATTCTCAGCAGTAGTTACTGATTGATGTGACTGAACCTCAGGATTTGAATGAGCTAAATTGGGACAACCAAGTGAGACAATGTGCATGATGTGGGCATTGTTGTTGTTGTTGTTCAGTCGTTGCGTTCAACTCTTCATGACCCCATGAACCATATTGCGCCAGGCCTTCCTGTCCTTCACTGCCTCCCTGAGTTTGGTCAGTTTCACGCTCATTGCTTCAGTGATGCTATCTAACCATCTCATCCTCTGCCGTCCCCTTCTCCTTTTGCCATCAATCTTTCCCAGCATCAGGGTCTTTTCCAAAGAGTTCCCTCTTCACATTAGGTGACCAGAGTATCTGAGCTTGAGCTTCATTATCATGCACTAAATCTATCTAATTGGTGTTGAGAATTAAACTAAGCACTTGGTTAGGTGGTCACAGGCCTTGTATGTCCTTCCTTCCTTCCTTCCTTCCTTCCTTCCTTCCTTCCTTCCTTCCTTCCTTCCTTCCTTCCTTCCTTCCTTCCTTCCTTCCTTCCTTCCTTCCTTTTTGGCATTCAGCATTGTGTTGGGTTAATTTTTCCAATACTATTGGCATTTTGGAGGGGAAGGGGATAGGCAGTATCTAAATGTAATGAATGACTGTCTTACCTGAGCATCTCCTGGCAATCTCTCTAGACTTTCTGAGCTTCACAGCTAGAATTTGCTAGCATATTTAGCATCACATGGAAAGAGAGAAACTACTAATGTAATATGGAGAATATCATAACCACCGAGGGAATGGTATGCTTAGAGCTGTGTGGTCCTTTGAAGATAATTATGCAAAGATGCTTCAAAGGACAGCAAACACAGATCTTGTCTGCAACTCTTTAAAGCAACTACATATTTTCCCAGGATTCCATGTCTACCCTTTGCCACTGCTCCATGACAAACACAAGATATTGCTGTTTTAAAAATGTTACACATAGGTAATAGATTTGTGTTCCTGCATCCTCCAAAGCACTATTTTGGAATTTAATTTGAAGCATTGGATATCACTAATGTTTAAATATATTGAAGACAACATTAGAGAGAAAAAGTCATTAAGAATCTTGTTTATTATTATTGTGATGTGGGGTGTGTGTGTGTGATTTTATCTCCTGAAATTATTACTCCCTTCTCTGCATTGTTAGTAACATCGTTCTTCATGGCCCACTCATGCAAATCATTATGATGGGTCCTGTCATGATAGCTCCCTCTAATGGGGTCCTGAACAATGCCAAAGTCTGCCATAGGTTCCTCTTCTACCTAAGGCTATTCAGAGTTTAAACCCAAGTGGTAGCAGGTGGTGCTGTCATTGCAATTACAGCTTCAATATCCTCTGTGAAAGCATAAGCAGATGTCATTTGTTACTCTTGTATATTATCCGTTCAGAATGTTGAGTTTCATGCCCTATTGAAATATGTGATGATTAAAAGCAATGGGGAATTAAACTCATCATTTTTGGGGTATTGTACATTCCTGATAGACATTATGTGTGAAAAATCACAAGAATAGATTTTTAAGTGGTTTTTGCCTGCTGCTTCATGCCAGAGACCTTCTTTTCAATTACAGTTTGGTAGCATGGGATTAAACTGGAATTTACCTTCCCTACATCTCCTGCTTTTTCCTAGGAGGGATTCTCACTCTATAAGCACTGTGGGACTGGGATATGCAACACAGCTCCTTCTCGGTCCTTTTTCAGTTTGCCTTCATTTGCCCTGACTGCCATAACTCTTCTGAGCCCTGAGGCCAGCACTAGGGAGATCAACAGTCCAGTACATCTTGAATTCTTTCCAAGTTGTCAGCAAGGTGGAAAACCTGATGGGGGTCAATCAATCTTTTGGTTTCCCCACCCAGAACAAATGTTTTTTCTGTATGAAAACAACTCATTCAGTAGGCTTTCCTAGCTATGTGAAATAGTTTCTCTACAGTGCAGACACTATTTTCCTCAGTCTCACAACAGGTTAAATTAAAGATATTAGGAACATGGAAGTCTGCCTCATAATGACATTGCTGATTCATCTAATTCAGTGTTTCCTGACAGGCAGCACCCCTCCAGTGTTTCAGAATGGCGGATTCTTTACTGTAATTTGAAAAGCTGGCGATGAAAACTAAAATTTTTACATGCAAAATAGATATTCTGTCACTGAGCATAAATAAATATATACATACATACATACATACATACATACATACATACATACATACATACATAAATGCATTCCATCTTCCAGATCAGTTGAAGACCATATCAACTGAAATGGAGGTTGAGGATGTAATGCCCAGTCAGTTGTTAAGGAGAAAATTTTGCTTACAAGGAAGGTACATAGAACAGCTGTAACTGGGGAAGCTGTATTTGTTAGAATGACTAATTTGCAAACTGTCTGTTTAAACAGCAACATTTATGCATGGCAGGGAAACAGAAACATTCAAGCACATATATTGGTTTACCAATCTGAGCTACAAAAATTTAGATGGCTACTAGACGACAGTACAGAGAGCTTTCGCGTCACCTCTGCTGATCTCTAGTGGTCACCTATATTTTCCAGCCCAGCTATGGTACTCCTAACATATGTTATTATATACAAATGATTTTCATCCAAAGGAACATCTTGTTCAGAATCTACATTAGAGTCTATTTTGTGTATGAGGCATCATAGGGACAGTTTTGCAAAATCTAGTTGCTGTTCAGCAGGAAATGGTATAGCTCAATATCCACTGTGTTTAGAACATGAACAAAAGACATATATTATTACATGATAACCGTGAAAGAAGTATTATTGGCAACCATACTACAGTATTGCAATTGCAGGCTCTATTGCTAGTGGTCTTCCCTTCCCTTCCCTTCCCTTCCCTTCCCTTCCCTTCCCTTCCCTTCCCTTCCCTTCCCTTCCCTTCCCTTCCCTTCCCTTCCCTTCCCTTCCCTTCCCTTCCCTTCCCTTTTGTTACTATCATTCAAAGTAGACTTTTTAAAAATACATCAAGCCTTTCTTACCCACTGGGGAAATAGATAATAAAGGTTTTGCTACTCGCGTGTCAATTTTACATCATTTTATCAGAGAATCTTATCTGGCCAATTTTTTTTATCTCTATCAATTCTTAATCTGAGAGATTAAGGATAATATAAATTAATCATTAGAAATATGCTACAAATGAAACTGATAGTGCTATAGCTTTAAAACATATTCAGCCAATAATACCTATCCTAAAATCAATAACTGTGAAAGGATGTAGATTCTTTCCCTTGGCTTACCTGAGAAGGGAGAATGATTCAAAGAACAATTTCACATTTTCCAAAAAGTTTATGTTTGCGGGATGGAGTGTTTGGTTTTTCTATTTGAACGAAAGCATCATAGTCTGCTAAATCATGGACTTGCTTTTCATTTGCCCATTATTTTACAATGGTTAGAATGGAGTAACTATGGAAGTGTATTGCTTGAAAAAAATTACTCAAAAACATTATAGAATAATATAGTAGAATGGTAGAATGCCACTGAGTATGAACCAACCTCCATTTTAAATGGCTAAGGATCTCTGCTTTGCTTTGAATCTGTAAGGTGCAGAGACCTGTATGTTCCTGACAGAAGATATACACTTTTCTTTTGTAAAGTATTATGCTGGATCTTCAGAAAGAAAAGTAGTTTTTAATTTTATTTTTGGCATATTTATACTCAGACTTAAGTGTCTTCCAATTTCTAAGCTTTGAGCAATTTCAGAGAGAAAGAAATGTCTCTATGAATTACTGATCAGCAGCAATTCCATTTTTCTGTAGCCTAGCACTCTGAGTGAACATCAAGGATTTCTACAATATTCCAGGCTCAACTGCTTAGCAATATCTGTATTATTCAGCTGACACTGGACCCAAAATTGTAAGAATACCAAGAATATTCATAAATCTTGGAAAGCTCTGCTACATCAATTCCCAAGGATAACTTCAAATCTAGTCTAACCTTCCCCCAGTGGGTTCTATCTCTTTCAGTGGGCTAGCTTTTAAAGAAATAGAAATGATACTGTTTTTCCTCTAGTTTCTAAAGCCCAACAACAGTAACAGAAAATAATTGCTTAATTTAACATAACATTATGCTCTCTTCTTTGGACTACTGTTCTGAATTTTATATTGCCTTATTCTACTCAGTATTATCCTTATTATATTAGAAAACAACTTCCTCCAGTCTGGCAACCTGCAGCTGAAGGGACTTCATTTCCCAGAATTTTCAGCAATGGCCATGCTGGCTGGGAAATTCTGGAATCTGGTTCACACATCTTGAGATTACCTAAGCTGGAAAGACTGCTTTAAAGGGTGCTAAGAAAGCAGATCTAGTCCTGAAAGGAGATAGTAACCCAACAGATATTGCTGAGCTACAGTTCTCAATAAGCCTTGTTAGCCTGTTGATCATGATGACTGGGGCTGCTGTTAGTTGACAGAGTTTGGAATGCTAGAATTTACCCACTCTAGACAAATGCAATGCTGCTTTTAAATCCAGAGTTTGAAGAAGTTTAGTAGGACTAGCAAATTTAGTAGGACTAGCAAGAAGTGGCTATTATGCCATCCTCTTAGCTTAATAGTCTTCCTCAACTGGATACCCTCATGATCTTTAGACTTCAGCTTTCAGCATTCTTAACAATTCTTATCTGGGCAGTTCTGGGAGTTGAAGCTCACTTATTTGGAGGCACTTTGATTGCAGAAGGATGCTACAGAATGTTACTCTGTGATATGTGGTGATATATATGGCATTAGATGCCTGTTCACAATGAATAAGAGAGCTAGGAATGCACTTTGCCATGGCATTTCATGTGTCTAGCCCTACCACTGTCTTCTTGTTGGAGAAGAAGGCATATATTTTCTGTAGTCCATGGGGTCTTGTTACTTTGCTTAACCTAAGTTTTAAACTGGAAGAAAATTCTAAATAAACCCTGTAGGCTGACTTTCAACTATCAATAGAGTGATGGATAGATTTATGAGACAGATTGGAGCAGACAAGTGCTTAAATATGCAATATACATGAGTTAATAGTAGAGTTATAGTCATATACACGGACTGAAAGTGGGAGGACAGGTTTTGAAATTCTTATTTTTTGCTCTTTTGCTTTTTGTTTTTGTAGCCTGGCAACAGTATTCACTCCTCCTTTCAACTGTAAGCCCTGTTGAGATAGTTATTAATCTGTTGTTCTATTGCTGTTCATCTGAAAATATAGTAAGCTGTTCAGTTTACACCTCCTGGACATTTCTTAATCGTATAAAATAAATCTTATTCAACATTTATACATAAAAACTGATAGAATTTACATTTCACCATTGTATTATTGCTTCTCAGTAGGAAGGATCATCTGAATAAAGACTTGCCACTTCCATGCCTTCTGTTCTTGATTTCTGTTCTACAGTGCAGCAGATGAAACAGAAACCTCTAGAAGTAGCATTAGGTTCCAATTGGAGTTAGGAACTTTGTGCATTCAAGAATTTGGATTGTGAGGAGAGGTTTTGGATATGAAGTTATTTGCCCATGGTTCCTCTTTCAAGTATTTGCTGAGTACGCAGGCATGAGAAGTCTGGGAAGTAAAATCCTTCATTCTGTATGCATCCTCAACATGGTAAGAGAGAGGCAACATATCAAGTGTTTAGCAATTTTCATACATTTTCCTCTAAAAATATGATGCTAGCATTACTTACTTTTTCATTTTGAGTATATTTAATTTCATAATAAAGTAGCTGATTTTGAGAATGACTAGCAGAAAAGTTCTTCATACATTCAATAAGATCGAGGCAAGTGAGTCTTCATCTCATGCTTTCATAAAGCTCCATTTTGATCTTCAAGCAGACAGTCTACTGTCCAGCCCAATTCTAAAGAATTTTGTTATTTCTGTCCTATCTCCACATCATGAGGCTAGTGCTGCAGCCACTTCTATTGAGAAGTGGGAAAGCAGCACAGTTGGGTTCCCTGGGTTAATTTCAGTTTTATAAAACAGCTACAGTGTCAGATTGTTTCTCCCTTGTTTCTCATACAATATCAATGCTGGTGGGTACCACTGATTTCTTTTAGAAGCACAGCATGTGGTTTTTCTTCTTACTTTCCCCAAAAGCTGAAAAGAGAGATGAATTGGAGTGATAGATGAGGTTGTGAATTCTGATAAACTGTTCCCTTTGCTTGAGTGTGAGGGGACTGTTTTACCTTAAGAAAAGGGAGATGAGAAAGTGAGTGTAGTCTGAAGCTTGTGGGAAATAAGGACATTCAATTGTGGATGGCTTTTGCAAGAAAAGAATTATGGTAAGTTGAAAAAGAAACAGCTAAACCTGGTTTAGATTGACCAGGTTTGAGGGTTTTATAACCCAGAGGTTGTACCAGTGTATCTACCAATCCTGCTGAGACTTCCGATTTACAGAAGATTCTGACCTCAATGGAGAAGCAAGAGAGGGGAGAGAGGAATGTTTTTGCCATATCCTTAAAATAATATATAGTATCCTTTAGAAACTTTAATTTCCAAATCATTGAATCCATACCTGAATGAAACTTTGCTGCCTACGCATACTACTAGAAATAAGCACCAACATGCCTCCTTTGAAATCACTTCCAATCACATTCTTCTATTATTTTTAGTATAACAAATGTTGCAATCAGCAGCATATTATTTTGGAGGGTGAGAGTCTTAAATCTGATCTTAGGTAACAGTAGAGCTAGTTCTGTGGCTATACAGTAGCAGCAAGGCAAAGTGATTACTCAGAATGAATGAGAAACTTGCTCCTTTTTTTTTTTTTTTTTAGAAAAAAAGCTTATCAAAATTTACAAATAGCTTCATAAATAGGGTTGAAAGAATTGGATTTTTCATGGGTAAAAATGAATGTGGGAGAAAGCATTTGAGCATTAAATGACTGAATTTGAATCTCTGTAAGTTCATTATCTTTTGTGTGGATAAATTGAGCTTACCATCTCTCTTTCTTGCAGGATCCTTATCATGATCTTTTTAATACTGGCAATAGCCAGGCCATTGATTTTTGCCAGTGCAGATGTGAGATAAGAATTTTATTCAGTTCATTTTGAGAAGAACTTGCCAAAATTCAGAAATTTCTTAACAAATGGAACACAAAACCTTCAGTTTCTATACAGGTAAATACAGAAAAATGGGAAATGACCATTTCATCCATCTCTATTTACAGCTGTCTCCAAATTTTGCATGCAGAAATGAAATATTCTGTCTTCTACTTGAAAAAAAAGTTATACAAGAGTAGGGTCAATCATAACAATGATGAAAGCTTATATTGTGGCCACCTTAGAAGCTGGTGGCATTAAATTCATTTCCAATTGCATTCCAGATATGTGCTGCCAGCTGTATAGTCAGTTTTGATATTAGAAAGGAACTGCTTATTCCACCTGTCCTTGCAAACAATTTAGGAAGGAAGACCATTTTTTTTTTTGAATCTGCTGCCTCCAGATGGAGCTTTAACTCCAGCATGAGACATATCAGTTCTGATATGAACTATTTCCTTAAACCAAACAAATGTGATGATGAATCCCCATACATTTGAGATTGATAAAAAAAAAACCAAAAACTAAAACTAATAGATATTAAACCTACCCAATCAGGACACAGCCTATCTTTCAAATGGAACCCTTGGGCTGCTAAAGCCTTTTGCTCTTGTTTCAGCAATTATATTGGACTTAATTAAGCTAACCCAGTTTATGTGTATGGTAAAGAACATCAATTTTTTGAACCTCTATCACTCCTATCACCATAAAACCTCATACTTCACTTTGAAATTTCCAAAGAAATTGGCAGGCTATTCACTTGAAAACATGCTTCTGAACATAATACAGAAATCATATCTAATCTGGTGACTTCTATTTGTGTAAAACCTCAGTTTCCATGTTTGGGAAATGGAATATGGGAGTCTTGTATATCTGAATGACACTAGCTTAGAAAAAGAGGCAGAGTACAGCCACTGGGTAGTGTAGAGTAGTTATTTTTGCACACTGTAAGAATACTGACATCATAGTGAATGATTTGCACATTTGTGGAGCTACAACAATTGCTATATTCCAAGGATGAATTGAAATGTAGGATATTTGCGGCTTTTCTCAGCTACACTTGGTAAGCCAGAAGTGAGAAGAGAGATGAGCCTGGAATCAATATCTTTCTATGTGGAGTGAACAGTCTACCCATTATTTACACTCTACCTTGTGAATGATTACAGAAAATGTGGCACTGTGAATGTTGGAATACTTACATTATCATCCATCATGGACAATGATATTATTGGGGGTATGTCATGCAGAGTGCCCATGTCTACATTCCTGTGGTTGGAAGGAAGAGTTAAGACCTGATTAGGTTAGTTCTGTTGCTGCAAGGTTATGAAAAGCTGGATTATTTGTTGCATCAGATGATTGACATAGAGATCCTGTGCTGTAATTCCTATGACTGAAAACAGAAACATGGGGGGATAGTCATAGTTTCTGGCTTACTTTCCTCCTAGGAGGCCTGTATAGAAATTTGGATCATGTTTTGCAAATCCATTTGATTGGCTTTGCATGTGGTCTGGTCTGCTCTTACTGGCAGAAGTTGTGGAGGTCAAAAGACTATTCCTGCCACCTTCTGGTTTAAGTGTGACAATACGTATTACTGATGTATGATTCTAGAGGTGGCTGCTTTACCTGTTGGAACAATATATTTCACGAAAACAACCAGTTGTGTTTGGTTTTTTCCCCCTCCCCATATTGGTGAAACAAATAGTACTAGCTGTGACTTTTAATTAACACACTACACAATCTGAGGATATAGGATTACAGTACATATAGGACCCAACAGTTTGAGTGTGCTGTTCCAATAAATACTCTAAAAATGGCCACATTACATTTTTTAAATTGTATTATATTTTTAATGAGAAATACATTTAAATTTAACATCAAGTCCAAAGAGCAGAGTTTTATTGGCATATCTAAGCTCTGAGGTGGGAAAGACAAGAAATTTTGAATTTCAATTGTTTTGGTGGGCATTTATCTATATTACTAGTTTCTTCTTGTTAAGTTGAACAAATAGTGATGTTTGGCAGATCTCAGATATGTGTGAGAGGGTGGTTGTGTTCACTACAAGGATATCTAGACTGCTATTCCAGATTTTTCTTGATAGTGTCAGCTCTACAGGGTAGATCAAGAAACTGACTCCACAGGAAGATTAGAGCTATATATTATGAGCTAGGCTGTAGTAACAGAACTTTCCCTGACTCTTCCTGTTATAATAGTGAATAGGAGTCTACCTGAGACTCTTCTAAATACTATCTTGATTCCCTGGACTAAAAAAATGTTTCAGCCCTCTTTTCTTATAACAATTCTTACCTATTTCCCACAAAGACATCTCCCTCCTCTCTGCATATAGTACAACTTAAATAGCCTAAGTTAAAACCCATTTAAATAAAAATGAAAGAGGAGAAGAAAATAATCTTTAGATTAGGGGTATACGACTTATTTTGGTCCAGTGGTTTCTCTTAGCCTTTGAGTGACATGCCTACTTCCAGTAATTTGAAGCAGGATAAAAACCAATTTTGATTTCATTTAGACTTCAGTGTAATTAAAATGAAATTAAAACTATTATGTATATTATATATAATACTTTCCTGCTGTTGCCACAATTTGCAGGCAAATTTTACATGTATTCCTGTCTGCCCTTCGTGGTAGTCCAGACAAGAAGCACAAACCATGAGCACCAACACTACTTTTATTGTAAGGTTATTTTGTTATTGTAAGCAACAAAATCTTGCAAGTCTAAAAGCACCTCTCTCCTCCTTTACTTTTATTTTTCAGAAAATGAGGGAGGGCCCCTTCTGAGATTCTTCCCATGCCCCTTTTTCTTCTGTAGGCTGAGAAATCTTTTGCATGATGGTTTTCTAGCCTGTGGTTCTTCCTCCTGTCTCCCAATGTCATTCTCACACACCATTACAATTCCTGGGGCTGTATCCAAAGTTTTTGTACCTCTGTCCTAGATTTAGGTACCTAAATTTATATAGAAGATTTAGAATAATCCACCATTCATGGATAAACATGTGTAGCACCATTCATCCATATAGCCAAGTGGTAGAATACATCTTATATTCATTCCGTGGCAATTCCAACTGCAGTGGGAAAGAAAAAAGGCTATCTAAATTTTGGATAATCACTTTGATCACTTCAGCCTAAGTAGATCAGGAATATGACTCAGTTCAACACTGTGAGTTGTGCATAGTAGTGCTATATCAGTGCACTGTATCTCCTCAGTACAGACTGTTGCCTTGATCTAATTTGAAGCATCTCCACTATCTGGAGATAAGTTACTCTTCTTTACAACTCAAGGAAACGTAGAAGCAGGCTGACATTTGAGTGCTTGCATGTCTGACTTACCATTTAAAACTAAGTCAAGTCTTAAGATTTGGGACTGATAAAAGGAAGCACTTCTTTATCCAAAATATGGTCAGATTGTGCTATTTGCTGTCCTTATATCAGATGATGACTATCAGTTTAGACAGTTAGGCAGGGAGGTTTGGGCTATCAAGGGATACTGACTTGGGTGACTATTTCCTTTGGCTAAAAACCCAGGTACTGTCAGAGTTGCGCCTTGGGCCAGTCCTCAAGCGGTACCGGAAGAAAGACAACTGGGCTCTGCTTTAGTTAAAGCTACAGACTATATTATATACAGCTATATACACAAGTTAGTCTTACAGTTGTAGGCAGCACTTTCTCTATACGTATAGCAATATATCTTACCTACTAACCTATTCCACAGCTCTTAATAACACACACAGCAACACCTAACACCCAGCAGCTCACAGGCTGCTTATATCCCCCACATTGTGCTGAATCAGTATCCATCAGGTGTGAGCACTTGGCTCATTAGCCCAGGCTATATGGTTTGCCTCATGTTATTCCCACAGTAAAATTCCTATTGTGTATACCTCAACAGGTACTTTGAATATCAGGAAATAACAGTGAAAGAGGACCTACACCCTCCTGTCCATGACTGTGAACATCTGAAGTGCATCTGCTTGTCCAGTGGCTGGTACAGAAAGCTGAACTAGATAGAATAATTCCTGTTATGTTCTTAAATATGCGATTATTTAACCAGTCAACCTAATGACTTCTGTACAAGTCTTATATATGTGTATATACTGAAATCTATGTACTGCACAAGCATCTTCCTGTAATTTAGATATTAATATTTCTATACCCAGCAGCCATTAGAATGAGTGTAAATGATTTTTTCCAATTTTTAAATGGATAATATTCATCAAATGTTTATGAAAATACTTAACCCATAATGAGGATAAACATTCCACTTAATAAAGATGGAAGTTAAGAATCTCTTTTGGAATATGTAATCAGAAGAGTAAAGAAAATTACATTAAAAAGATTTCATTATCCCATTAAGGATGTGAAATGACTTTTTCTATTCCATTTTAATTTTAGCATATTTCTCTTTTAAATTTCCTCGACACTTTTATGAGATGGGTGTGTAAAAAAAGCTTTGGCTGCTGTACCAAGAAGATTTCTGACTTTCCACTTACCTCATTATCCCAATTTCAAATTTGTCTATTTCATTTATCATTAAAGAAAATCAACATTTTATCTGACTGTACATTATTGCGATTTTTTTGTATTTCACTTGAGAAAGAGAGAGATCTGCATGAACTGAACTAAAAGCTGTGTCTTTTAAGCTAACAGCCTAAAGCTTTTTAAGTCTATTCCCTCCTCTAATTACAAGGACTAGAAATTGGATGAACCAGTGCCCCCACACTTTCTCCTTCCCTTGTGTGCTCCTTAACTGCCATCATCTACAACTCCCCAATTCATCCCATTATGGAAAGAACTCAGAGTTTCATGAATATATATATATATGAAACTCTGAGTACTTTCCATATGTATCTTTCCTAGAAAGATCTAAGATAGATAGATGGATGGATGGATGGATGGATGGATGGATGGATGGATGGATAGATAGATAGATGGATAGATAGATAGATAGATAGATAGATAGATAGATAGATAGATAGATAGATAGATAGATAATCTCCTAGATCTTTTAACAGGGCATACATTTTTCCAGGATTCAGAGTCTCTGGGAGTTGTCCTCCAAAATGTGGGTTAATCTAAGGGCAATTCCACGTAACAGCTTAACCTTCTTATCTCCTGGGCTGCTTCTTTGTTTTTGATTCCATTTTGATTTTAAAGTCCAGCCTGGATCTCAGTGCTATGGAGCCAGGTTGGTCCAGACTAAGCTATCCCAATGGTCCTGACAGCTGGGCCTGCCTGCCTGTCTGCCTGCTTTCCTTCCTTCCTCCCTCTCTCCCTCCCATTCATGCAGAGAAGGCAAACCTTACTGGTGGGCCATGTGTGGGCAGATCTACTACCTTCTCCTCTGGGAGATTCCTCCCCCTCCCCCTCCCCCTCCTTTATGCTACCATATTTAAAACAAATATTTGTTTTCTACCTTTCTTCTAATGCACTGTGCGTCAATAGAAACGTTGTGGCAAAACTGATGGCTTAGCTTCACAGAAGTCAAGTCGCATACACTGAAACTTTGTAGTTTTAATCCAACCTTGCCTGTTTTTTAAAAAATGAAGAGCTTAATTGATGGTAGGGAGGGAGGGAAGGAAGGAAGGAAGGAAGGAAGGAAGGAAGGAAGGAAGGAAGGAAGGAAGGAAGGAAGGAAGGAAGGAAGGAAGGAAGGAAGGAAGGAAGGAGCAGAGAGGGGAGGGGAGGGGAGTGGAGGAGTGGAGAGGAAAAGGGAGCCATTGCAGTATAGTGGGCTTGATATGGGAAAAGAAAGGTTTTATTGAGCCAGGGCAAAAACCAAAATGTTTTCCACAGGAGATAGTAAAGTAGAATGAAAGTGAGGGCGGAAGAAGTGGGGAAAACATGGTGGCCAGGAGACTTTATTGGACTCTGTGGTCTTTGAATCAAATGGAGGGTCGAGGGGTGAAAGAAGCTGCTGAGTAGCTGACAACATGATAATTCAACAGCCAAGGATGGAATGGTCATACAGGGCAGTGACCAGCTGTTGGAGGGGAGAAGGCACGCCATGTTCTGCCACCAATAAATCTGGCACTAGACTGGAATTAAGTGTGGTAGACTAACTGCTCAGAAAGACTTAAGACAATTTAGGATTAAAAAAAAGTAGTTTTGAAGGGATGCATACATGATGAGCAAGGAGCTGGTGGAGGATAACATCGTTTGTTCCTGAAGTAAAGAAACAGTGAGTAGCTCATTCTGGTAATGAGGCAAGGAGAAAGTGTGGTCCTGGACTAAGAGAAGTCTAAATCTAAATTTGATATGATTTATATTTATATGTACATTTAATTATATTTATTTATATTAATATAAATAAATTTATATATTTACACTTACTGCACTTATTACCCTAATGACAACAATATTATAGTTATTGTATGACTGATTACAGAAGATCTTTACAATAAAGCATGAAACTAAATAATTAAATTATCAATTAAAACAAAAATTAATTAAATTAAAATCACCATTAAAAGCTTGTTTTAAAAGAAAGGTTTTAGTGTCTTTTTAAAAAGCAAACAAAAAATTAGATGATGTATTTATCTATCTGCCTTTGACAAATCCCTAGTTTTTGGAATGACCCAATAATGTCTCCTAATCAATCCCTTGCTGAGAGGTTTGAGTAATAGGAATGCAAAACAAAACAAAATGTAACAAAAAGCTTCTTTATTATAATCCTATTTATACAGCCCAACTAGTGAAAAATAGGCTGCATATTTATCAATCCACTAAACAGTATTCAGAAGAGTGCTTAGTCAGCTAGATAATTTTTGAGTTCCTGGCTTTGACCCAGGACATGAGCGTTTTCCTAATTTTTTTTTGGGGGGGGGGGGGGACACAGGTTTTCTGGCTTTTGATTATCCTGCATATTCACATGACTGAATATATTGCTTAGAAAGGAAAGTTAGATAATTTCTTTCCAACCATACTCTCAAGAATAAATTCTAGGCACGTACCAAATTCCTAGAGCTTATTCTAGCAGATAATAAGTAACTAGTTTGGATGATATTACTGCTTGATTAAGATTTGGATATCAGCATATGTGTAGAGTTCTTTCCTGAAACTATAGTTAGCTTGATGCATTCTGATTAATGTCTTGGTACATTGGATATATCTACTAATTGGTGAGATGCAAACAACAAACAGTACATTGGCTTGTGAAACAGTTTTGCTATTAGAGACATTAGCTAGCACACAGTGCACAGTATCATGATCATGGTTGTGGTAAAACTGGACTTTCGTTGAACTTATGATTTATTGGCTAAAATGTGCCAAAACTGACAGATACTGTCCTTATTAGCAGGTAATGTGGCATGTGGATATGACTAAACCTGACAATATATCTTACTCTGTTTCTAACTTACTAAAAAGCATTATACAAGAGCCTTGATTGACCAAAGCTGTGATGGGCAGGGGGGTCAACTTTAATAACAAACTGTGACATATGGAAGATGGTGACTTAGAATATAAGGAGTAAATGATGAAGAGCATGAATTACTGAATGAAGTAAAAGAAAGAAAAATAGATATACGTCATATGAATGTGAAACTAAGAGAAAGGGAAATACAGTGGTACCTCGGGTTACGAATTTAATCCGTTCTGTGACTCTGGTCGCAACCCAATTTGTTCGCAACCTGAAGCAAATTTTCCCATAAGGTTCAATGTAATTACCGTTAATCCATTCCGGCGTCCGCGGACCACACGTCAAGGGCGGAAAAACGGTCGCAGACCGCGCGGCAGGGCGGAAAAACGGCCGCGGACCACGTGGCACGGGTGGAAAATGGCCGCAGACCATGTGTCACGGCGGAAAATGGCCGCGGATCCGGTTCGTACCCTGAGGCGGAGTTTGCAAACCGAGGTAAATTTTTGCGGCTGGAGCTGGTCGCAACCTGAAAAGTTCGTAAGCAGAGGCATTCGTAACCCGAATTGTAAAACATTGTAATGCTTTAGTTATGAATGGTGGTCTAATCTTATGGAGTAAAATTGATGAGTACATGCAAGGAAGTGAAAGTGTAGATTTAATTATGAATGAAGGGACTAAACTATATGTGATAAACTTTTAACTTGTATCATCTGAATTATTGTGGGTTCTATGAAAGTGGGAATTAGATTGGTTCTTGTTTAGGTTTCATATTACGTTCCAATACAACTTTTTAAGATGAGTTTCAGAAGTCTGCAGAATACCTTGCATTATATCTAAACCTATTACTGAAAATGTTATTGAAACATTTATCCTAGAATAAAAGCAAAACAATGTATGGGGACATGTAGGTATAATCAAAAGAACAATATAGATGAACATGATTAAAGTAAATACATGTAGTCAGAGAGAGAATGGAATGATTAAGATTAGAAGAAAAGAAACAAAGAAAATGCAGTGATTTTGATAGAAATAACACACTTTTGGGGCATTGTGTGAAGATTGCTAAACAAGAAACTCCCAGCAGGGTGAATGGTATTAAAAATAAAAAGTGATGAAATTATTTGGGATGAATCTGAAGTGAGGGAATGCTGGAAGGAGTTTTTTTAGAGCTTGTGTGGGAATGACAGTGATGTGTCAAAGAAGGAATTAACAAATGCTATAAATCTTAATGTCCAACAATGAGAATGCATCTTTGCCTGAAAGAATGCCAGTGTTGTTCCCCTATATGAAGGGAAAGGTGGCCAGAGTGAATGCACACATTACAGGTATTGAGTATACCTGAGAAGGTGTTTGTCAGAATACTGAAGGGTATAAAAGATAGTAATAAGCAACATTTGGGGGTGAGGTACAGCTTTATGGCAGAGGATATGTTCTCCAGATCCTGCTCTTCAGTAGGCTGTTGAAAAATGCATGAACATGAAAAAGAAGGTTTATTATATATTTGTTGATTTAGATGAAGCATATGATAAAGTTAATAGGCTTAAATTAGGGAATGTTTTGCACAAAAATGGAGTATGGGCCTGAAAATTAATTCATCAAAAAATTAATTTGTGTTTGACAAGGAAAATAAACATTACAAATGCATGTTATACTAAATTGTCTTTTTTTAAAAAAAAAGCAAAGCGGAAGAATTTTTGCTCATTGGTAAAATGTTTATCAAAGATGAGAAAATGGATGGAGAAATTTTAATATGGTAGAAATGTTGTTGGTATGTAGTCTGTTGCAAGGACTGTATGGTTGTCACAATGTACTTCTGCCCAGTTTTTAAATTTATTTGGGAATGTTAGAAGAAACATGAAATTGAATTGCTGAATTCAATGGGAACGGAGTACTTAGAATGGAGTACATATGTGACTACAACAAGAAAACATAGGATCGATAATGAATAGGTGCTGGATGAATATGAAATGACTACAAAGGTGAATGGCTAGTATACAAAAAACTAGTACACATTGAGGAGGGGTGTTCGTATACAAAGAATGGTGAGAGTTAAGCAACCACATACAAGCCTTGGGACAGTAGCTACACATAAGTTCTTCAAGTTTTTTTATGTTCAACAAACTATCAGGGGTTCCCAATAGGATTCAGAACTTAGCATGATATCAAGGTTTCCAGTTGTGTGGAATTCCATTTCTGTGTTCTTTGATTCATTTATTTGTTGGAATTATTTTTGTCTTTCTTCCAGGCTACAATGTGCTCTGATCTTATCTTGAGTATAAGCCTGTAATGTACTTTTGATAGAGAGACAGAGACTGGCCACTTACTGGTTCATCCAGTAAGCTTCATAGCTGAGAGGCATTTGAATCTGGAGCTTTCCCGGTTCTAATCCAATATTCTAACCACTGTACCACACACATATTTAGAATTTCATATCTCTGGTAATTAAGAAGACAATTATTGGTCTCTACAAATGTAACAAATGTGTCCATGTTGCCTGATAAAACCATTAACCAAACATGAAATGATATGGATCTATCACAATTATCAAGTGCTTATTGGCATTAGTACCTTTATATAGCATTGTAATTTTTTTGCTTATGGTAGGCAAAGAAAGGGTAACATGCCTAGGACTGAGCTTACTGAAAATTCTGCTTGATCTTTTAGACACATATTTTACATTTCATGCAAAAAAACAGTGTCAATTTATGCAGTTCATAATGCTTTTGGCACAAAAATGCAGCATTAACATTCACCTTTACTGTAACAGTGCTTCATTAAAAATAAACTAAAGCATGCTAGTCTTTTATCATTCATCACCAAGGTAACCACACACCAAATCTTCTGCAGTCTTAATACAGGCATACTTTGTTACCAGATCATGAGACAGTGCCTGAACTGAAGCAAAGCTGTCCTTGTGGTATTGATTCAAACCATGTACGATTTAGTTTAGCTAACCAGTTTAGGGCATGACAGGGAATCCACAGCAAACAATGTTCTCCAAACTGTGTTTACCATTAAGCAGACTAGGGTCAGATATAGCTATGGAAGGAGTGCATTTGAAAATACCTATAAAATATGGAAATTATCAACTAGGAACAAGAATCCTTTTCTTCCTAAGAGGGAGAGTTTCTCTATTCAGAAAGCTAGGCAGTTCACAGACCCCAGATGATGGGGAAGAAGATATAATGCCTGCTGCTGCTTCTGAAAGTGGAATTTTCATGGCTAATAACCAATAATACATCTACTAGCCATGTAGATGATCAAACTTTATTTCAGAAACACTACAGCTGGCTTCATACAACACATTCTACAAAGCTAAGATAGATCAAATAGTTTATTATTTAGCTTATTGCACAAGTCAGACAATCATGTTAAACATGCTACTATATTAACTCAGCAGTTCAGATTTTAGCTATAATTTCAAAGCTTAGTTGAAGGAAGGGAGGGAGGGATTCTTTCATGCTATTGCTTTCAGTTATTGAAAAAGAGGGGCACTTTTATAACATCTAATGTGTTTAATATAAGAGCTGAATCTGGCAAGGCAGTAACCAGTGGTTCCCAGACTAGAAAGAATGGTTGTGGATATCAAACTGCCCTAGAACACTAGGGGAGCCATAGGTTTAACATTGGAATTCAGCTTAAAATGGTTTTTTGCACCTATAAACCTATAGACCAGTGTTTCTCAACCTTGGCAATTTTGAGATGCGTGGACTTCAATTCCAAGAATTCCCCAGCCAGCATGCTGGCTGGGGCATTCTGGGAGTTGAAGTCCACACAGCTTAAAGTTGCCAAGGTTGAGAAACACTGCTATAGGCTATAGGGATGAGAGAGATAGAGAGAGGGAGAGGCAGAAAGAGAATGGATAGCAGAGGGACTCTGCACCTTTATCCTCTTTCTTTGTCTAAAGGGCTTAATTTGCATGTAATATATCTCCTATCAATTAGACTGACATTCTCAAGGCTTTCTTCACATCCTTCCTCTCTCAATTCAATCTTCTTTCTCTTTTGTCTCTGACTTGTATTAGGTCACGTACTTACCTGACTCACTTTCTTTCCATAATGGAGGAGAGCATGCTACAGACTCATAGCCATAGATAGACATAAGTAACTCACTCTTTCCTTTCACCACGTTATTTCCTAAAAGAAATTTGTCATTATTTTTATTTCACACAAGTACTAGCTTCAAAAATAATTTCTTATAAAAGTTATTTCCTTTAGTGTTTGTCCTTTCACACATTTTTCCACTGTATAAAACTATCTGTGGTCTAATACAATTAACTTAAAAAAGCAGGAAGAAAAAGGCCAGAGATCAAACTCTGGAGCATAGACCTATATGAAGGTGATTATGACTTCATTCTTTTCTTCATTCTTCATTAGTTTCGGTAAAGAAACTAATCTAGCCAAGGTGTGTCTGAGAATCTTCTGCCAAGTAAGCCTATTCCTGAATAAGGAGTTAAGTGTCTAAAGACCCAAGATTTATTGCCATGCTCTGGTATGAAGCCCAGCAATAGATATATGTAAGTAATCTTCTGAAGTAACTCTAAGCTTCTTCCAAGTACGAACAGGATTTTTATGATACCTAACAACAGAACTATCCAATATATGATATGATTGTCATACTAAATGCACAGATGTATTTAGTAGCAATGTTAGCTGTGTGTCTGGAAGGAAAGATTACATTGCCCCAGAAATTTCTTGAAATATAACAGTTAAACTGATAAACATTGGCAATCTATGATCTTGCAAGGTATGGTTTGCAATATATGGTCTACATTTGGTGTGTGTGTGTGTGTACTAGAATAGGGTATGGGGTACTGTTTGATTATAAGTGTTCAAACTTCTTCCATGTAATTGGGGCTCTGGGAAATAAGGATAAGCATATAGGCACTGCACATAAGCAAATGTTTCTGCCATTGTACCATATACAATATAGGCTCTATAGTGGCATGTAACTTCAACTCTGGGTTCAAAAATGGTTGTAAGTGGTGAAAAATGAGCCCATTCTAAGACTTTTGGTACTTCTTCCATTACCAGTGAATGAAGCTGTTCCTAATGATTTCAGTTTGGTCTTTTATAGTTCAGGTTGAAACTTGTGTTAAATTCAAACTTAACCATAGGTATTATTTGAACATTCCTTCAAAGAAATAGCTGTGTGGGATCTTAGTCTCTGCCTCTTCAATTTCAAAATATGTGAATGGAGGAGATGGTTGTATTGCATTCAAAGGCACTTCTCTCTGGCTAATAATTTCTCTGCAAGGCAGGATTTTATCTGACTGTACCGTAGCTGCTTTGTTCAGATTTGTATTATATACCTTTATTAAAAAATGTGGTACTTCTAATGAAAATGTAATTTAAAAATATACTTTTATGGCTCAAAAATTCACCACAGACAATGTCTGATTATTGCATGCCTTTTGGTAGCAGTTACTTCATAGCTTACATATATGGTCTGATTTGAGTAATTTATTTTATTATGTATATATATTGCTTCCTCAGATATGCAAATACATGAGTGTATTGGTCATGATGTGATCTCAAGACATAATCAGAAGACATATATAGTAGCTATCCTAATTAAGCTAAGTATGTTTTAATCTATTATGACACAGCCCTCCATAACATTTCACAGGTGATGGATTAAAAACTGCTTATTTCCAGAGAGGGAGAAAAATATCTTTGAAGCTACACGGTTCAAGACAAAATCCACATAGGAAAAAAGTTAAATATGTATTTAAATACAGCCTTTATGAACTTTTGAAGTAAAAAAAAGTAGTAGATGAAGGCAGAAGCCGGATGGAATGGACAAAGGATGGTGGTGGGAAAGAAAATTGAAATAGGTTGATTCTTCTATCTTGGAAGAGTCTTGGAAGATTCTTCCATCCTCCAGTAGTAGTAAGAGTAAGATTCTTACTCTTACTACCACTGAAGTATACTTATAATGTCAGGATAAAAATAAGTAAGGATAAAAATGTACTGTCCTAAAGTAGCAGCCCCTTAATAGCAGCTTTAAAGGTTAATGCAGTTTAATTCACTTTCTCCATTAGTTTGGAGAGTAAACAATGTTCCAGGACTACACCAAGGGAATAAGTAACACAAATGCTGTGTCAAATAATGACAAAATAGGACAACTGAGCAACTTTATGTTACATGAAGAGACAATCAGCCCCTCCTGGGCATCCATATCACCAGAAAGACAATGAGAAAATGATACTTAAGACTTCAGACTAGAAAGAGTGACATCACTTAGGGCTAATGTGAAGTGTGTTCCACTGAAGATGTCTCCTGTACAAGTCTTATGAAAATAAATGGCATAATACAAAACATGGACTGTATTTATACCAATAATACTATTGATTTGCTTCTGGATGGAGTGGGCCAAAAGTAGCAAAGGTACACATTAGACAGGGAGTAAGTATGTGGCAAAATGAATTAGTTGAAAATTAAGAGTTTTCAAACTAAAATGATATAATTATTATAAATGCTAGATAACTAAGTCCAGATTTGTAAACAATAGTTATACACTCAGAGATATAAGAACGTTAGGATAGTACTGTAGGATGGGGGAAAAAGAAACACTGCTAGTGAGCAAAGGCAAAAGGATTTGAGGGACAAATCTCAGCAACATTACAGGAGATTCTATTTTGTTTGAATATTGAATATTGGTTTCTCCAATATTCCTTTATTAAAATACAGGTATTTGATACTAAATGCCCTTATTTGGTACCTAGCATTGTAAATTTATAAATGGTATTAAATTCTAAATATAATTTCAGCATAATCATGGAGAAAGACTATATATTATACTTCCATACCAAGCCAGTTCAAATGCTAAAGGCCAGAGTGGGTGGGCATTCTGGGAGGTGCAGACCAGTATATTTGGAGGGGAACAGGTTGAGCAAGTCATGTTTTATCTAACTCCTACTCATTTGATGACTTTTACCATTGCACTGATAAGAATGCAATATGACAATACTCAAGTAGAGTTCCTGTGTAGTCAGTTATGAGGCTGACTTATCTTGACTGTATTGTAAGCTGATACTTCGATATATGAATCAGAAGATCAGTCTAATTTCACAATTTTTGTTTTTCATTTCTTTTCCTCTGGCCTCAGATGAAATTATACACACACACACACCTTTGAATGTTCTGGCTTTATAATCCAACTTTTCCTCCTCCCAGGTCTCTGGTGATTCCATCTTAATTGTCCATGTAAATTGCTTTCTATTTTGGACATCATAACTATCTTGGCTGTCTTTCCATTTCGCCCTTCTGGGCACTTCCAGCTGTGTATGAATATTCCCTAGAGAGGCAAATACAAACTCTTTCCAAATTTTTGAACATTGTGAATGTGAAATGGATGTTACAATAAGGCCAGAAAATACGCCATGCTTTGGCAATGAGAAAGAAGGATTGAAATCAGAGTAATTCAATCTGTTCCTAAACCATCTTATTTTACAAGAAGATGGTCTAGGAACAGATTGTCTTTTATGTTGATGCTCCATAGTTTAGTTTAGTTTAGTTTAGTTTAGTTTAGTTTAGTTTAGTTTAGTTTAGTTTAGTTTAGTTTAGTTTAGTTTAGTTTAGTTTAGTTTAGATAAAAGACCATAAAAGATGGTCTTTTACCTTGGTACTCCATTGATAATTTTAGTTTTCAGCCTTGAATAAGATGTCATATCAATTTAGTCAGGAGGAAGTACAAAATAACACAAAGCACTGGTAAATGAAATATACCTCTCCCCAAAGAGATACATACATAAAGAGTTCAGCAAATCTAAATACAGCTAAATATCCTTTTGTTGTTTTGAAACTGTTTGATCCAATATATAGGAAATTCCTTTTCAACTTTGAATGTAGGCTGTCTTTCATACTGGATTGGATCCTGCCTAAAATAATCCTACAACACATTCCTAGGAAGTATCATTGAGTTCAATGGAGTTTACTTTCAAATAAAATTGAATTGCAGCATTGTTAGTCTCACTCAAGTTATTGAGAAGTGATTCATGGTTGGCTCTTGTTCCATTTTTTACCATATATTCAACCTAATCTAGATTCAACTCATGACCTCAGCACAAAATTAGATGAGAAAGATAAAATGAAGGTTTTTAAGGGAATGGAGGATCAAGGTAAATTGTTCAATTAATATCAAATTCAAAAAAGATGCTAGTAGGAGTGCCCTCAGGATGGGTCAAAAAATAAAGTTGGTGGCTGTGACAAAGACATTGAACGCTGGAGCCATCTTGACTTTTTGACCCACCCTGAGGACATCCCTAGTTCATAGGCATATTAAAAAGGTAGGATTTGTTATTATCATATAATAATAGAAGCTCAGGGTCAGGGCTTGATCTCCTCATCCAATGTGTTATCTTTTCCCCTTGTATTAATTTGCAGTTGGAGGTTGACATTTGTTGTGGGAGTGTTAAAAAAAAACCAAAAACCTATAATGGCAGATTTACACTATGGCAATATGGCTACCACAATGTTGTGGTCAGTGATGTTGCTGTCCACTACCTTCTGTATTTACTGGTGTTTTCTAGCATCCCAGTTTACATGTGAAAGCATTAAACTGTAGCCACCAACCAATTTTATTTCCTAGGAATTCCTAGATACCAATGCAAGATTGCAGCTACAGTATGGAGCTTTCCTTTGCATCATGCCATCTTTCCATTTAATCATCATAATCCTGAGTAGTGTCTGCCATCTTTCCATTTAATCATCATAATCCTGAGTAGTGTCAACCTCTGATACCATACAAGCACAGCATAGCTCAGCTTCTTCTTTCAGTGTTTCCAGGGCACAGTAAGTAAAGTGATGCGGTTGATTTCTGGTGCCTAGAAAATGAACTGTATCACTTCTTTGTTTTTTAAAATAGAAGTAAGGGGAACATCGGCCTAAATCTGACCTTTAGTTCTTGAACTGATGAAAAATTCAGCCAAATTCTTTAATAATAAGTATTTCCTCTTATGCTAAGCATAATATAATGCAAAGTATTAGGCTATGTATCTCCCTGTTTAAGTGGAAGTATCTAGCTGTACTTTTATGCTGAAATGGAATTTATAATCCTGATCTCCTTTGCTGTTTTTTTGTTTTTTGTTTTTGTCTTCTGTACACAATTCCAATTATGGCAGATATTCCTGTAAAATATTACCTTGACAACAATTGCCTAGAATTCCTAGATATATTTATGCTTGATTCAGGAAAACAAACAAACAAACAGCAAGAACAACAACAAGAAGAAAACCCAGGGTGCATTTATTACAATCTTTGAAAAGAGAAGATTAAGAAGAGCTAAGATAGCTGTCTCCAGATAACAGAAATGCTGTCATATAAAAGATGAAGTTGACACGTTTTCTGCTGTTCCACAAGGCAAGACTCTTGCAAGTCCATAGATATTGAAGAGAAGCAGACTTCAGCTAAGCAATGAGAAAGACTTCTTAATGATAAGAGCTGTTCATCAGTGGAACTGAATGCCTTGGACAGTAATGAGCTCTCTTGTGCTGGAGGCATTTATTTAAGCTGGACAGCTATCTCTTAGGGTCGCTGTAGCTTCATCTTATGCACAGATTCTTTTTTTTGGTGTGTGTGTGTGTGTGGGGGGGGGGGAATGCGTGTCTTTCTGTGGACAAGAAAACCTCCAGTATTCATTCTGATGATGATGAGGAGGAGAATGTATTGACCCTTAACGACCACATGGATAGAAAATATAAAATTCCTTTTGATACTATGCTAAAATCTATAGGCATTAAACCTATGCTGCAGGTTCTGAATAGAAGGTCGTCCTATACAAATGAAGTTCCTGGTGTTCTTCATTATTATCAATGGTATTTTTTCAAAATTCTTTATTGCTGGAGGTGGCAGATAGTACTTTTACTGATGTCATTTACTGTTACACATCTTTCCATCAGACTGAAATTTCTTTGTCTGTCTGCACTTTCCTCCTGTTGCCTTTCTTTGGGACATTCTTATAAGAGAGACATGAATTTAGAGAGTTATATAGATACATGAAATATAGTTCAAGACAGGCCCATCAACATATATTTAATTATCTGTCTACTAAAATATTAACAATGTACCTTTAAAATAACAAATATATCAAGATGAACAATCAATTATTGACATATTGAGAAATAAGTTTTTTTTAAAGTAAAGTTTGGAGACCAGCAGATCCACTGAAATAATAATAATAGGGCTGTGGAAGTCTTTCAAGGGTTGCTTCACTGCAATGAAGGTCTGAGTAAAGCATCCATTTAAACTGTTTTTCAAAGCAAATCTCCAAGAGGAAAGCAAAGGAACCAGGTTGCTTTGCATAGCTATGGTTTGCAGACCCTCTCAGCCTTCTGCTGTAGTATCAGCTGAAGTGCCTCCAGGCTGGAACAGTTTTGGCAGAAATCTTTCAGATTGAATTCTGCTGAATCCCACAATTCCAAAGACACCCAACCTGGAAGCTTTTCAGCCAGCCTAGGGGGAAGAAGCTAAGAGAAGCCTTTTTCTATAGCACCAGCCCAAAGCAATTTGAGGAAATGCGAATTCCTTTGTCAATGTGACTTTATTTATTGTCTTCATTTGGAGAAGAAAATCACCTTGTCCCAATGGCAGAAATCTTTTAATCAAAGCAAACCTAGCCCTGTAATATGCAATACTATATATTTCTTTCCATCAGAAAAGAAATATATAGCATTGCATATATTTCTTCTAGAGGGAACATGCAAAGAGAAAACTCGAAGAGGACTTTTCTTTGTATGTTATCATTAATCCGTTCTCCACAGGGGCAATATGGTGTAACTGTAAGGGCAATCATTTCCACCTCCCTTTTGCCTGTAGCCTTTTCCCTGTTAAGTCTCTAAGAAATCAGGAAAATGAGACTCATACAAAATTGCCTTTCCATGCTGGGAAAAAGGCCCAGATGGCAAAGCATGTGATTGGGGTAGCACAGATGAGAACTGTATGTGGCCAGGAAGGATGAATCAGAGAGCAGAAGGAGGAAAGAAACAAAAAGATCCCTGTGGTTGTTCATAGAGGTGGAAGCTTTCCAAACTTAAAAAAAAAAAAAGCTTGTATGTCCTTCTTGGAGCTTACTTGTAATAGATTTAAATAAAAGCCCTCAATAATGTCACTAAAACATTTTTTTAGGTGATAATTCTCTAAGAACAGAACATTCTAGAAAGCTTAAAAGCTACTTTGGCCTACCAACATAAAATAAATGACATTTCCTTTTTAACCACAGATGAAATATAAATTGGATCATTATGAAAATGGTTGTTAGAGTGATCCTCTCAAAAACTGATTCAAGGGAACCTATGTATTTCAGACTAAAATAAGAACTGGACACAAAGTGTATATTGCAAAAAGTTGATCACAAGTAAAAAATTATGTTGGGTTAGTTTTATTGAAACAGGATTTATTAGGAAAAGTTGTGTACACAATTACCAACTACACAGAATGCCACTTATGAATGTTCCTTTTTTTTCTTTCTTTTTTTAAAATGATTTTCCGAAATATGGGTGGAACTGAATATTAAGCAAAATACTGAGGCAGTGATGTGGATTGAATATAGATGGATGTATCCATCCCAGTTAGCTATATAATATGAGCTACTTTGAAGTGTTATTTATTTTAATGGGAAGCATAAATATCCTATTATCCTTTTCTGGGGGAAGGGGGAATTAATATAATAGACAAAGTACATTTTATTGTTATATATTGATGTCAACATGCAAGCTTAGGAGAGCTACAATAACTTAGTATGACTAATATGACCTTATCCTTTTACAGTTGCAATATGGTTCAAATCAGATGGGTTTCTTTAAATTCATGAATTCAAGTTTAATTATTAACAAGACACATTTAATTTGGGCCAGCTTATTATCAGAGAACTGACAGGTACACTTATCCGCTTTGCAGTAAATTTGTATGAGAACATATTGAACATCAAGCTCAGTGTTCATAGTTCGACAATGAAAAAAAAAAGTTTGTGTCCATTCGTGTGTGTATAAAAACTAGTTACGTTAGAGAAGTACTTACATTAAAGTGTGCACAAAAATACATTGAATTACTCAAAAACCCTTGTAAAAAGTGTTCACATGAAGGAAACATGTACACAAGAATGTATAAATTAGAAGAAATGTGGGCTTCTTAATCGAGAATGAATAAATTTTCTGTTGGGAAAAAATTTAAAAAATAAATTTTATGAAAATTGATAGATTACCTCATGCTGTCCTCAGGCAGTTTTATGAAGTTGTGTACTGTCATTCAATAAGGGAAATGCTATGTCAGAAAATAATTGTTTTTACTTCTACATCATCATTTCAAAATTTTAGGATTAAGCTAGGTCAAAAAGGCAAATAGTTTGAAGCCATTATTTGCATTACTACTATAGTCTAAACTTTTCCACAGAGATTATGATCATCTGATATAAGACAATTTCCCTTTTAAGCAGTGCTAGAGCTCTGATCTGTTCACTGAACAATATAATAACCCCAACACTTAGTAACAGTTTAGGTGACAGTATATGAAGTTTTTAAAAAGAGGGAATAGTTAAGAATTATTTCCTGATGCTCTATTCAATTTAGTGTATAAAATAATATTGTTTTGGGTTTTGGGTTTTGGGTTCTGATGAACTGTCCAGATATTGCCTTCATAATGCTCTTGTCTTTTTCAGTTTTCAGAGGATAAAACAGTTATTCAGATTAAATTTCCAGGCACTTTCAAGTCATGAACTGCGTCTGGAAACAGAATAGTCATCATGGGTTCCTTTGTCTATTGTTATCACAGAACAAGGGAAGGAAAAAATGCAAAGCAATTCTGGAGAATTCTGAAATTCTCAGCAGCTCCACTATGGGTCATGTGACTGGAAGGAGGAGGAGCATTTAAAATGGAAGCATCAGCAACATTCCAAGCCAATGCACAGCTGCCTTTCCCATAGGAATGTATTTATTGATTTTTTTATTTTTTTTTTGGAATTTCTTTTCTCCACAGCTCTGGGCTGGATCTGCCCATTTTTTAAATTCAATCTTTCCTTTCTTGCTAGCTTTCTTGCTTGCTTCCCCTCCACACTAAATTTGGTCCTGTCCTTTCCAGATTTTGGAGAGTTATCCTGTTAGAAAACAACAACAAAAATAGACAGACAGATGGCAGACAGAGTCCTGAGCCCCTTCCATAATTTATTTCCAACATTCTGTTGCACTGGTAAAAATGAAAAAGTTAGGGATTGTTTGAAATTCCTGAGACTTATATGTCCTTGTCAGCACAAATAATACAAATGTGCTTATTGGTTGTCCAAAATAAATCATGATGTCCTTCTGGACCATCGCTGAGGTTTAGGAATGGGAGGCATAGTGTCATGGTGGTTTTCTTCCTTTCAGCAAGAATAGTTTCAGACAGTGATAATGGAAGGGGAGGAGTGAAGTCCTAAGGCCCTCCACTGTGGGATGTTGAAGGGCTCAACTCTTTCTTCTCTATCATTAACATGAAGCTACTAACACAGACGCAGACAACATTAGTATGCTACTGATACCCAATTGTACATATCAACCTCAGGACATGTAATCAGTATGGTGTCCCAGTGCCAAGAGGCTGTTAGAGAGAGGATGGGGGAAGAATAGAAGCAGTCTCAATCCATGTAAAATGGATACAGAGACCATCTGAGTCTAGGGGCATTCCATCATTGGCTTTGGGTGAAGTCACACTCCCTCATTTTGAATTGGTTCAAAGAGCAAGTGGCAGCAGATAGCAGCTATGGTTAAGACAGCATTTTGTGGTATCAGTTAGGACTAGGAAGCCCTGTGCACTGTTCTGGCTTCATCACCTTTAAGTTGGGTTGTTGCAAAGTGCTCTACTGGGGCTACCTATGAAGAGAACTGAAAGCTAAGCTGGTCTAGGATGCAGTAGCTCAAGCAGTTATAGTGCTCATTACTTTGAGAGCTGCACTGGTTGCCAGTGGGTGTACAGGTGCAATTGAAGAGGTTGGTTGTCAATTTTAAAGTCCTACCTGGTTAGTGCCTGGGTGCTTTGGGATCGCCTGCTCCCAGTGGTGTTCTGCCCATCAAGTAACATCAAGGGTCTGGGGCGTGGGGCTCTTTCTGGTCCCTACTGTGAGATAATGTTACCATCAGGGAGCTTGGAATTGGGCCATTTCTGCCTTCCTCATATGACACAGGATTCCTCCTGTGATGAGAGTAGCTCCAACAATTTTGGGATTCAGGAAGACCATCAAAGACTTAGTTGTTTCAGGGAGACTTTGGGGACTGAAGTGGAGGTAGTACCTGTGGAGATTATTTTTGTCTATTGGAAAAATGTTTTCTTGGCACATTAGGAGACTTGATTATTACTGTTGATGCTTTGTTTGTATTGTTTTAACACTGTTTGCAGAGATGGTATGTATGCCAGATATGACTGTATCAGCTGATAAGACTGAGTAATAAGTAAATAAAATAAAATATTTGGCTTTGTCCCACCCATTTCTGACTTTGGCTGGTGGTCAGTGGCAGATTACCTTCAGTGAATGAAGCCCTTGAAAAGAAAAGTTTTTCACCTCTAGTGTATAGATTCTGAACGGAATGCCACATGGCCTCATGCCATACTCATTTACCGTTCACAAATGACCTTTTGAAATTCTCTACCCAACTAATGGGCAGAGAAAATGGTGGACATTTACTCTAAATATCTTGAGAGGAACTCAAAGTCTCTAATGTTGTCTCAAGGGCACAGCTCTCCATTAGTGGTGATAATAGCATCACTATTGAAAAGGCCACTGGGAGGAGTTCCCTCAATATATCTTCCTTGAGGCTTAATGGAAACAATGGAATCCAGGGAAGCTGCAGATTTCTGGGAAGATGTTTCCATAATAAACAAATCTTTCACATATACCCCTTTGATAAGCTCATAACCAAATAAGTACAAGGACACTTCATTCCACCTTATGATCATTTCTCAGACATTCTTTCCATTAGAAGGAATATCTAAAACAAATATTATTTCATAAAATTGAATGAAGCTTGGTAGGAAAAAAATGCCAGAGAATCAATGTATACAGGCATTATGTGAAAAGTGAGACCTGAAATTGCTTTTCAGTGACTTCTGCCACATGCACATTTGAATGCATCACTGTAGCTGCACATGACCTTGCCTAGCACACAATGCTGGTAGCAACTGCCAGGCAATGAGATGCAAAGCTTAGAAATCCTCTTTCTTTATCATCTCTTGAGGTTCAGACTCAGGTGAAAATAAAGCTGTCTGCCACAACTCCAAGTCCATTACATAGGCCAGCACAAGAAAAAGCTGTTTGAACTTAGAATTAAAAAATAAAGTAGACTCGATAGTGGACTGGTTTGCTTGAAGGATCTGCTGAACTAAGACAATTCACAAAGCTTGCTAGAATGATGCCATGGTGAAATGAAAGGGTCTTTTCCCCCTTCCTGGGCTGTTGGAGATGGTAAACAGCAATTGGCAGCACTGATTGGTTGACTCGGGCTGTGGAAGGCTAGGCTAGGCTGAAAGTCCTCCCTGAGAGTTCTCTGCTATTCCAAGTACATTTGGGGACAGATGGTACGGAAAAAGTAGGGGAAAGAAGTGTTGGGTTTAATGTGTTTCCAAGGTGCTTTGCAAACAAAATAATTGTGATATAGTAGATCTCAGTTTATAAAGTGCATTATAACTCTTATTTTACATTATCTTAGGAGAATACATTTATTGTTGTAGAAAGAGCATCCCATTTCTCATAATGCATCTTCTGAGAAACACAAGGATTTTATCTTCTATCTCTCGGCGAGCATTCACATTAATTAAAAATGGTGTTAAAGTAATGCTAAGGAACCTGCCAATGTCTCAGTTTCATACTATCCTTTTGTCTCATGATTAAAATGAAGAGTTTTCTCTTGAAAGATTTGCACCTGATAAGAAAAAGTGATGGCTATATTGCTAAACAACGTAGTGAAAATGTTATCTTGATTATCACAAAAAGGAAAGAAAAAAAAAGATTTTGAATCTGAATAGGTACAGTATCTTATTTATTTGTGAAAACATCATAAACAGTTGCAGTTGTTTGCTCCTATACATGTTAACATTTTTTGATTTCTTGCTTGCATGTCAATATTTTTTATACTCATGTAATGATAGTGTATTGAATGGCGAGAAAAGATTCCCAGAGTTCAGTTATGAAATAGTTAGTCAATCATTCAATCAATCAATCAATCAATCAATCAATTGAGATAATGGGCAGAGCCCAGCAAAGCCCTGGGCAATTCAAACTCTAAGCAACCAATCAACAGCAGAAACATTTTCCCTCTTTGCTGAGCTTTGAGAAAGGAAAGAACCATCTTCATTTTGCCTTTCTTCTTTATTTACCATCAAGGTAGGCAGGAAGATTTTGCAGTTGGTTTCCTAGAATAGATAGACAGACAGAGACAGACAGACAGACGATTCATCTGTGGTGCTTGCTTTTTATATATTCAGGCCTATTTTGTTCTACTATATTGTATGTATCTATATGCATATTCATGCTAGCAAATAACTCTGAGTTAAACCTCCTACAGGATATATGAAACTTTCACTTTCATTTCTCCCACTGTGTTCAGTTACCAGTTAGCTCCATAATGTTAAAACTACAAAATAAAACAACTTCTTCTGAACTCTGTAGTGTTGTTCTGACAGGGAATTTAGCTTATCATGCATCCCAGCTTCTCTGTTAGCTACTGAAAGCCAAGAATTCAGAGGAGGTTCTACTCATCACCTCCTAGTAATGGTATATTGTGAAATTCCTCTGTAAAAAACCATGATGGTAATCACTAGACAGACCCCCACCTCCCTAGTTGTCGCATCAGTAAAGTTTGTGGGGAAAGGGCTTAGTGATCCCCACTTGAGGGAGCCAGAGGGGCCACTCACCACATCCCCATACAAGTGTGTGCTCAATTTCAGATATATAATTCCACTGATTTTTGAAAAAGATGTCACTGTTGCAAGGACAGGAGCAGATCTAAGAGTTTTCTCCCTGAACAATTGGCAGCCCTATTTCATTTCCCTTCCCTTTGCCATTCACATTGCTTCTTTTTCTCTGAGTTGCTTACAACCTTTTTTTTTTCCCATCTAATTTCCTCATACTCTATAATTTAGCTTACAAGATCTTTGGAATTAGGGCCTATTCCTTTTACTAAGTTCCTTTTACTTATGATTTACTTAATTTCATAAATCTATACTAGTTTAAATAGTATAACTGTGATCTGGTGTGTTCATACATTCTTGGTTACTCTTTGGTCCTCATTTGCTGTCTTCTTTGTCCTTCTGACTTCTGGCTTGCTTTAAGTCTGCCTCCTGGCTCAATCTCTACAACTTTAGTCCTGACTACTGATTGATCCCACAGGTCTAGGTTTTGGCTCTGGATCATTATAATTTGTTGCCCTGAATATCTTATAACCATGTAAGAAGAAATTATGATGGTGATGATGATGATGGTACTCTATATTTCAATTCAGTTTTGCTTTCTATAGTTTGTGTTTTACATAATTTGGTATTTTTTCCTACCTAAATGTGTTCCATACTTCATGGTGTTTTACGATCCTTGGACTGAATGTTACAGAAAATTAAGAAACAGAATTTATGAAGTGCTGAGTCCCCACTAAAACCTGATATATTGGCTAGGAGCCTCTGATTTGCAGTCAATTTCCCAGTAGAGCAGGAGATATCTAAATTTTACACACCACTCTCACAATTAGTGCTAATGATCTCATCCATTGTCTGTTTTAACAAAAATGTTAGTGAATTCTAATTCGTTCCTACAGAAAACTTCTGAAGAGTTATACTGTTATGGATTGATAGTGCTTACATATGTAAATCAACACACCCACACATCCACACACAACACACACACACACGTATATCTGTTTCTTTACCATAGCAGATATTAAACTTTTTGTGGAAATTGTAATGGGAGAAATAGGGAAAAGATATGGATCAATTATAGAACCCAAACTTTATATTAAGGAAGTTCCAGGGAAAGATTCTGCTAATCTGTGATGCTTTCCTGATATTTTGATATGAGAAATACAAATACAGATTCTTACCGCTGATATAGAACATACTAATCTTGATAGGCCAATGGTCTGGCTTGGGTAGAAGACTACTCGAAATATGATCATATAGATAGTTTGCTTGTTAAGTAGCCTAAGTAAATGCCAGAAATTCCACAGCTGAATCATAGAAATAGTTACTTTTGCAGGATTTAATATTTATGGAAATTCAAATACATGTTTATTATATAAAAATAACCATACTATCCCAAACACACTAATTAGAAAATAAGATTAAAAAATAATTATTATTACATGAATATCCTTAAGCTGGTAAAGATATTGCCATGTTAGCTGTGATTGTATATTTAACTTAAAGGTTAATAAACTCAGGCTTGTATTCAAATGATGATCTCAGTTCCTATGGGACTAATCAAACCCATGTTGAATAAACTGACTGGCTCTCTGTTCCTTGGCTTCATCAGAGCTATAAGCTTATATCAGGAGAGAATTTAGTAGGGCAGAGCAGTGATCTGGATTTGAAGGGCAATGTGTAATTCAGAGTGCATGTGGCTACAAATGTAACAGCTGTCAAGAATACCTTAAACCAAACACTTCTTTTCCTGAGATGGCACCACACATTTATTGAGACTCCACCATTCTTCCTGTCCTCAATCTTTCTTGTGTCACTATTGAATGTATTTAATGTGCATGCTCACGTGCACACTAACACACACAAGGAAGCTTAAAATCAAATGTGGATGGCATTGTTTACAAGGAAAAAAGAGGAGAAGAAGGCAAACAGAAATTATCTGCACTGTTCAAAAATAGAAGCTAATAAGTAATGACTAATTTGCAAGAAGGTTAAATGAGCAAGGGAAGAGGATTAAACACAAAGAATTACTGCACCTAAAATTATCGTGTAACATAATGAAATATTAGACTTGGTTGTGAAAGGGAGTAAGGAAAGAAACAGGAAGAGAAAAGAAAAATGGCAAATTGGATAAATTTCAAACAAACAAACTAAATTTCAAAATAAATAAACTAAAATGAGAATGAGAATCATCATCACTATCATCATCCAATCATCATCATCATCATCATCATCATCATCATCATCATCATCATCAATTGGTTAATAATTAAGACTGCTGCTAAGCACAAGCACATTAAAAAAAAATTCTGAGCAACACTAAATTGTAACTGTACTAATAACAATCTATCTCCATCTTCCACAATATTGTCATCTGTCACCTATCTTTTAGTTCTCAGCTTGTCCTGTGAGTAGTGGGGAGGTGATCACCTGGATTAGGGATCCTCCTACATCAAGGGAATTCCCATCAGCCTTAAAGAAGCTTCCAATACATCCCCTTATGAAGAAAATGTCTCTGGAGTGAGAGGTTTGGGACATTTGCCATCCAGTCTTTGAACTTCCTTTCTTGGGGAAAATTGTTGAGGCAGTGGTGGCGCACCAGCTTTGCAGCACTCTAGATAAAAAAGTTAGTCTACACCCTTTTCAGTTGGACATCAGGTCTGGTTATGGGATAAAGAGGGTGTTGGTCACTCTCCTTGAACTGAGTCTTGGATGGGGGTGGTGCACCCTTCCTTATCCTCTTGGACCATTTGGTGGACTTTCCGCAATCCTTATGAGGGCTGGGTAATAGAAACACTATTTTGCAGTGGTTCTCCTCCTTCCTTAGTGGATACTTTTAGTCAGTGATGATGAAGGAGGGCAGGTCACCCAAATGGCCTCTAATATGTAGAAAACCACAGGGATTTGTCTCTCTCCCTTGCTTTTAAACATCCATATGAAGTTGCTGGACACATTAGTTCAGGGTACAGCATCATTGATATACTGATGATACCCAGCTTTATATCACCAACACAGGCTATAGGGGAGGTGCTGTGATGTCCTATCCCAGTGTTTGGAGGCAGTAAAGGTCTAGATGAACAGAATAGAATGAAGCTGAACCCAAGTAAGACAGAATTACTGTATACATTGGGGTTCTCTGTTGATGCTAGTCTTGTCTCTGGATGGACAGGCAGTACTGATGAAATAACTGTTTCATCATTTGGATGTCCTTATAGACACATGGCTCCTGCTAGAACAGCAAGTGGAGGCCATAGCTAGAGGGGTCATTGCTCATCTGTGGGTGGTGCACCAACTGGAACCCTACCTGGAGGACCTACAGGTAACTACAGCTACAGTAACTTGTGCTTTCAGCACCACTTGGCTGGAATACTGCAATGAACTTTACATGGTGGTGTCTTTAAAGACTATGGAAACTACAACTGCTCCCGAATGCAGTGGTCTATATACTTGCTGGGTCCCAGTGATGGGAAAATATAACACTGATTTTATGGACTCTGTACTTGTTACCAATAGGCTTCTGTGCACAATTTAAGATGCTGGTGTTGATATACATAGCTGAATATGGAGGAGGACCAACTACTTCAGCCAGAATTCCCCCAACCTCTTAGGTTTTATAGCAAATGGCTGCTTGGGTCTCACACTTCTAGAAGGTGAGGGACTAGGAGGTGCTGCTTTTCTGTAGTAGCACAATTGCTTTGCAATGCTTCCCCTTAGAGATTAGATTCAACCCCTTCCAGCTGGCTTTCAGGAAGTTACTGAAAACCAAATTATTTCAGAGTGCATATTCTTGACCTACAATGCTGCACGATTTTTTTTTATTTATTTATTTAATTTTTCTTGTTATTTATGCTGGTGCTTTGACTGAGGATGTTAATTGTTATTGCATTGTATATCTTGTAAGCCACTAAGAATTGCTTGATTGTAGCAGAGTATAAGTCCAATCCACCAATAAATATTTTGACTCATTTTTAATGTACTCAATTGCCAAACAACCTGTCAAAAGCAGAGTTACATATAGGAATTTGAACTGAAGGCACGTCAAACTTAGAGGGACAAAGTCTGTAGTTCTAGGTCTTTACTGATATCTCATGTTCATCTCCATTCTTTCTGCCCACATCTAGTAGCCCTAGTCAAATTATATCTGTCCTCTCTTGAGTAAGTTAAAAAAAAAAAAAAAAGTAAAGCCAGTGTGGTGCACTGGTTAAGTGTTAAATTAGGAGAAAATCAGGTTCAAATCTATAATTTGCCATGGAAGCTTTCTGGCTGATTTTAGCCCTGTCAGTCACCCTCAGGCCAACCAAACTCACAGCACTTTTGTGGGAGTGAAATGTAGAAAGGAGTATTGTGTATGCTACCTTGAACGTATTGACCAATGTGGGATATAAATTTAACAAGTAAAAGTAAGTACAATAAAACAAACTGTCCCTCATCTTTTATAGACAGATCCCTGATATTTTCTTAATTAAAGAATGGAACTGGTGTGCCATTCACTTCAGTACTCCCCCCCCCCGCCCGCCCCAACCTCCTAGGAGTTCTACTACTCTGGCATTTTCTACCAAAGTATTAAACAAATCAAATCTTGCTTAGCTTTCTTTGACATAGCCAAAATGCACTAGGTACTTCTACCTTCTGTGACTCAGTTAAAGACCACCTCAATTCATTCCATTCCACTGTGTGTTCAGAGTTCATACCAAGTCAAGCATAGCTGTAATTATTATTATGGATTCTTTTTTCTAGAGCAAAGCTAGCTCTTCAGTGTACAATTGAATTTAGTATTCATTCAACTTTATGAATCATTTCTGTATATTTCATAGAAAGTGTACCATGTGCAGCAGATTGATCAAGATTTTCTTGTGAGAACAAAACAAAATAAAATATAAATCAGCTTTCCCCAATCTGGCATCTCTGGAGATGTTGAATTACAATTCCTATCATTCACATTTTTTTGTTGACTGCCATTCTATGGTCATAATAATATAAAGATATGTGTTTTCCAAAACACTGCAAAAATTACATGTTTTAAACATAGGCCTCAGCTAGAATTGTTTATGGAATATGTCAACCTTCCTGATCTTAGTGCTGTCAAGATGTATTGGGCTACAATTCCCACCATCCTGGCCAGCTTCTGAAATTTAGATTTCATGGATATAATTGAAATTGACTGAAACTTGCCATGGAAGGAGTCCCATTGTTGAACAGCTTCCTTGTATAAACGTGTTTCAAGCTAAGTAACATGATAACAAAAATGTTTTGAATAATACTGCACATTCATCATATGTGCATAATAGCTCCGGCTATATAAATCAAAATGCTTTCAATAGGCCTACCAGGTGTGTTAGGGCTAAATCTCAAAGAACAGCTATCAACCACTATGGAGGAAATTGTAGGAGTTGTCCAGGGTTTTTTTGTCTCCTGTTCTTTTCATTGTAAAATTTTTAGCCTTTATCATGGTTTGCGGAATAAAAGTTTTAATTCCTCGTGGAGTGGAGGTAGGGGTAAATTCTAACACTGAAATCCAAATCTTTTTCTTTTCAGATGGCACTCCTTTCTTTGATGTGTGTTCAGTAGATGTAATTCAGGGTTTCTGATCACACATTTAAACTGTAAAGCCCCCTCAGAAGAAGTCTCTCTGTAGATGAATGTGAAAATAACAGTTTCTGGGTATTTTTATTACAGCTTTTGTGGCAAGGGGGATGTTTTCCTCTTCTCTGTGCTATCTTAAGAAGAATTGATGACTTTCAACTCAGGTATGAAGTTTCTTTGGAGTACATGGTGTCTTTTATGTGTTTCAGTCAAGTCTTCACAACAGATGCACATGGCTCTTGAGGGAAACATCATTCTTTCAAGCGTGTGAACATCTTTTTCTCCCCAACCAGATTAAGGAAAATCAATGTTTTCTTTATAGCGTTTAAAAAACAGCAACAACAACTGGCATTTGCTTTTCAATATACCTTTAATCTCCTAACATTCCTCTTTTAAATAAAGAAGCCTATTTTCTTCTATCTCTCTTTCTGTCTCCCCATTCCTTTACAACATACGTATACTGTAACTAATTAATACAAAAGGTACCCCTAGTTTTATTCTGCTGAATAAATATTAATTTATTCAACCACTATTTCTCATCCATATACCTCAATTCAGAAAATGTGTATAATGTTTAGAAAGGAAGAAGAAGATCAGAGGAATAAAGATTGGGGGATTTTTTTTTGTATCTTTTGTATCTACTAGGTATATACAACTTTATAGGAAGAAAAGGAAATAGCAACTAAGAAGGTAGTTTAGAAAATATTTTTCACTGTCTATAGAAATAAATAAACTAGAAGGAATAAAAAAATCATGTTCTCAAAGTTAACAATCCAGACACAAAGCAGAGTATGCAAAATATGCTTCAGTGCAGGATGAGGAACTGCTCTAAAGAGATAAGCTTTATCTTTTGGTTCTGAAAACTGTAGGTTATTTAAAATTGTGGTTTGGTCCTCACCCAGCATGTTTAAAAAAGAGTTCTTTTTTGTTGTTGTTGTTCTCCCATACAAAATATAATGCGGCAAATTCCCCCCACCCCCCACAGACAGCACTTCTATTTGAATGCTTGCAAATAGGGCAAACACAGATCTGCTTGTGGTCTTATTTATCTCAATCATCAAGTTATTTTTTCTGCTTCTCCTTTTCCTGTGGCACTCCCCTGCAGGACAGAAGGCAGTTTTCTTACCAACATTGTAGGACCTGTAATCTCAGTTCATTCTTAGGTGAAAAAATTATGTTCCATATGCTAGTTGAAAGCTTTTATCACATCAGTATGGAGAATTCCATATAGTGAAATTTTAACTGTAAAGTGAACTAAAATCAAAGAAAAAACAAAGCATAACACAAAGTATTACTCAAACCCATTGCTTAAATAATAGAATCAGAGGGTTGGAAGGGACCTTGGAGGTTTCTTTTGGACATTAAGAATCCTTCTCAAATCTATGCAACTCAGATGGTTGGCTTAAATACTAGGGAACAATTAATGGAGTTAAAGTTGAATGCAGAGCAGTAGGAGTTTGCCAGGAGTAACCAAGAAAGTTAAAATCTTCTTACAAGGGTCTCTAACTAGCAGCTGTAAAGAATCAGGGAGAATAGGAATCTCCAGAGATAGAGAAAATAGGTAGAGATCAAAGAAAGCTGCTGTTAGAGAGGAGACATGGGGTCCTTATATTCAGGGAATGTCATCAGTGGGCCTTCTCTGTTGAAAAGAAAGAAAGAAAGAAAGAAAGAAAGAAAGAAAGAAAGAAAGAAAGAAAGAAAGAAAGAAAGAAAGAAAGGAAGGAAGGAAGGAAGGAAGGAAGGAAGGAAGGAAGGAAGGAAGGAAGGAAGGAAGTAAGGAAAAGAAGAAAAGAAAGGAAAGAAAGAAAGAAAGAAAGAAAGAAAGAAAGAAAGAAAGGAAGGAAGGAAGGAAGGAAGGAAGGAAGGAAGGAAGGACGGAAGAAAGAAAGAAAGAAAGAAAGAAAGAAAGAAAGAAAGAAAAAGGAAGAAAGGAAGAAAGGAAGAAAGGAAGAAAGAAAGAAAGAAAGAAAGAAAGAAAGAAAGAAAGAAAGAAAGAAAGAAAGAAAGAAAGAAAGAAAGAAGACAGAAAGACAGAAAGACAGAAAGACAGAAAGACAGAAATATAGACGTGGGGGAGAGAGAGAGAAGACTCAGATATCCAGCCTGACAATAGTATAATGGCTAAGAAAAAAAAGAAAAGGAAGTCTAAAAACAAGGAGTTAAAGAACGAAACTGGGAAGTCTTTTGTATCTCTGAAACAAGAAGGAAATAAATGTGAATAAAGCAAAACGGAAAAGGAGAAAGCCCAGGCTTTTCTCACTGCAGCATTCTGCTCACCAGGGGTTCTCTTCTCTGCAGCAAAGAGAAAAGAGAAAGCCTGAGAGGCTCACCAGTGAGGAAAGTGCCTGTTGAAACAGCTGGAGGATCATGGCTAGAAGAACCAAAAGCAGTAGACTGGATCTGATGGACCCACATGGAGAAGATCCAATCCATAAGGCAGGATAGAGCAAGAAGAATAGAATCCAAGAATGAGAAAACTGCTACAAGAAACTTCTGCAGAACCAGATTCTGATTTGGGAAGAGTTGATTTGGTAATATGTACAGGACTTTTAACATCTGTGGTTTGCAGAGATGCAGTTTGTGTATGGCATGGCATGCAAATCAACAATGTGTCAGCTGACCTCTGTACCAGCTGAAGCTTCCAGACCAAGTGTAAGCCTAGGCCAATAGTGAGTGTATTGTAGTAATCTGATTGATGTTCTCTGGGGTGGGAGAATGTAAGAAGGGGTATCACCACTGAAAAGGTTCTGTTGTTCTTTATTTGAAGTATCCTTGCCATCCAAAGCAAGGAGAAATGATAAAGCAAAATAAACCAGCCCATGAATATCTTTAAAACAAGCACCTTAGATGATACATGGACACTAACAGATATTTTTGTTGCTTTGGTCAAACATGCAGTGTTCTAGCTGACAATCCTGTGCAAGTTTTTGAGCAAAGCACGTCCTGGGACATGAGAATACTTATGTCTTGTGGATGTACTAGGTGGCAGTTAAAGTCAGCAGGAAGGGGAGAAAATACAATGGTATGAATAATAATGTGCATAAAATACACATATGTCTGATAATCTTTTTCTTCTTCTAGAAACAGTGATTCATCTTTCCCCTTGAATTGTTCCTTCCATCTAGTTTCTGGACTTATCTATTCAAATCTCACATTTTTGCTATTACAATATGTCAGAAAAGAAATTGTAGGTGGGTGGGGAAACAGGACAACCTTTACATCTGTGTTTCTTTTGTTGCTGTTCTTCCACCAAAACAAAATATATATTTAAATTATACATGTTCTTTTGATATTGTTTATTCTTGTTACCTAGAAACAAAAGCCAGTGAAAGAGTATTCAAACATATATAAACCTGATTTGTATATAAAAAAAATATTTTCTTTCTTCTGTACTAGTTTTCCCCCCACTTTTTATTTTTTGTTTTGTTTCCTTAAGAAGCACTTTAGAAAGGTATGCATTTTTCTGTCACATCACACACAAAACTGTCACAAAAACTATTAATGGGATTTGCCCTAGGAGTGAGGAAATTATCCCTTATCCTGTATTATTTCTGTGGCTCATTCTATCCTAGGTAGAGATGTCTGAGACTGTTCTGTATAAATTCTGATAGATGCTAGCCTGATCTGTATCACCCTGCTAGCATGATGATCAGAACTAAATTATTCTTCAGCTTTTATATTTGTTAAATGTTCCAATGCCTATTTCAGATTTTTAAAAACATTAAAACACATCTAAAACATATTTTGAGAGAAAATTCACTATAATGCAGTGTTCCTCCTTTTTTAAATAGAGAATCTAATATATTATTGTTGATCTTCAACTTTTAAAAAATGTCAGTGACATAAATGATTAAGTGACTACCATATAGTATTTACTGGACTGAATGTTGTAATTTCAAATTTTTGACTTTTTTTTCAAATCTGTGTGTAATGTTTTACTGAGATGTCCATGCTTTGTTGCACATTGATTAAAAAATAATCATAATAATCTGAGCACGCAATCATGTTAAGTTTGCTTATTTGCCTTATCACTATTCAAATGTGCTAATGTAATTCTAAAGCTTAGGCAAAATGAAGGATTTTGCCTAAGCTTTAGAATCACTATAGCAAATTGTCGCGTACAGGTATAAGTTTCATCACAGCATAATAAAGAAGATGCCTCTTTATTGGATTTAATTTACAGATGGATGTTAAGTCTTTAGATATAAAGAAATCTAATTTTCATCCCTCAAACGCCCCCCTGACACACATTTTTGGGCGGATTCATATAACAAACATTGATCAGTGTTTTTCCTTTTCAAAATTCAGAAGAATGTACTCTTGTTTTTAACATAACCACTGTCAACAGCATTTCACAAACTATAGGAGGACAGGTTCCTCTTCTGAGGAGCTTACAATCTAAGATTCACACAAGAAAATATCAGAAGAATAAAGGAATAAGGAAAGAAGTACAGTAAAGCAGGAAAGAACAATGGTCTTTGTCCCTTGCGATGAACCTCTTCTGGTCTCAGTGGAATAGAATCTCTTAGTGTCCTGAGAAAATTTATTTGGCAGTGGGATCCCAATGACTATCATAACTATTTTCTCTCACTCTTTTGTGTTATTCCTATTCCTATTTATCTTTCTCCATCTGTCCAGTCTTCCTCCAATCCTACGCACATGCAAACACATGCACACACCAAGCCTTTATTCCATGAGAAGAGAAATGTCATAATGACATCAGGGATGTGTGGGAATACACATTTTGAAGTCTACAACATATTGGGTTGTCATGAAACCCACAGACAGCTTTAAAGGGAGCTAGTGCACCATCTGTAGATAGTTCGACTCACCACTCCTCATATCGGCAGCCATCTGTTAACTTCTCAGTTTACCTGCTGTGCAAAATAAAGAGATGGATTCCCAGAAATTCCAAGAAACAGGACCTCCTCTGGGTTTGGGGATTAATGGACACTCTACTCTTAGCCAAAAAACAAACAAGCAAACAAAACCAAAACCAACAATCCTCTTGATTAGACCATTTCTCACATTTTTTGGTCAATTTTTAGATAAAGCATATGTACAAAGTAGTACCAGTCCCATTTTCTCTTTTCCATAGCTTGGGATTCAAAAGCACCTTACAAAAAAAACAAAACAGAACAGAACAAAAAACAAAAAAACTTTTTCCTAACTTAAAAGACACTAGCACCACTGGATTCAAACCCTGAACCAAAATACAACCTTCTGTTAAGCATGACAAAAGTCATTGAAGTAAACAGATTTATTAATTGCCTTCAGCAGTGGCATTGAGTGTTTGCCCTGTTTACACCCACTTACCTTGAATCTACAATTACACCTATATGTCTTAAGAGGTCTTCCAGATGATGATGTTCTAATTCTCATCTTCTCCCAACTATGATCCCATCACAGCAGCATGTTGGCATGATTAGGTAAAGAGATCAAATGCAGATTTGTCAGCATGCCAGCATTAGGAGTTTGGAAATCAGTTGAAATTGGTCACTGTGCTGAGTACTGAAACATGGAGGAATACTAGAAATGTGTTGTTTTTTTAAATGATGTTTGCTTTTATATAAATGTTGTGAGATGCCCAGAGTTTTGGTTCTAAGATAAGTGGCCATACAAGACTTTTACATAAATAAAATGTTATTTTTCCTTCTTTGTGAACAGGAGGAAGGGATATCTGCACAAGTAAGGACCTGCAGAGCTGGGGTGAGAAATGTAGTTCCTTGTGACAAACTAGCACTGACTGGCTCATAGTCATATTTTCAGTTCATGGCCTGAAAAAACAGAATCTATGATTAGTGGTTCTGAGCTCAACTCACAAACATGTAAACTCAACAGTATCAATAGTGTCTTAATAGCCAGATAGATTTGAAAAGAAGCGAGTAGTATGGATTAATCCTGCATGCATTTTAAATGGATTCATAAGTATTGGAAGATGGAAAAGTTAGTTAGCATGAAAACCTGCTGAGCCAGTGTGTAATTGCTAAAGCTATATTGAAAAATTTTAATACCTCTTTTTTGAACACTTGTTGGACAACTTGAGGCAATTTCAAATGATCTTGAAATCTTTAAGCCTTTTTCTTCTTTAAACTGAAAAACAAAGCTCTTTTTCACTCACAGTGGTAAGAGGCTCCTTCTGCACCTCCAGACAGCTATATATTCTCTTTCTGAAATGCCTGGGGAGCAATATGCCAATTTTTATTAGACTGGGTATTTGAGGAAAGGGTCTGTCCCACCTCTAACTTGTGCACATTTAGAGCATCTGGTAATGCATCTGTTTTTATCTTCTGCTCTAATCCTACTTGTTCAAAGATGCATCACTTTTTTTCATTTTGGAGTGTTATGATATAATAGGAACTTGCCTTTTTTCCCCCTTAGAGAAAGCTGAATATGTAAAAGCTTGGCAATTTCACTGTATTTATAATCTGAAGTGACTGGCTCATTCAACATGTGCATTTCAAATCAAACCAACTGCACACAAAAGTCCAAATGTCCTTCTGATTTCAGCTTTATTAAAGACTCAATCTTGTTGTAGAAAAATTGATACACATAGTTCCTGGCAATGCTGACTGTACCATGAAGTACAATGAACAGCCACTTTATGGTGTGCCCCCTTCTCAAGGGACCATTGCTCAACCCAACTAATCTGAACAGCTTTTGTCCAATCTCCAATCTTCACTTTCTAGGAAAGTCGCAGAGAAAGTGGTTATACGGCAGCTTCAAAGGACTCTGGATGAAGCGGATTATGCAGAGCCCTTTCAGTCAGGATTTAGACTGGGGTATGGAACTGAGGCAGCATTGATCATGCTTTTGGATGATTCTGGCAGGAGCAGGATGGGGGTAGTACATCCATCCTTGCTCTTCTTGACCTCTTAGTGGCCTTTGATACCATAGATCATGGTATCCTTCTGGATTGGCTTCAGGAGTTGTGAGTGGGCAGCATTGTGTTGTGCTGGTTCTCCTCCTCCATCGTTGTTCTAGTCAGTGTTGAAAGTGGGGGAGAGGTCCAACCTGCAGCCCCTACTTTATAGGGTGCCATAGGGCTCAGTCCTCTCTCCCCTCTTATTTAACATATACATGAGGCTGCTGGGAGAGGTAATCCAATGGTTTGACATGATGATACCCAGCTTTCTATCTCTACCCTGGGCTTCCTGAGTGATGCTGTGGGTGTCCTGTCCCAGTGTCTGGAGGCTGTAGGGGTCTAGATGGGGTGCAATGGGCTTTTATTCAACCCAAGCAAAACTGAATGGCTTTGGGTACTTGGGCCTTCTGGTGTCAAGATTTTTCAAGCTTTGGTCCTGGATGGGATGGCACTGTCTCAGATGGACCCAGTGAGCAATCTGGGGTTGTCTTTCACAGCTCCTGCTGGAAAAGCAGGTGGTAGCTGTGGCTAAGAAGGCCTTTGCACACCTTCGGGTTGTGTACCAGTTGTGCCCATTCCTAGACCAGGAGGCTCTGTTCACTGTCACTCATGCCCTCATGACCTCTTGTCTGGATTACTGCAATGTGCTCTACATGAGGCTGCCCTTGAAGAGCATTTCAAAGTTTCAGCTGGTGTAGAATACAGCTGCACATGTAGTAAATGGTGTCGGGTACTTGGCATATATAACACCACTGCTTCGTGAGCTCCATTGGTTGCCAGTGTGTTTCCAGGTACAATTCAAGGTGTTGGTTGTCAACTTTAAAGCCCTTCATGGCTTGGAACCAGGTTACCTGAGGGACAGTCTACTCCCAGTTGTTTCTACCCACCCAATCTGCTTTGGCAGGATGGGCATGCTCTGCGTCCCATCTGCCAAGTAATGTCAGCTGGTGGGGACCAGGAGGCATGCCTTTTCTGCCATAGTGCCTGCTCGCTGGAACTTTCTCCCTCTAGAGATTAGGATGTCCTTGACTCTATTGGCCTTTCATAAGGCCTTGAAGACCTGGTTATGTGTCCAGGCTTGGGGTCCTTAGTGTGTGAATGGCCCTGTTTCCTGGTTATATTAATATCTATGGATCATAATATTTCGTCAGCTGCTGTATGTATTTAATTTTGTATATTGTGATTGTAATTTGGTTTTAATTGATTTTATGATTGTTCATTGCCCAGAGTCACTTGTTTGAGATGGGCAGCCATACAAATTGAATGAATGAATGAATGAATGAATGAATGAATGAATGAATGAATGAATGAATGAATGAAAAATATGAATTACCTCTGTGGCATAAAACTTTGAAGGACTGGCACATGAATTTTAATCTGTACTTTTAATGTGACTCAGTTATTATATGCCACATTTTTCTCTACTCTAATGACCATTTTGGACCTGAAGGCACATTTACAACTTCCTATTGAGTGGATAATGAGGATTCTTACCATTTTATTGTGGGAAATACTACAGATTCCATATCTGGATTGTGAAAACCCAGGCAACCACTGGATGGCAGTAAAGTGTTACAAAAAGTGCTCAGTGTTTGCTGTCATCTTGTGGTGGCCTTGCCAGATTAAGATCTAACCATACACATCTTCTCAGTCTCCACTTGAAGTGATTAGTGAGGACCTAGCTTTTTCATGGAACATATAACAGACAATATGATTCAAGGTAGAAGCTGATTGGCTTTTCTTTCTACTTCCTTCAGTGTTACTGCCATACAGAGAAAAAGGAATGAGTCAAATTTCCTTAGAGAGCAGAAAGCATTTTACTTATTTTTTAATGAGAACTTAACAAAAAAGAATCATAAGAACTCTAAGAAAGCAAAAGAAGAAAATAATCCATAATATAGCAATTAGCCAGCTTTGATACCACATACCAATTAATAAATTCTAAGCCTTACATTTCAGTATAATCCCACACCCACACCAAAATATATATAGTGTTACCCACTTCTGAGTGCAGCTGAAGTGGGAAAGAGGTTGAAGATGTTACATTCTTTCCTGTTTGGAGGTTGGTGACTTTCATGCATGAAATCATGGCATTTATGTGCTTAAGGGAGTCCATTGCAAAAGTACTCCCAGTTATGTCTGCATGCAGAGATAACTGTGAAAAGCATCTTCAGGGCATTACAATACAGAATCTGCTCAAAGTGTTTTTCACCTTTTGAACTCTGTTTTGTAATATATATCTATATATTATAGATATATATAGATATATAGATATAGATATATAGATATAGAAAGATTTTTTAAAAAGGAAAATAAAATCTAATACAAACTAATATAAAGTAAGAGAAATACAAGAAAAAGAAAGAAATGAGAGAGAAATCTAAAAGCTCAAGTAGGGGAAAAAATAGAAGAAAAATAGAAAAGAAAGAAAAAAAGAAATAGCTTCTGATCTCCTTTATAACAGTTATAAATACAATTATATATTTACCTCTTACTCTATGGTTACAACATAACTTTCTTCTTTCTATAATCTATCCTGTATAATCATCCAAACCATAAATCATAAGGTTTTTTTTTTCTGTTTCATGCAAAACATCTATAAGGGGTTTCCAGTTGGCAATAAACATAGTTGCTGTCTTTTCTCTGATCAAAGAAATCAGTTCAGCCATCTCAGCAAGTTCCATCATCTTCACCAACCATTCCTCCACTGTGGATAATGCCAAATCTTTCCAACGTTGTGCCTACAATAATCTCACTGCAGTTGTCATGTGCAAAAACAACGTTCCATAACCTTTTTCCATCTGCTTGTCCATCTCTTTGTCTATCAACCCCAAAAGAACTCTGGTCTCAATTGTACATTAATCTTTAAAATCCTCTGGATCAGTGTATGTATTTGAATCCAGAATTTTCTAGCTTTTTTACCCATCCACCAGACATGATAAAATATCCCTTCTTGTTCACTTCTCCAACATAAATTGAAGTGCCTTTATACATTCTAAACAATTTCTCTGGTGACATATACCAACAGTACATCATTCTATAAAAATTCTGTTTAAGATAATAGCATAGTGTAAATTTCATTCGTTTCAGCCACATATTTTCTCACTGTTCCAGCTGTATATTATAACCAAAAATGATAGTCCACTTTATCACACGTTCTTTCACTTGTTCTTTGTTTCAAATTTCAATAAATGTTCCTATATTTTTCCAATTACATGTTCATCATTGTACACAATTCTATTTCAAACTCAATCTTACAATGTTCAAAATCATAAATTCTTTTGTCTACTTTAAATCTTTCTAATAATTGTAAATAAGAGAACCATTGACAACTATATCCCTCTGCCACCAGTTCTTCTCACCAGTTCTTATTTTACATTCCCCATAACAAAATTCTAGTATCTTGTGTTATGATAGCCATTTGTGTTTGCTGATTATTTCTTGTCTATAAAATGCTTCTTGTGCTGAGATTCACAAAGGTGTTTTCAGGCACAATCTGGATTTGTATCTATTCCATATTTTCAATATGGCACATCTAACATAATAATTTTTAAAATTCACATTAACCTTGACTTTATCATACCACAAATATCCATGCCACCCAAATCTCAGGTCATTCTAACTCCAAAAGCCTTCTATTTCTCTGCAACACCCATTCTTTCATTGAAACCAAACAGCAAGCTGCAAAATGCAATTTTAAGTCAGATAAACCCAATCTTCCTCTTTCCTTTGCATCTTGTAACACCTTATATTTAATTCTTGGGTTTTTTTCCCCTGCCACACAAATTTAGATATATTCTTCTGCCACTGTTTAAATGGTGCATCAGTTGTCAAAACAGGTATTGTCTGAAACATAGCATCATTCTAGGCAAGACATTCATTTTTATCACAGAAATTCTTCCCAGTAATGACAATTGTAATTTCTCCCATCTTAACATATCTTTTTTAACTTCATTCCATGTCTTAACATAGTTATTTTGAAATAACATACAATTCATGTTTGTCATAATGATACCCAGATATTTTAGCTTCTTCTTAATCTTAAAACCCTTTTTATTCATCAATTTGATCTTCTATTTTCATTTTTTTTTGTTAGCATCTTCATCTTCTGTTTACTAATCTTGAAATCAGCTAATGCATCAAATTCTTTTAATTTGCCCCCTAATATTTCAATTTCCTTTAAAGGATCTTCCAGAACTTACCTTTTGAACTCTTGGTTTGATCCAAGGTGATGCCTCCAGGGCTTCTGCCTGAGTTTGCTATCTGTGTTTTATACCTTATCCCACTTCATATGTTCCAGTGAATCAGGGACACATCAGTCTGAATCACTTCCAAATATTATCTTGTTTCTCAGGTCTTAAAAAATGTTTCAGCCCCTTTTGCCTAGATTCTTGCATATTTCTGTCAAGGTCATCTTCCTTACTTTGTACAAGTACTCTCCATTTATTTTTATTTAGAGTTGGGGGTGGGAAATGTGACCACAATCCAAAGGTTGTGTTATTACCTTTTTCACTGTGGCCCTTGACCCATTGAAGTATGTTAAAGGTGGCCCTTGATCACTTACAGGTTATCTATTCCTGATACAAAGAAGTATCTTTCCATAATAAACCAAGGCAATAAATTAAATTAAAAATACCTTTGCTTCTTGTTTGCTGTCTTTGCTTCTTGGCAGGAGCAAGGATGAAAACACCTGTTGGAAATTACATAAATCAGGCATGCTAAATTAACACACTTAAATTTGTATAATCACCACATCAATTTGCATGTTATGTAAAATGCATTGCTTAGTTTTGAAATGTGGAAAGGGTATATGCCTCAACCTTACGATTTAACGTTGTATGGTGTTGATGTAAAAGCGTGTGCTTAATTCTTACTGTATTCTTTTTCTAATATTGCCTTTCTTTGCTGCTCAGTGAATGAGCAAGCAACAGTTTCCAAGGCAATGTTTTTTGAGGCAGAATGGAACACTTTACATTAAAAAGGAGAAAAAACCTACAAGGTGTGAAATGTTGTTTTTCAATTTTTTTGAGGGGGGGAGGTTGAAGGTATATACAGTGGTACCTCGGGATACGAACACCTCTACTAACGAACATTTCGGGTTACGACCAGCTTCGGCAGGAAAATTTTACCTCGGGTTATGAACTTGCCTCTACTTACGAACCGGATCTGCGGCCATTTTCCCTGCTGTCACGCAGTCGCGGCTTCCTGTGGGCGAGGTCGCGGTAGCAAGGAGATGTTCGGTGAGGCTCGTGGTGTGTTTTGTGGTGTTTTGTGAAGGTTTTTGGTGTGCGTGTTAGCATGGCTCCAAAGAAAATGCAGAGCAGGCTTGGCGGGAGTCAGGCTCTGAAGAGGAAATTGCCTCGGGTTGCGACCAAATTCGGGCGGAGGGTGGAACGGATTAACCGGATTTACATTGAACCCTATGGGGAAATTCGCCTCGGGTTGCGACCAAATTCGGAGGGTGGAACAGATTAACCAGATTTACATTGAACCCTATGGGAAACTTTACCTCGACTTGAGACCAACTCGAGTTGCAACCAGAGTCACGGAACGGATTAAGTTCGTATCCCGAGGTACCACTGTAATATGATTGGATTAGAAAAGAATTTCCAAAGGTGCTGTTTCAGTCCAACTTGCTGAACATCCAAAGCATACAAACACTTTATTAAACTCACAGCAGTGTAATGGTTAGAGTACCAGCTTGGGATTATATTATATTATATTATATTATATTATATTATATTATATTATATTCAATCTTTTTGGGCTTTTCTGAGACCAATATATTTTAAACGATTTCAAAGATCAATTAAAAAAAAAATCTATAACCAAAGACTGGTTTTGCTTTTAAAAATGTGTTACCATAAGCCCCATCCTCCTACCTGATAGGCAACTAAAAATCAATAGGAGTATTGGAATGCACTTTTTCTAATGAGCAAGCTATCCCACTATTCATCTTAAGTAGCAATTAGGCAAAGAGGTACACAATATGATGATAGAGTACATGTTTCTTATCCAGAAAGACTCTGGTTCAAACCCTGCAAGGCTAAGAATTACTCTTCAGCAAAGCCCTAGAGAACTGCTCTAAGTCAGTGTAGGGGGTCATGAGCAAAGTGAGCCAATAGTTAAACTTATTAAGTAATTTTTTATTTTGCTGTGTTCTTGGGAGTTTTACAAGCATAGTATGAAGGCAGAAATTTCCCCCTATGGGTTCTTCCATTCATCTTAGAGGTTTATTGCTATGGAAAAATTTGTTATTGGTGTAAAGATGATGCATGTGTATGGGTAGGGCAACAGGGGTGATTAATTTGTCCATGCATTGTGATATCACAAAAACATGTTTAAGGGGTGGAGCTTGTGTCTCAGTGTTGTGATGTTCATTTTGTCACTTTTAAAATAGATCCATTTTCCACAATTCATCTTTTTTAAAGTTGTAGGCCATGGCAGATTTCATAATCCCATATTATATAAAGTCAGGATATTTCATAAAATATTAATCTTGTGCTGAAATTGGTCTTCCAATTTCCTTTGCAAACAGGCAATTCAGTTCATCTACAGATTGTCAAGGTGCTTTAGATTTTTTTTTAAAAGAATCTCTTTTAATTGCTTTTCACTTACTTTGTTGTTACACGATGGCAAATGAGGATGTTGTTGCTCTATTCTTTTTTGTAACTCTCCATCACACTGAAAACAATGGAAATAATTCCTCTTGAGATTATGCTTCCTCCTCCTCCTCCTTCTTTCCATAACTCTCATCTTTTCCAGCTTTATAATATATCTTTTTGAGATATGATAACCAGAGATGTGCATAGTATTCTAATTGAGATCTCACTTTATATTTATATAATGAAGCATTACTATATCAGCATTTTATTTGCTTTTGACAGCAGCTACTCACAATAGTCTTAGAGGGTGGGTTCAAAAAAAGTCAAGATGATGGTTGTGGCATGATTTGTGTCATGCCCTTTATGTGTGTAAACTGATGTCAGACAGAGGTGCAAAAGAGTGGGGTTTGATTTCACTGCCACAACTGCCATCCTGAATGTTTTGACCCCTCCCAGATCTACCACTGGCCATTCACTAGGTTGACATGTTCACTGTGTTATGAACCTTAACTCCAAGATCCCTTTCTTAATCAGTTGCTGTTAGCTCAGATCCTTTTAATATATATGTGAAATTTGGGGGTGGGGGTGGAGTGTGTTTAGAGACAATCTGTTTTGCTATGCATTGGTTTACAGTTAACTGTGGTTGCTGTTTTAAAATTCATTCACCCACCCATCCTTTTTGAATGCTTCACAGTTCCCTTTTGATTTCATTACCGTGAGAAATTTGATAGCTAAGTTTATTGATATTATTTCATTGCTCAACATTAACTCTGTTAACTCTATCTACTTAGGAGGTGGATTTTTGTTAAAATATTTAAATTCTTTAAGACTCCTTTAAGACTCCTTCGATGGATACTGTTAGACCCAGCAGTTTATTCATTTTTAATTTTTAATTAGATTTATAACTTCATCTAGTGTTACTTTTATTTTCTCTATTCATCTGATTACTCTCCTGAAAAAGACAATGCTAGTGTAGGTATCTATCCTGTATCTTCAGCAGTGAAGAAAGAAGCAAAAACTTGCAGTTCTCTGAAATTTTCCAATAATTCCTAATAATTTACCAGTGGCTAAATAGCCTTCCTAAACTAGTTTCCTGATTTAAATATACTTACTTTTTACTCTTCTGTCTTAACATTCTTACCATATGCTTCTCCAAGTCTTTTATGCTTGCTCCCCACCCCAAATTCTTGCCTCCAATAGTTTTGCTGATCCTGCTTGTTAATCACTCTGATGTCCTCTCAACCTTTTCTGATGTGAAGTATATATTCTACCTGAGCAATTTTAAATAATCTCTAAGCTTTCTGAGAAGAATTGACCTTCTTGACTCCCACTTTCAACTTTCTTTTTCCAATCCTCTCATTTTTTAGAAGTTTGCTCTTTTGAAGTCAAGTGTAATTATGTTTGACTTTGAATTGTGTAGGCTAGCAAAGAAATATTTGCACGGTGAAAGTTAGGACATTCACATAAAACCCTCAGCCACCTCATAAATCAGGTAAGGCAAGAAACATAATCTCCACCCATGAAAATTTCAGTGAGATGTTATCCTTGGGTGCGGGGGGGGGGGGGGGGAATAATCTGAAAGCAATTTGTTTTTCTCCATATTGAAGAAAAATAGCTGATCAAATGGGAGGGGGAAGATAAGCATTTGTGATAACATGTAGTATGACTTCTCTTTCACAGTTTAAGGGCAGGATGAATCATCCATGCAGGACTATGGAGGTTCTTTCAATTTTTTAAAGTTTTCAGATGTGAAAACAGGAATATTCAGTGACATCAAAGAACATGAAAGACAATCCAAAAACAAGAGGTGTATGTGAGACTTTCCTTCAGATATTTTGCAGAACACATGCACAAATATAGGAGGAAGCATTACATCTATAGTTTAATTATTGGATAAGTTTAATAGTTAATCAAATATAGAAAACTACCCAGAGAAAGCATTTGAAACAAAAAAAGTTTCTGGAAAGAAAAAGCTTGCAAGCTAAAATAAAAAGCATCTTCCTTATTCTGACTCTGACCTTGATATCTACTGACATTGTATTAGTGGATCTCCAAACCAGCAGAGACTATAACACCAGGGGTGTTAAAATAATAAATTCCTTGTTAAATTTTTAGATAGGCAGACCTCTGGAAAGTGATAGAAAAGTTGTTAAAAAAGACACTGCACAGATAATTCCAGTTATTGGGAGAATGGTTTTATCTATATAAATCTATCCCAGGGATATGCATTGAGAAAGAAATTCACCCAAGATTATTTAACAATTTGGGAGAGAAGGTGGTGTTATCTCAGGTTATCTGCTCATAAATATCTGTCAAGCATAAGATGTGAACAATGAAGTAGAATATATTAGGAAGAGTTTAAAAGTGAATTACTTCACTATCTGAAAATGGGCAACGAAGTCATTCTTCTTGCATATGATGAAGATAGACATCTTAATAATATACTATACATTGCAAATGGGTTAATTATTTAATTGTGTGAATATTATGCTATGCTAAATTAACTGAAATCTTTGGATATATTTTAGCCTGCTTTAATATGTAATAAAATTATATATTCAGAAAAAGAGAGAACAATGCCTTTTGACTTTAATAATTATTTAAATGTAAGTATCATGGATCTAAGATTCTAAGGGACTAACTTCAAAGGAAGTTTGGCAATGTATTTCCAAAAATTCCAGGTGTGTCTATAAACAATTAAACCAATGGCTTAACTAAAACCAAGAAAAAAGGCAACTTCTTTGAATATAGAACAGTTGCTGTTATGTTTTCAAGTTATTTAAAAAATTCAACTATAGGGTATAATGGGGAAGTAGAAAAATGTTTGCAGCAACTTCATATTTTTGGCAGAATGGAATACAAATGGCAGGAATATTCAGCCTTTTAGAGGTCATTACCTCTATGAAGTTTAAGTCAGATCCTTTCAAGGATTGCAGTGTTTAACATGTTTTTACAAATATTTTCTGCCTGTCTCTTTTAAGAAAGAGATTATTATTATTTCATTTCATTAAATTCATTAATTCAATGGGCTCTGGGTGGCTTACAAAACATAATACTAAACTGGAGAAAGCCACTTTCTCCAATCATATGCTTTAATGGCTTGACAGACTCATTGGCATGGCTCATTAGCAAAGTTAGCCCCTTATTGAAAGGATGAATTATATGCTCCTTGTGCAATATAAAAAAAAAAGTATTAGAAGTCTCTGTGTCACTACTGTTTCATACACATGCACACACGCACACACACATACACACACACACTATAAATCTAACAGCATGCACAATTTCTCAGACTCACACATTGAATAAATCTGAGTCGCTCTTTTCCCTCACTTCCACCAGAAAATGTTGCCTAAAAAATAATAGAAGTATAGCTGAAGAACAATTCCCCAAATATACTGAGAGGCAGGGTTTCTGAATTTAAGTCTTGATTGGCTGGGTGGTCATGTCAATATTGGAAAACGCATCACACAAAGAGCTCAGTCATCCTCAACTTTGTCCCTACATGGAAAGAAGCTTCAATAATGTTTGAGATTCTGCCAGGCCAGATAATCCATCAAAACTGAATTGCCTTTGAATCTCTCCTAAAATATTCAAAGGCACCTGATTTGATTCAAAGCCTCAAATCAATTTGAAGGTTTGATCGAAAGGAGTGATTCAATTCTATCTCTTTCACAGTGAATCACCCATTCAAAACCTGCAGATTCTTAGAATATAAGCATCTTTAGTAATCCATATGAATCTTTTTTTTTTTTTGCTGTTGTTGTTTGGAGTCCAATGGTGAGTATTGATGCTCTAGAGTACCCTTCTCCAAAATGTGGGTTCAACTTCCAGGATTCCCAGCCAGCTGGGCCATAATAATTCTGGGAGTTAATGTTCACACATCTCAAGGGCAGTCAGCATTAGGAAAACTGGAGTGTTCCTAATGTAGCGTGTATCTCCCACAATCTTATGCCTACACTGTTTGGTGAACATCAGGTTACCTATCCCTGCTCTCAGTCATGTCTATCTGCAGGTCAGCCTTCAATATCTGGCAGATTTTTTTTTTTGGAAGATGGCTCCAATACCATTGGCCATTTGTTTTATACAACTTATTTGCTAATCATGTTAGCTTTCTTGATGCTATTTTGTAGATTTACAGAATTCTTGATGTTTTGACTATTCAGAATGTACAACAGGAAATGAAGATTCATAGGTGCTTACTGAAAGCAATAATCTGTAACAATTCAGGAGCTGATGTTTTCAGCTAACACATTAGTGTTCCTAAATAGTCCTCCACTTTTCTTTAATTGATGTTAGTTTCTTAGGATTTGTGCTTGCCTCCATATATTAATGCAGGGTTCTTCAATTCTGCAATACTGAGACCCCCTAAAATGACAAATGAATTTGTATTATATCCCGCATGAACAAAACAAATTATTTTACTGGGGTTTAGTTTGGGCAAGTCACTCATATTGGCATCATTGTGCCATAGTCTGCTTATTAAAGACCAAGGCTACTCTTTTTTTAATTGTAGCTATCAGCCATTGAAAAGTTGTTTTGCCACTGGTCTAGAAGAAGGTATGCTATCATAAAATATATTTTCTCAAAAGTAAAATATGTTTCCAACAGTTCTTTTCCAATACTGGAAATGACTTTAATTATTTGAAAATCTGCCAGGGCCCAAAATACCCCTAACAGTATTCTTCATGTTAAGGATGTTTTAAAGGAAACGTAGTAACTGAGGACCAATGCAATTATAGGCATATATTTGAGAAGAGGGCACTTGCATTGCTCCCAACAGAGGCTACCTATAGTGATTTCACTTTGTAGGAAACAGCCTTGGGTTGGGGATAGTCAGACAGTTGGAGGTGAAACGGACTTGCCACAGTTGTGCCCGACTTCCTGGGCCCCAGTGGACCAAATTGGGATGTACTGGTGGATTTGCTTCCTTTTTGTGCTGTTGGGAGTGGCTGGAGTCCGGGAGCTGGATTGAACTGAAGCCATGGCTCCACTAAGATGACGCTGGCCACATAATGGCAGCAGAGGCAGCGGACATGAAGAGTCTTTGTTGTGAGTGACAGTGGAACCTACTTGTATGGACATTGGTGGATTCATGGAGGATGGTGGACTGCAGGCTGGACTTCTGAGTTGATTCTTGAATATTGGAAGTCTCAGATTTCTGGTAGCAATGAAAGCAGCAGTTACACAAGTTTGCCCCATATAGTGGTTGGCTGGTGGCCACAGCAGTGTTTAGCAAGGTGCGGTTTGCTTTTTGACTGCCAAAGACGCTTCATAGCCACATCATTTTATCAACTACAAATGTTGTGTTTTTTATTTAGGAAGCTATTCCCAACCTATTCTGCCCTGGTGTTCAGAGTTTGTGATCTCTGCCTGTGAAGTCCTTTAATGCGGATCTGGGGGTTGTGGGGGATGGGTGGGTGAGAGTTTAGGTGAGTGTGATTAAATCCTGTCCTCTGGGTGAGAGCTGGGGTGGTGGTAGTGGAATGGCTTCCTGCTGGGTGGGTGAGAATGACTGGGCAGGGTGGTGCTTTTGTTTGATGGAGATGTAGGGGGGGGGGTTGACTTGAAGGTCCTGATAGCTGTGCTATAGCACCTGTTGAGTTCTACCTCTACTCCTGGTTATATGTTGTTTGAAGGAGGGGGTCCCTTTAGATTGAGAAGAGAGATCCAAAGATGGGGCACAAAGTGATTGGTGGAGTGAATAGGGTATTTCAGTAGTATGAGGTATGGGGAATATGGCAGGAGACAGGGGGTGGGCTGCTCTCAGGGAACACAACCTCAATGTCTTGTACTGATGTCATGATCCAGCCCCCCAACCTATTTACCTGTTCAGCAGAGGCCCGGGGCCCTTAGGCTGCTGCTCTTAAATGCCAGATCAGTCTGTAATAAGGTACCCCTTATTGCTGACTTGATTATTGTAGAGAAGGCTGATCTGGCATATGTCACCAAGACATGGCTGGGGCCAGAGGAAAGGGCTCCTCTCTCAGAAATATGCCTGGCCAGTTTTCGAGTGTGGCACCAGGAGGGGAGGTGGCGTGGCTGTTGTTATACGAGAATCTCTGATGGCTACCAGGGGTATTGCTCCACAAGTGCCCAGTTGTGAGACCCTTTTTCTTAGGTTGGGTTCTAGGGACCAGCTGAGATTGCTGCTACTGTATCAGCCTCCCTGCCATGTAGCAGCCTTCCTGCTGAGCTCCTACACCTCACTGCGGGGTTGGTGGTAGAGTTTCCCAGGCTTATGGTTCTTTTCTATTAAAATCCTTTAAAACACTTGAAAGTCTGGCTGCTCCCATTTCAGTGTAGGAAGCCAGGGAATCTGCATATAGCTGTACAATAAAAGAGAGGGACATTCACACAAACACCCTTGGTCACTTTGTAACTAAATGTGGGCAACAGTACCATATTCCTCCTATGACAATTTCACCAAAATTCCCTTCTTCTTTGTAACAGCATTTAAAAATAAAATTTATTTTGTCAAATTGCATGAGAACTAGTAAAACTGAAAACAAACATGGAAAATTTTCTGAATGGTGTTCCTGTTTTCTTCACACTACATATTACTCAGATTGTTTAGTGATGTGGAACAATAGAGTAATTCTGTAGGAAAAATGAATCAAGAGTTTTTCAAAAACTGTTTTCATTCCATAAAATGTTTATAAACAAGACATACATAAAGAACCTAAAAAATGACCAGTTCTGACTACATGAAATAATGAAGTTGCAGTATTTTAAATTGCCAATGATTGAGCACCCATTCTTGTAACAATTGTCTAATCTGACAATATTGAGTGTAGAAATATTCTGGATCTTTCTCAACTGAAAACACAATATTTTATATGTAGTACTTATATTTTGCCAGCAATAAGCGAAGCAATTATCTGTGAAATGAGAGGGAATGGAGTCAGTGAAGAACTCTGAAAAGGAACATTTCTTGCTTCACATTCATATGGATCAGAGCATTTGCATGTATTGGTGGGAGGAAGTGACTCATCTTTCGACTCCCCAGAATTATATTGTAATAGAAAGAGAAACATGTACTGTAGCTCCAAGCTGCTATAAGAAGGAAGACAATTCTGAGATTCTGGTGAAAATAAAAAAAACACTAAATCCAGCATTTTTATGACTATCTTTCTGGAACACTACATTTTGGTACATTAGTGGTGGTAGACCCATACCCATGGTGAGTTGTGAACTGTTGAAACTGATACATTCACTCTTTCAGCTAAACTTCACCAACACTTTTCAGCCAGCACTGGGGATTAGATTCTGGGGATTAGATTGTACTCTAATACCATGAAACATCCTTTATTCTAAAGCATCTAGTAAATGTTTGTAATGCTTCATCTCCATTCTGTAAAAATAATAATTTTATAACATGTACCAAAAATTCATTGTCCATAATAAACAGACAGTAATAAACGTATTGTCCTATGTCCTGGTCATAGAAGCAAATTTCAGTGCAACATACATATACAGTCATTGTGATTCACAGTATTGCATCAATAGTAGTAGTAGTAGTAGTAGTAGTAGTAGTAGTAGTAATTCTAGCGTTTGCCATCCAGCTTATGGCAAGATCTTCCAGTGACAATGTATCCTGAACAATGTAGTTCATCATTAACTAGCAAATATCTGGAAAGATTATTGTTCAGTTGTAGAATATATGCTTTGTATGTGAAAGGTTCTGGTATCATGGCTATTACAGAAAAATATGGATTCATCATCTTCCCAAAAGTATCCACATCTTTGTTTAGCATATTTTTTATTTTAACATGTTGAGTCTTTCTGAACCTTGTAACATTTAGCTATATATTAAATCTCTGACTTCTTAAGCCTTCCATTGTAAATTGAAGTGCCATATTAGGTTGAACTTTGATCTATCAAACTCAAGCATTGACAAAAATGGTACAGGCAAGGGGCTACATGCAACATTACATGAGCCAACTTCCATTCATGCAGTGGGACATCTGCTTGCTTTCTACCTGGGAACTTAGAAATATCTATTACAATAGAAATTCATTCTTCTAAGGGTTGGCAAAAGTTTCCCTACAGGATTTCCTAGAAGTCATTTAGATTCCTGATCTAGACTGGGATTTAGTAACTTGTATTAATATTGTGAGTGGTACAAACTAGAGACCTGTGAGCACTAGCAGTCATATGCAGCATTATTGACAGTTTTTTCATCCATTTTTTTCAAATGTTGTTTTCAAACTTTCACATAACTACAAATATTGAGAACAGTATTTCTAGTTACAGTCTATAATGTGCTTCCCCTCTCCCCCCAAAAAGTAAACAAAATCTGGACAGTGGCTATAGAAATTAGAAATATTTTAATGAAATGCAGTCCATATTTCACAATACAGTTTAAAATAAATTTAATCCATGTGTGGATACATTTTCAAGACACAGAAGAGTGTAATATTTAATACATGTATGGGAAACAACTGAGCAAACTCAGGGAGGCAGTGAAGGACAGGAAGGCCTGGAGCGATATGGTTCATGGGGTCACGAAGAGTTGGACACGACTTAATGACTGAATAACAACAACTGTCTGAATTCTAGGCTACCTTTGGATCTGTTGTAGAGGGGATATACCCTCTCAGAATTTTAATCAACAAGTTTCATAATGTCTGACCATTACCAATTTGTCTTGACCTTACTGGTAAGGTAATCTAAGATTTCTAGAAGGCACTAGAGAGCCTACTTCATAATAAAATAAAACTCTAGACATGTATTAAGCTTCTATGACTAAGAATTAAAAATGTGGTGTGGTGAGAACATAGACTAGTTTCCAGTGTTCCTGAAAAATCTTGTGTCTCTGTATATATTCAACATCAAGACAAGCAGGTGCTGTAAGCAAATTTGTTAAATGTGTTTTCAAGTTTTCACATGTCTACAAATACTGATAAGGCAGGTTCCAATTACAGGGAGGTTTCTAAATGGATAATGTGCTATAATCCACAACCCCCCAAACAAGTAAACAAATAAACAAACAAACCCTGGACAGTTATGTACTGTATTGCAGTGCTCCTCAACCTTGGTGACTTGAAGATGTGTGGACTTCAACTCCCAGAATTCCCCAACCAGCATGGCTGGCTGGGGAATTCTGGGAGTTGAAGTCCACACATCTTCAAGTCACCAAGGCTGAGGAATCCTGTTGTATTGGGATGTTCTTGCTCTGGATTTCCTGTATTGTATAGGTAGATTAGGGGACATGGTAGTGCAGCGGCTTAATGACGCTGAAAGTTTCTGGACAGAAATGGTTGACACTTCAGTGGTTCGAGCCCAGCTCTGCATAGCAGAGTGAGCTCCTGCTTCCTCCCCAGGGCCTGCCAACCCAGCAGCTCGAAAAGTTACGTGAGTAGATAAATGGGTACTCTCACCCCGGTGGGAGGAAAAATGCTGGTGGTGCTTTCACGGGAGACGGGAGCAGTTGCCGGTAATGTGGAAGCCGCGCACGCCTGAAAAAGGCGCGAAGCAACAGAAACCCCGCTTCCTGCGCTCACCAGCTGGGCTCTGCTCTAGGAAGGAGGCAATGGGAAATGCCTTGCCTTGAAAACTGCAGGGACTCGTCCAGGCAGTCACCGCAGAATCAGTCACGATTGAGTGTGGTTAAAAAAAAAAAAAATAGGTAGATTAAGTAGGGTTAATTCCTCCACCAATTCTTTGGAATAAATAATCCTACAATGGAAGAGTGGAAGAGTTAGTAAATCGCTTTCCAATATTGTTGTTTTTCTTCTCCATTCACCACACTGAGATCTGGTTTCTATTACAGGATCAAGTTTTTAATGCAGGATAGATAATTTGTGACCTTGGGCCACATACTGTATGACCTGAAATCCCTTTTTGCACCCCTTGAAGTGCCTTCTGATCATAACTGTTGAAGACTGAGCCTAGTTTCCGACTACTCTGAGGTAAATGGGTATGTTTTTTAATGGTCAACATTACTAATTTCAAAGAACTTTATTCACATCAATGTTTAACAGAAATCTCTGGATGACTAGTATTTCAAAGAGTACGCAGAAAGTGAATATGTAGTTTATATTAAGCAATGATTGGCTTTATTGCTCTCCATTTTGAACCAAAGGATTTTCTTGATTCCACTGAACATTCCTTTATAAGACAAATTATAAAGACAAAGCAGTTCTATTAGAGAAAATGCCCCTTTTTAAAAACTAATTGTTCTTTACATTGAGAATACCAATTCTTTGATAATTATATTTAAAATATAAGAATATTTAAGAATATTTAGCTATTATTATTGTTTAGAATTTGTCGATTTGTATGAAGATAGGCATGGGGAGACAAATTATGAGACATACTGTACATCATGTCATCATGATGCAAAATGCATGACTTATGTACTTGCATCAGATTCAGGACCCAAATACTTAAAAGTGAAATTTGTATTATGACATCAATTTGATATAATCTTGGTTTGCTGTGGATGCACATATAGATATATTATATTATATGGAAAATAACATTTGTTAGGTAACATGCAAAGGTATAAATGTTTGAAAATTCTTGAAACTTTGCAACATGAAACAATTAAAAGACATAGCAAGTATTCATAACTGGATTTCAAATTAAAATGAATATCTGAGACTTCTTTTGAAATTACCTATTAAAAATATGACTGACAAATCTGAAAATATTAACCCACTGAATATTTGTGAAGATCAACTGGAATCCATGTACATTCTTGTTTGTCTTATGCCTTTACTTACAAAGTTCCCTTAAACATTTTATAAGGTAATCCTTTGCCTCCATGGCTTCAGTAACAGATTATTATAATGTTGAAGAATTCAGCTTCAAACACTAAAGGATATTTCTGAAGGCAAGAAAAGGAGGTAGATTTATCAACCAGATGAAGTTCTTCAAGATTGCATTGTACTTTATGGTGAGGTGATGCTCCAGTTTCATGGTCTTTTTTTTTTTTCCCCCTTCCTGGCTTCCAAAAATGTGTGACAATGGATTTATTGTGCATTCAAAAAGAGGAGACAGTCCTCTGAGATCAATAAGAAAAGGAGCAGCTGTGGCCTATGAAAAACTGAATTTGTATCTGCTTGTTCACTTACTCCACATCATCCTGGGCCATCTTCTGTATTTAGGGTGTTTAATTTTGAGACATAATTTCATAGGTAATAATTTTGAGGTAATAATTTCATAGGAAGCTATTGTAAGTTGATATAAGATGATGAAGACATAGGCAGGTGTGTGAATTGGGAGTGGGGAGCTGAATCTGACTTCATCCTGCTGCAAAACTGAATCACTTTGTATTTACGGGTGCAATACTGTATCTTGGTGGAGTTTTCTTAGCACTGGTTTTCCAGAGGGTGGGGGGATGTCTGGGCACAGAATATAAAATGGCTGATTGTATAATCAGTGATTATGCAAAATGTTTATTATGTATATCCTTCTGTTTCCAGCTTACTCATTAACCAAATCTATGTCAGGGTGTGAAAAGCTATGATGCATTGAATTAACAGGCGGCAGGATAAAGTATGTTGAAATTTATATGAAAATAAAACAGCACAAGGGAAATTAATTTGCAGGTTGCATATTCCTTCATGTTGCTTTCAGCAATTGTTTCCTTTTGCAAAAATATTTGTTGTCTCAGGCATCCTGAGCTCACAGTATTGGGAAACCATCATATATATGTGGAAGCTGTGGAATCTGGGTCCAACTTGACTACTGAAGCTTCAACCCTAGAAACTATTTCTGGGAACAGAGAAAGGTAAGAGAAGTCCAGCCCTAGTGAAGAATAATGAATGGATCAATCTAAATTCAGTGAAATGAGAGATCTGAGCACAGTAGAGTGCAAAGGCAAGTCACTCAAATCATTTGATAAGTGTATTGCAACTATGAAAAGAAAAGGGAATATCCAAAATAAAACCCTCCAATTGTGAGATAAAAGTCTGCTTGAAACTGAGATGACAGAAGCTTTGGTTTGTTTGCTTTGTTTTTTAAACCACTTGTTCTTCTTGGCTTTATTTCTTATGTAAAGGGTCCCCCCCCCACACACTTTTGTAGTCTGTAGTCTTTTTCTGCCTATCAAAGACTGTTGGTTGTCTTCACTTGGGCACTGTTTCTCTGGGAAGCTACATTTAGTAATGTAAATGTGTTATCTTTCCCTGGAGCAGAAACAAAGACAAAATTGCATAATTTTCTCTGTGCTCGCTTGAAATAAATATTAGAGCAGAACAGAGGGACTCTGATAGCTTCAGTAAGAGAATGAAATATTTTGGTGGTGGATTGCAACCTGGTACCTAACCCTTGTGGAATCGGTTGCCCTGCTGTGCAAAACCATAATTAAAATACAGAGGCCTTCTGGGTGAATGAAGGGCACAGAAAATTGGTTGTATTACTGTGCTATTCTCTAGCTGTCAAAAAAGTGAGTCAGCAAAAACTGTGCTGCCATCATTTCTGATCTTCATTCTGCCACCGAATGTCAAAGGATTCCTTTTTGATGTAACGCAGAACAAGTTAAGGACAACCACTGGTGGATTCCCCTGGCTTTGTTCCTCTCACTAAGTATCACCTATTGGTGAGGAAAAACAAGCAAACCCAGCAGTCACTCTCCTTAACTTGTGGTGGGCAAGGTTAAAATGTAGATAGATGCTTAGTACAGCACGTTTAGCCACTTTTCAAGATGTCTTACTAGTTGATTGTGGGCATGTACATTCTCCATTAGTGTGATATGTTAGTTGAGCTCTTTCTAAACATGGGATTAGTACTCTTCTAAAAATGAACTAAACCCATGTTCAAATGTAGCCTGGCTCACAGACATGGAGTAAAGGCTGTGGGATGGATCTCCCCTGATGATTCTGCTCCTCCTCCATGCCTCAGACCTGTCAGCCAGGCTACCTTTAAATATGAGTTTAGTGCTTTTTCAGAAAAGTGGTAGATGCAGGCAAAGAGAACCATGGGAGTGAAGCAGGAAGGAACTGTCAACTCCATCCTTAACTATGGTTATGATGGAAATGAATCTGGTTCTGTCTTTAAGGGTGGTAGCATCTGGAAATAGCAAGTTAGTGGCCATGGAACTGGTATGGGATACACAAAGTCACAAAGTAAATCCTCTCCACCCCCTGCATGCAAAGTAATAAAATCAGAAAAAAAATATGGTCACTAAAAATGTCTTGTTGAAAAAGCAACAGAAAACCTGTAATATGTCGCTCTCTTTCCTGGTATAAATAACCCTGTGTGGTACAGTAGCAGCAAAGAGCTAGTCCTATTTTAAAAACAGATCTAGCACTAAACATATGGTTGTAAGGAGCTCGTATAAGACCCAGCCAATGCTCCAGGCATTATACTGGCAGACATCTCTGTGGAATTCCGCTGCTGAAGTCAAAATGGGCATGGAGATGGTTCCCAGTGCATATCATAAAATGTTAATATGTTGAAAACCAAGCGTGAATACAAGAAATTGATAGCTTCTAAGAAAGCTTTACACAGAGCCAAATTATGGTCAGATTTGGAAATATGAGCCAAAGAGTCAAATTCAATCTTCTTCTGGAACACCGTTTCAGGCATACTGAAGGAACGTAAATTTTATTTTGATATTCCCATTCCTGCTTCAGTGTGGGAGGATTTTTATTCCAATCTCTTTTTAAAATCTAATCAAGATTCAATATATAATCGAACTTTGGAAAACCTTCCCACCTGGCCCCCTGTTTCCGCTTTTGAAAATAAATCTATTATCTGTTCATTCGAATCCAACAAGGTGAAGACTTCCTGGCCCCTGAGTTATTCAAGACTTATATGGATTGGTGGGCACCTTTGTTAGCAGGGTTATTTACATTTATTAACAATACTGGTTGCATACCTGCAGGTTGGGAAGTTGCCATTATTGTCCCTTTACATAAAAAAGGGGACAGAGGGAACACAGCCAATTACAAACCAATGAGTCTTATTGATATCATTGCCAAAATGTATGCAAAGCACTTGTTGAATAAAATCAAAGTTTGGACTATGGAGAATAACCTCCTGGCGGAGGAACAAGCAGGATTCAGACCAGAGCATTCCACCATCGATAACTGCTTCATTTTATATCACCTTGTATCAAAGCACCTAAAAATGAGTAGGAAATTGTTTACTGCATTGATAGATCTAAGCGTGGCTTTCGATTCAATAAACAGAAATATTTTGTGGAGGAAATTGGCAGATCTAAATATGGACCCCAGAATTCTTTTTCTGGTTAAAGCTCTTTATTCTAATACGTAGGTGAAAATTCATACTGGTGTAGATGGATTCCTGACTAAGAGCATACCTACTAACGCTGGGGTTAGACAGGGATGTGTCTTAGCACCTAAGCTTTTCAATTTATATGTCAGTGACTTACCAGGTTTTCTGAATGAGGCAAATATGCATATGCCTAAAATCAATAATAGATTTATCAATATTCTAATATATGCAGACAAAGTCAAAGTCAAGTAATCTTTATTGTCATTGTCATTATATGTTCCTATTAGCCCATTCCCAAATAGGCTTGAGACAATTGTTGCAAAAGCTAAGTTCCTATTGTGTCCTTAACTCTCTAATTATTAATAAAAGTAAATCCAAAGTACTGGTACTTAGTAAAAAAAAGTGAAATATAGTTGGCAAATAAACGGAGAATTCATTGAATAAATGAATTCTTATATTTATTTAGGCATGACTTTCACGAACAATGGTTCGTGGATGAATAATTTTAGAAGAGGTGCGATAAGGGTTGAGGTAAGCACTAAGAAGCTGTTTAAATTATTTTACCATAATGAACCATGCACCTTGACACCTATCTTGAAAGTCTTTAGGGCCAAAATAATTCCAATGGTGACTTACAGAGCAGAACTGTGGGGCTTAAATGAAGCTGGAACAAATCCAAACACACTTCTTGAGATATATTCTAGAAGCAGATAAGAACACCTCTACCCCAGCAGTTAGGCTTTTACTCTCTATACAGCCATTTAATGATTTAAGTTTTTACATACTGGCTGAAGATTCAAACAATGGACCCCAATAGACTTCCTAGAATTTGCCTAATAGAACTAATAGAATAGGTAAGCATATCGCAGCCCAACATGTGGGTTTGCCAACTTTATGATGTTATCTCACGTTATGGGCTTTCTATTCAGCAGCTTACTTAGGCCCCCCAAGCAAGGGAAATGTTCAAGCAGAGAGTTATGGACATAAGTGCTCAAACTGACTTGGAAGTTATAGCCAAGATCTTTAAAGTGGTTGGCTACTAACAAAATAAATTTTCAACCTGAAAAATACCTATTTATGAGTCTGCTTCAATTCTTAAGAAGGGCTTTCACCAGAACAAGATTTGAGCTGTTGGACTCAATGGCCAAATATGACACTTCTATGATATTTCATTTCATGAAAGAACCTGTATATGTGGTTTGCCTGACATCGAAAGTATTTCTCATAACCTGTTTAATTGTCAATTATATGCATCCATCAGGCTAAAATATTTATCCCCATTACTGGAAAGAACAGAGCACTGGGACCCGAATTTTAGATTTATTTTCTTCAGGGCACCAATGTATATACTGTGTGCAGAACTGCCATATTTATACTGAAGGCTGGGGCTCTAAGACCTTGTTATATAGAACAAATTGGGGTATCCTGTAAAGGTGATTCTCTCATCTGATAACTGTCTCCTTGTACTGCAATCACATATACACATATGTCTCATGTATTCTTTTTATAGTTCTGATTATGCTTTGTTTATACACGCACACACCCACCCACACACACACACACACACACACACACACACACAAAATGGCCATTAGGACCTGTCAGATCCTAATCCTGATCAGGGACTTCTGTCAGCAAATTATGTAAACATCCTGCAGGAGTTGGGGTTGAAGGGGCTGAAGTGAGAATTACCTACTTATACAACCTTTCTTTCAGGGATGCACAAAACTCTTTGTTTTCATCATGGATAAGATAGTGAGAGCTCAAGAAATTGAGAACAACTTTTAACTTTCAGTCAGAACTCTTTCAGACATTATTGTAATATTGGAGATGGTGGAGAATGCTGGTGTTAAGTTACACATTCTTCCTTTACTCTGAAATCTTGTTACTTTCTTTGTGAGCCTGAAAGAAAGTGTGCTTCTGCTTTAACAGATGCTTATGAGTGGCATCCTTTTTTTTCAAGCCTGTGTAGAAACTTGAAAAAAGTTGGGATGCTTAACTAACACAAAGGGGCTGTGCTCCTTGGAGGTCTGAAGTCCTTTTTCTGAAAATTTTTTGAAGCAGACATCACTTAATGCAGAGCAAGCATGTCATTCACTTACAAAGCTATGGGTGTGAAGCTCTAAATATGTATTCTGTCTTTAGATAAGCAAAATGCAATTGACATCCAGTGAGTTCTCTATTATTTCTGTGTACTGAATGTGCCATAGAGAAGGAGAGAGCAGCATTTTTCAGATTTATCATGATTCTGCTCTCTCCACCATCACATGTTAATTTTGGCCATTCCCCTAAAGGTTCTGCTAAGTGGCTTTAAGGTCTCCGAAGTAGATACTTAATTGCACTGAATGTAGCCTAGGCAAACTGATTAGCTTTAAAATATGACTGACAAAGAAATAATTGCCATAAGATATGCAAAAGAATTGTCAGCAAGAGATGATAAATGGAATTGATTTTCATGCAGTGCAAAATTTAACAAATAAAACAGCCACATGGATTTTGCACAACTCTGTTGTCTCATTTAATAACTCATTTTTGTTATTTGCCCAAACAAAAGAAAGCTAATAATTTTGGATGGAGGATGTTATTTCAACTGCTCTGACAGCCATTCTGGATTTAGAATGAAAGTGTCTGTTGGCCACTGAGGAATATATAGCCAGAAGCCTATCCATTAAACTGATGCTTAGGTAACAGATGCCACCATTTATGAATGAAGCAATCATTTCTATGAACATCCAGACCCATTGAAAAATGTAACAGTATGTTAGTGTTATGTTAGTGTTCATATGGCTCCTTGTCTTTTGTGAGGGCCCCTTAGCTAACACCCCAGGAATCATAATGTAGGCCCTTACTTCTATTCAAAGGCCCATGCTATTTCTATGCCAGTTGTCTGTCCTAGCTATATGCTAGATGCCCACTTATTATTAGTTAAAAGTGGGAATATAACTCTTGTTTTGGCAAGTTACAACTGTAGAAATCATTGCAATAATTTAATAGGGAATACAGTATGTTTCACATAATGAAGAAGGCTGTGATTAAGTGATAGCTAGGTAGCACTCCCTGTTAATGACAGAGTGCTTCAGGTCCTTACTGGACTTCATCTGTAAACTGGAGTTGGATATGAAAGCCTTTCAAAATATAAGATTGTCTTCTTCAGAGGTGGACATATGAAGCTTCTGTTATATACTTTACTTAAATAGTTTCTCTATTCATTATCAGTATGTTACAGAGGGCATGTGATTGGTCTGTTGAGCTTTGTGATAGCTTTTTGAGTACTGTTTCTTAGAAGACAAAAAGGACAAGAAATGATAAATAAGTGAATCAAGGGTGACTTCACTAAAGGCTTATTTGTCTTTAAACTCGTAGACCACTCTTGTGAACTTTTGTGACCACAAGAATCACACAAATTGGAATGGGAATGAAGATTAGATGTTGCAGATATGCATGACTCATCCAAACACACACTCACTGAAACACATGGTCATATATATTTACATGCACATTGTATACTCACGCAACTCTCTCATTCTTTTCCTTCTTTTCCCTCCCTTCGTCAAATAAGCCACCGAAAATTTCCTACGACCATTCGCATCAAGAAATCACCAATCTGGTCTCTGATCATTTGGTGGAAAGAATTAGACTACTTGGTTTTTTGTCATTAATGGCAGCAACAAACAAACAAACAAACATAGCGGGGGAAATGGGCTGTACTTTTCATGGCTTATGACTCTGAGGCAGCAGGATGCCAGCCCATGTTATGGAAGGAAGGCAGAAGGCAAGTGGGCGAGAAACAATTTAAGGGGAATATTTAAGTATTAAAATGTATGATATATCACAGAGTTGAGAGCTATGAAAGAACAAAAGGGCAATGGTGTAGCAATGAGAGAAATAATACCAGCAAAGAAGGGAAAATGTAAAAAGACTGAAAAGATGTGTATTTGTTTCAACTGAGAAAGGAGAGGTCACTGAGGTCAACCTTATCCTTGCATCAGCCAAATGCCCATGCTGGATTAGAAAGCAAATGAGATGGTTAATCGGTCCAAAATGAAGTGTGTTTTAGTGGATCAGAAGGTGAAGATAATACGGACAAGATTGAATGTACAAGGTCAGCCATAATAAAAGCTAAAAAATGCAAAGATCTAATGGGAAAGAAAGACAGGAAAAGAGGTGGGATGAATACATGGAAGAACTATACAGATACACTGCAAAATGATTGTGGATTATGGATTGATCAATGGGCTTTTTGGAAAGTTAAATAGTCCTTAAAAATATTGTTAACAACAAAATCTTCAGGATTTGGTAAAATATCAGCAGAATTGTATGAAATCTTGCCAGATCATGCTGTTTCAGTGCTGCTCACAGTTTGTAAGCAGTATGAAAACCACAGCAGTGGCAGAGGACAAGAGAAGTTAAGTCTATGTACTAGTACCAAAAAGGACAGTGCTAACAAATATTCAGACTATGAAACAGTTGCACTTATTCTGCATATTAGTAAGACAATGCTTAAGATTTTGCAATTCAGACTCAAACTATATCAAGTAGAAGACCTATGAGAGGTACAAGCTGATTTCAAGGGAGTCATAGACCTCTGGATCACACTGTAAACATTAGACGTATAATGGAAAAAGTAAGACTAACAGCTGCCAAAAAAATCGGAAGCTGCTTCTTTATAATCTTTTCTTCCTTTTTCTATTTCCTTTTCTTTGTCTATTTTCTTTCTTGCTTATTCATGATTCTTCTTTACTTTCTTTGTTTTTTTTTCTAATATTTGTATTATTTTTATCTTGTTAAAAATTTATGTAATAAAATTATATATATAAAAAGAAAAAGTAAGGAAGTTTCACAAAAACACTCATCGTACATTTAACTTGTAGGCAGATCACATCATGAAAAATGCTGTAGTGCAAATCATCATCACCGCCATCATCACCTCAGATATGCTAATGAAATCAGATATGCTAATGAGTAATAGTGAGAAGGACTTAAGGAATCCATTGTTTTTTTTAAATAATTTTATTAAAAGTTTTAATTACAATAGTAAAATATAATACAAACTAAAAAGAAAATAAAAAAATAGAGAGAATAAAGTGACTTTATTCATAATTTCACTTTCTCTTCACTTCCTTTCTCTTTCACTTTCACTTTTTCTTCACCTCCTCTTAGTTAGTGAATATAAAATTCTTCATCCCATAACTCAATTCTTAAGTATAGGCAAATCCAATAAGTAATGTCTTCTCCAATCCAGGTGTCAGCAAAAAGTCCAAACAGAGCCCTGAAATAATAACATTAATTAACAAATGTAAAACTTATCTTTCAATATCTCAACTCATAAATCCAGATTTAAAAGTCATAAAGTAGTCCCAGTATCCTAGTATGAACAAAAGACTGAAATTTAACATGACAAAGAGGGATAATTTCTCCTTTAAAGAGAACAAGCTTACAAAGATCCCTTACTTTAAGTGAAAGGACAGTTAAGATACAAAGCCAATTTAAATGTAGTCATATTGGGATACATAAAGTGACTGTAGGGAAAACACTTAAATCACATGTTAAATAACAAATCCAATACACATTTTTCCAGACCAGATGTCAGCAAGTCCAAAAATAATCACCCATTACAGCATAACCCATTTTAACTCCGATCTAATAAACCAACTTTGTGTTCCTTCTTTTTGTGTAAAACAATCTTGCTCTTTAATCCATTCAGATGATTATTGATCTCTGTCTTGAGTTTCTTCAAAACTTTAAAAAGCCTCTTTTGTAAGTCCAGGAAGAAGAAATTATTTCAATTACGCTCTGGGATTAGTATTTTTATTTCCTTCTTAATTTTTAAAGCCTCATCCTTTTTTTTTTTTTTAATGTCTAATGACAAATTCTTGTTCATGTTCTCAGATACGTTTTGTTGCAAATCTTTTTCTGTAAGAGCTTCTTTTGGGAACAGACTGTTCCTAGGTACACTCAACACAGGTGACATTAGTGATTAAAGGTCCTGATGCAATTCCTCAAAAATGTCTCTGAACACCATTGTATGTTGCTTATCTTGTTATGTCTTTTGTTATATCTTGAATTTCAAAAAATAATTTTTCTTTCCCACAAAAATGCATTTGTTCTTTAAAATTAATGTCAAAGTCTTAATATTCAAAATCCAATATTCCAATGTTTTCTGAGCCCTTAACCTGTTTAAAACTTTCTATAGCCAAAACCTTGTCTTGCTTTTTTGCTGTTTATTTTGAATTCTTAAAGCCTTTAAAGAAACAGTTTCATTTTCTTATATTAAGGATTGAAGGCACTCACCTGGGGGTTCCAGCCTTGTCATTTTGAAGGTGTCTAACTTCTTTAAAGCAGTTAACAGGCAATTTCTGAAAAGTTCTTAGCAAAGGAAGTGTGACTTTAGTGTCCTTTGGAAGGCCCCCACTGCAGCTGGTGCAAGTATGGCAAATTCCCCCAGCTCCCGGTTCTCCCACTCTACAGAGACTGCTGCCATGCAGTCTCCTTGTGAGAAGCAACTGTATGGAGTGCACCTTTGGCCATCTTGTGTCCTTTCTTTGTCCAGAGAGGGTTGAAGGACCCAAATTACTCATCAGCTGCTTGTTCTTAGCAGCAATTGTCACGTCCACTTTACACAGAACTATCTTCAGTCTGCCATTCTTCCCCAGAAGTCTACCACAATTCATGACTTAAGGAATCGGTTGTTGAAGGTGAAAGACAAGAGTGCAAATTCTAATGTGAGGATCAATGTTTTAAAAACCTTAAGATTGTACCAATTGCTGGGGCCAACCCAGTGCAAATAGTTGAAAAAAAAATAGCGCAAGTAGTAATAGATTCTATCTTCCTGTAATTTTAACCATGAAATAAAGAGATGTTCACTTCTTGGGAGACAGACTATAACAAATCTCAACAAAATATTAAAGTGGAGAGAGCACTCTGCCATATTGGTGCATATTGTAAAGGCCATAATGTTGTGGTCTTCATAGCTATAATGTGTAACTGAGAAAAATGGAAAGAGTGAATGAAGAAAAAGTCATACTTTTGAGCTATGGGACATGATACAATTGGTTAGAATATCCTAACAGCAAGAAATCATTTAATTTTACTGGAAGTAAAACCACACTGTTCACTAAAATAACTAATAAAGAAGCTAATGCTTGAATATTTTGGACAAATAATAGAGAAGCAAGAGTCTTTGGAGAAGACCCATTCAGAAAATGTTAAAAACGGAATTTTTTGGAGGGCCTTTTGTTATTTTGTTTTCTTGTTGCTGTTTGTGTTTTTATGTGGGGTTTGACATGCTTATTGTTATTATATTTCAAACTGGTTTCAATCTAACTGCTCATATTTTGATTTCAGTTTTATATATACTATAAGCTGCCAAATGTCATTCTGATGTGGTGAGATAGAAGTATAATAAATAAACAAACATCAAAGTTAGTAGAACGAAGAGGCTGATACAAATCTAGATAGCTAGATATCACTGATATCACAAGAATCAGCTTTTCAGAACGCAAAGATGCAGTTACTGACAGACAGTCCTGATGAACTGTTGCCCATTAAGTCATGAAGAGTCAGAAGTGACTGAACAACTGAACAACAAACCTAAATGCCACAACTTTATTTAATGCATTATAACTCAATTTGCAAGAAGCCAAGATATCAGGGAATGCAACAGAATTAGGAGTTACTTGCAGTCCCTCCTCATCTATATGTCATGGGTGATCTATACTCTGCCGTGGGCATAAGCACTTTACTTCTGTTTATGTTCAACTGGCCGAGATTTTTTTCCCCTGTATGAGAGAGAGAGAGAGAGAGAGAGAGAGAGAGAGAGAGAGAGAGAAACTGCTGAAAACCAAATCAAATAAATAAATAATGTGTAGGAATATGATGTGCATAAATGTGTATGTATGTAGAGTGGAAAACGTAAGAGCAGGAGAATGAAGAAGAAAATTGACATTACATTTGGCTATTTCTGCCTCTTCTCTACACTAGTGCATAATCTGGGCAGCATAATCAGAAGACAGGTACTTAACTCATTTCTGTTCTCCAATGTCTGGCACTCCAACCATTTGTTTTCTGAGCTTTGATGCATAGCTCTTGCATGCAGCTATGCAAATGACCATTTTGGGAGCTTCTTGCCTCAGTGAGCTAGGACCATTTTTTATTTATATTTCTATATGCTAATTCCTTAGCTTAATTGATCCCAGTTCTTTTAGCTGACAACAAAGATTAATCTGTTGATAGTTTTCTATTTGTCATTGCTTTTAATGCAAACACTCAATATAGCCTATTGGTTATCTGCTCATGTGTATGAGAGAGAGAGAGAATGTGAAAAAAAGAGGAATGACTCTTCCAAAATGACTTATATTTGCATAATCTAAAAACAAAATACACAGGCTTCATTAGAATTATGGCAGCCTTCTCTAAATGGGTACTCTATTGAACTGCCTGCCTCCATGCCTGAAAGTTAGATTAACAAAGATTGTCCTGAGGTGTTCCTTTTCTTCAAATATAAATGGACAAAGAATGAATTGATTAAAGACTTGATTGTCTAATACTCAGCCAAATTGGGCAATGGACCTAAAAGAAAGCATCGTGAATCAATCTGAAATATTGTTGTAACACTGCCCAGTTGGTAAGGTGGAAGAAAAAAGAATAAAATAGCAATTTAATCCTGGTATCACAATCTATTTTATTCTCCCTAATATGTATGCAGGTGGATGAAGGTAGGAAGGTTGATAGCCATATCTGTGTAAGCATTTCTTAGTATGCATCGCTAATGCTTTCTTGGAGACAAAGATTGAAAGATGTTTAAGAAATGTCTGAGCTAATTAAATGAAAACTATATTTGTGTGCAGAAGCCTCAGACGCTGGTTGCTATGTATCTGGTAGTGAAAGGAGAAGGGTGTTTGTTCATGTTTGCTTTTTCTTTCTTTCCAGTTTACATTGAATATATGCCAACAAAATCTCATTACTCAGAAGTCTTTGAAACATGCGTGAAACATTAATTCAGCAGCTATACTCAAAAGGGAAACTGGAACAGGAGAGCGTGATGTCTATCGATGAATGTATGGACAGATAAAGACATAAGAGCAGGGAGCTGTTTACAGATCTTTCTATGCACCACTGTTTTCTGAAAGATTTCTTCCTCTCTAGCTAGTTACTGCAATTAATGTGGTGGCCCCATGTTCCCGTTGCAAAAGTTCTCCATAAATTAGCTCCAGGCTAAATTCTCCAGAGTATCTTTCACATTTGAATTTTGATGGCAAACCAAGCACGCTACACCCAATGGTATAAAAATGGTCCAGGACTGGTAAAGATTTTCTTGCAAAAGAAATGAGAAAAACACTAAAATTGAGGAGTGTTTTAAGGTTATCATTATTTCATTAGCCTTTGTTTGGGCAATCTGAAGATGTGAGCAGTGTGGCTTTCAGCAGCCTTCACCTTTGTAATACCTTGAGGAATAATTAAGGATCTGCTGAAGATAGAAGAGAGTTATGTGAATTGTAGAAGGACTTTGCAAGAGGAACAAATAAAAAATGGAATCAGTTCAAGAATGAAGAGTACCTGCTGACAGCATTCAAACCTCCTCGAATGCCTATGTTTTCTAAACTTTAAATCAATGCTTAAAATATTGAGACTCCTTTTAAGTGAATCTCTGGGAGAAAAACCAGTTCAGTTCAAAGGATGAAATATCTCTGGCTGATTTCCTGTCAATACAAGGTACTTTGGAGCATAATTTCCAAAATGCAGGGGCAAATTTAATGGTACTGAGGAAATCAGCTCCCCAAGATAAGGCATTGTAGGAGAAATGTGTTAGAAACATCAACAGCACCTCAGAATTAGTCTGCTAGCACTTTTCCCAACTAACAAATGTTATTAAAAGGCATAAGTTTTCATGAGCAGCAACTCACTTTATCAGATGCACAGAGTGGCTAGACTCATCTAGGATTTAAATTCAGCTGAGGTGGGGGAGGGAAGGGAGGGGAGGACTGGTTGGTTATGCAGCTGCAGGTTTCTTGTGAGACAGATTACAAGTACCTTATCAATTAACAATTGTAATCTTTTATAAAACCATTAAGTTTGTTGAGATATTCTGAAATTGCCTGAAACCGTTTGATGCATGTGAGTTCATCACTCTCTCACTTAATGTATTAATTCAATTTATATTTTATTTATTCAATTTATATGGCCCCAGATCTCAAATTCATGACTCTGGGCAGCTAGCTAACAATACTTAAAAATAAGATTAAAAACCACGTAACAAACAAATACTATATAGCACTTGAGAAACACCAACCACCAACAACAATGAACACAACCATGATATGGACTCAGCCATACATCAGCGGCCCCAGGCTTGATGACAAAACCAGGTTTTCAAGGCCTTATGAAAAGCCAACAGGGGAATTATGTTCCAGAGGGCAGACACTATGACAGAAAAGGTGCTTCTTCTAGGTCCTGCCAGACAACTCTTGCTAGCAGATGGGACCTGGAGCATGCCTCTCCAGCTAGCTCTAACAGGATGGGTGGATACAACTGGGGAGAGACATCTTGAAAGAAACCTGGTCCCAAGCCATGAAAGGCTTTAAAGGTAACTATCAGCACTATAATTGAACCAATGGTGAAGTTAAACTCTGTTATTCCAAAACAGTCACATCCTGATTATGCCCATTAATTATTTTCTGCAAATTTTATCCCATTTGTCTTCTGTAGAATCTGGGGGGTGGGGTGGAACTATGCTGGCAAAAGATGACATATATCACACTGAAGGAAGAATATGTGAAGGTACCTCTAATCTTGTGTAGATACTTGTTGGGGGATGTAATAGTGCTGTTGATGTAGATGTGGGGGCAAAGTAGATATTTGGATTTGTGGCAGGATCTGGTTCCCATATAAGTATTACTGTGCTGATGTTTCTTGTTGCTTGTGAAAATGTGCTTCAGATTTGGTGGCTGTCAGTATGCAAGTATGGGCCTGTGACCCAGTGCCAGAGAAAATGAAGTGTCATTATCCAGTATGAGCTGTAGCTTATTAATAATCTGTTTGAGTGGTTTGAGCTGTCATAATTACATTTCTGTAACTCCTGTTATTATAGGTGAACTACTTATTTACTTCCATTATGAAAATTGTTAGTTTAAACCTAATCTCTATATACTGTATATATTTCTACTGGTGAGGATCTGCATGACTTCCACTCAAAACAAACCACCAAAACTATCATTTATAGTCAGGCTTTATGGTACAACCACATTTGTTCTGACCTTCACAGAGATGCTCAATTGATGGAATTAAACCAGGCATTCAGCACATTGTACTACCCATCCAACAAGATCAATAGAACAATTAAAAGAGCCAGATCAATTCCCAGGATGGATCTATTAAAAGACAGACCACAGAAACAAAATAACAGAATACCACTGGTTGTTACCTGCAGCTCACAGCTCAGACCATCAAATGTCCATCTACATCAACCGTACCTTCATATCAACAGGTACACATAAGTGTAGAAATACTTTCACATGCTCTTCCTCTAATGTGATATATGTGACGTGGAATAGGTCTTTGATATATTACGATTGTTAATTGATAAGGTACTGTATTTCACATGTAATTTGCATCTGCACAACCAATCTGTCTTTTCCTCCCTTCTGCATCTCAGCCCAGTTTAAATCCTACATCCATCTAGCCATTCTGTATTATGCATGAGATGTGAGCTGCAGATCACAAAAGCGTATGCCTTTTAATAAAATGTATTAATCTGAAAATGTACTACCAGACTCCTTCTGGTTCTAAGATGAGGTAGCAATCTAATCTCTCACTTTCTTAATTTAAGATTAAAAAAAATTCTCCTTCCCCTTCTCTGTCCTGTTTTTGAGATTCAAAAAGACAAATTCAAATGGTCACTGATTATTCTGTTTACTAAAATTCTATACATAAAACCACATAGTCTGTTTCTAAAGAATTCTAGTAGCACCAAGTGAATTTTATGTAAACGCCATAATTCCATGTTGCTGAGGGAAAATGTTACTAATCAAAAAGAAAGATTAGCTCCACACCACCACATAGAATGACCCCACTCCAGGTCAAGCCAATCTTTTTGCCTTTGTTTTATAAAAGGAGGGAAGCAACTCCATGATATCCTTTTTACACAACACATAGTTTAGCTCTAAGAATGAACCAAAACTTGGAGCAAATCAGAATAAAAGAAAGCACATTCTATTTCCATGATGTTAATGTTGATTGGTCGTGCTCACCCATCACTAGGAGCACTTTAATTTTAAATGTCACTATATCATTTCCATCACTTCCTCTCCCTTCCTTATCCCAAGTGCCTTTTCTTACAGCACTGCTACTGGGCAACAATTTGCAATGGCCCAGAATGCCAAAATGCAAATGGAAGTTTCTAAAAGATCTGTCCAAAATATCCTGCTTCAGAATCTGAACATGCTCCTAACTTAAACATACTAAATGGGATTTGTTTATTTATTTATTGTATTTATATACTACCTTTTGTTTTTTTTTAAGCTCAGAAGTGTCTTAAATGGTTATAAAAGCATACAATAAAGAATAAAACATTTTTTTTAAAAAAAGGAGATAATGGCTGTGGAAAGCCAAGTTTTTTACACACACACACACGTTTATGTATGTATGTATGTAATGTATGTATATATTTCTTCATTTTGCCACAGATGGCAAGCCACAGAGTGGAAAACGGAAATTTCCCTGAGGTTTATGTGTACCTGAGAAGCTGATGAATTTAAAGTCATTATTTTAAGTAATCTGGCCCAGAGTTGTTAATGACTCTGTATACTAATACTAATACCTTGAATCTGGCTCAGTAGCAAGTATAACCAATGCAGGTATTTAAACACAGATTATAATATAACTACTAGCAATCAGTATCCTTATCAGTGCATTCAACAATAATTCCAGCCTCTAAGCTAGTTTCAAGGACAACCCCACATAGAATATATAATAATAATAATCCAATCTTGAGTTTACTGAAATATGAATCACTCTGGCCAATCTTTTCCTACCTCAAAATGGGTACAACTGATGTATCAAGCTTAGCTGCTAATAGATGCTCTACCACAGGCCCAATAACAATGAGGGACTCAGAAACATTTCTAAAGTGGGTCTTGTTCTTTCAGAAGGAGAGAGAAACCAACCTTTTTCAGAACAAGCAGTTCCCCTAATTACCAAGACAAATTCCTTCCATATTCTGTCTGGGACCGAGACTAAATCCTCCAGGAATATTTATAATTGGACTTACTTCATCCTGTCAAACCTCACTATAGGGAAATACTTATTATAATCTTTCAGGTCCAGTGAGATCATACCACTGCCTCCTTAAGAGCAGTTGTCCTCATTGATCCCTAAGCACCTGGACCCTAACTCTGACCCAGTCAATCTCCCATGGTTGTTCTGAATTAGCCATGATGGGCTAAAGCTGAAACGTAACCCATATAACTGGGGGGGAAAAAAAGCAAACAACAAACAAAAACATGCATTGGCCAGCTCATTTAGAAGTAAAAATGACACTATTTAAGTCATGATGAAGATGAACAATTTTATGTTGAAAGTGTTCTGCAAATTTATGCCAGCAGTCCTCCAAAGGCTGTAAAGCGATATGTCCTGGAGTAGATAGCATTAGACACTATGCAACTAAAAAACAAAACAAAAAACAAAAAAACAACCATTTGCTAGACCATTGCCTTAGGATGCAATGCAGTAGCAAAGTAAGCTATCTTTGCTGGCCTCCCTACTATTCAGTAGCTATATACATTCTAATGCATGTTCATTTGGAATCAGCTCTTTACAATCAGTAATCTAGCTGTTGTCTGATCTGCTTCATTGCCTAGAGCTCTCTGATAAAGTTAGGGAATATTCTGTACTCCACAGTGTTGGGGAAGGCACTCCCTTGCTCTTCCAGTGTAAGATTGAGGAACTGAGAGGATCACCAGCTTTGGTTACTTGGAAAAACAAAACAGAACTTTCAGGAATCCATTGAATACTATAACTCTCTCAGGGCAGACCACTTTAGTGGGACCCCCATAGAAGAAAATACATACCAAAATTACTCATCTATACCTACCCATAATCTTCTTTCAGCTTTCCTTTTTTATTCACTGAAATGTCTACTGATAGAATTTCTGATCGCCTGATGACTTCTGCCTGTGAAGCTATAGGTCTGTGTGCCAAGTACCAACCTTTGAGAAGCTTGCATAGATTCAGCAAATAATCCTATGACAAATCAAAATGTTTATGACAGCATGAAATAGAGGAAGAACATTTCCAATCATTGGCTAAGTTAAACATTACTATATTGATTGCATTGTTTATATTAACATCCTGTTTAATAGAAGTATCTCAAACTGCATTCAGATGATCAAGGTGTATTCAGAAATAAAGAAATAAGCAGTTCTTAAACAGGCCAAACAGTAAATTCTTGTATACCATTCTCCTTTTTAGTACCTCTTCTTTTCAGTAACTAATTCCTGCTACAAACAATGAAATTAAATGAAACTAGGTTGCCTGAGGGAAACCATATGTGGCTGATTTGGAGTCAAATTTGCACTTGAAACAACAATAAATACAGTCTAGTTTGATTCTCTTTATTCAGAAAGGGCAGGACAGTATGGGAAGAAAAGGTGTTCATGTTTCTCAAACTATCTGACAGTTTCCAAGTGGAATTTTGCCAACTTTTTCCTCTAGGAGATAGGAACGGGGTACTTAGGATCCCAAGAAACTTAGACACAGACACTGATGCTTCTACCCTCCATTTTAGGTTTATGTTTTTGTTTAGTTTTGACATTAAATATTTTTTTTCCTGCCTTTTTCAGCACTGAACAACAGAGAGGAGGGCCAAGAAAATAAAATAGAACAGAATAAAGCATCCAGCACCCAGAGAATCATAAAAACAGTTATTTTTTATGGCAAACCAATAAACAGGCAAAGGAATACCTGGCAGATCAATCTGCTTTCTGGCAGCTAGCATAGCGGGAGCAGTGCTGGTGGTGACAGTGAGGCCTGGAGGTGTTGGAGACCCTCAGCAGTGTGTCTTCTGGGGCGGCAGTGCTGGTGAATTTATTGATTTTTTAAAAAATGCTGGTGGGCCACATGTGGCCTATGAGCCATATGTTGTGCAGGCCTGCTGAATTGCCTATTTCAGCTCGTTTACCCATTTTCAATTTAAATTATACAACTGTGACGTGAAAATGGTTTTTTATTTACATCTAAACCTCAAAGCCATTTTAACTCTTTTCTCCTATCTTAATCTCCATGTTTCTCATAATAAATGGTCACTTCCATGTGTCCACTATGCCATTAAGGAAGTTTCCTGATTCTGTAATAACTTATTACTTATTACATATTACATCAGAAGCAGATTCAGGCCTTGCAACTGGATTCCAATGTATCTGCTCACTTCTACCTGTTTCTCACCTTATACACTTATGCCCCATCCCACCCCATCCCAAGTATCTACCCATTGTCACAATAATAGCAGTCTTCCAGCATTGTCTGTTCTGCCTCTCAGCGAATTAGTTGCTTTTAATATGGTGTCATTGTAGATTGAAATATTAATCTGAAATGTCTTGAAGTTTAGAAATACCCATGTTATTTATTAGTCCATGCTAACAGTGCCTGTACTTACTATGAGTCATCTGTTAAAAAAAAAAATAGATATCACCACATTGTATACTAATGCATACCAATTTATTCCAATACAATTTCAGAATAATTCTTTATTAGGTGGTTTTGGCAAGGGATTTCATAAAATAAACGGCTACCTGTTTTATAAATGGTCACTTGGAGCTCATTTGCAAGTATGATCAAGAATGGAAAATCTGGAGTTCTGTAACCCTCTTAGCAGAAATAAGATACTAAGGTTTTAAGATAACAGGAGGAAACAGAAACCCTCCCAGGAAAGGCATTGTTTTCCATTATAGGGCCTAAGGCTGGAGTTCCAACTCTCATCAGCCTTAGTAAGGCCAATTATCAGTAATGTTAAACACTGTACACAAAAACATTTAGAGAAACACAGGTAGGAGAATCCATTCTAAAACCTTTAGTACTGTATATATGTGATGTGAAACCTTAACATAACCCTATAATTTTCATGTGTCTCTCATTTTGGAAACATTGGTCATCAAAAGGACTTAGTGAAAAGCACTTTGATTTCTAAAAGAAATTCCTGGTTCTCTGTTGTCAAAGAATAGAACTGGGCACAGACAGAGTTTCAATATTCTCCACTAAATTTATGGGCAGAGAAATTGGGTGAAATAATTGCTCCAAGTTTCTGGCCAAAAGTAGATGGTCCAAAAGAGAGGAAAAGAAGTATAGAAGCCCAGCAAGACAAAGCTCAATCTAAAAAAGGTGCAAGAGCTCTACACGCTGCCCTTAGGAGAAACCTCAGAGGGAGGGGACTGAAGACAGAACAGGCTTAAGAAACATTGATGCATACTAGTAATAGTATAGAGCATAGTATTTAGGTAATAGTAACAGGTAACAGTAATAGAGTATAGTATATTGAATAGTTTTAGTAGTGACTATAGTATAAACTTTGTCATAGTAACTGAATAGTAATAGTACTATTACTATTCAATTACAATTAGTATTGTAATTGAATAATAATAGTATTGTAATAGTAAGTATAGTAATTGTCATACTAATAGTAATTATCATAGTAATAGTATAGTGATAGCAATGGAATAGAATATAGGAAGCATTCACTTATCACTTTCGTATGTTTGTTTTTAAAAATAAAACATCTCCCAATCCTTATAGGGAGATATAAAGGAACCAGCTGTCTGGGGCCCAGTGCTTTTGTGTCTCTCTTGGGTTTGGATCAGTCCAGTTGGGCATGGTTTAAAAAAGAACCCATGACAGTGTGAAGAAACCCAAGATGTTTGTTTAGATCCTTGGTTATTTAAATAAGAATTGGATCACTACTCTCACTCCCGATACTTTTCCACATCTCTTCTTCTTTGAAAGAATTTCAAAGCAAATTCTGTTTCATAAAATTGAATAAGAACAGATTTTTTTTTAAATGGGAGAATTTTGGTGTGGCACTAAAACTTACAGTACAGTTGGATCATTCTATTAGTTGATCTGCTCAGGAACCAAAGGCAATGCAATCCTAGTCCGCATGTCAAGCAAGACAGTGACATTCCCCTTCTTCATTTCAAAACAGTCTGTTGTTGAACAGTTTGGACAATGAAACAGAGAAGTAGTAGTATGTGTTTTCTGATGTTTACATTGTAGCAATGACAGGAACAAGTAATCATTCATGCAGAGGTGCTTCCATCTCATCATGTAGAAAGTAGCTTGGCCATGACAGATTCTTTTTGTAATAAGACAATGCAGTTCCCAGGAGCCAGAATTTCTGAATCATATAGGCATCGTACAAATATTTTGCAAGATAATTGGTGACAGTCAACAGGAAGAGCAACCTTCAAAACAGATTGAAAGTCAGTACAATTAACATGAACAAAATTTAGTCATGGAATGAGACGTTCCAGTAAGTATGTCCTTGCACAACCATGTCCAAATCCTGCTCCCCCCATATCCCCCCAGAACTGTGTTGATATTTCATTGTATCACTGAGCGCCAATTGTCCAGGCCCTTCATGATAGTGTAAATTGTTAGCCTATAGGTACAAGCTAATATTGACAGCTGAATGATCACATGCCATCTATTGCTATAAATCTTCTGTTAAACTGGTATTGGGCACTCAGTAAAAACCTTTGTTAACAACAAAAAATAAACACTAGCTCTCACTGTCAAACTGAAATGGGGTTGCTTGGTTGAAACAATTGCATAATTGCTTTGCAAGATGTCTATACTCAGCAGACCCCAGAACATTATCAATCCTTAAACACATTTAGTGTCCTGAGAATCAGCTTTTATCCACATAGACAATTAAGGCTAAAGCTGCTGAGGTTCTAGAGTCAGGTGAATTCCTCTAGTATTCCCATTTGTACTTTCTCTCTCCCTCTCTCTCTTGCCCATTTACCCTGAACCATGCTGTGATAAATCACAGCAGCAGCTTGGAAATTACTTATTTTATTTTCCTGCAATGTCCCAGAACCCTGGCATGTGCTTTATCCAGAGAACTGCAGAAAAATGCGCATAAGAAATGCACATAAGAAATTCCAGATTCTGCCACTGCCCTATGTAATCTGAAGACTGAGGGAAAAAGCAACTGGATGATAAGCAAATCAGAAAGACCCTAGCAATGAGGTCAACCCAAGATATTTTGTCAGATGTTTTCTTTAACCTGTAGCTGGACCTGTCTAAGTTACAGCAGTATGTTTAAAGCTCTATCATTATTGATGGGATGAGATTTTATTATTTTGGCTTTGGGTGCTACCGTTTAGGTTACATTTACAAAATTCCAAGAAATATGTAAAATCTCTGTAGAGAGGGATTTTTCTCTAGTGAGAAAAAAGAGCAAATGAAAGAAAAAGGTGGATCTGAGTGTTTGTGAAATGCCATTGTTCATCATAAATGGAGCAATGATTTGGAAAGACCTATATGAGTGCGTGCATCTCCCCAACCTTAGCTTCTACAATGGGAACATGCATAATAAGGCCGTTTACCAATACATATTTCCCTCTTTAGTACATAATGGTAACCTGAATAAAAGGTTTGAATTACAAAGCAGGCTAACACAGCACATTCTCTGAGCAATGACTGTTATTTGTGTCAAGAAAATAAAGAGAGGTTGTGGGAAAAAGCAAGGGACTGAACAAAAGTGATTGTGAGAGAGCAACTGAGAAGGAGTCAGGACTTATCTAATTCAAATGAAATAAAAGGTACAGCACTGGAAATTACTTTTTTAAAAAATGTGCTACTGTGTACTATATTTCACCTAGCAGACAATATTAACAGGATTAGGAAATACTTTAACTTTTATGCAACTTTTAAAGGGGTACATTCTGTTCTTTATGAAGGCAAATCCATAACATTGTGCCACAGATGAATAAGTTTTATTGGGGGTAAAACTACTCCCAATCCTGCCCCAATTTCAGAATTCCCAGTTGTAATACTAGCACTGCTGCTCAGCATCTGGAAGGGTTTTTATCCTAACACTATTGTCAGCAAGTCCTGATTAGTGTTGTAAGCTATTTTTGTCTTACCAAAAAAAGATGGAGCAATTGCCATTTGTTCTGTATGTGTGTATGTGTATGAGGAAAATTCTTTGAAAAGCTGCTGTACCAGCAGAATGGATTGATGAAGATAAAGATAAAAGAATATAGCATGAAAGCATGAGAAATAGAAATAATGGATTTCCAAGAAGCGCAAACAGGATGTTTTCAGCTGAAATACTATCCATATTTTTCTGAGACAGTCCCATTGACTCAATGTGCATACTTTGAAGTAGACATAAAATTGTGGGGCTAATGAATTAAGAATTTAAATCTAAGAGATCCTGGATATTGATATATAAAATATAGATATTTAAAAGCATTTGCTTGAGGAGGGGGATTAGATGAGGACTGAAATCATAGTTTAGCAGTATGTTTGCTTACTGTACACACATATAGTTGTGTTTTGTATTATTATTGCAAGAAAAGGCAGAAGCGTTGGAGACTGAAAACCTGCCAGAATAAAAAGAATGACTGAGATGGGTGCAGAGAGGAATGAAATCTATATATTACTAAAACTCTCATGTCTGTAACTTCAACTAGGCAAAATGGTGCGTCATAGGGCAACAATTTTTGAACCAAAGTACCTCAAATGGGCTAACTTACAGAATGTATCCAAAATCTGGGACCCATTACTCCCATGGGATTGAACTTTGGGAAATCTATGACTGCTTCAGTTTTACTGCACTGCCACATTGCCACAGTCAGCCCAGGTCACATTATTGTCATGGGCTTATTCCCAACCTCTTTCTCACCCCCCTCTGTCCCCTGTGCTCAATAGGCTGGGGGCAAGGCCTGATGGGCAAGTGGTGATTGGCTGCTTTGGAACTGAGGCTGAAATTTTAAATCTCAATGGTGGTGGACATTGAGGGAAGGATGAGGCAGCGACGTGGATGCCTTCTGGTGAGGTAGGGCTGGCTGGGGGGCACTGGTGGTTGATGGGTGACCTGCTTCATCCCTCGAGGGAAGGGGCCCTTGGAGACATGCCAGAATGGGGAGTGGGGGTGCAATTTTCTTCACAGTTTGCAGCTCCCTTTGTTCCACCTCTGCCCAGCAAAGTGGCAGGCAGTTCTGTGACAGAAATTTTAAATCTCTTAATAATGGTGGACATTGAGGGAAGGATGAGGCAGCAACCTGGATGCTTGGTGGTGATGTAGGGCTGGAGGAGGAGGAGGAGGAGGAGGCGGCTTCATCAGGGCTCTCCTGAGAGTCATGAGGGGAGGGCAAATAGTGCAAGCCTATGTTATATATGGAAAGGGAAGGGAAGGGAAGGGAAGGGAAGGGAAGGGAAGGGTAGGGAAGGGAAGGGAAGGGAAGGGAAGGGAGGAAGGAAGGAAGGAAGGAAGGAAGGAAGGAAGGAAGGAAGGAAGGAAGGAAGGAAGGAAGGAAGGAAGGAAGGATTTCTGACACTCCCTGCCAGCTTCCCCGAAGTAAATTCAGTGGGGAAGCTGGCAGCAAGTCATAAGTCTCTCACATGCCTACTGCTTTTTTGCCCTTGGTCATTCTATTTCTCTGTTTAGGTAAGGAAATATCTCTGAAATGATGACCCAGTGGGTCATGGGTTGTCTAGTCTAATAATGAATAAATTAAACTTCCTTCCAGGGGAATTTGTAAAGGCCTACCTGAGTGTAAATTCCCATCCGGACCTATAACCCACAGTATATGTAGATTGGCCATTTTAGAACCTTGGTGTCCAGTCCTACTGGAAGAAAGGAAACAAAAAATTAATTACTTTACATTTTACTATAGTGTTTATTTATTAGATTTTTATGCCATCTTTATTTTTGATTAACTCAAGGCAGTGTACACACCTGAGAGAGAATAACTGGTCCAAAATCACCCACCTGGCTCTCATCCCTACAAGAGGCTAGAAGTCACCGTTTTCTGTTATTGGTACCTTAGCCGCTACACCAAATTGGCTGTTAATATTGCCATGTCAATTCTGTATGTAAACCAAAAATGGTTATTCCTCAATATTCACATTTCAGAATTTTGTTATATTGATTGATTGATTGCATCAATTAATCAATCACATGGAGAAAAATATTTCCAGAAGAATTGCAGCCAAAATAATGGCTGAAGCTAACAAAAATTTGAAATCAAAATTCAGATTCGTCCATGCCTATCAGATTTTTGATGTTTCTTTTGGTGTGTGTGTGTGTGTGTCCTTAACTTGAAGTCAGAAGAGCATTGATGATTATAAGAAGACTGAAAACTAAACCCAGTGAAAAGAAATAAGGAGCTGGATATGTTTGGCTTCAAGGAAAAAACCAGTTGAGAGAGGGTATGATATTACTCTTCAAATACCTGAAGGGATGTCACATTGAAGAAGGTCACAACCTGATCTCTCTTACTTCCAAGTTTGGGATGCAGAAGAATGGATTTAAGTACAGGAAGGCAGCTTCTGATTGAATGTTGGGGGGGGGGGGAACACCTAAGTCACAGATTTTCTAGGGTAGACCCAGAATCAGTCTGCCAGCCTTCCTTCCTCCCTCTGTCCCTCCCTTCCCCTTGTTTGCAAGAAACTGAATTGGGTACAAATTTCAATGGAACTTTGGAAATACAATTAATTTTGAATCCAATTCCTAAATATTGTTGGAAGGAAAAATACTATATAAAAGAGTACAGTATGGTTATTTCTTACCCTTTATTCAGTTCAGATAATTTATGTTGGCGCCTGACCAGCATAGAGTATAAAGTAGACAATACAAAATGAATACTGTAATTTTGTATCTATAATGGTAGATGCTAATAGCCTTAAATAAGTTTACAGTAAAATACCTTTACAATTAATTTATAAACTAAAAACTGAAATTAAGTATATAAGTCCCAAGTCTATATTTTTTATAAGTCTTAAACTATAAAATAACAATAAGGCTAAAATCTATAGGATTAAGAACTATGAATGAATAACATCCCCATTCTAAGATCTGTGAGTTTTTTAAAAAAAAAATTCTGAAGCAACTTGTCTTAAGTGATTTAAAATAATCTGGCCTAGGTCTAGCCCTAACACTGGGATAGTATCTAATAAAATTAAAATAACTGCTATCTGCTACTTAAAACAGTTTACAATAATAAAATTAGATATTAACATTGAAATTACAAATATAGCATGTAACCCAATTAACACTTACTAGATATCAATTCCCATTGTACTTTATACACTGCTGCACGGAATTTGGCTATATTATAAGTAATAGAAAAGTCATTATCCAAAAGTAATAAAAATGTATAACACTGATTTGTACAGCCTGGTATCCTTACAAGTAATGGATGAATGAGAAAGTATGAATATACTGTATCTGCATATGTATAATGGAGTTGGAAGACCTGAAGGACCAGGTTGGGGATAGATCCTCCTGGAGAAAATCTATATGGTTGCTAATTGTTGACACTGACAATAGCACATAATTAATCAGCCAATCAATGTATAATGGAGAAGAATATATTCCATAGTTTCTACGTGGCCATCAACATGCAGATACAAGCAGTCCATAAAAAGGATCCTTTATATTTTCCTTCTAGCACAGCTGAGGGGAAGGGACTGAAATGTGCCAAGGCACCTTCTATATTTGGGCATTTCTAACCATGTTAGATGGGAAGCAGATATTATCCTAGGTTTGAAACTTTTGCTAATGGGATGATTTGAGATTCTGGGCAGGTTAGATTGTTATGTTATACAAATTATACATTTTCTTATGAGGCTCTAGCTTGGTCATATTCCTTTGGGAGTAAATGGGTGAGGGATAACCCTATATAGACAATTTATTTAATACAGTTATTTTCCATGAAGATTGTAAGTGTTAGCATTTTAATGCAAAATATGAAATAACTTTGTTTAAAAATTCAGCTTGGTGGATTGCATTCTTTAGATAGGGCTGGACTTAATCTTAACACATCTGTTATTAATATTTCACTTTCTTTCCTCTTAACTTTTGTTTGATTTCATCTGACAGTTATGTTACTTATATGCTCCTTGCATATTCTTATAATGATTATGAACATTTGCTATTCAACATGTTTTTTCTATTTTTCCCATTATTCTTATTTTCCCATTTTTCAGGTACTTATTTAACAAATTCTCCATGATATGTCCTTTCATGCTTCCCCATCTCCTCTTTCACGTTCTTGTCTATACTTCTCCCTCTTCTCTTGCTGCTTGGTACTTTTTCACATGTTGCTTCTGATTTCTCTCTCACTCTCCCTTCCACCTCTCGCTGCCCCTCTGGCCAAGTTGTGATACTAATGTATGGTAATGGTATAGTTAGAAATGCATTTGTTCTCCCCCTTCCTTTTCATCCCTGTTTATTTTTTTTTTCCTGCAGTATTATTAAAACTGCTCCATCAACTGGCTGTAATGGGAGTGCCTGTATTTTCTCTTTTGCCTCTATTCATGACATGACATAATGCCTGCCCTCGCTAAGATGCTATAACACCAAGATAATTGAAACATAACTCACTGTAAATTACAGACTGCTGTTCAAGGCAAGGGCCCAGCCATGCTTCCTAGGGTACATTCCTTTAAAGGGGGATGCATAGACAAAACAAAGCCATTTGAAGTCCAGTCTAAACATGGGAGTGCAACAGGATAAATGAGCATTGAAATCCATATAGAGAGGTAGTTGAGGACAGCCAGAAATAGCCTTAGCTAGACAGAGATAAAGGCTCAGTGGAAATGTGGTCATGCTTAACTGCACGGTTAACTGCTTAAGAATCATCAGCTACAAATGTCAACCATGATCAGTAGAAGTGTGATCATGGTTGGCATTAGTAGCTGATGATTCTTAAGCAGTTAGCAATCGATGAGATATTTGGCCCAACTGCAGTACTTTGGAAGCTGTCATCCCACATAGACCAGGCATAACTCCTCATTTGTTTATTCTCTTTATTTCTTATCAGAGAGGGATTATTCATTCTGAGACTGGAAATGTGAGAAAGTATGATGCTTTTAAGCTTAGCAAGAAAATATATACCTAAAGTATCCAATACTTATAACCTGACCTTTAATTAACCTGGAAATAAATACTACTGTATTTAGTAGGGATTAGAAAACTTATATTGATGAGGTAGTTCAAAGTTGTTTTGTTTTGTGTAATGGTTATGAAAATGATGACCTAGTGTGAGTGAGTGAGAAACACATTAAAATGGAGCTAGAATATTCTTGGGAGAGGAAGATATGGGATACTCCCACATACCAGAAGTATTGTATGTCAGGTTCGGTCAGCACGAGGTTTCAGGGAAGCACGGGGCTGCAGGGAAGCTCGCAACCAGACCACGCGGAATCCACCGGCGGTAGCTAGCGGGGAAAAGAGGAACCGAAAGCGCCGCTAATTAACGAGCCACCTGCGGCCAGCTAAACAGGAAAACCGCAGCGGAAGCTTTTAATTACGAACTGATAACGGCGCGAGCAAGCAAGGAACGGGGCCGCAGGGCAGCGAAACAAGATCGCAACGCAGCACAGAACCCGCGGGTCTGCACGTAGCAGGGAGGGGCCAACCCAGCCGGAGGGGGACTGGCAATCAAGGACAATGGACTCTGACCGACCCTGCCATCATGAACGATCAGGGGGACATTGGGGGGCCTAATTGCCCACAGCCGCAACGCGATCACGAGGCGGGAAAAAGCGCGGGAAGGGGGAATATAACAAGTGATGCAATTGTACCAAGCCAGTCCTGGCTTTGCTTGTGACTACTACGTTACGCATGAGTAAACCTTCTTTGTGAACCACACGTGTCACGAGAGTTTCTCTGTCGAACGGGGCAAATCTCACATAAAGCCAGGACTCACCGTCAGCGCTACCCGGTACCACCGAGGAGCGTTTTCTTTCTCAATACAGGCATGACCAGCGACGAGGAATCCGTGGGTCAGCTGGAGCGCGAGGGATCCAGGCTCGCGGAAGGGCGGTCGGAGCCGCCCGGGAGCGACGGGGCAGCGGCCAGGGCCGGGCGCACTCCATCCGAGCGGTGGTCGATGGGCGTGAATCAAGGACCAGACGATTCGGGCGTTACGATGACCCGGGGTTCGGGGTTCCGGGACCGAGAGTGGAGCGAGAAATTCGCCCGACTAGAGGAGAGAGTCGAGCGACGCCTAGACGCCGTGGAGGCGATGCTCCAGACCCTACTGCAGAGAGTGGGGCCACCGGCGGTAAACGAGGAGGCGAGCGACAGGGGGGCGGTCCGACACCCCCGCCGGCACCACCCACGGCGCCCCGGTCGGAGGACCAACGGGCGGCAGACGCCCTGAGACTTCGAGGTATCACTGGGAAGTTCTCAGGGGACCCCGAACAGCTGCCGCACTTTCTGACGCACGTCAGGGGGTTCATGCAGAGGGGTGGTCACCTATTCGCTAGAGACGAGGACAGGGTATCCTACGTGGCCGAGCTGCTAGATGGCCAAGCCGCCAGCTGGGTGATCGGGCTGTACGATGCCAACGCGGCGGAACTACGGAGTTTCCCGGACTTCATGCAGGCGCTCCGGGACAGATTCGAGGACACATTGAGCGCCAAGCGGGCGGAGGACGACATCCTACAATTCAGGCAGCGGGGCAAATCGGTATCGGAATATGCCCTGGAGTTCCGGAGGTTGGCCGAGAAGCTCGCGGACTGGCCGGAGTCCCTGAAGGTGAAGTATTTTAAGAGGGGACTCAACCCAGAGATCCTGGAACGGGCACTGGGGCGGGACGACCCGGCCACAGTGAAGGATTGGATCTGGCTGGCCGGAACGGCGGAATCGGCGTGGCGGCAGATCCAACAGAGCACAAGACGACGGGACCAGACGAGGGACCGGCCGAGGGAGAGGACCCCCGAGGAGAGACGGAGCGGTCGACGGCAGTCCACCGGGAGGCGAGAGGCGACCAGAGCCCCGAATCTGTGTTTCCGATGCGGAGGCAGAGGCCACCGAGCGGCGCAGTGCCCGACGGAGCGGGAAGGCGCCCCACCACGGCCCGAAGTCAAAACCCCGCGTGCAAACGGGAAAAGGACCGGTGACCGACCGCGGAAGGGGGCAGTGGCGGCGGTGACCGAGAAAGGACGCGGGGGTGGTCGACCCCAGAGACAGCATCCTCCGGAGAGGACTCGGAGCCGGCGGGAAACGAGGCGCGCTCGCACTGAACGGCGTCCCAGTGCGAGCAGGGAGTCGAGGCGCGCGGACCCAATAGGAGACGAGGACTGCCCACCGTTCCGGGTGAGGATACACGTCCGGGGGTGAGATCCGGAGGGGAGGCGCAGCTACGGGCGCTACTGGACTCGGGCTGCACCCACTGCTTGATGCACCCAGCGGTGGTCTCGGGGCTCGGGCTACAGCTGAGGCGCCTCCGGGAGCCCATTTCATTCAGCCAGTTAGATGGCACGCTGGCAGGGGGGGGACCAGCTCAGTATTACACCGAGCCGGTCCAGATGACGATCGGGAGTCACCGGGAAGAACTGAGGTTCGTGGTGGTCCCGGTGGCCGACTACGCGGTGGTACTCGGCTTGGCGTGGCTGCGGCGGCGGAACCCACGAGTCGACTGGACGGCGGAGGCAGTGCGGTTCGGGGTCGACAGACCGGCAAGGGGCGAGAGCAGAGGGGACCGAGCCGTGGAGACGGAGGCAGCCGCAACCACCGGCGGACAAGCGGAGGGTCCGGGACACCGGGAGACGGGACGAGAGCAGATGGGGCCCGAGACCCGGGCGGCGACAGCAACAGCAGCAGCAGCAGCAGCAGCGCCGGGACCCCGGAGACCCGCCACGATCCCGAGGCGAGGGGAGGCAGCGGCGACTGGCGAGGCAACCGCAAAGCGAGGGGCCGGACCCGGGAACCCCCGACGGGCGGCGGAATCCCGAGGCAGTATCGAGACCTGGCGGCAGCGTTCGGGGAGAAGGAGTCTGACCAGCTCCCACCACACCGGCCCAGTGATTGCGCCATCGAGCTAGAGCCAGGAGCGACCCTGCCTAAGCCAAAAATGTACTCCCTGTCGAGGAGGGAGATGGGAGCCCTGCGCGAGTTCATAGACAAGAACCTAGCACGGGGATTCATCCAACCCGCGAAGTCACCATTAGCGGCCCCGGTGTTATTCCGGGAGAAGAAGGACGGCTCGCTCCGTATGTGCGTAGACTACCGGGGGCTGAACGCAATCAGCACGGAGTACAAATACCCCCTCCCCTGATGAAGGACTTGATGTCGCATCTGTCGAAGGGGAGGGTGTTCACAAAACTGGACTTGCGCGAAGCCTACTTCAGAGTTAGGATCCGCGCAAAAGATGAGTGGAAGACGGCGTTCAACACCCCGCTCGGAAGCTACCAGTTTTCCGTGATGCCGTTCGGATTAAAAGGGGCCCCGGGGTATTTATGCAGCTAATTAATGAGGTGCTGCACGACCTACTCTACCGGGCGTCCTGGTCTACCTGGACGACATCCTCATCTACACCGAGACCCTGGCGGAGCACGTGAGCCTGGTGCGCACGGTGCTCCAGAGACTGCTGAAGGCACAGCTGTACGCAAAGCTCTCAAAATGCGAGTTCCATCGAGAGCAACTAGACTACCTCGGCTACCGAATATCCAGCCGGGGAATTGAGATGGACCCGGCGAAAGTAAGGGATGTCCTGGGCTGGGAAGCGCCGCGAACCCGGAGGCAACTCCAAAGCTTCCTAGGGTTTGCGAACTTCTATCGTCAGTTCATCCCGAACTTCGCCCAAATCGCCCTTCCCCTAACCGACCTGCTAAAAACCAAGGGCACTGGGAAACCCCCAAGCCCAGCATGGCACTCGCGTGGACTGCAGAATGCCAGGGGGCGTTTGAGGAACTAAAACAGCGGTTCACCGCGGAGCCGATCCTGCGCCATCCCGACCCAGACCGGCGGTTTATAATCCAAGTGGATGCATCAGACGTGGCAACGGGAGCAGTCCTGCTCCAACCCAGCCCGGAGGGGCCATCCACCCGTGCGCCTACGCCTCCCGCAAATTCACCGAGACGGAGAGGAGGTGGATGGTGTGGGAGAAAGAGGCGTACGCGGTCAAGTGGGCGCTGGCCACGTGGAGGCATCTACTGGAGGGGGCAACTGAACCGTTCGAGGTGTGGACGGACCATAAGAACCTCGAGGCCCTGAAGACCCCGCGTAAGCTATCCCCCAAACAGGCACGGTGGTCCCAATACTTCGGGAGGTTCAGGTTCACACTGAAACACATCCCCGGGAAGCGCAACTTCTTAGCGGATGGACTGTCTCGCATGCCCCAACACGCCAGCCTACGGGAGGAGATCGTGGACTCCGTCATCCCCGCCAGCAGGCTGGCTGCAAAGGCGGTGACCCGAAGCCAGACCAAGGGGGAGCGACGGGACGCGGCGTCTGAAGTAAGGCAAGGGTTCGCGGAGGCAGCGGAGCGGGACGGTTGGCTCAAGCAGAACCGAGAGGCGCTAACCGGCCAAGAGGGGTTGTGGTGGCACGAAGGAAAGCTGTACGTGCCCGAGGGTTGCCGACGGGAGGTCATGGAGAGAGCCCACGACAGCCGGAGCGCGGGGCATTACGGCTTCGTAAAGACACTCCACTTAATCCGGCGGCAGTTTTGGTGGCCCACGCTCCGGAAGGACGTGGAGGCGTACTCAGGGGGTTGCCCGGTGTGCGCAACGGCGAAAGGAGCCAAAGGCAAACCTAGAGGCCTACTCCAGCCGGTAGCGGAACCCGACGGCCCTTGGCAAGAGGTCGCCATGGACTTCATAGTGGAGCTCCCGGAGAGTAAGGGGAAGACCGCCATTTGGGTGGTCACGGACTTATTCTCCAAACAAGCGCACTTTGTAGCGTGCCGGCGAGTCCCCACGGCCGAGGGGCTGGCGAAACTGTTCGTGCAACATGTCTACCGACTCCACGGCGCACCTCGACGTATCGTCAGCGATCGGGGCGGCAACTTCATCGCGCGGTTCTGGCGGGAGTTCCTGAAGCGGGTGGGGACGAAACAAGCCCTATCCTCCGCGGCGCACCCGCAGACGGACGGAGCCACGGAACGCCTGAACGGGGGCTCGAACAGTACCTGCGCTGCTACGTGGGGCACCAACAGGACGATTGGGCGGAGCTACTACCATTCGCGGAGGTGGCATACAACAACGCCGTCCACAAGAGCACCGGGTTCTCTCCGTTCAAAGTAGCCACCGGGAGAGAATTCGTCCCCATGCCGGAGCTGCCTCAGCCGGAATCCCAGATCAACTCCCTGGACGCCTGGTTCGCCCAAATCGACGAGACCCGGCGAGCGGCGCACGCGGCATTGCAAAGAGCCAAAGCCGACTACAAGAAGCACGCGGACCGCAAGAGGCTCCCCGAGGAAAAGTGGAAGGTGGGGGACCAGGTGTATCTGTCAACCAAAAACCTAAAGACGCACCAGGCATCGAAAAAACTCAGCCCGAGGTTTGTGGGGCCGTTCCCCATTTCGGAGGTCATCAATCCGGTGACCGTCAGGCTGACGCTCCCGAAAAGCCTCGGGAAGATCCACCCGGTGTTCCATTGCAGCCTGCTAAAGTTGCACCAGCCGGGGAACGCCTGGCACAAGGCGGAGGGAGTACCACCACCCATCATGGTCGGGGGGGAGCAGCATTTCGAAATCAACCGGATACTGGACGCCCGGAGGCACAAGGGGCAGACCCAGCTCCTAGTGCAATGGAAACATTTCCCCAAGTCCCACAGCGAATGGGTGAGTAAAGCCCACATAAGGGCGCCGGACCTAGTGCGGGACTTTTACAGTAAATACCCCGGGAAGCCGAAATAGGACCGAGGGGGGGAGTTGTTGTCAGGGGGGCGGCATGTCAGGGTTCGGTCAGCACGAGGTTTCAGGGAAGCACGGGGCTGCAGGGAAGCTCGCAACCAGACCACGCGGAATCCACCGGCGGTAGCTAGCGGGGAAAAGAGGAACCGAAAGCGCCGCTAATTAACGAGCCACCTGCGGCCAGCTAAACAGGAAAACCGCAGCGGAAGCTTTTAATTACGAACTGATAACGGCGCGAGCAAGCAAGGAACGGGGCCGCAGGGCAGCGAAACAAGATCGCAACGCAGCACAGAACCCGCGGGTCTGCACGTAGCAGGGAGGGGCCAACCCAGCCGGAGGGGGACTGGCAATCAAGGACAATGGACTCTGACCGACCCTGCCATCATGAACGATCAGGGGGGACATTGGGGGGCCTAATTGCCCACAGCCGCAACGCGATCACGAGGCGGGAAAAAGCGCGGGAAGGGGGGAATATAACAAGTGATGCAATTGTACCAAGCCAGTCCTGGCTTTGCTTGTGACTACTACGTTACGCATGAGTAAACCTTCTTTGTGAACCACACGTGTCACGAGAGTTTCTCTGTCGAACGGGGCAAATCTCACATTGTATGGGTAATAATTATTACCATTACAAGAAAGTTTTCCTTTTTACAGGGTTTTCCTTTTTCCTCTCTTTATACGGATGCAAATATGTATATGTATATATAAGTAGCAGACAACCATAAATCTAAGACTTGATAGAAACATTGCATGATTCTCCGAGCATATTTGAGGGAAATCCAAGACTTTCATAACCTAATCAGCACTAGGGTTGAGCCTTTATAAACCATGCCTCTAAGAATTAAAGAGAGCCAGTTTGGTCCAGTGGTTAAGGCATCAGGCTAGAAACTCACAGGAGACTGTGAGTTCTGGTCCCACCTTAGGCATGAAAGCCAGCTGGGTGACTTTGGGCCAGTCATTCTCTCGCAGCCCAACTCAGCAAACAGGGTTGTTGTTGGGGGGGAAATAGGAGGAAGAAGGTATGTTTGCTGCCTTGAGTTACTTATAAAAATAAGAAAGGCAGGATAAAATAATAATAATAATAATTTGCTTTTTGACAGCCCATGGGCATAGGCCATCTGTTGGATAGATCAACTCAGGATTGGAGACTGCAGGTGACACATGTTTCTAAAAACTATTCCTGCAGGGCAAGGAATTAATTTGGAAGTGGGGTTAGGGAGAAGAAGTTAGCTTTCTGATGAATGGGACATATCCAGAACTTTTCAGTACATGCAGTGTAGATCAGAAGCTACATCCTGTTGTAAACAAATAAAGTATTTTGGTAAGAGAAGCTTGTAGTGGACAAAATACTACATCAGTCTAAGAATATGCTACACAATAGAAATATGTTTTCATGAGTGATAGCCTTATAAAACATAGGCTATTTCTTCTATACTTATTACTGTATTGATCTTCACAATTTGCAGCACCTCCATTTACTCCTTACCTCTGGTATTCCCATGTTGGGTATGTATCACCACATATATCTAATGTCATGTCATGTAGGAAGGATAGTCCTGAAAAACAACTATTACTTCACTTTCAATTATATCAGGCTGGGCAATGGAATTATCCCAATCAGATAGGTATTGTCTCTTGGAGCTGTATAGATTTTGCCTGAAGCTTTTGACCTGACTCATGATTTTTAGTTTTCTATAATACCTGCATTTTTATGCTTATAAATTATTTGATGTATTGTACCATTCAAACATCTACTTTCTGTTTATGATGCTTTGTTCTATGAATTATACAGCTATGTCAGAATAGCTCAATGAAGAGCAGTTTGAAAACTCAAAAATTAGGGATACAGGGCCAAACAGTAAGCCCAGATTCAGCAGGGAGAAGCAAGACTACACTCAAAAGCATTCCTGGAACATAAACCAATTGTTAAAAAGAAGGAAACACCAGTAAAATAGAGCCACAGCACAGTTCAAGATTGCTCTGTTAGTCAAGCAAAGCTCTTTTGGGAACAGAATCTGTTTTATCCTCCTTCCTTCATAGAAGGACCCAACATAATCTTCCAAGTGTTATGGAGATATAATTTGTGGTAATTCATAATTAAGTAGAATTATATTTTTATAATGGTGATGATAATTGTGCCAACAAGTCAGTATTAACTTTTAGAGACTGCGCAGATAGATTTTTTTCAGGATGAACTGTGCCTAACCTGGTCCTTCAGGTCTTCCAGTGTTGTACCCATCACCACTGTAACTGAGTCCAGTGCTGCTAGTTGCCCTCTTCTTCTCTTTCCTTCAACTTTCCTCAGCATTATAGAATTCTCTAGAGAGCTAGGTCATTTATGATTTATTCTGTGATCCATTTGCTTGTTTTCTTGGCTATCTAAAGTATTGCCAGGAGACTTCTCCAGCACCTAAATTCAGAAGTTTCAGTACTCTATCCTGCTTCTTGAAAGTCCAACTTTTGCTTCCATGGAGGGTCATAGGGAAAACCATTGCCTGCTTGATTCGGATCTTTGTAGGTATAGACACTTCTTGGCATCTGAATATCTTTTTCAAGAATGTTGTGGCTGCTCTGCAGCATATTTCTTGACTGCTGATTTCTTTGCTGTTGATATTTGGTCCTAAAAGACATAAAATCTCTATCACTTTGATATATTCATTGTGATGTCTAAGCCTGGTTCTTATACCTGTAATCATTCATTTGGTCTTCATTATATTTAATGATAGTTCTGAGTTTTTTTTCCCCACTACACTCCTTGACTTTTATTACTGGAGGTTGCAGATTATTTGTAATTTCAATTTGTTTGTTCAATCAATCAATCAATCAATCAATCAATTTATGTGGCAACCCATCCCAAATACATGACTCTGAGTGGCTAACAATATGTATTACAAGATAAAAACAGTATAACAAAATTATCAGAGTAATGTCCCTCAATATATATTCTGCATATAGGTTGAATAAACAAGGGGAGAGTATATAGCCTTGTCTCACTCCTTTGCCAGCAGGACCTAGTCTGTCTTACCATATTTTGCCTATCACATTGCTCCTGACCTGTGTATAGGTTTCACATGAGGACAATGAGAAGTTCTGGGATTCCCATTTTTCCAAGTACATTCCACAGCTTGATGGGATCAACACAATCGTTTTATAATCAATGAAGCACATACTGACTTCTTTTTGGTATTCTTTGGCTTTCTCAATTATTCCATATGCATCAGCAATTATGTCTTCTGTTCCTTGGCCTTTTCTAAAGCCAACTTGAAAATCTGGCATCTCCCTGTCCATGTAGGGCATTAATTGATGTTAGATGATCCTAAGCATTATTTTGCTTGTGTGTAAAATTAAGGATATTATACAATAGTTTTGCACACCTCGTTAGTCGCCTTTTTTGGGGGGTATTGGTATGTAGATTGACCTTTTCCAATTGGTGTCCCACTGTGTCCTTCTCCAGATTTGCCAGCATAGTTGGTTAGAACCTATTCTGTTCCATTAGAGCAGAAGCAATTTCTTCTGTGCCTTGTCATCTTTCTTACTTGGTAATGATTGTTGTGGCAGTAATCCAAATGGACAATGACTAAGTGTGAATGACTGCAAGCAAGTCTTCCCAGCTCAGGAATGGGCATAATTGGCACACAAGATGAATTTGTGCAAAGCCCCCACCCACCCACCAGTTATGGGTTGCCACCTGCTTTTCCACCAAGAGACGTGAGTCCAAGAGGACCCCCATATTGTGCACCAGCTTTGTCTGGGGAAGTGCTACTCCATCCAGAGTCAAAGCTGCCATCTCTCCTGTACCCTGGAGGCCAAAATCCCACAACTACTCCATCTTTCTAGGGTTGAGTTATAGCTGGTTTCTCTGCATCCAGGGGGCTTCCCTTGTTTTTCTGTGTGTCTTTCCATCTTCAGTGCCTTTACAGGTGCCATTGTAATAATGCTTTTTGTCTCTTCCAACAGCTTCTGAAATTGTGGCTGGTGTGGGTCTTCCGGGCTGTGTGGCCGTGTTCTTGAAGTTTTGTTTCCTAACGTTTCGCCAGCACCTGTGACCGGCATCTTCAGAGTGCAGGAGCACAGACAGGAGCAGTTCTCTCTGTGCCCAGGGTGATGTGACCCTTTTGTGGGTATTTATAGAGATCTGAGGGGGAAAGGGGAGGATTGGGTGTGTGTGTGGGGGGGTTGAGTTACTGAGTGGCTGCTTGTTTTGGTGTCAGCATCTGTGTGTATCTTCCTGGGGATTAGGCAGGGTTTTTTCTTCTATTGAATTGTTAACGAGGGGCTGCTGGGGGTGATTAGCAAGTTCATTGTGTGAACTGTTCACATGTCCTGGTGGTTGAGCTGAGTTCGTTGACCTTTTGCAGGCTGTCCTCTTTTTTATTGAAACTGTGGTATAGCCTGGTATAGTGGCTGTTGGTGTTGTCCACCAACGGCCACTATACCAAGCTATACCGGGAAGCCATTGAGATTCACAAACACCAGCACAGTTTCAATAAAAAAGAGGAGAGCCTAAAAATCAACAAAACCTGGCTACCAATCCTGAAAAATACAGCCTCCAAAAGGTCAACCCTGCCTAATCCCCAGGAAGATACACACAGATTCTGACACCAAAACAAGCAGCCACTCAGTAACAAAACCCCCACCACACACACCCAATCCCCCCTTCCCCCCCCCCCTCAGATCTCTATAAATACCCACAAAAGGGTCACATCACCCTGGGCACAGAGAGAACTGCTCCTGTCTGTGCCCCTGCACTCTGAAGATGCCGGTCACAGGTGCTGGCGAAACGTTAGGAAACAAAACTTCAAGAACACGGCCACACAGCCCGGAAGACCCACACCAGCCATCATATGCCGGCCATGAAAGCCTTCGACAATACAGCTTCTGAAATTGTTTGTTAAGTTTCTTCTTAAGATCTTTGTCTTTCTTGGCTTTGGCTTTTCTTCTCTTTTTAGCAATTTCCACACTTGGTTCTGGCATCCAGTTTGCTTTCTTCTATTTCCTGGGTTTTGGTAGTCTCTATTCACATTTATCTGTAACAGCTTATTTGATTTCAATCCACCATTCCTCTGGTTCCCTAACAATAAGGTTCAGGACTTCAAAGCTTAACTAGGAACTTGCACATGAGCAGTTCATGTTTTATTCTACAGTACCAATAATTTAATCAGTTTGATTTCTGTATACTACATTTTGTGAGGTCCATGTATATAGTATTAATTTTGTTCTTGTTGTTGGAAGGCAGTTTTAGCATGTAAGTTGGAAATGTAAATAACATGAAGGGACATTTTATCATGCTTGGTGGACATGTAAAAAAGCTAGGAAAAAATTGAATCAAATTTATACATTAATACAGAGGATTTTAAAGATTAATATTCAATTGAAGCCAGAACTTTTCCTTTTAGGACTGATGGATAAACAGTTAGAAAAAAGCCATGAAAGATTATTTCAATATATGATCACTGCGGTGAGATTACTATATGCAAGTTTACTACATGCACAAAGATTTAAAATTTTGGCATTACCAACCATGGAGGAATGGTTGGTGAAATTGACAGAACTTGATGAGATGGACAAACTGACTTATTTGATTAGAGAAAGTACAATGTCTACATTTATTGGTGACTGAAAATCCCTTATGGACTTTTTGTGTAAAAATGGAAAAAATGAACTTATAATTTATAGTTCTGATAATTAGACAGGGTAGATTATAGAAAGAAGACAGTCATGATGTAAATTTAGAGAGAAAGGTTAAAATACAGTTGTACTTATAACTGCTGTGAAGAAGATTGGAAGCCACTTCTTTATATCTTTCTTTATATCTTTATCTTTTTTCCTTCTTATTGCACTTTTAGCTTTTTCTATTATTTCTCCCTTTCCTTTTCCTTTTCTTGGTTCTATTTTAGTTGGTATTAGTTCTTTTTATTGAGATAGATACAGTGGGGCAAAAAAGTATTTAGTCAGCCACCAATTGTGCAAGTTCTCCCATTTAAAAAGATGAGAGAGGCCTGTAATTTTCATCATAGGTATACCTCAACTATGAGAGACAAAATGAGGAAAAAAATCCAGAAATCACATTGTCTGATTTTTAAAGAATTTATTTGCAAATCATGGTGGAAAATAAGTATTTGGTCACCTACAAACAAGCAAGATATCTGGCTCTCACAGACCTGTAACTACTTCTTTAAGAGGCTCCTCTGTCCTCCACTCATTACCTGTAATAATGGCACCTGTTTGACCTTGTTATCAGTATAAAAGACACCTGTCCACAACCTCAAACAGTCACACTCTAAACTCCACTATGGCCAAGACCAAAGAGCTGTTGAAGGACACCAGAAACAAAATTGTAGACCTGCACCAGGCTGGGAAGACTGAATCTGCAATAGGCAAGTAGCTTGGTGTGAAGAAATCAACTGTGGGAGCAATAATTAGAAAATGGAAGACATATAAGACCACTGACAATCTCCCTTGATCTGGGGCTCCATGCAAGATCTCACCCCGTGGGGTCAAAATGATCACAAGAATGGTGAGCAAAAATCCCAGAACCACACGGGGGGACCTAGTGAATGACCTGCAGAGAGCTGGGACCAAAGTAACAAAGGCTACCATCAGTAACACACTACGCTGCCAGGGACTCAAATCCTGCAGTGCCAGATGTGTCCCCCTGCTTAAGCCAGTACATGTCCGGGCCCATCTGAAGTTTGCTAGAGAGCATTTGGATGATCCAGAAGAGGATTGGGAGAATGTCATATGGTCAGATGAAACCAAAGTAGAACGTTTTGGTCTAAACTCAACTCGTGGTGTTTGGAGGAGAGAGAATGCTGAGTTGCATCCAAAGAACACCATACCTACTATGAAGCATGGGTGTGGAAACATCATGCTTTGGGGCTGTTTTTCTGCAAAGGGACCAGGACGACTGATCCGTGTAAAGGAAAGAATGAATGGGGCCATGTATCATGAGATTTTGAGTGAACACCTCCTTCCATCAGCAAGGGCATTGAAGATGAAATGTGGCTGGGTCTTTCAGCATGACAATGATCCCAAACACACCGCCTGGGCAACAAAGGAGTGGCTTCGTAAGAAGCATTTCAAGATCCTGGAGTGGCCTAGCCAGTCTCCAGATCTCAACCCCATGGAAAACCTTTGGAGAGAGTTGAAAGTCCGTGTTGCCCAGTGACAGCCCCAAAACATCACTGCTCTAGAGGAGATCTGCATGGAGGAATGGGCCAAAATACCAGGAACAGTGTGTGAAAACCTTGTGAAGACTTACAGAAAATGTTTGACCTCTGTCATTGCCAACAAAGGATATATAACAAAGTATTGAGATGAACTTTTGATATTGACCAAATACTTATTTTCCACCATGATTTGCAAATAAATTCTTTAAAAATCAGACAATGTGATTTTCTGGATTTTTTTCCCCATTTTGTCTCTCATAGTTGAGGTATACCTATGATGAAAATTACAGGCCTCTCATCTTTTTAAGTGGGAGAACTTGCACAATTGGTGGCCGACTAAATAACTTTTTGCCCCACTATAGATAGATAGGTAGATAGATAGAAAAAACAATTTTAGCAATGAAAAAGAATCATCCTCCTGCTTAATTTAAATTTCCTGGGGCATACGGTCTGAGTATGTTTTCCTTATTAATATTACATACTTGTTCCAGACTCTAATCACAAACATCACATTTCGCTTGCATATTCTTTCAGTTTCAGATAGAGTTTGAGAGTGACATTAGTCTAGAAGCTTTTGTAACAAGAAACTGATAACTATACTGCTGATTACACTGGAGGATGGTTGGGTGTTTCTACCATTATTCTGTCATGTGCAGACAAGGCAACGATCAGCTGTGACTTACAAGTTAGTTCATAGGGTATGTATGAACATTTAAGAAGGGAAAGATGAATCTGATTACTGTTTAAACATTGTGATTTATTACTGAAAGTGCATTGAATGCAGTTTCATAAATAATCCAACACAACTAGATTTCAATATTTTCTAGTGAATCAAAGATTTAGCTATGATAAGACATTCTGCTCAATTAGTTTTTATGTATCGGGTTTGTTTTATATAGCCTGATTTTTAATTAATTAATGTGGGTATTTATTTTTTTAACTGTTTGTGGGTTTTATTCTACTTGTGAGCTGCCCAGAGTTACCTGTTGGGGGAGATGGGAGGCATACAAATTTAATAAATAAATAAGTTGTGATCCATGCTATGATCAAATCACCTAGAATTTTATTTTTCAGTTTAGATGGTATTTATAATATTGGTTGTGTTCTACCTTAGCCTCTCCAAGTTGAATTAAATAAAATCAATGCAGTTCAAAATTAGATTGAGTATCAGTAGCCCAAAATGTATTTTCCACACCAAGTTGTACAAGTAGGTTATAAGTTGTCCTGTGTAACAGCATAGCAGAAGAAGGAAGATCCTATTTTTCCTTCCACTTGCCATTTTTAGTCCTGGAGGAGCCAACTAAATGGGCCAGAGGGAATCAGAGAATCAGAGTGTCAATCAAAGAGAGAATCAGAGGAAGGAAAGTGTCATGCAGATTTATTCTGTCCCCCCCCCCCCCCACTAGCTCTCACTTAATTTGTGAAATGAATCTGTTTTTGAAATCTCCTCAAGAGAATTTTGGTGACCATTCTCATGAACTACTTCTAAGGCATAAAATCTCTACAATGTATTCTTGCACATTTGAATTACTAGGTCATCAAAAGGTATATGTGAATGTTCTGTCTTTCATCATACAATCATTTCTCCAGTGGGGGCGGGGGGGGGGAGACATTCCCACATTTCATTAAATGCGAAGGGAAACATCATGAGGGAATTCTTCCTTTTTGTATTTTCAAGAACATGAAGGATGGACAGCTAGGGAGGCTGAAAATAAGGTGGAGTATACCCCTACTCCAATAATAAAGTAAACTAAAAAATGCAGCAAAATTCAAAAGAAAATCTCTGGCCACTTGGATATGAGGTAAAGAAAATAAAATAAAACAGAAACAGAAACCTTATGAAAAAGAAAATCTAGGCACATTTCAGCATATCATTAGATGAAAATGGATGGGGCAAAGGCTATATAGGTGAGATTAGCTTTGATGGTTGATCAGCTAACTTGATAAAATTCATAAAAATATGCAGTGAAGGAAAAATTGGAACTCAAAGATACTTCATATCTGAGATAAAGAATGATAAGGCCCACTGAGTCAAAATTCCAAAGTCTATTCAACCCTTATTTAAAAGCCTTGAAATTCATAGTGTAATTAGGCATGTTACTTATATAGCACAATGCTACATTATCTTAGTATCTCATTAACATTGCCAGTGATCTATTGAGGAAGACTTTTACATCCCTCTACTTATGGGCTATGTCTTCAGCATAGCTCGAGACAAGATTTCACAAAACTCCTGGAAACAGTGCCTTTGCCCCTGCAGTGCCAGCCAAGGGGAAGACATGATTTATTATCATCTTCTCTATTGCTCGTCCTTTGATGAGGTTAGGAGAAAAAGATTGATAACAGACAAATGTAAGGGGTCAGATGCAGAACAACTGGTTATCTTCTTGCAGATGCAGTTCTATTGGTTAGCAGTGCTCTCTTTTAAACTCAGAAATATTTTTTAAGTTCCAAATTGTAGCGGTGGTTTTAGTTCAACTTTATTTATTTATATACTGTGTTTCATTTCATAGATATTGCATTCCTATCATCATCATCATTATCATGATGTCATGCACTGTTATTGAAACCAGGGGTTACAACAATGAAGTTCGTCCTTGCTTACATTATCTTGATGATCTTTTTAGAGATACACTGATTTCATCATATCTACATTAGAAAGATATTATCAGAATCCTCGCAATCAATCACTTGTACTGCTAGCTTGCTTGCTTTGTTTCTGCCATTACAGAGAGAGGGATGAAGGGGGAAGAACGGGAATGTTTACCGCTAGGCGTAGAGGGGCTGTTATCTCATTCTCAGGAATCCCCAAGGTTGTACCAATGTGAGAACCTGAGGACATCTTCGGCATGCACAAAAGAGATTCCAAGGCTGAAGGGGGGGGGGGGAGATGAAATGGGAGTGAGGTAAAACTAGGTTTTGGGGCACGCAGGACTTAGTTCCAGCTATGCTCTAGAGCTGTTCACTACTTTCCAATAAATGGACTTTCCTTTGAATGTGCATTGGTTTCAATGAGAGTTGCTTTCACTGGGAACTGAGTACCGTGGTTCTTACAGATACACTGTTTGGCCTCAGGCTCAAGTGAGTTCAGGGCTGACATTGCAGTATTTAGAGAACACTGTCAGAATAACATAAAGTGCATTTTGTAACTAGTAGCTAGGCTCATATAACCTGTTTATCTTGTTATTGAATTAACCCATTCTCTGTGTTTGCATAATACACTGAAATATAAATTAATAAGAGAGATGGGTTTACAAAACACATTAAAGCCAAACAAATCTAACAAAGGTTTGAACTGAGCTTTTTATGAATGCAGCTGCTACTTTTAAACTGTCTTAATTAAGTGTGTTGTGTGAAAACAGCCATAATATATTATGTGGGCAAAATATAGATAGACTACACTTATACCATTGTATGAGAGTTCCTTTGACATAGGAAAGCAAACTCAATTGCTCTCATTGAGACAGTTTCCTGATTACTTCTTGATTAGAAATTGGAAAACTTTATTGAACTTGTGGTAAAGGTAAAGTCATAAACATATGCAGCAATGTGAGATTTACTGTGATCAGACTGCTTCCATGCTGTTGCCTATAAAGTCTGAAGCATAGCAATTAAATTGACACCATAGTGGTTTCCAAGTCAACATTGTGCAACTCAATGTTGTAATGTGTCAGCTTAGCCCTAGACACAAGTGATGGAGGACAAAATGAAATGGGTACAGCTATAGGAGGAGGGATTCCTTAATATTAATTCAGTTGAAATGAAATGAAAGCTCTAGAAAAGCCACTTTCTCAAATCTTTCATAAATGAAAAGATTATTTTAAATCATTCTGCTGAAGGAACTCTCAAAAGTTGTGTCTCTATTATTTTAAAATATAAAAACGAGTGCACAGAACTTCCAGTCTCTCTCTTTTGCCTTCTTAGAATGTACAACTTCAAGAGTAAGCTTTTTGGTGTTTAATGGAACATAATCTAGGTTGGGTGGGCAACTACACCCTAACAAGAGCAAGCAGTGATTATGCCCTTATTTACAAGTTAGGTGTGAAGTAAAGATCAAATGTGACTGGGGCAGATCTAATTATCTAATGTCCTCTTTTATCCCCAGAATATGTACAGAAAAAGAAGTACATGATAGAAAGGCAAATTATATAAATTGTCTGCCTGTTACTCAGTCCTCTTGTTGCAGCTCATATTGTACAGTGGCAAAGATTTCTGATTTTCTTCACCTTTCCCTTGAACCTTGCCTTAACAGTTGGCTTTCTGGGATCCCTGCTGCATATCCCTCCAAAATCATTCCATCAACAATCTCAATTTGCATGAGAGTTTGGTCCTCTCTCCCTCCATCTCTCCCTTCATCATTATTAGTTTATCTTTGTCCACTGGCAAATTTCCTGAGATGTTCAACAAAAAGAATTGTACCAATAGAAGGGAATATGTGTAGCTCAGGGTTGAACTGTGGAGTCCTTGGGCTTCTCTGAACTTGGTTGTTTTCTTGCAAGTGTTTCATTACCTGGCTTGGTAACATCTTCAGCCAGGTAACGAAACATTTGCAAGAAAACAACCAAGCTCAGAGAAGCCCAAGGACTCCACAAAAAGAATTGTTTCCAGTGCATGGAAAATCATCTCTTGTTTTAATTGCTACTGGCCATTAATTGAGAAGTGGGCATCTTCATTTCCTGAACCTTTGAAAAAAGAAATATTTCTGAAAATCTGAGTAAAAGTTGCTTTTATTGAGGGGCACGTTGTTGTTGTTGGTGATGATGATGATTTAAATTTTATATCCGCTATGCTTGAGAAATTCTGTTTGGCAGTTTTCATCACTGTTTTGTTTCTCTTATGTAATATACTAGAGCTCTTGCTTTCTTCGTTGAAGGATGAGGACTTGTATAATCAGAAGCCACAGAAGATTCTGATATGTACAGAGCAACAGTTCTGCAGGTGGGAAAAGTTTACAGCATATATTTTAGGTAAAAACATAAATAACATTTGTCAGTGATTTAGAAATTGGAAAGAAAACATTACAAATTTGCATACGGAATGTAAAAGTAAAAGCCACATTATGTTTAAAAATATATAGAAATGTGTACATTGGTATGTTCCATTTTGGACAATGAACAAATCAGAATTCTTACTTTACTAGGCATCATGGTATACTGCTACGACACTAATGTTTGAGTGGTATCTGTCTCATGTAGCTGTTAAGTATGACATCAGGGAAAAAACAAAAAGCAAAAACCTTGCCATTTAACACTGTTAACATAGCTGAAATTAAACTTTAAAGAGCAACACAGCTTTCTATCTGGAAAGACAAATATCTCAGTTTTACTGATTCTTGTATTCAGTCTTTTAAAATGTAAGTTCAGAGTTGATGATTGGAATTTAAGAATATTTTATAGATGGTTAAAATAGCATTATTACATTTTTTGTACATTTATGCCTGCCAAAATCAAATTAACCAAATTCTTAAATCTATTACCAATAGCGGTAAATCTATTAAGAAATTCTATTTTAAAAAGTCTAATTGTGGAATCCTTGGGGTTCTCTGAGCTTGGTTGTTTTCTTGCAGACATTTCGTTACCCAGCTAGGTAACGCCTTCAGTGCTAGGAGGGAGTGGGGTTTGCTCTCTGTTTATATACAGTAGCTTGCCCTGTATATAATATCAAGTCTAATTTTCTCTCACAATTAACAATGTTATGTTCTACTGAAATTACACCTTCCTTTTTTTCTCCAAAATTTAAATATTTACAGTTGTTTCAGCTCTAGAAGTCAGATATTGATGAAAGGAAGAAAGAAAAGAAAGGAATGAACAGCAGAATGAATGAAAACTGAGAAATTACAAAGAAAGAAACATTGTTGATGAAATAATATGCAGATGAGAGTGTTTATCTGTTTATTACCACTAATCTAACTTGTCTGCAGCTGCTACTGAAAAAAAAGAGACTATACTCTCTTTGTCTTTCTTTTTTTCCACCTATTATATCTTCTTCTTACAGTCAGGATGATGTTAGCATCTAGGTTTATGGTGATGACACATTGTTCCATTTGGATGAATAGGCAGATTCTTCTCTAAATCATTCCAGCATGATTTTAATAGTTGGCAGTGGTGGCTTTTGGATAATAAATTGATACTCAACCTTAAAGAGACACAGGCTGTGTCCTACAGAACAGATGGCAAATTGAAATGATGAAAGCTTGCCTCTTCACTTATTCTAAGCTTTGATTTGAAAAACTTGCATGAGAAACTTCAGATTTATACCCAGGAAATCAGGATGTCTAAAAGGATAAGGCATTTTAATTTACATATTGCACCACATATGTGTTGATTAGTGAGTTGGAAAAAATGGGAAATTGGATTAAAAATCATTATTACCATTAATTGTACTGATTAACTATTATGTTAATTTGTTCCATTTTGAATTTAAGAAATGCCAGATACACTGAAAGGATTAAAATATTGGGTTTTACATACCGTTCACAGATTTTTTGTCTAGTAGCCTTGAACGGCAAATGTGATGGTTCAGCCAAGCAAAATTGGCTAATCAGTGTTCTTTAATATTGGTGGTAACCTCCCCCCCCACTTCCTCTTGAAGGAAGATGTAAATATCTTCAGGGTAGTTTGGAGCAGGGATAGCTGAGTCATTAGAAATTGTTGTATGAGGAAAAGAACAAGAGATCCTAACTTACTTTAGAACTATCTTTTCTGCCCTTACCATTATTATGGGCCAGCTGGTGCTCTGCTTGCAATGGAGTTGGGTAAGAGTATTGAATAGTTCACATTTTATAGGAACTTAACAAAATCTGAAATTTTCTTCATTAATTGAATGGAAAGAGCTTAAAAAAACTTTTTAAAAATGAATATAAGGTAAAACAATCATGACAGAATTGTTCATCCCTAGCTCTCAAATTCCAGTCCATTAAGATAAAAGTAAGCATGTTGGAAAAATAGAGCTATCTGACTGTGAGCATCCACCCCCCAGACTATTTCCATATTTGCATATCTAATCATATGTCAGAGTGTTCTCACCTATTGTTTTGGAACAAAGTCATCCACCTTCTCCTAGGTAGACATAATATCTTGTTTCCTCAAAAGAATTTTCCTATGAAGCATAAGAAACATTTATAACTTCAGTGATATAAATCAATACAGCTGGATTACCAAAATAAAATTTAAAAATCAGCACCAAATGTTTGTGAAAACTTCCTGTAGATATCTCTTCTGAAGTCAACAGTGAAACTTATTTGAATAAAAACAAAAATACCTTGTGCCAGTATGAATTTGATATATGCATCAGGCAGGTAAATGAGGAATTGTGCTCCTGGTAGAATTCTTTTTTTCAAATGTACAGATCCAGTCAAGTGTACTCTGATTCAGGTTTAACTAAGCCCATACTTCAGGTGGTCTGCTTCATTAATTGGATCAAACAGTCAACAATATTAGTAGATCTGAATAACAAATGTGAATATTACAATTAAAGCTGTGGTTTTGACATAATGGGAGTCAATCTTGTTTGTAAGTACTACAGACTTTTGAAGATGAACTTTTGCAACCTCTTCAGAAAATGATAGATTCCATTTTGGAAAGAAGAAGGATATCTGAAAATTGGACAGGTGCAAATATAGAATTAATTCAAAAAGAAGGTCAGGACATGGCTTTAGCAAAAAAACAATGATGATCAATGTCATCATTAAATAATAATTATAAAAATATTTACTATGATTTTAGCTGAAAGGATGAAAAGTGTCCTGCAAGACTTTATACATGAATCCCAATGTGGCTTTTTGCCTAAAAAACATTAAGAGATAATATTAGAAATATTCTTAATATCATAAACTATTTGGAACATCATACTGAAAAACAAGCCACATTCATCTTTCTGGATGCTGAGAAAGCTTTTGACAACTTGAATTGGACTTTCCTATTTAAAATTTTGGAAAATATGGAATTGGGAGAAAACTTTATTAAAGGAGTGAAACAGATATATACATTACAAACAGCACAAATAATAGTTAATGGGGAATTGACAAAACCCTGTGGAATACAAAAAGGGACACATCAAGGATTCCCACTTTTGCCACTGCTGTTCATTCTGGCTCTTGAAGTTTTGAATAGAAACATAAGACAAGATGGGAAAATAGCTGGGATGAAAGTTAAATTAGAATTATATAAATTAATGGCATCTGCGGATGATTCTTTTTTCTTTTAATTCTGGAAAATCCTATGGAAGGAATAGGTATATTAATGGAAAAGTTGAAGGAATTTGGTGCATTAGCTGGATTTAAAATTAATAAGGAGAAAATGAAGATGCTAAGCAATAATATAAGGATGGAAGATCAAGAGGAATTAACAGAAAAAATTGGTTTTCAGATTGAAAAACAAATATTTGGGCATTGTTATGACTAATATGAATTAAATATTATTTCAAAATAATTATGTTAAAGTAGGAAACGAAAGTAATAAGGACCTATTAAGATGGGAAAAACTACAATTATAATTGTTTGGAAGAATCTCTGTAGTAAAAATGAATGTATTACCTAGAATGATGTTTTTATTTCAAACAATACCTATTTTGAAAAACGGTGCACCTTTTAAGCAATGGCAAAAGGATATATCTAGATTTATATGGAAAAGAAGAAACCAAGGGTTAAATATAAAATTCTTCAAGATGCAAAAGAAAGAGGAGGATTATGATTGCCAGATTTTAAACTGTATTTTGCAGCCTGCTGTTTGATTTAGATAAAAGGATGGGTGTTGCTGAGAAATAAGAGAATGTCAGAATTAAAGCATAATCTGAGGTTTGGCTGGCATGGCTTTTTATGGTATGATAAAGTTAAAGTTAATGTAGATTTTTAAAAACCATTATGTTAGAAGTGCCATATTAAGAATATGGAATAAATACAAGCCCAGGCTATGCCCAAAAATACCTTTATTGGTCTGAGCATAAGAAGCATTTTACAGAAAAGAAACAGCAGGCAAAGAGAAATGGTTAACATATCAACATTTGTTAGTGCAGGAAAATGGAGAACTTATGATGAAGTCAAGAGAACAATTGACTGCAAAGGGATATAGTTTTCAATGGTTTTCATATGTACAATTGGGAGAAAGATTTAATATAGATAAAAAGGTTACTGGAATTGAACAATACAGAATTTGAAACTGAATTATGTTCAAATGTTGAACATGTGATTGCAAAAATGTATAAACTTCTATTGAAATTTGAAATGGAAGAAGAACAAAGTTAAAGATTGAATAATAAAATGGGCTAAGAATTATGGTTATAATATACAGATGGATCAGTGGGAAGGAATATGGGTAAAAGGATTGAAATTTACATTGTGTTATAATTTAAGAGATAATTTTTATAAAATTATGTACTGTTGGTATATGCCACCAGATAAATTATGTAAGATGTATAAAGGTACATCTGGTCAATGCTGGAAATGTGAAAAACATGAAGGGAGATTTTATCATGCATGATAGACTTGCAAAAAAGCAAAAGAGAATTGGATACAAGTACATATGATGCTAAAGAATTTTAAAGATCAATATTAAGATGAAACCAGATGTTTTTTTACTAGGACATATGGACAATCAATTGGAAAAGACTTATGGAAGGTAACTGCAGCAAGATTATTATATGCACATGATGGAGAAACACTGAAATATCCACAATGGAGGAATGGATTATGAAGGTGGCAGAATTAGCAGAAATGGCAAAACTGACCTGCCTGGTCAAGGATAAAACAATATGTACTTTTATAAAAGACTGGAAACCTTTAATGGACTTTTTGCTTAAAATGGAAAAAAATGGAATGGTGATTTCTGGGTTTGCTGATTGAAAAAAAAAAAGGGTTGAATATGGGATTGAGGGGATTTCTGTAATGTAATCTTAAAGAGGGAGGACAAACAATAAGCTTTTTACAGTTGCTGCAAAGAAGATTGGAAGTTGGTTCTCTAATTATTCTTTTTCTTTTTTCTTTTTCTAACTGTATTACTTTTTTCACTTTATCTTTTACATTTCTTCTTCTTTCTAACTTTTCTTTATATACTTTCATGTTTATCTTTTTTCTATGTAAATCTCTCTCTCTCTCTCTCTCACAGACACACACACACACACTTAAATATATAAGGACATTGTACTTTAGTAAAATTTTGGAGCCATGGTCTTATTGTTTCTGTTCATGTCATTATCCAGAAAGCAATGATTAAAATAAAGAATATGGAATCGTAACTCCAGTAGGAATACCTTTCTTCTTGTCTATATAACTGTCATGTGTATACAGTTCTTGTGCTAAGCTGCCAGCCAAAACAATCTCCGTGGGCTCTGAAGCAATCCAAAATCACACACACAGACTGAGAGAGACAAAAATACAGATATACAATCCACAGGAGAGCTGAAATGAAAGTGGTGAAACAACCATTATGAAAAGAAAATGAAGAACCCTGCCAGATATGCCAGTGACAAGGGTTTGTTTAACAAATTTTGGAGTGTGTGTGTGTGTGTTCTGTTGTAATGATTAAGCAGTATCAACAACTTAATCACAAGCCCAATAGTATTCTCTCCCCTCCATTTTTTGTTTGTTTGTTAGCCTGGAGATATATGGCAGACTTTTTTTCCCCACCTGACATTCATCCTACTCTCCTGGGATTTAACTAGCACAATAACTTTTTGCTCTTTATTGTGCAAAAAGTATTTTTCAAAACAAATAAACAAACTTTTAAAATCTACCTTTTGAATGGAAATACAATATTCAGCTAAGGCATCTTAAAATATTTTTCCCTCCAAATATCAAAATTCACTAGAACACAATAATGAGAGTGGATCAAAAGATGTACCTCTGGGTATGTTTCCCCATTCTTTTGTTTAACTCTCTGTTAGATTCATTTTGTTTTTATTTCTGTGTACACACAAGTCTTGTCCAGGATATTATTCCCCAGAAACTGAGTTTGCATCATATCTTGTCATAAGATTAATTCAGGAGGATGAATCAAACCTCATAACAGGCTTCAGAAAGAGTTAATTATCCCAAGGCCAGCTCCAAAACTTCAAATGAGATCAGTTCCTCTATAAAATAGGAATGGGATGGTTGTGATTAGAGTAGAGTCAAGAGACAGAGGAAAGGAAAGTGGGGGAGAAAAAGCTATAGAAAATGCAGGGTTGAGTTGGTGGAAACGTCAAGAAAATCAAGAAACAAATCTAGATCCATTCTCACAGGTGTTTTGGAAAATGGTCACAACTGGGTTGGAGGACACTGATGGGATGAATGGGGGCTCCTCTTTAATTTAATTTTTAAGTTAATAAAGGTATGGTTAATGATGCAAGAATGCCATTTGACTGGATAGGGCTTATATCTTTAGCCTTTTGGGGAACTGGGATTATACTTTATTTTAGTCAATAAATAGGAACAATGGCACTTTCAAAAATTGCATTCAGACACTGAACTATATATCGCTAACCCCTTAGCCATCTGAAATTCTCAGATGTTTATAAATGCTGATGTCATGTTTTTCAATTGCAGGTGTTTTGCTTTAATGACCATCTTATTAAACACTGCTTGAGTCAACATGATTGGGTGGTTTGGAATCAATATAAGTAAATAAACAAATCATTTCAGCAGCCATGACAACAAAGACAATAATGAGGAAGCTGGGACCTATGATTCAGCAATATCTGAAAGGTTACTAGTTCCCTATTTCTGATCTGGACCCTGCAGGAGATGTGTAAGCTTCCTTTGAGAGATTCTGCACCCCTTCCCCCAGCATCATAAATTATATAGCTTAAATTCTGAACAGGACTTTTATTACATTTTGTTACATTTGCATGAATGAAAATTACATTAGTATTTCACTGTTAGCTGATCTGAAGAGTAAGAAAAATTTAGAGGAAGTTGGATGATAGGTGGGGACTGAGAGAAAATGATTGATTAATTGATTGATTGATTTTAGACTCTGATTGTCCCTTCCCAAATGTTCCAGGCAGTTTAATTTCACAAAACACATAAAGCCCTAAAGGTGCTGCAGTCAGATACAAGCCAGTTTAAACAGATAATGCAACAACAGGCATAAACAAAAATTTTGGGAAATAAGTAGAATAAATCAATAATTTCCAAATTTTTTTGGAAAGAACTAAAAGTCGGAGGCTTCAGTAGAGCTGTTAAAACCACTCCAGATTATCTCATATGTTCCTTCAAACACAATATTTACCTTGATATCAGTGAAGCAGTAAGAAACAACAGATTAGCTCAGTCACCAGGTGAGCTCAATGAATGAGTGGGACATGAACCTGTTCCCAGTTCAGCTCTACGCACTATGCCACATGGGCTGTCATTGTGCTTACTTTTCTTCTGCACAAACCAAAGCTAACAAACTATTGTTAAGGAGAGTCTCATGGAAAACATTAGATATATGCTAATGATTATGAAAGCAGCCTGTAAAGATATCTGTTAATATTACTGCAGTAATTTGTTATACCAAATGTAATTTACTGGAAAAATGGGGGGGGGGGGTGCACGCTTGTGTGTATGCATATAAAATATATATGTTCTATATTAATTTGGAATCAGTGAGATTTAATTTCAGAGTAAACATAATAGACATGCTTAGGATTCAGATAATTAGATCAGAATATAAAGATCTGGAATATTGCCAAATGATGTTTGACTATATGTCTCTGTGCCTCTGTGTTTTTGTGCCTGTATGGAAAGAGAATGAGGCAGAGAGAGAGGAAGGGAGTATAGTGCAGCAAATTAAATATAAATTCACAGAAAAAGAAATTATTTACTGCAACAATATTAACTCTAATAAACAAATTACACTGATTTTTCATATCAGATCTTCAATTATTTATTCCTTTGAGTCGGGGTCTTCTTTGTTAATGTTGTTAATATTGGTTAACATTTCAACATCTCTTGGCTGTAAGGAATCCCTTTTGTTAAAAAAATCCTGCTGACATAAAATTAATTAAAATATGATTTAAAACTAAAATACTAATGATAATAATAAAAATAAAAATGATTCTTGCCCATATCAGACCTCATAGTAAGAAGGATAGGGAGGCAAGAACCTAATTGGACCTAAGAACAATATAACAAAACAAAGATAATTAGCTGATTTAAAAAAATACCTTGCCATGCACTCTTGGAAGCAGAATAATTTGAAAACTCTTTTGGTTGATAAGAAAGGCCAACAGAAATAAGTATTCAATTATGACTTCATTGTGATGAGACAAAGCCAATCATATAGAGATGTACCACAAAAATCAGCATCCAGAAGGAGAAGATATATCTGATCAACTTTGTCATGCATCTTCATTATTTACAGGCTGCTCCCAGATGTGAAAAATAATTTCTTTAACAACAGAAATAGGAAAAGTACCACAGTAGTTTTCTTTGCTTGCTGATTCTGGAAGCAGTCCCCAAATGCTGTTCCTCCTCTTCATGGTAAGGAAGGCTATCTTCTCATTCCTCTTAATTCCTGCTTATTGTCACATTTAACTCCTGAAAAAAATTGAGTATACTTTGCACTGTAAGATTTTGCAGACATATGTGATTAGTTAGCCAACACTGATTCCTGGATTTGGACAATTGTTTATTTTTCAAAGGAAGGACACCACACTTCCACGTTATCTTCTGTTTCTAATCGGTCCGGTTGCCTATTTCAACTGGATTGTTGAATCATTGTCAACAATTCCATCTCTTCAGAAGGGCAATAAAGTGGAGGGGATCCAGACTGATAACACACAGAAGGAATTATTGTCAGTAGGACCTTGACACCTTCTCTGGCAACAATTAGATGTTGTGCTGCCAGACGTGTTAGTAGACACCTAAAGATATCTGTAGTAGGGTGGCAACAGAAAGTAATTGGGCTGCAGCGTAGGTGCTCACACACAGAGGGAGGATTCCTGATGGCTGCCTTGTAACCCCTTGAGGCTTGTTGCCTGCTCTGGAAAGACTCACACATATACTGAGACACCTGCACCAGGAAGCCATGAATTCAGTCCTTTTGGTTTGCACCAGGACTGAACTAAACTATTATGGCTAAACTATTGAATGACCTTCCTCTTACTTCTCACATTAGGATTTTATCATTTTAGATAATATCATCATGTACAATGAACAACAGATTGTATCTGCATCCTTTCACACCAGTCCATTCACACTCTGAAGGAAAGACAGATATTTCATTTCTGCTTTCTGTCTTCACTCTATGGCCACAACATTGAGCTACATGCCTTTTTATACTTAGACTAACAGGATATATGATCTATTTTTATTTCTAATGAACATATGAAATAGATCTCCACATGGGCAATGACAGTTATAGGTGTTCCATTTGTACCCAACAAACCTCAGGCTAAATATAAGCAACATATACCCTGGTAATTCTGTTGCTGAGTACACAAGGTAATCTCAAAGGCAACAGATTCAGGACCCTGGACAGCTCTGAACGTTAGTCAGATACTCAGCTTTTGTTCTAGCATTGACTAATAATAGTGGCATATACCCTTAATTAATCCTGAAATAACTGTAATGGTGTATCCTTTAAGAAGCTCCACCCCCCCTCCCCCAAGTATGACATCTGATATTTTTAAAAGGGCTAGCGTCTTATTCTCGGGACTGTAATAATACTTCAGTATTTCTATAAAAAGAGAGTCAGTTTGGTGTAGTGGTTAAGGGATCAGACTAGAAACTGGGAGACCATGAGTTTTAGTCCTATCTTAGGCACAAAGCCAGCTGGGTGACCCTGAGCCAGTCCCTCACTCTCAGCCCTAGGAAGGAGGCAATGGCAAACCACTTCTGAAATCTTGCCAAGAAAACTGCAGAGACTTATCCAGGCAGTCACCAGGAGTCAAGACTGACTCGAAGGCACCAGTATACTGTATATATCTGCATCCAATCACTATCTGCATTGTGATGTGTGTGTATGTATGTATATGTGTGTGTGTGTATATATACACACACACATATACATACATATACATATATACATATATACACATACATACATACATACATACATACATACAGTGGTACCTCGGTTCATGAACTTAATTTGTTCCGCGACTCTGGTCATGACCCGAATTGGTCGTGACCCGAATCAAATTTTCCCATAAGGTTCAATGTAATTACGGTTAATCCGTTCTGACCCCTCCGAATTTGGTCGCCAACCGATTTTGGTTGCGACCCGAATCAAATTTTCCCATAAGGTTCAATGTAATTATGGTTAATCTGTTCTGAACCATATGTATTTTTTTTAAAACCACAAAAATATGACACAAAGTACAGAACGAAGAGAGAGAACGCTAACCTTGCTTGACGCGACTTCTGGCATGGAGGACAGGAAGGCAGGAGGTGGTTATTGCTTGGAGGGAGAGTCCCCCTCCCTACAGGAAGCCACGACCACATGTCACGGCAGGGAAAATGGCCACGGATCCTGTTCGTCACCCGATCCAGCGTTCGCGAACGGAAGCAAAATTTTGCGAACGGTGCTGTTCGTGACCCGAATTGGTCGTGAACAGAAGTGTTCGTGACCCGAGGTACCACTGTATGTATGTATGTATGTGTGTATATATATACATATATTAATTATAGTATCTGCATTGTGATATATATATATATATATATATCACAATGCAGATACTATAATTAATATTCTTTTTTCCACATGAAATTGCAGTTTTTATTCACTTTTCTATATTGGATGATGATCATTGGAGGTCATACGAGTATGTATCAGTGGACATTCCAAACAGGATATTTTCAATAGCAGTTGTTAAGGAACTCTCTCCTAAGGTATACAATATTGGCTATATAAACATACCAACTGTCGAAAATAAAGTTTCATAACAAGTTCTGGTTCTTTAATCATACTGAACTGATAAAATTCAAAGTGATGAAACTTATCTTTTGGACTTCAGTATATTTTCAGCAGATCTTGTTTTGTCCATATGAAAGGATTTCTTCTGTTATTTAAATGTTAAAGTAGAATGTAGAAGCAAGAACTTGACACTAACCATCTTGATTGTATGCTGTTAAATAGGTACATAATATATGTATAAACATGGAGTCATGTTTAGAGAACAATGAATTTTTAAGATCCATTGAAATACTGTCTGGGACACAACAAAGGCTTAAGAACTATTCATTCAATGGATCATGAAGCTGGTTGACTAACAATTCAAGTCTGAAGGCAAGTTTCTGAATGGCCAAATGAAGTACAGCATTTTTCTATTGAAGCAATTAGGATTAATATAATTCTGGCTAGTGAGAAGGTGATGGCCATGATTGTAAATTAATATTTTCCAGTGGTTACCCATGTACTCAAGTGTCAGTATTGATCAAACTTACCTCTGCACAATTAATGTTGATAGATTCAGCAGCACTACGCTTTTGCTCATCTGTTAGCCAATTAAGATAAGCTCTGGACTTCTCCTAATAGCTGTATTTATTGTCATCAGGAATATTGATATGTCTAAGTGGTAAGCTATAACCAATACAAGCTCAAACCATGATAGTTCTCCAAGTTTCAACTCAGGCCTAATAAGCCTTAATGAGGTGAACAACTGTCATTTCCCTCGCACTGATGAGGACAGTCTTGTTCAGTAAAGTACTTTTCATGAATCTTCCTCCTCCTCTAGACCTACTGAGGCTGAAAAAACAATAATTAAAGATTGATGCCCATTGTTGTCAGTGACAGGGTTTTGTAGACAATGTGACAGAGAAGGCACTACATTTTAGCAACTGAACTTATTGTCAGTGTTGTTAAGGCATTCATAGCCCTTAGATGGAGACTACCCAAAAGAGTTTCTTAACAATGATACTCTACCTGGTGGTGTGATGTTTTAAAGACCCTTATCACATATATAGGCCAAATACAGTATATGTGTGTGTGTGTGTGTACACACTCGCACACAGACATATATAATCAGTACTATCAATGCAATGGTGCACAGTTACTAATTATGGGCAGGTTTTAAAAAAAAAAATCAGAAGGCTTCAAAACTGTAATGTTTTTGAGATTCCCATCCCCCTTTCAGTACACATTCTACCACAATGACATTATTTTTATTTTTTTATAAATCTCCTAAATGTGTGAAGATTTTATTGCTTGAAAATTAACTTTTTAAAAAGTGTACAATAGCTCCTTTTTTTCATTTTTTTTAATCAACTAATATAAATATCAAATACTGGCTGAGCCAGCTATTGAAATCCTCTATTATCATGCCCTCTAACTGAGCTATTATGCAAGATATTAGTTTGCCTGAAGGTTTGGGGAGTGGAGGAGGAGGAGGAAAAAGCAAAGAGCTAATAGTTATATGTTGATTAAATTTTTAGGTCAAACAATAAGATAATAAAAGTAGGCTATTCCACCAAAGTCAATGGTCCAATAAATAGAGTGTAGAGCTAATGCAAAGTACTGAAATTACTCTGGGACCTAGGGTTATATTTTTACTGATCAGTGTTACTAGTCTGTCTTGGAAGATAAAGGATGTAATCATTTCAAATAATAAAACACTATATGTGTTACATATCCCATGTCAGGGGAAAGTTTCTCCACTCCTCCAATGTATGATCACAAGTATGGACTAGGATGAAGCAAAAAAACCTCCCCATTTGATGGCAAAAAAAGTAAGGGAGCTTATTTTTGGTAAAATTCAGAAAGCAGAAGTGAATTATTGGGACTGGATCATGGGGATAAGAGAATATGGCACTTGTCTTCTTCTATTCCTAGCTCCCACATATCTGTGTATGTAAAATTATACATATGTGAAATTGAGTCACAGTATAGTGGATATACTTTCTCCAACTGTACCAGTATATAAACAGAATTTTTAAGAAGGGCCACAAGTGATACAGATGAGGTAATACCAGTAAAGCATGCTTTGTGTGTGTGTGTAGTATGTCCCTAAAACAAATAATAAAAGATTCCCAATTTAAGATTTTAAAAAATGACTGAATTGAGGCATACGGAGCTCACAACATGTTTGGTTAACTGACCTCTTCCCCCACAACCATAACGCCTGTGTTTCAACAGGCCCAGATCTTTTACTGTTGTCTCTTTAATTTGATTTAACTCAAAAAACATGTAAAGCCATTTATTGGCCTCCAGCCTGCAAAGTGGGCATGAGTTATAGGCTAATATTTTACACCCTGTTGTGTCTTATTACTTAACTAATAACAATATTTGCTCAGGGTTTTCAAAAGCATTTCAGACATGTTTAAAGAAATCTTGATTAAAGAATGACAGCCGAAGTATTAGATATTAAATATAAATAAGAATAATATGAAGAGAGCTTAAGAATTGGGCTGTTGTGGTTTGCAATAAATCAGAGTAATGTGCAACTCACTTTTCCACTGAGGTTTCCCAATTGCTTGGGCTGACAGATGCTGCTGCTACCTGCATTCTCTCACCTAGAAAGACATTCTGGCAGAGCTTGTTTTTTATCCAAATATTCTCTTCGGTGCTAAATTAGATTGCAGAATTATCTTACTGGAACCAGAGTTAGACCTCCAGCTCAGCCTTCAACCAGGACACCCCCAGAAGGGTAGACTTTTACTCCCAGTATTCCCCAGGCAATATGGCCATGGCTTAGAATTCTAGAAGCTGAAAGTTCATACATCTGAAGAGTAGCCAGGTTGGACATCTAGTCATGTTTCATAGCAACCCAATACAGAATTTTGCAGAGAATAGATGTATGATGATTGCATGTGTGCAGAGGAAGGACAATCTGTTCAAAGAAGAGTTGGTGGTACATAAAGCCAGCAGGAATTCAAAAAATAAAAAATAAAATAAATTAAAAAAAGGGGGGGGGAGAGACTTCCTAGTCCATAGCCCTAGGCAGAGATTATTGGCAGAGACAGAACAGCAGAAACTACATGGAGTCAAAGTCCAGAACCCCCAGGGGTGAGACTAACCATTTTTTTCTGCCTACCTCTTTTTATTTCTGAAAAATCCAGCGGTGTGAAAGTAGTAATAGAAGTAAAGGAGGACAGTATTGAAATTGATTGTGGTAGCAATTAATTTTTATTTAGATTCCATGGTAGAACGGTAACTAAAGGGAAATGCACTTGCTATTCCCCCTCCTTTTTTTTTTCTCTGTTGCTGGCATTGTTTGAATTGCTGTATATCAACATGTAATGTAATTCCAGAGGTCTTGTAGAGAAAATTTATGATGTCACACTTCTCACCTAAGTGATGACTATAGATTTTCTGGCAGTTTTAAATGAACACTTAATTTTCCTTTTCTCTTCCTCTGAAGTCCCACAGCTGAGAATGACAGTTGCAACTGATATGTTGCAATGCTATAATCAGTTTCCATCTATAATGAATCTATAGGCACCTCTGCCTGCACCCCTTGAATACAGAGGCAACAGTTTGCTTTATAAATTAAGCCTTTCTGGCCAAGACACCCTACAAATGTATAGAAATTCTCAGCAATGGCAATGCTAGCTTAGGAATTTTGGAAGTTGAAGTCCTTATACCTGGAAAATTCTCCTTGTAGGGGAAGACGTATGCAAACGGTGGTGGTCTGTGCTTCATTTTAATTCTTAAGAAAGTGCTTTCTAAAGTTAAATGGTTTGCAAAGATGCAATGTGAGCCAATAATGATATTAATAATTCAAAGTAAAACTATCTTGTCATTATTGTGATGATGGTGATGACAATGATGATAATTAGCCAAACTTACAACAGCATCTCAAGGAAAAGGAGCCCTGGGCTATGTATTTACCATAGGGAATGATGTCTAAATACCCATTTCCCAGGACACCTGATGTTGTCAGCTGTTTCAACCTTGAAGGTAGCAAAGAGGAACAGATGCCTCCTAGAGATTCTCTTCAACTCTTGACTATTCATTCTCTTCAACTATGACTATTAATAGGGCCTTTCCCACTTGCACCTAGCCATAAGACAAAAAGGTCATGGCAAGATGTTTTTTTCTGCCTTGACACAGGTTATTGCCTTAATTTTGTCCCATGCTAATTGGTAAGACAGTTGCTGTCCTTAATTGTCCCACTATTAAAGTATTTCCCCCCTTAATCTGATGATGTTACAGAGCAGCTGCAGGGGGAATAAAAATTCTGAGGTTTTTGCAGGGATTTGAAACACAGGCAATAGGGGCTGGAAAGGTAACACAGTGGAGACAGCAACCTTCATGGTGGTATTGTTTTCTGCTGACTTCAACTCAGCAATGGGAAAAGCCTTTAGACATCTGAATTTGGGGAGAAGAAAAGATGGCAGCAGGAAATTGTGACAGCTAAGTACGTATTTATAAACTACTTAATTCTGAATTTCATTGCCATCATCAACTCACATGGATTAAGGTGTTTCCAATATATCATTCAAACATGTAGAATTAAACTAAACCAGAACTTTTAGATGAATCAGACAAGAATTCTGATGGTTAATGCACAACTTTTCATGCTCTACTTTAGCTTTCTATCATTCTGTGACTTTGTATATAGTCTCCTTTTTTATCACTTCCCAAAATGTAAATGATATCATCACATTTTGTTTTTAATTGCATATGTTACCTTAACATGGAATGTATATCTTAGTGATTAATTACAGAGTTAGAGCAAGAGAGAAAATCTATAGCAGGCAATTTCTTTTTTAAAATCAGCCTAGTAGTGCAGTGAATATACTGACAATGAATAACATTATTTCTTAGATTACATTATCTCCATCATGTTTAATAATATTTATCAAGATTCTAAAAATAAAAGTCTCAGTGCAGAAAAGCCAATCTAATGTAAGAGTCTGAGAGAATTTTTTTAAATACTGTGGAATGTAGAATGGATATTTATTTATTTATTTTTTAATTTATGTCCTATCTAGTCACTTGAGTATTTAAAGCTTCTGGAATGAAGTTAAAAACAATTTAACACCCAGGTTAAAAAGAAGATAGCTGGATGTGATTGAATTCTTTACCATTTATTATTTTTGGTCATTAGTGGTAAAGAACAAATGCTTCTCATGTATTAATAATCAGGATAATGTGTGTTTGAGGTGAGCAGCTTGGAGTGAGGGGCAGTGTGGTGCACTGATACTGTATTTAATAAGACATACTGTTGTGAAAAATGTGAGAAATCAACTAAGAATTTCTTCATATATTCTTCAAGTTCTACTGGGCTTTAATTCATGTTATAATTATATATATGAATTAAAGCCCAGTAGAAGTGGGCACATATAAAGATCAGAAATGGGCATATATAAAGATCAGAAGAGGGCACCAGTGGCCTTCTGAAAATTTCCATCAAATTTCTTTGCAGATTAGGTAGATATTTTTTTCCAAATTTCTGCATTTAAGGAGAAATATTGTAAAGTTCTTCAAGGGCAGCACTCAGCTTATTGACATCAGTCGATGGACAGTTGAAAAAGCTCAATGAGAGGTTTCATGATAATTTGGATTTAATTGCAATGTAGGAGGCTTACATCTGAAATAAGAAATGGACAATGAAGGACAGGAATTTACACATACCTCTTGCTCCTCTTCTAATGTGCATGAATAACTCAATACGCCACTGCTATTCTTTCCAATATTCTCTTCTGTTTTAAAACTGGTGTAAAATCATTTTCATACAAATCAATAAAAATTATCGAAGGGGGGAAAAAAGCACCAGAAGTTTTCTGCACAGTGTTTTCCTCACTCAACAATTGATGCTCTGAATTCCTTTCCTTCTGACCTATTAGCTGGACTGACAGTAGCAAATCATGCTGTGTGGTAAGGACGGGATCTTCCTTTTCCCAGTCTGCTTCCATCCGGGATACCAGGTTATAAGCGCAATGTACTTAGGTATCCTAGGGTGCAAAATATACGTCTTAAGGAATACCATTAGGCAATCTAATATTTTTAATATGAGATTTATTGAAACTTTTAAAAGAGAAGATAAAAGTGAATACGAACTAATATAAAGTAATGAAAAAAGAGAAAAAGGAAGAAATCAAAGACAAAGCAAAAAGTCCAAGAGAAGAAAAAAAGTTTAAAAAATTAGAAAAGAAAGAAAAAAAGATACAAAGTGGCTTCTGATATTCTTCACAGCAGTTATAAGTGTGATTATATTTTAACCTCTCTCTCTAAAGTTACTTCATAATACTCTTCTTTCTATAATCTATCCTATCTAATCATCAAAACCATAAACTACAAGTTCATTTTTTTTCATTTTTACACAAAAAGTCCATAAGAGGTTTCTAGTCACCGATTAATGTAGATAGTGACTTTTCTCTAATTAAAGAAGTTTATCCATTACAGCAACATCTGTCAATTTCACCAACCATTCCTCCATAGTGGGTAGTGTTGAATCTTTCCATATAATATACAATAATATTATGCATATAATAATCTTGCTGCAGTAATCATATATTTAAATAATCTCCCATGGCTTTTTTCTGTTTATCCTTTAGTGTTAAAAGGAAAAGTTCTGGCTTCAATTGAATATTAATCTTTAAAGTCCTCTGTATCAAAGTATGTATTTGAATCCAAAATTTATTAGCTTTTTTACATGTCAGCCAAGCATGATAAAATGTCCTTTCATGTTGTTCAAACTTCCAACATACATTTGAAGTGCCATAATACATTCTAGATAACTTCTCTGGTATCATGTACCAACAATACATCATTTTATAAAAATTCTCTTTAAGATCATAACACGATGTAAATTTCAACCCTTTTGACCACATATTTTCTCATTGGTCCATCTGTACATTATAACCAAAATTCTTACCCCATTTTATCATATATTCTTTAACCTGTTCTTCCTCTGTTTCAGATTTCAACAAAATTTTATACATTTTAGCAATTACATATTATCATCAGTACACAATTGTACTCCAAATTCTGTATTTGCTCCGTACCATAAATCTCTTTGTCCATTATGAATCTTTCTGATAACTGTAAATGAGAAAATGATTGACAACTGTATCCTTCTGCTATTAATTGTTCTCGTGATTTAATTTTAAATTCCCCTTGATGGTTTTCCAATAATTCCCTGTAAATCAACCATTTGTCTTTGTCTGCTATTTCTCTTCTATGATATGCTTCTTGAGCTGAGATACACTAAGGTGTTAGCAGCCACAACCTGGGTTTATATATATTCCCTATTCTGAATATGTCACATCTAATAAAATGATTTTTGAAATCCACCCTAATTTTAACTTTATTATACCATGAATATCCATGCCATCCAAACCTCAGGTCATGATCTTCTAACTCTAAAAGTCTCTTGTGTCTCAGCAACATCCATTCTTGAATCCAGACAAAACAACAAGCAGCAAAATACAGGGCAATCTAATTTTGAATTCAGCCTTAATACCTAATTTAGTTCAAGATGATGGAAATATTAAAGAAACACTTTTACTCTGGGAAATTCTAGATCACTTTATCTTAGCAGTAGAGCAGGAGTGTCTTGTCATTGCTTTGGCTCACATAGCTACAATTGTTAAGCCTCTTTGTTTCCCTTTGATTTCCCTCTAGCAAATTGTTTTTCATAAAGCTGACAAAGCAGGAACAAAAATGCAGGGAAAAAGTACCTACAGTAGATTTTATTGCAAAATTCTCAATTGTTAAAGCATTCCAAACTATTGTTGATCATACGCAAATAAATGCAAATTCTTCATCTGGATGGGAAGGGAGATATGAGGATCCATATAAATTCAAGTTTGTTTTTTTTTTACTGTGCATGTTTAATATTAGGATCCATTTTATTTAATTGATTATGTGCCATCTAGTTGGTATTAACTGTTACTGATAATAACTGATAAACCTTTTTCATGATGCTCTATCCCCTACCTGGACATTCAGGTTTTCCAATGGTGCATCCATCACCACTATAATAAAGTTCATCCACCTTTCTGCTGGTTGCCCATTCCCCCCCCCCCCACCTTTTCTACCACCTTTCCCACCATTATAGACTTCTCAAGAGGGTGAGATCTTTGCATAATGTGTCCAAAATAGGATAATTTGAGCCTGGTCATTTGTGCCTCCAGTAAGAACTCTGGCTTGATTTGCTCTATGATTTGCTCGTTTTCTTGGCTGTCCACAGTATTTTCAGGAGTTTTCTCCAACAACAAAGTTCAAAAGCATCAGTATTTTTTTTATCCTGCTTCTTTGAAGTTTTGCTTCCATACAGTGCATGATTCTGATTTTTGTAGGTCTAGACAGATTCAGATAACAATATCTAAATCTTTTTCGAGATCTCCATTGCAACCCTACTAATCGCTAGTCTTCAACATCTTTGATCCTTTACTGCTGATAGTTGATTTTGAAAGACGGAAGCTATATACTACTTAATGTCCTCATTGTCAATTCTATGGCTGATTGTTATACCTGTTGTCATTAGTTTGTCTTCTCTGTATTTAATTGTAGTGAAATATATTTTCACCATGCTTATTGACTTTCACTACAGAGTTTACAGACCATGTTAAATTTTCAGTTAACAGAGTAGTGCCATCAGCATGTTGTTGTTGTTATTCAGTCGTTAAGTCATGTCCGACTCTTCGTGACCCCATGAACCATATTGCGCCAGGCCTTCCTGTCCTTCACTGCCTCCCTGAGTTTGCTCAGTTTCATGCTCATTGCTTCAGTGATGCTATCTAACCATCTCATCCTCTGCCGTCCTCTTCTCCTTTTGCCTTCAATCTTTCCCAGCATCAGGGTCTTCTCCAAAGAGATCTCTCTTCGCATTAGGTGACCAAAATATCTGAGCTTGAGCTTCATTATCGATCCTTCCAATGAGCAATCAGGGTTGATTTCCTTTAAGATTGACTGGTTTGACCTCCTAGCAGTCCAGGGGACTTTCAAGAGTCTTCTCCAGCACCACAGTTCAAAGGCATCAATTCTTCGGCGCTCAGCCTTCTTTATGGTCCAGCTCTCACAGCCATACATTACTACTGGAAAAACCATAGCTTTGACTATGCGGATCTTTGTCGGCAAGGTGACGTCTCTGCTTTTTAATATGCTATCTAGGTTTGCCATAGCTTTCCTCTCAAGGAGCAAGCGTCTTTTAATTTCATGGCTGTAGTCTCCGTCTGTGGTGATCTTGGAGCCCAAATAAATGAAGTCTGTTACTGCTTCCATTTCTACCCCTTCTATTTGCCAGGAATTGATGGGTCCAGATGCCATGATCTTAGTTTTTTTAATGTTGAGTTTCAAGCCAGCTTTCGCACTCTCCTCTTTCACCCTCATCAAGAGGCTCTTTAGTTCTTCTTCACTTTCTGCCATTAGGGTGGTATCATCTGCATATCTGAGGTTACTGATGATTCTCCCTGCAATCTTAATTCCGGCTTGTGATTCTTCCAGCCTGGCATTTCTCATGATGTACTCTGCATATAGGTTAAATAAGCAGGGTGACAGTATACAGCCTTGTCGTACTCCTTTCCCTATTTTGAACCAATTGGTTGTTCCGTGACTGGTTCTAACTGTTGCTTCTTGGCCCGCATACAGATTTCTCAGGAGACAGGTAAGATGGTCTGGTACCCCCATCTCTTTAAGAATTTGCCACAGTTTGTTGTGATCCACACAATCGAAGGCTTTTGCATAGTCAATGAAGCAGAAGTAGATGTTTTTCTGGAACTCTCGTGCTTTCTCCATGATCCAGCGAATGTTGGCAATTTGATCTCTAATTCCTCTGCCTCTTCGAAACCCAGCTTGTACATCCGGTAGTTCTCGGTTCACGTACTGCTGAAGCCTAGCTTGTAGGATTTTGAGCATAACCTTGCTAGCATGTGAAATGAGTGCAATTGTGCGATAGTTTGAGCATTCTTTGGCATTGTCCTTCTTTGGAATTGGAACGTAAACTGACCTTTTCCAATCCCGTGGCCACTGTTGCGTTTTCCAAACTTGCTGGCATATTGAGTGCAGCACTTTAACAGCATCATCTTTTAGTATTTTAAATAACTCAGCTGGAATACTGTCATCTCCACTAGCTTTGTTGCTAGCAATGCTTCCTAAGGCCCACTTGACTTCACTCTCTAGGATGTCTGGCTCAAGGTCAGTGACCACACCAGCATGGACATCAGGGACATTAAGATCTTTCTTGTATACTTCTTCTGTGTATTCTTGCCACCTCTTCTTAATCTCTTCTGCTTCTGTTAGGTCCCTGCCTTTTTTGTCCTTTATCATGCCCATCTTTGCACTAAACGTTCCTTTCATATCTCCAATTTTCTTGTAGAGATCTCTAGTCTTCCCCATTCTATTGTTTTCCTCGATTTCTTTGCATTGTTCATTTAAGAAGGCCCTCTTATCTCTCCTTGATATTCTCTGGAAATCTGCATTCAGTTGCTTATATCTTTCCCTTTCACCCTTGCTTTTCACATTCCTTCTTTCCACAGCTATTTGTAATGCCTCATCAGACAGCCATTTTGCTTTCTTGCATTTCTTTTTCCTTGGGATGGTTTTAGTTGCTGCCTCCTGTACAATGTTACAGACCTCCGTCCATAGTTCTTCAGCCACTCTGTCTACCAAATCTAATCCTCTAAATCTATTCATCACCTTCACTGTGTACTCACAAGGAATATGATCTAAGTCATACCTGAGTGGTCTAGTGGTTTTCCCTACATTCTTCAATTTAAGCCTAAATTTTGCAGTAAGAAGCTCATGATCTGAGCCACAGTCAGCTCCTGGTCTTGTTTTTGCTGTCTGGATAGAGCTTCTCCATCTTTGACTGCAAAGTATGTAATCAATCTGGTTTCAGTATTGACCATCTGGTGATGTCCATGTGTAGAGTCGTCTCTTGTGTTGTTGGAAAAGAGTGTTTGCTATGACTAGCTTGTTCTCTTGACAGAACTCTATTAGCCTTTGCCCTGCTTCATTTTGTGCTCCAAGGCCAAACTTGCCTGTTATTCAGATTACTCCTTGACTTCCTACTTTGGCATTCCAATCCCCTATGATGAAAAGGACTTCTTTTTTTGGTGCTAGTTCTAGAAGGTGTTGTAGGTCTTCATAGAACCGGTCAACTTCAGCTTCTTCGGCATCAGTGGTTGGGGCATAGACTTGGATTACTGTGATGTTGAATGGTTTGCCTTGGATACGCACTGAGATCATTCTGTCGTTTTTGAGGTTGTACCCCATTACTGCCTTTCCCACTCTCTTATTGACTATGAGTGCAACTCCATTTCTTCTAAGGGTTTCTTGGCCACAGTAGTAGATATAATGGTCACCTGAATTAAATTCACCCATTCCCGTCCATTTCAATTTGCTGATTCCCAAGATGTCGACGTTCAATCTTGTCATCTCATGTTTGAGCACATCCAGCTTGCCTTGGTTCATAGATCTTACATTCCAGGTACCTATACAGTATTGTTCTTTATAGCATCGGACTTTCTTTTCGCTTCCAGATACATCCACAGCTGAACGTCCTTTCGGCTTTGGCCCAGCCGCTTCACTCTTTCTGGAGCTACTTGGAAATGCCCTCCGCTCTTCCCCAGTAGCATATTGGACACCTTCCGACCTGAGGGGCTCATCTTCCGGCGTCATATCTTTTAGCCTTTTAACATTGTCCATGGGGTTTTCTTGGCAAGGATACTGGAGTGGGTTGCCATTTCCTTCTCCAGTGGACCACATTTTGTCAGAACTCTCTGTCATGACCTGTCCATCTTGGGTGGCCCTGCACGGTATAGCTCATGGCTTCACTGAGTTACACAAGCCCCTTCGCCACGACAAGGCAGTGATCCATGAAGGGGGCCATCAGCATAGTGCAGGTTATTCATATTTCTTCCTCCAGTTTTGAAACCACACTCATCTTATTCCAGTCCAGTGTTCCTCAATATGTATTCACCATATAGTTTTAATAGATAAGGAGAGAGTATATAGCCTTGCTTATATTCCCATGTTCTGTGGTTCTTGTGGTTTCCTATCCTGTGTACAGGTTGACATAGTCAACAGAATCTAAGGCCTTTCTATAATCAATAAAGCACATATTGACTTCTTTTTGTTCTTTGACTTTCTCAGTTATATCATCAATGATGTCTGTTGTTCCTCAGAATTTTCTAAAACCAGCTTGAACATCTAGCATCACCCTGTCCATGTAGGGCTATAATCAATGTTGGAGGATCCTAAGCACTATTTTGTTGTAGGTAAAATTAAGGATATTTTACAATAGTTTGTATACTCCGTTAGTCACATTTCTTTGGTGCTGGCATGTAGACTGACCTTTCCAATCTGTTGGCCATTGTGTTGTTTTCTAGATTCGCCAGCATAGTTGGTTAGAACCTGTTCTGTTCCATTAGAAAAGAAACAATCTCTTCTGTGCTAACTATATTTTTGTCTTGGTAATAACTGGAGTGCTGATCTAACTTCATCTTTTAGTACTAGAGGTCCTTGTAAATAGGGAATTTCTTCTAAGGTATCTTGAAGGGAATTTCTTTTCTGTATCTTGAATGTGGTCAACTCTACTGTACAGAATTTCAGTATACTCCTCCCATCTTTATTTGATCTTCTTTGAATCAGTTACTATCTGGCATCATTTAGCATACCAATTCAAGATTAGATTCTCCTTCTGAGTTTGAAGATTTTTTGGAAGATTCCCCTTGTTTTTCTGTGTCTGTTTCTATATTTGACAACTTTACAGATGTCATTGTAATATTGCTTTTTGCTTCTTTTAACAGCTCTCTGAATTTCTTTGTCATGTTTCTTCCAGAAAGAGAGAGAGAGAGAGAGAGATTAATTGCTTGTTTGCTTGGCTTGGCTTCTCTTCTCTTGTTGGCAATTTCCACATTTATACTGACATCCAGCTTGTTTTATTCTATTCCTTGGTGTTTGGCAGTCTTTTTTCACATTCATCCTTAAAAATGTCTTTGATTTAATTCCACAGTTTCTCACATAAATAAGGTTTAGGACTTCAAAGTGATTCCTCATATTCTACCTGAAAAGATCATATCATATAAATTGGTTGGTCTTCTTTTTCTTTAGCTTGAATTGTAACTTGCATATGAGTAGCTCATGATCTGTTCCACTGTCAGTTCTTGGTCATGTCTTTGCTGTTATAACTGAGCTCTTCCACCTCCAATCATACAGTTAATTTGATTTCTGAGTATCCATGTGGTGATGGTGTGTACATATTTTGGTTGTCTGAATAATCTGTTAACAATGACAAAATCACTGGATTGACAGAAATTGATGTTAGTTTCCTGCTACATTCAGTTTCTAGCTACAAACAGCACATCTTGCTTGCAAGTTCTATAATTTTACACTGAGCTTGATGGCAAAATTCATCAACTCCTTTTCTTCTGTATCAGTAGTTGGAACATAAACTTGGGTACTCATCACATTAAAGGGTTTTCCACAAATCTAATTGATGTTATTGGTTTATTGACTACATTGTATCCTTTCTTCGCTATATCTTGCCTGACTATGAAAGCAACAGCATTTCTCCTTTTGTTTTTCACGTTCTGAGTAGTAAATAGTATGATGTTCTGATTGAAAGTATCTAATTCCAGTCCATTTCAATTCTCTGTTGCCCAAGATGCCATTTCATTTCACCTTTCACTATGCTGAGCTTTCATCTTTCATATGTTTTTTGTGCTTCTTGGATTCCATGTTCCCACTGTAATTCTGCCTTTGCAGCTTTGGATTTTCTTTTCTTGCATAGCGGCATCAGTAACTAAACATCTTGAAGGCTTTAACCTGGCCACATCATAGACACTATACTATTCCAAAAGATCCTCAACTCTTCCTCTGTAGCATGTTGTATGCCACCCAACCTGAATGGTCCATATCTGTTGTCAGTCACTTTGTAGTATCTATTCATGTGGTTTTCTTGGCAAAATATAGTAGTGGTTTACTACTGCCTTTTCCTGCACAGTATGAATGGATGCCTTTGCTGTTGCAACTAAAGTGATCACCCACCTTCTGCATTTTCCTATATTGCAGCTGCTGATATGTGTGCCTGCTTGTGTTAGCTGGACAGTTGGGATAACCTTCATGCCTTTGATGATCCTGCTGAATGTACAGACTCTTGGCATACACTACCAATGTTTTTTGCTCATTCCTTCAGGAAAAGTCCCCCTCCCCCCACAATTATGCAGTATAGTTGGGCTTGAGGGGGATATTGTTTAACAGAGTTTCTCAAGAACAAACAAAAAAAGAGAAAAATCTAGATCCAGTTTTACTTTCCCAAACCGCTGGCACATGGCTTCCCCAATTTTTTCCCCTAGTGCAAATCTCCCAAAACTTTAAAAATCAAATTAATTCTTTTGTTCTTCTTTTTTTACATGAATTTCTCAGAATCAGACATTTAAATGCAATTTTTCTTGAAGCATTTGTTTTTAATGCAATGTGGAAAAATTGATGGTAGTGAACAATATTATTGCTGTAGTGGATTCTATTTTGGTGAATCTTTCAGATTTGTTCCCACATAATTCCATGTTCTTCTAGATTCCTCTGGTCTTGCTCCCACAGAGTATGAGGATGACTTAGGATTGAAGACTGACAGAGGCTGGGAGCCAGCAGATCAAGTAAGGAAAAATTGGTGCTTGCTACTTGGAAACCTGAAGCTCTAAACTGTGACACAGAATTCTCCAGATCTATGAGAATAATGGCAATAACACATTGAGACCCAGAAAACAGAGATATTGAAGTTTGAAACTACAGAATATAGTTGCTTGGGAGTAACAGTCTATTAGGAAATTACTGTTGCTCCTGAATAGACCTGCATTATTTAATGAATCCAGCTAGGTTATAATGGAGGTTTGAAACTGGTACATTTAGCTTACTGTTTGGAAGTGACCTACACTGGAAATAATGTCTTAATTTTTTAAGCCATGAACTGTTGCCAGGTACCTTACCTTGGACTCAGACTGACTACATGGACCCAGATCCAGCTTGTTCTCTGACTTTTCTCTTCTATTTTATCCTATGATGTTCAGAACTCTCTTATACCTTGACTGATGTCAGAATCATTATTAATCCTTATCTCAATTTACCAAGATTGTTTGCTATTTGGCTAGAAAGAAGATTCAAGCTTAGTGAGCCCTATTTGTCTGCCAAGACACATATGGTGGAATACTCCCTGCTGAGCAGGGCCACAAACCCACCACTAAATTACATTTTAAATCCTAGATCCAGTCATTCAACTTTCCCAGAATTATTACTCAAGCATTTGTAGGTTTTATTGAGAAAAGGGAAAGCATAGCCCATGTTAGATCTGCTTATGGAATGGTATCTCTGTTCAATAAAGTCTAGGTTTTATGTCTTAGAATACATTTGTAAAGAAGCCTCTGTGAGCTTGACATCAGAATGCCAGACAGCAGACCTCTGAACTAGAACTTCTACCACTGCAACCCATGGAATTTGACAATTCAAATTATACAAATTGACTCTTTGCTGCAATTGTAGAATCACTAAGTGGAATCCATTCCAAGGAAAAATGTCTCCTTAGAGTGACTGAGTACAGCAACCAGAAGCTGCAGGTTTCAAACAGCCAGCCACATTGCATGAAGGGGGAAGAAGACAGGATTGCTCAGCCTTTTTTTTTTTTTTTTTTGGGAGAATGAAATGATACTATTTAAGAAGGCAAATCTTCTTCTGAAGCTTTATTAATAAGCCTGAAACACCCATCTGCACTTTTAGTAACACTGCATCAGGAGACCCACTTAACATATTGCTCCATCTGGTCCTGTATATGGGATTCCAGCCATGTTTCTGGACCATGCCAAAGCCTTGGACATATTCAGATTTACTGCATATCTTAGGGATATAGCTAATGCCTCTTGGTCCTATCTATGCTATGAGCCAAAGCTGCCCTAACTAGATTTTCTGGTACATCTGCACAGCAATGCACTGATGTTATGAAGGAAGACACAAAGGTAGTTTCTCCAAGAGGGGCGGGGGAGGAAAGCAACTGAGCCTTCTAGCAGCTGGCATTGAGACAGTATCTTCCAAATCTTGCCAATCTCTTTTAAATGCCAAAGAGTCTCAGGTCATTATTGGAATAAAATTTCTTGCACCTAGGCCAGGAGTGTAATAGCACTTTCAACTGCCTCCTACATATATTCTCCTACAACCTCATCACCACTTCTTCCCAGCATTTGGAAAGGCACACACTTTTTGACTGGTTGTTAAAAAGCTTCTCTTTTTTCTTGTTTAGAAAGATATATAAAGTGCTCTTGGGGCCAGATGTTGTTTGAGAAACTGTTAGATTCCTCAAGGAGGGCCCTATCCCTTTATGGAAACAGACCACCTGATCAGGCTAGGGAGGAAGATAATTACCCAGCTGAGAAGAATGATTGGATGGGGGAAGCAACCCTATGTTAATTGCTGAACTAGCAAGGAAGTTAGAAAGTAGAAGTTACAGTTAGCAAGAGGAAGCTTAGAAGTGGCTCTCTGAATATGCTAATTAACCTGGATGGCTTTTGGGAGGAGAAGATGCTGACTGGCATATATGCATATTAAACTATTAGAATCATTGAAAGAAAAGGGTCTCTCAGGCAAGCAGCATGAGAAATTACGCCCTTGGCTTAAGTGGCTTGGAATAATGAGTCCTGTGCAGGCATTTAGCCTGCATATGTGGTGGCTAGTGGGGAGGGAGGGGCAATAATGTACCTTCAATCCCTGCCCCATTAGCCACCTCCCTATCCTCCTTGTTCATTATACCATATTTAGAAGCAAATTCCAGATGGGAGTTATTTTTCCAATTATTGAAATGTGAGCACAATACAATGTCATTATGAATTCTATGGAGGGGTCGACTTGGCTCAACAGTGAATAGGGCAAGGTCAGCATATGTACAAGTATTTTGGCTAGGACTTCAGTACATATGTGCCCTCATCCCAACTGGCCACCTGGTCAGCTCTTGTTGTACCAGCAAAATGCCTGCATATGGGTATTATCTCCAGAGAAAGGCTTTTCAACTTCTTACCAGGGTATCTAATCAGAAGTTCCTTGATGATGATATTGGAGTAAACAGATATTCTTGTTAACTGCTTGAAAATGCACAGCACAGTTAGGTATGGTTTGTATCTGGATGGAGGATCACCACAGAATTCCAGGACTCTAGGCTAGACTAAGAATTTGAAAAAAAATCATAGAAGTTAATGGCAAGCTACCTCTTTAAAACTACATGGATGGGTCTTAAAATTTGTCTATGAAATAAAATTATGTTGAAAAATTCATAATTTTTAAAAAACATATTTTGGGCAATTCTATCTAAATTTAAAAACAAACAAACAAATAAATAAATAACAACCATAATAATTTCACATGATAAGGACCCATAATCACTATATTAACAATAAATACTTTTTAAGTTAGTCCAGGGAACTCTTACTTGTGAGACCACCTCTCTCTGAGGGTATCTGCCTGCCCTACTAGGTTAGATAGGGTGGGCGCACTCAAGGTCCCCTCCCTTACTGTTGCTATCTGATGGGACCTCAGACGTGCACTTTCTTGGTGGCCTCCCAGGCTGTTTGGAACAGCCTTCCACCTGAGATCAGAGGGATCCCTACCCTTTCAGCCTTCTTGCGGGCTGTGATTTCCTGGCTCTTCCCCCAAACATTGGTCTAGGAGGAGGGTTGAGCTGTGAGAATGTTTGGTCTGGTGCCTAGGGGGAAGGGTACTTTTGTTTTTAATTATGTTTTATGGCTTGTTGTGAGCCGCCTAGAATCTTTGTATGAGATAAGTGGCCATATAAGTCCAATCAATCAATCAATCAATCAATCAATCAATCAATCAATCAATGTATGTATGTCACTGTTCAGCTATTCAAATGTATACTGGCTGTATGTACACAGTGGGATTCCTGGAAGATTTATTCCAGGATATAGTATATATAGGTATATAAATTTATTTATTTGAAAAAAATACATGGCTGCTTATAGTATGTAAAATAATTCTAGATGTCTAACAAACAAATACCCAAATAATAAAAACACAAGATTAAAACTCTACCGCATCTCAAATGATGTAGTTTTACATGTCAAGCTCTACTGCTAAGAACAATGAGGTTGACTTGCCAGATGTTGGATTGGGAACATGATGGGTTAACGACACACCACTTACATATTCAACCCTTCTCTTCTCACTTCCCCACCTTGGACCATCTTCCAGAGCTAGCATATTCTTGTTACTAATTACTAGGTCCCAATGCAGTGTAAGTAGCACCATTCAGATAAGCAGTATTCCAAGCCTACTCAAACAATGCATTCAGAACGACAATACTGAATGCGTGTGTTATATAAAAGGTACTGCATTTTTTTCCCCCTGGGGGTAGCAATCAGTGAATGAGCAGCAGAAAAGTTTGGAAACAGCATTGTGCATGTCTTGCAGACTGTTCTACACTTCTTAGGCAAGCTCAGATATGGTGGAGAATGCTATTACCTTGCAAGTGTTGGATTCTGATACCAATATGGTTGTATTTTGTATAGGTAATGTTTATATTGAGAGGCAGTTTGGTGTAGTGGCTGCCAGCCACTCTCTCAGCCATAAGAAGGCAATGGCAAACCACTTCTGAAAAATATTGCCAAGAAAACTGCATATCCATGAAGTTCCCAGGAGTCAAGGCTGATTTGAAGGTGCACACATACACAAACATACAAACAAGTTTCCATTATTCAGACAACAGTCTTGCAGTGGCTTTGACCTCAAATATTTGTAAGTTCTAAGACTAGTAGAGGTATTGGTAATCATCATCTTAATCACAGAAGTGCTATTCAGTTTTAAATTATTACAAAGTTGGTTTAATTAGGCATACATATTTATTTCTGAACAAGACACTGAAAGCTGATACCAAAAAAACCCACAACTTTTTTATTTGGAATTTCTGTTTGATTCTGAAGTTCCTTAATCTAGATATTGCTATGACCTGAGATGGTCAAACTTTTCTGTAAAATTACACTGAATAATATTCAGATCAAACTGGTTCACCTGTCACCATATATTAAGGAATACAATTCTCTCTTGCTCAGAGATGAAAGAGCTTATTTTATGTAATTGATTTAAAAGAAAAGATTTATAATGTTTGCCCTTCCCTAGAGTCCAAGGCATATTTACATAGTGCATAGCCCTTTCTGCTTTCAGATCTAGGAAGAAAAAACGGTGCAATCTATCAGATGCTCAGATAAACATCAACATAGCTTTCCTATAGGGTTCTACATCTAGAAAGCTCTTTGAAATGATTCTTAAAGTTTTAAATTTTTGACAACTCTGTAAAGGAATGACCTTGGGGAGAAAAAATGTCTATTTTATAAATCAGTCTAGATATATGACTGAAAGATTATGTCAGAGATCTAAGTGAATCTCTTCTGTAGAAGTCAATACTAGTGTGATGCATTGTATATCCACCAGTTTCTGTCATTAAACATTTCTCTATTAGAAAGAATGAGGTTTTAGGGTTCTAAAATATGGAGGACTTCATCCTGAAAAAGTGAATCAATCCTTAGAACAAGAGCAGTCGTCCTAAAGTCTACTACTCCAGTGTTTCCATTTATACAGTTCCCTTGGTGTGCATAAGAGTCTCTGCCTTATGTGATTTAAAAGATGGTAGTGGCTTTTAAAAATTAAGGAGAAATAGTAAAGTGGCATGGCACCAAATTGTTTTTCCACAGTCTTTAATATCATCCTTATTTATAGGATTGCTTTTTGACCTTGTGTAGAACCCCTAAACTTTCCTAAAAAAAAAAAAATGAAAACTGTGGGTGGCAGTTTTGTTTGGAAGTGAACACTCCTAGTAGGGCTATGAGTAGGGAAGAAAATCAAAGGTAAATTTGAATGTTACAACATCTCATGGAGTTAGCAGGGATAGAATTAATCAATTCTATCAGTTTGCTTTACAGCTAATAGATATTTAACATTAGGCATGCCCACAAAGACTGCCATTTTGCAAATAGCCTTCCTGCATGAGGGACAGCTCAGGACATGTGAAAATTCTATAATTGCCCATCTGTCCCATATGTTTTTTTGGTCCTGCATTAGAAGGAACACATATAGGCTACACTCAAACCAGTTTGGAATTATGTAACAGGCATAATTACCTAAGACCTAACCTAAAAGGGAAAGGTATTGGTAGATCATCTTTTAAATTGAATTATAGAGGTTTACTGAAATTGCTTACTGTTTTCCCCAATGAGGAAAAATTACAATGATCTATTCTTTCTCTGTCTTCTGGGTTTTTAGAATGGCAATAGTTTAGTCTGATATATCAAAACAAACTAAAAACAAAATTTAAAAGAAAAAGATTTGATAGACAAAATCAAAGCCATGGGAAAGAAAAAAAGGAAAAAGAATATCTACAGATACATACAACTGTCTCTCTCTCTCTGATTTGTATGCGAATTCTTACGCTATAAGGAAAAATGCAGATATTTTAAAGATTCAATTTTTCTATTCCAAATGATATTTGAATAAAAACAAAAGCTAATTGATTAGAAAAAAACTCTTAATGCAGTTAATAATGATGACCAGTTTTGAATAAAGTTCTTCTTTGTCAATTTTTTCAGAATTCTTTGTTATATTAATTTTTCAGCCAGCACAATTTCCTATGCTTTTCAAAACCACCAATCCAATGAAATACATATTTTAGGTTCCCAGTGTTTTGTGATAATAAATGCCTGAGTCTCTTATACTTACCAAAACAAGAGATACGAGAGGAAGTAAATTTATGCATTTCCAAAGAAAGCCATTCAGGAGAAATGTTTACCCCTCTCCTGCAAAACTAGTATGCCTGGCCCTACAGCACAGACAAATGATTCAAAGTTTGAAAAGCACCATTTTAGGCAGCACAGTGTGGGATTTCCTATCATTGAAAGCAGTACTGGGTATTGTTAAAGCAGAGTATACAGATTCAGGTAGATAAGGCCATCAGTGGCTCCTTGTAACTCCTACAGTGTTACAGTATGTTACCTCTAGTAACAGAAGGGGCAGGATGTCTTTCAATAGCAGCTGTTGGAAAGTGCTATTGCACTCATGACACGCTTGCAGTGTGCCCATGGACATTCGATTAGCCTTGGTGGGTGCAGAATGTCACTAAGTGGTCCAGTGGTCTGATTTCCCAAGGCTGGAATATATGTTGTTTTAGTCTTAATAGGTGCCAGGTTGCTCAAGCCTGTGACTGTTTGCTTTATACTGAAAAATCCCCTTGTATATCTCCATTAAGCCATTAGTTTGACAGTTTACCCAACACACTTAAGAGTTTTTGAAGTATATCATCAAAATTTCCTTGAGAACAGTCTCTTAAATACACAGTATATATCTTCAAATTATTTTATGAGGCAAAAAGCGTGCTTCTCTCTTTTTTACTAAAACATAATTTTATCACAAATTTTTTAAAAGGCTATGTACAAAATAAGTACAAAAGTAATTTAGTATGCAGGATTTATAGAATGAAAGTATTAACAGATTTCTGTATCAGGGCTTTTAAAGTATTTGCTGAGGAGGTCTAGCTGAACTTTATATGATAAAGAATTGTCCTATTCTTTGAAGCTATTCAAATAGAGGAAGTAGTTTCAACATGAATTTCCCTTTTTTACATTTCCTTATATAATATTTACTTATTTTTGTATTTCATATATATGCAGCTAACTTGAGATGTCAACATCTTCTCTCCCAAATCATTAAATATTCTTTTATCAATGATATTTTCATGAGATGGGTTTACATAGGTGAAATGATATTCCCAAAATTGAAATATCTTGCAGTGCCTTCCTTAACAATTTGTACTGTCAACTTCCACAGCTCTTTTTCTCCAAGGATCAAACAAGGTATTCATCACTGTAACCCCCATTTTGGGGTCATTCCTAGATGACTATTACTTACATGTTGTCACTATTGTTACCAGTTACAGTGTCTGACAGATAAGATTTAAAAATGTAGATTGCTTTCTGTCAAATTAGCTCTCTGCTGCTTCTGCCCAGAATTTTTTTTTTCATTTCATTGGCCAATAACCAAATTGGCCTTTTCTTGAAGATTTTCCCAATTTGACTAATTAAGTTCCTCATTCAAATGCATTGTGCAGGCAGTGCTTCTTCTGTCATAGGTCTACTCATGATAGTTTTTTATCAGCATAGAAACGGTTCCACTTTTCCCCAAGTGTGTGTACTTTGGGTTTATTAGAACAGACATCCCACCATACCCAGCTAGCCATGGCCATTGGAAAAAGCTGCTATAGGTTATTCTGTGTTAAACGATGGTTTTAAATTATACTCTTTTCATGTAATTGAGATTTTGGTTTTATGATCGTAGCTGCAGTAATGACAGATACCACTTGCTGTGAACATGCGCACATGAATATACATGGGTGTGTGCATAATTTATATTGTAATTGTTCTTGGGAAGCTCAAGACACAACAACCCAGTGAAACAGCTTGGGCTAAGAGCCAGTCATTCAGTGAGTTTCATGTGGAGTGGTGCTTCCTGAGTCCACATATAAGAAAATTCTGGGGTACAGAGAAGAACAAGCACAAGCACAGGAACTGACTAGTTCCTTGGATAATTTTCAAACATAATGAAAGGAAAATGTAATAGTAAGTCAGAGGAAATGCACTGTGGAAAAGATGCAGAAGATAGTATTAAATGGAACACTTGGACCTGGCCAAGGATCAAGTGGATTTCATCCAGTTCAGCAGAGAAGGCATGTTGCAGATCCCTTCAGTGAGAGAATGTTGACTGGTGGGTCATAGGAGGAGAGCCTTCTCTGCCGCCCCTCCCCTATGGAATAATCTCCCCCCAGAGGTGATTTGGGCCCTACCCTCCCAGGCGTGGAGCAAGGAAAGATACAATTGACCCTGGGGATGGCTGGTGCCTTGACGATGCTCCCTGAGTTTATTAACACCTAATTAACATCAGCCTCTTGGAAGTATCTGTCAGGTTCAGCCCAAGAACAACAATGAAACAGTCCAGTCCAGTGTAATTCCTTTATTACTTACACACTATAGACAGAATCTCGCCAGACTAAACCTATCCAGAGCTGCTAGCAGATATACCCCATGAGAGTCTAGGGAGGGTCTAGCCTCAGCCTCTTCTTCTTCTCACGGTCCTGCTGCAGGCTGAGAAAGTGCTTGCCTTGCCCCTTCCTCTGGAATGCACCCCCTCCCTCCTGATAGCCTTGATCTCTCATTCCAGTCTCCTCCTTGCCTACGCCTTCCATTACAGCATCATAAAGGAAGTTTTGTTTTTTAGTATATTTTAATTAATTAATTAATATTTATCTATTTTAATTAATGCTTATTCTGTTTTCACTGTAAACCGCCCAGAGTCACTCCACTGTGAGATGGGCGGTGACAAATTTGAAATATAAATAAATAAATAAACAAACCATCAAAATAGCTATGCATGTACCATACAGCATTCATTCATCAGCATCAGGGTAGGTTCAAACTATGCCTGCCAAGCTTGTCAAGAGACTTGTACAGTGACAGCATTTTCCTAAGAAAGACAGTAGTTAAGCAAGATGACAAGTTGATTGTAGAGCTTTGGACAAGATTTTCACAGCTCACATTTTTATGCCTTCTTAAAAAACAAAAACAAAAAAACTTCTTTCTGTACATCTTTAATATTCTCCCCATTGTCTTTAATTTTTAATATTTAGCTTTATTTTAAAAATGTTTTAGCAACGTTTCCTAGTAATTGGAGTCAGAATAAAACTAGTTTTAAGGAAAATGTCTATTTATGTAATACTAATATAAGCAGCAAAGAATGGCAGTCTCCTGTCTGTGCTCATAAGATAGGATGTATATAAGGCAAAGGAATACATGTATCATAACACTGGTAAAGGTAGAAACTTGCATACAAAATATCCATGCCAAAATAGGTTTACCCTCTGAATGGCTTCAGATAGGGCATCAAGTAGTATCATAAGACTGCAGTAGTATGTTCATCATGTTTAGAAAGCAAGAAACATTGATTTAACTATTCTTGTCCAGTAATGTCTGCTAAAGAACCTGTAATTCTGGACAAGTTGGATGCTATTAATATTACAAATTTATGTTAAAAGAAGCTTGCCCTATGCCATAGAATTAGGATCTTTTCATGCAGCAGTAGAGCAAAGTCAGTAAGCACCATCAACAATACCAGGAATCTAGTAGATTTGAAAAGTTTCATTTCAGCAATGTAAGATATTACATTCATGCTCTTAACCATACAAACCATACATATCAAGAGACCCTTCTTGTGGTTAGGTGAACCCTCTGAGACAGTCTTCAGTGGAATTGAAAATGGGACTTCAAACTTCTCCTTTCTTCAGCTCTCTTTTTATAGGCAACGTTACCTCTGCATGACAGCTTGGGCTGTAATTAACTGATGATTTACTGGTGATTTACTGGGCTGTTGATTTACTGGTGTAGGTTTTCATTCTTCATCATTCTGCAGAGGTCATCCATTTTTGTGGGCATCATCAGGAGGTGGATGTTTCTTTTTTTCTTATTGAACACTCAAGGAGGAAAGAAAGTCACCCTTAGAGCAGCCCCCAGTGGTGGAATGTTTGACAGCAAGCACGATGGGAATAAATTCCAAAGGTGTTGCAAGAAGTCTGCATAAGAAATCTCTGTGGGGAACCTATTATAGCTGCGGCCACACATAAAATGAAGTCTTTGAAGGTCAGTTTTGGGATGATATGTAATGGGTTTAAATGATCCTACTGAAATATATTGCATAGTAAGCTGTGATGTCTTAGTGAATTATTATACTTTTATACTGGCACTGGGGCGGCTGCATACTGGAGTGCTCAATCAACACAACATTCCTACCTCCACACACAACTGAAAGTCTACAGAGCTGTGGTTATCCCTTCTCTCCTATATGGATGTGAGTCCTGGACTCTGAACCAAAGGCACATCAAATAACTGGAGAAAATTAACATGCACACTCTCCGCTCCATCTTCGGCATTTGTTGGCAAGACTGTGTCTCCAACCTGGAGGTCTTGGATCATGTGGAGTCCATCAGCATTGAGTCCCTGATTATCAGAGCCCAGATGTGGTGGGTGGGATACAACATCAGAATGGATGACTACCATATGCCTCGCCAGTTGCTCTATAGTGTACCGGCATCTGGGAAGAGACCTTGAGGTTGACCATGCAAGTGCTACAAAGATGCTGTGAAAGAAACCCTACCCCACTGTGACATCCAGCCAAGGGAACTAGAAGCTGCAGCTGCTGACAGAACCCACTGACAAGCCCTGTGCTATGAAGCCTCCACTGGCTTTGAAGACAAAAACTGATAGAAAACCGTGAGTGGCATCACAGAATAACACCCACAGTTACTACAACTATGGACTTCCAGTGCCCCCATTGTGCTAGACTCTGTGCTTCCAGACTGGGACTGCAAAGCCATTTTCCTGTTCACAGATGAACTGCACAACAGCATGTCTTCTTCGAACCTGATGGACTACCATATATACTGCCTAATAATAGAAGTTCTTTGAGTAGTATGAAAAGAAATATAGATATAAAACAATATAAACATGCTTTTTTGAGAAAAAAATGGAGGACATCACAGACATGAGATACAAATCAGAAGAGCTGTAATAAAAGCAATAAATATAGCATAAAAACATATTATGATTATATGTGGCAACAGACTTCCCCTGTTATTGTACAGTCCCCTGTACTGTTATTTCTTCAGTGGTCATATGTATTCATCCAGAAGAATAAATTGTGTGAAATCTAACTAAACTTGACACATAGGATCCAGATTACTATTTCTGGGCATCAGTTGTCACTTTTATTAAAGGATGTCTTCATCTTAAAAGGGTTGTTCTTCTTAACATCACTGTTTCTTAACTCTACATTTCTACAGCATGCAATGATTGTCAGTCACTGCAGCTCAGTTCAGGAGCATTCCCCCCCCTCCCCCCCAGTTTGTATATAACCAGATAATAATGTGATACACTGATAGTGGATTTTCCGTTTTACGAAATAGAGTTGCAGAGATTTTTTTAAAAAAAAAAATGCCCAAGGAGTCCACAGGGAGTGGGGGGAGAGGAGGGAGGCAAAAAAGTCAAGATGGTTTCCATGACCATGCAATGGAAGCTACATCAAATTTTACATGCATTACGTGTAAAAAGTTTTTTTTTATACACCGCCCCCCCCCCTCCAAGGATGCCCTTATATATGCCTCTGAATTGTTCCAGTGCAGTCTAGGAGGTTTTTAAGGTAAGAGCTGTTCAAAGTAGTTTTGCCATTCTGAGGCTTGTCTGGGCTCCTGACATAATCTTCCCATATAGAATTAGCACCAAGACTAATTCTATATGGGACTTTACTGTCTGTTTAAAAAAAAAAAAAACACAGAGTTGTTGTGAAGGAAGGAAGCAACACTGGGTGAGTGAAGCAAATAAAAAGGATCAAAAAAGATGCAGGAATTTATTCTGTATTCCCTTCCTCATCTCAACCGTATACTGAATCATGCAAGCATGAAGAAGATGTATTGAATCTCAAAGGGAAGAAAAGAAGTGGAAAATTAACTACAAATGAAAATACCCCTAACGTACCCCTGGATTCCTGCATATTAATAATCTGTCCCTTTCCCTACATGGAGTGATATAGAAAAAGGGTCAGGCATGATTACTTCAGAATGTGGTAAGAACAGAAATAAATTGTTAAAGGGAGAAAGGAAAAAAAAGCAAATAGAGAAGAGGCAGTTTCTAGGCAGGACTTCACTTCTGCATCAATAATAAGCATAATGCACTCAATATATCATTCCTTCCTCTCTGAGCAGCAGGTAGAATTCCAGCAAATCTGATAAGCAATGAGATGCTCTCCAAAATGTCAGTATGAATGTTGGATGAATCTTGTTAAGATCATTCTGAGACAAAAATCCTCAAATTATGACCCTCTCACCCAGTTCTGCTTCAGATTCCCCATCTCTGCTCCATAGCACAAGGTGAGGAGTTGCCTAAGGAGCACTGGCTCCAGATCAGAGGCTGCTCTGTAAGGCTCTCTATCATTCTGGCCTCCTAAGGTTCATCAGAAACCTCAGTTCAGTTCCAGAGTGAGTGAGCCGCCATGCCACTGACCAACTATGTCATCATCAGTCATACCCTTGGGTGGACAATTGCATGGAAGGGATCCCCAACTTTATACATTTCTAAAATACATAGTAAAAAGAAATATTCCCCATGTGCCATCTGTGTGCCATATTCACCTCTAAATCTCTACAAAAGAAACACGTTTGCTGGAATTCTTTATGCTTCGGTGAATACCTGCTCTAGAGCTGTTTTCAGTTTCAAAAGTATGAATGACTAAACTTGATTTGCTGAAGTAAATTTTCCAGTATTGCTATCACTACTATTTATTACCACTAGTAATAAAACGATTGGTTTGAAATATATTTCCATTATTGATATTGCAGGGCAGACTCTGCTATCATCACACTCCTACCTCATTTTCTATTTATTTCTTCATATAAAAAATGACTCATCACTTTTGCTGAAGAAACATATATTTTAGCATTGTGCAAGGCACTGTAAAATGTTCAGCAATGCACAAACTGTGAATGAAGCATCTTTCACTGAATCATTAAAGCAGCTACAAGGCTCATGCAGCTGCTTACTGGCTATCTGCATGCCCAGTCACATTACTGAACTCAGAAAATAGCAAAGTGAGGGAACCAGTAAGCACTGCTGGAACACTTCAGGGTGGCCAGATGTTAGCTGCAGGTGAAAGGTAACTGGATTGATCCAAGCCAGAAAGGAGAAAAGGCCATAGACTTGGCATCCAGCTTCTCAGATGGTGTAGAGGAGAAACTCTTGGTGGAAGGCCAGAACCTTTCTGATGATAGTCATCAGCAGAATGTCTATAAGAGATTCTGGCATGGTTTAGCAGTTCCTGAAGGAGGCACCATGTCACCTGAAGCTCCTGAAGGAAGTGTGAGGCTTCATGGATAGGCAAAGGTCAAAAGGTGGCCAGAAAAAATGGTGTTGTTATCCATATATGGTTCTAGGTCATCCATCTTAGTCCATGATCTTAGTGGTTCTAACAGCTTTCTGAGCAGAGGGAGATGACTGGAAGGAGTCCCAAAGTTTTAGGCCACAGAATAGAAATATGCTGGCATCAACCTTTTTATTCTTAGAACAAAACAAATCTGATAGTAAAAATGGGAAAAAAAGATGTTAACCTAATTGGCACAGAGTGAAAATATGAAAAGTTGGTAGGTGTTCAAGATTCTTGTATTTCTGTGAACTGCAACATACTGTGTTCTCTTCAGCAGATGAAAGGTATCCTTGATTTTTTAAAAAAACAAAAGCAAAGCTGCCCTGGTTAAAAAGTAATTGATCCATTCTGCTGGAAAGAATGCTGAAAGGCAAAGGGTAGGGTGTCTATCTGGAAATTCTACAGTTTCTACAGAAATTCTACAGAAGGAAAAACTTCCTGCTAGTTAGATCTGTTCAACAGTAAAACAGTCTACCCAGAGAGGTTATGGGTTCTCACTCCATGGAGGTTTTTAAGAAGCAGGATAGCCAACTCTTATGGATGGTTGAATTGGTTCCCCTGAACATCAAATCCCCATTTGATGAAGACTTATGCTTCCTATAGTTGTTCTAAAATCACTTAGAGGTAGAGAGTAGTGATTCCTACTTATTAGGGGGCTAAGAAGCATTAAATTACGTACTACATTCAATGAACCATCCATCTTCTTGACAAAAGTGGGTGGTGTGCTGACAGGAGAGGATAATGGGTAGATAAATCACATTGATAGATGTAATCAATAAAATATTTCAGGCTAACCAATGCTGCATCACACGTAGGTATGGATCATGATTAAAGGACTGAAATCTGGGGACCAGTTGATTAACTAGCTAAAGTCTAGTTGCCAGTATGGTGGCAACGTCTTGGATTCTCCTTCTTTTAATGTGTCAGATAATTGATACTTTAGCCAAGGCTAGCAAACCCTATTCCTGCAGGAGGGTGATGGTAGAAGTATGGCTCCCTGTACATATCCTTGTACCCTATGAATTCTGTATCCTAGGCAGTCAAAACTGACATCTTCAAGGTTCCAGGTAATATGAGCAATTATACAAGGGGAAGGGAAGGAAGAGCAAGAGGGATTTGTGGTTGCCAATGGTGAGTTGCAGTGACCTGAATGTAGGAGATGGTCATCAATGGTCTCTACCAAGATGGGAAAGTGAATGGGCTGGGTGCATAGGGTATATTTGTGCACAATAGTACAGTATACTTGATTAAATTGCCAGTTGTGCCACACTATTAGGTTTGAAAATAGATTCAAAGTGCCAGCCTGAGTTTTTAAACTTACCAGAACAATTAATTGTTAATAAGTATTTCTACAAATCTGGATCCCACTTAGTTTCTTGTTGTATCAGGCTTAGAGACATTGGTGGCTAAGAACGTGCTGTTTTCCACATGGATTTGGGCTGGTGACTGGAAACATGCAAATGGTTCTGTGGTGTTCACTTTGGTTGGGCAATCTTACACAAAGTAGTCCACCTCTTCATAATAAAAGCACAGTGCCTGTAAGTGCATCCTCGCAACTTATTGCTCCTGATTCAAAACAGCACATTTCCTTCTATATAACAAACTACCTAACTTCCATTTGTCATACTCATTTACTAATGGCAATTGCCTGTTTCCATTCTTCTCATTCCTTCACTGAGACTCATGTTTTGCTCATATCTATTTAAAAGGCTGATCCGTACAAGTTTTTGATGCTCTGGTTTGGTCCTTCTAAGCAAATGCATACATTTATTCTGACCATGTTCATTCCTCAGTTCTGATCATGCTTAATTATTGACAGTCATTCTGAGCCCAAGGTACAAAAGAAAGTTTCTGCTCTCATTTTTAAAGTAAAACCCAAGTAAGCCTGAATTTAATTCTCAGATTTCTAGTTCTTGCAGAGTCAGAAGCAACTACACCTGGACAATGTACTCACTTACTGCAAGGCACATTAATAAGGAGAATTGAGACTAACGTTTTACCAGTCAGGACTCCAAACTCCAGCAACATGTACTAATATGCTAGAGTTATACTTTAGTTAGCATTTAAGAGGATAATTTTTTTCTGAACCACCTGGAGAGGAATTACTGATAGAGAAATATACAATACGTAGGTTAAACAAGTCCAACAAACTATTAAGTCTCCCAATTTATATTATTTTATTCCACAGCAGAGAAGATACATTTTATGAAATACAAAAGGCAAAGTATAGCACCCTGCTTAGCAATACATTAGCAATAGGTTTACTTGGAAAGCCTGTAATTACTGCCTGTTAATAAAGCACCAAACAGATTAAAGGTTACAAATGATTTATATTAAGCATAGAGAAAGCTCAAAGAATGGTTGTACAAATTGACTGTGAGATGATTTAAGGAAGGAACAACACAAAGCATGTTGAAATACAGACATAAATATCTCTTCCTTCATTTTCTGGGGAGTGGGATATCAACTTCTTTCTGTGGGCTGAGGAACTTCTCATTCTTATTACTACTAGAAGATATCATGTGGGGTGTAGCCTATAGAATTCTGCAAAGTTTTGAAGGGATACATTAGTATTATATGAAGTATAATATGAATGAAACAACCCTTCAAAGCTGCCTCATGAAATAGCAATGTGATCCCCTCACTTCCAAAAGCAAAGCAAAGCAAAACAATTGTGTTGCTTCTCCTTGCTCTGCTTCAGATGCCTTCTCAGCATTCTCTTTTAGAGTTTGCACAATGAGAGAATGCTCAGGGAAGACTTGTTTAGTGACAGTAGTTGGAGAAGGTTGATGGGGAAGTTCTTCCACAGTGCTGGCCAAAGATCATGCAGGCTAGCCAACTTTGGCACATGCTTCAGACAATCCCACAGTCTGTGCTGAAGTCATCCAGCCTGAATCCATACCACTGGCTTAGTTGAACCCTCTGGAACAGGCTAGTAGTAGTGCATCATTAAAAGTTTAGGCCTGAAGCTTAGCATTGTGGGTGAATTGTGGCCTGAATTGTTTTGTTGAAATGAATTAGTATCTCTTAACACAGAACTGATAATCTATGTCTAATAAATACGTGTTTATGCTACAAAGATGTACAGCTGCTGAATCATTGACAATGTCCAGTAGGAGTTCCAGTGAACTAACACAGCTCCTGTTATATTACTGAAATGCAATTCTCAACAGTGTTTCATTATATTACTAATTATTCTAGGTCAGAATCTATACTTGGTACTTTTCTATTTGTGAGACATTGGCCATAGTGGTTTTCAAAAGCTCAGCTGCTGCTTAGGAGGCACACGATGAACAGAATAAGACAATAGCTCCTGTGTTTAGAACATGGGCATAAGATACACATCTCAGAGCTCTGGAAGTTGTATGCAGTCTGTATTTTATTTGTTTTTTATTTAAGTCAATTTGCGTCTGCAAGTTTGTGCAAGTTCAAAGCATTGTTTCTTCATTAGCATTTGAAGTAGAGTTTTTTTTCATTCATTCTCCTCCTACCAAACCCTTGGGGAAACACAGATGCCCTTCTCTTTCATTGTTCCCTGGGCACTTTGCCCATTATCTAATCAATTTCACAATTGGATTTCATTGGAGAAACCAATATAGTTAATTTCATAGCTTCTTAGATTCACAATGTCAATAGAAAACTCCACTGCTCAAATAGGTATGTGCATTTTCCCCTAGCTGTATTCCACAGGTAAAATGGAAAGCACTGCAGCTCTCAAACACATTGAACTAGTGCAGTGGTGTGTCTAAGATACTGGAATAAGACAGGGGAAATCTGTATTCAAATCCACCCCCGGCTGCAATATTCCATAAAGAGTTGTTATTGGGAAAAGCTGGAGGAAGGACTACTATGTACAGTACTTAAACTCCTGGAGTGAAGATAGGATTTAAGTCTAAAAAATAAATTATCTGCACAGAGCAATGATGGCTTGAAAGTCCTAAGAGCAGTCAGGATTAAAAATGGGTTTTTTTGGGGGGGGGGGGGGATTATCAGGAAGAGTTGGAAGAAGTGTGTAGTTAACATACTGATGTGATATAATGCCTATGTAGGTGCACCCAACATTTTTCTATGCTTTATATTCAAATATCTCAGAAGGCTGCAGCTCTGAGTATGGGAATGGGGCCTAGAATATTGAGAGAAAGGAAATAGAGCAGACACAGGGATCGTCATGAAATCACTCAAAACTGCAGCAAATTTTAGGGGGAAAAATCCTAGAAAAATAGAAATAAAAATAATTTCTATGCTATCCATATAACATAATGCATTGCCTTTCAATCATTTTCCACAATGCCGCATTTCAAAATAAACTTTATCTCCAAAAACAGTATGTTGTCAAAGCCACAGCTTTAATGTCATATAGAAGAACAAGTTAAAATGTGCTGGCCTAATTTTATGATGCTATACACATGCATTCAGATCCTTTAAAATATAGGGGTTCTATTTATTATCCTTTTAGGAGAAAAACATTTGATGTATCTTATAATCCATTGGGAACTGGAGTTCAATCTATGGATGTAATATCTTCACAGTATGCCCTAAAAATAAGCACACAAAAAATGAGGAGAAAATAATGAAGAGAAAAAAGCAAATGAGGTTAAGTCATGAAAACCAACTTGGCCCCACCATAGAGGATATAAGCATAGTTTATGGAGGCAAGAGCATTATTCATTTACCCTTCTAAGCCACTCTCTCCAGCCACAGGTTGTACAAGAGGTCAGCTGTCAGGTAAGATAAATATCCTTTTGGAATCTTCCCATCACAGTAGAGATGTAAACATCCCCGCAGATGGCATGCCCAGGTCTGTCAAGTGGGTGAGAGAGAAAGAAAGAGACAATCTGTCTCCCTCCTTCCAGGCTCCTTTCATTGGTTCAGTCTGAGTCTTGGTGTGGGGGCTACATTGTCTTGTACTCATCTGCTGGATGTTGGGAGGGAAACATACTCACCCAGTATTTTATGGTCCCTTACTGATTTACAGCCAGTTCAGCATTCTTGTAAACGGCCATAAATTGGACTGAAGTGATAAATCATAGCCAAAGAGAGGCTCTGAGCCCCAGTTCCAGCTCAGCTTGCATTTCTGAAAATATCCATAAGTATGCTTCCTTTCCAGCCCATTAGAGACCTAAAGTAACTACAGATATTATTCTGATGGTAGCCTACATTCCAATGGGCACGCTGTGTCAGACATGTTTGCTTTCAACAGCCAAGACAATATCTTCCAGGCAATATTTAAATCTGATTGCCTCCCTGAACTTACAAATCCTTGCTTTGCACAATAAATCCACAGCAAAACTGGAATCACAAAACAAATATTGACCCTCAGGACTATTAATGAAATTATAGAATACAGCATATGCATCTGTTACATGCAATTTGGCTCCAAAAACTGGATTTAGGCAAAATCCTGTTCTAAAATATCTTAATCTATACCTTTCACATGAACTAGAACTAAACCATGTATTTATGTATTTCGAGGTGCTTTTTTTTTTTAAAAAAAGCAGAACTTTTATCAAGGGTGTATGAAAATGTTTCAAGCAGGTTCATCTACCCCAGTTATGCACTGAATCCTACTCTCATAAATCAAGAAATGAAATTGCACAAATTTTCAATAACAGTTCTCAAGTGTTTGCTGAATATTCATTAAATAGGCACATTCTATAGCATAGCAAGAGGACAGAACTTTTTCCAGATTTAAAGGATATTTTTTCCCAAGAGTATTTGGAAGCAACTTTTAAAAATCATTTTATACTTGTAATCTGTCTAAAACTGAATTTTTCTCTTACTTTTCATTATTTCCCTCTCTCCCTCTCAAAAAGAAGCCCCTCTAATCTTCAGATTAAAAGTTAAAGAAAAAGAACTCTGAAAATGAAGACAAATAAAAGCAGTGCAACCAATCTGTTGTTACAGTAAGAGTGTCAAGCAAATAATAAAAAAGACACCATAACCAGTGCATGGACTAGGGAGTGGCCTAACTGCAAAACTGCATATTTTGATTAGCATTTCTAGAAGTCTGTATGAGCTGTGCATGCATAGGCTCCACATAGAAGAACTAATCAATGAATTGAGGTCAGAATTTGGGTCAGAATTAGGGTCGGGGCCAGAATTAGGGCCATCCTGCCTCAAACACATATTGATTAGCTTTATATTTAACTTCATATTTTATATGAATTCATGGAAGAGGGAACCAGTATCCTTTACATCTTTATTAGGAGAGTGAAAAAAAATCTGCAACAGATTTTAATGGGAGATGATGCAGACTTCAAACTGGAGTCCACCACATCAGACTGGCAGTTAATATACAGAATTGTGTCAAAAATTCACACAAAAAACATGTACGTGGGGAGGGGGGGGGGCTTAAAATAAATCTATCTATCTGTCTATCTGTCTATCATCTAGCATCTAGCATCTAGCATCTAGCATCTAGCATCTAGCATCTAGCATCTATCTACCTATCTACCTACCAACCTACCTACCTACCTACTCACTCACTCATAAGGTAATTAAAGCTATCTTTGAATTGAGCTTGACTCCTTGAGACTTTGTGAGTAGATCTGTGTACTTTTCTTGGCAACAAGATGGAATTTGTTTGCCATTTCCTTCATCTACTTGTTTTTTTAATCTAATCTATAGCCCTATATAGCCTGGAGGCCTCCCATACAGCAATTAGTTAGGCCCGAAACCTGCTTAGATTCCTAGCCCAGGAAAGGTTGGCCAAGTGCTGTAGTTGCATTTTAAAAAGTGTTCATTATGAAAAGTTGAATATAAAACTTCTGATATTAGTGGAAGTTATACAATATATATAGTTCATTAATGGCGGTTGTAAATTATGAAGTAGACAGTTTTTGTTTTCCCCTGTAGCCCTCTGTTCTTGACAGAATAGAATAAAACAAAAGAACATGTAAAACTAACACAGAATAGATTGAAACTGATCTGCACGTTCCTAGCATCACCTCGGTGTGTTTTGTGGTAGGGTCTAGATGTCTATGTGTGGACCTCAGCTATTTGCCTTAGGCTAGGTTAGATTTTTTTTTTCATTGTTGACATTTTCAATCAACTTTCAGTTCTTATAAAAATACAGGAATACAATTTTTTAAATGAACACATTTACCTTGACAATTCTTTATAAGTTTATCATTCTTGTATCTGAATTCATAATATTAGCAGCTCAGTCACAATTAAAGTCTTGTTCAATGTACATGAGCCAATTTGAAATTATGTTACAACATTCATTATATGAAAATGGCACTTTCTGGTCCTTCTAAAGTTCAAAGTCATAAGTCATTTCAAAAGAGCAGATAAAACTTGGTTCAGCTTGCTAATTTTATTTATGATTTATATTGATTTGGTTAGACTTACACTCACATCCATTTAAAAGAAGTACCTTTGCCTAGCGATAGGGCCTTGCTGTGACAATTCTTAAATATGAATAAATGGTCAATTCTCAAGTTAAAAGACATTTTGATACAAGAGCATGGGGTGCAAAGAATCTGAACCTGGGGTCTGTTTATTTTGTTGTGACAGAAAAGAAGAGAATAAACTGGGGTTAGGGTGGGATTTTAATAACCCAATGATTGTTTGTTTGTTTGTTTTGCTACTATTTCAGCCACGTTCTTACCTTTCCTGGTTTCAGGTTCAGCAATAAGAAAAACAGGTTTGCATTTGTCTTGTTCTTTTCCTACATTTTAGGGTTTGGGGGATTTTTTTTTTTTCCATTGGGTTGGAATAAACTATTATAGAATTTATGCTACACTGCATTTGGTTCCTCAGAAATGGCAGGAAACCATGCTAAGTTTAGCTATTGCAGATGGAGCAGGGTCCTAAAAAGCATGCATGCATGCACATGCACACACACACACACACACAGAGTTTTGTTGTGAGATTCTGAGTTGCTTATCTCTGCACTAGAATATTATAGGCCCTATAAGGACACTTGCCAGCCAGGCAATTTCTTATAAGATAAATATTTGGCATAGGAATCCATCAAACATATTAATTCTTCATACGTAAGAATGAAATGCTATTGTGTACATTTTTCTGTCCCAACAGTATCAAGATATATGAACCACCCTTGGAATATTTGTAGTAAATTGGTAAAGCTTCTGATTCCCATTTTGCTTAAGGAAAATAACTTCTTAGCATAAATTACGCCATTAGACTTCCACATCTATATTCATCAATTTATGTAGATATGTGAATTTAGATTATTCCTACGTCTGTCTTACAAAGTGAAACAGATAATGGGTTCTACTTTGTAATCCACCATGTTATTTCTTGGTTGAATTTGCAGATCTCTCAACTCAGTAATTTGGTTCTTCTGAAGAGATCTTGCTATACCACAAATTATTAACATTCATTTAGTAATGGTGAAAATGAGAGCATTCTCCATTGTACCTACCTGTTCTTGCTAGGAACTGAGAGGGTTAGGGTTACATGCAAAATATGAAGCCTGATTTCAAAACAGGAAACCTGTAGTCTTCTCTTCTCAAAACTAAACATTGCCAGTTTCTTCAAACTCTCTTTTTAAGATTCATTTCTAGTCCCTGACCATCCTTGTTGCTTTTCTCTGTTCCAGTTTGACTGAGCTGTTCTAAAGTGTGTTGCCCAGAAGATAATATAATACTTGATGTGGGGTCTGAGGATAGCTGAATGGAGTGGATGGAGTTACATTTGTACATTCTTTTAATTCATAATAACTGATCTTGTGTCTTTATTAAACATTTTTCTACAATTTTCACTTCATACCTTCAGTCTATCAGGATGATCTGAATTTTATTTCTATCTTCAAAATATTAACCCCCCCCCCCAATTTTGTGTCAGCTGCAACTTTGATAAATATTTCGTCCATCTCTTCATTAAAGTAATCAATAAAATATGGAAAGTAAAGGACTGACATTTGAACCATTTAATACTCCATTTATTTTGTTCAGACCAATTTTATTCACAAAGTTGTGGTCATTGCAGCATCCCTGTGGTCATGTGATCATGATTTCTGATGCTTTCTGCCAGCTTCCCACAAGCAAAGTCAATGGGGAAGCCAGCAGGAAGTCGTAAATCGTTCCCACTCCCACTGCTTTTTTGCCCACCCATGGTCATTCTGTTTATCTGTTTATGTAAGTAAATATTGACTTATTATTGAAGTTTGTTTGCCAGTACAATTATTTTTCTACTTACAATATACACTCTTCTTAGATGATCATGGGACCATCCAGCATTGGGGTAAAGAAAATATGGTCAGCCTAAAATTTAATATTCATTCTGGTCACATCAGACTGTACTACCTTTCTCTCAAAGGATGGCCCAATGGGTCACAGGGTTGTCTAGTTGTTAAAAACTTGAAAATTATAAAAGACACAAAAATAAAAAATATTAGGTGAAGAAGAAATGTTAATTACATTGGAGCCATCTCAATATTTCACCAGTCACCTTGGGTCCCCAGGCCTGATGACACAAGCAGGTCTTGAGGGACTTCTGGAAAGTTAAAAGGGATGAAGCCAGTCTCACTTTGGGGGGAAGAATGTTCCATAAAGTGGGGGCCACAGCAGAAAAGGCCCATCACCTAGGACCCACCAAGTGAAGCTCCCTAGCTGACGGGACCTGCAGCATGCCCTCTCTGCTGGATCTGGTGGGACAGGGAGATGTAATCAAGAAGAGGCAGTCCCTCACTGACCAGAAGCTCCATCCTACCATCTGCCAATTTTGAGTGTGTTCTGTGTTGTCAAATACACCCAAGCATGGCCAGCTTCTGGTACAAACACAAGGTATTTATTGCAGTTGTAAACCCTTAACTGTAGTAACATAAACACTTGACAAATTGCAAGCTTTGACCTAGAAAACGAAAACATGAAAATTTATTTTAAGTTTAATTGCTTTATGATCAGCTCTAGAATTTTCTTACATATTTGATATCATACTGATTGATCTGATCTTGGATTCTTGTTTTCCCATTTTTTGAAATTTGAATGAGATTTGCAGTCCTTCACTCTTCAGCCTTTGTCTATGGATTCTGAAAGGCAATACATAAAGACAATTACATACAGATTATCAGCAAGTACTTGGGATGCAATTTATATGGCTCTGGAAATTCACACTTTTTTAAAGCAAATTGATATTCTCTGGCCAGGTTTTTTTCAGTGTCAGGTTTCAGTCTTTTCTGTTCCAGATGCCCCTTTATTCACTTTTTCACACCTGCCTGGTGAAGCACTTGTTGAAAATGGCTGAATCAAGCATAGTTAGGCAGTTCTGCCTTTTCTTTGACGCCTCTTAACATTTTGCTATTTTCATGAAGCAGCTTGTTATACCAATTCTCTTCTCCTGCTTTAATTTAACATACCTTGAATGTAGTCTATAGGAATTCCACTTCACTGACCAGAAGCTCCATCTTACAGTCTGCCAATTTTGAGTGTTTGTGTTCTGTGTTGCCAATTACACCCACGCATAGCCAGCTTCTGGTACAAATGCAAGGTATTTATTGCAGTCGTAAATCTTTAACTGTAGTAACATAAACACTTTGCAAATTGCAAGCTTTGACTTAGAGAATGAAAACACTTACTTTTCAGAGAGTCCAGAGACCAAAAAACAAACACCCACACACAAGCTATGATTCCAAAGTGGTCAGGGACCAGTCCAAGGTTTAGCTGAGTATTCCAAAGAAGCATACAGATAGGACTACATGTGTGCAGTAGGAGTGGAATATTCATTGCTACAAACAGTCCATCAAGTGCAGTTCCCTTTATAAAGCCCTTATTACCAGCCTGACTAATTTCCTGAGTCACACTTTTTTCTTTCACGTAGGTGGCTTGACTTCATTTGATCTTCTCTTCTTAATCTTTGATGTGTTTCTTGGCTTGGGGCTTTGTCTAGCTCAGGTTGTGGATCAACCTGCATCTGCGTCTCCTCAGGTGTGCTATCTCCAGCTAATTCTTGTGGTGCCAACTGTTGCTCAGTCTGGTCAAGCTTTTCAGCTTCTGAAACTGAAGACTCCCTAACACTTCACTGCTGTAATTGGCTGGCTGGCACAATCTTTTTGAGGCTAGCCAGGATGATCTCTGATGTGGCAGTGGAATACCTACACTTGTCCTTGCAGAAGTTGACAAGTCTGTAACTGAGGATTTCATGTCCATCATAATCACTCTGGATCTGTCCCAAAAGGTATCGCACATTGCTGGATTTAGTATTCTGTTCAGCTGGATCAGGTGATCAGAAAGTGGAGGAGCTTTGTTTAAAATGAGCAGGAGATAAATGTGGTTAAATAAACAAACTAGCAAGCAATAAAATGGAAGTGACCTGAGTGGGTACTTTCTGCACAGAACAGCCTATCCATGCTTTTCCTTTTTATAAGGCTTCCCCCCACCCCAATCAAAATGTTGGAGAATGTTAGATGGAACAGTCAGAGGCTTGACATGAACAATTCACTATTCTTTGCAGACAAAGTCAATCAGATTCACCTTAATCTGAACTCCAGAAAATTAAGAAAGTAAACTTGGCTTCTTGGATTTCTTTTACTTTGTATATCTCAAGGATATAGTCAAGGTTTGTAAAGAGATGAGAGCCATACCTGTTTGTTCAACCTTTGCCTTTTCCACATTAATTAGTCAGGCTGGAATTGGCCCAATGGTTAAGGGAAGCAATCAGTGTTTCCTTGACTGTAGCAAATATCTCTATCCTTTCTTCCACCATTTAAAGAAGGTAGTTATAAGATCCTTATTGAAAAAGCCCTTCCTTAATCTGGAAGATCTCTGTAATGATAGGGCAATTTCAGATATTCCAGTTTTGAGTAAGGTAATAGAGAAAATAACAGCATCACAGATCCAGATGCATTTGGATGAAACTGATTATTTGGAGCCATTCAAATTATAATTTTGTTTGACATATGGTACTTGCTTTGACCACATTGATGAATAACCATTCTCATAGATAGCCAGTAACTAGATGGGAAGCATAACTCCTAATTCTTCTGGACCTCTTAGAAGTTTCAGTACCATGAAGCATGGTATGCCTATGAGAGTACTGGGTTTTGACGTAACTGTTTGGCAGTGGCTCAAGCCAGTCCTTTCAGAACATGGCCAGAATATGGTACTGGGGAACAAATGTTTGACAGACTGCTGACCAGCAAGGTTCCACAGAATTCTATCTTGACTCTATGCCAATCTTTCTCAACCTTGGCAACTTTAAGATGTGTGGACTTCAACTCCCAAGATTCCCCAGCCAGCCATGTTGCCAAGGTTGGGAAACACTTCTCCATGCTGTTTAACATCCACTAAAACAGAAAAGAACATTCATCACTTTGGAGTGGGCTGCCATTAATATGCTGATGGTATCCATTTGTAATGCTCTGTACCATCTGATTTCCAAGTAGCAAAGAATAAGCACCTTTGGTTGCTGTTTAAACTTGATAATGGGCTAGATGAGGGAAAACACACTGAAAATAAATCTTCACAGGAGTGAAGTGCTGCTTCTAAGAAGAAAACTGAGTAAGGATTTAGGTAAACCCTGTCTGGGATGGGATTGTATTTTACAGAAAGAGTAAGTCTGCAATTTAGAAGTGGTCATTGACCGCTCGCCTGTCTCAGGATTTGCTCTGATGGCTGTGGCATTTGTACAACTATAGCTGGTGTGCCAGACACATCGGATTGGGCAATGCTATTCACATCTTGATTATAACTCTCTTATCGATTTCAATTAGTTATACATGGGCCTACTCTTGAAAATTGTTTGCAAATTACAATGACTGCAAAATTTGGTTGCCAAGCTACTAACCAATGCTGTGGTATAGGAATCACGTGATGTCTTTTTAAAAGATTTTACCTGGTTGTAGTTGCTGATCACATACTATGTAAGGTGTTTGTGTTCATCTTTAAAGCTCTAAATGGCTTAGCACCTGCTTATCTGAGCAACTGCTTCTTTTGCTATGAATCTGCTCAGTTACTTTGATCAACAAATATTCCTTCTTTCTGAAGATGCCCCCATGCAGAAATCAGCTATCTTTATGAGGGAGGAGTTCTTCTCCTGTGGGATTTCAAAACTACACAATGCTCTTCCCCAAAAAATGTGTTTGGCCCCATTTTCTCAGTATGCAGGAAAATGGTACAATTGAATTGTTTTTTTATAATATTTTAACTATTAATTGGCTTTAGTGATATGGATTTTAATTTTAATGGTACTGAATTTGCTATCCTGTTTAATTTTTTGTATTTATGGTTGTAACACATTTTGAATGCTTACACATTTAATAATTTTTAAAAAACTGTCTACAACATCCATTTTTTAAACTTCTTTCATTAAATTTATCTCAGTCTGAGCTTTCTTGGAATCTTCCCTAATTTGTTAGAAGGGTAGGTATTCTACAGACTCCAGAAGCTTCTTGTATTTGTTCTTAAAACTCCTCCCTGTATTGGTTTATATCGTTTATCTCAGGCCTTTCAGAGCTGTGTTATTTGTCTCTGCAATTAAACTTTTACTTTGTATTGTTGTACACACTCTTCTGAGTGCTGCTTCTGAAGCTTAACCTTGCTTTCTCTCCTTACCTGTGACCCCTCATTTCCTGTCAGAACATTTCTGAATTTCTTCTTAATATACTCTGTCCTATCTTTTAGTGGGAACAGCAATGGTATATGTGGGAGGACTGCAGTAGAGGCATGACTGTTCAGAGAAGATGATGTTCCATGTGGATGCCATCTTCTCAGCATCATGGTAGCCTCCCAAACCAGTGCCAGAAGCTATACCTGTTCCTAATACAAGAGAAATTATCTCTTACTTCAAAATAAAATTAGGTATTTTTGTAGGCACTCTATTGGAGAAGAAAAGAGATGACATTTATGAAGCAGTCATACTGAAAATAAATCAAGAAGAAAACTACTGGCAAAAACAATTAGAAAAGAGAAGCAGTACAGGATTGATATGATTTTTTAAAGACAAGTTATGAGACACACACCTCAGCACCCAGTAAAGAAGCAAAGGTTCCAACTTATGCTTCCAACTAATGGAACCTCAATATAATTGCACAAAAATTTGAATTTTTTTTTTCAGAAAAACATCCCATAGAAATAAAAAATGTATTATCAAAGTTTTAAAAATATCAAAAAGCTCTGAAAGGGCAAAGCTGTAAATCATGATGATCACTCCAAAAACATCCACAGAGAAATGAATGGTGCTATGTGCAAATTAATTCTCAATATTCTCTGCCCTAATTTGGGGGTGGGGATGGGGAATCACTGAATATATCCACACTAAAGATCAATTTTCCAAAAGTGGAGTAAACTTTTATCAGCAGCTAGGGCACAGTTTTTTCTTTTCCTTTCCTTCTCCTTTTTTAGTTTAAGTCTTCTGCTTTTAGAAATAACTGCTGCAACTTTGTTGGAAAGTTGATCACCATTTTGCATCTCTACAATACTTCTGATGGATTTGGATATTGGAGATAGAAATGATATTATCAGAGAAGGAGACAGAGAAGATTCTACAGGAAAAATATGAAAGTGGTATTGTTTTCAAATGGATAAGAAACAAAAGTATGAAAAATGTGCACAGAAAACATTTCTTAGAACTAGCATTACCACATTTCAGAGATAACTACAAGTAGGACAGACTATTCAACAACAGTTATGGGTAGATATATCATAAGCTGTACTCCTTTCCTTACCAAATTATAATTTTTATTTCCTAAATCGGCAACTACATGGCTAAAGTCATCCAACACTTATGTGACATAGAGCTTCACTTTCTATCTTGCAGTCCTTAGTCATTTTCCCTTCTTTTCCTTCCAGGCCCCTATATCATTTTTCACCCTTCCTTGAAACATCGTTTGTAGGACTTTCTTCTGTTTCTTTTAATGAGCTTACAGATTTAGCCCTTTTAATCTTCCCTCATATATCAATCCTTTCAACTTCCTGATAATTTTGGTTGCACTTCTCTGAGCAGCTTTGGTTTTGTCAATAATTTCTTAATAAATGATCCCTATGAAAGGAAAAAAAAGTTTGGTAATTCTGCAAATACTATTGTGTGTCATATATAAGGACTTTCACAATTCATATGCGACTTAACAGGAAAAAATAGGACAAAATATTAGGCAAAAAAATAGGACAAAATATTAGGCAAATATGACATTATGTCAGATACTCAAATACTCCTTTCTTGATTGGTACGTGATGAGCAGGTATGCAACAGTGTTAATAAAAGATGAAACTTCATTAAAATCTAAAAATCTCCTCAAATAATACTAATTGTAAGCAGAATTTGTTTTTGTTTTTTAAAGAGAGTTTAACAAAGGAAGGTAAGAAACAAATCACGAAGTGCAAATGCACATAGATTTAAACTCAAGAACATTCCTTCTACGCTTTTTCATTTCCAGTCATATTCACTCCTGTGCTCAAGTAGTTCAGCAATTTATTAATATCCTCTTAAGCTCTAAAGAGTGGCTGAAGTGGCCTCAATAGATTGGTGAAAAAGGTAGATGTGATGGATGATTGTGTGGGTAAGTGGATTAGTGGAGTCAGTCTTGACTCCAGGCAACCGCCTGGACAGGTACCTGCAGTTTTCTTGGCAATATTTTGCAAATACTTTGCGGTTGCCTTGTTCCTAGGGCTGAGAGAAAATGACTGGCCCAAAGTCATGCAGCTGGTCTTCCACATAAGGCAGAACTAGAACTCACAGTCTCCCAGTTTCTAACCCAGTGCCTTTAACCACCACACTAAAGTGGCTTTCTATATGTATATGCTGCTTGCTAGGTAAGCACACTACCCAGGCCATGAAAGAGAAGCCTGATAGCTGCAGTGGTGATAGCACTAATATAAATTGTCTCCCTGAGGTTTCAAGTTCTCATAACTGCCATCTGCTTCCCTGATGAAGTATATGCTCCTCATGCTGGGATGTTTAGCTCCCATATTGCTCTTCAAAAGATCAAGCTAAGTTCCACTTGAACCGGTAAATTGAAATTACTTAGGGAGTTCTTTTTGCAAGCGTGGAGGATATATGAAGCTCAGGGTTGAGTTGCTGATTCTTGGTGTTCTGTGAGTTTGTTCTTGCAGACGTTTCATTAGCCATGTCCGTGTTCTGACATGAGAACATCCTGCCCAACTCACACAACAGTGGTAGGGCAAGTTGCTCTGTATTAACAGTAATGTATCCTAAAAAAATGGAAAATATGAGAGAGTTGTAATAGAGCAAGATATGAAATTAAATGAAAACTATTCAGTATCATGGATGATACTGAATAAAGTAGCTGAGCAACCAACAGAGCGGTATCATTAAAACCTTCTATTCTGAGTGTTAAAGGATAGTGAATACTATCTCTGTCTCTGTCTCGCTAAAGAGTGATCTAGGAAATTATAAAGTAAGGAGACTTATCTCAGCAAGGAAGAAATGGTTGGGGAGTGGGGAAAATAATTAAGAAGAAACAGCTAAAAAGCTCCTTGATTAGTGTAATACGATAAGGATAAAGAAAGGCTTTTTTTATTCCTTTGAACCTTGTCTTGGAGTAACCCAGTAGAAATCTGTTAAAGAAAGAGAATGAGTGTAGGTTTGGAAGAAAGTGTACAATATAATTTCTTGAGCCTTTCAAAAGGCTTTTTAATATAATACTTCACTAAATACTATTAAGGATATGTGTTACCCAAGAGGTGGGAGGTAAAGTCCAGTTATGGATTTAAAAATAGATAAGACAAAACAAAGAATTGGAATAAATGGCTAATTTTCCATATGAAAAGAAGTTAATAGTAGAGGGCTTTGGAGATCACTGAAGGAGTAGGAGTGTTCAATACATTTATTAATGGTTATAATAGAATTATAGTACAGGTAGTCCCCAGGTTAAGAATGCCTGGTTTAAGGATGACCCATAGTTAAGAATGGAGCCTACTATAGCAAAAATAGAGTTAAATACACAATGATTCAAGTTAAATACAATACAATACAATTTTTATGTTTCAATGAATCCCTGAGTGAACAGGTGCTGACACAGCTGCTGCATGGTACAAAGTTAAACATGACATCTTCCTGCAAACTGAATGAAAACTCAATGGTTACATTTTTTACAGTTTCAGAATAAGACAACAGTGAATATGGCAGGAGCATACATTTGGACAACCTTTCAATCAACACTTTGTATACCCCCTTTGCCCACCTCCTTTGCTAAAACTTAAACTTTAAAAATTAAAACTTTTAAAAGAGAAGATAAAAACTAATACAAACTAATATAAAGTAAAGAAGAAAAAAAGGAATCAGAGAAAAAATAAAAAAGTGCAAGAAAAGAAAAAAAGTTAAAAATAGAAAAGAAAGAAAAAAGATACAAAGAAATGGCTTTCAATACTCTCCACCTCAGTAATAAGTACAATTATATTGTAACCTCTCTCTCTTTAGTTACATCATGATATTCTTCTTTCTATAATCTATCCTAATTATCAAAGCCATAAATCACAAGTTCATTTTTTTTCATTTTATGCAAAAAGTCCATAAGAGGTTTCCAGTCACCAGTTAATGTAGGTAGTGTCTTTTCCATAATCAAAGAAGTTAGGTTATCCATCTCAGCAAGATCTGTCAATTTCAACAATCATTCCTCCATAGTGGGTAGTGCTGAATCTTTCCATATAATATATTATAATATTATGCTGCAGTAATCATATATTTAAATAATCTTCCATGGCTTTTTTCTAACTGTTTATCCATTAGTGCTAAGAGGAAAAGTTCTGACTTCAACTGAATATTAATCTTTAAAATCCTCTGTATCAAAGTATATATTTAAATCCCCCCCAAAATAATTTTTTTAAATGTCCACCAAGCATGATAACATGTCCTTTCATCTTTTTTACATTTCCAACATACATCTGAAATGCCTTTATACATTCTAGATAATTTCTCTGATGTCACGTATCAACAATACATCACTTTATAGAAATCTCTTTGAGATCATAACACAAAGTGAATTTCAACCCTTTTAGCCACATATTTTCCCAATGATTTATCTGTATATTATAAACAAAATTCTTACCCCACTTTCTCATACATTCTTTAACCTGTTCTTCCTCTGTTTCAAATATCACCAAAAGTTTACACATTTTAGGAATTACATGTTCATCATAGGTACACAATTGTACTTCAAATTCTGTCTTACTTTGCTCCATACCAAAAGTTTTTTGTCCATTTTGAATCTTTCTGATAACTGTAAATGGGAAAACCAATGACAACTATAATGCTTCTTGAGCTGAGATCTGTTAAGGCGTTTGCATGCACAACCTGGATTTATAACTATTCCATATTCTCAATATGGTATGTCTAATAAAATTATTTTTGAAATCTGCATTAATTTTAATTTTATTGTACCATAAATATCCATGCCATCCAAACCCTCTAACTCTAAAATTCTCTTGATTCTCAGCAACATCCATTCTTTCATCAGACCAAACAACAAGCAGCAAAATACAATTCAAATCCAGTAAACCCAGTCCTTCTCTTTCCTTTGCATCTTGTAACCCTTCACATTTAACCTGTGGGTTTTTTCCCCTTGCCATATAAATTTAGATATATATTTTTTGCCATTGTTTAAATGGTATATCAGTTGTCAAAGCAAGTATTGTTTGAAACAAATATATCGTTCTTGGCAAAACATTCATTTTTATCACAGAGATTAGCCTCAACAGTGACAATTTTAATTTCTCTCATCTTAACATGCCCTTTTTAATTTAATTTCATTCCATGTCTTAACATAATTATTTTGAAATAGCATACAATTCATATTTGTCATAGTAATACCAAACTATTTTACTTTTTTCTCAATCTTAAAACCAGTTTTCTCCATGTTCTATTTAATCTTCTAATTTCATATATTTCTTAAGATCTTTGTCTTCTGATTATTAATCTTAAAACCTGCTAACATACCAAAGCTCTTTAATTTTTCCATTAATGTTTCTATTCCCTCTAGTGGATTTTCCAAAGCTAGCACCAAATTATTTGCAAATGCCCTTAACTTATAAGTTTCTTTTTCAATCTTAACTCCCATAATTCTCTCATCTTGTCTTATGTCTCTATTCAGTACCTCAAGAACTAAAATTGGAGACAGTGGACATCCTTGTCTTGTCCTGTTCTTCTGCCTATTCTTCTGTCTTTCTGTTCCAAGAAATTAATAAAAACTCCTCTAGCTCTGAAATGTCCTTATGATAGCTTGTATGCGTTGCATGGTGGAGGTCTTTCCACTGATTTTCAACAAGATTCAAATCAGAGGACAATGAAGCCATTCCAAAATCTTTATCTTTCTTTCATCTAAGGAAAGAATGGTTTATTTGTACATTTGCTTCAGATTTTTGTCTTGCTGAAATAATCAACCTCTTTTCAGTTCCGGTTGTTATTCTTAATGAATAACAAACAGAAAATAAAAAAGAACTAACCAAATAAAATGTTAAACAACAATACATTAAAAAAAAGAAATTAGGGCTGAACATTAACACAAACCAGAGAATGATTTATCTATCCTTCACAGAATCTGAAATAGTAATTGTTACAGAAAGATAACATTATTTAAACAGAAAATGGTAATTTAAAATTGAAGCTACATTTGCAAATGCTTGCTTGCTTCCTTCTTCCTTCTTCCTTCTTCCTTCTTCCTTCTTCCTTCTTCCTTCTTCCTTCTTCCTTCTTCCTTCTTCCTTCTTCCTTCTTCCTTCTTCCTTCTTCCTTCTTTCTTTTTATGCCCTTTTTATGCCTTTGGCCCTGCCTAATTTTTGCAACATGCCAGTCAATGACCAAACATTCGGATTAGGCTGAAAACAGATTTGCACTTCTATTCTATAGAAGATTTGGCAGTTGCTCCATTTTAATCTTTCTCCTCTTTATGACGTATTCAATAGTTCCTAAAGATCTAGGCCAGCAAGATATCGAGTGACAAATAGAACATCCTTGGCACGTAATGACTTCATTACAAAAAGCTATTTTATATAGTAGTTCTTCCTATCTGACTTCATGTTAATGAGCACAGGATACTCATGGGCCATTTGTTCCAAAATCTTCTATAAAATATTTTTCTGAGATGCTATGGAGAAAATGTGTGATCTGGTAATATTGTCCAGATTAAATGATCTCTGATCTGCCTAAATACAGAAAGTGATGGCTGTACGGAGAAGCAATGTTGGGGATACAGTTAATTCAAGCTTAGAGAACTGTAGGAAATGTTAGTAAATAGCTTATCAGCAAGTGTATTGAATCTGATGTGGCTGTATGTGCAAGTTTGCAGTCTGTACATAATTGTAAATAACTACTGAGCTTAACACCAAACAGGATCTTGAGACTCCAAAGGCTTTCAGATGCAACCTGATTTTGCCATATATTTAAGCATTATATACCATCTGGACTGATTCATACAACTACCTACAATATTTTAACTCTTATTCACAGAATTCATGTGGGGTCTAGGAAAATTCATGTTATTATAAATCTGGTCTTCTTTATTGTTTTCACCGCTAGAATAATATTCCCATACCTCATTAAAAAGGGTATTTTTTAATGAAAAACCAAACCCTGATTAAAACAAAATCAGTAAATAAGTCCACACCACTTTTTCTTTTCAGCTTTCTTTAAAACAAAGTGCTTTTGTATACTATTCTCCCTAATGTACGTAGTTTTTAATGTAAATTCTCACAGAGGCATTTTAACAGTAATTTCTCTGAAACAGGCTTTCTTTTAACGTAAATTTATCTTGTGCAAGGGGTTATCATTTTTAAAAAATGTTAACTACACCCTTTTATGAAGCTTTCATAAATGCATTAGCCTATTATATCTTATCATATCTTATTTTACACACACACACACACACACACACACACACATTCTAAGATGCTTCCTTTACCATCAAATGAGTTGATATAGGGGCTGGTGGATTTTTGATTGGAGAAAACAGGTTGCTAACATTTTCCATTTAATGCTGACTTCTCTCCTGCAGGAGAATCCATTCTGGTGCATGTTTAATATTTAAAATTTATTTTACACTATTTCTATGCTACCCATCATATGACTCTGGGTGGTGTACAATAATTAAAAATAAATGAAACCATAAAACAAACAATTACAATAAAAATAAAGTTAATAAACCAGCTTCTAAAATACAATAGCATATATTACATATCTAGTCCCAGAAATATCCATAGTAGTTTTTTTTAAAAAAATCTAAATTTGGCAGCTTGTACAGAGGCTGAGAATATTTAAATGTTCTCCCCGATGTATTTAATTCCCAAATTGTTCTTCTGTGTGTGTGGTTAAAACAGGTTGCCTCTTTTATTTAAGCCTGCATAGTAGGATATTGGTGGTTATGACAGCAGACTCCATATTATGGTCTTCTCAGTGCCTGGGAAGAAAGAGGGTGGTTTGGAAAGCATTGCCAAAAATCACCGCAAGATCAAAACATCTTGAAGATTTTTCCATTATCAGGAAAAAGTACAGCTCCTCTTCATCCCCGTGTGATTACCAGAGAGTGAAGAAAGCTTCACCCCTACACCCTAATGGACTCTGAAATATATCAGATCCAAAATATGAACGTATTCAGTTGCTGTAACCTAATACCTTTTTCCCTTTTAATAAATCTGGTTAGACAATCCTCCATGAGAATCTTGTTTTTGGTGTATTCTGCTGTCAAAAGTTTGATGCTCAGGAATCATATTGCCAGGGAGGGAGGAGATTAACTTCTAGTGTTTCTTAGTCCAGACTGGAACATAGAGGGCTTACTTAAAAGTAAAACAAACAAACAAACAAAAAACAAAGAAAGTATAATCATTGTGTATAGTAACTGCAGGGTAGACATTCAGTTAAACACATTATGATACTATGTGCACTTAAGAGTAGATGGAGGACACAGGAAGTGCAGCAATCCAATAATGGAAGAATAATGTTTATTTTCAAGTGATTAACAATAATCAGCATATTAGCACAATTAAACACTTATTTGTCGGGGTAGGACATAATTATCCTTTCTCCAGGTATGCTAAGGGAATCTACTGTGCAGAGTAAAATATATGGCTTGGATTTGATCTTGGCAAGGGCCCCAGTGTTGGTATTTCTATTGAGAAGATTGTGAAAATCATGTTAATAAAAAGCTGAGAGAATGGTATGTTACATTTCCAGGACACTTTTACCAATCTAAAACTGTGCATTGTTTAGTGACAGAATCTGAAAAGTTACTGGAATCCAAAAGGAGCAAATGGATATTGGGATAAAATAGGAGTTAATGGTGAATGCTGATTTCCATTCCATATCCATTTTTCCATGTATTCATCTGATAGTCTGTTCCAACCTTTCCTGATCTGGCGCCCTTCTGATATGTAGAATGTCAACTCATATATTCTCCCAGCATAGCTTTGAGAATCAAAGTCTGAGACATTTACAGATCTGAACTGTACCATACTACTTCAATGTTAAACTGAATTTTTAAGGCAGACAAAAAGCATGCATTCCCAAACATTTTATTGAAAATATTCATGTTTAAACTTTGCTTCTTTTCAAAATATTCATTGAATATTTGAATTTTGAAATGAGCGAAAATGAAAATGAAAATCATTTTGAAAATGATTCTCTGTCTTTTTCTCTCTTTATATACATGATTTGTTCTCTCTCTCTCTCTCTCTCTCTCTCTGTGTGTGTGTGTGTGTGTGTGTGTGTATACATGCACACAAACACATAGTCATGAAGATCAACTTGGCTGGAAAAAGAGTTGACCTTAACTAAAAATGATTATATATTATTTAGGTATTAAACTGATAGTGATGAGGGAAGAAGACCTTTAAGCCAATATGACCTTCCAATTATATCTGTTACTTGTAAATATGAACCACAACAAAATTTCTCATATTTCATGGAAAGCTTAATTCTAGATAACTTGAGAATTCATTTGAAGCAAGTGACCTGATCTGCATCTCCTAGCTAATATGAGAAAAACATCATAAGCAATGTTTGGATTTCATATTTTCATATACATACAAACATACAAAGACAGAGGGCGAGAAGGCAAGAGGGGAAGGAAGGAAGGAAGGAAGGAAGGAAGGAAGGAAGGAAGGAAGGAAGGAAGGAAGGAAGGAAGGAAGGAAGGAAGGAAGGAAGGAAGGAAGGAAGGAAGACACATGTCATAAAGGTTTTGTGGAAGCATGGCTAACATAGTTTGCCATTGGCTTTCTCCCAGTCTTTTTTTTTTTTTTTTACTTTCTAGACCAATTCCCCTGGTAGTTTCCTATCCAAAACCTTACTCAGCTTCCAAATGCAGACAAGAAATGAAATAAGCAGGTTTTTTTTCTTTCTATCAACATTTACTAACAAATAAACCCAGTTTGGAGGTTCTGTGGGTGGACCATAGGAAGCTGAAATGTCAATCATTAGGAATCATAAATTGTATGCTACCTTGAAAATAAGGAAGAAGAGATGGCTGGTTATTGGTTGATTTGGAATAAAGGTTAAAAAGCTTCTGTAAGGTAGAAACATTTGGAACCTGACTGGTAATTCATATGAATCCTAAACTGGAATAAATCCAAATTATTTAAACTGCAAAGTGTTTTGTAAGTTGGTCACAGCAAGCTACTCAGAATCTTCTAGTAGTCCATGGAAGAGTGAATCTATATATATCCTGCCCTTACCTGAATGAATGAATGAATGAATGAATGAATGAATGAATGAATGAATGAATGAATGAATCCATCCATCCATCCATCCATCCATCCATCCATCCATCCATCCATCCATCCTCAATCTCTGTCTGTCTCTCTCTGTTTCAGGAGTCATCATAACTAATCTCTCATCACCCCTCTCCAACACATACAATAAAAAAAAAACCTGGAATTGAAAATTCTAACCCACTGCAAACTGCACTGATTATGTTAATTAGTCTGGTAATAAAATGTCTGCAAGAAGAAAAGCAAGCTCAGATAACACCAAGTACTCAACAATTCAATCCTGAGTTGCAAATACATTGCAAGTGCTAATCCAGTTTCTTATTAGGATCTCGAAGAGAAGGATATTTATGGGTATAAAACCCTTTTACCTTTACTGATTGACAAGGCTATGATACAGTGGAACCCTTCTTCACTTTCATCTACCTAGGGAATGTCTTACATAATATGCAGAGCTCTTAAGCACTCTGGCATTTTAGCATTGGTGATAAATAGAAGGTATAGAAGCTATTAGGGTTGGGGTTTTTGGGGGGGATATTTATTTATTTATTTATTTATTTATTTATATTTTAAAGCTAGTCTTTGTGCCTGCATATATGTGTGTTTTAATGCTTTCATTTTTCATATACAGTATAAATCTAACCTTATTTTCTCTCTCTCTCTTTCTCTCTCTCGCTCTGTTTGTGTGTGTGTGTGTGTATTTGGGTGTGGGTAAGTTCAGAAATTCCATAAAATCTCCCACTTCTTGGAGTAGAAATGTATAGTTAGTTGTCACCAATATACTGATGCATTCACCCCAAACTGACAGATGATCTCTGAGCAGTTTCACACAGATGTTGAATAATGTAGAGGAGAGAACTGAGTCCTATGGACCTACACACTGGACTATCTATTAGTTCATGTGCTTCTCCTCTATGACCACCAGCTAGAATCACTGCTCAAGTAGAAGAGAACCCTTTGTTCCCAGCTTTTTCAGAAGGCCCAGAAGAATATCATGGTTTATAGTATTAGATGCCTTTAGTAGGAGCAAAACAAACAAACAAACAAAAATAGCATTCTCTCCATTTAGATCTCAATAAAAGTTCTTTTTTAAATCAGAGAAATCAATGGAATTTCAGTTCTACGTCTGGGCCTGGATTGAAAATATTTCAGATAATCCTTTTTATCTGGGGTCCTCTGTAGCTGGACCACCACCACCATGCTCTCAAGAACTTTCCTAAGAGAAGGTTTACCTGAAGACCAGGTGAAAGTAAGCAAATATGGTTAGATCCAGAGAAGGCTTCTTCAGGAGAAGAAACTTCTTCAAGGCAGGACATTGAAAAGTGTTAATTATGTCCTTTTTAATATAATTTTAATTATGTCCTTGATCCAACCAGTCAGCTCCTTCTTGGCTGCCCAAAGGAGCCAAGTGGTGGCATGAATCAAATCTGCAAGTGGCAGAGCTCAGATTAGAGGAGCCTACCTACTTCCTTGGGTTACGGAAACCCAAAAGAACTCCAGATTATCAAGAGAAACCCCATCTTGTTGGCAACAATGGACTCTACTCAACAGGACAGGTATAAGCAATTTCATCTGCCAGGAAACCTGTAAATTTATTGTTTGCCTATAGGAGTCTTGTTTCATCCATCTTTCTTTAACAGGGTCTGGATCGTTTTAAACAAGACCACAAGGTGAGAGTCTGCAGATGCAGTACATGCGAAAAGAATTTATGTTTTGCTGCTCTAAGACTACTGTGTGGCCTGAACATCAGCTCTTATCAGTGGCTGGCCACATTCACTTTTGATTTTCTGCTACCATCATTTTAGATGTCTTTTCAGTGATTTAATTTCCCTAATCGTTGAATGTGAAACAGCATTCTTGTGCTGAATATGAAATGCTTTTAATTTTAATTTTTTTTTAAAATGGCTAAGATTGTTAAAAAAAAAAGAATTGATATTACAAGTTTGGATAAGTATTTCTGTCTGTTAATTGTGTATATTTGAATAAACATAATAATACCAGGAGTTCAAACTCAAAGAATATTTAGGAAAAAAGTGGTTTATATGTTAGTTTCCCATTGTTCTCTATTATTAAATAAGCTGTCTTAAATAATAATAATTTAATGATATAATGTGGCATGAATAATGTAATGCTCATTTTGATTTTACATATAAAAATTCTTTTTGCTGATTGATTTTCAACTTTGCCATTTCAGTCCCTGACCACAACCAGCACATCTTGCTTGGATATTCTGTTAATTCCTTGAATGCAATGTGACCAGCAGAATTCTAAGGTTATGCAAAATGACCTGAAGATGAAGATTCAACTAATAAAAGTGTTTTACTTTTAAGGAAAAGTAATATGGGAGAAATTAAATGGAGTAGAACAGTAACTTATGAAATCAAATCCCTTCTAGAATACAAATCACTATAGATATGGTAAATAAATGCCCCCCTCCCTGCAGGCAGGCAAAGAGATGACACCCATACAGGAAAGAACAAGTCCATCTACCCATGGATAGGAAGGCAGTGAAAAAAGCTGTTATAGCACTATTTTCCTGGTCACTGCAGTAGCTCTGTATGTGCAGTCACCTCACACATATTTCAGGAACAGCCAAGCATAGCCACTCTGAGTTGGGTGTTTTAAATCATTTTAACCTTTCACATAAAGTTTGTTACTTGTGGAAAAATAATCTATTTCTAGCTTTGAATTTCTGTCTCTACACTCTGGTGCTTTCTTCATAGAAACAGGTAAATTGGCCTCTTTTCTCTCATACACACATGAGTAAGAAAAGAGAGAGATAGCCGGGGATAAAAAAGAATGGCTGTAATCTTACTTGATTAGAAATCTTGCTTGATTCAGGTATATAGGAATAAATTTACTTATCTCCCTATTCCCTTGTTACCAGTTTTCTCTTCCTATATGTGTCTGTCTGTCTGTCCATCCATCCATCCAAAATATTATCATACATAATCCTGTATTCTTCTCTGCCCTCTGCATTTTTGAGCTAGGCTGGAACTCATTCTGTTCAAATCAGGTCAACTGACTAGAAGAGGCTGTTCTGAATTTTGCACTGGGATTAATGATGAGTTCTGGAAAATCCCTAAGCCTACCTCCTTTGCTACTTATTTCCTTCCTTATTGCTTCCTTCCTTTCTTGAAATAATACGTGACCTTCCCTATTTAGGAAGGTGTATTTGTGAGAATAATTACAGATCCCACCATATAGATGGGGCCTGTCCAAAATATGTTTCATGTTTTAAAAATTGTGATACAATACTTTCATTCAAAACAGTAACACCATTTCTATATTTGCATTATTTCCCCACACATTGCTATTTTCTGGGTCATTGATTTCAGTGGACAGAAAACAATGGATAAAATAATAATATTGGCATAGTACTGAGTGAAAGTGTAGTTTTCATAATACAAAAACAAGCTTCTTTCTCTAGCGGCATATTAAAACAGTAGTTGTTACTCTGTCATTTCATTGGTTTGCAGTAAACATATCCCATAGCCTAAATTTACTTTTAGTTGCATTTTGGCTAATGAATGTAGCCATCAGAAGTGGAGCATGATTCATTCATCCTGTATGAAGCTTATCAAAGTTGCTTTATACAGGGTTTAAGACGGTGTCTCTCTGTCTTATAACAGTTTATTCTGATTGGCGATGGCCCTTTAGAGACTTTTCACATTGCCTGCTACATAATCCTTTTTTTTTTAAAAGAGAGAAGGCACTAGAGAATGACCTATGACATTCTGCATTGAAATCATGTGCCTTATAATATTTTAATAATAAAAGAACAGATATTGAAATCAATTATGTCCTCAAACAGGAAACAGACTGCACCTGCATTGGAAGGATATAGAAGAGAATATATGTAGCTCAAGGCTGAACTGTGTAACAACCACACTCAGAGTGCACAAAGGACCCCACAGAAGAAAGATAGCTTAAAGTTGTACTGGCTAAAAAATAATGCATAGCAGGTCAGTCCCATGACACTTAGTCCCTCATTTCATGCTCTGAGAGGGCTGTGAGCTGACAGAAGACCCCCCCCTCCAAAAAAAACCTAAGGTATGTGCCATATATATATATATGAGATTATTTCAGGAGTCAAGGGTTATTTTCCACAGAATATTAGTTATTTCTGTGCTTATTTATTTATACACATTCTTATGTACTATTTCTTAAGATTCAAGGTGGTTTACTATAAAGCAACAAAACCAAAGAATTTGTTAAATGCAGAACAAAAGAAAACACTTTAACCAGGCATAACCTCTATCATAAGTGTCCAAATTGTCTGCCGAAAAAAAAAAAAAGGAAGATCTTCAATATTTTCTCTTTTAAAATGAAACATTTCAAAAAAATATAAAGCAGGAAAGATATAAAAATAACAAAAGAGTAAAATATAACTAATAAGATTCAAGTAAGTAAACCTGGGATCTAAAATATGGAAATTACAATTTTTCAATATATTATTAGTTACTTATAAAGTTATGTGTTATATTATGCTTTTGAAAGGAAAAACTAAAAATTGCTATTAAACTTTAAGAATGCATAACAGAATACAGATCTCTAACTGTAGTTATAGGCTATAATAAATTAGATCAGCACTAGAAATCTAATTTATCATAAAATTGAAATGTAGGCTGTAGACATAGAAAGCACCAAATCTTTTGGGGAGGGGGCCACAGGTGCATTAATTTGTAATCTAAGAAAGTTTTTCAGTTACAATTGAATTCTACATCAGATTTTTAGACACAATGTTATTTTGGATATTAAAGTATGTTCCTATAGCTTGATTAACTGTTCTTTCAAAGAAGGAGTCAAACATCCTTTAACATAAGTGTACAATACTCTTGCTGCATTTAGCATATAGAAAGCTAGTTTGGTATATGTTGAAGGAATATGATTTAATAAAAATTAATTAAAATATCACATATTGCGAAGGGAATTCAATTTTCAAAATTTGTTTCATTCTAATGAGTCATTTTTTGAAAGGATTGAGCTTCATAGCATTTCCACCAAATGTGACAAAATGATTCTAACTGCTCATTGCATTTGCATCACTTTTTAGAAAACAAATTATTAATTTTTGTGATCAAAACTGGAGTAATATATCAGTCATGGTACGTCTTGCAATAATTTTCTCTAGGTATAATATTTGAAGTACGTTTACTCTGCTTCTTCCATTGAAATTCCCATTGTTGCATCTCTATTATTTTATTCAAATTCTGAATCCATTTAATCGTACAATCTTTGATCTGATTCTGTGTTGTATATCACTAAGAGTTTATAAATTAAATCTAGTCCTGGTATTATATGTGCATGAGAGCAGCATATGGGGGAACAGGATTGCCCCATTAAATTTAGCTTTGGTTCCATAATGAAAATATTAATCAGTAGCACTGTTATATGCTCCTTTAATGATCTACTGATGGAAGGGTCCCAGAGTTATTCTGTCACATGCAGATTGTGCCTGCCTTGTAGCAAAGACCTGTGCGCCATCCTTAGGGTCCCAAAGATTTCTTGCAATTAAGTTTAGGCAGAGGATAAAACCTTTGTGATTTGGCTAAAGCTGTAGTCTTACAGTTAAGGCTTATTTATGTAAATGAGTTCAAGTGGCACCTTTCCACCAAATGATTTGCTGTATATGCCTGTTCAGAATTAAAGTCTCTCCTCCTCCAATGTGCTGTAGGGGATTCAATTATGGATTCAGTCCATGGTTAGCTGAATCCCAAATGGCTTCCTGAAGAGTTTAACTACTTGGGATATCAGCCAAGTTTTCCTATGGATTTATACAGATTTTCACTCTTCAGGGGCTCCCAATTTTCTCTTCACATTATTGGTGCATGATAGGTCTATCTAGTTAACACATATCTGCTAGTCATTTTGGAATGTACACATATAGCTAAGTGTGCATTGACAAAATAAAATACAGTCCGTCACTTGAGCCATTTAAAAATGTGATTCCCTTAAACTTTTATACCTAAACAATTGTGTGAATGTTCTTGGGAAATTAATGAGTAAGTATGTAGAAGTAAAGGACATATGAATTTTGCTTAAAGCAAGTAAAAATAGAACAAGGCAATCCATGCATTCTTCCATGGTCTCTTTGATATGGCAAATACACATAAAGAAATGGGCACATTATCGGTTTAAATTCTTTTGTGATGAGACCATTTAATGAAATACCTTCAGGAAGAGGAGAAATTTCCTTAGCTAGACCCTCAGAGAAAGGGACTCTCCATTAGCAGTGGAACAATTTTTCCCTCTATTTTTCCTCCTGCTGCTGTTACTAGGGACAATTTTCTACCCTCCCGGAAATGAAGCATGTTCTACTCATCAACATATATACCTCAAACAAAATTCCATTAAGTGGCTTTTTTCCAGCAAATTTCTCAGAGTAAAAAGGGGGTTCCTGAAAAATGCCTTCCTAGTTCTATCCAGCAGTAATAGATGATGCTTATACCTTACTTGGAATATGAGTGCAGTATTGTGGATATGGAGAAGTTTCTTCTTTCTTTCTCTCTCAAAATACTAAAATCCAGGATTATGAAGCTGAATATTAAGGCATCCAGGACAGTGGCTACTGGTCAGGATATTGTAAGCTTCTTGGTACCAGTTCTTAGAAAGCCAGTGTTGAATCATGCTTAAGGTGTTAGGTTAGACAAGGACTGGGGAGATCCAGATTCAAGTCTACCATCAACCATGGAAACCCATTGAGTGACTTCAGGCCACTCACTGTCTAAGAGAAAACTACTTTATAGAGTTTTTATTGAAGGAAAAAGAATGCAAATCTCTATGTAAGCCCAAATCTAAATAGTAATATTAACTGTAATGGGTGGACATCTTGCATTCATCTCTTGCTTGTGAGTTTCCAGCATGAATCTGGTTGGCCACTGTGAGAACAGTATCCTGGACTATGTGTACCCTGATCCATCATGATCCTTTCTCTGCTCTAAAGTCCTTAATGTACTCATTAGCCCAACCTTGAGAGTGGCAGGGGGGCATTGATATCTATGGCCAGGTGGACCTTGTCAAAACTTTTGACAGAGATATATATTGCATGGAAGTAAGGCACCACTAGACAAAGCCAAAAACAAATCCCACCTCATCCAGCTTTCCACTCTGCTGCCCTCAAAAGTTGTCATTCTTCTTCAATATTGTGAACATATAATTCCAACTGTATTTCTACTTTGAAACCAACCTTCTTTTTTTTTTCTTGTCAGAAATCTTTTCTTCCTTCCACATATCCTGCTGTTCAAGGCGATTACATGTGAGAGTTTATGAGTAGTTCAGGAGGCAGAAAGTCACTGCCTGAGGCAGTCTATGAGAATCAGCCCTCTTATTCTCAATTGGAGCACCTTACAGCTTTTGTCATACATTCCACCCTCCCACCTTCCCCATCTTTCACAGAGCCTCAGGCACAGTGCTAGTAAAAACAGGCCTGGGAGGGAAAGAAAAATGATGGGGGAAATTGGAAGGAAAGGTTGGTAGAAGCAGAGAAGGGAGGATTGTTGTATCTGATCAAGAAACCTCTTGAGAGGTTACTGGGTAGGCTGAGAAATGAGAAAGCCAAAATGGAAGACAAAGCAGTTGGTTCCCCTGTGGAATACTTATTCCCAGGGAAGATTTTTTAAAGTATTTTTGTACCCATCAGACTGTCAGTTGCTGAAACTGTGTGGTATGTCTTTGTGTGTGTGTGTGTGTGCGCGCGCGCACGTATTTGCAAGTTACAGAGAGGGCTTAAGAATAGCGTAAACATCAGTTTGGGTTTATCACTGTATTGTTCTTTATGACCTTTCTCTTCCTATTTCTATTTTCTTGATATTCCTTCTTCCTTTTTTCAGACTCTGCAGCAGATAATTGAATGAATAAAATCCCACAATCCCTCTTAGTATAGGATTCAGTAAGAATTTTGAGAGCAAGTAGTTGCTTACAAATGTTGCCCAGTGTCATTGCTAAAACAATGACACTATTTCTTTATAAATCTGTTTGTAGAGTGGATGGAGATTCTATATTGTAATTTTCTTTCTTCATGTAAGTAATATTCTTGCCTTTGGTACATGTGTTCAATAAATGTAATGCTGTTACTATATATGTTGGTATAGGCTTATAAACAAGAACACGGTGTGCCACAAATTGTGTGTAGCATTATCCTGCTGTTACTGGTGGTGTTGTTGTTGTTATTATGTTTATATTAAGCATTTTTCATTTCTGGAAAAATGTTATTTTCCAAGTTTATTTAAATTTAAAAAAAAAGGAAAGCAAATGGTATCACTGAACTCCACCTTCTGCTTATTCATATTCATTTCAAAAACTGAGTATGTACAATATATGTGCAACATATTCTGTTTGATTAAAAAGACTGGGAAAAATAGGTTTTAGTACACAGATATGTTCATTAAGAAATTCAATCGAGCATAGGAAATGAAGGTATGCATTTTCTTTATTTATCAAATTTACACATCACCCATCTCACTGTATAAGTGACCCTAGGTGGCTCACAAGTAAAAAACGATAAAAAATGATAAAAATCTTTACAAACATATACAAAGTTAAAAGATGGAGAGGCATCCTCAAGCCACCAACTGCCCCCAGTGCTGTAAACACCCACTGGAACCCCAAGCTAGCTGGCAGAGCCAGAATCGTGGGGGCCAATCTCACCTCAGAGGGCAAGGTGTTCCAGAAGGCATTAAAAATTCAAGTTTACATTTTATTTACCTTTGAAAATCAACTTTAAAATAAAAACTACATTTATATCAAGAAGAAGAAAAGGGTTGTAATTTTAAAAAGAACTAGTAAATATGCATTTCTTAAAAAAATACCAGATGGATTTAGAGTTTTTCAACAATTCTTTTCACATATAAATAGTGATTAAGTAAAATTTCACAACCTCCTTTGACACACTTGGAAACTGATCAAACAGTAATAAATTCATATATTCTGATCCTTAGACGTAGCTAGATTTGTAGCAATCAGCGGTTGTATTAAATCATTTCAAAACCCTGTATAGAATGGACAGCTAAGGGCAATGTCGCATACTGTTTCTATTTCCTTTAACCTATATGGGCATATTTACTCTGCTCTTAGAATTTAATTATACCTTTCCTCCCATAACATGAGGTCTGGCTAGAGAGAAGCCTATAGTACATGGTGTTTTTCAGACAGTTTGCAGGGATAGCTTGCAAAGATATTAATGTCCCACATCTGGGAAGCTGGGGAAAACTTAGGTCCTTTTGATCTTTAACATCCAGCACCTGATGCCTGACGTCAGCCTTCGTTCAATCTAGTTATTGATGAAATATGCTGCTCTAAGGAATTTTGGCGATCAGTTTCAGGGTTTTTTTTGTTGTTGTTGTTCCCACAAATACAGATCCATGAACCATCATGGATGAACATCAGTGTAATGGTTTTACCCTTGAAAATCTTAAAGTAGCTGGTAAATAGTTGCCACTCTTTATGCAGATAACCTTCAGATAGCTCTGGAGCTTTTATGAGATTATCCATAATGACCCTTCTCAGTTCTCCCAAGTACCTAATGCTTGGAAGATAATATGTAAGAATCAAAATCTTCAAACTTCCTCTAAGTATGTCCCATCTACCATCAAAGTATGCCAGTGTAATTTAGAGCTTTTGAGGGGGGGAAAACCCCCCAATATTTTTGTCTGATTATAATTTCATAAAATTTGTTCTTGCTATATAATACAAGGGTTTATTATACCAATCTGGGTGCCAAGTGAAATAGAGGCATCATCAACACACAATAGCACAGCTAAAGGCCCATGTAGGTCATATTCTTGCTTTTTTAGTGCTTATGTCACTCCATTCTCACACACACACACACACACACACACACACACACACACACATATATATATATATATATATATATATATATATATATATATATATAAGAATTAGTGCTAGGATGCATTCTTATTTTACATCCTTCTGGGCTGGAATTTGGAAAGATAGTTGTTCATGGCCATCATGATTTATTTCTATAAGTATGGTCTTATTATGATGTGCCCTGATAGATATAGCAGTCTCTTATTGATGGTGGAATATTATAATTTATTCCAGAGATTATGATGAAAAAATGAATTAAAACTACCTTTAGATCTACAAAGGTCACAAATAAAGTACCTCAGGAAAAACCTGGAATATATCAGCCAGATGGTGAAGAATGACACACTGGTCCCTTATTGACTTGTCTTTTTGTATTGCTTTATGTACATCAGCAAAAGCAAAGGAAAACAGGTAGAACAAAAGGGAAATAAATCCATAAACTTATATTACATATTAAAAAAAATCAGCAATTTTTAAAAATATACCATAAACCTTGATTACACAAATAATACTGACCAATCTTTCTATCATACCGAGAATATTCCAGTTCATATACTGTATGTAAATGTCCCCTGATGCATTCTATATTGTCAGCATAATGGGGTTCATAGTCAACCTTTGTAAATATTCTCTGAGATGTCAAATACAGATAAAAGAAAATGTTTTGTTAAGAATGCCTACTCTGTTGCAGTTCCTGTCATCTGGAATGATCTTCTCCTAGAGATCCATGTGGTTCCCACTATTATATTCAGTAAATTATTGAAGACCTAGTTGTCCTCCCAGGCCTTGGGGACAGGGTAACTGTGGAGCCCCCTTTTGTTTTATTTTGGTTCATTTTGCTTTATTGTGTGTGTGTGTATTGGTGTGTGTGTGTGTATTTAGTGTGCATGTGTGTTGCATGTGTGTGCACGTGTGTGTATACTATACACACACACACACAGACACATATTTGTAAACCCCCCAGAATCTTTTAGGAGTTGGATAACCTATATATTAAATAGATAGATAAAATTAATCTCAAGTTCATAAGAAACTTATTTTAAAACATTAACTATTGATATGTTAATAAATATTCAAACTTTTTTTATTTTAGAGTCTTTGCAAAGAACTAATATCTATTCTTTGTTTTAAGAAAAATACTATTGGCTCACTATATAATATAATACATTTCTGTATGTAACATAATGTATTTCTAATTCTAATATAAAGTAAGAAGAGGCAGCATGATCAAGTAGAGAAAGAAGCTTGAAGAAGCCAACATTTTTGCATCAGTAAGGGGATTTGGCCTTACAAGATGCATTTTGCTATCAACTCTAGATAATGAACATCTATCTTTCATGAGAGAAAGAACAATGGAAACTTCTGAATTTTTGAACTGTGACACTTTTAAAAACCAGGCTTTTATTTTAATTTATTTTCATATATTAACCCAGTCCCACTTTTATTATTATTGTGCATGTGAATGATTGTTCACCATTTCCCTTTTTTTGTCAGTGGAGAATATAATATAATGCTTTGATGTCCCCATTGTTAAGCAGCACACAAAGACTAACCTCTTTCAGTTTCCAGTTTAATTAGAAAAAACTGTCCCACAGTCTGTTTGTAAGATATAACCTTTCCTTATTTTTATCAAAGTAGGCTGGAGTCACTGGCAGTCATATCATACTATAGATCAGAATGGTACTTTTTTTACCTTCTCTCCATTGAGAAACTTGAACTGAAAACCTAAAGAAAGGGAAAAAAAAGTCTGTGTGGATGTCTATGTGTATTCACATAAGCACAACTGATTGATTTTTCTTCCCTATGACGGTTATTAAATGCTATATATGGGGGTTACATTTATTTAACTGAATTTGAATGATATCTAATTATATTTAATATAATATTTGATTACATTAAATATAGATTTTTGTTAGGTCCTGTGCAGTTCTTTGGTCTGGCAATCCCTGCTACTTGTTAAAATTAGCATGACTTCAAAAGCCAGGTACAGCCCTCCACTTAAATAAGTTATGCATTCCCCCTGCCCCACTTTACATGCTGGCTGTGTGGTACTGTCACCTTCTTAGGGTAGATCAGACAAGGAATCCAATGTCATGAAGGTTGCTACTACTTTTATTGTAATGCTATCATAACAGAATCTTGCAAGTCTGAATGCACTTCCCCCCTCCCTCCCTTTATCTTTGTGAAAACTAGGGAGGGGACATTCTGCTCTGAGACATTCACTCGTGACATTCCTATCCAGGACTCAGGTGTCTTTTATCTTACTGTTGTCATGGTAGCAGTTGTTTCTCCTGTCCCTCAAGGCCATTCCCTCTGCCAGCCACATGTACTGTGGTTGGCACTACTGTACCATATTATGGCTGCTTATTCTTTTTGGATCAGTGTACGTACTTGTTATGCATGGTCACAAAAATGGCTGCCCTTGAGGACACAGCTGGTCACAAAAAAGGCAAACTAGTGAGGATGATTTCCATATTTAGCTCCCCAGAATACTCCTTAAGCACCCCAGGTTATCTTTGGTGTTTTTTCTTGCCAGGCTATACTGGACTAAAGTCCAAATTTTAACTTCTGTTGGAGTGCCTGTAGTATTCATATGGGGCCCAAAGAATAAAGATATTGATTGAAGTGGTGCTTTGTTTTCTAGAAGTCAGCAATTTTCTTCCCCACTCCCTGCTCTTCCCAAAGGAATTTTAGCTTCCAAGAGGAATATGCCTGATGATATGGGATATCTCTGGAATAGATGGAAATGTATTTTTTGTTTAAATATTAGATGTTGGGGGGGGTCATACACACACAAATGTGTTAAGACTGCTAAAAGCTTAATGCATTTATTTCAGACTTTTAAATTGTCAAGAGAAAGAGAGAGAAAGAGAGAGAGAGAGAGGGAGGGAGAGGGAGAAGGCGAGAGAGAGAGAAATAAAACAAATCTAGAAGGGTACAATTTTCAAACTTGCTGAGTTTCACTAAACAATCCTGGGAAGGCTCTCTGGAGGCTGAAAAAAATGGGTCTGAGATTCACAGGTTATCCATTTATTCTTGTAGAATATCAGCTTTCCATTTAAATTTATTTCTATTATTTTAAAAAATCTCTAACTTTTTAAACAGTTGCATTTGGCAAACTTGATGAACACTAAGGGAAGTTTCTTCAGATAACTACATAATCTGTAGTTATGAGTATCATGTTTGGGAACCTAGTATCACATTATTTGATCTGTGGTGGCTCTGAAGGTGGGTTAGTGGTCTATGTGGGATAGCATTACAAATATTTTCACTGATACTGAAGAAAGGGAAAATCTACAGTCTGCGCTAGTAATAGGTTGATCCACTGATAAGAATATGGACATTGTGTGGAGGAATTTAGGATACTTAACTTTCCTATACTAAATTAATTTTGCCCGCTGTTATGTTCTACATTGTTTCTTCATTTATCCAATGACTTTTGTAGTGCTCAGTCCAGAATGTTAGCTGTTCCTTTGCAGTATCTTTGCTGCTAAGGGAACTCAATTGGTAGACAGCCGCTTGGTGGAATATGTATTGCTCAAGTTGCTTTGCCAGTTGGAGTGGGATAATTTGGAACAGATTTTTGCTTTCTAGAACAGAGAGGATAGACTGGTGCTTTCAAAATCTCAGCATCCATCAAGCTTCAGTCATGATCTTTTCCTCTGGGGTTATATTGGTGGGGTGAGTTGTGGTGTGACAGCTATAACAAAAAGAAGGGAAAAGTTTCCATTGTTGTGTAAAATGCTATGGTAAAAAGGGAGGGAAGAACAATACTGAAATCAGTATGCCTTCAGAGTGACTCATGCAACTCCACCATGATCAAACCATGTTCATCACTTGAAATTACAGCATTTTTAATGAATGACAAGCCAAGGCTATGTGAATGGTCAAGAGAAAAGCCCTTAGTTGTATCGCTCACTTCATGACAGCACCTCATTATTGCCCAATTTCTCATACCAATCAACAGCATATTTATCTAATGGAAAAGACTTATGAATTTATTTCTTATACTGTTCCTACAATCCCTTATGATCAGCTTCACTATTTCAAACAGGAACATTTATTAGCACCTCCACTCCCCTTCCACATATCTGAAATTTATCAAAGTCATACATCATAGAATGAACTGTTATCATTGCCAATTTCATCACATTTTTGTACCAAAACAATAAAATTGTCAACTTTAAGGAAAAAAAATAATGGAATCCACTGTAAACTTCCTGAGATTTCTTAACTGAAACTTGTCATGTTTAATTTTCTCATAGTACTCTAACTTGCCTTAAACTTTCTTCTCATCTGTTGAAAAACCAAAATGTTCCAGCCATTCATATTTTAACCATGCTAGATGATGACAGAAGGCAGCTCTATTTCACTAAACCTTCTTCCATTTCTGGGATCAAAGTTAAACTGGATTCCATTGGAGTAGATTGGATCATTTCTGAAGCTCTAGCTTGGGCTCTTCAAGTGGACCAAGTGATCTCAACATATATTCCATCTATCAATAACCATAAGACTAATGCATTTTAAAAACTGGCAGGATTTATCACTTGTTCAGCTCCCAGTAGAAGAACTGTTGTAATAGCAGGACTTCTTTATATCAGAAAGAAGGAAACTGCATTGGCAGAATGGTCAATGCCAATAACGAATAGGGTGTTCTATTGATGTCAGAGAGGAGAAGGACATTGCTTGGTTCTCCAATGATACAGTTTCATAATATCTTGTTTGGCATCATATTTCCATTTTTTCCAACATTTGTGTGCTTTTCAGGAAGTGAGATAATGGAGGATAACAGGATTTTGGGCAGAGATAATGCCAGACTGTGAACAAATTAGCAGAAATGTCCATATTTCTGTTTAGTAGTTAGTTACTCAGAAACCTAATGATAACACAATAGTAGCCAATGAGACCCCATGCAGAATAAGTTTTTATCCATGGTTTATCTCATTAGCATTTTTGTCCAGTTTGCATAATTTATATTATTTTGTGGACCCCTTGTGTTTCTTCCTTTCTTATTAGTTGTGATGTACCAAGTACAGAAGGTCAGGCTAGTGTTCAGTATTACAGCATTAAGCTACCTTCTTACCAGTTACAGTATTTCCAACTTTACCTCCAGGACATACTTAATGTAATTCTTCTAAATACTTGGCTTCAGTCTTTTTAGAATTATACAGCACAGATATACTACTCTGTTCATAATTATGCCAATTTTTATTTATTTTTTTTTAAAAAAAACAAAATAATTATATGTCAGAATAAATGAACTTGACTTTAGGATGTCTTTAATGGCAAAACATGCCAAGTTGATGGTGTCTAATTACATTCAGGTACAGGTGGATCTGAAGCTGATTTTACTGTGTCAGATAGCCTTAACCATTACTGATTCTCCATTAATGGCAGACTAACAGTGGTTCTGTAGAACTCTAGCAATGGTCTTTTCCAGCAGTTGTGCTCATGTTCCTCAACAGAAGGGTCAAAAGACAAAATATGAACCCTGCTAGATCACATCAACATCAACACCACCACCACCACCAACAACATATTAAATCTGTGTGCTACTTGACTCTCAATGACTTTGCGTGGCTCACAACAATTAAACAGATAAATTATAATCAAATCAAACAAAAGATAAAGATAAAAGATGGCAAGTGTGACAGACCGGATGGAATTAAGCAAGATATCTCACTCTCCCTCACCAAAGGCCTGGGAGAAAAGCCAGATTTCCATGGCTCTTTTAGACAATAACAGAGTGGGGGCCATCCAGATCTCAGGGGAACCTCATTGCAGAGGGCAGATGCTGCTGTAGAAAATGTTCACTTCTGGGGTCCCAATAGATAACATTGTTTAATCGAAGGAACCCATAGTATGCCAACTCTGCAGGAAATATAGCAGAATATCTAATATTACACAGAGGCTAATTGGATACTTAGGGAAGCTTACTTCCAGGGCCCAAGAACAATGCCTTTGCCCTGGCGTTGCACTCAGCAACTAGTACTGAGACTCACATTGTCTCTAATACTGAAGATAATGTATAACCATTGATTCCTTACATTTCATGAATTAACCTAGTTCCTTTTTAAAGTCATGGTACTTAATTTCATAATTTATTTAATATACTATTTGTGGAAGTATTTGTATATCTTGAATCGTTCACTCTTTAGCTTTCATCGATGACCTTCCATGTGAGTTCAGTCTGGTTTCACGTCTGGATGTTACTGAGTTTTGCTATACTGCTTTCAAAATTAGGAAGAAGTTGATATTTCCTGTTTGTTATTTACTTACTGACTAAAATATAACCATTGACTGATAGACGGTAAAGGATTCTGTTGCCGTGTACATACTGCCAAGGAGATTTATGCTTCTCCACAACCATGTATGGCAGTTTCAGATTTAGAGTTTTAGTGTTACTAATATTATGCTTTCTAGATTTTAATTATTTTTTAGTTTTTTATTTTAATTTTAAATAGTATAACATACTTTGTTTTAGGCTCATAGTTTTAGTATTACTAATATCTTGTCCCAATATTTTATATTAATAGGAAATCACTTGAAATAGTATTTTCTGTTTTGTATTTTTTTGTTTGACTGTTACTGTTTTATTCTGGTCATTGACTGAAATAAAGACTGACTGACTTCAGCTGTATGAGAATGGGGTAAAAAAACAAAACCAAAATAAAAAAGGCTGTTTTTTGTTTTTCAGTAGTGTTGGAGGAAATCTGCACAAAAGCTATGAATGGATGAACTATGCCAAATTTTAAAGAAACCCGTGAAAGGATTTTTGAGCTATGATCAAGGTTCTTAAAGTACCAGTTACATTTCTTATTTGGAGATACCACGTGATGAAACTTTCAGTGATGGATATTAAGCATCCATGCCAAATTTCAACCAGGTAGTTTTAGGGAGCTTGTTCAGAGATAAGGTGTATATGTAAGGAATCATAATTCCCCTACTTGAATGCAGTAGAAGTAGCAGGGACAGAGGAAATGGAAATATAAGGCTGAACTCATAACTTCATTCATAAAATAGTGGACCCAGGTTGTCAATCATTAGATGAGTTAGACAGCATAACACATACAATATAGTCACCCAAAGGTTTAGGACAGGGTCCCCCAAAGAGAGGTCAGTATTATTACTAGTACTGTTGACATTATTATTATTATTATTATTATTATTATTATTATTATTGCTGTTAATTAAAGTTGCATTTATTAAATTATTTTCATACAATAAATGTTTTGGGGTAGATGTCAAACTGAAACTTCATGAAGGAGTCAATAAGCTGAAGAGTTTGGGGACTCCTGGTTTAGGATGGGAGATTGGGCAACAATGAAAGTGAATGATAAACATAAGGATCTTTCTCAGCTTTCAATATCTCCCAAGTCCTCATGATTGGGTCAGCCAATGATGATCTGAATAGAAAGCCATTAGGACAGATCTGTCATCTGCTAAGTCCAATATCCCCTCTGATAATGGTATTTCATAACAACACTACATGATTTATTATTGTTATTATTGTTGGTCACACAGTCAGCCAGATGTTTAGACTTGATTTGGCATTTTTACCCAAGTCCTTCCTAGTGACCTGGGATAGGCAGATGTTGTTTGATGAGGTTAAAGATTATCTATCTTTAACCACTATCTTTGCTTTCTTTTGCCACAGTCATTCTATTTCTACTTGTAGGTCTTTGTAGTTTGTGATTTTCTCCAGTTCTTTTCTCTTCTATTCTGCTGTCTCCAGGTCTTGCAATGTCCACTATCCAGACTTTTTTTGTTGTTGTTTGTGTGTCTTTCTTATCAACGATTGTTAAGTCTGGGGTGTTATGTAGCAGGTGCTTGTCTGTTTAAATTCTAAAGTCCCAGAGCACTTTAGCTTCTTCAGTTTGTTTTACCTTATCTGTTTTGTGGTTCCCACCAGTTCTTGCTTGCTTGTAGGCAGATGGTATTTCTTATAGATATTCCAGTGCACCATTGTTACTACTTTGTTATGCTGTTGTTTGTAGTCAGACTGTGCGATCTTCTTGCAGCAGCTAAGTAGGTGGTCCACTAGGCGGCATTTGCTCTGTTTCTGTTTCTCAGTTTTGGCTTTGTATGCATTTGTTCTTAAGGCTTGGTCTTGTGCAGCCAGAATTAGCCCCTCTATCTTCTTCTTCTTCTTCTTCTTCTTCTTCTTCTTCTTCTTCTTCTTCTTCTTCTTCTTCTTCTTCTTCTTCTTCTTCTTCTTCTTCTTCTTCTTCTTCTTCTTCTTCTTCTTCTTCTTCTTCTTCTTCTTCTTCTTCTTCTTCTTCCATAGCTTCTGTGCCACTGTATATTATGGAGAGAAACATACAATATAAGATCGGAGCTTCATGAAGGGCCAAGTTCAGAATGGGACAAGCTTAGACACGATTGCCAAATCTGCTCTAAATGAACATGCTTCAGCTGGGCTTCACCGAAATTTTATATCTATCCCTAATTGTAAATATCCCTTCCTCAATGTGGAATTGCTGCAGTCCATTGAACATTTTGGTGGCTTTTTTCTATTTCTTTTCTGTTCCAGTAATTATTTTAAAATAGTATTGCTTTATGTGAAACATGTGCTCTATTTCTATTCTGCATATAATGCATCACTTCTTCTACTATTTATTATTAATCTTACATTAAGGATACTGTAACCAAAGCAGCCAGAATTTATCCTGATACTTATAACAGGTACAGAGTAAGAACAAAGGAAGAGGTGGCTTCATTTCAGCTTAAATATATCTTTTGGCCTATGACTTTCATCTCATGATACAAATTATTGGCTCATCAGCATCTAAAGTGGAAAATAAGAGAAAAAACAGGGCCTTTTTCCATATGGAGGGACAATGCCACTTACTTAATCCTTAACACCATCTTACAGTGTGCATGAAGAACTAAAGTAGTCAGCAGTATTCTTTATATTTCTAGATTATTTTAACTTCATGTATGCATGAAAAAAAATGTGGTGATTTGTAGTAAATGACCCTAACTTTCACTCTTGCAACTAATATGATAGTATAAATAGATGATATATGTTTATATTGGTGCCTATTAATTTAAGCAGCATTATACTGAATTTCTTTCAGATACTGCCTTCTAATAGCCATCAATCCACCCTCATTGTACAGCCATATTTTGATACTAGTTATTCTACTCATAATATTCCACTTAGGTTCCTTAACTGTTGCTACAAGAATTGTGGAATTGGTATATGCAATAGTATTTTTGTATGATAATATTCTTTAAAATTCTTCCACTTTTACTAACAGAATTTTAATTTTTTCTTTCATGTTTACCTCAACCCTCATAATATGCATGATGGGCAAATGAAATCAATTACATATATGAAGAAGGAAGCTCGAAGGATTAAAAATACTGTATAATATTTTTTGTAGAAGACCACTCAAAACATGCAACATGATTCTTCAGCAATATGGAGCATGGAAATTATACAAAAGTTTCCAGTATCCTTGGTATGGAAACTATGGTATATTTTACTTATTTGTTTATTCCTTCTTTCACAAAGAAATAAATAGGTTCATTTTCTTCGGGAAACACAAAAATATACATATATATTTTCTTCCATAATTTTACCATTTGTTTCAGATTAAAAAAAAAATGGTCCTGCTTTTGGCAACATGGTTGGTTAAACATCTTGTTCTCTTGCCTGATTTATGCCTAAATTAAATGTTACTGCTGCCAAAAAAAAATGCAATTCTTACTAAAAATGTGCTGGCTGTTGATAGTTAGGATGAAGCAAAAGGTATTTTTGCCAGCTGAAATCTGCTGTCTGAAAGCCTTTTTGCCAACTGATCCTCACCTTCTGCCAAGATATTTCAGAGAAGAATTGAAAAAAGATTGGAGAAGGGGTGGAGCTAAACGCAAACTGGTATGGATAATGTCCACAATGCCAGTACAAATTTAGGCCAGATCTGGGTGTTGCTGGGACTAGTGCACTGGATCCAATGTGAGTACCTACACACACACACACACACACACACACACACAGGACATACATACATCCCTTCTCCTTCTGGATAAATGTTTGGATTAAACAACTTCACCAGTCTAATGTCAACCCAGCCAGACTTTTCCTTTTTGGCTACTGATGACATAACAGCCTGAATTTGGGGAACTGTTCAAACAGAATTGGTCACTGAATCCTGAAGACAGAGATGATTTGTGAGGAGGAACAATCTCGGTCCTGCACAGTTTCTGATTTAAATCCAGGGTCAGTGTTGTCCTATTATTTCTGACTTTGTACAACCTAAGAAATCTTCAAGTGTTCATATTACATTGGGTTGTGCTACATCAAGGGCTTTATGGTCTATCGTTGTAACATATATAATAAATATCTTTGTCATTCTTCTTTCTTCTCCATTTTCATAAACCATGTTAAGCAAGTATTCATCATGCCACTTTTGGCTATCATAAAATTGCATTATTTTACTCTTAGTGACATATACATTTACAGATAATATCTGGGAATTGATAATACAGTGATTCTTAAAGAACGAGAAAGTTTTTCACTTGATGACACAGAACCTATAAGAAAGTATAAAGCTCCAGGAAAGCATGATATTTTGGGTCAAGTGATAAAAGTATCACCCAAGGGTGGCTCATATAACATCTCTGCTGCGGGAGCTGCATTGACTGCCAGTTTGCTTCTGGGTCCAATTCAAGGTGTTGGTTATCACCTTTAAAGCTGGCATGGCATGGCATGGGTCCAGGTTACCTGAGGGACCATCTCACCCCCATTACATCAACCTGTCCCTCCCGGTCAGGCAGAGAGGGCATGTTGCAGACCTCGTCAGTGAGAGAATGTCAGCTGGCGGGGCCCAGGAGAAGAGCTTTTCCTGCCATTGCCCCCACCCTTTGGAATATTCTCCCCCCAGAGATGCAGTGACCCCCTACCCTCCCAGTTTTCTGGAAAGGACTTAAGACTTGGCTATGTCAGCTTGCATGGGGCGACAAGAGTTGTAATGAATCCTAGGGATGGCTTGCACCCTGATGACACTCCCTGCACTGTTTGCCAATTTTATCATCCCTTGGAATTAATTAATTAATTATTTAAGGTCATTTTATATTGCATTTTAATGGATTTTATCTCTTCTGTAAACTTTTAACAAGATGGGCAGTGACAAATTTGATATATAAATGAATAAACTAAATAAATAAAAAATGATTTGATGATCTGCTGTCACCAATGGACTTTAACAGACCCATCCTGGTTTTATAAAGACTGGTGTCCTTTGGCTTTTCATCTTGGCCTTCTGCTTCCCAGATTACAGCGTTCTGATATTCTATCAACCCACCCTCTTGCATATCAGAAAACAGGGAGCAGTAGTATGTTTTTAAAAGGCCTTTTTATTGCATGGTGGGATTTATGCAGAACAAAGCTATACCTAAAGCTGCAGCTGCTTATATAAATTTTATCCTGATATATATGTCAATGTCCCCTGATATAGTATTGCTGGTCTCACAATCAGCCAAATGTTTAGACTGGATTGGCATTTTTATCCACCTATTGAGTCCTTCCCAAGGACTTGGGATAGGCAGATGTTGTTATCTGATGGTGTTAAAGGTATTGTTGCAGGATGTAAGCTGTAAGGTACCTTTTGCAATTGACTGATGGTGACTTTGTCAATGCTGATGGTCTTCAAGTGGTATCATCATCATCATCATCATCATCATCATCATCATCATCATCATCATCATCACAGTCAGCCAGATATTTAGACTGGATTTGGTACTTTTATCTACCTATCAGGTCCTTCCAAGGACCTGGTATGATGATGATGATATTATTATTATTATTATTATTATTATTATTATTATTATTATTATTATTATTTTATCTTTATAAAATAGAATATTGTTTAGAAGTTTTGTTTTGTAGACTGTTTTGAATTTCAGACAAAGTTCAATTCAATTTTAAATAAAATTTGAGGGTTTTCCCATTCAAATGTATAATGTTATCATTTCTCATCAGAATTTTATTAAATTTGTAGCATATTAGTTCCTTGTAAAGGGATGAAGCCTGCCAAGTATGACACAGATAAGTGCAGGGGAATTTGTGTTAAGTTTGTTGTGGAAGGAAATCACTGTTGCTATTATCTTCTTTCCCATCAATTGTCTTGGGAAACAAGAGTTTAGCCATATTTCTCTTTCATCCATAATAAGATGGTAGGCAGATACAGTGGTACCTCAGGATACGAACGCCTCTACTAACGAACTTTTCGGGTTACGACCAGCTCCAGCCGCAAAAATTTACCTCGATGTGCGAACTCCGCCTCGGGGTACGGCCATTTTTCCACCCTGACACGTGGTCCGTGGCCATTTCACCACCCCTGACATGTGGTCCGCGGCCATTTTCCCGCCCCTGACACGTGGTCTGCGGTCGTTTTCCCGCCGCGCCGCACAGCGCCCGGCCATTTTCCCACCGCGCCATGCCACAGCCGGCCGTTTTCCCACCACACCGCACCACGCCCGGCCATTTTCCTGCCATGCCCGGCCGTTTTCCCGCTGCGCCGCACCACGCCGTGCCCGGCCGTTTTCCCGCCCCTGATGCGTGGTCCGCGGATGCCAGAACGGATTAACGGTAATTACATTGAACTTTATGGGAAAATTTGCTTCAGGGTGGGACCAAATTCGGAGGGTGGAATGGATTAACCAGATTTACATTGAACCCTATGGGGAAATTTGCGTCGGATTATGACCAACTCGGGATACGCCCAGAGTCACGGAACGGATTAAGTTCGTATCCCAGGTACCACTGTACTGAAATTTGAAAGTATCCACTAATGTAGTGTATGCACATTCTTTAACACTGAGTGTTTGTAATACCATCATACACACACACACACACACACAACCTGAAGAATATGACATGGAATTTTTATTTTAAAAATCTTCAGTGTTATAGAACTCATAAAAATGAAAGGGGAGTGGAAGATAAAGAAATAAATTTACTGCTACACTAAGAAGACTGACCCACAAACAATAAAAATACTAAATAAGAATAAAGTGCAAGAGATTTGATTTTCAGAGAAAGGTTGGTCTGAACCAGAATAAGAAGTCACGCCATAAAAATACAATACAGTTTTTTATATATTGCTCATCCTAGGAGAATAAACTTGCTAAAGAACATTAAAAACATAGATATATTACTTTGATATCTTTTTCTCACTTACTGTTCTGTAAAGTCATACCATGGTTGGAGGCTATCCTTGTTAGTCACAGAAGCACAGTCCCTTCTTTCCCTCCTATTTCTTCTCCTGAAATTTGTAGGTTTCAGAAAGGTCCAGGTTGACCAGGGAAAAGAAAACCTCTTTTTAAAAATTCCCTTCTAAGTTAGGCAGCTCACTTCAATGTGGACTGCTTTGAACAAGTCCCAGTCTTTCCTTGGCAGGAAGTCTGAATACCTGTGAAGCAGGTGCACTATTAAGTATGGTCCAAAAGGGATGCATATCTCTACACCCTTGTAACCCTTGTATAAATAAATGAAGAAGAATGTTCACTGGGCATCTTTTCTTGTAGCATTTTGTCTGCCAGGAAGATTTTTCCCAACAGACAACACTCTAAGACAATTCCAAATGAGATATCATCACAGGCATAAGGATACCAATGTATTATGTGCTTACTTCTGAATTTTATGGATATAATGAAGGACATGTGTACTTCTTTAGTAAGGACAATACATAGTGAACCCAGGGGAAAAAGTGAAAAAAATCAGGCAGGCAGGAAAGAACCTGCTCTTCTTCTCTCTCCTTATGTATTTAAGACTCACTGGCAACTTGTATAAAGCATTTTTTCTTCTTCTTCATTGCTGCCTTTTCAATAGTTTGATTTTGCTCATACTGGGAGGCAGGAGCACAGTGTCCCATCCCTCTATTGACTGCTAAATGAGAAAGACATTTCCCTGCTTACTGCTATTGTTAGAGACTGCCACGGTAAAACAATCCAGGTAGCAGGTTGAGTTGTTTGTGGCTGATAAAGGACTTTGGTCTCTCCTTGCACCAAGCAGTAAGCTGAGACATGGCACAATGCCTGTCTTTCATGAATCTGCTTGAACTACTTAAAAGAGAAGTTCATTCAGGACTTCTTGGATGTCGCGTGCTGAGATCCTCACAGTTGAATCCATTCTTATTCGCATACTTGTCATGATTTGGGGTCCATGAAGTCCTGGCATGAATGCCAGTTGCATAGAAGAAGGCATCCCAAGAGGCCCAGTTTGTTGTGTAAGTCACACTAACTGAACTTTCTTCTTCTGCATTACTATTAATGGGGCAGGAGTCTTGTTCTATTTTTAATCTGGCCACTTAGAGCTTCACCAGAGCGTGGAAGTACATCTCTCCCTAGAAAATAACCAGCACTCAGGGACTAACAGAAGAAGAGTCAAGGACTAAGCTTGGATAAATAATTGTTTTCATTGCAATAGAAGAAGTCCTAATAATAAATAAGGTCAGATATTGCAGAATCTAGTAGTCCAGCCCAGAGATTAAATTTTATGTCTCTTTCTCTGCCTTTATTTCATAACAGACTTCTTGTTGCTCATTTCTCAGGTTTGGATGTTAAGGGCACTTAGACTGTGTTTTCATAAAGATCTCTGTCTCTTTGCTTAGAGCTTGGCAGAATCAGCCCTCACACCTTCAGCCAACAGTTTGCATAACCATCTTGTTTCTTCCTCTATCTCAACAGCCCCTTTGTATTTAGAGACACCCACATTTTCCCACAAGCAGTTGATAAATGTCCTCAATAAAAGATTGCTTCTAAATAGTTAACTTATGCTACAATATCAACACCCCAAATACAGTTGTGATGACATAAGGAATCTGTTGCCTGGAACCTCACAGTTAGAGTCAGTTGAGTCTTATGCTGTCTGCTGATTCTATTGGATACAGGGAAAGTGTCAGTCTTCCCAGGTGGATCAGATAGAAAATATGGCCAGCTGAGCTAATTCTACTTTATTGTAAAGCTACATTAACAGAATTTTGCAAGTCATATAGTACAAATCTCTCTTTTACAGCCTGAGAAGTTAGGGAAGTTTCTTTCTGAGTTGCTTTCTGTGTCCATTATGCAGCTGCGAGCTATGACCTCTCTTAACTAGGCAGGATCATTTCCCCCACCATCTCGCAAGGTCATTCCCACATATCATTACAAAAAGAGACCTCCCTCTCATTCTTTTTGGAGCATCCAAGGAAAATAATATCCATTATTTTCACAACATACATTCATTTCTCCCAAAGAAGTTGATCTAACTGAAAATAGAAAACTGACAGGAAAAAGTATTCAAGTTGGCAATTGATAGAATGATGAAAGAGAAAATGAAAACAATAATGGAAAGTACAAGTTCTATCTGATTCAACATTATTGAGGCTTACCTCAAGTTCTACATTCAGTTTTTGGCAATCACAATGGGAACAGGTCCTGTGAAGGATAAGTCCAAAACATCTGGAACTGTTTAGCCTTGAGAAGATTGATGGAGGATATGAAAACATCCTTCAACTAGTTGAGAGAGTATTAAACAGAAGGAGTCATGAACTATTCTCTGCCATCTTAGAGTGAAAAACATGGAGTAACAGTCTTAATTTACAGGAAGATATTCTGACTGAATATTAGGAAAACTTCCTAACAGTTAAGAACAGTTCAGCAATGAAACTGAATTAACCTGGGGAGTCCCTTTCACAGCATGTCTCTCCTCAAAAAATATTTTCGCAATGAACAGGGATTGGATTTGGCAGCTCAAGGAAAGGAAAGGAAATAGAAGAGAAGAAAGGAAAGGAAAGGAAAGGAAAGGAAAGGAAAGGAAAGGAAAGGAAAGGAAAGGAAAGGAAAGGAAAGGAAAGGAAAGGAAAGGAAAGGAAAGGAAAGGAAGAACTCATTCTTCCATTCTAGCCACAAATTGAAAATACCGTAATTGTGCTCTTTTCCCCTTTCCCAATATCACTCCTTGTCTCTACTTTTTAGTCACCCTTTGTATTTTCTAGTCATATATATATGCTCTCCAATTATTACTTGGAATAATAACTTTCTCTCCTTTATACAACATTGAGAAGAATTATTCACTGACATTGATTGGGGTCACTACCTTCTACCAATGTATGTAAACACCACCAATAACAATTAACAGTGAAAGACTGAAGGAGCGTGCCATTTTTGAATTGGTGGGCAGGCATTCACACAGCATCAAGGGAGCAATACACTTAACCTCTGTTTTAACCCTCAGTATGAACCTCCTTTTATCACATACATAAAAAGAAAGAAATAACTCAAAGAAAGTGAACTATTTATAGCTGTATGCAGAATCAGTACAGCTGCAAAAACCTATAGCAATCCATATGAATGAATAAGAAAATCATGCCTTTAGGACGTTTAGATAAATATACTGATTTTGGACTTCTTAAATATATGGGAAAACCTGGAAAACATATTTATGTGAAAATCTGTTTTTTTCAGATTCCTGATTTAATCTCAAATGATATGCACAAAATATATATTGTATGGAAAAAATATATAATTCAGAATTGCATATTTCAAAGAAAATACATTTTATTGTAGACAAATGGATTACCATTATTTGAGAGTGAGTGTCTTCGCTTTCCCCATGCAGCCATAGCACAAATAATCTACAACAGTTTGGCTTTCTGTGCTGCAGTTAAATGTTAACTGAAAATATTGTAAATGAGCTCCTCCCATGGCATTTGTTTAGAATAGAGAAGGAGGAGGAGCCAGAGGGATTGCAGAGTGTTAGAGGGATTATTACAAAAAGAAAGCAAGGGAGGGAGGGAAGGAAGGAAGGGAGAAATCTAATGGTAGAAACTCTCTGCTACTTGCAGCAATAAAGTATGCACAAAATGAGCTCCGAAATAAATTGAAAAGAAACTCTAAGGTATCCTAAGAGTGAAATAGACATGCATAAGCCACTGCCATAAAGGAAAAAATCCTTTAAAGAATTTTGGGACTGATCTGACACAGTATTAACATTTGCAACTAATTTAACATTTCAATTTCACTCTATGGAAGTGAAAGTTGGACTTTGAAGAAGCAAGGTAGGAAGAGTATTAACATTTTTGAAGTTCGGTGTTGGAGAAGACTCCTGAGAATACCGTGGGCAGCCTAGAAAACAAACAAATGGATCATTGAATAAATCAACCCAGAGTTCTCACTCGAGGCACAAATGACCAGGCTCAAATCATCATACTTTGGACATATTATGCAAAGTCCTAGCTCTCTGGAGAAGGCTCTAATGCTGGGAAAGGTGGAGGGAAAGAGAAAAAGAAGATGATCAGCAGCAAAGTGGATGGACTCAGTTACAGTGGTGATGGCTGCATCATTGGAAGACCTGAAGAACAGTTAAGTGACAGATCATCATGGAGAAAATCCATCTCTGTGGTCGCTAAGAATCATCAATGATTAGATTGCATGTAACCAATCAATTAACATTTGAATTATCTCACAAATGAAATTCTTCATTGATATAACAAAAATATTGGATCAGACCAAAAGTCCAGGTTTTTTCCCTTCTTTCTGTCTAATGATACTTACCCAGATACCTTTGACAAACTTACAAGGAGGGTATGTAGATAAATGTTCTTTCTTTTATACCCCAGGATCTATATTCATGGATATAGTGATTCTGATAATAGGCTTTCCATTCAGTTGTTGATTCCGTGTTGCATCATGTGCATCAGTGCTAATCTCCAGCACTACTAGGATGCTGAGCTTGAGCATTTTTTTTTTATTATTTGTATCTATTGTAGCAGTGAAACACCGTATGGACTGTATACTTACTCTTCAACATACCAGTTTCTTTTAAAAAATAATATATAAAACCATGTGTGTATGTAAAACTGTCACTAGGTAAATGAGAATCTGCCATGAAACCACTGCAGCCTATCACAGAGTAATTGTGTGAAAGAATGACCTTGAGGGGGAAAAATAGCTTGGATCATTGAAGGGAACTCATAATGAGCACTGCCACATCGAGCAAAAATGCCATATTTAACATCAGTGGCTTCCTCAGTACTCTTATAGGAATAGCAGCAAAGCAGCAGCAAAGCATAAGGAAGCATTGAAGGGAGTCTTCTTTCCCCCTCTGCCCCCTGTTGCCTTTGGTTGTGTTGTTGAATAATGAGATCTGCCTGTGTGTTGCTCCCAGCCTCTACATGCATATTGAAAGAAGGCTATCCTCAGCATTCTGCCTAAACCTCTGTGTACAGTGATGCTCCAGAAGATGATTTGAAAGTTGTTCTGGGTGAGATCATTCCAGAGAGGCATTTTGCTTTGCACTGGAGATGTCTTGCATCAGAAATTGATTGTTTTGTGCCATAGCTCAAGGTTCCTGCAACACACTTATACAGTCCAGTTGTTGGCCCTGGATGGAAAAGTGGTGCAAGTGAGTCTGCTCCATCGCTTGCAAGAGTGGAGGGACTGTGTCTCTCACTTTTACAATAATGTGGGCTTTGAAATATAGCCTGATTTACATATCTAGCTGCCAGTATGCTGCCCCCAGCACTGGTAATAATGAAGGCTGAACTGAAATCCCTTAACACTCTAAATATTTTGACCCCACAGACCCTTCATTTTCACATATAAGTTATTCTCCAAAGAACTTTTAACTCATCTATAGCTAACTTTAAATCTCTTTAACATCTACATTGTTAATAGAGGAAAGAAAACTTATAGTAGAGAATTCCTTAATTAAACATTTGTCCCAAAGCCTCTTAATTTTGCTGGAGCTTTTTCACTCATATCAGTGGACTATCAACTAAAGTTCAAATTCTCATGTACAAAGTCAGCCATAATTTCAATTACTCCCATGTTTATGAGAAATGCAAGCTATTTTTAAAACTTCAGACTTGCACCAGCAGGACCCCAGATGGTTGTCTGGATCACAAAGCCAGTAGGGAGCTGTCCACAGAGCTGTTTTCAGCAATTTTCACTTAAAAATAAAGTAGCTGATCTGAAAGAACAGATACTAGCTTCAGATTAGTTGCACAATCTGTTTTCCAAAAGTCAACCTGGGATAATTTGAAATAGAAAAATTAATGCATCACAATGGTTACTGGATCGGATTCTTGCTTTTTTTACACTCTCTGCCAACAGTAGTAGCTATTGTTGTGTTTTTGTCCTGGTTTAGTAGTTTTGAGAATTAGAGGAAAACCTGCAGCACCAGGCTAAGTTTCTGGAATCCTATCATAGAGACAGGCATTTCAACATTTTTTTTTTTTTTTTGGCATATCTTATTCTTCAGCAGTTAAAAATTTATAGTTATTCACTGAGAAGGTCAGTAATAAAGGATAGGCTCCTTCTCCCACATGCTGTTTGCATTATTCTATCATATATCAACACAAACAACTACTAGCTATCTTTAGGGTGCTATTTTTTATGGGGTAACAGTGAGGTCCAAAGTATGTCAGGCACTTGAAAGGATTCCCCTTCTATTCACAGTTCATCTGCATAGGCAGTGGATAAAATATAGCCTACGTATATCCAAGTTGCTGAATGGCCTACTATGGAAAAAGGAGAGGATTGGCATGCAACAATGTCATGTTGAGGGAAGCAGGAACTTGAATCGAAATAGTATAAAGAACCTATATCAATATATTAAGTGATACAGTGCTGACAGTGCTGGAACTGTTGGCATTTCTATAGACATTTATTTTAGTTGAAACAGCCAATATTCTAGCCAATAGGTCTACAATAAGAACATGGAGAGAAAGCAGGACATAAAACAGATGACTCTACCTATTAAACTAACTTGATTTTATAAATAATAAGACTGAATAATTAACAATGAATAATGTTTTCAGTGTGGACAATGTGTGGACAGTCCCCACCCCAAGCTGCAGTAAGAGTCTGGTTAACATTTTCAAAAACATTTTTAAGTTTCTGGACAAATAGTTTTGACTGAGATGCAGATAGATATTCTTGGATCTGCTGCTGCCTCAACATGGAGCAAAGCTCCTGTGTGTGTTTTAAATTTGTTCTTGCTGGGCATCTGATTATGTTTATATGTGTGGGTGGCAAGGGAGGGAAACCAGATGGCTGTGAGTCCCCTTTTTCCCCATTTATGGAATGATCATGATTCAATTATTTTATTATTATTATAAATATGTCTAATAGGGTTATGCACCAATTTAAATTTTAAGGGGGGGGGTAAGTTGATTCAGAGTGATCCTAGGAAAAAAAGCATTTGATTAAAGGCAGTGCAAACAGATGTGACATTCATGTGCATAGAGACCCTGAATCATATTTTCCCCTTTGAATCTTAATTGTTTCCCGTGTCTAATTGTATGTCTTATGGGAGCTCTCTTGTAGTATGTGGATATATACATGCAAAATAAAACAAATTGCATGCAATAACCCCCCCCCCCCAAGGAAATGAGGTAAGGGTCCCACACATCTTAAGAATGGCAAATCAAAGTGGTGTGGTATCTTCATTATTGATGATGTGTTATCATCATTAATGACTGCCATGTCCATAAATTTTGCAGAAAGAAAAACAAATATTGCCACAATATTTTGTTACAGACTAATAGTCCCATATTGAACTATGTCTGAACTTTTCTATAATTTATTGATACTTTTTCTCCCCATCTCCAGCCAAAAGACTACTGATCGGTGGCCCACTCCTGCATGCTTTTACACATAGGAACCGTCTTTTGTAGCTGATATTTATTAGCTCAGTATTGCTTTGAATGACTAACACAAGCTCCCACGCTTTTCTGCAAAAGATTTTTCGGTTGTCTTCTACTTGGAGAATAAACAAAGCAGTATTGCTATGAATGGTTTTGGAACTTCAGCATGATATGCAGTGATGACCTTCAACTGGTTCTATGGCTTTGGTATAATCCTATATGACTAGGAGAAAAATAAATTTCTGCTAGGTTTAGGCCTGATTAGGATTTTGGATTTTTTCTGACATTGAATAAAAAACCAAAAATAGCTTGGTGCTCCTGTAAAGATAACCCAATTAGAAATTAAAAATAAGTATTACTCTGTTATAATGGCGGAAAAAGGTTCTTGTTATTATTTTTCATTTTACTATTATTATTTTCAGTGACAGAGCTGTACAAACATATGGTTCTTCTCTTTGAAACAGGATTCTTTTTTTAAATGCCTGTTTTTTTTGTTTTTTGTTTCTTTTTTTGCATATGTGGAAAAGTACATTTGCCCAAATTTTCACATGCAAGTAAAACATGTTGGACAAAAAAAACTTGGTCTGGTACATCATTTCTGAAAATTGTAGGTCATCCTTCATATGACTATGCAAAACATTTGTACATCCAGTTGAAATCATTGCTATAAATATTCCAGAAGTTTCTCCACCCAAAATTCTTTTGATAGGCTCTGGGTGGTAACACAATAAATATCTTAGCCCAGAAGGAATGGGGGAGGAAGGGTAAAGGCAATAAAGGAGCAGAACAAAATAAAATCACAAAGCATTAAAAACACAATGGTTGAGAAAGAGAAACAAAAAAGTGAACATGAGAACAGAAAGAGGAAAGAATGTGGAGAATGTAGCTATGTGTGAGTTTCATTCAGAGGTGAAACTAAAAGTGGTTTCCTTAGTCAACATAACAGAGCCTGACCAGGTGTGAGACCATTTATCAAGCATTTAATGTATTGTGCTTTTCATCCATGAGGACTCTAATTTCTGGTGATTCCATAGTCCTTGACCTTGGACAGCAGTAGGCTTCATCCATGCTCCATGATAAATGACCATTCCTGCAAGAGTGCATCAGCTCTCATTCTCTTCCTATCATAACTAAACACCACCTTAATATCACATGACCATGACACATTTGTAAATCAATCCTACAAGGAAAGTTGACTTATATTCACCAATCAGACTGCCACATTTGTACAGTTCTGAAAATCCTTTAAATAAACTTTGAAGACCTAGCTTTCCCCCCAAGTTCTGGATTAGGTTGTGGTGTATGTCTGCCTGATTGGGATTATACTTAATATGTTTTTTGTAGTATATTTATTCCTTCTAGCTATGGCCATTTTTTAAAAAAAATGATATAATGTTTTAGGTTTTGTTTTTAATCTATATGCCAACCAGAGTTGGGCAGCTTTATAAATTTAAATTATAAATGAAGTCTTGAATTCATCCTGAGCTATCACACAAAATAATGAGAAAATGTAAACATGAGAGTAGGACCAGATTATAGTTGAATTTCCGCTATTTGTTGTCAATAATGGACTTCTTTATTTTTAAAACCAATAATTTATTTTATTTCATTTAGGATGCAACCTTACAGATGGATTTATAATTCTCCACCTTGAATTAGAGGCAGGATTCCAATACTGGAAGTACTGTAACTTTTGTTACTGGACAGTTTGGTAGCAAGGGAAACAATAACAATCATAATAATCACGATAATGACAGTAACAATAACAATGGTACTATCAGACCTAACAGCCATTGATAGTCTTATTTGTCATGAACTAACCTAATTCCTCTTCGACCTGGCACTGGTTCCTGCTTGCCTGGATGTTGGTTAATAGGTATGCAATGAGAAAAAATGTGCTTAAGCCTCTTTGCCCTTCTTTACTTTTGCTTGCTTTCTATTTTGAATGGTTTGTAAATTGTGATGGAATGGAATTATGAAGGCCAAGCTCAGGGAGACAAACATTTTCTTAGCTCGCCAGAAACATCAATCCCCTAAATCCCCCACCAATGATTGATTGATGTCAGGCCTAGCCCAAGGAACTCCAAGAGACAATGCCAATTCACTCCAGCTATGTTTATTAGCTACAACCTCCAGCAAGAATCTTCCCAGACTAAAACCCCAGTTCCCAAAGTCCTCCAGCCACAACAGTGTGAATTCCTCAGGGAGGTGCCAGTCTCATCCTCTTGTTCCTCCCACGTGGTTCTGGCGAGTTAAGAAAATGTTTGTCTCCCTGAGCTTGGCCTTCATAATTCCATTCCATCACATAAATGGAGCTTATCTCAAAGAATCTCTTAATGGCAGACCCAAAAATGCCAGAGAATTCCTAGTGGAAGAAACAATACCTCAATCAAGGCTGGTAGGACAGTGCTGTCATTACCAAATCTTATTCCTAACATTTTAGAAATAGAATTTAAATAAGCAGCTTGATAAAATAAGGTCTGAAGCAGCAATAAAAGAATCTACATTATACTAAGCTAACTTTATAGCAAGTTTATAATACATATAGGTAACATGACTACATGCTTGATTTTTAAAAGTTGGGGAAAATTTAATTGCATTTGCAGCTGATGGTGGGGTAAGCTTTGAAGGTAAACACACACACAGAAGGCCTGTCTTACAAAGGAATGCTCGGTGCATTTAAATATATATGTGCAGCTTTAATGAAATATGTTATTATGCACTGAAAGAAGTTGGCCTTCAATCGTGTAGCTCTTTATTAATATACTCCAAACTCCCAACTTCAGTTTTGAATGTTCTACTCAGTACATTTTCGTTTCTTGACAGCTCTCACAGTTCATCCGTCCTTCATGGAGCTCAAATCACTGAAAGGATTTCAAACCAAGATTTCAACATAAAATTAATCTTTTTGTCAACTTCCTGACTGAACATTTAGAGAAGTTAGACACCATGTAAAAAAAAAAAAAATGAAGGGAACCAATTTTCATACTGTGCAGTAATGTATATCATAGATTCCAGATTACTTAGGGAAAGTAAGATATTCTGAAATCTAAATATTACAGGTAGGGAATCTGAAGTCCTCCTGATGTTTCTGGGCTACTACTCCCAAGCTGTCATTATTGTTCATGCTGACTGGAAATATGCAACAGATAGGTCACAAATATGATCAATAAATTATTTTGGGATTTAGGGGCACACATTTATTACTTTAAAAATGGAGCTAGCATCCATTCTTTCTTCTCTTTTTTATTTTAGAGTAAGTGCTTGTTCCAGAACTGGACTTGAAGTTCTGGGTATTTAAACTGTTTGCTCTCTTAGAATCCTGAGATAAACTGGAACTTTAATTTATGTGAACTACAGTATAGTAGAAGAGAGGAAAGGATTAAAAATCCCTAACCCTTTAAGATATGGGTCTCCTTTCCTGGGAGGGGATGGACAAAAAACAAAACAACAAAAACAACAACAAAAAACAGCACGTACATTTAATCTGGCATATTGGTTCATTTACAAATATGTATATACTGCTTACTGTCTGGATCCTAGGCTGTTTGTTTGTTTGTTTGTTTATTTATCACATTTATATAGCCGCCCATGTCACACAAGTGACTCTGGGCGGTGTACAACATTATTTATTATTTAACAATTGCTAGTTCTTTACTGGCCAGCAGCAGTCGCAGGGAAGTTGGCTCACCCGGGCTTTCTTCCTCTCCCGCTCTTCCTCCACTGATCTTCCATTGATCGCATCTAGGCAGCTCCAGCATCGGTTCTTGCTCTCCACGCAGAGCACTACCAGCCTTTCCTCCCATCAAGATGGGAGTACCTATTTATCTACTCGCAGATGGTATGCTTTCGAACTGCTAGGTGGGCAGAAGCTAGGGATGAATGACGGAAGCTCATTCTGTCACATGGAGCTGGGCTCGAACTGCTGGAGTGTTGACCATTTCTGGTTGGCAAACTCCAGTGTCATTAAGCCGCTACGCTTCCATGCTCCTTTTACAATCATACAATCATAAGAACTTATCAAAATATTCTGTAGGATGGCAGAAGCAGCATTGTCCAAATTTTGTAGTCCATCAGTGTCACACACTCATACAAAACAGAAGGGGTTTGGATTGCAATGTCAAGCACAACTTGCACATTTTGACGCCTCTGGCAGATCCCCATGCACTTTAGTACCCTAAACATCTATACCTCTAATCTAGTCCTAGGGGTGATAGTGATGGAGGTTGCATGTTTGTTTTGTGGCTTTGTATTGTGCCGATCTATACAATTTCAGTCAACTATGAACTGCCCCTGTTCAAGTATATGTCTGCAGACTGTACATGTTTGGTTGTAAGCTAAGCTTCTTCACCAGCAGTTGCAAAATCTTCATAAAACTGAGTCACAAAATCACCATGTTGCAAGGGGTACTACCTATGCAGTTTCATTTTAAAATCCACATTTAGATAACTTTAACACAGTAGTCCTTTTCAGATATTCAGTAGTTATAGATACTGAACACACATAATCTAGGGAGAAATAACTTCTGCTTCGATCTCCATCCCTTTATTTGAACTAAATGGCACAAATAAACTTGATTGATAGTCATAAAACCATTAGGAAGTACCCTATTATCCTAAGCTGCATTAAAGTATAGCATAGACCAGTGTTTCTCAATCTTGTCAACTTTAAGACAGGTGGATTTCAACTCCCAGAATTCCCTAGCCAGGATACTGGCTGGGGAATTCTGAGAGTTGAAGTCCACCTGTCTTAAAGTTGACAAGGTTGAGAAGCACTGATATAGACACTGTTGAAAATGGTGTACTATGTTAACTAACTTGGATTTGGTTTGGCTATAAAAAAAAATCTCTTCAGGTGCCTTTTTCTCCTACAGTTAGCTAAGTATGAAGGTTTCCTTTTATTTAGTGAGTTGTTTGTTTGAGTTATCAGCAGTCAATAAATCAGTTTCTTCTTTATTAGAAGAATTAGAAAGCTGGCACAGAACTATAGCAAAGTTATATCCTGTCGGACTGATGAGTGTCTCACTCAGGAAACACATGGTACGTGCTCCACCCTGGCCTCCTAACTCTATTTTCCCTCAAACATCCACTTTCTTCTGACTGCTTTGATGTCAGGTCTGTCAAGGAGTAAATGCACTTGTGAAAGTGATTTCAGAGTCTGTCTGGGGCAGGGGTGGGTGGGGACAGAGCCTACTTGCCTATATGTCATGGGATGTACAGTATACACAAATTTGAGAGGAAATTAATTGAAAGAGGTAGTGCAACACAGTATTCTAGTTTTTCTCTTATCTTTTTAAAAGACAGTGGAAACCATTTTCAGCTTCTCAGTTTCCAGTTATACAACTTATTAACGACCCCTAATTGTTTTACATTCCATAACAGCCCTCCTCCTCAACACAGCAGCCTGTTGTAAAATTAAAGAATCAAAACTATTTTAAGCATGGGTACCTTAATAAACTATGATATGAACCTAGGCTATATGTGTTCTTAGCATGTGTGCATTTTTCTATCTTGCTCGAATATATACTAAAACTACTCCTGTCTAGTGCTACTAAAAGGATTTGCAGAACTCATTGGCAATTTTCCATCTCTCTCAGTAAGCTGAACCAGCAGTTGGCCTGGGTCTAGCTGATGACTCTCTGACAGATATACTTTTGATCTTCTTTCTTCTGTCTGTCTCCTGGCATACCCTTAGCGTGCTGTCTGTGTTGATTAATTGGTTATGTTGGTTAATTTGTCCCATAGTGCTTTTCTTTTTTGGTGCATCTTCTCCTGGATCTCACCCTTGAAGTGAGTTGCAGTTGTGACCACTAATAGACTAATTAGCCTTCAGCAATACAAATGTTGCCCAATTCATTTCAGGATCACTAGCCATGCTTTTTCTGGATCAAAACCAAGAGTCCATCTTTAACAGCCACATTTAAGCTGTCTGCTGTCATCTCTAACCTTCTTCTGCCCAACAACCTCCCTGGCACTTTAAGGCATCTCCATTTGCTAACTCTTCTCCTTCTTCTGTGAGCACTATGTCCTATGAGAACTTAAACTATTTTCTGTTGCCAGCATTTTAATAGCTTAGTACAGCAAAGCTGAGCACAGAACTACCACAGAGAATTTGGATGTCTGCATGGATGCATGCAGATCCAGCAAGAAGTAGGCTTATCACACTGCAATTGTGATTGGGTCTGGCAAAGGATTAATTTCAGCTTCTGCTAGGAAGTAGGGAAGTCCAAAATGTTTCAAAGTTTTCAAATTCCAGCTTTTTAAAGTTTTAAACATGTTAGAATGGTCAGGTAAATCTGTTTTGAGCTGAAATGCTTTGAATTTGAAACATTTTATACAGCCTAACAAGGGTGTCCTCCAGTTCTCTTGAGAAGAAGTGTTGGTGAACAGGAAAATATTACTTCTTTTAAAATATTTAGCTTAAATACATTCAAAAGAAGGAATGTATTTGCCATCAAGCACACAATTAATTTGTGAATTATATTTCTATGCAGAGCTGTATGATAACAGGCAATTAATGGACTTAAAAAACCATGGCAGCAATTGTAGTCAGTGATATAATTGACAGTAAAGAACATGTGACTTTTTCTTCTATTCTACTAAGCTTGCATTTAATACTGAGTTGTATTCATTAACATGTACCTACTGAACAGCAATTGACTTTAAGAGAAATAGCATCACCCAAACACGTATAGGCAAAAAAGGATTCTACATAAATTCTGCCCTGTAGTTCTAACTGGAAAGTTGATGCTGAACCTTGTACATGTTGGTTAAAATCTTGCTTAGCAATGAAAAAAGTCATATACTACTTTCAAACTACTTTCATCTGCTAGGGTCAAAGTTTGATTTTTGAAGTGGTCAGGGAGCCTGATAACATTCATATTCCAAATAGGAAACACAAGCAGAAAGTTTACTGGGAATTTAATCAGCAAAGCATGTGCTATATATAAGACACATCAAACTTAATTTATAAAGAAAGGTAGTGTTAATTACTAAATAAAGATATAAGATTAAATAGCATACCAGTCTACCAGAGCTAATAAAATGGGCAAGAGGGCATCTAATTTACAAGTTCTCAGATTAGCATATTTCTTACCCACATGAATATTTTGAATATATACAAGAACTATGCAGACAATCCTGTGAACAAATATAAGATATATCTTCTGTCCGGATTACTTTGCTGCTTGAGGCAAAGATGAAGTATCTCCATTTTCACAGACAAAAACAGGCTGGACTAGTGGTTGCATATTATTTCTGGTATGGCAATTGGCCAGGTGGTCCAAAGTACTTGAGGACATCATGTTAGATTCTCCAGAAGTTCATTGTCATTCTCTGCTATCCAGCACTCTCTTTCTGGGGAAGTTGCCCCACTCTGCTGCTTAATGGTATGCCTTTCAGGTTACTGAGTGTTTCTTTGTTGTCTTAATGTGGCTTGTGTGCATGTTCATGAGAGAGAGAGAGAGAGAGAGAGAGAGAGAGAGAGAGAGAGAAGGAAATGAGATCTGAATTTCTCTCCCCTGTTGAGGGTGATATTCTTATATAGCAACATAGTTTCAGGATTTTTTTCCCCAAACAACTTCTTTGTTTATTTGTTATGGGGAAAAAGTGTGAAGGAAGAGGAGAAGTTCACAAATTTGAGAAACATTCAAAACACTTAAAATGTACTCTTCATTATGAAAATGAACAATTTTTAAAGAGCTCCTGACACATTATGGAAAACTCTGAAGAAGATTCTATTTAGAGACAACAGTTGATGTAGTCTACCATACCTGAAGTTCAAGCTGATTCTCCCTTTCTTTTGTTGCTAGTTTATTGGCAGAGAAGAGTAATCTTTTGTTTAGAATTACCTGCTTAGCAAACCCACATAAAGACCATTTTGGATTTTGGAGAAGAGGAGAACAAATGATACCAACTCAAACAGACACTCAACAAAGCAGTGTGTGTTTAAAGAGTCAATTGAAAAGCAATCTAATTGTGAATATATTTCCTTACTGTATCAATATGGACTTTGCAAGATCTGTCATACTGCAACTGAGTTTGGATGCAACTAGAGAGATCAGACATTAAAGCCAGCAGATCTATCTAGCTGGTTTCTGGGACAATGTGTACAAACTGTTGGCCTGTCAAAATAACTGTTGGTTCCTTTCCTTCCTTTCCCATGACTACCACTTCTTCTCCTTCCTGGCTTCTCATCTCTATATGTGTAGCTTAACTTTTGATCTTAATTTCTTCTGACCCATTGCAACTTCCTTCCAACCAAGACCAAGTGCAGATAACAATGGGACTGCTGCTGGCTAGAACAGTGAAAGGGTTGATGTGCTATATGCTAGGACAATCAGTCTAAGCTGCAAAAATCCAGAAAATATATAGTGGTAATCCAAATTTTTACAGCCCATGAGTGTTGACCATATCTACACCAAACTATTTTTCCCCTTAACATAGTTTGAATGGGGAGAAAAGAGGAAACTGTTGCTTTTTAAACCCACCATTGAACAAATAATGCATTTTTTCAGTTAGTGTTAGTACTCTATTTTTATCTGAATTTAAGGACAAAGAGACCTGTATCAGAAATGGCTTAAGGAAGGTTTAAAATATTTCTTTTCATAATCCTTGATCCCCAAAAGTCTTTTTTCAAAAACAAACAAAAACCTTGACATTAAAAAAAAACAACAGACATACATTCCTGCCCATACCAATCATTTCCATAGTTTTGCTCAGCTGTTTTTTCATTAGACTTCTATTGAGAAATCATATCTTGAAATTCTCTTAAAACTGACTTAGGTGTCTGATATTGGCTAATCTTGAAAAGTTAAGCATAGTCAAAATCTGGTTAGTATTTGGATGGGAGGAAATCCCAGACCAGGCTGGGCAGTTGAACAAAACAATGACAAATTTCTTGCCAAGAAAACTGTATGAATCTGTCCATGAATTTAGGGTAGAGGAATTTAGCTCTGGCCTTGAGAAGGAGGAGGGAGAGAGAAAACGGTTGTTCAGCCCTGGAAAAGTAAAAAGCACAAGAAAGAACCTCAGTACAGTCCTGCCTTGACTGTGATGTCCTTTAGAAGGTGCAGTGAAGGGTTTTTGGTTTTTTTTTCTGAATAGAGATATTTTTATATGCTGAATTTTTTGAGCTAAAAAAAAAAAAAGGAAGTGTAGAATCCAAAGGATAGCAGTATTGTGATCAGCATATTACTTTCAAAGTGTAAATGAGGTCAGCTTGATTAAGAATTTGATCACATGCAATTCTCCTAGAAGAAAGGGAGGACACAGAGAAAGAATAGGAGAGGAAGTAAAATTAATTGGATTTGCTCTTCAAATGCATATTGTAATCCAAAAATTTAAGTCATATGTAAAACAACCACACCCACACAAAAGTATTAGCTTTTTCTCTTTGGTAAATTAAAACAAAGTAATCAACAAACAACCATCTTGCTTCTTGAAAGCTCTTTGAATAAGGGCTGGTTTTAGGCTAAAGCTGAGTAGCCACTGGCTTAGGACACCAAAGCTTAGGGTGCGCCAATACTTCCCCCTGCTTCCCAGTCATTCTAAGAATGCAAATCTTTGCATTGGTGTCATCAGTCAGTGGAAGCCATAAAACATGGTATAATATATGTCTATATATCATATAACCTCAGCAGTTAACTTTGCCTTTTTCAATTTTTAATTGGAGTGTGTTGACAAAGAGTAACTTACTAGGAAGTGCTGCTTCATCACAGAGGCTGAGCAGAAGCAGGCATTCCAAAGTGGTAGCTGTTCCAGTCTGTGCACTAGGATTTATTTATTTAATAGGCCCACGATTCCTGGACAACTCTGGGCAGCTTACAATTAAAATCCAGCATATAAAAGATAACTTTTTGAAGTGAGAGCTCTAAGTCCTCCTCATGCCTTTCCTGCATCTTGTTTGTTTTATTTGCATCTTCTTGGGCTAATATTGGTATATAATCTGCTGAAAACAAAGTATCTGGGTTTGAAGGGAGTATAGCTCAGTGGAAGAACATCTGTTCTCTATGAAACGGTCCCAGTTAATTATAGCAAGTGGTGGGACCAGGTAGGAAAAAGTCAGCAATAACATGTGCATGTGTATAATCTATAGCTGTATTTACGTATTTTTAGAATAAGACCAAGAATAAGATTTTTGATATTTTTAATAGATTATTTTCTGAATTTGTCAATTCAAAATATTTTCTCTAACAAATGTTTGAATCCAGTAAGAACCCTTCTAAATTTCATTAAAAGTAATGGCACGCCATGGTTTGACTGCAAATGTGTCACTCTAATTTGAGATCTCATAATTTCTAATGTGCTATTTTAACAGTGCTAGAATCTACATTTTGTGATTAATTCTTTGACATTTTTAAATTGCAACTATTTCCATATGATCAGTGGCATATATTTCATAGCAAAGTGATATGAATTCTTAGACAAAAATTTTATATATTAGTAAATTGTCAGCCTCAGATTTAAAAACACACACACATACACGCAATAGTACATTGCCATTTTATAATGACATATTCAGCGTATATCCTGTTGACAAATCATAATACAGTTTAACAGACTAGATATCTATGTTTTTAATTTAATGTACTTGGTCTACAATCAGGTCTTGTTGAATCAGATACAAAATTAGGATCAGTGTGGATTTTTAAAGTGAACACTTGCAAGTATAGTCACATCTGTACAGTTTAATTTCACTTAGATTATTATTATTCCAATCTTCAAGTTCATTTGTACCATGTTGGCATATGTTTGCATAGTTTTAAAAAACTTTGTGTATATCAATATGAATTCAAGTGTGAATTTTTCTTTTTAAGAGCCATAAAAGGGGTTGGAAAGTGTGAATTAGTGAGTGGCCAGATGTTGCAGATCAACACATGGTCCCTTAGCTTCTGTCCATTTTGCTTTTGTTTCTTTTGTCAACAATTTTTTGAAATTGTGCATAAATTCTGCATCCTAACAATGCCATTTCACATGGGCCAAATTCTATAAGGAAAGCACCGAAAGGCCCATGAGATAATAAGGCATTCCTAATCCAATGCCATCAATATGGCTGAATGCATGGCAGTTAAAAACACCAAGCTCTTTAAAAAATCAAAGCCCTATGCTTTAGATGGATGTATTTTCCCTTTTCTTTATTCTAACCTTGTAACTGCAGATTTAGAAAAATTTAAAAACCTGGAAAAAAAAATCTGGCTTTATCCATTTTAAGCTTTAAGTGCACATGGCCTATGGTATGATGGCCATAGAGTAGAATCCTGAATTAGAAAAATACTTTTGGGTCAGTGAGTCCAGTTTCACATTGAAGGCATCCAGCAAAGAGGCATGCTGGGGGGGGGGGGGATTATTTCTCTACAAAATTGGTCCTATGTCAATTGTTTTAGCCATTAGGAAAATTTTCTTAACAGTTGACTGGAATTTACATTTCAGTAAAATAAAAACTTTTTTCTGTGTCCTATACTCTGAGACAAAAGGGAATAAGTCATAGCCTTCTGTTTGATACACCATTGGTAAATATTTACAGTTCCCACAAACTCTTCTCAGCTAGATTTGAGACACATAAACATACACACATACACACACATACATAAACACATTGTATCTCACCTTCTCTCCCCACTCCAGCATAATAACTCAAACACAATACAACATAGTTTTCTTAATTACAGGTAGTCCTTGCTTAATGCACACAATTGGGACTGGCAACTCTGTTGCTAAACAATGTGGTCATTAAGTGAGACATCACATGAATACAACGGGCTTAGGACCTGACTTCTGCCATGGTCATTAAGTGAGACATCATGTCATATCTATCTCTGTCCATTATATTTCCAATAATACCACCTGTCCCCCTCCTCTCTCCCATCCAGTCCCATCCCAAGTTCCATGGTGCCATGCATACCTCCTTCCCAACAATACACTCACCCAAACCAAACTACCACACCCAGTTCCTTCTACCACAACTGCAACCCCCTGGTCCCACCCAAGGTCCAAGGCCCCCAGCTGCTCTGCCACTGAAACTTTCAGCTGTGAGGGACCAGGTCCTCTCAGGGAGTCACTACAGCTAAGTGCCAACCCCCCTAAGTCACCACCTTCCAGGTTGGGCAGATAAATTAAAGCCCAGTTGACATAGGCCATACCCCCTAGGTCCACGTTCCTGATAGAATGATGTCCTAGGGCCCAGGGACCACTCCAGCTCCTTAGCCTTGGGCCAATAATCAGGACATTGAAGATTATCTGTTGTGTTTTTGCTTTGGTTGCTACCCAACATACACGCAACAATTCAGTAGATTAAAGGAACCAATGTAGCACTACCTTTAATTTCCATTGCCACCAAGCAATCTCTCTAAAGCTGCTCATATAGGAAACCATCACCCAAGTGAGTGATTGCCCTATGACCACCTATGAGTCCTTGTTCTATGTTCCCTTTGAGTTCCTTTATTAAATATGCTCTGAATAATAGGCGGGAATAGATTCAGCTGAATACCATTCTTAGAAGTGGCAAGTGGCAGAGACTGGGAGAAATAGAGCAGGGATGGTGACTCTGCAGGTTCTGTCACCACACCCAGTGCTGTGACATTATGGAAAAGGCATCACAGGCAACTGCAACTATCTTCATTATTTATGACAGATGATGTCATGGCGGCAAACCACACAATGCACTGCCATTTCTACTTTACTATGACTAGAAATGATGCTGACAGCCAAGGGTGAAAGGTTTCAGGAAAATGGATTGGAAATAGACACTATAGACTGAATACCAGGAAAATATATTGCACAGAATATCAACATGTGTTCATCAGTGGGCTTACAGGATGCTACTGATGGTGATCACTACTGAGAAGATTAAAAAAAAAAATCTGTGTTGAGTGATTCATGCAATGTATTCTGAACTGACAAACTATATGAACCCCTCCCCCCCACACACACTTTGTTTTGTAAAATTATGGGCTTTCCCAAATATTGATCCAACTACCTATATCTCATAAGATTTAAGCTGCATATGTTAGAAACAATTTACATAAAAAATATAAGCACTTTCCCAACATGTTCCCTTTTTACAACTCTACTGGTAAAGTCAGCATGAACGTAGATGCATCAGGCTAAAGACAGAAGAGAATCCCATAGTGATTGTGTACAGCAGCCTTACTAAAAATATGATATTTTTACCATTTCCAAAATTCCCAGGCTTTGTGATTAAGCTGATTGTGTATAGGGAAGTTGTGATCCAAAAAATCTAGAGAGCAGCAGATTACAGGTGCCTGGCATAAAGGCAACTGAAATGCTAAGCAACTATAAAATGTATCATAGCAGAACTGATAGGGAAAAATTATAAAAAGAAGGGCATTAGATATACTTATTGGTATGCTACACTACTACCTTCAGTTCAAAGTTGGATGAGATAAAGTGAGAACAATCATAAAGTGAGAATTCAGCAATCTATTAGGATAGTGATTGGCATACAGATAATATACATAGAATTCATTCAGGAAAATTACAGTTTGCATGATATTGTTTTGGATGTCAAAAGAGGCTCTGAATACAGTAATCATAAACTTTAAGGGGAACGAATTAAATTGAAGTTACAAAATAATTGTGAATAGAAATCCCAGAACAAATTGTAATACACAACTGGGGAAAATTTAGTGATTTTCTGATCAAAACTCTTGAAAGGGAGAATAGTATCTGGGATGTAGCCCCCTAGATAAATATGTTGATAATATCTGATATAATATATTTACCCATTAACTTACAACTTTAGAGGCAAACTTCTTGATTCAATAATATTCCCTAAAACAAGAAAAAAGGGATAGTTACTTTGATTGTATTGATATCATTGGTGCCATATTACTTGGAAGTAGTGACCATAATGCCATTAAATCTAAGGTTAATTTACCAAAAATAAAAAAAAGAAATTTTCCCAGAACTGGATATCAACTAAATAGCAGATGAAAGGAATGCTGAGAAGGTTAAATTTCTACATAACCCTTTATAGTTATTTCAAACGATCATAACACAGATTCTAATGAAATGTATGCCACAATTTAGAAATCCCCAAAGAAATAGCAATATATAAGATATGTGTGTGGATGTACTAAAAATTAAAACCAGAGACAGTATTTTAATTTAAGACCCAGTTTTGCTCCATTTTCTACAAGCAAATATTGTACAATTGTGATTAGATGTTCTAGGATCACTGAAATGCTAGTTAAGTAACCTATAAGGCTTTCAAAAACTGGTTGCAATGTCCAAATATGGGAATACATGCAAGCCAATGATACAACAAGTAAAAAAGGAATTTCAAAAACTAATATTAAACATGAAAATAAATAGATGAAACAAACAGCAAAACCATTGGCCATCAGAAGTATGAAAGCAGTACTTTAGAAAAAGAAGTTTATAAATAAAATAAATGAATTCTTCTCCCTCCCTCCCTCCCTCCCTCCCTCCCTCCCTCCCTCCCTTCCTTCCTTCCTTCCTTCCTTCCTTCCTTCCTTCCTTCCTTCCTTCCTTCCTTCCTTCCTTCCTTCCTTCCTTCCTTTTCCTATTAAAGATAATGCAGACCTGCCTGCTTTGAAACCGGTTCTGGGGGGAGTTATTTGAGATGTAGTTAAATCTATATGACAAATAATGACATTTTAGAGCCCATTTTGATCAATTGTTCTTCATCAGCTATGAAGACATGAAACATATTCTTATATAAAAGGATTACATTTGTATTGAAAAGCCTTAATATCCACAATAGCAATACATCCAGGGATGTTCATGCACCCTTAATCATTCTGGAATAGAATGATTCCATCCTGATTCAAAGATCCAAGTCAATTAAGGAATAATCTGCAGCTGAAAAAGATTAATTTGATCAGTCAATCATGTATATCCAATTATAATTAAAATGAAGCTACCAATCAGAAGGTTAGTGGTAGCTAATGGTAAAATATTTTAAAAAGGATTCAGGGGAGTACATGAAAAGTCTGTCTATAGTACATATATTCTAGATAAATTGGGAGAATTCATTATGAAAGATATCATTGTTAAACATGTAGAAGAATAAATTTCCTAAAGATGAATGAGCATTCATTATGTAAAGGAAGTTATCTGAATATATCAGCAAGGATAGTGATAAGGATATGGGGGTTGTCCACCCACAGTAGTGGTGTTATATACCTGGACATCCCAAAAACTTTTCCTAAAAGATTTCTTTAAAAAAGACATCTAATTAGATAATAGGTCCTTTTATAGAACTGGGTGGTTAATTAATAAGCAAATTCTGTAAGTGTTCAAAGCAGCATGGAGGGGAATTAAGGCCACATGGGTCAGTTGTGTTCTGATGACTCTTGTCTCACTGTCTCCATCACCATTCCTGAAGAAGAATGTTGGGAGATGGTTCCTGTTTCAGTTGAATTTCTTAACGTTCTTATTTTTTACTTGGGAAACTTGCATATTTAAGATCCATGAATGCATGGAGGACTTTAAACAAGTTCAGCTGACACATGAACCCTAAAACATGACTTAAAACATTCCTTGGGAAGGTTGGGGTGAAATCATTCAGAATGTGACTCACACCTGCCTGGAGTTTATTCCTCTACATATTCTTTGAGGTCTGCTGAGGATTACCATTTTCACAATGAGGGTAGGCAAACTGGTTATTTACCAATTATACATACTTACATTACTGCCAATTAATTTATTTCAAATTATTGAAAGTAAAGGGTGAGTAGTGAGGTAGTAAATTTCTGGAAGACATGGGATGCCTCAGTTCCAAGTAAAATTTAATCTCTACAGTATCTCCAAATTATAACTGGGATTCTGGGTAAATATACAAAAAGAGATGTTCCCTGCACTGAAAAATCAGACTTAATTATACTTATAGGATCTTGGAGAGCTTGAAAGGGAAATTAGAAAAATTTATGGAAAGTTAAAAAAAGAGGAGAGAAACATCAATGGCTACTATCGCAACGTCTATATTTTACTTTCATTATCAGAGGCACGTTAGTTTCTCTGGCCTCATACCCTGCTTCTCGAACTTCCTATAGGTATATTATTGAGTTTCTGGTTGCTTACTGACAACATGAATACTTGACGAGATTGCTCCCTTTTGGCTGATCTTGGTTGGCTCCTTTGTTAATTGAGGACCTCTAGGAGATACAGTGGCAGATAACATGCCTAAATAGCAGAGAAGGAAGACAAAAAAAGTGAATCTGACTAAAGATGGGTATGAACCTATATCTTGGTGATAAGAGTTCCTTGTTATGTGTTACTTCTCCTTTGTTAACTGATCTGGCAACCCTATCAGGGTGACCAATTTCCTTTTAGAGGAAGGGCAACAGATAGATCTCCTACCTGGCTTCTATGACCAGTTATGCAGCATTGCCCAATAAAATTGCCCAAATTAATTCTGGTCCTTTTAAATACCTCAGCAGCCTTTGACATAATTAACCATAGTACTTTTCTGGACTTCCTTGCAAGGTTTGGATGCTGGAGACACTGTGCTTCTGTTCTTCTTCTATGGAGCAAGAAACAAAGATTGACTATGCAATTGCTTATTTGTGAAGTACCAGAGGGTTCAGCCTTTCTCCCCTCCCTCAGAAGATATCTTAGACCACTTTTAAAACAATGATATCATAGAGAAAAAGGGACAATAGGAAGAACTCTGGCTGCAAGCAACAACATAAGCCCTTATGTGCAAGCTGTACAGTTTCCAGCACTTTTTGTCCATCTATCAATCAAAAAAAACAACAACTATTGGTTTTAATAGCATGAAGCAATAGCAACATGATTAGCTGTCAGATAGCTATTAAGAAGATTAGTCAGTGGCCTACAGCTGCAGTTCAATAAGTGCAAAAACCTTTACTACAGTTCTGATTCCTGTATAGCATAGCTTTTCAATTTGATGATGTGCCATATTCATTTTCTCTCCTTTTGGATTGCATTATTATCTAGACTGATAGAAAAATACATGCATATAGAGCCCACATTTCACATGGTATGTCCCAATTGCAAAGGAGAGAGCGAGGGTAGAAGAAATGCCAATACAATAATCAGCATTGCATGCAAATCATGAGAGTAAAAGTTCTACTCAATTCTGCTTGTCAGACCTCTCTTTAAATGCTGTGTCCACTTCTGGGGAACCATAGTTTAAGAATCATTCAAACAAACTAGAACAGGAACAAAGAAGGACAGTAAGGTTAATCAAGAGACTGCGAATTTTGATAACTTCAGTATTGGATTATTGTAATGTACTGTTTATAGGATGGCCTTTGAAGTAGTTGGAAACTGCAGCTGGCCCAGAATGTGGCAGCACAGGTGACAACTGAAAGCATCCTGGAATCTTGGACCTTCACTACTTGGTGGCTGCTGAGCTCAGTTAAGCTATTCCTTTGGCATATAAACCTTATATGGCTTAGAGCAAAGTTACCTACTTCCCTACAGTCCATCTATTTTTTTAAGGTAGGGCCTTTATTGTGGAACAAATTGTCATTGCAGTTAGAACAATTTTTTTCCTTATGACAATTTATGATTGTCATAAGGAAATGGCTTAAAAAATTAGCCAAATCTTTAAGAATATTTAGATGTTTCTTTTGTTTTAATATTCCAAATACATGGCTTTTAATTTTGGAATATGGTATAGTAGTTAATGCGTTAAACTAGGACTGGGGAGATCTTGGTTCAAGTTCATTCTCCTACTGAAGCCACTGAGCCAGTTATTCTCTTTAAGCCCAACCTACCTCAGGATTTTTGTTGGGGAGGAAATTTTAGGGAGTTCTATGTACACTGTTGTAATGGTATATGAAAAAGACCTTGAGAGATGGAGCAAAGAGATGCTTCCTAGAGAATGGTCAGATAAGAGAGGGCATAGCCCACAGCTGCATAATGGAGAGAGAAAGAGGTTCAGAAGGGACCTTCCTAAGTTCTCAGGTTGTAAAGGAGATGGTGGGAGATCTGCATTTTCAGATGTGCAAGATTCTATTAATGTAGCCTTACAATAAAATAGAACTAGCTTAGCTGGTGGTGTTTCCTGTCTGGTCTACCTGTGAAGGCTGACTACTGTTTTCAGCTCCTAGAGGAAAAGTCAGCTATAAATATAAGAAATAAATAAGTGACTGTAGTACTGATGCTTGATCTCTTGTATTTATATCTAATTTCAGTAGAACACTTAACAATTTCATATTACAATATTATAATGGCTGTTGCTATAGAAAAATCCTGTTTCATAGATCTAATAATTAGAACTTATGCTACTTTCGTTCTGCATTGCCCAACACATTTCTGCCTGCACTGAACTTACTGTTACTCTGAATTAATAGATCTAGAACAAACATGTATGATTTTTGTAGAAGTCTAGAATTTCATGGAGGAAATTGCAAATGGTATGATGGGTGGTAAACAGCCAATAATTACAAGAAATTCACTCAAGAAGATATGACTTTTCTGATTCTGTCTTAATTCCACCCTAAACCCAAACTATTTTTTAAAGGACTTTTTTTCCCCAGAGAAATGCCTTTTGAAATCTGTCCTGCTTAACTTGTTTTACATGTTGTTGGTGCATGGCTGAAAGTAGGAAAGTACAGATCTTCATAAAGTCAGGATTTGTTACAAACAGTGAAATGCAAAATGAATATATAGTCATTTTCATTTTTCTTTTGATTATACTGTATATATAAAGGTTCGACAGCTGCTTAACAATGCCTAAAATCCTGGAACTTGAGGAGGGTTCAAAAAAGGAAAGCTGGTCTCCTGATTCTTTCTCCCTCTATGCTCTAGCTAAAGGAGACGATGGCTCTGGTTTGCAACGCTAGATGGCAGAGGTGGGATCTGTTCTGCTCTGAGTGCTGTTCTATAAGGCATTGCTTGTTTAAGTACAGTCGCATTTAGTTGGAGCTGCAGGAGAGAGAGAGGGGGAAGAGAGAGAGAGAGAAAAGGAAATTTTCTCAGGCTGAGAGGAGCTTCCTAGCTATCCCCTCCCTTCCTCCCAATCATCTGAAGGCAAAAGTGTGAGGTTATTCAGGAATCTGACCATCCTAGGTCAGTTTCTTTTGCACTGGATTGTCAAAGTGTGTAGAACAGGGACGGAGAAGACAGAAGGGACAGAAGCAGGATCGTCACGTCTTTAAAAGAAAAATAAAGGAGAGAGTGCAAGATAAAGAAGAGGAGGCTGATCAGTCGAGGCAGAAGGATGAGGACCTACTGGCTGCACAGTATTTGGGTGCTGGGATTCTTCTTGTCTCTCTTTTCCTTACAAGGTAAGTGGTAATTTTCTGCCTCTTGCTTTGATGTGTGGTTGATGGAGAGGTCAGAGGACAAGGTGGGTTGTAGTATGGAACCTTGTCTGGTCTACTTGATTCTTCAATCTTTTAGAAATGGGAGTTCAGAAGAAGGTTGTTTGCTGATGGCTATTTCAATTAGAGGGCACCTCATGTGCTGGGCTTGCTTGTGTATGTAGTTTGAAAGCATTGAGGAAAGAGGGGGAGGAGGATTTGAAAGGGGAAGGGGTCTGATAGAGATGGACACCTCTCTACCTTCTCCAGTGACCTCCCAAGTCAGTTAGCTGCCTGTGACATCCCAGGACTGATGCTTCTGTTATCTCTCACCTTCTAGTGCCTCATTTGCACAGAAAAACAAGACTCTGGAATTCTGACAAGGCTAAGTTACCTAACAGACTATCTGATTCTTTACAATCAAAAGGAACCTTGTAGATAAAAAATGGCAATGGAATAACCAAGAGATGGAGGCACTCCAGCTATTGATTAATGGCAAGTGAGAAATGGTGTGCCCAGTCCCATGTTTCTATATTTAACAGATGGAGACAGTAGAGTTAAGATCCAAATGATTAAAGGTTACAGTTTTGCAAATGTCTCCCATAAGAAAACTGGGTTAACGTGGATAATATATTGGTTGTAAACTCAGAGAAACTCTTGTCCCTTTTTATTGTCCCTCACCCCACCCCAGGCTGGTATCTTTATGCAGTTCACACTATACTTATACTAATAATAATTTTAACACACACACACACACACAATATTCTAGATGTACATTCTTTTGCTATGCTCAGATGCTTCTACCAAATCCAGAATCTCCCTTTCGTCGATCTCACATTTAGTCTCTGTTTTCCTTTCTCTCATCCATAGACAATATTCCTTTATAATAGTACCTCCCCCTGCCTCCCCCAGAGCCTTAGTATTATATACTTATATTGCTAAATAGTTAGAATACTTACCCTAGATTTAGTTTGGGGAGGGGGGTTGCCATAACAGCATCTTTCTACCTCTCTTCTTCTTTCTTTTTTAAACCCAACTGCCCGTGTCTCTGATGCATCATACAGTACCCTCTTTTAATATGCTGTTATACGCTGTACACATAGCTTTCCCTCACTGACACTCTCTTTGCTGTGGCTCATATTCTACAAGCTACAAATTAGGATTGTATGATTTATGCCAGCAGTGGACACTGGCATCATGTGTGCTCTTGACTGTATATAGATGGACTCGTCTCCTCCATCACGATACATAAAAATGTTCATCCCTTTCCTTGCTGCATAGCTATTGCACTTCCTCTCATGCACCTTGATGTATTATGCACATTTACTCTCTTATCTATGTAACATATATTTTCTCCCTAGTAAAAATTAGGTATTCTCTTTGCTTTCTGGAAAGAAGCGGCATCTTTCAATGGTGTGTGTGTGTGTGTGTGTGTGTGTGTGTGTGTTCAAGTGAATATTTCTTTTCCTCAGCAAATGCTCCCACACAACTCTACTGTTGGTTGGATTTATAGCCAATGTGAACAGTAAGATTCAGTGGTTTAGTGTGAGCTTTCCTCACCTCTGGCGCAGACCCATTGAGAATAACGCACAGTGGCAAATTGCAGACTCTAAAGCTTCCTCTTTCCTTTCACTGATGCCGCTTTCCCAGCCAAAAGCTACTATACAGGGCTTCCCATTGACAAGCAGCAGAGAGCTGCGATTGGAGGGTTCCAGGACTGTAATGTTCTGAGCTACTTTAACTATTTACAGTGTTGCTGGTCCTTTTGGCTCCTGCCTCAAGAGAGGTAGAGGGAGCGTGGTATTGCTGTAGCTTCCTCTTTGCTTTCAAGAACCAGATTGGGTAATATAATTCTTGCAGCTTCAGAACTGTGCCTTTCCCTGGAACCTTTACACATGTGCCATTAAATTACAACTTGTCTTTAATTACCAGGTTACAATTTCTAAAGTGTAGAAGAGATTGGGAGATGAATTGAAGGGAAATGGTGCTGCTGTTTCAGAAGAAGTTAGTCCAAATTAAAATTCTGTTCATCTTAAATTTCTTTAATTGCTTTAATCCATTATCCATTATGCTCTCAGGAACCAGAATGCCAGTTTTGGTCCTGGTAATGTGCAAAATGGAACTGAGGTGGTGGGGCTAGGAAACTATGAATGAAAGTGATTCCCACAACTCCTGAAACATTGACTATGAAAGGCTTTCATTTTAACATTTAGTGGCAATCCTTTTCAAAGGAACCTCACACAATATGGCTGTTTCCTTTTGTCTTTCAGCATCCTTTGCCAGAGAGGACAGCTAAGCAGTGTGGATTCTCTCTCTCTCAAACACACATACCACTTTTTTTCTCTCTCTCTATGTTGGTGCATGGTGTGTAGTGGAATAGAGTTGCATATTGCATATTTGGGTGATTTAACTGTGGCTGCCTGTTGCTTCAGATGCCTCCAGAAAGGGAGGAAAGAATTGGGCTTATGTTTATGGGCACAAACAGGGTGATGCTAGTGAGCAGATGGGAGAATGTATGACAGCAAATGTACCACAGTACTAAATCGGTGATAGAGGTTTAAGATAGTCCATTACTATCTTGATAGACAGTGATCTTACTGACATAGCTCTTTCTTATAGTTTCTCACATATGAAAATGTGTACCTTGGACAAGAGTTCATACAGATTTGGATTTTAATTAAGATTAAGAGATTCATTAAGAGATTATTTAATAGATTTCACATCATATTAGTTCTTGTTATAAGTAGTAACCTCTTTTTTGTTTGTTTATTTGTGGTGGGGATTGGGCATGTGGATTTGACCGGAAATTCTGTTCTATGATACTGCTAATATAGTAAAATAGATTCTTACAAACCAATCTCTATTTAATATCTTTCACCAGCTTTTCTTTTCAAAACTATGCAGCTTTCATGAACTTCATTGCCCAGCTTGGCTTTTGACTCTGACTCCTTTGGTCATTGAAACAGGTTCTTCCTGGGGATATGGTTGTAAAACTTCTTTCTAGGTCTGGCTTATTTCATTACATCATTTGTTGCTGATAAGAGTAGATGACTTGGGAAATGTAAATTATATGTGACATGTTTCACCAGTGTATCAATGTATGTTGAAAAAAAGAGCTGTCTGAAATATTGTAGAGTTCACATATTTTATATGCCATTCATTGTATACAGCTTTAAGTAGACACTGCATCATATATTTGGGATATGTGCATTGAACAATGGTCATATAGAGAGATAATTTCACAATGTATGGGTATTTGTAGTGTACATAACTGAATACATATGACAATTTGTGAACTCCTTGTATCTTATCAGAGAAGTGAGCTCAGTCAGCCATTACTTCTTTGGATTTGCTTTTCCTTTTTGTAGCTTTCAGGTGCTTTCTTTGCTAATGAGATCAAGGATCTCACCTCAGGCTAGGAAGACTGATGAGAGATGGTTTCTCTTTATTGCCTTCTGTTCTCTTAAGTGATGGAGATGTTCAAAGAGCTAGGTCAAGCCAAGTTTGTTTACCAGCTCAGGAAAAAGGAAAAGACAGAGTAGGAATCATTTTTAACCTTAAAAATCCAAGAGCATTGGAACAACATCCAAATAGATTGATATTTGACTTGCAATGCCTTCAAGTTCAATGTATCACCCAGATAATCATCAAATTCACCAAATCAGAGTGTTTCTCTAGCAATCATTTCAAAATCATATACTGTATGATCCTTTTGTATCTGTCTCCAAACTCAAATATGTTATCCCAGGGAAGATTAATATATTTATTTACTAACATACATAAACCAGCCCAATCTATATCACTGATATCAACTTTGTAAACTGCATATTGTTGAGACAGACACACATAACTGAACCAGGACACAATCCACTGGGAAGTTAGTATCTCATGAAATTGCTACTAGTCTCTGGATGGCTTGCATAAAAATATATTCTCAAGGATTGAGCTTAATAGAAGTAACATGGAAAGAAGTGAAAGGAAGGGATTTCCTCTTCCATGTGCTTCAGATGAATGTCCTTATTATGGTTTAAAAAACTTGTTTTCTTTCCTAAAATTTAAGAGCACTAGCATAAGAAGAATACTGAGCCCAAGAAATAGCTGAAAGCACAACCTGCAATAACACTGCTAAGGTTAAGAAGACTGAAGTCTAAATGGCACATTAAAGATCTTATGCATGTCATCTTGAATGTCATAACAGATGTTTGGTGCCAATAGTCATGATATCATGATACAATAATGATTTGGCTTCTGGAATAAGTTAGATATTAACAAAAGAGCACTCAAGCTGCAGTCCTGAAAGAAGCATATACATTCCAATAAGAGACAGCACCAATCACAAACATTAGGAAGGACATTGCTGAACATATGAATCAGCCATCAAGAAACTCAAGATAAGTTCCATCTACAAATCATTCAAGAAAAGAAGCAACCGAAAGTCAAGGAAAGAAGCAAACAGACTTAAATATACCCTTCCTCATCACAAACCTATTAACCAATACCCAGATAATCAGAAACCAGAGAAGGAAGAACAATCAAAGAAGAAACCCCACCCCACCCCACCCCACCCCACCCCACCAGCAATCAAGGGAGATACAATGTTGGTAGGACAAGCTACTGCATATAAACAGCCAGCAAATGTCACTCCCCCATGCACTGAGAAAGTTACTCAGCCTGCTAATGAAATGTCTGCAGGAAGAGAAGGAAGTTCGGAGAATATGAAGAATCCAAGTGACATTTCCCTTTATTCCAGCATTCCATTTTTATGATGATGTGGAATATATTATTTATGTCCAAGGTCTGAAGCCAGACTAGTGCAAGATCCAGAAAAGGAGCTGGAGTGGGACTCTACATAAACAAAATCTTTATCTCTGCTAATCAGTAATTCTCATGAACCTTTCTGCATTATTGTTTTCAGATATTCTATGTAGACTTTTCATTAGACTATGATGGACTGAACTACAGGCTTCTCTTGCTTTATGCTATAGTTACATTCCCCAAAAACCTTGCATAAAGCAAATTCATATAAAGTGAGATACTGAACCAACAGAAAAAAGAGGTTGTGGGATATGATGTCAAATGTGTAAGCAAAAGGCATTGACAAATGTGTGCCTAAATTTTTAGAACCTTAAAGTCCTACATTATTCTACATTCTCTTCTTTTTCTTGTCTTCTGTGTACAGCGAAATAATTTTCTCCATCTTTTTTACAGTTGAATTTCTAACATGTGTAGTTATCATGGCAGACAAAGATGTAGAATGTATCATCACATAATGAATTCTATTAGCATTCTTTGTTATATTCCACAGAGTAGATTCACCTAGGTTAAAAGCTCTTCCTAGGGCTGAGGTCCTTCATCAGCTTTGGCACAATGTAATATGTCAAACTTTTTCTAGTGTTACAGAGGGGTCCTTTCCCCCCCCCCCTTCCTTTTCTTTGGACAAGATGTTGAGGGACCTTTCAAACCTGTAATAATAATAGTAGTAGAGATTGCAAGTACAAAAATAAGAGGGAGACAGGACATACGACTTGATCGATTCCATGTGATGATAAATGCATGAATGAGGGCAGAAAGGGGTTTGGGTGGGAAAATGCCCAAGCAGTTTTGTCGAGAATAAGTCTTGGCATGTTTCCAGACATTTAGTTCAAGTTTATTAGGCCAACAGAAATTACATAATAGTAATTTTCTCTTTGCAAAAGAAATTTTTGGATTAAAAAAAAATCCATCACATAACAAAATCTCATAAAGCAAAGGAAACCTGCATTTCTCTCTCTCTGTGTGCATGCATATACACAGACATTAATACAGGCTATCACTTAATTCTGAATCTGGTGCAGCTTAGTTCTTCATAACCTGACAGATGTAGTTTTTTGAACAAGTCTGCAATGACATATGAAGAATAGTTCTGTGCCAATACTACATGTGGTATCAGGATTTGCAGAGCTGGCTCAGACTATATAAAATTGTTTGTGTGATCTGATTAAAAAATCAAAGGGCACTTTCTATAGGCCTAACCTTCAGGTACCTGTTGATCTGCTTTGCCTGACTCTGGCATGGACTCTAGCCTGGAACACACAGAAAAATAATATTTCTCCCTCCTTCCCTCATTCTACCCTGCAGATTAGATTCCTTCTAAGATATTGATTAGCCCAAGTCAGTGATTGAGTTTCATAGCTATGTTGCAGTTTGAACCTTTCCTTTTAAATTCTTATAACTAGAGCATAGAAGAATTGAGCTATGTCAGTGTTAAATATTACTGATTAAATTACTCAGGAAATTTGCACAGTCTGCTGTTGAAAGGAAGGCAAAATAGGGTGGTGGACAGAAGAGTATTATCCTCTGAGTCTTTTTTTAACCTCACATTTTCCCCCATAATGGCAGCATTCCACAAAAGTGATGGTTTTAGATCCTACCTTTTATCACTGAATGATATTCAAGATGAATAAATGTAAAAGAAATGGAATTGAAATGCAGTTTTGAATATCATTAAAACACAACAATAAAAATACCCCCTCCTCCAAACTCAACAGCCCAAACCCTTAAAAAAGATTTTGTCTGCTGGTAGAAAAAAGCAGAAGAGGTAAGGTATCATCCTGGGCAAGATGGCTTGGCTTTGTCTTAACAAGGTTCTTTTCACCACAGAAGCAACAGAATTCTCCTCATTGAGGCAAAAATGTGATGTGGTTATCCTTGATGGTGTATCACCTGGAAGCCGTGCCTGACAATTTCACTCTCAGGGCAAGAAGCCTGTTTTGGCAGCTCCATTAGCTGGCTGTAAAAAGCACTGTTTAGGCACACAAACTTCTTCCAATGTCTGGAACTGTCATGCAAGACCTTGAAATGAGCCAATATATCTATTTTATTTTGTTTTTAGATGGGGGTATAAAAGGGGAAAACTTCAGAATGCAGTTTCAAATACTTAGACACATTTTTTTATGGCAAGGACTTACTTACATTCCCAGTATTTGGTAAAATATTGTATGTGTTGATGGTTCTGTAATTCAATAATTCTGAATTTTTGCATAAGAGAATCCTCTCCTCTACACATACATGCTGTATGTAGCTGACATGAGACACTGCTAGAGTATTAAACATGTAGACACATGTAAATCATGATGGTGATCATGATGGGTAACCAAGCAAATAAGGTATATCTGTGGGCTACACTTAATAATGATCTGTACTAAAAGAGTCAGGTGTTGTTATGGAGGACTTGGATGAGGAGGTTCAAGGTCATGGGGGAAAGCATCTCCTCAGCCCACAGCCTGAGCATATGAAAGCAAAGAGGATGAGACTGGCATCACCCTAAGGAATTTGTAGTGTTTAGTTGCAGACTTTGGGAGTTAGAGTTAATCTGGCAAGATTCTGTCTAGCAGGTGTAAGCTAATAAAGTAACTAAGCAATTCCAGAACCATCTCGTGGAGTTTCTTGGGCTGAACCTGACAGGTGTGTAAAATACTAATTAAAACAGATTGCTGGTTCTCTCCTCTTGCTAATTAAATTACTACAATAGAATCTTCTTTTGTATGGGAAAGTTTTAGAGTTGAGATAAATTTCTGAGATTTTGAGAGCAATCCCATCTCATCTCCATGTTAGAAATGTGACATGGTGGAACAGCCTCCTGTGTTATATCTAGATAGAGTCTCAGTTTGATAATCCAATGCTTAATTTTTTTAAAAAAGGAATAAATAAGTTATAAGTTATTCCCAAATGCAAAAAAAGTAATGGAAACTATTCCCCCCCCCCCATTATGCATCAGCTGCGGTTTCTATTTGCTAATACAAAAGACATTACTCCAATATTATGATGGCTTGATGTCTCTCAATATATGCCCAATAAGCAGTCCTGGCACTGTATATACTGTAAATTTCAAGATTTAACTCTTTTGAGATCCTTTGACTGGATTTGAGCCTGAACTTTGCTCATGAAAACTGCAGTCAAATCCACACATGTATGAAGTATTTTGGTGAACCCAACTAACATGTGAATTGCTAATATTTTGAAGCAGTATATTTACAACAGTTAAAAAAGGGGCTAACACCAACACCCACAATGTGGTACTTAACTTTAAAAATTCATAGGAGTTGAAATTGTTAACTAGTCAGGCCATCTTACATGGGCTTTAGCAAGTCAAATCAAATCAAATCAGTTTATTACAGCCATAAAGACAGATACAGTAAAATGTCTAATAGTAGAATTGTTACATATATCTCTATGTGTAATATAACAGAAAAACAATGAGTATATTAGAATCTAAAAATAAATAAGAACATATATAATAAAATAAAACATGGGCTTTAGCTAAAACATATCCCTTATAGTACCAAGATTAGGATCTCTTTATGGTTGGTATGAAAATGGAGTAGGTTGGATATACTTTTGAGTTAAGCTAATGAGATTTTGAAAGGTAGAAATTATTTCTAGTTAGTTGTTCACAGCAATTAAAGACTGCCTCAAATGGATTGTGAGGCACTGAAAAACTGAATTGCAGCCAAAGCTGGTCTGAAACACCTATCATTAGAGGGCAAATCTTAGGACATTGCTGGTGGTTTTGCTCAATTTCTACAAAGTTGAAAACACCAGTAATGGTAGGTGATCACTCCCCAGGTGAAAGACTACTCTAAAATCTTTACAAAGAGATGGGATAACAGCATATAACTGAAAGTGGACATTCCTCAGCACCCCAAAAAAGATGAGCTCACCCTCAGAGTTCCCAGGCATAAGCCCATTCAGAATCTTCAGATCAAATTTCACTATTAGCAAAAGCAATCTCCTGTTCATGCCAGGGTCTTTGGACTTCCATGGAGTCTCCCAATAAAAGGGAGTGGCATTATGATGATGTAAAAAGTCTTGTCACTAGATCCCATCTTGGCATTAAAGCCACAATCCAGTATCTTTGATGAGTTAGGGAATTAAATCAATGACCAAGCCACTATTAATGTGATCAATGAGATTTTTTTTGTAGGGGGAGGGAGAATAGACATTGATCAGAACAAATTTAGTAGAGTTACAGTAATTTTTACAGGGACAGCTATAGTTAGTTGTCCACAGAGACAGACAGGAAGGGTCTGAACATTTATTTATTTTATTAAACTTGTACATCATCTGGCTCCCAACAACATGCAATGCATCTGATAATAAGATGCTGATTCCTCCTACTGGGCAGCCACCCTTCAGACTCTTGCTGGCCAGCAAGGAATAGGAGGCAAAGCCTTTAAGGCGTAAGGATTCAGTGTCCCAAATTTCTTGTAGGATTGTTATTATGAATTGATTTAGATACTCTACAAAACCTGGGCTAGACCATTTGCTATGCCATTCTGCAATATTCCAGGATATAAGTTTCACTGCAGGGATGGGTGATGATAGTCATTCAAAACGGCATGCTTGCATGGTGCAGATAAAAGCATTCTTAAGATCTAAATCCAAAGGGCTGGATGGGGATGAGGCAGGCAAGGAGCAAGGGCCTGAGAAACGATGGTCAGCTGCAGATTTTTGTGGTATTTTAGGATGTGCATCCCAGTTGAAATAAGCACCACTCTGCTGAGGAAAAGATACAGGGCAGACTGGCTTCAACATCTGTTACCACATTGATCCCAGGTTTGATTTGGCTTCTGGTGCTTAATCTGGAGGATCTCTGAGAATGAAGGAGCCCCCTAGCCTGATGGCACATGCAGAGGCTGCTCAGAAACAATCATGTCAAGAGAATTTGTTGCCAGTTCAACATTATCTCCCAGAATCTCCAGTCAACTTCCCCACCTAACATAGGTATACTTCCCATACCTAATCATCCAACAGTTCCTCAATCCTTCTTACCAATTTTTCAATCCTAAATCCTCCTCTGTTTCCCTCCCCTGTTGTCCCGTTGCCCCTCTGTCTCCTGGGTGAGCTGGTTGGAAACCTCTGCTCTCACATTCTTTCCCTGGAGAGTGGTCTAAACTCCACATTTCCCCCATGCACTTTCTCAGGTAACACCTATAATTCCTTCTCCTTATACACCAATATCTCATCTCCTGGCACCATTCTTCTTCCTCTTGCTCCACTTTCACTCAGGTGAGCTGATTCAGCAAACCCTTTCCTACTGTTCTCTTACCCCAGGGTGGTTCTTGGGACATGTGTAAACTAGGGAAAAATGCCCTATAAAGGAATAAATATTGGGGTTAGAGTATTTCACACATTCTGAAAGTTCATATAATTTTTTTTGTTGGGGGCAATAACTAGTTAGTATTTGTTTGCATTTTAACTGCCACACAATATAGATTTTCTTCTAATCTAGAGCAGGGTTGGTGGATTGCAACCACCATTTTGTGATACACCCTGAGGCATTCCCAGATAACACAACTGAGACTTTTTGTTTTGTTACTCTATTAAGAGAAGTAACAATGGTAAATACATACCATAAGTCTCTATGAAGCAAAACATCTATTTCTTTAAAATTCCCAAACCCAAGAGGCATTCTGTTTCATACCTGCCAAATTAGTGAGAGCATTGTTGACAGTATCCCTATGCAGTCCTCAGAGGGCAAAATAATTTGTTTTAAAAGTCCCTCCCCCCAGATGTTTTAAGCTTGCCGACATTTGTCTATCACGTAGATTTAGGAAAGGGCATAATGGAGTGTTAACTTTACAATGAATGTGAATAATTGCACCCACCAATACTGGGGGTAGAATAAAAGTTAGAATAATAGGATATACAGAGGATAATTTCTCCCCACACACATTCTTCCACAGGAAACTCTAGAAGCTTAAGACATAACCTTACAGTTATCCATAATGAAAGGTATTCTAGCATAAAACATATAGTTTAAAATCAACATCTACCTTTTCCTTGAATTTATACCTTATATAAACAGTACCTACAACACAGAAAATGTTGTATAACTAACTTACCATTTTGAAAGAAAAGAATCACACAGTAATAAAACTAGTTCCAAAAGCAGAAAGCCATTAAGAATAGAAAAGCTATTGGACAATTGCTATAAAACCAAACAAAACACATCCAGGCATGCTGTGTTTCAACTTGTGCTAGTGCTCTAAAGTATAGTCCTTGGGCAACACAAAATTCACCTTAACGCATACAAAAAAGTGATGCTTTTCTACCTTTAATAGCTCAAAACATAATAGGAATTTTAACTTTTTTTTTCATTATTAGTCTTTGCAAATGTTTTGCTGGATTAAAAAAAAAAATCATCTCCACAGAATATAGGACTGTAAGTCTCCTATATAGTTTTTTTCCCTCTTTATATTGTTTTATTGTATTATTATAAAACACAAATCTTATGTTATATTATTTAGGCACAGTGGTATTTATACAGTGTTGATTGGAGATTATTAATACTCTGATGTTTAGATAACATAAACCTTTGAAGATTAAAAAAAATATGGCAATATTAACTATGATTTCTAAAATGTTAATGTCAATAAGCATAAGTTTGTTTAAATTAAAAATTTAAATGCTGAATATGGCATTGATAAACAACTGCAAAATGCATTAAGTTATTATGATATAATAAAGGTTTCTATCTTAAGCTTAATACTTAATACTGAGGGCTTGTAATGGTTGTGGGAATGACCTTGGGAGACAGAAGGAAGAGCCACAGCCTAGCCAATGTCTGATAAACAAAATTTGAGTCTGAAAGAGGAAGGGTGGCGAGAGCATCTCAGAAGGGACAAACAACAAATAAAAGTTTAAAAAGCTATTTGATTTCTAATTTCCTCCTTCTGGTGCCCCTAACAATTTGTGGTGTTTATAAGCATTTAGACCCCCTTAGAAACTATATCGTAACTGTTTATATTTGCCATACTGGATAATATATTGTATATATTGGAACTGAATATATTTGGTCCCATACAGTTTTGAGGATATGTGTAAAGAGAGAGAAGGTAACAAACAGTTATATCTGGAAGTAATGTGGAAGATGGACTCACTTGTGCACAAATTTTGCCTTTATTTCTATGAGCCAAAGAAAACTACTGCATGTGTACATTGCCAGGATAGAACCCCACTTAGATGATATGGACATGGGATGTGGAAACCTGACCACAGAGGTTTGGGAGCATACATCATAAGGTTGCCATTTAGCCTTCTTTACAAAGGACAAAGCTATATATTCAGAACTCAGAAGATAGTCTTATGTTGAAAGTGGCTTCAGTTTGCACTTCTCTGCAGGCCAAATCTGATTTAAAGTTTTTTTAAAAAAGCCTAATAAGGGAAGGTTGGGGCCTTCAGGTTGGATGACTGAGCAGGCCGAAATTCACTTGGTCTTCCTTCCTTAAGAAGGATATATTTATATTTAGCTTAGAGTTATGTCCAGATTTATACAGGTATTCATGGCTGTGAAACTTTATACAGGTTTCTGCTTTGTTTTGCCTTCTTTTTGGTACTACTTCTATTTTTTTGGGGGGTGATGTATAAGTGCACTGCATATCATAATAGCAATTCTTATTCCAAAGCAAAATCCATTCAGTTGAATAATTGCAGCCAACTTTCTCTGTGCAATCAGGAACCTTGGTAAAGAGGAATCTTGCAGTATACCCAACTGTGGTTGTCAGCATGTAAACTTGAACTGAAAATATTTAGGATTCTCTTCCACCCTGAGCATGTTAATTCATTCCTGTTATATCATATGAATTGACCCTTGGTCTGTAATAGAGATGAATCTAATTTTTACTCTGAAGATGATCTGGTCCTTATTTCATTTTTAGAGCTACAGTTTTCTATCTTGGGGGTCTCTCTCTCTCTCTCTCTCTCTCTCTCTCTCATTTTGCCACCCTTCATGATAGGTCTAAAATAATATAGAATATACCCTAATAAAATACATACGTGCCATTGTGCATTTGCTCTCCTACTCTGGAACATAGCATTCCTGTCTAGCTGAAGAACAAACTACTGATATTGAATATGCATGTTTGAGGTTCTTTGCATTTCAGAAAAGTGTAAACAAAATTAGAGAAAATTCAGAGAAAAACAACAGAAGCAGTCTAGGGATTGCAGGGACTGATTTATGAAGATGACTTAGAAATAGCTCAGCTTTGGTGATTTTATGTAAGTGATCAAGAAGACAAATGCAATAATGATCTGCTTGTATTTGGTTGGTATATTCCAACTGAAGAGAGAGATGCTTGCTTAGCCCAATTGGAGAGATGGGATGATTTTCTTTGCACAGGAAAATACTGACAGCAACTCTTTACCTGATAGTGAGACTCATGTCAGAATATGGTGATTCTCTTTCTCCAGTTCTTTCTATCATTCTCTTACCCACCCACATCCCATTCTCCTTTAGATTAAATCTACTCACTTCTGCTATTTGGAATTAAAATTGAGCAAAAGCCTGGAGAATAAACTGGGGTGGGGGGGTGGGGAATGGAATCTGCAATCTCCCCTTTAGGTGTCCTGTGTTGTAATGCCATTGAAAATTTTGCTCATTTACTGAACTGGAGCTAATTTTTGTGCTCTGGCAAGTAACCACATTCTCGACTTCTGAGTGCCTTTCTCATACTTGCTTCTTATTATTCCTCTGGGTGGCAAACACAGGAAGAGATCTGAAGGGAATCTGTGGAAATGCTTCAGCATTCAGGAACTAAAATAAGCTCTTAGCTACCTTTTCTCATTCTTTTGCTCAACTGCCAGATGAGATGCAGATGACATTAGAGGCTGGTAGCTTTTAGACCTTCAGAAATTATTGATCTCTAGTCTGAATTATGCCACTTTATAATGCAGGTATGGCTCACATAACTGGATATTTTCTCTACAAAAAATGTAAACAAACAAGAAAATACTGTATATGGATTCTAGGGAAATTAACCATTCTTCTCACTGACATGCTAGTTTTTATTTACAAGATGTTTTCTTGTTTACCCTTTTCTCAGAAGACAAACTGATGAGACTCAGAGGCAAATTACTTGGCAGGACAATTAATTCCAGAGTGGGTCTCTGAGATTCAAGGATAAATCACAAATGTATGAGACTTCTCTGTTTATATTCTGGGAAATCCATGTGAAACAAAATATGTCGGCACAAAGAAGTTGATATGTCTTTTGGAGTTTGCACCATAAATTATATTTTGTATTGAGATTCCTGGAGAATTTACTTTTACCTCATCAGTTTGGTTTCTAGAAAGTAGGTGATTTATTACTGGCCGTATCTTAATAGCTTTGTACGGTTTTTGTCTGAGCCCCAAAACTGAAACTTCCTCTTTCAACTTGTTAACTGCTTCACTTCCTAATGCAAGAGAACCTGGGAAATGGCCTCTGGAAGTAATTTTAATAATAATTTGGCTGATTCATGTGGGAGAATTTACCCTTCTGCTGGTTATGCACATAAGTATCTGCAGTTTTTTTAAGCAAGGGAAACATCCATGATTATACAATGTTCTTGTCTTAAGGGATCTAGTGTTTTTTACATCACCTGACTGCCAGCAACTCTGGGCAGTTCACAGATAAAAACCAAAAAACAGTCAAATAATACAGTACTAAAAACAAAAAACAAACAATGGCACAAACTAACATCAACCAAAGCAAATATACTTTACACAGAAGGGGGCTTCAATCACTTTCACCAAAGGCTTGGGCACAGGAGCCAAGTCTTCAAGGCCCTCTGAAATACCAGTAGGGTGGGGCCATCAAGATCTTGGAATAACCTCATTCCAAGGTCAGGTGCTAGATCAGAGAAGGCACACTTCTGTGACACTGAGAGATGACATTGCTTAATTGAAGGAACCCACAGTGCACCAAACCTGGTGCATAGAATCAGCTGGGTGGATGCTATGGGAGATAGGTAGTTCCTCAAGTAACCAAGTCCCAAGCCATGTAAGGCTTTACTTGTTTATTTATCCAATTTATATGGCTGCCCATCTCAACAAGTGACTCTGGGCAGTGAACAGAATTAAAATGAACTAAAAACAATTACAAACATTACAAAAGTTAAAATACAAAACAGCTGAGAAACAACAAACCCAAGTCACTAACACAACCAAGAGGCGGGTCCCTGAATACCCTCAGGGCCCCAGGCCTGGGCACAGAACCCAGTCTTTAGAGCCTTATGAAAGGCCAGCAGAGTTGGGCCATCCTGATCTCCAGAGGGAGAATGTTCCATAAAGTGGGCACTACAGCAGAAAAGGCACATCTTCTAGGCTGGGCCAACTGGCATTCTTTGGCTGATGGAACCCAAAGCTTGCCTATCCTGCCTGACTGGATTTATAGGTAGTAACCAGCATCTTGAATTGTACCTAGGAGCAAACTGGCAACCAGTGCAGCTCACGGAGCAGAGATGATACATGGGTATAATGAGGTATGGCCATCACTGCCTGCACCACTACATTTTGGACCAGTTGAATCTTCCAGGTAGTCTTCAAGGGGAGCCCTATGTAGACTGCATTGCAGTAATTCAGCCATGAGGTGACCAGGACATGAGTGACTTTCTGAAGGGCCTCCCAATCTAGGAGAGGGCATAACTGGTACACCAGACGATATAATAAAAAGGCCTTCTTGGCCATAGCTGCCACCTGCATTATATCCTGAGAGAAAAGACCAATGTTCATACAGGGGTCTAAACTCATTCAACCACTTTGTCCACATCCTCAAAGGAAACAAGAAAAAATGAATACCACAAAATTTGAACAAGGCAATATGCTGATATCCTCCCTTCTTTCCTCACTACTATTGTCTTCAATTTTCTTATGGTTTGTCTGAGAAAAATATTTGTAAGTCCACCAGTTTGTTCCTGAGGGAACATTAAGACCTTCCATGACTTTTATGGGATGTCCCTGTACCACAGCTCTCTTCAGTGATTTTCTGCAGGCAGAATGACAGAGAAAAACATCTTTTCCTCTGCCCCTAAAGCTATGGCATAAGCAGTCCAATGTGCTCTGAGTGGAATTTAATCATATTTGTTTTTAAATTTCTATCACCTGAGCTCTAGATCATTGCTTTATAACTTCATAGTTTTCAATTCCTCAGTAAAACAAGAAAACCTATAAGCTTGGTGAAGAAGCAGATATCAATTAGCATCCAAATGTTCTAGGGTCTGAGCATCCAAATGTTCTAGCTGGACATTCAAGACTGCCACTCAGGCCTCATCTGAAATGTTTGGTGCCCCCCAAAAATGTTCCACAAGTCAATTCTGAAATTCCTTTGGTCCATAAGCCACTCACAACTGAGACAGCCAACAGATGTACCTTACCAGGTAGTGCATTGTCCATGACAAATGAATTACCTATGATTCCTCTATCTCCTCTGTCCAAAACCCCCCCAAAAATTAGAGTGTACCTGTTTTTCAAAGGGGGCAGATATCAAGTGTGAAAGATCCATGGAAATCATGGCAATTATGAATTCCTAAGCCAGACCTGAATGATTAATGTCAACATGAGGTCCCCTATACCCAATGACCTGGAGACTCTCAGTACTAGATCTGAATCCACCTCCATTAGTTTTGGTAGGAAAGTCACTTTGCAGATGGTGCCCAACACACGAGCAATATCCCTAACATGTCTCACCACCCAAAACCTATTACAAACCCTCAGATCCTTTGTTCTCCTGTACCTTGGCCTGAAAAGAGGAATAGACTCCTTTGTGACAATACCAAACCCTCCACCTAACTTCATAGCTTATCTCTATTCTAAAAGCCAGAAACCTGGTCGGAAAGTCTGGGATCACATTACATTTCCCAGTTCTCCTAACAAGTTTCCATTATGTAAACCACATTGGAGGTTTCATTTGCCACTGCCTGGCATTTAGCAAGAGAAGAAAGGCAATTGGGAAACTCCTGGGACACTTCCCTGCCTTTCATGGCTTGGAAGTCAAGATGGACAGAGAGAAGGGCATTACTAGCTCCTCTGTTCTAACAATGCAGTGAAATAGAAAATGACATGCAAGTCTTTGACATAGGCTTTTGAAGATTTCTGCAGAAAATTCTTCATTTTACCTGTACTTTTTTGTGCATAAGCTCATTCTCATCTGTATCTCCTCATTTCCACCAAGGACTTTGGCAAGTTTTTCTGGACAAAAGGTTCGATTAAGCAACCATCCTATTATTATCTCAGAATTAATTTGTATCAGAGTATCAGAGGCATTGCTCACATTCTTCTCAGCAGAGAACATGTGTATTCATGTCCTAAGAAAGGCTGTAGCTTTTTATCTGCTCTATCACCAGCTGCATTATTTCCTAGAGAACACAGAAGCAGTCAGAGGTCCTGTTTGGTTCATCTAGGTTAATATCCTAAGCTGATGAAAGCATTGAGATAAATGTTTTGCCCTCTATCCAAATGGCTGAATCTAGAGCTCTCATTAATTTGATGTGGAAATTTTACATGCTCAGTTTTAAAGGTTAGCCTAAAGTAATCTAAACAGAACTGGAAAAAGTCCCAGAAAGACTCTCTGAACGTCAATTTTCTGGATGGGAAGGTAGGATCAGGCAGCAATTTTTAGCTTGCAAATTTGAGCACATTATCCAGAAGCAATAAATATACACTACAGTTTTACAGCTGCTTTTCTGGTAGAACTTCACTTTAAATTAACTATGCTATAGCCAGAGTCGGCACTTGCATTCACTGTATAAAATTTTGATCATTCACATTTTAAAAATGTATCAGAAGTCTCATTTATACTCCCTCACTGAAAATTTCATGAGTTGTACGTTCCCCAGCGTCAGATGTTCAATAAACCTAAATAATGCAGCCATTTACATCCACCAGCCTTTATTCACAACTGCAAAGACTAAACAAATCATATAAGTTGGTGGAACTTAATCAAAAGCAAAGATCTGGTGAGAAATGGGATGAATTCAAGAAAGCAAATATACTATCAGAAGGATTGTTAGAAGTTCATTGCCATTGGGACAGTGTTTAGAAATAAGTAAGGTTAGAATTGAACAGAATGATGTGATCAGGACAAAATTTCAGCTTCCTGCAACTAACACTCCATAATGGAGTAGAAGTATGTGATGAGTACATTAGATAGAAAGACTGAGTCACATAAAATTGTTCAGAAAGGATACAAAGAAGGAAGAATATGAATAATACAGTTATGAAAATCACCTGAGATTTGGATATGTGTTTTGATTTAAATTATTAATGTAATTTGATTATTCAGTTTAAGTCTATAGTCCACTGAATCTTTGAACCAATTCAGAGATGCTTGATTCAATTTGATGCATAGAATCGATTAGGCAATTTGACTCAAAGTTTCACAGAGACCAAATGAATAATAATATAGTTCAGAACTTAGATCATGGCATTTTAATCTCCTTATTCCAGTTCAGACTGGTCAAATTCCCAGGAATGGCCCCAGGAAGGCCAACTTGAGAAATTACAGGCCTGTCAGCTTGATATCTATACAGGACAAAGACTTCCAACAGATCATTAAGCAGCACATTTATGAACACTTAAGCATGCTGTAATTAACAGAAGCTGACAGAGTATGTTGCAAACAGATCATGTTGGACTAACCTTATCTTCTATTTAATAGAAGATACAAAATCAGGGAAATGCCCTAGGCATAATGTATGTGGACTCAGAAAATCATTTGACAAAATTTATCATGAACTTGTCCTTAATACAGGTAGTTCTTGCTTACCAACTACCTTGTTTAGTGATCATTTGAAGTTACAATGGTGTAAAAAAACAGGTTTGTGACAAATCCTTCCATTTACAACCATTGTGGTGTCCTGTAGTCACATGATTGCCATTTGCATGCTTCACAACTGGACTCTGACAAGCAGAGTTAATGAGTGTGTGGAAGTAAAATCACAAGTCAAGGCCATGTGATTAACAACTGAATGGGAAGTGACGTAGCAAGCCCATTTTGGTAACTTAGCAACCATGGTGCTTAGCAATGGAGTTGCCAGTCCCAATTGTGGTTGCTAAGCAAGGACTACCTGTAAAATGGAAAAATATGGGCTACAGTGTAGTGAAGCTACTACAGGATACTACTGTTAGATGGATTTATAACTCCTTGAATAACTGCATCCAAACAGTGCTTGTTAATGGTTCCATTTTATTCTGAAGGAAAGTATTGAGTGGAGTACCACAAACTCTGTTTTGGACCCTGTTCAACATTTTTTGTTGATGTCTTAGATGAGGGAGTTAATACAAAGCTGGGAGGGGCAGCTAATACTTTAGATGAAAAAAAGAAGACTCAAAAAAGATCTAGGCAGACTTGAATAGTGGCTGAAATGAACATGATTGTATTTAACTTGAAGGAATATAAAGTTCTACATCTGGTTAGGAAAAATGAAAGGCACAGGACAGAAGATACCTAGGTTGCAGTAGTACCTGTAAAATGGATCTGAATACCCTTGCTGACTACAAGGTAAACATGAGTTAACAGAGTAATGCTGTGCTAAAGAGGCAAATGATATTTTGGGGTGCATTAACAGGATCATGGAAAGTTACTGTGTTGAGTTCTGTGCAATCCAGTTCAAAAATGGCAGTAACAAATTGAAGCAGTTTCAGAGGAGTGCCTACAACATGATGAGGAATCTGAAAACCAACTTTTAAGAAGAATGATTAAAATATCTGGAAGTGTTTTGAACATAGAAGAGACAACTAAAGAGATATATGATAGCAGTCTTCAAATATCTAAAGTGTTGTCCACAGAATAGCAAGAAGGCTTTCTTGCTTCAGAGGACAGGACCAGAGGCACTGGGTTCAAACTGTAAGAAAGTAGGTTCAGGCAGACATCAGAAGAATCTTCCTGATCTTCAAGAATGGATTGTCATCTGTTAGAGATGCTCTAGCAGATTTTGTACTGAGCATGTGTTGGACTAGATTCCTTCAACTTTTATGATACCACGAGTCTTCTAATTTCTTGATGTTTTAACAGCACTGCTATAGTCATAGTTACCTCTTTTTTCATCAACAGAAGCTTGTATAATTTGTAATGCCCAACTGTATAACAAATTAAGCATTTCTTCTAAAATGTCTGCTGTGATCTAGAAGAATATGATTTCATGTGATCCTACACATGTGCCATCATCTTTTAGGAGGCCAGTCGCTCAAAGCTAGCTGCTTTGGAGTTCCATGTATCAAAATTGCTTTTGTACTGAACCTCATAATAGAGCTGAAACCCTTTTTGTAGTAAATAATGTAACTTATGTAAATGAACTTTGGAGGGAAAAGCTTTGGAGCTTTTTTCAAATGGTTTACATGCCAAATCTAACACTTTCTTATGTATAAATAACTTTATATGTTTATTGGATATTCTTTGTATAACCAAAAGACTCTTTCCTCTCCCCCCATCCCCATGATTAGTGTTCTGAGTTCTCAGAAACAAACAGGTTTTCTTCTCATAAACTCAACTGCTGAACTGATCTGATTAGAGCCAAAGGGATTCTTCCATCTAACCCAGTAGCCTAACTTTCAGTGTCAATTAAAGGGAATGGTTTTGTGGACAATAGAAATGAGTTCCATAGAGGATTAGAACTGTCACTGTTGTAACAGAAATCAGAACAGCGATATGTTGGAAAGAAGCTGGCCTTGGCACTCAGAAGGGAACATCTGGTAAATTGTGTACAAGAAAGAAGGCATGATTTTTATGAACTTGCAAAGAATCCTTGCCTACTTGGCATGAGTTCCTGCACAGTGATCTAAAAAGATAGCTTCTCCTAGGACCTGTCTTCCAGCTGCGTGCAGCTATGATAATAAAAATTAGATTTATCTTCTCTTTTGCTTTCCAGTGCCCCTGCTTAATGGGTATGGAAACTACTCTGTTTAATATTTTCTTTGACTGTGCCATCTGACAGGAGACCTGGGCTCATGTTCCTTGCCTTTGCTAGTTGCAGACCCTAAGGCAACATGCTGTGGCATTTAAAGTTTAAACAGGGTAATGGTGGAGTGTGAAGTACCTTGCAGAAATCCCAGTTTGTCAATTCAAATGGCACTCACCTTCTGGAAATATGCAAGATCTCTAATTGTTGGAGAGAACGAGAAAGCCAAGCATATGGAAATATGCCTGTGGCTATGAGCCCCTTTGGAGGCTAACATCAAGATCTACCAGAAATCTTTTACCCCATTTGTACCCAGAGGTGTCTGAGCATTATGTTTTTATCTCTTTTCCTTGCTCAATCTTTCTTACATACTTTCAGTTTAATAGTTTCAAATACATTGATGGATTAAGTCTTCAAATACCATACCATGGCAGAGTAATTAAAATGAACAAAGGGAAAAAAAAATCTGAGTAGTGTCTTTAAAATGAATTTGTCATTTGAATTAACTATTTCCTAATTGCTTATTTATAAGGAATTTGTTTATATCAGCCTTCAACTACAGAAATTAGGACACTGTTTTACTGCTGCTGCTACTGGCAACATTGACAGTGCCATTGAATGACATCGTCATCTATCACCTTTCCACATATATGCAACAGCTCAAATATAAGAAACATAAAACATTAAAATCCAACTAAAACAACATTAAAAACACAATAAAATCACAATTTACAGGCTGATCTAAGTTGCTCAAAGGATGTTGATGCTGATGTTGTGAACTTCAATTATCCTAACAATCTGTTAGTTTTATCCTGGCTGTACCCAAAGTATCGTAAAAATCATCCTTTGTATGAAACAATTGGGGGAAAATGCAGCTATTTCTGTCAAGCTATAGTCTTAGTATCTTTTAGATCCAAAGTTCCTCCTTCGCTGTATATCATTCAAATCTTACCACACTCTTTTAGGGACTTTTCTGGAAAGAACCAGTTGTAAAAGCCAGCTGGGAGATGCAATCTAGTATCCCATCTCTGATTCAGAGAAGGAAATCTGACCACTTTTAATGTTAAGGGACTAAATTAAACAGACGATCTGAATAAGGGTGTGCTTAAAATGACCTCTCTTACAGCTCTCAATAACTGGACAGCTGTTAACAGACCATTAAAATAAATACTAAATTAACATATTTATTTATTTATATTTATGTATATATCAAATTTGTCACTACCCATTTTGTTAAAAAATAACCCTGAGTGGTTTACAAATATTTACATAAAATATTCAAAGGCAGCACAGATATAAAGTAAACAGCACTTATCAATGAACCTGGGCAAACAAGTAAGTTTTAACCTGGTGCAAAAAGAGTACAATATTTTCTACAATATCCTCTCTAGAAGTAAAATATTTCACAACTTGGGCACTGCGTCAGAAGAAATTCTCTTTCTCATGGTTGTGCAATGTATGAAAAGTATCTGAAGAAATGTTTCCCCTAAGTCACAGACACAGGTGATACAAGCAGAAGTCCTCCTGGGCATATTTAGACACTACTAGGAGACAACATTTGCAATAAAAATAAGTGCTAATGATTTCAAACACAGATGCTCAAGCTGCAGATGTATGTGTATACCTGGGAGGACCATGCTCCACTGACTAAAGTTGTTTCTGATAAACCCACACAGGATTGGGTTGCATGGAAGAAATGGCCCAGAACTCTATGGTTTTTGAATGGGCAAAAGGCATCTCACATGCCAGGCAGTCACACTGTCTTTCAGTCTTCCCAGTTGTAAATGCAGGAAAGAGGGAAAAGGTGGAAGGCAGAAGCTGTTAATTAAAATAAGCCAATGTCCTAAACAAAAATTTAATTGAATATTCAATATCCCTACCTTGGATATTACAATCCTGAGACATTAAACCTGTACACATTATTCTGTAAGCATACGTGCTTGTGCAGTAAAAATGTCAGCTGTTATAATGGCATAGCATTAAAATCTCTTTTCAGCATGTCTTCGGTATTGTTTGGTGCTGTCGCTTTTGCAGTATTTTTCAATAGCGGAAATGTTAGACACCTACAATGACTGACTGTAAGAGGAAAAGGACTTGTCATTTAACCAATTCATTCTTCAGGCAGGATTTCCCACGGAGTAATCCTGCATTCTATACAATTGTACCTCCTGAGCATGCTAGAATGCAAAATAGTGATGGAATTGTGGCCTACATACTAAACTTCAAATTCTTCCAAATGTTAATGCAAACATCTAATTAAAGTGTGTCATGAAAATGTGGCATGTTTGATGCAATATTTTTTTTCAATTGATGCATCATGATCTCATCCATCACATACCTTCTTTGTCTCACATGACTGGTGTTGATTTTTATTGTTCTGAATCCAAACTTCTAAATCAGTTGGTTTCTTTGGCAAATAATAACTAACAATAAATGTTTCTGAGCATGTACCCTAAGGAGACTTTTTAATTTTTTTGAGCATTAAAGGAAGCAATGTCTGAGCACATGAAGAATGGTTGAGTTCAGTTTGTACCAGTCTGGATAGGTACAAAGAGAAAGTATCAAAATAAATTTAATTATGAATATATGACATTTTTGATAGATCACACTAAGAGATTGTTGCATATATAGTTAAAAAAAAACTAGATTCCCAGTATGAATGAAATAATTATGAATTTGAACAGCGTTAATAATGCATAGCTCCTATATCTTGAGTAAATATCTAGAATTTAAAAGTCTTGACCTGTTTTGTTTAATACGTTTGGTGCCATAAATAAGATGAGAGAGCAGTCCATATGGCACTCCAGATGTGATGGACTAGAGTAACCATGATCTCCAGCTACTATGAGAATTGCCTATTAGGTCTCAGAAATCTGTGCACTGTCTAAAACTTCCCACTTTCTCTTCTTCAAATCTTTTGAGAATGAATATGTATATATTTTACCAAGAACAATTTACAATTTTAAAGAAATTACAGTGCTGCAGCTGTAATCATCAATTAAGGACTTTGCTAAAATATCTTTTGCAAAAGTATTCTGGTGCCGTTCTTTCATTCTCCTATTGTAAATTTGTGAATCAATCTAACAAAAAAAAAAAAGTTTCATTGTCTTCTCTCTATTGCTATTGTAGTTTTCATGTACAGTTTCAACAGCCTGAAGCCCAGTAAATCACTAAGTTTTCATATCTGAATAGATGCATAGGTCAGAGCAGGCCATTCTACACAGTGTTAGCTGAAAGGAAAGATAATTAACTGAATTAATCTATGCCCTTACAATGAAAGTTGTATAATCTTATGTACTGAAATTAGATGACTGCATCATAAAGAAATAAACCAGTAACATATATACTGGATGATCTTCAGTTATACCACAACTTTCTGTCTGTTAAGTGTAACAAGTTCAGTCACTGGATAATTAGCATTTAAGTATTAGAGTCATTTCTTTGAAAGCAAAATGAAACTACTACTTAAGCATACAGATTTATGGCAAGATATATTTGCAAACCACATTCAGCACCAAATCCTGATTTTCCTTCTTGGACGTCGATGCAGCATTTTACTCACTACACATGCTAATGTATTCAAGCAAAAGTGAATTGCAAAGCTTGCCCTATTTCAGTCTATCTGAACTGTGGCAACATGGGGAGAGCAGATTGGAAAAACATGATATCCCATTTTTATGCAGACAGCTTCTTATGAAGCCTTTTAACGTGAGCAGGAGAGTCCTCATTTTAAATTAAATAAACCTTCAGATCCCTGCCGTTTAAATGGGCTGTTGATAAATAGAATCTGTTCTTAGCCATCTCTCACTCTTACATGCTTGAAAAAATACCCTTTTGTATACTTCATTGTACAGTTCTTCAGTTGTACTTTTTCCCCTTTTGTATTTTAGTCAGCTACCAGTTCCATGCCTGGATAATCAAAATTATGATTTAGAGGAACTTTATGCAGAGACAGTTGGTTACTAAGGCTATCTTGAAGCCAACTGGCACAGTTATTTTTTTAGAAACAAAAATCAACATGCAGCTAGGATGCAAAGCCCCTTTGCCTCTAGCTCAGCAGGCCTATGTGACCTTGTACAACAATCCACTTTTTGAACCTGAGGGGGGGCTTTCAAAATGCAGGTAGCTATTCAGTGAGAACATTTTAAAAGATCTGATATACTCAAGCTACTAAAGATGCCTGCCATAGTGTTTTACTATACCACTACTCCCCCCCTCCCCCAGAATATAGTCATGTTTATTTTGTAACCCTCTTTTTGAACACTGCTTCACCATCACTGTAACTGGTTCTAGAAATCCACTCCATGAGGATGTGATGTTTCTAAAGTTGTACAGATTTTTACATCATGAGGAAGCTGACTAGATGCCCTTGAGAGTACTGAATTGCAGAATGAAAGTTTAGTGGATGTGAGAAGACACCTGGAAGAATGAAGCTTATGAATCCAAGAAAAAATGGTTTACATCATTATACAGAGGCATGGAAAGGGATAAGGCCACATGGGGTAGAGATGAAAAGAAGGGAGGAATTTCATTTTATGGGGTGCAAAGTTAGTCCTAGAGGCAAAGACACTGAATGGTGGATTATGCATTGCTTGAAAGCAGGCCAAATTCTAGAGTAACTTATGATTCACAGATAATATGCAGCTCTCATAGATTTTTGAATTTAACCATAAACATTTTGTACATAGACTATAATAAAATATTAGAGAAAACGTAATTAGGGGCCAACATTACTGCTGAAAATTTAACCCCCTCAATTTAGCCCCCTCAAGACTTTGTATTTTTTAATTTATTTTTAAATTCACAAGATAAGCAATAGTTTGCAAAATTATTTTTTTTCCCCAAAAAAGCAACTGTTGGGCTTGCTTGTTTTTTTTTTTTTTTTTTAACCCATTGACCTTTAAGTATGTTTTAAACATGTAGCTTCTTTATTCTATGATATTAATGGCAAACAAAATAAACTGATGGGAATATGTTGTGAAATCCATAGAATGGTGCCTGTCCCTTCCTCAGCCTGTACTGGTTAGATCAGAAATGTGGTGTTCTGCCTTGTTGGAGAAATGGGGCTTCTCTTGATGCACACTGTGGCATGGTTGGCAGTTCAGATATAAACTGGCACAGTTCATTGCATACACCAGGAGTTCCACAGGGCTGATGGACTGCAACAGAGTGGCTTTTCTAGAACATCTTATAGTTCAGGAGAGGCAAGTAAACAGCAGGGTTAGTAAATAATGGAACACACAGCACCAGATCTAGGATAGCTGGAAAATTTTAGTTGGCCTATATTTTTAGCAAACAATCCTACAGGTCACATTTCCTGGACTAATATGTGAACATGAAAAAATGATATGCACTTCTTTGAAATCTTGCCTCAAAAAAATATACAAAATGAAATATATTTGAGAAAGATACTGTAGCTGCCAATATAGTAAGTTTACTATCAATAAATTCCAAAGGCATCATCAGGAATGTCAAGTGTGAAAATAACAGTGAATTACTTTCATTTTATTATGCTTTGAATTCTCAGAATTATGGGTAAAAATAGACAGAACAGGCCTATGAAAAATGCAAAACTGATATGGATCAAACATATCCTGATTTTTAAAATTTAAAATTCAAGGGATGTCAACATGGACCCCTCCAGATGTTGCTGGACTGCCCTTACATTTCATTCACCTTTAGTAATGTGCTCCAGGGCTGATGGGAGTTGGAGTTCAAAACATCTGGATGCAGGGATCTGCAAATAATTTTAGCCTTAGAAAGTTCTGACTTCAAAATGGTTATCTGCATGTGTTCCATGGATGAAATCAACAGACTGCATTTGAGTGTTCTGTGCCACAGCCAGACAAACTGTAGTTTATTTTGACTCAGATCAAAATTTGGCAATTTCAGCTATTGTTATTTTAAATGTTTTAGCTGCTACGTGAAGAGCAGACACACTGATGGAGGGACTAACTGAGATAATGAAGCCCAGATTCTGGCAGGGCACCCAGCCCCAAAACATGCTGGCAACTGTCTTCTCAAGAGAAAAGAATGGTAATTGGGGCTATATCAGAGCAATCTCCATTTTTTTTCTCCTTCTTTGGAAACAACTCTGCTGCTTCAGACCCATACTCTATGGCAGGGTTCCTCAACCTCAGCAACTTTAAGATGGGTGGACTTCAACTCCCAGAATTCCCCAGCCAGCTGGTCGGGGAATTCTGAGAATTGAAGTCCGCCTGTCTTAAAGTTGCTGAGGTTGAGGAACCCTGCTCTATGGTATCTTGCCCCAAGTCTCTCTTGCTCTTTGCATTGCATTTGGACCCCTAACTTGTGGAGTGCTCTGGCTGCAGACCTTGGACTGTTTTGGACCACTGTTGTGTCTCTGCCTCCAGATGCCTCCTGTTAACACCTGCAAACTATTCAAGTCCAAGGTAGCTCAAATCTCTATGAATGCATCAAGGCTTGATTGCTTCCTGTCTAAATGTTGTCTTATCATTTACCCCTGTCAAAAGATGTTATACTACTGCATAAAGACATTCAGGCTTTTCTTTACTTGTTTTGTGTTTGCTTACTTTCTTTACTTGTTTTGTGTTTGTGTCTTGTGACTGGGTTGCTTTTTCCAAGTTGTTTTTAGCCTGGGCAGTATACCAGCAGGGAGCAGTCATTAGCCTTCTGCAAGTGGTTTAGACTGGAAGGGGTGATGAAGAAGTCACACATTGAGAGGAATGAAACAGTTAATCACATGGCTAGAGAGAAGACAATGGGTCCTTACACATGTATACTTACCAGCTTCTCTGTTAAATTACTGTTTTGTTCTGTTTTTTACATTTTTCTGGGGAAGTTAGAGTTCATGTGACAAGGTAGGTGGTGTTTGTGTTGTTTTGTACTATTTTGTGTTATTTTGCAGGTAGGTAATGCAAAGGTTAGTATGTGCATGCTTTGCACACAAGTGTTGATAATTCCACTAATGCTGTTTCCATGAAAAATAAAATACTAGTATAACGTTGGTTGGTTAAGTACTGTGCATATTACACTCTCTGCACGATCTAATATCCTGTTAACTTGGAGCATCAGAGTGCATTTAAAATAAAAATACCTGTAAAGATTATGGCTGGTTTGTTGAGTTTTGGAGTATGTGCATGTTTCTGTGTTCTGCTGTCTAATGTTATCTACTCAGTTAAGAAGTTAATATTCAATAAAGAAGCAGGAAGTTTTGTTTCTGGTTTGGTTTTTTTGCACCAGCAACCACATTTATGTGCAAGGAAAAAAAATCAGCCAAAAAGAAAACAAACAAACAAACAAAACCCTTTGCTAAGTTTGTAGCAGTAGGCTAAAAATACAGTGGTACCTCAAGTTACGAACGCCCCTCCTTACGAATTTTTCAAGATACGACCAGCTCCGGCCCCAAAAATTTACCTCTACTTGCGAACTCCGCCTCTACTTATGAACCGGATCCGCAGCCATTTTCCCTGCTGCCACGCAGTCGCAGCTTCCTGTGGATGAGATCACGGTAGCAAGGAGACGTTTGGTGAGGCTTGTGGTGTGTTTTGTGGCGTTTGGAAGGTTTTTGTGGCATTTGGAAGGTTTTTGAGGTTTAAAAATAAAATGCATATGTTTCAGAACTGTTTAGCCGTATTTACATTGAACCTTATGGGGGAAATTTACCTCGGGGTGTGACCAAATTCGGAGGGTGGATTAGCCATATTTACATTGAACCTTATGGGGAAATTTGCCTCGTGGTGCGACCAAATTCGGAGGGTGGAATGGATTAACCGTATTTACATTGAACCTTATGGGAAAATTTACCTCGACTTGAGACCAACTCGAGTTTCAACCAGAGTCACGGAATGGATTAAGTTCGTAACTAGAGGTACCACTGTATCTTGATCTTGCTAAGTAAGCAAAGTTGTAGTGATCAACAAAATTATTTTTTTAAGTAGAAATATTAACAAAACCTTCATAGCAGAGATTGTGTTAATTGAAGAGATTAAAGTAGTTAGCCATCCTGAAACCTGTTATTTAAGTGACCCAGAGGGTTTATTTAAATTGGGGGGAGAGGAAGCTCTCCCTTCTGTTGAGAAAGTGGTGCTGGGATTGATAACAGATTCTAAACAAAATTTTCAGTGGGCAAACCAGAATTGTACTCATTTTATTTCTTTTGGAGATTTATTTTAATGGTTTTTGGTGGAGGGTGGGTAGTTTGGGCAATAGATGAGGGTGAGGGCTACCTGTTGCCCTGAAGTGAAAAACAGAAGCAGCACCAGGTCCCTTGTTTCCATTTTTTCTTATGACCAAAACTCATTTTTTATTCCAGCAGAATACAGAACTTTCAAGGTGTTCCAAGTTTTATTCATTGGATCACAGCCAACTTGAAACATTCTGCTAGATATGGAAAAACATATTTTCTATTTCATACAAACCCCTACTGGAGGTTTACCAGTTGCTTATACCTAAATAGTCTGGAGCTAATAGATTATAATTCTGTTCCAAATACATGCCTATATTAATATCATGTATATGCACGTGTGCAATTTATATTGCAGGATTTTCTTATGTTCAGATATATAATCTATTTTAGGTTTTCATGGATAATTAAGACATGTTGACAGTTAGACACACATACTGTAGCTTGTGCTATTTTTTACCTACTACGTTTATATAGGGTTAGGGTTCACATTTATATGAAGTATTTCTAATACGTATATGCATATGTGTATATACTTATATAGGAGAAAAGTTAAATAATTCTGATTACATATTTTTAAAAAGAGCTCATTGAATCAAATATTTTAGCAAGAAAAGGGGAGGACCTAATAGAGATTAAATAAATATGGCCCATTGTTTTGAAAGATTCTAGCTAAAAGAGAGGCTGTTTTCTGGCTACTGAGCAGGGAGTAGGGGCGGGGTGCTACTGAAAGAGTGATTAGCAATCATATGTCATTTTTTATGTGTTATAAGAATGTATCAAATAACTGTACACAAGTACTCTTATGATCTGTGTATTCTCAGTTCTAATCTAATAAGCAGAGGCAAGTATGCAAATTTATACACAAAGCAGCACTTGATTTCACTTGACTTGATTATTCTTGGCTAACATACAAGTAGATATGGTGATAATAAGGACCCTACTACTTCAGTTCTTAGGATTTTTTCATGATTGTGAACTCTCCGTCATGTTAAAAACATTTTCCTCCTTTCCCAAAATAAAACTTAAACAAGAAGATTTTTTTTTTAACCTGATGAGTAAACAACTCTCTGAAATTCTTTATTAAGTTCCTTCCTGAGATCTTTGTCTTTGTTGGCAGTGTCTGCCATCTGTTCTAACATCCAGTTTCCTTTCTTCTGTTTCTTGGGCTTTGCAATCTTTTTTCAGATTCACTCTTAACAACAACTTTTATATCATTCCACAATTAGTTTCTGTTGGTAAGGGTTAGGACTTCAAAGTGATTCCTGATGCTCTCTTTCAAAATGATGGATATAGTCTCAAGATCACATAAGGGCAACTGGTTGGCTTCATTCTTTCACTGTAGTTTGACTTGGAGCTCGCAGATGAGAGGTTTATAATCTTTTCCTCAGTCAGCTCCTGGCTACCTCTTTGCTGTTATAACTTTGTTTTTCTACTTCCTTGTGTCAATAATATAGTCAATTTGATTTCTGTATGCTCTGTCAGGTGATGTCCAAGCATATAGCTGAGAATCATTGTCCTGCTTCATATCTGTTTCCTAACCCATATAATCCAATTATGTTTTTCTCCTTAGTACTTCCAACTTCGGCATTCTAGTCTTCTACCTTGCTTGCATTTCTGTCGATTGCAGATTGAACTTGACCTTAAAACTCATCAACCTTCTCTCTTTTTTTGTGTTTACACCTATATATCACCATAAAAACATGTATCCTTCATGGTAATTGGGGTAATATTTAAGCTAAAATACTCTTTATGATGACCTTTTCATTGTTGCAAGATTCAAGTGCAAGGCAGCCTACCAATTGGCTAAACATACCTATTGTCCATATTTGAAAAGTGCCAAAAGTATTTTAAAGAAGCTGAACATTCCATTCTGTTGCTTCAAGTGAAATAACTTTATTAATGCCAGAATATCTTGGCTCAGGTAAAAAAAAAAAAAAAAAGTAATTTCCACCTGTAACTAGTGTGCCCATTCTACAATAAAAGATATTTCAGAAAAAGAGTTATTTTCTATAAATGGATGCCCTGATTAGCAATAACAAAAAGTAATGCAGCATTCAGACTAGGCCTTTGTGACTCACTGTAAACATGGTTGAACTCATTTTGCTTGAGTACAGTAATAAGAACGGTCTTTTTCTGGTTTTTCTAGGTTGGGCTATTCATTCTTACACATTTGATGCTAGTATTCTTTTTAGCCATCATGAACAAGCACATTTAAATTAATAACCAGGAGCAGAAACTGATGCCAGTCTCCTTTTTGGACTAGAAAGTGATGTGTACTATGTATATAAGAAACTAATGAATAATATTAGTATTCTTATATATTCGAATTAGAATAAGAAACATTCTTATTTCTATTATTTGAAATGTATTTTTATTTTCATTAAGTTCTCTTTAAACCAGTTATCTGCTTATCCATTTGTTAGAAAAATTGAATCTCTCTTTTAGACAGGTCTGTGTTTCAGGTTCTTTTTCTATGTTCCTCCCATAACTCCTCCTAATCCAAAGCACATAACACAATTTCCATCAGATATTTAGAGCTGTGAATGTCTTGTGCAATTCCTGCACACCTAAAACTTTTGCAGTGTAATTACATTAATGCCAGATGCAGCTTCATCACAACAATTGATTCCATGATGCTTGATTCAGAATCACCTGTGAATAACATGAGACACAATTAGCGGGTCTTGGTCAAGCTCAAAAATAAGCTATAGACCAGAGGTAGATGGTATGTTTAAAGTGAGGGTGAGATCAGGTACCATAGCAGGCAGATAGGTAAAAAGAGGGTACAGAACAAGCACTGGCATGTGTATAAGCCACAATGGCACAATACACATAATGATAACATTATTCAAATGATACGATGCTGATATGTGAAATTATATGTATGACATCAGTTGACTCTTTTGCCCCTCCCTGCAGATGCCCATAAAGGCTCCAGGCAGAAAAGGAAAAGGAAAAAAAAAATGTAAAATTGCCTTTGGTTTTGGGCTAGTATGGACATTTATAAAATGACACAAAATGTTATAACATTTGAAATACTCCAGGAGATTGCTAAAGAATAGGGCCAGATATTAGTAGCTGCAATGTCAGCAATGATGTCTGCTTCTGTGGATAGACTATGTCCAAAAGATGTTATTGAAGGAATGACAGACAAACATTCACAATAGTGAAACAAATTTTATAACCAGAAATACTGAATAATAAAAAAAAACCTGTGGATTATAAAACAGAGAAGGCAGCTAAAGTGAAATACAAACGACAAGCCAAGAGAATGACCCAGATAAGGACTTTCTACTGGATATACAAAAGAAGTTGGTAAAAACTTTGAAAATCAAAGTGGAAATATAAATGATAAACTAAGAGAATGACCTGGATAATGACTTTTTATTTACAAAAGAGGTTTACTAAAGCCTCAAAGAAGCCTTTGGGATGGGAAAAAGAAAAATTGAAGAGAGACTAAATCCTACAACAACATCTGAATGAATTAAAGATCAAGATTGTCAGAAGTAAAAGGAAGGAATACAAAGTTGGTTTGTCTGACCAAGATTAAAGACATGTTTCTATAAAGCTCTGGTAACCCTTTATGGACTTTTTTCTGACACCAGGACTGACAAATTGATGATTTATGGATTTGTGTACATAGATAAAGGGTAGGTTTGGGAAAAAGAGATATTTGTTTGTAACCATATAGAGGGTGAAGAGTTATTAAGTTTGCTTATACTTATTGTGATGAAGATCAGAAGTCACTTCTTTATATATTTCTTGTCTTTTTATCTTCTTTTTGTTTTTTCTCTTTTTCTTTTTATTTCTTTTTCTTATTTCTATTTCTCTTTCTCTGAGTTTAGTTTGTATTTGCTTTTACTATTGTAATATATATATGTATGTATGTGCCTGAGTGTGTACACACACACACACACACATACACACACATTCTGGAAAATTCAAGGCTTGCTCAATTTTTGCATTGTTGTGCTTGTGATCTGGATTATTTATTTATTTCAATTTCAGTGCTGTCTGACTCCAGATCGACTCTTCTGAATTTCGAATCTCTACCTCATGAATCAATATGGCTCAGATTGCTTCTTATATATTTTAATGTCTTGCACTCTTTCACACTCATTAGTAGTATTGTTTTTCTCATGATACTTGACCCAGAAATATATATATGGGTCAGATTAGAGGGGAAAATGGCACCTGCATGGTTCTTATTAGATATAGTCTCCCTTTCATGTGGTTCTTCCATTAGAGTGAAATGGTATATGAAGAATCCAAGAGAAGTGGCATTCAGAACATTGCAAATAAGTTTCACTGGAGTTTTGGTCAAAACAGTCCTATTGGAAATAACCATAAGTATTTTAATTGAACTCCATTCAGCAATTAGCAAGTGGGCAAGTATAGAGATGAACATGTGAGCAAGTGGGTTTATGGGTGCTTTTATAAAGTAGCTGGTGAAAGGAAAATATGAGTCCTGCATAAGGCAACCAGTGACACATATGAAAAAAAAAATGGTTTTCTGCCTCAGACGAATGACTCATCCTGTTTTATTTCCTTCAAACTTACCTGCTCTGGTAAGGGTTTAAGAGATGATTTTTCAGGTCTTGTGTGTCCAAGGATGCTGTAGAAAGTCTATGCAATTGATCAAATACAGTGGTACCTCGGGATACGAACTTAATCCGTTCCGTGACTCTGGGCGTATCCCGAGTTGGTCGTAACCCGAAGGAAATTTCCCCATAGGGTTCAATGTAAATCCGGTTAATCCGTTCCGCCCTCTGAATTTGGTCGCACCCCGAGGCAAATTTCCCCATAGGGTTCAATGTAAATCCGGTTAATCCGTTCCGCCCTCCGCCCGAATTTGGTCGCAACCCGAGGCAATTTCCCATAAGGTTCAATGTAATTACCGTTAATCCGTTCTGGCGTCCACGGACCACACGGAAAGCGGCCGGGCGCGGCGTGGTGCGGCGTGAAAATGGCCGGGTGCAGCGCGGCGCGGCGTGAAAACAGCCCGGCGTGGCGCGAAAACGGCCCGGCCCGGCGCGGCGCGGCGCGGCGCGAAAACAGCCCGGCGCGGCGCAAAAACGTCCGCGGACCACGCGGCAGGGCCGGAAAAACAGCCGCGGATCACGTGGCACGGGCGGAAAAATGGCCGCGGACCACGTGGCACGGGCAGAAAATGGCCGCGGACCACGTGGCACGGGCGGAAAATGGCTCGTACCCCGAGGCGGAGTTCGCAAACCGAGGTAAAATTTTGGGGCCAGAGCTGGTCGTAACCCGAAAAATTTGCAAGCAGAGGCGTTCGTATCCCGAGGTATCACTGTATCTCATTAGCTTTGTTAGGACTTTTGTCTGAAGAAAAAACTGTAAGACTAGAACTAATACTATTGCTAGAACTAATACTATTGCTTGAGTTTTAATATCGGGCTATACTATTGTTTCTGAAGAATAAAAGACAAAATCCAAGCCTCTGGCACTTTGCAGTCCAATTAAGAAAGAAATGTTGAGGCCATTTTATTTCCTTTTTTTTTTTAATCCATGGTGTGAAAGTACAGCTGTACTTGTGTTCTGGCTTCCACCTCCTCTGGCAAAAACATAAAACCAGTAAATTCCAGTTCCCTAAATTCCTCTCTCTACCTTTTTCCAGGAAGGTGAGGAAAATCTTCCAAATATTTATCTCTGACTAATTGAATTTGACTTGGGAAGCTTTTACAGGTAATGCTGTTTGTGGGGTGTTGTATAGATCTGACACAGCTTTCACTTTGTTCCAAGTTACCATTTAAATAACAGCATTGATGGCTACAAATCTATATTTGGTGCTTACTCCTTTATTAGAAGTCCAAACCAATAAAGAAAATGGCTGTGTGGTTGCAATTCTCTAAATCCTTTTCTTTTATCTGAGTTCATTTCCCCCAGCTTTATAATAGTGCTTTGGGATGATTGGCTCTTTAGAAATGAGAATTGGAGCAATCAGGGAGGAGGACCAGCTGGAGTCTGTGCTTTTTGGAATGCTGCCATTGAATGACAACATAGTAATAAGTCAGTCTTATATGCTGTGGCAATATGCCTTGCACTTTTCCTGAGTTTTCTTTCCCTGGAATATGGCTTCCATTTTTCTACCTTATATTTAGGGTGCTTGAGTGTTTCCATCATTTTTTCCTTGATGGTAGTTTTTAGCTCACTTTTTTTGTTGGAGGTGGATGGGGGTGCTGAATCTGGTGTTCCCTGTTATACATCTTTCCATCATTTTGCACTCACCATGACTCTTTCTGAACTGAAAAGCCCAATGGGAGGGTCTCTTAGAGGTTAGTTGAAGCATGGGAACCAGGAGGGCTGCAGGCTGCTTGAGAGATATTTCTGCAATGAAAAGTATGATATTCACACATGTATTATCCTGTGCAGGGAGCCAGTTTGGTGTAATAGTTAAGGCACAAGGCTAGAAACCAGGAGACTGTGAGTTCTAGTCCCTCCTTAGGCACAAAGCCAGTTGTATGACCTTGGGCCAGTCATTCTCTTTCAGCCCTAGGAAGGGGGCAATGGCAAACCACTTCTGAAACCTTGCCAAGAAAACTGCAAGGAGTAGTCCAGGCAGTCACCAGGAGTCAACACTAACTCAAAGGCACACACACACCATCTTGGACACCTTCTAATGAGACAAATGCAAGAGCAATGCCCTCCATCCATGAGAATTGCATCATCAGCCATTTTAAAAACAATTTCTCTTTCATTAAACCCTAAATCTGCATGAAACTAGTATGTAGGTATTATTGTGAAAAGATGAAATGATGGACACACAGTTCTTTGGATCTGAAGTCAAAATTGTAATTGATATATACATGTATGCCACAACTGTTATCATCTCCTTAACGAAGCTGCATTTTTTCCTGGGCTCACATGATAGCCACATTTCCTTTTGAATTAGGGCAGCAATGACAGGGTACAACAAAGTGATTTGCTATCATGTGAGCCCAGGGAAACATCCAGCTTCTTAAGGAAGCACTGGGCCCATTCTAAAGTACCTTTTCAGCTTCACATCTAAAGCACTATACATTCCTAGGTCAAACTTGTCTCGTGACATGTGGGAGTTGCAACAATAACAGAATCCATGTATCTATATATTTTCCTTCCCATTCCAAGTCTTTCATTTCCTCCCACATCAATCTAAATCAGCAATTTGTGATCACTGAGCATTCTCAGTACTATTGGTCTAGTTCAGCATCCCCCTTCCCATTTTCCCCATAAACTTATTTCATACTTCTGTAATGCAGGTGATATCTCTGTGTGCATGTTAATGTGCTAGACATATATGTAATGGCACACACAGTCAATATCAGAAGAAGTTTAATCTAAGGTGTATTTTCTATTTATAAAGGTATTTCAAAGAACTGATGCAGTAAGGTATTCTTTGAAAGTAGACTTAATCAACTTTAGCCCTCAAAAGATAAGCTGTATCTTATTTCAAAATGTGCATTGGGGATGTCTTGAAATATTTTGTTGTTAAGGCAAAAGGCAAGATGACATCCTGCTCCCATTTAGTGTAATGGTTCTGGCAAATGACACTTGCTGCAATGTTGGCAATGAAGGACAATCTTCCACTGAACTTCAGACCAGCAGACTAGTCCTATGGAGCTTTCTACTGCTACCACAGGAGGCAGGAATCTCATTTCAGCTAACACTGAAATGTCCTGATTATGGACATAATCCTAAATCATAATGGGTTGAATTATATGTTACACTAAGCCAAAAGCCAAAACAAAACAAAACAATCCTTTATTTTGGTTTAGTAGTATATGAGAATCAGGTCTAAGTCATTCCAAAGTGAATAATTCTCTGTGGTCCCCTCAGAGAAAGAAAAGTATCCCCATTGCTACTGGAAGAAGCACAACTAGCTTTAAAGAGAGAAAGGAACAGGGGGAAGCAGAGGGAATCCATACCTGCCTACCTGGATGAAAAATAGGGGCATAGCTTGTTCAACACCCTTTACATAGTGTGACCTCCACCCCAAAAAAGTTATGCTAATGTCCTCCCAGTATACATTCTATATTTTGTACCTTAAAGGAAAAAATCCAATGAAAGAACATCTGTGGTTATAGCACATAGTTTTGTAACTATATTTTTGAGAGCTTTTGCAGCACTCAGTGACAGAGCACAAACTATATGTAACATATTTTCCTTCTTCAATCCATGACGCCTTCTTATTTCCTACTTGTCTATGGTCTTCATGTACCTTAGCTGGTATTATGACTCTATTATACAGTCTGAAGAGGGGAATTCAAGAACTCCTGTAGAAGTTTTAACTTGTGGATTACATAACTAAACAAAACAAAACTTTGGCCAGCACTATATATTACTGATTATAAATGAGAGCTATCTTTAGACATGAAACTAATACTGAAGATAAGGAAGTGTGAATGCCTTGAGCTTGTTTTTTCCATTGTGAGCCTCATCTGAAAAAGAATGCTCAAACTTTCAACTTGCAAAAAGCTACTGCATTAAGGAATAAATGAACCTGTTGGAAGAAGAGTACAAAACCCTGACTGCACATGAGAAGAAGATGCTTTTGAATGTGAAACATGTTATAATTATTCCTACTGGTCCTTCAGAAGTCATATCACATGTTTGTATTCAATATACATACAGTAAATATACATACCTGTGAATATCTGATATTCGGTGTAAGAACATCTTATGCATTAAGCCTATCTCCATCATGTCCTGCTTGCAACTTTCCAAGCCATTGTCTTGAAAGGTTGCAATGGCCATTGTTACCAGCCATTGTCAAATAAGACATTTGGTCTCATTCAGAAATATTTAGCATTCAGTGTTTTTATTTAGTATGTGCTTATATCTAAGGGCAGTACAAAGCCTATTTTTAAATGCAATTTTATGTTTTTATGTCAACAAGCAGCAATGGAGGTAGATGATGTAAAATCTAGCATTGATCTACAAGTAAGAAATCAGTGATTGTTGTATTATATAATTATAGATGTAGCTGGAAATTGCCATCGGCAAAACAACGCTTACTATTTGTTATGCTTTATGGTGTCTCTAGCATGCATCAGACCTCTTGTGTTTGGCTCTCATGTTCCCATTCCATGTTTATTTATATGGTGTGGCTCTTAGCTTTCATATTTCTCCTGTGAATGCAAGTTATAAAAACAGCGCTACTTTCGTTCCAGGGGGCCATAAAGAAAATAAATTCCTGCAGATATCACTGAAGGCCCAAGCCGAATACAAAAGAATGTGAGGAAAGATAAGCATGGGAATAGGACTGAAAGATATCAAGCTCTTTTAATCTTGCCAGCTTAAGGGGAGACTGCCAATCATTTAATAAAAATGTACACCTTTAAGATGTTCTGTGTTTTGTTGTTGTTTAATGTGGTATTTTGATAAAAGCACTGACTACCTTCTTGTGTTGGTGTGGTGACTAAAACAAACTCATTTTATAGCAAATTCAAAATATTGAGATCAAATTATCTTTCTTCCCACTTTTCTGCTCCTGAGCCTTCTTATTTCAGAGAATTCCAAGTTTAAGTAATTTCTCAAACCCTTTTAGAAAGAATTTGTGTCCTACCTGCTGAGGAAGCAAAGCATGACATTTGAACATATGTTGTATTTCAGTATTTTATCCCTACTGATGAAGGCTTTGTTCACCATCAACACTTGAAACTAGGACATTAAAACTAACTAACTAACTAACTAACTAACTAACTAACTAACTCTCTCTCTCTCTCTCTGTCTCTCTCTCTCTCTCTCTGTCTCTGTCCCTCTCTCTCTCTCTATATATATACACACACATACACATATATACACCAGACTATATATATATATATATATATATACACCAGACAGGAAACACGACCAGATGAACTAATTCTACTTTATTGTAAAGCTACATTAACGGAACCTTGCAAGTCTGAAAGTACAAATCTCCCACCATCTCCTTTACACCCCAAGAAAATAGGGAGGGTCCATTCTGAGCATCTTGCCCCTCCCATTATGCATCTGCAGACTTTACTGTCTGTTATCTGACCATTCCCTAGGCAGTATCTCCCATCTCCCAAGGTCCTTCTCAGATACCATTACAGGGGTTTACTAAATGAGAGTGGATTCAATTAGGATTATTCTCATGTTCTAGAGCAGTGTATCTCAATTTCAGCAACTTTAAGATGTGTGGATTCAAGTCCCAGAATTCCTCAGCCAGAAGTCCACACATCTTAAAGTTGCTGAGATTGAGAAACACTGCTCTACAGACTAGATTCCTAATTTGGAATGGGTGGATATTATAAATTTGGTTTGTTTCTCTCTCCCTTTATGCAATTTTATTAATTAATTAATTAATTAAATTTCTCCCCCACCCATCTTCCCCCAACAGGGGACTCTGGGTGACTCACACAAAACATTAAAACCATAAATACATATAAATACATAAAACATCAGAATTTAAAAAACATTACTAAAAAAGAGGAAAAGGAGAGTCCAACAAGATGAAGAATCTGGGCTGAAGACAGCAGGCCCAATTGCTAGAAATAGAGCAGGTGACAGCAGATTAAGCAGAATGTAGAAAATGGGCAAAACATTACCACATCAGAAAAGTAGTAAAATAATAAGCACTTACCAAACTATCAATTTTTAAATAACCCTTGGTAGTAAAAGTTGATATCATGCTGTTATAAATGAGATTAGTTTAACTGGCTTAATGCAGAAGGTGTTTTAGATAATAATGAGGGAATACAAAATATAAGAATGTGTAATGAGCTGATTATGTTTGTAATGCATTGAGAATACAGAAAGAGGACAAATAACAGTATGAAACTTTTGGAAAAATGTACATACTGGTTTCATGAAACATTTGATTTGTTTAATGAGAATTTTTAAAGAACTAGGTGAGATAGTTGGAACTTTGATCCAAATCCTTCCATCTGTACATTTGGGGAGCAGAAATCACGGTTTGGGTTAGATTCTTAGTAAAAGGTACTTGGCAGATAAAGAGCTCCTGCACAAAGGTTTGTTTTTTTGTTTTTGTTTTAATCTCATTTCAGAGTGTTTGAGTTCTAGATCTGATGAATGAATTAATCTATTGTAACTTACTCTAATACTCCACTTTGCCATCACTCCTTTCCTTTGCATAAAGCTCTCTTTACCTATCTGTTGCAAATACTCCAATTTTTGTTGCAAATTTCATTTAATTCTTTTTCAGATCATAGTCACAAGCACTTTTTAAGTACAACATCCAAAAATAAAGGGCCATACTTCATAAGCTCTTGCAACAGTTTAGGTGAAAATTGAGTTAGGGACTCTTAAAAATATTTAAAGGCATGAATCTCAAAAGCCTCTGCAATGAATTCTATGCAATTTGGCATTTGCCCTTCACTTATAAGGCCCTCAAAAAAAGAAATTAATTGTCATTTATTTATGATAGACATGGAAATAGAGAGCTCTGTTAATCCCAGTTCATTCTGTAGAATCAGGATGAGCTACTGCAGTAGCAATTAGGAATCCGATCTCAAAGTAGATTGAGGACTTCCTAATAAAATATAATGTAGACCAGACTAGTAAAATATAATGTAGACCAGGCTAATAAAATATAATGTAGACTGTAAACTAGAAAATAGACACACAGAACCCATATTCTTTAGAATCTGTTCACTTCAGGAGAATGCTTAACTAGGGCTATGGTATCTGAGCTGCAAAAGTGTGGATGACCGCTACTTGGCAACAAAGATTTAGAGTTTTCTCTCGTTCTTTGCTGCTGTCTAGTCATCATCAAGATTCTTGTACCCCAGATGTGGAAGCCCCAGTTTAACACTAATTAGTGGCTACATTAAGTGCTATTAGCAACAAATGATTTCAATCATAGCTTATATGTTTGAACTACACAGGTTATTGACAATACTATAAGACAGTGGACAAAGAATGCTGAAACAGTAGTTAGTGTTCAGTATATCCTTGATGAGAAATTAACCATTAAAAAAAGGTATATTGAATTATTTTAACAATATAAGAAATAATATGAATCCCTGAGCTAAGTGCCAAAATCTGCACCATTTGTTATTTAAAAATACAAGAAAAAGAAAAGAAAGGAAAAAAATAGTAAAAAAATCCTATAGATAAATAGTAGTTTCTGACTTCCTCTTTGCTGGACTCTGACTGATATACAATAATTATAAACATTTAAAATTCGGGAGTATTTCTGATTTCAACTCTTTAGTCAGTTGTTTTTCCCCTTAAAAACCATATTCTAAATACTGATATTTGTCTTGCTGGGTAATATGTAGTATGTATGGAAGCCTTTCTTGCTTAAATTTGGTTAAGCTTCTGTTGTGAATATATGCTATTAATTTTGCCATTACTGCATATTCTCCAAGTTTAAGTTGGAGTCTTATATCATTGGTTATTTATCTCTTTTGCAGTGTTGTGCTAAGTTTATCATTGTGGCCATTAACATCTATCTTAATAAATTGGGATATTTTTGTTAATATGTTTTGGAATTATGCCTAGTAAGAAGAACTGTGATTTTATATTTATATTTCTGCATCATTTTTTTTCTTTTTTCCTTTCACTTGTTCGTTCAGTCTTTTTTTCTTTTAAAATGATTAATATATAAATAATATTTTTTATAATACTGTAAGATAAGCACATATTTGAAAATGATCGCTGACTTGACAGCCTAATTTCTGAATGATCAGCTATCAGTCCCTGCATATTATATATCAAAAGAAATATTGTGGAATATTTTGGGCAAATTCAAATAAAATGGTAATATGAATTTATGGACAGCTACTGCAAAAGGAGGACACAAATTTTGAGGAACTGTTAATGGTCTTATCAAAGATTACGTCATTTTTTTCTTTATCTGCCCTAAACCTTCTCTATACTATCAATTGCTCTTCTAAGAAAATAATCATAATTTGTGAAAATATAAGGTTAAAATAATATAACATACAGAATTAAGGATAGTAACATTCAGGAGATCTGTGGGAATTAATAATGCATTGGATGAAATAAAATAGATTGATTGAATGGTGCTGCTAATGTTGTAATAAGGATGTACCACCCCACTGAAAACATCTTTGTAATGAGTTTGAATAAACTGGAACCAAAGATAGAAAGAAAAATGTGGAAATTAGGCCAAGTTTTAGTAATTGGTGTAATGTGGATCTGCCAAAGAAATATGTTTGGCTGACTGTAGATAAAGAGTGAAGAAGAAGTATGCATCTCCAGATGCTGTTGAACCATAAATCAGGTTTCTTCATCATTGGCCATGCTAGTTGCAGATAGTTAGAATTATGAATGAACAATAGTTAGCAGCCCTAATATGTATGCATGTATGTTTAAATAAGTTTAGCATACCTGAATTAGTAAAGCGGGGATGGGGGTGGGGATCTGAAAATAATTGTAATGGTATGTAGGAATGACCTTGGGAGACAGGGAAGAGCCATAGTCAGGAGAATGGTCGGATAAGAGGCAGCTTAGTCTTCAGAAGGAATGTGGACATTGCAAATTTCTCAGAAGGGACCCTCCCTAGTTTCTTGGGCTGTAAAGGCAACAGGGGAGAATCATACTTTCAGACTTCCAAGATTCTGTTAATGTAACCTTACAATAAAACAGAATGAGTTCATCTGGGCATGGTTCCTGTCTGGACTATCTCAGGGCTGACAATAATAGAAAAGAGAGATGGATTTAGCTGCAAATGTGTTGCTCATTCCTGTTACAGGTAATTATTTTTATCCCACACTGTCTATTCAAGTCATATTTATGTAACTGTTAGTTAACTGGTTGTATACCAGACGTCCATATTTTAATATATATTTTAATAATGAAGCTATTTATACCTATATCCTTTAATCTTGTTTGTTAAACTTTTATGTTGCATTGAAATACTCCATAATAGATAATGGACTTAAACTAGAATTTTGTCCAGATCAATAGCTTCTGGTTGGGTAAATTCAGTCTGCTGAGTCAGGATAGACTGTTGGCCAAATGCACAGGTTGGTGAGAACATTTGAGTGGTGACACAGTAGCTTTCTTTACTATCTGGAGATCTTCTGAGCCTTTTCAAGTGTTAGCCAAGGTAAGAAATGCTCTTTTTAGTTACTCTTCTGCAGTGTTCCTTTCCCAAAAGACAGTCAGAATTCCATGTTTATTAAGCATGCTGAGTTCTCATAGGGTTATTTTCAGGGGCTGCTTTCCACCAAGTGTTTTTCTTTTCTTTTTTACAACATCTGGGAAATTCAAGGCTCTACTGAGCCCAACAATTTCTTATTCACATATAATAAGAAACTATCATTCTGTTTGCATGACCAGTGACATTCATACCTGAGTAAAGAAAAAGAGAATTGTTGTGACTTAGTACTCATAACCTAACAGTTCAGTATTCCACCACTCCAACCTCCAGTAAAAATTATGATACTTATTCTATCACCTAACTCTAAGTCCAGTGCTTTCTTCAGGTAGCATAAAAGTGTATTTACAAACATAGCTTTGTGAAATAGCCTTCCTATGAAGGATTTTGGAGAGGTGTTTCCTGAGAATGACAGGAAAACAATACAATTCTTCAATGCATTAATGAAAGTTTCTGTACTTTCCATTTCATAGCAAAAGCTAAAATGGTCACAGATACTGAACAGTCCTACTGTGCTGCCTCATCATAGCTCTGTGTGTGTGTATTACTGGGAAAGATAAGCAAAGAATGACAAGGGTGTATGCCAAGAGTTCATCCAAGGCATGATGAACAGCTGCCCAGCTAAAGGAAGCAGGTACCTATATTAGGCAGCAGTGATATAGGAAGAGGTGGACAATCACTTTAGTAATAATAGCCTTCTCCTATGGTAAACCACTCCTGTATTTTTACCACTACCACCCACTGAATAGGAAATAGAAAATGATTGAGGATACAGTGCCAGATGATGGGCCCCTCAGGTTGGATGGCGCCCAACATGCTACTAGGAAGAGTTAAGGATTGTTCAGAGTATGAATGGCATTTATGATGTGGCTACACTGAAGATTTTGGAAATTCTAGTTGCTGACGTTGCCATGCAGGAAAAGAAAACCCAAACCTGCAAAGACAGAATTATAGTAGGAACATGACAGGTAAGAAGCACGAACATGAACAAGCTCAGTGCAGTGAAAGATGAAATGAATCGACTACACACTGACATCTTAGACATCAGCAAATTGAGATGGACTAGAATTTCATTCAGAAGATTGCACTGCTTACAAGCAGGACATGAAAAACAAGGAACAGTGTTACTTTTGTGGTTAGGAAGGGTATAGCAAGAACAGTATTAGGCTACAACGTAGTAAATGATTGAATAATGTACATTAGAATTTGTGGACAGACCTTTAAGTCCCCCAAGTTTATGTTCCAACCACTGATGCAAAAAAAAGAGGAAGTTGATTAGTTTTATGAAATTGATAGAACATGCAAGCAAGATGTACTGCTTGTGATTGGAGACTGGAATGGCAAAGTTTGAAATATTAGGGAGAAAATATAGTTGGACTGTATGGCCTAGGAAACCAAAATGAAGCAGGATAATGATTTACTAATTTCTATCATTCCAATGATTTCTTCATTATTATCACAGTCTTCAAACTACCAAAACAATCATCAAACAACCAATACAATCATCATCATATAAACATGGACATCATCAGATGGAATACACAGAAATCATATTGACTACATTATTGGTAGGAAATGGAAGAGCTCAGTTATAATAGCAAAGACCTGGTTGTTGGCTAATTGCGGAACAGATAATGAATCACTCATGTGCAAATTCCAAGTGAAGCTAAAGCAGCAGCAAGTTCCATGTGAAGCTGAAGACAATCATGATCTTTAGCTTCATTTGCATGATCTTGAAAATCCCCATTTTAAAGGAGTATTAGAAGTAGCTTTGAAGTCCTGAACCTCATTAATTGGAACCAGCGGAATTGTGGATTGAAATCAAGGAAGTTCTTAAGAATGTCTATTAAAAGAGACTATCAAAGATGAAGAAACAGAAGAAAGTGAACCAAATGCCAGAACAAATGGTGAAAATTGCCAAGAAGAGACAAGAAGCTAAAGCCAATAAAGACAAAGGAAGTTAACAAAGAATTTCAGAGAGATAGAAGAGACAAGAAGCAGTATTATGATGGCACCTGTAAAGACATTGAAGATGGAAGTAAACATGGAAAACATATACAGTTTTTCAAAAGTTCTCTGAACTCAGAAGGTTCTAACCTTGAACTGGTATACTAAAAGATGCCAATAGACAGATAGGAACTGATTCAAAGAAGATCAGTGATAGGAGTATACTGAAATACTGTACGGTAGAGATGTCAGCATCCAAGATACCTTAGAAGATATTTCCTACTGTACGGTAGAGAGGTCAGCATCCAAGATACCTTAGAAGATATTTCCTACTTCTTGTAAGTAGGAAACATTTAGTACTAGAAGGTGAAGTTAGATCAGCACTCCAGTCATTATCAAGCTGGAAGGCACAGGAATTAATAGAATATCTGCAGAAATTTGGCAAACAACAAAAGAAGAATCTGTAAAGATTCTTTGGAAACAGAGATGCTAAATGTTCAAGCTGGCTTATGAAAATGTGAGGAACAAGAGACATTATTTCTGATGCACACTGGCTAATTAAGAAAGCCAAAGAATACCAAAAAGAAGTCAGTATATGCTTCACTGATTTTATAGAAAGACCTTTGATTGTTTCAGTCATATGTAACTGTGAAATATGGTTAGAAAATCTGGAATCTCAGGACATGTCATTGTCCACTTGTGAAATCTATACACAGATCAGAAAAGCACAGTACAGGCAAAACATGGTGAAACAGATTGGCAAAGGAGCGCAACAAGGCTATTTACTCTCCCCTTGTTTATTCAATATATATGTGGAATATACATTGATGGAAGCTGGACTGGAAGAAGATGAGCATGGTTTTAAAACTGGAGGAAGAAACATGAATAACCTGTGCTACTGTTTCCTGTGCCAATAACACTGATTATTATTACAATGTAACCTGTGCCGATAACACTGATTATTATTACAATGAATTATAAACTCTAGTAATGAAAGTCAGGGAGCACAGTGAAAAAGGACTAAGATTAAATATAAAAAAGACCAAATCAATGACAACAGTGTCAACAACCAACCTTAGCATTGACAATGAAGTTATTGAAGTGTTGGATAGCTTCTGCTTTTTAGCATCAACTATCAACAGTAAAAGATCCAACAGTCAAGAAAAACATCACAGATTAGCATTTGGTCAAGTACCCATGAAAGCCTTGGAAGAGATATTCTGATACTGGAATGTGTCTGGACCTACAAAGATCAAAATCATGCAGGCAATGATTTTCCCTGTGACACTCTATGGAAACCAAATTTGGACTTTGAAGAAGCAAGATAGAAACAGTATTGACACTTTTGAACTTTGGTGTTGAAGAAGACTCCTGAGAATACCATGTATAGTCAAGAAAACAAAAAACTGGATCATCAAATATATCAGTCCAGAGTTCTCACTGAAGGCACACATGACCAGGCTCAAATTACCTACTTTGGACACAATATGTGAAGATTGTGGAGAAAATTATAATGCTGGTAAAGATGGAAAAAAAGAAGAGAAGAGGATGACCAGCAGCAAGGTTGATGGACTCAACTACAGCAGCAATGGGTACACCATTGGAAGACTTGAATGACCAGGTTGGGGAAGATTGTCCTGGAGAAAATCTACCTATTTGGTCACTAGGAGTCAACACTGACTTGATGGCACATAATTCTTAGAACAGAAAAAGTGTATTCATATCCAAACTCCTAGAGTATTTTAATAAATAAAAAGTAAAACTTATACACGGAGCACATTTATTAGAGTGATATATTCAGTCAACCTTCCCTTAAGCTCTCATAGCAGAGAGATACTGATGTTACATTATGTCATGTCACCATGTACGGGGTTTTATATGACTTCTACTTTCTCTGGAAGGAGTGGGGAAATGTCTCTATTTTTATACAGTGTATACCCTGTGTGGTATTTCAGTTACACTGACCACCAGGAGGCACCACATGAACAATTTGGTCCTTTTTGGGGAAGTCCTTAGATATAGGTAGCCAGAAATTATTCTATGGGTTCAACCCCTGTACTGGGAATTGAACTCATGGACCTTTGCACTTTAGATGACTATGTACAGGCGGGCATGACCTAATGTAACATTTGTATGTTTCTGAGAGCTTAAGGGAAGGTTGACTGTATATAGTACAGTGCCTCTTCTTTCCAGTTAACCACTCTGGGATTACTCAGAAAGGAAATTGATATAGAGGAATAAGTACATTCTGCCATATTCTTACTTTGCATTGCAAATGTAATATGTCCTTATATCACTCTCTGATCTGGTACTTTAGATAACATTTGGAGAACTTTTTTGCAACAAAATGTTCCTTTCTACTCAGCGATGTGCTAGGGATGGTTTCCTGAGCCTGGCTGGTCTGACCACAGCCTTTGATTTCATAGTTTGGTTTTGTAAAATGGATATCATAAGACAGCTCTCTGGGGTAGAGTCTTATTGGATGAATAAATCAAAATGACATACAAAAACTTTTCATTCAATAATTAATCTCTCAACCAATTGAGCAATTTGGCCTTCAGATTTGCAGTGAATTCTGTCACTTTTTGTTGAAATGTTATTCATACACATATGCATGTGTACCTGAAGACCTTTTTCACAAAGCATATCAAGTATGAGTTCCACATTCATCCTTATATAAGAAAATGTACATGCCTTTCCATCCAATCATGCATTCCATTGGTTCTTGCATTAATCCCCCTCCTCAATATTGGTTTCCAGCTATAGTGTTAGGAACTTGCTTCTTGTCAAACTAAGAAGAAGGGCATTCATTTTTACCAACCATAATATTTTCGGCAGAAGATAATGTCTTAATATGCTCCACTGGATATCAGGATGCATTGATACTTTCCAGATCTGTTTATCTCTCTAAAAAGTAGAATTAAAAAAATATATTATCCAAATTTGCATCCCTGTCTGAGTCAAAATTTGGATATTCTATGCCAGTTTTCACAGTGACCTCTTGCATGATCTTGGCACTTCCAGATCCATCAGTAAATTGGGGATGGTAATACTTAGCCATCTTTTAGAGAATGATTTGACACCTCTGGATGGAAGGTCCTTGAAGAGTGCAAGCATTATTATTATTATTATTACAATGATCTATGAATGTTATTAATGTGCATGACATTTTCATTCTACCTTTTAAAAATCAGCTCAGTGTTTGACTTTGTTCAGCCAAATGAACTTCTCTGAATGGCAGCAGACATGAGTATTTTCTTGCCTTGGCTTAACATTCAAATCCCTCTTTAAAAAAATAATGGTCTCTTTATTATTGTAAGAGGCTGTAAGAATATCATTTAGTCAGGTTCTTAATAGTTACAGCATGCAGGGAAGAAGGAGCGGATGAAAATCAGCCTGAGATATGAGTTAATACTTCTGCCAATATGAGTTATTATTAGAGTTTCTTTGGCTCAACCAGCATGATTGTTGGGTCAGGCCCACTGTGTAGTCTACTGCTGCCGCTGCTGCTGGTTGTGTGACCACCTTGGGCTGAAAAGGTATAAATTATCTCATTTCCTCTACCAAAAATTAGGAACTGTTTGAGCAAGAATTGCAAGGCTTTTGACCAGTGTTGAATAACTACAGACTTTGTCAGGAAGAAAATAGAAAGATGATTTGGACTATTGCTGGTTGCTTGAAAACACAACTTCTTAGCAGAACTTTCTGGCTGCTCAGGTAAACATGCTAAAGTATTACAAAGCTCCAGAGAATTCAGATAATTGGTAAAAGCAGGGACTGAGATTCATGTCTTCTAAGATCGGATACTGTTCTCCATGGCATTGTTTCCATGCTCTTGTTTATGGAGCTTTTCCACATGGATATAGGGATGATATATATCCAGTCTATTAGCATACCACAAGATTTTGTTTTGGGGGGAAAAAAATCTACATGCCTTTTTTCAAATATATATTTCTTCAACACATTTTTATGCACTTTCTTGAAAATGTGCATTTTTGTATACAACTTTCACACTCACACCGTGTACATGTGATCTGACCACAACAATGGATTAATAGTAATATCTTCCAGAACCAGATCATGTTTTAACTGCCCTTGAGACAAAACCAGGTCTAGTGTATGACCCCTGCTGTGCATCTGCCCCATTATGGCTTAGGATGGGTCCATGGTTGCCATGGTGGCCATGAACGTCTGAGCTACACTGGACTCAATATCACCAGGTGGTAAATTGAAATCCCCCAAAATCAATAGCCTTGGCGGCTCAACCACCAGCCCTACAGCATAATTTAGCAGTTCAGGCTTGGAAGATGCTGTGCAGCATGCAGGGAAGTACAATAGCAGCAGTCCCAGCTGTTCCCTGGAGCCCACCTTCATCCAGTCTCACACCCAGTTATCTATGAGGCAGAGCCTCATAACAACTTGCAGATGATCACTGCTAGCACTCTTCCTTCTCCCAGAGTCATAACTGATGTCTGAGTAGACACATCTCCAAGAGGGGACACCCCCCCCCCGTGAGGCCCACTCAGGTCTCAATGATACAAGTCAGATTGGCTACCTTATCCACAATCAAAGATTTATTGCAGATCAAAGGGGTATTCAGCTGCAGCAGCCAGAGCCTGGGGCTACCAAGAATCCAGTAAAAGTGAATGGTAGAATTGTCCCTGAAACTGCACATTTCCAGGATCCTGCCATATCTCCCTCTCTCATTATTATGTTGATGTCCAGCCTGCTTTCTCATCTCTCCCCAGGTCCCTCCCACCCGTCACCCCCCTCCCAGCCTAAGGCATCCATCTACCCCACCAGTCATCAGTCATACCAAATGTTACCCTCCACCAAAAATATCATAACACAAAACCAAACATACTACATTTGTTCCAGGCCTTCACAGAAGCAATTCAACTCCATGGGTCTGGATGGGATGAAACAATCCCAGGCTCAGTCCTGACAAGATTGAGTGTCTATGTCTGTTTGGGCCTCCTGGGTAAAGAGATATTTCATTGTTAGCCCTCAAGGGGGTAGAATTTCCCCATTTAGGAATCTCAGCTCCTGCTTGCTGAGCAGATGGTGGAGCAGTGCCCAATTGGTGTACCAACTGCACTCTTTCATGGAGTGGGAGGCTCTTCAGACAATTACTCACACTCTGGTCATCACAGTAAACCTTGGTTTACTGTAATGCAATCTACTTGGATCTGCCCGTGAAGACCATTCAGAGGCTACAGCTCATAAAAAATGCAGCAGTGTAAGCACTGATAGGAGTGGCAAATTATTCTTACAAGACCCTGCTGTTCTTCATGCTGCACTGATTAGTGTTTGTGCAGTTCACAGTGCTGGTTATTACCTTTAAAGCCCTTCATGGCTTAGGACTGCTAAGGGACTGCTATCTCACTTGTTGCTCCCATCTGGTGAGATCAAGCAGGGTAGGTGCACTCTGGGTCCCATCTATTAAACCATGTAAACTTGCAGGACCCAGAAGGCACACCTACTCAGTTGCAGTGGTGACTGCCTTTTGGAATGATATCCCCCCCAGAGATTTGTGGGCTTCCCACCATTATGATGTTCTGTAAATTATTCAAAACCTGGTTGTTTTCCTGGGCCTGGGATTAAGGTGAATGCATAGCTCCTGATAGTTAGTTTAGTTTTGTTTAATTTAAGACTGGGTTTTGTTTTCTGGTTGGCCATGTTCTTCTTCTTTTTAAAATTGCTTGCTTGCTTGCTTTATTTATTTATTTATTTGTTTGTTTATTATTTGTAAGATGTCCAGAGACATCAAGGAGTTGGGTGGCCTCAAAATAAAAATAAATATATAAACATATTTTTGTCTCTGTGATACTTAATCCTGAAAAGTAGGGGGGAAAGTGTGAGACTACACACAATTTATCCCATTAGAAGATTAGAATTAGAAAATTAGAAGAACAAATACCCCCTGCAGGGTCTTCATACATGCTTCAGGTAATGGATGGGTCTAACTGATATAATCCTTTCTACACATTTTTTCCCCCCATCAAATGGGGATTATTTTGTGTTCCCTACTTTCACAAGTTGCTCTCAGTGATGACTCTGTTTCCTTTCTTCCCTAATTTTAAAACTCAGGTTCACTTGCACCATTTATTTCAAATCTTTTGAACTGTTATCTTTGGTGTTCTCTCCTTATGTATTGCTTTCCAATCCTCCTTTCTTAATCTCTTTCTTTACAAAACATCTTCTTGACATTTTCAACTCAGTCACACATTTTTAAACATTGCTAGCTCTAGAAATTTTTGGGGGATGGAGGGAATGGAGTAAGTGGATGAACTCTGGAAAATTGCCATCACTGGTCTTCTTCCCTGTCATTACTTCCACTTGCCCACTCACCAGAAGACAGCTGGCAATCCACAGCTGATAGTTACCAATTTCCTCATTCTTTCTGCCATTAGAACAATAGGAGGAACAAATAGGAAATAATGTCAAGGAGGGTTGCAGTCGAGGGAGGGGTCCCTTGACCATAGATGTCTTTCTGTGATATTCTCAATGAAAACTTAACCAATAAAAAAAATAGTCTAACCAGAGCCTGAACTATACCCAGGTTTTCTTTCCTGGTTAGGCCTCCTAATACTGGGTAATCAAGTAAAGCCTCAACTCTTTACCTCTGTAAGAATATCTCTTTTTTAACAGAGAACAGACTGGATATGAATTAATTGGATATGAACTAATCTTGGCAAATATGGATTCTTGCTTTTTCCCCAAGTATATGTACTCATTGCTCTGGGATGCAGAGTAGAAAAAGGGGTAGTATCATGTTCATCTGACTTTTTTTTTAAGGCATCTTCCTGTGGTCTTAATATGCCTTACCATCCACAGCATACCTGCCTAAATCCTCAGTGGCTTCAGTTAAAAAAGTCTCAAATATTTATTTATTGTTTTTTTGGTTTGAATTTGTATTTTGTATCTTTCTACTCATAGGTTACCCAAAGTGGCATACCAGGGTTGGGATAGCTCTCAGCCCATTACTTTGGTGACCTTTTATCAATCAGACTAGTTGATGCTGACTGCATTCACACATAACTGCAATCTAGAATCTTTTAACCTAGGTTTGTTGAATCAGCCTAGTTTGCCTTAGCAATATGGATCACCCATCACTGTAAGCAAAAAACAATCAAGTCATATTATAACATAGTATGATACATGAAAAAACAGATTACTGCATGTACTTATGGAAAAGCCAAGAATTTTAGTGCCAAAATACACCCCAAAAATTGAGTTCGGCTATCCACAAATGGGTTATCCATGAATATATATGGTAATACTTTTTTAAAGTACCCATATTTCTCATATATATTTGCACATAAACCCATCTGTGGATAAGCAGACCCTTGAATTTTTAACCAAAATACCATGAAAAATGTGGGACGGCTTATCCGTGGGTGGTGCATTTTTGATGGCATTTTGGTTAAAAATTCAAGGGTTGTCTTATCTGTGGATGGGCTTATGTGTGAGTATATGTGGTAGCACAATAAACTGGCAGCTTTCTCTAACTGTATGTATGGTTAGTTACCCAACATGTTTGATGCAAGCTATATCATTTTTCATTTGAGACCATTGTTCAGGTAAATGAATATGCAACTTAGTTTTTATGTGTGTCCTAGCAAAAAGAGAAGAAAAAGAAAAACACACTGTTCATAGAAGAGGTAAATATAGGTATATATTCATTTGTAAATGTTAATGATGGATATCAGCTGATAGTTTAACAGGAGAAAAGAAAAAAGGGAGATGAACATCAAATGTAATGTTGTTATAGAAAGTTTTAAACTGGGGGAAGAACTGGTCTATGTTTTCAGCTGTCTGGCTTTCTGTGATTTAGAAAGCCTTCTAGTAATTCCCTTCAATTTCTGAAGCAAATAAATAAACATGTACCAAGATATTAAAGATTTATTGGGAAAAAAACCACACATATATTTAAACCACCTTTTGGGGAGTGAAAAAGAGCTGGCTAAATATTTATTATTTAAATGGTGGGCAAGTTCTACGTACTTATTTATTCCTCTGAAATCCTCTCTGAAGTTTTATAAATATTGCAGAAGATTGGTCAATAATATAACATGTTTTCACTAATCCAGCATAATAATTAGGAAGTGTTTAGGGTAATATTGTTCTAAGCAAATATTGCATAAATGTGTCTAATGGCATGACTGGAACATAGTACGTTTTCTAAGCTAAGGGCTTCTGCTAGTTCCTATCAGTCTATCAGTATCTATTAGGGCTGCCAAGCAGCTGGATAGACTCTGTTCTTTTGCAGTGGCCACTTGATTTATAGCAACAAGTTAATTCTGAAGAGAGATAGCAATCACAATTACGGCACTATTACTTTAGGTTATTTAAGCCTGAGATACTTGAGTATTGATGCATCAGGATTGTCTCATCTACTTGGGGATTTCATAATCAATCTAGATTTTAAGAGACAAGCTGAGGTTCACAACATCAGTTTACTTTACTTCCCTGTCTTCCCAGGAATTTCTGTGACCCCCTTGATTTTAAACTCACATACATGGGAATTACAATATTATATTTGAATGGGGGTGGGGAAGACAGTGAACTATCAGTTATTTTACTATTTTAAGTGAGAGTAGTGGGAAAAAGAAATACTCTGTTCATTTACATATACCAATACTTTAGCAGAAATTGTTGCATATCACTCAACAAGGAAGACAGGTTAAAGACTTGAGTGAGATGATTTGCAAATAAAATCTAAATTCTTACTGGACTATCCTCTGTTGGAATCAAAACTCAAGTTTTTCAAAGTACTGTCTCTGACTTTGGCACATTTCTAGGTTAATCTTCAAGTAACATCATAGCAAAGAAGGTAGGATCAGGTTTAGATGAGGTAGGGTTACAGGAAATGCAAAGATAACTTAACACTCTTTACTAAAGATTTAGAGCACTATTTTTCAACCTTGGCAGCTTTCAGATGTGTGGACTCCAACTCCCAGAATTCCACAGCTAGCAGAGGAACACTGATTTAAAATGCTGATTCAGAGGATGGAAGTAGCCATCTTGCATGTTTCTCCCCCTCCACAAACACAACCCCATCACATACTTTGAGCTATTGGGTTGTGGCCTAGCATTATCTGAATGCTCCCTATTTTTCCTGAGTTCTCCTTAAATGATTCTCCCACTGCTTTGGGATTTGGATGGGACCACTGGATTAGAAGACTAGAAACTCACTTTCTTGACCTTAAGGGAAATGATTCTACCACAAGGAGGGTAGTGATGTTATATTATCCTGGCAATGAAGTTCATCAGACTTTTAAAACTGCCTGATGCAGGAAGTGCTGAAGATTATGAAAAAATAAAGCTGGCACTTAGCTAATATTTTAATATTTAAAATGGATTTTGAACAATATAGTTTCTAGCAGGCAGGTCAACAAGAAACCAAATGCTAATTATACCTGGCTGTGTCAGCTAGCCTGATCCTGTGCTTTTACAATCCCAGACCATGAAATATGAGCTTAAATAATAAAAAGTAAATTCCCAACTGAAAGAAAGTTCTTTCATCTGTTCCAACTTTTGTTTGTACCTGTGTGGCTCTTTTTTTTACAAACCCCTTCAGCCTATGTTCAACATCTTATTTTATTTTATTTTTTCAATTTCCTCTGGACATTGAACAGTAGAGGCTAAAATTGCAAAGATATGATTACAAAGTACCTTATTGTTCAGGCAAAAATAATCCAGCTGATTATTTCTCAAGATATCCAATTGCTAATACAATTCCATACTGTGATACTTTAAATTTCGTTGAAGAGCATATGAATGTTATTCTGTCCCATGCTGTTCCTAAAAGTCTCTCTTTCAGAGATGGGGATTGCTACACAACAGGATTTGTGGGGGGAAAAGCAATCATAGCAACCATTTTCAATGGTCAAGGAAAATTCTCCTGAACAATATTGCCCACATGACCACTAAAGCATAAGCTGCTATTTGCTGTGTGACCAAAAACCTTAGTAGAGAAATGGCTACTAAGAGAAACATCCTCCTTCATGGCCCTTGTTTAGTTACTGCTTAGTTTCTCCAGTGTTGTGCTGGAGAGTTGCCTATGGAAGGAGTTACCAGAGGATGGTAAAGACTAACTTGTCCTGTGAGAAAAGGCTTTGTTTCTAGGCATAGATACACCTGTAGCCCTCTGCCATTTCATGTCTCACCTTTCCCATCACTGGCTTAGGACAGTGTAGATTTTTGTGATCTCCCAACACAGCTTCTTTGTTTGTTATTATTTATTATTACAAATGTAATTTCTTAGTGGAATTGCTCACCACCAGATCTACCAAGGCAGTAATACCAAACCTGGACAACATTTTCTCTGCACATGATGTACCTGCTAGTCTCAAAAGTGATAGTGGAGTGCCTTTTTATGCCGGGAATGTTCTTAACTTGCCAGTTATTTGGGTTTCACATATTAGCACATCACCCCTCACAGGTCAATGGGAAAGTTAAGAGTTATACAGACATTCAAAAACATTATTCACATTGCCACAGCAGAAGGTGCTAACGTGCTGCAGGAACTGTTCAACTATGCTTAAACATCCCCTATCAATGCTCTTAACTGCAGTTGAATGATTTGGCAAAAATTGTATTGAAGATAGTATGCAAATAAACATTGGCTAGCTACAGAGTTGCACTTTTAATTGTGCCATGATGACAGTGTGATAGAATTATGTTTACTTATCCACAGTAGCTATATATGGTATCTACACAAACACCTGATTGCTTGAAAGCTGCACGTATACAAATTCCATTGGGATCAACTGCAGGAAAACAGTGCCATATATGAGAAAGTTGCACATACTTAAGGAGATATGGGGCCAAGTTCACAGCACTCCTAATGTTTTTAATATCTCCAAGCTGGGTGTTAAATCTAACTTGCTCACTTTCTCTTGAATGACAGTAGCATCCTTTGTATAATTTAGAACCAGAAGCTTCTATCTGGGTTCAAAAAAAAAAAAAATGTGAGCAGGTCTACTGAATATCTTCATGCTTCTTGTTCATGGGAAAATATATTGGGAGCAGGGGTGCCATGTGTTTCTACCCTGCTAATTTACTTCAGATTAGGATCAATCTCTTTCATAATTTCTTTCAGCCTATTGTCTCTTACCAAGGTAACAGTCTACAGAAAGTTAATTTTGTGCATGCTGTTCCCACATGCTAAAATTGATCCAGATTTATTTTCAGCACCACATTGTAAATAAAATCTGATGAAGCGATTCTGGGATGAATTTCTAGGGAAGATACAGAGGCAGACAGTGTGTTGAACACACCCATTTTTTTCCAGTGTGCTGCTGAACTTAGATTAATAAAAATGTACAGATAAGAATCAGATTTTTATTAAAGTATGCTCAAACAGCCTCAGTGCCTGACTACTTCCTGAGAACATGAGCTAGAAGCTTGCTAGCCTCTCTAACTTCTTTGATTACATGTACTGCTTATCATATTTAATAAGTTTTCCTTGAGAAACACAGAAATAAACTGAACACCTGCAAGCTCTTTGAGTTAAACTTGTCCTTACATTCAGTGGTTCACTGTGACAATGGCTGTATCTTTCCTGACCTTATTGACATTTTTAAAAAAGGAGATAGCAGTCTTATGGAAATAGTAACTGGATGTTGGAATTCCCACTGTTTCCATCCTGTGATCCTCACACAATATTACTGTTGGCTTAGGAGAATATTTTAAAAAATTCTCCCTATTTCCCTTCCCATTTCTGTTTGTCTATTCTATTGTGGATATCTAGCCACCAAGATTACTTAGAAAACTAAATTATAAGGGTCAGAGATAAGATTCACATGTTTCCTTTAGCTGGGAACAATAGGTTGGTGTTTCTGAACTTCTGGGGCACAGCCTTTAAAAAACTAGTCTTTACTAGTGGAGGTTTGGAAGTAAAAACAATTATTGTGATGAGCAAGAAAACAAACAAAGCAAATCTCACTCTTTCTCTTTCCCCTTCCCTCTACAACAACAGTTTCCCCCCACATATTATTCTTTTCTCTTGTCTAGTCACTGATTTTCACATCTTTGCACCACCCATGTACAACACACCTTTTATTTCCTTCTTATTTCCTTTCACTCACCCGTTATTTTTCTACACCCATATACACAACCACCTTCTCTCTGCTTTATGTACAAGGTATATATGCTTCAGCAGGTGCAAAACTTAGATAATCTTGTTTGGACTGGAAAGCAAAGCTTGGTTCAATTGATTAGTACTTAATAGGATAACTTTGGAGAATAGTGGGGCTGTAGACTAGACAGTTGTTGTTCAGTCGTTAAGTCGTGTCTGAATCTTCGTGACTCCATGAACCATATTGCGCCAGGCCTTCCGGTCCTTCACTGCCTCCCTGAGTTTGCTCAGTTTCATGCTCATTGCTTCAGTGATGCTATCTAACCATCTCATCCTCTGCCGTCCTCTTCTCCTTTTGCCTTCAATCTTTCCCAGCATCAGGGTCTTTTCCAAAGACTCCTCTCTTCGCATTAGGTGACCAAAGTATCTGAGCTTGAGCTTCATTATCGATCCTTCCAATGAGCAATCAGGGTTGATTTCCTTTAAGATTGACTGGTTTGACCTCCTAGCAGTCCAGGGGACTCTTAAGAGTCTTCTCCAGCACCACAGTTCAAAGGCATCAATTCTTCGGCGCTCCACCTTCTTTATGGTTCAGCTCTCACAGCCATACATTACTACTGGAAAAACCATAGCTTTGACTATGCGGATCTTTGTCGGCAAGGTGACGTCTCTGCTTTTTAATATGTTATCTAGGCTTGCCATGGCTTTCCTCCCAAGGAGCAAGCGTCTTTTAATTTCATGGCTGCAGTCTCCGTCTGCGGTGATCTTGGAGCCCAAATAAATGAAGTCTGTTACTGCTTCCATTTCTACCCCTTCTATTTGCCAGGAATTGATGGGTCCAGATGCCATGATCTTAGTTTTTTTAATGTTGAGTTTCAAGCCAGCTTTCGCACTCTCCTCTTTCATCCTCATCAAGAGGCTCTTTAGTTCTTCTTCACTTTCTGCCATTAGGGTGGTATCGTCTGCATATCTGAGGTTGTTGATGATTCTCCCTGCAATCTTAATTCCGGCTTGTGATTCTTCCAGCCTGGCATTTCTCATGATGTACTCTGCATATAGGTTAAATAAGCAGGGTGACAGTATACAGCCTTGTCGTACACCTTTCCCTATTTTGAACCAATTGGTTGTTCCATGACCGGTTCTAACTGTTGCTTCTTGTCCCGCATACAGATTTCTCAGGAGACAGGTAAGGTGGTCTGGTACTCCCATCTCTTTAAGAATTTGCCACAGTTTGTTGTGATCCACACAATCAAAGGCTTTTGCATAGTCAATGAAGCAGAAGTAGATATTTTTCTGGAACTCTCGTGCTTTCTCCATGATCCAGCGAATGTTGGCGATTTGATCTCTAGTTCCTCTGCCTCTTCGAAACCCAGCTTGTAGATCCGGTAGTTCTCGGTTCATGTATTGCTGAAGCCTAGCTTGTAGGATTTTGAGCATAACCTAACCCAAGGAGCAAGCGTCTTTTAATTTCATGGCTGCAGTCTCCGTCTGCGGTGATCTTGGAGCCCAAATAAATGAAGTCTGTTACTGCTTCCATTTCTACCCCTTCTATTTGCCAGGAATTGATGGGTCCAGATGCCATGATCTTAGTTTAGTTCTCGGTTCATGTATTGCTGAAGCCTAGCTTGTAGGATTTTGAGCATAACCTTGCTAGCATGTGAAATGAGTGCAATTGTGCGATAGTTTGAGCATTCTTTGGCATTGCCCTTCTTTGGAATTGGAACATAAACTGACCTTTTCCAATCCCGTGGCCACTGTTGCGTTTTCCAAACTTGCTGGCATATTGAGTGCAGCACTTTAACACCATCGTCTTTTAGTATTTTAAATAACTCAGCTGGAATACTGTCATCTCCACTAGCTTTGTTGTTAGCAATGCTTCCTAAGGCCCACTTGACTTCACTCTCTAGGATGTCTGGCTCAAGGTCAGTGATCACACCAGCGTGGATGTCAGGGACATTAAGATCTTTCTTGTATAGTTCTTCTGTGTATTCTTGCCACCTCTTCTTAATCTCTTCTGCTTCTGTTAGGTCCCTGCCTTTTTTGTCCCTTATCATGCCCATCTTTGCACTAAACGTTCCTTTCATATCTCCAATTTTCTTGTAGAGATCTCTAGTCTTCCCCATTCTATTGTTTTCCTCGATTTCTTTGCATTGTTCATTTAAGAAGGCCTTCTTATCTCTCCCTGCTATTCTCTGGAAATCTGCATTCAGTTGCTTATATCTTTCCCTTTCACCCTTGCTTTTCGCATTCCTTCTTTCCACAGCTATTTGTAAAGCCTCATCAGACAGCCATTTTGCTTTCTTGCATTTCTTTTTCTTTGGGATGGTTTTAGTTGCTGCCTCCTGTACAATGTTACGGACCTTCGTCCATAGTTCTTCAGGCACTCTGTCTACCAAATCTAATTCCCTAAATCTATTCATCACCTTCACTGTGTACTCACAAGGAATATGATCTAAGTCATACCTGAGTGGTCTAGTGGTTTTCCCTACATTCTTCAATTTAAGCCTAAATTTTGCAGTAAGAAGCTCATGATCTGAGCCACAGTCAGCTCCTGGTCTTGTTTTTGCTCTCTGTATAGAGCTTCTCCATCTTTGGCTGCAAAGTATATAATCAATCTGGTTTTGGTATTGACCATCTGGTGATGTCCATGTGTAGAGTCGTCTCTTGTGTTGTTGGAAAAGAGTGTTTGCTATGACTAGCTTGTTCTCTTGACAGAACTTTATTAGCCTTTGCCCTGCTTCATTTTGTACTCCAAGGCCAAACTTGCCTGTTATTCCGATTATTCCTTGACTTCCTACTTTAGCATTCCAATCCCCTATGATGAAAAGGACATCTTTTTTTGGTGCTAGTTCTAGAAGATGTTGTAGGTCTTCATAGAACTGGTCAACATCAGCTTCTTCAGCATCAGTGGTTGGGGCATAGACTTGGATGACTGTGATATTGAATGGTTTGCCTTGGATACGCACTGAGATCATTCTGTTGTTTTTGAGGTTGTACCCCATTACTGCCTTTCCGACTCTCTTATTGACTATGAGTGCAACTCCATTTCTTCTAAGGGTTTCTTGCCCACAGTAGTAGATATAATGGTCACCCGAATTAAATTCACCCATTCCCGTCCATTTCAGTTCGCTGATTCCCAAGATGTTGATGTTCAGTCTTGTCATCTCATGTTTGACCACATCCAGCTTGCCTTGGTTCATAGATCTTACATTCCAGGTACCTATACAATATTGTTCTTTACAGCATCGGACCTTCTTTTCGCTTCCAGATACATCCACAGCTGAACGTCCTTTCAGCTTTGGCCCAGCCGCTTCACTCTTTCTGGAGCTACTTGGAATTGCCCTCCGCTCTTCCCCAGTAGCATATTGGACACCTTCCGACCTGAGGGGCTCATCTTCCGGCGTCATATCTTTTAGCCTTTTAACATTGTCCATGGGGTTTTCTTGGCAAGGATACTGGAGTGGGTTGCCATTTCCTTCTCCAGTGGACCACATTTTGTCAGAACTCTCTGTCATGACCTGTCCGTCTTGGGTGGCCCTGCACGGTATAGCTCATGGCTTCACTGAGTTACGCAAGCCCCTTTGCCACGACAAGGCAGTGATCCATGAAGGGGAGACTAGACAGTAGAGATTGAGTAAACATTCAGCAAGAAAGCAATGACAAAATCTTTTTCTAATTTTTTCCAAAGAAACCCTGTATATATCTGTCTATGAAGTCATCAGAAATTAAGCTCAGCTGAAAGGAGAGGCTTAACTTTTTAAAGTTGTGTAGGAGACTTCTATCACTCTCTCACAGTGCTAGAACAAAGTCAAATGTGTGCATAGCCACAAATGAGAGATTGGATGTTTGAAAAGATTCTGGGTTGATTTCAGATTGTCAGTAGTGGTCATTAAAGGATATGCTTTTGATTTTAATAATTTTTATTCCAAATTGCTTCAGTATAGAAGAATCAGGGGGTTTTGTGAAGCATTTTTCTGCCTAAAGCAATGGTTAAAAATTGTTTAGGCAAAGTTGGCAATCTTAACAACCAGATCACACAAACATGAATTCTTGCTTTTTAACAGGGGTGGCCATGCACCTCCAGCCCCTTTATTGTGATCCCCAGAACCTTTAGCATATATTTAGCATAAAATATATGCTAAATTTTAGTGGCATATAATATAACCTTGGTGAGAATTCTCATTTTTGGTGGGGTGGGGTGGGGCGGGGCAGGGTGGTGATGATCAGATAAATAGATGCATTAAGGATCAGATAGACTTAACATATCTATTGTAGTGAGGGGGAAAAAACTAAACAAATAACCCACACACATCAAGTAAGAAACAAAAACAAAACCTAGGCTGATAATACTTCTCATGTCTTCATGTCTAATTCATACACCCTTTTCTTTTAAAATGGCCTCAGATTTAGTTTATTCAAAACAGTAGTTTATTCAGAAGAATTAAGAGAAACAAATAGGTTTTAGTCTGTTATCTGTTTTTCCTTAGTAGATTTTTTCACTGCCCAGCTAATACTCACCTTTTCTCTTTGTGGGTTATTCCCTGAAATATAACGTTCTGACTGTTCCTTTACTGATTAGGAGCACATTCTAGTACATTTTTTAGCCCTTGGTAGAAAATACGTGAGGTCCCAAGTAGAAGCTTATATACATTTAATTAAATTTTCTCTAACCCATTAACCACCAGAAGTACTGGGACTGCAATTTCCATGGGGGATTTGTTGTCCCAACTGTCTGGTGAATTCCAGACAGGAGAAAGTAGCTTAATGTGAAACTGTGAAGAAGGAAAAAATAAAGTACATACATAAGGATTTGGAAGAAGTATTTGGATCTAATGTAAAAATATCATTCTCTTGCTATTAATTAGTAGCCTGACATTTTCAGCCTTCCCTCACAAGCTTGAGGGAAAAAAAGAGTTGCAATTGCTTTAAGAGTGTTGCTAACTTTAATGAACTCCTGCTTAAAGCAGCTGCAGCCTGGAAGTTTGAAAAATGGTTAGGCCGCTCCGCAGAACATCAAGGAGCTACTGCCTTTATAAACATGCAATGTCTGAAGTGCTTCTTCCACATAATTTTTAAAGTACTACAGTCCTGAAAGGGAAAAGAAAAAACAAAAAATCTGTCGGCTAACCACCGACTTGGAGAACTGACATAGCCATTTCCAGAATCATGTCTATTCTTTCTCAAACCAGCACAGTGAAGAAATAATAAGTGTAACTTTCCTGTGTTAAGGATCCAATTCACGTTACAATCTTTCCCTACAATTATGTACTTCATTCACGAAGGACTGCTGGCTTATTTATAGAGCTTTGCAATTATTGGTACATTCATGTTTCTTGGGGGAGAATTCATAAAATGGATGCAAATGCTAGAACTTTCAAGTCTATTCATAAAAAGTAGTATATTTTTCATTTGTGCATTGTTTGCCTGATGTTGTCAGTCAGGCAAGCCCCATACATATGTACATTTGTGAACACACAGATACCTACAAAAGTGCACTACAGTTTGCAAATGATGGAGCCAATCTTATTCAGCTTGGGCTTTTAAGCAGATAAAGTACAATTCCATAGGGAATATAATGGGAGCTAATTAATCAGTTGAATTCAGAAAAATCAGAAGAGATGAGACTGCCTCTGAGTCTGAAATAGGCACTTACCTCTAGTGGTTTGGATGTTTGAAAAATGGGGCTATGATGAGTAAATCTGCTTCACACACATACTGAGAGTATTTAAACCAGTTTGAGATGCGGCTTTGTACTGAAGTATTTAAAAGAGCTATGATTTTTGGCAGCTTAAAAAACACCTGCAGATTTTAGGAAAGAAACATCTACAATCTATTTATATCACAGACATGCACACATTCATATAAAAGTAGATAGTACTGCAACTTCAATGGCTCTTCCATTTCAAATGATAGCATTATTTGTGTATATTGGATGGATAGACAGATAATGTTGCCATATGAACTGGAAGAGCCATTGAGGTTGCAGGGCTATCTGCTGTTAGTAAGAGTAAGTTTTACTGAATTCAGCCTGGGTAGACATGCATTGAAAAATATTCAGTCCTGCCTTCAGTTCCAGAAATCTCTAAAGGGGATTATCCAATATACCCTTCCACTCTCTGCTTTTGGCAGAATATAACAGAGACTAAACTCTACTCTGAAAAAGTTGCATATATGTGTTCAAGTGTTCCTTCATTTAAAAAAAAAAAAATTGGAAGAATCTGCATTTATATCAGCTAATCAAGGTATATCTGTTACTTCATTTTCAGCCTAGGAATATAAGCCTGTCCCTAGTCATGATTTATTTGCTTAGGAAAATGATTTACATTTTTCCAAGGAGTTTTCAGTACCTGGAAATCTGAACTGTGTTTGTTATTGGCAAGTTAGGTCTGCTTTCTGCCATTTAACAATTTGTTATATCTTTTGAACACAGCTGTTTAACGTTCACACCACCACTGGCTAATCTTCAAAGAAAAAAATAGATTGCTCAGATTTTGAAAATGCTTCAAGGTCATAAGGAACTCAAATATTTGCATTTTAATGCTTATTTAGCTTATGCTCTTAATTATACTTACTGTTTTTATTTTTTTTTTAATTATATACAAGTTTTATGAGTAGCTCTCTGGGTACACTACCCTGAGATTCATCTGGGATGAAAGTATGTTGTAATTTCCAATAAACATTTGGATGAAAAAATTCCTTGTGGCTTACAGAAATAAAGCCCTAACAACATTTATGACAAAATATTGTCAAATATTTTAAACGTAGCAAACCATCAGTATTATTTTAAAAAAAATCTAAGAATTTAAAAATATAAATGCATTGAAAAATAAGTTGAAATAAATATAGCTAATTAGCAAACAGGAAAAAATATCTGGGACTTAAAATATACTCATCATACTGTGCCCTTTCAAGGTAAGCTACCTTAAACAAAGCTCAGAATATAAATAAGAGATAGGAAGCCAAAGGAATTAAGGTGTGGGAAAAGTGAAAGAAGATATAGCTGACACCATTCACTGCATCTCTTCATACTTTTCCATCCTTGAAAACCATTCCTGCTTCCTCCATGTCCAAATAGATACATTGCCTTTTTTTCTTTTAATTTCTCACCTCTCTTTTTTTCCTCAAGGTCTCATGAACTCCATCTATGATTACAGTTACAACTTTCTCAGTGTTCTCTTTCCTCTTGACTCATACACTCTTCCTTCATATATTTGTTTTGCAGTTCAGTTTCTATTCAGTTTTTCCAGATGACCAAACGACCTCCCTCTCTCTTTCATACTGGTCATTCTCTTTTGTATGCAGCCTATAGTCATTCAACACCCATTCATCCTTGACCCAATGTTTGCTTATTTTAGTTCTCAAGTAATCCATTGTCACAGCAACTGACTTACTTCTATGATTCTTCTGGTGTATCCATTTTCTTTTTAATAATATTTTATTGAAATTTTAAAGTTACAAAGTTAAAAGTTAGAAATGAAAAAGAAAATTGAAAATACAAATTATAAAGAAAAAGAAAAGAAAAGGTGAGATAAAGTAAAAGAAAACGAAAAAAGATATGAAAAATAGATAACTTCCAATCTATCTCTGGTCTTAGGAATAGTAAGACTATCATAAGTGCTAGTTTTTAATACATTAAGTACGAGTAATTCTTTGTCAAAACATATCCCATGACATTTATAATCTAATCTTCAAATCCCCATGTAAGCTTCACCCCACCTGCATTTTGCAAATAGTCCATCAATGGTTTCAAGTCTTTAAGGTAATAGTTATTTGAGTTTTCTTTTAATAAGCAAGTCAGTTTATCATTTTCTGCCATTTCCATCAGTTTTAACAACCATTCTTGTATTGTTGGTAGTGTCTGGGTTTTCCAAAATTGTGCATAAAGAAGTCTTGCTGTGGTAATCATGTATTGAGTAATTCTAATAAGATGTTTTCCTATTTGAAAATCTATTATCCCCAACAGGAATAGTTCTGGTTTAAATGGAATCTGTATTTGTAGTATGCTCTGCATCATGGTGTATCCAATTTTTATATCCATAACAGTTGTTGCATTAAAGTAGGATTTTTAAAATGGTGTTTTCTCTCAAATAGGGGTTCCAGGATTTTTTTTTTTTAATTAACAGGTTCAGCAGCCTGAAAATGTTTGAAAACCCTTAAATTATACTTTCTAAGGTGTACTGCAAGTCATCTGAGTTCTCAGCCAACAACATAATATCAGCTACATTTCCATTCCTAACTAACACACCATAAGCATTCCCCATAGATTGATCCATAAATACATTAAATATATATGGATACATCATGCATCCTTTTCTTGTTCTCTGCTAAATGCTGAACCATATAATCATTCTATTTCTTCTCTCCCATGCTGTATTTCCATCATATATCATCCTTATGTCATTCTGCATCTTCAGCTCCATATTTGTCCAAACCTTCCAAAATTCAAGCCTACTCAAATTATCATATGTTTTCTCTGAACCAAGAAACATAGATTAAAGTTTATTTCTCACATCTACACATTTCTCAGTAACCTGCTGAAAAGCAAAGCTCAGGTCTACATGTTCCTGCCCAAGGTTGCTGAATCAAAACATAGCAGAAACTTTTTTTTTAATTACTATTTTCTTTTCCTCAACTAACTAGCTTATCCTAGCTAGTTGAGGGTTGGGCGGAGGAGTGGTTTTTAAGTGCAGGATTAAACTGTGTCATCAGTTTTTTAGTCTTGAGGTTAAGTGTCACTGTTGTGAGATGGGTGGCCAAATACAATAAATAAGATAACCAAACAAGTAAGCCAGTAAACGTATATGACAATTCCCATCTTTGGCACATTTTCTCACTAATTATTCTTGTACTAATTTCTAAAATATTCCTCCTAAGTTTCTGTCAAAAGTTTAATCCCTAGACATTCCATTACTTTTTTAAAAAAAAAAAATTCCTTTCTCTTTATTGGAACAGATTTTTGTTTTTTATTTTAGTCCTCCTAGATTGCCCCAACAAATTTCTGAAGAAGGGAATGCTTTGAAGTAGAGATGGAAAAGAATTCTATATGTTGCTTCTTTTTAAGGAAAATAACCTAAGCAGAGTGGAAAGCAATTAATCTTTGGATTGCATTTATTTCTGTATGTTATGGTTTAGTACTTAGTTCATAGATAGATGTGAGGAAAAAGTTACAGTTATATGTATGTGAAGAGAACTGTACAGAAAATATGCATGTGAATATAAATGTCATACAAAAGCAAATGTAAATTGTGGTACTTTAAAATGCCACTGATTCAGAAATTGTATAAATGTAGCTTTTTATTTTATTTTTATATTGCTCATCCTGCAGAAGAAGCAAGGACAGTGCATAAAAAAGAATAAAAGAATAAAACTTAATCAAAAACATTTTTGTAAAACAGTCAACAACTGTTAACAGCATTAACTCCCATTAGAGAAGATGGTTTTAAAAAATGTGAAATGGCAGCTTAATCTTATTAATGATATCAACCAGAACCAGATCCTTCACTGGTGCTGTTAGGACATGGGCAACATACTTGATGGATAAGATGCTCTATACATCCTAAGCAATATTCTGAAGTACATCCCAAATCTAATTCAATTAAAATTCTAATTCTATTCAACACAGCCAGGTATATTCATCATAATCAGTTCTAGTTAATAGTGAACCTGCTATATCCACTTCTGAATTTTGATAGTTTTCATAGGTACTTCCCTCCACTGCAGTATTCTTCTCTGGTTCTTTTGAAGCACAACTGTTTTTTATACATACATCAAATATTTAACATTTATTAAATATTTCATATTTATATAGCGTCAAATATTTTATAATATATTTCCTGGTCTTCCTTCAGAATCCAATATTTGAGAAGCCAGAGTCAGTTTGCATTTTTCCTATCAACTGTAGCACATTTGACTTTGCAAACATGCCCAGAAATGCATATTTCTTTATGACTTTCAAGACATTAGATCTTGGGGCAGGGGGATATTGTCACCAGAATCCAAAAAATCACTTTTATTTTTTATTTAATGGAAAATTATGGATTATATAAACCCAATATTTTCTCCCTTGGAGGGACAAGAAAAAGAGAGAGGAGGAGGGGGGGAGAGAGAGAGAGAGAGAGAGAGAAAGAGTACGAGAAAGAGAGAGAGTTATTCTTAAGGGCCAGAAATTCTAACATCAAATTGTTTGTAAATGCCTTTTTTGTAGATTTAGGACCCTTTCAAAATATATACATAGTTCATCAAAAACACATTGGGACCTGGTTGTGTCCCAAATACAAGGAGAATTTTAAACTAATATGCTTGGGAAGAAATTTAGTTCCCATATTAAATGGCTGCACGTACAGTTCTAGTTAAATATTTTGCAAGACAGAGCTGCATCATGTTGAATAAATATGATGGATACCCTAGATAATACATTTTCTTCATTTGATTCCATTAATCTGATAGGGGACATGGGAAGGAGTAGAGAGGTTGAAAATTTCCAATATCCCATGTCAGCTGTGTGTTAGCCCTGCAAGGTAGTCCAGACAAGAAGTACAATAATGAATACTAGCTCTATCTTTATTGTTAGGTTACATTAACATGTATACATTACATACATGCCAGTCTGAAAGTATTTCTCCCCTCCTTTCCTTTTACTCTCCAGAAAATTAGGGAAGGGAAACCCTTCTGAAACACTTCCCATGCAATCCCCCTTCTTTGAGCTGAGAAAGGGGGACTGCATCTTTTACATGCCGGTCGTCCAGTCTGCACTCTTCCTCCTGTCTCTCAAGGTCATTCCCACATACCATTACACTATGACTTCAGTAGGGAAAGCAAAGTCAGGCCTGATGAATTAAACCCAATATGCAAAGCAAGAGATGTGACTTCTAACAACCATGATCCATATGTTATTTTTCTCTTCCTCTAAATCTTAACTGGTTTGAATACGTCATCTCTGTTCTCATTAACATTGCAGACTGACTTAGTTAATCTGTTTCAAAGCCCCTCTTTCTTTCTTTCTTTCTTTCTTTCTTTCTTTCTTTCTTTCTTTCTTTCTTTCTTTCTTTCTTTCTTTCTTTCCTTCTTTCTCTTATTAAGAGCTTGTAAATGCTTTGTAGCCTATATCCATTTTCTTCTCTAATACTTTCCAGGTACCTGGGAGATTTCCAGCCCCTTGTATAACTACATATGCTACAACTTTCTCAAGAAACCTTGCCACTCCTGTCTACTTTTAAATGTGTTTGTGATGATGGGCCCATCTACTCATCCAATCATATCTCCTGTCTGAATAGAAGAAATCTCATTCATTTGGAGTGCTCCAGTGATATTTGCACATGCATTCATCTTTGAGTCTTGGGCAAAATCTCATATAAGACTATAACTTTACGAGCTTCAGGAAGATTTAATTAAATTTAAATTTAATTTAATTTAAAAAGTTTTCTAATGATCATCCTTCTCCTATCTGCACCTATTTCTCACACTATTTTCTTATTAAAGATTTCTTTGTCCTCATTTCTCAATTAAAATAATGCCCTCTTTCTTTTTCAAGGTGATATATCTAAAAATTGGAGTTCCTGTCATCCCTAGCAAGATAAAAAAGACAGAGGCAGTATGAGCATAATCTACATAGATTTTGTTTAAGTGATCTCTTTTTAGCCAGTGTTTCTACTCTAGTAATCTACTTCAAAGTTCAGCTGCAGTTTAAAAAAATAAAACAAAAAATTAAAGCAAAACAAAACAAAACACCTCAACACATGGTCTTTCAAAGTGTTGTAATTTGATGTTAAACCACCAATCAGAAAATAACAGATTTTGATGTGGTCTAATCTTGAGATTCAGTCTTAGTTACTCTTGTGCAAGAAGTTATGGCACGTATTGCAGAACAGACTAACAGAATCAACTTTTTGCCCTAAACTCATCTTCCATCCTTACATTTCATGAGTATTCCTCCATAGACCACAAACATTCATGCAAGTAAACTCCTGATAGTCTTTCTAGGCTAGAGGTTAAACAAATTTCTCTTTCACCCATAGTTCTGACATGCATTCTCTGGATATAAATGGTAATGTGAATTTGATGGTTAGATCAGGCTGTTAATGTAATTGTTTCTTACTTTCTGCACTGAATTGCTTTCTTTCTCTTTCCTTGTATCAACACTTTTTGGCTTCAGAACCTGCTGATTTAGAGTTTCTAGAATATTTAATGGAGCTGTCCCTTTAATCAGAGAGCAAAGATTCAGTGTCATAGGCCAGAATATTCCATGATTGAAGGAGGAGAAATGAAAGAATTTAATACTACACCAAAAAGAAAATAGAAGGCTGAGCACAATAGCGTAACAACTACTTTGATGTGGCATCCTTCCACAGGCAAGCAAAGATAAGGTCAAAAGTACAAAAAGATTTCTGGAGAGAAGAGGAAGTAGATCAAAATAAAGAGAGAGACAGAGGGGGGAAAGAATTTTATAAAATACCTGATATCTCATTTTAATTCATTCACCTTTGCAGTAATTGCTACTGCATTTGGGAAAGGTGAAAATGGAATACAAAAATACATGCAGGGAGTCAGACAACAATAAACCACTTATATAAACTGTATGTAAATAGCCATAATTGAATTGCTTGGAAGATGATGTCCATCTGGAAGTACACATGCAAGCATTGTTTTACTATGACAGCTGCATGTGGGCCATGACCAATAGCCACATAATATGTCAGACATACATACATACATGCATACATTCAGAACTTCATTAAAATAAAGATATTAAATACAAGAATGTTATTTAACACACTTTATACTATTCATATAAAATTGTTCTTCTCCTAGTTAGCAAGAGGTTGCAATCTCTCAGTACATAAGAAAATAAACATAGAAAAAAAGTTAAAGGCTAGAACTTAATGATGCAGATTTCTCCATACTTCAGGTTGCTACAATCTAGAGAAAAACAATATGAATACAGTTCTGATAACTCTAATCTCCTATCTTAAACTTTTCTCAAAAATTTGTTCAAATTGGGGAGATTTGATGTCCTATATTCCTTATCAGGAATATCTATGTATGTGCTGAAAGGTAAAAGTTGAGACTGTTGTACAAGTACTATTAGTTGTCCTTTACACGGTATCTTAGCTAGTGTGCAGAGATTTTTTCTACCTTTATTAGCAGATACAATTAGAGACTGTATTTATGTATATATACATTTATTTATTTATGTTTCAGTCTTATAAATCTTGCACCACTGTAACTGTATATACATGTACAGACAAAAATAGATTTTGACTTGTCTGCTGGTTTATAAAGTTTGATTTTTTAATGATTTCTGCACTTTGTTTTCAAGCAACTTTCTCTACTGAATTAACTTTTCATCTATGGCTGCACAGGAGATAAATAAAATGTAAAAAAAGGATATTTAGGAAACTTGTATTTAGGCAACAAATTCAGGCATACAGAATATAGTTCAGTTAGAAAACATTTTCTATCCAGGCAAAATAATTAAAGGAACATTTCAGATAAGGCAGGAAAAAGGGCTTCCTGAAAATCTGCTGCCAATCAATGTCAATCATATGTAATTATATTGGGTTAAATGGATGATGGGTCTGCCTTTGAATAGGGCAGCTTCCTGTGTTAGGCATAAAACTGCCCTTAGATACTGAAGCATGATGATGTGAAACATTTTCCTGGAAAGGAGACAGTGGAAAGAATGGGGTGATGATGGAGAGAGTTGGTAAGAATGTATCCTATTAGAGATATCAAATGCGATTCTCCAAAACACATACCCTTCTGAGGAGAGTTATGATATACATAACTATAAGATTGGTAAATGTCCTTTAATATTGAAAAGAATTACCCAATCTCTGGCATCCTTGGTTTGAAGGATTATGTGGAAGGTTCTATGAAAGACCTGTGTCAGAGAAATCAGAGAGGAACTAGCAGGCAGAACAATAGTTGAACAAATGTGGAATAGTAATTGATTACAAACTGAACATGAATCACTAGTGTTATATAATTGCAGGGGGAAAAGGCAATTATCATTTGAGGCTACCTTCAACAGAAGTATAGGGTTTTGTTTAGTCGTTTACATTGTGGAAAGCAGTCATTCTATATTATTCCGTGCTGGCCAGACCATGCTTTGAATATTGTTTCTAGTTCTGGACACCACGCTTTAAGAAGGATTGAAACAAACTGGAACAGGATCAGAGAATGTCAGTGAGAATAATCAGGGGCCTAAAAACACAGGCCCATTTATAAGGGCTAGGACTGGCAAGGGTAAGAAGAACCCACTAAGGCTAGAACACTAGAAAATTGTCACTGTATTTCAGTGGGGAATCTATGAAAGTTTAGATAAGAGAAGATTAAGAGGAAGATATAATAGCACAGAAGTATGTCAATGCTTGTTCTCTGACATTCAGAAAGCTGGTCACTGAATAATGAAACACAGATTCCAACTGAAGAGCAGCTTCAGTAGTGAAACTAATTCTCAGAGAGGTGATAGGCTCTCCTTTACTATATGTAAAGCTGGAGAGTCATCTGTTGAGGATGTTTTAATTTGGATTCCTGCACTGAACAGAGAATTGGAGTCTCAGTTTTATAAATTTATGAAATAATCTAACTTGATGAATAGCCTAACCTAGAATAAGGAGGCATCATGTGTTTCTACGTTGAAAGAAGATTTTGGTTTCATTTGACCATATCTCTGATACTGTAATGGTATGTGGGAATGACTTTGTGTCAGGCCCAGCCCAAGAACAAAAATGAAACAATCCAGTCAAGTACAGTTCCTTTATTTGCTTATACCTTATAGACAGAATCTTGCCAAACTAAATCTATACTACAGCAACTAGTGGATATACCCTGTGAGATTCTAGGGAGTGGCTAGCCTGAATCTCTTACTCTTCTCATGCTCCCCCTGCGGACTATGTTGCCTCTTGCCTCCTCTACCCTCCTGGAATGCACCCCTCCTTCCTGATAGCCTTGATCTCCCACATCACTCTCCTCCTTGTAGATACATTCCATCCCACCTTGGGAGACAGAAGGAAGAGTTGCCGACTAGACAACCATCATGAAAAAGGAATCTCAGTCCCCAGAAGCAGAGGGAGCATGGGGAGCATTTCAGAAGGGATCATCTCTAGTTTTCCAGAGAGTAAAAGGAAAGGAGGGAAGAAATACTTGCAAGATTCTGTTAATATAACCTTACAATAAAGATACATCTAGTATTCATTGTTGTGCTTCTTGCCTGGACTACCTCGAAGGGCTACCAAATACCTTTACTCATTAGTGGTTTCAGAGTGATCAGAATTGATCTGATTTTGGGTTTTTTGTTTGTTTTTTTGGTTTTTTTTAGTACACATAAACAAGATGAACTAATATTTACTCAACTGTATATGTGAGCACACTTTCCACCAGCATGTTCCAAAAGCCCAAGGTGGTTTCATGCCTGCTTAAGTGCTTTTGATTTATTGTCTGAAAATAGGTTCTTCAGGACTCATGCTATTGCATATCCTTAGGTGTTCATCTTTGAATTTAATTTATACTCATGGACAACTATTTTATGGCTTTGGATGTATGGCATAGATCTTGGCCAGTGTAGGGCAAGGGAGAGCTATATCCTGAGGCACAAGGAATTCTCAGAAGAAATCTGAAATTCAGTAATACTTGAAAATATGTTTGTTCTGTGAATCACATATAACTTTACAGTTGCTATTAGGTTTCTGCTATTTTTTTTTTCACACACACACAAAATTGTAATTAACTGATGTTTCAAATAGTGACCTGAAGTGCTGTCAGGTTATTAAAATTCTATTAAAATGAAATGATAAAAAAATAAAATATTCACACATAGATAATAGAGTAATACATAATAAGAAATAATTCAATAGGAATATATATTTATCTTTTTTCATGAACAGTGTAAAGCATCCTTGAGAACAGTGCCATGTCAACCAATAATTTTAAAGCACAAAGGGATAATCTGAATTTCTATGCTGAATGTAGCTCTTAAGCCCCTTTTAGAAAGTTCTTGGAACTCCCTAGAGCCATAGGTGCTGATAATTGTCCTAATTACTAGTATTTTGAACTGTGTTAAGTAAATTTAAATTGTTTAGCCCCTCAAAACTTGGAAAATACAGAAAATCCTGGTCCCACCCATGTATGTAATATATATATTGCCTAATTTGTATAATTATCCAACCTACTATAGTTTTTGCCCTCCCCGGCAAAATTAAATTGTGCCTCCATTCTCTGAAAAGGTACCTATTCTTGTCTTAAACCAATATGAGAACAAGCTTAATGGGAGAGAGAATACAATTATTATGATAGTTTCCTTCCTGCAAGAGTCCCTGTTTGCTCACCTAATTCCTGGTAAAGAAGAAAGTTGGGTGGATATGCTGCTAGATTGGTGGAATGCAAGAGTAAGTGGCAGAGCTTCTATCAAAAAAGCAAAGCTTTATAGTCCAGATTTCATATACCGAGTCTGCACCTTGTATGAGGTCTTACTTTATTAAGATTGCAATCCTGTGTCTACTGACTTGAATATAAGCCCAGTAGCATTTTTTGAATGCATTTTGGACAAATATGCCTAGTATTTTTTCTGCAAATCACTGAAACATGTCTTTATTAGGCTAGTGGTTCACTAACAGACAGTAAGTACCACATGTTTCTTAATGCTGCAAGGCTCAAATTAAATTTTTGCTAAACACTCAGAAGTGATCAGCTTTGCTTTAAAACAGCATGGTGCCCCTGACTGGGTCACAATTCTTATGGGCCTTAACTAGTGTTTGCTTAATAAGGAGAAAGATGGACTACTTCATTTGATGTGGCGGATTCTTTTTGCTCTGTTAAAAAAATAATCTAGGCATTTTCATACTATTTCCTTATCTTTGGGGGTTCAATTACTCAATATAAAATTAGAGTACATTTGTTTTTGAATCTGGGTGGTCCTTGCTGTTTTGAAAAGAAGGCTAGACCTGTAAAATAATGTCTCATATACAAGGGACAATTGGTTGCTACAAGTTTATCAAAAATATATGTTCTGAATTATGTAATCAGGAAATATTGGTGATAGAGTAATGCAAAATATTTCTATCTATCTATCTATCTATCTATCTATCTATCTATCTATCTATCTATCTATCTATCTATCTATCTGGGCAGCATATAAAAATTAAACATTGCAAACATAACCCCTTATGTGGGGCTTTAGAAGACTTTATCCTGAAATTATAGAGAATTAATTAACCAGTATAGATCAAGAATGGACAACTAATGCCCCATCCTATTTTTTGTCACTAGCAGCTCCTCCTCGCCCATCATTCAGTGGAAACCCAGGTTTTCTTTTCTTTCCACAAAAATTAGCAACATTCACAGTGATGTTGTCCTACCATGGTATCTCATATGGATGACTACACTGTGGAATATATCATTTTATTTGCTGTAGCACACATTCTCTACACATTGTTCACATACTGTAAATGTTATATCTTGATTTTAAACTCCCACCAATCCTAACCCTGTTTCCCATAGCTATCTGGTATGAATTTTAATGATGAAAATTATGATGAAACATATTTTGCGATGCCAGTATGGAAACTTCAAACTTTTGTACTTGTGTCCCAATGTTGGATATAAGTATGTAAGTCATATGACTTGTGTTGTGACATTGGAACACACATGCCATCATTTGTTCCTCTGTTCCCCACCCCACCCCCGCCCATGTTTATGCTGTTTCTTGTTCCTGCATACCAGCCTATCTCAGATAATGCCTTGCAGATATGTGGGGATTAAAGCACCCAAAATTTCTAGCCTGTAGATTAGGGATAAGCAACTGGTCCCTTTATTAGCTGGAGGACCACAGTTGATATCACCATAAGTATGCTGACACTACAGGAAGGTGTTGGATGTTTTCTTAGAGTTCATGAGTTTTAAGGGTAGCAATGGGAGCAGGAAGCCTCTGGGAAGCTACCTGTCCCCCTACCCCACCTTTTTTTTTTTTTTTTGTATCTTTGGGCAGAGTTGCCTCCTGCTGACTGCCTGGGCAAGTCCCTGCAGTTTTCTTGGCAAGATTTCAGAAGTAGTTTGCCATTGCCTGCATCCAAGGGCTGAGAAAGAGTGACTGGCCCAAAGTCACCCAGCTGACTAGAATTAATGGTCTCCCAGTTTCTAGCCTGGTGCCTTAACCACTATACCAAATTGGCTCTAAACTGTTCCCATATTCACTCTTAAAAATCACTTCCCTAGGGACCAGCAACTGTGCAGTTGAAATTCAGCTATTATGTTATTGGTATGAGGTCAGACAATATGGGTCGTTCAGGGATGGGGCTAATAGTATTGGGGCTAATAATATTGGAATTGTTTGCTTTCCATAAGCCTTCTACTTTTATATAGGCCCATTTTGGTGTCAGATCTCAGTGATACAATCTTGCTAGAGTGACATCAGCCTCTAGGCCACAGACTACTCACTTGTGTTATAACTTCTGGGAATTATATTTCCAATATCACATTAAGGAAGGCTGCTGTATGCTCACTGCCCTTAATTTTATAACCTAATTTATATTCAAAGGGGTCTGTTTCCTCACTGGTATTTAGTTGATAAAGTGATGATGCAAATTGTTTATTGTGTTTCCTGAAATGCAAGATTGTAGATTGTAGATTGTGAGTGCACTCTCTCCTTCCCAGTTTGCTGGGTAGAAAATTTGCATTTTCACAATGGATTTAACCTGAATGTTACTCAGCTATGCAAGTCAAAACTGTGCAGCTGTGCAAATGTACTTTTCCTTCCACCTACCTCTGCCAAAATATTAGCTTTCTCAAGTGGGTTTCTTTTCAGTTACTTTTGCTCTGTCAGCTGTGACAGTTAAATACAGAAATTAAGAAGTTTCTAGGGGCTCTGCTATAGAGATGCTAGGGTATTTTGTTGCAAAAAGCACCTAGTCTTTTTTATTCCCACCTATATAATTCATAGCCATAAAATCCATCCGTGAGATTTGGAGCAAGAGTCAACGGCAGTCCACTAGAGGGCAGTGACAGCTATACCCACTCAAGTCAAATTCACGGGGCAGAAGCAACTAAAAAAGAATATTCTTATGTTGCAGGAAAGCAGGAGGCTTTCTGTTTAGGAGGATTTTTGAAACTCTGAAGAGAAGTTATCAGGAGACTGACGATTGCTCCAGTCCATGCAGGTCATAATCAGAAACAATATTAACTATGAATTCATTTTCTTAACTCTTAATATTGATCAGTGCTTGTGAGACAAATGAATCCCCAGAATAAGGAGTATACATTATATATTACATGGAGGACTATGATCATGATATGGCTATCCATGCACTTGAAAAATCATTAGATTTATCACCACAAGAAATTCTGTCCTCCAGAAACCACTGAGATCATTGAAAAATACAACCTCTATTAATTATATTTCCTCTGAGGATTTTCTGCAATCTGTATATCATTTTGAATGGCCACTTTCTCTTCTTTTTTTGGTTGCTTCTTCATATCATTCTTCTCCTGAGTGTGCCACATGTCCTCCTTTCTTAACTTACCTGTCAAATTAGTCTTTAATCTTTATATTGAATCTAAGTGCACTTCCTCTGTTCTCTTTGAACTTTGCAAAATTACACAATGTGATAAATATCTAGATTACAATAGCCAAAGTTTTCTGATGATATTCATCAACCTGGTGATATTCATCAGCCTCAGGGTCTGCTTATTTATATTAATACTGGGTGAGGGGAGACTTTGATGTTAAAGTAGAGCTGGGAAGTAAAGCTTCCCAGCACATAATTGATATACTACAGATTTCTTTATTTAGTGCCCTGCATATATATATGGAACACAACTCTGAATTTCTAGCCATTGCAACCAAATTATGGTCTAATACATTTGCTTCTCCTTAAGGTGCAAAAGTCAGCAATGGATGAATTCCTATTTAAAAAAAATGTGCTGTCTTTAGATAATTCCTCAGTTGCTTAAAGCTCATGATGTCATAGAAAGTTTGGAATTGGAATTAATTAGCAAGCCCTTTGGTTCTGCATGGTAGCTAATGAAAATAACCTGTTGAGATGTATATCCTGGATGCTCTGAGGCCTATTTTAGGGGTGGAATGGGAGTCAAAAGTAGCCATTGTTCCTTCTTTCCTTAACACCATAAAGTTTCCTACACAAATAAACAAATAAAATGGGAACAAATAAAATGGGGAGAACAAATATGGGGTGACCTAGCAAAGGTTTATATAGAAGGGCAAGAGACATAGTCAGACAATTCAGAGATGAAGGTAACCATAGCAAGTATGGATATAGGGCACAAAGCATTCAACATCATGGTGTTACAGAAGTTGGTGAGGGTTTGATTGCCCTGTAAGAGTTCTACATGCTAGAAGCCCCTAGCTTCCGTGTAAATATTGTTGATTATGATCAGATCTTCTAGAACAAATAAAGAATTGTTTGATCCCTGATTCCTGGAAATATGTAGGACATTTTCTACTTTAACATAAATATGGAAAAAATATCAGATGTAGTTTGGCCTTCATTATTGCTACAATGATGTTTATTTTATTCTCTTGCCCTTGGGTCAGAATGTAAAGTGAGAAGAAGCCCTGAGATTCTGCAGCTGTTTATGGAATATATTCTGAAATCATATTCATCTCTTATATGTCTCTGTTGCCTTCAGTAGCAGTGTGCCAAAGAATGAATTGGCCCCACTGAGTGCAGCCTTTGACTGTATTTTGTGAATTTCTCAAGGAACAATATCAGTTTTTTGTTTCTCTGTTATTCCTATAGAACAGAGAAACAATTATACTATTTGAGGGGAAAATATGCATTTTTCCTTCCCCCTTTGGATGTAAAAAAGGGAGAGAGGGAAAGAGGGCATAGGTATAGCTGGCCAGGGAAATACTGTATTCCACTATGTGTTAGGGTTTTTTTGAACCTGGAGCATGTGACTTCAAATGTCACCAAAGCCATAAACCTAATTGATAGTCTTCCCAGTGAAGTAGTTTTCTCTCTGCCTCAGTTCCTTAATTGTGAAATGTCAGCATGACAAAGTTGTTGTATGAAGATGAATGAGGGATTTGCAAAACATGTTTGCATGCTTTCTAAGCACTTAATAATAACATTGTGGCAACCATGAAGTTTCTTTTGTAGGATTTTTGACAGCCCCCATCTGATATGCCTGTGTATGTATATTATTAATGCTCACATAGACATGTACAATCCAGCAGCACAAAAGGAGAGGAAGCTTCTCATGTTTTTCTCTGCCACAGTCAGCTCAGCCATGTTTTCTAAAATAGCAATAAACCTCCTTAAAGGAAAGTTTATTTACTAACAGTTGGGTTCAAATATTGCACTAAGTCATAAACCATAGGTTACATACCACAATGGGTGGATTCAGACAGCATGTCAGACCCAAATCAAACAAATTCTGTTATTGTCTTGGCACAATCTATAAAAACTGTTTGTGAAAATCCAATTGGAACAGACTTTAGGCTTCTATGCAATACAAAACATTTCCTTTCTTTCCTTTTGGGATTCAAAACCCAATCTATTTTATCAATATCAGGCTTATAATTTATTTCCTTTGAGTGTTTGCCAAAGAAGGAAAGCATAACTAGAAACTTTACCCAGCATGAATTACCTAAAGCATATTTTAGTATCTGTTAGCGAGACACATAGCTACTGGTGGTTCTTTGGTCTGAAAATGTTGCTGTCAATGTGAATTTTGCAATTTGTTAATTTGAACAGCAGAACTCAGAAATAAAATCTCACAATTTAAGGTTTTTGGTTTTTTTCCCTTGAATTCCAATCAGTCAGGATGGGAAATTAATCAAATGCAGGATGTAGATCCTGAGATCTTACTGATGGATGAGGAAAAGATTAAACAGCCTAGGGAAATATAGGAAATTGAACAGCCATTGCTGATAATACAGATAACATATAATCTGCAATAAGAGCTGCCCCTGGCAAATGTGAACAAACGTTCTTCATGTCAAACTCAAGAGAAGTCAGACTGACCACCAGTGAGAGAACCTCACCAATTGTTGGTGAAAGGTTAGGTTATATTCTACAAATAGCAGACTGCCTCTCCAAAAACAATTACTCTTTCTTCCTGGACACTCTCTCATACCATATTATACTTTTACAGAAGACATGTTCATAGGGTGATTTAGAGTTGATAGTTATATAGTACTTACTCCTGAAACCATTAAAAGTTTTAAAAGAAGTAGGTTAAATGACAGTCCTGCTATTCTTGTTTTTACCAGATTACATAACTTCTTCCTTATGAATCTTTAGTAATGGCTCTTCAAAAAAACTAAAAAGAAAAAGAAAGAGAAAAGAGAAAAGAGAAAAGAGAAAAGAAGGCTATATAGCTATTTCACTGTTAATATATATCTTTTGCTGATGCCCACAATGTCAGATTAAAGAAATATTGGTCAAACTAGAAGAATACAGAATTAAATTGAAAGTTAACCACACTGGGGCCTTTGTCATCCAAGATGTCAACTACAACAGAAACCCTGTCTTCACTTCTTTAAAAAATCCAAACATACCATGAGCATTGTCCACATTTACATATATATCTTAAAACTTGCTTAAAAACTGTGCAAATCTCAGTTACCTACTATACTGGTGTCACTTTATCTTGTTTACCACGGAAGCCTTTTTTGTAATAGATGAGGACAGTAGGGAATATTTGTATGTCAGTTGAATAAGGGTATTTCTTTTTGTGATAGACAAGTATTTGTTAAGGCACACTTAAGAGAAATTGTTCCCTTCCTTCAAGATGTTAAAGAAAACTCTCAATAAGCTTTATTAAATGCATGCGTTTATATAAAACCAACTAATTAGTTAAAACTTTTCAATTCAAAACATTAGTTGATATGGATAATATAGTATCTAATAATAATATATTAAGTATTATAATCAGGGGATCTTGCTACTAATGATTCACAAGATTTCCTGAATATCAAAACATTTTGAAAGCCAAATGGATATATCATATACTGTAATGAATTTTTACAATAGCTTTCCTAGTTTACTGCCTTCCAAATGTCTTATTATTATACCCCAAGAGATCTCCCAAAATCCCAAAATCCATAATGGTAAGGAGCTCTGGAATATGCACTTTCAACAGATCCATACCCTCATAGCAAATTTCTTAGAACTGCTCTTCATAGTAAACATATCTATATGCCAAGAAGATTTTCATAGCTACCATGCTATGGTATATCAGAATGATTTTAGCTTTTCTTAGTTTCCAATCCTTCTCTGAAAAGAGAAGTTTTTAGTCTTCACTTCTTCTGGAGCAAGTTAGAGGATACACCAGATTTCTTGGGTTCAAGAAGGTTTATGGTTGTCGAGGAGATGCAGTGGCTCAAAAAGCCATTGTAGCATAGGGTTGCTTTTTTTTTTTTGGGAGTGGATTTGTATCTGTGATGGTCTTAATGCATTTATCCAAACTATTGGCTTTAACACTATTTATCTGGGCATTTGTGAAGTATTTCCCTTTTGTTGGCTCTCAGGCTCTGACCATCAGCTTTATTAGATCAACCTGGGTTTTAGGATTACAAAAGAAGAACTACTATTGTCTTACTCCATATCATATATCATTTTATAAAACTGATCTCACTCATTTTGCTTATTTTATCTCTAAACTAAAACATCCCAAAAGTTATAATTTAATTTTCCTGGATTCCTGGATTTTTTATAGCCACTTGATGTTTCCAATCAGCCTTTTCCAAATATATAACATTTTAAAGACACAGTCTGAGGCACTGTATTCTAGGGTGAGGTAGTTCCTTGGATTTTTATAAAAGCAGTAAAATGATGCATAGTGATCTCCAGCGTGGCATTTGCCTTTTTCTGCAGCTGCTACACACTGGGTCAAGGTATTCACAGCAATGAATTATTACTGATAGATTGACTGATTTTATTTATATCCCACCTATCTACTTTGACAAGTACTCAAGGCAGCTAATAAAAAATTGAAAAGCAACAAGAGAATATATGAAGCTAAAAACACAAATTTAAAATTAACAGTAAATAAGTCCTAACATTATTTAATAATTAAAAATCCAGAGAAAGAGATAGGTGTTTACAGATTAAATCAACAACACTTGAATGAAGGCCACATGCAACTTCTGAGGAAACACATTTCATAGCCTGAGAGCACCACATGCCTCTTCTACATCCTCTTCTACATGCCAGAAACACAGGTCTTTGACAGCAGATCCACCTTAAAAAAAATCTCTCATATAGTTCTTCACAGCTGTATGGGTTCATAACAGGTGAGAAGGTCCCTTAAACAGCTAGGTTCATTACTCCAAGATCTGCCTTCTGATCATTCATGACAAACTCAGGTCCCATTTGCATTTATGGTTAGCTGTGAATTTTATTCTGCAGCTACAGCCTTTTCTTTGAACAAGGTGCTATAGGAAACTGATTCATTTTAGCTACAGAGAAGCTTACCATTGTAGTCTCAGCCAATGTCAGCAGGACCCTCAGTAGAAAATAGCCTGAATGCTGACTTCATGAGTGCAATTCATCTCTTCAGCCTTCCCCCCCCCCCCTGTGATTTCTATGCATGCCCACTTATCCCATTATCTATGTCAGAGGGAAAACAGAATCAGTAGTTGTGATTTGTATCTATGATGATTTCTTTCTTGGTGCTTAACCAAATCCCTTATTAACTGCTCCTCATTCCTCCCTGAAAAGGTAAGGCATTTCATTCTTCAATTTTATGCTAGTTTCCTACATGAAGGTTTTTTGTTCAGTCCTAGATGATGATCAGATACAAAAACCAGAAACAAAATGTAAGGCACAGAATATCATTTCTAAATGAGACTTCTACAGTGCATCAAGAATTTTTATGCATTTAAAATAAAATATAAAATACAAATTCTAAATATTAAAGCTATGTCTTTAGTCCATTACAGTCAGGACTGCATGGGATAATAAGTTTAATTAGAAGACTTAATCAACTGAAACTCTGATTGATTAGTTAGTGAACATCAATTGTAATCAGTGGTGAAAAAAACCAACAACTTCGAGTTTAAGGCCAGATTTTTTTAAAGACTATTTTGGTTCATGTCTTGTAGGATATCCTTGATATAACATAAGAGGAGCCCTAATATATCAGCAAAAAGCTATTTAATTCAGCATTCTGGTCCCACAGTGATTGCTGGATATGTATATGGAAACTACAAGTGAAAAAGCCATTATGGCTTTACAAATTTTATAAATAAATAAAAAATAATAAATAAATAAATAAATAAATAAATGTAGCATTCTCCTGCTCAGATTCCTTAACAAGTGATATCACTGAATCAAACCTGTACTGGAAGTAATATATGCTTGCTGCGACTCCTGATACTATCATAATTTTTACAATTTTTTTCTCAAAGCCATCCAAGTGTGTGGATATCACTGGATCTTGAATGTCCAGTAGGACATTGAAGAGACTGACTATACATTGATTATCAGAACACCAACCCTTAAGTTTCCTTTGTCTAACCCCTCAGTTCTTAAGTATATTCACAATAGCCTATTCAAAAATATAGTTAATTTGAAATTGGTTTTGGCAATATCCACTTGTTTGTATTAAAAGCCATTTGGAAAAGGCCAAAGGTCTATGAACCATTACTTGGGAATACATTTCCATCTAATCAATTACTAAATCTTCAGCTTTGACTCTTCATATTTGGAATTAAAGTCTCTTTCATTTGTTCCAAGTGATCAAACCACCTCCACATAATTCTTCCACCCTGTGTACATTATAGTCAGCATGCATTTATTCTGGACCCAACGTTTCCTTGTTTTACCAAGCACATTTCTTAAGTAATCCATTCCCACTATATTCAATTTACTTTTATGTTTCTCCTGACATGCCCAGTTTTTATAACTCTAATCTTTGTTGCATTAAACAGTCTAAGATTCATTGAAAGTCATTTAAGTTTTCAGTCAACAACACAGCATCATCTGCATATATGTACTGTACATTCACAACTTACATGTCACCACAAGTATTTCTTACACTTCTACCTATAAATATATTAAACAAGTATGGGAATATCATCCTTATCTTCCTCCCTGTTCAGTGTTGAACCATTTACCAAGCAATCTGTTTATTCTCATGTATGCTTTATTTCCATCAGATACCATTCTTACTTTAGTCAGAACCAACCTTCAGGTCCATATTTGTGGAAACATTCTAGAACTCAAGTTATTCACATTATTACATGTTTTCTCTGAAACAAGAGACATATAACTTTTATTTATCATAAACCATTGATTGTTTCTCAATGACCTGAAAAACAGCAAAAATTTGCTCAGCATACTGCTTGTCCAGTGTTGCCAATTATTTTTTGTATCATATCCAATTTTCAAATCCATACTCTTTGTTACAGTAAACAACAAATCTAGTAATCTACCATTCACTACAAATTGTTTGATTTCTCCACCAGCAATTTGGCATTTTCCATATACATATCCCCAACTAACATGGCAATAAGGATTTCTCTCAAATTTATCCATAAATACATTAAGTAATTACAATTACCTTTCAAACCAATATACTGTTGCCCACACCCTACCAAGAAGTAAATGCATTGTACTGAGAGATTAAGATAAATAAATATTTAAAAATACTGTCAAATGAAGCAATATGTTACTATGGTCTTGTAAAATCTCATCATTTAGGTTTATAATAGTGTAATAGTTTCTTTGCAAAAAAAAAGCAAAAACAAGACTGTGGTGAACTGTGAAGCCATGGTGTATAATTATGCCCCTTCTAAGGACTGTTACTAGGTTCAAGCAGCTCTATATGGCTTATCCTGCAGCTGTCATCAGCTCTCTGGAGCCATCTATTTTAATGTCCTATATCACAAACTGTGGAACAGATGTTGATCTGTATATAACACTCATAATACATCTCTGGCATTGGGTAATTCACACATAATGGCCTTATTGTGCTGAAGCAGAATTAGGATTATACTTTCAGCCTTGTTCTCAATATTTTTTCCTCGAAGTTCAACACCGCCTGTCTGCAATGCAGTGCAGAATACTTATTTTGCTTCTCTAAAGCCTATTTTATTCCATTTGATGGAAAATACATTTCTTTTTGTGATTTTTCAGAGAGGAATGTCTGGTGAGATTTTTCATGGTAGAGAGTGATTTTTTGGTAGTCAGATACAAGATAATGGAGGTAGGTATGTGTGTGAGTGTCCTGTTTTCATTTTTAAAACTCTTTAGAAGGTTATCTTTCTTTAACTAGTTGCAAGCAAATATATTGTGACAGAGCTCTTCAGATGGCATTTTTCAAATCAGGGAGTTAAAGGGAATAAAGTGACCTGAGAAAGGAGCAAAAGAAGCATACTCAGCCATCACAGAAGAGCAAAATAAGCCCCAAAATAACTTCCTAAAATTCTAAATAAATCCTATAGAAGCCTAAAAGCCTTGAGGAAAACAAAACTTCCTTTGTAGCAGGAGAAAATGCTCAGGAAACAGATTTTGGCATAGAAACTGTTTGCAACAGTACCTTTATGTGGAAGGAGTTAATGTTTAGGCATTTGCGTGTCCAGCATCCTTCATTATGCATGAACAGCTGCTTATGAGGGTTTCGTTGAGAACAATCATGCTCTAGGTGTCAATATAGGACATCAGTGAGGGGACACTGGGGACAAAAGTAAAAGCTAATCCCAGTCCAGGTAAAGTCTTCAACCAAAGCTAATGCATCGTAAAGCTTCTGTCAACAGTACTGCATTCCATCATGATATTGTCTTTCAAAGTTCTGTCATGCCTGAGGCTAAAATATTTTAAGGCATATTTTGAAATCCAAATTTCTTCTCAAAATAGGTCACTAAATACATATTGAAAAGCACAGTTTTCCGCCAAACGTACATCTTATTTTGATATGCTAAATAAGCTGGAAACTGTATTGTCATATTCAGGAACAAGTTGAAAATAGTTGTATTGCTGCGTTCCAGTTGCTACATTCACTGGATGTGCGTGTGTGTGTATGTGTGTTGTTATGAATATATGATTGTTCAAGCATACTTAGGTACATTAAGATTCCTTTGCTTTGAAGTTCTTCTGGGAAGCTAACTTAATTCTTGTGACAATCTTGTTTATATCCTTTCCTGCTGTTCTGATAGTGTTTGGAAGATAAAATACATATATATTTTTGAAATTTTGTGAGCTGTGTTGGATGTTTCTTATGTGAAATAAATAATGTAAATACATAATGTGCAATACTGGAATATAGAATATGGTTAGGGCAAAATTTTGAAGCCCAGGTGAATTAGATAAAATCTTCCAGGATTAATGGGAATTGTAATCTACACTTCTGGAACATGCTAGTTTGGAGGAAGCTGAAGCAGTTTGGGTAGTCACTTAACTATCAGGACCACAGTTTCACATGTCTTCACTTGACCAAATGTTTTCCTACTCCAACAGTCACTGGCTCCTTTTCCCATTCTTCTTTAGATTCACTGGTTTTATTACTGTATTCCAGCTCATTCCTTGAAGTTTATTAGCTTAGGAGAGCAGCCATTTTTAAAAGTAGGATGAGGATCAGTGTTTTAAAATAAGAAGTTTCTGATGCATTTGCAAAGCCCATTGTAGCACTGAACTTCTCTTTCATTCCTTGAAGTTAAAATGGCTCTGGATATCAATTAATAAAGTAGCCCAGAAGCAGGCAATTATATCCTGAGGTCCACCTGCAGAGCTTAATTTTCCTTCATGTGAACCATAGAATTCTCCCCAACTCTGACTGTTGTAACTGTGGAGTCCTTGGGGTTCTCTGAACTTGGTTCTTTTCTTGCAAACGTTTCATTACCCGGCTAGGTAACATCTTCAGTGCTGTTGTAAACTGAAGGTCCAGTTTCCTGCCATTCTGAAGTGAGAAACTGATGAAAATATCCTGAAATAGACTGTCATGTTTTTTTTAAAAAAAAAAAAATCCCCAAATGCATTTCCCATTTAGTCCTGCATACATTTGTAATGTGGCTTCACTAATTTTGGGGTCCTTGCCCATAAAAAAAAGAAAAAAAGTTAATTGAGCCCTGCCCTGGCCACCAAAAGATTGTCGACTTCTGAAAGAGGACATGAACGGTTTTATTTTGTTTTAAATCTACTCTCTGCTCCTCAAGAAAATATACTTTAAATAAATACTATATAATTGACTAATGCTTCACTTAAAACAAAAGAAACATTGCTAATACCATGTTGATTCATTATATAGGGGGTTTTGTTTTGTTATCTAGAACATTATCTCCTAAAATTAGATAGAAAGCTGGGGCTCCTTTTTTTCAATATGACAAAGACACATTTATCTTTCGGCTTTTCCTGAAAGGTTAACTTTTCCCCTTGGTTGCATATTTAACATTTCATTTACATTGTCCTCTGCCTGGAAGAGGATTTCACCCTGTCTTTTTCTGATTTTCCCTTCTTGAACACATGTCATCCTGATGTCCCAAGTCTTATAAAAACCTCCTCTCTTTTGCTCCTTGAGCACATCCTGATTTTTATGAACTAGAAGCTTGTTCAGCATGCCTCTACTGACCTGAAAATATTTTACCTTCAGGAAAAATTGGGTAAATAATTAAATAATTAGTAATAAAAGATTTGCCTTGCTTCTGTTCTTAAGTATTAAATCAATCACAGATTAACTGAAGTTTTCTCTGCAGGCTCCCTCCTATTCCCTTTACTGAAGAAACACCTTTTCCTTTTTGTTGGATTTCATGAGTCATTTTCTTCCCATTGTATCTCCTCAGGCGTTCTCAGAGGGCACCTTAAGTCCTTTGGTTGTACAGTTTTGAAGTGTGCAATTTGGCAACCACTGACTGAATTAAATTAACAGGAGGCACTCTGTTTCTGTTTGTGTGTGTGTGTTTTTTTTTAAATTAAAGTTCTCCTTTTAAAGTCCCCACAGAACTTTTTTATTTATTTTTTCTATTATTGTTGAATAAATGAGAGAGAGAGAGAGAGAGAGAGAGAGAGAGAGAGAGAGAACAATGGAAATGGAAATGTGTGGGCTTCTTGGTTGTTTGGTTTATTCAGCTGGATGATTATTGTAATTTTGTTCATATTCCTGAAGGCAAAAAAAAAAAGAGGCTAAAGTCTATTCTCATTTGATTTCATTCTATGACTTCGGAATGGAGTGGAGGACTCACTAGATGTTAGCTGTTAAATGTGTATATCTGGAGGACATGCTAACAGCTGTTGATGCCCTTAAATGCAAATTTTCATTCAGATATAATGGTATTGTGCTTAATTTTTTTTAGATTTTTTTTTAATCCCACCTTTATTATTTTCATAAATAACTCAAGGCGGTGAACATGCCTAATATTCCTTCCTTCCTTCCTCCTATTTTTCCCACAACAACTACCCCATGAGGTGAGTTGTGCTGAGAGACAGTGACTGGCCCAAAGTCACCCAGCCGGCTTTCATGCCTAAGGCAGGACTAGAACTCACAGTCTCCTTTCTAGCCTGGTGCCTTAACCACTAGGCCATTCCTGCTTCAACCCATATTAACAGTCAGAAGGATGTGTTTTTGGCGACAGTAGTGTCAATGGTTATGCTTCTGTTCACATCGTGTTTATAGCGGAGAAGTCTTAATGTAATAGACAGCCTTTAGGCTATTGGTACATCTAACCTGATACTGCTTACTCTGTGTGGCAGCAGTTGTCTGGGGAAAAGAGGGTTTTTTTCCCATATCCCATTCATGTTTCTATAGCTCTTCCCTTTCAAAAGTGGAATTTTTACACATTGTCTGTTTCTGGAAGAGTGAGTGAGTTGACCTGGTTTGAAGTCAAACTCAAATCACAATCCATGCTGACACAAGTAATCGTCTTACTACTGTTGGATAAATTTCTTCCAGGGTGGAATCAGTTTGATAAATCAGTTGATCACATCTGATGGAGAACTGCCATTTCTAGCAAAGTCTGGACAGCAGAAGGAAGAAAGAAATGACATTAGAAGTCCTTAGACAGAAAACTTTGGCTAGAAATATGAGACCCAGGTTTTGCAACATCTTTTATGTACTTCATATATCCATTTCTCATCAGAAGTTGGCATGTCAGCTTTGCTTTATCCCACATCTCATTTTTTTTAAACAGTTTATTCATCCTGTTTATGAATGTTTAAATGGTTTTTGTAAATTCATATCAGAAAATGAAGGAAAGAATGTGCAGATACCTAGCCTGAATAATACTGCAGTATTGTTTTCCTGCAGCATGCAGTTTAGGAGCTTGCTGATTTAAGGAGATCCAACCTAGCCAAGGGCTCTATGTAACAAATATCACTGCACTGTGCTGCACCCACAATCTGTGAAATTTTTGATCTGGCAATGCTTAACTGTAGCTGAGGGTTTTATGAGATGGAATTTAAAACAGCATTGTGCCTCTCTTCCCAAAGGAGTGACAATAAACATTTTGTGTCACATCAGTTAATCTGTGTATCGTTTGCATTATAGGCATCTTATTTAAGACTGTTACCATACAGTTTTGATGCATTTCTTTCTACCCATCTGGAACCAGATTTTCTCAGTCAGGTTGTTTAATCTGTAAAGTGCAAACTGAGAAGCTGGAAAACATAATTTGCAAAACCAATGATGATAAATAAACAGAATAGTTATACATTAGTAAGGATAGGATGACCAAAAAGCGTATTACAGCAGAATATCTGAGTCTTGAAACAGTGTCATGATGGAAAGGTAAGCTATGCTAAGCTGTGATGGGGAATGGGTGTTCTATTCTCAGAGTTTATTTATACCACGGGGAAAAAGGAATATGAGACAGCTTTCCTATGTAGTTGGTTGGCAGGCAGGTAGGCAGACAGATAAAGAAGCTGGCTCAGTACCCTGAACAATAAAATAGCATTCCCCCATCTGTTATACTCCAGTTTGTGTTCCCAGTTCTAATAAACCATTTGATTTTTTATAAGACTGGTTTGTGATTGCCTTTGATATTTATAATTTTTTGGATAATTTATAGTCCAAATTATGGTACAATAAACATAATAAAGTCACCATAACATTATGAAAAAATACGAAAGGCAGAAGATAAGGATTCTTAGAAGGTAGTTAGAATTTTATGCAATTGCTAGGAATGACTTAATGGTTTTTGGCATGTATTTCAGATATGTCTGAATCTGGAACCGAATAAAGCTGGTTCTAATAGATTCAGAACATAACCAAGTAAAAACGCAGCTCCTCCAAGGAGACTTAATCCAAATTCGAACCTTTCCCAAGTGTTGATGATTACTGAAGACACTGAGAGACAGGAAGGTAAATACAATGGGACAATGTGAAGCTTCAAATGGATGATTCAGTTCAACAAAACTTCAGTTGAATCATCTCACTGAAGCAAATTTGTAAATCAAACTGGTGACTGCTTCAAAGCAACACATTGAACCAGCTGGCTTGAAAGCAGTTCAGAGGCTTTTCTGCTGCTTTTCAGATTCTGACAGGTAATAGACACTGTTACATAACCTCAAAACAGTAACTCATCTCTTCATCGCTACCTAATTGGGTTTCTGGAATGCATTCTATCTAGGATTGTCTAAGGCCACCCAGAAGCTACACTTGGTCCAAAATGCAAAGGATTATTTACTGACTTGTGCTGGGCACCAAGAATATATAGCGTGAGATATATGAGTGAATGAATGAATGAATGAATTTTACATGAATAAAAGATAATACAAACCTAGAAAAGATATACAAACAAAAAAAGAAAAAAAATAGATAGAAAAGAAGAGAGAAAAGAAAAAGAGAGAGATATAAAAGGTGACTTCCCCTTCCCTCCAAACAAGTATAAAGATTTTCAGTAGCTTAAGATCATCTCTAGTATTAAAAAAAACCCCTCTTTTTCCCATTTGTCATCCCTTAATAATAGCCTAATTGTAAAAAATTCATTCATCAATCTTGCACATCAAAAGCAGTAAAAGTACCAGAAATAATAACACATATATTTTAACTTTAAACAAACAAATCCATTATGCATTTTAACTAAAAATTTCTCTAATAAGTAAAACGTAAAAGATTCATCCCTATAGGCATAAAAAATACCAACACAGTAACATATATATATCTTAAACTAAATTAAATAAGTCCCTTTTATATTCAAATTTATAACTTTCTTTAACAAATAGGACATAGAAAGTTTATCTTCATATGAAAAAAAATCCTCACTGTACAAGAAAAGATAAGATTCCAATAGTAACAGCCCAGAATCACAACTTATACAACTTCACCCTGATCAGATAACTCCACTTTGAATTCCTTTTTCTTCTATTTAAGAGGCTTGATCTTCAGCTGTTTCTTCAGACAAAATCCCACATAATAATCTCTTATTTTTCCCTGTCTGTTTTCATACTACCCTTCTGTGGATCCAAAATAAGATGGCTTTCAGAGTCAGTCTTCTGATTTATAATCTGAATGTCTTCTTTAATTGTTAAAACATCATCTAGTATAACTTGTAAGTCCTATATGGTTTCTTTCTCCATGTCACCTTGTCACCAAAGTCAAACATTTTTACGTCCCATTTCAAATCCACATCTTCTTCTGTGTCTTCCATATAACTTTTATAGTTATATAACTATATCATCCTCAAATGATCCAAATCATCCTCAGCCTCTGTTTTATCCAACAAAATTTTTTCTTCTTCTATAACCTCTGTTAACTCCACTTTAGGTGTATCAAAAACTTTTCTTTAAACTTACTTAAATCTTCTTTCTTCAGGGATAGAAGCAAATTCTCCCAGTATGCAGCAACGCGACCTTCAGAAGGTCTTTAATTCTAAATAGGTTGTTAACAGATCCTTTGTCAATTAAAAGAGGAAGTATATGTGAATCTGGTGTCCTTTTGAAGGCTCCGAACTGTGGCTTGGGCTCAATGTTTCCCATGACTCCCAGTGCGCTCAACCCACTGGAGATTGCTAATTTGAAATCTCTTCACAGGGAGCCTCTGTAAGGAGTACTTGAGGGAGATCCAATTATCTCCTTTATCCAGAGATGGTTCTGAAGAGTGGGATTCTTCTCCAGCTCCTCTTAACTGCCATGGTTGTCAGTTTTGCAAAAATGGAACCAACTTCAATCTGCTATTACTCCCCCAGAAGTCCCAAGAATACATAGTGTTTTATGATCTGTATTGGTTGTTGATAGGTTTCTGATTTCTGATACAACTATTCTGTGTAGAATTGCTAGTGATCTCTCATTTTCATGATATTAGGAAAGCTTAGGTTAGGAAAAGTTCCTTCTCTAATGTGACCCCTATACTTTGAACAACTTGTCCCCTGAAGTAAGAGTTGCTCAAGCACTGACTACCTTCCTGAAGGTTATTCTTCAGAGTAAGAAAGATGTCTTTGATGGAAATCTGGGTTCATTTTGTTAACTACTATGGATATTTTAATGTTATTATTTCATTAAATTCTCTGCCTATCAGAACTTGTTTGGGATGGCAAGGCTAGCATTCTTTGAGATTCATTTACTTCCTTAGATTCAACTTCTTCACTGTGGACCATTCAAAAACTTTGCTCTTCTTGTGATAATGTTACATCTTTGTGTTTGTCCTGACAACCCAAATGGGAACTCAGCTCAGCTGTCATCATTTTAAATGGGCTCAAGGCTGAGCTTAGTTTTAGAGGCATTCTTATGTCTGTTGACAGTAAGTGAAGAAGTGTCCAAGTATTGGGCCAAATTTTTACTGCTCTAAATGTAGACCTGGGCTGGCAAGGCTACAAATGCCACTTTTTGTGTATCAGTCTCTTTCTTTATGGCTCATTGCTTTGGTGCTACTGTTAGTCATTGGGCCATTCAGCTCCCACTGCTTCTCTTAACCAACAAGCCACAACCCTGACACCACCAGTTCCTGCTAGAGATGAGTCCTTTCTGGAAGAGACAAAACTTGCCAGCGAGTTATACCAGCCTGCTGATACTCCAGGATATCTAGTAATCTAGTAATCAGGACAGCAAAGCACAAGCCTGTGGCATACAAAAAAAGTATGCGGACAGATAAGAGTTTTTGAAAGTTAGTATTTTTAAATTCAAGTAGGACACTTCATTGATTCAGTCAACTTCCCTTTGGGTTATTTCAAAGCTATTCTGCTATCCTTTCCTTAACTCTACTATTTCTGCCCTAAAAGTGGCACTGGGATGAGGGGATATTATTGTGATAAACCCCTTGAAGCTATCCAACCAAATTTGGTATGGTTAATTTTCTCTAAAGGACCTACCATCCCTGCTATTTTCAATCTACTCTGCCAAAAGCAAAGCAGCTTCAGGTAATTTAAATTTTCATCATTATAACCTATGGACAAATCTTTTTCTAAATAAAATCTTGAATCTCAAAGTAACTTGAATCAAAAGTTGTGGATGGAGTTTCCATCCATTCTTGAAAAACAGATGTAAATCAAATAATGCAGTAGCTGAATCCCCAATTTTAATAGAATTAGGTAATTGGTATGGTTTTAATGAACTGCTTTTCTCTAAAACTAGACGGATTTCTTTTCAAGCTCTCCATATAAGAAAAATGTCTGGAAGGAGATGAAAAGGTCTAGCACTAAATGATTGATTGACTGACTTACATTAGTTTTCTTTTTGGAACAAGAGTATTCCTAAACAAAATACTTTTATTTCTCATTGTGGGACATAGGAGAGCACAGAATTATGTGCTTGCTTGGGAAATGGGAAAATGGAAAATGGGAATTTATGTGTTTGCTTGGAAAATGCTGGATGTTGAAGTTTCACTTTTTCTGCCACTGTTTGCTCAACATCAGTTTTCCAGTCCTATTCTATTTCATTTTCTGTAGCTTGGGTACTAGCTGAATAAAACATACACCATTTTAAACTGTAATTCATTAACTGTAATAAAAACAGCTGTCTTGTCTGAGGATATATTTATGCTTACTTATACAAATTGGGAAAAAGAAAGGGAGAAATAGTTTATTCCCTTTCTCAGAATTGAAGATTTTTTGGAAATATTGTGGATTCTTAAGGAGAACTGTGTATGTGCTGCCTGTTGTTTGCATATCAATTGCTAAGAACAAACATTGTATGCTTTTGGGGAACCTCAGTTTGAAATCACTGCACTTGTGCAAAAGGTTCAGAGCTTATTTTTTCTGAAGCATGGAACAGTATGCTTGTTTCCTTCTGAAGGGAATCTTTGCCTGAAATAACACAGAGCCAGGAAACAATAAATCAAAGAAAGATAAAGAACGTGTTTTTTCCCTGAAATTTGGCAGACTTCATTTCCACAGAAGCTGATATTATCATATCAATTTTAACTTTAAGGAAACATTCAGACATGCAACCACCAACCTAATTATTACTTACTTTTACAATTGATGTCCTCATTTGTTTGTTTGTAGACCATTCTAGGTGACCAGCAATACAAATCTAGTACGCACTATCCAAATAAATAAGATTATGTTACCTGACTTTGGAGCAAATGGAGATCTACCACATCTCTCTATCTAGACTTCTCGTCATTCCTGTCTGGCCTTTTCTGTCACGCAACTGTTATTCTGTTATTCCACTTAGCATATGTCTACTTCTTTGCTTCTTCTCAAGCTGTTTTATAAGCCCTGTAAGCCCCCTTCCACACCTGTAGTAGAATAGCCATCTAAATCTTTCTCTGAAAGAATCTGAGAAAGTGTTCATTGGACTGACATACGCCTTGAGAAGAAACAGGAGGCAACTGGCAAAAAGCCTAGATAAGATGTCATGTATAGGCATAGGCTTTGGGATCTTAGCAGGAAGACATAGGGGAGAAAAAAAAAATAGAGGAGCAGGCAATGGAGAATTGACCAAGCTGCAAACATTCAGCAGGTAACAAATAGCTTCCCTTCACAAAGTGTTTGTAACACTGAGCTTCTGCTATAAAATGAAGGCTGGCTGTGCTTCCTCCTGGAAAAGTGCTAAACCCATGCTCCCTCTGAGTAATAAACTTGGTACAGAGTAAAACCTTTCCCCAGGAGGTGTGTTATTGTGAGTTGCTGCAGCAGAGCAAAAGGGGCATTTATCTCCACAGAGGTAGCATTTGACTCTTTGTGGTTCATACAAATCTCTTTTAAAGTCATTGATCGCCACTGTCAGTGCGATTAGTGGAAGCTACAACGCAGAGCATGTTTATAAAAATATGGATGGAAGAAGGAAAGGGGTAAGATAAATCTCTTAAATTCTGTAAGAGATTTAAACATACTGGAAGAAAAAAAATGTTGGCTAAAAAGAACAAGAAACAACTTTCTTTGTACCTGCCTGATTAGAGCAGGCTTGTGGTAATCAGTAAAGTGAGCATCTGCTACCATCAAAGACCACGCAGGGTGAGCCCATTAAGTCAATTTGCGCAAAGATTCATACTTGGACCTGACCCAAGACTCCAAATAGATGTACACTCAGTTCATCAATATAAAATTTGGAAAGCTAGTAAGTTTGATGCTGTTAAAGCATTTTATATATCTCTCATGTGAATTTGAGAAGAGATTGAAAAAAAAAAACGTTTTAAAAAATTGCATGCATCAGCACTTTATAGCTGAACCCCAGAAGTATTTATCCTGACAAGGAAGAGCAACAAAAGTTACAGAAAAGCTATAATATTCATCCTTATAGGCACAACTGATAACTCCCCTGTGATAGACAAACTCTCCTTCCCTGCTTACATAAGGTTATAAGCTGAAATCCTCAAAAATCAGAAAGTAATTTGTTTTATTTCCATCTGGAACAAATTGAATTTACTTTCTATGAACCATAAAACACCCCTTACCCATCCCATTCCAGATTTGGAGACACATAATTCTAAAATCTCATGTTATTACTTCAACATTCTTGAATTATGTTACCCAACAATATATACTTGATTTGTCATCTCCCACTTTCCTCTTTTCTATCCTTAAAATACTGCAGAATATACTAAACTGAGATGGAGTGATTGGCTTAAAGTCAGCCTTTGAGCTTTTCAACAAGCAGAGCTTTGAAACAATGTGCTTTCAGATAAAGGTTTTATTGTGCAATCATCCAGCTTATTAACAGAATTTTATAGGAGATCCAGATAATGTCATCTTCCACTTGTTATCCATGTTTATCCATTACTTCCATCTTCTTTCTTACAAGAGAAAATTCATTAAGGAAGATATAGTATGTAGCTACATCATGTCCCACTTTGGCCTTATATTGTATTATGGTTGCAAAGAAAATGGAGCAATCAATTTCATTAAAAAAAAAAAAAAAAGTATTTTCAGTATGGGAAAAGGTCTGTGTCATCCTGCTCCAAATACTGCTGTATTACAAGCATTTTACTTAAGTTGACTTCCTAACTACTACTACTACTATTACTTCTTCTTCTTCTTCTTCTTCTTCTTCTTCTTCTTCTTCTTCTTCTTCTTCTTCTTCTTCTTCTTCTTCTTCTTCTTCTTCCTCTTCCTCTTCCTCTTCCTCTTCCTCTTCCTCTTCCTCTTCCTCTTCCTCTTCCTCTTCCTCCTCCTCCTCCTCCTCCTCCTCCTCCTCCTCCTCCTGCTCTTTCGTCTGAATAATACTTATAACTTTCCTTCACTTTAGTGTATTTCCATATTTCAATGTTGTCACTAAAGATTTCACCTGTTCCTAAAAGTGACTGCATTTGTCTAGATGACTTTTATATAGTTTTAAATTATCCACATAGAGTAAATATGAAACTTTTGTCCTTTGGCTGATGACATTTTATTCAAAATTGTCAGTGGAATTAGAGCCATATTAAAAAGCAATGGAAACAATCCCTTGATATATTCTTCTGATTCTGACTTTAATTTTTTTCTGTATTTGACATCAGTTTTGTCTTCCATTCTACCATTGCATTATATGAAAATGTCAGGATTTTCTCATTATTTCCAAAAAAATCCATTTTTTTTAAATCCATGTATGGTATACTAAATTGGAACTTATTTGTATTCAATCCAAGCCATATTAAGATTTGTTTTACAGCTTTTAAAGTTTTTAAATATTATTTTATAAATCAAAAACAGTCTTTTATACTTCTAGAATTTTTGAAATCCTCTTTTTGCTCTACCAGCTACAATAAATTTAAGATCAGATCTTTCTAATGTTATTGGCAATGATTCTTGTTAACAGCTTGAATGCTATAGGGAAATACGTGATTGGACAAAAACTGTTTGGTGTTGTTTCTTTAGTTTTATCTTTCATGATTAGAAATGTTCAGCCTAAAGTGACCCAGTCATCTGTTAATCCTTGCTGCAACATTTCACTGAAATTGTTTGCAAAATAAGAATGTAAAAAGGAAAGATGTTTGAGCCAAAATTTATGATTTCCTGCTGCAATCAAATTCTTTGCCTTTGTTTGTACTTTTAAAATTTTTGCTGTTACAACAATATTTATTATTTGGTTATCCCATTTTTTCCCAAAATCCCAATATTTCTTTCTTGTTTTAAGGGATTCGGCTGGTTCTGTGTTTTCAGCTAATCTTTGAAACAAACAATGCTGATATGTCTCAAATTGTCTATTTTATCAGAATTGCTTAATCCTACTTTTATATTGTTCATTTTTCTTCAACGTTGTCATCATTCTTTGTTCTAATTCTTTCATGATTTCTGTGGTTGCTCTGCTATCCAGAATGCATCACTTTTAAAAATTTGTTTCTGTTTTCTCATTTTTCAATTTTTGTTGCTTTAAATTTTATACGCTGCTGATATCTTTTAGAAATTTATTTTCTAATCTAATTCTCCACATTGGCATCTGATTTTTGATTTGTGACTTGCTTTCAACTTAGAACCCAGTTCTATTACAATAACTTTTGTGAAGTTGCACATGAGCTGAATCATCTGTTTAATTATTTTTGTCTTAATTGATTGGGCCACCCTGTTTACATCATGCACATTTGTATGTAAATATTTATTTTGTAGATTTCAGAGAAAAAAATCTTTGTCTTATGTTTTTCATGCATTCCAAAACTTTTTTCTCTAAGTTTTTTGTTGATAGTCAGATAACTGTAGTTCTATTTCATTATATTGAAAGTTCAGAATTTTAATTTGCTGCATCCAAATGAATGTTTATTGACTTGTTCTTCTATTGCTTTTGTAGCACATTTTTATTTTCAGTTCCAAATCTTTTGTATAATAATAAAATATTGCATTATAATAAAATATAATTTTATTAAGAATTTTGACTATAATAGTGAAATCTAATACAAACTAAAAGAAAAAATAGAGAAAAGGAGTAAAAAAGTGCAAGGAAAAAGAAAGAAAAAAGAAAAAGAGAAGAAAAAGTAAGAATATAATAAATATACATAAATATAGAGAAAAGAAATATATAAAGAAGCGACTTCCAACCATTACAAGTATAAACAAATTTAGTAGCTCTTAACCCTCTCTAAAGTTCCAAAATTTTCTCTTCATGCCATATCTCATCTCTTATCTATAAATAAATCCATAAATAAATCCATAAATAAATCCATCCTTTTCAGTCCTGGTGTCAACAGAAAGTCCAAAAAGTGTAGCCAGAGGTAACAACGTATCTTATTTTAACCTTGATTAAATAAACCAACTTTATAGTTCTTCCTTTTACTTCTAATAGTCTTAATCTTTAGTTTATTCAAATATTGTCATAGGATGTGGTTTCTTTTTATTTCTTCTTTCCTTCATCATGCAGAGTTCTTCAAGGCTTTAACAAGCCTCTTTGTAAATCCAGTAGGAAATCCAGGTCAATGTCATTTGTATTTCCTTTTTAAATTATTAAACCTCAGCCAGTTTCTCCTGTAGATCCATTGAAACAACCTTTTACAAGTCATTCACTTGGCCTGTCAGTTGTAAATCTACTTTCAATGCCATCTCTATCTTATCAGATAAAATTTGTTCTACATCTCTCATTTCTTCAATAACATCTTTTGGACATAGTCTATCCATAGAAGCAGACATCATTACTGACATTGTTGATATTGTGGCTACTATTTTCTGATTCCATTCTTCAAAAGTCTCCTTCAGTATTTTTATTGTCATATTGCTATCTTTATTTAACTGAAATATTGGAAGCCAGGGAGGCTAGTGGCCTTACATGCAGAGTCAACTTACAATTAAATATGGAAGAACATTTCATTCTACCATAAAAATTTCCCTAAAATTGTCTTCTACTTTAAAATAATTTCAAAGCAAATTATCTTCCATCAACTTTAATGAAAACTTGTTATAAAAAATGCAGGACAGTGTTCTGTCCTGCACAAACATTGACCATCTCTTTGGGTCAAAGAATGTAGACCAAAATCACAGCAGTTTTGTAAATGTGAGCTTAGAGAGACTTCCAGTGGAACAGGTCTGAGTATGAATTTGTGGTGTTCATTTTTGTGGCAGTTTTTGACTGAACAATTTGTGGCTCGTCGTATTATGGACCTAATGTCTAAATACTGGTGTCTTTGCTTGAGTGGTCATTGAATACTGGGAATTATGATATATATCACAACAGACTGTTAGGATTTGGACTAACCAAATGGTTTGGCTGAGTTGCTTGAGGCATCTGGAGTTATTTGCTCTGTAGGAATTGTTTGTAATGCATCTGCTCCCTCTTTGTGGTAACTTGGCTTCAGAAACTGAATTGTGTTAAGCTGATGGGGAATGATGCTGAATTGCAGCTACAGTCAGTTGAAATATTAACATAACTGAAGTCCATTACTGGAATCTAAAATTCTACATCATACTTAATGGCCATAAAGCAGGGAATCAGCTGAATTTCTCTATAGAGGGAGTTCCAGAATGGAGGTTAGGGGCATTGAAAAAGTTCCTTGTTTACAAAGCCAGATGCCCTTCTGATCACAACAAGACAGATAAAGGCTTAAATAAACAAGCACATGGTACTTCAAATATTCATAATCAGACAAGTAAATTGAGTCCCTCTTCAGACTACCTACAGTAAACTGTGGGCCATGACACATCCAACAGATTATTTACAACATAAAATTGCACCAGAAGATATAGTTCCCTTCAAGCATGCCAAAAGAGACCTGACAATGACCAGTGTTCGGTGTTGTCCAGACTTTTGAAGAAGCAGAGCAAATGTCCAACCATCACTAGTGAGCCTATGCTAAGTTGATAAACTAGGACCATAAAAATAATAAGTTCAAGCCCATATTCATGGGTGACTTGGCCAGTCACTGTCTCTCATTGCAATCTACCTCATAGGGCTATTATTGTGGAGAAAAACTGGAGGAGGGAATGATATGTAAAAACTGGAGGAGGGAATGATAAGCTTTTGGAAGAAAAACAGATATAATTGAAACACAAACAAATAAAAACGTAAATAATATACTATTCAGTTTATCCAGGATAAAATTGGTATTTGAGTGAAATATATAAAAAGGAATCATGTTTGTTTTGGCTGCTGCTGCTGCTGCTGCTGCTGTTCCAGAAGGGAGAATCCAAAACAACTCATTCAAAATTGTAAATGGTTTTGAATAAGCATTAGGAATAATTCTGATGACTGGCTGTGAGGGAGATTGTTGTTGTAGAGTCAATCTAAATCTGAACATTAATGTGGATATCAAATATCTTTCTCTAATGTGGTTATTCTGCAAGTAGTGCCCCATAGCTGGGAAGGCCCTGTCCCCCATTCCTTCAAAGATTACTGATAAGCCCAGACATATACAAAGGACAAACATTAGTTGAGGTTTTGTGTCCCCAAGCCATTCAGTTTTTTAAACTGTGGGCCCAGAAATGCACTGATTCATTTATGATAAAATCAACCAATGTATCTCTGTTTTCAACTGACTAAAATTTCAAACCTGTCTTCAGAGAGCCTCAGATACAGCACAGCAGAATCAGGTAATGATAATTACCTGAGCATGTATAATTGATTCTGGAAGTATTACAACTGGTTTATCCACCTAAACTTGTAAAAGACTCCCCTAACAAGCAAAACTACTGGTTCCCTTAATTATAGTGATGGATCCAAGATCACTTTCAAAAATCATACCTTATCTCCAAAGGGAGTGTAGGTTCTTCTAGAATAGACTTAATAACATTTGCCCAGGCCAATGATCAACCCAACAATAACGTCTTTTTAGAACCTGAATCTTTATCTGGAAGTATAGAATTGAGCGTGAATTGGGATATAACAGGAAAAAGTAATTTAAATGAAAAAAAAATTAATCGAAAAACAAAACTCTTGATAACAAAACTGCCTTCACAAGCACCAAAATCGTGATAGTAACATAATCTGAGTATCTAAATGTATAGGATTTGTTGTCTTTTCTTCTGTTCATTCTTTCTTCAAGTCCTGGGATTAATGAGAAGTAGACATAGTCCTGACATTGGAACCTCTCCTGCCAAAGCAAAATAAGACATAATAGACACATAACATTTATTTGGTATCTACTGAATATTCTTTGTATGTAATGTGATATTATGATACAAGCATAAAAAAACAGAGAGAGATATAATTCCATACGTAATGTGAATTACAGTTTTACTCTCATGAATGTTTCATATTTATTGTTAACATTAAGTTGAAATAGTTTCAGACCTCCTAGCTTGCTCCATTCTGCAGTTCCAGTGAGCATTAGAAATAATATGTGCTACAGTTTTAATTTCTGCATGTGAACTGATCTGAACTATTGAGTTACATGTGCTAAGGCAGTGGCAGAGGTTTTGTTGGCACAAACTGGCATCTCCATATAATTGTAGTTGTAGCAGCAAAATAGAACTGTCACTCAATCTAACTATCAACCTATTTTATTTATTTGTTTGTTTGTTTGATTTATATCCAAAAAAATCTTTTGTGGAGATTTTCCTTTATTTTTTTCCCCCAACAGCAACCCTGTGAGGCTAAAGATAGTGATTGGCTCAAAGTCACCCATTGATTTTCCTAAGGATTCCTAAACTTGAACCTGCCTCTCCCTTGTTCTAGTCCAATACCTTATCCATATACCATGCCAATTCTCTTCAGTTTGATTCCCTGAATGTGCTACTAGATTTTCTACACTAACAGAGGGTAGAACAGCTGTCCTTTGAGATTCTCTCCAAGTCAGTGATTCTATGAACAGTGTTCACAATCCTTGGATATAAACCAAATGGGTGGTTGTCATAAATAAGTATACTTTATAATTCACTGAAAATGATGTCTCATGTATGTCTTCAACACACAATTCCCTGGTGCACAGTGAAAAATTAGAGAGCTCTGAATTAACTAAAAGAAGTTGATACTGCAGTGATCTGTATGTGAAATATAAAATATATTTTAAGACACACTTTTCATCCAGAGTTAGGCTCTAATACCTGATGACAAGTTACTCTGCTTGGCCTTAAGTCTGCCACTCAAGGAGAAAAGTAAGTATCTGGCAATCAGGAAGTGTGATGGGAGATTAATTACTCAGCATCTTTTTGACATTTTTGAGTCTCACAGGATATGGGAAGATATGTGTTGCCTTTGTGTTCCACTTTTCTCCCTCTTGGAAATAACAACGTTGACTTCAAATGCTTCTCTGTACAATCCAAGGCTAATTCCATTTGTCATTTTTAGATAGCCTTTTTCTGCTTCAGTGTTTGGGCTGCTAAAAATGTAGTCCAAATGTATGATGTTCCTGGTTCCTCAGAGGGAAATTGGTTCTTTGAAAGGTGGGGCAAGGACATGCACGGTGAGCTAGAGCCCAACAGTGCTAGGAGGCACTGAAAGTTGCAAAAAAAAAAAAAAAAAAACAGCTGAAAGAACTGGGAACTGTCACTCACTTCCTATCTTTCCTCTGAATTCTTTTCTCAGCTGTTTTCCTTCAACATTCAGAATTGCCTGCAAAAAACAAACAATTATGTTACATACATTTTTAAAAAATTATTTCTATAGTGAATGTGGTATGGTGTCTATAGCTCAGAAATCAATCTTCTGGATATATTGGAACTTTAATCCCAAAATTTCCAACCAGCATAGATTGTGGCTTTTGAATTCTGGAAGGTTGTTCTAATAGCGAAAGCCTGTGCAACTTTTCATACCCCTTTTTCAAATCTAAACTCTCAGCCACACTCAGATGGACAGATTAGTGTATTACTAGAGAAAAATGGAACATTTTAGGGACCATTGAAATGCTCCATCTCCTCAATTTATAAATGTATTTTTTGCAGGATAGTATAGCCATGTAAAATCTTGAAATTCAGTCACCTACTAATTTTATCATCTAAAAGCTTATGGGACATAGGTATTATAAATAAAGATTACCTAGAGCTGACACTTTCCTTTTTATCCTGCTAATTTCTCATGTCATGATTTTTAATGAAAATAATAATAATAATAATAATAATAATAATAATAAATTAAGAGTGGAGATGAACTCTTGTGGACACCAAATGTGATATTAGTTGGTACATTGATACACACAGGAACCAGATTCTTAAGGCAGGGACTTTTATAGGACTCTGTTTCTAAAATCTTTCTAAAGAAACACCCCCTTTTTAGTCACTGAAACCCATTTATTTCAGATAGGGTTTTTTGTTTGTCTATAAGCTGTTTCTTAGGAACAGCCTGACTGGTTTATTCCAGTTCTGGAAATCAGTGCATGACTAGGAACCTGGTGTCCTTACAAAGAATTGCTAATATTTTAGTTGTTGCTATGCCACTCACTTAGAGTCTGGCTTTGCACTATTTTCTTCACATAAATTCTTCAGCCAGTTTTATCTCACTCAACACATTTGCACTCTCTCACTTGCTACATAAAGCATAAAATGAACAGCACATAGAATATGCAAGTTTGTAAAAGTCTTACTGAATGATGCCTGATTGTCAAAGATGTGACATTCTTTCAGAAGAGGTATGTCGCTGCTTGAACATGATTCTGAATTATTTGGGGGATCATCTTTAAGTATGTAGTTCCTCTGGTGGGAAGAGTATACCCATATCTGAACAGCCTCTAACATTTTTATTTTGTGTATTAAATAAAGCTTATTTAACTTAATTGATACGGCTAGAATGTTTTATGCATCTTCAGTACATTAGGAATTTGATCATACAAAGTACAGCTCTTAGCTCAGGAACAAGATAACATCAACTAATCACATATTTGTATGGCATGGATATCCTATAAAAGAACATAAAGACTTGTTCTCCCTTATTCGAGAGTGCAGAACATTGAGTAATTTGTTTAAATTACATGAAGGCAGATTCCAACTGAAAATTAGCAATCTTATTAGCAATAAGTGCAATTTGAGAGTGGAACCAATAACCCGGAGATGTGGTAGTTGCTGCTTCATTTTATGGGTTCAGACAGAGGCTAGTCAGCCATCTCTCTTGGATGCTTTGATTCTGAGCAGCAAGGAGAAAATGAGGACCTAAAAGGCCTCTTCCAATCTATGGTTCTGTGTCTGTATGTGCTTTAGGGTAGCGTTATCTTTTACAGAGAACATTTATTTATTTGAAAGGCTGCTGGAAAACATTCTGTAAAATATCTTCCAAAACCTGGTTAAAGAAGAAGAGTGCTGTGGAATCCACACATTTGGGAATTGCTTTTAGTCCCCACACCATAAATCCTCTTACAGGAAAGGCAACAAGATTTTCCTATTCGTTTGGCCTTTTAAACCTTGCAAAGAATTTTGCCGTTTTCCCATCCAAAACAATAGCACATAAGTTGTTTTCTTAGCAGTCTTTGTGGAGAAAGGAGATATATAAATTAAAAGAAAGAAGTACAAGTGCATTCAAATGGTCCATCAACATTTATCACCTGGACAGAAGGCTGAGCAGGTAAACAGCTATTTGGTCACTATGAATTATACTGTATATTTAAATTATAGTAATCACTCCCAACCCCTTCATGGATCACTGCCTTGTCGTGGCGAAGGGGCTTGCCTAACTCAGTGAAGCCATGAGCTATACCGTGCAGGGCCACCCAAGACGGACAGGTCATGACAGAGAGTTCTGACAAAATGTGGTCCACTGGAGAAGGAAATGGCAACCCACTCCAGTATCCTTGCCAAGAAAACCCCATGGACAATGTTAAAAGGCTAAAAGATATGACGCCGGAAGATGAGCCCCTCAGGTCGGAAGGTGTCCAATATGCTACTGGGGAAGAGCGGAGGGCAATTCCAAGTAGCTCCAGAAAGAGTGAAGCGGCTGGGCCAAAGCCAAAAGGACGTTCAGCTGTGGATGTATCTGGAAGCAAAAAGAAGGTCCGATGCTGTAAAGAACAATATTGTATAGGTACCTGGAATGTAAGATCTATGAACCAAGGCAAGTTGGATGTGGTCAAACATGAGATGACAAGACTGAACATCGACATCTTGGGAATCAGCGAACTGAAATGGACAGGAATGGGTGAATTTAATTCAGGTGACCATTATATCTACTACTGTGGGCAAGAAACCCTTAGAAGAAATCAAGTTGCACTCATAGTCAATAAGAGAGTCGGAAAGGCAGTAATGGGGTACAACCTCAAAAATGACAGAATGATCTCAGTGCGTATCCAAGGCAAACCATTCAATATCACAGTCATCCAAGTCTATGCCCCAACCACTGATGCTGAAGAAGCTGAAGTTGACCGCTTCTATGAAGACCTACAACATCTTCTAGAACTAGCACCAAAAAAAGATGTCCTTTTCATCATAGGGGATTGGAATGCTAAAGTAGGAAGTCAAGGAATAATCGGAATAACAGGCAAGTTTGGCCTTGGAGTACAAAATGAAGCAGGGCAAAGGCTAATAAAGTTCTGTCAAGAGAACAAGCTAGTCATAGCAAACACTCTTTTCCAACAACACAAGAGATGACTCTACACATGGACATCACCAGATGGTCAATGCCAAAACCAGGTTGATTATATACTTTGCAGCCAAAGATGGAGAAGCTCTATACAGACAGCAAAAACAAGACCAGGAGCTGACTGTGGCTCAGATCATGAGCTTCTTACTGCAAAATTTAGGCTTAAATTGAAGAATGTAGGGAAAACCACTAGACCACCCAGGTATGACTTAGATCATATTCCTTGTGAGTATACAGTGAAGGTGATGAATAGATTTAGAGGATTAGATTTGGTAGACAGAGTGCCTGAAGAACTATGGACGGAGGTCCGTAACATTGTACAGGAGGCAGCAACTAAAACCATCCCAAAGAAAAAGAAATGCAAGAAAGCAAAATGGCTGTCTGATGAGGCTTTACAAATAGCTGTGGAAAGAAGGAATGTGAAAAGCAAGGGTGAAAGGGAAAGATATAAGCAACTGAATGCAGATTTCCAGAGAATAGCAAGGAGAGATAAGAAGGCCTTCTTAAATGAACAATGCAAAGAAATCGAGGAAAACAATAGAATGGGGAAGATTAGAGATCTCTACAAGAAAATTGGAGATATGAAAGGAACGTTTAGTGCAAAGATGGGCATGATAAAGGACAAAAAAGGCAGGGACCTAACAGAAGCAGAAGAGATTAAGAAGAGGTGCTAAGAATACACAGAAGAACTATACAAGAAAGATCTTAATGTCCCCGATGTCCATACTCATGTGATCACTGACCTTGAGCCAGACATCCTAGAGAGTGAAGTCAAGTGGGCCTTAGGAAGCATTGCTAACAACAAAGCTAGTGGAGATGACAGTATTCCAGCTGAGTTATTTAAAATACTAAAAGACGATGGTGTTAAAGTGCTGCACTCAATATGCCAGCAAGTTTGGAAAACGCAACAGTGGCCACGGGATTGGAAAAGGTCAGTTTATGTTCCAATTCCAAAGAAGGGCAATGCCAAAGAATGCTCAAACTATCGCACAATTGCACTCATTTCACATGCTAGCAAGGTTATGCTCAAAATCCTACAAGCTAGGCTTCAGCAATACATGAACCGAGAACTAAACTAAGATCATGGCATCTGGACCCATCAATTCCTGGCAAATAGAAGGGGTAGAAATGGAAGCAGTAACAGACTTCATTTATTTGGGCTCCAAGATCACCGCAGACGGAGACTGCAGCCATGAAATTAAAAGACGCTTGCTCCTTGGGAGGAAAGCTATGGCAATCCTAGATAGCATATTAAAAAGCAGAGACATCACCTTGCCGACAAAGCTCCGCATAGTCAAAGCTATGGTTTTTCCAGTAGTAATGTATGGCTGTGAGAGCTGGACCATAAAGAAGGCTGAGCGCCGAAGAATTGATGCCTTTGAACTGTGGTGCTGGAGAAGACTCTTGAGAGTCCCCTGGACTGCTAGGAGGTCAAACCAGTCAATCTTAAAGGAAATCAACCCTGATTGCTCATTGGAAGGATCGATAATGAAGCTCAAGCTCAGATACTTTGGTCACCTAATGCAAAGAGAGGAGTCTTTGGAAAAGACCCTGATGCTGGGAAAGATTGAAGGCAAAAGGAGAAGAGGACGGCAGAGGATGAGATGGTTAGATAGCATCACTGAAGCAATGAGCATGAAACTGAGCAAACTCAGGGAGGCAGTGAAGGACAGGAAGGCCTGGCGCAATATGGTTCATGGGGTCACAAAGAGTCGGACACGACTTAACGACTAAACAACAACAATCACTCCCAAATTTTGCATTTATACACATGAATGAGCACACGCACATTGAAAGCAAATAAGATACCATTTGTCCTTTTGTAAGTAAGGCTGGTGCTGTTTCTGTTTTGGGTGATGCATAAATGACCCTCAAATCTCTCTTTCTCTCTATGCATATATATGTCACTTTCATTTCTGTGAATTGGATTCAGGCTTTTTGTACTTCTTTTCCTAACCAAAAATACAATGAAAGTGTTCCTGCTTGTAGAAGACAGATATTCACTTCAAGTGAATAAGCCCCAAAGAAAAGTTTATCCATCTGCTCTCTCAACTGTCTTATCAAGGTGCTTTAGTGCACCAGTAATTACTTATTTTTCATTAAAGGAGAGCCAAATTCTTACTTGTAAGCCTTATTGTAATGGGATGTGAGAAAGACCTTGGGAGTCTGGGTGAAGAGATGCTGCCAAGGAATGGTCAGATAAGAGACAGCAGAGTTGCAGCTGGATAGAGACCCTCCCTAGTTTCTTGGGCTCAGAAGAGACCCTCCCTAGTTTCTTGGGCTGTAAAGAAGATGAGGGGTGTGTGAGGGAGAATTGCACTTTCATACTTGCAAGATTCTGTCAATGTAGCTTTATAATAAAGTAGACTTAGCTCATCTGGTTGTGATTCCTATCTGATTTACCCTGCAAGGCCGACATCAGTCTCCCAAGGTCTTTCCCACATACCGTTACGCTTAGGCACAACGTCAGCTAGCTGGGTGACCTTGGACCAGTCACTCTTTCTCAGAAGCAGCCCTAGAAAGCAGCCAATGGTAAACCATTTCTGAAATCTTGCAAAAAAAACCAAAACCTGGAGGGACTTGTCCAGGCAGTTGCCAGGGGTTCACACACACAAAAAATCCATATAACGAACTGGCCAGTGTAAGGATGTACTATCATTATGTAGGTTTTAAATGGAAATGAGAGAGAGAGAATTAATGTATGGAGTTACAGTATTTACAGTTGCCATTTATCACTTCTGATTCTTTTCTTTCTCTTCTAAGAAGAGAGTGATCAAAGTGGTGGAGACACAAATAGGATTTCACTGGTCATCCTACGTTAAATTTAGTCTGTTTCCAGCTTTACAAACATTGTTCCTGAGAGGACAAATGCTGCTGATTTAAATTTGCTGGTGCTAAAATTAAGAGATGATCTGGGCAGCACTTCTCCAATTTTTCTTCAAGAACTCTCTTATTTATATTCATCTTATTTTTCTCCTGCCTTTGTTATTTTTCCTTTATTTTCTTTTTTACCCTAAAGTTCTAGATTATAAACATATTGCAGCAGGGAACAGAAATAACCAATAACCAACAGTAACCATTAGTGCCATCTACACCAAACACTTTTAATGATAATTAGCTTTTTTACATTTAATGTATTCAAAATATCTGATTCATTTCACTTATTGTAAGACTAACAATAGTGCTCCATTCTGGAAAAATGTAAACATTTGTATATCCTTTTTTGTAAATACAACTCATTCTGATAAATATATCATCCACATATGATTTTTGATGGACTTGGTTTTATTTTTTTCCAGTGTGGTTAAAATTGTTTCTTAACAGAATTGTATATTTGTCATGACTATTGTTCTCATGTTACAAATGAGGGAGGCTGAGAAAACAAGATTGCTTATATTGTATGACCTCTTATCAAATAATAGATATAAAATGGATTAGTTCATAGATACATACTAATCACTGTTTCTTTTCTTCCTTCTACATTTTAACTTGTCTTTACCCTTTCCCCATTATTTATTTATTTATTTATTTGTAAATGGAACTATTCACTTTCCTCCCATCTTCAATTTTATTTTCTATCTATACCATCCATTTATTTAGAATATATTTGTATATATTTTGTAAAATAAACTAAAATCTATCTTAAAGCTTCTGAAACTCTGTATCATCATTGTCAATCTAGTTGAATACCAGTTGCTGGGCAACAGGAATGGGAAGGTGATATTTGAGCTACTAGAGAATATTATTATAATAGTATTGGGGTAATTGGGGTACTTGTCATAAACAAGACGCATGATTGGCCACTGTGGGAATTAATTGCTGGATTCAATATACAGGAGCTGTTCAACAATGAGAACAATTTGCTAGAAGACTAGTGACCTCTCTGAAAATCTTCAGCCAGAGGCTAGGGAACCATCTATTCCAGTTGTCGAGTGAATTTCTTGCACTGAGCAGAGAGCTGACACTGATCACCTGCTAGGACTCTTCCAACCATGATCTATATGCAAGGGTGGGATGTTACAATATAAGTGCCTCAGTGTATAGCAAAATACATTTGCATTCGGAACAAACCTTATCAAATGCATGCCTTTGCTGTCTCTGAGTTTAGTAAAATGCACATACACACACATGCATAATGGGGAGCTAATAAACATAAACCAAATGCTGGCACAAAGCCAGATTCAAAGATAACTATGCCAAAATTACCTGTTAAATTAGATTATTTGGGAACAATCTCTTACGGTACTAAAGTCATAAAGGAAAATACCAGATTATTCTTCCATTGGAATATGATTGATATATGTTATGTCATATTGTGAGTTTCAGTATGATGCTTTAATGGTTGTCTCCAAAACTTTGACATAATTTCTCCTCATCTATGATGATAATTTTAGTGTTTTCCCCATTTTCCTAAAGGATAGGATGCTTCCAGCTAAGTATGGTGAAACCATATCAGATAGCTGATCTGAAACTGATATCTTCAACCTCTGATGTTGTAGACTGAGATTTTCTTTTCTTTCATTTTCTAAAATATTCCAAACAATATTGATTTGTTTGTTAGTTTGAATTTAATGCAGGCCTTTTTCTATCCTGAAGGTATATAGTAGTCTCTGTCATTTTTGGAAATATAAATCATAATTGTTTTAGACAGGTAATGAACTAAGAAATCTGGATGTCAGACAGAAGTATAGAAAACATTCTTACAGCTGAATTCTAACCAAAGCAGATTTGTGTCATACTGGCTAGAATTGATCAAGTGACAAGCCCTGTTTTTCTTGAAAAGCTTCTGAGTCAGGCTTGCTTCTTTCATTTAACCATAAAAGGCACTTGGCAATCTGCAGCTGCTTCCCAAAATGAAAGTGATGCGGGAAGATTTCCAACACTTACATATGAAAACCATCAATACAGTGTTCACTAAATGGATTGTTGGAGCCAAATGAAAAGTGGCAGGTGGCTAGGAGTTAAATGGCTTTTTAAGAGTAGCATTCCTCCCAGAGATACTCATCTAGAGCATACATTGTAGGTTTGCTGGTAGCAGGCAGAAGCCATTCATGGCATGCCACACTGCACTGTTCTTCAGCCTCCTCTGCACCTTCTCCTAAGTATCAGATATGGCAGAAGTAGCTGCAGCTGTGTTCAGATGTATTGTGGTGAGCTATCATAATAATATTTAGTGGTGTAATGGTCACACTTAGCTCAGTGGATCACATGTCCTGTGAGACAGAAACAATTATAAAAGTCTTCCTATTTTGGCTGGGAACACATTTAAGGAAAATGTCTTTCTAACATTTGTGTTACTTGCATCTTACTCAGATAGAGTTACTTTGATTGACTTGATTAATGACTACATGTAATGGTATGTGGGAATGGTCTTGAGAAGCCAGGGGAAGAGATGCTGACTAGGGAACTATCAGATAAAAGGGGGAGGAGCCCACAGCTGCATAACAGGGACAGAAAGAAACTTAGAAAGGATCTGGCCTGACTTATCAGGCTGTAAAAAGAGACGGTGGGAGATCTGTACTTTCAGACTTACAAGATTCTGTTAATGAAGCCTTACAATAAAGTAGTAGAATTAGCTCATCTTGTGTTCCTGTCTGGTCTACCTGGGAGGCTGTCATCAATCTTGAAAGTCTGAAAGTATCTCTTTTTACAGCCTGATTAGTCAGGCCGGATCTTTTCTAAGCTTCTTTCTGTGCCCGTTATGCAGCTGTGGGCTCCTCTCCCTTTTATCTGATCTTTCTCAAGGCAGCATCTCTTCCCCTCACCTTTCAAGATCATTCCCACATATCATTATACTACATGACTATTCTATACCTTTGATCTATGTTTTCATTCTAAATATGCTAAGCTCTTTATGCATTAATACTTAGTTTATCCAGATATCCAAGCTTTGCTTTCGGATAAGTGCTAGATGAATATCCTAAATTATACCTTTCATAGGTAGCTCAGAGCACTACTTGAATTACGGCTAATGTTAAAAATGGAGGATAATAGTAAAAGAAAATCTATCTCATTTGACCAGTGCTATTGACAGCAGCAACTAGAAAATGTTAGACTGAGCTTTTAAATTAGACTTAATTCAATTTAATTTGATGATCTACTCAATATTTGTTGAAACTATGGAGTAAATGCATGGACATCAAATACATTTGTCAGATGTGAAATGCTGTGAGCTTAGAACTTCAATCTTAGGTGAGTACTTAGACCCCTACTAAGGCACCATTAAATATAAACCATGGTCTTTTTTTATTTGAAATGAATGAATAATGGATTGAAATCCTTAATGATATCATGAGAGATATCCCTTTTGAAATCTCATGAAGCTATAATCTGTTATTCTTGTTATCTATATCTTAAAAGAGATGTAATGAGAACTTTCCAATGTATCCAGATTAAACTTGTCAAGATTAATATCCTCAAGAAAAATCTACCATCTCTACAACATTGATCCCATTCTATCAAAAACTGAACAAGCTGCAAGTTTTGATGTTTATTCATAACAGCCAGTATATAAGTTATTTTTTTAATCAAATCTTATACCTTGAAATTACTCAGATCAAATAGGTCTGCCCTGAAATCAAATCCCACCTTTCTCAAATCACAAATCACATTAGATTTCCTGTTTAAATCTAATCAGAGCAGATAAACACAGGCTATCCTCATATATGCCCCTTTCTTCCCCAAACATGTACATTAGGAAAGATATCCACCAAAATGTTTATTTTTGACAAATGCACACTGAAATATATACAAATATCCACATAGATATTTAAGAAAAATACAAACGGAATGGAACAAAATAATGAAAAATTAAGAAAAATCACATTTGATAGGTGGCTTCACCCTCATTAGGAGTAACTGCATCCCTTCAGTTAGAAGGCTGATACTTGGCAGAGATCTTTTATTTGGCTGCTGACCACTCTTACCAGTCTAGCAGAACTAATATATCTATTTCTAGTGAAATGAGATAATTTCACAACATATATGTCTGTCTATGAGAAGGAAGAGAAGAGGAAACTGTTAAGGTTGGGGTGGGAGAAAATAGTTGGGAATCATGACCTGGGTGAAAGAATTCAAAATTGGTTCATCACACAGATTTCAGATTGTCAACATCTTATGAATTATGAAGCCACCAATGAATTTTATAATAGGGTGTATGGATCTGAAATAAAAATGTTATAAATGAAACAGGGCTCAGCAACTCAATATTCTTGGGCAGCTCACTTTTAGAGTTTTGACTGATCACACTGTGTTCCAGCAGCTGGCAAAGCATGTGGACAGCAGGTAGGGAAACAGAAAGAAAGGTGGTGGGTGTATATGTGTGTTTGTAATGAAGAAAGAGACAAGGGGGAGGAATGGAAAAAACATCTATCACTGTAGACATTCTTATCTTCACATTTAAGTGATTAAATTTCTCCAGCAAAGACAGCAGTTATGGAACAGTCCATTTCTCTTTCCTGGAAATACTGTATATATAGTATTTCTTGTGTATTACTTTTTAACAACTATTAAAAACAATTCTTTTTGTTATTTTCCACACTGAAGATATAAAATTGAGAATATTAATACTAAATATCCTGTTCTTAAACCCAGAGATATCAATGTTTATTCAAGTATTTATCTATTTTATTATATTAATTCTTATGCTTCCTAGGTTTTCGACCCCTCCCTTACCCTATACCCTAATCCCTGTTCATCCCAAACTGCTTTGGCTTATTTTTGACACTAGTCATTTGGTGGCATCAGGAGAATAAAGAAGAAGAGGGAACTTTCTTCATATCCTTTACTACTGGCAGTTCAGCACGATTTTATGCCACACTCAAATGTAATCCAAGTGTGCTAATCTGTGTTAAAAGCACTGGGAAAATAGCATTTTCCAGCACTCATCTGGCCCTTAGCCATGGCAACATGTCTGGCTCCCTCTCCTTCCTAGCAGAGAGAGAGCAGTGCCCTTTAAAAGCATAGGTTTGAATCCATTATGAATAGGATTCGCTGATGGGAACAGTCTTGCAGTCGTCTGAGGAAGAAGGGGCCAAAAGAGAGCAGTAGATAGAGTAGTCTGATATGGTGGTAATGATATTAAATTATGATGGGGAAAAGTAGATTCAGAACTGTGTTCAGTCCTGAAAGCAAGCAACGTTTATCCAGGCCCGTCCTTCCTTCCTTCCTTCCTTCCTTCCTTCCTTCCTTCCTTCCTTCCTTCCTTCCTTCCTTCCTTCCTTCCTTCCTTCCTTCCTTCCTTCTTCATATTATTCTCCTGCACTATCCTCTTCATGGATTTTGTTAGGCTGTGTATCTGAGTTCCTGTGCATCAGCCAAGATCTATTTGCTTTGAAATGCATGGGCATGCCCAGAATGAACTGTTCTGTTCTTAATTTAGAAGAGATATGATTGCCAATTGATTGCAGTCAGTCTGTATGTTGTTCATGACAAATAAGAGACTCCACAGATGTTTGTTCCAAGACAGAAATGTTGAGTTCTTTAAGGCTAAACTATAAACATTTGAGTTCTGAATCAAAACATTTATGGAGTGCTTGGAACATATAAATGTGCTACCTTCTTAATTGCCAAACCAGGTAAAACATTTGGTTTAAATATAGTATAAGAGCTGAAACAAACAACAACAAAAATCACACCATTCATGCAGTACATTCATTTCCACTGACAGCTATACAGGGTGATTTTCACACCCACAGTGAAACTTGACAAGGATTTGAATGACTCCAGATAATTTGCTCCGATCTAATTTAGGGATGTTCATATGTTACTTTCAGGGTACAAATAATGATTATCTCCAAAGAAATGCTGCAGTTTCCCCACCTACTGTCGAGGGATATATGGAACAACACATGCCAATTTCCTGAAAAAAGGTGCATCTTATTAAAACTTTTGTTCTCTATAAAAATTCCATGAATGGTGTCTAAGTAAAAACTTTCAAATTCACAACATCCAACTTCAGATTAAACTTGTTGGCAACTTTAATAATGTCCAACAATAGTAATGATAAGTACTTTTGTTATTATCTTTATCTTGTCTTTTGACTTAGGTTGGATTAAGGTTGATAATGTGATAATATAAAGAAAAATAAATATTCCAGTTCAAACAAGGAAAAAAAAATCAACAGAAACCTAAATAGGGAGAACATAGAAAAACATACTTTCATGGAAAGCTCAGCATCTTACCTACTTCATTATGCTCCTACATAGTTACTTTTAAAAGAAACAAATATAAATGAGTTAAGTCAAACTTGTGGCTTAAGTTCTGCATTTTTTTGTGCCTCCATTAGAAGTGCCACGACCAATGAAACCTTTTTGAGCCCTGTGGCTGCTCAAGTATTGACATCAGATCTAGAGGACCTCTGGTTTTGTTTTTTTTTCCCCTTAATGATAATTTTTATTATTATATACAAAGAAAAATACAAAGGAAAAAAAAAACTAATACAAACTAAGAAAGATATAAAAAGTAAAAAGAAAAAAGAAAAAATGCAGGGAAAAAAAGAAAACGAGAAAAAAGATAAAGGAAAAGGATATATAAAGAAATGACTTCCCAGTTCATCAAGACAAGTGCAATTTCAGAAACTATTACCTTCTTTAACATTTCAACAAAAGATCTCTTCTTCCCATATCTCATCTCTTATCTATAAAGAAATTATAAAGCCTTGTCATTCAGTCCTAATCAGCAAAAATCCATTAAGAGTTACCAGAAATAACAACATATATATATTTAATTTTAATCAAATAAATCAGTTTCATATTCCTTTCCTTTCCTTTTAACATAGTAACTTATCATTTTCACTAAAAATATAACAAAAAACCCACTCTTCTTCCCATATCTTATCTATAAATAAATCTTTAAAGCCTAGTCAAGAAAAATCCATTAAGAGCTACCAGAACAACATATTAAGAATCTTGATCTTTAATCCCTTCAAATTGTGTCCCACAACTTGATTTCATTTTCTCATCATTTTCTCTTTGTCTCATCTCAGAAACTCCTTCACAAGTTTAACATGTACTTGAAATAACATTTATATTTTAACCTGAATCAAATAAGCTGACTTTGTAAGTCTTTCCTTTAATTTCAGCACTGTAGCTTATTATTTTCTCTGAAAATACAACCAAAAATATCTTCTTCCCATATCTTATCTATAAACAAATCTTTAAAACCTCATCATTCAGTCCTAAAAGAAAAACCCATTAAGAGCTTCTAGAAAGAACATCATATATATTTTAACCTTGATCAAATAAGTTAACCTTACATTACTTTTTTTTTTTTTTTTGCTTTTAAAAATCTTGATGTTTATTCCCTTTAAATAGTGTCCCAAAAGCTTATTTCTTTTCATTTTTTCTTTGTCTTTTCTCAGGAACTCCTTCATGAATATAATGCATTTATTTTGTAAGTCCCGAATAAGAAAGTTGTCTAAGTCATTCTTCTGATTTATTATTTGTGTGTCCCTTTTAGTTATTTAAACATCAGCTGGTTTCATTTGTAAATCCAATGAAACTTCTTTTTCCATATCATTCTTGTAACTTGTCATTTGTAAATCCAAATCCAAAACAGCCTAATTCTCAGTTGTACCTCTTCTATCTCCTCTTTTAAACCCATTTTTATTGTAACAGTCTTAAAAGGAATTTCTGAGTGCATTGTTGCCAGATAAATTCTTCCAAAGTGAAACTAATTTTCTCCATTCTGTATTAGTGGGTCTCTTCTCCTTTAATTATAATCTTTAGTTCTTGTTGGTTGCCTCTAGTGTCCAGTTTTCAAAGTCTTCTCTTATCATGTTTTTCTCTAATCCACAACATTTTCCCATGGGAAGATTTCTTACACTTACTGTAAACTGAAAATCTTCATATATTTTAATAGGATTTTAAACAACCCACAAGAAGGATTCTCATAATTAATTTCAAAATCTTATTTCCAATCCATCTGGCCCCTTAATCCATTTATAACTTTCCAAAATCAATGTTCTAATCACCGTTTTGTTGTTTATTTCAATTTTTTAAAAATCTTAAATTTATAAGAAACTTCTTTCACTGAGGACTGAAGAATCACTGGTGTGATGAAACTTGTCATTCTGAAGGTTCATAATATCCAAAAAGCAGTTAATAAACCATTTCCAGAAGGGATTAAGGGAAGAAGTAGGCAAACCCAGTGTCCTTTTGGAGGTTCCGAGCCATGTCTTAGGCAAAGCTAGCTTACTCTTGGCTCCCAGAGCTCTAAAACGCACTGGAGACCACTATTTTATGGTCCCCTCATGTGGGGCCTCTGTATGGAATGCTTGTGGGTGATCTCAGACCCTCCCCTTTATCCAGAGAGAATTTCAATCTGTTTGTCGACTTCTCATTCTGCCACGGTTGTCGGCTCTGTTAAAAATGGAGTTGTCTTCAGTCCACCATTGCTTGCCTGGGAGTTCTAGATGGCCTCTGTTTCTGAAAAGGTTTATATTGAGCTGACAGGCTCTTGCTATGTAACATGTGGTATGCAAATTATATCTCTCAGTGAGCCAGTGTATGCTCTATGAACAAACAATCTGCTGAAAAGCATTTAGAAGAAAATAAAAATTGCTTTCCTTTGTCTTTTCAAATTCTAGAACTGACTTATGCAAATCAGGAATTTGTTAGTGAAAATTAGTAAAAGATATTTAAAGTAGGTGAATTTGGCTTTTATCCCTTCTTTCCAAGTATCCAAAGATACTAAGCCCTGCAATTCATTTAACTAGATACAGGAAGAAATGAGAAGCTGCACCATATCTTTCCTCCACCTCTTGCTTAAGGGCAATGGTTGGGTTCACATGTTGCATTAAGTCATGTTTATTGGATAAACTATTTTTGGCTAGGTTTACACCAGACAGTGATCTATAAACTATAGTTTACAACTATAACAGCTGGATTTATTGAAGTCAAAAACAAACAAATCACAGTATGGCTTGGAATAATGTGTAAACCAGGCCACTATGTATTTTAACATCTGTTTTTAATTTTGCTCTAGTTTCCTCCAATATATTAGCTGTTAACAGTGGGAACTGACCAACATGGAACTTGATATGTTCTACCCCAAATCTTCAAAATGACATAATGGTAAAAATATGTTTATTTTTCATATTCTTCCACTGCAGTGGGTAAAGATAAAAACAAGCCTTGTTGAAAAAAAAGTTTTGTTTGATGTGAAATTACATAATTTATTTTAAATTTATTTTGGGGAAAAATAAATATAGTATAAAATCTGTCACCCCAAATTGTTAAAGGTTCTTATACAGATATGATACCCTCTGTCTATATCCAATATATCCAATATAAACTATTAATTACAGCTTTGTTCCAGAGAATTGAAGTAACCACTATTTGCCATAATTTCCCATGGCCTCTGTGCTTGCCAGGTTCAGCCCAAGAAACTCCATGAGACAGTACTGGAATAGCTCAGTTACTTTATTAGATTGCACCTGCTAGACAGAGTCTCGCCAGACTAACTCTAACTCCATAACTAAACACTACGAATTCCTTAGGGTGGTGCCAGTCTCATCCTCTTCCCTTTCCCAGGCTCAGGCTGTGGGCTGAGGAAATGCTTCTGTCCTTGAACCTCCTCATCCAAGTCATCCATCACAGTGCTGTACAACCAGCTTCATTCACCATATCCTATTCTTTTTGCATTTGTGCTTGTCCTAACTCCTGGATCTATTTCCTTGCTTACATTTGACATATCTTCTTAAATGAATAAAATTATCTTTTTTGACATTTTTATTTGTTGATGTTGATCTTGAAATGCTGTAATAGCTAAATTTCATTATTTGAATTGATGGCTACTGTTGGATTATTTTTCAAAGCTAACAACAGGGCAGTGCCTGACTTATAATTGTCCCCCTGGAACTTAATACACGCATATGCACTTTCTCTGCTTGTTGTTGCCTACAGGAGGTTTACATGATAAATGTGTGTAGGTCTTTACCATATGTGTGTGTGTGTGCATGTATGTATGTATGTATTTAGTGTAGGAGAGATAAATAGTATGTTTCAATTCTCTCCCATATTAAGTAGAAGGCCCCTAAATATACAAAATAAATATGTCAGTAAGGTTATAATATAATCTTTTGTGACTTGCTAATTCTGATTTTGCATAAATATCTTTTTGGGGAGGGGAGTGGAGGCAAGGGGAGGGGAGAGGAGGGGAAGGGTAATACGATGAGGTTCATTGAGATATCTTGTCCCTTATATAGAGAGAAAAATAGTGTAATCCAGCAAACATGCATCATGTAGTTGTGTGATTCCACTCAAACACCTTTCTAATTTGAAATTTAAGATAGTAGTTATTTACTAAATATGAAACAATTAAATACATCAAAATCAGTGATTTATATCTAGCTAGATAATAGCTACTTTAACTGCCTTCCTAGATGTTGTGTACCACTCATTTCTTCAATATGATCACTGTTTTAGCATGCTCTAATTAATACATCATGCCCTGGTGTTCAAGTGTGGTGATTTATCTCTGTATGATTGATTCAGCATGGGTAGAGAGAAAATAAAGCCAATAAAGTCAAGTGGGGGTGTACAGCTTAGAAGCTAACTCTTAAATTCCAGTAAATCTGCTTGGCATAACAAGAAAACATAAACTCAGAAGTGCACAAGAATACACATCAGTGGTTCACTGGAAGTGCTCATCAGATGTGTTAGCAACATTTATTTCCTGCCACATGATTAAGAGATCATACAACTCAAACTCCACAAATGTCCTTAGTGAGTCTCTTCTTTTTCATTATTTATTTATTTAAAGCATTTATATCACCTTCCATCAAATTGCAGGCGAAGCCTACACACAAGAGTATAGACAATAAATCCTTTAAAACTGACTACAGTACAATAAATTACTACATTCAAGAACCAGAATAAAAAGGTTATATATAAAAATCTCAAGGCAGTGCTAACCAAAATAATCTTAATCGAATATGAATTATGGTTAAAGATTCTAAATAATGAACCACTCCTATAATCCAGAGGAGAATGTGACTCTGTTGATTCTGAGGGGGCAGGTTTAAGAATAAATTAATAGCCAGTCATGTCCCAGATCAATGCCCAGTCTTTCATATAATCAAAATTCTCCTGAAAATAATAATATCGAGAGCTTTAAAGTAATTATGCTGCTACATTTGTTTAAATTAGGGTTTTCCAAAGAAGCTTCCTGCGTTAAGTGCCAGTTACCTTACTGGCTGCAAAATAAAACAAGACAAGACATTCTGGACAAACTCAAGCTTAGTTCTGTTCTGAACAACCTCAGATACTGATTGCCTCTGTTTTGGCTTCAGACCAGAAAGAAAATGCAAGAAAAATACTATGAAGAAATAATTTTCAGTAGCTGGAAATCTCAAAGCCATTAAATGGGATTCTGAGAAGAGCAAAGAGTTCTACTTTTTGTGTGTGTGTGATTATAATCATGTTTGTATAGGAAATTCTGGAATTATAAAGGATATTAATTAGTACATACTGCATTAGTATAATGAGAACTTATGTGACATAAATGATGAACTAAGAAAAATGAATATCAGGCAACAAATAGACCAACAAGCCTTTAACATTTGTTTTTTTCTTCTATTAATTATAAGTGTTAGCAACAGAATAGATTGACATTTACAAATGCCAGAATCCCACTCAATTACTCTTCATAAGGTTCTGTTCATGTTTCTTTAGGATAGAAGGCAAATCCTGTTCCAACCCTTTACATAAAAACAGGATGATGTGTATTTCATACATTCATAATCAGAAACAAACTTTGATTTGCTAACTGATACAGAATTTAGTATCTCAAAATCTTAACTTTTTTATTCAGCTCCTCCTTTCCGCTTCCAAATGTCCTGCAAATGAAGAATGAATAAACTCTGCTTGACTTCTAGTTTCAATTCCTCCCTAGCTCAGTATCTGCTATGATCAGGATTACACAATATGTTTTATTTGTGCCCCATTCTCCTACAAGGAGTGGTGTAGGATGCCAAAAAAAGTACTTTTCCTTCATTATAAGAATGGTTACTTTCACTCTTACTTTGTTGGGGGTTAGTAGACAGTTTGCAGGAAAAAAGCTGATTGTAGCCATCCACTATTTTTAATTTCTAACGATGCCTATAAGGCACTCTTGTAAATGAAGATTATGCTAGATTGGTGTTTGCTTAATTGCATGTCATCTTAATCTAACAATGTGAAATAGGGAAACAAATGAGGCAGGAAGAACTCCATGGGCACACTAATGTTTGTCAACAACACATTGCCTACCGCTGACGTAGGATATTTTAGCCTTCATTTTAGTTTTACAGAAAAAGAACAAAATGAATCCAAGGTTTAAAAAAAATAAAAAAAATTAAGTGGAGTTGAAACAGAAATTTTCCTCCATCCTTAACTCCAAGAGGAAAATGTTATTACTGCAAGTGTTAATAAATGGCAGACAGAATGGAAATGTGCATTAGGAGGCTTTTGAAGAATTGTTTTTTTTACCTCCTTTGCCCATAGAAATGAACAGGTATTATTGCTAGTTGTTGGTTATTAGGGTGGTTGTTTTGTTTTTGTTTTTTAATGTGCATTTTGAGGTGAGTAAACCAGCAATTACAGTGCCTATAAATATTAAGGCCATTATTAAGAAAGTCAATAAAGATAAGGTGAGATTTTAAAAGTTGCTGTAACATCACTGTGAATATGGAGATGGCTTCCTTCAGGACTATTAGATTCAGGAGAAAATATTAGGATCCTCAGAGCAGTGTTTCTCAACCTCAGCAACTTTAACTTTAACTCCCAGAATTCCCCAGCCAGCTGTTCTAGAGGCAGGCCAATCTTTTTATTCAAGTACTTCAGCATGTTGGTGGATGTGCAGCACAGAGGAGGTAGAAGTAGTCCTAAAAACTCCTAAGCTTGATCAGATTTTTAAGCTTAGTGGCATGTGCTACTGGCACCTTCACACAAAATAATTATCCACTGGTGCAATTAAGAAATTTCAGATATTGGATCCTTGTCCTTTTTTTTTTTTTTAATTCATTTACTTTAAAATATGTTAAGATTTGCACGGACATGGAGGCGTTCTGCTCATGCTTCTGCCCCCAAATCCTGCTCTGATGATACCATTAGCTATATATAGTGACAGCAGGAAAAAATATAGGCCTTGCAGATCCATGGGTAAATAAGGTTAAAAGTTGTGGTCTCAATTTAATTCCGTTCTTGTGTCTTGCTTCTTTATTTCCAGCTCTGAATGAAATCTGTAGCCTTGCTCTCCAAATCAATCAATCTCTCTCTCCCTCTATCCCTCTCTTTTTACTGATGATTTTGCAAATAGAAGTCCTTTTATGTTGATTTAATATGCAGTGAAACTTTATTCTGTGTCAGGATGAAAAGAAGAGGTGACATCTCTTGAAACATATTTGTATTACACTGTTTCTAAACTGTAGATTTTTGAAAACATACTTCCAGAAGGCAGTTGGCCACTACTACTTATTAAAACAACAGGCACATTCTAGACACATCAGCTAACTTCAATTCTCCATCTTGTAGTGGATGTAGCTTTCTTTGAGTCAGGGCTGAAAACAGAAGTGGCTTCCTGACCTGTTTCCAAGATTACAGGTGAGGAGTGATTTACAGCCCAGTTCCTGAAAAGCTCTTTAATCTTGTCTTTATGAACATTTAGCACCTACAAATCACCTGCTTGATTTGATATACATCACCTGCTTCATGCCTTGGTGGCCTGGAGGTGAATGCATCAAAGGTACAATTTAGCTACCCCAGAGGCTACTTTATGGGAGTGATCTTCTCTCTCTGCCTCATCTCTACATGTTGGTAACAGCACTTCCTTTTCAAAGTCTTTGAATGGAAATTATCATGGGGTAAAGTGTGGACATCTCACATAAGATTTATCTCTACCTTAAAATGTTCTATCCTTTTGGTGAAAAATAAATGAAAACAAAATTATTATTTTTATATCAGGGAAGTTGTAGAGAAGCAATAAAGCTGAATGTATTATCAAATTACCAAAGGGATCTTGGAAATCATCTTGTCCAGGGGTTCCTAAACTTTTTGCCGTCATACTTTCAGTGTATTCTTAATGTACACACCTCCCCTAAAAATCCAAAGACCAATATGATACAAATGAACAATGAAACTTTAGGAAAAGTGACTCTATTGTAACAATATACAACTAAAAGGTTTTTCACACCTCCCCTGGACTCTGTCTGCACCTCCCCAAAGGAGGACACCTCCAGTTCAGGAAACCCTGATCTAGTCCATTTCCCCTCCCCACCCCCAGTACCTAAATCTCCTGCCTACTAAGTCATTGTGCTGATTCTTGTTTTCTTCAAAAACTTCTGCTGCCTTCCAATGCAAACTGTGAACAAGAATAATGCATAGGAAGCTGACTGAAATAGTTCAACATGCCAATTTGGAAGAAAAAGTTGTTACAAGCATCCCAGATTCTCAGCTTTCTACTTACAATGTGATGTCAATAATATTTAATGATATATAAAAGTAATGGAAATACTTAGCATGCAAGTCATGTTAAATATCTCCATGCTGACTAGAATCACCAAAGAGCAGTCCAACTGAACATAGGCTACAATAGCCATTTGAATGTAAGTTCTCAATTTTATAAAAAAGGATCTGGAATGGAAAAGGGGAGGCATGGGGCAAGCAAATATTTCTACGTAGACCTGGAATGTATTTTCTCCCACTAATTCTTCTTAGAATTCCCCATTATAGACTCTGATGTTGAATAGTCTCAAAATATTTGAATCTAAATCCCATCCAGCTTTTCGCCAGGTTCAAACTCCCCAAATCGAAAATTCTTTGACACTCATGTAGATTGGCAGAATTATTTATTTTATTTTATTTTATTTATTTATTGGATTTCTCTCCTGCCCATCTTCCCTACAATAGTGGGGAGGAGTGGGGAGGAGTTAGCCATAATGCAAGAGGAACAGAAGGAGGAACAATGTTTCCTTTCCTTCAACCAACCCTTCTCCACTTGGATGCCTTCCAAATAAGTAGAATTTGACACCCAGAATTCTCTAACACTAAATAAATTAAATTGCCTTAAATTGCTTTAAGAATGGCTTCATGAACAAGCTGGAGACAAGGCAATGCAAATCTGCAGATAACTGTTGCTTGCTTAGATAAATTCTGAGTTCAAATTTTATTTAGTTTCGTATTTCACCAAGTCAAAACCAAACAAATTATGCTATGGGCTTAATATGATGCAAAACGACAGCCAGGTAGTCCAAGAATTTTTTCCCCTTCAGCCCTTTATAGAGATAAGGGTGAGTACATAAAGTAGCAGCCGTGGGCCTACTTAAATCAGGGGGCTAAATATCCTTAAATGTTTGTTTTTATAGCTTGACTTTTTAATTAATTAATTAATCTTAATTAATTAATGTGGATATTTATTTTTTAATTGTTTGTGGGTTTTACTTTAATTGTGAGCCACCCAGAGTCACCACCCACTGGGGGAGATGGGGGGCATAGAAATTTAATAAATAAATAAATAACCAAATGCAAAATAAAAATGTTGAACATTCCTGTATTTTATTAACATACAGCATGTTGTCCAGAAATAGGTAAGTAGTAATAAAATAAATTGTAGAGACAGTGTGTATTGCAGCTTGTTTTTGACACATTTGATTTCAAGAATTGGCAGCATCTGATAGGTGACATACTCTGGTATTTAACATTTGACAATACTGATAGCTGATAACTGTGGCATATCAGCTGCTTTCAGGCTCTCTGTCTCTGAGTAACCCTTCCTACATCAGCTTGGCTGGCAAATAGCCACTAAGCATCTGCCATTAAACTTCTAAATATAGCACAGGCTTCTGGGCATGACATGTGACAAACACTTGAGTTCCCTTGAATCAGAGTTCGGTTGTCTCATCATCAGTAAATGATTAGAAAAAAATAGAGAATTTGTTCCTTGTCATCTAACAGGACATCAGGGACCATTATATCACCATTGTAGAATATAATAAATTTATAGATTATCAAAGGAAAACACTGTCTGAAACATTACTAGGTCTCCTTTAAATAAATAAATAAATAAATATTTCGGTAGTATTATAATTAATACTACCGAATCAATGCCATTTTTTTTTTATGGGAAACTTACATGAATCAACAAGTTTTATATGTGAAATCCATCAGTCCTGAAACCGCGTTTTTGGCAGTCAAAGAAAATGGATGACATGATCAGCACGTTCATTCACAAGAAGGCTATGGCTTGTAACAAAAGTCCAGTTTACCAAAAAACAAACTGTTAAGGCTGTTCCTTGTCATTTCAGCTTACTATCCTGAGAAAACGTAGTATACATTCTCAGGGATATTTGTATGAGGGGGGTCATCTGGTCAAGATGGTGCCCTTTTGCAATCAAAGGCCTGCTTCAATCATGTGATCATGGCCATCATCCTTTTTGACACACCCACTTCCCCACACTTGGGCCCACCTGGATCTAACCACTCACATTAACATTTCCTATGGGGTCTGTATGGAATACAGAGGCATTCTTTGAAATAAAAACTATTCTGGAAACTGTTGATCTGCTTTTCAGCATGCTAATTCTTATTTTAATTTTCCTTAATAAAAACAATAAAACAAAATAAAATAAAACATAGTTTGGGACAGAGGGCATTGTAGGTAACAAAAGAGGTGCCCACAGGACCATTGATGTCTATAGGTGTGTGATTTTAATTTTTCTTGTATTTATACTGTGTATTCATACATCATCTACTTTCAATCTACTGGGTTTGGAGGTAAAATATATCTTTCAAAAATGGCTTCTAGCCATACAATTTACTGGCTAATATTAGGCAAGTTTTTCCCTTTTGATTTCCAGAAAAAAGAAGTAATTCCCAAAATGATGCAACAAACAACTTGGGATACTACATTGGGAATAGAATTATTTATGAAATCATTAAATTGTGTTTTGTGTTAATATCATCTATGCAGATATAGTATGTGATTTTAAAACTATAATGTACCAGATGTGGTTGGGCAGTGGTAAGGAAACTAAGCTGACAGAATAATGCAAGGTATCAACCAGCCATTCTGCATTTCAAAGAGATAAATGATGGCATGTCTTAATTCACAGGAACAATAAAACATGATAGATTTCCTAACCTTTGTGTCTTTTCCAAACAAGCTTGTCCACTACTTCTGATACAGCTAGATTAAGTTGGCCTTTCTGATGCCAGCTGGGCCTTGAGCGTGAAGCAAAAGTTGGGAGCTTTTAGAGATACTCTACCATATTTGATGGCACCAAAAGAGGCCAGGACAAGTCCCCATAGAATAGGAATGCATAGATGGACATTTGGGACATCTCTACTTCTGCAATTAATATATGGCCATTGAATATTAAGTATGAAATAGAGTAAGCATTGCATATTTTTTTATTCCAACCATCAAATATTGTTAAACTGGAAATTGGAACACTAAGGTTCATTTGACATTTAAAACAAAACATACAGAATTTAACACATACATACACACATACATACATACATGAATCACTTTGTATTGGTATCTCCAATATCAATATCAGTAATAATAATAAAACATGTATTTTCATTTGTAGTTTTACTTATCAAGCTAAATGTATAAAATACATTATGTCCACATTTTTGTATGCAGTATAAGGCTGTAGTAAGAGCTCTCCTGGATCTGTCCAAAGGTGTTTCTAATCCTGTTTTCTGTGTTATGCAAGAGGCATTTGGAAATTCACAAACCCTCTTTCACTGTTACTTTTCAGTCCTTAGAATATAAGGCATGCTGCCTATGAGGCATTAAACAACCCATGAACCTGTCCAGTCCTCTTTTAAAACTTTGCAAATTAGTTTCTGTTATCCCAAGTCCTGGCAGCAAATTCTGTAGTGTAACTATACAGTATGTGTATTTAAACTCTGGAATTCTCTCTCATTACAGGTGGTGATGGCCACTATTTAGATTAGACAAATTCACAGAGGAGATGGTGGTCACTGGTTACAAGTTTTCAGAATTAGAGGCTGCCTGTCCCAAATACCAGTCAGTAGGGAACAGATGATCTCTTATGTCTTGTTAATGAATTCTGGTTCCATCTAATTGACCACTCTGTGGTGTCAAAAACCGGATGGTTTGATCTCTCTTTTTGATATTCTTCCATTTGATTCTTTTTTTTCCTCCCCACCAGGACCAGTAGTTATGACTAACATTGCTTATAGATAGTAATTTTACTATGGACCAGAGTTGTTAAACACTATGGAAACATTCCTTATTTATTTACTAGTGCTGTGCAGAGATCCAGATTCAAAAAAATAAAATGTGATTCTCTGTGGATGTGTGTGTAGCCTCTATTAGAAACAGTTCAAAACAGCTGTCTTTTTCATGGCTTGCATAGCTGTCCTCTGCAATGCAGCCATGTGTAGAGTTTAAAGTGTCCTCAGCAAGTGCTGTGTGTGCAACCTGCACATCTTCCAGATCACACTTTGCTGCAGTGCCCTGTTATTTATAGCTCTGGAATTGTATCAGAAATATATTGTGGGTAATTTTCTGGAAAGAAGAAATGCAATATTATTATAATACCCCAGAAAGCTTCACTTATAGGTGATGAGGAACTTGCTGATATACAAATGTTTTGCCATTGTTACAAATAATCTTTAAATAACTGATATTAAAAAAAAACACTGATATAATTTAAAAAATAGTATACTCACCCTAAACTATACTGTTTTATTCTGTTCCACCTGCTGTTGATTGTTGTATTCTTGTCAGTGAATGTCATAAAGAACTGAACTGAACAGTATATTCACATTTAAAACAGAGAAATCCGTAAACAAAAATCCAACATACTGCCTTTATCCAGTTTCATTTTTCATTCTCGTCATTAACAGTTTATCCCAAGCAGAATGCAGAAATCCTTTCTCCTTATATTGGCTTCTGAAGACTGGAAATATTATATGCATGGTAGAGAAAGACCCTGTCATAAAATTGTCCATTTGGTCCTGACTCTAAGAATATGAATCTTTTTTTTTTTTTATCTAGCCAAAGTAGTAGTAAAAGTTCCAATTGCAACATATGTGGCTTAGTTAAACTGGAATTGCACCCTCTGAATTTCAGTCTAACCCAATAGCATTATTTTCTTTCCACCAGTACCTGAAAATCCTATGCTCTTTCGTTTTCGTAGTTGTGCTGGAAGAGTAACATGGTATCTACAGTCTGCCCTTTATACAGTACTTCATCTATGCTGGCTCACACAGTAAGCTCTTGATTCTACTGTTAATTAAGATGTATTCCATGGCACGTCCCAAGGATTCAAAGCCAAGCACCGGCTTTCTGGTTTCCAAGCATTAGTCACATCATTTGTATGATTGCCATCAGCATCACTAGAAGGACACTGTGTATTAAAACAGACAGGTTTGAGAAATAGTATCCACATTTACAAGACTTGACACTGGCAGGAAGGCATGGTAGAAGCTGAAGGACCACATATGGTTGAATAGCTCTACAAATCTATGTGGATTTTCCTCCTCCATGAGACTACTGCATCTTTGGGCTGCAATTCTCTGTTTGGGCATAAATCCCTGTGAATGAGTACTACTTTAAATTGGGTTGTAGCAGTAACTATTCTTTACTGTGACTGGCTGTTTCCACAGGCAGCACCACCATCCCTGGCCTGAAATAAAAATCTGTTACAGAGAAAAAGCTAGCTAACTTAAAAAAAGATCCCATACAATTATTTCATTAGATTGGGGACTTCCAAATTACCTTGCTATTTTCAAATTAAGTTGTGCTTGTTTATTAATTTAACTCCCATGTGTTGAACAGAATTTAACAGATTGCTATTTGATCCAGACCTCGGTTTCTTTGTATATTCCCTCTTTACCCATTCCCTTACCATTTTAAATATGAAGTAACAAAACATTTTAAAAAATAAATATTAATGGGATAATGTCCTTATGTGATTCTTCTATATTTCCATTCCTTCATTTACACCCTGGTCATATCCCAAATGGAGTATAATAACATGCTGTATGTGGGGCTGCCCTTGAAAAGTCTCCAGGAGCTTCATCTGGTGCAAAATAAAGCAGCACAAACAGTTATGTGTGCCACTAGGTGGGCACACTTTATAACTCTGCTCTGTGAGAGTTCAATTCAAGGTGCTGGACCTTTAAAGTCCCCATGGGGTGGGGCCAGGCTATCTGAGGGACTGCCTCTCCTTGATTACATCTGTCCATCCTATCAGTTCCAGCAGGAGAGGCATGTTGTATGTCCCATCTGCTCAGGCGTTCCATCTAACAGGACTTAAGAGATGAGGCTTTTCTGCCACACCACCCTCTTTTTGGAACATCATCTCCCCTGAGGTAAGGTTAGCCCCAAATCTCATGGAACTCCAGAAAACCCTCAAAATGTTTTTTTTTTTCATCAGAACTGGAGAGCCCCTGGCAGCAGGAAGCCTTCACGTTGGCTATATCACACATAACATTCTGATTTTAACCTTCTGGCAATCTTCTTAATTGTTTGAGATAATCTGCTTTTGGTTGTAGGGTTCTATTACCTCCAGCAGGAAAATGCAATTTCCATCAGTCTAAGGGCTATGCCAAACTTTGTAAGATAGAACTGCAGAAAGGGGGTAGAGCCTGGCCACAAGGGGAGTTCAGGAGCAAGTGGTGAACTGAGTGCTTTTAGCACCTTCCAGTCTCAAGTTTCCCATTTTGTCTCTTAAGCTTTCCAATCCCCAGTTTTATTTGCAATCAACCAATCAATCATAGGCCCACTTTATTTTATTCCTTCCATTCTGGTGGGTTCTGGGGATAGAGGGATGCTGGTGCCTGGACTGTGCTTGTTGCACTGCTCTCCTGACAGAATACATCGAGGGCTCCGTGCCAACTTGGTCTGGTTGAGAATAGTTCTTATTAGATGCTAATAAATAATATTTATATATTTATTTATTATTTATCACATTTATATAGCCACTCATCTCATGCAGTGAATCGATATTCTTTGTGTGTGTCGTTTTACCAATGTGTGGGAGTGCACCAAATACATTCTCTGTGCAGTCATAAATCACACTGCGTCAAGATTCTTTCCTTTTTTACTGTGTTTTATCAATGCACACAAGAGAATGGTCAATACAAAAAGAGATGGAAAAAATGGAAGGAACTTAAAGCTGTGAAAAACTGCAAACTTCTGGAATTAATTTAAAACTATTTAAAACTAGTAGAAGGAGAGAAAGGATGAAATGGAGGGGGTAGAAGCCCTATTATCTAACAAAAAGACATATATGCTTCGACTCTCATGAGCATGGAATTTCTGTTTGCTATCATTTGGTGAATGTTAGAGACCTTTCAGAGAATCATATTCGTATGAGAAGCATAGCTGTTATTTAGCTGCTATATGGAACCCAGGTGAGACATTCCTAGGAGGGCTTCTGTTACATGGAAATTGTACACTTGCAGCATGAAGGTTGAAATGGAATATTTGGAAGTTAAGAAAGACAGTTGTCAGCTTGCTAGTCTATCTCTTGAATTTAGCCTAATGACAACTGACACAATTCTGTCACGGACACACATTTACACATTGCTTCTTTAGACTTCTTTCCTGAATGATAGAAAACATTGGAAAACAAGAAATATTGCCCACACAGCCAGAAGGACAACTTCTGGACTGTCTGCAGGATTACCCCACCGTTAAGAAAAATGTTAATTTTTTTTTTAAAAAATGATTTTTAATGTACCTGCTTTCTTGTCACTTCTCTATGTATCTTTCCTTTTTTGTTTGCTTTGCTTTGCTTTGTTTTCATTTGCTTTAAAAGATACAAGCATGCAGTTTTGTGCCTCTGATGGTTTGCCCAGGTTATATATCTGCTGTGTGAGCTGCACTGGGTTCCAGGTTTTTTTTCAGGTGCAATTCATGCTGTTGGTTGTCACCTTTAAAGCCCTGAATGGCACAGGACCAAGTTATTTGCAGGACTGCCTTTTCCTGAGGGTATCTGCCTGACCCACTAGATTTGATAGGATGGGCATGCTTTAGTTCCCTTCCATTCAATGTTGCCATCCAGCAGGTCCTAGGAAGTGCACCTTCTCAACAGCAGCCTCTGCCTTTTGGAACCCCCTTCCCCCAGAATTCTGGCAAACCCCTACCCTCCTGGCCTTCCAAAAAGCCTTGAAAACCTGGCTTTTCCCACAAGTGTTAGGACAGTGTGTTGGCTGGAGCCCAGGAAAGTTGCTTGTTGTATGTGAGGGATTTTTACGGGTATTGGGAGTTCTTATGTTGGCTTTTTAAAGTGCCCAGGTTTATGATACATAAGGTGAGTGGCTATATACAAATCTTATAAATACATAATACATACATAAAATGGGAGAAAAGGAAGTTGGATACATAATTGTATTTTGTAGCTGCAAATCAAGAATATCCAGAAAAGAATAGTCCCAGTCCACTTTGCAGATTCTTGTTCTCTTGACTGATGCAGAGAGATTCAAATAAAATAGGAGTTATCACAGAGGACATAGAGGAAAGGAAGCAAGGTTGGGTGGAGGAGTAGAAGACAGAGAGAAAATGGGCTTTAACAATGAGAATCCAGGAAGCTATTTTGCTGCCCAGCAATTCTGCTGTTATCCTGACAGCAAGCCATTGATGTCAGGCTTTGATATTGTAGGTTTCTATGATGCCATGGCAGTGATAATGCTGTCTTCATTGGTCTAAAAAGCATCTGCGTGCTGCAGCATAACACTGATAAGGCTGTTATCTCAGCAATGAATAAGGTTTCATGACACTAACTTCCTAGCAGCCAAGCAGAGCACTGCTAATGGTGTCATCATCATAACACTCTAGAGTAATTGGCACAGGAACCTGGTCATTACCCAACCCAGCCTGCTGTTGCATTTGCATTTCAGGACTGTGAGAATACAACAACTTGGAATGAAAGGTAGGTGAGATAAAAGTGCTTCCAAAAATCCAGAGGAGGAGGAATGTACAAACTTAAGACATAAGGAGCCAGAAGAATCTCCAACTCATCTAATACAGGCATAAACAATTGATTTCTGGGGATTCTGATTAATTTTATTTGGATCCTAAAATTAAGCCTGATAATACACAGTTTATAGTATAGTTGGCAATCTCTGAACTAGAGAAATATGCAAGAATAATAATCTAAAGAAGCATCCAGGAATATGAAGAAATAAAATCTTGGACCATCCTTCTCAATCTGACACCCTTATCCTAATATGTTAAATATGTTTCCTATGGTATGTGTTTGTTCTGCGATACCTATATGAATTCTTTCCAAAAGGAAAGAGGTCCTTTGATTGTATGGCCAAATCTAGGAAGATGCTGGACAAACATTGAGCTTCAAACAGGTTTTCAGAGTTTCATTTCATGGTTCTTACCAGCCATTTGGTTATGCATTGTTGGAAGTTCAGCCTCAGATTGATAAATAAGTGATCTGTATTCTGCCGGCCCCCCCTCCCCATTTTTTCCATCAATTCATTTTGGGAAAATGCAAAAGGCTCCATTCCATAAGAACCCCTCTTGTTTTATCATTATCTGCCTGTGAGTTGTATTTTCCAGAAGGGACTAACACATTTAGATAAAAATTGTTGCTACAAAAGGGCTGATATGAAGAATGATTGATTGTTATGCTTTTAGATTCCCGTTAGAGGATAGACTGGCCTTCCATAAAATCCAAACAGCTTTGCCAACATGGTTCAGTTGTGCCCTACAGCATCTTTTGTGTGAGAGACTTGGATGCTTTTCTATCCTGAACTGTGCCAGGGCATCTCTCTGGATAGCCCAAGGCAATGGTACTGCATAGTCTCCTATCAAATGGAAACAGAGACCAATTTACTGATCTTGGATGTTCATCTTTTAAAATATAAAATAGAGCCATGCCTTATTTAGGGATGTGTCCTTTTCCAATAAATGCATGCTTCATTGGATTTTGAAACTGAGTTTGTTCTCACTCTTGTACAAATGGTTGAATTCCTTTGATGATAGCTGTTTTTAATATACTAAAGAGATAATGAAAAGATCTCCACTTAAAGCCTCAATTTCCCAACCTCTTACATAATGCAGTTTTACACCAGCATGTTATAACTAAGCAACTAGTGTTCATGCAGCAGCATAAGGATATTGTTAGCTGATGTGTTGTCTACCTCTATTGCCCAATGATTTTGCTTCCTGAGCTGGCTGGAATATCATGGGAAGTGAAGATGGAATCTCCATGACTGATTGCCTAAAAGACCTCAACATCCATATTGAGCCTCCTGCTAGGTGTGGCTTCCAGGGCAACTATAACCTAATTCTAGGTAATAATTTGCCCCGGTACATTCCAAAAAATAAATGTGGGAGCTGGTCTTTTGTGCTAAATGTTTGAGAATAATTGATATGGGTAGTCACTATCTAGTTAATTTTAGGATAATCAGCAATTCATATTTGTTAAGGTCAAGGTTTTCTTGAAGCTTAGGGTTCTTGTCTCCATACTATTTATATAAACATACTCTTTTGGTGAATATGGCCAATCTGAGGGTAATACCTTGCTCACATTTTTTCTCTTTCTCCTTCCTCCTTTCCACCTCATTCCAGCAAGGGTCTGGGATTCCCAACTAGGGGAATATTGGATTACATGTGTATATATTAAGACTTTTTAACATGAGAGTGTCAATAGAATTGATTTACTAAGTTGTGTTTAGTGTTAAGTGAGGTAAAACTCTTTTGAAAACACAAATTTTGTAGTTTAGGAATTATTTCTAGACCTAGCCTGGAATCTTGATGCTCTGGTCTCAGCTAATATCAGGACTGTCTTTATTTATCCAACAGTAGTATGCCAACTACCCCTGGGCAAAGGAATGATACAATGTTGTATACTATCCCCTTATTAATTCATCCTATATATTGAATGTATATTAAGGGAAGCGGGATTGGAAGAAGATGAGTGTGGTTTTAAAATTGGAGGAAAAAAACATCAATAAGCTTCACTATGTGATGACACTATCCCGATAGCCAAAAATGCAAAGGATCTGCAAGCTGTAGTAATAGAAGTTAAGGACTAAAGTGAAAAAAATGGAACTAAAATTAAATATTAATAAATCAAAACTAGTGACAACAGGTAGAACAGCCTACCTTAGAATTGACAATGAAGATATCAAAGTGGTGGATAGCTTCTGCCTTTTAGGATCAAAGATCAACAGTAAAGGAACAAGCAGTCAAGAAGGCTTTAATGCTGGGAAAAATGGAAGGACAGGGAAGAAGAAGATGACCATCAACAAGGTGGATGGACTCAGTTACAGTAATGATGAGTGCACTGTTGGAAGAACTGAAGGACCAGGTTAGGGATGGATCATCATGGAGAAAATCTATCCATGTGGTTGTTAAGAGTTGACAATGACTTGATGGCATGTAATTATGAATGATCATGATGAGACATGATTTTATGGAAAATTCTTGGTGACCGAGAATGCAGAAGCCAGGCTATCATAGACAACTGGGCTACGGCCATTCACCTGCCCACCAAGCAACCAAACACATACATACATGTATTCATAAATACATAGACTGGGCCTCATTTTTTTTTGTTGTTGTTGTTTAAAGTTGCACTGTCTTTCACTAGAACATTTTTTAAAAAGCAGTAGGATGTAGTTTAGAAAAACTTAGAAAATTGCAAGAAGTTCAGTTCATGACATAGTTAATAAGGGGAAAATTCAAGCATATTGCTGTGTATCAAAACAGTCCATTAAAGGGGAAATGTGGGTCAAAATAAATGATACTCAAGTCATCCCTCTGCCCAAGAGACTACAGGTACTACTTTAAAGCAAGCAAAGCCTGTTCCCTTCATTTTTGCTTTCTGAAGGGTGCATGTTGATAATTTGAGAGTAACAATCTTTTTTTTTTTTTTGCAGAGATTACTCGTTCCCGAATGCTTCTTTTGCTTTTGCTCTGTTATTGTTCATTCAAATGACATTTCAACAGCCTCCTTGGACTTTGTTCAGAGGCTTTTCTTAAGAGAAACCTCCACCTTTATGTTAAATTTTAAGCGTTATTGAAAAATTACAGACTGACACCTGGATGATTATATTTTCTCCCTCCCCATTCCAGATGACGCTGTGTTTCATTAGCTTTGGGCATGAATGAAAGACCTACACATTCAGCAAACTGTTTGTTGAACTTTTGCTGATCTTCTGCTGTTAATATTGTTATAGTCATATGTTAGGATCTATATTTTGTATGATTGCAATTTCAGACTAGGTTTATCTTTTTTTAATAAAGGTACATACTGTCCATACAGATATATATACTCAGTATGGTATTCCCTTTGGGGATTATACAATGTAAAGAGACCCAGATTGGTGCAGTGGTTAAGGTATCAGGCTAGAAACCAGGAGACTGTGAGTTCTACTCCCACCTTAGACATGAAGCCAGCTGGATGACCGTGGGCCAATCACTCTCTCTCAGCCCTAGGAAGGAGGCAATGGCAAACTACTTCTGAAACCTTGCCAAGAAAACTGCTGGGACTTGTCAGGCAGTCGCCAAGAGACAATACTGTCTCAAAGGGACTAAAAAAAAAAGAAAAAGAAAAGAAAGAAAGTAAAGTAAAGTAATAAATAGAAATGAAAAGAAATCATGGAATGATATAAGAAAAAGAAAAGGAAATATATACTAATATTTTTAACTTTAGCTGGTGTGGGTCTTCCGGGCTGTGTGGCCGTGTTCTGGAAGTTTTGTTTCCTAACGTTTCGCCAGCATCTGTGACCGGCATCTTCAGAGAGCAGGAGCACAGACAGGAGCAGTTCTCTCTGTGCCCAGGATGATGTGACCCTTTTGTGGATATTTATAGAAATCTGAGGGGGGGGGGATTGGAGGGGGGGGATTGTCCAGTATCTCTGTGCTTTGTGTCTCTCTGTGTCAAATCCTATTTAATCAAACCCTAAGTATCTCTGTGTCAAATCCTATTTGAAAACACAGAGATACTGGACAACACCAACAGCCACTATACCAGACTATACCGGGAAGCCATTGAGATTCACAAACACCAGCACAGGTCTTCAATAAAAAACAGGAGAGTCTAAAAATCAACAAAACCTGGCTACCAATCCTGAAAAATACAGCCTGCAAAAGGTCAATGAACTCAGCTCAACCACCAGGACGTGTGAGCAGTTCACAAAATGAACATACTAATCACCCCCAGCAGCCACTCGTCAACCACTCAATAGAAGAAAAAACCCTGCCTAATCCCCAGGAAGATACACACATATTTAGACACCAAAACAAGCAGCCACTCATTAACCCAAACCCCCCACTCCCTCCACCCCCCAACCTCCCAACCCCCCACCACACACCTCCAATCCCCCCCTCAGATTTCTATAAATACCCACAAAAGGGTCACATCATCCTGGGCACAGAGAGAACTGCTCCTGTTTGTGCTCCTGCTCTGAAGATGCCGGTCACAGATGCTGGCGAAACGTTAGGAAACAAAACTTCCAGAACACGGCCACACAGCCCGGAAGACCCACACCAGCCATCGTATTCCGGCCGTGAAAGCCTTCGACAATACACTTTTAACTTTACTTCTCCATATTTTCTAGCCTTGCGAACTATTCTGGCTACCACCATGCTCATAAATTTTGTTGTTTTTTCCCCCCGTCTCTTTCTGAGAATCTTACCTACTCCATATAAACACATCATATGTCTTGGACTTCCCCTTCCTCATAACCCATTTACTGTATATAATATTATAATTCGGTCGTCATGGTATCATTCATCATTCAGTACATTCTTTTTTTGGACTCGTTAGTCACTTTTGTATTCAATCCACATTGATTCAGCACTCATTCATTCTTGACCCCAAATCTCTTCTTGTTCTACCTCATAAACTTATTAAGTAATCCACTTCAACTTCATTCAGCTAACTTTTATGTTTTTTCTGACATACCCAGTTCTAATTTCCACATAGCAAAGTGGGCCAAAACATGCTTTTATACATAGCCACATTAATTTATTTGAGCATGTGTTCATGCCTTGCAAAGACTACATGCTATACACTACATTTCTACCAGTATTTGCACATTTTAAGTACAAATCTTATCAAGGTACAGACATCCATCTACTTCCTCTAGCTCTCTTTTTGTCTTTGATGTAGAAATTGTAATAGCTCACTTCATTTTCCCTGGCAAACATAGCTATTTGATCTTTGATACATTAGTTTTCAGATCCATACTTCTTGTTCCATCATGCAGACTGCCTAGTATTTACTGCAATTCATTCAGATTCTAATCAAAAACATGACATCATACAAAAGTCCACACATATTCATGTATGCAACCAGCACACCTTTCAGGTCACCATAAACATTCCTTATACATTTATCCATAAATATTATAACAAACTGAACGATATCATATATTTTGCCTTATTTGTTGCTCAGTGTCAAAGCATTTTCTAAGCATTCTGTTTATTCTCAAATATACTTTCATCACATGCCATTCTTTCCGCATTCAGCAATTCAGCAACCAATCTTCAACTCCACATCCATTCAAAATTCAATTACTGAATTCATAATCCAAGTCTATTCACTATCGTACACTTTCCCAAATCAACACAACCTACAATAAACTTTCTTTCTCATATTCTTATGTTCCTCAGTGAGTTGCTGAAGAACAAAAATCTGGTCTGCAGTTTCTATTTCTTTCACTTTGCTGGAAGGTTTTATTTTTGTCCTTTGTGTTCACATCAAAACAAATTTGTGTGAGTGTGTGTGTGTGTTTTTCCTAACTGTTCCTTGCTCTCTTTGACTACATTCTTCACAACTGAGTTTTTCATTGTTTACACATTATATCTTTCTCTCATCCTCATTTTTCCAGCTATAATTTTCTTTTATGTGTTTTCTCATCCATAGCTTTTTTCACTTCATCAGTGCATCAAACATCCATTTGCATGCTTTTCATTAATGCACCTTCACGCACTTCTGTAATACTCTGTAGCATAATGTTTTACTCTTTTTAAAGCAACTTCCACTTCTTTTTTCTTACACCCATTTCCATTCATTCTCCTGAGAAATAATTTGTCTTCTAATACTTTTTTCATACAGAACTTGTTCTTCTTATAATAATTCTAATTTCATTCTCAATTCTTTTATTTCTCTCCTTTTTTTTCACGTCTGTTTTTTCCCCAGGATCCACTTCTGACACTATGGTCTGTCCTGCAGTAATAAATTTCTCAATTGTTCAGCGTAAATAATCATACCATTCATTCAATCATTCATTCAATCCTTATAAGTAAAAACATATTTAAAAAAACATATGTTTTCCTAAGCAGATGTTCACTGAGTATCACTTTTTCTGTTCTTTCCCATCTAGTCCCTACCATACTTAACCCAATTTATATTACTTAACCCAATTTTTCTATTTATAATATTGCAGAATGTTTCTTAAAACTGAGTGTACTAGTTAGCTTTGGAATACTGGGATGAGTATGTCACAAGTACAAACTACACTCAGTTTTATTCCCAAGCATGCTCATGTTATTCTGTGCAAGCTAGGATCTTTAATATGGACATTAACATGCAAGCAACATACTGACCACTGCATCTCACTAATAAGATAGTACAGGTAACATACTGACATATACTCAGGGTGCACCTTTAATAAAAAGTCATCTAATTTGATAAAGTAAACAATGTGCCATTCACATTTCATTAGCTTTATTTTTTCCTTTAGAATTAGGTTTTCCCAATGAGACAACAAACATGGAATGATATATCTCTTGTTTTGCTCCAAAAGAATATTTGTGGTCTTTTCACCTTGGAATTTGCATAATGTTTATAATTATGAATGGGCAAATCTATTAATAACAATTATCTATTAATAAATCCCTAGTTTATTCCAGCTTGTTTCTGCATCAGTTTGCAAATTTGTTAGGAAAAAACATGGATATGCTTTTTACCCAGAAAATTTCTGGGTAATTTTCATGCTTTTGTTTCCTAATAAATGTCTTTTGCATACAGGTTCCCAAATATTTAACACTTTTTTTCCTGAGCAGTTGACAAAATTCAATGCACCCTTCTCCAAATATATGCACAGATTTTGTGTAAGATATGAATGGTACTGCAAATTTAGAAATGTGTAGAGTTTAACAAAATAATTACATGTATGTTTGGTAAGTGTAAACTGGCTAAATGGAAACTGAGGGAATTTCTCCACCCTCCCCATTCCTAATACACATATTGCAGGATTAACTTCATACCATCCCTGACAACTGTTTCCCCAGGTAGCTCTTTTCCCAGACTTGATTTGTATTATCACTGAAGAAGCTAGTGAATGGCCATAACAATTAGAATTAATTACTCTTTTCACAACCATACATTTTCTCTTTGCTTTCCTCCCATTTTCCCTCTGGAGTTTGTCATTGTCTTGGAGCCAGCCCTCTACAATAGAGTCACATGCTAATCAATAAGACTTTTATTGAGAGCGACAGACTGAAGCTAAGTGTACAATAGGACTTAACTAATGATAAATGCTTTAGTTGGTCCTAAATACCAAGGCTTATGTACTGAGGCTTGTGCCTTGGCTGGTGTCTTGTTTTAGTACCCTTCCTTGGCTAAAATGTAACTCATCCAATTCCCTGGAGGTCCACTTGATGGCTGAAGTGATCTCCCTGAGAGCAACCAAGCAACAGTGAAGTGACAAAATCACATCTCAACTTGCTAATGGGAGTCATCAGTCCATTAGACTAAGAGCTATGAGAATGATGGCATATCCCTGTTTCAAAGAAAGCAAACATCTGTGCAGGAAATCTGCATCGTCCACTAATTAAAACTAATCCCATTGCATGACTTTAATATACATTAAAGCATTATAGAAAAGGAATACTGGAAATATGAAATAAATCTCACTTATTTTGATAAAAGGTAGGTTGGGCTCTAGGTTTTGGAAACTGCTTCATACCATTAGGTTCATCCCTTTTAGCTGTACTTCTTTTGCTAATCATCCTTCAACAGTCAAATATATAATTATGAAAGCATAAATTGACTCCATTCCAGGCATAAACTGAAAAACAGACTTCAGAAATATCCCTGCAGACATTACACAATGCTTTGTTGAAATCCAACTATAAGGGACAGCCAGTCTGATAAGCGTGAGGCAATTTGTTTCAGACATTTAAGTGAGTGGCAGCTCTTATATCTCTAGTCTCAGAAGCTCAGAATGCTCCGAAGAGGAGTTAAAATCCAACAAATTCCCAGTCACACACTTTATAGCTAACTATGAATATTTCCTTATCACCTTCCTTTTTTTGGTTCTTCCACCATTCATAAACATTCAGAAAAATGGCCATGGACTTTTTAAGGATCAAAGAATACTGGAGTTGTGGGGTTATTGGGTCATGCCAGCCATCTTAAGTCTTAATTATCTAGAGATACTTGCTTGAACAACATCCTTCTGGACTAAAGGAAACATCTTCATTGAGCTGATCATAGCACCTAGTGACTTTTTGAGCACATGGCAAAATATGGAAAATACTTGATTTTGCTTTAGCTCAGGTGTGTGTGTGTGTGTGTGTGTGTTTAAACTTCCCAGTCTAGCTTAGTTTTGTTACTTTTGAATAATCTAAATGCCACCATATTTAAATGTGCTTGGCTTTTAAACATCAGGTAATGTTGACTAGGTGCTGCCATGTGGCTTATTTGTTACATTCCAGTTGAGTTGGCTTCTGGTGATTTATATAGATACTTCAATTTATATAGATTTCTTGGCATCATACGAAAATGGTTTACTCTTGACTTTTTCCAAGATGTTTCTTTGATGTCCAGTATAGTCTAAAGCTCTGGGCTTCTGGGATGGCCCCTTATCAAAATATTAACAAAGTTCCCCATCAAGGTAGTTTTTAGATCAGCCAAGGTCAGCTGGCTTCCACTTGATGAAAATAGCCAAACTTCTAAGCCCTGCATTATATTCTCCAAGGTTCTGATGATTAATTCTTGCTACAATTCACACTTAGCTTGCTGCATCAAAAATGTTTGAATGTTCAGGCCATAAACTGGTTTCCAGTTCTTTACTCAGTCCAGAAAATAGAAGTGGAACCCACAACTATTTTTTTTTCGAAAAAGTATAATCTCCAAGCCTTTGTCCAAGATTCTATGCATAGCTAAGGACTCAAGCAAGCCAATTTTCCCACCACCACTCCTTTTTTCTGTATGGGGTTTCTTTTTGCAACTAACATTGCGCACATGCTTCTAAGCATGGTTAGTGTTCATCAAGTTTTCCTAAAAGCAGTTCACTCTGCTGGCTTTTTTTTTTTTTTTTAAATGTTTTGCCCTCTGCACACCTAGGGGTGCACTCAAGGATCTTTCACTCATTCCCAGTAATCTTATTTTGGTTTTTACTCAGATGATACTCAAACACCAGTTTGCAAACTGACTTATCCAGGATATATTTGTAAAGGACCCTCAGAATTATATAGACTGCAAGAGTGTCAAAATCATTTTGGTTGCGTGATGCTGGGCAAATTGATACACAAACTGTTGCATGCAATTTTGTGTCCTGCAAATAGAAAAGCTGAGTATAGACCAGATTTACCTCAAGGTCTTTACCTCATATTTACCTCAGAACTAAAGTGAGATTAATTTCTTCGAGCCTATTTCTGCATAGTAAATCATTTATGACAATAGCTGTTTCACAAATCCTTCTCTAAAGAAAACCTCATAAAAGATAAATAGTACAAAATACTTACCCTATTAACAATCTGCAACAGATGCACTTGAAATCATTCTTTCATACTGTCTCTCATCTTTCTCTTTTACAAAAAGAAGATTGGTTTAAAATTGCAAGTACTTAAAACCACAGTTGCACCATCTGGCATTATCTATAACTTCAGCTCAGAAAGAATTAGAGAAAAAATAGGATGCTAAGTTCAAGGTATGAAATGATGATGTAACTATTTCACAATATTCTACAATTGGAATTTTTACCATTTTGATCCCATCATTTGCATATTATTTGATAAATAATAGCCAGTGATGTTTTGTTTTGAAGAGGTTATAGTTGAATGGAAATGTGTATTTTTTAAAAAATAATTATAGTATCAGTTGTGGAATTGTCATTCAGAATATATCAAATATTGAGCTAACTAAAAGTAAGTGTAAAATCGTTAAGGACTCATCCAACTCAATAATGCAATCTTTTTTTTTTTTTTTTCATGGAAGGATTTTAAAAAATGCAGTGAATTTATGAACAGCATACTTGCTAACAACATGAGACTATACTTGTAATTCCATTCTCAAGACCACCATATAGGACTGACCCAATTTATCACCTCTAATTTTCAGGTGGCAAGCAAAGGTGGCATTTTGTGCTTCAGTATTGACCAAGGAGCTACTTAAAATGGAGTTGGTGTTGTTTTTTTCTCCACATTAGGCTGCCAGGAAGTCTCCATAAGAATGGAAAAATGTAAAACATGAACCAACAAGACCAACATAGCTACCATTACATCCAACAATAAATGAACCTTCAAAAGTATCAATAGAAAACTGAAGATAATTTATAGCTTAAAAATAAGGTATAAAAACAGAATCTCATTTCTCAGAAGAATAAAACTTCTGAATGATTGCAGATCAGCTTTTGGCCCAGGATTAATTGTTTTAAACTTCTGTTTTGTAAGTTAGTTAAATTTATGTTTTGTAATGTGAAAAAACGCAGTTATGGTGCTCACATGGAACAAACTTGGACTCAAGCAAACATCAGGATTGTGCTGGAAAGCTTGCACTCTTCAGCAAAGTGCTTCATGTCACAAATGTGACACAATTTCTCTCAGTGAGATACTGGTGTCATTTTCAAAGCCTATTCTCTCAGCGCCAATATCTGGAAGAGACTTCTGTACATAAACAAAAGTCTTTTCCCACTTGTGGAACTACTGAAATAAGCTTTAAAGTGAAGGAAGATGGTTACTTCCCTGTTAAAAGTGCATGTGAAAATTGCAAAGCATTTTCAAAGAAATGCTTTACCTTCATTCAAGTGAAGCACCTCTTTTAAGCCTTGCACATCCTTAATATCCCTTCTATCACCCAAATGAATTTTCAGATCTTTCCAGATTTAATACAGTGACTGACAACCTGGCACCTTCATATGATAAATGGTTCTGCTCATCTTTTCTTCAACAAACTTACAAAAAACAAAGAAACAAACAGTAATTCCTCATCAACCTGAGCTAGCTTCTTGTTAATACTTGTCCATGTCCATACAATTTTCCTGGCACCAATATAGACATGGATTGCTGTTTCTTCTATCAAGATATAGTAAAATATTCAGCCCTGGTATTTCCTGGTGGCCCCTCATTTAAGTACTAACCAGGTTTGGTTCTCCTTTATTGACACTAGTGAAAACAAATGAGAAAAAGAGCCTTGTGTCACAAATAGAAATATATATTTTCTGAAAGTTTAGTGCCTTCTTAGCTTCTTCAGATTTCCTTTTCTTTATTCCCTCCCCCCACCCCTTTTGGAGAAAGAGAGAGATTTAAGATAAAAAAAAAAAAAAAAAACAAGTGATAAAGTCATCTTTAACTATTCTACTTTTAGATAAGCTATTTTTTTTTCCTAAATCTTTCTTCAAGGTTATTCTAACATACATTTTTATTAATTGAAGTTATCCATGTGCATTCTTGTCAAATACTCCCACTGAATGTGGTATTGACAAAGAAGAGACAGACAAAAAGATTGTCTAACCCATTTCCTGGTAGGTTAAATAAGTCTATTTATATAAATCCAGCACATGTATGTGTATTATAAACTCATGCTTATCACGTGTTCCTGAGATGCCAGTGTGTAAGAAACAAGGAAAAGGATAACTGAATTCATTCCAGGCTTTAAATTTCTGTCTCCTTTCCTGTCCCATATTAGTGCATATAAAAGAAATAGACCTTCAGAATCTGGGCAAATCTTTGTTCATAGACACACTTCCAACAAAGCAGAGTTGCAACCATCTACAAAGGCTTCTGAGACGTAGAAGCATATCTAAAAATCAAGTGCTTTGCTTGGCAACATGTCATTGTATTAATACATTAAATACAATCAAGTGGAACAGGGAGCCTTGCAAGGGAGGTTCCACAGCTACATTTGTGCCTGTAAGTACTTGCTATTCCTGGCAAATATATATTGTACAGTATATGCATTTGGCCTATGTCAGATATGTGGATGGCTGAGGATGCAGGCACTAAGAGAGTATAGTCACTGAGTGGGGGTAAGGAGTAGATTATGGCTCCCGTGTTTTCAATCTATTAAAGGTAACATAAACCCAATTTAAGGCAGCAAATTATAGAAGAGGTGCTAAATGCCAACATTTTATTTCATGGCACATTCTTCAAGGAGCTATAAGCTCTGATATGATTTTCTCTGTCAGTTTTGCCAATGCTCCCTTCTAACTATGCACTTTATAATGCTACATGTTGAGATAATCAGAAATTGGACTTCTTAGCTTTCTAAGAGTAGCCTCCTCTTGCAGCTTATACAATATTTTCTAATTGAGAAAAACAGACCTTCCTGTTGTTAATATTTCATCACCCATTCACAGGTGCTACTCACGGAAGCAACCACTTTTGGACAATGTTACTTAGAATTTTTCAGCAATTGTATTTGTTGACATGAATGCTGACTGAAGCAGCTGTGTGTCTGCTGACCTCAACCTTTCATATTACTTCCCACAGTGCCTCCTGGTGGGAGAGGTGTACCCTTGACTTTCCCACAGTTGGCCTTCCTTCATCATGATTCATTCTTTATGCAGGAGCTCTTGTTATGTGGCTGCAACACATGTCAACATCTACATCAAAGCAACATGTGAATTGTGCTGAGCCCTGAGCTCCCTGTTTCTCTCTCAGGGAGGGAAGCATGGCCTTCATTATAATGATACAGTTGACATTTTCCCTATGACACTTATTGTAGCACCATCACTTCCGGTCAGAATCTATGGGTTTATCAGCGAAACAATCCAGAGTTGTGATGAAACTGTCCATTAGGCAAGGAAGCCAAAACATGCAGGGGGTAAGTGCATGCATGCGGGAAGTAGCACAATTAGATTCGACACCTACTTTCTCAGTATTTTCAATACAAAGATATGTATTGAAGTAGAAGTGTAGAAGTAGAATCTAATTGAATTGTGTCCTCCTTTTGGTGTATCTATAGTTCTGCCTTTGGGTTTAGAGTGCTAAACTAATTCTAAACAAAACAAAACAAAAACAAAACAGCTTTGATAACAGGCCCAGGCCAAAGGGTTTGAAACTATTTAAATCTAAATTATTATCAATCCAGAAACTTGGAGTTCAAGAGAGTGTTAGTGTCGGCCATTATGTATAACCCAGTTCATAAATCATTATTTATCAAACATATTGCTTCAGCTCCTGATTGAAAAGGACTATTACATATGGTGTCAGCAGTGGACAAAGTTCCTAAATGCCAAAAATCATTTGGCTTGCTGTAATTAGTGAAAAGTAAAATTGAAGTAAAGCCATAAAGCAAAGTTAAGGAAGTAGGTTACAGAGAACTGTGCATCATCACTACTTTTTCTATAGTCATAAACAGTGTTCAATGCTTTCAACTATAGGACAGATAAAAAGCTAGATATCTTCCAAGTTACTTATCTGTCTATATGTTATTAAGAAAAGTGCCCTAGAGTTACAGTTCAATGTTGAAAAAAACCAAGGGTGCTCCTATTCTAGAAGTTTTTGTGCTGTATCATTAGTCCAATTAAATCAATTATTTTCTTACCTGCCAAGAGAAGAGAAATAAAAGCATTCTCAACATTCAGAATAGACTGCCATCTGAAAGCTGATTCAACTCATACCTCTATGATTATATAAAAGATCACAGAAAAAAACTGTTTTTCTGTCTTTTTTTGTTTTGTTTTACCATATCTATTTACCAGACATTAAGGTACCATCCACTTTCTAGCCATGTAATGGCCTCCGCTTCATTACAGACATTCTGGGACCTTACTTAGCAAATTTCTAGGTATCACTCCTCCTGTAGTGCAGAACAGGCCCAAAGTATCAGCTTAAATTTTATTTAAACTGTTTCTTCAAGAAAAAGAAACTCTTAAAATGGCTTACAAAGATCAGTACTTAAGGTATACCTGCTCTTGTGCTTAAAGTCCAAAAGATAAGCACAAAAAAGAAAAGAGACTGAAAGGCAGAAAATAGCATTTTTAAAGTAAATATTGTTAACCTTTTTTTCCCCCCCTGGCTGGAAAGTAGAAAATTTCTGCATCCGTAATTTCTCAGTTCAATAGATAAGGCAAGTCTGGCTTTCCATTGTAATGAGGAAAGGAAAGTAACATTATTGTCAACAACATTATTGTTGAAATTATTATCATTGTTGTTACATTAGGTTTATATATTTTTTTCCCTTGTTTTTCTGGGAATTCAACTAGATTACACTGGGGTCTCCCTTCATTTTATCTCCAATTCCTATGAAGTAGGACATTTGAAGGAAGAATGACTGATTCAGATCACCCTGTGGGCTTTATGATTAAGTGAAAACTGGGTCTCTTTGTTGCCAGTACAAAAATCTAACCACTATACAACATGAGTTTTCCAAATTTCCAGGAGGAAAAGGAACTTCTGGCCTAATTCTTACTGTTCAACAGTGTTGTAGGATCATGTGTGGATGGTGAAATATAGGGTTGCCACAAGCAAGTGTGCAAGTTGTGCACTGCACAAAGGCACCATGACATGGGAGGCACCAAACAATGGGAATGTTAGTAGCCCAGTGCCACATTGCAGGATACCAGGTTGGGGGCAAAGCCCATCAAGTTACTCCTCCCACATCTGTGCATGTATTGTAGAAGAAAAGGTAGAAGAAAAGGCAGAACAAAACACCAGAAAGCTAGTTGCCATGTGACATAACTTGACGGTCTGGTGGCAAAACACTTTTTGCACAAAGACACCTTGTAGGTTAGAGGCGGTCCTGGGGAAATATACCTTTTGGAGTAAAACAAGAGTCCATTCAGGTATTTTTCTGAATTTGCAGAGAGGCTAAAGTGGGAAATATTGTTTGGCTTCTGAATCATGTAGAGTGCCAAAGTGAATACTATCATTCCTTTTCCCATCTTGTCTAAACATGTGGAGGCTGGAGAGAGCTGGAAGCAAAATTATGCTCATTATGCCAATCTCTATACATTTTGAGCATTTTCCCCCTACTGTCAAATGTCTGAACAAGGCTAAGGTTGGCAGGAATTCAGAATTGTGTGCCTCCCACCCCTTACAGGAGACCAACTATCAGAGCCAAGAAGGTCCTTCTTCTTTTATTAAATTTATATGTTGACCAACTCCCAATGACTCTGGGCATAGAAGATGAATTTCTTGCAATAAGCTAAAGCAAATCAACCCCTATAAACCTCCAGATTTAGTCCTTTTTAGCAATCCCACTTCACCCTAACTAGATCTGAAAGCATTTAATATTCTTCAATTCTTACTTGCCCTGTCTCTAAGATCTCATAGGTCTCAATATGAGAAATTAATGAGAGAATTTATAACACTTGCTAAAATAATGTAATAGGTAAAGGTTTTTCCTCAACACTGCAGAATCAAATTATCTCCTTGACTACAATATCTGTTTTCTTTGTTAATTATTGTTTCTCCCAGGTTTATGACTAATATGAGTAGAATCACAATTAACAAGTATTTAAAAAAGAAACAGAGAATTCAACTACAATCTGTTTGAGTTTATGAAATCATATTTTAATGAATTTACACAGGTAGAGAATGTATATATTATTAATGCCTATATTAATAATATATAATTTATAGTATATAGTAATTGCTACCTGTTTGTGGTAAGAAGAGAAAGATTCTGACTTTATAATACTGCTTGCAAACAACAATGGCTGTGTTCATATAAAAACTAAACATACATATGTACAAACATAGATATGCACCACACTCTTCTTTTTCAGCATTACACAAAATGCAGAAATGAGTAAAGAAATTGTAAATCAAAGAAATTAAGCATATGAAACAACATAATAACAATAAATAAAATATAACTAAATCTAGTTTACACCAGCAGCATTCATTTTGCCTCTCTGTATCTTTTCATCTTGGAAACCTTCATTGCTTCCACCACAGTGATGTACCACTTGATATATCTCCTTTTGTTCTTTCAACTTCTTTCCTCTCTCTTTTTGCAGATCTCATTGTCAGCTCTACCCAACTACTACAGTCTTGGTCTTTCTTACCCTGTTAACCAATTTAATCTTTTTCCCCCCTTACATTTGGTTTGTGATTCAGCCGTCGTTAATGCTTGTTATATAACTAAACATCTGAGCTTACTTGTCTCATATAGATTGGTCTCTTTTGCATTCAATCCACATTCATTCAGATATTCACGATATTTCTCCTAGGTTTTTTAAGTAACCCATTCCTAGTGCATTTAAGTTTTATATTCTCTTGACATACCTAACTACCATTTTTCATATAACAATTTGGAAAGGGCATGTTCTTTTAAATAAACATTCATTTTTCAAAATAGACCACTACTAACTTTTTACCACCATCATATGTCATAAAATTTCCCATCTTTACTAAACTTCTATCAAGACACTCAAATTAATATACTTATAGTAGCTTTTTTGTCCTCTTTGTATAACTTTCAATCATTCACTCCATTTTTCTTTTCAGACACAACCTTGATTTTTAATACATTAAAAATGTATTTAATGTATTTAAATTAAATACATTAATATTTAATGTATTGGGGACATGGATGGGGAACCACAGGCTTCAGCTGAACTCTGGTAAGATAGAGTGGCTGTGAGTTGGGGGCTCCTCTGTATCCAGGAGTTTACCATCCTTGGTTCTGGATGGGGTTGCACTGCCCCGGCAGACCTGGTGCATAATCTGGGGGTCCTCCTGGACTCACAATTCTTGCTTGAGGAACAGGTGGCAGTTGTGGCCAGGAGGGCCTTTGCCCAACTACATGTTGTGCACCAGTTACGCCCTTTCCTGGACCAGGAGGCCCTCCAGACAATCACTCATGCCCTAGTCATCTCCCGCATAGACTATTGCAATGCCCTCTACATGGGGCTACCCTTGAAGAGTATCCATAAGCTACAGTTGGATCAAAATGTAACCATGTGGGCAATTTTGGGTGCCCCAAAGATGGCACGTGTTACACCTTTGCTGTGGGTGCCAGTTTGCTTCTTGATCCAATTCAAGGCATTTGTTATCATCTTTAAAGCCCTACATGGCATGGGACCGGGTTACAGCAGAGAGGGTATGCTAAGGACCCTGTTGATGAAAGAATGTCGACTGGTGAGGTCCAGAAGGAGAGCTTTCTCTGCTGTGGCCCCCACCCTATGGAATACCCTGCCCCCAGTGGTGAGCCAGGCCCCTATTCTCTTGACCTTCTGGAAAGGGGTTAAGACCTGGCTTTGCCAACTCGCATGGGGCAAGAAAAGAGACAACCAACCATGGGGGTGGTTAGCACCTTGAAGATGCTCCTGTAGGTTAATATCCTTTTTACCAGAAGCAACTTGGAAGATATTATTATTTATGTATGAATATGGTTTTTATTGTATTTTATTGTATTTTAATTAATATTTATTTTTGTTTTTATTGTAAACTGCCCAGAGTCACTTCCTAGTGAGATGGGCAGTGAGCAAATTCAGAATGAATGAATGAATGAATGAATGAATGAATGAATGAATGAATATTCTTATTATAAGCATTTTTGTATATAATTTCACATATACATTACCCAACAAGGGAACATTATATCTTTGCATTCCTCTCTGCTCAGTCTCAAACCATTTGCTAATTTTTCATTTCTTTTCATCATGCTGTACTTTCATCATATACTGCTCTTATTTCATTCAACAACCAACCTTCAATTCCATATTCATGCAAGAATTACATAATTCAACCCTATTCACAATTAAAATGAACTTTGTTTCTCATATTCATGTATTTCTCAGTGAGTTGCTGAAGAGAGAGAGAGAGAAAAAGAGAGAGAGAAACTATTTTGAACACCATCTGCCACATATAAAGCCACACACTACTTCTGAAATTTTGCTGATTGTCAGCCTTGCACCCTTTTGATAACAATTTAACAGCAAATTTAATAAACAAATTCCCTTTAGTTTTTTGTTTTTGTTTTTTAATTCACTCTTGCTACCTTTCTCTTTGTAGAAGGAATAATATTGACATTCTTCCAGTCATCTGACACAGATGCAGCTGTTATATGTTAAACAATGAACATGGCTAGTCCATGGGTAAACCGTGGTTATATTTTAATATTTCTCCAGTTGCAATTTCTATATCTGTAGTTTCACCATTTTTAAATTTCCTGACAGTATTCACTACTTCTTTTTCATCATTTTTTCTAAGGTGCTAATTTTGATTGCATTTGTGTCCATTTTACTCTTACTATTTCTTATTTATTTCTAATTATTTATAAAGGGAAAATATCAGGTATGTCAGCAACCATCAGTTGCCCAGTTTCAAGGCCAAAAGGCACATGACCATATAGTGAAATTGTAGGAAAGTAGGGTAAAAAAGCTCTGGAACTGAGCTACAGTGAGTATCACAAAGGACTATATGTCCATGTTGACAGAAGGCAATCAACAGTTTGAAGTGGTTTCTTCCTGTCAGAATCAGGTGGCTACTTTTATGGACCAGACTGGTGGGACAGAATAAACTATCTCAACCATTATAGATGGGGCTCTTCCAGCTGCAGCCATCCAGTCCTCATTTCCTTGAAAAATAAATAAGGTAGGAATATAACCAAATTGTTGTTTGCTCAGTGTGAACAAAATATCATCCCAAGGCCAATGGACTTAATAAGCTTAAGACAGGGAGCAACCTGATTTCTGATTTTAACTGCAGCTTCCAGCTAGGCGCACTAAAGATACACCTGGTTTTCCAACATTTCCTCTGATTTGAGAATAGCCTCCTTCTCCATAATTTATCTTGGCATTGTCATCCTTTCTGAACTTAGTAGAAGAGGGGAAAGTTTTACATAGACTTTGTTCTGAACTCTTGGCACAGGAGGAGCTGGGTTGATCATTCAATTGATTGAAAGTGTTACCCAGATAGTCAACAGTCCTGTGAGACAGAAAATAATGGGTAGACCATCTCACAGTCTTTCCCAATTCTATTTTCAGGACTCATAAAAACCTAAGCTCCCCAACTGGTTATTCAGTAAAACTTTGGTGGGTATAAGAGGTTGTGACATTGAGCAAGAAGGGCACTTAGTAGAGGGAGAAAAGGAAAATAATTAATGACCAAAGAGAGAGTTGCAGGGAGAGATTTCTCCATTGCCTCACAACCCCTGGACAGGAAGAGACTGTACTATCCCAAAGAAAGCTGAAAATGTGAAGCCTCACCACATCTAGCCAAAGAAGAACAACAGAAGTGGAGACCAAAGAGAAATGAGCTTCAATCACCATGAAAATGGCGTGAGGAGAAGAAATATCCCTTGATCCTACCACTCTAGAATAAAAGATAGTAGGGCCTAGCCTTTTTAGATACATAGAAGTGGAAAGGTAGAGAATGGACGCGAAGAAGGTGTAGGAGTTAAACTAAGAACTAGAGTTTCTCCTGGCAGTTATACCAATAACCAAATGTCACTTAACTTTAAGGCCAAAAAGCAAAGGCAAAAAGTCCTTTTAATAGTGAAGGGCAGGAAAAAGAAATAGAATGAAACTGCAATGAATATAAGAACAGACTCCACTTTCATGTCAACAGAGGGCAATCACCTGTTTAAATTGTTTTCATCCTAATATGCAATAAAGATTCAAATTCAACCATGTCAAATTCAACCATGTCAAATCATTTGATTGCTTTATCTTTGTGCACAATTTTTGGGGGAAAGGATGGTATAGAAATAAACAGACTGCCTGAATGATTTAAGAGATAAGTTATCCATTTTCTCACTATGTGTGAAGACCCTTGATCTACCTACCTCATTTGTATTTCAAATTAGAGTTTATTTGCCTACAATATTTATTTAGCATTCCTAATTGTATTTGACTCAGCAGGAGGATCATGTGTATATTTCTGCTAATATATAGTGATGTTGATGATCTTTGGCTATATTTTACTGTTTCAGCAAATCTACAAACTTCAAACAATTCCCTAAACCAGAATCTGGCTAGCAGTAGAATGAATAAACTATGTGGCTCTCACATGCCACATTTGTCCATGATTAATTTTAGCATAGCTTATTTAATTAATCAAAATTCTGCTTCATCAAAACAAATACTAATTACAATGGGCAGTGTTCACATAACATGTTAGGCCAAAGTGGATGCCTAATTTGTGGCTTAGTTTGTCATTCAAACACAGCTATGGCTTCACATAATTCTTTAAATCATAGTTTGTTTAATTGGGATATGCTGAGTAAGCCAGAATTGGTTTGATTGACACCAGACAATATATTATATTTATGACTTTATGTAATGTGTGTCCTGCTGTTGTGTTCTATTAAGACGGAAATATTAAAGATTGGTAAATAAAGTGATTTGGGATAAATAAATAAATAAATAAATAGTTTATATTTTCTATGTGAATTCTTCTTCTAAATTATTGTTTATGTAGCCTAGATAGGGAAGTGTGGTTGCATCTAAGACAACTTTTTTTATCAGCTGTGGAGGGCCAGCAGTTTCCCTTACAGACCCTTGAAGATATTTTCATCATGTATAGAATGACTACCTTTTCAGGAATGACAGGTATAACATTAAATCAGTTCTTTGTCATTTCAGAATCCCAATCTAAAGTATTAACAATTATTTACAGCAACAGCTAGCTTCAGAATGCTTATGGCAAAATCTGTCTTACAAATCTATGCATGGTAGTCCTTTGGGTTCAAAGAAGACATGCTGTTGTGCAGTTCATATTCTGTGAACATAATTTTCTATCAGTTTTTAGTGGCACCTGTCTTCAAAACCGCTGGAGGCTTTTATAGCACAGGGATCGCCAGTGGAATCAGTCAGCAGCACAGCTTCTACTTCCCTTGGCTGGACGTCACAGTGGAGTAGGCTATCTTTGTAGTGCTTCCATGGGCAACCTTGAGGCCTCTTCCCAGACTCCAATATACTATAGAGCAACTGGTGAGGCATAGGGTGGTGATGTGTCCCACCCACCACACCTGGACTCTGACAATCAGGGACTTAAAGGTGGTGGACTCTGCATGATCCAAGACCTCCAGGTTGGAGACATGGTCTTGCCATTGAATGCTGAGGATGGAGCTGAGAGCACACATGTGAAATTTCTCTAGTTGTTTGATGTGTCTTTGGTACAGAGTCCAGGACACACATCCATAGGGGAGAGAAGGTATAACTACAGCTCTATAGACTTTCAGCTTTGTGGAGATACAGATGTTGTGTTGATTGAGCACTCTAGTAAGTACGTAGCTGCCCCAGAGCCTGGTTGATCTTGCTGATCCTGGAGTCAATTTCTTTGTCCAAAGGCCCATCAAGATGATAGTACCCAATATTTGAAGCTGTTTACATTTGCCAGCTGGGTGTCATCAACAGTTATTTTTGATTCTATGGGGTTGGTATTTGGCACAGGCTGGTAAAGTACTTCAGTCTTGTTCAGGCTGATAGTCAGGCCAAAGAATATAGCAGTGTCTGCTAATTTGTTCAGCATCAACTATAGATCACTGTCTTTGTATGCCAGTAGTGCACAGTCATCAGCAAAGAGGGTTTCTTGGATGACTGTATGGAAGCACTTCATCCATGCATTCAAGCAGCAAAGGTCAAAGACAGAGCAATAGGTATGTGATATACACTCCCTCCTTCAGACCCTGGACAGCACCTGACAACATGCAAGTGAAGAACAGATTGAACAGGGCTGGGGTTAGCACACAACCCTGTCTTACCCCATTGGAAATAGCAAATGCAGCTGATGTATCACTGTTGTAAAGAACCTGTCCTGTCATTCCATCGTAGAATAGCTGAATCAACTTCTTGAATTTCCTCAGGCACCCATAACATCTCAGAATGATCCAGAGAGCCTCCCTGTTTACAGTGTCAAATGCCTTTGTTAGGTCAATGAAGATAGAGTAAAGAGGCTTGTTCTGCTCAATGCACTTCTCCTGGACTTGCCTCATGGCAAATATCATGTCTGCTGTACTCTGTTCTGGCCGAAAGCCACACTGGCCTTCTGGGAGCTTCCTTCCTGAGACAGTGACAAGCCTGCTCAGAAGAATGTAGGCAAAGATCTTGCTTGTGGTGGAGAGCAGTGAGATAACCCTGTAGTTTCCACAATCTGATTTACTTCCCTTATTTTTGTAGAGAGCCACAATAAAGGTATCATAGAAGTAATCAGGCATCTCCTCTGTGGACTAAATGTCTTCAAAGATGTCTTGGAATGCCTGTAAGACGTTTTGGTCTAGTGCTTTGTAGATCTCAGCAGGAATGCCATTTTGTCCTGTTGCTTGATTTGAGTTCATCTGAGAGCTTGCTTTCTTGATCTGATCAGTAGAGGAGATAGGTCTAGGGCATCCAAGCCTGGCAGCTGAAGAATCTGCTGTAAGACATTATAATCAACTGTGGACAGCCTATTAAGTAGGTTGGAAAAGTGTTCAGCCCAATGGTGTTTCAGTCCTTTCTGTCTTTGATCAGGCTTCACCTATCAGATGACAGCATGAAGGAGCATGTTGATTTACAAAGACCATAAACTGGTTTTATGGCGTTGAAGAACTCTCTGGTGGCATGCATATCTGCATAGTGTTCCACCTGCTCAGCCTTCCTCTGCCACCATTCGTCCTGCATTTGTCACAGTTCTGTCTGTACTTTTGGACTACAGGTGCTCAAATTTGTCTCTCTTTTTTTGAAACAGATGATGGGTTGTTCTGCATAGGCCTTGTTCTTGGCCTGGAGGGCTGCTGAAATGGTCTTGTGGTTTTCATCAAACCAATGTTGATGTGTCTGGGTTTTCAATCCAAGTACAGTTGTTATAGCCTGTGTTATGGCATCTTTAAACTGCATCCACTTTTCAGAATAGGTTCCTACAAGCGGTAAATTGCCAGAGAGTTTTTCATTGAGTACATCCTGGAAATGAAGCGAATCTATTGGAAGACAATTGCTAGTTTGTACCCAAAATTTATGTAATCTAGCATCCTATAAATGACTAACAAATAATATTCTAACATTGCCTGGACTTCTGGGGATTCCATATGCAAGGTACGAAGGAAACAAATATTCCCCATTCCTGCTCCCGTTAGGAATCCTATGTAGATCCCACTGAGTTCAGTTCTGAGTTGACATATATCGGATTGTGCTGTTGGTGGTCCTTCTAGATTTATTCATATCTTCTGAGCATAGTGATGATTAGCTGCCTCATTTTTCTTTTTTTGTTAATCAGATAATGATGTTAGTGATTACTGTTTCTGTTACTGTTACTGTTGGAGCAGTTTAAATAAGAGTTTTTTCATGTATAATTTCATTCCTTATTTTCCTATTTCTATTTGTGCAATCTTTTTTATTTTATTTTTGTCCGCAGTGGTGTTACTGCATACTGCCTTCAGTGACTTGTAGGAAGAAATATAAACAGTGTGTTTCTAAATAAACAAATCAAGAAAAACACAATTGCCTGACATTGTAGAAAGCTGTTACTCATTCATTCATTCATTCATTCATTCATTCATTCATTCATTCATTCATTCAATAATGTAAATGAATATTAATTCCTTTTGCATTATTATTAATATTGTTATTCAACCATTCTGTGCAGTAATCACCAGCTGCTTGCATATAGCTGGAATCTAGCTGAGGCAGAATCAGCTTCAGATATATTGATTTGCTTGAGTTTTGCTCAGAGCTTAAGAAAGAGAATTTGACTTAAATGAAAGGGAAAGGTGTCTGCCATATCACAATCCTCTTATCATGTCCAGACTTGAATCCAAAATGGCAATGGGTCAGAAAATATTTTTTCCCTCTTTTTTCTTTTCCTTTTTTGCTGGTCTTCTTCTTCCTCTGCTGCCTGGTAGTTGAGGAAGAAATAGAGACTTTTGCCCTTGTTCATCAGGGAGAAAGATTAGGGATATTATTAATTATTTCTATATTTCTGTTTCTGGCAGCCAATATTATTGCTATTCTAGGAGTGAGACTGCCAGAAGCACTTAATACCCCTGCTTGTTTTGCAACCATGCTGGCCTCCTGTATATTATAAAGTTGGACTAGCTCATAATCATCACCTTGTAGAGTGGGGCATTTGTGTTTTACTAACTGAAAAGCCTGGCTCAGAATGCAATCATGTCTTTTACTCTAATGTGACAGGAATTATAGCACAGCCACACTTTGGGCCACAAATAACTGCAAATTAGGCATTCAGTTGCAAATAGCTGCACTGATTATATGAGTCTTATTCCTGTAAACCATGCATGCAAACAATAGTTGTGCTTTCACCCAAGGTGCTTTATGTGGTAAGGAAAAATTAACCTTCTCGTGCTCCTTATTTACACTATGGTTACTAATAGAAAACCATCTGATTTGGCTAGAGATCCCAAGGGCAGAGTATCGCCTTGATTTTTCTTACGGAGAAGCTGATCAATAAAGATAAGGAGAGTTCTTTTTCAAATTTATTTATTATGCATGTTTCTTTACTTCAGAATTGAGCCATTACAATATTTCATGAAAACTTATTTTCAACAGTGCCAGAAAGAAAGCAGAACACCCCTCTTTTCCTGTTCAATTACATTGTTGTGGCTTGTGAGTACACACTGTTCAATTAATTGTGCATGTTCTTAATGATATCGTAACACAATCAAATCTTATTGCTATTGTGTTATCATCCCTGTTTATGATACAATTCCTGATTGGCTGAAATCACAGTATGACTGAAGCAGGAAACAAAGGCCTCTCTTTCAATTGTTCTCTTCTCTGAGTAATATTATTGCACAACTTCAAAAAATTGTATTGACTTGAGTTCATTATAGTTCACTATGTATTAGATGTTAATCAAGATGATACTTACTTATTGGGATGAACTATGATTTAATAATATAGAAAATTATTAGCATATTAAGGTCCAGGCTTCAATCCTTGTTATTGCTAATTAACAGGATCAGGTGGTAATATTTTTTTCAGAGTTTGAAGAGTCATAATGTTGGGCTAGATGGAGAGAGAATATAAAGAATGTTTAAGTGTTCAGTGAACAATTCTATTCTCTCTGAAATAACCTGCCTTTGATTAGTTTTGTTCACAGATTTCATCCTATTATGGTTTATTTTATTTTTAGCAATGGTTTCTTTCCTCCTACGTTATGTGGCCAAAAATACATGTTTAATTACCTATCAGATGTAAAATATTTGTTGTATTAAATAGACTTGTTTGAGTATTTTTTTTCCTACATTAACTTTTTCCCCTGCTGCTTGCAGTGGTGGAAATAGTAGCAGAGGCAAGTTTTCAGCAGCAGCTCCTGATTATTTTCAATTCATTTTCTCAGTATATCTCAGCATTTATCATTTCTGGGCATCCTGAAACAAAATGATGACTTTTCCTGGCAATTCTTTTGTTTTCCTGCAGGGGGTGCCATTCCTTACCCACTTCCATAATACCTTATATCAAGAGATGGTGGATTTGTGGTCTACACAAAGGGCCTGAAAGTTAAGGTTCACAGACTGGAGATGCTATTGGAACTGGACTTACTGATATATCCATAATTAGCATTTGTAATTTAAACCAATTATCATTACCTTCAATTATCCTAGTTACAATACTTCCTCAGAAAAGCTTGGTTTTTTTTAATACTTCATCCATGCATTTATAATATTCAAAACATTTAAAATTAGTTCAGAAAATAATGCTGAATTATTATTTTACCATTGCTTAAATTTCTACAGTTATTTTTCATTTTTACTTTACTTAGACCTGTTTCTAGACAAAATTCAAAGTCCTGATTTTGAAATTTTGAAGCATTAAACATTTGTGAGTTCTGTATCCAATTAATAGCATGTTATTTTAGGACCTTTTTCAGGGGGACTGTAACTTTGCTCCTGTTTTCAGAAACAATGGGATAGATTTTTCTGTGATGTCCCCAAACTTACATGCATACACATTTATTGATTTATTGTTAGTGTAGCTGTTACAATTCTTATAAACTGATATAAGGTTATTTTTTTGTTTTAGTTAACTTGTAGGTGTGGGTTTGTTTTTTAAACTGCTGTTAGGTGCCTTGGACACCCATTAAATTGCAGGTACTTAAATAATAAGTATAAAATAGAATAACCTGGAGCTGATTTATTTGCAATCCATTTCCCCAGAATTAACATTGTATTAACAAAATGTCCAAATCCTGGACTCCAAGCTATTTACCTCAGCTACTTGTTTTCCCAGTGATCTCCTGTCTTTGCATCAGCACCTTGTACCGTTTTTGGCAGGCTGTCACTCCTGACTGCTTTTTCAACTACACTCCACCCATTGTGTCTTTGATGAAAAATCCCAGCATGCAGTGGAGTTTTTAGTGGCACTGATAATGCACCTTTTACCTGGAGTGACTGTAATGATATGTGACAACACTAGGGGATGAGAAATTTCCATTATACTGTTATTCATCCCATTTCTTCAGAGGTTGGGGAAGATTACACTTTGCCAAGAGATAGCTTATATTTGCAGGGCTCTTAGCTGTCTATCTAAGCACAGGCTGCCTTCCCTACTTTCTATCTGCACATCTCTTGCATCTTGGCGATTAAACTGTACTCATCACTATGTGCTATCAGTGTGCTCTGTCACAAAGATTTTGTAAGGAAGAGGAGATGAAGGAAAGAGGAATAAAAAGGGGCTTTTTACTGACCACTTGCAAAGAGTCCCATATATGTTTTTGTGGTCCTAGACAAATAAAATACTTTGACAGGATAAGGAATTTATCCCTATCAACATTTTCTTTTTATTTATATTGCTATTCTTCTACCTTATCTTTCATTGTCATCGCTTTATCATTTTTTGCCCTGGGCAGATATACTGTAGCTGTCACTTCAGATCCTGTGCAATAGTGCATTCACTGAGCTCTGTCCAAATATATGATGACCCACCAGGCTAAGGTGAGCATTTATGGAGAACCAAAAGAGAGGGTTAAAAAGGATGTCAATTTACATACAATATAGATATGATAATGCATATATATACCTCCAGTTAGAAATAATTGCTGCAAGTATTGTGTGTAGGCTCAGAGTTAGGTCTAAGATGCATAGATCTTCCAAAGGATCAGTAGATCTTTATCCACAGTGGACCACCCATGATCTCACCCCCCTTGGAGGTGAAGGTGGAAGAACATACCTGGCATGTATCACCAAAATTGGGTTGGTTAAGGAAACAGAAATATCCCTATCTGAGATAAACCCAGCTGGATTTCAGGTTGTTCAAGGTGCATCAGTAATGGTAATCATGGGATTGGGGAAGTAGAGTCACAATTCTGAATCAGGGGACCCTGGCAGTGATCCTTAAGGATCACTATTTCTGCAGGTGGCTGGGTATGAGGGATAATCAGTGCTGTTTCTGTACTGCCCTTTCACCTATATAACAGTATTCCTTCCCAAGTTGCTTAACTTCGTTGCAAGGTGGTTATAGATTCCCCAGGTAATTAATCTAGAGTGATTTTAAGTTCTCCTCTCTGGGGTCAGAGGCAGTGCAGGAATTTATGGTGTTGGGAGACATTTCTATCAGTCCCTTGTCATGGACAGTTCACTATCTAATATTGTAAAACCCCTTGTTTTGCAGTAAATTTTCAGGGGAGTGGGTTAATGTTTTGATGGAAATTAACATGAAAGAAAAAAGGGTGTAAGGACAAATAAGGTGTATCCCACAGGCAGCATATGTGGGTATGAATTATGGATAACTCACACCTAAGATGATCCTTTTGGTATGCTATCCTCTTGCTAGTTTGAAATAAGATTCTGTTGTCATTCAAGTTAACCTTTGTATATGAAATGGATGCCCTTTTGTCTTTTGACTTATGCAATAAAAATGTATAGATCAAGCCATACATGTAATTATATTGCCTGGATTTAGTTACTATTAATAGCAACCATTCTGCAAACATATTGGGTAGTGATTTATCCATGCATAGCACAAGAGTAGGTCACTTATTTGGAGCAGCAAGTGACCCTTCACAATATCATCAATATCCATTCTCCTTCATCCATCAGTCTTTCCTTCCTTTCTTCCTTCTTCCCTCCCTCATACTGAGAATTCACACACATCACATCCCATAAAGAGGCCACATTATCTTCACTTTGAAGTGACAATGAAGTGAACAATTTTACTTCTGTTCTCGTGAAAATAAACATTTCCTCTCATGATGGATGAAAGATCTTAGGAAACACAACTGCCCCATTTGACTTGCCAACAGCCAAGCAATAGGCAAAGAGTTTTAGTTAAAAGTAACATAAATATAAAGTTATGGCTTTATGAAAATCAGGTATTAGTGCAAACAGTTTAGTTTTTGTTTTGTTTTTTTACACAGATTCCTTTAAGAAACTATTTAACAAAACATGGGTGAGTTCAATATATTTGACATGGAAAGAAGCACAGTGTGGTACAAGACAGAATGGCTCAAAGATACAAATGAAAAAACGCAGCCAACTCTAATGACAATCTTATTATGTATGATTTTGAACCTCATAATTTTGGAAGCTCAACAGGAAACTCTATTAATCCATTATTGACAAACAAAAACATAATAACGGTAAATCTATGAATTCTGTAATTTATCTCAATGTTCTAGGATGAAAAAAAGAATAAATATCCCATTAGTTATATCCCTATGTTATGTCTATAATAAATATTGATTTCCTTGCTTGATCTAAAATCCTGATGCTGAAAATGTCTTACTTGTTTGATTAAAATGCCAAAGTATCCTTACACACAGCTATGATTTTACAAAAATGATCTCAAACTTGTAAAATACAATGTTCAGACTTCTGGTCCAAGACAACAAAGTTGCGTAAGGGTGAAATCCACTATTGTTGCTAGTGGACTTCCATTTCAGGATGGAACTTTCTTTTCTTCTTCTCTCTGGATGGAAGTGAAATCTTGTTCCTTGATGCTATGATTTTGTTTTGGTACAAGTGGAGGAAGTATTATATGGCATAGCAACTTTCTTTGACATGTCATGTTTCTAATACCATCTGCAGGACCTTCATGCTTTTGACACACTTAGAAAAACAGTGGGACTTGCATTACAATGCTATATTGCTGCATGGATCAGTCTCACCTCCATTATTCCTTCCCAATGCTGCTATCCATTTTTTCCAAAAGTAGAAGCAATATAGATTCTCCTCAAATGTTGTTGTTCTGTGTGTACTTTCCAAATTCAAGTGCAGATAACAGTATAGAAAATAGGATGTTGGAAACAAACTACATATGTGTTTTTAAAGAACACTTTATTTGTGAGAATCACCAGATTTCTTAATATATCATACATACAATTGTTTTAGAAAATGTGTGCATTTTGTCACCAATACCATCTCTGTATTTAGAACCACAAATTTCTCCCAGAAGAAAAATATTGTACTAGGACTAGTGCCAATTAGCTATAGGCTCTTTCCAAGCAATAACAACAAATTTCTGCTATTTCCTTTCCTTTATTCTTATACAAAGGACCATCTAGATGGCAGTCACACAATATACATGAAATGACTTTCTCTTTAGTCCTGTGCAAAAAATGCTTCTGCATTCTTTTCTATTAGCTCTTATTCAATTTGATTCTGTATATATTCGAATGGGGGTGGATGGAATGGCTCAGGAAGAAAATTTACATATGCGTGAAATGTGTTTGAAAACTTGGGAAGGAAGCTGAGCTAGTTGTTAATTTCATAAGTTAATTCAGCCATAGGAGCAAGGTACTGCTAACCAGAAAAGTTCAAGTGGATCAGAAAATCAAGTTTCATTTCCAGTGATTTATGGTTGAGTTATGAGTATCTAATTTATTAATAAGCATATGCTATCCCAATGTGTATAAATATAGATTTTAAATGTGCTAACACAACATACATTAGCAATTAAACTTCTAGGGTGCTAGCTGTGATGGCAATGTTAATCTACATCTAACATTAGCAATGTTTCAGAAAGACTTGCCACTTTCTATTTTACTGGAAAGTTTTTACTTTATGCCCTTAAGCTGTGTCTCTTGTTTATAATATTTATAAAAATACTTGTATATTATAAGTGTACATGTGGTAATGATATGTGTGCAGTCTGAAGGTAAAGAAGTTAATAAATTTCACTTTTTCACCCCACTTCACTCCACCCCCACCCATCCCCACCTCCAAATAATATAGTACTGCCTTGGCTTATAGATAATAATGAGGTCCTATGAGCATACATTCTTGGAATATATCTCTGCATGCTTATGGATCTTGTTTTTAGCAGAGAGGAAGGAGGCCTTCTGAGGTGTTCTACTTACAGTTTTCTATCTGAAAAAAAAAAAAAAGACTACGAAGCAACTTTAAAAGAATAGCCCCTGCAGGTACACAAATAGACATATTGAGTTCTTCTATGTGGCCTTGAGTGAAATTGTCCTGCTGGCCCTCAGGCTGATGAAAGAAATGTGTTTGAAAGCAAAGAGGGTATGAGTCATTCCTAACTGAACCCAAACAATGCACAAACAAGGCAAAATAAAATAAAACAAAACAATTGAAGCGGGCTGAATTCAAATATTGGAGAAATTTCACTATTGTTATGAATTGAAAAGCCTAAGCTTAGATGCTGTCTCTCTAGTAGGGTGGTCAGCATGCATCTGTATGGCCACCTCAGGGCTTTCAATTTCACGTATGTCTTCCAACCCAGTTTCAAAGGTTCTTTAGCAAGAGATAATGTGCCATTCCCACATTAGTCTACTGCAAAAGTAGGTAGCTACTTCCAGCCCTTCATTTAATTTCAAGAACTTCTTGGCTTTTTTTTTCTTTAAATCTACCCTTTAAATTGGGGTTTTATCATCTCTGTCATATGAGGCCCTGAAAAAAAATATTTGGGGAGAATGTGGCCTCTGAAAGAAAAAAAAGAATGGTGCCATTGTTCTATTCATTGGGAATCATCTGTCTTTGGCCCTAGCAACTGATTCCCAAAGAACAAAAAAGCTTTCAAGGAAATTTTTAAATAAATTGTTTAGAACTGCGAGGGAAATTTTGGCAAAGCATTAAAAGTGAACATTTTTTCCATTCCTAGATAAAATATATTTGATAAGGTGTATTTGTCTGTTGTTAGAAGTTTATGTTCATGGCTTCTTATTCAACAGATATTGCCCACCGGAACAACTCTACTTCCCAAATGGATTTTGTTTTTTTAGACTACCGTATAAGACAAGAGTCTAGCTAGATGACAACAGTTGTGGCTGATCTTGTAAAGCTAGTATGCTCAGACCTGTTTAGTATTTGGATAGGAGACCACTAGAGTTGTAGGCTAGGCTGAGATGTCAAAACACAAATAGACAAAACATTCTGGAAGAAGATAAAGGCAAATCACTTTTGTATGGTTGTTGGGTGTACTAATGACAAAAAAAAGCTTGACTCAGACAAAACTCTAGTGTGTAGCACAAAGTCTTCTCAAGACTCTGAAAATATGATCCCTCATGCAGGGAGAGAGGCACACACACATCTCTATATACACAGTATATGCCAAATCACAAAGAAATAATCAAATAATAGTTTCTTTAAGCTTCCTTTCAAATATATGTAAACCAGCATTAAAAATCAGAACTAATCCAACGTATTAATCTAACAGCAAAGAGCACACTGTAATAATCTAAAAGTAATCATACAGACATAGTCTCTCTCTCTCTCTCTCTCTCTCTCTCTCTCTCACACACACACACACACACACACACAGAGTGACAAACACACATTTTACTTACATAGAGATTTACTAAATAATGTGGAACATATGAGTTGGAAAGATTCTAGCTACTATCTAAAATTAAGTAGGAGGGATTGCAGTTGTCATCAGGGAATCTCTGTGGGCCTTCAGGGGTGCTGCTGCATGAGTGGCCAGTTGTGAAACCCCATTCCTGAAGTTGGACTCTTGAGAACAGTTGGGATTGTTGCCCTTGTACTAGCCTCCCTGCTGCATAGCAACCTCCCTGCCTGAATTGCTGGAGGCCGTCTCGGTGTTGGCAGTGGAGTTCCCCAGACTTATGGTTCTGGGGGACTTCAATCTGATCTCCCTGGGATGTGCCTTGGAGGTGGCTCAAGAGTTCATGGCCACGACGGTGGCTATGGGTCTATCCCAGATTATTCATGGCCCAACTCGGGACAGTGACCTCACACTAAATTTGATTTTCTTGTCAGAGCAGTGGCAATGTGATCTAAAGGGGGAGTTAAATGTGTTTCCCTTGTCATGGTCAGATCATGCCCTGGTGGCCTTGAGATTCTCCTATGCTACCCCCTTCTGCAGGAAGGTGAGACCCATTCAATTGGTCTGCCCACAGTGACTGATGGACCCAATGGGGTTTCAAAGGGAGCTGGGGACTATAGCCAAGAATCTGCTGCATGGTCCAATGGAGGCCCTGGCCACCACCTGGAATAGGAAGGCGGCTGGGTCCTTGGACAAGATCATGCCCCTGCAACCTCTCTTGACCCATCAAGCTCGATACTCCCTGTGGTTTATGGAGCAGTTGAGGGTCCTGAAAAGGATTAAGAGATGTCTAGAGTGCTTCTGGAGGAAAACAAGGACCAAACCTGACCGAACACAGGCTAGAGCCACTATTAAGGCCTACCTTGTTGGGGTAAGAGTGGCAAATTGCCAATATTTCTCTGCTCTTATTGCATCTGCAGAATGCCACCCTGCTTAAGATCACCTGATCACTTTTGGGAAAGGAGTGCCTAGTGGCCCATGCTGAGGAGTTTCCTGGGCATCTGGAGGATAAAATCACTCAGATCTGTTCCCAGTTGGATACCAAGCATGGGGCATGGCCTGTGGAGATGCCTGGGGATCGTGCTTACCCTATTATCTGGGAACAGTTTGACCCTGTTGGTCCCAAGAATGTGGACAGGGTCCTCCGGTCTGTAAATGCCACCACTTGTCAATTAGATCCATGACCCTCCTGGCTGGTCAAGGCCACTCAGGATATGTGGGTGGGTCCAGGCAATGGTGAATTCATCCTTGATAGAGTGGTGTTCCCAGCCATCTTTAAAGAGGTGCTGGTGCATCCCCTCCTCAAGAAACCATCACTGGATCCCACCGTACTGGATAATTTTCATCCAGTCTTCCACTTTCCCTTTTTAGGGAAGGTGGTTGAGAAAGTAGTGGTGCTGAGGCTCAAGAGGATCCTGGATGAAACAGATTATCTGGACCCTTTTCAGTCGGGTTTCAGGCCCAGATATGAGATGGAAACAGCATTGGTCTCACTTTTAGATGATCTCTGGCAGGAGCAGGATGGGGGCAGTGCATCCATCCTTGCTCTTCTTAACCTCTCAGTGGCTTTCAATACCATGGACCATGGTATCCTTTTGGGTCAGTTTGAGGAGTTGGGGGGGTGCAGTTTTGCGCTGGTTCACCTCCTTCCTTCAAGGCTGGTCCCAATCAGTGTTGATAGGGAGTGAGAGGTCCAGCCCATAGCCCCTCCTTTGTGGGGTGCCACAGGTTCAGTACTCTCTCCGCTCTTTTTAACATCTACCTGAAACCACTGGGTGAGATCATCCGCCACCATGGGATGAGATATCATTAATATGCAAATAATACCCAATTATACATCTTCATCCTGGGTGATTTGAGTGATGCTGTGACCACCCTTTAGAGATGCCTGGAGACTGTTGGGGTCTGGATGGTGGGGGGCAACAGGCTTCAGCTGAACCCTGGTAAGACAGAGTGGCTGTGGGTTGAGGGATCCTCTGTATTCGGGAATTTACCATATTTGGTTCTGGATGGGGTGGCACTTCCCCAGACAGACCAGGTGCAGAAGCTGGGGGTCCTCCTGGAGTCACAACTCCTGCTTGAGGAGCAGGTGGCAATCGTGGCCAGAAGGGCCTTTGCTCAACTTCATGTTGTGTGCCAGTTATGCCCTTTCCTGGACTGGGAGGCCCTCCAGTCAGTCACTCATGCCCTAATCATCTCCATGTAGTCTACATGGGGCTGCAATGTAGTCTACATGGGGCTGCCCATGAAGAATATCTGGAAGCTACAGCTGGTGCAAAATGTGGCTACTTGGGCAATTTTGGGTGCCCCAAGGATGGCACATTTAACACATTTGCTGTAGGAGCTGCATTGGGTGCCAGTTTGCTTCCAGGTCCAATTCAAGTTGTTGGTTATCACCTTTAAAACTCTACATGGCATGGAACCAGGTTACCTGAGGGACTACCTCATCCCCATTACATTGACCCATCTTACCTGGTCAGGCAGAGAAGTTATGTTACAGGCCCTGTCTACAAAAGAATGTCGACTGGTAGGGCCCAGGAGGAGAGCCTTCTCTGCCATTGCCCCTGCCCTGTGGAACACTCTTCCCCCAGAGGTGAGATGGGCCCCCACTGTCCCGGCCTTCTGGAAAGGGCTGAAGACCTGGTTCTGCCAATTCACATGGGACAAGAAGGGATATAACCAACCCTGGAGGTGGCTAGCACCTTGAAGACACTCCCCAAATCTAAGATGTTTATTATTTATATAAGAAGTCTTTTTGTAATGTATTATTTAATTAATATTTATTCTATTCTAACTAACATTTATTCTTTTCACTATAAACTGTTCAGGGTTGCTTGGTAGTGGAATGGGCGGTGACAAATCTGAAGTATAAATAAATAAATAAAATAAAAATCTTACCAAAGTCTGAGTGTTAGAAGCCTTCATTTAGCACAGGTTTTTGGTAGCTGGCAAGTGTATACATACATACAGTGTGTGAGGTGAAGGGGAGAATACAATTACATTATGCAAGATGGTAGGGAGATGTTTTTGCTTGTTTGTTTTTGTTTTGAAGGGTTTGGGTTTTAAGTGTCCTAAGAACACTAATCCTCTCAAAGGCTCTAACATGTCTGATTTTTTTTTTTTTTTAATTTCCTCCTGGAAATTCATGGAAAATATCACCTGTGATGCTTGACAATGGGTCATTGAATTATGGCAGCATGATTCTGTGGGGCTTTTGAGAAAAATAAAAAGAGTCATTTCATTGAGACAGGTGGTAACAAATTTGACATTTAAATAAATAAAAGATAAATAATTTTTAAAAAGCTTAAAGGCCGCGGCTGCACTTTCCTCCTCCTCTTGAGAAAGTCACTGAAAAAGGGTGGTGCTAGGAATGCAGAGAAGATACTGTTGAATGATATAGAGGCAGCAACATTAAGCTGCTCAAAGTCAATTACAACTGGATCAAGTGAAATAAATAAATAATAAATAAATTATCTCCTAACAGGAATTAAATAATATAGTATGGTATGTCCGTGCAAAGTAGTGTGGGCTGGGAATGATGGGGAGTGAACTCCAACATATTTGGAGAGCTGTCTTTGGAAAGACAACACTAAGGTCTACTTCAATTTTAGTTTCATTCACAATACATTTAAAAAGACTTTGTGATTAATTTACAGTGTAAGCATGTTCAGATTCATTTTGACTGTATCCTGTTTCTTGACTTGGAGGATCAGACACTTGTAGGATGGCCAGTTGCACAAAGAAGACAACAGAGGATTTGTTAGTGGTTAGCTATGTACTATATCACTCAATGTAAATTTATGGTATACAACTTCTTTTGGGCTGCTGGCTGGGGAATTCTGGGAGTTGAAGTCCATGTATCTTAAAGTTGTCAAGGTTGAGAAACACTGCATTAGATAATTAGGGATTTTCAGCATCCTCTAGTCTTCAGGAGCTTTGGTTTTTATTCACCAACGTTTTACATGTATTAAATGTTAAAACAAATACATACATCCTTCTAAAGCAGATAGAGGGAAAAAGTTCCCAGCAACAGGATTCTAGTATGTTCTGCTAGAATGGAGAATGTTTGTTTAATTTTATGGAGAGGAGGAACAGACTAGGATTATTTTATACTCAGAAGCAAAATCTTATTTATTACCAAGCCTTAGAAGGAACAAAAGGAATAAAGGCCAGTGCAAGAGGATTAATAAGAAATGGCTTATGTTGCAGAACACATTTTGTACTATATTTTTATTACCAATAAAAAGGTGAACTATCAAGACTTAACCTAACAATGCCAGAAAAATGGAACTAGCGTAGACTGCAGCTGCTTTTCTGAAGTGGTCATTTTATGGCAAATGCTTGACAGATAAGGGAAGACAGTGGTGATGGAAATTTATTTTAGAATACAATTATGTATTTTATAAATGGGAAAAACAATGGAAGGATTTACTTGCTTCATAATGGGCAATCCATGTGCTGGGCCAGCTAAATCTTCTACTGTTCTGTGATTTGCTTGAGGCTGGATTAACTGCAGGAATATCATATATTTTGCATATCATAATACACAGTTCACGGGCTGCATTTTACTTGGCAAATCACACATTGAACAGGCCCGGCTTATAACCAGTACTGTGCTGGAATGTATTCCATTTTTTTAACCCTTCTCATTCAACCTGACAGGAAGGAAAAAAGGGGGGACACTCTTCAAAAGAGAAAAACATTTCAGCAACATTAACAACAATGCTGGGATAAAAACTGGGGAAAATCCTTGCATTTTCCACAGTTATGAGTTGGTTGAGAGATGTATGAGTGTCCTGTCCTTCACTGTACAATCATTTCTCTTATGGTAGTAAGCTCCCTGGCTTCTGATCCTTTAGTCAAATGTCAAGGACTTCATCATCCCATGTTCCTTCTGCTGGTTGGCAAGTCTAAAAGTTGGGGACACTGCAGAGAGAGAAACAATAGTAACAATTAAGAAAGCTCAAATAGCAGTTAAATGTTTGAAAGAAATTGAAAAAACCTTGAAAAAGTGGTAAAAAAAGAAGAATGCTTGTGAGAAAAGGGAAGAATACTTGCAAGAAACCAGAAGACTGATTTCAGCATCACATTGCTAATAACTATGCTAATCTGAGTGTTGGTGTTCATGTTGATTGTTATTTTTCATCTTTTGCTTTTTGAAGAAAAATTGACTACCAACGATCTTCTACTTTTCTTTGTTTTCACCTTTGTTTTGCTGACACAAGTGTAACTCTTACCCACTTGGAATAATGCCAGTGTTGCCTGAAACATTTTGCTAACTAAAGTTGAAGTAAAATGATTTCCTAGCAAAAACAAGACACCCCCAATGGCCTCCCTTTAGATTGGAATACTTTCAGCCAAACACAAGAGGAAGAGGAATTAATTTGCCAGTCTGAGTGCTTTAGATGTATGGATTTCAACTTCTCTTATTCCTCAGCTAGCATGGCCATAGCTAAGAATTCTGGGAACTGAAGTTTATATATATGGAGTACACTCTATTTGGAAAAGGCCATAAGACAGCAAATGTGTTGGGCACATTCAGTACAAAGGGCTCACTTACTGTGAAGCCCTTTTTCTCATCTCAAGACATGGTTTGCTTGTTTCCTACCATTTACACCCTTGATATGAGAGAGAATTTGATGTCCTTTGAAATCACCTCACAATCTGTGGAGATCCCTATACAGCCTTCCTCCCTTTTCAGGCTCAGAATTCTTAACGGAAGATTTTTGATTTAGCTTAACATAGATGAATCTGTTTTGCCTATTTCTAGTAGTAACAATGACAACAAACTGTAGAACTGCAGTCATACACGCATTTCATCTTTGTTTCGCAAAATAGAATCTTTGCATGCATTAAAACTAGGTCAGCAGAAAGCTCAAAATACCTGTGATTCAGTTCAGCTTTCTGTTCTGCTTAGCCAATGTGAATATTAGATGCACAGACAAACTTTCTGTAGGGTTTGCAATGTTCCTTGAGAGTGTAAGTACTAAGTGTCTATATCCAGTAATACAATGAACAGGTGGATGTCACAGAAAGCATTTTGTAGGTTGGAAAGATAGGCCTTTAGATATTGAAATTCACCAAATATGAAACAGAAAAGCGGAGAAAGTATTTTTCCAAAACTGCTTATATCAGCCTTTTTCACCCTGGGAAAGTCTTAACATTCTCTTTTGTATCCTGGCATGCACACACACACAAGTACAGAGGTGTTGAAAGATGCTAAGTACATTTCATCTAATTTATCTAATGCTTATTATCTATCTTTATACTAATATCTAACTTTTTAAACTGTTGATACTACACATGCCTGTAAGAGATTGGTGTTTTAGTAAAAGAGGGAAAAGAACTTTTTTGTCTGAAAGACTGATTTAAAGATAAAATACTATGTGTCTAAAACTCCAGAGAGACACGTGGCTTCAGGCATGTTCAACAATATAGCTCTAAAACACTTAAACACTTATCTATTGTTCAGCTAATGGCTTAACTAAAATAGAAACATACAGGTGATTTTTGAATATACCTGTATAACAATTATTCAATTTATTTTGAAGCATCCTAGCTTCTCATTATTATGTTTTATTTAAAAGAAACTTTAAAAAATAAGTAGGCCAAAAAGCTTGTTGGGTACCAAGGAGAGTATTGGCAGACAAAATGTCACAATGGGTGCCACACTGGCAATTCAGGAAGTAGTTCAAACACACACACACACACACAGTGGCATCTGGTTGATACTAGTTTATGCATATGTTACATAAACATGAAAGAATGAATGCATAATTTTTTTAAAGCTACATATTTTGTTTTTCATAAATAGTATTAATAACAGTTAAATGAAAATGTTGTTTAGATATAAGACATAACACTTGCAAAGCAGTACTGTATTTAGTTAATGTTACATAAGTGACATCTGGGAGGAATCTCCAAGAACTGCTATGGAATAACATCTGTGATACTGTACTGAATTCAGGCATAGGTTATCTAAGTAGGTCTGGTTCTTTCCAGGTATAATGTAGTACAAATGGAATAGAAAAGACCTTGGAGATGAACTAGTCCATCTCTCTGCCCACTGCAGGAGTCTTCTCCTATAGCCTCCTGTCTCTGTTTCCATATCCCAAGCAAGGTGACTCCTCTATCCCCAGAGGTAGTCAGTTCCATTGTTGAACAACTTTTACTCTTAGGAAATGTTTCTTAATATCCAACTCAAATCTACTTTCTTATAATTTAAACCCATTGTTTCTTATCTTGTTTCCTGGAACAAATCCAAACAACTTTGCTCTGTCTTTTATGTGACAGCTCTTCAAATATTTGAAGAAAGTTACAATGTCTTCCTACAGAGCTGTCTTCTCTAGGCTAAATATATCTAAAGTCTTCAACCATTCTTCACATCATTTTTTCCTTAGAGGCCCCTTATACTCTTGGTTACTGTTTTTGGTAAAAAAACAACAACAACAACAACAGCAACAACTCCAGTTTGACAACGTCCTTCATAATACCAAGGACAGGACATAATATTCTAATTGAGGTCCAACCAAGCCAGAATATGTACTGAGGAAAGATGGCTTTTCTTGATCTTGATACTGTAGGAGATATTATATGGAAAGTCAGTTCAGCTCCCCATTCAAACCACAGAGCTGTTTGATTTTGGGCCAATAGTACTCAGGGTACTATTTCAAAAGCACCCTGTTTGGGAGCTAAAATTAGGGAGGCCACCCCTTGAGTCTTAGCAAAAAATGTTAGATATAAATTAAACAATAAATAAATAAAAGTAGTTTTGAGTTGTTGAGGTAAAACTTCAAAACAATCAAATTACTTTAAATATAATGCATTACAAAGTAAGAAGAAACCACATTTTTAAATTGACTATATTCCATTTCATATTTTCTGGATAGTGTAAACACAAGAAAATGGTGTGTGAAGCGTGCAGAGAAGCAGCATATATCCCCATAACTTTTTACAGATGTCTGTTGCTTTGTAAGAAACATTTTCCATAGTACAGATCAGAACAGACTTTTCTCTAGGTGTGATTTTTTTTTCCTGTGGGGGAATTTAATCTGAATTTTATTTTTTCCCCAACAGAACCCTGATCAGTTTTAGGATTTGGCTATGGTTTCTTTAAAACAAAACAGAAAACATCGTCATCATCTTTCGCTTCACTTGGTGTCTCAGCTGTTTAAAACTATCCTTACCAACATGTTTCTTTGATCAAATCTCAGGACAGAGAGAGGGAAAAAAGGGTCTGGTTTCCTTTAGTACTCATCACAAAACCACACTTTCCAATGTCGTGCCCTTCGTTCTCACATTTTTCTACAATGTTTCTTAAGATTTGCTAGTGCCAAATTTAAAGGCTTCAGAGATTAAAGCTAAAAAGATGTTGCTTTAAAAACACGTAGTAAATAAATTGATGCATGTCTGGGAAATGGAACATGGAATAAACAATTGAAAATTAAGAAGGACACTTGATTAGGAAATCTTGCTTAAGAAACCATATGAGAGTGGCTGATCATTCTAACTTACATATATAAGCATAAAAGTTCCCCAAACAGAACATGATTTCTGGATTGCAGTGAGATAGACTGGACTTAACATGGCATTTCCCAAGAGATTCTGCAGAATTCCAGTCTTTCAAATTAAGCCATCTCTAGCTTTGGCAGTAGAAAAGTTTTTCCCACCCGGCTTACCTACTTTTTTCTGGATGATTCTCTGGGAAGGATACCAACATAGTATTGAATAGTATAATCACATAAAAGGTTCTGAGTTTTAGGTTCTGAGTCCTTTTAGTCCTCCCTCTCCCTGCCTCTTGCCCAAATTTAAAGAAAGTTGGACAATACGTATTTTGAACTGGTACCTGATTAAAAATTGCATTGTATTAACAGTACTCATTCAGGCTATTCCTGGTTCATACTGTTACTAAATGAGCATTAGTAATGTTCATTGTAGATGTCACTGTAACTGACACCTTCAAATTCAAAGAATGTTATATATCTAGAATTATCATGTTGGCAGTTTAAAAGTAGTCAGTAATACAACCAAGGGAATATGAATATGAATATATATGCATTCATACACACACACACACACACACACACCCCACACAGACTGTAAGTAGCATATTTAAACATTTGCCAAGCAGAAATCTCCATAACCCCTTCAGAACTTAGAACTGCCATGTAATCTACTTTCTCAAGGAGACAGTTGAATTTTAAGGATCCTAATCCAGATCCTGCTGTTCTGTACTCTGTTGAATTATGTTAGTTTCAAGTGAATGTTCCTGGCTGTTTTTCATGAGAAGAGACTAATTCTCTCTTGATGCTTTCTGTTTAAACCAAATGATCAGAATAAATATATCTGAGGGAAAGAAGTCAGACATCATAATCATCATCAATAGTAAATAAAATAGTCTGTGGATATCTCTCCATGGGGAGACAGTGACACCTAAGACTTGGTCCCAAAGAGACAAAGTTCCATTTTGTTAGCTTATTACATTTATTTTGTACAAGTGCAAATAGAGATCTCTGTAATGATAAGCTGAAGAACCTGTTACATGAAACCATCCACCCTGAATTTAGGAACAGGAAAATTAGAGACAATCCTCCTTGTAATTTCTTTGGTGATTGCTAGAACATTGCTGTGGAAGAAATATTTACACTGATATCCTGAATTCCTCTGTGACTACCATTTTCTAAAATTGTCTGAAATGGGAATGTTTTGTAGTCTTGTAGAGTTTGATTGGAACCAACTTGGTAAAGATTTGGAATTAACCAATTTTCTGTATTTAAAAACTACAGATATGTAGAAAATTTGAACGGTCTTTTGGAATGTATATTATTGTGGTGGTATAGGGAGGTACTGCTGCTGTTGTTCTTTTATGATATACATTTTTTCAATGTCTCTGAAGGCTCCCTGGTTGCCTCCAATTACCTGACTGAAAAGAAAAATAAATGTTGTATCTTGAGATTGAATTAAAATGTGACAAACTAGAAGGGACAAGACTACTGGATAGATGAATGTCTGAATAAAAGTCCTGAATAACTGGACTTCACAGAACCATCCCTTAGCATTCTCATAGTGAAGCAAGTTCTAGGACACTACTCCACCTATGATAAATTCTCTGAAATTCTCTTCTCCTTTGCAAGGAATTTCAAAAGCATTAGATTAGAAGACAGCTGGTAAAAGAAAAAATATGTGGTTCTTTGTTTTTTTTGTTTTTGTTTTTTTGCACTACAGTCAAATCTGGTATGCTTTGACCCATCTTCCACAACTTTTATCATAAAGCACTTAAAAGTCATTCTTGGAGGGAGAGTGCTGCAACAGCAGTGTACAAAGAAGAGACCTCTTTGGTCATGGGTAGACAGAATGATAGAGGGATGTATGCATTTAGCATATATTTTGTGCCAATTTTTCTTTCCATGCAGTGATTCATGGCCTCAGATTTTCAGGGCCATCTTCATTAGAATCTGCTGTGTTGCATTTTTAAATGGCAAAGACAGACCTTTTGCTTTATGGCAATTATAAAAAGAATATGAACTTTGGCCAAAGAGCCAATAAGATAAATTCCAAAAGTTATTCTTCCTGGGTCAGTAGGCAGGAGGCAGTTTGTAATCTTTTATGATATATCTCTTTTTAGTTTATGTATTTGTTTTTTAGCCTCATTAGCATGACATTCAGTTACTAGAAGATTTAGAAATATTTATGCTCCTTTTAACTTCAAATTTCAGATGCATCATATCTTTCATTGCTGATCCTAGGGGGAAAAATAACATATGATACTTAGCTCTTCCTAGAAGTATCTAACTATTTTTTAGACAAAGGAACATATTTTCCAGGTTTAACAAACTATCAGAAATGTGCACTGCAGACTGAAATACTTCTAAATTTAAAGCTATCAGTCTGAAAGCTCCTTCTATACCTATCAGCCCTTGAGGTTAGACCAAACTTGGAACCACAAAATATACAAGCTAAAACTACTTTTTTTATAAGGTTATAGTAACAGAATCTTGCAAGTCTGAATGTGCTTCCCCCCTCCCTCCCTTTATTTTCATGAGAACTAGGGAGGATCATGTGTCTTTCTCAATTTCCATTTCTGCCCTGAACAGACTTATTTTATCTGCCTGTTGTCTTGGTTGCAGTTTTCTTCCTGTTCCTCAAGGTTATTCCTTCTGTCCTATACCATGATACTACAGCTAGAATTCAGCAGCAAAATGGCCATGTTTTAACAGCACAATGAAAACTAAAATTAAGGATAGAAATGGGATTAGGAGGCCCCTATAATAAAAACTATTCCCATTTCCTTTTTTAAGTTTCCCCAGAAAAAATGTACTGAAAAACCTCAGAAATGGCAAATTCAAATTATATTTTTAGGGATTGGGAGAATTCTGTGTAGATGTAGAAGTGGTTTTTGTTTATTTGTTTGTTTGTTTTTTTGTTTTAATCCCAGAGGCCTATAGTTCCCATTTCTACCCTTAAAACTCCAGGATAAAACAATGGAAAATTGCTACAAAGAATTAGACCTTCTGTTCTCTCAATCTTTAGACAGGTTAGGGGATATGGGCTCTCCCTCCACCCCCCCCCCACCAAATATTATCAAGTCCTGATTTATTTACTTTACTATTGTTTTATCTATTTGGTTTCTAGACTACCCATCACAGAACATTCTAATAACAAATGAAAGCATGTAAGATATACAAAATTGTAGTCTTACATTAAAATATAATTAATATATTTTGGTCATCAAGTCCAACCCTCTAGTAATACAGCCATCCAAATTAAATTATTCCTGAATGGTGGCAATCTAGTTTCTGCTTGAACACACCATCTCCTTTGGTAACTGTACTGCTACATACCAACACCTAGAGCTAGGAAGTTTTTGTTAAGAGTAACCATTTTTATGGGGTCCAGTAGATTCTTTCCTTCTACAATGCAAAATATTTTTTTCCCTTTTTGCAACTCAGTTTTCACTGCAAATCTTAACTGAAAGTTTCTATTCAGTTCTGTCCATGTCCTTCTTATGATTCCGAGGCTTTTCCTTGGTGCATGTAGTGCTCAGTGCCAGAGAACATGCTTTGAATGCAGACGTTTTCAGAATTGGGAGAATGTAGAGAGTAAGGAAAATGACATTGGCATATCCATTATCAAAGAGACAAGGACAAAAAACATGGCTTAAGTCCAAAAAGGCAGAAAGTATGTGTAAGTGGCTCGGACACTTCCTTAATTTACATGGTTATAAGAAGTGGGGGAGGACCAACACAATCAGACTTGCAAGATGGTTGCCTATCCCACCATGTAGACCAGACCAAGAACTATCTCCACAGGAAAGCTAAGAGTATTTTATTGACAGAATTTTGTAAGTCGGATTGGATTGTACTTCCTCTCCTTCTTATACTTCAGTGAATTAGGTAGGCATCTGCATGTGCCACTAACACATAGTTTGTGCTTCTTTTGGACTTAAGCTATGTTTTTCTTCTCATTGCTCTGGTAACATATCTAGCCTCTCTGTGTCAAGGTCAACTTCCTCACTCTATACAATGAGACTCCTGCCTGAAACAACAATCAGTATTGACAATAGTAGAGGGACAACTTCCTAAAGTTATGTGACATGTACTTTTCTTGGACTCTTATTCCCTTACTCCCTCTGTCTGACAGTTCTCAGTCTGCCATCAACTCTTCATCTGCCATCTAGTCATTTCTGTATCTAGTTAGTGAGTTATCATATTTTATAACTCTGATATTCTGCTCCACCCCTTCTCGTTTGTTATTATTTTTCCAGCTTTTTCTTAGCAACTGATTTGTAACAAATTGCAGGATAATTTGTTTTTCTAATTTCCATGTTTTGATCTCCCTGCTACCAGGGGGTTGGTTATTTAGGCACCCAAATGCCAGTGATTTGGGACTGCACACACAGATTTGTGCTGTGTGAGGAAATACTTCATTAGACTTGTATTCCATGAAGACACTTTCACTCTTTAATGCCTATGATTTTAATTAAAACCTGGAAAGTGAAGAATTCTCTGACTGTATTAGTGCTTTCATATCCATTAGGACAGCTGAGTTTATAAACATGGGTAGAGTTTATAAATTAGACCTTGTAATGAATAATAGTGCCAGGAGCAGCATATAGCTCATGTGGAGCTGATCCCATGTGCATCTTCCTTATTGCTCTCTTGTGTTTTCTGCAATTCTCTGCCTGTCTAAGCATACCAGCAGACCTTCAAGAGTGAAAACTGTGCCTTGGATGTCTTCCATGTCCTTCTCTCAGATATGGAGTATACAGAGACTATAACTCAGTGAACCTTTCAAGGATCTTTAAAACAATCAGGGAATATATGTCCTTCTTCAATAACATTGGCCCTGACCCTGCAGGCCTTTAAAAAGGCAGTTAAGACCTGGCTGTTCCCCTCAGCACTTGGATCAGAATTGGTGAGATATAGTATAATATATCTGAGTTCCAATCACTATTTAATTGTTTCATTGCTTTAATGATATGTGTTATTTTTCTTTTGTATTTTTCTTTAGTGATTTTGTACACTACCTAAAGTCATGTTTGAGTGGAGCAAATAAATGTTCTAAAATAAATAAACAGGGCAAGCCCCTCATCCTAGTCTCTTCCAGATATGCCAGCTACAACCCTAAACCTTTGCATCAGCCAAGAAACTTACCTGAATTGGTTAGGAATGATGGAACTACAGACTAACTCATTTGGGGGACAGAAAATTGGGAAATCATGCTCTAACAGTTCCTACATTAGGATGCTCAACATGCATGCTTCTTGCAGCATCACTCACCATTGATCATGCCAGTTGGAGCTGCAGAGAACATAGTTCAGCAACATCTGAAGGGCTTCAGAGTTCTGACTCTTGCCCAGCCCAACCCAACCCCGTTATCATTTCACCTTCCCTTCCCAAAGAAATCTTGTCTAAACTTCTTATGGAAGTTGGAAACAAATGAATCTATGTAAGCAAGTGTATCTGAGATTGTTCTTTATATTGTTTGCAAGTATTGATATGAGAAGCAGTATTGAATGCAGTATTCTATAAGGCTATTTGAAAATGGAAAGAACTTTGCTCTTGGCTTATTTGGATGAGCTGAAGAACTATATATTTTTCTTGCCTGCTTCACTTTTTAGGATAATATAACTATCACTGGTTCAGTTAACTGTAAGGATGGAACAGGATGCAAAGATGGAGTCAAAGCCTTTATTTTGGCTGGAGGACCACAAGAAGTTGCTGGATATTGTGCTACCTTCTTTTTCTCCAAAGGATGAATTTAGCAAAATGCTGAGCTTTCAAATGGGATTTTGGGGATCCTTTCTACAATCCATATTTAATCTGTGGAAGTTTATTAAAGTGGGGGGGGGTGGCGGGGAAGGGAAGAGAAGCTACAGTACTGCACTTTAATCTTCTGGGTGTGTGCATGGATGGGCACACATGCATTTGAGTTCTAGCAGGCTTTTATTTTTTTAACACAGATGCTAAAACAAAGAAAAAAAGAAAACAGGAAGCACATCATCTGTCTCTGTCTCCTTGAGCAGAGTGGGGATGTTATTGAGATATCCTTCTAAACAATTGAAACAGAAATGTCTGGTGACAAAATGAAAACAAATGCAGAAGCCAAGGAGATTTGTACAAGGGCTCCCATCTTTGTTACTGCCAGCCCCAATGGGAGAGGCAAGATGGAATTTCCATCTCCTTATTATGCATCTGAGTCAGAGATAGACAAAGAAGGGGTGTGAATGTTCTTTCGTATTTTTCAAACTACTTTTGACATTGCTTGAACCCATTAGGGTCCATTAAGTAGACTGTCTGAGAGAATTGGGAGATGTTCCCTCTTCTCATTTCTCAAAGGACTCAGAACTATTTCTCTCTCCCTCCCCACCCCCAAGCAATGGCTCATTAATCACAGTTATACGACTGTCTTTTTTCCCTCCCCCACTGAGCAGCATTTCAGGGTTTGTGGGTTTTTTTATGCTACTACAGTTCAGGTTCAGGAAGAGTCTTTCAATAGGTGGAAAACAATACTGAGGAATGCAATTCACAAATGGATTGACTGACTCAATATTTCAGCCCTCCTGTCATATACATATTTCTGACATATTTTGGAGAAGGCATTCATCTTCTCTCTTTAAATTTTTAAAAGCTTTTGGCTGGTTTTCCTCATTGTAAAATCTGTAGCACACTGATTGATGGCTGTCAGTATATTAGCTTACATTAGAGGCCCACAACTGGGAATGTCTGCGAGAAAGGCAGACAGAATCCTTTCCTCGTTGTCCCAAGGGCCTCACAGAGCTTCAGTTTAGGTTTTTTATTTTATTTTTCTTTAGTCATCAATTACAACAAAGCATTTGTCTTATCCATTTAGGCATAACACAGCTGGGCACCCTTGTGTCATGAAATTCTCAATATACCAATCAAACTACCAAATTCGGATGCCAGGGAAGTTCTACAAAACTGGGTTTAGAAATTAACTTCAGAGGTTTGTGAAAAACTTACCCTCAAAGGAAACACCTCAAATCCTTCTTCATATGAGATTAAATTCAAGCTGCAGAGGAATTCTTGTGTTCTTTTCACCAACCTCCAAAGACTCCCCACTAGCCTTCTGTTCTTCAGTACACAGAAACGGTTTGTGGCATGCACAGAAAGGGGAACTGGGAAATCTATCCCCCACCCACCCAAATGTATGAAGTGTTTGGGTACTATGACAGTGTGCCATGATTAAAAGTAGAATGTTATACCATACATTGTTTTCTGTTAAAAACACTATTAAATATTTCTCTTTGATTCTGTTGTCTGAGCCTTGAGAACATGTTTTCCTCAATAACTAAATGTGGTGGAAATATACCACCACCACCTCAACCCCAGCACTTTAACAGATAGCATGGCAAGTGATCGGAGGACTTGCACTGGGCAGAAAATGAAAGCAAACTTGAGGTATCAGTAGGATCATATTATCCTTGGAAGCTGTAATCTACATGGTATATGCAAAACAGACTCAATAAATGGCTCTTAAAATAATACTCAGGGGCAGATTTGAAGGCTGCTTGACAATTTTGGTCCCTGTAAGCTCAAGAGAGCAGAGAATGAGATTTAGTATCCACACCAAATACTTACAGCCACAGTTTCTTGAAAAAATGTCTTATATGGAGTCCTTGGTTTTAAAAAGAAAACAAAAACGAGATGGCAAATGCCAAAATGTCCTTTTTACAACCGCAAATACAAACCAGACAGTTAAACAATGATGATATTGTCTAGGTCAAGGGCAAGCTATGCTTAGTACAAGGTTTCAACATACTTCTTTCTCCCTTCCAAAGCAACTTCATGTACATGTTTCCTAAAGGAAACTGCTTATCTGCCCTACTTATTTGTCCTGCATACAAGAATACCAGGATATGTGTCTCAGCCAACTTGGGTGGATGGAACTCTTGGTTGTTAAGGTGCTGTACCACCAAATGTATACTGCAATTGAATAGTACTGGAGTGAGGAGACACCCTTGTCTTACTTGCTGAGTTATAGAAATTGAATCAGCTAATTGGCCACAGGAGACATTCTGATTCTCATGCTGTTGTTACCATATATACTTTGTGCATTAATAGTAGTGCTTTGTCTATATTAGTGTCCAGAAGTTTCTTCCATAGAATCCCTCTGGAAATTGCATCAAAAACTGATCTCAGGTTAATGAAGGCTACATGGAATAAAGTTTTAGAGTCATATGTATATAGCTGAACCAAGCGATTTAAATCCTGCTGGCCCTTCTGCTAAAATATTACTGTCCTCTATTCCATCATATAGTTTCTCATGTAAGTGTTTGGTGTACATCTTGCTTACTATGTTCAGGAGTCTTATTGGGTGGTAATTGGCAGGATCTTTCTTCTGACCTTTCTGATAGATTGGCACAATAATTACCATTGCCCAGTGCTGTGGAATGTGAGCCAAATTGTCAATGTAAGTAAAATGTGCTGCCAGCCCTGAGGCCCACCAATCACTACTGTTTTTAAATCCCTAAGCAGGCACAAGTCATTGCCAGGGGCTTTATTTCTACAGCAAAATAAGAGCCTCCTTAACCTCACCTCTGCTAAAAGAGCTTCCGGGTAGAGAAAAGGAGGTATATATTTATTTTCTCCTGGAAGACCTGTAAGAGCAACATTATATGGTCAGTAGCTAGATTGTAAGATGCCCAGAGTTCCTTAAGATGGGTGGCCATATAAATCTTTTATATAAATAAATAAATTCTGCCTACTAGTTATGAGGGTTCACATCCAGGTCCTAGTGGATATAGCAGAGTATCTACCAAATATTTAAAATCATGTGGTTTAAAACCTCTATCACTGCCACAGGGCTGTTATTTTTGTTTTACTTTTAATATTTGCTGTTATTTTGCTGCATTTTGCAATTATATACTGTATGTGACTCATCAATGTCCATAAATAAATTTTACTTACTTATTTATTCCTTACTTAGTTATTAGTTATTCAAACACATGTACAGAAGAATAAGAAAAGAAAAGGGGGGAGAATAAATTTTTTCTTCATTCTTTTGAGAAGGCAGTTATGAAAAATGCATGCAAAAGTAAATATGATCAATCTGCACTGAAATATGTATTTATGTATTTAAAGAACTCATATAGCTTCCTGTCTCACATAGTGATCCTAGGAAGCTCACAACAAGCAATAAAAACAATAGAATAAACACAGGCACCAGACCACCTAAACCAGTGTTTCTCAACCTTGACAACTTCAAGCTGGGTGGATTTCAACTCCCAGAATTCCCCAGCCAGTATGCTAGCTGGGGATTTCTGGGAGTTGAAGTCCACACATCTTAAAGTTGTCAAGATTGAGAAACACCGGTTTAGGTGGTCTGGTGCTTGTGTTTATTCTATTGTTTTTATTGGTGGTTGTGATCTAGAAAGAAACATCTCTCATTAGGAATCTAATTTTTAAGTTTTTTAATTTTAAGGAGGGATTATTAGGTATGTTTGCTGCCTTGAGTTATTTATAAAAAATAATAAAGGCAGGATAAACAAATCTAAAAAAAAACTCAGTAGAAAATAGGAATCTGACTTCCCAGTGCTAGCTGGGGAACTCTGGGAGTTGAAGTCCACACATCTTAAAGTTGTCAAGGTTGAGAAACACTGAACTAAACTATTAATCTCCTGACTCAACCCTCCTGCATTAAATATGCCTGTAATGTCATGGTTTTTTCTCAGGTAGATGCATAAAAGGAGCCAAAATGAACTTGCAGATAGAAAAATGGGAAACATAAAAAATGGAAACATTACCTTATTTAAAGTATCATTACCATTACATGTAGAATGCAGAAAGCAAAGGGAAGGTCTCTTCAATACACAAAGAGAATTATATTGAAGCATTATTGCATTATTTCTGTCCAATGCTGCTTTTCTAAGAATGTTTCTTTCTGGGCAGTGATTTTCTATGGAACATGGAATGAAAGTAGAAAATACACACAACAATATCAGCAGGACCCCAAAAGGGCTATTAATTTAAATGTATTTTATCAACCGTGCAAGAATTTTTGCTGCAAACTTTTAACCTAAATTCTTGAAGTTATTATGTTTCCAAAATTCAGAGATTATGTAGTCCCCAAGAGCTTGCCACCAGACAGCAAAAAATGAGCCTAACCTCACAGATTAAATATATCTAAAAATGTCTGTCAGTAATGAAGAGGTATCCACAGTTTCCCTCAATTTTTGTCATAGATTGTGCTGTATCAACATTGTGCTGTATAAAGGACTTTCATCACAGTACAGTAATCTGCAATAGATACACATAATAGATGGCAAATGGTGCTGTTGTTAATTCTATCCTCTCAGTTTCCATAGTCTTCTTCCTTCTAGAGCGCTCCCCATTAAAAAAGGGAACCACAGCTTCTTCGGCTGTATTCAATGGCAGTTACAAGAACAATTCCCATGGAATTGCTTGTCTCCTTTTAAGAAAATAAAGCTAGCAGATGTTTTGTTGTAGCCCTTATCTGAGAATCCTTCTGATATATTACAAAGATTCTGAAAGAAGGAAAAGCAACTTATTTCCTTGATGTTGATATGCCTTCTTTTTTCCCGTGATCCCCAACAGAACATTATATGTGTTATTTTACCCTTTTTAATAGCTGACTTCTTTCAATAATGATTATGTGTTTTGAAGGCATGGATATGTCCCTATTATATAGCCTATAAAGAACCTCTTTCTTTTTCTGATAGGCAGCTGCCAAATAATTCACTAGAAGGTAAAAATACTGCAGACATGGGGGGGGGGGGGGAACTAGCTTGATGCTCTGATATAACATCAGTGGGTACTAATACTATCTTGAGTGCATAAAGGGCCCTACTTTTGACACTATGGTAGAATTAACACAACATATTTTATTTATTTCTTATTTATGTACTTATTTATTCTACTCCTCCTCTCCCATGTTAGTCTTCTTGCTAGAACTATATCCTCCTTCTCTTTCAAGAGTTCAAGGGGGCTTACACAGAGGTCTTTCCTCATTTTATTTTGTGAGATGGAGATGGCCCAAAATCACCCAGTGAGTTTCCATGGCTGATGGAGGACTTAAACCTATTTCTTACTTGTTGGAGTCCAACATCTTAATAAAATAGTATAGATGACAAATATATAATATGGGCCTAAATGGTAGTTTACATTCCTTAATATAACTCTAGGGTGTGACAGACGGTAACGATAATGTTTATTATTCTTGATTTACTCCAGCAAAATCACACAGCTTACATCCTACAAGGAAGCCTTACCCATACCTTGCACCAGTTAGTAACTCCCATTAGAGCCCTTCAACTATAGATTTTCATCTATTATCATAGTTGTCTATAGCTCTGCTTGTAAGCACAGGCCCAGATGATAATCCCACAGTTTCAATATTAATAAAACAAGACAGATCATATATTGTAAAATCAGGCATATGGAATTGTCAGGAATATCCAGAAATGAGCAGTAAATATCTTCACTGCCCTCGGCTCTCTGATGTTAACAATGTTATATGAAAGGATAGCTAGTCCTTTGATCAATCATAAGCTTGTGAACACAGAATTCCTTGCTGTTGCTGGGAATGAACTGTATGCTCAAAGCATCTGTGCATCTCTACTCAGACTCCCCTGGGAAGATATGTACACTATCATTACTGAATCACTCAGCGCACCGGTGAGCATTTGGGACTGTCAAGCATTTGAGTTAAATCTACTCATAACTGTTGCCATTTTGATGCCTGTGACAGTTAGAACCTCTTATAGCTATAATCATTTATTGCAGTCTAACATTTCACTGTTGTGGGAGCAGGCCTTCATATATAATCCTTATGGAAAATCAAATTAAATTGTAAGATGTTTTCCTAGGGTAGAGATGTTAAGTGCTTTAACACTTGGGGGCACATCAAGTCTACTGCATCTGATACTTGCAGTTCAAGGTTCTACAAATAAACTTGGAAAGTGCATGCACTTTTTCCATTGGAATTCTTGATTCCAGACACCCAACTCCATGAGAATTACTATATGAGAAATCTACCTGTTTGCTGGATTTGCATTCATCCCAATCAATATTGTCAGGTGAAACCAGTTTGGACCCCTCTCGCAAATTGGAAATTCAGATTTCCATTGTGCCATACCTACATTTTGATTTCTTTTTGTTTTTTTATAAGGCCTACATAGATCAATGTCCTGTTTCTCCATTGATCAGCCAGATGCCTCTGGGGATCCCATAAGTAGAACATGATGGCTATAGCCTTGTCCTGCTGTTCTCAGCAGAGGGTTTTTGAAGCAGGATGATTAGTTTATGCCAACATCAGGGCCAATGCCTGACTTGCAATCCTTTTAAAAGCAATCAGTTCAGACCTCTGGCAAAAGCAATTCATCATTTCCATAGCAATCTGCTTCATGGAGAGACAACAACAACAACAACAACAACAACAACAGGGTGTCAGAACGAGGCATGGGAAAGAAGAGGGGTCATTAAAAAGAGAGAATAGGTGACATTACCCATGTTTGACTTCCCCCCCCCCACCTATTCCAGAACTATCAATCATTAGGTGGGGCTCCTAGGAGTTACATGTGAACATTTTTGTCATTCAGGAAAAAAAACACCTGATCCAATATTAAAGCTTCTGTATCAATTTATTTTTATATAAAGTATGTGAGTGTGGGGGGGGGGTGGTAATCCATATCAAGACTGGATAATCCTTCCCTCCCTAGTCCCAACATCTCTTGAAATTGTCCTCCTTTATTGCAATTTATGATAATAATGGAAGTTACAAGTGGCACTTATGGGAAATATAATTATTTAAAGCTATTGTTAATTACAAGATGAGGGATTTGGGATTAACTCTACCTTTCCCAGAAGTAGCACTCTTCTCCCTGATAGTATTTTCTACATGCCTTTTGAATTAAAACAACAAAACAAAAGAGATCTGCATGGTGTCCTTAATTCATCCTCAATCCTCTAAATGTTTTGGATAAAAATTCTGGGAGTTGAAGTCCACACATCTTAAAGTTGCCAAGGTTGAGAAACGCTAAACTAAACGATTAACCTCCTGACTCAACCTTCCTGCATTACTTAAAAAGAAAGTCCTTACCTTACTTTCAGCCATATGTAAAGATGAACATATTAGTTCAAAGGTGCATATAACTTCCCATCCTCATATTAAATGTAGATAATTATAAAACCATGAAAATTGCTTTTCATAATTTAAACATAAATTAACTGAATTATAGGAGAAGAAAAGAGATGTATGTATGTATGTTACAAATGCTGCACTTGATCTTAGCCAAAATGCTGAGATTCTTAAATATTTGCAATGTAGAAGGTTTCAGATTAACTACCAATTCAGCTCTATTTTGGGTTGGGAACTAACTTCCTGTGTTGTGTGAACCACAACCTGTGTTGTGTGAACCAGGGAGATAGCTGACACAACATTCAAGAGATACCCTGCAAAAATCTGATTGTGCCCATTGCATATTCTTTTCCCACTCTGGAGAGAGAAAATTACAAAGATATAAAAGGAAGAAGTGAAATATTCTCCCATTTTTTAGGAATTGATCCCTAAAAACTTGACTATGGCATGATAGACCCAGCCATTCTTTATTATGAGCCACTGGGATTTAAAGATGGGTCTTTTGTGGGGTGAAAGGGTTGGTTCACTGTGTGATCACAGCCAATATTTAGGGATATCATGTCCCCATTTTGAATTATATTACTTTGGGAAAGAAGAAGCCATGGGTCTAGTATTTTGAGCAGCAACTTCATATGCCTGGAACTACTGAAATATATTCTAAATGAGGCTACTTTGCAAGAATGTTTGCAAGTTTCAATTAGTGTAGATTGCAACACTCAGGCTGCTTAATGGGAACATACTATGCAAAAATCCACACTGTTCCTAGTAGTTTTCCAGGCAGTTTAAGCTGTGCTGTTTACCTTTAAAACCCCAAATGGGTGGGCATCTGATTATCGGAAGGGCTCCTATTTCAACCCAGCCATCCTATATGGTGTGCTGCCAGCAAACAAATGTGAATCTCATTATTTGAACACAGCTTTAAAATCATTTTAGAAAATATGAAATTCAGTTGAGAGGTGGGGAAGAGTTAATGGGGTTGATCTTATTCATAATTGCTGTAGGATAGTACATGAAAATGCATTGTTCCATAAAATGGAATGTTGCAGAAAACCCTGGAACATTATCTTCCTACTCTGGACTATTGTCTGTTCTGGAGGGTGGTCCAGGGTCATCCATGGGAAGGTAAAAAAAAGTAAAGATTGCACCCACTATCTTGACCTTTTTGACACACACACACACACACATACCATGAATCCCCTGTTGTGATCCATGTTTTTTTGAAAGTTAACCTTCTGAACCAGAAACAGGTCATGTTGTTCATAGTGTGGTATTCTAGATACAGCAGGCTGTTTGGGGGAAAGATCATCTCTAGAACACCACAAACCACTTCTAGTTCTTCTAGGATTATTTTTGGAAAATTCTCCATTAAATAGGTGTCCATATAAAAGTCCATTATAACTGGGATGCAGATTATAAAGATACATCACACTTAATCAAATTAATGTGAATGAAGACCCTGGATTATTTTTAAGAAGGGTCATCTAAATATTGGATAAAATTCAATGTAGTATTCTAAAAACCAGATCAGCTGTGAGTTGAAATGGAGCAGGAGCAAACAGGGATAAGTTATTTCACTATTGGTACTATCCTTTGGAAATAAAGAAGTCCATTACATACACAGAGGCAAGATAATTCCTATGTGTAAACTGGTTCAGGGCTCCCAAATGATGATTTCAAGTCAAAATTAGCCTTGGGGTTTGTTCTGAAAGATCTGAAAGTAAAAGAGAAGGTGATTTACAGTTTCATTCAGAAGCAGAACATTTCCTTTTTAATATGTTTAAAGAACCCTTTTATCTTGGAGAATAATCTAAGGAACAGTTATTAGATAGCAGAGAAGAAAAAGAAATGTGAGGACGACATGTGAAATCCGAGGTAGATAATTAATGTCTGATGCAGGAGGTCAGTTGGTCATTTACTATTTGTTTGTTTGTTTGTATAGTGAGCCAGATACACATCAAGAAAAAGATGAAGTTAGAAGTTGAAATTGTTGTTGGACAAACTATTCAAAATAATTATCTCCATACATTTATCCGAGTGCCTATGTAGCTAAAGTGTTAGACTAGGTATGGAAATACCTAGCCTCAACATGAAAGATTACTTGGTGTCAGCCCTACAAGATAGATCAGACCAAGAAAGAGATGCCTTGTGTGTCTAAAACTACTGTTATTAAGATTTTATTAAGTAACAGAATCCTGCAAGTCTGAATGTGCTTTCCCGCCTCTCCCTTTTATCATATGAATTTGGGGGTTGTCTGTCTGAGATGCTTTTGTACCCCTGCCCTCTTGCCTAGGCTTCTGCAATGTTTATTTGCTCATTGCCTTGGTAATGGAACTTCCCTCTTTTAATCAAGATCATCCTGTTTACTCTCTGGAGTCCTTAGAGTTCTCTGAGCTTGGTTGTTTGCTTGTAGATTTTACCAAAGCAATTGTTTGCTTTGCTTTCATTACCAACTAGGTAACATCATTAGTGCTAGTGAGTGTGGGGTTAGCTCCCTGTTTATATACAGTAGCTTGCCCTGCTAGTTTTGGTGAGGGTGTAGTTTTCTTTACTCTTTACTCTTTATTGTCTACACTTGGTGACTAGGCCATTCACAATCTTTTGGTTGCCATCAACCTCCTGGAAGAAAAGCTGGGAAATAAATCTAATCTTCATTTTCGCCACCTTCTTTTTTAAAAAGGAAAATGCAACCATGATCAATCATCCTACTCTTAAAGTACGCACACATTAGCTTGATTACTGTGATGGAATGTGAGGGTGACCTTGGAAGATGGGGGAAGAGATGCCACCTAAGGAATGATCAGATAAAAGAGAAAGGAGTCTGTATGTAATTGTATATTTTATTTGTGTAATAAAATTTAAAAAAAATTAAAAAAAGGAGTCTGCAACAGACTAATGGCCAGAAAAAGAAACTCAGGGAGCCTAAGTTTCTTTTTCTGGCCATTACTCTGTTGTGGACACCTTTGTCTTTTATCTGATCATTCCTTAGGTGGCATCTCTTCCCCCTGTCTTCCAAGGTCACCCTCACATTCTATCACAACTTCTGACCTTCATATATTCAGTGGAAGTAATTCATGGACATAGGGGGCAGCAAAAAAAAATAATAATCTGCTGGTAATAGTATTACTCATTTCTATATAGTCCCTCAATGAAGGATATGTCTAAAATGGATTTAATTGGAACAGAATTCATTGCAAAATTTGATATTTCTTAAGCAGTGGAGGAAGAAAAGATGTATATCACGTCCAATACAATTACTAGGGCTGCCAGTTTTAACTGATTAGTCAATATAATTGATTAAAATATTTTCTGTTCCCTCCCCCTAAAATTTAATTGTATTGCTGAAAAGAAGCAAAGATGTTGGGATTCTGGCCTCTTAAAGGACTTATTGTTATGAAGGTCACAAAACTATACCCAGTTTCTAATCCCTGTTCTGCATTTGGTAAAGGTGATCAGTTAATTAATTGGTTAAAAAGACAGTCAATCACTTAGGATGTTTAGCAAGCTGTCTTAACTATTCAGAACATGTAAATATTCCAAAACAGAATAGTGACAAGATCTGATGGAAGAAAAATAATTAGGCTTTCAGTGCTGCAGTGGTTCTTTTGTGGATTTACTTCATAACTGCTGCCAGGAAATCTGATGATTTTGTGACATGAAACACTTGGAACCATTCAGGGAGCTAACTAGAAGGTAAGATGCCTCATTGGATCAAGTGGGTGTCATCTGCATTGGGGAGCAATGTTGTCACTTAAGAAGAAAAGTACCATGTCATGTATATGGGTAGTAAAAAAGCCCCTTTTCTCATCTCTTCTACAAGATCAGTTACAAAAATGAGGCAAGGGAAATAATATGCCGACATGTTCAGCATGTGAGATCTGTTCAGCCTCACATTTCAAGTACTGTATACATGTGTGAACTAGAAAGAATACCTTCTTTCAGCAATTAATTCCTATTATGATTATATGCACAAAGTAATGTTGATGATCAACTGTTCCTCATATAAAACAGATTCCATTATCCTTACAGGGAAAGACAAAGGAAAATTGAAATAGCAATGCAGAAGTAAGAAGTAAAGCACAAGAAGTTCTATATGTGGTTGTGGGGATAGAAGTTGGAAGGAACTGGGGCTAAACAAATCATGTATCAGTTGATCCAGAATAGCCATTTTCCAATTCTAAATGTTAAAACTCCTCACCTTTTTAAACATAAGGGGAAAAAGTCCATCATTTTAATTTTTTTTTTAAAAAATAAAATAGGGTCACTCACTTTAAAAAGAATGAGCTTTGTGAAGGGACAGGAAGTATAATGCTATTGATAGTCTTTTTTAAAACCCTTTCTACGTATTACAGATCTGAAGAGAATAGAACTGAAATGAGATAAAATTTAGTTACTGATTTTGAAATCCCTGCTCAAGCCTTTTTTTTTTTTTTTGGTTTGCATACTTTTGGCAGGCCACACATGTCAGCCACAATATGTTTTAGCCAAGCAAGTTTCAGACTCCATACTTATATGATATGGTAGGATGCCACATAAAACTCATGGTTTGCTTGAAGTCTTGCTGGATTAGACCAAAGACCAATTAAACCAAAGACTAATTACACCTATCACCAAATTTCTTACAATGACCAGCTTCTTAATAAATAAATAAAAATGACCAGCACAACATTTTATGGAAACACATTCTCTAGTTCCATGTATAGATTCCTATTCCTGTAAATGTACAAGTAACCCTAACAGCAACAGTTCAAGTGATTCATAGGAGGAAGTCTCCTTCTTGCATACTTATATCTCCACCTATTTTATGCTGATGATACTCAATTATATATCTCCATCCCGGGTGACCTAAGTGATGTTGTGGGTACCCTTTCGCGATGCCTAGAGGCTGTAGGGGCCTGGATGGGGGACAACAGGCTTTTACTGAACCCTGGTAAGAAGGAGTGGCTATGGGTATGGGGAGCCTCAAGATCTAGTAGTTTATCATCTTTAGTTCTTGATGGGGTTGCACTACCCCAGATAGACCCGGTGAGTAATCTGGGGGTTCTCCTGGACCCACGACTCCTGTTCGAATAGCAGGTGGCAGTCGTGGCTAGGAGGGCCTTTGCACAACTTTGTGTTGTGCAGAAGTTACACCCCTTCCTTGATTGGGAGGCCCTTCGCATGGTCACTCATGCCCTGGTCACCTCCTGGTTGGATTACTGCAATGTGCTCTACATGGGGCTACCCTTGAAGAGTATCCGGAAGCTATAGCTGGCACAGAATGTGGTAGCACGGACAGTTCTGAATGCCCCCAGGGGGGTACATATAACACCGCTGTTACACAAGCTGCATTGGTTGCCTGTTTGCTTCCAGGTCCAATTCAAGGTGTTGGTTAATACCTTTAAAGCCCTTCATGGCACAGGACCAGGTTATCTCAGGAGCTGTCTTGCCCCTGTTATATCAGCTCGCCCCACTTGGTCTGGCAGAAGGGGCATGTTGCAGATCCCACCAGTCAAGGAATTTTGACTGGTGGGATCTAGGAAGAGGGCCTTTTCTGCGGTGGGCCCCGCTCTGTGGAACGACCTACCTCCCAAGGTGCGGCGTGCCCCCACTCTCATGGCCTTCAGGAAAAGCATGAAATCCTGGCTATGCCAGAAGTCCTGGGAACCAGATGGGGGCTTGCATCAGTGGAAGTGGCTTGTGGGGTTATTGATTTTGCCCCCCGTCATCTTGACTGTTTTTAGTATTTATGTATAGGGTTGTTTTACAGTCTGACTTTTATTAATTAATTTTAATTATTTACATGGTATTACTTTTAACTGTTTATCAGTTTTTGGTTTTAATTGTGAGCCACCCAGAGTCACCCATTGGGGGAGATAGGCAGCATACAAATTTAATAAACAAACAAGCAAATAAATAAATAATTGTATGATCTTGTGAACATACTCATACAGATAAGTATGCATGAACAGACAGCAGACTTGGGAAAGATTTCTTTCTAAAATCTTTGAGATAAAGATAATACTGTACTACATAGAGCAGTGGATAAGTTGATCACTCTGTATGTGAAAATATTAGCTTTTTGATGAAGCATGTGCTGTCTTTCTCTTTGAAACTTAAGGTCAATAACCACATAGAGATAAAACCATATTGAACTTTATTTATGAGGATATGGTAGCTTCCCTATAGTAGACAAAGAGTTAATGCAATTGGTTAAGGATTCCCTTTCTGAGGGCTAAAATTTCATATTTTGTAAATCACAAAATGAAATGGCATTTTCTTAAAAGCGATAGCTAGATCTTGTGTATTCTATGGGTACTGTCCTGACACTGTTTAATTCTGTAACCCTCTCGTCCTCCATTCTTTGGAACTGAAAGCACATGCTGGGAAGAACTGGAGTGACAAGTGACTTCTTTGCACTTGATTACTCTGCCATCAGACTTGATTAAATGAAAATATAATTGCATTTATTTTTCAGGTGTAGAGTATGAAATATACCTAAGAAAGAGTTGGTGCATATAGCACTTCACCTTCCCTTCTTCTTTAACTAAGTTGTCTCTGGTATCAGGTTTCCTCTTTTTCTGGTCAATGCTCCTGCTGTGTGGCAGTACTACTTCATCCTACCTGTGCTTTCACAGAATACATTAGCAATGTAGTTTGAAATTAGTTCCGCTAAATGTGTATAAGGCTGCTGTTGGAACTAGCAGATTTGAAAGAAAATTATGTTATACCCCTTCCCCAAATCAACTGTTGATATAGAGGCAGTCAGCTAATGTTGATTCATTTCTTAGTGTGATTAATTAATGTGATTTTTGGGGGACAAATCAAATTGTGGACTTTATTTCAAGGAGATGAAAGAGTTCAAAAAGTATGATAAAACTTTACCTTTGAAACTTCTTGAACCCAACTTTGGCATGAGTATCAAACAGGTTGGGGATCTGAAACCCTCCTGAGAACACATCATAAGAAAGTAGAATATCCATCAAATAATCAGGGTATATGGTATTTCACTACCCAGTATAGCTAAACTAATTCCCCCATATCTGTTTTTTTGGATATGTGTTATTGAATACTACATCATTCTTTTTTATGATTCTCTGTGTTCTCCTAGGAGTTCATGATAGTGTATATGGTTTGGCCTATCATATTTTCATGATGATGATGATGATGATGAATAATCATCCATCACACACTCATTAAGTTGTGACATTTAAAACCCAAGACTGAAAGAAGTATCTATTTTGTTTTCAAATGTCTTGGAGATTCAGTGCTCTCTATGGCAAAGGACTCCACCTCCACTCCACATAAATTGTTTCCAATGACTTAATTACTAATTATCAGTCTGAAGTACAGAGAAAAGTGGATGGTATGATATTTCCAGTGAATTTCAGGACTGCATATAGATTTTATAACAAAGATTTCCCAGTACCAAATCAATCATGCCATACTGCTGTTATTGTGAGACTGCTATTGTGAGAGTAGATCAGTCTGTTACAAAAATAAGAGACAAGTGGAAGCTATCACTTTGTTCCACAACTTAGTGGCTTCTAGCCTATTAGATTGTAAAGGCAGGAAAAAGAAGCTTATGACTGTGAACCTTGATTTCACTATAAATAGAGCTTACATCTGATACATAACAGTTATAGAAATGCTTTTGTAATGGCCATTAGTTTTCTACAATAAATCTACTCATCACAAATTATTGTATCCTTGAATGCTTATTAAACTTGCTAAGAGAAGCTGGGCTATGAAAACTGCTCATTACTTTGTTGAAGAAGCTTAGAATGCTTATGGGTTTATTTCAAATAAAATCAAGCTCGACATACACAGGAATATATTGGATCTGGTGTTTTGTTGGTTCCTAATTGCTTAGGTGGCTCAGGATTACTTTTGCCTTGTTTTGGCTAACATGCTGGTTTATGGAGCAAATAGACTGTGTTTTAGTGTATGTGCTTTTCCTACCCCTTGGTTAGATTACTGCAGTGTGACCTATTTGAAATTGTCCTTCAAGAATGTTCAGTAACTGTAACTAGTGCAAAATTTAACTCAAAGACAGCAATCAATATGTATTGTGGCTTCGAATCAACGTTGACTCTTGACAACTGCCTGAACAAGTCCCAGCAGCTTTCTTGGCAAGACTTCAGAAGTGGTTTCCTATTGCCTGCTTCCTAGGGCTGAGAGAGAGTGACTGGCCCAAGGTCACCCAGCTGGCTTTGAGCCTAAGGCAGGACTAGAACTTTTGGTCTCTTGGTTTCTAACCTGGTGCTTTAACCACTATATCAAACTGTCTCTCTCTGTCTCTGTCAAACTGTCATATGTAGTGCTGTCTTCTGATTTGTGTCCTGATGCATTTAAAAGGGCTAAACCTTGTTTATAAAGCCCAAAGCACTCTGAGGTGGGATATCCAAATGATTCCCTCCCCCTGTATGAACCAATCTGTAGGCTACAAACTTTTTAGAAGTCTGTTTCTTTGGCAGCATGTCAATTATGGAATTCTTTCCTAAAGACAGCCCTTGGCTGAAGAATTTTAGGGAGGGCATTGGAAATATCTTGATGTTACCACATGTCATAGTTTTTAGTAATTTGAGATGATGGTTCTTTAAGCCTGTTTGATTTTGATCCTACTATTATTTGTTTTATAAATAACTTTGAGCCATTTTATGCAGTATGAAAATGTCTTCTTAAATCTTCTTCATTTTCATCATTGATTATATAGTTACTATATTCTTCCTCTGAAGTGACAGATACTCTTTGTGCTTGATAAATGCCCAAACATTTATACCAAGCCATTTATTATCAGCAGTACAATTTGAAACAGCTTCAGGTATGCCTCTTTCTCCTTTTCCCTGGCATCAAAATCTCTTTGGAAAAGTTATTTGTCTAGACATCCTCTGTTACCTTCTGTTAGATAAGAAAGAACATGCCATAGTTTGGGCCAACTCAGCCACCCTTTTTTGTCCTTGTTATTTCTGCTCTTTGTCAGATGTGCCTTACAGCCATCTGCTATCAGCTCTAAGCCAGTAGTATAAAAGACTCTGGTAGGAGAGGCCTTCCAGTGATGTGGATGACAGAATGTATCATTGTTTCTTTGGCAAAGCACGCCACACTTGTAGCTGGGAATTAGAGGGTTGTAAGCTTGATGGTTCAAAGAAGGAAGAAAATAGAAGTGGTGTTTTGATTCTCTGAGCAAGAAAAATGGTTAGCCCTAGTTATTGCTGTTCCATGTACAGTGATTCCTTCACTAATTTCCTGCTGGATGTATGGAAAGCATGATTTATGGAACTGTCATGTCCAGAGATATGATATACACTTTCATAGAGCTTCTTCTGAATTGCCTTTTATTCCTCAGCCTGTTCAAAGTGACATTTCTTGAATAACTCAGACATGATTGCACAAGTCCATTTTATTTCTTCATCACATGTCACAATCTGGTTATAGGTTTTACTTCTAAAAATTCTTGGAGAATAGGTATGTATGCTATCTATTTACAATTGCTAAACTAACACTAACATTTACAATTTCATTAACTTCTTTTACTCATATCTTACCACACAATCCTTGTGTTTATGTGTATCTTCACTTATACACAATCTTTATTATAAAACTTACATTGTAGTGCATTGCCCAGTATAGTTTACTTCTGAGTAGACTGGATAAAATTATTTTATAATTGGCCTCATTAAAAAACAGAATCTTTTTGGTCTCTATTTGGGATGAAATGAAGATAAATATACCAGCATTAGTTTAGATATGTGTTATATGTTTATGTAAAATAACACATCTTACCTGATACCTTTTCCCTGGGGACAGTAATGAACATGGGATCAGCGTGTCCTCCCTTGCAAAATAAGGTCCATATATCCCAATTCTACATCAGCTAGCTCTGATACTGTCTTAGTATTGTGAAATTAATCATCTCATCTGTAGCTCATCTCATAAAGGAAATGGAAGTTTGAATGCTTCACTAGCTAGTCAGTTTGCCATCAAAATAGCAGGATATTACAAAGCCTCAGAAAATGGTTAGCTGGTGGCTTGCTGAAAGTGTATTGTGTGATCTCATGAGGCAAAACGCATGGCAGCACCTCAGTTCCTAGAATTATGCAATTTGCTGTCTAGCCTTTCAATGCCTTGAAAAATAGGAAGGGATTATGTATCCACTAGTGTTCATACTCCTGGGGGCGAGACTTGGCTTGCTAGCACGATAGCTCAGGACTTTCATGACCATGCTTTCCATCCATCTTGTGGATATCATGTTGTATGCTCTACATCTAACTTTTGTGTGCTTGAAATTAATATTTCTATCTATGAGATATTGAAATCAAACATTTCTCCTGACAATAGGAATACTTATGCTAGTACTTATATTTTTGCTTCTTGGTCAACTTCTGCAAAGGCACTTTGTTGTTTTTGCTGTTGTTATCTTCACAACAAGACTTTTTTTCCCCTCCCTCTATTATTCATCAGAATTGATCATCTACCTTCTTTGTCAATTATCATAACATGAGTTCCAAATGGCCTGCTTACATGACTTATCTTCTGCTAACTCAGTAGCTGCATACCTAAACATGTCTGAAAGATTATCTGAACTAGGCCCAAGTGTTTCAGTTTTCTGCAAAATGCCTATCAAGTCTCCTCTACTTATACTTTTCAGATACATAAGGATTCACACACTATTCCATGGTAAGACATGTCTTCTCCTTGTTGAGATAAGAACAGAATATGCTTTGCTGCACTTTATGAACTTTACAGACAGCATTATTGATATGGCATTTGTAATGAATGGGGAAACTTTGTGCACTGACAAATAGATTACCAAGACCTTTTGCTAGGAATTGTTAACTTTTTATGAAAAAGATAATATTTTTTTTTTCTTAATTATTTCATTTAAGGAAGATTCGATCTGTTTTTGTATGGGAAAGACTTAAAAAGGGGAAGTGGCAGCGGTATTATAGATGGTGTAATTTTAATGAGATACTATTGCTATTCCTTGGACAAATTCAGAAGCCAGAGCACAGGGAATTATCACTTGAAGAGTTTATGAGGCTTGACAAAAACTGACTGTGCTAGGGTACAGTAGGAGGAGGCATCAGTTGGGCTGAGTCCAGTCTCCATAGTAACAAGTTGAAAGGGCTCAGGACTGGAACTGCAGTGCTGGAATTTGAGATGCATCAGCAAATCTGTGTGTGAAGAGCAGAACAGAAGCTGAACATTGTGGCTTAGAAGAACTGGAATGCTCTTGCCAAATTAACTGAAGATAATTCGGGAAAATAAAAGTATTTGTACAGTATTTTGGTATGAAAGTGCAGAGGACTACAGATACTCCTCTCTTCCTTATAAACTGATGTTTTCATACAGCTAAATTTTTCTTTAAGTGATTCTAGAAGCAGACATTTTAAATGCATGTGTTTATGTTCAAAGTCCATGATATGCTGAATATTTTATTTTTTAAAATTTGTTTATTGAGGCTTGAATTCAAAGCTTCAGTGTGAAAACTCACATACATATAATGAAGAGTCAGAATCATGTAGTAGTTAAGGTGCTGGACCTGGAATGTGGAGGCCCAGGTTCAAGTCCATCCTCAGCCATGGAAAACCACTGGATGATTTGAGCCAGTCATTCTCTCTCAGCCCAAGCTTTTTCAGAGAATTTGTTATAGGAAAAAAGGGAGGAGGAAGCATTATGTTCAACATACTGAGTTCATAATGAAAGGTAAAATATAAATCCAATAAATAAATAACAAAGAGATAGATGAGTACACACAAACATTAAAACTGAGTTTGATTGTCCTACGTTTTGAGTTATCTTGGTCAGATGGACAAATAGCACAGGGACAATCAGTCAGAAAATCAATCTGTCTAGGTCCTTGACAAATGAACAGTGTGACAGAACAATTAAAAAAGTTGTGATATTTCTTTGATAACATAACTATTAAGACAATGTTAGTTGGAGTAGGAATGTAAGACCTATTAAAAATGAAACTTAATAAATAGTATGAAAGAAGAATGATAGATGCAGACTTTGTATAGATAAATCAGTATTGGAATACATATATTGGTTTTTATGCAGCACACAGTGAACAATACATATGTGTTTGTGTCTGTTAACATTTGGTTTAGTTGGTCAAATTCTTTGATAAGTATCAATCACCAAGTCTGCTTTCAACAATTATACCAATACAGTTTGTTCTACATATTCATAGCATTATTTTATGTATGTACTTTATCAAATGATGGTAATCCATGAAATACGACATAGCAGATCATTAACGCTTGTGCTACAAAATATACACAAAACTCTTTGTCATTTTGGTTGTAAAACAATATATCTGAAGTTTTAATAGCCAGTTAAACTACTGAGCAAGTTATAAGTTTCCCCAAATTTGAAATCCAGGTCTACAGATGATTCATGTTCTTTCAGACAAATGTTATTTCAAAATTCCAGTTGAACAGAATCTTTAATATAGTTTAGCCCAAATCTTCTACATCACTGATAGTAACTTGGACAACAACAATGCAACATGAGAACAACACTGATTAGTGGAATGTACTTTGTTCCCCCCATACTGAATCTATAGGAGTGGGTGGCTATAATAAATATAAATAAATAATAATAATTTCATTCTAAAACAATAAAGTTGCAAATTTAAACTTACCATATTTGTATCAAGTATTGGAAAGACATTAAATACAAATGAAGTCAGCAGCTGTTTCTCAGTTTTAAAACTACTTTTTCTTAGAGAACCTCAAAGACCAAGTTCATATAATTGCCAGAAGTACTGCAAGGCTTTCTTATTTAAACTGGCTTTTGATGGACAAGTTTCAAGAATAATGGATTTAATAAAAATAATAAGGATATTCATATTGAACATCATCAGTTCTCTGGGGAGTGGTGCATATTCTCTCTCTCTCTGTGTAGTGTATATATGCACACATGCACCTATAACTAAGCCACCGGGCCCCTCGTTTTCCTCCAATTTTAAGTTAATATAGCAGGACATACACTTTTTTTTCAGTGTACCGGATTTTATTGTCAGGTATTTTGCTCCGCTCATTGTTCAGGAAGAGTGGGAACTGTGGGTGAGGGGAGAAATGAAAGGTTCATAGAGATGTCTCACTTGTCAGAAAATCTGCTAATGAAGTTCTTTCATGATAATATATGGATGAGAAAGTAATGTTGCTAAGGCAGCATTTCTAGCTTGTCTTCCTTCACCTATGGAAAATTAATTTTATAGAGTCTCCTAGGAATCCTGTAATTGGTGAGTGTGTCTGCATCTAATCTGTGCCTGTACAGTGATCCAAAACCTTGAAAAATTATTCAAAACTCTTCAGATTTCTCATTTGTGGTTGATATTTCCCCTCTTCTACTCTCTAGAGATCAATAGCTTTGTTCCCAATCCAATCCCCCTCCCAGCAAACAGCTCTGGGGAACTTTGTTCTTCTCCCCTCCCTTCTTCCTAACCTAAATAATATTATGCTTACATTTTCTGAGAAAGGACCACTAAAAACCATGAGGTTTGCTTCTTGACAAACGTCCTATTTTCACAGGCAATTGAACTGAACTGCAACATGTGCTCCATTCAAACATGTCAATAAACATTATTGCAAAGTCATAGAAGCAATAATGGGAATATATAAAGCTCACCTTTATTGCTACTTCCCATGAATTTACACACTGCTTTAAGCAGCTTTTTTTCCTGTAGGAGATAAAACGATGTTTTCTACTTTATCTCAAAAAGCTTGTGGTCCTATTTAAACAGAGACATATTCTCTGCTTTCTTTGAATGCATGACAAGCAAGAAATCATTTAAAAACATTTCTTACTTTATAGAAAAAAAACATTTAAAATATGTAAAGGCTCCATGGAATGAATTAACATGGAGGATTTTTTTTAATGTAAAGCTTTCAGTGTTACATCACTAATACTTAAAGCGGTTGTTAATTTACTCTCCCATAACTCTTACAAAATTTTGTTCCCATTTATGTAGAGATGTTCACCTGACTCATTCCTTGCATTAAATCCTTTAGATTATTTAAAAAAAAAAAACAAGAAGAAAAGAAAAGAAAAGAAAAGAAAAGAAAAGAAAAGAAAAGAAAAGAAAAGAAAAGAAAAGAAGCACCCTCATGCCAGACTAGCATATCCTAATTACAATAGTAATAACTATATATGGCTATTAATATTCTTTCCTAATCTGACCACTGTCCCTTCAGCTTCCAGAACCCAAGGCTGCATGGCTATTGCTGAGAATTCCAAGAATTGGAGCTTACATCTGGAATGTGGCCAGATTCAGAAAGGTTTCTGGAAAGTATCCACCTCCAACTATTCTCAAGAATGCAAGGAAAGCACTGAGTTGTTTTTAGTGTAGTCTGAGCCAATCAATAATGTAGCTGCTGTGTTTTGAATGAAACATCTCGAAATACAGCACACTGCAGTAGCCAACTACTGCATGTATTTTTAGAGTAATCTTGGCTAGCTTATCTCTGTGACGGGTTACAGTTGGCACACCAATCTAACTTCATGGGAACATCTTGTGTCATCAATATTTCTCAGCTGTCCAAGAAGTCACTGCCTCCATTGTATCTGCACAGAACAGGTTGGCATTAATCTTTCATACTGAGTCACATCTCCTTCACTAACATGCTGGAGAAGGAGGCCAAATCTGCCAATGCTGTGTTGTGTATAATTTGCTTCATTTTTTGCAAGCAAAGTTGGTCACATTTGTCTCAGTTTAGACTTCAGTGTTAGGGCAGTTCATAAGGAGGTATTCTCAGCAGTCATTTATTATCGTTATAGTATGTTTGTGCAGGAGAACTTTTTTGTTTGTTGTTTGAAGACTTGAAGGCTACAGCCAGGATGGGTGGAAAGATAAGGGCTTACCAGCAGGTTGTCACTTGATTATACCAGTCAGGCTAGACTGACTCAATAGTTACAGTACATTTTTCCTTGTTGCTTTTGAAAGAGGTAGTAGTAAGAACTTTAATGGATAAACTCTCCCTTTACCTAGATGATCTTACAATTATAGGTTGGTCTAATTTCTAGGAAAATGAATTAAGATGGTAGTCAGAATAGGGCTTCTATTCTAGCAGCTTCCCTTCCTGAACCACTCAGACAAGGCTTGGTTACATCCTAGCTTGGTAGTGTCCTGGTTTAACTGCTGCAACCTGTTCTACAGGGGGCTGCCCTTTGAAAAGTTTCCAGCTGTTACAACTGCATATAATATGGCAGTTAGGCTGCTAAATATTGCAAAGTTCAGGAATCTGTGCTAGTTGCCAACTGCTTCCTGGGCACAATTTAAGTTGTTGGTACTGACCTTTAAAATCAAAACGTGTTGTAGCCTGACTGTGTAAGGAACTACCTCACTTTTTACAAACCTGCCAGGCTGTTAAGATCTTCATGACAAGCCCTTTTCAAGATGTTTCAACTGTCAGGAGCCTCTCTTTCTAGCATAAAATGTTTTCATTTTATGCCCTATTTTATGTTACACTCAGTGGGAAAGGACCTTCTGTATTGCTCCTAGTCTTTGGATATAATTTTTGGGAAACAGCAATCAGCCCACCTCTCTCAACCTTTAGAAAATATATCAAGGTGCATCTCTTGTTGTTAAAAGATTGTTAAAATTTTACCCCCCAAAAGAAAAAAAGGTAAGCTGCCTGCCCACTAGATTCTAGATGGCTTATAATAATAAAAGGATAAAAACAGAATACATCTAATAAAATCAAGATAAGACGTAGCACATCTGTACTCACTTCAGTCCACTACTGAATATCTTCTACTCTGAAGGCCTTGCAAAAAAAAAAAAAAGATAGTTTTCACACCCTTTTGAAATGTCAGAAGGGTAGAGGCCATTCTGACCATGATGGACAGAGTATTCTATGGTGAGGGGAGTGCTGCTGAGAAAGTTATGCTACGTGACCCTGAATCCTTAATCTCTCAGGCAGTGAGTATTCACAGCACCCCTCCTGACTAAACTGCATTGGACAGGCAGAAGATACTGTCTTCTATTTTTGTGCAGTTTCCAAACCTGGTCTTGGCAGTAAATCACAGATTTACAGATCACAGACACTTGACAGCTTAGTTCAGTTCCTCAGCTGAGTTAGCCAAAGAATATAGACACAAGTTGGCCAGATTAGAACCTTTATTGCAGACAAGAATGAAGAATGCAAACAGTTGCCCACTGTCAGTGAGAAGTTGTAAATAAGATTTATACCATCAGAGGTTTAAACTTATGGCTTTCTTCTCCTTATTGTTATTGTTATTGTATTTTTAGCATGCTGTTTATATACACACACACACACACACACACATACTCAAGGCAACAAACATACCTAATATTCCTGCCTCCTATTTTCCCTACAACAACAACCTCTGAGGTAGGTTGGGCTGAGAGAAAGTGACTGGCCCAAAGTCACCCAGCCAGCTTTCATGCCTAAGGCAGGACTAGAAATCACAATCTCATGGATTTTAGGCCAGAACCTTAACCACTACACCAAACTGGCTCTCAAGCATTAATGGATACTTGATATGGCACTTGGTGGCCTTGAAATAGAGCAGTTGTAGTATGCTTATATAACAATCATGTCTAGACTGGAAACCTCACCAATCTTCCCACATCACATGAGCCCCTTCTCCATTTCCTGTTTCCTCTCTCCCTATGAATCTGGAATTGTAAGGTCCTTTGCACTTCCTTCCATCTCTATATCTTCTATGTCAAGAAATCTCCCATCTCAGAACAATTCATCCTTCCACTTCCTTACTAGGAACAACAGAAGGGGAAAACATGCCCCCTCCTAATACTTTGTTATAAACTCCCACCATTTTAGAACTGTCTTTCATTTCAGGGGTTGGGAAAGTCTCTATATTTATCCATCAGTCATGAAACTCTATTCCTGCACTGTAATCCAAAATCAACCATAGTGAAGTTGTTGGATGCAAAGAAGGCCTTTGATAGAGTGAAGTGGAAATGATTGAAACAAGGCTTGGCCAAATGTCTTTTGTTTTTTTAACTAATTGGATAATACGTGGTACTTTAAATCTGCTATGGTGATTACAGATGGAATTATTTTAGCTATGAAGATGTCAAATGGAACTAATCAAAGAAGTCCATCTTTTGTCATATCTAATTTGATATTGGAACCATTGGCCTGTATCCTATCAGGCAAATGGAAGATATTTTAGGTATAACAGCAACTGGGTCTGAACACAAAATGTTATTACATACAGGTAGTCCCCAGTTTAAGAACGAGTTCCATTCCCAAGGTCTGTCCTTAAGTCGAATTTGTATGTAAGCCAGAACAGTATTATTGTTTAATACCGTATAAGTAATATTGTATAATTAACTCAAATCATTGTGTATTTAACTTGAATCATTGTATATTTAACTCAAATTTTGCTACAATAGGCTCTGTTTTTAACTATGGGTCATCTGTAAACTGGGTGTTCTTAACCCTGGGTCTACCTGTACTGATAATACACTAGGTCTTACTGATAATTATTGATGTTCTATGCTAAACATATTGATAATGTGCCACAGTTTAGTAAGGTCATTCAATCGATTAGAGTATATTTTATATAATTCCTATTAGCATGAGAGTTTTATCAAAATTTGTAAAATGTGAAAGATAATTATTACAAGGAAATGTTTTTGATTTCTATATGTAAATACATCAAATTGCTAATAGTTTAAAAGTGATGTAAAAAGACAGCTAAAAATTTTACTGAACTCATGGGAAAAGATAAATGTTGCAAAAATTAACATTCCTTCAACTAGTTTGAAGTATTCCTATTTTAAAACCTTTAAGGTATTTAAGCTATTTGCTAAAATATTAAGAGATGATGAGAACCCTGGAGGAAACAGATTATGATGTATCCATCCTTTTGCTCCTTGATCTCTTGGTGGTTTTCAATGCCAGTATCCTGCTGAGCCAGCTCTGTGGGTTGGGGATTGGGGGCACTGTTTTATGGTCGTTTTCTTCCTTTCTCCAGGGCTGGTTCCAGTCAGTGTTGGTTGGTGGGGAGAGATCATCCCCTAGACCCCTTATATGTGGGATGCATTAGGGTTCTATTCTGTCTCCCCTCCTTTTTAACATCTACATGAAACTTCTGGGTAAGGTAATTTGCTGGTTTGGGGTTTAATATCATCAATATGCTGGTGATACCCAATTATATCTTTCAATTTCAGGCTGGCCAAGTGTGGCTGTTGAGGTTCTCTCCTGGTGTGGGTTTGGGTGTTTCTCCGACTCAATCCTACCAAGACTGAGTGGCTGTGGGTGTTTTGACGATCCACATCTGGGGATATTTCAACTTTGATATTGGATGGAATTGTGTAATGGTATGTGGAAATGACCTTGGGAGACAGAGCAATGAGACACAACCAAAGGAACAATCAGATAAAAGGAAGCTTAGCCCACAGCAGGAATGTGGGTGGGGCAAAAGGATCAGAAAAGACTGTCCCTAGTTTTTGGACTGTAAAGGGGACAGAGAGAGAGAAGTACTTTCAAACTTGCAAGAGTTAATGTAACCTTACAATAAAGTGGAATTAGCTCATCTGGTCATGTTTCCTGCCTGGTCTACCTCATAAGGCAGACAGGTTGTACTTCCTTATTCAAGGAAGGTTCCCAATTTGGAGGTCTTCCTGGGCTCACAGCTCCTGCTCAATGAGCAGGTGGCAGCTGTGGCCAGGAAGCTTTTGTCTACCTTCATCTGGTGCATCGGTTGTGCCCTTTCCCACATCAGGGAGCCCTTCAGACAGTCACTCATGTCCCAGTCACCTCCCGGCTTGACTACTGCAATGTGCTTTACATGAGGCTGCCCTTGCAGACCACTTGAAAGCTTCAACTGGTCCAGAATGCAGCAATGTGGGCAGTGATGGGCATGTCTCGATATACCCATGTAACACCCCTGCTTCCTGAGCTGCACTGGTTGCAAGTTTGCTTCTGAGTGTGTTTCAAAGTGCGGGTTGCCACCTATAAAGCCCTACATGAGGGACCACCTGTCTCCCATAGTATCTGCCCAGTTGGTTTGTTCTAGCAGGGTTGGCATGCTTTGAGTTCCATCAATTAAACAATGCCATCTGTCAGGACTCTGGAAGTGCACCTTCTCTGCAGCAGCACCTGCTCTCTGGAATGAGGTTGCCCCCAAAATTCGAACAGCTCCACCCTACTGCTGAAGGGCCCTAAAGACCTGGCTCTTTATTTTTATTTGTTCAGGCAAGGATGATTGATACCCCTTCCTTCTTTTTTGTTCCCTTCCAGGTTTGTTTTCTTCACTATCATTGTTCTGTCTTGTGCACGCATTCATTCTCTCTCTCTCTCTCTCTCTCTCTCTCGTACTGATTTCTATTCTTAAATGTTTTTAACAGCTGTAAACCACCCAGAGTCACTGGGAGTCGGGCGGCAGATAAATTTAAGTAGTAGTAGTAGTAGTAGTAGTAGTAGTAGTAGTAATAATAATAATAATAATAATAATAATAATAATGACATTTTCTATGAGAAGGACAAACCCTTATATTTTCTTTGTCTAAATTTATGCCTGTCATGTTGTGAAGGGAGGTTTAATTTTCTTGATTTACAACATTATCACATTTTGACTTCAATTTCTGTATCAAACGGAAGTGGCAAAATAAAAATTATAGGCACATGTATAATCCTAGTGATTAGGATTTATATTCCTTTCCCCATTTAATTGCTAAAATAGTTCTCCCTCGCCCGCAGGAAGAAAATCATTTTCAGCATAATAGTCTGCAAAGAAAAGGTGCAACTAGTATCAGAGGGATATTCAAATCCACAGAGTTTTCAGCAAGTGTACTTTGAGATTCAGAATAATAATAATTTAAAAAAAAATCCAGATTTCAAATTGTATTATCAAGCAAGAGGCTTAACTTGGATTACAGACAGGAATATTTCTTATGGCTGGCTGGCTTTATTGAGGGAGCTGGACTCCCAGGTTTCATTCAGTACAAACAGAAACATACAATCTGTAAGGGTTGCTGGGAGTTGGCATATACATTTTAACAACAACAACAACTACTACTACTACTACTACTACTATTATTATTATTATTATTATTATTATTATTATTATTATTATTATTATTTCAGTTATAAGCAGTATATTAAAATATGCGAGAAATACTGTATGGAAAAATAATTAGTCCAGATTTGTTACTCATTGCTTTAACATGAAATATTTATTTTTATGAAGGTGAATGTACTAAAACATTTGATCGGTGGAGATGATAACACAGACAGAGTGCAAGAATTAATTATTAATAAAACAAAGATAAAATTTTCAAGACTGTTTCTTCAGAATGGTCAGAATCACCACACTGGTTTCAGTATCCAAATGAGCAGTATAGTCCTAAGGGAATTACAAAAACAAGGTGGAACACTTACAGACTTGACAGAATTTGAATATATAGTACATGTATGTATGTATGTATGTATGTATATATGCATGCATGTATGTATGCATGTATGCATGTATGTATATGTATATAACATGAGATACAAAACATTTGTTGGAGCTTATTTACAAATTACTGGTGAAAAATGATTTAGAACCTGAACAAATTAAAGATTATATGATTGAATGGATGCAGAATTTAAACAGGACAATTGACATGCAATGATGGGAATATCAATGGAAGATAAATAGTAAATGCACTACAAACATTAAACTTACGTACAATAAATCCTGTTAATGGTTTATTATGCTAAAACTGATTGCTAAATAGATAACTCATTTGCTAAAACCCATTGCACAAGCAATAATGTTGGAACATTCTTTCATAACTGCTGGCAATGTTGCAAAATCCAAAATTTTTGGAAGTCTGATTTTCTCTTAACACAAGGCTTTAATATTTAAGCTTTTATTTGGTTTGTAAATAAGATTAGAATTATTAAATCAGATAGTGCTCTTTATAATTCTTCATTACTTGTGATTTATATTATGTTGGCAATTGTAGATAATTATTGCATATTGATGACATGTTCTAAGATTCTCAGTTGATACAAGATACTTTAATATGAAGCACTAATTCAATGTTATGCTGAATTTTGGTATTCAATTTTGTAACACTTTTAAATCTCTTTATTTTATTTTTTCTTACTTTCCATTTTTCTTCTTGATTGTGATTTTAAATATTTACTAAAATAAAATAAAAAAAGGTTTAAGAATTCTTATTTTTAAATTTATAGCCAAAGATGATAATAATTGTATTAGGAAAAAAATGATAGTGCTAATAAAGAATTCAATATTACTATACTAAAGGTTCCATATATTAGAATGGCAAAAAATAAAAAACAAAAAAACAACCCACAGACATAAATATAAACTTATTAGAAAAACAGTAATAAAAAAAAGAAATATATCAACCCAACTGTGTTTTATTTAAGGTAGCATAATGTGGGTTAGATAAAAGAAAAACTTTTTAAGAGACAGAGAGACAGAGTACACAAGGAAGAAAAATTGTTTAATAAAAAAGAAAAGTTTATTGAGAAGGGATAGCGGAGGAGAGATTTTCTATTGTAAAATATAGTCAGTACTACATTATTAATATTGCCTGCATTTCACTCCAGCTTTTGAATATAAAAATGTCTAACTGTCCTTTTAATTCATGTTCAGTTTAAGAATGCTGAAAAAGTCTAGCCAATCTAGTGTTCCCTTTTCCATAATGGCTGGTGATGCTGATGGAAAACAGCACCAGGAGTAATATGCTATCCTCCACTACAAGTAATGCTAAGATAATCTATTGGCATCATGACTAGCAGCAGCCAGTCCTTCCATACTGTCTAATGCCCATCCAAGTTTCTCTTGCATATAGTCAGTCATCAATCAGAATGAAACAAGTGTTAGAAGTGTTCTCTGTAATAGCCCCAAGCTGTAAAAACATTAATCCCTAACCTGTCTCTCCAGGGTATGCATACCTATTCCATCCATCTCTGCAAGTAGGAAGCAGGCATGGAAAGTCTGAGGAAGAGAAGCTGCCAACAGCTTCCATTGGTGGTTGTGTGTTTGTGTGTGTGTGTGTGTGGGGGGGAAGCTAACTAAGCAGCTAACTTGAGATCATGATACAAGCCCCACCCTTTCTGTATTTTGCAGCACAATATTGCACAGATGCCCCAAAGCATAATGACATTGTGATGCCCCTTTTGTCATGACAAAAATGATGAGTTCCAGCAGATACCGTTGAATGCTAACTACTGTGGAGGTTTCAAGGCTCTCTTTCAAAATTGTTCTAGTCCATTTTTTGCATTATTACCTACAAAGCCTCCCTTCTTTCTTCTTCTTGCAGTTGCAAAAAGTAGTCTTTACCCTGGGTTGTCAAAATTTGATATAGCCTATTTATTTTTGGTATGCCGCCCAGAGTCCATTGGAGTTGGGCAGCTATAATAAATTTAAATAATAAATAAATAAATTTTATTTATTATTATATTTACATCCTACTTTTATGCTTACATTAGCATTCAATGCATCTTATAAGAATGGCTCCCTATGCCTTAGAAAGCTTCACTAGCTGTCTGCATACCAATTTTTTCTTAAAGGATCAGAAACACATCTAGCTACATCATTTGCAATTTGGCAACAGTCATACTCATACAAAACTTGGCTTTCTTCTCTCCAAATAAACTGCTAAGCAGAAGAAGTCTTTTCCTTCCTTATAGCAGAGAATTTGATTTTCATTAAAGAGCTCTAATTTCACATTGATTGTTTATATTTTTATGCACATTATTGTAGAGGCTAAAAGTAGCTGAGATATTTCTTTTCTGCAATATTTGCAATATTGTAAAATATGTCATTCAAATGCACTTCTGCTTTTTGCTGAAATCATTTTGGATCTTTTGCCAGCATAAGCATAAACAATTCATTTGATAGTGTTTGCTGAATATGCTAAGTTTGAAGCCAATCTTTGTGCTGCTGACCAAATATGCTTTGGCTTATTCTTTTTTTTTCCCCCTTCCCCAATCTTTATTGCCATCCTATCAAGAATTTCTTCCTCACTTCTGCTTTCCCTGCTAAAAAGAGGTCTCCTTTTCTTGTCAATAATGTGCTAAGTTCTGTAATACTAGCAAAAGATCCTTCATGGGGGGAAAAAAATTAAAATTGAAGGGAAAGAGTATATGGGACATGGGAAAATATGTTTTGCTGGTGGCAGATTTCAATTTCTTTTGAACCTACTTAATTTCAAGGAGGAGGAGGAGGAGGAGGAGGAGGAGGAGGAGGAGGAGGAAGAGGAGGAGTCACAAGGAAGACACCAGAATAATAATAATAACAACAATAACCAGTATCAGCCATTAAGGCATTTTGTAAAATCGTAGAGTCTGAAAGTTTCAAACTTCTGCTCCATGCAAGAATCCAAATTAAGCCATTCAAAACAGGTGACCAACCAGCCTCTGTATGAACATATCCAGGGAAGGGGAATTTATCATCTCCCTCTTTAAGTGATCTCACTGTTAAATTGCTCTAACATTAAGAAAGCCTTCATTGTGTTATGTCATTCGTATTTTAAAAAATCTCCTCTTCATAAGCTAAACTTGGCCACTTTTTTTTCAATTGTTGCTAGTAAAACTTAGCTTTGGTTTCCTTATCACCCATTTCTTTGTATCTATTCGAGATAGCCTAAATCTTTCTTAAATAGTAATAAATCATGCTTGCATGGGTTCACACAACATGCTAAACCAAAATAAAACAAATGACATTGTGGCTTAAAGTGTACTGTGAGCCAAGGGCAAGAGAGACATCCAAAGTATAGTTCAATATTGAAAATGATCAGAGGGATCGATACTTTTCATTCAAGGCAAGACAACTGAACAGATAAAATATAATCCCAAGAGCATTTTGCTATTTTGAGTTTCTCCTGATGTTCCATTTCTTGGACCATTGGCTTCAGTAGATAAAAAAAAAAAAAATGGAGGAAAAAAATATGTAGGATGCAGAGAAAAGAAAGTGCTAAGTATTTTCAAATGAATATTCTTCCTCTGAACCTCAAAGTCTTAAAAGTGATCCTGATTGAAGAACAAGAAAAAAATCTGGAGAGTTTCCTATGCTGTGTTTTGTTACCAAGATGCATGAGATGTTTGAGTTACTCTCTTTTAATTAATCCAGAAAGGGGAGTATCCATATTTAAATAGAAATGTAATACAGATAATACAGATATATAAGATACTCAAATGAAAGTTCTCTGCACAGCAGTACCTAAGCCAGCAACACACAGCACTAATCAGGGCTAGAGAAAACTTTAGGAATAGAATGGGGTGCTCCAGGGCTTCCCCTTCATTCTTCAACTTTGACAGGAAGAGAGAAAAGTTCCTCTGTGCACATTTCCAGAATGACACATTGGGTAACAGCTAGCATATTCACCCCAGATTGAAGGCTACCATGTCTTTCCCTTGGACTGCTCGTTTGTACTGGTGCCTTCCAACTTTCTGTACCAGGAAACACTTTTCTTCCTGTGTATGTGCACAAAGTAACATGAAATGTATATATACAAAGTTAAAACATCAGAATATACATATATGCAGGCATGCAAAACTACCATGTTGAAATTAAACATATCTTTCTTGCCAGATGTTTTTCACTCTAATTTCTACACCTCTTGTTTACCTTTGGGACTAAAATAGCATAGTAGCTAAGAATCACGTATTATGTATAAGAAGTCGCTTGTTCAAAGTCCAACAGAAATTTTAAAAAATTGCTATTTTCTTTCCTGTAGCTAGTTAGCTTTCTCTTTAGATGAACTTCTTGCCTGAGAGTTAACTATTACTTCTAAGGGCATGATCCTGTTCTTTAGGCATTCCACTCTGTGGTTGCTTTGGTTGTCACTCCTCCTTTTATCATACAGAGAGGTAAAGAAAAGGAAGAGAAATGAGTGAAGGTACATTGTCCCAAACTTGCCTGAAATTTCCCAGATTATGCCACTGCAGATTTATTTTTTTCCATATGAGAAAGAAGAAGGGGACAGGAAATGAAGCAAAGACTTTCAGCTGTCTTTATATCAGCTGGAGGGATTAATATGACCCAACCAACTCAGTCATTCTTGATCATACATTGTGAGCACATCAAGGTGAGGGAATTAATATGTAGATATCTACAGAAGTCCCACAATCTATTAAGGAAATTACTTGACTTAGTCTGTCAAATTTTGTTGTTAGGAAATCCATTGCTCTCAAGGTACTTACAGATCAATTGCTTTATGATCTGTTCTAGAATCTTCCCAGGTATTGAAATCAGACTCTGTTGTTTGCTAGATCATCTTTTTTCCTCTTTTTGAAGATAGGATAAAGACATTTCTCTGCTCCAGCTATCTAGCATTTCACCGGTTCTCCAGGAGTTCTCAGCCAGATCATCTGCTAGTTCCTTCAGTACCTCAGTATCTTAGGATGCAATTCATCTGGTCCTGGAGATTTAAGCTCATTCAAAGTAAAAGCATGTTTCCTGATCATGTTTCTATCAGCAACAATCTTGTCCCTTTTTCATGTCAACTTTCCTGCTGGAAAACAGTACATAGGATTTTTTTGTTTGTTTGTTTTGCTTGAGAAGACAGAAGGAGTTGATTACATATGTCTTTTCTTTGTTCCTACTAGCATTTTGTTTTCTTAACTGGTATATTGACTCCTTTCTTCTCCTATCATTCTGAACATATCAAAAGGAGAGCCAGTTTGGTGTAATGGTTAAAGGCGCTGTACTAGAAAGGGAAACTTTGAATTTCTAGTCCTGCCTTAGGCTTAAAGCCACCTGGGTAACTTTGAGCTGGTCACTCTCTCTCATCCCTAGAAAGAAGGCAATGGCAAACTACTTCTCAAAATGTTGCCAAGAAAACTTCATGGTCTTGTTCATGTGGTTGTCAGGAGTCAAGATTGACTCACAACTGACTTAAAACTCAAGACGGTACTAAAGACATACACACAGAAAGAGATAACTTATTTCACTAACCTCAACTCATTTGAGTTTTTACTTAACTTGGCATCAGTTTTCTATAGTTCTGGCCTACCTCTCTGAATTATACCTTCATGACATGATCCTCTTTTTACTTCCTGTATGTTTCATTTTTTGTTTTGTTTTATGATCCTTACTAAGCTTTTTGTATAATGGCATTGACTTCTTTTGCTAAGCTTTTTTTTTTTTTTCTTCTCCTCATTGGGCTTTGTAGCTCCTTAGGAAATCCCACACAAGTTGAGCTCCTCTTCCTATTAGCTTTTCATATTTATCATGGTTCACAGTTTATTCAAATCTACTTTCTTGAGTCCAAGATATTTATTCCAGCATTTATAATGGGTTGACAGCATTACATGGTCACTTTCCCCCAATATCCCTGATACTTTCCCAAATAAGTCTTCCCTATTGATTAATTATGATGTCAAGGATAGTTGACCTGCTTGTGCCTTTCTATACCCTGAAGACAAAAGCTGTCAGCAAGACAACTCAGGAATTTTGCTGGAAGGAATATGGTTGGCAGAGTGTATCTTCTTCCAACAGATGTTGGGATAATTAAGACATGTACAAAAACAAGCCTAGGAAATCAGGCAAGGAGATGACAAGCCATATGTGTAATATACATGTACTATGAATTAGACCGCCACTGAGGAGACCAAAATGTGTTTTCAGTAGTCTTCCCCACCAACTTGCTCTAAAACGTAGCCCTAGACAGCTCTAGAGATATCTCCTATCTGTCCTCTTTGTTATGTGACAGAAGATTTATTAACTGCAGTTTTGATTTTCTGAACTCAGAAAGCTCCTCATATCCCTGATATTAACTTTTTCTTTCTTTCTTTCTTTCTTTCTTTCTTTCTTTCTTTCTTTCTTTCTTTCTTTCTTTCTTTCTTTCTCTCTCTCTCTCTCTCTCTCTCTTTCTCTTTCTCTTTCTCTCTTTCTCTCTTTCTCTCTTTCTCTCTTTCTCCCCTGCCCTCTCTTGGAGCAGGAGAAAGAGGATCATTTGGAATTGCTGCTGACAGCAGTATCCTAGAAAGTCTCTCAGGAAACTCTGAGAAGTATTAGTTCAAATGTCCCCAGCATGCATGAATGCTTTTAGAAAATACTTTTTGAAGCCCACTTCAAATCTCTAAAGTACTCTGACATTGCTATTTGGAAGGATAAATAAGTTTGACTAAATTCAAGTGATGGGATCAGAAGAATATGCATAGAAATGATTTTCTGCTTTCTAGCAGTAGTAGGAAAAAAAGAGAAAGAGAATCTCAGGAGTATCACTGCTCTATTAACAGCTCATAGACACCTGCCATACTATTGCCCCAATCATGAAACTCTTACCCTGTCAGTTATGTTAATGGCAGCAAACTATTAGTCTAAGCATTAAAATGCTATTGCACTGGCACCACATTATCACCATAGGAGCAGTGTAATATAAAATATTGCTTTTTCACTAAGAACAATGTGAGCCTGGTGTCCCAAGAAGGTTAACATTAATTTTTCCATGCTGTTTGATTATACTCTGTGCAGATAAATGTTGTTGTTACTACTTTATCTGCAAAATTCATTTGGAGAGGTAGGAATTATTGATCAGTGCAAAATGGAGGTGAATGAAATGATACCTTTTAATCAGATCAATGATCATTGAAAGTAACTGTGGGATTCCCACCCATGTTACAATTTAGAAAGAATGTTGCCAATTTCAAGGGTACATTAGAAGGATTGTCTCAGATCTGAAACAAAAACAAAGTCAATGCATTCACAGCAATATTCAAAAAGGATACCATCATAGCATTCAAATCATAGCCAGCTGAGCTGTGCACAAGTGGTTTTTAAAAATTCTCCACCCTATATTTGACAAATTAATCATTTTTACATTTTTTAAAGGAAAAGAGAAATCACCAGCCACCAGATTAGCATGGGTCCTTTCTTATTTTGTCAGGTATTTTCTGTAATGCTAGGCCACATTTTTCATTTTTCTTTCCTTATCCATATCACAGAATGGGGTGATATGAAATTTAGAATGAAAGGGATGGCAAAGGGGAAACATTTATTTAGAAATTCAGAGGAAGGCAGGATAGGTTGTATTATGTTAAGAGCATGAATTTAGCCAGGCATTGTTTTTGTTTTACAAAAAAAAAGAAAAACAAAGAAAAGAAAAAGAAAGTCCTGCACAATCATCTGAAGCTGTATTTCCACAATTCTAAAGTTAGCTACGTGTTCTGGAAGTAATCACACGCCGCATTCTGTAGTCATGAGATCCTCTGAAGAAATTTTGCTGAGAAGGAAGGCCATATGTGATGAAAGCAGTATTTTAGCCATTTTTTAAACATAATGTTGTGGTTTCATGGTCACCATTTTGAATGTTGCATCATGGAGCCCTGAACTACAGAATATTAGGAGAAAATTTGTAGTGGCCTCTCCCTTTCCTTCCCCTTTCCTAGAAATAGATATTATCATACAGTTAACCATGTGTGTGTTTACTTGTAAATAACTCACCGTCAGCTCATGGCATTTACCTTGGGATAAATTGATTTACCTTGAGGTTTCATTGCTGACAACACCAAAATAGTTTTTCATCAAAGCTGAATGGACTGCAGCTTTTCATCCAATATAAGAATTCACAATCCAGAATATCCTAGTTTGGCCCTACTAACTGAGAATTTTAGAAGGTGTTCAACATATCTGGAGGATACTAACTTGGAAAAGGATGAATTTTGATGCAAATGGTCCTCTACAAGACAAATGGGCTGTGAAATGGCAGAAGTGAACTGCGTTTTGTGGCAGATCTCTAATGAACATAAGAGGTATGCCTTAAATTTTGTATTTCACATTTTCCATTTGTACACTTCAGAGAGAAAGGGGGGAGAGAGAGAGCAATATTCATGTTGCACATAGAGGTAATGTGTGAGAAAAAAGAGAGAATTCTGTCAGTGAGTCAATATATTTCAGCCAACTAAGTAGCATTTAGTTGGTCAACACATGCAGGCAGTCTAAAGAAGGGCCCAAATTTTTGAGAGAAACATTTAAAGAGGCATAAAAATCTATGCATTTAATAGTTTGGTATTGTGGTTAAGGCACCAGGGAGTTCTAGTCCTACCCTAGAAAGGAGGCAAGGGCAAACCACTTCTGAAAAACCATGCCAAGAAAACTGTCCAGGCAGTCACCAGGAGTCAAAAACTGACTCAAAGGCAGCAAAAAAAAAAATAAAAAAAAATTGAGTAGTTATTATTAAATTATTCCATTTGCAGCTAAGAGGATTGATTGGTGGAATTTGTCAGCTCAAGTTATTGTTCATTGAAGTTATGAGTTAGAGGCAGAGGATAGGTTCCTATTTATCTGTTGATTGACATAGAATATAGGAAAGCCAATTCTTTGCTCGTTCCCTTTTTTGGATATTTTAGAAAACCAATATTGCCTATCAGGAAAAATACATAGTGCTACTTCTAAGAAGGCTGACCATACAACACAGATGGGTAGAAAACAATAGCTACAATAGTAATGGGGAAAAGCAACTGTATACTAAACAATATAGTTACATGGTTTTTTTCATTATTATCAGTTTTATTTGTTCTGTTCTGTTACACTTAATTGTAAATAATTGGCACATCTCAAGACAATGAGACATTTTATTCTGTTGCTTATAAGCTATAAGTATTTATCAATTTTACTTAATGTTTATTCTGTTTTTACTGTAAGACACCCAGAATTACTCCACAGTGACATGGGTGGTGACAAATTTGAAATATAAATTAAATAAATAGACAGAAAACTAAACTGCTTAACAAAACCATTAAAATAACCATCTTAGTCCTGGATTGCCCTTCCCATTCCAGTGTCATCATCTTGTTTGTAGAATATAATGCTATTACTGGGGAGGGAGATTTAAGAGTTATCAGGGACAAGCATCCAAACATCTACTTGTGGCTTAGTGACAGTGTTCATCTTCATAAATATACTCACATCCAAAATGTTAAGGTAAGCATGAAAAACAATGTCTTTTTGCTGGTGATTTATTATTGTAATGAAGCCAAATCAGAGTGAGGACAATGCTGAATGCATTTCTGGATTCACGTGTTAGGTGGGGTGAGGTGGCACCATCATTTACCAGGATTTATGGGAATATAAACTCTGATACCACATAGACTCTGAAATAGGAGAAGAACCAAGTTATTTGCAGAATAATAGATTATTTTCTTTATAAAAGATACTTCTTAGCCTTATATAAAAAACAAGCCTCCACCATTATTTCTTCTTCCTGATTCCTGCAGCTGACTTCTTAAAGGTTAAGGATGCGAGAAGGATAGGAAATGGGTTTAATGCAGTAGAGTACAGCACCTAAGGCTACTGTAGACATGATAGAGAGATTTAAACATTTCCTCTGCCTGGCTTCCATTTTGCTTTCCTGTAATTTATTTTCATCGTGTTCAAAAACCGAGGGAAGATTTAACAAGTATTTGGTCTCCTCTTCTAGAAAAAAATGGATGCTTAGCTTAAACTTTTTCGGGGTATACCTTCCTATATTGGCCATACATGAAATCAGTTCTGTCTTTCATGAAGATCCTTATCTCTTACAAGGGTTTTCACAGACAGAGTTACTTTCCTGTAATCATAAATCAATTTTATACAAGTCTGGTATCAGTTATATGATTAAAACAATAAATACATGAACATGAATATTTATTTTCAATCAAAATTTTCTAAAATTCAGCTTTGGAGAAAGCTGAAAAATGGCACAATGCAACTTATAACTGCATTTCTAATCTACAGATGAATTCAGAATACAAATTAGGGTCCATTTCCCCATTTCCTCTCTTCTCTACAGTGATGGATTGAGGTGGTGCAGCACCTTAGAATATTGTCATGATGGAAAAAAATCTCAAATTTAAAATTAGGTGGAATGACCCCCAATGGCAGAAATCCACTGAAGCTTAGGTTGGCATGGGGGATTGAAAATACAATACTACTTTTCAAGTATTTGAAATATTCCACTGTATTTAAGTGATAAGAAAGTTGTATCTAAGTAGACAATACCTGAAAAATGCTTGAGGATCCTAAGTCTAACTTGCCTTTAAGTCAGTGGAGAAAATGTTCTTGAATGCCATTTATCAGAAAACCAACTGTTGATATATGTCAGTATTCATTAAGCAAAATAACAGTAACAAAAATGTATGTCTGTATTTTTATGAAGACCACTTCCTGTTCCTTGGGTATATCATTTTCTAATTGCTCATGCCTGTTTTCAGGGTATGCTTAAAAAAACCGGTAGGGGACTTAAGTGTGCCATGCAATTGTTTAATGAGCAGAAATGATCTGCTTAAAAAACTAGGAGAGATTTAAGATTTAGCTAAGATTTAGCTCCAGAATCAGCAAAATGGATAAAAAAGTTTCCAAACGTAGCTAATTTTCTACATATATATTTCTACATAATTTTCTGCATTTTCTATGATAACCTATCATATACCATCAATTCCTCAGAATATATTATTTATGAATACTGTTTTATTCTATTTCAATTCTTTTTTATTCTTATTTTTATTGTAAACCACCCAGAGTCACTCTCTGACTGAGATGGGCAGTGACTAAATTTGAATTATAAATAAAATAAATAAATACATAAATGTTCAAATAAAGGAAGTAAAACATTTCATCCAACAATTACATTCAACCACTATTATCTTGTTTCTGGAAAAGGACCAATAAAGGTAATACAGAAAAATCCCTTCCCTGACTGGGGTAGTAATGGAAGTGAGGTAGAGACAGAGAATTTCTTCCTCTGTGGGGTTGAGTGAAAAGCATAATTCACCACAACCATTAGCCATTTGTATCAATGACATTTGGGATTGATTAGAAAGAAAAATTTCCCCCTTGAGGTCTGCTTGACAGAGATGTAAAGAAGGCAGCAAGGAGAAAGGAAGAGGTTGACTGATGGATACAATATAAGAGAATTCTTCTCTCTGTGCATTAGAAACTCAGCAGATTACACTAATGTGCATAATAATCAAGCTGTCAGAGACTCTCTCTAGTTCTGCTTGGAGGCAGGCATTGCTGGGAACATTTTATCTCGTTTGCAAATGCTGTTTTCATATCAATTAATAATTCAGCTAATAATTCAGTAAAAGAATATCTTTTTTCCTCCCGTGGTGGTGGTGGGGGGGAGCCAAGTTCAAGGGAGTAAGGGAGTCATCAATACATAGGAAATTTGAGACCTGTACTATTCCATTGAAAGGTGTCCTCTGAGCTACCAGAGTAGTGGCTGGTAGCAGAGCAACAATCAAGAGAAAGTTGGACCCTGAATTTCAAATTTCCAGAGTTGCTCCAATGGTCACATAGCTTTCTCAGTCCAGTACACCCAAGAAATGCATGACCGTGTCACCGACACTGATTTTCATCCCTGAAAAATACACCTTTGTAAATATGTGTTGATTTTTCTTCTGTTTCTGCACCAGTGCAGCCAGTGTCATAGTGGTTAATATAGTGGACTAAGACTGGGGAAGCCAGGATTCAAAGCCTCACACTCACTTAGGGTGAGTCAGTATCTCTCAGTCTAATCTACGTCCCTGAAGTGCTGTGGCAATAAATTAAAAGGAACTTTATACTCTTAATTTCTGGGCAGCCACCAACAAAGGCTGATTAGCTGGCCTGTCACCTTCCATAGCTATTGTTATTATGATGAAGTTTATAGAAGTTGTTTGGATTGTGAATAATATTTATTATATCCTTATTTACAATTTTATACTGTTATTCTGAGACGGGTGCATTTTAGCAATTAAAACAAAAGTACGTAATATATTTGTTACTTAGTAAAACATCTGCAAGCACCAAGGACTCCATATGTAATATATGTAATCTATAAATAGCTTGAATACATACATACATAGAAATATAATAGAGAACTAAGCAAGCAACTGGCACATCATTTTGCTTACATTTCAGTGCATAATGATGTATCTATTACTGAACTATCCTGGAATGATTAGATAGTCAGATACTTCCACCAGCCCATGCAATAGGCTGGTAGAAAGGTATTCAAAAGTAGTGGAAAAGCTCTAGGTGGAGCACCAACTGTTACTTCGAGTAAAAGCATTTCTCCCCAGAACCAGCAATCCCACCCAAAATCTGTTGGGGAAATCTTCCACAAAATATTTGAATGAAAGTTTGGAAGAGAAGATCAACTGATCAATAAGAATAGCAGCCAATAGAATTGAAGTTATGTGGAAGGGGTTGCTGAGAACAGGGAAAGATAGACATAGAGCATCTGTAATAGCTCACTAAGGATAGAAGGGGGCAGGGGGAATCTGAAAGAATGTCAATGAGTGCTATTTGAAGAGAAGGTATGAACCTCTTCTCTAAAACCTCAAAAGCAGAGACTGCTAATAGCACTGGAATTTTAAAGGAGTGAATCAGGTGAGTCACAATTGGTAGAAGTAGGTTTGCTATGTAAAGAGGTCTTCCTTCTCCTAATATACCTAGTCTTGCATAAGCTGTGTCTGCTATACCTGTTTTGTTGCAGAAAGTTTCATGTTTAACTTTGTACCACACACAGGTTGTTGTCACGTTCTATTCACTCTCAGCCTTTTGGCTAAGATCAAATGTAGTATCTATTCACTTAGGAATTCATTGACATGTATAATTTGACCAGGGTTACCTAAGATTTTGCATACAGTGCTACCTCTTCTATAAATGCCTGTCTTTTTCATATCTTTTCAATAATCATCTTGGCAGCTGCCTTTTTATTTTAATTATTTGTGTTCCTCTTGAAGCTGTTCAGAACAATGTGGAAAAAATGTGATAAAAGTTATTAAATGAAACTATCTTTAATAAAGCCATCAATCCCAAATAAGAAAATGCTTTAAAAATTATTTTTTATTAAAAAAGCAAAAAAGCAAAAATCATCTAAAAGCAATCTAGTCTATGAGCATTGTTACGCTACAAAAGTCTTAATATATTAAAAGAACAATACTTTTTTCCTGCTTCATATAGGGGGAAAAAGGATGATATGAATATGATTTTATCATAACATATAAATTATCAGATTATTAATACTTTTTAAAATTACCATTACTGGCATTACTTCTTTATATGTGGACCCTTTGTGCGCAATTATATGGAAACATGGAGAAATTGGTATTTGTCCATGGTTGTCATTTATCAGGTCTACACTGCAGTTGCTTCTTCTAGTCAAAGGAGCTTCATAGCACATACTTCTGTGCTAGGATAGGATTGTTTTCTTTGATGCATGTGGCTGAGTTACTATTCAATAAGTTTATTGTAATAATTGACTCATTCCTGGATGTTAGAAGAAAGTGAACACCATTTTTGTGTACATTACCTTATTGAATGGATGATCTTGTTTCTGTTGCTATTTTCTTTATGAAGCAAGGGCTGTCTAAGTGGCCCTTTCCAGTTGAGATGAGTTGAGCTGAGTCAAGTCGAGTTGAGTTGAGTCAAGTCTAGTCTAGTTGTTACATGTATATCCCACCATAATCCAACAATCTTGGGGTTTACATGATATATTATATAGCAAAAAAATATGTTTAAAAATACCAATGAAATAACAGTCATAAAACCCCAGACCAAAAGGTACAATATAATCAAAATAAAATTCCAAAACAGTATAAAACAGAATAAAAAGGAATAAAAGATGGTGCAGTACATGAACCATCTTTAACACTCTGCTTAACTGTTCTGGTTTTAATAACTTTCTGAAAACCAACAAAACTAACCTGATCTCTACCAGAAGATTATTCTAGAACATTGATGCTACCATGTAGAAGCAGCATCTTCTGGCTTTAGCTCCCATCATCTCTCAGAAGTGTGGGACAATAATATTATGATAGCATTCATTTTAATATTTATTTTATTTGTTTTACATGACTTATAGGCCATTCAATCACAACTGATTCTGAGTGGCTGTAATGTTTTGTTTTGTTTCATTTTCCCCCACCTCCACCTTGTCTTTCTCATTCTGGATGGATCATGTTATCCATAATCTTTTAGTGTAAATGTTGGTGATGTAATTTGTCATTCTTTACGACTTCAATTAACATTTTCTAAAATGTTTTCCCAGTTTCTAAGTCTCTAGTAAAATTTGCTACCTAATTCAAAAATAGATATTTTTGAGATTTACCAAAACATTTTCTGACCAGACCTGGGAAGTCATGGTGGGGTTGAGGGAACAGCTGTCATTAAAGGACTGTCTGGTAGCATCTTTTATTACTTTCTCCCCAGGATTCATATGGTTGTGGTGTCAACATTCAATTCTGGAGGATGTGAAATAAACATACTAGTCATTTTTCCTTGTTTTAAAGTATGCCTCTTTTCATCCTCCATGATGACTGTCACTAGAAAGTGAAATCTTCTGAAGCCTGCTGTTCACAGCTGTGATAATTTGTGCCTTTGTGTAGTTAATATTTTTTGAAAAAAATAAATAAAACAAGATGTTGATGAAAACACCTGCTCAAGCTTGCTTTTTCTTAATGAATCACCTGTATAATATTAAATCGCACTACAAACCAATTACTGCTATTTAGATAGCAGTCATGTGCTAATAAAGTCATGAAATATCATAGGTATTTTAGTATACATTTAAAAAAAACTCTTGTAAGATGTTTAGATTCAAGTACTTGACTACATGCATTATCAGGATATGAGAATATTTGTGATATATCAACTACTTTTTTGTGTTTTTCTTCTCTTTTTCTAGGTAAGTGAAACTTCAGTTTTTCCTATATCTGGAGATACATATAGTTCCAAAGTGATGAGAAGTCCTTTCTTTTGTGTGATTCAAAGTCATATTCAAATTTCAACTAGTGGTACTTGCAGCAATCATGTGTGAGTATTTAGAGGTATGACTTACCAGTTCAGTTGCAAAAATTATTATAGATTTTTCATGCAATCTATACAATCAATTTAAAGAGATTGATATCATTTTATATTCTTAATTTATCATTCTTTTCCCCTTCCCATACTGTTGATAAATGCATGTGAAATATTTATGCATATTTAGATGAGGGCTGGCTCAAGCATGGCAAGCAAATGCAGCCTGTTTCCAAGGGATCTCACTGGAGACTCCATTTTTTAATGGTGTAGTCTATGTTCCTCAGTTGTCCTGATTCAACAGCCAGGATGATTATACTGAGTTCTGATCATGGAGTCACAATCAAAATAAGATGCAAATGCAATATCATCAGTATTTACAAGAGGTAACAAAACTTCTGGGAAGCTGGTTTGGTGTAATGATTTGGTGTAATGGTACAATGTAATTCCAGGCTAGAAACTGGAAATCCATAAGTTCTAATCCTGCTTTAGGCACAAAGTCAGCTGGGTGATTTTAGGCCAATCACTCTCTCTCTCAGCCCTAAGAGAAGACAATGGCAAGCCACTTCTGAAAAACGTTGCCAAGAAAACTGCAGTCACCCTTAGTCAAGACTGACCCAAAGGCCAAAATAAAATAAAATATCCAAAACTTACTCTCTGGTAGGCCATCTTATTATCTTGCACATCTTTCTTCAAGATTGGGATTCATGATCTTCTTTAGGAAGTTGTGTATATCAAAGAGGTATATAGATTCTTACATAATAGGCACCTCTTCTGGTTTTGATTTATATAGTTTAATATAATTATAAGCATATATGGCCTTCATAGACATATGAAACACACAAGCCTTGCCATTTGAGGGATTTATAAAACCTTTGTGAAACTAGAAGGTCTATCCCACCAATTTATTACCTTTCCTCTCTTCGGAAGGAAGGAAGGAAGGAAGGAAGGAAGGAAGGAAGGAAGGAAGGAAGGAAGGAAGGAAGGAAGGAAGGAAGGAAGGAAATTGCAGGAAAATTGGCTACAATAGATTCCAAACAACTGTACAACTGAAAGGGGAAAAAAGTTATGTCAGATATCCTGCGCATATTTCTTAAAAGATAAATTCCTACTATTTCAGCAGGGCTTACACTCCAACACATGAACACTGGCTTAATACTATGTTTGAACACTGACCCATCCAATTCAATTTCTTTTATTGTAACTGGAAGAAGGTCTTCAAGATCTTCAGCAAAGTTCTCTCCTGAACTTGCAACCATATTTCTTTTACTTTTTTAAATAAGGAGAATGTTGAATCTGACACCTTAGACCAAAAAAAAAAGACAAAAGACAAAAGACAAAACTTCTGAAATGGTGATCCCAAAGAAAAAGGTGTGCATAGAACATGAATCTATGTGCATCTGAGGCACACACTGCACCATCAGGAAGAATAATAAATAAGCAGGAGGTACCATCAGCCTCCTTTAGCATATAAAACATAGATTGAACTGGAGCTAGACTGTGATGTGAATGAATCTTAGAAGTACTTTGGGCTGCTGACTCTAACTATTTTGTTTTTATTTATATTTTCCATCAAATTATCAATGCCACCTTTATTCTGTCCCCCACACTGCCAATATCTAGGGATCTCTGCTTACCAAGAGAACCCCTGCATAGGTGCACACCAGCCATTTCCTCTTTGGCAAACATCAGTCTGATTGCTCCCAAATGTCATTCCCCAATAAATGAGCACTGAGATGTAATTCATTACACTTGCACTTACACTTTGGTGGAGTTAGGAGAGGGGTAGTGCAATCATCCTGGCTCTTGATTCTTGATGGCATTTAATACTATCAACCATGGTATCCCTCCAGACCACCTACAGGGATTAGGAAGGGGGGCATTGTGTTTTGGTGGTTCTCTTCCTTTCTTTGTGCTTGGTTCCAGTCGGTATTGATGGGTGGAAGAGATTGAGCTTGACCCATCTTATGTGAAGTGCCTCAATGCCATTCCTTTGTTCAACATCTACATGAGGCTTCTGGATGAGGCTACCTATTGGTTTGGAATCTGGTAATCATCAGTATACTCATGATCCAAGCCATACATCTTGGCTCCAGGCCGACCAGATGAGTCTGTCAAAGTCTTGCCCCAATGTCTGGAGACTGCCTTGGTCTGGATGAGGAAGAACAAGCCTAGCCTTAACCCTGATAAGACTGAATGGCTGTGGATTTTGTCTGGAGTAATTCCAACAGGATAACTGCTATGGTGCTAGCTATGGCCAGGAAGGCTTTTATATCAATTCATCTACTGCCTCAATTTTGCTTGTACCTGGACCAAGAGACCCTTAGGGCAATCTCTTATGCTTTGGTTACCTTGTGTTTGGACAACTGTATGGGGCTGTATTTGAAGACCACTCATAAGCTGCAGCTTGTTCAGGATGCAGGGCATGGGCAATTATAGTATGCCCATGTAAAACCTCTACTTTGTGAGTTGCCCCAGCTACCAGTAGGCTTCTGGATGCAATTCAAGGAGCTGGTTATCATCTGTAAAGCTTTGCTTGGCATAGAGCTTGGTTATTTGAGAGACTGTTTGCTCCCTGTAATGTTTGCCTGTCTCAAAAATATTCTGGGTCCCACTGATTAAATAGTATGACCTGGTAGGAACCAGGAAGGAAGCCTTCTCTGACATGGTGTCTGCCTTTTGGAATAACATTTGCACTGAGTTTTCTGTGGCCCTCAGACTGACCTTAGTTAAATGTGTCCTTAAGGCAAGGATTGGCAATCTTCTTCAGCACAGGGTCCAGAGGCCATGCCACCATTTCTAGGGGACTTGTTGCCCCAGCCTCACCAAGGTGGCTGGTGAAGCCATTACCAAAATGGCTCTCTCCCTCTCTCCCATGGGTTGGGTGAATATATTTCTTTTTGGGAACACAGGCCTAATAATTTCAGGTGGTGGGCCACAATCAGCCCATGGGCCATAGGTTGCCAACCCATGGCTTAAAATCTAGCTGTTCCCCCAGGCCTTGGGATAAGGGAATGGACCCTTGTGTGATGTTTTGGTTTTTAGTTGGTGTTATTTCTTTGGACTCTTCTTTTTTAGGTTTTGTACCTTTGTATTTTCTATTGTGCTTATTGTGCCTTTTTTTAAACCCCCCAGAGTTGTAATAGATTGACGCAGTGTATAAAATAGATAAATAAATAAATATGAATATGTGTTTTATAAGTACAAATGTGTAAAGCAACATTTCTTAAAAGTATAGGTCATTTCATCAATAACTTGCTTCAATCTAAAGCACAACTGAAACTCACTTCCATCCAGGATACAACTGGAAGAAAAGCTAACTATACATTTTATAGTAAATAAACCCAAATAAGTTAATGAAATGTGATTTCATGCACATAATGTACATATGATTGGTTCAGTTGTAAGTGACATACTGCTATGATATTGCTCATCACATCCAGTGAAATGATATAATCCCACTATGGTGAAAAATTTGAATGTCATAAATACTACACAAGATGTAGGTTTTCTCAGCCAGTCAGCATCCTGATGGATGTACATATGTGAAGAGGATATGGTTCTATCCTGTTCTGCTTTTAAAGATTTATCCTCCTGATGGACAAAATATTATTTTCTTTACATCATTTAATTCTAACATTCAATTGGATTGGCAAAAAAAAAAAAAAAAAGGAAAAATATATAAAGCACAGTTTCTGGAATTATTTCCAGCCTTTTTACCATCAGTGGCCATAAGAGGACTCTGTGCTTTCTTCTGATTAATGAAATATGCTTCATCTGTTTCTGTGAAGGTATAATCAGAGGTTGCATAGAGTTTCCTCTATCAGTAGTATGTTAGAGAATGTAATTGGTGTCTGTGTATTTGTGTTCCTTTGTGTTATTGTGGCATATGTGCTCTGTCTGTTTGTGCCTCCACTGTCCTATCAAGTTATATCCATGTGTGTTTATGAGTATGTCTACTTTGGGCCATGTAACAAGAAGGGAGGAAGAGGCGGGGGGGTGTCACCTAGAATGGAGCAGTCAGAAGAATTCCAAGTATTGCCCCATTGTTTCTGCCCTAAGGATATAATGAGGGATTTTTTTGGGGGGGGTGGATTACTTTTTTCTACAGCCAAATCAGTACCACTCTTTCTCAAACTCATTTTTTCTTCTGCTGGTCTCTCCTACTACACTAAATTTGCTTCTGTTTCGATAGAGAGATGGACAGAGTCCTGAGCCCTTTTACTCAATTTCTTTCCAATATTCTGTTGGGTTGGATGGCACCTAAAACTCGTTGAAGGGGAAGTTGCTGTTTTGTTGTTGTTGTTGTTTTACATTTTTTAATCCCATCTTTATTATTTTTATAAATAAATCAAGGTGGTGATCATACCTAATACCCCTTCCTCCTCCTATTTTTACCCCAGCAACAACCCTGTGAGGTGAGTTGGCTTGAGAGAGAGTGACTGGTCCAAAGTCACCCAGGCAGCTTTCATGCCTAAGGCGGGACTAAAACTCACAGTCGCCTGCTTTCTAGCCTGGTGCCTTCACCACTAGACCAAACTAGCTCTTTTGCTGTTTGCCAGCAAATGTGTGCTATTTGGCAACTATTTGTGAGTTACTTAGTGAACTATCTATGGCTGAAGTCAATTGCTAGGACATGCTAATATGGCTGAAGTCAGTTGCTAGGACATGTTGAAGTGTTTTGTTTTTCTTAAACATGCCAGAAGAATAAGTATTAATACATTTCATCATTGAGAGCATGAGTAGGGAGGGATTTTCTATTTGTCTGTGATTATTAGCAAACTATTTTCATTTTGTTTTCTGAGATTGTTTTGAGCCAGAAGAATCTGGTTTTGCTTGGAAAACCAAGAAGAAATATTGACTATCATCTCGTCAAGATCTAAACTAATATGTATACTACTACAATTCTATGCATGGTTATAGTAAGTTCTTCATTAAATTCAAAGGAGCTTATTCTTACTTAAGTAAACACATTATTTTATTTTAGTTATTTGTAAGATGTGTAGCTCACATTTTCTTCATCTTCCATTCCTCCCCACTCCCATCCCAAAACAACTTTCTGAGATAGGCTGGGCTGATGGTCATTTGTCCAAAGTCACTAAGTGAACTATCATGGCTAAGGCAGCACTTGAACCTGGCTATCCTCTGTTCCAGTCCCAGTATCTTAACCACTGTATCACACTGACTTTCAAGATTACAGTTTAATAATAGTTTGATTTTGGTTCATGATTTTCAATGTATTTTAAATCATTATAGACATAAGGTTGTTATATACTTCTACAAACTATAGTTCATTCCTATGCCTAGTTCTTCAGATCACATCTCCTCTGCCTAATAGTGCTGATCACCCTGCAACCTGATCTTCAGTCTCTTCAGTAGGTTTTAATTCCTTATGGTTGCTTATGGATACAGTCCTAAAGTAACAATTTTCTGTATTAATCAACTCAGGTCAAGATAAATATTGGCTATTGATGAGCAGAAAACACAGTAGCAGTAGGAGGAAGAATCATCCAGCACAGTCCTATGTCTATCTAACTAATGCTAAGTCCCCCTTAATTCAGTAGGATTCATTTCCAACTTAAATCTGTGTAAGATTTCAGGCATAGACTTTATCTACCAAGTGTCTGCTCCTAATCTGTAAATTGAGCAAATTGTGAAAAGAAGTCCCTTGTTTGTTTTGAGGATTACTAATGTGCTTTGTGGGATTGAAAAGAAAGTAAACAAGATATATTCTTACCTTCTATCATCTGTTAGATGTTATAAGTCATATAGAACAACTGTCAATCATTGTACTGATGGAAAATAAATTATATGGAAGAGGAAGAGGAGTTGGAAATCAGAGGAATTTAAAAGCTTCACTAATCTAATACTGAGAATAGGAGAAATTGTATGTGTTTCCAGAATTTAAATGTCAAGTTTTGAATTCTATATTTAAGATTCAGTTTTTAAAACCTGACGATCAGGAACTCTAGTTACATGGGAGGAGTGAAAACTTGATTCTGAATTGTAAGGACATTCATGCAATTGAATTTCAACTATACAACTATAGAGGTTCCAATTCCCCCCAACCCAACCCAACTTTTCTATATAATTTCCAAATGTAACATAAAGTTTCTGTGGATACATGTTTGTGTGTTGCTACTGTATTTCTGCCAGACGAACTCCAGAGAAGATACTTTTATTACAAAATTCATTTCTAAGTTTTGTTGTCATCTTTTTGTTTTCATCTCTGCTTAGCTACAACTGCTTATTACCCTTCCCAAAAGTCTCCTGTCCTTGCAAATAATTTCCCTGTGTCTCTCCCCATTTTCTAATGCACAGCACTTCCTAGATTGTGCAGGGAAAGAGGATAGGGAAGAAGTCCTTGCCCAAACAGGATTACAAAAGAAACGGGCATATTGGTTACAGTGGCTTGCTTATCATTATCATTAATGCTAATGCCTTCATCAGTTCCCAGTGAATGTAAGGCCTCTAGGGCCTTTCTGCCTCCTGACAGCAAGACACCAGCACACAGATTAATATGCTCCTCTGCTCATGCTAATGGCAGCTATTTGTAACATTAATATTTTCCTTCACTGTAAGAAAAGGAGGAGAAAAAAGCAATAGTTAATGGTTTGTCTTGAGGATTGGAGCACTAATGTGCTTAGTGGGAGTTAGAAGGAAGTAAACAAAAGCCCCTGACCTAATTTTCATCTCACAGAGGGAAGATCCTGAAGGTTATCCTGCATAGTTGGAACAGACATTGTTCTTAAAACTTAAAAGCTCTGTTGAAAAGAGGAAAAGCGTAAAAAAGGGAGATTTCTGCCATCTTTTTACCAGTCCTGCTGCTCTGATCTTAGCAGAATCAAGACCTACAGAAATTTTGCAATGAAGCTTTCCAACTACTAACCTCAATGCCAGGAAAAGCTTACGGTGATTAAATGCTATGCAGCTATATAAAAAGTATAGGAGTAGGACTAGACAAGAGAAGAGAAGACAGAAGTATGGATTTTTTTTTTTTTTCTGGGTCAGGAGCCACACTTGGTCTAATAGAGTTAGGGTCTGCCAAAGTACGGATGGGATAAGGACAAACTTAATTTTATTCAATTCATTTACATGTAATTAAAATTAAATATAGCTATTATATCTATTTCTATCTATATATATATATTTATCTCCTCTAGACATATATTTAATAATTTCCCCCTTCACTCATATTAAAAATTACAAATGATAATAGCTTGGAAAAGTCTCTGGGGCTGCAGCTAAGATTTTTGAGACTCTGGATTCCTTGGGCCTCAGGTTCTCTGTTCTGCTTTTCAGCAACAAATTCCAAATTTCTGTTTTTGTTTTTGTTTTGGTCATGTCAAGACTTCTGACTGTCAGTGTAGCAAGTTTGTAGCTGAGAAGCCAGAAGAGGAAAGTCAATTCACAATTCAAAATGAAATGCCTAAACAAGCTTTGATTATCATAAAGATCAAGAAGAATCTGAATAGTGCACATTCTCACCCATGCACATAAACATATGAAAGGAAGATCTTTGTAGAGGGTCCATTAGGTAACAAAATGTGGCATTTAATCAGTAAAAGTAACAAAACTTTGAATCAACAACATGTTCTGATAGCAGGAGTCCAAAAGTACTTCCAAAGTGCTTATTCACCTGAATCAAAGAGCCTGAAGTGACATTAGATGATGGAGAAATGTATTTGGTTCACATTTCAGCACAAGTGTCTAATTTAACTGTTTAAACCAATACAAACTAAAACTCACCTTTCAAAATTCACACGTCTCACAATGTTGTGGCCTGGTTCATTTAAAATCACATAGAGCCAGAATGAATCAAATTGAAATGAAAAATTAAAATGATTAGCTCATTTCTGATCAGTGACATTGTCATACATTACTTTAAACTTTTTTCTGTTTACTTTCCTGTTCATTTTAATATATTTATTAAAATTGGCATTTAAAAGTTGAAGTAAAGCTTATTTTCTTCAAAATACAAACACATATGCTTCTGATATGTAATTATTTTCCTGTTTTCTCCAGAAATGTTTGGAAAGGAATATGTATGTATGTATGTATGTATGTATGTATAAAAATAATATGTGAAGATACAGTTTAACTCTTCTGATCTGTGAGTTACTCTGAGTGATGTGGATTGGCTAACTTCTAGAATCCAAAAGCTCATATTCCTCAAGTATTCCTATTAGTAAATAATAAAAATAAAAAATATTCACATTCCTTAACATTTTTTTTCCTCCTGGCTTGCTGGAAGAAGATCCAACATGTTTAGATAAATGATTAAATAACTAGTTAACATTTATTTGTGAAGAAATAAAATCTGAAATATTATATTTAAACAATGGATTTATTTATTTTTCTTAAAATTTATAAATATAGAGCAGTCTACAAGCCTCTAGTCCCTCCATAATCTATGACAAACTTTTAAGTATAATTAAAAAAAAAAAAAGTACACTAACCTTCCTGACATTTTTTTTTTCTTGCCTATAGGTGCCATGAGTTTTTCTTTGGCACAAGACATCTCCTATGAGTATAAAATATTCATTCATTGTTTTTGTTTCACTGATATACATTTTTACAGTGTCAGGTTGTTAACATTTGATTGTTTTATGTTAGTAAATAATTTTAAGAAAAAGGTTTTGCAAGATCATGGATTGAGAGCCTTTAAAATGGCTGTAATTAGGTTCTCTGGGAGAGGATTATGATATTTAATAGGACCCTTAGTAATAATTTTGTATCCAAGCTTGGTACTATATGTTGTATATTTAATGTTGTTCTAATTAACAACTCTTAAAAGAAAATGTCAATTTTCTTTCAGCAGGTTCAGATTTTACGCTGGTGGTAAGAAAAATGTTTCTTTTTTTGAAAGAAACCAAGAAAAGGCTTATTATCCAGGAAGTGGGGTGATAATATAAGTCCTTCATTTTCTCCAGGTTAAGTTTCTTTTCTTTCAGAGCTTTACTGTTGTGGTTCTCAGAATGTGGTTCTTAGAAGATGATCAACACTGATTTTTTTTTTTTTTTTTTTTGGTATTTGTTTTCACCAACAACAGATCCTCTACAAAATTTCAGTGAGTGCAGTGAGTTTTACAGATGTAAAACATTATTTTAGGCTGTAGTCCCCAGGAGGGCCTTTGGATCTAAAAAGATGTTCTATATAGGGAATTTTGACTTACTGACTTCAAAATTAAGAGATTTGCCAATCACAACCCACTGAGTATATGATTTAAAGAGGTAAGCTCTTCATCCACCTTTATCAGGGCTAAGACAATCACTTTTAACAAATTGCAAAAAAACCCAAAACAAACCAAAACAAAAAACCAACTGGTAAAGATTGAAAAGTGAAGTATATGAGTCCTCTTGAGAAGCTTCATTCTAGCAGGCAAAAAATCAGCCTTTTTAGGAATGAGGCATAGCAGAATTAATTTAAAAATTACACTTTCAAAGTGAAAGGATTGTTGTTATCAAGGTCAATTTACAGAAGTTCCAGGTTGTGCTTTTTAATGCTAGATGGACTGATCACATTTGTTGTTTCGATGTTCATTCTGCTTTGATTTGCATTCCCATAGTTGGAAATGTTGGCTGTTTTTGCTGACTTGAAATATGCATACATGATGAGTCTGAAATTCCTAAAGTTTGAAGGTCTGCTTTCAAGAGACTCTGGAGTATCTAGAGATCAGCTCTCTAGATACACTCATCTGACCTTTCGCTCATTCATGTTCATTCTTAAAGCACTCTCATTTCCCCATGTTCCTTATTATGCTGTTTTGCTTTTTATAATGGAGGATTCAGATCCCAGTTACTGATGGTTATTTTACTTCAGAATAGAATATATATTGAAGTCATATTTTAAAAAGTTTTTTTATTCAAACAAGAAACAAAATGTGAATTATCAGCCAACACTGATCAAAATCAGGTTATACCCCAAAGGAAGCAATTTCACAGCTCTTAAAAAGCTTCCCCTCTGGGTATTGTCACTAGATATTTTCAGCTCTTGGCAACCTCAGTTGTAGTCCACCTTTGCTGACTTAGCCACATTGCCAGAGGCTGAGCAGTAGGTGAGCATGCCAAAATGCTGTGTGCTGAAGTCAGCATGAAGCAGCCTTGACACTGTTTATTACAATAGCATGCAAGAACAGATTAAATGTTATTATTCTTAGATTATATTTTGAAGAAGCATAGCAGTATATACAGTATGTGTATATGTGTATTTACATATATGTATGAGTATGTGAGCACACACACACACATGGAGGCCTTCTAACTTAAGTAAACATCTGAATTATTTTCCAGCAAAATAATTGATTGGACAAGTTTACTTGGCCTTCTGCATCTGCACAGAAAATATTTAGGGCATAATTCTTAAAACTGAATTACAGTAACGTGTATATTGCTCTGGCTTAAATTTTTAGTTCACTGTTTTTGGTTATTGTTATTCGTAAAATTGTATTATATTGCAGATATTTTATGGATTTGTACACTGCGTAGAGTCTGATGAGTGTGGCAGTAAGAATCAGATAATAAATATCTACAATAAATACAAAAATTAAAAACAGAATTCAATTTTAAAAAGAAAATAGTAACTGAGATGGCTGGCTATATAAATAAAAGTAAGTAAGTAAGTAAGTAAGTAAGTAAGTAAATAAATAAATAAACAAACAAATAAATAAATAAATAATGCAATTTAATAAACCATCTGGTCCTGGAATAGATTATGATCCTACAGAGGCCTCAATGGACCTGCAGAGTTTAATTTAAATGAGAATATTTAAAATTGGTCACAGTCAACTGAAAGATGGAAGTTAGAATCATAAATATCTGCTTTGATTCTAATATAGACAGATCTCCAGAATGTGACAGAAAAATTGTTAATTATGATTTTTATTTACATCAAATCTATCACAGGAAGAAATACATAAAGGTGTTTGCCCAAAGAATTTAAATGATTTGGAAGAAAATATGTTATCTCTAAATTTCATACATTCTATGAAAACTGAATGGTTCAGTAAATATTATACTAGTAAGAGTATCAAAGGGAGGCAGATTTGTTTATTTTAGATACCTAAAATGGCATCAGCTTTATACCAAGCCCAACTGTTGGATATAAGCAGGGCATCTCCAGTTAGTTTTGGTACATAGATGGTACTGAGGGAGACAAGTCTTTTGTTTACTTGGATCTTATGCCATTTAATGGCAAATGCCAATATCTAACATTATGGTAGCCTTCCTGAACTGTGAATCCCAGTACAATCCCATAATTCCTAAGCAGTGAGGGATCCAGCCTGACTAGATTTAGAAGAGTTGAAGTCTAAAGAAAGTTAGACAGCTGTCAGTGGCTATAACTAATGTATCCTAATGGATTCTTTCTTTCCAAAGGCATTTGGGGACTGCTTCCCACACCAATGTTATCTTCATACCCTATTGGGAGGTTCTGTGTGCGCCTCAGTGACCACCGCTGAGAACAGCAGACAGATACCTTGACTGAAGAAATGACTTCTCACTCAAGATTTCACATTGCTCATAACTGCTGAATATTCCCTTACATTACCCGAGCGGCAGCAATATAACTGCAATTCCTTCTGATTATTTTCTCTATGCAAATATTATCTTCTTGCTTCAGAAGGTCAGGAAAACTGTTCACTTTTTTTCAAGGATGTGTTTGAGGCTTTGTGGCATTGATAGTTTAGTAATTCCCCCAAGTGAACAATTCCTAATATTTTCAGTCTCTTTGCATACAGAAGCTAGCCCATAACCCTAATCATTTGTGTCAGGAGCAGGTGTATAAAATAAAAGGTCAACAGCACAGTGGTGGGAAAAGAAATGGCCTGGAGATAACTGTTCAGCAAATAATAAAAGGAGGGAGCACCAACTGATACTCTGACATTTCTCACGCACATCTCTTGTTTGTCTCTTGGTTACTCACAGCAAACTATTGGTTCAAAGAACATGCTTTACAGGGTAGAGTTATTTATTGCTTTTAGAAGCTGAAGGTTCACTCTTTCACTGATAGTGTGATGTGTGCATCCCAGCTGCACTGAAGGCCCAGCAAGAATCAGAACAATTTGAAAGTGCTTTTAGAAAGATCTTTTAAAAAATGAGTTCTTTATTGACCAATAAAAGTAGATTGTAGAATGGTCACTTGGGAATAGCAGTACAATGGAATGAAAGGTAGCACACTATCATTTTATTTTATTTCTTAATTTATTTTCAAGATTTATAAGACCACTCAACTCAAAGCATGTGACTCTGGGTGGGGTACAGCATAAAAAACAAACAACACTTTTCAAAAAATCATACCCATATGTCTCTTTCCCTCTCTCTTTACTTTGGCAATTTATATAGCTGGCCATCCCATAATTATGACTCTGGGTGGCAAACATAGGGTTAACAACCAAGCAGCTATGTTAACAACAACAATTAGTAATAAAATAATTCTGCCCAAGGACAAATCCAACTCAGGTGTAAGAAAACACAGAATAATACTGATGGGCTCACCTAACCCTAAGACCCCCTGCCTGAGGGAACATCCAGTTCAAAGACATACAAAATCCTAGGAAGGTCATGAGAATCTCAAAGGTATGGTGTTCCAGAAGGCAGGTGCTACAAGAGAGAAGGCACGGTTCCTGGGTCCTGCCAGATGTCACTGATTAATAGTCAGGACCTGGAGCACACCCACCCTTTCAGATCTAATGGGAGAGGCAGAAAAAATCGGAGAGAGGTGGTCCCACATTATCTGATGTCTCCTTTTCTTTGCATGTGTCATAGATAAAATTTTATTTTCATATATTGATTTGAATCCCAGACAAAATTGAATTCAGAAGTAATGAACCATGATGCACATCTCCCCATGAAGCATCAATCATCAATGAATATGTGCCAGTTCTCAAAAGCTGCATTGTAAGCACCTACACCAAGGAAGCCATGGCAAGTGGTAAAATATAGTCAGTGAGGCATTATGGATAAGAAGTAGGATTAGGACTGGACTCAGGTATGGAAGGTGACACAGTGACTATAGGCCAGTCACTCTTTCTCAGCTTCATCTACCTCATAAATATGTTCCTATTAGGAAACATTGGAGGATGGAGTGTTACATATACTGTCTTGAGCTCCTAGAGGAAAGTAAAGAAATAATATATAAATGCCCATTAAGCATAGGAATTAAAAAATTATAAACAATGAACAGATGTTTTTAGGGACAAACAAAATGCCATTATATTGTGGCAAAACAAGATTGCATTGCTATCAGTAGCACAAGTTAATCATTTACAATAATGGAACTAAAGTTGAACTAATTTAATATGAATCCAAATGTAAGTCTAACATTTTTGAACAACACTTGTTTTTCTCATAACTCTAATTTTATTTTATTTCTGTGTTCTCTAATGCTATAGGTTGCCTTTAAGGAACTTCTGCCTCCGTGCTTACTTACTTCTCAGCCTTCTGCCTATTGTACTCCTCCTTTCTTCAGACATTTCGTCTCTGTATTATTCAGTTTGCTAATCTTCCCTCTACCACTGTCCTTTGCAAATATCATGCAGTCTTTTCCATTCCTTGTGACTTTTTTACTGTAGCAGCATAAGTTCCTACCCAGAGCCACATAAATTATGAAAGTTTCATAGCATTCACTTTCTTCTTCAAATGTTAGAATATAGCCCTGTTTAGGTGGCAGGAAATCTGGACTTCTCACACAATAACATTGTAGGTAAGCTTTTTTTTTCTTTTTTCTTTTTCTTTACAGCCATCATTCAAGTGAGTTGAATATAAATATCTGCAAGACAGAAACCACACTGGGTTCCATATGAACTAGAGTTCCAATGATGCTATCCTTGTAGAACTGAATGCACACTCAGTCTTATACACAAAGTGTTTTCTGCTGCAGATATTTCACTCAAGCATGAATACATCCTCAAGATAGATGTCACCTGAGTATGATGTTGGTGGTGATGGTCCTATCCATTATAATTTAGGTGGTATATATTCTGGATTCCAGCAATCTGAATTTGCTAATGCCTGAACAGAAGTAATGAGAACTGGTGATGCAAAATCACAATAGAGATATACTCTATGTCAGATGGTAAGTTGGCACACTGTTTTTGGCGAAGCATGTTCTTAACTGGGATGGCTGAAGAAGGTTATGACTACTTTATGTCTTGTATTTTGCTGAGTTTTGTATAGGTTCTGAAACAAATTTATTGTAGTAACTGGATAGATAAAGTAATAAAACTTTTTTTTTTTTATGAAACTTTTTTAGATCAACTAATGTATTTGTGTTCTGATTAAGCAGGCTTATCTATCCTGTATCAGTCTAGAGCTGTCAGAGAAACTCTGACTAAATGAACTAAATTTAAAGTTGATTTGGGCTTTGTTATCAGGTAAAACATCTCTGTAATTTGGAGAAAAGATAAGAATATTAATAAAAGTAGTGAAATTCCTCAGATGAGTATGCTATATCCCCAGCCTATCACCAACTTCAATCTGAAGTGAAACAAACAAAAATAAAAGAATTTAGATCCCCCGCCCTTAGGCAAAACAAGAAGTTTTGATGAAATATTATTTTTCTAAAACTGAACAAAACTTTCATGGGAGTATGTACATATTTCCAATATAAACTATGTATAGAATCTACACTGAATGAAACAAATCCCCTATCAATGAGCCTGCCCTTATGTATGAGTAAGTTTAGGTCAATTCACTGTAAATTCCTTCCACTGATTATTCACCAATGAGGGAATTAAAAATTATGGACATTCTATCATTTTCATCTCACTGTTTGATCTCCACTATAACACCTCCTTATATTTGAACAAAGATCTCTCAGAGAAAAAATAGTTTTGTGAAAGTCAGTTTACAGACAAAATTGATTATGAAAAATATTTCAAATATTTCGGAGCATAATATAGTTACCAGTAAAACTATAAAAACAGTTCTGATCTTTCCTAGAACTTGTAGTCTTTGCCACTTTGGTTGGGGTTCCTCTCAAGTTCCTGAATTTCTCATTTCACAGTATCCTTTGCCTTTTTCTTGAATAATAGTCCTATCCCTTTTTTGTTATGTTGTTGCCATCTCTGTGTTCAAGTTTCTGGAGAACAGTGTCTCAGTTCTCTTCAGATTCAAAAGAGAGAAAATGGTAAACGTACAGATTAGAAGAAAAAACTGGGAGTGTTCCTGCAGGTCAATTCCTTTCTTGATTTAAGGTTGTCAGTTGGCTTTCTCATAAAAAAAACAATCCAACATTTTTCTTGTTTAATTTGGGAATGTATAAAATTCTTATAAACTATTTGCATATAAATAATTGATACTTTTTATGTTGCTGTAGTTTTCCTCATTAAAAAGTATGCTTATAAGATGATGATGATGATGATGATGATGATGATGATGATGATGATGATGATGATGATGATGATGGGTCACACAGTCAACCAGACTAGATTTGGCATTTTTTTTTTTTTTTATTTTTACAACAAACACAAAACAAACATGAACAAACAAAAACATAAAAAGGCATAAAAAAGTATCTTCCATTTTATACCGTGTGTCAACCAGTTAAACTCGTTGGTGCCCCTTTCATAATCTTAAATTCTCATATCATCTATTCAAAATATACTTGTATACTTATCAATTAACAATCATTAATCATTCATAGCTAATCTATAAAATCATATATTACAAAAAATTTTAACTTTCAATAGGATTAGTAATACATTTCCATCTATCTATTATATGTGTATATATATAATAATTAATATCAAATTTCTATTATAAAATTTCTTAATCTATTACATTACTATATTTTCTCATCTAATCATTAATAAAAGCAAATCCCGTGTCATATAAAATTACTTATCTTCTTACTCTAGTTTCAAATCTCAGTTTAACTCATCTCTGCACATTCTATAATTTTCAATAACTTCCTCCTGCATAAGTACTTTTTAATTTTTCCAATTCTTAAGAGTTACAGTTCTAACCAATATCAGTTACAATATCAATTACAGTTCTAACCAAGTTACAGTTCTAACCAGATTCTTCACTACATGTTATACAATTTTTAACTATATATCTCAGATTTATACTTTATTCCAGCGCTTGCATAATTTTGAGTTCACCCTTTTCATTCAATATCCCAAGATATCTAACTGTTCATCCCTTTTTCTATATTATTGGATAAGAGAAAGCAATAATAAATGTCCTTTTGAACATTCTGCTTTTGGAAGCTTCTGTCAGTTCCATCATTGTTGTATTCCCCTGATTTTTTCTTTAAACATCTCCAGTAGTTTCTTTCAATATTGTTTTACTTCTTCTTTTTGTGCATTCTCTTAGTACAATTTTCCATTATGATCTTGTATAATCTTTTTCTCACCCTCAGTGCCAAGAACAAATCTGTCTCTTCATTTATCAGTTGATTAACCCTTTTAATTCTCAGTTTATAGGCCTCACAATAATTCTGTTTAATGTTTCTGATTTCTTGTACTATTTCTTCCTTTTCCAATGATCCCGGTTTATATTTAATTAAGTCCATTTTAGCTTTAATATCTTTTTTTCTTTTTTTTTCTTTTTTTTTGAGAATTTCTGCAGCTCTTCTTCCAATTTTTTATAGTCATCCTCAATAGTTTAAAGATCTTTTTCTGCATTGTGTTTCTCGTATAGTCTATTATCTTGATAAACCTTCATTGAGTCAAAGGATTCTTTATCTTTGTTCTTGCCAAAAATAAGAGAAAAAAAGAAGCAAAAGGAGAAAAAAAAAAAAAAAAGGAAAAATAAAAAGAAAAGGAAAAGAAGGGAAAGGCTAAGCCTCTTTAAAAAAAAAAATCCATCTGGGGGGGGAATAGAGAGCAAAGCAGAGCTTCTAGCAGAAAAAAGAGCTACTGCCACTAATCAAGGCTCTTGTGACTAGCTCAAACTTTCCATCTTAATATTTTCATAATCGCTTTCAACTCCACTTTCTTGTTTATAGTTACGGATGGCACCTGTATAAACATGCACATCCCACTATCTTTTTAGAAAGCACAAAGTCCTTGAGCGTGCGTCACAATAAAAAAAGAAAGCACTAAATCGAGCCTCTAGATGGCAGTGCAACTTTCTTTCATTTACTTTCTCTTAACTCCACTTTCCCCATTTCAAAGTCAAAAAAATATAAATTTCTTATAACAATAAAGAAATCTTAGTAAAAAAAAAAAGGCTTAAAATAAAGAGTTATTGAATATTAAAAAAAGAAAGCCAATCCAGTTAAAAATATATATTTTTTTAAAAGAAAAACATCTTATCAATTCCACTAAAAAGGGAAAGTTGAAAAGAAAAATTTTCTCCCCCTTCTTTTTTTTTTAATAGGGTTCAATCTCGCCGCTTAATCCACTTTTCTTCACTTTTAAAAATCTCTTTAAGTTACTTAAGGTGTTCTCTAAGAATAGTTGAATAGTAAAAGTCCATCTCACCCAGTTGACACCCCTCTCTTCCATCTTCCTTTGGAGCTGTCCCGGCTTTCGCAGCCATTTTTGGCTGCCTCTCCTCCGCCGGCTTCAAGAGCTTCTCCTGGGATCGATCTGGGACTTGCGGCGTCCCTGAGATCCGCGGGACGCGCCCTTTGCATTCGCCATCTCTACGGGACGGCTTAGGTCCATCGGGACCGTCCGGGGGAGGAGATATCAGCTGCGATCCTGGGAGCCCAGGATCGCCCGCCGTATCGCCGCGACGCCAGCTCCGCCCTCCCTCTAGATTTGGCATTTTTATCCACCTATCAAGTCCTTCCCAAGGACCTGGGATAGACAGATGTTGCTGTTTGATGCTGTTAAAGGTATCATCACAGGATGTAAGCTGTTCCAAGTAAAGCTGCTTTTGTAATTGACTGATAGTGATTTTGTCAATGCCAGTAATGATGATGATGATGATGATGATGATGATGATGATGATGATGGTGATTGTTTGTTTGCCACCCAGGTTTCTACAATTCGGGGCAGCTCACAACAAACACAGAAATTACAATAAAATAAATAAATAAAAGTTGGCAAGTGCGGTGAAGCAAGGGGTCTCACTCTCCCTTTCCAAAGGCTTGCATGAAGAGCCAAGCCTTCATGGCTCTTCTAAACAACAGCAGAATGGAGGCCATCTGGGTCTCAAGGCAGGGACTGTGACAGAGAAGGCATGCTAATAATCTGAATTAGCAGAAAAATTGGTATTTGCACTGATGTATGCTAAACTATGAAAATCTCTAAATGAAGGAAAACATTTTTTAACATGAAAAAGAACAATGATTTCATATTTAGCATTTAAAATTTGCAAAAAATGATCAGACAACAGATGATGGAGAAGACTCTGCCTATAGGCTAGATCACTGGTTTGATTCAGAGTAAAAGTATTTCTTCCAGATCTCTTCCAGAAATGTGAGAGGAAACTCTGCTTCTTGCTTGTTGAAAGAGACTGGTTGTAGCATTCATGTTACTATTTGTTGTTATGTCAGCAACAGGTTTAGCAGGCCTTCAATCTTGTAATCAGTGGCAGAGTAATTTTATGGTGTTATCATCTTCCTAGTCTCCATCCTCCTCCTTCTCTGCTGTGTGCTTTTCCTAGCCTGTGCATCTTTAGCTAAATTACACTCAAATACTTCATTACAGCCAGGAAGAAAGCCCCAAGGGGTTTGATTCACAGACAAATGTGCTATGCACAATGGTGATTTGATCATATACAATTTGTGTAATCCCTGCAACCCCAGGAATATCCTTTCATAAATGGAAATGATGTGGAACTCAAAAGTACTGAAAGCTAGAAGAAGGGGAAGGAAAATTAAAACACATGTCTAAGAAAATGTGGACCATTAAAAGACTCCCGAGCTGCAGGGCAAAAGTGAAGGTTTTTATATGCTACTACCTCTTCCTACTCTTTTTCCAAAGGCAGTAATGGAATTTTCAGTTTGAGCATCAGATTGTTACACTGGGCTCAAGGGAGGGAGTAAAGAAGCGATGCATTAAGTACCATTTGGTAAGATTGCAATAACTGTTTCTATGGCAACAAGGCACCCCCCCCCCGACACCTCTATGTGTTTTCTGTACTTTGAGTAAGCAAGCAATAAGTATAAAACAAAAGACACAATCTTGGGACTCATTCACTAATAATGTTTACCAGAAATCTGTTTATAATGATCTTCTCAATCCACAAATCTAGAAATTGTAAGAGTACTTCTTTCACGAGGCAGCCAAGTCTTTGGACTTCTTTGGAAAATGGATGTTTTTGTCCAGTTTTGTTTTTCATTCATGATCAGCATTCTTTGGGGAGACAGTTCAATGGTAGAAGACCTGCTTCTCATTCAGAAAGTTCCAGGTTCAGTCATGGTATTTTCCAGATACAGCTGAAAAAAATAAACTGAGGTTAAAAATACTTGGCTGGATGGGCTTGGGCCTGTCTCAGTAAAAGTCAGATTCCTATTTTCTAGTGAGGTTTTTTTTTTAGATTTTTTAATCTTGCCTTTATTATTTTTTATAAACAACTCAAGACCTGGCTAGGGAATTCTGGGAGTTGAAGTCCACACATCTTAAAGTTACTGAGATTGAGAAACACCCTTCTAGGTGCTTACCATATTTCTCAATTTTTAGCTTCTGGATCTATTTGGAAACACATTTCCATTTGTTCTTTCCTTCAGTCCATTTCATCAGGGTATTTCATCTACAGCACTAGGTGAAAATTATTATTGGATTTAAATAGTTCAGGCCTCTGTGGACTATTGATAGTCCATATAGGCTAGAAAGGCTAGGAGTTTTAAAATTTAACATCATCTGGACATTGTTATTTATGTGCAGGGTTTTTCCTGTAAAATAATAGACTTAGAGAGCAGATAAGTCCCCAGGTGCATAAAATATTAATTTTCCATTCATTGAGAGAATGTACTGCAACTGAAACTACTTACCCCTCCAGAATTAAAGGGAGGGAGGAAGTGAAAGCTATTATTAAGTAACCTATTAGTCTTACTGAGATAGCACCTCTTTTATACACTAGTAGCCACTAAGTCTTATCTAATATTTTTTTCCTTATTTCGGCAAGCCCAGGTCTCTATGGAGCTCAAAAGCACCTTTACCAGTTTACTTGAGTACCTTATTACTATTTTTAACAGACATCGTTTTAGATAATTTAGCATTTTGTCAGAAAAAAATGGGTTTATCAGAAAAATACAAGTGGAACAGAAAGAAGAACAAGAAGAGAGAGAATAAAGATGTTGAAAGCTTACATGGGAAAGGAGAAGAGACATTAGAGAAGGAAAAAAAATATGCACAATGGATTTGGATACTGAAAAAAAATGATAAGGACTTTGAATTGGGGTGAAGACGAAAACAATTCTGGCCTCTCTGAGCTATTAAAACAGAATATATATATATATATATATATATATATATATATATATATATAAGATCCAAGTGGCATTCAAAGAATGCCTGCTTGCTGCTATGGGTTTTCTTGAATATCAACATCATCATCATCATCATCATCATGGCACAAAGTAGAAAGGTAGAAAGTAGAAATTTCCTCAAGGAAATTAACTGGACATAGTTTCAGAACAGACAGACAGAAACAAATACTGTTCAATAGTCATCAACATTTTTTTTTTAAGGAGCAAACAAGAAATGTGCTTCAATGGATATTATCCATGACAGCTAATGAAATTTCCATATTTGGAGTTGATATACTATACTTGACAGCCCAGTATCAGTGGTAGAGTCCTTCAAGTTCTTGGGTTCTATAATCTCCCAAGACCTGAAATGGACGCTTAACATCACAGTCATCATCAAAAAGGCACAACAAAGGATGTTCTTCCTGCGTCAACCTAGGAAGTTTAAATTACCTCAGGAACTTTTGGTACAGTTTTATAGAGGAACCATTGAGTCTGTTATCTGTTCCTCTAAAACTGTCTGGTTTGACTCCGCAACCAAACAGGACAGATGCAGACTCCAACAGATAGTTAAGTCTGCAGAAAGAATAATTGCAACCCACCTGCCTTCTATAGAAGATCTGTATACTGTGAGGGTTAAAAAGAGGGCAGAGAAGATATCTACAGATCCCTCTCATCCTGGACATAAATTGTTTCAACTTCTTCCCTCAGGACGGCGCTACAGAGCACCATATGTTAAAACATCAAGACACTGGAACAGTTTTTTCCCTCGTGCCATTCCTCTGCTGAACACCTAATGCAGCATGACAAACTGATTGACATTGCATGATAAGATATTATTGCCAAGACGTGACTGATAATGCTCTGTTAAATGCAAATACACTGAGACTTTTTTGCACTGAAGTCACATTCCTTGTATGTCTCATACTTGGCCAATAAAGTATTCTGTCTGCCTGTCTGTCTGTCTGTCTATCTACAGTATCTACAGTATCTACAGTATCTACAATATCTACAGTATCTATCTATCTATCTATCTATCTATCTATCTATCTATCTCCCTCCCTCCCTCCCTCCCTCCCTCCCTCCCTCCGAGTACTGGGTATTGATATTGATACTATTGTTTCATTCTACTCTGTTTCATTCTACTTTGGAAGTATCTCTGGAAACCTAACTCTGGCTATTGCAGGAAATAGTATATTGACTTCTCAGTCTGTTCAAGTAGGACCCTTCTTACCTTCTTATGGACTTTCCTTAGCAGCATTAGCTATTTAATCAGGAATTCATAAAAATCTTGAATATGTACATGACCTACAAAGAGCTGTAAAGCAGTTTAAGCACTGGTAGGATTAAGAAGATGCAGCAGTATGGCCACTGATTAAACAAAACTGTTTGTTATAGCTGGTAGGTTAATCTGAGCCTTGGTTTTGTTTTTCGTTCTGTGATAAGTAATTAGAAATTTGTTGAACTTCAGAGTAGAAAAAGACATATTACCATTTTGCCCTAAAGACACCCAACACCAGCTGTTTTATAGCTGACTTTTATTTCATGTAAATGCAGGGAAAAAATGTATAGCAAGGATCATACTGGTTAGATTTGTTCATTGCTTTCCACTCCCTAAAAATGCACAGTTTTCCCCCTCATCATTTGGGTGTCCCTTTGTCTCTTTGTATATCAGGTTTCACACACAATGACCATTCACGTCCTGCATGTTCACTGTGGATCACTGAGGATTCAAACACACGTTCTTGTATTCTATACAATGTATGTAGCTGATCCTGATTTTTAAATTTTAATTAGAGGAAGTATGCAGTGTACTTACAAAAACAAGGACCACTTCAAATGAGCTTTCGGAGGGAGGGAAATGTCCCCTCAACCAAACACTTTACAGTAGTTTTTAGTTCCTTCCTTCACAAATATTTTTTTTTAAAGATAAAAAATGGCACCTTTTAGTACCATTAGTACTAATAGGTGCCATGTGCTTTCTCTCTAATAATAATAATAATAATAATAATAATAATTATTATTATTATTATTATTATTATTATTATTATTTTAAAAACCTGGGCAGTATGCATTAAATGTAAAGTTCATTTTGAGTCTGTCATGCATTAGACATGTTTCCCATGAAATATAAATATATATATATATATATATATATATATATTTATATATATATATATATCAGATCAAATCAATGTGTAAACATGCCAAAAACCTTAATTGTCATTAGTATGACTTCTGTACCAAATCTTAGCTATAAAAAGATCCAGATACCTTTACTTAAATGGCTTCTTGTGAACTTTTCAATTTCAGTTGGTTCTGTATATCTTGGTTATATATATATATAAAATAACCAAGATATACAGAAAAATTCTCTGGTATTTTCTCCCTTGCTCATTCTCATTCAATTGTCTGAAGGAGTACTTTCTTTCTTTCTTTCCAAAATATAAGTGAATTTCAGTGAAATTCTCAAGAGTGGAGTATGGCATACTTGCACTTATTTAGTTTAAAATAGACAAAAGGAAAGTGTGAATGTCCTGCTTTTCATTCTGAATCATTTCTCTAACAAGCTTCCCTGGCTTCCCACACTTCAGTTAAATCCCAAAGTAAAACATCCTGGGCAATGCTTGCAGTTCATTTTTATCAGATTAGGAACTGTGAACCACCAGGAGGTTTCAGAGTGATGGACAGATACAACAGAGAAAGTAGCAACACCAGTGGAAACACTGTCTGCTATTTCCACCAACAAAGTAAGTTCGAAAACACAGTCAAGAACAATTCAATAGATATTCTCAAGTGCCTGAAAAATCAGACAGAAAATAGAAAAAAATCTTTCAAGGGAAGACATTGTTTTGAAAAAATGTAAAGCAGATTTTGGCAAATAATAATTAAAAAAAGATTTAAATACATTTTGGTACATTTCTTATGCTAAGAATCCTTTCTAAAATTTTGGATTTTGGAGAAATCCAAAATATATTAGATATCTGATTTAGTCTTAGAGAAATGAATCATGTCACTTTGCATCATAATTAACAAACAGCAAATACCTCAAGCATATTTAATAGATTGTTGATTACTAATAGAAGAAAATATATGTAGCTCAGGGTTGAACTGTGGAGTCTGTCAGGATTTTCATTCTCATGGGAAAGGATTCATCCCGTTATCTTTACAAGAATAACAAATAATATTTTGACTACAGAGATCATGTGAAAAACACCTGTTATTGTGTGTTGTGTATTGTGCTATTTACTGCCACCTATTGGCGTGTGTATGCTAGTTACCCAGTGGGGTTGGCATAGAGCTATAATACAAGGAGAGGAAAATGTGCAGCCTCTCTGAGTAGTTGTTAGTTGTTTTAGTGTTAGCCACTATGTAGGTTTTATGGGCTACGTAGTTGTAACAAATTACCAAGTAGTGTACCTCTTCTCTAAGAATTTGTAGCTAGAGATTTTGTTAAGCTTGTGTTGCTAATAAGTCTTGGATTCTACATTAAATGGGAAGATGTGTTTTTTCTTTATGTTTTGTATGATATTTGCATTTTATGGATTTTTGCATTTTTATCAATAAACACCAGTTAGTATATATTTTCTGACTGGATTTCTTTGGGAAACAAGAAATGGACATTGCATTGTGTTTGCTTTCATGGCTAATATTTTTCTGGAGTTTTTGCTGCGCTCTGCACAAACAGGAGTGTTTGTGATTATCACTCTGCCCGACAGAGTCTTGGTGCTCTCTGAGCTAGGTTGTTTGCTTGCAGACTTTTCATTACCCAACTAGGTAATGTCATCTGTATTACTGAGTGTGGGTTTGCTCCCTGTTTATATACAGTAGCTTGCCCTACCAGTGTTGGTGGGGGTGTGATTTTCTCCTTGGTAGTTCCTTGATTAGTGTATTGTTTTCTGCTTGATTGTTTGTCTGCTTGATTGTCTCCTTGATGGTTCCTTGATTAAAGTATCATTTTCTGCTTGATTGTTTGTCTGGTGTTAATCCCTGCTTGTTTAGTGTGCAGTTCATAAATTTAAAAAAAATGTTATTTTAAATAAATAAAAATCAAACTCCACAGCTGGATGGAAAATAGCTCAACAAAGCAACTGAAAAATGATACGGCTAATGATCATGGATACTCACCTCAGGCTAAACAAATACCAGCAAACCATAGATAACTTCAAGAAGCAGTTCTGCAGTTGTCATGTAAGAAACCATGACCTCAGAACACACAAAAATGGTGACAACCACCATCAAGACTACATCCCTAAGACAAGCTGAAAAAAGGAAAACAAAACTTCAAATCAAACTGTTCAAGCTAAACCCCAGAAGCAAAGAGGTATCTGAACCCGAATGGGTAGTCAATTTGTCCAGCTACCCACCATCCACTGAAAAACACAATATCCTTCAGAGAGGTCTCAACTATACCATAGATGATGCTAATCAGTTAAAATTCTTTGCAGCATTAGAAGCAGCATCTAAAAGCACAGGAACTGCCACAGAAACCCAAGAAAACATAAGGTAGACATCATACCACAGACCAGAAGAACACAGAATCAGAACTGACTCAAAAGAGAGGACAGAGCAGCCCTCAAAAGCCTAAGGAAGGACCAAATCATCATCATCCTCCCAGCAGATAAAGGTTGAACCACGGTTATGATGGACAGATCATAATACATACAAAAAGCCAAAGAATTCCTGGAGGACAAAGAAACCTATATCCCAGAAAATACCAACACAATACAGAAATTAGACAATCTGATCATGAGAACCCTTAACGAACTAACCAAGAAAGGTCTAATCACAAAAGAAGAACAGTGGCAGATGAAAAGCAGTGGACCCATCCTCCTACACTTCTATGGACACCCAAAAACACACAAGTGTGACATACCTCTCCATCCAATAGTATTGTTACCAGGGACCCCAACATACAATATAGCGAAAGAACTTACAAAATAGTTTGGACATCTCACAGGGGAGAGTGAATATTCTAAACTTCCCACTACAGTGCCTTCAGAAAATCAAAGACCTAAAAACAGATGAAGATGAAATTATGGTTTCATTCAATGTCACAGCACTCTTTACATCCATAGACCCAGAACTAGCTAAAGAATCCATGGCAGCAGTACCACACAACACACCCAACTAACCAAATACATTAAGACTGAAATGCCCAGAATCATGGACCTCATCAACCTCTGCCTCACTACCTACTTTCAGTTTGATGGACAAATATACCAACAAATCAAAGGAACACCCATGAGATCACCACTGTCAGGACTCATAGCAGAGAGTCTAGAAATTATAGCACTCCCATGCATACAACCAAAAGTAGGGATCCGGCATGTAGACAATACCTTCATCATAATAAAAAAGGAACAACTAGAGAAGACATATGAAACAATCAACAACATTTTCAAAGGAATAAAATTCATAATGGAAGAAGAAAACAACACTACCATTCCTGGATATCCTGATCAGCAGAGGAAATTATGGCAAATTAAAACCACAAGTCTATCAAAAAACAACCCACACTAACCAAGTGCTCCATTACTAAAGTAACAACCCAACTTCCCACAAGAACAGCTGTGTAAGAACATTATTCAGATGAGCACAAATGCACTGCAGCAATCCAGAACACCAGAAAAAGGAAACAGATTGGCTATACAACTTCTTCCAACAAAATGGATACCCACACAACTCTATCAAAAAGTGCTTAACCACTCAAGCCACTTCAGCATAACCAACACAAGCTATGAAAAGGATAACCATGCCATGCATCAGAAACAGAAATAACCAACAGACTATTACAACCACACAACATCACCATAGCACACAAACCAACTAAAGCCCTCCAAAACATCTTAAGTAAACCAAAAGTTCTAGTAACCCAAGAATTAAAAACAGGAGTCATCTACACCATACAGTGTTAGGACTGTAACAGCCACTATGTGGGACAGACAGGCAGAAGACTAATAAACCACATCCATGAACACCAACTAGCAGTCAGAAGGCACAATGAAAACTCCTTAATCTCACAATACATGTACATACTCAACTATAGTTTCAATTGGGAAACTGTGAGCATCCTACACCAAGCCAAATCCAAAAATGCTAGGGAATTCCTGGAAGTTTGCCACTCAGACACATCAGCCATCATTAGCCACATAGAGATAAACCCCATTTTCACACTATTCAACAGAGACAATAAGAAAACTAAGAAGAAAACAAAAAGACCAGAACACATCCTCTCCAACAGCCTACACCCAGATAAGCAGGGTTTAACACCAGACAAACAATCAAGCAGAAAACAATACCTTATTCAAGGAACTACCAAGGAGACAAACTATATTATGTGTTTGCATTTACAGTGTGATTTCCCTATCTTGCATTCTAAAGCGGCTTTATCATAAGACCAAGTCTTTTTCAGGTGTCCCAGCCATTACCTGTTGGAAGACAGAGTTGTGAGTGCCAAGAGTCCTGTGAAATGCCTCTTGTGTGGTCTGTTGCCATTAATTACTAATTGTTTTCTTTCATTAGAAGGAGTACATGGAAGCCGGAGGAAACAAAATGCCTTGGGGCTATTGCTTGTGTTACAGTCCACTGTATCATCTCATAATTCACTTTTCTGTCTTAATCTTTTGTTCTTTGTGACCTCAGAACAAGCCTCAGATCGCCCAACAAATCTCCTTGTATAATGTTAGGAACACTTCCGTTCTTTTATTTGTGGTATAGATGTCATGGACTCCTGCGCTACCATGTGGTGCTTTAAATCTGTCTCCAAAAACTAAAGAAATAGGAAGCAGAAAGACATAGAAATATACATTTCTATAAAGAGAGAGAGACAATTTTTATGAATGTGTCCCTTTTTGCTTCTTGTTTCATATTAGCAGAAAAGAACATTGCCATATAATTTCAATGACATTTGCTAATTACTTCAGAACAGCCACCATCCATGTGGCTCCTAGATTCAGCTTGCAATAGCCTAGGCTAAAATGGAGTTAGATAACTGGTGGTTCAGCCTATTATGGGAACCCAATTATTATCTTAGCATGGTATGTGAATTAAGCCATTATGTTACATGGTTTATTTGTCTGGGAGCATGATACATAAGCACAGACATTTTCAGGTTTAAAGTGTAGCATGCTTTCATGAATCCCATTTTTGAAATGCTGAAATCATAGATATCTATTGTTACATTTAAGAAGTGGGTTTAAAAACAAATTTCACAGTTGAGTTTGTTACTGGAAGGGCTTGCTCTTTTAAAGTAGTAGTCTTAACCACTAGAGCAGTGTTGTCCAAACTTGGCCACTTTAAGATGAGTGGACTTCAAGTCCCAGAATTATATATATATATAGGGAATTCTGGGAGTTGAAGTCCACTCATCTTAAAGTGGCCAAGTTTGGACAACACAGCACTAGAGGATGCTTTACCTGGGATTCTGAATTTCCATGTCCCATGGTAGATTTTTTTTTAACAAATCAGTTCACTCTTAATACTGTATGTTGGATGAACCTAAACATATCCTGGGGTGTGAGATCTTACCTCGCAAAGCATTCAGGTAATGATTGATTCAGCCCAGGACAACCTCTGTCTCCTTATGTTATACCTTAGTGTTCATGCTTCTGTGACAGCAGTAATTATATCAACCTCTTTCACAGTGCAGATTAGTCAGGTCACTTTGATCATAGAATCTTGCAAAATAGTTGAAGTCTTCATAGATTTTATTTAAACCATTATTATAGTGAAAGCTGAAGGCAAGGGTTTTCCTTTTGCTTTAGCTGAATCTTGAAATCTAAGGAAGAAACATTTCTTTTCCTCCTTTTCATGACTTTCTTTTTAGAAAATGCTCAATAGGTTGGAGTCCTTGCATGAGTATAGAAAACTTTCTTTTATTATTTGTATATAGCTTCCAATAAGACCACTTCAGACTGATGGAAATTCTGCAAGGTGATAACCCAAGCAAATTCAAAAGGGAGGACTTTTGTTGCAAAAGTGCTAGAGGCTGGGTGTGACTTTTGAGGCAGTATGAACATTTGTGATTACTAGCGGTGGATGAATAACAAAAAGACCTAGAAGCTCAGATTGATCACCAGAAGTAGTCTTTCCTTTCTGAACTCCTGAATGACCTTAATCTCTTTGGACTCTATTTATCAGATCAAATTGTGGAATGCTGCAGGGAGAGACTGAATGAAGCTCCAGCATTTGTGGCCACATATGCCAAAAGAAGGTTGCCAAGGCCAAGTCTAAACAGAACTAAGGCAAGATTGCTCTGCTGGCCCTTTTCTCTGTTAATGGACCTTGGCAGGCTTTCCTGGAAGCAGCAGCACCAACAGAGCATGGTCTGACTATGGGATGCCATTCCCACAGTGTCCTAGATTGATGCTGTATCAGAGCCATTGTAGTAAATCATACTGGGAACTTGGTTCAGTAGTGTTCTGTGTGACATCATTTTTAAAGCAGTCCTAATACAAGGAACATATTTGTCTCTTCAAAAAGAAAAACAAATGGATGTCTGATTCTATAATTTGAGTTGATGTTGTCATAATGTTTGTCTGTCTGCTTAGAGTTGATCTTAGCATATAAAACACCTATTCCTATTTTTATATTAGTTTTCCTTTTCCTTTTCCTTTTCCTTTTCCTTTTCCTTTTCCTTTTCCTTTTCCTTTCCCTTCCTTTTCTTTTTTTGCTATAAGTTCTTGTCCATATTAGTTGATCTTAGTCATAATTAGCAATATTTGTACCTGTCTGGATCAGTCAGCATGAGCATCACATGTGCTGATATGTAAGTAAAGTAAAGTAAAGTAAAGTAAAGTAAAGTAAAGTAAAGTAAAGTAAAGTAAAGTAAAGTAAAGTAAAGTAAAGTAAAGTAAAGTAAAGTAAAGTAAAGTAAAGTAAAGTAAAGTAAAGTAAAGTAAAGTAAAGTAAAGCATTAAAATAAAACAGAAGTCCATAGTGGTTTTGGTATGTATTTTGTTTATATTTTCCCACTTTTTCTTTTCTTTTCTTTTTTTATACACTTCTGTCTATGCAACTATTTCTAAAACAATTTTTACATTTTGTTTTGTTTTGTATTATATTATGCTTTATTGCAATACCCTAACAAATGTCCTTTCTTTTAAATATACCCAAAAGCCAGTGTGGTATAGTGGTTAAGATGCTGAATTAAGAGTAGGGAAACCCAGGTTCAAGTCCATCCTCAGCAAGAGGCTCACTTTGGGCAAATCTCACTTACCTCACAGGGTTCTTGATGTTGGAATGAAACTCAGCATATAAATATACCAAATGCAGTTTTCTTGAATCACTTTTTACAGTTCTTCTCTAGCCAAAAAGCAATGGAGGTCAACAGGTTCTTTTTGTTGCTGACATCTAAGCATATTTGACACTATCTTGCCTATTTTTGACAATCTTGAGAAAGCATATCAGTGTAATAAATAATAATACATAGCAAGAAACCATCTTACAATCCCTCATGTGGACTCACCTGGGTCCTGTCAAATTCATCATCCTGTGCTCAGTAGCAGGGAGTCCTTATGCTATGCTTACTAGAGCTTTCTACCTGCATCATTTTGATCAAGCCTGTTATGTTTCCACTCATGCATTCAAGACAAGATAACAATGCTTCCTGTATTTTCCTTTGTTGACATAAGAAAAGTACTTGAAAATAATTTTTTTTTTTAAAAGGGCTGTACTTACTGTCGAGAAACTGGGATGAAGAAATGAATTCTACATCAGAAGGGGAAAGAGAGAAGGGAAGATGGGAAAATAACACATGGATTCCAAAATACTGAAATGGACAAAGATAAATTCACATCCATCACTGTTTTCACTCAATGTGAGCTGAGCCTCATCTGCTTGAATCAGAGTCATCTCTAAGCCATATTATTCATGCTACAACTATTTGATTTTTAAAGTTATTTCTCTCCTCCCCACCCGCCATCCCATAGTCCCTAGTTTGCTCTATTTCTCATGGTTACAATGACTGCAATATGTGTGGATTCTAAAACTTATTACAACATGGCAGCTAGCTTAGTTAGACTAAGAAATAAGTTTGAAACAATTCCTTGATCAAGATCTTACGTATTCATTACTATTTGCTTAATTTTTGCATATCCCACATTTTTTTATGGGACCTAATGTTAATGTTTATGGGGTCTTCATTTTAGCTTCATAGACCAAACCCTGTGAAATAAGTTGGGCTTACTGATTGCCCCAAAAGTCATCCAGTGTAGTTGGAACTTGAATTTTGCCATCTCAAAACGGCTACATTTGGTGTCAAGCCTTGGAGAACTAACTGTTAAATTGAAAGTTAACAAGGAGAAATTAAGTGTGTGGATGTAACATAATTCAGGTGAGAAGAAGAAGGGACAGAAGATATACCAATACATTATCAATATCATCTTATAAAACAACAGAGAAAGCAATATTAAGCCAGATCATATAAAGTGATGTTTCTTTTCCCTGTGTTAAAACTTTCAGAGCAGGTTAACTTGATCAAAATTAGAAAATATGTTCTTGAAGGCATATGGCTATCATTTCCTTGTTCCTCCTTACCTCTCTCCTGTTTTTTGCCTCTATTGATACAATAAATCAGTTTCAAGGATCAGTTCAAAGTCTTTTCATTCACTTTCTAAGTTCTTCCTTCCAAAATGCCCATGATTTATTTCACCATTCAACAAGTCCTTCAAAATGCTCTCTTACAGTATAACACCCTCATTGTAGTATATTAGGCTCTGTTAATTTTTGTCCAAAAAGATAATAAGAGGGGGGGGGGAATCTAAATCCATGCTTGTTTGTTTGTTTTTTGTTTTGTTTTGTTTCTAAATCCAAATTTCAGTGGGGATGATATAGTGAAAGGACTTGGCTACCTGAGTAAACAAAAACACAGGTAGCAGAACTGGAACCTTTCTACTTAAGATTCTGTTGAGCAATTGCCAAGTGGGGCATTCTGTGTTTTCTTTTAAACTCTATATATGGTTATAGAGTATGGCTTTATATATCTGAACATATATGTAGACAATCCTGTAGACTGCTTTTGTTGACAAAATGCCTGTTTTCCCTTCTTGGTTATCAACAGTATAAACTTGCTAATTAACTACCAGGGCCAGGGAAAGGCGGGGAGAGGAGGGGGAATCCTTGATCAGTTGACAAATTGAAATGTCATTTCTCAGCCTACAGCTGGATCTTGCTTTGTCTCTTCACTGTCTCTGTTCTAGCCTTTTGTATTTTGATTTGGTTATAAAAGCCACAGCTTAATTGAAACTGACATCACAATGAAACAGGGTGACCTTGTCAGGTTTGTTCCAGGATGGCAACGTCATCTGCTTGGGGTAAGGGGAAATAAAAGGTACGGGAAGGAGGGGAAGAACAAACAAATGAGCATCAGGACTCCCCAGGCTGTTTCTCTGTGGGTTTTTGTAACGGTTTCCATGCTGCCTGTCTCTCATATGCGATGGAGGCTGTGTCTGCGTGCGTAGGAATATGTATAGGAAAAAAGGGAAGCTGAGGAAGAGCTTCAAATCATACTGAAAGCATTGGGGAAAGAGCCAACATATAAAGATGCTGTGGGGATATGACTAACAGGGCCTGTTTGGATAATCTGTGCCAGCTAAGAAGAGATAAATAAACATGATAGGACAGAATATAAAAAAGAGGGGGCTGGTAAACCATTATCTCTGTCATCTAATGGGACTGACACCAGCACCATCTGTTTTCCCAGTCCTTCACCTTTTCTTTGCCAGCTTCACAGACTTGCAGTTCTTCTTATATTGCAGTCTAGGGCACTCCAAATTTAGCCGTGCCAGTATGCCTCAGTCTGGCATGAAAAGACTCTGCTATTCTGTCTATGCACCTGCCAGACTGCTTGTCTTGTAAAAGCCAGTGTAGTGAGATACCTGGGCCCAGCATGTGGAAATTTCCCCAGTCAAGTGTGTCTTTTTGTCAGGTTCTCTTGGAAGATGCCAGGTAATCACCCCTTTTTGTCCATTCCCAAAAATTGACACTTTTGTAAACTTTAAAGTTTCAGGACCCTGCTATAAGAAGCTGTTGGTTGTAAAGTCCTTGAAAAAAAAAATACAGCACAAAACTTCACAGTTCCTTTTCACTCTGTGATGCTTTTGATTATATTGTGCCTTGTTTATTTATTAGATTTCTAAGCTATCACAATCATGTGACTCTTGGTGTCTAAGAATAGTTACATAATATATAAGCATAAAATATAATTGAATAACAAATAGAAAAAATAAGAAGAACTGAAAACAAGTTAAATAAATCAATGGGCATTCCCTCAACATTTAACATTTGAAAAGCATTCTGAAGAGCTCTGTTTTAGGTTGTTTCCAAGAGAATAATAGTGTCATAATTGCTGGGGAAGGCTATTTCACAACATAGCTACCATTAGTAAGAAACACCTCATCCTGATCTCAGCCCACCTAGTTCATGCAAGTGGGAAACTATGAGTAATTTTTCTCAAGAAGATGTTCTTATTGCACAGAAAAAGATGGTCCTGAAGATTCCTTGGCACCAAGCCATGTAGGGATTTATAGATTAAAACCAGAACTTCAAATTGTACCTGGAAATCTACTGGCACCCACTTCAGGGCTCAGTGCAGATGTGTAATGTGTTTAAAGGCAACACCATGTAGTGTGAATTGTAGTAGTCAAACCAGATGATGACAGCATGAGATTATCAGAAGGTCTTCTCATTGCAAATAGGGCTATAATTGGTGCACCAGTTGAAGATGGGCAAAAGCCTACCTGGCCATGGATTCCACCAGGAATATATTGTCCATTTTGAATCAGGAAGGGACTCTAAAGGGGGTGGTTGCCAAATAAGAAAAGATTGCATTAAAAAAAAATTCATATAAGAATAGTTATACCCACCCACCCACACATACTGTACACACACACTGAATCAAATTTGGCATAAAGTAATTTAAATTCAGTATCTGAGATAAACTATTAAAATAAATCAAGAATTTACAAATTTGTATAAGATTTTTTAAAAAATACATTCACTCAGCTTTGCTATAAAAAATGCTGTATAGATAAATAATAGGTTGGAGAATATAATATACTAATGGGCAAAGGAAGATATGGCAGGAATCCAAGGGTGGGCTGCAGTCAGAGACATTGGGCTTGCTGTGTGATAGTGATCCCAAGCCAAGTCAGTATGTAATAAAGCTTTCTTCATTCATGATCTTATCATGGATGAGGCTGCTCACCTGGCTTGTATTGTGAAGACCTCAGTGGTTTTGGAGGGGAGTACAAACTCCTTTGGAAATGTGCCTACTTGTGTTTCAGATCTTGCACCAGCCTAAATCCCAGGGAAGAAGAGAAGGGTGGCTGTTGTTCTCCATGAGTCCTTGTGGGCTCTCAGGGGTTCTGCTATGCAGAGCAGAGCAGATAACTGAATGTGAGGCACTCTGGTTGAAGTTGGGTTTAAGGGAATAGTTGGTTTTGCTGCTGGTGTACTGTCCTCCCTGCTGCCCAGCATCATCCCTGCCTTAGCTGCTGAATCTGGACACTGGACTGACAATATAATCCCCAAGACTGTTGGTACCTGGCAATTTCAATCTGCCATCTAGTGGTGTTGAGTCTGAGGCATCTCAGGAGTTCATGGCTTCCATGGCAACCATGGATCTGTCCTAAATCATTGATGGCCAATGCAGACTCATTATGGAGTTGAGCAGCATCTAAATCAAATCAAATCAAATACCAACAGCTGCACATTGGATCTGGTTTTTGTCTCTAGGCTCTAGGCAGTTGTGAGTGATCTGGTAATGGAAATTTACATTAATACATTGCCATGGACAGGTCACTCTCTGATTGCCTTCCAGCTCACTGGTGTCACTCTTCCCTGTTGGGAGACAGGGCCTATTGAATTGGCCACCCCAGGCAATTTATGAACCTGATGGACTTTCAGAGAGAGCATGGATTTTCTTCAAGTATTTGATGGGCAGTTTGGTCAAGGCCTTAATACTATCTGGAATGGACAGGTGGCTGGGGCCTTGGACTCCATCATCTCTATGTGGTCTCTTCCTGTGAACTGATCCTGGGAGATGAAGCACAAGAAGAGATGCCTTGGAGCACTATTGCGGGAAGGCTTGGAGAGAGTCTAACTGAACATGAGTAAGAGCACATATTAGGAATTACTTTGTAGTCATAAGGATAGAGAAATACTGACATTCAATATTTCTCTGTCCTTATTGAATTCACTGATAACCATCTAGCAGCCTTTTTTAGGGTCACCCAGTCTCGAATGCACAGAGAGGGCCCCCAGAATCATCTACTGGGCCACTGTGAAAAATACTCTGGCTGTCTGGTGGATAAAGTTGTTCAGATCCATTATAAATTCAACTCTGACTGGGAAGATCTTGTCTTGTGGTGTGATCAGGAATAAGTTTGAACTGGTGACTCCTGAGAAAGTGGACAGGGTTCTCTGTGCTGTTAGTTCAGCCACCTGTTTATTGGACCTGGCTCTATACTGGGTCATGAGGGATCCAGGGATGTAACCAATGGTTGGGTCCATGTCTCTCCTCAAGAGACTGCAGCTGATGAAAACACTAGAGAAAGTAGATTATTTAGGCTCAGGTTGCAGGCCAGAATCCAGTACAAAAAGAGTGTAATCTTTCAGGACACAGGGAGCGTGCCATCTCTGTCACAGGCCTGCCCTCTGGAATCAGGTTACCCCTTGATATCTGGGTGTTTTCCTAGGCTCTGGTCTAAGGTGGTTGGAGCCCCCGCTGGACCTATAGTATTTGTTTTATGTGTTGACCAGATCTAGCATCTGTTTACTGGTTTATTTATATTGTTATATTGCAGTATCTTATATTGTGAACAGTCCAGAATAGTCTGGAGTTGGATGGCATCTTAACTGTATTATAAATAAATAAATTTATATTATTATTTATAACATAAAGAACATGTCACCTTCTAAGCAGTGTTAGCGCTTTTCCTATGACACTTCAAACTTTTTTATAGGTTTGAATGTTGTAATATTTCCCCATTGTTGTCACAGATACTTAAAAAATTATATTCAGTTTATATGTGTTAGAACTCATGCAATGATGATGATGATGATGATGGTTCCGTGCAGGCATAGAATTGCAGAAAATTGTATTTTATTCTTGCTCTACTTTTGACTTAGCTTTTATGTAATCATTGTTTGAATGTTCAGGAATATGCGTTATTTAAATTATGTTTTCAATAACATTATTTCTTTTTTTGCAGATAGATAAACACATTCTGTAGCTATCCTAGTTTAAAAAGAAATAATATGCAGAATATTAGAACAAAAAGGAAAGTATATGAGAACAGGGAAAACAAATCCCTAATGTGTCTTTGTCCTGAAAGTCAGAAAGCAGAGGAGTTGGAAACCTATTAAAAGTCATCTTGGAATTTATCCAAGAAATTAAAATGAATGGCAACGTATTTTATAATTACACCAGCAAGAACTAAGTAAGAGAACAAGGGGACTACGTTGTAATAATGAGACATAAATTAAAGATACCTTTGTCATGGCACAAATACACATTACATAATTTGAAATAGCTTTAAATATCACAACAAAAAGTGTAATAAATGATCGGAGAGAAACTCAGTTACTTTGTCTATGGCTTGTACTCATAGGCATCTGCAGTAAGCCACAGTCATGTCAAAATAACATATGCACCATGGTATCTTTCTACAAATGCTATAATTGTGAACGTGTACAAGGACATCATGTTAAAAAGTAATGGGTTTTGCAATGTAACCTCATGACACATGTATCATCGTTTGCTTCCCTCACCCCACACCTTGGGTGCCTTTGCTTGTTCCAAGTTCTGCTTGGATTTCCTTCTGATTTGACCCAATATTCACAGGATTGCCACTGAAGTGTTGGGATAAAGGACAAGGTAGACCCATTTAATAACTCCTGAGGCTCTTTTGAATGATGAGATTGAAATATGGCAGCTGAATCTCAGAATAAAGTTGTTGTAGGTAATCCAACCACATTCTGATTTTATAAGAGCAGTATTAAAGTAGCAATTATTATTATTCAACTAGGAGTTAGTATACTTGCTTAGATTTCATGAAAAGAAAAATAACCAAATATGTCATATTTTATGTCAGATGTGATCCATTTTGAACTACTTTTGCATATTGGCAGAGACATTTGCCATATTCTCCATGCAAAATTATTATACTCAAAACCCAGCATCTCCATTTTAAAAGATCATAGTAAATACTTCAGTTTAAAATCCTGATGACTAATTGTAACAAAAATGCCTAATTTCAGTATTGCTGCCAATGATTTGGTGATAATCAGAACAACCAGAGAAGATCTGCTATTCAAAGTAAAATATTGAGAAGGGCTAATATTACTATGATGTTAGTATATTTGTACTGCTGCCCAGAGTCACTTATGCGAGGTGGGCAGTTATACAAATATACAAAGAGCTATTCAGCTACACAAAGAGCCAGTTTGGTCTACTGGTTAAGGCACCAGGCTAGAAACTAGAAGACTGTGAGTTCTAGTCCCACCTTATGCATGAAAGCTGGCTGGATGACTTTGGCCCAGTCACTGTCTCAAAACCCAACTCACCTCATAGGGTTGTTATTGTGAGGAAAATAGGAGGAGGAAGGATATTAGGTATGTTCGCCGCCTTGAGTTATTTATAAAAATAAGAAAGGCAGGATAAAATATTTTTTAAAAAGTGACTAAATAAATAAATATTTGGGGGGCAATATATTACAGCTCTGCCTTCTGTGACATCAGCAGAGCTAAGCCAACTGAACCCAGAGAATGCTTCTATTACAAAATTGCATTGTGATACAACAGATCAGTTTAAGGGATAATGCTGGTTAAAGGGAGAGGACAATTCACAACAGAGAGGTCTATAACGGTACTCTCCTTTCCTTACAATCAGGAGGAAAATAAAGGTGATCTAATAGAGGAAACTGATCAGTGTTTTGTAATTTAGCCAGCAAAAAATAGATGAGGAAGGCAACAGACCTTTAGACTGGTTCATTTGTAAAGCTGCTTTAGTAACAAATATAGATTAATGGACCTTCTTCCCCACTAGGCTCAGCTAAGGCATGGAGACTCTGAGCTTTTCATAGTTCCTTTACTTTACAGGTTCTCCCCCTATTTTGTGTAGACTGTATTAGAGCCTTGCAACTAGTGAAGTCAAAGAAAATTCTCATTAACTTTGATTGGGTAGTTGAAGCTGTTCATTAAAACCTAAAGGATTTTTAAAAATCTGATTAACTTTTTATTGCTACACTGGTTACTGCTCATCTTTTGTAGCAGCCTTTGGCATCTCTTCTAAATTTTTCACTCCCCCTCCCAATACCATTCCAGCATTTAATGGAAGGAAAAGTATATTCTTGGTTGCATGAAAAACAGGAATATATGCTCAAAACAAGAAGTGTCAGGCAAAACATTTCCTTTAGGCTCTACTTTGGCAACAGTGGAAATATTTGTATCTAATTTGAATTCTTGCATTTGTAAAGGACAGACACAAAACATACTGCATGCAAATGAGAGCAACTATTGGAAAGAAATGGACTATATTATATGAAAAAGGAAAGGTACTAGATACTTTTGAGAAGAGATGTTTAAATGCAAAGAAACATGATCATTATTTCATAAAAGAAAAAAGATTTAACAAAAATAAAAATAGGCATATTAAGGCAATTGAGCTAAAAACAGCAATGAGTGAAAGCCAGTATATACATTGCTGGACTGCTCATCTCTGTAGTCCTTTGTGACTGTCCCCATTCCCTGGGAGATATGGGATGTTGGGTTCTGGAGTAGAGAGGTTTATTTACATCCATTCCCCTGTCTAGGGAGATATCTGTATTTGACCAAATAAGGCTTTTGTTTTGTTGTATTATTGACCAATATTGGTTCGATGAAATTGTCACCTACAATGTACTGAGATACTGTACTTTGTTACTGTCAATAAGCTCCTAGAAGTTATCCTCAGGGGAGGGATTTCTGTGGCTTGCCTTGAAGTATTTGAAGCAACTCAGGAAAGCGGGGGGGAGGGGGGTCCCTCAACATCAAGTAACATAATCAGAAGGATGGGACAATCACTACACATATTGAATAACCTTCGTGCACTTACATAGATAATTCTACTGCAGATCTTCTTCTTGTAAACTAATTGGCATTTTATTTATCCAGACTATGTTATTTACCTCATTTTTTCTATGTGGCACTTCACTTTCTGTGTTTTGTTTTGGAAATTCTACATCAGCAGATCACTTTATCAATATCTATGACTTGATTTCAGAATCTGCTAGCCTTCTGAGTTCTGTAGGTACTAATGAAATATCGCCACAAATTTGTGCTTGTAGAATTTTCCATGCATATATTCATATGCTAGGAAGTTTGGAGTTATAGGCACATGGTGCAACACAAAAATCTTCCATATAAGTTCATCTCAATTTACATTTCAGTGAGCCACATTTTGCTTTGAGTAACTTTGTTCTTTTAAAATATTTGGTTCATTCATCTGTACTAAAATGATTGCTATTCATTATATATCATGTGTGTTCAGTATGGCAGGTGTTAAATTTAACCTTGTGACCAGTTGGTTGCAACTTTTTCAGCATCCACCCAATCATGTAATCCTAAGAAAAATTCATTACATACACACACACACACACACACACACACACACAATCCAAGGATGTCTTATGAGTCTCACCATCAATCCATAGAATAAAACTTGGGCAGGCCTGGTAGTAGTAAAGTATCAAACAAATTTGAAAAACAAATACATTCATTGCAGTCTCCATCTGCTCATGGATATTGCACAAGCCAAAAAACTGGCTACACTCAACAAATCAATTATTCATTGTGAATTATTCACTAGGCTCCACTGCAAATAGTGCCAAGGACTGTTTATTTGTTTAAAACTGAAGTGTTAAAAAAAAGAAAGAAAAATCCAGAGCAACATTCTTATTTATCTTTAATGTGATATATTCTATGCAAGAAATATAAGAATGCATTTCATTATGGATGCATGTTGTAGGAAGGAAGCAGGAAAGGAAGAAAGAGAATAAAATTGAGAATATAGTAATGCATGTCATGTTGAGTGCTGTGGAGGAACAGTAAATAAGATTGTAACAAAATGAGAATAAATAAATCAGTATACTATTGGGCACACAGATAGCCATTGTTTCAGGGGATAAGACACCAGCTAATTATCTTGGGAGTTGTGGGATAGAATCATTGTTTTTCAGTTAATCTCCCATTAAATTTCCCTGGAACGGATTTTTCTCAAACAGTGTTTCAAGACTCAGGGCAAACTAGGGCTCCATATTATCAAGACTATTTTGCTGAAGATAGGAACAGCAGTTAGATTTTGCTCAGCCATTTGCACTGAGCCTATAATTCTTCTGATTCTAGAAATCAAATAATCTGTGAGAAGCAGCCTATACTGTTTCCAGTTATACAGCTCCCAGTTCTAATAAGGTTCCTAAAGTTTATGTAAATGGTCAATAAAAGATAGTGTTGTACTATGCTTCCCAAATTATACCATTCTTGTCTGCTACTTGAAAAATAGCTAATCATCTGGATAGTCTCCTTGCTGGCTAGCTGAGAATCATAGAGTTGTAGGACCACTGAGTCCAATTCCCTGCCCAGTTTATCCCACTACAACATTACAGAAGTTTATCAATTAAGTATAGCAGAGATGGTCATTACCCACAGATTGTATACTATCTTCATTTGAAGAAGCTTTTTCCAGTTATTAGCACTGTCAGCAGAGCATTTGGAAAAGACAAAATGAAGTAGGATGATAGCTTTGCTTTGAATCCCTTGAAGATATGGATAATACTAATAACTAGAAAAAATCTTTCCTCTTCCCAACAAGCTCTTCCTCAAAGTGGAAAAAAAAAGTTTGAAAATCCCATGTCCTTCAAGGACAGCAACTGCAGCTCATAGCCTTTTAAAACTTTTAGGCTCCTGGCATATCACCATTTCAGTTTCTCAACACATTGTTTTTATTGTGGTATAATGTAAACCTAAACTTGATTTGACTGGCCCCATGAATTCCATTGTCTTAAATATTCTACAGTTTAAAGTAGGGTAGAAAATACATTTATCCAGACTAAATACATGCCAGATGCAAATATGAGTTCAAATGGATAAATTAACAGGCCTCAGTGGAGAAAAAGCAGTCGGTGGTGCTAAAGCAGTTTGCATCATTTTTAGATATATCAGCAGAGTAAGGAATGCATTGTGCAATACTATAGATCCAGTGCCCAATGAGGAAAAAAGTAAAGGTTTATATTTACTCTAATAGGTGTTGGATTCAGGCCCAATGTACTTAGCTCCAGCTGCTGCATTTGTTAATCCTGCCAGAGAGACCAATCTCCTGGTATCTGCAAATACAAGATGTGGCCTAATCCAAGAGACAGAATTTGAAAACATGTGCTCTGAACTGAACAGAACTGGGAAATCTCTAGCAAAGTGATACACAAAGTAAGGATAAACCAGTGGTTTAAGGGCTGGACAATAAAAGCAAACAAGTGTTTGAAACTGATTGGATATATTTGTTGCAAGATGATAGAAATGGTAATTAAGACAAGTGAGTGTTTCTTCTTATAATTTAATTACAAGTCACTGAGCTTCTGAAATTAACAATGCATTACACCAAAATGCAATCCTAATGTATTTCAGTATTTGCAGGAATTTTATTTTAATTTCTTATGTAAGTTTTGACTTTTAAACTTTACAAGATTTGGGTTCCTGAAGCATCATCAATCAGACTTCTGATCATTTGGTTTCTCTTTCTTATAAAAGGGATAAATTAAACAAATGAAAGGAATGAATAACTTAAATTACCAAAGTTTGACTAGGTGTGATAGTTATTTATTAAATCAAATGCTGAACTTAAAATATCTGACATCAAATATGTTTCTGTGTACATTTCTGTCAGCTACCACACATTAGGCATTGAATCAATTGCAATCAACTGTCATATAGCAAATATTGTAAGAAATCCAACAACATTATTATTATTGTATCCTAATTACCAAATACTATGAGACAGCATATAATTAAAATTATGCACAAAGTGGGGAATATAGATATTCTGAATATTCTCTCAATATAAATATAAAACACACTGCAACAAAAATTGAATTCAGCTCTATAATTTACAAGACCATGTATAAAGGGAGCAAATCAGAAACAGAAAGAACTCCTGTACTTTTAATAGTAAGCTAGAAAAAGAATGTCAGCAGCTATTAACTCAACTTTCAAGCTGCACCTGAATAAAATCTGTTATACTACATGTTTTTGTTTGTTTGTTTAATATTGTCATTTTACAAGGGCAACTGTGTTTTATCAAGAACCATGAGTTGTTAAAACTGGAGATCAGATGCCAGCAACTACAGTAGTAACATTAGTAGTTGTTTTTTTCTAACAACGTTTACAAAGTTGCTTCCCATCCCCACCCCATGTGAGCTTCCTGCACAAATTTATAATCAGTTTGACAGTGGCTTTTACCTATGACTAGGGTAGATCTATGTTACAAAAATCCTGACAACTACTAGATGTTTTTATAGTCAACACTTGGTAGTCTTGCTACATGGAATATTTCTGTTGGGTGGTACAGTAAAACTATTGTCTTCTGTGTATGAGTATCCAGAAAATGTATCTTTGCAAGGAATTGCCCCAGTTGAATGCCTCCCTATGGTGCTATTATTAAAGACATAGGAAACTTATGAAAAAATACACAAAACCTATGTATTTTACAGTGCTTAAATTGTGCCATCCAGCAGTGTGGTTCTATGTTGCTCACAGAGCAGCTGTTGGTATTATTTACTATCAAGAAGGAATTTGCTACTTAAAACTGTCTTTTTTTAACTTCAAAATTGCACACACTAAACTCAGCAAAGCAAATCTTGTGAATATTCTTGCCTTCAAAATAGGTTGAATTAATATTTCTTAGCTGGTGAAGAATCAGAAAACTTTGTTCATTCAATTTATTCAGTCTTTTTTCTATTTAATCTTTATTAATCTGTTTAGGTCTCTCATGTGTATCTTTGCAGCTTCTTTAATTTGAAGACAGTAGCAACTGAAGGATGTGGCATTATGGAATATGTTAGTCTCCCCAAGATGCAGAGGTTTTTCCTTTGAGCAAATCTTTGATCTCCAAGATTACAGTTTCTCTTTGTTTTCTAAGTTCTAGACTCAATACTATTAGAATAGTGTGGTATTAATACTGGGTCTGGATATTGTTATAGCATTTTTACAGTGAGAGCAACTTGGTGTAGCAGTTAAGGCAACAGGCTAGAAAGTGGGACAGTGTTCTAGTCCCACCTTAGGCACAAAATCTGCTGAAAGACCTTGGCCCAGTCATTCTGTCTCAGCCCTAAGAAGAAGGCAATGACAAGCCACTTTTGAAAAGGGACTAGTCCAGGCAGTCACCAGGAGTCTTCTCTGGCTAAAAGGCGCCATCTCCTCCCTCCCCCCAAAATTTATATTTTCATATAGAATTGCTTTTTTTTTTTTTTTTTTGCTTCCATCTTTCTTGATGTTTGAATTTTGAAACATAAGTGCTGCTGATGAGAAAAATTAATCTGATACCAGTTTAGGTTTTTATCCAGAATAATGATTTCCAGTCTCCATTTTGCCTGCTGAGCTAGTCCAGGATCGTAGATGTTAGGGAAATGTTGTTTGGTTTCCATTTTTAATGGAAGAGTGGAATATAATGCAGAGTAGAACATAGTTATCATATTATCCAGTATTTGAGGGGAGGGGGGAAGGAAGATAAAGAAAATAAATACTTTACATTGCTTGTTTGGCTTTGACTTAACATACTATGTCTGAGAATACACAAATCTAACTGATGCTTGGAGAAAGCGAAAAGACACATACACATAGTTTCATATATGATGCTAAACAAGAATATATTTTGTTTAGTTTGGTACAGTGCTTGATTTCTATGACATTGTTTACTGTCCAGCATTATGGCTTAATTATGATTAGAACAAATAATGGTTTAGCAGTTGGATACACAAACTTTTTAATCAGCGGCTGCACCTTTTCCATTATTCTTGGTGTGCAAGGGTCGTCTAACAGTGACATCGCTGAAATGGAGTCAGAATTTTATTTTTAAGAATAAACATACAGATAATTGTAGGTTAAACCTTTTTTATGCTGCTTATACTTTGGAGACCTACTAGTAGATCCTGTCTGCCTTCTACTCACTCCTGTAATGAGCTGTGAGAATAACCTTGAGGAACAGGAGGAAGAGCTGCAACCAAGACAATGGTCAGATAGAAGAAATCTGAGTCCAAAGCAGAAATATAATTTGAGAAAACATCTCAGACTTGACCGTCCTTAGTTCTCTTGTAGAAAAAGGTAGTGATAGGGGAGATGCTTTCAGACTTGCAAGATTCTGTTACTTTATAATAAGGCCTATCAAAGGCCTCCTTACCTGAATAAAATCAAGCACGCTTTTTAAGATTTCTTTTAGGGACTGACAGCAATACACCTGCAGCAGGAGTAAGAGTTGAAACTGGCACCCATTCCATTTACAGTCTAACAGTAATCAAAGTCTTTAATTATTGGTGGAGGACCCTCTCAATGGAACCTGACAGACTGCCAAAAATATGTCTTGAAGAACAGATGGCCACACTTCAACCCATGACATGGATCAATCAACTTCTCCAAATCATCTCATATCTCAGCTTCTCAACAATATCTATTCTCAGCTGGACATCAGGCCATGGCAATAAACAAAGAATTCTGGATGTTAATGCCCAAACCGATATTGAGTCACTTGCAAACATCAGGTCATTGAAACATATGGCCAAGAATAAAATGTCCTTCCAAACAGAAAAATACTTGACAGTGAGTTTGACTCAATACCATAGGATAGCTCTTACCAGAGCAAGATTTGAACAGTTAGATTCTATGGTCAAATATGGATGATTCCACCACATGCTATATTTTGAGAGAATATGTATTTGTGGAGTATCAGAAATAGAAGACGTTGCACATGCCTTCTTCAGCTGTCAAGTATATGCCTTAGTAAGGGCTCAGTACTTACAGACACTACTTGACATAATCATATATTGGAACTCTAACAAAAGATTATCTTATTTCCTTCAGGGCACAAACAAATATGCAGTCACTAGAACTGTTGAATTTATAGTCAGAGCTGTCCAGCAGAACGTGTTTTATAGAACACATTGGGCTTACATGCAAAGATGATGAATTCACCTAAACACATATTGTTTTCAAATTTTAATATTTTATTATATATCTCTGCACTCTCTTTTATCTTATACTCTTTTATCCTACTTTTTATCCTTATTTTATCTTACCTTACTACATGTATCTATTTTATCTCACTGTAGTCTATCTTATATTATTTTACTGTACCTCACTTTATTTTATTTTATTGTATCTTACTCTGGCTGATGCCTATGCTTTGATATGGTCAGTGGACTAATCAATAAGTATACTAATACTACTCCTCTATAATAAAAGTAGCATTAGTATTCATAACTTTGATTTCCTGGTCTGGTCTACCTCAAAAGACTGACAATACCTGATGTGGAGATATCCTACTCATGTACTGCTTGGTACTTTTTGGTGACAGATATTGTAGATTTCTAACTTCAGATTTAAATTGATTACCATCATGATTATTTTTACAGGTATTCCCAGAAGTGGTGTGTAGATATCCATACACATGTGTACCTGGAATTCACTAGTTAAACTGCTAGAATCAGACAATATGCTAACTTAGACTTTACAGGTTTACTTGGGGACAAAACTAGTTGATTTTTTTTTCAAAGCAGATTTTTACGACAGACAATCTTTGACATCATACTGTCATTGATCTCTTCACATTCAGTGTGTTTCAAAAGTCACAAATAGGACATTCTCAGCACTATTATCTGTTAAAGAATAACTGAAATTACAATAAGGTAATAATATGGACTGTACTCATTGCTGTTCCAGCAGCATAATAAATGCACATTTTGATATGGAGTTCCTTATTCTTTCAAGGAAGGTACTTTTCCTACCAACCTCAAAGATGCAAGGTGGTCAAGCAGAAAGGGCAAGCGAGATTCAGGGCCAAGGTACATGAAAAAATACCCTACTGGTAATTGTTGGCATTTGCAAAATGAAATCGGAAATATAAAACAGCATGAAATATAAAACAGCAAGAAAGTCACAGCATTTTTGACACAACCTTGGAATGCTGAAACTACTTTCCATCATGAATCAGATCAATAAAAAATACTGTTTTAAAGTTTTTAGAGAACAGAGTGATTGAGCAGCCATGCAATCATCACTGTATGTTTAGCTTAGCCCTTACAAGAACAATTACAGTTCTGAGTTATTCAGCATTTTCCCTTGCATTTATAACAATATATTAATGGTAGATTCTCAACATTATCATGCCCTTGTGACCTCCCATCTGGATTACTGCAATGCACTCTACATGGGGCTGCCCTTGAAGAGCAATCGGAAACTTCAACTGGTACAGAATGCAGCTGCATGGGCAGTAAATGGTGTCAGGTACTTGGCACATGTAACACCACTGCTTCGTGAGCTGCATTGGTTGCCAGTGTGTTTCCAGGTGCAATTCACGGTGCTGGTTGTCACCTTTAAAGCCCTTCATAGCTTGGGGCCATGTATCTGAGGGACCATCTTCTCCCAGTTATTTCTACTCATCCAATCTGGTCTGGCAGGATGGGCATGCTCCAGGTCCCATCATCCAAGGAATGTTGGCTGGTGGGGACTACGAGGTGTGCCTTTTGTGGCATACCACCTGCCCTCTGGAACATTCTCCCTCCAGAGATTAGGATGGCCCTAACCCTGTTGGCCTTGCATAAGCCCTTGAAGACCAATTTATGTGCCCGGGCCTGGGGGCCTGAATGTGTTAGGGCCCCATTTCCAGGGTATGTTAACATCTATGGATTATAATTTTCTTGGTTGCTGTATATATTTAATTTTCTTTTGAATTGTGTTTTGGTCTTAATTGATTTTATGATTGTTTGCCACCCAGAGTCACTTGTTTGAGATGGGCAGCCATGTAAATTGAATGAATGAATGAATGAATGAATGAATGAATGAATGAATGAATGAATGTCATGAGAAACATGGGTTCTAGTCCTCTGTTGCAAGGATGTCCACATGGATGTGTGTGTCAAAATAGTCAAGATGGCTATGCAAATAATAAAGGGGTGGGGGGGTTAATGTCATGGTCAAGCCTACCACCTGCTGATGTCCTTCTCCTGTTGACTATAATGCTCATTGTACAACATTAGGCCAATCTTTATCTCTTAGTCCAATATAATAAGTCTGAGAGGATAAAATGACGGGGACTGACTTCCTCTCAGTTCTCAAAGGAAAGGAAAGATAGAAAATGTAATAAGCAAACAAACATCCTAAGAATGGAAACGATAAAATTGTAGATATTGAGCAGGACAAAAATACTTTATTTATCTGAAATTTTAAGTAGATTCACTATTTGTTTATTGTGTGCAGTGATAGCATACCAAGAACATTTGCACCTAATTGATATGTACTGAAACAGTAAGTACAGGTAGTCCCCGGGTTAAGAACGCCCGGGTTATAGATGATACATAGTTAAGAAGGGAGCCTATTGTAGCAAAATTCAAGTTAAATACATAATGATTCAAGTTAAATACACAATGGTTTGAGTTCATTACACAGTACTACTTATACAGTATTATACAACAATACTGTTCCGGCTTACATACAAATTTGACTTGAGGACAGACCTTGGGAATGGAACTCGTTCTTAAACTGGGGACTAGCTATACTGCACACTTAGGAGAGAGCAACCTCATATAAGCATGACCAGGTAGAAATCCTCAAAAATGTTCAAAATTATTTACTCCAATTCTTAAATCACATTTAAATTAGGCTGTAGTATTTTTGGAAGATTATCTTGCCCTTTGGATTATCCTTTGCTGGAATGGAACTAAGAAAGGTACTGTGTGATAGAACATAGAAGTCCCTGGTTGAAACAGTACTGCAAATACAAGAACAGGAAGGCACATCACTGGACATGCTGAAACCCCTCGATAGATGCCTATTACCAAAGCTGTGAATATACAGTGACCCAATAGAACTTTTAAAAAGCTATGAAATATAAAGTGGTTAGAGAACTTCAGGCAACAGAACACACTATATTTCCATTACCAAAAAAAAAAAAATCGAACCTTTTTGATTGTGAAGATATACTTGAAATCTCAAAATATAGAATTTTGTAACCCAGAAGATTTGCAGAACAAACCAATCACAAAAATACAATTTTTAAAAACCCTCTTGCACTGTTTATGCAAATTCTGATCTTTCTTATTTCAGAATTCGAAGCTCAGTGCTAGTTTCAGGGTTTGAATGGTCCTTGGAAGAAATGCCTTTACCCAGTCACTTCCTAGCTGAGCCACTTGCTATTGTGCCTTCTGTCCATTTCCTTGACCTCCTTCTCTGAGTAGAAATCTGTGAAGTAGTCTAAAAAGGAGTAAGGCAATGATGCTTCTTATTATATATGTGTTCAGTGGGGGACAATTCAGGATACAATAAATTGTTAAAGAGGAAACAAACATTTGGCAATTGGTCAGCAATATGAGGTGTGGGTACTGAAGAAAATTCATGTTTGTGTGTTAAATCATACTATGCACACAGTTCTGTTCATAGTGTTTTAACATATTCCAGAAATAATTCCAAATTGTCAAAACCTGCTAGCTGGAGAAAAACAACAACAACAGAATTCTACCAAACACTACAGAAAGGATAATTCCCAGGAACTAAAATTAACTACTGAGGGAAGGCCCACTCAGAAAATAAATAGTAACTGTTTATTTGTCATGCCATAAATTGTCTTGAAAAGCTCTCACTACATCTAGCATGAAGATCCCTCTCTGGGCTACACATTATTCATAATAGACCCAACTACATAGATGGAAATAAAGAGGTAAACAAGAATGAAAGAACCTTTCCAAACTAAGGCTGCAGTCAAGGTATGAGTCCAAATCTCCTAAGACCCCAGGCAACCTGTATCCATTCATCCGGTCTTCTGTGTTTTCTCTGTAGGCCACAAAATAGGCTAGCTATATTTTTGTAGATGCTGCAACTATAGTAGCTTGGAAACTGGAAATTAAGTGGTTAAAAGAAACGATAACATTAAACCAGAACTGTATAAAATGACCCATTGAAGCAGAATCCTTCTGTACAGGCTCTTTCTCCATCAGAAATTGATTAGAACAGTCTTAATTTGCAAACTGACACATTCACTGCTCTTGTTTACTGTATGGCTGCAGTCAGGAAGATCTCACTCACAAAATATAGGCCAAGGGAAGAAGGGTATATATGCAGTTCTTTGGAAAAAGCTGTAAGTTTTTAACTGGGAAATCAGGAGAATCCGTGATACATTGATAGCGATTGTCTATAGATGTAAAGACACATGTAGTCGTTTTCCATGGATATGAGGTCTTAGGATAAAATTAAGAACGAAGCAGGGGATATAAAGTTATGACTAAGAGGGTTATGTTTATGGTTAGGATTTGCTTGAAAAGCATATGCTGTAGCTAAAAGCACACCAAAGCATTAGCTGACTAGATCTAGGGTTACCAGATATCTGAACAGGCAAAGGAGGACATGGACAATTGGAAAGGAGGACAAATGAGGGGGAAAGGACGACACACTTTTTAACTTACAGTGAAAAACTGCAAAAAAAAAAAAGTACTTACACCTACATGTATATGGAATTACTTTTTGCAGCATCAGAAAATCTGGTTTTTCAATCACAGAAATGTGTTAGAGCCCATTAGGAGGCAAAAGAATTAAAGTCTTTTCAATTTTAGGCAGCACTGGAAGCTGCAGAGGATACTAATGAAGGTCACAGAGCTGAGCTTGTTAACTTGCTGCTACCACTTATTACGAAAGTGCTTCTCTGCAGAAAAAAGATGCTCAGTTAGATACTCAAAAAGATGGACAACATTTGATTTTAAGGCTAAGCCTGATTGATGGAAGACATGAGAACAAAAAGGACACGTCCTCCTTTTCCTGGACATCTGGTAACCTAGCTAGATCATTCTTATATGGCCCACAAATAGCAATGGAATGTTGTTTGCATAATCAAGAAAATGCTACGATAGTTATTTCTTTATTTGGCTACTATGAAAGTATTAAGGGTGTGTGCAACAATGAACTTGTCTGCTGAAGGACTAAATACCCATGGAATTGAAATCTGTTGGATGTGGCAAATTCTGTGAGGGGAAGAAAGACTTTTCAGCATTTGACTATGTGAATTCTATATATTAACTAGGTGTCAGCCATCAGATGCTGAAAATTGTAAGACAGGAGCCATATAAAAAGAACATTTTAATGTATTCAGCATCATTGTGAAGAATATCACTTAAGCTAAGAGAGATGTTGGAATACTTTAAATATTGTATTAGTCTTGATTTCAACAAGGGCCACACTGTGCATTTCATAGTCTCAGGGACTCTCTTCAGATTGACTTAGGTTTCACATTACATTCCCGGGGGGGGGAGGGGGGGAAGAACACCAGGAATTTTTGTTCAGTAAGAAAAGGTGACAGGTAGGCTGCTAACTAGTGCATATTACTGAGATTATACAATGCCTATGTATATGTATATGTTTATGTATGTATATGTATATGTATACACACACATACATACACATATATACATATAAATATATATTATTAAACAAGGAATATATGTGTATGTATACATATTTCTAGTTTTATAGGCCCAATATTGATTTTAGCCCATGAACTCTAAATGGCTTAGGATGTGGCTGTCTGTCTTTCCTTTCAGTTATTGAGAGTTGCAGAATAAGCTGTTCTGAAGCACCCCTGAAAATATTTCTTGTGCATTTCCTTGTGCATTCAGAAGGGACCTTTTTCTGCATCATTCATAGGCTATGAAATGAATGTATACATACAGAGCTGCCTCTAGGCTAAGACCAAGTAGGAACCAGCCTGGGGGGGGGGGCAAATTTTAGGGGGTGCCAAAATTAATAAGACTTTGGCAAAACACAATAAAAATGTTAAAAGCAGTAACAGTGTACTCTGTAAACCAGCATGTCCACTCGAGGATTAAAGATAATTTCACAGTGCAAATAGGGTGAAAATGTCCTAGAAAAGAAAAATTGTCCAGGGCTAAAAATCATAAGTGTAAAATTCAAAAACTCAAGAAAAAAAGAAACAAGAGAGCTCCTTTTTGAAACTGCTAACAAAATTGGAAGATGAGCCAAACCACAGGGGGCACCAGGATATGACATCGACCAGGGTGTCAAAATGTCTAGAGCTGACCCTGTATACATACATATATAAATACATATCACTCCTGTTATTTCCTTTCAAGGTAAGCAGTATGCAGAAAAGAAGTAAAAACAATAAACCAAAGAAATTAAGGCACAAAATAACAAAAGGAAATATAGCAAAAACAAGTTTAAGCCATCTTCATTCACTGCACTTCTCCATACTTTTCTATTCTTGCAATCTATCCTTGCTTTTACATGTCCTTATACTATTTCATAAGGGGACGCGGTGGCGCAGCGGCTTAATGACGCCGAAAGTTGCCGGCCAGAAATGGCTGACGCTTCGGCGGTTCGAGTCCAGCCTTCGCGTTAAACAGGGTGAGCTCCTGTTTCCTCCCCCCAGTTCCTGTCAACCCAACAGTTCGAAAACTTACATGAGTAGATAAATGGGGACTCTCACTCCGGTGGGAGGAAAAATGCTGGCGCGGTGCCTTGCAAAAAAAGGAGTGGGGAGTAGTTGCCGGTAAAGCGCGAAAAACCGCGTGCGCCCGAAAAGGGCGCGAAGCAACGGAAACCCCGCCTCCTGCGCTCGCCAGCTGGGCTCTGCCCTAGGAAGGAGGCTCTGGCAAACCACTTCCGAAAACAGTTGCCTTGAAAACTGCAAAGGACTTGTCCAAAAGCAGTCACTGCAGGGTCAGCCATGACTGAGCGCAGACAAAAAAAAAAAATACTATTTCATATATTTACTTTTTTCTTTAAACTTCTTATCTCTTTATTTTTTCCACATCTCTATCCAACCACAACTTTCACCTGACTCTTGTTCTTTCTTCAAATATTTATTTTGCATTCATTTTTCATTCTTTCTCTCTATATGGCCAAAAAACAACATAGCATAATTCTTTCATGCTGGTGAGTCACTCATTCAGCACTTGACCCAGTCTTGTTTACCACATAGACTTCTTTAGTACTCCACTGCCATTGCATCCAGCTGGTTTTTATATTTCTTCTGACATACCCAACTCTTTCTTCCATATAACAAAATGGTCAGAAGCCCATTGGCAAATGTTCATTCCTCACAACAGACCACACAGTTCCCATTACCCTTCTACCAGCATATGCATTCTTAACACTTCTTCATCCATTCTTATATTAAAATATTCAATGCTAAAGCCAAATAACAAAACGTCAATTGTTTTATTATTTTGTTTCAATTTTACTTGTTTTCATTTGTTGTATCTCTGTCTATGTGTGCTTTGTGTGTGCGTGCGCATGTGTGTATATCTCTCTTTGTAAAATTTGTCCTGAAAGTTCACTTTTAACAGAAAGGTGACATAGGAATCAAGTAAATAAATAAATGAAATTGTTAATTTGCTTAGACAAAACTGCATAAGAAGGTTTCTCAGTGGATTCTGGGAAGTGGTCTTTCTCTTAGAAAACCACACAGCTTTGCCAGTATTAAATATTAATATTTACAATGTATTAAATGCTGCTACTGTTTCTATTAAAATTAAAGCATTCCACAGGTCTTATACTCTCCATCCAAAATATCTTGAGTATATGTGTCAAAGATGGAATTTTTAAAAATACTTTGGAGTTTCCTTCTGGGTGGAGGGGACTCAATTCAAAGCAGCATATCTACTCCTTATATCTCTTTAGGTTGTCAGGTTTTTGCTGTAGGCACTATAACTGTTGAGGTACATTTCCCAAAAGAAGGAAGAAAGAAAGAAAAAACCCAGACCTCTTTAACTTATTGTTTTTCAATCCAGTGACATTTATCAGATTTCTTTCCTTCAACATGTTCAACTCCTCTGTGTTCCCTCAGTGACATGAAAAACAGAGAGAGAAAGAGAAAGAGAAAGAAAGAATTAGCCAATAAGCCAAGTGATTCAGCAGGACGTAAAGGGGAAAAAAAAACTTTTAGAATTGAAATTCTGACTCTATGCTAGAGTGACAGTTACTAGCAGTTGCAAAAATGAAAGAATAGTGTGTGGGAGTGTGTAGGTGGGTATTCCCTTCCTTCATTTCTTTACCAGCTTCAGGTTAGGAACATGGTTTCAACCAGATCTCAGTGACAGTTTAGATTCCATCAGCAGAACTCACATTCCACATGATGTAGAACATTTTTGTGATGACTTCTTGAAATTCCATAACAGGAAGCATAAGACATAATAATAGGTGTGTTGGATCATAAATGAAAAAAAATAGAGTCAAAATGAAAATGACAGAAAAGGGTATATAAGTTTTCAAGTTTTCCAGAAAGCATGGAATCTGTTTCCAGAGGATGATGGGACTGAACAAAAATTCAAAGGGACAGTTTTGAAAAAAATTTGAACAAGCTACTACTTCAATTAAGTCCTCCAACTGTATATTTAAATGGATTTGAGATGGTGAATCAAATGAAATGCCTTTGAATCACTCTAGATTTAGAGATTTGATGAATAATGTGGTAGAGGACTAAGTGGTGTGATAGGTTTGCTGATGCTGACATTAACAGCCAGATGGTAAGTTTTACTAGTTTACTAAAGTCCTGCCAAGTAGAAGGCTTGGGGGAATGCTGCTGTTTCTCACTTTTCACTTAGAATGTGTTTAGGCAAGTTTGCCTGGAAAAAAGATAAAGAGAGAAAAACTCAGATTTGTTGGACTACTCTTTTTTGGTTTGGTTTACTATTTTGTGTGCAATTATCTACCTTTCCCAAAATCTCTACCCTTTCATCCTTATTTTTTTCTTAATTCTCAGTCTATTTGTTGGATCTAGCTTATAGTTCCTATATTCATTCTGTCTAGCTTACCACTTTCATTTCCTACTTATTCCCCATTCCTTCCAAATCTCTCTCTCTCTCTCTCTCTCTCTCTCTCTCTCTCTCTCTCTCTCTGTGTCTATGTCTTACAGAAATGGATGAGACTTCTTACTTCTATAAGTGGGTCTGACAAACCTCTTTATGTGGATCTAATCTGACCTTTGCAAGAAGGGTTTTTTCAAATCAAATATTACATTTGAAAAGCCATTAAAAATCAATCCATTGAAGCTAGGTTTTAGGATAATAAATACTAAAATGAAAACAAGCATCTAAATTCAGATTATTCCAAAGGTTAAATTTTGTCTTGCATCATTAAATCAGCTGCTTCAGAAGCAGATTGTTTCTGTCCAAGTTTGTGATGTGACATACAAGTTTATTCTTAACTGCTTTAAAAGTAGGGCTGTTGCACTGCAGGAGAAATATCTGTTTCCTATATATCATAACATTATGGGCTCACAGAGTTGAAGGTATCTTGGGGTTAATTAGTTCATCTCAGAATTTGCAAGGAAAGCAAATGCTATAGCATTCCTTCAAGAGAAAAAGAGACCCTGAACTCTAAAACAAGTTTTATGGAAGTGTTTAACTACAATCTATTGACTTGCAGTTTTTACCAATTTGTCCTAATCCTGTATCTTAATGATTGTTAATGATCGTCTTTTCTTTTCTTTCTTTCTTTCTTTTTTTTGTATGACAACATTTCAGATATTTAAGAGTGCTTAAATATATATCTGTCTTTTATAGCATAAATGTATTCAGCCTATTTAATTGTTCAGCATAAAACTTGATTTTGAGCCTCCTCACTATTTTAGTTACAAACCTCTGAATGGTGCTGTTGTCCTAATTCTTTTTAATGACAGATGGACTCTCCAATAATAATTACACTGGAAAAATAAAGAAACATTTTTCAAACTTATTTTAAAGTGTAATTAAAATGTGTATAAACCACCATGTTTTTGAAAGTTTGTGAGTGGAACAAAAGGTATTTATTTTGTTCTATTTCTAAGTGTGCTGGAATGGCTGGAATGCTGGACTGTAACTCAAGAACCCAGGTTCAATTTCCCATCTAGCCATGAACCTCAGCAAGCAACTTCAGCCAGAAGGATATAGAGTGCTTTAAGGATAAAATGAGAGGTGATTACATGAATGTGCAAGACATCAGGGATTTTAGATGGATCTTCAGAATTGATTTCTCTCAATAGGCATTTATTTAGACAAATGAAAATATAAAGAAGCTGATAAATGGTCTACATTTTCCAACTCAGATGAAAGTATGTTTGAAGACTCCTTTCCTAAATTTGATCTGAAAGATACTTCTTCATCTTTACCTGTTTTTCTTAGGATCTTGACATATCTTGAAGACCTTGGCACCTGATCAAAACAGATTAACATTTTTTCTTTAGCGAAGCTGGCCTGAAAGCCACTGATTTTCCTAAGCTCATCACGGGCATTGTCAGCAGAAACAGACACAAATATATCAAGCCATACAATTTGCTTTGAAAAGTGAGGTTGAGGAATGAGGGAGTCTGTGATGGAGTAATAGAAAAAGAGAAAACTGTGATGGAGAGCATGGCAGTGAAAATGGAGTCAAAGTGAAAAATAATTTCTGCTGCCCACACTTCCGAGTAGCACATTGCCCACACATCCATCTAAATGCTTCTCTTCAGAGGAAAATATGTAGTGACAAGAAGGCACAGGGAGAAGATAACAAATGATGCATGGAAGTGTTATGTATGAACATAAACACAAATATGATAGCAAGCATTTTGTTTCCTTGTCCCCCCCACCCCCGTTTCTATCCTTCTATCTCTTCAAATCTGTTTGCATGCCATTATAGAGGAGACTGATTAGAAACTGTCTGACAACAGAACCAAACACCTACCAGTTTGATTGCTATGCCTCCAATAGTGATCTGCTATTGTGGTTAAGTTACCAAAAACCTTATCTCACAAACAGATAGATCATGGACCTTGTCTTCTGTGTAGGAGGGGACCTTGCCCTCTTTGCAGTCAGTATGTCTAACAGTTTAAGGTTACATACCTGTGGCTATAGTGCCACATTGCCCAGCAAGTCAGAACATTCTTAAAGACCACTGAGCTAATTCCTACTCCCAGAAGTGCATCCCTGTTAATGTCAGATTTATTCCTACTTCTCTGTGTTGGAATAATCACTGGATAGCAGCTGCAGGTAGTCACTGCACTGAATTCTCCCTCTTTTCCCAGGCAAGTAGTAGTTTGAATCTTAAGCAGTGTCTGGGATTATTCATTGTAAACATTTCCCAAGCCCAGAGGGAAAAATAATTACACAACTGTCTGAGATTTCTTCCCCCACCTTCTCTCTCGTTCTACATGGATAACTCTCCTTTAATTATTGAAACCGTAACATGAAAAGCACCATTAAATATGATAACAGTCCCTCCTTATTCTGTATTCATAGTGCTAATAAATGGGGGAAGCAGGCTTGGTAAACACATCATTTGGCTCTGATGGAGAAACAAACACACCCACAAAAAAGCAAACCTGTCCCAGTGATGCTGTCTTCTCTCAGCCTCCAGAGACAAAGCAACTATATTCTACATGAGGATTTTATTTCCTGCTCTTCATTTAATTGGAAGTTAATGTACAGCACTAATTAGATCATTAGAAATTAGGCTTTAAGGTAAAACAGAAAAAAAAATTAATATGTTCCCAAATGAATTTGACTGCCTTTTAGAAGTATTGCAGGACAGGACTCGTTGACTCCATTACATTCTTTTTAAAAAGAATTATTTAAACATATAGTGATGTCAGCCTTTCAAGGTTGTCCAGATCAGAAAACAGATTCCACAAGAAGACTAGAATTATGCTTTATTGAGATAAGCTATAGTATCAACATCTTGTAAGTCTGATTGCATTTTCCCTTCCCACCTTCTTATATCCTAGGGAATCAGGGAGAAATCAGTGTGAATCTCTTCCTAATACTGTCCCTTTCTCAGATGATCAAGCCATGCTTCTACACACTTTGTTTTTGTAACAGTTTCTGAATAGCTTCTCCAAGGTCACCTCCATGGCTTGCTACAAGTAACCAATAAAAAGCTGAAAATAAAATACATAAGACAACTAAACAAAAGAAAAAAGGAAATGCACAGTTGCATATTCAGAAGTATATTTATATACATTGTAATCTTATGGATATTCAATATTTCTATCCCACCCAAAAACATTTTTATAGATGGAGGTAATCATTTAGGAATTGTTGGTTGATAAAAGTAAAAAAAAAAAAAAAAAGGTGAAGACCATATGTGAATGAAATCACAAATGATTTTTCAAGACTCTTGCTATATTAATTGTTTTTGGCCAATGATAGTTCCTATAACTTGAAATAATGCTAATCTAAAGAAAGATGTAGTTTTGCTTCCCAGTGTTCTGCTGTAGTAAATCTGGCCGCTAACAACACAAATTCAATTAATTTTTTGTGTAGAACCATTTTATATGTCCTGGGGAAAATGGTCAATAAAGTTACCCAAGCATTAATTATTAAAAACTGTTCTGTAATTTTCTCAATTTCCTCAAAAACATTCAACCAAACTGAGTAATTAAATGGGCATTGCCACTAGAGATAGTAATATGTGTCAGTTTGATTACAATCCCCCAACATAATTTAGAAGGACTTCGAGATTAATATAATGCAATTTTAAGATTTATGTATTAATTTTACAGTCAGTTTTTGAACACTTGCCAAAATAGATTTTAAAATAATTTTATTCTATAAATATCTTTACTGAATCCAAAGTGCTCCCCCCCCCCCCCCCAATTATAGAAATGTTGTTCTAGGATGGAGGTTGGCAGCATGCATCAGCATCTATAGACCCTTAAAGTTTTTTTTTTTTAATTATCTGGTTGAGATTTTGCAAGATCTCCCAAATTTCATGAAATTTTAAGTGTGAATGCCAAAATCTTGCAAGATATCAGCGTTCTCAAGTTATGGTGAACTTGAGAGATACCAGGCAATGTTTTTTTCAAGTGTCTGAAAAGAGTGCAGAAATTATTATAAGAGGGATTTGTGGAATTGCTCAGAAGCCTCAGGTTTACATAAATAAATGAATGTACACAAATGATACATGAGTGTGGGGTTCCTGGTGCTCTCTGAGGTTGGTTGGTTGTTTGCAGATTGCAGAACTAGGTAACATCATTATGCACATTACAGAACTAGGTAACATCATCAGTGCGAGTGAATGTGGGGTTTGCTCCCTGTTTATATACAGTAGCTTGCCCTGCAGGTTGTGGTAAGGGTGTGATTTTCTCCTTGGTAGTTCCTGCCATTAAGATAAATTATGGTATTATGGAAGTTGTGGGGACCGACACAGAAATGGAGCCTCAAAAAGAAGTACCAGGGAAGGATTAAAATATGGGAGCCCCAAGCAATGGCTTCAGCATCCTTTGTATCATTACCACTTACTTCCATAAAAATGCTTAGGGAACTGAGCAGTCATACAGTATTTAAGACTTGTCAGCAGTTGAGAAAAGTCATTTAAACCTGTCAGACTACTAACATATGATTGGAACTCTAATATAGTCTGAATTCCAAAATTTGACTCATTAAAGATAAGCTATTTTCTATAAAATAGTTCAGTTTGACAAGCTAAGGTACCTTTGCAAGGTAATGATATGGGTGAAAATGTCAAGAGTACCCTACCAATAAGTAAGTTTCTTCAGGTTGCTGCTCACATAAAATGATTTTGCAGAATGATTTTGTAATGGTTACTAATAAAATAACTGTGGTGCGATTATTATAAAAAGCGGTAGCTAATGCTAAAGACATTTAGGGATACATACATATTTTTTTAAATCATAACATTATAGAGAACATTCTCTGTATCATAACATTCCTTATGATGCAAGAATGCCCGAAAGAAAGCAGATTGTGTCCAATAGGTAAGGACTTCTTGTCTTAAATGTGCATTATGTAATAATCCATAAAAGAGTGTTTTAATAGTAAAGAGAAGCAGATGTGGAAACAAAGTCACTGTCATTTGGAAATCCCACTTGCTATGTTCTGCTGTTGGCTTTCTCTGCCACTTTGCCATCTTTGTTTTCCTGTTGATTTCCCACTTGAAAGCTTGAGAGAATGTTAGGCTATGAGTCTAAATTAGAACCAAGCTTCATCCTGTCAGATGTTCTGAGCAAATCTCCTGATGATCATCTTCTGCCAGGGTCTGAGCAGTGAAGGATCAAGTGCCAGGCTGGGTAATCAATCTGAAGGGCTTTAGCAACATGTCTTGCTTGTCATTTGACAACATGTCTCTGTTAAAGAGACTGTGTCTTCCTCTAATCAATAAATCAATTGCTTTTTGAAGCTTACTTGGGATTTCTATGTGCTATGCACTTACTTCTAGTCAGTGGGCAACTGTAAAAAAATCAAACATTTCTGCTGGCATGCTTATTGGAGTGGATTCTGAGTGTAGTAGGAAAGCAACATATGGCCTAAGTTTGCATTTTGCAATGTTGAAATGGCTAGATATATTTCTGATATATATTTAGTAAACCAAGATCAGAGTATTTGGCAGTTTGAGCTGCCAGAATCTGTCCAAGTTCACAATTCTTAAAAGTCCCCTTGCAGCATCTGGACCTGGCACTCTATGCTTTCTTAGCTTCCTGGAACTTCAGAAAGTTCCCTGTGATGGACTGGAATGGAGGAAGGGGGGTGAAAACGGCGCTTTCGTCTCCAGAGCAATGCTCTGGAGATAAGCGGAGGAAACTGGCGCATCCCTAAAAATTCCAGAAGATAGTGAATAGCTGTGCCTGGGAACTAGTGGTCAGTCTGAGAAGATTTCTGTAAACAGGCGCTGGCTAATAAACCTTGCTGATTGAACCTGCATGGTCTCCAGGAGTTCTTTGGGCTAGGCCTGACATTCCCTTGTCTGAGAGTTTTCTTATTTTAATAGCACTAGGGATAGACATCCTTCTAAACATCCTGCCTATTCTTTGTATTAATATGGTAGTAGGTCTGGCTTTTGATTTTTTTTTAAATCAATTTCCCACAAACCCTTTGTTGCTGTTGTAAATCATTCTGCTTTAATTTAGTAGCGTGTAAATTTTCCTGATCCAGGTTTTTTTTTTATTAAATACAGATTGCAATAATATAAGCTCTTTTTAAAATAATAACAGTCACTGTTTGCATGAAGCTTTTGGAATTATACCTTTTTACTTCTTCATGAAGACTTTTGATAGATAGGAACTCTATCAGTCCTTGATCCTATCATATTATTGCTGTTAATTCAATAGATTCAAATCTGCTACTACTGAAATTCATGGGGGAATTCATTTATCTCCCTAAATCGCTTACTTGAAAGTTTTATCATGATATTTGTAATGATGTGTGGCTAGTACTATTCAAAACTTACTTATTTCTTCTACCAGCAGTGTCTTCCCATAGCCTTTCTTTTTAAGCTTACTGCCTGCTTGGTCAAGCTGGCCCAAAACACTCCATAGTTTTTACTATTACTTGTTTTAGTAATCCTCGTTGTGGAGGTTAAATGTGCTCATAAAGTTGAAGTGAAAAAGGGAGAAGAATCTAAAGAAGAACCAGCCGCTGTCCTTTGAAATTTTGTCCTACAGTACTGCTGTATTAGAAGCTTGCTATTATAAAGAGAGAGAGAAACTACAGAGCCATTGGTTAATTTAAATTAATTTTGCTTAAAAGTAAAGATCCATCCCAAAAGAGATCACAAAGGGCAGCGTAGAAGTGAAAAGATGAAAGAGATTGAAAAAACCAATGTGTATAAATCAGTGCCTTCGAAAGTGATAAGGAATCTCTATTTCATTTTAGAAAGTAGCATAAAAGCTCTGTGCCATACCTTGTATGTGATCACTGTACACTCTGAATCTAACAGGGTGACTTACTGTAAGTATCCTGTTTTCTTGGATTCCCTACTTCCTAAGGTAAGAATTTCACAAATATATCCCATCTCTTCTCTGCTAATGCCAAAGGCATAAGAGAAAGCTCCAGCCAATCAGCCTGAAAGCAGTTTCCTCTACTCACTTGTATGCTGTTTAAATATGTCTTTTACTCAAAAAAAAAAAAAATCTTCTCAGTATAGTGATCCACTGTGACCTGTGGCCTCAAGACCTAGAACCTTTCAACCATTTTTTCCAGGATTGTTTACTTTACTAACCTGATGGGAATGGCTGTTCCCAACAAGCACTAAAAGGATCCTCACGAAAGCTAGCAGTGTCTTTCCAAAAACAAAACAAAGCAAAACAAAACAAAATAAACATACCAAAAAACCATTCTGATGTTTTCCTAAAGTGATGATAGCTATGATTCAATATGCAGTTAGAACAATGATGATAATCTCAGAAGGTGCCATTTCCTCTCAAATTAAACTCAATCAAGCAGAAGAATGGAGAATGCTTAATGACGGCAGATCATTACATGGGTGGCTGATGCTAACCCAGAGCAAGGCAGCACCAAATCTCCCATGATTACACATGGAGAAACAGCTGCCAAATAGGAATCAGAGTCTCCTAAATGCACTTATTCATCTGGGACACGAGGATACTGTAGGTTGTAGCTATGACTGTATAACTAAAGCATTCATGGCTCCTCCTGCATCTCCTCTTCACCTAAAAGAATATTTGAGAGCTGTCTCCTAAATTGCTTTATTCTTCTCCTTTCTTCAGATTTGAGTCTTACACATATAACCAGCTATGTGCTTCAAGAGCTTCTCCTACTGTGACAGTTGCAGCTATTTTGACATATGATGGCTGACATTCCTATCCTTTACTTCTCACTTAAAAGTTCTCATCAAGAGAAATAGCAACTGAACATGGCAGGAAGGGGACAGTAGAGGTGAAATGGGTGTGACGTGCTGCTTAGTCCTATTGTATATCCTCTCCCCACCAGGAGATGGTTACATCTTTCTTTCTGTCAGAAGTCTTGCCATGCTCAGCTCTATCTATCTAGGAATATTCCTTTAAGTCTACACAGATCTAATATATAATAATATAAATCACTGACCAATTTTCAATGTAGCTGTGCCAGCTTGACTTAGAGAATATAATAAGTTGCTGTGAACTGAAAATGAAATGAAAGTGGCTGCCATTAAAAATGGGTGAATGCAGATTATAATACTATTGCTCTATGGAAGAGACTCCCTGGAAGCCATGTTTCAGGATGAATATCCACCCTGCCATGCCACTCACCTCTTTTCTTCTGTCATGCAGTTACATTTCTGGGCTTGGGAATAATAAAAATACACACAAGAGCCTCTAAATCCTCTGAAGTAGAATTATCTACATTTTCCTCCTATCCTTAAAATGACACTGCTGGAGAAAAAAAAAATGAGGAGGAGGAGGAGGAGAAACAAAATAAGCAAAGGATTGTTGCATACCCCCACCCCCACTGCCCTTGCATCTGACCACACATGTGGGGCATGGCACATGGCTAAATATGTAAGTAGGCACGTTGGCACTACTTAAAAGGCTATTAGGGGCTAATCATGCAGGACAGGTCTCAGATTCTTTGATCCAGTGGGAAGCAAGGCCATTCACTGGCAATTCAGTTGGTAGTCGTTTTGTGCATATAATATATTTGCCAGCAAAATAGGAAGCTGCTGAACCACTCAGTGCGTGCTTTGAAAGGCTTGGTCAGTGAAATCCCTGGACTGATGAAGGAGATGTTTATCCCTCTGTGTGGCCCCTCGGTGGCTATTTATTAAGCTAGGAAAATAGCTATACTTCAAAATAGTGCTACTGTGAATGCAGACTGATCTGATGCAGGATTTTCTTTCTGTACTGGCAGGTTCTGTACTGGCAGTATAGTAACAACAAGCCAAGGCAATAACAAGTTTGTTTTTTGTTTGTGAGCAGTACCGGAAATTGGGCAGAGTAGCATTTAAAACAGGAAAGTTACTCATTGCCCAATATCATCTTACATAGGATCCCTCAAACCCAGCAGCAGCATCATTTGCTAAGATAACAATTGCTATCATGCTGTCTTACAGAAGCGAGCTGGTAATTTTTGGTAGTGCAAATGATTGATTGGCAGTAGTGTTTAAAGCCAGAGAGGGAAGGTTTTGCAGACTTGAGTGATTATAGCCCTGTCCAAGCAATCAGCATCTGAGGTATTCTGAGCATAGCACACAAGCAATCTGGATAATTTCCCCTCCTCTCCTCAACATGGCTTTAATTACATTGGCTACTGAATTGCTTTACATATTAAATGTGAACTGAGCAGCAGGGAAGTGTTCACATATATGGCTGTGCATGCATTGGCTTACATGTGAGCAGGACCTTGCAATCACAGGGACCTAGATCACATGGAAACCGATTCAGCTTTGCTAATGTAGATTCTTGCACTTAACATATATGTGCAGGTAGTCCTCAACTTACAACCACAATTGGAACTGAAACATCCATCACAAAGTGATGCAGTCATTAAGTGAGTCACACCCAATTTTATGACTTTTTTGCTGTGGGCCATTAAGTGAATCACAGTGGTCATTAAGTGAATTATTGTCGTTAAGTGAATCTGGCTTCCCCAATTATCTTTGCTTGTCAGAAGTCCCCTGGAAAGGTTGCAAATGATGATCACATTACCCTGGGACACTGCAACCATTGTAAATACATGCTGGTTGCCAAATTCCCAAATTTGGTCACATGACTGTGGGAATGCTGCAATGGTCATTAATGTGAGGACTGGTTGTAAGTCACTCTTTTCAGAGCTATCTTAAACCTAAAACAGTCATTAAAGAATGGTCGTAAATTGAGGACTACCTGCATCTGCAGTCACTGATGCCATTTGAATAACTTAGCAGAGGCTAGGAAATTATCTAGAGTGTTTACATGTTGAGTAGTCTGGATAATGAATACCTAAATGAAGCTTATGAAGTTTATAGAGTATATGAACCTGCTCTACCTATCAAAGGGAATACTTGCTGGAGAAAATCTGGCCAAATCCCATCCCAATGTATGTCAAATGCTGTCATTGCAGATTATATAATTGTTCCTACTGTGCAAACAAATACAAGAGCTATATCCTGCTCTTCCACTCAGTAGAAATATTTGGGTTGGCACTTATGTTCTAGAGACTCCAATTCCAATCCAACAGAATTAGTCTTACATTTTTAATGTGACTATAGGCTTTCAAACTGTCAACAGAAATGCCAGAAAAAGTAATTTATTTGTCTTTGTATAATCTGATATTCTTGAGAAATGTAAATAGTAATCTTGTGAAGATTAATCTCAGCTCAGTTAGGAAGCTTACTGCATTATTATTTTCTTAGCATTTGTCCTTCATGCTTGCGAAGTATGCTTGTTTTTGAAATGTGCTCACTTAGGTCTTACAACAAAGCTATCAGTGCATGATTTGACAAAGAGTTTTGTTTATCAGCCAGCTTGTGGCCAAGCCTGACATTGATTAGGGCTGAGAGGAGTGAGACTGATCCAAGATTATCCAGCTGCCTTCTGTGCCTAAGAGAAAACTAGAACCTGGATCTTCCCACTTCTATCTAATGCCTTAACCATTATACCATGCTGGTTCTCAGGAAGCTTCCTGTGTGATCTTTCTGTATGACACCTACCTATCTCATGCTATCCCACAGTGTTGTTATAAGGATAAACATTGAAGAGGAAGTAGGCAACTTTTACTCATGGGCATTAATATGTTCATTGACATCTCCCTTGGTACTTATGAGTGTCCTTGCCCTACCTAGCTTTTAAACATAAACATTCTTTTAATTAAAAAATAAATAAAAAGTGAGAAGATGGTATCCTGCAAAGCAAAGTGTCAGTCTTCAGAATCCATTTAGCCAGGAATATTTTGTTGCAGAGGTAGTAAATAAGAGCTAAATGAGAAATAGCCTCTTCTCTTCTTTGACAGCTCACACAAAGAACTTGGTTTTAGTTAAACTGAGTGAGTCTGAAACCTCCCCTCCTCCTGCACAATCAACAGACAAGCCTAAAGGGTTGCATTCAATGGAGTGTGAAGGAAGGTGTGTGGGGAAAATAAGGTCAAGACTGAAATCAAGCGTGGGACTGACTGACTGTAGATGGATTTTGCCTCCTTCTGCTGGAGTCCTGTAACCCTTCCAGAATCCTGAGGCTCAAGCTATATTGACTTTCTTTGGACCAGTTGGCTTAGCAAATTCTCTGTGAGGCCAGATTAGCCCTCCTCAATTTTGCTTCTGATATGAAAGGGGCAGCTGCAATGGCCCCTGTCCTTTGGGACTGCAGCTTTGAAGTCAGACATGTGTGCTACAGAGAATGGCATTTGTTCAGGTCAAAAAAACACCCAGAGATCACAGCTATGCAGTGGTAAAAAGGCAGATGAGACACTGGCAATAAACTAAAACACTTTTTCTAAACTCTGTTGGAGGTTTGGAACCCAAGGGGATGTGAATTATTGAAAAGGCTGGGGAAAAAATCTTCCCCATGTCAGCCTAAATATTTAGAAAGAGTTACCAGATATGCTCAGGAGCATAGTTCAGGCTGTAAACTATCTTCTAATATATATACACTAAGGAGTCTTTAAACAATGAGCAAAAGAGTATTCTGGTGAATTGAATCCAGTTACTTCACAAACAATAATTTGTTCTAATTAAAGCAGTTTATATTGACACACATAAATTACACAAAATCAAAATATTCAAGTAGTTTCTTTGGGGAATAACAAAAATAAAATAAATGTCTATTTTTTTTAAACTGCAGAACATTAGTAATTCAATTTGGAATGCAAAGAGAGAGAGAGAGCGCGCAAATTCGAAGGTCAGCAAGAGAAAAAGAGAAGGACTCACTTTTGTTCAAACAGGATTGGGGAGGCTTCAGTCTGGATACTGAAATTATCATTAAAGACAGAAGAAAGGGTTAAAAAGATTACTTTTCACAAGGGTTCCGGTGGACCAGTCTAGTGAGTTGTGAGAGGACAGAAATAGCCTGAAAATAATAAAAAGGGTGCAAAGAGGATGATTCTCAAAAATTTTGGGAATCTTTTTCCTCCCATCTCTCACTTGGACTTCACTGTTATAATGTGTCTCCAGGCTGCAATCCTTAGAAATTTCCCTTAAATTCTATCCTATAACCCTGATTATTTCTTCAAGTGAGAGGCACAGAGCCTGCTTTATTGAAGCAGGAGGAAGCTATGGCTATATCAAGAAATAAAAGGAAAAAATTATCTATGGAATCTTTCCATGCCATCAAGACTACTATAAAAGTAGTGGTCTGGGGATTCTCTCTATTTACAGTCTCTGTGAGATATGCTGGAAAGATTAGGGTGATGGATGGAACCTAGGGTCTCTAAGACTTTCACTGCTGCTTGTACAGGAATGCGGGATTGCCCAACTAGAGCAGGTGAGTGAATGTCCAACTGCTGATCTTGAAAGTCTTCAGTTGAAAAACTAACAACAGAGTGAACTACACTGCAGAACAGCTGTTGATTGGCTTTAGACCATCAAAATAAAGAGGCATCCTGGAAGGATAATGATATACGGTAGATAAAGTAGAAATAGAATTGTTGGTCACACAGTCAGGCAGATGTTTAGACTGGATTTGGAATTTTTATCCACCTATCAAGCCCTTCCCAAGGACCTGGGATAGGCAGATGTATTATTGTTATTGTTATTGTTATTGTTATTGTTCAAAAAAACTTGATCATAATATGTTTGACCCAGGATGTTTTGCTGTAATACTAACTCATGATAACAAAGGGTACCTGGTCTGTCCCTGATCAGTGAATCATGGCATGAGGACAGTCATAAGGCTGGCTAAGGAGAAAAAAAAAAAAAAGACTATAGAAGAATTAGAAATTTGTTCAGGATTCATAGATGGATAAAAGAATAATTCCCTTTTCCAAATTTTCCAAAGCACCAGAACATATCTGCATACTGAAATCTGCAAGGCAAGGCAATTTGCAATTTTTTAAAAATACATATAACATAAGCACATTTTTACCAAATGTAACCTTTTTTTATATATTGGAAAAATGAAAATATTAGGAATATCACCAAAAAAAAGCAAATATTAGAAGAAATATAAGCAGAAACACATGCAATTTCTAAAACATTTTTTTAAAGCATATAACTGACAGACTAAGCAAAATCAAGATTTACTCATCCTGGGAATGAATGTCCTAATTCTGTAACTATTAGTATTCTGATGTACAATAATAACTGTGATTAGGCAAGATGTGGTTATACGTTTTGAGAACCTATAAGAGAATGAATTTATAACACCCAAACATGTAGTAATCTACTCCTGCAGCTATGCAAGACCAAGGAGAATTTTCTTCTCGGCATTTTTCTTTTTCACTTCTCTGCTCTGCTGCTCAGACAATTCAAGGCTTATAGCAGCTAAGTGTGTGCATTTGTACAATAATGGACATAAATTGTATTAGATTGACAGGATGCTGACAAATTTATTAGTGGCAGAAATACCGAGAGCCTGCCAAAGAATCTATTATACATGAAAAAGAAAAGAGAGAAGGGAGGGGGAGAGAAAAATGGAGAAACTGATTCCTAAAATTATCTAATTGTTTTTACAATAACCACCAGGAATGAAGACTGTTAAGGGAAAAGGAAATTCATTTGGAAGCTAATCTCTGAGCTTATGGAAACGTCTCCCAATTTTTCCTATTCCTCTTCTCTGGCCAGATGAAAAAGGACCATGTGACTAAACTGGAAAAGAAATAGAAGATGATTTGGATGTGCAAGCCAGATACGGTGCTTCTAAGTGTGATGTAGTGTATCTTGGGTTGAAAGAGGGAAAAATTGATCCTAGTCAATACTGGTCTCTGCTGCATCAGGAATTTTGCCTATGTAATCTCACAAGACAAGACAAGGAGCAACTATTCTTGTATAAATCAAATTATGGAGGAATACAAACACTGATATCCTGTATTCTGGATTCCAGCATTTCTCCTATCCTGCTTATAGCTTAAGACAGAAAAGATCTCAAATAGTGTTTTGCAGCTGAGGGAGAGATACTTGTGATTGTGACAGTGAAAAGACAGATTCTAAAGTGCTAATGATGGTTGGTTCATTAATGACAGGAAAAGGCAAGAATGGGTTTGAAATGTTGCTCAAATGAACGATGTAGCACAGAATGCTGGATTGGGGAGTACAATGGCATAAAGTGAGAAGGAATGGTTAAGGGACAACTCAAATGAGACTTTAAGCAATTCAAACTCTTTGATTCACAAGTGGAATAGACAATGCCTTTCCTCTCATACTTAAGATGTCATATTTACTGGATCATTAGAGCCATTTCATTATTTTACAAATAAGTGGGAGGAATAAAGTAAGAATTCTGCAGTCTAAATCCTTCGCTTTTAACTTAATCTTTAAATTTAATCCAACTAACTTCAACAAAACTATTGTAGAATTAAAACAGTCAGTAGGAGTGTGAGAACTGGCTTGATCCTGTTCAAATGCTGGGTGAAAAATTCTGTTTCATTCTGGACTTCCTGCCTTCTGCCTTTTTAACTGAAATATTTTATACTGTTTTAATTTACTGTTTTTGTTATTGTGCTGTATGCAACTATGCAGGAAATTATATACAAATATATTAAATCTATAAACAAGATTACGGTGAAAGCTACTTGTTAGGAATGCGTAGATCAGACTTCTGGGAAGAAATGAAGACAGCTCCACAAAAAGCAGAGCCAACAATCGTAGTGGAATGAAGAGCTGGTGAGTAGACCTGCTCTTTGTTACAAGAAGAGAACTTGAGATCACCCACAAGTGCTCCATACAGTTGCTCCTCACAAGGAGACTGCAAGACAGAGGTTTCCAGCAGGTTTAGAGCTCTGGGAGATGAGGGAATAGCCATCTTGCTCAATCCACAGTCAGCACCCTCAAAAGGACACTGGGTTCGCATACTTCATTTTCTAATCACTTTCAAAAATGGTTTGTTAACTGCTTTTCAGCTATTAGGACCTTTGGATAAATAAGTTTTATAGCACCAGGTAAGTTTTCTTCAATCCTTAGCAAAAGAAGTTTTAAATACAAGTTTAAGGACTTATTTTTTTTTCTGAAATAAACAGCAAAAGGGTGATTAAAAAATTGATTTTATAAAGTTACAAATGGACCAAGGGTCAAGATAAATTTGGAATAGGTTTTTGGAATTATTTATAAGAATCCTTCCCATGAGAAAATACCTTTGTTTTGAATTCTTAAAAAAAAAAATGATAGGATGGGTCTTTGAAGGCTAGACACTAGAGGGAACTAGAAGGAACTAAAGATTACAATTAAAGGAGAACATTTAAATTTGACTTATTAATAATGAATGGAGCAAAATATTTTAACATTTAACATGCTGAAGGGTATTTTTGAACAATGGACTCAGAAGTAAATTTTAAGAGTATCTGCCTTTATAGATAGACTGTGTTTAAAAGATATTATGGAAGAGGAGTAGGTTTTACCTGACAAGATTGAGACTGATCTGAAAGTGGATTTAAAAATAACAAGCTACAAGAATGATATGGAAAATGATGCTATAGTGGTTGATGTCTTAATAATTAAAAGGGATATACAAAAAACAAACCAAGAAACAAAATTAACCTGGATAATTTTCCTATATTGGATTTAAAAAAGAGGCTTGTTAACATTTTGAAGAATTTTGTGAGAAGGGAGAAAGAGAAAATGAAAAGAAATCAAGTTCTATGATATTATTTGAAGGGACTAAAGATCAAGATTGTTAATAGTAAAAGAAGGAATATAAACTTGGTTTATTTGATCAAGAGTATATGTTGTTATCTCTGGTAACCCTTAATGGACTTTTGCTGGTCAGGATTGAAATGACAAGGTTTTAAGGAATTGTTGATAGATAAGAGATGGGATATGGGAAGAAGAGATCACTTATATTTTAAGAGAAGGTGATAAGTTACTAAAATTGTTGATACTTTTGGTGATGAAAGGGAAAGTCATTTTTTAATATATTTCTTTTATTTTTCTTTACTAGTTTCTTATTTTTTCTTTCTTTTCTTTCTATTTTTTTCTGCACCTTTTTTTTTAGTTTGTATTAATTTTTTATCGGCATAGTTGTAATTTTTAATAAAATTACTGTTAAAAAAAAGGAATGTGTAGATCAGTTACAGTGTGATTCAAACTGCCAGTTCAGATCATCTATTCAATCCAATTCAATAATTCAAATCAAGTTTAAAAATCAAGTTTATTCAATTTGATGCTTCAGATTGGACCATTAAGTTGCATTGATTCACTTTTCTGAATCAGTTTGAAAAAGAACATCTGATTGCCTTTAAAACAAATCTCTGAATAGAAGCTTCAGCCATACTATTTATAAGAAAGTTGCAATGCACTTCAGTGTTATTCAGGATGGGTGGGAAAAACTTTTAATCAATTTCAGTGGACTTATGGGCACATACATGGTTGAACATATATAGATTTGACACTGAAGACTGTAGTCAAAATAGTAGTCTGGGGAGCTATGCCATTTAGAAAAACATTTTTTAAAAAATTTCAGTTTCTAATGCTGTACAACAGAACAAGAGCAGAAAAAGGAGAAGTAGAAATCCCATAGAAACAACATTACTTTCATTTTAAATACCAAAGTGAATAACATTGGCTCACCCTAACACATAAAGGTCCTCTTTTCTTTTGAAGCCCATCTCATTTCACTTGGCAGGGACATCTGGAAAAAGACCCAGAATAAAACCTCACATTTGTTAAACCACTCCCTCTCACCATTCCCATTGTTCATCATTTTTCTCTTTGCTCTTTCTAGTTTACTCTTTCAACATCTTTATTGGTGTCTCTTCTTTATGTGTCTGTGCGTGTCTGTGTGTGTGTGTGTGTGTGTGTATATATATATATATATATATAGAGAGAGAGAGAGAGAGAGAGAGAGAGTCTAATTAGGAGCTCCCTTCATATAGAAAGTTGTGATATATTGTACATCAAATTTACAATTTTTTACAAGTCAACAGATATATAGCAGAGAGATGTGGGCAGGGTGTGTGTTTTGTGGATGGTGGAATAGTAGTAAACATTTTGATAATGGATGGATATCAAGTCTGCACAGCTCAAAACATTCCTTACGTTGACTTTTTGAATATGGCAGAATGAATTGAGTTTCTATCTTATGAACATGTTCATAGTACTTTGGTAAAATGTAAATAAGAGACATTGTATTTTCTCTCAAATGGCATATATCCAAATTAAAATGGTTTCACATTAACACTTTCAGTTATTCCTATTTTATAGGTTATCCTAATAACAAAATTGGGGGAGGGAGGTGGGGTAGAGAATGGTCATGAAGATAAAAATAGCAACTTTAGTGAATTGAATGGTTGCTTTCTGACAAACCAAAACTTGGTCTGCATTCTAAGAAGCTAAGTGAGAGAATGAACAGATGTATATCTAAAAAAACTATGGTGATAGCATCGTTTTAAAGAGGATGGAATGATAGTAATAGTAAAAATGAACCCTTAGGGAGCTGTAGCCCAGAATTAATCACTGCAGACAAATTATTCAACCTGTTTAATGCTTTATGGCAAAGGATCCAAGGCTGCTTAAGTAAATGGAAAGGTTCAATGGACTTCAGTGGCCTTGAATAATTAGTGAATGATTTATGGGCATATTTGGATTCTGTTCTTCTAGTTTAGAGGGGCCTATCTTATTCCCCCTCTGCCAGTAAATGAATTCTTTCGTGATCTAGGTGGGTGCACATTGGACTACTGTTGTGCCAACCAACTGGGCTTTCCATAATTACATGGTCCTCTTTCTTTGGCTTCCTTGGATGGTTTCAAAGGTGCCAAGAGCATTCAGGATAGCTTTGTGGGCACTTCTTCCAGCTCTATTTGTAATAATGCTGGGGGGAGGAGGGGGATTCCTGACACTTCTTTTTGAGGAACAGGTCTTGCCAACAAAAGCCATTTCCAAAATATTGCTACCAGTGAAGATGGGGAAAATGAATGCTGCCAGTGCAAAGTTGTTGTATGCGCCTGAATAAATGAATGAATGTTTGCAAATGGTATTTTGAAATGCTGGTCAAGCTCTCGTAATAATAATACTTCACTATTAAGGAAAATGGAAAGTCAGCAGGTATAACTCATGTATTACATACCCATCTCTGGTGAATTATTTTAAAAATTGCTGTAATAGTCATGATATGCTTTTAGTTCCATTGGGTGGCAGCAATCAAGTGTCCAAGTTATAGCTGTTTGTACGACTCTGATTTTTTTTTTAAAAAAAAACCCTTTAAAACCTTAATAACAGGGAACATAGCCACTTTGATTACTAACAAGTTATAGCAACCTGTATTTTAAATGCTACACAATTCCAAGGAGTTCTTATAATCAGATCTTGACTGAAACCTTGTATCTTGACCTATCGGTCAAATTGTTCTGGAGTACAATAACACCAGCACATGATTCTTAATGCTGGGTGCGTATTATTCTTCATGACTGAACTAATAGTAAATATTAACTACACTATAAGGAAAGCTCCTAGACTATGGCTGTGTTCAAACGTTATGGTACCCCATGGTTTTTCATACATGGTTTGCCTCAACAAATTACAATAGCTGGCTTCCCATAGAGTATTTAAACAAGGAACTACGTTATATCTTAGTGCAATATTTATCTATGTGAGAAAGCTTAATGTGTAGCTAGTCTTCCTCAATGTTGTGTCTCTGGATGTGGCCTGAGACAAGGCTGTTGCAATGCAATCAAAGTAGAAGGCACAGTGTTGGAGAGAGCTGTACTGCACTAGAGAATCAGATTCACAGCCTTTTATGATTTGGGAGCTATTTATTTCAGCCCTGAGGGAATGTGCTGCATGTGTCAGGAAAGCAAAAATGGGAATCGTCATATCAATTCAAAGCTGCTTTATGAACATTTTTACTAGGGAAGGTCCAAAGAATCTTTAGTACATTCTGATCTAAACATTTAGATCTGTGCCATGGAAAATCTGCGAATGAGTGAACAGTGAAAATCCAATAGCTCCGAATGTTCACATAGAATTATTTTAAATTGCTAATCAGGAATGAAGCAAATGACAACAATCAGAATCAGAAAAGAGCACTATTTTTTTTTCTATTTTGCCACAGATGACAATATGTACCAAATTATCCCAGTTTCCTCATGAATTTGGTTTCAAACAAGTATGATGCACATTCCTACTTTCCAGCAGCTGGTAGAACTGATGTCTGAAAATATTAGTAGAAATGAAGACTTAGCACATTTTTCTTGCAACAATTGAATTTTTTGCCTAGAGTTGAACATTCATTGCTGAAGGAATGGAAACCTCTTTCTAGCCCCAGCTTTTTCGACAAGATGTTTTCCAGAATTTGGAAACCCACTGTTGACATCTCTGTATATCCATAAACATCTCAGCCTCTTCTTGCTAGCCTTCACCTTAGTGTTTTTCCTGAGTAGGCAATGTCATTTGTGGTTACCCCTGAGTGACCTTCTGGCTTGGTATTGAGAAGCTTTTGCCCATACTCACAGCAGGACCTAAATGAAATAGAATGAGGCTCCAATTACAGATTTAATGAGGATGAAAGCCCTGATTCCCACCTCTTGCTGTGCTCCCAGCTGAAGAAATTTATCTGACTGTTACTACTGGACTGACATTTCAATCTGTATGTACATATGCTACTGGCTTTGTGTTTGGTATAGAACATTTTTCAGACTTTCTGTTTGAAGAAAGTGAACTTATTTAAATTCATCATCCATACTTTTTCTCACAACAGTCCTTTGGTTTCCTATTAGGGTTTTATTTATTTTATTTGGTTTGGTTTTCCAGGTAGTAACCTTTGGTGAGTGATTGCTCTATGGCTAAAGAATTCCTCTCCTATGTTTCTGTTTTAGTTATGCCATTACAGGTAGTTCTCGACTTATGACAATTCATTTAGTGACCATTCAAAGTTACAATAGTGCTGAAAACCTGACTTATGACCAGTCCTTATACTTACGATGGTTGCAGCATTCCCATCAGTCACATGATCAGAATTTGGGTACTTGGCAACCGGCATGTATTTATGATGGTTGCAGCATCCCAGGGTCACATGATAGGTAATCCCAGCTGGCTTCTGACAAGCAAAATCAGCGGAATTCATTTAACAACTGTGATGGTTTGCTTAATGACCACCGCAAACAATGTTGTAAAATTAGGTGCAGTCATGTGATGATTTGTTTAGTAATTGCACTGCTTAATGATTAATTTTCTGGTCTCTATTGTGGTCATACGTTGAGGACTACCTGCAGCTTAACAGTTCAAAGATACAGTGTTCATAGCCATTCATGACCTCTGAAACTAGTCTAAGGTCTTAGACACTCAGTGTTTTATATCAAATCATTTTCTTAAGTATTTTTTTTTCTTATTACTAAAATAAACACAAATGTTAGCAAAAGGTACACAATTTAACATGATATCACATTCACAGAGTCATATTAATGACTTTTGCCTACTCAAGGCTATTATAGAAATTGTTTCTCAAGTTGGTCTGTCATACACTGTAATGTCTAAGCAGGAAACTGAGCTTATGTTCCTTCTTAAGAGCATAATATGCTCTTGTATTGTATTTTTCAACTTTACTTGTTTATTTAGTAATTAACATCTCAGGTTTTATCAAAGCTTATAAACTGATAGTCCAAATCTGGTTTCATTTCTATGTTGTAAAATATCCTTTTGTCAAACATATTATTAATTCTTGTGGATAAAAATTTACACTGGTAAAATGGTTTTCCCAAACCACTGAATGTCTGCACAGTATCTTTCTTTTACAACCCACTGTTATTCTCTGTAGGTTAGGTTATCAAGAACATGCACAATTATTTTACAGCTTTAATATCCTACATTTTTATTGACCTTTCCTTTTTTATTGATCCAATGTCACCTGATATCAAGCAAAGGAACTAGGGAAAACAGCCTGTTTTCTGTCAAGCTAACAGTGTTTACTTCTCAGAATGCTGGTTTGTGTTAGATATGGCCTGTATAAGCAAGTGCTTTTTCTTTAGGGATCTTGTATATTTAATTCACTAATATTTCCTCCAACCCAAATTGGACAGGTGGGGCTTCCTCTGTCATAGTTTGTCAAAGGAACCCTTTATTTTTTTGACCCTCTGTGACCTCATCAGAGGCTTCAGAAATGAGAGAAAAGTAGAAACATCATGTCATGTCAGCTCAGATGAGCTCATGCTTGGCACTAAGAGGACAGATGTTATAGATTTTGATATATATGTCCACTTCTGCTTCTTTATTCTGTATATCTGATTGAAAGAATTCTAGAACCACAAAAAACAAGAAAACAAAAACCCTTGCCTATGAATTTTTGTCAAAAGTAAGGCATGTGTTTATGTGTTTAGGAAATTCATCCTTGGACAAAACATGAGTTTTGAAAAGAAGCCACCAGAATTGTGATAAATCTAATTAAATTTCTCAGTGCGGTATAGGATCTATATCTCCCTAGGTTAACATTGTATTTTGGCTACTAAGAAATGTCTGTCAAATACTGCTAAAGCAAAACAACAGATCAATTCTGAAAGAAATCAAAAGTATGCTGATAAGTTCTTTTAAAGTTATAATAGCACAAAATAATGATAGAAATAAAAATACAATACAACCCCAGTATTGTTAAATCTCGCATGAAATGAAATTCTGTAGTACAAAACAATATTAACCATGTTTACTTGAAAGCTCCACTGAACTTACAGGGGCTTACTTGATAGGCAGACAGACAGATGGACAGTTTTTACGATTATAGCCCCTTTTTTTCCCCCTTTAAATCATGGGTAGACTAGGAGTACTACCACATGAGGTTTTTCCAGCCATTCAGAAGCAGCTCCAAATTTATCTGATCCTGCAACAATGGCACTGTGTTGGTTTATGTGAAACAACATGACGTCTTCTTCTCTCTATGAAACATGCAAGGCTTATGGACAGCTTGTTCCATTTGTAGGAACTTTTGCTTCGCCCCTCTTGGGTGCTGGACTCAAGTGCCTATCAGGTGCCTCTCTGTAGGATGTTTTATAATAAATCTTTCTCTCCTCCTTTGTTTACCACCATAATCCACCACCATAATATGAGATTTGTTAATATGTAAAACATGAAAATGTTCTTTTCTTGTAAACACAGACGAGTACTCATTTTTTTCCAACATGCATCACAGAATTGCATTTTACAGGTACTATAAGAAAAGCACTAGATTCTATTAAAGATATTGTACAAACATACATTTTGTGACTGGAAATTATAACTATTCACAGATATGTCCCAGATTTTCAGTGAAGAATGAGCCTTTCAGCTTCCCTGTAATAGTCTCTGGAATGGTGATCTTTGGAATATTACAAATGCTTTGAACCCTATACAGGCAATGGGGCCAAACTGGCTTCAAGTTAAGCAACAAAAGGCAAAGTCTTTGCTTTGATTTTGGCATTGTGGGGCTGCTGGGCCTAGCCACCCCTTTCATTTTCACTATGGCCCAGAATATAGTGTTTAGTGCTACCTAAACACTCAAGGCTTCATGGAAAATTGAAAAGGTTCTTAGTGTACAGATTAAATCTAAGGATCACACAGGAAAAATCAATAGGAGATCCTGACAGGGTTCCAGGGTCATCATTTGCCCCATAATGCTAGATACTTACTCCAAGATCTCTGATGGCATGTACTGAATATATTATCATCTTCTGACAAAAAGCAATGTTTCCCTATCATAAAAGCAGTATAAGAAGAGGGGAGCACAACTGGCATATAGTACAGGTGTTGTTTTTGGAGCCATTTCAGATGAAAACAGCACATGGCAAACATAATTTTGCACATGCAAATCTAGTTAAGCTAACAAGGTCCTTAATTAGGACTTCTATTATCTTTTAATCTTTCCTTAAAGGACATGATTACAATGCTCATTCTTATGATATGGCAGATTAATCTTTCATTTTTAATGTGTTTCTTTTCCTTCCCTCTTTATTCTCATCCTGCAATAATGAGTAAAAAAGGAAGGAAATGGAAAGATGAAAGAAGGAAGTTTTGGGTGAGCGTAACAGCCTGGAACATGTAAGAAATGCTAAGCTATTACAAGGGAGTGAATGAGTGGCAGACAATATTCATGTGTATGTATGTGTTTCTGTTATTTCTCTTTAAATGTATGAAAGGAAGAGGAGACGTCAAGCAGAAATAAAGAAACTTTGGTGCAGCAGGATCCCCAGGTTTTTTTAAAAAAAGTGGTTGTGTTTAGCAGTAACCACTTTATGTACAGAGGTAAAGAGCAGACAAGCCATTTTAAGTGTTAGAAGGCAATCAATGGACCCACCAAAAGAGTAGGAAGACAGATTCATTTAGTTATGCCTGCCCCTTTAAGCTCTCAGGGACAGCGTTTTAAAACAAATACAGTCTCCTTTGAAGCTTTAGTCTGTCAAACTATTAAATCAAAACTTAATGTCAAACTCAAGCAATAAACCATCTTGGCAGAACAATTTATGTCCTTTTACTCTTTGCCTCCCCAATAGACAAATCTGGAATGCCAACCTTGGCTAAGGAAGTCTAAGCCATCCTTTGCCTTGATAGTAATAGCTCTTTTGCTTCCCACCTGGCATTCCTATATGAGAAAATACCTCATTCCTCACTAGGGAAGTGAGCTGTTTAAAGGCCAGGTCCTCAAAAGGTTGGGGAAGTTTTACAGGCTTGAGTAGACAAGTGCAGCAGCAGCGGCATCTTTGGCTTTCTCTTGCCATCAGCATGAGTTCACTGTCTTTCTTTCCATAAACCTTCTTTAATGTCTTTGCTGATGAAGCTTACTGCCAAGAAGGCTGGATTTTCCTTTCACCAAAATGTGGCAACGTGATACAAGCCCTGCCCCTTTTGTATATGTGTTGACATCTGCCACGTTGCTTTTTTAGCCCTCCTCCCTGCCTCTGCCTTGGTACAAAACCTCTTAACCTCTTTAGAAGTTCTTGTTATACCAGTCTTCCATTTTCTCCTCTGCCTCCTTATGAATGTATGCATCCTGTGATGATTACAAAGTTCTGTAAGAGATTATTGAAGAAAGATTGCATTCTTGACTGGTTTATTGGTAGGTATGTACATGTGTTCTTTTAATGGTGTTCTAGGAAATGTTAGGATTTCTCAGAACCTGGTTTTAGTCAGTCCCCATTAAAAAAAAAAAAAAAGCTTTGGCCCATGTTCCTTTTTTTCCCACCAGCGAGGGGGAAAATTACAACAAGAATATTTTCAAATGCATTCTACGTGATATCTCTGTGCAATGCTCATGTAACTAAGTTGTTGATTAATAAAAGTTTGCAGAACCTGCCTGTGCAGATTTATTTGCCATTGAGCAAAAACTTTTTGGACATGAGATTTTATCACTAGTTGTAGGTAAAAAAGGAACAAGAGCCAAAATTTTCCTGAAATATAGTGAGCTCACTTCTTATTTTCTCTCTAATATGAAATGAAAGAGAAATGCTGGGTAAATTTTGGGATTTTTATATATTACCATTTAATGTTCCTTTAGAGTGGCTACTGCTTTGCTGAGCTTCCCATTTTCCTGTTGATGCTTCCATTTTTTCTTAAACAATTAACTTGGCCAGCTATTTTATTATTTCTTGGCTTAAAGGTTATATGCCTAAGTGGGCTTTAAATAGAGAATCTCCAAATCTATTTTCATGAGCAAGTGACATTTATTCAGTAAGCAATAAAAAGGGGAAATAAAATATTTTTAAGGTCTTCATTGATACTCTACCAAGTGCTAGTCTGTGACATATTTCTTGACTGTTTGTTCCTTTACTGTTGGCAGTCAATCCAAAAAGGCAGAAGCTATCCACCACTTAAGTATCTTCACTGTCAGTTCTAAGGATTACCTCAATGTTAAAATTGCAAGGCCACAGCTGGCTTACAAATTTCTACATTTTGATAACATAACTATTTACAAGCCGTTCTTCACATGCAGGAACAGTCCCAATAAGCTTGGCCAATTCTCTCTATGAACTGGTTATATCTTCAAAAGCTTACAATCCCTGGTTTATCACTAATATGCAGGCATTCTTCTGAAGACTGCTTGATCGGGAGATATTTGAACATTTAAAAGCTATATATTTATATGTTGTTCCAAAATAATGATTATCCACCAGGTGCCTTTTCAGCTTTTCTTTCGGTGTCATTACCTAAATGTAGCAGTGTTATGTTATATTCAAGAAAAATACTCACAAATAGTATAGCGATGAGCAGATTCTTTGTTCATAGTTATGGGATATATGAAATTAGGCAGGATCTGGGGAAGGTATCCAAATAGATCCAAAACTCAGAGAAATATGGTATTCCAAAGTAGAAAACCTATTTTTCACAGTACTAGAAAGCTACTCAGTAACAGCAGATCATGTGATCATGCTACAGTCACATGAACCAAATTGTATGGTAGATCCAGATGCCAGTGCTGTTCTCCTGTCTTTTCAGAAGTACTATTACAGAACATAATGAAAAACACTTGCTCATCTTCCAATGTGATATATGTCTTCATTTGTCAGCAATTCCCAACCTCAATTTATATTGGACAAACTGGGCTGTCTCTATATAAAAGAATAAAATGGGTAGAAATCCTAAATCAGAAATGTCAGTGTTGAAAAACCAGTAAGGGAACATTTCAGTTCCAACAAAGAGACTGTCGGTGATCTGAGGTCAAGGCAGTCATTACTGAGAAAAGACGCTCCCAAAATCAATTCCATCATGAAGTGGCCAAACTATAATTCATTCGATAATTTATAATTTCTTATGGATTAAACCATGAGAATGAGGTTTCTTACGTTAACTGGCTGGTTCCTGCAAGAAAATATTTATAAAATGTAATTAGAAGTTTGTTAGTGGTCAGTTATTTCTATTTTTTACTTCTTTCACTGTACTCTCTATTTTCTCCTCCCCTCCCCCCAAAAAACAAGTCTATGCATATAGAATATCCCTCCAAATTATACTTTATGCATTTGATGAAATAGATTGTGATCCACAAAAGTTTGTTTCACAATGAATCTGTTTGTTTTTAAGTTGTCCATCTGAAAATTGATACCAATATATCATCGTCAGGCAAAATCATAACCAGGTAATGTTAACTTGTTTTTATTATTCCATGTACTGGCTATAAAAAGAATATAGAACTCTGAAGAAAATCACACTCTTTTATCTGATGTAACACAGTGCACTTGGATGTGATGTTTCACCATCAAACATACCTTTCTAAGATCAGTCAAAATAACACAATTATATGCAAGCTTTTGAGTTTCCCAGAATTCTTCATTCAATATGTGAGTCAGAATTCAGAACTTGAATTATCTTTCAAGAGTATCTTTTCTCTGCACTAGACTTCAAAGTGATTTTAAAAAAAAATTGACTTGTGCTACAGCACTTACTTTGGATTGATATTAAAGGAAAAAATTAATTACCAGGATTAGTAGGATTCTGTGAATTTTTGAAATATGCACTGTACATAAAATCTGGTTTTGTTTTTAAATCCATGGATTGCAAATCAACAGTTGTAAAGATGATTAATAATTTTCTTTAGGCCTATAGTTGACTCTATACAAATCAAAATCAAAATATACTCACTTATGAAATATTAACATTGGGCTGCTAGCTTTTCTTTTGAAATGCTGCCTTTTTATGTTTGTGAAGTTTAAAGGCAATTAACCCTCTTCTCTATCTCCAGCATACAGTGAGATAAACTTTGCATTTGGGATTTCAGTGTAGTTGTGTGCGAGCAACAATATTTTCCCCTTTTTCCAAGTTAAGAAAGAAAATTAATTCAAGCTTTATATCATTTTCCCTTATCAATAACTACCAGCTTGCCATACAACAGAAGTTAATTTCAAATTTCTGTTTCATTCTCTATATTCAGTATAAAACTATATTTTAGATACATAGTTGAAAAGAGTTAACTTCAGAAGCTATTTCAAATTTTTTAAAAAGTGTGCATGCCATTCCTAAATATGTATAATTGGAAGAAACTATCAGTTATTTACTTTAATTAGGTATTTCCTAGTTAATAGAACCTAGCATTACATTCGCAGATAATTGATAATGGTTATAAGCTGAGTATTTCTCTTGATGAGCGGGGTATGTCAACTTCAATATTCAGTTCAGCCCTCCTCCCCCCTCATTATTTTGAATTTGTAAAATAGATTAAGTTACAGTACTGATCAGTTCCATGAAATATCCATGCATGAAAATAATACCATGTCACTTTAGGGACTGGGAAATAACTTATTTCCATTTGGAACAATTTTCAAGTTATATTAGTGTGTATATGTGCATATATACACACTAATATATATATATACATATATATACAAGTGTGTATGTGTACATATATACACATACAGAGAGAATTAATATATATTCAGGTAACGTATTTTAATTTTCTTCAACAGAATATGTTGGTTTATATCATGAAATAGGAAGTTTTTACTTTTAAAAGGCAATTATATAAAATGATGATATACAATATGATACGTATTGTGTACATATCCACACCCATGTAGGAAAAATAGAACTAAATTGTAGAGTACAATAAAACAGAGACTATTCAAGGTTGCAACCTTTTGGAGTAGATACCATGACTATATGGACAAATTATCTGAAGTATACAATTGCAGTTCCATATAGGTAAGTCACAGCCAGCATGGTGTAATGGTTAAATGAATAAAATGATGGCTAACCCTCGCGTAAACTGCTTTGAGCTCCTTGAGGAAAATTAGGATATAAATCAAATAAATAAATAAATACGTCATATATACATACATACACACAGACATACATACAGTTTGTACTCACTCTGAATCATCCATGCACTTGGACAGTACATGGATTTTCAGCTTTTCACTTTAATGAATCAACCGGTAGACTTCATTGTACATTTCTATCACAATCTAAATATCATACCCTCCAATTTTGCAGTACTTCTTTTGTCATCATTGGCAGACTATCACAATGAATATTTTAAATATGCCACATAAATAAAATTGATGACAGTAATGATACATGCATATTATATATTAGATTGTTTAGAACTCAAAGTGTTTATTTCTTTGACATTTCAAATGATGGTAGCTGAGGATTAAAATTAAGCAGCATACAACAGCTGTCTATATCAGGACTGAGGTCACCATGTATTGAACATTATTAACTTCTCCCTCATTGAAGTTACAGAGTTCTTCAAATTAAAATGATTGAGTTTAGTTTTTAGTCAATTGCTAATGCAGCAGCTGGTTCATATTGACCTTGGTTATGAAAAATAAAGGTACAACTCTCTTTCAAAGTAATATTTTCATTGGAGTCACATTTCTGTCATTAAGGGCCATCGTTAGTCTTGTAGCACTGCTTACTCTGAAGAATCAAGTCTTTCATTCTTTGGCCATTTGACTGTTCAATTCAACAGAGGTATGTATGCATGTTTTAAGCTGATCTTTTAATGAAAAGCACAAAATAAAAGAGGCCAAATTAATATCCTTTCAGGACCATAGACTCTGAAATTTTGATCACATAGACTTTTGTGAGGTTCTTAGCTGCATGGACCACTCCTCTACAATACTGTGAATATTTACTGGGCCAGAGGAGGAGGTCACACACAAAAAGTTTATTCTCACAAGATTCATAAGGGAAAAAAAAAAAACCTTCACCCAATAATTGATGGTGCTTCAATATGAGCTGGTGTTCAACAGGTTAGATGTTTTTAGAAACAGACATAATAAATTTATAGATGATGGATGGTTGAGAATTTCATTTGGTCTATGCATCATGAAATAAGCTATCTATTAGAGGATAATTCTCTTTCAAATGTTGTACCTTTCTGAATTTTGCAGTGTGATTTTTGGTTCGAAAATGGACCAAGCTGTATGGGGAAACCATATTTTTTTATATAAAGCTGTATTTAGCAACCATATTCAGAAAGTAAACATTTCTTAAATATCCATTTCAACATTATTTATTTATTTCTTCTATTAATAGAATGCCACACTTGTACAAGATTCCACGATTTACTATATACAGTTAAAATAAACCAGAACATAATAAAATACCATTTGATATTCATAACAGTTGAACAAAAAACCCAAATATTTTCTTTTTTTAAATAGGATAGGTGATCTCAAGAAAGAACTCATGAGAATTTATAGAAACCAATTCATTCTTCACTTCTGAGGCTCCTATTTCAAAACTATAGCTCAATTTAGCCACTTGCCCTCTGGAATAGTATTCCCCCAGCCCAGAGGATGCTGTTCAGCTCCCACCCTGATATAAGATAAGGCACTGAAAACCTGACACATTGTCCAGGCTTCAGGCAGGGTAACCCCCTGGAAGATTGTGTTTGGCATGCTTTTCTTTTGTTGCATTTGGTCTCTCTGGATACGTATAATCTGTTCCTTTTTTATTGTTCTGCACTCTTATTATGAAAAACACCCAGAGTTGTCTGGAGTTGGATGTTATTTACATTAATGTACATAAACAAACAAACAAACAGATAAATAAATGTGCTTGACCACATAGAGACAAAATGGGAAGCCTCAGTAAGAGCCAGTTCTCAGATGGTCACAAGCAAACCATCCACTACCAAAACAACAAACAGGTCAAAACTGTCTCATCAGGAAGAGACTGGCTTCTAGCTTGTTACATTGTACAGATGTGAGTAGCCGGCATACAACATTGAACCTTGATTTTATTATGCACAGGTTTTACATTTCTGCTATACATAGCAGTCACTGAAATTCTTCTTCTTCTTCTTCTTCTTCTTCTTCTTCTTCTTCTTCTTCTTCTTCTTCTTCTTCTTCTTCTTCTTCTTCTTCTTCTTCTTCTTCTTCTTCTCCTCCTCCTCCTCCTCCTCCTCCTCCTCCTCCTCCTCCTCCTCCTCCTCCTCCTCCTTTGCTTTTCTTCAATTAATCTACTTATCAGAAGCTCTTATATTACTGAGTGCCTGTTTATCTGTTTCCAGTCCATCTTTCTGGAGAAACCTGAATTTGTGACATTAGAAAGAGGTGTAAAGCAGCATGTGTTTAATTGTCTTCCAATTTTATGTTCTCCATGCATTTGGACAAATTTCTGTATAGTGCCAGTGTGCCATTAAATTCCATTTGCTGGGGAGCAACAGGTAAATAAGGCTATCATAGGCACAAGAGCTGCATTAGCCAATATGGGACTTAGACTATGAGACTTGGTCTGAGTCCATAGGGTCTTCTAATGACTTCATGGCTCAAGCACCTCATGCTTTGGTAGAAACTTTGATTTTTTTTTTTTTAAATCTGTTATTCTTTGTGTTTCTCTTGAAACTTCCATTTTCTCTTAAAAGAAAGTTGAAGTTAATTCCTTTTATGTATATTTTTTTGCTATAGAACAGCACTCTGTCTAGGGTGTTTTCCATATTTGCACCTTGCAGCTCTCATTCAGCTAGCAATTTTAGATTATGGCATCATTTATATTTCTAATTAGTGAACATCTCTAAACACACATTCTAAAGGAAGAACAAAGGAGGAGTACTGAAGATGTCGTTAACAGCAATGAAGACGCAGTGTCAAATAACTTAGATATATCAAAAGCGGGAAGATTTCTTCACAAAATTATTGGTAGTAAAAAGTACTATGGACATGTAATTATCCCCTTGACCACAGTGATTAGAATGATTTTAAGATAAAGCCATATATTGTAATAATAAATTATTTCAACTATCCTCATAATGACAAGAAGTAAACTGAGGGATATTTACAAAACAGTAAATACTTTCTTAAAAGCTCAGACGCAGCTATATCTGTTGTATCCCAGCGGAGTAAAATGTGAAACAGCTTAAGTATGCTGAGAAACAAAATGTTTTGAGTCTTCCAGCTACAAAAACAGCGAGAACTTAGAAGAAGCTATTTGATCCCTTGCTTTTCATCTTAAGACCGCAAGATGAAAAACAGAGTTCAAAAACTAGGAAGCTATCCATGCTGATTGCCACCTACCACTCAATTTACAGGAAAAAATGGCAGAGGGGCGTTGAACATCTGAATATTATCCCACCCAATATCCTCAGAAAACTCAAGCAAAGTTCAATTAAGCATACTAAATGAAATCATAGCAGGAAAGAATGGCCATTGTTTTTCCAAGTTCAAATCAGAATATATGTTTATGAGCATATGTGTGCAGTTCAGAACCCTGGAAATGAACATCTTTGGGTTTCAAATATTTTGAGCTTGTAACATTTTGCACACCTGTATGTGGTCACAATAAATACAAGTAATATTTAAAAAAATGTGATCTGGAGAAGTAGGTCATGGAAACCAGCTGAGGACAAAAGACCCTAGAAGCATCTTAAATGCTGCCCACGGTCTGGTGTGAAATATGAGTACTGCTGAATCAATTGAAAATAGTAGACACAGTGCTCTCCAAGTAGAAAATTGGCAGTCAAATCCATGTCAGTCACATTTGACTTCAGATGACTAACTTGATAAAAATGAGGTGATTCATAAAAGGGAAATTGAAAGGAGATGGGAAGAGGGTCAAATTTTCTTCAGCATACTTGGGAATTACAGAAAAACACAATGGCTCAACCAAGAAAGATGAAGTCCATGAGATCATCAGTATGGTTAATAAGCAATAAAAAAGAAGTTGCAACAGAAAAAGAGGCTTCCTTCCTTCAGAAAGCAGAAATGCAAAGAAAGAAAGAAAGAAAGAAAGAAAGAAAGAAAGAAAGAAAGAAAGAAAGAAAGAAAGAAAGAAAGAAAGAAAGAAATGATTATTTCATGATTTGGACAAGTGTTAAAGACTAGAAGACAGTTGTGCTCCAATCCACATATTAATTTGAGGACTGTGAATTCAAAACAGTTGAATTCAGTTGATTCAAAACATTTAAATATGCAAAGATAGGATTCACAGTGAGCAAAACAGAACATCAACCGAGAGCTTTTCTTGACTTTTGTCTGATTTCTAAATCCTGTCACTTTGTCATTTCATTTTCATAGCTGTAACCATGTTTATTAAGTCATAAGTTGTATGAGTTCTTTACAGGATTTGCTGCCAGTAATTATCAGCAGGATTTTCAATCTTAGTTCATACCTTGAAAAGTTTTATCAATATATGAGAAAGGCTCAAATGTCCCTCAAATCAAGGATTTTCAGATGAAGTATGTTGGTCCTTATGAAGTCTAGTTCCAACCAGCATAAGAAACAATTGAGAAAGGAGCCAGAGTAACAGGTTAAACTTGCAAGCCTGCTATTCCCACTATCAGAACTATAGGAAGAAAGTGAAAAGCAGAGAAAAGAGTTAACTATGATGCATCCGTCAAAATCCTTCAGGAGGTGAATAATTATACACTCTGTTAATTGCATGTAGTACCATCACTTAGCTTTCATGAAATATGTCAGTTTTTATTGCTCTTGTTGTCAGTTTGTGGATGTCATAACTCTGTTCCCCAGCAGCTTGTTATCAGTAAGAGCTATGATAGCTCAACACTGGGGGCGGGGGGCAGGGGGGGGGGAGAAATTCTAACAGATAGTCAAAAAAGAAGGCCTCCGGGACTTTCCATTATTTTTTAGAGCAGTACAATTATTTGCTTTAACCATCCCAAAACATTTTAGTGACAGACCTCCTTCCTCCTTTCCCTCTGTATAATAGAACAAAAATAAAACTAGCCCATCTGAGCCCCTTGGCATTTTGACATAGTACCAACATGGGACTTTAAGGACTTACATACAACATAGTGAACAAAAACACACATCTAACAAATTATCCAGCTAAGGGCTGACTTATGCTTCTTGATGGAAAAAAGATCATTTACAGCATAAGGAGATGAATACCTATGATGGTTTGGTATAGTTTTACTGTCTGTTGTATTTTATCTGGTTGGGTAATTTTTATCTTTTTTTTTTCTTTTAATCCTCTTCCTCTAGGATTTAAAAAAAAAAGGAAAAGGAAAAGCTCATTATCAGTTTGATAAAGAAATACACAAAGAAGTCAGGCTTTCAAGACTAATGTCAGCTCTTCAAAGTAGGCCAGGAAATAGAGTCCATAAGAAATACTGTAGCCTGACTTTATTGATATAAGCTATAGTAACAGAATCTTGAAAGCCCAACAGCATTTTTCCTCCCTTCCTCCGATACCTAAGAGTTAAGGTAGTGGCAGTTTAAATTTCTTTCTACTAGCTTATCAGATTAGCTCTGTAATTCTCTACAAAAATTGGCAATGTTCCCCCACTGATTTTACACAACAAGTACATGTATGAAACAAAGCAACAAATAGGTACATTTGTATATTACAAATACCTGTCTGTGAACATCAGTGAATGAGGTGGGAAGGAATGACATGAAATAAAGGAACCACATTGGAGACTAGTATTGCTTTATTTCCCTGACTTCTGCTCTGTGGGATAGAAATTTAACTAAGGAAGAAGAAGCTATATATACCATGATGCTGGTTAGACATGTGCATAATGAGTCTAAATGAGGGATTGACACAAGGAAATAAGATACACAATTGTTAAGAATGAAACACACAGAGCAGAATTGCATTCACATCGCTCTGAAAAAATGTATTTGCTTCTTCATCACAGAATGCACTCAAGCACATATTTGACTCATGTTTTCAATCTTCCAGTGGAATTATTTCATGTTTAACCACCACAGCATTGACAGAAACATCTACTCTGGTTTAATTTGGAAGGTCTTTAGTGAACAAGCCTTAAAATGTTTTGCAGTCATTTCAAATTGTCATATTCATTCAGTCAAATGACTTTCACTAAGTACTATGTAGTTCACTAGATATAAGAAAGATATAAGAATTCAGAATAGAATGTGATAACCAATTGCGTTGGTTTTAGTAGGATGAAAAATAGCTCTTGTGGTAGGCTAGTTTTATTCTCATTTCAGAGTGTATCAAAAGAATGAGATCCCCTCTTTTCCAGCAGAGGTAAAGCTTTCCTGAATCTACTTTTTTGCACCTGCTACTCTTAGAGCAATATCAGCCACAGCATAGCAGCATGGTTCTGTAGATCTCTTGTGCCAGTCAACAGAGAATATAAGCAACAGACTTTCTCTCCAGATGTGGATCTTTTTTGTTGCACATGAAGGAGCAAGTCCACACAGCCTAAGCCACAGGGATGCATCCAAATATGTTTGTATTCACAATCATAAAAGGCTAGAATTAGAGGTACACATGTAGGTGGAATTTTAGTAAAAAAAAGAAAGAAAGAAAAAGAAAAAGAAAAAGAAAAAGAAAAAGGGGGGAAGAGAATTCAGTAGGATGAAGTTTTCCAAACTGAGACGCCATTACACACTGAGTGGTGGCAGCTTCCACCTATGCCTATCATGTGCTTCCTTCCTCCTGTCACTTTTGTCGAAAGGAGGAAAAAGGGGAGACTGATCAAGGGACAATAGAAGTTCAAAAGAAACAAAATGTATCCTAGGCCAGGGTCTGAAGGATTTTGGTTTACTGTGATCAAAACAGCCTTCCCTAAGTGTGTCTCTTGGGGAACTCCCATTCCAGCTCAGCTGGAGACCACATGGTTTTATTTAAAATATTTTGAATTCCTAGTCCAAAGTCCAACTGTCCAAATCTTCTATTTATCATCATAGATCGAAGCTACTCCACAATAACCTTATTTAAGGTCCCTCTCTCTCTCTCTCTTTCTCTCATACTCTCTGAGCTACCTTGCTTTTGTGCACCTTCTGTTGAAGACACAGGACTTTATTCAATCCTCATCAAGGATCTGCAGAAGTGGAGTTCCAAAATTTATTGAGATCAAGCATTTCTTTAGATTACTATATATTCAAAAATAACCCTCCACCAAAACTTACTTTTTTATATGATAACTGCAGTGAGACTTTTATATGTGCAAAAATGGAAGGATCCACAAATACCTACAGCTGAAGAATGGATATTAAAATTAATGGAATTGGTGGAGAAGGCAAAATTGACTATTTTGCTTAAAGAAAGGACACTGTCTAGCTTTGTTTCTAACTGGAAACCACTCTTGAACTTTTTGCTTTATACTAAAAAAAAATGCAATTTTGATTTTGGGATTTGATGACTGAACAATTTTATACCTATAGAAATATCTTATACTAATCATATGTATTGTTGAAATAGATTGTTTTTATGACCTTTTTGACTGTTAGACTAAAAATTATTTTTTACTATGTAAATCTTTAGATATTAGAGGAAGAGGTGAAAGTGTTTTACATTTATGCCTGTACCAAAGAAAGTCGGAAGTTACTTTTCTTTTTCTATGCTTTTCTTCCTGATGTTTCTTTTCTTTCCTTTTTGACTTTTTTGTTTTTTAATCTTTCTGAAATTTAACAAAATTTATATTAAAAAAAGAAATAACCTCCCACCCACCCCCACACACATTCCAGTTAAAACAAAGATAACTCTCAGAACTTTTTTCTATACTACTTTAAGTATTTCACTCTGATTCATTCTACTTTTTCTGTTTTCTTTAAAATGGGGAACTACCATAATGCAGAAATACACTTGAACAAAGCTTTTTTTTCAGATGTGCACAATAAAAATATGTAGGCTGCATCAAAGCTTTTATTTTGTTTTATTTGAAATTTCACTGCATTAAAATGTAAGCCTGACTTCTTGACTGACTGACTGACTGACTGACTGACTGACTGACTGAGAAAGAAAGAGAAAGAAAGAAAGAAAGAAAGAAAGAAAGAAAGAAAGAAAGAAAGAAAGAAAGAAAGAAAGATGACCCTATCTAACGATTCAATGGATAGGGTAATGCATCCATGAGCTGCACTCTTGACATGCCAGTAAATCCTTCACTAGAAGCACAGGTATACATTGTCAAACTTAGGAGAAGATTCAAGGATAAAGTCTTGATAAATAAGTAAATTTATTGCAAATTCAAAATTGCCCTAATTATGATGAAGATCACCTTGTTTAGGGTCTAAGAATTTATCTCTCCATCTATGCAAGCTTTAAACTTTTGTGCTCCTTTCTCCCACCCTTTTTTTGTATTGCTTACCACCCATTTCTCATGCTGGTCTGTTTAAAGCCGGCCTTGTCTGGTCCCAGAATTTTGGTTCCCATCTTGCCACCTCCAATACTTACATATGCTATGTTATATCTTAAATCTTTGAAGGAGGGATGGTACTGAGATTACTTGCAGCAATAATCTCCTTGGTTATAAAATTATATGCTTAGCACAGTCTTCACTTTATTACCTCTTCTCAGGAAGAAAAAGGGAAATTGAGATCCCAGTTTATTTAACTTATCTAGGCAAATTTACTGCATGGCACTTAAAGATTAGCTGATAAAACCCTTATTTAAACTCACCTAGATTAAAAATAGAAATGCCAAAAGGGCATATCAGCATGCCATGTGCTTTTTAGAATTCCTTTTAAAAAATCAGTGTCAGTCTCTTGAGATGTAAACCTGAGAATCACAATCTAGGAAAGATTACCATTCAGAAACACATATTGCTTATTAGCATTCCATCCATACTTCTTTCATCCAGTTGAAGCCTATGGATTTAGGAAAGGTTCATATAAGCAAACCACCCTACCTAGTTGTCCAGAGATAAAAGAGTTATTTCTTAATGAAAAAAGTATATTAACTGTTAATAGAGTAATAACACAATATCCATGACAACGGTGGTACTTTGTGGAGTTCTTATCATCACAGAAATGACAGCAAGACTGGATAGGTGAAAGGCTAGATCAAACTTCATTTTGTACTTCTACAGAGATTAACTGTTGTGGGGGGGAGAATCGCATGGAAATCATTTACCTCTCTGCTCCAATTGTCTTAAAACCCAAATATTTTAACAACAGGTGTTAAACAGACCTGACACTTCCTATTTACTTTAACTGAATAAGCAAACTGTCTCCAGAATTGGTTTAACTTGGTGTATGATTTATTTTCATAGAATATATATTAGTGGGTAGCCTTGTTATTACTGATCAGATCATGATGAGAGACATTGGAGTTTGACCAGGAGAGATGACAGGGAAGGGTTCAAGCAACATGGACAGTGAGGCAAATATCACTCTGAGCTGTAAAGAATTTATAATTGTACAAGGTCCAAACTACACCTACTACAAGTTCAACCTTGTTTATTTATTAGTGGAGAAAAATGAATGTACTCGAGGAGAGAGCTGCTACCCTGAAATCCATTAGGAAGATAGAAGATTGTTGATAGGACAGCCAAAGGTCTTTGGGGGTGGGCAGAGAAGTGAACATTAAATAATAGGGAGGGAGGAAGCCATTGGCACAAACACTTGGTAGAATGTCATCCAATAAACAACAAGATCAGGAGGCACTCAGTGCTAATGAAACACAGAAATCAGTCCAGGCTCTTCCTCTGGAGAAGAATTAATAACCACCTGACTAAACCATACCATAGAATATTGTACAAGACACTTGTGTCTCCTTGGACTGAGGAGCCATCCTGATTAAGAAGTATGTTGTTGTGGTAAATCCCTATTAAGGAAAACTGAGATGCTGTCTGCCGAACCAAGACGGCACCACAAGAGGTGTGTGTGTTCCAGGTGCCCATATACAGGATGCGACTAAGAGGTTTCCCATACTTTCAGACCCACTGACAATTATCCTTTCAACTTTATCCACATATGACACAGCCAGAAAGACAACTCAGCTAATTAAAATGAATACATATCTCCAGGGCCAGATGATTTACATCCCATTATATTGGAGAATCTAGGAGAAGTAATTACATAACCACTGTTGGTAAATTCCTAAGAACTCTTGAAGGACTAGTGAACTGTACTGTACTGTTAATACTTGGCAAGATATTGAAATAGATTATCAAGCAGTATGTTTATGAGCACTTAGATAGTTATGCTACAAGCAACAGGAGCCAGCAGATCAATCCCTGACTTCACTCATTATCTAAAAGTTCAAATAATTCAATTCAGTATCAGCATTTACAAAATCCAAATTTTGCAAGCATCCCTTGAAAGCAATACAGGAGTAGCTTATGATGTTGCCATTCAATGCAATCTCTTGATCTCTATACCCCCTGCCACCCTGGCAAAGTGCAAGGATTAATTTTTATATTCCATTGGTGTTTGTTTTTTTTAAGAAAAATCGTGCTTGACAATTTGGGATGTGAAGAAACATGTAAGTTTTTAAACAAAAGCACCTACTTTTAGCTTAATCATAAGAATCCAAGAGAATTTCTATATTATTCATTTTAAAAAAAGGTATAGTTAAGTTGTCCCGTACTAGACATCATGGAGGTTAAATTTATGTCGTTTTTTTGATAGATTTAAAGTAGTTCTGTTCCATATAGACAAGTCTGTGTGGTCCCCTGGCATTTTTAAAAATGTCAATAAATATACCTCCACTGCTGCCCCCCAACTCGTGCTGCTGGGCACTTCTAATGCCTCCAGGGCTCACCGGTGCCACCTGCTTCACTGCTGCTTCTGTTCCACTGGCTACCAAAAGCTGATCCGCTTGGCAGGTATTCCTTTGTGATCCACGATGATTTTTTAATGTATCAGTGTGTCTCTTTCCCTCTACAAGCTGTGCTACAAGGTATCAAGATTCAACATTATTGCAACATGTGCACGTTTCTCTAAATTGTTGATTTTTTTTCTTCAGGGGAAGAAAAATCCAGCCCTTTTGGAAAATGTCCACCAGCACCTGTTGCATTAAATTGCACTCGTTTATCTCCATCCAGATGTATTCTTGATAGTAGAAACAAAGCAATACATTTCCCTTAGCAAACACTTGCAAACTATTTCTGAAAACAACCACACAAACAACCAGAGCTTTGTTCTTTTTCTTATAGGACTTTTAGTAATTTACAGTTTACTGGCTATACAGTCAGGTCTTCCATGAGGGGGAAAAAAAAAAGTTAATTTGCCCACTATCAGACTAGTCGAGTGCATTTTAAACCTGTCAGCTCAACAAATGAGGTCCTTTAGCATGCAAGATGAGACCATTTCTACCAATCGTGAAGGCGTTACTTTAATGGATTATTTCTAACCATGGAAGTATGGGATATACATTTTATAAATGTCTGCCATAAAATATAAAAGTTTTTATATTTCAAAATATAAAAACTTCAAGTTGAAAGGGTTGAGAATTGTGTGTTTGCAGGTGCCAACAGATTTCCCAAATATAACAGCCGGTCCAAACAGTTATAGTGACTCAGAAAACAAAAGTAGCAAGTTAGGTTTGCTATGTGAAAAGTTACACAACGGGTAGTGTAATCTTAGTCATGTCTATTTTGAATTCAGTGAAATAAAGGTATATAGGATTACACTTTATTTTCACACTGAATCTTGAAATGAAAAGTAGCAAGTTTATACTGTTATAGTGGTAAATTTAAACTTTCTTCCAAATGTTTAGATATGTGCAATGAATGCCCGTGTGTTTGGGAGGTGGTGTTCTGTAGGCAGCTCCATTATCTCCTGTGTGCTTCTTATGGGTAGACAATCCATAGTTTCCAAATTGTACCTAAGGATTGTATGTAGGGAAGTTGTTCCTATCCCACCTTTTACACTTTAATGGTAAGGTTAGATGTTAGAAAAGGCCCTCATTATATTTCAACAATAACAATCTCAGCATTTGATAGGATACATTTTGTTCTCTTAATTTCTAAGTTTAAAAAAATAGATTCTGGGAAACGTATTTGAAACCTTTCCAATTTATTAAGCCCAAACTTTTTTTTTTTTTTAAAGACAGAATTAGAGAAAAATATTATTCTTACAATATATTACTTTGAAAACTGGAGCCAATTTTAGTTATGAATAAAGGCCCGTAATAATTGGTCACTGAATCACTTTGAGGATTTTGCCCTTATGCTTCTGCTGTGCGGCAATTTAATAAACTGTGACCAATGAACAGCAGAAATGTGACAGTGGAAGATCAGATGGCAAAGATTTCAATTCACAATTGACTCTGAGGCTTTAGTGTTTAAAAATTTCTTGGCCTGTATCCTGATAAATCCTCCAGACTTCTCAGAAAATAAATCAAATCTTCCACTAAAGCTCTTGACAGAGGTCATGAACAAATCTTTAAACAGAAGTGTTTTTTTAAAAAATACTTTTCCAGTCTTTTTTACAAATATAATAGATCTGTCTCTCTGTTCCTCTATTAAATGGACAGTAAATAGAATACTTTCTAGAATATCCCCCCCCCCCATGATAGACACCTCAATTTCTCAAAAATTTTCATTTCCACTATATTTTTTCTAATGTAAATGGTAATATATAAATTATCTATTCATTCCTATCCATTACAGTTTTGTACCCCACCAGTTAGGGGTAACACAAATCAGTGTATAATTTAAAAAATGTTATAGAATGATTCAAAATATTTATTTACTCAAAATGATTACAGTAATGTATGTCTTGTGAAAAGTAGCACACAAAAATGCACATAAGATGCTTGTAAAATAGATGTTATGGAAAGTTGTATGTAAAAATAATTGAATAACATTTTGCATTATTATTTTAATTTGCAGAATGATGCAGAACTGGTCTGATGCAAACAGACTAATAAGGGGATATATGTGATACTGATACAAACTGGATATAGACAAATCCATAATCCCTTAGTCCCTGGTTGAATTTTGCAAATACCTTTACTAGGTAATTTACTGTTCCCTGACAATTTTTCAGGAAAGTCTGTATGAATTTTGTAAAAAATAAAAGGTGGGGAGGTTACACAAAAGCCTATCTAAAATTTTTATTTGCATGTGTAAAACCCATTACAAATCATCAAATCTGTTTGAAGGTAACTGATTCCATTCAATTATTTAGTCCAAATAATTCTATGATTCAATTTAAGTGCTTTCAAATGGAATCTCTAAATCAAGTCTTTTGTGCGGTCTTTCTGTTCTGAGCAATTCTAAGACTCATTAAGCTGAACTGAAAGCTCCCTGAAAAGAGGGAGTGATATGGAATGACAGGCCTGAGAATTTCTAATGGTAGGGAGTGGTTTATCAGAGGCTCTCTCAATTACTATGTTTCAAGTAAGGTTGTTATTTCCTGCAAATATCATCTAATAGTGCCCAAAGCAAAAACCAACCAAAACCTTCACTTTCTTTTAAGAACAACATCTGCAATACAATTTTTATCTCTGAAGCCCATGTATCTCTCATTTGTAATTTGTCAGGTTTCTTACCCAGCGGCACATCTCAAATGTCTGCAATTTTATAGATGTTTCCCACCAAACAATAGAAATAGAAATAAAGGGTTACTAAATATTCTACAAGTGTCTGTTAAGGGACAATCACAATAGCATATCTATATGCTACTAAAACTCTTGTGTCTGTAACCTTCAGCTGGGTGAAATGGTGTGTCATAGGGCAACAATTTTTGAACCAAGGTAGCTCAAATGGGCTAACTTATAGCATGTGCCCAAAATTGAGGTCCCATGACTCTCCTTGGATTGAAATTTGGGAAATTTGCGGCTGCTTCAGCACTACTGTGCTGCTGAACCACCATGATCAGCCCAAGTCACATTATCATCAAGAACATATCCACAACCTCTTTACCACCTCCCTCTGTCCCCTGTGCCCAATTAGCTGGCAGCAAGGCCCGATGGGTCAGTGGGAATTGGTGCCTTGGAAATGAGGCCAAAATTTGAAATCTCTTAATGGCTGTGGGCATTGAGGGAAGGAGAGAGTGACTTGGGTGCTTTCTGGTAAGGTAGGGCTGGCTGGGGGGTTCTGGTGGTCGATGGTTGAGCCCTCTTCCTCCCTCAAGGTAGGGTCCCTTGGAGACATGCCAGAATAGGGAGAGGGGGTGCAGTTTTACTAACTGTCTGCAGCTCCTTTTGTTCCACCTTCCCCAGCAAAGTGGCAGGCAGTTCTGTGGTTAGCTGAGAAAGAGGAGAAGGAGGAGGCTTCACCAGGGCTCTTCTGAAGGTTGTGAGAGGAAGGCAAACAGTGCAGGCCCATATTATATGTGGTAAGGGAGGAAGGAAGGAAGGAAGGAAGGAAGGAAGGAAGGAAGGAAGGAAGGAAGGAAGGAAGGAAGGGGGAGGAGGAAGGAGGGTGGGAGAGAGGGAGGGAAGGAGGAAAATTTCTGATGCTCCTGCCAGTTCCCATAAGCAAAGTCACTGGGGAAGCTGGCAGCAAGTCATAAGTTGCTCACAGTCCCACTGCTTTTTTGCCCTTGGTCATTCTGTTCCTCTGTTTAGGTAAGGAAATACCTCTGAAACAATGATCCAATGGGTCACAGGTTGTCTAATTATTATTACTATTAGCCAGATTGCCAAATCCTTTTACCTATTTCTCTGAAATTTAACAGACTTTACTCCAAGGGTAAAAAACTTTACTGCAAGGGCCTTGGACATGTTATTCCATTCCATTAAAACATTTTTTTTTAGAAGTCACAGCTGTGCTAATCAATGTGTTACAATGTCATATGTTTGTTATAATATTTGGGGTTTCTAAATTTTGCTTTAATATAGACCCTAGCCTGAATCCAGCAATGGCTGGCTGAATATGAAGGAAAGTGGGTTCTCTTCTGAATTAGGCTCAGAGTTATTATTTTATGTTTTATTGAATGTATCATACCTGGGACTTATGAATAAATGGTGCTAGAAAATAAATTTCTGGGTAACTCTGGGTAACTCAGACTATGTGAAGGGAAAGTCCAAAATAGAATAGTGAATAAGCAGTATTGATTACAGAGGTACCTAGTGGACAATTAACAAGATAAGTGGATATTGAGGAGCAGTTTAATTTTAGTCCTGAACACTGTAAAATGGTTTGAAAAGAATGTGTTATTCACATTTCATTACTCAGTCTACGCCTTCTTTGTGATATTAAAAATTCTCTCATAAGTTGTTGCACTAATATACATATTGTGTTATAAGTTAGAGAATATACTACTGAAGGTTATATATTTATGACAGTGGGACCAGGCCTCAGTTGTGAAGCACATATTTACATGTAAAATGCTGATCTTCCTAGTATTTTCAGTTACCTTCAAGTAGCATGATAGCATACCACTAGTTGATATTCTAAAGAGCTACTGACCATCTTGTGAGATTTTTTTCAGGCTATTCCAGATCCTGAAATCATAGCCGCCCACTAGCTGCAGAGTTCCTATTCTACCCAGCAGGAAAAATACATTTGCTGAGATTCCTTTCTGAGGAAATGCCTCTGTAAAGATATAGCTCTTTAGGAAAGTATCCGGGGACATGGAGGGTTAGGCTATACCCATGGGTGGCACATTCATTGTATGTTACTTATGAGTTTTCTGTGAGCTCTGTTGCTTTGAAGCTGATGTAAAGCGTATAAGTTGCTCAGAACCTACAGGTCATCTTTACGTTTAGACTGCAGGAGAAAGGAAAGATGTGTCGCTTCAGTTCTGTGTGTCATTCTCTGTAATCTAATATGCTGCATAATATATTTCCATTGCTGTGCAATATGAATTTTAAAACTGCTACATTGGCTCTGTGACAAGAAATTGGAAGTAGAGAAGAATGTATTTACTAAGAGACAGTCCCAAATCTTGGACAATGGGGATTACATGGGTACAGATCCTTTACAAGCTTGTCAAGAATACCTCATCAGCTTCTAGATAGGACTAGGTTAATTTGCCTCCAGATATGTGGGCTTCAAGTCCCATAATTTCCAGCTATAGCCATACTGGCAGTGATAATTTTGGAAGTTGAAGTCCATATATCTGAAAGTGTTGAAGTTTGGAGAAGACTGGGCCAGGTATATTTCTCTACCTCTATGTCAGAAAAGTAATAAGTGCACATTATTCAAACCCTTGTAGGCAGAGCAGTGAGAAGATAATGAACCTCCAAAGACATCGGGATTCATGAATTGGTCAAAAAAAGGAAATGTTAGAGGAAAATGCACAGAAAATGTGTATTTTAGACAAAGGTATGCATAACACTATCTTGGGGGGAAAAAAGTGTCTCATTTAAATGTGAATTTTTGTGTGTATGTTACATACAACACCCCCCAAAAAACCTTAAGAATTTACTTAAGACTGAACATGTGAAAAACTGACAGTAGCCATAAACAGATTACTTCTTCCAAAACTTAGAACTACCCAAGCAGAAGATAGTTTATAGTCCTTTATTATTTGCAAAGCTCAAAACCTTTCAAAACAATGTTTGCTCCCGCCATCCCTACTTCCATGCTTGTTTTGACAAAACTGTATAGGTATTTTACTGGTTATTTTCCATGAATGATACATAAATTGTTTTACAGTGTCAGTCATCAAATGACATCAGCGTGAGCCAGAATTCATGGCCTATGTAGAAGAAAATTAATAAGTGAATACATTAGATTTGGTGGTAATCAGAAATACACACAAAGCATACGTCATCAGAAGTCGAGCAAATATTTTTGAGCTTGTTAACATAAATGAGATTCTTATCCAGGTGCTTTAATGTCATGTCGATAGCAGCAAATTTGAACTTTCATGTCATTTGAATATTATAGTCAGTTAATCCAGCTACACGCTGTGATGATTTCACCTGCTATGAAGCTACAGCTACAGCTGTGCTGCATTGGGTACGATGTGATGCCTTTTCATTAATGATCATATGATCATGTCTGATTAAAATATTGCGGTAGTTGTACATTAATTTTAACAAGTAACCAAAAAGTTGTTAACTGCTAGATTTATTATAGAAAAACATGAGGAAACTAAAGTACATCTATTTGGATCAATGGTGTTTAAAGTGTGGGAAGCAGAAAAAAATAACACAGCAGCAAAAAAAAATATCTTGTTTTATTCACATCTGGTGTCCATTTATTAGCCATATCACAAAGTAACGTGTAATAGATTACCTTCATTTACAATGTCTTTTTAACCAGAAACATTGGATATCGACATTTAAAATTCTGTGTTTCTAGTCAGTATACAAATTTATGGGTAAACTGTGTCCTTCCTTTCATGTTTTATTCCTGTTTGTTGTTTTCTATTTCTTGTTCTTTTTTGTTTTTAACACACATAAATAAAAATTAAAAATTGCAAATATTTTTAATAAATTAAGAGTGAGGAATATATAATAAAGAGAAGGGCGAGAAACTATTCTCTGAAACATCCGTGTGTGTGTGTGTGTGTTTGACAGAGAGAGAAAGATGAATGACTGGAATAGAAAAACATTTTCTTGTGATAAAGAAAATCAATCTGGTGCGAGCAAATGTAAATCTATACAGAACTCCAAATTATTAGGAATTGCAAACTTAAATGTCTTAAAATATACAGATGCAAAAATCTATAAAGTATTTTTTATTACCCTTGAATAATGAAGTTTTGCTCTCTGATATGTGTTGGGCTTGAACATGTGGATGATATGGAAAACAGGTTTTTCTCCCAATCATCCTAGAAGTTTGCTGTTCTTGCAAGGTTTTGCAAGACAATTTCATTCTTGTTATTTCATGTTCTTTCACCCTTTCACATTCTCTTTCATGTTCTTGTTTCACCCTGCAATATAAAAGATTGATTTGAAATTCTTATGAGATTTTGGCTGCTATTATTATTATTATTATTATTATTATTATTATTATTTTAAAATTTTAATCCTGGAGGTATGTGGAGACCATAGTGAGCTCTTAAATGCCAAGGCACTTACAAGAGCTGTGTCACCAGCCACTGCCTTATGGGGTGATCTTCAAATGCTTTCAGTGATGATTTTCATAAGTGAAAGGTTTGGGGACCTATGGTAAGGAGAAGGAGGTTATGAGGCTAAAGTCTCTCCATGTATTTCACTTTCCCCTTGTTCTCACCAATTTCTGCATTCAACCAGAATATCTGAGGAGGAGCTGTGTCCTCATTTAAATGAATATATGAATGGTTCCCCTTCAGAGCTCCAAGGTGATAGAGGATAAGAAGAAAAGCAAAGGGGGGTTGGTTGTACTGCCATGTTGGTTGTACTGCCATGTCTGTACAGACATTCCCCCTTGGAGGCAGAAGGAGCAGAGCTATTGAAATGTAACACTGCCATTGGGATTTAACTGAAGTGTGGGAAGTGAGGGTTGCAAAAGGACATAGCATTCACACACCCTTTGGATACCTTATAACTAAATGTGGAAGAATGTCATGCTCTGTCCATGAGAATTACACTGCAAGAATCAAAGAATTTCTGAAATAAATGATCTTTCTTCATGAAAACTAGGGTACAATAATAATAACTTATTTGCCCAGCATATGAATAAAATACAAAGGTGAACATCAGACTTAAAGTGTTAATAATATGTAATACAGTGAGCAAAACATTTATGGGAGCTCAGCTGAATTTATAGTGTAATAATGTATAGCACTGCTAACAAGATTAATGTGAGTCCTTTGTACTGAGAGTTTGTTTTTTTCCAGGAGATCATTCTTCTCTCAATCCTGGTTTCATTCAAACAAGGATAATCATTTCCCCCTTCACTAACAGATATTTATGTGAGAAAATCAGCATTTGAATTTAAAGAAAGGACAACCCTTGTTTTCTGTGATGGCCTACTGTTTTTAAAGGTTTATGAAGACCAGTTGGACTAACATCAGCCAACATATTTGTATCTGTGGGTTACATTAATCAACGCCATTTCTCTTATTAATCAGATATTGGAAAGCACCCCATATTCAAGTTGATAAAAGCATTATTCGGGATCTTTTTTCCCCATCCTTTCTACTAAGGGCATAGCTCCTACTAGTTCACCAATAGACTGCAAATTCTCATCTACACTACCAGCTTCCTGCAATGACATATTTGAGTTATTTTTGTTCCAGTCAAAGCCAGGAAAAACATAATAATGAAAAGGAGGTCCAGACCTGGCAGAGCTATATCACAGACATCCTTCCATTCTTCCATTGGTATATCTGTGATACTGAAACAGAGTTTACATCTGAAATAAGGCTAAACAAGTCCCTGTAGGCCATAACAGCTGCTTTTCTTTTGTCTTTTTCCTCGTGTGGGCATCAAGCTGAGATGGTTCTGGGAGATAAAGGCTTACTGTGTGTGTGTGTGTGTGTGTGTGTGCACACGCACACACACATACACTTTTTAAAAAATGGAAGATTTGGGTTTGCTGACTTTTAGATAACTGTGCTAAGGGCGTTTTGTTTATAATCTGTGTTACACTTACTTAGTATTCTAGTTTGTTATTTGCCAACTGATGTGTCTTAGTAACAGTGATCTCCTATCCCAGGGATACAAAGAAACAAACGAACAAAAGCACCACCTTGCACTGTGACAGAAGAATAAAGGAAACTTCTCAATAATGACTGAAGTGTTTCCAGGCTGGTTAGTTTCAGAAAATATTGCAGATTGTCTGCACCACATGTTGCAGCCATCCAGCCAGGAGGGCATTTCATCATCTATGTCAAGGGGGCTCCAGGCCAACTCTCTGATAAGTTTCTTCAACTCATGCCAAAATTCCCCAGTCTGGAACTTCCTCAGTTCATGCCAAAAGTTATCCAGGTGCTGGCTTTTGTTGAATGGTACAGACATTGCACTTGTCTTCTCCCAATCACTAACGTTTTCATCAAGCAATTAAAAAGCAGTCCAGAGGAGGTTCTGCAGGATGACCCAAAGTAGTTTGAAGCCATCTAGATTGCTTCTTTGAGGCAAATTGGTGGCCTCTCTCCTTTGCCCATGTGAATTACATCTCAGCTTCCCAAACTGCTTTGTTCAAGTGAATCTGTATTGCTATGCATGACCTTTGAGGGACCAGAACTAATCCCTATTTATTTGAAATTAACCTGTGGTTCTGTGAAGAGTCATGCATACATATTGACATTTTTTTGGTTGGATCTTGGTTTTGTTCTCATGTTAATTTCTGCATTTTCCCTGTGTTTCATTAATCAAACATTGGTGTAAGAAAGATAAGGAAATTAAACCAAATATTATATTATTTCATGTAACAACATTATTTATTTATTTTCCTGTAATTATTAAGTAAAATAAAGAGTTGTTAAATTATACAAGACAATTTCAACATTTCAACAGTAGTGAGGGTTGGTTTGGGTAGTGTTTTCAATTAATCCAAAATAAACAGTATCCTCTTCGCTCTGTTCCAGTCATACTAAAGAAAATGGCATTCCAATACCAACGAAATTATGCATCCTACTTGATTTGTAACTTCAGTTTCCTAGATTTCAATTTCTTCTCACAAAACATGTGACCAATGCGGAATGAACACTAAACTCCTGGGAGTCAAAGAAATATGAGAGAAAAAAATTAATTCTGGGTATCATTTCAAACCGTAATGGACTGAGATGTTGGACAAATTATGCTGACTGAACTAAATGGCAACATTCTATTTTAATTGTACAGTTAAAAGACTGAAAAGGACTTGTGATATAAGAAAAGGCAAAAAGAAATAGATAAAATAAAGTAATAACACATTTATTAACATAGGAAACATCTAAAGACGACTGGGAAAAATCTTTTGCTCTAATTTCTGCATACTTTCTTTGCTTTTTCAGTTTGGCATTTTTCCATGCTGTTCTTCAAACAGATGAAAGCAATGTCGTCTCTGCTGTATCAATAGCACTTCTTGTTTTGGGCAGCAGCGATGCTGGCCTTGAAAATATAGTTGTTAGAACACTTCTGGGGAGTTATTGGGAACAGTGCAGAAAGCAGCAATTTAATCACATGCTAAGTTAATGCAAGAACCAAGCCTTAGTGCAAGAGGTGCATCTCTTTTAGGGGGAGACATACCCAGTTTTTAATAGTATGCTGGGGATTACATTCTGCAATGTGGGCAGAGCTAGAACAAATCCTAAGTTAATTTTATATTAAAATTATATACATATTAATTAATCTGATAGTTTAATCCATTCTTAATAATGTTCCCTTTCCATTATCAAAACCTGCAAGTTTGATGAATTGGGGGGGGGCACACTGAACAATGTGCTATATGTGCTCTGGAGCACCAAAGTAAGATGGCCCTATCTTAGTGGTTTAAAGATGGCTAGCATTTTTTTTCAGACATGGGAGGAAAAAATAGAAAAGTACATAAATATGCAAAGTAAAAACACCTCCATTTCTGTAACTGCACAAATGAAAAAAATCAAAAACAATTCCCAGAGGGAGTCTCCAGATCATCCTTTTACAGCCATTGAAGGATTACATGTGATATGTGTGAGTAGATTTATTTTTCCAGATTAATGTAAGAGAATAGTATATGTAAATGACATAATGACTTCTTGTCTTGATTCCATGGTAAATCAGAGTTGAAACTACATGGGAACAGTTGTCCATTTATTTCTAGATTGTAGTGTCCATTTTGCCATCAAATCAATGTTCTCGGCAAACTCACTGATATTATGACATGCTGGAAAGGTCATATAAAATGGCCAATTGTCTTCCTAAGTGCATCAACCTACTGCTATTCCTATGAAAAGATTGTCCACATGGGTGCATAATATGGATTAAGTGTATTGGCATTAACAACTCTGTATTAATTAAACGTAGGTCAATTAACCCATCACACAACCCCTAAGAGAGTCTTTCTTTGAGAGTTAATGGGAGTTCCAGTGTGGGAGGTCAGTAACTGTTCAATGTACTGTCTGTGCTATTAGGTAGTTGTAACATGGGAGTTGTAAATTCACTTACAGAAGGGCTGGATGGAGCAGAGGAAAATGATGAAAGAAAACTGCCTCAGTTATTCTGTATTTCCTGTTCCCAAGCGCTCTCCTCTCTGAGCTTCCTGAGCAAAAATTTAGAGTCATATGAGTGCTTGCCTGAACATACGTTATCCATTAAGTACTAGGTAATCAATTCTAACAGGAAATGCATTGCTTCTGTCTCTTGGCACCCAGCTATATCTATGAAATTGTACCTTTTATTTTCATTCTACTCTCCTCCTCAGTTACAATGTCTCCTGTGGCACAAGCTTAAATGTCAGTCAAATCATTTGCAGCCTATTTGTGATATCAAAAGAAGTCATGCTTTTTTTCCCCAAACCAAAAACTCTATATTGCTTTTTATGAAATTATCTATTGTATTCTTCCTAATCTCATTTTCTGTATTACATTAAATCAGTACTATGAAAGTTGGCCAAAATAACTGTAAAATGGTAAAGATACCTTAGAGATGAGCTCGGCCTCTGATCACAACATGGACACAACCATGCAGATTTTTCTGGAAACAGCATAGAAGTGCTTTATCATAGGCTTTTCTGGAATGTTTTTCAACTTCCCTTCCAGCCTACAGTGCTGAAATTTTCTGCAGTATTCACAACACCTAGTTTTGAAGCCTGTATAAGATGTTGCCTCCCTCTGAGAGAAAAATAGATAGCTAGATAAGACTGTGAGTTGTGCATTATCCCAATATTAAAAGTTAATACCCATTACATTTAAGATCCATTGAATACCAGCAGAATGGATGTTGGTAAATAAATTTGAGTAAGATTGCATCCTTAAGCTACTAAATTTCAAATTGGTATTCACTTTAAATGAAGGTCAGAGCAATTCTGATTTCCTATGAGAGCCATCTAGCTTGGGTGTATTAGGAATAGAAGTTTCCCAGATGGCTATTTTTTTTTCAATGCAGAGGTGCCAAGAGGGGAATATATTGACTCAAAAAGTTCATTAAAGTTTAGCTACCTAACTAGCCAGCTAGCTGTTACTGGTACAACTCAGTAGAAGATCTCTTTTCCTGTCCATTTATCTTTCCTGTCCAGACATAACTTTTTTTCTCTCAACTATAATTCCAGGAAACAGATATAAACCATGAGATTTTTTTTAAAAATGCCTTTCATCTAAGAAATGTTGATCTGAGAAAAATAAAGAAAAATCAGATTATTAAAATGTGTGTGTGTGTGTATATAGTATATGTGTATGTGTATAATATACAATTTTCACAGATTATTTTAAAATCAGAATATAGGCATATCAAGTTTTTTGTTTTTATTTTTGAAAAGTGAATACTGGTGGAAAAAAAATCATAATGCTATTACAGCCAAGAAATATTGGCTATATCGCTATGTTGCTATGGTGCTTAACAACTGAAATAATAATACATTTTTAATTTGGCAGAAAAGCAATTAAGTGCAGCTGAAACCCAACAAAAAAGTAAAAATATGAGCCTCCTTAAACAGCACATGTGGATGATACGTGTGGTTGTTATCAGGCATCACCTGAAAAGAAGCATTTCTTCTGCCTGATAGAAAGGAGAATGCTTTTATCAATGAGTTGTTACAAGTAATTAAATAATCATCAAAAACGGCAAAAGAAGCTCGGGACGTCCAAATATTCTTGTACGTATAAGCTAGTATCTAATAGTGTGAGCCGTGAGCCAGTAACCATTCAACAGCAGCCAAATCCTACGCTTCTCTCTAGCCGTATTACTAAGTAGGGTGAGGAAGAAATGTGTTTAGCGTGCAACTGAATGCAAACTTTCCTAGTTTTCTATTTATTAACAAATGCCTCTACCCTACTTAATTATCATGTGAAATGTGCAATTCTCTGGAACTTCCGAGGGAGGCATGGCAAACTGAGGATGTCTCAGCAAAAGTAGAACCAACTATCGTGGCAAAGACCAAGGAACTGGTGAGTAAACAATTTGCTACTATAGAAGTGAAATTCCATTGAGCAAAAGATTCCAATGGAAGCCTAAGGATCAGAGAGGCTAGACAACAAATGAGAAACAAATGAAAACCAAACCAAATATAGCAGGTAGAAGAGATCTTCCACTTTATATCTACAGAACTCATTTTTTTTATTTTCAAATTTTCATTAAAAAACAACCCACTTAAAATAAAAAATAGGCCATTGAGTCATGCCTCTTAAACTTAGTTCTTTACACACACACACACACTTATTTTACTTCAGCTCCTTAATCCATAGCCAGCATTGTCATTCGATATGGAGTTATTGCAATATAACTGGAGGGAAACAGATTGGAAAAGGCAGCGCAAATTATTTTCTTGTCCTAAAATTTAAAAGGAAATGTATGTTATTCTGATGTGTGTGGGGTGGGCGGGGGGGGGAGAGGGAGGTAGGCGGCATGTTAGTGTGTATATGTATTTTTTTTCCTGGAATAAAAAAAAAAAATCTTATCTGGTATGACCCTGTCCTTATGCTACAAATTTAGGATTTAATTCCAATCCCATATAGAAATAGGAGCAGTCATGAAGTTCAGTTTGATATACAACTAGCTATCGTACAAGAATCAAGCCTCTCTGATTCTTAGATTTTCACTGGAATCTTTTGCTCAAAGAATTTTCACTTCCATAGCAGCAAATTGCCTGGGGACCTATATTTACTACAAATAAAACACAAGGCTTTTCAGAGGCCAGGAATGTGTCTGACAGGCTGCTTTCATCACTTGGAAAATGGGAGCTTTATTAACATCTTTAAAATACCAACCTTTCCTGGGGAGATTCCCAAATAAATGTTAAGTGTGAGGCTGTAGCTCATGTTTAATAATGTTACTTGAAAAAATAAATCATATTTTATGGATCTAAACTTAGCCTTTTCTGATTAGCAAGTCTCAGGGTTGCTACTGATTAATATGCAGCTTTGGCGCGTGGCCCAGCAGGGCTTGATTAATAGAGATGACATCATGACGTTTAAACATTCTATTAATGCTGGGCCTGTGACAAATGAAAATACTCAGCATGTATTCTAGTGATGACTGGAGACCTCGCCTGCTGCAGTGGATGGCCAGGACATCTAAGTATCTTGGTCTGCTTTTAGCATTCCACAATGCTTGCTGGGCCTGCCTTCTTGACCTCTGGACCATTGATCAGTGTTCTCCACTCAATCTGCCAGGGCCAGACTTCACACGCTAGGATAGACAAATCCCCTATCTCAATAAGAGTTGGAGACCCATCAGCTACCCTTACCTGGTTTGGCCTCTCTGTTGAGACGGTTTGCTGGGAGGTGGCCGCCTCATGTGTTGCAGCTACTTGGAGCCACAGGTGAGAGCTGAGTGCCAGGTGGGAACCAAAGGTGAATGAGGAGCCCTAGAAAGGGTGCAGCAGACTTCTCCACAATGGGTGCTACCCATTCCTGGACACCCCATACACCATGCTACTGGATTAAGGTCTCTTAAGCCATGAGGGTGGAACTGCCCTAGTGCAATGGCTGTTCCATTTAAAACTTCATCACACACAGGTTTCTGTTGTGCAGTTCATCTTCATCTGCAATTCATCTCAGTCCATACCGAATTCATTTAGCCCTGTGGTGATTGGAGAGTGACAAAGCAACAGGTGGAGATGACCACAGGAAGTTGTACTAACAAGCATGCATGTGGGTAGCCCTTGGACCAATGGTCATTAATCTCAGTACCTGGGGCAGCAGAGATGTCCGGCAGCATCCAGGGTGACTGGGTAGCCCTTCTAGGATAGCACTGCCAACCCTCAAATGAGAGAGGTGGTTAGAAAAGTTACCCTAAACATTGCCTGCCCCACAACATCTGGCTAGCTAACTATGGCTGGCAGATCATCTCCTTAGTGGTCAAGCATCAAGAAAAACAAAACTCATTTTGGAGCCTGAAACATCCACACCTTGCTGGATAGAAACAAGGTGACAAGGCCTGAAAGACAAACAGCACTCATAGCAGCCAGACTTTGCCTTTATAGCATTGGCATTGCTGCACTCAGTGAGACCAGACTGGCAGACGAGGGTCCATTACAGGAAGCAGTGAGTAGATATATGTCCTTTTGGAAAGAGAAACCACAGATTGACAACAGGACTCATAGAGTAGGTTTTGCAGTCAAAACTGCTCTGCTGAAATACATTTCTACTTTACCCACTGGAATAAATGAAAGTATTATAAAGTTTTGCTTTTCTCTCAGCAAGTCCCAGTATATCACCATTGCCAGTACCTATGTGCCAACTCTCATGAGTCCAGATGAAGACAAGGTTTCTTCAAGGACCTGGACCAATGAACAACTGCCAGTGACAAACTTGTCAGTCTGGGGAACTTCAATGTGAGGGGGGAGACAGACAGCAACAACTTGGCTAGAATCCTTGGGAGATGTGGGTTGTGAAAACTAAACAATAACAGCCTGCTGCTTCTGAGAAAATGTGCCAAACACAACCTGTGCATCACTAACATGATGTTCAGACTTGCAAACAAGTACAAAACAACCTGGATGCATCCCAGGTCCAAACACTGGCACCTAGTTGACCAGTATGTCAGTGCAACCTTAAAGATGTCACCCAAGATGCCATGTGAGGTGCTGAGTGCTGGACAGATCACAGGCTGGTCAGTCAGTCCTCAACCAGCACATAGCCCCTGTACACCGTAAGCAACCAAGGACTATCAGAAAGTCATTCAACATTGGCAATCTGTAAGACCCAGGCCAAGTCCAACATTTCCAAGATGTACTTAATGAAAAACTCTCCAGCAATTTACTGCGTGTAGGAACCTGCTTTGAAAAGTGGATGCAATTTAAAGATGTCATCACGCAGACTGCAACAACTGAATTTGGACTGAAAACCCAGGCACATCAAGACTGGTTTGATGAAAACCACAAGATCATTTCAGCAGCCCTCCAGGCCAAGAACAAAGCCTATACAGGCAGGCAGAATGACCTATCATCTGTCTTCAAAGAAGGACAAGTTTAAGCACCTATAGTCCAAAGTACAGGTAGAACTGCAAGAAATGCAGGATGAGTGGTGGCAGAAAAAAGCTGAACAGGTAGAATACTATGCAGACATGCATGCCACCAGAGAGTTACTCAGTGCCATAAAGTCAGTTTATGGTCCTTCTAAATCAGGATTCTCCCCCTTGCTGTCATCTGATGGGTCGAGCCTGATCAAAGACCAGGAAGGACTGAAAAACTGCTGGGCTGAACACTTTTCCAACCTACTCAATAGGCCATCTACAGTTGATCATGATGTCTTACAGCAGATTCCTAAGCTGCCATTCTTGGATGCCCTAGACCTGCCTCCCTCTACTGATGAGATCAAGAAGCGATCTCACAGATGAACTCAAACAAAGCATCAGGGCAGGATGGCATTCCTGCTAAGATCTACAAAGCATTAGACCAAAACACCTTCCTCTTGGAAGACACTTGGTCCACAGAGGAGATGCCTGATGTCTGTGATGCCTTCGTCATGGCTCGCTATAAAAGTAAAGGAAGTAAATCATTTGTGAAAACTACAGGGTTCTCTCACAGCTGTCCATCTCAGGCAAGATCTTTGTCTGCATTCTCCTGAACAGACTTGTCAATGTCTTGGAAAGGAACCTCCCAGAGGCACAGCATGGCTTTTGGCCAGGACAGAGCACAGCAGACATGGTATTTGCTGTGAGGCAAGTCCAGAAGAAGTGCATCAAGCAGAATAAGCCTCTTACTCTGTCTTCATTGACCTAACAAAGGCATTTGACACTGTAAACAGGGAGGCTCTCTGGATTATACTGAGACATTACAGATGCCTGTGGAAATTCATGAAGTTGATTCATCTACTTCATGATGGAATGACAGGACAGGTCCTTTACAATGATGATATATCAGCTGCATTTGCCATTTCCAATGGGGTAAAACAAGTTTGTGTGCTGGTCCCAGTCCTGTTCAATCTGTTATTTGCTTGCATGTTGTCATTGCTGTCCAGGGTCTGAAGGAGGGAATGCATATCAGATACCAAATGGATGGCTCTCTCATTGATCTTTGCTGCTTGAACGCATGGACAAAGTGCCTCCATAAAGTCATTCAAGAAATCCTCTTTGCTGTGTGCTCCTGGAACACAAAGGCAATGATCTACAGTTGATGCTGAACAAATTCTCAGATGTTGCTATGCTCTTCAGCCTGATCATCAGCCTGAACAAGATGGAAGTACTTTACCAGCCCATGCCAAATACCAACCATGTAGAACCAACAATCACTATTGATAACACCCAGCTGACAAATGTAAACAAATTCAAATACTTGAGAAGCATCATCTTGAGCAATGGGTCTTTGGGCAAAGAAATTGACTCCAGGATCACAAGGCCAGCCAGGCACTGGGGCGGCTGCATACTAGAGTGCTCAACCAACACAAGATCTGTATCTCCACAAAGCTGAAAGTCTACAGAGCTGTGGTTATCTCTTTTCTTCTATGGATATGAGTTCTGGACTCTGTACCAAAGGCACATCAAACAACTGGAGAAATTTCACATGTGAGCTCTCAGCCTAAGCATTCATTGGCAAGACCATGTCTCCAACCTGGAGGTCTTAGCTCATGCAGAGTCCACCAGCATTGAGTTCCTGATTATCAGAGCCCAGATGTGGTGGGTGGGACATGTCATCAGAATAGATGACCACCCTATGCCTCACCAGTGGCTCTATAGTGTACTGGAGTCTGGGAATAGACCTTGGGGTTTACCACGCAAGCACTACAAAGAAACCCTATACCACTGTGATATCCAGTCAAGGCAACTAGAAGCTGCGGCTGCTGGCAGAACCTGCTGGCAAGCCCTGTGCTATGAAGACTCCACTGGCTTTGAGGACAGGTGCCACCAAAAACTGATAGAAAACCGTGAGCAGCATCACAGAATAACACCCACAATTACTACAACAATGGACTTCCAGTGCCCTATTGTGCTAGACTCTGCGCTTCCAGACTGGGACTGTATAGCCACCTCCTTGACCACAGATGAATGGCACAATGGTGTGTCTTCTTCAAACCTGAAGGACTACCATATATTCTAGTGACATTTGTATGGAAAAGCAAAAACTCTTAAAGTAGTTGCCTTCTTACTTGCAAAAGACAGGCTGACTTACAAATGGCTGTCTTCAAATTTCACCTTTCTCATGATGACAATGATGATGATGATTTTATTATAAAATTATAGCAGTATATTCAAGGAATAGAATATTTGTCACACATCAAGGGATAAGATTTGTTAATTGACAAAGTTCCATGAGAATCTTTGTGTCTGCTTTAGTGCCTAATTAGACATGTATGAAGCAAGACAATAGTGTAAAAGTCTTCATCTCAATATCATATTTTCTCAATTGTGAATTTATACATAACAATGTACGGAAAAATGTTAATTTTCATTTTGCTCGTTCATTTTATCCATTGATTCATTAACTTTTTATATTACCCATCATTCCACTTTCAATTTCCAAATCTGTGAATTTTGATAAAAAGAAAAATTCAAATTATATATTTAAATGCACATTTTGATATTAACATTTTGATGCTAAAAGGAAAGTATACAAAGGTGGATCATTAAGAGAGCAGGCCTAATGCTGGAAACAGTTCAGATGGAAGGGCCTGTTTGCAAGCTTCCATGAGCAGCTCCATTATCTTTAAGTAACTCATGGCCAAGGATTCTCTTGTCTGCAATGCCCATTGAAAATCCACCATGACAATCTACTGCTGGTGGTTTTTAATAATATCCAAAATATCTTAAGTAAACCAAAAGACCCAGTAGCCCAAGAAGAAAAATCAGGAGTCATCTACAACATACAGTGTAAAGACTGTAACGGCCAGTATGTAGGACAGACAGGCAGAAGACTAACAGAGCGCATCCATGAACACCAACTAGCAGTCAGAAGTCACAATGAAAACTCCTTAATCTTACAACACATGGACAGATTCAACTATAGTTTGACTGGGAAACTGTCAACATCTTAGATCAAACTAAATCCAAAAACGCTAGGTAATTCCTGGATGCGCTCTGTTAGTCTTGGCATTCAGACAAATCAGCCATCAATTGACACTTACACAACCTACAAAAGAGACAATAAAAAGAAGCTAAGAAGGAAACAAAAAGAGCAGAGCATATTCTCTCCAGCAACCAACACCCAGATAAGCAGGGATTAATGCCAGACAAATAATCAAGTAGAGAACAATACCCTAATCAAGGAACTATCAAAGAGAAAGCCACATCTCCACCAACACTGGCAGGGCAAGCTACTGTATATAAACAGGGAGCCAACCCCATACCCACTAGCACTGATGATGTTACCTGGTCAGGTAATGAAATGCCTGAAAGCAAATAACCAAACTCAGAGAGCACCAAGGACTCCAAAGCTCCTAATCTTCAGCAGCTTGATAACAGACAGGTATACAGCAAATGTGAGGAAAGAACAATAATTCAGATTTGAAAAGGAAATAAGCAGAAATTATCAATGGATTGGAAAGAATCTGAGACAAAAGCAAAATTTATATGCAGGAGAAAGTAAAATAGGTTCTATCCCTAGTCAGGATCAGTTTTGGATTCCCTGCTATAGCTAATTCCTATAATCTTTGTTTGCAGCATGCCTGTATATATGTGTGTTTACATCAGAAAGAAAATTTAAAGGAAATACGTCTACTGAGCTGAAATTAATGTATGCATAAAAATACACGCACACATACTGTAGATACATATTTCTCCTCTGGCTTTTGAAGCCAGCAGGGCATCAAACATGTCAACAGATTACTATTTCATTTCTTCCTTTCATCCCATTTGGATTAATCAATACATTCTTGCACATTAATCAGAGATTTGTTGATCAGCTCCTTTCCCATATATCTTTTACACATGGGTGGGATCAGAATGCATGTACAAAGATGTGTGATTTATTTGGGTGTTGGATAAGTTGTAAAATAGAAATACTGTATAACCCAAAATGGTGTCTGTAGGAAGTACTGAAGTGTGGCTTTAGTAAAAGTTACTCTGTTTTCCCACCTTTGTCCCTTCTTGCATGGGTAAAGGATGATCCTCTTCTTTAATAAAATATGACTTGAGGCAATGGTTATTAAGTATGGCCATTGTGATAAGAACACAGTTTTCTTTCTAAAGCTGCTCTTTTTACAGATTACATTCTTGAGTATGAATGTGACACACCAATATTTGGAGAATGAATGTAACCTCCAGGGATACTAATCTGAGATTCACTGTTTCCCTAGTTGATCTTATTCTCAGTGACATACTGTGTTGTATGCAAAACCATTTTATACATTTTTTTAAACACTTCAGGCTATACTACTTGATAAAATTGGGGAACAGGCAGCAATGGGTGATTTCTTCATAAAAAGAACAGTTTAGTCCCTTATAGAGTATTCGCTTAAATGGCCATTTAGGCACCTGTGTAATAAGCCTTGTCTATGGCATGGAAACAGAATTTTCTCTTCTATTTATCCTCCCCACCCCCTGCAAAGTTTAACGCCAGTCAAATGGCCACTTCCAATCTTAGAACTATAACTAAGAGGCTTCTAGCTCCGTTTTGCTGCTTTCCCTTTCTGTTTGGGTGCCATTAGAGCTGGACCATTAGGCACAGATCAAGACCCCTGAAAAAACTGACATGTCTTTCTTTAAGCAAACAAAAAAGCAGTGATCCTGTGCAACTTCTCACTTCCTATTTCTCTCCAGCCCACTCCCCAGCCCCAGAAGCCGATCTGAAAATAGAGACACTGGGTATGAATACAGCTTTGTTCTGCATCATACCTCAGTGCTTTCAAAGTTAAAGGAAAGAGAAGACTGTCAATAAGATCTGAACTCTGCTGGGAATGGAAAGAATGAGAAAGAAGAGAGAGAGACTATGTGTCCTAGGAGGGCTGGCCAGGCAGGTATTTTGATAAATGCAACCTTCTATTTACAACAGGAAGGAAGGAAGGAAGGAAGGAAGGAAGGAAGGAAGGAAGGAAGGAAGGAAGGAAGGAAGGAAGGAAGGAAAGAGGGAAGGAAAGAGGGAAGGAAAGAGGGAAGGGAGGGAGGAAGGGCATAAACAATATATAGATTATTTCCCTTAATAATTTTGTCTGCCTTCTCTGACACTGTGCCTGCCCTGTGGATGGCCCTGACCCTGTTGGCCTTTCAGAAGGCATTAAAAACCTAGATGTTCCCATAGGCATTTGGGATTTGAAAGCATGTATCACCACTGTATATAGGTTTTAGTCTCAAACTGCTGAAATTTCATCCCATACATTTTTTTTCAAATTTGATTTACTTCTTATAGCCCCTAAAACAATTGGTTTAGCTATTATGAAACTCCAGCTCTTCTTTTTCCTAGGCTTTCTGTTGGATTATAGTCCCCCAAATGCTCTTGAAGTACTAAATAATACATCAAGAGATGAGGAGAACTGAATAATGCAATTCTGCTACTTACAGCTTTTCCTGTCTTAAGCCAGAGAGAATTCAGTGAATAATAATAATAAAAAAAAATGTGTCTAAGAGAAAATTTCAGTGGAAATGCTTTGGAAATTCACTTTGTGTGTTTCTTTCTCCCAGCTGACAAATGAAATATGCAACTTTAGCCAGATAACTCTACAAACTATATCGTGCACATGCACGTGTGCACATACACACAAATGAAGGGAATTAGAGGCTGGGCATCCTATTTCTATTTATTTCTGAGTTTAATTTGACCATCTATACAGCAGGTGGCAGCATCTGGGCTACCTTATCTGTAGTTTGTACTTGAATGGAAGACCTTCAAAGGATATAAGTGTGTGGGCTAAATTGGAAAGTCAAAAAGCATCTTGGAAGATGGTAATGGCAAACCACATCTGTATTGCTGCCTGGAGAACTGCATGGATGTATCCAGTAACTGAGCCTGACTTTAAGGAGATTTTGTCCTTCTCATTAGATCGATTTATCAATTAATATCTGCTTTTAAACACAGAAATATATGGACAATTGTTAAGTCTGGGTGTCATGTGGCTGGTGCTTGTCTGTTTGAATTCTAAAGCCCCACAGCACTTTAGCTTCTTCATTTTTCCATTGCTTTGTCTGTTTTGTGGTCCCACCAGTTCTTGCTTGCAGGCAAATGGTATTTCTTGCAGTTATTCCAATGCACCATTGTTGCTGTTATGGTTGGTCACACAGTCAGCCAGATGTTTAGACTGGATTTGGCATTTTTAGGCTTTCAGCATCCTATCTTCAAGTAGGAATTAAAATAGTTTCTAAGGTAGAAATAATAGTATCTGACAGTCATAAGGGACCTAAGAGGTCTTCTAATACAATCTCCTGGAATTCTCAGACCATTCCAGACAAATGGCCGCCCAACCTTTTTTGAACACCTCCAGTAATGAGCACCTATGACTCCAAGAGGGAAGCTATTTTACTGCCAAATAGCTCTCAGTCGAGAAGCTGGTTCTTGTTCTGATCTATCTATCTATCTATCTATCTATCTATCTATCTATCTATCTATCTATCTATCTATCTTCTGCCCATTGGTTCTTGTTCTACCCACAAGGACTATGAAGAGTAAATCCATATCCTCCTTCCTATGACAGGCCTTCAAGTATTGTACAACTGTTATCATATCTTTCCTTAGCTTTACCTTCTTTGTACTTAAGATATCCAGTCCTTTTAACTATTCTGCATAGGATTTGGCCTTGAAGCCCCTTACCATTGGGGGATAAAGTGGCACTACTGAAAAACCCTAGTGGCATCACCTCCCACTAGGGTTTTTCAGTAGTGGTATTACTGTCACTACTAAAGGGGAGTCTTGCCCTTGAAACATTGCTGGGAAATATCTTCTTCCCTGGAGAAATTTGGAGAAATTGTCCACCTAACTTGTCTTCCCACAAATTTGTGGAGAATTTCAAAAGATCCTTGCCCTACTTAAACACTGTATCAATTTTGATGCAGCGTAAGTTGAGCTGCTGAAGTATGGGTTAAAGTGAATGGATACATATTAGAAACAGAGGCATTCTCTTTTGGAACTGCTTATGCATCTACACACTCACCTTTTACTCTTCTATCTGAACATACTATTGATCTCTTATATATCAGTGTACTTTTCAGTATACAGTCAGCATTATTCATTTTCCAGAATTCTGCCCTGGTTTGCCACAAATGCTTTGTAATGATCGACATGAAATCACTGCAAAATTTTTCAGTAATTTTTGTAGATCCAGCTTTGGTTTGTTGTTTTGTTGTTTTATTTGCTTTCAAGCATGATTGCAGTTGCATAAATCTGACATTAAAAAAATGGAACCTCAAGGAATCACAGAAAGTAAAATTTCCACTTCCATTCCAGTAAAACTAATGGGACTTTTGTTTCTGACTTGAGGAGAAAATCATACTGGCACAAACATATAAAGATAGAGATTGCTTTCAGTCATTGTTGTGAGATCACAATTTTTCTTTGATGGGATCATTAACTGACAGATGACTCAGCAGAAGGAAGGCAGTTGCTAGAACAAGGTGCCATTTTTAATGCTAGGGCATCTCATAATAGGAGTTTGGTTGCTTGTGATTCTAACAACTCATAAGTAGGCAATTTTAGTTTCAAATTGACACAAAGTATAGTTGTTAGTGGTTCTTTAAGGGCCACACATTTCCTATTTGTAGGTGTCTCCTGGAGCAGAGGAGCTCCTTACTGTTAACATCCCATGTGTTTTCTGTCATCAATAGACACCTTTCTTTAAAAAGCAAGAAAGTTAGCAAGGTATATCATCAACATCAAGTCTGAGGGCAATGAAAGATTGGGGTTTATTATCACATGATTTCTCCTATGAAAGTATTCCAAAATTTAAAAAACAAAACAAAAAAACCCTGCTCTCTCATATGGGGAATAGGGCATAGCACAATAGTAGAATGCAAATTTATGTAGAAAGTTCTGCATTTTATCCTTCAAATTTACTAATAAGTGTGGAAAATGTTCTTGCCTGAATCTACTATTGGATTATCTAATATTAATTCCAGTCAATATTAACAATGTTGGGCAAGATGAATAATTCTGAGTCCGAATAAAACAACTTGTATTCCATTTATAAGTTAATACATTTTAGCATCATGCTAAGCCATGGTTTTCTTAATCATGATTTAATGACTAAAGCACAATTGGTTGGGTTTACACACTACACTAAATCATAAATTATGAACCAGATACTAATTCTGTACTGATTTCAATGCTTGCCCCATTAGATTGCTACTTGTTATTGGCTTGGGATCAGGTTATCTGAAGAGGTTTTCTGCACTTAAGTGATCTTGCCTGGATCTTATGCTAATTCGCAGAGACCTTGCTCAGGTGCCCATTAATCGGATGAATTACAAAGGTATACATCAGAGGTATATTAGCTCCAGCACCAAGGAAATCATTCCCTTGGCATGAGTATCTGGCTATCTTTAACTGTTCCAACATTAATTGCTTTTAAATAAGGCCTTAAAACATGGTAGTTTCAGTTTGTGTTTCACTGATTTTGACTACCTAATACTCATCTGTAATTGAAGAATTAAAGTAGCTGGTGCTATTTTATTGCATGAACTAGATATTTTGCCTGTTTAATTCAGGCTTGTTTAGTAAATCACCTGAAGTGGGATTTTCTACCTAGGATCATTCTATATAAGATGAAATAAAGCATATAAATAAATGAATGAATGTATGTTTGTTCCCATTGGTAAATAATATTCTTACATTATTATCTGGGTTCCATATTATTTACATATCAACAAACATGAAATTCTTCTAACCAAAAGGTGGCTTAAATACCTATAGTGTAGCTCTAGCACCTGTGGAACAATTTGCTTGAAATAAAGGCTCCAGAAAAAAGCTACTGAAATTTGAATGGAAAGAGATGTAAGTAATCTGGCTTCTATTCCTGTAATGACATTCAATAGGTCATAAGGAACAGTTAAACATGAGTTGACCTGCTAGCTCTAATAAACATCCCCATATGGTGGTGCACAGCCAGGTTTCTAAGATTATGGTGTCAAGTTTCAATTATCAGCTGTTCCCAAAGATGCTGAAGCTAAACATGGAAGCAAAGGACAGAGCAATAAATTTTTAGTAAGAAGCAAGTTGCTCATAGCAAATTTTTTGTTGTGGCTGGCTAGAGAATTTGTTTAGTGATATCATTACTATGCTGTAGGTATCCCTGAGGTGTGTCTAGATAAGTAACTTAAATAAGAAGGAAGGATATAACCCACAATATCATATATGCTGCTCTGAACTCAGTATTTACTTAATTATTATACAAATAACTGTACATGAAGGTCATTTGAAACATAGCTTTATCACTGTTTCCATCAAGTTAAATAAACTTAAATGCACATGACCTTCTGTGACATGTGCTTTTGTGGCAACTATGTACTTCTTTACTATAATTCTGAATAATTCCCCAATAAAGGGCAGAACCTAACTCTTTTCTGTGAAGGTCATCATTTTTGCAAAGCACACCAGCCACCCACCCACACACAGAGGATTGATTTGTATCCAGTAAATCACCCCATTTAAAATTTGACTGCAGATGTCAGTTGGAAATGGATTCAGTGTCACATTAATTTTTACATGTGTACTTGGCAGGGGAGAAAGGGAGGAGTGTAGTGGTATTAAGGCTCAAATCATATATTTGAAGGGAAATCAATAGGCAATACATATTCCCTATAAAATATTAAACCACCAGTTGTATTCCCTGTATTGTTGAATGAGCCTTATAGCTAGGATTTTAGAAAACAATCTAAAAAAAAGTAGATAATGCTACCTTGTATTTCAGTCACAGTATCAAACACTGAATCTACTTTAATACCATTCAGATATCACCTCTATAATTAAAACAATTTTCCCCTCCTCGTGACTTCAAAAATGTGTTGGAACTACAACTCCTAGAATTCCCAGCTAGCTATTGACCATGGTGTCTGAGAACTCTGGAAATTGTAGCCTCAGAACATCTTGAAGACATTAGATTGAGGAATGCTGAATTACAACATGACTGTAGTTCAGCATTTGTAAGATCTTGTACAGAGAAGATCATCTCTCAGACAAGTGAAGCCGAGGAACAAACCTGAGGAACAAACCTGGCTTGTCAGTAGAAGACATCTCTTTTCTCTTACCTTCCAATCACATCCTTCCCTGTCTGCTGCCCTCTCCCCTACCAAAGTCCACCCACTCTTTCTAATAGCTTCTGCGCCAATACACCATGGCTGCAGTAGCAAATTCTGCCTCATTTCAGTATAATGAATGAAGAGTTTTAATGAAACTGGCCTAAGCTGTTCCTGGCAAGCTGCCTGCTTTTTCTTTGTTCTAAGTAGAGGCGATCCATCACCCACTCCTCTCCATCACAGCATCCCCAATCAATGCATCCTCTGCTTGTCCTCTTCCTTGATCCCCCACGTTCCTTTTTTTTCCTGGCTTCCTCACCTTTTAATCACCTTTATTAGGCTTACAGCTCTGATGACGAGACGTTCCTGATTTCTCTGACCCCTTTGCATCAGCACAGTTGTCAAAGACTAAGAAATGCTCATGAATGTCAGCTGCACTTGTCCTTCCCCAGTGAACAGTGACCTAATATATAAAGACACACTTAACAGCCCAATGGAATATCTGGTGAGTATTAATTTTCTCTGGCTGCCCCACTCTGTCATTCGGGTTGCCTCTATTCCCTGGGATGGGTTATACATCTGTCTGTAATGCATAGTTTTAAAAGATCAGGAAAATAAATAAGCCACCGTCCCCTGCTTGGAAAATCCACAAATGAGCAAACTAAACTAGGAGCACAACCCACTCATCATTTTGGAAGAAAACGAATAGAAGCAATCACAGAACAGGAATGACACCTTAATCAAACCAGTCAGTAGCAGTGATTCCCTCCTCTGCAAGCCAAACACATTACATGAAGAGTACAGCCTATAAAGAGATAAGTTTCTGTAGTTTGTTTATTAGTTGTAGGGTTTTTTCCATCACTGCAAGGAATCAAATCAGATTTGACCTGTCAAATTGGGGAAGACAGAGAGTAAATGACAGAAAGAAAAATAGTCGATCTGCTGGTACAGAAAGGTAGCAACTAAAGGTAGCAATCCAAGGGAAACTCAAAATCTGTTATCATATTTTACTTTTTTTCTGGTTCTTTAAAGTTAAAATACATACACACACACACAAAGGATGAAAGATATAAATTAGTTCCTAGAACCTTTGTGGGGGTGAGTGAATTAAGATAAAAATAACCCCTTTTCATGTGCTATTTTGCTTTCTCTCTCTCCGAAGCAATTTTTAGCAAATTTTGGGGACCATTTGGTTTCAGCTAGATAGCATGGTACAAAAAGCAGCATGATACAACAAATAAAGCGTCCATTCTCCAGGATTGCTGTAATGGTATGTGGGAATGACTTTGGGAGATAGGAGGAAGAGCCACAACCAGAGGAATGGTTGGATAAGAGGCAGCTTAGCCTGCAGAAGGAATCTGGACATTGCAAACATTTCAGAAGGGACCCTCCCTAGTTCCTTGGGCTGTAAAGGTGACAGGGAAGAGATGTACTTTCAGACTTGCAAGATTCTGTTAATGTAACCTTACAATAAAGTAGACTTAGTTTATCTGGTTGTGCTTCTATCTGGACTACCTTGCAAGGCTGACAATTGCTGTGACTGCCCCTCCCTCCTTGAAGCAATCTACCTCTGCAGACAAGGATGGCCCTCTCCCTGTTGTCTTTTGCAAAAGTAAGATCTGGCTCCTTTGCAGGACTTTCAGAATAGGAGAGTAAGGATTGGCAAAAATTGAGCTTGGGTATGATATTAAGGATGCTAGGCTGCTTGTCATTATAGTTAGATTTATGCTTTTTAAAAAATGTCTTAAAGTATGGGGGGTATTCTTGTGAGATGCTTAGAATCAAGACCAATTAATTCATTATCCCCTCTTCTCTCTCTCTCTCTCTCTCTCTCTCACACACACACACACACACACACACACACACAGCTTTAAAAATGGCAGTGGGAAATGCCAGTGAGCCTCTAGTGTTACCCATGGTTAGGTTGCTCTTGTAAAAACAAATGAGATGTTTGAGGATTTAACACTGCATAGAGGGAAAGATGTAAATTGTTTTTGTTAAACAGTTCCTCAGATAATCTTAATGTCTGTGTTTTTGTCTCAGAAATGGAACTGTTATCATTAATCAGCATGTTTAATCTGGATTTCAGTAGGATAAGAAAGTAAGTTTATATTGTTAGACTTTGAAAGTCTGTTATAACAAGTCTTGAAAAAAACAAGGCTATGAGTATGTTGGAATTGTAAATGAAGTTAACAAAGTATGTGTGATGGAATGGACCTATGAAGGCCAGGCTCAGGGGGATAAGCATGTTCTTAGCCCCCAACAGGAGTGTGGGAAGTTCAAGAAGATGAGGCTGGCACCTCCCTAAGGAATTCACGGTGTTGTGGCTGGCTGGCTTGGGAACTAGGGTTCAGCCTGGGGAGATTTTCTGTCTGGAGGTTGAAGCTAATAAATGCAACAGAACTGTATTTGCATTGTCTCTTGGAGTTCTTTGGGCTGAACCTGACATCAATCTCCCCAGACTCAACCCTAGTTCCCAAGCCAGACAGCCACAACACCGCAAATTCCTTAGGGAGGTGCCAGCCTCATCTTCCTGAACTTCCCACGCTCCTGTTGAAGGCTAAGAACATGCTTATCTCCCTGAGCCTGGCCTTCATAAGTCCATTCCATCATAGTATGATTCCAAAGTACAACAATTACACCTTTAGAGGTGGCTATGGGAGATTACATGACTTGTCTTCAAAAAGCTGTCTGAAAAGTCATACTGGATAATTGTGGACATGCATGAACAAATAAGTGAGTTTCTAAGATATTTGAAAGAAGGTAGGTATTTTGCAAACTAGCCAAATCTCTTAAAAAGAGAAAATTATCACATTTTTACATTAAATAACATGAAAGTAAGATTGATATACCTGAGATTCAAAATGGTCTGATTCTGATCTGAAATTCAAGTAGTGTAATTTTTCTCCAGTAGAGAAAATATGGACAAGTCGGAATAGGGAAATAAACAAAATGGTCTTTAAGGTGTAATGGTTAAGTTGTTTGAACTAGGAATAAGCAGATTCCAGGTTTAAGACTATTCTTAGCTATGGAAACTCAATGACTTTGGACCAGTCACTCTCTCTCAATCCATTTTAATTTATAGGGTTGCTGCTAGAATAAAATAAGGAATGACACCCATGTAATCTGACTTGATCTTGGAAAAAAGCTGGGATGTAACTCAAATAAATAAATAAATAATATGTAAAAACATTTGAAAGGAAAGAGGTCAATTAATGACCAGGCAGTTAAAGTCTACAGACTTTACACTAGTAGACTAGTACACTACGAGTGTACTCGTACTAGTACACTAGTAGAATTATTACTAGTTGTTTTCCAACAAAAATGAATTAATTTTTTTAAAAAAAGAATCTTCCTCATTAGTTGAACTTTGTTTTTCCTGGGTTTCTTAGGCTGTAGTCATGACTGACTTGTCCTATTGATTTCAATTTTACTCATTTACTCTGTGTCAAACTATTATATCTGTAAGGTCCCATTACTGCTGTAACTTTTTATCCACATCCAACATATTTCAAAAGTGTGTCGAGTAATCTTGACAAAAACTGTGAGGAAGAGCTCAAGGGAAAAATGAAATATGCTTTATCTCAGGCTTTTTAAATATCAGGGTAAAAGAGAAAAGATGTTTGATTTGTTCTCTGGACTGAAAAACATGCCTTCTCTCTCTCTACCACTTAATTTTTATGATAAATTATGGTGCATTCATTTTCTGCTCCACAAACCACAAAGGACATTATTGTATATTTAGGGCTGTATTTATTTAAGCCTTTAGATTAGGGACCATACTTAATATTTGGGGAGCTGGCAGCAATGGGTGATATAAAAGTGGGTAATACAAAACATGTTTCCTATGTTTCTCTTCATTAGTTTTATGAGGGATTCTTTCTTTTCTTGTTTAAAAAAGTCTATACCTGAGTTTGCTTCAAAATAATAGGAAACCGTGCTGGATTCTGAAGATCAAAAAATGGTTTGAGGGTTGCATGCAGTCCTGCAGCCTTATGCTGATATGAGGGAAGAAGGGGGGGGGGTCTTGGGGAGGCTGTTTTAGGAACAGGACAGCTAAAGGAGGACTGTCAGGCCAGAAAAGGAGGTACAAGCAGAAAGGTTTAGATGCTCAGGGGCACTAAAAATCAGGTAGTGGTTTTATTTTAAAAGTAGAGCTACTATATCTGCATTTCAAAAAGAAGAGCTACTGCATCTATGTTGGAATGGCAACAAAAAATTAGAGTTACGGTAGCTCTGATTAAGTGAATAATCACTCAGTACATCCAGAAGATTAATATCCATATTAATTACGTACTCCTAATCTGTACACTAATGGCACACTCTGGTGGCTCATATCTTCCTTCCTCTATCAAACACAATTTTTGTTTGTTTGTCTGAGTTGATTTTACTTCCCCCCCCCCTTTGTGTTGTTTTATCTTCCTCTTTCCTCTACTCTTCTTTTTTATTTTCCTGCAAAGTTTTAGGCTGCCTACTTTTTTTAAAAAAAGGAACCATCTTTACATAACTCGATTGATATTTTTATAACAGGACAATAGTTATTTCCCAATGTTGGGTTATAAATTGGGCCAAATGGTAAGTGTGTGTGTGTGTGGGGGGGGGGAGAATCTGTTTTTTTTCTTACATTTGTTAAACATAAAGATACTTTTTGTCATTTGCAATTGCAGAAAACAAGTTATTTCTGCAAAGTTTTAGAATTAGTGCTCTCTGAATTTGTGAGTTTCATTGTAGTGAACAGCATATGAATATTTTGCCATCTGGTGGTTGCTTTCACCATATCATTAACTGTATCTGTTAACAATCTATTATCAGTTGTGAATGGTAAACAATTAAAATATAAGGAAGTTGTGCAGCACCATGTAGGTATGTATTTTAATAAACCATAGTTCATTTCATCAGATAAAGTGGGGTACAGTCCTAGGGATATTATATACATGAGTAAAACTTGTTCAGAATAGAGGTCAAATATACTGGGAATGATAAAAAGAGACGTATGGAAGTTACCTTAAATAATGAACATTTATAGAATAGTAATATAGTGTGTGATACAGACATTCTTGCACTAAAGGGGTAGTTAACAAATGTATTGTTTGAAGACACTTAATCCTCTGCTTAATTCATAAGCAATGTGGTTTAGTCTCCTGACAAGTTCACTGTTTCATGATGAAATCTGTCTTCGTAATTGTTTTCCAAAAGTGCAACTTTGTAGTCACTCAAAGTTAGAAATTAAAATTAAAATGTTCCTCCAATCCTGTCTGGCTATTGGTGATGTCTAGTTTGTGTCCATTTATTCTGTTGCATAGTTTCTTCAATGTAAAATGTAGTGCTGACAGATAATAGTATATGGGATATTGAAAGATGCGCAAATGTATGTTACGCTGATGTTGTACATGACATTATTAGGGCCTGATATAATGTCAGAATAGATTCAGAAGGCAGCATATCTAAAGGTCAGAGGATAACCACAATGGAGGAGGAGGAGGAAGAGGAGGATGTTAAATGGCCAGTTGAGTGCCTTGAGCCTTGTAAGTATTTAAGCCAATTTTACCAAACTTCTGATGGTATTTTCCAAAGTGGGTCCTGATCATGCCCACTTTTGAAATGCAGCTTTTGCTAAATCTGTTGTGGGCCTCCAGGTAATAAAAGTCATACATCCCTGCACTGGAACATGCCATGTTTTATTTGATTTTGTACTCTATTTTTTCCCCATATAATTGTTTTTGTGTATAGGCTGATTATACAGTCCAGGTAGTAAGATGGTATTACTTTGTAGTGAGTTTTCATACTTACAATTTTTTTCTTTCTCCTTTCCTTTTAAATAAAGTAGATTAGCCCGTTAATCTACTTTCAAAACACAGAGGAAAGATGAGCAATAGTACAAAAACAAACACGCAAAAAAACCCTTCTGCTTTCAGTCTCTTGATTGATATTATCTGATATTAATAGATGTTGAGGGTCTAACACTGCCAGTATGTGTCAAATATAGCATCAACAGATCCACATTTCTGTTTGATGCAAATTCTTTCTGAACTCTGCTTTCAGTTTTTGACTTTTTTTTTTTTTTTGGTCATGGTTAAAGTTTTGCAACACAATGTATCTTCACCCAGTGGTGCACAATATTTTTTAGACTAAAAGTTATACCTGGAATTATATATATATATAATATTTGTCACTGCCCATCTCATTAAAAAGCAACTTTATATAGAATGCCAAAGGTCATGCTCCAAAATATAGATGGATGACCACCAAATCAAGTCAGATTTGATTTAATATACAATTAAATAAATATAGTAAGCATGATTATCCTGCTTGTATTTAGTAATATATCCCTTAAAATTACAATTTTGCGGTAACCTTTGGAAGGACTGTGAGGTCCAGATACAAGATTTTCACTGCCTGGAGACTAGAATTTATTCTAGCATTAACTTATATCCTTCCATCTTTCTTGATGCCCTTCATCCCTGTAGTTCTGGGAGCTAGTTCAGACCTAACAAATCTAAGAAGCTATGCCTTATTAAACTGAGCATTATATTCATTCATTCATTCATTCATTCATTCATTCATTCATTCATTCATTCATTTCTCTTGCATACTTTAATACAGAGGAAAGGCAGCCACAGCTGGGAGCTGCATGTTTCCCTGCATCTGTTGTCTAAGAACCTTCCAGAGTGGATGTAGCCAACAATTTGTCCCCTTTTCCTTTTTGGGAGAGATTTTAAGGGCAACAAGTATATTTTAAGCCTTGCAGAGATTTAAGGCACTCATAGAACTTCTTACAAAGACTGAATCCCACCCTCCCCCCAAAAAATCAACTTAAACCCTACCCTTTATGTGTGTGTGTGTGTGTGTGTGTGTGTGTGTGCATACAGCCACACCCAGTCAAGTGACATCACATCCCTGGCCACGGTAGGTCATGTTACAAGGTGCAGTCTCAGAATGGAAAAGATTGTCCAACCTTGTCTTCAACATTGAAACCATAGTTTCCTGGTTTGATGTTTTTATTCGTAATTGGAGAATAGATTGGTTTTTCATTTGAGATGTAATGGAGAACTGTGTCTTATGAAATGCCAGAAATATTGATCTGCTTTATAGAAAAAAGGAAAGCAAGTAGCATGCAGTGCAATGTTACTCTCAAACTTATTAGATCAAGGGTATGTCTCAAAATGACACAGTAACAGTAATAGTTTACTTCCATCTGTCAGTAAGATAAACCATGTCTCTGTAATGTTGAGTAACTTCCTCATGTGGTCAGAAGGAACAACTTCAGATTTAATTCCAGGAATCTCAGATAAAAAAGACAGATAGCAAGTGATTAGGAGACAATTGTCTCTGCCCAAGATTCTGAGCTATGGCAGTGGTAGCTCAATCTGGGCTAGAGAAAGATGAATGATTGCCTAGCTTGGCATATTTTTTAAAGGAACAGCTGTAGATACAGCAGAGGCTTCGTATACAGAAAATCCTAGTTCAACGTTTGGTTTCCCCAGGTAGTGCTGGAAAAATTCTTGCCTGAAATATCCAAGAGTTGCCAGTCAATGACAGCAATACAAGTGTGGACTGATCATTGGTTTAAGTATGGCCCCTTCCTATTTTCTTTTGTTCTTTATTTTGGAAAAGTGAAATGTCTTAGATCTTAAATGAATGATGGAAATTTTGAGGGCTGCTGTGGCAGGCATGGCTAGTCCCAGAATAGGCATTTAGGAGAAGGCAAAGAAGCCATGTTGCTCCCTTTCACCCAGGTCGCACTTTATTTTCTTTATCCTCTCAACTTACTTCTGTCCTCTTCTGGGCAGGTGGACATACTCCTGAGCTTCAGCCACAATTATTTTTACTTTTAAAAAATGTAAATCTGCATTATGTGCAAATCATAAACATTCTTGGGAGTAAAGATTATACTTGAGCATAGAATTTTTGCTTTGCAGAATGCTGGTTCCCATTAAGCATGAATGAATGAATGAATGAATGAATGAATGAATGAATGAATGAATGAATCAATCAATCAATCAATCAATCAATCAATCAATCAATCAATCCATAAAGAAAAGTTGTGGGCTTTTTGTTTTAATTTTTTAAATCCACTCTGTCTTGAAGCCTGGCAGTGCCAGTTTAGGCATCAGGGGGTATATTTGTACCTGCAAGCACTGCACTGGGGACTCAGATCTTATGTTTTCTTTCCCAGGGTTCCTGGGTTTCTGTATTACACAAACTGAGCCAAAAGCAATCAAATACAACTAAACAAGCTACATGCCATGTTCTTGTTTTCCAGCTTTTCTGCTTTTCTTCCTCCATCGGTTTATGATTCTGCTTCCAAGTCAGCACAATATCTATCAAATATCATGCTTCTGCTTCAGAACTTATAATAAGGAAGAGATAACTATCCTTGTTTATTAATAACTGTAAAATGGTTGTGCATAGCTTTATTTTTTTTGTTTTGTACAAGACAAAGAGAGTAAAAGAAAGACAGTAATTAGATTGTTTACTCTCATTCTGCTCACTGAAGCATTTGGGATGCCATAAGTAGCTTCTTGATTTTTTTTTTTCCCACCTCTTTTCTTATTTGCTGCGTTCTCCAGACTTCCTTTGAAGGACCAGACAAACATCACAGAGAGTGGCCTAATGATAATCAGTGTCAGAATCCCATTTCTCTATTCCATGCATGCAGACAACCGCCATTTAGCAGGAATTTCAGTTTATGTCACATCTTTTGTTCTGCCATTTTCTTAGCCACCTCCACATTTCTTAAGGGGAAGAAAACATTACAAAAAGGATGTGCTAATTAAAACACACACACACACACACACACACACACACACACACACTGGTTTTATTGTATCATTTTAAGACATAGGCAGTACATTATATTATTTGAGTACAGTGGTGTTTATACAGTATTGACTAGAGATTATTAACTCTAACACTTATAATAAGGGTTTAAGTTATTCCACTTGTGTCATAATATTTAGTGATCTTAAGTTGGATAACTTAAGCTTATTATAAAGAAAAAGAAAAAAAGTTTATATCAGTATTAACTATGATTTTTGAAACATCAATGTTGATAAGCATACAGTTGTTTGAGTTTTACATTGCAAGTTTCTTGTAAAAATTGCTCCATGAGAATTTATCATTAATATTCTAACATAAATGTATTTCATGCATACTAAAATGAAACAGGCAGTCCTTAAATCATATATGTTTAATCTCAGGGTTAATGTTGGTCTATTAAATTGATAATTCTTAATTGAAATTGTTCACAGCGTCATAGACTATGATTTACATCACATGGATGAACCTGCCAGTTATGACTTGACTTGGTTTCTCATATTTTTAATTAAAAAAAAAATTAAATTCATTTCCACTTGATTCTCCCCATAGTTACATTTACCATATCAGTGGGCACATCTTAGCCTTTTCTTATATAGTTCTGCATAGATATATAAATAAAGGAATACCACTGTGTATGTGTTGGCTAGTTTATACCTGATAAGAAAAATTATCCCCACTAATGATTGCTTTGAAGGGCCAGTCACACTTGACTCTTAAACTAATAATTGCCTAGGAATCTAAGTCAGCTAAATTTTAATCCCTAAAATACTTAATTTTGAGATAAAGGAGGATTTAGCTTTTCTTTAATTTGAAAGCAACATTTACACGCACCTATCATCATTTCAGGGGAAAAGGAAATGTACAACCTGTTTTCACCTTTAAAGCAATTACTGGGATCCATGATTCTCTTCTCTTGTCCTGCTTGCTCATTCATTCAAAACATTTTTCATGGTGATGTTTACCTAAAGTGTCCTAGAATGGCTTATGTGTGATTAGCAAAAAGAAGATTGGTCTAGTTAATTATTTGATTTATAAACTATTTCAATCCAAAGGCTCTAGGTGATGTACAAAATAAAGTCACTGTGAAATACAGGATAATAATGCTATAAAGTACAATAAAACAATACAAATATATTCATAAATGGAGCAGATCTTATTACAGCTGCTTAATTTCTGAAGGCCCTCCAAAAAAGACAAGTGTTAACCATTCTTTGGAAGCTCATAATAGTAGGGCTGTTTTTGCCTTGGGGAACAGTCACCAAAAACATACCCTGAAAGGAAGACCACTTCCGTAGGATCCCTACTCAGATCACTAAATATTATGACACAAGTGGAAAGGAATCTGGGAGGAAAAAATGAAATGAATGAACTCAAGGGCTATTCTTCTCCAGAGAAGTCTGATGGAGCTTGGCCTTTCTTAGAACTGTTGGAATATTTCCTTTCCCATACCATCTGCTTTAATGGTCTTAGTGATCTTAGTGATTTAGTCTATCAGTAGAAAAGATGGAATTGTCCTCCTTCCTATCACCCTCTGCTACCTCTGTTTTCCTGCTTGATCAAGATAGGGAAGCTCCATTCTGTTTTTTATTCATAAAATGATTAGTGAAGGGAGTAAAGGGAAAGAATGTTTGGGATAGCACAAAGAGTGTGTTGCCTTTAACTGGACTGGTTTACTTGCACAATGAATAATGTGTGCTTCATTTTTATTAAAACAGAGTAACAAGACTCTTTGATCTAGCAAGTACAACATTTCAACTATATTTTCAATTGTAAATAGAAAATGGGGAAAAATCTATATTGTAAGTAACCTAATATATTCATAGTTGAGTTGGCATGTAAATCTGGCCAATTATGGCTAAACATTATGATAAAAAAGGATCTCTCATCCATTTTAGAAATATTCTGAATTTAAATGGATCAGGAATTTCACCACCTTTTAACCTCCTTTTGTTAGCATCCTTTTGAAGTTCAATCCTGAGTTTAATCCTCCACCTAGAGTGGGATATAACTCCAGGTCTGGTTCTGAGTTAGTGCCTCATAGTTAATATTGGCAGATATGATGAACTGATCATATAACAGAGTAATCCTGCAGCTACCTCAGCAGGGACCCACCCGGTTAAAACTTAGACAAATGCAGTTGCACAACCCTGCCTTTATTTTCAAGGGATATGATGAGAAGTGCATATAGGTGTTTTAATTAGTTGAGTTCTTTATTGCATTCATATCAAACCTTCATGCATTAATTAAATGTGCCTGTGAAGCAACTGGTATGAGTAGGATGCCATAAAAAATACAGGATGACACTGGATTAATGGGCTTCCCATAGTGGTGCTAATAGAGGTTTTGAGGATGAAAAAGAAACAGTAAGGCAGCTAAATAAGGAATTTTGCCATCAAAAATATCACAGCTGAGCTAAAAACTTCATATTAGGAGGAAATTGATTTATTGGTTATAATTAGAATGCCTCATAGATGAGTTAGTAAGAAGATGGTGCATACTCTTTATCACTACCCTCAGGAGGACTACTGAAAAGTCATTTACATCTTCCCACAGAGGAATGGAGAATTCTTCATTTAATCACCTCTTTGTACATTTCTTGGACAACATAGGCCAAGTGAAGAATTAACACAATACAAATCAGAAAGGAAAATATAGTAAATAAATAAGGAATTTTAGTCTTTTTTAATTTATAAAATATCAAGTGAAGAGAGTAAAGTAATTAAATTGAACTAATAATATATTATCATAGGACAGAGAACAAAGATTGTGTTGTCTTTAATTGGACTATTCTTCCCAATTGGATGTTCATTTTGTACCTAAATCTCTAAAAATTCCCTTATAACTGTAAGCATATTCAGTTGAATTTAAATCCTGCATCACTTCTCTGTCTACTCTTACATCCTGGACTCCAGTTTTCAATATGTTACTCCAAAGTTAAGTGCAGCTGTGGTTCTGAAAGAAATTGTGCACCTCTGTTTTAAATACATGTTGTGTTAATAAAAAATTCAGTTTCAAACCCTTTTTTAATGCTGAGATGGTTCATATATATATGAAACAGCTTTATGTTATTTCATGTGGTTTCCTCATCTACTTTAATATTGATTGTGAGTTCATCCTCAAGTTCCCCCAAAACTTGCCTTTGTCTCATTATCAGCCTGAGTCTGCTAAAAGCCACCTTTAGCTGTTCCACATTTAAAATCGATTCAATTTTTGTCATGGATACAATCTAGCATGCTTGAACAACAAAATGACTGCTGGCATCAGGGGTGGGATCTGTCCAGCCTTATGTTGGCACATCTCCTCTTTGGTAACTGGGCATGCCTTCCATGGCCATTTTAGCTTGAACTGCAAGTGAGACCAGATTTACACAAGCATCCACCAAGTAATGTCTAACTGGTATCTTCTGAACAATTCTGTCAAGTCTTACTTGAGTTCCTTATGACCCAGATTCTGCCAGATTTATATTGCTAGTTCCAGCATTACTGAGTTGCATTATAGGTTTTCTATTGCTTCTGACACCAAGGAATTTCATATGGCTGTATTTTATGGTGTGGGGGTCATTTTGCTTACTCCATTCCATCTTCATGACAATCCATGGGCCATATCCAGATCCTGCCAGCCACAAGGACAGAAGTACTTAGTACTGCCAACCCCTTGGGCCACAGTTTGATTGATTATGTGCCATCAAGTCATTTTTGACTCCCAGCGACCATATACAGTAGATAGATTTTTCTTCAATGATGATCTATCCCTAACCTGGTCTTTCAGGTCTTCTAAAGGGGCACTCATCAACACTGTAACTCAGTCCATCCACTTTGCTGCTGGTTGTCCTCTTCTTCTCTTTCCTTCCACATTTCCTAACACTAGAGCTTTTTCCAGAGAGCTGGGTCTTTGCATAATGTGTCCAAAGTAGGATCATTTAAACCCGGTCAATGATCCATTGGTTTGTTTCCTTGAATCAAAAATGAAGTTTACCCATTATTGATTTGTCCCTCCCACTTTTCCTCATTCCCCTCTTCCATGTCTGTGATCTATCAGTTGAACTACTTTTGGACAAAACTTTAGTTTGTCCATGTTTAGAAAAAACATGATGATTGTCATGAGTGTGGATCACCTGAATGTTTGGGACATTTGAATATGGCAATTTAACAAGTGACTAAACACACCATTTCAAGTTCCTACCCACACTTGTCCAGCTCCTCATGTTAGGGAGAGTGTTTGGTCATGGTCCACCCTGCCCCAACAAATAATGCTTGATGTGTGGGAATCAAAGCTGGGAAAGTAAACCAATCACTTTTCTTAACTTGTCCAACTTTAATATTCTGAAGACAGCACCAGTTTCCAGGGGGAGTGGAGAACATCTTCAAATCCAGAATCCAATCCACATTTTCTCTCTAAATAGTTCTGCAATACCTTCACCAGAGTTGGACCCAAACTGAATCTGGATACAATTACATGTATTCATGCAAACCTGTGAACATGACTAGTTCTCACATGAATCAGAGTACAAAGAGAAGGGGAGCCAACCTCAAATCCTTTTCCTCTTTTATCATACTACACTCTGATGCTGTAAGAATTCTCCCCTAATTCTCTCAAAAACAGAAGTAAGTGGGTAGGAAGCAATAGTTAAAAAAAACAAACTGCTGTGAAATCAATCTGGAGAAGAGCATCCTGATTTCAGTTTTCCCCAAAATGTTCCTTCATGTTTAAAAACAAGGCTTTCCAGCACTACTTTATTTACAAAAGGAAAAAAACAACAACAACAGCCAACTAAGATACACTCACATGTTTAATTTGGCCTTGAATTCATACATGTAAAGCCAAGGGAAAGTTGGCTACTTCAGACAGAATGAGTGCTAATGTGGCATCTTTAATCAATATTCCATGTTGTAAACATTTACAATTATAAATAAAATAAATCCTGATTTCCAAATCATTTAAGGTTCTGAAGAAGGTTGCCAATCCATTTAATTTCTGCAGACTATAGAATTAATCACAATGGGAAAATTAGCTGTTGTTTCTTTTTAACACTGAGGGATAACACAACTTGGATTCTATAGTAGAGGAATGATACAAGTTCTTCCTGGCTATGGATCTCCAGAGCATGTGCTGCCAGATGATGGACTTTCCCAATGCAGAATATCTAGCATGACAGATGCCATCTTGACTGACACACTTCTGAGAACTTATACCACTCACTGTGACTAAGAAATGACTAGCCAGAGTGAAAAATGAATCCATGGGCTGCAAAAGATTAAGAGAATCTTTAAAAAATATATCCAAGACTAGAGAGAGAAAACCATGGAGGATAAGATGAATTTTTCTTTTGGTGGCTCTGACCACAGCTAACATGAAATGATGTACTGCATGTAAACATTCCTTGTTTGATCCACCACATTTTTAATGAGGTTAATGCTGCTATTATTATAATACTTAATAATATTTTTTTCTGGAAAGTTGATAATATTGTGTTCTTGCTATGGTTAAAAATGTTTAAAAACAAGGCTTTCCAGCACTACTTTATTTACAAAAGAAAAAAAAAAAAACACAGCCAACTAAGATGCAGTCACATGTTTAATTTGGCCTTGAATTCATACATGTAAATTTTTTACCCTAAGTTGTGCCAGTCAATACTGTATTGTTGCAGAGGATAATCAGTGGAAGACTAGAAATCAAATAAGCATCACAAATGGAAATTCAAGTATTGTTGACAAGTGCATGAATAGAAGAAGACATCAATTGATAGGAATAAATTTACATGGACATGGAGTAGAAGAATAATGCTCTGAAATGTTTCCCCAGTTCAGAACCAAAAGCCTGCAGGAACATTTTTGACACATTGATAGAAAAGCTTTTTAGACCTACAACACAGATCTACAGCAAGGACAGTAAACAGTGTAGTAAGAAGAACATAATAAAAACATTGGCTGTAAATAGAAACTTAAAATAAGTGCTATAAAACAGTTGCAGATTCTTCCCATTGCCAAGATTCCTGCATGGAAATTTTTGGTATCCCATATGGAGGCAGGTGGGGATTTATTTAAATTAAGAAATTCTATCTCTTGTAACCAATCCTTCTGCTTGTTTGCCAAATAACTGCTGATGGCAGCAACTAGTATTACTGCTGTTTCAATCATATATATTTCTCTCTGCAGGCCCAAGGCCACCTGCTAGCTTAGAAGTTCACATTGTGAGATTTGCCCCGTTCGACAGAGAAACTCTCGTGACACGTGTGGTTCACAAAGAAGGTTTACTCATGCGTAACGTAGTAGTCACAAGCAAAGCCAGGACTGGCTTGGTACAATTGCATCACTTGTTATATTCCCCCCTTCCCGCGCTTTTTCCCGCCTCGTGATCGCGTTGCGGCTGTGGGCAATTAGGCCCCCCAATGTCCCCCCTGATCGTTCATGATGGCAGGGTCGGTCAGAGTCCATTGTCCTTGATTGCCAGTCCCCCTCCGGCTGGGTTGGCCCCTCCCTGCTACGTGCAGACCCGCGGGTTCTGTGCTGCGTTGCGATCTTGTTTCGCTGCCCTGCGGCCCCGTTCCTTGCTTGCTCGCGCCGTTATCAGTTCGTAATTAAAAGCTTCCGCTGCGGTTTTCCTGTTTAGCTGGCCGCAGGTGGCTCGTTAATTAGCGGCGCTTTCGGTTCCTCTTTTCCCCGCTAGCTACCGCCGGTGGATTCCGCGTGGTCTGGTTGCGAGCTTCCCTGCAGCCCCGTGCTTCCCTGAAACCTCGTGCTGACCGAACCTGACATGCCGCCCCCCTGACAACAACTCCCCCCCTCGGTCCTATTTCGGCTTCCCGGGGTATTTACTGTAAAAGTCCCGCACTAGGTCCGGCGCCCTTATGTGGGCTTTACTCACCCATTCGCTGTGGGACTTGGGGAAATGTTTCCATTGCACTAGGAGCTGGGTCTGCCCCTTGTGCCTCCGGGCGTCCAGTATCCGGTTGATTTCGAAATGCTGCTCCCCCGACCATGATGGGTGGTGGTACTCCCTCCGCCTTGTGCCAGGCGTTCCCCGGCTGGTGCAACTTTAGCAGGCTGCAATGGAACACCGGGTGGATCTTCCCGAGGCTTTTCGGGAGCGTCAGCCTGACGGTCACCGGATTGATGATCTCCGAAATGGGGAACGGCCCCACAAACCTCGGGCTGAGTTTTTCGATGCCTGGTGCGTCTTTAGGTTTTTGGTTGACAGATACACCTGGTCCCCCACTTTCCACTTTTCCTCGGGGAGCCTCTTGCGGTCCGCGTGCTTCTTGTAGTCGGCTTTGGCTCTTTGCAATGCCGCGTGCGCCGCTCGCCGGGTCTCGTCGATTTGGGCGAACCAGGCGTCCAGGGAGTTGATCTGGGATTCCGGCTGAGGCAGCTCCGGCATGGGGACGAATTCTCTCCCGGTGGCTACTTTGAACGGAGAGAACCCGGTGCTCTTGTGGACGGCGTTGTTGTATGCCACCTCCGCGAATGGTAGTAGCTCCGCCCAATCGTCCTGTTGGTGCCCCACGTAGCAGCGCAGGTACTGTTCGAGCCCCCGTTCAGGCGTTCCGTGGCTCCGTCCGTCTGCGGGTGCGCCGCGGAGGATAGGGCTTGTTTCGTCCCCACCCGCTTCAGGAACTCCCGCCAGAACCGCGCGATGAAGTTGCCGCCCCGATCGCTGACGATACGTCGAGGTGCGCCGTGGAGTCGGTAGACATGTTGCACGAACAGTTTCGCCAGCCCCTCGGCCGTGGGGACTCGCCGGCACGCTACAAAGTGCGCTTGTTTGGAGAATAAGTCCGTGACCACCCAAATGGCGGTCTTCCCCTTACTCTCCGGGAGCTCCACTATGAAGTCCATGGCGACCTCTTGCCAAGGGCCGTCGGGTTCCGCTACCGGCTGGAGTAGGCCTCTAGGTTTGCCTTTGGCTCCTTTCGCCGTTGCGCACACCGGGCAACCCCCTGAGTACGCCTCCACGTCCTTCCGGAGCGTGGGCCACCAAAACTGCCGCCGGATTAAGTGGAGTGTCTTTACGAAGCCGTAATGCCCCGCGCTCCGGCTGTCGTGGGCTCTCTCCATGACCTCCCGTCGGCAACCCTCGGGCACGTACAGCTTTCCTTCGTGCCACCACAACCCCTCTTGGCCGGTTAGCGCCTCTCGGTTCTGCTTGAGCCAACCGTCCCGCTCCGCTGCCTCCGCGAACCCTTGCCTTACTTCAGACGCCGCGTCCCGTCGCTCCCCCTTGGTCTGGCTTCGGGTCACCGCCTTTGCAGCCAGCCTGCTGGCGGGGATGACGGAGTCCACGATCTCCTCCCGTAGGCTGGCGTGTTGGGGCATGCGAGACAGTCCATCCGCTAAGAAGTTGCGCTTCCCGGGGATGTGTTTCAGTGTGAACCTGAACCTCCCGAAGTATTGGGACCACCGTGCCTGTTTGGGGGATAGCTTACGCGGGGTCTTCAGGGCCTCGAGGTTCTTATGGTCCGTCCACACCTCGAACGGTTCAGTTGCCCCCTCCAGTAGATGCCTCCACGTGGCCAGCGCCCACTTGACCGCGTACGCCTCTTTCTCCCACACCATCCACCTCCTCTCCGTCTCGGTGAATTTGCGGGAGGCGTAGGCGCACGGGTGGATGGCCCCTCCGGGCTGGGTTGGAGCAGGACTGCTCCCGTTGCCACGTCTGATGCATCCACTTGGATTATAAACCGCCGGTCTGGGTCGGGATGGCGCAGGATCGGCTCCGCGGTGAACCGCTGTTTTAGTTCCTCAAACGCCCCCTGGCATTCTGCAGTCCACGCGAGTGCCATGCTGGGCTTGGGGGGTTTCCCAGTGCCCTTGGTTTTTAGCAGGTCAGTTAGGGGAAGGGCGATTTGGGCGAAGTTCGGGATGAACTGACGATAGAAGTTCGCAAACCCTAGGAAGCTTTGGAGTTGCCTCCGGGTTCGCGGCGCTTCCCAGCCCAGGACATCCCTTACTTTCGCCGGGTCCATCTCAATTCCCCGGCTGGATATTCGGTAGCCGAGGTAGTCTAGTTGCTCTCGATGGAACTCGCATTTTGAGAGCTTTGCGTACAGCTGTGCCTTCAGCAGTCTCTGGAGCACCGTGCGCACCAGGCTCACGTGCTCCGCCAGGGTCTCGGTGTAGATGAGGATGTCGTCCAGGTAGACCAGGACGCCCCGGTAGAGTAGGTCGTGCAGCACCTCATTAATTAGCTGCATAAATACCCCCGGGGCCCCTTTTAATCCGAACGGCATCACGGAAAACTGGTAGCTTCCGAGCGGGGTGTTGAACGCCGTCTTCCACTCATCTTTTGCGCGGATCCTAACTCTGAAGTAGGCTTCGCGCAAGTCCAGTTTTGTGAACACCCTCCCCTTCGACAGATGCGACATCAAGTCCTTCATCAGGGGGAGGGGGTATTTGTACTCCGTGCTGATTGCGTTCAGCCCCCGGTAGTCTACGCACATACGGAGCGAGCCGTCCTTCTTCTCCCGGAATAACACCGGGGCCGCTAATGGTGACTTCGCGGGTTGGATGAATCCCCGTGCTAGGTTCTTGTCTATGAACTCGCGCAGGGCTCCCATCTCCCTCCTCGACAGGGAGTACATTTTTGGCTTAGGCAGGGTCGCTCCTGGCTCTAGCTCGATGGCGCAATCACTGGGCCGGTGTGGTGGGAGCTGGTCAGACTCCTTCTCCCCGAACGCTGCCGCCAGGTCTCGATACTGCCTCGGGATTCCGCCGCCCGTCGGGGTTCCCCGGGTCCGGCCCCTCGCTTTGCGGTTGCCTCGCCAGTCGCCGCTGCCTCCCCTCGCCTCGGGATCGTGGCGGGTCTCCGGGGTCCCGGCGCTGCTGCTGCTGCTGCTGCTGTTGCTGTCGCCGCCCGGGTCTCGGGCCCCATCTGCTCTCGTCCCGTCTCCCGGTGTCCCGGACCCTCCGCTTGTCCGCCGGTGGTTGCGGCTGCCTCCGTCTCCACGGCTCGGTCCCCTCTGCTCTCGCCCCTCGCCGGTCTGTCGACCCCGAACCGCACTGCCTCCGCCGTCCAGTCGACTCGTGGGTTCCGCCGCCGCAGCCACGCCAAGCCGAGTACCACCGCGTAGTCGGCCACCGGGACCACCACGAACCTCAGTTCTTCCCGGTGACTCCCGATCGTCATCTGGTCCCGTCGTCTTGTGCTCTGTTGGATCTGCCGCCACGCCGATTCCGCCGTTCCGGCCAGCCAGATCCAATCCTTCACTGTGGCCGGGTCGTCCCGCCCCAGTGCCCGTTCCAGGATCTCTGGGTTGAGTCCCCTCTTAAAATACTTCACCTTCAGGGACTCCGGCCAGTCCGCGAGCTTCTCGGCCAACCTCCGGAACTCCAGGGCATATTCCGATACCGATTTGCCCCGCTGCCTGAATTGTAGGATGTCGTCCTCCGCCCGCTTGGCGCTCAATGTGTCCTCGAATCTGTCCCGGAGCGCCTGCATGAAGTCCGGGAAACTCCGTAGTTCCGCCGCGTTGGCATCGTACAGCCCGATCACCCAGCTGGCGGCTTGGCCATCTAGCAGCTCGGCCACGTAGGATACCCTGTCCTCGTCTCTAGCGAATAGGTGACCACCCCTCTGCATGAACCCCCTGACGTGCGTCAGAAAGTGCGGCAGCTGTTCGGGGTCCCCTGAGAACTTCCCAGTGATACCTCGAAGTCTCAGGGCGTCTGCCGCCCGTTGGTCCTCCGACCGGGGCGCCGTGGGTGGTGCCGGCGGGGGTGTCGGACCGCCCCCCTGTCGCTCGCCTCCTCGTTTACCGCCGGTGGCCCCACTCTCTGCAGTAGGGTCTGGAGCATCGCCTCCACGGCGTCTAGGCGTCGCTCGACTCTCTCCTCTAGTCGGGCGAATTTCTCGCTCCACTCTCGGTCCCGGAACCCCGAACCCCGGGTCATCGTAACGCCCGAATCGTCTGGTCCTTGATTCACGCCCATCGACCACCGCTCGGATGGAGTGCGCCCGGCCCTGGCCGCTGCCCCGTCGCTCCCGGGCGGCTCCGACCGCCCTTCCGCGAGCCTGGATCCCTCGCGCTCCAGCTGACCCACGGATTCCTCGTCGCTGGTCATGCCTGTATTGAGAAAGAAAACGCTCCTCGGTGGTACCGGGTAGCGCTGACGGTGAGTCCTGGCTTTATGTGAGATTTGCCCCGTTCGACAGAGAAACTCTCGTGACACGTGTGGTTCACAAAGAAGGTTTACTCATGCGTAACGTAGTAGTCACAAGCAAAGCCAGGACTGGCTTGGTACAATTGCATCACTTGTTATATTCCCCCAGTCCCGCGCTTTTTCCCGCCTCGTGATCGCGTTGCGGCTGTGGGCAATTAGGCCCCCCAATGTCCACCCTGATCGTTCATGATGGCAGGGTCGGTCAGAGTCCATTGTCCTTGATTGCCAGTCCCCCTCCGGCTGGGTTGGCCCCTCCCTGCTACGTGCAGACCCGCGGGTTCTGTGCTGCGTTGCGATCTTGTTTCGCTGCCCTGCGGCCCCGTTCCTTGCTTGCTCGCGCCGTTATCAGTTCGTAATTAAAAGCTTCCGCTGCGGTTTTCCTGTTTAGCTGGCCGCAGGTGGCTCGTTAATTAGCGGCGCTTTCGGTTCCTCTTTTCCCCGCTAGCTACCGCCGGTGGATTCCGCGTGGTCTGGTTGCGAGCTTCCCTGCAGCCCCGTGCTTCCCTGAAACCTCGTGCTGACCGAACCTGACACACATTACAGCAGAAATACACTCTCAAAGTACATCTACACAATGTTCTATGCAGTTGAATATAATTTTATGTACCTTTATAGGCAGAATGGAATAGTTGTACATCTATTGGAATCCTCACATGTGAGGTTTTAGCATTTTCTGGCCCTCTGATCAGAAATAGAGGAGATAGTGGGGCTGGCATAACTTGTGTTGCCAATATATAGCAATGATAGCATTATCATAAAATGCCATGTTAGTATATGGGAGTGCCTCCAAGCGTTTACTGACACCCCTGGTTTATTTTAAGAATCTGATTCCTACCTAGTTTTTCCTCACTAAATGTATACAGATTGTCAATATTTCCCATTCTGTGCATGTATCACTGTTAGGACCTTTGGGGACAAGAAGGAGAACTCCAGCTCTGGGTGCAGTGCTCTCTCTAATGATTCTGTAAGTCATTGCTTAGACCAGGGTTCCCCAAAGTGGTCAGTATTGACTGCCAAGGGTTGATGGGACTACCCAAGGGGTCAATAAATGGCTGGGGGTCAAAGTAGGTAGTAATCAGATTCTTAAAGTAAATCAGGTTAGAGCAATGTGATGCCATTCCAATGTATTAAACTCAGCTTCCCAAATTCCTTGGCATATAGAGGATCGACTGCGTAAGAACATCTGCGGTGTCTGCATCTACCCAAAGTTCACATTCACTTATTTCAATAAGATGGGTTATGATACAGTGGTGCCTGTTGGTTTGAGAGGAAATCAAAAGAGACAAGATAGTAGTTGCAAGATTTCAGTCAAAATGCTGATACTTTTCTATGTGCGCCAACATTATACTCATGTACAAAAGGGTGGGGCTTCAGTTGCAATGTTGTGAATGCCGTCTTGCTTATTTTGATGCCCCCTGTGGATGCCACTGCTATAATGTCATATTGAGAAAAAACATCTAAGGAAATAAGGTTTCATACTTACACCTGTACATCTGTTGTTTCTCTTCTGCAATATTGGTGCCCAACAAATGTCTCCCAATAACATTTGTGTTATCTAGACCATTCACATGATGATCACCACAATAACATACAAATAGGGATTATATCTTAAGAAATGGCATCTTATTAATGGGAAGATGCAGTGCAATTTAAACAGCTTGGTCATTATTTGTGTTGAGGTAATACCAGTTAGAATTTGTTATGGGGTGTAATAGAAGACAAATTATGTTCTTGCTCTGGTCTGCTTTAGCAATAAGATGACACTTTCTAATGGAAGAAAGGGTTAAAGGTTGTGAAAGTACATGTACTCAGATTCACACATACTGTACATATTTGGGAACAAACTGGGAAAAAAAGTAGTTGTTCTTGGTATTTAACACAACTACATTTGAATGTAGATCAATGTAGAATGTTTATAAAAGAAACTTACTGATTAGCTGAAATAAAGAATTGTGCCAAAATAATAGAATAATAATATTTAGCCATCACATAGTCTTGTAGTGAAGCAAAATCTACTATTCCTCCTAAAGACTGAGATAGTAAAGAGAAAGGTAGAAGATTATAAAAAGATATCAGAAATAAATACAAAACTGTAGGAAGGAGAAAGGACTAGAGAGTTCAGGAAAACAAGCTTAGGTTGGCTAAATGATAACTCTCAGGTTGAATATTTTAAGACATAAGGTATAACTTGGAGTCATTTCATGAGTACTAGTATGGCCAGGTTTTGTATACTGATTGACAGATGCCTAAACAGTAGTATCATCCAGACAGTAATCAATCTTTCTAATAAATGTGTTACAGTCCACCTCTAAGGACTATGAAACCAAAACCAATCTGAAAAAAGCATCTTTTCTTGCAGCTTAATCATAATTACATTGCCTATATAAGTGGAAATGATGCTGAAGTTTTCCATAGCTGGTTTAAACATTAATAATTCCTTTAGTGGCAGATAAACCCCTATCATGGGCTAAATATACCTGGATTGGGACAGTTGGCTATCTCTAGACAAACTACCAAATCTTTGAGTTTGTTATGAAGGAGCTGCAAATGTGAACTTCAACCAAATGCTCAAAGATGTAGAATATTTAAGAGCTCACTCTGACTATTGTTTTGAATGAACCTACCTTCTAGATATGATGTTAATGAGTACTAGCTAAATCCCCTGAGTTCACTTGTTCAGAAGACACTTGATCTCATATCTTATACCCTGACTTGCCTGCAGAAAGGATTGTGTAAATGACTCAAAGGGAGTAAATATGTACATTTGAGGTACAGAAAGATCTTTATACATGAGCAAATATTTGCTACTGTCTACACTTATTAAAAAGACTTACACATGACATGACCACAACTGCCATCTGCCAAACATTCTCATATCCTTATATTATAGTCCATTACCAGTCTCACCCCTGCTGTTACAGGAATGGCCAAAATAAATCTGAAGTCCTGATTTATGAGAGGCATGAAAATCAGTGCCCTACCTGACTCCTATACTTGACTTGCCATGTGTCATAAATTGGGAAAGTGGACAACTTAAGACAACTTCTTCCAAGAGTCCCAATAAAATATGACAATGATAGTCCTGCCACTAGTCACCCTGAAACTTCTGGCACATTCCTGACAAGGCAAAGTAACAATAACTTGCACATATTGCCAGATAAAATACAGTCTGCCTAATTCAGCAAGTAATTAGCGGATTGAATAAGAACTTGGGTTTCAGCATATGTTCACAGTTGATTGCAGAATGGTTGAGATGCTATCAAACAGTCCCTCCTTGCTCCTGCTGCCACTGCTTGTTTCTCCTTTTTCCTCTTCCCTTCTTTTCTCTTGAACTCTATTCTCAATTTTATAGAATATGAAAGAGAGCAGTCACCGTGAGAAGGTTGGCTGTTACTTGTCACTATTGAGCAAAGTATTGTAACTCTAATGTAGATCTAGCCAGCAATCAGAAAAAATAGCAGCTTCAACCACTTTTCCAATGACTTGAATGTTAAATGGACTAATTTTTACTACTTACTTCACCAAATATATTTTTTAAAAGAGCATATAGGACAGACCTGGGGAAGTAAAAGATCAGTTCAGTCAATTTAGATATTTTTCCATGGGGTTACCTTAGCAACTGGTTGTGGGGGCAATTTTTGCCATACTAAAAGTAAGGGGTTACTGAGAGAGAGGGGAAAAAATAGTTGGTCTGGCTGGGAAACACCTCGTAGTCCAATGGAAGACCAGTGCTTTAGTGTATCCGCCACGTTATGGAAGTTAAGAAACAAAAAAACAGCAAAATAAAGTTTTTGATTTGAGTTTGGGGAAGATAAGCTGGAAGAAGAAATCCAGTTTGGCCACTCACTAGCAATACTGGTTTTAAAATGCTGGGGTTCTGCCCTATTGTCACAGTAATATCAATGGCCTTAGACCACAATCCTAGAACTTCACTTAGGAGTGTGTCCTACTGGACTCTGCTGTACTTACCTTTTGGGCTGTAAAATGATGATAGGGAAGGGACAGAAATCTCCTCTTGTTAAAAGTTTTAGAAGAAATGAGAAATAATGAAACACAATTAGTTTTGAAAAGCAAAACAGTTTCGAATAGGCCAAGCTGCCAATATTGGCCTGGAAAATATGAATGCTGATTATAAATAAGGCACAGGTGAGGTGCACATCTGTCACTGGGTTTACCATAGGCTGGATGATACACCCGAAGCTTCCTTCACACCAAATGAATTTAGGATTTCTCGTTGGTGCCTAATTTTGATTGTAGCTGCCTATAAGAGAACCATTATGTTCGCTTTCTAATGTCTATATGCACATCTGGAGTACAAACATTTAATATTGCAGCTGGCTTTTATGGCCAATTTTCCTAACTCTGTTATCAATTCTTTCTCTTTCCCATGAAATGCCTGCATTTTATGCTTATTCCACTCCACTGTTTTACTTGCTAATCTTCTCTCTATATACAATTAACATGTTTTTTTTCCCCTCTTGCAAAAACATGTGAGCTACTTTTCAATATTGAAGCTAAGTATTATGATCATTTACGTAAGCTAGTATTTATTATTATTGCTGTTATCTACTTCTTAGTTACTTTTTCTTGTGATTATTCTTTTAAAGTTAATTGGAGTTTCTTTTTAAACCCAGTTAGTTTTAAGTAATATTTCCCATGCTTTGAATACATCTTAGAGGTGTCTCAGTGGCCCCAGGTTCTTTTGCATCTAATTCAACCTAAGCCTAAACATTTTTGTATCTTTTTTTCACTCTGTTGAAACAAAGCCTTACTGCTAATACCTGGCTCACCAGAAAAAAAAAAATCCTGAGAGAAGCTTCTTTTATGGTTTCTAGTGAGATATACCAGTATGCTATGATACTCAGCTATGCATGACCATCTCAAGATGAGCCAGAGTAGCCTTGGAAGTCTTGAACCAGTATCTGGAGAATCTTCAGATCTAGTTGGGATGAAATAGACTGGAACCTAACCCAAACAAGATGAAGTTGTGAAGGAGGGGTCATTATGTTCCTTAGTGAAACTTCTTGAAGGGCTGCATTCCCCTAAAAGAGCAAGTCCCTGACTTCCAGGTCAACCAAGAGTCATGGCAATAGCTTGATGATGGGTGGAAGCCATGGCTAGGGAGGGCTTTTGTTCAGTTTCAGCTGGTGTGCCAGTTCTGGTCCTACTTGTAACACATGTTCTCATTACCACCCATTTGGATTACCCATAATATGCTGTACTTGGGTCTGCCACTGAATATCACCCACAAAGTGTAACTGATACAAAATGCAGCAGTCCATATAGCAGCAAATCAAAGTTACTATAATCATAAAACTTCTATCTTATGGTTCCTATATTAATTACCAATAGGTTTACAAGTATAATTTAGTTCTGGTTGTAACCTATAAAGTGCTGAGGTGCTTACAAAATGGAATTCCTCTGCTTAGAGGTGGCCTGCTCAACTCTTCCAGTAAAGACCCCCTGCCAACAGTCCTCCAGGAGGCCAAATCTCACAGTGCTTTTTTTTTTTTTCCTGTACATCCCCATGGTATGGAATACTCTCCTTCTCAAAATCAGATTGGCGCTCTCATTGTTGGCCTTCTGGAAACTGTTAAAGACAGTTGTTGCATAAGGCCTTTGGGGAAAGAATGTCACATTATACTTATGTTTTATGGCTATTTATGTGTTTATTGGCTTTTATACTTTACTTTGATACATACTGTATATATAGTAACTAACTAACTCAATAGGTCAAAATGGGGTGTATAGTTCTCCTTCTCCTCTCTCTCTCTCTATATATATATATATCTATATATCTATATAGATATAGATATGTATATATATTTTAAATCACGAATTATCATTTTACCCATAAAACTACATGTAGATGCTGTATGGTTATACACCACAAACTTTACTTCAGAGAAATGCATTCATTACCTGTGAAGAATTCATATTTTACCATGGCAAGTTCCCATAAGTCACACCTTTATAATCTTGAACATAATAAAACCACTTAAACACAATTATATCTTATTTGGAAGTGAGGAGTTAATCTCCAATATCTTTTTAATTGTTGGCCATGTTGGCTGGGAATTTTCAAATCTGTAGTTGAAAGTTATGGAAGAGCATCCACCTGTAAGAATTACAAACAGATTATTGTATGTAGAAATGGTGAATTCTCAAATGGAGCAGTTAATTAATTTGAGTCTTCTACTTTCAACATTATTAAACTAGATTTTCTGTAGCACAGTGAAATGTTGTATTTATAAAGCAAGAAGAGTGGGCACTCAGGACCACTTAACAGTTAAGGCATAACTAATCTGCATTAAGTTATGGTGACTGTGACTTTTCTTAAGAAAGAAGTATCTTTCTGAACTGGACCAGATTAAGATTAATCTAGTCCAATCATTTTTGTGAGAAACATAGCTAACACTAAAAAGGCCATCTGTCACAGTCCATCTGGTGTTCAAAATATGTCTATATATAATATCATCATTAACTATTTTTTCTCTAATTAAACCTCTTTTCAGCATATCTATATTGTGTGGTAAAAATGCCTAAGCCAAACCTGCCAAAGAGTTTGCTATCATAAGATTTGTTGAGTTTGGCTATTCATTTAAGCTATTTCTGAGGACTGGAGCTAAATATCCTAGATTTCAGTTGTTATTTCTACATTAGCACTGTACATGCTGAATGGCGTTTTAGTTAATTTAGTTAATTAGTTTTCCCTGGGCTTTACCCATTGCTCATATATCGACTTGGCAAGTTTTCGAAATTTTACCTAAAGACACAAGTAACAAGAGAAGATTTTACAGAGTGAATTATATACCAATAATAGTTTCCCCAACTGGAACTGGGGACATGATAAACCATATGAAAATGCATTGATTTTGGAAGTTGAGATGTTTTTTTTTTAAATTATTGAAGGTTCAGAAGATTGGCTGGAAAGTCTGGGAATTGTAGCACTTTAAAGTGTGCCGACTTTGGAAAATTGATTTATTAAAACTTTACCTGAGAGTTTAGGATTAATATCCACAAGTGATAAATAAGATGAGGTTGGTAGGAAGTAGCTTACCTAAAGATATCTAGTCAGTTTTGGGGAGAAGTGAAATAGGGACTTCCTGCATTGTAATTCATTATAATTACTTCTATGCTACAACAGTTTTCAAGGAGTCTGACTTTGCTAAGAGTTACAGTTTTATTACAAAGAGTCATGCCCAAAGTAGCTTTGTTTGCAATTTTCCATGTGTGACAGAGAAACAACACATGACTGGCATTTATTAGACTAAGACACATTTAACTGTGCTCAGCAACACCTAGCCTATCACGTATAGAAGCAACAATAATGGTGAAAAGCCGTTATCACACAGATGAGTTTAAAATTAGTTTGCTGTATTAGCAGCTGTGTCTCTTTAATGTATTTTACTATAAGGCTTACAAATTACTTCATGGATACACACACATACACATATCAAACTTTATGTTAGTGCATAGAAAAATTCAATTATTTTCAATTTATTCCCATTGCTCATTTAGAATTGTATTTATAGCTTTTAAGGCCAGCAACTTTCAAGCATAAATCCTGCAACCAAATTCTCTCTCATTAAAAAAATGGTTTAACTGCAGTTTATAGAAAACTGTATCTAATACACAGAGAAAGCAATAGCTGAACTTTATTAAGGCAGTTTGAGGATAAATCACATTTAAAAATACCAAACAGTTAGGATGATACATAAGAGATGTAGTCAAACAAATCATTACTCACAGTCATAAAAGCTATGCATTCCTAATACAATTATGTACATATATTTCTCACCAGAAACAGCTGCTGAGATGCTAAAATAATAAATTGCAGTTCAGAGGTGGAATTGTCTGCAAAACAAATTGTATATCTCCTCTTATGTGCACTGGGTTACTGAGAAAAATTATTAAAATACAGACCTTCCCCAGAAGAAATATTACTATATCAAGAACTAACAGCTCAGATTGGGGAAAGTATCAAATCTTATGGAATGCTAGGGGAAGTACAAGAAACTCTAAGCAATAGTCAGATTTTGCCACTGTATCTGTAATGATAAACTGAACCCTTTTCAAGAACACTGCCAGCTAATAATGGTGAAAGAATTATTAGTAACTTCATGAAGATGCATTGTCACAGAGTGCAGTATTCGGATCTGAAGTGGGGGAGATGTTGGATCCAGAATAGGGATCATTGTTGTACATGTTGGCAACTTCTTGAAGGAGCCACGATTTTTCCTGGCTTCATACAATAGCTGCATGAGTTCATGAAAATATTCATTTTAGTCTGGAAGCATTAAAGTTGGTGATGGTGGAACAACTACAAGGGACAACAAGAAGGCAATTAATAACAAGAACATGATGACATAATCACACAAATAGCACAATTTAAGTACCTGCCTCACACATCCTGATGTATGTCCATAACTGTGGCATTTACATGATTACATCATTGCACTCATATCATCATTTTGGCATCTTTGTAGTTTGTCATAGACAATACTGATATAATATGTTTTAATTCTTGATATACAGTACCATTAACTATCACTAGAGAAGGGATGGGCTCTTAAGGCACTGTATCAAGCTAATGATAAATTCCAAGTTAAAGAGCTATTTTAATAATTCCTTTTGGGATATACATACACACACACACACACAGACACACACACACACACACACAGACCATCCTTTTCCCTGATCACTTCTTACTTATTTTTCTTTTCTGTGTTAAAATGCAGCACAAATTGTCCTTCTTGCCTGCTTGCTAGGGCTTTCTTTGCTAAGCGCAGTCTGTAATTACTATACCACAAACTGGTTAGAGATATGCCATTATTTTCCCTACTGACTTATATGACATAGCTTTCTGTTCTTAACTTCTAACTTTCCTTCACTGGTCAAAGGATTTCTCTTCTGGCATGAGACAGAGAGAGAGAGGGAGGGAGGGAAGGAGGGAGAGGGAGAGGGAGGGAGAGAGAGAGAGAGAGAGTCATTCTTCTAGGTCATATTTAGTCTGACAGAGTGTCCTCCCACACTAGTTGAGATTTTTCTTGTTTTACAGATAGCTCTTCTATCCACCAGTTCAGATGAAAATGGAAGCAAATACTGCTGAACAGTCAGCTTTTGTGAAGGGGAAGCTTCCAAAACTTTCAGCATCATGGGAATTTTTCAACTGCGTTCATTTATCCATCAGTGCACCCATCCAAATAATTCTTTTCACTTTAATTCTCTCAACAATTAACATTAAATTATTTTAAAACACACACACACATACACACACACAAAACAGAAAATAACAAAGTAAACATGCTGTATGTTAAAATTAAATCTATACATCATTAGCATCTGGGGAGAATGGAATTATTATAATGATAGTAGTCCACAGTTGAGATACTTCTATTTATTCATTAGCCCAACTATTTAAAGAAGTCCTATAATGTTTAAACAGTGGGAAGATTAATATGGGATCTGACAGTCTTTCAGATACCCAACTGTAGATCCCATATGAAGTCACCAATACACAGGAGAAACAGCCAAAGATGTAAAGCAGCTGAAGTTCCCAAATAGCTTTCAGACATAACTCCACATAAAATGTACTATTAACATCAAGTCAAGATGGTATCATACAATCAATAACAGGTCTCCTTTTGAATATTATGATTACTATATCAATGTATACTCTTCTGGACGCTTAGAATTGGTTTGTGTTCTCTGCGTCTCCACGTCAAGAAAATAAAGTAAAAGATCATGTCCAAAGCCCAGCTTCTTACAGTAGTTTTGGATGATACTATTGTGGTTCTCAGTTTATCTGATATTTTGCCCCTACTATAATATTCTAAAATGATGGAGCATAGGAAGAATTCACAAGGCTGTTTCTCTATCCAGGAGCTGTTCATTCTCAGTCACAGAATCACAAAACCATAGGAACAGTAAAGGTCATGTAGGCTAAGAAATTCAATTCCCACTTTAGAACAGGAATCCTTCTTAATAGAGGAATGTCTGCCTTCCACTTGAACACATCCAATAAAAGGTACTGACCATTTTATCAGATAATCAGATGGATAATACTAATAGTATGGATACAACTGACAGACCATTTTGGAGGTTTTTTTGGGGGGGGGGTTGTCTGTGAAGCTCTCTTCAAGACCATTTTGGGTTTTGGGGGGGGGGGTTGGCTTTGAGGGGTTAAATATCTCATCCAATTTTACCTGCCAATTTGTTTAGCGTTCCTTTTACCTTTTCACTCAATCATCAATAGATATTGAATAATAGAGGGCCTAGGACTGATTCAGTGGTTCCTTTGCAATTTGATAAGCTATTGATAAGCACTCTTTGAGTATAACTTTCAAGGCAGGTATGTTTCCACTTAATCACCATGCCGTCCATCCTTTACTTTAGCTTCCTAATCAGTTTGTCCCATTATCCCCAAACTTATGCCCCAAAGTTGCACTGCCATCTAGAGGCTCGATATAGTGCCTTTTTTTTCATTGTGACGTATGCTCAAGGACCCTGGGCTTTCTAAAAAGATAGTGGGATGTGCATGTTTATACAGGTGCCATCCAAATAACTATAAACAAGAAAGCGGAGTTGAAAGCGACTTTGAAAATAATTCAAGATGGAAAGTTTGAGTTAGTCACAAGAGCCTTGATTAGTGGCAGTAGCTCTTCTTTCTGCTAGAAGCTCTGCTTTGCTTTCTATCCCCCCCCCCCCCAGTTGGATTTTTAAAGAGACCTAGCCTTTCCCCTCCTCTTCTTTTTTTTTCTTTTGCTTTTTTTTTTCTTCTTTCTCTTGGCAAGAACAAAGATAAAGAATCCTTTGACTTAATGAAGGTTTATACAAGATAATAGACTATACGAGAAACACAATGCAGAAAAAGATTTTTAAACTATTGAGGATGACTATAAAAAACTGGAAGAAGAGCTGCAGAAATTCCCGCAAAAAAAAAAGAAAAAAAAAGATATTAAAGCTAAAATGGACTTAATTAAACAGTTTGTCCCATTATCAAATCCTTTGCTGAAATAAAGATATATTATGTCCAAAGTATCCCTTCATTCTATTAATGAAGTTACCCAATCAAAAAACAAGTAACACTGAGACTTGCAAGACTTGCTGATTTCTGGTAGTTAGTGAACTGTTTTCAAGGTTCTTATAGGCTGATCTCTTTATGATCTACTCTAGAATTTTCCCAGGTTTTGGTGGCAAAGTGACTAACCTGTATTTCCCTATATTTTCCTTTTGCTTCTTTTTGAAGAGGAACAATATTTGCTCTTCTGCCTTCTCACTCATCATTCCAGAACTTCTCAAAAATAATACATAAAGATTTGACTAGACCACCAGCTAGCTTCTTCAGTACTTAGAATGCACTTCATCTTGCCTTGTGATTTAAACTCATCAAATGTGAAGAGGTCTTGAGTCAGTTTAGGATATTTGTCCCTAGCAAGCATACCAACTACATAAGGCAACAGAATATGTTTCAACAACAGTTGGATAGGTTTATTGATTCAGAGTTCCAATAAAATTGCCTCTTTAGTATACTTCTCAATTCCAGCACAAACTGCTTAGAGATATTCACAGCTGATCAGCTAAGATAAACTACCTTCTCAGTAAGGAAAACAAGGAGATATTTGTGTCCTAATTAGTGCTACTAGAAATGTGTTCTCTTATTCTCCCACTTTAGGAAGTCTGTGTATATAAGTTAGTACAAGAGAAAGTAAGTATAGAAAGTCAATTCAGAATAGCAAATGGAACAGAATTATTCAGTTTTATTTACAAATCTTCATTCACTCATACCCTTCCTTTACTTTGTCTTCCTATGCAGCAGTCACATCAGCAACATAGGAATTAAATTTGTTAGTTTTGTTTACTTAAATTGTCCAGTTACAGGTTATACATGTAAGGAAAACTGGAGCTATAATCCTGAATTTCCTGCTTAATTGTTTCTACTAAACATGATTCAACTTACAGAATCTATTCCTTGGCCTAATAAGAATAAGTGGCCAGCTACACTTACCACCCACTATAATAAAAACCAATGGGGAGATGTTAGGAGCTACCTAATACTATTGGAGAAAAAAATTGAATGAATGAAGAGAAATGAATAGCTGAATTAACTAGCCCCCTTGCCTTTCTTCTTATAGCACTAAGCAGCACAATGCATTAAACTCTGACTAGCAATTTGCTGTTTGTCTAAATGGCTATATAATCATTTTTCATTCTTTTTTTTCTGTGGTGGTGGAGGGGGGAGTGTAGGAAGACATTGGCACATGTTTTCTTCCAATCTCATAAACAGTATCTTCAGATAGTGGTCTTTGACATTATCTTCGGCCATGAAAATGGATAGTTTGAGTCTCATTTCTCATGTTCTTCCAGCTGTTTTGTACCCATGATTGATACAGTTGTGCTCATCAGATCTGAACTATTCATTCTGTTATGATTTCTATAATGTTTGCAAATGAACAAATCATTCTGGCATGACATTTCATTCAGCTGATCACAAGCCATACACCAAATAAGAGTATAAAGATTATTTTTTTTGCTAAAGCATGGTAGCTGTTAGATGTAGTCAAATGATGTGTCTTTCCATATTTTTCAATAATAGTCCAGGTATTACCTTATCATATCTAAGTCTTAAGGTTCAAACCTGCTCCTTCATCTGATCATTCATTTTTCCTATACCACTTTATTAGAAACACTGGATCAAAATAGGTATTGAGTAGTTTTGCTTTTAGCATTTTGCTATCTTCATTAAGCAGTTGGTATACTGATTGTTTTCTTATTTTATTTTGAACCATGTTTAAAGAAGTCCTTTTTATTATTCTTAGCATTCTGCTCCATCCTTAGCTCATTCAGGGCTTTTGCTTTCCTTATGCCACCTCTACCCAGAGCTATTGGTCTTTACTCCTCATTAAAATGTTGGTTTGTTTGTTTATTTATTATTAAATTTGTATGCCACCCATCTCCCCCAATGGATATACAAAATATTATTAGATAGGGACTGTCAGAAAGCTCATACAGCCTTGCTATATTATGCAAGGTCCCCATAATACAAGTATATAATACCTCACCTTTTCTTTCCTACATCCACACAAAACTATCAGGACTTTTTCACTTCTTTTAGATTTCTCATTGTATCCTCCCTCCCCACACTTAATGCAAGCCAGCAGGTCACAACTTCTCTTTATTCTGCATCCTCTGCTTAGTGTTTTGCCATCTACCTATGGAGAAAATAAGATTTCATTCCACACAAGCTACCCAAACTTTACCTTGCAAGTAGCACAGAATCACTGGGTAGTCATACAGCAGTATTGCCATGCATTCAAATCCTCTTCCTTTTCCTTCCTTCCTTCCTTCCTTCCTTCCTTCCTTCCTTCCTTCCTTCCTTCCTTCCTTCCTTCCTTCCTTCCTATTCTCCAAACTGGGCCTGATCTTGTTGCCATGGAAACAAACCAACCATGTCTTACTTAATGTACCCTGTTTCTGGTGGCTGATTAAAAAACACAACAGCTCACAATGTTTCTGTATAAGATTTGTTGTTGTTGTTTAGTCGTTAAGTCGTGTCCGACTCTTCGTGACCCCATGAACCATATTGCGCCAGGCCTTCCTGTCCTTCACTGCCTCCCTGAGTTTGCTCAGTTTCATGCTCATTGCTTCAGTGATGCTATCTAACCATCTCATCCTCTGCCGTCCTCTTCTCCTTTTGCCTTCAATCTTTCCCAGCATCAGGGTCTTCTCCAAAGAGATCTCTCTTCGCATTAGGTGACCAAAATATCTGAGCTTGAGCTTCATTATCGATCTTTCCAATGAGCAATCAGGGTTGATTTCCTTTAAGATTGACTGGTTTGACCTCCTAGCAGTCCAGGGGACTCTCAAGAGTCTTCTCCAGCACCACAGTTCAAAGGCATCAATTCTTTGGCACTCGGCCTTTTTTATGGTCCAGCTCTCACAGCCATACATTACTACTGGATGATTCAAATTCTTGCTTCAGAGGGGTGAGGAAGAAATGAAAAAAGATAAATGAAAATAAAGCATACAACATATAAGAAATGAGTCTATGGTTCCAGTAACTGGCACAAAAGGAATGACTAGATTGGTGTGATACCTGCAGAGCTGTCAGCTGTAAATGTTTAGCTTAGTGAAGCTCCCTCAGAGAACAGAAAAACCGCTCAGAGATTTAAAGATTCCATTGAAATTCACGGAATGAATTATGCACAAAGGCCACTTAAGCTGAGACAATAAATGGATACAAACCCTCCGAACAAGGCACTCCTGACAGACTTGGTGTTTCCTTTGAGTCTTAGTATTGTACCTATAGACAGTGGTGGTGGTATAACTATCTTAGGTCTTTCTGAACACATTTATGCACACAAACGTACATACACACACATACATATTCAGTTGTCTTCCTATCTTGAAAACCCTTATCAAGCAGACACAAGTCAGCTGACTGGCCTCACAAACTTTGATTATTTCCTTTTTCTGTTCACACAACTCTTTCTATCAAACATTCTCAACTTATTCAGCAGTTATGCCTCCAATACCTCTTGTGTGCTTACACTGTCCTCTTCTATTCAGGGAAACTAAGGGGGGTAGACTCTTTTCTTGAATAAATCGGTTTCAGCCTTGAGAAATCTTTGAATACAGGACAGTAGTAAACATGGGAAGATGTGGAAGTTGACTGCAAGGTTGGTTGAAGCTCCTTTCCTTTTACTTCATTCAAGAATCCCTGCATTAAACAAGAATTGTGCTAACATTTACAGAGTAGCTGCTTCTCAGAAGGAAATTCATTTTTCCTACAATTCATGCCATTCCTCAATGTTGTGCCACACAGCACTAAGACAGAATATTGAGACTTGGCAGATAGTAAGCATAAGAAACAGGTGTACTTCTAGCACCAACTGTGGTCACTCATTTGTATGAAAATAGCATAGCAATGCTGCCCTTGGGAAATTTACAGTGATGAAAGGTTTTCCATCAGAATCAGATCACTGATCTACAGTATCTAGAACTGTGTATATTGACTTGTAATAGCTCTCTACTATCCCCATCAGCAGTCTTTCCTAAATTTTGTCTTAATCTAGAAATAAGTTCCTAAGGATGGGTTTTCCAGACTGGAATTTTGTGGTGGAATGGATTGAAATGCTGCTTTCTTTACCTTTTAAAATCTAGTACATTTACAACCACATCAGGAAAAAGCTTTAACTCTTCAAAGAACCTAGCACGGCTGTACACATTCCAACCTTTTTAAAAGTTAAAGAAAGATAGAAGAGGTCTCTCAGCCGTCTCATGCATTTCACAAAGTTCCATCCCTCTCTACCCCTATTTATACCCCTTTCCCCCTCTCCATTTCAGCTGCTGATTGCAAAATTCATCCTCTGTAGGATCTAGGAGTATATAGTACATAGTCAACCATTGAGCTATGCCACCAATATTAATAATTATTTCTTCTTCATCTTAATACTAGGAGGCTTAACCCTCATTGAGAGGATTTGTGCAGGCAAGTCTAGAGAGTTCCAGCAAAGTATGCAATTCAATGTTCATCCCAATTACCCAACAATCATAGTGATATATAAGCTCTGAGTTCACATGCATATTCTTACCATTGATTAAAACGGTGGACATTTTTATTTATTTTGAAAATAGCTTAGTGTTGTGATATTTGAAGAACATCTGTTATGTTCCTTATGTGTACTAGACTTAACACTGTTCTTTGGAAATAACAACTCTTCAGATCAAAGGGTATCTGCTCAACCTTCCAAGCTGGTATCAGTTTTTAAAATAATGCTTTTACTATCCTTGAAGTTTTTCTTTTTCTTTTGTTGTTGTTATTTTTTTTTTGCTTTTTTTAAATGAGAAACAGGGAGTTGTAGGGTTGATACATCTCTAGTGCACATGAAAAGAATGTGTGTGCCGTAATGCAGTGAATGGATCTGCCATTTTCACACAATGCAGCCTAGTTAATGAATTGAGCAGATCCACAGCTCTCAGATTTCTAGACAAACCTTCCTATCTAGTATACTCCAGATCTATTAGGACAGTAACTCCTAAAATTTCTAGCATATAGCTTGTAATTCTGGGATTTTGTTGATAATCCTAGTAGGCAGCTAGTTTGGAGAAAACTACTTTGGATTAATGGAAGAGAATTCCATTACTTAAATGGACCATTGAATATTTCACTTCCAACAGATTCATGAAGTTATGACTCTTTCAAGAACAAAATCTGATTTGTGTTCTTCCTTCCCTGGGACAAAAAATCCATAGTGAGGGAAGATAAGTTATTTTCCAAAATGGTTTCTGAAGGAATTCTTCCATATTTAACTGTTCATATTTAACTTTTTAAAAGCTCATTGATGTTATAATGATCTTGGTATTTTACCAAGTTGAAATATCTTTCCCACTGTTTCTTTGACTGATTATTTGACCACATATAATTATATCTCTAAAATGCTGAATGATTGTATTAACCTTTCATTATGAGGACTGAATCTATTTAAGTCTGAATTTTGCCCCTATCTTTGTCTTTTTGGTGGTGTGAGGCAGGAAAAATCTGCTACTGAGAGACAGTGAGATACCTTGACACTTGAGAATTGACCCTAACCTTAATGAAATATTATAGGAGTACTAAAACTTTTTATGTGTGCAAATTCAAGGGCACCCCAATCTGATCTGCACTTTCCTGATATTTCAGCACTGTTCTTGACCCCATCCATATTAAAATATTTGAGAATAAATATAATTAAGATAGATTTTCCCAAACTGTTGCTATCTAGTCATATGCGACTATACAGAAATCTACATGCTGAGAGAGAAAATTACATATTTAGAAACAAAATGCAAAATAAAATTGTATGTGGAATACACACACACACACACACACACATACATGCAAGTACATGTACATATCTTTTATATATCTATCTATCTTTTATAAACTCTAATTGTTCTCTAATCTGTTTTTAATGATAGAAGAAGAATAGAAAATTATTTGGAACCTTTTAAAGGTAACTGAAGGATGGCTAAAAAGTTAGCTTAGCAATCTCACTTCTATCCTGAACTATTACTTAAAACTTAAAAATCAATTCAAAATAAATTGGCTTGGCATATGCCTCATGCATCTATGTTTTATGCTGCAACCCAGCTGCATTCCTTCAAGATTATGAGTATACAGTATATAGAGGGGAAAGATAGATAGAGATAGAGAGAGATTTCTATCATTATGATACCTAGAGGATCTATAACAAGCCACAATGTCATCAAAATTATGAAACATTTGTGATTCCATTATGATACAAGTGATGCAATTTTTAATGATATCAGGACTTCTGAGAAATGAAGACATGTCATTTGTATGATGATAGAATCACACTTGTCATTTGCTCTCCTTCCCCTTCCCCATATTGATACAGTGGTATCTCGGTTCACGAACTTAATTCGTTCCGCGACTCTGGTCGCGACCCGAATTGGTCGCGACCCGAATCAAATTTCCCCATAAGGTTCAATGTAAATACGGTTAATCCGTTCTGACCCCTACGAATTTGGTCGCGACCCGATTTTTGGTCGCGTCCTGAATCAAATTTCCCCATAAGATTCAATGTAATTATGGTTAATCTGTTCTGAACTATGTTTTTTTTAAAAAAAACCCCGCAAAAATATGAAACAAAATACAGTACGAAGAGAGAGAACGCTAACCTTGCTCAACACAACTTCTGGCATAGAGGACAGGAAGGCGGGTGAGGAGGCGGTTATTGCTTGAAGGGAGAGTCCCCCTCCCTACAGGAAGCCGTGACCACGTGTCACGGGAGGGAAAATGGCTGCAGATCCTGTTCATCACCCGATCTGGCGTTTGCGAATGGAGGCAAAATTTTGCGAACGGAGCTGTTCGTGACCCGAATTGGTCGTGAACAGAAGCATTTGTGACCCGAGGTACCACTGTATATGATATAGTTTATTTCAGGTAAGAATGTTAGCATACTGGATTGGGAACATTCCATAGCTAGATAACAACTACTACTATTACTACTACTACTCCTACTACTGCAACCGTCACAATGTGCAATAATGTTTAATATTAATCTATGGTATTCATGCTAAGATGTACTTAAATGTGTGGAATTTCTAAATGTAGAAATGGTAGATTGGGGTTGACAAACATTTGGTTTTTTTCTCTGCTTCCCTCAAAATATTAACTGAAAATCACAAATGATAGGAACTGATTGAATCAGAATTCAAAAAATATTGTTCACACACAGAATTGCCATGGCCAAAGGTTTTAAAATTTTGTTAGACAAATTTATGAAAAATAAGTTTATCAACAGGGTTTTGCATTAATTAAAAAATGAGCTTTCAATATAGGAAGACTTTATTTCGGAGTATCAGATGGTGGGAACATAAAAGAAGAAAGGGGTGTTGTCTTCATGCCTTTCTTTTGGGTTTCCTAGAGCTTTCAACCCTAGCTTGTATTGGTATCTTGCTGGAGCATGTTGACCTTCCCTTTATTTTTATGTTCCCATGTTGATTGAAAATATATATTTGCAGATCATCTCCGATCTGATCTGAATCTGCAGTTTGATTTGACATTTTGATTTAGATGGTCAAATCAAGATGATTCAATTTTATGAAAACCCTTAGAGAATTCAGAAAAGCCCTGAATTGTCTGAATTATCAATTATCAAATTGATCCAGAGGCTGATCCAGAGGTTGATTTGGATGATTTAGTCTGACTCATGTCTGATTCAGGGAATCAAATTGATTTGAATATTCAGATTGCCTGCAAATATAATTCTACACTCAATCAAATCTTTGTAGACTTCTAGTTTGGAAATAGTAATCTATAGTACCTAAAGAACCAGAGGTATGAATATGTATTCCTTTCTGATGGCAAACAGAAGGGAATAAACAACTTCTGAAATGCGGTAGAACTCATGTAATTTGTCATACATGAGTAAGTGCATTTCTTGGTCAATGTCTCATTCTGTCTAAACCTAGAATGGCTGTATGGAAAGTGCATTTTGGATTTCTGTAGAGTATTTTAGCATCTTTCCTTTTTAAAAAGTCTTATAAGACAGGAAATAGTTAAGGTTGAATCATTTAAAAACCATCTCACTATTCTTTGAAAACTTCCTCCCAAGAGTATTACTATATTTGTAGTGAGTTACCCCCAACCAAGGTGTCATGTCAGTGAACACTGCTGAATAAAGCATGTTGTTAAATCTGTGGAGTGTCTCTGTCTCACCATATCAGCAGTGTTTCCTGCTATGGCTCTTTCTTCACAGAATTAGCTACATGGCATATGCTTGTGCATATAACACCTTTCAAATTGAGTAACCTCCTTTCTTGAATTGTGAAAAATGAAGATGAGAAAGATTTTTTTAAAAAAATTGCAATAGTGAAATATTTTCCATCTTTATATGAAGCTGTATGATCATGTTATACAAATATTCTGTAGGGAGTTCCACTCAATCTTCCCTTCACTCAGCTCATCAGTCTAAGCACAAACATCTACCATACTATATGGGAAACAGTCTTCCTTTCTACTATCCATTCTACTTTCTTTCTACTATCTCTGCAGCTTTAGGGGACTTCTTCCCACTTTTCTCTTGACACAGCTTATCACCCTGCAGCAACATCTGTAAGATAGATTCACACAGGCTCTTATTAACCAGATTTAATATGAATTATTGAAAAGCAAAATGGAGAGCTAGGTTACAGAAAGCTTGGCAATTGGATCCATTTACTTTAGCATCCTATTTATATCTAAGGTTATTAGGTCAGGGATTCCTTGATCTTCTTGTTAACTGCCTGTTGATGCAGTGGGATGGTGGTTACCAGTTTTACTGACAAAGGAGGAATGTGCAGATATTCCTAACTTGTAATATTTTGCAAACCGCCATCCTCTTTCTGAGGTGGAGGTTCTTACAATCCCATTGGAGTCACCATGTCTTTTCATGTTAAACAGGAGTAGCTAATCTGTAACCTGTAGAATAAATGTTACTTACCAGCTCCCAATTCAGTAAACAGAGTGGCCTTATAAAATTTTAGGGTGGCAGGGGAGTCAAGCATTAAAATGATAGAGGACTGCCTCTCAGAGGCCTCCTGTTCCTATTCCTACCTTCAATCATATTTACCCATGTCCCTTCCAGAGGGACATTTTAAATCCACTTTCAGATCAGTCTCAATCTTGTCAAGCAAAGCTTCTTCCTCCTCCATAACAACTTTTATACACAATCTATCTATAGAGGTCAACACTCTTAAAATTAACTTCTGGATCCATTGTTCAAAAATATCCTTCAATATGTCCAATGTTAAATATTTTGCTCCATTCTGTATTAGCAAGTCAAATTTAAGTGTTCTTCTCCTTTAATTGTTATCTTTAGTTCCTTTTAGTTCCCTCTAGTGTCCAACCTTCAAAGTCCCATCCTATCACTTTTTTTTTTTTCAAAACAAAAGCATTTTCCCAAAGGACAGATTCTCATAAATAATTCCAAAAACTTATTTCAAATTTATCTGGACCTTTAGTCCATTTGTAATTTTCTAAAATCAAAGTTTTAATCACTTTTTTGCTGATTATTCCATAAAAGAAATTAAGGCCTTAAACTTGTATTTAACATTTCTTCCGCTAAGGATTGAACAAAACTCATCTGGTGCTATAAAGCCTGTCGATCAAAGGTTCCTAATAGCTAAAAAGCAGTTAAGAAGCAATTTCTGAAACTGATTAGAAAAGGAGGTATGTGAACCCAGTGTCCTTAAAGGTACCAATCATAGTTTGAGCAAGTTGGCTATTTCCTTGTCTCCCAGAGCTCTAAACTGACCAGAGACTGCTGTCCTGCAGTCTCCTTGCAAGGAGCAACTGTCTGGAGCACTTCTGGGCAATCTCAGGTCCTCTCCTTGTCTGGAGAGGAATTACAAAGAGCTGGTCTACTCACTGGCTCTTTATTCTGCCACAGTTGTCAGCTCCTCTTTTAGCAGAGCTATCTTCAGCTGCCATTTCTTCCCTAGAAGTCCATACTTGTGGCCAAATTATTGCATTTATCACTCTTGATGCATCATGTCTTCCAGGCTGAGGGCTATATTTGGTCTCTGAATGGTGTACAGTGATCACAGTTAAAAAAAAAAAAAAAAACAGTAGGCAGGCAAGGACTAAAATGAATTTTGATTTTAATTACATATATGTTTTGGCTGAATTCAAATTAAATATAATCAATATGATTATTGCTAAGTCATGTGTTGAATAATATCCTCCCTGTGTCACATTAAAAATTATAAACATAGTAACAGCTCTCAGAGGGCTTTGGGGGACCTGCATCAAGGCATTCAGAGGCAAATTGGGGCCGCAAGTTGCAACAATCTGATATAAAAGCAGTTTCTTTGCCTTTGTTTTGTTGAGATTTGTGGCATTGCTTCTTGAGAAATTATATACAAAACTGTTGGAGTGACTCTTTGGCACAGCTGAAGGCTACTGCCAAGAAAGGATAAACAGGTTGCAGAGCCTGGCACAAACGAAAAGTATTTTCTTGACTATGATTTAAGCTTCTATGCTGTAGGGCCGTTCACACCACAGAACCATCTATCTTTAAGTTCAGTATGCAAATAGGAAAATGTGAAGCTTTATATGTCATAGAGACTATAGTAGTAGGGAAATTTATTCATGCTGAACGTCTCATTATCATACAGCTTTTAGTGTGGACAAGCTTTTTGCAGCTGAAGGTGGTGCTTCTTTTAAGAAATATTTTACCTTCAAAGGGAGACAGGGAACAGGTCCTCAGAGGATTGGAAGCAAATATTTGTTCCTTTTAAAAGCTTTTTGGAGTTGCCTTTTTCAAAGAAAGGGAAATAAGTAAATAAGTGTATTAAGCTTAGCAGGGATTCCACACACCTTTAAAAAAAAATCTTGGGGGAAAAGAATATAATATAATGCAGCTAAATTTCCATTTCCCAACACCAAATTTCAGAAATGTGATCATGCAGAGTGAGAGCTCCGGAGACAACAAAAAGGTGCTGTCTTCCTAAAGTCCAAAACCAAAAGGTTCCCTATCTTTGTTTTAGGGGAACAATGTCTCAGGACAGGAGATAGGTCCTCTGATCCAGGGCAGAGTTTCTTTATATGTACATTCTGCTTGGAAAAATGTATTGAAATATTAGACATAAGATTGTTATAGTCCCTTAAGTAATTTCCCTACTACTGCTTACAGCCCCTTTATAACCTAGCTATCACTGAAGTGATCTAAAGCCTGTCCTCATTATTGTTATTTTGGTATGGCTATGTTAGATATTCTAGCAGATGCTATAAATCATGAGTGAAGAAATAAACTATTACTGCTGTTTCCAAGCAGAGTTCCGGATGGAAGTGAAATCCATACATTTGGAGATGCCCAGATTAGGGGAGGGTGCTCTGATGTTTCTGCAGCTATTACTTTCATGGTCAGAGATCTAGGCTGAAGGCATAGATTCACAATTACTCATCTAGTGGCACAATATTCACTTTCTTCCACATTTGCAGGCTAGCGTCTCTGTTGCTATAAATTATAACGATATTATTTCAATTTTTCAAGTGGATTCTAGAGCTAGACTGGTCATTGTTTTATTTTTAAAGCAGAAGCAGCCCGTCCATGGTCCCCTTTCTTGGGTTCCTGTTTATGGTAGCTGAAAATTTATAGCACAAATTCTTGCTGGTTGAGATTTGAAACATATTCATACTGTGGTGTAAGTCCTAAGATGTATCTTTATTTTAAAAAGAAGAAGAAAAAAACTTAGCCCCATCCATATATGTAATATGGTCTATTTGTTTCACAGACTTCAGCCCTCCTTACAAATATTAAATGTGATCCTTAGTCACCAAAAGGTTGTCCACCTCTACACTGTCTTTGGGTCTTTATCAGAAGTTTATGAAGCAGCTATTTATTTCAAGAAACCTTGTTTCCCCTTGACATGAAGATAAGTGGTGACAAAAACAATTATCTGGTGAATTTCTGCTCCTTGGGTGAACATTATCCTATACACATAGATGATAGTTTTCAGAAACAAAGATTCACAAAATGAAGTAAGATTTTAGTGTATGAAGTGGGATTGACAGGTCTTTCCGAGATATTTGGAGGAATATACAGGTCCAGCACTGGACTGGATTGGACTGGACTGAACTGAACTGGAATCAGCCTTTTGGTAAAATATATGTAAATATATGTTAGAGCTTCTAGTATACATCTTTGTTCCATAAGTGGAAATGTTCCTTCATCATTCCTGGAACAAACAATCATTGACAGAATCCCTGTTGCTCTCTCCTGTCAGTATAATTGTCATTATTGGCAATGATTTTTACAGGTGCAGCCTCTCTAATTGGTAGTATTGGGAAGCCTTGCAATTCTCTGCACCAGTGAGTTGAATGTCTGGCATATCTGGGACAAGAGCTAGGAGAGAGAAGGAGCACAGAAGGCCAGAGTATCTTGCCTCCAAGGCACTTGAATTTAAATGCAGTTGAAAAACTATTCCTAGAGCCCCTGATGTACTCCAGAACTGACATGTGGCTGCTAATATTGAACAGAAAGTGCTTCTAAGTCAAAGGTCTAAGCCCTTCCAAGCTCCAAGGTAACTTTTCAACCATACGTTTGAAAGAGGTTGTGCATATACTGTCAGTTAAATGAAGCTTTATACAGTGGGGAGTTTTGTTAAGAGCTGATCCACAAGTTATACAGAAGAAGGAGATAAAGCAACCGCCAGCTAGGGGGCAGCTTTTCTGTTATTAATGTAATGTATTGGGTTCGATAATCAGGATATGGAGAGGCAGGTTGACCCTCACAGGATAAATATATAAATTAATCAGCAATCAGATGAACAATAAATAAGAGTTCCTTCATTAAAGCAGCAGATCTTAGAAATTGTGTCATGGATTAATAAGCTAACTTTATGCAGTATCGTGTCTTGTGGGAACATCAAATGCAGTCAGTCCTTACTAATAATCCTAGAACAAATATTTGGAAAGAAAGAATGGCTAAAAAAGCAAAATTCCTCCTCTACTACCACACTCACTGCCAAACCCTCACTGTCAAATCCTAGCAGCACAGAACCACCCTCACAAGCACTGATAGTTTGCAGCAGCCAAGCTATTGCTATTGCTGCATATCTGACCAGTAGGGAAAAGGAGCTGTGAATCTCAGTGCATCTGAAGGACAAAAGGTGCTTAACAGAGCATGAGGGCACAGATTAAGCATCTGCCTGCAACTCCTTAAACCAAATATTTGCCCAGTATTGTGCTGCAGTTGAGGAGGTATGGTTATTCAATGAGTTGCAGACTGGTGCTATGTTGTTTGCACATGAAAATACTTTTTCTTCTTTGAATGCAAAGTACTGCACTGTCCTATTAGTGATAGGACAAAGCCCTGCCAGTACTCTCATGGGCTCACAGGATACTTACTAGAGAAAAATGAATAAAGAATCTGTTTCCCCAGAGTGGCAACTTTTTACCTCCTTAGTATGACTGTGCACTGCCAATCTGCAAGAAGATGTGGCTGACTATATTAAGCTTATTGTGTGAACAGGACCAAAAGAGTGAATAGAAGATCAGGCTGAGATGTTGAATCTTTATCCAAAAATAATACTGAGCTAAGTTGACCAATGATCTAGCTCTGTGACAAGATGCACACATTAAGTTGTCCAAAACATTTAGGATTGTTTTAAGTATCTGTTATTTACTAAAAGTGCAAGTTTATTTTCTTAAGAGAATAGTGAAGGCTCTCAGAGAGATTAAACATCAAAAGTTAAAATGTGCTGAACTCTTGGGAGACAAGGAATGATAATAAAAAGTGATGCCATTATGGAATTGAGAAGTTCTAACATAAAAGATTTCCTTCTCCATGCTGCTCCATTCTTCTGCAATATAGAAGTAAGCCATTGCATCAAAGTTCTGAGATATACCAGATTAAAATGAGAAGGTTAAATGTGATAGCAATGAATGGAAGCAAAATGTCAGCTTGAATACACTTCAGGAGATAGACAAGTATTAAATACTTTGAGACAGAGTCTGCTGAGCTATAGGAAGCTGCTCACTGCAGTGTTGCAAAAAAGCTTTAATTGCCAGTATACACATTTCACTTCATGCTGAGCTGGTCCTGGAAAAGTATGCAGGGGGCGGGGGGGGGGGGGGAGAGTGTTTGGTGCACAAAGTACATTGAGAAGGATAAACTTGCTCCTATTCCAAAAATTATCTTCCTTTTTCTCTCTGTATATTAACAGCGGTTATAAAGGCATACTGTACTTCTATCTAAACATTTGGATAGCTATACAGCTGTGCCTGATTTGCAAATATCTAGACTGTTTTGTTGAAAATAAATCCACAGTGCTTTAATTCTTCCTTTGTTCACAAAACCAATAGAAATGTCTTTCTAGATCTGGATACAGATCAGGGCATTCCAGCATACTGCTTCCAAGTGAGGGCAGCTTTGCTCTTCTAAAAAGTACAGAAGTAATGATCACCTTTGCCTACTTCATCTAACTCCAGCCTCAACCAGTATTCAACTATGTGTGTCTTAAGTAAGAAATACATGTGAAGAGCTCTCAGTAATCAAATCAATACTCACAGACACTTGCAATATACAAAGCTATGTAGGAGCCACTTCTTACAGTGTTTGAAAATATTGAAAATATATGTACTTGGATGGAGAGGAAAGATCCTTGAACTTGGTGGCATCCAACAAACAATCACAAAGATTATCTAAATCAGGTAGGGGTATGCTTGTCAATCTGGGAATTACAATTTCCTTTTTTCTGAAGGCCCTAGGAGAAACACTGTAGTGATTCAATGATGTCACAGATAATGGGATCGAGTATTTTTTGTTTGTTTCCCAGAAAATGAGTTACACACACACACACACAGAAAAGGGGGGAAAAACAGCTATTTTTTGTTGAATTTTGGCAGGATAAAGACCAGTTCTCTGTTTCTAGTGCTGGCATCACTATCAGCAGTAGCCGACAATGGGAAAGACTACTATCTGCCTAGAATTAGTACACTGATTTCATTCAGTAAGCAAACACTAACATACTTTGAACTGGTATCAGTCAACACTAATTCAAATTATTCAGTAATAGTACATACTCAGGATCATTTAAAATAAATAAATAATGCTTTAGAATTGGTTTCCCAACCTGGTATTTCCAGGTTTTGAGACTTCAACTCACAAGATTCCATGGCCAACAGTTATTTTCAGCCAGTTTGGCCAAAGACCAAGACAGCTACATTCATTGTACATCTAAAGGCACCAGGCTGGAAAAATCTGCTTTACTACATTGCATTTGGATTGGGTTCAATCTATAGAGAAGACTATGTGCAATCCCTCATTGGAGATCTTTGATCAAAGGCTGAAGATACAGGGTTTATGCTAGTTCTGGATTTCCTTCATCACATCTTTCATCACTATAATACTGACTAATTCTAACAGGATTTGGTATTCAGCAGCATCTGTAAATCCACACTTTGTCTCTAAATTGCAGTGTATCCTCTAATTCTTGATAGTCTTCAGCCATCAAGCTTATTGGCTTATCTTGAACCAGTCACTCTTAAGACAACTTTAGCTGCTTGTTTCCCATACTGCTCCCATCTGTTTCTGAACCTGACTCAACAAATTCCAGTCCAGACTGGAGTGGTTTGGCAATAGGGCAGATTGGTTCTCAGTATGGACCATAGGCTCTGTTCTTATGCTTCTTACCTTTCTCATCCATTCAGTGAATAAAGGCTGCTGGCTAGCCCCTGTGTGGAATGATCTATCAGTGCTTGTGTTTTCCTTTTAGAGATTATTTCCTCTTCACTTGTCCCTTTGTTTTCTCAGGTGTTGGGACATAAGGATGCTTTCACAGGCCCTTTCTACATTCTCTTCCTTGACACTACTGAAAAAAACTTTTGTTTTGTTTTGTTTTGTTTTTACTTCTTATTGTATCATCATTGTCCTGATGGTGCTGTGATTAAAGCAAAGGGGACATGTTTTTCCTTCATTCCTTCATTCTACTGTGGGCCAAAGAAGCTTTGTATCAACGAAGAACTTAGAGCTCATATCCATAGAAGCAAAGAGGTAGTATTTGTTGAAACTTTCTAATTTCATTCCAATGTGTCTACATTGCAACTCAGATTAGAGAAGGGAAGAGAACTGTTGCAGTCAAGTGGATGCAGGGTGGGAAAGAAAGGAGATAATGATTCACCCTGCCTAGACAGAAACCAAAATTGTCCCACTGGGAGATGTAAGAGTGGAAAGAAGGTGTTCTGGAAGAAGAGACGGGAACTTCACTGCACTCCATGGTCTTTAAGTGCCACACTGGATCAACAGGCTGGGGTGGGGGGGGGGGAAGGAAGCTGCTAACCTATTAAGAATGTAGGAGCCATGCAGCCCTGGATGAAATGTTCATACAAGGCAGTGACCAGCTACTGGAGGGGAGGAAGCATGCCAGGTACTCTAGCAAGTCAGAACTTGGGATGTCACTAGATTGGAATGAAGTACAGTACAGTGGCTTAAGATGACTAAGGACACAAAGTGGAGCTTCTAAACAAGGGCACATTTGCAGTGAATTGGGATTAGGTGGAAAATATGGTGGCTGTCCCATACAGACAATGGGGAACCAGAAAATATGGATCTGGCCTTAGTCTAGCTTGATATGCATGGCTGTTACTACAATATTATAGGATAACACCACATATTCCCTGAGCACCTAGGACATAGTTAGAATACAAATCTAAGATAGAAACTGTATTTGCATTACTTTCTAGTATCAGAGTGATTTCTTTGCCTATAATTGCATGAGTGAGAAAGAAAAAGGGCAAACCAATGGGACAAAAACATTTATATTAGGTCCCTTTGGGAGTAACATTAAAGCACTTGCTTAGATGGATATGATAGAACTCTAAGAAGACCGGAACTCTACTTGGAGTTTAACTAATACAACTCTAACAAGACTCTAGAGAATGAATTCTGTTCTCACTTAAAAGTTGTCAGCCCAGTTCATTATTCAACTAGCCTTCCCTGTGAAAATCTCTCAGAATCCTTTAATAAGCAGAAGGTTGTAGATAGGCTCAGTCTGAAAGACATTACGCCCAGTACCCATGTCCCAGTAACCACAGTGCATAATTATACTATGCTGAAACAAATATAAGGAAAGCTAAACCTGAAGAAATATAAGGGCAGGGTGCAAATCTGAAGTGAATTCTTTGGAGATATATGGTACTGAGTAAAAGTTATTGGATCTGAATCAATATGGAACAAAGGAAATCAGTTTTGAAATGTTTCTTAATTTTGGAGGGTATTTCTTTTTTCTTTATTTCTTTTTCTTTCTTTTTCTTTCTTTTTCTTTCTTTTTCTTTCTTTTTCTTTCTTTTTCTTTTCTTTTCTTTTCTTTTTGTGACTCCTACAAAAACGTCTGCATCTTCTAGAAATAAATGGCAGTGAAGGAGGAGACAGAAGATAATCTCTAAAATTGGGATAACAGTGGGAGTTTCTAATTGTGATGGTCTATTTTATATCCCTAAAATCTATTGGAACAGATGCCTGAGACCAAAGTGGACTCTGCCACAGGCAGAGCAACAGAACTGATGGGTCTCCTACAGTTTGTCTTTCTGTGGTCAAAATTTTACATTAAAATGAGTTCAGAATTTAAAAAGAGACAAATACTGAAGAAGTTTGCAGTTTTAAACACAGATTTAAAGTTGCTTATTTAAAAAAAAATCTGTCAAGAGAAACTTTATCTTAGAAGTGTTGTATCAAGGAAATATATGCTTATGTTCTTGGTATTTTTAAAGAGCATGGGAAAACTTGTGTACAAAGGGTACAGCAGGAAGAATTATGTAAAATTCTGTATTGATTGGAGTAAGTTACATACAAAATTTCTCATGTTCAGGAAAGTTGCAAATGGCAGCCATTTTATTAAACCAAGTACAAAACCATTGCTTTCTTTCCTTTTTGGTGGGTGGCTATTTCAAATTCTCCAGTAGATTGTACAAAGTCCTGTTCAGCAGATCAGTATAGGGCTAGCAGAGCTTTAAAAGGATTTTAAAAAATGTTAAAAATAATTGCCAGAGTCATTGGGGCTGCTTTTTACTTTGCTCAATGTACAGGCAGCCATATGGAGTAATTTCAGATTTCCAAAGAGTCTCTGTTTTTGTCTTATTAATGTGCACCAGCATTTCAAAGAACACTTTCTGCAACAGCCCAGGTCGGTTACTAAATTGGGCTTTTAAAAAATGGTGGTAGTGCGGAGAAAAAAAATGTGCTGGAAAACTTAAAATTAGTTTTCTCTCCCAGCCACCTTGTGCATTAAGTAAGCAGAACAATCCAAGCCCCTTGAAGGATTTTCTGTGTGTGGAATAGCAAACACTAGTTTGACTTTGCTTGCAACTACTCTTGTTCCAACTGGATTTTCAATTGGAAAAAAACCTCCAATCTCAGAGAAAATCTGAGATGAAATATTTTACATCCCTATTCTCTAGTCAGACATATATAATTTGATTGAACCCCACAACCTGAATTATTCTGCTACCCAGGAATATTTTTCCACTGATAGTTGGAAAGGGAATTGGATGCCTGCCAGCAACATATAACAAGGGATCTGAAGCCCAGTCATTTAGAGAGCTTATCTGAGGAATAGGCTGCCATACCTCTTTTCCTACAACTCTGAAAGTAAAGACATAGCGATGACCTATGACACTCACCTTTGTCAAAAGGAATAAAAGGTATCAACCCACTCTTTGTATTAGGAAGGGTATGACACAGGTGATCTGAGAGCTTTATGAACAGGTAAAATTCTACTCTCCCACAAGTCCTGCTATGCTGCCTCATGTGCTGGGGGTTGTGGTATGGCGTTCCTGGGCAGGCTGAGCAAAAAGTGCTTGGAGAATGTGCCAAGAGCATGTGCATGATGGTCATCCCAGCTGCCTGGCTAAAGCAACCAGGCACCTATATCAAGAAGCAGCAGTATAGGTAAATACTGGAGGCAAATGATCACTTTAGGGTTTTGTATGTGTGTCCCTGAGTAGCAAACAAAAATCTTCTGACTAAATAGTCCAATTCCAGGCTATTTCAATTCACTGACGCCTAAGATGTCAATGTGAAGTCAATTCATTTCATCTTCCATTGTGTTGAGCTTTTCCATGCTCATGTTTCTTACATTCCATGCTCCCACTTTAATTCTTTATTTGCTGCTTTAGATTTTGTTTTGCTGAATTTAATTTAATTTAATTTACCCATGTCATAAAGACACACACTCCCAACTTCACAGCCCACAGTTGTGTTGTGAGATGGGCAGCCATGCAAATTGAACAAAGAAATAATCATGAAAAAATACTAGTGACAATGGCAAAGATACCATTTCATACTGTGCAGGAGAAGACAATGTTAAACCACTCCTGTATTTTATCAAGAAAGCCACATGGATAGACAGGATAAAGTGATTGACAATATTGTACAAGATGATGGACCCCTCAAGATGGATGAAACTCAACATACTATTAAGGAACATCTGAGTACTAAATGTAATTATGATGTGGTTAAATTAAATCCTGTATACATGGACATCACCAGAAGCCGTATCTAGAAATCAAATTGAATGCATTATTGGTACAAGGAGGTGAAAAAACTAGGTAATAGGATCAGAGAAGTGGCCAGGGGAACAGAAACTGCCAATATGCATGTTTCAAGTCAAGCTAAAGCAGCAGAAGAAAGCCAGCCAGGTGCTATAATATGATATTGATCATGTTCTCACAATTTTAAGGAGAACATCAGGAACTATCTTGAAGTTATGAACCTCATTGATAGGGAATCACAGGAACTGCAGAATGAAATCAGGGAAGTTGTTAAAGATGACAAGAGACTTTCAAAAACCAAGAAACAGAAGAAAGCAAACTGGATGTCACAACAAACTGTGGAAATTGCCAAGAAGAGAAGAAAAAAATTGTCCAATGCTGAAAAGACAAAGACCTCAGGGAGGAATTTAATAAAGAATTTCAGAATGTTGCTAGGAGAGACAAAAAGGAATATTACTATGCCATCTGTAAAGACACTGAAAATGAAAACAGACACAGAAAAAGATCTCTGAACTCAAAGGAGATTCTGACCTCAAATTAGTATGCTAAAGGACCAATGGATAGATAGCAACTACTTCAAAGAAGATTTCACAGATATGGAAGGAATATACTGAAATTCAGCACGGTAGAGATATCAACATCCCATGGTACCTTAGGAAATATTCCCTATTTATAAAAACTCCTAGCACTAGAAGATGATTAGCACTTTGGTCATTGCCTATCTGGAAGTCTACAGAATTGATGGAATATCCAGAGAAGTATGGAAAACAGCAGAAGTATCAGTAAAGGTTCTAAACAAACTATGCCAGGAAAACAAGAGAATGACACAGTGGCCAGTAGATTGGAAGAGGTCAGTCTGCATACTAATAGCAAAGAAATGAGCAAGAGAGTATGCAATTTATCACAGAATATCCATAATTTTCATATGTTAGCAAAATAATGCTTAGGGTTGTCCAAAGCAGATTAGAGCCTACATGGAAAAGGAAATGCCAGATGTTCAAGCTGATTTTAGGAAAGGCTGAGGAAAAGAGGCATTACTGTTAATGCATGCTAGATAATTGGGAAAGCCAAAGAATATCAAAAAGAAGTCAATATGTGCTTCATTGATTATATAAAGGCTTTTGATTATTCCAGCCATATTAAGTTGTGGAATGTCCTTAGAAAGATAGGAATTCCAGAATATCTCATTGTCCTCATGTGAAACCTATATATAGATAGGAAGCCACAGTATAGAACATGGTGAAACAGACTTGCTTCAGATTGGTAAAAGAGTGAGATAAGGCTATATACTCTCTATTTTTTTCAACCCATGTGTGGAAGAAATACATCACAGACTAGCATTTGGTAGGATAGCAATGTATGTCTTGGAAAAGATATTGAGATGCTGTGATGTGTCCATACCTACAGAGATCAGAATTGTCCAGGAAGAGCACAATTTTCCCTGTGATATTCTAAGGATGTGTCAGCCCTATGGGATAGACCAGATCAGGAAACTGACTTCACAGAAAGATTAGAATTATACTTTATTGAAATAGGCTACAGTAACAGAAACTTGCAAGTTTGATTGTGCTTTTCCTCCCTTCCCTCTCATATCCCAGTGAGTCAGGGAGGAGTCATCTGAGTGTCTTCTTAATACAATTTCTTTCCCAGGACTTAAATAATGTTTCTGTATTTTTTGTTTATGTATCTGTTTTTGAATATTTGTTTGAAGGCCATTTCCCTGGAGGCAAAAGTTGAACTAGGATAGAAAGAGTATTGATACTTCTGAACTTTGTTTCTGAAGGAGAGTCTTGAAAATGTTTTCATGGATAGCCGAGAAAACAAACATAGAACAACTCCATGCAGAGTTCTCACACAAGGCACAAATGACCAGGCTCAAACTATTATATTATGGACACATTATGCAAAAAGATCTTCTTGAGAAGTCTATAATCCTGGGAAACATGGAAAGAAAGTGAAGAGGATGACCAGCAGCAAAGTGGATGGACTTTATTACTATTCCAATGGGTGCACCATTGGAAGACTTGATAAGGTTGGGGACAGTTCATCCTTCAAGAATTTTTGTCCTTGTGGTTACTAGGGGTCAACTATGATGAATAATAATAATAATAATAATAATAATAATAATAATAATAATAATAATAATAATAATGTCCCACAAAGATGCTTGGCCCAAAGCTTTGTGACATGTCATACAGTAACTGAATATCAATGTTTGCTACTGTTGTGACTTGCATAAACAGGAAAATTTAAAAAAAAAAAAAGGGAGGGGGGATTTGCCTTACTACTAATGGTAAATCCCACTCTTATTGGTAGAAATTCCTTCTCCCCTGCTGAGCTATAGTCAAATAGTCTCTCCAGTTTCTCCATTTCCAAGTCAGGTAGAGAATTCTTGCCTACAGCATTAATGCATACAGTATTATGTATATGTATGAAATGCTTGAACAATGAGATCTGAGGAAAATGAAATGCATAAGAAGTTATAGACTGTGATGATAAATGGTGACCATTCACAAAATAGTTCAGTAGTTAATACCAAGATCTCTGCATTGATATGATTAATATATGTGATATAAATACCCAAGAGAGAAAACAAAGCAAGCAAACAAGCCTTTTCTTTGTTCAAGCCATATCGAGTAGTACCTCTCGATTTCTCATAAGCCAGCTGTTCCATACTGAAAACTATTGTTGAAATTCCACCCTAAAGAATTGCCACCTTGAGGTCAGTAATATAGTCTACTAGGAATTAAGTTTCCCTTAGTGGGATTAAAATGACTCCATTTCAGATTTGCGTCCACTTATTGTCATAGAAACTTACCTATCTATAATATATAGGATGCAAGGTCATAGTTGGATATGATAACTTTCATTGCATTGTCAACTGATAGCATGTGTGTGTGTATGTACAGATATATAAATATAAATATATATGACATCAGTACTGAGAGTGGTGGAATTAACTTTTGCAAGGTGAACAGGTTATGTACCATGCGTTCCATATACTGGTTCATCTTCAGTGCAACCACTGTACTGTCATCCAAGAGACTTATGCCATTACAGAATTTTTAATTTTTAAAGATGCCAGGTAAGTAGTTTTGGGGTTGTTACAATGCAAATAACTACTCCTTTTGAAATTAGCTTAATGGATCATCAGAACCCAGAATGCAGTTATTTTCCCTTAAAATAGTAACAGGCAGGAATGCTGTACAATAGAGAATGGGGACAGAATGACCTGACTAAGGTGGCTTGTATGAGTCATTCAGAAAATACACTTCACATACTCAGAATTCAACTCGTGAGGTGCAACATCTTCAATAAGCTCTTTTAAACATCAGCTCCTCCTTTCTTCTCTCTTTTTTAAAAACTTGCCACTTGGTTGGACATATAAATCTGCAATTGTTTTCCAATTTATCCTCTTGTGAGTCAGAATTCATAGTGTCATTTGCACTTTCTTATAGCCCTGGCTTATGGCAGCCTTCTTATGATGAAAGATCTCATTATAGTTAGCACTCTGCATTGAGGAAAAGCAATCAATTCTTTTCAGATATCTAATTTGAATCCCTTGGATTCAACCAGCTTTTTTTTTTCTCCTCACCTCTTATTACAAAACTCCTACTCCTCCCATCTCTTAATATTAGCCTATTTCAGTACTAGGCTTTGGAACCTGTCCTGGTAATCGGAAACTGTAGGTTACATTAGTCTTAGGTTTGTTGAATGCAGCAATTCTCTTTGTAGAATCTGTTTCCTGCATTCTTGATGGTAGCATTCAGTGAATAGAGCACAAGTCATTTCCTGGAGACAGATCTCCTTGTGGTCAAGAGCTATTTTAAACTTTGTTTGCCAGGCACTCTGACATTGGAGAAAGCAATGCTTTTCACTTGCCTTCCTCCTTCTCATGCTTCCGAATCCTGTTAATACTTGAATTCATTTCTCCAGCAACTGAGTCTTGAATATAAAATTTGTTAGAGCAGCAAGCTGCAGGCCAAGTATTATTTGCTGAGGTTAACTAGAGGATATCTTAAGTAATGAATAAATTTACAATGATAACAATCTGCTTGCAAGTAATCTACAAAATAGCAAAAATGGTCAAATATGTTGTGAGGAATTGCTGTGTGGTTGTACTTTATGTTATGGACCTAGTTCTTACTTCATTAATATTGACATGGATATGGAAGAGGGGACTACAGGAAAGGATGAGTATGAACCAGCCAACTTCAGTGAAAATGCTGCAAAACTTTTTTTTTTTAACTTTTCTGCTTATCTGGATGCATGCATTATAATTGTGCCTAATTTTTTAATAATGTTGGTGTCATGCAAAGCATATATTGTTCAGACTCTGAATGCATATGATATTATGAAAAACTGTTTTATCTTTGATTCTGTTCATAATATCAAAATCATATTGCCTAACCAGGTAGTCCTCCATATCTGTGGAGAGAGGAAATGAATTTAGGTTTGCACTGAAAGGATCATGCAACTGTTTCACTGTAGGTACAAGTCCATCATCCTTAAGCATGTGTCACTCAAGTATTTGAAGGGTAACAACAGTTTCAATACCAGGCTACTTTTAAATGACCTTTTAAAAATAAACCTTAAATAAAAGTATTGCATTCTCATTGTTTTATGATAGGTGGCTTTATCATGATTTTATTTTTTCTCCTTAAGAAGAATTATAATCATAATTGCAGGTTGTGGCATTCTGGTTCATGACTGAGAAGTTTTTTGGCAATCTTTTTAGTGGTGCATTAAGTCCCTGCAAGATGGCACAGTTGAGATTTGGAAGTACAATAAAAACACCAGATAACATGGCTTTGTTATTTACAGAGGCTGTAAATATGAGCAAAGCTCATATACTTTTTATGTGGAATTGGCCTGCATTATTATTTAAACAGAAATATGGCTGTGAGGATATATGCAAACCTTCCCAACCTGATGCCCTCGAGACATGTTGGATTTCCAGCCAGGCTTTCACTAGCTACAGTATGGCTGGCAATCAGGGAGCTGGAGTCCAATTCCTCCTGCAAGGCACCAGGTTGGAACAGGCTGGCCTTCTGTATCTATGCAAGTACTTGTGTGAGAAGAAAGAATTAGCCATCTGTAAAATACATTCATGAAAGCCCTAACTTTCAACCCACATATTGCCCAAGGTTCCTTAAAATTTCAATAGAAAGGCAGTTTTGCAGCTTGCTGTTGTTACCATTATTTTTTCCATTGTTTTTTTTTTTCCAAGTGCTTTCATATAAATACAAAATAAAAGCCCAGGAAAGAAAGGAAAAGTAAGTGAATTATTCTTCACCTTTAGCTTTGGTCTGAGCCTAAGAGCTGCACCTTTCTAAAAATTAAAATTAAAATTAAAAAAAACCTCACTATGAATATTAACCTTTTTAAAAAATGGAGTATTATTTTGATAGCTTCATTAAAATATGAGGAGAAAGATGAAGGATATATTTATTTAAAAAAAGATTAATAGACAAGCCTATTTTATGGTCCTGCTGCTTTAGACAGCTGCTATGTTTGTGTCAATGCTGGAATAACACATTCCTAATTCCATATTTTCAAGGCAGAAGAATATGATGGAACACAATAAAGCAGTATTAGGTTACAATATCACTAAATAATGTCAGTTTTGTTGAAACTTATCAGTCACCATATCCTTCAACTCAGTTGTGTACAGAAGAGACCAATAATCTGCCAGGTTAAATCTACCAGAATGACGGTAGATTTAAAAGGCCACTCAGAAGGCTCCTGTCAAGCCACTTAATAGTAACCAAGATTTTTTTTCATCAGTCTTGTTAGTCAGGATTATTGTTAGGGAAAATGGGTTAGATTAAGGAATCTTGGAAACTGAATTTGCATGCACTTTAGCTCCCTTTTTATTTTTATTTATTCATTCAATTTATATGGCCACTTCCTCATCAAGTAACTCTGGTGGTTAACATTAAAAACAACAACAAATAAATAATAAAAATCAAACTAACTAGTAAAAATGCATATCACACCTATAGCGCCAGGCACAATAATTCCCAAGACACATATTGACATAAACTGATGGTTCACACAGCATCCTGGTCCAGTGCCTGAGAAAACAGCCAGGTCTTCAGGACCGTGCTAAAGGCCAGAAGGCTTGGAGCCATTCAGACCTTGGAGGAATGCTGTTCCACTATGGGCATAGTGACAGGGATGTCATATTTTCTGGGTCCTGCATAATGATATTGTTTAATGGGATCTGGAGCATGAGATCCATATCAACCTGTCTGATCTTGCTGGGCACGCAGAAATAATTGGAAACAAATGGTCTCTCAAATATCCTGGTCCTGTGCCATGAAGGGCTTTAGAGATAACCAACATTTTGAATTGCATCCAGAAACTGACCAGTAACCAGTACAGATCACACAGCAGCGGTGTTATATGGTTATACCAAGGTGTGCCCATAATTACTCATACTACTGTGTTTTCAAATAGCTGTAGCTTGCATGTATGCTGCAATAATCCAGATGAGAGGTCCACAAAACATGAGTGACCATAATCAGGGTGTCCTAGTAGAGGAATGGGCACAACTGGCACATAAGATGGATTTGTGCAAAGGCCCTCCTAGCCATGGATGTCACCTGGTCTTCAAGAAGAAGTCAAGTCTAGTAGGACCCCTAGTTTGTGCACAAGTACTGACTGAGACAGAGCAGCCCCATCCAGAACTAGATACAAAAAAAAAATAAAAAAAAAAAATCTGGGATCAGATGATTCCAAACCCCACAGCCACTTAGACTTGCTAGGGTTGAGAGTGAACTTATTCCAGACTCCCACAGTGTCCAGGCATTGAGACAGAACCTTGACATCATCATTTGTACAATGAGGAGCTGGAATGTTTATAACTGGGTATAATCAGAGTATTGATGATATGTAACCCCATGTCTGTTCTGGTTCAACATGTACACATACATGACACAGCTGTAATAATTTGCTTAATGTAAATGTAATGGTCATCACCTTTAAAGCCCTTCATGGCACGGGACCAGGTTATCTGAGGAACCGCCTTGCCCCGGTCATTTCAGCCCGCCCCACTCGGTCCAGCAGAAGGGACAGGTTGCAGACCCCACCAGTCAAGGAATTTCAATTGGTGGGGTCTAGGCAGAGAGCCTTTTCTGCTGCAGCGCTCGCCCTATGGAACACCCTGCCTCCTGAGGTCCAGTGTGCCCCCTCCCTCATGGCCTTCAGGAAAGGGATCAAATCCTGGCTCTGCCAGAAGGCCTGGGGGCCAGAGGGGGGCCCGCACCTGTGGAGATGGCTGGTGGGGTGATGGGTTGTCCCCCCCCCCAACATCTTACAGGCTTTTTAGAGCTAAAATCATAGGAGGTTTTTAGGGCATTTTTAATATATTTTTTTAATTATTTATAGATTGTATCCATGTTTGGAGAGACCTGTGTTTTTTCTTCTTTTTATTATTGTGAGCCACCCAGAGTCACCCGCTGGGGGAGATGGGCAGCATACAAGCCTGAAAATAAATAAATAAATAAAAAAATAAACAAACAAACAAACAAATAAACAAATAAACAAATAAATGAAGGCACTGTAAATGGGATGCCTATATACACACAGTGAACTGAGTACCCAAACCTCTTCAGCAGCTTGCCTGATGGTAAGTTCTAAGCAACCAAATCCTGAGCAGTTGGCAGTGTTGTCCTCAGAGTACAGTCCAAGCCTAAGATACCAGCATAGGTCATAGCCCAAAGTCAAAGAACAAGGTTTCCAAGAAACACAGGTTTCCATAGGTGTATAGACAGAGTTCAGGTAGTAGAGTAGTTGTTCCTAACAAGGGATTGCTTGCTAGCAGTGGCTCTAAAATAAAGCCCCCATCAGGTGCAAGCAATCATGGTTGGGAATGCCTTTGCCTTGCAAGGAGCTTCACAGACCTCTTCTGCCTGCACTCAGCTCTATGTGCCTTAGGGCTGGGAGGAGGCCCTGGATCAGGCAAATCATGTGCTGTGTCTTGCTTCTCCAAAAAGTTCTATAGACAAATTGGCTCCAGGTATCTTACTGCTGGTCTTTTAGGGAAGATGCTGTTCCACTGGGTAATTTGGAACAGCCTGCTCCTGAGATTCCTTGGAGCTGGAACTGGTCAAAACAATATCCTCCCCCAGCAGCTTCATGTAGATGTTAAACAGTAGGGAGGAGAATGTTGAGCCTTGTGGCACATCACAAAGTAAAGCCTAAAATCTCCCATGACCCCACCCCATGCTACCAACACTGACTGGAAGCAACCCTGAAGGAAGAAGGAGAACCACCACAACACCATGCCTCCCATTCCCATACTCCTGAGGTAGTCCAGAAGAAAATTATGATTGATGGCATTGACAGCCACTGAAAGGTCAAGAAAGACCAGGATGGATGCACCACCCCTATTCCAGACCCATCACAGGACATCATCAAGTACAATCAGTGCCATCTCAGTAGTATATACATATATGAAACCTGACTGGAAAGGGTTCTGATAATCAGCTTCCTTCAAAGGTCTCTGAAACTCCATTGCCAGCAGATGATCAAGAAGCTTAGTCAGGGAGACCAGTGTACAACAGGAGTGCCAGTATAGCAGCAGCACTACTATCGGATCCCTGGAGCTCAACCTAGACCCATCAACCATTTTTACTGTCATCTACCTTAAAGCAACATGGGAGTTTCATGCCTTCTCTTTCAGATGACTGCTAGAATATTTCTACAATAATATTTCAGGTTTTTATTTCCACACACACACACACCCAAACATCCTGAGAACTGCATGATGGCAGGGTTCCAGGTGATGCTGGGAGGACAGGCCATCAGCAAGATTTGCTGTAGCCATTATCTCATACCTACTATACACCATGCTATTTTCTTTTGTGATAAACACTATTATACAAATAGCAGAAAAGGAAAAAATAGTAAGCCAAATAAATTATAGGTATGAGATAAGATAAGAAACCACAGCTAAAACTAGTTTACATGAATGCCATTCATTATACCTCTATCTTTCTGTCCTCACAAACCATCCTTGCTTCTACCATGTCTACTTCATACACTGTCTTTGGTTATTTCAACTTCTCATCTCTTTCTTTTTCTGGTAACTCTCATCACATTCCCACCTCTGCATTCATGTCATCCAACAGATTTCCCTGCCCCCTTAATTGCATTCTCTCAGAATGCTGTACATTCTTCCCTGTTTATTCACTTGTTGCCATTCATTGGAGTATATCATACAACTATCACAAAATATGGATTGCTATTTCCCTATGCACCCAAAATCTAGTTGATGCCAATTCATACTTTCTGAGGTATATATTTAGTCCATTCATAATTAAATCTTCCCCTGCATTTCCCTGTATGTATTTATCAACTCCTTTCATTATCTTTACCTTCATTCAGATCTACTACATCCTAGTTACATGACCTTCCTTCCTTCCTTCCTTCCTTCCTTCCTTCCTTCCTTCCTGCCTTCCTGCCTTCCTGCCTTCCTGCCTTCCTGCCTTCCTGCCTTCCTGCCTTCCTGCCTTCCTGCCTTCCCCTTCCATGTGCCACAGTTGTGACCAGATAGTGACCCCAGCCACTTGTCATATCTTTGGTTGACTGAGGATTTGTATTATTTCTATTGTAGTTTTGGTAATCCTGACAAAAGTGGCAATCACTAAAACAGGATATCTTCAGAAATAGCTGTGCAAATCATCCAAAGAAGTGATTCACTGCGCTGGCATGCTTTGTAGAGCACCATTTCAAATATTTAGCACTTCCTTGTATAGCATCTTTAATATCAGAGATAGTTGCTGAGAAACCCAAACAAGTACCATGCTCATGTACCCTTCAAATAAATTGTTGGATCTTTGATCTGATCCATGATGGCTCTTACTTTATTTAAGATTATATTATGACAAAGGAATTCTGTTAATTGTGGTTTCTACTTTCATTTCAGTATTGCTATTAAGCATCCCTAAGAGACAATAACAGGCCTTTCCCAAAAATGAAAGAAATTTCACAAACTAATTTAAATTCACTGGCCCAGTCTTAGCTGTAGGCACCTGCCCTCTATGTTCCAAGTATTTTGCTGCCTATAATAGTCTCCACCTTTTCTAAGCTCCTTAGGTGCTCCTATCTTCCACTATCTAAATATGTTGCTAAGATCATTCAATTTATCAGCTCTCTCAATTTATGGGGTTCATTAAAGCTCCCCAACATTGTTTCTTTCATCTCCAGTGAAAAAGGAAATAGCCTTAACCTCTTTTGAGAAATTAAAGGGAAATGGCTACCGCTTTATTTTAAGTGCCTATTAAGTAAAGCAGAACTGAAACTAAGTTACAATGAGTGCCTTCTAGGGATGTACATATGAATCAAATGTGCAAATGGTAAATGGTGTCAGTCACAATAATCAGCCCTTGTGGAATAAACATCAAAGCAATTCCTAACATGGGGGATTCATTATGAACCTATTTCAAACAGAAGAGTAAAGAGACTGGTTAGTTTGAGAACACCTTTGTCTTTACCATAGATTCATTTAAGCCTTATAAAAACATTTGCTTTTTTTGACAGATTGGATTGGAGCTTTTAAATCATTCTTGTGTAATATCTCTCCCCTTGGCTGACTATTGTGGAGAGATAAAGACTCAAAATGAGAGAGAGAGAGAGAGAGAGACCTAATTGATTTCACTTTAATTTTAATCCTTTCCATCCTTATATTCTCTTTATAGGTAGGGTCATTGTAGCTTTCTTAATCTTTAGAGATTACTTTTGCATGATTTTAAATCCTTTCATTTTGACTCATTTAAATATTTTGGCCAATTGCTGGAGCTAATGAAGATAAATTGGATTAAGATTAAATATTTAATCAGTAGAAGGTGGAGGGGGAAATATATTTCATTTCCAATGAAAGGCATATAGCTGTTTTTCTTTTGTTCCCTCTCTCCTTTTTAACATTGCCATACTTCATCTTTCTGTCTCTGTTTTTGTCATTCTCTTTACTCTTGTACTTTATTTGCTCAGGTGTATTTTATCAGATAGATGTATTTGATCAGATGTATTTTAATAAGAATATTGTAACTGATTTCAAAATACAGGCAGTTATGCCTTTCCAAATTTGTAACGATTACTAATGCCTTCTTTATATATCTCCCATTAAAATATATGTTGTCCTTATTAAATAATCCTGGGAACATAAAGAATTATCTTACTCACAGGGAAATATTTAGTCTTATTAACTCAGAACATGTGGGTTTCATCAAATTTAAGCAGCTGCTAGATTTCCTCAATCTGGTGCCCTCTAAATGTGTTTGGATACAATTCTTAGTCATATCTGCCCAGCATGCTGCTGGTGGAAAGATATAAGTAGTGATCCTATGCAATATGTGTTCGGAGAAAACTGGTCTTTGTTAACTGAATGTGTTTCTCTTGGATTTTAGATATAGCCAAGAAAGATTTCTAACTGAAAATACTAGGGGTTGAGTGGCTGGAGAAGGGAGAGATGTTATAAGGTATATTTTTTTCTGGGCTGAGACTCACAGCTACTAACTGGCGTCCTGGAGATTGTATTCCAGAAATAGTAGATTGGTCCAGGAGAAAAATTAAATTTGATTTCAATTACATTTAATTTAATATAAATAATATGATTACTCTCTAGTCACATATTTAACACTTTTCCATTTGCTATATTAATATTACAATTTGGTAACATATTTTGGGGGGCTCTGAGGGCTTTACTTAGGATTTGGGACTTGGGGAGGTCTGGTGTAAAGCATTTTTATTTCACTAAGACACAGGTTATGTATTGTCTTTTGATTAGACATGAAGAAGATTGAGTTTTGAATCTCTGATTCCATGTCCGCTCCTTCCAAAAGAACAAGGGAGGTTGCAAATTCCTCTATTCATTCATTTTTACTTTCAGATATTCTACTGAGCACATATGTCTTCCTTGCTTTCTACCAACAGGTGTGTCTGACTTCTTGGTGCAAAGCCTTGGTCAGGGAAGGAATTCAGTGGTGTATGTGTTCACACACACATGCACACACACACTCATATTCACTGGTCTACTACAAAACTAAGGTAGCACATGGAGTTTGGGGAAGATAGGAGCACTCCTTGGCTGATAGTTGAATGCACCAATCAGAGATCTATATATCTTGTCCTTTTATCCTCTTCCAGCTGCATTCTGTCAGCATTCTCAGCTGTCCTGTTGTTGACCTGTCAGGTTGCCAGGTCGAACATGACTTGGTAGTGCACGGTAGTTAACTCTAACTTTCTTATCTCTGGTTGCTGTCCTCTGGTCCTTGTCTGATTTGATGAATTATTTCCTTGTAACCTGTTATCTCTAGTAGCTGGTCTGTTGACTTTCTTGCTTTTCACCCTCCTTTGCAGATACACATTTTTTCCCCTTGGATTTAAATTTCATTAATCTATTCTTCCTAATATTTTACTTCTTGTAACAGGGACACTTTTAAAAACTTTGGCTTTATTTTGGGATAGTGCTTTTGGTTTTAGGGGAAGGCCAGATGACATCTTTAACTTTACAAACTAAAGAAACACAAATGTATACATGAAATTATTTTTGCAAGTAGTTTAGATTTTAAAAATACGGCTTTACAGAGTGGAGTCAAACAAATTATAGTGTAAACAAATATCAAAGTAAAGCTTATGATTTACATAGAATTATCACAGGTGTTGTTTTTGCATTTCACATCTCATTTGATCCATCTTCTCTCCCTTTCTCTCTCTCCTTAATATCCCTGCCAATTGAAGATAAAACTTTTATGTATCTGAAGAAGTAGACTACAGTCCACAAAAGCTTATTCTTTAATAAATCAGTCCTTTACATGCTATAAAGCCATGTGTATATAATAGAATGTGTTGACTTTTAGGGAGAGGAGCTCTAGGCATGAAATTGGTGAACTTCATCTTCTTGAGACAGACCAATGACTTTGCTTGGCTGTCCCTTTTCCTTACATCAATACAAAGAATAATCAGAAGTTATGCTTAATAATGCATATTAAAGATAGTTTCCTAATGACCCAATTACACCCACATTCACATATTTTCACTATATCAGTGTCCTCTCCAAAGTTCTTATTTTCTTTACACAATGAAATCCCCTTCTTCTCTGTCCAGAATTCTCATCTTCACTACTTGTTCATATTATAACTGTTCTTGCACATTGATAAAATTGCAAGCTGTAAGGAGCTGTGCTATAGCCTCCCATGCCATGAACAGCAAAGCAAAGAAAGGGAAGACCAACTGTGCATGCACAAAGAACCAAGGCCAAGGCTGATAAAAATAAAGGTTTTGTGGAGGCTTGAGCTAGCCCAGTCACATTTCCTTATTATGTTGGGGTTGTGCCATATATGCTTCTCTAGAAGTTTCTAATTCTAATGGAACTACAAAGACTCGCCATGTAGTTTACTTGTAAGAAAAGAGGTAGGGCATTTAATGACAAATTTGGAAATGTGTAGATTGCTTTGAAAATCCTAGCATTAGATCCAAAAGATGGAGGACAGAACCAGAAGATCAGCTATACTCGACTTATTATTACTAACATGGAAAAAATAGTTGAGGACGTGGAAGCTGTAGAAACCTCAGGAGAAAGTGACCATGTCATCCTAGAAGTCACTATATTGCAGACGGGGACAACTGAAGATAGCCAGATTCATGAGAGCTGACCTCAACAAGCTAAGGGAAAAAGTAAGAAAGATCCTAAAGAGAAAAACAGTTCAGAAGGGTTGTGAAATTCTGAAAAATGAGATGATTAAGGCCCAAACACAAAAAATACCAAAGAGAAAGAAAAATGGAAGACACTTGATGAAACCTGTCTGGGGTGTGTGTGTGCATATGCTGTCATTACATTTGTTATGTCTTTTATGACTGCATTGTTTTTCTGGTCCACCAGGGTTCTTTTTACCTGTATCTTAATAAGTTGTTTTTCTTCTTCATTTGTAGGCTGCCCAGAGTTGTTAAGGAGTTGGGCAGTCTCTAAATTTGGAATAATAAACAAAATTTCTGTGATGGAATGGAATTATGAAGGCCAAGCTCAGGGAGATAAGCGTTTTCTTAGCTCACCGGAACCGCGTGGGAAGAACAAAAGGATGAGACTGGCACCTCCCTGAGGAATTCACACTGTTGTGGCTGGAGGACTTTGGGAACTGGGGTTTTAGTCTGAGAAGATTCTTGCTAGAGGTTGTAGCTAATAAACATAGATGGACTGAATTTGCATGGTCTCTTGGAGTTCCTTGGGCTAGGCCTGACAATTTCCTCTAACACACTAAAAAAAGGTCATGTTTAAAAATAGAAAGAGAGGTATATAACAAAACCAGTATATCAGGAAATAGCCAAATAAACCAGGAGGGGGTCAGGAAAGCTAAAGCTTAGAAGAAGCAGTGAACACCAGAAATGTGGGTATGTATGGAACAAGCAGAAAATCAAGGATGTGGTTAGTCCATTATGTGGTGGACAGGAAACAGGGAGAAGGGTAAATTACTTAATTCCTATTTTACATCCATCTTTTTGAAAAAGGAAAAAGTGATCCAACCAGTAAAAAACACACCATGAGGGGCAGAAGAGAAATGTGAGTCAAAATAAATAAGGAATTAGTGAGAGAACATTTAATTGCTTTGAATGAATTAACTCTCCAGGACTGGATCGATTACATCCCAGGGTCTGGGTGGTGATCTTAGAACCTATGATTGTACTTTTTGAGTACAGGGAAAGTGTCAGAAGATTGGAAAAGAACTGATGTTATTACAATCTTTTTAAAAAAGGATAAAAAGTGGACCTAGGAAAATACAGACCAATCACCTTGACATCAGGTACTTGGGAAAATCTTAGAAAATATTATTAAGCAGTGGGTTTGCAGACACTTAGAAAGGAACAAGGTGAGAGAAGGAAGTATAGGCTTGCTGGAAATAGGTCATGCTCAAAAAACTTATTGCTTTTTAGGGCAAAGTGACTAGATTAGTAGACTAAAGGACTGCTGCAGATGTCATGTACTTAGATTTCAGTAAGGCATTTGATAGAGCTGACCTTATTGATCATAAGGAACAATGAAAGATAGGTGGTCCCACTACCAGATGTTGTAGTTGGTTGAACAATCATACCCAGTGCATGGATCTGTGTCTTCATGGAGTAAGGTATCTCTGGCTTCTGTCCCAAACCCAGTACTCTTCAAATGTTCATATATGACTTAAAGGAGGAGGAGATAGAATGGAGCTCATTTGCAGGCAACACAAAGCTGAAGGAAATTTCTAAAACCTCAGAAGACAGGTTCAAAGTTCAAAGGAATCTTGACAGACTGAGTCCTATTCATCAGTATGCAGTTCAGTGGCAAGAAATGTGAGGTTCTGTGCACAGGAAAAATCAGGTGCATGGTACAAGCTAGAAGGTACCTTGACAGTAGAATTTGTGATAAGGATACTAGTAGACCACAGACTAAGCAAGAGCGAGTAGTGTGATGTAGCTTGTAAAAGAATCAATGGAATTTTGGGCTGCATCAGAGGTACAGTGTCAAGATCACCGGAAGTACTGGACGGATTGCATCAGAAACATTGTGTCCAGTTCTGGTTGCCAGAATACAAGATGATAAGCAACTGGAAAGGCTTCAGAAAAGAGTAATGAAGTTGGTGAGGGATTTGGAGGCTAATTCCTATGAAAAATGATTAAAGGAAGTGGATATATTTTAGCCTAAGGGGGCGGGGGGGGGGGAACCTAAGAGGAGACATGATAGCACACTTCAAATACTTGAATGACTATCACAAGTAAGAGGTATGGACTTATTCTACATAGCACCCAAAAGTAGGACAAGAAGCAGTGGATGGAGTGTTATAGAAGTATATCCAATTTTGAAATAAGGAGGAATTTCCTGACTGTGAGCACTATTAAGCAGTGAAATAACCTGCCTCCTGGACTCATGGATGCCCTATCTGTGGAAAGCAAAAGCGGAACAACCATTTGTCTGCAATGGTATAAGGATTCATATATTTCATGTGGGTACGGAATTGAATTAGAGATCTTTTCCAACCCTATGCTTCTCTGAAAGTATTAGACAGGAAACATTTTCCCTCTGCCCCTATTCTTCTGTAGGACTAAATTAAGGAAGCATCTAATTCTCCTTAACAAAGCCAAAGTCAGAATACAATACAAGACCTAGATATACTGAATAACCAGTGCATTGACCCAGGAAACCCTAGGCAATCCCATTTTCCATCAGCATCTTTTATGTGAACCCCATGCACGTCTACATAAGAGGGATTAGACATCCCTATTGGTATTGCAGGCAGTTGTAAACTAGTGTCTCTTTTCACAGGGTACTTTGGCATTTTCTTCCCTAAACTGTCCTTGTTCCATAACATCCCAATTGGGCCCATTAAAGCCAGACCAGCAAACTAGATGCCAGTAAGATGCTCATCACCATCACAGAATACTGCATCTAGGTAAAATATCACCTCTATCAGGCCTGACATCCATCAACTTAATGAGCAGCAAAAATCAATTCATAATTGACAAAAACATTTTTAATCAAATATGAGGCATTTAAAGCTTGGCTACAGCCTTTCATTTTCTGACCACATTTACATGACATGAATTCAGGGAGCTTCATGTGACTGGGCAAAATTTTGGGACTGTTTCTATAAAGAAACCTGGGAAAAGGATATAGCTTGGCTACCATATGACTGTGAATAGCAGATACTATTTGTATTATTTAGCATTTTTAGTATTTGCCATTATATTATTATTATTATTATTATCATTATTATTATTATCATTATTATTATTATTATTATTATTATTATTATTATTATTTGATGAGAAGAATATTGGAGCACCTCATGACTCTGCTGGCATGACAGCTGCAAGGAATGTAAACAGCTGCTGCTAAAACAGATGCTTTGCTTACTAAGAACTGAAGCAGGTCAAAGAGGCATTTTTAGAACTCGTCTCTTAGATGTGTAAACCACCAATGATAATTTCTTATTAATATACTACCTAGGTCTTTTTTTTTTTTGGCATTTATTCTCTCCTTCATATAAAGCCTGCCTACCTTAATTTTCATCTTTCTTAACATAGCAAGCACAGGGTTAATTCAGCAACTGCTTTGGGATTTAAAAAAAAAAATCACCTACACACCCACATACCCACCCACACAATTTCCTTATTTACAATACAGTCTTCTACAGATGGTACAAGCCATCCTCTCTGCTTGATCAAAGAGATCTATATGAGAGCTTCCAAAATTTCCAAAGCCTTGTTTGGCCCCTGCTGAGAAGGCAAAAGTGGAGTGGATTTGTGTTTAATGAGCTGCAAGAATGTTTGATTCCAGGGGAACTGGTTCTTTCTAGTATGCCTCCTGATAAACCCCAGTCATCCCTAATTGTATATTTTAATCACCACAGCTCTAATATTTCAAATAAACAATATGGTATCTCAATTGTTTTCAGGATGGCTTGGGGGTGTGGTTCTTCTAGATTCCATCACTGATTGAGGTCAACACCTTTCCATTAAACTTGGAGGAGCAAATCAGCAAATTTCTTCCCAGGGAGCAGAAGTTGCAGGCAAAATTAGAAGAAAGCCACACAGAGATCAGCAGGTCCACTAAATAAAACACACATGAACAGTTGTGTGAAGCACTATGTTCTCTGTCACATACAGAATCCCTTTATTGTTGGCAAAAGTTGAGCAAAATTTGTTGTTTTATGTTGGTGGCATTTTATTCTGTTTCTATAGTTGTGATATGGTTTATTTATTTATTAATTTTATAAATTACACACTTTCTATCTACAAGGCACAGTGCAGTACAAAACACAATTATATTTTTGCTTAGTATAAAATGAAGACATATAAAGATATGTACAATCAAATCAAATTTATTGTTACAATCCAAGATCACTAATATATAATGATATATAAAGCTCTGCAATAAAAAGACAATGAAATTAGACACACATAGAACAGTAGTAGGCAACTTTGGTCCAGATATCCAAGTTCTCTTTCTGGAGCCTCCATAGCCCTCTCTAATTATGTTTGCTAGAAACTGATGCCACTAATTCCTGCTATTTTTAGATAGGAAATTGATGAAAAGTGAAGTGTAAGCCCTAAAATACACATATTATGATAAACAAAACCTATAAAACTTCCTTCAAAACCCATGGTGATGACATGGTCAAGTGCCTGCAAATGCCATGCTCCCATTGGCCAGTTCAACCTTCTATGGACAGACTCTATCATCATTGGGCATTATTCTCCATCATCATTTTGTCTTGGCTTGTAGGAAAAACTGGACACCTACATTCCAGCAAGGGATCTACCAAAATAGTGCCATTTAAGCATTTTGCAGGCTCCTTATATACATCCATATACCAGCCTTCTGAAGGACGGGTAGACCTATTAAAAAAATGTTCAGCAGACCTTGAAAAAAGTGGTAGATCTTTCTGAAAAGAAAGAAAGAAAGAAAGAAAGAAAGAAAGAAAGAAAGAAAGAAAGAAAGAAAGAAAGAAAGGAAGGAAGGAAGGAAGGAAGGAAGGAAGGAAGGAAGGAAGGAAGGAAGGAAGAAAGAAAGAAAGAAAGAAAGAAAGAAAGAAAGAAAGAAAGAAAGAAAGAAAGAAAGAAAGAAAGAAAGAAAGAAGGGCCTTTGGTCAGTTTAAACTGGGAAGAGATGTGTCTTTGACTCTGTCCAAAATAAGTTTATAGGCTTTCTGCTACTTTTGCACACAGACACAAATCTCCATGGAATATTTCAGGAGGAAGTTCTCTTGATGCGCTCTGCAAGCTCCCTCCTGGTTCACTTTGCACCTTTCTTGTGCCCTATCAACCTGTCATTTATGCTATTTTTGGACCCAGGTCTACAGGTTTTTCAGATCCCCATTCCAGACACACACACACACGCTTGAACATGCCAACCCTGTCACAATTTGAAAGCAAATGGTGATGGTTTATCCAGCCAGCTGGTAACACTGGGTAGAGGGAAAACAAAAGTAAATTGTTTACTGTCTAATAGTATAGCTGTTAGGAAAGGACCACTCATGTTACTGAGTACAGTTTAGAACCTGGCCATCAGTACAGCACAAATTATGCCAGCAAGCATTTCTGCCAACTCAAGGGCTGTAGATATGCACATTAACATGACAATGAGGAAGATTCCTTAGTTTGTGTGCTTGCTGATTAGAACCAAACTATGAAATGTGTTACCATGCAAACTACTGTCCTCTTACATCTCAACTGTGACATCACATGCAAATATATAAGAAGAGCTTGCATCGTGCCTTTGTGGCACATGCTTCGTCATTCAGATGTCACATAGTTGACATTCCTGCCTTAGCAGATGGCTGTGTGCCTCAAGAAAGCAGAGTTGGATTGAGTTTTTAGACCAGTGCAAATCTTAGATGACAAGCTAATTAAGCTGTGTTTGTGTACACTTATCGCATTTATATCCCACCTTTTTCCTGACAGCTCAAGGCAGCATATATGGGAGTCTCTCTGAAATTTATCCCTAAACAGCCACACTTGGGAGATAGGCTGCATTGAGAGAGAGGGATTGGTTCCAAATCTTTCTCAGCAACATGCCTAAGAAGGCAGTTTAACCTGGATCCTCCTGTTTCAGTATATTTATCACTACATTACCCTGATCTGGAATATTCTACAGTTACTTTGCTTCTCTGTATCAGTTGTTACTTTTGAAGTCTGAGCAATACAATGTGCTGTATTGTTACAGGGCACACAATCTGAAGTCCTAGGGCTATCTTCCTAAAACTCTGAATTTGAGCCTTTCAGAAGTTATCCCAAAATTGTGTTTTTCCTGTAACTGAAAGGAAAGGTTATTAATAACATGGGAAATAATTATGTTAGCTGTATTAATTTAATTTAAGTGCAAATTTAATTAAATCAAATTTAATGTTCTGTGTTGACCCTACCTATTTTTTGGAACACAGCCCCAGGCATGTATAAAGAAAGGCTTTATACCTCTATGTTAGAGAATTGGGCTGAAAACATTCAGGTTTTGCTCCCCAGTTAGCTGTAAAGCTCACTGGAAGGTTGTGGCCCAATCATTTTCTCTTAACAGAGAATTGTCATAAAGTTGAAAAGAGGAGGGGTTCTCAGACAATAAAACATTTTATTATGTATTTATGTTATCTTGTCTTTCATTTGTAGAAAGGTCATGGTGCCTAACAACATTTTAAAAAACACAGAAATATAAGTGAGAGAGGGAGATAAGTTAATTAAAATCATGTTAAAATATACAAACACCATTTTAATACATTTTAATAATGATACAATATGCAGCCAAGTTTATATGTAGACTTTTTTTCAAGTTCATATTTATGAGATTTTGATGATGGAGCTTTAACTATATCTTATTTTATTTGTACTTTTTCATCCACCTTGAGTGAAGCCATTTTTGCTGGAAAGGGAATAGAAATCTAATTAAATGGATGCCTACAGATAACTATGCTGAAGGAAGAAAATAGATAGGAGTTATCCTTCACAATAACTATTATATTGCAGCAATAAAACTGATATATGATAATGTATATGATAATACAATTGCCAGTGTTTGCAAGGGAAACAATCTAGGGGTTGCAATGATACCCGACTGCCATCTAGTACAAGCAGTTGTACTAGAAGGCAGGCGTACCTACCAACATGTGAACATCAAGATTGTTGGCTGACTCACAGAGACTCACTTTTTAAGAATCACAAGAAAAAAGAACAGTCAAAAATCAAATATGAATGCTACAAGTTTGCTAGTAAAGGATTCCTTGCTATGGTCATTAATCAGATTCCATTTCTCCTCCAAAGGGGTTTGTTAATAGCTTCTAATCCTCCTTTGGGTTTGGGTCATATACAGCATTTTCTAGGGAAAAGGCCAGGAATGATGATGCTGGAATGCAGTCTGGGAACTTGGCATTCTTGCCACAATTTGTGGAGGAAGCAACACCAGAGCCTTAAAAAGACAAAACAAAACAAGACGCAATCACGGGCCTTGATTGGACTCCTTGGTATTTTTGCATGTGTTACAAGGGACAAAAACTCTGGGAAATGCATCAGTAATTGGCATCTGCTTTGGGTACCTTTGTGTTACTGCCAGTATTTGCGCGGGAAGCCATGGGGGAGATTGCAGTCATAGTTGGACTGCTTGATCCTGTTGGCACTCTGGGTTCTCATTGAAAATGAAGCAATATGGAGATATAGCAGTGTTTGTGCCTCTTGGCACTTTTTTTTTTTTTTTTGGATTTGCAAGAGAAGCAGGGGAAAAGTGGATGCATCATTGCCATCTACAATTGCCAGTGTTTGCAAGGGAAACAATCCAGGGGTTGCAATGATACCCGACTGCCATCTGGGAACCCTGGCGGTTTTGCAGGTGTTTGCAAAGCTGGGTTTGGATGATGCTTTTCCTTCCCTTCACTGATCAAATACTAGAGTTTTTTGGATGCAAACTGCATATGCGTGTGTGTGTTACATAAATAGTTTGCATTTGCTTCCAAATGGCTTGAATGCTTCTGGAATGTTAACAACACCAAAACAACTTTAAATTGCAGCCTTTCCAGGAGACTTGATGCTTTTATCGTTATAAATTGGAAGATTATTAGGTCATCCTATCTTCTCTGCATTGTATCTGGTCTGCTCCTGACAGCATATTCTCTAGTGTTTTGTCCAGTCTAATTTTCAGCCCGAAGTTACCAAGCCAACTGCCTTGATTCTGACATTCAGTGCAGCTGCTCAGTAGAGATTTTGTTTGTGTGGGCATGACACAAAAGGAAACCCAGTTTGTTTACTGGCTGATGACAGCTTTTCAGGGAAGAAAGTGACATCTGTGCTTATTTGTCTAATAGCAAAGTTCTGAGCATAGGATAGTCTTCCCCCCCATCCATTTATAAGAACAAAAATATAAATTTATTACTAGTGATTACATGAACATTCCCATGTTGTTTTCCTGAAACAATATGACACTAGTTTTTCACTGACTTCTTCAGAGAGTTCTTTTTGAAGTTCCCATCTAGTTCATACACCTGGGGCCTCCTTGTGTTCTGTTATTTAAATTCTTATCAAGTCCAGTCCTTTAATATATTGTTTTAATATAAAGTGGGGGGGGGAGAGGGAGAGGGAGAGAGAGAAGAAAAAAGAACAAAAATCAAAACACATTAAAAACTTTGCACATTAAAAGCACACGTTCAGCCTAAAGTTTAAATATATAATTAAACTTTAAGTACATGGAATATTGTTTGGTCTTTCCATTTCACTTATAAAGAGTCAGTTGATAAGCAAATACATCCTGATCCAAAATTTTAAGTTTGGTTTTGCATTGTCTACAGCATTGAAGAGTGTATTTTTTGTGGCTCTTCATGCTTAATAAAGTCATAATGCTTTACATAGTAATACATCCTATGTTTTTGGTAGTTCAAGAGTACATTCACATCTTTAAACTGTACTGATCTTTGTAACACAATATTAACAAATGTATGGTTAGTAAACTAAAATAGGGCAATACTGGGACAAGCACATACACTTCCAACATAACAGCTCAGTACTGCCTACCTTTTTCAAGATCAGCCAATCTTGACTAGGTAATTTGAAATTAAGAATGTTCCTCAAACATTCTCAAAAGCATTGAAAATATATGGTACACCAGTCTTAAAATCATTGAGTGGTACAAAATTAGGCATATGGAATAAAAAAAAATGGAATACACTGAAATTAGCTTGAGTTATTATGAATCATCATAACAATAGCAAAGAACTAAAGCAAGAACTAAGGTTAGTGTTCAACCAAAGGACATAATTGGAAAAAATACTGTAAAATTTATTTCAGATTAATCAACATACTACAATAAGTGATAGGAATGTATAATCAACAACGTATATCTGGTTTCCAATTGTTCAATTTGATTCCAAAACAAGGAACAAGGAACAAGGAACAATATCCAAACTCTTATTTCACACCAGCAGTAGTTGTGTGTTCCACTTCTGTCATATAATGCACAATGGAAAGTTAGAAAGTTTCCTCTTGCATATGCCCTTATATTTCTACTGTATTCATGAGCAGAAAGGAAAAATGTAGTGGATGACAAGTAATGTGACACAAAGAAAAGATGTGTCATGATACATTTCAATTCAATCACTCAATTCTGGGGAAAAAAAAAACATTTCTTTGCTCACCAGTCTTGGTTGCCTGCCTCATGTTGTACAGATATGGCAGAGATTTGTCATGCTTCAATTTTGCTAAATCACACGATTACAAATGGATTTCTGATGGTGTGCTCTGAGTTCCTTTGATTAAACAATGTCACCTGTCAGGACCCATGAAATGTGCCTTCTCAATCACAGTGCCTGCCTGTTGGGATGAGGTTTCCCCCCTGTGACCAAGCTGGCTCCCACTCTGCTGGTGTTCTGAAGAGCCATAAAGACCTGGCTGCTTTCCCAGCCCTTGGGCTAGCAGCTGGTGCCCCCTTTGTCGGCTGTTAGTTGTTGGTGGGATGTTTTGGGGTTTGCTCTTTATTCTTTTGTCTGACTCTGGTTCTGTTTGTTTGTTTCTGCTATATTATTTTTATATTGTTTTGGTGTATTGTGGACTGCCCAGACTCATTTGGACTCAGGCAGCATCAAATCAACTAAATAAACAAATACAATCTCAGAATCTTGAAGATTCAATGAGAATTTTCCTGTACTACTTCTGAGCCTCTTCCCAAATGATCTTGCCATCAGTTTCTGAATGCTGTGTCCTGGCCAATAGTTTTTGCTTCAATGGGTGTGGAATCAAGCTGTTTTTTAATTTTATGTGGATATACTATGGAGAAGTGGTTAAATACTTCCCATAAGGCCACACGGATGGTTCTTTCCCTTCAGTTTATCACAGTGCACCCACAAACAGGGGATAAATAGGCTGGTGTGGGTCTTCCGGGCTGTGTGGCCGTGGTCTTGAAGTCTTGTTTCCTAACGTTTCGCCAGCACCTGTGACCGGCATCTTCAGAGTGCAGGAGCACAGACAGGAGCAGTTCTCTCTGTGCCCAGCCCATATCAGAGACTCAGGACATTTCATTGAGAAAATCAGCACCCTGAAACTCAACCCCACAGACAAACTGGTCAGCTTTGACGTGGTCTTCCTGTTCACTAAGGTACCAGTGAGGGACACCCTGGCACTCATCAAACAGATCTTTCCAGAAGACATCACAGCCCTATTTCAGCACTGCCTAACAACCAGTTACTTCCTATGGGGCAATGAGTACTATGAACAGATGGACGGCGTCACCATGGGAAGCCCCCTGAGCCCAGTCGTAGCAAATTTCTACATGGAACATTTTGAAAAACGGGCTTTAGAAACCGCACCCGTTACCCCAACAGTCTGGTTCCGATTTGTGGATGACACCTTCGCAATTTGGAGTCAGGATGAAGAAGACCTACAGAAGTTCCTGAACCACCTAAACAGCATCCACCCCAATATACAATTCACCATGGAAAAAGAAGTGGATGGCCAAATTCCATTTCTAGACACGTTGGTCATACGCAAACCAGACCTCAAATTAGGACACAAAGTCTACAGAAAACCCACCCACACAGACCGGTACCTACACAAAAACTCCAACCACCACCCACGTCAGAAAAGAGGCATTATCAAAACCCTCATGGATCGTGCCAATCGGATCTGCGAAACCCAATTCCTAAACTCTGAACTTAACCACCTTAATTGGGTCCTACAAGCGAATGGCTACTCCAAGAATGAAATAAAAAGAGCCATCAAACCAAGAAAGCAACATGCGACTGAAGAAGAAAAACAGCCACCCACCAATAAAGTATTTCTGCCCTATATCAAAGGGGTCACAGACTGCATGGGAAAACTGATGGAAAAACACAATTTCCAAACAATCTTCAGACCCACCAGAAAAGTACAAGAAGTGCTAAAATCAGCAAAAGACAAAAGGGATCCCCTCATCGCTGCAGGAGTATACCGCATACCATGCAGTTGCGGACAAGTATACATCGGGACCACAAAACGCAGCATCCATACCAGGATAAAAGAACACGAAAGACACTGCAGACTACAGCAACCAGAAAAATCTGCAGTAGCTGAACATGCTCTCAAGCACACTGGACACAAAATCCTATTTGAAAACACAGAGATACTGGACAACACCAACAGCCACTGGAAGCCATTGAGATTCACAAACACCAGCACAGTTTCAATAAAAAAGAGGAGAGTCTAAAAATCAACAAAACCTGGCTACCAATCCTGAAAAATACAGCCTGCAAAAGGTCAATGAACTCAGCTCAACCACCAGGACATGTGAACAGTTCACACAATGAACTTGCTAATCACCCCCAGCAGCCCCTCGTTAACAATTCAGTAGAAGAAAAAACCCTGCCTAATCCCCAGGAAAATACACACAGATGCTGACTCCAAAACAAGCAGCCACTCAGTAACCCAACTCCACCCCCCCCCACCCCCCCAGATCTCTATAAATACCCACAGAAGGGTCACTTCACCCTGGGCACAGAGAGAACTGCTCCTGTCTGTGCTCCTGCACTCTGAAGATGCTGGTCACAGGTGCTGGCGAAATGTTAGGAAACAAGACTTCAAGACCACGGCCACACAGCCCGGAAGACCCACACCAGCCATCGTATGCCGGCCGTGAAAGCCTTCGACAATACAGGGGATAAATAGTTGCCAGTGAATCCAAATGGAGATAAAAAGCTAAAGCTAAATGAAAGTTCACATTTGATTAAAGTCTGACAGTGAAAATCAGGGCAAAGATGAATGAGACTAGGGAGAGTGAGGGGCCAGAAAGAATAATGTTGAATTAGAATCAGGCTGCCTATGAATAAGGAGGAGAAAAGCAAAGAAAATTTTCTTGTCCTTAAACAGATATTTCTACCCAACCCCAAACTTCACAATATTAGAAGGAACACAGTTGGTAGCCTGTCAATGAATAGCCAGACAAGGAGCAAGAATGTCTGTTTGTGTATGAGTAAATTTTTCATAGTGATATTTCTGGAAAACAAAACAAAACAAAACAAAACATGGTGTACTTTGTGCTGACTTCTTCTTCTATCCTCAGCTTTCCTCAAGTTGGTGCTTTTCAAATGTGTTTGGTCCTTTCAAATGTGTTTGGTCTGCAGTACCTAGAATTCCCCATGTTCACCTTCTTCTCACTTATATACCTCTCTGGTTATTACTATTTAATTCATTAATTAAGTAAAAAATATTCATATGGCCACCAATCTTAAAACCAGAACTTAGGGCAGCTCACAGCCATAATATAAAAACAATATCAAATGAAAAACGAAAGCAAAAAACAATGAAAATGGAAACAGAAAAACCTGGTACCATAACCAAGCTCCCTTGAAGCAACCACAACACTCTTTTCCAACCTTAGCTTCACTCTGTGCCAACACCTGAGGCAAAAGCCAGCTCTTCATATCTTTCTGGAAGGTGAAAAGGGTAGGGGCCTGCTGGATTTCAAGGAGAAGGGTGTTCCATAGGTCAGGGGCTGCCAGGGAAAAGGCATGCTTCCTAGGTCCCACAAGATGGCAACATTTAAGGACTTGAAGTGTGCACACACTATCCAAGTGGATGGGACAGGCAAGAATGCCCTCTTGAATATGCCACATTTGCAAAGGATTAGCTATGCTGAAGTACATTAGGATGATTTCTCAGTGCAGACCCAATGCAAACTGTGCACTTCTCTATCTGTTTTATTTCTATCAGAACTGAAATTCGTACACTTTCAGTGCATAGTGTAGACGTATCTGTTCATCCAGGCCTTGGTTCAGTTCATGTTGCTATGCCTTCAGTCATTCTGGTTCACTCATTATAATGTTGTTGTAGTCTGACGTTGTTGTTGTTGTTGTTGATGATGATGATGATAATGATACACACCTGGAGGATATCAAGATATTAGGATTGGCCAAGAATTGTACCATATTTAGTTCTCTTCTATTTTTTTTTTTTATTTGAGTTCATTCAAATCATAGATTTTTTAAGAATTAATTTTCTTGTCAAAAAGAAGAATTTCTAAATCTACACTGATTATTAAAAAACATAAAAATAAAAAAGAAGACTTATAGAAAATGATTGGGTATTTAAGGATAATCTTTTCTTTTCTTTTCTTTTTTTCTCTCTTTGGATCATAATTCCATGGGAAGATAACAGCAGGCATTATGCACATGCAGAGTTTTTCTCACATTTTGCTTGCCAAGTTGACTGAAACCAAACTCTGCATTAATGAAAACTGTTACCATTCTACAACTTCTGGGATGTGAAATAATGTTGTGGCAGTGGTTCAGTTGTCAGGGTACAGGTGTCTACTTAAACCCCCCACAACTTCATTATCTGCTTTCTTGATGGCCATCTGCACTAAGATTGGGACATGGATCATAGGGAAGTGCTGAATTAGAGTCACCCATTGAAGGGAACCTCTTTACGTTGTGATGTCCTGACAGATCAGGGAAAAGTAGCATGGAACCTCTCCAAGGCAAGATTATCAGTCATTATGACTGGCAACACTTCAGGTCTTTAACTCACAGTTCTTTCAATAAACCAGCCTTGCAGTTCAAAGTGTTCTGCAGTCAGCTGAGGAAAATAGCAGTTTCAAGCTTATCAGTTCCTATGAACACAGGCCTGGCACTAAAATGGATGATTTTCTTACCCATATAATATCTGATGTAGCTAAAATAATCAAATCTGTGTCACTGAATCAGGTGATGTTTTATATTACCAAATACCTTGGCTGTTATTGTGCTCAACTGGTACTTCTCGATGTTTTAGGGAATGAATAAAAATATATTTGCAGAGTAAGGGGACCTCTGCTGTTGTATTGCTTAAGACGCAGTTTAGAACTTGAGTGTTTGAGATAATATAAGTAGTTACCAGCTTTCTCCAGTTTGGTTCCCTATAGTTGTTTTGGGACCACAAGTCCTATCATCTCTAGTTGTGGATGATTATAAGAATTATAGCAAAGCACATTAGAGGACATCAAGTGGGAAAGTTTACTGTGCAGAACCAAACACAAACTTTCCTTTGAATTCAGAAGTCTTTGTTTTCTTCAGCAAATTTCCCAAGTTTTCTGAACTCTATCTGACAAAAACCTACCTCAGAAACAAAGCAAAGTAAGTTTGTATGATAGGGAGATAATGTGAAGGAAGCTAAAAAGGTTTACCTTGCATTTTAGTCTTTTCTGAATATCAGTCTGATGTCAAAGGCACAGATGCAGGGAACAATATTATTAGAACAGCACCACTGTTGGCTTTATAAAAGAGTTACTGAAGGTACAGGAGTCTTAGCCTTCTTGGCATTTTGTCACTTTCCCCACATTTCTGCTTGGCTAAGAAAGAAAAAAGCCATATTCATGTAGTGGTTAAGGCAACAGACTAGAAACTGTGAGTTCATGTTCTGCCTTAGGTGCAAACCCAGCTGGGTGACCTTGGGCCAATCACTCTCTCACCTCTAGAAAGGAGGCAATGGCAAAACACTTCCAACTTCTTACCAAGAAAACTGCATAGACTAATCCAGGCAGTCTCCAAGAGTCAACACTGACTCAAAATCACACACACACACACACACACACACACACACACATTTTAAAAAGGGGGAGTCAGAGTCCCTTACCTTTTTTGGAGTCAGTGGATATATTTGGAATTTGGAGAGTATGTCACAAAATGGCCTGGCCAGTCACAAACTGCCCACTTACAAAAGAGAAAACAGGTGAGGCTACTGCCCCCTCTAACGTAGAAGGATGGACTGTTTACCACCTTGGTTTACCAAATGTCTCTTTTTTGGACCACTAGGTATACTTCCAACCAAACTACTGGGCTGCAGTTACATAATTTTATATTTGAAAAATCACTCTGAGCTCTATGTGAGCTCTGTGGTATTACTGGAAATTTTATATATGCATGTTTATGTATATGTGTATGTATATGTATATGTAAATGTATATTTTTTATTTATTATTAAACTTCTCTCTACCCATATCCCCCCCAATGGGAGACTCTGGGTGGCTCACACAAAGCATTAAAACAATAAATATATATATATATAAATACATGAAACATTAAAAAATTTATACAAAACATTACCAAAAAAGAAGGAGAAAGTCCAAGAAGATGATGGATCTGGGGCTGAAGACAGCAGGCCTCTATGGGGCTAGCCATCCCCAAACTTGATGTATGCATGTACACACACACACACACGCGCACATAGAGAGAGACTGATTCTTCTTATTGCATTATCAGAAATGGTTTCAGTCCTTTCCTTCTACTGCCACAAGAGAAACAATTCTGCAGTCCATAAATATAATTTGTTGCTGCCCTGTCCACTGTAGTTTTCAATTTATCCACTGATGGAGAATTAGGTAACTTCCTCAGGGGAATTATTACATTCTTGGCTGATATTCCACTCAAATGTGTTCCCTCACTCTTTATTTCCATCCCATTGTTTCTTGTTAGCTTCTCTTATGCTCTGCCAAATAATTCAACTTCTTTTCTTACCTTAATACTTGCAGTCTGATTCCATATCTTCTTTGTCCTTCATTAAACTGGTTAATGTCCGCTTCTTATTAGCTCTCTATTTTCAGCTTTAAACTAATAGCTAACTAAAAGATGCCTGGCATATATTTAGCTTACTCAGCTCCAGATATGCAAGTGTCATTTCCCACAATTCCTCACTAGCATAAGCCTGTTGAAAATTCTGGGAAATGAACATTGTATTTCTCTGTTCCTCTACCATATCAAACTAGAGCCTAGTTATTCATGTCAGTGACAGTTGTTCAGTGGGACTGAAGAAAACATGGTCCATTAAACTATGACCAATGGAAAGCAACATAGCTTGTGCAGAACAGCATGTGAAGTTTTGTAAGAGTTCGGGGTTTTTTGCATTTGCAGTTTATGTGCCAAAAGATGCTGAAACTTACAGGTACTATTCTTCCTATTAGAGGGAAGCTGCGAGTGATAATGCAGCTATGGCTGGTAAAGTAATCTACATTTTCTCTATTTTACTAAAAAATATTATGAGAAAACTTCATAATGACAGGCCATGTAGGTCTATACCTATCACCCCATTTCTTGGTGACCAAGGCATATGGAATATTGGGACTAACCATAAATTAGTGAGATTTGTATGTTACACTGCAGTCAACAGTATAATGGAAGAACAAATATGATATTTCAGGAAATATCTATGCAATGTTCTGAATTAATGCAATCAAGGGGGAAATTATTCTGCCCTGAACAGAGGGGTGGGAACAAATGAGATAATACAGAAGATTGTTTTTGAAGTAGGGAAGAAAGCCAAACAAAGAGCCTACAGCAGAATGAATGGAATTAAAAATAAAAGCAATGAAGAGATTTGGGATCAAAACTGAAATGATAGGATGATGGAAGGAGTATTAGAAATTTGTATGGGAATAATAGTGATATAGTATGTTGATGAGTGAAATTGGAACAGATGCTATAAGGGTTAATACTCAATTTTAAAAAAATAATGAAAAGGAAGTCATAAATACTGAGAGAATGTCAAAATATGTAAAGCTTTAGGTATAGCTGGTATAACTATAAGATTTTTTTTTTAATGTGCATAGCATGCTTATGAAGCAGCTGTGCTTAACTTGTTTGTGAAGGCTGCATCTCTGCCTAACAGTTGGAAGAATACTGTTATTGTTTCCCTATACAAAAGAAAAGGTAGCAAGAGTGAATGCAAAAAACTACAGAAGGAGTTTATATGTGTGCCTGGGAAGATGTTTGGCATTTTTTTTTTCTCTAGTAGACACAAGCTGTGACAATGAGCAAAAATGAAGCTTTATGCTTGGTACAGAGTGTGTGGTCAGGCAGTTCAAAAGGTCAGTGAGAAATGTATGAATGTAAGGAAGAATTTTTATTATACATTTCTTGATTTAGAAGAAGTATGGGATCAAGAGATTAGATATGGATTATGGATTTTCTTTTTCATGAATATGTAGCTGAAGTTTGGTTGCTGTAGGTGATAAGAGCAGCATATGATGGAACTAAAGCATGCATGAAAATAAATTGAAAGCCTATTAAATGGTCAAGAATGAGCAGAGAGTATGACAAGGATGTATGTTGTCCCCATGGTTGTTTGATGTATCTATGAATAATACATGGATGTGGTAACATTAGAGATGTGTTGGTTGGATTTGTGAAAGAATATATGCATGTATGTATCTGTATGCAGATTTGCCATATTGTTGACTAACAATCTTAATACGTTGTGGAATATATTAGATATTGTATATGTATAGATCTGAAAACTAATGTTTCAAAGTCCAAGATGCTGACAGGGAAAAAGAATGGGAAGAATGCAAGTTATCTATAAATGGTGGAAAACTACAGTGAGTAGATGAGTTTGTAAACCTTGGTAGCATGTTTACTAAGGATGGGAGAATTGATGGAGAAATTTTATAACTTGCACTTGCTGTAGAGGCTAGAGAAAATGGCCTTGAGAGACAGGAGAAAGAGCTGATGCCAAGGCAAGGGTCAGATAAAAGAAACCTGAGTCTGGGGCAGAACTGAATTGCATGTAAACATCTCAGGCAAGCTCCTCCCTAGTTCACACAAAGATAAAAGGAGGGAGGAGGAGGCATATTCAGATTTGCAAGATTCTGCTACTATAACTTTACAATGAAAGTAGTATTGGCTGATGTGGTTTTGGTTTCCTAGTCTGGTCGACTATGAAGGGCTGACACAAGCTGAGAAAAAAATACTAGTTAGCATGTGATCTGTTGCAAAGAATGAATGCCTGTTGAATAAGGTATGTGGTTGTGTTTAAGAGTGTGACTTTGTTATATCAAAACAAACATTGGATGTGTTAGGAGATACAAAAATGTTCAATGAAGAGGGAATGGAACACCTAGGAGTGAGTGTGGCAAAGCAAGAAGAAAGAGGATCAAGAATAACTGAGTGCTGAATGAATGTTGATTGAATATGAAATGGAGTGACTAGTATGAGAGAAGTAAGTTGGAGAGGTGTAGTCAGTTAAAGACAATGAATAACAATAAAATTTCAAACAAATATGTGAAGGAAAAGTGAAAGAGTCAGGTAGAAGCAGAAGATTAAGAAAGTTGTGTCTGAATGGATGGTTTAAGGCAGTGTTTTCACCTTGGTAACTTTAAGATGTGTGGACTTCAACTTTCAGAATTCCCCAGCAGCCATGATGACTGGGGAATTCCAGGAGTAGAAGTTCATACATCTTAAAGTTGCCAAGGTTAAGAAACTTGGTTTAAAAAAGATGGTGGAAGCAAAATTGGGTTGCAATACAGTAATAGAAAAGTATGAAGGAGTATAGTGAATTGTGTTTGTGCAAACCAGTTTAAGCTATGCTTGCCTTTCTCATCTCATGACTTCAATTTATTTGGTTTGCTATTTATTACTTCTTTTTGTATGCTCTGTACCACATAGCTTACCCAAGGGAATAGCATGATGGATATATATATGTGCTGCAGGTAAGCTGAGAACATTAGACTTTCCTTAAAATAAAAGGCAAAATCTCTGTCACTAGATAATGGTAGTGCAATCTTCGGAGTTTCCATTGGCTGTTTAACTGTGGCTGGGGGTTTATATGGCATGTGAATTGTGAATTAATATTTTTGCTAGAGCCAGCAACAAGTATGATTTCATTAAATGCAGTTCTGAGTCTTGCAAACCTTCAGTGATGTTTTTAATATAATAAAAGGATAGAGCATTTGTAAAGTTTGCAAGTTTTCTTTTAATAACCCAAGGCTGCTTTATACATCTTAAAAAACAGTCAAGAGAGCAAACATATATTTTAGAAGGGAGGGGTATTTGTTTTCTACCTGTGGTTCATGTTAAATGAAGTAATTACAGTAAAATACTTCCAAAACCCAAGATCTAATTAAACTGAATAATAAAACCTCAATTGATCCATTACTTAGATTGGTGAGATGTGGGCAAGCCAGTACATTATGGGAAAATTAAAGTACTCTTTTTCTTTGGGAACTCTTGAATTGAAGATTTAAAACTGCAGAGATCGATTTGTGAGAGAGGGAAATAATAACCGGTAGAAAAAGCAGAGCTTTACAAACATCTAAAATTTTCAACGATCTCTTGTTGATGGCTTTGTTGTAGCATATATGTCACATTACAGCAGTCCCCAAGAGCTTCCCTAGATAACACCAATAGAATTCTGCCCATTTTTGGCAGATCTGTATTCTTTTGCAGCCAACCTCCCTTGTATTTAAACCAAAAGGCAAAAAAGTGAGTGAGGTGAAAATGTTTGGCCCCACACCCCAACTCTTGAAAGGAAGATAAATCAATAACCAAAGTAAAAAGAAAGGGCAGGAGATTGTCATTGCTTTTGCATAGCTTTCCTTAATATTTTGTGATTGAGAAAATGTGGGTTATTGATTGATTTGGCCTAAAAGGTAGCAACCTGATTTGAAGGCTGAGTGTCATAGTATCAGTTTTGATCTAAACTATATTAGTGGGTGCTCCAGCTGTGCTTTCTGATTCTCCTTAGCAGTTTCACTGTGCAATGGGACCAGCTGGAATTGGGGTAAAAGTACAGCAGAGCATGGACGGCAGATATCCGTCTTGTATATATTAGTATATCTTAATTGGAACATTTTTCTCCAGGCATCATTTGTACCTGTAGCTTGTTGGCACTCCCCAGTTGGCTTTTTAAAAAAGTCAGTTAAATGTATTAAAATTATGCTAGGTTGAGGAGCAAACAAAGTTATGAAATTTGAAATCATAAATAGGACCAAGAATATTTAATATGTGTTGTTATCGTTTATTTCATTTTTTACACTGCTCTTCATCAGGAATCAAGTTTTAGCTATATATTAGTTATGTATATTGCAATAAGAACACAATGAGCACTTTTTTCTTTTACCTATAATAGGTGTAAAGAAAGGTACTTTTTCCCTTTCCTTGCAGCTCTTGGCCTTGTAACAAGAACTTTAGAATTTCAAAATTCAAAACACTTGCCAGATTATTTCCAGTTAAAGCAAATGTTATATTTTGCCCATTGTGTAGCAATAGTTGGCAATTTTGGTACAAACCCAGTACATGGCAACGATTTGTGAAAAAAAAAAAAAAGTTACTGTATCTAATTGGAAATATATACCACTGTTTCCATACAGGGATAAAGAGGTCATTTTCTGGGAAGAAGCAAAAGCCAGGAAAAAGCCAGTGACAGCATTCAGTGTTTATACAGAGCCATTTCCTTTCCTTTTTTGTTTGTAAGGTCTTATGCGGTCAACTGATTGAGCTCTTCCTAGAGCAGCTTATGAGCACCTTGGTGACTTTAGTAGGCCTAGAGAGAGTTTCTGAAGGATAATTCACACAGCTTTATACCACAGTACAGTTAACACTAAAGATTTACACAGCCCCTCATCTCTCTACCAATTGTATCTGTACAGTACACATAATTTTAAGGAAACACATAACACAGTATGCCACATATCATAAATATTACTGGCACTCTTGTTATTGTTCCTGTTGCTAAATACTGATAACAGAAGTGGTCACACCTTTTTGCTCCTCTTTTTCTCTATACTGTAAGATTTCTTATTTATTTAACTATTTTGCTATACTGGATGCTTGTCTCTCTTACTTAATAACATGCTTGCTCCAAACTATATAATGCACAATGCCTGTCAATGGCAAATGAAACAATTGGTTTTGAAGCAAGTTGAATTCAAAGAAGGTTCCTCTTCCTTAGCAGTTGGCTTTTGCCATCAGGTTCCATATATTCTAAAATATAATTTGATTAGAATGCAGTTCTTTCTTTGTATGACTTATTCCCCTGATGAATTTAAGATTAGAATGTGTTCAGGCCCTTGCTATATATTTGCCCCATTTTGAGGAGAGAGTATTTTTTTTTTCATCCAATAGTAACATTTTTCTATATTACTTCAATCTGTAAGTCTCAGAAGAGATCCCTTTTTTGATTTACTATTCTTTTGTCTTACCTTAGAGTCAGATGTTGATTAAAAAAACCTAGACATTTCTGGGTGGCCCATAGAGTTTTGTGGGTGAAATATATCCTGGAATAAGAGCTTTATCAGCTATTGTGTTCTACCTGGCTACAGCATCTTACTTTGCTCTGATTTACTTAGGTGATAAGCTGATTCCTTTTCTTGTCATTGTCAGCCATGAAAAAAGCTGCCATTCCAGAAGACCTCTTAATAGCTCTTACTGATGTTATTAAGATGCCTTTGATGTGCTCCTCTAAACACGAAGTCGCTGAAAATAGCTGCTAAATCGTTAAATCCAGTTTCATGCTTGGTTGTCCCTATGATGCTAAGTTTGTTGTTGACATAGCTTATGTGTCAGCTTATAAAATGTCTGGGGACTAAAATACTAATTATAAAATCATTGCTGCTAACCTGAGACACATTCAGATAGTTACTTCTTTTGCTTTTGTTTAGCATTTCATATTAAACAAAGAATCATTCTTGCACATCCTCTTCCTTTGCATGAGGACGAAAAGTATGTAAAAGGTCACACACGTTGGCCTTATCCCATATCTTCCTGATATCCCCAACTCATTTCTTCATTTTCATAACTCCTATTGAGCAAGAAAATCTGAAAGACAGCTGTATTTGCATGTGCTTATAAATGACTACAGCCTTCTGTGCAATTGTACTATGTACATTCCTATCACCCTCATGGCTTCATATCATATGAAGAGAATGCAAATGAACACAAAATCAAGCACAGCACATGCCAAGGGAAAGGGAAGGGATGGACAGAGAAGGAAAGTATTCTTGGGAATATATGATATTTATCAATTGAGTTGTCTGTATCTAGAGTGTGAATGAGAACAGAAAGGCAGAATTAAAATAAGATGAAATGTTATATATTTGTGAAATGCTAGGGACTGGATGTTCATTCATGTATCCATGCTCTATACCCAATTAGAAGATCTCAGAGAAGCCTCCGTCTGATTGCCTACAGATTACCTGGAAGTACCACTTGCAGAATTTCCACCCAGCATGACTTTTGGCTGTACTGAATGGGAATTCTCTAAATTGTAGTCCAATACATCTGGAAGCCATACGTTTGGGAATGACTGGCATAAAAACACCTCTTAGATTTTAATATCTGCCATAATCTTGCTTTTTCTTTTAAAATGTATATTCACATTCGATTGTCTAGCAGCCTGTATGTAGATCCTCTACCAACTCATTTTGTTTGGTTTGGTTTTTGGCACCCTAATTTCCTCCTCAACTATTGCTGGTTTTCAGTGAATGTATTTATTTACTAAACAAACAAATAAATATAGTTTTAAGGTTGGAATAATTAGGTGCCTTGAGTCATTAAGGAAGGAGTGGCATGGAGGGGAAGGAAGGAAGGAAGGAAGGAAGGAAGGAAGGAAGGAAGGAAGGAAGGAAGGAAGGAAGGAAGGAAGGAAGGAAGGAAGGAAGGAAGGAAGATGGGACAGTAAAGAAGGTAAAAAGAATGTGAAGAAAGTTGATGTTTTAAAACTGAGATTTATTCAAAATATATCTGCTTTTGCTTTGCTTACAGCCACTTTCCCCATTGCTCTCCTGCCTCCACTGTCCCAAAATAGCATATGAGGCCAAAAAATAGTCTTTGATCCCCAAAAGGTTTGTGTATCTAAACTACAAAGATTGAAATGGACATTATAGATGAGACTTTGTGAAAAACTCCTGAAAGAGTCAAAGAATAAGATTTTCTTTATCAGCACTATAATATTTCTGTGATATTCTTGATCAGATGGTAGTGACACTTCAATTCTGAAATACAGTCTCACATGATTAGCATACTATATTGCTACTGATGAATTATAATAATATGTCTCAGATTTGTCTGCTTTTCCATATTTCCCATGCATTCAGCCCAAATCTCACCTTTTACTTCATCTCTATCTACTGTTTCTGGTGGTAGCTCATCTGGATGATACAGTATTGTATTGTACAATATTCTTGCCATTACTGATTTCATATTCTGTCTGATTTTCTACCAATAAATTTTCTTGGGTTCTGAAAAATATTCAGTGGAGATGATGAGGTCCTGAGCATCTGTATCTGCTATGAAACATAGGTGATATAAAAGCAACTTTGTTTTCTAAACAGAAGTACCAGTGTTAATTGTTCTGTCTTTAGAAGAAATGCTACAGTATGGATTAGGAAACTTTAAATTATACACTGACATATATGGAGGGACATGATTGTTTAATAAACTGATTGGGCTCATTCAAAAATAAAATCCAAAACTATATTATGTTGTTGTTGTTGTTGTTTAGTTGTTAAGCCGTGTCCGACTCTTCGTGACCCCATGAACCATATTGCGCCAGGCCTTCCTGTCCTTCACTGCCTCCCTGAGTTTGCTCAGTTTCATGCTCATTGCTTCAGTGATGCTATCTAACCATCTCATCCTCTGCCGTCCTCTTCTCCTTTTGCCTTCAATCTTTCCCAGCATCAGGTCTTCTCCAAAGACTCCTCTCTTCGCATTAGGTGACCAAAGTATCTGAGCTTGAGCTTCATTATCGATCCTTCCAATGAGCAATCAGGGTTGATTTCCTTTAAGATTGACTGGTTTGACCTCCTAGCAGTCCAGGGGACTCTCAAGAGTCTTCTCCAGCACCACAGTTCAAAGGCATCAATTCTTTGGCGCTCAGCCTTCTTTATGGTCCAGCTCTCACAGCCATACAGATGGCTGGCATTTCTCATGATGTACTCTGCATATAGGTTAAATAAGCAGGGTGACAGTATACAGCCTTGTCGTACACCTTTCCCTATTTTGAACCAATCGGTTGTTCCATGACTGGTTCTAACTGTTGCTTCTTGGCCTGGATACAGATTTCTCAGGAGACAGGTAAGGTGGTCTGGTACTCCCATCTCTTTAAGAATTTGCCACAGTTTGTTGTGATCCACACAATCAAAGGCTTTTGCATAGTCAATGAAGCAGAAGTAGATATTTTTCTGGAACTCTCGTGTTTTCTCCATGATCCAGCGAATGTTGGCAATTTGATCTCTAGTTCCTCTGCCTCTTCGAAACCCAGCTTGTACATCCGGTAGTTCTCGGTTCATGTATTGCTGAAGCCTAGCTTGTAGGATTTTGAGCATAACCTTGCTAGCATGTGAAATGAGTGCAATTGTGCGATAGTTTGAGCATTCTTTGGCATTGTCCTTCTTTGGAATTGGAACGTAAACTGACCTTTTCCAATCCCGTGGCCACTGTTGCGTTTTCCAAACTTGCTGGCATATTGAGTGCAGCACTTTAACACCATCGTCTTTTAGTATTTTAAATAACTCAGCTGGAATACTGTCATCTCCACTAGTTTTGTTGTTAGCAATGGTTCCTAAGGCCCACTTGACTTCACTCTCTAGGATGTCTGGCTCAAGGTCAGTGATCACACCAGCGTGGACATCAGGGACATTAAGATCTTTCTTGTATAGTTCTTCTGTGTATTCTTGCCACCTCTTCTTAATCTCTTCTGCTTCTGTTAGGTCCCTGCCTTTTTTGTCCTTTATCATGCCCATCTTTGCACTAAACGTTCCTTTCATATCTCCAATTTTCTTGTAGAGATCTCTAGTCTTCCCCATTCTATTGTTTTCCTCGATTTCTTTGCATTGTTCATTTAAGAAGGCCTTCTTATCTCTCCTTGCTATTCTCTGGAAATCTGCATTCAGTTGCTTATATCTTTCCCTTTCACCCTTGCTTTTCACATTCCTTCTTTCCACAGCTATTTGTAAAGCCTCATCAGACAGCCATTTTGCTTTCTTGCATTTCTTTTTCTTTGGGATGGTTTTAGTTGCTGCCTCCTGTACAATGTTACGGACCTCCGTCCATAGTTCTTCAGGCACTCTGTCTACCAAATCTAATCCTCTAAATCTATTCATCACCTTCACTGTGTACTCACAAGGAATATGGTCTAAGTCATACCTGAGTGGTCTAGTGGTTTTCCCTACATTCTTCAATTTAAGCCTAAATTTTGCAGTAAGAAGCTCATGATCTGAGCCACAGTCTGCTCCTGGTCTTGTTTTTGCTCTCTGTATAGAGCTTCTCCATCTTTGGCTGCAAAGTATATAATCAATCTGGTTTTGGTATTGACCATCTGGTGATGTCCATGTGTAGAGTCGTCTCTTGTGTTGTTGGAAAAGAGTGTTTGCTATGACTAGCTTGTTCTCTTGACAGAACTTTATTAGCCTTTGCCCTGCTTCATTTTGTATTCCAAGGCCAAACTTGCCTGTTATTCCGATTACTCCTTGACTTCCTACTTTAGCATTCCAATCCCCTATGATGAAAAGGATATCTTTTTTTGGTGCTAGTTCTAGAATATTATGTTGTACCATGGTGTATAAATCCAGCCTCTCTCAAAGGAATACTTTAATTGAATTTTGCTAACAGTGGGCAATGTCTGCTCTGAAGATTCCCTCTTTCAAGTCTAGAAAGAAACAGCTGAACTGTGTGCCTTAAGTTTAAAATGTCATTCACAATTATTTTACAGTCTATTATAGAGTGTTCTAGTTAACTACTAAGAGTTCTTGTGTATCTAAAGAGGCCTTCCAAAATGCTTTGGATTTCCAATGCTCTGGAAATGTATTGGTCGATAAAACTCTGTCTTTTTCAACAGGCAGGATACAGGTTTTACAATGTGTTCTCTTACTAATTTGTGTTTCTGCATACTATGTATCACATATTCATGTTATATTTATAGCTGTATTATATATACACATAAACAATAATTGTTCGATGACTTTGTTTTTAAGTGCTGTAATATATCTTCAATTTATATATTTATGTATTACAAAGTCTTCAAAGGGCCCTTTGCTTAATGAATGTTCCAATAAAGAACCCCTTCAAACCTGCTGTATTGCACCTAAAAGCTGAAAGAGATCTTCATACATGTATTTCTCATGCACAAAGGCCTCTTTACTACTGGGGTGCCAGAGGAGGCCTCAGAAGCAACATGAAGCACCTCAGTGGGGTAAATCATGTCCCAGGTGCACTTCAATAAGATTTATGTAATTGTGTGTGCATGTGTGTGGAGATAGAGAGAGAATGGGATGGAGTCTACTGTGTGCCATCCTAGTGTGTGTGTGTGTGTGTGTGTGTGTGTTTTAAAGTATGAGACTGTTATTATTCTGCACTCCTATAAAAAATGTCTTCTTTATAACAAATTGAATCATCCTGTTTGCTGCTTAATTGGTTGGCATCACTCATGTGACCAAGCAGGGAATCATCACTTTTGTTTTCACTGGCTCCATGGAGACATGAGAAGAAAAGAAGTCAATCTCAGTAGCACTTGGATATTATTCCACTCATCATGATTTAATGAGATTGAATCACTTATGCCACTTATCAAAGGTGCTTAATACCTAAGCACTTGCAGATGGGGAAATAAGCCCCTCAATATGACTTGTGGGTAGGGTTAGCTACACGAGCAAGCTAAATGTGTATGTTTTCAAGGAACATGTTTATTTACCCTGTTGTCCAATAAAAGAAAAAAAAAGTTTTATTTTTCTGAGACTTAAGTTGCTTATAATTAAGATTCTTACAACTGTGCTGTCTCAAGAGAATTAGCTGTTATCGCTACTTTATGGTAAATCAAAAAATCAGTTGTTCTTATAACTGAAATGGTAAAACTTCAAGAAGCACCTTTGACGAAGATATTATGAAACAGATAAAATTATGCAGAGCTAATTTATCATAGTTTTGCACCAATTCTTTTTCTGACTCTCTCACCTAAGCACAGTGAACTTTAGGGCAGCCAGAAAATGCAAGCTCTTTGAATGTGTTCGTGCCCAAATAGAATTGTATACAAACTCAGAATCACTCATTATAATGGGAGGGAATAAGAAAATGCTGAGAGCTGGATTCTTATGACACACAAGAAAAAGTATACAGATATTTACAGTTTCCAAGTAAAATGCTGTCTTGGAAATGCAAACATTGACATCTGAAAAAGAAAACCAGAGAGGAGACCAAAGAAGGAGGGAGAACATGCTGGCTTGTTGTCAAGCTTCTTGCTTTGTTCACTCTCTTCTATAGCATGTTCCACTTTTTCTCTCTCAACAGAACTGAAGCATACAAGGAAATGAATAAAGGAAGATGCATGGAATCATATGACTGTACACCATGAGGAAATGAATTCACATTTAATCCAATTAATGATAATCTGTATCAACACATACACAGAAACTGTATCATCCTATTTTATCATTAGTGCTTGTCATATAAATGAGAAGGAAAGGGCAAGATGTAACATTTTAAGTAGAAGCATAAACTGGATTTATGGGTAAAGAAATAAACAAAGACAGTTCATGTTAACATTTCAGCTACAGTCATCCAGAGACTTTTTCAAAGTAGAATGAATGAGGTACAGTCCAACCCTACAGATCCCACAAAAGTTCTCAAGTTAGGGCTGCTGTGTTCATCTTTGCCCTACAAAACCTTTTGTCTCATGGCCAGGCTCATGGTGTTCTCTGAGTTGGTTACTTTCCTGCAGTAATTTTGTTACCAGGCTAGGTAATACCATTAGTGCCCAAAAGCCCAACAGTTCAACCCTCAGTTGCATATATTTTCTACTATTGGAATCCCGTTGCCTTTAGTCCATTTCCTATATAATAATCACTCTTTGCAACTGAAGTTTACGTGGATGTTGGCAGTTGCTAAATTTCAACAAGTTTCTCTTATGATCTGAAGCTCATACATATTATATCATATCAAACAGTATTATTATTGTATTGTATTGTATTGTATTGTATAGTATTGCACTGTATTGCATTGTGGCATGATCATGATGGAAGGATCAGTTGGGGGCAGTGCACTGCATTGAGCCTACTAAATCTGTGTGGATGATGGATAGCATTCATCAGCAACTGCTTGTCTTGGGCACAGCAGCTGAACCTCCTTCAAACAATGCTTAGCTTGCTGGTGATGGCAAGAACTGAATGCTAGAAAGTAATAGCATGGTGCAAAAGAAAGTGCTGTGCTGGTCAAACAGTCAGACTACAGCTATGGTATGCAGCTTTTAAATTAAAGTAGGTCCCTGATTGGAAATGGCAGCAAGCCATTATATACATATCACCAGTCTGCATGTAGAGGAAATCAATACATTTTTGTTTTATTCCCCATAACTATTCAGATATGTGTTGTCTTATTTGGTGTGCTTATCCCTAGCAAATACGTGATTTTGCCTTCAGGGTACAGAAAATCACAGATATTCATCTCAACTGTTGTGCCTTTGAAATTCCAGTGCTACTTAGGAAGTAGTTTACTTCGAGCTAGCCTTGAAGAGAGTAGTGTAGAATGCAACTGCTGCCTCCAAACCACAACACATTATTAGGATGGTAATAATCAGCTCTTATGCCTATTTATTTGTTTGTTTGTTTGCTCATTAGATTTATATTCTGCCTTTCCTGTAAGTACAGAAGGCAGTGTATATAGGACCCATCTTCTCCAACTGTCCCCACAACAATCCTGGATGGATTGAAGTTTGGCATCCCCAGCCCAGATCCAAAATTCTAACCACTTTGCACACAACTACTTATACAGGTTTGAAGCAGTTGCTTCATCCAAATTAATTCTTGAATAACCCAACCACCTATTTATATGCCTGTCTTCCCAGAAGCCAACATTTGTTTGGGTTCATAACTTCATTAGGAAGGAGATGGTTCCACTGGCCTTGAAGGACTATGCATTCAAACTTGCCAAAAGATATTGTACAGTAATACCTCAGTTCACCATCGCTTCTGTTCGCGAACAATTCGGTTCACCAACAGCAGTTTTCACAAAATTTTGCATCTATTCGTGAACTCCGCATCGGGTGACAAACACAACCCGTGGCCATCTTCCCTGTTCTGACATGTGGTTGTGGCTTCTTGTAGACAAGTTCGCGGTCACAGACAGACACTGGCTGTGAAGCTTTTTGGTGTGCTTTTTAGCATGGCTCCAAAGAAAGTGCAGAGCAAGCATGGTGGTAAAAAGAAAGTGCAGAGCAAGAAAGGTAAGAATAAGGTTTTGAAGAAAATAACCATTGAATTGAAGAAAGAAATTGTAGAAAAGCATGAGTGTGGTATTCGTGTGACTGATCTGGCCTCAGAGTACAAGATGGTGAAGTCGACAATCTCCACTATTTTGAAGAATAAAGATGCCATCAAAGGAACTGATGTGGCAAAAGGACTAACGATGTTAACCAAGCAGAGGACACAAGTGCTGGAAGAGGTGGGAAAACTTTTGGTAGTGTGGTTGAATGAGAAACAGCCAGCAAGTGATAGCGTTAGTGAAGCTATGATCTGTGAAAAAGCCAGGAAATTGCACAGTGATTGACTGCAAAAAAAACCCCTCTACAAGACAACAAGTGAAGAATTTAAAGCCAGTAGAGGCTGGTTTGATAAATTCCGCAAGAGAAGTGGCATCCACAGTGTGACAAGACATGGTGAGGCTTCCAGTTCTGACAAGGCCATTGCAGAAGCCTACAAGAAAGAATTCGCGGAATTCATGAAGGTGGAAGGGTACGTCGCTCAACAACTGTTCAACTGCGATGAAACAGGGCTCTTCTGGAAGAAGATGCCGAACAGAACCTATATCACGCAGGAGGAAAAGGCACTGCTGGGGCACAAGCCCATGAAGGACAGATTGACCCTTTTGCTGTGTGCGAACATAAGTGCCGAGCTGAAGATTAAGCCATTACTGGTCTTTCATTTCCAGAGGGTTATGCAGCGCAGGAAAAAACAAGTGACATTAGAAGATTTTTTGCCAAAACTCAGCCTGCAACTAAGAGACAAAGAAGAAAGGAAACCCCTGAAGGAGATCTCCCCAATGTCATTTTGGAGGGGGACTCTCCCTCCAAACAATAACCGCCTCCCCACCCGTCTTCCTGTCCTCCACGCCAGAAGTCGCCTCAAGCAAGGTTAGTTGTCTCTCTCTTCATACTGTACTGTACTGTACTTTGTTTCATATTTTTGTGGTTAAAAAAAAAATACATATGGTTCAGAACGGATTAATCTTATTTACACTGAACCTTATGGGAAAATTTGATTCAGTTGGCGACCAAAATCGGTTGACAACCACATTTGTAGGGGTCAGAACAGATTAACCTTATTTACACTGAACCTTATGGGGAAATTTGATTCGGTTCGCGACCAATTCGGTTCGCAACCAGAATCGTGGAACGAATTAAGTTCGTGAACCGAGGTACCACTGTACTTAATTTGGTACCATGTGGAATTTGTATCAGCTTATACAGGGATTCCTTGAAATATACAATTTGACCAGGGATACCTCAACTTTTGCATGCAACTCTATATATGAAAAGCCTCAGTAAAAGGAGTCCACAGTCTGCATAGATAATACGAGCTGCTCCTTCCCATTATTTGTCAATCTAGACTATCTACTCCAGCTTTCTGCTTCTCAGTAGGCATCTCAATGCTGAGAAAAGTTCACAAGGAGGATGTGAATGTAATATTCTCCCACTTGAACTAGTGTTCAGAAGCATATTGGCTTAGACACTGGAAATAATCTATATTCATCATGACTAGAAGTCATGGGGAGAATGTGATGGTGGCAGTTGGATTTTCTGAATAAATTTACATACATTGAGCAATTTTATTTTTTGTGAAATCTGATATGAATTTATCTGATTTGCACAGCTTGGAGAAATATATGGATTGGAATTACATTGTAGAATAAAATATATTTGAAACATGCATTTTATAAAGAGAAATTTAGAAATTTGTATTTGGGAGAAAATGTAATAAAAAAAATGTGGGAATATTATATGTGGAAGAAAGACAGAAATTGGACAGAGCAGACATATAATGAAACATATGCAAGATTGTCATGCCCATCTCCATCCTCACCCTCATTTTTCATTTCATCTGAAACTTATCAGATGACAGGCTATGCGATAAGATGTCCTTTTAATGTAGTGCAGCATCAGATCTTCATATTGAGTCTCAAAGAACCTCTTCCTCATTTTCCAGTAGAGTATATCTTCAGAAGCCATTTTGTGATAGTTAGCTGAAACTGTGGCAGGAAGAGGGATTTCATTCATTATAGTATTAAATAAATCAGGTAGAATTAGCTCAGAAGAGAAAACAGCAGCTGGCTTTTGCAATGTTGTGACAGGCTCCTCTAATTATGCAGCGCAGATAGAATCCATCTGATTTCCATAGCTCCTAGGCCATGACAGATCTTGAAAGCCTGTTTTGTAAATTCATCTGAACTAGTCAGATTTTCCCTGCTATGGTATGGATTTAGAGCTGATCAACTCTGTCAGACCATTGCTTTCCAAATATATAATTTCATAACTGCCACATGGAAAGTATTTCAGGCCTCCCAGAACCTAAATATGAACCCACAAGGGCCTACTGAGGCTTGGCAGGTTTGAACTTTGCTCTTCTTAATGAAGCAGGCTTTTGATTTAATGAGTTAGCCAAGCTATCTTTTTTTTTTTTTTTTTAAATGCTTAGAGCAGCAAAATGAGGTCACTGTATCCAAGCCATGGTCACCCACCCTAATTATCTAGCAAGGTTAATTTGAGTCCCAATGTATGCTTGGAAGATTGATTCTGCTGGATGTTAATAGCAAAGGGAGGGAGAACAATCTCACATTGAGCAGGGAGAAGGGTGAGATATTAGTGAGAAGACGGTGTTTTTGTTGTTGCTGTTGTTGTTATGGTACTGTAGGCAGGACAAAGTGAGACTGAAATAAAATTAGAGCTTAGAGGTTATTGTCCTGTAAATAGAGACCAAGGTGGCTCTGGAACAATGAACTTTTCAAGGATAAAGGTCTTCTCTGCTTGGATGGTAATGACAGAGCTGTTTGTTGAGCATTGCACTTGAGCTCCACAGAGTTGTTTGTTAAGGGTTGCAAGGTCACAGGGAGGAAAAGAGATGTGTGCTTAAAGAGAATTTGTTAGCAAAATGCTCTTGTAAGCAGATTGGAGGGCATTTACCCCGGAGTGTGTATTGTGTTGCAGTTCTTACTGGTTCTATAATGCAAATGAAGATATTTTTATGCCAAAGGTTTTCCTACAGCTGAATGGAAAGCCCACTTATGAAAATAAGAGAGGTGCATTTCTCAGGGGAGCATGCAGAAATCTAGAAAAATATTTGCAGACAGGTGGGGTTACCAATTTAGACAAGGATAGTTGTTTTTTTCCTTCTTAAGAGTTCAAATGAAAATATATCTAGCTGCTCCTTGTATGAAGCAATGTTTTTTTCACTGTGATCTGCTAAGTTCATATTTCTGTGCCACATCAAAAAGAGAAATTAAAGATGTTTCTGCAATCCACTATGGCATGTTCAGAGTATTAATAATGAACTAGGATTACCTCAGTTTGGATCTGGAAGCAAAGGCAAAAAGAAAAAAGGAAAGGAAAGGAAAGGAAAGGAAAGGAAAGGAAAGGAAAGGAAAGGAAAGGAAAGGAAAGGAAAGGAAAGGAAAGGAAAGGAAAGGAAAAAAAGATAGTAACAAAGTAGTACTGGAAGACAAAAATATATGACTCCCCTTCCTGCAGTTCTTGAAAATGAAATTATTCCAATCCAAAGTGTTTAGATCCCCCCACCCCCATCCCCAGGAACACATTTTAAAGCATAGTTCTGAACTCAAAAAGACACTGTTGTGATTCATATTTAAATATCCGTTTTAATTGATAATTATTTCTGGAAATGTTCCTGTAAAAGCAATCCTATTACTCATGAATGAAGCACCCTCTGGACCACTCCCCAAAGCTTCAAAGTAGCCTTAGCCATTCAAAGTCTCAGCATGGTTCCTTTAAAGTCCTGCCAATGTCTTTTGGACATGCATGGCCATACCCAGAAGGCACTTCTGCCAAGATAGTCAAATTATTTTTACAGCCTAGTTTTAAGAAAGGATATGTTGAGATTGGAATCAGTTACATTTTCTGCCAATTTCTGTTCCTCAGTTTAAATTAGCTCTAATATGCAGCAATTACATCTATTGGTATTTGCATTCCATTGGTACCAAAGGTGCATGTTTTTGTATGTTTCCCAAGATGTTACCGCTGCATGTGTAAGAGCCATTTGAGATTGGAAATGTAGTCTAATTCTGCATCAATCCATACAGTTACTTGGGGAGTCAGCAGTTGCCTCTCCCACTTCATTAACACTGGCATAAATCAGTCACACATTGTCACATGGACAATAATGTCATAATGTCATCAAGGCTTAACCCATGTCCTTGGATAATAATTGTAGCTGACTTATACGTGGAAAAGTTGGTCCCTGTCTTGACCTAATTAAGAACATTAAAAATTTTGTTGGAATCAGAGTTACTGAATCATAACTGGGAATATTTGGTTTTACCTGGCTGGCCATTTGTTTTCTTTCTGTGACTAGAAGTGTCCTTGAAAAGACAAACTAACAACTTTTAGTTATTAGAGATACAGATATAAATGTATTTTTGTTTTGAGATAGGAAGAATTTGATCTGATCCAAACTTGTTATGAATCAATTTTGTTTACAGAAAAGTCCAGACCCCATCTTTTTGTTGTCTTTATAATAGTTTGGAACAGTGTAAAAAGAACAAAAGATAAACATAATATATGAAGATAATACTTTGTATATTCATGCTCAGAATATTATGTACAGTCATGTCTAACCATATAAGATGTGAAAACCAAACATTTCCCTGAATAGATTTCCTGAAAATAAGAATTCCATGTATAATATTGTTAACTAGATAAACCGTGACCTGCTGGGTCATTGTTTCAGAGATATTTCCTTACCTGAACAAAGAAAGAGAACAACCAAGGGCAAAAGAACAGTGGGAGTGTGAATGAATTGGGACTTGTTGCTGGCTTACCCATTGACTTTGCTTGTGGGAGGCTGGCAGGGAGCATTAGAAATCCTGTCTGCCTGCCTTCCTGCCTTCCTTCTCCCTCCCTCCCTTCATTTCCACATATAATATAAACTTGTGCCATTTGCCACCCCCTCATGACCCTCAGGAGAGCCCTGTAAAGCTGTCTCCTCCTCCTCCTCCTCCTCCTCCTCCTCCTCCTCCTCCTCCTCCTCCTCCTCCTCCTTAGCCTGCCACTTTGCTAGGGGACGTGGAACCAAGGGAGTTGCAGTCTGTGAGGAAAACTGCACCCTCGCTCCCCATTCCAGTTTGTCACCAAGGGCCCCCTCCCTCGAGGGAGGAAGACGGCTTACTCATAGACCACCAGCACCCCCTAGCTAGCCCTACCTTGCCAGCATATATCTGAGTTGCTCCCTCGCCCTTCCCTTACTGCCAACTGCCATTAAGAGATTTCAGATTTATGCCTTGGTTCCAAAGCAACCAATTGACACTCGCCTGACAGGCCTTGCCACCAGCTGATTGGGTGCATTGGACAGAGGTAGATGGAAAGAGGTCTGGAATATGTCCATGACAATCATGTGACCTGGGCTGACTGCTGGAGTGCAGTGCTGAAGCAGCCACAAATTCCCCAAATTTCAATCCTCAGGAGTAATGGGTCCCAGAATTTGGACACATTCTGTAGATTAGCCCATTTGAGGTACCTCAGTTCAAAAATTGTTGCCCTATGACACACCATTTTGCCCACTTGAGTGTTATAGACAAGAGAGTTTTAGTAGTATATAGATTATGAAATAATGGCTTCTTTCCAAACTTTTATTTAGGCTTAGTGGCATATTTTAGAAATAGTAGGGCTTACTTCATGTATTACTTGATTTATTATCAAGGCCTTCTCAGAAGTGCCCCCCCCTCCCCCAGTAACCTTTAGGATAAAACTTGATACATCCTGACACTGTGTTTTTCAGTACTTCATTAAAACATATCTGTTTAAGAAATATGTCTCAATAGTCTTTGTTTTAATGTATTGTGTTAAAAATATTCCATTCTGATCTTTTTTAAAAATAATTTTTATTGAACATTTTAATAACAATAGTAAAAGTCAATGCAAACTAAACTCAAAGAAAAAATAAAAATAAAGAGAGAATAGAAAGTACAAAGAAGAAAGAAGAAGAAAGAGGAAGAAATAAGAAAAGGAGAAAAGTAATATTTAAAGAAGTAACTTCCAATCTTTGTCACAAGTACGAACCAACTTAGCAATTTTTCACCCCCTATAGGGTTACATGCAAGTATCTTTTCTTCCCTTAACCCATCCCTTATTCATATGCAGATCCATAAATCATTAACATTTCAGTCTTTGTGTCAGTAAAAATTCCAATAAAGAAGCTTTATTGGAGCTTTATCGAAACACGTCTTGTTTTAACTTTGATCAAACAAACTAACTTTGTACACGTTCCTTTTGCTTCTTAGTCTTTTATTCATTCAGATGTCATAGAATTTGATCCCTCTTCAAATGTTCTTTTTCCCATCTCAAAGGCTTCTTTGAGGCTTTAGCAAATCTCTTTTGTAAATCCAGTGAGGAGTCATTATTCAGGTCATTTTCTTAGCTTAGCATTTGTATTTCCACTTTAATTGTCATCTCTATTTTGTAATCCACAATTTTTTAAAATTTTCCAGTATTTCAGCAATTTCTTTACATTTTAATATTTCTGCATCAGGAGAGGTTTGCTTCAGCTCTGTATCCTGTAGATCTGTCAAGGTATTCTCTTTCACATCTATTGTTTCTTCTTTAATATCTTTTGGAAATAATCTATCCATAGAAGTAGACATCACTGCTGACATTGTAGCTATTTTTTAAACCCATTCTTCAAAGATATCCTGAAGTATTTTACATACCATTCCATTTTCTGTCATTTTGTCCCAATGCTGACAAAAAACAAAAGGCAAGCTTTTTTCTCTCTCTTTTTCTCCTTTTTCCTTTTCTGCCTGGAATCTTTAATCCCCTCTAGTGTCAAATTTCTGAAATCATAAGTCTTAAATTTATGTTATGACTTAAGATAGACTAAGCAATTCAGTTCCCATGAAAGTGCTATTTATTTATATAATTATTTTGAAAATCTTATAGCAAAAGTCCTAATATTCCAAATTTGTCTGGTCTCTTAATTCATTTATAACTTTCTTAAATTAAAGTCTTATTTAGTTTTTGCTGTTTATTTCAAATTCTTTAAATTCTTAAGCTTACAGATAATTTATCCTTTATTCTGGAGTGAAGGTAAACTTACCAGGTTGCTTTGCAAAGTTGTCATTTTGAAGATCTCGGTTAGCCTTAAGATAGTAAAATAGTTAATTTAAATTATTAGAAAGTAAGGTTAACAAATGCATTGTCCTTAAAAAGGCTCCAGCCCAGTTGAGAACTTGATGGTTTCTCTTTGTCTCCCGATGCTCAAACCCGTGGGAAGCTGCTTGTCTGTGCTCTCCGCATGACAAGCAGCCATCCAGAGCACAAGTGGGAGATCTCCCATCCTCTCCTTCTCCAGAGAGTTTCCGCAGGACTGGTCTTCTCACCAGTCCTTCAGTTGTGGCCACAACGTCAATGTGTTACGGAGATGTGTTAGCTCACCATTCCTCACCTGGAAGTCAACCTATTCCATTCTGATGTTGACTTTAACTTATAGTTCAAGAATTTCCTTGCTCTTTTCATGTATTACATCACGTGTGCTATCTTATGTGGCTGAGCAGTTTTTAAAATATAAATGCTAGATTTGAGTTGTTTTTTTTAAATGGAAGGAAGGAAAGAAAAGTTCTTTAATGTATATAACTGAAAGGCTGCTGCTGCTGTTTTCCTGGTCAAATTAACCATGTGTACAATAAAGATTTATATTACAGGGTGTTTAAACATATAAATAATTTCAAGATTTTGAAAAAAGAAGGTTCACCAGGGTCTATGTTCATATTTTTAATTTATATAGAATTTGTAAAGAATTTTGGAGATATAAAAACTACTGTTTTACTTATGAGCTTTGTAATAATTATAAAAATATATTATGAGCTTTTAATAATTATTAAAAATAACATGTTATTTTTAAAATGTCAATATACATATTTTCATAATGCAGCCTACAAATATGCTTATACATTACCATGTCATAATTAAGATGAAAAACAAATGGTACTTAAAAATGGGAAAGTCTGACAAATGAAACCCTTAAAGGCTCTTAAAGGCCTGCATTGTATTCCTGAATATTTGGTTCATTTAAAATTGCCATTCCTCTTCCTTCTCCTTCTTTTCTTCCTTGACAGGCACTTTACCATTTATAACTACATGGTAAGCAGATACAACATTATCTTTTCAATGGTGGGATTAGCATACCAGCTGAATTTTGCAGGTGGAAACGGCCGAGCATTTTGTCCACATTTTAAGCAAATTGAATATGAAAGGAAGTGATTTTTTTCCCACCCTTTCATCAATTGTAATAATCGAAACTATTTTTGTGCCCTTCAAGGTTTGCTGGAAGGAGCTTTAGGTGTCTACTATATGTAAACTTTTATTCTTGTAAAATATATAGAGCTGTGTCAGGTCCAGTAGAAGCACTTGTAGGCCTCATTGATTTCCACATTATCTCAAACTCTTGATATCTTGAGGATTACAAGAAGCATGCTGTTGTTTATACAGTGGAAAAGAAGAGTGTTGCTGTAAAGAAAGATTAATGTCATGGGAGAAACCTCTGCTATGACTGAGAACGTAGGAACTCGCTGATGGTTTGCCTTAAATGAAGACATCCTGGGTCATGGTTTGAATTTGCTGTATCCAAACCACCCTTGTCCCTTGGGGACCTACAGTAGATCCCAGGGGCATTTCCACATCACTAGGGCTTTCACTCCAAAGCAATTTGAAAGTAACCTTCAATTGTTTTCAGTCCTGTCAACCTTGAAATATGAGATCACCTTAAGCCAACTAGCACTCCCTACAACATAGAACAATGCAAAAAAAAAAAAAGTAATTCAATCAATGCCCTAAACCCCTGAACAACTGTGAGTCCTGGAGAAATAAAAGTTGTCTTTACTTACAATATACAATAAAGGTAGCAAAAATTGCCACGGCCCTCCCCCTGCCCCCACCATATTGTTTTGATTAGAAGCTATTCAAGGGACATTCATTTTATAAAAAGCAAAATCTAAGCTGCCTTGTTATCCTCATTATGCTGTATATAAAATCATGTGGATTAGAGATGACCCAATGGCAGTTTGATAGTAGGTGTTGTTCCCAATATTTCTTGCTGTGCTTTCATACTGCTATAATGGCAGACAAACTCCACGAATGTATTTTTAAATGCAGCAAGGTTTCACTTGGATGGTTTTGATTATCTACAGGATTTACAACTCTGCTCATATGCACAGTAGCCCAGCAGTTTTGTCACTGTCCCTTATTTTTAGCAGGGAACCCACTGCTATGTAAAACATCAAGCTGCTCTTTTTGCTAACATTTTTTTTCCTTTGAGCAGCTACTGTGAAACGGAACAGCCCAGGGGGTAGGGAGATGCAAGGGTCTCCACCAACAGAAGCACGGATTACTCACAAGGTCCAGTATTACAACAACAATAACAGCAGCAAGATTTGTTCCAGTTTCAAATACATTAGTAAAAAGACTCCTTTGAATCAAGGTTGACTCAAGGTGACTTCATATGCCTGTGGTTTTCTTGGTAGTAATACAGACATGGTTTGCTATAACTTCCTTCAAGGATATTTTTCTTTGTATTGTCGAAGGCTTTCACGGCCGGCATACGATGGCTGGTGTGGGTTTTCCGGGCTGTGTGGCCGTGGTCTTGAAGTCTTGTTTCCTAACGTTTCGCCTGGGCACAGAGAGAACTGCTCCTGTCTGTGCTCCTGCACTCTGAAGATGCCGGTCACAGGTGCTGGCGAAACGTTAGGAAACAAGACTTCAAGACCACGGCCACACAGCCCGGAAAACCCACACCAGCCATATTTTTCTTTGCTTGCTTGTTTACTTTCCAAGAGTCAGAAAAAAGCCAACTCATGTCTTGAACTAAGGCAACACCACTGGAAGAGGCAGAGCCAATTTTGAACTGGTACCAAGTCATGTGGTGGTGCCCAAAGTCAGCCCTAGAAATTCAAAGATAATTCCTGCACAAATACATGTGTGCATGTAGACACATGGTGTTATCTTTGTCTCTCAAAAATCCTTTAACATGATCCTGGCAAAACCTTTCTCACTTCTTCCTGACTGATGTGAGAAATCAGTTGAAGAGTGAGCAACTAGTTTTATTATTAGGAGCTGTCTCTCTTTCAAATGAGTGAAATGCTACTGAAATTGGTAAAGAGACAGAGAGAAGGCACAACTGTGTATGTGGAATGATGTTCAGTTCAGTTCTGCCAGTAAGAAATGTTACTGAGTAGCTTTGTGTATAAAGTATCAGATGTAAACATGCTACCTGCAAGAAGCTTATAATCAAAGTCCTGTATAGCAAAATAGGGATAGGAAGGAAATGTGGATTGCATACACGTTATTTGAATCAATGTAATTTATACTTCCCAAATTAATATGCAAACCAGATTGCAATGCTCCTTCACTTTTCACATGGCACCAAATTTTGTGATGCCGTTCTCCTTTGTGTGTGTGTGTGTGTGTGTGTGTATGAACACTGAATAGAAAAAACAAGAGTGCCTCAAACTAAAGCATATATCACTTGAAAAAGAATACAAATTTCTGTTCAGACCTTTAAAGCAAAACACATACTTACACTTATGCAAATCGAATGTTATAGGAAACAAAATGAGCTGATTTATGTCCCTAATTATGAAGTCTTTATGAAGGTTCCTTCTTAGTTTTTCCAGAGAGTTGAGATCTCATCCAGCTTACCCTGTTTCTAACCTGAAGTTGGTATAAAGGCATTTGATGACTTCTGTCATACATCCCCCAAGAAGCTTAGTTGACAAAATATTGAGGAAAAAGCAAATCAGAGTGCTGGTTGGTGACCTCCATTTGCCATGAGGAAGTTCGGCACAGCAAGGAAAATTTTATTTTGAAAAGGGAGGAAGAGAGAAAGAATAATATTTGATTAATTTCAAACTAAATCATGTATACTAGCCAATAAAGCAATGAAGGGAAAGAGAGAAAATAAGAGATGAGCAACATGCCAAAAGCATAGTGTTCCAAGGATAGTAGAATGGAAGAACCAGAGAAAATAGAATTAAATGTCAAAGAAACTAAATTGTTTGAGATGAGTGTTGGGAGTGAACAGGTCCTTGAACCGTGGTTTTATTATTATTTTTCCCTTGACCCTGGAGAATGTGTAAATAAAATCAATTAAAGATCTTGAAGAAGAATTACTTTAAAACCCTGCAAAGCAGAGAACCAAAGTGAGGGGAGCGGGTGGAAAAAATATATTAAAAATGGACTTGTCCAAGTCAACTGGTTCTGACATGTACCATTATTGACAGATCTAATTGCACTTCCAACAACATAATCTTATAGTCTCCACAGGCTATAGAAAAGAGATTTGCTTCATTCAAGTTAGAGATACAAGTATTTTTTCTCCTTATTTAAGGTTTATTTTGTGGCATTGTATCTGATAATTTATTTTATATAATCCCATAACATGAGGCTAATAATATACAGTGGGTCCCCAACTGAAGTAAGGACTAAATGGTAAATCAAGTGCCACTCCCCAAAGTACATACTGTATATTATCTATAGAACATAGTGTAAGATCAGACAAGCAAAAAAAAATAAATAAAAATCCCTACACTCTGAAGCTTCTTATGAGTGTTAAAATGATCTGTCACATTATTTTACCTACATTCCTATTCTGGAACAAGGCAATTTAAAGCCAATAAACAGATCTGCAAGGAAACCAGGAGACTGCTCCTCATAGTTCCATAGGAAAGCTGATGTTGCTCAGAAAAGGAAACTGAGGTTAGGTTTTAACATATTTTTATCAGTTTAAATAATTCCATCGTTTTTAAATAAAATAAAAATAAATCAATGAAGGAAAAGGCTCTCCCTTTCTTGAAAGTCTTAGAAGATACTGGAGTAGAAGAATGTGATTCAAGTATCTTTATGGATAGTTCTTAGGGTCCTTCCCTGCGGAGTGAAGCTAATTGGACATCTTACAATACAGTAACTATAGAAGAGTGGGTTTAACACATTTAACAGTGTCTTCAAATATTACTTTGTGTCTTATTCAGCCAATGTGCATTGTCATACTGATTAATTTATCCACGTTGATAAAGCAGTGTATTTGTGATTGGACAGTACTTGGTAAAGTTATCTGGATCCAGGGAGGGTTTTTCAGAAGTGTACTGCTCCCTTAAGTCCAGGGGCATCACTCCATCACACAAGAAACTTCACTAATCTTGTCACAACAAGATTGAGGATTCCAACAAGGGATATTTGGAGGGGGTGGGGAGTGAAGAAAAAAGAGCTGGTTTTCCCCCCAAGTATTAGGATAGGGTGAAGCCAGAGTTGGAGGAGGGTATTGTGGGTTGCATCAAGGGAGTTTGGATGTGCTGCCAGTTTTTGCTGTTTTTGTTTTCATTGTTTTGTGGCTTTTAATTTTATTTCTGTTATTGTTTTTATATTAAGATTGGGAGCTTCCCAGAATTCTGGTTTTAAAATGGGTGGCCATAAAAGTATAATCAATCGATCGATCAATCAATCAATCATGTAGGAAGCACAACTGTGTACACTAAAACTTATCTAACTGGCCTCAAGGTAGGTCTTATACTATCTGTCCTCTATACATCTTCTGAACTGCTTCATTGTCCAGAGCTGCAGAAAACTAGGAAGAAATCTGGATTCCAGTCCTCCTGTGAGGATACAGAAGAGAAATTATGTCAATGACACATTCTGTTTTTTCTTATTAGTCAAGGTTAGCCTTTGACTAACAGTAAGGGAAGGCCGGCTGTTTGGAAATGAGAACATCGAGAGGTTATATTTGTGTAGAAGCATCATTTCTACTCCTAGAACTGAGTTGCTTGTTCAGGATCTTGGCTGGCTCACTAATTTCAAGAGCCCCTAAAATGCATGTCTTTAGTGCAATTCTGCATTAAAACAGCCAGCAGCTGCATAAGAACAAACAATACCTAGGAAATCCTCCAGGTTATCATGAGAATTGGTAATGGAATTTACAAACCACCACCATCTCGGTCTTCAAAGTCAGGCAATAAGACATCAATTTGAACATTTTGACATTCTATTTTTTTTAAATGCATGGAAATTTAAATTCATTGGGTATTATATTTTAAATCAGTCCAGTAATTATATTTTAATCAGTCCAATATAATCCATTATCCCAATATGGTAAATGGAATTAAAATCAAAGCTATTTGTAAAAACACCTGGGAGAAGAAAAATGTCTTAGAATGATGCCAAAATAAAATTGGTATGCATTTTTGAATATATATTCACATAATAAACATTTTTTTAAAAATCCAATGCATTTTACTTCATCCTAAAATAGGCAATGTGAATTATATCCCCCTCTCTCTTTAAGTGTGTGTGTGTGTGTTGAGAGAGAGAGAGAGAGAGAGAGAGAGAGAGAGAGATTGCTAAAACCTGAATGATCCAGAGAATGGAAAAGTCTGCAAGATAACAAAGTTTTTATCTTCATATTTTTACAGGAAGTGCAAATTAGGTCACTTCATATCAAAATTGCTTAAGCCTCCCTATCTGGTGCTAAAATAATAAGTTTTCAGTTTTGGTGATATCAGAATGTAGAAGAGGAAACTCCATGCAGTTCATATACAGAGTTCCATTTGATCTTTCTAGATTGATTGAAGCAGCATGGGCTGCTTTGTCAAGTGACTTTCTAAACCATGAGTCCAATATGTACTGTCTGAATGTATGTACAAGGGACAGAAAAGATGAAGTATTGAGTCTGCCTATCCCACGAATTTTGACAGGGAGGGCATGCTCCAGGTTCCCTCTATAAAACAGCATTATTGGGTAGAAGTGTGCTCCCTAGGTCATGGTTCCTGCTCTTTAAAACATCTAACTCCCCAAGATTTATATGACCTCAACCCTGCTAGCTTTTCTTAAGGAAAGACCTGGCCCTTTCTCCAGGCATTGGGCCAAGGTAGTGGATGAGCCCTCTGTAATGGTCAACATGGAAGGAATGTGGAGTAGTCTTGATTATGTCATGTTTTTTGCTAACTTTATGTTTATTTTGTTGGTTTTTGCATTGGTTTTAATCCTATGTTCACCACCAAGAATCACAATGGTGAGTTGGGCAGCCATATAAATTCATGAAAAGAAAAGAAAAGAAAAATAGTGGAAGGCATAATAGAAAATTGGAGCACTTTTGGCCTGCATCTTTGAATAAGCAGTAGAACTATCAGTGCTAGATTCTAACATTCAAAATCTCACAGCTAACATTCAAAATCCCACAGCCCAAGAAGGACTCTAAATGACTATCTAGGATGTAGGATCTGATGGACAATGACAAAAAGCCTAGCTGTAAGAATTTGAGCTCCACTGCAGAACATACCTCATTTTGCAACCTTCTTGTGTGCTACATATGTACACATCAAAAGCACTATGTCTTTTTGGGATAAGTAATATGACCCAAAGTTGAGAAAAGATGTAAAAAGTAGTAATCACATTATGAGATATTGTAAGAAAAAGAGAGGGAAATGTAGCACAATCTAGTGTACACCAACACCATTCACTATATTTTCCTATACATTTCAATCCTGACAACCCATCCTTGGTTCTATCACATCCATGCACCACTTTTGTTCTTTAAACTTCTCATCTCTATCTTTCTGAGGATATCATTAATTCATCTAAATGTGACTTTCTCAATCTTCCACTTCCTCTCAACTCATTCAATCTCCCTGCATATATTTGTTTTGCAATGTTATCATTTATTCTCTCTATATGAGCAAACCACCTCGACATAGTTTTTCATAATGATCATTCACTTATTCAACCACCTTTATTCATTCTTGACACGATCTCTTCTACTTTTACTTCATATGCTTCTTAAATAACCCCTTGCAACTCCATTACAAATATTTTACTTCTGTGTTTCTTCTGACATATCCAACTCTTCCATATGACAAACTGCACAGAAACATATTCTTATATGGAGCCACTTTTGCTTCTTTCAACCAACTCTTATTCCTTGCATCAGACCACATAATTTCTACTACCTTTATGTCAGCATTTGTACAACTTAAATTTTCACCATCTATTTTCTCAGCTTTCATAAACATTCTATCAAGGCACACAGACTCTTTTACATACTGTAGTTTTTCATCATTTATATATAACCCATATTCATTCACTCAATTTTTCCCTGTCAAACACAACTACTCTGGTCTTTGATATATTAATTTTCAAATCCTTAGTTCTTACTGTTCAAAAATTACTATGGGTAATTTCCAGTTTAGTTTGTACACAGCACACTCCCAGTCAATTCCTATACCCGGATCAGAGCAAGCACACACAGCACTCTCTTCAGCAAGGAAAAAAAAAAATTGTAGCTTGAGGTTTGTTTATCAGCAAACATAAAAAACAGATAACTGGCAAAAACAGGATAAAAGGCAGGGAGAGGGAGACATGAAAAACAGGCAACAATTTATACAATTTATGTATATATAACTCTCAAAGGTCACATAACCTTCCAAAGCTACTGGAAACAATACTGTGGGTAATTAGTGAGGATTCTCCCAAAGGGAATGGCCTTTCATTACTCCAGCTTTAACCCTTTTATGTACATAATGGCAGCAGAATAGAGATGGAAATTAGGACACTGGGTAATCACTCTTTCATTCTGCACCATTAAAGAAGCAATTTGGTGGACAGGGATAATGTATCCAACACTCACTGTATTCATCACAAATCATTCTGATTCTCTATTAATACATGGTGTATCTTCATTAAAAAAGTATGTGTACACTTATATCACCAGTGAACCCTCTTCTAAGATCATTACAATCATTCTTTCTACTTTTATCTATATAAATATTAAACACTGGTGAACACTGGATACACTTGGCACTATATTTATTTCCACAAATGATTTACTTCCATCATACTCTGCAGTTATTGCATTGAGCAACCACGCGCAACTACATCATTCATGTGAAACATTTCATAATTCAGCCTATACAGATTTATATACTTTGTCTAAATCAAGAAAAATACAATTAATTTTCTTTCTCATTTTTCCATTGTTCCAAAGAGCACAACCCTGCCGACCCTGATTTTCAAATGCTATAATCATTTTTAATCAGAATTCTACCGAACACTATCTGATGTCCCTGTAGTTCTTGCACTCACTCTTACTTCCTTTTCCTTTTCCTATTCCTTTTCATAGGAAACAGTAATACCACTCTTTCAATTGCCAAGCATAGTTGCTGTGTTCATACACAGGTTAAAGAAGTTACATAGATATTCCTTTAGCACACCATATCTATTTCACCAATTATATTATCTACATCTGCATCTTTACAGTTTTTCAACATCCTTGCAGCATTTAGGGCTTCCTTTTTATCATCTTTTTTTTCTTGAGCATTAACATTAACAGCATTAGTCTTCACTATTTCAGTATCATGGCTGCACAGCTCTCTGAAATATCCCTTCCAGCATTCCCTCACTTATTTTCAGCCAAATCATTTCATCATTTTTATTTTTAATTCTGTCCTCTCTTGGAGGTTCCTTGTCTAGCCCTCTTTACCCACTTTACTTACACACACACACACACACACACACACACACACATAATATTCTACAAACTAAACTTAAAGAAAGAAAAGAAAATAGGAGTAAAAAGTGCAAGGAAAAAGACAGAAAAAAGAAGAAAAAGAAAAGTAAGAATATAATAAAGAGAAAAGAAATATATAAAGAAGTGACTTCCAACCTTCATTATACTTCACAAGTATAAACAAATTTAGTAACTCTTCATCCTCTCTAAAGTTACAAACAATTATCTCTTCATCCCATATCCCATCACTTATGTATAAACAAATCCATAAAACATAATCTTTTCAGTCCTGGTATCAGCAGAAAGTCCAAAAAGGGTAGCCAGAAGTAACAACATATCTTATTTTAACCTTGATCAAATGAACCAATTTTATATTCCCTCTTTTTACTTCTAGGAGTCTTAATTTTAGTTCATTCAAATATTGTTGTAGGATTTGATTTTGCTTCATTTCTCCTTTGTCCCACTGCACAGAGTTTTTCAATGCTTTAACAAGGCTTGTAAATCCAGCAGGAAAAAATTACCCAGGCCACTCTCTTGGTTTGTCATTTGTATTTCCCTTTTAAATTTTAAAACCTCAATTTTAAAATTTCTTTTTCTTTTGTTGCTCCAGTGAAACATCCTTTTCTCTCTTGGCCTGTCAGTTGTAAATCCACTTTCAATACTCTCTCTCTCTTTTTCTACATCTGACATTTTTTGAATAACATCTTTTGCACATAGTCTATCTATAGAAGCAGACATTATTACTGTCATTGTTGATATCATGGCTACTGTTTTCTGATTCCATTTTTCAGAAGTGTCCTTCAGTATTTTTATTGTCATAACCATCTCACAGGCCTGTATATCATTCCTCTATCTAAAACTTTTAGTCCCTTCTAGTGTTCAGTTTTTGAAGTCATGAAATTGTTTATCTATGTTGTCTTGTAAAAACCAAAACAGGATCTATTTCCCATGAGAAGCTGTTTGTACTTTATAATTAATTCCAACATCTTATTGTAAAAGTTTCAATATTCCAATTTTATCTGGACCCTTAGTCCATTTATAACTTTCTAAGATCAAAATCTTCTTTTGCTTTTTGCTGTTTATTTCAGATTCTTTACATTCTTAAGCTTACAAATAAAGTTTTTTGCTTTTTGTTTGTTTTTTGTTCAGGATTAAAGGCAGACTCACAGGGAGTTTTCAGACTTGTCATTCCAAAAGTCTCTAATAGCTTAGAAGTAGTTAATGAGCAATTTCTGAAAGTGATTAGAAAGTGAGGTTGGTGAACTTAGTGTCCTTTCAAAGTCCCCGCTGCAGCTGCGAGCAAGTTGGCTAATTCTGTTGTCTCCTGGTGCTCAAACTCATGGAAAATGGCTGTCCTGTGGTCTCCTCATGAGGAATAGCCATCCAGAGCACATGGGTGATCTCCCATCCTCTTCTTATCTGGACAGGTTCCAAGGAACCATTCTTCTCACTGGTTCCTTGGTCTTTGCTGTGGCCTTCAGCTCCACTTTTGCAGAGCAATCTTCAGTTTGCCATACCTCCCCCAGAAGCCTCTCTTTATCCACTTTCAAAGCAAATATTTATATCCTTCAAAATCATTCTGCCTGTTTAACTTTCACCATTTATACTACTGCATAAATGCATAATTTACAAGTATCTTTTTTTCACTATAAAATTATAGAATATCCTTCTCTCACTCTATTTTTTCCATCATATATCTGAATTTCCCACCAATGGCCTTTTTTATATGTTGCATTAGTGTAAACCCACACAGTTCTAAGGGACTCTATGAAATAATTATTTTCATTCAATAGCCAGCAGCTTTCTCATTCACTTTCCTTATGTCTACTTTCCATTAATTCTGTTGGAGATTAATCTACCTTTTTTTTTCCTACATAGGACTCATATTTTCTGTTGTTGCAATTGTTCAAGTTTCACTCAACATTTCAGTTTCACTCATGATTTTTGTTTATTTTCATTCTCTTGCCCGTTCTATCTATCTATCTATCTATCTATCTATCTATCTATCTATCTATCTATCTATCTATCTATCTATCTATCTACCTACAGCGGTACCTCGGGTTACGAACTTTTCAGGTTGCGACCAGCTTACCTCGGGTTACGAACTGGATCTGCGGCCATTTTCCACCGTGACACATGGTCCACGGCCATTTTTCCGCCCGTGCCGCGTGGTCCGTGGCCGTTTTTCCGCCCTGCCGGGTGGTCCGCAACCATTTTTCCGCCCTGCCGCGTGGTCTGCAGCCGTTTTTCCGCCCCTGATGCGTGGTCCACGGACGCCGGAACGGATTAACGGTAATTACATTGAACCTTATGGGAAAATTTGCTTTGGGGTGCGACCAATTCGGGGTGCAGCCAGAGTCATGGAACAAATTAAATTCGTAACCCGAGGTATCTATCTATCTATCTATCTATCTATCTATCTATCTATCTATCTATCTATTCAATAGATTCAGGCTTAAACAAAGTATTTGAAACAAATAGCTCTTTTTCTAAGAGATACTTACCATTCTTATTTATTTCTGGGTCTCCAAATGGCACAAATATTTTTTGCACCCACTCATTTTTATTCATGTCAACTAGCAGATTTTTTTTCACTTAAACTGTATTCACACAGAATGTTGCAGAATGTTTACCATTGTTTCTTGCATTACCACTAGAGTAATAACATGCAACTACCATCAACCTATAGATTTCTATTTTCATATTTAGGCATAGCAACATAGGTGGCACCAATTTATATTTTATAATTAACTTTCATTCATAAACTTAAACTTTCATTTCTCTGTCTGTATGTATCAGTTCCACTGCATAAGTTTGTGTGATATATTCAGATCCCTTATACCATCAACTTACCTACCTTTCTTCCTACCTATCTACCTTTCCTTAGCATTCTTCCTTTTACATTCCAAGTAGCAGCCTTCCATATGCCATGGTTGTTAGCAGTGCATGCAAAGTCTATTATGGCTTTGGTCAATTGAAACTTTCACATATTGTTTTTAGTGAGAAAGTGAATGATTAGTTTAGGTTACCAGCCTTGGTCACATCTACTAAAATAAGGTCCTATAATTTTTTTGCATATTTTGGATAGTATGCCACAAGTACAACCAAGGCCCAATTCTAAGCTAAGAATGATCACACTATTCAATGTAGGCTAGAATTTTTAATCTAGAGATTGTTTTGCAAGCCAGCACACTGTTCCCTGGATCCCACCAACTAAGTTGTAGATAATATATACACTCACAATTCAGAGAGAGAGAGAGAGGGAATGTATTCATTCTATTCTTTTGACATTATGAGTTTAAGTGCATTTTTTAGTTACTATGTAATTTACAAAATCCTTTTTCCCTTTATTTTGTATGATGGTCTTATATCAGTATTAACACAGCCATGTATATGGAGCTTTTTTCTTCCTTTTATTACTCAAAAGTATATTTAAAAGAATATATGGGAGTTTAAAATATGATCTTCATATACTTCAATCTTTATTTATTTCTTAGAAAATATTTTCTTTCAAAAGGATCTAATTTCTTAATCAGAAAGATTGGCTAACATCAGTCTACCACAAAATCTTACCTCTAGGAATATAGGAATATAGAAATAGCTATAAAGCACAGCATAAAGTGAGAAGAGGAATTCTAATTATGTGCTTATACCTGAAGAGAAGGCACTTGCAGGTGAATGTTTGATTCTACTTCAGGACTGGTGCCAAACCCATGGTTCTCATGGCATCATCTTTCTTTTGGGAACTGAGTTGAGTTTGTGACCACACTATTATTTCATGTGGTTTCCAGAAAGCTCCCATTGTGGTTCTGCAATTGTTATGGGTGGTCCATTTTCTCATTTGAGGGAATTCTTGTCTTCCACCTCCTAGTTCCAGGCTGAAGTCATCCTTACACATCCAGCCATAATGACATGTCTTTCTTCCTCCCCCTGGAGCTCTGGCAACCTGTTCCAGGAGCTTGTCTCTTCGTGCATGCATTGCTTGTAACTGATCTTCCTTCACTTCTCCCTCCTTTGTGAATCTAGGCACTGTAGCTATTGGGAAAAGCACCTGGCTGCAAAATTGCTAGTAAGCTGTCATGCCACCTTCACAAAGCATAGGAGCTTTTTAATACAATACTGAATTGGCCCAAAATGAGTGGGAAGGTTTGGCATGTTTTCAGTGGATTTCTTTCCAGTATTCACAATCCACCTCTCTTACAACATTGTTTCTTATAGCATCTTCTTTGATTATTTTTGCAACCTTCAGGAAAATCTATGATATAGAAATACAGAAAGCAGATTTTCAATGTGGGGGTGGGAAAACAGACACAAACAATTTACAAACCATTTTATTTCTTTTTATTGTATTTTTGTTCCTTCATAACCACTGGAAACTTCCAGGGAGGGTAGGGGGATTGATCAGATAGCATTCTTCACACACCCTGTTGGTCAATCAGAGGGATCATGGTGTTCTCTTTCAGAACTGGACTCACAATACATTTTAATGTCTGCAGAATACTCCAATAGCAAAGACTGTAGATTAATTCACACTGTCTTCCTGGGATTTTGAAGTGACAACACAGGTAATGTAGAAGGACCCTAATATGGAAAATCATTTAAATGGTGCCCCATGAGTCCTAAATGTTTTTTTATAATATAATTTTTATAATTTTATTAAAATTTCAATTAAAAAGATAAAAACGAATACAAACTAAAAAAAGGAATAAAAAGAAAAATAAAAAGTGCAGAAAAGAAAAAATAGAAAGAAAATAGAAAAGAAATAAGAATATAATAAAGAAAAACAAAAGAAATATATAAAGAATTGACTTCCCCCTTCATTACAAGAATAAACAATTTTAGTAAATTATCACTTTCTATTAAAATACAACAAATGATCTCTTCTTCCCATATCCCATATCTCCCTCTTATCTATAAACAGATCCTTAAAACCTTGTCATTCAGTCCTGCTCAGCAAAAGTCCATTAAGGGCTACCAGAGATAACAACATATCTATTTTAACCTTGATCAGATAAACCAACTTTATATTTCTTCCTTTTACTTCTAACAATCTTGATCTTTAGTCCCTTCAAATCATGTCCTAGAACTTGATTTCTTTTCGTTTTGTCTTTGTCCCTTCTCACAAAATTCTTCAAAATGTTAACAAGCCTCTTTTGTAAATCTAATACAGTAAAGGTAGCCAACTTACTCTTTAGGTTTGTTATTTGTATATCTTTTTAATTATTAAGACATCAGCCAGCTTCATTTGTATATCCAGTTTAGCATGTTTCTCCATATCATTCTTATAGCTTGTCATTTTTAAATCTACTTTCAGATCAGTCTCAGTCTTGTCCAGTAAATCTTGTTTCTCTTCCATATTATCTTTTAAACACAATCTATCTATAATGGGAGACATTCTTAAGATTAACTTCTGGGTCTATTGTTCAAAAATATCCTTCAGTACATCTGATGTTAAGGCATTTTGCTCCATTCTGTATTAGTAAGTCAAATTTAAATGACCTTCTCCTTTAATTATAATATTTACTTCCTTCTGGTTCCCTCTAGTATCCAAGCTTCAAAGTCCTATTATTGTTTTTTAAAGAATTTTTTAAAAAAGCATTTTCCCATGGGAAGAATTCTTATAATTAGTTCTATAATCTTATTTCAAATCCATCTGGATTCTTAGTACATTTATAACTTTCTAAAATCAAAGTACTTCTGCTGTTTATTCCAAAAGGGGGGAAAACAAAAGTAAGTCCTTTAATTTGTACTATACTCCTTTCTATGATTAATGTTGAAAAGTTTTCTATAGTAATGCCAGCAGACCGATTCATGGTATGAAAAAACGCACCCAGTTCATATACAGAAAACACTGTGATTTATACCAATTTATATAGGATTTCCCAAATCTAAATCCCAAATCTAGGTAAGATGTGATCCTTTATTAGACTGGGAACCCTTGTAGAAGAAGCATATAGCCTATGACATGGAAAAAGCTCATGTTATCTCCTGACCCAAGGCCCTTTATTTCACATTCTACTTGATTCAAGAGTACTTGCTTGAATTATGAACCTATGAGCTGAAAGTTATCTGCCATATAAAGTTTGGACTCTTACATTTCTATTGTACCATAGATGTTACTGTACCGTCTACAAGCCACAGATGAGAAACACATGATTGACCTCCCCCACCTTTTGTGGCCTAATATTATCTATGAATGGTTAATTCAGTCTTACTTTATCCATGGAGGATAATGTTATCAAACATGAATAGCTGTATGCTAATAACTAATGGCTAATTGGCTAATCCTAATTAACTAACACTGATTGCTTTATTTTGCTTACTTATTCCTAGAAAAAACAAGTTAATGCTGTTGTTTTCATTACTTCATATTTAGTTGAAGAAATCTCAGCCTTTTCTAGCAGTATTTCCTAGCCTGATACCTTCTAAATCTGCTAGAATGGCTTTCCGCAAATTTCCATTCCATATGATGGCTGGTGTTCTTAGTGTTGATCCAATATATCTGCAGAACATCAAGTTTGGGAAGTTTGGTTTAGCATGTGCTAGAAATGTTTGGTTTCAGAGTCAGATCTAAGAGTATATGGCAGAATTTCCTTGTTAAGTGGATTCTGGGCCTGTTCAGTATTAGAATGGAAATATTGATAGTCCTCGCTTAATGACTGCTTTGGTCAGTGACTGTCTGCAGTTACTACATTGATGAAAATATAACTTTGTGACCATTGCCCACATTTACAACCTTCACAGGTCTGTAAAACAAAGGAAAGCTGAAGTTTGCAAGCACAGTCACAGTTTCACTTAGCAAATGCTTTGCTTAACGACAGAGTTGCAGGTCCCAATTGTGGTTGGTAAATGAAGACTACCTGTAGGCCTTATAAAAACTATGTCTTCCACCTTGAGTTCCATTAATGGCAAAAACACTGGAATGTTATGAATGTGACTAAAATGTATTTATCAGTTGATTTATCATAGGGTTTTCAGTGCTGATATGGGAAAACCATTGGGGATAAAAGCATATAATATTAAAGAATTTCACATTATTGTTTTGATATTAGCTTTTAGACTTAAAACAATGAATAGGCAATTTGCTTAAATCCTCTTGATTCTGAATGCATTTCCTTTAAAGTTCATCATTTTCCTGGTGGTGGTAGTACTACCAATGGTTTTCTTATTTGATTCCATTTCTGGTGTATTATCCTCACCTAAATGATGCTTCAACATTAGGGAAGATATTTTGGATCTTTCTTTCTTTCTTTCTTTCTTTCTTTCTTTCTTTCTTTCTTTCTTTCTTTCTTTCTTTCTTTCTTTCTTTCTCAATTTTATTCCTATTCTCCAGTTCATTTGACTTCTATAAAAACCTCTTGCAAATGAAAAATGTACCCCTTCTTATTGTCACTCTGCCAAGCCACATACATTTAATTATTTTCATCTTCTTATCCCTTTTAAGCTCTTAATATTTTTTTTCCTGATCTCCTTTGAATTCCCAGTGCTCTTCAACATTTTGCTATAAATAATCAGAACAGAATATTCCAGTTGCCATCTTGCCAGAAATGCAGAGAGCATCATTGTGCTTTATAAATTTACAATTTAACATTTCTGTCAGAGAATCTAACAAACTTTTATCTTACATAAAGAAGATCTTAAGTCCCATACTGGAATGCAGGTAGAAGGAGATTGCCCAGTAAGGTATAAAGTATACAACATGGTATAAATTTGGTTAGGGAAGATTGTAGGCAGTTCCATTCATGTCTTTTTCAACTGTCATAACACACTGTTACATATTTATCATCCAGTTCTCACCTGTCCTACAAGATTAATTCCATCCATCCATTCACTCATTCATATACACATATCTATTATATTACAGTACGGGTAGTCCTCATTTAGCAACTGCCTCATTTAGCAAACATTCATAGTTATGATGGTGATGAAAAAGTAACTTTATGACTAATCTTTGGATTTATGACCTTCACAGGTCTGTAAAGCAAAGGGAAGCTGAAGTAAGATCATAAGCACATTTATGTTTCATTTAGTGACCCCTTCGCTTAATAGCTGAGTTGCCAGTCCCAGTTGTGGTCGTTAAATGAGGACTACCTATATAGTAAATGGGATTTCATTTTCTTGTCTGCATAAACTTCCTAGGTTACATTTATATTATTCTGTACCATCTTTCGTGCAATGGAAGAGATTCAATTTGCTTTTTAAATATATAATTTTATTTTATTATCATTATTAGTCACAGAGCCCCTATCCTTTTCCAGCCCACAAATGCTAACAGATGGTTAGTTGTACCTGGTCTCTCAAGGAATGGCAACAGGCATCTCCTGTGACTTGCCCAGCAGCAGTCACTGCCAAAATGTTCTGCCTAGCCATGTGTTAATGTTAAGCACGCTTGGCTATTTTGCATGTTCCAAGTGCTGCCGGATGCTTCCTTCCATAATCAGTCTGAGCACTGCTGTTTCTCCTAATCTCCTCCTGCACTTAATTGACCAGTAGAGCTAGACATATGGAGGATCACATCACAAACCAAAATCAGCAGTTGTCAGATGAAATTAACTCAAACAGGAAGCAGCAAAATAAGGGGTTTCTCTCCTTCTCATGTGCTGATGAAAGCAGTGACTATTAATATCCCCAGCTGTGCAGCAGACAGATGCCAAGATGCTGAAGGGCAAGCCCTTTGCCCATCTCCTCATCTGCCTTGTGCCTTGAAATCCTACTAGTATCTGACTCACTAAATTGATCTCAAGGGTGGGTTTGCCAGAAATCACTCTGCCTGTATTAGTCTTTGTGATGAATGCATGGGCACCCTCTGACTTTGGACAGTGGATATTTCCTTATACATTTCTGGATTAAATTCAGGAGAGCAAAGGGCAATTATGTCTCTTCAACAACCATTCATCCCTGTCTTCATTATGATCCTGTTATTTGCCCATTTTCCAAGCCACTGGTATACTGGATGTACCGGAATTATTTGATATGTTGCTTGCCATAGAAGTAAGGGACAAACAACAGGATTGCCAAAGGTCACGGTGAGTAATTCAGGATCTCTGCTAAAGAGCAGTATTTTAAGAGCTGCTCACATTAATCAGAAAAATTCTCCTGTTCGTTTGTTTTTAACAATTCTTATTTAATATGAAGAAAGATAATTTGGTTCCCACATTTTCTTCTAAAGGAGAAGAGAATTTTGCTGAAATTCACACAGGCAAAATTCATGGGGTCCATACAATATGCCAAACCGTGTATCCATGCTAACAAAACACAATTTTTGCTTTTGCATTGTGCATTATGTGAAACAAAACCCATGACTTACTTCACACAACATGTTAGGACAATTATTGGGGTTCCACAATAATTGGAGAAAATGTATACAATATTGACCATTTCCATATGAACACTGAATGAGCAACTCTCTGTGGATGTTCTGGACAGTGGGAAAATTACCATCAAGGGAATGGCTAGCAGGAATCTAGGCATTTGAGTCCTGAAATATGTATGATTTTAGTTTTTATGATTGGTTGCAACAGAGGTAATTACTACCTCCCCAGATTGACAAATGTGCAATCTCAGTGTGACTCTTATTAACGCAGTTGTATTGCAGTACCACTGTTAGAAGTATCATGCCCAGCATTTCCATGTTTAGGAAAATCCAAACATCCCAGGACCAGATGTTCCATAGTAAGAGCAAGGAGAGGCTGTGGTAAGCCTTAGACACTGTCTTCTCTATAACTCTGGCAGTGTTCCAGAAAAGGGATCTAAGGTCATATTCTGTTCTGTAAATGGTAAGAGCTGAAGCATTGTAACTATGAGCACTCTAATGAATATAAGTAATATTAACCCATCACATCTGAGTATTGGAATACCCACAGTCTCCTAGGGAGAAGTATGTTGGGATTGTAGTGTGAAAATAAGATATTGGTAAGATCCAGTTACCAATACAGAGAATGAGAGAGAGAGAGAAAATAGAAGTGGAACAGTGCACAGTGTGAGAGAAAGCCTCTCATAGAATGCTGAATTGGAATAAAAGGAATATTATTATTACCATCATTGACTGCTCAGATATAGCTGATGGTGGCTTAGGTCCTGGGATGAGGATTTGTGAAGTGCAGCAACTTGTTCCCATCACAACACTGACTTTTCTCATGCTAAAATGCCTCAGATTTGCTCATTAAGCTAATTGTTAATTGTGCCATGAAATATGAATCTTTTAACAGAAAATAAGGAAAAGCTTAGTATTAAAAATACAGCCCTGGGGAATTCATATATGTGTAATTTTATTCCTTTTAAGATTTTTTTTTCTGCAAATAGATTTTCTTTTCTTTCTATTAATTCGACATTAAGCAAGGTTTTCTAAATGACATTAATGTCCCAGCCTGTTGATGGAGAACCCATACATGACTATATAAAATTCTACTAATTTCATGAGGGCATAAACCCAGATGACATTTGAGAACCTTTCTTATCTATACTGCCCATTTAATTTTGACAACATTGGTATTAGCCAAGGGTATGTGGAAATTGTACACTTAAATAAATAAAAAATAATAATAACAACAATACAAGGGGAAAGGGTGATTCTGTAAATTGATGAAATTTCCACTTAAGGATGCCAGCCTGTCGTTTAATGGTGGTTTGGGGCCATTTTTCAGATTTTGCCTTAAAGATGAGTGTGAGGGAGATTTAATTCAAACAAGCTTCTGACTCAGATTCCAATTCATGCCAGATATAGATATAAATTAGATATAGATATACTGTAGAAAGAGAGATAGAGATAAAGATAGAGATAGAGATAGAAACAGAGACAGAGACAGAGACAGAGATGAGAGAGATAGAGATGAGAGAGATTAGATATAGATATATGTATTCATATATGTTCAAAATCAGTACAAGCATATTCATTTTGAGGGGAACTGTTAAGAAATGGAGGTGTGAAGATGCTTTGAATTTTTTAATATCAGAATGTTGAAGCCTAGCCATTTTATCAAAGTTTGCCATTTTGGCTCTTCACTGATTCCCATCTGCAACCTGTTAGCCTTGGAGCACCCATTGCATGCTGGAGTGCCTTGTGTCACAGACAGCTTCAGTCTGGTTTATTCTGTGTACACTTTTCATTTTCCTTCATTTACAACAGAGGGGTAAACGTATGAAGTTACACTGATGCAGTAAGTCACATCCAGTAATTATGTAACAGTACAGTAATGCTGTTATTATCAAGAGCATGTCACAGCATCAGTGTAAGGATTTGTTAAAGTAGCACAGAATTTAGGGCACAGTGCCATGATTCTGAACTGTGCACTGCAATGTCCCAGGATGCCACAACAAACTCACAGGAGATATTAAAATTTTATGGCATCCATGAATTGAGATTTGGGTATCTCTGGCACAGACAATGAAAATCAGCACAGGAACTCTAACTAGCGGTTATAGCAATAACAGTGGCATACATCAGCAATCCTCCTCTAACTCAGGTGCCATACAGAAATCAGTGTTTTAACCTGGATGATAGTTTTGGCTAGATGCAAGTGGGCAACTTGATTAATTCACAGTTCTAACCAGGTTTCTCTAGTGGTAAGGAGAGACTTCTACATCTCTCTCTCTCTCTCTCTCTCTCTCTCTCTCTCTGGTCAAATTATGCATGGTGCTGAAAAGGATTTCAGATGAAAAATTGGTGCCTCCTGTTTACTGTGTTCCTACAGAGAAGGCCAGAGCACATTAAACAAAACTGAAAGAGTCTATTTAGCGCTGATAAATATGATCTCGGTAAAAAAGAAATACTTAATGAATGGAATTCATTGCTACAGCCAGGCACTGACACTATGAATTTAGTAAAATTACAAGTATGATTTTAAATTCTAGAAGCATCCAAAAGTATATCAAATGAAATTCAAATTTAAATATAATTTTCTATTTGGAAAGTAAATAATCTACAAGCAGTAGCAAATATATTTGTTTATCCATTTATTTTTAATAATTTAAACTGGCTTTTTATATTTCTCTATAGCGTACATGAAAAGAAAGATTTTTCCTCATTTAACTCTTTCAGTATTAGAGTTCTGAACACAGACCTTTTTTCCCTTAAAGATTTTTGAAGAAAGATATCCTCAAGAATATGTTTTTTTTTTTTCTCCACTTGCAAAATTTTAAAGTTCTGATCCCAAAGTTTGCAACCTGTAGAAGGCCACATGTCATTAAGGGTAAACTGATGGGATTATGCTGAATGAAGAGAACAGACACTCATCTTTATTCTCTCTCAAACTACTAAGTCTTCTCTTTCTTCCTCTCTCTCACTTTCTGTCTAATGTAAACTTTCTCTCTCTCTCTCTCTCTCTCTCTCTCTCTCTCTCTTTCCCTCCCTCCCTCCCTCCCTCTCTTGTGTTGAAGGAAGAGACTGATAACACTTTCAGAAACCTAAACTGCTTGGTTGCAGAAGGATTTTGATATTAAATGAGGGATATATGAAAATTGGAAGAGAACTGATATTACCCCTTCTGTTCCAAGCTCACTTTAAGTCTCCTACCTTTACAAGCATATTTTTTCTTTTATCTTCATTCACAGAGTGCTTTATTAAATTTAATATATTTTTATACCATTCCATGAAGTGTTTTACAATCAAATGACCATGGGTTTGAGCTTTACATTAAATGTATTGAATGTGAGGATTTTATTGCTTATTCAGTATCTTTTCATTAGATTTATAGCCCATCTTTCCAAGTCAGTACATATCCATTGCCAATCTTATCAATATAGTAACAAACCTGTGAAGTAGGTAGGGCTGAGAGAGAAAGTGACCCAGTGAGCTTTCATGGATGAATGTAGATTTGACCCTGGGTCTCCTCAATCATTATCTATCACTTTAACTGCTCACTCAATGCTGTAGCCTCCCTGATTTCCCCATCAGAAAAGTTCTCATGAAATGAGCCCTCTCCATAATATCTCCCTTTGGAAATTAGCTGGGGAGCTGCAGACAGTGGTAGAAATTAACACATAATAAAATACAGCTCATTCTCATACATCTCTTAATCATGTGATAACTAACAAAGGTGTAAGAACCTGTCACACCACCATTAGGCCAAAATCATCTTTTCTATGGAAGGCAAAAAAACAACAACATTTCATTGGATGAATATGATCAAAAATTATTGGAGAACAAAATTATGCATTAAGCTATAGGCATATATCAGAACTACAACATGGAAGTTATGATTAAAACAATACATTGCCTTCAAATCTTTGAAAGGGGTTATCCAATGTCACTTCTAGAAGAAGGAAAAAAACAAAGCAAAGCAAAAGTCTTCTTCTTCAGCCACTCCACACAAACACCTTCTTGTTTGCTTTATCTTGCTTCTCCTAGAACTAGATTTTCCTTTCCAAAAAACGCTGCTGGGCCACAATTACGCATGACTGAATATAAATGTGCACCACACCTAAGTGGCATGTTTGTGTCTTCTAGCAAAAATTAGCATGCATGAAAACTGTAGGGGGAAAAAAGGTGACAGCTGCTTTCCAGAGGTGTATACCAGGACTGCTTGTTATGCTTCATAGTTGGCAATGAATGCAGTGGCAGATATTGGCAGATGTGACTAGCACACCTCCAGGTGATGCAATAAACTGTCACAACACCATATCTCCATTCAGCTACTGGGTTTCCAAGTTAGACTTTCTAAACAGGATCAGTTCAATGGACTTACAGCAAAAATATTTTTCAAAGGCAAACCTCAGTGCAATTGCATACCGTAAAACCTAAGAGTGTTCTATCATACAAGAATATTAAAAAAAAAAAAAAAGAATCAGAAGTAAAAGAAAATCTCTTCAACACAAAGCTGCCAAAGATCAGATGTACTCTAGCAAAATAGGTTGAACCACTCAGCACTTAGCAGGCTATGTTTAAGATTTCAAGTTTATAATTCAAGCTCTTCTTTGTATCATATGTTAATATCCTTCTCTTGGGCAGAAAAGCAAAACAAAAACAAGTACTTGTCCCACTGAAAACTTAATATATTGGGGTTTTTTTCTTCTTCTTCTTCAAATGCCTATAGCAAGCCCTTGATTATATAACAAGTCTTCCCATATTTAATCAGTCCTTGTATATTAGGAGACTGAAGTGTATAACAACTTTTCCAAGCTGAAAACAAAACTCAGTTTGCTCTAGCTGCCTTCCTCACCTGTCCTACCCTTATGAATTCTCCTAGGTGGGCTGGAGGAAAGTGGACCCAGTGAGAAGGGAGACCCAGGGTGTCAGCATCCACCTGCCTGCCTGCTCACCCTCTCCCACAGAAAGTCCTCTAATCTTCTTGTAGGGAAAGGTTGTGAGTGAGGCACTGAGGCAAGTGAACAAACAGATAATGGCTATTGTAGGGTGGCAAAGAGTTGGAGAACTGAATATCCCATGAGCTACAAGCCTGAGATCTCTCCAGTGGCTCATCAGTGTTCAATATTGGTTTGCATTCAGAAAGCCACTGTGGGTCGGAGAAACCTGTCACTGAACACCTGACTGTCTCAGACAACCGTTCTCTTTGACAGTTCCTTAACTTCCAGACTAATCAACCAAATGCAAGTTTGGCCTGAGCTATTACTCATAACCAAATATCATTTGCCTCCAGCCTGCTGAGTAATAGTAAAAAATTGCAGGTTGCATAGTGAGATAATCCCATCTTTTATATTCTTTCTGTAACAACGGTCATTACACTGATACCTGAACCTGTAAATAATATATGCATACTGTGCTTTTCATCAAAGATCTGTTAGACAAAGATGAATGAAATATCATCAGTAATCTTAATGTAAGAGTAAAGGAGGCAACTATTGCTTATCAGTAGTTGTCACTGGCATCCTGGACATTTTTTTAAACCCCTCTTTGTAGGTCATGATTTAGGTCATCTACAGTTGTTCCCATTCTATCTAATTATCCTCTAAGATGGAATCGCTCAAGGGATTTACTTAAGTCTAGATCTTTATGGATTGGAAGGAAGGTCTGAGGTTATTATTATTATTTATTTTGTTTTGTTTTTCATACTTGAACTGGTATCATGTACAAAGTGATCTGCTAGCAATTTTGTGTCTATGAAATCAAATCAACATTCAGTACTGTACTTGTGGCCAAAGCATGTTAAAAAAAAGTTTCTATTATGTTCTTCACTCCAGTTGTATAGTGAAAATAACACCAACAGAAAACCATATTAGGAATGTCCTAAGAAAAGGATGGGATAAGTATGCCAAGCTCCTTGTTTTCTTCCTTGATATTACTATTTGGTAAGAAGTTTGGTATGGATGTGTAAATCAGGCAAAATCAATTTTGAAGGGTCAGTTCAATACAAATTTGAAATCTGATTCAGTTAAATGCAGAAAGCATTTCTACATATGCATCTAATTGATATAGTCTTCCCTAAAATATATAATACATGCTTTCTTGAAATTCTTATTTAAATTCCAGAATCATTTGAATTTCCTGGGAAAAAAAATGAGGGAATAGCAATACTTTGGAATAATTTAAACTTTGTTGTTATATGTGACATGGCTAATTCCATGACAACAAAGTAACTAAAATAGAATTGCTGGACATGTTTCAGTGCTGGGCTATGCTATATTTCAAGGGGATTCCTCTTCTCATGAAATAGTTAGTTATAGCTGCTATGCAGGGATGTAGCTTTTCTATTAGAATAAGGTGCTTTGGATAACTTGCCATGCTGAATCTAGAATTAGAACCAAGTCTAGAAACTTCATAAAGTCAGATCCAGGGCACACTTCTTTATGTATGCTACTAGGTCATGGGTAAGCAATCTGTAACTACCATGAAAGAAAACAAAGTTGTTGATTTTCTTTTAACCATTAACACTGTTTATTAACTTCGGTTGCCTGGGAATATTGTTCCTGTTTCTCCTTTGCCTTCCTTAGTAGATTGCAGTTGCAGTACTGTGCTTTAAACCAGCAGATTCAGTAAAGTGTCTGGTTATAATGGTTCAAATCAAAACCCCATCCTTATTCAATGTCATAATCCATCCCTCAGTCAGTAACCTAGCAATAACTACAAACAACAGTTTTTTTCTGTAGGACCACTTGGCCAATCACAAATTAAATTAAATCAAATTAAATTACAACTCCTGTGATACACAGCACAAATTCATATTTACTAACTAAACAGGGCACAGTTTCTGTTTTAAAAATAACATTTGTTTCAATTCTGTTGTCATTTTAGTAGCACTTAGACAAAATTAGAAGGAAGAGGCTGAGTCACATCTGAATACTCAGTTTTTTGCCTTTTCTGTAGATTTCTAATTTGATGTTAAAACTGAGCTGATTCACACAATCATTGGAAATGTGGTAGCTGTAGGATGCCTACTTCAAACTCAGGTCTCTCATCACTCCTCTTTAACATCTACATGAAACCACTGGGTGAGGTCATTTGATAGCACAGGGAGCAGTATCTTCAGATCAGATGGTACTGAGATAGATAGATGATAGATAGATAGATAGATAGATAGATAGATAGATAGATAGATAGATAGATAGATAGATACTGGCTCTTAGCCAGTTTGATGATGCTGTGGAGGTGTTGGCCCAGTGCTTGGAGGCTATGAGGGTCTAGATGGGGAGGAACCAGCTCTGATTCAACTCTAGCAAGATTGGGTTTTTGGCCCCAAGGGTCTGGCAATGTCTCACCTTTGACCTTCTATGAGGCTTGTACCTCCTTAGGCAGAGTTGGTGTGCAATTATTGGATCCTCCTGGACTCATAGCTCCTGCTTAAGAAGCAGGTGGCAGCTGTGGCCAGGGGTATCTTTGCATAGATTCGTCTTGTGGACCAATTGTGTCCATTCCTGGACAGGGAGGCCTCACTCAGAGTCATTCATGCCTTGGTCATTTCCTGGTTGGACTATTGCAATATGCTCTATATGAAGTTGCCCTTGAAGACCACCTGGAAGTTACTACTGGTCCAGAATGTGGTGGTGTATGCTGTGCTGGGCATTTCTCAGTTTGCCTATATTACATGTCTGTTGTCTGAGTTGCACTGGCTCCCAGTTTCTTTCTGGGTACAATTCTAGCTGCTGGTTATCACCTTTAAAGTGTTGCATGGCATGGGGCCAAGTTATTTGCAGGCCCACCTCTCCCTGAGAGGATCCCCACCAGGTTGGACAGAGTAGACATGCTCCAGATCCCTTCCCTTAAATGTTGCCATGTTGTAAGACTAGGAAGTATGCCTTTTCCATAACAGCCCCTGTCCTGTGGAATACCCTTGCCCCAGGGATCTGACAGGCCCCCACCCTTTTAGCCTTCCAGAAGGCTGTAAAAAGTTGGATCTTCCCCCAGCAGCTGGGATAGGATGAGACGGAAGCTTACAGATGGTTTTGTTGGAAACATCCAAGGATGATGGCAGAGATGGCAAGTTTTTGTGTTATGTTTTGCTATGTTGTTATGTTATGTTATGTTATGTTGTTTTAGTGCTGTTGTGAGCCACCCAGAGATGTATTCTAAGGCAGCCATACAAATCCTATAAACAAACAAACATGCAGAGGCTTTGGTAATACAGTGGTACCTCTACTTATGAACGCCCCTACTTACGAATTTTTCGAAATACGACCAGCTCCGGCCCCAAAAATTTACCTCTACTTACGAACTGGCCTCGACTTACGAACCGGATCCGTGGCCATTTTCCGCCCATTCCACGTGGTCCGCGGCCATTTTTACGCCCATTCCACGTGGTCCACGGCCATTTTTACACCCCTGATACGTGGTCCGCGGCCATTTTTCCACCCTGCCGCGTGGTCAGTGGCCGTTTTTCCGCCCCTGACACGTGGTCCGTGGACGCCAGAACGGATTAACGGTAATTACATTGAACCTTATGGGAAAATTTACTTCGATTTGCGACCAACTCGACTTGCGATCAGAGTCACGGAACGGATTAAGTTCGTAAGTAGAGGTACCACTGTATCCTTTAAACCTGATTTTATTTTTTAAAGGAAAGTGCTTTTTTTAGTATGTGGACAAAGTTACATAGTTGTCCATTTTGTAGGAATAAAGCCTACAAAAAAGTCAAACAAAGAACTACACTAATGCTCTTCTAACATTTAGTTTGAAATGAGATGGAGCAACTGAACAGCACTAAGCAGATTAAAGCATTACATAAGACTCTGCATCCACTTCTTCAAGCATTAGCCCTTCCTCCAGGATTAGAACACTCTTGGTTAATGACTCCTTGTGATTAAATGGTCTATCTCTCTACCACTTAACACATCTCTCCCCTTTCCTTTCCCCATCTTAGCATTTTCTATACATGGTGAAGTGTGAGCAAATGAACAGATTTTGCAGAACATTTGTGATCTTTCTAAGGTCCCCTAATTTGCTTCAGAAATGTCCTTCTGATGACTTCTGAGGGGTTGGATTCACTTTGCCTTGGATATCATGCATTTTCCTGGTTTGATCTGGGATACAGGTTTCAATTTCAATGGTCTTTTCTAAGATTTCACAGAAATCTGGAAGAAAAGAATATAACAGGCTAGTGTTTTGTAACTTCTAATCTTTCATCTTCTTTTGTTATGCATGATATTTTTTCCCAAACTGTAGCTATCATTTAATGAAACAGTATCTACATGTCTAGAAAATTACAAATTAATGCTATTATGTTTATCATTAGTCAGATCACTTCTGTTTTTCCTTTAGTACTGGTGTCTAAATGTTAGAATTGAAAACCTAATTGCTCAATATTGAAGCATGCTGAATGATGAACATTGTCCTTGCCACATGCTTAAGATGGAAATGGAAGTAAGAGAAAATATCATGTGTTACCATTTGTTTCAAGGTGGATTGTATATTATTGAAAAATGTCAGCAAGGAAGGATTGGAAAAGAAATGTGCAAAAAATAAATCAAATTTACTTCTCAAATTTAATTGGCATTTTCAAAGACAGAAAACCAAATTTACAATGAGACAAAAAAAGTTTAGATTATTTATATGAAAGGAAAACATTACTGAATCCATAGGGATAACCTCTAAAGGAAAAAAAGAAACAGAAATTAAGAAGATAAACTTAGACAAAAATTCTATGCAGTGCCAGGCTCCCCACCTTGTCAACTTAGGGATGCCAACTCCAGCTGAATTCTGGATATTTTTCCTTTCTTTTTACAGCTAGGATTCATAGCAAATATAACAAACAAATAACTAAATTTGCTATAAATTCAATTATAAATGTATTAATTGAATTAAACCATTAATTGATCCCCATTTGCCTGTATCAACCATTCTCTGTCACACAAACCCAAATCTTTCTCTCACATAGAAAAAAAATTCCCTTACCTTATTCCTGGAGAAACAGGAAGATGATGGTCATGATCATAATGATAATCATGATGATGATGGGGATGAGGATGAGGACGAGGAAGAGGAAGATGGAGGGATGGATGGAGGGATGAGGGCTAAAGGGGTAACTGGGAACTGGGGAGGGGAAGAAAGGGAAAAGGACAATAACATGGGGAAAAATGATACAAGGAGAACAGGTGATGACAAGGAAAGAAAAAGAAAGAAACCCTATTTAGATGTTATAAAAGGGTTAAATTCATTTATTTATGTGCACCATCAAGGATAGCTGCTGCCATTTATGCCTACTTTGTTTTCAACAGTTCTGTCTATACATGTTAGTGAATGTAGATAACCAATCAAATTATATTGGCTGTCCTGGTAGCAACCAGCTTCCAACAAGGACATTCTCTAGGGAATAGCTTCCAAACTCTTTGGAATTGATTCTGAGGCTCTTGAGCTTTATCACAACTCTTATCCAGTTTCTAAATCAATTCCCATCTGAATATTTAAAATGAATGCTTTAACATCTGAAACAATATTGTTAAAATAATCACATCTCCAAAGTGACTGAAATTTCCAATCATATCACATGAATGTGTATTTTGGTACCCCTCCTCTTATGATAAGGGTTTCAACAAAAGGTACAAAGCCAAGCCAAGGCTGCTGCATTTTGTATTCATGTCTATTAGGAAGGCCACAGAACAAGTTTTTTTCTTTTCCTTGTTATGAAAAAACTAGAAATATTTTTTTAAAAACTCTTTAAGCTGTAAAGTCCCAAACGGTGATAGCTCTAGTTTTCTTTATAGACAACAAAACTAATCTGTTTATATGATTTATAAGACTCCCCTAAGTAGGGACCACATGATATCTCATCTCAGTGGGAAATTGCTGGGAGCAGGATAGTTGCAAGTTGTTATTAGTCAAATAGCATTGTCTATCCAAACTTCACCAGCATCTGCCAGTAGCTTGCTCCCAAGGCTTTCCCATTCTAAGATCTGCAAATTTCTTCATTCAGTTCTGCATAATGACATATGTTGGGAATTATACATCCTAAAGGACAAGGACTGTGGATGTTTTCCATCAGTGGTTCTCTAGTACACATTCTAAGACAATGTATACGGTATTTTTAATTACTATTGGGTGATTTTGCTTTTGATGAAGGGGGCTGTTGGAAATAAAGGGGGAAAAAGGGAAACGAAAAGCACTTGAATACTTGCAGTCTGCAATAAGTCATGGCTGGATTCACATTTTGTGTCAGGCTCCCTTAACTGGGACTCAGTAATAAATTAGGACTTCTTCCTTCCACCTTTCTAAATTATTGGCTTGCTGTCTGGGTACTTAGTATGGTGCTTGGTAAATATGAAGCTGAATTATTGTACTATGTTTACATTAGAGCCCTCTCTAGTCTGGGAACTGTTGGTTTCCATTTCATTCCTTATACTCAGAAGTCACCTTTCTACTAGGAATCTCCGGATCTGTCATTTCTTTCTACCCAATATTTTCAGAATATCAAGCTCTGTGCCACAATGAAGCTTTCCCAGCATGATCAGGAGTCTGGTTTTGGGCAAAAATGTCCCCCACTACTCAGAATTCTAGATTTTCCTTCTTAGTTATACCACCACCTTTGGCAAAGTATGAGCTAGGATGGGGGGCAGCAGGGCATGTAGCTCATGTTAGAAACAGTCAATGAATCTATTTTCTCTACTAACTTTGATATCCTTTATGGTATTAAAAAATAAACAAACAAAATCCCCGCAATTTGAGTGAGGACACTTGAGTGAGCCAATTCCTTGATTTCTCAAGTGGTTATCTGAATAACTGCTGTACTACATCAGATAGAAAGGAAGATATGTGGTCCTGCCCACGCATGTAGAGTGAAGTAAAATTTTGTAGACACCAAATCTTATTGTAGCTTTTGCAGTGTTGTTAATTATTGTGTGGGTAGGGGTGAAAGCTTGAAAATGAAAAAAAGTGAGATTGGAAAGGATGAAATTCAATCACACAAAACATCCCTAAATGCCATATATTTTATATTTAGCATAATTGCTTTGACATTTTTTGATATTTGATCGAGTGAATGAAAGATTAATTGGTCTCCTTTATGAACAGCAATGTCACTGGGTAAACTTTCTGTGGAATTACTCCATGTGAAAACATGAAAGATAAGTTAGATTTGTCTGCATCTATGATGTCACACCCTCTATTTTCAGTGCTCAGAGGTAAATGTTGTTGTTTGTGTGGCTAAGAAATATAGAATTATAGAAAAGTATAGAGACAGGACAAAATTCTGAGTGAGACTAACCATTATATTTCAGACAAAGACAAATTTTAAAAGTTGGGTAGATTCATGTAAAAGAAGACAGATCTTTAAATAGAAAGGAATGTACAGAACAGAAGTAGAAGCTGTAGAACTCTTTCCTTTAATCACCTTTCTTTGGAATAATAATAATAATAATAATAATAATAATAATAATAATAATAATAATTTATTAAATTTATATGTTGCCCGACTCTGGGCAATTTACTCTCAAGGAAACCTATTTTTATCACTGCTTTAAAAATGTGATGATTCCCTGTTGTGTCTGTCCATTTCCTAGCATCTTAAGGACTAGGATATTTGCAAATTAGGATTCATTGTTAGAATAAAATAGTCAACAGGAAGAGTAACATAACTCTATAATTATTGTTGATGATCATGATTATGAGAACTATCATTAATGTATAACTTGATATTAAATTTGCTATATGTTTTGCTTATATTCTGGTACAAAAGACTGTCCTATAGCTATAACAGTGGATTGTACTTGATGTTGTTCATTTGCTAGCAGAGCAGAAATGCTAGAGGAATGGGTTATCTCTTCCCCCACCTTTGCCTCTTCTTGGCTTTCAAATCAGCTTTGGAGTTTTTGTGGGAACCTGTGAAACAGTATTAATGGCATACATAAAGGGAAGGAGGAAAAGTGGGGAAAGTCATCTTGAGAAGCAGAAGCCCGCTTGCATGACATTAGATGAAGATCAGCATCTAGTGCTGGCTGTCCTGATAGAAATTAAACAAAAGTACTATCTCTTTTACTGTTTTTTTATTACCCTAATCCCCATGCTCATCTTGATTACTGAACAGACAGTAAAGATTTTACGTAGTTTCCTTCCTTTGCCCTTCCATCCAGCAAGGGATAGAAACTACATAAACAAACCTACCCTGTGTTTGTGCAGTTGATCTCCAATATAAGTTGCATTATGCAAATTGCTCTTTTGTATGAAGAAATGAACTGTTCAAACAAGTGTTTGATCTTTCTAGACTACTAGAAGAGGCGCTCCCATAGCACTTGCTACCTGATATCATTTAACTGGAGGCTGAGGCTGTGACCTTTTGCACGCAAATCTTGTGTTTTTCTTACTTCCTCTCCAAAAATCACTGTTTCCTTGTGTCTGTAAATAATACCGCCAATACTTTTCCCCAAGGTCTTTAAAATAATTTCTAGTAATGGCTTTTTTATGTTGGTAACACAGAACATTTTTTTCTCCCAAGTTTGAGTCTAACTGCTTTGAATTTGATTACCAAAATATACTTCTTTTCCTCTTTAATTTTTTAAGATGGGAGAAGGGGCAGTGGTTCTTTGTAAGCACTTCATCAGATGCCTCTATAGCCTTGATACCAACGGTGCTAGGTAAGCTGTAGAAAATCAATGTATTATTTGACTGGATGGTTTCAGAAAGGAAATAGTTACTGATGTTAAGAATATATTAGTGATTGTGGATGGATGAGTGGGTGGGAACTGGCTGGGAATCAATGATGCTAGATTCTGTTAAAAAAAATGAATGCCACAGTACATGTCCATGTTGATGCAGATTACTGTGAGAATGTGTAGTAGAGCCCAGGAATCAATCTATACTTCCAAATCATCCTGATTATCCTGGAGAAGGTCTATCTACTGTATATGAATATTAGGAGTCAACACTGACTTGATGGCACATAATCAATCAATGCATTTTATCAATAGAAAAGTAACCATCCAAAACACCTCAGATGATCCAAGTAGTAAGAACTCCCCTCAAAACTGGATATATAATCCAGAAACTCTATGGTCGTGTTCACAAAACTTGAAAGATCTGTATAATGATGTTCTAGGCTTTCTTTCCCTTTTACTAGATTATTCTTTTTAAAAAAGGCCACATCAATTCACACCCAAACAAACGCTATCTGAATCCACATTCAGGGTGATTTTCCTATGTTAAACAGATGCTGTTGGAATCACTGGAAGGTCATCTATAGCACTGGTTGCTCAGTCTGATTTTTTTATCTTCATAAACTGTTAAGTTAACCTGCATTATTTTCAAGATAGTTACTGATGTTAAAAATATAAAATAGCAGAGAATAATTCAATTCTGTTATGAAGTTCCAGGGAATTGCCATTTATTTTCAGAAGTTAACCTCCCTGATAATTTGATATCTAATCAGTGTTTGCTTGTTTTTAAATACGATTGACCATTTCTGAAATTTCTGTTGGATTCCTTAATAAATGTACTGAATTAGACATATCTTGGAAATATGTAACAAAATGGATCTGACAACCTGTCCCACCTTGCAAGACAAATGTACTTTGTGTCACTTTAGTATGATCAGAGACAGTCCAGCCAGCTGTCTTATTGGAAATTGGAAGAAAAAAATGCAGAAAAAATAATGGTGACTTAATTAGGTTCAGACCATGGACAGGATTGGAGAAGACATCCACCCACTCTCCTTCTGCTCCATTTCACTACCAGTATATCCATTGGGGTAGAGGTGAATAAAGATAAAATGAAACACCCCAAGCAGCAACTACATTTGTGGAATATCTGTTTACATAAACATTTAAAATCTTGTTTCATTTATTTTCTAAAAAGTTGGACTTTTAATAATGTATTTAAGTACTATATATTTTTCCTGTAATAATTGATGTTACTTGAACATGATTAAATGTTGAGGTAGGATCTATATACATTTATCTATCCTTTCAACCAACAACTGAGATGTAAATATTCAAGTGGGAAACAAGTCTAATGTGGATTTAAAAAGAAAACATGTTTTTCTTTTTCAAAAGAAAAATCTGTAAAGAATTTAAATGTAACCATATAGCCAGTTGATTAAAGTCCAACATATAAGTCTATAGTACTTTCCACGTACAATAGACTTAACTTTATCTGGAATAATATTATAATCTAGTGGAAGATGTAAAACTGTAGATCATAAAAACCTCACCCAATTTTAAAGGATTTCTGTGCTGAATGGAAAGATAAGCAGTTTAACTTTCCAACTTACGTTCGATCTGCTGTTTATTTAAATATATAAAAAAATTCCCCTCTCACCCCTATGGGTGGTATGTGTCTTCCTCAATCTTGGGTCCTCTACCAGAGGCCTGGGAGTTTGAGGGTTCTGTGCAGTATCTTAGCTGTTCCTATCACTGCACTCTTCTGGACAGAGAGCTCTGATGTTCCTGGGATCTGTTGGAGCCATTCTCCCAGCTTAGGAGTCACGGCCCCGAGTGCTCCTACTACCACTGGGACCACTTTGGCCTTGACTTTCCATATCCTCTCTATTTCCTCCTTCAGGCCCTGGTACTTCTCCACCTTCTCATGCTCCTTCTTCCTGATGTTGCTGTCACTTGGCACTGCTACATCTATCACTACCGCTGTCTTCTGGTCTTTGTCTACTACCATGACGTCTGGTTGATTGGCCAGTACCTGCCTGTCTGTCTGGATCTGGAAGTCCCACAGGATCTTAGCCCTGTTATTCTCCATGACCTTCTGTGGAATCTCCCATCTGGACTTGGGGGGGTCTAGCCCATATGCTGTGCAGATGTTCCTGTACACAATGCCAGCTACTTGGTTGAGCCGTTCAGTGTATGCTGTTCTTGCCTGCATCTTACACCCTGCCACTATGTGTTGGACTGTCTCTGAGTTCTCTTTGCACAATCCGCACCTTGGATCCTGTCTAGTGTGGTAGACTCCTGCTTCTATGGATCTGGTGCTTAGTGCCTGTTCTTGTGCTGCTATGATCAGTGCCTCAGTGCTGTCTTTTAGTCTGGCCCTTTTCAGCCACTGATAGGATTTACCAATGTTAGCCACCTCAGCTATCTGTTGATGGTACATCCCATGCAGGGGCTTGTCTTGCCATGGTATTTCCTCCACGTGAACTTCATCCCATATCTGCTGCTGCCTGAGGCATTCTCTCAGCAGCATATCTTTGGGTGCCATCTTATTGATGTACTCCTGGATACTCCAGGTTTCATCCAGGACAGTGGCTTTGACACTCATCAGACCCCACCCACCCTCTTTGCGCCTGGTGTACAATCTCTGGGTGTTGAACTTGGGGTGGAAACCTCCATACATTGTGAGGAGCTTCTGGGTCTTCACATTGGCAGCCTCCATGTCTTCCTTTGGCCAGCTCACTATACCGGCAGGGTATCTGATGACTGGCAGGGCATACATGTTGATGGCATGGATCTTGTTCTTCCCATTGAGCTGACTCTTCAGGACCTGTCTTATCCTTTGGTGGTACTTGGATGTTGCTGTCTTCCTTGCCTCCTCATCATGGTTCCCATGTGACTGTGGGACACCAAGGTATTTATAGCTGGTTTCTATGTCTGCTATGTGGCCTACTGGTAGTTCCACTCCATTGGTCTTAACTACCTTCCCTCTCTTTACTATCATCCTGCCACACTTCTCCAGTCCGAATGATACCCCAATATCCTCACTGTAGATCCGTGTCAGGTGGATCAGTGAGTCGATGTCTCATTCACTCTTAGCATATAGCTTAATGTCATCCATGTAGAGGAGGTGGCTGATGGTGATTCCACTCTTGAACCTGTACCCATATCCAGACCTTGTGATTATCTGGCCGAGGGGATATAAGCCTATGCAGAACAGCAGTGGGGATAGTGCATCACCTTGGTATATGCCGCACTTGATGGCCACTTGTGCGAGCTGTCTTGAGTTGACTTCCAGTGTTGTCTTCCACAGTCCCATTGAGTTCTTGAGGAAGGTCCTTAGTGTCCAGTTGACTTTGTATAGTGCTAGGCATTCACAGATCCATGTGTGCGGCATTGAGTCATAAGCTTTCCTGTAGTCTATCCAGGCTGTGCTCAGATTGGTCTGCCTAGACCTTGAGTCTCAGGTGACTGCCCTATCTATGAGTAACTGGTGTTTTGAGCCCCTGGTGTTGTTCCCAATGCCCTTCTGAGCTGTGCTCATGTACTGGCCTATATGGTCTTGGAGCTTGGCAGCTAGGGTGCCTGATAGAACTTTCCATGTTGTGGGGAGGCAGGTTATTGGCCGGTAGTTGGATGGTGCTGTTCCCTTGTGAGGGTCTTTCATGATCATACATATATGATAGGCAGATGAAGCGTTAGCGAGTCTTTGCCCAAGGACCCCTACTGGTAAAGTAGGTACCAGCAGGGATTCAAACCCCAGTGTCCAATGTCATATGACAGTGCTCTAACTACTACACTACCCAGTGTGTGTGTGTGTGTGTGTTTGTGTGTGTGTGTGTATACACTTACATATTATAGACCCTGTAAGTGATCCACTTCATCCTGAAAATCCTTATTTAATTTCAACACTACTATAATATCTGTGGCAGTGGAACATCTGTAGCAGAATTTTCAGTCTGGGTGATTCTTGTTTCATGTGAATCCATAGTTAAGAGTTTTAGCTCTGGCATATTTTAACCTATAAAATCATGTCCCTGTTTCCTCTCTGCTACTTTCTCTGTTGCTTTTTCTTATGGCTCAGAAATAAATCAGGTTCAGCTTTCAGCTATTATTCAACTTCAGGATGCTGATACCGTTTTGATGAGGGGAGACGTGATCCTTGTTTCCTCTTTCTTCTTGACTTTGGATCCATAATTTGCCATTACAGAGCAGTAACTTGAAGAAAAATAAAAGATTTTTTCTGCCTACCGTTAAATTTAACCTAGCAGTGAACCATACCATACCTGCATCACCATACAAAATTCTTAGTTTACTACTTCTGACTTTTTCCAAGTGTTGTGTAATGATGAATAGCATGATGGGTAAGCATGTATGTACATGAAGGAGAAACTGGGATGGGGTAGAGAGAATATAAGCCCAAATGTTCAATAGTAAACTCTACTGATTTGGAGTACTTTATCATCTGTATTATCTTGGCAAGTCAGATGTGAATGCTGTGCACTCATCAGTTGCAAACGCTGGGTAGACATTGTTGAGTTTGCAGTAATTTGGATTCTTCCACCCATGAGAAGATTGGAGCTTAAATTTTATTTTCCAGTTCTATGATTCTGTATGCTGAAAAGTATTTAAATTTAACTAATACAAGAATCCAGTAAGAGCCTCAGTTAAAAACCAGAAAAACAAAAAGGGCACCTTTGTGGATAATCTAAGCTGAGCTCATTAGGGACTGTGAGTTTATTCCAAGAACATTTGCTTTTCTCCAACTGCGCTTTTACTGATATCAAGATCTGAGAGCAATATCTGTAACATTGCTCTCCCTGTGAAATATCAGCAAAAGCAAGTTGACTCTTGTACGGATTGATTCTAGTTAAAAAATGTCAGGAAAGTGCTTCATGTTTTCAAAACTACCTCAGCGAGAAAAGCCAAGTGGTGAGTCACATAAGCCAAAGTTTACTATTGTGGCAAGCCCAACAGGAGAACTGCAATTCAATCAAATATTTCTGTAGATGTCAAAAACCAAGGAAGCATAACTTACTCCAACTGAAGTTTGTCAGTTCTCTGTGAGTAAATAAATTTAGACACAGTCATCATTTTTGCCCTCCCAGCTCCCTGTCCTATTTTCTTCGCCTTTGTTTTTCTACATTTTTATCTTTCTTCCATATTTTCTACTCTTTCATCTCATTGTCTGCATTAAAGCCATGTCCCTCCTACATGTTTTTATTCGTCTTTCCCTTGCAAAGTATTCTGTCAAGATTTCCTTTATGTTATCCTATTTTACTCCATTTAGTTCTTCATTTTTCATCTCTCACCCACCTAGACATTTTATGCAAGTCTAATAAGGTTGTCCTGACATACACTTTGTGTGGGTTTTTAAAGTATGTTTGACTGGAATAATGCATTTTCCTCCCTTTTCATGTTGGGATGCAAACAAATCTTGACAAAGGTATTAAGAATATAAATGGATCAGTTCCATTCTTCCTTAAGTAAGCTTCTGCAATTTCTGTCTCTTTCTTCCTCTCTGTTATTTGTACAGTTACTGCATTATACCCACAAAAGATTTTTTTTCTAAGGTGATGGATTCAAACTTATTACTGTCACTTAGGCCTCCATCCAATTTACATGATGTGAATATGTGAATAGAAGAGACAAGAAGATGCAAGGACTCTATAAAACAATCACTTCCATTTAGGTTAACATGTGTATGATATTTGGTGAGTGAAATATATCACAGCAGGATAGGACTCAGTCCTTCTTTGTTCAGGAATCAGTGCTATCTGGCAGACCTTCGTGCAAAGGGATTGTATAAGCAGCAGATAAGATCCACAACAGCAGTTGAGGATGATTATTAGAATAAGAAAATTAGCAGCTAGCAGTCTCTTAGAGATGAAGGACAAAATGGTTCTCCTGAACTCACATGGGTTAGGTTCACCTCATAAGGAAAATTTGTTTGAATCCAGGATCTCCTCTTAACTAAGCTGGCACAATGATTTTTTGTAGAAGGGTAGCTGAATAGCTGTACCCTCCTTTAGAGTAGCCATGCACCAACCACTTCATCTGTGAGCCAATGATGAAATTCAAATGACAGAAGAGTGCTATTTAATCTATTTTAAATTTATTGGTCATGCAACTTATGTGGATGGATACATTAATGCACAATTAGTGATGGCTGATTTATATATGTATCAATTCAATTTATATAGCTGTCCATCTCAAATGCATGACTCTGGCTGGCCCACAACAATTAAAACTATATAAAAAACAACAACAACAACAACAACAACAACAAAAGAAACTTATATAACAACAATATAAAAAAACCTTACAACAGCACAATCAGTAGCCAGCGTATACTGAGAGCCACCACCAAAAATCAGCATAGACACTGTACAGGCCCCACCACACACCTGGATCCCCAAGCCTCATGGCAACAGATGGGACCCAGAGCATGCCTAGTGGGATGGACAGATGTAATCAGGGAGAGGCAGTCCTCAAATAACCCACTCCCATGACAAGAAGGGGTTTATCGGCCATCACCATAATCTTGAACTGAATCAGAAACATGCTGGTAACCAATGCAGCCTGCAGAGCAGAAGTGTAACGTCCACTGATCAAAGAACAAGCACTATCTGAAACTTGAATGCTCTTCCAGGGCAACCCCATGTAAAGTGCATTGTAGGAGTCCATTTGGGAGGTGAGCAAGGCATGAGTGAACATAAGCAGGGCATCCCAGTATAGGAACAGGCACAACTAGAGCAAAACATGCAGTTGTGCAAGGCCCTCCTGGCCATGGCTGCCACCTGTTCCTTGAATAAGAACCATAAGTCTATAAGGACCCTCAAATTGTGCACAGATTCTGTTTAGGGTAGTGCAACTCCATCTAGAACAAGTGGTGGAAAGTCCCCAGAACCAGGGAACCCTAAGCCACTCAATCATGCTGCGGTTGACCTGAAGCCTGTTGTTCCCCATCCAAACTCCCATAGCCTCCAGACACCAAGACAGGATCTCCACAGCATCACAGCATCATCAGAGTGCATGCTTACTCTCACTTTCTTTCTTTTTACATCTGTCACTGTGGTTGCCAGTCTTTTCTCACTTCAGTATGCACACTTCCTTGCTTAAAAACATGCTGGGTGGCATTGTGGGGGAAACATTTTCCCTTCCAAAATAGTCTTTGCCAGTTCTTTAGATCTTGTGTGCTATTTATCTGAGATATCCATAATAAAGAAGATAGTTGCTAGGACTATTAGTGAAATCTTCCAATTCTTCCAATCTAACTCATTAGCAGACTCTAATATTCCACTCGTAGAATCACTGAGTTGGAAAGGTCATATTATCAAAATGCACATTTACACAGCATTTTAAGAGAATATGTGTATTTAAATGTGTATTAAAGCAATATTGAAACACATTTTGAGGCAGAAATAATTGTGGTGGCAATGGAACTATAGGTAAAATTTGATTAATGTACAAGTGGCACAGAACTGTGCTAATAAAAGCATGCTGAAGTTACAATTATCATATGATTATGCATTCATGTTGTTTTATTGTCAGTGCTTCCATTCTGTCAGTATAGATTCAAAGCCATCCAAGATTTAAACCATATGCCAAATGTCTAATAAATTGCAAACTATTATTTTCTTGTTTGCATTTTGTAAGCTAAGGATTCTGACACTCTTGATAAGAAACAAAACCTAAGATAATGAAGAGGAAACTTGCGTGAGAGTTAGGGTTAGGGTAATAAGTCCTTGCATTACCTCGTCTCAATAAAAAAGAAGATATTCCTAAAACAGAATTCTACTTTGGCAATTTAATGTCTTGGAAACAGTCTTAGCAGAACTCTTGTTTTGGTGGAACAATTTCCTGCTGGCTTAATAACATGCTGCCTTGCCTTTATCATTATCCCGTGTCTTTACAGCTATTTAGCCAAATAGGCTATTCACAATGGCAGACAGGTATATATTTTCTGAGCGGAGATTAGTCCTCCTAAGATACAAGCATCTTCCTAATATTAATATCACTGGCCATGTAAATTATCAGTGATGAGTCTGCTCACAGGAGCATATCTTCCTGTAAAGCTTTGGGGATGTGCTATGAATTTTTCCAGTCATGGTGCTATGATGGCTTAAGAAAGAGCAGAGGGGTATTTTGCAGTACCCAGAGCAGTAAGATAAGACTCTTAAGATCAAGGTCTGGAGATGACAAGATCAGCACCATGTGAACAGGGGCGAAATTTGGAGGATTGCAAAGCTGCTGTGGTAACATTCTAAATCACTAGTGAGGACTGGGTCTTAGAATGTGAGGATATGGGATCTATACTATCACTTCTGCTCATAGGGGGGTTATGCGCACATCATAGCTGGCATGTCCTCAGCACTGAATGGATTGGTGGCATTGTTTTTGCTAACAGATAACATGTTACAGTCATGAGAATTTGAAATGTATCAGATGGATGAATGGAAGGAAGAAAGGAATCTTAAGGGTCTCTATGTTCAATACCAAATAGTAGCCCTATATATGTATCGTTGCCCCGATTTCAGAGTGTGTATTTTTGAGATGTTTGACTGGTTTGGAAGTCAGAGCAATGGATCACTGGACACTTCAAGTATTTAATTTATGTATGGTCAAAATAGACAGCATTAATTATTGATACCAGTGGGAAGCAATTGTTCAGGCTTGTGTTTCTGCTTCCCTGACTTACAACATCACCTATAGAACATTTTGTTCAAAAGCATTAACCTAATAAACCAAATTACCTGTTGGCTGATGTAGGTTGAAGAGCTTTGATGACAAAGCCTGCAGGATATATCAATTTATAGACAAAAATCACATTGAGTAAAGTTTGTCTCTTGCATACAAGTGCCGGCTGCCTGCTTCTGTAGCAGCTCTGAGTATTAAATTACCCTCCCCTTATTTGCTGAAAGTACTGCTCTTATTTGTTTGTTACACATCACTTTAACTTTGCTGTCTACACTTCGTGACTGGAAAGAGTCACTTGGATTGAGATGGGTGGCTATATAAATAAATAAATAAATGCATAAACAGATAGATAGATAGATAGATAGATAGATAGATAGATAGATAGATAGATAGATAGATAGATAGATAGATAGATAGATAGATAACTCGGCCGGCCAGCCAGCCAGCCAGCCAGCCAGCCACATGGGAAAATAAAATCATGCTGCCCTTCATTGAAATTTAATTTAAGTTTGAGGAGATAGGGATGATGCAAACTGCTGGAAAGATTATTGTTCTATGAAAAATAGGATATATACATGGAGCCCTTTACTATTTTATAACTATAGTATATGCAAGATCCTGTATTTCATCCTTGAAAATTCATCAAGAATGTCTTCTCTTTTGGGTGAGAGGGAAACCAAAAGCTACTCATTTTGTAAAAAATTGAATGGTCAGAAAAAAATGCAGAACAATTCTTAGGTCTCAGAACTAATTTAATTGGTTTAAACTTCCATTTGTATACCAGGCAGGAGAATATATAAAGGATAGCATATATGCATTATTTATTAAAGAAGGGAATATATGCACAGAATAGATAATTGAAGGAGAAAGTTTACATGAAGAAACATTTGCTATAAAGCCCTCCAATCTTTTCTATCATGCAAGACCTAGAACATGCTGTTTTGATGGGGAAAATGTAACAAAGATAGGGAGGCAGTGGGACAAAGAGAATGAAATGCTGCTAGCATTTATTGAAACAGGAACATCAATCATCTGAATAGCTTTGATGTTGTCACAGCTCTTGCTTGTCTGTTTGATAAGCTGGAAGAACAGACAACTTCTTCAGCCTGAGCTCTGAACAATGGAAATCAATTTCTTAAATAGTTCTGGTGTATATAAAAAAAATAATAAAAAAAAACAAAACAGACTTAACACTGTTAAGAGTAGTTTTTTATTATATATGTTGTGTAAGAATTGGGAATAAAACAAGGGTGGGGGGAATATTTCTGATCTGTTTCTGAAATATTCTGTGCTACAGTGAGTTTAGACCACCAGAATGGTTGCTGAATAGAATAAATTGAAACTAAAGTACCAGGACAAAAGTCAAATTATGACTCTGACTATTATTATTTTTTTAAAGTCAGAATTCAGATAAGTTGTTGTAAAGAGCTATATTTAATACTGTCTGGGGACATTAAAATTCTCTGATGTGTTTTTATTAATTAAACTTTAATATTTGGGATGCATATTCTATAAAGAATATGAAAATGGTCTTTATACGCTCTGGTTTTGAGTAGCAGTTGTAAATTTGGTGGATCCAAGTCTATATGCTTACCAATGGTTACATGATTAAGTCATTTGCCACCTTGTACATTCAACAAATTATTATAGTTTGGGTGTGAGAGTATACTGCACAGTTGGTGGGATGTGTACAACAGTACATTCACTTAATGATAGTCTATTAGACATTCCAGTTTGCATAGAATAGTGTGACCATGCTTGAGATAAATCTGGACTTTGTTTTTGCTTGTGTCATACTGGCCAAAACGTGTAGAGCAACAGTCTCCCTAGTTTTAGCATGAAATGCTGCAGGTGGCAAGGGTATAACCCAAGGCTGATATTTTATCTTACTAAAAAACGTTACATAAAAACCACAACTGACTCATGTGGAGGTGAAATCTATGGGCCCAATCCAGTGATGACCATGGTATATAGAAGTATGGGGCTTTGAATGTAAGAGCAGTAAATGTTAAAGACAATTAGTAAATGAATAAATATATGTAAATATAAAAATAATTATATTTAAGATGTGAATGGAGGACTAAACTAAAGCCTATTAAAGATGAGGAAAAGGACTGAGAAAGTTTAAGATGTGTAAATGTTGGTAGAAAAGTTGTGGCTGATTTGGACGGTAAAATAATAGTAAGTTGAACGTACTGAGAATGGGGTATTTTCACGTGTGTGAAAAAATAAGACAGGATCAAGAATGAATGTGTATTGAACAAATGTCAGCTGAATGAGAAAGTGGGTGACTAATATGAAAGAAGTACACTGAGATGGTTTAGTGACATGAATGAGCAAGGATCAAATATCAAAGCAACGTGTGAATGAAAGATGAATGTTGAAAGAAAAGAGATGGTTGGATGGAGTTGAGATCCTCAAGAAGAGAAAATGAGAAGTTTAAAGAACAAAAACCAGTCTATGAACATGATAGAAACAAGAATAGTTTTCAAGGACAGAAATTTGCAGAGATGTATACTGAAAGTAGTTATAAAACTTTTTTCTTTATTTCATGGCTTTCGTTTCTTTGGTTTATTATCTTTTACTTCAACTAGCACAATGAATATGTAGATAAGCGTCAGCATGGTTTCTTACACAGTTGAGGTTATTTATTTTTACACACGTAAGATTATTTTTTGATGAAACATATTCATTACTAACAGCCGACATGGCTAATAATGTGAATAGCCGCAAGAAGCTCATCTATTCCAGAAACATCACATGAGGCTTCATGCATAATTTTCAGTTCCTTTATCAAGATCTGTTTTCCCTCATCCAGTAAAAATTCTGAAATGTATTTTTCTTTTTAACTGAGAAACAAGCTTTAGGCAAAATTGAGTTGTATAGTCAAATTTGTCCACTCTTGTCATCAGTGCCTGGAGAGTTCCTCTTGGAACTACAAGCTCTTTATTCTGTGGGTCCCAAATAGGGATTTACAGAAGCCCTCTGAGAAAGTTGACTAGTGTTGGCAGAACTTATTTTTGTATTTTCCCTTAAGTTATGCTGACTTTTCACTCAAGCAGAAACCTCCAAATCCACCTTGAAACTTTGTTCTGTGTGAAATTATCTTATCACTCAGAAACATACCTAAACAGGAAGGGGGAAAAAAGACTGTCCATAGATCCCAAGCCCATTACCATAATATTAGGCATTGAATCACACTGTATTTGAGCACTATGCTAAATACTGTGTTAAACTTCTAAAATGTCTCCCTCCCCCTCCCCCTCCCCGTGTTTGTGGATTGTCAGTATTAATTCATAATTTATCATATTTTTCCATTGTAAATATATTGTTTAGTTGAACATTTTACATGGCTAATTGTTAATGAAAATAATGTGTCAGGTTTTGGGAGGTTTTAAGCATTTTGTTGGCCTGTTTTATGCACAGAATTTGAGTAGAGTTTATTATTTCTAAAAGAAAAACAAATTCAACAATATCATTTCATCTCCCTAATTGCATACATGGCTGCATTCGAGTCAGGGTTTTTATGAAATCTGTTTCAGTAAATTTGAAAAATTCACTTTACTGCAGCATAGATTTCCTGATTAGTTTCTTATGTTTAGAGATGCAGCATTCATACTCTTCCCTCCTTCTAACTCTTCTGTAACTGAAGGAATTTGCTTGAATATTCATGGGGAGATCATACAAATGTTATAAATAAATCTAAACAATAATAATTCTATGCATAGGCTGAATATTATTGTTTCCCTTTACCATGAAGTTATCTCCTTTTTTATTCTGGCAACTGAGAGATGTAATGTACTGCTGGCTAATGCTATAGTTTAGTTTCAGACAGTCTAGGTTGAGTTTAATACATGTATGTTCCTTGTCATGTATTTAAGAGTCCACCTGAACCTTCTTTTTCCACTATAGACTCAGATATCTTTTAGGGATAATCTAAGCTATTTTTGATATTAGATTTTACTATTTAAACATTCCATCATAGTGTTAAATTATTATAAATTATTTTGGAGCTTTTAAATGGCTTTGGACAGATTTTCAGGAGTTTGGTGACTGAAGATTCCATTCTATGTTTCTGACTTTGCAATATCTCTAAAAAATTGTTGCAACTTCTTTTTCACATACAGATAAAGATGACCATAGAGGTTGAGTAGTGTGATAGATACTTAACTATTGACATGAAAAGCTGACCAAATGAGTTTTATCACATCTGCAGACCTGACCTATCAGACCACTTGGGACTGCTGTTCTCTTGCTCTGCTCCTTATGTCTCTCACTCTTCAACTAGAATTTGTTTGACAGTTTTACTTAGAAGGAGATGAAAAAAAGAGGAGGAGAAATGCAGATTTATTCTGCAGCTTTTAAAAATCCTCGTTGCTCTTTCTTTTGTGTTCATCTTCCTTTTTCTAGATTTGTACATGTATATGCAAGTCTTTCCTTGTCTCTCAGTAATTTTGTCTGACTTGTAATGTAGTCCTATTAATTTCTATGTCAAATCTCGCAGCAGATTTTCCTAATGTTTCAGTTCCACTTTTCATTCCCTACTTCTCGCAGCAAAACTAAATTTATTTAAAATCCTCCCCCCCCCCCTTTCTGCTACTTGTCTGTCTCTCTCTGGTCTGTACTGAGACTTTTTTTTATTGCATGAGTGAATCTGAAGCATTGCAGTTGCTGAAAGACTACTGTGAATAGTGCAGACAAATTATTTATATCATGTTTTATATACAGTAGGCAATAGTAATAACAGTTTTTTAAGAAACAAATTGCCCAAGCAAGACATAAACTATGCCAACCAACCAATTGTCAGAATGTGGTGGACTCTTTGATCTTTCTTTTTAATCTGTTTTGAACATTTTTATTTTTAAGTTGGAGTAAGAGACAGACTCTGTGGGTTCAACACAACTTCTCTGTAGCCTCTTTGTTAATAATTTGTAAGTGGCTTTCTTGTCCTTTCCTCATCCTAGCTATCTGTACCCCAAAAAAGATACAAGGAGAATATTTCAACCCTTAAAGCTATCTAGCTGAAACTGATCTCTAATAGAACTACTAACCATGCTAAGTTGGATCTTGGGGAGTTACACAGCCCTAATGGATATACATCTTATTAAATAACTCGTAGTTAATGTTTTAATTAACATTTTAATTTATGCATTAGATTCACTGTCCACTCACAATCTCTGGGAAGGTTTACATATATACTAAAAACTCTATTTAATGGGACAAGAGCTTGGGTGAGTAGGAGAACAGACATTTTATATACAAGAGGTCCTCCTTTCATGGAACTTTGGTCTGAAGTATTGTCCTTGTGAAAGTTATAGATGGTTTTTCAAACTGCACTATCTATAATATGGATATGCTTTAATGTTAATACATTAATTTAATGTTTGTTGTATTCTAATAATTCATTGTTGTTATTTGTACTGCTTCAAGATGAATATGTGAGAAGTGGTATAAATAAAATAATTGTACTATGGATTTCAGATATTTTTTCTTCCTTTTCCATGGGTAAATTTTGATAGCTTTATTTCCAATGTCCCTGCCCAAACAGAAACTCTGAATTACATTTCCCCACTCTATACTGGTATTCCCAACACTGCTATCCTTCCATTTTGTTAGGTTTCTAAGATTTCTAGCCAATATAATTGATTCATACTGACTTAATCAGTTTCATGTTTCTCTTGTCACCAATCTTTAATTTTATTTGTGGTTTCCACCTTCTTCCAAATAAATTGAGACTTTACAGTCCATTTATACAATTTTCTTCTAAATGCCACATGCTATCGTATCCAAAATGAAGACACCAGATGCATGATTAAGGGCTTAAAAGGAATGCAAACTAATGTCACAAATTTATTTATGACACTGTTAGTGCATGGGGTGTGAAATGTAACACTGGTCTTCAATGAAATAATTTGAAATTGCTTGAAAAGATTGGCCATCATCATTCAAAAGGAGTTCCTGGGTATTCCATCTACCTTCTTTCACATGCACACCATCCATGCCACATAGGTCTAACACTGTAATGCTTGACCTTTGATTTAAGAAATAACATACTGTGCAGGAAAGTTTGTTCCATCTTCACTTTTTTAACTGGCATCAGTAGAAACAGAAATGACCCAAAGCTAACCCTATGTATTCAACTAATTGTGATAATCTATTAAAGACAATTTTAAAAGACCCCCATTTTTATCCTTAAACACTCTAAAACAGACACAAATAGCATAATAGAGTTGAAAATCAACCTTGAATGAAGACTAGTAAGCTACAGAAAGAGAGAAAAAATGCTCAGCACCATAACCAACCAAAGCCCATACCTTTGAATTAAAGGTAAGAGGATGGCTGCAAAACATTGCCTGGAAAAAGAGGCTGAGGAGAAGCTCTTTCTTCTCCCCATAAAAGCATACTCTGCACATGCACACTTTTCCAAGTTGTCATTCTACAGATTAATTCTGTATAATTAACACTTCAATTCTATTTATGCAAATGGGATTTGATCCCATGTCTTTCTTGAGCAGAATGGAGGCAAATGGTTGCTTCCTTCTGCCAGGAATAGGTCATTACATGAAACCCTGTGGAAAATATACTAGGATCTCTAACAATTACAGGAGATTGGATAAATTGATGACAAAGCTACAACTAAATATATTACAGGAAAAGGAAAGGAAAAATACATTAAAATGGAGGTGGTTATTAGAACTTGAATCTCATGCATTCAGCATTCACATCATGGGAGGCAGTAAAATCCTAGAACATCTCCATAGTGCTTAGTTGGGTTCGATTCAATTTTTATTACTTCAGTTTAGTTATGCCAGACCAGCAAATGTGAGTTCATTTGAATTCTTCCTTCAATGTTCTTCAAAAGGAGATAACATCATGCTATTTCATTATGTATTAAAATACAAAAGAACTTTCTAGGAGTCTTCAGCCATTTTATTTCTAGTTTACCTTTCAGATGTTTATTAATAGCTTTGTCCTAGTCAAGAATACTGACATCTACAGTTTTTATTTTGCCATCTATTATTAACACCTTAGCTTGACACTCAATTATTCTCTAGGGATTTATCCACGTTCAGCAATATATTCTGTTTTATCCTGAGATGGCTGAATCAATCTATTTTTTAGTCGGTGCCACTTTCCCATCTGTTCACTTATAAAACCATGTTATTATGATGTTTTACTATTAATGTGATTTAGAAAACTGCACAAAATTGCATGTAATACAAATACAGATTTATAGATAAAAATTGTCTCAAAAATGCATTTCTAAATGTATTTTTTTCTTAAAATACATATTTAAAAACCTATCTTGGTACACTGACCTGAAAAGTCTGTTGGGACATTTGTGAAATACAAATGATGGTGAATAATCCTTTTATTTGGTCTGATGATATGTTTGGCATCTGTTTGTATCATAATTGATACCTATAAAATTATGAACTACTTGGTATTATCTGTTTTAGATATTTACTGGGTCCACATATCACACTAAGGGCTGATTTTCAAACCCTTTTTGAAAACCATTTTAGTAAGATGCCTTGGTAATCATTTTGCAGTGATATGTCCTCATGATATCATCTGTATCTCATCTCTAAACCACTGCATAGGCACCCTAAAGTTGCCTTTAATCGTTCCATTATTAAAATAATATTTCCTTCTCTACTTGAAACAAGTCTTGTTGCATTCACATTTTGCAGTACTTCAATGGCACAGTCATGGCAGAGATCTGCTTAGCTCCAATTGCCTAAATCTGCTGTGGGCATACCTGCTCCCATCCAATCCTGCAGCCTTTTTGACTTAGACCATAAGAAAGACCAGTCTGGTACAGTGGTTAAGGCACCAGGCTAGAGACTGGGAGACTGGGAGTTCTAGTCCCACCTGATCCACAAAGCCAGCTGAGTGATCTTGGGCCACTCACTTTCTCTCAGCTTAGGAAGGAGGCAATAGCAAATCATGATTGAAATCTTGCCAAGAAAACTGCAGGAACCTGTCCAGGCAGTTGCCAGGAGTCAACCCTGACTTGAAGGCACTATATGTATATATGTATGCATGCAAGATAGACCAGTTAGTTGGTTTGCAGAGAACAAAACTGTCAACAAGGATTGCATTTTTAGTCTTTTATTTTAATTTTTTCCCATAGGACTAAAGAACTACCAGAAGATCAATATCCTATCAACCCAGGGTAAAGACAAGTTTGTTTGCATTTTGGTTTTGGTTTTGGTTTTTTTTGATCATTGAGGTATATGAGAAGAGTGGAAGTTGATTTCTTTGGGAGCTCCATCCAGATAGGTCATGTTTTTCTCTCTCTCCCCCCGCCCCCCCACCCTTTGGCTATCAGACTATAAATCTTTCAGAAAAATGATAGTCCTATAGACCTATGAGAAGAAAAGAAATTTGACTGACCAGTCAATGTTACATATGAGGTAACTGGATAAAGCAGGAGTGAACTCCATTCCAACTGATAAGTCATGGGTTTTGCTAGTTTGTTTTTCTTTTTTGCCATATAATTATTGATTTCCCAGAGGTTCAATGGTTATAAAGCAAAACAAATCTCAGTGAATTAATTACTTAATGACTGAATAGTTGGTGGAACATATTAGGGGAGTGGGATGATATGAGGAGTTGTCCAGCATACCAGCTTCATTCTTGATTTGTTTTTGTTTTAACTGATATTTATCTATTTATTGCTACTAATACATAATAAATACATGAATACATACTGTATATTTGACTGGCTATTGGACAAAGGAGGGATGTAGGATGAAGCACAAGAGAACACCTGAAGTTCCCCAACTCAGTCCTGCCCCATCACATGTTTTACCACCACGGAGACTGAGTGTTACAGTAATTGTTTTTCTCATATTAAGTAATGCAAGGTAAGAGGGGAAAGGAAGCTGGGAATTCTCCAAGCAACACTTCTGAAACTGTCCTGCATTAAATCTGTAAGAACACAGTCAAGCTCAGCCATGGGACAATACAAATGAAGTTGACATATCTTTCTGTGGACTCAAGGTCAGGAGAGGACATGTTAACATGGTCTTGAGGAAATGTCCTTTCCCTATATCTGATTTTGCCCCAACATGTTATGAAAACACAGCTATTATGATTGTTCATCTTAGTATATTTTATCAATACATCTCTGAATTATTCCACAGGGCTAGAACACTCATATAATAACTGTTGTAGTCCAAAATGCATTTTGGAATTGATTGTGCATTGCACCTCTAGTTGCCTGGTCATGGTAGAACATTTCCAGATATCTGTCAGGACTTCTCAGCTCATATAATTGCCAAACTCCACATTAGAGATTTTGCAACCAAAATTCCATTTATATCAAGAGTAAAGATTTCCTTGTCCCGTTCCTAAAATATTCTCTGAAGTTGAAATATACCTTCATATTGCTTTCTCATGATAAATGCACGAGCTACGTATATTTTATCTTGACCTTCTCATTGTGCATAAACAGTAACTGAAGCCCTGATGTTAGCTCTTTGTCTCCAAATAATTAGGGCTTTACAGATCCTTAAAGGGGCACTTTATTTCAGTAGGGATCCATGCAAAACTTCCTTTCATGAAGTGGCATCCCATTCTAACTGCCAGAAGAGAAAGACCCCACCATTTGACTTCATTTTGCATGCACAGCACATGCACAGAAGCTGCTATCAATTAGACAGATCAGGCAAACAATGTGAATCAACCTGTTTTGATACTTTATCAGGGTGGAGCAAGCACTTCATCATGCTGAGCAAAGTGATATGCCACTGTGAAGTGAAGTGTCTTACAATATATACTTCCTTATCAAAAGAAGAATAAAAGTAGTTTAATACAACTTCTGCAAAAATGAAAATTCCTAATTTCCTATGTATGTCATAGCTGTTCTGTTTCACGTCCATATTTTTTTTACTTTTTTTTAAATACATCACAATTCTTTCTTGCCCTGTTGTTTGAATCCTTCCTACCTTCCTTCCTTCCTTCCTTCCTTCCTTCCTTCCTTCCTTCCTTCCTTCCTTCCTTCCTTCCTTCCTTCCTTCCTTCCTTCCTTCCTTCCTTCCTTCCTTTCACTGTGAACTGCAAGGGTGGCTATTCATCAACTACCCCCTGGATTTGCAGAACTGGTTTCAGAACAGGAAGAGGATTTTAATGTAAGCTTCTATGTTCTGAGGAACTCTACTGCATAGTGTCTATTGACTTCTCACTCAGGAGAAATGTTGTTTGGAACAGTGGATAATCCACTGTAGAACAACTATTTTTCAATAATTGAATCTCTAACCAAAAGGACACATTTCCTTTTCTAAAATATTCTCCTATTGTTTAAATCAATGGGAAAAGATGGGATATTTAGTATTAATGAATTTATTATACAAACAGTGGATTAATGTCTTCAGAAACAACAATAAGTCTGACAATGAAAAGCAATATGTATCTATTATCAGTTATGAAATGTTGAAGGGATGATTCTAAAGGTCGATTTTCCTGTCCCCACAGCTTGGTTCAAAGCTGTTATCTCAGCATTTGAAATTGCTTCTTTCAGCCACTAAGCATGGTCAAAGTCTACATGTCCCTTTTTACCATTTCTATAAATAATTCTGCCTATCTGCCTGTTCTGTAAATCTGGATTCAGCAAGAAACATGATATTCTTCAATCTCTCTGTTAGGCACCACAGGAAGAAAATGCCAGGTTTTCCCCCACCCCCTACCTTTCTTTTTAGTTTGTTTGACTCAGCACAGGGATGACAGTAATTCTGACCTTAATTTGAAAGGACAATACAAAGAAGATTAGAAGGGAAGAGACTAAAAGGAGTTGAAGGAACAATGTAGAAATAAAGAAAATGAAGAAAAATCCCCAAGCTACAGAAATATGAAAAAGGCAAATAAAGCATTGTTTTGGAAAATAAATGAGTAAAATAAGTCTTAAAGAGTCAGATCGATTGCTTAGTAGCCCATCAGGAGTTTGATAAATCTCTTATTTTTCCTCAGAATACCTTAGATGATGTTGAGTTTACTTCATGCAAAGGCATGCTGTTCATGTTTAGTTCTAGATTAGTTTGTTGTATGAACTCAACTTACTGTGACTTATTCAGTAAATTGGTAAAACTGAGCTATCTTGGCTTGGATAGTTTTAAAGCAGAGATGGAAAACTTAGATCTTCAAGGCCACATGTGGAGCAAACCTATCCCCCCCTTTTTTTTAATCCCACCTTTATTATTCTTATAAATAACTCAAGGTGGCAAACATACTTAATACTCCTTCCTCCTCCTATTTGGCCCACAACAACAACCCCTTGAGGTGAGTTGGGCTGAAAGAGAATGACTGGCCCAGAGTCACCCAGCCGGCTTTCATGCATCAGCCAGGATTAGAACTCACAGTCTCCTGCTTTCTAGTCTGGTGCCTTAACCACTAGACCAAACTGGTCTAATGTAAATCCTTTACAGCCTCATATCTCCTTGCTAAAAATTGGTAACAGCATTTCCCACTATTTACAGTCACATGAGTCTGTGGCACATCCCTACAATAGGCTTAACATATGTTAAAATAAATAACCCTCTCCAAAAGAAACCCACCACAGTAAGGGAAGAAATAGCATCATCCACTTTGCAACGTTTCTCCAACAAATCCCAGCTTTGGGCTCCCAAAACTGTTCTGTGCTTTACTGCATCACTCAAAAGTCCCATTTGAAACTAGCAAGCAATTTTGCTTTTCATAACACCAAAGGTGCCAGTGAATAGGTTTAGAAATTGCTGTATAACTCATTTTGGTACAGCAGAATACATATTGTCTAAAATGTATTTAACCAGTCCAAAAATGGCTTAGATCAGTATTTCTCAACTTTGGCAACTTGAAGATGTGTGGACTTCAACTCCCAGAATTCCCCAGCCAGCCATGCTACATTGAACTTCTAAAATTAGCAGCAAGTCACTTAGATTTATACCATTTGAATAAGGTCCTTGCTACAAAATCCCTCACATTCCTGGATATTTTCCATAGTCAAAAAATACAGTCGTGTGCCAGCATTTGGAAGTCGAATACTGGAGGGAGTGTTTGTTTGGCTCAACTATATACTGTATGAATTATATTGAATTAATTTTGAGCATTTAGGATCTCATATTCTGCCAAGGCATGGTATAGGGAGGCCAATTGTGATAGCACTTATGAGTCCTATAAAATGGTTCAAGTTTCAGATAAAAAGATCTGATGAGAAAGAAAATAGGCAAACAAGTAATAATGCAGGATTTTTTAGCTGGGATGAAGGCTTGATTCATGACATGTTTGAGCACAATAGGGACATGATGCAAAAACAAAATATATAGCCATTGTGCAAAAAGTGGAATATTTAACTGGTTCACAAGAAACTTCCAGTTGTTAAAATATGCAAGTCTATTTGCAATAAAACAGAAAGTTCTGGCCTCATCTGCAGGTAGATAATTGGGAAGGAAGAAATTATTTAGAATCATAGGTCCATAGAATTAGAAATGGCTATTTGAGATGTCTGGAGGCTTTGTCAGAATGACAAAACATGTGTTGTGATGTCACAACAGGGGCTCTGCCCTTATATGTATATGTTCAAAGTCATACAAAATACATGTACAAATGGTGGAGTTTGTGTTGCAACATTGCAATACATGTTTTACCATTTCATCCTTGTTGCCCTCCCTGTGGGTGTCTATGGGTGCATTTAGGTCATGGGGTGCTGTCATCTACTCAGTGCAAGAATTCAAACCAAACCATCCCTGAAAAATGGCTGTCTAGACTTTGATTGAACATATCCAGTAAAGGGAGACTCTCAGCTCTTTGGGTAATTGATTTCACTATTAAATTTTCTATGAAGAAGGTTTATACCACCACCTCCATCAGTTGGAAACTGTTTTCTATCATTCTATGTCCTGCACCTTGGAGTAATGGTGAACACACCTTGAATTTTAACTTTGTGATATCCTTTCAGGTATTTGAAGAGTTATATTATAGTACACTTTAGTCTTTTCTTCTCAAGGCAGAACATTAGGTTATGAAGCATTTTGGATACAAAAGCAAAAAGTTGCTTCAGGGCACGCAGAGGGTCACACTTGTTTGGTCTCCTTGCTATCTGTAAGCTGGCCAGATACTCTAAAATATCTTCTTGCCTTTGCATCTGAAACACTGCACAACCCTATTACCACCAGCTCCTTCTGTCTATCTTCAGATTCTCTGAAACCTTGAAGTGTGGTGGACACAGTATTCGGGGTGGGGTGGAGGCTAGGAATTGGAATCTAATCTAAGCAGAATAATGTAGAGTGATTATTGTCTATGGTTTGGAAACTATACATTTTATTACAAAATTTCACTTGTGAATGACTCTTCCACATGGCTCATCTCTAATAAACTATTTGTCCCCTTGTTCTGCAAGACCAGAAGTCAATTTTCATATATGGGAGGTATACAAAATTCTGCTCTTTTCAACTGCACAGTAATGCTGAAGAAAGTACTGCACACTTGGAATATTTGCTCTAACCCACAATATGTTTACCATATAATTCATTGGACTGCTTTCTTTCATCATTATGGCCATGATGGCACTATTAGGACAGGACTTTGGGGCAAAAATCCTATTTAGGAGAATGAGCAGGACCACTTCCCCAAATAACCTGTTAAGCCATCTAAAGAAGGATCCTCACAAGAAACATTAACTCCAGAATTTAATTTTCTTTAACAGCATCAATGAAAATATGCTTTCTCTGGAGAGCCATAGCATTTTCAACAACTGAGGGCAAAGAGGAACAAAAGAGAAACTATAAAAAAAGGTTGGAGGTCTGACATGGTGGCGGTAGGGAATATGAAAAGGAGACAAACAAGGAGTAGTAGGCATTATCATATAGCATTGTCATACAGGACAGGGTTCCTCAACCTCAGCAACTTTAAGATGGGTGGACTTCAACTCCCAGAATTCCCCAGCCAGCCATACTGGGGAATTGAAGTCCACCCATCTTAAAGTTGCTGAGGTTGAGGAACCCTGATATAGGAGAAGAATGGAGCTTACTAACCCATCCCCAAGGAATGGATGAGCTGTGGGGATAACCTGCAGATTCTCAACAGCTAACAAAACAGAAAAAAATAAAATCTTAAAGAAATGACTGGAGAATAATAATATTAACTATTAACTATTAAATAAAATGTAAATAAAATTTATCAAAATGTTGTTTTTATCCTGGTTCCACTATCTGGTTTTTTTTTTCATGTGGTCTGAACAGACTACTCTAAATCCAAGGGTAGTCCACTTCCAAGGAGGAAAAAAAATACACACACACAATCATTTTCAAACTATAGGCAAGGCCCATTGTGAAAAGGGACATGTGAGAAGAAGATACAGTCAAGAGATCTTTGCATACAATGCCAGAGTGGTGCCTCCATTTAGGTCTGAGATGGAATTCTTAGCTAGTAGATTTGTGGCACACTTGTGCATGTGTGTGTGTGTGTGTGTGTGTGGAGGGAGGGAGGGAGGGAGGGAGGGAGGCTAGGAAAAATTCAAGCCACACCTTAGAGTTAAATAATATGAAATGACAGAAGGCAAGCTTTCAAAGAAACTTTGTAGTGTATTTATTTCTCATATTGTGAGCTGTAAATTCACCTATTTATGGAGCCACATTTTTCTCTATTGTTTAGCTCTAAAGGTGCTGTTCTATCATCAAGTTGGATGTCAAATAGTCACAACTCTGTCAATTTGATGTCAGGTTGTTGTTGAAATGAACTGACTTTCATTTTATTTTAATTTATTTTTTGCTTCAAGAGGAGGAGGACGAAACTGGAATGTATATGTGTGCTTCTCTCTCTCTCTCTCTCTGTGTGTGTGTGTATGTGTGCATGTGTGTAGAAGGGTGCTTACTGCCATTCTGACACCTACACACAGCAGCTGAAAGTTTGAGGGTATTGGCCCATGCTTCTTTCACTGCATTTCACCCTAAATGTTGTGGTGGTGGCATCAATGGAATATGATGGTTGGCCAATAAATGTGAATGAATGAATGAATGAATGAATGAATGAATGAATGAATGAATGAATGAATGAATAAAATGTACAATGAGCAGCCATTTTGTTGAATGATGGTCAGGCCAGTATGGAGGAATGATGGTGGAGATGAAAGTGAAGAAACTAGGGCTTAGACACAGGCTGCAAATAAAATAATTGCAAGGTCATTTCTTTAGAAGAAATCAACATCTCCTTCCAACATCCTCCAATATATTTGTGATTTGTGGATGCTGCAGTTAAGAAGGGACATGTGGTCTCCAAGGAAGGAAATAGCTCAGACAGTTCTGGAGGATCTTAAAACAGAAAGAAAAAACAAATCATAGCATATTTTAGGTAAATTTTAGCTTAGCTTTAGGGCAAGGGTAGACAACTTTTTGGTACCCAGAAGCTACACTCAATATGTGGGAATAGCAAGAATCTTCTGTTTTGGGATGGACATTAAATATTTCATTTTAAAAATTATTTTAAGCCTGTAATAGAATTTATACTATAGTTTTTGTGTGATTCTTCCTCAGAAAAATGCAAGAGCCAATCTTTTCAGTAACCACGGTTTAGGATACTCGTGAATTGCCACATATTATGGGAAACCATATATGGGCTTTTTGTTGAAAGAAGAAAAGACTGAATTGATGATTTCTGGATTTGGGGATTAAAAAGGGCCAAAGTGATGGGGAAAAGAATAAGATGATAATTACTTGATAGAGAGAAGGGTGAAAGGCATAACTATATGTTCTCTTTTCATTCCTTTTCTTTTTCTTACTTTTTATCTTTTTGTGGCTGCTGTTTTGCATACTTTTATTGCATCAAAAATTTTTAATAAAAATATTTTTTTTTAATTGCCACATATTATGGAGTTGAGAGGCTTAGACTGCATGCCCTAGACCTAGACTTAGGGAATGGAAATTTGAAAGACTCTGCCGATGCAAAGCACATGCTAGAACTTCATAGAAATTATCTAAGGACAGCAGATCGTATAAGTGCCAGAAATGCATGAATCATGACAGCTGAGGTAAATAGACTCCCAAGTTAGAAGCAATAAATATCTGCATATGAGGTACTAAAGGACACAGAGTGTGAGCAGACTTGCCTTTTTTATGACCTCTGCTAGGAAAAAGATGCTAGGATAGACAGGCATTTTAGTCTGATACAGCAAAGTTATACGATATTCTTCAGAATGCTGTTGATAAAATCAACTCCCATCAACTTCAACGTTATTGAGAATAATTTGCTTCTGTGGAAACACTTTTTAAATCAAGTTTTATGAATGTTATCAAGATTATGAGTATTCCATTATTCCTATTTCCTATATAATTCAAGTTGGGGGAGCAGGAAACAAGAGAATATCAACAGTTTTGTTTCTTTCCAAGTCTAATCTTTCACTTTGTGTATTTACATATACAGCCTTTTTGCAAGCTTCTCTGATTAACATATATAATGCAAAAATCTTGTGGTTTTGCTCAATATAACTTTATATTCTAGCAACTATATTTTTCTGTGCGTACATGTGTGTGTGTATGTATGTATGTATGTGTAATAAATATATTCAGTATATAAGATATCAGATTGCTAAGATTTTTATTTTAAATACGCTTTTTAAAGAATAACACATTAGTAAGATCACTTACTACTTTTCTTAATGTTTCAATAGCAGGTAGTCAGGGTTAGGTTTACATCTGGCAAAGCCATAATCCTAGGTCTCAGACATGTATTTTGGTAGTCCTGTATAAAACTGTTTTGATTTGTCTGAGTTACAGTGATTTTATAAATTTTCTTTCTGGGTAATGTGGATGCTTTCTCTCTCTCTCTTTTCTCTCACCTTACTTGATTATAAAGCTAATAGTCTTCTGTTGCTGTAGGTCATACACATATATGATGAATGGACAATTCCACAAGAGACATGAGCTGAAATTTCTTCTGTGCTTTGCATAAATGAGCTATGTATTTGAACAGGTTTGCTAGAGTAATATTTTTGATGAGCCGTGGCAGAACAGAATTTTGATGAAATTCATCTATATTTAATCAACAAAACCAGTTTATGGGGAAAGCAATTGCCAACCCCATTCATAACCAAAGACCTACAGAATATTAAAGTAGTAAAATGAAAAATCCATAATTGCTAGAATAATCCATAACTGGATGTGGGATTCTCTCAGACTCACATCTGTCTAACACTCTCAAACATGGATGGGGAACCCTGTTCATCCAGAGTATGCATTGTCTTCTAATGCCACAGGTGGTGTGTGATGATTACCAGAGTGGTATGTAGCACTGATTATGGATTGTGGTTGTGTGTGTGTGTGTGTGTGTGTGTGTCTTCCTTCAGCAAAATAGGTAAGTTACACCTTCTAAAATATTCCAAAACTGATTTGTACTATCTTCATGATTAGCAGAAAATGCTGCATGTGACACAGGTATAACTAAAGTTGATAGTAGATCTGCATTAACATGGTTTAGAGTTGATAAATACATGCATGTAAGTGAAGGTATAGGTTTAGTTATGAATGAAGGAGCTATAATTTATGACAGAAAGTATGAAATGATGTCATCTTAGTTGTGGTTATGTATGAAAGTAGGCATACATAGGTTCAGGCAGTTATGTTACAATCCAGTGAATTGTGAGAACGGAGAAATTACAGTTTGGGGGGAAAATGTGTGACATACTTAATAAATGTGATCTAGGGAACAATTATTCTGTTAGGTGACTTGAATGTATGGGTGAGAATGACTTGAGAGAATATAGAAATAATTGGCTAAACCCAGGAATGAATAAGTATGGGGAATATTTGCTGGGTATTTAGCAAAATATTAAATATTAAATATTCAAATTCTAAATATTAAATATTAAATATTTAGAAAAATATTTAATTGTTTATGATGAAAGGCTGAGGGAATTAGTGGAGGACAAAGGAGGAAAGTAGTTCTGAATGTAGGACAGACCATTATTTAGTGTCAGTAGAGAATCTTGGGGAAAATGGACATGCATGAAAAGGGGGGAAAAAAACCCAGAAAGTACAATGAAAGTAGGAAGACCTCAGGAAGAAGTGTGAATCTTGTACGAAAAGTATTAGAGAAAAGATTCATCTCTCAACAGAATGAATGGAGAATGAATATAAGGAAAGAGGATAAGAAAGTTGTTTGGAACAGAGTAAAGGATTATGCTACAGAGAGATACAGAGCTATGTGAAGTTCCACTAAAAGGAAGTACAAAGAAAGAAGCTTGATAGACTGATGAAGTAAAAGAGGCTGTAGATAGGAATTAATACATATAAGAGAATGGTGGATGCAAAAATAAAAGAAAGAAACCTTATAATGTATATATACAGAGAAAGAACATGAGTACATTGTCTGCAACTCAGACAGCAAAGAATAAAGATAAAAAAACTGGAGACAAAATGTGGGCCAGTTTTGGTGCAAATAAAGAATTGATTTGGTTGTGAATACGTAAATAGGGCTAAACAAGGAGCCTCCAGTAAAGTAAGCAAAGTAAAAAATAAAAGTAATGAAATGATTTGGCATGAAATTGAAGTGAGGGAATGCTAGCAGTATTTTAGGGAGCTGATAAACTCCACTCAGGATGAGAAGACTGAGGTATTCTTACTAAATGATCAATATCCAGGTGTTTTGAAGAGAATAGCAAAATTCTTATTTATTATGAATTTAGCTCATATAAACCATTTGGTGCCTTCAGTACTTATGCATGTATTAATGGTGTGCTGTATCTTTAAATTCTGTGACTTAGTCTTGGACCATAAATAAACAAATAAAATAGAAATCTGCATGGGGATAACAGCAGTATGCTTAAGAGTGGAACAAATTCTCTTACTATTATTGTTGGGAAAATAATTTGATTTCATTCTTTAAAAATGCTGAAAAACATTAAGTTTGCAGAAGTAGGCAAAATAACTTAAGAACTATTAAAATATGGATTTATGGAGAAACTGTTTTGTGACTTGTTTAATTTGTGCAGGAAGACTATATCTCTACCTGATGGTTGGAAGAATGCCATTATTGGTCCCCCATAGAAACAGAATGATGATAGTGAATGCAAAACTATAAGGGAATGAGTTTGTTTCGGAACCTGTTTAGCAGAATTCTTATCAAAAGGATGTGAGAGGTGATAAAAAAATTTGGGAAGCTTTTTGCTGGACAAAGGGTGTGAAGATTTTTCCTCTCCAGTAGGTACCTATGATAAAGTGAATAAACTTGACCTGTGGAGAGTTTTGCATGGTGGTGGTGTTTTATTTGTTGATTTTTCCCACTTCTTCATGTCTCATCACCACTTCCATGTATTGGAGAAGAAAGATTATCAGGTCGTATGCAAGTCTACCTGTTAAGAACAGATTCCTTCCAATGCATTGAGAATTGTAGAGTCAGAGTCTGTGAAGTGTCACAAGCAGCTTGCATGATCATGTTTTCTCTCTAATTGTATATATCACCAAAATCCCAGGTAACGCGTTCCCTTTACATTGTAAGGGCAGGACTTGGTCATGCTGTTGGCACAACTGCCATCTGATCTTTTTCACCACCACTTCCACTTCCACCCTGTGGATGCTGTTGCCATGATTATATATACTAATCCACTTAACCAGCTACTTCTTGCTTCTGACAAAGCGCATGGTGGTCCATAAAAGAGCTTTTTTAATCTCATTTGCATCTTTTTTGTTTTCAAGATTGTGTTCTTCAGTATACATTTTATTTTAGGACTAGTATCACAGTACAACAAGCTACAGTTCTAATATTTTTCTCAGTATTTGATAGAATATTTGAGGGGATAATATTAAAGTTTATATTTGTTCACTATAATTTTTTACAATATGTGAGAATATTGGAACTTAGTCTTTCCCTCCTGTTCTTTCTTTACACTCCCTTACCTAATTTATTAAAAATCTCAGATGTTAAGTTTATGCATCCCAGCTAATGATGATTTATTTCTTTTTTCCCACTTCACTCAGCTAAAATGATGAAAATACAGAAGTGTGATCCCTTCATTTTTTAGTGTTGTTGTTTTAATTCTGGAATGAGCTGCTAACCCTGCAGATAGAATTTAATAAATATTTGTTTTTAATTTGATTATTTTTTGTTTGATTTTGGTTCCATGGGAATATTCCTATTGATCTGAAAGTATACTATGTTCTGACATCTTTTCCTTTTAATGTAAATTGGAGACTCAGCCTATCTATGTGTGACCTTGTAATGGAGGGCACTGCAACATTATAAATGGGATATTTGGCTATTTGCCATGTGTACAGCTGGGGCAGAAACCTAATCCTCCTTCAGTGCTCCATTCTCCTTCACAATGTTTCCAGAGTTGTCAAATATAACTAAATAAATAAACCACATATTGTTTCCAGGCTGTATGGTGCATTGAGTAATGTTTACCAATTGCCAAAAATATAGAATTCAGGGAGGAACAAAGGCAGATGTTACACTTCCTCCTTTTATTAATAAATTTATAAGATTTTAGTATTAATATATTGAAGGATTGTTTGCAAGCCAGAACTTGTCTGTGGCTTCTTGAGAATAGATATGTTCTGCATGCCTGAAATGTATGCTGTTTGAGTGCATTTGTCATTTTGGTATGTTATTTATTTTGAAATACTAATGTTTTTCTGTTTCAAATAAACCTCAGAAAGTGGCTAATCAAGAACGCATAGCTATACAAAAAAGAAACTAAAATACTATACACATAAGAACAAGAAAATCAGGAGCAGAGAATCTAGGGATGTTAGGTAAATTTGATTAAAAGATGTTCACAAAAATAAGCATCATCATTCAAATATTTGAAAGCAGGATCTGTCGGTGGAGTCAGCTCAATCTTATGAATTGGCTCCACATTTCAAAGCAGCAAACTGACTCAAGAAAAGCGATTGTTCTGGAACATGGCTAGGCAGATGGATAGAGAAACCATGTTGTTATCAAAGGATTTCTAGGCATCCACAGCTAGCCATCTTGATGGGAAAAAAATGATGACATAAATATGCAGTAATATCATGATACATTTCATCAAATACTCCCCTGCCCCACCTTTGGAGATTATGAAAGGATCATAAGGAATAGTGTTTGAGGCCAGAACAATTTTTTATGCAGGATTAAAATGAATAAAGCAAAAAATAAATAAATAAAAATAAAAAGAATGTGATTCCCAATTCAAGAGCAGATAGAAGCTTCCAAACAGAGCCCAATAATACAGTAGTAATGAGACTGGGCTCAAGATGGAAACAGAACAAAGAATTTGATTTAAGAATGAAGATAATCTAGTAGAGAGTTCCCAGCCCCTGAAAAATGCTAAAACTAAATTAACACTGCAAAACATGAGTAGGTTCAAAGCATATAAAAACAAAAAGGAAAGTATAATGGAGTGCACTATTTTAGCTAACTGATCACTCATGGGAGTGGGAATGCTTCAGGACTCATTTATTTCTCCTCTCCCTAGAAAGCCTCTGATGATATGGCCAATTTATAGGTATTGACATGAATACATTCAGTAGAGGCTCTCTTTGCTATTGGATAAACTTCTGAGGCAGGGGCTCTGAGCATGGTGAAAGCATTATTCCAAAACTCTGTCCCTGGCTGTGTGAATAGCACAAACTTTGCCTTCTTCTGGATTATTCCATATTTTACCTGTGGAATAGGCTGCATCCTGTTTCTACAGATGTAAATATTGCATCATGTACATTTGATTCCCTGTGACATGGTGGTATCTATAATACTGTAGTCTTGTGATTGAGTTTCAAGCTTCAGTTGCATGCAGCAATATAAGGAGAGAAAGGTAAGAAAGCAACATTATCTTTATGTCCAATAGCTAATTTTTGATGTAAAAATTGTTTGTGGCTAATTTGACTGTACCCGTATGGCCAGAACACTTACCTGGATGGATGGATGGATGGATGGATGGAAGGAAGGAAGGAAGGAAGGAAGGAAGGAAGGAAGGAAGGAAGGAAGGAAGGAAGGAAGGAAGGAAGGAAGGAAGGAATTGCAGAAAGTTAGAATTAATAGTAGAGAATATAGGGTTCACATTAAAGTTCAGATCTGCTTGGGAACAATGGAGATACCATAAGGATGAATGCTCAGCAACAGCAATGCAGTTAAAGCTGGAAATTGTGACTCCTGCATGAGTTGGCAACAAAAAGAAAGACCACATTCAGCCTTCTGAAATTGTGAGAATGCAGTTTCCATAACAACGTCCCTTTAGCTTTTTCTTCAAGTTCTGATGTTATCTTTTCATGTCACTTTTCAAACTTTCTTTGCTGTGACAACAACATTCATTTGATGATGGCAAAAGCCTTGATGTAAGTTTGAGTTGCTTTTATTTTCCAGAGATATGAGTGATTGGATTTCCTAGTTAGATAATCCTTGCAGAGAGGAACATAAATCTTCAATATCTAGATTTGTTATTTTTCCATTTTTTTAAAGGGGAGGGGGAACAAGAGTAGCTTTAAGCAATTGATGGTATAGGCTCAGTAACTATGTATGAAATAACAATTTGCCTTGTGCATCCTGACCACACCTAGGCTTAATTATCAGTTTTTATGACTTTACAGAGAAGAGATTATGTTACTTTAATGCACTTTAATATTGCTCAATTTAACTGTAGTATACTGCACAGCTAAGGGATGTCTTATGAGGCTATGCATTCTAGCAGTTTTTTTTTTTTTTAATCTCCTTCCCACTCCAGGGCAAATCAGTGGTAGGAAAACTATTACCTATACCCAAAATTAGAAGTTCAGTCCTCTCATTTGCTCTATCAGCGGTCATGGAACAGACATTGCAAACTAATACAAACTTCGTAGCAAGCACCACCAAATCAGCAAGCAAACATAAAAAGATATATATGCTGTTTAAATTTTCTGTTGACTTGTTTGTCCAATGAATACATGATCATGATTGGTTTGACTGCAATTGTCAAAATCATGTCTAATATTATTAAAATATATGTTTCACCGTAGACTGTTCTGAAAATAAACACTTTATTTTTCAAATACCTCCCTCCTAAAAGCCAACTGGCAAGCAGGACTTTGCATCCCATATTTTGATTGATTGATTATGTGCCATCAAGTCATTTTCGATTCCTAGTGGCCACAAAGATTTCCTCCATGATGATCTATTTTACAGTAATTTTAAGTGTGTCACAACTCACATCAGCTTGGCTGAATCATATCACAGGGAACCCATATTCAATCCTTCTCAGTGAGATTGCCTTTCTGTAGAAAAGTCCCCCCCCCCACCATATATCTGCACTGCCCCTTCCCTGTAGGTTTCTATTATAGCTGTGAAGACATGGATCTTTAGGAAAGCATTTGGGTACAATGTAGATGAACTCATCTGTTTTGGGTGGTGTTCTTAGTGGATAATGCCACCATACTGTGTTGATTGTTTTCAACTCTGGTGACTGTTCATGTAAGCCATTCAGAGCTTTGGGGAATTGAGTGGCATAGAAGCTATAGGAAGTACATATATAAAACAACTTTTTGTACAATTAAAATGTTTTCCTGACTTCTATTTTGTATGTACATCAGTATCAGGCATGGGGCCAGGTTACCTGAAGGACCTCCTCGCCCCCACGATTTCAACCCGTCCCACCCGATCTCACAGAGAGGACATGCTCCGAACCTGTCTTTCCTGTTGGATAGGATCAGCTCAGGAAAATTTGATCCCATCATGCTTTCTTTTCTGTTCTGAAGGGAAACTTATCAGCAGGATGCATAAGGATTTTCCTGGAAGAATTAGCTTGGCAGAGTTTGCCTTCCAATAAAAATCAGAATAACTAAAGTCCCCCATTACTATGACTTCATTCCTCTCTGAAATTTGCTTTTGGAAGCATCACCCACGTCTTTTTGGTTGGCTGGTCAGTAATGGGTTCCAACAATGATGCTGATTTCAATCTTTGTTCCAGTTACTTTCATCCAGGAGCTCTCAACAGGCCACCAAGTTGATTTCCTTACATTTCTGGGGAAAATGGATATTTTTTTAAACAGCACAATTTATTCTCCTTTTCTTTTGCTTCTGAATAAGTACCTTCAATTCCAGATATAGTATTCCAGTCATTAGATTCGTTTCACCAGACCTCAGTTATACTTACTAAATCATATTTGTCTTTTTGCAGCAGGAGTGCAAGTTCTTCTTACATATTTCCCATACCCTGAACATTAGTATATAGACAGTGAACTTTATGAATTAATGCTGTTTCTTATTTTTCACTGAGTGGTTTAATAGGCCCCAGTTTAGCTATTATGTTACCTGCTCCTGCAATGTACAAGTCTTAATATGAATTCTTACTTTTTGGTTTCCATCTTTAAAACCCTGAACCATTTTGAAATGCTTCAGCCAGGCATAATACTGCAAAGTTTTGTAAGGTACATTCTAACTAATGCTAATAGTCCAACATGTAGAAAATACAAACCATGGTCCCAGTCTCACATTTTTTCCATGGGTACCATTTCTGAAACCACTCATAGTATTTTTCCCTTTCCAGACTTTTTTAATGGACTTGGAGAATGAATGGTTCATCTTCTTTTCTAAAGTCTGAGGTGATATCCTTATAGTTGCTCTTGGTGATTTCAGAAATGCCTTGCCACTGTGTGGTGAGAAAAGGCAATGGTTCCTTTAGTGTCTTCTCTCCTGCTCACTCACTTTAGGTAATATAGGAAGGAAGCCTGGGCTGAGAATGCTGCCTCATGATGGAGGAGAAGATGTTAACTCTGGGCAGTTTAAGGATAAATAGAATAGCCATTTCATGAAGGACCAACCATCCCATCTTCTGACTTCATTATTCAATTCCCCTTCTGAGCAGAATAGTACTGAAGATTGTCATGGAGAACCAAACAGTCTACTATGGTTAATAAGAGAGATCAAAGAAGCAGTACCTGTTTCTACATGTGATTCCTTTATACCAGTGTTGTCCAAACTTGGCCACTTTAAGATGAGTGGACTTCAACTCCCAGAATTCCCCAGTCAGCATCCCCACTCATCTTAAAGTGGCCAAGTTTGGACAACACTGCTTTATACAGTCCCTCTGCCTTTCTTTGGCAAGAAAGTGGCTACCTGTCCTTTTGCAGGGTCATACTGACTTATGCATCATTTTCTTCAATGCTTCAAAAACTGGGCTTAGCACTGCTATTCAGAGGAAGAGAAGGACTAAACAAAGATTGTTGCCTGCTGAATTACGCCAAAGCCTATTCACTTCCTTTGTTTCCCCATGTGGAGTAGAATAATATTTGCAAATCACCTTTATTTACTTCATATAAAAGGCAGTGACAGTTCTCTATTTTTCATTTATCTACTTATTTAGTATGCTTATAAATCTGGAGGGCTCTGGGCAGCATACAATAATATACAAAATAAAAATAAATACATATAAATCATTTATTTATCCTCACTTAGCCATGATATCTGGAAAATAAGTGAGTTATGACCTGATGAATGCAAGGAGTTTTAGATTCTTTCTGAGCTTGCTGTTTAGGCTTCCTATTATGCATTTTTGCCACTTATCCATATTTCTGTCTGTCAGATTTTCTGCAGCATTCGAGTATTCTTTTTTAAGGAAGTGCTGTGCAGAACATATTAGCTCCTTTCTTCTACTAATTCTCACTCATTGTTTTTAAAATTTCCTTTTAGAAAAGGAAATTGGTGAAATTCTCAAGGTAGAGTATGATGTTCTTACACTTACTTAGTTACATACTAGCCAAAAGTTATGTATGTCCTTATTTTCCCATTCTCAGGTTAAAGATACCATGAAGGGGCTTCTTCCATTTGGGCTTTTCCAAAAGCTGAACTGTGAGAAGACAGGGAGGCTTCAAAGTGATGGAACGATGTAAAATAGGAAAGAACAACACTATTCATTTCTGCCACCTCCAGTAATAAAGTAATATCCAAAACACTACTGAGAATAAACGATAAAGCAATTCTCAGGCACTTTAGGAATAAGGTAGAAAAACAAAACCTCTTTCACAGGGAAGAAAGTGTTTGAGAAACAGCAGGCAAAATTCCTCATGTTCCCCTCTTTGCTATGCTTTTCATTTCTGCAAGATCTGAATAGGAAAGAAAGAGGTAAGGCAAGAAGTATGCATGAAGCTGCCAATAGCATAATAAATTTAACTCTGAAATAAATGATACCTGTGGGTAATAGGTCTGAAATTGCTGGGTTTCTTGGTAACAGTATATAATTATAACTTGCATAGGTTCTGTAGGGCAATGGTGCAATTATCACCCTTATTTCTAACTTTCAGAGAAAGTGTTAGTGCAATGTTACTCATGATTCAATAGCAGGGGACAAGAAACATTGGAAAGATAATAGTAACACGTATTTCATATGCTTTTATAATCTCTCCACATAAAGTCTTTTTTCTTTCTTTCTTTCTTTCTTTCTCTCCCCTTCCTTATTGGGCAATCCAAAAATGCAAAATGCCATGTGAATCCATCCACAGAGCTGCCATGCCTTAGCAACTCAATCTGGCTACTACAGAGCCTTTTTTTTCCCCCCTTCCATAACTACCAGGGAATGAGTCATGAGCGATAGGGCTATATTATACCAGCAGGCAGGTTATGATATTGCCTGTCTACAATCACAAGGAGGTCTCTTTGTGTTGCTGCATAATCACATGATAATTACTGGGCAATGGGTGATGAGTGGTGTTTTAGCAGCCTGCTTACTATTTTTTAAGCTTAATTTGCTCCATAATATCAAAGGCCACTGTTCTGAATGTTGTTACAGAATTCAATACATGCTCATGTCCATCTGTTATTGTTTTGTTACATAGCCATCATAGAGAAATTGTTGATTTGGTGTCAACATGGCTAGAGTCACTTTGTTTGGTTGACTAATTATTTGAGACAGGAGACTGTCCCCCCCCCCTTTTTTTTTTTTTTAGGTTTGAATGAAGCAGAATAGTTCTGCTGACTTCATTTTTACTGACTTGGAGTTTCAGGATTTTAAGTTTTAGGTTCATAGGAAACACTCAGATTGGATTCTAAATGAATTAATGGTTAATGTTTTTAGCTTTCAGTTGCAGCACTAGAAAAGATATTGAGAAAGTATGGAGGGAGGAAGAATTTCTATGTCCAAATGTCAGATTTCTGACAAACAGTTAACAGTATATTTTGCATTTCTTATATTCTTTAGATTATTTTTAAAATCCAGCATTATTTATTTACAACTTGTTCATGAACTTTCCTGCAAGTAAGGGTAGTAATTTACAATGAAAAACACAGGAGTATTACAATAAGGGGGCAAACTGTTTGCCTGGAGTCAATCCTTCTCTTAAGTACATTGGAGATATATAGATTTTTTTATTTTTATTTTTATTTTTAATATAATTACTTAAAACCTTATAAGTTGGACACATGAAGGAATCTCTCTTTTTTTGGAAGAGACATAAGTAAAAGGTGTTACCACTTATTAAGCATAACCATTTTTTTAAAGATTCCTACCTCCTTGAAATTATGTTCTTACTAGCATGCAGATTTATGCAGATTATAAATGCAATCCTAAATTTGGTGCTTCAGAATCCCCACTGTGAAATCTTAGTTCAGTATGTTTAAGACTGCAATGATATTCAGCTACCCAATTGAAATTCAATCACCTAAGATGTTTTAACAGCATATTCTTTTCTACTCAGAAGTAAATCCTACAGAAATCAGTGGTTCTTCTCTGATAAGTATTGTAGCATTAATTAATACCTTAACTAAAAAAAAAAGGATCCTTTTCTAATTAGCATTTATGTTGAACAATTAATATTTAGTACAGTTCAATTTCTTAACAGAAATATTCTGAAAAGAATTGAGAATCTGTCTTTTCCCAACAACACGTAAAACAATATAACAAAAATGGGCAAACAGGACAATAGTAAATTTAAATTAAGTCAGTGAAGTAAACTTAACATATAGGGATTCAAAACATCAACAGATGGGACTTTCAAAAGATTAAGCATTTTTCCCTTGTTCATTTATTCTCAGTAGAAAACAAATACTGTTGAACATTTGAGCTCCCAGGAAGTGGAATTTAGAATAGATCTTGCACTTTACAAAATGAAAAACAAATTATTAAATTCTATATAACAATGTCTGGCATTTGAACAGATATTATTTGAAGAAACCAGTATGCACAGAAGTATATTATCTATGTGACAAGGATTTTTAATGCTGATTACACTCTGTGATCAAAATGTCAAGAGCTGGGTAAATTATTCAATAAAACACTCTAGTCACCATGTTTTGAAATATTCTGATGCAACTTTGTCTAAAGGTGTTAAATGGCAAAATGACTAGAATGTATGAGTAAATAATGCTTGCTTTACTAATCAACACTTAGATGTTAATGTCATTAAACAATCTACCTATTTTCATAGGATATGAATTGAATTAGAATTCTCCTTTGATTTTTTTTTAATATTATTTATTACTCATTTTACAAAAATGAATAGAAAAATCTTTGGATTTGGATGGGTATGGCCTACATTATAAGTCCTCCACTTTTTTTTTTTTAAAGCTTTTGTTTGAACAACATCTGGACAGTTATTCCTTGCTGTAAGACTCACAATATTTCTTGGGCATATCACATGAATGAGCCTGTCTTTTTCTAAGAATAATGAGGGCATGGTTTTATTATTAAAAATGTAACTTTTTGGTCTTTGAAATAGAAATGGATTTCAATCTCCCTTTATATATTAATTATTGATAAATGGAGCCTGGGAGACAGGTATTAAGCCTGGCATGATTAAAGATGGACCATTTTTAATTTGATATCTCTAACAGTGACAGAGGAATCCAGTTTAATCGAGTCATTTATCAAAAGAGGATAAATCAGAAGTATATAAGTGGATTGCACTGGGAACTGGAAGTGATGCAGAAGTCTGAGCTACTGCTATACAGATGATGCACTTGTAAACATGGTAGGGAAAAAGAAAAAAAAGGAAACATTCAATAGCATCTTATATGTATTGTAAAGTACCAGATTGAGTATGTATCTGTTCAAATATAGAGGATGAGTTTGTTTCACACATCCTTTTAAAGTGCCCACTGTACATAAACTGGCAATCAGACTTAACGCACCCATTCTTTTGTCTGACAGACTCCACTCATGATGGACATTGAGGTATTCTTATTAAATGACCAGTACCCAGGTGTTTCAAAGGCAGTAGCAACATTTTTATTTATAGCCTTAGCTGGTAGAAACCATTTGGTCTCTTCTATGCAATGTTAACTTTATAGGGTTTATCCCTTTTATATATGTATGTACTCTGTATAGTTACTTATACATATATTTATGGTGTGCTGTATTTTTTAAATTCTGTGACTTGCTCTTGGACTGTAAATAAGAAAATAAATAAGTACAAGACTTCTGAGTTTCAATTCTGGTTCAGAGGAACATGGATGACTAATAACAAATCTGTGTGACTGAGAGGAGGTAAATGAGTTCATTATACATTCATTTTCAATCTTTTAAACCAGGTTTATACAACAAATGATAAACCAAGATATTCTCATATTTACCATCATTATTCACTTTCATTATTCACCATCATTGACCATGCTGGCTAGGTTGATGGAGTTCAATATCTTGAGGGCTGGATGTTTATTTTAGATCACAGATGGCCAAACATGTGGCCCTCAAGATATTGAACTCCATCATATAGTTATCTGTATCAAGTCACTTTGTATAATGGCTATTCTAATATATTTAAAAGACAAAATGTGTGATGGATAAATCCCGCTCATCTATAATTGAATTAGGTGGTTTTGATAATTTCATATAATTTCATATAATTAAAAAAAAACATACTTTATGTATTTGTCCAATTGGCTAATTTGAAAACCTATTAAGATATAATTTCAGCATGATCCAATTGTACTAAAGCCTTGTCCATTTCATTTTAATCATACTCAGATGCACATTTTCATCCAAATTTGTATCACAGGTAGATGTGCATGCTTATGCATTATTAGAGCTGAATTCAAAAGTAAGTTATGACAAATATGAGCAACAAAAGTAGTCTATTCTATATTTAGATTTTAAAACTCCCTTCAATAAGATAATTTTAGAACTTCCTAGAGTTTTTCACATAATTTTTTCTATTTCTCTATTTTTGTAAAATAGTTATATTACTATATAAGCAATAATATTACTCAACACTGTTAATAAACATGATGAACAGACTGCATCACACTTCAGTATCTACTTGAGAGTAAAATCATAATATTTCTAAAATGCATGTCAGATGAGTCTGCCTGATCATGCAAATAATTTTCATATGCGTTCTGGTAGCTACCAAGAATTTTGATTTATATAATTATAACTCACTCTTCATCTCAAGAAAGGTCTGCAGATTTGTGACACATTGTCCCAAACCAATATGCTCAGTCAGTTTAGGCATATATTTGCAGTGTCCAAAATATTAACTGGTATTTATGGGAAATATGAGTTAAACTCATGGAATATAAAGATTTGTGTGGAAATCTATTGACTTCTTGGCTGAAATGTTATGTCTTAGGAATAGGGTATTGTACTGCCAGATTGAAATGGGAAGGGAAGGGAAGGGAAGGGAAGGGAAGGGAAGGGAAGGGAAGGAAAGGAAAGGAAAGGAAAGGAAAGGAAAGGAAAGGAAAGGAAAGGAAAGGAAAGGAAAGGAAAGGAAAGGAAAGGAAAGGAAAGGAAAGGAAAGGAAAGGAAAGGAAAGGAGTAGTCAATGCAAGTTTTAGTGTCAGTGATATTGAAGCCAACTGCATTATTGAAATGGCTATGTTTCAAAGAACGTAACATACAATATCTGGAATGGATTAGATAGCAATCATTAGCATTCTTCTGCAAAGCACAGATTAAATATGATTTACTTGATGTGGGTGATTTTCTATGATCAGTGCTGGAATATAGATTTTTTTTTCTGATTTGAAATATGCCAGATATAAATATAAGCAAGAGTGATTATGTACCACCCCAATAGGCTGTGAAAATGGAGTTTTCCCTTCTCACAGTTGGAGATGGTTGTTATAGCTAGGAAGGGCTGCTAAGAACATGGAGTGGAAAAAATGTGATTAGCTGTAACTGAAGGTCAGTGTTAATTCAAACACTGGGGTTTCCCCCCCCCCCCTCATTTCTTCTTTTTTTTATAGGAATAAAGTTACTCTGTATATCAGTGTTAAGAAACTGGAGTTTGCATTTAGAGGCAAGAGGCAGCTGACTAACCATAGGGATCTCTCCTCAAATCCAGCTAGTTGTTCTCAGTGGCCTTTGGTTTAAATAAGTGATAGGCAGACTGCCTATGGATTGTCTCATAATTAATTCATCGTACCCACTTCTTTTGAGCTTTACCTAAGAATCTTTAAAGAAAAGAAGAAAAAAATAGTTTGTTTCTAAGCTTTGTCTGAAATCTTAGTAAGTGCCAAGGGCCAGGGAGCCTCTATCCTTCACTCCTGTCTTCCATGATGAATCCCACTTCTCAGCAAACTTATTATTTAATGCCCTTAAACACTTTGGTAAGTTTTATTTTATTTTATTTTGACAAAATGTATGAGAGTTTTGTTTTCTTGTTCATCTAGACTGAATTCATTGGGCTGCAGTTTGCCTTATCTGCTTCTGTTATTTTGTATTTAATATTGGTATTGTGGTTACAGTTTTGATAACAAGGGCATGAGATTACACCATTACCATTTTCTTCATCATTTAGATCATGCTGGCTGGAGAATTCTGGGAGTTGAAGTCCACTCATCTTAAAGTGGCCAAGTTTGGACAACACTGATTTAGACATTCTTGCAGGAGGACCCAATCTTGCCCCTTCAAAGAGCCTCACATTTTCAAGACATTTTCTCTTTATCTCTTTTCTTTTAAAATCTATTAATTAAGCCTTCTCTACATGTAAAAAACAACAATAATGCAAATAATCATGGTATTGATAGTGTGATGGCTACTAATAACCCTAATAGTCTTATTATGTGTTTATTTATCAAATATCTTACTTCCCAACTCCAAAATACTTTGTACAGCTACACAAAATCAAAAGAAACATCATATTAGCACAACAACAACAATATACCATCCTTCCACAGCACCTCCTGACTTAATGGGGCTTGTAAAAACAAGGCCTGGGGGAAAAGCCAGGTTGTCAAGATTGCTTGAAAGTGAGCAGGGTTTGGGCCCTATGAATCTCCAAGGGATATGCTATTCCAAAGAGCAGGTGCTGCAGTGACAGGAAAGACCCCATCTCCTGGGTCCTGCTAGGTAACATTACTAAACCACTGGGACCTAAAGCAAATCATCTCTTTCAGAGTACTCAGGATCGGCAGCCACTACAGGAGACAGGTGGTCCCACAAAAAACTGGGTCATATGCCTAATCTATATCCTTCTGCGCACTTGGGGGTCAACCTCAAATATATTTCAGAATATAGTAAAAGAAAGATATGGTAAGAACAAATAATTATGTCTTCAATTGTTCATATCTAAGTGACTTCCTGAATGTCACAGGGACATAATTGAGATTTTATCCAATATTGAAATGAGGGACAAAATCAGCCTTTCTTTCTCCCTGTGCCCCATTTCTTTGATCAAAAATGTAAAAAAGAATTAAGGATTTGCAAAGGCATCATTAATGGAAATAACTTGTCTTCCATGCTCACATCCACTTTCCTCTCCCTAAGCTAGTCTTATTTCACTCAGTAATTAACCTTTTGAATAATCTTACTTACATAGCTGGATTAGTCTTTGTTCTGACTCCATCCTGCTAAAAGCCCATATGTCACTATCTGGATTTTTTTTTTTAAGTGGGTTTTTGAAAATGAATGAGTTAAGACAAACTAGTCCCCTATTTAAAAGCTATTTAATGGGAAATAAAAGTTATACCCAAATATTACCCAAAATGTTAAGAAAAGTGAAAGAACTTTGATACAGTTTTCTTCCAAGTAATAGCAGTAACTGAGAGACATTTTAGTGTAGTGGTAGTGCACATGGCTAGAAACTGGAAGACTGTGAGTTAGTCTCACCTTAGGCATGAATTCAGCTGGGTCACCTTGAGCCAGTTCCTGTCTCTTACGCTTAGGAAGAGAGCAATGGCAAACCACTTCCAAATATCTTGCCAAGAAAACTACAGGGACGAGTCCAGACAGTTGTCAAAAGTCAACATTGACTAACAGACAGACAAGACAGACAGAAAGGCAGAAAGAAAGGCAAAAAGACAGTACGAAAGAGAAAGAAAGAAAGAAAGAAAGAAAGAAAGAAAGAAAGAAAGAAAGAAAGAAAGAAAGAAAGGAAGGAAGGAAGGAAGGAAGGAAGGAAGGAAGGAAGGAAGGAAGGAAGGAAGGAAGGAAGGAAGGAAGGAAGGAAGGAAGGAAGGAAGGAAGGAAGGAAGGAAGGAAGGAAGGAAGGAAGGAAGGAAGGAAGGAAGGAAGGAAGGAAAGAAAGAAAGAAAGAAAGAAAGAAAGAAAGAAAGAAAGAAAGAAAGAAAGAAAGAAAGAAAGAAAATTTAAGTTCACTCAGATCAGTTACCAGCAGTAGTTTATGCTAAAGCAGACCTTGGACAGCTACTCTGAAATTCATGGAAGATCAAGCCAGAACTCAAATCTTCATTAAGTCTTTGATGTACTGAAAATAAATCTAAATGGTTAGCTTTATTTGTATCAGGGAAAGCATTCTGTAATTAAATCTTGATCCCCACAGGTTTGGAGAGAAAGTACTTAACCGTATTTTCTAGGCTGTGGTCCTCAAAATCTAAGGATGTTGATGATTCAATTATAATAGGCAATCTATATCTTCAGTATGAGCATAAGGTGGAATTTGTGAATGAATATTTTTTTATCCCATGGCCTCAGTTAAAAGGAGACTATCTGGGGAGTTTATGGAGAGTGAATCCTTTTGAATACTTCTGAAGCTTATAGCTCTCATCAGTATTGGAGAGAGTTTTTTGTCCCTCTATTGGGAAGATGTGTGTGTGTGTGTGTGTGTATTTGTTTTTTGCTTTCTTCATTGGGTATTTCCCAGATCCACTGTAAAATGGCTAAAATTAACATTACAAAATGCTAGATAAGACAATACTTTTTAATTGTCTGGATGATGCATGGGGAAGGCACAAAAGAATTTAACACTGTCTTCTCCAGCAGGATCTATGCTAACTGGTAGTCATACACTAGGATATCCTAACAGAAATAGTGCACAGCACTTGTTAATTTATCCTTTTCAACATAATTAAAAGGTGTGGTTTGAATCTGGGATGTTCTGCATGCATGTTCGGTTCCTTGATGAAATCTGTCCCTCCTCCAATTCAATCAGTGTGTCTGTTGTAAGATCTTGGCCACAATCGCTCTTTGAATAAAGTTGATTTTTATTGAGTGGAAATCTATGCAGATAGACTATATTAAGTCATTAAATGGAGGGTAGGAGTGCAATAATTGTAGTTTTTATACTACTGACCATGGAATCCTTCTGGGTTGTCTCACAGCTTGGATCTTGTAGACACTCCATTGCAGTGGCTCCTGTCCTTTCTATTGACCTGTGTTTAGAAGATGGCACTTGGAAAATGGCACTTTTTAGCACATAGGTGTGGCCTATCTTGCTCCCTATGCTGTTTAACATCTATATAAAAGTCATTTGGAGCTTTGGTATGAGGTGTTATCAGTACACTGATGATATTCAGCTCTACTATCACATCATCCAATGCCACAGAAACAATTAGCAACTTTAAATGCTGCCTTAGTTCAATAATGGGCTGGATATGGAAAAAAAAAAGTTGAAATTAAAAGCAGAGAGGTAGAGATACTATTGGTAAATAGAAAATTGGACTTGGTGATTAAATGAAGTTTTCTTTGTATGGGGTTGTACTTCCTCAGAAAAAGTAGGTTCATATTTTGGAATGACCCTGTCCCTAAATTTGCTGAGGTAGTTGTGCTAAGGAGCATGTTGGCAATGACTACAACTATTGTTGAATCTGCAACTTTTCTCTGATCAGGCTTGGTTACAACCTACTTCGATCAAGTTTACCATGGGGAGTGTCCAGAAATTGCAATTGGTGTAGAAAATACAGTCACCAGGCTGCTAACTGATGTAAGGTACAAGGTTCACATGGCTCTATTACTGAAAGATCTGCAGTGGCTGCCAGTGGGCTACCAGGCACAATTTAAGGTGCTGATATTGAACTTTAAGCTCTAAATGCCTTAGAGCCTGACTCTGTGAAAGACTACCTCAGTTCCTCTTCCTCTGTATACCTGCACAGTTACCATGGATCAGCAGGAAAGGCCATTTTGAAAAAAATCCCCATTTTCAGGAATTCAGCAGTTGGGGGAAGACATCTTCCTGTGTAATTCCCAAGGAGATGATTGTGACTCTTTCTCCTGCAGGAATCCACTTCTCTAACACCAAGCTTTTTATAGTTTATTACTTTAATGATATTTTAATGTTATTAACTTTCTTTTTCTTTTTCTTTTTCTTTTTCTTTTTCTTTTTCTTTTTCTTTTTCTTTTTCTTTTTCTTTTTCTTTTTCTTTTTCTTTTTCTTTTTCTTTTTCTTTTTATTGTATTATTTTTATGATGATGTTTTATATTTTGTTTTATGTCATCTTTTGAAATGCAATAATAACAATATCAGGCAGTTCCTGCTTAGAAAACTAGGATCAATAAAAGATGGGACTGTAAACTAGGTGGATATGGAGAGCATATAGTTCTTTCCTCCACATGACAGATTGGATTGTATCATCTGAATACTGAAGGCCAAGTTCTTGGTAAAAGCTTAGAGTGGATGATCTTAACTTTGGAAGTTATTCTGAATACAATTCCCTCTTATGCTCAGTATTGGATAGGGAAGGGGAATATTCCTTTTTTTCTCTTCCTGGCAATCTTTATCTTTCACACCAGCATCTTCTCAAACTAGAGCTGAATGATTTGGTACAAAATGTTTTGAACATTTTTCTATTTTCTCACTTGGCAAATTATCAGTGAACGGATCATGACTTTTACTAATTTGTTCATTATTCTCAATTGTTAGATGAATAATTTGTGGGAACAAATGTTGCACTTGGAACAATGATCCAAAATCTAGCTTTTCTGTATATTCAGTGTTCATTATATATGCTTTTTAATGTATCACTTTTGTCACCTAGCAACTCCCTGATTGGATTAAACATATGTGTGTGAGAGAGAGAGTATGTAGTGTGTGCATGTATGCATATGCATATGTATATGTATATTTTCTCTGCCTCCCTCTCTCTCTCTCTCTCTCTCTCTCTCTCTCTCTCTCTCTCTCTCTCTCTATATATATATATATATATATATATATGTTTGTGGGTGTAAACTATCTATAAAGGTACAAAAAGAAAGGAGGTATTGCATAGCATGCTTGGTTTGTAAGTAGATCCCATTTTGAATACTTGAAGATATTTGAACTTTCTGAAGTGGCAGTGGCTATGAGGTCCAGGCCTCTACTGTCCTTGGTGGAGTGGAGAGCTCAGGTAACCAGGAAGCTTGTGGTAATGGGAGCTGGAGCAAGGCAGTGGACCTGGGGGGGGGCTTCCTTGTGCCTTGCAGCTCCATTCAAGTGGCCACATGACACAACAGCCATTTTGGTGGATTCCCTTGCCTGTCTGAGAGGACTTGGGACAAGTTGCTGGCACCCGATTAAGGACATCTTTGAACCAGGATCTTTTATAAGGTTTTATATAGTTTGGTAGTTGGAGTGGGGGCTGAGTGTGGCTGGGGCCTTCTTGCTGTGTGAGAGACAGGGGTGAGCTGGGGGTGCTGCCACCCAGTCCCTTTGGGGGTATGTGGCTTCTCTGCTGCCTGGGTGAGAGTGGGGAGGGGAGGCAGGGGAGTGAAAGAAGAAGGGTTGGGTTTTGGTGCTAGACAGTTGCGTGAAGGAAGGCTTGGGTGAGGTGCTTGGATGGAGGGCCTGCTAAGATAGAACCAGGAGAGTTCCTGCAGGGCCACTGTGAGGAATATTCTTGGCATCTGTCAGATAAAGTTGCTTGACTTCACTCGGAGTGGATTTTGGCTGGGCAGATTCTTTGGAAGTGACTGAAACATGTCTGAGTCCTGTTATCTGACAGGAGTTTGAACCAGTTGATCCTGAGGAAGTGGACAGGTTCCTTGCAGCTGTGAGCTTGACCACCTGTGTTCTGGACCCATGCCCCTCATGGCTGGTTAAGGCTTCCTGGGAGGGGGTATATAGCTGGTCCAAGTGATGGTTAATACCTCTTTGTGGGAGAGGATGGTACTGCCTGCCTTAAATCCAGCTATGTTAGACAACTTTCATCCAATTTCCCACCTTCTCTTTCTGGGGAAGGTTGTTGAAAGGGTGGGTGGCACCTAGCTTCATGGCTCCCTGGATGAAGCAGAATATTTGGACCCTTTTCAGTTGGTTCAGGCCAGGGTTAGTGCTGAGACAGCATTGGTCTCACTTGCCAATGACCATTAGAGGGTTCAGGATGGGGGTGGTCCTGGCTTACCTGGATCTCTCAGCGGTTTTCAATACCACTGACCTTGGTATCCTTCTGGAGAAGCTCTGGGGACTGGGAGTGGGAGGCACTGTTTTGTGATAGCTCTCCTTTCTCTGTGGCTGGTTTCGATCAGTATTGAAAGTTAGTCTAGCCAATTCAAAGACTTTGTATTGATTAATAATCACAAATCACAGATACTTATGTTGTACTCCTCGCTTCTTATTTCTGCCTATGAAAAGTGCTGAGGCATAGGAACATATAATGCCTTTTCATAACACATTAAGGTAACTTTTTGTGAGATATAGCATTTCATTTGAACCTGGACCATGATCAAATTGTTGTTGCTTTACTTACTTTAATCTTAGCTTTTGTCATCATGCAGTTGATACAGCAGGATTGATTGATTTGTAAATCAGCTTACAGGAACCAAATTGGAAGCTAGAGACATTGCAGAATGGGATTACTCTAGCTGCAACATATTTTCTATTTCTATGTGAATAAGGGGATATGCAGCCTTCTACAACCCATCTACGTAGCTCCAATCTTTTTTTTTTTTTGTAAACTGAAACAGTAAAATTAAACAAATAAATCAGGAAATGCCAGCTTTCATCACAAAGGTGACAGAAATACCTGCCCAGATGAATACTAACTGTGGTTCAGAATAAGAGGAAGGATTCAAAATTTCATGTGCAATCATGCACACTCATATGAAAAAAGATTATGGGGAGACATAATAAGAGTCTTTAAATATTTAAATGCCTGTTAAAAAGAAGATGAATAATAATAGTACTTATGGATAATAACAGTGTTCTTACCTCCCAAGAGCAGGAGGTTTACATATACAAAATCTGATTTGGGGTTAGTGTTGAAAGTAAAGAAAAATCCTGAGGCAAAAACATATAGACAATAGAGCAAAACTCAGTTGAAACTATAAAATATTATTATGAACCACTGAAAAACAAAGTAAAGCAAAGCAGAAGCTGGGCTTTAATTTATTATTATCTGGACCTGTTTCAGTCGGGTTTCAGTCTGGAATTCAGTATGGAAATGGCATTGGTCACATTTGTTGATGACCTATGGTAGAGCCAGGTGGTGTGTGTATCCTTGTGGTTCTTGATCTGTCAGCAGTTTTCAATACCATTGATCATGACATGTTTTTGTATGGGCTGCAGGGTTTAGAAGTAGGGGACACTGGATTACATGGTTCTCTTCCTTTCTCAGTGGCCTATTCCAGTTGGTGTTGGCCAGGGAGAAGTCATGTTCCCTCCCCTCATTTGTGAAGTGACTCAGGGCTCAGTGGGTTTTCCCCTTCTGTTTAATATCTTCAGGAAACTGTTGGGAGAGGTCATCTGTCATTTGAGGACTAGTATTATCATGTGTATACACTACAATGCCCATGTGACTCTACTGCTCTGTGAGCTGCACTGGTTACCAGTGGGCTTCCAGGTGCAATTCAAGGTCCTGGTTACACCTAAAAAGTCCTTCATGGCATAGACCAAGTTATCTAAGGGACCACCTATCTCCCATGGTTTCTGCCCATCTGGAAAGATCAGGTGGAGTTGGTATACTTCAGGTCTGTTCAATCAAACAAGGTCAGCTATGAGGACCTAGGAAACATGCCATCTGTCATGGCACTTGTTTTCTGGAATGATATCATGTGAAATTCATTCATATGGCTTCCACCCTAATGATGTTCCAGAGGTCTTTAAGACATGGTTGTTCTACCAGCCTTTGGGTAGGATGGCTGTGGAACTCCATCAGTGTTCTCTTATGTGGGATATTGTTACCTAGATGCCTAATTACTTTTTATTGCTTTTCTGTTTTAAGTTGTAAGCCACTCAGAATTATTCTGGAGTTGGGTTGCCTCCAAACCCAACAAGCAAATAAATAAAGCTATTTTGCTTTGACATCTGAAATGGCACTAGGTGAACTTTGAGATGTAGCATGTGAGAAAATGGTGTGACAGCAAAATAGTGGGAGGTACAAAAGTCAATAAGAAACTAAGTGATCCTAATTCTGATAAATTTGATTCTCAAGGTATTGTGATTCTTACTGTTTTATGGGTCTTCACAGAAGAGGCAATAGTCTAACACATTCTATTGTTATGACAGTCTAGAGTGTTTGTCTATAGGACCATTCATTTCTACTCATGCATTCAAGAAGAAATGGCTTTGGTCCTAGGCCTGGGGTTGATGTTTATTATTTGTTTAAGGCTCCTGTTTTGTTTTGTTGATTTTGTTGATTATTATATTACTTTGGTCTGGGCTGTCTCTCTGATTTAATGTATTTAGCTCTTTTGATGTTTTTTCTAGTTTTGTACATCACCCAGAGACCACTGGAGTTTGGCAGCCAATAAATTTAAATAAAAAATAAAATAATAATAGTAAAATAGGCTGTACCCTTTAGCTATGTTGCATGATAGTGGTGTAGACTCTAGATCCCATGAAATGCATACATTTATGTATGAAGATATCTGCATAGAGCTCTTCAAACAACTAGAAACATTTGGACAATCAGGTTTGTGCTGATTTATTTATTTATTTTGTCAAATTTACATGGCCACCCATCTCACACTAAGTGACTCTGGATGGCGTACAACAAAATCAACCATTAAAATTGAATATAAAAACCAATTAAAACAATTAAATAAAACCAAGGTCGTAAGGAGGTTAATTAAGATGTCATACATGGTGTTAGTGAGGAATTATATGCATGTAGTGTTCTTGAACCTGATTGACTGGGAGAAGTATCAAATAGATGAAAAGCCATTATTATTTTAAAATTGAAGGTGAAATCTTACTTTTTAAATATTTATGGAGATACTAGAAACACATCTCTCCAGAGAATGACACTTCCCTCAATGCTTCTTATTCTTTTACAGCTTTCAATATTTATTTATTTAATGATTTTGTTCCAGGAAACCCAAGTTCAACTTTTTTTCAATCAATCACAGAGCTCACTGGGTGACTTCCCCTCTCTCTCAGACCAGCTTGTTTATAGGTTCATTCTTATGGAGAAAGCAGTTAGGGACTCCATGTATGTAAACTTATGAGAAAAAGTGGGATATAATAATTTTATATATTTTAGGGTTGCTCACCTCAGTGCTAACTCTGGGTAATGTACGGATGAAAAAAAGATACAATACCTAAAAATAAAACAAAATGTCAACATTTTGCTAACATAACAAGAAAGATTAGACATGACATAACCAAAACAGAGACTTCACAGCATGTCAATACACCCCAACCCATGCCAAAGTTTGAGGAAAAACACGTTTTCAGAGTTGGTTTAAAGACCTGAAAGGTCAGGCAATCTGAACCTCTGTGGGCATGCTATTCCAGAGAGTAGGTGCCACAACAGAGAAGGCGCACTTCCCAGGTCCCACCTGATGACATTATTTGAGAGAGGACATAAAAAGCATACCTGTTCTGTCACGTCTTATGGGGCAAGCAGAAATTAGGGGGGGGGGGGTGGCCCTCAGATAGCCAGACCGTATGCACTATATATATATATGATAATTAGTACCTTGAATTGCATTTGGAAACTCACTAGTAACCAAAGCAGTTCACACACCACAGATGTTACATGGGTATACTAAGGTGTGCCCACGTCAGCTCATGCTGCTGCATTCTAGGCCTTCTAAGTGGTCTTTAAGGAAAGACTTATGTAGAGTTCATGCAATAATTGACACATGAGGTACCCAAAGTATAGAGACCATGAGAAGGGACTCTCAATCCAGGAAAGGGCACAACTGGCATACTAGATGAAGGCCTTCGTAACCACAGTTGCCACCTGCTCTTTGAGTAGAAGTATAGGAAGACCCCCAATTGTGTACCAATTCTGTATGGGGAAGTACCACCTAATTCAGAACCAAAGACAGAGAATCTCTGCCACCAAGAGAACCATGCATCCATAACCATTCAATCTTGTTAGAGTTAAACTTAAGTCTGTCACTCCCCATATAAGAACATGATTATTAGTGTTATATAGAATATTATTCCATATAAATAAAACTAACAAGCTATCTCAGCCTGGCTGGAGTTGCTGTAAAAGTCTTGATCTGATGCCTGGAAGCTGTAAGGGACTGGATAACATGAAAAAAGTTCAAACTGAAACCCAGCATGACAGAGTTACTGTTTGTTCAGAAACACCTTTACTATAGTCTGTTGCTGATGATGGAGCTGCATTCTACATGAAGGAACAGGTCCATGACTTGGGTCCTCCTGGATCTGTACTTTTTTTGCTAGAAAAGTGGCCAGAGAAACTTTTTGGGCCATCCTGGACTGAGAAGCCATAGAAAGTGTGATTCATGTCTCATTGACAATGGTAATTCCTCATTGCCATACGTTTAGACATTCTGTGTGGGTCTGCCTTTGAAGACAGAATAAGAATACAAGTGGTATAGAATGTAGTAGCCAGATTGCTATTGCCATATGACACCAATACTTTGGTTACTTCTCTAGTTAAAGAGTCCAGTTCCTGGACTCATTTCAAGGCACTTGTTTCCTATAAAATCCTACATGGCATAGCACCAGCATAGCTGCTCCAAATAGAGTCTGGCTATCTGTGCAGGTAGAGAGTTAGGTGTTGATTAAGGTCCTGACCCTTATGGAACCCAAAGTAAATCTTCTTCATGGTGGCCTCAATTCCATAAAACAGCATGCCTCTGGTATATTGCTTAGGCTCTTCATTATCCATAAATCAATGAAAGCTATTTTGTTCAAGTGAGTTAGAGATAGATATAGAAATAGAGGTATACAGATACATGTGTGTCTGTGCATACACACACATACTGCTTTTTGATCAAAGTTCATTGTTATTGGTGATGCTGGGTACCTATTTTTTCTGGTTTTATTTTATTTATACTGGGTACCTGTTCTTTTTTTTTTTTATTGTTGCTATTTATTTATTTTGATTAAAATGTGTTTATCTTCATAAACCATTCACAATCTTGGGAGCAGGGCACTATATGAATGAATGTAAAAACAAATGTCTAGCTGTTCTCACCTTATACTATAACATTGTAGAAATTATAGAATCATTTAATAATAAAACACTTACATGTTTCAGCTGGGTTAGGTGAGAGAGTGACTGTCTATAATTAACCAATCAGTTTTGAGAGCTAAGATAACATGTTGGCTTTGGGCCAGGGAGATCCTGGTTTAGATTGTCACTGGTCCAGGGAGCTCACTGGGAGATCTTTGGCCATCTCAGCTCAAACAACCACTTTAGGTTGTTGTTGTGGGGATAAAATTAAATGAAACCTCTACATATGACAACATGAGCCCTAAGAAAAAAGTAACAGTATTAATGCAATAAATAAATAAATGCTATGGCTAAGAGAGGTTTTGAATCCAGTCCAAAGCCAACAATTTAACTATCTTCCACAATATTCCTTTAAAGATGGACAATTAAATTCTAAAATCAGTTCAGTAAATCACCATTTTCACTTTAATCTAAACAATGTGCAAAAAAAAAAAAAAAAGATTTTAGAGTTAAACCCCTTCTTTTCATTTCTAGACAACAATAAATTGTATGTTATACCAAGACAGGCACTAGGGACACTTCTATCCATTCACCATTTAGATGCCTTTATACTGTGTGTTACTTTATTGTTTCAGAAAACTCTGGCAACCCTTGCTTTGTCTTGCATCACACAGAATACAAAGTGATTCAGTCTATGCTTTTCTTTGGTCTTTATTTTAAAAGGTCACTGAAGCCCTCTCATAACTATGAGAAGAATGGCATCCTTATCACTAGCTCTTTTTTTCTTTTTCTTTCTTTTTTGTGCCATCTCATATCTCTCTACTGATGAGATTAAATGGGTGAAGGAGGCAGAAAAGATCTATAGAACTCTGGAGGACCAGAACTTGCTGGCTGGCCTATCTATGTACCATCATTGAAAAGGTGGTGTTCTAATCTGTTACGGATTTTTATCCATGTTCATCTTATTCAATCCCTTTTCTTTTGCTTTTTTCTTCCCTCATAGGTAAGTCCACTGCTTGCTAAACTTTCCTTAACTGACTGTGCTTTTACCATAAAGGTAAGTTACTTTTCCTTCAATCCATTATTGATGCATCATTTTGACAGTGTGTCCTGTAATCAAGCTGTTTTTGGTCAAAGTTGCAAGGCCTGTTCACTAGAGATATAATTTCACATGCAATAAATGGAAAGGGTGATACAGCAGGATACTTAAAAATGCACATTTACTCCTCGGTCCATTATCATTATTTGCAATCTATGGACATCAATAGCAGTCTTGGGAAAAGGAACTTCTTAGCCATAGTCTAATAATATGTGGAGTAGCATTTTAGCCTTTATTTCTTTTGAGTTACAGATATACATATCATATGTAAGCAGCACTCACAATTTATAAAATTGCTTGGGCAAAAATGTATATAATTTAGATATAGAATTTCTCTTGAGAAAGACAATGAGTTGAGAGAGAGACCCTAAGAAGTTTGAGAAAGTGGTAATATAAGTCTGAGTCTTGTGTCTATTTATTCTATCCAGCTTGTCACAAACTTTTATTATAGAAATGAAGAGAGTCTGGGCAAGATTGAAAGCTATATCAACAGCTGAAGTACTGCTTTTGAAGTTTCATGTAGAATTTTTGGGGGATTGTGTGTGAAACAAGAAAGAGAAAAAGTGAAGATCTGAAGAATTCGCTTTGGAAGGAAAGAAAGAAAGAAAGAAAGAAAGAAAGAAAGAAAGAAAGAAAGAAAGAAAGAAAGAAAGAAAGAAAGAGAGAGAGAGAGAGAGGGAGGGAGGGAGGGAGGGAGGGAGGGAGGGAGGGAGGGAGGAAGAAGGGAGGGAGGGAGGGAGGGAGGGAGGGAAGGAAGGAAGGAAGGAAGGAAGGAAGGAAGGAAGGAAGGAAGGAAGGAAGGAAGGAAGGAAGGAAGGAAGGAAGGAAGGAAGGAAGGAAGGAAGGGAATGATTCTTAGATTTCAGAAGTTAGGTTACTTATGGCTTTCATAACTACAATATTCACCTTAGCATTATTTCTTATTATTTCATGTTATTGTGCAAGAATCCATTTTTTCTAAAGAAATACCTAGAAAAATGGCTGATGTAGTTGGACAAAAAGGGGTCCAATATGGAAGACCCTTTGGCTGGCAATGTTTGAAATTAGCAGAAAAAATAATGAATTAGGTCACAGTCCTAAACACAATTTCTATGAAAGTTTATTTGTTTTAATTAAGCAGACCTTATCTTGGAATAGATATGCTTGGATAATACAAATAAAGCACTAAGACCAACGCTGTATAGCCAAACTGGCAAATAAGAGTTACCTTTCTTTTGAAATAATTATTCAACATCAAGATAACAATAAGAATATGTTCGTGAAGGTTATTATTGAATGCAAGAGATTTGATCTTTGCATAATATCAATTAATTGGGGACCTATTTCACTGATTTGAAGCAGGTATCCAGAAAAAAAGTATGGTATATTGTAAATACTTTTGTGGATAGGACAAAATAAGAGATATTATGCCCTTATGACATTTCAGAATTGCTTATAATTCTTGTTATCCTCAGTGATCTGCTTTGTATCATTGTGGTTTATTCTTGATTCATTGATTTTTTTTTTATTTACTGCCAAGTTGATATCAACCTGTTTCATAGGACAATTTCCAGTGGGATAATAACATTGGTTGACTGTGGCAAAAAACAGAAAAAGACATTTTAAAGATTAAAAATCTGATGAAGTGGACAGTACTCCATGAAAATTATGCCTTAATAAATTTGTTAGGCTCCAGGGTGCTACAAACTCTTTTGTTATCTTTCAAGCTCATATAAAATAAAATATTCTGATACTTCACAGTTGGAGAATCAAAGAGTAATTCTTAACTCTTATTTCCTAGCTTTATAGGGCTATTCTACTTCATCAGCTATCATTCAGCTTTAACAGAGGGGAATATCATAAAAATGTTCAGACCTATAGTGATCTGGGGGAGAGGCAGTGGTTCTTATGGTATCACTGTGACTTTTCTGACATTTCTTGGCAGATAAATCAGGCAACACAGATTCATCTTCTGAGCTCATTGCAATGAAGATGCTTTCCAAAGTGAAAGCTTATTCCATCACACCAATGACATTCACCTTGATGAGGTGAAATGGAATGTAATTTGGAGAAATTGCATCTTTTCTGAGCTCATTGCTACTCTGGCACTTCTTGTAAGCTGTAAGAGGGACTGCTCCTTCACAGTTTGAAATGGCTAATGTGGGGTTAATTTTACCTTCCTTCCCTCTTTGATCTGCACAATCTTCATTATCCAAGTTAGGATCAAGGCCCTATTTAGCTATTACAGGCATTCCAGAAAAGGACCAGATTTTCAACTTCAAGACCAAGGGAAGCAATGCTGAATTCAAAATACAGACAAGTTAATTCAATACTAACTTGAAACAACTGATAAAGTTTTATAGACTGATCAGAGACTAGTCTATTATTTATACCCCATCACAATCCTGAAGAAGTCTCTGAGCTAATAGTTCCATCCCTTCAGGTTCTGCATCATGTCTATTATTTTCAGCCCAACATAATGTTTGAAAAAGTTTATGTAAAGAAGGGTTGTATCTGGATAACTCTCAAAACATAAACAGAATAGGACTAAATTTGGTGTGATAGGAGAAGTTAGTGAAAGGAAGACTGAGTTCAGAAATGGGCCAGATATGGTCAGGAAGCTGAGAAGGAAAAACAAAAACAAAAAATCACACAGGGAGAAACAACTGGGCAGTGGCTCAGAATGATGCTAATTGCTCTATTCTAAGCCTCCTCCCAATCATATGTTCCAGAGCAGCACTAACCCATGATGTGCATGTTTTCTGTACCTTTTTATTTTTTTATGGAGCCATCACTTCTTCCTGAAGTCTCAGCCCCTTTTGAAAGGTGCAAGCCTGAGAAATTTGGAATCTTGGTGGATATTTCTCTTTAAGCTGTTTTGGGTCCTGAAGAGAGTCTGTGCCTTGGAATTATGGAAAAACCACAGTTAAGAGACCACTTCAGACAACCATGGATTGTTTCTACTGCCAGTCAGAAATGCTGCTATCAGTTTCTTGTTGTCCATCACTCATCCAGACCAGTCATCCCATGTATGAGAAGGAAAACACACTCATACTCATTGCAAGGCAAAAAAAATATTTTTATGAAGGAGAAAAGCAGCAGCAAAAGATACAACATACTTAACCTTGTGAGGTCCCAAAGGGGACATAAAGCAAGAAGAGAGGGTTTGAGTTCTCATCAAAGTAATCCAGGGTGCAATTCTGATAGCCAGGATAGAAAGAGGGGAATAGCAAGCCCCAGAAAAAAGGATAGAAGACACATGACCTTTCTGTCATAATCCATCATATGCACAGAGATCATGCCCTCAAATACAATCATTTGAGAGAGTGTGGAAATATTTTCAAGCCTAGATCTGAAAGTTTCCCATTTTATTTTATTGCTGGTTGAGTGCACTTGCAGGAGACATATGCAAAACCAGCTTGACCAAGTGTGTGCCTCTCCAGACAATGGCATTAGTGAAGCTTATTCAGTGACTTCTTCAGTGGTATGTTAATTTTCAGGGTCTGACATTACATTTATCCCTTTCTATATTAATTAATTGTATCAAATAGCCGCTTTTGATGATCCAGACACACTACTTTTATCCCCTAGATAGTAGGGGATAAATGATAAATGTATGGAGCTCCATTGCTACCATGTCATAAACCGCCAAACAGCTGATTGGTGTACTAGGCATCACAGTTCAGTTCTGCTGTCAACTGCAAAATTCCAGAAAATTTAACAACTGGCTTTTGTGAGCCGGTACGAGCCAGCTCTAGCACACCAGTGCCATGGACCAAGTTAAGTGCATGGGAAAGGCCAGGACGTATCACTATTATTTTATTATTATTTTTCTAGTGTTCCTTCAAGATGTTTCCCAACTCTGAAGTGGCTTCAAAAAACATTGTTTTGCAGCACTACTCAAAACAGATGGTTTGTTGAGATAACAAGAACACACTGCAGAATGGCATCTGTGGTGTTGTTTTTAATAGTCCTACACAGGCTGTTGCCCATCAAGCTGAATGCAGCCCACAAGGTGTTGAATAAGCATTCTGTTTTTATTTTACTTTCTCAGTTAAAAAAATAAATAAATAAAACCACATAGGTAGAAGGGTTTATCAAGCTGTTAATAAACATTACAGGTTGGTTTTGTTCAGCTTGGTGGGTCACAGCCTATTTTCAGGGCCATTAATACAGCCAGGAAAGAAAATTTCAGATGTATTTAAATAAGGGAGATCTACACTTATGTTGCATGTGGTCCTGGTTACTTAGGTTGTTCTGTGGAGTGTGTGGCTGCCTTTGCTTTGTACAGAAAGATGAGTTCACATAAGCATGATACCTTTTAGCTCTCAGTTAGTGAAAACAATCTCTACAATTTGCTGATCTTGATTTCAGAATTCTGGATTTGTTTGTATTTTACTTTTTTGGAGAGCAGAAAATGAAGTTTGACATATGAAATCTAGAGTGACTATCTCTGGTTGTTCAGGAAGAATTAAAAATATATATTTTTTATTTTATTTAATAACATTATGTATTGACTCATTATCAGGAAGATGGAACTACTTTTTTACCCATTATTGACACCATGGAAGAAAGTTTGTTTCTCTCCTTTATTATCCATCATCTCACTGGTAGTACTGAGTATGTTTGGGAACTTCCAAAACTTAATTCCCCATGGGAATAATTGCACCCCACACTATTATGGAGGAAACATCACGGACTATAAAGTATTTGCCACATTAAAATGATTTATAACGAGTTTAGAGCTGTGATGAAAATGATCTGGTTTTAATGATGATTGTATACTCCAGTGTTTCAAACAAAAGCAGAGGCAAAACCATCACAGTCTGAAAAAAAAGATCAAATAAAGTTGCTTTATTTTGTTCAGTGACCAGGCCACAAAGATCCATAAACAAGTTGGTATAAACCAATACAAAATAAACCTAATTTTAACCTAAATCACATACAGTAATACATTTATCTCAGTTTAAAAATATTAGGAAAGATGCCTTGTGACAATCAAGGGATAACAAGAACAACAACAACAACAAGAACAACAACACACACACACACACACATACACATACACATACACATACACACATACATACACCTCAGGGTTGAACTATGGGATTCTTGGTGCTCTCTGAGCTTGGTTGTTTGCTTGAAAACATTTCATTGTCCAACTAGGTAACGTTATCAGTGCAAGTGAGTGTGGGGTTTGCTGCCTTTTTGTATAGTAACTTGCCCTGCCAGTTTTGGTGGGGATATAGTTTCCTACTATATATAAACATACAACAAACCCCACACTCACTCACACTGATGATGTTACCTTGTTGGATAATGAAACATCTGCAAGGAAACAACCAAGCTCAGAGAGCACCAAGAACACAGATACAATACAATACAATACAATACAGTACTGTACTATATTTACAGATATATGAATTGGCATGCAATGAAACTGAACTGTGATAACACCATGGTAACAACACTGGAAGGAGCCCAAAACTGGGACATGAGAATACACAGTTTAGGAGCCCATGTTCTATTGATTCAGCCTCGCCAAGGTCTCAAGAGCAAATAGCCTTAAAATATGGAATTTTCCTATCTTTTTTAAAAGAACCCCGGTTGTAAAGCAGTATACCTTGCTCACATGAAAGCTCTTCTATAATTGGGAATGGTTATAATGAATAAATAATCTGCTTGCTTCAGGGAACAATTGATTCTATCCAAATTAAAGTGACACAGAACCAGTGATAATGAAAATAATTATAGATGAAAATGAAAGATGCTTGAAACAGATTCTGCACAAGGAAATAAAGCAGTTGTTTTAAATAAAGGAACAGCTATTACTTATATGCTATATTTAAAAGACAAATTCCTTCTTTCATTGATATCTCTAAGTATTGTATTTTTTCTGGCCAATATCTTTAAGTACTCCAATTTACCTTTAAGCAGAGATGTGTATTCAAATGCACACTTCCTGCCCTGTCTTTGAAGAGAACATTTTTGCAGCCACAATAACATAGGAAGACTAAGTAAGATGAGGAAGTAATCAAGATAAAGCTTTCCAATGGATGCCATAACTAAATATGCATTTATTATATTGGATTTACCATCCAGATCTTTGTCACATTGTTTTTCTCTAAAACCAACTACAGAATAAATTAATGACTATATGTAGAAGGAAAAATGGAATTTTCATGAAATGGCTACAAGGAACAAACTATGTATGTGGTTAATCAGTCACTGAGTTCAACATAGCCATACCAACATTTGATTTGGTTGTGATTTGTTATGAAATGATCCATAGTTTATGGCTTACTGTGCTATGTGAACCCCACACATTGGGGCTTATGAATAAACCATGGTTAAACTGTAGCTTAATGCGATGTATTGAACTCCGTTCTCTGTTCAGATTATTAATCAGCTTTATCTTCAATTTAAAAATAAGGTTACTCATGTCATATGCTATTCCACATTTTCTAAAAAAATAGTTAAAACTTTACTTAAAAATAACACAGCATACACAGATATACAAATAGAGATATATATTCATTTCCCTCTTTTAAAAGGTGCATCAACAGTACTCTATGCTTGTTTTATTTTTTTAAGTCTCATTATAATCCTTTTATTATATTTAAAACAAAGTTGTATTTTCAAAAAAGATATTATCTATGAATGAACACATAATTACTGATGTTATACAATTATTGTTCATTATAACATCAATAAAAGATACCAAGCAGAGTGTATTAAGTTAGCATGTATCTTAATAATGTTTTTTTCCTTAACTGATGTGTTCTGGAATTATACCTAATTTTAAAAAATGTGGTTTCATTTCAAATTTGATCCCTAAAATTCTCTGAATGGTGATCTGTATATCTTTCAAATACTTTGGGTTTTTTTACATGTCCACCACACGTGGTAGAATATTCTTTCGGTTTTGTGGCATTTCCAGTGTTTATTAGTGTCTATTTTGGCAATTACTGACAGAGTTGTATACCATCTGTAAAACATTTTATACCAGTTTTCTCTCAAAATATAGCTTGGATTGAATTTTATAGATTTGTTCCACAGTTCTTCCCATTTACAGTTTCTTTGAAGTTTTGCATCCAATTTATCATATATCTTTTTATTTGTTCTGTCTCTGTATCATATCTAGGTAGCAGTTGTTATATGTGGCCTAATAGGTGGTCTTGATTTTATATAAAAATTCTGTCATTTTTCTTAATATCCCTTCTCATTTTTGAGGTCAGATTTTATTCTTCCAGCAATTGCCAAGAGGGTTGTTTTGGGGGATGCTGGGACTCGGGGGGAATTGAGGCAGGTCAGAACATCACAGTGATAATGGGCATGGGCAGATATGGTGGGAGACTGGGAGCAGACCATTCTCAGGGAACATGGGTCCAGTATCTTATACTGGTTATGTGTTCCAGCTCTCAGAACTCAAAACCCCTGGGCCTGGTAAGCAGAACTTCAGAGGCCCTGGCTTCCAGCTGCTGCTACTAAATGCCAGATCAGTCTGTAATAAGCCCTCCCTCATTTGTGATTTATTCACGGATGAGAGGGCCAACCTGGCATGTATTACCGAGTCCTGGCTGGGACCGGAGGGGGGACTTCCCCTTTTGGAAATGTGAGCAGCTGGGTTTTGGGTGTGGCATCAGCTGAGACCTCAGGGCAGGTGTGCTGGTATGGCAATCATCATCCAAGAGTTACTTAAGTCTTTCAGGGGCACTGCTCCACAGGACCCTGTCCATTAAATTGGGCTCTAGAGATCAGTTGGGATTGTTGCCTCCCTGCTGCATAGCAATCTCCCTGTTTGAGCTCCTCAACTCCATTTCTGGATTGGCAGTGGAGTTCCCCAGGCTTATGGTTTTGAGGGACTTCAATCTGTCTTCTCTAGGAGTGGGATCTGAGGTAGCTCAGGAGTTCATGGACACCAGGACCTGACGTAGGACAGTGGTCACACAATGATCTGGATTTCCTGTCTGAGCAATGGCAATGTGATCTGGAATTGGGGAACTCTTAGTGTCCTCCTTGTCATGGTCAGATCATGCCCTGATTACCATAGGATTCTCTGTTGCTACTGTCCACTGCAGGGAGGCAGGACCTGTTACATCAGTCCACCCTCAGCAACTGATGGACCCTGTTGGGTTTCAGAGGCAGCTGGGGCTTGTTCCTGCTGGTCTGCTGCGTGGTTCATCTGAAGCCCTGGTGGAACAAGAGGACTACTGAGACTTTGAATCAAATTGCACCTGTGCATCCTCACCCCTCTCATGGATCCTGTCATTCTCTGTGTTTCATGGAATAATTGAGGGGAATGAAATGAGAGAAGAGATGTCTAGAACACCACTGGCACTCAATGAGGGATGAACTCAACCAAACACAGGTTAGAGCTGCTATTAAAGTCTACTTCGCAGTAGTAAGAGCAGTGAAGCAGCAATATTTATCTGCCCTTATTACATCCACAGATAGCCATCCTGCAGCCTTGTTTCAGGTGACACATGCCCTCTTGGGTAGAGAGGGCTCAGAGATCCTCCTACAAGGGTGTGTGGAATAATTTGCTCAGCATCTGTCAGGCAAAATTGCTTGAATTTGTTCTCAGTTGGATGCCAGCCTTGCTGCAGCTCTCGGGGAGATGCCCAGGGCAGATTCTTGCCCTGTTATTTGACCTGAGGAAGTGGACAGGGTCCTTAGGACTGTGAGCTCGGCCACCTGCTCTTTAGATCTATGTTCCTCCTGCTAACTAAAGCTGCCTGGGGGGGGGGTATCATGTGGGTGGGTTCTGGTGGTGGTGAATTTCTTCTTGAGTGAGGGGGTTGTTCCTCCACTCCTTAAGGAAGCGTTGATTCACCTCCTCCTCAAGAAACTATCACTGGATCCCACCTGTGATGGAATGTGGGGGTGGCCTTGGAAGATGAGGGAAAGAGATGCTGCCTAGGGAATAATCAGATAAAAGAGAAAGGAGTCCGCAACAGGGTAATGGTCAAAGAAAGAAACTTAGGAAAGACCCACCTTAATTACTCCGGTGGAAAATAAGGAGGGCGGGAGATTTGTGCTTTCAGATTTGCAAGATTCTGTTAATGTAGACTTATAATAAAGTAGAATTAGTTCATCCAGTCTTCTTTCCTGTCTGGTTTGCCTGGGAGGGCTGACACCACCATACTATAGAATTTTCACCCAGTATCTAACCTCCCCTTTTGGGGGAAGGTGGTTGAGAAGGTAATCCTGCAGTAGCATCAGAGGACTCTGGATGAAACGGATTATCTCAGCCCTTTTCAGTGAGGATTTAGGCCTGGGTATGAGATGGAAACAGCATTGTTCATGCTTTTAGATGATCTCTGGCAGGGATGAGATGGAAGTTATACATCCATCTTTGCTCTTCTTGACCTCTCAGAGGCCTTCAATACCATTGACCATGATATCCTTCTGGACTGGTTCCACGATCAGGGGTGGGTGGCAATGTATTATGCTGGTTCTCCTTCTTTCTCCGGGGTTGATACCAGTTGGTGGTATTAGTTTCTGTTAGTTTTTATTGTTCTTATTTTAAAATATAATAAAGTTATTATTTAAAAAAAGATACCAGTTGGTGGTGACTGGGGAGAAGAGATCCCAGCTTCTTTGTGGGGTTCCACAGGGTTCAGTTCTCTCCCTTCACTTCTTTAACATTTACATGAAGCCACTGAGTGAGATCATCTGCCACCATGGTGTGCGTATCATATATCTTTCTGCCCCTGGTGGATTAAGCAATGCTATTCTATCCTGATGCCTGGAGACTGTGAGAGTCTGTATGGGAAACAAAAAGCTTTAACTGAACCCTGGCAAGACTCAGAGGCTCTGGATTTTGGGGCCCTGTGGTTCAAGGACTATGCCATCTTTGGTACTGGATGGGGTTGTGCTGCCCAAAACAGACCTGGTACACAATATGGGGGTCCTCCTGGACTCATGACTCCTGCTCAAAAAGCAGATGGCAATAATGGCTAGGAGAGCCTTTGCACAGCTTTCTGTTGTGTGCCAACTGCAACTGTTCCTAGACCAGGAGGCTTTCCTCACAGTCACTTATGCCCTGGTCACCTCCCAAATAGACTGTTGCAATGTGTTCTACATGGGGCTGCCCTTGAAGAATATTTGGGAGCTTCAGTTGCTACAAAATACAGCAGTATGGGCAGTTATGTGTGACTCTCGAATGCCACATGTTACACTTCTTTTCTGTAAGCTGCATTGGTTGCCAGTTTGCTTCTGGGTCCAATTCAGGAAGGTGCTGGTTTTAACCTTTAAAGCCCTTCATAGCATGGGGCTGGGTTACTTGAAGGACCGCCTCCACCCAATTACAACTGCCCTTCCCATTAGGTCTGGCAAAGGAGGTATGCTACAGGCCCCATCTGCAAAGGACTTACATCTGGTGAGACCTCAGAGACAGGCTTTTTCAGCTGTGGTTTCCACCCTGTGGAATATCATTCCCCCAAAGGTGAGACTGGCTCCGTTCCTGACATCCTTCCGGAAGTCCCTTAAAACATGGTTGTGTCATCAGGCTTGGGGATCTCAAGGGAGCAGTAAATTAATGAGATGGCTGTATTGCCTATAATGATAGCTCTCTCTGCTATTCTGTTGTTGGTAACTTTGACTGGTGTTTTTAATTGTAGAATGCTTTTTTTATGCTAGTTTTTTATGTTGTGTTTTTATTGTATGCCACCAGAGTCACATTCAGTGAGATGGGTAACTACATAAATGTGATAAATAAATACATAAATACATAAATACATAAATACATAAATACATAAATACATAAATAAATAGTAGATATACTCATGGTATATTCTGGCTTTCGCTGAGTAATTCTTGATATGTCTTTTGCTGAGTAATTCTTGATATGTCTTTAATCTATTCATGGGGCCTGGGTGGACCATGTTCGCATATGAAATTATACTTTTCTTACTGTATTTGTCTCCAACATGAAAAATGTTTAGGGGAGAAACTTATGGTGAAATTGTTGGGCTTATTATTTTGTTCTTGGAGTTTCACATTTTTAATCAAGCTTTGTCTTATAATGTGACCTTTTAGGTTTTTATACTTTTTTGTGTCCCTGGACCATACTATAAGTATCTGTGAAGCCCATTAGCTAGTCCAGTTCCTTCCAGTATTGACATTCTACTATTCACTATTGCACATTTGATAGGTTAGTACTCACTTCGTTTTGTTTTTAAGCCAGTGATTAAGGAAGACATTTTGCTGTCAGAAACAAAACAAAAATGGATATGACATACTTGTTCTTTACTTAAACTTCGTCAGAACAATATCACATTCTTAGAAGGATTTTGCTGCCAGACTTTAGAAGCCAATGTTGGAGATTTTTCAGCTGAATTTGTCAGCTGAAAATTCTGCTGAATTTCAAATTATGCTGCTAGAGGCAATTGTGGAAATTTTGTCAGAAGTATACATTTGGCATGACTGGACTTAAATTTAGGAAACTTGAGTGGTATGCAACTTTTTCACCCTTTGCTGATCAAAAAAGGCAATGGGGAAAAAAGAATCTATAAGAAACAAGACAGTTCTGTGTGATGGCCATGGGAGCCCAAATATTTCAGAAATCTCTAACCCATCTATTTTATGGAAATAATTGTAAAAACATTAGAGAACCTTTTGTTTACAAATTCAGTTATACCTTGCTTTGTATTTCATTTAGTAGTATACATATGCCTGATGCCCTTTGGAAAGACCACCCAAAGAAGTGGTGTAATTTTCAAAATGTATTTATTTTATTTATATATTGTAGAGCACTTATATGCTGCATGGAGTCTGAGACAATCACTTAATAATTTGGGGATAGAATTCTACACATATATAACACTTATTACACTATACCTATTCTTGCTTTTCGAATGTGCTGTAGCCACTTTGTTTGTGTGAACAAAGTTCTGTCTTATGAAACCATGATGCTGGGTTAGGCCACTGAAAAAGCTCTGTTTCACCAGTAACCTGTTAAACAGATACTATTACTCTGAAATTTTACTTAATTGTGCATAAAGAAAAACTGGAAGGGTACAGAATATTTTGAAGGTTCCTCAACTTTCTGTAATCTATTAAAAAAAATAGTTGACTATTACTGGTCTAAAAATGACACTCTCTGAACTTCTGATATAGACACTGTTGACTTTGTATGTTAATTTGTTATTACAATATGCCCTTCCTGAAGGCAGAGTATGGCTTTGGAAGGAATTATATATAGTTTCCTGTGAATCCACTGTCTGGAGGTTGCTATTTCCTAGGTAGAATGTTAGATGTGTTGTTCAGTGAGCCTGTTAGCCTACCTTGATTGTTGGAAATTACAGCTCCATTTGAATCACCCATGGCTTCGTTTCAGTTGGTATATTGAGTCTTTTGCCAAATCCAGTTTACTATCAACTCTTTCCCTTGCAGCAGCCATGTGAGCAATACAATAATGAGCTCAACAAATGCTCATTACAAGAGGGAACTTGGCAGGCCAAAATAAACCATAAGGTACTGAGCACCCACTGATGTAAGCAGCTTCAAGGGGAAAAACTCTATGCCACACAGAGGCTGAAATTCATGGCTTTTGATTTTCAGTCTGCTTCTTGAGATTTCTTAAAATGGGAGTGGGGGGACCCTACTACAGAAAGTAAACATATTTAATGATGGAAATTATTTAGCTTAGCCCTTTTGCCTAGTAAATGTGTGCTCATGTGTGCACACATAAATACTCAATGTGTTTATCTCTGGATTAGAATAAAGATTTGCTAGCAGAGATTTAGTTATGCTTTCAGCAATATTCCCCTTTCTTTAATTCCATCTGTCTCCTTCACTGCTTCCAGTTCATCAGGATTCCAGTCACACTGTTAAGGGACTATGTGTTTAGGGGAGGGAAAATGGACAGCTTACATGTGAGTGAGATTACTTTTTCAGTGATAGTTGTTCTTTGCAGTGATATTATTTTTCAGAAACTTTATATAAAATCTATATTCTGGCTCATATTAAATGTGATCACATTTGGAAATTTAGTCTGTTTCTTTTTCCCATGTATCCCATCCACGGAACAATAAACAATGGAAATGGTTGTTTTTTAGCATATGCATGTACAGATGGCTTCAAAGGAACATAACAGGTTGCTTTATATGAGTCAGATTATTAGTATACCTCACTTAGTATAATGCAAGAATTCTATCACCCATGCTTGAGTATTCAAAGGAAGGAAATTGGGGCTTTCAACTACTTTTCTGCTAAGCAAGAGTCTTCCTGTCCAAAGGCTGTGAGAATCAGAGCAGACAAATATACTTTTTAATCTTTCTTTCTTCCCAGTTCACAGACACAAGTAGCCTGATTCACTGAAATTGAGATAGCCAATCTCACTGCCATATTTTCTGCTAACTTAAGTGAGTTGTAACTCTGATTAATAAGGAAAGTGCTAGGTATGCCAATGCTATTAGCATTTAATTAGACTAAAAATATTGAGATTCATTTTCATCTTCATTGTCACCTACAGTTCGGTGCCTAGTCTTTAGTAAATTTGCTTATTATATATGTCCACATCAGAACGGAGTTGTACCTCTGCTCCCATTTCTCTCTCCATTCTTCCCTAGATCCTTGGGAGAAGAATGTATGTTCTCATTCTTCATATGGTGGCAGTTACATAGGTATACAGATGCTTTTGTATAATGACTGGTAAAAATAGTAGAACAGTTCAGTGCTTCAAAGTTGCAGGAGCACAAAGCTAGCACCCGTTGACAATAGCTTAAAGCACAATTTGTAGGCCTTCTCCCAGGATAATGTTTAGGATGCCTTTTTATTTGGCATGTCTTGGGAGCCTTGACTCAAATTGTGTATATTATAGCAATATTGTCACTGTGTAAATAGATATTAGGTTACTGAATTGATATTTGTGGGCGGGTTTTTCAGTCTTTCACATTTTATATTCTTACAAACATGGTGTGAGTAGTTCTGATGTGTTTATCACTCTGCTGACTCTCTATTATACCTATGTCCTCCTCTATCTTCCAACCAAAACTCTTTTTTTCTAATATCATAGCCCTAATGTCTATCTGTAAAAATGATTTTTCCTTCTCTTTGTGAGAGCTTCTGTTATTACACAAAAGGTCATGATTACAATATGAATCTGGAACAATAAAAACAGTGCATAATGGATTGAAATGCAATGCGACAAAGGGGTCTCAATTAAAAAACAGTTTGCTGAACTTCCACCAAACAAACAACCACACAGACTCCAATTTCTCTTTACCTATAATTAGCTGCCATTGACGCTGAATTAATTCCAACACTGAAAAGGAAGGAAGGAAGGAAGGAAGGAAGGAAGGAAGGAAGGAAGGAAGGAAGGAAGGAAGGAAGGAAGGAAGGAAGGAAGGAAGGAAGGAAGGAATCCTTTTTAGACTTAGCACCAAAAGCAAACATTTGCCCAAATGGCTCAAATACAAAATCCTTGCATAAAATTAAAAAAAAAAAATCCAACTTGTGTTTTAGAAGAAGGGGGGTGAAGGGAGGGAGGGAGGGAAGAAGATAGAGGCCCTGTGTTTTAAGTAAAGCAGAAAAGTGATGCATATTTAATTCAGAGTCCATTTAACTGAGCAAACTCCAAACAAATGGAAGTTTGGCTTAAACTCAGTCTAATTCAGCTGAGCAAAGACTTCACTTAAGATTGTAACACTGGCTTTAGGACAATCACTTGTTTTAGTCATATACATATTGTAATGTGTATATAGAATACAATGGAAATGAAGTATTAGAACAATTGCCTCCCAATCTAGGCACCTTCCAAATATTTGCAGTTCAATTCCTAGGATTTTCCACAACTGTCATTCAGGTTGGACCATCTTAACAGCTGAAGTGTGCATTTTAGAAAAGCATACAGGTTGGATAATACTGGGCTGAAATCTATTCCACAGTTTCATTCAGATCTACATATACACATAAGCTTAGTATGATGTAGAGATTAAAATGTTAATCACAGTTAAATGAATCTGAAGATTTTAGACCAACCTACAAATTGTTATTAGGACAAAATATGAGGGAGAGTATGCAAGAAAATGCAATAGTTAAAACTGTTTATGAATATGAACATGTACACGAGCTAATAAAGCTCATGAAATATGCTTTTTCCCTAATATGATATGGGAACTACTGGGCACTAATATGGGCACTGCTGACAGGTTTTCCCAGGGAGGAAAAATAGGAACAACTCTAGGCCCTATATATGGAGGGGATCTACATTATTTCTCATAATAATATTGTCTCAAAATACAGAAGGAAAGTGAAACCATCAGAAAGATATTAGATATCTCAGATTCTTAAGGTTCTGTGTCCAGATGTTTCTGTTCCTCTATCTATGTTTATTCTTGAACTTCTGAATGTTTTTCATGACTGTTTTGGAGGTTTTATGGTTGTATCATTTTGGATGGTTTTATGGTTGTAAGGTAAGCTTCTGTGCTTCATTGTTTCTTTGTTAGTTTTCATTTGTGTTTTCTAAGAAAATATACACAAAATCCTCTTGTGTCTAAGCCTGAAATGTAAAACTTGTAGCAGAAAGCAAACCATTGAACAGGAAAATTGTGATAGATAGATAGATAGATAGATAGATAGATAGATAGATAGATAGATAGATGGATAGATGGATAGATAGACACGTACATACATACATACATACACACACACACACACACACACACACACACACTATGGAAAGATTCCTAAGAAGCTTATAAGAAACATTTGGGTTCATAGAAAAAACAGAATCTTCTAAAAGACTAAGGAATTTGGCTTTTAATGTCAAAAACTTTCATCAAACTTAATTTCCCCAAACATGCTGTTTAGAGGAACGAGATGTAAAAGGCAATCCTAAGAGGTAACCACACTATCAATTTGCCCCAAAAATACACTTAAAGGAAATGGTGGTCAGTGATGTTACAGAGGACTGAAGAAATTGCTAAATTTTGTCACATTCTAACCCCTTTAAAAATTGAAAAAAGAGAAAGTGTTTTCTCCTCCTTCTCCTTCTCCTTCTCCTTCTCCTTCCTCCCTTTCAAAGCTAAACTCCAGTGGCATCTACTACAGAGTGGTTGGGTTGATTGGTGAAAATTAAAATGATGGAGCAGCAGTGTGATGCAAGTACCATCTTGCTAATTTAGACACATATACATGGATGGTGCTGTTAAAGCCTCCTCTTCAAATTTGATCTACGTTTCTGGCCTTTCATGTCAGTGTAGTGTTTCTCTAGCATCTTTCTATAAATTGTATTGAATTCTGCTGTATGTATCAGACTATAACGTGGCTTTACAGTTGAATCATGCTGCTAGAAAAATCAAATTGATTCACAGAAAACTAGTTCTAGTTCATTGCCCCAAATTTAAAGGGGGGGGGGGGTAGAAAATGATGCCAGCCAAATGACAATGCTGTCATAGAATGCCAGTGGGTGAGTTTTAGGAGGGACATAAAACAATTGTATTTCACTGGAGTTTCCATGGCAGCAAATGACTACTTTTATGTTGTTGAAAAGTGAACAAGAGTAACAATGGAGAGCATGGTTCTCTGTAAGGTGTAAGCATCAGAAATTCATTCAATTCTCCCCTCCCAATCTAGGACAGCAAAGAAACTGTTCAACAACAGAGTAACAACAGATGGGGTGGGGGGGGGGATAGCTGGGGGAAAAGAGAGGGGAAGAGCCTCATTTTCTCACTTCTGTTCCATTCAGTATCACATATTTTATTCACTAGGAGAAAGAGGTCATTTTTTTTTTCCAGGAGTAATTTGTCTGAGTAGCAGCTTATAATCAGGGGCAGTTTAGAGAACAAATAAAAATAACTCATTTCAGGTGACTACTTATCTAACAATGTTTGGGGTGGTTTCTTCTATCCCAAAGCTATATATATCTGGGATAGTTTCTCTGGGCGTTGGGCCAAAGAAACACTCCAGCTCTTCAGTGTCTGAAACAAGGTTTCTGTTTAATTGTGTTGTTGCTCAAGGCCTTCATGAATATTTGCAGTTAGTCTCAAATATAAGTGAATCCAGATCACATTAAGTCTTTTTGCTAACTTTTGGTTACTAATTCTTAGAGCTATGATGTCTCTGTTTGTTAACAAACAAAAAACTGGTAACTGCTGAGCATAATATTTATGGACTGACAAAGCTCTATTGCTCTGTCCTAGCACAGCAGGGCTGAGTCACAGGTTCTTTTGGATTCAGAAGCAATGACCATACAGTATTAGTACCTGAGACTTTATTCCAAGGCAACATAAGAAAATACCATAATAACACAACACAAGGCAGCAATCAAAGAATATCCAAGAATACTGAAGAATATAACATAAGATGGTGATTAAGTAATATAAAAATACAATAAGACAAAGAAAGAAAGACCTTATATCCCTTCTGTCAGTCAGGGAACTCTAAAAAGAGGATGGCAGGCAGACTTCTTCAAAACTGAGATAAATGTAGCACCCTCCCACTTAGGTCTGCAATTACAGTTCTATCCCCTGGGGATTTCTGGGTAGCCTATATAGGCTCTGAACCACCTGTTTTTCATGCAGTCATCTCACTGGAGTTTGCCAAGGAGAAGTCTTTTATATTGTGCTTGGAGTGCTTTGTCTCGTCCTGCCAAGGATGAGAGCATCAAGGTTAAGGAGTATTTGTATATGCAGGTGGTGATGAGACCATCTCAAAATTAAGTGGTCTGTTTCCCGGGTTTTTTTTGACTGACAGAAAGATCATCCTATTCTACACAGGTGTTCCACCAAGGACAGGGCAAAACAAAGTATATCCAAGTATAGTCCTTTGGTGACTAAAATAAACACTTGTTTAATTCTGTATTACATACTCAACCATTATATAGGAATATAATGGTTGAATATATAGTTCTATGTACTATGGACCTAAAGGAAAGAGGCACACACCACTATCCAATTCTTCCTTGCCAAATCTTCCAGTAAAACCATAGGTACTACAAGGGCTGGAAAGATTTGGGTTCCATTGGAGAAGCTTGGATTGCTGTTGTGGGGTAAAATTGGAGGAAAAGACTGCTATTTTTGTTGCCTCAAACTCCTGGAGGAAAAGTAGGATATAAATCTAAGAGAAGAGACAAACTGTGGTGTCTTATTTCTTTGGTTTTATAGTGTAGATCAGCCTTTCTCAACCTTTTGACTCTGGAGGAACCCTTGAAATGTTTTTCAGGCCTTGGGGAACCCTCGCACATTCAGGCTTAAATATAGGCCAGAAGTTACAAAATTATTATATTTGTTTCATGTGTAGGCCTGTATATATGCATTAACAGTGTTCTTAAACTGAAAATAATGAGACTTACTCTTTAATGTGAAACCTGTGCTTGTTTTTTGCTGCACAAATACTCAGTTCTGGGCCAAACTTGACATAAGCACACACAGATTTCATCTTCAACTGAAATGACAGTTTCTGTCTTCGCTTTTGATGCTTGTAAAATAAGAAAAAGAGTTTTCTTTTCTTACAAGAGAAACAAAACTCTCATGGAGCCAACCGTTGATGGAGCACCATCAGTACAAATGCCAACACGGTTCCTCCAAAAGAGACTTTTTGTTTTCAGATATGAGGATAAATTAAATACATCTTGGCCTTTGCAAGTTTCATGTAGTACTTTGCAGCAGAAAAAGTTTTCTTATATTTCACCATCATTTACAAATCTTACAAATGCCATAACATGACATTTATTGGTGAAATCTGTTGACTCATCAGTTTGGATAGAAAAGCTGCTGCTCTTCAGTTTATGACACAAAACCTCTTCAGCATCATGTGACATGTCATCAATACGTCGACTTATTGTACTGTTTGACAGTGGAACCGTTTCCATTTTTTGTACTGCATCTGGTCCTAGCCTTTTTCCCACTATTATTTTACATGCTGGCAAGATTACCTTCTCACCCAAAGCATGACTTTTCCTTTGCTGTGTAATAAGTTCTGTTTCTAAATAACTTGCTTCTTGGGCTTTTTTACTGACTGCCATTTTATTAACAAAAGCTTTACCCTGTTGGTTCTGTGATTCCAATAGCTTTTGAAAATAATCAGAACTTTTACTTGATATATAGCTGTGATTTGTAGTTAAGTGTCTTTTTTAATTTCCTGGAGCCATTGCTGCATCTGTAAGTTGTTTGCCATGGATGAGGCACAATGGAATAGGACAAATTGGATCACCTGTCCATGTAAAATCCATTGATAAATAGCTTTCATTGTAAAGATGGACTTTTTTGAGTCCACTGATATACCAGTGCAGGGAAATGCCTGAGAAGATTTAAATTCTTCATTATCTTTATCATCATCAAACTTATCAATGTTGTCCATTTTAGAATCCTCCTCTTCTCGCTCACACCTCCTCTTCAAAAATCACCACATTGGACTCAGACATGACTGAATAAACATGTTCGAAATTTATTTAAAATAATGGGATAAAATAACTACAGGGAAACTGCAGGGAAAAGATGCAGGAGGGAGAGACTGACATCACAGACTAAATTGGATTAGTCCATTAACTTTTTGAAAAATGCACTTCTCCCTCCCCTTCCTGCAATATATTCCTCCCTTCCTGCAAAACAGCATTTACCTGTTATCACTGGTCTCCTCTATCTCATGTCAAAAATTAAGAATGGATCCAATCAAATAAACACATTCCTACAGCACACTACCAGAGAACTCAGAAAGAGTTGTAACTAGTTTGTTGTTTGGTCTCTGCTCATCACTGCGAGAACACATTGCCTGAATTTGAAATAATTTTTTAAATCATGATCTCCCAGGGAGCCCCTAGTGACCCCTCATGGAGCCCTGGTTGAGAAACCCTGGAGTAGATATATGCTTTTAAATATTCTAATGTATTTTAATATCCGAATACATTAGAATATTTTTTTTCATATTCTAATGTAACAAAGAATAAGATACTCAGGTTTGATTTGAAGTTCTGATCCACAAAAATCGTTATAATAGATTTTGTACAGTAATGCATATTCTAACATATGCATCACATATACATTATTTTCTGAGATTAATCTAACTGCATATCTTGATGATGATAAATGATGATAATGATTTAGAAGCAAGACATTTCTTTTTTTACATATAACTTTATTAAGATTTTAATAAAGAAAAATAAAAACTAGCAGAAACAAATATATAAAATAAAGAAAAGAAGAAGAATAGAAAGAAAAAAGACAAACAAAAATGCAGAAAAAAGGAAAGAAAGAAAATATAAAGAAATAGCTTCCGATTTTCTTTACAGCAGTTATAAGTATACATTTACCTCTTACTCTATGGTTATAACATAACTTTCATTTTTTCTATAATCTATTTTTTTCTAATCATCAAAACCATAAATCAAAAGTTCATCCTTTTTATGTTTCACAGAAAAGTCTATAAGGGGTTTCCAGTCAGCAATAAACTTAAAAAACAAGACATTTCTCAAGTAATACAGTGCCAGTCTATTATATAAATTTATATCATACGCTACCGTTTGCATTTCAAATGCGTGCATCATATCCAATTACTTTAGGCAATTGCCTTAATCAGTCTTGTATCAAGTTACTTGATATTGTTTGTGTTGGTTTTGCTCAACCATAGTATTCTCAAACTTTCTGCATTTATTTGTAACCTTCACTATGAGGAAGTATTTTCTTTGTTGTTATTTTGAATTGCAGGTGCCAAATAACATATAGTAATGGACAAATCTAATCTCATTTAATAGAATGAATGTATCTCAGATGGGCAGAATGTATGTCTATGAATGACATAATAGGTGCAATATTTAGTTAGCACAGTGTTTCTTATTATTTCAGTGCTGTCACAAAAATGCAGTTAAGGACTCTCCCTCTTAATCAGATCTCCTCCAGACTAACTTCTAATTGTTTTATTATCAAAGGTTGCCAACTCCTGATTTGCAAATGATGCCCACATCAGTTATACCTGTCAGTTCTAATACCTAACCTTAAGGGACAGTTTATAAATTTAATCCATCACATTTTTCAATGTTTATATTGATATTATAATATAATTAGTAATTAATTTTGGATTTCCCAGTTATACAGGAGAACCTGGAAACATGATCACAAAATCCATACTTTTCAGAATATTTGAATGAATACACATATGTATACACACACACATACATGAGCACATCCCAAGAAAATATGCATAATGATACACAAAAAGATGTGCAGATTTGGGAAAATTACAAAGTGTCTTTTCCTGTATAAAACCGCTTGCAAAAAACATGTTGGTAAAAACATGCATTGAAAAATATGTCCATTTGGAGAACTGCACACAAAACATGTACAAACAATCTTGCCTGGCTTTTCTGCGGAATTTGTAAGCAGCAGAATTGAATAGAACTTTATGTTAGTGAATTGAATAATTCAGTTTAAAAAGCATTAACAAGATTCCTTGTCCTAATCTATGAGACTAAATGTGGTTTAACTGATATCAATTAACATTGCTATCATTTTGGTATCAGATTAAAATCTATTTATTTAAGCCGGCTTTTAAAAATTTTATATTCATTTATGTTAAACCTTCTCTGTTGCTTTTATGATTCTGATCTGGTTTTATATTACGTTGCTTTTTAGCTCTTCTCCCAGTTAATAAACTTTAAAAATTAAAAAAAAAATGGATAAGGCAGCTAACCCATAGTTCAAGCTATGGACTTCTGTGTATCTCCTTTGCTAATCTTTTGCAGATAAGGAAGCCTAGTTTACCTCACATCTGATCCCTGTGATTATCTAACATGTGATCAGGAGTAATAAAGTCTAGATAAGGATTCTTGAGGCATTTGGTTGTTGTATTTCCAGTACAGATTTCTACCTTTCAGAAAAATTATCTCTGCTGGAACTCAGCTATCCACCAGATTTCCTACTTGTGTGTGTGAGGTGGTGGGGGTGGGGTTGGAGGGAAGGGTGATACAAATTTTGGCAATTTAAAAGTACAAAATAGGCATTTTTAAAGAACCAAGCATATATTTAACACATACCTGTACTTAAATATATATTCAAGAGATGGAATGGGGGGAAAACACTTTGAAGAGGCACAGATAAGAAATGCAGGAAACAAGGAAACACAACAAAATAAGCACGTTGATTTTTTTTCCTCCTCATTTGGGATTATGCTGACAAAAAAATGAACATCTCTAGGCCTAGATGCCATTGCACACTCTAACAAGTAGCCATACATGTATTGATTTTACCTACCAACTGCTGCTTGGGAAGTTTTTATCTGCTATGGTATATTTATTTGGAACTAAAAGGAATAAAAAGACAGCTGATCAATCCTAAATAGCAAACTCGCAAGAACAATAAAAACTTTATAAAAGATATTTTTTAAAAAAATCTTTAATCCCAACTCCCTGCAGAGCTTACCTCTAGGCTTTGAGAACTTCGCAATAATATTGTGCAGATAAATAAGAGTATAATTGTAAAACACTTTATACTTTCAGAGTGCAATAGAAACAAGCAACTCTATTAACACAGTTCATTGTGTGTATCGGCAAGGAATAAATGTAAGACTATTGCATATTAATGTCTGCAGTAATGGCAGATCTGCACCATTATGAGACAGCAGATTATACGTGAGCTGAAGGCCTATTGAAGACATCAGAAAACAAGTAAGGTCTTCCTTACAGTGCTAACATAGTTGGGGAGGTGGGGGGGAAGATGTCGAATTAACTGATCAAGCCAAGACATCAGTTTTCCTTATCTATTATAAACAGAGCGGCCAGCACAATTACTATGCCAGGTAGAATTTTGGGAAACACCACATCGTATACTGTTAGTCCTTGTTTAGCGACTGCAATTGGGACTGGCAACTTGGTCATTAAACAAAGTGGTCGCCTAGTGAAAAATCACGTGACCGCAATTGTGCTTACAATTTTACACAGGATAACACATAGTAACTGACTGTAATGGAAAACACATGACTGAGAGAGAGATGCTGCAAAGGTCATGAATGCAGGCATTGGTTGCAAGGTTACTTTTTCATCACCATTGTAACTGTGAATGGTGGCTGTCTGAAGCCGTCGCTAAACAAGGACTACATATACTAAGCATATACTAGGCACTGAGCATAATTTCATCAGGATCATCTTTATTTAATGATTGGGGAAACACCACCTCTCAAATGCACACATCCTTTCACAGTGCAAGGCTGACCTGTCTTATAAATTCCTCCTAGTTTAGAAGAATAAACAAAGTCTGTGCAGCTTTGTTTTATGTAGCAAAAAATGTAAAATCTTGATCTTCTAATTTGCTGAAGTTTGGTAGTGAAAATAAGAAAAGTCTTGTTTTCTCAATTTGAACTGATTTTTTAAAAAATTGAATATATAGTTGGTAATCTACTGTATCATTGCTTCAATAAACAGATTTTGTTAGAAAAATAATCAGCAATCTCCACTGGTATTAGTTGATATTGTTGTTTTTGTAGTATGTAGATGCCAAAATGGATTTAGGAATTTATTTGTTTGTTTGTTTGTTTGTTTGTTAAATTTATCTAGCTATCCATCTCATAAACAAGTGATTCTGGGTGACATACAACAAAGCTAAAAAACAGTTAACTTAATAAATAGTAAAACAATTATGATCATCATTATTATTAAAAAAAATTAAAAAGACAAAGCTAAAAAAGAGTATAGTTGAAGAGATGTTAATAATAAGGGACCCACCTGAATAATTCACCATCCCCTGGGGTCCCCAGGCCTGATAGCACAACCAGGTTTTAGAGACGTTCCGAAGGTCAAAAGAGATGAGACCAGACTTACTTTGGGAGGGAAGATATTCCATAAAGCAGGCACCGTAGCAGAAAAGGCCTACCACCTAGGACCTGCCAAATGTAGCTCCCTAGCTGATGGGACCCAAAGCATGCCCTCTCTGCTGGATCTGGTGGGATGGGCAGATGTGATCGGGGAGAGGCAGTCTCTCAGATAGCCCAGGACCATACCATGTAGGACTTTAAAAGTCAAGACCAGCACCATGAATTAGACCTGAAAATAAAATGGCAACCAATGCAGCTTGCAGAGCAGAGGTGTAACATGTGTTCTGCTAGAAACACACATAACTGCCTGCACCACTGCATTTTGCACCAGCTGAAGCTTCCAGATACTCTTCAAGGACAGCCCCATGTACAGCATATTACAGAAGTCCAACTGGGAATACCTTCCTTGGATATATTTTAAAAGAGAAAACCTTAGGGCTGCAGTGTTTCATTGAAACATTCCAATCTGTAAGCATGGTCCTAATCCCAAAGATACAGCGATTTCAAAGAAATTTCACCCTGCATGGTTGCTGATTTTTTTTCCTTGCATGCAAGAACAAGCACATAAGAACAAAAGTCATGAGCAAATTCTATAGTCCCACACCAGTAAGTCTCAGTAAAAATGAATTATTGGTGTCAGGTGGTCAAGCTGTAATAGTGGCATGTTCATATACAAGCAAATTATGCATATATACACAAACATGCAAGTTCATACATGCAGGCACACTTAAGCGTGTTATGTTCTTGTGCAGTTCCAGGCATGGAAAAGGCAAATAAATAGACATATTTTATTCTATAGAATACACACACACACACGTATATATAACTATTCAATATGCATATATGCTATATATACATATAGCAACTGCCCAGAAGAATCCATTATTTATATACAAACATACTGTTACTGATATATAGCTGTCAGCCCCATAGAATTTTTCAAAGAACTGGCATACAAATAATAGTATAAAATAAACAAGCAAACAAAATATTTTGAGATTCTGAAAGACTCATATTTCACTTTTAAGTCTAGTCCTTAAGGCTACAATTATACTTGGTAAAACCTGACAAGTGAAAAAGGAAGGGGATGATGCGGTATTCATCGTGGGTGTGATGCAGAGCAATACTTGTGCCCTTCTGCATGACTAGTTGAGAAGTGGAATAAACAACATGTGTTCAAAGTACCTTTGATGTGGATATTTCTTCAAGTTTTGCAATTTAGCGTTCACTGATGCAGAATTTAATTTCATTTGACATATTTAACCAAACCAAATCAAAAGCATAATCTCAGTTTAGACATAGCAGTTAAAATGGATTATTGGAGGAAACTGAATATCGAATTAGATTACAATTTACCACTGAACAGCATTTACTTTTGTTCTAATTTCAAAGTTTATTTCATTGATCTGCACCTTTTGGATTAATGTGTGGGTTTGAATTCATCATCATCTTTTTTTAAAAAATACTAAATTAATAAAAAAGAAGTATACTTCATTCAAATGTTAACAGACAATGCAAATCAACAATCCAGGTGTAAATTTCTCCTTCTGGTGTTGTATGATAGTTCTTTTAGTAAACCCCACCCCCACCCCATGGCAGAAAAATCCTCAACACTTTATTCTAAATAATCAGGACATAGCCAAGAACATAGGCGTCTTTACCCTCAAAAATCCATCTGAACTCATTCTAAGAATTCTGTTAACATTGGCCCACAATGTGATGACAATAGAACATGACCAAATCATATGAGTTAATGTTCCAGCAGTAGGGTGATTGTGGCAGGCACTTTTTAAATATTATCTGAGGCATCCAACATGCTTGAATCAATTATTTTACTGTAATTACCTTATTTTAAAATATTAAGAAACTAATTTCCTAGACAACACGGCAACACAAACTTAATATTGCCAAGTCACAGAAATAACTGATACCAATCTCATCAATTATTCCAACTTCCTGTAAAAAGGATTACTGGTTCAGGAACCATAATTATTTCCTTCAAAGTTTATAACTTGATATGTCTTTTAATTTTGCAGGACATTCTCTCTCTCTCTCTTTCTCTCTCTCTCTCACACACACACACACACATCCAAATGGAATTGAATACATTTAGATTGAGAGAAAATCATTTTAGAAATGAAAAACTTGCTTCATTTTTACTATAATTATGCTTCAGTACAAAGGACTTAGACCTACTATGCAGCACAGTAAGAAATCCTATTCTAACATGGCCCAATTAATAATAATAACAACAACCACAACAATAACATGACATTATTTATACCATCATTGACATGCTATAGGTCAGTTTTACACTTTTTTCCCTTCTCTTCTTCTAACATTTGCAAAATCAAACTTGCAGTTAACTTGAAATAAATAATTCAAATAATTCCAAATAATCAAATTGACTCACAAGTATAACAGGCCTTTAGTGTATCCCCGTTTCTATTTGTTTTTCACCATCACACTCCTTCTGCAGCTTCCACTCCGCAGTGTCCTGAACTATCATCTATTCTGTTGCTGTATACTGTCATTTCTTTCTCTTTTTTTTATTCTTTTGCTTTTATTTAATACAAATGAATACTTTGGCTGATTTGGATATTCATGGCATGGTTGATTAATAATTGATGAGAGGGCCTGGGGCAGGTGGTTGAGCATAAAAAACATTTAGGAGAAAGCAGAGTGGAAGGCACAGGTCCCCAGGCTGATGTGTGTCCATGGGGGGATTTAGCTGCTGTAAAGGGAGGGAGAGCAAAAGGACAGATAGTCTCAGAAATGAAAGTCACAGGCAGAATGCAATTTTACCAATTTAAATATTTAATCATGTTCCAAAAGTCTGGTCTATTTCAGTCCCAGGGGCTGACTATGCAGTTGTAAGCCAAGAAAATGGAAAGTTTGGTTCTTAGTATTGAGAAGAAGTTGAGGTGGGATCATGAAGATAACTAACCAGATTTTGGAGAGTGTTGGCTTTTGTATCAAAATGTGCTTACTGAGTTAGAGAGAGCCTTTCCATTCAGAAGCTAAGCAGAATGTAGTCAAATCAAATCTTTATTACGATAATAGACCAGCATAAAAAGGATAGGGTACAGTCAATGAAAAAGCATAGAAGATACATCAGAGTCTAAGAATAAAAATTATGGAAAGCTAGAAGATATAAAATAGATTAAATCAGAATGTATATATAGAAAACAAAAATCTAAAAGAATCTAAAAAGAGGGGTAAGACCATTAGAAGGTTGTAGGGGTTAGTATGTGGAAGACTATATCTATCAAATTAGACAGCAGTCTAGTTTGGCAAACTAGATGTTCATTAATCTAGTTTATGGCATAGGTCATCATCCAATGAATTTTAAGCACTGCTGCACAGATTACCTGTTGGATTCACTGGTAGTGAAGGTTGGGGTCCTGGCTAAATCCAACTGGCATTCTCTGTTTGCTACACACTGTTTAATGAGTACTTTGTCCTGATCATATCTCATGCTGAGTAGAAGATCTGGGGAGAAGCCCAAGGATAAGATTTTAGTTGCCACTGCCTGTTTCCATGTGGATTGAAAATCATAACTCACAGTTAATGGGACAAGGCCAAGGGGAAAGAAGTTTAGTCTGAGCCAATAGTTGACTTCGGTCACCCACACTCTAGCCTTCACTTTCATGAGGCCTGTCTCTAGTCACAGGGTGGCATTCAAGACACATTTTTGGGACTTGAAGAGCTGATCTTAGAAATTTGGCTTGTACAAATTCTAATGGTACAAAATTGAGAAGGGGCCCAGCTGAGCACCATAAAGAAGTTGGCTTCAAATAATTTGAGTGCTGCAGGTATATAGTGGCACCTCTTGTCTTAAAGAATTTAAGGATGGCAGATGAGCTCCTCTGAGCATTTTCAGCAACATAGTCCCCATGGGCTTTCCTACTGCTGGCAGAATGAAGGACTATCCCCAGGTATTTGAAACAGGAGACCTGCTCAGTCTTATGGCAGAGTGGCTTTTGAGCCTTTTGGCAAATGCCATAATTTTAGTTTTCTGATGAGTTCTAGCTGGTCTTCCTTGCAGTACTGTGCTAGTGCTCTTGGTGCTCTCTTAAGGCCAATGAGTGTTCTTGAATGTATTGCTGCATTGTCTGCATAGAGTAGAACAAGAGCATTGGGGAATGAAAGTTTGTGTTATGGGGATAGGCCACTATGGACCTGATATAGAAACTAAATATGAGTGGGGCCAATATGCAGCCTTGCTTGATGCCTTTCTCAGCTTCAGTGGTGCTGGTGAGATGGCCCTGGGGGTTACATCTTATTTTGAGTAAGGTCCCTTCATGTAACATACATATTAAATGAAGTAGATGTCAGTCAATCAAGGTGGCCTCCAATTTTTCCTACAATTTAGCTCAGGATATGGAATCAAATGCTCCTTTGAAGTCTATGAAAGTGACATAAAGGGAGGTTGTGTTGCAATATTTTTCAATGAGATGATGGAGTACTAGGTACTGATCAGTAGTGGATCAGCCTTCCTTAATGGCAGCTTGCTCCTCTGCAAGTATGTTTTCTTGTTCCAGCCAATCCTAGAATTTCCATTGCAAGTGACTTGTGTACAGTTTCTGATTATGTTGAGGAAGCTAATCAGTCTATAATTAGCAGGATCATCTTTTCCCCTTTTTTGATTAACACTGCCATGGCATATGACTTGAATGGAGGGAGGGGGATTGCTATGGCACCTAGAGGAGTGGATACTAGGAACCCCAGGTCCCCTTTCACTCTTCCATGCTTTACCTCAGGTTCTGCCCCAACTGAGAATGAATGAAATCCATTTAGTAGCAGTGGGTCATCAGTCCATGTTTCTTGAATCAATAGGATGTCATGGCGGGAGAGGAAGTCAGTAAAACAAGGGTCTCTGGTGGATCCAAACCACCCAGCCACATTCCAGCTTAGAAGGGTGACCTTATGCTGGTCACTTAGATGTCAAGCAGTTGCACTGCAAACCAGGGCTGGGTGGGTAATTTTTGCAGAGGCAGGAGCTTCACATTAGTTTAATTGTCTCCCTCTATGGGGAGGAAGGTGGGGTACCATCAAGTTCCTGCTCTCCCTTCTCTGCCATCTGGATGTCCATCAAGCATCTCATCTCCTCTTGAGGGGGCAAAGGAGCTTGTAGTTCTGGCAAGGAGACCAGAAGTATCAGTGTAGCATGGGCAGCAAAATGTGGATCACTGGCAAGCAGGGATCCCAATTTTTTAGCAGGGGGAGCATCCTTTGGCTTGTCCAGTGAAAGAAGAGGTGAGGGGACCTGTTTCTCCTATGAGTCAGGTTCCTCTTGTGAGTCAGGAAAGGCTCCTCGGATTTGGAAGCAGATGAGGGTATACCTCCAGATTGGGTTTCTGTAGTGCTTGGCTGAGGTTTGTTTTGTTTGCAAGTTTCTTTTGAGTATCAATTACTTGGGATTGCATGTGTTTCTTGAATCTTGCTAGTATGGAGCTCTCAGAGGAGTTGCTGTCAGTGTCACTTTCACTGTTATTGGTGAGGAATTCATAGTCGTGTGCTGACAGCTTTCTGTGTGTCCGAGTCAAAAGAGAGGCAGTGGTGTGCGATGGTTTAGAAGGTGAGGAGTTCAGTGGGGAGGATGTATTAAGTTGGTGCTGGACTTCCATACCACTACCAGCATTGGGAGGGTGTGTCAGAATTGTTGTTTTGATGTCTGCTAGTTTTCTTTCTTTTCTTTTTTTCCAGATTAATGAATTCTAGCATTTATAGATTTAACTTCCTCCCTTGAAGTGTGCTTAGGCTCTTCACTCTTGGCGTGGCTGGCAGATTTACTGCATTTGGCGCATAGGTTTTTATGGCTCTTATCTGCAGGGTCATGACCATTTGTCACTTTCCCAGTGATGAGGTCATGGACTAACTCGTCCTTAAAAACTCTGACAGTTTGGATGTGATGAATCTGCCATAGGAATTTGCTCATTTGTGTGAGTCTGGCAGGGAGAGATGGCTGGTTGAAAGTCAGGAGTATGTGTTTAACATTTCTTGGACTGGGTAAGTAATGAAAATCTTTCAAATCACTTATTCTATTTTGGCAGTTTAGGAGCTGAGATATGGAAGTCACAATAATCTTATGGCTGTGCCATCTATTGGAATTCAGATGGATTTCTAGGTGGAGTTACTTTTTCTGTAGCACATGGCAGTAGTTGGCTGCACCAACTGCTTCCAGATGCCCTGTTGACATCATAGGACAGGCTGCTGGTAGGCCAGCATGGCCAGCTTTTGTTGCTATTTTAACTCTCTGATTGCCATGGAGGATTTGCAGATCAAGGGGTTGTGGAATCTGTCCACCTTGATTACAGTGTCATTTAGCCATTGCAGTATAAAGATCAGAGTTTCTGCAGACAAAAAGCAGACCTCATGGAAAGGCAGAGTAATGTAGGGGGCACAGGATACTTGTTCCAGGAGGTTATCTCCACTACTTTCCTTCTCCAGAGACTAATTTGGGCTGAAGCTTTGGAAGGCTGGAGAGGAGGCCTGTCTTGTTACTGGTTTCTGTGTTGTCATATTCTTAGGGGTGAAGGGAACCCTAAAGCTATAGATCTGTTACTCACATTTTGTGTTGTCCCTGCAGTGGGGTAATAGGAATCAATCCTCATCTATTTCTCTGCTTTATTGGATTTATGGGCCCCAGTATCATTACTGGGGCTGGTCTGAGTTCTTTTCTTGCTTCTGGACAGTATTTTTAGGCCATAGGACTAAGCCAGAAAGGGTAAAGCCAGTAACAAGTTGGAAGCTTATTTCAAGAGCTGCTAGTGTGTTGCCATCTTGGCTCTTCCCCCAGAATGTATCCTAAAAATGTTTATTTTATCCCCATTTCTCTGCATAAGCCATGGACATTAGATGTAGCTTGAGGACTATAGCATAAAAGCCCTCCAGTTTCAAAGAACAGGAATGCTAGGAAACCTCTCACACTTTGGGAGGAAAGAGAAGACTGAAACTCATCAGTTCCTCTGACCAAGGTTAGACAAAGCATTTTGAATTAATTAGCAAACTCTGAGAGAAAAAAAATAAAAGCCACTGGAAAATGCAATTGTGTTGGCCTAGTTAGAAAATGACAGGGAAAGTAGGAACCAGAAGAACATCCATATAAAGGAAGTACTAAACAGTTACTGGGCAAAGGCATACCTTGGCACATGCCATTGTACATGTACCATCATATACTTTTATCTAGTAATCATTTGCCAGATTTTGATGTTAACTGATGGTCAAAGTCCATATGAGAGAAGATATGCTGGTCTCAGAATAGTGCCCATTCCTTTTTCAAATATAAGAAACAGCTGCTTGGATTGTATCCAAAACTGGAGCGAACCAAGATCTTTGTGAAATTTGACACTGGTGGTGGGTAATGGCACAAGCTTCTATTTTTTAAAGCTCTTTTCTTAAATTTTCTTAAATTCTCTAATTTTCTCAAATCTTAAGGATCACCAACTTAATTACAGATAAGTGAAGTGAAAGGCAAAATAGTAATCCTGCTTTTCATTCAGTATGCAAAAGTTCACTGAACTGAGAATGGAATCTTGTTTCAATACTGGCAAGAGAATAGTATCCTTCTCTGCAGAACAAGTTTCACTGCACCCACTATCCTGTTATTCAACATTGCCACTCTCTGTTCCCCAGAATTTGCTGAAAAATCCTCCATCTGCTTGGTAGTTAGAATGGCCTTACGTCAAGCTTAGATAGATATTGTGATCTGTTTACTCTGTCGGTAAGAACAGGGGTCGGCAATCTGTCATCCATAGGTGCCAAAGGGTGTGTCATGTCCTAATGAGCACTGGAGATTATGAAAATTATATTTTTTAAATGTCCAAGATCTTAGACGTCATCCTGTGAGGTATGGTATTCCTGCATGCGATCTTCTAGGATTTCAGGGAAGATTATTGAGATCTTACATGATTTAGTGATTCTTATGTATGAACATGAAATCACTGCCATTATTAGTCATGCATACTTTTACAATCCAGACACGGAAACTGCAAGTAGAAAAACAGAAGCCTTTTTTGAGAAATAGGGTAAAAAATAGTCTAGAGAAATGGAAGACAAATTTCAACACATGTTTAATTGAATAAGTCCTTTAAAAGAGCTATGTCATAGCCTGAATTATATATACAGTCCCTGGAAGGTCTTCACCTGTTATTGAAGCTGTTAATTTACCATTATGTTTAAGATTAAAAATAAAGATGGAGAAATTTCAGTATTAATTGTGACACCTAGTAGCCTGTTATGGGCAGCAGAGCAAAGATCCATAATGGCCAACTTTATCTCCATTTGAAAATTTGTATGATTCATTTATGAATAGTCTCTGCAGATAAAAGTGAAATAATGTTCAACAATAGTCCAAGAGGAGCACTGATCATTCATTATAATCTATCAGTGTGAGGTTATTTATTAATAAATAATCATATGATATGTTATGGAACAAAAATGAGTCATTAAATTATTTTTACCTACTTATTTATTAATGCTCATCAGCATTGGATTAAGTAATAGATTCTTTATAATTCCTTTCAGATTTCATGCAGTTCTTACTGTAATTCATGCAGTGAGAATATAGAGAGGAACACTAGTAAGCTTTATTTGATTAACATGATGCTGCATTTTCCATAATATCACCAGGAAGAGATACCTCTAGGCCAACATTTTATTTTTAATTTCAGGCCTATGGCAAATGCCAAATGTGGTTTTCTTGACTCCAGTCATGTCCCCCATTGAACGTAATTCTCCTAAACAAATGTCTGTGTTAATTTCTCTCACATTAATATGCACAAGGTTTTAGTCCACATTTTGATTCTCTGTGTCTTTATCCTTGGAATTATTTGGATAGAAATTGAACTGAACATTTTTTAAAAAATCAGAATTTAAAGAGAACCAGAATAATTTCAAATCATATAGCAGAATTTCACAGGTACTTCCAGAACTATATTTGAATAATTACATTTTTGTTCAAAACTAGAATGTAAATATATACACATTCAAATATAAAATATAATTTGAAATGATATAATTAGAAAATGTACAGGATATTTTTGTATACAAAACCTGTCCAGTGGGGTTTGCCCTAATTTTCTTATTTATAAAGGCTGATAATTTTAATTGGCCCTTACTTTTTAATCTAATTTGTTTAATCTCCAGACAATGGAATGCTACACAGCTCCTCTACATTTTGTAATGCTATACAGCTTAAAAACTGTACAATAATGCAAATATTAGTGAAATTCTGGTATTACCACTATATATATATGTGTGTGTGTGTGTGTGTGTGTGTGTGTGTGTACAGAGAGAGAGAGAGAGTACTGTGCAAAAGTTTTAGGCAGGTGTGAAAAAAATGCTGTAAAGTAAGAATGCTTTCAAAGATATATATTGCAATTGTTTATGTTTATCAATTTACAAAATGCAAAATGAGTGAACAGAAGAGAAATCTAAATCAAATTAATATTTGGTGGCTTTGGCTTCAAACCAGAATCCTTTGGCTTCAAACCAGAATCAATTCTTACACTTGCACACTTTGTACACTTGCACAAAGTCAGGGATCTTGTAGGATTAGAGTCAGGTGTATGATTAACCAATGATACCAAGCAGGTGTTAATGATCATCAATTTCATATGTAGGTTGAAACACAGTCATTAACTGAAACAGAAACAGCTGTGTAGGATGCTTAAAACTGGGAGAGGAACAGCCAAACTCTGCTACTAAGGTGAGGTTGTGGAAGACAGCTTCATGTCACAGGTCATACACCATGGCAATACTGAGCACAGCAACAGGACATAAGGTAGTTAGACTGCATCAGCAAGGTCTCTCCCAGGCAAAAATTTCAGAGCAGACTGGGGTTTCAAGATGTGCTGTTCAAGCTCTTTTGAAGAAGCACAAAGAAATGGGCAATGTTGAGCACTGTAGATCCAGTGGTCAGCCAAGGAAGCAATGCAGCAGATGAAAGACACATCATGCTAATTTCCCTTTGACACTGGAAGATATCCAGCAGTGCCATCAGCACAGAACTGGAAGAAACCAGTGGGACCCAGGTACATCCATCTACTGTCTGCCCAGAAGTGGTCTTCATGGAAGAATTGCGGCCAAAAACCATACCTCTGACATGGAAACAAAGCTCAGTGACTCAACTATGCATGAAAACATAGGAACTGGGGTGCAGAAAAATGGCAGCAGGTGCTCTGGACTGATGAGTCAAAATCTGAAAGATTTGGCTATAGCAGGAGGCAGTTTGTTTGCCGAAAGGCTGGAAAGTGGTACAATACTGAGTGTCTTCATGCAACAGTGAAGCATGGTGGAGGTTCCTTGCAAGGTTGGGGCTGCATTTCTGCAAACGGAGTTGGAGATTTGGTCAGGATCAATGGTGTCCTCAATGCTGAGAAATACAGGCAGATACTTATCCATCTTGCCATACCATCAGGGAGGCATGTGATTGGCCCCAACTTTATTCTGCAGCAGGACAACGATCCCAAACATACAGCCGATGTCATTAAGAACTATCTTCAGCGTAAAGAACAAGGAGTCCTGGAATGGTTTGGCCCCCACGGAGCCCTGATCTCAACATCATCGAATCTGTCTGGGATTACATGAAAAGACAGAAGGATTTGAGGTGGCCTACATCCACAGGAGATCTGTGGTTAGTTCTCCAAGATGTTTGGAACAATCTACCTGCCAAGTTCCTTCAAAAACTGTGTGCAAGTGTATCTAGAAGAATTGATGCTGTTTTAAAGGCAAAGGGTGGTCACACCAAATATTGATTTGATTTGGATTTCTCTTCTGTTCGTTCACTTTGCATTTTGTAAATTGATAAGCATAAACAATTACAATATATATTTTTGAAAGCATTCTTACTTTAAAGCATTTTTTCACACCTGCCTAAAACTTTTGCACAGTACTATATATTACAAAGAATGTATAAGAAGTGGTTGTATATGGAAATAAATGCAGATATCACAGACTTCATGACTGAAATGTGTAAAACTGATATAGATCAGAAACAGAATGATGCGTTAAGCCCTACTTCAGCAACAAGCTATTCAAAAGGGCTTTCAAAATGTGACATTGAGAAAGAAGTAAGGAAGCACAATTAGTTGGACAAAGTTGCATTCTAAGTGGAAAAGAGGGATTTACTTTAAGAAGTACCCTTGTCTTGTTCTTGAAGTTTTTGCAATTATTATAGCATCAATTAAAGAAATTCAGTTCATAGAGTGCTTTTATGTACACAAGAGAAATCCCTAGCTGGCTTTGAAAGGTACATAAAAGGAGACATATTTGTTGGAAGTAAGCCATAAGAGATGATGGAAGTAACAATACCCTTTCCTGAAGCAGCATTTTCAATTGCATTATTAGAGCCCATGTCAGTGAATGCCTTGTTTGTACATTTATCTAAACAGTATATGATTGGCTGGCACTGAAACTCCATTTCTGTGGATAAAAAGGGCTTTGTGAACCAGGCTTGGAAACAAAATTACATATGTATAGGAAGCATAGAGTTTTCCCTCCTCTCATGCAGGATGTTTAACTTGATATGTCTCCTGAAATTTTCCCCTCTGTGCATTCCTTCTTCTTCTAACCTGTCAGCTTCTGGAGTGTTGGCACTGCAACTCTCAAACCAAGCTGGCTGGGGATTCTGAGATTTGCAATCTCAGGACACGTTGCAGAAAGCTGTCCTACATGGTTGGTGGCTGTTGTCAATGAATGTGGGAAAGATACAGTGTAAGAATCTCAGAACATGAAATATTGACTATAGCAGCTTTATATGGTATTTGATATAATACCAAGCTAAAATTTGTCTTCCAGTTTTCAAAAGCTTTCTTCCTCTGGTAAAACAAACAAAAAACTTTTTATGATTTTAAAATTAATTTTCAAGATGCTTTGGCATTTCTTTGGGTAGTATCATTGGGCTTACTTTATTGTTCCAAAGTGCCTTCAGATGACTTTGTCACATACTTCACTATTACTCTACAGCCTTCCAGCCTTCTATTGTCCTTGTTTTCTGAAATGAAAAAGGTCATAGGAGATGACCCCTCATGATGTCCTTCCTTTCCCTGGAATTTAACTGAAGCAGGGGAAGCTAAGACTGCTCAAAAATATACCTCTTCTCCAAACATCCTTTGACACTTCATATCTATAAGATATTCCTTCTTCTTTGGAAAAATATCAAAAATACTCTTTCCTTTCAGAGAATATTTTAATAGTTGGGAAAAAAAACTTGCTAATTTTATACTCCGTATAAGCTTCTCCCAAAGGGATCTTGATGGAGAGTTGCAGACAGTTCCCATTCTGTTTAACTAGGAAGCCACTGTGTTTTAGATATCATACTTCCTTCAGTAAGAGTTTTCCTGGCTAAGTAACTATTTATTTGATTTTTTTTATATTTTATTTTATTTCTCATATTTGTATAGCCACCCATCTCACATAGTGACTCTGGAGGGCACACATAATAAAACAGAATACATTAAAAAAAATTAGAAACCACAATTTAGATAAAAATAAAAATGAGAGAGAGAGAGAGAGAGAGAGAGAGAGAGAGAAAAGAAGATAAAATGGCACCATGCATACAGAGGGTGTACCAGTTAACTTTCATACAACCATCTAACAGGCTTCACTCTATCTTGGGATCCCCAAGCTTGTTGGCAAACCCTTTGACTAACTTTTTATTTGACCATGTAACTAACTTTTTATTCACCTTTTTCTGGTCTTTCAGTTTCCCCAGGCTCCTGCATTTAAGCTACAAGAGCAAATTCAGTATATTTCCTTATCTCAGTGATTGTTTTAATTTCTTTAATTTGTGACACAGCTACACATAGACACGTAATCTCATCTGGTGGCCACTAAAACCACAATCAGATGTGTACTGATGTTTAGATGTTGTGAAGATTCCTCCTATCAAAACTTCAGTGTGCTTATTCCTTACAAAGCTGTCAAAAAAGACTATGAAGACATGGCCAGCCTTTGTTCCCTTTAGGTTGTCTGATCAAGGCAAAAGAGAATAGCAAAGTAAGTTTCAAGCTTTGTCCATTGAAAAACCTGAATTTCCTGCTGTTATGCCTGATTCCCCTTAAGATGATTTCTCTTTAGTAACTGTATCTGGCAGACATTGTCTGTCTTAGAGAAAGCCCCAGAAAGCTTCTGGATCAAAACAGAATCCAAAATCACAGATACATCTCTGAACCTCATTGTCTCTGCCTACAAAAGCAAATCTGGTAGGAATAGGTAAGCTGCCCTACATTTTGTCTCCATTCCCATTCAGATCTATGGGAAATATGTTGCCTATAGAGAAAAGCTGAAAAGGAAAGAGTGAAAGCTGGAATGTGATAATTCAATTTTCTGAAAGCACACATCTACCAAAGGTGCCTGTAAGTTTGCATGGGATGAAAGGAAGTTTCGTAGATTAAAACACAATGCATAGCTTTGAAATTCAATTCAAATTTTGTAGATTAGAACATAATGCATAACTTTGAAATTCAATAGCATGAGATATAGCATTCTGTTGATCAGCATGATTTTTTGGTGAAAAATCAGTGGTTAGAAACAGAAAGTAACATCTTGGAATGTTGATGTTAATGAATACTGAAGTTTTGTATCAACATCATTTAGAAGTAGTGTAAGGACTATGCTTATAAATAGGGGGAAAATGAAATACTTTACCAATCACAGGTTAATAGTAAGAAATCTTAAACAGCCATGCCAAAAAAATATTATTCATTTGCTAATCCATTCCTATGTCTTATTAAACTATTCTCATACTTTATTTCAATAATTATAGGCAAAGGGTTGGGAATAAAATTCGGGAAAGAGAATCACAGTGTTTAGCCTCCCTTTCTCAAAGGAATTTAGTAAAATTGCTTCCCTGTCCAGCTAGGACTATTAAAAACATCAAGATAATATCTTATCAAAGCTATTCTAATAACTCTTTAAATAGCCATGTAAAAGAATTGAAGAACAGGGAATGAAAAGTGGAAAACCTCCTTCCCCATTTTCTGTGACTTCTGTTGACAAATTATCACCAACATTCTTGTGATTCCTTACAGAAAATCTCAAAGAAAGGCTGCACACTACACATTATGCACACGCACATGCACACACACACAAGAAGGGAAACCATGATGATAATGAAAAAGAAAGTGCAGCTATGTACTTGAGGAATTTAGAGGGAATAATTCTAGGCTTTTCCTCCTGTTTGAAATGATTTAAACACTACAGTTTTCATGAGCTTCTTTTCTGAAAATGACAGCAGATCCTGATTTTATGGCAATTCTGGTTAGATGGGTCTTTAGGAGCTATAAAAAAGGGTATTTCAAGGGGTTGAGGTGGGGGCTCTGGTTGCCTGTCCAGTTATAAACAAACAGAGCCAGTAAATCAGTGTTTTTCTCTACTGAAATCATTTTGACACTCTCAACACTAATATTTCATTTCTCTTAGAATCAAGAGTTCTAGCACCTTGTTTTTTAGATTATAATAACAGACAAATTTCTAAGATGAGAAATTCCGATAATCTGGGACAGAAAAAGCTCAATTTATGGAAAGTGCATACAAATATTTGACCGGAATCATCTTGTGATGTAGAAGCTTCCTCTTCATGAGCCACTGACATTCCCAAATTCACTGAATGAGTCTCCATGTTGAACATTCAGAAAATTTCAAAGAGTTTTTCAAAGATTCAAACTGGATTAAGCACAATTCACAAATGACTGGCACCAACTTCCCGAATCCTAATTAGGCCTTCCCTATGATTAAGGCTTTGTATCAGATATAACCATTAAATTCTCTCCCACATTCCTAAGTACATTAAAAAAAAGAGAGAGAAGTTGATTTATTGCAGTTCTGAAGGTTTTTCAATCTTAAAGAAGCAGTAAGAAAAAAATTAAACTCCAAGGTGATTAAAAAGATGAAGTTTAAACAAACTTTGAGTCCTTAAAAGGCTACATTAATGACTGAGAGCATGATGAAACCTGCAAATCCCAGCTGATTGCAAATGGCTGCAAAAACATCAGTTTCTGCTGCTGACTCACAAAAAAAACCCCATAGGTGTCCAGAATGCATGAGGGTGATCTCAAGATCTCTCTTTGATCCAAAGAGATTTATCAACAATCTGGATCCACATCTAGCTGCCTTTTGGCCACAATGTCTCCCACAGAGTGCGGGGCATCAGTTTGCTAGGCTCACTAGAAGCATTCCCTGAAAAGTTGATTTATTGCAGAAAAAAAGTCAGCAGACACATGAAGAAGTTCTTCTTCTACCCAAACCTTAGAATCTTGTCCTGTATGTACGTTAGTACCCAGGTTTTGTATATCTGCTTATTACTAGCTCTTGAACACTTCAATCATATTTCCCTTGTTTACAAAACTATTTTGTCTGATGTGAGAATCAGATTCCTATCTTACCAACTTCAACCCGTCAAACTACTATCTGTTAACTGGCTGCCTTGGGCAACATAGAAGAACTGGAAAGTACAGGTTGTAACTTGCATTTTGATTCAGCCCAAATCAATGATATATGGATCCAATTCAAAATAGAAGTATAGTTTTCATGTGGAAAAAAAATGTTTAGTTTTAAAAAATGGTTGCCCCTTATTTAAAGTCTTACACATGTTTTTACAATGTTTTGTTGAGATTTTGAGATATAACTGACACTTATAGAATGCATCTTCGTATTCAGAAGTGATTTAGAGAAAGTCTGCTAGTTATGTATATTAAATGTTCTGTATGTCCTTTACAAAATTAAGACTTTCTATAGGTGACATTCTTGCTCCTAGTTCTATCATATAAAATTATATATATATATATATATATATATATATATATATATATATATATACACACACACACACACACACAACATCTTAGGATATACTGATATACAAGAAGTTTCTGATTCAAAATAGTCATAAGATAACATAAGATTATAAATATTTCTGCCACAAGTTTACCTAAAATTGAATTTGACATCCACTGATGGGCATTTTATAATTAATTGCTTACACAGGACACATGCTGATAACCATTCATCATAAACTTTAGGCTGGAATTATCTTAAATTCCTAGGAAATGGTTTGTTTTCATTTTCCTTCTTAGCAGAACCAGACAGAATCAAACATTCATTTTTCAGAATTGCAGACAGCTGGAAAATAATGCAAAATCAGTAGGTTTTACTGTTTGTTTAACAACAAAATAGGGATGTAAAAGAATTTTCTTACAGACTCTAATGAGAGTGAATTTAGGCATGGTTTATATTAATTTTTATGTGACTCATAGCTGCATGCAACTTCCTTTGCATCATTTATAGCCATCATGATACAAATGTTGATGGTGTGATTTTTATGTCCCCCCCCCAGAAACAAAGTTCCAAATAAATGAAGTAAGTCTCTGCAAGATATAGTACACTTACCTTTCATTTTAATATCCTCCCTATTGCTCCCCCCCCCATTCCTTCAAAAGCACACAAGAAAAGAAGCTGAAAGTGTATGGCCCTAGGACTCCTTGGAGGCAAAAGGATATATGGATGGATGGATAGATAAGTAATTATGAAATCTGATACAGTTCCCCCCAATTCTATAGAAAAATCCACTGAATCAGAACAGTGCTATATTAATATGGCAGCAATGTTAACACAGACAGTGGATGGGATTTTCACCTGCTGGTGCATCTGTTAATTTTAAAGGGGTTTCTTTTCAGTATTCTATAAAGCCTGTAGCTACTCAGCTTTGGAATCACAATATAAAAATGCAATCATATATACTAAACCAAAGTTACACTTGTTGGGCACTTACATATTTTCTGCCATTTTACAAAATGAAATAAAATAAGAGGATACTTTTAACAAATCATCCAGGCTTGTTTTCTCTACCATCTTTGTTCTTTTGTTTTGTTTTGTTTTTGTGTTTTCATATTGTTCCTTATTTTTAAATGTGTTTAACCGTTTGTAATCTGCCCTCAGTCACTGGGAGTTGGGTGGTATATAGATTTAATAAATACTATTATTATTAGTTCCCTTTATGCCCCAGACAAGCTAATCATTCCTTTCCCTTTTCTCACTAAGTCTTGCTTAAGAACAAATGAATATTTCTCTACCAAATATTCATATTTCAGATAACCATCAATATATTGCTTATGTAAATAGAAGGTGACTTAAATTGATGAATTAGTGGTGACAAATTTTAATCAGCAGTGCTGGAGATAAAGGCACATTTGTTTACTGTTTTAGGACTATGATGTTGTTTACTGCAGTAGTGAATGATCCAAAGATTCTGAGGGGCTACTTCTTCCAGTTATTAAAAAAAGAACTAATGAGATTTTAGTGATATGGAAATGTATTTCAACTGAATTTAATCAATTGATTAATCAGTTACAAGGCAGATGAATCATAACTAATAATTCTTTAATCAGAAGACAGCTGTCATAAACTGCTTGGGGACATTTAGGTTGACTTCACAGTAGGCATTCAGAGCAGTGGGAATGCTGTTGGAATACAGATACAAAAAATGAAGCAGTTCCTCAGTATTAAAGAAACAGCGAAGTTCCACATGAACAAAAAAGGGCATTGGCCCATGAAAATATTGCAGGTAGCCATGAAAAGAAGGCGTCAACACAAATTGACTTTCACTCTCTGCTTTGTATCATTTCAAATGTTGGGGTGGCTGCCTTAAATAGCTTAACTGTATCATCATCCTCATCATCACCACAACCACCACTACCACCATCAGGATGTACACTATACAAAGCCAAGTGATATATTCATTTTTGAAGACCCTGACTGGTGTAGATGAGACAATACCAAATGAAAAGTACCTATAGGTTGGGGTAGAATATTGAACTATGGGGAGTGGGGGTGGGAAACAACAAAACTAGCAAGGTAGGGAAACTCAACCCAACAAAGGCTGACTATGGCACTCTAAGATAAAACATTACTTGATTTTTGATAAGGAACAGAAAGCCTTGGGAAGAGTAGGAAAGAAACTAAGTTCTTTGAAAAAAAGGTAAGCTTCCAGCCAACAGTTAGGACCAGTTTCCAGGTTTTGTTTCAGTTCCCATTTAAGTTCTTTTAAACCACAACCACTTCAGTAATTATCAATGGTTCTTTGTCTAAACTGGCTCCCCCCCCATTATGTGAAATGCTTTTGACCTAGAATATACACATTCATCCATCAGTGTCTTATGTATGTATTAGTGGGAAAAGTCCAGCCAGCTGCTGATAGTTTTATTTTTTTCCCCAGCAGAAAGTTAAGAGCAGCACTGAGGTACAGCCTTAATAGTCAGACCTCACAAATGCCTGAATGATAGAATATCAGTGGAGTCTGACATCAGTGGAACAAAATGACGTAAATGGCTAGCTGGTATCGAGAATAAAGAAGTTTGTGAGCAAAGCATGGATATAGAGCAGTGTTTCTCAACCTCAGTAGCTTTAAGATATGTGGACTTCAGCTCCCCAAATTCCCCAGCCAGCATGCTGGCTGGGGAATTCAGGGAGTTGAAGCCCACACATGCTAAAGTTGCTGAGGTTGAGAAACACCAATATAGATAAATAAGTCACCCAGTCCTCATATCAGATACTTGCTACATGATCTGTTGCTACACTTTCTCATCTCAAACCTAAATTTTGTGACTTTAAAACTGAATATATACCATAACTTTGTGTTTTTGGCCTTCTCTATTACCCTCTTTCTTTGATATCTCTTGGTTTTCTATTTTAGCTGCCATCTTCCATGTTACATGCTAGCCTCTTTTTGTCTTATTTTCTCTATTCTTTATCTTCCTTTCTTGTTTTCTGCATTTTTTAAAAATCACAAACATGTTGGGTTTCCTTTGCCCATTTGACACATCTATCTTGTTATCTGCCTCCCCCAGTGTAGGGAACACCACGTGCTTCCAAGGAAGGCATGTATATGGTTTGCAGTAATTTAGGGCTGTTCAAGCAGAGAAGGAAGGACAAATTTGATGCTCTGAAGCTTGCAACCATTTTGACATCCCTTAAGATCTATTTAGATTCCAATATTGCTACTTTTTAAGAAATTATCCAGCCACTCCATTTAATTTGATAGGTGTAGTGGCTCTGTGTACTATTGGCTTACACAACATTGTGAGAAGAAACATTTCCTTACATTCACTCTATAAGGTGTTTCTTTTAATGTTTTTATCCCTTTTATTCCTCCTGGAATTTATACACACTGGAGGTGCTGTCAAAAACATTTTGAATTAAGAGTGACTGCTGTTTTTAAAAGTTATTGTTGATTTGGAATCCATATAAGAATGTATGTTACAAAGTTACAAGTTACAAAGATGCCTTCCTGTGTGAAAATGGAAAAAAAAAGGGAATGTTCAACATCTTATACACGTTTCCAGTATGGATCTATATAACACCACCTGTGTGCAAGAAGTCATCAGCTGGAATGTTCCCTCTGGGGCTTTCAAGGGTTGAAATCTCAGCTATGAAAGGAAGTAAGGAAGCAAGAGAAAACTGATATTGCGTTAAGGGGTTCCAATGGTGAAGGTTAAATCCAATAAAAATCGAGGAATCCTTTGACCCATTGGATGTAAACAGGACTGTTTCCTGAGGCTGTAATATTAATAGAGTAGTATATGGTAGAAAGTTTAATGGAAATAGAAGGGATTTCTTCTCAATGTTCCACTTGCTCATTTTAACTATTATTCCTTTCTATGGCTGCCATTCAGGGCAGAGTCACTGATATATATTTAATTAAAATATGCTGTATACAAAGACATTATTGAAAGACCATTTAACTGAAAATAGGTCTATTTTCTTTTTTCTTTTTTTCCTCCATTTTTTATTTTCTTCTTAATGTAGAAGTTGTCTCGATAAGATTCCTGCCACTGTGTGTTGTCTGATGATGGAAGAGACATATTTTTCTGCCTGGGCAAAAGAAAATTCTGATCATTCTAAAGCTAAATCTCAGTTCAGATTCCTCTAATGCAGGTGACAACAGCTGTAAATTAGGGTTTGTTGTCTCATCATAAAAGTAAATGGTTGTTCCCGGGGCAAAAATCACACAACGCTAGACGGGATTTTTTTCTTTTTTTAGTTACCTTACTGTGTTAACATAATATATCAGAACACGGATGCAACCCAGTTTCTTCCATTCATATCCTTGACACTTTGTTTACATATAGTTGTTTATTTTGATCATATTCATTATTTACTCTTATTGGCATTATGCCCATGGGAAAAAAATACTGCTTTAAAAAAAGAGTTTAATTTGATAGTGGAATAAATATTTTAAACTATTCCAAAGATGTTGCTTTCCCTTCACAATCAGAAGATAGAATCTGAATACTTTCTCTTTAAAAACAAGGAAGTCATTCAAAGACAGGATTGATCCATTTTCTGATAGCCTACAGCACTGGGATTTGGACTGAATCTATATGGTCAGTCTTTCTGTTTATAGGAACTAGAATCAAAACTATTGTTTTACAAATTCCCTGTACAAAGTACAAAGCAATTTACTTGATTAATGGATACAATGGCTATATCTCCCCCACATCAACATGACCCCCTGCACAGGTCACCAAGGAATATTTTGTGTCACAACATTTCCTAAATACTATCTGGAAATATAAAATTTAGCATTTATGTTTTCTGTACTAGTCACAACTGAAATGGCTTCTGAAACTTAGATGAACATATTTCTGAAATCACATGAAATATGTTTATGGTTCATACTGGGATTAAATTAAACTAACAAAGGCTTTTGGGTTGGCAACAGATTTTGAAAGAATTACAAACAGAAGATTTATAGAAGTCTGAAAAGGTAATACAATATGTCATTATAAAAGTAAATGGTATTACAGAATAACATATCTCTTGAAGCTAATTCTCACACTGTCTTATCCTCTTATATCACATATTTCTCTGTGCCTTACCATTTTTTATTCTAAGATGTCTAATGATGATCTCGTGAGGATTAGGGCTCACTCAAAGAAAATAAAAGCTAAAACTGAAGTTCCCTCCCTGAAATCTGAATATAGAAGGATTGCCAAACAAATACTTTAGTTTATAGTGGCAAAACTAGAAGGTAAAGGTGAGACCCAGATGATCTTCCCCAGTGATGGATTATCTGCATTCAATTTTCCCATTGGAAGACTGACAGGAAGCCCCTTTTTAAACTGGAACTTTTCTGAGTTAAGAAATTAGGTTTTGCAAGAAACTCACTGTTTCTTCGCAGTTCCTATACATGTCTCCTTAAAAAAATATGGTGTTGAGCAATGCCTCTACCTAGTTCTACTTCCAGAAAAAAATGATTTCTAAATCCTCCCTGGGAAATCCAATAAAAAAAAAAAAATAGCCATCTCTTGGCTGCAAGTAGATAATCAGTTTTACAGACATATAAATGGAGAAATAAACAAACAAAAGCCAATGTAGCCCCTTTTAAGTTATTTCATCAGATGTAAGAATTACTTTAAGCAATGCTAATGAACTCTGTGGAGTGAATCCATTTACCTACAGAGAGGCATCTGTTGAGAATGAACACTTGTCTCTCTCTGGATAGCCTTTACCCCACCTAGAGATTTTTCTGAAGTTGGTCTCCCCCTAGGGTACTTTCAGTTTCTAAAACAACAATATATGTTAAACAGGCTGTCCACCTCCTATTCATCTGCTTTTATTGTCTGAGCTCCTGCTTCACCTTTCCAGGGTTGTCTGATCCAGAATATTTCTTTGTTCTTTGTTGCTCCTCTGGGCCACTCTAGCCAGATACTCAGTGGATCTTCTTGGTGCTTCCCTCGCTGGCTGTTCTGGAGGCATATCTCCTACTCCATTGCTCAAATTTTGCCAGTCAAAATGCTTTACATGTGCTCAAAATTCTTGCTGAGCAAACTGCTGCAAGGAAGAAAAAAATCTGCTTTCTCCCTTCTACATATGGCTTATTCCTTAATTATCTCCTGTTACAGAGAAAGAATGGACAATTGAACAAAAAAGAGAAAGATGTCCCAGCTTCTTACCTTAATTCCCCTTTCAAATTCATTGCATTTCAAACTCATTGCTCTCAGCTACTTTTCCTTTCTCATTAAACATATCTCTTATTCCCCACACCTCTTACCTAACCTGGGTCTCCTCTTATATATCTTCTTCTCATCTTTCTTCACTCAGTTCCTTAACCTTCATTTCTTGGTTTAAAATCTGTTCCCCAGAATTTCTCTTCCCCACCCACTATAGTTAGCTTTAGGAGCCCTGACTGTTAAATTAATGTTACCATTCTGTCTGAAATAAACATTCCTTTTGCTTCTGATCTCCAACCTCCTTAAATAATACTATTTCATCCCCAAGGATGCTAATTCCTCTGATTTCCACAACAATAATAATCTTACAACTTCTAATAGACCAGGGTGTTGCAACACCGTGCAAAGTAGCAAAGTAAAAACAACCTGGAGTGGGTGGGTGGGTATTTAATTTGCTCTGTAGCTCAATCAGTCTCACCACCACTACCATTACAACCTGCCATCATGTGCCAGATGATGCCATGACAAGGCTTAAGATAAAAAAAAATTGAACCCTTTGCAAAAGTTCATCTCTGACATCTCTGTCATCTCTGAGCAGGAGGAGATAGAAGTCATCCCTTCCTGTATCCTGCATGCAGAAAAATCCTCTAAACAGAATGGAGCAGGAAGGTATCTTGCATTAATCATTTGGGTATCATGTTGTATAAAAGCAAGATGAAACACTACTATGAAGCAGGAGAAACTGCATCACCCACATTGCTAATATTTAAATCCCCCCCCCCCAATTTCTCCTCTCTCTTTCTCTCTCTATATACTGTGTATACTGTATATACTGTGAATATTATATATCTATATCTGTATATGTATATGCATGTACTATATATCTATCTCAAGGCAATATTTATACGGTTATCAGGTTTATCCTATCACATCAACATATGAGAAAGGAGAAGTTTTCCATGTTCACATTGTCTCTCTACTGCAAAGGCTGAACACTTGCATAGGGCTTTAGACGCTTATATCAACTGAAGTTGATACTTTGTAGATTTTCTTATACTGAAACAGCAATATAAGTGCATATAACGGTACACAGATATGCTCTTAAGTATTTCTGCTCATAGACGTTTCTGTGTATTGAACAAAATCAACTATGTCCATAATGACTTTAAAAGCTGGCAGCTAGTCTATATGGATCATTGATTCATCTTAGTACAGTAACAATTGGGACTTAACAGACTAGAATGACACTAAAGTTGAAAAAGAATGGCATCCTTTAGTATCTGCTGGGAATGATAGAAATGTTTATCTTTAAAAGATTTATGCAATAGAAGTCTGCTTGATGAGAGAGAGAGAGAGAGAGAGAGAGAGAGAGAGAGAGAGAGAGAGAGATTTAGGACTGGTACACAAGAACAACGTTCATTTATGCTGTGTCCAATTTGAAGTATATATACATATGCTTTTATGAATGCTGTTACATTATATCACTTTAAATTATCCATGGAGAGTAATGTGATTACGTTTTATGTTTTAGGCATGTATGTTTTAAAAATCAAATGTCATAAACAACAACAGAAAAAAAAATAATAGTTATGTCTGATATAGAATAACTCCATGTATCAAACTGAACAATTGGATGCAAATATAGTTCATAAATAAGTTGAAATATTTTTTTCAAAGGGTTCCTTGGAAGTTATCTCTTTGCAAATGATTTCAGGATCAGGATATGAAAAATATTTTAAGGGAGAAACCTTTTCTGCTCATTAGTTACTCATTTTCTAGTAAGGTAAAGAGGCCATTGTGTCAAACTTGATTCTTGTCAACAGTACATAAGTGATTTGCAACTGCCTTCTTACACATTTTCCTTTTTCAGCTTCCCAATCTTACCTAAAGCCTGGAATTAACCTGGACCCAGCTTGCTTAGCTTCAGACAAAATAAGTTAGGTACTGTCATCTTCTGAGGTTGACCACAAAATTGAAATGAGAAAGAGAAATTTGAACAATTTGACTTCTGTCAAGGCTAGTTTTATGCCAGACCATTAAGGATGCTACTATCAGGGCCAGCTCTTTCTGAACTATTAGCTGTGTAAAAATCAGGCTGGAAGATCAGCTGTCTATAATGTTGTATGTTGCAACTCATATACAGGTGTAATCATACCTTTGTTTCCTTTTTTTTTTTTTTTTACGTATTATCTGCACTAGTGGGAAACTTACCCTCCCCCCCCCACCTTTTTAATGAATTAAATTGCCCTAATGCACAGATATGTGATCTTTGTTGAGAGGGATATCTGTGCATATAGGGAGATCAAGAATATATAAACCAGTGCTTCCCACACTCAGATCTGAAATACTAATGTTTTCCATATTTAATTGTTGGTCTTTAATGCTTGGTATGCTTTCCTCTATCCCTCTAGGGTTTTCATAAAATTAGAGTTTAAAATGAAGTTATTATTGCCTGTAGAAAAGAAGGTTATTTATAAAAGCTTTCTCTCTATTTTGTTCTCATTATTATTTTCCTCTTAAATAAGAACTTTAGGTAACATCTGTATTTATTTATTTTTTTAAAAAATCTATTCAATCATGTCTGATTCTCAGAGACTGCCTGGACAAGTCCCTGCAGTTTTCTTGGCAAGGATTTTCAGAAGTGGTTTGCCATTGCCTTTTTCCTAGGGCTGAGAGAGAATGACTGGCCCAAGGTCACCCAGTTGGCTACACGCAAAAGGCGGGACTACAACTCACAGTTTCCTGGTTTCTACTTGATGCCTTAACCACTACATCAAACTGGCTGTTCAAGTTCTGTATGGTCCATCTCAATTTGGTATCCTTAAACAGCTTCACTACACCTGAGCACATCTCCTTTCTTCTATTCTATAACTATTTTGGAATTTTTCATGACAAAGTCGTTCTTATGAAAATGCCTCTGTACTTCCACTGGAACCAGTATATGTCATTATACATTCTCTTTTATTAATTCTCTTTCAGCCTATTTATTTATTTATTTATTTATTTATTTATTTAATTAATTAATTAATTAATTGTTAAATTTATATATCAGCCAACTCCCAATAATTCTGGGCAGTTCTCAAGTAAAAAAATAAAAAAAAATAAAAAATAAAAACAGTACACACACCCCAGAATACACAAAAACAAAGGGGTAAAGATGGCAAGATAACCCCCCCCCCCAAAAAAAAAAACCCAGACAGGAATGAAAATAAACAGATCCACAAATTCCAAGGAGGCTTCAATCTTCCTTGCCAAAGGCCTGGTAGAAAGACAGGTCTTCAAAGCTCTTTGAAACACCAGCAGGATGGGGACCTTCCAGAGCTCTGGGAGAACCTCATTCATTTTGATATGCTGCTGGTAGAATACTTAGCCCTTGATTAATCACTATCTAGTGATGATGTATTTTGTTTTGCTTACTTTGATGGTGGTGGTGAGTATTGTAGATGACAAGCTGTTATCAGTTGCTATAATGTTTCATTGCCTATTTGGTGATATATGAAGCATCCCATTGCTGAAAAAGCCTACCAGTGCCTGATATACGCCTTGACCTACAATGTTGATGCCATCTGTGGTGGCATGTGACACATTTAGCAGCTCCTAGAGCACTCTCAGAGTTTGCAGTACCATTTTCTTTTCAGCCATTTTGGAGGACTTGTGAGTCTTTAAAAAGATAAAATGGGAACTTTAAGCTTTAGCCTAATCCTAACCCTAGATTCTCCTCCCCAAAATATTTTTTTTCACCTGAACTTTCGAAAATGGATCCAACATTTTTGTCCATCCAATCTCAGGACATTACAAAAAGTCCTTTCCCATGGCTTTTGGAAGCCAAATTATTCATTTGTATAAGTATGGTCCCTTGCCTCAAGAAAATTAGGACATTTGTGAGTGAAAATGGCAGCTGTTTGCTGTAGCTGTTACATCTGTGGCTGCTGCAACAGTGGAGTAAGAAAAGCTAGGAGAGACAGGCATGAACAATTTATTTATGCTTCTCTGCATGCATTTCAGAATTTAGCTCCTATTCAGTTCAGTTTTCCATTCTTTTAAATTTAAACTAGAAGGAGATGGGAAGCCTGGCCTGGGAAGCAGAAGGCAGCAAAAAGCAGCCATGGATCCTCAGGAGAAAACAACAACTAATAAAATCCAGTCATAAAACAATTCAAAGAAACAAAGAAGCTAAAGGATGAATAAACTCTGTTCCTCTTCTAGCTCCTTAATGTGTTTAACTTTATTTTCCATTTAGAGACAGAGTCTTATTTGGTAACAGAGTTTGACCCCAGCATGCCATATGACTGGACATTTTTTCCACCCAGGCTCTGCCCTGTTGAGCAGCCTGTATACAGGAAAGTCAGAAGATTCACTCCACGAGTGAGGTCTATGCATTAGCACCAAGAGACATTAGCAGCTGCTGGCTTCATTAGGCACAGCAGAGGCCAGCTGTTTTGGCCTATCTGCTGTTTGGCATACTGCGGGTGACAAGTTTCTTCTTGACTTCCATTTGAGCTTCCAGTGGGGAAGTAGAAATGAAGAATTTGAACAAAAATAAGACTTTTTAAAAATGAGATGATAAAAGCTGAATGATAATCATTTCAAGTGGAAAAGAAGAGCTCCAATTCATTTAAGTGGCCAGTGAAATCGTGTTGATCTCATCTCATCTCTCCACCCCTACAAGATATCAGCTATAGACCCTCAGGAGGGATATTGGGCCTCTACCTAAGAGCTGTGGAACTGCTGCATCCTGAACTCTTTTTAATCACTCCAGACGTGCTTAATCTTGCTGTGTTATTCTTGTGCAAGTTCCCAGACAACTGCTGCAATTGAAAGCTGGCATGGTGCATCTGGAAGGAACAGTGGGTAGCCACTTTTTCTGACACAGATAGATGGGTGTTAAAATATTGATGCTGCCTTCTTCCTCCACCTGTGAAGCCTCTAGGCATAGTTATCTACCTGCATCCAAACGCATCTGTCTCTGCCTGGAAACAGTTGTCTACGCTGAAGCAAATTCACTTAGCTCTTGGCACAGATACCCAAGACGGTATGCTATCTTGCCTCTCTAGTAATACATGGACAAGGCTGCTCTCTTATGTTTATTGTCACATGTTACAGGCCCACTGGCATGGCTGCTCTGTAAGCAGCACAATCCAATTGACCAAGCTGTCAACAAGCAGGCACAGCTTCAGCTCCCGGCCTGATGCATAGCCTCCTACTCCATGGAGTATGGTGCACATTGAAAAAGACAGGTGCCATACAAAACTCAACTGGCCTGGCATTACCATTGCACCTGCCCTCCTTTTTTTTTTTTTTTTTTTTTGTGGAAATGGAACAACGGTTGATCATTCTGTTATCTGGAACATAAAGAATTATGAAATGGTAAAGGCATTACATGAATCTAAAGGTCTCCGTCTGCAAGACTGGCTTGTCTACAAGATTGGCTTTTAGAAACTGTGACTAATTGTGTTGTTTCCAATCCATGCCAGATCAGCATGTGTTTGTTTATAAATCCATGTCTGAATTAATCTGCATATACACACATATTCCAAAATAGGCCTTTTATAATTTGCTTGAGGTGAAAAGTGGGTTGCAAGTTTTGGGAAATTCAAAGATGGTGGACAACTTAGTTGTAAATTCACACATTAGCCAGACATTAATTCACAGACAAAGGAGGTAAATTCGCATTAGAATTCAAAAATTTCAGTTCCATTATGGGAAAGACAGTCCTGAAGTTTGAAATAAGCTGGCCCCATTTGATTCATGGTAGTCAATATTACCCCAAAGTGTTTGCAAATGACATCTATTTATCACTAAGCTCTTCTTCCCATTTATTTATTTCATGCCTTCTCATAAAGCCTTAGAAAGGACTTAATTTCTGTATTAAAGAAACCCCCAAAGGATTATTTTTGGCTGCCAATGACACTTGGAACACCTGAAAGCTGATAAACGTCTGAAAGCTGATTTGTTAGCTTCCATACAATGGCATGAAGTATATTGGACAGCACTGATAATAGATTGGCAGTAACTTTGCTGACTTTCTACCTAAAGAGAACACTTTCTACATCATCAAAGAACAATTAGCTACCTGCAGAAGTCCAATGCTGCTTTTCAGATCCCCACTAAAGAGACAGAGGACTTTTTTCCACTAAGGCAGTAATGTTCAATAACAGATGTCAGAAGTGAGCTGCCTCATGGGATGAATTCCCCAGTGATGATTTGTTGCAAAACAGGTCAGTAGTGGGGGCAAATTGATTTTCCAAATGGATGTTTCTGAGAGCTTCTGACAAGTTTGTATGAAACCCAGAATTTGACTTTTTTAAAAAATTTTTCCTGTAACTTTTAAGTGTCTATGAAACATTTGACAGATTGTGTTGAAAAACAATCTAATGTCTTTTTCCTGCTGTGATTAGGAAAGTGGAGTATAATGGTTAGAGTTTTAGATGAAACCTGGAGACACCCTGGCTCAAATCCCTATCATTAAGTTTGTTGGGTAATCTTTGAACAGTCATCATCTTGTATCTTGTCCTGCTGTTGTCCATGGACTTGCTTTTTAGATAAAAATAGGAAGCAGATAACTATAATTACTATACAAAATACTATAATCAGTTTATAATATGTGCACCAGTTTGGTGTAGGAGTTAAGGGAACAGCCTGGAGACTGTGAATTCTAGTCCCACCTCAGGCATGAAGCCAGCTCAGTGTCAGGCCAACAAGGTAGACAGACCAAAAAAAACAAAAACAAAAAACAGCACTATATAGATCAGAACTACTTTTATTGTCACAACTATAGTAACAGAATCCTGCAAGTCTGAATGTGGTTCCCCCTCCCAGTTTATCTTCATGTGAACTAGGGAGGGGCTTCTCTGAGATATTTCCTTAAGTTATTTTCTTGGCAAGGGCTCAAGCCCCTCTTATCTGACCATTGCCTTAGTAGTGGCTCTTCCTCCTGTCCTTCAAGGCCATTGTCTACGTCCTCCATGCTGGGTGACTTTGGGCCAGTCATTCTCTCTCAGCCCTAAAAAGAAGGCAATGGCAAACTACTTCAGAAAATCTTGCCAAGAAAACTGCAAGGACTAGTCCAGGCAGTTGCCAGGAGTCAACACTGACTTGAAGGGACAAAAGTTGTATATTGCTTTGAGATCTCTGAAAGAAAGGTGGGATAAATGCATGATAGTTTGATGAATAAATAATTGGGCATTCTGAACTATATCTTGGTTTTTATGGTAACTAGGAAGTATGAAATTTTAACTGGCAGATGAATCCAAGTTATCTGAAAGGCTGATAACATCATTCTGAACTTCAAATAGGCTGCTGCTTTCCCCACCTCCTCAGTTCTTTCTCCTCAGATACATGCCAAGTGTTATACATCTTGAGAATTTCAGCTGTTTGTTTCAAGCTGATTGTGACTCTAAAAAGAGCTTTATTTAAATATTGAAATACCACACTTGAGCTGCTGGATTTTTTTTAAAGAACAAGGCAATTAATTAGAGAGGAGAAAAGGGGATGATGATATCAAATATTCATGTGTTTCAAAGAAAATACTATCTTCTTAGCTCTCCTGTGGTATGGGATATTCTGGTAATGGAATGTGTTCTGCCAGTTCAGTGGACCCTTTTCTGTGTGGAGTTGCCATTCTAATAGTATTTGTCCAGGCAACCATAATGCAATTTGAGAATTTGGGGAGGATGAAATGGAGTACATACCAGAGAAAGTGAGAGGTGCTTTAAGAAGAACCAAAAAGAGAGGTAAACTGAGGAGAAACTACCTGTGATATAGCTGAAATACTGCAGGTGGCTGAAAGAAAGATAGTTGAGAGAGAATATAGAAATCAAAGGGTAATTAATAATGTTCAGGCTCTTGAACATCTGAGAAGGGAGAGGTAAGCAGGCAGTGGGATGAAGTAGAAAACATAAAAAATGATACAGAAGGTAGAAGTTGAGCTGTGCATTATGTTGTTTCAGGCTGATGAAGACATTTGTGTGTCCAAGGCTATGGGGCATTATCAGTATTTCTGAGGAGAGTATGGCCCATGAATGCTACTAGACTAGGTGCCAGAATAATAATTGATTGGCTACAGCATTCTCCAAGTGCACTGACTTGCAGGGAAGGGAACAGCCCACAATGCAGAGCCAGATGATAGACACTAACACAAAAATATTTATAGATGGTGTGTGTCCAGTCCAGAAGAACATTTAGCTGTTCTACATGGACACAGCACCATAATAAACGTGAATGTAGCTTAGAGCAGAGAAAGAAAAGAAGGAAGGAAATAGTAGCTGAAGAGACCAGGCAGACTGAAGGCCAAAATTTCACCAGTGTGTCCAGCTCTCAGATATACATGGTAATAGAACCGAGCAGTCTGCATCAGGAAATGCATGTAGGGACAGATATTATGGAGTAACTTGCAATTGGGGCAGAGGCTGGTTTCCTTATTATTGTTTAGAATGTTTCTTGTATTTACCTTTTAGACAGTTGTTCTAGGCCTTTTAGAGTTTTTAATGCAATTTGCTTTTCTGGTTAATCTTACTGCTGTTATCATATATTTCAAAACCATCTAGGGCTATTGGGACTGAAGTAACATATTGTTTAATGAATAGAATAAGTACGTATCTCTTTCTCACGATTCATTTATTTATTTTATATACTACCATTGTCAGCTGATTCTCAGTGGTTTACAATAATTGAAATCAATACAATAAAACAATAATAGGCATAATAAAATGACAATCACATATAAATGCACATAATTAGAAACAGAAATAGAGAAACCATGGCTTTTCATAAATACTCATAACCATTAGGTTCCAAAGGTCCAGTGGAAGAGCTCCATTTTCAAGGTCAGCCTTAATGAGGCCAGAATGGTTACAGCCCAAACTTCAAGTTTGGCTATTCTGTAAGGAAACAGCTACAACAGTCAGCCGTTGCCTTTGGCTCCCTCAAATCCCAATCCTCATGGCTGTGTGTTTCCCTGACTTTTCCTACCACGGATGAGCATACAGAATGGTGATTGGAAGGAGTGGGCAGGGTGGGTGCAAAATAGCCCCCTGTTATATTTTGTTACCACAACTTCTATTCAGAAAAGATTAATGTATGAAAAGTGTCCTTGTCCTTGTAACCTCCTATATTCCTTCCCTTCTGTCTTATATCAAACCACCCTCTGACTATCTGCTATGTACATTACTATTCTCCCAGGCCTGCTACCTTCCAGGATATAAAGACTCTTGCTGCTGCCTTCACTCTCCAATCCCAATCTCCACAGCCAACAGTGATTTTCTCTCCGTTCTATTCTTTGCCACAAGCTAGCAAACAATATCATATTCCAATATAAACAGCTTGCAAACCAAATGGATTTCTTTTCTTCAGGCTTTGCTGGATATTCTTTCTGTAAACAACTCATTCTGTGTTTGAAAAATGTCCATGCTGTATTTGTAGGTTTGAGCCCTTCCTTTTCAACTGAGGAGATATTCTAATATGCTTGCAGTACCATGCTTTCCAAATCTGATGCTTAATTTACAAGGGAATAGGTGCTAATCCCCAATGGTTCAGGACTTCTTGGTGCCATTTGCAAAGTCATACACAGGGCCTGTAATAGAATGAAGGGCCTAACATTACCTGCCCTTAAGTCAACCTTTCTCAATCTTTTTACCCTGGAGGAACCCTTGAAATAATGTTCAGGTCTTGGGGAACCCCCACACAAAAAAATGCAAAAAATACAAATACTTTGCAATTACAATTCACTTTTAACCTATGCAATCCACCTTTTACAGCACTGACAACAACAGCAAAGTGGCAGGCTAACAACTGAATAACAGTATGTAAAAATGCCTACCACTGTGTGAGCATTGTATGGCACACAAAGTTGAAAAAATGATGTGTATGTTTAATTACAATCACAATCTCTCATGGAACCCTTATTGACCTCTTGTGGAAGCTTAAGGTTTCACAGAATCCCAGTTGAGGAAGGCTGAATATGGATTCACTGTCCAGAACACTCCATAAAATATATTTTACTAGGGTTCAAAAAAATAGAAAAATCCAGCAGAATATTAAGAAGCAAAAGAACCTGCACGTGATGGGAGTTGAGTCCTGATGTTTCCCTATGGGTTATATGGAGTTATGGTGTGATTAAAAAAAAAAAAAAATGGGCTACCAGATCTGTGCTGCAAGATAGCAAACAATACAGAAAATTCTGAGTCTTTACTTCATTTAGTGGTTGTTTGAATTTTTGCAGCACAGACCTGGTAGCCCTAGAACAAAATCTTCTAAACAGCATAGAAGTAAATTGTGTTCCAAAATAGTTCAGAATAAGGTGAAATCTACTTCTACCTATATGTCCATCATTCCTCCCCCCTCCCAATTCCATGCCACTCAACCCTTATTTTTATAGCTGCTCCTTTGGAAATATCACAAAACAGAGTTTCCAAAGCATTAATGGCAAACAACTTTCAAAACTGCATTTCCCAATAATTCTAGATTATGGTACTTTGCTGTACTTATGCACTGTGCATCCTAGCTGGGAAGTAAGAGAATAACCTCCCCCCCCCCCAACATTAAATAGGGTATTTGGGGCAGAAAAGGGGTTGGAGTCAGATGTGAAAATATGAGGGAACATTTAAATTGTTCTCTGGTTTAGATTAAATTCTGATCCGGAGATTAGCATCTGGAGCTATAATACTTGCTTTGTACTGCAAATCAAAGTGCTACTGTAAACCATATATCAGAAATAGTTTTGCTACTTTGGCCAAATCCCCCTTCCACCTCAAAGCTTCATAGAGAGAAGGAGAGACATTTTAACTATCTATTCTTGAAACATAAGATATGGATGGCAATTGTCATTTTTTACCAAATGCGCAATCAATTTTAATTTGGTGATTAAAAGGCAGTCATAGAAGAAGCCCAACTGTCACTGTGGCCACTCCAAAAATAGCAACATAAGGTAAATGGGACAAAGGAAATCCCCCTCAATCCATTATCTCTCTGGGCGGAACATCTAATTAGAAAATTATGTTATAAATAATTTTTTTGTTTGGCTCGGTTTTGCCAAGAAGTCTGGATTACTGCATCATAGAAGACAGTTCACATACTATAGCTCAGAAACATGTTAGATCGTGTGCATATATTTGGATATAGATATATGCATTTCTGTGCTCAGAGTCCTTGAATACCCCTTTTTGTTTTGCCCAACCTAAAGCCCTCTCTGTCTCAGTTACCAAAAATTAGTAATACAACTAGCTGTCATTTGTGAGTCAGGAAACACACAAACCAGTAGTAAACAGGCAGGTAATCCTAAAAGGCTAATACCAATTTAGTACTTGAATGGAAGACTGCTAGGAAGTTGCAGTAGTGTGGGAAGTAGAGGGGGGAAAAAATCTGGAATGCAATAGCAGATCACCTCTGTAATATTACCAAGAAAACAAGTAGTTATCTACTTGATTCTAGAAAGTCTTTACTATTTTAAAAAGACCCAAATTTTCCTAAATTCCTAGGAAAATACATAAAAATGTTTAATTCATATGCATTTCCTGCCTTCTTTCACCTTGTACCGTCATCCAATCTACCCTTTCCTTTCTCTACTCTTGAAAAGATCACTTTTTATTTGTAGATATATATATCTATCCCTGTCTGTCTGTCTGTCCGTCCATCCATCCATCCATCTCATGAAGATTCTCATAAGAATCCTTTCACATCTATCCTAGATGCCTCAGTGAAGATGCAGTTAGCAAAGGCGTTTTCTTCCAGTAAAGTATAAACTCCAATATTTAACAATTCAAAATTGTTAGAGTTGCTTACACCACTACTAAAACACATTGTTAAAATAAACTGACAGCTAAAGACCTTTAGCACTTTATAGTTACTCTGGCTAACTGTGGTCTCAGTTTGAAATCCTTTTTTTTTTTTTTTTAATTTTCAAAAACGGATTTCAAACTGAAACAACAGTTAGCCAGAGTAACTATAAAGTGCTAAAGGTCTTTAGCTGTCAATTTATTTTAACAATGTGTTTTAATAGTGGTGTAAGCAACCCTAACAATCTCAAAGCTGGATGGGACTAAACTAAAAGGAATATAAATAGGCACCCCATTTACAGCATCTTCATTATGCAATTTGTTTGGTTGGTTTTTCTGGGGGCAGACCGTTGTAAAGTGAGGACTATTGTCCTTTTTCTAAATGCATGTTATTTGTATCCCAGACTTGGACTTACAGCCAAGAAGAGGGAAATGCACCTGTTATCTGGACTAGGCTGGCTTGAGTAAAGGGACTGGTCTTTTCAACACAAAGGAAAAGATAACAAATAGCATGAACAATGCCTTTATGGTTGTTGCTTGCTTCTTGAGAGTACCACAGATTCTTTTTACCCTCTTCCCAGTTAAAGTCTACTTCCATTTTTCAATGTTATCCATCCCATCCCATTTTTCTGGCCTCTGTCTGGCCTCTCTCTACTCATGATCTGAGGAACTTCATTGTTATCTCCTTGAACAAGAAGATACTGTATATTGCCATCTTTTTTTTTTCCTCCACTATGACAAAAATAAATATTTTATGTATCCTTGTCTACAAATATATTTTTTGTGCACAGAAGTTCATAGCATTATTTGATTTTAGGAAAAGGTATATGTGCTCTCTGTGTGTGTGTCTATATGTGTATTCAGGCATCCTCATATCCCAGGAATAGTCAAGCAGTTAGTCTGTGAAAAGATTATTTTCTGTCTTCCTCTGCAAAACTGCCACCATAGCTACATTTCCCCAAGATATAATGAGTTTTAATGGGCCATAAACTGCCACCATCACTAACCTGCATGTATTCATTTGCATAGCACCTGAAGTTGTGGACATGGCACATAAAAGATTTGCTATCTCTGCTGTTCCCCATTAAAATAGGAAACCATTCATATTAATTGCATTTTTCATATTTATATCTTACATATTAGTTGCATTGGATTTGCCTTCTGCCGGCCCTAGGGACATCTGTAGTATTAAACCTACAAGAAGTTTCCTTCACTTCCAAGAAGCAAAAGCTTGATCAGCTGTGTAATAAGAGAACTTGCCCAATTCAAATAATTTGGCATTGTTTGGTTCCTATCAAAATACTACTCATGCTTCCAAGTTACTGCTTCTGGTGACATAGGTGTTATTCACAGTGTTAGTATTCACAGTGTTAGTATTAATTAATCACAGTGTTAGTATTCATTAAAGTTTAATACTTGGAGCCAGGTTATTTGAAGAACTGACTCACTCACCCTAACTCTGGATGTTTTCCAAAGGCTGAGAATCTGGCAGAGACCTTCTATAGAGAGGGGCTTTTAAGTTTTGCACTACAGTTATGGGACACTACCCTATGAAGTAGAAAAATGTGACTACAGAGAAGTACTTTTTCCTTCTTCACAATATTGGAATTTGGGCTCATCTGTTGAAAGAGAATACAGGAAGGTTCAGGACCAGTGAAAAGAAGTACTTTTACACCACACACAGTTCAATTATAGAAAAAGCTGCCATAAGAGGTGGTAATGTTTTTAATAAAGGATTAGGTAAATTCATGGAGTGTAGGGCTATCTGTGGGAGCCAGTTTGGTGTAGTGGTTAAAGCATCAGGCTAAAAACCAGAGAGTGAGCTCTAGTCCTGCCTTAGGCCTGAAAGTTGGCTGGGTGACTTTGGGCCAGTCATTCTCTCTTGGCCCTAGGAAGGAGCTGATGGCAAACCACTTCTGAAGTCTTGCCAAGAAAACTGCAGGGACATGTCCAGGCAGTCACCAGGAGTCGATACTGACTCGAAGGCACAAAAAAAAAAAAAAAAAGACTATAGCTACCAGTCTCGATGGCTCTATGCCATTTCCTAAGTCAAAGGCAGCATTCTTTCTCGGTCCATTTGTGACTTTCCCAGATGCATTTGTTTGGGTGCTGTGTGACAAAGAATGATATAGTAGGACTCTTGTTATGTTCCTATGATTGCAGAGTTTATTAAGTTCACCAAGAAAATTATGGAACATAGCATAAAAGTGTTCCTATAGCAATGGCCAAGATGTTCTAAAATTCACTCTCAGAAGTTTGCAAAGGTGGACAGCATGATCAAAGCTTTATTGCTTTTTCACCTTCATTTGTCCTAGTTTCCACAAGGCCATCAGCATTATTATTTATTCACAAAGCTAAAGGGCTAGTGACTTACACAATGCCATCTGATTGTGATAGAGCATCATTGCATTGTCATTAGGCAAACCAGGAACTTCGCAATACACAAACAAAGGATTTTAGTGTATGAGCATTGTTCTGTCTCATTCATAGCTTAGACTGAGATGTCAGATAATTGATGAACTGTAGTGCTATCTAGCTTTCACACCAAAACTGGAAAGAGCTAAATCCTTGACTCAAACTTGACTACCACTTCCCCTGTCCCAAACACATACTGTCACCAATACAGAGGACAGGAATGAGTAAAGGTACATTTTTAGTTATGCAATATCACACTCACGTTGGACTTCAACAGGTATTGGCAAATGATAAACCCTCAGAGGTGCAATGCCCTGTGGGAGTAAGGATTTTTTCAAATTATCATTAGCCTGTAGTTATTCAAAAATTCAGAGCCAACCTGTGGTATGGAAGAAAATATCAGTTAGAACCCATTTAAGTTCTGTCAAACCAATAGACACATTAAAAGGAGTTCTTTGAATTGTGGCCAGCATGTTGCCAGTCAACAACTGGCAAGTAGTCATTTGCAATTATAGGATGGGGCAGATGCTGAGACATTTAAAAAAAAAAGTTGTTTTAAAGATAGGCTTCGCTAACCAGTGTTTGAAATAATCATCTCCGGAGTTAAAATATGATCCTTGCTTCTGGGCATCCTTTCTTCCACTTTTATCAGTGGAAGGCAGCATATACACAATTTCCTTCAAAGAGAGAGCACTTATTCTGAACTGACTAAATGGGTCTTTAAATAAAGAAGTAAGACTTTATTTTCCTGTGAGGAAAAGAAAATAATAATAATGACATTTGTCATCTCTCTTTGGAAAGAATCAAATATGAGCAGAAAATGAAATATTTATATGCTTCAAAAATGAAATAATATAATTTCAGTGACATTGTTGCTAAATGGCTGCTCTTTACAAGCTTTGAGTGACAGATAAAACAGTCAGCTTGAAGTGTTGCTCTTGTCTGTAGCTCCTTTGCAGTCAAGGTCCTGAAAGTTTGTCACATCTTTCTCTGTTTGGATGGCAGGTATGAGAGAGAAAGCAGAGAGACTGTATTTTCAGAAACAACTCCATCTCCCTCCCTTTCTTTCCTGTCTCTCTAATGTTGTCTAATGTCTGTGTGCGATTAATTTCCTTGGTGCATTTGATTTAGGGCTATCAATAGTGTGGTTTAGAATTTGCTTCTGCATCCTGAAAGATTACGACTGTAGCAAAATTCAAATGCTGATTTCTTTTAAAAGTTACACAGAAGAGGAAGCATAGAAAAAAAATTACCTCAAGAATGGAAAATTGCTGAGCTCCTGATTAGGGCTAGAACAAAATATGATTTAGTTATTTACTGGATTTATATCATCCCCTTCCATCTGACAAAGATATTTGAAGTTGCTAGCAACCAAATAAAATACAAATGCAAATTAGAACAAGAACACTATTAAACATAATTGTAAAATACATGTATTCATAATGTAATCATTATTAAACAATTCCAAAGATCAAGTTGAGCAGATGTCTCATCACACCCCTTCTTTAGAGTGAAGAGAATAAAGACCAAGTATGAACCCAGTATCCTAGCTTTTATTCCAACTTTTCTCATCATCTAGGCAATGCATTCAGCCTTATTCCATTATCATAACAACAATGTAGATTAGGCTGAGTGAGGATTTGTGTCATTAAATACAATTTGCTGGGCAACAATAGGCAAATCCTGCTTGTAGATTACCTGGACCAATTGTGGGGCTAGATGGATCCATGACCTGATCTGGCCTGGTCTTGAAGCTCTTGTTCTTGTAATATAATTTCTCTAGTATGTTTTAAAATCAGAGAACTAAATGAATGTTTTTCTTATTAAGTTAATTATCCAGCTATTATAGATAGTATGACAGAACTGGCACAGAGACCTCTACTTATTAAACAGGATTTGTAATATTTATTAATGCACCTTGTGAATGTTCTCATCTCAAATTTAGGAGTGAAACTCCATCTTGTAGAGATTATTAGATTCAATGATAGGGGAATTCTATATGTATTTGAAGTCTGATTCTGCCTTATCTCAGAAATTGTGCATTGATTGCATATATGACAAGAAGCAATCTCCAAATATTGATTTGGGATCAAATATCAATGTTGAAGGTCACATACTAATTTTAGGAGATGAATATAGATATTGAAGGCCCTATATTGAGATAAATAAACATGTGAATTTTCACAGACATATCTGAACACTTCATTTGAAATTAATTGTCTTTTAGTTATACTCCAAGGTGGATTTTTATTATTAGTGGGTTATTTGTGAGTCATTTTAATGCCCTTTTCAAGCTGTTAAACTATTGATTGATCTTCCTGTGCCATTGATGTGCCTACGGCACATCAGGATGTGATTAGTGAGAAAACTGTTTGTGACATGGTGAATTCAATGCATTTTCCCCCTTTTCTCATAATGCTGCAGTATACTGTACAGCTGCTTTTTTTATTAATCATATACCCTTTATATAAATGCTTCCATTCAGCATAGATGCATACAATTAACGCTGATGCTATTTTAAATATTACCTAATATGTGTATGAGCTGCGTGTGGATACACTTCTCTAATGCAGGAAAAGTCTATAAGAATACACTCTTTTCTAATACTGTAACCAAAAATGAAGGATGTGTGACAGCCTATCATAACGATGATGGGTTTGAATAACTACCTTTTATCATGAGCTTTCAAAAGAAACTGGGTAAAGTCACCCAGAGTGAGTTTATTTAAATAAATAAATAAATAAGCAATCAGGATTTGCACTGGCATCACATGCACAAGCATGACGTATCTTTCCATAGGGCCCTTTTAAGTACTAAGAGTGGTTGTGTACAGAAGGTAAAGAAGTAAGAAAAAGTCAAAATTGGCTGAACAATTAACAATACCTAGAGTTTCAAAACTATTTAGAGATCATTCTGAGATGATGGAGTCTTTCAACTTTGTTCCTTCCATATAGAGACATCAGAACAGGAGCTGGGAGTGGGGGGTGATGAAAGCAGTATTGCACCTTTGCATTGCAAGTTCTGCCCCTTTTATATATATGTTTTGATGTTGTGTGCATGTACTGTGATTCCATGATGCTGCTTTCATAATTTTATTCATTATTTATTTAACAAATCTATAAGACTGCTCAACTGCATAAAGACTCTGGGTGTCACACATTAAGAACAGTAAGGAAAGATATAACAAAGAAAGAATGATGCATGTCTGGAACAGGAAAAAAAAACATTCAAATTAACAGGCAGAATCCTGTAAGAGACTTGCCACCCAGATTAGGCCAAGGCCTGAGGGAAAAGTCAGTTTTTTAAAGACTATTAAACATAGTTAGAATAGAGGTTATAATGATCTTTGGAAGATGCTGTTGTAGAGGGCAAGTTCTGTGACAAAGAAGATCCACTTCCTGGGTCCCATCAGATGATATCAATCTTGGAGCATATCAATCCTGTCCAATTGTACAGGAGGGGCAGAATATAGGTGATATAAGGTCCCTCAATAGCCAGGCCCTATGCCATGAAAGGCATTATAGGTAGTAACCAGTACCTCAAATTGGACTCAGAAGCTAACTGGCAGCAAGTACAGTTCAAGGAGCAATAGTGTCACCATGGCATGCCCATTATTGTCTACACTGCTGCATTCTGGACCAGCTGCAGCTTCTGAATGGTCTTTAAAGACAGCCCTGTGTATAGCTCATTGAAATAGCATGATGGCTATCTGAATATGCTCCTGGTTCAGGAACAAGTGCAGTGGTACACAAGATGGATCTGTGCAAAAGCTTTCCTGGACACTGCTGTCATCTGCTCTTTGGGTCCAGGAAAACCACAAGACTGTTCACTAGTCCCAAATGGGGAAATGCTACCATATTGATCAAAGGTTAAAATTCTCCACCATCAGGTGGCCCAAAGAAAGCCATTTTTTTCAGTCACCTTGCAAGGGAAGAAATATTTCTTCTTTCTGGAGCTTCTTTAAATGTTCCTGTGACCACTCAAACCTGCATAGCACCTTCTTAGTTTTTTTTTTTTTTAAAAACTGCTGATTTTGAAGTTGTAGGAACTGAACCTCTAACTATATCAATTATGCATAGGGAATTGTTAACATATGTGTCAGTGTGTATGATAGAGAGATAAGCTTCCTTTGGCTACTTCATATTTTTACTAAATTAGGTATAACCTTTATGGCACCTCCACCACAAAGAATTTCTAAGAAATGCTTCTTATTTGATTCTCTGCTCTTCTTGTTTCACATTCATCTACACAAACGGGTGTAAAAAATGGGGAGTACAAAATGTGGCATAATATTAATATTTATTAGAAGCAAAAAAAAAAAAAAAAAAGAGTCATAGAGGAAGAGAACAGAAGCACTAAGAGAAGGAATGCAGTTTTTTGAAGCTTTGATAAGGAATGAGGAGACCAGTTCCATGGACTACATTTATTTTTATTTTTTATTGTATTTGCTTATCAATTTTATATGGCTGCCCATCTCACAAGAAGTGACTCTGGGCAGCATATAACAATTCATATCACTAATAGGGCTGTGCAGTGCTTTTGATTACAAGTCAAAATAAGGTGCTTCTGTAATGGCTGACAAAGTGGGAACCAATCGTTCTCAGGTAAGAGAGAGCATTATGTTACCACATGTCAGCTGCCTATCGAGGCCACCAAATGATCCATTAATTCAGAAGGGCAGGAAGAAGAAGCTTAAAGTTTAAGTCCTGGACCACTGATATATGTGTTGCTGATTTCTTTGAGCTACAATTGACAGTCAACTGTTGAGGTTTCATTGTGACCTTGGGAAAAAAAAATTAAAGAATTGCAGATTGGTGTTACATTGCACTATACATAGTCTGAAACCGTGTTTTACCTTTTTGCCCAGCCTTAATTATTAAATTTATACCACACACAAGACAGCTTGACAGAGATGATTTGCTGTTGCCTTCTGATAAATAACTCTCGTTCATAACTTCAGGTTTTTGACTTTGGAGTTATGAATTCTGAGATGTATACCTATATTATCTCCAGTATAAACAAGGTAATAAAACACATGGAAGTTACAGAGAAAACATCTGGACTAAAGGTTTTTTCTCTTTCATGTTTGTTTGTTGATTTGTCCTCTGAATGAACATAAATACAAAACTTCAGGATCTGGAGCACTTTTCAAGTTTGCAGTTTTCATTTCACCCCACTGAGATGGGACTGGTGAAAGAGCCATAGACAGAAAGATGTAAGTCAAAACTTCTGTTAGTATATTTTAAAGCTAGGCTCAGCTCTGACCATTACTTTGCAGCTCCCTGTCCATATGAAATATTTTACAGCAAAAAAACCCTCTTGAGTATTCGTTCATTAAGTTTCAAATCTGAAATTCTTTCTCTGCTCTGATTTTTTTTTTTTTTCCTGGCCTTTATCTAGCACTTGCCTGTAGTTTTTCTTTAGTACTCCCTCCAGAATTAAACTCCCTTCTGACTGCTCCCTTCAAGACTGCTAATGCACCTGATCTTTCAAGATCTTCCTGGAACCTTTTGCTGGTTTCCTGCCGTAAACATTTCTTTGTTCCCCTCCTGTTCTATTGCATGGCTATTGCAGAAGGATAGTTTGCATTCTAGCTTTTAAATGTCCATTTTGTTACTCTGGTTCAATTATTTTCCTATTAATTCAAAAAGTGCTTAAGTGCTCATAACATTTTTTAATGTTCTCACAGAAAGAGCTTAGGTTGTTTAATGTAGAATTACACATCCCAAATAAATCTTGTTCAATTAGCTTTACTTCAAATTAAGAGAATAGTATCACTTATACTGAAATTGAGTTGACAAATCTCATTCACTAGTTTTATAATAGCAAAGGATTCCTAAGAAGGTGTACTTCAAATTCATTTTAGTACAGAGTTTAACTGGACATTTTGAGGGATATGTCTCTTGATATTTATTTCTTGGCAATTGGAACTGTATCTAGCCTGTAGTTCTACAAGCCATTGAAGAGGTTGCAAAGTTGCAAAAGGCAGATACTGCATCTGCTTTTGTTTGTTTGTTTTGTTTTGTTTTAAAAAGCTACTTTTTCTTTTCTGTATGTTGAAAATGCCAGAGGAATTAAAAGAAAAAACCCAATTCAGTGATTTCCTCTAATCACAGGACAAATGCCAGGTGAGGAGGTGGAAAAGCTGGGTGCAGGACAAGCCCGCCATCTAATGATAAAGAATAGGTTACCAGGAGACCTCCAATCACAGAGCTTTGGGGAATGAATATTAATTAGAATATAATGATTTCCTCCTGTCTTTTTTGGTGTTATTTTTGTTTCTTCTGAGCAGTAATATTAGAACAGCTTTGGTGGAGGCAGTGAGACAGAATATTGTAAGATGCTACAGAGGAGACAGGAAATTGTACTGGGTAAGCCTAATTTAACAGATCGCAGCTCTGCTACCTGTCTGCATTATATGAGCAGTGTCTATGTCACTGTGAAGTTTAGGAACACAGAATGTATGTATTCATTCTCAGCTCAATCTTTGACTGTTTTTTTTTTTAAATGACCATAGATTGCTATCTATGTAAATGCTGTCATTTACATTTGGACAGTGATATCTTTCCTAAACTGAGGTGACAGGAAAACTCGTGAATTAATTCTGGAGGGGAGATCACAGATGAGCATTTCACCTCTGATATTTAGAGTACCAGATGGGACTGCACCTCTATTTACCTGTAATTGCTGGGAATAGGTGCAAGTGCGAGTAAGAGCAGCACCATTTGGACTGCAAGGGTGGGCCCTCCATTTATGTGGCAGCAGTATAAAGGTGATTGTTCACTCTCAGCTATTCTTTTTTCAAAAGAAGTCATTTTGGAAAACTCTCAGCCATGAAGCAGTGCTATTGCTGTTTGCTGTTCTAACCTGTCACAGAACCGTTGGAGCATTATTAGCAAACATGCCTCCACAACCTTCCAGCATTATTAAGAAATGTTCTGCATTATTTTTCTTTGCACTATTGTGAAAGGCAAACAAGGAAAGATGGGCAAGGGAGGAACAAAAGCAATATGAATGCTCATATACCTAAAATGGATACATTAGGAATTGATCCAACCCTCAGCTAAAAACATGAAACATATTCAAATTACTGAAAAGACTCTTATTAGGGAGATAAAGATAGCTTGGTTTCCAACCCTATAGAATATAACTGGAAAACATTTTTCATAGTATCCTGCTTGGTATTGCCTAGATTTGTTTGCCAATCTATTTATTCTAACTTTCTTATCTATTCCAGATTTATAGTGGTTGGAAAATTGAATATTTGTATATCAAACTATTGCAAATCCCCTTTATCACCACCAATTTCATTAGAGCGGAAAGCTTGCCTGAATCCCACCTATGAGTTTACCCAGTAATGGCATTAGTCAATAGCTATTATGCCAATAGAATTGTTGTAATGTCACACCATAAGATATAAGACCATGTGGGGAAAATAAATGTTTGTCCATCACTGTTGGAGGGAATTTATGATCTCACTGAAGAATATTTTGTTAAGGACTCTTTCAAACTTAAAACCAGCCATCCAGATGTTGCAACCTCTTGTGTTTTAACACTGATTCCAAGGCTGCCATCTACTAATGCAGAAACTAGCCAAAGCTTGGTTTGGAATGTATTTGGCCAGTTGGACATTATATTCCTTACTGGGGATTATTATTTAATATTAAAGCTTGTCATTACTGCATTAGATCTGTTATGGACTTTCTATCAATATAAGGCAGGGTGATTCCTTGGGATTAGCCACTGAAGCATTTACAAAAACCTACACAATTCTAAAAACAATCATAGTTGTGTTGGCCCTGGGGAAAGAAAACCAAATCTACATTGGGGCCTGTCAACCAAAATCACACACACATAAATGTATATTCTGATGTTACAAAACAAGAGGGGATAGGGAAGAAGCAAGAAAATATTAGAAGTTACTCCTCATAATGACAGAAAACAAATAATTCAACATGAGAATCTGAAGAAGACTCCTGAGCCTTTGAAGAAAATCATATATCATCCTAAGTCATGGTTTGCTGAATAAGTCACAATGGCTGGGTTCACATATACCACTAAGTCATTAAATGTGACTCGATGAATTCATACAACATACAAAGGCTCTGTGGTTAGTCAGGAATGGAATATTCCCTTGATATCAAAAGGGTACAGGAAACCTAGAAAGAGTTAAACATATAAATGGTATTCAGAGTATCACTGTGAAACATAACACCTTTTCTCTCTTTGTTGCCTGTTCTCTTTCCCCACCCGTCCGCATCTTCTAGCTCTTGTAAGAAAAATAACAGCAGGTTTAATGGTATCGACAGACCCTTGTCTTCTATGTAAAACTGTTCTCTATACAAATGTATTGGGGGCTTTAGGGCACTCAAAGAGACCAAGATTGAAGTTTCATTAATACATCCCCTTCAGCAAGCATTCAGACTGACTCCATCACCCAGCTGTCTGGATCCCTTCTGGCTGGAAATGCCAGGGCAAGAATCCCCAATTCAGCTGACATGAGGAGGAAGGGAGGGTGAGCAGGGGGATAAGATTAAATTAGTTGTTCTGTTTTTTGTGTATATTATATTTAGCTTTTGCTTTTCATGTATGTCTTGTTCTCTCTCCATGTCTCTTTGTCTTTCTCTCTCTTCATCATCTGCACAATAAATATAGAGCAAGGCATGATCATTACAAAGTGTATGCTTAAATGTCATTGAAAAGTATTTTGCTCTCAGGCCACATTTTATTACAATGCTCCAACAGCAATAGTATTTCAGATGGAGAGAGAAACAGCATCCTGAACATTTAGGATGATTAGTGCAATCTCATTTGATACAATGTTTCCAGGAGATTGGAATTGTTTGGCTTCCTTGGCAACATTTTAACATTGCCATCACATCTTCCTAGAGTTCTCTTCACAGCAGGTTTCTAAATCTGGAAATTTACAAAGAAATATTGGACTTGGCACAATAGCATCATGGAACAACATAGATTTGACCATGGGAGCTGCTTGAAAATTTAACAGGCTCTCTCTTGCTTCCATCACATCTCCCATCCTACAGTCCCACATGACTTTCAATCCCCTCCAACCAGTTTGTGAGTTTATCAAAGAGATCAGCTAAGAGGAAATTATCTCAGAGATGTTAAATTATGAATTGTACTGTTTGCACATGCGTAAATGCTCCACGTTAAATGGCAACTTCTGTAATGATGTCCTTGATAGTGAGCACTTTGAAAACTTACTTTTGTAGACTTTTCTGCGGACAATTTCATAATCTCAATGCATATACAGTATGTGCCACATATATAAGTTCATTGTGTCCTCTTTTTCCAGGCATTTCTATGGTTTTATATGTAGTACCATTGTTAGCGACGACTCTGAAGTAGTGGGTTCTGTATTTTATATCTTCTCTGAGCTAGCTATTTATTATTTATTACATTATATTATTTTCTCACTCTTTTTCTGGTTGTTCCAAAAATATGCTTTTACCCTTTCAATATTTCAATTACCATTGTAATCTAGGCACAGTAAAAATAAAATAAACCAGTCATAAGCATTGGAATCATATAGAACTTTATTTCCTGGATGGGAACAACATTTCTATTTCTCATCTCACATCTACATCTTCTTCAGCCAAGCAAAGAACATGTTGCAATAAATGGTCTCACTTTCTTTCATTGTAACTTATTGTCTCCACGTCATACATCAGCAGTTCTATTTACCTGGCTGTTAAAATCAAGGTAGATAGCGACCAATCATCAAACTTATCTCTGAATGAAGCTATGTTAAATCACTTCTGATATTCTAGCTTGGGGTGGTCTAATCATAGAGTGTACCTCTTGTCCAAAAGTCATCTGGAAGGTAGGGTAAGTGAGAGTTTAACAAAATTCAGCACTGGGAGATTTGCCATTGGGAAATAATGCTTCATTTTAAAGAATTGATATGGGTGAAATGTAGGTGTATTAGGACATTTCATTTGTTCTGAATTTTAATTCACCTATTTCACATTTGCCAGAGTACTGTGCAGATTGGAATACAGCTGTCATTTAGATTCTATCCTTCTCTGGATGTTGTGATATAGTTCCTGATTCAAATCATTGTGAGGTTAAAATATGTTTTATTAGAAGGATTTTATTTATATGTAAAATAAAGCTGTGTACAAAATAAATGTGATTTTTGGATATTTTGCCGTCAAAGACATTTGAACTCACCATGGATTATTGGGATGAACTCATTAATTTAATTAATGAATTCTGCATTTAAGATTTTTAAAATGTCTCTATATTAGGCATGAACAAATGTTCAGTTGTTTAGTCCTGGAACCATATGGAGTGTCTGTATTCCTTGTACATATCTGAAAGTGCTGAAACACCCATGTTTTCTTCACCGTTGCATTCATCTCATCCCTACCCTGTGAGTAAGAGAGGTTTAAGTCATCATTAACTGTGCCAGTGTTGAATATTTTTTTCTTTATCCCAACATTATCCAAGGGCAATTTCAACATTTATAAAATAAGTTAGGCTTTGTCACCCATTACCTTGCAAGGAAGCCAGATGACTGGGGATCGTCAAGGGTGACAAAGCCTAACTTATTTTAGAGATGTTGATCTATAGATGCAATATCTGGGACCATTAGCAAAATTTTGGACCTTTCTCCTTTATTCAGTTATGCTATTATACAGTGACATCAGTTGTGATGATGCCAAAATAACAAAAAGTGCATTGTGATGTCACAGTGCAAGCTCCACCCATTTCATACTTGTTGCACACAAATATCTAAGGGTTGGAGTTTTCATCATTTTTCCACCACCCTTTGTCACAATGGAGACATCAGATTTCATGCCAGTATATCTTTCTGCTGACTCAAGAATTGATGGAGAGCACTCATGGGTGTCTGCAAAAGGGACACATCACAATGCACATTTTGTTATTTTGGCACCATCACAATTGATGTCACTGTATAACAGCATAACTGAATAAAGGAGAAAGGTCCAGAATTTTGCTAATGGTGCCAGAGATTACTGACAAAACCTAAATAACACAAATCCCTCCCAATTTTAAGCAAAATTAAAAATTAATACTACAGATAGGGAGATATATCCATGATAGGAGGAGGATGGTTAGGTCTACTAGGCCTAAGTTTGATAACTTAATATTGATCACCTTGATCAATTCTAGAACTTCTGAAAAGATTCATAAGTGTACTTCAAAGTGAATCATTTTAATGAATTCTAAAGTTGCTTTAATGTGGTCACCTGTATAATTCTCTCTTTTACTCCTGCTTTTCCTCCCTTTTGCAAAATATGTATTTTGTTTGTTTGTTTTATTTCAAGGGAAGGAGCTGGCAGTATAAGGCTAGCAACTTGGATGGAAAACAACGCTCACATGGAGCCAGACAAGCGTGCATCTGGAACTGAATTGAAATGTGGCTAAACTTTGTGTGAAGTCACACAAGCCATCTATACTTATTCTCTCAGTATCCCTGTAACTGCATGTAGGCAAGGAAACATCTGATCATGTGTTCATAGTTTCGCCCACGTTACACCAGTTTCCCTCTGGGTGCAATGCAAGGTGCTGGTTTTCACCTTTAAAGCCATACATGGCATGGGACCCAGTTATTTGTGGAACCACCTCTCCCCAAGAATACCTGCCTGTCCTACTGGATCAGATAGGGTAGGCATGCTCTAGATCCCTTCCCTGAAATCTTGCCAGCTAGAAGCATGCCTTTTCCATGGCTGCCCCTACCTTATGGAACACCCTCCCCCTGGTGATTCAGCAGGCCCCCCACCCTTTTAGAAGGCTGTCAAGATGTGGCTTTTTACAGAGGCACTGGGACAGGATAGAATGTAATGAGGGTGATTGGAGCTTGCTGCAAGGAATCCTAAGAGGATGATTAAGGTGCAGGGTTTTTGATTGTGTTCGAGCATTTTACTGTTTTATTGTTTTACGGTTGTTTTATAGTTACTGGTTTTAGTGTTGTTGTGAGCCACCCAGAGTTTAAGATGAGTGGCTATATAAATCAATCAATCAATCAATCAATCAATCAAACAAATAAATTGCAGTAGAAATATTTGTAATGCCTCTTGCAATTGGCATAGATGAAGAGCAATGCATAGATTTGGGATTATTTTCTGATGCACATATTCAGCTGTAAAAAGTGCTAAGAGAATAATTATAATAGACATCAAGTTTATCTCTTTGTTATGTCAGATTTCTATTTCAGGTGATTAAATTAAAAGATAGATGCAGATAGATGATACTCTTTAGTGATGATTTTGATACGTGCTAAAAGTCTTGACTAAAACACAGAATGTAGGGAAAGGCAAACCTGTTAAATGTTTGATTAATTGCTCATTTTGTGAATTTTAAATTGTGCATGAAAATTCATACAGAGTTTTGCACAAAAGTTCATGTGCATTTCGGTAATGAATAAAAGGTTGTGTTCAGCTCATCTAATATAAGTCCAATTTTTCTTAATGTTTTAATAGACTTTTTATGATTCTATCCATTTTTATCACACTTTTTACCAATTATTCACATATCTATATACAATATTTTTTTAATGAACCGTATTCATATAATTTGGAAAAGCTGATTTCATTGCTCATGAACATTCCTGGTTTTTTATCAGTTTAGGAAAAGTAAATAAAATTAATGTAAAAACCTTCAGATGGAACAAACTTCTCAACCATTCCTACAGAAAAATAGAAGCAATCCTTGAAATGCAGCAGGAAACATGTAATGCAAAATGCAAAATCCCCCTATGGGAAACTATATCTAAGAATAGGGGCACATTCCACCCCATCACTGATTTTACTCCAAAAGCAGCTTGAAAGTGGTTTGTGATTGTTTTCACTCCTGCTAGCTTGAAGTGCTGAGAACAAGGAGTAAAAATCACTTCCTACCTGAAACTGCTACTGTTTCTGCAGCAAGAAAAATACCCTTATTCCCATTCCAAGCAAAATGAATAGGGGGAAAATTGTCTTGTGCTACCCATTTCCACCCCTAATAAAGAGAAAAGGGAAAGTTGTAAACAGTTGTCAATTTTACCTTTGTTCCAAGAATTCCCAAGAGGTCAGACTAGCATTTTCTATGGGATCTATAGTTCAAAAGGTGGAAGGAGGAAAGCACGAGATATTGCCAATGGCAAAAATGAAATAACAACATCTACCCCTGCCCCAACACTTACAAAACACCCTCCTCTCCCTCCTTCCCAAAAAAGCTTCATTAGTCGTCTTCTGATATTGGTGCTAAATGAGCCAATTTTGCTACAAAAATGATAACATTGCTGTAGTTCAGTACTCACAATACTGTCTGGGAAAAGACTATAACTGCAACAGTGTAGCTAGCTGAATATTCCTAGACTCTTACCTAAATGTATAAATATTCTATTCATATACTGTGTGTTTTTCTCTTTTATGTATATGGCACTTCTAGTCATCTTGGGCACTCCTGGCAAAAGTCTGAGGGGTGTAGAGAATAAGACTGTGTCTGCTAGATTTATATCCTATATCCTTGTTAAGTATATTTTCTTCAGAGGAAAAGAGAGGAACACAGAACATGAGATTATAGTGACAGCCCTGGCATTCATGGAACTAACCTCTACATACATTGAACTTCAGGCATTTATGAAGAACAGTTGAAAAGGTCCTCTTATTTCTCAAAATTAAGAAAATCTGTGTATGTGTCTACAAGATTGTCTTTTCACAAAGCATGTATATTGACCTGGTCACTATCAGCACCTGGTATCTTTGCTATCTTCTGCTAGAAACCCACACACTTTGGCAATACTAATGTTCTCTAGCCAGAGAGAGAGAGAGAGAGAGAGAGGGAGAGGGAGAGAGAAAGAGATGCAAAACTGTAACACTGACAAGCCCATTGTATTAGGACCTCTTGTTTTCTTTTCTTTTTCTTGTTCTGTATTCTGAGATGTGCCTAATTGCTAGAGCTTGGCATCCTTTAACTACTTTAACTAGTTATAATACTTCTGGCCTACTGTTACTCTGAGACATTCTAGAAAATGTATTTATTCGAATTACATCCTAACCAACTCCCAAACAACTCTGGGTAGCACACAATGTAGCAACAAAATTTTAAAAAAAATGGACATAGGATAATGTCAGCCCCATTAGGTAGAACAGATCAAATAATCAACTTCATAGAAGGACTAAAACTGCCCTTTACTGAAATAGGCTTTAGTAACAGAATCTTGCAAGTTTGTTGGACCACCTCTCTTTCTTACACCCAGGTGAATCAGGGAGGCATTTCCCACTTCCAGATATTATCTTGTTTCCCAGGACTCAAAGAATGTTACAGCCCTCTTTGCCTAGATAACAGTCCTTGCATATTTCTGTCAAGGTCACATCCCTTAGTCTCTACAGACAATAGTTGTTTAAAATTGTTGAGTCCAAGGAAAGCCTCTTGAGGAGGGTGGGGGGAGCATGCCCCTGCTTCCTTCAAGGCCAGAGATACAACCCTGTCCTTCAAAGACATTGATACCACAGCATTACCTCCATGGCTGCTTTAACAACCCAGAAGCACCTGGGTCCAAGCACAGATTCCAGCCATATATTGATTTACCCATCACTGTTTTGATGCCCCTAACTGTTCCCTCAGCTCCTTCCACCCTGCCTTCACCCCTTGCTCCCTCCTCAGAGGCCAAAGAGCACATTCACCAGCTTCACCAACCACATCACACAAATGTAAGCCAGAGACCCAAACAACCCCCTCAATAAGACTCTCAGCCCTCCCTGCAACACATGCCCTTTTCTGTCCCGGCACTGCTGGCTGCCAGCCAACAAGGTAGCAAGCCGGATGCCTGCTGCAGTCCAGTGTTATACAAACTCAAGCAGAACATTTGCAAGAAAAGAGTCCTTTTTACCTATATCTAAAGACAGCAACTGTAAACATAGCCACAGGCATGGCACAGGTCAAGACCAGGAATCCAATAAAAAAGCAACAAGTCCAATGGAAAAGACAGGAGACACAGTGAGGTGGAATCCAGGGTTCTCAGCACGGCATAACACAACAGAGCTGAAGCTTGAAAAGTTGTTCTTAGCATTTTCTCTCAGGGAGTGAGACTAATAAATAAGCCAAGCTGAGCCTCCACCCAATACACAGCTGTAGTAGTTTATTCCTCAGCATTGGCTGTTCTGCAGGCTTGTTTCTTGGCAAGGTTTTCCAATCTATACAGTTTTGTTCTCTGTTGAATTTCTACCATATGCTTCTGCTTAGAACTGGGGGACTGAGCTGTAGAGTCTGAAAGGCTGTCAGTGGGTGCAGGCAAGACATCTAGGGGTGTAGAGGGAAGCAGGAATGGCCTTGTGAGACAGAAGGAAGAGTCACTGTCAAGGCAATAGTCAGATAAAAGAAACCTAAGTCCAGGGCACAACTGTAATGTATGGGCCCCTCCTTAGTTCACACCAAGATAAAGGGAGGGAGAGGGGACTTTCAGACTTTCAAGATTCTGTTAATTGTAACTTTACAGTAAAAGTATTGGCCTACATGACTTTGGCTTCCTAGTCCAGTTTACCTGGAAGAGCCCTTGACAGAGGACTTGCTGGAACTGTCTCAACCAGAGTAGAATCATTGGCTCCACACTACTGGAAATCTCACACCAAGATTATTGTTCCTAGGGGCCCCTTCCACTTCCTCCCCATCCTCCTCAACAGAGGGCATGTCCAACAGGCCATAATATGCCCAAGCACTCAGTATTCTCATGGGAGGCCCATGAGAAAAGAAAGCCTCCAAAACTGTTCCAGCTACCACCATAAGTGGGGAAGATCACCCCCCAAATGACCAAGAGAGCAAGGAGGCACTCCCTCCCCTCATCCAGAGGGGGGACCCATGACAGGCAACTCTAGAGCCCAATGCAAAGAGTCCAGAGATTGGGCTACCAATGGCATCCAAGATGGCAGTGGAGTACCCACAATGAATGTAGAGCCCCCCCAGCCCAGCACCGCCAAATACTGCCCAGCAATTCACAGCCCCCTTCCAAAGCAGGCCTCCTTAGGGCCCTCCTCAAGGGACAAAAAATAATCCAGGGGGTTCAAGACCACCATGCTGTCACAGGTCAAACATTCTGAGAGTAGCGTCATGAGTGGCACTTGCCACATCTGTTGGTCTGACAGGCCCAAATACCTGGCAGACTGCAGCACCTTCTTCCCCCCACTAGCCTTGGTAGCATCATTGGGTCTGTGTCTCCACAGACTCCACTGGTTCTGATGGACTCACAGACCCTAACTTCACCACCAGGACCACCCCCCATCAGGATGTAAGTCACCTTTGTTCTTGACCCCAGTCCTGGCTACAGGCCCAGACTGAGACCCACCACCATCAGTTCTCAGGGTTCCAAGGCTTCCACAACCCCCAGCTCCAGCAATGATATTCCTTGGGTGCTATAACAGACCAGGGTGCTAGTGAGCATCAAACCGGCTTTCCCACCTGATGACAGAGGGGTCACAACTGTTGGGGTTGTGAAATGTTAATACAAAAACCCTGAGGAGGAAAGGATTCATTCCTACCTCGTGGAGAGCCATGAGGAGAAGAAAAGGAAAATGAGGGAAACAGGGAAAAAAGGTGGGCTCCCAGCCCCTCCCACACAAAGCAGCAAAGCTAGGCCGCAGTGAAGCCACGCCTCCCTTTGTCCTCATGTGAGACAGGCTTGGTTGAAACCCCATATTTTCCAACACCCCTTCTTTTCAACCTTGCATGTCTCCATGTCCCACAATATTTAATTTTTCTCTTAGTTTCTGATAACTTGTTCTCGACAAGAGCTTCGTGAAGATGTCCGCTGTCATGTTTCCTGTGGGACAGTAGTCTAGTTTGATTAACCCTTATTGTTGCAACTCTCTCACCACATGATACTTTATATCAATGTGCTTAGTTCTCCCACCTACTTTCTCTGACTGTGAAAGTCTGATGCAACTCTGATTGTCTTCAAAGATTTTTATAGGGGTTGGTTCGTCTATACCCATGTCTGCAAGCAATAATCTAAGCCACACAGTCTCATTACATGCGTCTTTTGCTGCCACATACTTTGCTTCTGCAGAGGACCGTACTGTTGTGCTTTGCTTGTGACTTCCCCAGCTCACTGTTCCACTCTCATAGAAAAATACATAGCCGCTAGTGGACTTATGGTCAGCAATGTTTTCTGCCCAGTCTGCATCTGTGAATCCCACTAGTCTAGGACTCTCAGTGGCTGGAAGTTTTAGTTTTAGGTGCATGGTCCCCTTTAGGTACCTTCCCACCCTCTTGACACCAGTCCAGTCTCTCTGTGTGGGCATGCTTGTCTTTCTGCATAGAATGCCCACCGCGGCTGCAATGTCTGGTCTGGTGGTGGTGGCTAGATACAACACTTTTCCTATGGCACTTCTATAATCATCGTTCTCTGGTAGAAGATCACTGGGTTCTTGTTGCTTGTGGAAAGCTGTCTCCATCGGTGTAGGCGCAGGATTGGCATTTTGCAATCCTAAGCTTTCCAACAGTTCTGGAATCTTTTGGTTCTGACTTAGAAGAAAGCTCCCATCTTCTTCTCTCTTGTTCTGTATTCCTAAGTAGCAGCTGGCATTGCCCAGATACTTCACTTCTACTTCTCTATTTAGTTGAGAAACAATATCATTAAAGTTCCTCTTGTTATTGTGGCAAATCACTAAATCATCCATATAACAAAGTATATACACATCCCTCCCATTTCTGTGTCTTGTGTATAGGCAAGGATCAGCTTTTTCTTAAACGAAACCCTGGTCAAGAAATATTTGGTTTAACTTCTTGTTCACACTCTGGCCGCCTGCTTCGGGCCATAAATCCACTTCAGAAGCTTGCAAACGAGATGCTTGGTATTGGGATTAGTGAAGCCTGGAGGCTGTGTCATGTAAAGTTCTTCTTCTATCTCCCCATTTAAAATGCAGTTTTAACATCTAAGTGTTTGACGTCCTTGTTCCTGGATGCTGCTAGACTTAGAAGCATTCTAATTGTGGCGTGTTTCACAACAGGAGCAAAACATTCATCATAGTCCTGTTCATATTTCTGTGAGTAGCCTTTTGCTACTAATCTGCCCTTGTACCTTTGTACTTCACCATTCTCGTCTTGTTTTGCCTTGAACACCCACTTATAGCTTCTTGCCTTCTTGCTTTTGGTAGTTTAGTTAAGGTCCATGTTTTGTTTTTGTACAGAGCATCTAGCTCTTCCTGTGCTGCCCTTTTCCACTTACGTGCCTCATCTGCTGGCATTTGTAACACCTCATTCCATGAAGTGGGTTCACTTGGTAGCGACGACCTTGCGAGGTAGGTAAGTATCAGCTGGAACTCCTTTGTTGGGTCATGATGAGCGTCTCAGAGCAGGTTCAGGAGCGATGACTGGTGGTTCACCCTCTTCTGCATCCTTGGCCTCATCATCCATCTCTGGTGGAGTCTCTTCTCGGACTTCCATCTCCCTCTGGGTTGGTGTGGTTGTGTCTTCTGGTGTCAGGCTGAACATCTCAGGCTGGTAACTGCTGCTGCTGGTTTCTCCGCAGTCATTATCCACCTGAGTGCAGCAGCCTCTCTCCCTCTCATCAAAGTATACCACTCTGCATACGCTTATTCTTCCCATCTTTGGGTTCAGGATTCTGTATCCCTTGCTTCCTGGAGCGTAGCCAATCAGGACCCTTTCTTCAGCTCCAGGGTCTAGTTTGGATCTCCTTTCTTTTGGTACATGGGCATATGCCTTAGATCCAAATACTCTTAAATGTTTGACACTTGGTTTTCGCCCATGCCAAAGCTCAAAAGGCGTTACCTTATTGGCTCTGGTTGGCAATCTATTTTGCTTGTATGTAGCTGTGATAACAGCATCTGCCCAGTATTTGTCAGATACATCTGCCTCTAACAGCATACACCTTACCATGTCCATCAATGATCTGTTCTTTCATTCTGCAACTCCATTACTCTCTGGCGTGTAAGGAGTGGTTAATCTGTGCTCTATGCCTAGTTGTGTTAGGTATGTCTGCATGGTGTTAGAAATGAACTCACCGCCTGTCACTTTGAAGGGCTTGGGGGGTCCAGTTGAATTTATTCCTCACCATAGCAACATATGTCTTTAGCATATCCCCAATATGGGACTTTTCTTTCATCAGGTAGGTTACACAATACCTGGAAAAATCATCTATAAAACATATTGTGTATTTGTTTCCACCTGCTGATGCTTGAAGAGGTCCACATAAATCAGTCTGGATAAGTTCAAGTGGTTTATTTGCACACCTTTCCTTTTGTTTGGGTATGGCAGGCCTTGTTGCCTTTCCTCTGATGCACACTACACACTTTTTTGCGTCAAAGTCCCTGTGTACAAACCACTTGTGCCATATGGTGGTGCTGATGTCCTTCTTTCTCTGCTGCTGTTGGCAGGTGAGGTTGATATCTGGTGGTGGCTGTTCACAGTTCACCTGGCACACTCCATTTTTCTCAAAGCCTATAACATAAAACTGCCCACCACTGGTTACTTCACATGTTCTATTGGCTTTAAACATTACATTGAAACCTTTTCTGTTTAATGATCGCACACTCAGCAAATTGGTTGTCAATCGTGGTACATAATATGCATCTGTCACTATGAGGTCTTTGTATTTTTCTCCATTAAAACAATCTCAGGGGTATTTTGCCTTTTCCTCCATTCCCATTCCATTGATGGGAATTCCCATCAGCAAGAGCAATGTTCCCTTGTGGCTCTTCATTCAATTCACTAAAGTTATCTCTCTTCCCACAAAGATGTTGGCTTGCACCTGAATCTAAGATCCATTGACTTTTGGTTTCATTAGAATTAGCTCCAAGAGCATTTTCTGCTCTGAAAACTGTATGCAGAGCTAATTTTTCTTTGGAATGCCTTCCTTTTGAAAAATCCTTTTTGTCTCTGCTTTTACAAAATCTAGCTATGTGCCCTGGCTTGTTGCAGCAGTGACAAACAATGGGTTTATTGTTGTGCTGATGATCAATCAATGGCTTCTGCTCACGTTTCCCTTTTTCTGCCAGGTAACCAATATCTTTTGTTGACTTTTTATGGAAATACAAATAATTGTCTCCTCGCTTCATTTCTAATTGCTCCAAACAATTGAGACAAATTCATCCCTTGTAAATTCTGTGCTGCTACGAAAGGGTAATATTTGTCAGGTAATGAGCTTAGTAGAAAAGCCATTTTTAGTCTTTCATTCATGAGATTTTGAATTGTTCTCAGCCTTTCAAAGGTAGACTGCATTCTCAATAAATGCTTGTTAATATCCTCATCTTCTAAAAAAACTAAATGCATTCAGTTCCCTCAGTAACAAAATAATCTTCTGATCATCATTTTCTAAATATAATGTCATCAGCTTCTCAATCATTTCTTTGGCAGTGGGAAGATCTTTTATTTCTGCCAGTGTGTGATCAGGTAGTGAACTAGAAATTAAAATCATGGCCCTTTTGTTTTTCTATTCCCATAATCTCTTGGCTTCCTCAGAATCCCCTGGTTGTGGTTAAGGGGAATCCAAACAATCTAGGCTGTCCCAAAAGTCCAATCGTAGCCTTAGTCTGTATAGCCAAGCTGAAAAATTGTCTTCATTCAACTTTGGGATGGGGAGAAGCCCCTCCTCCCTCTCCATTGTTAAAAGAAGAGAGAAAAAGAAGAAAAATCTGAACTGAGCCTTTTTAAAAAATGTGCAAGCAGTTTCTTGGCTGTAAGACCAAAGAAACCTCCTGGGCTGATATGCTGGGCCCATAACCCTACATTGGGGTTGTGAAATGTTAATATAAAAACCCTGAGGAGGAAAGAGGATTCATTCCTACCTTGTGGAGAGCCATGAGGAGAAGAAAAGGAAAATGAGGGAAATGGGGGGGAAAAGGCGGGATCCAAGCCCCTCCCACACAAAGCAGCAAAGCTAGGCCACAGTGAAGCCACCTCTGCCTTTGTGCTCGTGTGACACAGGCTTGGTTGAAGCCTCATATTTTCCAACAACAACTACAACCAAACAAAGCAAAAAACAAAAAAATGTAACCACAAAACCACACACACAAAACCACTCACACGAAGCCTCTTAACAACCTTCCAGATGCCATTTTGTTCACTGTTCACTTTAAAATGAATGTGCAATTAGATGCAGATACACATTACAGCTTGAAGCACTCTCACCACAACCTAAAACAGGAGAAGCAACATTGAAGGACATTTTATTTAGGGCTTACTCATATCTGATGCTGGCTTTGTGGACCTACTTACACAATCAAAGAATCATAGGACTGGAAGAAGATATTAAGGCCATTGCATCCAACCTTCCCACCCCCTATCCCCAATTCATAAACAGTAGGAATCCAGATTAAATCATGCCTGATTAGTGGCTGTCAGTTGAACATGTTAATTACATGGGAGCCCACCATTTCTTTTGATATTTGGTTTCACTGTCAAACTTATCTTACCATGAATAGGTTTTATGTAATATTCAATCAGAAATCATTTCTGCTACTGATACAGAATGAATTATTCACTGTTGCTGTATTTGTAGGTGATTGGCATGTGAGTGCTAAGGATGGACAATTATGGTTTTCCTTTCCTAGTCTTTTTTTCCCCCTTAAATCTTGTATTCTTCCATTTCTGTTAGGAAGTAATTACTGCATTTTAATAAACTCCATTTCTCTGGCAGAGGGTTTGCAATAGATGGCTTTTTCTTCTCTTTCCACCACTGTGAATCTGTGATTTAACTCTTGCAAAGCTCATCAAGTTTGGTCGTTCAAGCCACGATCTATGTTTACCTAATGTCAGGCAGATAACTTCCTGAATTACATTTGTTAGGCTTGAAGTAAGTAAGTAAAAAAGCTTATGTGTCAGAGTAAGAGTAGCAGTAGTAGCAACATTGGCAGTAATTACAAGATTTGTTCAGCCTAAGAGACTGATTTCTGTTCTTCCACCAAAATTGCCTGAATCTGATGCAGGCAAACATTTCTATGACCCCATCCTTTGCACTCATATGACATACAAGCTTTTCTAGTTTGTATGTGTTTCTGAACATAAATTCTCACTTAGCCTTTTTCTTAAAATGCTTAAAAGGTCAGGTTCCAGTTGAGAATGGCTTACACTTGAAAAAAACACAAAAAGATTCTCAAATATGAGTGTTATCAAGGTTTATGCACTCTCTTCATCTGCTACTGTAAACTGCACAGTCACAAGCCACTTCAATGCATGGCTCAATGCTCAGCCAGACCTTTATTTATATATTCATTTGCAAATGGGAAATTATAATTTTGTCACTGAACAAACAGGAGAAGAGTGCATTTGGTTCTGCTAGTTCCAGTGGAAGAGAAGTCTGTCCTCTGTCTAAACCAGGTAGAGCCAGAGATGTTTGGAAGTAGGTTTGTGGGAAACCCAGACAAGGGCTGCCATGTTGATCTCCTGTAAAAGGAGTAGTCAGTTTGTCAGATGAATGGCAGATAAAACAGAAGTCACTGCCATCTTCATTTCCCCCAAAATCTAAATACAACTTATTTTCGAGCTAGAGGTATACTAAGAACTAATGGCTGTAACTGCATTAACTTTTTTTAATCACTGTTCCTTATTTCAAAAAGGGAAAGCAAACATTAACAGCCCTAGCCCTTGTTCTGCTCTGCTGGGTTCAGACACAGTATTCCATCTCATGGGTTGCATATGGTGGCAAAAGTCCTTTATAGAGATGTTCCCCTCCCATCACTCTCCTAGACATTATTTGGACAAGATTGGACTGTAGCTCTGTGGTAGAGCACCTGTTTTTCTACCTATTCAGGGCCACTTGAACATATAGTTTTTAAAAGCTTTCTCAAATGCCAGTGCTAAAGGTGCCAGATACAAAGCAGTGGGAAGGGAATGTCATAATTGAGGGGTTACCACTGAAGAAACCCTGCTGTCTTATGTTCACATTGGTTTTAATTGAAGGATACATTATTATGAGCTTTAATAGTACCAGATAGGCTTGTATGTTGCTTCTGAATGAAAATTCAGAAAGCAAATGAAACTTCTGCATTTCTCTAGGGAAATAAAGAAGAATCAGGCAATATAGAAGGAAATCCAGCATCTGTGAACTGACTAGAGAAAGACAGTGGCTAACTGTAGGGTAATGAGTAGATGACAAAGGTTCATTTGACAAATTCATTTAGGTATAGATCATGGAGGAATGGTTTAGTGATAAAATACCTTTTGTGTGTCCAAAAGATCCTTGATTAAACCCTTGGCTTTTACCATTATGACTGAAAAACTATCCTGCCTGATGTACGAGAGAATTATTGCCTATTAGGGTGAAATACACTGGCTTGTCTCAGTATATGGCAGCTTTCCATGTTCCAGAATAAAGTTGGGTCTGGAGGGTAAGGAGGAGAAACCTATAATGGGCAGCATCTTGATCTTGGATTCATCTTGTAAGAAAGTGAAAGACTCCCTTTCTGTGTTCCAAATGTGTGGAATTCAGCTTCTAGAATTTTCAGTAATGAATAAGCTTTGTAGGAATTCAAGGAGCTGAAATTCATACATCTGGAATAAACCAAGTTTGGAGGAGGCTCAAGTAAGAAATCAGAACTGGATCTATATGATTCCACAACTGTGGTAGCAGACCAAAGAATAATTTTGGCACTTGGAAATATATATTCTTCTAAATGCTGAAACTTGACTAAAAGCTATCTTTAGTAATGTTTCTGTGCTTGAGAGAGGTGTGTGACATCTGAGATGGATATGGAACAGGAAAACCTTTCCTCAATATTAGCAAGTAATGATGGGGAAAATGTCTACTAAATTTCCACCTGCTTTGTTAGTTTTATAGCCTAGAAACACTGTCAGGGAATTGATGAGGATAAAATAGTGAAGGCAGGAGACAAATACTGTATCTGCAGGACCATGAGCTTCGTGGAACAAGAGTAGAAATGCATTAATAAATAATAAATCTCCCTTTTTAAGGAGGAGGATTTTAAATATTTCTTTTCAAAAGGAAACTTGGAAAACATAAAAATGTTGTTATTAATGTTAACATGGTAAATGATCAACTGGAACTTAAGTAGGAGCCTAATTTTCTGCAGTGAACTTGTATATTGCTTTTAGTTGCTACTACAAACTGCTGTCACAGGTGGCCACACCAGCCAACCTTACCTAATCTTGAAAGCTAAAATGAGTCAGATATGCTCAGTAAGGAGATTGCCAGGAAATCCAGGAAAGATTGGAAAGTCAAAAAAGCCTCCCAGAAGGAAGTGATGGCCAACTCTTTCCTATCATCCCAATCACCAGGAGTTCCTTTTGACTTTAGAAAGCCTTTAGCTGATTTCTTCTCTGCCAACATGCATGGTTTGTGATGAACCGTCTCTGCTATTGTTTCAGAGAAAGGAAGGGTTCGGTATTGTACAGCCAATTAGTTGCCAAGATGGTTGTGTTTCTAGTTCTCCTTCCTTGAAATCTGAATATGTTGTTTTATTCTTTACTCCCTGTCACAGCATGATGGAGTTCTTTTTGAACTGGAGGGGTATTGTGCTTTTGCAAGGGTGGCAAATGATACAGAAGACAAGACAGTGGAGGCTTTTATGCTTTTTACTGTTTACAGTGACTTTATTTACAGCAGGTATTTACCATAGGTATATGCCACGCAATACTGGTGTTCACCTGGTGTCAGATTTTTTCCTACGTCTCCCTCCCTGAGACTATTCCCCTCTAGCTCTCCTGCTTCCCCCCCCCTCCTTTCTCTCCATCTCCATCCCCCATTTTTAGGTTTGACAAGAGAGAGAGTGAAAAGAATTTACTGTAGTGTGCTCAGCATGGGTTGACCTCTTCCTGGAACCACTCAGCCAAATGTCTACTTCTTCTCCATTGGGGAAGAATGTTTCTCAGGGTCTTCTGCCAGTCCTTCCCCAAAGACTAGGGCTTCTCCATCAACAGCTAATCTCCTCCTTCCCCTCTTGGGTCTTGGGTGAAGCCAATGCCTACAGCCAGCCAGCTCTCTCCTTTCTGTTTGTGGGTCTTGGGTGAAGCTCTGGTCCCTCTGCATCTTCACTTCCCTTCTTCCAGGGAAGCCAGTCCTGGACCTTTCTTCTCCCTTCCCAACCAGGAACCAACAACTGTTCTGTACACTTAACTTCTCTTTCCAACTTTTCTCTCCAGCCACTCCATTCACTCTGTTTTGTACAGACTTTCTCCCTCCTCTCCTCTCCTCTCCTCTCCTCTCCTCTCCTCTCCTCTCCTCTCCTCTCCTCTCCTCTCCTCTCCTCTCCTCTCCTCTCCTCTCCTCTCCTTTTCTTTCTCTCCAATTTTTAGGTTAGGCTGGCAGCATGTCCCCCAGCAACTGAGGAGGTGGGTGTCCCCCCAGTGTTCTAGTTCCCACTACCTATATACTGTACTAGGCTGAACCAATGAGACTGCTGTCTTGACATCTCACCACACCAGCCCTGACTAGCAGCCAGGTCAGCTCATCAGCCTTTGTGACAGCACAGCTGCCCTTCAAGGTCAGAACTGAGATTTTTCTCCCCTTTTACTCACTCCAATGGCTGGGTCATGCCAGGCTACTAAAACCCATATTTCACACTGCCCACTAGAACTCTTTAAGCTCACAGAACCATTGAAATCATCTTTCTTCTGGATCCCCACTCCCAGCTCTCCTTTCTCCTAGTCAAGAGCTGCAGTCAGAAAGGCTTGTTTATTTTCCCTGTAATGGTATAGAATATTTGACTGATTGTGCTAAGGCAAGTTTTGAAATGGATGTTTCAACAACTGCAATGATGTTGACACAGTGCATTAGTGTGAGTGTCTTGGATGTTGTACACATCTCTTGAGTATAACTGGGAAAGGAAAATACTTATTGAAAAACCAAATAAAGTAAAAGTGCTTAAAAAAAAAAAGAATGGCTGAACTATCCAGTGTATCATTTTATTTTCTGTAGAGGTAAATGTCTTAGAATTATCAACATTTTCTGAATAAGGGCCTTTATAAGGAGTACAGAATGATTACCTCATATTGTGACCCAAACACATAGAAAATCTAGGGGATCTTGTTCTAAGATATGCAATCTATCATAAAAACTTTTGGGTCTAGTGTTAATGTTGAGCATTTTGGAGCAAAGACTAAGTCAGAATGAATAAGCTGACCATATTCCTCTGATTTAAATCTTGTGCCCACACCCATTAGTGGGTAATAAATTTGAGTAATTCTCTCTCTTTATAGCTTAAAAGATATAGGATATGATAACATATTCAGAACAACCATAGCTGTCTAGTTTGATATGACTAGTTGCAGTCCAGTGTAGTGTGTAAGATGCTGAACTAGGAACAGAAGACTTTGAGTTCTAGTCCTGTCTTAGGAATGGAAGCCAGCTGGTGATTTGAGGCAGTCATACTCTCTAAGCCCAACCTACATCACAGGGTTGTCATTATGGGGAAAATAAGATGAAGCATCATGCATGCCACTGAGTTATAGAAAAAAAATGAAGGTAGGATGCAAATCTAATAAATAAATAGTAGTTCAGTATCCCATCCCAACACAGCCAATGGTCATTTACACCCTCCTACTCCAAACCAGTTCTTTTAATACATGTAGTATTGTCAAAGAAAAACTTGTTGGAATTGCCAAACTCTTTTTCTTTCAAATTTATCTATGGATTCAACTAATCAGCTAATGTCTTAGGTCTGACTGGTAAGACATCTTAAACAGAGCAGAGCTTTCTATCTACAAATAGGATTGATTATCTGGTGAATCCGTGAAGTGTGGAATGACACTGGCTATAACTTTAAGAGTATTTAGATCTTTGATCTGGATGTAGCTAATATAGCCATGCAAATTGCCTCAAAATCTGGAAGGGCATTGGTTTGGAGAGGGAGTGTGGCAGACTGCCGAAGATGAATAAGAATGTGTGCCTCTGTGTAAATGAATTGCTTTTCTGCTTTGATGAGCAACGTAATCGTTCTTGCCAGAATTTACTGCAGCATTGTCAGTTATCTGTATTTGAGCAAAAACAAAATATCTGTTCTTCAGTAAAAATTGTGCAACCCCCAATTTCTTTGTCTCTCTTTCCCATGATGTCTCTGATTCCTAGCAATCTTGACTGCCGTTGCAATAGTCGCAAACCAAGAGAGGCAGCGTATGGCTGAGAAGTCACTTGAGGAGAGTAATTACAGCTAAGTGTTTTTATCGCCTAAAAGAATATTGCAAATCTGTTAATAGTGGGTTTTCTGTGAAGATAAATGATGCCCTAGGTTTGACCTTAGCATACTGGACAACATCAATTTAAGTAAGATTTGATTTCCTTTTAATTCCATAACCATTTAAATTCCAGGCACTGTTTCAATGTCTCCCTTTCTTGTAGAACTCCTATTGTCTTTCTGGCCAGGGGCTGCCATTTTGTTTGATGAAATGCTCTGTTGCACAGCAGGGGGCTCAGACATTGCTCAGTGTAGGACAGCGATAATTCAGCTCATCTCATCCCTGTTAAAATGTCAGATTTAGCATGTGTATCTGTGTGAGTGTGTGCGTGTGCATGCAAAGAAATCACGTATTCTTTGATTTAGCACAATGACGGTATTTTGCTTGGTTTCAATCCTTCTATGAAGCAAGCTCTCTCTCTCTCTCTCTCTCTCTCTCTCTCTCTCTCTCATTCTTTCTATCTCTCTCTCTCTCTTTTGTTTGTTTGTTTGTTAACATCTTCTACCCCTTTGGCTCATTTTGTCACCAGTGCTACTATTGCAGTTAAAATTGTTTTTATAATGAAACACAGCAGTCCTTGAAACGCTCTGCCGTCCATTGCTTTTAAATCAGAACTAAATGGTTTCCATCTGTCTTAGCATCATCTGGTATTGGGAAGATGGTTTCCTTGTTGGTATTTAATGGCTTTTTTTTTCCTTATTAAGCCCTTCAAAAAAAGAAGAAGAAGGGGAAGAACGAGAAGGAAAAGGGCATTTTATTCATACATGAAGACAAAATCTTGACTTGGCTCCCTGTTGGGAGGGAAGCAGGAAAAGAACACCCAGTAGTGGTATCCATGAATGCCTGTCCTATGACAATAGCATGAGAATGCTTCTTGTTATGGAATATGGTTAAGGTTAAGCAGCTTGGTTTTCTGTGAGTATCACTGCTACTGTTGCTACTATGACAGCAGCAAAAACAATAACAAATTAAGCAACAAGATAAAAGCTGTTTTTGGAACCTTTTCAAAGTACACATTAATGATTGTTGAACAACCCTCTACACATTACCAAGTTGAACTTAAGGCTTTTAAGCAGCACAATCAAACTTTGTGGAGGACTTAATATATCTGCCAACATTCCAGAATCAGAAATAGGGACATCATTATTCAACATACCTTAGCACAACAAGCAAACACATTTTTCCTCTATCTTTCCTCCTATCTCCCCTCCCCAAGTCTATGTCCTGTCTCTTTAGCCTTGCAGGGATCGTTTTTTGCATAGGTAAGCAGACCATACCTAGACTGCAAAAACCCAGCAACCACTAGAGGACCATAAAGAGTTGGCTTGCTGAATCTCTTTCCTACCATCTAGTGGTCACTCGGATCTTTGCAGGCCAGACATGGTAGCCTTGTATAGTTCAGTGTTTCTCAGCCTCAACAACTTTAAGATGTGTGACTTCAACTCCCAGAATTCCCCAGCCAGGATGCCTTTCTTCTTCAACTGTTTGGCTCCTTTCTCCTCATCAACTGACATCTCTGTCCTCTTTGCTCTGGGAGAGAGGTATCAGTTTAGATGAAAGAGAAAGAAAAATTAAAGTTTTGCCAAATATAGAATTCTCAGAGCTGTGTAACTGCAATTTCAGAAAATACATAATTCTAATTCAGAAATGGGACATGAAGAAATAGGCAAGTACACACAGGCACACACACACAACTGGGTGGGATACATGAAACTTAGTCAGGAACCAAAACCAATGAACCCTGGCCTTGTGTGACTGAGAGAGCTTGGAAAGCAAGCTCAGAGGAAGAGAATGATAACAGCCAGCCATCCCCCTCTGACTTAGGCTAAAGGACAACCTTTCATTTAGCTAGAAAAAAATAAACATAAGAATGGAGAAACTCCTAAACAAATACATTTGAGTTACCGTAACACAAAAGAATATGGAAGAATTCATATTATGTAAGCAACTCCTGAGTCACAAGGAATTATATTCCTCATAAAAATTTTCAACAGGAAGCAAATTAAAGCACGTAATACCCTGGGGAGGCAGAGAGGAAACTCACATAAAATTCTCCTCCGTTTTTCTGTTCCACCTCCATTATCTCAGGTCTCTTCTCCTATTCTCCCCCCACCTCTGCTTACATTGCTAGAATCACATTTTGGGCATTGGGATAAGTAGTTAAATTCTGGAAACCTCAGTTTCCCATAAGAACTCCTTGTAGGCACAGAAGTTATGTTTTCCTTTGCATATAAATTTTACAACTTTTAGCAAGTGCTATTCTGCCTACTTTTAAAAATTGGAACAAGGCAAGTAATAATCTTAAGGTGAATTACTTACTTTTTAATTATTTTTAAAAAGATATGCTATTTTTCCAAGTATTTTTTCCTGCACATTCTGCATCACTCCATTTTTGCACAATATACACCAGGGTTTCCCAACCACACAACATCCATGCTGGCTGGGGAATTCTGGGAGTTGAAGTCCACACATTTTAAAGTTGCTGAGATTGAGAAACACTGATATAGTTCTAACCAAGCATGACATCTCACAATTATTTTTTAATGCTTATTTCATTATGTTTACCCTAGGGTAGAAAATCTTCTACAGCTCAACTTTAGGAAAGATTTTGAGGGTTATAATTCAATTTTGATGGAGCTAAAGTTGAAGCGAATAGCCTGCTTTCCAGAAAAGGAAATGAGTTGCATATACTTTCCCTCGACATAGTACTCAGATATAAGCATGAGCATCAATTGTAAAAGCATTTCCTTTGCTTCCCTAATCAGAAGTGAGTGTCTTACTACAGTGTGTCTTTTTTTTAGGCAAGCTGGTATAAGACTATAGCCTTGTATTCTTATTTCTGGATAATATGGAACAATTTGAGGAAACTTGCCTACTTCCCATGGAAAGTCTGAATAAATCACTACAGATAGTCCTTGTTTAGTGACCACAATTGGGACCGGCAACTCAGTCATTAAGTGAAGTGGTTGCTAAGTGAAGCATCATGATTTTACAATCTTATTTCAGCTTTCCTTTGCTTTACAGACCTGCAAAGGTCATAAATGTGAGGACTGGGACTTGCCCAGTGCAGTCCTTTAAATGATTATGCAGATGTGAAATCAACTGAGTGCAATTAGGTTTATTTCCAGGTAAAAGGGCAGCAGGATTGCAGCTATCTTATAGCAAAATTAAACAATGCACTGATTCCCTTCACAATATTATAACAGCTTCTAAAAAAACCCATTTTTAAAAATTCCTCCATCTATTCCATTTCTGACAACTGTCTTATAATACAGAAACCAAATAAGCAGAAAAATATTGCCTTTGCATTTTGGTTCTAAAACAGGGGAAAGATAAACTCACCATAGATGACAAAATGTTCCCCATTGCAGTGTTAACATGCACTTATCCAATCCTTGAGTCCACAAAAAAGTATGCCAACATGTCTCTATAGCTGAGCTGTAATCTGGTTCATTGACAAGGCTGGTGAGTGGTCTGTCCTTATAATTTTGATGAAGAATAGGTTAAGGAAAGTGATTTGTAGATTCCCTGTGATTCTTGCCAAGTGATACTGGTAAGAAAAACAACTGCCAATCTCTCTTCTTAACATCTAATGGAGTGCGGTGGAAAGATTTCAAATGAGTACCAGGGATGAGGGGTTTATCCACCTTTCAGTATGGCCAAATGACAGACCACCAGCATTCCTTGCTGTACACTTGTAATAAGTATTCCTGGAGGACTGTTAAACCAAAACTAACTTGGCCAACAGGTTATAGGCACAGAAGCAGGTCCAAGAAAAGCATCCTTCCACTTCAGTCTCTGCCTTTACTCTGTGCTACTGACCTGGGCACAGAGTAAAGCTCCTTTGGGGCATGGCTTTATGGTCTCCCAGAAGAGCAGTAGACCCAGCAGTAAATAGCCTATACATATTTCTGTACATTGCAGAACTTCTTACAAGAATAAGTGGTGTACCGGCAGCTCAAGTACAGCTTGAAATTTTCCTTTCTTACTATTGAAGCAGAGACGTACACTGGTAGAATTCAGAAGTTATTTACCTTGAAAAGAATGTGTATGTGTAATTGAACGTGTAATTGAATTTTTGTGTTTTGCTTCAAATAAGTGATGATGCTGACAATGAGCGACCAAGGCTTTATAATCAGACCTCATGGTATGCAGCTCCCTCCCACTTAACCTTATGGACCTTCTCCATACCTGCATGGTCAAGCTATCAGGCATGGAGGCAGGACATGGGATGAAGTGGGAGGAAATGATCAAAAAGTTATAGCAGTGGGTAGTGATAAAGTGCAACACTCATAAGCAGGTGATATAGAGTATGAAATATAGCACAAAATGATAGTTCCCCCACTATGCCGAAGTAATAAAAGTGAAAACTGGAGCCTTATCAGAAAATCTGTAGTATAGTCATTGGTGACAAGGCCTAGCTGGCAGGACCCAGCTTTCTTTCCTGGTTTAAATCGAACTCTTGTGCATCATTGGATTAGCACTCTCCCAAAAACACTTTGTTTTTGTTTGTGTTTAACCAGAGATCTCATGCTCTTTCCAATGTGTGCTAAAACCTGGTTTTAAAAATCAGGTCTAGCAGTACACCTGGGTATATAAGGAGACAATGAAATGCCTTTCTGAAATGCCTTCCGAAGAAACCAGGTATCTGGCTTCTACTGCAGCCAAAGCCAAAAGGGTCATGGAGAGCTCTACCCAGTGACCAGATGGGAGAAGGCATGTCTGAAGCAACCCAAAGTGTCCATAGCAGCTGGGCAGACCCCAACCCATCCCATCCCATCCCATCTCTGACTTTGTTTTCACCAACATCATCAATTAAGTGTTGTAGATCATGACTCCTGCAAGCCTTATGTTGGAAAAAGAAGTAAAACACTAGTTTAAAACTGGGATGCAGATTATTTATTAATGACAATGTTAAAGCCCTCCACGGTGGGTGGGGATGAGACAAAAGCAATATCATGCAGTCATGGACATTAAACATGATTTAATGGATTTAACATCCAATATGTTAGGATGAGCCCAGAGACAAACTAACTCTTGGAGGAACAGCTCAAAGAAAACTGATTAAGTTCAGTTGCTTGGGACCTAGGATTTTTCCAGAGCAGAGTTTTGCTGCTGGAATGGACTTTGGAAAATATATTAGTCCCTGGAAACTGGTAGATATAACTTAGATGTTTGATTAGTCTGCTTAAAGCACTGTTTCACTTTGTGATAGCCACAGGCCCACCTTCTTATTTTTCAACTTTCCACAAGCCAGTATTTCCTTCCTTAACGGGAAAGTTTATTTGAAAGGCAGGTTGGTGACTCCATGCTATGTATAGCCCCTCTCTCTTTCTCTTTACAAAATACCTGCAGCATATACTTTGATCCTCATTTTGTCTCTGTAGATAGAATGAACTGTGAGAAGAAATACTTCTGAATGACTAGACTGGAAATATCTCCTTTGTTTTTCAAAAGAAGTGAATATGCCAGTTAGGCCCTTTCTGTTCAGCTGCATTGAAATTAGTAAGTGCCTTGCCATCTGCCTATCCTCATGTGTTAGCATGAACAAAAGGTACTTAGAGAAATTCTGTTCAAGGATAATTGTATATGTAAAACCTTCTGCTTCATTTCTGGGGACAGTTCTAACAAATACATACACAAATATTTCACAGCTAATTTAGTTATTGAATTAAGACATTTTCTGGGTTTATACAATAGTTTGACCCATAAACTTCTAGTGGACTGGTTTCCTACAGAGTGCTAAGACCATGAAAATAAAAAGTTACCGTTAATAAAGCTTTGCACATGTACACAAGGCGCTATTAAGTATCTAACTGACCTGGTTCCAAATAGAACCATAGAGTTCCCACTTTCAATAAGTTATGAGAAGAACTCTTAGATCAGCATGAACACTAAGAATCTTGATACAAACCTAAAGCAAGGCAAAGAAAGAAGCAGTAGCCTTTCACACGCTACAGCTGTTCTTGGGAAAAAAATGTATTCTTCTTAAGAAATCACCACCAGAAAGATTGTAATTCTGTCAGCCATGTGCCCCGGGAGAAGGTTCATGTCTCCATCCTAATCACACTGTTTCCCAGTAAAGAGTCCACCATGAAAGCCAGGATCAATCAGAAATCTTGATGGTAAATCAGTGATTAGAGGAGAGATGTGGCCTCGATGAAAATCTAGAGGAGAATGGACATTGTCATAAGGAGAAAAAGAATGAGTCTTAATATCTGAGAGAAACAGGGGTAGAAGGAAAAAAAGAGTACTAATGAGAAGTTGCTGGAGATGGTCTAGAACAGTGAACCTTCCAACAGCTTTTTAATCCTGCCTTGAGTAGAGATGGTATACTGCAGAGATGGCACTGGTATAGAGGAACCAGAGTAATGAAATATCACACAGAACATTCCTACATATTGCCATTTATACACAACACTCAAACCTTAAAGCACATGTGCATACTTCCTAGGATTAAGTCCAATTAATCACGCTGAAATGTAAAACGTAATTCTACATTTAAAAAAAGAAAGCAAAATGGGAACTACAAATGAAAGCTCTTTGAGGATGATAATTGTCCATTAATACTAATTTTGTTTTAGTGACTGGATTGCCTACAGAGAAAAAAGGCAGAATAACAAGGGTGATTTAAAGATAAAGTGTGTTGATTTCAGAGAATACTTTTTAAACTTTCCCAGCACTAGCAAACTTACAATAAATGCATTACCTGAAAGCACAAAAGGAGAAGTAAGCTACTAGAAGAATGCAAATTTTATACTTTCCATGCTTTATATTCTCCAGGCTGTTGCATATCCGTCATTTGCCCCAAATTCCTCAGGGATGGGATGGGGGTGGAAGAAACTGAAAGAAGCAATAAGAAGAAAGGTAGAAAAACAGAGAGCCAATATGTCTGCTTTGCTGGCTAAGTTGAATCATTGTCCCCTTCTCTCATCCCAGTTTCCAGCTCTAATACAGAAACCTACAGCTCCAGAACTAATACTTTTCCCACACTGCATTAATCCTAATTGACTTGGTTATTCTACCCCTCCCCTCATTTGCCATGACCATGCCATCTGCCTGTTGGGAGTCTAGTGACTTATTTGCTAGCAGATTTTCCTTCTGGCTGTTTTATTCCTGGGAGAAAGCCACTTCTGAATGTTGTCACACATTGACAGTAACACATGAGGGCTTCTTATGGCATTTTTCCAAAGCACAGCTGGAAAAATCTGAGGGAAAAGACTGGCCACAGGATCTGAGTTAATGAACTATTATGAGGAGAAGGAGTAATTGAGAGTTCTCACTATGTGAGGGGGACCTGCATTATAAGAACCAGTGTAGGCTCAGACATGACAAGGATAACTTTCTCCAAATTGGTTGCCTTCAGATGTGTCCTACCTCCTAAAAAGTAGTGTATCTCTAGCTCCAGAAAAGTCCAGCCATGATACAGCACATGGGAAGGCTGGTCTAAGAAATATTAAATTTGAAGTGTAGTTGAGACTAAACTCTGGTAAGGAATGATACTCCCTGTACCTTGGTGCCGCAAATCCTTCTGATCCTCCTGACTTTCCTCCCTTGGGGCATTGTGTCATTCTCACAGCTCCAGCTTCTGAGCTTACCTTCTGCTCTGTCCTCCTTTCTCCAAAGTAGTGATGGCAGATTTTGTTTGTTTTACTACTTTTTTTATGTACCTCTTTTGCTTCAAGGAAGTTCTTTTCCAATTATATATTAACAACAATCCTGTAGAGTATATTTGGCTGAGAGGCAGCGTAGACCCAAATTCACACAGTCCTAATCCAGTATTATCAGCACTAGCTATATGCTTGTTTTGCTGTCTGAGGCTAATGAGAAGATTTTATATTTATTTATATTTCAAATTTAGACAACACCCATCTCATGAGGAAGTGACTTTTAGGGAATCAAATTAAATCAACTTTTAAAGGAATCAAATGGACTATTTCCTCAAAAGTGATGGCAAGATACTGAATTTAAGAGCAACAGACTTGCATATATGATAGCATACACAGATCTGCTCTCCAGTGTTTTTCTGCCATTCCCTGTCCACTGGCATGTGCCTCTTGGTGCAACTATATCAAAGTGTGCTATGTTATTTTCTGTCCCAATTGCCTTCTGCTTTCTGGCAAAGCAAGTGCAGCATTGTTGAATCATAAAGCAGGAAAGATGTGCAAATCTCATTATATATATTCATCCAATCCAACCTTCTGGTTTCAGAGATTTAGCTATCATACCCTGGGTGTTGGTAGTGGTATTTTCATAGTTCAGAAGAAAGTATTCTTTTAAAAAAGAAGAAAGCTCAAATTCCTGAAGAAGTTACTTGATTCTGAGATAGAAAATCAAGCCTCTTTGATTCCTGGTGCAACTGAGGACAAGCAGCTTTCCAGATTCCCTGGGTACAGAGGACTTTTTGTTTAATTCTTCATTTGTGTCTGTGCCAGTTCTTCAGCAGTGAGTGGGAACACACACATTGTGGAAATTAGCCTGAATGCCAAGAGAAACCCTTTGAGAATATCAACAGGATGCTGGGACGTGAAGGAAAGCCACCATCATTACACATATATCACCTGCTTTAAAACAACAGAAAGCTGGGAGTAGGGGATTGATTGTGCATGCATGTATATACTGTACACACACACATACACACACCCCATACTGTGGCTGATGTTTTATACGAAGAATGACAGACGTTTACTTTTGTGTAATTCTACATCCATTTCATTACTCTTTAGATTGATTTTTTTTTTTTTTTTTTGGTTTTATTGAACATAACTTAAGCCATTCTAAAGTCCAAGGATGGACTGGCCTGCCAGTGACACCTTCTGGAGGTACACTGGAATTTACATACTTACATCATAATGAGTCAAGCACAAACATATTAAGTAAAATCTGCAGAAGCCAAATCTGCTAAGGTCGGTGCATCTTCCCATGTGCAGACAGGGGAAGAATTTCTTTGCTAATAACTTGCCATTTGTTGACACACTTCTTACGTGTTCATACAGGACTCTGGAGCAATCACTGAGCCAACCTGCTAGGAGTCTCTGGATTTCTTGAGTGGCTGAGGAGTGACTTTGTGATTAACTCCTCCCTTTAGATTCAGTGCAACCTTTTTATGGTTTTCATGGATTCATACATACTGATTTCTTTAAAATCGGTGCTTTGTCCTGACATTTGGGCTGAACGGATGAGGGTGAATTTGCGTTGATGATGAACTTATCAGCACAAGCTAGAAGAATAACTTTAATAAGTATCCCATAAACCCTTTCACCAGGAAGAAAACCCTGATCTGGCTACTGAAAACCCCCTATTAAGCTGGTCTGAATCTGATCTCCCTCCACCACCATTCCTAAAATTTATTTAAGTTATGCAGTAGCAGAGATTGGGTTCAGGGAAAGGCAGCATGGATATGCCAGTGGACTTCAACTCTCATCAGGTTCTGCCAGCAGGGTTAGTGGTCAGGGATTATGAAGTTGCCCAGTTCCATTGTAAAGCCTTCCAAGGAGTGCTCTACTAATACTGGACTAAATCTCTTGTCTGCAAGGGCTGTAGTGTTCTCTGTAGGGAATATAGAATATCTGTGTCAAAGAAAAACTTATTAAGCTCTTTGTCACTTGTTATTTTGGTCTATCTTAAAGAAAGGAAATTTGGCATTCTGAATTGGTCTAAGGCAGTGTTGTCCAAACTTGGCCACTTTAAGATGAGTGGACTTCAACTTCCAGAATTCCCCAGCCAGCATGCTGGCTGGGGAATTCTGGAAGTTGAAGTCCACTCATCTTAAAGTGGCCAGGTTTGGACAACACTGGTCTAAGGCATCATAAAGAACTTTTCTGGCAAAAGGGTTTGGCAGAAATCAGAAATGGGCCAGATATATACAGAATGAAACGTGGAGAGTTAGTCTTTCAGCAGATTTTAATAGGTTAGTATTTCAACAGATTTTAATAAGCCCTGCAGAAAATCTGCAATTCCTTGTGTTGCTTTGCATGGTCAGTATATATATATTTCAGGAATGAGCAGTCCATGGTCAGCAGGTACCTAAACTAAACCTGTTGCACTAACAGCACCCAAAATCACTCTGACAAATTTCAACAGTAGAGGGTATGTGATTTTACTGCTTTTTGAGAGGCAGAAAAGACATTTAAGCACCTAAGCCTTCTTGCATGGTTGATGAAGCCCAATCTGTTGCATAAACAACATTCCTCCACCTGGAAATGCCATGTCCAACCTTCCCCATTCACCAACCCCACCCCTCCCACCCACTGCTGGTTTGGGCCATCCCAAAGGCTTTATATATTTAGAAAAACTGTATTACATTTTTGATAAAGGAAGATGAACACTAACTAGACTTCTTTCTCATTAACATTCATCCCACATTAGTTCTGCTGAGAGCAAATACCCATATTCAATCCCAGCAGGAAGTACAGAAGAATTCTTCTGCATGCTGCTGGAAAGGAAAAGGAAATAACAGCAAGAGTAAGGAAGTGAGAATCCAGCTGAGGAAGAGAACGAAAGGCAAGGAGATGGGGCTGAGTCTATGGGAAATAATTGATTGTTGAGCAACAGGATGGCAGAAACCAGTTCGCCTCCACTTTAATCAGATCAGTATTTAACATCTTTGATCTGGTAGCAGCATTCCATTTGTTTTGAAGCCTGCATTACCACTCTCTTTTTAATATGCCTACAGGAAGAAGTGTCCATGTGTACTTTTTGTTTGTGTCTGTTTAACCATGATTTTTTAAAATTGAGAATTTTTCTCCCTTTTCCTGATAGATTTTGGGGTTCAAAAGACATGTTTTTGAATGGGATATGCTATAGTTGATGCAGTTCTGCCCCCTAGCACTACCTTCCTCTCAATGCGGCGGCTGCTTCTTGTAACAAGTGAGCACAGAGGGGGGAAAAGCATTGCTGCTATATTGCCACCTGCACAGTAGGACTCTTTGTAACTACAAAGAGATTAGAGGGAAACTTGAAGAGTCAACAATCCTCGCCTGCTTATTCCTTGCTTTGCTGTTCTGAAGCATTTGTTCTCCGATCTGACCTCCTCTTCCAATATAACAGGCAGGTAAAGAAAACACACTTGGCAGAAAGAAGGAATTAACACAAATATTCTTCTAGGGTATCTTCCTTTTCAATCTGAGTTCTATTTCTTCTTTAATTCTTCGATCTTACTTTTCCTTGCCAGAGTCATTATCTTCAAGCCCTCCAAAATCCATTAAAAGCTGAACCCTTTTGTGATTTTTAAACAAAGATTTGGACATAAAGGAATGTCTGCCTAGATAAATAAACATATTCCAAGGCCTCCTTGTGTCTTTGAATGTAGTGGGGCAAAGAGTGCACTTTGTTTCTACAATGAAACAATCAGTAATAGTTGAGTTTAGTGGGTTTGAGGATATAAAGAATAGATAAGTCTGATCTTTAGGAGTCTTTTAGCTTTCCTATGCATGGCATTCTCATTATGCTTTGAAAAAAGATGAGCAAACATTTGTTTTGGGAAGGTAAGGTAATAATATCTATAATTTGCCTATACAGCATCCTGTGTCCACTCTGTTAATTCAGAGTACGGACCTTGGGCAACAGCTCATGTATTATATTCATAAGCATGCAACTATTTCTTGTTTCCTTTAAAGGAGCATAAAAACAGTAAATCTGAATTGGAGACAGGAGTTCCAAAGCATTGTATCTCACAGCAAAAATGACAAAGTGGAGCCATGAAGATGGATTCAGCTTCCTTGCTATGAACATTTGAAATTTTCAGCAGGCAGATATTGAACCAAGGAATTGAATTGTCTAGCCACTAAATATACTAACTCCTGAGAGTCTCTCCAGACTGGGGATTCCTACCTCCCCATTCTGTGATTTAAACACTAATGAAGTCTCTCTGAATAAATGAAGAAAGAAACCTGAGAGCATCCAAATGATCATTAAGAAGCTGCCATTTCCCTCCAAAGACCTTAAATGCCCATTTTCTTTTCCTCGCTCCTTCATCACAGTGGAGCCATAGTTTCCTAAGTATATTACTGCTCTAGTAAATATTGATTATGGTTTATGATAGGCAAACCACAAACCAACAGCAATCACCCTACTTGTTATTGATCTTTTCAATCTCTTTTCTTAATAGAGCCACCTGTGTGAGATCTAGCCACTGGAACGCGATACTGTCTACCTTCTGGTATCCTTCTGCCTTTGGCTGTTCTCCATTCTTCTGACCCAGTGGGCTTCTGGCTTTGGGGGGCTACAGGAAGAGTCAGATACAGAAGCTGAGAAATGCAAAAGTCCACTCTGAGCCTCTTGGTCACACTCTGAACTCCTGCCTCATATATCAAGTATCAAACAAATTGTGTACCACTTCTGTCACAAACCTGGCACATATGAATGCTGAAGTCACTTCCTTGATTACTCCTTTAAGTAGTCTTTCAGAAAAGAATGAAAGCTGGGTATTCTGGGGATGATCCTGAATGGAATGAACCATGTTGCTGCTTTCAAGCAAAAATTAAGTATTTGACTGTATTTACATTTTAAAAACAAAATAAACTGGCCCACTTTATTCTTCCCAGGCCAATATTCAGATGAGAATGGAGTTACCTTGCATTAGCATATTTCCCCTAATTTTTTGGAAAGGTAGGAAGGATGAAAAGTATAGCAAAAATGATGAACCTGTCCATTTAGTTTTTGTTGAATATTAACTTTGCTATTTTTGTATCAGTTTGCAAAGGTGTTGCTTTTTTAAAAGAAAACTCAAGAAGATTCATACGCATTTATCCCAGTATACTGTGCTGTACACAGTTTTGTAATTTTTTATAACATACTGGTTTTGCATGTTATTTAGACAAATATATATGTGTGTTAGGGCATGTTTTTAATATATATTAAAGAGTTAAATGACAAACTGGGGAAAGCATGATTAATCACATATAATTATGTTTAATTCAGAAATCAGCTCTGAAAATAATAATACATGTTAAAATGCATTCAAATGTCATATTTTAGGATGTACTTCATAAAATGTCATTTGTAAAAATATAGTCAGATTTATGCAATATTATCAGCAATATAACAGCAGCAGCAAGCTTATTTGGCAACAGGTTGAAACAAACCTATCAGTGAAGTTATGTTAAACTGAAATGGACCAGAAACAGATGAATCCATCAATCTCTGAATGCAAACAGTATTTCTGCTATAACAAGCATCTAAGAAATTGTGACTTCTTAATAACAGAAAAAAATCCATTGCTCACACTAATTCTTCAATAATCTTTTAAATATTTGCATGCATTTTTCATGGTATTTTTACAGAAATCCTCTACCGTTTGTTTTCTTAGCATTATCCAACTAATTTTGCAATTAGCCCTCTCATGTTTGTGCTGCAAATTTAAGTAAGAATGTGACTTGGCTAAGTCAGGTTGTGATATTTTGCCAGCTAGATCTCTTTTATCCTCTCCTCAGTGTGAACTTCTTATAGTCTGATCCCTTTTGTAATCTAGACAAGGCACAAGATAATTTTTACAGAAAACACATATTCAAAGTTATTTTGTTCTGCAAATGTAATCATAAAATATTAGTGATATTCCTTTGTGCAAATATTGTCTTGAAAATGTTTGAAAAAGTTATTAGCATGTCTTCTGTCAAATCAAGCTGGAAAAGGTTTACACTTAAATATTGGAATTCTCCATTCTTGTTCATTTATTCTCAGAGCGCTGATATTCTAATGAAAAGCAATGGATTACCATGGGATGCTCATTATCAGCAGATATACTACACTTCCTACAAATATAGCTGGTATGCATTGTCTGTGCCAGCCAATGGGCCCATATTGACGTAGGAAGAAGAAAAACTGATAAGAACCAATCTCAGCTGGTTATGGAGTTATGGAGGTTCATGAGCATCTTTGGGAATGTCCATGTTACAGAGGAGACATACAAAGCTTTTATCATCTATGTTGATTTGGCTCCACTGTGGTTTATTCAGTAATTTTCACAATGCTTAGGATTCAAGAACAGTGGACCAACAAATGAAGTCCAAGCACTCTTTCCCAAACCACATTAGCATATGTGTGCATGTTTGTAAGTGTAATGAGAAATTTGATACCATTACTAACATGAAACCAGAATAACAATATCATGGTTTGTCATGAAGCTAAAACAACAGTGATTAATTAATCTGCACACTAAAATAGCAAGCAAAATGCCTGAAAATCAAATATACATTTAGGATGCATTTTTTTTCTGCTGCAGACTCTTTCTAGCTTGATAGATGCTTGCTCAGTGAAGGGTGAGCTGTTAGGTTCAGTGCAGAAATTTTGCATTTCCCTTCAACAGCTAAGCACTCTTCAAGGGAGAGACTATACTCAGATTAGAAAACTCATGTGTTCTGTAAATATTAGTTGCCCAGATGAATAATTTCAGAGTACTGATCAAGACTGAAGGCTTTTATACCTTTTAAACTGAAAATAAATACAATCCCATGATATGCCAGGGACAAAGCCATAGGTGAGCCTGTAGTCTTAATCTTAATTATTAAATGTAATATATAGAACCCTCAAGCCAGTGTTGACTCCTGGCAACTCCCTGGACTAATTCCTGCAGTTTTCTTGGCAAGATTTTTGAAAGTAGTTTGCTATTGCTTTTTTCCTAGGGCTGAGAGAGTGACAAGCCCAGGGTCACTCAGCTGGCTTCGTGCCTAAGATGGAACTAAACCTTACATTCTCCAGATTTTTAGCCTAGTGCCTTAATCATTACACCACACAGAAACACATATAAACATACAATTGTTGTTTTTGTTGTTCAGTCATTAAGTCAGGTCCGACTCTTTGTGACCCCATGAACCATATCGTGCCAGGCCTTCCTGTCCTTCACTGCCTCCTGGAGTTTGCTCAGTTTCATGTTCATTGCTTTGGTGATGCTATCTAACCATCTCATCTTCTGCCGTCCCCTTCTCCTTTTGTCTTCAATCTTTCCCAGCATCAGGGTCTTTTCCAAAGAGTCCTCTCTTCTCATTAGGTGGCCAAAGTATCTGAGCTTGAACTTCAGTATTAATCCTTCCAAGGAGCAGTCAGGGTTGATTTCCTTTAGGATTGATGAGTTTGACCTTCTGGCAGTCCAAGGGACTCCTAAGAGTCTACATACACACACACACTTCTTTATGCAATTAAGAGCATAAACATTGACAGTAATAGCCTAACTTTTGTATAAGGATTTCTTCTTTTTTAGAAATGTTCAATGAGAGTCAATCTATCAAGGATGCTATGATTATAAGAATCTTGAAATGAGCAGATGGTTGGTCCATATTATTTACTGCATTTATATAATGCCTTTTCTCCATGAGCTCTAGGTAGACTACATTGGGCCACTGTTACTTTTGTCCCCACAACAACACTGTTTGGTAGATTGAGGTGTGTAAGAATGAATGGCCCAAAGTCATCCAGTAAGTTTGAAATTTGAACCTGATTCACTCTCAGTCAACTGCAACACCATAACCACTACAATGCATTGGCTTCTCAAGGAACTTTTAAACAGCATACCTCCCAAGATTAGGCTGGCATCCACCCTATTGATTTTTCAGAAAGATATTAAAACCTGGATCTTCTGGAGAGCGTTGGAATAGATTGCTGATGGCAGGGGGCGGGGGGACTCTCCTGCTATAGACTGGATGTGGTAGGTGGTCCTTGAGGTGCTCTTCTGTTTTGTTGGTAATGATGGTTTCTATTTCAATGTTGCATTTTTGTTGTTATCATTGGAAGCTGCTTTGAATTTGTTAGATTGAGAAGCATGTACGTTGTAGTAAATATTCAAACTGTAATATTATATAGTTTTTACACAAATATCCTGTTAAGATTCACTGCCATTCCATTAGTACTGCCTAAAGGGGAGACCAGAGATAAACCCATTTGCTAATCTCTTTCTGCTTCATTGTTGCTTCCTATTTCCTATTTCCACAGCCATCTAAACACTGAACACAAATCCTGCAGTATCTGGAGGGATGTGTTTTTTATTCATAATTCTAAATAATTCCCCTTGATGTCTCTGTTGTAATGTTATAGAACATGAGTTGTCAGGTCATACTGGCATTCTATAATAGAAGGAAGGAAGGAAGGAAGGAAGGAAGGAAGGAAGGAAGGAAGGAAGGAAGGAAGGAAGGAAGGAAGGAAGGAAGGAAGGAAGGAAGGGTTATTCCTTGAAAGCGATGACCAGGCAAGTGATTATATTACTCTGATGAAGTATTTTCAGTGCAATATTGATGGCATATTCTTTAGTCTAGATACATTACAGACCCTGAGGCTCTCACATTAAAAACCTTACACATGCATTATACTGTGCCCTTCAGATGTCTTTGTCCTGATGACTTCCATTGGTGTTGGTCTTTGCCCTCATAATTCCTAGCAATATTGGCTAAGGAATTGTGGGAAGCAAAGGCAAACCATTCAGAACATGATGGGTTAAGGAAGCAGTTTTTCATAAAGATCAATATTGATATGTCAACTTGTGACTATGTGTTCTGCTTGGAAAGAAGAAATGAGAGCTTACAAAAAAATAAAAAGGGTCGGAGGAGGAAAGTACAAAATGAAAGGCTGAATTCAATTTGTCAGGTCTCCAGAAAAGAAAATTGTACAATAGTAACTTCCAGACATTTCTCTGTCCCAATTATATGAAAGCCAACACATTACTTTTAGAATTATACATTTAAAGGCACTATAAAAACCACTCTCACAGTCATTTGTAATATGTGCCCAGGGTACTGGATCATCTTTAATGATGAAGTTTAACCAGAATAGAAATATAAATATGACTTCATATTCATTCTAACAAGGTAACCAAGAAGACAATCATCTTCTCACTGCTGCAATTTAATATGTCTCTCATACATCATGTAACTGAGACTCTACTGAATTTATAGGACCAATTATACTTAAAAAACAATCAGAATCGATTATGTTCACATATAATAACCTCTTCCAACATGCAAACATTTTTTTCCCCAAAGCATTGTCAATTACAAGAACAATTTATTGGGAGAGGGGGGGAGGAAGTTATAGAAGGGCTTGGCTTGTCTGTTTTTCAATTTATTCATTAGAAAGAGGTGTTCCTACTTGAAAAAATACTAAGACAGGTTGTTTGCTAATTCCTAGTATGCTTTGCCTTCTTATGCTTATCCCTAGAAATATACTAGAAATGTTTTATTTCTAACTGCTTTGCATCATAAGCAGCCATGCTGGTTCATTGGAAGGCAGCCAAAAACCAAAAGTAGAAATCAGCAAAAGAGGTGATTTATCCAGAAATTTTCTTCAAGTCTGAGAATAAGTAAAGTCTTTGAAGTTCTGATTTTTGAGGTAAGCCTGAAACACTCAAACTGTCTCTTGAATACTAGCTTATAGTACTCCAAACCTAAACATTTTGGTCCATATATAGCATCTATGCACATGCAAACACATACACAAAACTCTACACTTAATTTAGAGAAACATCAAATTCCTCTACAATTTTTATTTGGACAAAACTTCCAAAGAAAACTCTATAACATTAGTGGAATTACTTGACTTCTCTCTGTGTGTAGTATTGGTAACCACTGGGCAACCATCAGGTCCTTGCTGAGTACACAGATTCATTCCTACTCAAACAGAAGGTCTAAGAATTTCAAGGGTTATTGAAGGAACATGATAAAACATATTTTCATAAAACATATTTTATATCCTGTTTATAACCCATTATGTTCCCTGGGGTGGGGTGAGGATCCAAAACACAGGAAATGGGACAACTTGTAGTAAAAGCTATGAAGAACCCATAATAAAATAAGATACATTATTAGAAACTTTTAGTAACTGTTGTGTTATTGTGGGAGATACACCTTCTGCTTAGAGGTATCTGACACCAAATTCAAAATGTCCTTTATTTCATTTCATTTCATTTCATTTCATTTCATTTCATTTTTTAATAATCAACTTCAGAGTCAAAGTTGTAGCCCAAGGGCTACTTATTCATGTTCAAAGTAAAAGAAATGCGCATTGTGTCTCTAATCTGAAAGATTAGAAGCTAGGAGATGCTAAACCATGCCTACAGGACATAGCCATGTTTCTGCAATCTTGAAGACACCAATGCTTATACTACATTTTTTCACCTTTATTTTCTTCAAAACTGGAGGAATATAAGTGCCTTAAGTGTACAGTACTCTGAATGAATGTATTTTGCTTTATCTCTCTTCCCCTCCCCCCAAAAATACATGCCAAAATGTTGGCCCTGGGCTCTCCATTGATGTTGCATCATCACCACTATGTCAACTCTGGCACTAGCTATAGACCCATACACCAGGATGGCAATCTTTTTCAGGCTGGGAGTGGGAGTGACAAGATTCCAAAATATTTAAAAGAAATCTTAGCCATCCATTTTGTAGAATTGCAAATTGCCAATTGTTTAATTGGCCTGCTTAAGGATTCTGCTAGCCCATCTTTCCAGTAGGATCTGAAATATAATCTGAATGACAAACAGGAAAATTTACTATAAAAACGGTAAATCTACCCTTGTGAAGATATAGTTGAATACACACTGAGGACTTTTGGACAAGACATAAATAATAAGGAAAAATTCAAATATTCTCATGCAAGGAATAATTTTATTCAACTTAATCCATTTCTATTTAATGTCTGGCCATTTTAAATCAGCCTAAAAGGGGGTTTGACACTGCACACACAAAGATTCAGAAAATAGGTTTTCAGAAGTAGATGTAAGAAGAACAGAAGAAAAATATAAAGAGGACTAAGAGCTGTGATGAATTACTTTTTATTAGCAGGAAGCACTTAACATTCTTTATTTGGGATTTCTATTTATTTGCAAAGTAAAAATGACCTGTGTAATACATAACGGCCTGTTGTGAAAAATGTGAGAATATTACAGCTGTCTAAACCTTATCTAACTAGGATAGGGAACATCTTGTCCTTGGATCTAGTGTGGCCCACCTGAATGGCCACCACAATGCCAATTCTGTTGGGAGCAGGTACTATAGATAATTAAACAGATGTTTGCATTTCAGAAGCCCCAAAATAAAACTATAGTTAATGTACATATATTTTATTAACAAGTATTCAAGACTAATGACATACAGGGCCATCAGTCTGAAGGCCAACACAGAGATCTTAAACAATTAACAGTCAAGGGGGAATTTCATACATTCAGTTTAATGAAAGCAAAACAATGAGCAAGTTCAAGGAAGGGCAGGAAATTTCAAATAATGATTCGCTTTAATAGAATATACATGGGATCAATCTAGAGGTAGAAGTAAAAAAAGAAAAGCATAGAGAATCAATACACTGTGGGGCTTCTTGCCAAGGCAGGAGGGTGAGAGTTCCAAAATCATGGAGAGACATAAAGATGAAACTGTAAGAATTTTCTTTCACAAAAAAATAATACAAGATGTTTACAGATGCAACATTAGAACTTCTTCCTATAGCAAATAAAGTTTAAATATATAAACTTTAAAACAACACCGTGTGTTTTGCATGGATACAGCTTAGTTTGGAAACAGAGAATAAAAAAAACAGAAGTTGGCATGCTTAGGTGAGAAGGGGCAGGGCAGTGGGTGGTGGGGGAAAGATATCTGAATCAGAGAGGAGAGAAAGCAGAAGGAGAGAATCATCTTCCCCAGCAGAGCTACATTGCTGGGTTTGGTGTGATAGAAACTGGCTTAGCTTCTTTAAAAAGAGGAAAGGAAAGGAAAGGAAAGGAAAGGAAAGGAAAGGAAAGGAAAGGAAAGGAAAGGAAAGGAAAGGAAAGGAAAGGAAAGGAAAGGAAAGGAAAGGAAAGGAAAGGAAAGGAAAGGAAAGGAAAGGAAAGGAAAGGAAATAGAATGGGAGATAACCAAAGGAGAGTAGTTTACTTACTCACTTACTTACTTACTCACTTACTTACTTACTTTCTTGGTTTGTATAGCTGCCCATCTCAACAAGTGACTCTGAGTGGCTATATTGAATGAATGAATGAATGAATGAATGAATGAATGAATCCTTTTGTTCTCTCTCTCTCTCCCTCTCTCTCTCTCCCATTTCCTTTCCTATACAAGTTCTCCTCTGGATGTGATAAAATCTGGCTAAGCTTCTTCTAAATTAGAAGAAAAGGGAAAGAGAGGGAAGCCTCCCTCCTTCCCCCTTTCCTTATCTCATCTACATGCATACAGGAGTACAGCATATTCTTTTTATGGGGGTTTTCTATCCTTCGGTGCCAATATTGCCAGTTCAGAGAAAAACAAGGGAATGAGAAGATGGCAGAAAGAGATAAAATGCTATGAGGTTGGGGTGTTTTATACCTTTCCTCCTGGCTTGAACAAAGGGTTGCAAAAGAGGAGAATAAGGGCTGTTGCTTATTCTTTTGACTGACAAATAGAATTGCCCAGGAAAAATGCATGGCTCAGAGATATTCCTTATGTGAATGTCCTCCTGCCATTCAATATTGGATGGGATCCAGCAGGGTTGGATCCTAATGCTATTAGGATGAGCAGGGGATCATGGGAAGGGCTCAGTGGTCACTTTCCTTAGCCATGCAAGCCAACAAGATATGCTGGCAAACCTCCTTCTAGTGCTTATGGGTGCCAGCTTTATTATAAGATGCATTGCTTCCTGAAAATGCATATTGCCTCATTTCTTGAGGCAAACTGGAGAATGAAGTTTAGGGAAGGAGACAGCAAGTCAGGTCAGAAGGCAAATGGTGATAAGGCTCCATCCCCACTTTCATCACCTGGTCCAGACGATGAGAGTGAGAGTTAATCCCATTTATTGGGTGTTGTCCTGTCTACCTCCCATTAGAATAACATTGACAGTCAGCCATAGCCTGAGCTCTGATGAGCAACTGCCAGTTCTGTGCTCCAAGGCAATATTTTCCACTCTAGGGCTTTCCAAATGTATTTGACTTCTACTGCCATCATCCATAGTTGTTATCATTGCTGGCACACCTGGACTGGGAAATTCTGCCCTAATTTTTGCCCTGTCAAATGCTTTTATCATGTCTAAATGAGACTGGGTCTGGAGAAAAATGGAGAAAAATGGTTTTTGCTCACTGAAGCATTCTTGGGACTACTGCTCAGACTACTTTTATCTGGTGCCCACCACATTCTCACTTCTTCTGCACATCTGCTCCAAAGAAGGAATATTATGCTAATGTTTGTTTAAGTAACTAATTCCTGGAAATTGGCACTGTTCTCCACTCTAAAGGAAATTATGAGCTGAAAATAAATGCATCTACAGTAATCCAGTAGCTCCAGTAATCAGTAGGTTACATGATTTCCAAAGTATCCATGTATGTATGTATGTATGTATGTATGTATGTATGTATGTATCTATCTATCTATCTATCTATCTATCTATCTATCTATCTATCTATCTATCATCTATCTACACACACACACACACACATCATCATCATCATCATCATCATCATCATCATCATCATCATCATCCTGAATCAAGCCACTGCAGGATGAAAATCTCTTCATTGAAGGTTAAGGATCACAATCTACTATGCTGGCCCAGTGCAGACTGATAGAGACTAGGAGTCAGATAGAATGACTGGATCACCCAGTTGGCTTCAGTGGCTAGGGGCCTAAGGGAAAGGTAGAACCTAGATCTCCCCACTTCTAGTCCAGTACATTAATCATATAACACACTGGATTTCCATATACACACTTATGCACATATACATATATGTGCACAGATGCATATATACCCACATGCAAATGTCATATATACTGGCTATATACTGTCAATATTTTGCATTAATTAGTATGGAGCAGAACTGGAATATTACAGGATATCAACAATTCACTATCCTTCAGTGTAATAATGGCCATTGCCCATGCTACAACAACATGGTTTTTGTGCAGATATGAAGAAGAAAGATAAAGACATTTCAACTTCAAAAAATGGGTCTTTGCAACATGACACCAGTAAAGTATTTAATTATTTGTTAGTGTGCTTGCTATAAAGAGAAAGTTAGAAGGCCACTTATCAAAGATGCCATAACAGTAGAAATCTTCCATCAGACATGTCTTGCATGGGATGACATTTCAGGTCCCTTCCTGTTCTATTTTTATATGATCTTCTCTATATTTTTCTTCTCTATATTTGAGCTTCAGCTACCTAAGGCTAGTGCTATGACATCTATTGCCCATAAATCTATATGAATCCCATTTTACAGCCACCTGTCTAATTATTTCTTAACATTAGTCCATGTGAAAAATTCCTTATGTTAGGTATTCATTGTATGGCATAACAGCTACTGATGTCAGTCATTTGTGAGGTAAATTGAGATAAGGATTGTAAATGTATTTGGTAAAATAAAATTACTATATAAATTAAGAGTAATATTAGTATGTTATTTTATTGCTCACAGTATTCACAAAGCTTTACCTTTCAACATTTCATATTTGTAGACCTTGCCATCAGGAATCCCAGAGAGGTATAATTTAAAGCATTCAGTGCTTCCTTCCTATCCATTTAGTTGCTTGGATGCCTCTTCTGAAAACACTATTTAGGTACTACTTTGCCTGAAATCTTAGGTGGATGTACATTCGTCATTTTAGCCAGTATGAATTCTTTTGGAATTATAATGTGCAAAATAGTACATTATCTAGAGATGGGTACTTAGTGATGATGTTTGTCAGCAAATGCATTCTTTGAATAGGATGCACTTACTTCTTTATCAAAGTGCAACACCTCTAATGTTACAAAGATGTTTAAAATCATGAAAGCTATGCCATGAGGAGCTGTTGTATCCTCAAGTGCTAGATGATCATCTTATCTTATCAACCGTTAATGGAAAAAGGAGAGGGAGTAAGAAGGAAGAAATGTACACTGTGCATTTCCAATGATAGTTGCTTAAGACCACTAACGGACAAATAGACAATTAAACTTTAAAATATTTACCTACTTAAAACACATGGCTAATAGCTAAAATCACTATAAAAGACATCTAAAGATGGATACAGTAGAGAGTAAGAGGTCCTCCTGAAAGATATGTTCTTTTGTTTGGGAGTGATGTAGGAGAAAGTCAGATATTCAGGAAGAAGATATCTGAAACTGGATTCACTTTTAAGACATCTCCCCCACATCTCCCCCTTCCATTAAGCATCTTCATTTGGTGGGAACTAAGAAGCACACTTTCTCTGTCATGGTGCCAGACTTCTGGAATAGCATCAATTCTGAAAGCCTTTAAACAAGCTCTAAAAACCAGCTTTTTACCCCAGGCTCTGAGATAGGTTGGGATGTGTAAATCTGGTGTGCAATGCTTGTTCAGTTAGAATATATTTGTTGTTCCCTGCTATGTGTTTTCTTATGTTCACTTTTATTTGTTTTGGGGTTTTTAAAGGGTTTTTAAGATATTTTAGGTGCTTTTTAAAGGTGTCTGTAAAAAAAAAAAAAAATCTGTACATCACTCAGAATCAATCCAGAGTTGAGCAGTTTTCTAAATATAATAAACAAAGACACTGAAGAATAATTTTCTCCAGGAGTGCATTTGAACTTGAATATTATTTAATGGATGGGGATGCAGTGGCGCAGCGGCTTAATGACTTTGAAAGTTGCCGGCCAGAAATGGTCGACACTTCAGTGGTTCAAGCCCAGCTTCGTGCAGCAGAGAGAGTTCCTGCTTCCTCCCCAGCTCCTGTTAACCTAGCAGCTCGAAAATGTACATGAGTAGATAAATGGGTACTCTCACCCCAGTGGGAGGAAAAATGCTGGCGGCGCCTTGCAAAAAAGGAGACGGGAGCAGTCACCAGTAACGCGGAAGCCGCGCTCGCCCAAAAAAGGCACGAAGCAACAGAAACCCCGCCTCCTGCGCTCACCAGCTGGGCTCCACTCTAGGAAGGAGGCACTGGCAAACCACTTCCGAAACACCTTGCCTTGAAAACTGCAGGGACTCGAGCAGGCAGTTGCCACAGAATCGGTAACAATTGAGTGCTGAATACACACACACACACACACACACACACACACACACACATATATATATATATATATATATATATATATACACACACATACATACTATATATATATTTAATGAGCTATTGTTTAAATTTTTTGTAATTCTACTTCTTGTTGCCTCATTTGACTATATAAAACCCCAAACTCTCTATTGGAAAATATTTTCTTTGATTTATACTTAAAACAAAATAACTTTATTAAATATTTGCCACAGGTAAACCCAGTAAGTGTTAAACTCAAAGGGGAAAGGAAAATTAGGAGCCATTTTAAAACAGTTTTTCCCCAAACACCTATTTTTGAAAAAGTTACATTAACCATGAAAAACTCCCAAACTGAGTGATGTTAGAAGCTGCATGGAAAAAGGAAAAAAAAACCTTGATAGCATTTTTAAAAAACCTGAGCATTTTGTTCAATTTTCCTACTTTTATCAACATAAAAGCAACATTTCTCCTGTAATAAGCACAAGCTCCATTTTGGTTGTCATTAGTAGATCTAAGGTTCTTCTCTTCGGCAGTACTACTCTGGATAAAGAGGTTATTTCATTCAGCAGAATTTCAAGAGAGTATTGAAAACAAATTCTAACTCTGCTGATACCCACATAAAGCTTTTTCAATTTCTGCAATGCGGAATCTGAGAATTAAAAATCTTTAAAATATATGGAACCCCAATGTTCTGGTTTCTAAAATAGGAACTCTTCCAGAAACAGTTCTTCAGGTCCTATCGGCAAAACTACCCAGATTTAAAATTTGAACTGAAGACCCCAGACTATAGAAACATTGGAATATAACCATCCAATGTCCACAAATTCCTATCCATCCTGGGGAAAATGCTTTATGAACTCAGTTTCTTCAAATATATACAATATATATATATTAAAAAAGACCTGGCATTTTTATTCATAGATTAAGAAATCTGTATGTGCTTAACATAAAGTTTCTAGGCAGAAGTATAAGACAGAGAAAGGCTTTGTTTAGGGAGTGGAGAAGGGGGAGGTATATTATGACTATAATGTAATTGATAATTGACCCCTTCTCCAGTGCTGCTCAGGTTTCTGTATAGGGGTCAGCTCAGGTTCATAGGTAGGGTATATTGCTGTATGTATATAGAAAGTGCTGTCTTCAACTGTAAGATTAGCTTGTGTATATAGTTGTACATAATATAGTCTGTAAAAATAACTAAAGCAGAGTCCAAGTTGTCTTTCTTCCGGCACCAATCAAGGACTGGCACAGACCGTGACTTTGACAAACTAGAGGGACATGAAGAGTTTGACCAAGTAGAGGAGATATAGGGGGCCTTTATGACTAAGTCGTAAAGAATTATTTAATATTGTAGAACTAAAAAAAAAAAAACTTCATTGATAGTAGGTTTTCCAGGTTCAGTTATCTTCCTCCCCTTCTTATGAGTAATCATGCTTAAGAATCTATTTAGAATTACAAGTATTTCTCAGCCTTATGTTCCCTTTAAATTAATGGGGAAGAGGGAATGAGATAAACAATGTTAAATAGCATCTGCTATACCTGCTCAGTGACATTTCTTATCACAAGGAAGAAAAGCAGATTCCCAAGCAATTATATCATGATTTTGAAAGGCTTCACAATTTGCAGATTAAGCACCCAATTACAACCCCCCCTCCCACTGTAAATGGTAATCATGTGTACACAGCCAACAAATCTTTTAATTTTAATAATTGTGGCGGGGGGGAAATGAAGTGCAGAAATAGTATCATGTTGAATCAAAGGTTTCTGGGGTTCTATAGCTAATCTGATGAGTCTAATAAATAAAAAGACAGAAGTTAAAAAGACTGCTGCTGAACTGCTGTCCCTTCACTGGAGCAGGAATCATCAGGTAGCAGCTATCTAGAGGCAGGGTCCAGAGATAAGGTTTGCTGGTCCTCTGGGGCTGCAACTTTCCAACAATGTGAAGTGTGCACGCAGGAAGTTTATCCCTTGCACTTTAGTACAGTGTAAGTTGTTAACAGCACTTGATAAGGTCCTGTTCACCAGGGATCCAGGCAATCCTTCCTTTGACATTTCTGGATCAGGATGTGGTCACCAGGCTTCAGGAAATGGCATGCTGCAGTTGCTGTTGGTTGGAATGCTAATTTCACCTTAGTAGAAATCAACTTGAAATCCTTACTAAGGGAAAAAGAATAATGTGTCAGTCTCTTATCCAAGGTCTCAACGCAGCACTGGCCAATCAGGATTTAGGGGTCTTGGCATTGGCTGGCCAAACATGTTTTCAGATAAGAGACATTATATTGTCACGAGGACAAAGGCAAGGGCTTCTGTAGAAGAGATCTGTATCAATCACTGCCTTGGCCAGATGGGTTCTGAGGCCCTGGTTCTATCATTCTACATAGACTGAATTCTAGGGGTGAATGGTATGTGGAATTCTAATGTGATCCCCATTTCAGTGCAAATGGCTTTAGTCACCTTACTAGTGAAATGACTCCCCGTACTGCAATGTAAAGACAGAAGTACCACCTCTAGCACCTAGGAATGAAATCAGTCAACAACCTTTTGGCCTCAGTGTTGGCATCATTCTGATGATAGGGGTAAGCCTGTGTCTACCCTGGAAAGATACATACAACAACCAACAAATGGCAAAAGCTGTTTGATCTAGACAGCTCAGCAAATTCTATTTGCAAGGTTTGAAAATATCCTTGTGACCATGGTTTGGTGGAGGGTTGCATAGGTTCTCCCAGAGCCACATCGTGCAATCTACAAATGGGACAAGAGGAACAAATAAACTGAACTTCTTGATGTAGAAAAGGCATATAACATGTAAGACTATGCCACCACAACCACCTCTGCTTTTATTTGCATGAGTAAGCTTGTGGGAAAGTTAGACTTACAGTTCTACTAGGTACCTTGGGAACACTGGTAATTCACCTGGGTCTCACTAAATACCTTAGTCACTGTTACACCTCACACATCTCCAGGGATGATGTTCACTTGATAACGCCATTCTGTAATTGTTTTAAATTCTCAAAGAAAGGCAAATCTTGAGTCAGGTTCTTGATATTTTGGGTTGCAGCAAAATTTACAATAGCTGGTAGGCATTTCAGACATTGTATGAACTGCAGTGTTAGCACAACTGTTTCCACTAGCAGCTTCAGAATAGTCATGGTAATATGCTTTGCCCCAAACAATATCAAGCTGCAAAGATCTGGAACCAAAATAAATGCAGAAGCATAAACAGAATATTTGTTAAAGCTGAATATTCAGAGACCCACCAGCAACAATAATTAGGAGTTCCTAAGAAGCTTCTCAAAGCTTTTTAGTTTAACGGTAAGTTAGAATAGAAATAATATGGCTGGGTTTTAACTTCTGTTCCCTGGCTGAAATGAGATGTCCCAAATAAGAAATCCTGGGAGACAAAATTGCCATTTTTCTCTGGATACCTTATGCCTCTTCAGTGGCAGATGGAACAGTAAACTCAAGGAGGCTTTCCAACATCATTCTTCAGAAGGAGTCCCACTAGAAAATCAACCACATATTGTATGAATTTATCTCCTTTGGGAAGAGTTAGATGAGAGAATGTTTCCCTCAAAGCCATTCCAAACAATGTCAGAGTTGCAAATCCCTGGGGTAAACATATCCAGGTGTATGGTTTCCCCAGTAGGTAAAAGGAAATAGAATCTTGACAGAAAGGTATACTAAAAAAGAAAAAAAAAAAAAGGCAGAACAAAGGTCTATGAGAGTGAAATAAGTGGCATCAGCAGAATATAGGCCAGCACTACACTAAAGTTCAGAAAAACTGGATGAAGGGGAATTATATAATGTTAATGGCTTTTAGAACCTGCATGAAGTGGTAATGGTTTTCCTTGTTCATCCACCCATCAAGACCTAGGTACAAGAAAGACTGAGGTGTTTGCAGGTGACAATGTAGGAACTAATATCCCCTGGGTAAGGAAGGCAATTATAAAAGGTGCCTACTCCTTCTACTTGAGGAAAATTTGATATTGCAAAACAGAAGAATTTTTTCATGAGGAAGGAACCTGTATTTTTATTGAAGTTATTACTTGCATCATGAAAAGAGGTCACCCACAAAGAGGGGTCTAGATCAGAGAGAGATTCTAGTTGGCCACTTGGCTGACTTCCATCTTTCCTTCCATAACAAGGACTAGCAAAATCTCAGTGTTTTCTAGCATATCCAAATATATTTCATAAGGGGTATAATAAATAGCATCCAATTTATACAATAGGTCCTTTCCTAATAAATGTACTGGAGTATGATCACTGAGTAAAAAGCATGTTTAGTGGTCATGGGCCCCAGTTGTATTCTAATGGAGGAGGAGGAGGAGGTTGCCACCCCCCACCTCACTTCAAGCCATACAGATTTATCTGAAGCAAGGAGATCAGAAAAGGAAAGGGTTTCCAAGAGAGAATATGGTGCAATGATGTCTGTTAAGAAAGGAGTTTTCTGGAATTAGACCCCAGCTATCCTAATGGAAAAGGGCAGGACTAAAACCAGAGTCTCAGGTGTAGGAGTCTATGTTGAGGCATTGGTGGTTTGAGAATATGTTGAGGTAGCTGCCTGGGTGTAAAACTGGTGCATGAATATTGTCTCTATGTTGCAGGCATTGGGCTCTCCAGTGTCCATGTTTTTTTCAGTAAAAACATACAGTATCATGAATCTCACCCTCTGATTATCATGTTTCTTCTATTACTTGGATAAAATTTGGGTTGAAGTTGTTGAATTTGTAGGGCTAACAAGTGATTGCAATCAGTGTGAGTCTTTGGTGATGCTGCTTTTTTTCCCCCTGCTACCAACCATTCCCATATGTATTTGCTTCTACCATACTTTCATATTCTCCAGTCCAAAAATGCATCCATGAGTGAAAATATCAGGGATCAGTTCCTTCACAAAGGTGCCTACTGCCAGAAATCTGGTTATGGATATTGGAGAATCAATACCAGAATAGCAAAAGAGAGTGGTAGAAAATCTGATTTGGTAATCCCCAGAGTATTTTCCTGATCTTATATGATTTTCTCTATTTTTGTCCAGTCATACTGTTCAGGAGCCATTAGTCATAGCAGCCATAGATTCTAAAAGGTGATTATGACAATCTTTGAGCCTTTCCTTTAACCCCAGTCTTAGAGTGGCCAAGCATCCTGGTGGTTGTCTGTCCTTGATTTGATAAGAAAGGCAGCTTTTTGTTCAGGAATCCCAACAGTCATATTTCTATATCTTCCAACCCCAAAGTGGGGTTATAAATTGCAAAAAGTTGGCTAGCTTCTGGCAAAATTCTCCTGTACTTTCTCTAAGTCCAAGGCACATGAACTACAGTGAGAGGTTGGAATAGTCTTTTTAGGGAGCAATAATTGGATTCTCATGACAAACTTGTGAATAAAGCTCCAGAAAATTGTGACATGTTAATACAAAGTGTGCGAAATTACATCCAGATCTTAAAGATCTTAAACACCTACAAATAACTCTGCTAGGAGGTTTGTGTCTCCCACCCACCCCCCTTCTCAGATTAGTTTCATGGCTGGAGCAAGGGACATTTTGCAAGCTCTTAACTGTCAGCCCCACTAGGTAGATCAGACTAGACCAGCAAACCAACTCTACAGGAAGACAAGAACTATACTTTATTGAGATACACTATAGTAACAGAATCTTTCAAATCCCTCCCCTCCTTCTTATACCCCAGTGAATCAGGGATGTGTTTACCTCAGCCACTTCCAAATATTATCCTACTCCTAGGACTTAAAGAATGTTTCAGCCATCTTTGCCTAGGTATGATTCTTGCATATTTCTGTCAAAGTCGTGTCCCTTACTCTCTACAATAATTGCTTCACAAACAGTACTGGCTACCAGTATCCTTCTGGGTACAATTCAAAGCAATAGTTGTGACCTATAAAATCCTACCTGGTTATCTGAGGGACTGTCTATCTCCAATGATGTTTACCTGGCTAGTACAAACTTGGAGAATTGGTGTACTCCAAGTCCCCTCAAGTTAAAAAGGGTCATCTCTCAGGACCCAGGAAATGTGCCTTGTCTGTCATGATGCTCCCACCCAGATAGCATTCCAGAAAGTTCTGAAGACCTGGATGTTCTCCCAGGCTATAGGTTATGGTGGTTGGGGCCCCAGTGAGATATGTTTGGGACTGCATTAGCCAGAATCACCATCTATTCTTGTTCATTATTCCCTTTCTTATTCCTTTGTTATTATATTTTATTCTTTGTATTTTGTATGGTTTTATTGTATGCCACCCAAATGAATAAATTTCCTAAATTGAATACATTAAATTATCTCAACAACCGTTCCTCTCAGATGGGTGTTGCCATGCTCAGCTGATTGGGGGCAACCTCTTCATTCACCAAGGTTGGTGGGGCACTCGGTTGATCTCTGCTGGGGGTACACTTGGCATGATCTCTGCTGGGGGGATTATGACAACAGGTCCAGACATGGTCTGCTTGGGTACCCATTCATCTAATAGGTCCTCTAGTGGATTTGGAAAAATTACTGTTCGTGAAGCAAAAAGCACAGCAGGAGCTTTGGTTAATTTACTGCAGGGAGGTAGAGCTGGAATCTTAGCCAGGGAAGATGGACACAGTACTTTTGCTAGCGGCTGCTTTTGTTGAATCTTTCCCTGAACTTCCCAAAGATTTAAAGCTTTCGGCTGTTTTGGGTGACTCTCTGCTAAATGCAAGTGCACATGTTGCAAAAAATCACATCAAAAGTCTTATCCAACAAAAATGAAACTCCTTGCTGTATCTTATTGCCCTCTTCTGCTGCAGAGTTGGACTTCTTCATTTGAAGCTCCTCCAGTTAAAAAAGCAATCATAAATTCTACATAGGAGTGACCTGTAGTAAATTTGCTACCCTTTAAAGAGATATATAATTTACATTAAATGAGGAATGTCATAAATTTCCCAGGGTTCACATCTTATTCGTCAGGCAAAGAGGCAAAATACAGTTATTGAAGAACTGCAGTTGTTGCAGATGTTTATTTTTTATTTATTTATTATTAAACTTGTATGCCGCCCATCTCCCCCAACGGGTGACTCTGGGCAGCTCACAATAACAAAAAAGAACAAATCCCTCCAACAGTGACTAAAATCCATAAATAATTAAAATACAAACATACATTAAAAATGTCCTAAAAAGCCCTTGTATATTTTAGCACTAAAACCTTCAAGATGCTGGGGGTGGGGGAGCCAAAACCCATCACCCCACCAGCCATCTCCACAGGTGCGAGCCCCCATCCAGCCCCCAGGCCTTCTGGCAGAGCCAGGATTTAACCCCTTTTCTGAAGGCCATGAGGGAGGGGGCACACCAGACCTCGGGAGGCAAGATGTTCCATAGGGTGGGAGCCACATCAGAAAAGGCCCTCTGCCTAGACCCCACCAATTGGAATTCCTTGACCAGTGGGGTCTGCAACCTACCCCTTCTGCTGGACCGAGTGGGGCAGGCTGAAACAACTGGGGCGAGATGGTTCCTCAGATAACCTGGTCCTGTGCCATGAAGGACTTTAAAGTTGATGACCAACACCTTGAAGTGGACCCGGAAACAAACTGGCAACCAATGCAGTTCATGCAACAGCGGTGTTATATGTGCCCTCCTAGGGGCATTGAGAACTGTCCGCGCCGCTGCATTCTGCACCAGCTGTAGCTTCCGGATACTCTTCAAGGGTAGCCCCATGTAGAGCACATTGCAGTAGTCCAACCCGGAGGTGACCAGGGCATGGGTGACCGTGCCACTGCTACAGTTATGGTGGCTTGAACTGGGAGACGTAGAAAGTTCACAGCCAAAGATGAAAAGACATAGTTCTGATGTTTTTTATTGCATACACCAGAAAAGCCTTAACAAGGCTGTAGTAAATTTGCTACCCTTTAAAGAGATATATAATTTACATTAAATGAGGAATGTCATAAATTTCCCGGGGTTACTACAATGGAAACCAGCTACTACAAACCCTATAAATAGAAGCCCCTGGCTTCCAATTCTACATTTCTTTATCATACCCTTTACACTATAATGGAGTGAGATTTTGTTCAGTTTTCGAAAGAAGTGGTTGGCACCTGTTCATTGCTCTTGTAATGAACCACTCTGATATCAGGGCCTTAGCCAAGCCCTGAGTCAGCCCTTAGCTAGCCCTTCACCTCATAGTCCCCTTTCTCACTGTTTTTTAAAAGAGAGTCAAGACACATTTTTTTAATATCCTCTTTTGAATTGTGTCACTGCATTTCACTTTAACCTTTATGTATGTAACGATCAGGTTATATAAATTATGCTTCAATTGTTTTACTTATTTTGTTTAAAGTTGTTTTTTTTTAATTATTGCCTTGAGCATCATGCTTTGGTGGAGAGACAGGAGAAAAACAGAAGTAGCAGCTACAGCAACCACGATGAAGAAAAGATGAGATGACTGATAACTGTAACAATGAGCTTCAGGCTTAAAAGACCCATTTGTAATTCAGGCTCCTGCCTATATGGAAATATTATTTTTATCTTGTTTTTGATGACTGGCTAAATAGACATAATGAGGACATAGTGGATTTCTTGAGTTTATTCCTGTATGCCTCATTCTGAAGCAAAAGCCCTGTGCTAAATTCAAGAAGCAGGAGGATCCCCTCCTGAAAAGCACATAGATTGGTTAGTTGGTTTGTGTATCAATGTGTGTTAATGAAAATCCACAAAATAAATTTGTGCTTACAGTAGTTCGTTTTTCAGAAAAGAATCCTCTGTGCTGATAGTTGTTCTTGAATAGTGACTGGGATCACCCTGAAGATAATCAGGAAATGTGGAAAAATAATTTTGCAATATTTCTTTTGTGTTATAGAACAATTAGGATAGTGTCAGCATGTGATGCTCAATCAACAGTCAACATGTCGCTTCCAAAAGGGATATCACACACACAAGGAATAGACAGGATGCAAGTCTTGCTAAGTCAAAGAGCACCCACAGAGAAGGGAGGAGACACAGCTGAATGATGTATTTAAGCATTTAGCCATAGTTGCAAGGAGGAAATCGTAGACAGGCCAGACCAGAACGCTTGTTAATTGCCGATTTTCTGGGCATTCTAGCATGCAGACACTCATTCCTGTCTTGTTCCATGTTGAAGTAGAAAAGGTGGGGGCAAGGGAGAGGGAACTATAGAAGAAAAGAAATCTGTGTTTTTGTGTGTGTGTGTTTTAATCATCTCTCCAGAGACATGCTTTTTGCAGAATTATGTATTCAATCTGTCGTCCTGAATTTGTTTTCTGACAGTGGAGGGTCTGTTATTATAACGGGCCAGCTACAGTTGGGAATAGGCCCTGCCTGCCATGAGTGGGAACTGCAAACCTAGTAAGCTTTATCAAATGGAAATGTCTGCTTGCCAGCTTATTGCTGAGCCCTAGTGCTTGCTGCAGAGGAAAAACATAACAAGCTTATATTTTTCTGGCTGGTCACTGTAGTTGCAGAATTTGCTTTATGATATCACACTCTTAATAACTTTGTGGGTCCATGGATTGATACATCAGGTTTCCAGGAAAGGGAGGGCACATATCTTAGAAAGAACTTCGAAGTGCATTTTGAAAGCTTCAAGACAGCAGTGCAATATTATTGGAGTCATGGTGGACTGAATGAAAATATCAATCAAGTCTTCATCTGCTGTTAGAAAGGCAAATTTCATGCTTGGAATAATTTGAAACAGAATTGAAAATAGTGTGTGTGTGTGTGTGTGTGTGTGTGTGTGTGTATAATATCCAATATTAAAATGTCCTTAGACATTGTCAGCCCTTTGAGGTAGGCTAGGGTAAAAAAAAACAAAAAACAGATGCTGCACAGATTCCAGGAATGCTAGTTTATTATCGTAGGGTATTGTAACAGAATGTTGAAAGCCTGCCAAGTTTCTCTCTGTACCTTCTTATACTAAACAAAATGAAGTGGGATTATTCTGAGTTTCTTTCTCATGCTTGCTTCAATCTCTGGCCCATGGAATCTTTTCTGCAAGTTTCTTTAATTGTTCTTTCCTATCTTTCCCAAGATCATCTCCAATTCCTCAGTAGACATCTATGGTAAGACTGCAGTTAGTGTATATGTAGAGTTGGTCATGGAGGACTTGTTCACTAACTGATAGGGGACAAATCTAGTCATAGTGCTATATGCACTTATGAGTAGGTAATTGCAGCATTTTTGCTCATTAGGTAATTGCAGCATTTTAAGCTATGGAATTAGTCAGTTGGACTGGTTGCGTGGCCTTTTTATCTCCTATGAATAAACCCTTTCACCAACTGTTACAACCACTCTCTTCATCAGTAAAAGGCATTGTGTGGTTTAATTGGGGAAGTTTAATGAGGAAAGAAAAGAACTATGAGGACCATATTGAGAATGTAGTACTTTATAAAAAATAGCTGGTAAAATACCTTAGAGGTTTCCATCCCTTTCCAGCATTAAGCTAGCAATCCTCATAAAATCCAACACATCTGAGCCTTCGGTGTCTCGAATGGAATGGGTCAGCTACCACCTGCATGAAGCCACACCTTCAGAGTTTCTTTTAATACCACCCTGACTGAAAATATCAGTTGGATCAGTTGGTAGCCAACCTCATTTACATCTTCAAAGAGTTTCTCAGTGAAAAATCATATGATATGACAGCAGTTTTGAACAGAGGAGATAACGTTAAGAAATAGGCCTGCATTACTGGATGCAGTTATGATTTAATGTACTGTAATTTAATTTACAGAAAGTTTACCATTGACTACAGACAGCTATAGATAGAATTCATTAGGTAATTGCATAAATGTTCTGTATAAGATGGGGGCAGAGAAGTATATTGAAAGTCTAGTAAAAAATAAGGGGATGCAGAAAACTTTCAAATATGTATCTGTGTATTTCTGCATTTCTGAAATAATGAGAGGTTTTTTACTATTAAATGTTTGAAACAGGAGGATTTTTTTTACTTTTTGAAATTATATATTTTAGATTCATACAATAATTGTGCATTATTCATTCCTCCTTTATAGGAATTGACATCTAGCTTGATCTCCCCAATGAAAAGCAAAAGCAAGTAAGGCTTAATTGCAAGATTCCCAAATTGGGGGAGGGGGGGATACTGATAGATAATAGACAATTTGTGATAAGCCATGGCTGATAGAGATAGAGATAGAGATAGATTTCATCAGAAAATAAAATAAAATCTCCAGGAAATGGGAGGGAACATACTGCTTCTTAGTTTTATTTCCTTTCACAATCAGAAGCTACCTGCCTATTGTGCAAGAGCTCCCACCTAAAAGAACACTGTAGGCTATACTTGGGTTACATATATCATTCCTTATTTGGTGGAATAGATTTATAGGTTTGTATTCCATATAATATATCCATATATTCTTCAAAAGGTAGTATAATTAATATAAAGAGTTTATACCCAGTGTGTGATTTATACTTCATGTGACCAATAACATGTACCTAGTAGATATTATTTTGTGTATCCTGAAATTGAGAGCCAGTTTGGTATAGTGGTTAAGGTACCAAGCTAGAAACTGGGAGTTTATGAGTTCTAGTCCCACCTTAGGTATGAAGCCAGCTGGGTGACCTTGGGCCTGTCACTCTCTCTCAGGCCTAAGGAGCAGGTAATGGCAAACTATGTCTGAAACCTTGCCAAGAAAACTGCAGGGATCAGTCCAGGCAGTCACCAGGAGTCAACAATGACTCAAAGGCACCAGGAAAAAAATCCTAAGATCATTAACTTGTGTGTTAAAGTTAGCTTTATTAGAATCCCAATGAGAGCTGTGACTGAACTTTGCAGTACATCTTGCTATTTCCTGCAAGGATCTTGGTGTGGGGTTTCAGATGAAACTATGGCCCTGAGCAATAGAAGACAGCAGATCCCAGATCTGGCATTTCCTGGGAGCAGTGTGAAGAAAGTTGAGAGTCATCTTCCTATTTTGTCTGAAGATGCTCCTTCTACTGGTTCATAAATTATTCATAGCATCTTTGTGACATCTCTTCACCTATGTAATTCTTTGTTCTTTAGGGGTCTTGATACTTTGGGCTGGGAACCCTTTGCAGATCACAGTAATTGCTTTGCATGTTAATAAAAAAATAGTTGCATATATCCAATAGCTTTGTTTAAAAGTTGATCTATTTTTGCCACAACACTATATAGATGATAGATAGATAGATAGATAGATAGATAGATAGATAGATAGATAGATAGATAGATAGATCTGAACCACAAATTAATATTTTGCTTTTTTTTTTTTAATTAAGCCCACCTGAGAAGATGTAGAATGTGTTAGCATAAGCAAAGTACTTGTCTTCAAACTGTTAAAGTAGCATCTCTGGAGAAGGCTTGTATTGGATATTTATGTTTATGGCTGTGTCTTATTTGCATGCATAGACAGCATTTCTGCTGGGGACAATTTTCAAAGTCACTGAATGGGGTCTTGCAAAAGACACAACTGCTTTAACACTTCAAAGAAAAGTCCTAATATGCTTTGTAAATACCTCTTTCAAATATTTTGCATGGCCCTGTGATTATTACTATTATTCAGCACAGTACTTGCATGGTTTCTAGCCAGCAGAAATAAACATGTGTCTTTGTGGTCAACTGTTTTATGAATGATTTATAGTCACATTTGCATCAGTGAAATTGGATATCATTGCAAAAAAAGCTGTAGACACATTATGTCCATGCCTAACCAAATGAGAAGTGCAGTTGAAATAAAAACAAGGATATGTGTAAATTCATCATATGGACTGGAAAAATTGCTTATCTTGGTTTCACTAAACTCCTCAGTTTGAAGCCCCACCCCTTTTTACATGAGTCACATGCAACAGGCATAAAAAGGGGCAGGATTTTGGGCAGCCATGGCTGTCATATTATTATTATTATTATTATTATTATTATTATTATTATTATTGCAGATTCCCAACTTGTTTGCATTTTCTTAATATCTAATATACTTCTATATAATTTTCTGTGTGCTGCTCCCCAATATCTCCATTCTTGTGAATTCTTTAATATAATGTACATATTTTGTGCACTGTCTTTGTGCACTGCATCACATTTCATAAACTACCAGTAAATGTGAAAGGAAATCAGAACAAATGTAGCAGTCATTCCTTTTTCACTTTTAATTAATTGAACATCTTTATCTGTCTTGCTTCTGTCAATATATCTTGTCTACAGATTGGAATATGTCTTTATATTTGTAAATGATAATGACTATGAAAAATAGAATCTTGGACTGCAATCAGTAAAGGCCAAGACACCTAGTTCTGCCTAATTCTGGCGGTATTACCATTGTGCTACAAGAATCCCAGTTCTTGTCATAGATTGGGAGGGAGCAATATGAGGTAAGCAAGGACAGCCATGTCCACAGGTTATGGTTAAAAAAGTCAAGATGGCGGACACAATGGTGTGATCGAAGTTCCATCTAATTTTTATGCACATTGCTAACTTTATATGCATCACCGACCTTTTTCTACTACATTGTGTGGACAACCCTGGGGGGAACAGCTATTAAAGTTATGGAAGGATATAGTTATTTAAATAATTTAACATGAATAATCAGAATTTCACCCTCAAATTGACAGCTGTAGGGTAAGAATTTCCTGTTCATTTACTAGCTGAACTTTATCCCAAGGTCAAACATTTCAAACAAATGTCCTATTAGGATCTGCTTCATTAAAACCACACAGGATTTCTCTCCCTCCCTTTTATTTTTATATCCTATTTCTCTCTCTAGGTATCCATTTTGCTGCCAGGGCGCATATCTCACTCATCCCAGTTTTATATACTTCTAAAGCTTCCTGGTTTCAGCATTCAAATGAGATAAATATTTATATTTACATTAAATATGAATATTAAATAAACATTTTAATTTAATGCTTATTTAATATTCATGTTTAATGTAAATGTGAATATTTATCTACATTTACATTCTTAGTGTTGTTATTATTGTCTAACTCCATCTGTAGTATTGTCTGAAGTCAAGAGTTCATTTCTGACATTATTTACTCAGAGGCAAATGCATTTTGCCAAAGAAGGGCTATAAGACCGTTATCAACTTTATTGTGGGTGTTCAAGAAATGTTCAATACCAGGTAACAGGAGGTTAAACATTACAAAAGAGTAGTTGTGTTCTCTCTAGACCTAGCTCTAACAGGAATCCTCTGTTTGAGATATCCCCCTTACCAGACTGCTTCAGTGCCACCAAGCTCAGCTGAGCTTACTTCATAGCAACTATATTTAGGGTTGCATTGTTTAGTTATTTAGTTAGTTAGTGGATTTATACCTCTGGACTCAAAGTTTTCAACTACTGTAAACTGCAATAGTGCAAACATTAGTCAGCACTTTGTTTCCTTGGTAGAAAAGTATTATTTTTAAAATAATAATAATTTATTCAATTTGTACACCACCCAACTCTCAATGACTCTGGGAGGCTCACAACAATCAAAGAAATTACAATCAAATCAAGGAAAGAGAAAAATAAAGATAAAAGATGGCAAGGGCAATGAAGCAAGGGTTTCACTCTTCCTTTCAGAGGTCAGCACCATGACAGAGAAGGCACGCTTCTAGGGTCCCAACATTGTTTAATTGAAGGATCCCGGAATATGCCAACCCTGCAGGATTGAATTGGCCAGGCAGATATTATGAGAAACAGGTGGTTCTTCAAGTAACCAGGCTCTATGCTAGGTAGAGCTTTATAGGTAACAACCAGCACCTTGAATGGCACCCAGAAGCAAACCTGCAATCAGTGCAGCTTGTGAAGCAGAGGTGTTACATGGGCATATCGAGGCATGCCCATTACAGCTCATGCTGCTGCATTCTGGACCAGTTGAAGCTTCTGGGTGCTGTTCAGGGGTAGCTCCATGTAGAATATGTTTAGTCAAGCCATGAGGTGACTAGGGCATAAGTGATTGGGTGAAGGGCTCCCCGATCCAGGAAAGGGCACAACTGGTGCACCAGAGAGAGTTGTGCAAAATCCATCCTTCCTGGCTACAGCTGATACCTGCTTGTTAAGCAGGAGCTGTGAGTCCAGGAAGACCCCCAGATTGTATACCAACCTTGAAGGGGGAAGTACTACCCCATCCAAGGTCATAGATGGAATGGTCCCAGATCTGGGTGGTCCACATATTCACAGCCACTTGGTCTTGGTAGGACTGAGTCAGAGACAGTTCCATCTATTATCTATTCATCTATTTCACATACAATGAGAGTCAATGAAGGCTCATGGTATTAAATAGACATGCTCCTTCATTAGATTTCCAGAACTGCCAGTACGATAAGACTCTGGCAGAGAATAGCAGAATTTTCAGTATCTTCTTCAATCTCACCCCCAAGCCTCAGGGCTGCTCTTTTGATTCCTACTTACACAAAATCCAGGATCACTTCTTTTTTTTTTTTTTTTGTCTGGGGGTTCATCTTCACCCATCACCATTGCCTTTCTGGGCCATCTTAGCTGAGATATATCATTTGAATATTATCACTTTTAGCGGTCTTCAGTCAGAGAAGAGAGATTGAGCCCTGTCTTACTCAGCCTTTGGATTCACAAGCCCATCTCAACAGAGTACACTTAGCTTGCTTTTCCTCTTTCATTTTCACAGAGTAGAGTTTGCGATCCACAGACTGCAACTAACAGAATATAAGCAGGAATAAACCTCTAGAATTACAAACACAGACACACACATACACAGACATACATGTGTGTGTGTGTGAAATTGGAAGGAGCAACACACCCAAAGACATATTCTTCCCAAAGCAGAGGCATGATAGCAAATCAGTGTTTGCTAAGTAGTAGATTTTGCATACTTCTGACATAACCTTTCTGGATTGCAGGCAATTGTTTTCAAGGACAGGCATGTACAGAAGACCTCATTACCTTAGATCAAAGGTAACTCTGATCATTCTTGGAGTTAACAATCACAGGGTTGGAAATAATCTTAAGGGATATTTAGGCTATTGACACATTTAAATTGATAGCAAACAAGGATTTATGCCTTAGGAAACCAGTGTTGATCATAAAGCAATGCAACAATGAATTTGGAAATTGCTGATTCTATAAGATGAAATTTTATATTTCCCCAAGTGGAATTGGGTGGGATCAGCGAGAAAGGTGAAACACAAAATTAAGGGAACACAATATTAGATCTCTCTTAATTTAAATGTGGGCCTAAACTAATTTTGGTTCTACTGGTACTTCTTGCCCATGATAATTGCTTATCAACCTCCCTCCTTCCCTTTATTTTCCTCTATTATTCTTTTTATGGCAATATAAGAAAAATGACACAGGTAGCAACACAATTTGTGACCTCCTTTTCTTTTTTCTATCCCGCCCAACTAATAGGATACTCTTTGAGCCAGAATGTTTTAGATTACCTGAGAAGAATGTATCAAGATTTGGATAACTTTGTTTGCAATACATCTTGGATTTAGGAAAATCTGGGGGAAGCTTTCTTTTAACTCCATTGGCAGAAAAATCTTGCTGTTGTAGCAGGTTCTGCTTCAGTTGTATGACAGTAATTTCAATATTGGAGAAGAGAAAAGAAATAGTTAGAGGGTTCTAGGGCATTTTCCAAGATAGGCAATTGATGGGAGATTTGTGATCTTTTTGCAAGCATTCTGAGAGTTTTTCTAGTACAACCAGGGAAAGACTGCAAAGTGTAAATTGAGATGAGCCAGGAGGAGTTAGCACATGACTAGTCAGGGCACATCAAAGGACTGAGACTGAAGCCTTTGAGTAAAGTGCTGAAAGCAGTCAAGCTGTCAAGGAAAAGCACTCTGCACTCTTTCTATAAGAGTGGGCAGGGGTGGCATATTTTCAGAGGGGAAGAAGGAAGTTTCTTCAGAATGCTCATATTATGAATGCTAGACTTAATCATGGAAATTACATATAATTCTTCCCCCATCCCAACTTTTTCTCCCAGAAATCAAGTAGATTTTCTAGGATGAATTATTGTGCAGTCAGTGGAGCCTAAAGTGTCCACAAGAAGACTTCTGGGAGATCCTCAAACCAACAGATATTTCTGGGAAACCCAAAATCTGAGAATTAATACAAAAGATTTTGTTTCCTTCCCAGCAACTGGTATTGGAGACTAAGCGTATCTCATTTAGAGGTAATATATATTTACTATGATAAGTTATTAGGATAGCTTTATTTCCTTTGAATTTGTTGATTCCCCTGTTAAATCTATATTTATTTTGCTTTATTTATTATTGAGGCTTCAGTGGTACTCAGTCACAACCAAATATAAGCACTCTGTATCAGTAAAAAAGGTAATATATAGGGAAATACACAATAACATCATCCATCCTTTTCAGACAAGAAACATACCCTCAACGATATAAATACACATTTACTTGAAGGGGAGGATATGTCTCATTTCAGTCCTCAAGTTCTTTCAGTCCCCATAGTCCCCAACCAGTTCTTTCTTTATATATATATATATATATATATCCAAAAGAGTTAAAATACAGAAATCAAGAATAGGAAAAAAAATTAAAAAGAAGAAAAAGGAACATAGAAAAGAAAGAGTAGCTTCTGACTTTCTTTGATACAGGTATAAATGTAGCATATATTCGCTTCTTACTCTAATATCTAAAAATTTACATAATAAAAATAGTTTTTCATCTAATATTCAAAAAAGTCCTAAAATCTATTTCAATCTATTTCAATAATACATATAATTTGTACAAGATATTTCTATAAGTATGGCATCAACCATTCATCGAATCCTAAGATCAAAACTGCATTTTTTTGAGTGTCAAGCAAAAAATCTAAGAGTGGTTTCCGGTTAGAAACAAAGCTAGACAGTGCCCTCTCTTTGAGCAAAGGAGTGAGCTTCACCATTTCCACCAATTCCATTAATTTCAATATCCATTCTTCAGGTGTAGGTATTTGTGAGTCCTTCCATTTCTGCACATATTAAAGTCTCGCCACAGTTATCACATAAATAAATTTCCAGGTTGTCTTTTCATTTGTTTATCCATCATACCTAAAAGAAAAGTCTCTGGTTTCAATTTCAGGTCTAATTTCAAAATCTTTTGAATCAAAATACATATTATATTCCAATATTTCTTAGCCTTTTCACAAGTCCACCATAAGTGATAAAATGTACCTTGACATTGATTACATTTCCAACAGACATTTGAAATTCCCTTATACATCTTTGACAATTTATCTGGTGTCAAATACCAATGGTACATCATTTTATAGAAATTTTATTTTAACTTATAATTAAGAGTGAACTTTAATCCTTTATTCCACATATTTTCCCACTGGTCTAACACTATGTTATATCCAAAGTTTTTTGCCCATTTAAGCATACAGACTTTAATATATTCATCTTCCAGATTCATCTTTAACAAAAGTTTATATATTTTAGCAATAAGATGTTCATCATTAGTACACAAGGCATATTCAAACTCAGTTTTCTCAGTGGTAAATTCATAACTTCTTTTATCTAGTTTAAATCTTTCCAACAACTGCACATATGTGAACCATTGGCAAGCATAACCTTCCAATTCTAATTCTCCTCTCTTCTTCAGATTAGGTTCTCCTTCAGAAAACGATAATAGAATTGCATATGTCAACCATGGTTGCTTAAGTGTCATTTCTCTTCTATAAAAAGCTTCTTGGGGTGACAACCACAGAAGAATTTTTGGAGACAGTCTTACCTTGTATCTGTTCCAGAGTCTTAATATAGTACATCTGATAAAGTGGTTCTTAAAATCAATATTAACTTTCATTTTGTCATACCATAAATATCCATGCCATCCAAATCTTAACTGATGTCCTTCTAATTCCAATAACCTTTTGTTATGCAAAGTCACCCATTCTTTCATCCATACCAGACAGCAAGCATCAAAATATAGTTTTAAATCCAGAAGACCTAACCCACCTCTTTTTTGGCATCCTGTAAAAGTTTATATTTTATTCTTGGCTTTTTACCTTGCCATACAAATGTAGAAATATCTTTCTGCCATTGTTTAAAAGGTACATCATTTGTCAATATCACTATTGTCTGAAAGAGAAAAAGAATTCTCAGTAAAACCCAACCAGTTCTTAATGGCCTTCTAAATCCCAACAGGATTGGAGCAGCTGTAATGTTGGGTGTGAAGGTGGAGATTGGAGGAAGTGCTGTTCCATAGAAAGGGGGCGGGAAATGGAGAAGACTGACCTCTATGGCACCAAAGGTGACCCTCCCTTAGAAAGTCCCTTTCAGATCTTACTGGATAGGCAAATATCATTGGGAGCAAGGGGTATCAAAGATACCCAGGTCCTGAGCCATGTAGGGGTTGAAAGGTGACAACAGCAAATTGATTTCCCACCTGATAACAGTGCAGCTCTTGGAGTTGTAGTCATAACTTCCTCTGAGCCAGAAATTACTTTTGGCTGTCTGCATCACTGTCTTAGTATAGACAGCAGGATAAATTAAGGAGCTGACCTATCACAGATGTTACAGAAACTTGCTTTCACTACATTTGTATAGGCCAGACAGTCATTTTTACAGTTGTACTTGTGTTGGAACTGCAGAACCATAAGGACCAGCAAGTAGGTATTTATTATTTCTATGCTTGGTTGTTCAGACACCCAATAACTAAGCCCCAAAGCAAGCATTAAAATTCCAACTTCAAGGTAGTTTCAGTATTCACATAAAGCATCTAATATGAAAGCTAAAAAAAAACAGTGGAGGGGGGAGCCCCAACAGGGCAATCCAAATTACCAACAATTAAACAGTTGTTTAATATATGAGATGAAGATTTGGCTTCTTGTTCTCATCTAATGTCTACATCTGCCAGACAATTCTTTTTAACTAGAATGTTGCCTTCCCTTATGAATTTGTTTATTATTCAGCAGTAATGGCAGCTGAAAACTCATCAAACATGAGATTTGTATTCAGAGCATTGCATATTTCTAAGACTCTTTTAAAGATTCACACTGCATTCTAAACACAATTAAGAATCATACACATATACATACAGACAAAAAAAATCAGGAAGTAGCATGTACGACCCATGAAAGCTCTTATATGCGCCCCTCACACTTTTTTCTTTTAGCTTTCAGGTTAAATGATTTGTGTGAATATTGACACTACCTGAAACTTGGGAGTTTTAATGCTTGCTCTGGGCCTTACTGTGTGTCTGAATTTGTATCTACAATAGCCCAGATTAGATAATAATCTCTTCAACTAATTAGACTATTTTTTTTTATTTATTATCCCACATTTTCATTGTTAAAAGTGAAATAATATGCATATGAATAAATCTGTGAAGCACTTCAGCTTCAAAGGGGAAATCTGTGTTTCAGATTTAGAGCACGTGTGAACATGTGCTCACCACCTGTTGACAACTCCTTAAGCCAAACATGTGTTTTCCCAGGAAAAGCTAGGGAAGCACCTTTTCCCCTTTGAATGTAGAGCATTGCAGAGCCCTACCTACTCTGGAAGTTGGAAAAAAATTACCCTTAATTTCTTTGCAAGAAGAATGGGGAGATCCTTCAGAACAGCATCTATTGTTGTAATGAATTCTGAAGATGAATTTAACATCTGTCTCTAAATATTTCTCAGTTGAGAAAACTGACTACAAAATTGGATATATTTAGAGAAGCTGCATACCAAAATATGTATATTCAGGTAATTTGCATATACAATGCATACAAAATATGTATGTTATGAAAAACTGTGTACAAAAACAAAATGATTTTATTTGGAAATAGGAGAAGTATCCTGCAGGCTTGCTGGATGATTTTGTCATTTGTATTCACTCTGGCTAGATGCCAGGTGGACCAATGTGGTAAGCAAGGCTTCTTGTGATGGTATCTGGGATTATTTTGAGCTTCTTACACCTAAGGCAGGGGATCAGATTCTTGGCAACATGAGAATTGCCACCTGTAGCTTGAACCCATCCCGCTTCTGACTCGTTTCATTAGCTAGGCAAAATTGCTGGATCAGGAAACTGTGTCCAGAGTTTCTCAACCTTGCCAACTTTAAAACATGTGAACTTCAACTCCTAGAATTTCCCAGCCAGCATATGCTGGCTGGGGAATTCTGAAAATTGAAGTTCACACGTCTTAAATTTGCCAAGGTTGAGAAACCCTGGTGTAGTCAAATAGGTCTTTACATATATTGACCATTTATGTTGACCAATGGCATTTTATGGGGAAAAAAGACCAAAAATATAATTGATCTAATCCCTGTATTGGGAACTGAACTCATGAACCTCATAGTAAGATTTGCGACTATGTGTAACTGACAAATTTCAAATAGAATTAAACTGGTCATATACTGCCTCCTCGTGGTCAATATAAGTAAAAAACATTTCACAGAATATACACTGTGCAAAAATTGCAAAACCTCCCCTGCCCCAGGATGTAGTGGAAGTCATGTAAAACCTCATAAAATGAGGACATGACATAAGAGAACATCTATAGCTCTCTGTCTAAGAGCTTATGAAAAGGAAGTTGGACTCTATATACAATTCTAAAGACAGACTCAAATGACTGTTATGAGTCTGGCCAGCTCTTTACAGGGGGGGTGTTTTGGGCTGTAACTATGACATGAATGGGACCAAGTTGAAAACGGAGCTCAAACTATTACAGGAAATAGATCTATGACAGTAGCTTCCCAGATGTAATGCTTGAACAATACTATCACATAAATATTAAAATGCCTGCCTGCCTGCCTGCCTGTCTGCCTGCCTGCCTGCCTGCCTGCCTTCCTGCCTGCCTGCCTGCCTTCCTTCCTTGCCAGGTGTTCACTTTTTTTGTCTTTTGAAAATTGAAAGACTCATCTCTGTTTTCTCAATGCTTAGTTGGATGGTCCAACTTTTTATGTTATTTTTTAGCCATTTATGACACTTATATTTCCTCTCAAAGATTAGGATCTTAGATTTGTCCCAATTAATTTTGAGGGAATTTTGCCTGCAATATTCAGTAAAGGCTGTTAAAAGGCATTTGAGGTCCAACATTGAAAGGGAAAGTAAAACTGTGTTGTTAGCGTACAACAGTAAGCATAGTCTTCTACAGCCAAGGGAATGGAAAATATCCTTGACACGATTTAAAAATGAGTCCAAATTGTTAAGGTAGATGTTAAATAATGTTAGGGCTAAAATACAACCCTGGTGTACACCTTATTCATACGGGTTATGTTTGTAAAAACCCCATTTTTACTGCATCTTATTTTCAGTTGACTATTTTTGTAAAGAGCTTTTATAAGAAGGATTAATCACTTGTTAGGTACCAATTGGTTTTCTTTTCTGTTTGTGCCTGGTTTTGCTTTCCCTCGTACATGGATATGCATCCTTTTTTAATGTCTAGGGCCATATTTGATCTTTAAAATGAATGTTATAGAAACAAGAACAAGATCAGAATTTATAAAAATTAATTTCAACTTGTGAAATTAAATTTAAACACAATTACTATAACTCTCATGTAATTAATAATTTTGTCGGAAACTTTTGGAAGGGTTCTAGGGCCTGCATTAAGATTATTCCAGAGACAAATGTGTGGTAAGTTAGAATGGGCTAGATAAAGGCCCTTTATTCTAAGGATAGGTCTCAGAATCTGGGTCCTCACCTACACCAGCCTGAAGCTAGCTTTGATATTTTAATTCACATTGAATTCCAAAGAACAGGCTATATTTTCTACATGGTGTGTTCATTCCCCTTTAATAATAATAATAATAATAATAATAATAATAATAATAATAATAATACATTGGATTTATTCTCTGCCCATCTCCCCCCAATGGGGAACTCTGGGTGGCTCACAAAGTACAACTTTAACAACACATACGTACATATACAATTGATTTATCTCTAACATTAACAACTACACTATACGGCCAGCAGTAGTCACTAGGGAGTCACAGCACATTTGGGCTTTTTCCTTCTCTGTAGGTGCTCTCCCACTGATTGCGTCAGTCACATCCAGCATTAGGTCAGGTCCAGCACCGGTTCCCGCTCCCTGTGCAGTGCTGCTGGTTCCTCCCACTGAAATGGGAGTACCTATTTATCTACTCGCAGATAGAAATACTTTTAAACTGCTAGGTTGACAGAAGCTGGGGACGAGTGACGGGAGCTCACCCTGTCATGTGGAGCTGGGCCCGAACCGCTGGAGTGCTGATCATTTCTGAATGGCATACTCCAGTGTCATTAAGCCCCGTATCACCGTGTCCCCATAAATCCTATAGTATTGTTTGCCAATATATTTATGAAAGCGATGTTACCTTTCTTGACTAAGTACTAAGGCCAAAGTGTGTAGCAAAGCATGAATTTTTCATTCATTCCAAATTTCCCTTCATCATTCCATCACTTCTCCATTTTCTATCTTGTATTCATTGTCACTAAATTCTGTGTAATATTAATAATTCATCTTTGTGGTCAAAGTACCACAGAAGTATACAGGACAGTTGTTTATCAATCTATTACTGCAGCCTTACTGTTGACTGCTTATCTCCTATTACCCTCTGTCCTCTTGCTTTCTCTCTCTCTCTCCCTCTGGAACTTCCATTTTGACTGGCTACGGAATGTATTATTCAAATGTCCTCCAAACTCCTCTTGTTGCTAATTATGTATTAAACAGGTTCCAGCCTCATTTCTGCTTGTGACACAATCCCAGTTCCACCATGACACTGACTGAAAAGGTTGCTGGAGCTTGGGGGGAGCTTGTGCAAATAGCACTTCTCTTTTTAGGCCTGTCAGTTGTAATGGAATATTTGATGAGGCAGTAATAACTCTAGAGTTCCTTATCAGCAAACTTGAAGAGAAGGCAGGAGGGAGGAGGGAAATTACACTTTCACCAGTTTTTATTTATTCATTTATGTTTTCAATAAGAGCATTTTTATTTGACATTTCAGAGAGCAACAGGTTGTGGCTCTTGATTTTTTTGGGGAGGTGGGCTTTAGCAGGTTAGCACATAATTAACTCCCTGATTTTCTTTATGCTTTAAATGTCTGGAGTTTTGTACATGTTAAGAGGAATAAACATTCAAGGAGATGTAAGCATCCACTTTATTTTGCTAGCGGAGAAGTATCACATTAAGAATGGTGCTGTATACTGATGTATGTTAGATTCCTGGGAGGCAGTTGTGTTTTCTGTTACCTCTGGACAATAAGTGCCTTTTTAAATTAGGGAAGCTATGTATGTGATTCCTTAGTGAAATATTTTTTAGAGGGCTGAGTGCATATTTCTAGTTTCCTTTGGTTTAGTATATTTGAGGATTCTAGTTACGGTTGTGATGTTACAACAAACCCCAATATGGAACATACTATCAGAAAGTGACTAGTCTAAAGAATGTCATCACAATAGAAGGACAGTGCTTGAGAGGTGAATAGAGTGTTCTTCCAAAGATCAGTTGCCAAGACTTTCAGTAGAGTAACTTGAGAAAGAATGAGTGAACCCCCTATTTTCCATAGATTTTTTCTCTCATCTATTTGCTTGGTCTCAGTCCACTTTAAGTTCTTTATTATGCTAAGAAATTTGACTTGTGGTGACTCAGAACTTTAAATGCTTCTTAAATAGAAACAATGAGTTATTTGCTCTGTCATTTCCTTGCTTGAATTGACAAATATTCCTTATCAACAACTGAAATGATAAAACATATGCTCTCAAAAATATGCTAAAGTATTGTGCACTTTCAATATCTTCTGCAAGAGGCTAATTATAGATGTTCAAGGAACAGTTTCTAAGGTAAAACAGAATGTTTAGTCATAGTAATAAATAAACAAGTACTATTTTTAGGAAACTCTGACTCCCCAAAATTCAAATCTGTTTCCCAGTCTAATCTAATCTGTTTTCCTTCAAACAGATTTGTCCTTTTAATGACAATTCCCATCACTATCAGGCAGCATGGCCAATGGCCAGAGATTAGGGACTTTTGATTCAATTCCAGTTGGGACTAGACCTCAACTCTAGTTGAGGCTGACCCTCCCCCCCCTTTTACTTTGATGGGACCCAAATGATGTCTCCAATAAATATTTTATTAAATCATCCCAAAAACATGAGTTGTTGGCCAAAACAAATTGCCTTCCAAATAATGGAGACTGCTGTTATGAATTTATTCATATGAATAAAAAAAAGGTTAAGCTCTATGAAGGTATAAATAGATTTGCTGCTGACATCTGAGCTCACCAGGATAGTTTGTGCAGGACATTTGGAAATTATTATATACACTGGTGAATGGTCTCTGAGATGAAATGTTCAAATACTTTGATCAGAAAAACAACCACATGAACTGAGGCAGGAATAAAAGTTGCCAACACAAGGAAATATGGCTCACAAGGAAATATGGTTTACACTTATGAGTAAGCTGTCATAAATTCTGACACTAGGGTGTGCTACTTCTTCTGTGTAACCACAGCTCAAGATTAACTGGTACTTTCTGGCAAATTCTGGCACATTGGAAGAGAAAAAAATCTTCAGGTGAATCACATTATAATACTTCCTTTTGTGGCACATGTATCTATATTTGCCCTGAATTTAGCATATGCACTGTGGCTTTGGCCATCTTTAAATTTTTCCTGCTTTCAAAATAGTGTAGCTGGTCCAGACATCTCTTTTGGTAGGTAGAGAAGAAAAGGACATCTCTTTAAGGTCTTCCATGGTAATCTATTTTGATCTCTTTGTGTAGCCCTCTGGATCAACTGACTTGAGTTCCTGTGTCATGATAGAGACAGGACATAAACCCATTCCTGAACTGATTTCATATTCCACTGCATGCATTATTCTATAAGTACTTATAAAACCCAATTTATCTTTTCTAAACTAAAAAGTCCCAACCATTGCTCTCCCATAGGAAAGATGTTCCAGTGCCTAATTCATTTTGATTGTCCAATTCTGAATTTTTTCAACTCTACAGTATCATGATTAAGCAAAATATTTCCATTTTCCCTGTCCACAAGCCAGTATCTGAATTGTACAGCACTTTTAATAAGCTTGCAGCAGTTTGGGAATATTAGAGGTACTAACTAGAAACTAATTTGAAATTTTGCAGGACATTTCTCTCTCTCTTCCCCTTTTAATTAGTACTTTCTGTGGCTAAGTCTACTTTTTTTATTTTTGCTGAATGAATATCTTGCCCAAAATGGATCTTTCTAGTGAAGGATGTTCTTGAGATGTGATAAATTATAACTCCAATTAAGTGTGAAAATGCTATAAAGCTGAGACTTGCTTGCTGGTTATTAGCTGATGCAGTTATCTGCCAGGGGTTCTTGAATGGGTTGCCACCTGTTACGAATTTATATGGCTTGTTTATTTTTGGAAGCTGTGTCTGAAATAAGTAGGAATGTACTTGAGTAATTTGTCCTAAGTAATTTACAAGTAAAAATATAGATTACTATGCTGTGCACTTCTCCAAACTCTTTCATGTTCAAAGAATCACAGAATTGGAATGGACTACAAAGTTAATTATTTTCAACTCTCTACTGAAGTAAGCCTTACTTCTATAGCAGCCATAGTTAGTGATTGCAAATCCAACTCTATTTAAAATTTTCTAACATAGAAAGTTTAGGATACTGGTGGGAAATTCATAGTCTTCCAGATGTAGCTCAATGACAGCTCCCAGCACTCTTACCTAGCATGACTAATGATGAAGGATGCTGGGAGATGTAGTTCAGTAAAGTTAGGACAGACTCATGATCCCCAGTCTAATTTAAGAAGTAGATTCTTACAAATCCAAGTAACAAATTAGCTTAGTGGGGAAAAAAGCTCAAAGAATAAAGGCAATCTTCTTATCCCACTTTGACCTGTTAAAACACAAAATTAATTCAAAAGAAACTGTTTAGACTTGGATTCAGTAGATCTATAGTTCTACTTTTTTAATGGAATATTCTGAGACTGAATCATACAGAATTAACCCATTTCTGGTTTTGTTTAGTACATTTAATTAGTAACTAACCAAATAGCCTGGTTTCAGACCATTAAGACATAAACTGACCAAGGTAAAAACTTACTAAGCTTAGCATTTTGTGCAAAAGTTTATAAGTAACCTGGCTAAGTCTATTGTGTGAACACTGTGTGCATTTTAAATTATATCACCATCCCATAATGGTAACAAAGTAGAATGGAGTTTGTTTCTGCTCTCCTTATTCTAAGCAATACTACTTGGAGTCATAGTTTCTGACAATAGAAAGAGACGATATATTAAGAAACAGTATCAGCCTGGAAACATAAGTATCCATATGTGTAGAGGAGTGTAGGCAAGGGGAGAAATGATGACACACATAATGACATTCCTGTAAGAATCATGTGGTTAAGCACTGATGTCAGATGTCATGACAAGACTATGTATTTGAGGCATTTATATGATTATATCATCATGTGCATATCATTTTGTTATTATGATGGTTTTTTATAGATGGAAGGCCTCCATTAATCTGTACTTCTAAGACTGTGATGGAATGGTTCGATAAAGGCCGTGCTTCGGGAGATAAGCATTTCCTTAGCCCCCAACAGGAGCGTGGGAAGGTAAAGATGAGACTGGCACCACCCTAAGGAATTCACAGTGTTTTGGCTGCTGGCTTGGGAAGTTTAGGTTCAGTCTGGAGAGATTTCTGTCTTTGAGGTGGAAGCTTATAAACGCAACAGAACTGTATCTGTACTGTCTCGTGGAGTTCTTTGGGCTGAACCTGCCATCAATCTCTCCAGACTGAACCTAAACTTCCCAAGCCAGCAAGCCAAAACACCGTGAATTCCTTAGAGTGGTGCCAGTCTTATCTTCTTAACCTTTCCACGCTCTTGTTGGGGGCTAAGGAAATGCTTATCTCCCTGAGCGCGGCCTTCATCAAACCATTCCGTCACAAAGATGCTTTAATTCAATTACTAGATTTGGGCTCAAACTTGGTGGAAGCTAAAACATTGGGTGAAAAGCAATATTTGAAGAGGGAGAAGAGTCATACTTTTATGTTGTACAATAGAATATTATGCAATATTTAATTATTATATAATGGGAATCATTGATCTTTAAATATACCTTTTCTGTGATGAGGGCTTCCATTCCTGAGGTGGTGGGCATGAATTTATTTATTTATTTTTATTTATTTATTTATTTGGTTTGTCCCCGCCCATCTCCCCACAACGGGGGACTCTGGGCGGCTTACAACAAATTCCTGTCTCTTAAGTTGGGCCATAAGGACAAGCCAGAGATTCCTCTAGTGTATCACATATCCTGCTGCTCCTTTCCTGAGCTTCTGGATCTGATCTTGGGATGGTGTTAAGGTCCTCCACCTTCTGATGTCAGGTAACTTCAATTTCCATGTCTTGGATATGGAAGAGCTAAGAATTAATGACCTCCATGGCAAGCAAGTATTTGTCCAAGTGATCTCTGGCCCAATGCACATGGGGAATTACATTTTAGACCTGGTGTTTGCCTCAGAATGGTTGTTAGTGATCTGTGTATGGAGGATATTACATCCTGCCCTTTGCTGCAGTCAGATCACTTACTAATCTGGATGAAATTGGTTTCCACTTGTGATCTCTGCAGGGTACACTGCCTAATTGAATGGCCTGCCCTAGACATTTTAATGGTTCTAGCCAGCAGGTACTTTGGGAATTTGCTAGTGATCTGCTAGGTAATTACACTGATCACCTGGTCAGCAACTGACAACAGGAGGTCTCTTGATATGATTACCCTTGAGTGGCATTTCCATTCTGGCCAATTCCATTTGACTTCTTGGTTTATATAGCAGTTCTGGGAAATGAAGTGGCAGGAGCAGAGGAGGACTAGAAGTAAACCAGACCAAGCACAGGAACAAGATTAAGTTCAAGCCTACATTGCAAGAATAAGGCAAATAATTCCATCTACTCTCTTACACCACCAGCTGGCTTTTGGTCAGTTGCCTTTCTTATGGTGAATAATTCCTAACTGAGGAAGCAGTTGTCAGTTAATCTCCTGAGTGTCAGCCATGACCACCTTGACTGACGAAGTCACTCAATTTCATCAAAGTATTCATAATTTATGAGCAGAGCTCATGGTGGTGACTGGGGCTCTTGCCAAGTTAACTGGGACTCCTCCTGGCCTGTGGATTCTGATGAAACTGACAGGGTTCTAGCTAGTTCCTGCTACATGTGAGTTGAGTCCATGCCCTTCTGGCTCTTGTGGAGAGCTGGGGAGTAGTGTGGTCAGTGTGATCTGGGAAGTGATCAATGTTTCACTTAGGGAGGAAGTCCTTTTTTAGTCTGCAGTATATCTCCTCCTCAAGAGAATCTCCTTGGATCTAACTGAATTAGACAACTGTTGCCTGCTCCAACACTTTTAGAGAAAGTTATTGAGATGGTGTTGGGGAGACAACAAGGAGCACCTAATGGAAATAGATTGTCTGGATTCATTTCGGTCAATGTTCAGGTGTAGGTATGGGACTGAAATCATATTGGTCATTTTAGTAGATTACCTCTGTCAGGTGGTAATGATAATGGAAAAGCATCCCTTCTGGTTCCATTAGACTTCTTGGCAACTTTTGATACCATCAGTCATAGTATCCTTATGGACCACCTTTGGGGCTTGATCATTGGGTGCACTGTGCTACAGTGGTTCCACTATTTCCTTAGTGAGCAATTCCAGTCAATATGTAGGAGAGGAGAGGCTAGACAAATGGCTTATTATATGCTGAGTGCCACAGGTTTCAATTCTGCTTTTGTTACCCAGATTTATAGTGTTGGTTTTAACCTATAAAGTCCTATATGGCTTGGCACCAGGGCATCTTCAGAACCACCTACTTAGCTAGAACCATCCATTTTATACAACCTGTACAGAATAAAATGCTGATAAGTTCATAGTATTGAAGAACTAAGTGGGGAAAATGAGGCTAAGAGGAGATGCCTCTCTGTCATTCATTCATTCATTCATTCATTCATTCATTCATTCATTCATTCATTCATCAAATTGGTCACTGCCCATCTCATTAAAACTACTCTGGGCAGTTTACAAAACAGTTAAAATCAATTAAAATTACAATATACAATACTTGATAAATAGAAAATACATAGATCAAAGAATAGATATAGAATTGGGAGTCACTCAGGGAGCATCATCAAGGCACCAGCCACCCCCAGGATTGGGTAAGATTGTTATCACCCCACAGATCTTTAATCCTTTCTGAAAAGCCAGGAGGGTAGGGACCTGCTGCACCTCTGGGGGGAGAATATTCCAAAGGGCAGGGGCAACAATAGAGAAGGCTCTCCTCCTGGGCCCTGCCATTTTGTGAAATAGTCTTCTATTTAAGGCTCAGCTTGGTCTGACCCTGGTGACATTCTGAAAGTTGGTCCAAATTTTATTTTTTGTTTATTTTATTTATTTACAGAGCTTACAGGCCATTCCAAGCAATTAACTCTGAGTAGTATATAACTGCCCAGATCTGTATTTCAAGTTAAAACAATAATCAAAAATTAAACAGAAGCACATAGTATAAACAAGTATGTATACTGGGAATCAAACATTAAAAAGCAAAAAACAAAAACAAAATAAAACACCAAGAACACACAATTAAAATAATTGTTCACCCAGAGGGACAGTCATAACAGCCCTGTTCCTGAGGCTTCGTGAGGTAGCCAAGTCTTCACCAACTATTCTGGAGGGCTGTTAATTAACTAATCATACTGTAGGGGTATATGTCATAGATCTATCACCTTCTTGCTAATATGTCAATAGCATGAATATGCAATACTCCCATTGACTACCATGAGATGTACAGGGGAGAAAATAGTAAATATCTTAAGGATAAGTTGAAGCAACCACAATACCATTAAGATATTAATTCAGACACCATGCAGTTACCTTATTACACAATATGTAATGTCATATTATTGTTATAAAATATGAACTATAAAATTAGTTTTACTGTTTAAGTAGCTGCCCATGCGGAGGTGATAACTAGCTTTTTAATTCTTTATGGCATTTCTCCTTTCCTTGAATTATTGCTCCAAACTGGAGTCCAGTTTTGCTTCAGTTATGACTATTTGTAGCCACAATTTTCCCACCCACCCACCCAGGCACCACACACACAAACACACCATTCAGTTTCTGCAGAACAACTAGCATGGTCTCTGAGCACTGCAGTTAGGACTTCATTTTGCCTATGAAGAGCTTTCTAGGTAGAATAAGGTAGCTATTGCAGGTTAAATATGTGCAAATTGATTTTTATTGTAGCTATTATTATTATTATTATTATTATTATTATTATTATTATCCCAACTCAATAATAAGAACAGTATAAATTATAGTGGTTAAATCTCAAGAAAGGGTTTAGCAGAAGATGGCTGGTATTTAAAATGCCTTTTGGAATTGGGATTCACATCATAGTTCTGAAGCTGAATTAAGTGCAGAATTTAATGTCATGTCATAAGGATTTGAAATTATACCACATTTCAGCTGGTGCAGAGCAAAACTTTCTTAAGAATCTGTGTTGATTTCTATGAATCTGTAACATCTTTCTGAGTGATACCAATGAAGCTACAGTATTTAGTCTTTGAATATAGAGAAATCGAATACATGCTTCTATCTTTCTCAAGATCATCTTAATCTCTATATTCCTCACGTTTTATTTTCTTGCTTAGCCTTCAGGTCACCAATAAACAGTTACTCAGGAAAGGTTTAACTGAAATGATCTCATTTTTTCCTACTCCTTTTCTAGTGATATGATCTCTGCTATGCTTAATTGTAGGGGTTGAGGAATAGTATTCCAACAGAACATCCAGTTTTCGGGAAAAATCTGTGCAGCAATCTTGTAAATAATATGGCACATTTTAAGAATCTCTAGTTCTTTCTTTTCTCTCCTATGATTATGACTTAAGACCAGTTATGGCAGCCAGTTTTACTGTGGTTCCTAAATGGTTAAATGTGAAATAGAGACTTTCATTTATATTTATGCCCCTCTGATGTTGATGGTTCTTCTTAGGTGGCTTTGTGCTGAAGTGCTTTCTGGAGATCACAGATGTGGCTGTCTGAGTGCCCATTTGTCTTTGGTATGAGCATAATTACTATTTTCTCTCTGGCTCTACTAATTGCTTTTGTAACCCTTCTGTCCTCTTCCCTTCCACCCCCACTTGCTGAAGAGAAAATTCCCTCAGACATTGTTCAACAAGAATGCGTCCACCAACAAATTGTTTCTGGGGACTGCTATTTACCTTTTTTATTTTCTGCTTTGTTAGCAACGCAGAGGTTTCATTAGCAGAGAGTAAATGAATTTTGAGGAGAGCAAATGGGAAGAGTACAATTTTGCAAGGGGAAAAAAATCAGAGAGGAATACAACTAAGGGACCTAATAAGCATGAGGAGCAAAGTGAAAACTGTCTTTGTGCTAGTAAGAGGTGTGAATGTGAGCTAATATAAAGCATGTTAGCAGAAGCAGACAAACAAAGAGCTTCCCATCTTTGGTGATTAGAGACACTTATTTACTTTGGTGAAATGCAGTAGGTCTGTTCGATGCTATTCATTGGAGAGCAGCGCTAAACATAACGCAGAGAGCAGAGCTATCTTTTCTTCCTAACATCCTGATAGTCTATTGGTGGCTTATTTGTACAGCACTCTGGTAAGGAGACTGTGCAAAAACGATTTACCAAAATTTAATTTCCAAGAGGTTCTGTTTTTTTTTTTTTAACTTCTTATTTTGCTTTTAATTTGATTTGTATCTGTTTGTTTGAATCCCAGTTATGTATTGGGAAGTCATATGCTGCTCAGAGTTGGCTGACTGGAGTGAACTAAGCCTTGTAAAAAAATTCAAATTTTAAAAATTGTCAGGGGTTTTATCTTTAAAGATAATATCTTTAATATATCTTCTGATTGTGGTTTTTGAGCTTACATTCTTGCAAGGTAGCATCATTGGTATGAAAAAATGTTTACTTCACTCCGGCTACCAATACTCTCTGATCTGTAAAAGGCCCCTGGAAGAAGTAGCCTTACTCTGTTTTCCTTTGGAATTTAAATTAGTAGGGAAGCCAGGAAACCTTCAAAGCTCCGGAGAAGTGGCCAGATAATGACAAATAGAAATATTATTTGGCCATCCCAGTCAGTGCAAAACCTCTGCAACTCATCCACGAGCGTTTCATTGACATATTTTTCTTTTTAAAACAAAGTGTTTATTTTCAATCTTATTAGATGAAAATTATTGAACAAAATGCAGAAGAAAGATTCAGTACCTTAGTTAGAGCAGTAAAGGTTGAAAATAGCAGGGGGAAAGGGAATAGTAGAATCAAACCTAAGATGTCAGGGTTGAAAAAAAATCAATTCTTCAGGAAGCTCTGCTGGGAATAGTTTATTCGCTATCTCTGTTCAAGACTCCACTTTCTTCTGCCTAAATCTCCTCGCGTTTTTATGCCTCGCTAGGCTCAGTTCTGCATTACTCTATTTGCTTAGGCCATCTACCCAGATCCCCCCAATTAGGTTTTCAAGAACGGTCTTTTCTTATCTCAGGTCACAGTCACAAAAGTATACCTTGGTTGTTTCCCTTCTCATGTGAAATTACTAGATGAGTCAAACATTAAGAGACACTCCCCTGTCCTGATCCTCATATTTCACAATTAGAACAAAGGATTTAGTATATATGTTTTTGGGTACTTCACATCAAACCATTAGGTACTTGAGAACAGTGGTATTCATTTTCCTGTTCCAATCAATCTTCAGCTTAGTGCAAGAATTGTAAATGGAGGAGCAGAAGTAAGGCTTGTACTGATCCATGGGTAGGGCTAAATTTGTGAAGAGACAAATGGAAGATGAGATTTATTGTTTTCATTAAAGCATCTGCCAATGTGACCATTGATTAATTTTGTGTAATATAGGAAAAGTTAAATATGATAGAAATATGAGACCACTGAGAAAATATATAATGTACATGAGCAAGACTGGTTAAAAACATAGCAAATTTGAAGGGAGGATGCTAAACTATTTATTTATTTATTTTACAAGGCTCATAAACTCCACTAGTCAAACTGACTCTAAGCAGCATATAATTCCCACCTTTGTAAATTCAAATTGAAAACTAATAATTAAACATAGCAACATAAATGATAACAATATAATAAATCCATATAAAAAGTATGTATGTATAGAGAGAGAAAGAGAGAGAGAAGGTGCACACGAGTTTGATGTAGTGATTTGGTGTAGTGGTTAAGGCATCAGGCTAGAAACTGGGAGAGTGTGAGTTCTAGTTCCACCTTAGGCATGAAGCCAGCTGGGAGACCTTGGGCCAGTCCCTCTCTCTTAGCCCTACGAAGGAGGCAATGGCAAACCACTTCTGAAAAATCTTGCTAAGAAAACTGCAGGGACTAATCCACGTAGCCACCAGGAGTCAACACTGACTCCAAGACACCAATATGTGCACACACATGACACACACACACACACACACACACACACAGAGTATTCCTCACCATATATATTAAATTAGAACAATATTCCTTACTGGAGGGAACAGTCATAACATTTTTGTCCTGGTGGCATGATGTTACCATGATTTCCATCCTACAATCTTTTGGCTCCTCAGTGAACAACTATCACTGGGCAGTGATATTTCCTTATAGCTCCCAGACTTGTCTGCAGAAATGAAACTTGGTGTCAACAAAGGTAACAGAACATCCTAACTTACCATCCACCTAATGGTCATCTGGAATTTTGCAATTCAGATTTGGTATGCTAAGAAACAGTGGACAATGTAAGCATTCATGATTGCATCTTCTGCCTTGTGTGCACTTTAAATTTACTATTCTCCCCCTGCTAGGTTGAAAAATTATGCACACATGCAATTCTGAAGTAGGCCTGTCATCATTCTGACTAGTTTTATTGTGTTAGAGCAGGCTGGGTGAACTATGGCCTTACAATTGCAGCCTGATCTATAGCAAAGTAGGGTGGGAATTATACTGTAACTCAGCAGCATCTGAACATCCATAGGTTCTGCATTAAAACTAAAATAATTTTTCTGATTTTTTTTTTCCTATAGTATGGATAGCTTACTTAATCTGGCTTAAAACCACAGCAAAACTATCTCACTAATTTATTTTTAATCTAAACACTGCATTGCAGAACTGTGTATTTCTGTGTATTTTAATGCATCCTGTTTATTATTTCTGATATAACAACTTCTGTTGAATATTAATATTTACTCAAGACTGCTCAGAAGAGTGAAACATGCAGTCTTTAATGGCTAATGTATAGGAAAGTGCATTTTATGAAAGTCACAGTGCACCATGGGAACCATATGAACCAAGGTGCAAAATTAAATGACATAGTCATATCATCTTACCTTGACTGAATAAATATGAATCTTAAGCAGCAAATTAATGAACCAGAAAAAATAGGGTAACACGAGTGAGTCACAACCTGAAGCTCTTAAGAACTTTTTGTTTTGATCTGAAAAATATTTGTAATGATCAACAGCCAACCAATGTTCAAAGGTTTTTTTTTTTTTTTTAAGTCTTAAAATAAAAAGCAATCTACAGAAAAATGGATGGGTAGTTAATTTGGTTTGGCACAAGTAAGCTTTTCAAGAAAATATTGTTTGACTGAAAAATGAGAAGTTTGGTAAAATAAATATATCTGTAGAATGTTAGCATGAATGTTATCCAGAGATATTGATTCAATCTCAGTATTTGACCCAGCAGATCCCAAGATAGATCATAACTATTAAATGAATATGCCCAAATATTTTTTACAGTGCAATATTGTCAGCTGGTAGTTACTGAATTTTTCTACTCATAACTTGACTAAGAATGAAGTATTTTCCTTTTTATTAATTTGATATGTAAATGAGGGAGAAAGCAAAGATGACAGGTATGGCCACCAAATAGAGAACCTTGATGCTTAGTTCTTAAAAATCTGAATCTGAATCCTTGTGTATTCAGTATATGTTGTGATTATAAATGATTTTTACTGCTGTTTTTTCCTTTATCGACTCTTTACCATCAACAGCTATATTAGATATAGATCTGTGATTCTATCTAAGCCTCAACCCAGATAATTGCTCAGGCTAATGGGTGTCTTCCAGTGCTCCCCAATGGAAGCATTCCAGCCTTTTGATCAGGGAGCTCAGCATTTACCAGGTGTCTGCAAATAAAACATGCTGGGTTTTAAAAGATTCCTGTAATTAAGATGTTTGTAGTAAATGTGGGGCTCTTAGGGCACAGCCTTCTGCACTTTTCTTGAATACGATTCTGGCCAGGACAATATAGCTAAATAGACCTTTTGCAGTGTATTCAGTTTGCTATATAATTTTTCTTCCATCAGTTTATTTACAGTTCCTGCACCAAAATAGTAAATCAGAAAATCAGTGCTAATGTTGCTGTGTATTTGATTGCATTTCTTATTTTGGAGCAGTAAGTTAGTGATACAAACATGGTCTCCTGCACAGTGCCACTGAGATTATAAAATGAGGATAATTTCAGAATCTCTTTTCACAAAAATGGCTGAATCTGAAGCTGTTATTCATCCAGCTGATTGAATTGTCTGCTATTCCATGTAGAGGATGAACAAAACATCCACTGTTTATGCCATGCAAGGGAAACACCGTGTTGCAAAGTCTCTAGTGGAAAATATTTTGAATCATTGATCAACTCAGGAATGAAATGCAACCATTGGGTGCCTGAGGGAGTACAGATTTACCAACAGATAACTGGGATACCATGAGAAAGTAGATCAAGCCACTTTACTCCAAGGAGAAGTTGTAAGAAGTTGGTAAGATTATACCATATAGAGTGTATTTGGCAATTAAAGCTGGTATCATCCACTAAGAGGTTTAACTAGGATGTTTTTTTCCCATGAAATTGTTACCAAGGAAAGTACAAAGAATTTTTTTAAAAAGCTATCATTTTATTTTGATTTGCTGCCTCATTGCACCTTATACCTTATATCTTTCATGGCTTCCAATCCTCTTTACTTGTCATGGATTATCACATTTGGAAGCATAGGCTCTAATATTTTCCTATTTTGGGACAGAGCAACATGCATTTAAGAATTGCTGCTGCCTATTCCTCATTTTTTTGAATCACAGTTTAAAGGGTTATCTAAACACATTCATTAGTGTTTAAGTATGGAATAAGACAGCTGAAATTCAGGATTCCCCTTGGCTCAATTCAGAATCAGGCTCATAAGCAATAAACACCAGTTTACAACCATACATTCAGTACATTAAAGTAAATGGCCCTTATTCACTTCCATCTGTCACTCTTAATAAAGCAAATGGGATGCATTAACCTCTTGGGTCATTGCTTTGAAGTTGCTGATATCTCAGTATTCATTAATCTGGTTTTAGGATATTTCTTTTTAGACTTCTTCATCTGTCTAAGTAAGACAAGAAATTCTCCAAGAAGAAATTAGTAGAATGCTAGACTAAAAATTTCAGCCCATCAGATTTTCATCTTGTGTTTTTTTACTAATTGCATATTTGTTTGTCACTACAACATATATGATTTTTTAAAATTATTTATTGACCAAGAAAATGATGTTGTGCCTTGGAAAAATCAGCATAGCCTAGGATTAGGACCTGTTTCTCAACATTTACAGCTCTGCAACAGGAGAAACACATCCCATGTATAAATAAAACTCACATTTCTAGGCATATGGGTATTTATCTGATATTTAATAAACTTAAGTATACTGATAATTAGCAATGATAGTCATCATGATCCATAGGAGGAAATATCAAAATCTGTATTATGTTTTTACCTGAAATAAGGAAGGAAATATTGTTACATCAGCTGTAAAAAGATAGATCCTCCATTTAGGATTTCATTACTTTGTTTTGTACTGCTTTTTAAAAAGAGAGAGAGAAAGAAAGAAAGGTTGCAATTAGACTTTAACTCAGAAATGGGGAACTTGGGGTGACCCCAGTCAGCCTAGCCAGTGATAACTGACATCTGGTGAGCAAAAATTTCCTACCCCTAGTGTAAACCTTTAAGCATTACATACTGTAGGACAGCATTTTCTCCAGTTAGTGTACCATTGTGAATTGTCTTTTCATGGTCAGATGTGGTGACTGCAGCTTACAGCCAAATATTCTGAATTATTCTTTGGAACGTAGGATCCCGAGTGTGGTAAAGCCTCAAAAGTAAGATTACTTACAGATTCAATTACCATTATTTAAATCTGTAACATGCATTTAGTCCTTAAAATACTAGTTATCTTTTAGTCATGGTGGCCAGCAACTGGAAAGGAGATATAAAAAAATGCCACAATATATTAGATAAACCAGAAACTTACTTGTTTCCCACTTGTAGGATTGTTCAAAGGGTTTAGATAAGATTGATCAAATATCTCAGGAAAGTGTTGATGCTTGCTTATTTGCCAATGGATTTCAGTAAAGTAAAAGTGTGCACACCATTCTAGCCAGAGTTTTAAAGTGGGGAGAGGGACTTTAAAAGATCTTGGTAAAGACAACATTTTTCATAGCAAAAGTGTAGTGGGAAGAAGCTGTAGCTCAGAGGAAGTACCTGTTGTGTATTTATAAGATTGTAGGTTCAGTTCCTGGTCTTAGTATCTCTGGCAAGGATAGAACAACTGGTTCTTGAAATATTAGAGCTCGCTGTCAAACAGTATTGATACTGGCCTACATGAATCAATTCCTTGTTCCTTTATATTTCATAATCCTAAGTAGTGAACCCCTCCTAGGATCCTTTGTGACTCAAAATAAAATTGCAAATACTAATGTCAGCAGTAGAAAGTAAATTGCAGAACTGTGTATATGAGGGAAAGTATGGTGCATTATGACAGCCAGTTTGGTATAGTGGTTAAAGCACCAGGCTGCAGACCCTGACTTCTAGTCCCACTTTAGACATGAAGCCAGCTGGGTGACTTTGAGCCAGTTACTCTCTTTCTCAGCCCTAGAAAAAACACAGTGGCAAACCACTTCTGAAATCTTGCCAAGAAAACTGCAGGGACTTGTGTAGGCAGTTGCCAGGAGTCAACACTGATGCAAGGGGACCCCCCTCCCCCAGAAAAAAGATGCATTATATTTTATTTGCAATTCCAAACTTTATATTGTTATATCTCTGTAATCAGACTTGTAAATAACTTTGTTCTTTAGGCAGTGAGTTTCCTCCATGGGTATAGTTCTCCTGGTGTAAAATTGTTTTCTGTAAGTATCTCAGTCTGGTCCTATTCTGTCTTCTTTAGACAAATAAATAGTTTAAGGAGAGCAGGCATGGCTGTTATGCTCTCATTTGCATAGGAAGTTGTCAGGCCTGATCTGACCTGCCTTTCCATCAGGATTATAAAGGTGACAGATAGTCAATTTTGGGGATTCATGATCCATTTTAGCACAGTGCTTCACCTTGCAGCTAAGTAATACGGCTGTGATAAAATCAGCCATAATCACTGCATCTTACTCAGCGTTGCCTTGGCTGTAAATATTGCCTCCATAAAAAACATCAGGGGGGAGATTGAAATGGCAGAGAAAATGTCTAAACCAAGCAAAAGGGTTTGTTCCATCAGACCCTTAAAAATATATGATGGTTATTCACTACATATGCTACTAAATTTCTATGGTTTTCTGTTAAATGGATCATATAAATACATTTTTAAAAGCCTAACTTTTCTTGTTTCTATGATCTCTTCTATCGATTCTTATATCTCTTAACCCACAAGCACCCATAATTTGGAAAAGACTGTTCAGTTTGCATATGTAAGAGCTAATGCCCTTCTCCCCTAGCACTTGGGCCTATCTTCCAAATACAGCAGTAACCCATGCTGTGCACTTTTAAATGATTTGACTGACTGTAAGCAATGCCTGTCACAATCAGGAGGCCAGCCTTAACAGTGTTTCTAATCAATGGAAGTTTGTAAGTTGCTTCATTTGAATATACTTATACCTGCCCTGTTTAACCTTAGAATTTTGCAGAACTGTCAGAAATATGAGGCCTTGCATGCCCTAAACCCAAACACACATTTATCCCTGGTGGGTGTGGGGACAATGTCCTTAAGAAAGGAAAGATTATTAAAGGTATGTGGAATGTTACTGATAATGTTGTGTAGATGACTTCCTTTCAAAATGTTGTGAACTTTGTAACTGGATGTGTTCTTTAGCTGTCCATTATCCTCCTTATTGCTACTCTTCTTAAAATAATGAAACAGGGAACATGCTACTATATTTGGATATTCTTCAATACGTAAAAAAGGTCATCCATACATTCTGTATTTTAAATCATATGATAAATTTGCATCTGTGTCACCCTTGTCAGATCTATAAAATGCTTGTGTTGTGTTAGTCATTACTTATTAGCTGTGTGCATCCATTTAACAGTTAACAGTTCTTACTGTTCTCCTATTTATAGGGTAAAATTTCCTGTCTAGTGAGGCTAGTGTGATGCAACCTTCACACCCCACACAAGCTGTGATGCAACCTTCAATAGCTCCTTCTGCAGTTCTCTCCTTATGAAAGCTGGAATACATTAGAGAAGTTGAATCCATCATACCATTCAGCACTATTTCCCTAAGTAGTATCATTGAATCATTTCATCACAATGTGAATAATGTTATGAAGTTATCTAACGAGAAAGCTAGCTTCATGTCTAAAAAATGTGCTAGCATTTTTCTTATTGGAACAAATAATTCTGTTATTTGGGGGTTTGGGGGTTGATTGTTATCAAACTACTTCATGCCTCATTGTGTCCTTCCATAAAATTGAAATAATGATATGATATAATTTAAAGACTTGCAAAATATTTTTGGAGTTTAAAAGTGAATGTGTGTAATCAGGTTTCTTCCCACTCAACCCCATAAAATGTCACAGTGAAATAAACAGCACCAATAATGCTGTTTCAGGTTTAACCATTCTCACTGAAGCATCCTCATGATAAAATGGAGATAATGTCACAGGAAAACCAATAATGCAGATGTGTATGTATCATTCTGTTCAATTGCATTCTCAATTACTCTTTTCATTTGAAGTAGGAATGGGTGATCACCTTCTTGTTCACCCTGAAAGAGGCTTGGCTATTATTAAGTATTTATTCATACTTAAATAACAACAATATGGCTGCCATCTTATCTTCCACCAAAGCTTCCAAACTTTTGGAGAAGTGAAAGCAATCGCAACACATACTCCCATGTCCTAACAGAACTTTTTTTTTTTCCTGATTAAGCTTTGAACAGAATCCTGGTTTGAGTTTCTGGGATTTGTACTGAAAACCCTCGAAAGGAAACATTGTTACATTAGGGATTGGTAATGCCAACTGTTAGTCTCAAATTCTTTAAGATGAGTTTCTAGTTCAATGGAACAGGAAAAGATAGTAGAAATGGAGTTCAAGCAGAAACAAAATATATTCAACAGACTTCTTTAACTCATAAGACTTTGAACAGGGATATTACCTATGGACATCAATGAATTTTTTCAACAACATTAAATTGAACCCCTGTAAGGAATAAGCATACTGGTTTGATAATTCCACGTTGAGTTACTGTGAAGAGTAATGAGTTTGTGTTTGCAAAATGCAATATAATCATGATAGCTGTTTCAGACCCACACATCATTTTTGGCATCACGAAAAATTCTTTCCAATTCTGTTTCATCACTACTGAAAATTTCAGACTACTGTCTCTAAATTGCAAAAACAAAACAAAACAAAGCAAAACAAAAAACTTGAGTGAAATTTACTTCTTCAGTCCAATAATAATGATAACACAAGAAAAATTATTCCTTTTCCTGAGTATTTTGTGGCCTTATTTGTAATGTACAATTTACTTGGGTTTAGGCCCTTGCACTGAATTGTCTGTTATTGAATTTAAAATGAATTGCATTGATCATTAAATTTTTCTCTGTCTGGATAGGACATTAACTGAGGAAAAAAAAGTGAAGTCTAGCCAAAAGAAATTATCATGTCTTTAAAGAAAATAAAATTACTGTTTTTTCCCAGTAACAACATCTAGTTAACTCTGAGTGTATGTTTGGCATGAAAGATCTGAATGAATTACTTTTTCCATATTAAATAAACCATAGTGTCCTTGTACTTTAAAAAAAAAGGGTGGGGGAGGACAATAAAATATATTCTATTCAGCTGATAAAATGATATGGTATTTAGGATATGAATAGACACTGTTAAATATCTGTTTTAATGGGTTTGAAATTTCTTTCCCTCAGGGAACACATTGTCTCAAGGACCTGTCTGCTAGGCACATTACTCTATCTGCTCTGGTTTCTGGACAGGCATAATTCAGAATAGATCTTTTGGGAATATATCCTGGAATTGGTCCAACAGTCTCTTGTGACTCCTCCTTCTAAGGGACAATTAAAACGGGTAGAAATGCTTCATTCTAACTATTTATTTATTTTTTATTTATTAGCTGAATGAGTATAGGCTAAAAAGGACCAATTATCTATGGAAACAGAACCTAAAAAGAAGGGCAAAAAATTCTAGAAGAAATTCCCCAAAAGCATAGAGAGAAAAGTAATAATGGAATCTGCCTCAAATTTGCATGTTCCCATAGCAGCCCTCCCCTCCCTCCCTCCCTCCCTCCCTCCCTCCCTCCCTCCCTCCCTCCCTCCCTCCCTCCCTTCCTTCCTTCCTTCCTTCCTTCCTTCCTTCCTTCCTTCCTTCCTTCCTTCCTTCCTTCTTCCAACTTTATTAAACCTGCCCATGACAGTCCTGAAAGAACAGTTTCTGTTCTGTCTCCTGCCATGAGAAAAGTCTTTTAATTTAAACTGAAATGTGGTATCTATTAAACACAAAAGGAAAAGTTCTAAAGGCACTGAGAAAGTTACTCCAATTGCCTGTGGTGAACCATTCAACATCAGTATGATATTAGTGATCATGTGGGCTTATTTTAGTTTGAAACTAAATTGAAACAATCATTCAACATGTGTTAGGAGCCTTGGAATTGTCAAAACCCACCCAATTTATTGGTGTGTTTTTGACTGCTCCCATTATATCATTACTTGACTCTAAAACACTAAAAATGAGTACATTAAGATGATTTTTATTTATTTTAAGGCCCTCTACTTGGCACAACTCAGGGTAATTCAAGAAACTGAAAAGAAAAGCAGCTGAAGAGTCCATGGGATAGGCTAAGTAGGCAATATGTGGCCTTTCAAATATCTTCAGAATCCAATTCTCTTTCTCTTTATTCATTGGGACTCAAATCACAACAGCATCTTAAGAGCCCCAATGTATGGACTGGAACTACAGCTGGCTTGAACATCTTATTGAAAGAGCATTTATCAGTCGTTCTTCAATGATGTGGCTGCAGTAAAGGCAATTGCAATTTTACATTTCACCTACAGAATTATAGTTTCTAGATTACAGGAATTAATCTACAATTTCTGTAATTAACATGTAATTTATCTCTTTATAGAGGGAGTCGTTTCCTTTACCAATCACTTCTGCAGCTGAGCCAATCCACCCAAGCAGTTTAGTCTAGAATGAATGCAGCAGTGAATGCTTTCTATGATATTGCTGCCATTACCAAATTTTATCCTCTTAAACCAAGTATTTAGGAAGAAGCCAGAATAATGAAAATGCATTCCTCTTTTTGCCAACTGAAAAAAGAAGAAAACAAAAACAAAAGTTCAGTTTAAGCTCAAAACTGCTAATTAGTTAGCAGAGATTAGAACCCTGTGAGGCACCTCCCAGACTCAAACTGGCAGTAAATATGTATGTTCAAAATAACTTTTCATTAGACATTGTCTAGCTTTGTTTCTAATTGGAAACTATTCTTGGACTTTTTGATTGATACCCCCCCTCCCCAAAAAATGCAATTTTGATTTTGGGATTTCATGACTGATGTATTTTGTACCTATAGAAATATTTTGTACAAATCATATCTATTGAAATAGACTGACTTTATGATTTTTGAATGTTAGATTAAAGATTATTTTTACTATGTAAATCTTTAGATATTAGAGTAAGAGGTGAACATATTTTACATGTATACCTGTACCAAAGAAAGTTGGAAGTTACTCTTCTTTTTCTATGCTTTTTCTTTTCTGATTTTTTTTCCATTTTTCCTTTTTTTCTTTTTGACCTTTTTGTATTTTAATCTTTTTGAAATTTAATAAAATTCATAAAAAATAAGTGATATTTCACTTTATTAGAAAACACACCATAGCAAAGGGGACCATTTTAAAAAGGAAGTGCACACTGCTTCATCTGCTACCCTGCTTGGTAAAAGCATGCAATTTCTCCAGTGCAAGTCATGCATCCTGTTGGTGAAGCCACCCAAGCAACCTCACACTACCATTTTGCTGCTTTTTGTTGTATTGCAGAGAAAGGGACATTTCACTGACTCCCTGTGCTTCGCTTGTGCTCTGTCAGATGTAATACTCTTGTGCAGTGCACAACCTGAGCAACTATATGTGTTGGTCCTGGTCACCCTCACAAAATAAAAACAGGAGGAAGCTTAGTCATACAAAACTTATTATTGGCAGAAGCAGAAAGCAACAACAACCTGTAGGTTTCTCCTGAAATTCAAACCAATATGGTGATAAAAAGCAATGAGTAGAAGGAAAGAGACATGCCCTTAGCAGCCTCAACTGGCTAACAGGAACGAGCAAACACTAAGCCTTGATCACCAATATTACCAAAATCATGTATGAAGCATTGTATATATGCTAAGACTTGTATCAGGAGATGACATCAAACACTACTTTAAAACTGAAATAGCTAAGGATGAATATATAGTCTGCCTCTACAGTGGGCTGGAGACTAAGGCTGTGTCACGTTCCCTAAAAATTGTTGGGAGGGGTGTGTCTTCATGCCATGGCTAGTTGGACATATGGATGAGCATTTACACCTTCAGTTGGACATAGAAGTATGTTTGTGATCGATTCTTTCCCTCTTGAATCTTAGAAAACTTTGAACCAAACACAAAATCTCCCCACCCAATCTCTCTGTCTGTTTAACCTTAAGAAGGGAGAAGAGTTATGTTTACTCTAAGAATTTAGCTAAATGTCTCTCCTAGGTTCTGTACCTGAAGTAAAACTGTAGCTTTAGGTTACAATCAGTTCTGTCACCTTCTGATCCAGTGAGAATCCCTAGGGATTTATTTGTGCAGAGGTAACTGTTAAGCTCAATATTATCCATTGGCTAACTATTACCTCAAATATTATGCCCAGTTTGGGGTATATTTTAAAAAGTACTGAGAAATGGGAACAGGTGAAGAGAAGGGGACAAGGATAGAAAGTATGAAGAAAGATTGAGGAACTGAGGATATTAAGACTTGAGAACTGAGAGAAGATATGATAACACTAATCAATGGATGCCACATAGAAGAAATTTTCTTGTTTTCTATCAACTCAGAGTGCAAGAAATGGAGTAATGGATTTAATTTACAGGAAGGGAGATTTTGATTGATTGTTAGGAAATACGTATTTTCTAAAAGTAAGAGCTTGACAGTTGAAGGAATTACCAAGGGAGATGTTGTACTCCCTTTCATTATGTTTAAGCAGAGACTGGACAGCCATCTGTCATGGCTGCTTTAATTTCATGGAACAGGTGGTCACAAACAGTGGCCTAAATATTCCTTCCAAGTCTTTCTATGATTTGTGTTTCATTTAAACATGATAAATACATAATATTTTGTAGATGTCATTACAGGATAAGAGCACAGACAGTGCAAATTATGCGATAGTGATGAAAGTGAATATTGTTGTATTTGATTGATGTCCATCTGTTATAATTTTTTATTCTGTTCCATTGAATATTAATATGCTATTACATCCTCTAAAAACATGGAATTCCAGAAAACATCAAAGTCACTCATTCCCAGTACTTTGGAAATAAACTTAATTATCTTCTTTTATGAGGATTACATACATCTATTTCCTTTCAGGGTAATAAATGTTATGAAAAACATAGAAGTAGAGCAAGCCAAAGAAAATAAGGCATGAAATCTAAACTAGCTTGCATCAACATCCTTCACTGTACATCTTAAGTCTCTTCTGTTCTTGCAAAGAATCCTTGCTTTGATCACAACCATATACCACTTGACGCAATGGCTTTTCTTGTCACCTCTGTATTTTTGAGTATCTTATCATCTCTATTGAGCTATGACTCTGTCAGTTTTTCCCTTTCTCTTGACCGATTTCTTCTTCGTTCATAGGTTTGTTTTGTAATTTGATCTGCATTCATTTTTCTCTACATACCCAAAGCACCTCAATGTATTTCTTTCATACCACTTTTGTCATCATCATGTCAGTTTTTATTCAATCTACATTCATTCAACATTCATTCATTCTTAATCCAATCTTGTTTGACAACTCACACTTCTTAGATAATCTATTCTTACCATATTCAAATTATTTTTATATTTCTCTGGATATGCCCAACACTCAATTTCATTTAACAGACTGATCCAAAACATGTTCTTATATATACAGGATTTTTGCTTCTTTCAACATTCATTAGTTCATTACAAAAGACTACTGTTTAAGAAAAGCTGTGAAGACCTGACTCCTCATCTAGGCCTTTGACTAGGGAAAGTGAGACTCCTCACTTCATTGTGTTTGCCATCTTTTATTTTTATCTTTTACTGATGTTATTGTAATTTCTTTGCTTGATTGTTGTGAGAGTCATTGAGAGTCAGGTGGCATACAAGTTTAATAAATTATTATGATTATTATAATTATGATTATTTCTATTTTGTAATTACTATCTTTCTACCAGCATTTTCATGCCTTAAACATTTTCTATCCATCCCCCTTCTTTAGTAATCTGTCTACCAATGTACATAAATTTATTTACCTGCTTTAGTCTTTTTGCCATTTCTGTGTTACTTGCAATTGTTCACTCCATTTTATCTCTCAAACACTACTACCTTGGTCTTTGATACATTGATTTTCAGATCCATACTCCTTATTGCATCACCATTCCCTGCAAATCATTTCATTTTTCAGTCAATAACACAGCACTCTCAACATACTAGTATACACACATATTAATGTGCCCAACCAATATACCTCTAATGTCATGACACTACAGGCATTAGTCAAACATTTATCCATAAATGTATTAAATAACCAAATCACATATCTTTTTCCTACTCCATTCTTAATCTGGTACCATTCACTAGGCATTTATGCATGCTTTACTTCCATCATGCGTACTAGAATTGAGTTTAATAGATTATCTGATATAATTATCTGGTTTTACAAGAGCCAAGTTTTTTAAAAAGTTCTGAGAGTTTTCTTTCACTCACCTTCTGTTTCCAGGAAACTGAGGATAATTTGCATATTTAGGAAAATGGCAAAAATGCATCTCTTTCCTGAGTTTTTAATGGTTAACTCTTTTAAAGTAATGTTTGATATTTTATATTTTGTTTTAATTATATTGCATTTTTCTCTGGCATATTCAGGAAGTCATCTAGCTCCCAGCATGCTTGCTTGCAGGCAAAAATAGGTCAGATGTGAGACAGTAAATTAAATTGGAAATGAATCCAGAGAAGATGGCAGTGTTCCTTGTAAGAGACCATAATTCCAGAAAGATGGTTCTGAATGGGATAACATCCTCCCAGAATGAATTGATTGAAAATTCTAGGAAACATGTAGAAGGCCTACATAGTTTATGTCCAGATCTTATGAAATAGGTCTTATGTCCTTCATTACTTTGAAGGCCTATATACAGGTCTTACAAAATAGGCCTCTTTCTATAGGAAGCACCATATTTACAGTACTGGTATCATCTGAGGAGGTTTGCCTACAGATGCCACATAATTCTCCACTAATTTGGGATATAGTCTTCTCTGCTGGTGCTTCAGCTTTTTGGAATGTATTCTCTGAAGAACTGAGGGTGTTACTATCTTTATTAGCTTTTTAAAAGGTTTTTAAAACACAGTTTTGCACAGACTTTTAAGTCTTAATTATTAATTTTGTTTAAGTGCTATTTTAACTGTTTTAATGTCTCAATTTTAAATTGGTATTTCTTGTAAACCACTGGGAGATTTTAGTAAAGGAGGTATATCAAGTCAGATATAAAATAAACACTTTTTCTGTTAAGAAATTGTTTAGAGATCTTGTGTTCTATTGGATTTTGTCATTAATAATAGGAGTGCAACATTTAAAGCAAACGTCACAGAGTGAGGCTGAATATTATGAAAAAAAAGTTTTATTTGACTAACTTTTATGATCATTGTCAAAGTTTTCTGCTTGTTTAATATCCTCTTTTGCTTCTTTTTTTCTTGCTTATTTCCAGCTTGTTGACATTATGTTAAAATATATATGTCTGCATCAATTAGATATTCTTTGAAGATATATATGAATATAGAATAACTATAGAGTTGTACATTAGAATTGTAGCCTTTGCAAAAGTTATACAGAACAATTATCTCTTACTAGCACCTCATTTTTTTATTCCTTGGAAATTGGCCCTACTAACTATAATTTTCATAACATAAAAACTCATAAGTTTTATTTTCAGAGCACAATAAACTCATAATTATTTCTATTGTAACGTAAGAAAATTACTCCCTTGGACTGAGCATGACCAGCCATGCAGTTTACTTGGAAACATGTAGAACTGGTTTGCCATTACATTTTTCTGAGATATTTTTCAGCTTTAGAACAATAAAATTATCTGATATTTTCCATCCAAGTATTAAATAGGGTCAACCCAAGAGAAGATTGGCCAGGTATTATCCAGTTCTGTCCATCTAAGAATTAAAATCCACCCTTCATCCTCCCACTCCTCCAGATTTGCTCAAATGGCTTAGAAGCCTCTCTGGGCAGAGGTGAATGGCTTTTGAAGGAGATGCAGTGGGAAGGGGAACAAAGGAAAATCCCACCACAAGGGCCCATAACACTCATGTGAGGAAAATATGTGTTCTTTTTCCCTTCCCCTTCTTGTAGAACAGTATAAATATTAGGGCATCTATTTTGCCTATGAGGGGAGTGTCTCCCACTAACACTTGGAAGGGTCCCCCTCCAGTACATACTGTCCAATAAACACTGCAGGGAAGCCTTGTTTATTTTGCATTTGTGTCCTGCATTTTGATTCCACTCTCATGTTGAAAATAAATCAGGGAGCTTAGTGGCCATTCTTTATATTACTTCAGTCTCCAGTATAAAGTATTTTGATATATTTGAAAAAAAAATCAACAAAAGTAGCATGCTCTGGCCCTAAGAACAAAGTCAGGTACCAAAGTACAGCCAAAAAGATGCTATTAAGGGAACATGAAGAATGATCTTCAAGACCCATAGTAGGCTTCTTCTGAGAAATGAAAACTTGCAACTATATTAAGATAATTCTGGACAGCTGAAAAATAAAAAGTTGTGTTATAAGAGACTAGTGGGTTTTTAGTGGAAAATAAGGTACCACAAACATTTCATGAACAGGGTGGTTTTGTTCTGGTCTGTTCTATTTTATTGCCAGTGCTTTGAATTATCCACTTTTGGGAATACCTTGTGAGTCAACCAGATAAGTAGTGATGTGTCAGTCAGATATTTGCATATTTTTTTCAAATAATTTTATTACGTTTCAGTAAAAAAATAAGATATAAAAAAATCAAAAAGAAAAATAGCAGAAAAAATTCAGAAAAGAGAAAGCAACTTCCAGCTTTCTTTGGTATAGGTATAGATATAAATATATTCACCTCTTGCTCTACTATTTAAAAAAATTACATATTAGATCTATCTCTTACTCTAATATTTAAGGAAAATTACAAATGAGTTTATATCAACAAAAAGAATTTAAAAAATCAATACAAAGTATTTCTATAGTTATAGAATAAATCAGTCATCAAATCCCAAGATCAAATTTTTATTTTTTCAAGCCTCAAGTAAAAAGTTCAAGAGTGGTTCCCAAACAGAAACAAAGCCTGACACTGTCTTTTCTTTAATCAACATATTTCCACCTGTTTATCCATCATACCTAAAAGAAAAGTCTCTGGTTTCAATTATACCTCATTTTTAAAAAAAGTTTAATCAAAATGCATATCCCAATATTTCTTAGCTTTCTCATGAGTCCATCATAAACGGTAGAAGGTGCCTTCACACTGGTTACATTTCCAATATACATTTGAAACTCCTTTATACATCTTGACATTTTATCTGGTGTCATCATTTTATAGACATTTTCTTTTAAATTGTAAGAGTAAACTTCAAGCCTTTATTCCACATATTTCCCATTAATTCAACATTATGTTGTATCCAAAAAATTTTGCCCACTTAAATATACAATCTTTAACATCTTCCATGTTCATCTTCAACAAAAGTTTATACATTTTGGTGAAAACAGAAGTACATAAAACATATTCAAAGTCAGTTTTTTCAGAGGTAAATTCACAACTTTTCTTATCTAGTTTAAATCTTTCCAACAACTGTACATAAGTAAACCACTGACAAATATAACCTTCCAATTCTAAATCTTCTCTCTTCTTTAAGTTGGATTCTCCTTCAGAAAACAGTAGTAAATTCAAAGACGTCAACCATGCTTGTTTAAGTGTCATTTCTCTTCTATAAAAAGCTTCTTGGGGTGATAACCACAGAGGAACTTTTGAAGACAATCTTGCTTTATATCTATTCCAAACTCTCAGTATGGCACATCTAATAAAATGATTTTTAATCAATATTAACTTTAATTTTGTCATATCACAAATATGCATGCCATCCAAATCTTAAATCATGTTCTTCTGATTCCAATAACCTCTTATTTTTTAAAATCACCCACTCTTTCATCCATACCAAACAACAAGCATCAAAATATAGCTTTAAATCCAGAAGACCTAACCCACCTCTTTCTTTAGCATCCTGTAAAATTATATTTCTTCTTCTTTTTTTTCCTTGCCATTCAAATTTATAAATATATTTTTGCCATTGTTTAAATGGTACATCACTTGTCAATACTGGTATTGTCTGAAAAAGAAATAACATTCTAGGTAAAACATTAATCTTAATTACTGAAATTCTACCTAACAATGACAATTGTAACTTATCCCATCTCAATAAGTCTTTCTTAATATCATTCCAAACTTTAACACAGTTATTCTGATATAACATACAATTCATATTAGTCAATGTAACTCCCAAATATTTAACATTTTTTCTCAATTTTAAAGCCAGACTTTTTCATCATTTCTTGGTCATGTATAGTCATATTTTTAACCAACATCTTTGTTTTTTTGCTTATTTACCTTAAATCTAGCAAGTGTACCAAAGTCTTTCAATTTCTTAATTAAACATTCTATTCCAGTTTGAGGTTCCTGTAAAATCAACACTAAATCATCTGCAAAAGCTCTTAATTTATAAACCTCTTTTTTAATTTACAAGTCTTTTATATTCACATCTTGTCTTATATCTCTATTTAACATTCCAAAACTATAACAAAAAGTAAAGGAGACAAAGGACATCCTTGTCTTGTTCCTTTCTGTATCTCACAAGGTTTTGTTAACTCATCATTAACAATAATACTTGCCTTCTGAGAAGTGTATATCCATTTAATCCCTTGAAGAAAATTCTCACCAAAGTTTATATCTTCCAAGACTTTAAATAAAAATGTCCAATTCAAATTATTTTTTTATTATTTTATTTTTATTTATCAAATTTGTCACCATCCATCTCATGAAACGACTCTGAGTGGTTTACAGCAAGATAAAAATTCGTTAAAATGCAACATAAAAAAATACTAAAAATAAATAGGTTCCAAGAAGATGGAAAATTGGTGAGTAATTCCCAGGGAGCATCATCAGGGGGCTAACCACCCCCAGGGATGCGTAGAACCCATATCAACCCATGCAAAATTATCAAAGGTTTTCTCCACATCCAAGAAAACCAATGCTAGTTGCTTCTCATTATGTTGTTGTAGATATTCTACTATATCCAACACAGTTTTCACATTGTCTCTCAGTTGCATTTTGGGTAAAAAGCCATTGGTCTTCATGTATAAAGTCCAACAAAATCTTCTTCAATCTATCTGCTAATATTGATGTAAAAAGTATATTGTCATTATTTAGCAGTGAAATTGCTCTATAGTTCTTAGTTATGGTTGGATCTTGGCCCTCTTTCGGTAGAAGTACTGTATTAGCTTCTTTCCAGGTCTCTGGTATTGCTGAGCCCCTGAAAGAGAGTTCATCCCCTGCAGACATTTGCATATATCAGCAGATCTGTCTTTGATCTAATGCATGCATAACTCCTTTTAATTGAATTTATAAAGAATCTTTTAAAAACAGATTAGCTCTGATCTCTCTAATTATGGGTGGGGAGGCATTCTTGCCGCTTGAATCTCTATAGTTCTGCTGATGCTTCTGGATTAAAATGTATTCAGGTAAAATTGTCAGGTAGCACGAATGGAAAGATATACAAGGTGCAATGATATATTCAGTCAATGTTTAACTGAGCTATAGTTTACTCAATCCACTTTCTTGGGTGTGCATTAAATTTAGTACATTAAATCATGAACTAAAGATAATACATGTAGCCCACTAGCTAAAATGTAGCAGGTTGATTAATGATTCAGTATCATGCAAATACAGGGCCATTTTAATAATTTGAAAAGGTGATTCTGAAGTGAAAAGCATAGGAACATTAAATTTAGAAGTGGCAGAATCTGTATAAAATGCTATTGTTAACATCACTATAAATCTATAAACATGGTTACATAACCATGTTTTTGAATGTGCTGTAGCTGGATGGCTTCATAAAGCCAGCTTAAGGACCACAGTGATTGTGTTCATACAGTGCAGTGTGTCACTATCTTCAGACCTTTAGGAGATGTTTATGCTTATGCCAGATCCTCTTATTTATGCAAGGAATAGAAAGTTTGAACATCTGATTTGTTTTTCATTTATTTGACTTCAGTTATGGATTGCGGGCATTTTCTTTTCTTAATTTAGAAGCTTTTACAGAAATTATTTTAAGTTTTTTTTTTCCCCGATTCTCTGCCCCCATTCTCCTCAGATGTCAAAGAACAATTAAATTTCAGCTTTAATTCTAAAATAACACCAGCAAGGAGAAACCCATTAGCACACCTTCTGGCCTTCTTTGTTAATCACAAAAAAGCAAAATATGACATGATGTGTGAAAAATAAAAATTGATTAAAATTAGCATTTTCCTAGTGCTCTCAATATGTTTAAATATTGATTTGTGCATGTCTCCATTATTTTTAAAAATTATAGCATATGCTTTATAGTCCTCCCCCCTTTTTTTTTTTTTCAAAATAACTATTTTATAGTTCTTGTCAAAATGAAAATATGCTTGTAGGAAGGCATTGTGAGAATATCATGCACCAAGAATGTCTCCAGTGTGCAATCCAATGAATGAAATGGGAGAAAAGGAAGAACCTTGCATTGAAAACTTCCTTAGACAATGTTGCTTAGGCTGATGGCTTTCCCCCCAAATCTGCCTGTTGCAAATACAAACATCTCAGCTGCCTTTCCTACTCTGTGTTATGCTGTGTTTTAGACAAAAGGGAGGCATCTGGCAGGAATGAGGGGAAGTAACTGAGAAAATCATTTAATTCATATTAGGGAAAACTACACAAAAATGTATACATTCAAGGAAATGTATGCATATATTAGGGAAATTTGTTTACAAGCACTGCACTCTTGAGAAATTGCAAATAAAAATGTGTTTGTCTAATGAATTGTGTTCCCAAATACACATTAACCTGGATGAACAATTTTTTTAAAAAAACTGATAAATGCAGGAGAAATAAAACAAACAGGATTCACAAATGGAAAAATAAGAAACTGGAAGAAACTTAAATTGATATTTTTCCCTTTTGAAAAGAAGGTTGCTCCCTTGATTCAACCTCTACAACCTGTAGAGAAGGATTCTAAATGCCAAATCATGTGTTGGTTTGAAACAGAATTTATCAGTACTTATGAGATTCTGGAAGAAATTTTGCAAACATGTGTTTTGCAGCAGTGGAAAAATAAAACATTTTTAAAAGGTGCATCCTATAACAAATATAACTATTCCAGCCAACAAGAAATGGAAGTCAGGACACATGAAACTTTGTGTCCCTTTTAACAACGTCCAAGAAACGATTGCTGTTGTTAGTGGTTCCAAACCTAGGATCTTCGGGATTGTTGGCCCAATTCCTATTACACCCACCCAGTGCAGCTAATGATGAAGGATGATGTGGTAGTCCATCAGTATCTGGGCTACATTTTCTTGATATTGTATTTCTACCCCTCTGGAAATAACTCATAGTACAGAGCAATAATGCTGAGTAAATACTTCTTTTCAATCATCAGATGCTTCTTTTGACTAAATCTCAGTTCTGGAGTTTATTGCTTCTCTTTCCATTCATAAGCAGAGGGCAATAATATTGAACTGGCAGAGATGTGATAAAGCTTTATTTCTAAAATTGTATAAAATCCCTTTGAGATCTCCAAATAGTGGGAGACTATGCGCTGCAAAGTTTGACTGTTTTATTATTAAATAAATTTTTCATATTCTGACTTGGAGGGGGAGAAAGGCATCTCCTGCAAATCATCAGTGCTCATAACAACCTGTTTTCTTTTTTTCAGAATATACGCACTGCCCATTTTTCTTTCTGCTTTCATTAGCTAGCATAAATTGTTTTATTTTTCATTTGCATGTGAAACCATTTATTTTCCCCAGCCCTTTAAAAGAAATCTCTAGCAAATATGGCCTTCATTTCCCATATGGTCAATCACTTGTAGACAAGTAAAATGAAAGCCAGCATGGCAGAAACCCACAAGATCAACTCTGGTGAGGTTGCTGAAGTGTGCTCTGTGGATTTTAATTTGAATCATTGTCTTGATCCCTCAGTAGCTTCCCCATTGCTGTGGATTATCAGTATGCTTGAAAGGCTTTTGTTATAATTTTTGCTGGGCAGTTTTTATGATCATTTATGTCACTTAACATGGAGAAATAAGCCTTTATTATTGTCTTATGAAAGCTGAAGGGGAAAAAAGCCTTCTTTCTGTCTTCTTAAATCACCATTCGATGATCCAGCCACACAAACACCTACAGACACCTTTTTAAGCAAACAGAATATATAGCAGAAATGTCTATGTTATGTTCAGGGTCATCCAGTCGGTATATTTGAAGGTGGAGATTAAAGGTTATATGCCTGAGGCAGGGCTGAACTTCACATAATTCTTGCATCTCTTTCATCCTAGGGTGTTTTCTCAGGAATCATAAGATTAGCAGGCTTCAATAAAATGGTGAAGAATGACATCCATAGGTCCACCTTTCTATCCCCAAAGTCTGTAAGAATAAAAAAAGAAGAAGAATGTCTTCAGGTCAATGGCTCTTTTCATAAGACAAGGAGAGAGATATCTTTTGTGCAAAATATCAAGGTTTGGTATGTAGACAGAATGTATATTATGATCATATACTCTTCCCATAGCAATTTGCTATGAATGGGGTACTGATAAGTCATATCCATTGCCAGCTGCCAGAAACAAAAAGCCAGACATAGATTGATCTGATTTTTTCCAAGTTTCACTTGTCTTTATTCTAAAATTCAGCCCATCCTGCTTTTGCCACACCACAGTTATTTATATTTTGTAAATAAATAACACTTATCCATTACAATTGATTCTGTGGTTTTTCTGAAGAACTGCTGTTCAGGTATAACCAAAGTGACTGGGTCTGATTCATTCTTGCTTTTCAACAGTAGAATACATCCTATTTATCCATCAAACAGGGGTCCTAATCAGTAGTGGTTGTTAAGAAATAGCGGTTAAGTTTTCCTTTTTTGACCCGTTACGTTTAGAATTAATATATTATTTGTAAAAAGTACCACTGGGTACAAATGAATGACTGACATAAGCCTAACCCTTAGATTTGATTTAAGTTAAATCTTTCAAAGTATCTGGAGATACAAAATTTTACAAAAGTTACTTGGGTAAGGGGAAAAAAATGAAACAGAAGGCATGTCACAAAATGTGACCCCAATGCATCACCCAAGTGTTTATATTTATCAGTGGTGCATTATTTACAATAGTATACGGTATGACACACATTCCAGTCCTCAGCCAGCAACAACTCATTATGCACAGCTAGTCATAGATTAAGTGGAACAAACCTTAATAAATTATATAAGCAAGGAAAACAATGTTTTCAATCTGTAAAAAGTACTTTCTCAAATTATTGGATGAATAACTTATAAATTGTTTTTCTCTGTCCTTTTTTATATACAACAAAGATGGAAAACCTTTGTTTTGTGCCTGGCATCCCAAGATTTTGTCACTGAAACTGCAAAACTATGTTAGCACAATATTTCATTATTATTTTTTTAAAAGCAATAAACTAAGTACCACTGGTCAGGATCTGTGGGCAAAGGAATAGATCTTAATTTTGAAGGGATCTTAAGAGAATTCACCCCTCACTAAGTGCAGCTGGTAATTCTGTGAATGCTAAATGTAAACACACATTCAAGTTGATGGTAAAATCTCATACTCAGGGTCTTTTTTTATTATTATTTTCATTTTATTAACCCTATGTTCAATTTGGCCATCTATCTGAATTCAGCAACAACAAAATCCACTTGACCATTAATAGACATTGTGTCGTTCTTATGTTCCCTTTATTATATTTTTCCCCAAGCAAATAATTCTTCCCAATTTATTATATTTTTGCCATAATATGTACCATTTTTGTGGGTTTTTAAATTGTGGATTATGCAATTTTCTATAAAAGAAAGATCTTGCATAATCCACAATTTAAAAACCCATTAAAAATAAAGATCTTTCCGCAGGCTTAATAGGTAAAACTTTGGTAAATTTATATAAAATTCATATCAAACACACACACATGGGCATGTGTGTGTGTAAGTATGTATAAATTCACTCTTAAATGAGATATTCTGCAGACTTTCTAGAAAGAACTGGATCAGAAAACTTCATTTGAGATAAGGTAGGAGGTTCTATGCTTCCTTCATTCTGATCTATTTCTTGTATAAGAATGTTGCCAATCACCTTTTGCTCTAGCAAGCATTACTGTTCCTTGTCGGTAATCTTCCCTGCACTGTATAATGAAATACTGTATATTGAGGATGACCACAGCTTTTATTTCAAACCAGAGAGACAATTAGGAACAGTGGCCCATACTGTGGCATTAAATAAGGTTTATAACAGCAAGGATCCGTAATGATAATAATTGTTATAGGATGTTAACCTTCCTTGGCTTTGTTGTTGCTGTTGACTATAAAAGACCAACTACTTGTCAAGTATCCAGAAATCACCAGTTTTAGAGGAATTATCTACTGTAGAGTTCATTTGCTAAGTGAGACACCTGGGCACAACAGGGTAAAATTACACATGAGGGGTGTATGAGAACATTCCAAAAGTATCAATATCTTCATAAAGAGGATAGAAAAATCTTAAATTTAAACTAATTGGAATATGGAAAAAGCAAACAAGTTCACCAAGCCACGGAAAGAAACTTCTATAATTTAAGAAAGAAATAAAGCTTGGGTTTGGCTCTCAGTATTAAGCCTTGTTTATGATGCTAAATGAGGATTTCCATTCACTTTTTCTTAATCTTTAATAGCTATATTACACATACTGTAAGCATGTCAAGGCCCTCTCCATGTTGAGAATAGCTGTACCGCTTTTATTTAGCTGGAGTAGATAGAGAATTTTGTTTCCTTAGTACTTTATGATCACAGTTTGCCAATCCTTATCCAGTCCTAAGCAAGATAAATAGAACAGTCTTGATGATGGCAAAATGCTCCTTTGAGGATTTCCATGGGCCTAGAATTTTCCAAACTCTGGGTAAAATATGCAAAATGCATTTTGATATTTGGATTCATAGCATTCTAGTTACTTAAAAGAGCTTTCTCCCATCCCTTTCAGAGATGGCTTTACTTGCTATCAGGCAGGAGAATTTTAAATGCTATCTGTGAAAGATGAGCAAATATTTTTCAAAAGACACAGTGATAAATGAGGAAGCTTTAGAAGTATTTCTGACCCTATTTAAATTCAACAGCTGAGCATCTGTAATACAGCACTGGGCATACCGCTATCTGAAACACCCTTTTGTGGGTCTGAAAAGGTTAGCTGGTTCTCTTGATATGCAAATTCAGTTCTCCTTACTCTACCCTTCCATTTCAAATACAGAAATTGATTGGAAGGGGGAGAGAAAAGAATGTTGCTGCTTATAATTGCAGCTGTCTATTTCTCAGTGTGTGTGTTTTGGTACTTGAGTTCTCCTGCGTCCTCCTTCCTATCTTGAATTAACAAGTGCTCTCATTTGCTGCTTGGACACAGCCAAGAATTGCTCTCCACAGGTAGCACTGAAACAATTGAAAGAACACTTTATAATTCTACAAAGGGACAAGCAAGGGAGCACTCAGCAGCAGGTAGGGGAAAATATATGCCACCTTGCATTGAATGATCTGCAAATGCAAATTAATGGGCACTATCATGACTTGTGCCTACCCTTGGGAGGTAAAAGTGCAAAGATTTAAAGAGCTGCATTTCAAGCTGATAAGTATGTACTTTGAACCTTGCACAACTGAGTGATGTCCACATGATGCCATAAGAGAGTGGGAATTGAGGTACTATAGCTGATGTTGTAGCACGACACTTTCTTGTTGGTTTCAGTGGATGTCTAAGCAAAACGTTTCAAAATATGCAATGTTATCTTGGTGGTTTCTGATTACGCCTGAAGTGGTTTTTAAAAAGTATATTCCAATGAGAAACCATTTCCTTCATTCACCGGATGAAGGTTTCTTAGCTGACAGTAACACTTAGCAAGAGTGAGAACTACCCAGTGTTGTCAGGGTCACTTTGAGACATTAATGAAATTAAGATGCACAATTCCTCTGTCAGGTAAGTAAATAGCATTCTTGTTCTTATAGACAGGGGAAATGAAGCGCAGGAGGGTTTAAGTGACTTGCCCAAGGTCGTGCTATAATGAACATTGGTCCTTGAGCTGCATATTTAAGGTCTGTGGCTTTCATGCTCAAGATGTACTTCAGGCCTTCAATTCGTATTTGGTTAAAGCAAATTATCCAAACTGGCACATATACAAGACAACTCTCTCTCTCCCATTGGCAGGGGACATAGCTCTCTGGTATCTTACGTAAAATATATTGCCACTCATATCTAATTCTGAGTAGTTAGTACCTTGTTTATTTCATGTATATGCAGTCTAACTGATAAATGCTTCCAGAATAGTTTTCAAATGTACAATCACTATCATAGTAATAAAACCAAAATAATAATAAAGCCAATGTGCATTTTAAATGCCAGCAATAAACTAATAAATATGTTAAAGAGCAAATTCATGATAGAAAAGGAGATCACAGCTTGGTGTTAAATCATTTGAACAGCTTATCGCCACTGTAATGGTCAAACAATCAGGACAAACAAGAGAGCCTAACAATTCTTTTGTTTGGACTATAAGGCAATATATTTTAAGAGCACCATATATAGCACCAAAGATCAAGGAAACCTGTGGCCCTCTAAATGTGGTTGAATTATCGACCCCTGTTGTCCCTGATCAACAACCACGCTGTCTGGGCTGATGGGAGATGCAATCCAGTCACATTTGAAAAGCCACAGTTCCCATCTATACACTATACCTGACACGTGACAAATTACATGTTCGTGTCCCTTCTTGTAAGGTCTATGTTTCTTTTAATTATAGATATTATGCTGGTCAAAACATGCAATGCTGTGTTTGTGTTGCTAATAACACTTTTTTACAGGAATAATGCCCCCAAATGCTTAGTTCCATCATATCACAACCCATTTACTCCTGACATTTCTGTGTCCAATAAGAAAGTCTGAAAGGGATGGTATGCATAGTTTGTTAAACACAGATAGAAAAGGTAAAGACTTTGAATCAGACTTGGCTCCTAATGAACTTCATAGACATGTTTATATAGTTTTCTTAGGAAAAAAATGCAAGTAGTTTGTCGCTATTTTTTCAAGGATGATTTCAAATAATTAGTATTGTTTCACAGTCGTCCTGAGATTTCCTGGTGATCTAACCACTTCCAACCGTGATTCATTTTTACCAGATCACATGTTTACCACATGAGCCAAACATGTGACTAATAAATCTTGATATTACTGGTCATGTACAGACATCATCTTCAGATCTTCCTCAATATAGAAAGGACAGGAATTAATAGGGCAGGACTGATATCTTGGGACCCACAGTGGTAAAAATATGTGTATTCTATACCCCAGCATTTCTGTATCTTGTTCAGAAATATTAACTGAACAATTTAGCAATTCTGTACACATGGAAGTCAGTGGAACTTACTGACATGTAAGATCTTTGGCTTAAAGCCTAAATGTCCATGTTAAAAAAAGGATTCTAATTGCATTAACGGATGGAATTCTAGATGTTTCTCTTGTTTTCCTTGTCAATCAACCTGATCTGAAAGTTAAGCGGTTTTCATATTATTATGCTGAAAAGGCATATAGTTGAGATGATAGATTAAAAATAATTATGCCATAATACAAAATGAAACAACTGTATTATTTCCTTATTATTTGGATGATGATGATGATGATGATGATGATGATGATGATGATGACGACTATGACAACAGTTATTTCCATTTCAAGGAGAAAAATTACATATATCATATTTCTATATCAATATATTGATATCTCCCTCTCTCATTGGGTTTATGCTATATCTATCTGTCTCATTTTATTCTTGCTAGTTTGGGTAGAATGTCATGCTACTAATTCTCAGAAATTTTCATTTTGTGTATTTAAATCTTTTTTTTTAAATGATCACTACACAATCAACATTTTAATAAAAGAGGACATTAAACAGAAAAGACAGCAACAAGGCTGTTTTTGGCAAACTTCATTAGTAGCATGCCTAGGCCAAAATAGCTTTCCTTTTTGGTATTTTGATCATCCAGTGATGAAACCTATGATCCAGAAAAGCTCATAATAATAATAGACTATATTATTACTACTATAAATGTATTAGTCTTTAAAAAGCCACAAGACTGTGGTTATTTTTTAATATGAACATATAAATGTCAAATGTTATGCTAAGGATAGATAGCTTTATTTTACCTTTTCCCCTTTCTACATTTTATCAAAAGTATATGGAGTTTTTGAGCGATCACTTTTCTATTTGCTCCTCAAGAGGCTTTAACTCTGCTCTCCAACAGCTGATCACAGACTCTGCATGAAATCAAACAGCCCCTTAATGTGAGAGCTCCAGGGGATATGCCTGAGCTGATGAGACAGACTGTCAGTCAGATGCCTCTAAAATAATTTGTTTCCCTTGAAGAATGGTGTTCTATCTGTAGAAATGCTTGTCAAGAACTGCCCCCCCCACCCCACCCTGCAAGTCTTCTCACTTCTGCCCTGCATATTCCTCTTCACTTTCTGAATAATTGTAGCACGGGTTTGATTTTTTCCCATACCTCTTTCCCTCATAGATATCCTTTTTTTTCCCTCCCACTTCTGCCCTGTATATTCCTCTTCACTTTCTGAATTACTGTAGCACAGATTTGAATTTTTTCCCATGCCTCTTTCCCTCATAGATATCTTTTTTTTTCTTCTAAACACTGACGTTGTTGTACTGTGATTTGCTCAGCTCATAAAGAAAATGGAACAGAGTAGCAATCCAGAACTAGTTGCATAGCAGCCATTTCATAAAATGCTATTTTCCTTATTTTTTATTAAGTTCCTTTTTAATAGTGTGGAAGGAAGGAAGGAAGGAAGGAAGGAAGGAAGGAAGGAAGGAAGGAAGGAAGGAAGGAAGGAAGGAAGGAAGGAAGGAAGGAAGGAAGGGAGGGAGGGAGGGAGGGAGGGAGGGAGGGAGGGAGGGAGGCAGACATTATATAGGAAAGTTACAAAATAAGCCTATTTTACCATGAGCATATTCTGAGAAAATACTGGTTTGCTTCTAGACTTAGTGGTACTTAGAGAGTGGTTGTGTAGTCATGATGAATGTAGGTCCTACTGACTTCAGTAATCTATTCTAAGTTGGAGTCTTCTGTGTGCAAGTTGGAACCTGCATTGAAGAACCTGGTGGAGAAAATAAGCTGTATCACACATTACAATGAGAGAAATCCAAGTTACTACACTCAGAAGGACCTACAGCAATTGTGATTCCCAAATGGGGAGTACCTGTATGATATGTGTGTTTAGAAGCAAGTATTGATCATGATTGTACTCTAGCAGCAAGTACATATTTAAACTCTCAGAAATGCTTTGGAATGGGTGATTTGCAGTGTAAATAAGAGCAGAATACTAACATCTCTCTTCATCCATACTGTATAGCCCTATGAAACACTTCAATGTCTTCTATTGCAACCCCTTGAAAAACAAGACTTGTTCCCTGAAGATCTGCTGGATCAGCATACAGTGAGTGACACAAGGGACTGCAAATGGACAAAGGGGCTGGTAGTACTCAGAAAACCCATTTTCCTGAAGAAATTGTTCTTGCACCAGAACCTGCTCCTATGCTCTGGAGACCACTTTACAGGTTCCTTGGGAGACATATAGGGCCAAGCTGCAGAAAGTCCACTAAGGCTGCTCTGTCTGTAATTTTCTGTTAAAGGCATGTAACAGAAAATCATACAAACCTAACTTCTGCCCCTACATATGTCCATACCCTGCATCCAGGTCTGTCCTTACTGAAGAAACACATGTAATCTAATTCCTACAGCTCTCTTTGCCTGATTTGGCAGCCCCAATTCCTACTACAGTTCATTTCTTGGCCAGATAGAACTCTTAACTATGTTCATTGCAGGGCTTTTAATATGCTCTTCAATAATATAGTAAGGGAATTTGGAAAGTTTGAGGGATCACCCTTCTTATGAATGCATTGGTCACAAGTCACAACAGGGATTGAAAATCACTACAAGATTCTCTGGACGTGTTTCTTAATATCTTTGGGATCCAGGGCTAGTAAAGTAACTGATGTCTCTCTGGAGTATATATTCATAAATCATGGAGCATGGTAGACAGATGAGCCAAGAATGGAGTAGTTTTCTCTAGTAACAAGTAATTAACCATATGCAAACTGAAGATAGCCTAGGCCTGAACAGAAGCAGGCTTTACTAGAATGCAGTGGGAAGAAGAGATTTCCCCCCCCCCTCCCCAAATCCTTGCCTCATGATGTTCTTGAACATTTGGTTAATCACAGTGCAGATCTTGGTAAAATTAGTTAAATAAAAGTGTGGTTCAAGTTTACCTAATAATTTTATCTCCAATTGCTTACTCCCTCTCCCTCCCTTCCTGGAAGGTGAAATTGTCATTCACTTGCCTTAGTATTTTTGAAAGGATTACACATTATATGGAAGAAATCTGTAGCCTTTACATTACAGGTTAAGGATATTCTCATGATATAAAAAACATTGCTTGAAATTTTCTTCAGTGCTATTTCACACATATTCTTATCCAGATAATCTCTACACAGGGAAAGATAAAGGTTTATTTTGCTGTAAATAAAATGGGTAAAATAAAGTACAATTTTGAGAATGTGTATACCTTTTGCTCAAATAGAGATTCTCTTTCTATAGTCACCAATGGAATATCTGTAATGTTGTTAGCCATGTTTTTCCCAGTTATTTTAATATGATAATACATTAAATACTTAAATAATACAACAGAAGTATTCAGAATGTTCACATGGCATAATAAGCTTCTGGTTATTAACTGTAGGCAGTTAGTTTCTTCATAAATGGATTAGGAGTAGAGAGGGGGCTTTTGCTGCCAGATTGCTGGTGTGTGATGTCTCTAAAGTGTTCTAGGCACTGAGTACAAATATCTGCAAAAGGGTTCTTAGTGAGTCTGCAGACCTTAACACTCCCTCCATAGGAAGACATACAAATCGAAGCCAAGCACACCTTTTCTCACCGCACTTTTAATCTTGCATATTCAGGCAAAATTCCATAGACCTTGGCTTTTTCTCTCAAGAAGACTAAGGCTAATGAACAAATATTGTGCACCTAGTAACTTATAATAGAATTCTATTTACATATATTTCTAGCATTTTTTTTTTTTAGTGACATGACACTTCGAATTAAGAGAAATAGACTGGGTTCACATACTGTAGTAAGGAATAATGTGATGCATTATGTTACACAAACCTAGTCACTGTAATTTAAAAACTATGGTTGATGTTTTGGTGTACAGTGGAAACCCAACCCATTGTGGTTTGTTCAATAAACTATAATAAACCATGGCTAAGTAAGGTGTGTAAGCCAGACTACAGCCTTATTGCTGAGTTCTGTTTTGTCTGGGGGAAGAGAAAAAATTTCTATTTCAGTAAGAAGCAACAAGATTCACACAAGTGATAATATAATTAGCCTTTAATTTTCCATACTTCTCCAAAGTTTACAATATGCTGTAGTTCCTAATTATATTAGTGAAGTTATGTACAAAAATAAAAAGGTATATTCTTATACATAGAAAGTCATAAATATTTTTAATACTCTCTCTTTCATATATATGTATGTAATCACACACACACACACACACGTGTATATGAAAGTGATAAAAATACATAAAATATATAAAAATATACAAAAAATGTGATTTAAGAAAGCAGAGCAGGTTCATCCATCCCTAGCTTGCCAACTGTAATATTTCTAAGAATTAATCTTTTAAATTGTTAAGTTTTTTTTCTGCAGAAATATTCAATCTAGCTGTATTTGGTAGTCATGCAACCATCATTTTTAAGAACTTAATAAAATTATTTTGATATAAATTAGCTAATTTTCCAGAATAGTAACATGGCAGTTGTGTTTGTAGAGGAAGGTTCAATTTGTGACAGGATTTTCAGCAAGCATAATTATCTTATAAACAGATCCATAAATTAAATATGTTCCCATCCAACTGACACTTCATACATTACAAATATTATAAATTATGAGGGATGGAAAAGCAAACTAAAACATGGGTACAGATAGTATCACAGAAAAGATTTAGGAACATTAATATTATCGTAGCAAAATCTGTACATTCATTAATTCCAAATATGTGTGTGTGTGTGTGCCTTTCAGCTAGAATCTTGTCACTGTCAACAGCTTTATTGAAGCTACAATGGGATACAATATGTATGAACAGAAATTTCATGTACTGCAGAGACTCCAGGTGCTATGCCAAATTTTCTCCCCTAGACTGAATGAAAAAATATTTGTTCATTATGGGATGGCTGGAAAAAAAGATATAAAATTCTGGGTTGATGCAGAATTGGGATTTACCCTAATCAAGTGTGTTTTTTGCATTCCTGGATTAGGGTTTTGCCCTAGCATGAAACACAATTGGAAATGGAACTGCTATAGCATGAAACACAATTGTTGGGTACTTAGGAACAGCCTAGCACCAACAGTACAACCAGGGCCACTGCTGGCATACATGGCACCTTTGTGAAGAATTTTATTTAGCACCCTCCCAAAACATTTTTGAAATGTTAAATACAATTACATAACGAAAATTATGCAAAGGCCTACTGGTTCACAGATATAGGTTCTGTCATCAGTCTTGAATGTATGAAGTTGGTAAGACTCTGTTGTTGATATTATACCTCCTTCTCTCTCTCTCTCTCCCTCCCTCCCTCCCTCCCTCCCTCTCTTTTACTTGCAACTGTTTCCCCTACCGCTCCCCATGTAGCACCTTTGTGTGGTGTATAATTTGCACATTGGGTTCAGTGGCCCTGAGCACAATTGTTTTTAGAAGACAAGGTTAAAGCTTGAGTTTGGATGGAAGGAAATAGGAGTTGGTGAATTAATAGGTTTTGCATTAGATGCTTTTTTATACTTGCAAAAAAAAAAAAAAAAGTCATCCTTCCCCAATGATTCTGGGGAAGAATGACTTCTTCTTCTTCTTCTTCTTCTTCTTCTTCTTCTTCTTCTTCTTCTTCTTCTTCTTCTTCTTCTTCTTCTTCTTCTTCTTCTTCTTCTTCTTCTTCTTCTTCTTCTTCTTCTTCTTCTTCTTCTTAGTATCTAATGCAAAACCTATTAATTCCCTTAAAGTTTGTCTTTAAACAAGCTGACAGATGAGACAAAGATCTTCCTCTTCCTAGGATCACTCCTGCAGCCATTATCCTCTTCTTCCTGCTCCAACAAAACACAGTCCCCAAAGTAAGCTTTTTTAATAATGTCTAAAAAGAGATGGGTGAAATATTTTGCACTGCTCAAATATTCTTTCCACACATACTATTGTTCCCAATTCTGATATACCTTTATAGGACATATGTACAAATCTGTTGCACATTATAGGACATATGCATAACATTTACACAGATGTGCGTCATTTAATCAGGAAACCTGTACCTACTAGGAATTTTGACTTATGTAACTATTTATTTGAGATATTATACATATTTTAGCTTCTTCTCAGTTGTCCCTCTTGTGTTCTTTATTGGACACGATTGGCTATGGATGGAGGAAATGACTGAATAGAGCTGTGGTGTCCCAGCTTGTAGTGCAGCTTTATTTACATATATTTAAAAATTGAAATATGGTTGTTCCACTTATTTTCACCAAATTTCACACATCAGGAACTTTTCAATTTCAGTGAATATAAATCTGAGAGAAATGTTTAGCCTCTTTTATGCAATGAAATGTATTGCTAACACACTCATGCAACAGTGTTTTGTTTATAAAGTTTGTTTGTTTGCTTGCTTGTTTTTTAATTAGGCAAAGGTGAAAGAGACACTGGCTGACCAATAGCTGTTGTACCAGCTATAAGACTAAGGACAAAGCTTCCCATAATCCTTTGGGGGTATTTATTTTTATACAGTCCAGCTACTGGAGGAATACTTTGAAGTGAAAGAGCACTGCAGAGGCTTCTGAGACTTCTCTTGCTGAAGCTGAAAATTCCTCCAAATGTTTTTACTTTAACAGGGAAGGCAGTACCAACTTTATTCTCATTTTCCCCCTAGATGTGATACTCTGTGTGTAAGAGTTATAATGTGAGTGAGAAAATGTTGTCATTTTAATAATGTAATTTTAAGTTAAAAACAGTTAACAGCTTTGGGTGAAATAGTTAAGCTTTTATTCAAGCTGGTTTTGCATTTTAAATTTCCACAACAGGATTCAAGAATTCTGAAACAATTCCAAACGTGCTGTTCCAACATTTCAGCACAGATTTTCCATACTTAACCTAAACAAATTAGACAGTGTTTTCAGTCTGGGGTAAATCTGAAGTTTTCTGAAGTAATACTTATTAAATATGTGAGATAGCTAGAGAGAGAGAGAGAGAGAGAGAGAGAGAGAGAGAGAGAGAGAGATACACACACACATACATACACACAAATACACACACTATACATACAAGTAAACACCAATGCAAATGCATTACATATACCTTGTAAGTTCTGCTTTTCTGCTTTTATACTTTATATTGTTCTCCTTCTCTTTCTCTCTGTTTCTGAATATTTTCCTCTTTCTGCTTTCTCACATACATATTTTTCCTTTCACCCTTTCTGTGTTTCATCTTTATCACAGTTATGGCTCTGTACCTTTCCTCCTTTTCTTTTTCCCCATCCTTTTGTTGACTTGTTTTCTTGGCTCTTTCTTCATTTCACTGTATTTGAATGTGCATCTGTTACATGTCCACGTGTGATTGTGATTTTTTTTCCCCTTTTCCTCACCCTTCTTACCCATCCTTTATCTCTTTCCCACTCTTTCTCTTTTTTCCAATTCCATTAACGAAAGTAGATAATAACTTGTGAATTCAAGTGGAACTTCATTTCTTAAACTGCACACTCGTGCTGGAACCCATTAAGCTCAATAGCGAGAAATGAGAGAAATCATAATTATCAGGCCAGTAAAATACATGAAACATAAAATTTGTCAGGGAAAGTAATTGAAATTATTGGAGCAGTTGGGTCTTGGTGCTGTGCAGGCCTGGAGTGATAATGGAAAGGTTATGGGCAATGTTTAGCAATGCTGATGAGGCCCAAGGTGACTCACACCATCACAGTCAGCAACTTTATGCTCTGCTTACATTAATTTGCTAATACATCTTTAGAAATGGCCAGGCTAAAGAGATGTAGAGGTCCATAGAACCCTACCCAAATTCTGTAGTATTTAATGATGCAAAATACTTGCTTTTCTTAATGCAAAATGTTTACCTCACATTTCATACTCTTTTGTCTCTGTTTCCTTTATGCATACACTTGAAATCTGGCCCATTTATTCTCTTGCTCAGCTAAAACTTTCTTCAAAACCCAGTTTATCTTTACTGTAACTGTGACAATTAGTTTTGTCTGATAAGCTTAACCAAGGGAAACTTGGAACAGGACTCAAATTAGCTATTTACTAAGTAGTTACTTTGTATCTGTAAAAGTCAAATATCAATGATTTACTCCAATTGACCTGCTTTATAAGTTTCATTTTTCTTTGGTTTAGTTATGCAGAATGTATAGTAACAAGTAATATGCCACCTTGTTTTCTCTCTCCAAAGCAAGAATGGGCAACTTTCAGTCCTAGAGTCATATGTTATATGTAGTCTTATTTATTTATTTGTCAAATTTATATGGCTGTCCATCCACCAGTGGCACTCTGGGTGGTAAACAAATACAAAAAAATATGTATATATACAATTTTGAAAATCAATTAAAACAAACACAAATCAAGACCTGATAAAAGATCTTAGCACCCACATATCACATATAACCATGCCAGAGTTCCATTAATATCCCAGCCACAGTGCCATGATGAAAAGCCAGCCCTTCACAGCCTTCCTGAAGGCTGCCTTCAGATATGGGCCTCCGTATCTGCAGGCAGAGGCTGCTCCATAACACAGATGCCAATTTAACGTGGCCCTTAGCCCAAGATCAACTTTGTTTAGACAGTCAGTTTATATCAATTTTTCTGCGACCTCTTGTGCAAAGAAAGAATGAAAAAGAAAAGAGGATATAGAGGGGGGAATCTGAAAGGATGTCATGCAGAAGGTCAACGCCTTTTCTCCACCAACCCAGAATGCAAGATGTGATTAAAAAAAAGAAGAAGAAGAATATGTAAGTATGTATGTATGTATGCATGCATGTACAGTATGTTTATATCCAGTTATCAGTGTTCCCTTTCTTTGGATGTATTCAGATAAAGAATGGAAAGACATCTGAATTCCTTACTGAGCCAAAGGGTTAGACTCAGTTGCCTAAATGACCTCTCCCAACTCTACAAGTGTCATGGAAAATGGGGGTGGGGAAGACAAAGAAAGAGTAACAGAAAGGAAAACAATAGGTAGCTCAATCCAACTCTGGCTTTCACTCCATCCAACATTCCCTTCAATTCTGCCCACTATGGCTCATAATGTGGAGCTATGGGAGTGCCACATTCATAAATTGTACAGATTGCATGATATATTTTCACAGTTAAGACAACGACTCAATGGCAGATTGTTGTAGGAAAAAGAGTAATGCATGAAATTTAGGTTTACTTGCTTTGAAAACCTGGGAGTAGGGAGGGGGAAAAAAGCCTGAGTCGGTGACTGCAAGCATTCAATTGCAGCTTGTCAGTTTCCCAGGTATAGGCATGCCTTATACAGCTAACTTTCTAACTCAGGAAAATAATGACACAAATAAATAAATAAATAAATAAATAAATAAATAAATAAGTAAATAAATAGTAATAAACTATTATAGTCCAAAGAGCACCAGCTACACGAACTACATCATTATCACACTGCTTCTGTAGGGTTTGGAATTCCTTATTATATGATTAGATGTGGGTTGTTAGAAAGGAGCCAATGGGGCTAGCTTTCCAGCCACCCTCTACTGTTCCATTAATACTTTTATAATGGCAGTTATGAAGCTTTGGAGTGAACTAGCACAGGTACAGTTTAATGCTCACTTTTAGCATTTTTCTATCATTCCATTCCAGATTTTTTTTAAAAAAAAAATTTGGAGAATATCTGAAAGTACTGCTGTTTGAAGGAATAAAGTATTGCTTTTTGAAGGAATTAAAAAAAGAATCTGTATCTATTTCCACTACTAAAGAATACCTAAATAACATGGGAGGGAGGGAGGGAGGGAGGGAGGAAAATAGGGAAGGATTTACAATTGCCCCAGCAGAAATTTAAATATTACTGTGGGGTTTAAATAGAATAGAGGAAAAAAAAGAGTTTTTATACTTTTATTTCTAAGATATTCTAAAAATCAATTATAATGTACAGAAAATTAGACAGTTGCCATTTTTTGACTGGGCTTTTATATCATTCTAAACTGGCACAAATTCAAAAATTACATATTTTATGTACAGTGCAATATGGCAGACAATCAGGAGGAATATTTTCAATATTATTTCTCTCCACTGCTTGTGATGCATCAAAATATCTATGGCACATAAATATTTAAAATATATGAACATGCACCTTGGAGAAAAGAATCTGTGGGGCAATATCTATTGCTAAAATGATTATGAAATGCTAGAATATTTAAAATAGCAATCATATGATTTATTTTTTCAAATATCACTGAGGAGAGAGTTGCTGGCAGATTTCTATATGGCACATACTGTGCTTCTATAATGCTAAATATGATACAAAATAACAATAACAATTTTAGACCTTGCTCTGTCCTGTGTGGAGACCATCCTTCTGGATGTTTAGTAATAAACAGAAAATTATCATTTCAGCCAGTACTTGTGATTCAAGTGTGTGGAAAATTTACTTAACTATCTCTAACCATAATTCTTTCTCTTCAAGCATTCAGTTAATTATTTTCAAAGTCCCTGTTTTCTGGCATCCCTTTTTGATAAATGTATTATTATCATGCTCTTTAACAATCCTCCCTTACCCTTTTGGGGGACTGGGGAGGGGTGGGTTAGAGAGTTTATACATGTCCATGTAAAACAGTTCATTATTTTATTTTCACAAAATAAACATTTCTATACATTTATTCACATAGAATACCTTTTCCTCAGATTTAAGGATATTTTATTCTCAAATATGTTTCTAAAAAATATAATGAGCCAAACTGTGGGGAAATTTGAAGAAAAATGTTAAGTGCACTGCAATCTACATACAAATTAAGAAGTAAGAGTCTGATCCTTTAAAATGTGGGTCTAATGCATTATGTAGGGCTGACTTTAAAATGTTCTGGGAAGGTCCTGAGAGATAGTATGGTACGTGGTTAAGGTGCTAAACTAGGACTGGGGATACCTTCAGACAAAGAAATTTATCCTTGAGCCAGTCTTTTTCTCAACCCAGCCTACAACACAGAATGATGGTTTTGAGGGTAAAATTAAAACTGTCATTTCAACTGGCCTTGCTCCTAGAGGAAAGATGAGATAACAAAAAGATGGGGTAACTACAATAACTTCAGGTGGTCCAGTATATGTCTTTTAGAATTGTACAAAGATTCAGTTTGAAAGCAATATGGTTGAATCATCCCTTCTAATTGAAACTTCAGATTATATTGCATAATTGATTGGATGCATCAAAACAGATTAAATGCCTTCAAATTAGGACAGAAACTCAATGGATTTTTGCATATGTGCACAAATACATTTATTGAATCAAATCAATTCTATTTAACAATTTTATTTTAATTTTTATTGACTCATCAGATAGGATCTTAGTGATTCACATACTCCCTAAAGCTGTCAGAATTCTTACAGGGCCATGGTTGTACTTGTTATCATTCTCCTTTGAAGGCCAATTTGTTTTTTATCTTAGGCTTAAGCCAGAAATGGACAGCCCACAGGCCTTGGTGACAGGCCACAAGAAGATAGCCAGCATTTTGACCTCCTTGGGCAAACTTTGACCTTCTTGGACCACTTTGACCTTCTTGGGCAAGTTAGAGTAGGTGAGGGTATAGAGAGAGGGGGAGGGGAGTTGCATCTTTGGATACAAAGCCTTAATCCTTTCACCTCTTAAAAACTCCAATTATCCCAAGACAAGTCTAATTTTTTTTTCACTGAGAAATTGGGAGGCCAAAAAACCCTGAAACCTCAGCCCTGACCACAATTACAAGCAAATTATTCATCAGCCAAACTTTAAAAAGTAATAAAGCTTTTCCTAGATGCAGGGAAAGTCTTTGATAACTTGGAATGGTTTTTATATTTATGACTTCAAAAAAAAAAAAAGAATGCTGGTATGAACTTTCTTACATGGATACAAAGTATCTACAAAGAACAAAAAGCCAATATAATTGTAAATGGAGTTTTATCACAAAAGAGTACTATAATGAAAAGAAGAAGACGAGGTTGTCCTCTTTCTCCTTTTTATTTTTAGCTTTAGAGCCATTAGCAAAGGAGATATGACAAGCAAATAGAATCTTAGGAACCAAACTAACAAATCAAGAGCATGAATTAAAACTAGATGCAGATAAAATTGTATTTATAGTTACCCACACAAAGGCCTCCTTAGAAGTCATAATGGAAAGTATACAGCAGTATAGTTAGTAATCAGTATATCAGATCAATAAGAACCAGGTTCAAGTTATGACATAGAAGTTGTCTGAAGAAAAAAAAACATTACTTACAGAAAACAAGGGACTTTAATATTATTGCTAAAACTTAGGCATTTGGGAATTCAAATAATAATAATAATAATAATAATAATAATAATAATAATAATAATTCCAGTCTAAACATCTGGCTGACTATTCAACCAACAATAATCTAATAATAATATATTTAGGAACAATAGTTCCCTGATCTGGAAAATTACAAACATTTCAAAAAGGAGAAAATTGTCCTGGTTTGGTAGGATAGTAATGGTGAAACTGAATGTTTTGCCAATGCTCAATTTTTGGTACTTGTGATGGAAGGCATGAGCGGGGAGGATTTGGGAATGGAGCCTCAAGGTTACAGGGAAGGGGGAGAGACATTCAAGGAAAGCACCTCCTCAGCCCCTAGATGGACTGTGTGAAGGTCAAGAGAAAGAGACTGGCCTCTCCCTAAGGGCATGATGGTTATAGTTGCTGTCATTGGGGGGATTAGAGTTGGTCTGGCAAGACTAATGTCAGATTCAGCCCAAGAATGACAACAAGACAGTTCAGGAATCAGCTCAGCTTCTTTATTAGCTTGCACCTAATAGACAGAATCTCACCAGATTAACTCTAATCCCCCAACGATAACAACTATAACCACCATGCCCTTGGGGGGGGCAGTCTCCTCCTCTTGACTTTCACACAGTCCATCTGGGGGCTGAGGAGATTCTTTCCTTGGAATGTCTCTCCCCCCTCCCTGTAACCTTGAAGCTCCATTCCAGAATCCTCCCCGCTCATGCCTTCCATCACAGGGCTACACACTTGGAAAATTGAAATCTTTTTGCCCTTCTTCAGGGGAGCCTTCAAGTTTCTCCACAGAAAAGAAGCCTCCCAATGGTCCAGGTCATCCTCTTTAATGCTCCCCAAGTCTAACGACTTGGGGGGTGTGTGCCAAAGAATGTAGGGGTTTGAATAGCCATCAGCCATATAGAAGTTATGTGAGCCACCTATCAGCTTCATTAGCCACCAGAGATCCAAATACCAGTTACCTGTATTAAGCTATCATAGGAATACAGTGATCATGGGTTCATGGCAAGCAAAATCAAGAGTCTTGATATCAGATCAACTACTCTCATATAGTTTACATTCTCTTTTAAGGAGGTATATCACATTCTAAGGAGTATAGGCAAACTGAATAACCGCCTTACAATCATACAGATGAGGGAGCTGAGGCAAAGGTGCCAGCATGTTCGGAGAAGAGAAATCTCAGTCATAAGCAATGGCTTATCAGTGGCACAGATATCAAGTAAATTACCCTTATATGTTATTGCAACAGTGTGACTTTTCTTATTTTCTAAACATAGGAAAACCTGAATGAGTTTATTATCTTTAGCCTTGAGTAAATCAGCATACTATTTATCAAAGCCTCTTTTAGACACAGGGACAAACTTACACAGAAGATAATGTGGGCCATGTCAATGTTACAAAGATTTGCCACCTGCCGGGCTTACTTGATTTTTGCTTACTTACGAAGTAAGCAAAAATTGCTGCACTGCAAAGCAAGCAATTTCACCTTGGGTTGCCAACTACTACAGCCTTCAAAGTTCTATGCTGTTCACAACATTTATTTTGTGCTAAAAGTACAAAAGGAATTATGAACACAAGATGTAATACCAAGTTTTTAAAAAAATCACACAAAATTCAGATAATTTTTTTTTTCATAAGTTGCTTTGAAGGTAAAATTCAGAAAGTGAACAAATAAAAGATTATGATTAAGTGGATGCATATTTGAAATAGAACAACTGACATGCAACAATAGGAGTATCAATGGGGGGAAATGTCAAATTCACAGTTAATATTACAGTTAGAGGAAACTGGTAGATGCTATTCTACAACAGCATGTTACCCCAGTATTAATTGCAAAAATAAATACATCATCTTCTAAAAATTATTGGAAATATAACAACTGTTGGGTCATTTTTTCATATTTGGTGGCAATATATGAAAGTGCAGCAATACTGGAAAATGATTTATAATAGAATGAAGCAGATTTTAAAGGTGGATTTTTCTTTTCAGTCTGCTATTTTCTTATTAAATATTATTAAATCTCATATTCTTGCAAACTATGCAAAACTAGCTTTGCATGTGGTAACAGCTGTTACATTTCTTTATATTTCTCACTGGAAGTTACACATTCCTTCCATAGAAGAAAGTCCAATTAAGTTATGGGTGTGTGCATCAATGTCAAAACTAACTTCATACCTAAAAAACAAATCTGACAGAGATTCAATCTCTTTGCTGTCATTTAATGATCATCCAGATATGGTAGACCTGGATTGTCAATTGTTTCATAGCCTGCATGTAGCTGCAGCTTCATTCTTGCATTGCAAATATCCTGGTCTTATAACTTGGTTTTATAAAAGAATAACAGAGGATGGAGGGACATAGATATTTCAGTGTAAAACAATTATTGGTTCTCAACACCAAAACACTGGGGGGAAAGATAATGTAATGATTTAAGGTTGTTCATGTTGCTTCATTCTTGTATAATCCCAGCTTGGATAACTATGCCTTCCAACCATACTCACTGGATGGTATATACAACCATGATGTTTTCAGTGATTTTTAAGGACCTTTTTAGCATTCCTGGTTCAAAATTATAAACAGTTGTACATGTAATGTTAAACAGTCAGGAAAGCAACCTGCTCACTATTTACATTTCCTCTACTCACAAGTTGTAAGAGGCTCTTTCAGCTCAAGTTGCCATGGTGATCATGCAGCACACTGATTTATTGACATTCATACTTCCCTCTTCTCAGCCATTAGATCATATAACCTCTTAGCTTGCAAGCAGTTTTATTCTGCTGCGGGGGGGGGGGGGGGGAAGAGTTTGGCCAGCAAACCTTGCTGGAGAAGTTTTTAGCTTTTTCCAACATACTTAACAAGAGAGAGGAGGGATTATTCCTGCATTTATTTATTCATTAATGAAGACATATGAATAGGGCTAAGATACAATGAGTCCTTGAAGTAAATGGCAAAAATGGAGAGAAACCTATTCAGAGTATTCTCCCACATTCTTCAGTTTAATGGAAATTGCTTTCAATTTTCCTTTTTCCTCAAAAGAAGAATATAAGCAAAATTCTAATGAATGGGATGAAGGATTCCAGATAAGGTGACAGAAATGTGTATGTGTGAGACCTAGCCCTCCCTCCATAGCTTCCCATTCTTCAGTTGAACTCTCATTAAGACATCATGACGGAATTCTATCCTTGAGGCTTTTCAGAAGATCTGGGCAGCCAGGGATGATACAAAGTGGTAAAAGATGTGTAAAAAAGAAGACGAAGAACATTTGCTGCTATGTCACAATAACAAAATATTAGACATTCAAAAGAAAGAGAACAGAGCTAAAAGACAGAAACAAAGGAAAAAAAACCTCTTAGAATCTAGAAAGTAGATTTCCACTGAAAAGAACAATTCTCAAAAGAGAAATGTGGCCATTTTGTAGGAAACCCATTTTTGGAAGCCAATTACAAAGTTGTGCCTGTATCAAATGTTAATTAAATTATACATTTGATTTTAATTTCATTTACACAGGGATGGGAATATGTTAGGAAATAGTTGTACTTCATGCTTCAGTACTGTATCGGTTACTTTGACTTTGAATACAAATGGATGTAAAGTTTTATGTGTGCACGTGTATGAGCATGAATGTACACCTACATGTGGATTGCTTTCACTGAAAGATAATTCCAGCTTTTTCAGGGGACTATATCTGTAAGGAAGAGGCCAGTTTGTGTATTTTTTCTTTTTACTTTATTCCTTTTAGATCTCCAGGGCAGTTGTTATCACAATGGAGCTTGGGTTAATGGAACACTTGATGCGTTCAGATAAATATGTGCTCACTTTAGTGCCTTCAGAAGATTCAGCAGGTTTAAAAAGAAGAGAATCTAAAAAGAAGAGAATAATTTTATAAACTTATTAAGTGCTAGAAAGCTGCTTGTTTGTATTTTTGTCTTTTAACATTTTGCTTCCACATTTGTCTTCTACATTCATTAGTCAGCTTCTAAAAATCCCATTTGAGTGAAAAGACTTTATGCTGGAAGAATTCATGCTAGTATTTTTCCAATTGTCATTTGCCTCTTTGCTTAAGTAGACAAAATGGTTTAAAAACACAACTACACAAAAAAAAAAAAAATCAGAAAAGCTGTCAGAAATTCTATACCTTTCCAACTTTGAAATAATAGCAGTGATTTAAAAGCATGGACTGAGGGGCGGGAGAGAGAAAAGATGATTTTGGGCAAACAAGTTTTATTTTTTCTTAGTGTGCTATGGATCATGCTCCTTTAAAGAAATAATCAAGTGTTCTTAAAAGAATTCCCCTAATAAATGTTTATGACAGATCATGAACACAGAAGTTATGAAAAGTTGTGAAGTTACAGAAGTCCATTATAATTTGGAGGCCATAATAGAAGAGTTCAGTGAAATCAAATTCCAAAATGAGTGGGCCATATCATCTGTAATTCAAATGCAGATCAAACCAAGTCCTGTTGTGCAAAGTTACCAAATTGTACAAGAAACAGTAAAAGCTGACTGAAAGAATCTGGCTTTTTAAAATCTATTTATTTATTTAATTAATCAATTTGTATAGCTGCCCATCTCAACAAGTGACTCTGTGTGGCAAATAATATCATATTAAAAATAAAAACAACTACGAGTAGAAAAATTAAAATACATAGCAGCCCAAGAAATATCACAGTCCATAATTGCTAACACAGGTAGGAGATGGGTCCCTTCACACACCGGGGCCCAGGTCTGGGCACCCAACCAGATCTTTAGGACCTTACAAAAGACTAGGAGAGTCAGGACCTTCCTAATCTCTGGAGGGAGAATGTTCCATACAGCAGACACTAAACCAGCAAAGGCACACTATCTGTGCCCTGCCAACTGGCATTCCTTGGCAGACAGAACCTGAAACATGCCCATCCTGCCAGATCAGATTGGAAAGGTAGAAACAACCTCAAGTAACCCAGTCTCAAGCCATGAAATATGATACTTGGAGTAGCTATTGTATGCGCCCCTGCCCTGCCACACTAAATAGCAGTCTTAGGAAACTTCATTCGTAAAAATTGTGTTATTGAATGCCTGAAAATGTATGTGAGAATTAGCAATCTGTTTCCCCAGGCAGTTCTGTCACCTTTGAGTGATTGCAATTCACAAATCCAGGATGACAGGTTGTTCAATGAGCTACCATGTGTCTAGACCTCCCCAGCTACCAGAAAAAGAGGCTGGGAGAGTGTCACTTCCCTCACCATATCCTTATTTTATTTTTTCCTTGTCTGGATGATTTTTTCAATTGTGTTATTGTCAATATGGATAGTGAAAAGTACCCTAACTATTTCTGCCCCTTTTTCACTGATCATAAGAAAGTTCGTGGGAATGGGAACCAAAAAATTCAGAGACAGAGTGTCTAGAAAGACCTTGTTTTCACAGGGCCTCTGTAGGATTTTTGCTTGTTCTTGGTTATCAAAGGGTAATTAATCTTTAGGTAAGGCATTTGCATGGAGAGAGCTGACTTGGAGAATGAATTTGATCTCAAGTAAGACTGGGTCTTTTGGTGCTAAATCTACCTTTACCTTGGCTTCACTGCCATCATTTAGCTGGGTACTGGAGTTCACACTAATACATCTTTTGCATACCAGAATCCAGTACAGGTAGTCCTCACTTAATGACCATTTGTTTAACGACCATTCAAAGTTATGATGGCACTTTAAAAAGTGACTTACGACTGAAGTCACAACTGTCGCAGGGCCCCTGCAGTCACGTGATTGCGATCTGGGCACTGGAAAATCAGCTCAGTTATGACAGTTGCAGCATCCTAGGGTCACATCATCACCATTTGCAACCTTCCCAGCCAGCTTCTGGCAAGCAAAATCAATGGGGAACCATGTGTTTCACTTAACGACTGCCACAAAAAAGTCGTAAAATCAGATCCAGTCATGTGATGATCCACTTAATGACCGCATCACTTAGTGACCCAAATTCTGGTCCCAATTGTGGTTGTTAACTGAGGATTACCCATAAAGGAAATCATGTGAACAGTTACAGTGTAATGTATTCACAAACAAAATTTCAGCCATCCAAGCCCTCCATTTGTTTTCCCTGGTGCTTACCAGTTAGAATAGGACTGCAGTTCCCAGCATGCTTAGGATATTATTTTCTGCTATGCCCCATTGCTGTCTTCAATTGTTTTACATCCCTTCCCCAACAGTAAAATAGCATACTGTGGCCAATGGAGCATGCTTAGTCCTCTTATGGGATTTTTGGAAAAACTAATACTTAAAAAAGTTATGACTTATCACTAAGGACAGATCAAGATAGCTATCCATAGAGTCACTAGATGTCAAACCCAATTTGATGGCACTTAATTACTCAATACAAATTATCTTATATTCAGTATTTCATTTTTTATTACCAGTAACTCAAAACTAAAAAAGGAAAATAAATATGTCGTCTAACTCAGCCAGATAATTAAAGCTGATCCCATCAAAGAAGCATCTCTAGTCAATCAATGTAGTAATTAAAGTTTGTTCTCAGTTGTGTTCCACAGTTTTGTTTAAATAGCATACACACAAATGTTTATGAAAAGCGAACAATAATATATGTATCACACATGTCATTAAATGGAGCTTCAGAAACTGAAGGGAAAAAAATCGAAACTGTTTACATAACTGTTGCTTGATTACTAAGTGTTTTGAACAAAAGAGAAATTAGAAGAAACAGCTCTGTGGTTCTGATTCAGTAACTATGACAAAAAAGTCTTAATGAACGTGAGGATTGAAAGTTGGATATGCAGTTCAAGCTGTACCACACTCATTAAGGTGAAAAGCCCACTAAGCCGTAGATGAACATATTTAGGATTACACTAAAGAACAGATTTGGTATTTTTCTGATTTGACTCTGTGTAGCCATTTGAAAATACCAAGCATGAATGGACCTTCCTTAATCTTGCTTTATTTCCCACCCTCATGCATCTTATTAATAAAATCATCTCTATGAAAGCAAAACTGTATAACAAATTTCAGTTCTGTTCATGTTAACTCCAACAACATTGGGGTTTACTTAGCCTGGTTGTTGAATATGCCTTTTCCATATATTATTCTACTGCACTTCTGGGAATGTGATTAATGAACTGGGTGGTAAATGGTTCAGAGAAGGATCTAACAACATGCACACTCACAGCAATATGGGACTGTCTCAGAGACTGATTTTACTTTGCAGCACTTCCTAGACTGATGTTTGTGACCAAAGGAAACAAATGGATTAGTAATTTTATATCAGGATATTCCAATCAAAATCTGGACATAAATCTGTCAGAGCAGAATTTTTTTTTTACCTGCAAAGGGACAGTAAAACAGAAGAGCTATATAGCAATCTGAGCATCTCTCTTCTACCCCAAATCTACGTGCATCTATTGGCAGTATGACCTATGATCCACTTACAGCTGAGCACACAGAAGCCTTTCTCCATCTGACTTAAAAGTAGTGGAACCTTATTCAGAAGTTTACCTTAGATTACAAGTGCCATCACCCTATGGACAGAAGAGATGCAAGTATAATTAAGTTGAGGGTTTGTTTTTTTTTTCCTAGCGAGAAAAGTGGAGGCTGTTCCCTTTGCAAAAAGGAGGAATTGTGTTAGAATAACTTCTGCATTTTGGTTCTGACAGGGATGGTGTGTGCTGTTTCCTAGGCAACAAGAGAAACTGTTTTCTTTTTATCAGAGAAGGATAATTGTTTTGGAAAGTCAGAAAAGAAATCTTCACTTGATTCGCCTTTTTGGCAAGCAATTTTTTTTTTTTTTTGGAGTAAGAGTTATTCAGTAACTAGCATGACAAGACTGGTGAATCGCTGTATCAATATCTTTGGAGCCTCTTATGAATATAAACTCTTAAACACATGAAATAAATTGCAAAGATGGCCATTTTTTTAACTTTATCTTTGAACTTTTATCATGTGCTCTGAAGGCCCCTGCTTCAGTGATTAACTTCAGGTATCCGGAGGAGGAGATGTGAGCACCCGTATTAAATATTCTTTTGTTTTCAGAGACACAATCTATGATACTTCTTATCCTAGAACAATTTTGTAAAGATATTAAATTTAGGTGCAAATGTTTGGATGTATGCATTATAAGCAAGTGAAAACCTAGTATTTCTAAATGCCCAATCATACATTACAAAGACTGGGAGATAAAGTGAAAGTAATCAGTCAGATTAAAAAATGTTTGCTTTCCTTATTTTTAAGGAATGTGAGATGATCACTCAAGCACTTATGAATTATAGTAAAAACCTAAGACCTTTTCTGGAGCCTATGGGTGTGGTTTATTTGCTAGAAGACAATCTGTATCTTGCATTTAGCATTTCTCTTTTTTTGCCTGAGACCCTAAGAGATAACTCAATAGGCAACATCTGTAGAAAAAGGCTATTCAGCTCCTTTCTCTTCTCCCACAGACAGTTTGAGTGGGTTCCACTGCTACAATTGGTAATGCTACATTTTGGAAAGTCAGGCTAGAAGGCAGAAAAAGATGACAAGAAAAAAAATGAAAATATGAAAGTTAGCAAGTCACATGATCATGATTTGTGATCTTTTTTATGACGGTCATTAAATCACTGTGGTTGTTTAGCAAATCACATGATCATTAGGTGAATTCTGACAAAAACATCCACTGGAGAAGCTGGATTCATTTAATGACCTTAGTGATTCACTGAATGACCATCATAAATATGGTTGTAAAATCGGGTCTGTTCATGTGGTGACTCACTTAAAACCACCCCACTTAATGACCAATTTTTTGGTCCCTATTGTGGTCATTAAGTGAGGACTACCTGTAGTTATTAGGTAAGCTGTTCTTCTATCCTCTCTCCTTAATTTTATGATTGCTCATTCTGATTGTGTGGTGTGCAACTTTGGTTAGATGTGCTAAAAGTCCCTTTTGGCAAGAGAAGGACAAATCTAAATGCTCTATTTAGGCTGACTTAGAATATTGGGGGTATTTTTCCTCTCATAAAATTGGAGAAAAAAATGTAAGAAAATTTATTGGTATAGAAGAAGATAGGGTACACTTTCCTATAGGGAGGAAGGATTGCATTATATTGTGTTTGTATATCCTTTTCTTTCTTTTCTTGCTCTTGTGTACACAATAAGAAAGAATGGATGTTTGAAAGAGATGAGCTTTTTTTCTGATCCAGGATGGAACTAAAACAGGTGTGCATAGTCTAGCTTTGTTATGACTTGCTATGTGTGCCTTCTCACTTTACACATTTAAAATACATTGATAGGCTATGCAAAATGAAAGAAAGACCACCAAAGATCAATACTCCTCTTCTGAAATCATTTTTAAAAGCATGTATTAGCGTTCAGGAATCCACTATAAGTCTTGTTGGAATTACAGAATATACAACTGTAATATTGGATGTAACCTCTGTAGAAAGGCAAACCAAGCTGTCAAAATTCATTTAGGATAATAAAAAGCTGAAAAAATCCTATGTGATAGCTTGGAAAATGAGGAATTCCAGAATGCCAACTATCCAATTGTATTATTGTGCATCTTCTTTTGAATTGTGATTATATTTGCTTGCTGACAACAATGATGTATTTTCAGTGTCAGCTGAAAAATTATATAGCAGGTTCCCTGTATAATTATTAAAGTGGATAAAGAGAAACAAATTATTTTTTAGAAAACAAGTACACCCTTGGCCCATTGATTTATTATTAGCAGGTTGAGATATATAAATACTGATCCAAATTAGTATTAGACACATCATGACTTGCATCTTTGTGATTTGACAAGCTGCCTTAAATGTTAATCACAGTAAGGGAAAAAAACCCAGAATAGATTAAATTAGAAAGCAGAAAAACATAATTATATTGTCTGAAACAATAATTGACTAGAAGAGTATGCAAGAAGTATTTAAACAAAATTAATACACATTTTTAAAGGTAGAGGAAATTATTTTTATTTATTTATTTTTTTAAAAAAAAAACTGCTATTTTTCCATTTGATAGCTTCCAGCTGGCTTAAAACAGTGTTTTCCATCCTGATGTTCTGCAGATGCATTGAACTATATAACTCCCAGGAACCACACATGATGGATTTTTTTTTTTTTTACAACATAGTAATGCTGATGGAATTATCAGATATTTGCCTAACGCTTTGGGAGAACATGAAGTCAGCTATAAAAGCTGCACTAAAATGAAGAAAGCTTTGAATTACATATGATTAGATGAAATTTGGAAATAATTCTTTATAAAAGATTCCAAAAACCTTACTTCGTTGAAATTTTATGGAAATCATTGTTCAAGTGATGACACAAAGTTGAACTATAATAACACTAAAGATATTTGTGTCTTTTGTAATAGAGCGCATTAAGGTATATGGGAGTGTGGTATCTATAACAATCAGTGAAATCTTAGAATTGCATTAACCTTCAAGTTCTTTAATTTACTGATTGAATTATATAAAATACAAAATAACACAGGGAAATTATGAGTCTATTTTATATTTATCGCCAGCTTCTAAACTGACATTTGTGAAAGTATACACAAAACCTACAAAAAAGAGTGGTTAATTAAGATCTAGGAGACAATCAAATTAGTAAAACTAGCGGGATTTAAAAGGTTGCCATTTAAATGACACGTTCTGAATAAGATGTGGTTATACAATACAAAGGTCAGGAATACTGAGATTATATTTTCTTAAATTATATTAAAAAGAGTAGTTTGCGAAAATAAAGAGGGACAAATTAAGATTTTTAAACAATTATTATTTTTTATTTTTTTATTTAAAGTACTAAATGTAGGAAAAGAAAAAGCAAATAAGTAGCATATACTGAATCTAAGATCCCATCCTGTAAATTCCAGAAATGTATATATTTACTATTCTTTTAAGCAAGAAAAAAAATAAAAACAAAACAAAATACATTGTTACATTTTTATTAAATTTTCCACAAGTTGCTCAAAGTGGCATGCTTAGGATTCCTTTCTTGAATTTTACCCCACAACAATGTGGTGAAATGGACTGAAATAGTAATGTAACATAATAAACTAAAATAATATAGATTAAGCATAAACATACTGACTGGCCAGTCTCACCCAACTTTCATAAATGGGATGATACTTTAACCTGTGTCTCAGTCCTAGTCCAACACACATCCACTATACCACAATTTTGTTATAGTTTGTTCAGTAATCTCTGGCTAAATTGTATTTACACTCATGATTAAAAAAATTCAAATCCAGATTACATTGCACAGACAAATCTAAATAGTGACTCAGCCTATATTTATTCTTTCATACATTCATACATTCATCCATAAATCAATTGTTTTATTCCCATATTTATGCCTGATCTGAGACAATTCAAACATTAATACACATTTCAAAATATACTGCTGGGCTGCCCTCTATTTACTCAAAGTATGCCCCATTGTGATCAAGGAACTTACTGTCAGGTAAATTCTTACAGGATTGAAACCAAAGCATTTCTTTCACAATATACATTCCCAAATATCTTTCTTTCTCTCTCTTTCCAAATATGCATTTTCATATATCTTACATATATTTACAAATTAGTTTTTACCTCTGTTTTTACAACTTTCAACAAAATTATAAACATACATACACACATGCATACATACATGCATACATACAGTACATCTTCCATTGACTGTATTTCCATTCCATGATGTGAACCCAAAATCCCATCACCCCCCCCCCAAAAACACCACTTTTTAATTGGTTTCTTAAAACACGCTTCACTGCAGGAAGTAAGAGATAACGCCAGAATATTTGACATTTTTCCTGTTTCTAATTATTTTTCAGCATTTAGTATCTGGATGTATTACAATGCCAGATCCCATTTGCCTTGGCTATTAATATTGGGTTTATATTATGCCATTTTATTCAGGAGCTCAAGTGCTTCCTCTTCCCATATTTCCCCACAACAACCACCTTATGAGGTAAGATGAGCTGAAAGAGAGTGACTGGCCCATAGTCATTAAGGGAGCTACTGTAAGTAACCATGGATTAAAACCTACTTTCAATCCAACCTCTTTACCACTATACCACACTAATACTCTTGCATGTATACCATAAGAGGATTGAATGAATGTTTTGAGTGGGAGGAAGTGTAAATTCTGTGGAAGATATGAGTCCTCATCTGCAAGTGCCTGTAATCTTGTAAATAAGAACATTAAAAGAAAAAAAAAGCTTTAGTTTAACAACAACAATTTAATAATGGTGTGTGATGTTACGTCTCTATGGGCCTTCCATCAGAATAAAATTGGTGCCGCCTTTGAGTAGCCCTGGGCAAGTGGCATTCTCATTTTGGCAATGTTGATGAGGCAGCTCTCCACTGCTCATAGTAAGTTCAGCATGCTTAAGAGAAGCATTATCAATGTTGATGCTATGATTATCTATCATCCTTATGTCCCTAGAATCCCCCTTTATACCATTAGGCACTTAACTTTTAAAGATAAAAAGGAGAAAACATAGATTAGAAAATGAAGGCAGCTAGTATCAATTAATCTGGGACCAATGGGCTCAGAAGGGCCAGCATTTTCATACCATACCAGGGATTGGTGCCGGGCCCTGCTTCAGAAGCATCTCTTTGAAGGAAAACTCAAGTGAGATGCTGCAAAATAGCAGAATGCAATACTTTCCCCTTTCATTTGTTATTCCTTGGTAATCTTTTCCAGAGTGATTGTTCCACATCTGTCTTATATAAACCTTATCCAATTTTAATCAGAATAAGGTTAACACAGTATTCCACACTTTTATTCATAATCATGAATGCATTTGTGTATGCGGGTATTACATTTGTAAGAAATTGATATATTCCACAACGTAACAAATATGTAAGATGAAATTTACACACTTGTATTTGCAGACTGAATTATTAAATCTGATTAAATTGCAAGCTTGGTGCAGGGACTAATATTATTAATTCTTTCATTTGCATAGAATGTTTTAATGAATAACTGGAATAACCTTCCTCTATTATTTTATCATATAATATTAGATTAATAGGACAAGCCTATTATTATGGAACCTGAGCACTTATCAGGGTACCAGTTTATAAGATAAATACAATTTCTTACTACTAGATTTTTGTGAGAAAAACAGAATACAAAATACAAAAATAGATGATTCTGTTCTTGAAATCTCTATGGCCTATTGCATTATGTGGGAGATATCTAGGAAATATCTGACAAAATGTCATCTTTGGAATCCTTGAATATGATGTTAGAATTTGTTTCCTAGCATTAGTACCAAAGACAAACTTTTCAGTATTCTTAGAGCTTAGAAATTGCTTTTCCAGGCTGGCATTTCACCATATTCTGCTATGAACCAAGAGAATAAATTATCCTGAACTGATGAATTAAGTTTCCAGGAATATTTATGTACATTACACTAAGCATCTCAATAAGGACTGAGAGCTAGAGTGAAAAAAAAGGCCACACTGGAAATATTTAACAAAATGGAGGGCTCTGGTTAGATACAAATCTGATTTATACATCATTTATACATGCTGAATAAAATATGCACAAAAGTGTGTGCTCCTTTGGCTGACTCTTTGACATGGAAGACTTATTTTTTCTTCATCAACTCTGAGAAGTATCATCATCATCTTCATCCCACTGAAAGTTATCTATGAAAACATAAGGCAAAACGTTTACTTTATAAAACAAATCCTAACCTTCTGTGATTTTTTTTTTTAAATGTCCTCTTTGCTAGCAGAATCATTAAGTCAACTAGCAGAACTAGATTCTGGGTAAAGCTAATGGTGTTGTTTTTCAGTGTAACAAAGCATTACAGCTCATTTTGTTTTTCTTCAGGACACATGGCAATTACATTAGTTTCAATCAAGAAGATTAGAAATTTAGTTACAAATCAGAAACAGAACTCCATGCATCAGTCTTTGTTATGAGTGTATCTGTAATTTGCCAACTCTGATCTATACCCAGTAAAGCCAGGAGTAAACAAATTATTCATAGTGACTTTATTTGTCCTTGTTTATCTTACAGTACCAAGGCATTTCTTGTAGTATATATTATTTTATCTATCCCATGCCATAGATTAGAGACTGTTATTGTAAACAAAGGCCAAAAGGCAATTTTTAATATGCTCCATCTATTTAAAAAAAATCATCTGGACAGATACATAAAAGTTTTCATATAAAATCATTCACATAAAGCCAGAAAAGCATTATCAATAAATTGATCAATTCCAAAACTGAAGCAGCCAACACCTGCCTAGGAATCTGAGATGTGGTTTGCATATTTATAGCAACAGCCTGATTTGTGCCTCAAGCTTTAATTATCCCCAAATATATAGCAAATATATCCTCACAGAATGTTGTATTTTCTCTTTGGCAGGTTGCTAGTACTGCCAACCGTTGCAGTCTCTAAAGTCTTCTCAGACTGAAGAACGTGAAGCTATTCTCCGTTCTTCTGCTTCTACCTGTGAGGCAAATTATTGGGATAGTGGAAAAAAGGCATTTTGACTTTAGTCACCTAACTTTGGCATATAAAGCCCATTTCATATTCTGATTGGGAAGGTTACTCCATCACAGTATTAAGACAAGTCTGAATTTTTAATCTGTTTTTCTTCCCAAATCCCAACATCTCTGTAATAAATATGTGCATCAGAGAGAGGTAGATAAGATCACTCTGTAGGTTGGGATTGCTGAGATTAAAATAGGAAAATAATAATTAAATTATCCTTGAAGCCTTCCTGAATCATCCTAATTGGGTGCCCTCCCTCCAGTAGTATTTGACTAAATGTAATCATACTTTGCCTCCATTAGTTACTTTTTTAACCCACTTCTTTTCTCCTCCTTTTCCAATTCATTCAGGACATAAACATTAATGATGATATTACCTGCTCCGTCAAATTTTAGAAAGCCACACATGCTCTGACTGGATAACTGCTTGTCCCTTTTTTATATAAGGCTGATGGTCAAAGATGAATAATGGATTAATATCCACCTCCATTTTTCCTCCTGTCTTCATAATACTTCAACAGATGATAGCTTAGTTGCTGTACAGATTTATCTTGTTCTGAAATCTACCCTTGATCAACTTCATTGCCTCTAATGACATGACAATATGTTCAAATTTATAACAGCTTGCTGTTCTTTTCTCCTATTCGGCCACATGTTTATTCAGGATACAGTGAAAGAATTATAATTTTTCATCTTGCATCAGAATTCTGTACAAATCTTGTATATATATATTACGACTTGAGGTGAAATTTAACTGTTTCTTGAGATCACAATCTAGTTTTGCATTCCCATTATTCATTGACATCAAGTAATGACAATGAGAAAATGCATAATATGAGGCTATCAGGATAGAAGGACATGTTATATTTTAAAGGAAATTAATGAGAACTAGGATCAAATTGCCATTTTTAGCTACATGCTATAATTTATTTATTTATATATCAAAATTGTCACCGCTGATCTCGTTAAAAAATGACTCTGGGCAGTTTACAGAGAAGGTAAAATCAATTTAAAATAGAATATAAAAATAGTCCTGAATAGATGATAAATAAATTTATTTTTATAAATATATATAGTTCAAGAAATGATATTAATTGGCAAGTAGCTCACGGGGAATCATCAGGGTACCAGCCACCCCCAGGATTGATTAAGAGTCTTATTGCCCCATGCAAGCTGGCAGAGCCAGGTCTTTAGTCCTTTCTGGAAAGCCAGGAGGGTAGGCTCCCACCACACTTCTGGGGGAAGAATATTCCAAAGGGCAGGGGCAATGGCAGAGAAGACTGTCCTCCTGGGCCCTGCCAGCCAACATTCTCTTGCTGACAGGATCTGTAACAAGCCCTCTCTGCTGGACTGGGTGGGACAGGTTGATGTGATGGGGGTGAGACAGTCCCTCAGGTAGCCTGGACCCATGCTAATGTAATTAACCATGTAATTCTTGTGGATATACCCATGTATGTAGAAAGCATGAACTGGTATCATCTAGGTTATTATGAGCAATTATGAAAGAGTATATAGACTGATGATAGCTGGATGTTAAGTTCCAGTGAATGGTGCAAATAGAAGAAGCAGACATTAGTTATAGGGAAAATTGTGCAATGTTCTGAATGAATGAAATCTGGGATGAAATATCCTTCTTGGTGACATGAATTGACAGATGAGATCAAGACAAGAGATAACAGAAAAAGTGATTGGGCAATTTGGATCTTGAAGAGCAAAGGGAATGTAACTGATAAGGATCTGCTTAGAAAAAGGTATGTTTCCTTCAGGTACATGGTTTAAACCTAAATCTGTTATACATACACATGGCAATATAATGAAATTAAATCTTACTTATTTTGCTTTTATTAAGTACAAAAAAATTTAAAAATGAACAGTCCACAAAATCTAATAGTTAAGGCGCCAGGCTAGAAAGCAGGAGACTGTGAGTTCTAGTCCCGCCTTAGGCATGAAAGCTGGCTGGGTGACTTTGGGCTGGTCACTCTCTCTTAGCCCAACTCACCTCACAGAGTTGTTGTTGTGGGGAAAATAGGGGGAGGAAGGAGTATTAGGTATGTTTGTTGCCTTGAGTTATTTATACAAATAATAAAGGCAGGATAAAAAAATATTTTAAAAAATTAAAAAAAAGAAAAGAAAAATTAAACGAAAAAGAAACTAGCATAAAGGGAACATATTTATGTATATACTTGTGTACATATATAACCATTCGCCATAAGCTTTTCAGAAAGTGGTAGCCATATTTAATTATAACCATGCATAGGTAATTTATGTCAATAAGTGATTTATTTTTAAGTTGCTAACATTAACACTCCTTGCTTGCTCCTTGGGAGGAAAGCTATGGCAAACCTAGATAGCACATTAAAAAGCAGAGACATCACCTTGCCGACAAAGATCCGCATAGTCAAAGCTATGGTTTTTCCAGTAGTAATGTATGGCTGTGAGAGCTGGACCACAAAGAAGGCTGAGCACCGAAGAATTAATGCCTTTGAACTGTGGTGCTGGAGAAGACTCTTAAGAGTCCCCTGGACTGCTAGGAGGTCAAACCAGTCAGTCTTAAAGGAAATCAACCCTGACTGCTCATTGGAAGGACTGATAATGAAGCTCAAGCTCAGATACTTTGGCCACCTAATGTGAAGAGAGAACTCTTTGGAAAAGACCCTGATGCTGGGAAAGATTGAAGGCAAAAGGAGAAGGGGACGGCAGAGGATGAGATGGTTAGATAGCATCACTGAAGCAATGAGCATGAAACTGAGCAAACTCAGGGAGGCAGTGAAGGACAGGAAGGTCTGGTGCAATATGGTTCATGGGGTCACGAAGAGTCAGACACGACTTAATGACTGAACAACAACAACAACATTAACACTCCTTTCCCACTCCCAGGTCTTCCTTTGGTGCCTCATAATGGTGGCAGGGGATGAGGGGTGGCTTCTGGGCGGGATGAGCGAAGAACACTGTGAACATAGAATCAGAGAAGGGGAAGGAAGAGCAGGGACTGCTGCTACTGAAAAGGCCCTTCAGAAGTTTTGTCTGAGAGCATAATAAAATATTGTATACCAGAAGGGAGCTTGATATTACTACTCCATAGTACTATTTTTAAAAAGGGATCTGCATGGAGAGCAGATTAAAAAAAAATGCATAAATTCTGTCTAAATCATTTGGAAAGTCATCTCTCTTTGAAAAGAGGATACTGATTCTCTTCAAAAGAGGGAAATCAGGTACATTAGGATCAAGGGAATGTGAAAGATGAATACAGATTGTTTCATTAGAGAAATATTCGTGCCATAGAAACATCCCTGCTTGTAGGCAGCCCTCTTCCTTGCAAGGAGCTGAGCAATTATGAACAGCATATCAAGAGCTTTGAGAGTGCCCTTTGCCATCAGCTTAATCAAAATGTTTTCGTTTTGCAGTGCTGTTCTTCAGTGAAGATGGATCTCTCTCTCTCTCTCTCTCTCTCTCTCTCTCTCTCTCTCTCTCTCTCTCTCTTTATGTCAGTTAGATTCTCCAGAGGGAAATCACATCAGGTGCTGTTGCTGGAGGCCTTTTGTTCCTTCTCTTGCCCTGCTTCTCACTTGCTTTGGAAACGGCCATCATTTAAAATATGAAATATATTTACAAATTAATTATTTTGTTTTCCATTAAATTCTTGTTAACAGAATTTCTGTCTTGAGTGATAGAAACTCAGCATATGGAGTTGGGGCGGGGGGGGGAATAAAGCACTAGTTCTTTTCAAATGAAATTCAAATATTCAGCTTGTAATGATTTTCCCCTTTAATAATCTTTTTTTTTTTTTGGTCCCTTCTTTTCTCAAAGCCATTTTCTCTATAGATGAGGGATCTTATGTACTAAAAATGTATTTATTCAGCACAGAAAAAGGGTCTATAAACATTTCAAAAGAAGAAGGCAAGAATGTCTTGTTAGTAGCTACATTGTCATGTAAATAAGAGAAATGAGTTATATTGCAATAAATGAACCATTTCAGAAAATGATCAAACATGGTTTGATTTAAAAACCAGCAGACCAGATTTTGGTTCACAGTGCAGAAATGTCAGAATGTTGTCAACCCTGGGTCTAGGGGATAATTATGATTCAATATATTGAATTTTGATACAATTTCAGTGTATTAAATTCAACATATTAAATACAGTTTCAGTATTTCACCTCCCTATTGGGCCACTCTGGTTCCTTCACTCATAAGCCCAGATTCTAGCAAATTATTTCAATAAAATGTTGGAGAACTTTTCTCATGAAGAAAATTGCTTTGGAGCAACCATCTATCCAAATTAGCTTCCCACAAATTTAGGAAAGAATTTCAAAAGGATATTTGTGCTCAGCTAGAATGCAAATACTATGTTCTGGCCTGACCATCATCACTGAGAAGTATTTCTTTGCATCATGTTTCATTTCAAGCATCTAAACAGCCTCCAAGTTCAACTCCATGTGAAACATCTAGGCCTGTAATAATTTTGGTGTTCCTTTGAGATTCATAGGCTAAAGAAGATGCAAAGATTTATTAAGGTTTGCTGGGTGGATTTAATGGGCAGCTTTCAGTACTAGGATAAAACTCTTACAGGCAAAACACAAGAAATTCTTAGGTGTAAGACCATTGTTTTCACATTTACATTAAGGCTTGTGAGCCTTAAATAAATCTGAACAAAATTATCTCCCACATGATTTTTTACATGGTTTGTGGGCAATGAGTCTCCACCTCAAAAGATACCTCTTCTTTTTAAACTTAATAGAATCTTGAAATACTTTGGCATACACAAAAGAAAATGGAATGACCTTTAAAATAAAATGATACAGTGGGCTAAATAAAGAAAAAAAGTATTGATTGTGGTGGAGGATTTTTGAAGCTTCCCACTCAAGCGATCACCACCTGAACCATGCAGGAAACAGCAGTATTCCAACAAATACGTCTTTCTCAAGCTCAGCGACTTTAAGATGTGTGGATTTCAACTCCCAAAATTTCCCAGCCAGCACTTCTGGGAGTTGAACTCTACAGATCTTAAAGTTGCCAAGGTTGAGAAACACTGTATTAATAAAATTTGGGGTTTTAAATTGTGTATTGTAAGCCATCTTGAAGATCCTATTTTGAATAATCTAGTACAGTATAAATTCCAAAAAAGAAAATGAAATACTTGCTGAAAATTAAAAGTTAATCTTACTTTGTGCTTCATATCTTATTTCCAAGCCACTACTTCTTCTTCCAGTCCTGAGAGAGAGAGTTGTTCTTACATGTGTTTTTGAAAGAAGGGGATTTAATGATCTGGCATGATTTAATATCACTCATTGAGTTTAATAAAACCAGGAACAAACCAAAGTATTGATGAAGATGTAACAGAATTAGAACATATTTACACTTATTTATTTATTTATTTATTTATTTTGGCAAAATGATATAATTGAAATAGGGATGATAAGTAACCAATATATTGTGATAGCTTCAGGGTTAGCATTTTTATAAACATTCAAGTAAACAAATGAAAAATTGCTGTATAAAGAATAATATTTCAGTTGGTGACAAATTATAACTTTTTTATGGGAGACAGGGAATAAACTTTCAACATCAGCATGGTTTCAACAATGTTGGCTAATAGCCCTAATGGAAAAACTGACACAGAAGGTGGGGGAAGAGCTTGGTAAATATTTATTATTTTTTAAAACAATTTGTTGTATCTTTATTGAATACAAAAAAAGTGATACCAACTAATATGCTCTTCATTCTGGCTAGTAACAAGTTACTGTCTTAAGGGAATTTGCACCACAGCCTAAGCTGCTTGTCTCCCATGCTGCTTCTGTTTGTTTCTTAAACCAACTTTCCGAAATTCTAGTCTAGTTGGCAACAGTGCTCAATCTGGACTATGGCTACCACAAGACCTGATTAATCATTCCCCTGCTTCTTGCCCTTCCTGTCCATACAGGGAAGGCAAGATTCACTGACTGACTCCTGTGTGGACTGGTCTTTCAGTGTCTATCTTTTCCTTTGGGGATTGTTCTCATGACTTTCCTTTGGTTTCACCAAAGGTTTGCAGATGGGGATCTCATATTTGATAACCAATGTTCAATGTTGAATGTGAGAGGAAATGTCAAGTTTTATTCTTCATCTTACAGAATCATAGAATTAGGAGGTACATTAGGGATCATTTAGTTGAAACCCCTATTCAGGGTGGGATCCACTGCAGCATCTCTGAAAGATGACCATCCAACCTCTGTTTGAAGACATCCAATGAAGAGGAACTCACCACTTCATGTAACAGCCTGCTCCATATTGTCAGGAAGTTTATTCTGATGTCTAGCTTCAACCTACATCCTTGTAGTTTTGCCCCATTGGTTACGGTCTCATCTTCTGCACATGGAGTATAAGGCCACTTTGTCTTCTGTGTAGCAGTCTTTCAGGCATTTGAAAAATGCTAAAATATTTCCCGTTCTTTGTCTTTTCTGTAGGCTAAACATACCCATATGTTTTAACTGTTTCTCATAGGGATTGGTTTCCAGACCATTCATCATCTTGGTAGGTCTCTGAATTCACTCCAATTTGTCATTGTCCTTTTTGAACTATGGTGACTAGGACTATATACAATATTCAAAAGGCTGCCCAGGTAGATGAAACAATCAAAGACAGAACTCAGTGACCTGTATGCTTTTCAAAAAGCTGTTAGACATGAATTCTTTTATGAGGGCAGCACAAGGAAGTGAAATTTGACTTTTCATTTCCTAATACAAAGCAGTAGTTTTCAGTATTTGATGATCTTCTATGATTTTATCAGTCCTCTATTCACGTTGTATTACCTATCTTATTTTCCTGTATAATTCTGTCAGTGTTTTAATGAGATTTGACTAGCAAAATAAGAAGCAAGATAGAATGTTATATTTAGTCAAAGGAAATGTGCAAATTTAAATTTGTACCATGAGAGGTATTGAATTGGCTGGAAAAAAAGCACAGGCATCTAGTATTATTTGTAAGGCAAGAAAAAAATATATATTTCCAATCAGGCAAAATGAATTTTGAGAAACAATTTCCATATTTCTGTCACAAAACCGGTATCTAAGCTCACGAGTAAAACTGTGCCAGAGATTATTGCTGTCTTTCACACAGATAACAAATTTCCTTAGAAGAACTACTTTTAAGGAGGACTACTTTGTAAGATAAAGTCTATTGCTTATGTATTTAAATTATTTGAATCCATTTCTGTGTTTAGAATATTTCTAGACTGCAAGCAAGATAATACAGTGGCCTTGGGATTTTAAAATGAAAAAAAAATCATAATGCCATGTAGTACAAAATATATCTTTTCCAATGATATTGGAAGATAATGTTTTGGCTTGGGAAGAATTATAGTTTCTTAAGTATTTTGGTATTTTGATCCTTGAAAATATTTTCATTCATGAGTCAATGTCAAAATCTTTAAAAGTATTTAACAGCATTGTACTAAAACAATGTATATAGATTATAATACAATATCAAAGCTGCCTGGGGAAAGACAATGAAATCTGCTTATATTTGCATTTTTAATATAACATGATTTCACTTGGGTGATAGAAAGCCATAATGAACCAACAACATGTCATAAAAAATTAAAGTAGGTTTTAAATCCTTTAACTCCAAAAGAATTATAAGTTTTGGAATGATGTCAATGAGCCTTAAACCAAAATATTTTGAATAGAATAAACATTTTTCTTCTATTGAATTACAAAGATGTTGGAGATAGCTTCATTGTCAAGATCTTTGTTGGGATTCTGTCTGCTTTTTTATATCTCTAACATCGCAGCTAATAAGTATAAGTTGTTTTGTTTAGCAGATCTGAAAGGTTTTACAAGACTTTAACCCTGTTATAAAGTTTTACCTGCCTTATCATTTATTTTAATTAGTCAGATTTACTGTCTTACATGAAAAGTGTTGCACCCTCTGAACTTTTCAAATACTCAACAGTTCTCTGGATGCCCTTCCAATGTATACGGGGCCCAAGGTAATTGCTTCCAGTGCTTCCCATAAAATTGTGCTTTGTTAAGAGAATTTGTTGAACTGAAGAAGTACATTTCAATTGGAAATGAAAACTTTCCAAAAATGTATGACTATTCTTAATACCACCCATGGAACTGAATACTACATTTCCATTTCTGCTAGAGTAATCACATTTGGGTTCCAAATATCTGGAAGACCACTAGATAGCCTTAATTTGTTATGTTCTTCCTTCCATTTTTTTTTTTTTTTTTAAATCTCAATTAAAATCTGACCTGAAAGGATAAAACATATTTTTGGGTTGCCTATTCAACTTAGTATCTCCTGTCTTCTGTAACTGTTTATTCCTTAACATTCTGTATGTTTTCTGTAACTCTAACGAACACTTAGAGAGCCAGTTTGGTGTAGGCATTGGATTAGAAACCAGGAGACTATAAATTCTAGTCCTACCTTAAGCACAAACCCAACTGGGTGACCTTGGGCCAGTCACTCTCTAGGAAGAAGGCAATGGCTAACCACTTCTGAAATCTTGCAAAGAAAACTGCAGGGATTCATCCAGGCAGTTGCCAGGAGTCCATGTTGACTCGAGGGCACACAAATACACATAAAATAACAGTTTAAGATTCTACCTATGCAAGTTTCTCTATGTAAAAGAACACAGATTGCTTGGGTTTCATTATAGTTCACACAAGTTATTAGTGATATTTGCATATCAAACACAGCATCCAGCTGAGGAGAAGAATGACAGAGATTTTTACACCTGAAAATGAATAGTATAAACTTACTAACACACACTCTTGTTCTCCCTGTGCTTAGCTATGACGTGGTGCAGGATACAATTTGTACCTTCTCAAGGCTGTCAGAGTTAGAAGAGTGGCTATTTTGTCAGTTGTTATTTTCTGTAGCAGATGCAGATTGAGTCTGTGCAGAATGCATGCCAGTTTTATTATTTCAATCCAACATTTACACCCCATGTGGTATTCAGTGTAGTTCAATCCATGCTTAATAAATCACAGTGAATAAATCAGATTGAAATAATATCAGTGTTTAATGGGCTAAAAATAAATAAATAAATAAATCCCTAACTTTAAGAAGATGAAATTGCAGTTAAGAGCATGTGTCATTACTGTATTGCAAAGTTGAAAGTTCTTGGCAGAGAATTTTGATTAGCAAATAATTAAATCATTAAAAAAATCTAGGAAATCTAAGGAAGGTTAAAGACAACATTTAGGTTTTTAAAGAATAGCACTTTACAGCTAATATACAAACACACTTGACTCTTTCTCAAACCACCCATTTTCCATTCTTTATTGCATTTATTATTACAAAGTTTTGTAATATATGTGATTTCTAGATGAAGGATTTTCTCTGTGGAGGCAATAAAGGCTAAGCAATTTATCTTTGTAGAATCCATCGCTGCTTTCATGTAAATGTAAAGTATGCTGGGCAAACCTTTGCTAGAAAGTAGTGCATTTTCATATTTATTTATTTATTGCTTTGTTTTTTTCAGTACCAGTCTAGTAACTTGACTGACCTTACTGGGCAGGACTTTCTAAGGGTATGAGATGACTGCTGTAACATTTTAGCTATCTGAATGCTTAAAACAGTAAAATAGCGCTTAAAAACAAGAAACACACCATAAATTTGCCACCAAATATTGGCACTGTGGGTAGAGTGAATTTCAAGAGTTATAAGAAAGCAGTTTGGGACCCACAGGTGTCCCATGGCTTATGTGTTACCAAACACTGAAGGAAATTATTAAAATATATTACAGAACAGTGGAATTTTAAAGACACCATATTTATATGATAGATATAGTAGTTATATATCTCTATATCAGATACCCTAGATATGTGTTTACATTTATAAAATCCTCATCTTCCATTCATTATTTCACAATGTCTTACATGCGCTTGCTAAACTCAAGAAATTAAAAATAAACTTCATTATGCTTGTGCTTGATCCATGTTAAATATATGTGATTAGAAGGTAGTAAGATTTTAACTCAAAGGTAGTTAAAAGTCATTGACAGTTGTGCTTCTGTTTTTATCATAAGAGGCTTTGGAGCTAAAAACATTCCTGGGCTATTCCTGGTAGACAAAAGAAACAGAAGTGCTGAAGTACAATATATAATGTTAGCTTAAGTACCATGATAAACATTTTCTGTACTAATCAGAATTCAAAGAAAAAAAAAAAAAATCTAGGATCCAATGGCTTCTAAAAATCCAATGTATTTTTAGTTGTTTCTAGATCCATCCCTGAAACGTTATGTAATACTATGGAAATACTATGGCAAATGTTGCCTACACAACAGAAAGGGTTCAGTAAACCATCAGCCTTCCACCTTTACCAAGAGTTACTAATTGAAACCAAGGAGTTTCACAAAGTTTAAAAAAGGCTCTTAAAAAGAAAACTTATCTGAGTCATCAATAACTAAACTTAATGTGTTAATTATGTAAATGTTGTATACTTGAACAGAATTTTGATAGACAATCTTTTCTTTTGAGGGATTTAAGATATAAGGCCCAAGATTAATAAATAAACAAATAAAGAGTTTGTTTGGAAGTAACAGCCGTGAATGTCAAGAGAAACATAAAAGTTAGTTGAATGCAGTGTGAATGAGTTATTTAAGCAGTGTGTATGGTAAAACTGGAAAATACATAGTAAAAAAAAAAATGAATGGGTGATGTGTGAATTCATATTGAATGCCAAAGTGAGTAACCAGTATGAAATAATTACAATGAGGTGGTTTGGTCATATAAGGAGAATTAATGAGATTCAAACCACCCAAGAGAGAGCGGGGTGTGTGTGTGTGTGTGTGTATGTGTGGGTGTGTTAAGGGGAAACAAAGACCCACACTGTTATGGCTGGATGAAATTGATGAGGTCCTCAAAAAAGAGAGGTGAGAAGTTTAAAGAACAAAAAATAACATATGAATTGGTATATAGACACGGTGGAAGAAAATGTTTTTTCATTGATAGAAAAATACGGACAGAGATACGGTATAGTAAGTGGTGTTAGTGTAAGCTATATTTTGTTTGTTTGTTTATCTCTTCTGTGTTACTTTTATTACTCCTTGCTATTTTTTTCTGCATTTTGCATAGCATTGTTAAAACCCTGAATGGATATGTATGTAAGTATGACAGGAATATAGTCGATTTATATTCCTATGGTGAATTCTCCCCGCCCCCCCCCCCCCAGTAGATTCTCTCTCTCCCAGTGTATGGGTTTTCAAATTCTTTTATAATATACTAATTTGAATGAAATAAAATTCTGGGGAAAAAATCTGACCAAATATAATATTTTCCCTGTCTCTTTTCCTAGTGTCACGATATGTTTCATGGGGGTTAGCCTTTATTTAAAAACTTAATTTATTATTATTTTCATGTGCAAATTTGTGCCAGAATAGGGAGGTCATGCATTCTTCCAAAACCCAAAACCAAAGGAAAGGTTCATGGAAGTTCTGAGAAAGAGAAAGGTTTTGTCATGTCTCTCATATTATTTTAAGAGCTTGACAACCTTGAGGTCATTTTCACCCCTCCTTTTTATAGACTGAGATTTCCTGGAATGCTACTGATGGTGTTGTTAGAGCCCATGCATTAGCTGAACTCAAAAAGCTAAACAGGATTAGGTTAGTACACCAGAAAATTCCAGGCTGGAAGACAATGTCCAACAACTTCCATACTGTTGCTGAGAAAACAATATAGATGAAATCATTTCAAACTTGAAGGAGAGTTTACCTTTATATAGGTTGTATCCAGATGTTGGACCTCCACTGACTGATGATTCCCACAGAATAGTTTTAGTCAATGGAACAAAAAGTAGGTGATCTGTGCATTGGACACAGCATAATATTCTCTGTTTTTGACAATCTCTGAAGCAGATTTGGAGGGACACAGAATGCTATAACTGAATGAGGAAATTATTGAAAATTGTTGTCTTTACTGTGTTAGATCAGAGAGCTTTCTGTCAGTGGAGGGACATTAATTGGATATAGCCCTGTTATTTGTGTAAATTGAAACCAGTTCCACTTTGCTTTCCATCAAGAAAAGCTGCTGAAACACATAATTATTAGGTCCATAGTGGGAACCTTCGCTATTCATAATTTTCATATGTATGACAAGCCTGCCTCTGATGCACCAATATTGAAATATGTTTGTAATTAAAACCAAGATTAATTGGGAGTTAATTTCTCTTTTTCTACAGCTGGGTAGCCTGCATGGTTAGTATGACTAAACAGCCAAGATCTGCCAAATCAAGTGGCCAGACTTTTCTTCCTTTAACATTCAAGAAAATTAAAATACATATTCTCAGCATGCTCCAACTGATTTCTCTTTTAGTTTCTATTATACAAATCAATCAACCAATCAGTTTACTTTTTTTTTATCCAAAACAGTGCAAAATAAATTGTATTAGAACAATTATGGTTGAAGCTCCATGGGCAAATTATCTTTGACAACCCCCTGCCAACCCCCAATGCTAGAGACTTTTGATTTCCCAGAGAATCACTACTGACTTAGAATGCTTCATTGGGGAAATGAAAATCTCAGACATGATTGTCCTTTCTTCTACAGAGTTCCAAAGTCTTCTGAAAATTAAAGAGAGAGAAATGGAAAGGTTTTCTATTTTAGAAAAAAAAATTGGGAGAGTGAGCATCAATTGGGAAATGGAATGAAAGTAAAGAAGAGTTTAAGAAGAGTGAGTATGGTGAACCAGGAATCAATAGTATATGTGTGTGTCTGAAAGAGAGAGTAAAGATACATTGTGTTACTCATACTTGGGGCCTGTTGGGCTGTAGGGTCAGGTCTGGGCCCAGTGGTTCGGCCCTAGTTGCATCAACTCCTTTATTTTTCCTGTTGGCCAGAGAATGTTGTGCCACACTATGGCAATGGGGGGAAAAGTAAAAAGATGATTACAATAATTAAGTTTTTATCTGATGGTGTAATTGCCTAAATTATGAATCTGCTGAGAAACTAAGACTGGTGAGAAAAAGCCCTCTCAGACATGTTGACATTTTCAGATATATGTTTGTTGAACATTTAGTAGATGGTATTCTCCTATATTCCCTCATGATTTGTATTGAGTCCACACATTTCCCACCTTCAGGGAGACTCAAGGCCTTCTACTGTCTCTCATAAAAATCATCAGTGTGACTGCCTTTCACATGGAAAGCATATCCAGTGGCTCATGCACAATTACCTTACTGGAAAGTGAGGGGTGGAACTGACAGATATTGAACTGGGACCTGGGACAGCTAGGGCGAGCTCACTGTTTGCTATCAAAGATGCAGGTGTCAGAATGTCTTAATGGCAATGGGTCCTGAGGAAAAAAAGGGGGGAAAAGAAGCACCTGAAGCCTCAGGAAACTTCCAAGAAAGGTAAGATGAGGGAATATTCGTTGCAAAGAGCTAGAGCCTTCATTAAAATTAGAAGAGGGAGAGGAAAGGGAGCCAGCTGATGCAGAGAAACTTTAGGGCAAAGGGAAGCCAGAAGGAGCAGACATTTTTCAAAGAGAAGGGTCTAAGGGCAACAGCCACATCTGCTCACCTAAATCAGGACTGCTAGAAGGCATACCAAGAGAGTCTGTTGTTTTCTGCTTTGCCTGTACATTTTTTCACGCATACACAATGATGGAAGTTCAAAAGACCATTAAACTTTGGTTTCTCCCCACCCACCCAAAACCCAAACCAACTAAATCACCAAAGTTCACCTTTAAAAAGCTTAATATGAGCAAGTTAGTCCAATAGAGAAGATGCCACACACGTATTTATATTCTATTATGGTTGCATTTTCAATACTGTATCTTCAAAGAAAAGATGGAGATGAATTTAGAGGCAAATTAATTCTCTGGCAAACAAAACAAAACAAGCCTGAAGACATTTGAACTGGCTTATATGGAAATATTCTGGGCAGTAAGTCCTTCACAAATGTGATTGTGTCAGCAAAAATCCTCTAAACCCTTTCTTGTCAAGAAAGGAATTGCTTTTTTCCCTATCACTTTTATTCATGGTATATGTAGCATCTTTGAAAAAAATGAGGAACAGAAGAAGCAAAAGGAATGAATACTCACATGGAGACCACATATTCAGAATAAAGAGCAACAGCTCAGAAACACAAATCATGTCTTCAAGATAGAAAAAATTACTACAATCTAAATGGAAGAGACAAGTTCACATAATGTATCATATTATATTAGAGGAACTTCAAACTGAACTGGAAACGCACTTGGAAGCTGTGAATTTATTTGGGTTTCTGCTCAGATTGGACCAGGCCTGAATCTGGAAAGCTGTTGGAAAAGCTTACCTTTTTCCCCCCCCCTTCAGAGCTAAAACATTTCATTTTCTTCTTATAGAATGTGGATGAATGGAATGGTTCTAAGCCTATATATGTTTTGAAGATAATCTATGTAAAATAAAAAAGAACTCTTTGAAGCTTTTCAAACTGATAGCACAGCTTTCCACATTTGTAGAGCACCGGCCATTTCAAATAGTGTAGGAACTTTTTAAAAATTATTCCTGATTAAAAAATGTTCAATGTTGCAGTCAAAAATACCATCACTGACTGTTCTATTTGTGAACTGGGTCTTTCTGAGAGAAATGTCACTTGAAAATTTCGTATTTAAATTTGTTGCCAAGATTTAACTTTTAAATAACTGGAATAAAGCAAAATACAGCAAACATTTGCTGGGATTTACATAATAGTCACACAATATTATGCAAGCTTTTCACTACTGTAGTTAAACAGAACTCTTCCCCAAGCAACCACGAAGGGAGAGAGGGGAGAAAATAATCTAAGTTAGAGTCAATCTAAAACAATTTCTGTTGTTTCAGTCGGTATCTGGCATGCTAAGACAATAGCAGAAAAGAATGTATTATCATTATCTCTACCTGAAGATGTTTGATTGACAGTAGAGAGAATCCTATACTTAGCAAGTAAATGATTGGTATATCTTTGACTTTCAGTTTTAAGGTATACAATTTATTACACCATCATGTTAATTATTATGTCTTTAAGAAGACAATATGCATGTCAGGATTCCCCCTTCCTTCAAATTGGTACAGATGCAATGAAAGAAAGTGGCAGGTAGAGACCTCAGAATAATTTTCTGCTCCTTGTTTTCAAAGGAATATTACCTTGGTCCAGGCAGTCAGTAAATAGTTTTAGATTTTCCAGTTCAGAATGGAGGAAATTACAGATTTCGTTTTTATTTTATTTAAATGAGCATAAGTTTTTGTTAAATACTTGATGCCTTGTTTTCATATCACTTTGTTGTTTTGTTTCTTCTTGTAGCTTTACAAAGGAAATATGCTAATCCAGAGCAGAAGTTACCAAGTTTTTGAGAACTGCATTAGTTATTAAAGAGTAAGAGAGATGCAGCCAATTTGTATGTTGAATTGTTTATGATTATTTGCAGTTGTAATGCCAAACCATGTAGTAGAGTTGTTTCATCATCTCCACTTGCCAACACTTTTTTAAAAAATTGTGAATCCCCTTCCCCCCTTAACAAATTCTTTAAATTATAAGGAGTTAGTGAAATTGTATCATACATCACAATTCATAGTGATATAAAATTATATGATATAAGCAGTAATTGAAATTCAATGGAGCAAATGCAAAGGAGATCAGCAAAAACTCACAAGTACCATCTTACAAAAACTCTTCTACCTCTGGTAACTAGAAAACTATATTTTTGTCTATATTGATATTTGTGTGTGTGTGTGTGTATGTGTGTGTGTATGTGTTAAGAAAGCATAGGAAACAATAGGAAGCTGAGGAAAAGACAAGACTGCTGAGTTCTGAACCAGAGATTAACCCTAATGGCAAACATTGGCTGAGTTGAAGGGACATTCCTTCCTCAGCTGGGGGTTTGCCTGCAATAAATTGAAATATCTCCCAAACAAACAGGAGCCTTAATGTGACCTAATATGGAAAGGTAAACTTCAAAAGAGGAGCTGAAAATTATCCCTTGAAGTTCTTAGTGGCTGCCCTTCACCACAGAAATGTTGCTTCAATTCCTGTTGCTGGTCAGTAAACCATGGCGCTGTATAAGATCCATGTGCACAGAGAGTCTGCACAGGCACAATTCAGTCCAACACCCCCATTTCCTGGTCATTTCAAGCAGCAATGAGGTCATCAGCTGAACTACATGCCAGGGCTTCAGAAAAAAATCCAAAGTTATCTCTGAAAACACACTGTGTCCATCAGGCACTTGGGGCAGGCTGATCTAATTGACCCCACCTCCTTGCGGTGAGGGAATTGAGCCTCGAAATGGACTGGAAGCTATATAGTTGATCAAACACATATTATCATATCACCCAGTTGGTCTATTTTTAGACTAACTTGGGTTTCTGAGTTTTCAAAGAAAGGGCTCCTTCAGAAGGACTCTGTAGCCCCAACCCATGGATTCCTTCCCTATAAAGAAACTTGCCTGTCTTCCTCTGTTGTTGTTATTGTTCATACCCTGTTTATTTGGAGGGAAGTAAAAAGATAAATAGTTTTCCAACCCAGCAGTCTGTTACTTCAGGTAATATGGACTCATTAAAAATATCCAGTGCTTGCTAATGAAATCCAAGCAGCATCTGAGCAGCATGAACTCTTGGGGGAACTTCCAGAAAAAGTATATGTTTGAACCAAAAGCATCTTGCTCTCTGCTTTTAACATGGCCTTAGAACATGTCATTTGAGGTGGTTGTATTAAATGAGTGCTTCTGTTCCAGTAGGAACTAAGAATGCCTTCATTCTCCTTGGTATTATTGTCCTGGAAAATGGTATTTACCAAATCCAATATTTTGTGGAGAAAGAGAGTGATAAACCTCCCTTTAAATGAAAACTACTTTCATCAGTTACCAGTATGTGGTACCAATTACATATCATTCAGGGATGACCTTTTCATCTGCTAATAGCATTTTGGAATTCTCTCCTTCCATATTCCCTTTTCTTCCCCTATTTCCTTTGGATTTCTACTTTAGCACCCAAAATGCTGAATAAATTCAAATCCTATTTAAAAGGGTTTTTGTTTTGTACCATAATAATCAGCTGCCACAGGAGTGGGTTTTGTATTTGTATTTGTAAACTTTATTGCCACTGTACCTCGTACAACGAAATTAAAGGCCATCCCCAGCACACCTTATAAATATAAAAACCATAGAATAAAAAACTCACATCCTTCACATAAGTGTGCATGAGCTATTCTAGCACATTAACCAGAACAAGTGTTTCTTAATTTTCCAGTACTGAGATAATTATTAGCAGTATTTTATATTATTTAAAATGGAAATTATGTAACAGGATGCTTCAAGGGAGACTGATTTTTTTTTTTTCTCAGTGAGTTTGGAAATGAATATTCAATGTGAACTTTCAATTTTTCATATTTGCCAGATTTTCAGTTTTAAAAGCAAATTCCGTTCTTCGTTCACAAGCTGTGTCTTTGAAGTGTACAAGGTGGGATTTCAGTCTCAGGCTCTATTATTTAACTAACTTCTTTAGTAACATTTTATAGTGCCTTTCTTCAAGGCAACTGCAACTCAAAGTCACTTGTATTCAGCCAGAATTGAGACAGAAAATAAAACAGCATTATCCCAATCACATATTGAACAAGTCAGCACTATTAGAATTAAAATCCACACTATGCTCTGCCTTCCAGACTGAAAAGACAGAAGGTGTGCAATAAGGTTTCAGAAAAACAAGAGGGTTTTTTTTTTCCTGTGCCTAAATGAAGTATAATTACTGGTGGACACACTTGTGCTTGCTTCTTTCTTTCTTTAAATTATAAATTGAGTGAGTGAGTGAGTGAGTGAGTGAGTGAGTGAGTGAGTGAGTGAGTGAGTGAGTGAGTGAAGGTTGAAGGTTGGAGGGAAAAGCTATGTGTAGAGTTCACTTGCTAAAGCTCGAGACATGCCTCTACAACAAGATGCCTCTTAGCAAGAGAGCAATACAGGTTGCATGCAGAGTCAGTCCATGGTATCTCTTGCTAAAATGGGCAGATAATAAGCAATATGAATGAACTCTGATTGAGGCTTTGCACAGTTGCTGTTAATGACAATGAACACATTTGGATTAGATTGTCATCGTTTCAGCTAATATCAGGAAATTCCTAAAATTCCTGTGGAAGGAGAGTTTTTTTTTTTTTTCTCTGTGGGAGTCTGGACTGACTTTTTTAGGCTTATAATGGCAACTCAAATCATAGCCATATTTTAGTTATTAAGAAGTCAATAACTGTTATTAAGAAGTCAATACATTTAGTTATTAAGAAGTCCACAAATTAGATAGAATCACCTAATTGGTCAGCATCATAATGGCAGTTATTTATTTCTAATAGAAGAGAATATATATAGATCAGGATTGAACTGTGGAGTCCTTGGTGCTCTCTTGTTTGCTTGCAGACATTTACCTGACTAATTACCTGACTAGGTAACATCATCAGCACTAGTGAGTGTGAGGTAGCTTGCCCTGCTTTGTGTTGGTAGGGACGTGGTTTTCTCCTTGGTAGTTCCTTGATTAGGTTACTGTTTTCTACATTTCTGTACATCACATTTACACACCATCCAAAAGAGACAATAAAAACTAAGATGGAAACAAAAAGACCAGAACACATTATCTCCAGCAGCCAACACCCGGATAAGCAGGATTAGCACCAGACAAACAATCAAGCAGAAAACAATACCCTAATCATGGAACTACCAAGGAGAAAACCACACCCTCACCAACACTGGCAGGCCAAGCTACTCTATATAAACACGGAGCAAACCCCACACTCACTAGCACTGACGATGTTACCTGGCCAGGTAATGAAACATCTGCAAGCAAGCAACCTAGCTCAGAGAGCACCAAGGACTCCACAGGTATTTATTTATTGCATTATATTGTGTCTTCCAACAGCTTAAGGAAGAATGCATGTAGATGATCTCTCTACATTTTTTACCCCCATTAATACCACAGTGAGTAATGCTGGACTGAGAAAGACTAGTGCAGAGTTCTGCTGTGACATCTCTGGTTAGGAAGGGATAAGCTGTGTCTTTTTGGTTCCAAGCCAACAACTTAGCCATTATGCTATCCTTGGTCCCATGTAAACAACTGGGATGTGATTGTTTTCCTACCTGGGGAGGGGGCCACCTTTTTCAGGGCAAGTGCTTTTATGGCCTTTGAGTAGTGTTTTGTGGAGCTGTGCTCCAAGACAAGTCTATAGTCCGTTCAAAAACTTAATCTGATAGAACTGAAATTGAAACATAATAAAAGTTTAATTTAATGAGATGGCCATTTTATTTCAAACCCATTTTCTCTTGTACTTTCTGTATATGCATATCATCTCTAAAATTTTCCTCAGTGAAATTATCTGCATGAACTAGGGCTCTATTGAGAAAAACGTATGCAAATTACACTTGGCCTAATAGGCAAATTTAGTGCCCGATAATCTGCAAGTCCAGATCCTGCTACTCTTCAGCTGTCTTCTTTAATTTCCAGTATCATTTGAATTCTCATATCCTTCACTGGCTGCCTCTTCAGTTCCTCTCTTCCTCTCTTCCTATACATCTTTCATTACCCTATTCTACACATTCCTTTGTCCCACCCAGTTCTGGCTCTTATTCTTGTAGGCAGAATTCATTCTTGTTCACAAGCTTTTAAGTGTTCTTGAAAGAAAATTAAAGACCTTGCTAACTTTTGCCACTAGAAATATAACCTCTGGTCTTAATTCATCTCCCTGGTAATGATGTGTCTTCCATCTCTTCTGTAAAAGAGCATGAACATTGTCTGTAATCACTGCTTCCGATCTTTGACTTTTCTCAGTGGTTTGCTTGCTTTCTTCACCCAAATCTTGCTAAACCTGCTGAATCCCTGTAGATTTATTTCCCTGCATTTTCTTTCAGTCTCTATCTATATAGAGGTCCTGTTTATATAACTCCTTAAATATGTAGCAACCTCTTTTATGTTGAGATAGACACACAGGCTATTTTACAGGCTTTCTCAGTGAGGATTTGGGAATGATAGAGGAACTCTTATGGATCCTAAAACTGTCAAGTTGACACAATAGCTCATGAAACTGCACAATTCCCCATAGTAGATGTGGTTGTTATTGTTGTTGATAGTTATGATGATTTAATTCATCATTTAGTTAGTATTTCGTGTCTGGAATTTAATGAATTGATGAAAAATAGATGTGATGTTATGGAAAGTTGAAAACATCTCTGATGTGCAGAATCCATTTTACATTTTGAAACTAATAATTTATTGAGGAAATGGTACTCAAAATGCATTCAAGCATTATGAGTCAGACACATCTATATGAAAAACCAAGTAATTAAGATCTTTGGCACTATTCCTAATTCCAAGGAGCATGTATCCTGACTCATCTTCTATCTCCATAGCCACGTTACTCTCCTAAGAATGCCATTCTGTTTCTGCCTCTACCTGAAGGACATTCACAATTTTTCAAAAGAGAGATGACAGCTGAACACTTAATGGTTTTAACTCAGCTTTATCTCAACATGACTATGAAAAAGAGGTAACTTATTAAACAGCCTTATGGTGCTTGGCATAAGACTATTCTGTTTGATAATTACAAATTGGAAATTCTGAACTTTATTCCTTCTGATTTGTGTTATGTTTGCTCTGTTTCCAATTTCTTGGTAAATAACAAAAGGCCAAGGAAGGGGCAATTGAATCGCCAGTATGCTCTGTGTAAAAATTCTCAACATAGCTGACTAGCCCATTCTTTGTCAAATATCTCTTCTGTCTAGCAGCAGAGCATAACCTTATCTTGACCTATACACCTCCCTTCAGCCTTGCTTCAAGTATGGCTGCCTTGCCAAAACATGCACATTCCAATATACAGCAGGTCCTGCAGATATTCCCAGTGACAACCTTGGTGCATTGAAGAAACAAAAAACCAGACATTTCTTAGCAAAGCGACTTCACTTGCAGGCCTTTGGAAGTAAAAAGTCTGACAATCTTGTACCATGGGACTCTTCTTGGGAAAGATGGTCTAGTTATTTGTTTAGACTGCCTTGTCTTGATTTATCTGCCAGCTTGATTGTATTTGAACATACAGCAAGCCTGTAAGGGAAGGGAATGTTTATATAACTTTTTTTTTCTTTTTTAATGAGAAATGTAGAATTTGAGATGTCATTCTCAACTGGAAAAGCATAACAGAACCAAACAGAATAGTGCTGTAAGATTAGACATGCTTCTTTCTCTTCTCAGTCTGGAGCAATATTGTCCTTCTTAGTTTGTCTTATTCACACTTTGCTATCCCATTCTCCTGGGTAAGTAATCTTGTTTTCCATCCAGCCCTTTTGACATCCTATTATTCTTATGTCCCATTCATTTTTTGTCAAGCCAGTTCTGTCTCCTCCTTCAAATTCATTTAAACCATTTTTCCCCCGGGACATTTTTGTGAAGAGAGACATGTGGGAGGCAAAGCCACTTGCCACAGTTCATCTTCCTTGTCCCTCCCCCAAAAGGGCTAAGCTCCCACAGAGATATGAGTCTAAGTACTTTAAGTTTACTCAGTTTACTTTTTTAAAAGCCAATCCATGTTTCAGTTGTCATGACTTCATCACACCTTCCATCCTGAATCATAGAGCTGGAAGGGATTAATCCAACACTTGGCTGAATGCAGGATCTGCTATGCAGGAACCACTATAGCAGCCCTGTCCACCCACTGCCTAAACACCTCCAGCAAAGGACAGCCTGACATTTCCCCCGTTCTATTTTACCTTTCATTAGAAATTGTACTCTAACATTGTGATTGTGTTGTCAGTTGCTAGCTTTTGGGACACTCAGATGGATTCTCCACAGTGGTACTTCTACATTTCATAGCAATCATAGGAACCATTTAAAAAGTACACTTGCATTTCTTCATACTTCAGTTCTTTCCATTCATCATTGTTTGTCTTCATATAAACTGTGCACAAGCTAACATTATTTCCATTCAAGTATAGATTAAAACCTGCATAAACAAAAGCAATCTTGATATATTTCTTCATGTAGCCATTTAAATATCTGTTTTGATGGAATTCTACCCTAAAGTATGTACCATATAGACATCACAAAAGCATGTAGACACAGTGTGAGAAACAAATAATGCAGTGATATACAATCACATCAATCTTGTATGCATGTGTGTACGCATGTCTGTATACACAATATATATGAGAGCCAATGTGATATGTTGGTTAGGGTGATGGACTACAAGTGGGGAAACCCTGGTTCTAGTCTTTCCTTAAGCATGAAAACTGTCTGGGTGAATTTAGGCAATCCTAAATTGGAAAGTTGAAAAGCATCTATCTACCAACCTGCATTGGACCAGCAAGGTAGATAATGGTCCATCATCTTCAATGAAAAGATTTTCATTCTGCAGTGGTGATTCAGATTCATAATAATAATACAGGTACATGTATTATTATGAATAGTAATAGGTAAATTACTGTAATTTACCTATAAATACTGTAAACAGGTATACAGGTAGTGTTCTTTTAGGGACCACAATTGGGACCAGCAACTCGGGCATTAAGCAAAGCCATTGCTAAGTGAAGCCATGACTGTGCTTATGATCTTATTTCAGGCTTTCTTTGCTTTACAGACCTGCAAAGGTCATAAATGCGAGGATTGGTCATACAGTTATTTTTTCATCATCATTGTAACTGTGAATGGCCACTACGCGGCACTTGCTAAACAAGGACTACCTGTAATGCATGTTTGTATGAAGATGTGGCAAAATTACAAAGGAACAAAAGGAACTCAAAATAACCAGTGGCATATGAATTCTGGAATTAATTCAAGTTGTTTTCCTCAGTTCAAGCACTGAGGAAATATAATTGAAGACATTATTTCTATCCCCATCTGGTGCTATCCTTTATCACATCCCTTTTATTCTACAATTTGCATTAAACTGGATCTGCAGATTATACCCACACTTACATCTCCACTTTGGGCCAAATAGGTGATACAATAATAGTCTTGTCCCAGTGCTAGGAGGCAGTTATTGTTTGGATAGGGAAAAAGAAGCTTAGGCTCAGCCTAAATAAGTAGAAGAGTTGTTGATTCAGAAACAGCTGATTCTAGACAGGATTCTGCACCCCCTGAAAAAGCAGGTCCACCCCATGAAGTGTTGCTGGGTTCTCAGCTCCTACTTGAAGAGCTGGTAGACACACTGGTAAAGAAGGCCTTTGCTCAGCTTTTGCTGGTATGCCAGCCCAGCTTGTACTGGAATAGAGAGTGAGGGCTATAATCATTTACTGTATGCCTTTATCAGATCTCTCCAATGGACTTCTGCTATTTATCCTACAATGGGCTGCCTTCAGCTAGTGCAGAACACAGCTGCCCTTTTATTAATGGGTCATATAGTATAACACCTATACCATGGAAGTTGCACTGGCTATTGGTCTGGTTGGCATATAATTCAGGTTGCTGGTCATTGCCTAGAAACCATGTATGGCTCATGATCTGAGTAACTTCAAGATGGTTGATTCTCTGACCTGAAATGAACAAAGAAAAGCCTAGTATTCTCACCAAATGAAAAGATTAGCTTAACAATAAGATGCATACTTTGATTCTGTCATACAGAAGTAGTCTGCCTTATCTGCCATCATGAGAGATACCTTTGCTTTGTTCAGTTTTTAAGATACTACAACTTCTAAGAGTAATTTAAGAAGCCAGATTTCTTACTAGGACTCTATAAATCATCCCTTAAATACCAAATTTGTGATGTGGCTGTTCTGCATGACAAAACTGCATGTATGTCCATAGCTATCTATGTTGGGGGAAGAAGGAGGGACTTACAATAATTCCTATAACACCAGAGAAGCTATTGAGGAAAAATTGCTTTTGGATTTTCAGACTCATGAGCTTTTCAGAGGCCACTTTTGAGATAAACTTAATTAAGCAAGTCATTAATCTGATTCTAATTAATCATGCAAAGCATAAGTACTCCAGCTTTGGTTAAGAGAAACTAAACTTGATCCCAAGTGTAGCTCAACTGTGTGATTTTAGTGAGTACTCCATGAATGGGCATCTTCAGTCTTCACTGCTTCTGTCCAGATTCAGTGTCTCTTTTTTTAAGACAGTGTTGTGAATTGATCAATTGTCATGAGCATGACACTCTTATTCTAGTTGCAGGAAGTGGGCATAGGCTGAAGTTTGAAATATGTGAGCTCTACACATTATATTACGTAAGACACTAGAAATATCTGGCTGACTCCTTAGACATATTTACTAGGGCATAACTGTTATTGAATAAAGAGTCTGGCTTGTAAGTAAACCTGTTTAAAGTTGTACTGCATAAATAGAACATTAAATGAAGTATTTGTCAGCCAACTGCTTGTTGATAGTTTAGGATAATGATGCGTGCTTCTTTGAAAAGAGTTAATGATTGGGAAATATACAGAATCATCTCTAGAATATGTCTTTTAAACATGAGTGGGAATATGTCAACCACCAGATGTTTCTGAACTATAACTGCAACAAACTTTTCACTACTGTTGATGCTAATTAGGACTGGAGGAAGTTCATCAACACCTGAGAGGCCAAATGCTTCTATTTCACCCACATGCACAAGGCAGAAAGTGAATTCTCTCTGAAGCAATAACAAAAACAGGTTTGGGGAGGAAAATGAGAGATGCACATAGCAGAGATAGCTGACCAGGTGTGGGAACAGTGAAACCACTTTTTGGAGAACATGGTATCTCTCTGGGAATTTGCTCTAGGGCTGTGCATGTACTACAACTTAGGGCAACACATTCTTTGCCTCATTATGCTCACCCCATATAGCGATAAAGGAAACTATTATTTGAAAAATCCCATAAGTTTCCCTAGTAGTTTCTTCTGAAAAGCATTGAAAAACCAAGTATTATTACCCTTAGAAGATCTTGGTACTTAAGAAAGCAGGGAGTTTATAATTATATAGGAAGTTAATCTACCCTGAATTTAGTGAGTCATACTGGCAAGTAAACTCAGTGGCACTGTATCTGTGGGGTTGCCTAAATCTAACCAATCATTCTGTCAAATAGGATTTAGGCTTTACTAAAAGATATGTGTGTCCCTGATCTTAGCCTAAGGCTGAGAACAAAACAAATAAAACATAAACATATTTCCAAAGCAAATCATATTGCAAAATTATTTATTATTTATTATTTATTTATTTATTTATTTATTTATTTTTATATTTCAAATTTGTCACTGCCCATCTCACTGTGGGGTGACTCTGAGCAGTTTACTAGAAAATATATATAATGCACCTTCCCTTAAGTTCTGAGATAGATAGATAGATAGATAGATAGATAGATAGATAGATAGATAGATAGATAGGATAGAGATAATCACATATCTCTGTGTCTCCCTCTGTATGTAAGTTACATTACATCATGCCCCCCATGTACAATGTTTTACATAATTTCCACCCTCCCTCTTGAGTTACATAATGTAACATACTGTATGTATCTTTCTCTCTCTGAGACTTAAGGGAAGATGGACTCTATATGTCATGCTGATAGATTCTATATATCTCTTCCTGCAATACTGCTGAGGGTTTTTCTCTGGCAAAATCCAAAACATTCCACTAATGACTAAAATCCAACAAAAGGAACACCAACCACCCTAGCCCAATACCTGGGATAGTGTTTCTCAACCTTATTAACTTTAAGATGTGTGGACTTCAACTCCCAGAATTCCCCCAGCCAGCATGCTCCCTGGACACCCCGTTTTCAATGCAGGGAATGGCAGTACTCCAACAAATACTAGCTGCTGTTGCTGCCGCTCCTGCTGCTGTTATTATTATAGCAGAGTTTCTCAACCTTGACAACTTTAAGATGTGTGTACTTCAACTCCCAGACTGGCTGGGAGAGAATTCTGGCTGGCTGGGGGAATTTTGGGAGTTGAAGTCCATACATCTTAAAGTCAGTGAGGTTGAGGGTTATTGGCCTGGGAGAACAGCCAGATCTTTAGGGCTCTTTAGAATGCCAAGATGATAAGAGCCATCCAGATGTCAGGAGGACCTTATTCCAAAAGAGTACATGGGAAAATTGCTCTCATTTACTCTCAGAGACAACAGGAAGCACCAACATTGTATGATGCCCCTGTAGCTCCCTACAATGAGGAATATGATTCTACTGCCTTAGATTTACCACCGTGGCCTCTGGTGAGCACAGACGAAATCATTGAATTAATTGTTGATCTAAAAATGGGAAAATCGCCTGGCCCAGACGGGCTCTCAGCTGAACTACTTAAAAAACATGTTGACTGGTGGGCCCAGCCGTTGGCTTCCTTATTTACGCTCATTGATCATTACGGCAAAATTCCGAACACTTGGCTCAATTTGATAATAATTCCAATTTACAAGAAAGGTGGGTTTGACCAGCCCGGTAATTTTAGTCCAATCAGCCTTTTATCTATTTTAGGCAAGCTTTACGCTAAACATCTTGAACGCCATTTACTAGACTGGATGTATACAAATGATGTAATCGGGCCTGAACAGATAGGCTTCTGCAATTTTACTATCAACAAGTATGAGACAGCCTACAATAGATTGAACCATTATCCATAAACTGTGCAGAGAACATTTGTGCATTGACATGTTTATTTTCTCCTCCATTCTCAGATTTATGACTTGCACAAAACTCTGAGGAAGAAAGGAGAGTTACACTTGTGTTCTTAAAACTTAAAAACTGCAATAGTCAGGCTAAAATTTCCTGTATGTAATTGTCTTCCTTGGTGCCAGAAAGTGGCACACTCTTAAATACCTGAATATTCAGCTGGTAAGATTCTGACAAGAGAAGCGAATAGGGGAATGAGTGCAAAAGTCACCTTGAATGATCTGCATAATTCAGCCAATTGTTTAAAAGCTTATGAACATCATTTTTTTCTCCTTCTCCTTCACATTTAAAATAACAGATAAATATTCATTGCAAGCAAAATTGTTGGTTAGAAGCAGTGTTCCAGCTGTGAAACCTTGCCCTCTGATTACACTAAACCTTGAAACTCCCCCTTATTGTCTCATTTCTTTTCTTGGGTGCTGAGGATTCCCATCAATGAAAAGGCATATCTGCTGTACTCCAAGGAAGCAAAATGTCCAAAGATCTGAGTGTGCCTGTGTTAGGGGCGGGAGAGCATAGATGGATGTGTATACATTAGGCCGGTGCAGCACCTTGGATGTGATTCCATAGAATGCTCCATAGCGTGTGGGGGCAGAAATGTAATATTTGCCTGAAACTTCTTCAACCAGATGCCTCTTTTCCTGCAATTGCCTAGCAGAATACTGGAAATTGAAATTTAGCAACAGGTATCCAATTCGTGTGATAACAGACAAGGACATTCAGGAATGTTCCAGCTGGATGGCAAAGGCATCCTATATAGACTTATATAGAATTAGGTCACTGGTTGCTAAAGTCTAAACCCTTCCTCTCCCCAATGGATGCCCTAACTAGGATATCCCATTATTTCAGTTTTGGGACAACTGACTTGTACTGTATTTGTAGGCCATGTAATACCCATGTCACATATGGTGATTAAACTGCATACCCAGAACTGATCACTATCTGCCCAAATTTCATTAAGTTCACAACTAGCTGAAAATGAAAATCTATAGAAATATTTCTGCATGGAGATAAACATTTAAAGCAATCCTAGCTATATTGTTAACATGGCAAACTTTACAAATAGCTCAATAGGGGGAAAAAACTATACTGTATTAATCCAGTACATATTGGTTCATTTTTGCTTCTTATTAATAATAACTTCCTGGAATCTCTATGTAACTAGAGACACTGTGTGGAATTTAAGACATTTGGAGCTTTCAATTTCTTACAAGACATGGGCTTAAAGATCAAACTCTGGGTCTTCTTTATAAATGGCCTGAAACTCAGTTTGCAGTAATTGCTTTTCTTAATTATTAAGTTTTTCTCATCGGCAATAAAGCTCTTATCAAGAGTGTCATTGTTCCGTTTAAGTTTTGATCTGGATGAAGCTTGACTAATACCAGGTACACATCATTTGATGCTATACTTGTCCTGCTACAAGGTCTGCGGGGAGTAGAAACCCTAATTTTCCTCCTAGTATTCACAGCTGAATTCTTTGGGTAAGTGCCATGAAAAGTTCTTAAATGCATAGCTCAGAAGCACTTATGAAACACTTATGAAAAACACACCATCATCATGACCCATTGAAAGTATCATCATCATGATACACTGACATTCGCTTATAGATGATGTGGAAAGAAGTCTGTGAATTCAATTATATGCAAAAAAAGTGCAATTTCACATAGATGTATTTTTATACATACATGCCTAATTTTATGCGCATTTACTCATCTTCTGCCTTTGACAAAAATGAGCTATTAGCAGATTAAAAATAGAAGAGAATAAATTAGCGTGTGTTCAGTTAACTGACTAGATACTGTTTTCATTGCAATTGTTCTACTAGCTCTTTGAAATAGTTCCTTGAAAGATTTTTCTGTTATGTGTTTTTTTTTTTTTTATTGTTTGCCTTTTCCTTTTTTGTTTGTTTTCTGGAATCTCTATGCATAGCCATACTTGGTTTTCACTGTAATTTAGGCAATAGAAATACAAACGAATGTAAATGTTTTTAATTGTTGAGGTAGTGTAGCTTTATTGATTAGTCAATTGACCATATCAAGAGTTTTTAACTGTATGATATTTCATGCATCAGAAGTAAACTATTACTTCTTTAAAAGAATGCCTATTTTTAAAGGGGAAGTGGATAAATAATCTGTATCTTTTCAAGACCTAGTTCTGTCAAAGCCATTAATCCTGATTTTCCAGCCCCTTGTTTTATTATAATATCTTTCTATTTGTGTTCTTCCTTCTTTTTCTTTAATTCTAGTTTTGATTCAGTTTTATAAAATAAAAATTGCTTGAAAAATTCTTTCAAAGGTAGTTATTTATTTTATTCATTTACTTGTTACATTTTTTATCTCACATTTGTCCAGGCTCTAAAAAAAACTCCTTTTCTATCATCATTATTCTAAGGCATCTGAACAACAGAATATTAAGAATTTAATATTGCACTGAAATAATATATTGTATTAAAACTGAGAAGATGGAGTAAAAAAAAATGAAGCACCCCCACATAGGATTTCCTCTTGCATTTTTTCCATATAATAGTCCTCTGAAATAGGTTGGACAAAGTCAGCAATGAGTTTTTATCACCAGGAGTAGACTCAAATTTAGGTGTCCCCAGTCCTAGTTCATCAGTTACTACCATGTCACAATGAATTTTGGATAAAGTTTCCTGAACGGAGTATAGTGTGGTTATTAAACTTATATAGTTAAAATGTGGTGAAGAGGTTTGTGTGAAGAATCTTTTTTTATTGTACAATCTGCTATCCAGTAGCCTGAAGTCTTCTTGGTTTCCCATACTACAGTAACAGTTCTACTATCACTGCTAAGATGGCTAAGAGATCCTTCTCTTCAGAAAATGAACATCTGCCTTTGTACTTGCATTAAATTCCTTTAATATCTCAGAACTATCTGAGGAGCTTTGAAATTAAGATTCTCTATGACCATTCACCCAGCTGTATGCAGTTTTTCCACAAGTGAAGGTGCTTTTGTGATCTTCTTCTCCTATTCAACCCAATGGTGACTGTAGCCTTCTAGGAAGGACTATCTGATTTGTGGGAAGATATTTCAGCAATAAGTTTTAACTTCATTAAAAACAAAAAACTGGCATATGCAGAGATCTGCTGTATGGAGTGTTATAGAATTGTCTGGCCTTCTTTACTGCAGTGAAATGTTGTTTATTTAGCAACTTGCCATTTTCTTATGGTTGAATAAGAAAGATGCTCACAAACCACATATGGATCTTGGATGGCCTTGTGTAGTCCTTTTTATTACAGTACCAACAGTTCCTAGTGTGGTTGCTACAAATGTAACACCTCTCTCTCTCTCACTCTCTCTCTCTTGTTCTCTCTCTTTTAAAGTAGTAGTTTTGACAGTTTTTTTTTAACATTATAAAAAATATTTTTTGTGACTATAACATCAATACAAAGTGTGAACTACAACCAAAAAGAATTCCCTAATTCTACCTTAGGTCATGAGCCATCCTCTTCCCAAGCTTGAAATTTAGAATCCTAGACTTAGAGATGGCAGAAGTTAATCTGGATCTTTACTGCAAAGTCTTGATCCCTTCTAGGATATAGGTGCACAATTTCAGGTCCCCCAAAGGCTGAACTAGCGATGTAGTTCCACAGCTACATTTCAAAGATGGATAGGGCTAAGATCTGTGTTTTCAGAGGCTTCAGCTGCCTAAATCCTCTGGCAAATGTCATGCACCCATCATGTACCCATTAAACACTCTATCTCCAAAAATTCAACCAAAACAATACAGAACAAGGGGAAAGACTTAGGGAGATGCAAAAAAGTTGCTAGTAGATTAATGAACCCCTTGGGCTGCAGATCTTATCCATCTGTTCTAGGATATGGAGGATGTAGGGTATATTTTAAGATGTGGGTATCCATGACCATTTCCTTCCCAGCTTCATTTTTTCTGGCCTTCACCAATATCCTGCCACAATGGCTAACCATTGATTCTGTTCTTTCTGCCCACACCACAACTGCTAGTTTTGTTACTGCCACTGTCCTTATAATATCAGCAGAACAACTTGAAAAATGACTGCTTTTGCCACTGTTTGGTGCCCAGTTAAAAGCTGCTAAATTAGGTATCTATGAGTGAGGCAGAATGGAAAAGCCAATGACGTCATTTGTGTGAGGACATCTTCACATAAAAGCTGCAACTTGTATACTTTTTAAGCACAAGTACATAATGGCAGTATTTGCATGATAATGATGTTGTTGTGCATATGCCATTATCTTGGTGTTATTTGCCACTGAGGCAAGGAAAGCTGATTTCTGAACTGTACTTACTTCTCTGCCATCTAATGGAGTGATAACCATCAGGTTTCAAAATAAGACTGGACAAATTCAAGACAGATTCAAAACTACTAATTTTAACAGATGAAAAATTCCTTCAAGGATACTCATTTTGATAGATGTAAAATTCTTGAATCTTGGGGAATACTGTGGAAGACATTCATGTCTGTACTTGTATGCTTCCACGTGTGACACAGAATGCTGGACTAAATGGTCTTGTGCGCTGATTTATAAGGATTTTTGTTATTTATGTTCAGGAACAGTACAATAGAGTTAAGTATCCTTCTTTCCTTCTAATTATCCAGAATTCAACAGATGCCATTTGTCTAGATTTTTAGCTGAAAGGCCACTAGCAAACCTAAGGCAAACAGTAAAAATTTAGGGTTGACCATACAAATCACACTGGGATTACAGCATTTCATATGGAAGTGTGGATTAGTTTGAAATAAACATTGGCTATGCTGATACAGAGTAGTTTGCAAACAAAAACTATTTACTCTTTAGAAGTTGGAAAAGACAGCTGTACCACAATTATTTTTTATGTTAACTTGTTTCCGTTTCTGAAGCTGTTATCAAACATGACTCAGTCTCCTCTGACTTGCACAGGAAATACAATTTGTGAATTTACAAAAAACTATGGAGAAACATTCCCTTCACAATAATTCTGTGAAAAAGTATTTGTTCCCTTTTGGATTTTCATAATTGTTGTGTGTCTTTCCCACTGAATGTAGTGGGCGAAAGTGATATATAAAGGAAGTACAACTGAACAAGTAACAAAACATATAGAGAAAATTGTGCAAAGAGTTCCTCCTCCTCTTTTTAGAGTAAGGTGGAAAAAAGAAGAAAGGAGAACAGTTCTCAGAATTTCCAACTGTCTTGGAGCAGATGTTAGCAGAAGAGGTGTGGTGTCCAGGTGCCAACTAGCAGAAGAGCCTTAGTATTAGCTATTAAAGGAATGCCAGAAATGATCAGCAATAATTCTACATGAGACACAGCAATGTGTGAGATCTAGTGTAAAAATGTGAGCTTTGCTTCAGTGATTAACTGATTAAACATCAAATCAACATGAGATGGAGAAGTACTGATTTTTTTTATCCCTCCTTTCTACTTTAGGCAAAAAGCAGGGCAGCACCATGGGATTAATCAAGGAATGTCACAACAGCGGTAACAATTATTGCCTATAAAGTGAATGTGTCCTGTTGTAATGTGGCTTTGTTATTCAAGATAACTGAGGTACCAAGTGGAAGACAAAGATAATGAGAAACAAATGAATGCCCTGCTAATAAAAAAAGTAACTTTAGACTTTAAACTGAGAGAAATAAATGAAGTGAAAGGAACCTTCTATAGAAATAAACCCATATAGTTGCAATTTAGGATGGCAGGGAAATTAGTTCAGCTTTTTAGTTTGCATTTTTAAGCAACTTTATCCAATTCCATACTTCCTGAATTTGTAGCTAAAGGAGAAATAGAATTAATGTTCATACAGACAAATGTAACTTGTATGCACTCACAAATGTATATATTGGGGGAAAGTATAGACAAAAACGTTTTATAATAAGGAAATAATATGCAAAAAGTATATATTAGAGAAATTCAGTACAAAATCCTCTAATAAAAGCAATGTACATTAAAATGTGTACAAATTTTCATGTGGAAATGGGATGAAATTAATGAAAGACAGGATAATAAGAAACTGAGGCAAAATAAACTTACGTGTTCAATTTCTTCTTGCCGGGGGGGGAACCCTCTTCCTCAAAATGCAACACTTTGGAAGCACAACTGCCATTCATTTCAATGGAAGTACAAGCATCTCCACACTATCCTCCAGTGCTATAAATAAAGAAGTTACTCAGTTATTATCAGATATCAAGTGCCTTAATTGTTCTGAAAAAATATAGTTTGAGTTGTGGGAGAATGTAATTTCACTGGAACAGGCAATATCAAAGTCCCCTCTCCCCTTAATTTGTCATACAACATGTCTGTAATCAACAAAGCAGTCTGGTATAGTGTAGCAGCATTTATTAGATGGGGTATTCATTCATTCATTCATTCATTCATTCATTCATTCATTCATTCATTCATTCCATATAGGTTCCTATCTCACATTCATGAGTCTGGGTGGCTTACAATTAAAACAAACAATATAATGACAAGGCTCTAAAGATATATTTATAGATAACAGATAAGATATGGGAAGAAGATTTTTTTTTCTTTTCTTTCTCTTTTTTTGCTGTAATTTTAGAAAAAAAGTGATAAGTTACTGGATTAAAGGAATATAAGACTGATTTATTTGATTAAGGTTAAATATATGTGTTATTATTTCTGGTAAATCTTAATGGACTTTTGCTAGGAGTTCAATCATTAGGATTGAATGATGGGATTTTATAATTTATTAATAAGAGATGAGTCATGGGAAGAGGATATCTTTTATTGAAATATCAGAGAAATTGATAAGTTACTGAAGTTGTTTGTACTAGTCTTGAGGGAGGGGGGAGGTCATTTCTTTATGTATCTTTCTTCGTTTTTCCTCATTTTTTTTCTTTTTTTCTGTACTTTTAAAAATACTTTTCTTAGTTTGCGTTAGCTTTTCTATCCTTGTATTTGTAAACTTTAATAAAAATATTACAAAGTAACAGAAAAACATAAACAATACCAAAAAAATCAAAAGATAAAACAATACAAACAATACACTTTAAAACAATTAAAAACCATACAATGGGGCATGGACATAGGCTGATGATTGTGGCTTTACAAAAGAAACCAAAACAGAACGTGTACATCTTGGATGACATGAGACCTACCTTTTGTCTCTCCACCAACCTCTGAGGTTGTCTGTTTTCAAGGTTGAGAACAATTAACCACAAAATGTTTAGGACTATAGTTTCCAACCTGAGATCTGGGATAATCTGTGAGGGTACTGTAGGGGTGTCTGATGTGAGCACCATATCTGTATCTGTACCTAATATATAACTACTACCTACATGGCCAAAATCGGATAAGAACACCAAAACATGCAAGGTTTTGGCATTCTTCTTGAAATTTCATGAGTATTTGACATCTTTGCCTTCAAACTCACAAGAGCTAAGGTGAAAACTTAAAAATCCTCAAATTTGGCAACATTATAGCATGATGGCCATTCAATGTTGGTGTTTTGGACACCATCTAGGGATCACATGTGCCATTGTGTCCAAGCCACTGCATTTTTGACCCCTAGCCGATTTAGTATAGCTTAGAAACTTTCAGTGAGAATTAAATTATTCCCATAAACAGAAAGGTTGGGAACCAGTGGCCTAGGTTAAAGAAACCTAAGTGTGTTCCATAGCCCTAGTGGGGAAATGTAGCCCATACGTTTGTCTAGTATCAATCAATTCTTCAAACCAAAATGAAACAAAACTAGAAAGGCATCAATTAGCAAGACTTTAGTCCAAGCTCTGCTTTTTAAGCAAAGAAGCAAATTATATACTGTATCATAGCCAGAACACTACAGATAAGGATTAACACCTTCTGTTTCCTATCATTACAGAGTGTATGAAACAGTCTTTGCATGGATGAGATGATATGCTCCATAGCATATAACATCAAACTGAGCTTCACCTTGAGGAAAATGACTTCCATTTGCAGTACATGTGCAGAAACCACTTTGTTCAAATAAAAGCAGTGTGGCAGCTCTACTGAGTGACTTAGGAGGGGCAGGGACTTCAAGTCATGGGGGTTTTTTTCTTCAAAAGGATGCTAGTCTCAAAGCAAAATGCTCTTTGGAGTGCTGAATTTCCATGTTCTTGTTCAAAATAATAATTTAGGCATCTTAAGCAGTGTCTGCAGCATGACTCCTCCATCATAGTAATCCTCTGCCTTTTAAAAAAGTGAATCTTCAGTAACACAAGAACCACCACACTTTTCATGTCAATTTCTCCACATCTGGAAATTGTGTTTGTGTCTTCTTCAGATAGAGTTCCTGGCTGAATATTTTCCCTTTTTGTTGATGGTCTGCATGCCTCCTCATAGTCAGAAATACTCCTTTCCCCCAACACTGCTCCACATACACATAGGTACATAGATAATCTTTTCAGAGTGCCAAATATCTGAAAAGGCTCTGTTAGCTTTCTATGCATGTGAAACAGAGGAAGAGAGAATAGAAACAATTATGAGAAGCTATATTCCTTTTGTTTTTGTTGTTGTTGCATTCCTAGCCCTTCACTTCCAACTACTTTGGGTAAACAGCAATTTACTGAAAATAGTAGGAAGAGAGGAAGTTGCAGAGTTAAATCCACACAAATTGTTTGATATTTACAAATGAATCAAATTATTGGCAATTGTCATGTGTAGGATTTTTTTCTCCCTCGCAAACTGCAAATTAATAAGAAAAGATATTTTAACTTTTTTTTTTTTTTTACTTAAAGGCAAGTTTGCTAGAGGCAATTTGTATGTAAATCAACATTTACCTGATGCATGTAATTTCCATGGTTAGATAAGCCATAACGTAAAACAGATGAAAGACATGGGAACTGTATAAGAATTCTTTGAACGATAATAGGCAGGCAGCCTGTGATAAATATTCATTAAGGAAGAAGATGCCTTGTACTTTCTTTGAGCAGATACTTTTATGGTTTACAGCTGCCTTTTTCTGGTTCTTTCATATACTTTGGTATCTGGCTGTCATGACTTTAGTCTGACTGTCCCTCATTCTACAAAGCACAAACATGACTACAATATTCTCCACTTCCAAATTTCTCAATGGATTTTGGGATAGGGATTTCTTAAGTAATTCACCCTTGAATTAATGGACTCACATCTCTTGAATGAAGGTATTGATCAACATAAACTGGAAATAGACAGATTTGCCAACCTCTGTATTTGAGTTGTACATTATTATGTCACATTAGGAACTGACTAAGTCAGTTTTCCAACTGACTTCTCCACATAGGTAGTATCGTCCATCTTCTCCCTCCTTTCCCAGGGGCTATACTTTTATAGTAAAATAGTACAGAAATAAATCTTCACATGCATGTGTAATTTTTTAAACATGAGTTCACATGGTAGTTTGTTCATACTTTCTGAATTTCGTTTTGAAGTGTACATATTGGTAAGATTTTGAAGGGGAAGAAAGAAGAAATAAACAAGGAAATGAAAATTGTAATAAATAAAAAATTGTATGCACCAATACTGGATTTTTTTTAAAAAAAAATCATGTTAAAACAGTATGAAGGTAGAGTAGAAGGTTGAAGTGAAACCCATCTGGAACAAAATCAAAAGACAGCCAAGCAAATCCACAAATCTCCAGGGGTTGACTATCCTCAGTCTTGTGTTTATCTTATCCATTATCCATAGTATATGAATACATTCTAAATTGGCAAGCCAGAATACTTGTCTAATATTCCTTAATAATTAATTTATGACTAATCTGTGTTAAGTGATTTAGTCTTTTGTTTAAGAGGGTATGGAATGACTATCTGGGTAAATCAGATGAAGATCTATCAAGCACACCATTGTTTCTAAGAACCAACTAGTACTAGAGTTCAAGCAGGCATCTCTGGATATTTGACACAATAAATTGAATTTGTTGCTAGCATTGGGCCCGCTCTTCGCGGAATTTCTTCAAAGCTGCATATCACTTAAAAAGGTGAACATGTGGGTTCAAGAAAGAAAGAAAAGAAAAAAAGTTCAGCATCCTTAGTACATCTTTAGTGCATCCTTAGTATTTTTTTCCAGCTCAATCAAGCCGACACAAAAGACTCTTCATCAAGCAAGACATTTAAAATGCAGGAAACAACAAAGAAATATGAACATTCAAAATTTAGGCCAAATGTTTCATTCATGAGGCCTGCAGTTTAAAGTCAATTGCAAAACTGAGACTGTAAATTAAATGTATTAATCAGAAATAGGAATTGGTGATGTCAAAAAAAAAAAATAGCCTTAATCCCCAATTTGTTTTATGAATAAACATCGTAGTATCAGATAACTTGAGCTAACTCCACTTAACAGGAAATTTAGCAGTCTCTTGGTTAGCAGTGTATTCTCTTACTATTCTTCTAGCATTGCCAACTTGCTATATGAATGAAGAATATGTCTGCAAATCCTTACAAGGATTCAGAATTCTAAAACATACATCTCATATAAATGTATAGTTATATGAGATGTAATTTCACTGCTAAATATTCTATTATTGCACATTTATTGCATTTTGCATCCCTTAATTTGCAAGTTATGTTTTGTTTAGTATTTCCCATTCTCAGCCATTTTCTCACTTTTTATTCTTCCTTTTTCATTGAGAATATGGTTGCATAATACCATATCTACTTTTTGTCAGAACTGGTGTGTGCTGGCATTTTCTGTTCCATTTACATTTTCCACCACCCATCTGTTTATACTAAAAGTATAATAAAGCTACCTATCAAAAACAAGAAAATCAGCAACTCATTAAACTCTGATTGAATATACCTTACAATAAAATAAACATTCCTTATTATTTTCTGTGAACTGATAAGGATGTACAACAGAAATATGCCAATTTCAGTTATTCTGTGGGGGAAAAAATGCATGTGGTTTGGGGGTTTCGTGTTTTTCCACTGCTTCCAGCCTCTATATGAATATAGGAAAAAATGAAGAGAAATCATATTTGTATATTTGTATTGTATAAGCCTCAATAAATATTCTGCTGATGTTTGTACAAATACAAATATTTGTAAAGTTTCATGGAATTAAGAGCCTACAATGTGGTTGTAATGTTTCATGGAATTAGGAGCCTATTATGCCATCACACAAAGTCAACAACCACATTCTGCTGAGTGTATTAGCACTATGCAGGGAAAATCTCTCTCTGTGTGTGTATGTGTGTGTGTATTTTCTCTCCCTTTTCCTCACCTTTGAAGAAAGAACTTGCTTTCAAAATTCTTTCTAAGAAGAGAATTTTAGTGATTTTAGAATGGCATATTCTTACAGTTATTTAGTTACGATGTGAGCAAATCTTTGTATGAGAATATCTTTCATTTTACAATAACCTCTCCAGTAGGTCAGGAGAAAACTTTCCCCAATGGGCTCTTTCAGTAGGGAAAGTACTGTCACCTCAGCAGGAGAGCCCTATCCTTAAGAAATTGCTGGAGAATTGTTCCTTTCCTGGAGAAATTCACAGAAACTATCCACTCCATGTCTTAGTCCACTAATTTGGTGACGAGTTTCAAAAGGCTGCTTGTACCCAGCTTTAATCTAGATCCATGTAAGATTTTTCACTCCTTTCATACAGGGTAAGATAGGGGCTACAAGTATTCCAAGACCTCATACATGCATTCAATTTGACATGTGAAAGAGATTTCAGGTCTCATACTGAGAACAGTTAAAAGCAGATTCAGTCAGGCTTTTTAAGGAAGCTGTTTAGATACCTAAAAGTCAATGAATGCCAACATTCTTCCAATATAGCTGCTTCATTCTATTAAGTTCTACAAGAATGCTATCTCTATCTGTAGCCGGTAAGCTTACTATAGGTTCTGATTTTATTTCTTATTTCTTATTTTTCATTTCAGTGGACAATTATATCTTCCTTGAGATGTAGGGTAAGAAGGACAAAAGCTTTCATTCTTGTTCTTCAGCAGTAAGTGATAAGTCAAGGTGCCTCTTAGACAAGGGGCAAACATTAATGTTGGTTCCTTATGAACCCACTGAGAAGCAAGCTATCATTAAAATTCAGCACAGCTCTATGTTTAAAAATACATGTTATGTTCTCTTAAAGACTGAATCTCATTTCTTATATTCTCTGAAATGTTGTGAATTTAGCAGCTGGATTTTCTCAGGGATACAAAAAAACCTTAGATTCTTAAACAGATTGAATATTTTATCATTACAGGCTAATACAAAATGGAAGGAAGGGGGATTTTCTGATAGATGATTTGCACCCCATGAAATGATCCCTTCCATTCTTGCAAACCATCATGCATTTATCACATGCATGCCATCTTATACACAGCCTTTTCTTTTTAAACTTTTGATCTCTATCTTTTTGAGGATCTTATTCACACCATACAACCATGCTTTTGGACTTCTTCTTGACCCATTCAATGTTCCTTCTACAACTAGATCATTCTGTAATTCAATCTATTTTGTGGTGTTGTCCCATAGCCAGCTATGATTGGCTAGATAGCATCATCATTTTAACACCCACAAATTCCTTGACTGGTAATCTTCTTTAAAAAATTCTTACTTTAAAATGTGCTGTAGTGGGTTGAGTGGTCAGGCACTTTTTGATAAAGTTGTGTAGGTATACATTTTGCCTGACCACTCAGTCCACTACAGCACAACCAACAGAAGCTATGAAAAGGATAACACTACCATACTTCAAAAACGTCTCAAAACAACTAACAGACTATTACAACCAGACAGCATCAGTATAGCACCCAAACCAACAATAGGCTTCCAAAAGTAAAAGTAAACCAAAAGACCTAGTAGCCCAAGAAGAAAAGACAGGAGTCATCTACAACTGTAACAACTATTATGTAAGACAGACAGGCAGAAGGCTGGCAGAGCACATCCAAGAATACCAATTAGCAGTCAGAAGACATGACGAAAACTTCTTAATCTCACAACACATGGACAGACTCAACCATAGTTTCAACTGGGAAACTGTGAGTAATAACCTTAGCACACCTAAAGTTGATTTAATTTTTTTCATAGTTTACACTGGAAAGGCTCCAGCTGATTAAAATCCATAATACTTTTTATTACAAAAGTTTTGACAGCATACATTTTATTTTGCATTCTCTTAAATCATTAAACTGCTTTATCATGCTACTGCTTAATAAAGAGAGTTATTAGGGACTAGGAGGAATCTTAAAAGATTTAGAGGCTTGATTCATCTACAAAGCTCTGATAAATTTGGTTTAATTATTTAAATATGACTAAAATCTGTTGGGTCAGCAAAACTGAGCTGATGATTTCAGGAGAACAGGAGGTTGCTTGCTTAGCTCTACACATTTATCCAAACAATGCAAATTTTAAAAACCTAATACTGTATTTTATGTTGCAGTTTTCAGGTTCAGGCATATTTCATTGGAGGAGTAGTTTAAATATATTGATTGATTTAGAATGCTTTATGCCTGTTCAGTCTAGTAATAATGACTCTAATAATTTGAATATTTTTTTATGATCTGTTGCAATGTTATGTGAGTCAGTGTGGTATAGTGGTAAAAGGTACTGGACCAGAAACCAGGAGACTGTGAGTTCTAAACAAAAAGAGAACTTAAACAAAACACTGAGAGGCTTTGGGCCAATCATTGTTCCCTCATCCCTAAGACGAAGGCAATGGCAAATCATTTCCAAAAATACTGCCAAGGAAACTGCATGGAGATGTCCAGGTAACTGCCAGGAATCAAGACTGACTGGAGACACTTTAAAAAAAAAATAGCAATATCATACAATAACAATGTCTTAAAAATAGTAAAGAAACAGCGTTTTATAAAATTCATTTCCAAAGGAGCAACTTAGATACTAAGTGTTCCGCCTTGCTTTATTTAGTCTGTTACTCTGTTCACTCAGGGCATAGCCCTGCTTCCAGCATCCAGGATTCTTTCAATATTCATATTTTGGTATCCATGTGATATAGCAAGTTAGTTCTTCGGGTGTGCCTGACACTGGAGACAGAGCAAATAGCTTGGATTGGCTTTGGTATCCAGTTATTGCATGGAACCTTTTCCCATGGATAAGATCTAACTATATGCATTAACATCTTCATTATTTGATAGAACCAAACCTTATGCAGCTTTGTAAACAATGCTTTGGGCTAATTCTAACACCAAAGAGAGTATAATGTATATCAGTACAGATGTAATGTTTAGGGCAAGGCTAAAGGACTAAAATCTGAACATGTGCTTATATAGTTTACATCTGCATTGATCCATTATTTCCATGATTGATCTGTTATTTCAACTTGTGAACATATAGTCCCAATTTAATGATATAATGTGCATTGGATCACATCCATTATCTCCAGTCCAATTCCTCATAGAAGTATGATCAGGAAAATTCCCTCTCCCTCTTCCCTTCTTCTAGCAGATTGAAAATATAAAGCACATATAATAGTTTATAAGCCGCTGATTATTCCTGCAGACAGTAAGGAAAAAACAGCTGATATTTGGATTTATGCAGTTAGGTGTCATCCATGTGAAAAGCTTCCATGGATCTTGCAGATCTATTGCAAGTGGTCAGCGTGTGGCATATATGAGATAGCACACTATAATGAACTAATATACACAAAAAAATAATATAATTGTATGTTCCTTCCTGGTATATAACAATATTCTTCACAATATTTTCTAACATCAAGGTCAGACATGTCCTGAAATATGTAAATGGGGGGGGGGGAGTCAGAAAGATGTATCATTACTCCACCAATCCCAAATGACTGCACCAGAAGTGGGAGCCAGCCGTCTCATCAGATGAGAGGACCTTCACACTCCAGAAGATCTGGCATTTTGTGTATGTCACAGTCTGAAAGAGTGCCAAGAACGAGGCAATTGAAATTTGAATTTAAATACCTATTATTATTTATAACCTGACAAATACTAGAGTCATTACACAGCCTTTTAGCCATCAATTTCCATAAGAACTACTGAAAGTCAGGTTACACATACAGGTGCTTTCCTGGGAAATTAAGGGAATAAAATTAAGGGGCAGCTGAAAAGAAAAAAAACCCCAAAATGGCACATGTTCCTGATCCCATGGAATACTACTACCGTTTTTGTTGCAATGAAGTCAGACTTTACAGTTGCTGAATGACAGCCAGTCTTACATTATTTTTTTCTCTTTCTATAATCTGGTTTAAGAACAGACTACATATCTACAAAGTCCTGATGAGGTAGTTGCTTTCTAATAGAATTGGGGGGAAGGGTGAAATGGGGAATGCATGTATACAGTCTTTTTGCAACTTGGGACAATATAGCTATAAGATTTTGAGTTTGTGAATGGGTAATTTTAGGGCCTGTGTTATAGATGAACATATGCAGTCGATCTTTCCTAATGTAAAAACAAGACATTCTTTAAAATCCAAGATAGATTGAGACTTCAGATACTTCCAAATAATACTAGTGAACTAAGGATATCTATTTCTTGAATAAGAGGCAATGTGGCATTGTTTGTCTGCAACCTACAGCATAACAAGCATTTTCTATATGGATGTAAAAGAAACCAAAGATGGATTTGTATGGAACAAATTAGCACAATTCATCAAGCCATCTTTGATGCAGCCTGAACTGTAGCAATGAATGGATTCTAGCAGCACCTGTCTTTTGTTGTTTTTTTTCCTAATCAGAAATCTATTCAGCGTTTATTTACAAAAGTCTTCAAAAGTAACATGTATCTGGAACAGGTACATATAAAGAAAATGAGTATTTGAAATATAAGAAGTATTTGTGTTAGAAGGAGTTAATGTGTGTGTGGGGGGGGGGCAGGGTGCATGCACATATAGATACAGTATTTATTAAAAAGTATGCATCAGGAAAATTATGTTTAAAAACATTGGAGGAAATTTATGTTTAAAGCAGCTACGTACAGTAGGGAAAATTTCATATAACATCATGTACAACAGTTTGAACAAATGTGTATATTACTGAGGTATGCAGATTTTTGTTATGAATACATGAAATATAGTAAAAAACCTTATGGATCAGAATGCAATCCCCATAACATGACAGTTATGTGGAGCCAATTCGTGGGAATCTGTCCAATCCTATTCATTACAGAAAAATAATGTGAGCTAAATCCAATAGTACCCTTTTGTAAATGGAAGTAGTCAATCTGAGGAAGCACCATTTCTTTTCAAGAGACAAGTTTTCTTTCAGCAAATGAGAAAGGAGCAAGTGATATTTCCAGCTGATTCCCTTTCCCTATTTCTAGCTTGCTAGGCTATCTTTCTTTGTGCCCCATCAGATTTTCAGGGAAATAAAGGATGCTCTAAGAGGGAATAGGATGAAAACATTCCTTGGGTGGCAAAAGCACCCAATTAACTGAAATTCCATTCAAAGATCCAATTTTGAAACCATGGGCATCGGTTGCTAGCCATCATGATGCCAAAATGAAAAAGCATTCATCATGGCATCATGATGCAAGCCCCACCCCTCTATTCTTGCATATCAACACTCCATGGAAGTACGTACCGGATAGAGTTTGCATCAAAATGTCATGCTGCGTGTTTCACCACTTTGCCATGCCCCCTGGTGGACATTTATGTCTGAAACCGCAATCTGTTACATATGAAATATTTTTATTGCATTATCCAGCATTCCCTACATCCAGTTCCATTTGTGTGCATTGCTGCCTAGTATTCTGTTCAATACAGCTTCATCTCAGGTAATATTCAATTTCTTATCAGATCCTGTAGCAGGCGGTTGCCAATAAAAACCCAGGTTACAGGATGATGTAGCTTTTTTAATACTGTTTTTTCTGAAAGCAGAGATTAAAAGAATCTTCCTTATCTATCACCAACGACACAAGGACATAGGAGGGTTCATGCTTCTCAATCTCTGATTCTTATCTACAAAAAAGCATGCTTATCAAATCAATGTTTAAAGTGCTTCAAAACTTTTATATGATTCAATAGCAATTAATAACAGTGACCTTGGATAAGATGCTTTTAGTCTCTCTGTTTTGGTTTCCTTCTACCTCACCTGTACATTTATTTGATATATCTTCAGTGAGAGATTGTCATCTCATTTTGTACCTGCACAACCCAGTCAAGTATGCCTCAGAGCCTAGTCATTTAAACCCTATAATATGTTTTAAATATTTAATCATAATTTCTGAAGACATTGTTAATGGCCACTGCATTTCACAGTGCTTTAAAAATGCCAGACTTGATCTGTTACAAGAAGGAGGGGAGGGAGGGAGGGAGGGGAGGGGGGAGGGGAAGGGGAAGGGGAAGGGGAAGGGGAAGGGGAAGGGGAAGGAAAAAAGAAAAGAAACTATAATTCCTCTGGTATTTTATTCAGTATTGCTATCTCCAGTTATCTATGAGCAGTCACTTCTTTCTACCTTTGTTCAGATTTGTTTGAGATTTCAAATCCTTTGGAGAAGTGCTCTACTTTTTCCAGTCCTGGATATGTAGGTTTCTTTGTTTAAGCTGTATTCTTCAGATGGAAATGATTGGAGTTCTGTTTTTGCTTTTGTTTTTCTAGCTGACTTGTTCTGAAGTGTTGTGATGGCCATGTAGCAGCTGTCAGCCCACTCAATGGGCAGACAAAGGAGCAAGCAAACAATATATGAAAGGGATTTCAACATGTATTCACAGAAACATGATAATCAAAGGCAGGAGTGAAGGTCCCTCTGGAGCTCATTACTGTAGTCAGTGTGGGGGATTGTGCAGTGGCTCCCAAGAGATGGAGGAAACACAACAGACTTCCTTTCCTTTCTTCTTCAGCTTGGGGAATCCACTGTAACCTAAAGATAATTCTTAGTATGCAATTCCCTTTTCTAGATAAATACTTTCATTTTCTCAAATGAGTTTTGGAATTGTGCCAGCTTCAGTCTCAGAGGCAAGAGCCTTATCATCATTGTGCACCAGATGTGCACAGATCTATGCTGCCCTCATGTTTTCCTCTGCTCTCATATCCAGGCAAAGGAATGTTCCTCTTCTGGAGTTTGATTCTCTAGATCCTTACTGTCCTAGGCCATTAAAATGAAATAATACCAGTTCACCCAGAAGTATTTAAAAACCTGCCAATTCAACCTCCATGACTGATGCACTGTTGAGATGTCTGCCAACAGAGATTCTGTTTGGTTGCTCTTAACTATGGAATTGAGTTGGGTGACTACCAGAGATAGGACTCTCTTTGTGGTTATGTTCCTTATGGGGAACACTCTGCCTAAATAATGTACCAGTTGGCAGAAGTGCCCAGCAGCAGTATTTCCATCATTTGTAGATACCAGGTAAAGCAATTCTTTTTGCCCTATTATTTAATGCTATCATCTAGAATATATTTACTTAATTTATTTGCCTGCCTATGAACAGATGTCCTCTGGGCAGCTCATAAAACAAAGAAAAAGATGCAATATTAAAATGCAGTAATTAAAAGAAAACAAAGGCAATAACATGAAGATTTAACATTTGCTTCTAGTGGAGAAAAAGGAATAACAATTGGCCACTCAAATTATAGAATAAAATGAAATACGTATAACTATTAAGAGTAATGTGTCAGTTTGCCTTTTCTAACTATACTTAAAACAAAAAGAATGTCCATGGATATAAATGTTTCTTTTGGCATCAACAAATATCATAAAGAAAGTAGACAGTGAATATTACCAGGGAAGCTGGAAGGTGACATCAGGCCTGCAGTCTCAGAATGTTAAGAAGGATTTGGCTTCTTAGCATCCTGAACCTAAACCTTGGAAGTTCAAAGCCCTCTGAAAATATAGTTTCTGGCCAGGGGCCACTTGCCGGAATCAGAAAAAGAAACAATGCACAAACCCAGAAAGCATAAGTGAATATGGATTTAGGCCTATAGACATAGTTCTCTTCTAAGAAGCAGGCCCCTTCACAAAATAAAAGAATATTTAGAAGTAGGGTTCAGCTCATGAGAAGGGATTCTTTCTAGGGATGTGTGAATTAGCCTTGATCTCATTCTGAATGTTGGCTCAGTTCAGATATAATTAAGATTGTTGAGACAATACAAATCATATTGAACTAAATAAAATTGTTTGACTTGGACCAATTCAATTCAAAATAATTAAGACAATTAAAAATGCATATAAAATATCAGAAAGTCATCCCAAGTGGTTAAATCAAATCAACTTGGATGTGTCCATTTTAAAACAAGTAGATCATTTAATTTGAAAAGCTGATTTAAAGCAACTGAAACATGCTTAAATGCAATCATCAGATCAAATATTCACACTCATTACAGATGTTAGCAGCTGGGAGTTGGATGCTATTTGAAATTCAAATGGTTTCATAAATTCTAAGCTGCTAGAGATCAATTTTGGATTCTTCTGCATGACTCTCTTGATCCTTATATTGTTTCCAAAACTGTTCTTGTACCTGATCTCCATGGAAAATCCATTTTCATTTCTTGCTGATTTTTACATTGTTTACAATTGGTCTCAATTGTAAATTGATAATTTGCTATTGATTACAGGTTCTGTCCCCTATATCCCTGACTCCTGAAGCAGGACATTGTGAAAACATGCATCTTTTGTTCTAAACTAGGATAAGCTATGCTGAGATGAGCAGACAGCATTTCTCCCAGTAATTGTCCATGCTGTTGACTATGATATTCCATGGAATGGCTGGTTGGCTGGTTCTTGTAGTCAGTGGTTTATAATGCTTCTGGAAATGTTTCAGAGTTAGATTTCAGAATCTAATACCAGCAATCTCTATCTGATATCATGTCTATTGGCCTGTAGTGTCCTCAGGGAAACTTTGCTCCCCATGCTATTTCCTATATAGGTGACTAAGATGATTTTTTATGTATTGTCAGCCCTTTGAGGTAGACCAGTTCAAGAAACAAATATGGCTGCGATACCAGGAATATTCTTTGTTGTACTAAGGTAGAATAACAGAACCTTCCAAAGTTCCTTTCTAACCCATCTAATACTAAATAAAATCAAGGTGAAGTTATTTTTCACACTTCCTTCCATCTAGGACTGTGTAAGTTCTTTTCCAAGTCCCCTTTCCCTCAATGTCTCCAACATCCAACTTCCCTTAATGGCACTCTCATATCCAAGTTCAAGTCTAAATTCCTTCAAAATGATGATGGAATCCAAGTTTATATTTCCTTTTCATTTAATTCTGAAAAAAAAATGGATTATATGAGAAGAGCATATTAAAACTGAATCAAGGAAACAGAACTCTGACCTGTATTGGTTACTGCCCATGAAGATTCATATTGACAGTGGTCAGAAATGCATTTACACAGATGACAAATTTATTTCCTCTTCCTTTAAGTAAACCAGAACCCAAACAAAAGGATTTTGGTTAGGAGACAGGGCATTTTGACTAAAGCTGAGGATTACATTCCTATCATAGTAAAAATTATTACAAGTATGTTAAACTCTCAAAAAGTGGTGGACTTTTTAAAAATAGACACTTTTAAGCAGAGATAGATGATCACCTATCAGAAATACTATACCACAACTCTCTGTGTTGGTGACAGGTTGAACTAAATAAACTTTAAGATCCCTTCCAATTCTACAGTTCTATAACTCTATGGCTTGACAAACATTAATCTTGTAAAATTCTTATTGCCTAAATATAATTATGAATGTTGTGAAGGAGGTAGATGAAGTGTATTCCCTGTCCTTTTCCTTGTTATCTCTCTCATACAAGCATTCTCCAGACTGTGCTAGAACTCAAGGTCATACCATGATATTGATTGGCAGTAAGCTCAAAAAAGACAAAAGGAACCACTTCCTCCCTGCTTTCCTCCTTCTTCACACAAGTATAATTAATGATTGAATTCATTATCATACTACATTCTTTTTCTTTCTTTCTTTCTTCTTTTCTTTTACAATGGCTTTCTGTTGTATGAAATATTGAGTTCAATACCACCACCACCCAAAGTATGAAAGGCAACAAGCAGGAGTAGTAGTGGAAGTGCTCATAATTTGATAGGAGAAAAATATGTTGCAGTGAATATTTGGGAAAATGGAGAAGCCAATGGATTAGGATTCTGTCACCCTATTAATTTGATTGGGGAATTGTGCATGTTATACATAAATACTTAGTTTAATGATGGAGTTCAGAGTATGATGGCAATAATTGATTATATATTTGTTATATCAGACCTTTCTTCTGGAGCTCAAGGTGGCACATGTAGTACTCCATCCTCCTATTATTTCCTACAGTATTAACCCTAACCCTCACCTTTGAGATAGGCATCCAATCTTCATTGAATTGTTTTTGCCACAGAATACAAATCTGTCCCAAGCTCCAAACACTACCATAAAGAGTTCTTAAACTCATTCTGGCCCTTTAATTCTCATCCCATGACTTTATTCTATTTTCAACCTACATTAATTAATCAGAATATGTACTAGCCCTTAATGACATATTCACCATCAGTAACTTGAATTAAAATCTAAATGTAGGAATGCATTGAGTCTTTCAGTGGAGAAGGGCATGGAAACATTGTGACTGTGCATATAAAAATATATCATATCTTAATCTGAGCTAACATGTCTATATTTAGTAATATAGTTATATTAGTAATACATAATATACATACATATATAATATCCAATATATTCATTTTGCTTAAAGTTGAAGATCCTGTTTACTGTCTCGTATTTATATATTTGAAGTTAGGCCAGGCCACATCATAAACAGAAAAATGTTTTTGCTATTTGGTTTGGGTCCTGTGAATATCTACTTTAAACCCTCCTCCTGAAAGTTCAACTTTCATTTTAGATAGATAGATAGATAGATAGATAGATAGATAGATAGATAGATAGATAGATAGATGATAGATGATAGATAGATAGATAGATAGATAGATAGATAGATAGATAGATAGATAGATAGATAGATAGATAGATAGATAGATAGATAGATATTTACTGCTGAAGATATGAAAGAAATCAGATGGCACTGGATATCCTAACTGCTAACTTATTCTCCAAGTATGGATTTTTATAAAATCAAAATGGGTAAAATAATTAAAAGGGAGTTATCAGACCAATATTTGGGGGGGGGGAGGAAACACATTTGTTACAAATACAGTGATTAGAGGAAAAACAAAATTCTCTAAGTGGAGAAATAAATGGATCAAAACATCCCAAAGAAGATTGAGCATATTCAGTATTCATCACCTGCTGCCTATAAGAGGGATGGGAAATGAAAGCATGGTGGAGCAATGGAATGTACAGTATAATCCTAGAAAGAATGTAAGTAGGTGGACCCTTGAATATGAGCACTCTATATGGTATCATGTTGTATCAGCCTCCATTTCTTCTATCCAATTATTTATGAGAAAATAAGGTCATGAGAAGTAATACAATCAATGCTACATTCCTAAAAAATATTACCCATTAGTAAGTCCCAATACAGTGGTACTTGTTCTGGTTACAGATTTGGACTAAACTCAACTTCAGATAGGCTTCTTGTATTGACCACTTTATTGTTCTGTAATTGTTCTCAATACTTTTAGGGGAAACTAGTGAAAATAACCTTCCTTCCTTCCTTCCTTCCTTCCTTCCTTCCTTCCTTCCTTCCTTCCTTCCTTCCTTCCTTCCTTCCTTCCTTCCTTCCTTCCCTCCTCTGCTCCAAAAGGTGGAGAGTCTAAGTTAGGGATGCTGTTTCCTGGCTGCAAAAATTTGGATGACCACTAAATGGAAAAAGGGAATATAAAAAACTCTTTGCAGCCATCCAGCAGTCATCTGAACTTTTGCAGCCCAGTTATCTTATCCATGATCTATGTGCTATGTGGAATAGGAACATAAGTAAGGGGAAAATGATGTTTTATTGCAAATAGAATATATGTAGCACAGGGTTGAACTGTTGGCTGTTTTGTGCTCTCCGAGCTTCATTGTTTTCTTGCAGATATGAGTTACCTGGCTAGGTAACATCATCAGTGCAAGGGAAAGTAGGGTTTGCTGGCCGTTTATATATAGTGGCTTGCCCTGCCAGTCCTGGTGCAGATGTGGCTTCCTTCTTGATGGTTCTGAATGCCAGACTTCCAGGAAATCCCTAGCATTTTTTATCTAAAATGCTAACAGTTTTCCAGATGAAACTGTGGTTGAGTCTGTCCATGTTAAGAAGTTAAGAATTAAGAAGTTTTCATCATGTCTTCTGATTGCTACTTGGTGTTCATTGATGTGGTCTGCCAGGTTTCTACTTGTCTCTTCTACATAGTGGCTGTTACAGTACTTATGATGAATGTTTGTAGATTACTCCTGCAATTTCTTCTTTGGTTACATCTGTCTCCATCTTCAGTCTACATCAGTGTTTTCAAAACTTGGTAACTTTAAGATTAGTGGACTTCAACTCCCAGAATTCTGGGAGTTGAAATACAAACATCTTAAATTTGCCAAGCATACAAAACACTGGTCTATACTTTTAGGTGTGAAATTAGTGTCCTCTGCATCCTAAATTTTTAGGACCACACTTCTAAGTGTTTGATCACCTCAGGTTCCAGACTTGGTCTCCTCCCTCCCTCCCAACACTAATACATACTTTATGTATTTTCTTGATAAAAGCCCATAGCATTATATGATTCAGTTTGGAGGACAAAAGCAATGAAATAAACTGTTTATTTGACCAAAATTGCTTGGTTTAGCTATGACTAGTAATATTGGCTCTAAACTAAGGGTGGGTGATAGATACAGCAACATTGTAAGTACTTGATGGGGTAGAGGAGAGCTGGTTAAGTAATTCTGCCCTTTCTTCTAATATTATTGTCCTAATATAGCCTGAATCTAGGCACTTGACCAGCACACTCATCCTCTAAGTTTTCCAGCAACAGCTTTGCATCAAAGGGTTAAGAATCCACTATCTTTATGTAGTGGATAAAGATCTTTATTTTCAGGATTCTCATGCCAACCCTATTCATTTTTATTCAATTCCTCAGCATCAGCATTCTTGGACTTTTCCTTTCATTCAAATATTTTAGTGGAGGTGAAGTGTCTATTAAAATACAGTACAGCAAAGCAGAAATCACTGTATTTAATATTGTTTCTACAGAAAGATATGGTTTATTAAAGGAAGGACTATAATACAGTTTGTTATATATTACTTCAATTCTGAAGGGGAGAAATGAAAGTGCTTTTCATTTCAGAGCCGTTCAGAATTTGAAAGCCTATATAACTTGGGAAACCCCTATGTTCATTGACTTTTCTTGACTATATTCTGCTATTAAAATTGTTTTGGAAAGAAAACCTTCAGAGCAGACCAGTATGGAAGGATGTGGCTGATCACTGTGAGGATGTTCTATATCTGAACAGATCAGCTGCAAGATTTCACTAACAGGGGCACGGAGAAACTTTCTGTAGGTATTGACAACTTATTAGGCATTTTGGACCTTTTTTTTAAATTTCTTTTTCTTTTTTTTATATCAATGCTATGAATGACACACTTTCCTTTTTTATTTGTTTACATTCTTAGGCTAGATAGCTAAGGTGTTAACTTGTTTAGGCCTTATAGTAGTAGCCTCAAGACTTTCCCCATTTTTTCCTCAACATTTTTAGGGACATATTTTACATTTTTATACAATTAATTCAGCATTTTTATTTCTGACTGGCAAAGTCAGGACCATTAATATAATTGTGGACTTTTTTTTTTGTTTTAATTATTGTTTTTATTAGAAAATGTCAGGAATTAAACCTGTGGAATTCTGTGTGCAAAGCACATATCCTACTATCATTATAGTCCTTCCTAAAGAAAAGCTTTGAAGAACTACATAAACTGTGCAATACTAGTGTGGTCTGAATATTAGCAGCTTTTCTTCCACAAATGATTGGCAATTGCTTCTAAGAGACACTGAAGATTTATTGGCTGCCCTACAAGAGCCATTGCAGCTACTGCTGATCCCTCCCTTTGACATTTACATTAAGGAATAACGTCTGCAGTAGGGAAGCCTATAAATGTACCTAGGCTGTCTCCATTATTTAGAATGCTGATTGTATAGGATTCCAGATCAAGGGCAGAACCTGTGAAGCTTTCCATACAACTAGTCACTTGTTTCCCTAGTCACTTTTTTACAGCACATAATTAAATTGCATATAATGTTGCCTTCATTTTCCCCCCAATTTATCCCAATATTGATAGTAATATATACAAATACATAGGTATATTTTTGGGAGTCTAACCCTTGAAAAGAACTGGAACAGCAACCATTCCATGTTTTCTCTAGCTGCTTCCAAGTTGTCCAATAACTGAGCATCTTTGGAGTCTAACTTGGACGTCCCAAGCTCCAAAGCAACCAGGCTATGAGCTAACAAAACAAAACAAAACACCTTCATTCCCTTCCACAAAAATAATCTTTTCTCCCATGATCCATGTATTTCTATACATGTGTTTGTTTACATTTTTGTAGTGATTTGCAAGGAAAAAAAACTTTCCGAAAAGATATAGCATGAGAAAAGCAGCAATTTAGAACATGTAAATTGAAGTCTCTTGATGTAGCATGATATGTGGAGTTCTTGGTGCTCTCTGAGCTCTCTGACATGATATACCAGCAAACCTACACATAGAAGCTCTATAGAGTGCTTGTAGTTATGGTGACATGCTAATCAATCTGCATATAGAAGCCTTTCTAGGCTGCTGCATTCCTGATGATATCACACTAAGCCGGCATTACAGAAGCTGTTCTGAAGTAACAGGGAGAATGAGGAATTGAAGAAGATCAATTGTCTGAACAACCAGATATTAGAAACTGAACTGTCCATGAAAAAGACACTAAATATTGATGTGGGGAAGTAGAAGGGTGTGCGGTTCTGATTTCATGGATATTAATGGAATCTGACCACAGGCACAGAAAAGGGGCAGGGAAAACCCTCCAATGAAAAACAGATTTGGCTTTAGAAACATAACAGAGGTTTCTAGTGTAATAAGACGGCTAACCACATTGAGAATTTCAAAGGGAAAAAAAAAAAGATTTTATGTTATTGGAGGAAATGCCATGGGGGTAAGAAGGTATGTAGGGTCACAAAATGCCAGCAGGTGAGGCATTCTGCTGACAGACTGAAAAAAAGAAGAAAAGAAAAGAAAAGAAAAGAAAAGAAAAGAAAAGAAAAGAAAAGAAAAGAAAAGAAAAGTTTCTAAAGATGTTAGGTAGGCTTATATATAGCAAACTTTTTCACCAATACCTGGACATAGGAACACTCTAGGAAGATATATAACCTGCATTTTATCTAAACTAGAAAATATATTTCTGACTGCTATTACTGCCTGAACATCCAAGAAAATTACTGGAAAACTGGGTCTAAAATCCATCTCAAACTGTGAAGTATCCATTGGTGCAGGGCAATATATTTTAGTTCTGTTTGCAATAATTACAAACAGTAGCAAATCTATGAATTAGAAAACAATCAAGACTCAATATATTTTGTGACTATATACACACATTTTGAAGAGAGACTGGGGCAAATACTTCAGCCTAAAAGAAAGGAAATTATGTAATAACGTGCATTCCCAAAATGAAAAATATCAAAGTCTGGGCCAATATGTACCCCCCCCCCCCCGCTTTCTGCAATAATTACAAGCAGTAGCACATCTATGATTTAGAAAACAATTAAGGCTAAATATCTCATGTGATTATACAGGCATTCAGAAGGGAGAATGGGGCAGATACTTCAAGATAAAAGAAAGGAAATTATGCAATAACAAGAACAATGTGTTCACATTGACATCCTTTGTTCTCTAATACATTCTTGTTTTCTTTTGTTTCTTTTCTCCTAGGTAAGTGGCAACAGTGCTTCTATACAATACTTGATGGTCAAAAGGAATCTCCTGTTTTTCTCCATGGAGAAAGAACATTCAAGCCTTTGAAATGGTAACAATGGATTGCATTGATGTAATAATGATAAGTCACACATCTGTATATACATTTGTTTTGTTCCCAGTTTGCAGTAAAAAAAGGCCATAACAGCTCAATTCTCTATTACAGGAAAGAGGGTGGAGGATATCTGGTAATTCAAGGAAATAGCAGTGATTTTTCTGAAGCATATGGTGGTCTTGACAGTGGCAGAATGAAAAAAAAAATAATACTAGTATAACTGTAAAATCGAGAAACAGTATTGGAGAGGCCTCTTTTCAGATTAGTGGTTGCTATTGTATATGGAACTTTTGGAGAAAAAAATAGCAGCCACCAGGAGATTTTGACTAGGCATTCCTCAGAAATGAGGGGTGGACTATTTCTATTGGGCTTGTGGTTGGATATCTACATTTTAATAAAGTTCCACTTCTCAGGTACTATGATCCTGATGAAATTGTTCCCCAAACTTTAGTTATTTTAAAAACAATTTAAACATTACGAAAGGCATTGTAATCAATTTCTAACCACAATGACACCTAAGTGACAAAGCATGAGATATAACATCATGTTGCAAGCTCTGCCTTTTTGTCATGTGCAAAGACACAAGATTTGGAATTTGCATTATGACATATGTTTCTTCACAAGCCCCTTCTTATTCCTCCTGCAGATGCCTATATAGGAAGGTTTCCCTAACATTAGAGTCAGTGGCAAAACCTATACACCCTGTCAGTGGTTTAGTTTTCAATATGTTGTCCGTCACCAATAGTCAGTGACAACACTTGCATTGTGCTATGTGCAAAAGTCACTGCCAAGGAGTGATTGGTTGAAGTGCCTTAAATGGTTTCTAAAGACTAGCACTTTTGCTTGCCCTGTGCCTTTGACACTCATGCTTGGAAACTCCATGCATATTACAACTTTTGAAACTTTGCTCGTTTATGTTATGAAAACAGATACAGGCATCCTAGCATTCTAAAACATATTGTGCATAAACATTTCAGAAGTGTGGGTAATGTTGAGCTCTTCTTTTAAAGAATTACTAAATTATTTGTGTATATTTATGTTTTGTTCTGATGCTGGACTGCTTACTCCTGACCCAACACATGTGGGGGACGCTTTGAAGCATAAGGTAAAACTGTTTGCCAATTGAAAAAGCTTCCTTCCTGAGGATAATTGCAGAAGAATATCCTAGTATTCAATGGCCACTTCTCTCTCTCTTTCTCTCTCTCTGTCCCCAGACCAATCTATTGCCTAGCAACAGGAACAAAGTGCTCATTTAACATTTAACTAATGCAAAGTAATGTTTTGTAGCCAATACTGCCTTTCTCTGTTTCTCTCTGTCTTTCAACTCATGCCAGCCTAGATGTTTGGATGTATTATCCTGATTTGCAACAGGAATAAAGTAGAGTAGTAATGCCTGTGTGCTTTGTTGGAACAGCTTTCCAATAGAAAGATATTGAAGGAGACAGGCATTATGTGGGGAGGCACATGAAGATTGGTTGGAAAAAAGTGCCACACGGCAGAAGAATACAAGTAAATGTCATACATATGTGTGTGTGTGTGTATTCTCATTCCTATTACTAAAAAGAGTTGATAGAGAAGTAGCACAGCTGTTTAATTCAGACAGCTATAATCAAAGTAGACACAGGTTTCTATCAAATTATATTGAATCTATTTCAAATAGTAAGAAGACATGGACTTGCTTCACAAGATACTGCGTTTACAGATGTTCTGCAACAAAATGGGGAAAGAACTCTACTAACCTGGCACCACTGGAACTACAACAGAACATGTTGCTGACTAGTCAACATGTAAAGTAGAGAATTATGATAAACAATATCATGGCACCCTGTTACACGGGGATGTGGTGAACTGCAACTTCAATCATCCCTCATCATTATCTATGCTGACTATGACTGATAGGAGTTGGAGTTCAGCAACATCTGGAGAGCTACATTTTTTCCAGTCCTGTGGTAAAATAGCAAGCTGGTCTGTCAACACTTTAAGAAAAAAAAATGATGATTGATCAGTTGGCAATTTTCCTAATATCAAGTCAAGTGACTGTTTTAAACAAGAAATAAGGATGAGAAGAACTCATGAGCTAAGGGAAAGAAAATGGGAAATGTGGGAATATGGACTATTTCCATCCAAAGACACATTATACAATTGCCTTTTTTTTCTCTATACATGTACACTGAATTTCTAAAAGGTTGCTCTATGTATCATCATCAAATGGTAAAAAAATGCCTACGGACTTTGGATCACAGTTTAGGAAACTGCTCACTTCATCAGTGAACAAGAAGTTTTCTGCCATTCTTAATATCTACCTATTACAAGGGGGGAAAAAATGCTGTTTGATGTGGTTAAACATATTTTTAAAAAGATCTAGTGGCTGCATGTTAATTGGGTCAGTGTCATCTCTTTTTTTTTCCTGCTTTAGAATATGCAAATTTGGTCTATTTGTTCATTTATGGTTCCATGTGTTATGTGAACCAAGAAACAGGTTAATTCATTAACCAAGTTAAGCCTTTTATGTGAGTATAGTCATAGCACCGTACTACTTACAGATACTCAGCTTTGAAGATCAAATCAATTTCTAACAATTCAGGCTCATCTATTTCAAAAAGCAAAATTAAATTGTGATATTGATAAGTGAACTGCCAAAGCCATAATAAACTGAACTTTATATGTCAGTAGTACACTAGTCATCTGGAAAATAATACATACATATATGTAATGATTATTAAAAATAAGAAAGAAAAAGTATAATTAAGCTACACCACTGTGTGTTTAAATGAGTAAAGATAAATAGTTATGCTGATACTCAAGTTAATGTACATAATAAAATTTAGAAAATCTTAACCATGAAAAATTACATATCTCTTATTATGGGAATATGTGAAGCGTTAAATAGCATAAATAGAAAAATAACTTTTTATAATTTTCATAAAATTTCATATGCCTGAAAAGTACAATCTCAACTGCTTTATAAACATATGGAGGTATATGGAAATTCTCTCTCCAGTTCTGTGAATATAAATATCAACTAAACAAATCATACCAAACAAAATAATGTTTGAATGTTACAGTGCTCTGGTTTTTTTTTATAGTGGAAGCACTATATTTCACAAAGAAAACTTGACCACAGAGAAGAGTGCATCATGAATACATAGGGAATTGTCTGAATTCTTGTTATCCTAGTGGGTCCTCAAACAGCCAAGAGGTGAATATATCCTCGTATGAAAGAATAAAAAACAGTTTATCCCATATTAGTTGCAGTTATCTGATGCTATTTTAAACCATTGTTCTCTCCCATTTAAACTGTTTCTTCTTCGAATAATTATTTCCAATTACGGATTATATGGGGAAAGGCAATCATATTTCCATACTGCTTTCACTCTAAATATTATCAGATTATGAGAAGATGGTTTCCCATAGCTGGATGAGAAGTATAGCAAGAAAGAAAACACAACAAACATAAGGGACTTCAGACAGATAAATTGAAATAAAAGTGGCTGGTTTGGCCTAACAGTTGACAGATTGAAAACTTTGTTGGTTATGAGTATTCAAAGCATGAATTTTGAGACTTATTTAGAACTGCTAGAGGAAGAACTGTACCTTAGCTATAAAATACACGTACTTTGCCTGCAGAAATCTCCATATTCCATTTCTGACATATCTATTTAAAAGAAGGAAATTAAGGGGACAATGTCAGCCTAAGTTTCTGACTAACTGGAGCCTGTCAAAAATCACAAGGTGAGAGGAACTAATGGGAGGGGCTGCTTAATGGCTTGCCTTTTTTGGGTGTGTGCCTTCCAGTCAGTGTTGACTCCTGGTGACTGCCTGGAGTAGTCCCTGAAGTTTTCTTGGCAAGATTTCAGAAGTGGTTTGCCATTGCCTCCTTCCTAGGGCTGAGAGAATGACTGGCCCAAGGTCACCCAGCTGGCTTTGTGCCTAAGGTGGGACTAGAACTCACAGTCTTCCAGTTTCTAGCCTAATGCCTTAACCACTACACCAAACTGGTTCTCAAATGGTTCGCCATGGGTATCTATAATTCTCTCCCTTGTCCTCTCAGTTGCTGCACTTAAAATATGGTTGTTAGCAGGGCTGCTCAGACTCTGAAAATGTCCTGGGAATTAGGGAGCCTTTCAGGGCAAATACAAGAGCAGCTATTATCTGAATATTTCTGAAATTATTGATGGGTTTTCAAGGAAGATTCTGTGATTGCTCCTAAAGACTTCAGCAATAAGGTGGATGGAGATTCAAACCTTTGGGGGATATATCTATATAGAGATATATAGAGATATATAATGGTGAAGTGGTATAATGGTATAATGGTGGAGTGATTGTGCTTTCTCCTGTGGTATTAGTAGTGCAGATAGTGAAATCCTGATTTCTAAAGAAAGGGGATTAAAGTTTTATTCCCACTGAATAAAATCTGGTATATGAATAGAGGTTGTATACTGTGAATGGTGTGTGTGTGCATGTAAGAGTAAGTATATGTGAATGAATGATTGCAGCTGCCCACCTACTACCTGATTCCACATGTGGCCTAGAAGGACAAAAACATTACCTACCTCTAGCCTAGATGGGACAAATAGCATTCATTGGCTGTTATAAGGTGGCTTTTTTTTTAGTAATTTGTATTATTTAAATTTGTTAGGCACAATTTAACATCTCTTGCTGTGCCTAATTTCATGCTTCTAGTCATTGCTAAAAGTGCTCCCACAATTTGGTTATAATCAGTTTTGAGTGGATGTTAGCTTCAGAGGTAGCAATTATTAAAATACCTAGTAGAGTTTACTTTCCAGTTCTTTTTTTCTTCCTTTACTGATTTTCTCTTTTGCAACACCTCTACAACCTAAAGTGTTAAGTGGTTTCCTCATGTTCAATACATTTTTGTGTATTTGCCATTTTTCTTAATTTATTGTAAAGCCACTGCCTGATTGTCTTTGAAAGTGGAGTCTGGCTGTGTTATTTATCAGCTATGTAGATTGCATTCCTTTAATCTAGTTAGTTCTTTGTATATAAAGATATATTGCAGGTAGTCAGTGGGTAATGCAGTTATAAACTACACAGGGTAGAATCTCTATTACTTGTCATTGGTGCTAGGAATTAATGAGCAGAATTTCATCGTGACTGCCTTTAGTCTATTTTGACTGTCTTTGTGTTGTTATGTTCTATAATGCACTCATTCCACGTGGATATTTGGTCCTAGCATTTTTCTGCCTGTTCTTGATCTGGTAAACCAAAAGCAGAGATCACAGTGTCTTTGGTGATGGACACACATGACTAATGACATCTAATGTTTAATATATGTAAAAAAAAAAAAAAAGTCTAAATTCTTCAATAGGTTTTTGCACATTTTCAAATGTTTGAGAGCTGGTTAATAGTCTAATCAGAACCTCTTGAGATGATGACGATGATCAGAACACTTATATCACAATCAACCTTAAGTACAAAGTCATAATGACAGTGATATCAGTGAATTCAAATTGGAACTCAGAAACAAAAATGGTTTGCTGGTTTTAATAGCTGTTTTAACTGTTTTAATATTTTGGTTTTATATTTATTTTCTCACTGAATATCACTGAGAGATTGTGACAGTCATCAGTATTTTTCCAAATAATAGGGGTCTTTCTGGTGCACTGGCCACCCTGCTGCCCTTTGGGATCTCTCCCTGAGCTCCTAGTTGCCAGCTTGGTGATAGAGACCTTTCACATATTAGTTCTGGTGAACTTCAATCTCCATATTGATGGGGCTGGGTCTAGTACAACTCAGGAGTTCATGGTATCCATGACAACCATGTGCTTCTCCCAGGTTATCAGTTCCTACTCACATAGGTGGTCACATGTTAGACCTGTTCTTTACCTCGAAGCAGTTGTTTTGTGATCTGGATGTGGAGGATATTACCATCTCTCTAGTTCAGATACAAATAACTGCTAGCCATTTTCTCTGTGGGGTTGGGCCCATTTGGATAGTTTTTCCCAGAAGCCATATGAATCTGTTTGGTTTCCAGCAGGCCCTCAAGGATTTCTGTAATGAACTTGCAGGCAAGTCAGCTGAGGATCTGGTTTGCTACTGACATTAGGTGGCATATCAGGCTGTTGATGAAGTTGCTCCTGAGTGGCCTCTCTCTGTTGGCCAATCCTTGGATCTTTGAGAAGCTTTTTGAAATGAAGTGGCAGAAGTGATGCCCGGAACACAGGTGAATAATGCCTAAGATTGAATTTGACCAAGCACAGGTATGTGCCCAGGTTCATGCCTACTCCATAGCAATAAATGAGGTGAGATATGAGTATTTCTCCTTTCATTACATTGGCTAGTTGTTGTCCAGAGGCCCTTTTCCAGATGGCCAAATCCCTTTTGGAAAACAGCTATCCCACTGATTTACTATCTGGCCACTGTATTCAGTTTGCTCAACTTTGCTGGCAAAACTACTCAGATTTGCTCTAGCCTGGACTCTACTTGGTCAGGATTTTGTGTAGTGACCAGGGCATTGTCTTGCCAGGTTACCTGGGTTTCCTTTTTGGGGTTTTACCTCTGAGGAAGTGGATACGGTGCTTTTTAGGATGTCCTTAACTACCTGTGGGCTGGATCCTTGCCCCTTAACATCTTAGGGTAGCTGGGGGATGGTAGTTCCCTGGATCCAGGAGATTGGGAACATTTTGTTGCAGGAGATGTTGATGCCAGCAGTTCTAAAGGAAGCATTGGATCTTTCTGGATCTGGAAATATTAGATAACTACTGTCCATCTCTAACCTTCTGTTTGTGGTGAACACTGTTGAGATGGTAATATGGGAGTAACTAGATAAAGTAGATTATCTGAACCCATATTAGTCAAGGATCAGGCCTGGACAGAGGACAGAGGACAGAGGACAGAGATGGCATTGGTCACTTTGGTTGATCACCTATGTCAAGATCTGGACAGAGATAATGTGCCTGTCTGGTCCATTTGGGCCTTTCAGTGGCTTTCAGTACCATCAAAGTTCTGGACCAACTGCAGGGATTGGGGATGGAGGCACTGTTCTGCAGTGGGTCTGCTTCTTCCTCAGTGGTTGGTTTTCCCAGTTTGGAAATCTGCCTGGTCATAGCTGATGACTGAATAGAGACAGCTTCGGGCATTCTCTCTACAGATATAGCAGAGCAGAGATATTCGTCCTGGTCATTATATTATTTTTCATCATGGATAAGGATTAGGGTTCTGTACATTCTGAAGTGGTAGCTGGCAGTATGGTACACAATTAACTGCTTTTTACAAAATATAATGATGCTTCTTCTCCTATTTTTAGCCATCGTCCCCAGGATGCTGCTACCTTTCTTCCATTAATAGATGTAATGTAGTTCTACCAGGTTTTTCCAGCTATTACAACACACATGATATTGGATTTTAACCCTTTCTTGTGATTGTGTACAAAGAAGAAAGCATCACTGACAACTAGTTCCCAAGTAAGTGGATAGAAGACTTCCACATTAGGTTAGAAAATAATAATTTTAAAAATAGATTTAAAAAAGACACATTTGCCAGGATTGGGGTATACATAATAATTCAAAGATAAATTTCACATATTAACACATCTTCCTTCACCCAAAAATCATTTCTGTATCAACCTGAAGATACCAGCTGATAATGTGAATAGAACAGAAATTTCCGCCATTCTTCACAAATATACCTGGGTGTGCTAAAAATGCTAATTTGGATACTTGTCTACATGGTTTTTAAATATATTTTTTATGTTATTGTCCCTATTTTAATTGTTTAGAACTTGCTCTAAGGAGTATCCCACTTCCCAAGAAAAGTTTAGAAAAATAATGCTTAAGGTGACAAAGGACATCCAAGAAAACAAACAAATTGATCATCAAACAAATCAACCCAGAGTTATCACTAGAGGCACAAATGACCAGAGTCAAATTATCCTACTTCAGACATACTCTGTGAAGACCTCGCTCTCTGGAGAAGGCTCTAATGCTGGGAAAGGTGGAAAGAAAGAGAAAAAGAGGACAACCAGTAGCGAAGGTAGATAGAATCAGTTGGCAATGGCTGCACTGTTGGAAGATCTGAAAGACCAGGTTAGGAACAAATCGTCATGGAGAAATGTATGTGTCAACACTGATTTGATGGCATGTAATCAATCAATCATTAGAGTGTTCTACTTATTTAGAACAAATATCTGAAAAATACTGTAACTTTTATGCCCTTATATGCCATTTTACACTTTCTGTGGACAGGAACCAAACCAGGAAGGAATCCTAAAAGTAGGCAGCTTTGCAAGCATGTTCAATCAGAACTTTATACTAACATGTAGCAGGTGCCTGGGGTTGTTCATCCACACCTTCTAAATGTTCATCCTACATACAGAACTATCTGTTATTCCATTCAGGAAGCAAAACAATAAAAAATAAAAATGTCCTAACTGCAAATTTCCATCTGAACATCATTGGAAAATCAAAGCCCCACTGATAAGCAACAAAACCAGAAAAGCATGTTTAAAATATAAACTGTGGGTTTAAAGCTTTTCACATTATGTTGAAGATTTAATGCATCATATAGATGCTTATGACATTCTCCCAATATGAAATTCTTGACAGATTTTAGAGCTTGTAATTTTCTCTTTTTATAAATGTTATTAAAAGTTTTACAAAGAACATAAAAACTAACACAAACTAATAAAGAGTAAAAGGAGCAAAGAAAGAAAAGAAGAAATAAAAAGTGCAGAAAGAGAGAACAAAAATTTCCAATTTCTTTTGCAGCAAATATAAGTACAATTACAAAATTAACTCTTATTCTATGATTAGAAGGGGGAAAAAAGCTCACTTTTTTTCTGTTATCCAGTTTTTTTTTCTCCCTAATAAAAATGAAAATCACAAATATAACTGCATTTTTTCCCGTTTCATGCAAAAAGTATATAAGGGGTTTCTGGACAGCTATAAATGTATAACTGAAATGGAGACATGTAGATTGATCAGTTCCAATATGTTACTTATTTCAGAAACTTATAAACTACTTCAATCTCAGGGACTTTAGGCAGTGTGCAAAAGGAGTAGTAACAATGTCAATACAAGAATAAAATAAAACAGAGGAGGAAGCAGCAACATTATTCACATCTGGAGCCAATAAATATAAAGTTAAGTCCCAGGGGTCATGTTTTCATAAACATCTGGAAGGCTATGGGAGTGGAGGACCATTGTTGCCTTAAGGGGGCAAATTGTTCCAAAAGAGGAAAGCTGCCACAAAGAATGACTATTTTTGGATCTTCTCTCATCTTACCTCTTGTTTTGTCTTTTTTCTTTCAATAATTTCATCAAAGATTATATTATACAAATAAAACTAATACAACTACATAGTACAGGAATACATAAAAAAAAATTAAAAAGTGGAGAAAAAGAAAAAAGAAAAAAAAGGTGGTGGGGGGAGAAAAAGATAGAAAAGGAAGCCTCCCCCTTCATCCCCAGCAAGTATAGTCAAGATTAACTTAGCACTATCTCTTAAAATACAACCAAACAGCTCTTCATTCCATACCTTACCCCATTCTTTATAAACCCAACTCTAAAACCTCATCTCTCCATATTATTCAGCAAAAATCCAGTAAGGGTTATCAGAAATAATAACATACGTATTATAAAGTTTATTGATTACACCCAATTTGAATCCACCCTTTTATACTTATACCTCCATTTCAGTTTAAACATTTCTATTTAATCCTCCCATTTCCTCTCTTCAAATACTCAAATTCCAGTCCCGGTCAAGAAACAAATTAAACATTACAAGAAATAACCACCATCATCCAGTCCCAGTGAGAAAAACCATTAAACATCACCAGAAACAGCAACCCATTATTTTAACCTTGATCAAATAAACCAATTTTGTAATCTTTCTTCTTTCTCCCAATGATCTTTAAATTCCTCAAATAAAGTTCTAACATCTGCTTTCTCATACTGTGTTTCTTGTCTCAAAGTTCTCATTTTTGTCAAGCCCCTTTTGTAATTTCAGTGTGGCAACTCTAGCAAATCCCTTTTATAAATTCAGTATGAGAAAATTATCCACATCACTCTTCTGGCTTATTATTTGCATATAGTTTTAATTTTTAAATCTTCATCCGGTTTCATTGTAAATCCATTATTTCCATCTCTTTCCTGTAAGCTATAATTTTTGAATCTACCTGTCAGTCAATTTCATTTTTATTCAATGGGGCTTGTTTCTCTTCAATAACATCTTCTGATTCTACTATATAGTAAAATAACTCAAAAACTTCCTGCACCCATTCAGTAAACAGTTCTTTTAAGGTAGCCATCTGGTGCCCTCTAGTGTCCAACCTTCAGAGTCATCTTGTCAGTTTCCAAATGTAAACAAAGGAATTTTCCCATGAGAAAGGATCCTTTCAATTAACTTCAAAGTCTTAAATCAAGTCCATCTGAGCCTTTAATCCATTTAAAGCTTTCTAAAGCCAACAGTAATAATCTGTAATCACCCTTTTGCTGCATATTAAAAAAAAAAACAATCTTACAAAACTTTAAACTTATAATTTTCTTTCTTAATGGATTGAAGGAGACTTCACCTAGCAAATACAATCAGACTTGCAGTTCTGAAGGTTTACAATCTTTAACAAGCAGTAAAAAAAAAAAAAAAAAGCTCCAAAGTATTTAAAAAGATGAGGTTTGGACAAACTGTCCATAAAAGATTAGATTAATGGCGCTGAGCTTGATGGAATCCCACAACTCCCAACTGCTTACAAGAGACTTCAAAAACATCCATTTCTGCCATCTACTCACAAACAAATAAAAATAAAAACTGGAATATATATGGGTAATTTCGAGATCTCTCCTTGCTCTGGGGAGAATTTTCAGCAGTCAAGATCCAGCATCTGGCTGCCTTTTGGCCGTAATGTCTCCCATCTGTGGAATATCAGTTTGCCATTCCTCACCAGAAACAACTCCCTTTCATCTTACTTTGTGATAAGTGTGGCCTTGAACAAGCATTCTGTGTTTATTTGACCCAGGTAGGCAGGTGGTTTCATAGATAACCAGACCCCAAGCTATGTAGGTTTTATACAGTGGTGTTCATAAGGAAGTCGCCTCTTTGTCATTCTGAGAAAGCAGTGTTGTGATATGCCACAAGCTCTGCCCCTTTGGAGTGTATAGGGCATGTCATGATGCATGGAAAAAAGAGGCAGGGCTTGTATCCCAATACTGTGGAGCTTGTCTTGTGATACCAACATACTGTGGTCCCTCTTACACTCCCTGCACCCTCAAAAAGATTATTATAGGTGATAATTAATGCCTTTAATTTCACTTGGAAACATACTGGTGACTGTGGCAGGACTCAAAGCAGACATGTGCAATAAACATGTGGGCTGGTGAATTTTGTTTCAGCTGATTTTGGAAGTAGTTTTCAAGGGCACTCAGTTTTAGATATACTCTAAGGTTGACACAGCACTATTATTATGAAGTAGAACAAGGAACTTTTTTTTTAAGGTTGTAGCAAAAAAAAAAAAAAGGAGAAGCAGGAAAAAGAGTAGACTTTTTAACCTCAGACACTATTTTAGTTAGTTTTTTAGTGCTGTGATGTTACTAAAATTACAGTTTTGAGGAAGTTAACAGTACAGGACATTTAAAAAGTGCAGAAGCTTATTCTAAATGAGGATGTCCTGTAGTTATATAATGTTAGTAACTCTAAATTAAACAACATGCAGGATCAAAGTCAGAGATCTGGTCCATGACAGTATCACAAGACTTACTATATAATTTTAATCCATCATCATCATCATCATCATCATCATCATCATCATCATCATTAGGAAATTGTGCATTCATTTTCATTCACAACATTCCCTAATGCATGTAATTTTATATACAACTTTTGTATACAACGTATGCTTTTTAAAAATATATGATTTTACTTAGTATACATTTTTTGAATGGACAGTAACAACCATTAATGGATTCCATTCTTCCATTTAGAAGTCAATTTTGGCAAATCACATTACTACATTCCTACTGAAACCTTTGGTGAATTTATTTTACACCCTTAATTTAAAGCATCTGTCAAACATGCATGTCCAAAGGATTCACTGGTGTTAGCAGGATCAGAGCCAAGCTTATAAGAAAGTTTAAGTCTAGGAATCAGTTCCAGAAATCAGAAAAACAGAATCACATTCAAAAACTGCTGATAGAGTGAACAAGATATTTGCCTCTAACTAGATCAGCAGTTCAGTCTCACTTGAATCCTATGCTTGGACAGCAACTGATGGAAGTTACATCTGATTCTCTAGGTTCCAAGCTCGGTGGGAGGGTCAGAGGGTATATATTAAAGGTAACATAATGTCAGAGAGCCAGTGTGACCTGGAGTGTGAAGGTCTAGTTTCTGGTCCTTCTTTAGGTACAAAAGCCATCTGGGAACTTTGGGACAGTCACTTTCTCTAGCCTTAAACTGGGTAGTTGAAAAATATCTGTCTATCACCTCATACTAAGAGACCTTCATCCTGCAGTGGACTGATAATAATAACTACTGTTGTTTTGGGGTTTTGGTTTCTGATTTTTAAAAATGCTATTCCTGCAATTTCCTACATCCAATTGTGATGCATTTTTCATCTTTAAATATATCTTAGAAAATTGAACTCAAATTATCATTTATTAGCCTTTTTTTTTTTAATAAACTTTGCCAATTGAAATAAGGTCTTCTTACAGGGAGTTCATGAAGATTAACCCTTATACTTTGGCATTTAGATTTTATGTACAATCCTTCCTGTTGGGCTGCTGGATAGAGAGAAAACATCTTGGGTCATAACATATCATCAGCAAGTTCTTGTTTGCCAGTGTTACTCCATGCTTGCACTATTCTCATAAGAGATCTTTGTGCAAGTGCAGTTAATTACACTAACAGCCATGGAAATTATATTGGCTTGCCACTAACCCAGAGAGATGAATATCTCCATTTCTTAGTCACAAGAGATGTTAATCCTATTTTTATTAACTGGTGACCTGTTGACTGCTATTATAATATAGATTGCATGAATAAACCAGGTTGGAGTACTGGAGATACGATTATGGAGCAATTACTATGTCAGCCAAGAGGGCTTTAATTAGGCCAGGCAAAGAGTGTTTGGAAGATTAGAAACCATATTTTAGAGTCCAATAAGAAGACATAGCTTTGTATTAAAGTCTGCATTTGACTTTCATCCAGAATTGAAATGTCTGATTCTTCTGATTTGAAGAAAAGAGAATTAAAAGGGCTTGCATTTAGAAAATCTGGAATATTAAGTGGGATTCAGAGTTTGCATAGTTTTTGTTTAAGAAGTCATTAAAATGTCTCTTTGTTGGCAAACAGTAGTAAAGCTCATCTTATCCTTGATAACAAACAGGAAGGTCATTCCAATAAACATTCTTCTTTATATGTAATGCATACTTTGGGTTTTTATGAGCAGTAGAAGAAGTAGGGCCATGCCGTACAGTGGTCTGGATCACACATAACTATAAAACAATATGATTTTAGTGTGCTATGTAAACCCATTCATTATTATTTAGAGTTATGTAAGACTAAGTTATTATGTCTTATTCAACACATGCTTTAAAGAATCCTGACTTAATATTATTGTGAATATGACCAATATCCTCCAACCCCTCCCTCATGATGATATTTTACCCAGTTGCTTGTTTATATTTGAGCAATGTCTCATGTACAGACAGCTGTTTGCCGACATATAAAATATACAGATAATTATGAGGAGCTGGAATAGAAGAAGCATGGAATTGAGGATCAGGATGGTGGGACCACCCTCATCTAATTAAAATGTTCCTACATATGTGTAATGCATTGAAGAAGTTCAGGTACCAGCATAATACACAACCTATCTTCCTGATCTTTGATCAAATGTAGCTTTCAGTTAAATTATATATTACAAGGAAGAGGGGGAGGACAGACATTCTTAGTTCAGAACAGCAGAATAATAAGAGCCCCAGTTGGCACTATTTGTTTAAAAATACTGAATATTCATTTTGGGACAAATGAATCATTTCCAGAAGCATCTCAGAGGTACACTGATATATAACAGTGAAAAAAAAATTGGGATGTTTGGTTAAGGTATTGGCTTAGAAGCCAAGAAAGCATGAGTTTTAGTCCTGCTTTAAGCTAGAAGTCTAAGGTGACTTTGGGTTACTGTCTCTGTGTCAACCTTAGGAAAAAGGTATTGGCAAGCCAAGGTGAATGTAAAATGTGAAGAAAACTGCAGGAGCATGTCCCTGTAGTCACCAAGAGTTAAAGTTGACTCAAGGAACCATAATAACAACAACATAACAGGTAAAAGCAACCCCCCCCAAAAAATAACAAAAAAAAATATTTTTCAGAATTCACTCTGATGCTCTTTATATTCTGCCTGTGCATGCATAGTTTGTAAATATCATAGGAATGAGAAAAGTGCCTGCCTAATGGACATTTTGCTTCCAGGCACTGCTTTAATTGACATAAAGGTCCACAGCCTGTGTCAGATTTAACACATTATAAGGCACAGATCCATTTGCATATCATCCTAATTAGTGTCACATTCTAAAACTTTATTATTCTGAACTGTGTAATGGGAAGCATTACATGTAAATTTTAGGGTACAAGCTTAAAAGTGTAATCAGAAGAAGTATAGATAGAGAAGGAGCGATAGGTGTGCATGAAAACAGTAGAACAATAAAATGAGGAAGTCATAGTGTGAATAAATTCCATTCACTCCTATTTTCCAAAAAATTAAACTAGGATCCTGAGACTAACTATACAGGGCTCATAACAGTTGAGGACAACTATTTTGTCACATTTGTTTTACATTATTTGGTAGAATCAATTATTTTAAAAGCAATTTGGGATTTTGCTATAACTAACTTATATGTTTCTGTCCATCAGCTAGGCACAAAGGAATATATTATTCCTTTGTCTTTTACACTCACACTATTCTGAAAGTACAGCCATTCTTCCTATACTGGGATGAAATGTTCAAAAACTATTCAAGAGAGCATGACAAATGTTTTGGACAAATTGGAAGGAAATGTTGAAAACCAAATATAACATATAAATAAAAATATTTTAAAAAGTGTTCCCACATTATGCTATGACAATTTTTTTTTTAAAAAAGTGTGCTGTGTGAACCCAGTCATTATATCATGGAAACTGAGCCAATAAACTATGGTTCACCACACACACAAACATTGAAAACTGGTGCAGATTAACTGGAGAGCATAAACAGGGTAATGCAAATGAAAACAGTATTGAATTCTTCCCTCTATGTGCTTTTTAAACCTATGTTGCATTTACATCCCCAAAACTGTTGGTGTAATGGCATATTTTGAACCAGAGGCAGATTCCAATTCTTTTTTTAAAAATAACTTTTATTAAAGACTTTGCTTACAATAGTGAAAGCAAATACAAACTAAACTCAGAGAAAGAATAAAAAGTGCAAGCAAAGAAAAAGAAAAAAAGAGGAAAGTAAGATTATAAAAAGAAATATTTAAAGAAGTTACAGTGGTACCTCGGGTCACGAACGCTTCTGTTCACGACCAATTCGGGTCATGAACAGCGCCATTCGCAAAATTTTGCTTCCGTCCGCGAACTCCGCATCGGGTGACGAACAGGATCCGCGGCCATTTTCCCTGCCATGACACGTGGTCGTGGCTTCCTGTAGGGAGGGGGACTTTCCCTCCAAGCAATAACCGCCTCCCCACCCGCCTTCCTGTCCTCCACGCCAGAAGTCGCCTCGAGCAAGGTTAGCGTTCTCTCTCTTCGTACTGCACTGTACTGTATTTTGTTTCATATTTTTGTGGTTTTAAAAAAAAAATACATATGGTTCAGAACGGATTAACCGTAATTACATTGAACCTTATGGGAAAATTTGATTCGGGTCGCGACCAGAGTCGCGGAACGAATTAAGTTCATGACCAGAGGTTCCACTGTACTTCCAATCTTCATCACAACTAAAAACAAACTTAATAACTCTTCACCCCCAATAAGCTTACAAACAAATATCTCTTCTTCCCATAACCTGTCCCTTATCTATATGCAAATCCATAAATCATCAACTTGTGTCAGCAAAAAGTCCATAAAGGGTTACCAGAGCTTTATAGAAATGTATCTTATTTTAACCTTGGTCAAACAAACCAACTTTATATTCCTTCCTTTTACTTCTAAGCATCTTGATCTTTAATTTATTCAGATGTTGTTATAGGATTTGGTATCTGTTCAATTTTTCTTTTTCCCATCCCAAATGCTTCTTTGAGGCTTTAACAAACCTCTTTTGTAAATCCCATAAAAAGTCATTATCCAAGTAGGGACATTCAAATTTTAACCAGCTGGACATTCCTCCTTTATCACTTAATATAATTGTCTCCTCACCTATTCATGAATATGAGACTGAAAAGGTCTCCACTTTAGGAACGAGGAAGATAAACTGAACTCTAAAGGGGTAAAGCAATCCAGTTGCTGAGCTATTTGTAACCTTATCCTATCTTCTTTTGATAAATACTGGCAAAGAATCTCTGAAAGAATCTTGCATTCTTTCTGCAGAGGTAGGGCAGCCAAGAGCTAAATGCCCTAAGGCTACTATACATGGGCTGAAAAAGTCCAGATGACTACTAGATAATAGCAAAGTTGGGGTTTCTGGTATCTTTTTTCTACCACCTAGCAGTCACATGATTTTCTGCAGTCCAGATAACATAGCCCTACATTATTCTATAGGAAAGAAATCCCAATCATAGTTGAGGAGTAAAAGACAGAGCAGAGAAACTTGTTTGCTTAAAACATATAATTCCAAAACAACACATGCATGGACCAATTCTCCTTCTAATTCCAATCAACTATAACTACTAGAAATCAGATTATGGATATGTCACTATTTTATGTAGTTTACCATTAAATTGTACTTTATGTATCAAGCAGTTCTCTATAAGTCAAGCCAGAAGTTCATTTAAGAACAAAAACAAAAAACCAGTGGGCACATTTCAAATTTTAAGAGGATGTTATGGGCAGAGGAAAGTTGACCTAGTTGCTAAATGTATTCTATGGCAAATGTGATCACTTACAAAACACATATAGTAGAGGTATAAACTCTCTGCTAGGACTGTGTATGCTTCAAAAATTATTCAGAAGTTCTTCAGACTTCATGTGAGCACAGCACTTCTGTATTATTCATTAAACCAGTCTCTCTTGTTACAGTTTCCTTACAAGCCTAGAAAAAAAGTATAGCTGCCTCAAGATTAACATTAACTTTAATAACTCCTTAAAGCAGCCACACCCAATTTCAGGCTTGCACACAAAGTATGTGCATTTCTTCCTAATCATTTTTTTAACTATGCACAGCCATATTCTCTTCAGCTTATTTTGTCTTTTTTTCCCCCATAAAGAAGAAAGTGATGGACAAAACAAGGTAGTATGTCTGCTTATACCCAACCCCATTTTTCTTTTCTGTGAATACATTTACAAAATGCCATCTACTCATTCATTCATTCATTCATTCATTCATTCATTCATTCATTCATTCAGTCTTTTTAAATAGATAAAAGATTGTTTAAAAGTTAAATCTGGTGTGGAAGGAAACTTTGCTGGATCAAAGGGTTGCCAGATAAACAACAGCTATAGCTCAGTAATATAACAGTATTTATTTATACAATTTATAGGCCATCCAAGTCATAATGACAGAGGCAGTTTACAATTAAAAATAATAAAATACAAAACACAAAAAAGAATCATGAACAGCCTAGAAACCACACATAACCAAAGAAAATCCATCCAACAGGGAGTCAACTTTTGCTCTGCCCCAGATCCTGGGAGAATAGCCAGGTCTTTAATAGCTTCCTGAACATCATCGGGATGGGAATCATCCAGATCTCTGGGTCAGGCAGGCAAAGTTTCCCAGTTCAGTCCTCAGCATTGATCCAGTAATAGTATGTATGAAGAAAAATTTCTGCCAGGCACTGTAGAGATCTAATGTCAGTCAGAATAGAGATATGTACGCTAGGTAGAGCAGTGGTCTGATGTACTGGATAATCTCATGTATTCATGCCACTGTGGTGAAATAATCTGTTCAAAGGATGCTACAGCATTCTTTTAGTTCCTTCACACCTATTTTTGTTTTCACTGCCCCTTTTCATCCTATAGAATCTGAAAAATTTCCAGCATAGGAACTCAGCAGCAACAGCATTCTTATATAGTGTTTTATATCATTCAGTGTTTCACATACTAGTAAGTCTTTCAATGCCACTGATGGTGAAATAAGAAAAAAATAGCTTTCCTTGATTAAATAGTCCAGACTTCCTAACCAGATGCCTTCCAAATATATCAGCCAAAGGCCATGTTGAGTGAAGAGTGTGAGAGTTAGTCCAACACTTTCAGAGAACATGAGATGGAGGTTTAAATAATCTGCTACTCTGTTTATAAATCTGAAAAACAACTTTGCCTAAATCACTCTGTAAATAATTTCTCTAATTCATAAACTAAGTATTAAGCAAAGCCTTTGCCCAGTTTAAAAAACTTTAAGAAGTCAGCGCATAATTCATGGTTCTTACCTGGAATGAAGCTGACAGAGAGCTCTACCTAATTTACCAAAGGGCACTGCAGACAAGGACTTTGAAGGGCATTTGTTTAATTTATCTATTACACTTTTCAGGTTTCAGAAGTTAAGCTGTTTCATTAATTCAGAATAATGTGTATTAATCTATTATAATTCTTCATTTGGATACAGCTCCACATTTTGTGGTCTGTGACCATTTGTCTTGGGGACTTGCTTCTCCATTTCCTATCTAAACCCATTTATATGGTTGCTTATCTTAGGATAACAACTCTGAACTTACTTAGATACCTGATATGGTTGTGCATTGAAGAATAAAATTAGATGTTATGATAGCATCCTAAAACTCCCTTTCCATGAATCCATTGTACTGAATTGCTGCCATGTGAATGTGGCCAATTACTTGTGTTACAAAATGGTCACAGAATCATCTAAAGGCATGGAAAGATAGCTGCCATAGTCATATTATAACCGATGTAGTAATGATCATTTCTCTGTGAACACAGGGTTATCTGTATATATTGTGCTTTACATAGCACAAATGGCTTTTCAATATTGTCAACCAATTTGCAGGCAAAGATACGGGGAAGGAAAGATCAACAGCAGCTTCTCAAGAATTGAATCAATAGTTCCTCCTAAGTGGTGAACAGGCCTAATGGAAGGTGTTCTCTCCTGATGTCTTCCCTTGGGATTTAATTAAGCATGGAAACTAGGGAAATATGTGTAATGAGAGGCAAGAATTCACCCTCACCTCTTCTCCACATAAACTAAATCAGTGCAAGCATAAAAGTTTTCTGAAATTCTTTCTTTTTATTTTACATTGAATAAGAATTCTTCTGCCTAGTACTAGCTATATGCAATTCATGTATCTTCTCTTAGCCTTCTGAAGAGTAAAAATTAGCTCAGAGCATACAACAGAGAGAACAGTGCCAAGAAGAGGAGATAAATGGAGAAAGACATGCTTTCATTTGAGACAAACTTATTTTCATTGTGGGACAAGGAAAGATGTGAAAAGCTTTTAAAAGAAGCAAAAGACAAACCAGCACACATTTTTTTAGAACTGCAAGAAGTAAAAGATAAGAAAGGTGTAATTTAAAGGGCAAGAGATTTTTGGACAACTGAGTGTGGTAGAGGTGAAAAAATGCACATCAATATCAAAGGAATCTTAGTGATGTATAAGGAACTTATTCTTGGATTCAGGAGAGACAAGAAAATTAGGGAAGTAGGGAATGATATAATGTAACTGATTATGAGCAAAAGAGCTCTGACTACATGGCCAAGTAAACAGTAGATATAATAATTCTGGATAAGGTGAAAAGCCAGCATAAAACAGTACAGACAGAGCCAAATGTATTGGGACCTCTCTACTTTTCCCAAAGAATCTCAATTTGCAATGAAATCAGTTGAAACTGACACAAGTAAGTGGCATCCATTATTTCATAGTCCATAAAGCAGATACTATGCTTTTGATATATGACTTAATATATTCTTGTAAATAATAAAACAAATGAAAATAGCATGGACATAATTATCGGTATCCCTTAGAAGTTCAAAACATTATTGGATTTTAGTAATCTCTCAAACTATTTACTTTAATAGTATCACAAGTAACTTCAATCTCATAATCAGTCATTCAGCCTATCCCTGCAAGACACTGGTCTGCTCACCTCACTTGACTCTGCCAATCAATTTTTTTTTCAGATTTTTTTTTTTTGGGGGGGACACTGAAATAAGGGATTCCTGGAGGAAGTGAGCATTGTAATATATATGATAATGCCTCCCAGATTAATCCACTGATCTAAATGGCATGGAGAAACAACAAAATGGCCTGTCCTTCTGATGTTGAATATTCCCAAAGATGCCGAGGAAAATCTACTATCTAAAATCTATGAGGCAATGAAGGAGCATCAAGCCTTTAAAGCTTGCTCCCTGAAGTCCTCCTTGAAAGCCTTTGTTGCTATTTGCACAAAAATCACAAGAGCAAATTTTCCAGCCTTATAGTATGAGCCATTTTTTCCAGATGTTCTCCAAGAAACCTTGAAAACTCTGAGCCAATTTTTAAATGGAGTCCTGTTATCCATCATTTCTTATTTTATCTTACAGTCTTGTTGTCATCTATCCTAGACAAGATGCTATTTATTTGCATCCCATATTGATATTTATTTTTTATTTATTTATATTTTGAATTTAGATACCACCCATCTCACAAAGAAGTGACTCTGGGCAGTTCACAATAAAACAACAAATAAATATTAATTAAAATACAATACAAACAGTATAAAATACAGTAAAAATACAATAAAACCAAACATATACACAAATAACAATACCTTCCAAGATGCTGGTGATCAGTAAGATGTTAACATATGGGACCATCTTCAAGGTGCTAGCCAACCCCAGGGTTGGTTGTCCCTTTTTTCGCCCCATGCCATTTGGCAGAGCCAGGTCTTGACTGCTTTCCGGAAGGACAAGAGAGTTGGGGCCTGCCTCACCTCTGGGGGGAGGGTATTCCATAAGGTGGGGGCCATGGCAGAGAAGGCTCTCTTTCTGGACCCCACCAGTTGACACTCTTTCATTGATAGGGTCTGCAGAATACCCTCTCTGCTTGACCGGGTAGGACAGGTCAATATAATGGGGGTGAGACGGTCCCTCAGGTAACCCAGTCCCATGCCATGTAGGGCTTTAAAGGTGATAACCAACACCTTGAATTGGACCCAGAAGCAAACTGGGACCCAATGCAGCTTACGTAGCAAAGATGTAATATGTGCCATCTTTGGGGCACCCAAAATTGTCCATGCAGCTGCATTTTGAACCAGCTGAAGCTTCTGGATACTTTTCAAGGATAGCCCCATGTAAAGCGTGTTGCAATAGTCTATGTGGGAGATGATTAGGGCATGACTGACTGACTGGAGGGACTCCTGATCCAGGAAAGGGTGTAACTGGTGCACAACATGTAGTTGGGCAAAGGCCCCCCTGGGCACAACTGCCACCTGCTCCTCAAGCAGCAGTCATGAGTCCAGGAGGACCCCCAGATTATGTACCAGGTCTGTTTGGGGCAGTGCAATCCCATCCAGAACCAAAGATGGTAAACTCCTGTATACAGAGGAGCCCCAACCCACAGCTACTACATCTTACCAGAGTTCAGCTGAAGCCTGTTGTTCCCCACCCAGACCCCCATAGCCTCCAGGCACCACAAAAGGGTAGTCACAGCATCTCTCAGATCACCTGGGATGGAGAGGTATAACGGGGTATCATCTGCATATTGATGATACCTCATCCCATGGTGATGGATAATCTCACCCAGTGGTTTCACGTAGATGTTAAAAAGGAGCAGAGAAAGTACCGAACCCTGCAGCACCCCACAAAGGAGGGGTCATGGACTGGACCTCTCATTCCCTATCAACACCAGTTGGGACCAGCCTTGAATGAAGAAGGTGAACCAGCACAAAACTGTGCCACCCACCCCCAACTCCCCAAGCTGACCCAAAAGGATACCATGGTCCATGGTATTGAAAGCCGCTGAGAGGTCAAGAAGAGCAAGGATGGATGCACTACCCATATCCTGCTCCTGCCAGAGATTATCTAAACGTGCGACCAATGCTGTTTCAGTCCCAAATCCAGGCCTGAAATCTGACTGAAATGGGTCCAGATAATCTGTTTCATCCAGGATCCTCAGGAGCTGCAACACCTTTCAACCACCTTCCCTAAAAAGGTAAGGTGGGAGACTGGATTAAAATTGTCCAGTACAGCTGATCCAGGGATGGTTTCTTGAGGAGGGGGTATACCAGTGCCTCTTTGAAGGCCACTGGAAACACTCCCTCTCTCATGGATGAATTCACCATCGCTTGGACCTACCCTCACGTCACCTCCCGAGCTGCCTTAACCAGCCAGGAAGGGCATGGATCTAATTGACAGGTTGTGGCATTTACAGCCCAGAGGACCCTGATATGTTGATATACCATACCAACAACGGTAAGAATGCCAGCATTCAGTCTGTGAGATCAGTGCTTCAGTTCTTCATCTGTAAATATAGTCTCCTCCTTGCCAAATCCTGCCTCTACCAAAACCACATCAGTCCATTACCCCATTTGTCAGAAACCTTCCATTACTGCTGTGGTTCTATATCCATCAAAGTTTCAGCTGCACTCTGAAATTCTACTTATGAATTACCAACTGGGATAATTGGGTCTGCCCATCTCATTAAAAATAAAATATTGACATTTTCTTAGGTTGGATCTAATTATTTAAGTCTGGGAAGAAGGTGGGAGGTAATGGAGTGAGAGGCACAGCACAGATACTGAACAAATATATTCCTATTCTGTAGTCCACAGCAGGAAAAAAAACTTTCAATGTATAAGATTTCCTACAACAGTTAAAATAAGTAGGACTTTAAAGGTGAAGGCAGGTAGCTTCATTTCAAGGCAAATAACAGCATCTACTTTCTTTGACTTTGAGACTAAAAGCCTTACATGCAGTTGCTTGCATGCACACATACAGAGCAAGAGAAAGAAATGTCTGTCCAGTTCTCTACAAAAACCTCTTTGAGATACGTTTCATTTTTTGAAATGAAAATATGTGCTTTTATACTTATAGGAATGATTTCTTTTTTTAACTGTTATTTCTACATACTTTCATGTAATGGACATGACTGCATATTTTTGCACATATTTAGATGACTCACTTTAAACATTGAGCAAAAGTTTTTATTTAAATAAATAAACATTTTTACTTACTTTTTTACTTTTTACTTACCTTTTTTTTAACTTACTTTAAACATTGAGCAACATTTTTTATTTGTTTAAATAAAGTAAAGAAATCATTAAAAAAAAAACTGGAGTTAAGTAGGGCTTCAAGGATCCTACCTGCCTAGCTTTTACACCAAGTATGGAAAAGCAGGATGCTGGTGGCTGGCCTTTAGAAGCGGTATAAGTTTAAAGCATTTTCTTCAGGGATGGATTTGTTCTTAGAAAAAGTGCAATGTTTCACTGCTAAATTTTTCAGAGACTGGTTTTAATGTTCAGGAATAAACTTGACTTATTTTCTTAGTCTCTTAAAAGGATTGCTAATGGGAATTTAGTAGGGGTAAAAGAGAAGCTCTTAAGTTGTCACTGCCACAAGTGATGTATATTTCTCAGCAAAATATCTTTTAAAAAATCCCACAACATTTTCATTTGAAAAGAACTTTGTTGCTTCCAAAAACTGTATTCAATCACAATCAACAGTCTTTTGTTCTGGCATTAATGTGGAAATTACCATCTGAAAAAGAAATAAGTGCAGAAGTAGAAGATTTTACATGAATAGTGTAATGTTATATGCTTCCACTTGGTAGTAAGTCTAACAGAGATCATTGGGGTTTGATCCTTGGTAAGTCTGTGTAAATAATTTATTTTGCATTATATGCAGAAGCAAAATTTAAAAATAGGAATGAAAATGCCACCCTATTGGTACTACTTTCCCAACCACTCTTCCAATGGTGGCGAGATGAAACACACACACAAAGCTCTTCTTGGCTCTCATTAGCTGACTTCTGCCTCCTTCTTGCCCCGAAGATCTGGGAATTCAGGACGGAATGGTGTTGTTCCAATGAAACATTGGGGAGGGGAAAATGTACTGTAGGTGCAAGCCAACATCGAACAGAAGATCACTCTTTGTCCTCCCATTTTTGGAAAGAAAAAATGGTATAGCAATATAGTGCCTTTCTGCTGCTTTCTTTCAAACTGACAAACAGGTAGGGTTTTATGTTGTTTTGTTTTGAGCAAAATCAGAATTAAAAGAGAACATTTAGGATGAGTCCAGTTCCATGCTCAGTGCAGGAATCAGAATTAGTATCTGCACTATACAGCCTTTTCTTGAACACATTCAGTGAGAGGGAGCCCACTACTTCCCTTGGTAATTAGTTCCATTGCTGAAATGCTGACACATTTAGGAAGGATTTCCTTCCTTTCTAGAATTGTTATTCCATCTCTTACACTCTAGTTCTGCTAATCCTACAGGTTCACTTTGGGTGTAAACAAAAGACATTGAAAAAAAAAAAGAGTTTTAATAGCAATGGCCCATTTGTGGATCCTATGTTATTGTCTTCCTCATACAAAATGAAGTCCTCTTTCCAAAAATCATAAGTAAACCTGATAGATGGATGCTAGTATCATTATGCTTGTACAATTCTTAGTGTTATTGTATTTATGTATGCATTGCTTTTTATGGTTTCATGAAGGTTTGGTATAATTGCATGTTCAACTGATTTCTATACTGCCAGGACCTGAGATAGTTAAGCTATTTAGAAATGAAGTCAAATAAAAATTAAAGTTAAAAAAATGAACAATGAAGTGACAGAGACCCTGTTGGAGTTTTCTCTTTTTATTTAATTTACACTGCTACTTTCTAATCTGGTGAGTATTCAAGGCATTTAAGAAAATTAGAAAAAGCAAAAACAGAATATAAACAGGTTTTAAAATAATTAATTAATTAATTTTAGAATTTCAATATTAATTTTAAGTAACAATTTACAGTCTTTGTAAATACTGAGAGAATGGGAACCAAACACAGCTCCCTTCGTCTCCCACATGGGTCTCTGAAAGCAGGATGTACTCAGAAAGGCTCCTGAGGACTTTATCAGCCAAGTAGGTTTGTAACAGGAGAGGCAATCCTTTATATCTTTGTTCTCACTTTTTAACATTTTGGAATCATTTCTTTCATTTTTTATTAAATATTTCCCATTAGTCATACCAACCTTGCTCATTGGAATACTGGGCCTACCCACAATGGCTGTAAAAACTGGAGCTAGTATAACCTTTGGCATTAAAATGTTAACCATTGTGCTCTACAGCACTATACCTGACACTAATTTAACACCAAGATATACAACAGGGAGCAGAATCGTAAAGGTTTATCAAGACCTCAACAACAATCAGAAGCAATACCTGTTTTGAGGGTACTTGGGCAAGGTGGATCAGTGAGGAACAAGTCCTATTTCAGGTTTCACATGCATACACACACAGGTGCTAAGTAATGGTAAGCAGCCTACTTAAGGCTGAGCAGATAAGCAAGGGAACATAAATCAGTGTCTCTGATGATAAGGCTTACTTGAGTAGTTTCACTTTCCACAGGGACATGCAAAAGATTAGTCAGGATACAATCCAAAGTTCGGAGAACTAAGCAAGGTTCATCAGTATCAGATCAATATTTGATCTTCAACCCCACCAAGAGTCTTCTGTAATGAGTGACGATAACATCCTATGCCAATTCAATTCTCCTTAGCGCTCTTTCTCGGATCATGAACATTTCATAGGCTTCAGGCCATATAGCATACACTAGTGAGCCTTCAACAGTACAAATACTGCCCAATCCAAGTGAAGATCACTAGCTACCCTTTCCTTGGACAGAAACCAACATTCCATCTTCAACGGCTAGTAAAGGTGTCTATGTTAGGCATTTTAGCTTTCAACTATCGCCTCAATTTCCAAGTTTCTCTTTTTCAAAGCTTTTCCTTCCTAAATTCTTCTCTGATGGTATTGAGAACTCAGTTTCTAGTGCCAGCATAGAATCAGATACTGATACCACCTGCAGCCCTTTCTTTCCAATTACAGCTATCCTATGAGACTTATAATTACTATCAGCTGTTTCAGTAGAAATGGTTTTGTTTTGGTACTTGCAAGAATTCATGGATATGCAAACATCCTGCGAGCAGCTCTTGTAAATTCTCTTCCATAGAAATCCAGGAGGGATTTCTTTTCTTTCCCTAACTTTAACTATGGCAGAAGGGTAGGACCGGATCCAAAAAGGACTGACTTGATATTTAAAATAATGTAAGATTAAAAAAATAATGTGAAAAGTTACAAAGTGCAGAAAGATAACTATGAAGCTTAGTCAGCAGTTCTTGTGCACTAAACATCCTGATCATGAGAAATATGCTCACATCACATAGAACCACTTTGGACTCCATGGATTAGAGCAGCACATAATGTATTCTAAGTAAGTAATTAAGTAAATAAATAAATATTCTTATTAATATGTCTCTCATTTAATTGAACATAATGACAACATTATACTAGTCTACAGAGCAATTTCTTTTCTTAGATCATGAAAACCAACCCATCTGATTTGATATTTTATTTATTAGCTGTGGGAGAGACAATACAGCTGTTAGGCATTCATTCTCTTGCTTTCTATATGTGTCTTTTGCTCTTTCTAGTGGTCTATGTTTAATTTTTTTTTTAATTTTTAAATCTGAATTATGAAGCCCCATTTCCAATATCCACTGGTAGACATTAGAAGCATTAACACTGAAGTTGGAAAGGACTAAACCATGGCAGCAGAGTGATTTAAAAGTAAGCATTATCAGGGACAGTGCTGATATAAACATATTCCAAGGCCCATTTATTGCTCCTCTTTCATCTCATTTTTTTTTAATAGAACAGAACTATTATTTAAAAAAAAATACAAATCAACAAACACTAAGCTCCTGAGTCAGTTTTAAACATTTCTCTTCTCCCTGATGGCTTTCTGTTTCTTTTTAACCTTTTATTCCTCAACACCATGAAGGATGGAGAAACCTACAGTATTAGGGGAATGGATTATTTGTGGGCAGTATGTTATGTACTCACAGGAGTCAGAAGCAGGATGAACTCTGCCAAGGCAGGACAAGATGGCATCCTTTTCATTCCATCTACAAAAATGGACCACATGGAGTAGGTAAGGTGGCATTCTCCATCTCATCTAGAGGAAGCAGATTGGCTTAGGGCCTGAGCATTAAGAGAAACAGGACAACCTCTATAATATTATTTCTTCCCTGGGGAAGAAATAGTGAACTGAAGACAGCTCCATGAAAAGTGGAACCAATGACCACAGCAGAACGAAAAGCAGTGAGTAGACTGGCTCTTCATAATTCCTCTCTGGACAAGGAGAGGATTTGAGATCACCCACAAGTGCTCCAGACACTTGCTCCTCATGAGGAAACTGCAAGATAGCAGTCTCTGATGGGCTTAGAGCTCTGGAAGATGAGGGAATAGCCATCTTCTCTGAAACTAGGGTCAGCACTTTAAGGATATTGGGGTCACATACTTCCTTTTCTAATCACTTTTGGAAATTGCTTGTTAACTGCTTTTCAGCTATTAGGAATCTTTGGATCGACAGGTTTTATAACACCAGATGAGTTTCCATCAATTCTTAGCAAAAGAAAGTTTAAGGACAAACAGTATACACACACACACACACACACACACATATATATATATATGTCACAGTTTTGTTATACTCAGTACTCTTTATACTCTGTACTGCCATCTCTCTCTCCAACCACCCCACAAGGAGGGGGGATGAAAGGGGCAGCCAGGAGTGGGGAGAGGTAACCCCCCAAGTCTGCCTGCCCAATGGTGCCGCAGTGGATTTTCTCTGGTTTTCGCCCCCACAGTAAGGGGATGGGGAAGCATATATATTTGGAAGAAACAGCAAAAGGTTGATTAAAACTTTTATTTTAGAAAGTTACAAATGGACTAAGGATCCAGATAAATTTGAAATAAGATTTTGGAATTAATTTTAAGAATTCTTCCCATGGGAAAATGCTTTTGTTTTTAATTCTTTTTAAAACAAAACATAATAAGATAAGACTTTAAAAATTGGACACTAGAGGGAACTAGAAGGAACTAAATATTACAATTAAAGGAGAAGAACACTTAAATTTGACTTACAAATATAGAATGAAGTAAAATATCTTAACATTGGACATACTGAAGAATATTTTTGAACAATGGATCTAGAAGTTAATTATAAGAGTGTCTGCCTCTATAGATTGTGTATAAAAGTTGTTATGGATGAGGAAGTTTTACTTGACAAGACTGAGACTGATTTGAAGGTGGATTTAAAAATGACAGGCTATAAGAAGGACATGGAAAAAGATGTTACACTGAACATACAAAATAAACCAGCTGATGTCTTAATAATTAAAATTGATATACAAATAATAAACCAAGAGAGTGACCTGGATAATTTTCCTATATTGGATTTACAAAAGAGTCTTGTTAAAGATTTGAAGAATCTTGTGAGAAGGGACAAAGAAAAAATGAAAAGTAATAAAGTTCTAGGACATTATTTGAAGGGACTAAAGATCGAGTTTGTTAGAAGTAAAAGGAAGCAATATAAAGTTGGTTTATTTGATCAAGGTTAAAATAGATATGTTGTTATCTCTGGTAACCCTTAATGGACTTTTGCTGACATCAGGACTGAAATGATAAGATTTAAGGATTTGTTTATAGATAAGAGATGGGATATGGGAAGAAGAGATCATTTGTTGTATTTTAAGAGAAAGTGATAAGTTACTAAAATTGTTTATACTTGTTCTGATGAAGGGGAAAGTCATTTCTTTATATATTTCTTTTCTTTTCCTTTCCTATATTCTTATTTTTTCCTTCTTTTCTAGTTTTCTTTCTATTTTTTCTTTCTTCTCTGTATCTATTTTTTTTCTTTTTTTTCTTTTATATTTTTAGTTTGTATCACTTTTTATTGTTGTAACTGTAATTTTTAATAAAATTACTGTTAAAAAAAAAAAGATGTGTGGAGTTTAACTTCCAGAATTCCTGTGCTGGTAATATTGGGAGCTGAAACCCACACTTCTTAACATTGCCAAGGTTGAGAAACCCTGAAATAAGGGAACCAAAATAATCCCTCAGTCCAAAGTACAAATGTAAACACAATGGTATATTTAATAACAATTAAAAGCCTGGCAAAGAGGTCTTTAAAAGATATTATGATATCTTATTTTCTAAAGGAACAGACAGTGGGGCCCCAATAGATCTCACAAGAGATTGTATTCCCCAGCTTAGGGACATTAAGAAGGACATTTCTTGGACATTCAGATGTTCAAAATATGGATCTTGGGAAGAAGGGCCCTTCTTAAATTTAATCTGAGCTACAAGAATAGGATGACCACTAGATGGAAGCGAAGTGATATAGGATCTTTCTTAGCTGTCATCTAATGGTTACTTAGATTCATTAAGGATTCCTCACTGGAGACAATTCCTAAGTCAGACAGACCCTAAATGACTTAGTGCTTTAATGGCTCATTTCAGCTTCTTAAATTGACCTGAAAATCTACTGATGACCAGTCTAAACTTTTCAGCTCTGGCATCATATGATTCTAAGCACAAGTCTTCCCATGGGCATTACCTTTTTCTTCAGTGAATGATATGACTATCTGCTGCATCAGATTCCTTTTGGCAAACTTAGCCACTGGGTTTGGAAACAAATTCTGATGGATTTCTGATGCAATCCTACTGGAAGCATGCCCTGATTTCTAGTGAAATCAATAGGTCTTATTATAACAGAGCACAAAATATGGCCATACATTATTGATATAAATATGCTTTGCAAATCTTTACTCTTGAGGGTTAACACTTTTTTCATGTATATTGAAGAAGATATAATATGAAAAATGATGACCTCTTCACTCTTTTTTTTAGAATCCTGAAAAATATGGAAAAATATTTAAAAAAAATTTTTTTTAAAAAAATTAAATATTTCATTTTAAAATCCGGACTGAGATCCTGAACAGTCTAGTTTTCAAACTTTCTAATGCAGGAACAACTATTCTCTCTGATTTGTTATGTCTGAACTTAAGCAAAGACTAGAAATGTGTTGAAACATTTTAATTTGATTTCAGCCTTTCACCTATAAGTATTGAGAAGCCAGCATATTTATATTTTTCTGCAATTTATGCCCACTTCTGATAATATCCATGCTATTCTTCCCCTTTTTATCCCTTTCTCTAGCCAACTTTCTCTCCAGTAATATCCCACCACCACCACCCCGCATCCATCTTGGTTTCTTTTTAACCCCATTCTGTTTCCCTAACAAGGCCATGCTAATTCCTGCCAAGAGCTTCTGAGTTTTGCTATAAAAATAGGAAGAGTTCAGGGAGAAATTGGCTAATGGTATTTATCTTTTCCCCCTGTTGCTACTCATAATATCTGATCAATCTACTTTCTTATCACTATCTTGCCATTTTTTTTAGTTAAATTAACAGCAGCAGCATGGTTGGACCTTGCAAAGAAGGAGGTGCTGAAGTGATGGGGGAGGTCAGAGAAAGAAAAGCAGGGTGAAAGAAAAGAGAAGGAAAAAGGAGATCCAGTAAAAAGTCTGCTGATGTGAAAGACACATCTCTGTCACAGCATGGCAGAGTCAACAATTTGCGCACTGTGATTGGTAAGGGGAGTGCACATTAAGCAGTTATTTAAAACAGGCAACCATTTGGTACATTTCCAGATATCCTCAATGAAACTGTCATTTGCCTTGAATATTTGAAGAAACCACTTTCTGGAGATCCTTTAAAATGTGTTTGTTGTTAGACGAATGTCCTTGTCCTTTTGCAATACCCCTATCATTAAGAGGATGATGGTGATGGTGATGGTGATGATAGCCAATATGCTTTCCTTTTAGATAATAATGCTTAGAGGTACTGGTTGGGGTTTTTTTTCCAGTAGTGATTGTAATAATAATAATTATTTTTATTGTGAACAATGCATCCCTCTGATGCTGGGCTCTAATTACAATCTTTATAACAGCTACAGCTACTGTTTTCTAATATTAATGGACATGTCTGGAAGAATGTTGTTCTTCCATTGTTTGCAGGCTCATTTTATCCCTGTGATTGTCATTGGCAGAAGCAATGTGGAAGTAGGTTATATTACTAACCCTTTTTCTATCCTGTAGTAGTACGAATTGCAGAAAAGCCATTGATTTTCATAGACAACTGAATCAACTAATGCAATTTCTCAAAAATATGCAATAGGCAATATGTGGCTTTCCAGCTCCTATTGGACAACTACTGTCATTATCCCTAACCATCCTATTCCAATTTCCAGTCTTTCAGGCTGGCAAGCGCAAATGAAATATTAAGAAACAATCCATGGATCATTTCACAGAGGCAATAATTATTTATTGTACTATATGCCATCTTTTCTCTTGAGAGCTCAAGGCATCATATACCTGCATCGCCATTTTGTTCCTCACAACAGCCCTGGGCTTAACAGCAAGCCCAAAGTCATTCAGTGAGATCTACAGTCTGTGGAGAGGTGAACCTTGGTCTCCTTGGTCCAAGTCCAACTCCTTAACAACTATACTACATGAACAGAATGTAGAGTTAGTTGGTATAAAGGACAGCAACCAAACAAAATCAAAAGCAACAACAGAAGGCAGACCAACAACAACCAGCAACCAAAGGAAGACAAGAGCTATGCAAACTGTACAAACAAAAATTGTCCAAGGATCACCCAAGAGCCATAGCTGTCTGGTCAGTTTACAATAAAACCCACTAAAAATGCAATCTGGCTAAAAAAAGATACATGATAATTTTTTTTTTAAAGATGCAAAATAAAAGACCATGTAAACTAGGCGGCAGCACAGTGGGTCATTCAAATTCAGTTAAAAACCTGGGAAAGTTTTACAATGTGCCAAAATGCAGATAATATGAAAGTTGGTCAAGTCTCTCTGGGGAGGGAATTCCATAAGTGGGCTATCACCACAGAAATAGCCCTGCCCCATGTAGAACCCCATGCTACCTCCTTTGATGAGGGAACCTGGAGGAGGACCCCATTAGGAGACCTTATTACATTATAACCTATCCTTTAGGTAACCTGGTCCTAAGCTGTTTAGGGCTTTATAGGTAAAAAACAGCATTTTGAATTGCATCTATAAGGGGACTGGTGACCAGTATAGATGGCAATTGAAATGGATTCAGAAAACCAGCCTCATCCAAGAAAGCCTGGAGTTGATCAGCCTCAACCCACTCGTGTACCTTGCCTACGAAGGGACTATTGGCCAATGGCCTAGAGTTGTTTTTATCCTCTGAGATTGGCTCTTTTAGGAGGGGCCTGACCCCTGCCTCTTTCAAAAATAATGTTAATATGTTAATATGTGATATGTTGTCTGTATTACTTTTAGTCCCACACTGTGAGGGAGTTTGTATTACATCTGTGTTCTGTGGCTTAGATTGTTGGACCAAGATGACAGGCAGGGTTTTTTCTCTAGGGTTCCTATAATAGTGGGTAGTCATTCCTCATTTAGAAGAATACAACTTCCATAGATTAGGGTATTATTATTATTGAGGGAAATCAGGCCTGCTCCTTGAGGTAAGCAGAAGTAATCCATCCAGAGTACAATAACAGCAGCACTGTCTGCATATTTCCCTGCAAGACAATTCAGAGATTACTTATTCATTAAAGATTACACAAAATGGAGCCTTCTCACATCTGAAATTATTTGTATTCATTGCAGTCTTTGATTCCACCTCAGTCCTAGCATCCTAAAAAATAGTGGTTACGTTATCATTTTCCAGCATATAACTACTATATAGAGCGCCATTATGTGAGTGACATATGAGAGGGGGGGAGTTGGGGAAGAATTGAAAGGTTTAAGACTGTATCATGCATTTTTCCAGGCAAGACTGAAAACTTTGCTACCCTGGCAAGAGGATGTGTTGATAATCCAAATGCATATCACTCCCTATGCAGATAAAAACACGAAAGCAGAAAGATACGCTAAAAACAGAGAACCAGCACTAGCACATAAAAGATCCTCTACAGAACAGCCAGTTCAGGAAGCTGTACATTTCTTTCAGGGTGAACAACAAGTTATTCCTCCAAGAGTGATTCAAGGTGTGAATGTTTACAGACACCAAAATGAGTAGGAAAATAAAAGTAGCCCATCCATTAATCCAGAGACCCATTAAAAAGGAGGAAATAAGCAGTAAGTCCAAATTTGGGGTTACAGTAGATGAGGGTGAGCAGCAGAAGCCTACAAGTGAAATTAGAGGCATGAACTGAAGGTGTAGCTGCAGAAATGTGTTAGGGCCAAAGACCAAAGAAGCAGGTCATGTCAGAGCCAAGCATGGTGCTGAAAAGAATAGCTAAATGTAAGTGTTCCAGACATTGACCACCATATAATCTAAAACTGGAGCTTCAGAAATAAATTTTTTTGTGAGCTTGGATAATAACTTCCTTTATTTAAACATGAACACCATTTTTTTTCCAGGAATGATGTCGAAGACAATTAAAGATTAAATGATAAAAATTGCAAGCCACATAAGCTGACACATTAAAATTAAAATCTAAAGAACAAAGTGTTCAGCGAATGCTTTGAAAATCAGATTTTCACCAAAAAATCAAAGTGGTTAGCAAAAAGGTGGAAGCCAAAAAAGCAGTAGAGAATATAAGATGCACCCAGAGTTGCTAGCAGGAAACCAGAAGTAAAAAGTAATGTATAATATTAGGGACAGTAAGATTAATAAGAAAAGGCCAAAACTTAGAAAGTGGTCCCTTAATGCAAAGCAAGGATTGTACCTTAAAAGTCCTGTGGAGGAGAGGTATATCTAGACTTTTAGTAATGAGGGTTTCAGGCAAGCAATTGCTGATCTCCACATCATCCTTAGTGTTTAGACGTAGACCTAAACAACCCAGTGTCAGGATCTGTTATCAGTTCATTTACCTTTCCCTTTACTGTAAAATGTTGGTCTTAATTTCTTATCAGAAGCAGAAGAGACAGGAAGCCAAGCTTAATTGTCCATTCCTAATGCATAATGACACCAAAATGACAAAAGAGTTGATGTTGTCACAATGCAAACTTTTATCATTTTTTGTAATTAATTCCCCCAAACACATCTAAGGCCACACATTCAGATATTTCACAGCCATGGATATTTTCTCCTATGGAACATGATGGCTAGGATTACTTTACAGCTCTAGGAATGAAATTCCAAATTCTGGATGTAAACACTGAGGTGATTTCATCCCTAACCTTCATTTGCTAGAGATAGGAGTTGGAACTGTAGGGAAATGAATAGTGCCAACAGCTTTGGAACTTTGAACTCATTAAAGTTAATGTGACTTTTAAAACAGCACGAGCTTCTTTCAGGCTCATGCCAAAGTCTGGGAGAAAAACTGGTGAGGCTGCTTTAATGAATAAGAGGAGGGCGCTCTACTTGTGCACAGTATGAAGCCCTAGTTGGTATCACAGCCAAAAACCGTTTCATAAATAGCAACTATCTAAAGGTAATTAGTGCTTTCTTCTCTTTCTACATTTTGTTTCCATTTGAACTCTCTTGTGATTGTTCCCCATCCTTGCAATCATAAGTGTGTAGATAGAAGAAGTGTACAGACATATGTGTGTATGTGTATATTTCTTCTATCTATGAATCTAATGGAGTAGAGAGTAGTCCATGGATGCACAATCCACATTAAATGTATTAGCATTTAGAATCCCCCAAATTTATATTTCATAAGTTTTTTTTAAAAAGAATAGGATAATTTGATTCCGTAGGAAGAAGTGTGAAATATTTAAGTGTGACATAACTAAATAATTATCACAGTGATTATTCTCAGACAATGGAAGTTCTGAAGATTATTTTAAATAGATGTACAGTATGTCTCAGCTGAACATGTGCTCATCTGGTTAGGCTATTCATGGGCAGAGGCATCAACATGCCCAGTATGCCCACACAGGGATCACAGAACCTTTTCAATTACATACTTACACAAATTACCATATATCAAGTTGCATATGAACAACTGTTTCTTTCCTCCTCATTTTTCTTCTAAAGTTTTTTTCCCACTGATTTCTGGTTCTCTTGTACACTTGTTTTAGCGTAATAACAAGCTCTCCTCCTATATGACAAATAACTAATTGTGATTTCTGTGCAGTAAAGGAATGGATCCCAGCATCTGCATTGCCCATAAACTTTGTGGCTTCTGAATAAGAGGCAATGAATCAAGATAATGGAGAGGTGGGGTGGCAAGTTTGCATGGTTCTTGACATGGATAACAGTTTAATTGTGCAGCAAAAAGAACCCACATAGGGTTAATAGCCATGTTTCTGTGTTTATGCATACATAAAGGCAAATCTGTGCTAGCAATCACTGTTTACACATTTGGAAGTTAACTATCTAGAGGCAGTTTTATTCCTTCTCCTTTATTGTTCCTACTGTACTTTATAACAAAAGAGGGTAGCAATGAAACCAGTTATGAGCCTACTGGAAATTAGCCTTTATGCCATGCTTATTTCTCTCTCTTTCTCCCTCCCTCCCTCCCTCCCCCCTCTCTCTCCTCTTAATATTTTTGAAGGGCAAAGTAAAGCTAGTTACTAAAAGGAAATTGTATTGAGCTTTTTAACTTCCAAGTTACCATAGAAGAAAGATTTCAAGCACTTTTTTATATGGTCAAGGGGAAGATCTGGATGTAATGATTTAGCCACTTATGGGGAAGTAAAGTGGGGGATCTCTGGCACTCTGGCACTCCTTAGAGATAGGTAGATGTGCTGGCTGTGTTGACTGGGATTGAGGCTGGAATCTGGAGGGCCAAGATTCCCTTTCCTATTGTATAAGACATAACCATGGATTCAGTGGGTTCTGCAGATTAAAATATAGAAAAGAATCTTATATTCCCAAACAGACTGTATTTCTCTTCTTAATACTATTCTGAACAGTATGATTGTTTGGCATGCTAGTAAATAAGATCCTCCTACATTTAGTGCTTGACTAATTTCTAGACTGTATTAACCTATATGTCTTACTCTGGGAAGCTAAAACCAAGAATCAAGATAGGAGTTCATATAAGCATTTCATTAAAAAGAAAAGAATGTAAAATGCAATAAAACAACAAAACATAAATTCTAAGGCAACGAAGAGCTATTTATACATATATTTAATATGCACATTAAGCATACTTTTAATGGTGAGTTCTGGAAAGAATCTATTACAAGTTTCACAGTAGAGATGCTACCACTGAAAAGACCTGCATTTCATCTTAATTATTTCCATTTCTTACAGAAGTTAGTTATAAATCTTAAACAGAGAAGTAAAATCATATTGGAGAAGGTTTCCACTAAAGCAATGCCCTAGCTAGATTTATTATCTTTAGATATTTTCCAGAATTTTTAATGGCAGTTGATACAAACATGAGAAAGTAACAGGAAGTATTTATTTTATTTTATTTTATTTTATTGTTTTATTTTATTTTATATGTGTTATTCAGATCTTATTAATTCTGGAATATGGCCACAGTCTCTAATCTTATTTGTGATGGAAATAAGTTCTAAACTGGTTCATGAGATGATCAGCTATCTTTGTCTTGAGATTCAACAGAGGGAAAATGAAAGGCAGATTAAGATGCCAATGTAACTAAAGAAAAGGTTTAGTAAATATCTGAATGCAAAAAAGGACATATATAGAAAATGGAAAGAGGTCATCCAAAAAAGAGCACAGGAATCCCTGGAATTGTAGAGATACTGTCAGGAAAGTAAAACCCCATAAATCAACTATCAGGCTAAGGATGAGAAAAATAACTTACTGAGACGGAAAGGAAAGGAAAAGAAAGGAACCATATGCAAGTTGCTTAGTAAGGATGGCAAAGAAATAATAAGGAAAAGGCAGAGCAATTCAACTCCTATTTTAACTCAGTATTCTCCAACAAAATGTTATATATTCTAACAGGGAAATATGAAGAGCAGGATGAAGGGGCAGGATAATAATGAAATACTCCTTTACTTTGAAAGAGTTAAAATTTCCAGAATCATATGAATTACATTCTAGAGTACCAAAGGAACCTAGTGATATTCTGTCAAAGCATTATGAATTATCTTTTAAAAATCCAGGAGAACTGTAAAAGTATCAGAAGACTGAAGGGAAAATGGTTCTTTTTTCTTCAGAAAGGGGGAAAATAAGTATCACTTGACTAGACACCAACCAGTATGATATTGAAGACCATGTAGTAATTATCGGAACCCAACATGGATTTCTCAAGAGATAATCTTTGCTAAGCTATAACCTTATAGCATCTCCTTAGTAGAGAGTTGCAATGCTGTAAATGGAATATCTCTTGATTTCATCAAAACATTTGAAAAAGTATTTTGATTAACAAGCTAGTTAAGCATGGAGTGGATGACACTAAATAAGTGGATATCTAACTGGCTTTAAAATCATACTCAAAGACTGGTCTTCAATGATATCTCATAAAATTGGACAAAGGTATTAAGTGGGTACCATAAGAATCAGCTCTTGATCCTTTACTCCTCAGAATTTTCATTAATGATTTGGATGAAAAGATAGAAAGAATGCCTATAAAGGTTTGCAGATGACACAAAATTGGTGGGATAGCTAAAAGATAAAAGTGCAAAAATCTTCATTTTTTAAACCAAAAATCATATGCACCAGTATAAGACAGGAATGACTTGGTAATGGGACTTGTGAAAAAAAAAAATGGCATGAAAATTCATTACAAAACTGCATATAAGTTGCAAATGATGTAGCTGTGAAAAAAGCAAATTGAGTTTTAGGTTGCATCAACAGAAGCATAGATTCCAAACCATGAAAATAATAATTCCACTTTATTGTGCAATGGGCAGACTTCACCTCAAGTACTTAGTCAGTTCTATGTATCACATTTTGAGAAGAATTCAGCAAAAAAATGGTACAACTTCAGGAAAGACAACGAGGATGACCTGGGACAAGAAAGTTCTATGAAGAGAGACTAAATAAACAGGGTATATATTGTCGAAGGCTTTCACGGCCAGAATACGATGGCTGGTGTGGGTCTTCCAGGCTGTGTAGCCATGTTCTGGAAGTCTTGTTTCCTAACGTTTCGCCAGTATCTGTGACTGGCATCTTCAGAGAACAGGAGCACAGACAGGAGCAGGGGGAGGAAGGGGGAAGGGGGTTGGGGGGTTGGGGGTTGGGTTAATGAGTGGCTGCTGACACCAAAACAAGCAGCCACTCTTTAACCCAACCCCCCACCCCACATCCCCCTAACCCCCCAATCCCCCCTTCCCCCTTCAGATCTCTATAAATACCCACAAAAGGGTCACATCAACCTGGGCACAGAGAGAACTGCTCCTGTCTGTGCTCCTGCTCTCTGAAGATGTCGGTCACAGATGCTGGCGAAACGTTAGGAAACAAAACTTCCAGAACACAGCCACACAGCCCGGAAGATCCACACCAAACAGGGTATGCTTAGCACTGAGAAAAGATAATTGAAGGGGGATGTAATAGCACTATTCATACACTTAAAAGAATGTCCCATAAAAGAAGGTCAAAACTTATTCCTTATTATTCCAGAGTTCAGAATACAGAATAAAGTATTTAACTTACAGAGAGCCATACTTTGACTGAATGTTTGGGAAAAAGAATCTAACAGTAAGAGAAATTCAACAGTAGAACCAGTTACTCTGAGATATAGTTCACTGAAGTTGTTCATGTGGAACCTAGACAGCTATTAGGTCAAGGAAGCTTTAATTTGGATTTCTACACTGAGCATGAAGTTGGGGTAAATGTTCCCCTCCAACTCTAATTCTTTAGCTGATCCACTTTATTGGACAAACTGTAAATAATTACAGCCAATATAAAATTATATAGACATTTAGTACTAGATCAGATACTTAGGTTTAAGATTAGAGAATTAGATTTTTCACTTTTTAGAAAGAAGAAAGGATCTAGGAAGATAAATTGGCACATAATGATGAAAAATTGCTTGCTCTAAACTTTTCAAAACAAGATGATTGCTTGGAACTATATTAGGCCATGCAATCTGAACTGGATCTTCCCCACCCACAAGCACCTGAGAAGAACAGAGTGTACTAGGAATAAAATAGATTGATTAAACAAACAAACAAATAAATAAATAAATAGCGAGCCAGTTTGATTTGGTGGGCATGAAAGCCAGTTGGGTGACTTTGGGCCAGTCACTCTCTCTTGGCTCAACTCACCTCACAGGGTTGTTATTGTGGGGAAAATAGGAGGACAAAGGGGTATTAGGTATGTTTGCCACCTTGAGTTATTTATAAAAACAATAAAGGCATGATAAAAAAAAAATCTTAAAAAAAAAGAGATTTCTAAATTCCACAGAACCCTGAGAAAGCCCAAGACCAAAATATTTCAGAGAATAGTTGGCCATCCTGAATCCATTCTGAACTGTATCTGACTCTACAAACAAACACTGTATTTGATTCAACAAACACTGGAAGCTCCGGGTTAGAAACGCAGTCAAAGTCTTCAGGAAGAATACTTTTAGTAGTTTAACTGTCAGTGGATTCAGACAGATGTTCCCAAAGATGTTTAAAAGCAGATGATGCTTGTAGTACAGTTGCCAGTGATTTGGAAAGAAAAAAAGATACCTGATCAGGCCAGGTGCCTAAAATATTTCCATATTAGTAAGCTCATTTAAAACAACATCTGTCTGCTCCAAAATTCCATAATTAATCAGACATGCTATATCTTAGCTTTGGACCCATGAGATCCCATTAACATGAGAAATATGTCTGCTGGTTCAGTGTGCTGGCTCTGTTACTGGGGTTCCCCCCCCCTGCCCCCGTTCTTCTATGACCAAATATTGCCATTTGATTCTGGGATGGACATAATAAACTGCTTTTTTAAGAAGAAAAGCAGAAAAACATGCTAGGCTACAAATATTTATGAAGGGCCTGATGACTCTTCAGGCTTCATCATATTTTGTCAATTTCAAAGACTAATGCTGCATAATTTTCTCTTTCTATGACTGAGTGGGATTCTTTGGACCAAACATTCATGTTCCGATGTAACTATATAGGCTAAGTCCTTCAAGCCTCAGAATGGAAAACACCAACAATGAGACTCATTTTCCATTGAATGAGTAGTGGCTCCTTTACTGACACATATCAAGGTCCTTGTAGGAAGTGAATGCATTTGCATCAATTCATGTCTACAGTTATGAAGGAAACACTTCTTCTATTCATCATCCTGATAATTCAGGTAGAGGGAGGAGGGATTAATGTGTGGCACTGTTACTGACTTGAATGATTTCAGAGCAGCAGGAGGTTGCAAGAGGAGAAATTAACAGAAGATAGTGATTTTCAGTGAAACACAGCAGGAGTTCTCTTTGCTTTAAATCTCTGAAGAAGGATTGAAAGTAAAGGAACAAGGGAGGGTTAAGAATTAAAATGGAACAAAGGAAGCACTGGAGCATCATCTGTTGGAAGACTATGTTTCTTACTCAGCCATTATTTTCCTTTCCTTTGCCTTCTCTATCTAATGCTCTCTCCATCACAATGTTCACAAATTGATGATATTAGGAGGTTGAATTAATCCTAGTTCCTGTAATGAATGGTTAGCTGAGTTCAGCTTTCAGATGATCATAGTGCTGGTGGGGTAGCAGTTTTTAACTTCAGAAAGCAAGGAAGTGCTTACATATGTTTCTGAGAACAAGTAAGTGAATGTTCAGTGCTGTGTGAAACGAGAAGAAAACACACAAATGGGGAGAATGAGAAGATAGGTGACCTTTTCAGATGGCAAAAGTTAAAGTCTCTGCTCTACTACTTACTTTGCATTGCCCTTTTTTAATGTCAGGAATGGCATTTGCAGTGAAAGGAAGTGGGAGCTCATGAGAGAAATGCCCTTGTGTTGCCATACATCCATCTTGTTGGCATATCTCTATTGTTTTTGAAGACTATGAAATGCATCATGGAATTGGAGGACCACACTTGAATGGGGGAAAATATATATGGGTAGGTATTCATCTCACTGCCAATGGAAAATATAATTCACCTACTGTGGGGAGAATTTAGAATGAAATCACAGGACACTCAACAGTGATCACAACTAGGCTTTGTTCATTCTTTAGTGCACTGACAAATCATGAGATTTAAAAATAAGAATTGCAACTAGGTTAGAACCAGAAGTCTAGATCTCAGTTCATCAGATGGATCTAACCATGGTAAATGAAACATCACGTTTCAAGGGAGAGAGCAAATGTATAGAAAGACGTATTTATGGAAAAGCTCTGACCAATTTTGAGGCTTAATCTTTTCTACCACTTACAGAAATGAACGTTGTACATCTTTCTACCTTTCTATGCCTGAGCAGCACTTTGAATACTAAATATTCATGTTCATATGTAGTTCTATCTCACTAGCCACTACAGTATAAGAAACAGGACATTTGATGATGTTTTCATTGATCATTGGGCTGATCCAGCAGGAATGCAGGTTAAAAAATAAGACTCTGTACACTGTTAAACTATTGGAGAACTTTTTAATGAACTGACACAGATTTCATGTGTAAGACAGTACGCCACTGAACACTTGTTGACATCCATAGTGTAAGACCAAGCTATCAAACCATAACGGTGAACTTCCCCACAAGCATTTGATTGATTAGTATGAGAAATATAATTGTGGACTAGATCAAGACTAGACTAGATCTTTGACTCTGATTTATAGATATTTTGCATGATTTGAATCAATTCTTGGGATCTCTTCTACATTCTCTGAGGATATACCTTTCATGGAGTTTTGGATAACAACCCCTACCAAGTCAGACCACTAATGCATCTAGCCAAGTATTTTCAGCAGTGCCTGGCAGTGGAATTCAAGTTTTTACATTAGAGTTTTATCAGCCTTACTTTTAGATACCAGGGATTGAATTTATATGTAACATAATAGACCTGTGACTGAGCAAGCTTCATTTTCAGGTGGTTGCACAGTAAGTTTAGAAACTAAATTTGTACTCCTATGAGCTACCTGGCTCCTTATAACAGTGCAAAGTCGAAGAATCTCTGCTGTATCCTAGATCCTGTAGGCAGGTGGATTCCAGCTGCCAAAGGAAGAAACTTGTTTTTATCTGCAAACATTTATCTTGTACAGAACTGGAAAATGGTTTTGGATCCTTTGAGATAAAGAGAGGATTATAAATGGAAAATTATATTAAGGTTTGAAAACATTGTCATTCTGTACCTAGTGGCTGGTTGAATGATTTAGGGAATAATTATCTGATAGGAAGCTACTATAACATACCCCAGGGCCATACATTAACAATGTTGACAAAGAGAAAGTGTTGCTAAATACCCTTTATCATGACATATGAACCATGGGACTCTATTCAGTATAAAAGTACCTGGTGAAACAAACCTTTCAAAATGACAGCTTTTTTATCCCTTTTTGATTCTAGTTCCAGGATTGCACCCAATATTACTACCTGTTCATGTTTATCAAGCAAGGTGAAATTTTAAATATATCATAAGCATGAGCAAAACTTGTAAATTACACTAATGTCTTCCCAGACTTTAACTTCTGAACAGAACTAATTGTATTGCTGTTCTTTCAAGGCTATTAGCAATGTTTTTCTTTAAGCCCTGTATATTTATACCTACACACGTTTTCTACAATTGCAGTCTGTAATGATCTATTACTGAGAACCAAAAAGTTGTGATTTGTATGTGTGGATGTGTGTGCACTTTTTAATTCCTAGATTGTGTGCCATCAAATTGGTGTCGACTCTTAGCAACCACATAGATTTTCTCCATGATGATCTGTCCCTAACCTGATCTTTCAGGTCTTCCAACAGTGCATTCATTACCACTGTAACTGACTCCATCCACTTTCCTGTTGGTCATTTAATTCTTTTTCTCTCCATCTTTTCCACCATTAGGACCTTCTCCAGAGAGCTAGGCCTTCATCTAATGTGTCCAAAGTAGAATAATTTGAGCCTGGTCATTTTTGCCTGAGTGAAAACTCTGGGTTGTTTGATTTATTTGTTTTCTTGGCTGTTCATGGTAATCTCAAGACCCTTCCCCTGTATAGGTAGTCCTTCAGGTTCAAAGAAGACAGATGAAGTGCAGTTCATCTGTGGGCATGGAGATGGCTCTGCAATCCCAGTTTGGAAGTGCAGAGTCTAGCACAATGGGGCCACTGGAAGTCCATTGCTGTAATAACTATGGGTGTAATTCTGTGACGCCGCTCACAGTTTTCTATCAGTTTTCTGTGGTGCCAGTCTTAAAAGCCGGTGAAGACTTCATAGCACAGGGCTGGCCAGCAGGTTCTGTCAGCAGCTGCAGCTTCTAGTTCCCTTGGATATCACAATGGCATAGGGTTTCCTTCGCAGTGTTTTTGTAGCACTTGTGTGGACAACCTCAAGGTCACTTCCCAGTGTCCAGTACACCACAGAGCAACTGGCAAGGCATATGGTGGTTGTCCATTCTGATGACATATCCCACCCACCATATCTGGGCTCTGGTAATCAGGGACTCAATGCTGGTGTACTTCACATGATCCAAGACCTCCAGGTTGGAGACACGGTTTTGCCAACAAATGCCAAGGACAGAGCAGAGAGTGTATATGTGAAATTTCTCCAGTTGTTTAATGTGTCGTCAGTACAGAGTCCACTATTCACATCCATACAGGAGGGAAGGGATAACCACAGCTCTGTAGACTTTCACCTTTGTGGAAATACAGACATTGGGTTAATTGAGTACTCTTATACAGCCATCCCAGAGCCTGGCTGGCCTTGCTGATCCTGGAGTCAATTTATTTGTCCAAAGACCCATCGCCGGAGATGATGCTTTCCAAGTACTTGAAGCTGTTTATATTTATCATCTGGGTGTAATCAACAGTGATTTTTGGTTCTAGGGGGTTGATATTTGGCATGGGCTGGTAAAGTACTACAGTCTTGTTCAGGCTGATAGTCAGGCCGAAGAGCATAGTAGCATCTGAGAATTTGTTCAGCATCAACTGAAGATCACGGTCTTTGTGAGCCAGGAGCACATGGTTGCCAGCAAAGAGGGTTTCTTGAATGACACTATGGAGGCACTTTGTCCCAGCATTCAAGCAGCAAAGGTCAAAAAGAGAGCAATCCAATTGGTACTTGATGTACACTCCCTCCTTTAGACCCTGGACAGCATGTGACAACATGCAAGCAAAGAACAGATTGAACAGCACTAGTGCTACCACACGACCCTGCTTCACCGCATTGGAAATGGCAAATACAGGTAATGCCTCACTATTGTAAAGGACCTGTCCTGTCATTCCATCGCGGAGTAGCTGAATCAATATAAAAGTTCAAAAGTGTCAATACTTTTTCTATCCTGCTTCTTCAAAGTCCTACTTTTATTTTCATAGAATGTCACAGGTAATACCATGATTTGCACTATTCTGAACTTTGTAGGTATAGACATATCACAGCATCTGAATATCTTTTTCAGGGCCTTCATGGCTGCCCTATCAAGTGCCAGGCTGTTCCTTTATTGTTGATGGTTGATCCAAAAAGGCAGCAGCTATCACTTTAATATATTCATTATCAATTCGAAGGCTCATTGTATTAACTGTTGTTATTACTTTGGTCTTCTTTATATTTAACTTAGTCCCATTTTTTCACTGTGTCCCTTGGTTTTTATTATTACAGTTTGCAGATCCTTTGCATTTTTGACAATTAGATCAGCATAGGTTATGGATATTTCTTCTTCCAAATTTAAAACTGCACTCATCTTCTTCCAATCCAGCTTTCCTTAATATATATTCAGTGTATAGATTGAATAAATAAGAGGATAGTATACAGGCTTGTTTCATTCCTTTACCAACCTGGAATCAGTCTGTTTCACCATTTTCTGACCATACTGTGGTTTCCTAACCAGTATGTAGGCTTTTCATGAGGACAATGACATGTTCTGGGATTCCCATTTTTCTAAGCACATTCGACAGCTTCATGTGACTGACACAATTGAAAGCCTTTGTATAAGCAATGAAGCACACACTGTCTTCTTTTTGGTGTTCTTTGGCTTTCTCAGTTATCCAGCATGCATCCGAAATAATGTCTCATGGTCCTCAGCCTTTTCTAAAGCCAGCTTTAACATCTGGCATCTCTTTTCTTGTGTAGGGCTCTAATCTGCATTGGATTACTCAAGAAAGTGCTGCACTTTACATAAGAGAAGAAAAACCTCTGCTTCTGTAGTTTCACTGAATTATAAATAACTTGCTTCCAATGCTAAAATCCTTACATTTCCTTCCTGCTGAAATTTTTGCAGGAGGGACGCTTCTTCCATGTACATCCATGCTGAACATGCTGAACACCAATAAATCTATACTTATATTTCCAGATCATCCCAATACATTGTAGGTGGAGTAGAGTAGGTAACGGGTTCCTTCTCCTAAGCTGCAATATTGCATATGTTTTCTATTGTCATAGTTTTACAACTATGTTTTATTAGTGTTTTACTCTAATTTCTACTGAAGAATGAAGAATTTTCCACAAGTCTCATAAAAAGAGACCCAGAAACAGAGCCAACTTTATCACTGAATTTTTTAATCATTAAGACAGATCCAAATCAGGATCCTCTTGCTTCTTAGAACTCCACCACTGAATCTCTTGCTGCCAGGTAAGTTTATCTGGATATCCTAAAAAAGGAAAGAGACACCAGAGAATATATTGTCCATCAAAGCTAGAAGAATCAGACAACAAGAACACATAGATGACTATGTCAACTATGCTTAGAGAAGTGCATGAGATGTAGATAACCATCTATTAGGATTTAGGAATAGGTTCAGTGAAAGGAAAGCTATTTCATTCATGCAGGAAGCATCTCTAATAAGAAAAATGTGTAAAGGAAGACTGTCTAATGAGAAGAATTATGGTGTGTAATGACATTTTAATATTTCATCAGATCACCTCAAAGCACAGTCATATATAGCCTAATGGAAGCAATAGTAATGTTGATAAGAAAAGGGCTGTTCCCTTTCCCCACCCCACCCCCACTGTGGATTGTCTTAATTCTTGAAAATTAGAACAGCAGGACACAGGCATTCCAAATTCCTATCAAACATTTGAGAAGAAAAATTGGATGGTTTATCTGATTTTCTTCTGCAGGGAATTCCCCATCTTCTCAACCATAGGATTTCCCGTAATGATGACTGGAGTTGCAACTGAAAAATAGTGATGGGAGAAATGTTCTCATTATGTCTTCCCTTGGGTTTTAACTGAAGCACAGATAGCCAGAGATTCTGCAGACTCCTAGGGAGATATTTGTGCTGTTAAAGAAATAATAATTATATTGATCTTATCCACCTTATATTTAAGTAGATCTGAAAACATCATATTCCACCTATGAGAATTTCTCTGGAATTCTCTTCTCTTTTGAAATAATTTTTAAAAGCAATTTCATTTTAGTCAGGTTTAATGAAAACTGGTAGGAAAAAAATCAGTTTTTCAGCCCAGCAGTAATAATTACTGCTTTACCTCCATCCAGCAGTAATATCATGAGATATTTTTCAGGGATCGACAAATAATTAATAGAAACAAAGTAGTTAAAGAACCACAACCTGGGTTCAGTTTATTCAGAACTATCCCAGAGGTTGACCATGGTTCCTGAGAGTTTTAATCAGGAATCTTCACATTATTCAGAGGTACTAGAGTTTGAGCCTGGTATCTTCTTCATGCAAAATAGAAACTCTATCACTACGATAGTACCATTTCCCATGAAGCGAAAACATGACATTCCAGCATTTGGTGACTGGCATTCAATATTTTGAAAAGAGAGAGAAAAAATCCAATAGCAGCCATATAAAATGTTTAGGATGTTCTCCTTTTCAGAGGAGAAGTCCCTACAGAATGACTACTGATTTTTTTTTTAATATTTGTGCCTTTCATATTTGTTCCTTTTTGTTTGGTCATTATGCTAGCCTTGAAAATTTCATTTGAAGGTCACTCTTCTCATGTTCTTTGAAGCCAATCTACCCCTCAGTGCCCTTGCTGGTGAAGTGATAGTACTCCAAGGCCAAGTTTGCTGACTGTTACTATGGTAATAGTTTTGCTTTTACAATGTTGTAATGACAAGATTGACTCAAAATACTCAGTAGTGGAAATCATACCCAGAATGAATCCTTCTCCTTAAGGACCCATGACTTCTCACATTGCTTTTAAAGTCTTAATTGGCACATATTTCTTACAGTCAAATATAAATCTAAAGCTACGGAACTGTTTATATTATTTCTGTCTGAGCCAATGCATCTGAGATAAGTGTTCTAACATGTCCATATGTGGGAATCAATTTGAGAAATCCCCTTAAAATTATGTTTATTATTTATTTATGTCATTTTACATATGTGTCCCCTATATTCCTATTAAGAGAGCCAGTTTGATGTAGAGGTTAAGGCATCAGACCAGAAACTGGAAGGCTGTGAGTTCTAATCCCGCCTTAGGTACAAAACCAGTTGGGTATCTTTGGATCAGTCATTCAGCCCTAGGAAGAAGGCAATGGCAAGCCACTTCTGAAAATCTTGCCAAAAAATTCCAGGCAGTCATCAGGTATCAACACTGACCTGAAGACACACACACACACACATACAGACACATCAGTTCCTAATTAAACTTCTACTTTCACCCAATCTCGTTCTTCGTTCAAAAGATTGAAATTGAAGGAAAAATAGTAATTTCTGACATTGCATGTCTGCACATGCATGCGCGCGCACACACACACACACAGACAAATATTTTATATGAACAACGTCAGCAAATTTTCCCTAATATTTACATTTTTGTACAGGTTGTTGATTTAGGAACCATATCACAAACTTCAAAAAAGTGCCAAAACCAACATTTCATTGTGTTTCACCTGATATAACGTTTTACAATGAAATGTAACCTGAATTAATTTTCGTTCCATTCTTGGTTTTGCCATGGAGTTACCAATTTTTTAGGTTAAGGCATTCCAGAGAAAATGCAAAGCATGATAACCAAAAAGGAAGTAATGATTACCTTACTTTTGAGTTATTTTTACATTTATACAGTTTCGGTCTTTAGTATGAGGAAAATTCTACTTCATTTAAGCCCAGAGAATAAGCCGGTAGATACTTTAGATAAAATCCAATAAGCAGACCACAGAATCAGAAATGGATGACTCTAGGTCACAGATGGGCATTCTGTGGCCATCCAGATGTTGAATTACAACTTCCTATAGCCCCATGCAGCACTGTCAATAGGTATGAATGCCAATCATTGTACTTCAGCAACATCTGGATGGCCATCGTAAAAGGGACATATTGAAAAGGGAACTTGAGAAGTATAAACACTGCAACAAAACTCTCCATAACTTTAACACCCCCAAAGTCAAGGCGACCCAGAGAACAGTTTGTGCTCAGGACTGAATGAGCTGCTCCATGAGGCAGGCAGGGGCTGTTTAGTTACTTTAATTTATGCCATTTAGGGTTAAAACCAGCACTCAGAATATCACCAAAACATATTAAAATTTAAAATAAGGTGTCAAATGTTCATTGCAGCATGTTCTTGTTAACAGTGCTGCATTTTGGGTCATTTGACAATTCTGGTTATCTTCAAACAATGTAGCACAATAAATTTTTATATATTGTCTGTGTGTGTGTGTGTGTGTGTGCGTGCGCGCGCATGTTTATTTGGAAAAAGTTCAGCAAACTTCACATCCTATGCACATTATACACAAACTGCTCTCGTGAGCAATCTGAAGAGACCCTGTCTCCGTACATGTTGATTTGTGAGCCACAGTATATACATCTTGATCAGTCTGTTTCTGGTGATATCCTTGGCTGATTGCTGTAAATGAAATGGCACGGTTGGCAAATCCCCCCCTTCACCTTTGCTATGAAGAGTATCGGGTGCTTCAGAAAAATTCATTGCTGTTTACAGCCAAGAACAATTTATAGCCTGGTGTGCCACAATGATAGGCTAATCAGGTCAAAACAATTCTCTTCTTTGGACCCTTTCCATGATCAAATTGTTCTTGTTCAGAAGAAGAAATTGCATACTGTAGGATTGCATTGGCATGGTCCGCAACAAACCATCTGCTCACTTCACTCCATCTGTTCTCCATATGAAAGCAATACTTTTCAGATGAATCTCTCAATTTGCAAAGGGGAGGATATTGCTAATCCATTATCCATATGGAAAAGGATGAAGAAGTACTATAAGCCAAGAGTGACTTGTCTAATCATGTGAGGGAATCATTAGCAGAGATGGGATTGAGAACCGATACCTACTTCAAGTTTGTATTCCAAGAACGAGAAATCCTTCTGTCTGACCAGAAGTTATCATCAAGATAGCTGTATTCATATTTCTAAAGAGCACAGGGGCATAAAAACCCAAAAGGCATGGAGTTTCAACCAATCCTGAATCTCTGAGAAGCACAATTGTATGATATGTTTGAAGGTACATATAGACATAACTTTGTTTTTTATGTTTTTATGCTGCTTCAGTTGTGTGATTTGAAGGGCATTTCCAAGCCCAATGAACACATAGCACTGCTTCAATATTTTTAAAGCATATATTTGAAAGATGAAAAAAATGAACATTTCTGATATGACATTAATGATATATTAACTTTCCTTGGGATGATGATGATGATGATGATGATGATGATGATGATGATGATGATGATGATTTGAACCTGGAAGGGTTCATTGACCTTTGAAAGGGCTTCTCATTGCCTTCTCAAAGCCCTTCCAACTCCTTGAATTCTCCTTTTGATAAAGTTTTCCCATACATTTCTCTTTTTGCAAGCTTAGCTAGCATCATCAGCACCAGCATGACTTACTATAGGAAGCATCCTATTTTTCCTGATCGTTCAAGTTAGCTTTCTCCTATCTATTTAATGGCATGGTAACACAGAAGCTCTAATTTCCAATGATTTCTTAATCTTAGCACTTTCATAGGTTTTTGAAAGAATTGGCAAATTCCACAAAGAAGCTATGACAATCCCCCAGTCAATGATTCTCTTGATTTGCAACTGTGTTCTTCGCAGGATACTGCAAAAAAAGCAGGGGAACAAAAAAAAAAAAAAAAAGCAGGCTTTTTCCCCTAGGCATGATGGAAAGGTTTCTGACAGTCTTTGAAGACTGGGCAAAAAACATGGATTTATGAAGCATGTTGGTTAGTAGATGAAATACTAGATGCCTTTCCTCTTGTGGATAGCTCCTCTGGGGTCTAAAGTTTGAAATCAATATGTTAACAGTAAGACAATATCTTTGGGTGCCTCTGAATAGTATTTGCATTGGATGCTTGTCCCATTGCCATAGAAACTCTGACACTCTTTCTGCAAAAATGAGTGAATCAGAAAAGTTTGGTGGAAGTAGTAGGTAAAGTATTGATACTTTTCATGACCCTCCTCAGTTCATGTTAGTAGCTTTCCTGTATTTAGCATGAGGAGGCCTCCTTACAGATAACCAAATATGGTGTTATTTTACGAAGTTGAGCCATCAGTTTCTGCTCCAACATAACACTGAACAAGTATTTCTGGAAAATTTCAAAGGATATAGGCTGTGCCATCAATTCCATATGGAATTTTACACACCTACCTGCACACACAGAAACTTATATCACTTGATTTTGCCCTAATGCACTTAAAAAACTTAACTAAGTTTTATCTTGCCACAAGATTAGTATTATTATTAATTTTAAGTTTAGTTCACCTAATACAATTGTATGTACATGCATTAGCAGGTAAGTCAATAGAAAACAATGGAAAGCTTTATTTAATCTGCAGATAGACTTACTATTACTATTGGTGGTTATCTCCTTTTTGATTGACACTACTAACTTCAAAGCAGAGGCAGTCTGCAGTGATGCCTCCTTCTACCTGTGCAATGCAATGGATGTGGAAAAGAGACAGGGCTTTGATCGCCCTGAAGCAGGTGCCCCCGCTTCAAAGAATATCAGGCACTTACACTGTACTCCTTTTACTGACCATATGCTGGTTCTTGAATACTTCCATTCTCTACTTGTTGAAGGAACCTCTGTGACAGATCTGGGATGACCATAACTTAAATCAAAATCATATCAATGCAGTCATTTAAAAGTCTCCTTGAGGCTTCTAAGCTGTCCATACTGCAGACCTGACTTCTATGTCTGTAAGGAAAAAAAAAAAAAATGCCATCCTTAAATATACATAAAAATAATAAAGGAGGAAAGTTTTTTGTTTTGTTTTTTGTTTGTTTTATTTTATTTTATTTAGACTGGCATGTACTATCAGGGACAGGATAATAGAATTTCCAAATCCATTGATTTTATGGTATTAAGAATCAGTCACTGCACATGGCTGATTGCTATCTCTAGCTGTATAAGCGGTACTGTCCCCATTTCATTTTCAGTAAGAAATTGAGGGAGATTTTGCTTCAGAAAGATAAATGCTCAAGGGGGGGGGGGAATGGGAATGTGCCAATCCCCCCTTAATGTTGGACATTATATGCCTATGCACATTATACACATAACATGCTAATACTGTGCCACACATTACTTCTGTATTTTTCCCCATATGCTTTCAGTTTACTAGAAACAACATTATTTTTAGTGTTTTTTTTTGTTTTCCCAAAGCAGAAGTAATTCCATTGAAATTCTCATGGGTGATTTGGGGGATTCTTGTACCTACTTTAGTTTTAAGTTAGCAGCTGAGGAATATGCCTTAATATCCTGTTTTCTTCTCCAGAATTCTGCAGCCACCTTAGTTTCCCACATTCTAAATAAATCTAATTAAATCCTTATAACCGAAGATTTCCATTGAGACTTTTTTGAGATCAGAAAGCAGGAGCAGGCAGGTAGGCTGCAGAATGGTAATAGAATGTATAATAGAAGATAGAGGCAACAATGCCAACTTCCATACAAAAAGAAGTAAGCTGAAATTCACTGCTAAAACAGATCCTGCAGAATTTTTATCTAAAGGACTCTGAAAATGAGACAGAGAAGGAGGACGACAATTTCAGGGGTGAAGAAAAATTTCAGGATGTGTAAATAAATTAAATATTAGCATACTTACTGCAATCCTTGTCACTTTGCAAGGACTGAATCATGTAACAAAACAATTATCTCCAGCATTTTTCTAGAATTTATGGAAACACGGCCAGAGACTTAGCTTTCAGGACAGAATCGCAGAATTGGTACAGATCATTTAAGCCATCAAGTTCAGTGTTTGGTATGAATCCAAATAATGTCTCCAACAAATGGCTGTCTAGCCTCAGGTTGAAGATATCCAGTAAAAGGAAATTCAGTACTTCTCTGGCAGTTGCTTCCACTGTTGAACTGTTCTTAAAAGGAAAAGAAGAGAAAGAAAATATATTTTTCAGCACAAAGAGGCATTTAGAGGTATCTGCATACAAAGTAAAGGAATGTTCAAGATTTATCAGTATCTTCTCTCATATATACAGACTTATATATGGGTCTGTATACATACAACCCATGTCTTGTGGAAGACAGTTGTGGCAAATTATATTTGCATTGAGAACTTTCCTTTTGCTCCCGCTGTAATCTTCACAGTGCTAATCGGCTTTGACCCAATGTGTCCTTATGTCTGCCTCTGATCCTGTACTCCATTATAATCTTGAATGTTGACATTCATTATACATCAAGAGCATCTGAAATGGTTGTCTCAATGGCAATGCTTAAAAATCCGCACAATGCAAAATTATTTTTGGACAATAGATGACACTATTAATGGATTGCTCTTTTTTTCCTCACACACTTACATGATTCAGATCTTAAGACGCAATTTTCTAATATCTTGAGTCAAATGGGATAAACATGTATTAAAGGGCTTAGGTTTGACAAGCAACAAGCAAAGTAAAGCTAAGAGAACACAAAAGGCTCAGTTGGCCAGATGGGAAGAAAGAGAAAAATGGAGATGTATGAAAGTATTAAGGCTGGTAGCAAATAAAGAGATTAGGAGAGAAGAAATGACAAAGACAAAAAAACCCCAAAGTGTATTGGGAGAAGAAAGGTATATACATTATATAAAAATAATACATGTAACTATGTTATATCTGCATTTTAGAAATGGAACAAAATCACACATAGATAGAAAAATAGAGATCCAGTTCCATTACCTTCAGAGGTACCCACACAGCTATGGACGTTTTTTTCTAAATCTAGGTTTGAGCTAGACAAGATACTATGGTATCTTTTTTGGGACAGGGCTGGATGGTTTAAGGTAGCAGAAGATTGAGAGTTCACTATGATTTTTAACAGGACTGTAGTATCAGTATGAAGAAGGCTATAAATCAGAAGGAAGAAAGGACATTGAGATGGGAATGTGTGTATGGATGCATATTTAAATGGGGAAAGAAAGACTGGTGGTGTTGTTTGTTGGGGCTAGTAACATTCCATCTTGGGTTATTTACTAAACATGGGGGTAGTGCATCCATCCTTGCTGTTCTTGACCTCTCAGTGGCTTTCAATACCATCAATCATGGTATCTTTTTGGACTGGCTTCAGGAGTTGGGGATGAGCAGCACTGTGTTGTGCTGGTTCTCCTCCTTCCTCCAGGGTCAGTTCCAGTCAATGTTAATGGAGGGGGCAAGAGATCTAGCCCATGGACCCTACTTTGTGGGGTGACCCAGGGCTCAGTTCTCTTTCCTCTCCTATTCAGCATCTACATGAGGCTGCTGGGTGAAGTGATCCAATAATTTGGGGTGAGGTATCATCAGTATGCTGATGATATCCAGCTTCATATCTATACCCCAGGCTGCCTGAACAATGCTGTGGATGTCCTGTCCCAGTGCCTGGAGGCTGTAGGGGCCTGGAGGGGGCCAATGGGGTTCAACTCAACCCAAGCAAGACTGAATGGCTTTGGATATTTGGGCCTTCCAGTGACAAGGTTTTTCCATCTTTGGTCCTGAATGGACCTGCAGACCCTGCACAATCTCTGGCTCCTGCTAGACAAGTAGGTGGCAGCTGTGGCCAGGAGGGCCTTTGCACACCTTCAGCTACACCCATTCCTGGACTAAGAGGCTTTGCTCACAGTCACTCATGCTCTCATGACCTCTCATCTAAATTACTGCAATGTGGTCTACATGGGGCTGCTCTTGAAGAGCATTCAGAAGCTTCATCTGGTGCAGAATGCAGCTGCACAGGTAGTACATGGTGTTGGATATTTGACACATGTAATACCACTGCTGTGTGAGCCACATTGGCTGCCATTGTGTTTCCAGGTGCAATTCAAGGTGCTGGTTGTCACCTTTAAAGCACTTCATGGCTTGAGATTGGGTTACCTTAGGAACTGTTTTCTTCCAGTTGGTTTTACCTGTCCAATTTGGTCTGTCAGGTTGGACATGTTACAGGCTGGCGGGAACTAGGAGATGTGCCTTCTCCACCGCAGCCCCTGCCCTCTGGAACATTATCCTTTCAGAGATTAGGGTGACCCCAACCCTGTTGGCCCCTTGTAAGGCCTTGAAGACCTGATTACATGCCCAGACCTGGGGCCCCAAGTGTGTTAAGGGCCCCATTTCCTGGCTATATTGACATCTATGGCGATAATTTTACTCAGTGACCATATATATTTATTTTGTATTGGCTGTAACTGTTTTAAATTGTTTTATATTTTTATGATTGTTTACCGCCCAGAATCACTTGCTGAGAAAGGCAGCTATAGAAATCAAATAAATAAATAAATCTCCTATTAATTATTTCTTAGTTGTGATTTCTGATATTGCAGCCAATTACGTTTTTTAGTCCCACTCAGAAGACATCATGTCTGATCTAAAGCTCTCCTCCAAATGTCTGCCTATGCCCTTTGCAGAATTAATAATGAAAACAGAAAACACAGTGGACAATAACCTTCCTTGTCTTCCTAACACAATTAAAGAATAAGACTTGAAAGGAGAAGCTGTGATGCAAACAATGAATACTAATGATGGATAAGAAAATGAAGCAGATATGGATAGTAACATAATGAGCTATAGCAGATATAGATAATAGTCATGCGTCGTTAGGATCATTCTTCTTTACTCCATTTAATCACAGATTCCGTGCATAAATTTACCTTATTTGGTCTTAGGTACTATTCCTTACAGAAGCTACAAAAGCTGGCAAGGCCATTTGCATCATAGTTTTTTATGGGACTTGAGGCCTTGGCCATTTGCCAAAGCCTCAAGTCCAGTGAAGGCCTATGATGCAACCAGAAATAAATCTCAGTTTATATTTTCTTCTAGATTAGTAATTGTGGATGCCATGTCTAGAAGTTTTGTTTAAAATATGTTTAACTGAACAACATTCATTCATTCATTCATTCATTCATTCATTCATTCATTCATTTTAAAGTTGTTCTTTTACTTATTGCTTACCAAAAAGTTTATGTTTTAGGACACTGAAGTTTATGTGAAAATGATAGTAGGAGTCTATATTTAGCATTCTACCACCTGGGAATATTTATGCCCAATTTTTGCCCTCCTTTGAATGCTGAAGTTTGAGCTATCTTTCTGCTATTGTCTCTGTTCTACAACACTTCTTCAGTAATGGGACTGATCATCAGTAGATAATTCCAGGATATCAATGATAGATTGCTGGGAAAGGCCATGTGCATATAATATTTTGTAAAACAACATGAAATAGATGTCACAATTTTTGTAGGTAAGACTGAGAAAATGAAAAAAAAATGTAAAAATCTTCCCTTTGATAAATTTGTTTCTTGATTTCTTCAAAACATCCAAGTATAGATAGTCTGGAAAGTGGTTGTTACTGGAAATTTTCTATCCACTCTTAAATCTGTGATTGGACCATCTTATTTGTGAAAGTTAGGCACACGCAAGCACATACACACCTGTGCATGCACATATGTGATTTCACCTTTGTATAACACTGACATTTGCAAATGATAAAATTAAAGAGAATAGCTATAGTTCTCAATAACCCAGATGGAATTCATGAGGTAGGAGAAATTGATTCCAAAATTCCAAATTTCAAGATAATTCCAAATATGCATCATGTATAATATACATCTCTCTCTCTCTTTCTTTGATTACATTGCAAACCAACAGCATTCAGGAGTGATTGAGGTGGGAGCATAGTCCATAAATATGTCTTTGAAGTTACTTGTAGCACTGTAAAGACATGATGGTGAAGAACAAGATATGGCAGACTATTTGTTATTCATTGTAGCTAAGAATAGAATTCTGTTACTCTCCAAGCAAATTTGGTTGGAAGACAAGGCTGGGTCTAAAGAAACAAAACTTCATAGGTGTATCCATCAAATTTTGCAATGGGACCAGTGACCCATGCTAGCTGTGAAGTATCCATAATAAGAACTACAGAATGGAAAAGCCACAGCAGTAGGGGCTCAATAATTAATCAAAGGTAGAACTTTCTGTAAAGAAGGTAGCAGCTCTGGTATAAAGAAACAAAATTTAATGAGCAAGTGCTATGAGAGAGAAAGGAAGTACTGAAAATGAAATTTAACAATAGTAGAATTTAATAGAGATCTGGATACTGTTGCATAGCTTTTCATCTGCCTCTCTGGATCTCAGACAGCAAAGAGGGTTCACCTAAGAAATCTCTTGGGCTTCCCATAATTCATCTATTATTCCAAAAGTCACAGTTTCTAAAGTGTTTGTTTATGGAGCGTATTTATTATTACACTGGCATAGCAGACCACCTTGCCTCTGAAGAAGCCAGCCACAGTTACCAGCAAAACTTCAGGAAATCTGTTGTCTAGACCATAGTCACTAAGCCCTGAAGCCCAACACTGCCCAACTATTTATTATTGCATTGAAATCCTACTAAAGGATTTAATACTGCTTACAGTGGTACTCACCATCTGCCACTTCCACTTCCTATTTTATCTTTACAATAACCATATATGTAGGACCGAGAAAGATGCTGTGTGCCATTAGACTGTCACTAAACTGTGAAGTACATTATTCTGCATATACCCCACACTTCATGGTACTTTGCCATATTCTGGGTAACAAGCAGTTCTGAATTAAACACAGTGGATGTGAAATTTTATTTTGAACTTATACATTGATGTGAGGTTTGTTTGTTGTTGAAGGGAGAGCAACATATAGCAGTATAAAAAGTTTGGAGGGCAAATATTCCTGTAAAACGTACTGTCATTTTAATGGCCACCAGTGGGTACTTCATAAACCAGATGGGTAAACAGGCAGACTGACAAGAGCTAAATTAACTTACAAATGGATTTCGAAGAGAAAACCATTTTGACCCAGTAATGAACTGACAGCAGGAAAATAATCAAGACTGCCTAATTACAAGGCAACTTATTTTTGTATCTCTTTTTTAACCTTCCTTGGCTAATCTCTTCTCACACTTCTTTTTTGGAGCGAAGGAAGCTCTAATGGCTTTGCTTAGTTATATCTCATAAAAACTGAACTCATGTTGAGGAAGAGAGATTTTTCAAGGGAAAAATCCATCTGTGAGAAAATACTGCCTTCCCCATACTGTCTCTCTTGTATAGTCCTGCTGCCTCCTCACATTGCTGGGAACAAAAGACAACATGGTTCATGATGAGGCCACTAAATTTCTTCTCTGGGCTGTTTCCATTATCCAGCATCACCCCACAAAATATCTGAACTACAAACTGTGTCTTGGAATTAAGTAAATATCATAACTCCAGTCTTTTCATGAATCCCTGGTCACTGTGAAAATCCTTACCTGCATAAAGAAGTAATATTCACCCACAATGTTACTGAATAAACCAGAGTTCATTTTGAAAATTTTGCCATGGAAATTGTTTTCATGCAATACAGAAAATATTTATGCAATTATTATTTAGGATCTTTTAAAAAGTGACTAGTTGTCTACTGAATTGACATATATTTAAAACAGCTTTTTGTTTTCATTTTTTAAAGTTACAGTTATAATTTTCATGAACTATTACAGAATGTATGGTATGAGAAATGTTATTCTAGTCTAATTACATGTTTAAATATCTCAGAGGCTATTGATATTTTAAAATCTTCATTAGATTATGTTGGGCCTTTTTTTCCTATATAGACAAAAACAATGGTAAAAGAGGACCATTAAATATAATAGAATTCTGATTAGCAAAGCATGTGTCTACCTGAGCATTGGAAGCCTACATTCATAGAATCATTGGCTTAGGAGGGATCTTAGAAATCATTTATACTAATTCCCTGCTCAATGCAAATTTTGCATTGTAACAATAGTATGAGTGACAGATGGCCATTCTATTTCTTATTTTATTTTTCCACTCAAAGAGAGCTCTTTCAATCTGTTCTAATATCAAATAGTCCTTTACTTTCAGAGGTTTCTTACAAAAAGTTTAGTCAAAAGTCCTTTACCGCAACCTCCAGCCATTGGTTCTAGGACTGCCTTCTTCTAAAGGGCATAATAGCCCTTTAGATATATTTTATTTATTTATTTCGAATGCTTATATGCCACATCAATTCCAGACTCCTTCTGAAAGTTGTCTCTTCTCTAGGCCAAACACATCCATTTTTTTTCACAATCTTTTTCTCATAGAAATTGGCTTCCTGACTTGTTACATTCTGGTCACACCACCCTGACATGCTCCAGGTTACTAATGTTCTTAAAATATAACATTCAGGTTTGTGGTTCACTGAGAACAGGTGACAGTAGACAATAGATATTAGTGTCACATGCAAACATAAACTCCAATCTCATAATACTGCACATGACAACTAATAACATAGTGAAAGAATGACCAGACTTTTCCATGGCTTTAATAAAAATTGTTAAATCAAAATTTCCTTTAATGACTTATTAAACTGTATAAGGTCAAATTTGGTTTTAGTTAGATTAAATAGGATTGTTACTGAAAACAGATCTCACTAATTTTTCTGACACATCATTTCTTGGAACACTGTATACTATGTTTCAAATATTTTATAGTACACAGCATTCAAATTTTCAAGCTGAAATGCTGATCATATAATGTAGCTTTTTAATCTATATTTCCACCATTCAGCTCAAAGTTATCTTGATCTTAACTATCCATTTGCATATACAGTAGACAATTAATTATGTATATGCATGTACATATGTATATGTGTTCAGATATTCATTAAAACTAAGGACAACTATTACAGGAAATAGCATATCATTTAAAAAATCTGTTTTTACCAATTCAGTAAAATTTTGAAAAGGAAATTGACACATTAAGATATACCTAAACAACAAGAATCATGTTGAGACCTGTTAGATCCTCATTGTAAAAGTCAGTAATTACCTTCAGTTATGCATAACTTTGATCCCCCCCCCCCCCAAATCATGGAACAGTCCAGGCCTGGTCGTAATAAGACTATCAACATCATGATGTAAATTCTATCATGCTCTGAAGAAACCATGAAAAATCTCCTTAGAGTTCAGATAGATAGGTAGGTAAATTGTTGGTTTCATACAAGCTGCTTTTATATAGTATATGAGATGTTCTAATGTATTCCTGGCTTACTTTTCTATTCCAGTTCGTCCTCCTCTCCTCTGCCCCAGATCTTGCAAATTCCTCCCTATTCTTACTTCCCTTATTTCAAGTGCCAAAACATTCACTTGCAGCTGCCAAATTGCTTTTTATTAGAAAATGTACATTCAATGAAATCATTGATTCTTAACAGTTTCTTTTCTCATGTGTCCTTTCTCTATTCCTGAAAAATGCCTGCTTTTATATATTTTCTCCCTTCCATCTTCAGCTGGAATCTAATATTTGAGGAATCAATTCAACATGCACTCAATATCTTGATTATGGAATTCCACATGAATTTCTCATTCTGTAATCACTGAACATTGTCTAAAGGTAATTCTTCTGACTCCCAATACAGGCTGGTATTGCTGTCTTTATGTGAAAGTTCTGTGTTTGGTTTTTAAATATTTTATGTTATTTAGCTTCTTTATGCTGCTTCTATTTCTGGCTGCATAATTGATACTTATACTGTTGGAAGACAAAGCCAAGGGTCATTCAAGGTACAGAGCTAATTAAAAGTTTCTATGTTTGTTTCCTAAACACTGGGTGGAGCCAGAAAACTTTAGTCTTAGCCTGAGCTTCCTGGATACAAGGAGGCTGACATTTAGTGTATTCAGTAGTGTTTGTATTCTCTTAACATCTAGGCAGACATGCTGCCTAGCTAGAAGGCAATTGCTATATGCTATTCTTGACAACAGTCTTACTGTTACAGTTTTGTTCACCTTATTTATAAGTGAATTCAATAAAACTGTTGGGTCCAGACTGTTTTATTCAGATGACTATGAGACCTATGAGACAGGTTTGTATATACAGTATGCAGTATGCAGAACTCATATGAATAAGAAAGTGCTTTAGACATTTATCCTTCTCTGGGATTAGCTTCAGGTTTTTGTTCTTCTAAGCATAATGGAGACCAGAGACTCAACGCCAATTCTGACACATGTTCTAGTACTTGAAAATCCTGTAGCATGCAGTAGCTCTCCCTGTCCTCAGCATTTTATGTGCCTGGGATCTCATTGCCCCTGTTTTAATAATGTCCCTTCCTTCCACTGAAATTGGCTGCTGTTCCTGTGTACAGGATCATCAGCAGGCACTTAGGAACTCTTAGCTTTGTAGGTCAAGAAAAAAAAACCTTACCAAGGGTAGCATACATTTCTCTCAAGGCATTTTCACACAACAGAGTTTTGCTCCATTTTATCCCCCAATATTTTATAAATCAATTTGAAAATAATATTTGATCATTTCAATTTTTGCTATAGCCTTCGACACAGAAAAACAGAAGGTATATCATGAGCCAATCAGGTCTTCCTTCAGCTGACCACTAGCAGTTGTTGGATGGATGGATGGATGGATAGGTAGATAGATGCCTCACCAATGTTCTTCCTTCTGAGTGTCCACAGCTTTTAAAGCAACAAATTCCCATTGCTCCTACTCACTCTTCTTAAAATCAAAAGAAACTAAATTGCTTAAGAACCCTTCCCCATTCTATGCTTTTTGCATTTGTTAGGAGAAGTCCCTGCTGTGAAAGCAAATTCCTTGACTTCTATTAAAAGTGTTTTCTGGCTGTGACTTTGGGAACCAGGAGCTTTTCACAATAGTCCTTGGCACAGTTGTACATTGCATTAAACAGCTTGTATGTGCCAGGTGGGAGAGGGGAAGTAATGGTTCACTTGATGCAAGAGCAAATGGTAATTCAGCACAGGCTAATAATATAAGTAGGCAAATTCAAGTCAGAGTATTTAAAGGCAATATGAAACCAACTAGAAGGTTTAAAATCATTACTGATAAACACTGAATTATTTTATTTATTTATTTATTTACTTATTAAATTTGTCCCTGCCCATCTCCCCCAATGGGGGACTCTGGGGAGCTCACAACTCATTAAAAACAATAAATAAATATACAATTAAAAACCTATATAAATAGTTATAAATATGGAGGAAATAGTCCAGGAGGCTGATGGTTCAGGTCAGCAACGCAGGCCTCTAAGGGGCTAGCCAACCCCACATTTGATGACTTCCCTCCCTGCCCCAGGCCAGATGGCAGAGCTAGGTCTTCAGATCCCTCTGAAAGTCCAGGAGTGAGGGGGCCAATCTCACCTCTGGGGACAAGATATTTCAAAGGCCAGAGACTATAGCAGAGAAGGCCCGCCTTCTGGACCCTGCTAGTTGGAGTTCTTTTACCAAGGGGGTCCAGAGCATGCCCTCTCTGTGTGATCAGGTGGGATGGGTTGAAATTATGGGGAAGAGGTGGTCCCTCAGGTAACCTGGTCCCATGCCATGTAGGGCTTTAAAGGTGAAAACCAACACCTTGAATTGGACCTGGAGGCAAACCGGTACCCAATGCAGCTCGCGGAGCAATGGTGTTATGTGGGTCCTTCAGACCCCAAAAACAGCTTGCATGGCTGCATTCTGCACCAGCTGAAGCTTCCAGATACTCTTCAAGGGTAGCCCTCTGTAGACCGCATTGCAGTAGTCTATATGGGAGATAACAATGGCATTCAAAGGGCATCCTGATCCAGTAAAGAGTGTAACTGGTGAGCAACCCAAAGTTGTGCAAAGGCCCTCCTGGCCATGGCTGCCACCTGCTCTTTGAGCAGGAGCCGTGAGTCCAGGAGGACCCCCAAATTATGCACTGGGTCTGTCTGGGGCAGTGCTACCCCATCCAGCACCGCAGATTACAAAGTCCCAGATAAAGAGAAGCCATTAACCCACAGCCACTCTTACCAGGGTTCAGCTGAAGCTTGCTGTTCCCTATCCAGATCCTTACAGCTTCCAGGCACCATGAGAGGGAGGTCACGGCATCACTTACCTCACCTGGGATGGAGATGAATAATTGAGTATCATCAGCATACTGATGATACCTCATCCCATGATGGCAGATGATCTCAGCCAGCGGTTTCATATAGATGTTAAAAAGGAGTGGAGAGAGAACCGAACCCTACGGCACTCCACAAAGGAGGGGCCAAGGATGGGACCTCTCGGTCCCTATCACCACCAATTGGGATTGGCCCTGAAGAAAGGAGGTGAACCAGCATAAGACCATGCCACCCACCCCCAATTCCCTTAGTCATCGCAAAAGGGTCGATACCATGGTCGACGGTATCAAAAGCCACCGAGAGATCAAGGAGAACAAGGATGGTTGAACTTCCACCATCCCGCTCCCGCCAGAGATTATCCATAAATATGACCAATGGCGTTTTTGTTACATAACTGGGCCTGAAACCTGATTGAAAAGGGTCCAGATAATCCATTTCCTCCAGAACCCTTTGGAGCTGTGATGTCACCACTTTTTCAACCACCTTCCCCAAAAAGGGGAGGTGGGAGAGTGGACGAAAATTGTCCAGTATGGAAGGATCCAGGGAGGGTTTCTTGAGGACGGGGTGTACCAATGCCTCTTTAAAGGCAGCTGGAAACACTCCCTCCCACAAGGATGTATTAACTATCACCTGGATCCAACCGCATGTCACCTCCTGAGTTGCTTTCACCAGCCAGGAGGGGCATGGGTCCAGGAACAAGAGGATCAAACTGTTCCCAAATAACTGAGTAAGAACGGTCCCCTGGTATCTCCCCAGACCCTGTGCCATGCTCAGAGTCTAACTTGGAATGAATCTGAGCGATTTTATCCTGCAGATGCTCTGAAAATTCCTCCACACAGCCCTGCAAATGAATCCCCAGATCCCCCCTATTGAGGAGGAATCTAGTGATCCCAAACAGGGCCGCCGGGCTGCACTCCGTGGATGTGATAAGGGTGGAGAAATATTGGCGCTTCACCACTCTTATTGACACAATGTAGGCCTTGATAGTAGCTCTAACCTGTGTTCAGTTGGATTCAGTCTTTGTCTTCCTCCAGCAGCACTCTAGATGTCTCTTGACCCTCTTCAGCACCCTCAACTCCTCCATAAACCATGGGGAGTGTCAGGGCCAATGTGGCACGATCCTGTCCAAGGCCCCAGCTGCCTCCCTATTCTAAGCAGCAGCCAAGCCCTCCGCTGGACCATGCAGCAGATCCACGGGAATACCCTCCAGCTCCCTCTGAATCCCTGATGGGTTCATCAGGCACCAGGGGCTGACCAATTGCATGGTTTCTGCCTCCCTGCAGAGGGGGGTGGCATAGGAGAAACTCAGGGTCACAAGGACATGATCTGATCATGACAACAGGGAAAGCTGTAAATCTCCCCTCAGATCACTTTGCCATTGCTATGAGAAGAAAACCAAATCCGGCATGTGGCCACTGTCTCAGATTGGGTCCTGCACAATTTGAGACAGAGCCACAATTTGAGACAGAGCCATGAACTCCCGAGCCACCTCCAAGGTCCATCCCAGGGAAGACAAGTTGAAGTCCCCTGGAACCATAAGCCTGGGGAACTCCACCACCAGCCCTGAGACGGCCTCCAGCAGCTCAGGCAGGGAGGTTGCCATGCAGCAGGGAGGCTGGTACAATAGCAGCACTCCCAACTGTTCGCAGGAACCCAACCTAAGAAACAGTGTCTCATAGCCGGAGACTTGTGGAGCAATGCCCCTGAAGGCCACCAGAGACTCTCGAAATTAGCAGGAAGACCCAAACGTGAAGGATTTTATTGGGACTGTGAACCAACCAGAAACTGCAAGAAGAGTAAGACTTGTTTGCTGATAAGATTGCCTATTATTTCCTTAACATAGTTAACTTGCAGCATATATTAAGCAAGGCTTGCATGTGCCGAGGTTTGGGAGGTATGATGAAGAAAATCAGCAAAACAGCAAATTTCCACAAGCTCCAATATCATAAAAGAAAAAAAAAGTTTCTGTGTTCACCTGTGTTCAAATAATCTACCATGGAACCAGAAAACTGTGAACTCAGTCTTGCAAACAAGCTAATATTATAGCAATGGGGAGGCCTGGACCCAATCCAGAAGTGGCTTGTAGAGAGTCCCTAAGACTATATGCATTTGTGTTTCCTGGATAGGATAGAGTCAAGCCTACTGATGAGTGCCTCATCATCAGTATTCTCAAGTAGGCTTAGGAAACATCTTGCCCAGTCATCAAGAGGTGTTTACAGCCAGATTAGATGGTGTTGACTAAGTTTCAGTCGGTGATCACACTCAGATGACAATCCAAGCCATAGGCATAAGTTATTGGCAAACTTTCCTGCTGGTGCCCAATGGATTTTTCCCTTGAGCAACAGAACTAGAGAAACAACCACCCACCAATTTCCCCCCCTTTACCTTGTTATCTGCTGGATAATTCTGGGGCAACTGACTAGAATATTTCTATAAACAAATCTACAACAAATCATGGGGTTGTTATTGGAGTAGTTGTTGGAAGAATTTGCTGGACAGGTCCCAGTTATTGCCTTGTATATTATCAGTATCTAGAATTGGGTTGTTTCCAGACGTTTTTTTAAAGGAAACCCTAGGCTGGCAAATCATTCTTGTCCATTGTACCCTAATACTTCTTCTGACTGGTTCCAGAAAAGCTTCCAAGATCTGGAATTCCTGTGTACAGTAGATACTGAGAAACAAATTCCATAAACATGTTAAACTGATCTACAATTTACTTTCATATGTTTTCCCTAACAGCTTAGCCTAACTTTTCCCATCTGGATCTCTGGACCCAAAGAAAGGAGATCTTCCCCACTTACTATATGTAGATCCTGTCACTGAGTAAAGTGAAAGAGTGTGATTCCTTTGGTTTTTTGCATATGTATTTTTGAATAGATCTACTGCTCCTGCATGGGAGTCTCTTGATAGCTATATCCACTACAGATATGGTATATAAATGTAAACATCAAGCATGTTTTCTGAATTTTATAAGCAATAAACAAATTTTATAAGCAACACATTTAAACTAGGTTTGTCAAATTCCTAAAATCATTTATTTTTGGTGATGAAGCAAATAAGGGTATATGCATTTCCCAGTTCCACTTTTCTAAAATGTAGCCTGCAAAATGTATATGTGCGTGTATGTATAATCTAGAGCTTTCCAAACTGTATACAATAATATTGTCTGATGCTCTTTGTTCCAATACAGCCCATCAGGGAATTAATATGTTTTCCCTTTTGTTCAGTATTCCAGAACAGTTCTAAAATTCATTCATTCATGTTTACATACAAAAATGCAAGCTTTATACATCTGTCACTTTGTTTCAGCTACCTTGGAGAACAAGTGCAGGCCAGGGTAGCATGCTCAATCTCAGTACTTTACTGGAGAAATTATTAGCTATTGCTTGGGAACATTTTACTGAAGAAAAACTTTCAGTGTCAATTATTCCCTCTTTACCCAAGGGGCAAGTAAATATTATATCTTTTTTTTTAATCTGATCTGGTGAGGCAGGGCACATCATCTATTAAATGTCTTTGTAATTACTCTCTTTGGTAGTATAAATGAAGATGCAGCACAAATGTGTCATTGGAAGCAGAGATAACCTGATTATAAACAGGAAGTACATTGCTAAGCTATTCTGATCAAATGTGGTACAGCAGTGAAGGCTTTAAATAAGTTAATATTAGCAGGAGAAAGTCTGGTTAAATAAGCAAATAAATATAGACAGACAGACAAAGAATAAGTCCTAATGCTAGGAAGATATTGCATGATACCCAGAAAAATGGATGGTTAATACATCCTTGTGGGAAGGGGTGTTCCTGGCTGCCTTAAGGGGGCATTGGCGCACCCCCTCTTCAGGAAACCCTCCTTGGATCCTACTGTACTGGACAATTTTTGCCCAGTCTCCCACCTTCCCTTTTGGGGGAAGGTGGTTGAGAAAGTGGTGGCATCACAGCTCCCAAGAGTTCTGGAGAAAATGGATTATCTGGACCATTTTCAGTCAGGTTTCAGGCCAGGTTATGGAATGGAAATGGCATTAGTCGCACTTATGGATGATCTCTGGCGGGAGCGGGATGGTGGAAGTGTGACCATCCTTGCTCTCCTTGATCTCTCAGCGGTTTTCGATACTGCCGACCACAGTATCCTTTTGGGATGGCTCAGGGAATTGGGGATAGGTGGCACGGTTCTCAATTATACATCTCCATCCCAGGTGAGATAAGTGATGCGGTGACAGCCCTTTCACAGTGCCTGAAGGCTGTAAGGGTCTGGATGGAGAACAACAGGCCTCAGCTGAACCCTGGTAAGACGGATTGGCTGTGGGTTAATGGCTCCTTTATATCCGGGACTTTGTCATGGTTGGTGCTGGATGGGGTAGCACTGCCCAAGACAGACCCAGTGAATAATCTGGGAGTCCTCCTGGACTCACAGCTCCTGCTCAAAGAGCAGGTGGCAGCCGTGGCCAGGAGGGCCTTTGCACAACTTCAGGTTGTGCATCAGTTATCCCCTTTCCTGGATCGGGATGCCCTTTGAACAGTCACTCATGCCCTTGTTATCTCCCATATAGACTACTGCAATGCGCTGTACATAGGGCTACCCTTGGAGAGTATTTGGAAGCTACAGCTAGTCTAGAATGCAGCTGTGCAGGCTATTTTGGAGCCCCTAGAAGGGCCCACGTAACACTGTTGCTCTGTAGCTGCATTGGGTACCAGTTTGCTTCTGAGTCCAATTCAAGGTGTTGGTTGTCACCTTTAAAGCCCTACATGGCATGGGACCAGGTTACCTCAGGGACCACCTCTTCCTCATGACTTCAACCTGTCCCACCTGATCACATAGAGAGGACATGCTTCGGTCCCACTTGGTAAAAGAACTCTGATCAGTGGGGTCCAGAAGGCGGGCCTTCTCTGCTGTAGCCCCCACTCTTTGGAACATTCTGTCCCTGGAGGTGAGATTGGCCCCTTCACTCCTGGCCTTCTGGAGGGCTTTGAAGACCTGGCTCTTCTACTTGGCCTGGGATGGGGAGAGAAGACATCAGATGTGGGGGTGGCTAGCCCCTTAGAGGCCTGTTATCTTCAGCTCCGGAATCCATCATTTTCTTGGACTTTCTCTTTTTGATAATGTTTTATATAAATGTTTATGTTTTATTTATTTATATATATTTATTGTTTTAATGGTTTGTGTAAGCTGCCCAGAGTCCCCCATTGGGGGGAGATGGGTGGAGATAAATGTAATAAATAAATAAATAAAATTAAATAAATAAATAAAAAAAAATATAAGTTTACTGTAGAAAAGATAGCAAAGAAATGAAGATATACACTCACTGAAGAAACTCTGTTGCCCAGCACTGTATGTTTAAAAAGTAGGGGAAATATTATTAGTTTGTTTGTTTTCTGATTCTACTGGGGTCTAAGAAAAGGGTTAAATAGTATCTTTAGGAAAACGACAGAAGTAGTATCCCTAAAAATACATACCAAGAAAAGGTGAAAATGGTAAATATTCAAGTCACAATGATAATGAGACTAGAAACTTGTAAATCCGATGTCATAGATATAAATATTATTGCAGTGTTAAAACTGGAGAGGGTATAACCATTCTTTCAATAGGCAGAAATATACACATCTGGAGACATACATTTCATAGTGTTTGAACAAGGAAATAAATCACAGTGGTATAGTGTAGTTAACAATTTACTGAAAACAAACAAGAAAATGCTGACACTCCTTCTGTTCCTGGGAATCCCATACACCAGCAGGCACCCTGCTGGGCATGTTGAAAGTCCATGGAATTCACTGCAGTCTTTGCTTATGGAAAAGTTCAAGCTGTAATGTCTCTTTTCAGAGTGTACAGGATTACAACAACTTATTTTATGATAGGTTTATAAAATATAAAATAGCTTCACCTACCCACCACTAATAAAATAAAATAAAATAAAATAAAATAAAATAAAATAAAATAAAATAAAATAAAATAAAATAAAAATTCTCTCCCCAGAGGTGCAGCAGGCCCCTACCCTCCTGGCTTTCCAGGAAGGATTAAAGATCTGGCTGTGCCAGCTTGCATGGGGTGGTAACAATCCTACCCAGTCCTGGGGGTGGCTGGCACCTTGATTATGCTCCCTGAGTGACTGCCAATTTTATATCCATTCTTGGATCTATTTATTTTCTATGTATTAAGAGTATTGTATATTGTGATTTTAATTGATTTTAACTGTTTTGTAAACCACCCAGAGTCGTTTCAATGAGATGGGTGGTGACAAATTAGATAGATAGATAGATAGATAGATAGATAGATAGATAGATAGATAGATAGATAGATAAAAAATACAAGTTACTCCTTAAATCAATTCTGGTATTATTCATGTAAGTGACTTGGTTATTAAAGAGTTACAGTTACTCCTCCGGGTATCAGTGCCTTTTTTCATTTTCTGCACACTAGACTAAGGAATGCTGATATGGGCATTCAGGAGATGTGGGGTCAACATAAGGAATTCTGGAGAAATGAATTTTCAGCATCATCAAGAGAATTGGAAGTGGTGGCATAAGAGTTTGTGATGGAAGGAAGGAAGGAAGGAAGGAAGGAAGGAAGGAAGGAAGGAAGGAAGGAAGGAAGGAAGGAAGGAAGGAAGGAAGGAAGGAAGGAAGGAAGGAAGGAAGGACAAAACTAATGTAAAAGCAATTTTGTAATCAGACATGAAAACTTAATGCATGTGCTCTGGGTTTTATTCAAACTATGCACACTTGGCTGTTTCTTAAAAAATCTGTAAATGACAAATAGTCTTCTTTTCTGTGTATTTTAATGAGGTGGACATCAAAAGTTACTTGAATACACAGTTCAAATTGTTCTCATTTGAGAAGAGGGAGAAACTTTATTTTGATTCAAGCATTCATGCTGATGCACAGATTGTACTAAAGGCTTGTAATGTTTAAAATGAATGGAACATATGATAATCGTATTTAGAGATGCCAGTTTGTGAAAATAATAGCCATGGATGGAATAAAACAGAAGATTACAATACAAAATGAATTCTATTTGATTGCATCTGAAAAGGCTGATAAATAAATTACAATTCAAATTCAATCCTGTTCTCATATAATATCCATGAATGTTTTCCAATTAACTCTCAAAGCAATAATCAAGAAGTCTCTATCCTTATTCATTTTCCTTTGGTTTAAAATTATGGAGAGAGAAAATGTGTGTGTGAATATTTATGCATGTACACACACACACACGTGCACGCACACACACATACACACACGTATACAGTAAAATCTTTCAGACTTAAATGAAACTGTTCTTTCATAACATTTCTTTGGGATTTCTGCCTGAAATTTTCTTCAAAACTTGCTTTTAGGGACATATTTTCTCTGCCTCATGTTATTCACGTAAGCAGGGTAAGCAGAATGCACATTCATTCCACTTCAAAAATCACCTATTTCTTCCCAGCCTATTGTCACTATCCCTACTTAATAAGAAGCCAGTGGCACTAGAAAAAGAAACTCAAAAGACTCTGAGGATATAGAGAAGCAAACAGATAGATGGACTGATCTAGACCTAGACCTAGACACAGACATAAAATGTGCCATCAAATTGGTGTCAACTCTTTGTCACCATATAAATGGACATTCTCCACAGCAGTTTATCCCTAACCTGGTCCTTCATGTCTCCCAACAATGCACCCATTGCCACTGTAACTGAGTCCATCCACCTTGCTGCTAGTTGTCCTCTTTCCTTCCATCTTTTCCAGCCTTGGAGCCTTCTCTAGAGACCTAGGACTTTGCATAATATGCCCGAGGTATGAGAATTTGAGCCTCATGTGAATTATTTGTCCAATAATTCATATGTTTGTTTTCTTGGCTATTCAAGGTATTCTCAGGAGTTTTTTTTTTTCCAACAATAAAATTCAAAAGAATCAATACTCCTTCTATCTTGCTTTTTCAAAGTCCAACTTTCACTTTCATGGAGGATAACAGGGAATACCATTGCTTAATCAGATTATCCTGATCTTTGCAGGTATAAACACATGACATCTGAATATCTTTTTCAAGCCTTTATGGCTACTGTACCAAATGCCAGTCTGCTTGTTTCTTTACTGTTGGTTATTGATCCTAAAAGGCATAAGCTATCTATCACTTCAATATTTTCATTGTCAAGGCTAAGGCTGTTGGTTAAACCTATTGTTAGTTTGGTCTTTAATTTTAGTCCGATTTGTTCACTGTGCTCCTTGTCTTTTATTACTAGAGCTTGCAGATCCTTTACATTTTTGGCTATCTGGATAATGTCATCAACATAGTGCAGGTTATTGATGTTTCTTTCTCCAGTTTTAAAACCACACTCATCTTCAGTCCAGTTTCCTATATCTATATTCAGCATAAAAACTGAATACATAATGAGAGAATATACAGCCTTGTCTCACTCTTTTGCTAACCTGGAGCCACATCATTTTTCCATGTTCTGTAGACTGTAACTTCCTGACCTGTGTATAGGTTTTGCATTAGGACAACGCAGTGTTCTAGGATATCCACTTTTTTAGCATATTCCTGTACATATGACTTTGTAATGACCAGTGTGCTGATCTAATTTCATTTTCTAGTATTAGAAGTTCTTGCAAATAGGGAGGGTATCTTGGATGTTGATATCTGAACTGTATAGTATTTCAGTATATTCCTTTCATCTTTGCTTGATCTTCTTCATCCACAGTAATAGTATACGAATTTGAGGTTGGAATGTTGCAAGATCTTTTGGAAAACTTCTCTTGCTTTTCCATGTCTATTTCTATCTTCAATGTCTTTACAGATATTGTTGTAATACTGCTTTTTATCTCCTCTAATCGTTATCTGATTTTTATTATTTTTTTTAAGTTCCTTCCTGAGATGTTTGTCTCTCTTGGGTTTGACTTCTCTTCTCTTCTTGGTGATTGTCATGGTTTGTCCTGCACCCAGTTTGCTTTCTTCTGTTTCTCCATCTTTGGCAGTCTCTTGTCATATTTATCCTTAATGATTTCTTTAATTTCATTCCACAGTTTCTCTGGTTCTTAGAGGAAGTTTAGTACTTCAAAGTGATTCCTGATGTTCTCCTTGAAAATGGTGGGTATGTGCTTAAGATCATATTCTGGAAGCTAGTTGGTTTCTTCTTCTTTAGCTTAACCTGGAATTTGAGCAGTTCATGATCTGTCCATAGCCAGCACCTGGCCATGTCTGTGATGATGTAACTGAGCTCCTCTACCTCTTTTCAGTAATAATATTCTCAATTTGATTTCTATGTACTCCATCTGGTGATGTCCATGTATACAGGCATTGTTTTGGTTGTTTGAAGCAGTATTAGCTATGAAGAAATCATTTGAGTGGCAGAAATTTATAAGTCATTTTCCTGCTTCATCTCACTTATTTCATTTCATTTCATTTCAGCCATACATTCCAAGTACATTTTCCTCTTTAATGTTTCCAATTTTGGCATCCCAGTCTCCAATCACCAGCAGCACATATTGTTTGTGTGTTCTGTTGAGTTCAAATTGAACTTGTTCATAAAACTCACCAACCTCCCCTTCTTCTGCATCAGTAATTGAAACATAAACTTGGATGATTGTCATCTTAAAGACTAATTGATATTATTTAATTTGCATTGTGACCAACTGCTGTTCTTGTTATGCCCTTTCCTAACTGTAAAAACAATGCCATTCCTTTGTTTTGTATGTCCTGAGTAGTAACAGCATGATCTTCTGACTGAAAGTGTCCAATCCTAGACCATTTCTGCTGATGCTCAAGATGTTAATCTGCAGTTGTTTCATTTCATCTTTCACTGTACTGAGCTTTCCTATGTTCATGCTTCTTACATTTCATGTTTCCACTTTGCAGCTCTGGATTTTCTTTTCCTGTATGGCAGCGTCAGCAACTAGATGTCCCAAAAGCTTTAATCTAGCCACATCATAAACACCAGTAATGTTCTGAAAGAACCTCAACTCTTCCTCAGTAGCATGTTGAGTGCCTTTCCACCTGAGTGGCCAATCATCTGGCACTATATCATTAATAATTTTATATTTCCTATCCATATGGTTTTTTGGTAAAAATATATAAATAGTGGTTTACTATTGTCTTCTCCGGTGCAGTATGAATTAATACCTTTGCCATTGTCACTGAAATGATCATGCACCTCAGCATTTTCCTACATCACTGCTGCCTATATAGGTGCCTACTTCCTTTAACTGTGCAGCTGGGATGACCTTTATGATTTGGATGACCCTGCTGGGAATGTATACTCTCGACGTACACTCCTGGCATTGTTTGCTCATCCTTCGCTGAACACATACATATCCCACAGCAGAACCTGGGGGAGAGAAAGAGAGATTTCATATGTCTGTAGGATTCCACATTGTCTTCATTTTCAGTGCCTTTGAAAACTGATTCAAAAGCTGATCAATATAGTGTGATGAGTGGCATAGTACAGTGGTACCTTGGGTCACGAATGCTTCTGTTCATGACCAATTCGAGTCACGAACAGCTCCATTCACAAAATTTTGCCTCCGTTCACGAACGCTGGATCGGGTGACAAACAGGATTTTCCCTCCCATGACACATGGTCGTGGCTTCCTGTAGGGAGGGGGACTCTCCCTCCAAGCAATAACCACCTCCCCACCTGCCTTCCTGTCCTTCACTCCAGAAGTCGTGTTGAGCAAGGTTAGCGTTCTCTCTCTTCGTACTGTATTTTGTTTCATATTTTTGTGTTTTTTTTAAAAAAAATACATATGGTTCAGAACGGATTAACCGTATTTACATTGAACCTTATGGGAAAATTTGATTTGGGTCGCGACCAGAGTCACAGAACGAATTAAGTTCGTGAACCGAGGTACAACTGTATATGAAAAAATGTGCATGTAAATAACTCCAGTAGTTGCCCAGCCTTTCTTAAGTCTGAATCTGTTTACAACACATTACTTTTCTGTTTCCTCTACATAAGTGTTATGGCCATCTATGTACCTACAGTGGGTACTATTTGCACCTGGCAATTTTTGATCTATCTGATTAGAAATGTCTGGGGAGTTCTGCCTTTCTGGATTCTAGAATGAGCTGAATTCCAAATTTAAAAATGAATGAGCAGACAGAAAATCAGTTATCTGCTGAATTTCACACTTCTTCAATATTTGGATGCTTATAAACCATATCAGGGTTTTTAAAAAATTGTATTTAGAGAGGCAATATAATGAAAACATGTAAACTTCTGTGAAATTTCATGGGATTTTCTAAATGTAGAAATGGGGCAGAGTAGAATTGTAAATAAACACATGCTAAACTAACAGATTAGCAAATACATGCAAATAGATTGAGTTGTCTATTTCTAACCTATGCTAGTTGCTTATAGGTTTACTGCTACCTATAGATAAATTCAACATTTATCCCTTAGTACTATAGCTGAAGGATGAAATTGCCTCTATCATACCTTATTTGAAGAACCAAATTGAAAATAACATCCTTCATAAATGTTCAGCTCTTGTTTTGAAACTAATTAGTTTACACTTTTAACTGATGAAAGGTTTCTTCTAGTTTTCATGCTGAATTTAAGTGAACAGTTTAAAAGCACATCTAAAGTTTTTGATCTACAGCAATGCTTACCCCCAGCTGTTCATATAGAACTCTTGCACAGGTGGGCATCAAGTTCTGGAATTTAAAGAGATTCCATAGTTCATTGTACATATTCAAGGTAAAATTTATCACTTCTACTTAATTGTGTAGCTTTTATATATAGTCATTATTCCTTGTATATTTTTAAAATGCATATCTATCAGCATCAGAATGTTTTACTGCAGATTCATTCCATTCCATTTACATTGAAAAAATATGAATTAAAAAATAACTGGATGAAAATAATTTCTAGAAAGTGCATTTCTCCCATCTACAAAAATACTTTTTTTTTATTTTGCATGCACCTTAATATATGCAATTTGAGAAGCATTTTTCACATTTTATGCATTTTTAAAATATTTTCCCCTGTGTATAATTGCTTTAAAATGGAGAACTACATTTCAAAATTCTCAGAATGTAAACACTGAAGCATATATTTATTTCTCTGATATGGATATTGAATCTGGATATAGTTGATTGGAACTTCCATATGTATAAGGAATCATATAGAATTCTAATCCATCTTTTCAATGATGGTAAGACCAAGATACACAGCCTGAGGTCTCTAAAGGTTGCTACCATTTAATGTGACAGAAGAAGAAAATGATTAAATGCATGACTAAAGAGTAAACATGTTAAACATATTTCATTAGAATTATATGTATATGCAATAAAAGCAAATTTAGATTTTGTTCTGGTCTCATCCATTTCTTTTTGGATCATGTGCATGACATGACACTCAAGTACAGTATTTGTAACTTGCTCTGAATTTGAGGCAGCTATCCAAAATATTTATTTTATGTATTTAATAAATATTTATTTTATAAGGTGAAATAAACAATTCTGTATATGTTTATACAGAATTGTATACTGTACACTGATATAGAATAAAATGATGGAGAGGTCATTCAAAGAAAATGACTGACCAGGTGAGTCACTCCCCTGGACAACTGGCTCAACCCTATGCATCTGTAGCACACGGTTGTAATGGTCCAGCAAGTCAAAGTGGAGTCACTTTCAGATTCCTCCCAACTGCTTCAAAGGAAGCTGAGCAATTATCACAACTCTCCCTTTCCTTTTCCTTTTCTTTCTCCTCCTTCCTCAACTGGAATGATGATGATGATGATGATGATGACGATGATGATGATGATGATGATGATATGCAAAAAAAAAAAAAAATTCAGAGTATCCTTATTGGAATCAGTGCAACCATGATTGGACAGGAGGGTTATTTATTTATTTGTTATTTATGTTTCAAATTTAGATACCACCCATCTCACAAGGAAGTGACTTTGGGCTTACACACATTTCATCCCTCTCTGACCATTTTCCACTTCATACTTCACTCCTGTGTGGCCACAGGGTGTAAAGTAAAAATGAAAAGGGCTACTTAGAAAAGTTGTAATTTTTTTCTGTATAATTTCATCTGTGTTTTAGAAGCAAATAGTAGTATAACTCTCCTTTTGCTTTACTTTCCATGTTGTCATTGCAGAGTTGACTGAATTAGCTTGTATTAGCCCCAAACGGTCTAAGGGTTTAACTCTGGTCTTGGCTTAGTTAAATGTCTTAAGTAAATGGGGCCAAGGTGATACATTGGTTTTGAAGCAAACATTTCAAATCTTGAAATATGATTGTAGCTTATCAAAATACTCTTCTTAGCAACAACGGATGGCTCTTTTTTTGCTGCAAAATCTTTGTTAGAAGGCTCACTGATCATATTTTGGTGTATTGCTTTAATGAAGGAAAACATACAGTATTGAAGTGATAAAACTCATGACAACCCAAATCCATTTTTTTAGAAGAATTGTTTCAAAGCCACTATACTGTGGAAGTTTGCGAATGAGCCACATGTGGCCAGAAAAAAACATGTCTCTTAGGTGGGGGACTTACAAAAATAATTGTTGTAAAGAATTATTATAAAAATGGCTTCTTTTTGATATTTTTAAGCCTTGTTGGGCAAAGGGGTGTAAAATGGACAAGTTGAATAAAAATGCAGAGGTCAGGAATTGGTCCTTTTAATAAAGAACTGCTATGCAGTCTCCTGTCACTTTAATAATGGATTTAATAGGTAGAATTAGCATTACCCAAACCAAGATGATCTTGCGGCACAGAAGCAACCACCAAGGGATTGTTTACAAGGTATAGAGAGTTTTTGTTCTCAGTTTCTGTAGCCAGAATTTGTATATAGTTGGAAATGTTTTGCCTTGTGGGAAATTAAAAACCTGCAGGTACAGAATTGCTTATTTAAAAACAAACAAACAAACAAATACCAAATCCTTGTTCACTCAATTAAAGGGTCAGCTTTGGGAAACTCAAACAGATTTTCTATCCTGTACTCAGAACCAAGGGACAAGAAAAAAGAGTTGCATTTATGTAATAGGTAATTCTAATTAACCAGTAAATGTAAAGGCACTTGTTCCATTTAAGCATGAGTTGATACCAAGGAAAACCATGCTTGTTTCAGGAACAGACTCAGGAGTGCAAACTTTTAGGGGGCTGGGGAAGAGCTTGTACTATCTAGAAGCATGACTTTTCTCTTATTAATGGCATGATTAAATAAAACCCCACCTGGAGTGGAAGGAGGCAGGCCATTACAGAAAGATTCTGGTACTAAGAGTTCATTTTAGATTTGGAATGGGAGCTCATTTTATACTTACTTCTAAACTTTGTGGGAAACAGTAGGAGGCCTTAGGACATTATTGTCTTTTTTTTTCTTTTTTCTTTTCCTAGCAAAACACTTTACATTAATAACGTATGTGTTAATTTAACTTCTACTTACACCAACACTTTTTGCCTTGAGCATGCTTATGAATATAAATATCTTAATAAACTCAGATGGTGAGATGGTACAGCGTCATCACTGTAGGGCTGATATTGAATTCAGACAATCCCAAATGTAGACTATGGTGATTGAAATACATTGAAGTCCAGAGTGTTTTCTCAAGGAATGGTTCATTGATCAGTATTGAAATACATACTCTGCATGTAGAAAGGCTCAAATCCAGTCCCTGGCCTATCTAAGTCAATGGTCAGATGATCCAGAACAGTCAATTTCCAAGACTGAAGAGCCACCATAAACAGAGTAAATAATGCTATTGGAAGGACTACTTGTTAGTATAATGAAGCTTCATATGCTTTCAGTAATCTCTAAGCAATCATTGAGATAAGACATTGGGCTTCACACAAATTGCATTTCTTCTTCCAGTTAGTTCTATGTAGATTTGAAATGGCCCATATAATAATAATAATAATAATAATCATCATCATCATCATCATCATCATCATCATCATCATCTTATTATTCTGATTGCAGTCTGTGAAGGTAAGGACATTTCCATGACTGAAGTAGGTCAATGTGTTGGCAACTATGCTCCTAATCACTTTTGAGTGTTCTTTTTCACAGTAGGTAACTGCACCTAACCAGTCTTGTCTGATAGCTGTAACAACCAGGATTTGACCCAATTAGTACTTAGAATGGGAGATCACCTGGCCTTTCCAGGCTGTTGGCTAAATTGAGTAGAAGAATAAAAAAGGTAACAGCAAACTTCTTCTATAATGCTACCCAGGCATCTCATGGATACAGTTACCAGGAGTTGAACTCTACATAAGTTCATTTAGGCAGAATGGGGAGAACTTCTTATTTAGTGAGGCTTCATGGCTAAATAACAAACTCTATGATGTTGGCTTAAATTTAATTCAGAGTGAAGGTAAGTACATGAAACAAAGTTTTCTATGTTCATTGTATAACAGATTCTTCTAGAACTAAAGAAGGAGTGAACAAGGAATATAATAACTCCTTTTTAGGTCTATATGCAAGCACATAGAAATGAATAATGATTAAAACATTGATACTAAGAATATTTATTTAGAGATAAAATGTTTGAACTTCTGAATAAATACACCAAATTCTTTTTATGGGTCTCATTTCACTATTGTATGTTCTTAGTAATGAGTAACTTTTTGTGACCCATAAATGAAGGGCCTCTGCATCTATGGCAATCATAGACTATACAATCAATTAAACAGGGGAATATCTAGCAAAAGTCCACAAAAATGAATTAACTAAAAAGCAGAATGTAGTTTGAATAACAGAAGATTTGAACTGAAGAGTGAAGAATGTGAAAAATAATTACAGGTGGCAATGCAAAGGGAAATACCGAAAGTTTACATTTAAGATGCCTCTTTTTATTATTTCCAGAAGTGCCATGATCCAAGGATATACTCAGTGACCAGTCAGGTTCAAATTTTCCACTTGAACCATTCACCCTCATACACTAGCTTTCATAAATATCACAAAAATCTTGTCTTTTTCTTGCCAGAGCTGGCAATGGAAATTCATTTGTTCTTCTGGGAATAAACCTTTAGACATTTGCTTTTATTATTCTTCAAAATTCTTTTAGAATGGAATTTAAGCAACTGTTCAAACATAATTCTGGTATGTCTTTGAAGCCATTCTGGTCAGTGAGCTAAATGTTGAAAAATAGTTCCATGCTAAGATCTATATCAATGGTTTACTACAAGCTAAAGTAAATAGAACCTCCTTGATATGGCTAATATCATTTCAAGCAGGATAACAGAGAGAAAGCCACTGCAGATGGCCTTGCCTGATATATGAATTGTATACTAGAGAGTCCTGCTTCATATTTTGTCTTTTTCATAAATTCATCTGGTTTTCTTAAGCAATCTATTATATCTCAGCCCCTTTCCTTCCCATTGGCAATGTGGAGATAATACTATATTTACCTAAAACAAAAACAATTTTCTTTCAAAAAGAAAATAGGAAATAACAATAAACACAAATAGCTTGTGCAGTACCCAACTTCCCCATGTTGTCAACCAAAGGTTATCAATTTTAGCTGAAACCAATGCTGAAATTGTGGGTGCAGAACATGAAGTAGATTGATTGAAGCCATAGCTGTGTATGGATTTGATCCTAGATCTCTCTAGTCCAAGCCCAACATCTTAGCAACTACACAACATTGTTTTTCACCAATGAACTTTTCCAGCTTTGTTGGGGCTGCAATCTCAGAATTCCTAGTAAGCCTTCACCCATATTATAGAAGATGGATACATTTTCTGAAGCATAATGCTATATGAGAGTTCTAATAATCTAGGCATATAGTAACTTGTTATGGAAATATGGCATTGTATATATCCAGGAATTAAGATTAAAATTCTTATTTGTAGTTCCCACTTTTGATGTGGCAAATTTGTGATAAAGTTCAGAATGGGTGAGACAGAAAAATCTATTTGCTTCAGATTTTAATAGAAAGTGTTCACATTCACCCTACCTGAACTAATACACAAACTGGAAGGCAGTTATAATTCTTTCACACTTCTATGAAGGTTGTGATGCAGATAAAAATGCATCCAGATGTAAATACCTTAGGAAAATTATGTATAAAATGATGTATAAAATACATCAGAAAAAATTCAATGAAAAGGCTTAGTTTTGTGGAAGTCAGTTGCAAAATTCTGTAAACTTGAGAAAACTATAGGCAAAAATGGGTATGTTCATATGTATTTTCATGAGGGTGTTTTATGAGGAAAACACCTGCATTCTAATGCGACAAGTGAGAAGCGTTGTGCTAAAAATGAGAAAGGTATGTAGACAACAGATATGTCTATCCTCAATTGAAGCAAATTAAACTGTAGCACTATAATCCTCTTGAATTTCTGAATAATTATGATGTAGTTCATTATCCCTTTGTTTCTTAGAATCATTTAATTTCTCCAAAAGGCAACAGGCAGCATTTTTATTAGGACTGATAATCCATCTTTTGCATGAAAAATCATTAAAAAAAAAGTCATAAAATATTTGGTAGCATGATGCAGGACTCCATAAAGATTGGGCTGAAATGAAATGACTTGGGCTTCAGCCCATAAGCCATTACATGATGAGTACCTCTGGAATAATCTAATAGACTTAATTTGATTTTTAGTAAAGTTTACCTCAAAGAATATGACTCATGCATTTTAAGCTAGATGCTAGAATTTTTCCACAGACACACACACACACACATGGAAGAGGAGCCCAAAGAACAGGAGAAGAGAAGGAGGTAATAAAAGAAGATTGAGAAAATTGCAGGTAGTAGAATTATATTCTTGAATGGGTTCAGATCTCCTTAGAAACTAAGTCTCAGGTTACCACTGTCAGTAATGTACATTTCTGGAACATGTCATAATACCAAAGTCTCCTATTGTCTCCTATTGTCTATGTCTGACAATTGATGATGATGGATAATTTTAGATGCCACAGTCTCTACTTTAGAAAACTGCCTGGGCTTAGCTGCCAACTTGATGCATTTTACAGTAACTTCTTTCACCTTGTGTAAGCTGAGATCTTGATGCCAGAAAGTAATCGTTAGAAGACAGATGCCTCCCTCTCTTACTCCTGCTTATTAAAGGGAATTCTTCTGAGATTTGTTATCCCATCGCCAGATGTGAATTAGTAACTTAAGGAGACATAATATTTTTAGCTCTTGTCTAGAAGTTAAAAAGCAGGCTTTGCCTGAAATATATTTTTTATATTGCAATGGATTGGCCCATGCAAGAAGAAAGCATGTACTGAACATTTAGAAAGGTATATTTGGAGATAAAGTAATTGTAAAATATGCAATCTAACAGATTTCCATAGTGAATTTTTAGATGGATTAAAACTTAAAATTTAGCAGCTATCTCATGGAAATGAGAAAGAATGGATATTTGAGCCAAAATTTATAGAAAAGGCATGGAATGGAATTTGGTTACAAGATTTACTCATATGTAGTTTAGAAAAAGCTGTGAATTCTTCCTTAGAGATTACAATTGTTAGCTGAAATACCAAGAATTTTAGTGACAGCAAAATTCCTTTAGCAATAGAGTTTTTCTTCTGAGTAAAGTTATGCTTGAACTGTTAGTAATTTGCTCCCTGCCTGATCCAATTCCCACCCTATCACTAAGGCTCAAGGAATCATATTTAATAGAAAATTAGCAGTGCATCTGCCATTGGGAATTAATTTACAAAAAAGTACGACCTAGCTTTTATCCCTGGAATTTACGATTAAGTCCCCACTTCTCCATCTGAGTGATCTGAACATGGGTGGAAGCCAAAGGTTTGATGAAACACTCATTCAAATATTTTGATTCACCAATGGGGCGTAAGGAGACTCTTGTCTTCTCAAGTAGCCCACTGGCTATAATTAATAACTAAGAGCATACTAACATACTTATTACTGTCAAACAACATAAGGGGGAAAAAACCCACTGATCTCAGAAATCTATAGTACAAGTCTTAACAGCTTCACAATGTATTGCAAAGACAACTGCACAGAATGTTGTAACATTCCTAGAAGTTATCACGGGTATATTTGTGAGAAGGGGAATCAAAGAACGTGTGTTACTTAAATTTTTATGATGATTAGATTTAAGTAGCATAATTAAATCCTCAGACCAAGTAACTGAAAAGGACAGCGTAAAAGGATACAGCCAACAGATTCATTTTTGCCCACAAGGCATGACCAAAAACGTTTGTTTCTGCAAAGGAGTACCATTGAATCTGTGTTGTAATTGTGATGATGGCAACAGATCATGTCTATCCACCATACAGGCTCATCTGTGTTTTGGATATGAGATGTTGATAAGATAGGAAGCCATCAAAAAAGTATGCAGACAGTAAAACAAGAGCTTAAATTTTTATTCAGGTCTAAAGAAAAAGATCTGCTATTTCACTTCCACACAGGATCTCTCAAAACCAACAAAATATTGATATTGAATAGGAACAGCAGAGAATCTTTTTCAAATTTATTCCCTTTAACAATGGGCATAGAAACTTGTCACAGAGAATCAGAGTGATCACAGGTCTCTCAAAATATATTAAATGGAACTAGTATTTTAGTCAGCAAAGCCAAATTTTTGCCTTGATAGAAATCAGGCAGGTTGTTAGCATGAGTAGAAGATTAGAAACACAGTTGGGTATCCTTAGAAATTTGGATTAAACAGTTTCATAGAAGATTATAGCATACTAGGCACTCCCATCCTCCCATGGGAAAGTTTTGCTGATTGGAAAATAAACATATGATAAGAGGGGACTTTGAAGTTTGACTAGAGGGAACCAGAGAGAGCTAAAGATTACAAGTAAAGAAGAACAGACCTATTAATACAATGGAACAATATTATCAGACTATGGAAGAAATTAAGGCTGTCTGGGAACAATGTACTCAGAAATTACTTTCAAGATTGTCTGCCACTATAAAAATGTTTCTAATAGAGGCTACAGAAGAGGAACCGTTTTTACTGGACAAAACAGAGACTGAGGCTGGCTTGAATGTGGATCTGAAAATGGATTTTTAAAAAATGCCAGACTACAAGAGTGATATGGAAAAAAATGATGTGGATTTGAAAATGGATTTAAAAATGACAGATTATAAGAGTGATTTGGAAAAAGATGTCACAATGGATTTATAAATGAAACTGGCTAATGTTTTAATAACTAACAGAGATATACAAATAATAAATCAGAAGAGTGACTTTGATAGCCTCCTTATCTTGGATTTACAAAAGGGACATGTTAAACTACTGAAGCTGTTCCTGAAAGGAGACAAGGAGAAAATGATAAGAAATCAACTCGTGGGACATTACTTGACAGGATTAAAGACCAAGCTTTTTAAAACTAAATGGAAGGACTATAAAATGAATTTATGTGATCAGGGTTAAAATATATATGTTCTGGTTTCTGGTAGCCATTAGTGGAATTTATTCTTGACCAGGAATGAATGACAAGTCTTTGAAGATTTGTTTATAAATGGGGAGAAATTTCTTTTACTTTATTCCTCAGAAAGTAATAAGTTGGAATAAAAAATGGATTTATTTGATTAAGGTTAAAATATATATGTCATTATTTCTGGTGGCTCTTAATGGACTTTTGCCGAATAGGACTGAATGATGAGTTTTTATAATTCGTTTATGGATAAGAGATGAGATATGGGAAGAAGATATATATTTTTTAAATTATTGAAATACTAGAAAAGGAGTTAAGTTACTGAAGTTCTTTATACTTGTCTGGAGGGAGGGGGGAGACATTTTTTTTTATATTTCCCCTCCCCCTTCCCCCCCCCTTTTTTTCTTTTCCTTTATCTGTCTCTTTGCACTTTTTCTTTATTTCATATTTCAATATTTCCTTAATTTGTATTACTCTTTTATCTTTGTATTTGTAAACTTTAATAAAATTATTACAAATAAGGAGGGGGGGGAAGGAGAAGGAGAAGGAGAAGGAGTAGGAGAAGGAGAAGGAGAAGGAGGAGAAGGAGAAGGAGAAGGAGAAGGAGAAGGAGAAGGAGAAGGAGAAGGAGAAGGAGAAGGAGAAGGAGAAGGAGAAGGAGAAGGAGGAGAAGAAGGAGAAGGAGAAGAAGGAGAAGGAGAAGGAGAAGGAGAAGAAGGAGATGATGATTATAATAGCATACTGGCATGCCATAGATCAGGTAGCCCCCAAAAATGTGTACCATGTTGTGCTGGAACTTCCTTATAGCAAAAGGGAATTTGCAAGACTTTGAACCTTAGAAGACACAGATACATTTATCTTTCCAGAATGTAGAGGCATGAAGAGAAACCCCTCAAGAAATTTAAAGGATTTGACCTGACTAATACCATCTATTGTCCATGAATATTGATGTATAGCAGGACTTTTTGAGTACACGATACTTTTGTTTTATCATGATTAATGACAACCCTGTTTTCTCTGTTGAAAAGGGCAAGGGCCTTAAGATATCTTCCCAGACCTACTAACAGCATAGAGAAAATAACTACATCCATCTGGACAAAATAAAGCCAGAACCGATCTATTGGTTAATGAAGGAGGGAAGAAAAAAATCTGGTCTGACAGATACTATTGGATTTATAGAGTAATTTAAAAGAATAGAAGCTAAAATATAGCCCTGTTTTATCCCTTTTTTGAATTGGAATTGGGACAGGGGTGAGTAAGACATATCCTTGAGAACCATAAGGAACTGCAGGGTATTGTTCTTATAAAGTTTCATAATTAGAGCTAGTAGACACAGATCAGTGGAAGAGGAGTTCAGTTTCTCCCATAACTTATTTCTGGGATTTGAGTCAAAGTCATAGTTTTGAAGGCAGCATATAATTTTCCCCATGGAGAAGATGTATATTTCTCAGCTAAATTGTGAACAACTAAGTTGTGATAGTGAGTCATTCTGTCTCTCTAAAACCAGCTTGTTCTTCCACTAGGATGTTACCTCTGTCACCCAGTCTGCCAATTTAATATAGAGATATGTGGCATAAAACTTATTTGTAATGCTCAGTAGACTAATTGGATTTTTATTACCTTTTTAAAATAGCAGAACAGCTATGAAATTGTGCCAGCCATCTAAGATCTGAAGTGTGTGACTGTTTCGTGTGTGTGTGTGTGAGAGAGAGTGAGTGAGTGAGAGAGAGAGAGAGAGAGAGAGAGAATAATTCAACCAATATTTGGGTTTATCAATTAATATTGGTCAGCAATAGTTTTGTTGGAATCAAATAGCTACCAGCAGCTTTACCCTTTTAAAGACAAGAAATAACTTTATTAGACTCAGGCCGAGACATAGGGGAATGTCAGCCTTGCAAGATAGACTAGACAGGAAACATGGCTAAATGAGCTAATTCTACTTTATTGTAAGGTTACATTAACAGAATCTTGCAAGTCTGAAAGTACTTGTCTCCCTCCATCCCCTTTACAGCCCAATAAACTAGTGAGGGTCCCTTCTGAGCCACTTGCCTCACCCACATTCCTACTGCAAACTAAGTTGCCTATTATCCAACTATTCTCTTGGCTGTGTCTCTTTGCCCTATCTCCCAAGGTCATCCACATATACCATTACAGGAAGACATAGTGGTGTCTTCCAGGAAGTTATTTGATCCTGTCAAATAATTGGCATAATCACCAAATATTTAACCTATATCTCAGGGGGGGGGGGGAGCAGAGAGAGATGACATAAGACATCCTAGAAGGACCTTTAGGGAAAACCAGTAAAATAAAATGCCAAACTCCATACAAATTGTTTTCTTTCATAATTTGAGCAGACTTGGCTGGTGTGGGTCTTCCGGGCTGGTGTGGCCGTGTTCTTGAAGTTTTGTTTCCTAACGTTTCACCAGCATCTGTGACTGGCATCTTCAGAGTGCAGGAGCACAGACAGGAGCAGTTCTCTCTGTGCCCAGAGTGATGTGACCCTTTTGTGGGTATTTATAGAGATCTGGGTGGGGGAGGGGGGGATTGGGTGTGTGTGGGGGGGGTTGAGTTACTGAGTGGCTGCTTGTTTTGGTGTCAGCATCTGTGTGTATCTTCCTGGGGATTAGGCAGGGTTTTTTCTTCTATTGAATTATTAACGAGGGGCTGCTGGGGGTGATTAGCAAGTTCATTCAAGATCAAGAGAGATTTGAGCAGTGGGATGATGTTAATAGCATGGACTTTAACAGGCAGAAGTGTAAAGATTCACATCTGAGTAGGAAAAAATGTAAGGCATAAGTATAGGATGGGCAGACCTGATTTCATAATCATACATCTGAAAGGAATCTGTGTGTCCCTGTCAATCAAAAGTTAAACATGAACTGGCAGTGTGATACAGCAGCTAAAAAGGCAAATGCTATCAAGTCCTTCCCAAGACCTGGCATAGGCAGATGTTTATCATTATTGCTGGTCACACAGTCAGCCAGATGATTAGACTAGATTTGGCATTTTTATCTACCAATCAAGTACTTTCTAAGGACCTAGGATAGGCATATGTTGTTGTTTGATGATGTTAAAGGTATCGTCGCAGGATGTAAGCTGTTCCAAGTTAAGCTGCCTTTTGCAATTGACTGGTGGTGATTTTGTCAATGGTCTTCAAATGGTGCTCCAGATGTTTTGGGATTGCATCTAAGGCACCTATTAGTATTGGTACTATCTTTGCTTTCTTTTGCTACAGTCTTTCTACTTCTATTTGCAGGTCTTTATCTTTTGTGATTTTTCTCCAGTTCTTTCTTTTCTATTCTGCTGTCTCCGGGTATTACAATGTCCATTATCCAGACTTTTTTGTCTTTCCTATCAACAACTGTTAAATCTGGAGTGTTACTATTATTATTATTATTAGAGCTGGGTTGTGACACTGGGCCTTATGGCTGTTACTAAATTGTTGCTTTTAACCATGTATGTCTCCAAGAGTCACTTTTGAGAGATGGGTGGCCATATAAATTGCTTAAACAAATCAATAAAATAAATACATTTCAGCAAGTTCAGAAGAGTGCTACCAAGGATATGGAAACCAAGCTCTAGGAGAGATGGTTAAAAGATCTATGTAGCTTACAGAAAAGATTACTAAGGAGAACCATAACAATAGTCTTCAAATATCTAAAGCACTGTCACACAGAAAAAGGAATGGACTTATTTTTTATTGCCCCAGAGGGCAGGACCAGAACCTAAGAGTTAAAACTAAAAGAAAGGAGGTTCAGGCTAGACATGAGGAAGAACTTCCTCACAGTGGAACAGGCTGCCAAATGGAGTGGCAAGTACTCCATTGCTAGAGGTCTAGAGTATGGAGAGTCATTTGTGGGAAATACAGATATTATAATAAAATCATTCTGACTCTAATATCATTCTGACACTAAAAGATATGCACTGGGAATTAATTCATTTTCAAGCTGAGCTCAAAGTTTTGCTCTTAAGGTTTGAAAACAAGATGCGCAACAGAGGTTTTGGACAACTTTCAAGACTTGTGAGAATTGTAGAAAAATGTCTGGAGAGTACCCTGTATCCAATATTTTAAAGTTTTAAATAACAACTGACCTGAAGGACAGTCCCCAGACATTAGCATCTACAGAACATGGTCTTTAGTAGGCCAGCTTACTTAGATGACCTTACTTAGAGGACTCCAAATATCAATAGAAGAGAATATATGTAGCTCAGGGTTGAACTATGGAGTCCTTGGGGTTCTCTGAGCTTGGTTGTTTTCCTGCAAACATTTCGGGTAACGAAATGTTTGCAAGAAAACAACCAAGCTCAGAGAACCCCAAGGACTCCACAGTCCCAATATGGACCACTCCAAAATTGTGAAATACTCTTCCTTCCAAAATTGGGCTCTATTAAAACAGCATTTTGGAACAGAGGACTGGCACAGTTCTTTTAATTTTGTCTTTCAAAATGAGAAGCTTATTGCTATTTTAATATTATTTAAAGATTGTGATAGTGCTTTTGTGTTTTCTCCTTATTATGGAATTCTTCTTCTTTTTCCTCATACAATGCCTTGATATTTTTATGGCATTTAACTTCCAATAAACAACTATTAAAATAAATACAAATCCTGGGTATGGCAAATATTGCAATACAGTATATCCCTTGTTCCTGCCAGCTCCTTTCCTTCCTATACAACAGAATGATTCCAGAAGAGCTGCTGAATTCCTTTGGGGACAGGGGTGAGTGAGATCACTATGCAAACACAGGAAGCATATAGGAAATAGGAAATCAATTAAATTAATGAAAAGGACATATAGCTAAATCTAGTTTATACAACACCATTTTCTAAGCTTCTATATACCTTTCCATCCTTACAAATAGTTCTTGCTTCTTCCATAACCACATGCCATTTCATATTGTGGCTTTTGCCATTTAAACTACTCAACTCTCTCTTGTATTCTACATGAGATGTACAGGGTACCTTTCTGTTTCAGCCCATTCATCTTTCTTTTTTTTAATTTATTTTGATGACCTAGGACACTTATGGGTGGGACAACAATGTCACTGAATATGGGAGGGACAGGATTGAAGAGATTAGGATTTGAGAGGGATTTTAAGTGTATTAACCCTAATTAAATGCCTATATACTCTTTTTATGCTGATTCTTGGTGGTGTGCTGCTGAAATTTGTTAGCACAATTTCTAGACTACTGAAGGCTACAATCTTCCCAATCTCTCAACTAAGATCAAAGATTAAGATGTGAACAAATGCCCCTGTTTCTTCTTTGAGGTTCATCCTAGTCCTGCCCATTGTGTCAACATTTATTATTTTTACTATAAGATTGTGTCAACATGTTAGCATGAAGATCTAAGTCTAGAAAGTCTATGCATAGAGACTTCTTCACACACAGCCTCAAACAAGGACAAAGATCCAAACTAAGGGAAGGTTTTCTGTGTCTGTGTGTGTTTTTAGAGTTTTTGATTCCTGGCGACTGCCTGGACTAGTCCCTCCATTTTTCTTGACAAGATTTCAGAAGTGGTTTGCCACTGCCTCCTTCCTAGGGCTGAGAGAGAGGGACTAGCCCAAGGTCACCCAGCTGGCTTCATGCCTAAAGTGGGACTAGAACTCATGGTCTCTGGGTTTCTGGCCTGATGCCTTACATCAAAACACCAAATTGGCTCTCGGGCCTGTGCTTAGCATCGTTGATTTCTCCAGTAGTGGACTGCAACCACTCAGCCTCTTCCTATCCTACTTTCCTTGTGTACATACATACAGAAGATTAGAACCATCTGGCTAATGATCATTGAAACAAGGTACTCAGATGTGCCTTGATTCTTGATTTAATCTAGGAAGGGAATATTTCTGTTCTGATGACTAATTCTTTTTGTCAGTGTAGCTTAGTTTCTTATCTCTACCCTGAACATACACTTAAGATGAAAAGAATGGTATGGGACATGCCCGTGTGGGTGTATGCATAGATACGTGCAAGGCCACCCTAGAATTTATTGAGCTTTATTATCATTTTATTTATGTGAAAAAAGGCTGGTGTCTTTTTCTCCTGAATTTAGGGTTAATCATTTTAATCAGGAAATTTGGAGTTCTAATATTATGAAAGGAAAAAAGAAGTTTTGTGTATGACATACAGATTTAGGGACCTCCAGATAGGATGGAGCACACCACCCTTTTGTGTCTTTTCTTTTTACTTGAAACTACAAGGAAAACAAAATGAATGGAATGTCATAATAAATAATAGAGGGAATTCTCAGCCACTTGTACGATTCATTAGGCCATAAAAACATCATTTTTAAATGTATTGAGACCAGCACTTGACATTTCATTTTGTTGCACCAGAGGGTCATATGGCCTTGCAATGAATTTAGATCTGACTTGCTGTAAAGAAGAGCGGAGCTGGCTAGTTACAGTGGCCAACCAGTAGTGTTAAGAAAAGGAACGTGCTACCAGTTAATACTGGAAAAGCTTTTTTAAGGCCAGTCTCTTTTTTAACTGAATAAGGGCTGTTACTTTTTCAGGAGGTGCTCACAAAGGATGAAATCAAGCTCATACATTGAAAGCAATGGGCTTTCATCAGCTGGTCTGCCATGAGATTTTATAAGCGACTCCCTTTTGTGGTTCTGCTGCAAAGATTGGCTTCAGGGTTGCTGTTTTTTGCCCTCTCCCCATGTCTTCTGAATTTTTTCTTATGGCCAGTGACAGTCACAATCTGAACAGTTTGTCTTTGGGTGCACTATCAATTCAGTGAACACCAAGCCTGTACATTCTTTCTCTTTCTCTCTCTTCCTCTTCTGAAGTCCATGACATGGAATTATTAGCACAGCCTGGTGCTGCCATCTAGTGTCCATGTCCCAGGCCTGCAGCTGGCCTTTAAATTAATTTCTCTAGCCCTCCCTCTTTTTGCTGCCATATTCCCCTATCTTGAAGCAAGCTTGTTTGCTATTAATTAGTTTTGCAGGTGATGAGAGGTTTTTTTCCCCCCTGTTCTTTACATTATTACAGCAGTTTGTGTTAAACATTCAGGGCATCTTTATCAAGCCCACAAGGGAGAGGATTGGCAAAAGAATACAAATATCTGTACAACCTTATGTATGGTTGCACCTGAGAAGGAGAGAACCCCCCTGCCTCTCTCAGTAGAATAATAAAAAGAAGCAGAAAGCAGGTGTCAGAAGGACAGTGTGTGACAAGGACAGTGTGTGACAAGGAAAGATGTTCAAGAATCTGAGCCAAAACCCTGAGCCTCCAAGAATAATTCAGGATTCTGGCACACAAAATGTAGTAAGGGACTTACATAAAGTATTAATGAAAGGATATATTGTTGTTTTTGCTATTTTAAGGATAGTTCCAGCTATCATTCTGCATCAATCAAGGTAACATTGAAAATCCTCTCCATTTTTACATGCATTGCTGCATGGTATGATGGTTAGTAAATATTATGTCAGTAGTAATGGTTAAGGCACCTGGCTACAAACTGGGAGACCAGGAGTTCTAGTCCCACCTTAAGCACAAAGCCAACTGGGTGACAAAGTCCACAGAACCACTTCCAAAATGTTGCCAAGAAAACTGCACGGACTAGTCCAGGCAGTCCGGGGAGTCAACACTGACTCAAAGGCACACACTAAAGGAAAACCCTCTTTACTCCAGGGCAGCTTGATTTGATAAGAAAGTTTAAATAAAATTAGCACATCCTCTTACTTTGTATGTCATAAAAACTAGATGAGAGCAGTAGCATCAAACTGCAGAGAGGATCCATAAAACCGTTTTAAAAGACTGGGGTAAGTAGAAAGATCTCAACTTGATATTGGAAAGGCGTAATATCACCACTGGTTGAACTCTATTCAGGACACGCCTTCGTAAAGAGGGTTGCCCCCATATTCCTTAGGCAGGGTTCCACCAAAGAAAAGTTTCTGTTCTTTGCACAGACATAATTAGAGTACCAGAAGTCCTCAGCTCCATGAGAGCTCTGGATAAGCCCTGTTGATGTATATGCGCACCTACCTGTGACTCTCTGCAGGAGTAAAGCTTTTGTGCATATACCTGAACATACACAGGCTTCCATACAAGCAAGGACTTTGATACTGCAAGATTCTGGCTCCCCTGGAAATCAACAGTTGTACCCACAGGCTTTTTTTCTGTCAGTGTTCACTCTGCTATATCACACCCAAACCCACATCTCATGTAAATGTCCCACATGTCAATTGTTTTAGACATTCACATGCAGGATGTTTCAAATCAACTGGGCCAGAAATAGGCAACCATTGATAATGATGATGGTGATGATGTATTAGAAATGTTTATACTATGTGTTTGGAGTATCAAAAAGGCTGTTACCTACTGGTGGAAGAAGAAGAATAGTAATATGAATATAATATAAATATTAAGGGTGTAGTCCTTTATTTACACATTTATACAACAAATAATTTTGCTTTGTTTTGTTTTCTTGTTCTTCCCAATCAGTACTGAAGAAGGAATGACACAAACATGGTAGTGAATGAGTCTTGACATAACTTCAGAACAGCAAGTTGGTCTAGATAAAAATAATATTGGTTTTCTCTGTGTTGCCGTATTTTATTTTTAGGTTGGGTTTACTTTGGAATCTGAAAAGCCCTTTAAATCCTTACAACTGCCATTGCTCTTAATCTCCAGTTCTACCTCTGCTTAAAAATTTCTTGGACACAATAGCAAGTTTATGCTCAAAACATCAGTGACAAGGTGCACAACATTGTAAGAAAGAAAGAAAGAAAGAAAGAAAGAAAGAAAGAAAGAAAGAAAGAAAGAAAGAAAGAAAGAAAGAAAGAAAGAAAGAAAGAATTTGCTAAAAAAAAGTCCATTTGACTCAAATGGAAAATCCAATATAGTTTCAAAACTAAGCATCCATACAGTGTCCAAATCTATCTTGGGCACTGTTAATACAGAGAAAATGGAGGTACATATGAGTAAATGTGCTAGCAATAGCACAGTGACATGTGAATATCTATGTGTATCTCTGTAGCTATAACTATAGGTCTTAATACAGGTTCCCCCCCCAAAAAAAGAAATCCTGCAAGAAAAACATGAATCAATCATTTTAATGCTCCTAACAATACTAAAACTAATTCTGCAAAACATATGTAAGCTGTAATTTATTTTCAATCTAGCTGGCAAACATGATAGTCTTGAAATGTAATACTTACATTATAATAATACTACATAGATTTATCCTATGTAGATTAACTGTAAATGCAATACATGTAAAAGCCTCATTCTTTCCTCTACATTCTCTTCCAGCAGCAAGCACCATAGGTTAATTAGATGCTGATTGCTGGATCTTTTGTATCCATACAGAAAATATTATGTTAAATATCAGGACCTTGTCTTGTGTTTTTTCCAATTTGAGACTCTAAATTCAGTGTTTCGTTTTGTTCATTCATTTGTTTTTGTTTTGTTTTTTTATTTTTTGACAAAGTGAAAAGAATATTTATCACTGTACCAATTGTGTGTGTGTGTGTATGTGCATGTATATGTATGTATGTATGTAGGTAGGTGTGTGTGTGTGTGCACATGTATGTATGCGTATATATATAGATATATAGAGATAGAGATATATAAAGGCTGCAATGCTGTATACAACTATTTTCATACTCCAACTTTTGGGGGGCTATTGGCTACAGCAAAGTGGCACTCCAGAATATAGACAGAGCCAGGATAAAAACTAAATTTGACTTAATATACATTGCAATTAATTAAAAATAAATTAATTAAATATACATAACATGAATATTCCCCCTGTATTTAGTATTTTCCCCTTTGTATCATCTCTAGAGACAGCCAATTTGGTGTAGTGGTTAATGCGCCAGGCTAGAAACTGGGAGCATGAGTTCTAGTCCTGCCTTAGGCATGAAGCCAGCTTGATGACTTTGGGCCAGTCCCTCTCTCTCAGCCCCAGGAAGGAGAGGATGGCAAACCACTTCCAAAATCTTGCCAAGAAAATGCAGGGACTAGTCCAGGTGGTTGCCAGGAGTCAACACTGACTTGAAGGCGCATGCACACACACACACATCATAATTACAGTTACCTAGCAGCTTGGAAGGGACTTGTTAGGATTGCATCCCAGCCACATGTAACTCTGAGACTTACCTGGAAGTAAATCTTATTGAGCTCAACAGGAGTTAGATGTGCCTAATACACGTGCATAGAAGTGTTGTGTGAAATTAATAGTTGGAACTGTGGTATGGCAATAATCGGAATAGAATCAGTTTCTCTGCCAAAGGACACACGAGAACAAGTTATTGAAGTCTCATTTATCATAAGACAGGATGAATGAAGGTAATGAAGACTATAGTTTGTTCTTAAGTCTGCTATCATGTACACTGCAACCTTTCATGAAATATAAATGGGATTTCCAACTTTCTCCAGCCACATTTGGAATGTGGAGGACATATTATGGGCACTTTCACAAATTGGCTGCTTGAATGGGCAAGATTAATCTCAGAATATGCATTTACCAGAAGCCAAAGAGGTCACATTAATCCCTCACAGTCACTCTACACTACCCTATCTTGCTTTCTACCAACCCAGCTTTATTTTATTTTCTTCTCATTTCTTTTCTTGTTAGGTACTGGGCAGGTTGGCATGACTTGAAACAAAGCATTGGGCTGGAACTACCCACCATTTTATGTTCTAAGATTGCCTCTGGCATTTATATGGGACATAGTTGGAAATACAGTTTTTGCTAGTGGTTTGTTTGGCAACATACAAATTTCACTTCATGTTCTTAGTTTAAAACATATTTAAGAAAACAAAATCAGAAAGGCAAGGAGTCTGGTGGGAACTGCAGTAGGCACAAAACAATTTTCAGTTTTGTACTCAGGAAAAAAGAATTGCACCATATCCTTCAGAGAAGAAACAGACCAAACTTTTTTGTATCAAGCAAGGTAAAACATTAAATGAGAAACAATCCTTTGAACCAGTCCCCATTCCCTATTTTATAATTTTCAGTTGTTTTAGGATGGAATTACATGTTCCAACTACGATGTGTCTCCGAAACTAGGTTGGCCAAGTTCTCTTGGATGTGGTTAGCAATGGAGGGCATTTTCAGTGCAGAAGAGGTACGAGGGAAAGGCCTGTGCTGCCTCCTGCATCTGCCAGCTCCCCTCTGCAAAATTCTGCCCAATCTGACCTGGTTGACTTAGTCTTTTTTTCAGTTGAACAGCAACAACAACCCATCAGTTTAAAACAATATGGGGAACATTTGGTGGTATGAATTGAAGATGCCAGGGGATAATAATTAAGTACCTTCTTCAAAAAAAAAACTTGGGAAACTGACTCGCCTTACAGTGAGTCAGAAACTGGTCTAGCTATCTCAGTAATTCTGGCACTGATTAGTAATTCCTTGCCAGACCGTTAGACAGGAGTGTCTTCTTCTACATGCAAGATATGTTCTTTCTTGCTAAGTTTTCTGTTAACAACTCCTCTGCTGACTCTCCATCTTCTAAATGTCTTCTTCTTAAAACTCAATCTTTAAAAGCAAGATGTTTTTCTGTTTTGTTTGGCTTCTGGTTCAAGAACTTTGGGTGGCATTTATTGCTTGTTTGGTTTTTAACCTACAAAACTAACAAAGAAACAATTAATTTTGACATCATGCTGTATTTCTCAGATTCAGATGGATTCTATTTGTTTCCTGGGTTTATTTTAAATGAAACATGTTCTTGTATATGCAGGGTGTATCAAAAGTCAGGCCCCATGGACAATTTATAATCCAAATTACATTAAATGTTCAAATTGATTGTCAGTTTCTTCTAAATACTTCTTTACTTGTTTGATGCATGATCTTTAAATATTCTTAAGTAGAGTAACATTTCCTCTAAAAAAAATTAACTAATAAAATTAATAAAACATATTGTGCTTTCAATACATCCTGTATATTTAGAAGGAAATTTTCTAATAATAATAATAATAATAGTAGTAGTAGTAGTAGTAGTAGTAGTAGACTGGACTTAATAAAATGCAAATTAACAAAAATATGTTTAGACAGAAAACATGCAGGAGCCCTTTAGTGCACAAAATATTTTCAAATACCAAAGTTGTTTCTGAATAATTGAGTGAGAGATGTTAACCAATAACATCTAGGAAGAGACAACAAATGGAAGCTTATTTGTGTGATTCTATTTTTCAGTCATATGAATTTCATTTACTGTACATGGAAGCTCTAGGAATAGGTGATATTGATTTTCCTCCCACCCAGAATGGTTTGATGTTCAACTTTTTTCTTTCCCTGTTCTGGCTTGCTTTAATTTGAGTGTTGAGATTAGTAAAGTATTTTTGTACGTACCCTCTAAGCATTTATTATCGGCATTAGTGCAAACTATTAGAATGCCTACCACATATCTATTTTACAGTTTTATTTTCATTGTACTGATGGAGAGGTGGGAAGGAAGTATGCAATTCCTATGCCCAGCTTAGTGCGATTGGTTATCAAGAGTCTGAGTCAGTTTTCCCAGACAATACTTAGTTCTCTTGAAAATCAGCCCACACAGTTTAGGCCATCATAGAAACTCCTGAAATAGTTTAACTGATTTGTTTGTTTTTGATTTAATGCACTGTGTGTCCCCAACTTACAACAACCCTGTAAAGAAAGTTGAATGAAATATTATAACTAATTCAAAATCATCTAATGAGCTTTGTGGCTGAATGAGACTGGATGGCTTTCCCATTACAGTCCAACCAGCACAACTCCCCAACATCAGATAAGCTATTTCTGGACTCTCTATGATGATCCAATATGTGAGTTGTACATATGCCCAAGTTAAATGTGTCTCATGTCCATAATGCATATAATTTTTTGAACTATACTTCCATTCACCTCACACAAATATTTAGCATTCCCATTTGGTCATGCTTATGAAATATACACTGAGAAATATGGAATTGTCCCAGACACAGCCTTCTTACATCATTACATCCTCCATTTGAAAGAAGCTGAATCTGCAGAGATACAGGAAGGTCTCAACAGGCCCTATGTAGTCCACAGCTGTCTTCTGGAGAATGGTCAACAACAAAGTCTAGTCTGCCTTATGAATCTGTTATCTCCATGGAACAACTTGATTCCAAGCAATTAAGGGTTTAAAAGTCAATATCAAAAAGTCAAGAAAGAAAAGAAAAAAGCTACATGGGCCTCAGTGACAATTCTAATTAGACTACTCTCTGTAGTTCAATAGGGCTACTTGTAAATAAGTATTTTTGAAAATGTAGACCTAGGGCAAAATCTGCACAGGGAATTTACGCAGCCTTCTCTTACCATAGCATCTGCAAGCACCTTACACTCCTTAATACATTGATCCTTTCAACACCCAAGTGAGGAAGATAATTAGATATTATGTCTCTGATTTACAGGAAGAGAATATAGGGCTGGGTCTGAAATCAAATTGTCCTTTTATGGGAAATTTTCAGCATTATTTCTGTAGTGAAACGTAAAGAAAAGAATAATGGCTGCAGAATCCACATTACTGTAGCTCTCCATTAAGATGGTGTTTGCCAGGCACATTCCTCCTCCACAGGAATAATTAGGAACCATTTCCTAATCACCGTAGATGAGAAAATGTTGCATGGATCATTTCCAATGATATTTTTCCAAAAGATTTGCAAAGTAGCTGGGTAAAAAGATTGATAACACAAGTAGCGATTGAGGAGCCTAAGTCTTGCAGAATATATCTTTCAATTCTGGCTCAACCATAATACTCTCAAGGTGACCTGGGCCCCCTCATTGGCTGAATTCACACCTATGTCCTACTGAAAAATTCTACAGCACCTTTTCATGCCAGTGGACATTCCATTTGAGGAAATAAAAGTTGCTTTAGATATTTCAGAAGAAAAGAGAACGTTAGTGAATTTTTCGTGAGCAGAGTATAATGTTCCTTAATAGCCAAAAGGAGTGTCTAGTAAATGTTCTGTCTTCATTTTTCCATCATCTCTTTGGCAATCTACAGCCTCCTTGGCTCCTGATACCTCATTTAAATCCCAAGAGAAGGGCCATTTCCTTCCATTGGACATCACCATCTCTAGAAAAAAGGAAATCTCAAAAGTACTTCCAAAATACATTTTCACATGCCATAAAAATAAATTAGAATAACAGAAGCTTCATTCACAGGAGAAAAAAAAAATGAGAAACTGCAAAGCAGCCCAACCTCAGCTCACATATTATGCTAAAACATAATGTGGTTTGTTTGATTACCAGCCCCATTACCTAGTGAGACTTAGCAAAATGTATAAACACTGCCAAAAATGTTTACACAACCAACAAAAATTCAGCATGATTTGTGGTCCAGGTCACCATCTCCCCACCTAATTCACTTGATAGCTATGAGCACGGACTTGGGTAGGCTGGCTGGCTGGCTGGCTGGCTGGCTGGCTGGCTGGCTGGCTGGCTGGCTGGCTGGCTGGCTTGCTCATTCATTCATTCATTCATTCATTCATTCATTCATTCATTCATTCATTCATTCATTCATTCAATATATATGCTACCCTAAGCTTCTTACCATGTGATCAACATGCTCCAATGACCTTTGATTGGGAGGAGGAGAGTACACAAGCAAGACTTATCAATATATTCAAACTATTCATTTAATGTCTTCTTATCGCATGGGTATCAAGGTGGAAGGACAAGGGAGCATATTACAAAACATGCCATCATGTAAATTCTGCTCTTTTTGTATTTGTGTCAAATTTTCCCAGGGTCTGGGCTAGGGTGGCTGGAGCTCCTTGCTGGGTATGCAATACAGTATATGTTCTGTGTTGTTGGCTGGATTTGTGTCTTGTTTCCTGCTTTTTTTTAGATTGCTTTTTTAAATTTTATTTCTTATACTGTGAGCTGTCCAGAGTTAGTCTGGAGTCAGGTGGTACCTAAATAAGATAAATGAACAAGGGGAGGAGCTTGCATCATTCGGTCATCTGCAGATTGCTGCAGACTCCCATACCTTCAAGTATGACTCATTATCATACCTGAACTCATATTTTGTTTTCAGAGAGTTGCTGTCATAACTGTTCTGGCACATAGCTGCCATTTTGATGTGCACATCTGAGAATGTTTTCTACTATCTGTTAGCTTGAAAGCAGGCTAAAAGTTACAATTTATGTGTAGCAAACATGTTCTGTTGTAATTTTGCTAAGGTCAAATTGTATTTCTCTTAAACTATATAGCAAATTACCTAGAATACTGTTCTTTTCTTTTTCATATTTGGACTGAAAAGAGTTTTTTGGTGTGTACTCTACTTGTTTGCTGAAAAGATACTTCCACTCTATTTCTGACATGCTTTAATATTATGAAAAGAAAAATGGATCCTCTAACTTCCTGGAAATAACCACATAGTTGATCTCAGCCATAAGAGATGACATGGCTATAATCAATAGGATGATGCCTTGGTGATATATATAGAGAGAGTTATCCGTAAGGTGAAATTGCTGAGCCCAGAAGACACAGCATGTCATCACTCTTAATAGGTGGACATTCTGCTCATGCTTCAACTTTTTTTTAGGACAAATTCATCTTGACTATTTTGCAATAGGAAATTACTTTGGATAGATGCAATTATGCTATGATAGACAACTACACAGAATCTATTCTTCACCTAATGCTGCTTTGAAATCTGTTTTCCAATTGCCCAAAAGACCCTCTTATATTCCTACTTCATATGCTTCAAATTACTTCTAAATTATTTTTATGGTGCTCTGGAGATTTCTTTATTGTTGAAAGGAGTCCAAGAATGCTGGCGTTGCTTCTTTTTCTGGAACATATTTCAATCACTCTGCAGCTTCCATGACTTCCCCTGATTCTTGATCTGAAAAAGCCACATAGGAACAGTTCTTCCTGATGGCTTCCCTTTGGCTTTAAGAAAAAGGTAGGAAGCCAGTGAAGGTCTAGTTCATGGGACAAGTGGCATAGTCAGTGAAAGACAGGCTATGGCCATATACCCTTTGGCCACCTTCTAATTAAATTAAAAAATACTACAGCCCACTCATGGAAATTTCATCATAATTTTCTTTCCTTTGGAAAAGGGGGAAAAAATAGTTTATTTTCTATTAAATGAAAACGGACAGGAAAAAAATATAAGAGAAATTTTTGAAAAGTATTTTTTTTTTTTAATCTATGATATACCTATAAGCCTTGACATCAGAAATGCCTTATTGGCTGATAATTGTGAAGTAGGGCACAGTGTAATTCTATTTGCAAGTATAGGTTGCATATCTCTGAAAACCAGTAGTAGCATGTAGTGAATTAACTCTTTTTTAAACATTTAGCAGCATGAATGCCATTTTCATCAGGTATGATTTGGATCTTTGGTTTCCAATATAAAATTTTAAGTTTTTAATAGTTTTATTTAAAATATTTTACGTTGCAGTCTTAAGCAAACGTGCCTAATATAAATTCTACAGATATCAATGGATTTCACTTCCAAATCAGTTTGTTTACGGCTGAAAAATAGGAGTAATAGGAAGGATAAGAACATTTTACAGAAGCCAGACATTTATGAACAAGCATAAACTACTCCTGTACAGTGGGAGATAGCTACTCTGTTGCATTAAAAACAGTGAGAGACTTGGCTAAAACCTGAATGTTATGTAGATTATTCTCTGAGTTTTGAAAATCTTTCCCTTCTCAATCCCAAAAACTGTTTACCCTTTCAAGCAAAGTTCTATATCTATGACACTGTATATTAAAAAAACAAAAACAAAAAACTGGTTCTCCCTGGATGTGTTGGCTTATAATTGCCATAACTTTAACATTAACTTTAATAGTTGAAGATAATGGAGCTATAGACTAACGTATCTGAGAACCAAGAGACTAAAAAAGAATGATAAATGAAGCTGGAATCTTCATAAACCTGGCCTCAATATCACCATTGTTATATGCACACCTTGTATTTGTTTAGGGGCAATTCTTTGAAATTTTGCAGTAGTAGTTCAATAAAATTATTAGATCATTTATTTTATTAAAATAAATAATGTTGGATGTAACCGATGCCAATGATTCCTGACTCCATTCTGGATATGAACTTTCACCAAGCCTTCAAGAATGAACAAGAGATAGCAGATTAAAAGGAATGCTAGACTTCAGGTATTTGGGTGGTGACTTAGAGCTTCTAGTTTGAAACAGATATTTAAACACCTGCATCAGCCTGGTGATTCTCATACTTTGATTCTGAACTTTTGATTGACTTCTTGGAAAACTCAATCTCCTTGTTGCATAGCAACTCCTTTTCTTTGCTGGATTATCCATAATATAAAAACTTGATCTCTATGTTACCTTCGTCATCTCTATAGCTTCCATTTCCCTCCATGAGTAAAGCTCCAGGCTACCTCAGCCAATATTTAGTCTATATGTATAACTTAAGGACTATGGTGAATGGTGACTCCAAGCCACGATGTTCTGCTTCGCAAATACATCAAACAGTGATGATCCAAAGCTGTCATTCTTATTACAGTGACATTCAGATGACATGACAGATAGAGCTTGACATTCCACATTGGGTATAATCAGATAAGAGTGAAAAGGTTGCTGCCTTCGTGGCAACTAAACAAATGTTACATTTGTTACATTAGAACAATAAGAGATCAACTCACCATTGTCATTAATTCCAATGTCACAGAAAACATCTAATGAATTTCTTGAAACCATCTGTATTGAAGACCTAATAGAGCCCTCCTGGTGTCTGGTAATGACAGGTTTTAACAATTCATTTGCATGGAACATTCCAACCTCAGAAACTGTGGATGTGCAATGCTGGGATTCTCCGGACACACGCTGTTAGGCAGCATGGCCCAGTGAAACACTCAAATGCAAACCCGACAGAGCAATGCTGAGAAACCTAATAAGGTCTTTACTCCCCAGGGTTTGAAAAATATTAACCCACAGTGAGGAAAGTGCTCAGGAGAGATGGAGAGATTCCAGTGAGCATCTGTCCCAATGTCATTCCCAAGAGCAGGGATTTCACACATGGAAATGTGAAGAATTGTCACCAGGGTGCTAAACTTCAATTACTTCCCTAGAAGCCCATCTCTGATATTCATTCCTTGGTACTATTTCTGTTTCATTCCATGTTATTGGTCTCACTGTAGAGAAGTTGGTAGCATAATATCAAAGATAGGGAAAACATCAAAACTTAGGCAAGACATGTTCTTTCCCAAGACAAAAGACTATAATATGGCCTATGCATTTCTCTCCTCTGCAGTTAGAGAGAGAATAAATTGCAAAAAGATACACACACACACACACACACACACACACACACAAAATACTAGCTTCAAAAACCCTGGTCATCCAGCCAAGGCACTAACTAGTTTTTCAAATATTTTTTTGAAGTAACTATTCATAATTAAACAGAAAACAAATCCTTTGCAGGCCCTACAGATAATTTCATGTGTGAAAAGTCTACACTGAGTACTTTCCCCACTGCTGTTAATATTTTTTAAAGCACTGGGGAGCAAAGAGTTTATTAGGTTTTTCAGCTTTTCTCTGTGGGGTTCGCATTTGCAAAGCTACCTGCCAAGATATTCTGCTTTGAAAGCAAAGGAAATGAGAGCAAACTGTGTTCACTGAACCAAACTTATCCAAAAGAATAACATGGGAGCTTACGTTTGCTTAAGCAAGCCTTCTCCAACCAGATGTCCTCCAGATGTGTTGGACTTCAATTCCCAAGCTAACTGGGCAGTATGGAAGTTAAAATCCAAGATAGCTGTTGAATACCAGGTTAGGGAAGGCTTTTTAAGCACTTCCCAGAAAACAAAAAGCCAATTTAGGTTTCAACTTTTCTTGAGCACTTGAGAAGCAGAAAAATAAGAAGAGTGAGGAAGAAAATAGATACTGCTGCAATATTTGTCTATGGCACATAATTCCATGCAAGCAAAATGGCCATCAAGATGATATAGGTCTACAGAGGTTTATACTGCCTGTTATTCTATATTCTATACTCTAGAATAGGATAGAATTCTCTAATTGTATGAGAACTGGCGGGAATCATATTTGGAGCAGATCAGAACCACATCAGAAACTATCCCCACTTCTTGCTCCACTTACAATCCTTTAGGCTTTTTCCACTAGGCATACATATTTATGGCTAATCTGTGGGAAATCTTGTTAAGAGCCCATTCTCTGTCTGAAGTGACAGGTCATAAACAAGACAACAGACCTCCTCTGTGGTGGTTCCCATACTTGGCACTCTACCCCCAGAGTCTGTAAAGGTCCCTCCATCATTGCTTTTTATACTTTTAATTTATTTCTATTTGTGCCTCTATAGTTTTCATGCTTTGTAACCTTTTCAGGTCTTTTGAGTTTGGGTGGGCTATAGAAACTGTAAAATAAATAAACAAATAATCACATGCCTGTGTTCCACATCCCAGAAATGAGATATTTCAGATGTTATAGTCCTTATTCAAGATTCAAGATGTTACAAAAAGCAACCATTACATGAGGAAGGGGGGGTGCTTTTTATGGGGTGATAGCTACAGACCCATCCATGCATTTGTTTTCATTTTGTTTCTAGATTGGAAAAGGGTATTTTATCTTTCTTTCATTGATTTCTAATGGGAAAAATTACCTAAAATCCATTTTTTATTTTTATTTATTTATCAAAGTTGTCACCGCCCATCTCATTGAAATGACTCTGGGCAGTTTACAACAGAGGTAAAATTCCTTAAAATGCCATATAAAAACAGTCCTAATAATAAATAGCTTCCAAGAAGGATGGAGAGTTGGCAAATAATTCAAGGGAGCGTTGTTAGGGGGCTAATCACCCCCAGGGACGGTTAGAGCCCATATCTACCTTTAAAGCTATTAATCATTTTATTAAAGTTACCAAGGCACATTGGATCATTGTTTTCTAGTGATAAGAACAAAGAGCACCAGAGAATGTCCAAGTTATTGTATACGTTAACAAATATTGAAGATGAGCATATGCATACATTTGACCTTTGAGAAAGAATTGTTTCAGGAATGCAGATAGGCTTGCACAGGAATCTCAGTCCTTGGATCCAGAAAGTGAACATTTTGTCAGGTACTTAGGTACTTAGCCTTTGAGAAATGTGAATGTCAGTCCAGCTGACTACTATTCTAACAATTTGACCCACTTTGAATCACTTTGAAAGGGGAGAGTTGTGAATGCACCCATTGCCAGTATCCTTGAGAATATGGTAGTTTATGGAGACATACCATTTGTGCATCAAAGATCATTCATTGATGTAACAAAAATTACATTTCTAGAAGGATGTATATTATGAGGGAGCATGTATATCAGGTAAGGAGGTTTAGCAATTAAGGATATTATTGATAATACATTAACCAGGCAAACAAGGGCAAAGTTACTCAAGGACCATAAATGACCTAGGTATGAGCATGTAGCAGGCATATTGAACAGTAAAAATTCCCTTCTACAGTTTCTAAACAAGTTCATTTTGTTCTAATGTTGACAAAACAGCTTGATTGGCCAATGGCCATACTAAAATATGCTGTTGTACAAAATCACTTTACTATATTTCCCACTAACACAGCTGGAAATCATGCCATCTTTTTCAACAATTGGGTGACCACAGTTTGATGGTGTATTTAAAAATGGCTCCAGGCACTGGGGGGGGGGGGGGGAATATGGGCCACATAGAAATCCAGAGCTTGGATCTCCCACCTCTGCCTTAGAAGGACATGATTAGACAAATACTGTTTCTGTGATATAAAATATATTTATGCAGATACACAATCGAAACATGAAAAGATTCAAAGCAGTTGCTACCACTCTTGCTTTCCCTAGTCAAATTATAAGCCTTTTATCAAAGGAAGATTGTGAAAGCAGAGGAAGTTTACTGCATCACAATGAACACATTGCAGAAAGGACTGTGACTTTACTGGAATGCTTTTGGCAGGCATAAATTGCAGAGTTAATGCTCTGAGCACATGCCTAGTACCATTCAACTCATTGTAGCAATTCCATTCTCAGATGTTTCATGTAAAAATGGAATGTGAGTTTTGATCATCAGATTCTAAACAGATTTCCTGTCTACAGGAAATATATTCAAAGATGGATGTACATTTGAAAAGATTCTATTTTACTAGTGCTGGCTGCTACAATAACTAGAGACATACAGAGCTAGAGAGAACACACTAAAAGCAAAAAAAAAAAAAAAAAAGTTAATACTCCCCAAGAAATCACATAACGATTAAATGTGGTATACGTAGAATACAGAAGGACCATCCCCTCCTAATGTCCATATGAATTTATAACAAAATTGTTACAGTTCATTTTCAAGTCTTCTTAACAGAACTCCAGTAGAAGACAGATACAGTATTTCAGCCAGTACCGCAGAATTTACACTAGGAAAAATAAAAGATTAAATATTATAATCCAGATAAACTCTCTGACTGACAAAGATAAATCTTATCATCCAGAGAGTCTGGGTTTTGCTATTGTAAAAAAAGGAAGAAGGATTTTGAAAATGAGACAATAACGTGGACCAGTCAAGACTAAAAGCAGGCCACCATTCTTCAAGCTACTCCCTCTCTGGAAATGATACCCTTTAACCTGGGAATATTAATGTCAGATTACACGGGGTTGATTGTGGATACTCAATTATAGCAAAATAAATGTAAGCATAAAATATGAATACATCATGTTCTTTATCATGTCTTTTTATATGACCATGACCCTGAAAACAAAATCTGCTGTTAAATCCCAGTCTGAAACAAAACTCACATGCCTATTGTTTATAAGACTCTCCTTCCTAATTACTTCCATCCAAAGGTTGTTCAGTTGTTTTTGTTGATACCTGAATTACACCTCTCTGCAAGCTTTTGCACTTTACTCGCCCTTTCCCCACCAGCAAATAGCCACTGATGCCTTAGCAATGTAGCTAAAAATGCACCACCACAATGTGCACATCATGAACACTTCCACATCTTTTCAACTCAGATATCCTCTGCTGTTAGCTTGCTTTATAGGTCTGGAGACCTTGTATACACAATTCCTCCATTTACTCAGCTCCTGGGCTTGTTTATAAGTTTCTTGTCTGCTGCTCATTAGCTCCAAGGTTAAATTGAGCATAAAGTAAATAGTTTTTCTTTCCTCATGTTGACACCGTATGAAACACCATTACTCTGTAAGAAGCCATTTTCTGGGCTACTCTGACCCCTTTTAAAGCTAAAGAGGTTTCTGATCATTGAGGCAGGAGCCCAAGTGAAAAAGAACCAGTGAATGAACCAGCCTTGGAGTGAAAAGCCATGTGTTGTCCTTATGCCCTTTCTGGAAAAAGAAGAGGGCCTCCTTAATGAAAGAATTACCTTTATTAATCCATTCTAACATATTATGAAATTACTCAAAATTTTTGTCTGATCTTCCTCTAAAATATATCATTAGGCACTGTTAAAAACTATTATCAGGAAGAGCAACAGCATAAATAATTTCAGGAGATTTACATGTTGGACCTCTCACTACCATATTTGACCTAAAGTTTTGTTTCCTGTAGATCTTCATGACTTATTTCAATACATCTGAATGTTCCAATGTATTGAAGAATGAATTTAGACCAGCCTTAAGAATTCCTGCACACAACTGCTTCTCCTTTGCTTTTCTTTTTATTATCACTCTTATCTTTCCCATGGAGCTGGGGAAAATGCATTAAAGTTCAAAGTCAAGAGGATCACAGGGCTGAAGCACATTCAAACAAGGATAAAACATTTTCCCATTTTTTTAGGAAAAAACATCTAAGCAAGACATACTAGATAATGAATTTCATAAGTAGAAGAAGCAGGAGACAAAGGGCTGTATTCTTTGTCCAAAGCAATCTGAAATTTTGGAATTTGTTGCTACAAGATATGGTATGGCAATTATCCTAGATGATTGTAAAAGTAGAATAGACATTTTTATAAAACAGTAACTAATATTTCCAATTAGGGAACTGAGGATCAACATAAATCTTTTCTATTACAATTAAACAAAAACCACCAATAAATCACAGTTTTGTCATTTAGATTGTGGGTGCTTATTTTGCCAGGATATGTTATTTTGTATGGATGCTTAAATGCAATGTGCATACCTACCCATAATTTTTTTTTTATTATTTTCCATAATATATCATTTGTTTAAATGGAACTGGCCTTAATAAACATACTTTGTATGCTGTTTCCCAAATAAAAACTGATTTATACAGATGCTATGCAAATATGTGATATTCTGTATATAGTTTAAACTTTAAACCTCCATATAAGTATAATAAACTTTTTTAGTTTAGAATAAATGGCAGCAAATCTAGCTTGCTATTGCCATTCATGCCTTGACAAAATCCAGTTACCATGGATACGTGGAAACTCCAGATCCAAAGGCAATATTGCTGGGAGTAGCCACAGGAGAAACCTGCTTTCTTCATATAACCCTAACTGGCTGTTACAAGAAGCATCATGCTGGACTATTAGACTTTGGTCTGATTCTCATAAGTTTAGGATAAATGCCAGCTCTCCTACCATTAATAGCAGATTATTCTGCTGAACTTGCTTCACATACTAAGCTGCTGTTGGAGGATGATTCAGAAACTAGAAACTCTGAGTAAGGTAGTTAGCATTTTCACAACAGAAGTGCTGGAAAGTTTTCTTTAAACTGGATCATAAGTAGTGGAGCAAACTTAGAATCATAGATATGTTAGTTTAATCTTTCCAACTGGCACCTCCAACATGCTGGAGTTGTAGATTCAGTACATCTTGGTCAGGGAAGTTTCTTATGGCACAAGCATTGTTCACAATACATTTTAACACAACATAAGGTGTGTTCTTTTCAATTTGCAAGGAGTCCCTTTCAGCCTTGCAACTTTCTATAGTGCATGGCTGAAAAATAGACTGTACAGACCAGCATAAAAGAGGACGTTCTTAATAATAATAACACTTTACCGATTAGCCATTAGGCCACATCAGAATAAGAACCTTCTTAGAAGTTTTGTCAAAGGCAGGCTGCAAAATAAAAAGGGAAATGGCTTGCCTGTTAACATAGAGCAGTGTATTTGGTGATGAAGTCTTCTATTTCCACAAGAGAAGGAAAAGGAGTCTTAGTGTTACCAATATGATAATTCCATTTCTGATAATTCCAATAAAAGTTTGATTTTGACTTTGTAAAACCAAAGTGATTTCTTTAAATGTGATTTCCATAAGGCCATTATTTAGGATCAGTATCTCTATGTTTTATTTCAGAATCTGAGCTGCTTAGTTAAATTTGCCATCTCAGGTTTTGCTTTATTTTTTAGTCTCCTTACTGTTTTGCTGGAGGGTAGATACAATATGGTTATTTCCATACTAGGAATAGCTGTGCCTACTAAATTAGTTCAATGCAGACTGGAGATATTGTTCAGTTATTTTTCATCATTTACTTTGCAAAAATTTTCATAAATATGACAGAAATAACTCTATAGATAAACAATTCAACATGAGAGCAAATACATCTAAATGATTTGGCCATCCCTAGTAAGAACATGCACTCACTGTTAATTTGCAGCTCAGAATGTGGTGGAAACTATTTTAACATATAACTTTTTTTTTTTTTTTTAACATAAACAATTATATGAACTCAGGAGCTGGTTTGTTAATCTGGGCTTTATGTTTAAAGTATTAGGTGAGTCTAGCCATTTAATGAAGTACAAACTATCTTGACTGAAAAGCAATTAAGTTATGATAGTGACCATCACCATGGAATTCACTAAGGCAATATTTTCTACAGTTCTTAATTGGGTTGTAATATTTAGTGCAAGCTCTTTCTCAGAACACCACTTGAGAACCATATATCAGAAATGTGGGAATACACCATGTTTGTAAGTCTAAATTCTTAAGCCATGAGGGTAGAAGAAGCTTTTTGCATAACCTATTAATATCACAAAGAATTTTCCAGATATCCTGTAGGAAAACCCACCAGTCAGAATCATGTTCCCATTATACATATTGAAACTGATCAGATTGGCAGCTAAAACTTACTTCATTTGATGACAGGTTCTCTCAGACAGCTGAGGGCAATATATTAATTTAAGGGGAAAAAATTAATGGACCTTAAAAGTTTGTGAACCCTTTTGAATTTTCCATATTTTTGCATAAAATGACCTAACAACATGCACTGAACAACAGGGGTATGTGTGGCAGAGAGTGTTGCAAGGAGAAAGCTACTACTCTCCAGAAAGAACATTGTTACCTGTCTATAGTATAAATGAACAAGTATAATGTTTTTGACTCATTTGTTTAATTGGGTTCTCCTTATCTAGTTTTAGGACTTGTGTGGAGAACAGATCACATTTTAGGTAATTTTTATACAGACATATAGAAAATACAAAAGGTTTAACAAACTCTACAATCAAAATTGGTGGCCTAAGACACCTTCTCCCTTTATCTCAATGCCAGCCACTTTATGACTAGAAATCAATTTGCAATTTTTGTTTTCTCGACTTTTGTTTTCTCAAAATTCTGAGAAAACAGTGGTGGCAGCTTTTTTCCCTTAAACGTTTACTGAGCAAGCTTATAAATACCCAGCAGATCCTAAATCCAGCTGATATCATTATTTTCTCTCCCTCATTCCTATTGCTTATTCTTGTTTATAATATTAGCATCCATGACATTATTTGCATATTGTTCATTTAGATATTAAGGCAACATTTGAAACCACTAGCAGTCTATCTAACCATGAAATTTGATTAAACATATTTCCAGAACATGCAAGCCAACCTCAATTAAAAAAAGAATTAAATGCCAATAAATGTCCTTTTGTTGTACACACTTCATTGTTTGTCTTAGATCAGTTGGTTTTAATTACATTTTAAGTATCTCTTGTTCTTCTTTAGAGCTCAACTGTACATTGTAGTTTTAGAGAGCTAGTTTGCCAAGGACCCCTCAAGACTACAAAATCATTAGATTGCTGGACCAAGGACAGAAGAAATAAACTTTAGTAAAAAGTCAATAATATAAAGTTGCATTTATTCCTACCAGGTCATGTTTTTTTATGACATGGGAAATAATCCAGTTATACGTGTGCTCATATTCACCCAGGTCATTTCTTTGGATCATTGTATCTTGGCACTTTGGCTGATGTTTCCCAACAAGCAAGTCTTCCAACAACAATATTCTGAATCCAACTGTCCTGTTTTATAAAATGGCACTTTACTGCAAATTTACAAGACAATTTACATTCCCAGGACTATACACTGACCCTGTGCTTCAACAGCCCCACCAATGAAGCTGCCACATGTTCATGACCTAAATGCCAAAAACCAGTGTGTAGTTTTCTGTATCCTAAAATGACAAACATGAAAAAAATGTAGAGTCAGTTCTACATTAGGCAGGACTCAGTTTTAAAAATAGAAAACACAAAACCCAGAGTCCAACCAGAAAAAATAATGGAATTGCATTATTTCACCCCTGCCTTAAGGCTAAATCATTATTTCATTATTAAATTTATATGCTACCTGACTCCCAGTGACTCTGGGTGGTTTATTATTTAGCCAATAATAGTTCTTATTTTACTTACTTATTTATTTTTCTTTGAGTCTGCCTAAAAATTGGAATTCATGACAGATTTGAAAACAATGTTCTCCACAATAGCAACCCTGGGTCTGGTTGTAGACAGTAAGAAAGTTCACCTTGACGGAAATATGCAAGAACCACTACTTAGGCACAAGGGATTGAAGCACTTTTTAAGTCCAGAGCAATGAGATAACATTTGGAAGTGATTCAGGCAGATGCTTTCCTGACTACCTGGAAAATAAGAATAGGGAGAATGTACAGGCCAGTCAGATTTGTATGATTCTGTCTTTCTTTCTTTCTTTATTTATTTATTTATGCAATTATATGATACAGTGGCTCTGGGTGGCTTACAGGACTAAAAGCTCCAAATACAAAACCCACTACCCCCACCCCACCCCCTGGCAACAACAACACATTTACACTAACCATTTGATGGGCTTTATATCAACCTGGGATCCCCAGGCCCATTGGCAAAGCCATGTCTTCAGGGCCTTGTGGAAGAGCATCAAGGTGGGGACCAGTCTTAACTCTGCAAGGATGATGTTCCACAGGGAGGGAGCCGCCACAGAGAAGATCCTTCTTCCCAGTCCCACTAGATAGACCTCCTTACTGCGGACGGACCTGTAACATACTCTGCCTCCCCAATGTAGTGGGTTGGGCAGATGAAATTGGGAAAGGGCGGTCCTTCAAATAACCTGGTCCCAAGCCATGTAGGGCTTTAAAGGTGATAACCAGCACCTTGAATTGGACCTGGAAGCAAATTGGCAGCCAATGCAACTCCCACAAGAGTTGCACAAAACTATGCAGGCTGCCACATTCTGAACCAACTGAAGCTTCCGGATACTTTTCAAGGGCAGCCCCATGTAGAGGATATTACAGTAGATCATAATTTATAGCCGGTCTCAATAAAAGTAGTCTTAGCCTTCCTGTGGAACTGATTTCCTGGCCTGGTCTACCTAGCAGGGCTGATGCTGGGACTGAGAAAAAGTGAGCAGCCCAAAGGCACACTTTGAATTTAAGTAGAATTTATAACCAAATAAAATTGTAGCTTTATTTCAATACTCCAACATAGAGCCATAGTGATTGAAGCAGCTTGTTAAACACAAGAGCTGATTTAGTACAGATTTACTGTACATGGCTGCATAGTATAGTCAGCAAAAGATATGGTCTCATTTTTCTTTTCTTAGTGCACTAATGTAAGTTTTTTTATCATTTCCCTGTGTCTTCTAGAGTCATCCAATCATTGTTATGTCAAAATAACAGCAATAAGAGCATGCTTTATATCACCAAGAATGGCTGGGCAATGCTATGAAAATGCTGTAAATCACTAGAGGGAACACAAATGTAGATCTTAAACCCAAGGACCTCTGTTCTGAATATTTATAAAGAGAGTCCAAACCCACTTCCTTTTCATTCCTGAAACAATAATTGGTTCTTCTGCTTATTGATTCTAATTCTTTGTGACCAGGGGTGTAAACAGACTGATTTTCTCACTCTCTCTTCTTCCTCTCCTTTCCTTTAAGAAACTTCTTTCAAAAGCTCCTTTGAAATCTGCACAGATGTAGACTCTACTTCTGACAATGCTTTGGTCAAAACAGAGAACATTTACATGTTAATGGATACATCTCTATAGGGGGTTGTTAGTTGTTGCCAATTCTGCAAGTTACAAAGAAAGAAAATCTGTTTCCAGCTCCACTTTTAATTGGAAAGTCTATGGTTTTCCATAAACCCATGTCTGTCAATAATTCTAATCTGTTTCAAAATACAATTTCTTAACATATTTGACCCAATTTAATGCTAAGCTTTCAGATCCTTTTAAGATGCACTTGTCAGCCCTAATAATTAAAGCATAACTGACATTTAAACTGAAATTATTCCAAAGACTAATAAATATATTATTTTGGCTTACTTACTTTTAGAAAGTATGGACTTTATCATTTTGAACTCAGCTTTTTATTTGATTTAAAGAAGACACGTTTATTTATTTGCTTGTTCATCACCCTCAAATCCAACAGAACTGATTGTCAGGTTATATTATTGATATCAGTATAATTATTCTTACAGAAATAGCATCATTTTATGGAAGTACTGTATATGTTGCAATGTACCCTTCAGTTTAGCATTTATTTTGACTGAAAAAGGAAGACTGTACTTTTCAGAGTTCTCCAACGTTTGGCCTTTATAATCCTGTCCATTGTTAAATAAAGTATGTTCAGTCTAGCATTTCTATCTAACCACTCTGTGAATTCAAATACTTCAGAGGGATTTCTATGCAAGCTTTACCAGAAGAGTCTAAAGGTCAAGTTATGGGTTACAGACACCAGCGGAGCAAGCCATTTGCCTGCAATATGAATCTGAAATACATTTTCTTCTTTATGTTGAGCTGTCAGATACCATGCCAAATACATGTCTTAGCTTTCATGTTCGTTATATGCAAGAGGTCCTTTTTTGTAATTTAGAAAACAGAGATGTGTCAAAATCCCAGTGTTGACTCTTAAACGACTTAAATATATGTTCCAGTGAAATGTGCATTAAATTTCATTGGTAACTGTCTCCATTGTTCAGCTACTCAAATACTCCCTCCCTCTGCCCCAAACTAAAGTTCCAAGACAAGGGGTAAAAAGAAAGAGTTTTTGGTTATCTAGTGGATCTAGTGGATCTCAATAGGAACGCAAATGTTCTACACAGAAATGATATTACGATGGGGAACTGGCAACAGTGGCTATTTGGAAAGAATAGCTATGGAGCCATATATATATATAATGGTATTGAAAACACAGTTGCAGGAAATTAAACGGACTCAGAGAAAAAGCCAATCACGTAAGATAAGGATGACATCGATGAAACAATAAAGTGCAGTGTGAAGAAATGTATTTCATTATAAAGGATCCCCAAATAAATGCTCAGTAGTCTAACACTCACTAGTAAATTGAACAATTAATTTTTGTGTGAGTCCCTTCTCCCTCCCTTCCTTTTCATTTTAAAATCTTGTGCCAGAGAGATGGATGTCTTCAGTTATCTTATCAAATTTGTGGAGGGGAGAGTACTCCTTGAAAAGTCCAACTTTAATAATACCAGTCATTCATTCATGGATGAAACAAAAGAATGATTATTTTTAATAAACTCAAAAGATAAACTTCACTACAGGCTTTTCATCCCATGAGTATCTTGTCTTCAGCAGCAGGCAGAACACTGATCTGGCCAGCAGATGCAATGTTATTTTCTTCCATTAGTCCAAGATAATAGGTCCAAAGTGAATAGGCACAAAGTAAAACAATAAGCAGCTAGAAAGCCTGCAGGAACCAAATTATTTCAAGAGCATGAAAGTTAAGGACAACAGTGAAAAAAGGGGTTAACATTAAATATAAAGAAGACCAAACTAATAGCAACAGATACAGCAACCAGCTTTAGAACTGTCAATGAGGATATTGAAATGGTGGATAGCTAGGATCAGCTGTCAACAGTAAAGGAACCAGCAGTCAAGAAATAAGTCACAGACTAGCACTTAGTAGAATAGCAATAAAGGCTGTAGAAAAGATATTTACATGCTAGGATGTGTCCATACTATCAGAATCACTCAGGCAATGGTTTTCCCTGTGATATTCTATGAAATTTGGACTTTGAAGAAGCAGGATAAAAAGTTGGACTTTGAAGAAGTAGGATAAAAAGAGCATAGACACTTTTGAATGTTGGTATTATAGAAGACTCCTGATAATACCATGGATAGCCAAGAAAACAAGCATATAAATCTCAAACAAATCAATCCAAAGTTCTTGCTCAAGGCATAAATGACCCGACCAGGCTCAAATTATCATATTTTGGGCCTAATTCTCTGGAGAAGTCTATAATGCTGGGAAAGGTAGAAGGTAACCCGGGGGGGGGGGGGGGACAACCAACAACAAAGTGAATCGACACAATTATATATGACCAATGGATACACCATTGGAAGTTCTGAAGGACCAGGTTGGGGACAGAGTGTCCTGGAAAAACTGTATGTGGTCACTAAGAATGTACAGTGACTTGATGGCACATCAATCAAGCCATGAATCAGGCACACATACAAATGACAATAATATCTACATAATATTTATATAACATTATGATTAATATTATAGTGTGTAGAATTAACTGACATTTCTTGCATTAATTTTAACGGTAGTTGCACTCCATTTTATAGCTAGGAAACTGAGACTAGAAAGAATGATTCATACAAGTTAATGGCTGACCTGTCATCTGAGGCCAGTTCTAGGGCAATATTTTTATCCATTGAACAAAATCCAGATATCAGTCCTTGGGAATGTCCATTGAGTAAAGGTGATTGGGTACTGAGCAAACAAATAGAGAAGGGCAATAATCTCAAAAAACAATCCATGTGAAAGAGATCAATAGCTAGAAAATTACTTCTGGTGCTCAACACAGAAGAACTGTTTAATTCTCTTCAAAAGACCCATTTTAAAATTGACCTAATCTGTTTTATTCATTAAAACAACAAAAAATATTGAAAAAGCAATCCAACCCTTCCCAAAGCAATCGCTCCTGTTATTTGAGACTCTAAGTTTATTAAACTTTCTCCAAAATCTATAAACATGCTGTAGTGCTCAGCTCTTACTTACTGATTTATAAAATAAATTTTGACATGATATACAACAGATCTTCTAAGACCATTGTTCACCAAGCTGATGCTTCCTAGATAAGATCCCATTGCAACTTTTAAAATTTCTGGTCAGTATAGTCTTCATGGTGGCTGGGCATTCTGGAAGTTGCTGTCCTAACACATCTGAACAGTTCAGGTTTTGGGGTGGTTGTGTTACAGGGTTGAAAATCCTTACAAGTACATTCTGCTACTGAGAATAATATGCCATACAATTTATACCTAAGAAACTGGAGCAGCGATATCATGTAGTAATAATGGCAAAGATGAGCAACTTGCAGCTGTCTGGCTTTATACATTTTTTGGTTTATTTTTTTTTAAAAAATCTTCATTTCTTTTATTGACTCACTGGGTGGGGAGGAAGAAAGTGAGTGGAAGACAGTGGGGAGAAAAATGATATCAGAAAATGAGAGAGAAAGGAGGACTAAGCCTACATTGGCTCAGGTTGGGTCCACTTCTGGTTTCAATTACTTCCACAACAGGCATCTGGATCCTGACATACCTAAACTTGTAGGAATGTGGTGACCCCGATCCCCCAAACTAAAGTTTGCCAACCTTTTCTTTCCATAAAAAATGGAAAGCAAAATGTAATTATACTTGAAATTTTTCATACCTAGTGGTAAGTAAATCCATTTCATGTTCATTTGTAAGCAGCCACATGTCAGTTCTGTCAATTTCTACATCTCTCTCTCTCATCTATCTATCTATCTATCTATCTATCTATCTATCTATCTATCACTAAAGTTTTGTAACATTTTTTTTAAATCACTTTAATATGTGCACTTTAATTCCAATACATACATTTGGGTACATGATATTTGACCCAGGGAATTCATCACAAAACCCCAAAAAACTGCAGTTCAGTGGATAACTGGGTTGGGGGCTGTTTGTTTGGAAAATGTAAAACTTGAGGAACTGAACTCAATGAAATGTCCCCTGTAGAGGGTATAGGGAATGGTCTTGAAGGACAGAAGGAAGAGCCATCACCAAGGCAATGGTCAGATAAGCAGGACTTGAGCCCATTCCAAGAAACAAATTTGAGAAAACGCCTCAGACAGGCCCCTCCCTAATTTACATAATGATAAAGTGGGGGGCAGGAAGCACATTCAGACTTTCAAGAGTCATTACTATAATTGTTACAATAAAAGTAGTCCTAACATATATGATATTGGTTTCTCAGTCTAGTTTACCTTACAGGGCTGACACCCTCCTTATCCAATATTAACACTACATTAGGAGCTTTGCTTCCCTGACATCTCCAAGGAACTTGTCAATCTTAAAAATCTATGCAAGTTAAGCGATCTATGATTGTGGGAATTCAAGGGAATGGGGATTGAATAAGAACCAATGGTTTCAATTTACCTTTGAATAATAAAATAGAATTAAGAAAAATTAAGGGGAAAAATGCTTCAAATAAACTGGGAAATGTGGAAGATGCTAAGGTGCTCTTTCCTGTTGAAAAAAGAAACATATTAAAAGAGACCAATATATGAATGGCACAGGAAAACAAAAAGAAAAACTAACACTCCTGTTATGAGGGAGAGTAGCTGTGGCAAATCAATGCAGAAATATCCTCAGTAACCTCAGAACATATAAGCACACTTTATTCCACTGATGTAAGTGCAATAAATAAGTTAAGTCAATGTATAATTCTCAATTTCAACATTCAGAATATAAATTGTTACAATGTGTCTGCCACCTTGCACCCTGGGATTTCACAAGCTTGCCTACTCATCTGGAACATGTACAGCAGACTGGGTTTAGAAATAATAAATAATAATGAGAACAGGCAAGAACAGTAACAAATTTATATTGAAAGAAACACAGCACATCACTAAAATTGAGCACAGATACAGAGAATGTGTGACTGGGAATTTAAAGTCCCTAGAAAAGCTAGTTGGGCCATGACTGGGGAAAGACTCTGTTGTTTAGGCTTTTATGTGCATCACTAAGAGTACATTTTTAAAACAACAGCAACATGCACACAGTCATTTGAAATATAATCTGGATACCTTCTTGGAAGGAAGGTCTATTCTGTTCCATGAGTTTATTCTCTTTGTAAGTGTCTTAATTAGATTGCAAGAAGACCTCTTCAGAAGCTTCCTTTGCATGCTTCCTGAAAAGGAAGAGTAATTAAGGCATTGTGGACACTGAATTTCATTCTAAATAAAGCCATATGCAGTACGTATTTTCTTTTTCTGTTTCTTCTATGAGAAGCTTCAAGCTTGAAATATGGTCAGAACCAATGCTCATATTAGCGCCATGCAGAAAAACCCTTTGTATTTTTCCTTAACAGTTCGCATTCAATTTGCAGAAAGAGAATATTACGTCCTAAGTGTGTCAGCATCCTGAGCCTACCAAACACTGCATGGACCTTCAAGTGGGTATTTGTGTCTGCCATTAGGAAGCAAATACAAAAAGCTAAGGTTTGTGTTGTGATACCCAAGCATTTGTTTTCTCATTTTTTTCATCATTACAGTTTGTACCAGACATCTGTGAATCACTTTCATACTGTTGCAGAGAACATAACACTAATATGGCCTTATAGTCACCAGCTTAACTCAATGGAAATTTTACTTTGCCTTTTACAGATCACTTAGGTCTAATCCCTTACTGTTGGCAGCATTGAAGTATTAAAATTTCTTTGAGTTATACATTTCTTACATAATAATAACTTTGCAGACAAGATTCTGATTCTTTCTATAAAAATATCACATATTAGTTGAAGAGTGACAAACCTTATGATATTTATCTCTTAAATTTAAGAAGCTTAAATTCAGAATGCAAGTCTAAGCAATATCTTTAGCTTAATTTCAAAATACCTGTTTTTTAAATTAAAAATCCACAGTGATCTCATTTTTAGTATAGATTAAGATAAAGTTATGGCATGTGTAGGAAACTACAGTCCTGCCTCAAAATGTTTATGTTAGGGAAACATCCACAAAAAGAACTCATACAAATCTTCAAAGAAAAAAAATGTAGATTTAATTAAATGGATTTTAAAATTAACTCAATCCTAGCCCTAGCCTACAGTACTGCAAAGCTTCTCCTTTTTCCCTAAATTGTAAGTTTCAATATATGTTAGAATGAAGCTACAAAGTTTCATGAATATCATTTTGCTTCTACGGGTAGTCCTCACTTACCTACTGCCTCATTTAATGACTGTTTGAAGGTCATGTGATTGCCATGGCACTTAGCAACAGAGTTGCCAGTCCCAATTGTGGTCACTGAGTGAGGACTATATGTATGAAACTAAACAGATAGTTTTTCCATGCTACAAAATGTCTATGTATCTACAGTGGAAAAGAGAAGAAAATAACTTTGCTTTGATTATTGTAGTATTAAAGCAACAATGGTACAATATCAGAAAAAAAAGAAAGGATTAGTGTAGCACCTGAGTGACTATACCAGTATAGAGAGAATATATATGAGCTGTGTGTCATCAGACTGATAACGATGTTGAAAAATCTTCCAGGAACCTATTCGTATGTGATGATGATTGGCCAAAATCATTGGTAAACATTGGGGCTGAGGCAAAGGCAAATAGACATATGCATTGAGAAAAAACTCACAGTGCTGTTTATCTGTTGAGACAAACCTGCAGTGCTGTTTAGTTCAGGTGAGCCTCCTGGGATTTGAATGGATTTTCAACAGCTCAGAGTTCTGCTTGTCCCACTCTGCACCATATTGGACGCTACTGTGATTTAATTGGATTTAAAATTTACTGATGCTCTACAGTTCTGGAAATTTCTCAAATGCAGCAAAGGATAAAATGTCTAGCTTGAAGTTATTGTTGCCACTGTGCCTAGCCTTGAGAAGTCTTCAGAACTTTGACTAGCTTCATGAAGAGAAAACATGCAGCATTTTGGGGATATCAGTTTTCTGAACTAGGCATTCTCCAGAACATTCAAGAATTGCAAATCCTTGAATTAGCAGCCAGCAAGGCCATACTTGCTATGAATTCCATATTCTAAATCATTTGAAGAATACCAAGCTGAAGAAACCCTCAGGAATATAATTTAGAAAGAAACTGACATTTTCTTGTTGTGGAACAGGACCTGGCTTTATTAAGTGAAATTTAACTAAGGAGCATTCAGATTCCATCAAATCACAGAAGTCTAGCATTGGACAATATTATTTTCTAACCATTTATGGTTAGAGTGTTATGATTATTATTAAGACTTTCATGTGAGGTTGCCTACAGCTTATTTGGAGACTCACATGGGCTTTCTTTGGATCAAACACTGTTCAATATTTTCATTAACAGCTTGGACGATAGAGTGGAGAGCATGCTAATCAAATTCATGAGTAACATATCACTCAGAACAAACACCAATACATTGGAGGATAGGTTCAGCCTAGATTCTCCGTTTGATAAATTGGAGAAGTGGGCTGAAAAGTCAGAAATCAATGCATGAAAATCCAATATACTGAAACAATTCACATAGGAGTAAATAATTAAATACACAAATAGAGAACATGATTGGCTTACAGCAGCTGATACATATGACAAGAGACAAACATTTTTTATACTTGTGTACTCTTTTTTATATACTCTTCTAAATAATCTACAGTACTACACTTGCTTCTGTAGAATATACATTAAAGATTTTTAAAAATATATCACTATTTTTTTCTCTGGGCTCAACATAGCTCAGTCACTATTATAGGTATAGTTTTTTAAAAAGCTGAAGTTTTAGTTGTAAGGAAATATCTGTTGCTTTTGTGCTGTACTATTTGTGAACTATGTCCAATTTCATTCCCCTGGCATGCAGTGTGTTATAATTAGTTGTGTGTGTATATCAGGGTTTGGCAATCTGTGCTGCAGGCCTGCATGTAGCCCTGAGTCTTTTCTTCAAAGTCTTTGACCATTTGCTGAAAATTGATAGCACAATCTCTTAACATTTTGAGGCTGGAAACATATGAAAATCATAATTCAAGTCCTAACATAGACTTAAAAACATTTCAAAAATAAAGACCCCTCTCACTTTTCCTTAAAATAAAGAAAAACCTGCCATCACACTCCAAAATATTTGTGGGACCATCTGTCTCTGATTATGTCTGCCTATCCCACAAGATCTGTCAGGAGGGCTTGCTTTCTGTCCTTTCTATTAAACAATATCATTTGATTAGACCTAGCAAACATGCCTTCTCTGTTGCAGTGCCTGCCCTGTCAAATAGCTTTACCACTGAAAATAGGATGGCCTTTGAAGGGTGAAAACTTGTTTTTTTCCTTCAGGCTAGGTGAGCCCCTTTTGGGGGGTTATTAGTTTGACTGAGATTGGCTGCAGACCCACTATGTTTTTATTTCCATTTTCTTTGTTTTCACTTATGATTTTTATTGAAGAATTATTGACGACTCTGATGTTAGCCATCCAGAATCACATTGTGTGAAAGGGGTGGCCCAACAAATTGAATGAAGAGAAGAGAAGAGAAGAGAAGAGAAGAGAAGAGAAGAGAAGAGAAGAGAAGAGAAGAGAAGAGAAGAGAAGAGAAAACTGAGTGTGGCCTCCAGCCACCAACTGTTTCTAAGAATTGCTCTTACAGAGTCATACTAGGGACAACTTTTCACTGAGTGATAATCAATTCTGGGGCTGGAACTCAACTACATAATACTGCCTAAGCAGCACAGAACATAGCAGAAATGGCAGAGAGTTAGTTAAGTTATTGTTCTGCATAACAGATTTGCAAGATCTTCTTCCTTGTTCACTGTAAGGGAGATGATGATGGACAAATAAGTAAATGTGATTTTGTAAGGCAGACATGTTCCTTTTTAAATTATATATATTTTAAAAGTAAACTGTTCAGTGTCTTTTTGGAAATTCAATAAATTGAAATCCAAGGAAGGAAGGAATCTTTTCCACTGTAGGTCTTTAAGTGTTACAGGATTATGAAGTGGTAGGTTATAAATTTTTCAAAACAGCCATTGTGATGTCATATTTTCCATCAATATAGGAAAAACAATATTCTGTTTCCATTCCAGCTGATTTACACTACACAGAGAATTTTTGAACAAGGTGAATTAAATCCCATACGATTGGCTTCAATTCAGTACTTCTGTGAATGGAAACTTCATGCCGGAACTGGATTGATCAAACCCAGCAAGGAATACTGTATAAATGTACAAGTTTAATATTGGCATTCCCTCCTCCCCCCACTGGTCTCTGGACATAAACCAAACTTTGGATATAATCAAGTCAAGATTATTTATTTATTCATTCATTCAATCAATTTAGGTGCTGTCTGACTCCAAATCAATTCTGGGAGTCTCACAATACAAGGCAATATAGAAACAAAATAGTAAAAAGACTAATTCCTTTTGAATTCTATTTATTTCATTAGACTGCAAGCTACAGTCTTATATCATTTATCTCGGAGGAAGACCCAGGTAATTTTGAATAAATATTCTTCGAGATACAGCTTCAGAATCATTGACTCTTTGTGCCTCTTGTCCTATTGATTACTATGGACATGTAGTGTAGAAAAAACACTGAATGGACCCTTCTTTGTTTCTTTCTTTCTTCTATTTCCCTGACTGAAACATTCATAGGCTGTCCCCTGCTTTCTAAGGAAAAAATACCTTCCTTTTTTGTCCACTGGGAGGACAGAAAGCTCAGACACACAGTTTTCTATTCCAACAGGTAACTGCCTTAATCAACTTCACTTGCTGTTTTTGTACCTTGGATCTAGCTCTAGGTACTGTTACTGGACAGGTTCTGCTTATATATGTACGCCGTACTAAATGCAGACTCCAGCAAATGAACTGGAGGATTCTACCCAAGGCTCTCTCAATATTTTTTCTCTGCAGATATGGACACAATTCTACAATTGCATTGTTATAGATATATGTACTTAACTATATTATTGAATCAAAAGGGATCTAAAATACTTAGTTTTAAATCCAGTGATTTAAGATACACTTACAGGAAAAGTTTTGTTTCTTTTCTAAATGGTAATCTGCATATTTTAATTGAACAGTCCAGCATCCTACCATTTTCAAATTCAAATTATTTGCTTTTAAATAGCTGGTCTAATGTACTAGCATATAATTTGTAAGATCCTTTGGGGTCTCTGTGGCTAGAAAGTGTCACATAATGATATCTCATTATTAAATAAAACGTGCTATATTATAAATTAATTTCTAATGGCATACTTACATCATGTGGCATTATGAAAAGTAATGTGATATTTTCAACATTCTGGTTTTAGGTAAATAATTATTAGAGTTAAAGTCATTTATTAAATTATGTAAGTTTTTATTAGGCCTCATTTAGATGTCAAGCCATTTTTATATTAGTGACTCTGCAGTACGGTAATTACATGACTAGCAATTCATTTGCCACCCCTATAAATAATGATTTTATTCATAGCAAATTTAAATGTATTAGGCCTTCTTAGATTGAAATACTAGGTCTTGTATTTAGTAATTATAATATATAATATATTATGAGTAATAATAATATATAATCCATATATGTTTTGTTTTGTTTTGTTTTCACACAGAAAAATCAGAATCTAGTTTGATAGCTCAGATGTAGGCATTATCCAACTTTTGAAGTATTAAAGGCGTCAACTGTGGAAAATAGAAAAAAAATCCTTATTGTATATATTACATTTTAATAGAAATGTGTTAATTAAATTAATTTACAATGGCGATTGTATTCTGGTGACATTCAATTAGTATATTATTACTATTAGTGTATGTGTAGATCTTCCCAACCAACAACTATGTTCACCATTCTAGAATCTGGTTGCAATAAATGTCTGTCCAAAAACTCTTAAGTTTGAAATGTGCAGTTCAAATCCATCAATAAACATGCAAATTATGTCAAGGATGGAAGGATTCTGTTTTCAATACCACTTTCGGAAACTAATTACCAATTACTCCTCATTACCTCTGGTAAATCTGACTGCTAAAAAAACCAGATGGTACAACATATGCCTAACCCAACAAAGGTTCCATATTCAATCTATGGCAAATAAGTTATCCTGCTTAAAGACTGCTCTCAGAACCTTAAAACTGATACTAATTCCACGGCTGAGCTTCTATCCTACTGAATATATTTTATAAAGCAGAAGCCCTTTTGATTCCTTTCTATCAAAACCAACTTGTGAAGTGAGACTGTGCTTAAAAAAAAGAGAAGCACTCATTTACTCTTGGAATTCCCCAAAACACAGCAAGAACACTTTGTTTTAGCTGCTTACATTCCCTTGTAAATAAATTACATTTATTATATTTGCTCTCTTTCTCTTCAGGCTTCCAAAGTGCTGCAAGCTCTAATTAAATAGCTTGTCCAAAACTTTCTTAACACTCTGTGGAATAGTTCCATTCAAAAATCATTCTGCTGCTTTTGCTCTCACTCTCCTGCTTTGCTCTTTCTTCATTCTTCATTAGAACAACATCTGCATGAAAACACAATATTACTATCTTGGGAGTTCATCTGCCTCTGTTGATTATGCTTTTCCCTCCCTTAAAAAGTCATAATCTTGATTGCATTTCAGTTGCTGCCAGACTATCAAAGCTCCCCTTTTTTTTAAAGGGGGGGGGGGAATCAAAAGGCACTTCAGCAAATTAAAGTGGGTGTGGTTGGTAACCAGAAAGAAAATCTCCACAAAAATTCAGGAATTAATGTTGATATTTCAGAGCAAGTGCCTTATGCTTAAACAAGGCATTAATTTATTACGAAGATGATAGCTGCTTACCCCTGTCAGTGGTTTTAAAAAGTTTTGTTACATAGAAACTTTGTGATAGATTGCTCCTAGGAACACTGCACTTTATACCTCCAAGAAGGAAATATTTTTGTTTGATAGTGAAAGGATAATTGAGAGAGAACTAGTCCCACCTCTATTGACAGGAAATCACAAAACTTGCTTTTGAAAATGCATTACAATCATCCAAGAAAATCAAGACAGTCTTATTAGCCTTGAGATTTTCCAAAAATGTTTTAGGGAACCTGTGTGTTCTGGTTGACCAAGTTTATTCCACCAGGAAGCTCTATGGGAGGATCCTAGGTAAGATAGGCACTTGCAGAATGAGGCTGCTTTCCTGCTATGACTTGCCCCCATAGACATGGAGTTCTGCAGTGTGGTCTTCCAATTCCTCAATTAAGAATGATCCTTAAAGTGAGACAGTGGGCCTGTAGGCTTATAAGGAAAGCTATACCATCTGTTTCTTCACTGTGGCTTTTGGTGCAATGGAAAAGGTAAACAGAGTTCAGATTTCCTAAATAGTTTGTTTCAAGGCACACTTCTTCAGAATGAGGCATTGATCTCAACTTATAAGGATGGCTAGAGTGAATGAGTGGGGTAAATACTGCAAGTTATGTACCAGGGGTATTTTTTCTTGAGATGGAAGGTATTGTAGGAATATACTTGCCACCTTTGCCAATCCATCACCAGCGTTATTGGAAAGCTCACCTCATGTCCCTCAGTTAACTTGTTGGTTCTCAAGTAGGCAACATGTTCTAGAAAGGGGGGGGGGGAGAGATAGGACTCTGCTAGCCCCTTTTCTGATTAACACATTTGATTAAAAGTATAAGCTTTCATGAGCTTTAGCTGACTTCATGAGATGCACAGAGTGGCTTCATGGTTCATCACAATATATGGCATTATTCACTTATTGGAAGACAGCCCTCTCCATAAATTGGTGTCTAAGTCCTCTCATTATAAACATCTTCCTTCTAGCTGGGCCAAGTATGGTTTTAAAGATAAAGAACAATAGGAAAAGAAAGTTAAAGATACCATCAACAGCTGTCAGCTTGACAGCAGATGACGCACGCCCAAAATTACCTGCTTATACTGTAGCTTCACCACTATAGTTACAAGGTTTGCATTTCCATTTAAATTATCAAAAGAATTACTTCTGCTGTTCCCTAGACTCTTTTGTTCCTATTTTGTTTTCTTCTGCTTAGTTTATGCTGGTCTTTGACCGTAATAAAAATTTGATTTGAATCTGCTAAGTTTTCTAACAAACAAGAATATAGCTAAGCTTCACATTTACAACCTTACATCAGGTCTCTGTTGCATTGATTTCAACCTAATGTTTTGAACTGAGAACAAACTCAGCTACTCTAAAATGCCAATGCTCTCATAGATATTACATATACATTTGGGAGAAAAAACTGAAAAAAGAAAAAAGCGTTATTGATTCACAAATTACATTTTAAAAACATCTCAAATTTCCTTTTCATATAGACACTATGGAAAAAAATTCTCATTACAGCTCAAAACATGTAATCATCTTCAATGTATCCTACTTTTGTAAGCTGGCAAATACTGAATTTGCATCCAAAAATGTGATACTGCAACACTTCAATGTTACATTTTACTTTGTTCCTGTGGTCCTTAAAGTTGTTAGTACAAAATATGTTACTTGCATTAAAGTGGGAGCGGCAGAAACGTTTTTTTTTTATTAGACAAAATTTTACTACCTGCAGTAAGAGAAAAAAGGCACTGTTTTTGAATTGCTGGCCCAGCCTTATGGAAAAGTGTGCTTTTAGAATTAATGCTGGCTCCATCTCTTCTAATGTTCCAGAAAGTACCAGAGTATTTGGTAAATAGTTTGCTATTGCCCTTTTTGGATTTACTAAATTGATTTAAATGTTTCTGTTATTTTATTTTGGGGTTTTGTCTGTTATGATTTTACTGTATTGGCTTTCCCTTATTGCTATTATTATAATTCATTTTGAATAATTTTGATTACAAAATTAAAAGCTTTAAAATGAAAGGTAATTAAAAGGCTTTTTTTTTTTTTAAATCAACCCTCCCCAGAAGGTGTGGGTGGGGGGGAACCAGGGACAAACCTATAAACCTCACCTTTACTGTACTCACATGGTATCACTGCCATGCTTTCTGTAACTCTCAGTGGCTGAACTTAAGAACAAACAAACCAAAAAAATGCTCACCAGAAAAGCATCCTCCATCCTTAATCTCTTTAGTCTCATCTAAGCCCCCATCATTCTCTAACCAACATGCCCAATAGCACAGATTATATAAAAAGCAGGCAACATAATCTAGAGGGACCTCTCTGAAGAAAACTGGGCTAGAAAAATATGTTATGACTTAAGAAGTCATAGCTATTGCCCATATTTCCCCTAACCCATCAATTTATAAGGTGGCCTTACCAAATTCTCTCTTTTCGTATCCTTCAGCATCCCCCCATCATAATGAAAGCATGCCTTACTAAAGTGTTGTTTTAAAGATTACTGGGATAATGCATTTGCAGCTCAGCTACATCATGAATGGAGCTATACAAATACCAAGCATTATGACGATGATTACAGCAAAGGCTACTGCTTAACTCTTAGCCTCCAAAGAATTTTAGATGCCTGGCAGACATCGTAAAAGCAAGGCACAGTCGAAGGGTAAGGGATGATTTCCATAAAACAAGCAAGACATTAGTGTGGAGCAGGGAAGCTAAGAATGAAAATAATATGAAACGACAATGGCTTGGGAAAGGCTTTACAGAACTGGAGGGATGAAGAAGAATCTGAAGCATGGAATAATGGATACATGATGCCCTGGGTTGAAAAGGATGTTTTACACAGAGACAGGGTAAAATCAGGAATGAAAAAAACAAGAAAAAAGAAAAAAAAAAGGGTACAGTGGCAGCAGGATTCTGCAGTCATGATTTGAATGCTTGTAGCATGTTTATATTTCTGCTTGAAAAAATGTATGTTTGCAGCAAATACAAGTGTATAGTGGTCCTTGACAGTAAATATAACATAAAATAAAATGTCTGAGAATTGGAACACTTCAGCTGATGGGAGATAGCTGAAGATGTCTCAGATGTGAGCTGGAGATGAGATGAAGGTAAAGTTATGAGAACAGGGAATATAAAAAGATTACCAGGGTATGTTTGTAGTTAGTGGGTCTTGAGGATCAACATTTTGTTATATTGTAGTGCATTGTTGAGATTTATTGGTCAAAAGAAGGAAAGGCTACCAGAACAACGGACAGAAGAAGCCTGCCTATGAAACAGAATCAAACAGAGAAGCAATCCCAGAATATAGGTGAAATATGAATACTGCTGGAACCCAGGAACACCTGTGAGGTTCCCATAGAAGATGAAGGAGGAGAGATACTGCAGAACAGTTGTCAGGATATTGGAATCCTGTAGGAGAGAGGAGACTCAACAATGCACTACAATATAACAAAATGTTCATCCTGAAGATCCACTAACAAATATGCCCTAGTAACCTTTTGTTATTCCCTGTTCTCATGACTTTACCTTCATTTCATCTCTAGCTCACATCTGAGACATCTTCAGCTATTCGAGTTTCAATGTATTGGTTTTTGTCCTCTAATACAACTTTGACATGGATGCAGTCTAGCATACTTCATTGAGAGTGTGATTGCTGATACGGGTTATACATGGGATCTGCAAAAGAAGCTCCTTTTGCCTACTTTAGCCTGCTGTGGGCACCCCTCTCTCCTCCAACCGCTGTGAACTGCCTTCATGAACATTTGGTCTTGAGCTATAGGCCAGACTAAACTTCTAGATTCTGCAGAGGTATCTGCTTTGATAATGTCTGACTAGTGCTTTACAAAGTGCTTGTCACATCTGGATTACTCTACATGGGGCTTGAAAGTCATTTGGAAGCAATAGCTGTTCTAGAAAATAGCTGTACAAGCAGTTATGGATGCACATCAATAATCTGTGTCAGACTTCTGTTCTGAAAGCTGTACTGATTACACTAGTCACAACATGGATTATAATGGGTGTTCTAAACAGACTTCTTCATGTTGAATTCAAAAACAAAATCATAGCAACATGTTTTGCTATCAGGCTTAGTTTTTTTGTGATCCCATCTTCATTATTCTATTATTTTATAACATTATGATACTATACTGTTAACATACCACAAAACTGTGTAAATCATTCTGATATTTTCTGCTATATGTATGTGGTAATCTTTAAATCTCAGAAATGAAATTTCACTCCACTTATCAAAAAAATGCTATTGGGTTGTAAAGTGATTGACCAAGGTAAGAACTGGCCCTCTCACATTTGCTGTATGACATGTTAAACTTCTAACAGGATGGTTAAAGGGTCCACACCATATGCTATTTGCTGTTCCTATGGTTTGGAGGAAACCAAAAGACCAGACATCAAATTGTTATTGTCATTTCTACCTAATAAGGACAGTGATGAATTCAACTAATTCTTGTCCCAAGATGATGGACTTTTTGTAAATATGATTTATAAAGATGTTTGTTCAGTTATAGAGGCTCTTGGCCATGAACAAAATGTAAATGGAGCAGTGCTTGTTCATTGACTCCTTGAAAATTAGCTTGAAAACTGTCCTTTTTATATAATAGAAATAAATTACCATCTGTACCATTAACTCATGATGATAACATGAAGGAGTCATATGAGAAAGTGAACCTACTTTTGGAAAAGATCCAGTATGAAAAATATAAATGGAATATCTACAGAGATCTGAAGGTCATTGGACTTCTGCTCAGACTGCAGCTTGGATACACAAAGTAATGTTGTTTTTGTTGTTATGCGTGAGGGGCATTTTCCCATGGGCTTAATATCTCTATTTTAATTACTTTATTTTGTCTTGGGACAGGACATTGCATGAGAAATGGAAGAGTTAGGGTTTCTCACTTAATGCAGTCCTGATCCTGGGATATGAACATGCAGAGACAGCCCTTTAACAGTGTGCCAAGGATTTGGAAACCCCATTAGACCTGGCTGCAATACCCAGAGATGTATTCTTGAACAGTCATTCACCTTTTTTCAACCCAGTTCAATATCTAAGCCAAATAACAATTCCAAAATTCAAGATTTAATCCCTTCCACACAGCTGTTCTCAAGGGTTTGATACAGGATATTCTAATACAGGATAATACAGGATATTCTATTTGAACAAAAACTTTGCCCCTGTGATGAGCGAGTCCCTAAAATACTGACCCACATTCTTTTATATTGTTCCTATTACAGAGATTCCTGGCAGTTAATAATACCGTAGGTACTCAGATTTCCAGTCCAACTGGATCCATTTTATTTACAGTTGCTACTATCCAATCAATTTGATCTTATTTCTCTTAACATATCTAAGTTTTGCTTTATGTTTTGTAAAATGCGTCACACTGTAATAGTATGTGGGAAAGACCTTGGGAGACAGAGTGAAGAGATGCTGCCTAGGGAATGGTCAGATAAGAGAGAGCATAGCCTGCAGCTGGATAGCGGGCAGAGCAAGAAGCTCAAAAGGGACCCTCCCTAGTTTCTCATACTGTAAAGAACACGGCAGAAGATTTGTACTTTCAGACATGCAAGATTCTGTTAAAGTAGCCTTAAAATAAAGTAGAATTAGCTCATCTGGTTATGTTTCCTGTCTGGTCTGCCTGGAAAGACCATGGTCACACTAGTTTTATAATCATTGGGATTTGCTGTGGTTTTTATTTGCTGCCTCACACTTTGTTTTCTTTCTGATTTTGACCTGGTCTATGACTGTATCATATCCTATTTTATCTCCAGTAGGAACAGGAAAACCTTACATTCAGAAAGAATAGCCAAAATGTACATCACTTGTTCCAGAAAAAAAGAGTCCTTGTCACTGGCCATTTTCTAAGCTTTCAGAGTGCTCTCTACATCACGGCCAACCTTCTGGTTCTTGGTAGCACTCTGCCAGATGCCAGTCCTCTAGGGTCTCTGCAGTGGAATTCAGGAATTCCTCCCTGGCCTATGGACCTATGGACCATAAGAACTGCTCAGTTTTTCCTGGCCTATGGAACATGAGAACCACCAGTCTACTTTCTGGTTTCTCCATCATAGTCTTTCTTGCTATGCTACTAAGCCCCAGGTTTATGCACTGAGACTGGCCTTCTTTTAGAGCACCTTGTGCCTCTTTTTGACTGCTAGTACCTGGTCTTGTGGCAGAGAAAATGGACCCACATCCAGCCTGTTATAGCTTAGCCAAAACTCTAAGCTTTGGAGCAACCCTTCCCAGGTATTGCCACTCCAAGTAAGCTCACCTTAATGAAAGCCAGCTGGTATTTCCTTTCCATTAAGGAGATTCCCCAGGGTTTCTACCTTCATTAGGTTACTGCCCAGCATTGGCCTCCACTTGTCTACCCTTTCTCATCAGAGCCTGTTTAACCTGAAGTTTCTGGCATCTCTCAAGATGGTTCCCACCTTCTTGTGTGGCTTTTTTTCCCCCCTTGCCTCTTTTCTTCCACTGGAACAACCCTGGTGGTTGTGGTACCAGATATGCTTTCAACTGAGGAGGATAAAGAGGAAATGGATCCAGAAACATCAAGGGACAGCAGACTTGTCTATGGATATTCCAGCAGTACTGGAGCCATTCTGACATACCCAGCAAGTTCACAGGATCCTAGCCTAAACTCACTGACAATAACTCAGACTCAGGAGTTCAACCACTTAGTCCAAGGCAATGGCACTTATGAAGATCCAGACTCAGAGAGCTGAACTGCATAGATCTGAGAGGCTAGACAAATGGTATAAGAGTGCTAACAGGAAATCAGATTGTGCAGCTACTGTTTCAGGAATATCAACTGTGTACTGGGTGGAATCTTAACATGGCTAAATTCTTGTGAATTTTCAGCTTGGATGTTGCTGACAACGACTTCTCAAAAACTCAGATCTTACTTGGAAAGATCATGCACTGCTGTGTTTTGGATCTTGGATTTCCTCTGACCTTGTCTCTTGCTTCTCCTCTGGGTCCAGTACCTGATTTACAGCTTACCACTCTAGATGCCTGTTTGCCTGTTTGACCACAAGAGCAGTCTGACCGCAAAAGGACTTTTTTCAAAGACTGTTTTACTCCAGCTAGCTGCTATAAAGCCTGAGCTTGCTTATCTCTGGCCTGTAACAGATCATAGCTTGCTAATTTGCTTCCTGGCAGACAGCCATGCTGGTACAGAAAATCCACTCTGGATGGCAATGCCTCCACTGCCACCACACTTCTGTTAATGGCATCAACTACTTTTCAGCTTCTTGGCTTTTTAGTTTCTGTACCTCTTGTCTGAGGCAGCCCAGCTTCTTAAAGAGAAGATTCTCATTTCTACCAGGGCATAAGCACTAAGGAGGTACAGGTGCACCTGTTCTATTGAATAAGGACACTTTTTCAGATCAGCCAGAATACTGGAAATGTGGACAGTCAGAGGGACTGCAAATCAATAGAGAAATAGAAAACAGGAAGAACACAATGCATATACACAAGCATACTATAGAAAAGCAGAAGCTTCATTTTCAAGGGAAGAAAAGTTTCCAGCAATTAGAGGATCTGTTTGGTTACTATATTATTCTAGATTGCTTTGCAGTCTTAGAACGTCAAACTTGATTATTTGCTATCTTTAGCTAGAGGTGCCAGGAATTGAACTAGGGACCTTTCACACAAAATATTCATTCAACCTCTGAGCCAGCTTTCTGGCTATTAGTTAATAATGGACAGCAATGGTGCTATCTCTGAGAGCTCTTTTTTTTTTTTCTTTAAGCACATAAAATGGTTGGGTTAATTTCAGGTGTGCTCCCTGAAACAAAATAAGTGCAATGTCATCAGTATTATTGTACTGAATTATGTCTATCCTACTGAATATAATACAGCTTTTTGTTTTTGGAGGGAGGCATTATTTCCCCTTTTAAAAAGGGGAAAGAATTCACATTGTTAAAGTTAATTGCTGGATTAAATTGCCATTTGTCAATAGTGGTGTAATTTGTAATATAAATTACAGCAGTGTAATTTCAAGCACATTTTATCAATACATTTCAAATGATTTAATAACAATATTTCTACAAAATAAACAAGACCGCTTTTTCTTCCTTGAAGCTCATAAAAAAAAAAAAAAACCTGAAGGCTTTCATTGGTGCAGTAGCCAGCTCTGCAAAATTCCTAGTAAATAAATTATCACCAGGAGTCTCAAAATCCATTACCATAAAAAAGCCATTTTTCCCTCCCTAATCGATTGCCTGCTGTGCTGTTGCTAATGGGACTGTACACACATGTTGCATAGAGAGAATTCATTTGCAGGTTCCTCTTAGTTTCATTTTTCTATTTTTTTTTTCTATAGAGTTCCTCACTAAAATTCATAAATTAGCTGGTACATAAAATAAGCACTTTGCTGTGAACACATTGGGGGTCTGGAGGTGTTAGAAAAGAATTTCCTATTCTAATGACAGGCAAAACAGAAGAAAAAGAGAAAGATGGAAGTCAGGCAAGTCCATGGTTTCATCCTTTGTGGCCTGAAATCTGCTCAATTATTAAAATCTGTAACCCAGATCCTTTGAGGACATTATCTTTCCCAGAAGGCTGCTTACTGGTCAAGTGGAGATGAGTGTCTTCTTATGTCCTACCTGAACTTTGGAGTATCTACCTTTCAGACTTGTTACATATCAGAGAATATATTTTTTAACTTGAACCTTTACATTACTTTCAATCTTTCCATGTTTTGAAATGGGTTGATGGTGGCTTTTAATTTTGGTTGGTTCTTTATCTCTTTTTAAATTTATAATTACTATCTGTTGTTCGCTACATCAGTGGCTTGCTAATGTCTTCCATCTATGTTGAATTATACTTTCCATAATTCCCAGTTAGCATGGACAGTATTCAGCTGTGCTGTGAAAACTGTGATGTGATCTGGCACATTTGGGAACTGTCACCTTGAGGAGCACTACTTTGGAGCAATACACATACAAACACACTCACACACATACAGCCATTTTATAGGTATTTCAGGCGTTACTGTGTAGATCTTCTCACCTTTTAAGTAGCAAGTTACATATAAACAGATTATATAAATAAGAAACTTTTTCATTACATTTTCCTCTCAAGATAAGTTGTTTCTGCCATTGCTAAGTTGGGGAAATGCTATGTATGTTTGTAGGATTTTATTTAAGAACAAAACATTCTGTCGTACATACACAAATAATGCATGGCATGGATTTATTAATTTCTCCTACAATCCATTACCCAGAATGTTCATCAAATAAGTGGAATCCAGGGTGCTTACTAGAATTTTAGAAATCCCTGGGCTGAAATAGTCTGGATAACTTTTAGAAGACCATTCCTTCCAGGATTAAAGCAACTCCAAATTTGTTGGCATTGAGGAAGGCCATTAAGACCTAGATCCACCAGGAAGCCTTTGGAGAGTAAAGTGGATATACTGCAGCTCCTTGTTTGTGTCTTACACCAAGGCACAAACAAAGAAGCAAGACTTACAGAGTCTTTTATAAGCTGGTTTTAATATCATGATTAGGAGTAAAGTCCTGAATCTTGCATATTGTGATAGGTATTCCAACCTGCATTTATTTATGAGTTATTTAAAATGGAGTTACTCTGAATAATTTGAATCACTTCTTCCCAAACATTTTCCATCTAGATTGAGCTGTCATTTACCAACTCGTTCCTTGTCTCTTGGTTGCTTATATTACATTTTCAGCCTTGTTACAATCTGTCACATCTCCCTGAAGCTTGTGATGTCTATATTGGAGAATGTTTCCTCAGAGCAATAGGACTAATGATTATTAAGTATTATCAATGTATTGTTTTAACCCTTATTATGGATACAGTAAATGTCATTTAAAAGTGGTTGTGATTGAAGTGGCTTATAAACCTGATAAATAAATTAATAAATAAATTAACCTGGTAAATAAATTAATAATACTCTCTGGCTGGTGTGGGTCTTCTGGGCTGTGTGGCCGTGTTCTGGAAGTTTTGTTTCCTAACGTTTCACCAGCATCACAGATGCTGGCGAAACGTTAGGAAACAAAACTTCCAGAACACGGCCACACAGCCCAGAAGACCCACACCAGCCATCGTATTCCGGCTGTGAAAGCCTTCGACAATACAATAATACTCTTTATTTCTCCATTTCTTTCCCTCCTTCCTGGACCTCATATCTCTATTGTATTAAAAAATTATAAAGAGTTTACCCAAATGAACTATATAAATTATAAAACAGCAGTTGTTTTGAAAAGGACTATATGCACTTCCCCCAAAGTCTCAGATGTAGCCTCAAGAGTTTCTCCAAAATTTTCTGCCAAATTGTAAATATTAATAAATTCATGGGGAGTAATTATATTAATGGTTCGATTTAGCATTAATTAATAGTTCAGTTGAAATAAAATAAGACAGATTTGTTTGGGTCCTGTTTCTAGTTACATCTTTGCCATAGGCCCACCCTTTTTTAAAGCAGAGATTGAGAAGCCTGTTACTGAAAAGCCATGTAAAGCCACATTTCTAAAACTGTTTCATTCCCTTAGTTAAGAGTAACACTGACATTCCTTTCTCTTTTGCTCTTTTTCTAGGTAAGTGTCTAGTTTGTTAATGTAAAAGTTGGGGAAAGAAGTGCATCAGAATACAGATCTTTTCATGTTAAATGTTCTTCTGATGGACACAAGAAGCAAATAAATATGTGGTAAGTTTTCATGCTATATTGTTCCTTCGATAAAGTCAGAACATCTTGACAATCTAATCATGTCTGCCTATTTTAAGTATTCATTTGTCCTAAACTCTTAGAAGGCTTGCACAGGACTTCAAAATGGGGATGCTCTCAAACAACAAGGTTCTACCACTTCATTGACAGAATATTTAAACAGTTTATCACCTTTGGCCATCTCAGCCACAGAACAAAAGGGTGTTACATATCTTTTCAGTTAGGGGCTTGTACCTAGAGATGTTTTAAGCAAATGTTGACAGCTTTGCTATATCAGGCAAGAACATGATTTAAATGCTTGTAGATAGGTGCTCATCTCTTCATACCCCTGGGAAATGACATTTGATGAAAGCCTAAACTTGGTTGCCATGAATGTTTAGTAAGATTAATAAAAACCTTTTCAGCATGGCATGCTATCTTACTGTAGCCTCTGTGCATAGAATTTATAAGAATCGTTGTCTGAATCACCAAGAAACCCTGTTACTTTGCTGACCATCCATAGAGTGTTCTACCCTGCAGAATGATTCTGACTTAAAATTTAGTACTTCTTGGCAGTCAACAGAAGTTTTTTTTTTCCCTTAAGTGAACTATTCTCAAAAATTAATTGTCTTGACAGAGTTCTCTGTAATGCTTAGAGACTAAAGCCCTTAAAAGTGTTTTGTGTTGTTAATTAATAAAAGCCCAGTGCTGAACTGTGCTCACAGGCATTTTGAAATGCCTTTCTGTGAAATGTGTAGCATAGGAGACTTGATCTCATTATCAGTGTTAATTTCCTTTATTGTTATTAAAGGGGCATTGCTTTCAAAAATCAGGAACATTTATTTCGTGTGTTTCTCTTATTAATTAAAACGTGAAACAAATCATTTTAAAAGGGTAACATTTGCCTGAATTATATACCCACTCAAATGTTGGATTGAGTCATTTTATCTTTTAGTTTCAAAAGTAGGTTTTATTGATGGGTGGGTATGCTGGCTAGCTGTCTGGTTGTCCAAGATGCATTTGTCCTTCCATTAACCCAACTTGGTTAGTGTGTGTGTGTGTGTGTGTGTGTGTGTGTGTATTGAAAGTCATAAATGAAAACTTTTGAACACGTGTTAAAAGTACCATGTCACTTAAAAATGAACCACATGGAAGTATTTTATTTCCAGATCCTGTCTCACAGATCACAGAACCCTAGACATATCAAAATGATTAATTCAAAAGCTGTAGAAAGCTTATACATAAAGCCACCTGTTTTTCCAGTCTCATTCAATCACCATCAAGAAGATACAGCTCATTTGCTTCCTGTTGTCTTCATCGGCAAACTTTCCCCAATGTTCTACATCTTCATTTGAGGGAATCTGGCCTGCATAATATAGCAGATGCTGAAGAAATTTCAGATTTAAAAATACCATATTGGATAAATGTTATATTACGAGCTGGCATTGATTTAACTCATCAAACAATGTGACTATTCTTTCACAATGGGCTTTAATGCAGACAGCCATTTCTTTTTGAACCTTTTTTCTTGTCCATGTAACTGCAAATTTCCAAATATCCTTGCATCTTTGTAGACATATAGAATCATAGCATTAGAAGGGCTATATAGGTCATGAAATGCAATACTCAGCAAACAAACCCAAATTAAAACATCTCTAATGGCTAGCTGGCTTCTGTTTCAAGAAACCCATTACAGGAAAGCTCAACATCTTCCTAGGTTTTGGATTTCCTTGCTGAACTGCTCTTACTATTAGGAATTGTTTTCCTATCATTTAGAATTAATATTAGAATAACTTACATCCCTGTTTCACAAGCTACACTCTGGAATAATAGAGAACAGCTCCTAGCCACTTTTTGTGTGACAGCTATCAGGTAAGTGCTAACTTATCTCCCCTTAGTATCCCCACCCTATCCTCAGGGTTAAACTACTGTAATTTACTCCATTATTTATTTCCAGGCCCTTGACTGTTCTCATTGCCCTTATCTCAATTCATTCTCATTTGTTCCAATCCTTAAACAGAGCTATTTCGAACCGGACACAGTACTTGGCATTGAGTTTAACTAATGCTCAGAGATCTCTATATTGTGGAATTTCTTTCTCTGGCAAACAATGCTAATTTGGAAATATATTCTGGTATTGTGATTCTGCTTGCTTCCATTGCCATATCTAATTTCTTGAATTGGGTAATAACCATAATCGCAACAGCCATTTCAGATAAGCAAATTACTACAAAGACATAAAGGAAATGGGGGAGAATACATTGAATGGGAGTAGCAACATTACAGAAAAAGGTAAATAACAACTTTATAGGTTGTAAGCTGGACCAGCTTTCATATCAAGAAGAGGTGACAAGGGAACAAGTATCATGGTTTAAATGCATTAATCTCTATTCATATGTTTGGTGGCAACAGTGCAAGAATGGTCATTATTACACAAGATGAATGTAAGAGAATCCAGCTAATGCACGCAAATTACTGTGATACCCATTGAGAATTGTGTGAACATTAGAGCATAAAGAAAAGCCATCAGTATGAGTCACAAAAGGCATTTTACTTGCTTATTGTGACAATTGTAATTTAGTTAATTGTATATTATCTCAATGTTTTATAGCATAATAATTTTTAAAAGACACTTTGCCTCCAGACTAACACTTTTTTAGGCAAAGCCACCTATATTCAGTCAAAAAGGAGATTTTGAGTGTACCAGATTTTTTTTTTTTAAAGGTGCGATACCCAAAAGTTTTCCCAAGTGCTTTTCTTCAATTATAACAAAATTCCAAGGCTGAACAAAGGCTTTCTGCTGCTTAAAACAAAGGACAAAATGCTGTGCCTGTCAGAGACTGGTAGGTTGTCTGGCTTTTCTACATATGCAGCATTCATATAATATTGGTATTTACAGTCCCGAGTGAAGCCATTTTCTGTAAATGCTATGGGTTTAGAATCTGGTGCATGGATCAAAAACTCTTTAATGTCCTGTTGGACTGTGTAGTTCTTCCATGAATAAGTGTTTTTAATGTGTCCAGCTTTCTATTTAAAATGGAACTGAGTCCAAGGTAAAAATTAAGGCTTAATTGATTAAATTGATTTTTGAGGATATCACAAAACTGTGGAATGCTGGATGAGAAGAGGGTAGAACTGAAAAAAATATCCAGAAGAGTAGGCAGTGGGCAAGAAAAAAGATTGGTCTTAATAAGAGACATGTGAAAAAAGGAAATAATGAATTTGCTGACAAAATTAGATGTCCATATCAGTTAAAAGCTTATATATAACTACAGCAAGGTGTGTGTGTATGTGTGTGTGCGCACGCACACGTGCATGTGTATGTAGGGATAAATTGCATTTGAATCAGGGAGATTTTAGTTTTTAATGTTATAACTTATCCTTTCCAAACGATCATGCTGGTAAATGTCACAGCAAACAGCTGGCCAATAGGTGATGTATTCAGTGATATTGGCATCAGGGGGAAGTCAGCATGGACGGCCAATAAATCTGCTCTGGCTTAATGATGAGTCAGAAGAAAAATGTTATTAATACTGAAAGTGCAAGCCGAATGTCAGCCCACTGTGATTAGTTACACATCATGTGGGGCAGTGAATTTCAGCTGCTAGTCAGTGCAGGCTGTTACATCTTCCAGTGTCCTCATTCTTCACGCTTAATTTTTACTGCATTTTTCCACTGATGGAGACAAATATTCTGTGTCAGAATGAGTCTTTTTATTTCTCTAGTAAATCAACACTCTTCTAAGTGCAGCTTGTGGATTGAAGCAAATAGAGGTATGTATAGCTATCCCCTATATAGTGAATCTTTGTCTTTAGATCTTTTCAGAGGTAGCAATGAAGGATGGATGATCCATCCCTCAGGCAATGAGGGATGGATGAAGAGAAATAGGGGTACCCCCCCAAATCAAATGCAAGGACTGGCACATCTATAGAAAACCTGTACTTGTACACTAAGGAGTGGCTTTCCTACAGATCTAATGAATGTGCATGTGTTAGGAAGAGCCACACACATAACTTAAACTAATACCTGAGCTTAGCAATCATTTACCTGTCTTTGAACATCTTTATACATTTAATCTAAAGAAGAAATTCTGAATTCATTTGTGTGTGTTTGTGTGTAGGTCTCTATTTGTATACAGATCCAAATTAATGAACATTTGGAACAAAAACAGCTCCTGTAATTCTTTCACATCACAGTTGTAGTAGGAATCCTGTGGAACCAATAGATCTCTTTAAAAAAAAAAAAACTACCTTTTTTCCCCCTCATCCTTTGTCTTCCAGTCTTAGAATCTATAAAGAGCCGTCAAAAGACTTTTGAACTATTTTCCCTTCTCTATAACTATTTTTCATACATAAATAGTAGAAGTCCCAGGTACTCATCTGATTTTCTTTCCTAGCATCATGTTTAATGTGAAGAAGTGGCCCTACCTTGATATATTGGTATAAGATGGGTCAGAGAGAAACTCTGACAGGCTTTTGTCCCTAGAACCCTAGAACAATAAAGAGCATTTGTGAAATTCCTGCCATGCCTGTGTCTTAACCTTACCGTCTTCAAAGGGCTGACATCAATCAAGACTGATGTCAGTTCTTTGCGGTTGGCAAGATCAAGAAACAGGCATGGAGGGGTTCCAGGAGTGCTTATTATTTTACTTTGAGTTCCTTTCTCATGCTTTCCTCTTTCTCTGGACTGAATTACATTTTCTGAAAGTCCCCTCTTAACAGCTGACTCATTCCCTCCCAATCTCCAAGGCCAGGTCTACATTCTTCCACATCTATTCTCCTCCATCCCACTTCTTTTCTTTTGTGTGTATAATGTAACATCAGAATAAGAGGTCATGGCTGTGTCTGTGGAAACACAACAGCCAAATATTTACTGTTAATATTTAACATGACATGATGATATTTTGAGCTGGTGGACTCTTTCCCTCTGTTTTCATTTTCTAAAGTAGCCATGAAGAGAATATTTTACATCTATTTTCTATCATGGTTTATTTTATGTGTGGTCAGGTTTAATTATGCCTTATAGTGTATATACATGAAGGTCTGGGGGAAAAGAATGAGTCTTCAGCAGAAGCCTAAATGGTGTTACCTAAATGGTGCTGTATAAATGTTTGCATTATGTAGAATAGATTCCCAATTATATAATATTGGACATTTTCTTCTCTCAGGCTTCTGTCAAGGCTTTGAGGCTTCTCTCTCTTTTTTATCATTGGCTTCCTAGTTGCATAGTCTTCTGATTCTTAAAAATGTTGGTCATGGTTACTTTACAAAGAAAGCACTGTAACATATGTGGCCCAACGCATATATCTTTTAGAACATATTGCAGAAGTATCAGTGTGCTATTATGATCTATTCATGATCCACAAAAGGATGAGAGATCAAGGAAATGTTAATATAGAATTCTCTTTCAGCTTCCTTTCCTATAAAATGAATTCTATAATCCTTCTTATGAGAAGATCAAAGTATGATTATACTTTGTTCTATTTACAGAGGACTAGTCCTTTGTTGGAAAGATTGTTGGGCACAGTTCTCTATTGGGAGAAGTACAACTATAGTCTAAAAATGAAGCACTTTAACGAGCAGAAGCAGAGGTAATGAAGACATCCATCAACAGTCAATACTTCCTAGCCAAATCATAGTAATTATTTCTAAATTTTCACTTATATATAAAAATGATAACATGCAAATATTAAAGCAAATCTATATTCTCTTTTGTCCTTTTTTGTGCACAGTATAAAACTGGTTTGATCTAGGTCATAATGAAGATGAATTGTAATGTCTGGAATAAGTTTCCAATTATTAAAATGAGTAGGGGAGCCTAACTAAACCCTTCTTATTCTATTATTTTATTTAAAAAGTAGAAAAAGAAATAGAAATAACTCTACCCTATATGCAACAATCTATGAGCTTCCAGTATGGAACTAGAGACTGGTGTTTTTTTTAAAGAATCAGCCTTCTGAATATAGATAAATTTTATTAATGTCTGTCAGTGACCAACAGGGGGAAAGAAAAGGTAAAGTAAGATTAAGTGTAAAATATGGCATTAGTAACAGAATAAAATACTGTAAGTGATAGAACAGTGTGCACTATAAGAGCTATATAATTATTGGAAAAAAAATTGTATCTAAATCTTAAAAAGGAAGGAAATATTCAACATAATAAAATAATTTGACAATATAAATATTAATCATCCTATTGAATTTAAAAATCTAGAGTATTAATCATTTTAAGTATTAAAATATAAATACAAGAGTAATTACCAATGTAAGCCTAAGACCAATTGTTCATGCACATTCACCATTGTTATACAAAGCTTGGCTAAAGTTGGATATGCTAGGACTTTTCTTATGTGATAGAGGAAAGTCAACATAAAATTCCTCCGACCAACCTGGAACATGTGATGGCAGAGGAAAGATGAGTTTTCTTCAGCTATTGTTATAAAATGGGCAATGTAACAGCACATGAATGACTGATTCATTTGAACCCTCACCACAAGAACAGGTTTGACTAGCGGTAGGGAATTTATTAAATTACCCATATAGAAGTGAGGAGGCAGGCTGTTGAATCTGGCCCTAGACAAGAATCATAATTGATATACATATACACATACACATACATACACACACACCCACACACTTGGACTGGTTAAACCATGCTGAAATAGATTTGGGAATAAGACCTCTCTCATTCTGATCATCAGTGTCCAGGAACGGTTCTCTAATGACTCTCTTAACCTGCGCAAGAATTCAAGACTCAAAAGAAAGTCCGTAAGAAGAAAGATTTTTTTAGAACTACTTGCAACCATGAAGACTGAAATTTATCAGATACATTGGATAGAATCAGTCCAGCTGAGCAATAGTGGCACTTAAGCTAGTAATTAATGATTAATCACCAAGCTCTTAACTCAACCCTGTTTTGGCCAATCTCGACTCGAGATCACATTTGATACATATCTTGGGGCATAGTTTGCACTATTTCTTGGGACCTAACTGGGAACCATAAAGCAGCTAAGCCAGAGATTTAGCTGAGAAGAGTTTTAAAGCTGTGGGGATACATTCTCTACTTTTACTGTATAAAAACTTTAAATGGCAAAACACTTATCTGAGCGTGCAAGACCACAGAGTAAGTATGTGCACTCTGTGACCCTGTGTCTTGAAAGTCAGCCTTCTGAATCTTTTTAATGTGAAACTTTCTCTCTCCTGCCCAGCATCTGGAACCATGAAAGTATAAAAGAAAATGGATCAGTCAGTAATGCTTTGTAAGGCATAAATCTGCTTTAAGCACTGATATGTCTGATTTTATAACTAAAAATTAGGGATTAAAAAAGAAAAAGAAAGCACTCATTCATTTGAGAAAATGCTAATCTGGATCTAACATTCAGAAATGCAAGTCCCTTTCTTTATACTGATGATCTAATCAAGTAACAGAACAGTTTGGGGTTAATCTAAGTATAGACAAAGGGGCTTTCAAATAGCTTGGTCAAAAATATCTGTGCCTAATAGTGATCTAATGCTCCAGTGCTTCTGCCCTCCTTTCCTCTGCCACATCTGCAAGAGGTGACTGGAACTAAATAAATATGCCAGCCAGAATTTGTTTAAACTATGCTTGTTTTCCTAAACTCACGTTTTCCACTATATTGCACCAAATGATTCCAGTGGCATAATAACTAAAGGTGTTGGGAGAGACCCAGGTCTCAGTCTACCCTTAGCCATGAAGGCTTCTTGGGTGACTTTGGGCCAGTCTCTCATCCTCACAAAATTATTGTTGTAAGAAAAAATAGAGGAGGGATTGCTATGTATGTAACCTTGAGTTCCTGAAAGAAATGTAAATCTAGCCAAACAACAACAACAACAAAACCCTACTCTTAGCCCACCCCAGCTATTGAGGCAATGGTCAGAGGTGATAGGAATCCATATGGAGGACTTTGAGTTGGGAAGGTTACTCTAAGCCTGTACATCCACAGAAACTGAAGGTTTTGTCAAAATGAAAATATGTGTGGTGACATATGGCCCAGTGTTTCATACTTGTGTGTGAGGTCATGAGACAAATTTACAAAAGGAGCAGAGCCTTTATAGTGACACTGGAGACATAATATTTTCTCATTTCTTGCATTTACTTTCCCTCCAGATGTCCATGGACATGGGTGTTCACACTGCGGCAAGTGAAGAATGTGTGGCATAAACTCTGTTCCTTTGCTGCAATGTCACAATGCACATTTTGTCATTTTGACAAACGTGTTGTAGTCCCACCAATGCTTCATGAATGGTTTTAATTTTGTTTGATGTGTCTTACTGTGATGGAGTGGAATGAGAGGAGTCAAGGACAGAAGCATCTCCTCAGCCCACAGCATGAGCATTGGAAAGTGAAGAAGATGAGACTGGCACCACCCTAAGGAATTCATAGTGTTTAGTTGCTGGCTTGGGGAGTTTAGAGTGAGTCTGGCAAGATTCTGTCTAGCAGGTGTGAGCTAATAAAGTAACTGAGCTGTTTCAGAGCTGTCTCGTGGAGTTTCTTGGGCTTAACCTGACATCAATCTCGCCAGACTCACTCTAAACTCCCCAAGCCAGCAACTAAACACTATGAATACCTTAGGGTGGTGCCAGTCTCATCTTCTTCGCTTTCCCATGCTCACACTGTGGGCTGAGGAGATGCTTCTGTCCTTGACTCCTTATTCCATTCCATCACACTTACATGTTTTTGAATAAATGTTTTTATAGCTTTTAGCTAACTGTTACAGTGCTATATTTTAACCATTCTATGGTAAACTGCTTCAAGATTTACAATAATGGGGAGAATATACATATTATTCTGTATATCTGTGCACAGGCACATTTGTGTGTGTGTTAGTGTGTGTGTGTATAATGTCTCAGAAGTAAAGGATTACTCTGTGAAAAAATTTTCATAAGATCAGATGTTACAAAATAATCTATTTAAGAGTTTCAGAGGTCCTTCTGAAGCCTATAATAGGAAGAATAATTTCAGTATCTCCTACCACATCAGAGCCCTGAGATTCCACCTTGTACTGTATAACCAAAGTTTCCAGTAAAGAAAGTAGTATACTAAAATACGGGACATGATGGCATAGCGGCTTAATGACGCTGAAAGTTGCCAGCCAGAAATGGTCGACACTTCAGCGGTTCGAGCCGAGCTCCGTGCAGCACAGCGAGCTCCTGCTTCCTCCCCAGCTCCTGTTAACCCAGCAGCTCGAAAACTTACATGAGTAGATAAATGGGGACTCTCACCCCGGTGGGAGGAAAAATGCTGGCGGTGCTTGCATAGGAGAAGGGAGCAGTTGCCGGTAACGCGGAAGCCGTGCACGCCCGAAAAAGGCGCAAAGCAACAGAAACCCCGCTTCCTGCGTTCGCCAGCTGGGCTCTGCTCTAGGAAGGAGGCAATGGGAAACACCTTGCCTTGAAAACTGCAGGAACTCGTCCAGGCAGTCGCTGCAGAATCGGTAACGATTGAGCCCGGATTAAAAAAAAAAAAAAACTAAAATACTGTATATTTTCTGTATATTCAGAAGGCAACATGTGTTTCCATGATGCTATTCCAGATCGGCCTCAGCCTCAGATACTACTCAGATTCCCAAATATAATTAAGGTATAATCAGCATAATACCCAACATATAGAGAGATTTTATAACCCTAGAAAATGGTCTAATTTATATTCAGTCATAATGACTGAAAAAAAAATGATAAGATGACTGCTTCCTCTGGTATAGTGAAAATACAATATTACTAAACAATTTCCATGCTCAAGATTTATAATTTTCTATGAAGGTGCAACCCTTCAGGAGTCTCTTATTAATTCTGTTTCCATTAAATATTAACTTACATTTGCAGTTTAGTATTATTCTTTGAACTCTGAACAATAAGAGATTTAGGTATGAATTCGTTTTTAAAGATCTTTCCTTCATATGTCATCTAAAGATATTCTCCAAATAGTTATTTTTAACACAAGTATACATTACTTTATCACTGCTTTTCAGGGACTATTCTTTTGATTATGAAAGAATGAAAAGCATGTTATTTTGCACAAAAATTGCAAGTATTCTGCATCACCCATGCATTCAAAGTTTTGTAAAAATGCGCTTATCTTACGTATTTTAATATTTTCTTGCAAAGCATGCATTCTTAAATTTGATTTATATAACACATTTATATAAATATATAGGTATAATTTTGATTATATCCCAAGTTTGTGGCAGGACTGCCCCTGGCCATCATATGATGTAGGCTAGAAAGTAGTGTTTGTGTGCTATATCTGCAAAAAACATGCTATCGCTGATCATCCCAGAGAATGGGCTTTTCCTTCCTTCACTTTAGGGCTATATGAAATTTGTTTTCCAGCGTCTAATTCCTGTGCTTGTGGGCATTTGATTTGGGAGGATGTTTGCCATGGCTTTCCTCACAGCCTTGAAGGTGTTGGAGAATAGTGGGATAAGTGGAATAAAATTTATATGCATTGAACCTTATTTCAACATTGAATGAATGGTGGTGTGACATATGTAATTGGGTTAAAGAACCATCGTTTAATGCATTCTGATTTTTACTTATTTTTTTAGCCAAAACATTGCATTATAAAATACGGAACTTTGTAAAATTCCAAAAAGTCTGATCCATCCAGGATGCTTGAAATCAGGTCTATTTTTACTGGAACTCACAAAGACCCTGGAGGTCTGTAAGCATTCCCACTGTGCCTCCAGTTTAATTCATGCTTTCTAAAGCAAATGTCCTCTTCTACTCTCACTCATACCAGGTGAGAAAAGGAGGAGGGAAAGGACTTTAAAGCACAGCTGTTTAACAGCAGGAATGCAATTTCAGTGTAATGTACTAGAAACAAGTAAACAACATATTCTAACTGACCCCCTGCTTCTAGTCAGTAGGCAATGAATGAGTCAAAGTAGAAATGTTTTCATTATCTTTTTTCCCCTATTTTTAACAAATTATACCATTATTTTCAAAATACAGCACAGATTATGATGTGGTAGATCTAGGCCTGCTGGCACTGAAGGAGTTGAAATAAATATTTAAGTATCACCTTTAACATTTTTAAGGCAAAAACTATTATTCAGATGCTATAGGATTTGCAGACTTGTATATATGGAAATATATGGACCAATATAATTCAGTCAAAATTGTTCAGAGGATCTTTCTGTGTTCTTCATTATTTAAAAAATGTATTGCTATAGTTGGAATCTGGAATACTTTTATTAGAGGTAAGAGCTACAATTTACTGCAATGTTCTGTACATGGGACTGTCTTTGAAGGCCACCTGGAAGCTGCAGTACTTATAAAATCTAGCAGCCCATTTGTTGGCAGCTGAAAGCTGCTATATATAGATTAATATCAGTGTTGCAGGCCCTGCCCTGATTGCCAATTCAGAGTGCTCATTTTGCCTTATAAAATCAATATGGCTTGGTGCATATGTACCTGCAAGACTATCTGCTTCAGGTTGATTCTACCCATCCAGTACACATCTCCCACACAGAAATGTTGAGGGTTCCTTCCCGCTATCCAGAGGAGGTTCATAGAACAGTAGGAAACATGTGCTTTTCTGTTGTGGTTCCTGTGGTCTGCAACAGTTTTCTGGAGATCCAGATGGCACTTTCACCATTAACATTTAGGAAGGCTAAACAGAAGCGACTGCATAATGATGATACTGGCAATGATAATGATACTGATAATAATAATAGATTATTAGTATTTTATTATTATATTTTAATAATGATTAAAACAAAATGATTAATGGTTATTTATCATGTTTTGAATTAAGTTGTGTTAAACAAATTATTTAAACTGCTTAGTGGAGTATGGCAATATAAAAACAGAATAAGTAAATAAATATTTTTGGTGTTTGACTTTATGGTTTAAATGTGTCCTTACTAATTGGTCCCTAGACTCTCTGGTTCTCCAGGACAGGTTCTGCTTATCCTGAAGAAAAGAAAAAAGAAAAGAAAAGAGGGGGAAAAACCCCATGGTATAAGGTTTTCATCCTACCATGATCAACTTGGGTCTAGAAAAATCAGATGCTGATTTTGAGTATTGAATATTGATTGTCAGAAGAACAATATATTGTCCCCTCCCCTACTTAGATGGGAGATTAATAAGAGATCTTTTTAGCCCCACGAACTACCTGATAAAAACGACTTCAATAGATATGGGAAAGCTTTTTCCATGGCCAGATTAAACCCATTGCTCTCCATGTTATTTGAGGGGAAATATCATAATATTCCAAAAACCAAGCAAATGTGCTCATGTAGATCAAATGAAATAGAAACATTAGCCCATGTGCTTCTTTGTTGTCAATTGCATATAGCGCTTCAAAAATATTTAATACAACTACTCATTGTCACATATCCAGGCAGGCCAGAGGCAGAATATGTGAATTTCTTATTGGAGGATTAGTTTCCATTTGTATCAAAGAAGGTCACAACCTTTTGCTTAACTGCCATTTATACTTGTTTTAAAGAATGGAAACATATCATATTTTTTGGAATGGATGGAAACAAATGGAATGGAATGGAAACAAATCTTTTTTTTTTTTGGTATAAAGATTTGGTGATGATGAAATATTTTTAGTAGCTTTCTATAAAAGTTGGCAAAATGATTATAACGCATGCATCAGGAGGAACCACAGTAAATGTCAAATGTAACTAAATGTCAATATATGATCAAATGCCAATTTATATGATGTTTGTAAAGTTGTCATACCTTCAAAATATATTCCTTGCTGGCTGGGGAATCCTGGGAATTGAAGTTCACCCATCTTAAAGCTGCCAAAGCTGAGGAATGCTGTCCTAGAGGATTTGGGGGAAACTTAGATCCCCATTTCCAGAAAGGATCCTGCTTTTGATCCCTAGGATCCATCCATGCCTCTACTTGCATCCGTAATTATTCCTCAGTCATCTCTTCTGATACTTGTGCTGACAAAAACAAACCTGGTCCCTATAAGATTCAGAAGAAAGGGACATACTGTCACTTATTTTTCTTTTGTTTCATCATCGTGAGCCCTATTTAAGATTCCTTTATTACATATAGAAAACCTGCATACTACTTTCCATTAAAAAAAAAAGACTTAAAGTGATTTGCAATAAAATTCAAACAGATTTAACAACTGATAAAATGTAAGATATTTACCATATTAAATAGACAGTAAACAATAACAAAGAGTAAAAACAACAATACATTAAAAATAACAGGAGCATTTCTTGGGACCTCTGACAACAGAGATATCCACAGTAATATAGGTTTTTCACCTGAAATTAATCTGGCTTCAGAACGCGCTCTCTGAGGAACTGTTGAAACAGCTGAAACTGTAGAAACCAAACTAGCATTTGCTATCGCAAGCTAAAATTGTCTGATCACATCAGGAAAATCTGTGCATCAATCTCTCTACATATACTGAAGCTTTCACCATAGCTCACATGTGCTTTGGATGAAAGCTTCATTTCAGGTTGATTCACACAGATACCTGAGAATTAATCTTTGTATACAGTAAAGCCTTTAATTGATTATAGCAGCTCTGAGAGTTTTTGCTGTCAGATTTCCTGCAATACTTCCATCATTATTTATCCTTCTCAGCAGCTCGAGTTTTTGGAAAAGTAGGGAGGAGAAGCTGCAGTGATTTCTTTATTCCTTCCTTCTGCATCTCAAATAAATCTTTCAGTATAGATGTGGGTAAGCAGGCAAATTGTGGTAGAGCTAAAATTGGCTTTCTGATTGGTTGAACCTAATAGCTGCCAAGTTAACAGGAGGCTCCTTTACACTGATTCAAATGCTACATTCTTAACCATAAATCAGGGTATTATTAAGAGAATATAAGAATCAGTATCATGGATTCTGGGAGTTGAAGTCTACCCATCTTAAAGTTGCCAAGGTTGAGGAACCCTGCTGTAGGATCTATTATTGTATTATCTATTATAGGGTCAATTGACTTGATTGCAGAAGGAACTTACTGTACTTGTCTGTTTCCATTTCAACAACTTGATTCAGAGGTTACTTATACATGGACCTATGATCCTCTCACAAAATGTATAAAAACCACTCTTTGACATCATATTCCACAATAAGTAAAATTGGGTGGAACTTATCCCGAGACACACCAAAAAAATTATAATTTAGGTATTAGTTGCTGTGTTACTTCCTGTATGGAAGGTTTTCTATATGTAATATTGTAACACGAATCACTAATTAGAATTTTATAACAGCTTTTTTGGTCTGTATCAGAGCAAAAAAAGCTTTGCCTATGAATGGTGAATGCCTGTGTGTATGCCACTCTTATGCTCATTTTCCATCTTGCATATACTTAACTAAGCCAATCATGGACTTTACATTTAATTTAAATGTAATGAATTTCAATTAGGGTTGGCTCTCTTTCAAGGTTGTTGAGTCATTGCTCAGCAAGTTAACATTCAGAGAAGATTTTACATTCATTATCAACTTTTATCTATTCTCATCCCATCTATCCTGATCATCCTTCTCTTTGGAAATTTGAAAGCTTTCTTATCTTTTGTCTTGTCAGTTATTTTCCTTCAATTCCTCAATATTTCTCAAAAAAATCAAATACAGAATTAGCCTTTCACATGTAAACCATCCCTTTTCTATGCTATGTGCAGACTTTAATGATTTTCCTGAACAACAGGAAAATAGAATAAACCATGTTGCAACTTCTCACCAAACCATATACAAAGATCTGATGGCAAACTTTTAGCACAGCTTTCTTACTTCTGTTAACTTCCCAATGCAGTGAGAGAATAACTCCCATGTTCCCTAACCTAGGTATCCTAAATGTTGTAGGTTCAAAGTCGGAGGAGATTGTTTGAGTGTATATATTGTTCTTTTACCTGGTTCTGCCTTCTGTTTAGGCTCTTTGCTTATATTATGATTCTGAATGTGATTCTTGGCCAACTGAGTATAATTTCACTCTCCCATAAATGTAGTCTAAATTACTATAAAGATTAAGAAGGTAAAGGTTGAAAATTTACATCTACCATTCTCTAAACATTCTGATGTAATTGCTGAAGGTGTTAGTATGATTATAGTGCTTCCTAAAAATTCTTAAAATTTTTTTAAAAATTTCCTAGAAATTTAGAAATTTCCTAGAAATTCTTAAATTTGGTATGTAATCTAAAATAAAGGGTCCAGCGCATTTTAATGAAGAATACATTCACTACAGCATAAGCTTTCATAAATTAAAACTATTAAAAAGAAATGAAAAATCATGTTAATGCTAGAGGCCATGCTACTTTTTTTGTACTGTCTATCCTGTAGATATTGCCTCCCCCTCCCCCTCCCCCTCCCCTGCCTCCCCGAAATTAGGTAAGCTATGTTTTTCTTTCTTTCTTTTGGTGCCTTTGAGTCAGTGTTGACTCCTGGTGACTGCCTGGAGAAGTCCCTGCAGTTTTCTGGCAAGATTTCAGAAGGTTTGCGATTGGCTGCTTTGTAAGGCTGAGGGTGAGTGACTGGCCCAAGGTCACCCAGCTGGCTTTGTGCTTAAGGCGAGACTAGAACTCACAGTCTCCCAGTTTCTAGTCTGATGCCTTTACCACTACACCATACTGGCTCTTTATGTTTCCTTGGAGAGTATTTAAATATTTTTGATTCAAGTAAAGGAGGAATCCCTTTAGTGATACTGGGATGCACATTTTTTGTTTCTTAATTGCATTGTAGCTGATCCTCCTGATTCCTACCCTTGTTTACCTGTCTCCAGTTTAATCTGAAAGTTTAAAAAAAAAAATTAAAATCCTGGAACTGTTGTGAACAGAGTTTGGTAAAGTTTTCAGCTTTCATCCTAATATGAATATTATTTAAAACTCCATGTTAACTGGATGATGATGATGGTGTTGCATGCCCTAATAATTAGGGTGTTGCATGCCCTAATAATTTCATTGACTGCAAATGTACTGGATATGGGTATGGAGATAACCTGGCAAATGTGCTGGATATGGAGATAACCTGGAAAACAATCCAAAATCTGTTAAATGCAATTCATGTAGCAGTTCATTCTAGTCCATAAAGTCCTAATACACTTAGGATTTAAGTATGAAAAAGAGTGCTGATCTGTACACTGATCAGCTAAGCAGGCCTTCCAGTGACTATAGCATTCATTGCTAGAATTCTGTCTCTGGTCCATTACAGTTAATACTAAAACTTAGAAATACTGTATTTAGTGCCAGCTAAAGACTTTGTTTTATTCAACCTGTTGGTTTAGCATATGCTGGTTTGTTCCTGATGGGTTTTCTTTCTGTTCTCTTTTTTTCACTCTTTGAACATGTTGAAATTTCCATGGTTTTATTATATACTGGCTCAGCACCCAACCTCCTATATATTGTTACCAAGAAAACTGGGAACCAAGTGCAACTCAAAGGAGAATGTACTGTTTTAATAATAAAGTAATACTTTATGGTTTTAATAGTTTATTTTCTTCCTTGATAACTTTTGAAAATAAATAATATCAGAATTCCCTTTTTTGATCAATAGATATATAAAGCAGGGTTTCTCAACCTTGGGAACTTTAAGATGTGTGGACTTCAACTCCTAGAATTCTGGGAGTTGAAGTCCACACTTCTTAAAGTTCCCAAGGTTGAGAAACATTGATATAAAGTATTAAATCACTGCCAAATAAAAAGTAAGGAAAAGGTAAGGAAGACTGCATCCAGATTCCTTTTGGAGTTTTAATTACTGAGGGTGTGCCATCAGGGTGCCCCTTAGGGAAAAGGTTGTTTTACACTGTGTGCAACTGTTTGAGGAAAAAATGGGAGAATAGTGATTTACTAATGCAACAATAATAAGTAATCTGAAACTCATGCCTGGGGAAAAATGCACATTGAAAACAAACAATATATTCATTTTAAATTTATCCATGAAGAGTATAAGGAAGTCCTTGTTAATGTATGAAAAGTTGATGTTCGTAAAAGTGAGGAAGTCATAGTAATAAAGCAGCAAAAGAAAAGGATATTTTTCATGCTGTGTGGGCATAAAACCCCTCCACATTATTTGTGGTTTGTCAAGCTATTGCATGGCATCATTTTAATTCAAAGAATGCAAAAATACGTTTAATATCATTTATGACTATAACTGCCATTCCATTTTACACCAGTTTATACTTGATTTATTACTGAAATACATTTGGATTAACATAACAGTGAAATGGTTGGTGTCTCTGTAAATGTACTGTATTTCTTTTAGGGCAAGATTTATAGGCAACTCCCAAACAGTACAAATTCCGAAGAAATCAACTGCTCTATAAGCTCTTGAAACAACTGTACAATTTCTTGAAAAATCATTTAAATTGTGATTGTCTTGAATGGTAACTATTCTTAGCCCTACTGAACCAAAGCTATTTCATCATTACTCAGTTTCTCCTAACAGTTTGACTCATTCTTGCTGTTTTCAGTATGTTTTTGGATCATCTTCAGAGAACTTTGTGTACTTTTCTTTCTGTGTCTAACTATTAATCATTTCTCAATTATACACTATTTCTGATTACACTCAAATGCAACCAAGAAACAGAATGTAGGATATAGATATACAGAGTACATTTCATTCTGAATAGTTATTGGTGAAGGATATGGGATAAGATTGAAATTCTGAAATTTGAGATCCAATTGTCAATACTTATTTAAAATATGAATAACCTTTTTAGGTTAGGGGCTACATGTGTGTCTTGTGAAAAGTGTCAGGAGTTGCATATGTAGGAAGGGAAAAGTAGGTAGCGTATGGCCATATTAACATAGGACAAAACAAAAGGGTCTTAACCTTCATCTATTTTTATTCATAAGTGATCTTCTTCATCCAACTTTTAAATGCTATCTCTTACCTTAAACGTGGTTATTGTAAGTTTTGTTTAACTTATTTGTCAAAAATCTCAAACACACAATATATTAGGTGGCCTAAATGGCCCTAATGCCACAAATTGTGCACTTTGATTTCAAGCTTACCTTTTTATTAAATTTAGGCATCCCAGGGGACCAAACAAATGCTAAAAAGCAAAGGTGATGACCTCAGGATAGACCCTAAGAAAAGGGAAGCATGTGGACATAAACCATAAGCCCAGCCCTCCATAGATTTTTAGAATATTAAGCTAAATAAAATATTTGTAACAACCTTGATTAAAGCTGCATTCTTATGTATTAATTCACCCTTTACAGAGTGCCAAATTTCCATCTGTACTTTAGAGACTACTATGTTTTCATGAGTATTTTAAGGTTATTCATTTTACTATGTGCTTTGGAATAATCTTGCAGATGGTTGAAATAGATAGGAAGTATACTGGAAAGGGAGAGCCTGGGGAAAGCTAGTTCCATAATATTAAATCCCAGCTGAGCAAGAAGTGATCCTGATGAGTCCCATCTTGGTAACAAATTGAAAACAAAATGGTTCTTTGGATAGCTTTAATTCATTACTCTTGCAAGTAATATAGCCATTCACATTAATTCTGAATAGGCTGCCATATAAGCCCAAACAAACAAATAAGGGTTTTGCACAATAGACTAAGCACTGAACCTTCATTCAGCAGAGATCCAAGACACAGTTCAATGAATTAATGAGAGAAGCACTGGGCAACATTCTTCCAGCCTGGACCTGGGGAAGGAGAAACAAACACAACAGATGGAGATTAAGAATCTAATTGGAATAGAAAAGTAGAACTTGTTAGCTGCCCAGAGTTTGTTTAAGTGAGTGGGATCCAAATGTTGAAAAACAAGCATACAGAGTCAGGGAACAATGGGGAGGGCAATGAAGCAAATGGAGGAAACTAGACTCATTGAGATTTCACTGACATCATTATTAGCTTTTAGTTATTCATTTATTTATTATTAAACTTTGGTATAGCTAACTTCCCTTTATGTATATAATCCAATAATATAACCTGCTATTTGACCTTCAGATAAAATACGTGAAAGCTCTGTCTGTTGATAATGAGACAATAAATTCCTAAACTGGCAGTTGCATCTAAGCCTTGCTTAACTGATGGGACTGCAGCAATGGGCAATGATGAACCAACATGATTCTTCTTTCTCAGTTAAGCAGGACCATACTCCCAAGTAATTGAAACCAGGACTATAGCATAAACAGAGATGGCCATGGCAAAAACAAAATCAGTTAACCAAGACTTTTTAGAACTGGTTTTAGAATGCAAACGTTTGTGACAAACTACTTCAAGTTGACAGCAGAATTTGAATGAAAGGGGTAAAGAAGAATTATGGACAAATGTTTCAGATACTTGGTACCTAAACTAAGATGGAAATATGCCTTTGAAATTATTCTGTGTGATCTCTCATATCCCTGTTTGGAGGAAATAGAGGAGAGATAACTTAATGTTTTCTTGGTTTTGATTCTAGAAATCTCAGTTTCAAAGCAACATTGAAAATAAGCTGCAATGTTTTTCTACACACAGTAGTAAAATATTAAAGGACCGATCATCAGTTTTAGTCTCAGAACTTCAGTGAGTGTAATAGGAAATGTGCTTTCAAATTAAATAGTATTTTAGCAGAAAAAAACTCATTACTTAGAAAGGAATAAATTCTACTGATAACAGCTTAACTGATAAATATACACTGCAAGATATTTCTGATTGTCTTATGTTTACTTTTCCTAACAAATAAAACAAGGGACAAAGACTGCACAATTTAATCAGGATTATTCTATGTCAGCTCTGGTAAGAATGTAAATCATGACAATGTAATTTCTGGAAAACAGAAAAAGAATGTTGTGAAACACTTTAAGCTTCTAAACATAAAAGGAAAACAGGATCATTATATTATTTTTCAATGTAAATGTTGCTACAGTTATTTTATATAAATGTGATAGCAATAAAACTATATTTCTTCACATGTAAAATATGAAGAGACCTATGGGGCACATAATGAAGTGATAGAAGATATATAGTTTACGTAAGATTAGTGTTTTTCCACAACTCCACTCTGATTATAAAGTACAAACACCACCTGAAATATCATAAATTCAAATCTTCTCTGAGGCAAGTTTTCTTGGGTGTATTAATGTAGTTTCTCTGGCAATAATACCAAAGTAACTTTGCACTGCAATCTTCTAGGATTTTTTTTATTTTATTTTTTTACTTTTCAATCTAGCATAGAGCCTGGTTATTTCCTGGTGATCTTCCTTTTTTAAAAAAAAAAATACATGTATTGAAAATGTTCATATAATAATAACAAACTGAAAGGAAAAAAAGGAAAAAAACAGAAAATACAAGGAAAAAAAAAAGAAAAAGAAAACCAAAGAAACATAAATGACTTCCAATCTTCTTTTCAACAGATAATTACATTCTTATTCTCCCTCTTCCCTCTTAAATATTTTACAAGTCCCTTCATCTCTTCTTTAGTCTTCATCTTTTACGTTCATCTTTCTTAGTCTTCAAATCCATAAATCATCAATTCATTTTTTTTCTTCTTTATTTCCTGGTAATCTTCTATTGAAGTAGTAATCAAGTCTGATTATGATTAGTTTTTTAAGTCAGCCACAATTGACTAGGTGCTGGTATGGAGTATGTTACTACAAATGGGCTACAATAACTTCCTGTTTTTTAGGTTTCTTGCCTGCAGTAGTGACTAGGAATTAGGTGACCAGGTTACAGTTGTCTGTTGATATGTAAAAATGATCCTGCAGTTGAACAGTATCCAAACACAAGATCACAGCAGGTTGTTTCAGAGAAAATGTTAACAGCAAGCTAGCAGCAGCAGTTTAAAAGTAGAACCCCCAGGTGAGGTACTTTAACTAAGTAATATATCAAAGAAATCTAAAGCATCTTACATGGAGGTTGTTGTTTGTTTGTTTGTTTACACACAAACAAAAGCTTTTTTCCCCATTTTGCAATTGTATCTCACAATGATAATTGGCAATGGATGGTACAAATATCATTTACTACTGCCAGACTGAGAGGGAAAAAAGACATTTCCAATTGCACTAGTACATGCAGGGTTCACTGCTAGAATAAAGGAACAATAGTTTCACTTCTTTTGTTGGGGTTTAGTGGCAGAACTACAACATGGAAGACTCTTGACATGAAAATCAAACTAAAAGAGTAAGTGATGTTTTCAAATGGTACGGGATAGATTTTACGTTCTGGTCAAAGTGATCTCTGTGCACCAACCTATTGGCATTTATGACCAGGTTCTTAATTGGTATAAATTATGATAAATTGCACTTTTTCCCAGAATTTCAAGGCTGCAAGTTAAGTGCTAGAAAAGTATATTATATTCTCAGAAAATCAGTTGCTTGAAAGAATGTAAGGCAAATAATAATCACTACTGCACATTTTCCCAGTAAAAAGCAAGAACAACAGAACTATATTTCTCTGCAAAGCTCACAGTTGTAGAAAATCAGAAAGGGAAAAATGGAGAAAGTGTATTTTCCATTCATGTGATGTGAATTAAAAACTGTAACTAGCATCACAGTAAATGTTTCAAGGTAGATTTAAAAAAAAAAAATCCTCCTTGCTTCTGTGAAATGTTTGCCTCAGGCTGTTTTCCTTTCATCTCAAAATGAAGGAAGTCAAGTTTAGCATCACATTCTGGATAAGGTGTGTCCATATCCTATTGGATAAATCAATCTTATCCAGAACTATTGATTACAGCAAGCCTACAAGCAAAAAATATGGGACATTGTTTTGAAGCAATGTGTACAATGGAACTTTCCTGTCAACATCACACTTTTTTTCCTACCTTATCATCAAGCTTTCTTTGCTGGGGTTGGCCAAATATGTTTTGTGTCTTTGATGTGAAATGCAAAAAATTCCCCTTCCCAATACACACGCACACAAACATATATGCACATGCTTAAAATGGAGAAAATGGTCAAACTAGCAATTGAGGGACCCAGAACATGCAGCAACATTTTGCAACAATTTAGCACCACCACTCCACACCTCCTAGCATTACATTATTATCTGAGATTCTATCCCCATTCTACCAAATGATATAATTTTTCCTGTTCCATTGTTCCCAAAGTAACCTAGTTTCTGATAAGAGTGTGCAGATTGATATAAATATTGTCCATTTCAGCATGCACATCCATTTGCAATTTTCCTAACCTAAAGAGATTCTCCTAGCATATGCATTTTTAAAAGTAATTCCCCAGAGAATGCCTTTCCAAATGCAAGTTTCTCAGTCCCTGAAGTTATTGTCTCTTGGTGAAGCCTTTCAAAGTCCATTGTAAGCTCTCCTTTTTGTACACAACTTTTAAAAACATATATTCCTTGTTTTCAGATATGTATTTGACAGACTTTTGGGCGTTCTTTTGACCAGTCCAGACTCCATTCAATATTGTCATATTGGAACACTGAAATGCATGTTGGTGAATCTTGCAAATTGACTCCCATAAAAATCTGTGGTTGTTTCTTTTTATATCCATTGAACCAAATATATCCTCTAGTTCCCCAATTCTGTGTGAAATACTGATCTCTGACAAATTACTCCTTTTCTTCCTTCACAAAAGCCATGTGATTCAGGCGTACATTAAGTCACCTGGAATACATCCAAATCCAGTTATAAAGTATATCATTGATGTCTGATACAACTAAAAATAATTATAGGTTTTTACCATTGCAAGAACTAATAAACATTCAGTTCCTCCAATTTATATGAAAAATATGACTGATTTTGGGGAGGGATATTTGATGATTTAAAAAATTTGGAAGGGAAGAGGGACATACATTAATGTTCTTATCCTTACTCCAACTCTCTCCATCTCTTCCTTCTCCACAAGACACAAGAAGTTGTTGTGCTTTGCAAAGCAAAACTGAAGAGTGCTTCATCATGCCTTCACTAAAGGCATTTCTCAGAGATCTGTTTATCACTGTCTACCAAGCTTCCATTAAAGGATCTCTAAGTTTAGAATAGCAGGTGACTACATATTCCTGCACCTATGTCTTTTTTCTTTTCTTTTTTCCTATATTTCTTACTTATATTCTTGTGGCTTTATATTGCCTATATTTCTCATTCTATATGTCTTCTACATTTCTTTGTAACTATTTTTTTTCCTAATTACTCTTCTATATTTATCTTGTACTTAAATTTGGACTATTGTTATGTCTTTCTCATCTTCTGACTCTGTCCTCTCCTCCTACCTCCAGCTAGTCTCAATCAGTTCCTTTGTTGGCAGTGAAGATTGTCTTCTGAGAAGCCTTGCTGCTTCTTTTTATAGCTGTCGTTCCCCTGAGGACCCTGCATCTGTGCTTTTCCCTGGTTTGCGCTGTTGCTTACTGTGGCTGTCTCTGGCTTTAATGCTGGCTGGAGTGGCTCACACATATACACACACTCACCAACTCCTTCTCCCAGCATATCCTAACAGTATTCTCAAACCACCTCTGTTTTTTCCTTATTTGTGAATCTGGAGCCTTTAAACCTTCAGTAGTTGGCTAAACCAAAGGCCTGAAAATGAGGAGGAAAAGTATAAGTTTGTTTTGGCAGCTGTGAGGTTCCCCTTTCACCCATCTACTCAGTAGGAGAACTATCAGAAGACAGTGCCTCCCATCCCCAGGAAAAAGAATCTGGGAGAAGATTTAAAAGAATATAGATGCACCAAAATAAGCCAGTGGTTGGATTTGATTAGAGCATACTGTATATCTCAGTTATATTCAGAGAAACCTATTTGCAGGGAATGACCTTAGACCTGAAACAATACTAGCTTTATGAGCATCTTGGAAGAAGTTTCCTTTTTTTATTCAAAATTGTATTATATCAACAGGACTAAAATAACTCCATCAGGGATGTACTCAGAAAAACCTCTCTGTGTTAATATTACAACCATAATTGCCAGTTTGGAGGATAGGTACAGAGGGAGGATGTATGAATTCTCTAAAACTGCCACTGTGTTTCAGCAGTTCTTTCTATCTTCTCACCAATAACACCAACATCTTTTATGTTACAAATGCTTATCCACAAAAGTATCAAGTTTTCAAACAGCAGATCTAAACAACTGTTGAGGATTTCATCAGATAATTATCAGCATTGACTTAATTGCAAATCATGTCCCCTATTCAACAACACAGGTATGTCTCTAAGAGATATAAGGCAGATTTCAGTAACTGCACTCCCCAAAAAAATTTTTTTTTTAGTTTATTTAACTTGATTTGTTCAGTTCATTTTTTGGACTTATATCTAGCTGTCTCAGTGATTTCTTCACACCATGTCATAATGATTTTCTTAAATCTGCTATATGTTCCAGACACTTGCCAAAAACGCTTGCTTTTTATTGTAAACTGCTAAGAGAAATGGATGACATGCCAAGCTAAATAAATAAATTATACATACACTTAATGTAACAAGAATGGAAAATCCTGAATAATTCTGGAACTCTTATGGGACTGTTTTTGCTTCTTTTTCCCCACTTGAAGTCAGATCATGAGTATAGATATCTTATAAAAATACACTTACTCACCTTTGAATTTAATTTCTGAAATCTGTATTTTTTTCAACATGGGAAAATGTTGAATTGTTGTAGGGAATATCAGTGAGAAATCTTTCTGAATTTCCTCCCTCCTTCATTTTCCAAGATACCATAAAGCAGTGTAAAAGTATTCCCACTTTTAAAATCTATGGAAGACCCCAAAAGAGTGTTCATTTGTATGGGTTATATTTATCCATATTTACTGTACAGCAGGGTTCCTCAACCTTGGCAAATTTTAAGATGGGTGGACTCCAATCCCCAGAATTCCTCAGCAGCCTTGCTGGCTGGGGAATTCTGGAAGTTGAAGTCCACCCGTCTTAAAATTGCCAAGGTTGAGGAACCCTGACGTACAGTATTAAAAATTAAAATTGACCCATTCACTGCCGCTACCTCTTATCATAATTGTTTGATGGGATTTTAATATTGTATTATTTTTTTTAACATCAACTGGCAAATAGTTTTGATTTTGCAGACCCCTGAGGGTCTTGGGGTACTCCAGTGGTCCTGTTAAGAAACACTGCACTAAGGCTATTCCAAGGGCTGAAAATGTTTATACACTTCAAGTGTTCTGTTTTTCCCTGTGGCTTTTATTTGCCATTCTCTTTCCATCTTCAGGTCTTGCTCTTTCCTTGGACAACTCTGCAGGAGCCTGATGTGGCTTTTGAGGGGCCTGTTTTTTGGAGAAGACCTATACCCAAGGGGCTAAGGAAAGCATATTGTCAGCAAAGTTGATGGAAGGATGTATTTTGGAAATTAATTACTTTTTTTTCTCACTGTTTTCCTTAATCACCATAATACATAACACTCCAGACTCCTTTATTCCCCCCCCCCAACACACACACATACACAAGAGACATTTCATGTCAAAACTGTGTTTTCAGAGAAGCTGTAAACACATTCAGTACTGCTTAGCTCTGTGATGTGACTCTTATCCTCACTAATGAGAGGTCACCTCTCTATGGAGTCACAGAAATGACAATCCTTGGCTGTCTCAGAGTCTCTATTTCTATTTAATTCCATAGCCTCTCAATATAAGACAGTAAGAATTGCTAGGTTAAAGTAGATTTTTTAAGAAGGTATGTGTTTGATTTCAATACTGACCAGTCAAATACTGCTAGGATACTAATAAATAAATGCATAGTATGTCTTGGTCATCCTTAGTGAATGGAAATCAGGGATACACACACACAATAAATATATATGGATGATCCATGCTTAGATGGCAGAGATTAGCCTTCTCCAACATAGTAGTCTTCAGGTGTTTTGGAATAGCAACTCCTAGAATTCTCAATTAGGAGGTTATTTCAATCATTTTGAACATTGCAATCCATCCTTTTGGAGGATGCCAAGTTGGGAAAAGGCTGTCATTTATAACATAAGAACTAAACTCATGTCCTTAATTATTTTTGCCTGGTAGTTAAAACACAAGACACACATACATATCCCCCATGGATATGATTTCTGTAAATTAGCTGTGGGTTGAATAATGAAGTATCTTGATCCTATTGTATTTATCCTGAATTTTCCACTGTTCTCTTTGGGTATATTGTAATTCTGGGGCATTCTGAGTGATTGTGTATGGGGAGGGGCCAAATAATCATACGAGAGAAAAGTCTGTCCCAGAGATCAGTGCAACAAAGCCTAGAACTGAAATTGTTTCTGATCTTAATAATACCATTTCAGTCTCTTCATCATGTCATGCAGAAGAAACAACAGGCATACAAGACACACACAGATCTTACCACAATCAGTTAATAGTGTCAGATGTGAATTCCTCAGCATGTGAATGGCAGGGTTTCTTGGAGATAGTGCAATAAGATTAGAAAGGCTTTCAAGAACAAAAAGGTTGAGAGCTTGCACCATTAATTACATCTATCTTGATGGCATCTGCCTATCAAGGGCACTTTGAGGTCATTAGTAAAAAGATAAAAGCAATCTTATTAACTGTGTGAGCTAAAAGAAAAAAAAGGGAGGTTTGGCAGTGTAGTATCCTTCAGGATATGTTGCATTTCAATTCTAAGAATTTTTGGACAACTCTGTAAATCTAATCCATCTGGAGTGCACCAGGTTGGGGAAGGTAGCTCTAATTCTAAATCATTATTAGCCAACTCTATTATTCAGCCAAACTCTTCACAAATGAGAAATGTTCTAATCTCCTAGCATGATAGATATGAACAAGTAACAACTGCCTGGAGGAGACTTAATGGTACAGAGCAGATGTTTATGACTCCAACCCACACACAAATCAAAGAGAAAATGAGAATATTGCTGTGTTTGCATGGCATTTTCAAAATCTTCTATTACTACACAAGCTTCACACAAGGTCACTGTTTTACACAAGATATGTCTTTTTCTTCCAAACTGTTACAGCAGCAATGATGGTGAAAGAGATACAAATTGCACTTGTAAAAGTGATGCTAAAAGCCTGTAGTAGATCCTTAATCAACATTTAGTCATTCCTCACCCGGAAATCATGACAGTTGTTTCTCAGCTCCAGTTGATGCTGGTTGCCATTGCTTAAGTTGGATGTGGACCCCAACCAACCAGACTACCCTCTCCCATTTATGTTACCCTCAGTAACAGTCCATGCCCATAACAAAAAAACAAGCTAGGAATGGCTATTTCCAGACTCCATGGAACCTTTTGATAGCCCTTAGGTAGCCCTTTGGTCTCCTGGAATGAAGTGGCATTTCTCTTTGGGGAGGCCTATTCAGTTTGGAATAAACACAATTGACTGGGGTGGGTGGGGAGGTAGAACAAAGACCAGCATTTTGGATCTGTAAAACTGCACTGGCTGACCCAACATATGCAGCCTCCAGAGTTGATCAGAGCAGACGGTCAGATTTGGGCTGCTGCAGCACTTGGCAAATCAAGTCAGTGGGAGGAAGTGGGATGAGATGAGCTTAAAAAGCCACCTGCTCAGCTCTGCATTTCACTTGGAATGTTGGAGAATCTGGCAACTGCAGGCAAAGGAATTGCTGAGTTGCTGTGGCATGCTACTTTCTCTCACTCAAAATGTTTAAGTTTGGTTGACACTAAGCCTTTTGTTCCAGAGGAACAGCTGTTTGGGGAAAGGGATATGAGATGTTGGAGGCAACTCCTTACTGGTCAGTACATACAGTTGTGACCCAAACAAGATTATAGAAAACTCATAGCTTGACCACTGCAACACACTCTACATGGAACTGTCCTTGAAGTCCACCCAGAAGCTTCAGCTAGTTCAGAATGCATCAGTGCAGGTAGTGATGGGCATATCTTGGTATGCTCATGTAACACCTCTGCTTTGCAAGCTGCACTGGTTGCCTGTATGCTTCTGGGTGTGATTCAAGGTGCTGGTCTTTATTTATAAAGCTCTACATGGCATGGGGGCTGCTTACTTCAAAGACTGCTTCTCTCCTATAGTATCTGCCTGGTCGAAATGCTTTGGCAGGGTTGGTGTGCTCTGAGTTCCATCAATTAAACAATGTCATATATTGGGATCCCAGAAGCAGGCCTTCCCTATAGCAGTGCCTGACCTCTGGAATGAGGTTCACCCTGAAATCCAGATGGCCTTCACCCTGCTGGTGTTTCAAAGGGCCTTGAAGTCCTGACTATTTGCCCAGGCATTTGGCAAGGGCGAGAGAACCCCCCTTTAGATTGTATAGGTTTGTTCCTTTTCATTCCCATCCAGTCTTTTGTTATCCTTACCATCTTTACTCTTCATTTTGTCTATTGTATTTTTTGTTTTTAACATTTTTATTTGTAACTACCCAGAATCGTTGGGAGTCAGGTGACATATAAATGATAATAAACTGATAAATGTGTGACTGGCTTCTCCCTTAGATTTCTGGCATCAATTCTCAACCCATCCCTGTATGACTGTCATGACTGGTAGATGTTCTTCTGGTGACATTCAGAAGGGGAGAACAGCAGCCAGAAGATTATTCCAGCTCTTTGCTAAACAAACCCTATTGGTGTGTAATCAGGACACAATCATTGAGTGGCAAGGAGTACAATTATAATCATGTACTCTGCACATATCACTAATAAATATAGATCTGGTTTTGGAGTTTTGAGGCAGCAGCTAGAGGAGATGGCCTAGAGAAAGGCTTCTGTTTTGGCATGAATGAAGCAAGTTTGTTGTCCAGGAGTGACAAAAATTTCAGAGGATAGGGCTTAGAATTTGTTTTCTTCAGAACTGCGTATTACGTACTGGCCCCATAATGCTGCAAATATTTGCTTTTTGGGGTTTCACTTTTGCAGCTGTAGTTGTGTATCATCATGGACAATACCATTAGCCTGTGTCTTTCTTTTTAAAGAAGGGACTAAAAATGTGACTCCTCTGCCATCTTCTGGCCAAACAAACAATTACTATGGGTCTTTAAAATAAGGATAAGGAAACTCGCAGAACAAGAAAGTGGAAGTAAAGCTGTAAATACAAAACATCCAATGGCATTAGCATACAATCTTCTTCCTCTTTAAGGTTCAGAATGGCATTCTTCTGGTTGCATCAAATAGGCAAAGTAGGCATCATTCCAACAATAATGAATTGTAGGAGGATTTGCCCATGGCTATTTTCCTTTTAAATTTGCTTCTGCTTCAGAAGAGGTATATCAGTGATAAAGCTTTTCTAGAGCATTTCATGGAAGAAAGGTTCATGAAAAATTCTGGAATTTGCCTAATTGTGTATGCATGTAAATGTAAAACATGGTCTCTCCTTTGTTTAGCATCTGCCATAAACCTTATTATATGGACTGTATCACAAGTGCTTTGGCTCATAGTCAAGGACCATAAACACCAATATGCTTATGCAATGGCCTGTAGGTTATTGCCTACATCTGTCCATTGGACATCTCTGTCAATATTCTCCATTTGCCTTCTTATCCTATTTTCAGCAGGTAAATTGATGCAGGTGCTTGCTTTCTGATACTGCTTTTTTGTACTGGTAAACAACCTCCTCCTGTGCAGTTGTTGAGTAGAAAGGCATTTCAAGGACAGCAGTAGATCAATTCAGACAGCCATTTACCACATTACTATGTATGGCAGGCTACAGATCACTTCCTGATGAACTAGCCATCTGCATTTCCCTTTTACATGATGAAGAAAAAATATATTGCTGCACTTCATCACCTGATCAGAAAGTTAGTGAAGCAGGAGATTGGTAGGATCATTTTCACCACTTAACAAGACAATGTAGACAACTGTTTTATCATGGGATTATATTGTATGTGCTCCATGTTAAGTTATCACATAGGGTATATGGAAAAATGCTTTGTTCATTGTTCCCGTGCATCCTTACTCTTATAGACTATGCTACATCAAATACACAAGAGTTGGCAACTTTTCATATACTGGTTGGTGTAGTATAATCTTTTCCAGATTTAATAAATATTGCAAAATGTCAACATTCTCAACCAAATTTCAAAGTTCTCGCTTGACATTTCATAGAATTTCCAATGGGACCACTGAAATCTCACAAGATCTCATGAGATTACACCCCTCTATACACTCTCTCATTCTTCACACAAATGCACACAACAAGGGTGGAATGGAGTATGGATATCAACCTGTGGTTTACTCTGTGAATAATATTTATGTTTCTGCTTTCCTTTTCTACACTGGGAGCCATTATGATTAATTATCTTAATTAACGGTTAGCCTATATTCTTCACTTTATGGTCAGCAAAGCAAATTAGGAAAAACTGTTCATACGGACTTCCAGTGAGGACATGGCAAGCTAGACATCCATGAAAGAATGAGCATGGGGTTGTGGCAGAATCAGCAACCAGATGGTGAGTTCTGGCCACCAAATTCTCTCCAGAAAAAGGATAGTGAGCTCACCCACATGCACTCTGGATAGATGCTCCTCACAAGCAGACTTCAGGAACCAAGGTTTTTGAGGTTGGCTCATTTGTTGAGCAGCTGGGAGTTGAGGGAATTCCACCAAGCTCACAACTGCAATGTAGCCTTTATGGGCACAAAGTTTGTCAAGCCTCATTTCTTAACCACTTTTAGAATTGCTTCTTAATTGCTTTCCAACTATTAGGAAGCTTTGGATTGACAAGCTTTATAGAATTCACCGGGTGAGTTTTCTTCAACCCTTGGAGAAAAAAAGTTTTAAATGCAAGATTAAGGAAATTAATTTTTTTTTTTTTAGGGAAATAAATAGCAAAAGGGTAATTGGAATCTTGATTTTGGAAAGTTATAAATGGATTAAGGGTCCAGAGGAATTTGAAATAAGATTTTGAAATTAATTATATGAATCCTTCCCATGGGAAAATGCTGTTGTTTTGAATTCTATTTAAAAAAAAAAAAATAAGATGGGACTTTGAAGGTTGGATATTAGAGGGAACCAGAAAGAACTAAAGATTATAATTAAAGGAGAAGAACACTTAAATTTGACTCATTAATTCAAAATGGAGCAACATACTTTAACTTTGGATGAATTGAAGAGTATTTATGAACAATGGATTCAGAAGTTAATTTTAAGAATGCCTGCCATCATAAATAGACTGGATTTAAAAGAAGTTATAGAAGAGATTTACAGAATTCTTAAAGAAGAGAATAGATTTACAAAAAAGACCTGTTAAAGTTTTGAAGGAACTTGTGAGAAGAGACAAAGAGAAAATGAAAAGACATCACATTCTGGGACGTTATTTGAAGGGATTAAAGATTAAGATTGTTAAAAGAAAATCAAAGGGAAGGAATATACAGTTGGTTTATTTGATTAAGATTAATATATATATATATATATATATATATATTATGGCATTATTTCTAGTTACCCTTAATGGACTTTTGCTGGCCAGGACTGAATGACAAGGCTTTAAGGACTTGTTTATAGATAAGAGATGAGATATGGGGAGAATAGATATTTTGCTGTATTTTCAGAGAAGATAAGTTACTGAAATTGTTTGTACTTGTTGTGATGAAGGGGGAAGTCATCTCCTTATATATTTCTTTTCTTTTTCTTTACTATATTCTTATTTTTTCTTTCTTTTCTATTTTTCTTTTCTGCGCTATCTTTTCATTCTTTTATATAAATATATTTAGCTTGTATTAGTTTTTTATCTTTATAATTGTAATCTTTAATAAAATTATTATATATATAAAAAAGAAAAACTATTCATAGAACTTGCTTTTTATTTGTATTATCTCAGCAAGATATATCAAATTGTTATTTAGGCCTTTAACTGTTAAAGCTCCCATCCATCTATGTACTTTTTTTAAAGCCAGGAAGAGAAAGATTTTCTTAACATACTAAAATGTTATGATTTTTACCCCAACAAACATAGAAAATATCAATAAATACAACCCCAGTAAATTTTAAAAAACGCCAGATCCTGGCAACCTCATGCTTAAACATCAACTCATCAATAACTCTCCAAAGTGGGAATATTTCTATAAACCAAAAGACCTAAATAAGTCAGAATCATCCAGCTTTACCTTTTCTAACAGACTCTTCACAGTCTGTATCATCCTTTCTATAATCCCATTTGATTGTGCATAATACAGACTAGAAGTAGTACGTATAAAATCCCAATCTCAAATTGTCTGAATTGCGTTGAACTAAATTGGGTTCTATAGTCACTTATGACCTTTTCAGGGTTTCCACGAGTTGCAAGGAGAGACTTACAATGCAAAATCATACAGGTAGTTCTCAGCTTACATCAATTCATTCAAAGTTATGGCGGCACTGAAAAAATGGATTATGACCAGTCCTCAGAGTTCCAGCTTTCACAGCATCCCCACAGTCATGTGAGTGTGATCCAGGCACTTGGGTACCTGGCTCATGATTACAATGTCACAGTGAGCCATGTCACATGACCACCATTTGTGATCTTCCCTGCCAACTTCCCACAAGCAAAGTCAATGGGACAGCCAGCAGGGAAGGTCACTAGTTGCCCCAGTAAATTGCTCCTGCCACTTTTTCTCCCAAGGAATCCATTTCAGAGTATGAGATCTCATACTCTGCATCACCCCCCATCCACCCGCACACCATAGCATTTGCTGCCTGCAGCACACCTTCTGCCCTCCTGCAGTCCCTGATTTGCCCACATTGCCTAGCTCACATTTGGGGCAGCGCCCCCATTCCTTATCTAGGACTTCTGCCTCTTCCTGTTAACAACACACATGTCCTGGCAGTCCTGATAGGAACCAGGACTGCCAGGATTGCCATTGCTAAGCAATACAGTCACATGACATTGTACATTGTGATTGCATTGCTTAGCAAAGACAATCCCAGTCCCAACTGCCATCATAACTCTAGGACTACCTGTAGTTTGACTAAACAAATTTTCTAAATAGCAAACTTCCAGAAATTTGGAATAATCATCCACCACTACAAGATATTTTTTTCTATGAAATTCAATTATATCCATACCATATCCATTCTGCCACAATCTCCTAGGCAAGTTTTCATTGGTTCTTTACAGTTCCTATTCCTGAATGTCTGACAAATCTTACATTGGGGCTTGGCAACCTATGGCCCACAGGCTACATATGGCTCACCATCCAAAATCATCCAGCATGTGTTATGAAAAAAATAATAGATTCACCCGGCCCACAAGACAGAGAGGGAGAGAGTGCTTGCCACCTCCTTAGGAGGCCATTTTGGCAATGGCTTTACCAGCCAACAAAGGAACAAGCACCCCTATCCAGCACTGGCAAGAGCAAGCCATGGGGTAGAGAAGCAGGAGAAAATGGAGGCAGTGTCATGGCCCCTGGCCCCTCAGAAGATTGCTGACCCCTGCCTCACATGCTTGTACAATTGTCATTATCTGAGTATTCATACCTGGAAAAAAAGATAAAATCTTTGGCTACCTCTTACACAGTTCAAAGTCTAGATGACCTTCATGTATTTTTGTCAAAATCTCACCTTTCAGTCTTTCAGGTATTATCCCTCTCTCATTTTCATGGGTACTCAGGTAAATTGTCATGGATATTCAACTCTTCTCTATAATCTATATTGTCCACATTTTTACATTATCTGTAACTTACTTTCTTTGCTGTCAAAATAATTTTCTTTAATGAATGTAAGGTCTTATCATTTAATGTAGCATCTGTAAATTCTTTGGATTCTTATAGGCACACTATTAATGATTCCTCAAAAATAGCTTCCCAAGCTTTATTATCAGTCTCTACTAAAGGTGGTTCCCATAAATGAACTAGTAAAATCTTGTATAAAACAATAGCCAACATTTCCTTTTCTATCTGAAAATATTTTTGTTGTGCTTTAGTCATGGGTTTAGATGCACATGCCACAGGAAATTGTTGTAGCAATACTGCACCTAAACCAGATGCCACTGACACCACCACAGGTTTTATCACATCATGTTACTTTAATACAGGTGCAGTTGTTAACAATCCTTGACATTTATTAAATTCATGTACCGGCATTCACTGAAAGTCCATATCCTGCAACAATTGTCTTACCTGGAACATATGTTCCAAAATAATTACCCAAAACTAAAAATCACTACAGTTCTAGTTTATTCTTGGGGCTTGACATGTTAACAATAGTTTCAATCTTTGTGTCATCAAGGTTCATAGTACTAGAAGTCAGCACATCCTAAATACTTTACCTCAGTAAATCCAAATTTATACTTTTGTTTATTTAATTTCAGTTGTCTTACTCTACTTCATCCAAAACTTGTTTAACTATTTTATCATGGTCCTGTTTATCATTACCCCATATCAGTATATTGTAAATAAAACTCAATACTCTCTAAACCTTCCAGGATCTGCTAAGTAATTTTTTTGATATATTTCTGAAGCTGAAGAAGTACCAAATGGTCATTATTTAAACAGTACCATCCAAAAGGTGTATTAAAAATACACAACTTTGAATCCTGTTATCTAACTGAATTTGCCAAAATCTATTACTGCCATCTAAAACAGAGAATTTGGGCTTCCACTAAATTGTGATTTTTTTCTACTGTTGGTATTTAAAAATGCTCTCTCAAAATAGCTTAATTTAAATTTCTAAGATCCTAACATATGCTTCCTCCCTGGTTTCTCCACTACAACTGTTAGGTTTACCCATTCAGTAGGCTCATCTACAACTTCCATCTGTTCAATTCTACTCTGTTTTTGCTTAACTCTTACTCTCAACACTATAGGAATTTTCCTTGGAGGACACACTACTGGGGATACAGTATCTGTGAATTCGATTTAATGGAATAACATCCTCACAGCCACCCCAATCCTAAAAATACATCTTTAAATTCTTCAGTGAGAGACACTATATTTAATGTATATGGTCACTGTATAAGATTTAAATCAACTACTGCTTTTAACCCTAAAACACCCTTTGCTTCAAATCTACTTCTTAGAATTCTAACTTCAAATTCATATCCTTCTGCCTACAGTTTAATTCTCATTTTGCTATAACCGCAACCTGTGTCCCAAATAGATTATTACCCTTATATTTGACTCATTTAATAATCCTACTTGTAAAGTTTTATATGATTTTCTTGTACTTCTGAATCTATCTTAAAAATTATAGTTTTACTCTCATTAATAACTAAATCAACAGTCCATTTATCTTCTATACCCTCCATTTTAATCAGTCCAATAAAAAATTATGAAGGCTATTCTTCCTAATGTACTGTACACAGTGTTTTAGTCAGTAATTTTCATCCTTAGAATGACATACTTTTGCAAACTAATTCAACTTCCTGTATTTCCTACATTTTTTTCCAATAGTTGGGCATACTCCTTTAAGATGAGTAACTCCATATCTCCAACATGAGTGCTTCCAATCTTTAGTTATTGGAGTTACAAATGATAGCTGAGATTTAACTTTTCTATAAAATTAAGTCTTTCTCTTTAATTCTCAAAATATCCATTTCTTTATATCAGTATTCCCAAGGTCTTTTAAATGAGTTACAGCAAATTCTGCAGCTTGACAAACATCAATGGTGTTTTCCAATGTTAAATCATGTATCCTTAACAGTCTTGCTTTCTTTCAGACCTACACAATCCTTAATTAAAGAAGCCATGTAATTGTCCAAACTCACAAGACTGAGCTAAACATTTTAAGTCTGTTAACATAAGCATCAATACCTTCACTTTCTTGATGTTTCTTCTGAAAAGCCTATATAGTATGTAACATTTTTTCTTGGTGCACAGTAAGTTTCACATTTCTCAAACAGTACTTACAGCTTCTGCTTATCAGACTCTCTTCAAATTGGAATGTATTGAACACTTCTCTTGCCTCCTTCTCAGCAGCATGCAGAAATAAGGCTGCCTGTAATTTCTTATTCTTATCAGCCCTACTTGCCACAAGATACAGCTTAAACCTTTGTTTCCATCATTACTAGATTTCCAACACATTTTCAACAAAGCTCAACTAGAAGCTGCAGCTGATCCATTACTAACTTCTGACACCATGTTATGTTTGTTACCCCATCAAACATAGACAATATAAAGAGAGACCAACCCCATACATAAATAAGCTTTATCGGTTGCTTGTAGATTATATTAGGAGAGGAAAGCTACCACCACATACACTTACAAAATCACAATTCCTTCAGTACACAGGATATTTCGGCCCAGCTACAGTAATGCCCATTAATATTAATTCATCTCATTGAAGATGAAGAACCAGAGCATGGGCTACTTTCCAAGGTTGTGCAGAGCATTTGAAATAAGTGTTTCACAGGGTGTTAGCATAATCAAAGCACCAGTTTTAAATGTTAAAGCTGCTGTATCCTTTACAAAACTTGCACAGCTGCTTCAAAAGCTGTCCCCTTCACACGTGTGTATAAGCACAGCCACTTTGCTTCAATAGCAATTGCTGTGGAAGTATTATCTGTGCATGCAAATGCATTTGCAGACAACCAGGCACAGCTTTTGAAGCTGTGGATCCTGCAAAGGATGCTGCTACTTTAACACTTTGAAGAGAGGTAATTTGTTCCTGCTAGTATGCTTTCTAAAGTATCTCTTTTACACAGTTTGTGTTGGCCTGTGCCTGACCTGTTTTTTCCCCCTCACCTAGCAGAGAGGTTGCTTTTCTCCACAACGCAGAGCTTTTCCAAAAGGTGCTAACTGCAAATTAACAAGCTCAGCTCTGTGACCTTAATTATCCAGCTTTCAGCTGCTGCCTGTTACCAACAAGACTTTAATAGCTTTCATAAGTTCAGCTTTTGTTTGCCTCCTTGATGGCTCAGTGATGTGAGCATGCTAGGCAAACAGCTGGCACTAGTGCATTCTTTTTGATGTGTATTCCCCATTGTGTGCCTGCTTATTCCCTTGTAATCCCTTCTTCTCCAATGAATGTAAATATAAGCATTAATTCCCTTCTTACTAACCATTCTAGCACTGGGGTGAGCATTCCAAAGAGTGGTGGAGTAGGGAAAAAGGAAAGCTGAAGTAAAATCATAAGCACGGTTGCAGTCATGTGATTTTCCACTTAATGACTGCATCAGTTACTGACCAAATTGCCAGACCCAATTGTGGTCACCAAACAAGGACTACCTGTAATGACATTCAGGAAAGCAGTTAAAATGCTGAAAGTAAAGTGCACAGTTTTATTTTTTTCCCCTAATAACAAGGATTGTGTTGTAATTATCAGATTATTTTAGTATTGATTAATATATTTATTTGGTTTAGATTTGGATTTTTTAATTATTATTTAGCTTTTTGTTACCTATTGTAGGTCTCTTAAGTTTCATGTGGGCTCATGCCAAAAATCTGAATCAATTCAAATTGATCTGCACTTGATCCAATGAATTGATCTGAACATTTGAATCAATAAAATCTTCATCTATTTGATTCAAACCCTCAAATATTTGCACAGCTCAAATACAATATTAATTTCAGTGTCTATTTGGATAAAATAGATACATTTGACACAAAGACATATTTGAGCAGTATTTGGAAGAAAATGCACATTGATAATGAAATCTTATACCTCTAAAATAAGTTTTGCATCAAGAATGATTGGGATAGCAGTTCTTAATACATAGCAAAATGAATATTGAATCACATATTTGGAGAAGAATTTCATATCTGTTTATTTTTAAGTGCTTATTAATGCAAAAGGGACCTGGAAGAGGTAGTTCTTAATTGAAATAGCATGTAACATTGTATGTTATATACCTGTAACAAATAGCATGTAGAACATATTGGTTGAAGAAACAGTTGGAGACAGGTGGTCCCTCAGATAACCAGGCCCTATGCCATGAAGGGCTTTATAAGTAACAATCAGCACCTTGAACTGCACTTGGCAAAGAAGCCAATGACATATGGAGATAATGAGAAATGCCCATTACTCCTTGCGCTGCTGCATTTTGAACCAGCTGAAGCTTCTGGGTGATTTTCAAAGGTGGTCCCATGTACAGCACATGGTAGTAGGCTGGTTGTGAGGTGACCAGGGCATGAATGACCATCTGAAGGACCTCCAGTCAAGGAAAGGCACAACTAGTACACAAGATGAACCTGTGTAAAGTCCCTCCTGGCCACAGCTGGCACTGTTCATCAAACAGTACTTGCAAGTCCAAGAGGACCCCCAGTTTGTGCTCTAGTCTCAATGGGGCAGTGCAACCATTGAAGACCAACAGTGAAAATGTCCCTAACCTGAAGGGCCAAACAGCCACAGTCATTTAGTCTTGTAAGGTTTGAGCTGAAGTCTCTTCCTCCCCATCCAAACAGCCTCCAGAACCTGGGTCAATCCCTTGACAACTTCACCTGCACAGCCTGGGGTTGAGATGGGGTTCATGCTGGATTGGATTATATCTGTGAAAAAGATGGCCTCTAAGCTGTCTTGGCATGGTTGCCAATTATAGCTGTCCAAAAACAGAGCATGGAATCAATCCTGAAAGATCATTGGCAACAATATGGGTGGAATTTCTTCACAAGATATGATTATGAAGAGGTGGATGCTGATATTGTTAACCAGATGATAAAAGAACTAGAGACACTGTTCTTCAACTGGTCCTTTGTGGGGAAGCAGCTATCAGCTGGTTTCAAATTTTACATTGTGGAAAAAGCTGATAATTTTGAATACAGTGATCCTGCACATGGAAGCATCTCAAAGAATTAGGGTTTGAGGCTCATCTTTGCTGATGGTTCTTGCATAATTTTAAGACTTATTGGCACAGCAAGAGTTGGAGCAACTCTCTGTATATTGATAGGTATGAAAAAGATGCACTAAAAATATGAGGATCCACAGGTCATGTTGGCTTCTTACATCTCTACTGCACTGAGCTTTTCCCAGTGTCATGATAGAACTGGGTAAACTGGCCCCACTGTTGTCGAAGGCTTTCACAGCCGGCATACGATGATGTGGGTCTTCCAGGCTGTGTGGCCGTGTTCTGGAACTCCTGCACTCTGAAGATGCCGGTCACAGGTGCTGGCGAAACATTAGGAAACAAAACTTCCAGAACACGGCCACACAGCCCAGAAGACCCACACCAGCCATGGCCCCACTGTTGTTAAATAATGTAACACCTGAAGCCATCTAGATAGAAACAGTTTGGGTATTTGGCTGCTGTCCATCAGAATTAGCTATTCTTACCTGTAATCATCAGTTATCTCTATTCCCCTCTCCCCAATGTTAACACTGTATTCAAAAGCATCACAAAGCAATAAAAGAGTAGATGTGATATTACAAGTTTACAATATGGGTATGCTGATATACATTGTCTTTTTAATGTTATCTACTACCGGTCTAAGTTGTGCATAAAAAATGCTACATTTTGATTTAAGCAACTATGGACAAGATAACTGCATAAAAACAGCAGGACTAAATAATAATATAATATAACTTTATCAGGAGTGATCCAAACTGCCTCAGCACACAATCTGGGGTATGTGTATGTTGGTGTGTATCTATATATAAATGTGGGCAATGCATAGACTTTTTATTTAAGCTTTGGCCTCCAAAACTGTGATCACTGTGAATTATTCTCTTCTCAGTCCCCATGAAATGAATGCCTATGATTTGCTATACAAAGATTCTATTTGGACTCCTGCACAAAATTTATCATTAATATAAATGTTATATTAAAATGAAATAAAAGTATAACTTGAGTGAGCTCAGTTTTCAAAAAAAAAAAATCTGGGTATCATCAGCATACTGATCATACTGAACCCCTGACCAATGGATAACCTTATCCAGTGGTTTCATGTAGAAAAGGTTGGGCCCTTAGGTACCCCACAAGTGGTAGGCTGCAGGGTGATCTCTTTCCTCCCCTCAGTGCCAATTGGAAATGGCCAATTGGACAGTGCCTCCCACTCCCAAACCCTACAGATGGTCTAGAGGATGCCATGGTTAACCTTATCAAAAGCCACTGAGAGATCAAGGAGCACAAGAATAAATGTACCACTCCCAATCTGGATCCACCAAAGGTCATTGACAAGTTTGACCAATCCTGTCTCAATACTATATCCTGGTCTGAAACCCAACTGAAACACATTCTCTGTACCAAGTTCCAACCATCTTCTCCATAATCTTCTCCACAAAAGGAATATTGGAAACTGGATGATAATTGTCCAGAATTGAGGGCCACTGATGACCTTTTGAGAAGAGTGCATATCATTGTCTACTTCAAAGCTGGAGGTACCAGCTCCACCCTCCAAAAGTATGATACTACTGCATGGGCCCATCCCTCAGTCACCTTTATAGCCACCTTGACAACCCCAAAGGGAGCAGAATCTAACAGAGAGGTAGCTGAACTGACAGATTGGAGTACCTTGTCCACTTCCTCAGGAGTCACAGAATCAAACTTAGTGCAGATAACATGCCCTGGGAAAATCACTTGGATATCCAAGTCCAAGTGAACCTGAGTAACTTTATCTGCCAAACAGCATGAATACTCCTCACTACAGCCCTGCAGATTGTCCTGTGACCCAGGCCTGCCCCCTGTCAGCAGGGAGTGAATCACTCTAATCTGGGCCACTGAGTGGCTATCAGCAGATGGTATAAGGGCAAATAAAAAAAAAATTGCTGCCCCTTATCACCCTGTTCTGATAGAATTTGTGGTCTTGCTCCTTAAATTCTCTTGGTCTCTCCATTATCTATATTATGTTTTCTGTCTCATTTCATGTCCCCCTGCTTTCATTGTTTAATTCTTGATTGTGAGACCTTAAGCAAAACATATGTAAGGAATTAGTGCAGTGATTAATTGTCTTCCATCTCCATTTCTGAGAGAAAGAGCACGCTATAGGTACCAATCTTTTCTAGGTCACGTAGTCTTGTTCTATACTTCTTCACTTACAGCTGCTAGCATTTTAACTGTATCTTCTCCTGTAGCTTTAAATCAATTGATATTTCATTGTACCTGGTGCTTTCCTATTTGACAGCTGTTCTGCTGCCTCTCTTTACTTTCTAGTGGAGTCAGTTCCTAAATACAGTATCTCTCTACAAATATTTTTGTCATTCTCTAATCCCATTTGTAAAGTGTATTGATGTAGCCTTTTCATTTTCTTTTTACTTCATTTGCCTCTACTAGATTTCTTCCAAGATTACTCTTGAATATTCCTATTTTAATTGTAAATTTTCCTGTGAACTATCTAATCTTCTTAAACACACTTTTCATCTTCCTTTTCTTGTTATTTCCCTCTGTTTGCTGACATTCTTGATTGATATATATTTCTCTGTCCTTTCTTGCTTGACATTGAAAGTCTGCATTCAGACATTGTATATCCTTCTTATTTCCCAAGGCTTTCATTCTCCATTTTTCCCAGGTTATTATGATAGCTCATTCTAAAAGCCACTTGAAAGCATTTCCCTTGTTGTTGTTTCTGTTCCTGTTGTCATAATATCTTTTCTTTTTTCCCATGGCTTATTAGGTTCTGTCTGGTAAATTAAATGTACTTAATCTGTTCCTTATAGTGATCTTATATTCTGACTGTTTTTGTCCTAAAATCAAGTCTTTATAAGTTTACCCAAATATTTAATTCCTTATTTCTTCTACATCCTGAACCAGGAAGTGTCCTGGCTGACTAGACTGCAGTTCTTCATCTCCTTTCTTTAAAATTTGTAATTGTTTTTAGTGTTCTCTATCCAGTGATTTCCGCATGTAGAATCTGCATGTGTTGTTTGAAGCAGATATTGACTATGAACAAAGAATTCTTTGTGCAAAATTCTATTGCCCTGTCTCCTGAACTGTTGTGTGTAGGTACTAAGTTCAAATATTTCTGTAACTTCAGGTTCTTCCATTTCTTAAACTTGGGATTCCAGTCACCCATTAGCAATGATAAAGTAAGGGTATTTTCTTTCTATTGCCTTCATCACCTCTTGCAATTTGAAATGTTTTCTCCTCCTGTGTTCTAGTTGGGGCATAGACTTATATAACATAAATGTTCCTTGGTATCCCTAATTGCATATGCTTCTGTCATTCATTGAAGTAGACATACTTACCAATGCCTTTTTTTAAGGATTCATTATTTTTGAGTAGTATTATTCCCGAATAATATATTGCATAGTCATCTAATTATTATTATTGCTTAAATGGCCTACTGCAGTCCAACCACATTCACTTATTTAGTGTGCTTCATTTGACATGCTTTGACAATTTCAAGTTCTCCTAGGTTCATGCTTCTCATTTTCAGTGTTCCAATTGTTTGCTGTTGTTGCTGCCTTTGAGTCAGTCTTGACTCCTGGTGACTGCCTGGACAAGTCCCTGCAGTTTTCAGAAGTAGTTTGCCATTGTCTTCTTCCTAGGTCTGAGAAAGAGTAACTGGCCCAAGGTCACCCAGCTGGCTTCATGCCTAAGGCAGAACTAGAACTCACAGTCTCCTGGTTTGTAACCTGATGCCTGAACCACCACACAAATCTGGCTCTTTGTAAAATGACAAACTTCTAAAGTATTTCTTTGTGGTTTTCATCTAGCCATGCACAACCTCTACACCCATTAATGACATTCTTTCCCTAGTAACTAGAGAAGTGCCTTCTGATCCAGAGGTTTCATCATCTGGCAAGCAAATTTTTGTAAATATTTTAGCCATGGTTATGCAGTTGTCTTGGAAACACTAGAGAGGTAACTTACTATTTCTTTCTTCTGGATTTGATTTTGAACTTCCTTCTCTTGGAGCGGCCAGGTTCCCTTGAACCTGCAGAGTTCTAACTGCCACCATCTCTGTTGTGATTACCTTTTGCCTCCTTTTGACCATGCCAGTAAGGGTGATCCTAGTAGAAGTACTGGCGCCTAATATTGCACTCAGGGTTACTGAAGCCTCCCACTCTGGCATAGCATGGTGCACTAGCACATTTACTTGGATTTAAAATCTATCTAAGCAAACATACAAAAGTTTTCACTTCACAGCTCTTCACAGAACTGCTTTGCTTTCCATGAACCTTCAGCCAGTTTCTCAAGTGATGCTTACATTAATTTTTATATTTCCTGTGTTCATAATGAAAAAAGTGGCACTGGATAAAAGGTACATCTGGAGAATACTGATAAATTGAGAGCAAAATTGGAAGAAAGCCATTAAAAACTGAAAGATAAAAAGCATATTCAATTTAGAAATGTGTTTCTCTCCTTCACGTTTGCAACATTCATAACTGACATGGCCAGGACAAATGTCATATTTAGCATATGGCCCTAATTTGGCATCAATGGAAAAGTTTCATTTTGGTGGCTGTAGAATTATTGTACAATATTTATTACAGTAAACCTGCTCTGTAATATCTCTGAATTCTAAAGAAAACAGCCTGGACTATGATAATATTATTATCCTAAGGTACACTGTGCTCCTATCAGCCTCCATGCCACCTCTGGAGTTCCTTTTTTATATAATTTTTATTAAAGAAAAATTTTAAAAGAATAAGAACAATATAAATTTTGAAAAAGAGAAGTAAGGAAAAGAAAGTCATAAGTAAATGAAAAAAAGTGCAACAAAAAAAAATAGGGAAAGGAAATCAAATCAAATCAAATCAAATCCCTTTCAGGCTTCTTAACAGCAGTTACAAATACATTTATATTTTATCATCTTTCTCTAAAGTTGCAACATAATTTCCTTCTTTCCATAGTTTACCCTATCTAATCATCAAATTCATAAATCACAAGTACATGTTTTCTTTTTTCAGCAAAAAGTCCATAAGGGGTTTCCAGTTACTGATAAATGTAGTTATTGTCCTTTCTCTAATCAAACAAGTCAATTTTGCCATCTCTGCTAATTCTGTCATCTTTACCAGCCATTCCTTCATAGGGGGTATTTCATATTCTTTCTATTTTTGTGCATATAATAGTCTCGTAGCACTTATCATATATAGAAACAATCTATATATCTCTTTTCTATTCCATTAGTTCCAACAAGAAGAGTTCTGCTTTCAAATGATATTAATCTTTAAAATTCTTTGTATCACTGTATATATTTGAACCCAAAATTTTATGGCTTTTTTGCAAGTCCACCAGGCATGATAAAATGACCCTTCATGTTTTCCACATTTTCCAACATAAATTTGAAGTACTTTTATATATTCTAGATAAGTTTTCTGAAGCCATGTACCAATGGCATATCATATTACAAAAGTTCTATTTTAAATTATAACATAATGTAAATTTCAGTCCTTTCAGCCACATATTTTCCCCACCTCTGCAGTTCTGATCCAGACCCAGGGTGGCCTTCTCTATCACATGAAGGTCTGGTCTTGGTCTTCAGTTGTCATAGTGTCTGCTGGTCCCAGCACCACCACTGCCACTCTCTTTGTCATCATTAGCTTCACTGTAATCAGCCCCACCTTGCCTCTGAGTGGCTGCCTTCTCCAATGTGTCATCCAGTAGTGCCCAGAGGGCTTTGCAGGGGCCAATAAGTGCAACACCCTCTCCTTCTGCACTCCAGACAGTGATCCAAGACAGTCCCAAACATCCCCAACCATTCCATCCACTCTCAAAACAAATAAACACTCCCCCACACCTATTTTCAGTCACCATTCAAGCATATTTCATACTGTGCTATGAATCTGAAACCAACCTATAAGATCCATTTTGCTCCCTTCTTAAATCCCACCTTACTCATTTCACAACTTGTTAAAAACTTGGTTGTTCTCCTAGGCTTTGGATTAGAATAATGGTTGAGCCCCTTTGTTTTTGGATATCTTTTTGGTTATAGGGTCAGTCTTCTGGTCAGTTGAATTCTCTTTCTTTGATATACATTTTTTTAAATTCTCTTTTCATTGTAAGCTGCCTAGAGTTGTTGTAGAGTTAGGCAGCCTGAAGACTGAAATATTAAAAATTATTAATATTAAATTATTATACTTCCATGGTATGAATCTCTATGTCACCTGAATGAAGGAATTAGCCAAAGAGTATCAACAATATCTTATGGAGAACTAGATTAATACATTTGCATTAGGTAAATGAAATTATTCCTTTTCATCTGAAGAGGAGTTTATGTGTCTACGCTCATGCATTTGAGGAAGAATGTACTGGAAGCTACAACTTAATGTACAGCAGCAACAGCATTTCTAGCTCATTTATATCTCAATATTTGCTTCTTTGACATAATGGGTGTCTCTGGGGTGGCAAGGGGAACAAATGATAAAACATGCATGGTAACATCATCATGCAAATGCTATAATGCATCAGATACATGAACACAAGTACATAATGGAGCATTTGCTTGATGCCACTGCTGTGATTTGGCGTCATAGTAGGGACTGTTTTATCTATGGTTTCAAATATAAATGTTTCACTATCAAATTATTTTTAATTGTACGTGCCAGGAATTGGACTTGGGATATTTTGCATGCAAGTCTAATTCTCTGCCTCTGAACTAAGATTGCTGCCTGAAATAATATCTATAAAGTACCACATTTTACCAGGTTATTCTATATAATGTGTAAATGTGTGTTTTTTCTAAATTTTAACTATGTATTTATTTATTGTTTTAATCTGTTGTAAGCCACCCAGAATCCCCCATTGGGGGGAGATGGGCGGGGATAAGTTTGATAAATAAATAAATTATACATACATACATACATACATACATACATACATACATAAAATCAGCCCTGGGAAGCTTGTGGCCCTAGGGCAGTGTTGTCCAAACTTGGCCACTTTAAGATGAGTGGACTTCAACTCCCAGAATTCCCCAGCCAGCATGGCTGGCTGGGGAATTCTGGGAGTTGAAGTCCACTCATTTAAAGTGGCCAAGTTTGGACAACACTGCCCTAGGGATTCATGCAATCCCAAACTCTGGAGCCCTTTGGCACATGCCACTGGGCAGTTTCCTACCATTTTAAGCAGGGACACCCATAAAACTATATAATAAACCCTAAAGTAGGCTTAATGCCATTTTGAATGCAGAGAATACTTTAAACCTTTTCCAGCCAAAATGAGAATGACAGAAAATTCCAGCCTCCCTTATATCTATGATGTGGTTCCATCTACACTGAATTATCACTCCACTTGCTTTGGCCCCCAGTTCTCCAACAATATTAGGAACAGCCCCTAGCCTGTGGTCCACTCCTGTTGCATGTACGTATTGTTAGTTTAGTTCCATAACCAGCTGTGGTTCAGAGATATTCTCCTGGTCAACTGTTGAAGAAACCTTTGATAAAGTGTCCAACTCAGAGTCTAAAAAAAAAGCATGCATCATGTCATATATTATGTTTAAACTGACAACTGCTTTACCTCTGAATCATAAGCAGGGTATGGGATGCTCTTAAGCCATTCCTCTTGATTGTGACTGATTCCTTTGTGATGTCATGGGTGGGTGTGTCCAAACTGGGGAGAAACCAAACTATGAAGCAGTACCCTATGTTTACCTGGTACAGTTGCAGCTAGCCCACATTAAGGACATAGCCCTGCAGTTGTCTTTATTCCTGATAGACCGCATGGTAGATAGAGCAGTGGATTGGAGAGACTAGCAGTGGAGTGGATCGGTTGTCCCTGCTTCCTTCCTAGCTGATCTGTCCCACCCTCTCACTTTAGAAGACTGAAAGAGAAAGATATCTCAACTCCCAGAGTTATGTATAAGATGGACAGCCATATAAATTCTCTAAACAAACAAACAAACAGGCTCATTTTTGAAAATGGAAATTGGGGAGAAAAAATAATTGGAATATTTGCTTGTTACACATATGAAAACAACGGAAGTAGTAATATCATAGGCAAAAGATAGGGAGACAAAAAGCAGCTTCATATATATACCATAACCAAATTTCAAAATAAATGGAAGATTTATCTTGATACATCTTGATGCATTGTACTGGTATACTTTGTTTTGCACATATTGGAAATTTTATCACAATCATTCATTGATTTCACTTAATTCTTTCCTGTTTTACTGGTGAACAAGCAAGCTGGGCATCTAATTTACATTAATGGAAATTCATGTCTCTTCGGTTGCTGATGAACAGAAAGCCTTCCACACTCCAGAATCTGTATTTCTTATAAAGGTCTCATTACTGAACTTCAGCTGAATTGCACTGCACAGCCCAGCAGAGGGAGTGCAGACATCATGATTGGAACTAAAAGGAGTAGGGTGTTTGTTTTGGGGGGGTTTCTTTCTTTCTTTCTTTCTTTCTTTCTTTCTTTCTTTCTTTCTTTCTTTCTTTCTTTCTTTCTTTCTTTCTTTCTTTCTTTCTTTCTTTCTTTCTTTCTTTCTTTCTTTCTTTCTCTCTTTCTTTCTTTCTTTCTTTCTTTCTTTCTTTCTTTCTTTCTTTCTAAGAGCTTGTTTAACAGCTCAGTTTTCAGTCTGAAGAGATGGGATCAACCCATCTGGATTCTTAACTGTAAGCAACGGTAAAGGTTCCTAAGATATACAATCCAGGCTGGAGAGTTTATTTCTATTGGTAAAATCAACTTCTGACAACCTTTTAAATTTTACTCATGCTGAGCATTAAAATATATGTTTCTTTTTTCCCTTCCTGAAAAATGTCAATTTTAAAATCGGAGTGGAAAAACACAGTCTACAGGGAATATCTGTGCTTTAATTCTGCAAAAGCACTTTGACTTTCAATCATATAACAAAAGATGGGAGGGCAATTGAAGAACAGTGCTATGAATATAGTTCTTTAGAATACTTAGATTGTTTCCTTTACAGAATATAGGTGGAATCCTCATAGCACCTTTCTAAAACAGACCAGTGTTATTACTTTGCCTTTGCTGAAGGCCTGTGAGACACAGTCTTTCTTGGAGGTTATAGCAGAAGCAGGATGTAATCCAGGGATGATGATGATGATGATGATGATGATGATGATGATGATGATGATGATGACGACAACATTATGATTTTGTATATAATAGAGCCTGTCACTTGCAACACTACAGACAATTAGAAAATAAAACAATTTCTTCCCCCAAATCATACTCTTAAATCTAATCCCAACCACAACTACCCAACACAGTAGAAATTCAAATGTATGTTTACAGGTGGCATGGGTGGGCAATCTTTAGAGGGTTGTGTAGGGGGGTCATACAGTATTTTACATTTTTAGAGAGACCAAGATTCACTGTGAGCAGAAGAATAACAGAAAGTGGGTGGGGTTAGGATTTTCTGTTTTTCCTGGTTTGAGAAGGGAAGTTTTGAAACAATGTTTTTTTATTATTATAAGTTTATATTACATTTTTCATAAATTTCCTGTCTCAAAATGGGGAAATTGTGTTACTAGTTTACAGCAATAATGTTTATAGAAAGTCACAGGAACCCAATGCAACCTAGCCTCAGGTTGTCAAGCCCTCATCTGCACAAAAAAGACGTAGTATTACACAGAAGAAAGGCTGACTGAAATAAAAGCTTAGTCAACAGATGAAAAGCAATTAAGGTCTGGTTCAAAAAACAAAATCTTGGGTTAGTTTTACTGGGTTAACTCTCCCACCACCCTATAATGTTGGGCTAGATCAGTCTTTATCATGATTTTAAAACATTCTTCTTTTCTTCTTTTATTTTATATAAGGTAAGTCAGAATGATTTTCCCCTATATTAGATTTGTCCAAAATTACAACATAATATTTCTGATACAAAACTAAATCTGTTAGTACCGTGCTACATCAGTTCTTAACAATAACTGTTTTAATACTAGTCATTATACTGGATGATAGTAAAGTACAATAAATCAATATTAATAAAAGTAACCTCCAGATAGACAGCCAAAAAACAAACCAATAGATCATTGAACAAATCAACCCAGAGTTCTCACTCAAGACAAAAGTAACCAGGCTCAAATTATCCTATTTCAGACACATTATGCAAAAACCTTGTTCTCTGGAGAAGGCTCTAATGCTGGGAAAGGTAGAAACAGACAGAAGAGATGGATGGACTCAGTTATAATGATCATTAATGCACTATTGGAAGTCCTACAGTACACGACCAGTTTAGGGACAGTCATCATGGAGAAGGTCTATCTGTGTGGTGACTAAGAGTCAAAAAACATAATCAAACTTCCACATGTTTGCACCTTGGATGCATAGAGAACTTTCACTAAAATGCAGTGCCAGAATCAGAGAGCAGCATTATTGAGCAATGGCTAAGGTATGTGTTATAAGTTCTCCATTGACAACCTCTGAGGCTCATGATCCTACTGTTTTTTTCTCCTCTCCACTTCTCCTATTGCCTCCCTCTTGAAATGAGTCAGAAGTGAAGAAAAGTAGCTTCTTCTTGTTTTGTCTTCTCTGCCTACACCATCATAAAGGCTGTACCACACTGTAGACAATCAGTGTGGTATACTAGTTACTGTAAGTTATTGGACTAGAAACAGAAGGCCTAGGTTCAAGTCTACCTTCAAACATGGAATACACTGGATGACTTCAGGCTGGTCGTTATCTCTCAGTTCAAGATATATGACAGGGTGGTTTTTATGGGGAAAATTGGAGGAGAGTATACTCAATATACTACCTTGAGTTTCTGGACAAAAGATAGGGTATAAATCTAACAAACAACACAAACAGACAAACAAATAGGCTCTATAAAATAACAGAGAATGTAGACTCATTTGTAGAAGGATTCAGGGACTGAATGATTGATAAGTAAATTGATACAGAACAATACTGTGAAAAATGAGCATTTGATTAATGGAGAGAAAGAAAAATATCCTTAAGAAAATAATTTAAAGGAATGATTTAAATTAATAATTTAAATATACTGCATACTATTATATCTAACTGAATAGATTTTGAATTCTAAGTGTTCCCATAGTGAAATGGATCCTAAGTAATAAACTCAATGGATTAAACAATCAAATTCTGAACTAACTAGTGGTCTTGATAGCCAGTCAAACCTGGGTCAAGTAATTGCAACTATCTGGCTCCAAAACAAGGCACTGATTAAGAATTATTCCTCTGTCTCAGTATCATTTATCAAAAAGATAGGCAAATCAGGGAAGAGGAGAAAAATATGCTTCACTACAAATCTAATATGAAATACAGACTTTCTCAACGGCCTGCCTGGGATTTGTTGCATAGAGACCCCAATGATTTGGAAAGGAGAATAAATTTGGGAAATTAATCTAATGAATGATTCATTATACACTATTTTCCCATCTTTTGGTTATAACCAAGAGTGAAATGATTAAATGAATGAGAAAATGGAGCTGAATCATTGCAATATTCTTCTTGACAAAGATACGTCTCTGGTAATCAAGTATTTTTCATCAAGGGACTCTAAAAGATTAAAATCAGAGTTTCCCACAGCACATCAAATACATTCTAAGGAAGCTACAGGAATAGCCTGAAAACTTTTTGTTACACTGTGTTCCTATGAGGTCATCTTCTGTTGATTCTAGAGAAAGATATATGATTAGCCAGAGTATTGTTTGTGAAAAATATGTATGAGGGTTGAATGAAAGGTAATGCCTCTGCTTCCATAGATTTTGGGTGTATATTAATAAACAAAACAGGAAAATAACCTTTGTAACAAGCTCTTTTGTTACCTCTATTTACTTTTCCACATAATCACCACTTTTTGCTACACACTGCCAATGATGGACAAACTTTTTAAAGCCATATGAAAGAACTCCACAATTTGTCTTTTCAACCAGATCCTGACATTCCTTTCCACCTCTTCATTTTGAGTCAAACAAATGTCCATAAAGGTATTCCTTCAATTCTGGGAAAGATGGAAGTGATATGGTGCCAATTCTGGACTGAATGGAGGATGAGGTAAGACAGAGAGATCCAACTTTGCAATTGCCTCTTGGGTGGCTTGTAAGATGTGAGGCCTACCATTGTTATGTTGCAGCAAAATTTCTTTCTTGTGCTTCTGAACTCTAACCATTGTTTCAAAGTTTTGAGTGTTGCAGTATAACACTCTGAACCGATAGTGATGCCAGGTTCAAATGTATACAAACACCACCGTCAGTATCCTCTCCAAAACTGTACCATGATTTTTCCTGTCAAAGCCTGGGTTGACTGATGCTTTGTTTCTGGGTCATAATGATGAGCCCATGTTTCATTGGCTCTCATGATGCTGTAAAGAAGTTCCTCACCTCTAATCTTATGTGACAACAATTGCTGGCAAATTTCAACTTTTGAAGCTTTCATCTGTACCATCAGTATGTGAGAAACCCATCTTGCACAAACTTGCTGATATTGAAGAGCATCAATAAAGTAACCACATGTTCCTGTACAATGAGAGGCTCGACAGCAATTTCAATTTGAGAGCCAGTTTCTTCTAGTAGTTAAGATACCAGGCTAGAAACCAGGAGACAATCAGTGTGGTATACTGTATACTGAGTTCTAGTTCCACCTTAGGCATGAAAGCCGGCTGGGTGACTTTGGGCCAGTCACTCTCTCTCAGCCCAACTCATCTTACAAGCTGGTTGTTGTGGGGAGAATAAGAGGAGGAAGAAGTATTAGGTATGTTCACTGCCTTGAGATGATGATGATGATGATGATGATGATGATGATGATGATGATGATGATGGGATAAAAAAATCTTTTAAAAAAATCCCTGGGCAGTGATCTGTGGAATGTCCTTAATCAGTTCATCAACCTTTCTTATGTAAAATTCATCAGTAGCTGTCAGAGGTTGTTCTTGATCACACAAATGAATCCTTCTTTCCCAGTTCACCGTCTTTACATTTTTCAGCTCAATGGTGCAGAGTACTCAGATCAACACAGTCATTACCACAGCAACAACCTCGTTTGGAGGGGACTCCTTTGGCAGTAAGAAATTCAAACATGGCATGTTGCTTAAAGTGTATTGATGAATATTCACTGCAGACTTCCATTTCACAAACAATAGCAACACAGGCTTTTCTCACAGCAACTTCCCACCAACTGAAGTGAAAGATATATTGCTAAAGAACTCGTCAGAACTTGTAGCACATCACTACTGCCATCTATGGAAGATTCATAATATTGGAGGAATTACTTTTTATTCATCCTTTTTATTATTAGCCATTTGTAGCATAATCTCTTCCCTATTTACTTAGAATAGATGTACCTAAATGTAGATGAAAGATCTTTTGCTTTCTGGATGCAAGTTATCTTAATTGGTCTAAAAACCCTGGATTTTTTGGGGGGGGGGGGTCTATTACCCACTGATGTATGAGATGTGACTCCCTCCCATTCATAGCAGAGCCAATGATATGGATTTTTGGCATGCTGGCACCCCAGAAGATAATATTTGACATTGATATTTATGTTTGTTCTAAGCAATTGGTGTGTACATGGCAGATATGAATCAATTAATTTCTACTATACTTTCACTATTCAGATTGCTTTGACTCTGGCAGAACGGCTTTGAAAAGAAACTAAAAGCTTTTCCCAAGGTTGTTGCAAATTCTTTCCTCCAATACACAAATATGCTGTTTGAGTAATTCTTCTATTAAATTAATAATGAAATCAATATACTTGAATCAGAAAAGTTTTTTTTTAATGTAAGTTAAGGGATTTTATTGGTCATCTGTTTCATTTGGTCTTCTTTAAAAAAAATGTATTTCATATACCACATTGGTTTCTGTTCAGAGGGTCTTGGAGATCAGAGTCAGCTTCTGTCATGTCACATTTCTGCTTTTGTCACTTTCAGAAGAAATAATTGCTAGGTAGCTTTAATAGTTCCTTCAAAATCAGCACTGACCTTTATGGAAATATAGGCTTAGAAAAAGGGGGAACAAGATTATGAAAAGGACACTTTAGCAAGGATTTAGAAGAGAGAAAAGAGAAAGGATGTAAATGCCAGGATTCTCAAGAACAGTAACAAAACAGACAGATTCATCTGTGGCTCTCTGAACACACTATAATAAGGCATGACTGAATGAGGCATTCTGCATTCATGCTAATAAGATATTAATAAAATATATATTGGATAGTGATGGGTGAACTTCCTTTGACCCTGTTTGGGAAGTGAACTTATCAAACCAAGCTTTTTTAGCAGTATCTATTCCAATTTATCATTTATTTATTTATTTATTAAATTTGTATGTTGGCTGACTCTCAGCGAGTCTGGGCAGAATATTTATTTATTACAATCTATAGTTGTAAAATACAAATGTCCCATGTTAATTATGTTCTTAGATGCTACAGAAACACATGCCTTTGAAGCCTTTAAGGGTAAGAAGAAGGGAAGAAGATAAAGGTTGTGTGTTTATGATTTGAGCTAAAAAAAGAACCTGGGAAGAGGGAAGGTGCTCAATTCAGTTGCTGGACAAATTTGTAATCTAAGCTAGGTGACATCCTAACTCTAGTGACATCATTAGGGTTGGGCTTCTTGTCAGCTTTGTTCATATCATTACTACTGTAACATATACTGCTGGCATCTTCACAGTTGCTCCTCAGCTGTGAATCTAAAACAGTTTGAGAAGAATATGATTAAAGAGGAAGGAAATGCAGATATTTGTTCCTAACCATGATGACTTCAAAATGATAGAATGTTCATTGTGATGTCACAACGCAAACTCTGCCCCTTTCATATTAGTGTTGTAAGGTCACCCACAAAAATACATAAGAGGTGGAGTTTGTATTGCCATGCACATTTCATCACTTGAGCCCATTTTCCCCTCCTGTAGATGATTGTGGGGCAACGGACTTCTCCTGTTTTGCAAACAACCAACCTATGGCAACAGAGATGTAAAATATATATTGTATAAAAGCATAACATTGGCTATTTGTCACTATACAACTACACAACTAAAGGAATATAATGACCCCTGGAAATAAAGTATATTACTAGGAATCCTCAGTATTTTCATTAAAGAGTAACTTGTTTGCCATTGTGATATTACTTCTGACTATCCTATCTTCCTTCTTCTTGCACACACATACTCTGTCTCTTTTTGTGCTTGCAAATAATTGCAGTGATAAATCTCATTGGGGCGCAAGCTGAATGTGAAGACAATTAAAAAGAATATATATGTATTCTTATCGATGTGTAGATCCACGAGGAAACAATGTTAAAATTATTAGACATAGAAAGTGTGCCTTTCCCCCCACTCTGTGGAACACCCTTCCTCCTGGGATCCAGCAGGTCCCCACCCTCTTAGCCTTCTGGAAAGCCATAGAGAGCCTGTTCTTCCTCCAAGCATCGGATAGGGTGAGGTTGGTGCTTGGGGATGGTTGTGTTAGATCCATTGGAGAAGGATGGCCGAGGTGCCAGACTTTTGTTTTTTTGTTTCTGTTTTTTATGGTGGCTGCGAGCTCCCCAGAGTCATGGGGGGTTTTTTGGTTTTTTTTTAAGATGGGCAGCCATAGAAGTCTTTAAAATAAATAAATAAGACCTTTATTGGGACAAAGGTCACTAATACAACAGAGTTTTTAAATGCTTCAGTGCTCTTAATCAGGGGATAAACTACAAAAAGCAGCAGATACCCAAGAAGCAGAAACATCCACAGATCTAAATTAGGCCAGATATTGTGGCAATGGGCATTTATAGGAGGGGGAAAAGGGCAGGAAATGATAAAGCATGCATTGTAAGTCACAGCACAAACTTGTCTCCTTAAGGATGTGCATGAAAGGGTGGCATTTACATCATGGTATCATGGCATACATCTCATAATTTGGGCATTGTTGTGATGAGCTACAGATGCCTATCATTGTGGCCATGCAATCTGCAGTTTAGAATCAACCACAAAGTAGAAGCTGTAAATTGTATGGTCAGTAGTATTACTTATACATATCGAATTATGTGTAGCATTCAGTCACTCTTCCCCACATGAAACAATAAAGAAAACGGCTAACTCACATCAGTTCTGAAAACAAAGTCTCCTACTATGGGTGAATATGAAGAAATGGAATCAGGCATTCTAAACTTTGGGAGTTAACATTGCAGATCATCTTATTCTGAATTCCCACCCCCACAGCATTTTAACAAGTAAATTAAAATAAAGGCTTTCTTGACTCAGGTTCAATTCCTGGTTATTCTATGGGCATATCCTTTTAGTTTTCTGGCAGTAATACAGCCATTCTCTTGTTTCCTCTTTAACAAATGGCAAATTAAACTATTTTTAAGCAAATTTGTTCATAAGACTTTAAATAAGTGCAGATATAAAGTGAATGGTAGCATGGTTGATTCCAGATGGCCAGCTGTTAGTACTGTGCAAGGCCTGAAAATAAGGAGAGTCCAAGAATCAGGCATAATAAGATGCTATTGGGATGATACATGTTAATGAGAGATGGCAGAAAGACACAGAGGACACCGTGCAGCTTTTGAGGAGCCATCCATCACTGGCTGCTTGTGCCTTCTACTCCCAGTGCCAACAATTGATGACGTCTCATCCATAAAACATTCCCAGAGTGTCACTGTCTGGAAGACACATTGGAGAGTTGTACTCTCCTTGCATGAGAAGTATATTTCAGGAGGTAGAAAAGCACATCTGCCATTTTCAAACACCTCATGCAAGTATGCAGAATTCCACTACTTTCCGAATTTGAAGTGGCCATTGCATTGTTTGGTTGCCTTGACTGGTATTACTTGTAGCTACCTTGGCTAAATGTGTTTGTGTGCATGTGTTATTTTTTAAAATTGGTTTTTCAAAAACAGAATATTTTCATAGTACATATAAAACCCTTAATATTTCTCCCTTAATTCTTTTCTGGTATATATGTGACCCAGAATATGGAGTGAAATTTAAAGAAGACCTTCCTGCTCTGTGTGCTGTCCCTTACACTACTTACTTTTTCCTATTGATTTATAAACCAAGCTCACTGTTCTGCTTTTGTTGCCACTGCCATACTCATCATTCTATATATTCAGGTACAGTGAATCTGTAGAATATAGCAGGAATAGTGTGGAAAGGATGATATTCTTGATTCAGAAAAAGCTAAAGCTGTCTTTCCAATCAGGTACTTTTAGATGTTGACTTCAGATGTTTTGGGTCTAGATGTTATGACCACTATGAATGGTATCTAGGGATGATGTGAGTTGTAGTCTGACACATCTGGAAGAAGTCAAGTTGAGCTAAACTGGTCTATAGTATATCGGTATGGGCACTGACTCAGAGGAATCCACTTCACTGCTTAAGTATGCAGAATATTCTCTATTCCATTATTTTCAGGATACTTTTTATCAACTCTAACTATACTACTGCCCATGAGTGTATGTGGAAGAGGGTCAAGGGGGAATGACAAAAGATGTGTCGCATATGTTTTACTGTTGTCTTTGTGCTACTAGGCAGAGGCTCTGACTGGAGTTTTCTGTCTTAGTTGTCAAAATTACTTAACCAGGTGTGCATTCTTGATTTGATGGGTAGAAGATTTGATTGGTATAGAAGGCTTCTATAACCCCTCAGAAGTATATGTCTTCAGCTCCTAATATGCATGTCAGCCATTTTTGAAACAATGCAAATCCAAGGGGAAAATATTCTCCACATCAAAGACTAAGCTCTACATCTTTCTACCCCTCACCAAGTTTTGGCCTGATTATCAGTGAGTTAGGAATTCAGAAAAATAATAAGACCTCAAGAAGCTGCCACCACTCTTTCCTGCTGTTCTCCATATCTTCACTGACTTTTCCCTAGGTATTTAACAGTGAAAAAAATAATAAACCATTTTTATTCAAGTTCAGAAAAAAGAGAAGAAAAAGAATGGCAAAGGAAAAATGGTATCTTTGCAGCTTTAATTGCTTGGTGTTTTATGCGTCAGAACAGAGTTGGGCTTATCATAGGTAGCCCAGCTGAATTGCTGCCTTTTGCTAATGAGAGCTATCATGTGACCGGCTGAGGATTCTTTGATGGACCAGATTGCACTTTGGCCCATTCATTTACTCAACACTTTGCAAATTAATTTAAGAAATAAGCTTTACAGTACAATGGAGATGATTTACAAGGACACAGGTGTAAATAGACACAATGTTTGTATTTGGAGAGGGGGATAAATAGTGAAAAATGTTATGTTTGAAAAGAATAATTTTGGAAATTTATTCTATAAATCATTACAAAAAACATATCCTCTTTTGTTAATGCCATTGTTATTGGTTATCATTGAGCTGATAGCCAAGCAGAGTGAGAATAGAATTTAAAGTGCCTTTTCAGTCTCCATGAATGCAAATGTCCACTTCAATGAATAACGCTAATGCACAGTTAGACTAATTGAAAGCAATGGTGATACTTTTTGTAGTGAGGGTCCCCAAAATTAAAGTTCAGGGTTTGGAAGGAACAGGACACAGCAATCTTGTATCCCCTGTAGTCTTCTGAATTCACCTCTACCCCCTTGGTGACATGGGGACTAGAAATGGTTTCAAAATCATGGCAGAAGTCAGTTCATACTGAACAAAATAGTCATGCTTGTGGAAAGAGCATGACTTCTTGTTCTATGAACCAGGGATGTACCGTATTTTTCCATCAATAAGACGCCTCCATGTACAAGACAACCCCACTTTTCCAACCCAAAATTAAGAAATCAATATTTTAAAGATAGTGCAGAACACATTTTTATTTAGTAATTAGGTAACATTTACCTGATACACTCGGTGGGAGGAGGTACAAACTGTCTCTCTGCAGCTCTATTTCCATGCTGTTTTCCATAACTGATTACATTCAATCACGAGTGAAATTGCCGATAGCTTGTCTCTGCAAACAGACTTCCTCCAATTGGTTTGTTCAGCATCAGCTGACATCAGTTACATAAGGCTCATGATTGGAGGAAGTCTGTTTGCAGAGACAGTATGGGCAGTTTCGCTCGTGACTGGAGGCTCGTGATTGGAGGAAGCCTGTTTGCAGAGACAAGCTATTTCACTCATGATTGGAGGCTAGCAATAGGAGGAAGCCTGTTTGCAGAGACAAAGTATGGGCAGTTTTGCAACCTCGCGGTTCTCTCCTCGGCTTACTGCCTTGCATAAGATGCCCTTCAATTTTTAGCGTAAGGATTTTAGAAAAAAGTATCGTCTTATAGTCGGAAAAATACAGTAAGTAACATAAACAAAAACAAGAAAAATTTATATACACCTGATTTGACACACTGATTTTCTGTGAAGTCTATAGATGTTCCAGGTTATTATGGTCAATCTGAACCTCGGTGATATATGCTGCTGCTTCCAAGAGATGTCTTTAATTTTGAAAGGTAAATTTACTGCTAAAAATTATGTTAAAAACATCATAGTTCCTTTCAACAGACTAGTTATATCAAAAGACATAGTATAAATGATCTCATCCCAAGTCATCAGTTTCCTAAAAGAGAACACCTCCTAGAAGTCAAATGCATCTGTTTAAACAAAACATGAATATGCCAGGTATGGGTGGCAAAAGGGAGGTTGGGAGATGAAGGCTTGTTTCAGGTCCAAAAATGCCTGAAAGTGCCTGGGATCCCTTTCTTAGTAAGCTGGGTAAGAAAGTTAGAGTGAGCTGCAAAACAAATACAAATTGCCAATAACATTCACAAAAATCCCTCCAAATGCTGAAATCCCTTGACATTCATTGTAGGGTGCCAGGAAAAAAATAGAGTTCACTTAACAGGATTCACTTAGATATTATCAGAAGAGATATTATAACCGCAATAATTAGAACAAATTTGTGCTGATAAAAACAGTTTAGGCTAATTCAAATATGTGAGCTGTTTGAACTTTAGAATAAATCAGAATGTAATCTAAAACAACCATGTAAGAGTCCAAAATATCATGCAGAGTCTCATTCATGAATCTCATAAATATCAAATACATGATTGCCAAATAGAAGAGCATTATTATATACTCCAACTTTCCATAAAACATGTCAAGACGTTTAAAACACATGAAAAGACATGAGGAAAGAACCAAAACTCTTGTGCCCTGAATATTATGAATTTCAAGAACCAGTAATGAAATGAAACAACATAGAAATCTGAGTAATATATAAATAAATGATACATACAATTTGCCTGTCTGCCTGTCTTTCTTTCCTCCCTCTCTCCCTCCCCCTTTCTTTAGAAACCCCCCAAACCAAAATCATTATTCCATTAAATCCTACTCGTTGGATTTTCTCATGAAGAATGCTGTCCCATGGGACTTTGCTATTTCCCCATCGCACATACACTTACCTACATATACACATATATACACTTTCACATACAGAAGCCAACCAGGGATTATGCCAGGGACAAAATAATTATTTGCTGCTCCAGATCTGAGGACAAGGGGTTATTTATGAGAAGTAATGCAAGTGCTGCAACAAATTTGCATCCATATATACTAATAACTGACATCCCATTTAGCCTAATGTTAGGTCAACCAAGAACTGTTCCAGCTAAAGCTTCTGAATAATACTTCATGGCAGTCCATAGAAGAGGTTGTGTAGATCATATCTGCCCAATTTTGTGCCTTCCAGAGGGACTAAATGATAACAGTTTTATTAGGCTACATAAAATAATGCAATATGATTTCCCAAAGAACCCTAACAGAATAATTTCTGATTTATCACTTACTGAATACAATTTTTATAGTTAACAAGTGTCTAGTATTTTCATATTTTAAAAGTACTATCTAAACTACACAAAATTAAACCAATAAAAAAGTACAAAATGATAAATATTATAGGTTCTGGTATCCCTTAAATTAACTTGCTCATAGATCACAATTACCATCCAGTACAATTTCAACAAGCTTATTACAGTTCATATAAAGGATGAAAGAAGGTTATTCTATCTGAAAATTATTTGACTTTGTAATATTACATTAAAAACAAAGTTGTGAGATAAACTTTTCCTTTACTGTATTTTTCTGTACTTTTTTCAACCAATTGTTAATACATACCTGCCACCCATCAAGAGTACCAAGATACCTTCTCCAGAGCTCACTATTGAATGGTAAATAAAAAATGAAAATCTCCTAATTCCAACCCAGAATATCTGTTGTCCAGGTTGACCAGATATTCTGGTTCAAAACTTCTGGAGAGCACCAGATTGGGGAAGACTGACTGATTTACATATATATGGGGAGAGAGAGAACGCACCTTATTAGATGTGTGCAATGTTGGTAAGTTAATGTTGCTGTGAGTTAATGTGTGTGTGTACACACACACATAAAGGTTTTCATAAAAGCTGTGACAAGAAAGATATTTGTCCTGATTTATATCTGTTTAGACTATGGCAATGGCTCCAAAGAAGAGAATAGGAAGGAATGACATTCATTATTTACCAAGAAGGCTTTCTTTTGCAGATATTATAGTCTTTTCCTCTTTCTTTTTTTCATTTGTCATCTACTTTCATTTCAGTTCTTTAATTAAAAACCTTGTATCTGCTATTTCTGAGATGTTTTAAACTGGTGACTAAATTTTACCTGAGAATATTGTCACTTTTTCTCTGACAGAGAAATAATGTCTATTCTGTAAAATAGCAAGTGTTAATAAAATATGCTGGGAGAGTGAAAAAGAAGGGATAGAGTTATGCCCTAATATTAAAGCACTGGTTTAATAAGCATCTTGCTCTCTTGAAAGTAATGATGGGACAATCCATTATTAAATGAAACAAATCAATATTAATGTAATGTGATGGGTGAGATTTGCTGAAGTAGTATTGTATATTCATGGCTATGCTGTTACTCTGCCTTATTAGATATGTGTAATGTGGGTGAGTTATGTTGCTGTGGGAACCATCAGGGCTTAAATTTTTTTGAGTGTATGTATGTAAAATCAACCCAATGTGCCTTATATAAACTTAATGTGAGTCATGGACATTACTCTATTTAATTTTTTTTAAAAAGTGAAAGAAACATTTGTTTGGCTGTAGGTATCCCATCATTTTACATTGGGATAAGCCTCTTCAGATCTGAGTGGTCCTTCTAAATGTGGAATTTATTATGAACATGATAATTGAATGATTTTGTGGTTGCCATCCTGCATTGTCAGACTAAGCTCTATATTGTTGACCTTGAAGTTTTAGGTGTAAAGTAATTATAAGATTAGGGTTAGGTTAGATTTGGAAAATAGCCCAATTTCAGTCAAGCCAAGCCGATTAAATCAAGTCCAGTTTGACTTGGCATTCAATTCCAAAGCAAATTTAAACACTGAAATTTTGTGCCTCTCTCTGACTACCGTTAAAAATCCACAAATGATTCTGATTTTTATTTTTTAACAGAAATGGAATTAATTCTGAAGGCATGCTAAATCCTGTTGAGTAAAATACAATACATCAGCCTAAAAAATGCCTATGACTCTTCTGGGACAAAAGCAGATGGCATTTGTAGGCTGACTGCCTTTACTTTGGGGACCAGCTGCCCCATTTTATAAAAATTGGAACAGCATATTTAAGGGTTTTTGTTTTTATTTTGTTTTTGTTTTTTGTTTTTACATTTCACAGGAGGCATTTGCTAATTACTTTTGCTTGCTTTGCAGTGTTTATAAAATCTATAGTCTTTGCAGCAACAACAACAAAAACCTACTACCTTATCAACAATGAACATCTTTACATCCTTTAAATTACCTTTAACTTTACTGTGTTTGGTCAGAACTGGATAACACAGGAAGGCAAAGGATAATATTCAACATTGTTCCCCAAAATGCTGTGAGTAGAGAGCCTCTCTTGAACCAGACCCTATGATTAAAATGAAGATCTGAAAATTACACCTTAATATTATCTTTTATAGAGAAACATCAGTTAAAAGTAGTGTTCTTAAGGGCATTGTGGCTACTGTTTGTGGTGCTCTGAAGCCCTGAACTGCAGAGGAACCCTTATTTATGGGGATTAGGCTTCATTACATGGAAAGAATCTCAAAATACCATGTAGAGTTACAGAATTTGTTCAAACTACCCCATTTGATCTGGGATACAGCTAAATTGAATAAGACGGCAAAGCTAATTCTTGTTAGAGGTGGCACACTCAGCATTAAAACTCTATCTACTACCGTTCTGTATTTTCTCAACAATAATTTATAGCTGTTTGAAATACTGCTTTTTTAATTTAGTAGTTTACAAGTTCCAGCCAATCCACTATACATGAAGATGTAAGGAATTCAGCCAGCTACTTTCTGGAAGAAACATGGTAATTCTCAGCTAGAGACTTCCTTCTCATTTTGTTGTGTGCCTTTCTGCATATGTGGCAGCTGTTCATTTCCATCTGATGTTATTCAGAAACACTTAACTCACCAGCTGTGCCCAATATTTATATGCTTGAAAAATGTTTCCCATTTGCAATCAGCAAATGGACTTGAGCATATATGGACTGACAGTAAAGAGGTAATCTCACTTTTGAAGTATGCAGTAGTAATAGGGGAACTATCACAACAGTACAGATTTAAAACTATGTTGGAAAGGAAAACTGACATCTTCTGAAACTAACATTGCTTTTTACTCACCCAGCTGTTATAGGTAATGGTAAATGAGTGGCATGGCTGTGCTTCATAACGTGCTGAATGTAAAGGAGAAGTTATTTTGCTATGGCTTTCTCCGATTTAGTCTTTTATCACCTGTCAATTTCCACATCTTCTTGACAGCTTGGTATATATAGTAAGACTACTCAGTGCTACCTTTATTGTGTTTTTTTATTATTCTTATTATTATAAAACTTGGTTTCAGGGCAATTTGAGCAAGTATGCAGGGAAATTTTTATAGACGGCATTCTACGCATCCAAAGTTATTGCCTTCCTTAGTTTAGCTTTAGCTTTCAGGGACTGTAGCAAATCAGATGAAATTATTCTATTTTATTCCACCTCTAGAATGGAATGGGATGCACACTACAACTCCATATATCCAATTTGTAGTTTAATTATTTTATATAAATTTAGATTATGCTGCAGCATACATAGCATTTAATTTGTGGGTGGGTGGGTGTCTGTATATATATATATATAGACACACACATCCTGAATAAATTATTTTCTTTACAGATATGATGGGTAGAATGTAGTTTTAGAGTAGACAAAATATTTGCATACAATGTGTTCAAATCCAAAGCTTAACTTGCATTACCCTTTATTTCTTTTTGTTATCTTCTTCAGTTACCAAATAAGTTCATGATAAAGTTATCACCAGAAACAGAAGATGCTATTTCTGTCTGGATCTCCAAAGCAGTTAGGAGGTTGTGATCCTATCACTGTTCTAATTCCTTACTCTCTGCCTTTTTCTTGCATGCTGAACATTTGATGCCACTGATGTCCTTGAAGCAACACACATATGTGTTGTATGTTAGAAAAGAAAAGTAGCCTTATCATGGAGAGTGATATCAACCTGTGTCTGAAAGAGACGAGCATTTGGGCTGCTGCGTAGGGGGAAGGGTAGGCTAATTTTTTACTGAGCATCAGGAAGGCTTCCAGATCTGAAAGTTTGATTTGGATTTTGACAGAGATGAGAAAGCCAAACAGAGATCAGATCTGAATTGAATTGTAAAGGTCAAATTGGATTTGATTATTTTAATGTAGACTTTTCTTTAACTGGGAACAGCATATTAGTGAAAGATTTGCACGGACATCAGATAGGTGGAAAAATATTCACTTCCTATTGTCATGGCAAAGCATGCAGTGACTGAACAAATTAAAATAAATCAGAGCAAAGTTAGGCAGTGGTGACTGCATACAAACAGACTTAATCAGATTATAGATAAACAAAGAACAGTACTATACTACATCTACATATGAAATAACTGCAGATTATTACATTCACCTTTCTACTTGATTACTTAAATGAGGAGGAAACCTCTGAATCTATTCACACGTGTGACAATCACAGTCTCTTTTAGTCAGAATGCAGCACCTGCCATGTGGGCCTTTGCCCTAAAAAACACTTGGAAATAAGAATGAATGAAGTGAGCCTTTTGATAAATATCCATATTTGTTTCTAAAAACACAATAAAAAGGCACCAACCTATGAAACAGGAAGACAAAGAGAAAATCAAAATACATAGTTTTCTAAGCAAAACTCATGAAAATTCCCTTTCAGACATTAAAATGGGATTACACAGGAAGCAACAAGTCCTATGAAGTTCCATCTCAGCATCCATGCCTTCTAGAATTAAATGCTCTTGAAGAAATCTGATAGTTTTGTCAGAAGGGCGAAACAAGAATTGCAATGTTGTAATGCTTGTTTTGTCTTTTGCCTTTCCCCCATGTGCTGCAGCACCACCTTTCTCTCTCCTTTTTTGTATTTAGCAGCCCCTCATGAATAATTCAAGCAGTGACTATTTCTTTTAAATGGATTAAAAGTTCTTTCTTCTAAATGTCCACGTGGACCGTGCTATCAAACGTACAGGAGCAAGACAGTAATATGTTAGCAGATATACAGTACATAAGCATAATAATTGGAGTCCCATTGTGAGACACAACCATCTTTCTAGATTTGGATTTATTTTCAGGCACTCCAATTCATAATATGAGGGCAGCTCATGACAGAAAATAATGAGAAGATACATTTCAGTGGTTTAAAGTATGTTCCTCCCGTTCAGTGTGAATACTGCAGTAGCTATACTTATTGGGGGAAAAAATGGTTCAGTAGGATATGGTACCTGGAACAAATGTTCTTTCCCTGCTTATAAGTCCAAATAGTCCCCTTTCTCAACATTGTTCATGGACAAGGAGGCCATTTCATTTGTCAATCATGCAGACAGTAGGGGAAAATATAATTTAGCTTCGGATATACATTCTTCAAGATATTCTAGTATTGCAAGACTACCACTTCATAGATGATTATAGTAGCAGGTACGTTGATAGCAATTTCACATTTTATCTTCCTTGTGGCCTAGTAATGCCTTAGGGAATAGCCTTGAGCATCTGTGTTAAGCCCTTGAACAAATCCCTTTCAACAGTTAGTAATTATCTGATTACTATTCCTTAACTCTAGCACACAACCAATTACATGGCAAATTTCCTGTAATGACATGGGGATCATGCAGCTTTTCACAGTCTCTGATAATTCTATTCTAAAATAACATAAATATTATTCATTTCTACTTGTATCTTCAATACTGTAATGAATTATTCATCATTGCGCCATTCTTTAATGTATATATCTTTACATTTTATACTGCAATTCAGCTTCTTGGCAATGTCCATACCAATCTTCGCATCATAAGAAGGTCATACAACAGATCTAAGCACCTATTAATAATAGGAACATACCAGCAATAAGTTTTCTCTTTTTTAAATAATATGCATATAACCCACCATTTCTTCCTATATATGAAAACATACAGACATGGAAAATCCTTGCAAATTTATGAGTCAAACAGGTTTTATTAAATATTCACTGGGTTTATTTTGTCACTAATAAAAGTCGAAACTTCATATGACATAGTGTTGAACAAGATCAGTTTTTATAGAATTGTCAGTGTGGGAAATTTATCAGCCTATCTTTAATAGGTGCCCATCTGTTTGTTTGTTTTGTTTTGTTTTTTGTTTAATCCGTTCAATCATGTCCAATTCTAGGAGACTGCCTAGACAAGTCCCTGCAGTTTTCTTGGCAAGGCTATTCAGAAGTAGTTTGGCCTTGCCTCCTTCCTAGGGCTGAGAGAGAGTGACTGGCCCAAGGCCACCCAGCTGGCTTTGTGCCTAGGTGGGACTAGAACTCATGGTCTCCTGGTTTCTAACCTCATTCATTCATTCATTCATTCATTCATTCATTCATTCATTCAGAGAGAGAGAGAGAGAGAGAGAGAGAGAGAGAGTTTTACATAGTTAAAAGCTAATTCACAATTAGAAAAGATATTCAAATAAAAAAGAAGAAAGAGAACAAGAGAAAGAAAAAGAAAAAAGAAAAAGCCATATAAAAAGTGACTCCTCCTTCCCTCCAAACAAGTATAAGCATTTACAGTAACTTAACAGTTTTCTGATATTACAGAAATTAAAAAAGAAAACTCTTCTTCCCATTTCTCACCACTAAAAATAAACAAATTATAGAAAGATTCATCAATCACTTACTCAGCAAAAGCATTAAGAGTACCAATAGTAGTAACCTATACATTTTAAGCTTAGACAAATAAATCTATTTTGCATTTTGACTTATAACTTTCTCTAATAAGTAAGACATAAAAGATTTATCCCCTAGGTATAAAGAATATCAATAATAGTAACACATATTTTATACTAGATCCAATAGGTCCCTTTTACATTCTAACCCATAACTTTCTCTAACAAGTAGGAGGTAAAAGATTTAGCTCCATATGAATAAATCTTTACATCGTCTTGCAATCCTAGTTTAAAAAAAAAAAATCCAATAATAACAACCCAAAATCAATATTTATTCAATTTAACCCTGGTCAGATACAGTAAGTCCACTTTGAACTCCGTTTTCTTCTTCTTAAGAGGCTTAATCTTCAGTCACTTCTTCAAAATAAAGCCCCACATAATGATTTATTATTATTTTTTTCCTGTCTGCTTTCAGTAGCAGCTTAAGAAATTTAGTACTTCCCTTCTGTGGATTCAAAATAAGATAACTCTCCAAGTCACTTTTCTGATTTATAATCAGAGTATCTCTTTTAATTGTTAAAACATCAGCCAGCATAGTTTGTATATCCATGATAACTTCTTTTTCCATGTCACTCTTGTAGTCAAATATTTTTAAGTCTATTTTCAAATCCACAATACTTTTTCCATATCTTCCATATCTCTTTTATAGTCTGGCAATTCTTTAGAGTCCATTTTAAAATCCCTATTCAAATCATCGTCAGCTTCTGTTTTATGTAGTAGAATCTTTTCTTCTTCTATAACTTCTGTCAGATCCAGTTTTAAAAATAAGTCCTGAACACATTGTTCCCAAACAGGTTTAAATTCTTCTATACTAAAACAATGTTCCACCATTATGTTAGGAAGTGTCTTTTCCTTTAATTGCTCTCTGGTTCCCTCTAGTTAGCCTTCAAAGCCCAGTCTGATATTTTGTTTATTTTCAAAGCCAAAACTTTCCCACAATAAGTTTTCTTACAGTTAATTCCAAAATCATCTGTATTTTTATAAAATTTAAAACAGTGCATAAAAAAATCTATTCTTTCAGATTCCTCTGGTCCCTTCATTGTCCACAGCCAACATTCTTAACTCCCTTTCACTGTTTTCCAAAAGTTGAATTTTTTCTTTTTAATCTTTAAGTTTACTTAAATCTTCTTTCTCCCAGGATAGAAGGAAATTCTCCTGGTGTACAGCAACTTGCCTTTCAGAAGGTTTTTAATTTCCAACTAAATTGCTAATAAATAATTTCTGATATTAATTAAAAGAAGAAGTGAAAGCAAATCTAGTGTCTGTTTAAAGGCTCTGAACCATGGCTTGGGCTCGATGTTTCCCACAACTGCCAGAGCAGTCAACCCACTGGAGATGGGTTGTCTTCACAGGGGGCCTCTGTAAAATGTACTTGTGGGCGATCTGATTATCTCTTTTATCCAGAGATGGTTCCGAAGAGTCAGACTTTTCACCAGCTCCTCTTAACCACCATGGTCATCAGCTCTGCAAAGATGGGGCTGTCATCAATCTGTCATTCTCCCCCAGATTAGCCTGATTCCTTAACCATTACATCAGACTGGCTTTCCAAAGCCATCTTAAGAACTTACAATGAAGGGGAAATGACGCAATCAGGCCTCCAATTTGGACCCAACTTCTCGGAATAGAAAACAAAAGGATTTATTTCATCATCTATATAATTCCTTTCTTAAATAACATTTTTATTAAAGTTGAGAGATAGATAAAAAACCAATGCAAACTAAGAAAAATAGTAAAAAGTAAAAATAAAAAATAAAAAGTGCAGAGAATTCTTTTTAAAAAAGAAATATATATACTGTATACAGAGAGAGAGAGAGAGAGAGAGAGTAAAGAAAAAAAGAAATATAAAGAAGTGACTTCCCCTTCATCACAAAAGTACAATTTCAGTAACTTATCACCTTCTCTGATACTACCACAGAATATCTCTCATTCCCATATCTCATCTCTTCTCTATAAACAAATTCTTAAAGCCTCGTCATTCAGTCCTAATCAGCAAAAGTCCATTAAGATTTACCAGAAGTAACAACATATATATTTCAACCTCAATCAGATAAACCAACTTTATTTTCTTTTCCTTTCAACACAGTAACTTATCACTTTCTCTGAAAACAACAAAAAATCTCTTCTTCCCATATCTTATCTCTTGTCTATCAACAAATTTTAAAGCCTCATCATTTGGCCCTGGTTAGCAAAAATCCATGAAGAGTTACCAGAAACAAGAAAACATATAATTTAACCTTGATCAAATAAACAAACTTTATATTACTTTCCTTTGCTTTTAACAATCTTGATCTTTAGTCCCTTTAACTAATGTCCCAGAACTTGTTTTCATCTTCTCTTTCTCTCTTCTCAGAAGCTCCTTCAAAACTTTAACAGGTCTCTTTTGTAAATCCAATATAAGAAAGTTATCCAAGTCACTTTTATGCTTTGTTAATTGAATATCCCTTTTAATTATTAAGCCATCAGCCAGTTTCATTTGTAAATCAAGTATAACATCTTTTCCCATATCATTCTTGTAACCTGTGATTTTTAAATCCACATGTGAGTCAGCCTCAATCTCTGTTTTGTCCAGTAAAACCTATTCATCTTCTATAACCTCTTTTGTGTCCAATTTTATAATAGCAGACAATCTTAAGAATAATTTCTAAGTGCATTGTTCCCCAATTATCCTTGAATTCTTCCAAAGTTAGAGTATTTTGCTCCATTCTGTATTAGTGGGTCTCTTCTCCTTTAATTACAATCTTTAGTTCTTTCTGGTTCCCTCTAGTGTCCAACCATCAAAGTCCCATCTTAACATCCCCCCCCCTCCCCATTCAACAGCATTTTCCACAGGAAGGTTTCTTATACTTAGTTGCAAAATATATATAAATAATTCTATGTAACCCACAGGAAGGATTCTTGTAATCAATTTCAAAATCTTATTTCAAATCCATCTGACCCCTTAGTCCATTTAGAACTTTCCGAAACCAACATTCTAATCACCCTTTCACTGTTTAATCCAAAATAAGATTTTTTAAAGTCCTTAAACCTGCAAAAAAACTTCTTTCACCAAGGATTGAAAGAAACTCACTGGGTGTAATGAAACTTGCCATTCTGAAGGTTCTTAATATCCAAAAAAACCATTAAACAAGCAATTTCCAGAAATGATTAAGAAAGGAAGTATGTGAACCCATGTCTTTTTGAAGGTGAAAGTATGTCTATTCCTCAGCTCCCAGGACTCTAAACCAGGAAGAGACTGCTATTTTATGGTCTACTCATGGGGAGCTGCTGTTTGGAGCACATGTGCGGGATCCCAAGTCCTCTACTTGTCTGGAGTGGAATTGTGAGAAGCCGGTCCATACACTGCCTCCTCATTCTGCCACAGTCATCAGCCGGTCCATTCTGCCGCACTCTGCTCTCAGTGGAGCCATCTTTAGTTTGCCATTGCTTCTCCAGAAGTTATCTATATAATTCCAAGTGACTCCTGTAATAATTCAGTAGCACCATCACATGTCCCCTTTTGTGTATATTACCAAGAATTATATTTGCTGCTGAATCATGCTTAATTAGATATCTACTGAAACCTTTATCATTTCCCCATGTAATGCAGACAAGCCATGTGTTTCTCATCTACTACTGGACAGCACATTTGTCTTTTCCTCACGAGCCCCATTTAAAAAAAACACACATTTGTTACTATTCTGTTGAACACTTATTCTGCATTTTCATGAATATATTTGTTCAGTTTGCTCGAAAATAGCTCCACTCCCCAGTGAAATTTCAGTGAAATTCTCCCAGTGGGTTTTAAGTTTCCTTTAGTTTTTTAATTAAAAGTGATCAACGAAGAATGCAGGTTCTCTGGCTTTCTACTCTTCAATTCATGTAAAGACAAGAGGTTTCACATGGCTATAATTTTTACTGTTTTTATTACTTGGGGGTGGGGGCATTTTGTCTGATTCATTTCAGCTCCATCGTCATCCATGGCTATTTCCATGAAATGCAGGCCAAGGCCAGAACTAACTCCCAACATTGCCATTCCCTTAAGCTGGAAGATTTTGAGATATAAGTTTAATGCTTTTTTAGAAGAGTGACCCTATTCAGAAACATCCAAACTGAAAAACATGGAACATCCTGTGACTTGTAACTCATTAGTCAGACAACCTGACAGATGACTAAAAATGCCATTCCAAGCACCTCTTTTACATTCACCCAACCATGAGGGAAAGTGATTGGTGGTTATTTTCCCACCAAAAGTTGACACTTGATGGAAGGGGAAATGAAGCCTGAGGGATCCACCAATTGTATTACTTAACTTATTTCACTTAAAATAAGGTTAGCATCATTTGCAGACTTTCTTAGTGTAATATAATAGGATTAGCAATCAGGGCAGCAAATGTTATATCAGCATACTTTCTTGCTGGGTCAAGGACTGGTGAGTAGCACTTTCAGGTGGCCATTCTGCCTTGCCCATTGAGTGTCATTTAATGGAGAAATAAAATATTCATTTTCCTCTAGGCCTATGGGAAAGGAGTTGATGGATCTCTCATAAAATAAATCAACAACATCAAAACAATGGTTCTAATCAGCTGTTGCATGCAAGCTAAACCAAGAAACCAAATATTGCAATGACACTGAAATTCATTCTCATCTATAGAAATGCATTTTTCCAAGATACTGGTTGCTTTAATAAATAAATAAATGGTACAAGATGGCATGCTCTTAATTTGGCGCTTCATTTATTTATTTAAATAATTTATAGAGCTTCCCATCTCATAACAGTGACTCTGGATGGCATACAAAGATTAAAATCACCAGCACAACATATAACCCATGACCCCTTTGTTAAACAACCCCAAAACAAAAAGCCATATAACCAGCAGAGCTCACCTGACCCCTGGCCCAAATGCCTGGGGGAACAGTCTTGATGCATTAATCTTCTAGGAAGGGCACAATGTAGTACAGGCCAGGCAGAACTCAGTGTATTAATTATACTGACCCTGTGTGTGATTTTGTCTCAATATTCATATCTTTATGTCACCATTGTGATTTCTCTTACATCAGCCTTGCCATCCTGAGCACTTCCATATGTGTTAGAATTGCTTCTCCAGAATTCTCAGCATGGTCTTATTTGGAAGTTATAGACCCCACAGATATAGGATGCATCAGGCTACAGAATGTTCCCTTATACAACTTTAATAAATGTATTATACACACTACTAGTTAGGTTTATGCATGCTTCAGAAATTTTTCAGAAAATTAAACCAACTTGTCATTTTCCAGCCTTCTGTACAAGCCTGAAAAAAGTTGCTTTAATGATACAAAAAAATGCTTTTTTATTCCAAGCATTTACAGTCTTTGCAATGTGAGTTTCAGAGAAGCTGAAGCCTGAAAAAAACCCATGGGATGTTTTAACAATTAGCAGAGAGGTGCTATGCTTCCAAAACACTTGTTCTGAATTATTTTCAAAGGATGCAGTCCTGCTTCCAGGATCTTGGCTCACATAAGAGCCAGCACACAATCAGTCCAATTGTTCTATTTCTCTTGTATGTATGTTCATTTTTATACAACTTGGCCATCTTCTGTCTTACACTGAATCTAAACTGAGAGCTCTCCAATCCTGTAGCTCTGTTATTTTAATGGACACTGGGGCTCCAAAGTCATAAGAAGTTATCTTTCTGAGGGCTGTACTAACCTTTAGTTGGAGATTCTGTATTAAAAAATAAGTACCAAGCAATTTGTGTAAGAAAAAAGAAAAATATAATAGTGCAATAATATAATTAATATTATAATTTATAATATATATGTAATTAATAATATAATATAAATATTAATAAAGATGTGAATAGATTACTTAGCCATTGTTGTGTGGCCTTGTGCTAATTACGTTTAGATTCACAAGATATTACATTCATAATAATAATTGAATCTCCTGCATTCTTCATTATTTTGTCCATAAATGTTAACTGCAAGGTTACCATGGTGGGAAAAAAAAGGATTATCATGTACAATCAGCTTCAGTAAACATCATAATGTACAATTCAAAAGAGTAGAAAGGAATCTAGAGTCCGAATGAACTTATTAGGATCTCCTGACATTTCTCTTTAAATACATTTTAAAACTCGGTTTATTGTTGGGAAGGAGTGAGAGCAATGCATGATTTTTAAAGGTGCTGAGTTTCTATCCTGAAAAGTGGTATGTACGTTAAATATTGGACATGCAAGACCTGGGTTCAAAACTTAGTTTACCCATGCACTCAGTGACTGACATCAGTCTGAAGTTCCGATTTCTTATTTGTAAGATGCAAATAAATATTGCTCTTTTACAGGTTGTGAATAAAATAGAAACTTTATTGATTTAGTCATCTGACCATATCAAAAGTATAAAACCAATACAAGTATACAAGTAAATGCAAAGAAAACAGTAGGACATATTCATAATAAGTCATCACATCTACACTTAATCCCAATCTGATCTAGATAATTTGCCCTCTTCAAAATAGCCTTTGATATAAAGAAGTTTGATTGATAGTTTGCAATCAAAAAGGATATGTGAAACGTCTTCAACAGCTGGTGCACAACAGATACATAGTCTTTCTTCGAATGAAAATCCATGAAACCTCCCATATCTTACCATGGAATCTAATTGTTCAAAACAAACTCTAGAAAAAGCTCTTCTAAGATGTTGAGGCAGATAAGTTGCTAAATACTTTTCTAAAAGGGAGGCTGATTTGTGTTGAGCCAGCCAGTTCAAGGATTTAACACATTTAAGGACTGCAGTATCATCTTGGGCAGCCATATCCACGACACTTTGTTTGAAACTTTTCTTGGCCTTCAGATCTGAATGGACTGGGAATTGGATGGAGAATCCATATTGTGAAATGGCATTTGAAAGTTGGGCAACCCAAGTGTAAGGAGGCATATTATACAACTGCTCTTCAAAGCAAATCTTGGGTAATCTGTCTGGGTCCATAGATAAGATATTCAGCCAATAGTTGAGTACTGTAATTACTAGATTGTTTTGTATAGGTTTTGTATACCTAACTTTGCCCTTACTGTGGAGTTGGTGTAGACTTGTCCACCCCCAAGATCCATTTCAAGAAAGTGGACTGTATCTGTTCCAATAAGGGGCATTTATATATCCCCACAGTCCCACACCACATATAATCATTGGGACTATTTTGCTGTAATATATCTTTATGATTGGCATTACAGAACCCGGGTAGCTGTGGTTGGTGAGCTGCCTTATGGTGTTGGCACAAGCTGTAGCCCTTAAAGAACTCCTCTTAAAATATGGGAGCCAAGAACTCTAGTTTCTCTTCAGATCGCATAAATCTTTCACCTTTTACAGCTTGTGTTTTTGTTGTTTTTGTTGTAACTGTGCCTGGAAATGAAAGCAAAAGACTACAAAGCACTTTGCACATAAAACAAATTCTACAAATGAAGCATTGTGTTTTTTTTAAATTGTTAATGAATTACAACATCTCTTCTGCTGGTGATATTAATGTAGGTTACTGTGCAACAACCGATGGGCAGGACTTGGATAACATTTCATTATACAGCCAGATATATTTGGTAAAAGCCAATTTTCTCTCTTGAAAATAGTTTGGACATCTGTCTTTGCTGCCTATAGACTTAAGAGGTCTTGACCAGCAGCTATGAAAGAATTAAGTGACCACACATGTAAATCATCCTCCAATTCCTGAGGCACTCTCCTTTCCTTCTAACCTCAGGCCTCAAACATAAAGACACTATTGTGAAATTGCTTGGAGAGATATGATTGCAAATCATTTCCTTTGTCCTATAAATCTTGAAAGCACAGCATGCTGCCAATTACCTTTGCTTAAAGAAACCATGAATTCAAACTGGCACATGCTGATTTTCACATAAGCTTGCATTGTCCATTATTCATTCCTAGCTATAGTCATTGTATGTACACATACACACATACACATATGCTTTCACACAGATGCCTAGTATTACTTAGGAAGACTCAAGAGCAACTTGATAAGCATAGTTCAGATATTATACTAAGGCACGGCTCATTTTAAACATTGCTATGAAATTACAGTTGGCCGATACATACATAATGCTGTAATGATTAAGGCATCAGGCTAGAAACCAGGAGACTGTGAGTTCTAGTCCTGCCTTGGGCATGAAGCCAGCTGGGTGATCTTGGGCCAGTCACTCTCTCTCAGCCCTAGGAAGGAGGCAAGGGCAAACTACTTCTGGGCAAGAAAATTGCAGGGGCTTGTCCAGGCAGTCACCAGGAGTCAAAAAACTGACAAAGGCACACACACACACACCCCCCACCCTGTTCTACCAACCACAATATTTAGGCTGTTACATCCTGCTGGGCTAAGCAAAATAAACTACATTTTGGCTTGGTATTCTTGGGCTAGTGAGTCAGTTTGGTGTAGTGGTTAAGCCATCAGGCTAGAAACTGGGAGACCATGAGTTCTAGTCCCACCTTAAGCACAAAAGCCAGCTGGGTGACCTTGGGCCAGTCTCTCTCTCTCAGCCCTAGAAAGGAGGCAATGGCAAACCACTTCAAAATCTTGCCAAGAAAACTGCAGGGACTAGTCCAGACAATTGCCAGGAGTCAAGACTGACTCGAAGGAACTCCCCGCCCCCCCCAAAAAATAAATACTTGGGCTACTCTATCTTGTAGCTGCAAGACACAATGGTTTCTATCAAACTTTTGAGACTTTGAAGGATTTGGACAGGTTAAAAGGCAAAATAGTTGCTTTAATATTTGCAGACAATCTGAATGGATCTTGAGTTGATGTGTGAGCCCAGGTGATGAAGATTAGTGAAAAATTGTATGTTTGAAACAATCCCCTCATCAGAATGGAAATGCAGAGGTGCATGCAAATATGTTATTGGTGCTTTATCAGACCCAGCCAAGGATGAAGTAGTAAACAGTGGTTAAAACCTAGATTCAAAGTATTTTAGATTCAACACAAGACACAGATACTTGGAATAGATAGTAATATTTACATGAATAAATATTTCTGATAACTTAACCAGCACTGAAGTTCTTCCTTTTATAAAGTTTCCATGGTTTAAACAACCATTAATGTGAATTATATTTTCCTCTGTCACAGTCATTTCATGCAGGCATCCAAAGTCAAATGCAATTAGAGATGTGTGATAGAAGAATGGGGAGACACAAGCTAGCCTCGTCCCTCTACTCAGTACCTCCACCCTAGTCTCATTTCCTTCTACCTGTTGGAAAACCAAAAAGTATTTGAAATTAGTCATGGCCTTTACCAGCAAAATGGGGATGGAGATGGATGATTGGAATGCAGTGGTGAAATCACTGACATCAAATCAGTTTGTGATGAAGATGTTCACAAAATCCTTAATTCTTCCCTTAAAAGTCCTCAGTGATTTACCTCTGCATTTTCATGCCAGAGCAACTTCCACCTGTTAAATATGCAACAGATTGTGTAAAAGTGCGTTTTTCACCTTTATTTTTTACCTGCCTGCTTCTCATCAAGTGTCTCCTTATTGTCAAAATTGGAGAAGTAACCATCAGTTGCTGTTTCTTCGCATCATTGCAAATTTGATCATTTCATATACCAAATCACTTCTATCTGTAGAAGTGGAGGCAGAAACATCCACCTTCCAGGAAATGTAAGGTGATATGAGAGAAATTTTGTCTGTTGGTACACATGTTCATCTCATCATTCCTAGTAGAATATCCAGTTACATATCTCCCCAAAAAACAACAAAATAGTTCCTCATTTGCATAAAAATTACATATCCTGATTTATAATGTAAATAGAGATAAAATCTGTTCACCGTATCTCTAACATGTGATGGAATGGAATGAAGGCCAGGCTCAGGGAGATAAGCATTTTCTTAGCTTGCTGCAAGACCATGGGAACTACAAGAGGATGAGACTGGCACCTCCCTGAGGAATTCACACTGTTGTGGCTGGCTGACTTAGGAGCTGGCGTTTCAGTTTGGGAAGATTCTTGCTAGAGGTTGTAGCTAATAAACATAGCTGAACTGATTTGATTGATGTCAGGCCTAGCCCAAGGAACTCCAAGAGACAATGCAAAATCAGTTCAGCTATGTTTATTAGCTACAACCGCTAGCAACAAATCTTGAGTTATATAAATAATGAGCATTCAGCAAATGGCAGTAATCCAGTGATGCAAAAGTGACCAAACTAGAAGCCTTCTGAGATTATCTGGACGGGCTATTGATCAGAATGCCTCAATATGTTTTAAGATATCTTCTCAAACATCTTTGCAAAATACTTGCTAGAGTTCGTGATTTTCGGATTTCAGGATACAGCCTGATTTTTTTTCCCCCCATTTATTCAGGCTTACATGATTTTCTACTCAGATGTGTCCTGGCAGCTTTTCATCTTTCTGATAACTACATTCTCTTATTGTTTTAATTTTGTCATAGTTGTTATATAAACCATCTTAGGGGCCAATATCTGGTTGAACAGTGAGATATAAACTTTTTAAAACAAATTAATATCTCTACTTTAAAGGAAGCTAACTGTATAAAACTTGATATTTTCTTTATCTGAGAGAAGCTGAAGTTCTGAAGCAACATTATACCAAAGTTACTTTTGAAAATGGCATATTTTTATATATTTTAAAAATGGTAAATTGGATCACTTACTTTGTTTGGTATTAAGGATACAGTATTGGACCTTATTTCTCTGGATCTCAGGTTGTTTAATAACTATTGCACTAAGCTGTAATGGTGATAGGCATGCCCCCTCCCCACTCTCTTCCCATTTCCCAGTGGCTCTAGGGCATTTCTAATTCAATATTCCTTTTAGAGAAACCAAGGAGAATTGGTTTCCATGCCTATGAAGAGGTATTGGTGAAATGTGATGAGGTGTACTGGTCAATGTAACTTGGAAAAAAAATGGCTTAGTTGATCTTATTATGGAAGCAGGATGGAATATGGAGAAGAAACTTAAGTCATTATTTTTTCCCCAATCAGTATATTGGGAGTCTAAAATATTTACCAATTTTATATAAATTATTTCACCAACAGTAACCTAAGCATCACCCCAAAGTAACCTTGCTGTCACAATAGCATCATGTTTGTCTTGATCCTTAATATTATTCCATCTTCATTGTACATTAAAGGAGAGGCTTCTGAAACTACAGGTTAAGTAGAAATATGCCAATAATAGAATCACTGAAGCATTTTAAGAATGGAGCCATAAAAGTCCGTGTGTGTGTGTGTGTGTTTGTGTGTTTTCCCTATTGAACATAGGTTCATCTGGCTCTGACACCACCCTTAAAATTATTATAAAAATCTGGTTATATTGTTTCTCATATAAAATGGAGCAAGTGAAGATGCCAGTTGTCCAGTACAGCCATATAATGTCCTTAGGAGAGGTGGCCTTTTGCTATCCTTTCCAAGATGTCACTCACTGCAGTTACTTTTACAGCTACATTGCCCTAAAGCCCTCAGTGGGTCACAGTTAGTTCATGATTCTCCATTTATCCTTTGCCACAAAGAAGTAGTATCAGGAGACATCCCCAGGCTCTGAAAAATATATCAATGGTCCTGCTTGTTCTCACAATAGCATCAGGGCTTAATCAGTCCGTATCAATGATATATTTGTTCTCTTGTCCAACTTGCAAGAGACTGATGGCAACTGGGGTGTTAGAAATTGAATACTCATTTTCCATTCAACCTTTACAGCTCCCAGTGGGCAACCTTTCAGTTATGCCCAGGATGGGTGAAGCTTGCTCTTCCTTGCTTTCTCACACCCTGCCCATTATACTATAAAGCTTCAAAGGAACTACAGAGGAAGGTAGAAAAAGAAAAGAAAAGAAAATCTGTTCTCTATTACTTTGATTATTGTAGCACTGCATGGTACCATAATAAAAAAGAAATTAGAGTCAAACAAGAGAATGTGGGAAGGGGTGGGAAGGCATTCACATGTGCAAATATCTGAGAAAGCAAAGGAATGTCACAGGGACTAGTGAGGAGGGAACAATCCCTAAAAAGAAATGGTAAACTGGTCCACATAGCTATGAAACTGCATGGATGGAAAGTCAAGAAGCAGGAAAAACAGGTATTGTAGTATCCGTAATCTGAACTGAGCACCACTTCGACTTGTTGCCAACCCACAGTAGTAGGCTCTGGAATGTTTGAACCTGGCTTAAAAATGGACAGAAGTAGCGTGGGAGATGAGCAGCTTAGACTGTAGTGCAGAATTGACAAAATAAAGTCAAAAGACAAAATAAATAAAAGACAAAATATGCAAAGGAATATTTTAGGCAAATTGATAACAAGTATGCCTATTAATAGAAGATGCATATACATTCCATGTGAATGAAAATAGGCACAAAGAAATCATAAAAATGTCTGCCATTATGACCAAATAATTGGAGAATTCAGAAGTCTTGCATTATTTTAATTGTTTGAATTTATTACAGTGTCTCTACTGAATTTGTACTCCTCTGTGGCAATTCTTCTTAAGATAAAGACAACAGACTTTGGTTTTAAACAGGTTTTGGTCCATAGCACCCATTAATTCAATTACAGCATTGAGGACAATTAGTAGGGACATGACTAAAAAGAAAAAGATTAAATATGCCTTCCATAGGCACCATGTCTTCATCCACCTTACCTTAGAATAAACACAAAACCAAAGGAAATTGCTCACTTTATATTTAAGGTAAATTCTATCAGTCTATCAGTATTTGCTTAATTTGTTCCTGTCTTTGTAATCAGAGAATGGGCATGATATAAAATATATGCTTTCTTGAATTTTAAAGGGATATTGTCAACATATGATCTAAGATAATGGGAAGAGGGCTTAATATTATGATAATTATTATTCACTACAGACCTTTTCTAAATGACCTTTTATTGCATCCAAACATATGAGTAGATCAGCCTGAGAAGGTGGTTGCTACCTAAGTTGTTATCTATAAATGTTTAAGAGTTGTAGAGAATTGGATATGTCCCTTCATAGTTGTTACAATTTTGAATATGGTAACAATATTTTTGTTTTAAACTTTCAGACCATATATTTTGTCTCATCACATATTATATTGAATATCATTGATAACACACATGTTTTTGGCTAAATGATTTGATTTTAAACACTTTTAATAAGTTATTTCAGATAAATGTGCAAATATTAGATCCGATAATTATTTTTTTCCTTCTCTCTTGTAACTAGTGTCTTTATGCAGAATAGGAGTTGTAGACATGCAGAGTCCTTCATTTTGATGAAGGCTTGTGCAAAGGACCTCTTTGAAACTGCTTTTCAAAGCAACCTGGGGGCCTAGTGTGGGCTCACTGTAGAACTTTATTCAGAAGTTCCAATTCTGAAAGAAGTTTACTCAACAAAGCCTTTTCCCTATCAGCTGTCAGAAGTATTGGAAGAAAATTCTGTGCATGGGCAGTGAAACTGCCAGGCTAAGCTCTGAAGCAACATCTCAAGGAGGCAAATTATGCCAGACCCATATGTCAATGAGGTGAATCTTATCGCTTTATTTATATATTTACTTAACAATATTTATAACTTGCCCCAATCCAAATAGAGTCAGGGTAGCATATAACAAGGTCACAAAGAAAAATAAACAATTCAGTTCCCTATAATGGTTAAAGAATCAAAAGCCATATGCGCATCCAATAAGCCAAAATAATCTAAGTGTCCAGCATTCATTGGAACAAGACTGCCTTGTCTGGTTGGCAAAATACCAACAGGGGAAGAACCTTCAATACTTCCAGGGGTGACTGTTCCATAAAATAGCAGCCTCCACTGAAAAACCCTGGTCCACAGACTGAGCAGCAAACAAGCAGGAAGCTATTAGCACATTTCCAACAGTTTCATTATCTTGGTTGCAAATTGGTTAACAGATAATGCTAGGAGTGAAGGGCTGTAAATTAGGCTGAGAAACTCTTCTAATGTGAGAAGGAATCTCTTAACCTGTAATTCAAAGCCATTGCTTGAATACAGCTAAGAAAAGCAGGTGTGCTGCAGTCCCATTGTCTAGAGCGGATGATGTCCCCTATATCCAGTCCAGTGGTCATAAGCTGAAGTTCCTTTTGCAGGGCAAAGAATAAAGATAAGCCAAGAATGGGGGCCCAATAGTACAGAATTGTTTTCAAGAGAAAGAGCCAGTGGGGGATGCTGTTATACAGCTGAAGCTTCAGGCTTTGCATAATTAGGGAAGTTGATGTCCTCTCCTTTTACGGAGATATACAGACCACCCCGTTAGCCCTTTTGGGCTGATGACTTATTTTAGGGCATGACAATCTGTCCAGATCAGGCTCCTTGTTTAGCAGCCATCTGCACTGGGTTGGAAACATTACTCTCAGATGTCTGACAAATTGTTGACTGCCCAACTACAGACTGAGAGTCTGCCAAGGTTTTCCTCTTCGGTCTGGAAATCAGAGGAGAGCATAACACCATCTCACAAGGAGGGAGGGCCTGTTGCAAACTTGTCAAGCAAAACATGGCCATCTCACACATCCCAATGCATATAGGTATAAGGAATGGAAGAAGATTAGTCTACTTATTGCTGATTTTGAAAAGGTTTCTAGACTTACTTCCTCATGCAGCATTACTTTGTCTTCCATTGAAATTTGGAAGAATGAAGCTCCATCCCATTGCAGTTTCCAGGAAGAAACAACAAATGATACAGGTTATGGATTTTCTGCTGAAAAAAACAAAACAAAACTGATTTATGGATATGATGATTAGAATGGGTAGATTATGAAAAGAAGGATACTTTAATGGAAACTTACAGAGAGAAAGTAAAATATAAATGCCCTTATAGCTGTTGTTAAGAAGATTGGAAGCCACTTCTTTAATAATCTTTATGTTTTTCTTTTTCCTTTTTTTCTCTCTCTTTTTCTTTATTTCTTTTTCACTTTTCTATTACTTTTCTCTATTTCTCTTATCCTTAACTTAAAATTTGCATTGTTTTACTTTCTAGAAAAACTTCTTTAATAAAAGTGTTATATGTATATGTATGTATATGCATGCATATATGTATGTATGTATGTATGTATGTATGTATGCATATGTATACATATACATAAAATGCAAGTTCCCCAAACATAAGCTATTAGCTTCTTCTTTCCTCTTAACTCAGTCCAGTTGGTGACTGAATGTGAATGTGAAATCAGCCATAAGAAAACTGTATGTGGCACTCAATAACATCAAATATTAAGCTATGTCCTTCCCAAACACTACCCAGAACCCAATGACAATTCAAAGCCATTTAAACTAATATGGAGACTTTAAAAAACTTGAATGCATGAATTTTAAAGTTAATGCACTGCTAATTATGAGGACTATAGCAGAGTTAGGGTAGCCCTTGGCAGTAACATCACATGTTCTTCTACCTTAAGTTGCTCTCATGTCTTAGCTACTAGGAGTTTGCAGATTTAGAAAACTGAAGTGACTCAGTGTTAAATCAGTTAAATTCTGTTGTGTTTCCTGAATTGGTTTAGCCAGCTTCTTTACAGGATATTTGCTAGGTAATTTGGAAGCTGTGTTGTCATTTACACATAAAAGAGTATAAGATAGATAGTTTTAAAATGTATGAAAATAGAACTCAGGGAAATATTCAACTAAAACATGTCAGAGAGGCTATTATCCCTACCAGTCTGAGTAAACATGCACTACAGCCTCCTGTATGAGCATGGCACATAATGTTAAAACAGTGATATTTTATTTGCTTGTTCCTTTTATTAGGCTTAGGGTAGCATCAAGCAGTGAATCCTATGTAGTCTTGGTAGAACCACAATCAAACTAATTCACTACCAATTATAGGCAGAAGTGAAGCTTTGCCAGTGTCCATGTATGACTGAGATTAGTAACTTCTATAAACATGACCTAGAGTGGCTTTCTAAATTAGGCAACATCAGTTCCTTAATCTTAATCATAACCCCTTCTTCTTCTTCTTTAAAAATTGGGAGCGAAGTTTAGGTTTTGCAGGGACAGGGGTAGATAGGCAGGATCTCACTTTTGGTGTACCTTTGCCCATCTTCCAAAGCAACAGACAACAAGATTAGAAGGAAGTTGGAACCTCCATAAAGCAAATTGCACTATGACTTTGCAGAGGCAAAAACAGTATATGAGGCTTGCCTCTTTCCCTTTAGCCACAGCAAAGAGAGGATCTACTGGAGAAAGGGAAATTGGGAGCCAGTCCCAACTCTTCTACCCACCTCAGTTGCGGGGGGAGGGGGGGAGGGAAGAGGGATGCAAGTTCAGTATAATGATTCTTTCTTGCCCCCCTCATTTCCTTAGCCTCGTATGCCATACCTGAACCCCAGTCCTTATCACATCCAACATGTATAACTCCTATAGTTGGCTTTGGATTCGCCTCTTCATTCAGGTTAACCAGCTCACTGGACTCTAATCCTGGTTCTTGCCTAGCAGGTAACTAGATTAGACATCAGTAACAAGCTCCCTGGCTATAGAAAATGCAAATGATGGGAATGTAGGGAGCTACACCATGGAGATGAGTAACCTGGGCTTGCTGCTGGACCTCAAACTCATCCTATTAGACCTTTGCCTGTTTCACAGATGAAAAGCAAGAATTTAACAATTGTTACACTGAACTAGACCAAATTGGATAGAGAAGGCCTTTGGCATGTCTAAACAATTCAATATTCAATAACAACTGCTATTCATTCAACTGCCATGTTTTGTAGATTTGACAAGTTATGAATTTATATATTCAGTCCATGTTAAGTTAATTTTGTCAAAGGAAAATTGTTTTATTCTATATAAGGTTACTGCAAATAAAGTTGTCTTCTTTGAATAAAGACTGTTTGTGGGTAGTAGATTCTGTAGAATTCCATTCTTGTTTAAGATTTAAAACAAACAGAAAATGTATAACAGCAGTTCTGAAAATATCACATTCATTGCATCCTCAGGTAAATTTAGCACTTGCTATTTCCTTCCCTACAGCAAAGCCATATTCATTCTATAATACATTTGAAACAACAGAGTTAAGACCTCACCCGTCCCCAACTTTTCAGTTCCCTTTCAAAGAGAAAATTAGATCAAAGCCCCCCCCCCCCATTTTGTGTTTGAGAGTAAGACTTGCCAGGATTAATAGGCCTCAATTCTTCAAAAATATTAAAATTTGCATTCTATTGTCAGGGCAATAAATCTTTTCCCCTGGAAGATTGTTCTGCTCTGGGAATGACCAAGTGATTATTGACCACAATTATGCAATTATGCCTTTGAAATAATATTGTTTCATCTAAAGGAATTTTTTCTTACATAAAAATATCAAAATGCTTTTATAAGCCAAGAGATTAATAATACATCTACACAGGACTGTTTCAGTTAATAATTAAACTTTATTGAAGCTTAGTACTTTGTGAATTTTTATAATGCTGCTTGATGCTAATATATGCAAATAGTACAGCTGCTAACACATTTAGGATTTTTAATCAATTAATTGCCTTTCTTTTAACTAACTTTTGAAAATATGACATGCAATGGGAGGTATAACATGTTTAATGAATATAACGATACTTCTTAAATGGGAAGGCTGCAGGTGTAGACAGTATAACGAGAAATGCTTAAATATCTGTTAACATGTTCAACGTGACCTGTAAATATTTAACAAATGAATGGGATTTATTTGTTAAATAAGCTTGAGAAGATGTTTGACAGAACTCTGATTCAAAGTGGACAAGAGGTGACAATCAGCAAAATTGGGGTAATGTAAATTTAATCCCTATTAAAGCATTCCTGACACATGTCTTTCTAATCTCTGCTTGAATATATGGAACAAAAGGGAGCCTACGTCTCCCCTGAGAATTCATTCTACTGCCAGACTGCTTTTACTGCTAAGAATATTAAAATCTAAGAACAGATACTTTGAATAAACACGGAAGGGGGGCTATGCCTTTGCCTCTAGCTAATGTGCTTCCTTGTGGAATCTTGAAAACTTATGTTGGAAATAAGATGCTAGACTGGAGGCTTTATTTTGTTTTTGGGAATTGATTTTAAGGCAGTTACACCCAGAAAACAAATGATAATGTGCATAAAATTCCTTAACAATGCAAATGTGTATGTGTTTATTTAGATGGAGCCCCATTCAGTTACAGGTGATTATGCAAAGAAGATACTTTAAATTTGCAGTTTAGAATGTAAGCTATATTCTGTTGATGTCCTAAAGCACTGTGATATACAAGTGTAATGGAACAGTGGGTTAAAAAAAATATTCAGCACAGTGAGATTTATAAAAGAATTTGCCATGTTGTGGAAACAACATAGGGAGCATTGTTTCCTCTGACCAGAACACTTTCAAAGTTTTCTGAATTCTGATCAGGACACAGCCAACTCTAAATGTTCTCATGGAACATTTAGAATGGGTCTTTTTGTTCCAAACTTGACACAAAATACAATTTTGCACATTCCTAAAACAATATTACTTGAAAGTTGAAGTTAGGATAACATTACTGAACCAATTTTGATAAAGATGGAATAGTATAAGATGCAATTTTGTTCATTTTTTTTTTTAATTTATCAAGACTTTCAAATTTCTTCTTCACCTATAATGAAAGAACCCGATTGTTAAAAAAATCAGATGGGGAGGAAGCAACATTAGCATTACTCTGTACTTTCTGTGAGGTAACAACAACCTATAATTTTGATGAAGTGAAATTGTCCATATGAATTCCCTTCTTCCCAATTCCACTCCAAAATATTTTTTTTACCTCAAGGCATAATAAAAAATATAACACCTGCCACATAAAGAGAGGTATACCTTGAGAATGTTTAATATTATTCTAGCCCTGGTGCATGAGGGGGTTATATTCCTCAACAAAATATTGTATTGGGAGCTAATGAATGTCATCCAGTAGTGCTAGGAGGAGCATAAGGACTGTAAAAAAATAACTTTAAAATAAGATTTTACAAAAGGATGCATCAGAAATCAGATAAAAACCAGCCTTCCTTTAGGCAGGACAAAGATTTGGAAAAATAACAATGTCTGTCATTGCCTAAGTAACACTAAGCATTAAAGCTCATCTCTCTGTGATTTCTTGGACTCCATTAACATTGCATGTGCATACAAACAAACTATTAATAGTTAATATCAGCTAAGACATATACCCAAAGGATTTTAATAATTACATTTGCTTTTCATAGCCCTCCAGGATGCTAGAAAGTATGTGCTTCAAAATATTCACCTGATGAAAAAACAAACTTGTACAGGCATTCAGTTTATAGGATGTTAATCATACATCTCAAGAACTGGGTAGGATATGATTAATTAGAGGTCAAAAATCAGAGTAGAAAAATGCTTGATTTAACAAAGTTTCTTTTGGTGTGCTGCATTTATTTGCAGTGTAACTCTAGACCTCACCGTTTAATCTCTTTTATTATTTTTTTAAAAAAGAACCCTCTCAATCCAAGAATGCTTACAGTAACAATAACATTAAAATACATATTTCAGTATTGAAACAATACAAAGAATCAGTTTAAAGTGTTGTTTTAGATTCATCTATCTGCAATGGTGGTCAAGGCTGTTGTTTTGTATTAATGTGTTTTGACTGAAGTAAAAGCTAAACCTATAAAGTGAGCTTACATACTTTGTCAGTTGTCTAAGTGATATCTAAACTGGACTATTATACCCTCAGAATGTTTCTGAAGTTGTCTAAAAGCTTCAGCTGGAGAATACTTTGGCTGCAGATGCTTGCAGGGCTTGGCATTCATGGTATTTCAGTCTGATATTACAACACAGGATACTTATTTGCCACAATGGAATGGTTCTACTAGGACAGTGTTGTCCAAACTTGGCCACTTTAAGATGAGTGGGGAATTCTGGGAGTTGAAGTCCACTCATCTTAAAGTGGCCAAGTTTGGACAACACTGTACTAAGAACTTCATATGATAATGTGATGGGGAAAAGATTCTGAAGAAATACTGTATATCACTGGACTCTTTCAGTATTCAATATTATTTGCTAAACATTCACTCCCACACGTAAGGAAAAGTAAAATATTTTTCAGGATGTGGGCGTGGCTCTGAACATTCTAACACTAGGTGGTTCCTTGTAACAATCATCCTTTTTTTTGGGGGGGGGGTTGTCATCAATTACTTACATTGATCAGTCATCTCGGTTGTATTGCACTTTCTGAGATCTGAATATCAGCAGAACCAGTACAAGTCTTCCTTTATCCAACACCCATTGCATGTATTCTTCAGAAGTTTTGCAAGCTTCTTAGGGATCATTTTTTGATATATATTGTCATCTTTGCATAACAACTGCACACATGTAGCCAGATACGCATATTATTCTTACTCTTATTCTACATTTGTTGTGGTCATTTGCCATACTGAATATTTTGACATTCTACTGTAACACAAGCATGAACTTACCCAGTTTGCGCTTCTTGAATATGTATGTGCAGTGGAAGATTTTAGACATTATATACACCTTTCCAAATTTTGTGATGTTACTGGCAACTCAAAAATGAGTGCAAAAATATACATAACATAGGAAAAGGTACACACAAATGCATGTATTAGGATGAAGCTTTGCAAAAAAGCTATAGTAGATATTTGAGGTTTTCTTAAAACTATATCTTAGAAACATACAAAATCAATTATATGTGGAATTGTATGAGAGAGTATATATAAAAAGCTTGTGAATTTTCATATTGACCTTTTTTTAAAAAAATTACAAACTGATATGGAATTAGTATGGGATGATTTTTATGTAATTTTTTTTTAAAAAACAGTAAGTTTTGTTTCCCTGTTGTACACACTGTATTCACATCTCATAACGATAGAACAGAAGCATTTGGAGGAGTGTCAAATCCACCAAATTAATCACCGTAAATTGGTCCCTAATCTGTTTAAATCTAGTTATTATACATAATCCCTCATCTATCCTTACATTTTATATCAGAGATGCACATTTTTTTCAGGCTGCACTTGGCTTTTGAATGGCATGCCAAAGCAGCACTCCAAAAAATAGATGCAGCTAGGAGTGGGAAGTGAAGGCCCCAAAAAATGCAATATAATTTAATTACATCAAATGAAGTAAATATAATCAGGATATTTGTCATCTCTAACCATTTCTTCCATTTATCATGACAACAGAGCCAATCAAATGGTTAATTTGAGTCTGTCTGTTGCCTCCATGGGGAGTTGGGGGCTTTATTGTTTTTTTCTATCATGCGTTTTACTTCTGTAAGCCACCCAGAGTCACCGTGTGTGAGTTGGGCGGCCATATACTTTTGTCTAATAAATAAATAAATAAACAATTACAATTTGGCAGGTACTTTCAGAGGGGTGCTGGGGTCTGTATATGGGCCCAGAACTGGTTTTGAATTGATGAGGTATATGGTACCATCTATGCCAGTGTTGTCCAAACTTGGCCACTTTAAACTTGGCCACTTCCCCACTTGCTGGCTGGGGAATTCTGGGAGTTGAAGTCCACTCATCTTAAAGTGGCCAACTTTGGACAACACTGATCTATGCACATGGTTTTTGACAGAGTAAGAAAAGCAATCTGATGTAAACTTTTAATACAGCAAGTGAGAGAATAGCAAAGGGGAAAAATAGGAAGGAAGCATACTAAGAAAACACTCAACCTACTACAGCACAACCAACACAAGCTATGAAAAGTATAACATAGAAACATCTCAGAAACAAGCAACAGACTATTACAACCACACAGCATCACCACAGCACACAAACCAACTAAAGCCGTCCAAAACATCTTAAGTAAATAAAAAGACCCAGTAGCCCAAGAAGAAAAAACAGGAGTAATCTACAACATATGGTATAAGGACTGTAACAGCCACTATGTAGGACAGACAGGCAGAAGACTAGCAGAACTCATCTATGGATACCAACTAGCCGTCGGAAGATACCCAATGAAAAGGATATGTCCTTAATCTCACAACACATGGGCAGACTTAACCACAGTATCAACTGGAAAACTGTCAACATCTTAGACCAAGCTAAATTGAAAAACGTGAAGGAATTCCTGGAAGCTTGGTATTCAGACAAGTCAGCCATCAACAGGCACACACAGATAAACATTTACACATCATTCAAAAGAGGCAATAAAAATCTAAAAAGGAAACAAAAAGATCAGAACACCTCCTTGCCAGCAATCAACACCCAGGCAAGTAGGGATTAATACCAGGAGTAACACCAGACAAACAAGCAGTAAACAACAGTCTAATCTGGGAACTACAAAGGAAAAAAAACAACACCCCCACCAACATTGACAGGGCAAACTACTGTTTATATACAGAGAGCAAACCCCAGTCTCTTCTAGCACTGATGATATTACCTAGTTAGGTAATGAAACATCTGCAATCAAACAAGATCAGAGAGCACCAAGGACTGCACAGTTCAACTCTGAGCTACCTATATTCTCTTCTATTGGTACTAGGAAAACACAATAAATACACACCCATAAGTCTTCCTAGTGACATTCAGTCTTGTTTTTCACAATGCTGGAACTGCCCTTCATCTTTTGACCTCCTCATAGCAGCAGCTATTCTATCTGTCCAACCAGAATAAATAGAAATAAGTATGACACTACTAGGAAATAATCTATCTTCTGAGATGTGCTAATAAGAAACTTCCAGAAAGAAATACTATTTAAACAGATAAATACTTTTTAAATAATCTGATTCCACTTGAGCAGAGCAAAGCAGAAGGCTACTTAAAGCCAAGCAAAATGTTTAGCTTGATGAGTAAAAGCTGGAAGACTATTAATAGAGGATGTGTTAATATTCTTTTATGCCTTACCCATGAGTTATGACTCTTGTGAACAAGATCACATATAAACATCCATTCGCAGGATCAGCACATTTTATATAAGCACCAGACAATATCTGCTAATAAGAATGATATTGTCCTATTAAAAGATGTCTCATTTAATTCCCCTTCCACATATACAATTACTTTGGATAAGCACTTCAGTTACAAGGAGAAGCAATCAAGATGGCTCATACCCACTTCCCATAAACTTACACATGAGGCAATGAACAAGCTCAACCCAAGAATTATTTACAGAGACGATTCTGCAAACAGTTTCAAATGACAAATAAATTTCACAGACTCATGGTGAAGAATTTCTAACAAGAAGCAGCAGCAAAATTAATCAAATAAATTATTCAGAATGGATGAGTCTCTCAGCTCTAATTAAAACCCTATGAGATGTAAATAATAAATGCCCTCAAAAACCTTACAACCAAAAGCTTTTGCTGTGTCTGAACTATTTTTTTTTCTTACTGTGGGAAACAAAGAAGAATAGATAAAAGGTATTAATGGGGCTTTAAAAAAATAGCAACAAGTCTGGCATTCAAATAATTTTAATATTATTTCAGCTATCATTTAGGAAAATGGTCTATTTATTTGATTAATACATGATGACTATGAGAATAAGGAAATGGACTGTGGGCTTTGGATGAAGTTATTGACTTGCTAATACAGAGTGTACCAAACCGGACTTTTATTTTCATCAAAATTAAAATACATCATGAGTGGCTTATTGCCATGCTTTTATTATAGCACTTAAAATGTTTATTTGCTTGGCAAGCTGCTCATAAATCTAGACCTCCCTTTACATGTTATTTTTGACATTTGATGAGATGCAGTGCAACTCATTTGTGCTTTCTCTTCTGCTTTGTTTCAGAATAGACTTTGCTTGCTTTTCATGGAATGCTGGACATATTCAGGGCTCATTATTTTAATATGATATGATATAGATTTAATCTATTAGGCAAAAACACATGCTTGGAATTTATAAAAATATGCCATACTTCATACAGAAAATACATTGTAATGCCATTGAACCAACAGAAAGCACAATGCTTACATATGTACTCTGCATATATTATTATTCATATTATACACACACACACACACATATATATATATCATATAATCATTCATTGCATGCTTCAAACATTATTTGAAATAAGTCTTTCAGCGCTTCTGCTGGCCACACCCTTTTCTATTACTCATTAAAGCAGCCATATCTTTTTTGAGGCTTCAACAGGAGCCAGAAAAAAGTTGCAGCTTTTAAAATTCACAATAAATATGCTGCTAGTTTAAGACTATGAAGAGGAAAAAAAAAAAGGTTTTGGCTGTTTGTAATGAGTAGCAGAGAACAGCTATGCCAAGTCCCAAAGCACTTATTCTGAAACATTTTGTAAGTGAGCACAGTCCTAAAATCATTTGCCCAAATATAAAGCTATTTAAATATAACATTATTACATCCATTACTGTTTGGATGTTTGCAGTCCAGATGTGATATCCCTATGATATTGTAGCCTTACTATTAGTTCATCATATACCTGAAGAAATACTTGTGATGCAAATAAAGAAATCGTCATGCTCACCTGGACTCCCAGCTTCTTCAGTGCTTGACAGATGTATACAACAGAAGAGGGAAAAAGACATACACAGAAACCTATTCCACTGAGTTTTCCTTGGACCAGTTAAATGTACAAGCAGGTCAAGTTTCTTTATATTGAGCCAAATAGACAATTGTTCCATCTAGCCCATTACAGGTGGTAAACAGTACTTTCCAGTACTGTTTGTCCAGCACTAGCTGTCCATTATTCAGGCAACAAGTTCATGGAGGTCTTGCATTCAAATGGGAGAGTCCCTTGCAGCACCTTTTTGGCTGCTCGTAATAGACATGCAAAGGGGTCCTATTCGAGGATAATGAGGTGGTTTTCCATATATCTATTCCTGTTAATAAAAAAATGTGCAAGGTTCTTCCTGTGCATCTGCTTCTGTCTCTGACCCTCTCTCTTCCTCTAAGGAGCAAGGAGATTTGCTGGAAAATGAATAAAGCAACAAAAGCAGTTTATAAATCTCATTTCAATTATGTTGAAAATAAATGGACTCAACTTGAAATGGAGCCAGACATTCTGAATTTGGAGTTATTTATTTATTTATTTATTTATTTATTTATTTATTTATTTATTTAATGATTACATTTGTATGCTGCCTATCTCCCCCAGAGGAGACGGTATTTCAACTTTCCTTACGCAAACCCTATCTCGCTTGTAAATTCTTCTATTAGTATGGTTTGTACCAAGTGAAATATTGGCTGGACATTCTTGGAGAATCACACAAAGGTGACTCTTCAAAAGATAGTAAGTGGAAGGGTCATCACTCTGGGTCAATGGAAGCCACATCCCATGCTTTGTTACCACCCTTATATGAAAATATTTAGGATTGGGCACAATATGAAGAACTGTAATGCAATATTATATCTATAGCATAATACTGTTTACCACCAACTCTTCTTCACACACATGCACACACACACAAATAGGTAATGGTTCCCCAGACTGCAACTTCATTAACTGTTTGATTTACATGAAACATTTGTGAACTTAAATTTGTGAGTGCATTTGTTTAAATATGGAAAACACTACAATTTAAGAGAATATAACTTGGGTTTATCCTGTCCCAGATAATAGCACAGATCTTATGTTTTTCTCCTTGGTAAGGTCAGCTCAGGGATAGAAAAGGTCTTTCTGAACCTCCCCTAGCATGCTCCATATTCTGAGTAGAAGCACCGCATTAACTCCAAAAAGCATACATAATCCACCTCCAGGAATTAAGGCTCATAATCAGTCACCTTGAAGTTGCCTGTAAATGTCACCTCAGTTCTTACTATAATTTCTACTTTCCTGGACAGTTTTTGATTGAACAGGTTTATTTAACTGATTCACCCTGCCACTACTTGCATATTAAATTCCTCCTGATCAGGGATCATAAGGCTTATAAGGATTCCAATGTGCCAGTGAGCACTCAGATCATTAAATCTTCTCTTTTACAGATAGAATTTCTGCCACCTGAAAGGAGGTAATGGTGAGCCCTTTGCTTAAGAACCCAACACTGTACCTAACTTGATTTTAACAGCTATTGGCTGATGTCCACTATTCCATTAAAACAGTGAAATAGATTATATCTGTCTTTCCTGTCTGAGCTTAGACATGGATTTGGCATGGAGACAGTGTTGGTTGCTCCAAGAAAGAGCTGAGGGCATTGTGATCCTATTGGTACTCTTGGATATATCAGTATTTGGATATATCAGTGATAACATCAGCCATGTAAGAATACATGGAGAGGCCAGAATTGGATAGTATTTTTTGGAAGTTCCACTTATATCTCTCTGGCCATTAATAGAAAAGTAGTATTAATAGACTTCTGATCAGCTTTTTGGAAACTGTCATATGGGTGAGTGCGTGGGAGAAGTCCTGAGGGTTACATTCTATCTTCCATGCCATTTAACATCTGTACAAAGCTGCTGGGAAGGAACATTTGCAGGTTTACAGTTGTTATCAACATGCTAATAAGCTATCACTCTCATTTTTGTAAGCTTGGGGTTGGAAGTCTCCAGAACCTTCTTGTGTCTTCACATATAAGAGACAGATGTAGAAGAAAAGGCTAAAGCTGAATTCAGAAAACATGGAGTTGCTACTGATTTTGAATGCTGAACTATGGTTGGTTTTTTCCCTCCCCCCTTTTGTTGTTAAGATATAAATACTTGTGCCACTAAAAATCATTGAATTTCTTTACTTTCAGGTAAAATTCAAACTACTAGTATGAATGGAGATTGTAACGTATGATTAATTTTAAAAAAATCCTTCATATTTGCATCTTTATTTTTGAGCATGATTTTAATGTAATCATATCTCAATATTGCTGATAACTCCCAGGAGGCACCCTGGCCCTCTCCTGTCATCTTTCTGCTTCATACAGATGGTACCAAGTCAGTTAGAAAATTGGCTATTATATTTTCTGTGTTCCCTTGAGAACTTTTGGCTCTTTGCATTTCCATTCATAAGTTTTCCTTCCATTACTCTCCTCTCTTGCTGGTTTATCTGTCTAAAACCAATCTCTTACTTCTCTTTTTAACTCTTGACAAAAGAAATCTGAATTTAATAAGAATGTGTTGCAAAATATTAGTGTTAATCCCCTTTGCCTTCCTTCTCTTGCCCTTAGGGGAATGCTGCCAAGAATGCTCTGCTTATTTTTACTGGGGCAAAATCCTGTCTGGCCCTCTGAAATCCCATCTCACCATATAACAGGTGTCTCCAGCTGACAAGATAAATATTTTATCAATTATATGTTCCCACAAGTTATGGAACAGCCTATCTCCCTTCTGCTTATTTCATTTCTTGACATGTGGACTGGGATGAGGAAGACAATTCAATGCCACTTTGTTTTCTCCAAACACTGTTAAAAAAAAGCCAAATGACAGATTTTTCACCTAAGTCATGAAATGCCATTCCTTGAAGCCACACATTAATACTTAAGCAAGTACGTTATTATAGAGCACTGGGAAGGAGTGAAATGTGTAGAAAAGATGGGTAAATATTGCCTCTCTACAAACATGATGTAGCAGACTGAAAATGCATAGTTTCCCAGTTTGCAGTGGTATTTTTCTTTAAAAAATGGAATAAAAAGAAGGAAATGTAATGAGCACACATTTGTAAAATGCACAAAGAATTAGCTAGAAGATTAGGAAACAGAACATCCTACTAGTCAGAATATCCTGACATGCTTCAAAGACTGGTGACAATAGACTGCTAGGGCAGAAGTAAGAGTGGAGAGATGCTGGTGTCTGTCTCTTGCCTGATTACATTATTGTTCCGTTTACATTTTCTCCCATTGCAAGTGACAGAAATAATTTAGATTAGTACTAGGCAGAGAAATTCCCTTTGATTTTTTTTCCTATCAGTTCTCATTCACTTTGATTAAAGATAATTTACTTCAAGGATTATTTCAAAAGAGAATTTTGGAGACATTCTGATAGGTGAACTGTGGCGTTCTCGCATATATTAATGATGACATGGCCAAGGGTTGGGTGCATAGTTTTTCACTGTAATATCCCATCTCCAAAAGTCTTTTAGGGATATCCCAGATTAATCAATTTAGAAATCAAATGTTCCGGAGAACTCCAGAATATTCCATTCCTTCTCTGGGTCATGCCAAATCTCATCCAGGTCATGTCATTGCAGGGGTGGGTTGGCAGTTTCTGGAAGTAAATCCACTTAGCTAGAACTGAACTAGAAGGATTTTGAGGTGTCCCAGACTTATTGTTCTAGAGCCAGATTTACTCCCAGGAAAACTTCAGACTTTAGAGAATTCAAACAATTATGTATGTTTCTATGGAGAATTTTATAACAGGGTTGCATGAGTGTGCTCTTAAAGCATTGTTTTTTAATGTGAAAATTGCATCTGACTATAATGAACCTGCTTATTTGCTCATATCCCAGCATCATTATTCATGTTCTCCATCCATACCATACCATCTTTGGGTCTGAGAAGGACTGATAAAATTGCTGGTTTCACTTTGAATGGTGTTTTTCCAAAACCATCAGTTCCTTAACATTCAGGAACACTATTCTTCTGATACCAACAACAAGCAAAGGCTATCAATTCTTGGTAACACCTTGTTGGAGACTGCTGGAATAGATGGATTTATCTAAACAGTCTTTATCGTCTTGAGTTTTTCTAAAATGTTACTAATATGTTTCCAGCTATTTCTGGGCTTGTTCCATGACCCTCCTGGTTCTTATGAAGAATCAGTGTGTGTGTGGTCAACTCTATGTGTTTAACTGGTCAACATCTCTTTGTAGAAGAGTTGTTTGCTGCAGCCTTGAAAGTGTTCTCCCTTTGGCTACCTTTGATATCATTTACCATTGTATCCTTCTGGACCTCTTACAAAGTCTGCAGTTGGGGGTAATGTGCTCAGTGGTTCCAATCAGTTGCTTAGGGGAGGAGAAGTTGATTCAGTGGGCCTCTTAGGTGAGAAGTTCTATGAGTTCTGATGTTTTCTCTCAAAGGAATGGCCTGCCCCTGAAAGACCATGTCCATGACTAGGGGATTCTTTTGGATTCATGGCTACTGCTGGATGGGCAGATAGAGGCCATGGCCAGGAGGTCCTTTGGTCAGCTCCTGCTGGTACACTTGCAGCCTTACCTGGAGAAGGAGGTAATTCATGCTCTCATTACCATCCGGCTGAACTACCAAAATGCAATTTACATGCATCTGCCTTTAAAGGCCACTTGAAAACTTCATTTAGTACAAAATGCAGCAGTACACGTCCTAACTGGCATCAAAAGCTATAAGTATATCTGTGCTGCAGGCTCTGCATTGGTTGCTAATAGGGTTCCAGGTTCAAAACCGCATTGGCCTTCCAGAAGTCTGTGAAGGTGTCAGGGCCAGGATATTAGTGGGGCCTCATACGTGTGTTTGGTGTTGTGAATTGTTAGGAGATTCCTTAGTTTTTATATTATGACCACTTTTATTTGTATTTTGATTTGGTTTATATTGGTTTATAAAATGTTTTTTTCTAACTGTTTGTTAGCCACCAGAGGTATCTAGGATGGGCGGCAATATACATATCCTTAATTGAATGAATGAATGCATTTAAATGCTGGTCTTAACCAATAAATCCCCATATAGCTTGGCACCAAGGTGTCTTCAGAAAAGCTCCTTCAACCAGAATCAACCCATTCAACAGAAACAACTTGGGAAAAATTGCTGGTAGCCCCTCACTGCCATGAGATCAGAGGGCACCAGGAGATACTTCTATACTATGGCCCCCATATTGTGGAATAGTTTACACATGGAGATTAGGAAGTGGGATAAAATTAAGGCCTTTTTAATTAGTTAGAATAATGCCATATGAATTGGTTTTAAGACAATTATGGATACTTTTTTATAATTATATTTGCTTATTGCTTTCTGCATGTTTTGTTATTTGTAAACTGCCAAAAAAACTGTGATTGTCATGGGGTACAAATCAAATAAACAAACAAATAGCTTAGGACTCTCAGCTTTCTTTCTATGTTGTTTCTTTGCTCAGTTTCATGAAAGCTCCTCATGAATAGAGATGCTAGAAGAATTTGATCTTTGTGAATTCTAGTACAAAGTGTCCAGATCTGAATCACCTTGAGTAATGGGTGGAATGGCACTGTTGTCTTTTGAATTTCCCAAATGTTTTAGAATTTCAGAACAATGAGATTTTTTTAAAAAAATAATGAATGGTTATTTATATAGCCATATAAAACATCAGCATGCATTTTTAAATACATCTTTTCAGAGAATATACATTTATAGCATACACCAGTATTTAGAAACACAGATTTACATACACACTTACATATTTTTGTGGGGCTTGTACAGATTGATTTTTGAATATTGCAGATTTATGTAGATGTGACTGAATTCATTTGAGAAAGTGCCATGGAATGAACAAGATTTATTGAAATGTGCCATAATACTTTCCATTACCTCTAAGTCCTGTTCTCAGGATGGCATTTATAAATTGAAGCAAGTTTGCAGTAGCAAATATATGCACATTTGTCAAATCATATGCGGTGAACCTTCACAGATTGGGGACCCTGAAAATAACATAGTTCCCCAGCTCGTACTGCAAGTACTTCATGTAGAATGTTGTCTTCTGTAACAATCTGTATCCACACAAGCCATTACAGCAATGCAAGCAAATGAACATATGAAGGACTTACAGTGGTACCTCGGGTTACGAACACCTCTGTTAACGAATTTTTCGGGTTACGACCAGCTCCGGCCCCAAAAATTTACCTCGGGTTGCGAACCACCTCGGGTTACAAACCAGATCCGCGGCCATTTTCCCTGCTGCCACGCGGTTGCGGCTTCCTGTGGGCGAAATTGCGGTAGCAAGGAGATGTTCGGTGAGGCTTTGGTGTGTTTTATGGCGTTTTGGAAGGTTTTTGGCGTGCTTGTCAGCATGGCAATTTCATTTCCGGAGGGTTATGCAGCGCAGGAAAACACAACTGACTTTAGACAGGTTTTTCCCCAGAACTGAGCCTGCAGCTAAGAGGCAAAGAAGAGAGGAAACCCCTGAAGGAGATCTCCCCGATGTCCTTTTGGAGGGGGACTCTCCCTCCAAACAATAACTGCCTCCCCACCCCATTCTCCCTCTTCATACTGTGCTGTACTGTACTTTTTTTCATGTTTTTGTGGTTTAAAAATAAAATGCATATGTTTCAGAACTGTTTAACCATATTTACATTGAATCTTATGGGGGAAATTTGCCTTGGGTTGCAACCAAATTCGGAGGGCGGATTAACCGTATTTACATTGAACCTTATGGGGAAATTTGCCTCGGGGTGCGACCAAATTCAGAGGGTGGAACAGATTAACCATATTTACATTGAACCTTATGGGGAAATTTGCCTCGGGTTGCGACCAATTCGAGATGCGATCAGAGTCACGGAACGGATTAAGTTCTTAACCCGAGGTACCACTGTATTTGTAGGTTCCTTTTATCTCCAATTCCAGATGCATTATGAAGATTGCCACTTCTTTTTTATACACAGGGACAAACTTTATATGCTACTGTGGTCTTTTAAAAATATACTATTTTGCTAGCTCCTCAAAGCAACAAAACCAGATGCATCCTTGATACATCTGCACCACAGATTTTTTTTTTTTCTTTCCTCAATGGGAGACTTTGCTGTTTTGAGATAGAGAGCTGCAGATACTTATGATGGAGTGCTTTTGCATTAGCACAAGGGCTCTTTTAAATACTGTTTGTAGCTTTGAACAGCAAACTACTTTCTTGGTGTGAAGGTGCCTGGGGAGTTTTCAAGAGAAAACACTTCTGAGCAGTTTGTTGTTTGGGAAATAATCTCAATAGGAACAGAGTGGATGAAGGTCAAGTAAATTTATGACATCAATAAAAGCTGAATAAGAGCAAAATTGGCCATAATCTGCCCTCAGTTACACCTGAGCTGTGCAAAACTAGTTCTAGATGGGCTCTGAAGGTGTCATTGAGGACAGTAAATGACCTATTACTTATCTAGAATATCAGATAGAATAGGATGGTTAATAAAAGGGTTAAAATGACTACATCAGCAAGTACAGATATGTAGTGCCTTATCTAATACATAACATAATTAAGGGCATAATTTCTGTCCTTTTTTGTTCAGGGATAATGCTAATGACTGCAGAAGCAGGTACCATAATGATTCCACCATGCCTTCTTCTTCCTTATAGTGAATTCTGTCAAAAAGTAGAACTATCAAGGTCTGGCATAATTTGTTTTGTTTTAGGTTTTTTAATCCCACCTTTATTGTTTTTATAAATAACTCAAGGCAGTGAACATGCCTAATATTCCTTCCTTCTCCTCTTTTCCCCACAACAACCACCCTGTGAGGTGAGTTGGCCCGAGAGTGAGTGACTGACTGGCCCAAAGTCACCCAGCTGGCTTTCATGCCTAAGGCAGGACTAGAACTCACAGTCTTCTGGTTAATTTGTTCCTTCTTCTTTCTTTTTTGTTGGGGTCATGTTTCCATTTAGCCCAGGGCAATGTATATAATTAATAGAGACTATAATGTTTAAAAGTTGAATATAAAAACAATTGCATATATGCTTCTAAATGTGATGAGGATATATGTCTTGTTTAAGAAATTATAATAATGGTTTGATTCAATATAACAGTTCCCATACCCTCAATTTGCTTCTATGTTTTTAGACAGTTGGAACAGTGAATCAGAAATTAGAATTTGTGGTGTCTTGCACAACAACATATTTTGCATGAATCACTCAGGATAGCTGCCCAATATTCTTGTTGATGGCTCCACACTAAAATTTTTGATTGAATATCCTGACATTTACAACAAATCCCCTCAAGTCATTTTATTTACAAGAATAAAATGCTGTCAAGTTCAGCTCCGGAAGACTACATAGAATCATAAACTGTATGAGTTGGAAGAGATCTTCCAAGTCAGCTAGTCCATTTCACTTTTCAGTACAGAACTCACTAAATCATTCCAATAAGATGGCCTTCCATCAGTACTCCATTGATTAACTGCTCTTACCATTAGAAAATTCCCCCTAATATTCAGTTTGACTCTCCTTTATTTATAATTTCATAAACATAACCTTCCTGGATCAAAACAAGGCCCATTTTAGTCTAGTATTTTTTCCCACGGTGGCCCACTGGATGTCTCTGGGGTGCTCACAAACAAAAGATGGAGATATAAATCTCTCCTGCTGTTGTTTTCCAGCAACTGATATGGAGGCATGCTGTCTCCTGTCCAAAGATAGCATTAATAGCCCCTGAGAAATTTGTCCATCATGTATTCTATTGCCATTTAAAGCCATCTGTTAGTGGTTATCACCACCTATTCTGGTAATGAATTCCACAGATTAATTAATATTCTGTGCAAAGATTTTTTTTTTTTGCTCTTTTTTAAAATTCCCTCCCTTCATCTTCATCGGATGATTTAGGGTTCCAGTGTTTTGAAAAAGAGTCTTGTCCATTTTTACTAGGTATTTTATACACATCAACCATGGCCCATCACTGTCACCATTTGTTCCAAGTTAAAGAGTCCCAAATGCTCTAGCCTTTTCTCCTAAGGAAGATTGTTGAGCACACTGATTACATGGCCATTTTCTGTACTTTTTCCAGCACAAGTATATGTTTTTTCAGATATAGTGAGCAGAACTATACACAGTGTGCCAGGTGCAGACATAACATAGATTTAAGGGCAATGCAACTAGGCAGTTTTATTTTCAGTCCTTTTCCTAATGATCCCTAGCATGTTACTTGGCTTTTTCACAGATGCTACACATTGAGTTGACATCTTCACTGAGCCTAATATGACCCTAAGATTTTTTCCTGGTTAGTTAGAGACAGTTTAGACTCTAAAAGTATATATGTGAAGTTAAGGTTTTTGCCCCAATGCACATTATTTTTGACTTACATAACTATCAGCCCATGGATCATTGTCCTTCTCTTAGTTTAAACAGAGAACTATTCTAAATCCTTTTGCATATGACAGTCTTTCAGAAATTTATAGGTCATTATTATGTCTCCCATTAGTCTTGCTTCACAAGCTATTCATGTGCATCTCCTATAAACATTCCTCATTGGGCTTCATTTCTAGATCCTTGTCATTCTGATACCTCTCTTTTGAACTACTTTGGGTTCTTCACGTTCCAGTGCCTGGAACTAGTTACAGTATTACAAGTGTGGTCTATGCAGTTCAGGAAGCAATGAAACTATTTCCATCAATGATCTGGAAACAGTGTTTCTGATTATGTCATCAATCTTTTCAGCTCCTACATCACCTTATTTGCTCAATTGATTATCCCCAAGAGCTCCTATATGTGTTCATGCAGTTTGCCTGACACCATTGTACCATTACTTTTTCCAGTGTTTTTTAACTTCCCAATTAAATTTAGAGCTCTTTGCTTTTCTGGATGTTTTCCATCTAACAAAGTCTGACCCTACTTAGCTTTCTGAGATCAGCCAAAGTTACCTTCCAAAGGCATAATGAATAGAACAGTTGTAGAAACAGACTAAAAAAAAGCACAAGCACAAGCAATATTAAGCTTGCTGAAATAAGCTAATTCTACATAAATGGGAAGAAACCCAACAAAATATTTATTGCAAGAGTTGGATTCTATACTGAGTTGTTTTTGAAGTAGGTGATCAATGCTGAATGCCTGGAGGAGTTTCATGAGTCAACCCAAAGCACACTGGAAAGTCTGTGCAATTCTGCTGGATATTGTGGGACTCTACAAACTTAAATTATGGTGTTCCAACTTCTACTACTGCATCACTTGGCTTCGGAATTATCTCTGTTACAAATGAATTTTAGAGTCCATTGGGAGCTGTCCAAACTTGTTAATGTGATATCTCCATTTCCAATGTGCTATGGAATTTCATTCAGCACGCAATTATTCCTGCTGGCTACCTATCTCATACTGAAGGAAACCTTACATCTTGGAGCCATTGTTGATGAGAGGTGCAAAAGCATGTGCAGATTTTCAAAGAAGTCAGATAAGGGATGTTTCATGTCCAAGATAATAGCTGAAGCAAATGAATGGAGTGGCCTTCTCTGAAAAATCATATATATCCTGCTAAACTGCAGGATAGATTTTTGTGGCCTGTTGAATAGAAGCTGAGAATAAGGGTCTTCCTTTTCATTTTTTGTAACCTTGTTTAATGGTCATTTTGTAGACAGAAACAGGAGCAAGTCGACTATCAGCTTTAACTACTGCTTTAAGATATTTTCATATTTTAATCAGTGGAGCTGACGACAAACAAAATGAAGCAAAGACTTGAGATACATCACTTAACACATTTGCTAAAACAGTAAAGCATTAATGATATTGAAGTTACTTCTCTTTTTGTAAGCATTTCATGTAATCTGCATAGTTTATTGTGTGCTAAAGTCTAGATTACAAGTTTGATCAGCTAGGGAATATTTTGATGTAGAGATCCATGCTGTAAAGATACAGAATCTATGATACTCAGCTGTCCTTTCTATTTATATTATATTTATATTTGCAGTATAAACTGTAATGAGCTGAATATTTGAAAATGGAGGATTAAAATATAAATCCACTCTTCTGGAATAAGTTAGCCCCAATTAAATTATTTAGCGGCTGCTCCTATAGTTTATACCAAAAATGATAGCACATATATATTGTATTCTAGGGAAGAAAGTCACTATCCCAGAAAGCCTCTGCTATTGAAGTCTTTTATCTCCTACAATATTTGTATCCTTCAGTATCTTGGTGGGTAGACTTGCTGAATTACTTTCTGAAGACTGTGAAGTTAATTGGTGGCATCAGCCTCTGCAAATATCTAGATTCAGTCTCCCCCAGGTGCCTGATATATCCAACTGCATTCCAGGGGTCGCTGATGGGAGAGTTCCAGCAGTCTGCAGTGAGGTTCTATTATAAGACTATAAGGAATTCAAGATGGTGAGGGATCTAGATTGGAAAATTCCTGAGTGACCTGTCCCTGTGTGCTCTTAGTTCTCTGAGAAGCTCTGAGAGAGGAATGGGCTGGAAGAACTGGTAATAGGCCACTATGAGATGTTGGCAGACTAAATTTTGCAGAAAACCATTCTTATTTGCAAAAAGTTAAAAACCAACTGGACAGAATCCAAGGAGTGCTGATAACATCTTGTGATGTTATGTGAGAAGAGAGAGAATTTGAGAATCTGAAAAATTGGACAAAGTCCTTAGTGATATGACCTCTGCCACCTGTAGGCTTAATCCATGTCCCACCTGGCTTGTTTGAGGATGGAGGCAACTATCCAGACTATTGTGGACACCTCATCGCACAAGAGGTAGATACTGATATCCTCAAAGACAGCATTGAGTCCTCCTTAAAAGGCTGGGACTGGACTCAGTTATTCTAGAGAACTATCACACTGCAGTGACTAACCTTCTCTTTTTATAGGGAAAGTTGTTGAAAAGGTCGTAGAGCATCACCTACAAAGAACTCTGTAAAAACAGATTATCTGGACCCTTCTCAATCAGAGGTCACACCCAGGCATTGGACAGAAACTGAATTGGTAACTCTTGTCTGGGGTTAGACAGGGAGGATCACCCTATTGGTTATACCAGACCTCTTGGAGGCCTGTGATAGGTCTTCAGTACCATTGAACATGATATCTTCTGGATACAGAAGATGTATGTAAAGAAGACAGCGGGGAAATTGTATTTTCAGACCTGCAAGATTCTGTTTATGTAGCTTTACAATAAATTAGAATTAGCTTATCTGTCATGTTTCCTATCTGGTTTACCTGTATGGCTGACATTAATCTTGCAAGTCTGAAAATACAATCCCCCCACTGTCTTTACAGCCCAAAAAACTAGGACAGGTCTCTTTTAAGCCTCTTGTCCCACTCACTATCCAGCTGCAGGCTATGCTGGCTCTTATCTGACAGTTCCCTAGGCAGCATTTCTTTACCTGTCTCCCAAGGTCTTTCCCACAAACCATTACAGAAGCCATCTGAATCTGGGGTAGTATAGTTTTAGTTCTCAACAAGGTTGTTGTAAGCAGCCAAGAATCATTTTTGACTAGGCCAGTGATATAAAACCCAATAAATAAAATAAACATCAGGACCAGACCAACAGGAAATTGTAGCCAGAGATGCCTTCATCCAGCTTTGGCTGTTGCACATCTTGGAACAGAAGGTGCAGAATACTGTCACTCATAACCTACTCACTTCATGGATGAGCTATTGAAAAATGGTTGATGTGGGATTGATGTTGAAGAAAATCTGGAACTACAACTAGTGCAAAATGCAGTGACCCATGTACTAGTAGGAATTGCTGTTATTGCCACATAACACCAGTAACATGGAAGCTACATTGGTTGGCAATTTATGTCTAGGTGCATTTTTCAAGATGCTGTTCCTAGAACTTAAAGTCCTATGTGGCTTCAAACTTTGTTATCTCAAGACTACTTTAAATAGAACCTGCCTACCCAAGGGGTGCCTGCAGAGGGGTCATGTTGAGAATCTCCACCCTTCACAAAATGTGGTTGAGGGAGACTCAAATGCAAGCTGATGGTCTCTTATCGACTACACTCCTACTGAATGTAAGATCTGCCCCTTCACTCCAAATATTTGGAAAACTTATGAAACCTGGTTTTATAGATACTAGGAGTGAAAGGATGAGTGATATGAGGTACCTGAGATGATGAGATTCTGATGATGCTATATGTTTGATGATGATTATAGGATTATGGATTGTTAGTTATAGTTTTAAATGTTGATGTCTAATGCTTATGGCTATTTTTTATGATTATTGTGCTGACATTTTATTTGGCTACCATGGGCATAAAGATTTATCCGGCAGAGGAGCATTTTAAACAAACGAACAGATAAAAATAAGGAATGGGAACACAAAATAAAAACATGGGTTTCTCTTGAGGTTCTTCACAGGATATTCTTATCACAGACACTGTGGCTTTTCACAGAAGGTAACTATGTTTCTCTTAAGTCTCAACTGGAGAGCTGAGCAATAATAGCTTCATAATAAGTCATAGTTCCTCTCTCCCACAAAATCAGTATATTCAGTACATTTGGGCAGATCTATAGTGCAAACCAAAAATGATTGATTAGAGATTCTTTCTCCCCAATAAACCTCTGAGGCCTGTAGATCTTTGGCAGGGAGGGAATCTCTAAGTTTTTTTAACTGGTGTAAAACTGTCTTATATTTTAATAGAGATATTCCTTTCTCTATGCTTTTCCTTTCTTACTAAATCACATTCTTCTTCTTTAAAACATCGGATATAAACTTTAAGGTCTGCCTTTAGAAAATGTCATCATTACCCCTTTAGGAGCAGTAAGATGGGAAGCATATTGCATCAAAGTGTTGATTACATCCACATTTTAGTCATCTGCTGAAGGATATAGAAACCTTTATTTGCTTGCTACAGAACCCTTAGTGCAATTGTTGCTATAGTCTGAAATGAAACCGAGAAGATTCACAGCCCTTCATTCCTCTTAGTATTTCAAAGTAGATATAAGTCCTATCTATTCTAAATCTTTACTGACGGTAAAGCCTGTTTTGTTGCAGTGGTGGTTGTGTGGGTTTTTGTTTCTACCAATCCAAAACAAAAAAGAAAATATGTCTTTGTTAGATAAAGGTTTATATTTGCGTTATATTTCACAGAACTTTAGAAAGACAGTACTGTATAACACTGTTTCCAATCAACAGTATGCATGTTTCTATTGATGCATACTATTAGGTTGTCTAATAATATTAATAACTAATAGTAAGGTTCATTTGACTCAGTGTAGCTTACATTTGAATTGCCAAATATAGGATAGTATTATCAATCTATTACTAGTCCACATCATTTTCAGGCATAAGGATATTCTGTCTCATCTGCATATTTATTTGGAGGTGTTTTGACAAAAAAGAATGATTGGAAATTGGATTTAAATATGTTCAGAGGTATATTTTTCCCCTCCAAATACACATTTATAAACATACACATACCAAAATATATATCGCCACATCCCTATCACACAATTCCCTTAAGCAATATTATGCAAATAACAAAATAGGAGTACAAAGTAGTAAACCAAAGAAATTAAAGGTATGATATAAGACAAACAAAATGAAATATAGATAAACTTAGTTTCCACAAACACTATTCATTACCCTTCTCCACATCTTTCCAATCCTTGCAAGCAATCCTTGTTTCTAACATAGCCATCTTCTCAACTCACATTTTGCGGGTCTCTTCAATTCTAACCAACCCCAAAGTCCTTGGATTCCTCACTCCTCTGTATAGCCATGCTTCTTTCATATATGTTATGTGGTTGGATCTTATTCATTCTATGACCAAGCACCTTCACTTCTTTGGTATTACTCACTTTTATATTCAGTCCACAATCATTCATCATCCACATTCATGATCCTAGTATGCTTCTGCATTCAACTTACTTTTATGTTTTTCCTGACATAACTAATTCTCTTCTGTATAACAAGATGAGCAGAAGCATACTTTACACATTTTCATTTCTTTTGACAAGCATTCACTATCTGCAATAAACCATAAACTATCTCATTACCTTTCTACCATCATTTGCACATCTTAATTTTTTTTTCCATTTCCCTATCTATAGTAAACATTGTACCAGGCACAAATTGATTTCCTTACTCTAGGATTGTTTGTTTGTTGGTTGTTTTTTATGTATTACTTGCAATTGTCCACTCTATGTTCCTTGCCAAATCCAACTACCTTAGTCCTGTGATACATTAATTTTCAGATCCATGTTTTTTTGTTACATTATACAATCTAATATTTGTTGCAAATCATTTTATTTCTTAGCCAACAACATCATATCATCCCACAAAATGGGAAGAGGATAACGTCACAAGTATTACTTATATATTCATCCAAAATACATTTAAAAAAAAACAGGAGTCATAACACGTCCTTATCTTATTCCCTTCTCAGTGTTGAACCATTCTTTAAGCATTCTATTTATTCTCACATACTTTATTTCCATCACATATTATTTTTAACCACATTCACCAACCAGCTATGTTCATGCAAAATGCAGACATTGTCTATAAATCAAAAAAACATATAATGAACTTTATCAGATTTATACATTTCTCAGTAACCTTCTTAAGAAAATATGGGGTTCATACTCTCTACTCCATGTGAACCACAGGGCCCTTCCCAAATTTTGCTTATTAACACCTTCTGTATCCTTTCAGTCAGAATTCACACACTCAGGATGCTCTAAACATATCTGTTATTTGGGAAATGTGAAAAATAGTGAATGACTAAATTCTAGTCCACATGACATTCTGGAAGCTATAGACAGCCTGTAGAAGAATTCATCTTAACTGGATTTTACAAGTACTTCTAGTATTTTACAGAGTATGCAGAAACCCCCTTTTGCCTTGAGTTTTATCTCCCCTTTTCATTTACGCTGTTCTTACTGCTGCTTCTACATCCTACTGGGTCAGTGCAGTGTGCCCACGCTGGCTTAAAGTACTGTTATTATCTCCTGTCTTTCTTTTTCTCTACTACTGATCAATGAGGCCTCACAGGTGCTTCTGTAGCTTCTCCAGCTGTCAACATCACTAACTTGTTTGGAATTTAAAGTCCCAGTTTTATAGTTCTTAGCTGGCGGGTACCCTCCTCTGCCTCTCATGCTTTGTCATTGGCAGGTTCAGGGCCAGAAAATTATGGCAGTCTTGTGAGCCATTTGAGAAGCTCTGTTATTATTGCTTCATTGGGGAAGGTTTCCTGACACAGCAGTTTGACTGCAACTTGTTAACCCCACATTTCTGCAGCTGTGCAATGCTATCCTCATGGTCATATAGATGGTGAGTGTAAGATTTTTCATGCTGTATGCAAATAAAAACAAATTATAAATAAAAAGCCAAGGAATTTATATACTTCAAGAAATATAAAAAGATGGTTACAGTGAGTTATCATGTCCATTTAACTAAATTTTGTATATCTACTGTGTATTCAATCTTTCCTTATAGCTCAGTCCCTCCAGACTCTTAGTCTTGAAATTAAAAAATAAAATGAAAATGTTTGCAATGGGAATATATTTATGGCATCTTTGGGAGAGAGAGAGAGAGACAGAACACTGTAAGCCAGGACAGTAAAAAGTAGCAAATAATACTCAGAATGTTTTACAGCCTGTAACATCATCTCAAAAGTGCTTTGCAAATATGAGTAAATGAAGGATCACAATTGCCCTTTCAAGGATTAAGAATGGGAATAGCAAATGAAGAATGGGAATAACAAATTTGTGGCCATTATACAGTCATTATGTGGCACTTGTAGCAGCTCACCAAGTATATTTCAAAGCACATTTGAAGAACAGACCTCTAATAGAATGGGAGCATCTAAGTTGCTATACAGATAAAGTAGAGCAGGTACTGACCAGATATGTATGGGCATGCCACTTATAAAACTGGAAAAAATATGTCAATTATTCCCCCCACCCCTCAGGTTGGCACCTAGCAGGAAATGAATGTTAATACATGCTATTGAATGTAGGGGTTGGGAGACAGATTGTTTATTATGCTTTGGAGGTTGATGGAGGGGAGAAGACAGAGTCAATAATTGAAATGACAATGGTGGTAGTGTCTTGGGAGGGAGCTCTAACAGAGAGTATTGGGTTACTACAGAGCCAGAACAGAGGTTGGATTGGAGAAGCCTACCGTTTAGAGGCAATGACAGGTAGTTGTTGGCCTACTGGCTGTACTGCAGCAATCTCTTGGGTAGACTTTGATGCATGCTTGATGGTGTTGGGAGAGGAGGCCTGGTTAGAGGTTTTCCAGCTACAAGGGCAGGAACTTTGGCTCCCGAGGGATCCTACCCCTCCAGTGAAGGACAATGATCTGATAGTATGGTGGTGGTGACTAGTCTGGGCAGCAAGAAGACTGAGGGACACGTATGTTATCAGCTCAAACCCTGCAACTGCCTACATCTTCTCTGTCCAGGCCTGCATCTTTGTCAACAAAGTTCACTCTAGAAGATCTTTGTTCATCTGTCAGCAGCTAAGATTGTCTTCCTAGTTGTTAGATCTGGAACTGCCCTGTATTGGAGTGGATTGAGGACTGAAATATAATTGTGCCATTAGGTGGCTCCAATAGTTCAAGGCAAGCAAGGGGAAACGGTTGTGCAAGAAGTGTAATTAAGAAACTCACAGGTGTCCTTAATGTTGCAGAGTGCCTGAGAGAAGGAGAACCTTTGACAGTGCTGATCTGACACTAGGAATGGGATGTCTAGATCGATGTTCCTCCTTAGCTGGTAAATTGATCCTGGGAGGAAACATGTGGTTGCGTCAATGAAATGGTAGCTTCCTTTCCTAGGGTGGGGGTGATTCTGTCTTCCTTGAAGGAAGTTGTGATGTGACCCTCCCACAAGTGGACCAAAAAGACTTTGCCCAGTCTCCACCTCCCCGTTCTATGGAAGGTTGTTGAGAAGGTGGTTGGTCTTTAGTTTCAAAGGGCCCTGAAAGAAATTGATTATCTGGACACCTTCCAGTTGGGGTTTCAGGCCATGGCATAGCAATGAGGTCCCATTGATCATACTTGTTTATGATCTGTGGCATAGCAGTGACAAGGGTGATCTCTCAGTGGCCTTTGATTTCATTAATCATGGTATCCTTGTGTATTGTGTATTGACTATTAAGAGTGGGAGGCATGGTTTTGCAGTCATTCTCCTTCTCTTTCCATGGCTTTCCAGTTGGTGTTGATAGAGGGGGGGAAAGAGATTGAGTCCAAGGCTCCTAACCTGTGGAGTGCCTGAAGGCTCAATGTTCTTACCTTTGCTATTTATCATCTACATGAAGTTGTCAGGTGACGTTATTCATTGGCATGGGGTCAGGTATCATTAGTATGCTGATGATATTCAGCTGTATATCTTGACCCCTGGCTGACTGAGTAATGCTTTCAAGGTCTTCTCCAATGCTTGGATAGGGAGGAACAGACTTAAATTCAATTCTAGGAATACTGAGTGCTGTGGGTGCCCTTCTGAGTACCCTTCCAGATCCAAGGACTTTTCATCTCTAGTTCTGAATGGGGTTGCACTTTCCCAGACAGTACACAATGTCTGGGACTTCCTGGACTCTCAGCTCCTGCTCAAAGAGCAGATGGCAGCTTGAAATCAGGAGGGAGTTTGTAGAGATTCGTTTTGTGCGTTCCTGGACTGGAAGCCCTTGTCACAGTCACTCATGCATTGGTCACTTAATTTATGGACTACATACTATATATACAGAGAAAGAGAGAGGGAGAGTTTAAGTATAGGCCTTTAAATTTCTGGTTCCTGCTTGACTTGGATCATAGTTGCATTTATATTGTTTTGGTACCATATGGTTATTTATAGTTTATATCTATTATGGCAGCTATAAACTCCCAAAATATTTCACCTAGAAAAATGATATGGTGGAGTGTGCTATTTATAACCTTAACTCTTTATCATTTCTCTTAGTGGCATAATCTAAATTCCTCCTCTGGATGCTGCTTACCTTAAAAAGTGAGTGATTATTTCTAAATATCTTTCATACATTGGATGTCATTTTGTCCAAGAAGAGCTCCAAACAATTCTCTATTGTAAGCAGGTTTAAAATAAAAGCGTACCAAAATCAATGGGACTGCCTTCATAATAAAATATATGAATTGGGCTATTCAGTCCATGATAAAGTACAGCCCTGCCCATAATGGATGGTTAGGGAAAATTAGATGAAGCTAACTTTTCCTTATATCCCTGGCTTTCTTTGAATGATTTGAGCATGATGTAATGGTATGTGGGAAAGAACTTGAGAGGCTGGGTGAAGAGACACTGCTAAGGGAACAGTTAAATAAGAGGCAGCATAGCCTGCAGCTGGATAGTGGGCGGGGCAAGAGACTCAGAAGAGACTCTCCCTAGTTTTTTGGGCTGTAAAGGAGATGGGGAGAACTGTACTTTCAGACTTGCAAAATCCTATTAATGTAACTTTATAATAAAGTAGAATTAGCTCATCTGGTTGTGATTCCCATCTGGTTTACTCTGCAAGGCCGACACATGATCAGTAGAAATATCTGAATTCTTCAGATTTTGCAATGTGATTTGTTTTGCCTTCTTTTTCTTTTTGTTTAGCCAACCCTGGTAATTATCACTTCATGTAACTTTCCCCTTGCTGACTTTTCTTAATGGCACAGAAAGATTAAACATTCTTAGTCTCTAATCTTTATTTTCAAACAGACAAACAAAAAAATCCTCCCCATTCCCTAGCTATTTTTTTTAATCATTTAGTCTTTTTTTTTTTTTTTAACTGTCTCTGTAATTAATATCCTCCATTTCAACTTTTTTCCTAAGTTTCCCCCCATCCCCCAGATTTTGGGGAGAACGGAATTTAAAAAGTGTATATTTATGCTCTTAAAGTTGCAGCAGCAATTGCTACCTGCTGCCTACAGATGATTAGGCAGGGGGCTTTGTCTAAAAACAGACAGAAGATGCTTGAGTTTGTCTGAAGGAAATGGTTGCCAGAAAAGCATTTTCTCCCTCCTCTCTACATCTTATTGCTCAGTTCTCTGAGAAAGACCCTAATGTGAAGCTGAAGGTAACTAGGAGCTAAGTTTACTGTGGTAATCAGTGCTGACAAGGGATCAGCTTTGCCAAGTAAAATCACTGGCCAGGAACCAGTACAGCCTTCCAGCTATTACCTTTCAGTACAGCTTTGGGTGTTGTAGCCAGATCAGTATGTGGACATAATTGCTGGTTGATGCTTGTCTCAGCATCAGGGAGACAGCAGTTTATTTGACCGTTGTTCATTTTCATTGTACAGTGTGGCTCCCCAATCTTCTAGTCCTACCTAGGGCTGACAGTTGGTGGTAGGAAAGGATTTCCCCTCTCTTTCACCATGGCGTGTTGCGATTGCCAATTCAATCTCGTGAGCTGCTTCACTGTGTGCCGATGTTTGTCTACAGAAGCATTCAGCTTTCTTATCTTTTTTATTTCTCTTTTAATAGCTTCTGTTGTGATACAGAAGCTTTTGTTTGAATTCTGGATGGACAATAGATGAGGAATGGCTTACATGACTCTTGAATAATCACTGCTTTAAAATAAAGTGAAGATGCCCTGGGTCATGCTCACAAAATCAGGTAAACATCTAATGGGCATTTTTAACTTGGCAGCTGTCATAAGTACTGCAATGTCAACAAAAGGTTGGTACACCATGAATTAAGCATAATGTTCTCGGGATATCAAGGCCTAAACATGATCTCTACCAAATCACAAATAGCTCTGCATGCTCTTGCAAATGACTATTGGGAAAAAGACCCTGATCTTTGTATCTGAGGCACAACACTTGCTATATTCAAGAAAGGTGGAAAACTATAGTCAGTTTTCTCTGTAGCAGTGAGAACAGAAAAATGATAATGGCTGAAATTGCATTAACAGTTCTTAGGAGAATACTTTGAGCTCAAAATAGGGGGAGGAAGTTACAGTTTTGTCCTGTTCTCATCTGCTAATGTGATCTGGAGGCAGCTATGATAGCATTCCCTGCTATTGTGAGGTGCCATATTTTTGTTTAGGTGGGATTATCATTCAGTAAGAGAGTACTGACTTTGCATGTAGAAGGTTCTAAATGTTCTGGCAGTGTCAGTTAAAAGGACAAGGTGTGATAAAGATTTCACTTGATACGCTAGAGAGCCATTGCCAGTCAGAATAAGCAATACTGGGACAGTCGGACAAACAGTTTGGACCAGGGGTACTTCCAGGTGAAGTTTTTAATTATGCCATCACCTTGCCTCAATCATGAAACTTTGTGGAAAACTCAAACCATGTCATCTTCAGTTATAACCCTCCACTGCCTTCCCACCATTTTTTCCTAACTTCTTAAAAGAGTGAAAGGTGTGAAAATAGGACATGCCTTTTGATTGATAGTGCCAGGAATCTGTTGTTTAGAAGCATCCTTGTTAAAAGGCAGTTTCTTAAGTTCCAGAGATTCTTAACCATAAATTATGACAGAATTTCATTCTTTTTTGTGTCTTTTGCATAACTACTCTTATCTCTGCTACAGAGAACTAAAACAAACAAAAAAGAACATCTTTATCACGAAGAACATGGATGACATTGGAGATTAGCATTACAGAGATTTTATTCTGGTTTAACTCTTTCAAAATCCTGACTACCTATATAATAATTGGCAAACAAGGTAGATAAAATAGGGGTTTACTGTGATTCAGATATTCAATCTAACATCAAGTTGTTATTGTTTTAATTTTAAACTATGTAAAAAGAATTGACTTAATTTAGTTTATTATTTCTCTTTATTAATGACATTCATTGCTTAATTTATCACTATCTTTATTAATAAAACATTAATAACTAGGATAAAGCATATAACTATCTTCATTTTTAGAGGTTTTTGATGAAAACTTTGATTTTCGTAAATATAGAGCACAGTGTAATTTATACCACAATAAAAAAAAACTGTCAGTGGGGAGCAATATTTGTGCATGCGTTTTCATGTGGAAATACCACTATTTTACATATGGGATGATAAGGAGCCCATCAAGTAATTTGTTTGAAAGTATTGTTGTCGCTGGGGAGTGGGGGAATAGTGGGTTTGTATTTGGGTTTTTTTTTTCTGTAAGGTGCCCAGAGTCACCATGAGTGAGTTGGGCAGCCATATAAATTGCTTAGATAGATAGATAGATAGATAGATAGATAGATAGATAGATAGATAGATAGATAGATAGATAGACAGACAGACAGACAGACAGACAGACAGACAGACAGACAGACAGACAGATTTGTAATCTGAGAGGATTTGTGTACTATGTTGTCATCACACTGGGCTGTTGTGCAATATTGTCAGTTGTGAAATCCTTTAGATACTTTTCATTGCCAGGACAGAAGCACTTTATTCTTTTATCAAAGAGAATTCATAGCGAACATGTAAACCCCTTTTAAACAGTGAAGGTTTAATCTTCTATGCATTCAAGCCCTTTGATGTGGAATTTCTTCTAGGATTCCAAACACACCAACCAGCTGATTGTTATTCTTTTTTTCTTTTTCTTTTTTTCTGGCTGTCCTGTCCCTTTCCATCTAGTGTCCTAGGAGTTATTAGACAGCAAGGTGGATAGTACCTCTTTGTACTCAAGGCAAAATTTGTGGCTGCTTTGATGTGACATTTTCATTGACAACAATCTGGAATCATCTGAATTGTCATGGATTTACTCTCTTTGTATACAGAATTTCAGTTTACAATAATCTCAAGCAATTATACACATCAAAAGTCCATGCTGGATATATATGGGATTTGCAGCTGGTCAGCATCTCTGTGAAAGCTTAGTCCACTGATTCATGTCCAAAAATTGAAAGGAGATGAAGATTCTCTGTTGATCTTTACACTCCTCAGAGACTTTGCAAATGTCAGTCCCTTCTGAATGTGCCCTAATTACAACAGTATCATTATCATTATCATTATCATTATCATTATCATTATCATTATCTTCTTCTTCTTCTTCTTCTTCTTCTTCTTCTTCTTCTTCTTCTTCTTCTTCTTCTTCTTCTTCTTCTTCTTCTTCTTCTTCTTCTCCTTCTCCTTCTCCTTCTCCTTCTCCTTCTCCTTCTCCTTCTCCTTCTCCTTCTCCTTCTCCTTCTCCTTCTCCTCCTCCTCCTCCTCCTCTGGGTGGCTCACAACAAAGAAATTATAATAAAATTGCTGGATTTTGGTGAAAGAATCCTGAGTATCAGTAAGAGAGCTATGCTTTGTTTCTTTGCATAAACAAAGAAATTTAAACTAATATAATATATGTTAATATGCTTTAATCAGGAGAAAAGCATATTAACATAAATTGCACTGCCCCATAGCCTACCTTTTCTATGCATCAGCAACAAGACTGGACAATAATAGTGTAGTCGCACAATGTCATGTAGTTTCAGGACAAGACTTCCTACTGTTCTTTCTCCTCTGTAACAGTACCACTTACCATTCCAGGCTGCCTTTAGCTTGGGAGTATGTGGTATATAAATGAATAATCAAATCAAATCAAACTGCTGTGTTACTACATTGGCTGTGGTATCTTTGGAACAAGGAATGGGGCTCCACTGGGTTTAAATTCCTAGAATTCTGCCCTGAGTGTCGCACCCTTCTGTTCCCTCATTCTGCTTAGAAGGCTGGCCACCTAACATGTTTGATTTAATAAAGGAGGAGGAAAAAAGCAGCTCCATGTGTGGAGACTTCTACCATACCAGCTATCCCTGAACATGATGTCTCTTCTGCTGCAATGGCTGCTTATCTGCAGCCAGGACAAACCTCCAGGACTACAGTTGGGCCTCGCTGCCTGGCAGCCTTCCAAAGGCCCCAATGGTCAGGAAGCTAAGCCCTCTTGAAGGAGCAGGCAAAAGGTTACTCACATAGAACATTGCCTACAGACATTCCGCATGGGCTGGGGCTTTAGTGAAGAACTGGTATTTTTTTGCAAATCTCATTTAGGTGAGCAAAATTTTAATGGCAAATAGTCACTAAATGAGGTGGAGAATTTGCATTTGTGGTAGATGCTTCAACTTGACTTAATTCCATTTTGCAGGTAATTGATATTCTGGAAGAGACTAGGTAGTGGGGTGTGGGGAAAAAGAAGTGATAAAAAATGTGTCACAAAAATCTCCATGCAAGTTGTATCCCTTATGTACTTGCATGTGATGTTGCAATGTACATCTGAAAGGCCAGATTTTTCCTTCTGATGCATTATTGTCATTTAGGCATCATTAAGCTTAAGACTGGACAGCTAAGCACATGAATATAAGTAGAGAAAGGCAGACTGCCAAAGCTATTCCTGTCTCTTCTTCTGTTATTCTTCTCTGCAACACTTATTTCATGCTTAATGCAAGATAGAAATGAAGGTTTAAAGAGAAGAATCGTTCATTTAAGAAGGTGAACACAGACTTAGATAATCTATGTTCATTTCTTCCTTTCCTTGAAAATCTTGAGTTAGCATGAGACAAAAGGACATGAATCTCCAGTCTCACAAACTCCACCTACACCTGGGAGAAAGAACTGGCAAAGAATGCTAAACAGCAGAACAGTTGGGTGATGTGCAATATATTATTTTATTATCCCTTAAACAATATGATTAGAGAACTGTAATGAAACTAGAGTGTTAGTCATTAGAGTATTGTCCGTTACACTATAGTCACTTTTCTCCATTCTCTTCTCTACATCCTGGTGGATTTTTAAAAATGTATATGAATGACTGGGGAAGATTTATTAGTTTTTGTACAAACATTATTAATGCTTAGGTCCTTTCAAGTTACCAACAAAGTTCAGAAGAACTGAATAAATCCTCCTTCTTCAGTTTGAACATTTCCATATCTGATTTAGTTCAGAATCTGACTAAATCAAATACGCACTGCTTCTTCGAATACCAAACAAAAATAAATATAAAATAAGTAAAATTTTATATTTTACTTGTGAAATATAGGGACAGTGAAATCCCTTACATGTCTACTCAGAAGTAGGTACCAATCATCCCAACAGGGTTTGCTAGCAAATAAGTGTATATGGGATGCCAAGAGTACAGGGCTTCAGGAAAGACTAAGTTGTTCAGGCCTGAGCCAAAGCTGAAATGAATTCCCATCCCCCGTTCCCTTTACAATTCTTAATTTTGATAGCAAATGTTCTGTAAAAATTCTCTGGATGTATGCATATTTGATATTCCACAGTGACATATTGGTTCACCATAATTTGATAGTATCTGACAGCCAGAATGCAATACTGTCAGCATTTGACATTATCTCACACATTATGGTCAACATTTGGCAGCATCTGACAGCTGAAGTACAATCCCCTTTCCACAGTGTCATATTGTCAGATCTGGTTCTTGTGCAGTTGAGAGCAGGATGATGCAAAGGCAAAGGGAAGGAAGACAATTCTAAAGTATTCTGCATAGAATCAGATCAGCTGCTCTGATCAGTGAACAAATCTAAATCGAACTCTACACAGTGGTCAGGTGGCTGGTTCCATGCTAAGATTGACTCGTTTTGTTTCAGTGAAATTTTAAATCAGTTGATTTAATTTAGATTTGACCAAGAGAATGGAGACTGGCCTACTGAAAAAAGAGGCTTCCTTGATAGGTGTGGCTGTTTTTCTCTGTTATCTTTAATTAACGTTTGATGCTGAGCTTGAAACTTGTTCTGCATCTCTAAAGTCATAAATTTAAGATCTTTTATGGTTTCAGTCCAGAGACTTAAGTTTCCTGATCAATATTTGAGAGCACTTCACAGTATTTTATTTTATATGTTGTCTTCTTCTTTTTTAGCAAAATTTAATAGCTTATAATTTAGGAAATATACTGACTCCATATAGCAGGGAAAAATATCACAAATCAGCAGCTTTTGCCTTTCTGAATTAAGAAATTGAAAAAAATCTTGTTTTGTTTTGTTTTGTTTTGTTCAACTTTTATTTCAACTGTACATTTCATGCTATGTCTCCAGTGTGAGTATTATGTTTGGATATAACTGCAGTTGATCTTGTCCCATAGATGTCATTGCCTTAGACTATAATGTAGATAATATCTGCAGCCATGAAGACATATTGACTAGAGCCAATAGCTTTCCAACACAAAAGCTGTAATATGATTTTACTTGAATCTTGGAATTTAACATGCATGTTTTAGAAACAAAACATTGCATTAAACTGGGAGAATTTAACCTTTTCTTTTCCTACTCTTATCCTATAGAAGCTTTATTTTCAAAAGCTAGTATTTGCTTGGGAGTGCTATTATTTGTTTCAGTGTGAATACTAGCTTTAGAGGACTGTAAGAAGAAAGTTTAGGGTTAAATATCTTTTCCATGCATACTCTATTCCTATTCATATCCTTTCCTTTTACCTGCTATAACTTTAATGAATGATTTACATGCCTTAGAATATATAGACACGCACACACATACAGGGTAATAACCATGGCTTTTGCACTGCCTGTTGCCAAGCAGTGGTCTATTCCTTACCTGCAGAACCCCCACCCCAAATAATTGGTTTATTTGGAATACTTTCAAGAGGCCCCTATGGCATGTTCTGATTAATTTCCATAATGCAGCTATACCTCAGTATCTGCAACCCTATTCATTCATATAGATGAATGGCATGATTTAACACTGAGTTTAGCTGAATTTAATAGATTAGCTTTTTTATAAGATGTCACTTTTTGAGGCATTGTATAACTTGGTCTCAGTTGGCATCTGGATTCTACCCTAACATTTAAAGTGAAGCTTGCTTTGCTGACCACTGAAGTGTCAAATGAATATACCAAAGGACTATCTTATCACACAGACATGTTTCTACCTGAATATTTATTTCTCTTCCCTACATTAATGTGATGGCTTATTTCCCAACAATTTTGACATTTAGACGGTAACTTAATGATCAGTATTAAACCCACTGGGGAATATGTCAGAGTTCCCTGTCTGAGATTGGAGGCAGACTTCCTACTTTGAAGAGGGTATACAGCTTTAGATTTATCCTTCTCCTATCATTGGGAACCTTGAAAGCTTCCTAAGGAAGAGTCTTATGAAGCAAGCCCAATGGGTATGAGAAGCATTGGCTCCTAATTGTTATCCCAGGCTCTCCACCATAATTCCAAATGATGATAAAATTTAGAGTAGCTCACTCACTCTTCTTTCTACTTCTACCTTGGCCATTTTTTCTTGGGGCAGCATATCGCCATATTATTTCTTATGAATTCTGTGAGTGGGGCTTGATTGTAATATTCTGCCTCAATCACCAGCATTACCTTGAACCAGAGGCTAAAACTTCTAAAATTAATACATTTCAGTAATAAACACATTATTCCTGAAGATGGGTAAGAATATATGTGGGTGTACCTTTGAGTGGTATTGATTCCTGGCAATTGCCTGGACAAGTCCCTGAAGTTTTCTTGGCAAGATTTCAAAAGTGGTTTACCATTGCCTTCTTCCTAGGGCTAAGAGTGACAGGAGAGTGACAAAGTCACCCAGCTGGCTTTGTGCCTAAGGCAGGACTAAAATTCACAGTCTCCCAGTTTCTAGCCTGGTGCCTTAACCACTACACCAGACTGGCTCTCAAAACACTCTTATTTTCACCCAGCTGGTTTTGTGACTGTAGCTAGAAATCTGTGAGTAAGAAGACATCCATGTCCTAGTAGAATGGCTACCTAAGTCTAGATCTCAGGGTAAAGATCTATGGATCTACAGTTCAGGCAGATTCCTAGTCATGAAGCCCTAGATGAAAGGTAACTGGAGAGAGGACATTAGCAAACAGACATTAGCATCTGAGTACTTATGGCCATGCTGGGATACATTTCTTTTTCTTCAGCAGTAAGAGAACAGCTTGGAATATGCATGGTCACAGATGCTTATATTATATAGTCCTTTTCTACAATAAAATAATGTTTATAATCAAATAAATGGGAGACAGAAGCTGGGGCAATAATTTAAGTGAGTTTAAAATCTGACTGTACATGCTTGGAGTTTTTAACCAGGGTTGGTTATCACTTTCATAACATGTTTTGGTTATTGGTTTGGCTGTAACATATAGAAGCATCTGGAGAACATGGAATGATCAGAGGGAAGCAGATTTTAATTGTGTGTTTAACAATTTAAATAATACAAAATAGCTATAAGAAGGAATCCCCAGTAAAGGTATTGCTAAAATATTTCATGGCAACCCCATTGTTTAAAAATTATGGAAAAGTTTCCATCTGAACTTATATGAGAGAACAAATACACAAATAGCTGCACTATATCTTGATAATAACTCTTCCTGGAAAAAAAACCCTACATTCATTAAAGACAATTGTGATAAAATATTCATTTTCATTACCTCTCAGTCATTCTTCTGCTCTCTCACATCTATACCATCTTCCCTCTGTTCAGGAGAGAAAGAAGCTTTCAAATACTTGTGTTGACATTTCTGGGCCATTAATGAATAAGGCCATTAATGAATCATACTTCTGTGTCTCAAGTAGTACCTGTTTTTATTTGAAAGGAGAGAATAGCACAAACCTCTAGGAAAAAAACCTGAGCTGGATCCAATATTTCAGATGAATTAGCAAATGATAATAATAGTAGATGTTAAATGCTTTCTAGTCAGCAATCATACCTGACTGTAATTTAACTTTCCTCCATCTGTTTTCTTTGACAGAATTATTCTGACATTGGAGTTCAAGCTAGAACACTGTTACAGCCCTAGTTGATAATAAAGTTTATAATTTATTTCAAAATGACTCCAGTTTAATAGAAATTATTTTTAATATTGTTGCTGCTGCTGCTGTCATTTTTAACTACAATAGCAGCCTCACCATTATGATCATTAGGCTGAATGGACCATCTTTAAGTACAAAGGAGGACAATCTTGATGTTCCTAATAGCTCTGTCCATTGCTAGATTAGGAACTTGGGCTATACATACTGACATACACCTTCATAATATTGATGCACATAACATGCATTAAATTCCCATCTTCCTTTTCTCCACTCATTCCTTTTCTCAAAGGAATTTTTCTCAAATTCCCTAAGTGGCAGCTGGGGCTAAGACTTTTCCCTTCCTCTCCCAAAAATATACTGCATACCCTTGGAGGAAGAAGTATGCAGTGTATCAAATCTTCTTCGGTTTGATGAAGAAGCTGGTAAGAGCTGGTAGGCCTATGGTTCCATTTTCAGTTCAGGCAAAATATCTTTATATGCTTTTAGACCTTAAAACAATAAGCCACTTTTCTTTGTCTCAGATCCCACTGAAGCATGGAGGGTAATGATACTATTCTTTGCAGGATTGTTGTAAGGGATACTGAAAGAACTTTACAAATATACTTTGAACATATAAATATTTCTTACTGTTACACTCATTATTTAATTTATCCCTTTCTCTCCTGTGTTCTTTTACAGCCCATAAAGAGAATAAGTAAGCTTTGGCTTAGCATAAATTAGAGATCCTTTATGTCCTATACTACAGATTACTTCACAAAAATGTAACCAATATGTCTGCTAACTTGGAGTTTTATTTTAGATGATGGCTGTTAGCTCAAATTCTAATCTTAAAAAAAAAGTTTCGAACATCGTATATAGAAATGTTTACCTCCAAGTGCACAGTAACACCAACTATGTAGTTTGTAAGAGATTAACTCATACATATAAATACTGTGCCCATTTATCACAAATCCTTTTCATTGAGCGTTTTATCCCAAAATTCAAGGTGGCTATACTGTACACTGTAATATTCTAGTTTTTTGAGACCATTTATAAATATCTTAGATTTGTATAAACAAGAGCGCAGACCTGTTGTTGCTCTATTTCTTGGAAAAAGAATCCGGATCTCATAACACTAGCAAACCCCGCAAAGTAACCATTTCACATAAGTCCAATATCCAGACATGTTCCATATGGCAGAAAATGTAGCTCAGAATTACTTCCTACCATTAAAACAGTGATTACAGTAAACAATAGACACACAGAATCTTGCCCAGATATGCAAGTTAAAAAATTGAGGGTTATAAATTATTCTGTATGTCTCCCATATCTCTGGGATAAAAGCAGTCAGTCAGAAAGGGACTAAACCTTCCAAGAATTCAGATTTGCTTTTATAAAAATAATTAAAGAACAGACTGACCAGAACAGACAGAATCTTTCTTAAAGGTGTAAATGATGCATTCTATAAAGAAGGTATTGGAGTCAGCTTCTTTTCTTTTCAGTTAATAGCAAATAATTACAAGAAAATGGGGAGACCCAACACCGTAATTGAATGGTGACTGTACTGCTGCTGGATAACATTGGACTTTTACTCTTCTACCTTTATCACAGCTTGGGTGTGTCTCATCATGTTTGGAGTAATGTTGGAAATGAAAATTATGCATACCTTCTTTGCCCCACAAATAAAGTAGATCATATATTCCCAACTCATTCAAACTCTCAAAGGAACCATGGCTTTTCTAATATTATAAGTCTTCCTAAATTGAGCTCAGTTCCCAATGACTGCAAGGACATCTACATATAGTTTTCTTAAAAACAATTCCAAATTTGTTTCTCTTTGCCTTTAGGAATTTCACACTCACATGCACATGCACGCACACACACACAATTCCAAATCCAGTTTATAGCATCTAGATTGTCTGGTGATTCCTATCCCATCAAAGTACTCATAGACCCAACCATTCTTACCTCTTCTGAGATCAGTCAAGATTAGCTCAGGGCTGATACCTGCAATGAAATGGCAACCCAAGCCTCTCTCATTTTAAAAGTATAGGTCTGAGACATGTCTCACTTTTATGACTTTTATATTTTCTCAAAAACCCTCTCCTCTGGCTAGTTCCTGAAGTCTTAGTTATCTATTATATGTGTCACATGTTAGTCTTTGTCATTAACATTATAATGGTGGGAGAATATTGTTATGAGAAGTAGCAATATGGACCAAATATTCATGCCTTATTAATGTCATATGCCAATAAGACAAAGGAAAATAGTTTCAGAGGTTCAAGCATCCTAAGGATTATCATGTCAGTTGAGCCACAGCAAAGGATATATAAAAGCAGCTACTACTGGTGGATAAAACATACCTCGGGGAATATATCTTGATTATGCATAATGTATTTTTGTTCTTTCATCAGGTTGGTTATATGCATAATCAATTAAAGTCCTGAAAGTAGCTCTTTAAAAAAATCCTCTGTATCTTAATGTCTGAAGCTTTGTCTGCATCTCAGTGACTGTATCTCAAAGTTTTTGTAGCTTTATCAGTTTTTTCCTGGTAATCAGATGCATACTGAACACAGTAGCATTTGTATACCTTTTCTATTTTTTGCCAAATGTTGGGCGATGTGTTGACATAGTTAGCTGAACTTATATCTCCTTTGAAATTAATTTGGGTTTTATCCATAATTAAATTAAATCCCATTGATTTAAGTGGAACTATCTTAGTCTCAGTCCAAGTCACTGTTTCTAATATATTTTATGCAACAAAGAAGGAAAAAGAAGAGAAAAACATTAAGTTTTATTTCAATTTTAGAACAGAATAATAAGCATTGTGGCCTTTTTGGGGTGGGGGGGTGCCTTCAGGTCAGCATTAACTTCTGGTGACTGCTTGGACAAGTCCCTGCAGTTTTCTTGGCAAGATTTCAGAAGTGATTTGCCATTGCCTGCTTCCTAGGGCTGAGAGAGTATGATTTGCCCAAGGTCACCCAGCTGGCCTTGCCTAAGGCCTAAGGTGAGACTAGAACTCATGGCCTCCCAGTTTCTAGCCTGGGGTCTTAACCACTACACTAAACTGGATCAGCAATGTGGCTTTCAGGACAGTAAAGTATATTGTACTTAATTATTAGGAAAGATATTAAACATAATTTAGCAATGGAACAAGCTGTCCAGGTGATTTTTTTTTTTCTTGGAATAATTCCAAGGCCTGACTTTGGGATTGGAAAGCTGAAGGACATTTTGGACTTGTCTTGAACATGAAACCAAAAGCCATAGGAAGGCTTTATCCCTTGTTTTCCATAATAATGGTTCAGGAGAACCAATCTGATACCAGTATTAGCTCAAAAAGGAGCAGCTACAGGGAGATTGTTTCAGCCTTCCTTTCCAGAAATTGACCTATTAGAACTGAGACCAACCCGGCTCCATCTATCAGTTACAGAAGGAGCTGCTCCACTATTTGCTTGTTTTACACCTTTTCCAATTTCTCTTTTTAAATATCATGTATCTTCTGTTTCAGTATTTCTTTGTTCATTTATTTATTACAATCATTTATATACCACCTCCAGTCAAGATTTGAGTAGGCCTGCAGCCCCACAAAAACCAATAACATACAATTATCTAAAATATAATAGAATTGTAACATCATAGAAGGCCTAGAATATAACCAGGGTCCATGCCATAAATGGCTTTATAGGTAATAACTAGTACTTTGACTTAGAAGCAAACTGGCAAATTGCAATATAACTGTTGTTCCCCAATAACAGCTGTCACTGGTAAATAGAAGCACAAGTTAGAAGCTGCATTTAATATAGTATGTTAACAATTTAAGGCATTTTCTTAACACAAACAGTATCAATCACAGATTTATATATAATATAGTTAGATCTCTCAGCATTCACTTTTATTTAAAAACAGACAATATATTAGATCTCAGATCAAACCTGTAATGTCCTCTTAAAGGGTTTTATATGTCAGAATTAAGTGAAACTTCTGCTTCAAAGCTAGTACAAGTTAGGAATGATAGCAGTAAGCTAGATACTCCTGGGGGATTGCAGAGATCTTCTGTGTATGATACACAGAAACTACTCTTGTGGCAAATTAAATCAGATCACAATTATCAAGTGGCAATAGCAGCATGTTGGTGTACCTGAAAGCTCAGTAGAATATATCAGAGAGGGTGGGAAACAACATTCTGTTACAATATGAGGCTCTGATCCTGCCATGTTTTGTCTTACAGATTGTGAATAATATATTGACTTTGAAATCAATAGAAATGCTTATAAGAGATGGAGGAAAAGATTTATTTATAGGCAGCTGGATCCAGACTATGCATTCAATTTTAACTACCATAGTGCAGTATTAACTAGAAAATGTGTTCATCGGAGAGGCTTTTAAAATACATTAGGAATATTTGCTTACTTCATTGGCATAAAACTGCTCCCATGGGGTCTGGGAAAAAAGAAATACAATTGCTTTTACTCTTTTTGCTCTCATCTCTTTCTCTGCTGCATTGTATCATACAATAGCATGACCTTTTCAAGCAGACAGTACCCTAAAGCATACACTGTACATTTAAAAAAAAAACAAAAACTGCAGAAATTAACCTGCACAGATCAGCAACCTCCCCGTTGGAAATCTCAGTCCTTGATTCCCTACTGATCCTTCTTTCAGTTAATACAGTCATTGGCTGCCTTCTGAGCCAATAGGTTTATTTGGCTTGGCTTTAGCATATTGTTTGAACCTACCCACTGTAGCTTATTCATAGTTTTAAAATGGCATAGCGTGATATAGAAACCCAGGCGCTGTGATGTTTTCCTCTCTCTTCCTTCCTCAAACCAGTTCATAACCATGTCATTGGCAGCTGTATTGTTCATTCAATGGGAACTCCTAACTGTGGAAAGCAGGTGATAGTGTCAATGCTGGAGGTAGAAGCATTCTGTGTATGCATGTGAATTTGTGGGAAAGTGACCTGAACAATGATTAGTGAAGCAGGATTTATAATAGAAAGAACATTTACTTGAGGAAATATATTATAGAGATAGGCAAAACATAGGATCTAACTAGCTGCATCCCCCCAAGGATAGTTAGGGAACATATGCTCTGTGCATTTTTACGTGGGAATAAAGACCAAAGGAAATGATCTGAGATTAGCAATCTCATGGACAAAAAACAGAAAGAACACAGAGGAAATCCTTTACAGGCCGACAAATTTTATGAAAAAGCATAAGCTTTCATGAGCCTCAGTTTACTTCAGCAGATGCAATGGAGTGACCAGCTCTCCTCCTCAGAGTAAATCCATCATTCTCTATCTATACCCCACTGCTCCCTTGTGGCCAATAGATTGTGAGATGCTGAAGACTCAGTGCCAATGAAGTTACACTTCCAACTGTCAAAAAGAACAATGGCATTTTAGAGGCATGGAGGGCCTAAGATGTTGAAAAGAACACTGTCCCATGTGTTAATACTTGGGCTTTGCCTCATTCCTGACTGCAGCTTTTAGCCCTTTTTCAGTGATTAAGAGTCCCTAGTAGTCCCTGCCTCTGCTGTTCACTAAGAGCCATCATAGGTCACCATGGAAAATATCAGCTTTGGAAAGAAACTGCAAATTCCAGCATTTTTCCTTCAGCAGCTCTCACCTGACAAACAGCAGATAGAAATACTGTGCCATGTTAGTAGATGTCTTGAACCTCTGCTAACAGGCAAAATTGGGGGAGAATAATGAGCTAAAATGCTATATAATCTAATACATTGAATTAGAAACATTAGTCTTTGTGCTGACTGCAGAAATATCATTTGTTGTTTGTTTCTTTAGTTATTTAGTACTCTTAGGTATTCAAATGTTTATTTTGTTATAACCCAAATTTATCTGGCAAAAATTTAGGGTGGATAAACATATTCCTTATAATTGAAAATGATAAATATTTTAAACAAGATGAGACTGTAGTTTTTACTAAGTCACTCTCACAGTACAACCAGTGAAAAGGGCATCTTCAAGGCTGTTTTCTGCACTTGGCATATTTTAATTATTTCAGACATTTTTGTTTCTTAAGAAATTTTCTTAAGACTCCCAGAATGGTTTACAGAAATTCGCAATAAGTCAGTCACTAACCCTAAATGTGTAATTAAAAATCTGATTACAAAAGGAAAAGAGATTTTGGAGGAAAGAGAGAGAGAGAGAGAGAGAAGCAAACGTGGGCATTAGTTATTAGATCTGTGGAAAGTTCTAAAGGGGCACTTTGATTTGATCAAGATTTGTACAAAGCTCTCCTTCAAAACTCCTCAGCAAAGCAATGTTCTACCTTGCCCTTCACTTCTAAAAAGAAGAAAAGAAAAGCTGCTATACATGCAGAATGCATATGCATATGCCAAAACCACTTCCAACTATTAGAATTTCTAGACAAGGCCTCGGAGCAAACTGAAATGCTCATTGAGGAGATTTGTGTCACCTCTGTGTCTCAGTGAGGCAAACCAAGTGGTCTCCATGGTGGAAAATGCCTCCTCAAGGCAAACTATGGCTGTTCTGCACACAGCAACTAGTTATTAGATAAAATGGTATTCTTCCTGTTACAAATGATCAAAGCAAGCTCTTTGAAGATCTTTCTTCCCAGACTACTGTACAGGGCAGCTTCGCATCTTCATTGTGATCATCTCCTTCCTAGGCAGTAGGTGGTACTAGCATCAGTGACCTTCCTTGTCACCTGGCAAATGTGAGATGCCAGTATATTTTTCAGTGGCTATGTACTGTAGTTCTATGGCAGTTGTCAATATTTATTTATTTGTCAAATTTGTATAGCCGCTCATCTCACAAAACAAGTGACTCTGGGCGGCATACAATATGCTGGTAAAAGTACTTGTAAGAACTTTTTTTCTGTACATAGCAGTTGCTAAATAGAGAAGCTGCTCTTAATCAGTTTCTTTCTTTTCCTTAGTATAGACACAAATGGCACTGGAGCAGAAAAAAAAATGCACCTGCTCCTAAAGCAAAAAGGGATAGACTATGAGAGATTGCTGTCATCATAAAATTGGTTGACATTGTTACATCCACTTTCACACCCATATTCTTTTTTTCATATTCTTAGAACAAAGGAGAAATGCAGTGGTCCATCCAGTGCTTTTATAAGCCTCAGGAAGCAGTCATTGGCACCATTCAACCAGGATTCAAAATCTCTGTTGGCTCATTAAAAGTAGAGCATTTACTTAGATCATTTGATGTCATGGCAAATGGAAATGGGCAAGGCTTTGAAGGAGTGTTTTGATTTAATCGAGCTTGTATACAACTACCACATGAAGCAGATTCACAGTTGAAGGGGAGACCTGCTCCAAAGCAGTACAATTATGTGGCTTCAAAGTACTTTGTACACTCTCAAAACACTTCACAGATTTGATAGCTTTTTCACAGCTTCTGGGGTTGTAACAGATGATATACGATGCTGCAACTTCAATTCCTCCTTTAGAGATTGAGAGTGTGATGGGCCTGAGTAGCCAATCAGTTTAATGCTTCATTAAACTCTCTGCCTATCAGAGCTTTTTTGGGTAGCAAGACTAAAATTACTTTCAACTTCATTCACTTTCTCAGCTCTCAATTTCTGAAAGCTTTAACTTGCACTCTCTTGTACTAATGGAATGTTATATTTCTGTGTTGGTCTTGCCAATACAACTGAGAGCTCAGTACTCCAAATAGCTCTCAGCACTCCAAATATGGTCTCAATATTGACCTTACTACCTGATTAGGTCAAATTTAAGTCTCTTGACAATAAGTAAATGGGTGTCAGGCCAAACTCCTTCTAGAATGAAGTGGCAGGGCTAGATATGAAACTTCTTCTGTGCTAGTCTCTTTTTCTGTAGCTTGCCTGTCTCTGTAATTCTGTATCTCATGACATCATCCTGCCATCCATATTTTAAAAATACATAGTTGTAAAACTTTGTCAGCACCCAAACAAAATTTGGCAGGGTTAGAGTCCTCTAAGAGATCTAGTATTACTGCTATTTCTCCATTATAGTCTCTGGACATTTTTGAAATCAAATCTTGGATTGAATCAGGTTGCCCTCAAATCACAAACTTGAACTGAACTATACTCTCTTCCAATGCCTCTCTCTTTCCCTCTCTGTTATATGAAAGATTTCAGGAAAGGGTCAAGGGAATTCATACTATTCCCATGGTGATAGGCTTGTGATTTTTAAAAAATGAAGTAATTTGAAGGCATACCAAAGCAAGCTTTTCCATTCAGGTCATTTTTTCCACAAAGGGCTTAAATTTGTAGATGATAGGAAAAATAGAGAAAGGTGCCACAAGCAAATGGTGCTGCTGTACCATCTGGGAGCCCAATGTGACACCTGTAAGTAAACAAATGTCAGCCATGATAATGCCATACAAATGGTGCCTGTCTTCTCTGGGAAAATGAGCAAGCTGAGATTTACTTCTGGCCTGACTGTGAGGCACCTAATTACTATAAATCAAGAGAGGAGTCAGTCAGGTATGAGGTGGGGGCCTCTCATTGGAAGACAGCAGAGCAGGAGACAGCACTTCCTAGCTCATCAGAAATGTAGCAAACAATTATTGTCAAAACAGCCTTTCTTCATTTTTCCTAGGAAAGGGAGAGAGAAAGAAGTTCTGAGTGGGAAAGAAATTTCATATACCCTTTCTGGACTCCTCCCACAGAATTATATGCTAGCTTCAAGAAAAATAAAATGCTTTTCTTTCCTCTCTTTCTCTCTGTGTCCTTTTGGGATTTGGTGCTGTAGAAGCTGATAGCAGAGGTAAGTCACATTTCATAATGTAGCAATATGGAGCTGATTAAGTTGAGGTTGTATAGAAACCTCTAAAACCAGAAAAGAAATAGTACCAAAGTCACCTCAGTTTCCATATTGTTGATGATTCCAAAGGTGAATATCCTAGGATATGCCATGGATGGAAAAATGCATCTCAGTCCGATAATTTCACCATTCATTAGTTCCCATCTCAGTTGAAGATTTTAGAAGAGATCAGCATAAAATCAATTTTCCTTCCTTCCCTTTAACCCATCTGACCCATCAGTCTTGTGACAGTTTTCAGTTTTTAACACTGTCATGCAAACTCTTTGCAGGGCATAGTGCTGATGTACTGTTGGAGGACAATGAAAAGTAAATCATAAGAAAGAATTATTAGGGTTGTGGTGCTGCCACAAATAATTAGCCCCTGAACTGACAGACAGATCACTTGGATGTTTACTACTTCACTATGATAAAATGTATTATATTTTTATTGACATTATAGGAATTATTTCAAATCTGTACAGTTACGTGTAGATTTTATATATACCTGTCTTCTGTCTTTTTTCTTTGTCCACTCTGTAATGGTCTGTGAGAATGTCTTTGAGAGACAGGAGGAGGAGGAGGAGGAGGAGGAGGAGGAGGAGGAGGAGGAGGAGGAGGAGGAGGAGGAGGAGGAGGAGGAGCTGCAGGCTAAGCAATAGTCAGATAAGAGGTAGCTTAGCCAGCAGAAGGAATGGAGACATGGCAATTGTCTCAGGAGGCACTCGCCCTAGTTTCTTGGACTGTAAAGGTGTGTGTGTGTGGGGGGGAGATGTACTTTCAGACTTGCATGATTCTGTTGTTGCAACCTTACAATAAAGATAGTGGTAATACTCATAGTTGATGCTTCTTGTCTGGACTGCCTTGAAGGGCTGACACACTCAGTGAGTGTGACATCCAAATCTCCTTCAGATGCTGTTGCCAAATTGTAATTTTTTAATTGACAGATAGCTAAAATTGATAAATATGGAAAGCAATCATGCTAACCATATTTCATTGAATTAGATTAATTTTTAAATCGCATTTTTCTTTAGTCCTGGTCTCATCCATGTTTTAGAGTGCAGACTATGACATACTACTGAGAGAACAAGTGTGGCCCTCTGTGTGGAAAAGGTTATACACTCTTGCCTGAAGTAAGGAATAAGAATAGGATTCTCTTCAGCTTTCAGTGCATTAAAACAACACATTCATTTTCTATTGATGGATAAGTAACTGCCCACTCTGTAATTCATGATCTTCAACATAAAATTAGCCTAAGAATGGGCAATGACCTACTGGCAAAAAGTGGGAGTATAGAGTAGTTAATTGTGTAAAATGAAATAAATTGAAATGAGCAAAGTATATTAATAATGTCGCTCTTGTTCAGTGGTATCTTGATAAATGTTATTTCCCCATTTCAGTAGCCTAAATGGATGCAGTATAAAACAATTTCTAACAACCAAGACTGCCTTTACTTATTAATTAATCTGCAATTATCTTCTAAGTAATATTACTCATAGTGTTGTATGTAGGAAAAAACAATCTTTAAATCATTTGCTGTACTGTACAATGCAATAAATAAAACATAATGCAGACTGCTCTAAATTCTCATAAGACCCACAATGCTAATGAATGTGGCTTAAACATTTGGGTATTCAGTGAGAGGTAGTGGCCCAGACCATGCAGAATGAATGGAAGACATTTTTAAAGGTATTCATACATTTGTTGTGAATGTTTAAACTTGTAAACATGTAGTTTCTATGCAGTTTCCTTTGAAAATGGTCTGAAATTTGCAGCATTTCAAAATTAGGCTAGTAGATGTTGCAAAGGATAAGCAAGAAATCTAAAAATGTAATTTTGAATATTGGCTGCCAGTAAATTTCGATGCCCAATTTCCTGCAATTCAGCTAATTTAGGGTTTCTGCCTTCCCTAGTCCACTTTTCATTCCCTGTATTTGCTACATGACCATTGTATGACATGCAGTGTCTGTGACATATTAAAGGGGAAGGTTTCTGCCTTTCACAGGAATATGTTCTCTTCCATCCATTATATTCATGTCATCACAAAACTGACCTGGGATCACGGAAACAACATTATTGTGCTTTAGCTATACATGCCCCTACCCCCCACTCCATACCCAGCATGTAAGGGAAGACATGTGAAGTGTCCATTTGAAATTCTGAATAAAGAATCTTCATTTTCCTGTTTCATCAAAATCATGAAACTGTAATTTCATATCAAGCCTCCTTCTGATGTCCTTGGTAACAAATTATGGTTTACACAAACACAGTTCAGATCACATTATAAACTGTAATCATTCCAAGCTATGAATGGATTCAGCACTCCAGGATATCTTATCACAATAGGCTATGCATTGTTCTGACAAGAACACTCAGTGGGTATCTTCTGACTCCTATGCTTCAAACTCCACAAGTAAAGAAAATCTGAAGATTCCTTTCATGGTTCAAAACAAAGAGATTGTGCATAGCTGTGTGAAATTTCAAATGGGCAATTCTATTCTGGGATGTTTCAGTCAAATCATTCAACTGAAGCTGATTCATATATGCAAGTGGGGATCTGCTTTGAAGGAATAACTTGAATCAGGTGCCTTGGAACTGCTTCGGAGATTCAGTGACTATTCCCTTGCTTTTTGCAATATACAGTGTCACAACTTCAGCTTGAGATATGGAGAGCACAGGGTGGATGTGGAGTAATCTGAGCCAATCCCTAATTAAACTTAATACATTTTGGAACTCTTTTGGGATGACAGGACTAACATTATTTTGGGCTTCAATCACTTTCTCAGCTCTCAACTACTTTAATATTGCTAGCTGAAAGCCTTAATTTTGCTTTCTCTATTATACTAATTGTAGACCAGACCAAGAAATATACATTTTTATACATACATACATACATACATACATACAATAATTCTAATCAAATGAAGGCTAATTAATTTAGGTCTAAAAGTACATGCTTCTGTTTCATCCAAATGCGAAACAAATAGCAGCAAATATTTGTTAGTTTAACAAATCAGGAACATTAAGACACAATTCATTCTCCTGATTTGATAGCTAACCATGGCTTGTATATCAGATATTCTTATTTTTGAATGAAAAGCTAACTCTGGTTTCAGGACAGACATATAAATCTACAGTTCATTACGGCATATTCTTACTATAAATAACTATAGTTTCTTATAATTTCAGAAATTAGCATTGTGCATAGCTAAGTGCACAGATAGGTGGAGATATGAAATAAAATGGCCACATCTACATTAACAAGCCCCTCATATGTTGAAAATGTAGAAGAAAAAATATTTACAAAGATTGGAAGGACTGTTTTGTTAACATTTGGCCTCAGTAGAACAAAGATACCAATCATGAAGCTCATTCTTACCAGAGAATTGTTAATTATTAATAATAAGTATATTGTGGCCCAGTTTAATTTTGATGGTAGTTGTTGGTTGTATGAACCAGTGTTTTCTCCATAAGATGTTAAAGGGGTTTGGGTAATCAATGATTACAGCTATGCACGCTTATGTAATCCTTGCAGAATGACAGAAGAAGACACAATTTGGGTAGAATTTCTGCCTATGATTTCTAAAAAATGTCCCTAAACATGGAGGTTCTCTATGAAGTATTCCCTTCATAAATGAATAGCCCTAGACCCAAATCTTCTCCTTATCTTGACCAGGAAGTTGATTTCATTAAAAGCAAAAACATTAGCAAAAAGAAAATCCTTAACTGTGTGTGTTACATCTAGTATGGGCCCAATTTATATAACTCAGTATAGAAAAAAAATGCTCCAAATCTAATGGCATTTTTTTCCAGCGGATAGTCCCATGATAGAACTTCAAGTTGTTGGAAATTATCACTGTCTGTTCACCTTATTCTAATAAAACAAGCCTCTATTATGGTCTTCTTTAACCATCTTTTTTTCAGGAAGAAAAGCACCCAACATTCTTTTACCAATATTAATATGTAAGAAAGATCCATTGTGCATTCAAAATATATGGAAGATAATTTTCTTTCACATCTCATTTTCAACAAGTAAAGGCATTGTTTTTGTTGTAATTCATTATTCACTTTGTTTCCCTACCCTTGGAACATTCCTTGGCTCATTCCTGCCTCCAGTACATGTTTGCTGTGGCTGTAGTATTGACAGACATTGGTTGGGATCTCAAATGAAAGGGATTCAGATTGAGACAGGTTTCTGCAATGCCTTTTCCCAACAGCCCAGCATTACCAAATAGGCTACAGCAGGGTTCCTCAACCTTGGCAACTTTAAGACGGGTGGACTGGGGAATTCTGGAAGTTGACGTCCACCCGTCTTAAAGTCGCCAAGGTTGAGGAACCCTGGGCTACAGCATAGTTTTTGCCTCCATATACTCCCCAGTTTGTAATCTGATGTAAAATGGATGAACATTTCCATGAATAATGAAATGTGGTCTCTGAGATAGCAGCTTAGTTGAATTCTACCCCCCTCTTTTTTTTTTTAATTTTTACATTTTAAGAGGAGGACAAAACATTGGTCTTGGTCCCAGAGACAAATCAATGTGTGATTTTTATATTTTCTGTCATTTTGAAATGTTTATTTGAAATGTGTTTCCATGTTAAATTTTATTTTATATTAAACAAGTTATGTTTCCTGAATAATAGTTTAATCATTTTGCATCTAGATAAGTATGCCTTCATCGTTATGACCTAGTTTCACAACACCTGGATAAAGGAATCATGAAGTGATAAAAACATAAAGAGTGTGGGTCTCTGACATACTGTGAGCTGGGCAGGAGCCTTAAGTAGAGGATTTATTTATAGACACATTTTTCTCCTGCTCTTCTCATGCTATGATGAGGTCTTAAAACAATTTCAAACCATAATGTCATAAATTGCAATTGAAATGATGTAAAATACAATAATATTCTAAAATGCAATAACATACTAAGCTAAAATGTTTAAATATAGCTTTAAATGAAGTACCATTTTGTTGGCAGGCAAAAGCATGTCAGAATAGAAATCTCTTTACCAACAATAGCCAGTGAGAAGGTATTTCAGGGGATGAATTTTCCCACCATATTGGTGTACAGATCCTTTGAAGGCCAAATTCATGCTGATATCACTCTATCCCCATCCAGGTCTTTTTTAGATCACATTCTTCCTATGCCTTATCTTAATACTCTTATAAGATTCATAGAAGGTGACTGTTTTCATTAAAATGCTAAATACAAGATATTAATGTGGAAAGTTTAAGATGTGTACCTTAAGGGAAGCAGCCCTTTTAGGGAAGGTGTAATATGAACATCTTGCAGTTCCATTCCCCTTTAAAAAAGATAATTAACTATCTTTTAGCTCCTAGAGCATTCCAGTTATAAATTCCTAACACATTTTGGAGCTGAATAACATTAACTATTCTTTTAAAAAAGCAGATAAAACTAAGAACAAAAATGAAACAATACCATAAATATGTGGCTACCCACTCTCCTCTCTCACATTTAATTTTGTCAAAAGAAATTCTCATTTCCAAGGATAACCATGATTGCATCTTTACAGAGAAACAATAAAGGGGCATTCCCCTTCTTCTCAGCCCATTTGTCATTTCTGTATCTGTGCCCATTCAGTCAATATCTACAACTTGTTACGGGATGCTTTTACATTGGATTTGAGCTCGCTGGTTCTCAGGTCATGGAGTTGCATATTTCATGGACTTGTTTCTTCTCATTATCTACTCTAATTGGGAAGAAATTGAACTTATTGGAACAAAACCTGTCAAAGCTGTTTCTCTGATATGTGTGCAAGAGGAAAATTGACAGTCTAGCTTGATGGTGGTGCATTGGAAGGCTTACCAACTGGAGGTAATTGCGCTATTTGGACCAAGTAAATGACCACAATACTACAAATAAAAAAGGGATGTTCTTGGCAGAGGGCTTGCTCCTATAGCAAGCATCTCCTTGTCAAATAAGCAGAGATTATCCACAAGCAATAAGATTCCTTTTAGCGTGAGCATAACTGACCTTTCCTTCCAAGAGAAAAGTTTGCCCTTGCCAAGCAGAAGCTTCTTGTTTCAGCAGCAGCTAGGCAGAAAACCATCCAGTCCAGAAATTAATTATTCTTTCTATTCATGACTTAGTAAATCATCCATTTCACATCTTTTCTTTGGATTTGTGAATTATCCACAAATTAAAGCTCTCTTCAAGGCATTCATTAAGTATTCTTCATCTGCAGCTCATTTTCATACAGGCTGCCTGAGTGTATATGATTGCAAATGAAGGTCATAACATATGGTTTTGTCCCTTTGGCTAAGCTGGTGTATACTGAAAGAAAACAGAGTTTTCAAACATTTTGATACTTTGGAATTCAAGCTTTATACTTCTATGATTGTCCTTGACTATATATGGCAAAGATAAGGGTTTCATTGAAGTTAGCTTGATTGTTTGCATCAGTATGGAAGCAATGACTTCTCCTGGATTTTTTTAAGCAAAGCACATGTGCACACAGGCACATAACATAGGTATCCATTTATCAACTATGAAAACAAACAAACAAGAAAAAAGCAAAACATGTATTGCAATGTCATGATGCAAACCCTGATCTTTCCTACTTATGTGTCAGTGGTGAATGTAATAAATAGGTCACAGAGTGCAATGTCATAGTGAACGTGCTCTGTGAGCATGTCATAGTGAACATGCCTCTTCCCCCAGATGAGATAATACAAGTCAGTTGGGGCAAAATATCACACTTAAAAGAAAGTCAAATATGATACCCAGTTAGATAGACCAGTTCCTTGAAGACCATTAAAGAATAAATATATAACAGGTGAGGAAACTTTATTACACCCTAGAATTAAGAAAAAGCTAGAACAAGATGTCACAGAAAGTGATAGGAACCATGAAAAAAAGTAGTGCTTCTTGCATTATTCCTGACCTTAGATTCTAGGCTTTATTTGGATTCTGCCTCCCTTCTGGTCTCATTATATTCTAGATATCATAACATTTGGGGAAAGAGGAAGGAAAGAAAGAAATATGCTGAGTAATAAATGGGATATATTATTGATTTTTCAGTAAAAATACTTGGCTAAATGAAAAAAACTCAATAAGTGAGCTTTGAATAGATGTTATGCATCAGACAATTGCTTTCTATATGGAACACTAGCATGATGTGTGATAACCCCTGTATTCTTTGAGAATTGTAAATTATCAATATAAATATGAAATTCATTAATCCAAGACTTGGATATCAGATTGTAAAGCTTGTAATTCTCTTATTTTTGAAGCCTCTTTATAGGATATGACAGTCAAGGTCTGGTTGACAATGGGAAGGTCTCACTCCCCTTCTCTGTTAATTGGTGAGCAGAACAAAATCCCCTGGTGATCTTTAGAAGATTTCACTTTTAATAGTGGGCTATTGTTTGTTGACATGGCAGAAATAAAGGATGAGAAAAATATAGTCCCCCAGATGCTGGAGAAGGAAGTAGATAATGCTCTACCTTTTCCCTTCTTGAACACAAAGCATCCTCTGTTACTAAGTGAAAATAGTTCCATGACAAAATTTGTTTTGCAGTTTCTCAAAAGGCTTCTTCTAAGAAATAGGCTTCAGTTTGTTTACCTTATTCTTAAAATGCTTAAGAATTTATTTCAACACTAATGCATTTTTAGCTTACTTTAATATTGAAAGTGACAGAAGGTGCTACAGCTTAAATTGTTCTTATCTGTTTTATATATTTCCATATGTGCAAGGGATTCACGTGCAATTTTTGGCCATAGACCATTAATGACAAAATAAATGTAAGAACATCAGACTCCATCAACTTTCACTAAAAGCTATATTCTTCTAGGTAAATATCAAAAGCAGGTTGTCTCGCATCAAATTGAATGAAAACAGGTAGAAACCCATTTTTCTGCATAGCAGTTGCCTAAGACAAATGGGAGAATTAATTAGCTGTTTGAGAAGAAAAGAGGGAGGGGACGGGTCTGGGTCTCATTTCAGACTTGGGAGACAATGACTAGTCTTATGTCCAAGGCAGTTAATTTAAAAGACCAGTGTCTCATATATAACTAGTTGCAAATGAATGATGAAGTAGTAATTATTTGTACTGGGATTATTATTTGGGCCAAATTCCTATGTAGTTTTATTTTTGCTGCACAACAGAAATATTTTTGATTATAGCACAAATAATCAAACAAACAAAGCTTTCATAAACTGGAATAAATTGTTGGGGTTTTAAAAAAATGCAAAAAGCTTTAGGCCCAATTATCTGTAAAATGGGGCCTTCAGTTGCTGCAGCATACAATGGAATAAGGTAACAAAACCCATCAAGGAGTCTCAACATTCTCTTACTCCAGTTTTCCTTGTCATCTAAGTGCTGTTCTTATATTAATCAGCCAGTTCACAATGAAAGGCAATGTACTTAATGCAATAGCTGTATTGTGTAATTCCTGTGGGAAAAAGAGAAGGAAAGCTAGACCTTGTTGACTTTTTAATGGGTCTTGTCTAGGGAATTCACTGCTGATGAGGAAATGAGCCTCATTCACTTCAGCTCTGGCTTTAACCTCCAATACCATAGTGAGTTGCATTAAGTGCACTTTATGGCTCTTTCTCTTCCTCACCAGCCATCCACTTAATGCAAAATGCCACTTCCATTGCTTTAACTTGGTGAAGCAAAGTGTAGGGCAACAAAAGCTCAGCTGGAAAGAAATGAGTGAGGAGGACATGAACATGTTTATTTGCTTCTGTTACCGCTCCATACTCATGGACATAGATCGAAAGCTTTCCTTCCAAAAGGCCCCTCGGCACGTGTTATATTTGCACATAAATGACCACAGGTGGTTTTTTTCTGCCAAAGAGACCATGAGTTACATCTGAAAATGCAGTATAATGCTTCTTCCTGCAGTTTACCGAGAATCTGTGGCTATCACCCAGCCACAGGAAGTCAGACAATTAAATAGTATGGTTGGGTGATTGATTGATTGATTGATTGATTGATTGATTGATTTTATAGTGCTTAGAACCATAGGAAGTCAGACAATTAAATAGTATGGTTGGATGACTGATTGATTGATTGTTTTTATAGTGTTTAGGTTATGACTGCAAGTGCAACACAAATGATGGGATCTCACATTCTGGACAAGAGCGTGACTATCAACAGAACCTGGAAGGGTTTTAGCATCTTCTTTGCATAAGAGTGTTGTATTTATGCAGTGTGATACTTGTGTTGAAACATGAAAGAGGAATAATTTACTATTGGCAGGAGGAGGAGAAAAAAATCAGATATTAGGTGGTGATGGGGACAAGTTAGCAAATGTGATAGACTAATATGTGATGCTCTCTGATTATTCTGACCTCTCTGCGATGAGGACCAATTCTGAATCAATCCTGGAATCATACATCCTCAAACATATGGCTATTCTGGGTGCCAGTTCTAGCTCCTGTCAAGGAGTAATCTGTGCATTAAAGGCCATTTATCCTGATTTCATCACTTACTGATTATGTGAATGGTCAGTAGGCTGATTTTACATAAATCTGCCCTCCAACTGAGTTGCTACAAATCTTGTACAATATTTCTTTACTATTTAATCCTGACTTCATGCTCTTTCCTTCATCCTTATGCATGTATGTGGTGTGTATATGTGCATGTATAGTATGGCTGTATGCAATTTGTTAACTGTGTCTATATCAGATAATACTCCAAGGGGGCAACATATTTATATATTCAGGTGTGCATGTGATGCATCCCACGCTCTTTCTCCCTGGGCTAGTGAGGATTAGTTAAAGTTTCTTTAACCTGATTCATCAGGCCCACATCATTTGTCTCCCATGTTTAAAGACACACACATAAAAGTCATAATACTCTGCCTGTGCCTCTCCTTTTACTATTTAGCAATACTACGCTGTAAGAGCAGATAAGTGAGGAAACAGGTAGGGGGACTGAAGCTTTGCCAGGCTGTCATTCAAAGAATAAGGAACAGTACTTATTTCATTATTTATTTATTATATTTCTAAGGCTGTCTGTCTCTATAACAACTCTGGGCAGTATACAAGACTTTTTATTTTATTTAAATATTTTATCTTAAGTTCTACAGGCAGAAACAGAAAAATTACAAATTACAGAACACCAAGAAAGAAATATATAAGAAACTACAAAAGGAAACAAAAAATTAAAAAGGGGAAAACTTTGTGGATTTTGTAGCCTGGCATGGCTGCTGTTTTGCCAGACATGGAATGAGGTAAAAAGAGAAAAAACAGCTCACTTTTGGCTTGGAAGGACAGGTGCTCTATCACAAGTCCTGATGAGATGGTCTGGCTGCTAGCCAGGGCTAGTGTGGGGAGACTTTGAGAGGTGTATTTCCTTCCAATACTTTGGGTTTTTTTTTAAATATAATCACCACATGTGGTAGAATCTTCCTTGTGGAGTCCTTGGAATCCACAGTCCAACCCTGAGCTACATAGCTTCTCTTCTATGAGAATCTACAGTACATACATACAGTAGATTCTCTTCTATGAGAATCTTCTTTCTTTGCCAGTTCCTGGTCTCCTCTCCTCTCCTCTCCTCTCCTCTCCTCTCCTCTCCTCTCCTCTCCTCTCCTCTCCTCTCCTCTCTTCCTTTCCTTCCTAGCTTCTTTCTTTCTTTCTCTTTCTCTCTTTCTCTCTTTCTCTCTTTCTCTCTCTCTCTCTCTCTCTTTCTTTCTTTCTTTCTTTCTTTCTTTCTTTCTTTCTTTCTTTCTTTCTTTCTTTCTTTCTTTCTTTCTTTCTTTCTTTCTTTCTTTGTATTGACCAGGTAACAGTTTACTTCTCTGATTTTTGAAGTGGTTTTCCAGCAAATTCCCTTTTATAGTCATTTTTTCCTTCTGCTATTTTCAGGATATTTCATTGCAATCTGTCATGAACATTTTCTCTTTGCTTGCCTTGTAATAATTTAATCCACATTTTACTTCTTTAACTCTCTGTCTTACCTGTGGTAAACCACCACCTCCAATTTTTCATGCTTAGTTGATCCATCATTTTGTGGATGCAATGCATGACGTGTTGTCATCTCTTTTCATGTTTTCTGATCTAAATTGTTTAATTCAAGCTTTGTCCAGTTTCCTATACTAGCAGTACAGGTAGTTCCCAGTTTAAGAATGAGTTCTGTTTCAAGGTCTGTCCTTAAGTCAAATTTCTATGTAAGCTGGAACAGTATTATTGTATAATACTGTACAAGTCGTATTGTGTAATTAACTCAAACCATTGAGTAATTAACTCAAATCCTTGTGTATTTAATTTTAATTTTGCTACAATAGGATCCGTTCTTAACTATGGGTCATCTGTGACCTGGTCATGGGGACTACCTGTATTTCCAATTATTGGTATTGCCTATGTGTTTATGATTTTACTTTCACTGTTAAACTTTGAACTTTTCACACTGGTTTTAAATATTCTAAACTGGGCTGTTTTTAAATTTTACCAGGCAATATGTTAAATAATAATAATAATAATAATAATAATAATAATAGATAGGTGGATAAAAATGCCAAATCCAGTCTAAACAGCTGGTTGACTATGAAACCTACCATAATAGTAATCATCATCATCATCATCATCATCATCATCATCACCATCATCATCATCATCATCATCATCATCATCATCATCATCATCATAATACCCTGCAAATAGAAGTAGAATGACTTTGGCAAAAGAAAGCAAAGATAGTGCCAGTAGTAATAGGCACCTTAGGTGAAATCCCAAGACATCTGGACCACCACTTGAGCACCATCAACATTAACAAAATCACCACCAGTCAATTGCAAAAAGCAGCTTTACTTGAAACAGCTTACATCCTGAGATGATACCTTTAACACCATCAAACACAACATCTACCTACCCCATTGGGAAGGACTCAATAGATGGATAAAAATGCCAGATCCAGTATAAACAATTGGCTGACTGTGCAACCAACCATCATCATCATCATCATCATCATCATCATCATCATCATCATCATCATCCCCTGCAAATCAAAGTAGAATGACTTCGGCAAAAGAAAGCAAAGATAGTGCCAATAGTAATAGGCATCTTAAGTGCAATCCCAAGATCTCTGGAGCACCACTTGAACACCATCAGCACTGACAAAATCACCATCAGTCAGTTGCAAATGGCAGCTTTACTTGGAACAGCTTACATCCTGCGATGATACCTTTAACACCATCAAACAACAACATCTGCCTATCCCAGGTCTTTGGGAAGGACTCGAGAGGTGGATAAAAATGCCAGACCCAGTATAAACAACTGTCTGACTGTCTGACCAACTATAATAATAATAATAATGAATGTTCTCCCCTCCAAATATCATTTTTAAGTCATGTCAGGTTCTTTTGAAAAGACCTTTTTACTCCACTAGTAATGAGAGGAACCATAAAACACAATTTTATCTCAAATGTGAATCACAATATATAACACAGAAGCAAACTGAACTCAAGAAGTATACATAGTGAATAATGTCATCATTGTCCAGACACCAGATTTCAATGGGATAAATGAATTATGATCCAATATTATGTTTGTATGAGATACTGAGTAGCAACATTATTAAAGGCATATTTTAGAACACACCAATGGAAGCATTGTAGCCTTCAGAGCTATTTCCTCTTGATAGCTGGGAGTTCTTGAGATTGTCTGAGATTATTTCAAAAGTGCCTGCATAATACTTTTAAGGCAAATATTTGGATACATAACCTACAATGATCATAGAGCCTGCCAGCCTGCCTGCCTGCCTGCCTGCCTGCCTGCCTGCCTGCCTGCCTGCCTGCCTGCCTGCCTTCAGTTCTCTGTTATTTCCATGGAAATATTCAAATAGGAAATATGTTCCACTGTATTATATTTGATTATACTCCATCCATGTGAGCAAGTATATGCATATTTAAAAGACAAAAACAAAACAAAAAACAAAACTCATAACAATATAGTCTCCAGTGTTGCAACAATTGGATGTTCTTGTTATACTAATTCTCTTATACTACACTACCATATGGTACAGATGTATGTGGACAAACGAATCCTTATATGTATTGTTGAAGGCTTTCATGGCCGGCATACGATGGCTGGTGTGGGTCTTCCAGGCTGTGGGGCCGTGTTCTGGAAGTTTCTCTCTGTGCCCAGCTGCTCCTGTCTGTCCTCCTGCTCTCTGAAGATGCCGGTCACAGATGGTGGCGAAACGTTAGGAAACAAAACTTCCAGAACACGGCCACACAGCCCGGAAGACCCACACCAGCCATCGAATCCTTATTTATTTATTTAATCAAATTTATTATAGCCATCCACTCCAGAAGACTCTAGGCAGCTTATTATATGTGTGTGCATTTGTGTGTGCATGTGTGTACGAAACAAATATGGGGGCCTGGAGTAAAAAAACAGCCCCAATAAAAAAACATGATACAAAACATGATAGAGGCTTCCCAGACACAGTACTCCCAAGCACACATCACAATATTCATAGTACTTTAAAAAGCAGCCTAAGATAGTAGATTCTTGCCCCGTGACTTTACGTACGGGGTATGTGTAGATTGAAGAAAAGATAGTAAAAGCAAAAGATAAGAATTCAGAGGTAACAGTATCAGTGGAAAGAGAATATTTTCAAGTCCTTAGTTTTACTTTACAAAAGTTTTAATTTCCATGCACAATTGTTTGTGCTCACCTTATTTAAATCTGGCTCTACATCATGCCTTGGGCTAGAGTGAGTGGTGGACGCCTTGTGGGTGATTGTCTTATTAGGATTCATGTTATTTTTTTCTGTACATTTGCTTTTATTATTGTTTGTATTAAATTGTTTTAAATTACATCATATGCTGTCCACAGCATGATGGAGTCAGATGGCCTGTAAGGTCTATCAGGAAAAAGGAGGTGGAAGAGAGGAAGAAGTGTTTTTATTAGAGACAAGGACATATCTTTTATCAGTTACTGTTTTTCATACATTAGAATGAAAGTTATGCTATCCTCTTCAGCATAGATTCTAGGAATCTGGGCAATAGTCTCCCGTCCCTATATTTGGTATCTCCCTGCAAATATAAGCATTTCACCTCAACCAATATTCAATCAGAGCCAGCAAAAATGCAGATTTAAAGTGGATAGCACAAATTAGCTTTTGAAGTAAATTGAAAACAGGGAAGCTGCAGGAAGATTATGAATTTCTGAGAACTTGATCCATTATTGCACTGTATATATTTATCTTCCCATTCTCAAACCTATAGCACTTGCAAACGCACAGTGAAAATATTTGAGAAATATATGAATACAAATTGTCTAATTCAACATGACATTTGAGATGTTTTATCATGTCACATTCATAGTGGTTGCAAATGGCATGGACTAGTTTATATCATAAATATCATAGTCCTCATTTGCTGTACCTCACCTAATTAAATCTAACTTTAAGTATGAAGAGACTTAACAGAAATCTCTAAGTTCTTCCTGCTCATAGGGTTTACCACAACCAGAAGGCAAAGAGCAGACATCAGAAGTTTGTGTACAGTCTATGAGAGTGTCCACACTACCACTTCCTCCCCCTTAATCCCCTCTACCACCTCAATTTCTCCATGCATCACTGCCATTATTATGCCAGAAAAAAGGCTACACAAAAGTGATACTTTTTTGCATCCTTTACACATACAACTAGATACACAAGCAGTTATACATGTGTCAACTGCAGATACTGAATTGTCCTAGAGAGCCTTTTGCTGCATTGCTAGGGGTAGAGCTTTCTAAATTGCTGCAACAGACTTCAATCTCCCATTGCAGTCTTTTTACTTCCCTCCCTTGTCAATTCTGCTTAAAATCATTTGAACAAAGTTGTCCTTTGTAGAGAAGACTTAAGCAAAGTAGGAGTTGAGCAGCAATGCCCTCTCCATGTCACCTGCTGCTATCCATCATATTCTCCAAGCCCAAGGTGACATGATTATGTCCTTCCAAAGTTTGTATTGCTTTAATTTCTTCAGCCCGGTCTTCCTTTTTGGTTAACATCACATCAATATTCTGGAAAGCAAAACAGTTAGTAAGACCACTGAGGAATTTTAGACAGCTGTAGTCTCCTATTATTATTATGACTCTCCTTCCTGAAATTTTTGTAATCTGGTCCAGGAGAGCATTATTCAGATCCATGGTCTGGCTTGGTAGTCTATAATACACCACCTCAAAAATCTTCTGTTGTTTCCCTTTCCTTGTATTCTTAACCTAAACTCTCAACTTGTCTCTCATGTTCAAATGCCTGGATCTCAATATATGAGTATACTTACTTCTCATAAAAAGTCACTTGTCCACTCCTCCTGTCTGGTTTGAGCCTTTTGAATAATTTATATCTTCTCGCCATGCATTCCATTTATGAGTTTCATGCCACTAGATTTCAATAATGCCCACTAAATCATATTCACCTTCCTGTATTAAGAAGTCTACTTCTTTGTGCTTGTTCCTTCATAGTCTGTGTAATTGTATAGAGACACTGAACTCCTTGATGTATTCCTTCCTGTTTTTGCATACTCATTATGAGATGCTTTCACATCCTGCATATGCCTCCTGGTTATTGCTAGAATACATTTCATCAAACTCTTTTCTCTTTCCGCAATATAATTCAGTTTCAAGACACTTTCCAAAAACATTTTCCAGTTCTCATGAGGTTTACTCCATATCTTGGTAAAGAGTCTCTCATTTTGGAAATGTGAGCCATTATTGAAGAAAACTTGAACTGTGGCGCTGGAGAAGACTCTTAAGAGTCCCCTGGACTGCTAGGAGGTCAAACCAGTCAATCTTAAAGGAAATCAATCCTGACTGCTCATTGGAAGGATTGATAATGAAGCTCAAGCTCAGATACTTTGGTCACCTAATGCGAAGAGAGGACTCTTTGGAAAAGACCCTGATGCTGGGAAAGATTGAAGGCAAAAGGAGAAGAGGACGGCAGAGGATGAGATGGTTAGATACCATCACTGAAGCAATGAGCATGAAACTGAGCAAACTCAGGGAGGCAGTGAAGGACAGGAAGGCCTGGCGCAATATCGTTCATAGGGTCACGAAGAGTCGGACATGACTTAACGACTGAACAACAAATTGAAGAAAACAACCTATCAACTAGCATCTTCTTCATGGTGAATTGTTCACTTCTACTATTCTTTTCATTCTTTATGGACCTTATCCTAAAACAGGAAGGAGTGAAGAAAACATTTCCTGTGCCCCCAGCATCGTCACCCTCCAGCCAACATCCCATATTCCCTAGCACTCTCTTGAGGTTGTGAGTATCATTTGTTTACAAAGCATGTTGTGTCCTCTTCCTCTGTCTGACTTGTGGAAACTGCATTGGTACAGGAACATCACCATAATCAATAGAGAGGCCCTGGAATCTATTCTGTTGCTCTAGAGAATTAGTTCTTATTAACGTGCATGGACTGTTGTATCACATTCCTTTATCACTTCATGCACTCTATCTGGCTTTCTTCTATCTTCCTGGAGCCTTCTTGTGTTGCTGTTCTCTGGCTTCCTCTGTCTGATTCAAGAGTTCCTCGTCTTCCCTTATAAACTGTGGATGGGCATTTTTTCCTCTAGCCCCTTCACCTTTCTTTCAGGAGGGAAATCAGCCTGCACTTATGTCCAGTGGATGAATGTTGTGACAAAAGTGTCTATAGAAGAACAGATTGGTTCACCTGAGAATGCTTCCTCTTTTAAGGCTTCTGTTACCTTTTGTAGTTTTATATAAACCTGAAGGCCCCCAAAGGTCAAGGCAGATTCTACTTTTTCTAGAATGACATTTGTTCCTTGCATCTTATTTCTCTTTATGGTATACTTCTTAAGACAGGTTATCAAAGAGCACAAGTCCAAATTTTCTCCAAAACATTTCACTCATATATGTGTACTATCCATTCAACACTGTCTGGTTCTGACAGTGAAATCAATTAATCATTCTCCTGGCATCTGTGCAAAATCTGTTTCACTGGATAGACCAAAAAGGGAAAAAATAGGAGGGAAAGGAAAGGGAAATGAATAAAGCAAATAATTTTTTTCCCACATTCTCAGATATCCTAAGAAACAACAACAAAGCATTGTCAGCTAGCTACTTCCCAATCCAGATATAGCATAAATATAATTCTACATAATAAAAGCCTATGACTTGCATTATATTGACAGATTTTATTTCAAAATTAAATTTATTTTGGACTTTTGGAATATTTCAAGGACTTTTTTGTTTGTTTGTTTGCATTCAAGCCAGTCTTGACTCCTGGTGACTGCTTAAACATGTGATAGCACTTTTCTTGTCAATGTTTTCATAAGATATTTGCCATTGGCTTTTTCCTGGGGCTAAGAGAAAGTAACTGGCCGAGTCACCCAGCTGGCTCCATGCACAAGGAAGGGCTAGAATTCATGGTCTCTGGTTTCTAGCCTGGTGCCTGTAACTACTACACCAAACTGGCTCTCATTTCCAGGACAATCTCATCATCACATTGAAAGAAAATGAACCCATCTTTTTCTTCCATAAACTACATTCCCATGACTTTTCTCAGAAAAAAAAAGTATGTTTTTTATTCAGTCTCCCAAATAAGCTTGCACATAAATTTTTCAGCTTGCATTAGGTCCACACATTTATTTTATCAGAGGGTTGTCTAAATGAAAAATACTTTTGCCCTTTCAATGTTGAGTCAGAAGCTCCCAATTCCAAAAGAAGGAATGTCTTCTCTATCATGTATTAAAACTTGCTAGCTCACGGGCTGGGGAAGATGACTCTGCTGCAGTGTAATATTATAGGTAAATCTTATTCATACACAGAATTCCCGGTATAAGGGTAACTAGCTGCTATCCTTGTTTTTTTGTTTTGGTTTTTATCTGTTCAATCATGTCCGATTCTTGGAGACTACTTGGACAAGTCCCAGCAGTTTTCTTAGCAAGATTTTTCAGAAATGGTCTCCCATGCCTCCTCCCAGGTGGCTTTGTGTCTAGGCAGGACTAGAACTCACAGTCTCCCAGTTTCTAGCCTGATGCCTTAATCGCAATACCAAACTGGCTCACTAGCCTTGCTACTGAAAACTTAATAAATACAAAACAACAGCTATCCCCGAATGGCATCCTCAGCATGTGTTAAATTGCAAATCCCATAATCCCCAGGCCACAATAATCTTAGTGTGTTTTCTTAGGGGAGTATGATATTTGTAGTCCAATATATCTAGAACATTCAAATTTAGAGAAGGCTGGGTAAGAGTTCATAGAATATTCAACATGGCAATGGTGTTTTTCTGCTCAGTTTTGTATCATGTAAAAGAAAAATATAAAAAGCAAATACACAGATGCATTAGTTTGAACTGATCAAAGTTAACCTATTTTTAATGTCTGGTTAGAGAGACATTTTGGTAAATGGGTGTGCATGTTCTTTGAACGCTTGCATTGCCTTCTGCTGCTTAGGCAATTCCTTCCATTTTATTTGTAAATGAAAAAATATCTACAGAAAGAAAGCCTGCATGAGGCAGATGGCTTAAGGATTAACAAATGTATAAAAGAGACTGTTTCACTTCCTCTGTGTTAAGAGCACTGTTTATGCATAACAGTTAACAAAAAATAGAAATAAACAAAAATGAATAAAAAACAATCTTGAAAGTTATATTGTTCACTTGAATTAGCTAAATTCGAGATGGACCTGCCATTGTCAGCAACGTTGGATAATTTTGCAAGAAAACCAAGTAATAAGCAGGTGCTGAGCTAAAGCAGAAACACACTGACAGAAGAATATTAATGAAGAGAATAAAGACTATGCAAACTGAGGGCTATCAACAAAACTAACATTTGACTAAAATGGAATTTGCATCAGTTATATGGATTTCTTTTGAGCAAAATATCTGAAGCATTCTGACAGCATCTTTGATAAAAGCAATAAAACTGCTTAGGAGACTCCATGTATCATTATGTATTATGGGTCTAACTGAATGTTCCCCTGAATTCTGTAACTCCATTCATAAGGGGAAAACTGAAAAAAAGACATGGATAGGATTGTGCTTTCCATCCTCCAAACATGATAAACTGCCTCCAACTGTATAATCGTAAAACTTGGCTCTTATTTGCACTGACTGTATCTTCTTAATACCTGAAGAATAATAAATGCCTATACCTGAGCCTTTCCAATGACATCATCTTTACTACATCATATACTTCTTCTCTATTTCCTTTGTTGATATAATGGTCCTCCAACCAAAGACCAATCAACTGCTCTCTTTCAGTTGTTCAAACATCCAGTTGAAACTGCAGGTACTTCTCAGATTTCCCTCCAGCTATCAAATAGCCTGGTTGTTGTTGTTGTTGTTGTTCAGTCGTTAAGTCGTGTCTGACTCTTTGTGACCCCATGAACCATATCGTGCCAGGCCTTCCTGTCCTTCACTGCCTCCCTGAGTTTGCTCAGTTTCATGCTCATTGCTTCAGTGATGCTATCTAACCATCTCATCCTCTGCCGTCCCCTTCTCCTTTTGCCTTCAATCTTTCCCAGCATCAGGGTCTTTTCCAAAGAGTCCTCTCTTCGCATTAGGTGACCAAAGTATCTGAGCTTGAGCTTCATTATCAATCCTTCCAATGAGCAGTCAGGATTGATTTCCTTTAAGATTGACTGGTTTGACCTCCTAGCAGTCCAGGAGACTCTTAAGAGTCTTATCCAGCACCACAATTCAAAGGCATCAATTTTCGGTGCTCAGCCTTCTTTATGGTCCAGCTCTCACAGCCATACATTACTACTGGAAAAACCATAGCTTTGACTTTGCGGATCTTTGTTGGCAAGGTGATGTCTCTGCTTTTTAATATGCTATCTAGGTTTGCCATAGCTTTCCTCCCAGGGAGCAAGCGTCTCTTAATTTCATGGCTGCAGTCTCCGTCTGCAGTGATCTTGGAGCCCAAATAAATGAGGTCTGTTACTGCTTCCATTTCTACCCCTTCTATTTGCCAGGAATTGATGGGTCCAGATGCCATGTTCTTAGTTTTTTTAATGTTGAGTTTCAAGCCAACTTTTGCACTCTCCTCTTTCACCCTCATCAAGAGGCTCCTTAGTTCTTCTTCACTTTCTGCCATTAGGGTGGTATCATCTGTATATCTGAGGTTGTTGATGTTTCTCCCTACAATCTTAATTCCGGCTTGTAATTCTTCCAGCCTGGCAGCTGGTAGCCTGGTAGCTCTTTCTAATATTAATCCATTTATACCACTGTGATTTTTCTATCAAGCTCAGCAACTTCTTTTAACTTCTTTTATTATTTTACACTTTAAACAAACTAGGTTCTTAAATTCAACATACAGGTACTCCCCGGTTTAAGAATGCCCAGTTTACAGACAACCCATAGTTCAGAACATAGCCGATTGTAGCAAAATTTGAGTTAAATACTCAATGGTTTGAGTTAAATATTCAATGGTTCAAGTTAATTACACAATGCTACCTATACAGTATTATACAATAATACTGCTCTGGCTTACATACAAAATTTGGAATGGAACTCATTCTTAAACTGGGGACTACCTGTACTAAATTTCATGGGAAATTATTTTTCTACAGATTGCATGACTTGGTTGCCATTTACCACATGATGTAAATACATCTTGATGTCTAGGGAGTGGATGGCAGGACAATAATTCCTGACTTCAGCTTCACTCTAAGAAGGGCAGAACTGGTAAGAGCCAGGGATTGTTCTGCCCTGCCATGTTTTAAAACTAAGAAATTAGGGTGGACAGATGATCCTTCTCTTCACATTTCCTTGTTTGTAAAATCAATGTGAGACACTATATTTTTAGTTTTATAGTGAATCAGGGAGCAAATTGATATATGATACAGCACCTAATTTGCAGAAGATACTGAGTCAATCCCCAGCATCTACATTTGAAACTGTGGAGAGCTACTGCCAATGGTGGGCTAGCTGAAGCAATTATCTGGCTTTTTTATCTTTCTATATGCTGCATGTAATTAGAATATTTTGCCCCATGATTTCACCAGATTCTGAATGTTCAGGAAGAAGACTGCAGAGAGTGCAGAGAGGAGTAATAAAAATGGTGAGGGACTTGGAAACTAAATCCCATGAAGAATGACTATTTTAGCCTAAAGAAGAAAATCCTATGTGGAGACATGATATCAGTCTTCTAATATGTGAAGGACCATCATAGGGAAGAGGATGTGGATTTATTCTCTGTAGTGCCCAAGGGTAGGAAAGAACCAAAAGTTGGAAGCTTTACAAAGAGAGAGCCAAACTTCAGATAAGGATGAATTTCCTGAGCATGAGGGCTATTAAGCAGTGCAACAGCCTGCCTCCTGGAGTTGTAGGTGCTCTTTCACTGGAGATTTTAAACAAAAGTTGGAGAGCCATTGTCTACAATAAGACAATGGGGGGTTGTCTGGGCAGGGGGTTGACAAGAAGATCTCCAAGGTCCCTTCCAATACTATGATTCTGTGACCTTGCTAGAAGAGATGTCCTGATCAGTTTGTTTATGTCACTTTCCCCCCTATGTTTGTTCCACATTAATTTGTGATTTTTTTTCAAAGCTGCATGAACATTTGCTTATAATAATATGCATACTTTTAAAGCACACCTTCTCAAAATATTTGGGAAATCCATCACCTGACCTGATAGATAACACATTCAGAATGCACTTTATTCATAGGGCTGCAGAGTTTCAGTTTGTATCAGTCTTTGCATCCTCAAACATCCTTTTATCTCTGTCTCTCCTTGTCTCTCTTTATATAAACCAGCATAAATAGGTAAAGATTATACATTTATGTAAAGTAACACAGTTACTGTATAGAGAACGCAAAGGAAATTATACTGAGGGAAAAAAAGTAAAAGATGAATATACTCTTAGTACTTTCAATGAATGTTTGGTGTAAAATAAATGTTGATGAAGTAGGTAATGAATTATGATCCCCAACAACAATTATCTGGAAGAGATTTATTGCTATTTGTTTTAAAGATTTATATCACCCTATTTCAATCAAATTATTTCCAAGATAGCTTTCAAGAAATTAAAAACGATATAAGAATAAAACATAAAACAATTAAGGGAACTAAAATCAGCAGCAAGAGAACATGCACAGAAAAAGTACATTTCATTAAACAGTTTAAACATACATCTTTTGCATTAAAAAAAAAGAATATTAAAGGGTTTATGAAGTATTATGTTATACAGCTGGGGTACCAGTCATTACAACTATGCATTTCTATGCATGTGCAGGTCACAACAGCCAATAAAAACAAAAGAAAAACAGAACAACCTTTCCCACCAGGTGCCAGACCAACCAGCTATCAGCTTTTTAAAACCAATGTTAAAAGTAACCCTCCCCCCAATGAAATGTGTTCTTCATTATGTGTGTCTGTTAATAATCTTGCTGTTCTTTTGTGAACTAGATGGCCGTTTTGCATATTTTTTGTGGCAGTCCTGTGTAAAACACATTATAGTAATCCAGATTATGTCAGGTTTCTGATTTTCTAGAATGCGTGGAATATTGCATATCAACTGAATGTTGGTTTACAAAGTTAGTTTGACCATCTTAATTCTAGATGAAGGCGTAGCAGAACTCTAGGGACTGCCCAGTATCTTGATTAAAAAACATATAAAAAGAATTTGACAAAACAGACAAAATAAGTTAGCTAATAGTAGAACAATTTGTCAGATTTATTCTAATTCTTTGTAAAATAATTAGGAAAAGAAAAGGTATGTCAAATACAGTGTATACTTCCACTCTCATCAAGAAGCATTGTTCCATCTGCTTCCTCTCCAAATAAGGTGGTTGTGACTTACTGTAAAGAGTGCTGCCATGGGCAATAGATGAATTGTCTTCTGCTGATACACAGACGATATCATTTACCTTCCAGCAACAAAATCCCTTTGGGGACAATTTAATTGATTTGGCAGAAGTTATGTGTATGCACGGGGAGGGGGAGGGAAGGGCACAAATAATTTCAGGCAAGAAAAAATTGCACAAAAATATTTAGGAGATATTCATACTGGAAATTCTGCTCCGTAAAAATGCAGAGCACAGAGCAAAATTACTAGTGCTTGTGAGGTACTGTACATGCATGGCTCTCTTCTATCAAGCATAATCAAACTGGTATGTGAGCATGTATCTTCTATAGTGTGATAACCATTCAATTGTTGTTGCCTGAATTGGTTTTTGCAATGATGTGATTGGCTTCAATAGTTCCAGCTTTGATCTTATGGAATGGAATCCAGATAACTGTGGGACTGTAGCAAGTGTGATGAACATCTAACCTGCTGCCTGAATAAGGTCCATGGAAGGGGTGGCTCATTCCAATTTATTTATTTTTCTTTTCTGTTTACCAATATTTATAAACTATCCACAAAAACTCTGAGTAATGTACATAAAAAAAGAGACCAAGAGAAATACAACAAAATAATATAAATAATTAGCAGTCTTTAGGAATTCTTCTTATGCCTGCCAATTTTTTGTCTAGCCTTTTACTTGCTCAGTCCCCTCCTCTCCTAGCCTACCATACTATCACCATGATCCAACTCTTCTGCCCAAATGTTATCAAGTCATTAGATCTCATCATATGACCTATACTTGTGAATGTGTCATCAGAGATCATATACAATAGAATATTCATGCAATTTTATTTCACCACAGTAGAGATCTTAAAGTATAAGAACTGAGAAAAAGGCATTTTCACATATATGGCAGATAAGCCTCTGAAAAATGCACTTTGGTGTACTGCATAATGGATACACTGCATAAACATGACAATGGGAAGAAAAATTAATATTAATAAATATAGGTATTCATAACAATCATATAGAGTTTGATGCACATCCCAACTTGATTTTAGATATGATTAATATGATCTAAACCTAAATTTGTTTCACTTGGAACAAATAGATTAGACTGTAACTAAGTAGGAGAACACACATTTAGTGTATATTTATTAACTGTTATTCCATAGACTTCAGAAATTTTTCTGTCCAGGATAAATTTCATAAATGCTGCAAAGTCAACATTCAACATAAGGCAGGTTCTAAAAAACCGCTGCCACCACTAAGATAAAGGCCCTTGAGGAGCTTGTCTCCTTGACTCTGGCTGACTATATGGATGCATATCTGTTAATCTTTGCCACTTTGTGATACATTTTTGTGATTTCTTAGTTCAGCTGACAGCCCTGCTGTTGTCTGTTAGTCTTAAATATAAGTTCTGACGATGTTGAACCTTACTTAGCTTCCAAATCCTTCTAAGGTTAGTCAGATGCTGCCACTTTCACAGAACTCACCTTCATCCAGACAGTAAGGCAAAATATAGGCATTTTCAAATCAAGCTCAATTCCTGCTAAATTTGTGAATATGTCCGTGTAGTTTTCTTGATAACCATGTAAAAGTCATTTGCTTTATCTTATTCTGGTTTTTTTCCCCCAATTTCCCAGTTTAAATTACAGTCATGGATTTTCTTAGGGGTCTCCCATCCAAATCTATTCACAATTTTTTTTAAAATCAGTCAAAGCTTTGAACCAGAAACAGATGAGCCATCATTCAAGAATAAAACTGCTTCTAATGAGTAGATTTATTGTAGAAAAACCAATTTAGCCAACATGAAAAATTCCAGTGACTGCTGTGTCAAATGCAAGCCCAATTTATACTGAAACCAATGTTCATATTCCTGCCTCTTTTTTCCTGCCTGTGCGGCCACTCTCTTTTGGATGGAAAAAAAGCCTGCCACCCTGTATTTTGTTTTGATAATAGGATAGTCTGATTTCAGGCTGTTTCTTTGTGACCTTGTAAGAATAGACTTTCATGCAGTTACTGTCATCTACTGTGGTAGACATCATGACAGAAAGATAGGAACATGGAAGTAACTGCCCATAACTACATCTACAATAATTAAAATAGCAATCCAAAGATGTGAAGACCACAGTATGTATAGTGGCTAGCAAAGAACATTCAAGCTTGGATATGCCTCGCTCAACAAAAATTTATCTTGTCCTTCTTATAGCAATAGATCATGTCTTCTAAACTAATCATTCTGCACTGAACATTTAGAACACAGTAGGCTCTGCAAAAGTTAAGCTGATTGGAATATTGAGAAAGCAATCAAAATGACACTATAATTAATAGAGCAATATGCCTTGTTGACAGATTCATATATGCAAATATATTTTGTTCCAAATCAGCCATAATGAAAATATTTCTTTGGGCTTGGAGGGTTTATCTCCCTTCCACGCCCGTCTCTTCTGATAAGTAAATGTTTAGCACCCTACTGTCTCTTCTCCATATGTTAAATGAACTTTAAATCTTATTACTCTTCACTAACTTTCCTTTGGAATTAGGGGAGAAAATAAATTTTAAATTAAAATATTTGAAGTTTCACTAACCCTGCTGGAATTTAGCTGCTGAACTCTAATTTTGTCGCGTAACTACAGATTCTAAGTTATGAGTCAAAAGGTCCTTTAAATTTAATTCTGCTATAAAGTCCTAGATGTTAGTCATGTTTTTCTTTCTGAACTTGAAACTCTAATTTAAGAAATAATAATATTGACATTCCTGATACATTTACTGTAAATATTAAAACTGCACAAAAATATAAAGTGGTTTGAACACCTGCAAATGCTATACAAATGTTAAATATTGTTTAGTTTTTTAGCATCGGAAGATATAATCTAGCTCTGCATATTTGCATGTTTACACGTAAGTCCTGTTTTATTCCACAGAAATTTCTTAAAATCATTTCTGCATGGCTGGAGCCTCCATCACACTCTTATCGTTCACTCTTTGAATGTCACTGTTATGATTGTAAGGATATGATGCAAAATACATGTCACTGTGGCATATTTGTATTATTGGACCCTTATCGTATTCTGTTTGTTGGCAGTTTTCCCTGATTACAGAGCAAGCAAAGCCTTTCGTTCTGTTCAGTAGTTTTATATTCTTCCTTAGCAATACCTTAAATTGAACACATTTACCCTCTCTGCTGCTTTGCCTCTCTCTGCCTACACTATGTTCTATTGAGCTATTGATCATAGTACATGAAGCAGAAAAACTGGATAGGCTGGCATCAGAGAAAAGCAAATCACTTTGATAAATTCTGTGGCTTTTTATTTGGGAAAAGGTGAAAAGAGAGATGTTCTGCACTGGATTGCCAGTAAGGAAAAAGGAAAAGTAAAGATGAATAAAAAGTAAAAATAAATTATAAACGTTAGAGGTAAACTCCAGATATCAGCCCAAAACAATCAGAACCATACGTGGATTTAACAATATCACTCTAGTGTAGCTTTGCATAATAAATTCCACCAATTTTTCTTTTTAAGCAAGGCTACCTGGACAACTGTGATAAGGTTCTAGAGGGAATATAGAAGCACACTTAAAAGAATCTTAGGTTGATTGATCAGGGATTATATACACATAACCCAAACGCATTAGATTACATTGATATATTTTGTGTTCCTTGTCCCTTGAAACTTTTAGCCTTACTTTATGTCCCATCATCTTCAGAGTTGTGATTAGTTTGTCACAGGGACAAGGCCTTTCCAATAGAATCCTTATGCTGAACTGTGTTTCCTTAGAGACCTATATGGATATGCATCACCGTGCATATACAGTGGCATTAAGGTCACTGGCTCTGTTGTTTTGAATGATTTAATATTAGGTATTGTTTTTGTTGTGTAGCTCCTTTTTAATTTTTGCCTTTATATTTATTTTGATATGTAGTGAGTTTTATCTCCCCCTTTAATGGAATCTAATACTGCAAGACATTTAAAAGCTTTTAGAAAGAAAGACTTCCCAAAAGTAAAAATATCAGTCACTCAATCCATTTCAGAAGAAGATGCCGTTTCATCTCTGTGTGCTCCTCTATATTAAGGATATAGTCTCCAAGATCCCTATAAGAATGCAAGGCATACTGAGACCCAGGGTTTTGTCATCTGATTGAGCCTGCTTGTCAGTTGGGAGAAGCTTATTAGAAGTGACCCTCTTCTTTCTTATTTCTGAACTGTGTGAAAAATTCAGAAAATGATCGTTCCCGAGAAAATCTAATATAATAATCCGGTTACCTCCCATAAATATTAGGAGCAGCTTGCATAAAAAAATGTTTTATGATATATTACACATTTGCTATAATACACTGTAGGAGTTCAGCTGAGCATCTAATTCTATGTTTAAGTTTCCCCTTTTCTAAAGACAATACTATCTGGATTCCATCTGCCTTTCCACATTGGCTTTTTTAACAACACTGTGCAATAAACTTTCTGGAACATTGTTTTTTCCCCATTGGAATATTTTGGATGATTTTCCTCCTTCACATGAAAAAAAGTAAACAATATATTTTAATCTTTGACATGGGTTATAATTCCAAGGACTGGAGCCAGCAATGTGCGAAGGGAATCAACCCTGAAAGAAAAATACCTTTAACTTATTCTCATATTTTAAGATATATCCTTCAAGCAGTAATATCCAAACTGAAGGGATCCAATGAAGAACAAAAGAACTAGCTTTTCTTTCTGTCTAATGGTGGCCCCAGTGGGAGTTTGTTTGTTTGACTTGAGTCAAGTTCAACCCTTGGTCAAGGTAACTATGCAGCTTTATTGACACCATCAAGTTTGTCATTGCCTTCTTTCAAGATATTCAGTTTCCCAGTCTAACAAAAGGGATAGATTCTCCTAATATTAAGACTTGCCCTGCAAGCTCTCTGTCTTCAGGAAAGGGCATTGTCACTCCTTACAAAAATTCCTTCCTTTTGTACAAAAATATTCTGGGATTTAACATGAATGGTCCCTATTGTTGCTGTACATGACATCACATTTAGTCATCTGAGAACAACCAAGTCTCAGAAATATCAAATCTTGTTCTTGCATCAACTCTAAACCATCTCTGGAGTAAGCTATACTGAAGACTTCAGACTGAGTCCTTGAACCGAATTGGATATTCTCTGCACACCCTTCATACACAGCCATCAGAATAAGTAATCCATGGATATGGCTAATTCTCTTTCATGGCAGCAAATTCCACAGTTTAACTATGCAATTATAACATCTAGTCAGTTTCCACAAATAGTTAGTCAGTTCATGTTTCCCTAGTCTCCTGTCTCAAGTGGAGGTTCAGGTGACTGAAAATTGTTCAAAATTCCAGACAAAAAGGGACATAGAACTTTCCCCCCTCTATTATAGAGGGATCTCTGCCTGCTTCTCCTATGCATGACTGTCATTTATTTGTTTAGATACGTTTGTCCAGTTTCATTTCAATCTACGAATTAATTTGCTCCAATTCATTTTTGGTGGAAGTAGTCTTTATCATCACTTGAAATATAAATTGTATGTTATTCATCTGGTGGCATTCTGGTTACATTTTTAGTTATATATTTTAAATTCAAGGTATTCTTTTTTGTTTGTTTGTTTGTTTGTTTAACAGTTCTTTTAATATGTTTGTCATTCAGAATTCACAAAGGCAACCATTTTATTATAGGGATTTCTCTCTCTTCGTCCTTCCCACCATCAGAAGTGGGAGTTTAAAAAGAATAAGAAAAAAAGAAAGGTAGAGAAAGAGAATGGCTGTAGTTGTTGATATTAATGTCTTCTTAAAATTCATGTCACAGTTAGGATTTGTATAGTGATTTCCATGTTCAAAGCACTTCACAGATGTTATAATTTAATAAGCTCCAAGGCTATGAGGAAGGTGGAAAGTTATGATTTCAAATTATGCTTTAAAGAAACAATTTATTAAAAGACAAAAGATTAATCATGAAACGGTTTCAGTTAATTGGCCTTTTCCTGCATAGCTGGAGATTAAGTATAAATTAAACAATTACTGTCTGAGGTGTTTGTTTATTTCATTATTCATTTTTGAAAAGCCAAGAGGAACTGCTTGGTAAAATTGCCTGTTTGCAAACATATGATCTTAAACAGAAGCTAAGGAAATATATACCACCAAAAGATTCTGAACATTCCCCATACTTTGTTAACAATTTCCCTCAGTGTTAGTTTTGAGGGTTGTGAGTTAAAAAAAAAAAATGAATTGTCAGCAATTTCACAATATGATCTAAAACTATCACTCACATAATTATATTTATGGCAAAAAAGGTCTGTTGCTCCCAAAGGAACTGTTAAAGAGGCTAGACTACAGGTTTTGTCCATAGAAGCAGGTGAAATAAAGCTCTTGAGAGTAACAACTGGATTCTTTCTAGCATGCACTTGTCTCCCCACTCACCATATCTAATGCCAGCAGAACAAACTGGTGGAACTCAATTAATAATTAATCTTTAGGGCTCCAGCCCAGTGAGGTTTGGGGGAAATACTGTTGAGTTTTTCTCATATTGTTTAACTCCACTTCAGGTGTCATATGTCAACAGAATTACTAGTGTGTAAGAAGTAATTCATTCATGCTCCTACCATCCTCTGCATGTTGGAACAATTGTGTCTATACTCTTCTATTCTTCTTTTCCAGATTCCTCAAAGTTTAGAACTTTTATGGCTTTCTTTAGACTTTCTTGGCTTCAGACACACAGAGACCCTTTATAAATGTAGTAGAGTTGCTGCTAAAATAGTTATCCCTCAACACATGGAAATCACAATTGTATTCTCTATACATTTCACATTACAAATTGCACATCTAGAACATCCCTGTCCTCTCCCTATAATATATAGCACATGACACTAGAAGGGGGATCTAAATTATCAACAGTTTTGGCCGAGATGATGGAGTATCACTGAACAAACTATAGAACTGTGAAATAACATCAACCATAGTTGAAAATTATAGTATTTCATGGTTACATGGTTCTAGCAATAATTTCAAATTGGTTGGATTCACACACCATGCTAAGTTGATTTGCTTTTGGCTTAATGTGATGCATGAGTATACCATGTTGGGGCAAGATGTGGCAAAATTCATATCTCATTATCTGCAGAGCAATTTAGAGTATATTTCAGAATGCTTTAGAGTATACAGTATTTCACAATGCTTCTTGTTAATTATATTAAAAGTCAAGTAGAAGAGTTCCTTTTATTTTTTGGAGTAATAAATTTGAATATATACTTAATAGATAGATTATATTTGGAATATTCTCTTCTCTGGCCCCAGTACAAATCTGAACAAAATAAGAAAAGGGAACTAGACTGTAACTATTCTAGCCAAGTGGCCTGGACCTCAAAATCAAAGGAGGCATCAAATTATTTTTTTTTAATTTAAAATATTCAAATTATATTTTCCATCAGGTTTTTATATACACACATTTATTTTACTTTTATTAAGGCTGGGAAAACTAGACATGACCCATGCCACTGTGATTGGCCTGTATACTACTCCATGTAGTGGCAGCAGGAGAGTCCAGATGTTATCCAACCTTAGGTTGATTGGCAGTTTATGAGGAATAATTTAGTATGCCAACCTGATATTGATTTATTCTAAATGGTTTCTTCTTCTAAATCCAACTGTCTTTTCACCTTCAACTGTTGAATCAGTCATACTGAGTTTCAGTCCTTCTGCAAGGACTGGAAAATAGTGGTGACATTTCTTTTGCCCCAATGCCAAGTTTTCCTATGTGGAAAAGGAAATCCTTCAAGGTTCCATCCTTAATGGATGAAACCTTGAAATTAACATTGTCCTGATATACTTACAATAGAATTCCTATTGCCTTTTAAATTATGCCACTTTTATTTAACAATTTTATTCTATTGTTCCAACCAATAGAAAATTAAGAGGATGATTAATTTTGGGAGAGAAAGTTTACTTTTATTTTGCAAATAATACTAATAATAATTTTAAAAAAACTCTTCCTGAAAGGGGAAAATAAAGTAGCTATTTGAAGGTAATTCAGGTTATATTATTAAGATACTGTGTAGAGAGGGAACCAGGCACATGCTTAATAATATTAAATCATAGATTTGATAATTGCATAAAGATGAAATATGCATATGGTTTATTAATGAATGGCAATATTGAAATCATAGGCTAGGTTGGTTGCTCCATCTTTTACTAAAATCATTTTAAGCATTCCTTTCTACATAATTATATTACATCTGGAAGAGATAAGCAACCATTCTTCAAATATTTGGTTCACAGCACCATTTACTGAGCAAAAAAGGAGGGTAGAAAATTGGTAATAGATATTTTCATGCACTATAAAAATCTGTATAAAATTGGTCTAGAAAACTTGGAAAGATATAGGATAAGAAATTATAATAATGTCACTTTTCAAGTGCTAGCTTGATCACCACAATGTTCTTCCACAATGTTTTGGAATTAAAATTCCAAATATTTATACCATCTTAAAATTGTTCAGAGAGTTTAGTTAATTCACATCCTGAAGACTGAATCTGGATACAAACATGCAGTGCCAATATTTCAGCAGCTAGATTGTAACTACTGTAGCCAAATTCAAAAGATTGTTTTGAATTTTAAATAACTCAGAGCACAGAATATCCAAAGGACTCTGTGCGTGGGTCCATTAGAGATTATTTCTGAAGGGCCTTGAAATTTGGAGGGAGGGTTGTTGCTGGCCTATATATTGCCCTTCCTAAAGAAGCTTGCTAATGAATTAGGGCCAGGCAAAGTAATTTCTCTTTATGCAGACACTTTAGATTTTACATCTTAGAAGTACTGAGTGACTGCTTTTATACATTTTACATTGTGTTCTTCTGAAAATTGTTCCTGTTCATTATATCTTGTTTTTATTCTTTTCATGACATGAATCCACCCAAAGAATTTATAATCCTAAACAGACTAAAAATACAATGTATAAACAAAAAAGTAAAGTTAGTAGCCACAATTGCACAACTGAAGCCCCACTCCTTTCATTGGTGCATGTGAAAAAGGGAGGGGCTTCAAACACATGATCACAGTTGCCATCTTGACTTTTTTGATACAGACACACACATACACTCTTTATCCAGAGTAGTCCTTGGGGACAATGGTTTGGGAATTTTTTTTCTCTTTATCTTAAAATAAAGACTTTTCTTTATTACTTCACTGAATTGTGGGAAAATTGGGGCAGATAAGAGGAAGTATTTCTCCACACAGTGCCTAATTAAGCTATGGATTTCACTATCACAAGATGCTACAAACTTGGATAACTTTTAAAAGAGAAAAGACAATGAAAGTTAAGGCTATAGGTCATGTTTAAGTATTATTTCTAGTATCAGAGGCAGACTGCTAGTTTCTAGAGCATACAGTCATATCCTGCTTAGATGCTTCCCATGGACACCTGGTTGGCCACTATGGGGTAGCCAGCATGAGAACAGAATTCTAGACCTGACAAGCCCTTGGTCTGACTTCTTGTCTTTGGTTTATATGTCATTTGCTACACATGAGCAGCTCAACTAAGTCTCTACAAAAGTACATTTAAAGAGGCCACCCTGTGTGGGTAGATTGTGCTCACGTATCTATTTTTCAACTGGAGGTAAGATGTGAGATCCATTTTTTATACTTTTTTTCCCTTGAAAGGAAGGAGAAATTCAGAGTGAGACTGGAAGAAAGAAAGTGATAACCCACAGGAAAGTCAAACTATCTATTTATTTAGTTATGTGTTTTGGGTTGCATTTTGCATTAATCGCTGCCATGCACAGGAGTCCTGCAATTTATTATTGGTGATAAGTGTGGACAGCAGCTATTATTTTTGCTCCTGATTCTGAGATGTGGTGAGGAAGAGATGCTTAGATTTATAAGACATGTATTATTCAAAGTTCCAGGCATGGACTGGCTCTGCAGGAATAGCCCCAGGTTTTGGGGTTTTTTTTCCAGAAACTTTCATTCTTCCCTTTACTTTAAAAAAGTGGTTTTTCTCTTCCATTTTTCTTTGTGATTTTAACCCATTCCCTATATGCAATGATAAATTAGAAATATTTGGACATATTTGCAATCCAGTGTAATAATTTCAAGACATATTTGAACTTATTCCCACATTTACCTTTTTTAAAGTTCCCAGGATGTTAAAGAACTTAAGTATCTATGTAGGCATATATACATGTATGCATTTACTTGATCTATATAGCCCTCTATCTCACCATAGTGACTCTGGGTGGCTAACAACACATAACACACACACACACACCCAAAACATCAAACAGCAATACACAACAATTTATTTAATGATGTGTCTATAATATATATATATATACCTCAATGGCTGTCACAAACAACACCCAAAACAATAAAAACATAACATCTCGTAGGCACAGACCAACCTCCTCTCATATGATACATCACCTCATACCATCAAATGAATTTACCCAGGACTGAAACCTAACTGGAAGATAATCTACTTCCTCCAGAGTTCTATGAAGCTGCAATGCAACCATCTTCTCCACGATCTTCCCTAAAACAGGAAGTTTGGAGACAGGGCAAAAGTTGTCCAACCCAGGCAGGCCTGGAAAAAGCTTCTTGAGAAGAGAATGAACCACCAGCTCCTTAAGCATCAAGTGGGATTACCTCCTCAAGGATGAATAAACTACTTCCAACGCCCAACCACATCTCATATTCTGGGAAGCCTTAGTTAACTAGGAGGGACATGGGTCCAAGAGGAAGGTGTTGACAGTTCCAAGAACCCTGTCCAATTCCTTGGGACCAACAGGCTCAAACTCATCCCAGAAAACCAAGCCAAAGTGATTCTCAGTCAACTCCCTGTGTTTTGCCTTAGTGCCAGAGTCCAAATTGGACTTATAGAAGCCCTGCACAATGATCCTTTTAAAAGTATCTCTTTAAAAAGCCTTTATACAAGAGTTTAGCCATCTTTGTAAACAAGCAAGCTTAAAATATGTGTCTTTAATTCAACTGATAATTGTAAGTACTTTGATTTAGAACAATTAACCTGGCTTGTATCTTTTTGCATAGTTTTAAACCTATAAATGTACTCAGACTCCATGCCTAAGGATGAATTTGGTATGTTTGTATGGAAGTATGCATCTTTTCACACATTCAGAGAAAAGGAATATAAAATTTCTTTGGGAGTATAGGATCACAGCCAGTATGAGCTATTCATTAGTCCAATCCTCTGCTTAATGCAGAATTTAACAAACCAGCCTCAGCAGTGATCTTCCTGCTCCCATCTGAAAGCCTGCAGCAAAGGAGAAACTACCACTCTTCTGAACAGGCTGTTCCTTTGCTGGACATTTCTTATCATCAAGCTAGTACTCCTAGTGCTCAGCCTGAATCTTCTCCAGATATGGAAGTTCGCCCACTGAAGAATTCATGGCAGAACTTAGACACAACCAAATCTGGGAAGAATTTGCCCTTTCTTCAAAGAAAAAAAAAATGCCAAGGTTCACATACTTTTCAAAAGGTTTTAGGTGGCCAGGATGTATTTTCTAAGTTTGCTTGTTCTTTTAAAATCCTGACATTTTTATGCCAGGAATTATGAGAAATGCTACAGCCTTTTGAGAGCAGCTTTTCCCGTTGTTAATAGGCTTTCTAGAGTTACAAAATGACAAAGCAACGTCATGTGTCACAAAGTCTTCCAGAATGCACCAGTGCAGAGAAGCAGCGGCTTTTTGAAGAATCTACTGCGGCTGTATGTGTGTTAGACTTCTTAAGATTAAGTAAAGCTAGAAGAGATTCCCTTGATATTTTTCTTCATGCATTTTCAAAAGACAGTGTAATCCTCATCCACCCCACCAGTCTGTCAAATATTTCTTTGGATTTTAAAAAAATTGTTAGGAAAAGATAACAGGCACAAAAAATAGGGAGTAGAACAACACAGGGCTTTTTGAAGAACTATATATCCATATCAGAGAGGTCTTTGATATGAATCTCTAAGGCACATAATGACTGCCCTCCCCGTCACTGAAGCTAAGCTAGCATGATTTTCATAATGAAAGGAACATGGTATATGACTGTAGTAGATAAACTAATGCGCATGCCATAAAATGTATATGGGCACTTTGTTGCAAATGCAGAAGCAGTTATTAATGCTCCACATAATACGTCTACTTGGAAATGATATTGAATTTGTGAAATTCTTCCATTTTAAAAGCCTAAGTAATGAAAAAGTAAGGTCTCCTTCAAACCAAGTTCAACTCCTGATGACTTCATGGACATGGTTCTTGGTAACAATACAGAAATAGTCTGACATTGTCTTCTTTTGGAAAGTTTTTCAACTTCCTAAAAGCCTACAGACATAATATTTGCTGGAGGAATCCTATCCAAGTATTAACCAGGACTCACTTTGTTTAGACAAACTTAGCGAAATACTGCTAACTGCTGAGGTTCCAAAGCAGTTTATTGAAAAGCTATAAAACTATTAAAAATGTTACTATTGTATTAACTTCCTCAGTATTGAAGATTTGTCTTGCCAAGTTAAAAACCTTGCATGTCCAAAAAGATTATTTGCCAAATTTCTGAATAGTTCAAATCAGCCTTTGATCATGTTGGCTGGCCATATGAGAGTGGCAGTACAACACGTTGGAGGACACTCGGTTGGGAACCTCTGGTTTAAAGAAAAATAATACAATGCAGAATGTTATTTCTTCCTCTGAATCATGGCAAAGCCTATAAGCCTTTTGTGAATTATGCATAGACTGCTACACATTTATTTATCACTGACAATATGCTGTATAACTTTGCTTTATTTATGGACTGGACAAAGCCACTGCCTCTTTCAAGAATTATGCAGAGGCCTTGCTAGATTCATGGCTTCAGCAGAGGGTCACTCAGTTTATGAACTGAACAGATTTCCCTAATTCATAAGTTAAGAAACATCCATTTAACATGGGTAACTTCTTTGTTATTGCTAATTCCACAAATAAACAATACTTAACAGGAACCAAACCCTGAAAGAACTGGAAGAGGAAGGAAACTCTAAATCAACATCCCTCCTTATATGAAGCCCTCAGGATGTGTTGAAACTACAACTTTTGGGATCCCCTTCAAGCACTGGCTGTGCTGGCCAGAGATCCTGGGAGATTTCATCCAAATCTTTCTAGATACAGTATACGACACATAAGTATTACACACAGTTCTATCCTGTGAAGTTTTTGAACTGAATTCCCAAGATCTAGTGTAATATCCAGGATGCTGCCTTGGGAAAGTAATGTAACAAACTTTAGCACCACAAGCAATTTTAATATAATGAGGATTGTTTTTCACTCTGTGTTGTTACATTTAGAATGAATCTGTCATTGCCAGGAACACATTGGATACCACCTGAAGGTGAACTCACTCATCCAGATGGGCTGCCAAATTTAGAAAGGAGGTTGACACAACACAGAGCCCTGCATCTCCTACAAACATATGAACCCAGGCCCCCAATTCTCAGCAACAACATACCATCCCAAAATAGTACTACAACCACCATTCAATAAGATGAAAGACTGGGGCAGCAGTTAAGCTAAAGGCCAAGGTATAAACTGCCTTCATCTTTGCCAGCCAGACAAGGAAGAGCCAGCTATAGGGGCCTTGAAAAATAGCAATGGAGCCAGAGTGTGTTAATTTTTGCCCCTTTTCATTTCTCCAGTGATGCGGTTTGGCTTACCTGACACATGCCTGTCTGTGTGGAGTATATTTTAATCTTGCCCTGTGGATCTTGGTATTGTGCTTTTGAGTTTTGATTTATGGAATAGTTAAACATTATCCCTGTGCTATCAGCTGCATGCTAGGAGTACCATATCTGGACTGCAAAGCTCCAGATGATCATTATATGGCAGCAAAGAGATATAGAAAACTCTATTTGCTACAATTTATTTTGCAGCCCAGATGTGGTAGCCCTGCACGTTTTTCTGTCTAGAATTTTATAATCCAGAATAAGTACAAGCTGGGAAATAAGCGAATTCCAAATGGCAGAATATCCCAACTTTTAGAATAGTGGGGAGAAGTGAAATGATTCTCTATGATATATATTCTCACTTTATTTCTATTAATATCAAACTATTTTTATCAATTGTATTAAAACTCCAGCTGCCACAGTTTAGAATAGCTGGTATTCCTGATGGAGCTTTTGTTGCTTATCAAACTGGGGTGGAGAGGTTGTTTTGTTAGCACTTTGTTAAATTTTCAATATCATTTGCTTTCTTTCTACCCTCTTATATTTCTTTCCTGCCATTCAAATCCTTTCTTCCAATTTTCTTTGAGAAAGAAAGATTTGATCATGCATGCAGTTGGATTAGTAATATGCTGTCTTTGAATAATGCTCAGAAATTTCAGGTTGCGCAAAATATTATTATTCAAGGGCAGATAGTCTTTTCTCACCCAAAGTAAAATTTTGAGAAGATCCTCTGGGGAAAACATATCAAACTGATAGATTTGTATGTAGAAGGGGTTTGAACTACATGGTATTGCACTAGTTACTCACTTCTGTATTCAATCCCATTCACCATCCAAACATTCTTGACCCTGTCCTTGTTTTACTACACACACTTCTCAAATAGCCATTCCCACTGAATTCAGTCTACATTTTGGTTTCTCCTGACAAAGCCCGTTTTCACTTTCATATAACAATGTGGACAGAAGCATGCTTATATATGCCATTTTAGCTTCTTTCAATAAACATTAATTACTTGAAACAGCCCATGTATCACCCACTACTTTTATACCAGCATTTAATTGCCTTAAAACTTCTTCATCCATTTCCCCATCTTTAGTGAACATTCTACCAAGGTACATAAATTCATCTTCTTGCTCTAGTTTTGCATCATTTATATATAAGCTGCAATCACTCAGTCCCTTTTCCCTACCAATCTCAACTACTTTGGTCTTTGATACATTAATTTTCAGATCCACATACTTCATTGTATGATGCAATCAATCTAACATTTACTACAAATCATTTGAGCTGTCACCTAACCACTTAGCATCATCTGCGTGTAGAAGTATAGATTCATTGAGATTTCTCATCAACCCATCTCTAATGTCACCACAAACATTCCACATACATTTCTCCATAGAAGTATTAAACAGCTAAGGGGACATCACAGACCCATGTCTTGCTACCTACTTACTGTTGAACCATTTATTAAATATTCCATTTATTTTTAGGTATGCTTTACTTCCATCATATACCACTGTTATCTTATGAGCCCAGCATTGCCTGCATAACACTACACTGTACTTACCAAATTTAGCTCATTATTACCTTTCTATCCTTTTGGTCAGAATTCTGCCAAACACCTTCCCAGACATGTTGAACAAGCTAATTCCTCTGTAACTGTTGTATTCACTTTTGCTGTTCTTTTCCTAAATATATTTTTTTCTTAGTGCAAGGAAATAATAAGAGCATTCTTCCATTTGTCAGTCACAGATATTAAAAACTTGTTAAGCAAGTTGTACAGCCACCCCATAAGCAAACCACATCTATATTTTAACATTTCTCTCATTAACCCCATCTACATTTACAGACTTACTATTTTTCAACATTTTCACAGCATGTATGAGTTCCTTTTCATTCATTTTGTCTTGCATGCCTACATTTATATTATTCATAGTAGGAAAGCCCATAGAGACTACGTTACTGAAAATGCACAGAGGAGTTCATCTGCCATCCTTAAATTTCTTAAGACAAGAGGTGGCCACTATATACCTGCAGCACTCAAATTATTCAAAGCCAAGCCAATAGAACAAGTTCTTTATGGTGCCCAGCTGGGCCCCTTCTCCAATTTTGCCCCAGTAGAACTTGTACAATCCAAATTTCTAAGATCAGTTCTTCAAGTCCCAAAATGTGTCTCTAATGCTCCCCTGTGGCTAGAGATGAACCTCATGAAAGTGGAGGCTACAGTGCGGGTGACCATACTCAATTATTGGCTCAGACTACCCTTTTTCCCCTTGGTCTTGACCCATTAACTGTGAGTGATGATTTTCAGTCCATATGGAAACAGGCAGTGGCAACTAAAATCTCATCCTTGGGCTTCTCTCCAGGTCTTCTACTGAGCATGAAATATAATCAGGCCAAAGCACTCATTAAACAGTGTGTAGCAGACAGAGTGTCAGTTGGATCTAGCCAGGACCCTAACTTTCATTATCAGTGAATCTAACAGTACTCTGCCTCCTCTGTGGCATACTTAACTAAACTCAAAGTCCCTAAACACTGGACGGACTTTACTCTGGCATGATGTCATGCATTCTCCTCAGCTCTCCTTGAAGGCCAATACAAGAAGATTTCTTACCTGGAGAGACAATGTCTCTGTGACTCTAGACACCCAGAAACAACAGGCATGTGCTTTTCTAGTGCCAGTATTACAGAGACATCTGTACTAACCTCATCTCACCATCATTGCATAAGTACCCAGGGAACACAGGACAATTCTACATCTCCCTGCTGCTTTCCGATACCAACCCTGCTACCACATATAATGTTGTCTGATTCTGTGCAACATAAAATTCATTGGATGTTGACCTGTGACATAAACTAGACTTAATGAGCATTTAGTTCACGATAGTAGAGTGCTCTGTAATTTGACAGATATAGTCTTCCACATACTAACCTTTATGCTCCCGTATAGCCATCTAATGCTCCTACTCCTTCTTTTAGATGCTTTTAGAGTCTTGCTTTTTATATATACTTTCTGTTTTATATATGTACATTCTAGATTTTCATAAATTTTATGTATCTATGTTTTTTAATTGACTGTACCCCATGCCCCTTATGCTGGTCTATGACCATAATAAAGATTTGATTTGTTGTTATTCATTTCAGTTCAACTCTTTAACATATCACTGTGTTTTCTATATTAATTAGTAAAATATTTCTTCTAGCATTCCCTCACTTCAGTTTCATCTCAAATCATTTTAGTGCTTATTTTTTTAATTCCACTGCTTGTCTATCCCTCTTCAAAACAATTTATTTCCATTAAAATCACTTTGAATTTTCTGTCCCTTTTTTCATCTTAAACTCTCCTTGTTGCCTTTTCTCTCTACACACATTATCTAATAGGTTTCCCTCATCCTTATTTTTGCAGCAATTTTTCTTACACACACTCTTCTTCATTTATAACTTCTTTCACTTCATCATTCTACCAAACATCTTCATACTTCCCATTAGCGAAAGTCCACACCCTTCTGTAATATAATTCTTTTCACTCTGTTCCAAGCATCTTTTATATTCTTTCCTTAGTTCCACTTTCATTCAGAAGTCTCACAAATAAAATTCAGCTAAATTAATTACTTTAGTGCAGTCTCGAATGAAGTTGTATACACACAGTTTGCAACATTCAAAGCATACACCTACCTACCTAGTTATGCTTATCCCTTTAGGCTTTTTGCCCCTGCTTTTCTGAACCAACAAATGTTTTGCTGCTTTCTTCAAAGCCATAGGACCTAAACAGCATGGTTGTGTTAATATAATGGTTCTCTCAAGTGGCTGTTTGGTTTTTATTCACCCATTTCACTCCTTATACCACTTGTCTGCTTGTATTCTTGTTCCCTTCCCCTTCTGAGTGTGGATGTGTAATGTGCTTTTCCTTCCTGCTGGTCATAGGTGCTAGAAGGTATCATACCACACCTTCCATTTTCATATATTAAAGTGGATGGGATATTCCCCCACCCCCATCTGTATGATTCTGTCCTCCTAATGAGGACAAGTGGGGGAAGATATTTCTATTTCTTCAGCTGAAGCTGGTGAGATCTCTCAATTTTCCAGGTTTTCTTCCTCTCCTTCCTCCAGATACATCTTGGTTAGGGGTTTCCCAAATTCCAGAACTCTCCCATACAGTACATAGTCAGACTTTACAACAGACATAGCAGTACATCTTTTCACTCCAAATGCTAAACCCCATATTTATTAGCTTGCTTACAGAAGAAGATTGACAGATACAACATGGTTAGGTAAGTTAGTTTATTTTAGAGAAAAAACAGGTCATATATAAGCCCCCTGCAGAACAAGAAATCAGATTATTTCTGTATCTGCATTTATATCTATCTATTGTATGTGATCCTTTGGGCCATTATTTTCCTGGTTTGAAAGCTGGACTTATCTAATCAATGCTTGCATAACTGTCTGGCCTGAGAAATATTAGTTAGTTAGTTAGATAGAACCATGCCAAGGTTGAATTAGTATTATCTCAACCTTGGAACACCTTGGAACACTTCAGAACAGTGGTAATCTCCATAGACAATTGTTTGAACAGTAGGTGGCAGCTGTGGTCAGGAGGGCCTTTGGACAAATATATCTTGTGCACCATTTGTGCCCTTTCCTCAACCAGGAGGCCCTACAGGCAGTCACTTACACCCTGGTCATCTCACAATTGGACTAATGCAATGTGGTCTACATGGGGCTGCCTTTGAAGACCATCCAGAAGCTACAGTTGGTTCAAAATGCAGAAGCATAAGCAGTAATGGGCACTTCTCATTGTGTTCATGTGTCACCACTGCTCTGAAAGCTACATTGGCTGCCAGTTGGTTTTCAGGTACAATTCAAGGTGCTGGTTGTTACTTTTAAAGACTTTCATGGCATGGGGGGACCCTACCTAAGGGATCATCTTTCTCCCATTGTTTCTGCCCACCCAGTATGTTCGGGCAGAGTGGGTGCACTCCAGGTCCCTTCTATTAAATGTTGTCATCTTATGGGACCTAAAGAGCATGCTTTCTCTGTTGTGCACCCAGTCACTGGAACCCCCTCCCCCAAGATACAAACAGTGCCCTCTCTCACACAGTTCTGAAAAGCTTTAAAACCTGGCATTGATCCTAGGCCTGAGGTTAACGTGTTGGGGAAGTGACCCCTGTTCTTGTTGTTTTAGTCTGGGTTATCTTGTTTCTTTTTATTTATATTTTTAATTGTTTTAATTACTATTATATTTTGAAGCTGCCCAGAGTCTACTGGAGTGGGTGGCTACATTAAATCTAAAACAACAACATCTGCCTATCTCAGGTCCTTAGGAGTTGATAGGGGGATAAAAATGCCAAATCCAGTCTAAACATCTGGCTGACTATGCGACCAACCATAATGATGATGATGATGATGATGATGATGATGATGATGATGATGATGATGATGATGATGATGATAATAATAATAATATATATTCAACCTCAAATTCATCCCACTTTCCACCAAGATTCATAAGGGGCAAAAAGGGCATTCTAAGACCAGAAAGCAATAAAGTAAAACTGAGTATTCCCATCATATTTGTTAGGAAAGGAGATAGGTACTCAGTGATAAAAGGGCTACGGGGCTGCCACTGCTCCACCATTACCTGCCAGGTCTTAGTCAAGTTATAGTAGATTCTGCCCATTTGTTTGTCTAGCTGGTTCATCATCTGGATTAATTGTTCCATCTGAGTTCTGATATTGGAGCGGGACACTAGTAACTTGATCAACAGTTAGTGAGATTATAATAATTTACCTATTGGTGCACACACTCCGCTCATAGTGATGGGAATAAAAATGAGCTGATCTTAACATCAGGCTTCCTCCAGGCAAAGATGGAAATCTCAACTCCCCAAACACTGTATCCTTATTCAGGAACTGAGTTAATCAATGGAAGGTTCATGGACACTACTTGGCTTCTGCAGACTAGAATGAAATTTTATATATATATAAAATAAAAGTCTGTCTACTGCAGTTCACAGCAAAATCTATATGTATACAGAGAGACAGAGAGACAGCGAGAGAGAGAGAGAGAGTGTCTTACCAGAGTTGAGCATGGATCTGTTCTTCCCTATCCAGACTCTCACAGTCTCCAGACACTGGAAAAAGACTTTGACAGCATCACTTTGTTGGCCCAAGACCAAGATGTACAACTGGGTATTATCAGCATACTTGATAATACCTGACACTGAACAATTAATTACCTCACCCAATGATCTCATGTAGGTGTTAAACAGAAGGGTTAAGTATATTAAGATGTGAGGCATTCCCACAAGTTAGGGCCGTCAGGCTGAATCTCTCCCTACCACACCAACTGGAATTGCCAACAGAGAAAGAGGAGAACCACTATAGCTTAGTGCTGCTCACTCCCAATTCTTGTAGGGGATCCAGAAGAATATCATGATCAATTGTATCAAAAGCCACTGAGAGATGAAGGAGAACCAGAACCAGTAGTATCACTTGTGCCCTGGCTCCACCAGAGGTCATTGACAAGTGCAGTCAGTGCTGTCTCACTACCACAACTTTGTCTTAAACCTGACAGAAAAGGGTCCAGATAATCTGTTTCCTCCAGGGCTCTCTCAAGATACTGCTCTGACCACTTCTTAATAACCTTCCCTAAAAGGGGAAGATTGGAGACTGGATAGAAATTGTACAGTACTGGTGGGTCTGATGATAACTTCTTGAAGAGCAGGTAGACCACATAACAATTATCACAAGATGGAACTACTGTTTCCTGTTTCACCAACTTATTCCTAATACTAATCATTTTTTCAAACAGGGCTTTTACTTTCCTACAGTCATTCTATTTTGGCTTTAGTTTCTTATTTTCTTCCATGTCCATTTTTCCCAAATTCCATTCTTGATACTACCAAATAATAATCTGGCCTATATTCAGAATGTCTCATCACCCTTGTATTCTTCACTAATTCTTTCAATCTTCGTCATAAACAATCAAATCAATCATACTTGTGAGAGGACAGCTGGGTGATTGAACTCATTTGGGCTCTCACATGTTTTTCTTGTCTTGCACATAGACTTACTTTAAAAGGACATGTGTGAGGGGAGGGTGGTTTTAAGAAGGCTGACTAGACAAAGTAGCTGATCATAATGGTAGAAGTTATAGCTAAAGTTTGTAGTGAAATGTAATGAAGATGGAAGAGTGCAGAAAATGTTATCAAGGAGAACTCCAGAGCTTTGGAAGAAACTTGAAAACCCAGGAGGAGCAAGGGTTGGAAGTTCCTTTCTTGCATGGTTCTGGAAGGACCAGCGAGATGAACCACAGCTGGGCATTGAGGCAGCAACTGGCCCAGTAAGATATATCACAACTGACTATTGAGACAGGATCTAGGCCAAGGAGAAGGAAGTCAGCAGATTAGGGACAAGTCAGTAAAAGCATTCAACTGGTTACTTTGGTCAGTACTGAAGGGTGTCAGTAAAATAATGCCAAAAATTCTAATAACTGTAGTCCCTTCAGTAACAGGGAAGCTGTGCCAAGTAAAGAAGGGCAGAGACCAGTTGCCTTGCCACTTGCTTGGTCTGAAGCAGTATCAGTTCCTGCAGTAAATTCCAAGCAAGGGGAGGAAATTCAGAAGTCAGTTGTGGAGAAATTGCAGCAGTTGCCAAGCCAGCCCAGCCATCCAGCAAGCTAGTGCCATCACAACTAGCAATAATGGAGGGTAGTAGCAAGGGAAAGACAAAGAATTTTCAACCCTCTGGCTGAGATCCTGGCAATACACACCAGTAGAGGCATTAACCTACAAAGGTGTGCAAAGAGAGGAGGAATTCAACTTCCCACATAGGTCCACCAGTGGTGGAAAACAGGAGAGCAAAAGGGACTGGAATGGGAGGGCAGGGGGGGATAAACAATTAAAGAAAACATGTAGTTACTAAAATCTAGTGGCAAGGAATCCTAATACCTGGAACAGAAACAGCCAAACTGGCTTGTTGCAAGAGAGAGGAAAGGTCAGGAAAATCAAATCCCTGCAGCTTTGTCATCTAAGAAATAGCTGTTTCTATCTGGGAAAGCATTCAAGGCTGCAGCAACCAGCCAGAGAGGTAGCCAAGATGCTACACTGGCATTATGCTCAGAAGCATTGAGAGAAGGGCAGAGAAATACAGCTATAGAGAAAGAGGTGGTAGTGATATACTTAACTATACACTAAACTATTTGTTCATGTTTTGCACTAATAAAAACAATTTCATCAGAAAGAATTTTCTGTGTTCCCTTAGATGTACATCATCCAAATGAAAGGACTTGTGTAACTCCCAACATATACTTTTCCCCCCATACTTATGCATGAATATTTATGCTTAAGCCACATATTTGAAAGAGATAGTTGTCTAAGCAGATACTCACCAGTCACCCTTCTCATCAATCCTTGGGTCTACAAATAACAGAATCACACTATCTGTACTCTCCCTTCTTGTTCTCACTCATCTGTTCATGTCATCTGGATTGGTGACTTCATTCAGATTATTGCACAATTTTCTCCTAAATTTATTTCTGGTTTTCATAATTAAACTTAAACCTTCATTTCCCAGCATATATCATATCAACTCTCTGCTTTTCATCTTCCTTCCTTCCTTCCTTCCTTCCTTCCTTCCTTCCTTCCTTCCTTCCTTCCTTCCTTCCTTCCTTCCTTCCTTCCTTCCCTCCCTCCCTCCCTCCCTCCCTCCTTCCTTCCTTCCTTCCTTCCTTCCTCCCTTCCTTCCTTCCTTCCTTCCTTCCTTCCTTCCTATCAATCCACACTTTTACCAGTTATTAATCTTACATATAAATATTACATAGATATTAATCTCTGCCAACCATCACAACTTTGTTCAATCAGGGCTTTCATATAATGCTTTTTAGTAAGACAGAGAAAGTATAGACCAGATCAGCAACCTTAATTATACCTGTGCCACATGCATCATTCCTTGTTAATTATAAGAACAGCATCAGTCAGTTTTAGCACATTTTCCTTACAAGCGCAAACAAAACCAGGTTTAACCTCAAGCATGCTCATACTTTCTATGCAAACTAGGATCTTTAATCTAGAGACTAGAGATTATTTTACAAGCCAACATAGTGTGCCTATGTCTCTCCACCTAGAAAATACATGTAGTAAGCTAGCATATACCTGGGATCAGGTTGGCCTATGTCAGTATCATCCCAGATTGCACAAAGGGAACAGTTACTTGAAAATACCCCATTTAAAAAACTTTCAGATGGTTAAGCCCTGATGCCTGAAGTGAGAGAGAACCAAAGTGGCAAAGTGGATATTGCTCAAGGACAGGAGAAATCTACATTCAAGTCCATCCCTAGATATGGAAGATCACTGGAAGACTTTAGACCAGTCACATTTTCTCAGCCTATCCAACTTGTTGTGATGGGAAAAAATGGAGAAAAGAATGCTATACAGGCTGCCTTGAACTCCTGAGGAAAGGCAGGGCATAAATCTAACAAAATAATAAAATGAGGAACAATAGTTAGTTGCAAGATATTCCGTCTTAATGTCAAAGTGTTCATTTCTAAAATTATATATAGTCCTATAATCCCATAGAGAGCTTATCTACTACCCAGTTATACACATGAAAATTGCAGTAATTCTGCATCATTATCATTACCATCCACTTCTACTTCATCTGCTTGAAATAAACCAGTGAGTGAGTGGTTTATGTACAGTGTACCCTAGATCTCAAAGTAGTATTGGAACTGTACCATTTCATGCTGCAAATTGTGGCTGACAGCAACCCTAACCCTGAAGTCGTAACCTGAATTCTTCTCATTAAAATTGTGTGTATGCGTGTCTGTGTGTGAGAGAGAGATTGAGATCAGAGAAAACTAGGTATTGGGAGAACAGTTCTAGCTGGTTTCAGCACTTTCTTTCCTATATGAAGGGACACACACACAGACAAACAGCTGTATATCACTGCAAATTGGTAGAGCTACAAACAGGTTTACTGTCACAGGAAGGACTCTATACTCTGATGGCAACCATTTGGAAAGGCGAGCCTCTGCTGTATCCTTTTGATAGGATGCTTGAATAATATATCTGTGGCTTCAATGTACTGGAAATGTACATAGCTGTGCCATTCATTATTAAAATATACAATTTAATATAGTACACAGTCTTTACTGGTCAAATGTAATCTTAAATTCAAGATGGAGATGAGAATGAATAATTAGTTTTGTAGACAGCAATGTCATCGCTATATAACCTCATATTTTGCTATTCAGGGCAGGTAATAGGAATCATTTTTCAATCTGGTGCTCTGGGAATATGTTGGATTACAACTTCCATTGTCTCAGTCAGCATGAGATAGCAAGTTATACTGCTTGGGGATGGTGGCAGTAAGTTTCATGTTAAGGAAGAGTGATTTGGATCTTCTTAGTGCCAATGTACTTTTTGTCAAAGATCCAAGCAGAACCACACAGGGTGGCATTTGCAAACCAAAGCATACTGATCAACCCATTTAATAGTCTATCATTAAATCAGTCAGAAAACCCCTACAGCTTAATGGGAAATTAAGTCATTAGTCAGCAGGTAAATGGATATGTCCAGGTGCCTTCATTGTCATTTAGTCATGCCATGTGTTGTGTTGCAGAATCATTACATGCATATCTGAAATTTAAAAAAAAAAAAAGTGCATTCCTTTAAAGCAGTAGTGCAGTTAACCCCATTTTATCTTTAATAGATTCTTTTCAATAAATTTCCCCTTCTCAAGCACTTGCTGTTAAATGGTACAGAATAATTCCTATTGCTTGTTGTATAATCAAACCTAGAAATCAGAGTCATCGAACATGCCCAACTGCTGCAGAATCAAAGCGCTGTATCATAGAAAAAGTGAGGAATATAGTTAAGATGGAATTCACTGCTAGCAGTCGTGATAATGGCTATCAATTTGAATGGTTTTAAAAGAGGACTGGGCACATTCATGGAGAATCAGACTATCAATAGCTACTAATATTAATGGTAGCTTACGATGTCCTGAATTATATGCCAGTTATTGCAAAGTGCTAGTGGAAGGTAGTGCTCATCTTCCAGGTCAACCTTATGAGCTTTCCAAGAACATCTAGTCAGCTACTAAGTGACACACAAGGCTCAAATAAATAGCCCTATTCCTGGTCCAGCAGGACTTTTCTTAAGTTCCAATAAGTCAGTAACATTCTACACAGTAGGAAATAAGTATTTGTTAAGCAGCATCTGCAGTTGGAAAGAGTGGGGAGAGAAAAGAATGGATTGAGACATCTTTCACTTTGAGTATTAAAAATAAAAGGTGATATTAATCTTTTACCACATTTATTGTCCACATTTATTGAGGAATGGGTTTCACACAATTATAACTATTACAAAAGCTGTGACAGAAATTTACCTGAGCTGTATTCATTCACTCTACTTTTTCTGCTTTAATAAGCAGTTTGCTGACTTGCGCTGCTGCTGAATGCTCTGCTCTTTATCTGTAGGAAAAAACACCTTCTTTAACATTGAATTCTTCCCAACAAAATTTATTTTTTGTTCTCATAAAACAAGGATATTTGGTGTATAGCACAAATTCTCAAGCAAAACTCATTTATAGGCTTTATAAAAATAGCAAATAGTCCAGTAACAGGACTGTTGTTAAACTATACTGTGTTCAGATGAAATTTTAGCCCACCTGCTGATTCCCTTTCCATTTTCTTTCCTCACAATAACTGAGCTGCAGTTTCAGCTGAAGATGAACAACTTTTCTCCTTCTGGAATTACAAATTTGTCTGATTTTCAAATTTTAAAACCTCAAGTGTTCAGCATTTACATGTGGATGAAGGTAGATGGAATAATAAATGTTCAAATCACCTGGACCAGAAGGAAAGGTTCATTCCATCAGATCAGTTTGACTCCTAGTAACTATATGGACAGATGTGTTTGCCATCTTAATATATCTTTAGCATTATTCTTAGCTCTTTCAAGAATGTTCCAATAATTTCTTTGAACTTGTCCATCTATTTTATTTATTACAGTATATTCTCTTTCCCTTAACCTTGACAATCTTTTTTTTCCCCTACTGTAGCATCCATTCAGATTAGATGCCCAAAATATGTGCAGTTCTGCCTGCTGATCATTGCCTCAAGGGATCATTCAGTCTTAGTTTGGTTTTGGACTGATTGATTGCTTTTTCTTGCAATCCATGCCACTTTTAGCAACCATGATTTGAAGGCATCTACTTCACTCTTTCTTAGTGACCAGCTTTCATAAGCCCATATCACCACTGGAAAGATAATTGTTTTAGCTGTTCTAGTATTTTTTGTTATTAAAAAGTCATTTTCCTTCATGTCTTGTTATTGCTTTCCATCCTAGGAATTTCAGTTCTCCAGAACACTGTCCATCTTTATCTATTTTTGAACCCAAGAATACAAAACTATCATCTTCTTCACAATCAGCTATAAGTTCATTAAGCATACACATTTTCATTACCTTCATCTTTTACTATCAACATTAATTAGGATTTTGTACTTTCCATTTTTATTTTCATAATAAAGTCTTAAACTTTACTTTACTTTTAGCTAACAAGACGGGGCCATTTGTATTCCAAAATGTTGGTGTTTCAAGCTCCAATTCATCCTTGTTTCAGTCTCTTACTTATTCTTAACCAGTCTGGGAGGGGGCTGTTTTTTGTTTTTCCCCTCAAATTCTTATACTAGTTTCTTATTCATATAAGCATTTTTCAGAAGAATGTTCAGGTATTTTAGCACATCAGTTAGCCTTAGTTCTACTGTTTGGCATGATCTACACAGTCAAAAATCCTGTTATACCAAATGAAGCAAAGATAGGCCTCTTTAAAATTCTCTTGTTTTCTCCATCTTATGTTAGCTACATAATCTGATTTTGTGTCCCCTCTGTTTTTTTCTGAAACCAGGAAGGAAATTGTCTGAGGGGTTCAATTCAGGAGTTAAGAAGGATATTTTTTCCTCTAAGTCAGGAGTTTATACTAGGCCAGGGATTGGGCAAAGTTTTTCTATGAAGGGCCAGATCCTGCCCCTCCTCCATGGGCATGGATGGCAGGTCTACAGGCCAAGGAGCATGGCAGCTATTGGACAGCACTGACCCACCAGCAAGGATACTGCTGATAGGGTACCACTGCCCAGGATGCCTCGCCTCCACCCCTCAGCCCTTCTGCTCATCTACCCATGCATTCTTAGTAGACAGGCTGCATAAAAACAGAGAACAGGCCAGATTTGGCTCACAGGCCATAGTTTGCCAACCCCAATCTAGGGTATTAGTTATTCCATTCAATTTTGTGTCCTCTGTAAATCTGATAACCAATCCCTCCATCATTTAATATAAATAATTACTGAACATATTAAAGAGTAAAGGAGCCAGTGCTGAATCTTGTGATACCCCACTTGATACCGATTTTGCTAATCAGCATGTCCTGGGATATTTTGTCAAATAATGCATAAACGTTTGGCCAGACTATTAGTCAGTTCCTTTGGTACATCAGGATGCTTATAATATTACTTGCACAGCTGTAAAAAAGGCATTTGGGGACAAGTTAGATCATGCTACCTTTGAACAGTGACACATCACACTGATGATTATATAAATTCTATTTTTTAATCTTCTTATATTAGCACTGTATATTAGCACTGTAAGCCACTCAGAGTTTCTGGAATTGGAGCTTCATATAAGAGAAGGAAGGAAGGAAGGAAGGAAGGAAGGAAGGAAGGAAGGAAGGAAGGAAGGAAGGAAGGAAGGAAGGAAGGAAGGAAGGGAGGGAGGGAGGGAGGGAGGGAAGGCAGGAAGGCAGGAAGGCAGGAAGGCAGGAAGGCAGGAAGGCAGGAAGGCAGGAAGGAAGGAAGGAAGGAAGGAAGGAAGGAAGGAAGGAAGGAAGGAAGGAGTTACATTTTGTTATGTTACATTACAAAGTCACACATTAAATACCTGAAATGATATTGCACAGAAAAAAATCAAGGGTGCATGACATGCAATAATGAATTTAAATTACAGGAAGGCAGATTACAATTGAATGTTAGAAAAAAAGCGGGGGCAGGTCCCCTTCATTAGATGTGTTCAAACAGAAGCTAGGCAGCCTTTCAGAGACGCTTTAATTTTGGATTCCTATTTATCCGTAATGGGGGTTAAACTCTGGCCTAAACAGTTCCTTCCAACTCTTATGATTAGGCTTTATATATGTATGATTCTAATCCTCTTTATAAGATTGAAAGTTTAACTAATTGAGGAATCATTTCAGTAATCGACATCTACATTTCCCCTTTTCAATATAGTTATATATACTGATCTTTCCCAATCTCTAGGGCACAGAGTCTTATTCTGTTGACAAAGAGTGTTGGCATTTTAACTGCTTCTTGCCCTGTAACTTCAAACAGTTCAGTGATCATTTCTTCTGTGCTTTCCTTTTTGACAGCTGGTCTATTGCCTGTCATATCACTTTCTGTTGGAGTTGATTCCTGAAAGTATTCTTTCTACAAATGTTTCAGTTGTTCTGTAAGCCCATTTGCAAAAGGTTTTGGTGTTTTCAATTTTCTTTTACCTTATGTTTGCTTAACAGATCTCTTCTGTGAGTCTCCTTGAGAATTCTTACTTCAGCCATAAATTTTCCCTTGATTTCTCTGATCTTCTTAAGGATATTTCTCATTGAATTATTCTTATCATATTCATCTATTTGTTGCTATTTTTGACTGAGATATATTTCCGTGCCTTTCTTGCTTGACATTCAAAGTCTGTGATATTATATATGTCTTAACATTATATTATATAATGTGATCTTATACATCCTTCTTATTGCCCAGTTTTTATCCTCCATCTTTCCCTGGCTATTATGACAGCCAGTTCAGAAAGCCACTTGGATCCTTTCCTGCTTGAAAGGATTTCCTTATTCTGCTTTGGTTTTTCTAATGTCTCTTAACTCTTCCAGTAACTCTTCAGGGTAATTTTGAGGTCCTAATTTATTTCTCACACTGATCTTGTATTTTGATTCTGTATTCTCAGGGTACGTGTTACTGGCACACTTACTTTTAACTAATTTTAATCCCTACATTTGACATCATTATTTCTACTTTGATGATTTAAGTTTTCCTTGGTTAACACTTCTTACATTCCATGTCCTGATTCTTATAAAGTGAGGATTTCCATTATTATTACTGGTACTAGCAGTGACCAGACTTCTTTGTGGCTTGGGTCTAGCCATGTCTGACCTCCAGATCTACCCATGAAAGTTCTTTGCTCTTTCTTAATAATTAGAAGAATGCCTTCTGACCAGGAAGTCTTATCACCCAATACCAAACTCATCTAAATGTTCAGCCTGTCCAAACAGCTGAGGGTTTTTGTTTGTTTGTTTGTTTGTTTGTTTGTTTTTTTGGTGGGTTTGCTTTGCTTTGCTTTGCTTTGTTTTGTTTTGCCTTGGTTTTTTTGAGCAGCAGTATGGAAGTAGTTTGGCATTGCCTTCTTCTGTGTTCAATTTTGGAGTTCTTTCTCCTGTATAATTTCTCTCAGAACAGCAATACACTTGCCCTCCCCTTCTGGGGTTTAATCTTAGTTTCCCCATATCCTTTCAACTAGTAAGGATAACCGTACCTGACACTCACAGTCCCTCCTGCATGATTCTCAGTCTCACTGAAGTTATAAGGCATTCCAACACATAAGATAGCAATCCCTAGCAGAAGAATGGGGAATAAGAGACATTAAACTGAAAAAAAAAATTGGATATTATAATATTGCATCTGAGGTTTTCCCCATCCCTAGGACAGAAGCAGGCAACGTAGTCCCCTCCAGATATATATATATATTTTACTACAAACTGATGATCGCATATTAGTCATGCTGCGACAGTGATGAAAGAGAAGTTTAAAACATGAGAGACAACAGGTTCCCCTAGATGAAAATGATGGCACATAGGGAATCATAGTACCAAGCTGTGATTGGTACTGAAATTCCTAAGCCCCTTATTAAAATTTTATGTAAACTAAAGGAAGCAAATTATGTTACTGCTTTTCTGCCCATTGATACAGAATATACTAGAAATTAGGATGATTGTTACACACACCCATCAAATTAGTCAGATAAAACATGAATTTACATATAGATTTTGTTCTTCTGTTTCCTAACTAAAAGGCCAGTGGTTCTAGGAGATATTTTAGCATTTTTCAGATCAAAATTAGCAAGTACCACAATATTGAGAAAGTATCACTGTACATTCATTGTGCATCCAGTGCTTCAAGCACCCAAGAAGATTATGCAATGCTTTCCAGCTTTTCTAGTTAAAGAAATCCACTGAAGATATTTTTCCTTAAATAAAATTTGAAGCTGTCACTGCTCAACAGACCTCATAAGGGTCACTCTAAAAAGCCTGCTATAAGGCTTATATTGTGCTCACCTTTAGAATGTACTTCTGATTTACAGAAATGTACACTCACCTGTTTTTTCCACGTTCTTCCATTGTTTCATCAGGTCTTCAATTAACTGCTCTTCAACTTATTTCTATATGACTTTTTATTGTATACAATTGTCTCACTGGATTTCACATTAAATCTAGACCACATTCATCAAGGGGAAGTCATATTTCAGTGATCAAATGCATTTCAGTACTCAGTGGATCTCAGATTCTATCCCTGGGATTTCTAGATAGAATTGGGAAAGAGTTATTAAAGGCTAGATGGAGCAGTGTCCTGGCTCACTGAGGCAGTTTTTTATATTCTACCATCTCCCAAACATGCTAACAATTTCATTCCACTCTTCAAGAGTGTTACTGAATTCTGTTTATACTCTTCCTTCATTTTTAAAGATAGAGAATGAGATACAGTACTATCAGATCAGATTTGAAGAGGATTTATGGGCTTCTTCTTCAAAACTTTTCCTCCTTTTTTTTTTAAAGGAAGGCCTGACTAGGCAAAGAAAACAAAATGAACTTGGTCCATTTGACCTTGCTTAAAAGACCTCCCCTTGAAGATATCCCAAGACTTGCTTGAATAATGAGACCTGTCATGAGGGAGGCTGATAAAGACTGAGTATTTGACACTACAACAATAACATTTCATCATTGCTAAAAGTGTTCCTGATAATGTACCCAGGGATCATGCATGACTTATTCACATAATGGCACTAGCCCTCATTCAGAATAGTTTCTGTGAATGCTGGAATACAGGCCAGTGAAGCATTTCTGTTTCATCAGTGAAGACATTATAGATGGGTTACAACAGAGCACCAGCTACATCTTGCCTGCTGAACCAGGCAAGGACTCAAAGAGTTTAAAAAGTTCAGCCAAGAAAATTTTCTCATAAGTAGAATAAGTTCATTAAAATAGCCATACAAAGCAGATTATGTATAGCTCACTATAGATAATATTCAGTTCCCACTATGAGCAAATTTAGGGGGACAAAATGTTGACATGATAAGCATGACGTTCCAGGAAATTTGAATTCCTGATCACCTTATAATAAACATTAAGAGGAATAAAATCAGCCAGATGAATATTCATTGTCAATTAATATTCAGTCTTGTTCCATTCTTTTCTCCATTATCATCCATCACGGGAGATGTTGATTTTTCAAGGCTTCGTATACCGTTTGGATATAAAAGACTCTTCAGAACTGCACAGCATAGAAAAACACAGGGCCCTTCTACTCATGACTTCTGGAGTTTAAGGGCAAAACCCTCAAACATCTTTCCAATAGCTGTTAGAGTCCTCAATATTATGCTCAGAAGCCCCAAATCAGAATGAAAATCCATGACACAGTGATGATCCTTTTTCCCCTTGGATATTCTGCTGATTTCCAGTGCAGATGTCCCAGATATTTTTGGTGCCATTAATTTGTTGCTTTGTTCTTTCCTCATTTTGTGCTTTTCTGTATTCTGATATATATAATACATACATGCACATATACAAATTCTTGTTATCTAGGGGTGTACACCTGTACATGTACATGAGTATATATGACACACACATAGGGGTATGTATGTATCTATTTATGGAGGTTTAAGTGTTATACTGAAGAAGTTAAGGTTGCAATTCAGTGGACCGTTTCATCCTGCAATCTGTCCTTTCACCTTTCCAGTGATGAAACCTATAAGCTGAAATTGTTATGCTTGTGTTCAAACCATAAGTGAAAGTGGTTGAAAATCTTTTCACTACTGGCATCACGTAGTTTCAAATATGTTTAGCTTTGACAATGGGAGAAAATTGGGAGAGAGGAATTGAGAGATTCATTAGTCCTCTGAAGAAGCTGATTTATATAAGAGACTTTCTCGATCAGGTTTTCAATTAAGTGAGTCCAACAACCCTCCACCTCCAGTTGTTTAGCAATGTGTATGGATGACTTCCATACATAGTCAGACTATTGAAACTTTATATTAATATGTTTTAATGCATAATGTGGCCTGCATGATTTCTAAAATGCAAAAGTTAATCATCCTTGCCAAATCGTGGGCAAAGAGACAGGTCTTCAGGGTCCTTTGAAACATTAGTAGGGTACGCACTGTTCAAATCTCAAGGGGAACCTCATTGCAGACGGCAAGCACCACTACACAGAAGGTGCACATCTAGGGTACCGAGAGATGGCATTGTTTAATTGAAGGAACCCAAAGCATTCCTTCAATTAAACAGTGAATTCCAACCCTGCCTGATCAGATTGGCAGGACAGATTATTATGGGCAGCAGGCAGTCCCTCAATTAACCAAGCCCTGTGCCATGTAAAGTTTTATCAATAATGACCAGCACCTTGAATCACACCCAGAAGCAAACTAGCAACCAATGCAGGTCATGAAGCAGAGGTGTTACATGGGTATACTGAGATATGCCCATCACTGCTGCTGCATTCTAAAACAGCTGAAGCTTCTGTGTGGTCTTCAAGGGCAGCCCCACGTAGAGTGCATTGCAGTAGTCAAGCCATGAGGTGACCAGAGCATGAGTGGCAGTCTGATCTAGAAAAGGGTGCAACTGGCACAATAAATGAAGCTGTGCTAAGGTCATCATGGCCACAGCTGCCACCTGCTCATTAAGCAGGAACTGAAAGTGCAGGAGGAGCCTCAAATTGTGTACCACCCTTGAATGGGTAAGTGCCACTCCATCCAAGGTCAAAGATGGAATATCCCCATATCTAGGTGGCTCAGACACTCACAGCCACATTGTCTTGGTAGGTTTGAGTCAGAGACTTAAAAACCTTCAATAGTTCCAAGCCTTTTACAATAATACAATTAAAACATCATTAAACATATATACCGAGAAAATACCCTATATCCAAGTAGCCACATATCAGCACAGTGAATGCTGCAATCCAATCACAAAAAAATATAAAAATAACAACAACTGCCAAATGTTCATTCAAACAATGTCTTAATAGCCTTTTAAAAAAAGAATCAATATAGAGGGGCAGAGTATTCATGAAGGCCATTACAGAGAAATATTGTCTTTATTATAACATGTAAAGTTATGCAGCATAAACTCTTCTTTATAAGATTGAAAAATCCTCTGCTTGCATAGATAGTGGTCTGACCATATGACCATTTATCAGGAACAAATAGCTCAAAATTATTGCAGGTTGAAGTTTTTCCACCCTTAACATGTAAGAAATAATTGAGTAAAAGACATTCTTGCTGCTTCAAAATATTTTCAATCCGTAATATTTGATTATATACTTTTTCTTCTTTCAGTGAAAATTAAAAACACCAAAACTCTTACCTCTGCTTCCTTTAAGCAGAATGGGACTTAAATGTTCATGACATGTTGCTGCAACAACATATCCAAACCTACTACCAATAGTTATAAGATAAAAGTCTCTTTGTAAAGTGCCCATCCAGAAGTGAGACAGATTATTAAGGATGGGCATGATTTTGGAAAACAGGAAACAAATTAAAATCTGATATTTGAAGATTGTAGTAATCAATAGCTACAGCAGATGGCAGGAACTAACTAAACTTGGCTGATGTAAAAACTAAGAATGATCAGAACTGGTTAGTACTTGAACAAGACACCAACAGGAAATACTGGGGCTGAAAGTTATTTGGAAGTAAAAAAATAAAAAAGAAGAAAGCAGCAATTGCAAACCGATGGCTCCCTTATTAATTTTATCCCCTCCTATTTTGTGTGTTTTTACAGTTTTTTTATGTGTAATTGTTTTTATGTATTTATTTTTTTAATTGTTGTATGCCGCCCAGAGTCACCTTGTGTGAGATGGGCAGCTATATAAATTAAATAAATAAATAAATAAATAAATAAATAAATAAATAAATAAATAAATAAATGTGGTTTGCCAAAAAAGAGAGAGAGAGAGGTGTCTAGTCATTAAAATTAAAACATGGTTTGAGGAAATTTTTACTATTGTAATAATCAGTACAATTTAATTTCTAGGAATAACTTCATAGAATTTCCACTTTTTAAAACCAAACAGTTGGGTATATATTTGCTAATTACATGTCAGCAGGTAAATAAAATAATTCAATGGCATGACTTGGGAAGAATGCACCTTCTTCTCATTGTTCTTGTTAGACAAGCAGAATGTAAATGGGCTAAAAGCTGTATCTTTCTCCTTAAGTAAATATGTGTACATGTCATGATTTACATTGCAGTATAAACTGACAATTTTCATTCACAAAAACCTGTAGGAAATAAGGTCAAACTAAACTCCTGGTGACTTTGTGGACATGTCCATGCAAGCGAAGAAGTGGTTTTCCATTGTCTTATTTTAGGATGTTTTTCAATTTCTACAATAAATAAGATTCACATTTAAAAAAAAGAAAAAGGGAAGAGTTTAGCCATTGAGTAATTTAAAACTATATGTTATTAACTTTTCAACCTCAGTATTGCATTAGCACTTTTAATACAGACAATAGAGGGCTAAATGAATCAATAGTCTGATTTGATCCAAGGCAGCTTTCTACATTATCTCCTAATCAAGGGCCCTTCCTGTTCTTATCCCAGAGAAATGAAATGTGGCTACACTGCCTGGGAATATCCTTAAACTGTTCTTTATGAACTAGTATAGCGGGATGTAGTTCCGCATCCTTTCAACCATGTGTCAACCTCTGTCTCAGATTGGTGAAGAACTGTTTAAGCGATTCTAAGTCTATAGATGATGAGTCATACATTTCCATCAAATCTGCATGATGTTTTGTGTTTTGAAGAGCTATCTGGAAAATAAACAGCAGGAAAAAACAGTTGACCCATCTGAGGGTGAGGGCAGTGTTTCTAAATCTGTTAGAATTGGGTGGAAGGGGGGCAAGGAAGACTTCTGATGTAACCTGAATATTTGGTATATGGCTTCCTATATTTCACACAAATCCTAGATATGTATGTAGGTCTGCTAACTTTTTAGTGACTCCACAATGATGACATTAACAAAAACTGGCATTCAGAAATCTAGAAAATGCAATTTTTTAGCAGAAAGATTACTGGATGGGGAAAGCATTTTTTTCTGCTTACTTTGATTATAGCCTATCTTCAAAGAAAACGAGGAAAAAAAGGAGAGCTGTAAAAATGAAGCACTAGCAACCCTAGGGAAAAGGGAAGGCAGATTAATGCTCTCAATGAGCTCAGAAACTATATGCACAAGATTTATAGACAGGCCGTTAAAAAATGTTGGGTGCTTCCATGCTACCATTGCTCATGTTCCCCTCCCCAACAGTGAAGATGCATACAAGAGGCATAGACTTCCTTCTCAGTTGCAAAATAGTAGTGCAAAACACTGATACACAGGAGGTGTCAGCCTCTATGACTTTCAATGTCTTCAGCCCCAAACAGATATTTCAAAGAGATTAAGAACTGAAGGGAACATATGATACCCATTTCAAGTTGAGACTTCAGATTTAATGAAGGCTGTATCAAAATGAGACATGATCCACATCTCAAATTACATTTGTTTAGCCCATCAGAACTTAATAAATCACAGTAAACATTTAATAAATATTTATCTTCTTTTAATCGCCATTTAGTGCTTTCTCTCTGATCTTCCCATTCCCTTAATGGCTCACTCACATATTTATTAAATGTAATTTCAATTTCTTAAATAATCAATATATCTTTTTCATTTTTATAATTCCAGCTCTGTTGAACTTTTCCAAGATTTAATTAAGATTAAGTTTTAATCTTTAATTCCGATATAGAAATTGCTGCTTATTCACTATTAACTCATTATTTTGCAACTTCATTTGGTATTAAATCTTGGTTGGCAACCTACAGAAGCTCAACAGCATTTACAGCACAGATGTTAACAAACACCAAGGGAATCATTGGGATGGAGGAGGAATTGGACTATAGTTACATCCACTGTTGTGCAATTAATAATATAAAGAAGACATTAATAAAGGAATTGAAGGACTACTGTCAAAATTGTCAACCATGTAATGATCCTGTATAACTATCCAGGTCAGTCAATTCCAGCACCAATCACAATATAGGAAAGCAGTAATAATACTGTGAAGTATCACAGACAAGTATCAGGGGGCAAGCAAATGGAATACTACACGTTCAGGGCATGTATTTAATCAGAAAATGGTGTGAATCTCTTATTCATTTGCAAGATAAGCAAGATTACTTTTGCAAGCGGAACTCCAACAATACCTTAAAAGAGGGAATGGACTGAGTATTCCTAAGTATAATCAGCAGATTAAAATATGATTTGGTGTTCTGCCTGTGCATACACATTCTGATAACCATAAATGAAGAAAATGAAGTTTAATCCTTCCACGTTATTTATCTGCAGGTTGAGTTGTTCTGCTGTTTTAAGTACCAAAACAAGTGCAGCAAAAATTGCTGGTGGCTCCTATCTGGTCCTCATGGCACAACCAGCAGAAAACAGGGACTCCAAGAGAAGGTGTCTGATAGTTTTTTGGATAATGACTTCTAGATGCAGATGTTGCAAAACAAACCAGAAACTAATACTAATGAATCTTTTATATGCGGGACAATCCAGGTGGACTACAGGCCTAAAGGCTGAGAAATTAATAATTTTATTGAGTCAGAGTTTACCAGACCAGAAGGACTGATTCTGACAGAAGAGAAAGAAAAACATAAAGTTTTTTTTTCTTTTTTAGTTGGTATCTCAGAAAACTTAGTGAAGCCTGACCTTTTGCGGCAGAGGGAGTAGCTAAAAGAAAGCAAACAGTGCATCCTTAAATGCTAATGATGTGCAAGACTCTCAGAGATAATACATTTTTCCAGTCTGCATCTCTCCTTGCAGCAGCCAACAGGCATCTCTGCATCTTTGGAGATAGAAAAAAACATGGCATTCTTGCTGACAATGTGATTCCCAGAAGGTCTGGAAAAGGACTTCTTCTCTACCTCAGTATTGTCAGATTTATCACTGGTCTTATGAAATGGCTGCACATCAAAGCATTGATTGTTTCTGCTGTAACCAACAGTCTCTTCTTTGACTTCTTGATTTAGGGTGCTTTTTAGGTCTCTCCCCAAAAATGACATTGCCCTCAGTCATTTGTCATACTCTTCAGTCAGACTTCTTTAAGCTGCAATTGGGGCTTAGTTCTGAGTTACCTGATATTTATATAATATCACACTGCTTTCTAAATACAAACTCTGTTTAGATGTATTTAAATGTATTACCAGGACCAATACCTAGATTATATCAAAGAAGACTTCTTAACTGAGGATCAATACTGAAACTATTAGAATCCATGACTAGTTGACTACTCATCAGATATGTTGGAGCACAGCTCTCATCACTGATCAATTCATTACAATCACTAAACTGAACACAGTATGAAGCCAACACTGAGGCGATATTGGGTCCAGCCCTCTCATTAAGAAGATTGAGCAGTCAACTTAGTCAGCAGTGATATGTTGAAAGTCAGAGCTGTACTCTTATCTAGCCTGCTTAGGAATAGTTAGGGACATGGTTCTACTTGTTGGAGTTGAAATAAAATTCAGTTGTTAGTGTGCTTGGCTTCTGTATGCAGAATTCAGAGGCAGAAGGGCAGATTGGATCTTGTCCTTTGCTTCAGGCTGTAATAGGCCTTCAGTCATCCTGAATAGGACGCTTCTAAACTTGAACATTTAAACATTCTGCACAAAAACTGTTGTTTTTAGATCTGTTGCAGTTGAAACACTGGAAGAATGCTTTTATCTTATGAGGCAGCCTTAAGATGGCCACAACCAGAATTATTCACAAAAACTCCAGGCTGATACTGTATACATTTCTTCCTACTTAGAAATTCTAGAAACAGATTAATAATCCTAATAACCATAGATCTATGTTAATAAATTGATTAATTAATTAATAGCTTAATGAAAATCCTTTAGTACATGTGACATTTGCACATGTCAAATAAGATATCTTTCATATTTAGATTAGACATATAAATGACTGATTCAGATATTTTTCTGTACATTTACATATTATTATTTCTCTGTAAATTCAGGATGTCATATAGAACGGAAATTCTTGGAGATGTAATCCATCACCAGGAAGACACCAGGTAAAAGAAGACTGTTCTAACTATACATGAGCTTCAAAATCTCATTTGATCCCTTTGTGTCAAATATATATAAATAAATTATCACATTTAAATGAGATCTGTATCTTCTCAGTGAGTTGGCAATAAATAAGTAGGTATCTAAAAGCAGATACACATTTTTTTTCCTTCATAAAATGTAAGAGCCCATAGTCTAAAATTGGCTTCTTTTTCTCTGTCTATTAGCATGTGTTCTATTTAATAGCATGTGCTGGTTTCTAACCATCATTTCATAATTGCAGAACTTCTATATGCCTTACCTTAATAATACCATCTGTGATTGTCTTTTGTGCAAGCTATCAATATAGTCCACATGTAAAGAGTTCCCAGAGGAAGTCCAGAAATTTGTCCTTCACTTTTTAAATACAAAACACCCATATTGTTCCTGCTTTATAACTGGACAGTTTAGTCTCTTATCTTATCAAAAATTCTGTATGAGAATCTGTGAGTCTGCTTGTGCTTCCTTGGCTCCCGGAGTCATAAGGTACCACCTAACAAGTAAGGAACTGAAGACAAACCATCTGTCTAAATGATAAAGGTCATTTCAAATAATTAGCATACAAGTTGTTAATCAGAACTAAAGAAAGACCCTTCCAAAAGATTAGACAGGTGTCAGCATTTATCACCACTCTACTTCTGCAGATCTAACCCTTCATTTTGTGTTTCTTATATCTGTGTAGATTTTGTGGACTTGAAGACAGGCACGTAAAGACAGAAATTCAGGCACAGGGAAACAAAAAAACCCTTGCTGTCCAGAAAACGTCAAGCACAACATTAATTAATTAATTAATTGGATTGATTAAAACAGAGAAGCAAAAATGTCATGTACTTAAAAAAATGAAAGAGATACAGAAATTCATCTTATGTGCTGATCAAGCAAGCATCTCATGCAAATGCAGGTCTTGGTAAGAGTTGTTCAAGTGGTAGAGCACAGGCTTTGCATGCAAAAGATCTCAGGTTCAATCTCTGGAGTCCCAAGGTTAGGATGAGAAATATTCCTCTCTGAAATTCTAAAAAGCTACTGCCAAATGATGAACCAATGATTTTAATAGCTATAAAGCAGCTTCCTATATTCCTATGATTTATACCTGTTCTTTCACAAGCCCATTACAGCTAATGTAAACCATAAAGGATTATACTGGGAAGAAGAGGCCCCTAAGATATGTTTTGAATGTTGAATTTCTGCAGCTTGATTTACAGCCCACATTAAGCTTGTTCCACTCATAACACTGCATGGCTCTTACTGGGGGAAAAATCAAACCTGTTATTTGCAAGAATATATCATGATCCAGGACCAAAGTTCTACCATTACTGTGGTATTTTAGGAATCCCCTATAAAATTCTGGTCTCTAGACATTACTGAGGAAGTTACTAAGCTTCCTCCTATATTCTCATTCTCTCTCTCTCTCTCTCTCTCTCTCTCTCTCTCTCTCTCTCTCTCTGGGACAATATATCTCTTGACTGTTTATGGGAATAACTAGTGAGAAGTTCAATTCGCTCAAGTCCTGCTTGAGGACTTCTCATAGACATCCAGTCTTTCTGAGAACAGAATACTGATCAAAACAAGCTTTTAGTTTGAACTAGCGAAGGTTTCTTATAGTCTGATGTTCTCCTATTAGTGGAATTTAACTGACATTGTCCACCTGATCCCTCCCTGATGTGACCTACCATTCTATTTAACTCACCTGCTTTATTCATTCAGCTCAGTCTTCTGTTATATTCAGGTTCCGCCTTCATGTAACTTGTGCCTAAGCATAATATTGAGGCCCTGTTTGGTTAGTGGTTAAGGCATCAGGAGGCCATGAGTTCTAGTCCTGCCTTAGGCACAAAGCCAGCTAGGTGACCTTGGGCCAGTCACTGTCTCTCAGCCCTAGGAAGGAGGCAATGGCAAACCACTTCCAAAATTCCTGCCAAGAAAATTGCAGCAACTTGTCCAGGCTGTTGCCAGGAGTCAGCACTGAATCAAAGGCACCCCCCCCCCAAAAACACACACACACACACACACAAAGTGAATAATATTAAGATGAGACTAATTCCAAGGTCTAAAGTGCATTATTGTTCTATCCTGATTGTTTAGTTTGACTAACAAGTTTCAGTCAACGTCAAACTAGGATGAGAGGCTGAGGAATGCTTGTTGAAAGGAAATGGTTTATTAGAAGAATGTAGTACAAAGGCTTTATGCAAAAGTTATGTATACAGCTGGAAATCAGGGTTATCCATTTTTTCCCCTCAAAATGAGTTTTGCACTTGACCTTGGAGAAGGTGGAACAATAAGTGGAGGTGGGGAGGGGAGAAGACAAGAAAGTTAAATTTGCTGATTTTAATTTAATTTAAAAACACTCATGATTAAATATATTTACTCTTCATACTTTTAATAATTTTCCCCTTCTGTTTTATTAACAATTATCCTTGGTGGCAAGATTTTGAGGTGTTTTGAGGGTACACTCAACCATTTTTTAAACTACATGTAATTAGGGACTTTAAAGAGATACATCCTTGTAAATAATTGCCTGTTATTGCTACAATTTTGCTTCTAAATAGCATAGCCTTCTTCACCATTTTTCACATTACTTAAGAGTGTCAATTAAACCAAGTAGCAGAATAATTCTAGACCTAGGCTGACCAAGGTGCAAGGCTTTCAGAGGCACCAGAAGCTCTGAAGCTGAAAGGGAAGGAAGATTTTGCTTCTATTTTGTGATGAAAATGGCAGTTGGCAGATAGTGAATCTGCACAGGCAGAGTGAACTTTTAAAAGACTGCATATGACCTCCCCATTCATCAAGTGTAAAAGCTGCTTCTGTAGATTTATAATTCTACTTTTAAATATTTTCCTCATTTACATGCTATTTGTGTATATGTGTGTTTTCCTGGTATCAGTTTTGAAAATAATCAAAGTCTACTAAGTTGAAAATGGTTATGTTTGTCTCAGGCAGTTCTGGATAGCATCATTACTATTTCTCTATGTTCTTGATCTGCAAAGATGATTCAGGATTTGTGTCTGTGTATGGAAGAGGGAGAGAGAGAGAGAGAGATGGGTTAAGAAGATTCATTCTAAAAACAGAATTACATAATCTTTTCTTGTACAAAAAGGTGCTTTTATGTCAAGCAAACTATTTTACATCAGGCTGTTTGTTTTCTCCAGTACTTTCTTTCTTTCCCTTTTCTTTACCCTAACAATTATATTTTCTACTATTTTTTAATTGTTTTCCAGGTTTTGTCTTGCTTCTCTTTCAAAGGTTAACTTGAATCCTACAATATATAGATTCTGTCATGCAAAAATCAAATAATGCAACATAGGCTTAACATTAGCCCCAACAATATGAAGAGGCAGTAATTAATGAACTGTCATTACTTCTTTACTCATGCTACTACCACCGGCTGATTAAGGTACATCCAAAAATCATTGGAACCAATTGCCGTGTGAGGAAGAGAAGCAGCAACAGAAAGCATTTGTGTGTTTCACCTTCCGTAGAAGTTATAAGAAACACATAGCTTCCAAAGATAGGCTGTCCATGGCAGCAGCATTTCATACCCTGCAGAGCGCTAGTTGTCAGCCTTCCTAGGTAGACCAGACAGGAAACATGACCAGATGAGCTAATTCTACTTTATTGTAAGGCTACATTAATAGAATCTTGCAAGTCTGAAAGTACAAATCTCTTGCCGTCTTCCTTACAGCCTGAGAAGCTAGGGAGAGAGCCTTCTGAGCCTCTTGCTCTTTCCATTATGCAGCTGCAGGCTATGCTGTCTCTTATCTGACCATTCCCTAGGCATCTCTTCACCTCATCTCTCAAGGTCTTTCTCACATACCATTACATCACTCTCCCCTTCAGACTAATATCCCCTACTCCAGAGTTCTCAGGGGAAACAGATTGTGGGCTATGAGAATGAAATGTAGCTGTTTTGCTCCCCTCATTTGCTGGTAACTCCCCGAAATCACATAAGGTGTCCTGTAAATCAGCTGCACCAGTAGAGGTGGTAGCTGCCCCTCCATTGGGAATCGGTTGCTCTTTCCCCCTCATGTCCTGTATGCCTGATTGGAAGGAGCTAGTTCATTTCCCATGCCCCCACTTGGTCTCTTGCTATCCCTGAATCTCTCTCCACCCCATAAAATAACTCCTCCTGCTCATCTTGGTCAATACCAAACTCCTACAAGGCTGGTAGTTGCCAACAACGGTGTTTGTTAGGTCATGAAAGCAGTGCACCAATTGCAGTTAAGCTTTCACTGCTTGTAAATGATGTTGCAGGCATTTAGGGGAGGGGATGAGAGTGTCCTTTGTGCCCAGTTAACATCTGGATTGTGCAGCTGATGCCACTTTATTCCCAAGATGATGGGCACTTGCAAGGAGGCAGTTACTTAGAACATTATGAACTCTGGTGATTGTCAGCTTCAAGGAGCCATGCACTGCAGAATTGGCCCTGCTTTTAGTGGCTGCACATCAATCGTCTCGACAGTCATTGGGCTTTCTAGAGCTTGGGTAGGCAACTAGTTTTTGTACTGTTTCTAAATCTATGAAATTTGTGGTTGCCCATGTGTCCTTAAGAGCAGAAAGTTCCACCTTCTGTCTAGAATCTAAAGTAACAATAACAGGAGTAATTAAGTATGCTTGCCTTCTGTCAGCTCTCTGAGCTCTCCTCAGATGGTGGAGGGCTCCCCTTTGGAGTTCCTGGAAGGGGAGCCGGTGAAGTTTCCCTGGAGCATTGCTTCAAAGTTCTGTATCTCGTTGCTATGTCAGATGCTGGCACTTTTCCTGGGCATGATCTGGCTATGTGTCCTGGGGCCCCACAGGAAAAGCACAGTCCCTGATCCCTTGTTCTTTGCTTCTCTCCCGATAATAGTGGTCTCTTAGCTGCTGTGATTTGCATGGGTTCTCCCACACTGGATTCATAGGAGGCCATTGGGAGGGATGGTATGGTGGAAGACAGATTGTAGGATCTCTTCTCCTTCCTGTTCCTTCCCTGCTTCAACTCTTCCAGTCGGTTATCCATAATTACACAATGCTGATACAGTTCCTCCAGGGTATTTGCCTTGCCTCACCAGTTCATGTCTTAGGTCCTTAGCCAGCCCTTCTCTGAACTGGTCAATCAGCCATTCCACCCTACATCAACCACAAGTAATTTAAAGTCTGAAATACATGACTTTGTTCTCCTCTGTCCCTACTTGAACTTCTGGATCTCTTGACTAGCCGTGATTCTTCATATGGGATCCCCAAAGTGTCCCTTGAGTTTATCCATGAAGTCCTGATAGTTGTCCAGCACTAGATTGTTCCCTTCAATGAATGTTATTGCCCACTTAGCTTCCTTCAGCAAACTCAACACAAAAGTCAGTGGGAAACTCCACTGTCCTGCCTACTGTAAACATTTCACATTGACCAGTGAATGTCCAGAATTGATCCTGGTCCCCTCTGAATTTCTCCAGCAAGCTCCCATGGGAATGCAGGAGCATTGGCTGAGCCACTATCTGTTTTGCTGCCACGGGCTGAGCAAATTCTGTCCCAGTTGTTGTGTTAGTTGTAACATGGCATTCTGCAAATTGGTCATCTATGCATCTACTTGCTGCTGGTGTAGCAATAATGCTGCTGCCAGATGCTTGGCAGATAGAGAGTTCTTTGAGAATCTAGGCCATTCCTGAAATTCCTTTCTTTGGGTGAGAGTATGAGACTTGCAAGATTGATGTCAGCCTTCCCAGGTAGACCAGACAGGAAACATGACCAGATGAGCTAATTCAACTTTATTGTAAGGCTACCTTAACAGAATCTTGCAAGTACAAATCTCCAGCCATCTTCTTTACAGCCTGAGAAGCTAGGGAGGGACCCTTCTGAGCCTCTTGTCTGTCCATTATGCAGCTGTGGGCTATGCCCTCTCTTATCTGACTGTTCCCTAGGCAGCATCTCTTTGACCTGTCTTTCAAGTTCTTTCTCACATACCATTACACTAGTCCATAGCAACATCACCTTGTCAACAGCCATGCTCTTTGTGATCCCCATGCTGAGATCTACCCTGATCTACTCTATGGGATCATCTATGCTCCTACTATAAACTTCGGAGTCATTCCACTGAAAAACAGCAAATAGCAGAAAAGGAAGTGTATGAAAATTAAAAAGGTACAGTAGTTCAAAAATACATTTGTATTAAAAGTTGTAAACTTACAAATAGAATAATTTTGACACTTTGTATATTGTTAAATAGTAACAATCCTAATAATAGTCTTCATGTTAATACTGGAAGGCTGACAAACTTCCAATATTGAGATGAAAAATATAAAAAAATAAAAAATAAAAGGATTTTTTTAAAAAATGTGTATATTAAAATCCAACCAATTGTGATAAGAAACATGGGTCTATAACCACAGAATCAGCTGCTCTCTCTTTAAGTATATCTAGCATTATTGCTGAGAAGCAAAAATATTCTTGATTTCTATCAGTTCTCATTCAATATGATGATAGAGAATTTGTTTCAGAACTTTATTTCAAAAGAAAAGAATTTCAGAGAGATTCTCATACTAGAGTGAGGTATTTTTTTATTTATCTAAGATGTAGATAAGGGATGAATATCTTTTATTCTGCAATCTCCTCTCCAGTAGACTGCAACCTTCCTTCAATTAAATGCCAAGGAAAGGCATTATGAGAAATTCCTCCCATGGGCTTTTTCAATATCAGCTCCTAGCACTGCTGTGGGGGAGATCTGCCCTTGAAAAATCTGCATTTTTTTTTTCTTCTCCTAGAGAAATTTGAAGCAATTTTCCACCCAATTTCTCTGTCTATAACTTTTATGGTTATTGATGGTGGGGGAATACTGGAAACTCACTAAAATACCTCAACATGGATAACTTGTTTTAGATCATGTGTGAGCAACTTTCCTAGTACAATGGCCACAATGCACTCCCTTGGCCAGCTGGAGGGTGACAATTATATAATTGGAAGGATTGTCACTTCACAGGATGAAATAGAACTCACTGTGGGGTCCTTTTTTGGGTGCAGAGTTTTTAAGAGTGGGAATACAAGCAAGAGCTCACATTTCTACCCTTTAAAAGCCCCCAATACTTCTCCCCCATAACCAATCCAAAATTTTACCACCAACATTCAGCATAAAAGGGACAAATTTCAGCAATGTGATGTCAGGCCACTTTGTAGGGAGTTGGGACAATTTTAAGGGTGGAAATGAGAATTTCTCTTGGAGACCTCTCACTCACATTTTCACCTTTATTTTTAAGAAAATATCAAAGATCATGCCACTGAAATTGGCTTTTTTTGTTACTGAAGTTATGATCTTGGAATACTGGGAATTGCATATGACCCACAGGCTGTGATTGCTTACCTGTTGTAGATTTTATGGAGTGGAGAGGCAGAATTTGATATATAGTTGGCACTTCCAACAGCATCTGCCTGCTTATCATCACATCTACTATGGCACTGATATACAGAGGAGATGAGGCTTGAAATATATGATGGCAGAAAATCATTACATGAAACCAGGTTATTTGAAAACTGGTGGTATGAAAGGAAAAAGCTGTTGAGATGGGCAAATATAACAAGCAAGGGAATACCCAACCATTTGGGGAAATGTGTAAAGTTGGTCTGAGAAATTTGCTAATGTTACAGAACTGCCCATTGTAGTTTTCCTTTATTATTTTATCCCAGATATTCTGTACTTGTAACACCCTCTATATATTAATGAAGAAGCTGCAATGTAAGTTTTCATCTTCATTCAGTTGGTAGATATGAGTTCCAGAAGGACCTCTTTAAACTGGATGAACAGTAAATGCAGTTCAATTTATATAAATAAAGAGTTATACACATGGAATCCAAAACCTAAATTCACATATACATTGATGGGCCCATTTGAGTGGACTGTAACTAACCATAAAAAGTATCTTATGATCATGGTGGATAGCATAAAAAGATGTCTACTCAGTGAATGTCAGCTGTGAAAAAAGCTGACTACATTCCAGGAACTTTTAAGAAAATAAAACTGTAATGCGATTATACAAATCTATGATAACTCCATATCAAGAATGCTGTTTCAATTCTGGTTGCTATATTTGAAAAAGAGTATAGCAGAGCTGTAAAAAGTGCAAAGAAGGTAAATAAAATGATCAGGAAACCCAACACTACATGGCATGGGGCCAGGCTATCTGTGGGACCACCTCTTCCCAATCACATCTACCCATCCCATTCGGTATAGCAGGAGGTGTATGTTGTGGGTCCCGTCTGCTATCCCTAAAAAGAGTTCCGTCTGACAGATCCCAGGGGGCATGCCTTTTCTGCTATGGCTCTTGCCCTCTGGAACATTATCCCCACCCCCAAAGTGGTATTAGCCCCATCTCTGTTAGCCTTTCAGAAGACCCTGAAAATGTGGCTTTTCCAGCACCTTTGGGGGATCCCCTGGGGGCCTGCATGATGGTTATATTGTGTTTAGATGGATGTTCTTCTTCTGCAATCTTGCTTTTATTTATATTTTTAAGGGTTTTTTTTTAAACAACTAGGACATTGTTTAATTGTTGGTTGTATGCTGCCCAGGGCCACCTTCAATGAGATGGGTGGCCATATAAATGTATTAAACAAACAAACAAACAAACAAACCTAACCTGGTGAATTAAGTGATGCTGTTGATGTTCTATCTCGGTGGTTGGAGTCTGTGCGGGGTTGGATGGAAAACAACAGGTTTCAGCTCAAACCTGGCACAACTGAGTGGCTTTGGGCTTGGGGGCCTTCAGGATCCAGGAAACTTCTGTCTTTGGTGCTGGATCGGGTGGCACTGCTCAAAACAGATTCTATGTGTAATCTGGGGTTCCTACTGGACACACAACTCCTGCTTGAGCAACAAGTGGCAATTGTGGGTAGAAGGGCCATTGTGCAACTTCAGGCTATGCGCCAGTTGTGCCTATTCCTGGATCAGGAGGCTGTACTATCAGTCACTCATGTCCTGGTCATCTCCCGGATGGATTATAGTAATGTGCTTTGCGGGGGGGCTGCCTTTGAAGAGCACCCAGAAGCTGCAGGTGGTGCAAAATGCAGTAGTGTGGACAGTTATGTGTGCTCCAAGATCAGCACACATTACAGCTCTGCTTCACAGGCTGCATTGGTTGCCAGTTTGCTTCTGGGTTCAATTCAAGATGTTGGTAATGACCTATAAAGCCCTACATGGCATGAAGCTGGGTTATTTGAGGGACTGCTTATCCCTGGTTACATCTACCTGTCCCATCAGGTTCGGCAGAAGGGGCATGCTACTAAGTAAACTCCATCTACTAGGGAGTTTAATCTGATGGGACCCAAGAGGACAGTCTTTTCTGCTGTGTCAGCTGCCCTTTGAAACATCATCTCACCCCAAAGTTAGATTGGTTCCAACCCTACTGGTCTTTTGGAAATCCCTGAAGACATGGCCTTGCCATCAGACCTGAGGTCCCCATGAATGTATGGAGTGTGGGAGATGGCTGTATTGTTTGTAAGATGGCAAAGTTGACAGTCTCCTACATTTTATGTTTTGGATTAATTTGTTTTAACTATTTTGTCCTCTTTTAATGCTTTTGTTATTGTTGTTTTTGGTTATTTATATGAATTTTGTTTTTTGTTATTTTAACTTTATGAGCTGCCCAGAGTCATACATGTGAGATGGTTGGTTATATAATTTGAATTAAATAAACAAACAAACCTGTTGAATTTATTACCAAAAGATGTGGTGACAATTTTAAGTAGGGTTTAAATGTTTAAGAAGTCTTGAAGAGTCAAGATAATACTTGATTGGGGGTAGCTTTCTTCTACATACTACTTGGGTAAAAGGATATGTCTCTATCTGCTTGTGAACACTCTAGAGACCTCTGGATGACCTCATTGGGAAACAAAATAGTGGGATTAAAAGGATCTTGGCCTGATTCTTGGCTGATACATATATTTAAAAAATCCCCGCTCACCTTTATGGGTAGTATGTGTCTTCCTCAATCTCAGATTCTCTACCAGAGGCGTGGGAGTTTGAGGGTTCTGCACAGTGTCTTAGCTGATCCTAGCACTGCAATCTTCTGGACAGAGAGCTCTGAAGTTGTTCCTGGGATCTGTTGGAGCCACTCTCCCAGCTTAGGAGTCACAGCCCCGAGTGCTCCTACCACCACTGGGACCACTTTATTTTCCACATCCTCTCTAGTTCCTCCTTCAGGCCTTGGTACTTCTCCAACATCTCATACACCTTATTCCTGATGTTGCTGTCACTTGGCATTGCTACATCTATCACCACCGCTGTCTTCTGGCCCTTGTCTACTACCACTATGTCTGGCTGATTGGCCAGTACTTGCCTGTCCATCTGGATCTGGAAGTCCCAGAGGATCTTAGCCCTATTATTCTCCACAACCTTCTGTGGAATCTTCCATCTGGACTTGGGGGGGTCTAGCTCATACACTGTGCAGATGTTCCTGTACACAATGCCAACTACTTAGCTATGCCATTCAATGTATGCTGTTCCTGCCTGCATCTTACACCCTGCCATTATGTGTTGGATTGTCCCTGAGGCCTCTCTGCACAATCTGCACCTTGGGTCCTGTCTAGTGTGGTAGACCCCTGCTTCTATGGATCTGGTGCTTAGTGCCTGTTCTTGTGCTGCTATGATCAGTGCCTCAGTGCTGTCTTTTAGTCCAACCCTTTCTAGCCACTGGTAGGATTTCCCAGTGTCAGCCACATCAGCTATCTGTCAATGGTAAATCCATGCAGAGTCTTGTCTTGCCGTGGCACTTCCTCTGCTTGAACTTCCTCCCATGACTGCTGATGCCTTGGGCATTCTCTCAGCAGCTCATCTTTGGGTACCACCTTACTGACCTACTCCTGGATGCTCTGTGTTTCATCCAGGACAGTGGCTTCGGCACTCACCAGACCCCGCCTGCCCTCTTTCCAGATGGTGTACAGTCTCTGGGCGTTGGACTTGGGGTGGACAATACACACACACACACGCACACACACAAACATATGTACTGATTGTAATACTTAGTAAAACCAACACAGTTTTTAAATGGACAGATTTTTATAAATGCTTGATATGCTATATTAAAATGCCAATTCACAGAAAACATAAGAAATATGCAAAACCAAATGCTTATGAGCAATTAATTATATGTCTCTTGGTGCATTATAAGAAAGGCAAGCACTGTTTTGCCAAGAGAAAATGGCAGAGGTTGGAAAACTGTCAAACATAGGATTCAAAGATAACATATAAGTGGAAAACAAATTTCTAAACGATGTGTCAAGGAGTCATAAAGAGAGAGCTAACTTTGCTTCTCTTCTGTAGCCTCTCCCTTTTTGAAAGACTCACAAAACACTTCTTTTATTATTAAAATATAATCATTAATGCAACATCAATTATATCTAAAAGAAAGTGGCTCATCCTGATCCTAAACTTGGTGCTGTGCTTTTGAAACAGAATATGAAAACAGCAACCTGTATTTTTTTGACAATAAGTATATATATGAATATAAGGGTAGTAGCCCTGTGTTTTCTTAGAATCCAAAGCAATTCTTTAACTGCTACACATAAAATTGCTATTGATGGAAATGGTCATTTAATGTTGACCTATTTGTCTTTGGTAATTAATAAATGTTTAATTAATGTGCAATAACTTTTGCAATCAAATGTTTTGTGTGTGTGTGTCTTTTTTTAATTAACGAGAAGGGGCAGCCTGAATTAAGTTAAGCTGCTAGAAGAGTACAAGTATATTTATTAGGGTTAAACATGTATACAATGTTTTTATATTCTTCACAGAGCTGTTAAATCACAGTAAATATGTCTCTATCAATTGCCAATCAATTAATATCCAATAGCTTTCCATTCTGTGCAGCCTTTAACTTTACTTATTATTCTAGCAGAATTTGTAAAGCCTATATTTTCCCCATCTTGCAAAAATGGGAGTATAAAAAAGCTTTCCCCAAACTAATACTCTGCAGATGGGATCAACATACCTTGAAGATACCAGGTTGATAAAGACTGTATTAAAAGTTTTGCCACAGTTCACTAAAACTGCACAACTATCCATGTATGTAGAATTGTCACAGGCTTTTGTGGGTACACAGAATTTGATACAGGACACAATGTACCAAATACCATTTGTGATTTTTTTTTCCTGATTTATTAACATTGCAAAGCAAGGTAAGGTTTTAGTTTAAGTTTTATGCAGCATTCCTTTACAAGGTTTACTTACAACTAGACAAGTTAAAAATCTTTTCTCTATTCCAGCAGCATCAACATGTTGGTTGCAACCACATGGACTTCTTTGTATACATGGCTGTGATTTCCCTCTTGACTTTTTAAAATTTCTCTACAGGTGCACCTCCTCCAATTTCCCTCCTCTCTCTGTTGTCTTAGTTGATAAGAACAGCTATATAGTAAACCAAGGATGGCTTGAATCTTAACTCTTCAATTTAAATTGAATCATTATGCCTTATCTTAACTCTTGAAAAATCTTGTTACCTTCAAATCTCAGATCATAAGTTTGAATCAAAATTTACCATTTTGAAACATCAAAGTCTTAAATTTGAATCAGATCTTGGCCAATTAGTACTTTCCTACTGTCCATCATTTAGTAGTAGTAGTAGTAGTAGTAGTAGTAGTAGTAGTAGTAATATTCATTGCTAACAATGCTTCACCCACCAATTATCCCTGCCCTAGTCTTCATATTTCATCTGGGATATTCACCTGGCTGAAGTCCAGTGTAAATGGAGGGTACCAGGGTGTGTCAAAGGCTATAACAAACCTTGTGACTACTGGTTTCTGTTTAAATTGTAAAATATTGTGTTCAATTATGTTTATATGAATACTGCAAGGAAAAAAGATGCAATATATCTGATGACCATTTAAGATGCTGAAATGGTTGATTTTCTGTAACATATACAGGGAAGTCTCCTCTTCATGGATTTGATTATGTTTCAAGCAGCCACTAGGTGACAGTGTTCCAGCAAATTGCTAGGTTTAAAAAAAAAATACAGGGGTTTCTGCCTGTTTTAGTATATCACATATAGGCAGAACCAGCTGTTTTTTATCAATAACTGAAGGTCAGTAATAACTCATAGTCAGTAATAGTGTGACACTGTACAACACCATCATTCAATTTATACATTATAAAGAACTTCTTAAATCTGACATTGGCAGTCATTTGTCATATGGATGCTACTTTTCCCCCCAGAATAAGTAGAACTGAAATAAAACATATTATTGACCTAGGAGAGTATTCACTAAACACTTTGTAGAAATATAGATTTCTTCAGTCATTTAATTATGATCCTTGCATTCAAGTTCTAGCACTTCAATAAGCCTTTCTATTAGTATAAATATGACCACATACATACATCAATATAACATGTAGTTTGTGCATATAAACAATAAGCATGAAAAGAATGTATAATAAGGAAAAACCATTTGTATACAATGTATAGATAAGCAGAACTACAAACAAAAATCACACAAATGAAGAAATGCACACCAAAATACATGGATATTTTTACTGGAAACTTTAAAATTTCAATTAATTTTAATTAATTTAATTAATTTATATCACTGCCCATGTCACATATGTGAGTCTGGGCAGCTTGCAATAAAAATAGAGAAAAACTAAATAAAACACATCCAATATAAAAAAATAAAACACACAGCAGATGGAATCATAAAATAACCGTTAACATACCCAGGGCCCCAGGATTAGACGCAAAACCAAGTTTTCAAGGCCTTGTGGAAGGCCAGCAGGATCTGGGCAAACCTGACCTCTGGAGGATGATGTTCCAGAGGGTAGGTACCACGCCAGAAAAGGCTGTCCTTCTGGGCTCCACCAGCCAACAGTCCTTAGCTGACAGGACCTGGAGCATACCCCTCCTGCTGGATTGGGTAGGATTGGTAGAAACAACTACCCAAGAGACAGTCCCATAAGTAAAATCGTCCCAAGCCACGAAAGGCTTTAAAGGTGACTACCAGAACCTTGAATTGCATCTGGAAGAAAACTAGTGGCCAATGCAGCTCACGGAGCAGTGAGGTCACATGTGCCAAATAACTGGTGCCATTAACTGCCCATGCTACTGCATTCTGCACCAGCTGAAGCTTCCAAATACTCTTCAAGGGCAGCTCCATGTACAGCACATTGAAACAGTCCAGTCTGAAGATCACAATGGCATGAGTGACCATGAGCAGGGTCCCCCAGTGCAGGAATAGGCACAACTGACAGATAAGTTATGCAAAGGCCCTTCTAGCCATGGCTGTCACCTGCTTCTTGAGCAGGAACTACAAGTCCAGGAGGACTCCAGATTACACACTTACTCTGCTTTAGGCAATGCCACACTATCCAGGACCAAAGATTTTTGTTTTTAAAAATCAGGTTTGACAAAACTTGATATATGCACAAAAATAGGGAAACAGAAACATAATGCACAAAACAAATAAATAACTGAAATATATAGATTTGCCCCTGTTAAATACATAATGTACCTTTTACCATCTGGACACTTCCATGGTTTTCCACTTTTGTCACATGGAAATCCAATATCTTTTGATGAGCAGAGAAGGAAACAGATACTTCAATCTGCCCCTGACCCATAGTAACGACATTTTAAGACAATCCTTTTATATTGCTCTTTAGCCTTAGCAATAAAGGCTTGTGAAACTACAATGAATAAAAGTGTGTGCCAAAGGTAATTTGGAGAGAAATAAACAGAGGGAAAGGCAAGCTGTGAAGGGAAATTCTCTCTTAATAAACATAACAACTTGACTCAGGGAAAGAAAATAAACAGCAGCGATTCTAGCTTTAAGCAGAAAACAGCCTACTGAACTCAGTTTTCAAAGAAAGTTTATTTTCACCCTTTCTGAGCAGCTTATTTTTCCTATCAAATACTTGGAAGTGCTATACTGAATCTAAGCAGTCAACACTGCTTTCCTAAGGGGGAATGTCTAGTATCTGACTTCACTGTAATTAGTTTAGTGATCTAGTCCATAGCTATTATGCACCCTACCTGTTTGTTTTCACATGCTGACTGGTGCCCTCCATAGGTTCTGACTACAGGAGTTGTAATCTTATACTTTGGAGAACAGAGTTGGGGGAAAGGCAGACACGTGATTGCTACAAGCTACTATGAGTCTCTTCCTACTTCTTTGTGATGCTTCAATTTCTGTTCTTGCTTGATTTCATATTGTGTGCAAATCCTACCACCAGATCAAGCAAACATTACTTCCCAAAGCAGAATGTAGTGGAGGGATAAAATTTTGTTTAGTGACAAAATAAACAGTCCACTTCAGATTCAAAAACTGAACTTTGGTATATGTGTGCTTAATAAATACCTGAATTCAAATGAATGACCTTTGGAGAGTTTACAAAGAATTGGTGCTGCCTCTCTTCAGCATTTGGAATTTCATCTGTTACTCTCCCTTCATCATGTGATTTGAGTTCATCAATCAACTACTTACAAGGCTTGAAGAAAGAACATAAAAAAACCCCTAATGACAATGTGAATGAGGTGTCAGTTGCTGCAACTGAAATGTCCATTTCCTCAGGAAACTTGACATTCGGGTTCCAGATAACAAATTCACTCTGCATTCAAAATTTCAACTATGCAAATTTTGGTCAATGCAACTTTACTTACATGCTGTCCTTAATACCAGTTGAGTTTTTTTTTTTTTTTTTTAAGATACTGATATCAACATCTTTGTTCAGAAAAGACATTATGTAAAACATAATGCAAAGTATGGCAATGCAAGAATCTGTCTTGCTCTAGACTTGTTACAGTGATAACAGTAGGCAAGACACTAAAGCATTAGGTCTGGCATACAGAATATTTCACGTGGGAAAATTGTCCCTGGATGATATTACTTTACATTGCAAGTGATGGGTCACATGCTTTCTCTCCAAAAAGAATTCTAGGCCTTGTGTTCCAAAAAAAAAAACACCAAAAACTTATCAGGAAAAAAATAGATTCAGATTTGTAGGCATAATAATGTCTGCAGCTGAAGTAGTTCATTTCAGGAACAGTTTTACCATGGATCTTCAGTTTGTGCAGATTAGTCATAAGAACAGCTCTATTGGATCAAACCAAGAGTCATCTTAGAGTCCCCACTTATTCTCACAGTGGCCAACCAGATGCTTCTGGTGACACGTGTGGTTCACAAAGAAGGTTTACTCATGCGTAACGTAGTAGTCACAAGCAAAGCCAGGACTGGCTTGGTACAATTGCATCACTTGTTATATTCCCCCCTTCCCGCGCTTTTTCCCGCCTCGTGATCGCGTTGCGGCTGTGGGCAATTAGGCCCCCCAATGTCCCCCCTGATCGTTCATGATGGCAGGGTCGGTCAGAGTCCATTGTCCTTGATTGCCAGTCCTCCTCCGGCTGGGTTGGCCCCTCCCTGCTACGTGCAGACCCGCGGGTTCTGTGCTGCGTTGCGATCTTGTTTCGCTGCCCTGCGGCCCCGTTCCTTGCTTGCTCGCGCCGTTATCAGTTCGTAATTAAAAGCTTCCGCTGCGGTTTTCCTGTTTAGCTGGCCGCAGGTGGCTCGTTAATTAGCGGCGCTTTCGGTTCCTCTTTTCCCCGCTAGCTACCGCCGGTGGATTCCGCGTGGTCTGGTTGCGAGCTTCCCTGCAGCCCCGTGCTTCCCTGAAACCTCGTGCTGACCGAACCTGACATGCCGCCCCCCTGACGACAACTCCCCCCCTCGGTCCTATTTCGGCTTCCCGGGGTATTTACTGTAAAAGTCCCGCACTAGGTCCGGCGCCCTTATGTGGGCTTTACTCACCCATTCGCTGTGGGACTTGGGGAAATGTTTCCATTGCACTAGGAGCTGGGTCTGCCCCTTGTGCCTCCGGGCGTCCAGTATCCGGTTGATTTCGAAATGCTGCTCCCCCCCGACCATGATGGGTGGTGGTACTCCCTCCGCCTTGTGCCAGGCGTTCCCCGGCTGGTGCAACTTTAGCAGGCTGCAATGGAACACCGGGTGGATCTTCCCGAGGCTTTTCGGGAGCGTCAGCCTGACGGTCACCGGATTGATGATCTCCGAAATGGGGAACGGCCCCACAAACCTCGGGCTGAGTTTTTTCGATGCCTGGTGCGTCTTTAGGTTTTTGGTTGACAGATACACCTGGTCCCCCACTTTCCACTTTTCCTCGGGGAGCCTCTTGCGGTCCGCGTGCTTCTTGTAGTCGGCTTTGGCTCTTTGCAATGCCGCGTGCGCCGCTCGCCGGGTCTCGTCGATTTGGGCGAACCAGGCGTCCAGGGAGTTGATCTGGGATTCCGGCTGAGGCAGCTCCGGCATGGGGACGAATTCTCTCCCGGTGGCTACTTTGAACGGAGAGAACCCGGTGCTCTTGTGGACGGCGTTGTTGTATGCCACCTCCGCGAATGGTAGTAGCTCCGCCCAATCGTCCTGTTGGTGCCCCACGTAGCAGCGCAGGTACTGTTCGAGCCCCCCGTTCAGGCGTTCCGTGGCTCCGTCCGTCTGCGGGTGCGCCGCGGAGGATAGGGCTTGTTTCGTCCCCACCCGCTTCAGGAACTCCCGCCAGAACCGCGCGATGAAGTTGCCGCCCCGATCGCTGACGATACGTCGAGGTGCGCCGTGGAGTCGGTAGACATGTTGCACGAACAGTTTCGCCAGCCCCTCGGCCGTGGGGACTCGCCGGCACGCTACAAAGTGCGCTTGTTTGGAGAATAAGTCCGTGACCACCCAAATGGCGGTCTTCCCCTTACTCTCCGGGAGCTCCACTATGAAGTCCATGGCGACCTCTTGCCAAGGGCCGTCGGGTTCCGCTACCGGCTGGAGTAGGCCTCTAGGTTTGCCTTTGGCTCCTTTCGCCGTTGCGCACACCGGGCAACCCCCTGAGTACGCCTCCACGTCCTTCCGGAGCGTGGGCCACCAAAACTGCCGCCGGATTAAGTGGAGTGTCTTTACGAAGCCGTAATGCCCCGCGCTCCGGCTGTCGTGGGCTCTCTCCATGACCTCCCGTCGGCAACCCTCGGGCACGTACAGCTTTCCTTCGTGCCACCACAACCCCTCTTGGCCGGTTAGCGCCTCTCGGTTCTGCTTGAGCCAACCGTCCCGCTCCGCTGCCTCCGCGAACCCTTGCCTTACTTCAGACGCCGCGTCCCGTCGCTCCCCCTTGGTCTGGCTTCGGGTCACCGCCTTTGCAGCCAGCCTGCTGGCGGGGATGACGGAGTCCACGATCTCCTCCCGTAGGCTGGCGTGTTGGGGCATGCGAGACAGTCCATCCGCTAAGAAGTTGCGCTTCCCGGGGATGTGTTTCAGTGTGAACCTGAACCTCCCGAAGTATTGGGACCACCGTGCCTGTTTGGGGGATAGCTTACGCGGGGTCTTCAGGGCCTCGAGGTTCTTATGGTCCGTCCACACCTCGAACGGTTCAGTTGCCCCCTCCAGTAGATGCCTCCACGTGGCCAGCGCCCACTTGACCGCGTACGCCTCTTTCTCCCACACCATCCACCTCCTCTCCGTCTCGGTGAATTTGCGGGAGGCGTAGGCGCACGGGTGGATGGCCCCCTCCGGGCTGGGTTGGAGCAGGACTGCTCCCGTTGCCACGTCTGATGCATCCACTTGGATTATAAACCGCCGGTCTGGGTCGGGATGGCGCAGGATCGGCTCCGCGGTGAACCGCTGTTTTAGTTCCTCAAACGCCCCCTGGCATTCTGCAGTCCACGCGAGTGCCATGCTGGGCTTGGGGGTTTCCCAGTGCCCTTGGTTTTTAGCAGGTCGGTTAGGGGAAGGGCGATTTGGGCGAAGTTCGGGATGAACTGACGATAGAAGTTCGCAAACCCTAGGAAGCTTTGGAGTTGCCTCCGGGTTCGCGGCGCTTCCCAGCCCAGGACATCCCTTACTTTCGCCGGGTCCATCTCAATTCCCCGGCTGGATATTCGGTAGCCGAGGTAGTCTAGTTGCTCTCGATGGAACTCGCATTTTGAGAGCTTTGCGTACAGCTGTGCCTTCAGCAGTCTCTGGAGCACCGTGCGCACCAGGCTCACGTGCTCCGCCAGGGTCTCGGTGTAGATGAGGATGTCGTCCAGGTAGACCAGGACGCCCCGGTAGAGTAGGTCGTGCAGCACCTCATTAATTAGCTGCATAAATACCCCCGGGGCCCCTTTTAATCCGAACGGCATCACGGAAAACTGGTAGCTTCCGAGCGGGGTGTTGAACGCCGTCTTCCACTCATCTTTTGCGCGGATCCTAACTCTGAAGTAGGCTTCGCGCAAGTCCAGTTTTGTGAACACCCTCCCCTTCGACAGATGCGACATCAAGTCCTTCATCAGGGGGAGGGGGTATTTGTACTCCGTGCTGATTGCGTTCAGCCCCCGGTAGTCTACGCACATACGGAGCGAGCCGTCCTTCTTCTCCCGGAATAACACCGGGGCCGCTAATGGTGACTTCGCGGGTTGGATGAATCCCCGTGCTAGGTTCTTGTCTATGAACTCGCGCAGGGCTCCCATCTCCCTCCTCGACAGGGAGTACATTTTTGGCTTAGGCAGGGTCGCTCCTGGCTCTAGCTCGATGGCGCAATCACTGGGCCGGTGTGGTGGGAGCTGGTCAGACTCCTTCTCCCCGAACGCTGCCGCCAGGTCTCGATACTGCCTCGGGATCGTGGCGGGTCTCCGGGGTCCCGGCGCTGCTGCTGCTGCTGCTGCTGTTGCTGTCGCCGCCCGGGTCTCGGGCCCCATCTGCTCTCGTCCCGTCTCCCGGTGTCCCGGACCCTCCGCTTGTCCGCCGGTGGTTGCGGCTGCCTCCGTCTCCGCGGCTCGGTCCCCTCTGCTCTCGCCCCTCGCCGGTCTGTCGACCCCGAACCGCACTGCCTCCGCCGTCCAGTCGACTCGTGGGTTCCGCCGCCGCAGCCACGCCAAGCCGAGTACCACCGCGTAGTCGGCCACCGGGACCACCACGAACCTCAGTTCTTCCCGGTGACTCCCGATCGTCATCTGGACCGGCTCGGTGTAATACTGAGCTGGTCCCCCCCCTGCCAGCGTGCCATCTAACTGGCTGAATGAAATGGGCTCCCGGAGGCGCCTCAGCTGTAGCCCGAGCCCCGAGACCACCGCTGGGTGCATCAAGCAGTGGGTGCAGCCCGAGTCCAGTAGCGCCCGTAGCTGCGCCTCCCTCCGGATCTCACCCCCGGACGTGTATCCTCACCCGGAACGGTGGGCAGTCCTCGTCTCCTATTGGGTCCGCGCGCCTCGACTCCCCTGCTCGCACTGGGACGCCGTTCAGTGCGAGCGCGCCTCGTTTCCCGCCGGCTCCGAGTCCTCTCCGGAGGATGCTGTCTCTGGGGTCGACCACCCCCGCGTCCTTTCTCGGTCACCGCCGCCACTGCCCCCTTCCGCGGTCGGTCACCGGTCCTTTCCCGTTCGCACGCGGGGTTTTGACTTCGGGCCGTGGTGGGGCGCCTTCCCGCTCCGTCGGGCACTGCGCCGCTCGGTGGCCTCTGCCTCCGCATCGGAAACACAGATTCGGGGCTCTGGTCGCCTCTCGCCTCCCGGTGGACTGCCGTCGACCGCTCCGTCTCTCCTCGGGGTCCTCTCCCTCGGCCGGTCCCTCGTCTGGTCCCGTCGTCTTGTGCTCTGTTGGATCTGCCGCCACGCCGATTCCGCCGTTCCGGCCAGCCAGATCCAATCCTTCACTGTGGCCGGGTCGTCCCGCCCCAGTGCCCGTTCCAGGATCTCTGGGTTGAGTCCCCTCTTAAAATACTTCACCTTCAGGGACTCCGGCCAGTCCGCGAGCTTCTCGGCCAACCTCCGGAACTCCAGGGCATATTCCGATACCGATTTGCCCCGCTGCCTGAATTGTAGGATGTCGTCCTCCGCCCGCTTGGCGCTCAATGTGTCCTCGAATCTGTCCCGGAGCGCCTGCATGAAGTCCGGAAACTCCGTAGTTCCGCCGCGTTGGCATCGTACAGCCCGATCACCCAGCTGGCGGCTTGGCCATCTAGCAGCTCGGCCACGTAGGATACCCTGTCCTCGTCTCTAGCGAATAGGTGACCACCCCTCTGCATGAACCCCCTGACGTGCGTCAGAAAGTGCGGCAGCTGTTCGGGGTCCCCTGAGAACTTCCCAGTGATACCTCGAAGTCTCAGGGCGTCTGCCGCCCGTTGGTCCTCCGACCGGGGCGCCGTGGGTGGTGCCGGCGGGGGTGTCGGACCGCAGCCCCTGTCGCTCGCCTCCTCGTTTACCGCCGGTGGCCCCACTCTCTGCAGTAGGGTCTGGAGCATCGCCTCCACGGCGTCTAGGCGTCGCTCGACTCTCTCCTCTAGTCGGGCGAATTTCTCGCTCCACTCTCGGTCCCGGAACCCCGAACCCCGGGTCATCGTAACGCCTGAATCGTCTGGTCCTTGATTCACGCCCATCGACCACCGCTCGGATGGAGTGCGCCCGGCCCTGGCCGCTGCCCCGTCGCTCCCGGGCGGCTCCGACCGCCCTTCCGCGAGCCTGGATCCCTCGCGCTCCAGCTGACCCACGGATTCCTCGTCGCTGGTCATGCCTGTATTGAGAAAGAAAACGCTCCTCGGTGGTACCGGGTAGCGCTGACGGTGAGTCCTGGCTTTATGTGAGATTTGCCCCGTTCGACAGAGAAACTCTCGTGACACGTGTGGTTCACAAAGAAGGTTTACTCATGCGTAACGTAGTAGTCACAAGCAAAGCCAGGACTGGCTTGGTACAATTGCATCACTTGTTATATTCCCCCCTTCCCGCGCTTTTTCCCGCCTCGTGATCGCGTTGCGGCTGTGGGCAATTAGGCCCCCCAATGTCCCCCCTGATCGTTCATGATGGCAGGGTCGGTCAGAGTCCATTGTCCTTGATTGCCAGTCCTCCTCCGGCTGGGTTGGCCCCTCCCTGCTACGTGCAGACCCGCGGGTTCTGTGCTGCGTTGCGATCTTGTTTCGCTGCCCTGCGGCCCCGTTCCTTGCTTGCTCGCGCCGTTATCAGTTCGTAATTAAAAGCTTCCGCTGCGGTTTTCCTGTTTAGCTGGCCGCAGGTGGCTCGTTAATTAGCGGCGCTTTCGGTTCCTCTTTTCCCCGCTAGCTACCGCCGGTGGATTCCGCGTGGTCTGGTTGCGAGCTTCCCTGCAGCCCCGTGCTTCCCTGAAACCTCGTGCTGACCGAACCTGACATGCCGCCCCCCTGACGACAACTCCCCCCCTCGGTCCTATTTCGGCTTCCCGGGGTATTTACTGTAAAAGTCCCGCACTAGGTCCGGCGCCCTTATGTGGGCTTTACTCACCCATTCGCTGTGGGACTTGGGGAAATGTTTCCATTGCACTAGGAGCTGGGTCTGCCCCTTGTGCCTCCGGGCGTCCAGTATCCGGTTGATTTCGAAATGCTGCTCCCCCCCGACCATGATGGGTGGTGGTACTCCCTCCGCCTTGTGCCAGGCGTTCCCCGGCTGGTGCAACTTTAGCAGGCTGCAATGGAACACCGGGTGGATCTTCCCGAGGCTTTTCGGGAGCGTCAGCCTGACGGTCACCGGATTGATGATCTCCGAAATGGGGAACGGCCCCACAAACCTCGGGCTGAGTTTTTCGATGCCTGGTGCGTCTTTAGGTTTTTGGTTGACAGATACACCTGGTCCCCCACTTTCCACTTTTCCTCGGGGAGCCTCTTGCGGTCCGCGTGCTTCTTGTAGTCGGCTTTGGCTCTTTGCAATGCCGCGTGCGCCGCTCGCCGGGTCTCGTCGATTTGGGCGAACCAGGCGTCCAGGGAGTTGATCTGGGATTCCGGCTGAGGCAGCTCCGGCATGGGGACGAATTCTCTCCCGGTGGCTACTTTGAACGGAGAGAACCCGGTGCTCTTGTGGACGGCGTTGTTGTATGCCACCTCCGCGAATGGTAGTAGCTCCGCCCAATCGTCCTGTTGGTGCCCCACGTAGCAGCGCAGGTACTGTTCGAGCCCCCGTTCAGGCGTTCCGTGGCTCCGTCCGTCTGCGGGTGCGCCGCGGAGGATAGGGCTTGTTTCGTCCCCACCCGCTTCAGGAACTCCCGCCAGAACCGCGCGATGAAGTTGCCGCCCCGATCGCTGACGATACGTCGAGGTGCGCCGTGGAGTCGGTAGACATGTTGCACGAACAGTTTCGCCAGCCCCTCGGCCGTGGGGACTCGCCGGCACGCTACAAAGTGCGCTTGTTTGGAGAATAAGTCCGTGACCACCCAAATGGCGGTCTTCCCCTTACTCTCCGGGAGCTCCACTATGAAGTCCATGGCGACCTCTTGCCAAGGGCCGTCGGGTTCCGCTACCGGCTGGAGTAGGCCTCTAGGTTTGCCTTTGGCTCCTTTCGCCGTTGCGCACACCGGGCAACCCCCTGAGTACGCCTCCACGTCCTTCCGGAGCGTGGGCCACCAAAACTGCCGCCGGATTAAGTGGAGTGTCTTTACGAAGCCGTAATGCCCCGCGCTCCGGCTGTCGTGGGCTCTCTCCATGACCTCCCGTCGGCAACCCTCGGGCACGTACAGCTTTCCTTCGTGCCACCACAACCCCTCTTGGCCGGTTAGCGCCTCTCGGTTCTGCTTGAGCCAACCGTCCCGCTCCGCTGCCTCCGCGAACCCTTGCCTTACTTCAGACGCCGCGTCCCGTCGCTCCCCCTTGGTCTGGCTTCGGGTCACCGCCTTTGCAGCCAGCCTGCTGGCGGGGATGACGGAGTCCACGATCTCCTCCCGTAGGCTGGCGTGTTGGGGCATGCGAGACAGTCCATCCGCTAAGAAGTTGCGCTTCCCGGGGATGTGTTTCAGTGTGAACCTGAACCTCCCGAAGTATTGGGACCACCGTGCCTGTTTGGGGGATAGCTTACGCGGGGTCTTCAGGGCCTCGAGGTTCTTATGGTCCGTCCACACCTCGAACGGTTCAGTTGCCCCCTCCAGTAGATGCCTCCACGTGGCCAGCGCCCACTTGACCGCGTACGCCTCTTTCTCCCACACCATCCACCTCCTCTCCGTCTCGGTGAATTTGCGGGAGGCGTAGGCGCACGGGTGGATGGCCCCTCCGGGCTGGGTTGGAGCAGGACTGCTCCCGTTGCCACGTCTGATGCATCCACTTGGATTATAAACCGCCGGTCTGGGTCGGGATGGCGCAGGATCGGCTCCGCGGTGAACCGCTGTTTTAGTTCCTCAAACGCCCCCTGGCATTCTGCAGTCCACGCGAGTGCCATGCTGGGCTTGGGGGTTTCCCAGTGCCCTTGGTTTTTAGCAGGTCGGTTAGGGGAAGGGCGATTTGGGCGAAGTTCGGGATGAACTGACGATAGAAGTTCGCAAACCCTAGGAAGCTTTGGAGTTGCCTCCGGGTTCGCGGCGCTTCCCAGCCCAGGACATCCCTTACTTTCGCCGGGTCCATCTCAATTCCCCGGCTGGATATTCGGTAGCCGAGGTAGTCTAGTTGCTCTCGATGGAACTCGCATTTTGAGAGCTTTGCGTACAGCTGTGCCTTCAGCAGTCTCTGGAGCACCGTGCGCACCAGGCTCACGTGCTCCGCCAGGGTCTCGGTGTAGATGAGGATGTCGTCCAGGTAGACCAGGACGCCCCGGTAGAGTAGGTCGTGCAGCACCTCATTAATTAGCTGCATAAATACCCCCGGGGCCCCTTTTAATCCGAACGGCATCACGGAAAACTGGTAGCTTCCGAGCGGGGTGTTGAACGCCGTCTTCCACTCATCTTATGCGCGGATCCTAACTCTGAAGTAGGCTTCGCGCAAGTCCAGTTTTGTGAACACCCTCCCCTTCGACAGATGCGACATCAAGTCCTTCATCAGGGGAGGGGGTATTTGTACTCCGTGCTGATTGCGTTCAGCCCCCGGTAGTCTACGCACATACGGAGCGAGCCGTCCTTCTTCTCCCGGAATAACACCGGGGCCGCTAATGGTGACTTCGCGGGTTGGATGAATCCCCGTGCTAGGTTCTTGTCTATGAACTCGCGCAGGGCTCCCATCTCCCTCCTCGACAGGGAGTACATTTTTGGCTTAGGCAGGGTCGCTCCTGGCTCTAGCTCGATGGCGCAATCACTGGGCCGGTGTGGTGGGAGCTGGTCAGACTCCTTCTCCCCGAACGCTGCCGCCAGGTCTCGATACTGCCTCGGGATCGTGGCGGGTCTCCGGGGTCCCGGCGCTGCTGCTGCTGCTGCTGCTGTTGCTGTCGCCGCCCGGGTCTCGGGCCCCATCTGCTCTCGTCCCGTCTCCCGGTGTCCCGGACCCTCCGCTTGTCCGCCGGTGGTTGCGGCTGCCTCCGTCTCCGCGGCTCGGTCCCCTCTGCTCTCGCCCTCGCCGGTCTGTCGACCCCGAACCGCACTGCCTCCGCCGTCCAGTCGACTCGTGGGTTCCGCCGCCGCAGCCACGCCAAGCCGAGTACCACCGCGTAGTCGGCCACCGGGACCACCACGAACCTCAGTTCTTCCCGGTGACTCCCGATCGTCATCTGGACCGGCTCGGTGTAATACTGAGCTGGTCCCCCCCCTGCCAGCGTGCCATCTAACTGGCTGAATGAAATGGGCTCCCGGAGGCGCCTCAGCTGTAGCCCGAGCCCCGAGACCACCGCTGGGTGCATCAAGCAGTGGGTGCAGCCCGAGTCCAGTAGCGCCCGTAGCTGCGCCTCCCCTCCGGATCTCACCCCCGGACGTGTATCCTCACCCGGAACGGTGGGCAGTCCTCGTCTCCTATTGGGTCCGCGCGCCTCGACTCCCCTGCTCGCACTGGGACGCCGTTCAGTGCGAGCGCGCCTCGTTTCCCGCCGGCTCCGAGTCCTCTCCGGAGGATGCTGTCTCTGGGGTCGACCACCCCCCGCGTCCTTTCTCGGTCACCGCCGCCACTGCCCCCTTCCGCGGTCGGTCACCGGTCCTTTTCCCGTTCGCACGCGGGGTTTTGACTTCGGGCCGTGGTGGGGCGCCTTCCCGCTCCGTCGGGCACTGCGCCGCTCGGTGGCCTCTGCCTCCGCATCGGAAACACAGATTCGGGGCTCTGGTCGCCTCTCGCCTCCCGGTGGACTGCCGTCGACCGCTCCGTCTCTCCTCGGGGTCCTCTCCCTCGGCCGGTCCCTCGTCTGGTCCCGTCGTCTTGTGCTCTGTTGGATCTGCCGCCACGCCGATTCCGCCGTTCCGGCCAGCCAGATCCAATCCTTCACTGTGGCCGGGTCGTCCCGCCCCAGTGCCCGTTCCAGGATCTCTGGGTTGAGTCCCCTCTTAAAATACTTCACCTTCAGGGACTCCGGCCAGTCCGCGAGCTTCTCGGCCAACCTCCGGAACTCCAGGGCATATTCCGATACCGATTTGCCCCGCTGCCTGAATTGTAGGATGTCGTCCTCCGCCCGCTTGGCGCTCAATGTGTCCTCGAATCTGTCCCGGAGCGCCTGCATGAAGTCCGGGAAACTCCGTAGTTCCGCCGCGTTGGCATCGTACAGCCCGATCACCCAGCTGGCGGCTTGGCCATCTAGCAGCTCGGCCACGTAGGATACCCTGTCCTCGTCTCTAGCGAATAGGTGACCACCCCTCTGCATGAACCCCCTGACGTGCGTCAGAAAGTGCGGCAGCTGTTCGGGGTCCCCTGAGAACTTCCCAGTGATACCTCGAAGTCTCAGGGCGTCTGCCGCCCGTTGGTCCTCCGACCGGGGCGCCGTGGGTGGTGCCGGCGGGGGTGTCGGACCGCCCCCCTGTCGCTCGCCTCCTCGTTTACCGCCGGTGGCCCCACTCTCTGCAGTAGGGTCTGGAGCATCGCCTCCACGGCGTCTAGGCGTCGCTCGACTCTCTCCTCTAGTCGGGCGAATTTCTCGCTCCACTCTCGGTCCCGGAACCCCGAACCCCGGGTCATCGTAACGCCCGAATCGTCTGGTCCTTGATTCACGCCCATCGACCACCGCTCGGATGGAGTGCGCCCGGCCCTGGCCGCTGCCCCGTCGCTCCCGGGCGGCTCCGACCGCCCTTCCGCGAGCCTGGATCCCTCGCGCTCCAGCTGACCCACGGATTCCTCGTCGCTGGTCATGCCTGTATTGAGAAAGAAAACGCTCCTCGGTGGTACCGGGTAGCGCTGACGGTGAGTCCTGGCTTTATGTGAGATTTGCCCCGTTCGACAGAGAAACTCTCGTGACACGTGTGGTTCACAAAGAAGGTTTACTCATGCGTAACGTAGTAGTCACAAGCAAAGCCAGGACTGGCTTGGTACAATTGCATCACTTGTTATATTCCCCCTTCCCGCGCTTTTCCCGCCTCGTGATCGCGTTGCGGCTGTGGGCAATTAGGCCCCCCAATGTCCCCCCTGATCGTTCATGATGGCAGGGTCGGTCAGAGTCCATTGTCCTTGATTGCCAGTCCTCCTCCGGCTGGGTTGGCCCCTCCCTGCTACGTGCAGACCCGCGGGTTCTGTGCTGCGTTGCGATCTTGTTTCGCTGCCCTGCGGCCCCGTTCCTTGCTTGCTCGCGCCGTTATCAGTTCGTAATTAAAAGCTTCCGCTGCGGTTTTCCTGTTTAGCTGGCCGCAGGTGGCTCGTTAATTAGCGGCGCTTTCGGTTCCTCTTTTCCCCGCTAGCTACCGCCGGTGGATTCCGCGTGGTCTGGTTGCGAGCTTCCCTGCAGCCCCGTGCTTCCCTGAAACCTCGTGCTGACCGAACCTGACAACTAAAGCATTAGGTCTGGCATACAGAATATTTCACGTGGGAAAATTGTCCCTGGATGATATTACTTTACATTGCAAGTGATGGGTCACATGCTTTCTCTCCAAAAAGAATTCTAGGCCTTGTGTTCCAAAAAAAAAAACACCAAAAACTTATCAGGAAAAAAATAGATTCAGATTTGTAGGCATAATAATGTCTGCAGCTGAAGTAGTTCATTTCAGGAACAGTTTTACCATGGATCTTCAGTTTGTGCAGATTAGTCATAAGAACAGCTCTATTGGATCAAACCAAGAGTCATCTTAGAGTCCCCACTTATTCTCACAGTGGCCAACCAGATGCTTCTGGTATGCTCAAAAGCAGGATTCTCCCACTATTCTCTCTTGCATGTAGTATTTGGGAGATAATATTTAGTCTTTAAGACCAATGGTTCTTGACTGTCTTGTCCTCTATGAATTTAGAGAATCCTCTTTTACAGCTATCCAAATGATGAAGCCATCATCATGCTTTCTCATAGTATGTAGAAGTACTTCCTTTTGTCTTTTTAAAATCTTCTTCTAGTCAGGTTCCCTAAGTGGCCTCTGCATCTAGCATTTTGAGAAAAACTCCTTGTTCACTTTTTTCATGCCATGATTTTATATATCTTGATCGATTGCATTTTTTTCAAAACTAAAGAATCCCAGACATTCTAATTTTTTCACAAGGAAGACATCCAGTCTCTTCTGCAGTTTTTAAAGCCCTCTTTGTTTTTTCAAGTGAAGTGACAAGAACTTTATAAGTATTCCAGATGCTGATGAACCATAGACTTATGTAAGGGTCATTACAATGTTTACAGTTTTATTTTCAATCCTTTTCCTAATGATCTCTTGCGTGGAATTTTGTTTTTCACAGCTGTCAAGCACTGATGTCTTTGTTGAGTTAGCCATTAGGACCTCAATATCTTTTTCATTATTGGTCACAGACAGGTCAGACCCAATCAATGTGTATGTGAGGTTAGGTGGGTTTCCATCAATGCACTTCACATTATACTTACTTACATTCTTTTGCAGTTGCCACTTGATTGACTATTCAGGCAGTTCAAAGACATTCTGCTGGACTCTTGATTGGTTTTTACCCCCCTGGGTAGTTTAATATCAACCATAAGCATGGCCACCTCACTGCTTACCTTTAAGTCAAGACCGTTTTGAACAGGTGAAAAAGTTCTGGTCCCAAGACAGATCTTCAAGGAACACTACTTTTTAATCCTGTCTACTGAGAAAATTGCTGATTTATTCTTATCTTTTGCTTTTTGATTCTTTAATCAGCTAGCAAACTATAAAAAAAAAAAGGTCACCTTATTCCATGGCCACTAAGTTTACTAAAAACTTGACATCAGAAACATTGCCAATGGCTTTTTGAAAATTCAGGTGTACATCCATCACTCCCTTCCATATGCCTGTTAACACTCTAAAAAAACCACAATCACTGATGAGCCAGGATTTACTTTTGAAGAATCTATGCTGATTGTTCCTGCAGCAAATGTTCTTGTTTTGTGTGCGTAGGATTGTGGTGATGGTGGTGATGGTGTTGGTATTGGTTATATTCATATCAAGGAATAGATTTTTAACCTGACTGGCCTCTATGTTCCTGGATACATCCTGGGTTCTTTTATAAAAATAGGAGTCTTTTTAGCTACCTTCCCATCCTCTGGCACTGAGACTGATTTAAATGGCAAGTTATGTATTTTTTCTAGATCAGCAATTTCACGTTTGAATTCTTTAAGAATTCTCAGTTTCTCAGGCAAATGCCTGAGTATCCTTGGTATAAGAAGATGTGGGTTTCTACTAGGGGAAGGTCTCCTTTATCTTCTAAATGATTTCCTCATTCTCCAAGGTACTTAATCTCTGACAGCAAAGGCTCTGTTTCCTAAGAGTAGATAAAATTTTCATGTCCTGAAAGGTCTTGTCTACATAGTTCTGTCTAAGCATCTCCAGTTCAGTTATTTTGGGTTCAAGAAAATGGATTTGCTCTTTGAAAACCAGGAACTGACCCATGACATACCCAGCAGGCAGGCAGATAGGGAAACATTTGACACTATACGCAATAAACTGAAAAGCCCTTCCACTCTCCTGCTGGCTTTCTACCTTCACACCAATCATTGTTGAAAACTTATTTTTTTCTCCTTCAGGAACTATTTATCCTAAAATGTAGCTCCTATGTTGTACTTCTACAGAGCTGGGAGTCCCAGCTTCCTCATCCAGACTGTACATAATCTGTGGTGATGGACAAAATCCTTTCTAAAACTCACATATTCTTGTTTTGTATGGGAGTCTGCTAACCTTATATTTTTTGCTGAGCTCAAAGCTACTTGTCCTCTTTCTAAAAAATACAGGCTGGGACTGAGCTATTGGCTGAAGAAATAGCCCACTAAATAATCACCAGCTATATGCTTCTTTCATTCAGACTGTGGACTCCACAAGCAAACAAGCAGATACCCCACTCATCCAGAAGAAAAACACAATTAGCTTAAATACATTTAATCAGCTCCAAACTCACCAGCTCCTTTGCAAAATTTCCATGTTCTGGTTTGCCATCCTGTTCATTTCTTGTAATGACCTTCCAAATTCTTTCCTTCTCCAAGTGTACTGACTATCAAGCAATATGTTTCCCCAGGCATTCCAGTTGAGTGGAATTTCCTTTTAGTCATTTAATTGTCCTGTTTGGTTCACCATTTGATATATTGGATTGTTTTAATGATATAGGCTTAGTTTTGTGGTATGTCACCCAGAGTCACATTGCTTGAATTGAGTAGCCTTATAAATGTGTGAAATAAAGAAATGAATAACATGCATGTTCTAAACATTGTGCTATACTGAGCATACCATTTTAAGTAATAATTCTGTCACCTAAAAAGCACTGCTGGTCTCCAGTCTGAATGGATTCATTCAGATCAGGGCTAACTGCTCTGATTTCTGCTACTGCCAACCATTTCAAGTTTTCAATTAGCAGGCATGTAAAACAGCTTATAAGAACAAAAGTTTAAGTGTGTTCCTGCTCTGAAGTATGTTTTTTTATACTGCATTTTGTTTAACCATTTCTCTCTCATGGATTATATTTAATATGGGCTATTACATCACAGTCATTAGCTCCAGGTCACCCTCCTTTTATCTGGAGGGCCAAGACAATGATCTTCAGATTCCTCCTTCACACAGATCTGCAGTTATGACTGAAGAAATCCTGTGATGTATTTTGTTTGTTAAGAAAGCATAAAAAGCATGTAGATCATGTCTTCTGGAATAATTGTTAACACTTTTCCCAGCTGTGGACAACATAGAAGGCATCTGTATTTTCATCTGCATAATTAAGTCATATGTTGTATCTGCTTTATCATGTGGGTGTGTTCGTACATATGCACTGGTAAGCACAGGGCAAATTTCATATGTTCCACTCTGGATCATGAGATAAGGAGGAGACAGCAGGTGAGCTTAGTATGAAACAATAAATAATATTCTGATCCAGTGCTAAACTATCTCTCCCATTTGAGGATTTTTTTAATGGAATATTTTTCTCTTTAGTTCCTAGCCAGTTTTTGAACTGTACATTTCCTTTTCCAGGTTTTCCCAGCAAATCAACTTTGGTCCCATTCCGTTCTATTTTCAGAGGGATTCCCTGATGACTGACTGATGGAGACTGGTAGATGGGCAGAATCCTGAGCTCCTTTATATAATTTATTTCCAGCTTTTCAATGTGTTGGAAAGTATAAAAGAGAGAAGTATTTAGGAGCAGAAAGCATTATTTTGTAAAAAGAGACTAGTGGTATTGTAAGAAAATGCTAATAATGAAGCATGTGCCACACAGAGCACTTTATGGTGGGAAAAAAAAACTTCAGGCAGAAAAGAGAAAATATAGATCATGATTCTTCTTGTTTGTTTCCTTGTTATGAACAGGAAGGAAATAAAGTAAGCATAGAAAAAGAAAAATGGAATTTGCTGTTTCTCAAAATCCTCTGTTTTGGTCATTCAGTCAGTCATCACAGTATGCAAGTTTTTCTCCATAAAATATTTTATCACCCATCAGCAGCATGGACAAAGAAATGGGCATTATTATGAAATGGAGTTGGCCCTCATTTTCTTCAGTGCCTATCATATCTTCTCATAAACCTGCCATGTGTTCGTATAGAAGTATGGAGAGATAGATGACTTTCAGAATACATGGAGATAGATATCTTTATTGGAGAGATTGCAATTATGAAGTTAATGAAGCTGTAAGAGCAAAACCAATCAGGAGGAGAATGCTATACAGCTTTAGTAGAATTTTTTTTTTTAAATCACGCTTATGAGGACAGTCTGCCATTCATATGTTATGGCAATTGTCTTCAACTTTCCTTGGCAAAGTTGTGGATATCTACAAAGTGGCGCAAAGGAAGGCAAATTATGAAAAGTGTAATGACATCATCATGTAAATTCTATGACTTACATACTTGTGTCAGATAGTGCCATACAATTTCATAGTTGCAGAATAGATATGATATCACTGTTCACATATTGTCATTGTAGGTTAATGTGGCTCATTGTTCTATACAGTATCATCTGTAACCATAACAGTTGGTTAGGATTACCTGCTTTGTACTAAATCTTTCATACTATTCTTTTCTATGACTGCTTTCCTGTTTTAAGACTGCCATGTCTCAGATAGCTACTATGTTTATTTATATTTAATTTTTTATCCCCACTTTTCTTCTACTTTGTGCTCCAAGGTACTAACAATGCAGAAATATAAATAATCAAAACAATAATAAACAGTATGATAAAATAGTTAACAATAAACTTATGAAACACAATAGCTCCTTCTACCCTTTCTTTAGAAGCTGCTGGGGGATTGGCCATGCAGCTTTTCTCTAGGAAAATCATTCCATCACATTGGTGCCATAGTAGAAAATGTCCTGTTCTTAATGTCCATTCATGTACCCTTGGATGATACATGAAGCATATTAGAGGGCACTTACAAAAAAATATGTTCTCTACAGTTTCCATGATTCTATCCATTGGTAAGGCAATGGAATTGCATATCACTTTTCATGACAGATTGGTAAGCTTCCTTTTTAAAAGAAAATATTTAAAATGCTGATGGAATTGCCAGACAATTCACTTACGTTTGGAGTAGGCAGTCATGACCTACCTTTCTTAACAGTTCCAGGTTTATGCATTATAGTTAGACAGGGAAAAATCCTCTTGATTAAAAACTCAGCATTCTTGATTAGAAGGTAAGAAGGTAATCTGGATAGGTTTTATTTGAGTGTACAACTGGTGTAGAAGACAGGTCTCAAATGGAACAATCCTATACAAGTTGTCTCAAAATTATGAGTCAGTATGAAATTACTTCCACTATGATCGATAAGACTTATTTCCAGATTGCATATAGACTATTGATGGCTTTCAGCTATCTGAGCATTGAAATTGTCAGTTCTGCCTTTTACTGGATAAACTTTGAAGTCTCTGAAAACTGTAACTGTTATACAAAGAAAAGACTTTAATGAAAAGGATGAATTGTATCCATATTGAATTTATTCATATATGCTGATATTTGCTCTTCTATCTTCAGTAACAATGGTATCTTTGCAGGATTATTCAGTCCAAAGAAAATGAAATATATTCAGTGTTCAACTGCTAACTGCATAAGAATATACTTATGCAAATGCAGGCTTTGCATTTTCTTGTCCAGATGTCATTGCCAATTAAGAGTCTAAAATAGTGTAATTCAATCATAACTATTGAAAAAATCAATAATCATACCCATTGCCAGAATATTTCTATGTGATTTTAACCTAGAGTAAACTGTCAGAAGAGACACCTGGATCTATAAATGCCCATGTGTATATTCTCTAGATCCCATTCGAAATCCTACAGAAAACAGGCATCCTAGCTATATAGAAGATCCTCACAGTCTGCCAAATCTGTATAAATAAGAAGTCTCACACATTTCAGCTTCCTACACTTACAGACACTGTGTGAAAAGCTCTATTATTAGATGCAGATAGCTTGTCCACCTTGACTTCTGCTATCTGAGGTATTCATTGAGTAATAACAGGAAAAACAGCTTTTTTTTTTTTTTTTACATTTATAGTATAATAAGTTAGTGAAACTTTTTCTGATGTTTGAAGTTTGTGACATTCTCAAGACGTTCTTGTGAAATACAGCTTAGTCCTCATTACAGGATGGAAGCTGGATATCTGTTTCTCTCTGACTAGCTACCATTTCTTCTCAATAGCATTTTGTTTCCTCTTGTGAATGTAAATATTAGCTTTATGGAGTTAATATTCCTCATCTACACATCAGTCCTTGTTTGTAAACAAAAATTGTTATTAAACTGAGCAAAATGGATCTCAGAAACAGTGACCTGGTATGCGTGCATTGGGTGTGTGGAGAATAGGATGGGATTCATTCTTTATGGACCAATCATAATATTCCAAAATTGGAAGAAAATATATTGTTTAAACTGATAGATGAAGAGAATGTTCGATTAAATATTTGTATCCATTTTACCCAAGTATCATAAGCTGCTTCAGTACTACAAATCTTTCCAATCAAACATTTTAGACAATGATATAGTAAAATGACAACAGCATTAAATGAAATCAATTGGACAATATCATTAATGTTCAGTCATTTAAAAAGCTATTTCTTAAGACTTTTCAAATTTTTTTTTTACTTTTTTTTAAAAAAAGTAAAAAAGCAGCATTGAATGCAAAATAATTAGCATGCATAAGACAATAAAAATATATATTAAAAAAGCTGAAAACTAGAGTGTCAATAATTAAATAACCAAAGGTTTACTGAAATAATGTTGCTGATTGCTGTATATATGGGAATTGCTTTGGAATTCCATGAATACAGGTGAAGTGCTATGACAGTGCATTTATGTTCCAACTTTTCTCTAACCAAATAAACAGAGTTGTATCCACAGTTTTGCTGAAATTTGCCTGTACAAATAAACAGCACCTATTTAACATTAACTGGAAGAGGCAAATTACTCCAACACTTCAGGGAAGTCTGAAGAAAAAATATATATAATAAGTCTCTATCATTCTTCTCAAAGAAGCCCATAATGGTTTACAAGGAAAGAACAGAAAACAATCTTAAATAAAACCATTACAAAAAAGCCCCCCAGCAATCTTAAAATAAATAAATACAAAAATTGTTTCCATATAATGTTAAAAGCCAGTATAGTAGAGTGGTTATGGTGATGAGTAGGGCTGGGGAGACCGAGTTTCAAATCCACCCTCTTCCATGGAAGCTCACTGAGTGACTGTGGATCAGTCACTTTCTCTTGGAGTTGGGATGGGATAAAATTTGAAGTGGGACTGCTACGTGGGCTTCCTTGAGGTCCTAGAGAAAAGGTAGTATATAAATCTTACAAATCAGCAGTGATAAAATAGAACACTCAGTAACTGTAACAGATGTCAACACTGTTATTCTTCCTCCTTGTTATAGGAAAGTTGTTGCAGCCCACACTGTTCTGCACCATTTTCCACTAAAAAGCATTGCAGAATTCACAAAACTGCTCCTACAAGCAAGTAAGCAAATGAAAGCTTACAAGAAGAGTTTGTGAACAAAATGAGTTGCATTTGAATCTGTCCTTCCCAATATTTTCACTTCAGCAAAGATTCTTTGACAGAATCTCTAAAATATAAAATAAGAGATGGGATTCAAAGTATTTGGAATAATGAGGGGGAAGAGACTCAAAGTGAACACACACCCCACAAGCAATAATTACTGTTTGGTTTGAGGGAATGAAACCCAGTACATCTTCAGAATTTTATTTATTGATTAGAACATTATATATTTCACCTTTATGGGTACACCTATCAAGACTATTTCCAAGACCAAATCAAACATTCACAATACATTCCATATAAAATAAACTACATCCAACCATAGATTACAGTAAAGAAAATAGCACAAGTAATGCAATACAATACAATGGGGAGGGAAAGGCAATCAACTAAGCTATATACTGTCCATCCTATGAGATATATAGCAGTTGGGGGCAGACTGCAGACTTATGAAATCTATCATTTTGTTGTTGTTGTTGTTGTTCAATTTACAGAAGCCTTGGCGCTCACCAACTGAAGCCTAGTGTAAAAGAATCACACTTAAAATAAATGAATTCTGACCCCAGAATTTTGTTTTTGAGTTCCATAATAGAATGCAACTCACAATCATACCCCCAAAACCATTGTCTGATTATTCCAAGTTTTTTAATTATAGTAAATGGTGGTGGGAACTGAAAGGGAGGATATAAGGTTTCTGCTGCAGTTATTGTTAAACACTTCAAAAGCAAAAACTTTTGCTGATTTGTTCCAAGTAACCCAGAGATCTTGGTCATTGGAACAAGTAACCCAGAGGCCCTGGTAATTTTCCAGTCTAGGATATACGGTCATGATCTTTGTCATGATACTTATCATAAAATTATACTACATTTAAGGGTCCTCTCAAACCTTATTACTTAATATACATTTGTTTAATAAAGAAATATTTATTAAACAGAAAAAACACTCCAGCCTCTGCCTTAGAGCTAAAACAAGCATTCACTCCATCCACTGCTTTACAGTAATTTGACCTTTCAACTATTGGTGGATTATACTTTCAATGAACCATGATAGGTTATCTTGTTAAGCAGTCTGGCATGTCCCACCCTATCAAATAGCTAAATCAGTTTCCCAAGACCATCTCACTCCATGGATTTTCATTTCTATATTTAATCTCAGTCAGCCATCAAGCTAAGGACATGTTCAGACAAAGGGTTCTGGATATTAGTGCTCAAGCTGACATAGAGACAGTTGCTAACATCAAAGCCTTAAAATGGTTGGCCCAGAAGAAAAAGACATTTCAAGTAGGAAAGTATCTAATTATGGGCCTGACACAGGAGCAAAGAACAGCCCTAACCAGAGCAAGATTTGAGCTCCTGGACTCCATGGTAAAACACAGGTGACTTCATCAAGTACCTTACCCAGAGAGGATATGTACATGTGGGATACCACAGATAGAAGACATCACTCGTATCTTCTTTGACTGCCCATTATATGCTTCAGCCAGAGCACAGCATTTAAAGTCACTAATTGACAGGATAACTCATTGGAACCCTATCAATAAGATATCCTACTTCCTCCAAGGTACAAACACATAGACAATAAGAAAGATGGCCAGGTTTACAGCTAAAGCCATTCAGCTGAGAGCTTTCTATCTAGATCAGATTGGGGTCAACTGCCAAAGGATGACCTTGCTTGATTATTTTACTGAATATTTTTATATCCCAATACATTGTATTATTTTATCTTATTTTATCTGATATGTTCATTAGACTAATCAATAAACAATAAACTAAACTAAAACTAAACTACTAAACTCTGTTCTGAGGATTTTTTTCTTCTCTGGAATGTGGGAGGAAATAATATTAATTAAAAAAAGAGTTAAGGAGGAGGAAGAGGAGGAAGAGGAAGAGATTGTTTATCCCATTACATTTCTACAGAACCAAAAGCTATAGTCATTGAACAATGCTGAAAACTTTCTTTAGTGTACGTTTGTCCAATATTTTAAGACTTGACCAATCACAACATTTAATTTTCCATATTCCGGAGTTTCTATGCAACTATATATATATTTCATTTACATATGGTACAATACTGCACCCTTTTTGTTTAATGCATTCCTTTCAAGTAAGTTGTAGCCTTCTAGTGCTGTCAATAATGAGTATCATCCTATGAGTCAGGATTGCCTATCATAACATATTTGTCTTCCAGAGTTAAGAACCTTAATTCTCCCTATTTATTTATCTTCCTCTGTTCACTGGTGTGGAAACATTTGAAGTTTAAATGGCACCATCTACAGGCTTCTCTATTTCAATTTCCTGTGAAAATCTTCATCCCCACCCTGACACTGCTTTTCTCTTTGCATTCTGATTTTACAGCTCCATTTCTTGGCTGCATATTTGATTCGCAGCCTTTATCACCCTCTTCATTCTGTTCTAGTTTAATACCCTCCTGATGACACTGGCGAGGTACCTGCCAAACAGATCCTTCCTAGTCTTCTCAAGATGTGACCTGTCCTTTCCTGAGAGTCCTTCGTGGGCAGAGCATATGCTATTGTCATGGAAACCCATGCCTTGTTGACTTCCAGAATTTCTCTTTTTATGTCAGGACCCTCAATTGGAAGGATTGATGAAAAAACTACTTGTGCTCCTGGTTCCCTCACTTTCCTTCCTTGGTTCTTTTCAGCAGGAATTACCCATCATTATCACGTGCCACGTTTTTCTTCAGTTTCTTCAATCCATGGAATCCAAATGTCTTTCACAGTGTTCCATGGCAGGATTTGCCCAGGTGGCTGTGGATTGCCCCTGGAGGGACAGTCTGGTACTATTTCCTGAGTTCCACTGGTGCCAATATTATTGCTTCTTTTTGTGACCTATTTCTACATGTTTGTTTCTGCTAAAGGAAGTTTTTCCTGTTCTCTGCTGTTTCTGCTCTATCTGAAAAACTCAGCTGCCATGTTGAGGAACTTCTCATATTTCCTAATGTGTTGCAATGTAGAAACTTCCTTCTCAAGTCACTTCACCTTTTAGTAAGGATATGAGCTTGTACTTGTAACAGGTTTAATTTGCATTTTCTTCAATCAGAAAAATAAATATTGTACCTTGCAGATAAAGACAACGTTCCCTTGCTCTCCAAGTTGTTTAGAATCTCATCCCCTGACTCTCTCTAACTCTCATTCAGAACTCCTCTGTTGGCTTGCTCTGGTTGCAGGATCCCAGAAGCTGCCTCCTTAGGTAAGGAAAATAAAAGAAAGAAGGAAGGATCCACTTCCTTGACTTCCCCACCAAACTCTTCTTTGCTCTTCCTGTATGCTCTGTCAGTGTGCTTGTTTTCCAGAAAATGGGTTCCTTATTTATCCTTTCAGGTACATTAGGTTAGCAAGTGCAATACTGTAATCAGGCATGATGGGTATTCAGCAGCATACAAAAACCATCAGTCAGTCAGCGGTTCTTAGAAAATGGCAGCAACAACAACAGTTTATTCCCCTCCTTGGTTTTTTCTCTCTCTTCTTCTTCTTCTTCTTCCTCTTCCACTTCTCTTGCAAAATTGATTTAACATATCTTGCTTTTATCCTGGCAGGCCCATTCCGCAGAATTTTTTCTAGCCTGTAGTGATCTGTTTGGACATTTGCTCAAAAGCAATTTGTGACGAAACCTACTATGTGTGATTTTTAAAATAAGGTCAATTTTTTACCATTTTAAATACTTTCTATGCATGATAGGTGGAACTGATAGCACCAAACAGGATGAAAACAATTTTAAGAGGCCAAAATCAGTAGTGAGAGAAGAAAGTGTAAAAATACAGAAAATTCACAGAAGAACACACTTTTCCTTTTCTCTATTTCCATCTTTAAAAAAATAAAATATCAGAAAACAAAAAATGTTCGCCTACTTGCTTTCCCACTTTTTCCTATGAAAATGCAATCCTGTGCATTCTGTTATTTTTTCCTTGAAGATCAGTTTATCATATTCATTACATCAATATCTATAACTATCAAACCTTTTCAACCTCTGAAACTGAGGAAGATGATCATTTCCAGGGACTTCTCCAATGTTACAAATTCATTTATAAAACTTCATACCTATGGCATTTTGAGAATTCACTTTCTACTGATACCATTTTAAAATGTTGAGAGTAATTTTCTTGGCTCATGAAACACTATACAGAATGCTGTGGAACTATGATAAGGGGTATAGGGAAGTGCACAGTATTACAGATCTGTGTTGCCATTTTCCTTCAGATATATACATTTTACTATGGTAAATGAATATGCACCCAGTTTTATTTCAGCAAGACATTGCAATTTCTTCATCCATTACTAAAAGTCAGTATCAAAAGAGTCCTTAGGGAACTACTGGTACTTGTTAAAAAGAGCTAGCCACAGCAGTTTTGAATAGCCTGGGAAACAGAATGTTGCCAGTATCTGAAAACTAGTTTCTTCTGAAGGTTTGTAGGAAATATTTAAAAAGAATTTTTAAACACAAAGCTTGAAGTTGTTTGTTGTATATCAGAAGGAAAAATGCAAGTCAGGGACAATCAATCAGTAATTATCTGCATCTAAAACACTCTTCTCTAACCTGATGTCCTCTAGATATGTTGGACTTTAACTTTCCAGCTAATGTGGCCAAAGGCATTAACATCTTTTCTGAAAGGACTTAATTTAGAATAAACATTTACTTAAAATTCTTTTGAAAGCTTTCTCAAGGAATTACTGAAATGAAAGTAGCTTGTTGAAAAATGTAAAAATGTATCTCACCATGCAGTTTGGCCACTACCCTTACCAAGACATGGTATAATATTCAAAATATTACTGTGCAGTCTTCAAGATCAATAATATCACTCTGCTTTACCTGTTAGATCTTCCTTATATTGACTGGCATTTAAATGTCAAGATCAAGCCTTTATTGAATGATCTGGCAGGAACAGTCAAAGTCTCGCTGGAATATTATTTCATGTTGTAAGTTTTCAGGGAATTCAAAACAGAGTGGGCTTGGAGAAATATAAATGAAACTCAATGCTTCTGAACAGAGGCCTAAACTTACAAGTGAAATATTATATGTTTCCTCAATAGATCTTTCATGGTATGTAAAAGGACAGAAATAGTGGAAAACTCAGGAATGTTGTCAATGAAGTATGTCATCAGTCTAAAATTCCTTGAATGAGACAAGACAATTGTGAATGCTATTCTGGATTAGGTGTGAAGATACTGTTGCTGAATGAAACAGTTTCTGATTTAATAGGATTGTACTTGCTTTTCAAATTTAATTTTATTTGTAGTTTGGTAACATAGGCCCCATCAGCCTATTTTCAGATTTTTGCAACAACAACAAGGAATCTTTGTTTATGTGTAAAATGAAAAACTGTTTTTTTAGAATCCTTCTCTAGCTAGAATTGCATATTGAAGGGCATATGCTATATAATGTGGTAGGGTTATTGCCATTAGAATAATTAGAGACATTTATCTTGTTTTATGCTATAATAAATGAGAATCATAGGAGCAAGAAGTTTTAAAAAAAGTAGTTTTGCAGAAATATTTTGCTTTAAGCAAGACTTGAAATATGAAAAGGGCCCAAATCATTTGAAGGAAGAGAGAACTCTTCAATTATGTGTGAGGTATAAAGATATAAAGCTTTATATTCTGTCAGTGAGAGTTAACTGATGATAAAAAGAATGATGGTGAAAAGCCTTGAGCAGTTATGGGCAAGAAACTTAGATATGAATGATAAACAATATCTAGTGATCAAGCTTGCCTTGCCAATGCAATGGGCAGAATAGATAATCAGAGCAGCAAAGATTAGCAGTGGCAGAATCAACAAACAGGTCAGGAATTTGGCAGTATAAATGGAGAAAAACAGTACAGAAGCAAAAGTGTCAGGGGGCTTCAATGGAATAAAATAGGCAGAAAAAAAAATCATAGGAGAAATGCAGAGAAAGCAAGAGAATTTAGAACTATGAAGAATTTTCCTATGAGATTTACTTTCATTTGGGCATAGCCCTAACTCAGCTAGCACCAGGTTCTGAAAAATTGTTATATGTGTGTATCATGTGGGTGTTAGTGTGCAAAATCTTGCCTTTAAGTGATCCTAATGTTGTTGCTTTTTTTTATGATTTTTTTTTTTTTTAGCAATCTTCACTCTAGCTCTACATTTCTGTAATTTGGAGCAGGGGAGTTGAAGACTATTTTCTGACCAAAACAGCAAGGTAGTTTTAGTCATCTGCCTTCTCTTGAGAGGAGACAAATTTTGATGTCATTTGTATTTCCATCTGGCATTTAGTAGTTACTACAACCAGCAGAAATGCTTTTATTGCCTTATTTCATCTAGGGAAGACTTCTATTATTTTGCGTATAAAACATATTGTTGCCATTTTCCATGAAGTGAATCCTAAATATATTTAACTAGGCATTAAATTTAGATTTAACAGGGTAGTAACTGCCTCCTAAGTAAATATTCTGATATAAGGCTATATTTAGCCAGATTTAGCAGTTATGTGGCAGATGCAACTTGCATTGTGCGATTGTTAATCTCCGATAAATATGTTTTCTTTACTGCTCTGGTATTTAATTAACATATAATAATTCTTATTAACTACAAATGAACAACTCATATGATTGCATGGAATTAAGTATGCACTACTGCCTGATAGAGTTAGAAGCTTTAGATTATACTCAGTATATCACAAGCTTTGTTATATCTTTGAGTTATTTCACAATAATGTCCTTGTCAAGGTCATTTTGGACAAGGGACGAAAAAGCTTCATTATTCAAAACGATATCAGTGCAATAGAATCTTAATCTTAATCTTAAATTAATATGAACTAATATCCATAAGTGCCAATCTCTAATATTTCAGTCTTTCCAACTTTGATATTTTCTGGATGTTTTGGATTTCAGTTCGCATAATTCCCAGCTAGCATGACCTGGAAGGCACAAGATGAAGGAAGACTGATCTGGAATAACAATATCAAATTTAAATGTATTTTATAAAAATAAATTCTCATGAGTGCAAGAGATGAGAGGGAAGTGGGCTAGATAGTAGGCCTCCTTGCAGACTCTACACTCAGTTGCCTTGATATTCAGGAAAGCACTGAAAACCTTTCTTTTTAAATGAACATTTTTAGTCATTTTTGTTATATTCTTGTTATGTTTTTTTAGGATGAGGTATTGAAACTATGGGATGCATCTTGTTTGTTAATATGCAACTGCACACTACAGAATCTTTTGATTGCTACTATAAAAATTGTGCATAAATAAAACGATGACTATTAAAAAGTGGATATTGGATTGTATATTGAAGAAATCAATTTAAAAAGTCAATTTAAAAAAACATGGTACCATAGATAGCACTAGGAATGGTTAGAGGAGAATTTGGGGCATATGTTTACATGTAAAACAATATTATCAGGATAATATTTATTGTATTACATTAAAAAAAAACTGTAAAATGATGCTGGTGAGAAATCACCACTAAAATATTCTAGTTTGGATTTTAGTGGGGATTTTCACTTCAAAATCCAGATCCAAAAATAAGTCTTCCCTCCCTCCTCTCTTAACTGAGAACAGAAATAAAACTTCATTGGGTGATGCAATTTAAACTACATGTAAAGATTCCTTCAACAGGAATTTGACTCTTTGTGATTCCATGGGTTGATGTAATTCATGTAGTTTTCTTGCTAGCAAGAAATATCTTCTTGATGTTTTCTCAAGTTCACAATCTAGTCTCCAACCCCGGCAATCTCCCATCCAAATTCTAATCCTGAGATGGGCTAGGTGTTGCCACCTGCCCTGGGCAATTGTTTAACCAGCTGTATTAAAAATTATAAATAAACCTATATTTTGGTTCTTGTATCGTTCCAAAACTTGTATGCTTATAAAACATGAAAGCACTAGCTCCAGTAGGAAAAAAAAAAAAGCTCACAGCAATTTAATAAAGGATATCTTCATGCAGGAGTAGGATACAGCCTACCCAGCTAATGTATATGCATGCATATGGCAGTGGTCCTCTGGGCCTCAGTAGTCGGAGTGTGCTTATTGATCTGGATGTGAATGTACATCATCATCCAGCAGTAGCAACCACTGTGTGAGACTAAAGCTAAATCAATACTACTGCTTGGGCTGTTTTGTATCTCCTGCAATCTGGAGTTAGCATGAAAACAGTCTTGGGTATGAAGATCTTATTTTAAAACACACCGTCTTATTTTATAGTGCACAGAAACAATATCCTTTTGTTTCCCATTTAAAATTTGCCAGTATTGACATAATACTGCTTATTCGTCAATGATCTCATCCTTGAACGCTGCTGAATGATAGCAACTGAGCATCACAATACTGAAAAAAAAGGGGGATGGGCTGAATGTTAATGCAGGTTTGCCCCGCTGCAAAAGTAAAAGTAACATTCAGAGCCTGGTGAATATTTTCAGAATCTGGCAGCAGGAGTAAAGCAACAACTGTTCATATACTGTAGGCATTTACCTACAAAACAATACTTTTCCAATTCATCCTTTTGTCCCTCACATGTTCTACTCCAAATTGCTGTCAGATACTAGCATCTTCAACATTATTACTTAAGCATGCATTTCTCATATATATGAGGAATGGAAAAAGAAGATGGCAGCACTAGTTAAGCTATCTTCCAAGGAATCTCCCACCTCCTTGCTTGCTTGCCTGCTGATTTATTTATTTATCAAATTTATATAGGTGCCTATCTCATGAATTTGACTCTCTATGAAGCTCTTTTCTCATGCAGTAAACCCAGTGGTACATGAGATATTCTCTTAATGCTCTGTGGGTCAAGTTGGTGAAGCTGCTGAAATCAGTTGGAACTCAGCTGCCAGTGCTGGCATTTGGGGAGGACAGACACAGCATTCACACTCCTGGCAACTCAATGCCATCATTGTCACTGCTCCAATTAGACCCTTACACATCAAGGGCCCAGAAGAGAGATGGGGGAGGAATGGCTAGTCTGAAGTTCTGGAAGGGAATGCTTTATCTAGAGAAGAAAACTATAGGATAAAAGAGCAATATCTGAGTCTGAAATGCCAAAAAGAATGTTCCATTTTCCATCAAAGCAAAAAAAGACTGTTCTACTAACTTTGGGTGGGGAAGAAATATCTCCAAGTTTTCCTATTTCTTTCTTACTCTTTTCTGAATCATCCATTTCAGTTTGTAGATCATATTTTGTTCATTAAAAATAAGATATTACAATAGGAAAAAGAGCATATATATTTGAGATTGTATTTCAGAAATATTTTTATCAACTGCCCAATCTACTTCAGGCAAGAACTACATTCCCACAGGAAATATTTGTTGGGGCCACATTGTGCATAGCACAGTAGGAACCAAAACCGATTGGGAGCACAATATTCTTTCTCTCACTGTCTTCCTCTTTTATCTTCTGATACTCTCCATAGTCTCACTCTTTTTTAGACAGCAGACAGCCAAGGAAAGGATAATTCACCTTTGTCAGTGGCCTGTACTGACTGTAAGAGGCTTTTGAAATCAGGGTGATGGCCATATGAAATTAGTCTGAGGACTGCAGGTAATCCTAGGAACAGAGATGGTCTGCCTCTCTTATAAAGCAACCTCTTCTTGACCAATAAGTATCAAAGCATTGTTGGTGGAGTCTGCAGGAATAAAGGGATAAGAGAGAGCAAACCCTATTTTGGATGCAGTACAAGGTAAAACAAAAAATCAGTGAAAAATGGAAGCTTAATGAGTACAATTTTTAGGTTCTGAATTCAGATGTTACTTAGGAATTTTTTCAGAAGCTTATGAAAAAAAAAATCTCTCATGAAAACAGTTGGCCCTTATAGGTAATGGATAATATGAACTCTGACTTGTGCATAAAAATAAACCACTTTTGTGGATTAACAGAGTGGAGCCAAAAACTCATATGCCAAAAGCCTTGTTCATGAGCATGGAAGTCAATTGGAGACATGAGAGTTATATCTCTAAATCTATTGCCTGTCCTCACTATGTTCCAAGTCCTTTTGGCCTCCCCAAATCTTTGTAAGCTCCCATATGAGAGATTTAAACTCTGCAGATTAAGATTTACACATATAGGAGTCCACGTACATATGGTCTGGCAAGTTGCACATGTCTGGGATCAGGCCAGCATGCTTGTGTCCTCTCCTTTCCCAAAACACGCTTATATGATTATAACAGACACACACAAACACACCCAGCCATCCCATCCTGGAGCAGCTCTTTCTCTCATTGTAAGCACTTGTCTTGACTCTGTTCATCACACGTAGAAGCAGCCAGCTTGGCAAGCCTGCCACTGGAAACCACACTTAACCTCATGATGCTTGCCAAGCTGTAGCTACTCCGACATTCAGCCAATGCCTCCCAGAAGTTCAGTTCTGCTGAGCAAGGGAACAGCTCTAGGCTTGTAGAATTAAAAACAGAAATCTAATAACAGCATGACTACTAACATTAAATGAAATTTGACTCTATTTCCTTCTTCCTTCTCACTTGCCCAATTTCCCCTCACTCTTTTTATATATTCTCCTTCTTCCCTCTGGCTATTCCCAGTTCCCCCAGCCTTTTGTTCCCCCCCCCTTCCTTTCAGTCCCCAGCCCTTCCTCCTGCCACCCATCCCTTTCCCTCCTTCTTCTAACGCCCCTCTTTCTATAGAAGGGGGCATGCCTCCAGTGAAGCTGTTGTCGTGACAACCTAAAGGGGCATCAGGGTTTTGGCCTGGACGGGCTGACCAGGCTGCGGCTCAAGGGGAGAAGGGGAGCGCGCGCGCATCTGGGCAGCGTGGTTCGCTGGAGTGGGGAGGGGGAAGGTCCGAGCAGGGTGGGTGGGCGAGCGCGTGGAAGCGAGTTTCCACCGAGTCAGGCGGCGAGGACCCCCTTCCCCCCCTCCACCGCTGAGCCGCTCGCCCGTTCCCTCCTCCCTTCGCTCCGCCTGGGAAAGTGGGTTAGGGAGAGAGCCGAGCGCAGAGGCTGCTCCGCCGCTCGCCCTAGCAAAAGCATCCACACGCCGGAGGAGCAGGAGGAGGGGGACGCAGGCAGGCGAAGTCGCAGCTTCTCGCCTTAGGGGGCTCGCTTGCCCTTTCGAAGCTCTTTTGGGCGCCTTGATTTGTTTGTTTTCGTCTCTCTCCCTCGCTCCCCTCCCGTCGTGGTCTGGCTTCTCTGCCCCCTACCCCCCTCTATTTTTTGTGTGACCGCCTCCTCGCCCGCTTTCTTCCTTCCGATCTCTGTCCGGCTTGCATTTGGGGGACTTAAACAAGCAAAAAGAGCGCGCGAGAGAAACAGCCAGGCATTCTCTCTTCCCCACCCCAAGGCATCGAAAGAGAGAGGGTGGGGGGAGGAGAAGCGTAAAAAGAAGCCAAGAGGCAGCGAGCGAGGACCAGGTCGGGAAGCGAGACCCCCAAGAAGCCGAGAGAACTGATCAACTGGAGAGGCAGAGTTGTGCGTTTTTCGATCGCTGGCCGGATATTACCTCTCTCGCCTGCTGCCCCCTCCCTCTTTCATTTTCTGGGTTTAAGTCCACCATCCTCCAAGCGCCGAGAGTGCGTGAGAGAGAGAGAGAGAGAGAGAGACAGAAAAGTCCATCCTTCGCAACTCCAGCCATGGTGGGAAGGGCTCAGCCCGATCGGAGACAATTCCCGTTGGTCCTACTGAGACTGCTTTGCCTTCTCCCTACAGGGCTGCCGGTCCGCAGCGTGGATTATAACCGAGGCACTGACAACATCACGGTGAGGCAGGGAGACACAGCTATCCTCAGGTAGGGGGCGATCGGCCAACTTTTCTTACCATCTTCTTGTCTCCCGCTTGATAGTCCTGACCGGGGCTGCGAGTGGAGGGCGGGTGGAGGGAGAGACGCGTGTGCGCTCCTATACGTGTGGATGTGACCAAGGTGCTAGGGGGAGACTGATTCTGATTCATCATGCCCACCTGCAGGCCCAGTATAATTTCCCCACCCAGTTTGTTGGGGCATTGTACATTCCCGATTCACCCCCCCTCTTCCCCAAATCCCTAGATTTGCCAGGGGATTGAAATGATTTGCCTTTCCCATTGTATTTTAACCATGTGGCTGCTGTTTATTTTTTAAAAAAAAAAAAAGGAAGGAATTTCTGCTAATATATGATGTTTGTTGTGGGGTAAATAGGATTTCCAGCCAGTCTACAGAATCTTGTCTTCTACATCTTCTAAATGATTATATAAAATATCTCTAAATGTATTTTGGATGGAGCTGTTTTTATTGGATCATTTCTGTTGCTGATTTTCCTTACCCTTCTGTACGAGTTTGCTATCCAGACAAATGAAAGAGAAAATAAGTAGCCAGAAGGGAAATATGCAAGTTGCCCTTCCCTTCCTGCCAACATTTAAATGGCAGAAACAGGCCCTGAGCACCTACCCACATAATTTATTAATTTGAGTTATATCCTTCAGTTGTATTTGGTACAACTCAAGTCAGTGTACATAATGTGAAAGGGCAGAGAAAAGAGTCATTATGGATGTAACCTGTTTTCTTCCCTCTCCATTATCACACTCTTCTAAAATTTAAGCACTACTTAAGTGAATTATTTGCCAGTTGTTCTGGCTCTTGTACAAATGGGTAAAAACCCATTTAACAGCATAATTCATTTATGATGTAAAAAAAAAAAAATCTTTGGACAGCTTAAGTACAATGTTGTAATTTCAGATGTGTATCGTTTCTTGTCAGGTGATTCTCTGAGTTGCCTGTGTGGTTTGCTCTGTTGGTTTCCTTGTTAAGCCTAGAAGGAGAGCTAAGTTTAGTGCCTGTGTGTGTGACTTGACTGACTGGCTGCATCTCGGTGTTTGTGCTGCCTGTTCAAGCTGAGGTTATATTCTTGAATTAAAACTCCCTTCCATTCATATAGATCAACAAATCCTTACACTGCAGTCTGTTCTACTGTATTTAAACGTCCATGTTATAGAAACCATGCATGCCCCAGTGTGTGCATTCTGCATATTGTGTCAATAAAACTATTGGATGTGATTTAGAAGAGAGTAATTTATGCAAAGAACAGATATTGCACAGCTGTCAAATATCCAGGGAATAGTTCTTCAGCAAACATAGTGACAACACAAGTTTTTACTCTATTCCTGTAGAATTAGGCTTGATAGCTAGCAGACTCTGCCACTTGAACCTCAGTACTTTTTCACCCCTTTCTCTGTTCTGTGGCTGGGGTGCATTTTTTATTTCATGGTTGGTGCGGGAAAATAGAGCCTATTCCTTGTATTTTGAGCACATGATATTAATGAGAGAGGTTTTAGAATGCGAAGCTATATTCTCCTATTAAATCTCATGAGCTGAGAGCATTCTGATGTTGGAATATACTTTCAGTAGCACCAATTCCCCAGCTCTTCAGCCTTGTTAACTTGCATGTGAGGTTTATCCACATGGAGTAATAGGATTTAGCAAGTAATTCATCTGACTTGCATTCTGTGATGGAAAGCTTCTGCTGAGCCAGAAACACCAAACATGAGTGTTATCTCTAACTCTAGATCTCTCTCTCTCTCTCTCTCTCTCTCTCTCCCTCTCTCTCTCTTTCTCTTTCTCTTTCTCTCTCTCTCTGGTCCTATCCTGTCCTGTCTAGATTCATTAGTTAACTCTCTTTGGTAGGGGTCTCCTGTTTTTCTAGCCTTTCATTTTAAAATGCACGGTGTAGTAATTCTCCTGGTTTGATCTCCCCTTTCCAATGTAGCACAGAAGGGAGTATGTTCAGCTTCACTGTGTACATATGGCACTAGCGAAGTCGTTAAGCTCACTTACCCAGCTAGGGGTCATTGGATTTCTATTTCCCACTTAACCTTGCAGCTCTGAAGTTTATCTACAGATACAAGGTGCTCAGAATGCATTTGCTGCAAAGATGTATGCAGCCTGTAGGGTAGTGATGAAGAACAGGCATGTACAGATTTCATCCCCTTTTTAGAGTTTCTCAGATATGTATAGGCAGTTAAGTTTTAGTAAGAATTTAACTCTATGTCAGCATCTGGGGTCTGGGGTAGGGGAAAGGAGGGAGAGAGGGAGAGAGAGATGTAGTAAATATTGGCATCCAGCAGAGAGAGACACACTATGAAAAAAAAAAAAAGCAAGCACAATTCCTTCCTTTCATCAACTTGTGTCAGGCAACAGTATGTCAACTTCCACACATAATGATTTAACTAAGAAAGCCAACCAAAGAGCAGCTATAGAAGTCAGAGTTTCACTATTATGATTACAAAAAAGGCTTGCATGCTTTATAAATTTTCCACAGGCAATATTCCAATTCAGTTTTTATCTATCTTGGTTTGGAATTTTATGCATGCTGCACATAAATGTGCTTACTTAAAGCAATTACTTTAAGGATGTGTTTAGTGAGTGCTGTAGCCCACAAATGCTGACAAGTTCTGGCTGCACAAATTTTATGCTTTTCTGCACAGGTGATGAGGACTCGCATAGCCTATCCCTTCTAGCCCTTTCCCTTCTAATTGGGAATAAATGGCCTAGGATCATACTTTCTGACCATACCACAATGTGCTTGCATTCAAGGATTTTATTTGGATAAAATGTCCATGCATACATTGTGTACAGATGATTTGTTCTCTGGAAAGTGATGGGGACTAGTTATGAGTATGGCACCCTACATGAACTTCTGTTAACCAACTAAACCTTGATTAAGTGGAGGCAGTGCGTGGAATTTAGTTATTTAATACATAGAAGATTGAAATCTTGTCAAGATGGCTTACAATACAATTAAAAATCAATGTGTTAAGTTGATAAAATCATAAACCTTCAGCATGACACTCCTCTTTTTTTGCAAACACTTTTTTGGATGTGAACATATAGGCAGATTCCTGATAGAAGTATCTGTAGCTAAAATTCTGCCTTTAAGTAAGTTCCAGGTGGAGGGGGTAATTGAGAGGAAATTATGGAGAACAACGTATGGTTCTTCATCATATCTCTTCCCCTATTAGTCCTCAGTGAATTCCAGACTATTTTTAAAATCATACATTCTCTAACTCTTCCCTGCTTTACAGTTAAAATCCAGCTTTATATCTCTGAGGTTCTCCTCTTCATCTGAACATGTACAGGAGAACATGTACTCCTGTAATTTAATAGCATCAAATAATAATTATTGACTTTTTAATAAAAGGTTTACATAATCCAGCAACATTCACAGGCTTGAACATATATACTTCCATCTTGTTCCTCTTCAGTGTGTCTGCAAGTAGATCGGATGCTTCTAAATCAGTGGAGGGCAACCACTGGTTTTTGCTAAACACATGTAAGGTATTTAGAGGGGGACAAGGACTATAGTGAATAGAGGCCTAATGCAAAATGAGGTTGGGAATATCACATGTATATCCTGGTTTGGGTTGCAATGTTGAACATATATTAATTGCATTAAACCAAACCTATTATAGAGATTATTAAGCATTTTTCATGTTTTCCTATCTGAAAATACCAAGAAAACATGCCCAGACCAGGGAATGTGGAGACCAGTTGGCTACATGAAATATTGCAGTTCTAGGTTGTCCTAACTATTATTTTACATTATGTCTAAAAGTAAGGAACTGTACTTTTGAACAAGCCAAAATTAATTATCCATATTTTTCATAATAAAGAAATGAGTTTAATATAATGAAAGTATTTGTTAGTTAAAGAAAGAAGAAAAAAGTCTGATTGACTTATGACTATGGAAGTTAAATTAAAAGGGGAGCACATGAACCTAAGACTTGTCCAATCTCATTCACATAGGAAGAAATTGTGATTTCCCATTATATACAAACCAGTATATTTTGCATATTAGAATACAGCATTAGAATACTTTTTTTGTTGCAAGGAAAACAGTACCATTTCTCAGTATTCAATTAGTATGAGATAAAAATTCTGAATATTTTATAGAATTAAATTTTGCTAGCAAATATAGATGATATAAATCATCATGGGTTAGTGTTGTTGTTGCCCCCCCTTATGTATTTGAACCCCAAATTTTCTGGCTTTTTTGCAAGTCCACCAAGCATGTTGTCCACATTTCCAACATGAATTTGAAGTATCTTTATACATTCTAGATAATTTTTTGGAGTCGTATATCAACGGTATATCATTTTATAAAAGTTCTCTTTTAGATTATAACATAATATGAATTTCAGTCCTTTCAACCACATGTTTTCCCACTGTTCCAACAATATGTTATGAATCTCATTAATTTCTAATAAATGAACTGGAGTTTTGCATATCAGGTTCATGAAAGCTCTCTCTCCAAATTGTTGTTATACTGAATTTTATGAATATGCAGTCTGAATTGTGTGACCTTATGCAAATAGAACTGAAGTAAATTAAATAAAACTCAAGTGTTGTTGCTTTGTTTCTTGTGATGAATGGTGAAATATGAGCCCAATCCACATAATTTATTAAAAAAGTTTAATTTTAGGCTTCTCTCTCAAAAGGGCTTCCAGAGTTTGAAGTTAGTGATTAGTCAGACTATGGTCTTTCTAAATATCTAACTGGGATATTCAATGGAATGATTTTTGCATTGTCTTTCCACATGGAGTAGAGTACCTCATGCAACACTATACAGTTGTATACTTTTGTACAGATATAAGTTATCTGGTTATAATGAGATATGATATACTGGGGCTTATATTCTTTAAAACACATACGAATTTTAAACATGAATTGGAAGTGTGGAATTGTATTTTTTTTTCCTTCAGAATATAATGGCTATATTAATTTATGTGCCAAACACTTACATTGCATTGCATTTATATAGCTAAATTTTAATATCCATCTCCCTGTTAACATGCCAGAAGTGCCCTATGGAGGATATTACTTTAAAGAAAACAAAATGCAAACTATTATATTTAGAAACTGTGTACAACATAAATTTAGCCAAGAAAGACTATAATTAGAGGATTTCACCAATATATTTTATAGAAAATATTATTTATTCTTATAGATCTAGTGGATTGATCTCTGTATTGAATCTACCCCTCTGGGCCAGTGCAGATTGGTAGGTAGTTCTTATTTTTTAACTACTCAGCTGAGGACTGAGAGAGAGAACTAGCCCAACTGGCTCCCATGCCTAGGGGAGGACCAGAACTGAGTCCCCTACTCCTAGTCCAGCACCTTAACCACTATACCAACCTTGCTCTCATTCACAATATTATTGATGATTGTTATAGCAACAAATCAAAGCCTTTGCTTTACTTGGTAACACACAGGAATACATTGTAACTGGCTCAGCTCCATTCCAGAGCTCACTGGGCAAGGAGTCTTTCAGTGTATAAGGGTAGAGCTATCTGATCTGTGTCAGCAACAGTTGAAAGATATACCACCGAAGGGAAAGATATATAAGGGTTTACTTAGAGACAGAAAGATTTCTGTCCCATGTCTAGTAGATCTTGACATTTATGCAAGACTAAGCTTTTTGCTGCTTCATCTGTGCCAGAACAGAAGCTATGGCTTTGTTTTATCCCTTTTCTCACTTATTACTCCTTGGCTTTGTCTTACTTGGCATCTTTTTGATTTTCTGCTGGTGTTCAGTATAATCTGACCCACTGTAGCTTTCTGCCTTTAAGTGTGTCCTAAAAGAGATATATTTCCTTTCTCTCAGTCTTTACTCATGTCTACCATATCAGCTATAGTTACCATATTGTAACTGAAGACAAATTGTGCTAAATCCCAATTCCTCTTACAATTAGCAGAAGACAAGGGATGGAAAAAACATTTATCTAGCAGCAGATAGTGGGTTGCAATTAACTACTTTCGATTACTCCAAGAAAGTATTTAGTTATTAGAGAATAGAGTATTGTGTAATGATAATCATAGGGAGCAAGTTAATGTATAACACTTCTAGAACACAAGTGGTTATATCTATCTCGAGGCAAGTGCTAAATCTGTTTGAACTTCAAGTTTAGGAGGAGGGACTCATCAGAGTCTATTTTTGAATTCTCCATCCTTTACCTGGTACTGTATGGCACAGAGAGACTTAGTAACAAAATAAGGTTGTCATCTGTCTTTCAACAGAAGAATAACTAGTGGTTATAGTCAACTTTTTAAGGAAGAGTTTCAGTTTCCTTTTGTAGCTGCCACCTGTGGCAGAGGAATAATCTTGTCTTCACCCTGCCATTGCTATTTGCCAAGATGATAGTGGGGAGAGGAGCTAGATTGATAAGCTGATGGACTCTTCTTTACTCCTTCACTATTAAAAAACTTTCCAGTTTAGGAAGCACAGGCTTATCAAGTATTTAGTGCCAAATTAATAGACTCTAGGTGGGTCCCTATATTCTATAAACAACAATAAAAAGTAATTATTTAAAAACATATTAAAATTGTAGCAATAATATAAGTATTAGTCATTATTCATTATAATAATGGGCCAATATCATTAGGATGTATCATATCAGTGAGGATCAAGTCTCTATGAAAGATTTTTGATTGGTAGTTTTTTGTTTCAATTAAAAGGTAAACATTTTGTCATAACTTTTATTGGAAATTTTTTAAACAGATAAAAGATGAACATAGAAGAAATATAGAAAACAAAATTAAGAAAAAGATAAGATAAAGAGTGCAGTAGATAAGAAAAGAAAAAGAAAAATATTTAAAGAAGTGACTTCTGATCTTGCAACAGTTACAGACTTATTTATTGTCATTCCTCCCCCATTAAGGTTACATAGTTCACTTTTCCCATAATCAACTTTTTTCAAACAGCACATCCAGAAATTATCATTTTCAGCAAAAAGTCTGATTTCCAGTCTTTTAAGAAAGTACTTATTGTTTTATTCCTGTTCAAACAGGTCAGTTTTGCCACGTCTGCTAATTCTGTCATCTTCACAGTCAAATCCTCCATGATTTTATAGTTCAAACTCCTAGTAAATCTCTTGCCTTCAATTAATTTTAAACCTTTATGATTATTTCTTTCTTTACTTTTCTCTTCAATTATATCCGGGTCAAAGTGGCACTTACCCGGTGGTCTAGTTGCTCTGCTGTTTGGAAGATTTCTGAGCTGTCAAAATATTTATATCCAAACGTACTTTAGAAAGTGGAGTTTGGGTCGAGCCCAGTTTCCTTAATGCAGGCTCTGCATGAGGATGAGAGCTTGATATTTCTTCCTCAGCTCCCGGTGTTCTATCCGTGGTTCACCCACAGGTGCCCTCCAGATCCTGTGTGTCTTCACAAGGAACAGTCTTCTGGAGCACGGGTGGGTGACCTCTTGGCTTCTTTATCCCTAAAAGTTCTGCACATCTGGGCTTACTGCCTCAGCATCATCTCTAATCATCAGAGGCATGTCAGTTCACCACTACATCAGACTGGCTTACCAAGATTTCTTGGTAATAAACATAAATGCAATGTTTGTTGGCCTTTATATATTTCTGGAGTGGAATATGTAAGCTAAAGCTTCCTCAAACAGAGCAATTATATACAGTAACCTTAAAACTTCACAAACTTGCACCATCTATATAAACATAGATTAGTAGATTACTTTACTATTGTAGTCTATTATCAATTTCCAAAAGCCAGGATACGCTTAAGACTATTTAATCTGTTATACAAAATCGAGTACTTATTGACAGATAGCTGTAGCAAGAATGGTTTTCAGCTGAGTATTGTCACATCCATATATATATTCCTTATATAGAGATATAGATATAATATCCATACCTCAAATATTTACTGAGTGAAACAACCTTCATTATGTAGGAAACGCATATGGCCAATTGTACCTGCATGCGTGCATTTAAATGCAGTTGAACAGCATTTAAAAATGACAGTTCACAGAATACAGACATTTAAGAGATGAGGGTTTTCATTGTTTTATTACCAACAGAGTTGCAACTAATAAACCAGATTAACTGTAACAGGGATCTTTCTATTTAATGTGGAAGATTTCTGGATATGTTAATCTTACTCATTAGCCTCTTATATCTCTACTTATTTTTCCCAATATATTCCTATATATTGGGAACTATTTTTCTCTTGATGGATTTCAGATGAACAACAAACAAAAAAGTCGGACTGAGATACCTCAAGTCTCCCTCAAGAAAAGTCTTCTCATTTTAATAAATTTGTGAGAGGAAACTGAATGTGAGTTCTGAAACAGGAATGTTGTTTTATACAGTTTCTAAGTCAGCAACAGTTGAAGGATATCGCATAGGATATACCACTGAAGGGAGAACCATACCTCTATTAATTGGTAGAGCCAATCAACCAACATCTAATGAACATCTAATGAAATCATAACATACTTACCGATTCCTTTTGATATAGCAGAAACAGGATGTGTGAAGCTGCCATACAGATACAGCCTTTGGAAGTAAAGTATAAAATATATACTCACATATAAGAATGTACAGAAAAGTACATAATGTAAGGAATAATAAAATAAAGCAATTCTCTAAAGCATGTTATATTTTTATTGGTACCATATGTAATTCAAACACAATACCAAAACTTTAGATATACGCACCTAGCAGACAGATATATGCACCGACTGCCCAGGCAGGAGAAAATCTTGTAAAATATATTTTATAACCCCAGACTTGCAAACAAAAACTGTCTGGAGTTTGGAATATATGCACATAATAATGTATACATCTGCTCAAAAGTATATTTTCAGGGACTTAAGGTATGTGGGTTAACAAATCAAAGATGACACTTACCTATGAAAACAACAACAAAATTAGTGATTGATATACATGTAGTGTTATCATTCCTAATTTATAACTTGCATTAAAGACTGGTGGAGGAGAAACTGTATTGGTTGTATTTTATTGGTTCAAAGTTGTTCCCCCTGAGTTTGAGCACCCCTTTCAATTTGTGGCAAAATGCCATGTATTTCCCATTTAGTGATTAAAGCACCAGTCTAGAAACCAGGAAACTGTGACTTCTAATCTTACCTTAGGCCAACTGGGTGACCTTGGGCCAGTCACTCTCTCTTGGCCTTAGGAAGAAGACAATGGCAAACCATTTCCAAAATCTTGCTAAACAAACTGCAGGAACCAGTCAACACAGACTCAAAGGGACCAAAAATAAATAATTAAATAAAATTGATATAACCATACAAGGTACATCTTCTGTACTCCACAGATGGGTCCAGGGACAGAAACCTCCAGTTAGTTTACATTAATATTGTACTGCAGTTCTTGTTCAGCCAGATCTAGGAACAACTGACACATGGACATACTAATCTTACACTGGTAATAATAGTGACAATAATATTCTATATCATTCCTTTAGCTTGTGTTTTACATCTGGTCCTCCTCCTCTTTTGTCTTGAACAGTTGTTTCATTCTAAACTGGTTTTTGACTGTGATAAACTTTGACTTGACTTGGACATACTAATCAATTTTAATCAAATATCCAATATTTAAAGACACTATACCATCCTATCCATCTACCCATATATTATTCTATCAGTCATTTCTAATGTGTTTGGGGTTCAGCTTTATCTATTATGCTGGTGGGTATGGGTTAGAAAATCATTGAAAATGTTATCTCCCTCCCCACCTCGAGCTTCAGATGTGGGAATATGTACCTTTGAAAAACTTCTCCCAGAAGCTTTTACAGAATTTCCTATATTCAGGTTCAGGTGACAGTAGCCTTATACTTGGTGACTACAGTAGCCTGAAGACCTGGGAGTTGTAATGGTTCTGATTAGGTTGAACTATATAACGGATGAATTCAGAAGGCTGGTTAAATTCTATTTTTTTTTTTTTTACATGACCTGCTTCCTGTGGTATTTTTCCCTGTCAATCTTATGCATAAGAACAGAGCAAAGGAGATAGCTCTATGAAACCTGATGTCCATTCCCACTTTGCTAACCTTGCAAAACAAAATCCATGTTGAAGTCCACTGGCAGGAAGTATCTATGGCTTTGAATAGTAAGTGCAAATCTCCCTCTCCCTTATTAAGCTGACAGGCACTTAGCCAATTATTCAGTCACAGTTTCAGCTGTATTTATGAAGAAAAAGGAAGCAGTGCAAACAGCTTGTGTCTTTGGGGTTTCAACTGAGTCCTTGTAGTATTTTTACTTTCTGTGTTTGAAGCTTAAGGGAAGAAACAAATGGAAACTGTAGAAGGAATGGGCTGGCAAGAAGGTAAGAAAATCAAGTACCCCAAAGGATAGTATCTTGTAGAATATAGAAGTGGTAACTTATTTTAAATACCTTAAAACCAAGGTTTTTTATGCATTTGTGTGAATATGCATGACCTTAACATCTTGTGTAGTGAAAGAACTAAAACACTTCTAGTATGTGAAAATAAATTAACATGCTATGTTTTATAAGCCTGCATAGTTGTGTATGATGCCCACAAGAGAAAGCTGAGAACACAAAGTAATAGCAGAAGCAGCTAATGCACTATTTGTAATTTTGTGCCTATGTTCTATTTATTCCAACTATAATACCATATTTTCTGTTTTTATACCTGGCAGTCTACATCATTATAGAAAAGTCAGCACATTTTGATGAGTACAGTCTCCACCGTAAAATGGGAAAGAACAATTGCTTATTGTGCTCCACACTTTTGGGGGTTAAGTGAAATATGGATTAGGCTGTATTGGGAAACCAGCAGATTTATTTACTTGAAGGCAAGGAGACTTTCTTAGTCCTACACTTCACATACATTATCTGCCTTGTTAGTTTGGCTAATATTGTTATAGAGATTATGGTTAAAGCAAGTTCATGATAAATACAGACTTGTATTTTCTCCTTTGAAAGAAAGAAAGAAAAAAAATGGAGTCCACTTTCATAGAATCATAGGGTTGGAAAAGACTTTGGAGATCTTTAATCCAATCCCATGCCCAATGCAGGAATCCTCATACTATCCCAGATAAATGCTGTCTAATATTTTCTAGAAAACTTCCACTAATGGAACACCCACAATTTCGGGAGGCAGGCTATTCCATTGCATAATGGCTCTTATAGTCAAGAAATTCCTCCTTATTTCAAGTTTGGATTTCTCTCTGTTAAGCTTCCATCCATTGGTTCTTTCTTATACTTGGAAGCTGTGGAGAATAAATACACCCTCTTCCCTGTAACATCCTTTCATGTATTGGAATACTACTATCACGCCTCCCCTTAGCCTTCTCTTCTTTAGGCTAAGCACAAGTTCCTTTAACCACTCTTCATAGAATTTAGCTTCCGAGCCCCTTACCATCTTTGTCACTGTTCTCTGCCCTCTTTCCAGTTTCTCAGTGTCCTTTTGGTATTGTGTGTCCAGAACTGGACAAAGTATACCAGCTGTGTTCTGACCAGTCCAGCATAGAGCAATACTATCACTTCCCTTAATCTTGACACTGTACCTCTATTGATGCAACTCAAAACTGAATTGGCTGTCTTGGCACATTGCTGGCTCATGCTTAAGCTGTGGTCCACCAAGGTCCTCAAATCCCTCTTGCAAGTATTATTGCTCAGCCAGGTGCCACCTATCTTGTACCTGTGTATCTGTTTTTTCCTGCCTAAGTGCAGAACCTTACATTTCTCCCTATTAAGCAATATTTTGTTTAACAGGGCCTATTACTACTAGGGCCCAATATTCAAATATATCACAGTTTTTTTTAATCTTGATCCTGTCTTCTGGGGTGTTAGCAATTCCCCTCCCCCCGCCAGCTTTGTATCATCCACAAATTTTATGAGCATCCCTTCCATTCCAACATCTAAGTCATTTATGAAGAGATTGAAAAGTACTGGACCCAGGACAGAACCCTGTGGTGCCACATTGCATACCTCCTTAATGATGAAACAAAAGATTTCAGCCAACAGATTATGCTACTCTTACCAGTTTATATGAATTCATCAGCTATAGTTATACAATAATGTTGTATTTAATTTAAATTTTAATAGTGAGCTCTAATGAAACAATCTATCATTTGTTTATTTTTATTTAACTTGTGTTTGCAAAAGAGTTTATCTGTATAGATAATACCAATATTGGCCCCAAACCTCAGACCGTCTGTCCCTTTCCCAAGGATTAAAACAAAAAATATCACAATTTGCAGTTTTCCTGTTTACCAAACAGCAATCTTATGTGTGCATGTATTTTTTCTGTTATATAGCTCATATGAGTATTTGTCTTGGTTGAGCAATTTTGTGTAGAACCTGGATAGCAGAGAATATCATCAGAACCTATTCTCAGCTTTAGTGAATGAGCGAACAGGAAGAGGTAGGAGGTAGTGCAGTCTATAACATATAAATCTATTTGTCCTTATCAACCTGTTAGATAAGTAAAGGCAAAGAGTTAGTGAGAGAGGAACTTCAGAGAAGAGATTTCCATCTGTATTTTTCTACATCCATACTCAAAATGTCAATGTGCTACAAAGTGACAAACGCAGCCTGTTCAGACTGTTGTACTGTAATATAGAAGGACTAAATCCACACACCCTGTTCTGATTCAGGCCTTCTGTATTACAACAGGCTGAACAAGTTGTGTTTGCCGCTTTGTAGCATATTGACATTGACAGTTACCAGTATCAAGTACAAAATGTGTCAACACAGAGGCTTGGATGACGAGCAAGTAGAGAAATCTGGTTAACAATATCTTTGGGAAAATCATCTACCCAACACTATTCTGGGATTATATGAACGTTACAGATAAGTTCTACTACAGTTTTGTTGTATGTAATTCTGTTTATCCCGAAGCTAATTCTCTATTTTGCTATATTACTTTGTTTTATTAAAGTTCATTTCATTAATACAAAACAGGGATTTAAACATTTTTTTAAACCCAAACTTTTAACATCCCATATTGTAAACACCACCAAACTGTATGTATGTATGCATGTATTTTGTTGCCTGAATTCCAACAACTCTTTATGAGGAAAAAATGGAGGAGGGAGATAGATAGATAGGAGGTAGTCTTTGCTTATCAACCATTCATTCAGCAACTGTTCGAAATTATGATGGTGCTGAAAAAGGAGACTTATGACCAGTCCTTGAAGTAATAGCTGCTACAGTGTCCCTGTAGTCACATGATCGCCATTCAAGCGCTTGGCAACTGGCATGCATTTATGATGATTGCAGTGTCCTGTGGTCACATGATTGCCATTTGTGACTTCACAGCTGGCTTCCCACAAGCAAAGTCAGTGGGAAGCTACCAGGGTGTTGAAGTTGTGGTGACATGATGTGCATAACAGCCTGTGGGATTTACTTAACTACTGCAGCTGGAACTGATGAACTGTCCTAAGTCAGGTGCAGTCACATGACATTTCACTTTATAACTGTGTTGCTTAGCGACCAAGTTGCCAGTCCCAATTGCAGTCAGTAAGTGAGGACTACCTGTAGATAGATAGATTGAACTCCTTGACAAAAGGTGAGAAAGAACCTGATCTGAACCAACTAGATTCTAAATGTCTGGGGCTACCAGCAAAAAAACAGATTTAGCTCTTACTTAACCTCTGTCCCCAAAGTGAAATGTTCAGCTCCCAAAAAGTATGATAAAACATATTTACCATTCCATTCTTACTCACACCACAGCCTATCCACCATCGTTAGGAACACCATTTGGAATAATATTTCTTCTGCAAGCAGTTCCGGAATTGTATGATAATGATTCAAAGAACTTGATTATTCTTTAAGTATTAGATGAAATCCTGTAAACCAGGTTTTATTTATCAGGTTAGGAGTATGACAACAGAATTGGCTCACCTTTCAAACACTCCAACTCAGTGGTAGGGAGGAAATGGGTTTCAATTTAAAACAAATGAAAGGGGCAAAATCTGATCTGCTCTCTAAACACTGGAATCTCAAAACAAAGAGAGCAAAAGTAACCCTCAAGTGTTTTTCTCTTTTATGTTTATTCATGCTGCCCTACTGTTGCTGATATTAAAGTCCATCTTCCATACATGTTTCAGTTGTAATAACAGATACTTTGCTTTAAGAATTTACTATATATCACATATATACTGTAACGGTATGCTATGGAACAGTGCTGTTCAAAGCTACTGTTGTATTTTTTGTTCACTGCTTGTTATTAGAATGAGACAAATTCCTCTCCAAAACATGTTCCATGAATATTTGCTCCAATACAAAAATGAAGTTGCTTCATCTGCAGCTGTGTTTCTTTTGTATGGCTTGGTTTGTTAAGGTTTTCTTTTTTGCATTGAGTAATTGAGCAACTGAGTTTAGCTTAGACTAATGTTCATGGAAATCACATTTCAAACTATCAATAGATGAGTAAACAATCTGACTGTGTTTCTGCAGCTGGCTGGTACTATACACAAATGCATACACGCAAATGTAAATACTTTCTGTCAATAACTGTCAGTGTTACAAGTATGTTTTTATTGCATATTTATTTCTCTTAGTATTGCAATGGATAATAATTTTGTTACTGCAGTGTTCCTCAACTAAGGAAATTAAATGAAGAAGAAGTTGGTCTGATCACAACTTGGACTACATACATAATTATTTTATGTGACTGTGACAAAAGAAAATTACCTTCCAGACATTTCACCCAGCTAGTGTTCTGGTAGCCTGATTTTAATAGGAACAATGCCTCAAGCAATGTCTATGAGTCCCCAGAAACAGAAAGGTTAATAAATTGAAAGCCCTTATTTGTTTCTCCTCCCTGATGGAGTCACAGCTCTGGGGACTCCCTTATCACCCTCTTCTTGATTATGTCTCTGAACTCTCTTCCAGCTGGTTCTAAGCAATCAGTGCATTTCCACTGGCATCAGTAGATTTCATAAGAGTCCTGATAAAAAATTATTACACTTGGCCAATCACAAAATAGAAGACTGGGATGTACTATACAAGGTTGTACTTTTTTCTCTTTTTAAAAGGGAAAATATTGCATACTCCTATTTTTGTACATTTTTAACTGCTTGGTAGAATAGCTTTCACTCTGAATTTGTTTTATATATTTATATTTTAATAAAAATAAATATTAGGCCACTTTGAAATAGACCATCTGTTGACCCTAAATATTAGAAATGTCATTTTTTTTTAATGATTCTTATATTGGCTACTTTTGCTGATTGCTGATCTGATTTCAATAGTAGTTAAGTCTATTTTACACAGTATGTAAATTCTCTTTATAGTTTTTTCTTTCTTCATGGTCATGTTATTAAATACTAGTTAAAATGAACTCAGCTGGAATGTTGAACATCTCCTAATCACAATGAATGGCATAACATTGTTAAAGAAGGTAGGAAAATGACTTCTTCTAACAACTGCATTGAGCTATTGAATCAGTTTGAGGAAAGGGATAGCTGCCCATTATTCAATTGGAAGAAAGAAACCCAGTCTACTGAATGATTATTCGGTAAAAAATTATTCATACATCTGTAATGTATGGAATATTTCATCAGTAGAGATCAATGGCAAACCTAGTGCTATACTTTTTGTATAAATTTCAAGATCACATTGGGTTGAGAGAGAGAAAAAGTAGGGCTGCTATGTTTGGGTCTTTTTGCTATTTCTAGCTACAATTTTGTTATGCTGCATTGTTCATTTTAAGTGGAACTGAGTCCTCTGTGGCATGGCGCTATTTATTCAGTTTCTCCCTCCCCCCCTCCCCCCCAGTTTGGATGTATTAATCTTGCAACCTCTTTTCAAAGATAGCCCAGATAACAAAGAGCAACCAGGGTATTTTCCCCAAATCAGGTTATTATGACTTTAGGAGTCAATTCCATTTCCTGTGTCTGTTAAGGACATTGAGAATAATATGGTGTCTATGCCCACTGCCCATCATTACATCTCATTTCAAATGAGCAAGTTATATTGTATTTAAAAACTAAATTTTAAGATTGAAATCAGCTTTATACCTGCCATCAACAAAGAAACACTGTCCCTCCTTTTCAACATTTATGTGGTTCAGTGTTATGTTTATTTTGTTTGGGACTGAAGGGAATTCTTTCTTACCTGGTCTCCTCCAGATATGTTGGACAGGTTCCAGAATTCTCAATTAGCATGGCTAATAGGAATTATGAAAACTGTAGTGTAGCACATTGGTACTAGATATAAAAATGGGTGATAATCTGAATTATGTAATGTATTATTGTGTGGTGTTTATTTAAAATAAAAAGGAGTGCAGTAATTTGCCAACTCATGATATAGCTTTTTTTTTAAAAAAAAGAAAATAATTGGAAAATCACTTTTTCATGCAGATGGCTGTTCACCTTTCCCCTATTGCATATTCACAATCTAAAGAAAGTTTATTACTACCTAAAGAGAAATGCACAACCTAAAAAATGTACTGCAAGCAAAGAGTGAGGTACACTGTGTGTGGAACTCAACAAGGTTTGTGCATGCAAAGAACCAATATAAACAAACTTTGCTCTTTGTAAAAAAGGGAAGAAAAAATATGGATGGCAGAAGGCCCTTTTTAGGTATTTTCACAGGAGCTGAGATAATATCATGGAGTCCATGTGAGACTTCCCAATTCCACTGTTAAATCTTTATTAATGGGGAAAGGAAATCCATATGGATCAAGCATATGTACAATCAAATGAACACCTAGTTCTTAGTTGAGGCCATCTGCCTAGTTAAGGGAAGACATTTACAACATGGGATTTAGAATTCTGTCCTGTAGGAAGCTAATTTGCTAGCAGCTTTAGGATTTTAGGAAGACAAGTGAGACCGTTGATCTATTTAACTCAGTACCATCCATTTAGACTGACAATAGCTGGCCACTTTTTAAGTAAAGAACATCTTCATTGGAGATGCCTGAAACTGAATCTGGCCCTTTTGTATGCAAATATTTGCTCTGCCATCATTTTGTCACTGTCATGATTTCCTCATTCTTTTTAGGCATTTTTTAAAAACAATGCATTATGCTTTGGTGTGTGATATTATAAACTGATTCCCTCCAGATATTCTGTACATCAACTCTCATAGAGCCAGCATAGTAGTTTTAAAAAAGTAAAAAAAAAAAAAACCTGAAAAAGACATATATGGGCTTTTTAGAAGAGGTACGTTGCAAAGCATGGCATGAACAAACCATTCCTGCTGAGCGTTAAAGCTGCTGACTCTTTTGGAAAGCTTGCACAGCTACTTCAAAGGTTGTCTCTAGTCTCTGTGCAAGCATCTGTATGCACAGAGAACACTTCTGTTGTGGGGCTGCTAGTGAAGCGAAGCAGATACATATATGTAGGTAACAGCTGCGTGAACCTTCCGAAATACATGACTGCTTTAACACTTTGAGAGAGGTGCTGCGCTCCGGCCAGTATGCTTTATGAAGCAATTTTCTGAATGCTTTTTACAGATCTGCTGTTTATTTCAGTTAGGGCTGTAAAAGATTTGGTTCACTTAAAAATGGCTAATCGAGCAATCTTTACATTTACCAGACTAAGATGTGAATTGGATAGCCGTTTTTTCCCTGAAAGATATAAAAATGTGTGCAAAAATGATATTTTGTTTAGAGAGATAAATTAGATTTGGACAACCTGTAAGTCAAATTAGGCTGCTTCACCAAGGGTTTTTTGTTTTTGTTTTGTTTTTTGTTTTGTTCAGATAAAGTGGGATTTTCTCTATTGAATCTGGAACTTTTAGAAATGCAGGAGCACATTAGAGGGCTGCAGAAAGGAAACCGGTATGCTAAAAGAAAAAGTTAAAAGATGATACCTTGCTTTTTACCTTTCTATAAATAAAACGCACTGGCTAAGAGGAGAAGCGAGAGAAGAAAGTGAGCTCTGCGAGGTTGACCTAGTAATCGTAAGGAATGATTTAGCAAACCTTTTCCAGTCTCTGTGATTTAGAAGGAAAGCTGCATTCATTTGAGCAGGAATGTTTGAATATTTAGAGTTAGTGGAAGAGAAGTTTTGTTGCTTTTGCACTTCCTTAATTTCTTATTCCCCCAGATCCTTGTATTTGTATGTAATATTTATTCTGGTTTCCCAGTGCTTTTCTTAAAACCCTTTGTCTCCTATTCCAATGTACTCCCTTTTCTAGAAGATGTTTCTTGTTGCTACTTGTACTTCTACTCTTGCCAAAGTTGTAGGAGAATTTGGATGTGTACACCATTCACTGACTACACAATCACTTGAGTAGGGAGAAAGTGTGAGTGTGGCATTCTTGTTTCAATCCAAAATCATTTTGAAAGGCCTATTGTTCCAGAAAGTTTTATCAAATTTAAGAAAGGTAAAGCTTTATATAGATTTCCAATGATAGCAAGAGGCATGAAAATTTGGAATTTATTAATCTTGCCTGGAGTTGGCTACTTTGAGACAAACTGGGTGCTTTTATAAATAAGAAAATCAGGTTAGAACCACAGGTTCTGATTGGGACATGCCCTCTAACTAGAGAATGCATACTAACTCAATGCAATTTTAATGTGGTTATGTATTGCAAAAAATAATATGGAATAGATTATATGACTGACTGAGCTCATAAGTAAGTGGCATACAACAAAAATAGACTGATCTGTCCTTCCTAATCCAAATATATCAGTATCTTGAGACTCTCTTATGCTGCCCACCTCCACGGGGAGGCAGGACTCAGTGGATTTCCAAAGGGAACTGGGGGTTGTCCCTGAAGCTCTGCTGTGTGGTCCTGCTGAGGCATTGGGCATTGCCTAGAATAGGAAACCAGCTGAGGGCTTAGATAGGATCATATCCATGTGATCTCTCTTGGCCCATCATTCCCGTCACTCCCCATGGTTCATAGAGGAGTTGAGGGAATTGAAAAGGATCAAGAGGCATCTAGAGCATCACTGGAGGAAGACCATGGATGAATTCGACTGGACACAAGTTAGAGCTGCTACTAAGGCTTACCTTGTGATGATAAGTGTAGTGAAGTGCCATTATTTCTCCACTCTTATTGCATCTGCAGAGTGCTGCCTTGGTAAGGAGGGCTCAGGGTTATGCAGAAGAATTTGCTGAACTTCTGGCAAATAAAATCACAGGGATTCATTTCCAGTTGGAGGCCAAGCAGGGTGCAGGTCTTTTAGAAATGCTGAGGGAATGGACTTGCCCAGTTATCTGGGAACAGTTTGATCCTGTTGGGCCCAAGGAAGTAGACAGGGTTCTCGGGTCTGTAAGTGCAGCCACCTGTGTGTTAGGCCCATGCCCCTCCTGGTTAGTCAAGGCCACCTGGGAGGTAGCATGTGGGTGGGTTTGAATAACAGCTAATTCATCCTTGAGAGAGAGGAGGTATTCCCAGCCCCTTTTAAAGAGGCGCTGGTTCACCCTCTCCTCAAGAAGCCATTACTCAATCCCACTTTTCTGAGCAATTTTCATCCAGTCTCTCACCTACTCTTCTTGGGGAAGGTGGTAGAGAAGGTGGTGGCTCTGCAGCTCCAGAGGATCCTGGATGAAATGAATTACCTGAACCCCTTTCAGTCAGTTTTTAGGCCCAGATATGGGACAGAAATGGCATTGGTCTCATTTTTAGATAATCTCTGGCGGTACCGGGATGCATCCCAGCTCTTCCTGACCTCTCAGCATCTTTCAGTACCATTGACCACAGTATCTGTTTGGGTCAGCTGCAAGAGTTGGGGTTGGGTGGCCCAGTTCTGTGCTGGTTCACCTCCTTCCTCTGAGGCCAGTCCAACCGGTGTTGATAGGGAGCAACAAGTCCAGCCCTTGGCCCCTCCTTTGTGGGGTGCTGCAGCGCTTGGTATTCTCCCTGCTCCTTTTAAACATCTACATGAAACCATGGGATGCAGTATCATCAATATGCAGATGATACCCAATTATACATCTCTGTCCCAGGTGATTTAAATGATGCTATGGCCACTTTTTCATGGTGCTCGGAGACTGTGGGGGCTGTATGGTGAACAACAGGCTTCAGCTGAAACCTGGCAAGTCAGAGTGGCTGTGGGTTTAGGGCTGTGCCATATCTGGGGTTTTACCGTCTCTGGTTCTGGATGAGGGTACACTACCCCAGATAGACCCAGTGTGCAATTTGGGGGTCCTCCTGGACTCATGACTCATAGTCGTGGCTAGGAGGGCCTTTGCTCAACTTCGTGTTGTGCATCAGTTGCACCCTTTCCTGGATTGGGATGCTCTCTCTTGGTCACTCATGCCCTGGTCGTCTCCTGCATGGACTATTGCAATGCGCTCTATGTGGGGCTACCCTTGAAAAATACCCAGAAGCTGCAGCTGATACAGAATGTGGTGGTATGGGCAGTTTTGGGCACCCCTAGGGCTGTGCATATAACAACTCTGCTATGTGAGCTGCATTGGGTGCCAGTTTGCTTCCAAGTCCAATTCAGTTGGTTATGACCTTTAAAGCCCTTCATGGCATGGGCCCAGGTTACCTAAGGAAATGTCTCATCCTGGTTACATCAGTCCGGCAGGAAGGGCATGTTGTGGACCTCATTGGTTAGAGAATTTCAACTGGTGGGGTCTAGAAGGAGAGCCTTTTCTCCCATTACTCCTGCCTTGTGGAATATCTTGCCCCCCAAGGTGAGGTTGGCCCCCATACTCTTCTGGTCTTCTGGAAGACCATTAAGACCTGGCTCTACTGACTAGCTTGGGGATCCAATGGGGGCTCCCAGCACTGGAGTGGCTGGTGCCTTGAGGATGTTCTCTCCATCTTTTAACTTCGTAGTCTTTTAATGTGTTTCGTAGTTTTTAAATATTTTTATGCTTCTTATTTGTGAGCTGCCTAGAGTTGCTGGTAGTGAGATGAGTGGCATATACATTTTATTTATAAATAAATAAATAAGGAAATAAGGAATATAATCATTGCTGACTCATACATGTATGTGGCTGTAAATAAGTGTTGTTTCCTTAGTTTATGTGGGGTTTCATAGTGCAGATTCTTCATAATAAAAGTGTCAAAGATCACCTGGCCAATCTAAAGGTTAAAGAATAGAACTGTGGAGAATTTAAGAAACTTGTTCCCTTTTTATTCAGAATTTCAGATAAAGGAAGTTGCTGAGGGAGATGTTGCAGTGTTAAAGTGGATGTTGAGTGAAACAACTTTTCCTTTTATTTCCAATATTCCTATAATTTAAATACTCTCCATTAAATTCTTGAAGCATCCTTTTCTGAACAAGCTGAGATACTGTTTTGTGCATTTGCATGAGAGAATTGTTTCTGTTCTGTTCTCCAGGTTGAATGAAGCAATGACATTTTTTTGCTGTAGCAACATTTTATTTTTAGTGGTGGTACAGTCGAAGGTCATGTCAGAGTACTAAAGGAATTTATTTCCTGTGATCATGTTGAATGGCTGGTGCATGTTGCTTGCTTTACAATGCTTAAGGTAGATTAGCAAAAGACAGACAGAAATGTGGGCTGGGTTTTCAATAAAGTCCTTTTTGCCCTATAGTACCTTACTGACTAACCTTTCAAAATGCCATTTTTCATCTCCCACTTCAGCAACGCTAAATGAATAATTTGCTGATATCTGGATACAATCCTACAAGAAACTACACCTTTCTTTAGTTAGTCCCACCCCACCCAGTTTTCTCCCCCTTTTCTATAGATGTTAGAAAAAACAGAGAACTTAATACTTTCTATGGGTTCTCCTCCAAAAGTTTGGAATAGCATCAAGTATCCCTCCAAATTGCTTCAGCATACCTTTGTTGGGGTGGATAATTCAACCACTTTGCTTTGCTTGTGGTGATTGCCAGGACATAGGTATGCTTTTGACAAAAGGAACTTGATGAGTCTAAGGAGTTTCAGGACTGCAGCAGCAAATCCGTCACATTAAGTCAATCCCTGAGGTATTTTGGTCAAGCCTGTGTGGAGCTGTAATAAAAGCATCCTTTAAAAAGAAATAAGCTGAAGGAAATTGCTTACCGGCTTAATTAATATAATGACACCAAAGCAACACCTTCTGTAATCACAACTGGTACTGAAATAACTGTGCAAGAACATCAAATGTAGTTATTTTGGATCACTGTATAGTTAAGTCATAAGGTATGTCGGTCTATGCATTATAATGATGGGAGATGGGAAAGTCACTTCATTAGGAGTTAAGACATCAGTTTATAATTCCAGAAATAGGGCTTTAGCCTGTGGTACACAATGGTAAGATTCACCAGCATTTGCAGAAAGTATAGAGACAGTTCCCTTCTCCATCAAAGAAGAATATTAAAATAAAGAAATGGATTTATGCAGTGCCAGAAGCTTTATGTGGGTGGGTGGGGGGGTCTCTTTCATGCTGTCCTTAATATGGAGTCAAGGCAGAACCTGCCTAGAACCTCAGTTATGTAAATGCTACTCGGATAAATGAGAGCCGTGAAAGACAATCCAAATGAGTTTCCCATTCCCATTCATTCTCATTTATCCTTTGATGGATAATACAATAGCAAATTTGTCTCTAAAGATACCACTTAAACTTAAATTGCTGCTGGTTCTGGCTTGCCTTGTGACAACAATAAAACCCAGTTTAACAAGGCACTGTCTTTGTATACTTTTCCAGACACTGTCTGGAATGTCTGTGATGTGTAATAATACATTAATATATACTTGCCATCTTTGAATTGTAGGCCATATAGAATCTCATTGTTTATAGCTCCCTGCTTTTAAATGGCATTTCCTTCTGTATTCTCCCTTTCCATAGGCTGATCTGCCCTTAGACAAAATAACACATGCAAGGATTCCTCTTCGCTTCTCCTATACTTGTGGTTATTAATGTTGAGTAATCTGTTAGACAGATGGTTTGAGAAAAATGAGTGATTATAAACATATGTGACTTGTACCTAGCATGTTTCTCCCACAATGTCCACAACAGTCTACAAAAGTCACAACAGCACCCAGCTGCATAAAGTGAGGTCTTTATTTATAGGATCTTAACATAAGAATGTTTTGGCAATTACATTTGAATAGTGTATGGGCATTACTCTGGGATTCAGGAGATGCCACATTGCCTCCAATATCTTTATTTATATTCCTAATGTCACACCAATTGACAGGACTCAGTGTTCCAAATCAGAATGTGCCAGGTTGTAACAACTTATATTTTCTGGAACTATATGACTTAACTAAATAAAACTACATTCTCCAACTCTAGCCCTTCAGATGCTAGAGTTAGTATTATGACTCCTGTAATTCTTAACCAGTGCTGTTGGTGGGAGTTATGGGAATTGAAGCTCACATTTCAACCATTTAAAATAGATTAAAAGCTAGGTATGTAAATAAAAGGAAGAATGGTTGTAAGCTTGAAAAGTAGCACCAGGATTACATCAAGAGGCATATTAGTAGGTGGGGTTTAATCAGTTATATGAGGAGGCTCTTGAAAGTATACAACAAAGGTGGGTAATCATTGTTTTCCTGCCAAAAGCTCTAGTCTTTTCAATTGTAATCTGCTGATGGGTGTAAGATATTAGGCTAAAACTGACAGTGGGTGGAACCATCCATTCACTTTCTTCTCTGGCATATCCTTTTTTCTACTTTATGTCCCTCCTATTACTCCTAAGGAGGCCTCAGCGAATAAAGATGGCCGTACCAGATTTTTGAACCAAATACTTACATAGGAGTTAGGCTGAGGTCCAGGTTCAACTGTAAGGCCAAGGATTACTTAGATCTACTACAAGTATAAAGGTTTACAAAATCTCTTTAATGCCTTCTGAAAACTTTAGGTGAACATCAGAATCTGATATTAAAGCTTGGAGTCATTCATTCATTCATTCATTCATTCATTCATTCATTCATTCATTCATTCATTCATTTATTGAATTTATATGGCCACTCATCTCACAAGAAGTGACTTTGGGCAGTGTACAGCAAAAAATATTAAAAACAGTAAACATGTAAAAAGCAGTTAAAAATAAACTTTAAAAAGTTTCAAAAAAGGATAAAACACAACAGATTAGATCTGCAAGGGAGCCACCTCAAGGTTTCACCAGTCCCCTGAGATCCCCAGGCCAGATGACATAGCCAGATCTTGAGGGACTTCTGGAAAATAAGTAGGGATGGAGAATGTTCCATAAAGCAGGCACTATGGCAGAGAAGGCCCACCAAATGTAGTTCCCTGATTGACAGGACCCATAACATATCTCTCTTGCTGGATCTGATGGAATGGTCAGAAGTAATCGGGGAAAGGCAGTCCCTCAAATAAACTGGCCTTATGCCATAAAAGGCTTTAAAGGTCAAAACCAGCACCTTGAATTGGACCCGGAAGCAGACTGGCAACCAATGCAGCTCATGGAGCAGAGGTGTAACATGAGCTGTTCTAGGAGCCGACATAACTGCCTGCACCACTGCATTTTGCACCAGCTGAAGCTTCTGGATACTCTTCAAGGGCAGCCCCACATACAGCACATTACAGTAATCCAATTGGGAGGTGAGTGACTGTGAGCAGAGCCTCCCGATCCAGGAGCGGGCACAACTGTTCCACGACACCAAGCTGTGCAAAGGCCCTCTTAACCACAACTGCCACCTGCTTTTTGAGCATGAGTCGTGAGTCCAGGTGAACCCCAGATTGTGCACCAAGTCTGTCTGGGGCCATACAACCCCATCCAGCACCAAAGATGGCACAGTTGTGGAACCGGCAGGACCCAAAACCCAAAGCTATTCAGTCTTGCCAGGATTCAGCTGAAGCCTGTTGTTCTCCATCCAAACCCTCATAGCCTCCAGATACTGGGATGAGACATCCAGAGCATCGCTTAATTCACCAGGGGCAGAGATGTTTAATTGGGTATCATCAGTGTACTAATGATACCTTACCCCATAATGATGGATGATCTCACCCAGCAGCCTTATGTAGATGTAGAATAGCTGTGGAGAGAGCACTGAACCCTGCAGCACCACACATAGTAGGTGACTGGGGGTGGGATCTCTTCTCCCCAATCACCACTGACTGGAACTGACCCTGGAGAAAGATGAACCAACACACACAGTGCCATCCACCCCCAATCCCCTAAGCCGATCCAGAAGGATACCATGGTCAATGGTGTTGAGAGCCAGAGAGAGCTCAAGTAGGACAAGGATGGATGCATGTCCTGCCATCACCAAAGATCATCCAAAAGTGCAACCAATGCCATTCCCAATATGGAGTATCAATTGGCATATCTAATGAAAGTAATTCAAATCTGTATCCATCTGTATCAGGTGAGACTTTTGCTTGATGTCACTTCTCTGATTTCTATTTTCCTGTCAGCCTTTCACTTTGGCAGGTCAATTCCCTTCTCACTAGAGATTTTTTTAAGCACAGAGAGAAACTTCATCTTGGCAAAGAGAGATAATCAAGCTGAATTCTATTCAACTCTGAAGTACATGATCTGAGCCAAAGTCAATTTCTTGTCAAATGTGGCCTCATACTGATTTATCTCTTTCCTTTCTGAAAGGGGGTGACCTATTGCATATTGGATAGCCCAGCCAAGATGCAAAACATTTTTATGTTGCTGAGATTCAGTGAGAAGATAGAGGGACAGTAAAGAAAATGCTGCTTAATCATAAATCTTCAAGCATTGCCTTTTTACCCTGTATTTTATTTCAGTTTGTTAACATCCCCTTTCTATAGGATGGTGGAAGATGAAAACCTGTTGCTGTCACAGTTTGTTCTCATGTGGCATGTTTGAACCAACTAATGCTGCTTAGACATAATGGATGTAAGGAGTCCAGACTGATGTAATATCATAGGCTTTTTCTAAATTAAAGAAAATTATAAATATGATATGTCTTGAGTAATACATGAATATAGGGCATATATTAAAGGGAAATTACAGCAGGGCTTTATAACTGAAGGTTGGCAAAGTTATTCTTAAGGAAGCACTAGAGCATAAACTCATTGAGTTAAGCTTCAAAACTGGGAGCACGGTTAACATTTCCAGATCAATTTTGAATTGTACCCAGGTATCCTGTTTTTGGTTGGTTTGTTTGTTTTGTTTCTGATAGCCTAAGGTCCAGCATTTGGTAATTATTCCCAGTTATAAAATTATGAATATCATTACAGTGGTACCTCTACTTACGAACTTAATCCGTTCCGTGACTCTGATCGCAAGTCGAGTTGGTCGCAAGTCGAAGTAAATTTTCCCATAAGGTTCAATGTAATTACCGTTAATCCGTTCTGGCGTCTGCAGACCACGCGTCAGGGGCGGAAAAACGGCTGCTGACCATGCGGCAGGGTGGAAAAATGGCTGTGGACCACGTGGAACGGGCGGAAAATGGCCGTGGACCACGTGGAATGGGCGGAAAATGGCCACGGACCACATGGAACGGGAGGAAAAATGGCCACGGACCACGTGGAACGGGCGGAAAATGGCCGTGGACCACGTGGAATGGGCGGGAAATGGCCACGGACCACATGGAATGGGAGGAAAAATGGCTGTGGACCACGTGGAACGGGCGGGAAATGGCCGTGGACCATGTGGAATGGGTGGGAAATGGCCACGGACCACATGGAACGGGAGGAAAAATGGCCGCGGACCACGTGGAATGGGCAGAAAATGGCCGTGGACCACATGGAACAGGCGGAAAATGGCCGCGGACCACGTGGAACGGGAGGAAAAATGGCCGCGGGCCACGTGGAACGGGAGGAAAATGGCCGCGGACCACGTGGCATGGGCGGAAAAATGGCCGTGGACCACGTGGAACTGGCGGAAAATGGCCGCGGATCCAGTTCATAAGTCAAGGCGAGTTCGTAAGTAGAGGTAAATTTTTGGGGCCGGAGCTGGTCGTATCTCGAAAAATTAGTAAGTAGGGGTGTTCGTAAGTAGAGGTACCACTGTATTTGCCCACTAGCTCAAGGTGCAGTCCCTAAGTTCCTCTACAGGTTGACATTGCATTCTGATCTTCAATCTGATAAAACAGAACATTATTAAATATATGGGGAGTAGTCATATTAACTTAATTATAATTGCATTGAAATGTACATTATATCCATTTTCATTTTTGATCTGGATTACTATTTGGAGAGAACACCTTGCATAAAACTCAAAGGCCAAATGTAGACCTTAACTTGAAAAAAAGTGGTTCAAGCCTGCATTAGCTGAATTCAGGTAGTCTGTTTCTGGGTAAAAATCAGCACAGGAGAAGAAAAAGGAAACATGGATTATATGCTTGCTCCACATTCTATCCCCCATAATTCTTCCACCATTGGAAGGATAATTTCTGAAGAAGGGAGCTTTCTTTGCTTTGATAAGTTATCTCTCTTTCATCATAGAGAATAAGTATACTCCCTATGTCCTTCCTCAGCTGGTTACCTATTTTGGGGTAATTTCAAACAAGCTGAGCCAGGCTAGACCTGGAGAGTAACCACTAGGAAATCCCACGGCTATAGACTAGATTGGGAAGTCAAAATTCCTGGAAGAAGGCAATGGCAAGCTACTTTCATACTGTTGCCAAGAAAACAACATAAATGTATCTAATAAGTCATCAGGAACTGAGACTGATATGAGGGCACTTTTAACTAATGGTGCTTCTGGTAGCAGTCCTCCACATAGGTGATACAGTTCCAGTGCAAGGACAATGTGAGGTTTCATCTTGTGAGTATAATGGGGGAAAAAGAACTCACTGTTATTTCTCACAGGATGCTCTTCACCTAACTGGGGCTACTGGCATATCCATAGACAAGTGTGTTAATTTGTTTTTTTCTAGACAAAGAATGTTTCAGTGTCAAGAGATATGAGCCTCAGATCTGTCTCAGTTCTGTCTCGGTCCTAGGGCCTAGCAAGAAAAAGAGAATGGAAAACCAGGCTCTCTGAGTATGCCTACAAACACAGAGTGCAAATATGCATGCATCCAATATATTACCTGTATAGATTTCCTGTTTCCAGCATATTAGTTCCTCTGTGTGAACCCAAGGAGGAATTCCCTGCTTCATTCGAAACATATGAGTTCCAGGTCTGAGTCTGACAGGAAGGGGCCTCCAGAGGAATATGTAGGGGATTTGCCTGTGCTTTATAGGCAAAAACAGCAATGAAAAGAAATCATATGTGCAATTGAAGCAGTCTGTTCTTTTCTATTTTTTCCCAGAAATTCATTCCTCACTGCCTTATACCTCCCTTTCCACTCTGCTTCCAATTTCCCCATCTTTTCTGATCCCACTTGTGAAAGCCAGTTCTCACAAGGTCAGAAACAGGACTAGTCCATTATCAAAACAAGAGGCAAGTGGAAATGGTCCCTTCTGTTCCAAAGAGTGCTTTGGAGGAGGAGGGGGGCAAGAATTTAAATCTTGATTTCACTATAAATAAGGCTTGCATCTGGTACATAGTGATTGTGGACATTCTATAGCAACAGCTTCATTAACTTTTCTACAATAAACCTACTTATCAGAGCTCTTTGTCCTTGAATACCTACTTACAGTCTAGTTTGTCAAGAAAAGCATGACACCATCTCTTGACTGTTTTGTGTGCATCACATCTGCTCACTTGCAGTGGCATTTTCTTTCCAGTTCTTCAATAAGCTGCAAAACATGCTTTAAGAATCAGTCTTAAATGTAACAAAATTTTAAACTTTGTGTTTCCTTCATATAATGTACAATTCTTATTTTATTAACCCTTATTTAATTAATCTGCTTCCTCAAAGACTACAAAAGTTAGAATATAGTTCTGAATACAAGCATGTTGACTGCAATATTGCTATGGGTTCTATATCAATGGACACAACCTCTCTGACATACCCTTTTCTGTAACTGCAAATAGTAGCAGACATATTATGTACACAGATTTACAGCCCAATCCTTTGAACTGAGTTCAATTGAATTTATTACTCAGCAAGTGAGTTCAGAATTGTGCCCAATGGCACTTTTCCACTGTATCACACATAACATTTTAGTGACACAAATACTGTCAGCATTGTACTTATATTAGACAAGTTATCAGTATATTCAATTTTGCTGCACTTGGGAGTGTGGACTTATATAATGGGCACATTTTTGAGATGCAGTCTAGTACAGAAGGCAACATGGTGCCCTGCAAATAATTCTCCTTTGTGACTTCAGGCCCCATTCATGCAACTTTATTAAAAAAAAAAAATCTAAAAAAAAACCCTAAATGGAATGGCTGACTGGTTGTACCATTTAAAACTGACTGGTATGCTGCTAAATTGCCCCAGCATTATTTTACTTCCAAAAATGGTTTTGAACATTATAGGCATTGTTAGAAAATAAACATCCTGGATGCCTACAATCTTGAAGTCTACCCTTCTGTACATGGGGAAAAACATACAGTGGTACCTCTAGTTATGAACACCCCTCCTTACGAATTTTTCAAGATACGACCAGCTCTGGCCCCAAAATTTTACCTGTACTTGCGAACTCTGCCTCTACTTACGAACCAGATCCGCAGCCATTTTCCCTGCTGCCACGCAGTCGCGGCTTCCTGTGGGTGAGATCGCAGTAGCAAGGAGACGTTCGGTGAGGCTTGTGGTGTGTTTTGTGGCGTTTGGAAGGTTTTTGAGGTTTAAAAATAAAATGCATATGTTTCAGAACTGTTTAGCGGTATTTACATTGAAACTTATGGGGGAAATTTACCTCGGGGTGCAACCAAATTCGGAGGGCGGATTAGCCGTATTTACATTGAACCTTATGGGGAAATTTGCCTTGTGGTGCGACCAAATTCGGAGGGCGGAACAGATTAACCGTATTTACATTGAACCTTATGGGAAACTTTACCTTGACTTGAGACCAGCTCGAGTTGCAACCAGAGTCACGGAACGGATTAAGTTCGTAACTAGAAGTACCACTGTATCTATGATTGTAATCATAATGACTAATAATTATTCACTGTATGAACTCCTCTAAACTCTCATACTTGTACAACACATTCTTGTCAGAGGTTGCTTCTAGCATGGAGAATGACCACTACATGAAGTTACTTCTGTCTAGAAACTTGTCTTGCAACCTCTCAGACTGTGAAAAGTATAATATGAGTGCCAGATTTTCAGTAATGTTAGGAAGTCTGTTTTATGAGGGAATAGCAACTATTTTTAAGTGTGTTTGAATTTGTGCATGGTACCTTAAACTGTACCAATGCCAGTCAGAATATAAAGTTGGGCTCACTGGAGAACCATCATTATTTAAATGGTCAATCTGAGACATTATTGCATCATTTTCTGTTTTTAGTATGTCATTTGAGACTGTAGAGGAGAAATATGTAAACATTAATGCTGAGATGTACACCTAGCTTTGTACTCCATGGAAAATCATGAACAACTTCTACATGTGGATATAGTGCATTCCCCATTCATATATTTTTAATAAAAACAATGGATTTGTTTGTAAATCTCATTTATTTATCTGCTTCCTCATCATCAGAACAACATTTAAGGTGGCTTGGCAACAGTGATAATTCTGGAGTTAAGCACATAAAGGACTACCAACTCTCATAACGATTTGCCTGTACTTTAAAGTCTTCTGCTAATACACTTCTCCAAATGTCTCCTGCATGAGAAGTAAACCGTGTTGACCTAAAGGAGGACTATATAAAGCTATGATGCTCCAGTAATGTGCCATCACCTGACACAGATATTTTAAATTCCAGGCAAATCCTTTTTTTACTCACCTAGCTGTTTGTAAATGTTTTTATCTTAACTTTATAATCAGATGGTTTTATTGTTGTTTTCTTTTACTGAATTATATATAACTTTTTGCTTACTTGTTTACTGTCATTTTTAAAACAACAACAACAAGAGAGATATAACATTTTCAATTTGCTCAGTTGGCTTCCTGTTTTGAGGAAAGGTTGCCTTATGAGAAAAGGTACACCTCTAGCAATTCAAGGTTAATACTTGGAGTATAGAAAACAATTTTCAGACACTCCCTTCTGAGAGCAGATATTCTATATCCATTTGATATATACCAAAAATGGGGATGATAGAACAATAACCTCAGTTAATAGTGAATGAAAAATACTTGGTTGTATTTTTGCAGAATTATCCAGGAAGCACTTGGGAGTCCCTCAAAATGTCTGCATGTATGTGTATACAAGCAGTATCTTATATATACTTACATCTTACTAGTCTCTCTCTGAAAACATCCATTTTAGCAGAGCCATAAAATTCATCTTAGAGAAAATAACTATAACTCAGAATGAAATGAAAAAGCTAAGAATTTACCATAAAGAAAATAAATACAGCTCAAAAAATGCAGGTGCCTGCAATGGTTCAGCTACATAGGTTAAAATCTCTGTGAAGAATTCATTCCTAAAAGAGACAAATGTTCCTGCATGGAACTGGATGTTTGTTTTCATGATGACCTTGATTTACTCCTGTGGGATTGAAAGATAGAGTATATTGAAAGAAATGAGAGCTCTGTGGTAAAAATAATCCCTGCCCGGTTGAACTCTGTGCTGTAATTACCATTTGAACACTTTTGGTATGTGATACTTCTATATGCCTAGTTCAGGGTTGATGTTATTTTATTGTATTTCAATCATGGCAAGTCCTACTATAGTGGCTATGCCATTATTGTGTCATCTTTGCATCAATACATATTTGCATGGTTCAGTGTATGATAGTGCAAGGTGCTTGCTATCCAAAATTTTTGAAGTAGTACTTCTAGTGAAACAGAAATATATTAAAAATTGATCTGCTTGGGTGATTTGTGTGATTTATTTATGCTTCTATGGGGCTGCATGCGTGTTATCTCAGTTACGGCTGCCAATAATAGTAGTTCAATGTAGTGGTCTTGTCCTATGCTCTCCCAGGATGCCATATAGTATGTCGGCCATTTGTATCTATGTCTTTGTGCTTGAATTTCCACTTGCTCTGAGGTTCTATGTGTGCTGTTTAATAGTTTTATTTACATTGTTCATGAATGCCTTTTTCCTGAGCCTTTTATAGGATTTATAGATTTATGTCTTCTGCTGCAATCTGTGTGTCAAAGTCTTAGTTTAATATAGTGGAATTTAAAACATGCTGCTAGAGAGCATGAAATATCAATTAACATAGTGCAGACAACTAACTGGGTAGAAGTGGTGGTGGTGATGGTACACTTATATGAGTATATTGATTTAATTTTATTGAACCAATTTCTTAACAGCATATGTTACCAATATTAGCAAACCAAGCTTTACATATTGTCTCATTTTGATTAAGCTGAGATGTGATTATAACAAATGTCTCAGTATTGCTATAGAAGGAAGCAATTGGCTCAGAGAGCTCACATAGTACATTCTTGGTGATGTCATTAGCATCCTATTCTGGATGTTTTTAAAAAATCTCCATTAAGCCACACGTAAAGGAATGTGATACCAATTGCATCATTTGCATGAACTAAAGATTACAGTTAAAGGAGAAGAACACTTAAAGTTGACTTACTAATACAGAATGAGCAAAATACTTTAACATTGGATGATATTTTTGAACAATAGATCCAGAAGTTAATTCTAGGTTTGTCTGCCCTTATAGATAGACTGTGTTTAAAAGACGTTATGGATGAGGAACAGATTTTACTGGACAAGACTGAGACTGATCTGAAAGTGGATTTAAAAATGACAGGCTACAAGAATGATATGGAAAAAGATGCTATACTGGATAGACAAATTAAACCAGCTAATGTCTTAATGACATACAGTATACAGATAACAAACTAAAATAGTGACCTGGATAACTTTCCTTTATTGGATTTACAAAAGAGACTTGTTAGAATTTTGAAGAATTTTGTGAGAAGGGACAAAGAAAAAATAGAAAGAAATCAAGTTCTAGAACATTATTTGAAGGGATTAAAGATCAAGATTGTTAAAAGTAAAAGGAAGGAATATAAAGTTGGTTTATTTTATCAAAGTTAAAATCGATATATTGTTTTCTCTGGTAACCCTTAATGAACTTTTGTTGATCAGGACTGAACAATGAGGTTTTAACGATTTGATTATAGATAAGAGATGAGATATGGGAAGAAGAGACCTTTGGTTGTATTTTAAGAGAAGGTGATAAGTTATTACAATTGTTGATACTTCTTGTGATGAAGGGGAGAGTCCTTTATATATTTCTTTTCTTTTTCTTCACTATCCAAAAGTGTAGATATTTAGATATGTTGAAATTCCACATATTCAGTGGTCAGTGAATGTTAAGCATCAAATAACTGAGAAAGAATGCAATATGGGATGGAATATGCTGGAAATGTACATGGCTGTCTTCTGCCTGGAAGTCTGAACAAAAGGATTTCACAGTGTAACATTTTCTTACAGTTCCCACTTGTGTGTGCATCTTTCCTAATCCTAGGAGTGGTAAGTGGGGGACGGCAGGGTATCAGTTGCATTATATTATTTAATTTTATGCATATTGTGTTTCCCCCTGACTGATAGACTATAATCTGTAGACTGGGGCAATATATTTAAAATTAAAATATGTTAAGGTGCTATAAATCCATATGAAAAACTATTTTAAAATAATCAGATGGAATGGTAGATGAAAGGCATAAATGTTGGAGGGAACCAAGAGAACCATTAAACAGCAGGAATTATCTTATAGTTTGGAACTACAGTTTTAAATTCATATCAAGTACTCTAAAATGTTTTAACTTTTCTTAAAAATCTTGGCAAGCTGGCTCCATGCCTTTTTCCAAACTTAACCTTGATATAGCAATACCACATTTTGGACTGTAGAAGAGGGGAGGAACTCTCAGATTTCTTATTTATTCTTTGGATTCATTCAGATATATTCAGCATGCACTGCATTATTCTTGAAACTGAAGAACAGTTAGACAATTCCCCCGCCCCCCCCACTTAAAATACAACTTGAGTCAGATCTGAGACCTGTTCACAGAATCACCTGTCAGGAAAATGGCATGGATAGCCAAAGTTACTTTGAATGAAGGGTGATAGAAGAAGATGGCAGAGATTATTGGCTAAACAGTATGCTATAATGGGCTACAATCTAGGCATTTAAAGGAAATTGTCTTGTAATAGCACTTTGGACAGCTAATTCCAATTTGCACGTGGATGCATTTTCAGGTTTCTGTCAATCCGTATCTCAACACTTACCAAAGGTTTTTTTTTCTCCCATTAGAAAATGGAGTGAGAATTCAAAAATTCAAAAGTATATTTGTAAGTTTTAACCTAGGTATCTAATTCCACCTTCCCTTGTAATCAGACTTTATTTTAACTGATCCCAAAGTGAGCATCCTCTGCTTTGACTAAGGTAAGAATACCCTTGGGCCAATCTCAACTCTTTGTGACTTCATGAACATACTTATTCAATTTTCTTGGCAACTATATTGAAATCATTTTGCTATTGCCTTTTTTTTATATGTTCACATCAATGTTTTTATTTTATTTATTTATATATCAAATTTGTCACCATCCATCTCATTAGAAAATGGCTGGTTTACAGAAAAGATAAATATTAAATTAAAATACAATATAACAATTAGTCCTAAATAAATAATAAATATCTTCCAAGAAGTGATAGTAGCTAGAAATCATTAGGCTCAGGGACTGTCATCAGGGCACCAGCCATCCCCAGAGTTGGTTAAAGCTTTTCTTGCCCCACACAAGCTGGCAAAATCAGGTCTTCAGTTCTTTCTGGAAAGCGAGGAGGGTAGGATCCTGCCGTACCTCTGGGGGGAGAATATTCCAGAGGGCAGAGGCAATGGCAGACAAGGTCTCCACCTGGGCCCTGCCAGCCGACATTCTCTTGCTGACAGGGTCTGTAACATACCTTCTCTGCCTGATCGGATGGGATGGGTCGATGTAATGGGGGTGAGATGGTCCCTCAGGTAACTTGGACCTATGCCATGTAGGGCTTAAAGGTGATAACCAACACCTTGAACTGGACCTGGAAGCAAACTGGGACCCAGCATGTTGACTCCTAGCAACTGCCTGGACTAGTCCCTGCAATTTTCTTGGCAAGAATTTTGGAAGTGGTTTGCCATTGCCTTTTTCCTACACCTGAAAGAGAGTGATTGGCCAAAAGTCACCCAGCTGGCTTCATGCTTAAGGAGGGACTAGAACTCATGGTCTCCCAGTTTCTAACCTGGTGCCTTAACCAATAGACCAAATTGGCTCTTATTGCCTTCTTTGGGATGTTTTTATTTTCTGTTTAATATTATGACATTGTTTTAAAAGAATTAAAATGTTAAGTACAAATTTTATCAAAGGGAGTTTGGAATAATTTGTTGTACCAAAGAACTACTGTTAATATTTCACAATAGAAAGAAATAGGCTTTCATCCTGAATATTAAATTATGCTAAGCTCATAGGCCTTTGTTTCTGTATCCTTTTCCATCTTTTCTTCTGTCAAATGTTGGCTATGGTTCTCCCTTCCAAGAAGCTTATTTTATTTTTGGTGAAAGATTAAACTTATTGGATCTCACCTATGTTCAACTTTATCCATATCTTTGCAAGTCTTTTGCTTCATTTCTATGCTTCAGAGAGTTAATTCTCCTTTTAAGTGCAATAGCAATATGCTACACTGATCTTATTTCTATTCCCGCACACATAAAAAAAACGTTAAAAAAACAGTTTCCAGTGTCTGGGGTGGAAAAGACAGCATTAACTTTTTTTCTTTCTTTCTCTTCTGAAGGTGGTTGGCCATGGAGGCACATAGCCTGTCCTCACTAGCTTCCTAAGCCTTTTCTGGAGGTACCTGTTCTCATTGTGCTCTGAGACCAGGGAGATCTACATGTAAAGGGATTCCATGGATTGGTCATCATAGACCAGGTCTGGACAGATTATCCCAAACATTTATTTCTTAACCTCCTTCAGAGTGCTTAAAAGATATGGTAGCTGTTGTAGTTAATCTGTGCATTGACACGTAATTTAGAATTTGCAGGATGGATACCAAAGAATGAGAATACTAAGGGAGATGCCAGGATGGTAATAAATCTTGAAAAAGGTTTATTAAGAAATTGCCCTTGAGCATACTTATAGCATCAGAAGGATGTGACCCCAAACAGCTGGGTGAGCCCAAACATGACTCACAAAGGGGTTGCTTTCATTGAACAAATTTTATAAACCTAAAATTTCTCTTTCTCCCTCCACCCCCAGAGTTACTCAGTTTAGGAATCAGCAAAGGAAGATTAGATATCAATGAGGAATAAGTGTCTAGCAGGCACTGGGTGCCTGCTTCAGCTTGCTACGACAAAAGAGTGAAATAATTATCTGATTGGGGTTAGAGTGGAAGTTTGTTATCTTACAGCTCCCAAGAGTAAATAGGAAGAGCTAGCTTGTCTAAGCAGCCTGTCTTCCAGGTGCTAATTGAAAGATACAAGTCAGTCACAGGACAGTAGCACTTGAAAACATTCATGCTGAAAGGCCTGACAGATACCACTCTTCATGGGCTGGTACTCAAGAAATAATGCAAAACCTAGTTGTGGGATCAGATTGTTTGTCTTTCAACTTTCTTTGTCTTCCTTTCTTTATTTCTGTATTCTCAGCACTCCAGAATATTTTACAGGACCCTTAATTAGACATCCTCACACAATTTATTACCATTTTAAAGGGTAAGCGGTTAATGGCTTGCAATTTAAAATGTGAGGTAATTAATTATTAACTCAAATGGCTTGACTGCTTCTCTAACCTAGCAGCAGCATCACACTGTATGTGTATGTTAATTTTAGTCATTAGAGGATAGGAAAAAGGGAAGCAACTTGGAGATTGTTCCCCCAGTTACAGTTTGATGTGTATTCCCTTGATGCATTTCAATAATTATTCCAAGGTCCTGATGTTCCATCAGAGAACCAAGTGTTTTAAAAATAAAATAAAAGTTAAGTTTTGAAACCACAGTTGACAGTTCCCTGAGCCCAGTTTATGTGATACATTTGCACATAGAATACAGTATAATTCTGAAACTACAGGATTCCGGTTCATCTGACCATCCAATATGCCAGCAGCCAGTCACCTAGGGTGCTTACCCTGAAAGCAGCAAGCGAATAGAGCAGCGACACGTGATGATGATGATGATGATGATGATGATGATGATGATCTGCCTGAATCAATCCACTGCAGGATGAAGGCCACTTCACTGAAGTTTATGGACTGTAATCTACCATGCTGATCTAGTTTGGGTGGGTAGATATCTATATTTTGAGTTCCCAGTCTAGAGCTGAAAGAAAGTGGCTGGCTGAAAATCACCCAGCTGCCTTCCATGCCTAAGAGATGACTAGAACCCTGAGGCTCCTGCTCCTAATCCAGAATGTTAATGACTACGCCATATTGCTCCTTAAACAGATATGATTAAGGCTTCAGCTTTCCTACTGATTGATTTATTTCTGTGCCTTACAGAAATCTGAAGAGGGAGGGAGGATTTAATTGCAAAATTATTTTTATTCGATTATTATGCAAATCAGTTTGCATGAATTCTCCAAATGAGAAGCAATGTAATATTTGAAATATATATCCTTTTCAGACTGCACCATGTTAGCTGGGGTCCTACATATTTGGAGACTACCAGACTGGGGTACCTTGCCAAGCTATGTCAACTATATTTCCAGTAATTTCTAACATCTCTGCCTGCTATCATTAATGCTCATGGCAGGACTTCAATCCTAATACATAAAAACATAGTATATCTAAACTTCCCACCACCCGATCACTTCAATAATTTTGAAAAAGAGAAAAAACACTGCTGTACTTCTAATGATTATAATTAATGTGTAGTAGACTCCTTTAGTGTATACTTTTGTCTTCTAAAGTAAGTTTAGCCCCAACATGAATTCCTTTATTACAATTCAGGTTTAACAAATGACTTTGGATTGCACAGATTCTTTCTCAAGCTATTGGTGGTCGGCCATTCTACAGGTATTTTTGTTCTTTTTTGTTTGTTTGTTGAGGTCGCATAATTTTACAGGACTGTTTTAAATGTTTTGTTTTATATATTATGTTAGTTCAGAAAGATTCGGTAAGTTTCCTATGAGGAATGATAAAGTAATTAAACAAGTCTTGTTGCTCATTTTTATTATGAGGGTATAATAAAATAACAAGTAAAAATTATTTTAGAATCCATTTCAGATGCTTGATTTTGCATGAAGTTCCCAAAACTAATATTCTTCATTACGTTGATGGGATATTGTGTGACTTGCATCGGGATCCTGTTTTTGTCCGTGTATCTATATCTGCCTAACCATAACACAAATAAGCTCTGACATCACTTTCCTACCATGTCCCTGTAATGTCACTTTCACCTCATCCCCAGCTCTTTTCAGTACCATTGTTAAAATAATATTTCCCCCTTATCCCAACACTGTCCAACAGCAATCTCAAGGGGTGGAAAATCTATTCAACAAACAAACAGAAAAGAACAAAAATATCTGTAGAATGGCTGACCACCAATGGCTTGAGAAAGAATCTGTGCGATCCAAAATCATTTGTTAAACCAGAATTGTACTTAAAGGAATTCATGTTGGGGCTAAGCCTACTTTAGAAGACAAAAGTATACACTAAAGGCATCTATTACGTTGGAGAGAAATCAAGTAACCGGCAGTAGCTAGAATCGCAGGCAATAGAGGCAGGATAGGGATTGATAATAAGGATGGCATATTTCATCCAGGAATAGTTTTTACTGATTCAAGGATGGATATATAGCATTCGAACTTAGTAATTGGAAAACCTCACAAAGCCATTAATTGTATTTATCTATGAATCAACAGCAGAAAATACTTGGAAAATAAACTTATAGGTTCTGTGTAGCTGTCTCTGTGACAGACTGAATACTCTGGGTGAGCTATAACCATTTCTGTCATTGCATACAGAAATTCTTGTGGTCTTAAGTTCATTTTGTCTTAAGTTGGACAATTCCATTGTTTATAAGTATATTCCCTAATTCAGCCTAGAAGAAATTAATGATTTTAATACTTCAGTCAACTTTTATTTAAATATATAATTACTATTTTTTAAAAAAAATGATATCCCCCCCATCCCGTTATAAGTATCTTTCTGCATGAAGACAGCAAACTATTTTAACACTAAAGCTATTTCCCCCCTTAATCACCCTTCCTTCCTTCCTGTTAATAACAATACACCCTCTAATTTAGAAACCAGCTACAGAATTCAGTCCCTTCCAATGTGCTGTCATTATTAGAGAGAAAATAGCATCAAGATTTGCATCAAGTAGCTTTTAATAACTGAAGGATTAGAATGCAAATCACTGGACTGTAGTCATGCAAAATAGTGGTCATAGGAGACTTGCCTCTTCTCAAAATGGTGGTGTTGTAAGCATGTCATTCATCAGAAGATAAATTAATGAGGTGGAGGAGATTGTTGACAACAGAATAAGTTATACCTTGCTTTCCTGTTTATAGAAGCAGTCAAGGCACTTTACAACAATAAAACAAAATAAAAAATAAAAAATACAACAATAAAATCAATACAATTAAAAATAAATTAAAATCAATCTGAAAGGAGCCCGCCACAGAGATGACATAAACTCCTAGCCTTCATCTATCTGATTTAGCTACTGCAGGACTATAGAAGTAGAACTGATAGGGCTATTGACCTGGTGAGAAGTGTGAAGGCTTCATGCTAGGTATGGAGGTTAGATTGTCTCACCATTCTGTATTCCAAAGAGATAAAAATTACCCCCCCCCCAAAAAATAGCAAGACAAATAAATGTATCTAACTAGGAAGCCATATATTCAAGAAGATCTCGACATAACAACACACAAGAATTCTGCCCTTTTTATATGCCAGTTCCAAGGTTTAAATCTTGGGTCTCTTCTGTTTCCTGCCTTTTTGAGTCAACAGCCATGAGATGTATTGTCGAAGGCTTTCACGGCCGGCATACGATGGCTGGTGTGGGTCTTCCGGGCTGTGTGGCCGTGTTCTTGAAGTTTTGTTTCCTAACGTTTCTCCAGCACCTGTGACCGGCATCTTCAGAGTGCAGGAGCACAGACAGGAGCAGTGAGATGACTAATTTCTCAGCCTTGAAAGTATGTGACATCTGTCTCCTGCTGGTCAGATAGCTTTCTGTGGAATCTGATTTTCACTTCAGCAGTATCCACTGTTACTGGAGTCCCTGTGGGACTCAGATATGCTTATTAGTTCCTGATTTTCCACCCTTTTTACCGAGTGTGGGGGTGGGGTGTGATACTTTGGAGGACAAAAAGGCAGGGTTTGGGAGAAGGATTTTTAGGGATTATTCAAGATTAAATTAATGAAGTAGGGATTAAGATGTGTCAGGATAAACAAGGGGAGTGTCAGGCTATTCTTATAGCAACTTTGATAGAAAACAGTTAATCCAAAGAACAACTATGTCAAAGATCTGATTAGTAATAATTATTAGAAAGTGATTAAGGTTACAATCCAGAAATTAAACATATCAAATTGGGATTAAAATTACATTTCAGACTAGCAACAATAGTTAATACATAGAGTAAATAATTAAAACCAGCCCTGAACTATAACATTTCATGTCCCAAATACTCCACATAGGAGCCAGATCTTTACAGCTCTCTAAACCAGCATTTCTCAACTTGGCAATGTTAAAGAGTTGAAGTTGACACAGTTTAAAGTTGTCAAGGTTGAGAAACACTGCTCTAAACTATCAAGAGTATGGTGGTAATTTGGATTTTGTGGCGTAATATCTAGAAAGAGATGGGGTTGCCACTGAAAACCCCCAATTCCCATACCTCTAATTTCCCAAGGATTTCATCCCTTCTGTTTCAGTCTGTTTCAGGGATCTGTTTCATCTCTTCCCAAGTGGAGAAAACCAGATGGACAGTTTCCATTTAGAGAGATGGCCCCATAAGTAACCTAGACTCAAGGTATATAAGACGTATAGGGTAAAACTAGCACCAGGTGGTGATACTTTTTTTGCATATTTTTATTGAAGTTTTACATATATAAAAGCTAATACAAAACTAAAAAGATGTACAAACAACAAGAAAAAAGAGAAATATTAAAAGAAAGAAAAAGACGAAAGAAAAAGAAAAACATATAAAAAGTTACTTCCTCAACCCTCCAAACAAGTATAAGCATTTACAGTAACTTAACTTCTCTAATATTACAGAAAAAAACCCTCTTTTTCCCATTTCTCATCCCTAAACAATAGCCAAATTATTTTAAAAAATCATCAGTCCTATTTAGCAAAAGCATTAAGAATACTAGTAATAATAAACTATATATTTTAAGCTTAGACAAATAAATCTGTTTTGCATTTTAACTTATAACTTTTTCGAATAAGTAAAACATAAAAGATCTATGCCCATAGGCATAAGGAATACCAATCATAGTAACATGTATATTTTAAACTAAGTCAAATAAATCCCTTTCGCATTTGTAAATCAAAGCCTTACAATCAGAAAAAATCAGAAAAAAAAGATTCCAATAAAAAAATAACCCAAAATCAGAACTTACATAGTTTAACCCTGATCCAATAAGTCCACTTCGAACTCCTTTGTTTTCTTTTTAAGAGTCTCAATCTTCAGTTTCTTCTTCAAATAAGGTCCCAGATAATAATCTCTTTATCATTTTTTCCCTGTCTGTTTTCAGAAACAATTTCAGAGATTTAGTGTTTTCCTTCTGTGGATCCAAAGTAAAATAACTCTCAAAGTCACTCTTCTGATTTATGATCTGAATATCCCTTTTAATTATTAAAACATTAACCAGGAAAATTTGTATATCCATTACAACTTCTTTCTCCTTTTAGTCAAGCATTTTAAAATCCATTTTCACACCCACAGCATCTTTTTGCATATCTTCCATATCTCTTTTATAGTCTGGCAATTTTTTAAAGTCCATTTTAAAATCCTTATTCAAATCATCATCAGCTTCTGCTTTAACCAGTAGAATCTTTTCTTCTTGTATAACCTCTGTTAGATCCAGTTTTAGGAATAAGTCCTGAACACATTCCCAAGCAGATTTAAATTTTTCTGTAGTAAGACAATATTCCTCCATTATGTTAACAAGTATCTTTTCCTTTAATTGCTCTCCAGTTCCCTCTAGTTAACTTTCAAAGCCCATCTTATCTTTTGTTTATTTCCAGAATGGAAACTTTCCCACCATAAAATTTCTTACAGTTAATTCCAAAACCATTTTATTAAATTTAGAACAATCCATAAAACTATTATTTCAGATCCATCTGACCCCTTAACTGTCCACAATCAATATTCTTAGCTCACTTTTGCTGTTTTCTAAAAGTTAATTTTTTTCTTTTTAATCTTAACACTTAGTTAAATCTTTCTTGCAGGATAGAAGGAAATTCTCCTGGTGTGCAGCAACATTCCTTTCAGAAGGTTTTTAATTTTCAAATAAGGCACAAATAAGTAGTTTCTGATAGTAATTAAAAGAGGTAGTGAAAGCAAATGTAATGTCCTTTTGAAGGCTCTATACTGTAGCTTGGGGTTGATGTTTCCCATGACTCCCAGAGTGTTCAACCTACTGGGGATTGCAAATTTGCGATCTCTTCACAGGGAGTCTCTGTAAGGAATGCTTGTGGGTGATCCAGACATTCTCTTTTTCTGGAGCCAGACCTTTCGTCAACTCCTCTTAACTGGTGCAATCATCTGCTCCACAAAAACGGAGCTGTCCTCCATCTGCCATTACTCCCTGAAAGCACCTCAACCTTGCTTACCTGGTGGTGATACTGATAACCAGTGCAGCATCTGCAAAATAGTGTAATGCTGCTAAAGCAGCTCTCACTCATTAGCATTCCACATTCAGTAACAACTAGAGTGTCTGGGTTGTCTTCAGGGCAGTCCTATGTAAGCATGTTACAGTAATCCATATACAAAGCAATGATAAGAATAGCAACAAGCCAATATCCAACCAGGTGGTTCCAGTGAATGTTGGTGTGTGTGGGGGTATCATTCCTCCTTTGTGTAGTGCTACAGAGCTTCACATTCTCTCCTCTCCTGTTTAACATCTACATGGATGAGGTCATCTGTCAGTTTCCGGTCTTGTATCATCAGTATGTTTATACCTTTATGATTATACCTTTCGAACACAGGCAGGCCAAATGAGATTGTCAAAATTCTATCCCAGTGCCTGGCAGTTGTGTGGGCCTGGATGGGAAGAAATTGATTCAGGCTCAGTCTGAGTGGCTGTAGCTGTTGGGACTGCCTGGATCTGGGGATTTCCCATCTTTACTCCTGGATGAGGTTACACTCCTTCAATCAGGAGTGATGCACAACTTGGAGGTTCTCTTGGACTCATAGTTCCTGCTCAAAGAGCAGGTGGCAGCTGTGGCCAAGAGGGCTTTTGGACAGCTCCACTTGGTATGCCAATGGCACCCTTTTCTAGAATGATCAGCCTTCCAGACAGTCACTTATGCCCTTGTCACCTCATGACCTGACTGTTGCAATACATTTTTCATAGGGCTGTCTTTGAAGACCACTTGGAAGCTTCAACTGGTCCTGACTGCAGTGGTGCAAGCAGTGATTGGCTCGCCTTGGCATGGCTATGTAATACCTCTGTTTTTGTGAGCTGCACTGGTTGTCACTGTGTTTCTGCATGCGATTCATGGTGTTGGTTATTACGTGTGAAGCCCTATATGGCACAAGACCTTCAGTAGTTATTTGAGGGACCACATGTCTCCCACAGTTTCTCCCTGTCAGGTATGATCCAGCAGACTGGACACACTGTGGGTCCCCTCGTTTAAAGTGTTATCTTTTGGGACCCAGCAAGTGTGCCCTTCTCTGTAGCAGTGCCTACCCTCTGGACGAAGGTCCCCCTGAGTTCTTTATAGCTTCCACCCTGATGGTATTCTGAAGGCCTTGAAAACCTAGCTATTCTCCAAGGCCTTGGGTAGGGTAGAATAGTTGCAATTACTATTTTTGTTTCAGTCTAATTTATTATATTTTGTTGTTTTTAATGTTGATCTTTATTTTTGTGAACCTCCCAGATTCAGCTGGAATTGGGAGATAGGAAGGGAGGGAGGGAGGGAAGGAGGGAGGGAGGGAGGGAGAGAAGGGCAGGCAGGGGGAGGGGCAGAGGCAGAGGGAGGCAGGCAGGCAGTCACTTTGTTCCCACATTGGTTTGGAGATTTATTTTTAACCCTACTGGCCATCAACTAAAAGGAGCTGGTAATCTGACACAATCTTATCTTCTGGCCAAGGGGTCCTGTGGTCAAAAAAGTCAAGATGGAGGCCACACACATAAAAAAAAATAGGCAGAGATTTGGTCACATTTTCACAGCTACCACCTTGACTTGTTTTTTTTTACCACTTTTGCTGACACCCCTGTTTCTGCCTTTTCTGGCAACACTCATTACTTTTATTTTGTCTGTAGCATTTTGCTGCTTGTCTTTTTGCTATTGACTTGAGATGTCTTGGCCGTCCTCCTGCATGTAGGCAATCATTTATTGTTCGTCGTTTGCAATTTTGCTTTCCTTTCTGCAAATGGTAATCATGAATTAGTGTTGTGTGCCCCATGCCAATGTGTTAGATGTATAGGCACCTGGGAGAAGACCTGGGACAGCCACCAAGTGAATCTCCCTTTGTGTGCACCTGTGGCTGTGTACAAATCATTTCGGTCTTCAGTGCCTCAATTGCTATACTGTGAAGGTAAAAACAACATTGTAAAGCCTTTGGGCTGTTAGAAAGTATTATTTTTTTCAAAATGATTTCTTTTCTTCTATTACTTTTTAATCATACTGTTCCCCCTCCTTTCAGTCCCACCCCAGTTGGGGATTAGAAGGCTTTGTTGTTCTTGAGAGGAGAGCATAGTGAAGTTTTCTTTCTTTTTTCTCTTTTTAATCCAAAGAGGAGCTTGAAGAAAAGAATGGTTGGGGTTCTGGCTGACTGTAATCTTTATGGAAATATTTGGGTGCCTATCTTTTTTTCTGTTTCTTTTGCATCAGTCTTTGTGGCAGGAGAGAAACTGATGTGGCATCATGATGGTTGGGGCAGGGGAGAGGGAAGAGGGCATAACAGAAAGGATTAGAAGATTAAAATGGGACCCAGAGAGGGGGTTCATCATGTCTGAAAAGAAGTCTAAAGGAAAAGGGAAAAGGAAAGTGAGAAAATGAAGTGTGATGCTCATGTCACTAAATTGGAAATGCTGGCACAGGGTGCTGAAATGGAATAGAAAAGAACTGCTTTTATTTTCCTGAGATAAACTGGTGGATTCTTAAAGGATAACCTATAAAGCTAACTCACCAATATTCTTGATATGTTAACAAAATAACATTTTCCTTTCAGTTGCCTGTGGAAGGATATCTTCTCTTTCCTAAATTCATTTGGGCACCTATCAAACTGCTCACATAAGGCCTTATGCATTTGAATGTGCTAATCTATATGGAAGGCACAGTAAATTGGCAATAAAATATAGAAGATACACTATCAAATAAATCAGTGTAATGAGAGTATCATAATGAATGTGGAGAAGGGTGGCAAAAATTGTTACTAAGTAGATGTTAGGGAAAGGAATTGAAATCAGAAGTGGCTGTTCATGTGACATAAGTATTTCAAAATGTTCTGACTCATTTTGCTTTGCTTGTTCTTATTCTTGCCTGCTAAGTCTACTTTTAGACCAATTTGAAAGTCGTGTTTTTATTTTTCTTTCCCAATAAAATAATATAGTATATAGAAGTAGGTGTTCATTTGCAGACATGCAAAAACCATATGAATGATTTCAGGAAAGATCTACACACAGGTTTAAATTGTTTCCCAGAATCTATGCAGGTATTTTATTTCTGCATTTTCTATGTGTGTGCGTGTTTAAAATCATTCATCTATGAAATCCTCCATGACTGAAAATGCTGCTTGAATTTTGGAATGAAGCTTTTTCAGCCAGCCCCCAGAGACAAGAGGGAGTCCTCTTGATTCTGGGAGCTGGCTGAGAAAGCTTCATTCCAAAATCCAAGCAGCATTTTCAGTCATGGATTTTCAGCTCCAGAGTGGAGAAACTTCACTCTGGGGCTGAAAATCTAAGCAGTTCTGAAGCCCTCGTGCCCCTGACCTATACCTCCCCCACCCAGCAGTGCCTGGGGCTTGCAACTTTCTGCTGGCTTCCCCACTGACTTGATTGTGGGAAGCTGGCAGGAAGTTGCCTCACCTAATGACTGGGGCATTCACTTAACACTGGCCACCAGGACTGCTGTGATTGCCATCACTAAGCAGTGCAGTCACGTGATATTTTACCTAATGACCACATCATTTAGTGATGGACGTTCTGGTCCCACTGTGGTAATTAAGTGAGGACTACCTGTAGTATTTGCATCATGCTGTTGGGTCATGTTTTGTTACCTATGAGAACACCCAAATTATTTTTGCATATGCTACTGCCAAGATTTTCTCCATCCTATATATTGCTCCCTCCCTCCCTCCCTTCCTTCCCTTTATATTTTCCCTGTTAAATTTCATTCTGTTTGTTTCAGCCGATTGTTCTAGCCTCTCTTGATATTTCTGAATCTTCACCTTCTCTTCTGTGTCATCTGCAACTTTGATGATCATCCTGTGAACCCCTTCATCTATGTCATATAATAAGCACGAACAGCACAAGTTCAGGAAAGAGCCCTATGGCACGTTTTTCCATTCTTACCACTTTTTCATCTATATAAATTATTCTTTAAAGATATGGTACCTTCTCCCTTTCCAGAATATTATACCAGACTGAAAATCAGTTCATCTTTCCTGTTTGGTTGTGACTGAACTGGCAACCAGAGTACAATGCTAGTTACCAATAATTCACTATCCAGAGAATGGTAGAAACCAAAGCAAAGCTAGGAGATGTAACCAAATTGTTAAGATTCAGAGACAAATCAGGTGTAAATTAAGAATAATTAGACTACCCAAAAGGTGTAGCTTATAAAGCCAGAGCTCCAGTGATCTAACTTCTAGTCATTAGGCCCATCACAAGGACCTATTTCTCCTCATGAAAATAGCTCTTCTCCTGAATAAGTCCTCATTAACTAATCAAACTGATAGTAATCAGATAATCTTCAGTATCTTTAGCCTGTATCCTCTCATTCCATTGCAGAGTTTTAACCTGATGGAAGAGAAAGATCCTTTGCCTCACATGGTTAGAGTCTGTAACTGCTCTTGTCAACTCCTTTCACCCTTCATTTAAAGCCTGTAACATATCTAGGGATTCATTCTTATTTTATGATAATTCATATACTGTATTGGTCAATTTTATATGTAGTCTACCCCATCCTATTGGCTCTGGCTCTGTAATCATAATTACAACTTTGTTACTTCTTGTTGAACTCGGGTCAACATCACTATAGAACAACAGCTAGAAAATGATTAAGCTTCAGTTTTGGTGGGTCTACTAAAAATAAAATTCCACAGTTACAGGCTTTTCCCAGAATCTGTTATATACCTTCTGCAAATTTTACAAAACATACTACATAATATTAGTAATTGCAAAAAAGTGGATAAATTTAGGGAAAATGACTGTGGGAATGCAAGGATATAACTAGAACATGTCATTTGGTCCATTGTGCATGTTACTACTGTTTATTGGATTTTAGCTTGCTGTTATTAACTAGAAATATTCTCTAATGTATAATCAATCAAACAAAAATCCACATTATATTACATCAAGTAACCCAACATCATCCTTTAAAAACCTTAATATGTGTTCTAGCTGCTACAGCTGTCTTGATTAGTGTGGATAATGAATCCCATGAAATGGTCGCATTATTTGAATTCACACTATATATATAATTTTTTATTGAGGATGTTTACTTGAATAAAAGAAAAATAAAAACATATAAAAGAAGGAAAGAATAAAAAAGAAAAAGTGCAAGAAACAGTTAAAACAAAAGAAAAAGATAATAAAGTGACTTTTGACCTTCATTACAGCAGTTACAATCAAAATTATTATCCATCCTCCCTCTTAAACATAACCATAATCCCTTCATCCCCTTATTCATTTTCAGTAATAATTTTCAATTGTCCAGTCTAAGAATCATCATTTTAGCTCTTTCCATTTTCAGCAAAATGTTCAGAGAAGGTTCAGTATTCCACAAAAGTATTTTATCTTCCATTGTGGGTACTTCAGTATATCTCCATTTTATATACATATTATAAACTTGGTGGCTGACGAAATCATATCTTGTTCTATGAATTTATCATAAACAAGTATATTCTCCTAGAGTGGCCCAATAATCCTTTCCTCCCTTCTATAACTTACCTTAGTAATAACCATTTTTTCTTTATTTCAAATTTGTAATCCATAAAAGGGGAGTAACAAATAAAAGAGAGGCTTTTTTTCCCCATGTCCATAATACTTTAGTGCCTTTTAGCATTCATACTTCTGTAATCACTGATCATCTCAGAACTTCATGTTTCCCTTCTTTTTCTACTTATCTCTTTGTTTAACAGTCAGCTAATCAGTTTTCTTAACAAATTTAAATATTCTTCTTTCCCATGGAGAGAATTATATATATATATAATTTGTTTATTTAATTCAAAAAATACTTTAAATGAGGCAATATTCCAAATTTAACTGTCTGTTTAGTCTGTTTTTTAACTTTCTTATTCCAAAATCCTAGTAAGCTTTTTGCATTTAATTCTTTTAAAATCTTCCTTCTTTTTTACTTTAATCTTTCCCAGATCGAAGGTACACTCATCCAGGTGGCTTTAGGTGCTTTGCTACCCTGAAGGTCTCTTTATACTTCAAATTTGCTTCATTTAAATATGCTTTACAAAGTGAATCAGGCAGACTCAGTGTTCTTTAAGCAGGCTTTGCGTGAGGCTGTGAGCATGATGTCTTCTTCCATGGCTCCTGGCACTCTACTCTACTCACAGGCTGCCTTCAGGGTCCCTCTGGACCCTGTGGGCTTCCTTGTGAGTGTAAGGTTTGCCCCGTTCGACAGAGAAACTCCCGTGACACGTGTGGTTCACAAAAGAGGTTTACTCATGCGTAACGTAGCAGTCACAAGCAAAGCCAGGACTGGCTTGGTACAATTGCATCACTCGTTATATTCCCCCCTTCCCACGCTTTTTTCTGCCCCGTGATCGCGTTACCGCTGTGGATTATCGGCCCCCCAATAATCCCTCTTGATTGTCCATGATGGCAGGTTCGGTCAGGGTCCATTGTCCTTGATTGGCAGTCCCCTCCGGCTTGGGTTGGTCCCTCCCCGTTACGTGCAAGCCCGAGGGTTCTGTGCTGCGCGGCGATCTTGTTTCGCTGCCTGCGGCCCCGTTCATTGTTGGCTCGCGCCGTTATCAGTGTATAGTTAAAGCTTCCGCTGTGGTTTTCCTGTTTGGCTGGGCGCAGGTGGCCCATTAATTAGCGGCGCTTTCAGTTCCTCTTTTCCTCGCTAGCTACCGCCGGTGGAGTTTGCGTGGTCTGGCTGCGAGCTTCCCCGAAGCCCCGTGCTGACCGAACCTGACATACCGCCCCCCTGAAGACAACTCCCCCCCCGACTTTATTTCGGTTTCCCGGGGTATTTATTGTAAAAGTCCCGCACTAGGTCCGGCGCTCTTATGTGGGGTTTGCTTACCCATTTGCTGTGGGACTTGGGAAAATGTTTCCATTGCACTAGGAGCTGGACCTGCCCCTTGTGCCTCCTGGCGTCCAGTATCTGGTTGATCTCGAAATGCTGCTCCCCACCGACCATGATGGGTGGTGGCATCCCCTCTGCCTTGTGCCAGGCGTTCCCCGGCTGGTGCAGCTTTAGCAGGCTGCAATGGAACACCGGGTGGATCTTCCCGAGGCTTTTCGGGAGTGTCAGCCTGACGGTTACTGGATTGATGACCTCTGCAATGGAGAATGGCCCCACAAACCTCGGGCTGAGTTTTTTCGATGTCTGGTGCGTCTTTAGGTTTTTGGTTGACAAATACACCTGGTCCCCCACTTTCCACTGCCCCTCAGGGAGTCTCTTGCGGTCTGCGTGTTTTTTGTAATCGGCTTTGGCTCTTTGCAATGCCGCGTGCGCCGCTCGCCGGGTGGCGTCGATTTGAGTGAACCAGGCGTCCAGGGAGTTGATTTGGGATTCTGGCTGAGGCAACTCCGGCATGGGGATGAAGTCTGTCCCGGTGGCTACTTTGAATGGAGAAAAGCCGGTACTCTTGTGGATGGCGTTATTGTATGCTACTTCTGTGAATGGCAGTAGCTCCGCCCAATCGTCCTGTTGGTGCCCCACGTAGCAGCGCAGGTACTGTTCGAGCCCCCCGTTCAGGCGTTCCGTGGCTCCGTCCGTCTGCGGATGCGCCGTGGAGGAAAGTGCTTGCTTCGTCCCCACCCGCTTCAGGAACTCCCTCCAGAACAGCGCAATGAAGTTGCCACCCCGATCGCTGACGACCCGTCGGGGCGTGCCGTGCAGCCGGTAAATATGTTGCACGAACAGCCTCACCAACCTCTCTGCCGTGGGGACTCGCCGGCACGCTACAAAGTGTGCTTGTTTGGAGAATAAGTCCGTAACCACCCAAATGGCGGTCTTCCCCTTACTCTCCGGGAGCTCTACTATGAAGTCCATGGCGATCTCTTGCCATGGGTCGTCGGGCTCCGCTACCGACTGGAGTAACCCCCTAGGCTTGCCTTTGGCCCCTTTCGCCGTCGCGCACACCGGGCAACCCCCCGGGTATGCCTCCACGTCCTTCTGGAGTGTTGGCCACCAGAACTGCCGCCGAATTAAGTGGAGTGTCTTCACGAAGCCGTAATGCCCCGCATTCCGGCTGTCATGGGCTCTTTCCATGACCTCCCGTCGGCACCCCTCGGGCACGTACAACTTCCCTTCGTGCCACCACAAACCCTCTTGGTTGGTTAGCGCTTCTCGGTTTTGCTTGAGCCAAGCGTCCCGCTCCGCCGCCTCCGCGAACCCTTGCTTTACCTCAGGCGCCGCGTCCCGTCGCTCCCCCTTGGTCTGGCTCCGGGTCACCGCCTTTGCAGCCAGCCTGCTGGCAGGGATGATGGAGTCCACGATCTCCTCTCGTAGGCTGGCGTGCTGGGGCATGTGAGACAACCCGTCTGCTAGGAAGTTGCGCTTCCCGGGGATGTGTTTTAGGGTGAACCTGAACCTCCCGAAGTATTGGGACCACCGCGCCTGTTTGGGGGATAGCTTACGCGGGGCCTTCAGGGCCTCGAGGTTCTTGTGGTCCGTCCACACCTCGAATGGTTCAGCTGCCCCCTCCAATAGATGCCTCCACGTGGCTAGCGCCCACTTGACAGCGTACGCCTCTTTCTCCCACACCATCCACCTTCTCTCTGTCTCTGTGAATTTGCGGGAGGCGTAGGCGCATGGGTGGATGGCCCCCTCCGGACTGGGCTGGAGCAGGACTGCCCCCGTTGCCACGTCTGACGCATCTACTTGGATGATAAACCGCCGATCTGGGTCGGGATGGCGCAGGATCAGCTCTGCTGTGAACCGCCGTTTTAGCTCCTCAAATGCCCCCTGGCATTCTGCAGTCCATGCAAGTGTCATGCTGGGCTTCGGGGGTTTTCCAGTGCCCTTGGTTTTTAGCAAGTCTGTTAGGGGAAGGGCGATTTGGGCGAAGTTCGGGATCAACTGTCTGTAGAAGTTCGCAAACCCCAAGAAGCTTTGAAGTTGCCTCCGGGTTCGCGGCGCTTCACAGCTCAGAACATCCTTTACTTTCGCCGGGTCCATCTCAATTCCCCGACTGGATATCCGGTAGCCGAGGTAGTCCAGCTGCTCCCAATGAAACTCGCATTTTGATAGCTTCGTGTACAGCTGCGCCTTCAGCAGTCTCTGGAGCACCGTGCGCACCAGGCTCACGTGCTCCGCCAGGGTTTCGGTGTAGATGAGGATGTCGTCCAGGTAGACCAGGACGCCCCGGTAGAGTAGGTTGTGCAGCACCTCGTTTATTAGCTGCATAAACACCCCCGGGGCCCTTTTAATCCGAACGGCATCACGGAAAACTGGTACCTTCCGAGCGGCGTGTTGAACGCCGTTTTCCACTCATCTTTAGCGCGGATCCTGACCCTAAAGTAAGCTTCGCGCAAGTCCAGTTTTGTGAACACCCTCCCCTTAGATAGGTGCGACATTAAGTCCTTCATCAGGGGGAGGGGGTATTTGTACTCGGTGCTGATTGTGTTCAGCCCACGGTAGTCCACGCACATCCGGAGCGAGCCATCCTTCTTCTCCCGGAATAGTACCGGGGCCGCTAATGGTGACTTCGCGGGTTGGATGAATCCCCGCGCTAGGTTCTTGTCTATGAACTCCCGCAGAGCCCCCATCTCCCTCATTGACAGGGAGTACATTTTCGGTTTGGGCAGCGTTGCCCCTGGCTCTAACTCAATAGCGCAATCACTGGGTCGGTGTGGAGGGAGCTGGTCGGACTCCTTTTCCCCGAACACCGCCGCCAGGTCTCGATATTGCCTCGGGATTCCGCCGCTCGTCGTGGGTTCCCCGGACTCTGTCTCTAGTTTTGCAGTTGTTCCGCCAGTCGCCGCTGCCTCCCCACACCTCGGGATCGTTGCGAGTCTCCGGGGTTCCGGCACTGCTGTTGCTGCTGTTGCCGCCCGGGTCTCGGGCTCCGTCTGCTCTCGCCCCGCCTCCCTGTGCCTCGGATCCTCCACTTGCCCGTCTGTGGTTGCGGTCGCGCCCGTTGCCACGGCCCGGTCCCCTCTGCTCTCGCACTCCGCCGGCCTGTTGACCCGTGGGTTCCGTCGCCGCAGCCACGCCAAGCCGAGTACCATCGCGTAGTCGGCCACCGGGACCACCACAAATCTTAGTTCTTCCCGGTGGCTCCCAATCATCATCTGGACCGGCTCGGTGTAATACTGAGCTGGCCCCCCCCCGCCAGCGTGCCGTCTAGCTGGCTGAATGCAATGGGCTCCCGGAGGCGCCTCAGCTGTAGTCCGAGTCCCGAGACCACAGCTGGGTGCATCAAGCAGTGGGTACAGCCTGAATCCAGCAGCGCCCGTAGCTGTGCCTCCCCTCCGGATCTCACCCCCCGGATGTGTATCCTCACCCGGAACGGAGGGCAGTCCTCATCCCCGATTGGGTCCGCGCGCCTTGGTTCCCCTGCTCGCACTGGGACGCCGTTCAGTGCGAGCGCGCCTCGTTTCCCGCCGGCTCCGAGTCCTCTCCGGAGGACGCCGTCTCCGGGGTCGACCACCCCTGCCGTCCTCTTTCGGTCACTGCCGCCACTGCACTCTTCCGTGGTCGGTCGCCGGCCCTTTTCCCGGTAGGACGCGAGGGCTTGACTTCGGGCCGTGGTGAGGCTCCTTCCTGCTCCGTCGGGCACTGCGCCACTCGGTGGCCTCTGCCTCCACACCGGAAGCACAGGTTCGGGGTTCTGGTCGCCTCTCACCTCCCGGTGGACTGCCGCCAACTGCTCCGCCTTTCCTCTGGGGGTCTTTCCCTCGGCCGGTCCCTCGTCTGGTCCCATCGCCTCGCGCTTTGTTGAATCTGCCGCCACGCCGACTCCGCCGTTCTGGCCAGCCAGATCCAATCTTTCACTGTGGACGGGTCATCCCGTCCCAGTGCCCGCTCCAGGATCTCTGGATTGAGCCCCCTCTTAAAATACTTCACCCTCAGGGACTCCGGCCAGTCCATGAGCTTCTCTACCAACCTCCAGAACTCCAGGGCGTACTCCGATACCAACTTGTCCCGCTGCCTGAACTGCAGGATGTCGTCCTCAGCCCGCTTGGCGCTCAATGTGTCCTCAAATCTGTCCCGGAGCGCCTGCATGAAGTCCGGGAAACTCCGCAGTTCCGCCGCGTTGGCGTCGTATAGTCCTATCACCCAGCTAGCCGCTTGGCCGTCTAACAGCTCGGCCACGTAGGATACTCCATCCTCGTCCCTAGCGAATAGGTGACCACCCCTCTGCATAAAACCCCTGACATGCGTCAAAAAATGCGGCAGCTGTTCAGGGTCCCCTGAGAACTTCCCGGTGATGCCTCGAAGTCTCAGGGCGTCCACCGCCCGTCGGTCCACCGACTGGGGCATCGTGGGCGGTGCTGGCTGGGGTGCCGGACTGCCACCCCTGTTGCTCGTGCCATCGCTCACCGCCGATGGTCCCACTCTCTGTAGCAAGGTCTGGAGCATCGCCTCCACGGCGTCTAGGCGCCGCTCGACCCTCTCCTCTAGTCGGGCGAGCTTCTCGTCCCACTCGCGGTTCCGGGGCCCCGAACCCCAGGTCATCGTGATGCCTGAGCTGTCTGGCCCTTGGTTCACGCACATCGACCACCGCTCGGTTGGAGGGTACCCGGCCCTGGCCGCTGCCCCGTCGCTCCCGGGTGGCTCTGACCGTCCCTCCTCGAGCCTGGGTTCCTCGTGCTCCAGCTGACCCACGGATTCCTCGTCGCTGGTCATGCCTGTATTAGAAAGGGAAACGCTCCTCGGTGGTACCGGGTAGCACTAATGGTGAGTCCTGGCTTTATGTAAGGTTTGCCCCGTTCGACAGAGAAACTCCCGTGACACGTGTGGTTCACAAAAGAGGTTTACTCATGCATAACGTAGCAGTCACAAGCAAAGCCAGGACTGGCTTGGTACAATTGCATCACTCATTATATTCCCCCCTTCCCACGCTTTTTTCTGCCCCACGATCGCGTTACCACTGCGGATTATCGGCCCCCCAATAATCCCTCTTGATTGTCCATGATGGCAGGTTCGGTCAGGGTCCATTGTCCTTGATTGGCAGTCCCCTCCGGCTTGGGTTGGTCCCTCCCCGTTACGTGCAAGCCCGAGGGTTCTGTGCTGCGCGGCAATCTTGTTTCGCTGCCTGCGGCCCCGTTCATTGTTGGCTCGCGCCGTTATCAGTGTATAGTTAAAGCTTCCGCTGCGGTTTTCCTGTTTGGCTGGGCGCAGGTGGCCCATTAATTAGCGGCGCTTTCAGTTCCTCTTTTCCTCGCTAGCTACCGCCGGTGGAGTTCGCGTGGTCTGGCTGCGAGCTTCCCGGAAGCCCCGTGCTGACTGAACCTGACAGTGAGGAACTGCCCCCCCCGACCTCATGTGGTCAACCACATGGCTTCTCCTTGTCCAGAGCAGCTCCAGCATATTGCTTGGCTGTTGGTCTTTGCCTCTGAGGCATCCCTGTTGTTTCACAGAGACTTGCTAGTCTGCCATGTTTCCACCCAGAAGTCAGTCTATTTGAAGTGATATTTCTATGAAAAATACAGCAATTGGTTGTAGCTCAAGAGAAATAGGCAATGAAAAAAATTAAACATAATTTTTATAAGTATATTAATGAAATATTACAGTAAAGAATAAAAAGAATATAATTTAAATTTATTGCTAACAAACTCACAGAGTAGTTATAGGGAGCAAAATAAGAAAAATAAAGAGATTCTAAATATCATTCCTAAAGGAAAGCTTACATTGACAAAACATCTTTATTGTCTTTCAAAATATTTTAGCAGCATAGACTGAACTGTTTTCTCTTTCAAATCTTCATATATACACAGAGTGTGAATTTGCATGCTTCAATCAATGTTAGAGTCAGCATCCATAATTTTTTGCTTCACAATTTCTACAGCTCGAAAGTTATCTTCAAATTCCTTGAGAGTGAACTCCTTCACTTGCACATTACTGTTTTCCTCTGACAGAATCTTCCTTTGTCCATTTTGCACAAACATTAGCAGTATTTTAAACCCCAACAGCAACTACGCATGTGATAGCCTATCATTAACTGGATTTTGGTTTGCATTAAACACAACCTGGTATCAATTTACAATTTCCACTAAATTGAATATTGCAATATCTGAATTCGTGCTAATCGCAACCTAACTGTATACGATTTCCATGTCTGCTTTCTACTGAAGTAAAGCCCAGATGAAAATTTCTTTTGAAGCATGAATGCTGCATTTTAAAAAGGGCTATTATTACTAAATTTAAAAATCTTAGCTTTGATGCTCATATATGTACAGTAAAACCATCCTTGCATGTAACTGGCGATAAAATGAGGACAGTGGTTACCACATCATATAGTGATTCCACTTGCTGTTTTAGCATACTTTACTCTGGACTGTAGGACAAATTTGTTGGTTCTAGGCAGCAACAAACACATTTTTATCTCCTTGATATGAACGATTTCACTGTATGTGTTTGTGATTATCATTATCAAAATACAAGTAAATAAAACTTTCCTCACAATTACATAGAAAAGCTAAGTGGAGATTGCTACAGCTTTGGTTTTCATTTTTTCTCTTTGTTTTCAGAAATTGAAAACGATTTTTCTGCCCTCATATCTATCAGAATGTTCTGCTAAGAGCACAGAGGGAAGAATACTTATAAAATCATCAAAAGATGCACCTGCTTTCAGGAATTTGAACCTGGTCTCTAAAGTTCTAGATGAACAGGCATACTACTACTACTTCAAATTTAACCTTATTCTAACCATTTTCTCTTATTCTATGAAGAACACTGAGTTGTTCCACCTTGAACCTATTCCCTGTGCTTCATATTATTTTGTTGGTATCTCTCCTTTAGGGGGAGTACAGAAAATCTTGGTACATTTTCGGTACATACAAACCCTTATTCTCAATTAGATGAATGTTCCTTAGATCATGTTTTTAAGAAGCTTTGTAAGAAATAGTAAATGTGCACATTAGCCCTAAGCACTTAAGATAAAAAGTGAAACTAGATGGGCAAGGGTTGTAAAATTTATTCTCATGCCTGATTAGAGAGACTGGAGTGAAGCTTTCTTGCACAAAAAATGAGACCAAATGGGTTTTGTTATCAAACCACAAAAAGGTAAAGATGGATTATTCTGCCAAGAACAGAAAACTTAGATAAAGGAGAAAAAAAAAATCAGAGTCATCACTGCCGTGGTGGAACAGACCTTGTATATGAGAAACACAATATATATATTTTTTTACAATTAAAAACAAAGTAGTAACTCAAAGGTCATTGATATCCTCATTCAGATATACCAGTATGGCTTAATTCTGGATTGACTGATTGATTTGAAAAGTTGCTGTTAGGTTGCATAAGCATGCTTGCAATTCCAAACATTATGAAACTTTCAACACAGGCAAAAATGAGTTTGGAAACTAAGGAATTTTAATGTTCAGATTTAAGTTTCAGTCTTCTGCAAAGAAATATAAGAAGACATTTTGCTATTGTGACACATGACAGAAGCTGTGAATAGATAGCATAAGAAACTTAAATTTTAAAAAGTTAGTCAATATATTGCAGATCTTGTATAAGTGTGTACGCATTGTTTGGTTGGCCTGAAATTGATAGATTCTCCTTAGTCGAGTTTACAAAAAACCCAAAGATGATGATGATGATGATGATGATGCCATCAAACAACAACATATGCCTATCCTGGGTTCTTGGGAAGGACTCGATAAGTAGATAAAAGTGCCAAATCCAGTCTAAACATCTGGCTGACTCTGCGACCAACAACCATAATAAATTTAACTTGCATGCCACCTAATGAGATTTTGTGTTATGATTTTGAATGCTACTCTAAATATAGATTAGTCTGGAATATGTATAACAAATGCCTATGAAGTTATAAATTTGTTATACATGTTTAAGCTAGTGGCAGGGAAGTATAAACAGCACTGGAGACAATGCATAAGCATTGCAGAGTTTGTATCTCCTGATGGGCTTTCACGTTGTCTTGAAGCCAAAAGCAAAAAGTGATTTAATGGAATAGGAAAGCTTACAGCATTTATGAACAGGGGTTTAAAAGCACATAAATGTATGCAGGTTTCACAATATGTTAGGCTACCTTTTTCAGAACTTTCTCTACTCTCAGTCTGTGCAGAATGAAAATAGTCAAGTTACTACCTAAGAAGACTCCTTGGTTGTACTTTAGAAATCCAAATGTTGTTTCTGCAGCCCCCACAGACGTGCTTCTGAACCTACAGACCTTAGTCATTCTCTGCTTCATTCAGTTTCCAGAGACAGTCCCAAGTCTCCATAGTCTCATTATACATACAGGTAGTCCTCAGCTTACGACCATTTGTTTAATGACTATTCAAAATTATGATGGCGCTGAAAAAGTGACTTACAACCAGTCCTCACACAACCATTGCAGCATCCCCGCAGTCATGTGATCAAAATTCAGGCACTTGGCAATTGGCATATATTTATGACAGTTGCAGCATCCTGGGGTCACGTGATCACCATTTATGACCTTCCCAGGGGGCTTCTGACAAAGTCAGTAGAGAAAGCCGGATACATTTAATGACCACGGCAAAAATAGTCGTAAAATGAGGCATGACTCACTTAATGTCTGCATTGCTTAGTGACAGAAGTTCCGGTCCCAGTTGTGGTTGTAAATCGAGGACTACCTGTATTTCGATCGGAACAGACTGGAATCTGCTTAGTATTTTAATCAAAGCAAAAGCACACATTCTGTTTACTGAAAAATATGAACTATGAAATATTTGAAAATATGAACACCTGAGTTAGAAAGCAGTTCTGGATATTGGGGGAATGACAAATATAGTCATGTGCCCATATGTAAATGAACAAAGTCATCCCTGGTGCAGTGTCCTTTTGCTGTTTCACCTAGCAATTTTCTAGTGAGACTAACCAAAACAATGTGTATGTCTGACCCTGTAATTTAAATGTATTTAAATTACAGCAGCTTTCACATTAATTTTAAAAGGAAATATTTGCTTTGGAAGGGTATTATTTTTCTGTGCCTGTCATTTTTAAACAAACAGTCAACAGAAAATGAAGAATTGCAGGCCTATATTTTTGAGTCTAAGATACTGTAGACTACTGAAGGCTTTGATGCAAAAGGTGGTACGTTAGTATTCAGAATAAAAATATCACAGGGTACTAGAGATAAGAGTAAAGGCAAAGCTGTAAAGCAACAGTATGTGCATCAGAAATACTTATGAATTAGGAAAAGGGGACATTAGTTCAGTGGATGAGGGATAAGGAAGATAGACAAATGCCATATAGTACTCTTCCAATTACTTAACTGTTGTAATTGGTGATATACTGCACAGAACATCGATAACAGTCTTCCTCATCCCAACTAGACAGGCAGTGACAGTCGCTGGCAGTAGGAACTATAACCACTGCTTGCTTTTGTGTCCACCCCTAAATCTCCTACTTTCCATTGTGAAGGACAGATCATCATTAATTGAATGACTGATTGACTGCAAGTACTGTCTATACCTGTGTATAATAATGTACCATCTGGAAATTCATTTTCCTCAATTAGCTGGCCAAAAATTTTGTTTCTTCATAAAATTAGAACAACCTTAAATTTGTAATTATGTATATCCACCATACTGTATCAGACTAGAAATAAGTGTGTATGTGGCTGACACTCCTTCTACATACAGTTCTTTTAGTGAAAGAGCTTTAATATCAGGCACATTTTCTGTTGCATACATGGCTTGTGCATTCATTTATTTGTATTGCAATGGACAAGCAGATTCCTAATCCACAGCCTTGGATATAGATTTTTTTTTTCTTTTCTTGCTTATTTATTTAATCTCAGTTAAAAAAAAATAGCAATTTAAAGTAAAAGTACGCAAAAATGCCAAAATAAAAACAAAACAACAATGAATAATAGCAAACAATAGCAAAAAACAAAGAAGAAATTTTATACAATCCAAGTATATCACATATATCAAATATATATGCTGTATAAAAAATTCTAATTTAAAAAGAAAAAAAATAAGACTTTGCCTCCTGAATCCAATACTTTAATATCTGATCACTTTTTCAATTGATCAAAATAATTATCTTGGTCATTCCCCATGCCCAATGCAGCCAAAGTTCCTAAAACCTGTCATTTTTTTAAAAAATGCATTTAATCTCAGTTTATACAACTTGTTAATTAAGATGCAGCTGTTTTTTTTAAAGAGTTGCAGAATTGCTGCATCTACACGATATTGCACTACAATGATGTTCTCCCTGAGAATGCCTCCCATCCTACTAGGGTTTTGAAGGGCCCTGAAGATCCTGGTTCTTCTCACAGGCCTTTGGTGAGGATGATTGAAGCCCCCCTTTTTCTTCTTCATTGTTTCCAACCGGTTTTGACATTTCTGCCATCTTTATTCTTTTTTCGAGTTTTTGTTGTTGTTGTTATTTCCTTTTGTTAAATGTTTTTAAGAATTTGCAAACCACCCAGAGATGCCAGGAATTGGATGATGATGATGATGATGATGATGATGATGATGATGATAGCATTACATACTGAAAAAAAACTTTTGAAACTGAATTCAAAGTACTGCACAGCTATCTTAATTACATGTGCTCTCTTTAGTTTCTCAAGGATACTCCAGTACACCAGACATTGGTGCTAATATACTTTGAAAATCAAGGAGAAATCAAGATATAAGGCTGCGCCTGTTAATTTATTAATCCATATTTATTCGGTACAAAAGCTGTTGTGTCATTACTAATGGGCTGGATATCCAGGATGCTTGCTGTAAAGCAAATCTTGGCAACCTCTTAAGCTGTACTTAAAAGTCTTCTTTTGTAAGTGTTGACTATTAGGGAAGACTTCCTAATAGTAAAACCAGTTCAGCAATGGAACCAAAATACCCTGGGATGTTTCCCTTCATTAAATAAGACAGCCATGTGGTATGGATACTTTAATTTGAATTCCTGCACTGGGGTGATGGTGGTGGTGGTGGTGGTGGTGGGGATGGATTCAATAGCCTAAATAGCCCCTTCTTTTCTGCTTCTATAATATATCAGTGTTCCTTTTTAGAGTCTTGTTGGATTTGTTGTCTTTTATTTTTTTTTAAAGAAAACTAGGAAAAAAGGAAATATTTTCCTTGACTCCTGCATCCAACAATTTTCTGCTGGAACATTGATAATTTTTGGAATGACTAATGAAGAGTGCTTATTTGTAGCTCTTATATCTTCCTCCCTGTGCCTTCTGTTCACATAGTGGATTATAGTGGTTGCCAGTTAAAAAGCAGATTTCCTATGCTGAAGGCTGGCGTAGTAGCCCTAATGTATTCAGTGGATTTATGGTTATGATTAGAACTCACAGCCTTGTTGTTCCAGATTCCCACCAAATCTTTGGTCTGCCTCCTTTCTAGGCTCCACTCTATTCATCTAAGCCAGTGTTGTCCAAACTTGGCCACTTTAAGATGAGTGGACTTCAACTCCCAGCTGGCTGGGGAATTCTGGGAGTTGAAGTCCACTCATCTTAAAGTGGCCAAGTTTGGACAACACTGATCTAGGCTCACGTTCCATGCAGCACTCCATCTGTCTGTCATCTTCCTATGGATTCACTACATTGCTAAGTTTCTTTTTTTAAGCTCACTGTCACTCTCACTCTCACTTCACCTTCAGATCACACACTCTGCTTGGAGAAGATCAGCCATCCAAGGAACCTTATTTGTTTAAAGCAGTGTTGTCCAAACTTGGCCACTTAAAGATGAGTGGACTTCAACTCCCAGAATTCCTCAGCCAGCCATGCTGGCTGGGGAATTCTGGGAGTTGAAGTCCACTCATCTTTAAGTGGCCAAGTTTGGACAACACTGCTTTAAAGTCACCTGAACTGACCCTTTGCCTCTTTGCTTTTGTTGTCAGGTATATGTAAGAAGAGAGAATAAAAAGCTGAAAATTAAAAGTCTCTTCTCCTCTGAATTCTGCTGGAGTAGGAAAATTGCCCTTATGCATTATTTCTGTGCATTTGGTTCCATGAAACAGGCTTTTCCTTTGGTAAGGAGCCAGTGCTTTTTTTCTTTTTCTTTTAAGTTTAAAAGGATGAATCAAAAGTTCAGGGACACTTTCTCCATTACCAGATAGAGGCAAATCAATGGTGCCATATGAATTTCACTTACAGTGGATAATTGGTGGAAGGAGTTTCTGCCAGGCCAAGAAACAACATTCATATTCCTACTCCCATGAATATACTATCAAGAGATGGTTACCTCTTGATTACTCTGTTTAGAGCAGTGATTCTCAACCCTTTTGAAGCTGCCGCCCCCCTAAGGAGTGGAAAATTTTTCAACACCACCCTTTGGGGAGAGGGGGGGAGTTACTGAATTATAAAAGGCAAAAATTTTAAGTAATTTTTTTCAGTAGACTTACACACCAAATTTGTTCGATTTAACTCGATACTTTTGCCCTGGAAGGTAATTGCATTCCTTTTATTAAAATTAAAATGACTAATGCAAAAAAAATGAAGTGAGTGAAAAGCAACTCAAGAAACACGGGTCAAATCAAATATTCATACTGAAAGGACGCTCAACGCATGGACTGCTATTAATCGCGCGGGAAGACAGCTGAAGCACGCGCTGTGCTGGTTGGGATCGGAGAAGTGTCGAGTTCTTCAAGGTCATCCTACCTAGAATACAAATTCGTCTCACCATTCTTAGAAGTGCGTGAGGGCAGCCATCGCGTAAGTTCGTTTTATTGCTGGTACAAATGGTGTAAACCGGATAATCGATTTAATAAATTTGGGGGGGAGTTTTAAAATTAAGTTCGAATGCCAAAACATGCTCATCGCCCCCCTACCGCCCAAAACAAGTTCACCGCCCCTCAGCATCCTCCCACCACCCCCCGGGGGGCGGTACTGCCCCCATTGAGAACCAATGGTTTAGAGCTACCTATAGTATTGTGTGAATTGCTGTAACCATCTTTGTCTAGTTATGCTATTTGAGGATGTTAGGAGTTGTAATTTGTGCACCTTTTCCTCCAGTTTCTCATTTAACTTGACTTACGTTTTACATACTTTCAAAGAATTTTGGAGTTAGAGTGTGGTGTTATTGCACTTACTTAGTGATGTGTTGGCCAAGGTGTCTTTATATGAGTGAAGGACCTGGCTTTCTTTGTATTGTTATCTCTCTAGTGATCTGCAGCCTCCCTGGCTTCCCATACTTCATTAAATCTCAAGGGAGGGAAATTCCATCATGAGGTCCTCACATGGGTGTTTTTTGGTAGTAGTGCTGTCAGCATTGCTAGAACATTATATGATACTTGAGAAACTGTTGGAAAAATCATCTGTTCCCTATTTGGGGAAAACATATACCAAATTTCTTTGCTCCCACATTTGGTGGAGAATTGCAAGAAGCTATTTGTTCTTGTCCCTAATTGAATCCCAGTGCATATGGAAGAGAAGAGTTTGGGAGAAACTATCTTAAAGGCACCGCCTCAACACAGTGAGATATATTTCTCCATCATGCAAGATGGCTAGTGGATATTTTTTAGGAAAACTAATAGCTCAAAGATAACATAAACATATCTTGCATAAAACTAAGGGGAACCTCAGTTTGTCACAGAAGCAGGGTAACAAAAGGTGAGGGAAATTAATTAGCAGGATCCTGGAAGATCTTTGTAGGCAGTTTGCCTTTCTCTAGCTAGCAGATGAGAGGTAGTAGATTAGCTGCCTAACAGAAGTTTGCAGAATTTTGTCTCCACCAATGCTCTTCTTGTGGATTTACAGTATATTTCAAGTAAATGGCATATACATGCTTAGCATTTTCACTGTTTGCTCCTCTATGGAAAGCTAACACCCTTCCCCCTCCCCCACTGAACATCTCACTTTCCCCCTGGGAAGAGAGGAGTGTACAACTATAGATAAATTGTCTTGTGATGACTGCATGCACAATGTTTTATGCTCTATATTTGACAAGTATCTAAAAATGTGACTCACACTCTCCTTTATAGTAATTCACTTAATAGGGCTTTTACAATTGTAGCACCAACCCTATTCATCCCAGTGGGTTAACAGGGAGCTCTGTCAACCTTTTCTGCTCCTCCTCACATATCAATGTTTATCGCTTCATCAAGGAACAGAGGAGGCTCTTAGAAAGAAATGAATCCCCACCCTTGTTCATCTCTTCTCTTCTAGCTTCATTTTATCCATTTCAATTGTGGCTGAAGGCTATGTGCTTTTTGACCCTGTTTCTTTTGCAGGACCTACACCTTTGGTTGTCCTGTAATCTCACCAACCCTGCTGAGTGCTCAGCCTGTGATGCCTCAATAATTCACTTCTTATATTCCATCCCACTTTGATGTACAGCTTTGAAATGAGAAAGAGGAAAGAACAGAACCTCCTGATCACAGTGACTGTGCAAGGCCTTGCTGGATTAGGAAGGCACAATCGGTTGCATAATAGGGTTAAGAGGATTGCTTTAGCTTATCAAACATACAACCCAAATGAAATTCCTTGTCTGCATAAGGGGGACAGGTGGTGCTGATGTATATGAAAAAGAGGGGGATGAAAATCCTCATTCACCAGACACCTTTTGTTGCTTAGTCTTGTTCTTCTAACCATAGCCGCACAATACAGTGATTGACTGTGGAAGTAATCCTGCTGACCTGGGCTTTCCTATCTTCCTCTTGAGCTTGAAATATATAAATTTTAAATCCAATTGTGTGTCCTACTGAAAGGTATCAGTTTGGCTGTGACAGGAGAAAATGAAATTGGAGTACTGCTGGAAAATAGGGTCCCTAACAACTAAGCAGGGAGCAATCTGAGAAATTGTCTGGCAGGGAAATGTGAACAACAAGAAGGGACATTTTATCATGTTTGGTGGACATGTAAAAAAGCTGCAAAATTCTGGATTCAAATATATAGACTGATTCAGAGGATTTTAAAGATTAATATACAGTTGAAACTAGGGGTTTTTCTTTTCAAATTGATAAACAGTTGGAAAAAAGTCATGGAACTTGACTTTGTATGCACAAAGATGGAAAAATTCAGCATTATCTGTAATGGAGGAATGGTTGGTGAAAATGATGGAACTTGCTGAGAAGGCTTAATTGACTTATTTGATCAGAGAAAAAAATAGCATCTACATTTACTGCTGATTGGAACCCCTTTATAGACTTGTATAAAACAGAAAAAAAATGAACTTATGATTTATGGTTTTGATGATTAGACAGAATAGATTATAGAAAGAAGAAAGTTATGTTGTAATCATAGAGAAAGAGGTAAATGTATAATTGTACTTACAACTGCTGTAAAGAAGATTGAAAGCTATTTGTATCTTTTTTATTTCTTTTCTATTTTTCTTTTCCTTTTTTTTCTGTTTTTGCACTTTCAGCTTTCTCTTTGATTTCTTTCTTGTTATTTTCTCTTTCCCACTTTATATTAGTTTGTATTAGATTTTACCTTCCTTTTTAAAAAAAGCTTTAATGAAATTATAGGGGGAAAAAGAGAGAGAGAGAGAGAGAGAGAAATAGCCTGGCAGATCTTCCCCCAGTCCACTTGGAAAAGACATGAGTTGAGTGAAGAATTGTGAAAACAGAGGGAGACCTTTCCGCTTCCCATGAGTTGGAAACTACAACAAGGGAGAGACTCCTAGTTAAGCCCAAAATAACATGACACATTTCTTATCTTTGATTAAATTGGATGTGATCTGTTATCTCTGATCAAAGAGTGATAGATTGGTCTATTACATTAGTTCATATTGTCACACATGTAGTGTTTCTAAATGTAATTTGCTTCATGGTCCGAAGCATAGGTACCAATATTGTTACAATGCCCTGTGCCCCATAATATAGTGCAACTGATTCTGGGCTCATCTATCAACTCAGAAACGAAGGGCTGCCCCTTGTTCCTGAAGAACATGATAACAGCAATTGGAGAAACCACTGGAGAAATTGGACGCCCCAAATGTTGATCAAAATTTGTTATATCCCTAATAGAGAAAACTTACTGAGAGAACAACCAAATTCCATGCATCAACAGGAAAAGTACCTGTTCCTCCTGTGTTATTTTCCTCTTCCTTCTCTGTTTTTTTCTTTTGTATCATGCTTATTATACTGTGAAACTGCAGGGATGGACTTTTGTGTTTCATAATACATACAGCCAACAGCACATTTAGATGATTTATAAATAACAATAGTGTGGCACTGGACTACTGTACATTATGACTAGGGGAACCTTCCATCTCCCATTAAGACAGTTCTTCCAGTATAAGCCTGGGAACCAGTGCTCAAGTCCCACCCACCCCCCATGGTGCCCCCCTTTTCTAAATACAATCTGAAATGCACACTGCAAAATACATAATCACACCAGGATTTTTATCTGCCTAGTTTCTGTTAAGCAGCATTGCCTACCAAATTGCAATCACCTTTTAATAACCTACCACCTCTCCCCCCCACCCCCCATTTCCTTCTATTCTTATTAGATTGAAGCCAGTGATTCATGTCATCCCTCCCTCCCTCTCCCATCAGTGGCCTCTGCAATAATTTAATCATGGTTGCAGACTTTGGTAAGATGGGTAGATATAGCAAACTCAGTGTGTAGTTAAATGGCTTGTGTTCAGGCAAAGGAACTGAACTTGTAGCACATGTACATAGCCACTGCCTGCAGGCAATAGATTAATGAGGTCCTTTTTTAGAAAAGCAAATGCATTTAGACACTTTTTATTTTTGATTGAGGAAAGTCTGTTTTTGTAGCATGCTTTGAGTTAAGTGGGTTTTGAAGGTAGCTAAAGGAGGGAGCACTGGATAGAATGGGGCTATTAAAAGCTGATAAGCTAATGAGCCAACAGTGGCATGTAATCAATGTGTGAAAAATGGGTAATTCTCTCTAATACTCTACTAATGTTCTCATAATGATCTGTCAGGGAAGTCCTGGTAATTATTGTCAGGGCAAATTGGCACAGGTATGTGTAGGATAACATAAACTTGGCAGGAGGTAGAGGTGACCACCTCTTGCAGTCATTCCATTCTTTATTTGCCTGTGTAGGATCTGGTCTATTTCCTCCGTTTTCATTCTTTTAAGTCATTTGATTGATTTTGCTGTTGTGCACTTGGAAATTGCTAATTATTCCTCTTTCTATTACTTCTCTCTCATTTTGTCACTGAATTGGTTTGGGTTTATGTCTGAAATAGAAGTTGGGGAGGGGTGAACATACTCCATATTTGGATTTGGAAATAGAAAACTTCCTAAACCAAATATGGTGAATTGTTATTTATTTATTTGATTAATTGATAATCATACTTTATATCACTCTCTCCTCCAGTTTTTCCCCACAGCAATAATCCTGTGAGGTGGGTTGGGCTGAGACAAACTGACCACCCAAAGTCACCCTGTGACCATCCATTGCTGATGTCAGACTTGAACATATAAGGAAGCTACCTACTCAGAAATCAAGAACATTGAGCAAGTAAATAGGAAGAGGAAATAGGAATTTGGCAGGGGTGGACAAAGGGAAGTCTCTTTTTTGTTGTTTATTGTTTATCAGAGAAACATGGAAATGAAAGGAATGACTTGCATGGAATTTGTCTTGCTTTCCTCCCTTAAGGCCAAAAAAATCTATGCATGAGGTGATTGCATAACACACAACTGGCACCACCCAGTTTATTTGGGAAGATGAGAAAGAATGTGTTTGGAGTACATTACAAGCCTGGTCTTGAGGACTTTGAACTGAATCCTGTAGGGAGAGAGAATAAAACTTAGAAAACAGTGCAATGCTAAGCATGGAAATGGGACTATGTGGCATCTATAGGGTGTAGAGGTACCTAGACATCTTAGTGGAGGAAGCATATATGATTTGATAAGCATTACTGAAACCTGGTGAATGAAAACAGACTGGAATGCAAAGGTTGGAGAGTATAACTTACTCAAAAGGAGATATTTGGCATTATACATATATAGGGATCTGGGAATTTGAGCAAAGGGTTTCAGTCAAGAGCTTGTGGATAGGAATACAAGGAAGATATGTTTATGAAGATTCTCAGTCATCCAGGTGGAATTGTCTAGAGGTTGAGTCATGGCAACTGGACTTTTCTTTTTCTTTTTGGTTAGACACGTTTTGCTACTTGTCCCAGCAGCTTCTTCAGTCTAAAAAAGTTGATTAGGGAGATCTCATAAAAGTCTTCCAGGGTGGCTGTGTTTATTACTAGCATGATAGGCTTATTGAAGGGACAATAGGAAATGTGATTAGTAGAGTCTCTGAGATGTAGATGTCTTACTCCTAATCCCTCACTCATCCCCAGGGGGATGTTAAGTGTTGCCTTCCTGGTGAACTTTTGAACTGTTCTTAATCTTCCTGGGGACTGTTGAAAGGGCAGCCTGGAAAATGGGAGACAAGTTGTGTCTGAGGCCTCCACCTCTATTGAAGAAAGGATTTTCCACTTTGGCATAAATGGATTCCTTCACTCCTCTCTCAAACTGCCTTACTTCTCTGTCCAAAATGTGAACATTATTGTCCTCAAATGAGTGTCCTTTTTCTTTCAGATGAAGGTAAACTGCTGATTTTGGTCCTATGTTGTTGCTCCTCCTGTGCTGGGCCATCCTCTTGTGTAAAGGCTGTTTGGTTTCCCCAATGTAGAGCTCTGAGCATTCCTCACTGCACTGGATTGCATATACTACGTTGCCCTTCTTATGTTTTGGTGTTCGATCTTTAGGGTGTACAATCCTCTGTCTCAGTGTGTTAGTGGGTTTGAAAAACACAAGTATGTGGTGTTTTCCAAAAATCCGTTTTATCTTCTTTGACACCCCAGCCGTGTACGGAATGACAAGATTCTTCCTTTGACTCTGGTTCTCAGCTCTGTCTGGTTTTTTGGGGGGTTGGATCTAGAAGTAGATTTAATAAAGGCCCAATTTGGATACCCACAGGCCTTAAGGTGTCCTCCCTGGTGAACCTAATGTTTGCGTCTGTGGTGATTATATGGTCTGTGAAAGCCTGTACCTCCTGGACTCTGTTTTTAACCCAGAGAGGAAATGCTGAGAGAGGTACACTGGAAGAAGTGGAGAAGAAAGCTCTCAGCATTTTCCAGGGAATACCACCAAGCCATTGGTTCAGGTATGTGGATGACGCCTCAGGACAACAGGCTGGCATTTCTAGACTGTGAGGTTTTAATTGGGACCTATGGCAAGCTAGAAATAGGGATTTACAGGAAACCCACACACACAAACCATTACCTGCAGTTTGACTCCCACCATCCACTGCAGCACAAACTAGGAGTCATCAGGTCATTACAACACAGGACAGAAACCATCCCCACCACCACAGATGCCAAAAAGAAAGAAAACAGACACATGAGGATAGCCCTTAAGGCCTGTGGGTATCCAAATTGGGCCTTTATTAAATCTACTTCTAGATCCAACCAAAAAAAAAAAACAGACAGAGCTGAGAACCAGAGTCAAAGGAAAAATCTTGTCATTCCGTACATGGCTGGGGTATCAGAGAAGATAAATTGGATTTTTGGAAAACACCACATACTTGTGTTTTTCAAACCCACTAACACACTGAGACAGAGGATTGTACACCCTAAAGATCGAACACCAAAAGAAAAGAAGGGCAACGTAGTATATGCAATCCAGTGCAGTGAGGAATGCTCAGAGCTCTACATTGGGGAAACCAAACAGCCTTTACACAAGAGGATGGCCCAGCACAGGAGGAGCAACAACATAGGACCAAAATCAGCAGTTTACCTTCATCTGAAAGAAAAAGGACACTCATCTGAGGACAATAATGTTCACATTTTGGACAGAGAAGTAAGGCAGTTTGAGAGAGGAGTGAAGGAATCCATTTATGCCAAAGTGGAAAATCCTTTCTTCAATAGAGGTGGAGGCCTCAGACACAACTTGTCTCCCATTTTCCAGGCTGCCCTTTCAACAGTCCCCAGGAAGATTAAGAACAGTTCAAAAGTTCACCAGGAAGGCAACACTTAACATCTCCCTGGGGATGGGTGAGGGATTAGGAGTAAGACATCTACATCTCAGAGACTCTACTAATCACATCTCCCATTGTCCTTTCAACAAGCCTATCATGCTAGTAATAAACACAGCCACCCTGGAAGACTTTTATGGGATCCTCCTAACCAACCTTTTTAGACTGAAGAAGCTGCTGGGACAAGTAGCGAAACGTCTCTAACCAAAAAGAAAAGAAGTCCAGTTGCCATGACTCAACCTCCAGAGAATAGAAGGAAGGGTAACCAGCAGAAGATTTTTGTGGGGCATGTTATAGAACGCTAGGCCAAGCAGAATTGGATAATGCCCTCATGGACAAGGTTACAGAATGTTCAGGGAAGAAAGACGTAGTAATAATGGAACACTTTACCCAGCTATCTTTTTTAATGCCAACATAGTCAAGACTGGAAGGTCCAAAGTGTTCTTGCTGACTGTTGTATTTTCCAGAAAGCTGAAGGGGAGACAAGAGGACTGAATGTTCCAAATCTAATCCAAACCAATAGGGAAAAGGTGGCCGAATGAGTAAAACAGTAAAACTGTAGAAGAAAGTCACTATGTCATATTAGGGTTTAGGATTCTAAAGAAAGAGAAACTGAAGCACAGCTGTATATCCTCAGTAGATTTCAAGACAGACAATTTCAATAAATTTTGAAAGTACTAGACAGAATCTCATAGACAGAAACCCTCAGGTCAACGGGAATGTAGGACGGTTGGGAACTTCTGAGAATAAGATATTGGAAGTACAATTATTTACCATTCCAAACTGGAAAAAAAAAAATAGAAGCTTAAGAAATAATTGTGGGTAGACAGATAGCTTCTGACTGAGCTAAAAATTAAAAAGGATATATTTGGGAAATGAGGGTTGGTTGTAACTCCAAGGAGGTATACCAGTAATTAGCTAATATCTGGGAAAGAAAGGTAAAAGATTAAAGTGTGAAATAAATTTAGATTTATAAGGGAAATAAAAGGAACCAAAATGGGTGTTTTCTTTGTTCAGTAATAAAAAAAAAAAAAGGGATGAGCCCTATATTACAAGAAAATGGTTGGAAAAGAACAGGGGATAGGGAAAGGGCTAAGTTCCTCAGCTTTGCTTCAGCCTTTTCTCAAAAGAGGAATTACAGTAGTACCTTGGGTTACGAACGCCTCTGTTAACGAATTTTTCGGGTTACGACCAGCTTCGGCTGCAAAATTTTACCTTGGGTTGCAAACTCCGCCTCGGGTTACGAACCGGATCCGTGGCCATTTTCCCTGCTGCCATGTGGTCGCGGCTTCCTGTGGGCGAGATCGCAGTAGCAAGGAGACGTTTGGTGAGGCTTGTGGTGTGTTTTGTGGCATTTTGGAAGGTTTTTGGTGTGCTTGTCAGCATGGCTCCAAAGAAAATGCAGAGCAGGCTTGGCAAGAATAATGATGATGAACGATAACATATTCTCTCATTTCCGGAGGGTTATGCAGCGCAGGAAAAAACAACTGACTTTAGACAGGTTTTTCCCCAGAACTGAGCCTGCAGCTAAGAGGCAAAGAAGAGAGGAAACCCCTGAAGGAGATTTCCCCAATGTCCTTTTGGAGGGGGACTCTCCCTCCAAACAATAACTGCCTCCCCACCCCATTCTCCCTCTTCATACTGTGCTGTACTGTACTTTTTTCCATGTTTTTGTGGTTTAAAAATAAAATGCATATGTTTCAGAACGGATTAACCGTATTTACATTGAACCTTATGGGGGAAATTTGCCTCAGGTTGCGACCAAATTTGGAGGGCGGATTAACCGTATTTACATTGAACCTTATGGGGAAATTTGCCTCGGGGTGCGACCAAATTCGGAGGGCGGAACGGATTAACCGTAATTACATTGAACCTTATGAGAAAATTTGCCTCGGGTTGCGACCAATTCGAGTTGCGACCAGAGTCACAGAACAGATTAAGTTCGTAACCCAAGGTACCACTGTATTTTAATTTAATTTTAATTTAATTTATAAGCTGCCCAACAATTATGATTGTATGTGATGTACAATATACAAATTGTAAAATAAAATAATCCACACAATACATTAGCATTTAAATGAACATAAGCAGAATCACTAATGCAAGCAGATACTGGTAACCCTAGATAAATAAGGAGATGAAAGTTAGGAATAACTAATAGTAACCCTAGAAAAGTAAGGAGATACATTAGGGAGCATTTGGGTATTATGTATTTATTTTATTTATTTTTAAATTTTATTAAATTTGTTATGGCCGCCCACTCCAGTAGATTCTGGGTGGCTTATAAAATCCAATACACAGTTAAAACAGTTAAACCCATAAAACAAACCAAAAACAACCACAACAATAAAAACATGACAGGGGCCCCACCAAAGCATTAATCTCAGGCCTGAGAGCAGAGCTAGGTTTTAAGTGCTTTCCAAAAGCCCAGGAGAGTGGGCACCATCTGTATTTCTCAAGGGATGCTGTTCTAGAGGGTAGGGGCTGTGACAGAGAAGGCATGCTTCCTTGGCCCCACAAGATAACAACATTTAATAGAAGAAACCTGGAGGACACCCATTTTACCTGAATATACCAGGCAGACAGAAACAGTTGGAGATGGGCAGTCCTTCAGATACCAGACACAGGGTTAATAATTTGACAACTTCACCTGTACAGCCCAGAGCTGAAAAATAGAGTGGAATATAATCAGCATACTGGTGATACCAAACTCCAAATAAACTGATGACCTCACCCAGTGGTTTCATGTAAAACAGGAGGGGGAAGAGTATCAAGCCCCATGGTACCCCACAAGGGAAGAGCCATGGGCAATCCTGTCCCATCAACACTGACTGGAACCAACCACTGAGGAAGAAGGCAAACCACTGCCACATAGTGCCTCCCACTCCCAAGGCATTGCTTTCCAGGAGGCGGCATGGGTTTATGAAGAATAAATAGCACCAATCCAACCTGATCTCCTTTTTTTGAGAGAATGACCAGGTTAGTTGACGTGGGATGTGGTAGACAGAATGTAGCTTGTTTTTATTAAAGCATTTGCCAGAGACTTCTGTGAGATTCAATAGAAAAGCTGATAAAATGTGAACTTGATGAGGCTCCCATTATATAGATACAAAGGTGGTTGAACAATCATATCCAACAATTGTATATCAAGGCTCTGCATCAAACTGGAGGAAAAGAGTTGAGTGGTATACTCAGGGCTCTGTTGTAAACCCTTTGTTGGTAAACATATTTACAAATGATATGAATGAGGAATTGCAAAGTTTTATTGTCAAATCTGGAGATGATACAAAGATGCAGCAAAAATTTTACAAGGTGCTATTAAGATTTGGGATGATTGTCCTGTTTCAGATTAAACAGGCACATGCCAGCTTGATTTTCATTTTACTGGTGTGTAGCAAGCAGTCACACAAAAAGCAAGCAAAAGGACAGCTATGAAAATATTTTCATGCCCTGGAAACATATACTATACATGAGAGCAAGGTCTTGTTTGAGAGTTGGACAGTTAGAAAGTTCAATCCAGAATCAAAACATGTGTTAAGAGATCCAAACACAGATCATGATACTCCAGGGTTCAAAACACAAAGGAATTTAGTCAGCCGGTCCATCTTGAAGTGACAAGATTTAGGAGACAAGACAGAAAGCAACACAGGTATGTAGATCAGGGGTTGGCAAAAGTTCAGACTTTCAACAGCCTAGATGCAGTTATGGCTCAGTTATAGACATTTGTACTTTTGCTTCTCTTCAAAGCTTTTGACATGAGTACTCTGCTGGGATCAGGCCCCTCATCACTTGACTCCACCTGTACCTACTCTTGTTGATTGCTTGCTGAGTGAGCCTCAGGTGGTTGATTGCTACATATTCCTGAGGCTGACAACCAGTTGGATCAGGCCTCTTAGCCTTTGACTCCTCTCAGTCAGTAGAGACCATAAGACCACCTCTCATGGCTGCAGGTGGTATCAATGATGAAACTGCTGGACCAAGCACGGGTCCTGATCTACAGGATGTACCCCTTTCAATCAATCAGGAATTAGAGTTGTTCCCAATGCTAATAGGCGTCTAGGATATGGGCCACTTCATATTCAAGTTCCCAATATACCAAGACTGAAGATGTGATAGTGAGGGCTTATGGGAGTGCTGAAACCATCAGGGATCAATGGAACATGGTATAGCTCTTAAAAATTGGTGAGAGCTTAACATGGAAAGCCCAAGAATTTATGATGGCTTTAAGAGGAAAGGCCCAATAAACTGATGATCCAGTTTCTTGGATGGCCTTTGGGTGGTCAGATAACAAGTGGCCCAAACACACTGAAACTTTCACCAAGTCACCTACAGACAAGGGAGTACCTGCTTGCTGTTCTTGATTGGCAGTGTTTGTGTTCTTTCTCCGTCTGCTCTTATATATCCCAGATTCAGGTGTGGCTCAATTACAACCATTTGCAATGTTACTTCTCTTAAGTTCACAACATGCCCTCAGGTAGGATCGGGCCACTTGTCACCTGAATCCTTCCAAACCTGCTCTTATGATTGCTTGTTTAGTCAGCCTCAGATGATTGATAGCTTATTGACTTCTGAGGCTGACAACCTCAGAAGTCAGAAGAGGCCTGACAATTATCTTGATGATCTGGAATAGTCAACAGGGACAGAGTCTTATATTTGGATAAAAGTATCAGTATAGGACTGAGGCCATATTAGGCAGCAGTACACACATAAATTATCTAGGTACTTTGATGGATCACAAACTGAATAAGACCCCACAGCATGATGCAGCTGCAAAAGAAGCAAGTGCAATCTTAGAGCGTATCAGTGAAAGTGGTGGTAGACTCTTCTTTGCTGGAGGTGTTTAAACAAAGGCTGAATGAGGATGCTGTAACAGTGGATTCCCGTGCTGGGTAGGATAACCTGAACGACTAGATTATCTCCAATGTTCTTTTCAATCCTTATATTCTATTATTCTTTTTGTTTGAGAAAGACAAACTCTAGCCTTTTCTTTCTAGAAAGTTAAATAGGACTGTTGTGTTATTATTTTATCAGATTTAACTTACTGAAGTTAAAAGTAAAACTGAAGGAAGCGCCTGCTAGAGATCACTCTAAGCATTCTAGAGTTATGATGGATCATTGCTAAAATGCAGGCATGTGCACACTTGAGGTTCATTTCAGGTATAGGGCAAAGCTATGACACAGTGGGAGCTTCTGTAGGGCATGTCTAAAAAAAAATGAATTTAGGACAGGAGCCAAGCTATTGATGGAACTCAACTACAAGACTCTGCTGCTTCCTGAGTGATTCTAGTGTACAATAATTTCTGTAGCTTGTTGCCATTTTGAGCACATAAATCTACAGTACCTTCTGCATTAAGACAAGATTTCTGGTGCATAATTTTTAAATTGCCACATGCAACAAGGGACTTTGCCTCTATTTCCATAAATTATATATGGGCCTATGCTCATCTTGAAATTCTCTCCAAAATTAATTGGTGTGCTGTAAGATCCCTGCAATTTTTTTAATCTTATTGTATTGGGCTGCTTTTATTGGTTTGATTTAATTTTCTAGCACAGCTTTTGGGGAGTGTGGAGTGCAGAGAGAAAGAAGTAATATGCAGCGCTGTTGTCAGTGCTGTGCCTTGGAAAGCTATTCCTTTCCCTGCCTGCATTAAATCAAAAGCAGTGGGGTTGGGTTGCATTTTTAACTCCTTGACAGAATTCCTTGAAGCCTAAAAACTGCTACTTTGTTGGGGAGTCAGTATAGAGATGATAAATCTGGGAATAAATCATTCTTGAATGCCCAGCTGTGCCATAGAAGGCTCTGTTTTTCACACAGGTTTGTATAGTTTCCCCAACATTGATATATTCATTTTGGAAAACCCCAAGATGAAAATACAGATGTAGAGTTAGTTTATTTAAAGGCCAAATATTAATAACTGATATGTATGTAGCATTCTTATGTAAGAGGATGCCAAATCACTTTATTCACTTTTGATATATAGCCACTTTTGGTTAGGAATATGGTTGCCTTTCTGTCCCAGATATGCAGTAATTTGGACATTAAATGATTAACAATTGTGGTGGAGAACTTAGGCAAAGCAAGATGCCAAGCTATAAATTAAATCACAGAGCTAAGATCACATTCCCATGGTATATTTTGTTTTATCCGGTATGTTCTGCATTTTGCCTCTGGAGGTATTCACACATTACCCTGAACCACACTTTGTTTAGTTATTATTTATGTTATTTTTTGTTCCTTCAAGTCAGTTTTTGATTCCCAGTGACTGCCTGGACTAGTCCCTGCAGTTTTCATCGCAAGGTTTTTCAGAAGCGGCTTGCCATTGCCTCCTTCCTAGAGCTGAGAGAGAGTGACTGGCCCAAGGTCACCTAGCTGGCTTCATGCCTAAGGCAGGACTAGAACTTACGATCTCCCGGTTTCCTAGCCTGGTGCCTTAACCACTAGACCAATCTGGGTCTCTTGTAGTGAAGTTTTGATGAATAAACAGGAACGTGGTTTATACCACGTGCTTGGTTAAAACCAAACAAACCACATTATAGTTTAGCAAGATACATGCACACTCCAATTTTCATGTAAAATGAATTTGTGCCCTTCTCATACATTACTGAATGCTGATGGAAACATTATATGATTATTTTTTGTGAGAATGTCAAATAGTAGTCAGGATCATAGGGTCCCTCACTAGACAATCCCAAACAGTTTCCAGAAGCACCATGATTTTCAGTAGTCAAATTATGGTTTGAAGCACACTGCAAAGCCATAATGCATAGTTTGTAATCGTTCCTATAGATATACGGATATGTGAATTTCAACTGCGGTTAGGAAATGAACCCATTTAAAGTGTTATGCCTCTCTGGTACAGAACATATTTATTAAATCATAAAGTAAACTATAACTCCTTTAGTAAATAATTAAATCAACAATGAAATGTCAAAAAAGCATAAAGATTAACAAAAAAAAAAAAAGGAAAGAAAAGGGATAGCCTGTTGAGAGAGAAGATCCAGAATTAGAGTGCCATCACTGAGGGCCAAAGTATTTTTGTTTTTATACTATTCTGAAGTCTGTATGAAGAGTACAAATAGGCTTAACCATTTTTGCCCTACAGTGTTGATATGCCATGCATGAAGTCTGCATTGAAAAAAAAACCAATAAAATGAACTAAATCATTTTGTAGCAACAAATATTGAAGGTCTTCTCAACTAGGCATGGTATGGGCTTCTAAACTAGATAGAGGAGATAGCCCTCTATTCCTATACTAAAGTCCTGAACTCCATTAGGAGAGCCACACTGGCATTAAAAAAAAAAAAAATTAAACTGCTGTTCTCAAGGCTAAAAATATGGGGGGGGGGGATGTATAGTTTGGCCTTAAGAACTTTGTGTCCTGCATGTTCAGAAACTGCACAACTGTGAAAATAGACCACAGCCTTCCTAGCAAGACCTCACTGGGTAGATAGGTTTATGGGGGAGCAGTTAGTCCTTAAACTATCCCAATCCTGAACTATTTAAGGTCTTTTGTTTCAGCTCTGAAATCCACCAGGAGTTGGTGCAAATTAAATAGCAACAGAGTCACGTGCTCCAGATAATTAATTCTTGGCAACAACATTCTGCACCAGCTGCAGCTTCTGAATACTTTTCAAAGGCAACCACACATTGTGTGTACTATAGTCATTTCATTTGGCTGTAGCCGAGGCATGTATAACGGGACCCAGATCTGCTTTCTCCAATAAAGACTGGAACTGCAATCCAGGGTTTGCAAATGACTACAGTCTTCACCTACACATTAAAGAAAAAGGTTTGGATTACTTACTGCTAGTTGTGGGCAGGAAGATCTTTTGTTTTCTTTGACTGTGTTCAAGATTTATTACTCAGCAACAATGGCACTGACCAGCTGAAGTCACCGAATGTTAGCATTCCAGAAATAACAGGCTAAGTACTGACTGCCTCCCTATGCCCTCACATTTGTTTTATCTACCAGTTCTTAACATGCAATTCCTAAAGAAATAATAGGAACACATATTACCAACTGACCAATACAATCTGGTTTTTAAAAAAGCAAAACAAGGAGATTATAGGTAACGTGAGGCTCCATAAGCATATGAAGTACACTAAGGATGTGTCTGAATAAATATTATATTTTAAAAGAGAAAAATAGAATTAGCAGTGTGGGTCTGAACAGCAGGTGCTGTTATCCCCCCTTTAATAGCTATTAAAGATCTACCCTTAGAAAACAAGACTAGAATTTCCAGTTTCAGGAGGACAATGATAAATCTAGATTTAAAGATGTAGTGAGCAGCAGATCCCAGGATCCATATTAAAATGTATATAGAGGGATAGTGATAAAATGTTTTCAGTACAAACAGCTCATTGAATCTACAGCAGGAATTTGTGATGGGCAATGAGAAGCAAAGGAGTTGGGAGCGTAGACTGCCAGCCAGATTCTGAAGTTGGCAACCCCTATCTGAGCTATTTTTCTTGATGTCATAGTTTAGCTTGAGACACATTACAGTTCCTCTAAAACCCAATACCAATTGAAGGAAGAGGTTCCAACTTCCACAGGGATCCTAGATTTTAGAAATAGAGTAATATGTATAGTTACAATAATCTGTGGAAACACTTATTCCCTGAGTACTGTTGTAAGTACTCTGCTGGGATGTTATGCTTCTTCTGAATTCTGAATTAGTAGGAGAGCAAGATATATTCCTGCCAACATATTCCTGAACAGGGATAATGCAATAATGTAATCATTTATTATTTGATGAATAAAAGGCAGAACATGTAGGGAACCCCCATGCCTATATTTCAGGGAATGTATATTTGAGCAGTGCCTGTTGTTTTAACTGTTATAGGTATGTGAAATTTACTATTACATTTTACTAAAAAAAAATTGTTAGGCTTGCTTTGTGGTATTGCTTTTAGTACATTTCTGGGGCCCTTGGTCCCTACTACAACCCATTTACATATAACAAATATACACAATTTGCATTCCCCACACTCCATATTGACAGAGACATGATCATGGAGAAAAGGGGAATACATTAATCTCCCCTCTGATCCATTCTATTCAAAATCTCTATTTCCCTGATGCCAATGAGAGGGCAAGAACCATCTTTACCTAGAATCACTGCTTGGGAGAAGGAGAATTTCATCTTGTTTCCCTTCATATAAATTGGCTCTATGTTACTGCTTCCTACTGTTATTAGCAATGTTGGGGTAAAGCTGTTTCTCTCTGACCAACTAGATGCTGGGAAAAATTGGGTGGGGCTCCTGGGGCTCAGTGGCTATAGAAAGAGCCATTGAGAGCTGCACACGGCTCACAAATTATAGTTTAACCAATCAATGGCTCCTTCTATAGCTACTAAGCCCCAGAGGTCCAATCCAATTTTCCCCTATTATTTATTAATAGCTGTGGTTTCTAAATGTTTTTTCTAGATAGAATTTAGGCTGCAGAAACATAACTGGTATCAGCCACCTTGCACACAGCTGTTTTCTTCCTTCTCCTCACTGTAATCATAAATTTTAAATCACAATATGGGGCCCAGCAGCTGTCCTTTAATCTTCTCCTCCTTGCATTAGCCAGGAGTTCCTCCAAACAGCCAGTAGGGGAATACTAAACACAGGAGGCACCTAGTCTCATTCTGATTCTTACCTCACAATTTTTATTTTTATTTTTGTGTCAAGATAAGAAAAAAATAAGCTGGGTGGCCACTGCTAGGGAAGCAGAAAAGTGGATTCTCCAATTGGCAGAAATTGGAAGAACCCAAGGCTTTAGGAGGGAGATAAAATCCCAGAAGCAGGAGTGGGATGAAGTAGGAATTCCTCTGAATGGGAAAGGCCTCTGTTCCACAACTCCATGGCAAATACTATGAAACTGTTGCTGAAGTTTCTTCCAAAGCAGGAGTTGAGTTTCTTGACATGTAGAGCTCATTGCCTTACCCTTCCATGATGCCTGGAGCCCCACAATATTTTAAGAATATACAAAAGTGGTATCGATTGTAGATCGGTAAGTCTCTTCAATGTGGAAGGGGGCCAAGAAAATAGATTTATGTATGTGTGTGATACTTCTTTGCTTTTCGCAGATTTCAGGAGGCAGCACCTAGTTGACTATAGCTGATCCTGGGGGGGGGGAGAAGCTAAGCACGATCAGACCTGGTTAAATACTTGGATGGAGAACAGCCAGGGTCATGTAGACTAGACCAGGAAGAAAAACAAATGGAGGGAAAGGAGGCAGGGAAAAACCAATTTTATTGTCAAGAAAGCCATATGAATGTGCCCATATAGTCACCTAGAGCTGAGTTTGATTCAAGAGATTTTTTTTATCATTTTTAATTAGGCATCACTTCTTGATATAGCTTGATCCTGAACAAAAGTATTTATTGATGCAGATTCGTCTTTTTATCTATTGCACACTGTTAATGAAAACCTGGTCTTTCCCCCATTGAAGTCTTCTCTAAATGAAAGAATGGAAGGTGCTTCTCTTTTAATTTAGAGCTGCCTCCTTATTACCCTTCTCTAGAGGAAAGGTACCAATGAAATGATTATTAACAACTGTAATTATTTTCCCTGCTGACTCAGCGCAGCTCAGGAGAACAACCATCCTTCCTTCAGGCAGCAATGCACTTTTTATTTGACATTGTGCAGTTTGCTTTGGTTGTTTTTTTTAAACTACAGCTGTTGGTATTGCAGATGAAGTACCGATTTTTAAAATACTGTATACTGAATAAAATCATCTTAAAATCATCTTGAAATAACCAAAATCCTTGCCTAGTTGTTCTTTCTTCAATGAATAATGCAGGGTGACAAAGATGCAAAACCATACAGCTGTTCTCAGTTCATTACATCTTTTCCCTGAACTCAGAGTGTAAAAGTTGTTGGACTTTTGTCAGTGATCCACCAATCCTTTTTTATCATGGACATATTTTGGTCCTGAAGATGAAGATGCACCTCTTCTAATGTTACTCTTAAATGGCTTCCTTGGTGTGTTCTGAACCCTTTAGGTGTTTTTACTCAGCTAGGCTTGCTTCTAAAGACAAATCTGTTTACAATGTAGCTAGATTGAATGCTGACACAGAACTGAAATGGACTTCTTGAAAGTACCAGTCCTGAAAATAAACTTGCTGATGCAAAACCAAATCCCAGTCAGACCACTTTGAACTGATTCAGGACTTGTCTAAAATGAAAAAGATGCTCCCCAGACTTGCCCATCAAAAAACCTCTTTTCAAGAAACTTCAGGAGTGGTTCAGTGTGTGTTTGCAAAAATTAATTCAAGTTGCATCATCTCTCCATCATATAAGGTACATTAAGTGTGGAAAAAGAGGGAAGAAGGTGGAATGTAGATTGATTAAAACCTCTGCCTTATATACAATAGTTTTATTGTGGTTCTCTTTTTATTTCTATTTTTTGCTTTGTTTTGTTTTGAAAGGGATGTAGAAGACATTTATTAGAGTAGATTCTGCATTTTTCACTCTGCTTTGCAACTGTGTTGTTTTCAAATGCAGCAGCATCTGCTTGCATGAATGACTTGAGAAGCAGGATTAACCGGAAAATGTCAATATCTACTGCTGTCTGTTCAGTAACTGGCTACTGATGCTAGCTCTCAGCTAGGTATGTGGAGTTCCACCAAATCCATGCAGTTTTTTCTCCTTGGCTGACTAATAAAGCTGACAGCAGAGCACCGTTCTGTTAAATATGACATCTGTCAGCAGCTTGTAATAGGGACGCTATTTGAGAGAAGTGGCCAAAGAAGCATAATTAGGGGACAGAAAAGAATTGGTTTATGGCCAGTGAAGGATGTGGTGGTGGAAAACAATAATTCATATAACTGACAATGTTGCTCTGGACATTAACAAAGAAACATACTCTAAACTTATAGAATATCAAATGAAGGCTCATGCTGTAAACAAGAGTTCTCAGTAACTTGTCATGGCTACCCACGCTCAGTTAAAAGTTTGAGAATCTCTGACTAGTGAACATAACAGGATTTTAAAGGAATACATTGAAATTTGTACCATTTACAAACTTTATGTCTGCAATATTTATCCATTTCACAGCTCTTTTACTGACTATATGAAACAGCTCCTTCAGGTATTCAACTGTTAACATTTTGCTTCTTAAAAACTGACACGTTTTCCTTTCTTTTCTGTACCAGCGAAGCAGTATCAATTCCATAGCAGTGGTTTTTTTATCTCACCACTCCCCAGAACTGTTTAGGTTCATTAATGTAGCGTTGCAATTGATTTTTTAGAGAGACATTTGGAAAAGATAAAGTACTCTTAAAAAACAGATATTTGCTGCTATGTTCTGTGAATCTGTTCCACAAATTAAAAGCAAGTGTGTTCTTTCTCCCTCACTTATATGCTAATATAAAAAGGACCATCATTCAACAGATTGCTCTATCAGAGATTGGAATCCATAAAAAAAAATCTATGGGGCAAACTGGATAGTTTGCCATTAATTACTTTTCTATGTTTTCTTTTCAGTGCTAACAGTAAAATAAGTTAGAAAATGCCACAAAATGCAGAAATGGATTTATATCTTTGTCCAAATAAAAATGGGTGGTTGTAGTGGGGTGGTGATGATGATGATATGATTTTCTAGCATAGCAAACAGCCTACTATAGTTTGCTTTTAACCTTGTTTCACTAAAGGGCAGGATGGATTGGTAAAAGGGATATGAGTGAACTGGATTCCATTCTTTCATCATCTGCTCATTTTCCTTTAACTGCTGGGGTAAAGATAATTGATAGTACTGCTTATATGTAAAGAGAAGGGGAAGGAGTAGAGGAATTGACCTCTCCTATAATGAGGCAAAGAAAAAAAAATATCTCAAAGCAAACAGTACTAAGATGATATTTCTCAAGGACACCAGTTCACTCTGGAAAAAGAGCTGTGTGGGATAGTTTTGCTTCCATTCTATTTATTATTGTCCTTGAGAGTTCTACAAGAACAAGCTGTTTGCCAAAAGCACATGTGAGCCTGAGTAACAGCTTTGAGAAGGATGCTGCCAGATTCTGCTGCATTTGCTTCTCTCTGAAAATAGCAAACACACAACTTAGAGCATTTGTTTTAGGGAATTCCTGTGTTATTTTTCATTTCTTTAACCTTTGTGTCTTCCCCAGAAGGGGGTCTTTGTGCTTTATACCACAGATCCGTTTAGCTTTTCCAACGAAACATTTTACAATACATGGGTTATGTGGTTCTGATTTGGGGATGAAATGCAATTGTATGTTTCCACTAATGGAAACAATAGAAGCAATTGCCAACTAATAGAATTGGGAGGCATGATGCTTTTCCTCTCTGGAGATCTCATGTTTCAAAAGCTGCTCCAGAGTATACCCTAAAATTGTGTTGGATTCACTCATGGTATATTTTCTCCTATATTAATTGAATATGCACTGTTCTTGATCTTCAAGTTTTATCATGCATCTTCAAGGCAGAAATATGAATGTTTCAATAGGTATTTCATAATAAACTACAAATATCATGAGAGATGTCATGAAATCATAAGGATTGCAATAGGTATAGCTTGTACCTGAAATCAGCAATAAACTAATGCATAGATTGTTTTGTCCTTTAAAGTGGACACATGTTCAGTATATGGGCAGTGTCTAGGCTGTGAGAGTTTTCATGGAATCCTTAAACATTACTAAGCTGCAGGCTTTCTTTCAACAGACAAGTGAGATGAGAGCTTCCTCATATTCCTCTCACCACTTTATAATGCTCTTCTGACAAGTTATACCAATGGAGTGCAATTGGGCCTCACTTTTGAACTGGCTGCATCTATACTACTTTGGGAAGGGATGTACACACAGTGGAGAAAACATGTCCTTCAGTGAGTAGGCACAGCAAAGTTTCATGAGCCATAATAGAAAAATGCATGTATTATTGAATTCTTATAGTAAAGTTGAGTCCAAACCCTATCTTCCCATCACAAAAATAGGTCTATGCCTACTCTGAAGTAATTTACTTAACCTTCTTTGAATTCAATGGAATTCATTCCCAATTAAATGTGTATAATACTGCAGTCTAAATGTCAGATATCATTTTTTCCAAAAATTAATTTTCTGTATGTTTAGAGAGATTTAGTCCTACCATTTCTTACAGCATGAAGTAGTATCATCCAAACAAACCATAATAAACTTTCACCAGTACCACCTTGCATAGGCTAGGAATGATCACTTTTTTAATGATATTATTTGTTCCTCAAGCCAGAATTCTTTCTAATACAAAAATTAAATCAGTGTAATTTGATTTTAAATTTTCCCCCTTTTCAACAATTGATTAATTAATTACTGTTTATTTTGTTTAGTGATGCTGTAGTAATTAGCATCATTTTCTTTCTGATTGGGAAGGATATTTGAGTTGTTATTTGTATAATTTAGCTTCTTGCCTGTGATCACAGGAAGAACAACTACATAACTAACATATTTCGGGGTATGAATGTGATCCAGTTCACTGAATCACTGAATGTGATCCAGTTTACGGAAGCATTGCCATACAGTACCTAATGTATATATACATACATATCCCTTTTTCTCTCCTATAACAATTTCTCTTTAAGTCAACTATTTTTCTTTGGGACTTTTCTGAGAACAACAGAGAAAAAAACTCTGTGTGGAATACATTAAAACAACTCTGATTAACTGAGAATGATGAAGAAAAGGCTGTCGCATTTTATAAAAATGTGCAGGAGTAGGGTTAGAGGTGATAGCTTTGTAGATTGCCATAAAATAAAAAATAGTTGGTAAAGGGCATTTAGGTCATTGACTCTAACTCACCCTTGATAACAGAATTCAAAAAGAAGCATTTGGGTTAATTGCCCACCCATCCTTTATGTACATTCAAGGAAGGAGAGCCCACTGCCTTGGTGCCAAACTCAAACTGTTCTTTCTTTCTTTCTTTCTTTCTTTCTTTCTTTCTTTCTTTCTTTCTTTCTTTCTTTCTTTCTGTCTGTCTGTCTGTCTGTCTGTCTGTCTGTCTGTCTGTCTGTCTGTCTATCTATCTATCTATCTATCTATCTATCTATCTATCTATCTATCTATCTATCTAGTATTCCACCTTTTAAGATGGCTTAAAATAATTAAAAGGTTGCTTCCAGGTAATAGCAGGCAAACATTATTATCCAGAATCAGATAAAATATTTTTTAGATATCTTGACAGTAAAAATGTGATCCAGTTTACGGAAGCATTGCCATACAGTACCTAATGTATATATACATACATATATCCCTTTTTCTCTCCTATAACAATTTCTCTTTAAGTCAGCTATTTTTGTTTGAGACTTTTCTGAGAACAACAGAGAAAAAAACTCTGTGTGGAATACATTAAAACAACTCTGATTAACTGAGAATGATGAAGAAAAGGCTGTCGCATTTTATAAAATTGAATCCCTCAACACCCCTCAGTGACATCTCTCTTGCCCACACTTATAGAAAATATGCCACACAGCTTCTATTAAGCTGAAGCTATGCAAATATAGGTGCTTGTAACCAGCAATGGAATATTAATTTCTTTAAGATATTATTTTTCTACAGTCTGTTGATGAATGAATATCAAACTCTCTCACTCTTTGGACTATAGTTGTGGAATACAAAAGGAACATTCACTGTCCTGCAGAGTAAGTTTTTAAATTACATATGTACTTGGATTAATAATTAAGTTTTGCTTATTGGCATTGTTACTGTGCTTAGATCTAAAGCAAACCACTGTTCTCCTTTTTTCCTCATTTTGCATATGTTTAATTCCTAGATTAAATAGAATTCCTTCATTCTATTGTCATCTGGATTTTTTTTCTCAAGGAAATGCTTCCAGGTACATACAATCCATTTTGATTTTCAAAGAGATTACACATTTTGGAGGATAGTTGTGGGTAGGGAAGGAGGAGTCAGAATCCTTACAACTAGAAGGCTACTTCGTTTGTTCATTCATTCATCAAATTTATATGGCTGACCATCTCACAAAAAAGTTACTCTGGGCAGCATACAATAAAACTATAAAACAGTTAACATATAAAAAACAATTATTCAGAAAAAATTAAAAATCACAATTAAAGGCTAGGAGAGAGCAGCAGATGTCAACAACAATGGAGCCACCTCAGTACCTCGCTGATCCCCTGGGGTCCCCAGGCCTGATGGCATAACCAGGTTTTGAGGGACTTCTGAAAAATCAACAGGGATGGAGCCAACCTCAGTCTGGGACGAGGATGTTCCATAAGGTGGGCACTATGGCAAAGAAGGAGGCTGTAGCTGTAGGTCAGTGCATGGCAGTACCAGGCTGGGGGCACTCCACTAACATTTCAGAGGGCATTGGCAGCCCTGACCCTTGGCTCTCTTGTTGAGTTATGGAGCTGTCCAGCTGGGGGCTCTTCCCAGATTCTTGGGGAATGGCATCTCCTTTGCCTTTTTAGTCCTTTAGGGTTGTGATCTTTCCCCCATTTGTGCAGGGTTGGCAGTGGGTGGGGCCTGGATGGTTCTTTTCTCTGCAGAAACCTGCACTCCCCACAAGGCCACTGAGTGCTTGGGCAGTTGTGGCTGGGAGGTTGGGTCTCTGTGGGGTGGCACTGGTTGTTTGGGTATTGGATTGAGTGTCTGTGAGGTGGGTGTGAGTTTGATTGAATATGTGTCCTTGGCTTGGAGGAGGGAGCTGAGAGAGCAGACAGGAACTTCATGACAATAACAGGCAGAGGACGGTATGGTGGGAATCTGGGGGCATTCCACACTTGGGGACACCAGTTCACTGTTTGAAAGGGGTCCTGTTATCTGGCCTTTGGCTTGTACCCTTGATGCCTGGTCATCGGATCCTTGGTGGCTCTGGGCTCTGGCTGTGGCCATTGAACACTAGGTCAGTCTGTAACAAGGCTGCTCTCATTAATGATTTTATCATGGATGAGGATGCCAATCTGGCATGCTTAAACTCAGACCTGGGTGGACTTGGAGGGGGTATACCTTTCTCAGAATTATGCCCACCTGGGTTTTGCATCAGCTGAGACCCTGCCAGAGGGGGTGTCTGTTGTCATCCTTGACTCTTTAAAGGCTCTCAGAGGCTCTGCTCTATACATAACAGTGTGAGGGGCACTGATTGAAGTTAGGCTCTAGAGAACAGTTGGAAGTGCTGCTGGTGAATTACCCTCCCTGCAATCCAGCGGCTTTCCTGCCTGAGCTGCTGGATTCCTCACAGGGCTGATGTTTGGGTCCTGGTAGCTGCTGGTGCGTAGGGATTTCAATTTGCTGCCTGGTAACATTATGTCCAGGACAACTTAGAGGTTGTGGAGTCCTTGGGGTTCTCTGAGCTTGGTTCTTTTCTTGCAAATGTTTCATTACCCGGCTAGGTAACATCTTCAGTGCTAAAATGGGATGAGGTTTGCTCTCTATTTATATGCTGTGGCCTGCCTTGCCAGTGCTGGTGGGGGTGGGGGTTTTGTTTTGCTCCTCTGGTAGTTCCTTGATTAGCCTATGTTTACTGCTTGATTGGAACCAGGCACACAATCAAGCAGTAAACATAGGCTAATCAAGGAACTACCAGAGGAGCAAAACAAAACCCCCACCCCCACCAGCACCAGCACCAGCACCAGCACTGGCAAGGCAGGCCATGGCATATAAATAGAGAGCAAACCCCATCCCATTTTAGCACTGAAGATGTTACCTAGCTGGGTAATGAAACGTTTGAAAGAAAAGAACCAAGCTCAGAGAACCCCAAGGACTCCACAGTTCAACCCTGAGCTACACATATTCACCTCTATTGGAACTTAGAGTTTGTGGCCCCCATGGCAACCATGGCCCTGTTTTAGGTCATACCTACAGCTGCAAATTAAATCTAGTTTTTGTCTCAGGACAGCTGCAGTACAATCTGGCAGTGGAGGTTATTGACATTAGTCCAATTGCCATGGACAGATTGCTTTGATTGCCTTCAGGCTTACTGGTATCATCCTCCTGCACAGGAAGACAGGAACTATTTCATCAGCCTGCCCCAGGTGACTGAGATATAAAATAGGATCACAGAGGGACCTTGGGGTTTTCCCTGAGGATCTGCTGGGCAGTTTATCTGAACGCTTAATCACTGCTTGGAAAGGGTGGGTGGGTGGGTGGTAGTCTGGACTGCATTACTCCTATACAGCATCCTACTGTGTGCCGATCTTGGGGTGCATCTTGGTTTACTGAGGAGCTCTGTGAAATGAAGTGGCAGAAGAGATGCCTGGGGTACCATTGGAGGAAGACTCAGAGCAACTCTGACTAAACAAGGGAATGAGCCCATATTAGTGATTACTTTGTGGAAAAGCATCAGTATTTCTCTGCCTTTATTGCATTTGCCAATAGCTGTCCAGTGACATTTTTAGGTGACCCAATCCCTTCTGGGTGAGAATAGGCCACAGAAATATCTGCAGGGCCGCTGTGAGGAATATTCTAGCTATTTGATGGATATTTTTCTTTATAAGCCTATTTGTCTTGTACTTTCTACCTGTTTGGTTTTATTGTGAGTCACTCTGGAGTCAGGCAGTACCTAAATTGAATAACTAACTAACTAATTAACTGTGTGCCATAGGAAGAGGGAAAGGCAGTATCATGGCAAAAATTATGACATCATTATTGTATTGACAGAGTGTATCAGTGGCTCCAGAAAGCTATGGCCAAGTAGTTATTTGTCTGTAAATATGTGTTATTTTATAAACCTCAACAGCAATATATTCCTGCAGAGGAAATGTGGTAAATTTCATTCCCTACGTTTGGCTTCACTATGAGGCCAAGTCAGTACAAACTGGATTCTCATGTTAGTGAAGTTGGCACAAGGTCAGAGTAGGCACTGGGATCTCCCTGTGCCATATGGATAACTCTAGGATTGCAAAGTTCACATCCTTAGCTATAATAAGGTCATACTATGATATATAAGACCTGTGTAAAGTCATTTCTTGGAAATACATTTTGTAACTGTCCCCACCCCACCCCCAGAAATAATAAAAAAAGATGGATTTTAAACTGTTTAGAAAAACATGTGCTCTAAAATTTAGTGTGTGAAAATGTTTATGGCTATACAGATGTTGGGTCATGGATTTTCTAGTACCATGTTTAGCATTAAAAACAGAACTAATGTAGTTATATTCTGAAATGGTTTGAAGCTGTGACATAGGGAGTTAACATTTTTTCCTTACACTATTTCCTTATTTTAAATCTCTTCCCGGTGGTACTCTTGGTATTCACTGATCAATAATTGTTAAAAGTTTAGAGTTTTCTTAATAAAATTGGGATGCCTACTTTAAAGTATATCATAATGTGTCACACCATTTCATAGAAGGGCATTTATTGCTGCTTGGATCCAGCCAGGGATCTGTTCCTGCTAGATGCTATAACCCAACTTGGAATTTTAGGTATTGCAGTCTGAACATATCCAGGAATAGGAACAGGTTACAGACAGCAAGAAAAGAGTTGAAACAGCCAGTGGCACGTCAGACTCTTGCAAACTTACAGACCAACTGTCACATCTAGAAGACTGGGAAGATGATGCTTCAAGAAAGTAGTGTCATAGTCCCAAATTCAAAGAAGAGGAAGAAGAGGAAGAAGAATCATCAAGAGAGTTGTGGATCTCCCATATCAAATTTAATGTGATTTTAATTGAGTCCTGGATATTAAGTATTAATATTTCATGCTTAGTGCTGTGCAATATTTATTTATTTGTTAATTAAATTTAAAGTGATATAACCTACCAGCAATAAGGGAAATATAGAAATCCAAGTTACAATTATACAAGAAGAGAGAGAGTATATGTATAGTCAGAGCTGACTTTCCAGCTCATGAAAAAAGCCCTAAGGGATATTTAATGATAAGCTGACAAGTGGCTATGCTCATGCGTTTAGAATTCATCTGTAAGATGGATCACCATGTTTCCAGCTCTGTTAAGGAAGGTATTGATCTGGATAGATCCAACCCAAGGTTAATCCATCAGGTTCCCAGATAACAGTGTCAGGTAGACAAGTCCTAGATTCTTCAAATGCTAATTGAAAGCAGCAGATAGTTAGCGATTTGTCAGTGGCACCTCTCCAAAATTAGTGCTGTGAATACCTAGTTTATTACAAACTGTTGTATTCATTCCATATCACAATAGGCCATTTTAAACAGTAATATAACATCACAATGTAAAGACAAAGCAACTTCTACTCCACAATAAAATCATCATGAAAAGTAAAAAATATCCCACCCAAAAGGCAGCCTCTGAAGATTCCTGTACTCAAATGTCTGGCAAAACAGGACAGTTATTAAAACTTTTTGAAAAGATGGCAAAGTGAGAGTAATGATTTCACAATGCCAGGCACACTGCAGTGTAAGTCTATGTAAGTGCAACATCTCCTCAATCTCTTAACTTCTGTTAAGGTCAGGCTGGTTCTAGTCAGATGGTCTTGAAGGTCCATTAGGATGAGATGGCATAAGGCCATTATTTCTAATTCATTTTATCCTGGTGAGTTTGGGTATGATGTCCTCCAGCTTGCATCATGTCTCTTGCTAACCAGGCAAGAAACAATGACAATCGAAGAAAAATTAAGAAATTTGATTATCCAGTTAGTGACAGCAAATACCTGATATTCTGAAGAAATATTAGAATCAGTAATCAATAAAAATTTGACTGCAACTTATTTTCTTTGATTCAGGTACCTCCACCCAGTTTGGAGATATCCTTATTGCTAGAATACTGTGCCAGGTTATGCAAGGAGGACTTTCTTTCCCCGCACTATAAGATATTAAATTGCCATAAAAAATATTTGTGACTCCATTTCTTCCCATATGCAACCATCAGGAGAGTCAAATTCAATTTAATTCAATTCAATTAAAGAGCATAACATCTCCTTCTACCCACTTCAGTAGGTTGTATCAATTTAAAGTGATTTGAATTATAATACCTTTTGTATTTAAAGGAAAATGGACCCTAAGTCTTTCAAAAGAGTGATCTGTATTTCCAAAGCATCCCTCATTGTATTCATTGTATTCATCAAATAAGTTTTGATCTGATTCAGTAGTCATTTATGGCATTGAATTTATTTATTTATTTGTTGTTTATTTTTATACTGTCATACGTCACAAGGACTTATTTTAAAGTGCAAAATAATTTAACTTATTTCTCAGAATAACAGAGAAGTGCCTCTGCACAACTGCAAATCAGATTCAGCAACCCAGATATTATCTGTGCTGGATTGCCAGCATGCAATGAAGGCATATAATGGTTGTACTATTCATTGTTTTGATAAAAGGAATCAATGATATAGGTATAGGATCAGCCCTTGTTATTAGCATCTCTGATTAAAACAATATAAATTCTAAAACAATATAAAACTGCTACAGCAGTTCCTATCTTTATTGCCGATATAGGGCAATAACAGAATTCACTGATAGAATTTATTATCACAAACCATGGTGAACACTACTAATTTGAATGGATTTAAAAGGGGATTAGATAAATTCATGAAAAGAAAGTTTTCAAGTCTCAGTTTTACCTCTGGATTGGGGATAATATGCTTCCATATATTATGGAAGGGGAACAGTCATAGGAGAAGAATATTTATTTTATTTCTTTAAACAATTTATAGCCACCCAACTCACAAAATGTGACTCAGGGTGACTAACATAGGATTATAAGCAAAACAGGATAAACAACACACTTAAAAGAATTACAACCAGACATTATAAAACAACACAAAGGCCAAAACCACAGTATATTCAAATCCTTAAACCTATTTTTCACATGGGCTCATCAAATGTTCTAACCCAGTGCTCAGAAGAAAAGCCAAGTTTTTAAAGCTGTATGAAAGGCCAGCAGGGTCAGGGCCATCCAAATCTTGGGGGAGCAGGGACATGCTATTCCAAAGGGCAGTCACCATGACAGAGAAATCACACCTCCTGAGTCCCATCATAATGCATTGCATCATGGAGGGGACCTGAAGTATGCCCACTCTGTTGGGATGGACAGACATAACCAGAAGTAGGTAGATAACAGGGTCCTGTGCCATGAAGGGCTTTATAGATGATAACCAATAACTTATTGTACCTGGAGGCATATAGGAAGTCTGTGCAGCTTGTGAAGTAGTGGTATTAAATGGGTGTACCTTGGTATGCTCATAACTATCTGCACTGCTGCATTCAGGATCAGTTATACTTCCACGCAGTCTTCAAGGGCAGCCCATGTAGAGCATTTTACAATAGTTGAAGTGGGAGGTGATCAAGGTATAAGTGACCATAAGCAAGGTCTTCCAATCAAGGAATGGGCATAGTTGAACTCAAGGAGTTATGCAAAGACTCTCTTGGCCATGGCCGCTGACTGATCTTTAAGCAGGCGCTATGAGTCCAAGAGGGTCCCCAAACTGGGCTCTAATTCTGCCTGGGGGAATAAAACCTCATCTAAAACTAAAGAGAGAATCTTCATATTTGAGGTCCCTTGAAACCTCTTGGTCTTGCTTGGGTTGAGCTGATACCTCTTGTTCACCATCTGACCCCGTAGCCTCCAGATACTGGGAAAGAATCTTGATGACATCACTTGGTTGGCCCAGGGCGGCGATATAAAGCTGTATTTCATCAGCATACTGATGATATTTAAACTCATGCCAATAGATTATCTCCTTCAGTAGTTGCATGAAAATGTTATAGGAGCAGAGAGAACACAGATCCTTGACAACTTCACAAAGCAGGAGCCTAGGCTAGACTTTCCACCCCTACCATGACTGATATTAAAAGCCACAGAGATTTCAAGGTGGGCTGGGATGGATGTACCACCCTCATCTTGTTCCTGCTTCAGGTCATCTATAAATGTGATCATTGCTGTCTCAGCCTTATATCCCAGCCTGAAACCTGACTAAAAAGGGTCCAGATAGAATGTCTCATATATATATATATATGTATATATGTATATATACACACACACACACACAGACACACACACACTGCTCAGGACAGCAACTTGCCTGTATTCACACTTTCATTTTTCCCAGTGTGCTCTACCTAGCAAAAATGGTATTATAACTACTGAATATTTATGAAAAATTAGTCTCCTTTGAATCAAACTCAACTTCTTAACTACATGAAATTAATGCCCAAGTCCATGTAGTTTTATCCATGCCCACAAGAGTCAGTTATAAGTGGGTGGGTGGGTGGAAGGAGTGAGTGAGTGAGTGAGTGAGTGAGTGAGTGAGTGAGTGAGTGAGTGAGTGAATTTTTTATTGTTTTGGGATGATTATCAATTTCCCAGTCATGTGTACAGCCCTGGAATTTTCTGGGGTATCCCATATGAATATTAACCAGACCCAACTCTGCTGAGCCCAAACAAGGGCAATTAGTTGTTGCTGCTCCCATCTTTTGGGATTATCTGTAAAAACAAAATGCAAAATACTGAGTTGTGAATTTACAGAAGAGATGTAATGATAACAAGTGAAAGAGTTCTAGAACAGGGCAAGATAAATTAATAGCAGTCAATCTTTCATCCAGTGACAATATGTATATAATGATAAACATTTTATATATTGGAGCTAATCAGCTGTATCTGCTATGACACAATAGCCAAGTATAAAGAAAGTGCTAGACAATAAAATTCTGCTGACCCCACTGAATTCCTTGACTCTATCACAATGTGTGAAACTGAAAAGGTGGAAAGAAGGACAATAAATAGGTTGCAAGTCCTTGGTAATGAGAGTCCTTGATAAAGTCAGCATGCTAAAAACATCCCTTGATAACCTTTGGAGGAGAAAAGGTCCTTAATAAGGTATCTAATTGAGTGTAAAATTGTAAATGGTATAGATAATGCCAAAGCATTTTACTACTCATGGGCCAGTTTAGAGGAGAGAACAGGATGACAGAGAGAAAGGAAATGAGTTCTTAGCTGTCAAACTTGTTTACACTCAGACCGAAGGCATGTAAGACAACTAGTTGAAAGAAAAAGAACTCATCAAAGCAAGTAAAGGTACATCTAGACCAGTGTTCCTGACAGTGAGGTTTCTAAAGGTTTAAATAAATACTCTGATAGTAATAGCAATGTGATAGTCCGACTGGCTGTGTTCCCTTGGAATATAATAAAGAACTATTTCAATCACTTCAGAAAGAATAATCAGTTATTACAATTAGACATCAAGAATTATTACATTCTTTTAAATGTAGACTTAATTTTTTCTCCTGTGTTAACCACTGAAGTATAGGACTACTAGCTGGATGGGGTTAGCTGAGATGATTATATTAAATGTGTTTAATGATTGCTTCTACTATATGTAAATATTCCAGTACAAATTAAACATGTGGCAGAAATTAGGAACTGGGCAGATATTATAAAGCTGATCATACTTTATAAGGAAAATAGGTTATCTACCATCTGAAGATTACAGTTTTTATATATTATGTTATGGGTCATTCATTCCAGATTCACATTGCTTATACTGCATATGTGCAGTGGTAAATACCATGAACTATGACACCACTGTTTATAAAGGTGCATGAAATCTGATATAAAGATTGAAAATATAGTTCTTGTATTTGCCATTGCAAATATGCTAAATGCTATATGTCAAATAAGGTGATTCATTCTAGGGTTGGGTATATGAGAGACAGGTTGATGTCACGTTTAAGGCACCAAGTCAGAAACTGAGAGAGACTGAGTTCTAGTCCCACCCTCAGTATGAAGCCAGTCCTAGGCCAGTCATTCTCTCAGCCCTAGGAAGGAGGCAATGGCAAACTACTTCTGAAATCTTGCCAAGAAAACCACAGGAACTAGTCCAGGCAGTTGGCAGGAGCCAACACTGACTCAAAGGCACCACCAAAAAAAAAAAAAAAAAGTGGAAGAACAATTCCTCCTAATCATAGCACTTACAATTATAAAAGAATCAGAATAGAACTGCCTACTGCCTGATGAATGAAACAGTATTGTCCTAGTGGTTTTTTGCATGGTTCTTTAATGGAAGAGTCATAACTTGTTTGTAAAACAGATGCTTTACATCCCCTGGTCAAACTCCAGCATTTTTTTAGAATAGTTAAAAAAGTTCTGTCTCAAACTGCTGCCAATCAGTATAGACAATAATGAGCTAATAAGATGCAGCTTCTTATTTATATGCTTATTTATTTACAATATTTTAATAAGATCTTCAAACTATGATATGACACAACAATAGCCTCAACTTAATTCTGGTATACAATTAATTTCTGCCAGCTTTGCTCTCCATATACTTCTTCAAAATGTATTAGACTACAACTCCCAGAATTCACAGACATACTGCTCACTGGGTATTCTGGTACATGTTTAATTCTTCTGAAAATGACAGGAGTGAGGAAGCTAAAACATGTCTTATGCATTAAGCCATTATCATCAATATAATTTAAACAATCCAATCCTAGCATAAATAACTGATTGGGATCAATGGGATTTACTTCTGTGTAAACATATTACATTAAAATTGGATTTGAAAATGTCAAATCCTTATGCAGTCAGAAATGTGTTTCATGAGCAAGTTGTGGGTTCTTGTTTTTCTTTTTCTGCTGTCCAGTATACAGAAAATGAAAAAGATTATTCATACCTTCTGTCCCTGTTCATTCTGCAACACTGCACATTGCAAATAAATATTTTTAACAGAATATGAAGTGGCTGCTTCTGTTAAAGAAAAGCAGAGGGGGTTGATTTGAGTGGACAAGTAAAGTGTATCAAGAGCTTGATTTACCTTCTGTTCATTACTTTTCTGTAAGAAGTCCCCTTGCCCCAGTCCCTTCACCCTATGGAAGGAGAATAAATCTAGAATTCTTTTGGGATAAAGCAACTTGTGTAAAAGGAAGGTATTTTTCTGGCCTGTTGAATTGTAATAACCAAAGGGGATGCCAGGATTTTGGTATATGTTGATATATAATATAGTATTTGATCTCAATTTAAACTGAGGAAACACATTAATGCTATGTACAGTGGTACCTCGGGATACGAACTTAATCCGTTCCGTGACTCTGGTTGCAACTCGAGTTGGTCTCAAGTCGAGGTAAAGTTTCCCATAGGGTTCAGTGTAAATCCGGTTAATCCGTTCTGCCCTCTGCCCAAATTTGGTCTCAACCCGAGGCAATTTTCTCTTCAGAGCCTTACTCCCGCCAAGCCTGCTCTGCATTTTCTTTGGAGCCATGCTAACACGCACAGCAAAAACCTTCGCAAAACACCGCAAAACACACCACAAGCCTCACCAAACGTCTCCTTGCTACCACGACCTCACCCACAGGAAGCCACGACCACGTGGCAGCAGGGAAAACGGCCATGGATCCGGTTCGTAACTAGAGGCGAGTTCATAACCCGAGGTAAATTTTTCCTGCCGAAGCTGGTCGTAACCCGAAATGTCCGTTAGTAGAGGCGTTCGTATCCCGAGGTACCACTGTACTCTACTTCTTACGTAGTGTTTTCCTGTTCAGTGTATTACTTCAGTTGTTACTCTACTTCCATCCTGTTATGCTATATAGAAACTACATTGAGAATAATAAAGTTAAACAAAATAATTTAGATGCTATCTCATATTTAAGCATGGTTTATAAGACCACTTCAGGAATTCATTTCCTTACTCCCTCTGAGAATTGTACTTTCAGATGTGCATGATTCTGTCAATGTAGCTTTACAACAAAGCAGAATTAGCTCATCTGGTCGTGATTCCTATCTGGTTTACCCCACAAGGCCAACATTAATCTTGCAAGTCTGAAGTACAATTTTCTCCCCCCCACCCCCCAATCTTCTTTACAGTCCGAGAAACTAAGGAGGGTCTCTTTTGTGCCTCTTGCCCCACTCAGTATCCAGCTTCAGGCTATGCTGTCTCTTATCTGACCATTCCCTTTGCAGCATCTCGTTGCCCAGTCTCCCAAGGTATTTCCCACATACCATTACACAATATGGGCATATGGGTCCCCAGGTGGGCCATGCCATATTTCTAGAAATCTTATGCTGCTGCTAGACATTTTATGTCTTTAGGAATTTTGTTTGCTATTACACCATTATGTCTGCATAGAATTGTTTTTGTTAGCAACTACAAATATTTTTTCTTTATAATATAAAGATAGTTATTGTGATGGAATGGAATTATGAAGGCCGAGCTCAGGGAGACAAACATTTTCTTAGCTCACCAGAACCGTGTGGGAGGATCAAGAGGATGAGACTGGCACCTCCCTGAGGAATTCACACTGTTGTGGCTGGAGGACTTTGGGAACTGGGGTTTTAGTCTGGGAAGATTCTTGCTAGAGGTTGTAGCTAATAAACATAGCTGGACTGAATTTGCATGGTTTCTTGGATAGCACATACAAACTAGGGTCATCCATCACATGAAGCTAAGGTTGTTTGTTTCACATGAATAAGCCACAATGGCTAGGATTATACATCGTGTATGCCATACATAAAAACCATAGCATCATTTTGTGTGATGGGTAAATCCAGTCACAAACAAAAATATTTCATGATCACAACATAGACAGCAGCTAAAGAGGTAGTCTGGCTTTATAGGACACCTGTTCAATGAAACAGTTTGATCATATTACATTTTCTATTTTAGTTGGGAATAAACCCCATTTAACTTAATGGGATGTCCTTCTGGATAAAGATACGTAGAAGTTAGCTTCATGGTACTTCTATACATTTTGCATAACATAATTATTTCTGTTGCTAGTGCTTTTATATCTTGTTTAGTTTTCATGTGCTTTGACACTGCCAACCTCTTCCCATCTGAACATGCTGCTCCAAACATCTGATTTGGCATTCTTATGGCTGTAGCTCTCAGGAGAGTTCTTTACATTTTTGAACAGTCAGCAACTTATTTTATTGATTTATCTGAGTCAGGTACGGAAGCTTTTTTAAAATTTGCTTTCCTTACATGCAACACTGTGAGTTACAAGACAATTAACTGCAAATAAATTAATGGACGAAGGCACTCTTGGTTAATGAAAGTTTTTTTTGGGTTTCCTCCATTTGATTTGTAACATTTTGGCAACTAGGAAGAACACTATCCATTCAGGGCCAAGCTGTATTTTAAAACCAATCCTATCAACCGCTTTGTACTGTATATTCTCACTTAAACCCTGAAAGGTGCAGTAGAAAACGGAGCACAGTATAAGCTTCACTCACTTGACAGATTCTTTACTTAGCCTGCACTTATTCCTTCTGCCACAGGAATCTGAGGTTGATTTTTCTCTAATTTTAGTAGGGTTGCTCTGAATCAAACTTTCCATTTATACTTTAAGTCAGGAGGGTTATAGGCTCCTCTGCTTATGAATCTTAAGAAAAACCAACCATTTGCTTCTGCACACGAACAGCAGAAAAAGAATTAAACATGAAGAGAACTAACAGATTTTCAAGGTGTGGATCCAGAGGATTTTAAATCTTCAGAATTCCACAATTTTGTCCACAAGCTGCAGTTAATCACAAGAACATGCTACATTCAAGCATATCTTCAGTTTCAGAAATTTTTATAGAGGAATGAATAAAATACTTGCATAATTATTCTTAGATTACCCATAGACAAGAACCCCAAGGACTCCACTATTCTCAGATTATATTATAAAGATTCAGTGCAAATTTGTTGCATCATGATTGCAATCAGAGCAAGCTAAAGCACATTGTCAACAATGCATCTGAGTTTCTTGTTATTCTGTTGAGTCATTAAAGCAATATAAGTTAAGGTTTATATCTTCCAGTTCAGTGCTTAGTTTTGTTCTAGAGAATATAGAAACACCTCATATACTAATCTCATGTACCTCATACCTAAAGCATAGAATAATGTATAAACCAAGCCACTATGATTAACATGTGCTTGATATCCTAACTAAAATGCAGATATTATGCATCATGCTCATATTCCAAAATTTAAAACCATCTGTTAAAATACCAAAAGCTTATCTTTGCAAATAATTAAATTCTATTTATATTGGTCTCCACTTGTCTGTGACTGTGATCATTGAAACTTCAGATCATAAAAAAATATTTTGGGGACCCATAAGCTATTACTTAGACCTTACAATAGCATATACAAATATACATAATATAAACTAACTACAAATTTATTTTCAAAATATTAGTGCTCTTTTACTTTGAATATACTTTATATGTACGCAAGCCCAAATGCAAGGTTATTTCTGGGAGTAAATATCCATTTCTCTTATTAATATAACTTTTAGTCCCCAGTCTATTGTAATGATCATCATTTATCTATTGAAAAATTAGGACAATTCAGTTGGAAAGGTAAGTTTTATGTACATATGTAGTAATTAATTTGTATTATTGTAGTGCAGTATTTATAGATTTTCCTTTCCATAACTTATTTATTTCCTATATAGTGTTGGTGCTGCATACATACACTGAAAAATGTCATACACAGAAAGATTTTAGCAGTCTCCTCTACACTCTGTATTTGTAGAGTTAATACGCATGAGCAGGAAAAGCACTTCAAAACTTTAAAAGAATTACAGAATGGAATTAGAATGTCAGAGGTGTTAATGTATAAACTATGACTTCAGTGTTAACTCCAGGATCATCTACATTGCACGCACATAAAAAAGGGTGGGACTTTTATCACCAAGTCAAAGCCAGTGACTATTTTTCTAGATATCCCTGGTTAATTCTGTGGTGTTTTAAAAAGCCATCTTGTCTTATGGAGAGAAGGGAGATCTACTGGTAGAGAAGGTCATGGTTGTTATTAAAGGTTAGTAGAAATAAAGTATCAGAAGAAAATCATAAGGATTCCAAAACAGTATATTCAGCTTCTTACGATTTTTCTGATATAATTCAATATTCTGGTTTTGACCCTGAAAGTTGTAAGTGGTTGAAATCTGCATACCCAGGATTTTATGCTATACTTGTGGTCATTCCATGTTCTGCTGAAAGACATGCATGTTCTAAATTTGGAGTAATTCTATTTTGTAAACATTGTAAATCATAAGACCAGATACATATGTGCAACAATAGACTTTCATGCCATTGATTTCTGCATTTTTAAATACTCAGTTGAACACCAGAGTTAGACACTGGTATATGACCTATTTTTCTCCAACAAACATGCTGCATATTATATTACCTAGATTTTTTGGGCTGTTTCCTCATAACTATGAACTAAAAAAATATATTTTATTTCCACATGCATTTGAACCACTGCAAATTTAACAATTTTGTAGTATTTTTGTTTATATTTTGTTTTATAGAAAGTGTTTCTACATACAACAGGTCACTGGATGTGGCATAAAATAATACAAAGAAAATGCCATTTATAATGAGTGAATTCCATACTTGGTGTTATATTTGTATACTCTTGGAGCCCATCGCTGAACTGAATTTATTACAAAGATTTATTTATTTTTTTATCTTTTGCCCCAAAGATTAGGATATATAAGTCTGACACGTGTACACAAGCTTTGTGTACCAGCAAAAAAAAAAAAAAAAGTATAATATGAAAAGGAGTATAATTTATGCTGGGCATACGGTTCTGAAAGCTTGTATGATTTAATTTACAGTAGGTTATTTGGAAGCCATAGCAATGAATTGATCCATGTTTGACAAAAGTGCTGTTGTCTCTATCTCTGCAGTATTAGCTTCATGGAGAACTGAGCAATAGCTGAACCCACTGGCCATATGGAGCACTGGAGACTTTATTGTTTGGAGTGTACTTATTCAGGCCTACTCCATTTAATCATATCTAGTATCAAATCATTTCAGCAGAGCTCATGTAGAAGGATATATCTGAAAAATCAGAGAATATCTGCCTCCCCTGCATGTGTCAATTTTCTTTTCATATTTATTGATGGAGGAAAAAAGAGAGAGAATGAGTGTGGGTAATAAAATTAAGCATGTTCTGTAGATCTTGGCACAAATGAGGGAACAGGTTTGGGAACATTATAACACGTACATTATTTTTATAGAAATTATTTATTTGCTCATAGAGCAGTCCAGAAACAGTATATTTTTTTGCTTTTAGAGAATAACAACAGGGAGAACCAATATGTGCAGCCAATATCATAGTTGTAAATTCCAACAGTGAAGAACAAAACAAAGTATTAGCTTAGTGAACAGAATACTTTGCTTAGACTGCAGAGATAGGAAGTGAGTTCAGGTCCCAATGGAGGTTCTGTTTTTATTAGAAATACTTCATATCTTTAATGCACTGTGTCAAGATAGCCATGCTTTTAGTACTTAATTATCTGTATCATCCCCAAATAAACTGTAGTTAATGAAAATAGTTAAATAGCTCCCTTTATTCAAGGCAAAGTAATACTATAATGCTCTCATGAGCTGAAATGTCCAGCTTTTCTAATAAGAGATGTTTCAGAAGATGAATCATTGTAAATTCTAGTGTATAATGACCTGACAACATCTGGCGTGCGTTTCCTGGATTAATGTGAGAATCTGATGTAGGATTTTAAATGTCATTCCAAATTTTGTGATGCAGTTATTTGAACAAAAGCTGTATCAAAATACATTTTAAACATTGTCTTATTAAGGAAACATTGTTACTAGAAATTTATATTTATATCTGAAATAAAAAGCACTTAGCAATTTGTACTTCAGGAAAATATATTCTGAAACAGTAGTATTCCAAAGCTACTGTTGCATTTATCCTAGTGCTTTAGAGGCTGAAGTTCAGAATCAAAATTTCTCTTTTTATTATTTGCTCTTAGTCAAAGCAATGTTGGAATCTTCTCCAGATACACCCATTCCATTGGAGGGGCTCTGATCTACATATGCAAAAGGAATATAGAAGTTAATCATTTTCTCCTGTACAAATGCAGTTCCCTTTTCTTCCCCACCAGCACATACCAGCTCTTCAGGAAAATGGATATTTGAGTGGGCTCCTGCCCAGAATAGATTTGTCTATGCCTTTATTTTAAAAATCATAAAAGTGAGCCTCTGATTCAGTAAATTATTCATCTTCATCCTCCAATTCCAGACAGTGAAAAATTTGGCCTTTATATGTTATTTAATGGTGCAATATAACTAGCTTCATTTCTAATATGCGTGAAGGCCAAGATTAATTTAAAATTGTATGTTAATCAGTGAGCATGTTTTCTTAAACATTCAAGTACTATACAGAAAATTCTATTACTTAGCAAAGTGGTTATGAGTGTAGTAACACCTGAGAAATCAGACTGGGCAAATAATTAACATCAGAATTAGTCCGTCTTTGCGTCATTTTAGAATTCAAATTTTGTCCAGCAATTTTCAGTGTTTCTCCTGCAGTGACAGAACAATGTGGGAATCCTTCTGTGACTAATTTAACACCTGTAATTTCTCTTAGACAAGAAGCAGATATTGCATAGTCTAATGGATGAAGTTGTATGGCCTAATTGGTGAACATGGTAAATTCAAATTCTGTTGGCAATCCTTGTTCTTTGTTGCATTTTCTGCTAATTTGTTTCCATCTGTGAAGTGATAAATTAATTTCTACCAATTTTCTACAGCTGAGATAGGTAACAAAGCTCTATAACAAAGATGTCATGGCATCCATAAACTATTGCAGTTCAAGGGGTTCTAGAAAACTATACAAGACTCATAGAGTCCAAAACTGATTAAAATGGCCCTGTGCTTATTTATCTTGTATATATCCTTAAAATAGCTGTCTATTAACTTTATTACTGTAGTGAAAAGACCTTGATTCTGACACTTGTTAATAACTAGCATTCATTCTGTTCTCTATAAAGGTAACTTAAAGACCCAGATTGTAGACTAAAAAGTCCAGTGGCAATGAAATGCAAAAAGTACAGACTGTGCAAATGTGATTACTTCCTAAATGCATTAAAATATGCACACTGACCATAAACAACAGGAGGAATAATTGGTGATAACACAATCGTTCTAGCATTACTAAGTTAATTAATACTTGCAGTGGGACAGGAAACCATTGTTCTTTTTCATGCCCAAACTAGTAGAATCAAATGTGGCAATTAGTTTCAATTCAGCTATTTCATGCTGAACCCCCCCCCCTTTTTTTTTAATGTTCTAGTGAGGAGAATAGCAACTTTTGAGTGTACACCAGAGTTTCCAGGGAAACTGAAATGTAGGGAGAATGAAATGTTCTCATGCTGATTGCTGAATGTCACCATGCCTGATGTCAGATTTATGTCCATTTATTCTTTTGTGTCAAGTTTGACCTTTTTGTACTATGCAGAGAGCAGAAAGTCATTTCCAGCAACAAGAACATACTTCATATTTGAAGATGAGCAGGTCTAAGATCTCTGATGTTGTAGATGATGTTGCTGCCTTATGTATTAGTATTACCAGGATGGATATGTGGATCGATTGGTTTTGAGGTTTATTTCAGGGACAGGTTTATTTCCTATGTTTGTGTGTCTGTTATGTGACTATAGTAGATTGGGGACAATCTGTAAATAAGAACATCCTTATTAGCTTAAGCAAGAGAGATTTAATTATGATTGACTAGGATGTGCAAATAATACTTTACTGATGGCATGTTGAATAATTTGAGTTGAAAACATAACTCTGTATAATGCCATGTAACGCCTTGTTTTGGTTTGGCTGAATAACCCATAGATCTTCACCTGTATTTATTTAGTATGACATCAGAACAAGGCCAGAGTTGAAAGTCAAGAACAAACTGTAGTTTCTAACTTTGGTTTGTTGTATTGAGAAAAAGTCAGAGTAAGCTATCATATTAAATAAACTAAAACAGTATATTTTGTGATTTATTTAGCTATTTCTGATGCCAGGAAAAATAACCCAGAAGAATCAATGCAGAAGAAACATAGCTTGTTTGCACAAATCCCAAATTCCGGTGTAGTGTGATGTCTCTGCCTCCTCGTAGTGGTGGGGTGCTTTGTTCTAAAGTTGGAAAATATTTGATCAAGCTCAACAAAGACAGTGTATCCAATTGATATTCATCTGGATTTCCTGAATTCATTCCCTCCAAAACAAGAAATATCAAGGCCCAATTGTGCCTGAAATATTTAGTAACTCCCAAATTCCATATGTGACTGCTTTTTCAACAAGGACTTTGTCACTTTTCTTTTCTCAGGCACCCTATATACTATTGGCTGTGAATCAATATTTTGCATAAATTATTGTTTTTGAGTCTTGCAACTTGCAAAGAAAGAGAGGAAAAGGATGACCACCAGCAAGGTGGATGGACTCAGTTACAGCAGTGATAGGTGCACTTTTGGAAGACACGGGGAATCAGGCTGGGGAAAAATCATCATGGCAAAAATCTATCTGTGTGGTCACTAAGAATCAACAGTGACTTGGTGGCACATAATCAATCAATAATGAGAGACAGAAAAGGGTCTGAAAAGGGACAGCAGGAACCGTGTTTGACAGAAGGAGAGATAGAAAGAAGGAAGGATGGCTTATAAAAAAAACTATAGTCATTGTGGATTTTATAAGTGTAACTCTGTTTTTTTACTATCATTTCATATATTGAACCTGTAGGCACTTAAGAACCTCTCTGTGGTAGTATACTTTATTAATTGGGTAGCATACTTGATTTCACAAAACAGCAGGTGAAATGCAGCCCTTGCCATCATTGTGAACCTGTCTTTCTTGACCGAAAGAAAGGCCAAAAGCCATTCTCATTTGTTAAATGGAGTTTCTGCTGTGTCTTCATTTCTCCAGATAGATCAATCCACTCTGTCCTGACCAATTTGCTCTGCTGTCGGATTGCTGCTGCCCATGTCCTTGTTGCTGCTTTGCTGGATTAAAAATTAAACTGTGTTAGATGAGAGCAGCCGAGATTCTTGCTTGGTTTATTGACAGAGCCTATTGACATCCTTCTTGTCCTGCTGCCTCTCTCTCTCTGAGCCAAGGACAGAATGTAAAAATAGGTTGGTTCAACAGGAGTCCTGGGTTGTCTTGTCCTGCACCGATACAGATGGTTTAGGAGGCTTATTTTTCTCTTTTGTAATTCATGCAAGTTATATATGTACATGTTTACATTAGTGGACTCATGTTATTCCACACCTCATGTGATTTTATATTTGCAGTAACCGTGGACTTGCACCTTTGTGTATGTTTTAGAATGCCAACAACCCCACAAAGAAATATACTTTATTTGCCCACGAACAATTTGACACTGAACCAGATAAACAATATAAGCCTTTCTCCTTGCACATAGTAAAAGACTTAATGGAAAGAAGAGAGGTATAGCTTAATCTGTTGCATAGTCAGGGTGAGTATATAATTACCAAATACATCTCCTAGATGAATTCCGTACATCCAGATACACTGGAAAAAACAGTGATGGGGTTTTTTTTGGTCAGCATTTGAGAAATGGTTGCACAAGCTTATCTTCTGTGCATTTTATTATTTTTTTAAAAAAAACTATCATGATCGGTATTACAGCAAGCTCAAAATCTAAATCAATATTCTTACCTTCATACAGTTGTGAAACCTTTTTAAAAAGAGATGTTAATCTCACACTTTTTTTGGCAGATGTGCAAGTATAATGTTTTGTGAAAGTGTAATATTATGCTAGACAGTTTCTGTCTGTCCAATATATTACATAAATAAGTGAATATCATAAAAAACCTTGGGTGTGTTAAGCCTTTGGAAAATCATGCAGTTCATTTCAAAGGGAAAAATGCAGAATTAACTCTTTTGCATAATAACATTTAATATCAGTCATCAAAAAAATGCAATGCAAAAACTGAAAGGGGGTTCAAACGCCTAAATAAAAAATTGCAGCATAGTTGCTCAGTAGTGGAATAACAATGAGAGTAGTTAAACAGTGGGATAATAGGTAAAATTGTAATAATAACATCTTGGATTGCAAGAGAGTTTAGCACTATAACTTGTGGATTCCAAGCCATGCTTATTTCTATGAAAAGTTATTGTCCATGTCTCCCACCTGTAATATGGTTGTTATAAAGCTGAATCAATCAGTGAACTTCAAATTTCAGGTGACGTCAGTCAGTAGGCTGAAGTAAGAAAACATGCTTAAAGTCTCTAAGGTTTATAAATCTATAGAAATAGAAAGATGAAGGTCATACACTGCCAATATATATCAGGGGTCTTTGCTGTGCCCTTTTAGAGTAAATGAGATGTGGATATGACCAATAGCAGTAGAGGTCTGAGTTCTGTCTAATAGTTTTCAATTCTGTAGCAATTTGCGCATATACAAATGCCTGTATCTCTTGACAAAGGAGTAGGACTGAAATTTGATGATTTCAAAAGTTCTTCCTGTCTGTGAATGTGAATGGGTAGGAATGAAAAGTAGAACAGCTTTGAGGATATAATGGTGCTTTACAAGATTTACCACCTGACCTTAAGATGTTCTTGGCTGTGTTCATCCAAAAGAAAGAAAAGCAGAAACTTTCAGATGCACTGATGCTTTTCTTTCTTATCAGAAGGGTTAAAATAAATGTTGTGCTCTTTCCGCCATTTCTCACTCCACCCTCCAATTCTTTTGCTGATAAAAGGAACACAGATACAAACTTCTAGCAGATTTGCAATATAGAACTCTGTAGAGAATAGATAGTCATGGCACATTACCTCATAATAGGAAGGAGGAGAAAGAGACACTTTGGGAAGAACACAAGAATAGGAATTATTAGGAATATTGCTAATTTGTAGTTTAAACTTATCAACATAGTTATTTATTGCTTTTATTACCATAATTTTTATATTGCCTGCTCATCATACTCTTGGTTTACAGTATTAAAACATTAAAACAACATTTATAAATTAATATAAAGCAAACTAAGAAAGTCAAAGAAAACGCTAAAGAATGACTTTTTTAGGTAGTAATACTTGGATCTAATATCCTTATGATGGGGACATTCTCCTCCAATCAAAACCAAAATTCTGATATAGAGATTAGCAGTGCTGGGAAACTAACATAGTCACTTTGCTTCATCTATAGAAGGGAGAGGACATATTGCCTTGCAAAGCAGCTTTGAGGAGATGCTTTGCTCAAGCTTTTGTTGAAGCAAAGCACCACCTTGACGGTCTGCAAAACTAGTATTGATTTTAGGTTGTTTTTTTTTTAATCTGCTTGGTGTAAGCATTGGGGAGAGTAAGGCAGAAACCAGCAGTTCCCAGGACAGAGATGGCCATTACGTAAAAAATCAACAACTAGTCAGCTTCAAAGCCACTAATCACTCTGATATCTATTTGTTCATTCAGAAGGATGTGAGGAAAAAACCCCGGAGACTATAAATTTCTGTTACATCTTTGCCCTAGCGGTAGGCATTAAACTATGTATGTATGTATGTATGTATGACTTCATCCTTGACTGCAATAAATATTTTAATCTAGCCAAGCCATGTCTGAGAGTTTTCAGCCAAGTCCAGTCAAAAAACCAAGCTAAGCCATGAAGCATCAGGAAATCTCTTGATTAACTGCCAAGCCTATGTTGAGAAGACTGATACCTTGAAAGAAGGTTTATGAATATTTAACATGAAAAATGCCATAGAATAAAATAGAAGACCCTCTGCCAAATGTACCAAGATGTTTTAAGAGCCAAGCCTGCTGCACATTTCCTCATATAGTCTTATTTCTGTTGCTATATTCTGTTTCCCCCTTCTCCCACTTTCCCTCCTTCCCTCTGTGCTCCTTCTACTGATGCTGTTGCTTCCTGCTCCTGCTCCTCTGTTATGCTACCTCCTCTCCAGCTTCACCATGCCTTCTATCTGTGCCTTGGTGTCTGTGAATAGTTTTACTAGGCAGCCTTTTGAAACTGCAGCCATGTGTCATATTAAAGTACTGTATTTGTAGCTAGGATTCTCAACAGGGAAGTTTTCGGTTCTTTAAATAAATTCTGAGGCACTCAGCCAAAATATTAATAAGACAGAAAGACCTAGTCTCTCATCAACATTCTTTCAATTATGAATTAGCTGCATGTCCTGGAAAGATGAACAAGCCCAGCCAGGTAGGCAGAAATTGTACTTTTCCACTGCGGTGTGTTTTTTAATGTTTTCAAATAATTTCAAAAACCACTTGAACTGCTCCTGTTCCTGTATGAATACATTTATAGATACATCAGTTTTCAGTACTGTCACAGGTTCTTCAAGCATCAAGCACAATCTCAATGCATTCTGAAAAGCTAACCAGCAACAGGGCAAAAAAGAGCAATCGTGCATGCATGTTTGTTTGTGTACAAACATACATTTCAGTCAGGAAAAGTTAATCAGAAGTTCAGCAGCAAGGACAAGAGCAAAAGATCAGCCACAGTTCCAAAGCATGGAGTCTTCAAACCTGGCATTTTAAAATGCACTATGGCAGGGTTCCTCAACCTTGGGAACTTTAAGATGGGTGGACTTCAACTCCCAGAATTCCCCAGCCAGCAAGACTGGCTGGGGAATTCTGGGAGTTGAAGTCCACCCGTCTTAAAGTTCCCAAGGTTGAGGAACCCTGCACTATGGAATCTCAACATCTGCAGTGCGGGCAATAGCATGAAGATGCAAACATCCACTTTTATGTCTGAGCTGGAAACTGCTGCTGTCCAAACTATCACCTCAATTTTTGTTAATATAGTATACCCTGAAGTGTATGGTCCAAAGTCAGCATGCCATGCCTGACAAGGCCAGTAATGCTATAAGTGACCTTGTGTGTATGAAGGATGGGTCATGGGAATGCAGTCAAGGGTAGATAAGGAGGCTGAAGAAAGATGAGATTAGTTAATTCTCACTTCAACTCAGATGACACAGTGATTAGAGAGACATGCAGTTTATCTTGTGGATGTGCATCACTCAGGTGCTATACTAACTAGAGAAACACATGAGTGGTGATCCCTGGATTCCTATCTGGAGCGATTTTAGCATCAAGAGATATGAACCAATGACTCATCCTAGTGTAACTTATTCATATGAGTCTGTGACTGGTTTTGAGTGTAATTCATGCCTATTGGTGTAAGGGGATAGCACGTAGCCTTTGCCAGTAGCCATAGGAAGGAAACGTTCATCTTAGGAAAGATGAGTTGCTCTGGCTTATCACCCAAGGGCTTCAGACAGTTCATAACACTACTGTGAATTTGGTGTGCCAAGAATCTGCCAAACTCAAAGTGCATCATGTTCTAGAGTTCCAACAAAAGAATCAAAAGAAAAACCTGTAAAGGAGATGGGGAGGGGAGAATTGTACTTTCAGATTTACAAGATTCAGTCAATGTAGCTTTACAATAAAGTAGAATTAGCTCATGTGGTCATGATTCCTATCTGGTTTACTTCACGAGGCCGACACTTAAACAGGTGTTTGAGTATCACAAACATCAACAAGCATTTTTGGCTTTGTCCTTATTGACCCTTGTTTTATAGTAGGTACAGGCAACATAGTATTGGTCTTCAGGCTGATGCCTGTAGTACTCCCATACTATGTTGACCTTGGACCCACAGTGTGCCACTTTGGGTAATGTGGTTAGTATACCTTTTTTCTGGTTTATCCTCTGATATACATGAATTCAAGAGGAGCAGCTGTTCTCCTTTTGGACCTAATCCATTAGTTTTCTAACAGAGCAGTGGCAGTGATTAAGGAAGAGTGAGCACTGTTACCTCCACCACTTGTGAAGGCAACAGTCTTTCCCCCTACCAATGGGTCCTGCCATAGCCTACCTTCGGTAGGGGAATATAGAGATGACCTTGATGAAGGAATGCAGGAACCCTTAAAAGAAAGTAAACAACAATTCAGTCCTAGGGGATGAGAAACTCAGGAAAGTGTCAGGAAGAAACTCAAAATAATTATGCCTTTATTCTGTTTGTTATAAAAGGGACAGAGGGATACTCTGGCAGGCTTTCATGGTTCTGTTATTATACCCTACAACAATAAAGTAGCATTCCTGAAATTTTTGCTCTGACTATTTCATGATCTGGACTATCTTGAAGGACTGATACGCCACTGTTTTATGAAGAACAAAAATAAGTGTGCATAAGTCATTGGTAAGCCATTGTTTTAATATTCTAAAATGATCTCCCTGAAAAATACCAGCACCCAGAAAAACACACAAACCCCTTTTTAACCAGAACTCCCTAACTCATTTGCATAATACGATGACATTATTGTGTCCCTCCAAAATGCAGTACCCCAATAGGCCAAAATTTATTTACCTCTTCCATAAAACATTTTCAGTGATCTAGCCATAGTTGCGATATTATATACAGTTTTGTCTTACTGTTTAAAAGGATATTGGGAAAGTTTAAAAAAATGGAAATTAAAATTATCAAAGGGATGGGGCAAGTAATATATAAAGAAATAAAACAAAGATATATGTTTTACCTACAATTATAACTAAAGAACTATACAGTTGGTACAGCAATTCATGGAATGTATGGCATACATATACATATTCATTTGCATTCTGCACTAAACATCTCCACTACAGGTTGGATAAGATGGATGGCCAGTTTTTCCTTTCTTAGTTGTGCATAAAAAAATTATTCATGTGTATTGTTCTCCAAGCCATGGACATTTTAGCTTTTGTTATTCCTTCTTACTATATTTTTAACTGAAAACCTGACCCACCCAACTTTTGAAAATTTGTAGCCAGGCTTGCATTTTTTTCCATACAAGTTTTTCTAACACGTGAAGGGTAAAATAATAAAGGGAACTGACTGACAGGAGCAGAAATAACAGTAAGAAATATGTCTAAAATTTAGATTGGTACATATAGTTATATAGATATGGATAAGCAGGTAGAGATAGGCATTGGATAAAGATTTCTGTGATGTGAAATGAACATTCTTTAGTTTGTCTGCCATGATATTGTGATACCATAGATATTTGATCAGTTTATAATACAGCAGCCTTTATAATAAATAAGGGCTGTAGTCCAAATTCCTTTCTAGAGCAAGGGATGGCAAATGTTTTCTGTAAAAGGGCAGATCCCATCCTTCCTCTGCAGGTGTGGCTGGCAAGTCTGCAGGCCAAGGAGCATAGCAGTCATTGGATGGTTCCAGCCAACCAGCAAGGAGGTCGTTGATAGGCTTCCATCCAGGATGCCCTGCCCCCATTCTTTGGTCCTGCCCCTTACCCCAGGAATTTGGTGGAAGCTTGGGCCTGGCAATCTGCTGCCTTCCCCTTTATCCATTCTTAGCTTGCAGGCTATACAAAACCAGTGGTATACACAGTGAGAACAGATTGGATGAAGATTAAAGAATAACTGCCTGCATGTTTTCAAAAGAAGAGGAAGAAGAGGAGGAGGAGGAAGAGAAGGGGAAGGAGGAGGAGAGTACTGCACTATAAAACTGCAGATCTCCATTATTGTGTTATATATAGGAGGAATCAAGGTTATTTCTGCTGTTTGTGAAACAACTTCCAAACAGCTGCCTGGGTGCAAGGGATACCTCTGAAATATTAAAACAATTTTGGGTACTCGGACCCAGATGAAGATACCACACTAAGAAAGGATGGTGAGGAAAATGCCATCAGGTGTTTGATATAGAACAACTGAGATTGTCTCTGAATTCCATTTCATGCATTTATGCCTTGCATTGTATTCAGAGCACTTTTTGAGGCATTTGCTTCTCTCTGAATTATTTAGGGAGTTCCACAAGCATTTTGATCCTTTGTCTTTCCCAGTGCAGTCGTATCCTCCGGGTTGATAACACATGGCCAGAGTTCTCCGTCTCTGTCTTTCCCTGTCAGCAGAGAATTTCAAATGTTGCCCTTGGGTTTGACACCGAGGAGAATGGGCAGACTTTAAAAATTCTCTATCTCCACACACTAGTGCAGCCGATAAGAGAGAATTTATCAGTCTGCAGTCTCCTCAGTTTAGTTCATTTTGATATGTGAGGTAAATTTTTTCCATCCTTCATGAGTGTTGGTTCAGTGCTTCCCTAGAGCACTGTGCCACACAACTTTATTTGACTTATAATCTTGGAAGCTGTATTTCAAATGCTCAAACAGTTAGTGCTTAATTTGATAGTGCTAGTAAGTGAATAGCTTCTGGTCATATAACCAAAATAAAAAATGAAACAAAGAGCATGATTATGAGATAAAAATGTGGAGTCATCAATGCTATTCCAAAAAACAAAAAACAAAACAGAAATTTGGACAATATTGCTTGTTTATTTAAAGCATTTTAGATGCACAAAGCAGAATATATGAGAGTGAAGTCAGTCAATAAATGTCTATTCTGCTTTAATTCACTGGCCAAGTGCAAATTCAGCTGTAAACAACTATAAATAAAAAAATATCATTATTATTTCCCTAACGTGCTGGCACAGAAAGGTCATGTCAGTAGGAAGGGTGCTTACAGTGATTCGGTCCATTGCTGAGAAAGCCTATATCAGATACTTACCAATCAAACACGTCCTAATAGTGGCCTCTCAAGAAGGATCCTTAGGTTATGGCAGACATTCTAGAACAACCTTTCTCACCTGGGCATTCTCCAGATATATAAACCTCAACTGCCATAATTCCCAAACCAGCATGGATACTGATAGGACTCTAGAAGTTGGTCTATGCATCTTGGGAGGCACCAAGGTTGAGGATGGTTGCCAGTAACCTAAGTTGATAGTTCTTCCACAGCTGGCTGACTTTCCAGATTCAATTTAAAGCACAGATTTGATAATTATTTACTTAGCATGAGGGAATCTGAAAAGGTTACCCCTCTCTACATGTGCCTTTACTCACATTACAATCCTCATTCAGGGCTCTTACCTGAATTACTTTATTATCTTAGCATATCAGGCAGTGGTGGCATTCCAGTTGTGGGATACTGTCCCCAGTGAGGTTAAGGCCGAGAGAAGGATGGGGCTGGGAGGTAATACTTATCTTCCTCTGGTCATATGGAACCCTGTCATGGAAATAACATGAGAAGACAAATAACTTCTGTCTGAAAGTTGTACATACAAACTTTTTTGGGGGGGGGGGTAGAATTGTGCACTAACTAGCCAGTCAGATACACAGGATCATAGCTGTTTTAAGATTTAGGCAAGAACCATAGAATCTTATCTATGTTACTTGGGAGGTAACTAGTTCCTGCAAGAAACAGCAATATAACATCATATAAACCAGGAGTTTATAAAACATAACATCCTTACTAAGTACTAAGCTACAATATAAATACCTGTCTCAAATAAACAGGCCTTTCTGAATAAACTAGTTGTACTAATATGAGTATTAAATGAAAGAAAAGCCTAAAGACTATGGACCATCTTAAAATAAATCAAAATTTTGGTATTACCACTGTTGGGACCTGCAAGAAGACAAAAAGCTCTTCTTTTTATGATCCAGGCTTCAAAATCTACAGCCCCCAAACTGACACCAATGAAGCTCTCACACTGTTTTATAGAAGTCATGCTACCATATTCATGTCAGATTGCTTTCAAGTTCATCAGACTATTACTCAGATCTAGAGCAAGTTATGACAATCAAATAACTGCTTTCCAGAAAGATACGCAACTTCAATAATAATAGATAAAACTTCTAAAGACACTTGTAACATGCACACACATATAACACAGCTAACTTACCATGGAACAAGGAACATTCCAACCTGACTCCATTTCCATAAGTGTGTGTATGAGAGAGAGAGATCATCTCTCAGAATACACACAAGTATTCAGTTGTCATGAGCATCAGACCACTCTTCCTTTGTTCTGCTGGTTTGCTCAAAACGCACTAGGTGTCTAAATAATAGTCTTATATTAACTATACAAAGCTCAGTAATATATACCAAGACTAACTGCTTCATTTTCCTCTACAGTATTCCTGCTGCATTAATGACTAGCTTGAGGGAGGGAGAAAATGAATGAAAGATAGCTGAACAGGGTCCAGTCGACATAGCTAATGAATTGCCTTATTAGAGACACTTTCCTAGGGCCTAACTAGAGCCTTTCTGTCTGACTCTGCAAGAAGTGGGTCATTTTGCGGGGCTGTCAAACCTGTACACTTGAGAAGTGACTATACCATCCATAAGATGCTGATTTCTTCCTTGCATTTCTTTCAATAGAAAATTAGGCCCCAGTAGAATATAGGACCCAACATATCAGGAAAAGAAGTAATATGAACCATTTCTGTCAAGAATGGGTTTGCCACTTAGCCATATCTACAAATACCAGGGATTTGTGACTACTAGTTAAATTTCTTGAAAGATGTCTTTCATGGGTACAAGGTGTTGGTGCATTTTATCACTGGTAAACCTGGATCCACTATGAGACATACTGAAAGGTGTGCCTCTGGCAGCAAATCAGGAATGGTGGTAGATAAGGGTCATCCTTAAGCCATCCATTGTTCTTCCAACTACCATAACCATGTGTTACAGCTGATCTTTTTGCTTCATTTAATGTTTGTCTTATAACATCCTCATGTTATAGCATACAGCTGGCAAAGAAATTTATCTCATTCATGTATTTCAGCATATATTTCCTGAACCTCCATACCATCTTGCCTGAGAGATGAACAGTCTACAGCCAGGGATCTCAAACTCAATTCATCATGAGGACTAGTTATTATCCCAAGGGCTATAAGATGGAAACCTTGAAAAATATTGTTGTATACATTATATATAAATATAGGGTTGGTTTTTTTTTTTTTTTTTTAAAAAGCTTTGCAACAGAAGAGCTATTCACTTGGACAATTTAGCAGTATTTTTATTAAAAAGAACACCAATATTTGGTTTAGTTACTGGATCAATATGTGATTTTTTTTTAAAGATTATATCTTGGATTATATAATCTAGAAGACTCATCCCCTGAAGAACTCTCCTTAATACTTCTTTTCTATTTTCCTTTTTTTTCCTTTGCTGAACAGAGAAATCTTTCCTTCCTTTGGTCTTTTTCTTGTTTGCTTTCCCTTTTCTAATCTCTTCTTGTTTAGCAGAATCCTTCCTTCCTTCCTTCCTTCCTTCCTTCCTTCCTTCCTCCCTTCTGGGGAATTCTGGGAGTCGAAGTTCACACATCTTAAAGTTGCCAAGGCTGAGAAACAGTGTTCTAGAGGGTTTAAGAGGATGCTGGACAGCCACCTCTCATGTTACTTTAAGAGGGATGAGTTGGATTATTTTTGTGGTTCCTTCCAACTCCACAATGTTATGATTGTATTATTTGTTGTGAGTGTATGTGTGTGTGTGCATGCTGGGAAAATCATGATATACACATACACATGTATGTACGTATGTAAAATGAGAGGTGGGAGAGGGTAAAGGCTCTTTTTAGGCCCAAAATAATACACAGACAAAATTGCTTTCAGGCAGGAGAAAGAAAAGAAAGATTCAGAGGCACAATAGCACCGAGAGCTCTCTGGTTCATATTTCTCTGCTTTGTATTTCAGGCCAGCTCTTCCAATTACTCAGGCAGACTTTTTTTTGTAGGGGGGTATTTGACATATGTATATTGATCTTCTCTTTCTCTGACAGGATTGTCACTCTTGCAGGAGGTCGAAAATCCTGTGAAACTATTTCATAGATGCCGTTATCTAGAGACTAACCTCTGTGAAATAGTTTCATAAGACTATGGGAAATTGACAGTCTTGTCAGAAGCATGCAGTAAATAATAAAAAAATGAAGGCTAAATAAATAAATATAAAAATTAAAGCTTGAACTTCCAATCCCATCCCACCACACATTCAGGACAGTATTTTGTCCTTTGCCTCAAATAGCAAATTACAGTATCTTTAAAGTACTAGACTGTGCCTGGTCCAAGATCACCCAGAAATTTTCATCTCTGAGTAAAGATTTTAATCACTGTGGTTTTCCCATCACAAATGTGCAAGGCGTGTGATTTTTTAAAAAGGTTTTTTTCCCCCTCTTGTAATTTCTCTCTTTGCCCAAACAAGTTGTTCTAAACTGATCTAGAATTTTGCACCAAGCAATTACAACTGCTGTACTACACCAGAGAAAAGAGCAGCAGTTAAAATTGCTGATGATGTGGTACTGTGTGATGAACCTGCTCAAAGCCTCCATGCCGATTACTTGCCTGTGTGATAGGTAAAGATAATGTGATTGTTCACTGGGCTAGGTGCTCAACTGTAGTGGAGGTCATAAGTCATACATGGAAGCTGCAACGAGGTAAAGATTTTATCATTACTTGTCAAATACAGTGCTATATATCTGATGAGATAAAAGGAGACTGGGACCAAACAGATGAACCAGTCTTGGGGTTATATGCCTCCCTACACCCCTCTTTAATTAGGCCTTTTCTATGCCCATTAATCCACTTTGATTTTGCATTATCCAAATGTCTCCACTTTGGCACTATTTTTGGATGTATGCATATTCTGAAAAAGAAAAGAGTTATTGAATTATGATGAAGTGACCTTAGAAAAATGCAGAAAGTGAGTTAAGATATGCATACATGAGTGAGCTCGTGTGGTAGGCTGCTTTACAATAATCAGAAGTTTGCCAGTAACATTCATGCCTGTGTCAAGGACTTTCATTTTTCCAAAAAGGTGTGGTAATTTACACAATGGTTGAAGTCCAACCTGCAAAGAGATGCACGTGCAGAACTGGGTTTGATGCCTGAAATTGCACATCCTTGTGCTGTTGATGAAGATCAATGGTTGCATCCATAATTTTGAGCAGAAGGTTAGGCACTGACACATCCCTTTCAATATTCTGTAAATACCTGTGATTTGTGGACTGATCAGGAGCCAGTTCCCAATTATTTGTATCCATATAAATGGCTATAAGGGCTTAAATCTTCAGACGTACCACTGTTGTGCTAAACACTGTAGCTGAAAAGGTCCCAGGTTCAAGCATTTGAACACCTAGTTTAAAATATCATGCAACAACTAAGACAGACTTTTGCTTGAGACCTTGGAAAGCTGATATTTGCCAGGGAAGATGGCACTAGACTATATGGTCCAGTGCTCTGATTCAGTTTAAGCACTGTTCAGTATGCAATAGGCTTAATAAAGCTGTCATTGCTTTTTATTGTATTGATTTATGAGTGAGAATCCACAGAGGAATTTTACTGAAGAACTATTTCAGTCAGTGGAAGGCTGAAAGACCATTCTGACAAAATAATAACAATTTGGATAGCATATTTTCAAAAAGTCATATGTTGTAATTACAAAATTGCATTTAAGGATCAAGTTGATCAAATGAGAGATTACTATCAATTTATGCTGCAGTTTCCAATTTGTTCTCCAACTTGTCCTTCCACATGTTACAACATGAGAGCAAATAACTGGTCAAATAATAATGTAAGATGTTATAGCAACCTTCACCAACATCAGTGCTGGCTGGGAGTTCTAAATGTTGTGGTCCCAACATGCTTGAAAAGCACTAGGTTGGGGAATGCTGCTCTACAATTTCACACTGGTAATTGTACAATTTTACAATGGTAATTAAAAATGTTATGTACATAATGAAGTGTATGAACTACCCATATTTATTATGAAATAAAACTGACCTGGACTATGAGGATTGTATCCATCATATATTTCAGATGGATTCACATGTTCACACATTCTCTTAAACTGTAATCTGGTTTATTTGGGTTGGTTTAGTATGTTATGTAAACTTAGGCATTGTGGTTTATAAACCATAGTTTACAATTGTTTGTTGTGCAAATCAGCTCATTGAACAAAACACAAATATGCAAAACAATCAAGTATTATCTGATAAACTGATAAGAGTATGTACAGTTTATTGGTGCAGAGAATAAAATCAGAACAGCTAGTATTTATATCTTTCATCTTACATAATGTATAAACTGTTCCAAAGTGAGGGGCCTATTACTGAGAAAGCCATTCTCCAGAACTCTGCCTCCAATCTCATTGCTACCCCATATCAGACAAACTGATTCCAGAACAGAGTTCCTGAAAGTAACAAGGCCCCCAAGTCATTTAGAGCTTTATACGTTACAAGTGGTACTTTGATTTGGGCCTGGAAGGCTACCAGCAACCAAGTCGGCAAATGGGCCACTGTATTCTGTGCCAGCTACAGCTTCAGGCAGCTCTGTGCAAAGCAAATTGTAAATGACAAGGGAATGAAGACTTTGTTTTTCTGAACCTCCTAGTCCAGGAAAGTAATTGAGAAGTCAAAGTTGAGCAAAGGCTGCCCTGGCATCAGCTACCACAACAGAAGTCAGGAAAACCTCAGAATGCACGCCTGTTCCTTCAAGGGAAGTGCAAGCATGTCAAGGACAATAGATGGAACCTCCATGGAACAAGAGGGCCTCTTTACTAACAGCAACTTTGTCTTGCTGGGATTTAGTCTGAGTCTGTTCCACCCCATCCAGTCATTCATAGCCTCCAGATAGTGGGTCAAGACTTCTACTGCATCTCCTGCACAGCCTGGGGTAGAGATAAATAACTCTATCCAGTGGCTTCATGTAGATAATAATAAGAATAGGGGAGTGGGCTGAACCCTGAGCATGCCACAATGATGTGCCCATGGTCTTGATCTCTTCTCTCCATCAATACTCATTGGGAGGTTGGAACTTCCTATTCAGGAAGAAATGAAACCACTGCAGAATAACACTCCCAATCCCCAAAGCTTGCAGGTGGTCCAAAACAGTATCATGATTGATGGTATTGCATACTGCTGACAGATCTAATTGGATCAGGGAAGGAGCATCATCCCCATTCAGGTCCCATCACAAGTCATCCATCAGTACAATCAATACAATTTCCATCCCATGCCAAGTTTCCAACCCAATAGGAAGGGATACAGATTATTTATTTATTTATTCCATCCAGCACCCTCTGTAGTTGTTGACCTTCTCTACAACCTTCTGTAAACATTTATAGTTGGTGGCTATTTGACAATTATTTAGGATGGTTGGTTTCAGTGAGGGCTTCTTAAGGAGGAAGCATGCTATTACTGCTCCTACAAGGCTAATGGCATGATCACTCCTCCTTCAAGGATGCATTCAGCACCTCCCCCACACAATAACTAGGCTGTTATTCCATCTCTGGCCAAAAGGGCTCCAGATCTAATTTACAGCTGACTGAGTATACTCTCCACACAGCACTCTATCCCCATGCTCAGGTGTCACAGGTCAAAAGAAGATTGCAAGATTCTACCTCTAGCATTTCATGAGATCCTTTCCATCTGACATCCAATTCTGAATGTATATGAGTAATTTTGTCCACAAAATGTTTGGGAAACTATCCACAATGTCCAGCAAGAGAATCTTCCAATCCTGCAATCCCCAAAAGGGAGTGAGCCACATTAAATAGCTAGCATCCTGCAGCTTTCTGCAGGTGCAAAAAGCAATAATTATTGGCAGTTTGCCACCCTTCCTACAATAGTGGGAGTGCCACTCCTTTTACAATAGACTTGAGCTTCAACTTGTACCCACATCCAATTATCTCGCTCTTCATCTTTTGCCAGCATCTCTCTTGGCATCTCTTCAGGCACTTCATCTTCCAGGACTCCTTTGTAAACCAGTTAGCATCCCTGAATCAATACATTGAAAGAGACCACTCAGGAACAATCCTGTAAAGCCTTTTTGTAACCTCTGTGTTCCACCACTCAAGTAGAATCTGAACAGACTGCTTCACCAGATATCTGGGAGCTTCCCCATCTGCCTGCTGAAAACCAGTTAGAACCATAAATCACTTGGGGCAGAACATATTAATAGATCCGTTTCACCTATGGAAGATAGTGGTAGCTGTGAGCCTCAAGGTGACTAGACAATCCGACCATAAAAATAGATTGATGTTAATGTCCTCCACCTTCAAATCACATACTACTTGCTCCAAGGCAAAGACCAGTTACAGTGTGTTGTGCCCAATGAGAATCAGGGCCATGATGACTGCTAATGGTTTTCATGATAGCTATGAATTTCCAGGCCATCCTGAACTCCACATCCAAGGCATAGAGGCTAAAATCCCTTTGCTCCTGAGCCTGTGGGAGTTCAACATCAGCATGACAACAAAATCAAGGAACTCAGGCAGAGAGCCTGCTGGGAAGCAGGAGGTATGAAACAGCAGGCAGATGGTACAATCGTATACTCAGCTTTTCCACATCTTCTACCTTCACATATAAGACCTCACATCCAGTCACCTACCAAACAATATATATGGTTATCATCAAGTTCTCATGGAATATTATTGTCATCTCTCTTCCCCAGCCTTGGAATTAAGGTTGGTGTATCACGTAACCTATTTGGGCAATGTTGGATAGAGCAACCCTTCTGTAGTCATCCTTAGTTATACATGCATCCCAAGGCTGGGCTGAAGATGCTGTTGCCTGGGCACTTGAAGGGTGACACAAACAAGCATAACATGAATCCTAGCAAGATAGTAATGCTATTCAATTTACGGAAAAAAAAACACCTGACTTAATTCTGATATCACATTTAGCTTGTAATGGTATTCTGTTCTCCCAGATGGAGCAAATGTGTGACTTTGGATTCTTTCCAGACTCAATGCTCATGCTCAGGCAGCAGGTGGAAACTGTGGCTAGGAGGCTTTGGATGTTGTGCCAATCATGGCCTATATAGACTGGAATGCCTTTACAATACACAAGACTTGCCTTTATTATCACACAACATGGAGCTGCTTTTGAAGATAATTGAAGTCCAAATGCAGTGGTCTAACTGCTAACAACCCAGAGTTCTCACTTGAGACACAAATGACCAGGCTCAAATTATCATATTTTGGACACATTATGTGAAGACCTACCTCTCTTCAGAAGTTTATAATGATGGAAAAGGTGACAGAAAAGAGAAGAGGACAACCAGTAACAAGATAGTCAATTACAGCAGCAATGGGTGCATTGCTGGAAGACCTGAAGGACCAGGTTAGGGACAGATCATCCTGGAGAAAATCTATGTGGTTGCTATGAGTTGACACTGACTTGATAACACATTATTAATCAACTGCTAACAATGATGACAAGGTTTAGGAGCATAAAACACCAGTGCTTTGGTTACTGCCCTGACTGCAAATAATTTTCTAGTCCATTTAAAAATGCTGGCTTTAACCTACTGTATAAAGCTGCATATGGTTTGGTCCCTGTGCACTTCAGGAACAACTGCCCTGACCAGATGTAGCCTATCTGTTCTTTCCATCAAAACAGCTGCATTACATGAGTCACTTACATGAGAGGAAGGGGGTGCTACTTTTTGGTAACTCCCACCCTGTTTGGACTGAAGACCATCTGTTAGCTTCTGGGGTTAATAGCATGCCTTTTCATCATCATCATCATCATCATCATCATCATCATCATCATCACTGTTGTATTAGTAGTATTGAACATGAAACTTTATTATAAACATATGATCACTTCACATTCCTCAAGTTGATAGCATGCAATAGTATAAATACAGAAAAGTGAAATATTGAAACAATGTAAAAAAGTAAGAAATGAAAAAAAAATCTTAAAGGAGGAACTTTCCATAGCTCACTTTTCCCTTCCCTTCCATTCTCCATAGTCAATAATTACTACTTAAATAATTGTCCATTCTTGAAATATTGGCGAAAGAGGAGGAGGAGGAGGAGGAGAGTTTATTGGATGGTTTTGTTTGGTTATTGTTGGGAAAGGAGTTTATTTTTAATTTGATAGTTACTGTAATGTGTGTGGAATCTCGGGGCAGTATCCAACTGTGTATCTAAATAAGACATCCACTTTAAAAATACAAAGAGAATTCATGAATTCATAATTTAAGGGATCCTCACATGCAAATTCAGGTGAGAGAGAGTTCTCATTTCTCACCTGCTTCATTAAGAAATATCACTCTTCTGGGATTCCTGGGAGATTTTCTCCCTGAATATCCAGCAACTTTGAAGGAGGGTTTTTCATTGAATTATACAGTCATAGAGTTGGAAAGGACCTCAGAGGTCATCTAGCCCCAAAAAGAAACCCACTACTATAGCATCCCCAACAGATGGCCATCCAGTCCCCCCTTGAATATTTTCAGCAAAAGAGGGTTCAGCCACTTCATATGACAGCCTGTTCCTTTGACTGACATGTCTAGCTTGAATCTAATTCCTTGTAACTTTAATGCACTCAGTCTTGTCCTGCCTCTCAGGCAGTAGAAAATCAGCCCACACCTTCTTCTATATGACAACCCTTCAAATACTTGAAGACTGCTATCATATCTTCCCCCATTTCTTCTGTAGATTAAACTTACGCAGATCTTTTAACCATTCCTGACAGGCTTCATTTCCAGATCCCCCAACATCCTGGTAGCCATTCTGTGAACTTGCTCCAATATGTCCCTGTCCTTTTTGAACTGTGGTGCTTAGAACCAGACAGAATATTCCAAGTGAGGTCTGAGAAAGGCAGTATATACTGCAGCAGTTACTTCTCATGATCTGAACTCACAGAAAGTGATGTTCAGATGATGGACTCAGCAATGTTTCTGTTATGCACCTCAACATACGTAACATTTAATTTTTTTGGCAGATGCATTACATTGGTGGCTTATATTCAGTTTGTGGTTGACAAGGATACCCAGATTGCTTAGAGGAAGAGATTAGCTCTTCTTCCACAGGGTGGGATTCTGAATATTACCCTAATTCCATTTGAATTTAAAAATACGCTTGCTACTTCTAATTCCACATCTTTTTGGTCCTCAAACTTTAAACACCTGTCTTACATTTCCAGTGATCTTTAAATAATTTCATTCCTTTCTTTAAAATATAGGAGGATAACACATTTCTACAGATAGCTGCTTCATGTATCTTGTTCATTGTTCCCCTTAAAGCAGTTACTTGGATAAGCTACCTGGCCTTTTCCTTTGTGTTTTTGCTTTTTTAAAGCAAAAACAAACATGTCTTTATTCTGTTTCTGAGTGACCCTCATGTGTTAATTGCTTCATAATTAAGTTAGTTATGCACTCTCTGGCCCTTTGGTTTAAGCACCTTAGGCAATTGGCATCTTAAGCCCACCAACATTTATTTCCTTTACAGATCTTTATTCCTAAATCCATTTTAAGCTTTCCCTGATTTTGCCTATGGTGTATTTGCCGATCTTTTCAAGATGATGGGGAAGAAATTATCCAGATCTTTGAGCTATTATTAGGAGCAGAATAAATTCCTTGGAAGATCCATTTGGCTTCTTGTATTTGTTAATCTTGAGATCAACAGGCTGTATTGTCTCCAGGCAAACTTTCCTTTACTGCTTCTGTCATGGATATTCCTAACATGCCTGCCAAAAGGTACATTTACTTGTTTATATTTTTTAAACAAAATATGTTTGCACAGTTGTTGACCCCAGAGTTATTTCTTTCTAGGAGCTCTGATAAAATGTTGCCCAGTTTTTCTAAGCTACTTTACTAAGTACAGTCTACTCTGAGTTGGACTTCATGGGTGCAGTCATGGGTTTGGGGGGGAGGGGTGTGTGTGTGTGGCAACAATGCAGAACTTCCAGAATATTTTTCAACTTTCCTATCTATCCTATATCCCTGGAAGTCTTTCATGCCAGTACCAACATATCACAATCCTGCTTAACTTATAAAAGCTGCCCAGGTGCTGCTATACACTGAGAAGCTTTTTAGGTTGGCTATTGGATTCATTCTCTGAATCTACATAGAACTTAGGAACAAGCTGATTTGCTCAATATTGATAATATTCTGTGAACCCATGCACTGTGCTCTGAATCCACAGTTTAGGCATATTTGGACGCACATCTCAAGTAGCCTCTTAATGAATTAAATACAGCCGACAAGCAATGGCTTGGTTCACCAATGTTTAATCCTGACTGGGAACTGAATCACAATTGGCTGGTTTACATGTCATGCCATAAACCATGAGTAAAAACTACAGTGGCTGGGTTTCCACAATTATATTAAGCTAAAACCAATTAAAGTCTTAAGATATGGGAAACCATCCAGTATGACAATGTGTTTCAGTACATATAAGATCATTTCAGTAGATATCTGAGGACACATTTCTTTGTTAGGGAAATATGTTGAACAATGAAAGGTAGCATAAAATCATACAAAAAAGACTTTTGCTGAGTAATCAGTTCTGAAACTGATTTGGTCTTAGCCATTTCAACTTAAGCACCAGGAGTGACTCTTTCATTTATCTAGTTGGGAAAAGTTGTCTGGCTATACTCCCTAGGGGACATGTCTGATTTCTTGATTGTGTACCATTCTAAACTCCTTTATCATTCTGTGCAATGAGAGCAGCAAAATATAGAGGAGAATGTAAGGTCTAGAAGACTAGTTATTCTTTAACAGGGCATCTAATTACAAGGGCATTAAAGTTTAGTCTTGCACAAGCAGAACTTAATATTAAATTAGCTTCTGGGGACAGAAGCTCTGGCTGAAACAAGACCCTGGATAAGTCATTGCCATGACAATCAGAAGACTTCATCTACTGCTTTTGAAAGAAGTCCATCCATTGAACAGTATTTTAATAAGCATTCAACAGTATTAGCTATAGTTAATATTTGTACCACTACAGCTAGACACTGATTCTGAAAAGAGTAGAAGGATTAACCCCTCATATTATGAAAGTCAGAATATAAGTAAATTTGTCTAGGTATAAATAGAAGAAAAGAGAGGACTCAGCAATATGTCAGCCATATTACTAGGTAAAGGGCAATTCATGTGAGAGCAACTTGATTTTTTTCTTATACTGTTGTTGTTGTTGTTGTTGTAATGGCAACATATCTGAACAGTACCAGCTTGGGGAACAGAACAGGGATACAGAATTCAATCAAGAGAGAAGATTTCAGGTCATATCAAAGACTATGCCAGGAAACAGAACTGGAGTTCTTAGTATAATTTCTAAAACGACAACTATTATTTAACCAGATACTTATATGCAGAGTAAACTGAGATGCATATTCTGATTCTAGAAAATAGCATTTCAGTTTATGATGATAGGGAAGGTATCATGAGCAAAATTCTAAACAGGCCCATCTTCCATAAATAAATGCACAAGACTAGCATTTTCATCTGATAAATCAACCTCTAGATTGATTATCCTCCCTAGCTCACTTTTCAATATATTGCTTTCTTTTAAGTATATTTCTACCTACAGCTGCACATCTGTGATGGCTCCATCAAAAGTTTTATAATGGAAGCAGTTTTTTTTCAAACAATCATTTTTCCAAATAAAAAATTATGAAAGGTACCCCATCCTGATAAAAATCTTTCCATTTTCTAAAAAAGAAAGCCAAGTTTTGATAAATGAAACCAAGCTTCTCAATCCTGGGATGTTTGTGTGTATTCCTGCAAATCAAACATTGTTGGTTATCAGTTTTTGTTAACCATCCTTGAAATATTGAAAATACACATACATTTGAAAGTCACAAAAGAAACATTTATTGCATTTTTAAAAATGTACTTTCAAAACTCAGTATGATTTTCATTTCACATTCTACTTTTATTTTTTGAAAATCATGCATTTGGGTATATCTTATCTGTGATAAGAGAGAAACTACATTGTAGGAGCTGAAATGTATATTTCTTTGTGTGTGTACATCCATGGGAAAGGTTCATTTCCTAAAAATTATATCAAACTCATTAAAAGCAAATGGATTCCCACTGAAATCAGTTAGACTTAAAAAAATTCACTTTGACAAGTTAATGTCATTTTTCCTTACCCAGACAAGCAGAGCAGATCCAAGAGGTTTTTTTTTTTTTTTTTTTGATAATTCAGACAATTGATCACTCATCTCAGTATACCACAGTTCAGTAGTGAAGAGTGAACTACCTTCAGCTTGGTGGAATTGGGTGAATACTTATCTTTCTCCATAGTTCTGAAAAAACCTTAACTTTTAATGTTGAAATATGTGCTTTATTATTCTGCCCTCTTGGAGTTGCAATTTCAAACCCTGTGATGATAAACTTCAGCCACCAAACATCTTCCAAAAATAAGGTGGGACAAAAACATATTTATCTATTTGCATGTGAGGACAACAGTATTTTGTAAAGGCCCCAGGTGAGGGAAATGACAGAAATATGAATGATGATCCATAGTAGTTTTTTAAAATTTTGTTTTCATAATAAAGAAGGCTAGAACAGGTGTTTTCTTTGAAGAAAGTCTCTGGTTCAATCCCTGGTATCTCCAGGTAAGGCAGGAAAATCTCTAATTTACTGTTGTTAAATGGGTTATTTAATTTTGATATACTTCTATTACCTTTAGTAATACATACCTAAATAAATCTTCTACTGCTGCTTCCATTACTACATGTACTCAACTGGGTGAGCAGCTCTACTATAATCAGTGAAGTCTCTTCCAGTTAAAAGGCCTAGCCTACTTGAGAAGCCAATACTGTAGCATGGAGATGAAAAGTGAAAATGAGGCTTTGCTGAGATTCCAGTGATGTTGTTTCCTAGGGACACTGCATACCTACTGTGGCTCAGGACCTAGTGATAAGATGAAATAGAATTTCAAGGGAAATGGGAATTTCAGTGACCTCCTACTTTGTATGTCCAATGAATCCAAGGCCCCATCTTCCAAAATGCAGTCAGTCCTACATCAGAATCACAATAAGTGTGTAGCTTAAGGACATATTCTAAGTAAGCTTTGGAAAGATTATTGCCCTGTCCCTGTAATTATATGTGAATCTTTGTTTTTGTCATAAGGATAGAATCATATGTAATTTTATTTGTTTCAGTTATTATATTTCTACCCCAACTTTCTCCTTATATAAGCACTCCAGATGTCTTAGAACAGTTAAAATGGAATACATTGATATTAGCATCAGTTAAAATTATAAACTTGGCTAAAGAAATCCATTTTTGGCTATTTTCCTAAATATTAAGAGAGTGGGGCCAAAGACACAGCTTTGAGAAGAATAGGTCATAGTTTGGAAGCCACACAGGAGAAGACCCTGTCCCACATACCAGATCAACTGAGTTTCTGGCAGCAGACACATCTTTAAAAGAACTTCTAGACTCTTAGTTCATAGGACAAAGTATATTTTGTTGTAAATGTGAATTATTTTTTGTGTTTGAACCATGATATCCATTTCTTGAGATAAAAATAGGGGGATCAGAGTTCAGTCCTCCATACCTGAAAGCTGACTGAATCCTTTATTTGAGAACTGAGGGTTGTCACTAACCTTTTTCTGCACAGTTTTCTCTTAATGCATGAAATACAACCATCTTCCAATACAAGTTATTATTGTATTGTGCTTTCCTTCTGGCCATCTCTTAAGGTTGTTTTCCATTCTATTTCTCTTCATACTGATTCCCCCCTTGGCATGCAGGGACATTTTCTTATGCCTCAGTGATTGTATCTCATGTGTTATTGGATTTGATTTTGATGAGCTGGTTTACTTCATGACCTCTGTGTTTTCCAATAGTTCCTTGAGGTCCTGAATATACCGAACCAGGTATACACAAACTGTGAAATAATTCCACTTCCCCCACACGCTTTGCATCCTTAGATCAGGGAAGCAATGTTAAAAGAACACCGTGCTTATGGACAATTGTAGATGTGCTTTATCACTATGCAAGTGCAGCCAATTTCCTGATGCGATTTCCGTACATGATGACACACATGTTTATTTCTCTCTCAGTGCCCCATCTGGCAGACTTTGAGGCTGTTCTTGAGCAAGCTAATTTACAGTTCCCATTAGCCATGCTTCAACTAAAACCAATTTATTTGTTTGAATAAATGCCTGGGATTTGAAAGTGCCTCCGATGATGAATTAGTATCTAGTCATCTTGGGAAATAAAAATAGTTAACCTTTGGGTAGCCCTTTTTATTTATTTATATTTGGTTGTCTCATGGCAACATATACTATAGACATTTTTAAGATTAAAAATAGATAAAATATAACAGTCTGGCTCTGCTTTTATTCTCTTTTAAATGCTTGGACTTAGTCCCTTTTGCAATTCGTTTCTGAACATCCCTTTAATCCTCAAAACAGTAAATAAAGGATTTACAGATTAGTTGTTTACTTTCATTTATGTCCACTTTTACATGCATTCTATTCTATTTCCACACTAAGCTGTGTTGTTCTCCTCAAAAATGTTGTAAATGCATTTTAAATATCTGTTTTTGAATATATATTTTACTAAGTAATAGATCACAGCCTGAATTAAAAATATCAATTGTACTTTATGGAATACTAAACACAGTTAATGAATCTTCAAAAGGCTATTAAAAAATCTAGAAACTTTTTATAAAGTTAAGGACGTCTGAACATTTTTTTCTTGTAAGAACATTTTTTTTTCTTGTAAGATCTCAGGAAAAGTGCTCATCTGGTTTATTTTAAGGAGGCTTCAGCTAAAGATAAGTTTGATCACCACTATACACACACACACACACACACACACACAATACATACAGAACACTTTTTTGTTTTTCTGCATAATTAATTAGCTAAAAGATGCCCTATGAAATTAACAAACTACAGGATTAAAAGAGTCAGCATATAACACAGAATTATAGAAATCTCAGAGCTGGAATATCCTTTAGAGGTCTTATAGTGCAAGCCCCTTCTCAGTATAGAATTTGCTAGAGCATCTCTGACAGATTTCCTTAGCTGGTGCCCACCACTACCTGTGGCAGCCTATTCCACTGACGACAACTCATACAGTCAAGAAATCCTTCCTTTTGTCTACCTTAAACCTTCTTTGTAGTTTGTAGCACTGTGGTCCCCAGTGCCCAGGACTTTGGTTCCCAGAACAGGACTCCAAATGGAATTTGACCAGGGTACTATATAATGGATTAATTGCTGCCCATGCTCTGAGCCCTATGCCTAAATCACAAGTTATGGCTCTTGCTTAACTTGTGGTTGACAAAGACACCAAGTTCCCCTTTGACATGTACTACTGCCAAGCCAGGTCTCCTGTGTCCTTTACTCATGCCTTGCATTCTTCCTAGTTAGATACTGAGCTTTACATTTTTTCACAGTTAAAACTGTGTTGTTCCCCACAGTTCATGTCTATCCAGTTCTTTCTGAAACTTCTCCTTGCATGTAAAAGTATAGTCCTCCCTCCTAGCTTTTTGTCATCTTCAAACCTGATAAGCCTCCCATCAATTCCCTTGTCCACATTGAACTGCAGTAGGCCCAGGACAGAGACCTGTGGTACTCCCTCAATACTTCTCTTGATGCTGGAGCCCTTAACTAGCACTTTGGGTATGGTAATTCAACCAACTGTTCAGTCCATCTAACAGTAGTTTCATCTACTCCAATTTCTCCACAGCAAGTCCTCCAGGCATTTTCAAAAATTATTGTGAGTGGTTTTGTAATATCCTCCATCAGTTCCTTCAGAACTATAGGATGTAATCCATCTGACACTAGAGACATGAATTAGTATAAATTAGCTAAGTTCTCTATTACCCCCTGATTGTCTACCTTATGCTGCAGTTTTTTTCCTTCTCCCAGTGGCAAGACAATGACTAGCTAAAGCTCCATTTACCTTCTCAGAGAAGAGAGGTGAAAATAGGAGGTAAGAAGGTCTGCCTTCTCAACATCATTCATTACCAATTTAGCATTTCCTCCTTGCAGTGGATCTACACCTTCTTTGACTTTTCTTTTGATTCTAATGCACACAAAGAAACCTATTAGTAGAGAATATATCTAGCTTAGGTTCAACTGATGGGTTCTCAGTGTTTGTCTGCAGACATTTCATTACCAGGCTAGATAATATCAGTGCATGGGAGAGTAGAATTTGCTGGTTGGTTGTATATAGCCTGCTCTGCAAGTCTTGGTTGGATGGGTTTCTTGATTAGGGATTTGTTTCTTCCCTGATTGTTTACCCTGGAGCTATTTCCTATTAATCTGGGTGTTGGTTGCTTGGGATGATGTGCTTTGGGCTGTTTGTTTCTTTCCTTGATTTTTTGTTGTATTTTTTAAATGGTCTTTTAAATGAATACATTCATTGTAATAAAAAGGTCCAAAGTCCACTGGATTCAGTGGGACTTACTCCTAAGAAAGTAAGGGTGGCAGCCTTCAGCTCACAGGGTCATCACAACAAATACATACTTTAGATATTTTATCAGCCAATGGAATTCATATACTGGGTTGCTACACTAAAGTAGCAGAAATCTTTGGAGACAGGATGTCATTCTGCATAATACTATCGATGCTGCAAGTTCATTATTGTTTATTTGTGCAAATATCTCACATGGACAAGGTACTATGCAGAAATAAAATGAAAGCATTTTGCCTAAAGACTTACACTTCACTGAGCTCATAATACAGACAATAGTATGATAACCTATTACTGGTTGGTGCACTCTATATTTCCAAAATTAGTTTGGCTGTAGCATAGTGTCTTTCTATGCTAAATATGGGATAAGCCCAAATCCTAAGAGCAAGAATACATTATATTTAAATGTTGGTGTCTTTTTTTGTTTATTACCGGTTCTTATATGCTACTTTCACTGAGTGAATCTAAGCAACTTACAAAGCAATGGCGATATCACCCAATAACTGACAATGTAAACAATGCAAATAAATATTATAACAAACATCTTTGACAGCAACAAAAAAAATCCTAATTATAATACTCCTAAAACAATAGTAAACAACCCCAACACATGTCCTAGGTACATACTCCATAACCTACTTCGTCCCTGAAAGCATGCTTAAACAGCCAGGTCTTGAAAAACTTTCTACATATTAACAATGAGAACACTATTTTTATTTCTGAGCATAGGATTGTGTGCTCAGACATTTAGACCACATTCTCTATTGGCAGAGAAGTTCATCTGATGCTGATTATTTGTACCTGTGATACCGGAGATTCAATCTGGGATCTTCCACAATCCAAGAGGCATGTAGCTTTGAGTTGGTGTATTTTCCAAAGGAGCATGGAATCTGAAGCTTTTTATTTCACTTTTTTTCAATGAAATCACATTTTTGTCAAATTGTATTATCATGTACACACTCTATTTCTTTATATTTTCTTAATACTCTTCCACCCTTCCCATTCTTCTGTAGGGTATTAAGAGCTTTGAAAAAACATTTTATTGTTTTACTGTATGATTTGATGGTTCTTTCTGATTTATTTTCTGTTTTTCTGATGTAGCTTACCTAAACCTGATTTGGGTTTCTTGTAATTGCAGGCTAGCCTCCCTTTTGACTTTGCAATTGTTTTGGACATTGGTAATTGGAAAAGAATCTGAAATTGGCCTTGAGTTCAGGCTTTCTGGATATTTTAAAACCAGAAAAAGTGTTTATCCTGTTTTGGTTTTCATAAAGGGTAGAGAGATTTGCATTAAATATGGGTTTTTTGTTTTTTTGTTTTTCCATTGGCAATGGCTTTGAGCATCCTTCTTGTGCTGTAGCTTTTACCACTCACTGTTTGCTGCAGGGGATAGAGAAGCAGGGAACACACAGAAAATGTCACAGCTGAAAGGTTTTCTGTAATCCTGCAACATATGTTAAACATTAAAGCTTCTTCAGCAAGTCTGATGTGCTCACTGTCATCATGGGACCAGCAGTTAAAGCGCCCCAGTGCTGCCAGGGAAACGTTATCCTGGCCCTAATTGAGAGTGACTTAACTAATGTTTCATTTCCTAATTAGTCCTTGTCAGCTGCTGGAAGGCCATGGATGTTGCTGGTGGCTTGGGGCCCATCCTTGCTGCAGCTGATGTTGTTCCAATAGTCGGCAGCTTTGGGAAGATCTGCAAAGTAGGTCCGATGTTGGAGGACAAACTATAACATAAAAGAGAGGGCTGTAGTACTTCCATAAACAGTGCAACACTAAGAAGGAATTGCAACAGGATTGGTGACAGGGTTGGCACCCTCTGGGTTCCTCTGATCAAGCAATGCCATTTTGGGGGGACCCAGGAAGTGCATCTTCTCTGTCATAGTGGAATGAGGTTCCTTCTAAGATCCAGGTGGCTCTCACCCTGATGGTGTTCCAAAGGGCTTTAAAGGCCTGGCTGTTCTCCCAGGCATTGAGGTAGGGTGACTGGAGCCTCTTAGGGGTATTTGACGTGTTTGTGTTGTTGGCTAAATTTGCCATATTGTCACTAGTATGTATGTATGTATGTATGTATGTATGTATGTATGTATGTATATTGTATTTTTATGCTGTCAGCTGCCCAGAGTCAATTGAATTTGGGTGTATGCAAGTCGAATAAAATAAATAAATAATAAACAAGGTAAACTAAACATACAAGTAGTAGCACATACATACAATTCTGTTGGCGTGTACATGATTAGGTAAGGGTATCAGATATTTCCAGTTACTCTATTGCTCAATCTAGCCAGCAGGAAAAAACGATAAAATGATGATAAAATCCATTCCAAGTTACTTCTAGGAGTACTTAAATAAAATTTGGTTACAATCAATTGAGTTCATCTTCAGAGATAGATGAAATAAGTTGAAATCCAATTGCAGAATTCAGGAAACTGAAATTTGCACATCAGAGGCTCACCTTTCCCCACTATAAATTCTTCATGCCTTTCTTCAAATAAAGCTCAATGTTATATGGGAATGCTATAATTGCAGAAAGCAGCAACTGGGGAGGAACTAAGTGGAATTATTTGGATCAGGGCCAAAGAAGAAGGGAAACAAAATTCCCTTCCCTCCCAAAATTGCTATGAGCAAGAGAAGGAGAAAACATACAGGCACAATATGAACAGCTTCTGGACATAATGGAGGAAAACATAATCTACAAATGATTATTCAAGCAAGGGCAGGATTTGATACATACTTTACAACTGCAATAAAAATAACACCACCACCACCATCACACCACCCTTTTGTTCCTGAATTTTTTACTTACTTGGGAATCCCAAGTATACGGCATATAAAATTGTGCCAACTTTATGTCTTTTAGAGGAATAAAACTGTCAAAAGTCTGTTTCCAAGCATGTTTTATGTCCAATCTGCAATTGCAAATCTTCTAAACTAGTTCTGATAAGATATTATTTTATCTGTTGTACTTGCCATTTATGGGACCAATATAACTGCAAACTCCCTATATTTTTCCAACTTATAAAAGTTGATAAAGTGAATCACGCCTACCCTTTGTTCATTGTTATTACCATGACTTCTATTATAGGGCATATGTGCTAACATCAGTCTCAACCATCTTCTTGCATTTTGGTACCCAGGCTTTTTTATTCATCTCACATCATCTGCATCATGCTTCCCATATTCAGTATAGCACTGCAATCACCCCTATAAATGGAGCTGAAGTGCCCACATTCTTTAGGTGCTCCCTGTTCAAATAAGGAGCATGACTTTGCACAGATGAGCTGAATACCTTAGACCAGTGTTGTCCAAACTTGGCCACTTTAGGATGAGTGGACTTCAACTCCCAGAATTCCCCAGCCAGCATGGCTGGCTGGGGAATTCTGGGAGTTGAAGTCCACTCATCCTAAAGTGGCCAAGTTTGGACAACACTGCCTTAGACCCTTCTTCTGACCAAGTACAGATAATATTTGTTTCCATGTTCAGGTAGCATCCACTATTGGGGAACTATCACTGCTGCCTTCCCGGTCATCCTCCACATTTCACATTTGTGTATCAAAGGATTTCTGAATACTTTGTAAAACTACCTCCACATACACAGATTGTTAGATTAATTACAGAAATGTCTCCACCTCTGGGGTGAATTCCTGTTTAATTAATACTTATGCAGAAAGTCTGGGATATTCATTTATCTTTCTTAACTGCATAGCTAGCCACCCATGTCAGGTGGGTGCTAGAAATGCCAACCTGGCTACTACCTAAATAGCAGGAATATTTTTCAGGTTCTCTATGCTCTACACCGTGCTGCTACATGTGCTCTGAAACTGAGAAATAGCAAATATTAATTCCCAGGATGTTTCTTTTTTCACATAATGCATCTTTTTCTCCCCTCCCCTTACCCCAGGAGGTTTGCTGTTGAAACTCAAGTTTCTCATATAATATCTGACAACAAATTGTGCCCACAGCAAGATGCAAAAATAAATCAGCTACCTAATTTTAGCACGCTTCAAGGTGTACAGTCATCTCTAATGGTAGTAATATGCTCAAGTCCCCAAATGGTAACTTACTTTGAAAGGATGTTTCCTGCCTCCCATTCTGGCACCCTCACCTCCAAGGGATGTGCTGATGAAAGCAATAATGAAGGTACATCTTGACTTAACTTAATGTAGCAGAGAGGGTGAAGGGGAAAAAAAGCTAATAGGCTGTACACAGAAGCAAAATGCAGGACCTGATAAGCAAAGTCATTTTGCCTGGGGATCCCCAAAATGGGAAAGGAACATCCAAAAATATAGACACATTAGCCTCTGGGTATACAACTGGCTACAAGCTTTTATTCCCAGTGCAAAGGAATTATCCAAAGTGTGTCTTGGTGGGTGGGGGGGACTCTCTTACAAAGAAATGATTCTTTGACAGCAGGGAAGGAAGAGCATTTTATCAAATATATGCCAAAGATGAAAGTCAAAAGAAGATGCAGCAAAGGAAAGCAAAGGGTAATGTGGTTTTCCTTTATAACAGTCCCATATTTACAGCTACTAGTGGAACTATTTCTGGCAGGCTGAACGGAAAAAAAATCTTTATCTTGGCCTGGTCTTACCCATGTTTGAAAAAATCAATGGTGCCAGTTTGTTTTTGTTCTGTGTTAGCTTGTCATGCCAATGTTTCTGTAGCTTGTCATTCTGATAATCCTCACTGAATTAAACTAAATTGTTCTCACCCAGAGGGTTCTGCTAAGCAAACATCCATCTGATTCAAAAGGATGTGCCCTATATAGGAGCACAGACATTGGGAGTGACACAATTTGCAGCGTTCTTCAATTCATATACATGTAAATGCACGTACACATACATGTATGTACACATAGTGATAAGAGGAGTAGTCTCTTATGTAATATGTGGAATGTAAATCTTTAGGAATAGACAGGCTGGGGTAGGATTGGTTGCCTAATAGTTGTTACATATTTCAATTTATCATGCTGATTTTTGCTAGTGTATTCACCAAAGTCATTTTCAAGCACAGAGATTGGACGGCATTCCAAAACATCTCCAATTTACCTGAAACTGTCTCTTTTAAGAATGGGAGGAGGAAATTCACAAAGGTTAGACATACAATCCATTGCTAATTAATAAGCAACATAAGTTCTTTCTCTCAACTTCCATTTGTTCCCTCCTCTAAACAGTACAGTGGGGCTTCATCACTGGCACAGTGAAAAGACTGTGTGCCAAAAAAGTGTGCACCAGATTTAGCTGAATCTTGTATCCAGAACCAAAGTGGCCTGATTCAAATGCATTCAAGAGAAGTTTGATTTAAAACGGGGCTCCTCTGAAACTGACCACTTCCAGTTTTGAACCTCCTAAACCTTTTGTAGGGATCTGAAAGCCCACAGAGACAGAAATAATATATCTGCAAAATATGATACATTTCTCACCAAACCCTCTATATAAGGGAATTTCCAGGGATTAGAAAAGAGAGAAAGCGAAAAAAGAGTATAGAATTTTCTTGTATTAATTCCTCTACTTAAGAATAGGAAAACCACTGGTTTTAATCATCCTTATATTTCTTATGTATTTCATTCTTTTTTATCCTAAGAAATGCAGTATAACCATTATTTGAATTCTGAACCCAAATGGCTTCTCTGTTAATTTATATATAATTTTTATTAAAGAAATTTTTAAAAGAATAAAAACAATACAAATACAATACAAATTTTGATAAGGAAAGTAAAGAGAAGTAATGAATAAGTTAAAAAAAGTACAAAGAAAAAAAATAGAAAAGAGAAAGAAAAGAAAAAGTTATAAAGAAGCGGCTTCCGGTCTTCTTTAACAGCAGTTACAAGTACATTTATATTTTACTCTCTCTCTCTAAGGTTGCAACATAATTTCCTTCTTTCCATAGTCTACCTTTTCTAATCATCAAAACCATAAATTACAAGTTCATTTTTTTCTTTTTTCAGCAAAAGTCCATAAGGGTTTTCCAGTCACTAATACATGTAGTTATTGTCCTTTCTCTAATCAAACAAGTCAGTTTTGCCATCTCTGCTAATTCTGTCATGTTCACCAGCCAGGTCTTTCCATTTTTTCTGCATATAATAATCTTGCATTTATCATATATAAAAACTATTTCCATAACCAAACCATAACCATAGCCCTCACCAAGCCTTGCAGCTTTTCTAGTAGTTGTCATTCTTTTATTTATAATTCAAAAGTAGAAGTAAATCAATTACACTGAGGATAGTAAAAAGCAAGTTTCTCCTTTTTTTTCCTGTTTCACCTTTCCTAAACTCTTAAGGCTTTAGTCCAATCTATCTTTCTGTAGTTTTAATGAAACAGTGGATCTCATGTTACACTTATCTACTTGTTTTGTAAATTCCACCAATGGTCTTTTCCCTTTGATGTCAAACAATGTTGTCCAACAATCAACATTACCACAAAGGTCTGGGCTATTTATTTAATAAATTCCAAATAGCACCAAAAGCACTTTTGCCAAAATATTAATCTTTCACATTTGTACAGTCCCCTTTATCTGTTGTTAAGCTCTTTGCTGTTGTTTTAAAGTCTTTTTAAAAATATTATTTTCCTCTTTGCTTTAATTTCTATAAGTCAGAAAAAAGGCTAAGGTTGTTTTCTTTGACCCCTATTTTCCAAGACCTCTTTTCAACTGTAAATGGATTGTGTCCAAAAGTGATTTAAAAAGTAAGGGTCAAATTTAGTGTCCTTTAAAAGTCTGCACTTGTGTGTGCGAGAGCATGCTGTTTCTCTCTCAACCCCTGCCACTCTACTCAGGAGAAAACCGCAGAATTTCCACCCCGCAGTGTCTTCACAAGGAGCAGCAGTCCAGGGTGCAGGTGGCTGATCTCTTGGTCTCTCCTTTATCCGGAAAGACTTTGCTGGCCAGAAATCACTGCTAGCTGCTGTTCACTGCCACAGTACCATCTCTGTTCCTTCAGAGATGTCTAGTCCACCATTGAACCTCACCTAAAAGCCACTGTGAATTTATAAATAAATACAATTTCTGTTTATCCTGATTTCTCATTATGTCAACATGGAAAATACCTCTCAAGGCACTGGGATCCATGAAGCCAAGTTATATTATTCCTAAATAAATGTTAGTACAGTTCTAGTAAGTGTCAATAATTTGCTAAATATTGATAAGCATCCTTCTTCAAGTTGGTGCCTTCCTGAAGTGTTAGGACTATAACTGTATTTTATTAAATACATTTTCATAAACAGTAATTGGAAGTTCTATAAAATGGTTAATTCATATGCATTTAATATTAAATATAAATGCCTGGTGTCAGTGCCAGTTGTTAATAGATTCTCCTCTCCTCCAGCTTATGATAGATAGATGACTGTGTTTTACTAGGTAATCAGGATACCCTATCCCTAATGTTAATTAGTATAACTTTTTATACTTTGTATTGGCTTGTAACTTTTGTTAGTTGCCTTAGAGCTTACTGAAGCAGAAATATGATCACACAAATAATCTCCACCAGATATGACTTTTGTGTAGGATGCATGAGTTCTGTTACCCTGAGGACTGCACCAGTGACATGTCACTCTAGAAGCATGATATTGTCACTCTAGAAGCAGAAGAAGCAAAGCTCTGCAAGCTTTAAAGCATCCATTTCCCTTCTTACGCCTCCCCAAAACACATGAACACGTACACAAGTTCACATTTTGAACCATAAGTGAGACTATTTATTTATTTATTGTATTTATATAGCCACCCATCTCACACAAAGTGACTCTTTGCATCTGTATAGCAGAATAAATGTATATCATACACTTAAATTAAGCTTCTCCTGAGAAGGCCTTTCTGTTTTATTGCATGTAGTTCTGCTGATGTTTCTAAAAAAAATGACAAGGGCTTTCTTGATTAGACTTTCAGTGGTTGTGATGCTACTATGGTTACTGGGCTTATGCTCTCATGCCTTGATAGCTTTGAAAACATAACATAGGAAAGACTATTCATTTGTCTTTTTCCCAGTGAAAGTAGACATTGAATACAACTGCTATAGCCCATCAAGATAGCGGGGAGTTTTAATATCCTAAGCTATAATGGACCTTGGTATTGATTTACTCTGGTTTGTGAATCTAACGATTGTGGTTTTTTCACTAATTCAACTTTATTTATGATCAAAGATCAATAAATGATGGTTGAGCAAACCATTGGTTAAGCGCAATGTGTGAACCTAGAATCAGGGTATACATACATACATACACACATACAGGGTATACCAAAAGTCAGGTCCCATAGACAAAGTCAGGCCTCATAGACAATTTTTTATGTAAATTATATTAAATGTTCAGATTGGTTGCCATTTTCTTCTAAACATTTCCTTATTTGTTTGATGTATGACCTTTGAACATTCCTAAGTGCATGAATATTTTCTATGAAAAAAAATTAATAAAACTTATTGAGACTAGCCCATGGGAGGAAGGAGGGAGGAATGTGTATGTACACACACATACAAACACACATATGCACATACACAGACTTAACTTTTTACATATTTGCAATTGCTTTAAAAAAAAACAAAGATAATGTCGGACACGTTTCCAAATCAAGAGATCAATTGGGGAATAAATGTATTACACTTGACTACTTCCTGTCTATGTACAAAAGGACTCTTCCTGCTTGCCCAGTAGAACTCCAGCACAGATGCAGGTCCCTTCCAAGGGCTTTTAGCATAAATACCTATTCTTTCTTAGGTCACTATTGTTTTTAATTTTATATAAATTCAACATAGCACTTTGTATCACTTGCTTCTGATTTTACAGCAATTGTATATCCCCTGGGCATAGTCTCACAACTGCAAGACTATGGGGCAATGACCTAGATTTTTTCCTAAAAATGCAATAGCTGAACAGTTTGGTAGAAGCAAATTCTGAGTAATTCATGTGGATGCTTCTGTTAAAAGATATACACTGCTGCTGTACCATGTGTAGGATAAGGATGTTCTTTGAATGCAAGCATAGCAAAAATAGGAAAGAACTCGTAAATCAACATACTCAATTTTAATCACTAAATAGTACATAATAGTCTATATATGCAGGGCTGTGTTACACTGTTTCCCAAACTTATTTGGTCATGGAATATTTGGAGGTTTCAAATATATTGATGGAATGCATGCTAATACAGAGAAAGGGGGGTTAGATTGAAAAAAAAATAGAACTTAAAAAAAAATAATATATACTTAAATAACAGTTGAAATTTGAATCAGTAAAAATTTTTGTTGTTGTTCAGTCGTTAAGCCGTGTCCGACTCTTCGTGACCCCATGAACCATATTGCGCCAGGCCTTCCTGTCCTTCACTGCCTCCCTGAGTTTGCTCAGTTTCATGCTCATTGCTTCAGTGATGCTATCTAACCATCTCATCCTCTGCCGTCCTCTTCTCCTTTTGCCTTCAATCTTTCCCAGCATCAGGGTCTTCTCCAAAGAGATCTCTCTTCGCATTAGGTGACCAAAGTATCTGAGCTTGAGCTGCATTATCGATCCTTCCAATGAGCAATCAGGGTTGATTTCCTTTAAGATTGACTGGTTTGACCTCCTAGCAGTCCAGGGGACTCTCAAGAGTCTTCTCCAGCACCACAGTTCAAAGGCATCAATTCTTCGGTGCTCAGCCTTCTTTATGGTCCAGCTCTCACAGCCATACATTACTACTGGAAAAACCATAGCTTTGACTATGCGGATCTTTGTCGGCAAGGTGACGTCTCTGCTATCAGTAAAAATAAAGAATGACAATTTCAAGCAGGCAGCCTCATCAGCAACTTTACTTCTATATGTAAAAGAAGTGCTATGTGTTGACCACCTTTTTCTTCACCCAAAATCTCATTAATGTGTAAGCCTTTCCAATTCAATTGATCACAAACCCATTGAATATTACAATATTAATATGGTAGCTATGTAATGCATAATTAGTCAGGAAGCTAATATAGGACTGATCGTCCCACCACAGAGAAATCAAAATGACTTAAGTTTGTAACTTTCTGTAAGCTGAAAAATACTTCTAAAATAACAAAAAACGCAATCAAATCCTCTCACCCATCTAAAATACTCAATTGACAGGCAACTAAGACTTTTTTTTCAGTAAAGTACTAGTCTGCTTTTGGAAAACAATATTTCACAAAACACACCTTGGGAAACCCTGATCTAGAAAGCTATCAAAATCAATCTCCCCCAGCCTAGTGCTTATTAGATAGGTTGGAATACAACTCTCAGTAGGCCCCAGGTAGCATGCATTAGGTGAATTAGAATTTTGTTTCTCATCCTGAATTAAATGACAACTCAATTCACTTCTGGAGTTAGGCAGAATGATTTCCAGGTCAGAAGGAATGATCCCCAGGCAGGTCTGAGCTAAAGAATTCTTGATTGAATAATAAATGGTTTACCTTTCTCTAGAGTGGTTTGTATTTCCCATCAGATATTTAAGGAAGAAAAGAAGCTAACGTTCTGTATAGCCCATTAGGAAATTGCTGCTGCTTGTAACTTTCTGCAATAAAACATTCATCCTCTTGATTCCTACCCAGGTGTTTTCTTCTCTCCTTGCATCAGTGAAGTTGCTTGACCTCTTTGGCCTCTTGTAAAAGTTCTGAACAAAAACACAGCATAATAAATCCCCATCTCATCATGGTTGCCTGTCAACTTGAAGCCCTACAGTGAGGTGAAGTGGAAAGGAGGGGGTTGTGTCTTCTTACCTAACCATGCTGGATCTCTAATGCTACTTTAGCACACCACACACTAGTGTTCTGTTTTTAATTAGTTACGTGGTGTGATAATTAAGTAGTGTTTCTCTACAATTTTCCTCTTGTTGCTGAACTGAGAGGTGGGAGTTCTTCATGGAGGGAAGATGGAAGTTATTTTAACATTCCAAGTAATTGTGACCCTGGAGAAAAACAGCAAGTAAAATTCAAACTCTCTAAGGAAAGGGTAGGGTTTTGGGGGTTTTTTTCCCCTGGTTAGGCACTTCCTCCCCCAGCATGTAACCGCATTTCAGATTTACTCCTTCTCCTTGCAAATTCTCAAAGGGAAATAGAAGTCTCCCTTGAAATGAAAGTTGTATACATTTTGAAATCCTGGAAAGCCAAGGGTGAGGTTAAACTTTGCTTAGATTGACAGCTAACTAGAATAGTAGAAAAAAGGCATCATATTGAATAGCCCTTCATTGTACAAAATAACATAACATTGAAATTCAAAAAGTAATGGTAATGAGCTACCGATAAGTAAAGAAATGCTGTTTGGGGTACCATTGAACAGAAGCACTGGATGCAGATCAAGCTTCTAGTATTAGAAGCCTGGACTGCCAAAAGTTCAGGATGAAGGTATATTGCTTGAGATGTCTTTTGAAAATGTAAAAAAACAAAACAAAAGACAATGATTTCCTAGCAGATATACCATGGTAATGTAAACTGCTATTTAGGATCCAGTGCAGTTAACACAAAAAGCAAGATCAGCTAGAATTTGGCAGAGTTGTGTATTTACTAAGACCCACTATTTCTGCAACTGCCAAGAGACTTCTGAGTCTTGCTGCTTGTCATACTTGCTCACTTGTCTGTCCTTTCCCTGTATCCAAAAAGAGTTGATGATGAAGAAAAGCAGGGAAATTAGTACTTGGTACTGACTTTGATTGATTACATGCCATCAAGTCATTGTTGACTCCTAGCGACCACATAGATAGTCTCCAGGATGACCTGTCCCTAACTTGTCCTTTCAGGTCTCCCAATGGTGCACTTATCACCTCTCTCTGTAACTAGTCCATCCACCTTGCTGCTTGTCATTCTCCTCTTTTCTTTCCATACATCTTTCCCAGCATTAGAGCATTCCCCAGAGATCTAGGTCTTTGCATAGTGTGTCCAAAGTAGGATTAATTTGAGCCTGATCATTTGTGCCTTGAGTGAGAACTCTGGGTTGATTTATTAATGATCCATCAGTCTGTTTTCTTAGCTGTCTATGGAATTCTCAGGATTCTTCGCCAACTCTTCTGCAATTCCAGCTCTTCCTATCCTGCTTTTTCAATGTCCAACTTTCACTTCCGTAGATTTTCATGGCTTGCATGATTATACATATATACATACATACATACATACATACATACATACATACATATTTTACATAGATAACAGCTAGTTAATAGAGAACTAAAAAGATATACAAAGAAAAGAGAGAGAGAGAGAGAGAGAGAGAGAGAAGAGAAAGACATATAAAAGGTGATTTCCACCTCCAAACAGTATAAACATTTACAGAAACTTAAGACTTTCTCTATTATTACCAAAAAAACACTTCTTCTTCCCATTTGTCATCCCTTAATAATAGCCAAATTATAAAAAATTCATCAATCTTACACAGCAAAAGCAGTAAGAGTACCAGTAATAATAACCCATATATTTTAATGTTGAGCAAATAAATCCATTATGCATTTTAACTATAGCTTTCTCTAATAAGTGAAACATAAAAGATTTATCCCCATAGGCATAAAATACCAACAATAGTAACATATATATCTTAGACTAAATCAAATAGGTCCCTTTTACCTATAACTTTCTCTAATAAATTGTCAGGCCCAGCCCAAGAACAACAATCAATTAGTCCAATCTGGTACAGTTACTTTATTTGCTTACACCTTATAGACAGAATCTTGCCAAACTAAATCTATACAACACCAATTAGTGGATACACCCTGTGAGGTTCTAGGGAGTGGCTATCCTGAACCTCTTACTCTTCTCATGCTCCCCCTGTGGACTTTGTTGTCTTTTGCCCTGCTGGAATGCCACCCCTCCTTCCTGACAGCCTTGATCTCCCACATCACTCTCCTCCTTGTAGATACATTCCCCCACATAAATAGAACACGAGAAAGTTTATCCCGATTTAAATCCTCATCATACAAACCTGGTCATAATAAAAGATTCTAATAGTAACAACCCAGAATTACAATTTATACAATTTAACCCTGAATAAATAAATCCACTTTGAATTCCTTTTTCTTCTTTTTAAAAGGTTTGATCTTCAGCCACTTCTTTAAATAAAGTTGCACATAATAATCTCTTGTCATTTTCTCCCTGTTTTCATACTTCCTTTCTGCGGACCCAAAATAAGATGGCTGTCAGAGTCACTCTTCTGATTTATAATCTGAATATCCCCTTTAATTGTTAAAACATCATCTAGCATAACATGTAGGTCCCATGTAGCTTCTTTGTCCATGACACTCTTATAGTCAAACTTTTGAAAGTCCCTTTTCAAGTCCACAACATCTTCCATGTCTTCCATATCTCTTTTATAGTCTGACAGTTTTTTAAAGTCAATTTTAAGATCCCTACTCAAATTATCCTCAGCCTCTGTTTTATTCAATAAAAACTTTTCTTTTTCTATAACCTCTGTTAACTGTTCTTTAGGCGTATCAGAAAGTTTTAAAAATGAGTCCTGAACACATTGTTCCCAGAGCAACTTAAATTCTTCTATAGTAAGATAATATTCCTCCATTATGTTAGTATCTTCTCCTTTAATTACTCTCTGGTACCCTTTAGTTAACCTTCAAAGCCCAGTCTTATCTTTTGTTTCTTTTCAGAGTCAAAACTTTCCCATATTAAGGTTTCTTACAGTTAATTCTAAAATATTCAACTGTATTTTTATAAAATTTAAAATAGCCCATTTAAAACTATTTTTTCAAATCCATCTGGCCTTAACTGTCCAGAGTCAAGATTCTAAAGACCCTTTTGCTGTTTCAAAAATTAAGGTTTTTTTTTTTCCTTTTCAATCTTTAAACTTACTTAAATCTTGTTTCTTCAAGAATAGAAGGAAATTCTCCCAGGATGCAGCAACTTGCCTTTCAGAAGGTTTTTAATTCCAAGTAAGCTGTTAATATGTAGTTTCCTTTAAAAGAGGAAAGTCAATTAAAAAGAGGAAATGTATGCAAAGGCTCTGAGATGTTTCCTGTGACTCCTAGAGTGCTCAACACACTGGAGATCGCTAATTTGCGATCTCTTCACAGGGAGCTTCTGTAAGGAGTATTTGTGGTGATCCAATCATCTCCTTTGTCCAGAGATGGTTCCAAAGAGCTGGATCCTTTGTCAGCTCCTCTTAACTGCCGGCCATCACGCTGCAAAAACAGAGCCATCTTCAATCTGCCATTACTTCCCTGGAAGCCCATGGCTTACATGATTTTGATCTCTGTAAGTATAAACACATCATGCCATCTGACTATCTTTTCCAAGGCCTTCATGGCTACTTTACCAAGTGCTAGTCTGCAGCATATTTCTTGACTGCTTGTTCCTTTGTTGTTGATGGTTGATCTAAAAGGCAGAATCTGTCCACCACTTAGACATCTTCACTGTCAATTCTAAGACTGGCTGTTGCACCTGTTGTCATTAGTTTGATTTCTTTATATTTAATTTTAGTCCTATTTTTCACTGTGCTCCTAGAATTTTGTTACTAAACCTTACAGATCCTTTGCATTTTTGGCTATTAGAGTAGCATTATCAGCATTGTTGTTGTTGTTGTTTAGTCGTTAAGTCGTGTCCGACTCTTCGTGACCCCATGAATCATATTGCGCCAGGCCTTCCTGTCCTTCACTGCCTCCCTGAGTTTGCTCGGTTTCATGCTCATTGCTTCAGTGATGCTATCTAACCATCTCATCCTCTGCCGTCCTCTTCTCCTTTTGCCTTCAATCTTTCCCAGCATCAGGGTCTTCTCCAAAGAGATCTCTCTTCGCATTAGGTGACCAAAGTATCTGAGCTTGAGCTGCGTTATCGATCCTTCCAATGAGCAATCAGGGTTGATTTCCTTTAAGATTGACTGGTTTGACCTCCTAGCAGTCCAGGGGACTCTCAAGAGTCTTCTCCAGCACCACAGTTCAAAGGCATCAATTCTTCGGTGCTCAGCCTTCTTTATGGTCCAGCTCTCACAGCCATACATTACTACTGGAAAAACCATAGCTTTGACTATGCGGATCTTTGTCGGCAAGGTGACATCTCTGCTTTTTAATATGCTATCTAGGCTTGCCACGGCCTTCCTCCCAAGGAGCAAGCGTCTTTTAATTTCATGGCTGCAGTCTCTGTCTGCGGTGATCTTGGAGCCCAAATAAATGAAGTCTGTTACTGCTTCCATTTCTACCCCTTCTATTTGCCAGGAATTGATGGGTCCAGATGCCATGATCTTAGTTTTTTTAATGTTGAGTTTCAAGCCAGCTTTCGCACTCTCCTCTTTCACCCTCATCAAGAGGCTCTTTAGTTCTTCTTCACTTTCTGCCATTAGGGTGGTATCGTCTGCATATCTGAGGTTGTTGATGATTCTCCCTGCAATCTTAATTCCGGCTTGTGATTCTTCCAGCCTGGCATTTCTCATGATGTACTCTGCATATAGGTTAAATAAGCAGGGTGACAGTATACAGCCTTGTTGTACACCTTTCCCTATTTTGAACCAATCGGTTGTTCCATGACCGGTTCTAACTGTTGCTTCTTGGCCTGCATACAGATTTCTCAGGAGACAGGTAAGGTGGTCTGGTACTCCCATCTCTTTAAGAATTTGCCACAGTTTGTTGTGGCATTATCAGCATAGCACAGATTATTGCTATTTCTTCCTCCAGTTTTAAAACCATGCTCATCTTCTTCCAATCCAGTTTCTGTTAAAATATATTCAGCATGTAGGTTGAATAAATGAAGTGAGGGTATACAGCCTTGTCACGCTCCTTTGCCAAACTGGAACCAATCTGTTTCACCATGTACTATGGCTTCCTGACCTGCATATAAGTTTCTCATGAGGACAATGAGATGTTCTGGGAGTCCCATTTTTCTAAGCAAATTCCACAGCTTGATGTGGTCAACACAGTTGAAGGCCTTTCTATAATCAGTGAAGCACACAGTGACTTCTTTTTGGTATTCTTTGGCTTTCTCAGTTATCCTGTGTGCAGCAACAAAAAAGCCAGCTTTTTTTTCCCCCTGTGAGGATCCCCTTATTCAGTAAGTGCCATCATGGGAAATATAATATTCCTTTACAAGGGTGATATAGTTTTATTTTGCTGTTTTATTCTTCAGTTTTATATGCAGTTAAAATGGGGGACCCACCCAATAATAATAATTGGGATTATTGTGTATAAGACAGGTGAACATATAAGTCTATAAATAAATAATAAATAAGCAGACCCTGAAAGCAGTGTTGGCTGATATATTATGTACAGAAAGAGGGAGACTAAGGATCCACCTACATCTTCAGTAAATACCATGGCAGAAGTTAAAAAGGCAAACTATATATTGCAATATAAAGATATACATATGAATAAATCTAAAACAGCTGAGACCATAACACTTCAAAATATCATAAGAACTTCAAAACATCATAAGAACTCATATTAAAACATTTCCCTCATTTTAACTGCATATAAAATATTTTTGCAAAACTTCAAGGGATAGATACCTACCCAGTAGGTAGTCAGGCAAAGCGGTGATAATAATGCAGTACCAAATCATAGTGCTTCTACAATCTGCAGATCATTCTATTTGGGAAACAGATGGTGATTCTGTGAGCCTTGCCCATTCTGCACACATATGAACAGTTATATTACTGTGGAAGAGATACAGTAGATGCAAGTTTTTGTTAGGTTATAAAATTAAATGCAATTTGGTAATGAACTCTGCAACCACCTCTTTCTTAAATCTGTTCAAAATAATCTCCATTTGGTAACTCCCCAATTACAGATCAATTAGGCCAATAGGAGTCTTAACATGCTGTGGGCAAATAGTTGCTTTTAGAGATACTGTATAGACACAGATGGTAGTCCTGGAAGAGGGTTTTTTTTTTTCCCCCAGAAAACACCCTACAATCCAGAAATAAATTGAAATAATTAAATGCACATTTCATACAGTTTTATTTAAGTTCATTGTTTGATCACTAGAAATCACGTTTCATGAGCTTTCCTACCTTGTAATTAGTTCATTCTTCTAGTAATGGATAAGTTAGTTCTTCATGGGCCATGATGATTCTTCATACCTTCGGACTGAAGTGATTTTTTGTTACCTTCCTTATGATGTTGCTTGTTGGTTATACAATTATGCTCATGCTATTTGTCAAAATCTTTAGATGTTTCCAACCAAGACTTGTTTTTCTTAGTGTTGCCATTTGCTCTGGGAAAACTTACCTTTAGCAAAAAGTCATTTGTCTGTTAATAAAACTGATTGTGAAATAGAAATACAGTGGTACCTCAGGTCACGAACTTAATTCGTTCCGCGACTCTGGTCGCGACCCAAATTGGTCGCGACCCGAATCAAATTTTCCCATAAGGTTCAATGTAAATACGGTTAATCCGTTCTGACCCCTATGAATTTGGTCGCCAACCGATTTTGGTCGCCAACCGAATCAAATTTTCCCATAAGGTTCAGTGTAAATACGGTCAATCCATTCTGAACCATATGTATTTTTTTTAAAACCACAAAAATATGAAACAAAGTACAGTACAGTACAGTACAGTACAGTACAGTATGAAGAGAGAGAACACTAACCTTGCTTGAGGCGACTTCTGGCGTGGAGGACAGGAAGGCGGGTGGGGAGGCAGTTATTGTTTGGAGGGAGAGTCCTTCTCCCTACAGGAAGCCACGACCACGTGTCACAGCAGGGAAAATGGCCGCGGATCCTGTTCGTCACCCGATGCGGAGTTCGCAAACGGAAGCAAAATTTTGCGAACGGTGCTGTTCGTGAATCGAATTGTTCGTGAACAGAAGCGTTCGTGAACCAAGGTACCACTGTATCATTTCTCTTCCTATTATCTTGGAATAATAAACTTTAAAGCTGTAAAAGCAGTGTAAACTTTAGTGTAAGCTGCTTTACACTTTAAACTTTAGTGTAAGCTGCTGATGGTGATGGTGATGGTGATGATGATGATAACCACTAAATTGTTCTGTGAGCAATACATCAGTTAAAACTAAGGAAATGTATATGGCTTGTGCACAGGTGTTAATATTCTTCAGTCTTTAGTATTCAGAAACCAAGTCAACTTTATGTTGGCCTAGTCTGTAAGGCTTTTATGGTAAAGCAATTAACCCAACAACAGTAGACAGAGTGGGTATGTCAATCAATTCTGATTCCAGAGATCAGCCTGGGAAATTATATAGGCAGGAGAGAGAGAGAAACCAGAAATTGGGAAATAGTGATTCTGCCCTACTTCCAGTTTGGCCAAATACATGAAACCTACTCATTCTTTATTCTCTCCTTCATCACCTCTTAAATGTCAGTCTTATTATAACTTGCAAATACTATCTTAAGAAGGTTGGCATAAAGACTTAGCAACTACTGCACAACAAAGTGCTGGATACCTCTTCTGAAATTGCTGTCTCAGACTGTTCATTTTCATGAACTTGTTTCTCTCCACTCTACTACAAATTATCTATGAATACTGACTGGGGCAGGAATACAACTAAGGGTGGTAACCTAACCTAATCTTCATTTTACTAAGAAGTCTTATATGAGAGTCTTCATTGACACAAGCTGTGATGGGAGATGGCCAATATTCACAGACCCATTGTTCACAACCATGGCATATGAAGGATTGGAACTTGGATGATAAGGGGATATACAGTAAAAAGTATGAACTAATAGATAAAATTAAAGAAAGAAAATAGGTTTGTTGTGTGTTTGTGAAACTAAGAAAAAGGGAAGGATGTGGCAGATCTGAATAAAGATGGAGCAGTTAAAATTAAAAAGAGGTAAAGAGCAGACCAATTGTGATGGAAATAAAGTACTCTGGAAGTATGTGAAAAAGGCTAAACAGAGAACCTCTACCAGAATAAGTAGAATTAAAAATAAACATGACAAAATGTTTTGGATGTACCTGAAGCCAAGGAATGCTACAAATATTATTCTGGAGATCTGTATGAACATGTAAGTGATAGGTTGCACAAATTGAAATTACCTGAAAGAGGTGTAATAAATGTAACAAGAAAAATGGATAGAAAGAGGTGTGGAAATGTTGAAAAATGGTAAGGCTGGAGGTGTAAATGATCTCATGGTAGGAATGTTAAAATATGAATGTGGTTTGCTTATGGAGTGGATGGGTCAAGAGGAAGGGGAAATTAAAATAGAGAAAATCATGTTTGGATGGATTTAATTGATTTTGTTTATTACTTCATACTCTTTTCCTGCACTTTGTTCAATGTTGCTTATACTGAGAAGGGACTAGTGTTGATTGGCATGGATGTGTGTATTAAATTTATATTCCATGATTCCTCCAAAAAGCTCAGAAAGTATATATTGTTCTTCTTTCTCCATCTTAATTTTATCCTTTGATTTTATTCATATATGTTTGACTGAGAGTAGCTACCAGGCAAAGTTCAGTCAATAAAAACTCTATGAGGAATAAATATTTGAAACTTGATTCTCCCACTTTCAGGCTGACCTGGGATAGACAAGCTGAATTCTTAATGATTTCCAGTTATTTATGCTGCCTAGGCTTATGAGATTTGTAGTACATAAACACATTTTAATGTGTCACATTGTAACATCAAACTTCATTCATTGTAGAAAATGGTCAAAATCCAGACTGGAAAGGAAAGTCTCTTAATTGAACTCTGACTGCCAAGAGTTTCAAAGCATGATAATCACTGGGTAATTGCATGTGAAAGCATCAAGGTAATTGGAAGCAAGGTAATTATGAGTAGTTTGGTTCACAAAATGCCATGGCCCAGACTGTAGTTGCAACTTTATTTGTGCAATACTTAATTCTCCATATTCTTGATTACTTCTGTTTATTCTATCTATTGTTGTCTGTGGAGAAAGGTGTGTATATATGTGGGCATCTCTCTCTCTCTCTCTCAATTTTGGGAGGGGTGATAGAGCACTGTAGTCAAAATTGCTTTTACCTTTCTTTTCTCAATTTCATGCAAAAAATGACTTTCAACTCTGCTTTTTTCCAAGGAGAACATTAAACAAAATTCCTATGGGTGCAAAACAGGGCTTTGCAGTTATTTTATTTAGGAAGTGCCTAGAGAATGTTTGTGTTCTGACTTTCACACTCAGGTGGATTGCAACCTTTTGTGTTAATTTTGTTAATTCGTAATGAAGATATTACAAAGTAATATTTCCTTTAGGCCTTTTCCAGTGCCAGGACACAGTAGAGGGGCACTAGGGAGCCTGTAGAATGTTGGAAGTATGAGTAACCAAAAAAAAACAATTCTTCATTCTTCCACTTTCCAACCAAAAATAAATAGATAGATAGATAGATAGATAGATAGATAGATAGATAGATAGATAGATGGATGGATGGATGGATGGATGGATGGATGGATGGACGGACAGACAGACAGACAGACCGACCAAACACAGGCAAATTTGCAAACACCCAGAGTATGACATAGAAACCCAGAACCCTCTTTCACTAGGAAAGAAACGGGAAATGGGAAGGCAATTTTTGAGCACAGTATTAGCATGGCGTGTTTCATTTTAAATCCAGAAATACATTTCATAGATTATTTTTAAAGTTCTTAGGCTGGCACCACAATTCGACAGAATGAGGCAATTGCTTCAGACAGCTGAATGTGTCACAAAAGGTCAGCAAATGATTAATTAATGAATTAATCTATTATATTTTTACTGTTAAATAAGGAAGCAGGCCTATGTGGAATATTCTGCCTTAGGTGTTAAAACAATTTACCCAGCCTTAAGAACTTTGTAACTTGGATTGTAGCAAGCATCATTTGATATCCACATTCAGATAGCAAAATAATAGTGGCCTAGATCAGCCAAATGAAACCTGGCAATCACTGGGGTACCAGATGTTGCAGCCAGATTGCCCTTCAGTGCCTGGCTATGTGTTGGTCTGAATTTGTCTGCAGACCAACAGTCGAAATGTATGATGGCAGATATATAATCACCTCTTATTTTATGGTTGCATGCTATAAGTCTCTGACTGTATGAACACTTGATACTTGGCCCCCAGCATTGAATTTATAGTCATCTATAACTTCAAGAGCAATTCCACTGAAGACAACCTGACTACCTTATGATAAAATATATGAGACTTAGATGATAATAATATGAGAAAACATTAGAGAAAATGTATGAGGAAAGGACACTAGAGGATTCCAGTTCCAAAGTTCTCAGATAAGTAACTCAGTAGAGCCTCACATTAGGAGGAACAAATATATCTCCATGCAGCTTTGTGAAGCTCAGGTCATCCGTCCCTACCCTCTGTCCCCACCCTCTACTGCTTCTCAGCAGTTTCACAGCAAACAGATGTAGATGAATTGGAGGACAGTCAGAGACCAAGGATAATTAAAGAGCTTGTGTTGCCTTATTATGAAAGAAGCTTAAACAAGCTAAATATGTCTAGGTTAGTTAAATGGTTAGTCAACTTGAGATAGCAGGTGAATTATAGTCATCTACATATGTTTGAAGGATGTAATTGACAAGGAAAGAGACATTAGCCAGAATAGTTAAAATGGAAGCATGGCATTTCAGGATTATTTAGGAAGTGTGGAATCTGAATTGTAGATTCAAAGTAAGGTAGTTCCTCATTTTATTGCTCTTTTTATTTTTGCATCAGAGTATGGATACACTAGGTATTATAGCTTTACAAGTAATTTTAATAATACACTCATCCTTTCAACAGTGAAGTCAAGTGGTTAGAGTTGATAGTATTCTAAGGCTTTAATCCTGGACCCAGGTTTGGTGTCAGAAACCCAGTGGCCATGATTATACAGCGACTTGATCTTAGTTAGAATTTACATGTGTAAATGCAGCAAAGAGTGCTTAACCATTGTCACATCTGCATATAAATGTATTTTTCTCCTCCAGAATTATTAAATATTCTTCTAGCTGATCTTGTTTCTCATGGACTTTACCTCCCATTATCTTCCAATCGTGCTGTGATTCACTATGACTGAGAGATCATGGGAGGGCAACAGGTTGGGGAAAACTACACTTATGCTGGTTAATGTCAATTAATGTTATAGCAGAGGAATAAATATAAAACTTTAGGAAAGAAGCTATTTAATCAATATGTTCTGAATAGCAATTCTTTCTTCTGCACACCACTTCCTAGAATTAGTACAGGGAAAAGGTTGAGGTGCTCTTGGTTGAAATCTTGTTAATTCACTGTGGCCTAAATATAGCAGAGCATACAAGTATAAGTAGAACCAAATTGATTAGGAGAATTCAACACCAAATGTTGATAGATACTTTGGGGCTTGAAAGGATAAATAAGATTTATTTAGGAATTTACATGCTCTAATGCAAAGCTGACATCTTTAAACTTTTTATTTTCATGATAGCAGAAAGAAATAAAAGGACATATTTTTTCCATGGGCGTATGGGGAGAGAATTCAGTTTCTAATCCTGGAAAAGTAGAGCATAGACAGAGAAGTACTAAAAACGTTGCTTTCTACTTTTACTCATAATATCCATAGGATGAACAACAGCATGAAAGATGCAAACATATTTTTGGAGATATTTCTCCATCAATCAGAGGATGCATAAGAGAAATGGATGCTATAACTGGTTGAGTAGAAGTACCACTTTCATTTTTTAAGAAAATCAAACTTGGGACTGAAAAATATAGAGCACATTCCAACATAACTAAAGTAGATAGGACCAAAATTAACACTGTTTTCCCACACAGTGTTAATTTTGGTCTTATCTACTTTGGTTGTGTTGGAATGTGCTCTATATTTTTCAGTCCCAAGTTTGATTTTCTTAAAAAATGAAAGTTAAGTTCCCAAGTAGCCATAGTGCTATCATAATGAATAATCAGAAAAATACAGATGAAAAGATGTAGCAAGATATCTCAGTTATTACTAAGTTAAAGTTGTGTCATTTATGTTACTGAGTGTCATTCTTGTAAAGAAATGTTTTGTTAACCTGCCTAACATTAAAAAAAAACTTGTTGGCTTGATGTAATATTTTAATTTTAAGCACCTTTAGGCATAACGTTTCTAGCTGTATGATGAAGACTGTCAAAGTTTCTAGCTAGCTCAAAAATTGAGATTCCTATTAACCTGGCCAAGTTTATTCCGTTTCTTTCTAAGTCACTTCTGTTATGATACTGTGGAATGATTAGTTGATGGTTGCTTCAAAAGAGGCACCTCTTGAAAAATACTTTGAGTATAGTTTTCATCTGATATGGAATCTGAAGTTCTCCTACCTAATTTTGTTGAGTTTGATAACACTTCAAATAAGGCCACAGAATAAAAATGAAACTCGCTCATAGCCTGTTGATTTACAATTTATCCCCAGCCTCAAAAGTTTGCCATTATGTCTCCTCTTTTGTTCCTGATAACGCATCATCATTACAGTTACACATAAGATAAACCCACTCCTGAGCAGTGGCACCTCATACTGTAAAACTTAATTCTGGGAAAGCTGCTGTTACAGCCACTATGGATTGTGAAAGAAAGCTGAGTTCAATTTTAGAGCCAATTTGTACATGTGCTCAACTGCTCAAGCTAACCCAAGTTCTTTTTCAATACAGAAATAGTTTTATGAAGTTATTGGAGTGGAGGTGGGAGAGGATTTTGCTAAATATTTTATAATGTGCCAAGGAACCTTTATCAAGCATTTAATCCTAAAACTGGCTTTGAAGCAGGGAGGCATACAATTCTCTAATTAATTTTTTTTTTACCTTCTTTTGCTAATCGCTGATAAAAAGCTTAATTCTATTAACAACTTGACAAATTGCACTGCTCAACAGAAGCGTTTAGAAATTAATTACGCTTTTATTGCATTAGATTGGATAAACAGGGGAGTGCCGAGCGAGCAGACTGAATCAGGAAATGGCCCAGTGCAACCATTTTTGGATTGTGACCATTAAAAAAAAAAGAAGAGCATATTCCATGTTAGTAATTGGCATAGAAAGGACCCAGCTAGGTCCTAACCCAGCTGGTCCATGCATTTTGAGGGATGGGAAGGTGATTGGTGGGTGGGGTTCTTTCTATTGATTGGAAATGTTCTTATAGCAGTTTTCTTTTTTAAAAGTGGACTGTAAAGCTATAGTGAATATTCATCTGAGCCCAAATTTGAATGCCAACATCTTCCATGAGGGATAACAAAGCTGCTTGTTTTTGTATGTGTGAGTAGGTGAAACAGGGAAAAATTAGGTGTCAACTACACAATGCTTTTTGTACTTTGTATCCTGTTCCTTAGAACAAAATACATTTGAATGGCACAACTGTTGAGCTGAATGCCTGTGAGTAAATTGTGTGTTTCCTCAGCAAAATTCACAAGAATGGTAGATTATAATCAATTTCTCATGTTATAAATGTGTTCTGTCAGCAAAAGTATTGTTTGCACTGTCAAGTTAGAGAGTCTGATCAGTGAGGCTGTTAGTCTTTATTTTTCCTGTATTTTTTAATTTTTATATTATTGTTCTTTATCTGAATTGTGACAACTTTTATGGTCTATATGAAAATTGCTTATTTTTATTTAGAGATCTATTTCCTAAAAAAAAAGTATTTTATGTCTGGTGATTTTTTTGACAGAATGGATTTCCTTTTACATTGCACAATAATGCTGGAGAGGTCCTTCCCAACCTGGCAATTGTCCATATATGTGAGATGTTTCTCTCTCTATAGGCAAGCTTTACATACAAGTTGTTTCACTTGCACTTACAAGTCTTCCCAGTACATGTGCTTAGGAAATGAGCTGAACAAAGCCACAATTATTAATGTGGTACATTCATACACTTAGACGTTTTCCTGTATTTTGCATTCTGGAATAGATTTCCAAGCACAAAATATAATGGATAATCAACCAGCTGTTGATGTTCTTGTTATTAACACCCTCTTTTGCCAAGGGGTTAATGTCTTAGTTACCATAGCAAACATATAAGATTTATACTATCTTTACTGTGATCTGTTGGCAGAAGAATCAAATATTCCAGAGAAATTAGTGTAAAGGCAACAGAGCAGGCATTTCTTCTAGACCTGAATTATGATTTAATTTTTAGTTGCATTATTTTAATTTTGAAAATATTTGGTCTTATACTTCTATTTAGTGTCTTTCAGTGCCTATCTCTAAAGATAAGAACAGAATGGAAAAATCACTTTGACTGGATAAAAAAAATACTTTTTGTTTCAAGCAAGGATTATGATGATAAGGAAGATAATGGCAATTTACAATTTACAGTGGATAAAAGATTTATATGAGCTGAAGAGAAACCAGAGTATAGGTTTCTACCCCCTCTTAAATCACATCAATTAAAAGTTAACATTTGTAAAAAAAAAAAAGTTTGGGTGGACTGTTCTTTTCTCCACTTTTTGCTATCATTACCCTGAAATGTCACATGTGATCAGCCATAGGAAAAGCAAATTAAATACAGTATATTGGGGAATTGTGAAGAAAAGAAAGCATCAAGGTTATAGGGATGAGGCAATTACAATAGAAAACTGATACCAAATTGTTGATCTCACTTCTTCAGCAACAGCCAGACCAATGCCTACCATCGTAGCTTAGTGTTTCTCTCACTATAGTGATCCCTCTCCTATCCCCATAAACCCTAATCTTATCCCTGTTCTCTTCCCCCACTTTTAAGTTCCAAGTCAGCATCACCAGCAAGACACTTGATCCTTTTGCTATCAACCTCCAACAAAACTGGACTGTACGCCAGCCATTGACCATCAATGGCCCATCCTGTCTTATTCTTGAATTTATCCAATACTTTTATCATCAACAAACCCCAGAAATCTCCTGAACTAATTCCCCTCTTTTAGGGTTCTGCTCTCACTAGGACCATACCAAAGGAACTAACAGATTCCATTTCCTTCCATTTCACCTTCACTCCTATACTTTTACTCCAAAGAACAGAAGGATGTTCTTTCCCCCAAGCATTCTTTGTCTCTCACCCAAAGAGTAATGTATCCCTTACCTAGAACAAGAAATAGTTATTTTTAATCTCCAGAGAAATCAAAATGAAAGAGTATTTAAATGACTGAATTTGTCAATTTGGGCTTCTTGTTTTTTCAAATTTAAACTAGATTTGTCTTCATTCTGTGTAAATTGCAGATTTTAAAAAATGCATGAAAGTGTACATGCATTTTGTAAACATTTCTCCAATTTTTTTAGGAATGTAATCAATTTTGTGGACCTATTTTCCAATGCACACATTTTTACAGGACTACTTATATTGCAAAATTTAGAGAAACGTAAGTCCTGAAGGTTAATTTGGTTTTAGTTTGTATATTACTTTGAAGTCTGAAAATAACTAATTCTGGGTGAAACAAATTTCTTTCCTGCCTTTAGTTGGACTACCACAACATGACAGCAAAGAGATAAATAAAACTCTATTTTCTGCTATCTAGTGATCATAGGATATTTGTATCCAAGATGTAATAGCCCTAAACTTTAGTATCATAAGATCATGTGATGAAGTCAGATCATATCAGAGAGGTACATATCAGAATGCTGTGACAAAAATCATTCCTTCCATAGAATTCTCTGTGCAAGAAAAGGAATGTTCCAGCTGATCTGGTTAATTAATTATGCATATGGATATAGATGTATATCAGAGTTGTATTCAGTGGTTTTAGACATTAAAAGTGACTTTTTAGCCACCACCCTGTCCGCATAGACTCTTCCACACTTGCTGGAGTTGCTCAATAAATAGAGTTTGAAGAAGCCATAGGATGAGCTGCTAAAAGCAAGAAGCAGGTGGGAAAAACACAATCCTCTAACTTATAAATCAGGGTGAGTCCCCTTCTCCAAAACAGCAATTGATGAAAAAGCTGAACTGAAGGCTTTGACCCAGCTTTACTTTTTGGCTGGTTTCTAGGCAGATAGTTGGATTAGATTCTCTTTTGAGCCTATGATTCTATAATGAGGAAAGGGATTCAAGAGAAAATGTGCCACACAGGTGAAAATGAATGGGTAGTTATTACCGAAACTACTACTGGAATCGTTTTAGAAGTCATTATAACATAAAAAAGAGTAAATGTGCTTTTTAAAATGTGGTTGAAAAAGACCACAAAGAATGGCCAGAAGAATACTATGTAGCTCTGACCCCCAATTCTAAACATATTATGTGGAAATAAATCCCATTGATTTCTTACAGAGGCTTATCTCATTTTTGTGATTCTTAGAGTAATTTGCTTACAACCTCCGTTTCTGCTGTCATTGGATTATTTATTACCACTATATGTGGGGGGAGAGGACGGGCAGGGAGTCCATTTTTATTTCTTGTGTTCACAGAGAAAAGAACCATAGGATCATAGCACTTCAGGGAGTCTTGTAGAATTTATGGATACAAAACTGCAGGAACCCCAAATCTAAATTCCCCCAAACTGATGGTTGTGATCTGCAAAATATTTGCAGCATTTAACCAGAGATTTGATGACTCTAAACTATAATCTTAAACCCATTAAGACTCCTAATATCCAATTTATGACATCACAATATGACCATCTTCCCAGTTTGACAGGAGTCTGAGATTGCAAACTCAGGTGTGGTCTTTTTAACAATTCCAGTAGCTCCTCCAAAAAGAAAGAAACTGATCACAATATAGATCTTAGCTTAAGTATGTTATAGAGAACAATTTATTAACTTGATGAAGAGGTTATTTCTATCAGTTTAAAGGCCACATCATGGTTTGTGCAACATGAGGAGTGCTGCACTCCAAAAATAGACAAATTCAGATACCAATGTTGGGATGGAAATGGAGTTTTTGCTTTGGATATTCTAATCATATGCAAGGTTTAAAGTAAGTATTTTGTCCCTTAACTCTACCTCACTTCATGCAAAGTGACAGGATTCTGAGGTGATGCTGCCCATTTGCTTCCAGGTCTCATTAGACATATTTCTGGCTAAACTCTGCCTTTCCCCATTTGTTCTTTTTCTCTGAATGATCTTCCTTAATTTTCATGCTGACTTCTGCCAGCCTCAAATAGCCTAAAATAAGACACAGATGGCTCTCCTTCTTCTTGAAGATCCTCTTTAAGACGCTCAAATAATGTTGGTAATTAGATGCAATATCAAAACTGACTTTAGATGTTTCTTCCAATGCTCAAATAACCCTGAAAATCCTACCTCCCTATAAATTACGTTAATTAAATCAGGTGTAGTGTTTCCGAATAATATGGCCTTTGCCTATTCAATGTAAAGTATATACAGTTCTTTCAACCCTTTCTCATTCATCTAGTTTTCCACACAACTGATCTACCCATTACTGTATATGAACCACTTCATTTGGAACACCTATTCAGGTAAGGGATTGTTCCCAAGTCAACTGCAGAAAAGGAAAGGGTCAAATTTCTCTTTGTGTTCATTCAAGAGACAAAGGAACATTTTGTTTCAAATGTATTTAGCTTTCCACATCACTGCTATCCCATTACTTCAAAATGCTTGTATTGCATGTTTAATGAAGTCAGTCATACAATGTAAGTTTGGATATTTCTAATCCTAGTTAGTTTAAGTGTAGCTTACTAATTTGTATTAACCCAGTTTATTTAGCCACACATTTAACTTAGGGTGGTGTAAAATTAAAGCAACAACTTACACTATAAAAATAAGATATCATAAAATATAAGAAGACATTAAACAAATTATGCTGGAGCCATTTCAAAAACCATCCAAACGGGTTCACAAGATCTGACTGAGTCCCTGGGGGAAAAAACAGGTCTTTGGAGCCTTATAAAAGGTAAGCAGGATTGGAACCATCCAGATGCAGGACTGTTATTCCATAGGGCAGGTGCAGTGACAGTGAAAGCAAATTTCTTGGGTCCTACCAGATTGACATTGCTTAAGTGATGGGGCCTGCCACCTATGTCAGATCTTATTGACTCCATTGGTTGGAGTCACAGATCATGCTTGTCTTTCTTAAAATGGGCTTGAGTAGTGTGTGTTTTTGCATGTTTTGTGAAACAGCCATCACATTAAGCCATGGTAGGGTTTCTTCATTTGGGCATTACATGTTATGTGAACACAGCAACTGTGTTTTGTCACTGAAATTTAGATTTAACTTCTGTGAATCCAGCCAAGGTATTGTGGAAGCCCAGACAAAGGGTTAATTCAGCATCTAGGTTAAGCAAATTGATTGTTAAAAATGCAAAATTAAAAGCAGAACAAAATAAATAAAAGTTGCAGAATCTAAACAAGAAAGGAATTAGGCGTCTGTTTAGCTTGCCTCAAGAGTTTTAGAAGAATGAATCAGTATCCACAAGAGATGCTCCAACAATGCCATTGATTACTGCAGGAGTCTGCAGAACTTCTGTCTTTTCCGTTCTGCACTCTTTAGGATCTTTTGCTATCCTTTGACATCACTTTCTTTCCTTGTCCTTGATCCTCCAGGGTTTACCAATAGCCAGCAATCAAGACATCGGCACAAAAATCGTCAAATTGTTTTGAGTTTTCTTGGTATCTTTAAAATTCATTGCTGAATATTATCCAGATTGTCTGGATAATATTCCTGACAGGAATTATACATTCAGAGGTATATGATCATGTGACTTAAGTTCTGTTAGGAGTTGATGATTAGCAGTTAGCAATTGTGTTATGTAAAGAGATATATAATATGGTAAATATTACATCCCCAGAGACAGGCCTTTACAGAATGTCACAGGACAGAGAAGAAAAGGTGAACATAGGCCAGCCCCACTTTTCAGCCCCAACTTATGTATGTGTTTGAATGGAAACATGAAAATCCTATCTCACAATCCCCCTGCTTATTACCAGTAGTATTTGTACCCCTGTTTATAGCAAAGCACATCACATTTATAGTTATGCATTGAATGGTTTCAGCGCACACTTAAAAATCAAGAGTTTCCAGAAGGGTTTCAATGTTACTCTGTTGGAATACAAAACACAAATAGTATTGCAATTTTCTATAGCTGTTTTGTGAGCAATAGCTTATATAAACTAAGGATGCAAAGATTTTTCCAGGCAGAAGTCTTTATGTGGCTATTGAGTGACATGCTAAGGTAGCATTAAAAAGGGGGGGGGTGAGCTGTGGCTCGAACTGATATGGCCCTCCATCTGAAAAAGGTTCTGCTCCCTTGCCCTAGCATTTCTACTCTAAGCAGAATTTTTTGAGGGAGGGCAGTGAATGGGACAAAATCTATATCTGACTTTCTTTTGCTATCACGTTTAAGTACTTCTTGTAGCAGGACAAGTAATTTTGCGTATTTGACAGATAAATTAGTTGGCCGTCATGCAACTTTTGGTGTTGGTAGGAAGTAAGTTAGGTGGAGGATTTTACTCTACTGTATGATGGAATGGAATTATGAAGGCCAGGCTCAGGGAGATAAGCATTTTCTTAGTTCACTGAAAGAGCGTGGGAACTACAAGAGGATGAGCCTGGCACCTCCCTGAGGAATTCACGGTGTTGTGGCTGGCTGGCTGGCTTGGGAATTGGGGTTTCAGTCTGGTAAGATTCTTGCTAGAGGTTGTAGCTAATAAACATAGCTGAACTGATTTTGCATTGTCTCTTGGAGTTATTTGGGCTAAACCTGACAACTGTTACTATTGCAGATGTCTGTAAGAGATGCAAACAAAGAATCTTGTGCTATCTTAAACATTAATACATGTATCTTTATTGTTTCTAATTTTAGCGTTAGTGCTACCAAGTAGAGGACAACATTAATATATTTATTATTTTTATATTTTTATACATTGCCTTTATGGCCAAAATGTATAAAGTATGTGCAATAAAAATTACCTATCAATGATATATTTTAACAAAATAGCTGGGGTTTTTGTAACACTCTCAACTAGGAGAAAAGAGCTGGATAGCTTATGGTTGTGGAAGCTCAACAATTGTCTTAGCATGGTGTGTGGATCAGGCCATTAAGCCATAACTGTTAATTTGTGGGCAAGTCATGTTATGTGAACGCATAAATTGTGTTATGTTAACTTTGTTTGTTTGTTTGTTTATTTATTCCATTCCTAGCCCACTGCAATGATTTAGCAGGTTATGTTTCCCACACAGTAAGAAATCTTGATCTATTTAATCCGCAAGAAATGTTTCCATTTATTTTATTCACAATCTCATATCTTCATTGGAATGCCTTGTACTCATTTCTAATGCTCACCATCAATGAACACAATCTCTCTCTCTCTCTCTCACACACACACACACACAAAGACATGAACACACACACACGCAAACACAGATACGCGTACTGATTTCATTATCCCAGAAGTCCTTGGTTGACTATATGGAGTTCTGTAATGATAATAGAGCTTTAAAATAACTTTACATCTCAGAAAAGACTTTGAATTTTCCAGAGCTATCATAGTAGAGGCAACATTACATTTTCATCTCCTTGGAATATCTACTTATAAGAAGATATATACACATTTATGTATATATAAATATGTACATTTATATATTTTCTTAATTACACTTTGCTGTTTCTAACTGTAATGAATTTGTTGTCTTAGCTCAGCTCTCAGTCTTTAGAAATAGGTAGAATAAACACTTTTGCATCAGACCTGTATCCAGCATTTATGCTTATGCAGACATCAAACATATTCAAACACTAGATGGATTTCTTTTTTCTCCTTCCAACTTTGGCATTTAAGCCTCTAGGCTTGATGGAGCGTGGCACTGTCTGATGGCAAATATAAAAATAACAAGCAAAAAATTTCCATCCTTACAGTGCAAGGCTCAGCAAAAACAGCTCCAGTCTTTTGCTTCTCATGTAAGTTATTGTAAGAGGGTATTTATAGTTTTATATTGTATTCATGCTGAACTACAATATTCAGTTATATTCATTCAATTTTCTTTTCAAAAACACAACATGTTACAAAAATGCATACATATTGCACACATTAAAGTAGTGCAGTGCAAACATCTAGGAGTGTATGTAATGATTGTGATGGAAAAATGTGTTCAAGCATTTTGATTATAGTTGATCTAGGTTTAATAGTTATAAACCTTATTTGGGTATAATCATTAGCCATCCAGAGCCTCCTGGTTTTCTATATAAGCTTGAATCTGAAGCAGAAATCTTCTATAAGCAACTTACTTTTTATCTAGCAATTCTTTTTTGAGGCCTAAAATATATATAATTATATTAAATATTATAATATATCATATAAATTCTTAATCTATAAACCCTGTATTGCAAGGGATATAAAAACTTTGATCATTTTAGATAATAGCTTGCTAGAAATAAAGACAGAAGCTACATCAGAAACCCTAACACTAACCCTATGCCAGTGTTGTCCAAACTTGGCCACTTTAAGCTGAGTGGACTTCAACTCCCAGAATTCCCCAGCCAGCCATGCTGGCTGGGGAATTCTGGGAGTTGAAGTCCACTCAGCTTAAAGTGGCCAAGTTTGGACAACACTGCCCTATGCATACCCAAAGCTTAAATGAAAAATACTCAGGACTTAGTGTGTTCCTGTTTGTAAAATAATCTTTGCTGAGGTGGTTCCATCATTGTTAATATCTGTTACTCTCCTTGCCTTTTAATCATAATATTAATATTTATAAATTGTTGACTGTTTTTATATTACTGTTTTATAGTTTTTTTTTATTGTATGCTGCCCAGGGTCATGTTTTGTGAGATGGGTGGTCATATAAATATCATGAATAAATAAATCTTAATAAATAAACAAATATTTTATCTCCAGCCCCTCCTTAGGAGTTTGGTGTAATGATATTATCCTACCTTTATGGCATTCTAAGGATTGAGATGATGAGATCTGATGCATTTAGCATTTGATAACTTTAAGAATCATCATGATTATCAGTTTTATCACTGTTCATGCCCCCTAAGTATTTGTTGCATTTGTTTTTTCCTCATTACTCCAACCTAGGTAAAATGAAAGAAATAGAATTCACAGTGGTTGCATTCAAAATCATATTAGCCATTGTTTGTCATGAACAGAATAATCCACTGTGAACTTTAGACTTACTCACTCCTCTCTTCTTTCACATCAGTTTGAGGTTCAAGCATGATACTAATCATAGCCATGGACCGTTGAACACGATCATAAAGCCTGGTTTGAATTTAGTTTGCCTTAGGGCAACCATAATTAAGATTAGCCACAGTTTGTTAGTGTCAGATTAAACTGTGATGAATCAAAATGGAAATGAATGCTTCCAAGTGCCTGTTGACCTCACAAAAGAGAAAGTACTATGGAACATGCTTCTCATTATCATATTATTAAACTATATTTAAATGCAAATACGAAAGCAGCCATTCCTAAACATCATTCATTCATTATATCTACAACAAGGACTTTTATGAGGTAATGCACTCCTCCTAAAATACTTTTCATTTCTAAAAATGTAATTTTATTAATTACCTGAGTACTTTTGATTGCAGGTGATACTTAAGGCTGTTAACCATCCACAATTTTGCAATGATTGAATTTCCTTTCCTAATTCCTTTCCTTTTTTCCTTTCCTTTGTACAAATTTTGACTACAGTATTATACTGTAAAATCCAGTTTGCTGTTGCTGTTTGTATGTATCAAATGGCCTTCATTCCTTCTCATGAAGTGGCTTTATATCCATCTAATAGTGAAATGTCAACATTGCGGCAATAACTGCAGTGGATATAGCTACTGTTTTGTTGAACATTTAATGATGCAAATTATTACAGCTGTAGACGTAAATGCTGCAATAAATGTCCAGCTGCAATATACCCTCATACAATAAAATACCAAAAGTGTAAGCTGCCAGAATATACCAGTAACACACTTGCTTCCATTCTCTGTTAGCCAGCCATCATTACATTTATTAGACACGTGCATGCTCTCCCATTTTGGTTCAGCTGCAGTTTCTTTTGGCTTCGAAGTATTAGTAGTTTATCAATTTAATTTATTGAAGTCTCTGTGGTGTATATCCCATTCCAAGAAGAAGAAAAGTCTCAAAAAGTCTCTTTCTTCCAGGGCAGAAAAATTTCCAATTAAAGACTGATGGGAAGAAAATGTGATTATCTTTCTTTTATCAAGAAATGCCAGAGGGCACCCCTTGCCATGTCACTTGGAGAATTAATTGTTATGTACCTGTCTCTTTAAATTTCATGAGCTTTGAAGATTTGTGTACTGGGGTGAATGTTTTCAATGTCCCCAACCCTTTACTACATCAATAACTAGCTTCATTCCATTAACTAATCAGTTTTCAAGTCTGCTTAAATGCACAGTAAATTTCAGTTGCAGCTTTGACTGTCGAGAATGAGAATCATGCAAAGGCCTCCTAAGAGATGGCCTTTACATGTATGTTGTACATACAAAACTATCAAGCCTGTTCACTATCATCGCATTTTCCTTGGGGAATGATAGTAATTCAGAGAGAAAAGCTTTCACATTAGTCAATGTACATACTGAGACCATGATGTAATCTTAGATTGAATTATACAGAATCCCCAGCTGTACTACAGCATGGCTATCACTGAATGTGCAAGCATTCACTGGGGCAAGCTTAGCCACTTTCACAAGTGATGATAAAAAATTTTCTGCTTACCTTGATCCTGTGAACATGGTTCACAAGAAAGGATGGGGAAAAACCTTGTTGTATTTATCTGATGATTGTTTCTAGAATTGTGGCTTTGAAATTTGAGTGCGGTATTTCCCTGTTAGCTGCAAACATAGACAGTCTTCAAGGTGTCATGTTTAACTGACAGTTTCCAACTTTATCATGGAAACGTGTGTGCATGTGTGTACATGCGTGTGCATGTGCATATGTATAGGAATGTTTATCATCATTATAATTATGAATAATTTATGTAGGGCCACCTATGTAGAAGGTACTTTCTGAATAAAATTGAGGATAGATGGTTACTCCCAAAGTTTTATCGCATAAAATAGGTAGGAAGATGTAACAGATGAGAGGAGCTGGAGAAGGGGCTGAGTTAAAAAATGGGCTTTGTTCCGAAGTAACAGATACTTCGGCTCTCCCAGTATAAACAATTATATTATTAAATTAGACTTCTATGTGGAATTTTGCCTTAGTTGGGTTTTCAGAGATAGGCATTGGTTAGCTTACGATCGCTTTGCCCATGTTGGATCATTTGTGTGTGAGTGTGCTTTGGTTGGATTGCATTTTATCTTGTTGAAATGATACTGGAAAATTGGCATAATATAGTATTTCTTAAGCTGGTGCTATCTGTATCTCTTTAAATGAAGGGATTAGTGGAATCAAGGAGCTCTGGAAGGCACAAAAACACATATCTGATACAATTATTTCATTACTGTACTATGGTATTTAATAATAATAATTGATTATGTGCCATTGAGTTGGTGTCAACTCTTAGTGACCACATATACAGATTTTCTCCATTACAAACTGTCACTAACCTGGTCTTTCAGGTCTTCAAGCAGTGCACCTGTTGCCACTGTAACTGAGTCCATCCACTTTGCTGCTGGTCATCCTCTTCTTCTCTTTCCTTCCACTTTCTCAGCATGGAGTCTTCTCTAGAAAGCTTGGTCTTTGCACAGTGTGCCCAAAGTAGGATAATTTGAGCCTGGTCATTTGTGCCTCTAGTGAGAACTCTGGGAATAATAACAACAACAATAACCACAATATAAATAAATATTCCATTACTCAAAATATAATTATAAGAATCAGATTCTGTATAGCGATCAGCTCTGCATGTTTGTAATAGTATATTTTTACCCCTCTGCATGTTCTACATTTGGGTAATTGTACCTTCTCCTCTGCTTATGCAAAAATCCTGTGCAGCACAATATACAGTACTTGGGCACAGAGTTTGTTAATCCTGTTTACTGTTGGCAGAAAGGGCAGGGTCGCACTTAACAAGAGCTGATATGTGGAGATATAAGGCATTTTTCAGAGTTGTCCATTGAATAGTTCATAACGTTTGGGTTGTCTGTTTTGCACGTTTGAGCAAATAATAAAATTTGGGTTTGGGTAAAATGTTTAATGAACATTATCCTGTTTAAACTGCCTACAGCTAAGACTAGCTTCTTTAGAAAAATAAGAATAGAAGATGGGATTTAAGTTAGAATGGTGTTTTTTAGACAACTGTACCAACAGTATTTTCTGCTGGCTAAAAGGGAGAAGTTGATAGATAATGATGGCTATGCTGACTGAATTTCCACAACTGCCTCAAACAATGACAGGTTTGTAGATGAAGTGAGAGCCCAGCTGCAGAGCTCTATAGAGACTGTTTCTCTCCATGCCCAAATTTATTATGACAGATGATATGAGTTGTTCCCTGTAGAGACAAAGGCCAGGATACCTTTCAGGCAGTGAGTGAACCCCTTGTCTACAGCTCACACAAGTGCTCAGGAAAGAGAATGGGAAACAAAGCAGAAAATAGTTGAAGAATAAATTCATGGTAAGAATTAGTTTGAAACCATAAGTCTAAATAGAGTTCCAATAGGGTGATCACCTGGAGTGTCCGTGCATGTCTAAGAGGAGACAGAAAATTTGTTCTACCATCCTCCTGTCTTAGAATTGATCTTAGAGAAAGCAGTGGATAATAAAGTGAAATACTAAACTGAAATCTGTCTTGTGATTTCTCAAAAGTTTCCTTACCCTGAAAAAAGAAGCTTACTTGACTACCCTGAAATTATCTAGGCTATGCTAGGATAAATACCACAAGTTCTTCAATTAAATCAGTACAAGGTCCACATCAGCGCTCACATGCCTTTCTTTCCTTCAAGAACTCAAGCCATTTTTCTCAAAAATTATAGAGCTTTTATATTATATTGGATGTTCCTGCCCAAAGTTTTCTGCTTTTGTTTTTATGTTTTAATTTCAGTGCTCTGTTGAAATTCAGAGGATGATTTTTAATTATTAAAATATTGACCCTATTGTAAGTCGACCTGAACTCCTTGGAAATGGCACATAGAATAAATATTTAATTTTTATTAAATACCTCTTTCTTCCCTTTTGATTGCTACCCATTTGCTCACTCTAGTCTTCTGGGACCAATCTGAACAACCACCTACAAAGAAAAGTAACTGAAAGCTCTAGCTTGAACAGATAACAAGGACAGATGACAGGTATTGACAATAAAGAGGATGATCAGCTATAGGGAGCAGGGCTCACCAGTGGGCCCCTATAATGGAGATTGGCAGGTGTCCAGTGATGCTGGCTCTTGATTGGCATGTATGCCTATTTTCAACAGAGGATGAGGAGGACCAGCAAGATAGCACTACCCTCCCTAATTAGACTCATGCTGTTTCTTGCTCCTTCCCTTTTCTATATTTCTTCAAGATACGGGACCCTTCTCAAATCCATTGCCCTCCCAAAGAATAATTTTATCAAGTCTTTCTCTGTTCTGTCTGGAGTGTTGGATGTCAGACTCCTTCTACCCATTCTTTTGTATCACAGCAAAGCCCAGTACCATCCATTGTACTGTATTTTCAGAGATATCTGCTGATCGACTATGTATGAGAAGTTTGTTCTTTTCAAAAATTTATATAACCACAAGTATTTTTCAACCCATCTTACTACCATATTGGAATTATTGTGTGTTTTTAGAGTTATGATTGCTGGGACAAGGAAATGTTGGATTATATGACATTTTTACTGGCTAGCTTAAAGGGCAAAATTTAAAATTTGGCTTAAGAATAAGTAACAAAGCATTTTCATTCCTTCAAAATATATAAGGATAAAAAAAGGCAAGCCACAATTCAGATACTTATACACCATCTATTGCATTAGGTAATACAGATCCCTATATAATTATTATAATTTTATAATAAACATTGGCATTATTGATTGGCATTATTGGCATTAACCAACATCCTAGAGATCCCATGACCTTAGTTTTGCTCATGGCAACTCCTGCTCAGATAAAAGGGTAAATTCTCCGATTCCTCCTGAAAAATCTGCTCTCAAGCTTTAAAGGAATTTCTAGAACAATATGGAGACAGTAGAATACAGGGACAGAAATGATAAGATGGCCTCTATCCAGTAAGCAAGATTTTTATTGGATTATCACCAGTGCTTCAATTTAAGGAGATTTACTCTGAATCCAATCAAGCCTACATGCGAAAAGTGATCCATTAATTTAAATGGGCCTACCCATTAAATTAACCTGCTTTCATTCTTGAACTCAGATATTTCTCTAATGTCCTATTTCACATATATAACTATGTAATTGCTGCTTATGGGCAATTTTCAATTGTGTATCCTCATTAAGTCAACTTTTTGACAGATTTTGCTTGGGGAAAGGCAAGGCTACCTAGGCTTTGTTTCATTCAAGTGTGCATACCATTGCAAAGTCTGATGAGAGTAGGATGCTAAAGTCGACTCCCAGAGGAATATGTGGCAAGATTTTCTCTTATCCCTAGTGTGAACTAGAATGCTCTTAAACCAAGAGACATGGCATAAGATCTTAGATTATTTTAGTATCTAAACTAAAATATACCCAGCCATTCAGTCCTTAGAGTGTCCATTGGACTTTCTCTTACTCTTGCCATACCTATTTCACACCAATAATCAAGCAGCACATTTAAAACATCTATTCTCTTGTTTTTATCTTGTTGTTATGAACTGATATTTAGCAAGGTTTTTTTTTTTATTGTACATGCCACCAAAAAAAAAAAAAAAAAGGGATGGCAGCTCTTATATGAACAGATGGCACTGTACACTTGGCACAGGGTTGTGTTGTTGTTTTTCAGCAAATCAGGAACTGTGCAAACTGGCATTCACTACATTCAGTTATGTCAACACATGCCAGTGCTTTGAAATCCTATTTCCTTTTTAGGAACTGGCTCACAATAAAGGTAGAAAGATGGAGCACTGATTATGGCATCCAGGCAGAATGATGATGTCAGGGAGGTTGAACAACCCTTCGTTCACATCTCTTCAACTATTCCCAACTGTCCCCTGCCCCAGAATACCACTTTTTTTTCCCTAGGCTACCTTAGAAAATAATAAATAAATAATAAATAATTTGTTAAACCTCCTTGATGTTTAAAGCATATAATTTCCCTTTAAAATTCTCGCAAACCTGAAAAATAAAAATGGGCCAAAATCTTCTCTGGCAATGTCACCAGAGGTGCCCTTGCGTGGTATTCAGAAGGAATATGTTTTAAATCTAAAAAAAAATAAGTGCAGTCCTCAGTAGGGAATCAATGCCCGCCCCAGTAAAAAAAATAAAATAAAATATATACATTCCTTCCCTTGTGCTTCACTTCATTTTAATTTAATCCTGAAGGCAGAAATTATCTAATTATTTTAAGCCATTTTGCTGAGTGGAGTAATCATGTTTTCAATAACAATAACAACAGTAACCAAGGATGTCAGCTATCAGAGTTCAACAATGTCTTCTCCAGGGTCAATACTTGACAACTGTATTTTATTTATCCAGCAGCCACACAACCCAAGCTTGTTTGAGTCCTGGATACAGCAGGCGGAGGCGGAAAGACAGAGACAAAGATAGAAAATCAAAGAAGCATTGATAATATGTAGGAAAAGTGAACTCTTATTGGCTATGGCTAGCTGTGAATTGCCAGCATATTGGCTGAATCTTTCTTTCTTGCCTGGTAGCTGCTGTGTCCCGTATATGCGGCTGTCAAACAGGAACACTCCTTAATTTCAGCACACAGAGGCACCCCCTCCCTGTTAACTCATTATTGATAATTACCATTTTCCAGACCTGTTTTGACTGTTACAAAATGCTGCTTTTTTCAAAATAAGCTGATTAAAATAGGCTCATTAGCATAAGCTCCTTGCTGTTCAGCCCTTTTCCTAATTAAAAGCACTCTTCTGTGGAGGCCTCGATTCTCCCTGTCCTCCAGGCTGGTTTTTGGGGGGGTGGGCAATTCACCTTTTACTTTGGTTATGTTACTCTTTCTTGTAATTCTCTGTCTCACCCCTGAGATCTGATGCATGCATTCGTTAGCTGCTCTATCAGCAACAAGAACAGTGACAAAAGAAATACTCAGAACAGCACCAGGTCTTATTTGTATATTCACTTCTTCTGCTGAGCTGAAATATCTGAAACTTGTAGGGACACTAACTTTACTCAAAATGTTTTAGCAAACACTAGAAGTCCAAAAACACTATGGACCGTTGTGTTCCTTGCTTGTAATGGGTCTGGGCTGAGAAATCCAAAATTGGAAGATTTGGTTTATTCAAAACTGTACTAGATGCTCGTTTCTTACTTATTTTAAAATATATATGGCATTTTGTTTTGTGATTGAAACCCAGTTTGCTGCCAATTTAATAAGTGTCTCTTCCATTTCTTCCTCTAAATACTGAATAGTACAGGGCCAAGGACAGAGCCCTAGGGATGCACTGGATCCCTCAAGTTTCTGCATTTTTCTCAGTAAAAAGAAAAAAAAAACACTTTGTCTTATTAAAGAAGCTTAGCCCTGTGAGAAGGCAGGGAGAAGTGAGGGCCTCAAACGAACCATGTTTGCTAGGGGAGAGCGCTGTGCACCATGGGGCAGCCTTGGGGGGACGGCAGGAGGGAGGATGGGCAGAAGGCACACTCGCACCAGAGTGGAGAGGGGCGGCAGGAGGGAGGAAAGACTGCAGGCAAGAGGCACGTTCGCTCCAGAGTGAAGAGAAACGGCAGGGGGCGGCTGTCGGGTCAAGTGGGGATTGGAATGTGTATTGCGCTGATTGGATTCGGAAAGTGGAATGTCTGCGGTTTTGCGGTTAATTAGCGGCGCTCCGGGGCGGTAAAAAAAGGTGAGATTGTGAGCCAAGCCCTCGCAGGAGGGGGAGGACAGATAGGGGGTATAAAAACCTGTCAGACCTTGCTTCGGGGTTCCTCCATTGCTGCGGGAGGGACCCACCTTTGCAAACGTGCCCAATAAAAACTTCTGTCTACTGGATAACCGAACCCGTGTCTGTCGTTTTCTGACAAAATTGGCGAGCCAGGCAGGAGTCCTCGACGTGGACCGGACTGTGGGGAACCGGTGAGTAATCGGCCGTAACACCCCGTTGAGGTGTCTCCCGTTTTCCCCGGAGTCGGGTCCAGGACGGGACTCCAATCGCCAGTCAGACAGAAGTAAAGAGGAAGTCGGCCGACGAGGAGACCTCCGGGAGGTCTGGTGAGTACAGCCTACCCATAATCTCGGGGAGATTAGCGTGGTTACGAGGCGTTGGACGCCGCAAGGGGACAGAAGAGTCCGGGACCTTCTGTAAGGTGGGAAACGTAGTCAGGAAGGATGGGTAAGGCGCAGAGTAAGAGTGTAAGGCCAGGGGCCAATGGGAAAAACGCAGTAGGGGAATCCCCACGGATTCTCCATTAGGACAATTGTTGCAACAGTGGGAGACACCCTGGTTGTGTCCATTCACCAGGGGTCTGGAAAAACCGACCATGATAACTTTGTGCACTAAAGAATGGCGAAAATATCCACTAGTGGACCCCGAATTCCCCTACCATTGGAATCCCCAGTAATTACTGGGTGACCCAACTAAAAAACTACATTGTGGAGCATAAAATGTTAACACAGGAACCCTATGTGGAAGTCTGGTTCCATGTTCATTGGGAGGGGCCTCGACCCAAGTTAGCCAAAATTTTTGTCCAAAAAGAACAGGAGGATGAGGAGGACCTCTGGCTGACTAGACCTCAATGGGGGCCGCTACCTCCTCCTCCTCCTCCTCTTCCTATCGCTCCCCCTCCGGCGCCCCCACCCTATCCCGGGCTGCGGAAAGAGCTGGACCAGCTGAACCAAGACATTCAGAACTTGCCCTTTATTCTAAGGTCGGCCAGTGCCTTCCCCGTCCGGGAAGTCCCGAACGGAACGAACGCACAGGGGGTGGCCGTCACCAGTTACGTAACGATTCCCATCAAACCCAGTGAGTTGAGGGAATTAAAAAGGACCCTCCCTCGTATGCAAGAGAACGCCCATACCGCCGCCGAACAATTGGAACTTTTTCTCGGCCCGGTGGAATACTCCTGGGGGAACTGAATTACATTTTAGCCCACCTCTATACGCCAGAAGAGAGGGGCCAGATTTGGCGAGCTGCGCTCGGGGCTTGGGAGCAAAGGAATGCAAATGTCCCAAATGCCCCGGCCGCAGATACTAAATTCCCTCTGGCAGACCCAAATTGGGATCCCAATAATGCTGAACATCGGGAGAACATGAGAGGAGTTTCCCCCTGTACGACTAGGGGGGTCATGGTTCCCCAACCGGGACCCACGGGGAACCCTTGGTAAACATCACGGTGGGTCCCACCGGCGAGGAACAGCAGTTCCTCGTGGACACCGGAGCCTCTCGAACATCGCTGTGCCAACCGATCCCAGGGATTGCGAAATCCCGGGGCGCATCGGTATCGGTGATGGGGGTGGGAGGCTCTCTGGTCAAGGCAGACGTACTGGAGGAAGTGAGACTGGAGTGGAATGGGAAGGAGGTAACTGCAGATGTATTACTGATCCCACAGGCGAGAGTGAACTTGCTGGGAAGGGATCTCATGGGTAGTCTAGGAGTGGAGTTGTGGAATGTGGAACAGGCAGAAAGGATGTGTTTGTTGCGGGAGGCGGACGTGGAGGTTGTGAACCCTGAGGTATGGGCAGGAGAAGGGGGGGTGGGGCGGTTTCGCATAGCCCCAATTAGCATCCCCTTGAAACCAGGGGTGACGGGTTTGTGGCAAGCCCAATACCCGCTGTCCCGGGATGGGAGGCGCGGGCTGAAGCAACAACTGAGATGGACGGTGCTGCCCCAGAGGTACACCGAGAGCCCCCTCTTGTTTGGACAGGCATTGGAAGAGAAACTCCAGGGGTTCCGGGCCCCTGGGGGTTCTCGGGTGCTGCAGTATGTGGATGATTTGTTGGTGTCTGGAGAGAAGGAAGTAAAGGTGAGAGAAGACTCAGTGGCTTTATTGAACTGGTTGGCTGAAGAAGGATTGAAGGTGTCAAAAGGGAAGGTCCAATTTGTGGAAAGGGAGGTCAAGTATTTAGGACATGTACTCCGGAAGGGCGAGAAGTTGATTGATCCTTCTCCCATACAGGGGATAATGCAGTTGAAGCCCCCTCATACTAAAACGGAGGTGCGGCGGTTTCTGGGTCTAGTAGGATATTGCAGGCTATGGATAGATGAGTACATGAGCAAGGCTCAGTTTCTGTATGAGAAGTTGAAAGGATCATCTGACAGGGTAGAATGGACAGACAGGGACACAGAGAAGTGGGGTGGATTTACGAAGGAGCCTGGTGACGGCCCCGGCTCTACCGAACTTGCCCCCTTTCACCTATACGTTACAGCCCATGGGGGAACTGCCATTGGAGTGCTGACTCAGAGACGGGCTGGGAAATATCAACCAGTGGCCTTCCTGAGCAAAGCCCTAGAACCGGTGGTGAGGGGATGGCCGACTTGTGTGCAGGCAGTGGCTGCCGCTGCTGTACTAGTGACAGAAGGGAACAAACTCACTTTTGGGAGCCCCGTGATTGTCCATTCACCCCATCAGATCTTAAGTGTGCTTAGTCAGCAGGCGGCTGCTTGGATGACAGAAGGGAGGATGTTGAAATATGAGACAGTTCTCCGGATAAGTCCTGATGTGGTGGTAGGAACAGACAGGAATTTGAACCCAGCGGAGTTTCTTGCGGGGGAGTGGAAAGAATGGGAGCCGGCAGAGCACGAGTGCTCCACCCTGTTGCAGCTGCAAACAAAGACCCGGGAGGACCTGCAGGAGGTCCCGCTGGAGGAGGGTGAGGTCTGGTTTGTGGATGGGTCTAGCCGAGTAGAGAAGGGACAAAGGAAGTCAGGGTACGCATAGTGACGGCGGAGGGAGAGACAATAGAGAAGGGGGCACTACCAGGGGATTGGTCGGCTCAGCTGTGTGAAGTGCACGATTTGAAACGGGCACTAGAGTTGGGAAAGGGAGTGTCCCTCACCGTCTACACAGACTCGCGATATGCCTGGGGAGTAGTGCACATTTTCGGGAAAATTTGGCTGGAACGGGGTTTACTCACAGCTGCTGGAAAGGGAAGGTTGCAGGGAGGAAGCAGGTCATTGGGTTACAATTGAGGGGACCCCAGTAGTGAGCCGTGCTGACATGAGGGGGATGGTGGAGAAACTGCACGAAGGGTCTCACGGGGGGTGCAGGCTTTGGTAGACACTGTAAAGCTGTGGGAAGGGCCAACGGGGTGTTGAAGCAACATCTCACCAAACTGGGGCTGGAAACAGGGCTACCTTGGACAAAGACACTTCCGGTTGCCCTGCTTCGAATGCGGACAGCCCCTCGCAAGGATGTGGGGGTCTCCCCATTTGAGCTGATGATGGGAAGACCTTTCCTGGCTCCAATGGGAGAGCCTATCCCCGAGCTAAAGGATGCCTTCCTGAGAAAGTATCTCTTGGTACTGTCACAATCTCTCTTGTCTCTAAGAAAACAGGGACTCCTCGCTCAACGGCCCCCTTGCTGAAAGACCAACACCCCCACAAGCCAGAGGATTGGGTCCTGATAAAGACGTGGAAGGATGAGAAGCTGAAATCATCTTGGGAGGGACCATACCAAGTTCTCCTGACAACTGAATCAGCGGTTCGGACCTGACAGGGGGGTTGGACCCACTACCATCGGGTTAAGCAAGCTCCCGACCCCCGACCATGGACTGCCCAACCGGGAGACAGACTCAAAGTAAAACTTAAAAGGAACTGAACTAAGGCAGGGGAGGAGATGACCAACATAAAGGCGTAGAATTGGCACAGACAGCTTTGATCACTGGGGATGATCCCCCGTGGGGGGGATGTTCTATCATTTTGGGTCTTCTCCCATACCAAGACCCTGGACTAATCAAAGGCAAATGGCTCTAAATCTCTTGGGGATAACCAATGCAACTCAATGTGTATATTTCAACAATACCCAGAACCGTACCCCCATTGCCCTCAAAAGGTCCTGCTTTCACTTGTGGAGGGGTCTATAATATCCCTTACGCCTCAACCCCTCTATACCTACCTAAAGGTTTCTTTTTGTTATGTGGACATGAAGCTTACACCTATGTTCCAGCCTATAGTTCAGGGGCCCTTGTGCCATAGGGCGCCTGACCTCTCTATATGCCCTGCCTCCAATACAAGCGCACCCATCAAAAGAAAAAGAAAAAGGGAGCTGCCATCTGATTGTGAGAGTGATGTGACACTCTTGTCCGAAACAGAAGCCATGGCTCTGGCCCTCTCCTTAGTAGGGGTTCCTGCACTAAGCGGAAGAGCTTACCTGGACCTAAGGAAGGTGGCCTGCCTCCTGGCTAAAAGTGTCAACCTTACATCCTCTCTCATTGCAGCCCTCACTGAAGAAGTCACTGAGATCAGGAGGGTGGTCATTCAAAATCGGATAGCTATAGACTATCTCCTATTAAGGGCAGGACAAGGCTGTGAATCTTTTCAAGGTCTTTGTTGCTTTAACCTAACCAACAATAAGAATTATGTTGAAGCAAAACTAGCCAAGTTGAAGACCTTAGCCTCTCGCATATCCGAGGATCCAGAGGGATGGAATTGGTCGTGGCTCACTAGTTGGTTACCTAACTTTGCTTGGTTAAAACAACTTTTTATACTAGCCATTGGTTTCATTGCCTTACTGGTCCTAGTATGTTGCTTAATGCAATGTCTCCCTGCTTGTGGGAATTACCTGTCCCAGTGTGTGAAGCCCCGGGTCCGGGACGAGGGAGCAATCCTGTTAGCCAGGTTTGAGGCCCAACAGAGGCGTGAAAAGAAAAAGGGGTGTTTGTGAGAAGGCAGGGAGAAGTGAGGGCCTCAAACGAACCATGTTTGCTAGGGGAGAGCGCTGTGCACCATGGGGCAGCCTTGGGGGGACGGCAGGAGGGAGGATGGGCAGAAGGCACACTCGCACCAGAGTGGAGAGGGGCGGCAGGAGGGAGGAAAGACTGCAGGCAAGAGGCACGTTCGCTCCAGAGTGAAGAGAAACGGCAGGGGGCGGCTGTCGGGTCAAGTGGGGATTGGAATGTGTATTGCGCTGATTGGATTCGGAAAGTGGAATGTCTGCGGTTTTGCGGTTAATTAGCGGCGCTCCGGGGCGGTAAAAAAGGTGAGATTGTGAGCCAAGCCCTCGCAGGAGGGGGAGGACAGATAGGGGGTATAAAAACCTGTCAGACCTTGCTTCGGGGTTCCTCCATTGCTGCGGGAGGGACCCACCTTTGCAAACGTGCCCAATAAAAACTTCTGTCTACTGGATAACCGAACCCGTGTCTGTCGTTTTCTGACAGCCCCAAATAACTGTGTTTAAAATGGAATGAATAAAACACAGTTTTCCATTCCACTCTGTTCCCAGTTCCTTCCTTCCTCTTTTCCTTTCACAATACACAGTTTTCTAATTTTTGTATTTTGCTTAAATAATTTTTCACTTTCATTTCCACAAATAATTCCATGGATAATTCCTTTTTTCAATTGTAGTAATTGTAGGTATTACAAGAATGTGTGTATTTATTCCTTTTTTTTAGCCTTGTAAACAGAATCCTTAATGCCACCCTCAGGGCCCATTTTGGTCCTACTGATAGTTGTATGTATGTCCCTCCGTGTTAGTATATTACTCAGTACCATCAGAAAGACAGAAAATGGGAGGGCATAGATGGAGCTTAGTCAATTTTACTGGCAAACCATTAATGGCAGCTCTGGAAAAGTTACAGAAGTTGTCTGAGTTAGCAGCTGCTGTGATCAAAAGATGATGTACCTTAAAACTACGTGTAATGGTTTCCAGAAAACAGGCATGCTTCATAACCTTATAATGATCTACCATTCTTTTAAGTTCCACTTTGTTTGGCAAAAAAGGTTATTCTAATAAACCATGTTTTAAAGCAGTGAAATTTGAACATTCCTTCACTGATTTATATGAATGTTAGCATACTGTACACCATCATCATGACCTGTCTTTCCTGAACATTTTATTTAATTCTGAGAAAAACGAAAATGTTTAGGAATTATTAGGCATGAATGTTTTTCCCACATTAGACAATAGGAAGATGAAAGTCCACTTTTCACAATTAATTCTGAATTGGTAATGTATCAGGACTACCCTCCCTTACCCTATACCAGTGTTGTCCAAACTTGGCCACTTTAAGATGAGTGGACTTCAACTCCCAGAATTCCCCAGCCAGCTGGGGAATTCTGGGAGTTGAAGTCCACTCATCTTAAAGTGGCCAAGTCTGGACAACAGTGTCCTACACTAACAAGAGGCAGATATGACATTCTTAGGAGCCATGGATTCAGCCACAAAATACATTAGGCAGTTCTTGCCCAGCTCTAAAACTTAGCCAGCAAATAGTGATTAAAATAAACCATAGTTTATCACCATATAACTTACTGACTCATCCTTCTGCAATTAATAAAGACATAACATAGGCCTTATCTGAAAACTATAGCTCGTGTTGAGATTAGTTTGATACGGAATTTTAAAAAGAATGAAGTCTCAACAGGCAATTGCAGCAGAACGCAGTAGCCCAGAATCACTCTGTAAGACTTCATAAGAACAGCACTGCTGGATCAAGCTAGTACCTATCTTAGTCCAACATTTTTTTCCTCACATCAGTCAGCTATCACCGTGACACTTAATACTCCTCTACCGCTGCTGTTCCCTTGCAACAGCTGTTCTGAAGCATGCTGCTCTTCCCTGCAGATTATAGTCTCAAAATAAAAAAGCCGACTCTAATCCTGTCTTCCATGAATTTAAACTATCACCTTCAATAAAGCTATATTTATGGAATTATTTAAGCTACATGAATGCAAAGGCAGCGGAGTTGTCTTTTAATGAAAAGCACAATTGGGGGGGGGGGGAAGGTGCCAAATTAAATGAGCATCACTTAACTTTTAATGTAACTATTGATGCTCCACACAAATCTTTGTGATGATATTGTTGTTCTCCATCCATGGCTGTTCTCATAGGAGGCATACTTTCTGTCTCTGTCTCTCTCTCTCTCTCTCTGGAGAAGTGACTGGGAATAGTTAAGGAGAAAAAGGCTGCTTTTCCAGTAACATTGTAGTCAATTCCTGATAATTACTTCCATGATGCATGCATATTAATACACACCTGTTCTTACTTATTTACCTGGAAAAACCACATGGCTCATGGAAAAAATAGAACTGAATGAGGTGTGGAAAACTGCTAGCTCACAGAGGAATGTTGCTCTGCCAAGTTAGTTACTACCATTTTATGGCACTTTAAATTTTCAGAGTGTTTATAGTCCAATGTATTCTACCAACTATAGTTTAGTGAAGGCATTCATTTACAGTCTGTTATGAAGGCAACTAGAGGAGGACTTCTTCCACCTGTAATCCAGTATGCCATTGTGGAGACATAATACTCTTCTTTAAAGATTATCTCATTTCTCCATACTTAAGTGACAAGGATTAAGTGGACCTGATTCAAACCATTGTAGCTTTGCCTGGGACTGATCAGAAAGAAGCAGTCTTCAGAAGTTCACTAGTGTTTTCTTGTTCAGGATACATCTTGTGACTGACATTTCCTTGGAGGTCTTCTGAGCAGAGGGACCACGTGGCTTGCCTTGAGAAGCACTGGAACCAGTTCAAGTTCAGTGCTTGCGCAGCTGCATCTGATATTCACAATAGATAATTTGTATTATGTAGGCAAAGCCTTGTTTGCTAAGTAATACCATTCATGATTCAAAGAGAAATGCTGTTTCTTGACAACTCCAACTAAAGTAAACAGAAGTTCTTGTCATGTCCTGTTGTTACTTCAGAACTAATGTTGTTGTTGCTAGTATGTATCAAATGTCCAGTGGTTAAATAAGTACACACAGCACTTAATCCTTTTATAGTATATACTATGTGAACATAAGTAGAAATGGTACCACCATGCAGATTCATCATTGTGTGTTTTTTTTTTCTTTTTGACATATATGTGTGTTTTCCTTAAATGGCATCTGTGATTCAACTAAATAAAGTAGGGCTGTACTTTGCCCAATGCCTTCCATCAGCAGTATCTGTCTTCTGCAGAGAATGGGCTAAACTCTCAGTGGAACCAGGCTATGGCATTCTCCCCTGTTTCTCCTTTGCAACCCCCTACTCAGAGAGCAGTCTGGATACCATGTGCTGAATCCAAAACCAAGTGGAACAACCTCTGTCTTTGGTACTTTTGAACTTCAAGCGGATGTAAATTGGCTGCTTTGTTGACATTGTACATACTGTATGTACAATGTACATGACTTTGTACATACTGCACTGAGTTCACCCCTTGCCCTTAGCTATAATGTGACTTGATGGGGTTTGGCCTAGCATGCTCTATAAAGCCAGGCATTGCAGTTTGTAAACCTTAGATTATGGCTTAGCTGTTATGCAAACCCAGCCAATTTTAGTTTATTCAGTAAGCCATGATTAAACATTAGACAACCAACATACTGGTTCTTTTAAATGAGATTCGTTTAAGAGTTATTTAAACTTTCTTGCAGCCACTACAACAACATCCCTGGCTGCAAGTGGGGGATGGGAGGTAAGGGAATGTCTTTGAGCTGATTGCAAATTGCAGGAATCATTAGTTTACTAGGCCATTTTATCAGGTAGGACAAGCAAAAGAAACTGAGTATATGCTGCTTCAAGTCACAGTTCTGTACACTTAGCCCTGCAGGAGCTGACACAGCTAAGGAGAATGAGCCGAAGACCGTTTTGCTTCATGCATCAGCAGCAAAACTGCCAGCTATGATCCATCTGCAGAATCTTTATTACTGAAGCCAATGTAAGAAGCAAAAAAAAAAAAAGAACCAGCTGGATTTTTCTGATCCCAATAGTTGTTTGTAATGCTGGTTGGTTTAAATCACTAATTCCTTCTCCGCTGTTACTGCAGTAAGTCCCACAGGTTGTTGAAGGGTTTGATGCAATTTGAAACCAAACTGTGGAGGCAGATAAGCAGTCTTTTCAGCAAGACGAATACTAAGGACTAACTCTAGTGTAACTATTTTGCTCCAAAGGGAAAAATACATGGAAGAATCAGTGTTAAAAATGCTGTGTGGAGAAATACAGAGTAGAGTGCACAAGAAAGCTTATGTGGAAATGCTTAATGGTGGATTAGACACTGTGAAAAATCCCAGGCTTATTCTGACATGACAGGGAAGGCATCAAAAACAACAACAACAAAACCTGAGAAAGCTGCTACCAATCAGAGAGTCCAGAGGTGCAAAATTTTGGCCAGAGAGATATCTGGCCTTTGATAACATGTATTGAATAATTTCTTCCTTCTAAAACATTAAAAGTTATAACTTGGCAGTGAGTTCTGGACAGTACACACAAGGCTTTGAGAATCTTCTGGGGCTTCAGATTATGCACCTCTGGATTAGATAATAGTGAACTAATTGAACCAGTAGTCTGACCTAGTCTTTGCCATGTTGCTGAGAATGGGTCATGGATCCTAATTTTATCATGGAACATTTATTTAATTTTAATTTTTAAATTTATTCCGTGATGGTGGAGGTATTGCATTGGAGTCAAAATGATTTGGCATAGCCTCATGACATTACAGTGTCCTTTCCCTCTTTCCTCTACAGATACTTGGTGAACGTTATTCCCTTCTTTATCCTCTTTTCCAGACACTTCTCTTTGATCATCTCTGCTGTGCAAAATCAGATTGTAGAATGAGTTATGTGCCTCAGGCAAAAACCTGCTCCTTCTTTTCCTGACTTTTTTGTAAATCAGGAGTACTATATAATTCAGTAGTGTTGTACCAATAAAAAAATGCAGGTGACACCAGCCTCAGAATATGTGTTCAAATACAATATTGATAGCAGATAGAATCTAAACAGTCAAGAACAATATGTTCAGCTCTTGTCTTTTTTTTTTCCTCCCACTGCTTGCTCGTGTCTTTTTACTTTTCTTTTTTGCTTGTTTGTTTTCCTTTTATTTTTTATTTTCCCCAATAGCTCTCAGGCAAGTCTTGGGCATCTATGGTCAAATTACTTTCAAGATTTAATATTAATGCATTAAAGTTGTGTTGCCGAACAACCACTATGGGTTGGCCCAGTGTTTACAGAGGATCTTTTCTTTAATCCTGGGCACCTATTTTCTGTCTCCTAATGGCCCTTTCATTTGTGGGAATCAGAATTCTGTGATCTACAGCACCGCTAGCTATTCTTTCTATGAATCTGGGCACTTTAATAAGAATGATTTATTCCATCACTAATACATGGAAGTTATTGGAAGGCCGCACAAAAAAATGGTGTGTGTGTGTGTGTGTGTGAATAGAGAAGGAATTTAACAGATACTGGCAAATGAAATGAAACATATTGTGTCTGAAAAACCATTTTAAACCTTCAAAAATAAAAGAAATTTACTTCTTTCACAGCATCATATTCTCGCAGACCCTGGTTGGACTCATTCCACAGTGCCTGTTGGAATTATTTTATTTAGAGTGACTGTTGCTGTAATTAATGATAATAGAATCCCATTCCAATCTTAACTGCAGTGAATGCTTAGCAGGTTCACTTCAGATATCTACTGCTTAGGTGGAAGTCTTTATTTCTTAAAACCCAATCCTAAACTTCTTCCTAGTTAAATGAAACTTATTTCTAGTATGCCTAGTAGTAAATTTTATTCGCAGCCAAATAGTATTGATGTTTATTTCATTCTCAATGAATAGGATTTACCTCAAGTTACTTAAAGGATTCTGTCTTGTTTTTCCAAACACTAGTAGAAGCTTAAACAAGAATAAGCATTTGGATCAATCTGGTATTATTGCTAAATATGAGTTGTAAGAAGAGGTCATTCACAAATATCTTTATCAATATTACATTCCAGAAGTATGCAATTTGACAGCCAGTTGTGTTGGCAACAGGAAGTAAGTATTTCAGGGTCTGTCAGCATTAGGGATGGAGCTAGGCTGCCGAGCATTGTAACTCCTTGTGTGTTCCTTAAACTGGGTGAAACCTTAATTGGGACTTTATAGTTTGATTCCTTTTTTATTTTTTTCTTTTGTGCTTTCAAGTCAGTTTTTGACTCCTGTTAACTGCCTAGACTGCATGCTTGTTTTTTCTTGGCAAGGTTTTTCAGAAGTGGTTTGCCCTTGCTTCCTTCCTAGGGCTGAGAGATGGCTGCCCCAAAGTCACCCAGCTGGCTTTCATGCCTAAGGCAGGACTAGAACTTACAGTCACCTGGTATCTAGCCTGATGTCTTAACCACTAGTTACAAAAATCTTGATGCTTTTACTGTGCTGATTAATTCCAACTTTGTATTTACCATTTGCTGTTTTGGAACTGGCTGCCTGTTTCCACTGCTATGCATTTTTTCCCAGCATCAAACCTTTTTACACAACTCAGTTTCAAGTACAAAAAAATGGTTTGGATAAGTATGGAGACTTAAGAGGTAATAAGTGTCATTTGAAACACTTGTTGAAGCCAAGAAGTGGCTCCTTGTATTCCTACATAATGTATAAATACTTAAGAGAGCCTGCTTTCTTTTAAGACATTTTCCCCTTTCCCCATACCTTCAGAAGAAAAAAGTGCCCTAATATCAGATCCAGTTAATAATAAAATATCTCATTTCAAAGCCCATTAGTGTTCATGGTTAAAGAAAGGAAAACAAGATGGAGTGGCTTCAAGAAACATAGGTGTTTGTATTTATGCTCTGCCTGACCAGAGAGTAGCAGCCTTCCATTCCTGCCCCCCCTCCCTTTCCCTTTCTCTCCCAGCCAAATTTTTAGACTCCATTAACCCAGAACCCAACGAAAAAGAAGATACACAAAGGAAATATCTCTCCAAACAATATTATTTGGTTTCATTAGATAGCACCTGATGTCTCTCCCCTAATCCTTCCCATTTTTTTTTTTTTTTGCCTCCTTTTCATTTTATTCAACTGAAGGCAATTCATCTCATTTTAATTAATTTTTACTTGCGGTGTTATCATCCTATGTATAAAGGCAGAAAAGAAAGAAACCCTTAGTTTTTTTTTAATTACAAAATTAACAGCATTAGTTACCAGTACAGTAAATGCACCAATGCATTAGAGCCAAGTGGTGTTTGTAGGCACTGAGGCAGAAAGTGACTATGACAGGCTGTAAAACTTTTCATTTTTACAATGAAGGAGTGTTTATTTTGTTGAGAGAGCTGAGGATTCTAGAACTAAGAATAGTGGAAGATTACACAACTTCAGAGACATCTGAAAGCAGTTGTGAAAGTTGTGAAAGTGAAAGTTGCACCTATGTAGGGTAACCAGATGTCTGGGAAGAGGAGGACATGTCCCCCTTTTTGTCCTCATGTCCTCCATCTGGCAGGCATAGGCTTAAAATCAAATATTGTCCAACGTTTTGAGTATCTTGGGGGGGGTGGGGTTTGGACTGTTTTCACATTAAACATTTCATTCAAACTTTTGTGCATTGTGACTTTGTAAATTGTTTGCTTCTTTCTCTCCCTCATCCGTCAACAGACTCAACAGCCTAGATTTATGTTATTTTGTTTATTTCCTGATTCCAGCAGTTGGCTTCAATCCAGCCACTTCAAATCTATGATCACTGGAGTCTGTAGATCACATGACTCATCATACGTTTCTATGGTGAAATTTGAAAAGTGCATTGTCATTGATTCTATATTGTCACTATCATATGTTCTTGAAAATAAAGATTTGTTGGAAAAACATTGTGATTGAAAAACTAATCTTTCTGATGCTGGAAAAAGTAATTTCATATACATGTAGGCCTAAATACTTTTTTTTTCCCCCCCTGCTTTTCACTGTAATTTTTCCCACAGATGCCAAGAAAGTTAAGCAGTTAGTGTTTCCTCCTCCCCATTAGTCCTCCTTTCCAATTGTCCGTGTCCTCCTTTGCTTGGTTGGATATCTGGCAACCCTACACTATGTGAAATTGGCATCTTATTGTGTGTTCAGGACAGAGAGTCCAGTAGGTCAAATAATTCAGGTCAGTTTTCCTTAAGATGCACTATAAAAAATAGGCCTCTCATCCTTGAGGGTTTGAGTGAGAAAGAAGCTCAGAGATAAAATAAAAGGTTTTTTTGTTTTTTTTTTAATAAAAGCCAATGTCAGATACTTGCTCATATCTGATAAGGTTTCAGTCTTACTCCTCAGTCTGGATTTTTTGCAAGAGAGAGTTTGGCTATTATTAGAGGTAAATTATTAGGCACTACCTAAATGTAAGAAGTGACTTGTTTTCATTTTCCACACTTCTATATTAGTAAAGTTCTAGGTGAGAACCTGCAATTAAATCCATACATTCAACAATCATGTCAAGTTGGATTCAGTGCAGCCAAGATGAATCTGAACAAGGCTTATAGCAGTAGGGATGAAAGGACAATGATTTATCATTTTCATTTACTAATATAGATCTCAAGGAAGAATAACATTTCAGGAGCAATCCTTGGTCCTGTACTGAACACTTCAGTGTCTACAGTGCCCAGCCTGAGAATTCGAAGAAGAAAAAAGAAGAGACTGGCAAAAGGTGCAGTGGTTAAAGGGACCAGGTTAGAAACTGGGAAACCAATTCTAGTCCTGCCTCAGGACAAGCCATCTGGGTGAGTTGTGGCCAGTCATTTTCCATCAGCTGGCAAACTAGTTCCAAAAATGTTGCCAAAAAACTGCATGGACTCAAAGGGAAGAAGGAGAAGGAGATGACTCCACAATTCCACTGACATCTAAAAGCAGTCCACAGTTATACAAACTGGGCACATATTTGTTTACATGCATGATCAAGAAGTGACAACATCTGCAGGCTAAAACAGAAACAAAAAACACCCAAAATTGTCTCTATTTTTCTCTCTGTTTCAGATGCTTTTTTTAAAAAATCAAGGAGAACTGTAAGCAAACCAACCTAGCATTAAATGCACTTACCACTATACCCATTCTTTACAAAAATAAAATTTATGTACTAGCCATATACTGTACCTATGATATGCCAGTATTGTCAATCATAGATAAAGATATCCTATATTTGTGATGTAAACTGCTATTAAAAACATCTTATTCCTAGCACTGAAGATGTTACCTAGCTGGGTAACAAAATGTTTGCAGCCAAGCTCAGAGAACCCCAAGGACTCCACATCTTATTCCTGTTTGTAATTAATTCTGTCATCAGGTGTATTAATATTGAACATATCTGATAAAAGAAAATATATGATATCAAAGGTGAATCATGTAAGAAAATAATTCCAGATACCCAATACATTGGCTTTTTGTCTTTGCTTTATGTTTAGTGATCACAATTGGGACTGGCAATTCAGTCATTAAGTGAAGCAGTTGTTAAGTGAAACTGCAACTGTGCTTACAATCTTATTGCAGCTTTCCTTTGCTTTACAGAACTGTGAAGGTTGTAAATGCAAGGATTGGTCATCAAGTTACTTTTTTATCACCGTTGTAACTATGAGCAGTCACTAAACAAGGCAGTCACTAAACAAAGACTACCTCTACAATTGTTTAAGTCCCTCTTTTTTATTCTTCCTTTCCTTTCTAATATTTGCAGAGTTCCTAGCTATATATGCACAAAAAATATGGGTATAGTTTACATATGTAAGGATGATATAGACTGGGGCTTTCAAACTTCTTCAGCTGCGGACTTTGTTGCTTAAAACAAAAAATTACCAGAACCCCCAATCAAGTGGCAAAGTCATGAGTTCTTTTTGTTTTTTGTTTGTTTTGGGTCAGTCTGGACTCTTGGCAACTGCCTGGACAACTCCCTGCAGTTTCCTTGACAGCATTTTCAGAAGCCTTCTTTTCCATTACCTTATTTGTAGAGTAAGAGAGAGGTACATGAGCTAAGATAAATAAAGTTTGCCAGCTGACTGTGTGCCTACGGCAGGACTAAAACTCATAGCCTTCTGGTTTCTAGCCTATTGCCTTAACCACTGCACTAACCTGGTCTCCATACTATACATACATTTACCCTATTTACTTTGAGTTGAGAGAGAGAGAGAGAAATTTACAATTACCATAGCCTATATGTATAGAATTCCAGTCATTCTTGAGGAGTCTGACCTGGCCTACCTTGAAGCACTGACAATAGTGAAAGACAATTGGTTGCATTCAAGGTTGCATTTTTTTCCACTGTTGTTGTCTTTAGTTTCTCACCGAACTCCATCAAGTTATTGCAGAACCCTAAAGTTCATGGAACATAGATCTAGATCGCTGAATGAAAGCAACCCTATACCACATATGCAATTATCACATGAATAGGCTTAGATAATATATTGGTTTGTTCATTGTTTTGCTTTTGGGGTGGAAAAATTCATATCAGAAAAGGAAAACAAAAGTCTTCTGTTGCTTAGCCTTTCAAAGCCCATTAAATAGTGTGAGATGTTCATTAATCAGCAATTAGGCAGTTTTATAGAGATATTCTAAAAATGGCCAAATGACTGTTCCTGTGATTTTGCCACATCTTCGTGTCTCTACCACAGAAGTGTGTTTTGGCTACCAATAGACTTAAGCTTCCTTTATACTTACGTTATGGAAACACTCATAAAATATAGTTCTGGAAGTATTTTTCTATTGGAGAGTGTTAGTGCCACTATCCCATGACACAGATTTGCCTGGACATCTGCAACATAAGAGAGAGGCCTGGACACTGAACTCTATGGACAATCCAGATTCCAGAATATGAAGACAACATATGAAAGAAATAAACATGAGATCATTTTCTGACATCTACCAACAATCTGGCAGATGCACTGTTGCATCAATCAGCATCAGTCTCTGATTAACCTGACTGAATGAAGGATGTATGGAAATAGAGCAGCCAGATACTACCCTGCCTTTGCAGTGCTGGTGAAGACTGAAAAGAGACAATTGTGTTCTGTTGAGATCTCTCTCTCTAGATTTTGGTGGCAGTACCCATGTGGGCTTGAAATAATTCCCACATTATTGGAAAAATGATTATAAAGTGAAAGAAAAAAATGAGCAGGAATGCTGATATTTAAAATATTAAAATCACACGAGATGGCATTGGACCCCCAATTTAAATTAAAAAGACAAGAGCAAAAGATATTCAGGTACAAATGAGGAAAGGAAGGTGAAGAGCCAAGCATGGTGCATACCTGGGCTTATTGTTGAGATAATAAAAATCACAAAATATGCCTACATATACTCTCTTGAGCTCTCAAGACAAAAAAGGTAAAGTCTTCTTCATGTGAGCTTGATAGATTTTATGTCATGAAAGTAAGAAAAGAAGAAGGATGTAATATATCTGAATGAAAGTGATCTGATATTGTGAAGTGGCACTGATGAATACACGTAGGAAAGTGAACATGTAGGTTTACTTATGAATGAAGGGCTACAACATATAGCAGAAAGGTATGAGTTGGTGTCATCTGGGTTATGGGTAGAAATGAAAGAATCCATAGATTACTGATAGTTGTATATTAGGCTTCAATTAATGGTGATAATACATTTGGAAATTAGTTTTGGGGAAAATTGTGCAACATTCTAAATTAATATTAATAAGGCAGAAAAAGTGATGGGACCATTAAGAGCCCAAGAATGGATGAGAACAGTGATTGTTTGGTGAGATACGATGAAGCAAAAGAATGAATATAAATCTAAAACTATCATTGATTTTATTATTTATGGTGAAAGAATGAGAAAAATAATGAAGGATAGAAAGATAATGACAGCTTCTTGGGCAAATCATTTTTGATTGTGTCCAGAGTGAATCTTGAAACTAAAATGAGAAGGACATAGTAGAAGCAAGGATGGTTTACAAGGGGAATAGCAATGGAAAGGTATAACAAATAGTATCGATGTAGCTTTAGATATGTTTATGTTTATTTTTCTCATCTTGTTCCTTTAATTTCTTTGCCTTACGATTCATAATCATTTTCTACGTTTGACATAATGTTTCATACCCCAAAAAGGACAGCATAATATGTATATACTGTATCTGTACAGTATGTATGCATGCATATACCCAACCCAGTTGCTGTAGCAGCTTGCAACTATGGATGGAGATCTTAGAAAAGTATCTGATTGCAAAACTGCTAATACAATATCACCACCCCTTCCAATGTGTTTATATGCAGTTTTAGCAATTAAGTCAATGAGCAGAGAGTAAAACAGGAGGCTCTCATTACTTTATCCTCATCCTTTTTTAGGACACATTTTGCTCCTCCTGGCTGGTCGGGATTATTCTCTTGCTAGCAAATATTTAGCTTTCATTATTTATTCCTACCAAAAAAACACAAAACAAAACAAAATCCTCTACCAGTTTCCTAACTGCTGCATTCAAATACTTGCTGCAAAGGGCACTCCGAAGCATAGGCCATGTGTTATAGTAAGCGTCCAGTTTCAGGTGACTTCAGGAAAACTTTTACAGTGGTACCTTGGGATACGAACGCCTCTACTAACGAACTTTTCGGGTTACGACCAGCTCCGGCCTCAAAAATTTACCTCGATGTGCGAACTCCGCCTCGGGGTACGGTCATTTTTCCACCCTGACACGTGGTCTGCAGCCTTTTTTCCGCCCCTGACACGTGGCTGCGGCCATTTTCCCGCCACGCGGCACCTGGCTGTTCTCCCGCCGCACCGCACGGCACCCGGCCGTTTTCCCGCCGCACCGTGCCGCGCCCGGCCGTTCTCCACTGCACCGCGCCGCGCCGGCCATTCTCCCACCGTGCCACGCCCAGCCGTTCTCCTGCCCCTGACGCATGGTCCGCGGACGCCAGAACGGATTAACGGTAATTACATTGAACCTTATGGGAAAATTTGCTTCGGGGTGCGACCAAATTCGGAGGGCGGAATGGATTAACTGGATTTACATTGAACCCTATGGGGAAATTTGCATTGGGTTACGACCAACTCAGGATACGCCCAGAGTCATGGAACGCATTAAGTTCGTATCCCGAGGTACCACTGTATTCTGCGTTTCTATTTCATCAGTGTTGCGATTCACAAAGAGTATTTTTTTCTAACTTTATTTTTTTATGCACTCTGTTGTTTGCAATATTTTATGATGTTAGTTTATTCTTATTAATTGTTATGAATTGATCATGGGCTGAATGAATAGGGTGAGTGGTCTATTCAGATTAAGCAAAATCCAAGTATTGGTGAATATTTGGTTGTATTGCAGATAGTTCTGAGATATTTTCTTCAACTGGTTCATTTTTTAAATGGAAATTACTGTTTAGTCTACTTATAGGCCTGATTTAAAGGGTACAAGCAATCAAGAAGTCACAGTTACATTTTTTTTTATTATTATTATTATTTTCCTCTCTTCCTCCTACTTTCTGAATTACTGACTATAATTCAGAAATGTTTCTTTCTCCTTTTAGCTAGCTATGATTTCTCATGTCATTTGTTCTGGCAGTCAACATTGTGATTAGTTTCAGAATGATTTCAGAAAATGGCTTGTTTATATAGCAATAGTTAATGTACAGATGCCTAATATCTGTGTCTACCATAGTCTCATTCATATATTGTGCTAAACCATAGTTTAGACTATGTCCTAAACGTGTAAACATATACCAAATTCTGAAGTCCTGAGGCTTTCAGTTTTAGTAATAAAAATATTAACAGAAATGAGTAAATCTGTGCCACTGAAATATGAAAATGTGCTATTGTTATGACAAAGGAATGTACAGCTTCACATTTATCTTTTAAAGCAATGTCTTGTTGCAGACACATAATAAAGAAAGTGGAAATGATTTGCACATTTTGCTTATTTCCTTTCCCACTAAATTGTATGCATCCTTGTGCATTTTTGTAGGAAGCACACAATAGTATTTCTTCTTAGAGGAGAAGCATGGTAAATTTACAAAAGTATGAAAGGCTTTGAAACAACTGAATAGGAAAAGAGGGCCTCAAATTAATTACATTTCCCACATTCTTTGTGAATGAATGAATGAATGAATGAATGAATGAATGAATGAATATATCTATCTATATCTCCATCCATCTATCCATCCATCCATCCATCCATCCATCTATCCCCTCTCACCCCTATGAGTGGTTCTTCCTCAATCTTGGGTCCTCTACCAGAGGCCTGGGAGTTTTAGGATTAGGTGCAGTATCTTAGCTGTTCCTAGCACTGTACTCTTCTGGACAGAGAGCTCTGATGTTGTTCCTGGGATCTATTGGAGCCACTCTCCCAGCTTAGGAGTCACAGCCCCAAGCGCTACTACCACCACTGGGACCACTTTGGCCTTTACTTTCTACATCCTCTCTAGTTCCTTCTTCAGGCCCTAGTACTTCTCCAACTTCTCATACTCCTTCTTCCTGGTGTTGCTGTCACTTGGCACCACTGTCTTCTGGTCCTTGTCTACTACCACAATGTCTGCTTGATTGGCCAGTACCTGCCTGTCTGTCTGGATCTGGAAGTCCCACAGGTTCTTAGCTCTGTTATTCTCTATGACCTTCTGTGGAATCTCCCATCTGGGCTTGGGAGGGTCTAGCCCATATACTGTGGAGATGTTCCTGTATACAGTGCCAGCTACTTGGTTGTGCCGTTCAGTGTATGCTGTTCTTGCCTGCATCTTACACCCTGCCACTATGTGTTGGACTGTCTCTGAGTTCTCTTTGCACAATCTGCACCTTGGGTTCTGTCTAGTGTGGTAGACCCCTGCTTCTATGGTGCTTAGTGCCTGTTCTTGTGCTGCTATGATCAGTGCCTCAGTGCTGTCTTTTAGTCCAGCCCTTTCCAGCCACTGGTAGGACTTCCCAATGTCAGCCACCTCAGCTATCTATCAATGGTACATCCCATGCAGGGGCTTGTCTTGCCATGGTACCTCTTCCGCTTGAACTTCCTCCCATGTCTGCTGCTGCCTTGGGCATTCTCTCAGCAGCTCATCTTTGGGTACCATCTTAGTGATGTACTCCTGGATGCTCTGAGTTTTGTCCAGGATAGTAGCTTTGACACTCACCAGACCCCGCCCGCCCTCTTTCCAGCTGGTGTGCAGTCTCTGAGTGTTGGACTTGGGGTGAAAACCTCTCTACATTTGTGAGAAGCTTCGGGTCTTCACATCGACAGCTTCCCTCCTTTGGCCAGCTCATTATAATGGCAGAGTATCTGCTGACTAGCAGGGTGTACATGTTGATGGCATGGATCTTGTTCTTTCTATTGAGCTGGCTCTTCAGGACCTGCCTTATGGGATACCAAGGTACTTGTAGCTGACCTGTATGTCTTCTATATGTAAGACTGTATCAATCTTAACTACCTTCCCTCTCTTTACTACCATCCAGCCACACTTCTCCAGTCTGAATGACATCCCAATGTCCTCACTGTAGATCCATGTCAGGTGGATCAGCGAGTTGATGTCTCATTCACTCTTAGCATACAACATGATATCATCCATGTAGAGGAGGTGGCTGATGGTAGCTCCACTCTTGAACTTGTATCTGTATCCAGTCCTTGTGATTTTCTGGCTGAGGGGGTTCAAGCCTATGTAGAATAGCAGCAGGGACAGTGCATCATCTTGGTATTTGCCGCACTTGATGGCCACTTGTGAGAGTTGTCTTGAGTTGAGTTCCAGTGTTGTCTTCCACAGACCCATTGAGTTCTTCAGGAAGATCCTTAGTATCCTGTTGACTTTGTATAGCATCAGGCATTCACAGATCCAAGTGTGTGGCATTGCGTCCTGGGCTTTCCTGTAGTCAATCCAGGGTATGCTCAGATTGGTCTGTCTAGACCTTGAATCTTGGGCAACTGCTCTAATTATGAGCAACTGGTGTTTTGAGACTCTGGTGTTGTTCCCAATGCCCTTCCGAGCTGTGGTCATGTACTGGCCCATATGGTCTTGTAGCTTGGTGGCTATGATGCCTGATAGAACTTTCCGTGTTGTGGGGAAGCAGGTTATTGGCCGGTAGTCGGATGGTGCTGTTCCCTTGTGAGGGTCTTTCATGATCAACACTGTCCTTCCTGGTGTTAGCCAGTTTGAGTGGGAGCCTGCTACCACCAGCTGATTCTTCTGTGCTGCTACGCGTTCATGCATTGCTGTTAGTTTCTTTAGCCAGTAGGTGTGGATCATGTCCGAGCCAGGTGCTGTCCAGCTCTTTAAGTTCTTGACCTGCTGTTGGATGTCTGCTACTGTGATGATGAATGGTTCCTGTAGATTGCTATGGTCTTCTCTCTGTTCCTGCAGTCACTTTGCACTGGTGTTATTTGTCTTCTTGTTGCCATATGTTCTTCCAATACTGTTTGGTTTCTGTGGTTCATGGCTCGGCTTTTACTGTGGCACTGAAGTTGGGAGTACCCCTTGGATGGTTCTTTGGAGAATAGGGCATTTATCTTCTTGGCCTCTGCTTCTCTAGTGTATCTCCTTAGCTTGGTAGCCAGTGCTGTGAGCCTTTGTTTAGCAGTCTCTAGAGCTTCATATCGAATTAGGCCCTTGTATTTTTTCAGTAGCAGAGTCTTAATGTCCACATCCTTTTGTAGTTCTACCATCTGACTAACTTCTCTCTGAGTTGCCTTGATCTTAACCTCCAACTTCATTTTGCAGCGGGGTAAGTATTGGTGTTCTTCTTGATTATGCAGCCAAAGATCTCCAGGATTACAGTGGCTGTAGCGTATATCAGTTCATTGATTTGAGTTATGGTGGTAGTAGGAATTGTCATGACAGTTCTACTGGCATCTTCTAGCATACTATCTGATGGTACGTCTCCACTGAGCCTCAAGGATTGGCTATAGCTAGTTTATCCATGATCTGCTATGTTCTGTAATGGAGTGGTGGCAGTGACGTTCCAGCTTCAGGTGTTGGCTGCACATCCAGTTGTTCTTCCAGGTCTGCTTGAATCCAGGTTGTAATGCAGAGTTGGTCTATCTCAAGTATGAGAACAGCTTCCTCTTCACTATGCTGAAGCATTGGGTAACTAGCTGTTTCTCAGTTAGTGTGGCTGTAGGTCTTCTGTCCATCCATAGTTCTCTCATACATCTCATTGATCCCCTCTCATTAGGTCTACTGTTGTAGAATTCCATCAATTCTAGTTTCTCTTGTCTCGTCCTTGGATGGTTTGTAGGAAGCACACAATGGTATTTCTTCTTAGGGGATAAACATAGTAAATTTACAAAAATATGAAAGGTTTTGAAACAACTGAATAAGAAAAGGGATATATTTTATCTATATATGTATGAGTGCATGTGTGTAATTTGTATCAAGGGCAGCACAAAATTTTTGATAGTGGGTAACGTTTTCAGAATCAAAATGCTTTTGAATGAATGCAATATGGCCATCAATATTTGTCTTGCATTCATCGTGCTTCTAGGGGAAAAAGGATATGAAAATTATGTTAATTAAATATACCTAAAAGATGGAAATTAGCAGTGGCCCTTTGGCTCAGTGCATATTTCTAATGGGGCCCAAAGTGCTCAGCTGGTTGCTTACCCCAGGTACTCATTTATATCCCTGCCACCTTTTAAATTTTGTTCCACATCTCTCTCTTTATTTGTTTTTTTTCCAGGGAAGTACATATGCAAATGAAAAGGGGGAAAATGGAACAAAATTTAATTAAAATGTGTCTGTTTCTTTCCCTTTGAGTGCTTTAGGGTGGAATAGCAAATTGTTAAAAAAGAGAGAGAGAGAGAGCGCACACTCAGAATGAGGTTAAAGAGCTGAAAACTGATTACACCCCGTTGAAAATGAAAGCAGGAGAGGGGCTGGATGAGAGGCTGCAAAATGGGGTGGGCGAGGATTCCTGGAGGCTCACGCATGGGATAGGGTGTTTTTCACTGTGAATTATTACAGCCCCACACATGCCGGGAAGTGTGCAAAGCATAATCAGCAGCTTTTCCTCAGGAAAGGGAGGGGAAGAGGGTTCAAGGAATGGGCTATCATTCCAGGTGCAGTTCATACGGAAGATAAGGCTAAATTAAAGCTTGTGACTGGGCTGTCCTGTTCTCTTCTGCCTTTCACCAATCCCCTTAGTTCCCCTCTGTAAGAAATCTGTGATTACCAGCAAAAGGCAGTCTATTAGACTGCTACAGGATTATGTGCTAGGGAACAAATAGGATGATATACGAGATGAAAGGAGGTTCTCCCATTATAAGCAAAGTGTACAGAAGCCTATGGCAGCAGATTTTTGAAAGAGTCATTTTTAATGCTATGCTTTTTCTGCATGCAACACCGCAGAAATAAATCTTTGCATCAGCAACTATTGTGTCATTAGATGATGTTGTTACCTAATGATATTCTGTTCACCTCTTCTAGGTGAACAGTTTCTGTCCATCCTCTACTCAGGTAAGTGAATAAAAGGGATGGAAGAATCTTCTCTTGGACTGGCTTATCAATAAGCTTAATTTATTTCCACTCTAATGAGCCAAGGTCATTTGTCCCCTAATCAGATATAACTCTGGTTATATTCCAATTTGAAAATGAGAACATCCCATCCATTCCAGTCTTCCCTCCTTCCAGCTTTACCTAATAGCTCTTTCATTCTTTTCAATATGCCCTTTAATCGTTTTTAACCTCCAAATATTTTTATTCCTTCCTTAAAGATTTAACCAACTAATGAGAATGAGAACAAGTGATCCAGGAAGATCTGTTTCTTGATACTTTCCTCTCTCTTGCCTTGGTGTGCAGCATGTTTAATTCCAAATTAAAAACTTGGTGGTCATAGGCGATACAATCCATTTCAAGTCTCAGAGCTACTGCTATTAAAGGAGAACCTGATTTGGATTTGGCATAGGCTGCAGAAAACAGTAATGCAGCATAAACATTGGAAATGGTGATAAGCTGATATGTCAGATCACTGAACTGAGTAAGATTTTAGTCATAATTTCTATACATTTTCTTAATGTTACATTTGATAAAGATTAAGTTGAGAAGGGTTGGCTTTCCTCCCAGTATACTCAGTCATCTTGCTATCACCATCAGAGAGTGAATCTGAATGAATTATTTCTTGGCTTAACCTGACAGTAGCCCAGTGGTGAGTTGGAACTCAAAATAAATTGTACCGTTATTTGGTGTGTGGTGACATTGTTTAAAAGTTTTTTAGATTTTAATTCTGCATCAGTTCAAAATTGGGAATTGCACTGGGTTTGCTTTGGGGGTAAGGAGCAAAAGCAAACTTAGAATGATTTTATAAACACATGTCTATGCTTACATTGTGGATAAACATCAAAATGCTGATGACACTCAATTATACATCACCACCTCAGACTGAGCTGAAGATGCTGTGGATATATTGAACCAGTATCTGGAATCTGTTAGGGTCCAAATCAGGAAAAATAAACCCAGGATAAGCCCTAGCAAGCTGGAATTGTTGTATGTCTGTAAACATCAGGGCTATCTGTTAACATGATCTCCAGGAATTGCTCTTGATGGGGTTATACTGGCCTGACCCAGCTGGTTTGAGACTTGATCCTTCTGGAGTCATGTTTTCTGCTTGATCAGCAGATGGAAGCTGATCTTGGGCTATGCCCAGCTTAAAGCACTAGTTATAGCTCTACCTGGACAGTGAAGCCTTGGTAACAATACAGTACCTGTACCCTAACACCTTGTGACATTACTATTGCAATGTGTTCTATAGTGGGCTGCCTTGAAGATGACTTGGAAGCCCCAGCTGGTACACAATGTAGGGAAATATGTCATTGTAGAATTATACTCATCTTGTTCCATAGGATACCAGCAGGCTTCTGGTCCCAATCCAAAGTGCCAGTTATATAACCAGGTCCCAAGTCCTATATGACATGGCACCAGTTTATTTCAGGGACCACTTTGCCAGGTATACCCAGTTAGTCTGAACATTGAGGAAGGCCTGATAAGTGTTCCACCTTTATCAAGTCAAGGGTCTCTATTAGGAGACAGGCCTTCTCAGTATTAGCTCACATACTATGGAATATGCTCAGGACTGTGTGGGTTCCTATACTTGTTTTATTCAGGAAGACCATCAAAACCATTCTGTTTCAACAAGTCTTTGAACCCCAGTATAATTAGAGATATCTATTTCTGATTACTTTTAAGGCATAATGCAGAGGACAAAGGCTGACTCCAACAAATGGGTTCTTTCCCTGTGAAATAGGAAGCAACAATATGAAGTAAAGCAAATATTTGGCCTGAACTCCAAAATGATTTCAATTTACTTTGTTTACTTCAGTTCTACGTAAAGTGATGATTCTAAGAGCACTGCTAGCATAGTGGAATCCTGCTAACTTGCTACCTGTTATCTGTCTACCTATATTCTTAGTCACCTTTGATTTCTGTGTCTTTCTTTTTGGACTGGGAGAATCTTATTCCCCTTCTAGGATCTTTTCTGCTCTTCCTTCTTCTCTTTTCTAACACAAGGTTCTGACCCAGGTGAAGGATCTTCATCATCCATCATCATCATTTGATCTATTTGTATTCATATATCTCAGGAAAATATATTTCAGATTTTGTTCAATAAGTTCACAATGGTGAATTCCTTAAAATGTCTATTTCTTTTTTAATAATGATTTTAGATTTGTTGATAATCTCTCTCTCTCTCTATGTATGTATATATGTATGTGTTTAAATTTTGTGAGACAATGACCAAACAATTAAAAAAGGATATTGACTTAGTCCTAACTTGTAGGCCTTGCCGCATTTTAGCCATCTGTGATAGTTACAGTAGCATGCATATTTTGCATTTCTGAACCCTTTTTGTCAGACAAACTACACAATTCATTTCTTCCCAGCAGTACCACACTTGAAATAGCCTCTGGCAGGATCATTTTTTTCAACAGATGATGTCAAGAAACAGTAAATCCAGCCTCTGGGAATGTGTTCCCTTTCTTTATTTTATTCTCTTTAGTTATGATCCCAATCAGTTATTTTACAGCATCAGTCTAGTAACTCATATTTTCTTTCCACATCCTTGCTGCATGTCTACGAAGTATATTATTTTGTTTTCCATTTAATCCTTTTGCAGGGATTTCCTGGGGTTCCTCAGGAGTAGAGGTTGCAAGGTTGTTAATGTTTGGGTTCATGAGGGAGCTTCCAGGAACATGATCTTTTTTGGAAGTCAGCCTTGCATTGGAAGCAGCCTTTGCTCCCAACTCAGCAGATCAAGCAAAGAGGATCCATAATGGAGGCTTATTCCCAAGCATTCTCTACCTGTCAGCCTTGCGAGGCAGACCAGACAAGAAGCACAACTAAAAGTACAAGCTTTAATTTTATTGTAAGTTTAGGTTAGCAGAATATTGCAAGTCTGAAAGTACATCTCTCCCCCCTCACCTTGACAGCCCAAGAAACTAGGGAGGGTCTCTTCTGAGATATTTGCCACGCCCACATTCCTTCTTCAGATTCAGCTGTCTCTTCTCTGACAGACAGCCATTGTCTAGTCTGCAGCTTTTCCACCTGTCTCCCAAGGTCATTCCCACACACCATTACACTACCCTTCTTTTTCTGAACATGGGCTGAGAATAAGAATTACCATCTGCAAGTTTAGGGTATTAAGGAAAGCAAGTGAATGAGCTCAGGAATAACCTAGTATTTCAATTACTTATTTCTACACATTCCTCTGATTAGAAACTACTGTCCCCAAACTCTCCCTTTATAGTTTTCCTTTTTTTGCTGGTATAGGGAAATGCAAAGATAACTTAATGCACCATGTATATGGAAGGAAAAAAACAACAACCTCTTGTTTTTAAATTGGTGGCTAAAACCTGCTTTATATAATTTACTTTATTTATCCATATTTATTCATTATTTCCTGGTAGTATGGTTTTTAAATATACATAGCTCCATCTTGGATTATTTGGAACATTTTCGATCCCTTTCATAGAGTATCTGTACATGTAGTAGAAGCATGAACAAACATTATAGGATCACTGTCAGTCTAGGCTATAGAGGCTGGTTTCTGATTTGTGGCCCAGAGCGTCAATGTTTTCTACATTTATTCTACTTTTTATTCTATTTTTTCTACTTTTATTCTGGATGGAGCCCATATAGACATACCCATATCACTGATCTGACACAACTGAAAATCTATAGATACATACTTCTGTATTAAAGGTATTATACTGAGAAGCACCACTAGAGGGCACTCAGAACACCATATACTCAACTCATTCTGGGCTACATTCTCTTGGAAAGAAAAAAAAATGTAAATTATTATAAAGATAGGATATGGAACAGAGAAGAAGCCATTTCTGCTGCCCCAAATGCAAAAGCCTGGCAATTTGCACCTGAATCTTGTTAATCTTTTTTTTTTTATTATTTTTTCATCCCAGTTTTGGAGGCTGTCAGACTGGCATATTATGCAAATTGGAATTAAGCAATTAAGCCGATAATGTTTCCTTTGAAGAGCTTGACAAAGCAGAGGGAATATGGAATATTTAACACACAAGACTTTGAATCCATATTAACTTAAAAGCAAGTGCAAGTCAGAGAAGGAAAACAGGAGCCATTATTGTATGCAATAAATGTCCAGACAAGCCTCATTTTCCTACTCACTTTTATCCATATTATACGTAAAAGGGCATTCCAGATCATTCAAAAAATACGCTTGACAGTGTGCAGTAATATGTCTCTTTGAATCATTAAAGCAGCTGCATCTTTTTCTGGGCTTACACATTGTTTCATAAGCTGCTTCCAACTTTGTCTCATTGCGTGTGCATGCTTAGCTATTTTCTTTTGCTTTTTTTTATGTATCTGCATTTGGCTTGGGCTCATGCAAAAGGAATTCCAAATGGAAAACCATATCAGTTTTGGCTACTTTATTTCATAGTTGATCATTCATGATCTATAAATCCAACAGTCAATATTGGGTCCCTAACTCATGATGCAGCACATGCTTTTTATGAAGTCCATGTGTGGTTCCTCAAATTGCTGGATAGAATGGGGGGGGGGGAATTCCCCAAACATGGTAAATGTTGCCTGTCTGTATACAGAATGGATTATTTCAAAAGCTAAGTACCCATGCTTTTGTTTTAAAGTGACCCCATGTCTTGAAAGATCCTCCAGTAAGATTTCAATCACTTCATGAAATTTGGTGTCAGATATCAGAAAATTAATGCATGCTCATATAACATCTTTTCAAAATCATAAGCAAAATCACTCAAATCTCATGAGATTTGGCAGTCTTATGGGATGGAAATCATTTTTTTAAAAAATTGAGAGCCTGCTGATATCCAGAGGTGCTACAGGATTCCTAGCACCTGCGGGCCCTGTATTTGCATCTCTACCCCAAGGTAGTATACACAAGTGCTGACCCCCATGAATGAATAATCTGAACTGATATAAGATAGCTTCCTGTCTGGGGCCTTAACTGACAATTTGTTTTAAAAGGGATAGTTTGTTTATTTTAAAATCTTAAAAAATATATTTTAAAAGTTTATTTTAAAAGGGACAAACTAGAGCCAGTTGGGTCTAGTGGTGAAGGCACCAGGCTAGAAAGCAGGAGATTGTGAGTTCTAGGCCCACCTTAGGCATGACAGCTGGCTGGGTGACTTTGGGCCAGTCACTCTCTCTCAACCCAAGTCACCTCATCTCACAGGATTGTTGTCATGGGGAAAATAGGAGGAGGAAGGAGTGTTCGCTGCCTTATTTATAAAAAATAATAAAGGTAGAATAAATCTAAAAAAAGTAAAGGGGCAATTTTTATATGCTTTTTACTGAGCAAAATCAACCTCAGAGAGTCTGCACACAGGTCCATTCATCTCAGAGTCCAGGGCTAAAGACACTTGCTTTTGTGCATTCATCTTCCAAGTAAGAACATGAAGAAAAGCTATATCAGAGTCTTCTATACTATCCTTCACTCCCCAGCACAAGTTACCTGGAATGAGAGATCCTGTTACTCTTCATTCACAAATATGATATTAAAGAGTCTATGTTTTGTGTGTCAGTAGGATGGCTGAAATGATTAATAAGGAGGAGGCTTTGTCAAAACATCAGTTGCAGTAGAACATGGCAGGTGAAAAGATGAAATTGCCTGCATTTACATCATGCAAGAGTAAGGTCAGATCCTGAATTGAAGATCCTGCTACTGATGGATATGTTAGACCTAGGCTACATCCATGGGTTGCCAGTTGCTTATGAGAAAGGTAAAGAAAATGGAGGAACTGTTCATGAATGGAAGTTAATGTGAATCAGGACTATTATTTATGATTTGTTAAATTTACATCCCACCTTTACAATAGGAACACAAGGTGGCTTATATGGATCACTCTTCATTTTATCCTCACAACAATAATCCAGTTACAAGCCACAATGAAGTGCAAATGACAACACCTATTTCATGAGATCATTGTGCAAATGATGTACTTAAGCATTTTATATTAGTTATATCATGAGATAGTATGCATTATCAGAATACATTCTCCTGTCCCATGGATACCCATGGTTGGGCTCAAGACAGATTGGACCAAAGTTACTCAGTAATTTTCATGGTTAAAGGTGGACTCCTTAACTGTAACAGCACAAGGTTTTCGTGTTTCATGGGGAAGTCTGCTCTGCAAAAAGAGCAGATGAGGCAACAAAACTGTTTCTGAGCCATATTCACCTAACTTAATATGGGTAGGGGACAGCACCTTGTCACATGAGTAAAAAAACCTTGCTTACTAAATATGCAAAACTGAGTTCCAAAAATTGTAATTTTATTGTAGTTTTATTTTCTCTCATATATTAATTAGTGTCTACAGGTACTCCTCACTTAATGACCACAGAGTCCAGAAAATTCATTGTTAAGCGGGTTGGTTGTTAAGCAAGTTGCACCCAATTTTACGACCTTTTTGGCAACAGTCATTAAGCAAGTCACTGTGGCTGTTAAGTGAATCATGTAGTGATTAAGCGAATCACATGGTTCCCCATTGACAATCACTAAATGAATGGTTGTTAAGTAAGGACTACCTGTATATATAGGGAAGTTTAACTTCCAAAGAGAAAAGCATGAAGTGTTGCAGTCCAAGAAGGGAAATCCATTCTGGTAAGCAGAAAGATTCTATTAATTCAGTGACTGCTGGGATCACTGTAGAATGGGTTAAGATAACAGTGACTTCTGACACTTTCAAAGTTTCTAGCCCAGTTGGTACTACATAGCAAAAATCCCATGCTGGTCACTCAAAAAGCAGCATAAATGTGCTATCAGAAAAAGTCTTATATGTCAAGGAAGAGTTATCTGAAAAAGCAAGAAATGCTACCATCAGACCAGGAGTGAGAAGCAGAGATGGTACAGGATCATTAAGAATGACTCAGTTGTATGCTCATCCAACACTTAAGCAGCTTAGTTTTGAATCTAATAACCATTCTCCACAGCATCCAAAGTTTGGTTAGGTTGTATCTTGATTAGGCTTTTTGTTTGTTTTGGACTTAATGTGCTTTGTGGGTACAAACCCAGAAAATGAGGTAGTTTGGTAACCAAGATAAGTATGGTACAAAAACATAGCAAATATGGAAAGACAACAGAGAAATAGAAAGGAACCATCAAGCATGCAGCCTATTTTCAGTTGTCAAATTGAAAGCCAGTGGCGAAAGCCGTTATTTTCATATTTCTTTGCCACCAGGAGAGATAATTTTTTTGCTCATCTTATTAAATTAAAAGCCACAAGGAAACCAAAATTGCGAACTGTATTAGGAGCCCTGGCATTCACAGATCTTTTGCTTTTTCTCTATTCCTGCTCTTTCATTATTTTGCTGCCCAATTGCAGTAGCAAAGTCTAGAACAGAGACCTCTCCTTTCACACAATGTTAGGCAAATGGGGAAATATAGATTTAATGTTTGCTGTGCTAGAATTATCTTTCTTGAACGGTTGCACACAGTTTCCTCCAAAATATCAAACCATACTTTGGTTTGATTTGGTACCTGTTCCGTATTGATTCCTTACTGACATGACTTGACAAACTCTATTTTTGACTGGAGGCTCTTCCTTAAAAAAAAAAATCTGCTAAGTGAGCAATAGTTTGAATCCCCAATGCCCTGTCTGAGTTGCTGTCTTTCCCTATTTCCTGAGAGACATTCTGAACATTCCGACAGCACATTTAATGATCTTGTATTTTCAGAAAAGGCTATATATGTGACTTGAATGGCACCTGCCAACTAGGTGGAGACCTTTTAGAAAAAGAAAAAGAAAGAAATGCAGAATTCAGCAAGTACTTTCTTTTTCCATCCCACTGAAGTAACCCAGGGATATCTGAGCCCTTATCCTTCCCTTGTTGCTCTGTGTGATGTGAATTTGCAGGTGTACAAGAATAAAAGTGGGAATAAAGATACATTTCTCAAAGGTGTAGCATGCACAGATTTATGTACTTTTCTTTTAATGAAGGAAGAAATCACCATGCCCACAGTAGTAAAAGAGCAATTCCAATATCTATTCAGACCTAAAATTACATGCACTTCTTTCTAACATACACAAACATGCATGTATCTCAAAAGGGAAAATGTTGCATGATTAACAGTCAGGCTTGTACATAGTAAAAGATTCAATTCAGATCTAATTTGGCAATTTGGAAAATAATCCAGTTCTAAATGGGACCTAAAGCAAAACTCTCATTAATTAGCATTGGAAATATGTGTGTGTATCTGTGTATATGTATTACTTTCCTCTTTTACAAAATGAGATGAAATCTGCAAGCACAAGCAACCTTTCTAAAGGAATTAAATTAAATTAAAATGTTTGAAAGATTTGAGACTTTCAGTAGCTCCTTTAAAAAAAGAAATAGGGAAATCTATGGGGTTGGTTGGAAGCAGGATTTTGATTCTGTAAATGTTTTCCAAAAAATAAACCTTGTCTCTGGGTACATGAACTTCAGAATTGGATCATCTTCCCCATCAAGATTCTGGACTGACCAATTTACAGCTACGTGGTTAGCTGGTTGGGCAGTCAGGTCCTTACTGGTATCTGCAGCTCCATGGGAGCAATTCTCTTTTAAGTTGATCAATAGAGAAAACACAAAAAGAATTAGTCTCTGACTCTTTGCAGCCATCTGGGACGTTTTTCTTGTTTCTGGCAGACTTCAAATGTCTGGGCTCAGCTGCCTTTTTCTGGCACACAACGGGTTCACACTAATGTCAGCAATACAAAAAATGGCTACATAGATATGGAAAGTCAGCTTGTCAGGGCTTCTCTGTATTACCTTCAGTTCATTGAAAACCTTTGGAAATTCTCCTTTCTTTTCTGATGTGCTTAGTGTTCCTTGGGAGCATCTCCTCTGTGTCTAAATGTGTATTTAAACCAGCATCAGTGAAATTAGATTAACATATTGGGAAGAAAACAGCTCACATTTCAATTCCTCAAGGGGTCTCCCTCCCTCCAGTTATTTCTTAAGATATTATTTTATTTTATGAGAGTTACATTTTGTATCTTATGGATAGCATTTCCCCTTTTTTGTATGCCTGCTAGATCCTCCCCATGCACATGCCACTAGGGACTGTAAAGTTTTGAAGAGTAAACACGAGAAGAGCTAAACATTGTTTAAGGTTGTTCACAGAGTACCATAACTAGAGGAAATTGTATAGGGGGAAAAAGTAGTCAAAAAGTCTGGATACACTTATAGGGCTTCTGTGGTTAAACATTTCATTTAAACAACAAATAAATGAAGTGAAGAAATAAGCCTATAGGAAAGAGACACACAATGATCCTTTTGGATGACTTCATATGTGCTAAATCATGACATGATTTATAAAATTTAGTTTAGCATTATTTATGATAATATATGAACTCAACCAATTCTGCCTTATTTAACAAACTGTTAAATTAAACAAACAATGGCTTATCACAATGTGTTTAATAGTTGCAGAGGGCTATACCGAAAAGGTGGGAAACCTATTCCAGTACTCTGCACTCACTTTGTTTCCATGTTCTGTCCATGTTCAATTATTATTAAGGCACAGATTTGCGTGGGGTGACTGTAAGGCTAGCAAGCTGTAGACAATTTGGGTGACTCTTATTCATTATATGCATACTTGATCTCAGCCAAATAGGATTTGTACGTTCCTAAAACTTCAGTACCACTTCTAGGAATATCATTAGTTTCAAGAGGTAGTGATATTCTTCCTTACATTTCGATAATATGTGGGTTAAGAGGCATTTACATGCATTTTTCTTTTTCTAATTCTCATCATGTTTGATGAAATACATATTGTTGTAAACATTATTTCAAAAGAGGAGAAACTTTCAGAAATGCTCATGGGTAGAGTATGCTGTTCTTGCATTAATGTAGTGGTGAAAAGGCTAAAATGTGTACACAGATTGTCCGGTCTTACTTTGCACATTCATCTCTCCAGCACTGCAGATTCCTTGCCTTCCCATACTTGCATTAAAATCCAAAGGAAGAAATTCCTCCTCCCATTAGGCTTTTCAGTTTAAGTAAGAGTTTTGGAGAAATTCTCCTTCTATTGAAGAAATTCAGAGGAATTTTTATCCAATTTCTCTGCCTGCTGATTTGGTGGAGGATTTTTTTTCCCAATAATTTTATTAAAGATTATACTATACAGATAAAAGTAATACAATTACATAATACAGACATACATAAAAAAGAAAAATACAGAAAATACAGAAAAAGAAAAAAAAGAGAAAGAAAAATAGAAAAAGAAACCTACCTCTTCATCCCCAGAAAGTATAATCAACATTAATAACTTATCACTATCTCTTAAAATACAACCAAACACCAAACACCTCCATAGTTCACCTCATTCTCTATAGGCCGATCTCTAAAACCTCATCTCTCCATATTAATCAGCAAAAATCCAGTAAGGTTTATAAAAAATAACAACATAAGTATTACAAATTATATCTATTATACCCAATCTGAATCATTCCTTTCCATTTAGACAGATCCCCCCTATTTCCTCTCTTCAAATAATCAAAGTCCAGTCCCAAGTGAAAAACAATTAAACATTACCAGAAATAACTATGGTAATCCAGTCCCAATCAAGAAACTGTTAAGTATCACCAGAAATAGCAACCTATTATTTTAAACTTGATCAGATAAACCAATTCTGTATTCTTTCTTCTTTCTCCCAATGATCTTTAAATTCCTCAGAGAAAGTTCTAACATCTGCCTTCTCATACTCTCTTCATCTCTTCTCTAAAAATTCTTGTCAGCATCTTTGACAAGCCCCCTGTGTATTTTCAGTGTGGGAACTCCAGCAAATCCCTTTTGTAAATCTAATATAAGAAAATAATCCACATTGTTCTGGCTTATTATTTGAATATCTTTTAAAATTTTTAAGTCACCATCCAATTTCATTGTAAATCATTATTTCTATCTCTTTCTTGTAGGCTGTAATTTTTAAAGCCACGTTTAAGTCACTTTCTGTTTCATTCAGTGGGTCTTGTTTCTCTTCAATAATACCTTCTGATTCTACTATAGAGTTAAATAGTTCAAAAATTTCTTGGATGCATAGATCAAATATTTGCTCTGAGGTAGCCATCTGGTACCCTCTAGTATCCAATCCTCAAAGTCATCTTATCAGGTTCAGAGTGTAAATAAACAAACAATTCTATGAGAAAGGATCCTTTCAATTAACTTCAAAGTCTTAAGTCCACCTGAGCCCTTAAACCGTTTAAAACTTTCTAAAGCCAATAGTAATCACCCTTTTGCTTTATATCCAAAAAGTACAGATCTTCAGACTTAAACTTTTTTTTAAAAAAGGATTGAAGGAGACTCACCCAGTGATTTCAATAAAACTTGCCAGTCTGAAGGTTCTCAATCTTAAAAAAAATAAATAACTAAAGCCAAAGTGATTAAGAGATGAGCCTTAGTCAAATCTAAAGTTCATATAGGCAACATTCACAGCTATAAGACAATGGAATCCCATAACTCCCAGCTGATTGCAAGCTGATCACAGAAACACAGTTCCTGTTGTCTGCTTGCAAAAGAACATCTGTATGGAGTACATGTGGGTAATCTTGCAATCTCTCTTTACTCCAGAGAGATTTCAGCAACCCGAATCCTGCAACCAGGCACCATTTTTGGTTGCAATGTGTTCCTTTATTCCAGAGGAACGTCAGTTCACCATAATGGCTCAGTGGGAATGTTGTAAATGCATTTGTCCCCAGCTGTTGTCATAAGGAGTGTTGACTAGTGATGGGCAGAATCCACTCATCCTGACTTAGAGTTTGGTGAATAATTATGAATATCACTGCAATAATCAACAAGTTTCCTTTTGATAAAATACTTGCATACTTTCAACCTTTGAGAAATTTGAACTATTTGTAATATAAGAGGCTTATGTATTTGTTTTTCTTAAAAAAGTGTTTTTTTCACAAGTTCACCTGAGTTAAGCAAATATCCTTTAATTTTTATTTAGAACTTTCAACTGTTGAGTAGGACAACAGCAAGAATGTTCTCCAGTCTTAGAGGAAATGAAAGTTGAAAGTATAGTAACTTGTGCAACTATATTATGATTAGGCAAATCTACAATATGAGCTAGGAAATTATGAACATTAGTAACATTAGCACTAAAAGCTTGGTTGTGAAATTCTTGACTTCAACTATTACTATGGTCATGAGAAAAATCCTCAGCAAAGCAGTTTCCCCGAAGTTGTTAATAATGTTCAAAATTTTGCCCTTTGAATAAAAATAAGGCTTCCACTTTGATTATGTCAGATTATGTTATATATCTTATATAAGTACTTAGGTGGTTTGCAACATTCAAGATAAACATTAAAATCAGTAAAATTAAAATGCAGTGAATATTGTACTGTAACTTTTTTTTTTTAATATTAGAAATATGGGAGCTATATGTACTTTCTTAAGTAGACCTAAACATATGTGTAGCATTATCTTCCTGCTTTGCTATATTTTCCTACCCACTGTGGCCTTCATCCACCTAAAAAAAAAAAAAAAAGTGAAGTATAGTCCCTAAGCTTCAAATAGTTTCCCATCACCAATGTGGTGCATCACTAAACTATGTAATTTGCTACACATGATGATGACAAAATTAAATAGCATTAAAAGGGGATGAAACAAATTTGTGATGGTTAAAGCTATCAATAGTTATTGGTCAAGATCAGGAGCTGTTTACCAGCAAATACAGACAAGAAGGTCGTTTTGCTCTCATGTCCTAATTGATTGATGAGGAGGAAAAAGAAGGAAGGAATCCTGTGCCAGTTAAAATGGCTTTATTAGAGCCCAATGTATTTCAGGAGTATATTTCTTTCTCAAGGACACTCTAAAAACAAAAACAAAAAACAAAAGAAGCCACTAATTATTATGCACAAGTATACAATGTATGTGTTACAAAATATATTTATAAAAATGGACAATGTTTATATGTGAGTTTCTTAGCTTCTACTTTTTACTTATTTTAGAGGCCATCCATGTAATATGTTTTAAGAATGTTTATGTTCTTTGCAAATATTTATTTTTGTACTTATAGCAGTGCTCTTGTCTATGATACTTTAACCTAATCCCACAGATATATAAAGTTGTTTCCCATGAATCCATTTGACTGTTTTCATTCAAAAGATGTGACTTTCTATTATGGACACCACTGAATTAGGGTATGCATAAAGAGAATTGTCCGTTATTATAAATATTGTAGTATGTCTATTGTAAGCTTATAAAGTTGTCTCCGAAATTCATATCTTCCAAAACTTTGAACAGGAACATCCAATTCAAATTGTCAAAGGCCTTCTCTGCACCTAAGAAAATCAATGCGGTTCATTTTTCATTATGTTGCTCCAAGTATTCCAAAATGTCCAACGCATTTCTAAGATTGTCCTTTAACTGTCTTTTATGTAAAAACCCACATTGATCTTCATGAATTAATGCTTGCAAAATTATTTTCAGTTTATCAGATAGAATTATTGTAAACAACTTGTAGTCATTATTCAATAATGATACTGTCCTACAGTTTCTTGTTAAAGTCAAATCTTGTCCCTCTTCAGGTATTAGTGCTATATGGGCTTCTTTCCAACTCTCTGGCATCTTTCCTTCCTGTGAGATAGCATACATTGTATTTTGTAAAGATTGTAAAAGTTCATCCTCAAAACATTTATAATAAGAATATGATAATCCATCTGGGCCAGGTACCTTTCCTAGTTTAATCTTTTTTTTATAGCTTCCGAAACTTCCCTTATTGTTATAGGTCCATTCATAATCTGTTTCTGTTACTCTGTAATCCTTGGTAAATTTTGTTTCTTTAGGCATTCATCTATTTTCTCCAGAGAGATATCACTCGCTTTATAAAAGTTAGAGTAATATTGATGAAATGCTTTTTATATAGCCATGCTATCCGTTAATACAGGATCTCCCTCTTGTAGTTTCAATATCATTTTCTTTTCATAATTTATACACCAACTATTTTCCTGGTTTGTTTGCAATTTGTTTTTATTTCCATTTCTCTTACTGTTAACATAGATGACTGTCATTGAAAAAGCTTAACTGGATGAGAAATACTTATCTTCTCTGGAAATTTCTTTAATTCTTTTTCTTTTCTCTGTCTCATCCAAAATAGCTTGTGTTTTCTCTTGCCTCTTCTTTTTAAGTTCAGTATTATGTTGTATGAAATAACCTCTAATAACCTGCTTTAGTTGCATCCCAAATCATTCTTAAATCAGTATCTTTGTTTAAATTATAGTTAAAAAAACATGTTAATTTCCTTTTACAATCTTCCACTATTGGAACAACATTTAATCTAGTCTCCATCTAAAAGAACTGGATTTCCTTTTATAAACCAAAGTCATAGGATTATGATTTGAAAAAATATTTGGTAATTTCTCTATTTTAGAAACCTTTTGAAATCCATATCACATCTATTCTTGAAAAGAATCTATGTCTTTCAGAAAACTAGGTGTACTTTCTTGAATTGCCATTTTTCTGTCTCTATATATCCACAAGCTCTAAATTGTCCATCAAATCAAAGAAGACTTTTGGGTAATTTGCTTTGAGTGATTTTAATATTTTTCTCAGAAGTTCTATTCAATTGTGGGGAGATCATTCCAATCCCCCATCAAGCACCAATTTTCATAAGAAAACCCTATTAGTCTCTCCATAACTCCTTTATAAAACAGTACTTTATCCTCATTTGGGGTTTAAATTCCCAATATCAGAGTCTTAGTCCCATGCAAATTAACTTCCACCCCAACAAATTTACCATGGTCCTCACTCAATACAAGATCTGGTTTTAGTTGGGGATTTATATGCAAACCAGTTCCATTTCTTTTTTTAGTTTATGCTGAAATAAATTCTTCACCCAAGTTTTTATAAATCAAATATTAATGCCCTTTTTTTCTAATATGTGTCTCTTGTAGGCAAATTATATCTTGTTTTAATTTTTTTCATAAAATAATGTGGGGTCTTTTCCTGTTTTGAGGGGCATTTGCTCCATTTATATTCCATGTTAAGCATTTGTAATCCATATTAGAAAGTTGATACCTATAGCACTTAGTTCAGTATCATCCTTTTCAGTTTCCTGCTGCACCTCCTGAAGTGTTTATATAGTAACATCTGACACCTCCATTTGAAATTCCTCCAATTCCTTTTTAGAGTTTTGTAGAAATTCCCTCACCTTCTGGACAGAATTCAGCCAAAACCTCTGCTGTTTAAAAGTAAAAATCCATACCTTCCAATTTGTCCCATAGAGATGGAATTTTTTTCTGGGTGAGGATCTATGGTGGACTAAATGTTCCTGAAGGAATGAGGATGGCATTGTGGTGGAGATTGGCAGCCAGATGTTAAAGATAAAGAATAGATTGTGAGATCACCCACTTGCACTCTGGACAGCTGCTCCTTCTGAGTAGACTGCAGGAACTGAGGTTTTTGTGGTCAACTTGTGAATGGAGCAGCTGGAAGTTGAGGCATTTCACTCAAGCTCACAGCCATGTGCACAAGCCTCATTTTCTTAAACACTTTTGGATGTAATTAATTTATGACTCAAGAGAAATTTTCTGAGTGGCAAAATAAGAGAATTCCACTTGGTGAGTCAACATTCTTTCTGGACTAAATAGGAAAAAAAGGGAGTTTTAAAGGTTTAAAAACTTTTGGCAAAAAGCTTAACAATCAGTGGATATAAGAAAGTTTAAAACAGATAAAGGTTTTTTAAAAAGTTTGTTTGTTTATTTATGTGAAAATGCTTTTGGATAAATTGGAATTACAATAGACAAATGAACTGGACCTTTGTGGGAATGTTTTTTTGTTTATTATTAAAGAGTGCAGACAATTGTTGTATTTTACAAAACAAAAGATAAAGGTAATTAATAAGCCAGACTGTGATGCTGACTGTAAGTATGGAATGCCATTTGAGACAAAAGTATTATGGACACAGGACAAAACAGAAAAGAAGTGGGGAGGAAGAGTGTCTTTTACTCTTTCCTTTGTGATTGAGAGACTTTCACTTTTGGATTCCAATATTAGAATGGCAACCACCAGAAAAATAGCCAAAATAGTGGAGAGAGGGAGAGGATCACCAGAGCAACCTGCATAAGTATGAATTATACCAGATTTACTTCAGAAAATGTTTGAGGAATTGGGCAACAAGGTTGTTGAAGCACTTGATACAAAATTGACAGCTTTTGAAAAAAGAATGGATCAAAGACTTATAAAGATGAAAGAGGAGATGAAAGAAGGTGTCAAGATGGAAAGCTCGGTAAAACATCTGTCTGGAGATGTAAAAAAAAATAATGACAAAGTGGAAATTCTGGAGAGTAACACAGAAGTTATGTACAGAGCTGGAAAGAGAACTAGATAATTTGGCACTACTGGAACTGAGAAAAAAAGAATTTTGTTTGAGATTTAGAGCAATTCCAGAGGATTCTGGTGAAGATATTAGAGAACATTTATTAAAGTTTTAGCAAATTTTTTGGATTGGGATAGGAGGGTACAGAGGCAGAAATTAGTAAGGTAGATAAGAATAAATACAAAATTTGTGAGAATAAGAAATGTACCAAGGGATGTTTTGGTGCACTTTGTCAGGAAGAATATAAGAGATCAAGTTTTCCAGCAACATTTTAATACAAGACTGAAGATTGATAGTACAGTAATTGTTCTTAAAGAAATTCCTATTAGAATCTTGCATAAGAGAAAAGAGTATTCTTTTTTGACTGACAGATTAAAACATAAAAATATTCCATTTTGACAGATTTTCTCCATGATGATCTGTCCCTAACTTGGTCTTTCAGGTTTTCCAACAGTGCACCCATCATCACTGTAAGTGAATCCATCCACCTTACTGCTGGTCATCCTTTTCTTCTTTTTCTTTCCACCTTTCCCAGCATTAGAGCTTTCTCCAGAACTGTGCATTCTATCTGGGTATCTGTATTTAGTTTTTATAGCACATTGGTGATTTTTGCTAAAAAGATTCAAACAGGTTTATGCATATATCGCCATGTGCATGTAGGTAAAGACACATAGTAACAACAATAGTTTAATAATATTCTGTCAAGTACGAGTCATAAATAACACTGCAAAAAATTTGTTGGAAGTTTTTTTTTTTTAATGCATACTTAAAAGATGGCATGTGACTCTAATAAGCATGCTTTAAAAAACAATAATATACTTTTTACATAATTCATATCAGCTACAATTCCTTTCTTATACTGAATATCAATTGAAGGAATTGTGGAAAAAAATTCCTGTGTTTTCAGTGGCACTCTTTCTGCATGGACAAGTAGCCAGAAAATTGCATGTTTTGAATATTGTGATTTCCTTGATAACAAGCTTGGTTGGTTTCCTTGCAGTCTTTTTCCACAACTCCCCTTGATTAATGTGACCCAGATCCCCAGATGGAAATTAACACAACTGGCTCATTTCATCCACTTAGGATCTCAGACTCTGAATGACCAATGGCTACTGTTTGCTTCAGTAACAGAAAATAGGGCTGAAAGTAATGCAGCTATAGAAATGGAACAAAATAGTTTAATTCATAGCAGTTTAATGGAATTTTATAACTTTGGATAATAGGCTGCCAGCTATCTGTCTATGAGTTTATTTACTCCATAATACCTTTGGATCATATCTTTCACCTTGAATTTTCTTTTGTTCTCAACATTTCATCTAGTGAATGCAAAGTAGATATAATGAGTGCAAACTGGATAAAGCTAATACAGCTAATTCCCACTGACATCTAAAGGACTTAAATATTTAACTAGGTGCATACATTCCACTGGGAATTATACATGTTTACCTTTCTCTGTACTGTGAGTCAGAAAGCAGAATTCTCATAGTCCTATGTGGAAATGCAAAAAACAGCATATCTATTTTCAAATATTTATACAAGAGTATTTAAGATCTATGAATTTCCATAGGTTATTATGACAGCACTGATTTTGGATTACTGTACAACAATTGTTGATGGGCATAGAATTATGTTTTATCATTGAGATGTTGCCTATTCAATATGAATGAATAAGCTTTGTGGTATCTCTGAATATTTGGCACCTTCAATTCTTTTGGAAACTGACTCACGAATGCACAGTAGCTAACATATGTTCATGTCAATACATTCATGTCAGCTAGGTATCAGTCTTGGTCTTGGTCTCTCTCTCTCTCACACACACACACACACACACACTCACACACACACACACACACACATATACATATAGGTTTATATACATATTGATAGTGATGTATATCATTCATATACATCTTTGTCCATAGACAAATTAGACATTCTATACAAGGTAGAATCAAAAACAAACAATCAAACAAACTATGAAAGGATCTAGGCTCCAAAGCAGGATTGGCTGAACCCTAATCACATGAGCCAAAGCACAAAATAGACCTAGAAAGTTTTAGCACCCTGAAATGATCTAACAGATACTTCCCAAAATTATTAGAGAGGCAGTAGATATTTATAATCATCTAAACAATTGTAATGGGGAGAAAGGGTATCAGCTGTCATCTACTTGATAGTAAGCGACTGATTGTGGGCATTCCAGTCCACTGAACACAGACAGTATATAAGGACGTGACATCTGTTGCCAAGTTCTGTTTCAGATTTGTTCTGAAGAAGTCAGCAGCATGGCTAGTGAAATGTTAGCACGTATTCATTGTCTCCCAAGGCACTATCTGGAAGACATTTCAAATGATGCATATAGTCCATATGATGCATTCTGATGCAATTAAATCATTTAAAAAAAAATAGTTTAAATGGATTTATTTTCAGAATCTGTTGATTCTTGAACTTGAGTCACAGAAATTCTGCAACCCTACTGAAATAGCTTTTATCAGAAGGAACAAAATAAGAAAAATACTTATTTCTATGTTCTAGAGGAGAACAGTCACAGTGAAAAAGGCATCCAATTAAGGAAAATAGGTAAAAGATTAAAATAGCATGTAGAGCTTTAATTGAGCTTTAATTTTATTGAGAGCCAGTTTGACATAGTAGTTAAGGCATCAGGCTAGAAACTGGGAGATTGTGAATTCTAGTCCTGCCTCATGCGCGATGCTGGCTAGGTGACTTTGGGCCAGTCACTCTCTCTGATCCAAAGAAGCAGTCAATGGCAGACCACTTCCAAAAAACCTTGCCAAGAAAACTGCAGAGAGTCACACTATTTTTCATGGAAACAGACAAAAAGTGTTAATGGAAACAATGATTTTCAATAATCCATACTTGGTTAATAGCTTTATTAGGATTTCTGAGGAACCATATCTTGGAGCTGTTGTTGCCATTTTGATTAATCAAAATATTCAGCCAGTTTTCTCCATCCTGATACTGATTTTGAACTGAACACCTCATAGCTGAAACATCTGGTCTTATTTTTTTTTTAACTATTGCTTCTTCTCCACCCTTTGTTGTGGTTTTATTTTCCTCCTGATGAAAGTTCAAGTCATTCTGCCTCTGCCACATCATACACCCTGTCTTATTATGATTTTGTGACACTGAAAAGAATGGAACCAGACACAGGAAAAAAAAAATTAAACCACTCTTCATTTGTTATACTGCCCTAAACTCTGAACACATTTCTGATTTTTTAGGATTGTTAAATATTGTTTAGGAATTGTTGTTGTTGTGGTTGTTTGTACTCATACTTTGTAATGTATGAGCTGAGAGCCAAGTTAAGGTATCAGGCTAGAAACCAGGAGGCCGTGAGTTGGTCCTGCCTTAGGCACAAACCCAGCTGATTGTCCTTGGGCCAGTCACTTTTTCTCAGCCCTAGGAAGGAGGCAATGGCAAATCACTTCTGAAAAACCTTGCCAACAAAACTGCAGGGATTCATCCAGGCAGTCTCCAAAAATCAAACACAATTGAACAGATTAAAAAAAAAAAAAGTATGAGCTACAGTGGGACGGAGAGAAGATAGGAGAAACGTTCTTTGAAAATATTGCCATTTTCTTGCAAATGCTGTCATTTTCATATAATAAGAAAATTGAAGAAAACTGCAAATTAGAAAATCTGATCTTTGCCCAGGAACCTATTTACATGAATTCTGGCAGACATAATCCCTTCAGAAAAGTCAAGTTTTCTGTGTAAATTTCATCAAATTATACCAAGGGGAAAAACATTACATCCTTTGTAATAACAGTATTTAAGAGCATCCTACACAGATAACCCTCAACCTAGTTGTCCATTATTTAATATATATTCTCTGCTCTTATCCTTTATCATTTTATCTGTTAATAACACAAATATTTGGATTTCCAAAAAGAGATTCACAATCAGTCTCTGAGCTGAAGTATGAGTCTCAGATGAAGCAGACTATTTTCTGAAAACCTAAACCAAATTAACAGATATTACTGATACTGGTTTTAAATTTGTCTTGATTTCATTGCCTTATTTTAATTATATTTTACAATTTGTATTTTTAATTACTGTAAGCTACCTTAAATCTTAGATAGAAAAATGGAATATATAAAAATAAATAATTTTCAGAGATGTTGCACCATTGAATATTAAATTCTGATTGTCAGAATGCATACACAAAGGAAACTTGATGAGAATTACTGTTTTAAGAATATGGGAAATCTGATTTACTTTTATAACTTTTTTTCTTCCTAAAGAAAGAGACACCAGCTATTTCAAGTTAACAAGCTCCATAGCAAAGTATATTTAATATATTGACAGTTACAGCTGTTTTCACAAAATATCTAAGAAAAAAGACATTGCTGCTGGGAGTTAGGTCTGAAGCAAACTGAGAATGGAGAAAGGAGCCAGTATGCCAGCAGTAAAGTAAATAGGATGACACTAAACAGTAGAAGCTTAAACCATGTCTGAAGGAGAAATGAAAACTGAAGAGTTAGCCTAGGATTAGCAGGCAGGTTGGTTGGCTGGATTGTTTGTTTGTTTATTTATTTATTTAAACATTTGCATGCTGTCTTCTCCCATTTTGTGGCTCTAAGGAGCTTACAAGCATGATATACAGTAACATCTAAGTGATAAATCATTAAAACCTAATTAAGAATTTCTAAGTACTAAAAGGTCAAGGGAAAAAAAAGTTGCTTCTCAAATCAAATGATGATTAAGAAACGATAACAGCTCTAATTTCAAGCTGTTTCAAAGTCTATGCTTTGTCATATAAAAAGCAGAATAATCTGTTGATATTAAGTTTATCAGTACTGGAAAATATAAGACAGTGGAGACTATAGAGTAAGGGGAAAACCATAATGTAGCTGGAACACCACTATCTTGGCTCTTGCACCATTGGCATAAAAACACTACAGATGGCAAAAATCAGAGCTGGCATCAGGGACATAAAACAGGTCACCAAATTTTGGTATGTACATTGATAAATAATTTTTTCATACCTCGTTTAAAAAGTGATGCATGTGCGGAAGATTTGGCATAATATGGACTAACTATAGTAGTCACTGTAAATCACAGAATCTTAAAACTTCAACTACAGAAAAAAAAATGGAAAGCTGCATGCTAACAGTACTTTCTTTTCCTCTACAGAAAGGCCCATTTTTAAAAAAATATTTTTAAAATGTGTATACTGCCAAAATCAAAAGAATCTCACTGGAACACAACACATTTCAAAAAATAAAATCAAATTTTCACCATAAAAGTATTAAAACATCTATGATTTAGAATGTCTGCATTATCACAAGGGCCATTCAGTGTGTGTGAAAAGGAACGAGAGGATAATGATGTTAATGAAGAAACAATATTAATGAGACAATCTGAAAACTACTGACATTATAGGAGCTGCTCAAACTCATTCCAAGACAAAGACCACATGGGCTGCTTTGCTACGATTAAAATGAGACCTGTCACAAGACACAACACGTGTGTGTCTATTTTCCACTCTTCTAGACCTCATCTTATGCAGTTGTTCCTTGCGCTACCAACAGAAATATAAATATAATTAGGTTAACATGACCTCCAAAAGTACAGCTTTTTAAGGGCAAGATTGTAACACAAAGCAATCTATGTAAGTAAAGGTTGGCATGGCAGTCTATTGCTGATTTGCATGCAAAGTATTTACATTTTGGATCTCTACATATTTTGCTTAATTCTTTTCCTGGTTCACAAGGGGAGTGGCCCTTCAAGCATCATGAGTATCATGCCTGCACTATTTTAAATGTCTTATTATTGCATGGGTTATCTCATTAATAAGAAATAGTCATACACACTTATGGATTTATGGATATGTCTACACTTGCGTGCATATTATGAGTTTAGTTAATAAAGTTGACCTACCATACATATCTCTCTTAGAAAACTTGGAAGATCTTTTGCATTTTTGGAGATTTCACTGTGTTTTGATTGTAGAGGGTCCATAGTTTGGAATAGAGCACATGATCAGAACACAAAAATTCAATCCTTGGCATATTCGTTCTAAAAAGGAAGTCATGGCCAATGCTTGTAGGCTCATTGCCAGAATTATCTACACCAAAACTGCATAAAACTGATTTGATTTCTCATGCTATATGAGTGGCCAATGACAGTATTTAGATAGATCTCTAAATTTGGGTTAATACTATATCTAAAACATGTTGTCTGTTATATCTTCCTCTGTCTTCTTAAGGATGCATAGTATTTATCATATTCATTAGGGTTTGGTCAATTGTGGCCTTCTAAATGTTCCTTGGGCCAGTCCATTATCCTTGGCTGAGTTTGTGGAAATCAAACTCACTGTAAGTCAGTGGCAGGCTTTATGTATTCCACCATGGTATACTGTACCTAATACTCTAATTGGTGAAAAAAGAGGATTATTTGGGAAAGCTGGATGGATAGATACATGTTTTTTCCCCTTTACCATTTAATTTTCCCTGTCTATCTCATAATGCCATTTATACATCTTTCTCCTCTGATACACAAATGAATTCACTGCCTCACACCTGTCTACTCCATGCTGACTCTTCATAGGAGGATCAATGTTGCATAATGGATAGCTGTTGTATTTGTATAAGGAGATCCAACTTTGATTCCTAGTTCCACCCCTTTGAGTATTTTGAAATCACTTCTTTCTCCCAGCTTAAAATATTTATTGTTAAAGAAAACTTGTGAAAACACATTTGGAAATGTGTATCATATTATAAATGTGATATACTGGGGATTGACAATTTGTGTTCTTTCCAACACCTTCCATCATCAACATGGGCTATGCTGGTTGGGCTTCTTGTGAGCTGTGGTTTAGCAAATTCTGGACTGCAAAATTTCTCTAATTCTATATTATTGATTTCTCTGATGGATGGACTAAAGTTTAGATCCCATTTCAACTACTATTATTATTAGGCAGCCTTGAAGAAATCAATAGCTTATCTTCCCACTTAAAAAAAAAAAAAGAGTGGGCAATGGATGTTAACAGCTTGCAGAAGTGAGAAGTATCTTCAAGATAAAAACAAAAATGGGAAATCAATTGTTCATAGTCAAGGTCTGCCAATACCCAACCCTAACCCAGGCTTTTGAGCCTGGATACACTAAGAATTCTCAATCATGGTCTGAGGAATTCTGGAAGTTGAACTTCACAAAACTGGAGATCATCCAGGTTGGTGAAGGTTGCTCTAACCAAAGCCATTTGGTGTGTGGGCTGGTGAAACGGAAAAGGTAATCAAGGTAATCATTATTCTGTTGATCTGTTCCTCACTTTTACTCCCATTGGTTTCCAGAGCTGATTTATTTTTCATAATGTTTGGAGAAAATATTTGGAAAATGAGGGGCTCTGAACTACGGCTGGAACTCTTCATCGCAAGAACTCACAAATTGGCATGCATCCTCCAACAGATTATCCCTGAAGTAATTAGGCTTTTGTAAAAAAAAAAAAAAAAAAAGCAAAACTAAATTAAATTGGAAAATCTCCTAGAAAATCTGCTAACCAAGTCTCTGTACAAATATGGGAGGGGCACTGCTGAGCTTTGGATTGAGTGATTTTGAATATCATTCTGAAATCAGTTCACTTTCTCAGAGCTCTAGAATCCTACTAGAAGCAGATTCCTGGAAACCAGCAAACTTCTTGTACACTCTCACTTCCTCTAACTTGAGGAAATAATTTTTCAGGGCTAGGCACAATGTGCTCCCATCAGCGCTTCTATATGGCAGGTATGCCAACATCCCCATACCCCAGCATATGTGCCTTGTGACTCTGGGAAAACTGAAACAATCAAATGTGTCTTCCTTTACTGTAACTTCTACAAGGGCCTTTTATGGCGAGTGCCAGGAAAAACGGACAATTTCTATATCTACTACCTTCTTTCAGACTCAGATTGTGAGATCACCCACACAGTAGCTAAATTTATCATTGCAGCAATTAAAACTAGGCAACAGTTAACTTTAGACTCAACCTGTTAACTCAAAGTCCTTTGAACATTTTATTTTTATTTCCCTTCTCTTTCTCTTCTTTTGTTATATATCCATAAATTATTATTATAATAAACAAGTAGGTATTAAGTAAGCATTATCAATTATACTCAAAGTATTCTAGGTAGAATTTTATGATTTTAGCGTATACTTCTGCATTTTATCACTACATTCTTAATTAACTAAACATTTTAATATATTAATACTTTACATATTAACAGACTCTACTAGACTGACATTCAGCAATAAAGCTTTGTATTTACCTGTTAAGCATTTCTTACAAGTCCTGCTTCCTTACATACTTTGAATAGGGTCTTATACTCCAGTATTACCTGCTGTTAATTTTCCTCTTCCTCTTCTTTTTTGTGTAAATTGCTCACCTACCTTTATCTCAGCCCCTTTTCCCCTGTAATATTGTTGCTGAATTGTACCTTCATCTGATCATTGACCATAATAAAAGATTTGATTGATTTACTTACAACAGTTTCTTGCCATTTATGTATAACTTGCAACCAACCCTCTATTTTCCCTGCCAAACAGAACCATGTTGGTTTTTGATACATTAACTTTCAGATCCATACTCCCCATTAGATTACACTCTCTATTAATATTTGTCGCAAATCCTTTAGGTTCTCAGCCGATAACATGGACTCATGCATACAAAATACACATATATTCACATCTCATCTAGCACACCTCTAATGTCGACATAAGCATTCCATATACATTTATCCAGAAAGACGTTGAACAGCCAACAGAAAATCACTCTTTCCTATCTTTCTACCTGCTCAGTGTTGAACCATTTGCTAAGAACCATCTATTTTCATACATGCTTTTCTTCCATCATATAACACTATTCATTCATTCATCAACCAACCTTAATCTCCATATTCATGCACAACTTTCTATAATTTAAGCCTATTTACTTTATCATACACTTCAAATGACCAGTCTTCACATATATTAAACCAGTTGCACAGCCACTCCAGAAGCAAACCACATACATATTTTAACATTTATCCAGTTATAGCAGCTGCCCCTGAAGCTTCAATTTTTTAGCATTCTAGAGGCATTTATGACTTGTTTTTTTATTATTTTTTCCTTAGACACTATTTTTATAGTATTTGTTTCAATTCTACCCTTCAGTATTACCCCCATATTTCCCATTTAAATCTATAAACTACTCTTCCCAGCACTTCCTCACATATAATTTCATTACTATTATTTTGAATACCTGTTCTGTGCTGCACACACACGCACAGTTTCTGATAAAAACTCAAAATATTTATTGCAGTTGTAAAATTCTTAACTGTAGTAACATAAACCCACTGTAAACTGAAAACTTTCTGCTTAGAGCATCAAAACACAAAAGCTTGCTTTTCATATAGTCCACAGCAGTGTTTCTCAGCCTTGGCCACTTTAAGATGGGTGGGCTTCAACTCCCGGAATTCCCCAGCCAGGTTGGCTGGGGAATTCTGAGAATTGAAGTCTACCTGTCTTAAAGTGCCTAAGATTGAGAAACACTGGTCCAGAGAGACTAAACCCTAATTCAGAAATGATCCAAGAGGTTGACTACTTTGCTGAGTCACTAATCATTCTTTCACGCAGACAGCTTGACTTCCTTTGCTCTTAAATGTGGCAGGCCTCAGCCTTGGCTAGCGTAGGCTTTGGGTCAGCTGATTCAGCCTACATTTGCATCTTTTTGGTTTAGTCCCTTTAGCTAATTCCTGTTGCACAGGCTGAGGCTCAGTCTCATCAAAATATCAGCTTCTGAACTGAAAGATTCAGACTGAATCCTAACTCTTTCATTCATTCTGCTGAGGCTTCTTGTTTAGTGCTGTTCAGTCACTTCAAAAACATTTTTTTTAAATGTACATCAAAATCACTCCACATTTTATCTGTCTCTTTTAACCATAATCTATGCTATTTAGGACTACATTTTTGCAATATTCTTTTTATATACATTATAAACTATCTCACTTTCATCATTTTTGCAACAATAAATGCATCTTTCCTTATCCAGAGCTGTTTCATCATTCCATCAAATACCTTTATTCATAGTTCCCATTAGTGTAACTCACACTTCCATTGTACTATATAACCTAATTCCTTAGCTCTTCGTTTACATCCACTTTCCATTCAGTCTATTGGAAGATTAATCTATCTTGTAATATCTTTTCCATACAGAACCAATAGGTTTTCTTCCTTTAATCATTCTGCTTTTACCTAATTCTTTAGTGCTTTCCTCACATCCACTTTCCATTCATTTTGTTGGAATATTAGTGTCTCTTGTAATTCTTTTTCATATAGGACACATATTTTCTCTGCCAGCAATAATTTTATTTTCATTCTCCTTTCACTTCTTTCCTATTCTTTCATGCCAGTTCTTCTCCATGATCCACTTTGACTCTTCCAAATAATAGTCTGTTCCATATTCAGAGTTCTTATCAGCCTTGTAATTTTCACCAAATCAAATAGGTCATGCTTTCAGATTTATATTTATTTCTTTGTCCTGTGCTGCACCTGCCCTTTGGGTCAGCATTCCCACTGGAGATTTATTTGGCCCCCTACCCATCCAAGCCCACTTTAAAAACCTGGCTGTTCTCCTGTTTTGGGTTATGATGGATGGATGGGCTCCTTTAAGCTAGAAGGGGATATGGAAGAGTGGTTTTGGCTTTATTATGGAATTACTTTTTTTTTTTTAACCTTGTGTAGTAGCCTCCTAGACTTATTTGGAATTGAGTGACCTAGAAATATGAAAATACTTTTGCTTAAATGTCTTATTTGAAACAGACAGACATTTTTCTAAGGAGACGCTCATCAACACTCACCATTTTCATTCATTCTTGGTCTCTGAATGGCCAGTCATTTTTTCAGTAATCTTTTTTTCATTTCCATGTATACATTTGTGTCACCTAACAGAAACAGGATCCTGACAGCACACCCAATCTTTAGAACAAAATAAACATTACAATATCTTTGTCTTGTGATCAGATGAATTAATCTATTTATAAGTGTCATGAAACAGCAATTTTCTTTGTAGAAATCTTGTGATTGGTTGTCCCTTTCTTCATAGATGGAGTAAAGTTCAAGCATATATAACATATGCCTATAGTTTTGGCACATAATATGATGCCTATAATAGTCATACAAAATATTCATGAATGATGAGCCACAAAGTTGACTCACTTGAAAAAAAATCCAGAAGAGTTACATATCCCTCAGCCAGTAGGCATTATTTCTCAGTATGATTTATATGGATGCAAGCTGAATTTTTTATTATTATTAACAAGTTTTGCTAATATAAATGCACCAAGCTTTCTTTTACTTCATTTTTTTATAAAAACTTGTTCTTTGTGACAACTTGTTTTCATTCAGTGGTTGACATGCAACCAAGTAATTGTTGGATTATGTACTTTCAATATTGAATTAAATGGACCAATATTGTAAGCTGTCTATGACACCAGCTGATATCTGGAACTCTAATAGAGGCTAATCTAGCCAACCTACCCCTACCTCTGCTTCATTTTAAAACAGTTAAGCAAAATCAATTAAGCAAAAGATGTACAAATAACTGTCTCAGGTGACAAATACTGAGGGAAGGGGAAGGGGGTGGACCGTGTTAGCAAGCTGTAAGAGGACAGGATTGGGTATGTCACATAGCCTGTCTTCAACTGCAATGGAGAAAACTGTTCTATCACCAGTACTGAAATAAGAATCAGCTTCCTGTCTAATCACCTTTTCTGTATAGAACTGGAAGCAAGATGCACCTTTTCTCCTAAAACTGCAAGTCAGATTATGTGATATTGCCTCATTCAATTTTATTTTTACAGTTTAGGATAGGTTGGTCTAGAACAGGCATCCCCAAATTCTTCAGCATATTGACCCGTTCATGAAGTTTCAGTTTGTTCATTGACCGCAAACATTTATTATATGAAAATAATGTAATAAATACTAATAATAATACTAATAATAATAATAATAATAATAATAATAATGTGACAAACCATAATAATACGAAATCCTTGAATATTCCCATCAACCCTTGGGGGTTCGATATTGATCACTTTGGAAAACCCTGGTCTAGGAGCATGTGATTGGCTTGAAATCACCTAGTCAGCTTCCATGGTAAAGTATGGGCTTAAATCTGGATCTCTCTGATCCTAGTGTAATACCCTAATCATGATACCAATCCTGGATCACACTTCTGGTATTGCTTCTTTTGACAATAAACATGGCATCAAGGCTCATCAAGGTAGCTTTTAGTATATGTGGCCTATTCAAACCTTCATAAGAGAGAGGGGAAGTATTAACATTCTCTTTATTTCCTTTCAAATGTTTGTTAAAAAAGCAGCCACCTTAAGGAGAAATTTAAGAGCAGCAAGTCATTTGCAGAGGTCATACCACAGGAAACAATGAAACAGGACTGCTTCCAAAGAATTCTATTATGAACTAGCAAAAAAGCTGGGTAGCTTGCTCATTCTGTGGAGGCATCAGAGCACAGATTTTACACACAATGTAAAGAGATTAAAAACGGGTTTAATAAAATCCCAAGGACTGTGACGGCCAAAGGGTGATGAAGGGGAGAGGAACATAGCAAACTCTCTCTGATACTTCTGTCAAATGTCTTATTATGAAAGAGCACACTGTCGTATCTGAAGGGCAAAATCTTTTTTCTTCTTTTATGGTCACCAATTTAGACTCAAGCTGTCATCCATATTGTGATACCCGGTTATTCCATTCAAACCAATTATGAGAGGCAAAGTAGACTTTAACACTATATATCAAGGTTTGAAGTACTCATTCTACTTTTCACAGACTCATGGAAGATTGTAAAGTGCTTGGGGGGAATATGAAAGCTTGGATCTGATGGGGGATCCATGTTAGAATTCAGGATTTTTTTTATATTTATGATCTATATTGATCTATAGGCTTAATATAAGTGACTTTAAAATCATCCTGTATGAGTGTGTGTATGTTGTGTGGTTCATAGCACTTATCCTGATTTGTTGCAGGGTCTACTTGTTTTGCGTTGTGCTCACTGCAGTTCACATAGTGAAGCTATCAGTGCATGATGCAATGAGGGATTCTGTTTATCAGCCAGCTTATCACAGACTCTGATGCTGATTCAGGCTGAGAAGGAGTGACTGGTCCAAGGTCACCCAGCTAGCTTCTGTGTCCAAGGGAGGACTTATCTAGTGCCTTAACCAGTAAGCCCCCCCCCGCCACACACACACACTGTACCATCCCCATTACTGCTACTATCATTCCTCCCCATGATAAAATAAATATGTGCATTTTTTTCCCTGAAGCCACTGTTTACATGAACTTCATAAATCGTACTTCCTTGGCTAGAAATATGAGTTGTGCATATTGGCTGTTTTAGAAAAAAACATCACAAAGCTTCAGTCCAGGAGGGGAAAAAATCCATGAGATTCTTTTAGATCCAGGCCTTTGTAACTATCCTCTACTAACATTCGATCTCCCTCTTTCTCTTTGTGCCTTTCCATATCTATCTGCCTCCCTCCCTACTTTATTTACCTATCCATCCATATAGCAATCTATCTATTCATCCATGATCCATCCATCCATCCATCCATCCATCCATCCATCCATCCATCCATCCATCCATCCAATCTACTACTAATTCACCTAATATCTGGAATTTCTAAACAGATAGTTACTTAAAACATTAAAAATGTACAATAAAAGCCATAAACTATATTATTAAGGAGCCCAGGAAGAATAAAAATATATAAAAGCTACCATCCTGGTAAAATATAGACACTTAAAATATTTTTGTTAAGAAACTGACTATAAAAATACTTGGGAGAAGAGAAATGTATTACCCAGGCACAAAAAAGACATCAATGTGGACATTAGTCATGCCTCCATAGGAAGAACCTGTCACAAGCAGGGTTTCCTCCCCCCCCCACCGCCAAAAAAGTTTAAGGAGCAAATGGTTTATTGAAGCTCTGGCAAACTACAGTATATTTTTAGAAGGCTGCATAATGGCTTATGGTAACATCAGGTACAGCTTTTTTTCTGCTTGAAAGCCTAATTGTTATATTTGAAGACCTTTCAAGCTACATCCTTCTATCAGTTTTCTAAGTCATGACAGATTTTTAAAATCAGTAGATGGGTTCAACTTACAAGATCCATACATATCTAGGTGAGACTGCAGACATATTTCCTTGAGACATCTTGCCCTTGGGATTCTAGTGTTAATATTAATTTATGACTGATATGCACTGTAGAACAGTACGCCTTACTTGTTTTTTTCTTTCTGTCCTCCTCATGCATATGTTATCTGAGTTCATAAGACAATAGAAAGACCTTCTACTCTAATATATACAGCAATGTAAAATATGGTAATGTCTTTCTACATTGCTTTTTAAAAAATCAGATATGGCTCCTTCATAGACTATCTTGTTGCAAAGGACCATGTCATGAGTACTGTGCCCAGTTTTGCTCTCTTAATAATGTTCAAGGTGAACAATAGTATTTTAAGAGTGCAGCAGTTCTTTCCAATCAGTCCCTTTTTTATAGTGCTGGTTTTTCAGTCCTTGTTTGCTTCCCTGCAACTGGCATCAGTTGAAATTTTGTCTGAGATTAGCTGAAATATCAGGAAAGAAGCAATCATGTATGAGGAGCATGTTTCTATCATAGATATGGCTATATGATTTACAGCATCTAAAATATGCAGAAATATCTTCCTACCCCCACACCTTTTGATCCAGTTTTATACTTAAATGCAAATGTTGTCATGCATCTGGACCTGATGTGTACAATAATTCTGTTGCCAGTTGACAATTTGATTCAGATAAACTTATCAAGTAGCTCCATGCACAGTGTACTAAGTTAGACTTGCTAAGTTATAGATACCAACAGATAAAACACACACACACACAAACTAAAATGACATTGTTGCAAAATTGCATTATCTATCCAGAATATATCTTTGTTAGCATGTGATGCTTGTTTTTATCTTTGAGCTTTATATGTTCTTCTTACTTTCATGTGTAACCTGGTTTTATAGGCTGCCATCAAACCTGGCCCCTTATCTTGTCACTGTGGACTCACTGGAGAGCAATATTACTCCTTTCCTTTAAATCTCTTCAGCTAGAATATGGGGTGGTTTGAAAGTGTATTTATTAGACTCTCCAAATTGGTTCTACACATGTGCTCTGATATCAGGAATGATTTTCCCCCTCCTTTAACTTAATTACCAAGAATAGTTAGAAAAAGTAAAATGGAATAGACAATCAGGATTCCCAGTTTTTGTTCCCTTTTATATTGATGATTAGTGAACCAGGAAAATAAAATGGGAGAGGCAAAAGAAAGGTACATACTTTACTGTTCTACTTTCCTGCACACTATTGTTGTTGTTTAATCATCACTTGCCAGAGAAGGGAAGAGAAGGATATTCGGAGGAACAGGGATGTTGATATGGACTTCTGAGGACTGGTAGGGCAGTAATGGAGTTCCTATTTAGCTTAGAATTTTATCTAAACCAGGGAAAGCCAAGGGCTTTAACATATCACCTCTAATTTGAAGTGCATTTTTTTCTTTATGAGACTCCAAAGTTCTCATTTGGTATTGGAGAACTTTGTAAGCAGTTCTGCTCACAGTGGGCAGTTCCACTCTATATATTTAACATCAAGCTTTAGGCACAGGGCTCAGATAAAAAGACAAAAATAGATGCTAATTGGGAGGCCCACATCATGCTTTTTTTCTACCTAAGTTGAAAAATCTAGGATCCAAGGTTAGCTGTCATGAAATTTAATGTTCTCAATAAATTATTGCAACATCTATCAGGTATTCAACAGCACAAGATACCTATGTTACAAACCAAACTAGCTGAATGCCAGTATGCATTCATAACTTCTCCTTCATCCTCAATACTGGGAAGTGTAGCTCTTCATAGAGCTATGATTCATAGGGTTTTGATAGGTAAGGGAATAACTATCCAATAAAATCAGATGCGACTTATGTATTAAAATTCTGTACCTATCTCAGGTGTATCAGTGGCATTGCAAGCCCTGATGAACCATTTTTCATGTCCTCTTTTATTCAATTAAATTACTACCCAGTTGTTCTTTACCATAGTTTTCTGCTTCCCAGTCCTCTCCACAGCAAAATTTATTCCACCTCATTTGATTATGCAAACTTTTTTTTAGTTCCTCAACTCCTTGTTTAACAGTGATGTTTTTTCATCAGATTCTCTGATTCTTTTTGAAATCTGTTGTTTCCAAGCAGGGAAAATGCCTTTTGTTGTTGGTTCAGCACATATGATTATCACAAGAAATTCTGGCTCTATGGGCAGCTGAATTATCATTCTGGACTTGTATGCTCTAGCTAAAGAACAACGTGCAATTTTGTACAAAAAAGTAGCTACTTAAGAAACTCTATGTTATTCACAATGTCTTATATCTAAAACCATTACTGAATCCAATTCTAAATGCATTAGTAAAACCAAAATCAAACAAAGTACAACAGAATTAAAAATATTTCCATGTGGGAAAATATCTTCAAGCTCCAAAAGCTAGTCAGAAAAGCTGTGTTTTCATTACTCTCTGGAATATGTTTAGTGTGGGGAACATCTGGATTTCAGCAGGAAACGTATTCCAGAGGGCAGATCTCCAACTGAAAAAGTCTGCTTCATGATATATGTAGAAGTCACATTCTGAAATGATTCTCACCCATCAGCATGTGGGCTGCCAAGCTTTCTATCAATTGCAGTTCTCCAGGAGTCACCCCAGGTAGACTCAAGGTAATGAGGTTATGAATTACTGTTGCTAAAGCATTACACTTCCAAAACAGCCAACACTGATACAGCAACCCCCCACCCCACCCCCCCACGGCCACCACACCCTCCTGCTGATTTTAGCCAGACCCAAAAATACAATAGCAATGTGAACTCACAAACTGCTCCTTTGAGAGGAATGCAACTCCTATCAGAAACAGTGAAGAGGCTTATCAATCACCAAGTGGTTTCAGATGAATAGCACTCTATCTTGTTGGGATTTAATTTCAACTTGTTTTGTCCCATCTGATCTGTTACGCTTTCCAGACATTGGATAAACACACCATGTAAAGAGGTGTTAATCTTCAGGATAGGCCCAGAATCCAGATCACAGGTGGCTAAAATCCTGTCCAATTCCCCCAAATCCTATCTAACTCCCCAGAATCTACATAGTTGAAAGAATCACAAATAATCTCATAGGTCATTGCCTTGGTTACCTCATTTGGTCCAAGTAAATACAAGCAATTTTGAAGAATAAAAATGGAAGAAGAACAATCCATCCTTTCTCAGTAGAGTGCAGGTTACCTTAAACAGTGGGATTGGATAACATTCTGCTGATGCAGTAAACATAGAGAAATGCTGGTGCATCATTGCCCTTATAACCATAGTTGGTCTGAATATGAGGGCATAGTAGTTTTCATTTGTGTTTGTTCTTTGTCTTCTACACTTCCACTTCTGCTGCCTCATTTCCTGGAAGCCATCAGTAAACAAGCTGAGCCTCCCAGAATCTGACACGCATTTGCTTGACCAGATATAAACTAAGACAAGCCCATGGAGACTATAAATTCCTGATATATCCTAGATCCCAACCTGAGCACTAACAGCCAGGAGAAATCCCATCAGTCTAGGAATATTTGCCAATCCCATAATGAAATCTAGAAACTTAGGAAGAGACGCTAGGCAACAGGGCAGATGGTACACCAGCAGAATATTTAGTTTGTCCTTACTGCCCAGCTTCAAGACGCTTGCATCAAGTCATCTATGGAGCAGTCCCCCTGGTAAATGCCAAGTTCTCACATAGGATCATTGCCACCACTTCCGCTTGTTCTTGGAGTTTTAACTGCTGATACAGCCCGTCCCCATCCTTGGGCAACTAGGTCAAGGTGATACATACCAGGTGTGCTACCCTGCCCAAGTTATGAAAGAACATAGTCTCATAACATGCAGACCTGTAATTCACTAGCCAGAAGCCAAGGTGTCCAGAAATACAGCATTCAACTCTTAGGGAAGACAGCATATGTTAGAAGAAGGATCAACACCAAATTGTCAATTCTCTTTCTGCTGGAATAGCCAGTCCTGTGCCTACCATTAAATCTTCCCTGCCAGTGTCTGCTTCCTGTTTCACCCTTCTGTGGCCCATATCCTCTCCTAATAACTGAGCTTGGACACAAGTTCAAAGGATTGCAATCCCCTCCCTGCCATAAACTTCTAAAAGTTTGTATTGCTATTCAGCCAAACTGTTTTGCCCACCAACCCTATCCCCGTACTGTTCTCAAACTGTTAATTGTTAATTCCCCTCTTTGGAAATAAATTGAAGTTAATCTTGCTTGACTGTATGCTGGGCTATAGGTGTTGTCTCTCAGATCAGTTTTATGACTGTTCTTAGTGATAGATGCATTGGAATTATGATAGATTCATTGCCAGGGCTTACCCTAAAGAATCCTAGGAACTGAATTCTAGTAAATGTACTGAGCATATTTTAGCTTTCTTCACAGAGCTACAGTTCCCAGAGGAGAAGAAAGCAGTTTAAATTAATGATATGGTGAGCAAATCTACAGTCTAAAAGCATACTGTGACCTGTGACCTCAGTACTGCATTGGAATTCCATCCTAATTTTTAACAAGCTTTCAGTAAAAGCAGAGGAATATCCATAGGACAAGCATCAGCAGTCTGATCCTCCAGATGTTGCTGACTCTAATGTCAATATTCCTGCCATGCACATTGAGATTACTGGGAATTATAATTCAGCAATATCTGGAAGGCTTCCCATTCCTACATTAGGCAGAAGACAATCCTATTTTCTGTACTTTTCACCCACAGAGAGGCAAAGTGGTCCATGAACAGACTGAAGTTTCATGGACCTGATGAAAGATGAGTTTGGATGAAGATATGAGAGGCAAATATATCTCAGTCTGCTATAATAAAATGTATATTTATTTATGCCTTTTTCTCTAAATATTCCTGATTAACACTCAGGATTAGAAAAATGTAAATGTTAAAAATGTTGAGCATTTTAATAGGAAAATGTATTAATAGGACAATATCCCAGTGTGACTATCTTTTCTATAGGTTTAAAATACAGTACATAAAAATTCATAGCTATTTAATATAATTTTGCAACACTCAGAAGCTTTCTGTGCATCTTCCTTGAATTTGAAGAGTGCTCATCAATAGCTTCTCTTCAAGTGAGGAAAATATCAAATGATATAATTCAAATTCTCAACATTTTCATCAACTATGTGAATGAAGAAGCAAAAGGAATACTTATCAAATCTACAAATGACTAAAATCTAGGTTGAGTTGCTTAGAAGATAGAATCAATATTCAGAATGATCTTGATATGTTAGAGAAAGTGGTTTGAAAATAATAAAATGCAATGTAATAAACATAAATGAAAAATGTTTCACTTAGGAACAAAAAATAAAATCCATATGATGAGGAACATCATGTATGAAAAGAGTCTTGGAGTTGTGGTTGACCAGAAGTCAAATGAGTCAACAAAATAACTTCTTCTAAAAAGACACATACAATTTTAGGTTGATCAATAGAAGTATGGCTTTCAGAGTATGAGAAGTAACAGTTATACTTTATTCTGTATTGATCAGATCCCATCTGATGTATCATGTCCAGTACCAAACTTTAAGAAAAAATCAGAGAAACTGAAACAGGTATAAAGGACAAGAGCATTACCAGGGACTGAAAATATAAGTCCAATGAAGAAAGGAAAAGGACATGTTTACCTAAAGAAAAGAAGGGAAGCATGAAAGCACTTTTAAAGTATCTGTAGGAGTGCCATACAGAACTAGATCAAGACATGTTCTCAGTCACCCCTGAGCTTTTTTGGGTGCAACTGTGTACAGAACTTTGATGGGAAAAAAAGATAAATACTAGCAGAGTTTATTTGATACTACATTTTGCCCTTTGGTGACATCTGATGAGAAAATGTGTTTCTACTGAAATCGGTGGTAAAATTATTTTATTTTTCCACATTGGCTATTATATATATTAGCGTCTGTGTGCACTCATGTATCCATTTGAGTTGAGTATGTTTGCATGTGTGTGCGCGTGTGTGTGCATTTCAGTGACAGTGAACTAGATTAAATGGAGAAAGCAATAGTTCCAAAGTCATCCAGAAACTGCATGAAGGAGTGGGGATTTAAACCTGAGTGACCCTCCCAGTTCCATTGCAGAAGTATACAGCATTTGCAGGCAATTGTTGGCTGCCTCCAGACTTCAGTACTTTGAAACCAAGGCTGTTTGAAAGAGAGTGCTCTGGGGTGGAGGCATTGTCAGATCTGTCTCACGCAATCAGTTACGGTTATCATCTTTTTTGAGAAGAGAAAAAAGGCTATTGTGTTCGCATTCTTTCCTTTAGTTTTGTTGTGTTCGTATTCCTTCCCCCCCCCCCCCCAACTCCTTCTCTTCCTGGCCAGTGCAATGAGGCATATCTGACATGTAAAGATGCTATTACAACCAATTTACTGCCACAGGTAAAGATTACATTGTACCTACTTCAAAATATCTATCTGGAGAGGGTTCTTCTCAGATGTCTAATGCAAGAAAACTTTCTTTTTCCTTCTTTTATAAAGTTAGGAGAAGGAGAAACAAAAAGAAAGATAATATAGACACTCTTGGGAATATTAGCTCTGAGAAAAATAAGAGGAACCATTTGACTTTTTAGATATCCTTTTTGGCAGGGGAGGGAGGAAGAGCAAACTAATTTTTTGTTTTTCTTTTTCAATTTCCACATTCTTTCAGTCCTGGCACTGGGCAGAAAGGACTACAGCATGCCCCATCCTTGCTGGGTCCCATTATTTTTAAATCACACTATAATTTTCCAAGGTTGATTTTTTTAACTTAATGTTTTAATTCTAATATTGCTGCAACAGCACATAAAAGCTCAGGGGGTGTCCTCCTGACTATTACAAATTTCAGCATAACACTATTGTACAGAATAGATGCTTTTGTGCAAATGCCAATGATACTGTATGCAATTCTTCAGTTATGCTTTATATGTGGCTCAAAGGAGAAAATTTCATGGAACCCTTTGAGTTTATTTATATTGACTTCAGTCAATATAAATATGCTTAGCCTGTGGTACATATAGTATGTTTTTTTTTAATGGAATTGTTTCTGAGTAACTGTTAAATACAAATGGTTGCTCAGAGAACTTAACACAAATTAGATTTTAATCTGGTAACAGTCCCAGGTCCATATTTTGAAGCAGAGAAATAACCTGAATAGATAAAGTTAAGAAGCACCCTGTCCCCCTAGCCCCTTGCAGGTATCCCTGTTGAATTACAATTGCCATTTTCAACTAGAAAAATTGACCCTAAAAATAATCATGGCAGAACACAAAACAGATAGTTCACCCTCAAGAATCTCCTGTGAGCTTATCTCTGCAGCACCAATACATTATTATGGGATATGGTCCTAAGATATAAAGCTGTGCTCACAATGCCTCTGAAAAGGTTAAATTGACCCAGAAAGGAGGAAAGCAGAACAAAGAGGACCAAAAAAAAAAAAAAAAAAACGAGATGACAAAAAGCAAATCTAAGCCAAACTCTGGTGGTGTTGCTGATGCTAAAAAAAAAAAAAAAAAACGATGGGATGAATATATAGATTTCTCAATACACAATATTCAGTTATATCATGAAATAAATATAGTCCTTTTTCCAATTTTAAGTCAAATTAAACTCTTTATTTGAGCATGTTTGGCAGTTCTAGGTGAGAAAAGATGCAGCACATCCTTGCACCTTCATTGAAAGAGGATTAATATTTTACAACCTCACCATTTGCAATCAAACTGTGATTTGAGCAGAGGGGAGGTTTCACATCACATCACTACCAAAATGCTAGTTTGGGGGGATATTGGCATGGCTTTATCATGTCAGAACAGAAGGTTTGTGAGTGGTAAGTCCTTGGCTCTGAAGATGCAGTGTTGTGCCAAATGTAGGTGTCAAGTTGTAGTTTTTGGTCTGACTCATTATGGAGACAATTGCTACTGGAAACATAAGCAGCAGATGTGGCTTTCTCCAGTTTTGTGTTCTGATTTCCATTTCCAGATTTTTAGAAATGCTAGTTAGATGGCTTGCTCTGGCAATTGCAGGCCTGTACACTGTGGTGAAGTTCATGGGAACATGTTAGGATTCTAGATTTTTTCCAGATTGCTTTCTACAGTCTCTATGAAAACACAGGCATACAATAATAGTATGCTATATTTAACTGAGCAGCTTATTTATCCAGGATTATTCCACCTCCTTAATTGCACTTTCCTACTTTCCCTTTCTTTTTTCTTCAGTTACTCTACTGGGCAGGGGGTCTGGAGGGCAAACATATTCATTATGTTCCCAGCAAATAAGATATGAATCACACTGCAGGGGACAAAATTAAATTTACAGTTTCCCGTTCTACATGTCATAAACTGTTGATTTAAACAAGAGAGAAAGCCACAGTAAGAAAGAACATCAATGCAGTCTTTTTTTGTTTTCTCTGGTTTCTGGAAGGGTTCTCGGTCAGTAACAGGTGGAACACAGAGGGTGGGCAGTTGCCTGAAGAACAATTGGGAAAATACAAATTAAGAAAAGAGAAATGGGTGGGACAATCACACTTACTATTCATCTACCATGTTGTATGACATATCTTTGTAATTCTCTGTATAAATAAAATATCTGTCGACTTCCAAGATCAACTGTTCCTAGTGAAATTTGCATTTTCTATATACCATACTATTGAACATCTGTACTTCCTTAGGGTTTTAAAATAATTCTTAAAATAGAATTTAGTTGTCAAGTATGCTACTATTTTTTTTTTCTGTGAGCTTAGTCAAGTTCCCTATCACTCAAGATGGATGTTAATGAAACGTCTGAGCTATTTGTTTACAGCATGGATATGCAAAATTTATGTACAGTAAGATTTTAGAATCATTTAAAACATATTAGAAAGCTTATAATACTAACCCTTTAATCCTCATAAAGTTGTTGAATTTAAGTTGGGTCAGGCTTCAACCGAGCCTTACTTTAAACAGCTCTTGGTGCATTAAGGCTGTTGCCTGCTCCTATTTCCCATGAGAAAATCCTTGAGATGCTGGATGCCTGGAGATGGACGCAGGATTGGAAATAATGGCAAGTGTATTAATTGTGTGTTTATTTGTGACAGTGGGGTTGGGTGCAAGAAATACATGGAGAGTGGGCTGGCCTCATTCACTTTGTACTATGAACTTTGGTTCCCAAAGGTAAACAGTTGTCCACCATATTGGCTGGGTTTGGACACGTTAGATTAGGCTTAAATAAGGTTGGGTAGTTCATGAATTTAGCATGTTGTGGGAAACCAGTCACTGTTTTTACATATTATGTGAGCTAGGCCATCACGCCAAGCAAGGTTTATTGGTTTGGTCATAGCATGTTATGTGAATGCAGCAGTTAAAATTTCTTAGTTTGGATTAGGTTTTCAAATAGGTGTGATATAGCCAGTCAGTTTAAAATCAGAGGAAATAACTGTTACTGGTTCTTTTCATATCCATTAATCATCAGAGAAGTGAACTGACTAATGCTGCCTCTACAGAATTCAGATGAACCTGCTTTTCCATTGTTGCCCTATTTTTTTTTATTTTATTTTTAGGTGAAATGAAGTTTGCACAAAATAATTCCTGTAGCACATATTGACCTTCCTTAGTTTGTATGGTGTCCACACAAAGCAGAAACCTCCACCCATTCCTGAAGCAGGAAAACAACAGGCCAGCATATGTCAGAAGGATCTCTTCTCTTTCTGCATTTAATTGATAGCATAAAATATTATGATATTATGAGGCTGCCTTCACCACAAAAACTGACAGCAAATGCAGGAAAAAACATAGACCAGCAGTGCTACAATCAGCTGAAAGAAGAGAAGTTGTTAAGAAGAAAGGCTAGGATCCATTTATCCAATGATAAAAATACTGGCATTAAGAATAATTAACTGAAATGTTAATGTTAACTACATTAAAACCTGCTTCTTTATGTCACATGCTCCTGACTGTCGGTGGATACGTATATTTCTTTTATTATTACATTGTGTTATGTTAAGCATTTGCCATTCCATGTTCATTATGTAACTTTAAACTTCTGTACTGCTTTTGCATTTAAAATTCAAGTTTCACAACCATTTGTCAATGGTAGAAATATACACCGATTAAACAATTTCCTCTTTAAGCTGGTTGGTATCTTGCTTTTAAATACAGCATCATTCCTGTGTGTTTGTGTAAAAAAGTCTCCTCTCTGCCAATAAATCAGGAGACATATTTCTTTCATTCATTCATTCATTCATTCATTCATTCATTCATTCATTCATTTATTCATTCATTCATATATATATATATATATACACACACACACACACACACGTACATACATACATACATACATACAGTACACACACACACATACAGTATGTATGTGTGTGTGTGCGTGTGCGTGCGTGTGTGTATGTATATGTATGTATGTGTGTGTATGCATGTATGTGTGTGTGTATATATATATATATATATATATGAAAAATCTAATTTATTTGTGAAGAGAGGATTTATTAGACGGATACACATATCCATTTTTATTAAAATATACAGAAAAAAAGGTAGAAAAATGCAAACACGTGAAAAATAAAAAGAGAAATAAACAAAAAAAAGAAAAAGTACAAAAGCAAATTATCATTCTTAATAATTAACATATTTTATAATATTTTATAATAATTTTATAATTTATAATAATTTTATAATAATTTTATAATATTTTATAATAATTAATTAACAACTGAATACTACTGAACAGTCTTCCTGTTTCGTTGACAGAGAGCCAGTTCAAAAATATAGACTAAAAACACAGGGGTGATGCAGTCTTTCCGTGAACACAGAATCATTTTTTGTGCTTTTATGCTTAATAAATCCATAGCTGTTCATATACTGATACATTCCAGTATCTGGTATATAATTCAAAATCACATTTGTGTCTTGAAAAACATATTCACAAATATTGTTAAAGATCAAAAACGTATTAAAGCAAGACAGGAACATAGTAGGGCAAGCCCATATCACATTGTACATTTCCAGCATAAATAGGTTGACAACCAATCCTTTTAAAACATTCTCTGGGCCGTCTCATAAACATGATTATTCTTCTTGTTATGGACTTGATTTCATTTTAAGATAAAAAGGATACTTAATATTCTTTTAGACTCTTAGTATTTTTCCAAATAACTGTTATACCTTTTAAATATATTCTTTAATTGTCTATGAAAAAAAAGCTTTGTAGGTTAAGCATGATTCAGGAGTTTTAGAAGCTGGTAATGACTACAATATGAAGTAAAAGGTGTTTTCACTGGGTAAACCAACCACCCTGTATTTTAGACAATAAAAAGTCATTTTGCAATACTTAAGTGATTTAATTGACACGTGAGTTTAAGAAGGAAATATATGACAGTGATAAAATTGAAAATTAGGAAAATTAAACCCGTCTTCCTGGGATTTATGCAGTTGAGATAAAGAGAGTCAAGGGGATTGTCCTCCTCATAGACATTTCTTAAAATTTACCACTCTACTAAAAATACTGCCTTGAATCTTTTGAAGTAAAATAAATGTCATTCTAAATACATATAACAATGTTGAAGAAATACGGATCTTTGCAACATTTTTCTCTATATACTCGTGGGATTTTTAACTATCTGTTTATATTAATATCAGTATTAATGTCAGGTTTAGCCCAAGAACAACAATGAAACAGTCCAGTCCAGTGTAATTCCTTTATTGCTTACACACTATAGACAGAATCTCACCAGACTAAAGCTATCCCAAAGCTACTAGCGGATATACCCCATGAGAGTCTAGGGAGGGTCTAGCCTCAGCCTCTTCTGCTCCTCACGGTCCTGCTGTGGGCTGAGAAAGTGCTTACCTTGCCCCTTCCTCTGGAATGCACCCCCTCCCTCCTGATAGCCTTGGTCTCTCATACCAGTCTCCTCCTAACCTATGCCTTCCATTACAATTAATAAGATAAAGAATTTACATTTTCAAATTAGATTTTCCTTGGAATAATTATTCTATGTTAGTTAAATGAATTTAAACACCAAGTAAAACACCACTTCATACAAATATCCAGAGACACTTTAGAATCAAAAGGGAGTATGTGAGATTGATTTGAGTTAGTTAAATAACCTGGTAATTGACAAAGTTATGTATTATGTAAATGCATGTTGGTAATGAACATTCATAATGTTGCAGAAACATATCATATAATCAGCATATAATACTTAGAGTTTGATTCTAGCCACTTTTATGCCCATAATGTCTTCATGATGATAAGGGAAGCCATTAGTTCCAATATCAAATTAAACATTAGAGGAGATAAAGGACATCCTTGACAAGTTCCATGCAACATTTTTATAGATGAAGAAATAATTTCATTTATTACAACCTTGATTGAAGGATTAGAATATTGTATTTTAATCCAGATAATTACAAAAGGAGGAAACCCATATTTAACCAAAACCAATTTCATAACTTTTGGTTGCACCATGCCCAAGGCCTTTTCAGCATCCAACAAAGCCAGTACCACTAAATCCACTTTTTATGAATTGGTAATCAATAATCTAATATTATCTGAGACTTGCCTACTTTTCATAAAGTCAGATTGTGCAGGATGGACTGTTAAATGTACTATGGTCAGTAGTTTATATATCAGCGTTGCTGTCAGCATTTTAGCATCAACATTTGATCAAGAAATTGGATAATAACTTGCACAATTAGTAGAAAATCTACCAGTCTTCAAAATCACAGTTATGTAGGCCTTATTATTAAAAGTTGGAAAAACTTTATTCACAAAAGCAATATCATAAACCACCAATAATGTATAATCAAAATATTAATATATGTCTTATCATTAAGTAGGATAACTATCTTTTGTTTTTCAATTTAATAGTGCCTATTATTTCCTAAGAAGATACAGTTGCAGCAAAATTGTGTAATCTTTGGAAGAGCTATAATATATAAAATTTCTTCCTTGTAATTTTGATGCCAAATTATAAAATAAAATACAAAAAATGCTGATTTATTAAATCAAAGGCATTGTATATTTTGACCTGAGCATCCTTGTTAGTAGAAATCATATTATCTTCTTGTTTTGGCTGAGAGGCCATTAATTTGCCAGAAAAATACATCTTTAAAATCTTATTTCAACTTTTTTTAAAAAAACAAAAACCTAGAAATGCATATATCCTTCACATTCAGTTTTGCTCAATTTCTCATTTTTTCCAATATTATGTTTTTGTTCTAGCTGGCTGGGGGATTCTGGGAGTTGAAGTCCACAGATCTGAAAGCTGCCAAAGTTGAGAGACACTGCTCTACCACATATAGCAGATTGCAAAGCAGTGTGGATGTTAGCAAACTACCAAGATTATGGAACCAGCTAAATCTGACAATGCAGTACTACTACTACTACTACTACTAATAACAACTTTTAATGTTCTTGAGTTCATCGTGTGAATAATGACTAGGGCATGCAGGAAGCATTACAGACAAAAATAAAAAGACAAGGTGACTGAGCTTTCAATTGCACATCTGGGCATGATTTGGAGAGGCAATTTACTGACACCATAAATGACAGCTTTTTAGAGCAGCTTTTTTTGGTGCCTATAGGGGAGGAAGTATCTCTTGATTTAAGGCACTATTGTACTTACTTTTCCTGTAGTGAAGTGTCCCTTAGGGTAGAGGAGAGATGGGATTCAGAATGCAATGAATAAATGGACGTTTGGGCCTATTAGAAGGCTTTTGAAACTAACAAGGATGGATGAGGACTGAAACCTAAATGGCATAGTATTTGTGCTTTACACATTTTTACAAACTCGGAACTGTTTTAACTGTTTGAAGTTAAAATAAATGCACACACCCATGGAAGGTAATAAAGCTCTCAAAATCACATATACTTACATTAAAAACTTTACTTCTATGATGATTCAGTCTTTCTTTTTAAAAAAAATGCAAATATTGAAATGGGATCAAAAAGACATACAGATTAAAACATTCAAGAGGGACATGGATTAAAAAATAGATCAATGTGTCCTTCCGTATATAAATATTAACATAGCACTTTATCAGAAGAGGCACTGAAATTTGAATCTGTTATCAATTCATCACAGTTTTTCTCATTTTATCACCTGTTCCTGATAGAACTAAATGTTCTAGTTTTGTGAGTGTCTTACAGTGTGCAGAATGTGGTATTTCCACTCATTTGTAGAGATAATAACATCTTTGTACATTACAGGATTGTCATAAGGATCATTTAGACTGTGAATGCTAAGCACTTGGATGCTCTTTAAGATCCATTGGGACCTTGTGAGGCTCAAAGACATTGATGTAAATCAATATGATTTACATATTTATAGGACATTTTAATGGTAACTTTCTTTAGCTCATTTGAAAGAAGATTATCTGTGAAATCACACTCCATCAGGAAATCAAGAAATAAAAGTCATTGTAAATGTTTTATTTACATTTATTTACCCCAATTTTGTGTCTACAGTAAAGTGGCTGCCTAGTTAAATGTATTGTGACTGCATAGATTTTTGCTTGGATTTTTTTGTCACTGAATTGTTTGAAAAAGGAAGGTTAGATGGCATGTAGAGGGTAACTTCAATGGCAAGCTTAGTATAGTACACTTTAAAGTAACAAACTTGCATTTTAAATGAAAATAAACATGAACATAAATAGGTTAGGTCATTCTAACCTTGACTGTACCATCATTACGTCTTCTCCTTCTCCTTCTCCTTCTGCCTCAACAGAAAGCTCACCTTTTCACACTCTCTTTTCTTAGCCATTGTGTCTGCCCCCTTTCTCTATTAACACGGCTTTCACAAAGAGAAATCTTGTCTCAGTGACCTCTGAGAGTTCTCAGAATGTCAACAAACATGTAGATAAGGGTGACCTAGTAGACATAGTTTAATTGGATTTTAAGAAGGCTTTTGACAAAGACTTAACCTCTTAAACAAACATCACACTAATGGGATATTAAGAGTGGTTCTGTTACTAATTAAATAACACAGTGCAAAAGACGAATAAATGAACATTTCTTGTAAAGGGAAGATTCTAAAATTTGGGACTGTTAAGACTTACATTGGGCCTACTGCTTTTTCAGTTGTTTTCAAGTTGTTCATAATGTAGGGATAAGTAATATAGTATTTACATCTGCTTATAGCAGTATTTTTTCTAGATGCTTTAAATAAAGAGAAATGGGTTCCAAAAGCAACTAGAGAAATGTGTGTTAAAATGGCAAATGGCGTTCAGTATAAGCGAGTGATGCCCACTGAGGGCCCAAACTACGTATCCTCACTTCTGATACATGATGGAAGGTCTAAGCTGGCAGTGATTGACCTGGAAAGAAGCATTTGGGTTATGCTTTGTATTAGACAGCTAGGTTAAATACTGCATAGTAACGGGGGGGGGGGGGGGGAGGCAAATTCTATGTTGGACAAAGCAATCAAATAAAACTGTCAATATCAATATCATAATGTCTTCATATACAGCAGTGCTGCAACAACACTTGGAATATGGTGTTTAGCTTGGTCCAGTGCTTTCCAAAAAATTTATTGTACCTTCTGGGCAATATAAATGAAAGGCCAGCTGAAATGGCCATGAATTTGGAGCAATTCTTTTGTGGGAAATATTACATTTCAATTCAATTAAAAAAAAAAAAAAGAGGGAATGGGGGGGAGATCTTAGACTATATAAAAGTATGTTTGGCATAAAGGATTTAGATAGAGAGGTCTTTATCTCTCATAATACTAGAATAACACTGAGCACAAATGCCTTTTGAAACACTTCACCAAATCTGTGGCAGGTAAAATGGGTGAGTGATTTATCCAATGGAAAAAGAAACTGTGCAGCAAATTTTCAAGGGCAGGATACCATTTTAGCCCCATGGGAGGATTTTATTCATTTATCATTATGTCTATAGGATTTAACTGAAGCATGGAAGAGCCAAAGACTTCACAGTACTCCACACTACTGATTGTAAACATTATTTTAGTTGCATCATGACTAAATGCTATGAGCATTTTTCTGAAATTCTCTTCTCTGAAATGATATTTTTCTTAAAATTTCTCCTAAAATACATTATTTAGTCTTTGAGACATATCAAAAACAAATTCTCTTTCATCAAATAAGAACTGCTTGTCCAGTTAAACTAAATAGTTAGAAATTCATGGAACTTTAGTTAAACTCTGAATTTTCTACTGCAGAATACAGTGATGGCAGCCAACTTGGGTGATGTTAAAGAACAACAAAGGAGTATAAAGCTATCAGGGATTAATTTATAAATTATGATAATAACAGTTTATCTAGAATAAAAGGCAGTATGTCCTTGAACACTAGTTATGCGTTATGTCTCATATGCATTGCAATCTATTGGCCATTGTTACTAAAAGCACTGAAGTAAATAGATCTTTGGGCCTGGTTTCAAGTTTTGCTTTCAGTAGACAATTCCCCTTTTTTTTCTTAATAGAAAACTGTACTAACCTGGTCCTGACTTTTAACACTTCGTACATTAGATTATTCCATTTTGTTAATGTTTAATTACTTATTTATTCTAGAAAAAGCCCTGAATACATCCACACACACACCCAAACAGGTATGGAGAGAAGGAGGGAGGGAGGGAGAGACGCAAGAATAGTGATATTATTAGCTGGAGCACCAAGGAAAAAATCGATCTTGCTGGCTTTAAATAGAGGATAAAGAAGATTACATTTTCTCATTTTAATGATTGTAACTACTTAGTTCAATGGAGTTTTCTAGATAACTACTATGCAAACCTTTAGTGGGGCACTTTATTTTGTCGAAAGTTTGTGTGAAGCACTCTTATGAAGCTATTTCGCAAGGGAATTCCCATCCCTTATACCTTAAAAGCAAAATTAAGTGGTTGCATGGTTTTGATTTGCACTAGTATAACCCTTTGTCCAGCACTTCAATAGTTTAAAGAGGCTTATGTGCAATAGAAAAGAGGCCAGACTGCTGGACAAGGTCTCAAAGCAACAGTAAACCCAGCAGAAAGAATCATGTCAGCTCTATGGGACAAAGTACTTTGGTAAAGCACAGCCATCTCACACAGGTCCATATCATACTGCTGTTCTTGTATATACATTGTTTGGATCAGCTCCAAAATTTCAAACTTTATCATTATGCGAACTTCTGACAATCTGGGTTCAATGGTGGACAGCTAAACACTTCTCAGAAGTTCATGGGCAAAGCATAACACAACAGTTACCTCCTTTGCAAAGTATACCATCTCCATTTTCTTTTGGAGATTAGCTTTTGCCATTCTGGACTGATATTCTTGTTATGGGAAATTCTATACAAGGATAACCTGGCGCTGATAACCTTAGGTTCGGATTATTGCAATGTGCTGTAGATTGGCCTGGAAGTGGTAACCAATGCAGTATGTCCCTGCTAGGTTGTGGAAGAGAGGGACACACCACTATCACATTTCACCTGTTTTTTAAAATCATTTTTATTAAAAGATTTTACAAAGATTAAAAAACTACAGAATTATAAAAGAAGAAGTAGAAAAAGAAAGAAATTGTCAAATGGTAAAAGAAAAAGTGAAGGATAACAAAAAGGAAAGAAAAAGAAAGATATCTAAAGAAGTGACTTCTGATCTTCTTTGGATCAGTTACAAACATAGCAATTACCATCTCCACCTTCCCAAATTACATATCATGGTTCCTTTCTTCCCCTAGACAAACCTTTTTAATCAATAAATCCCAAAATCACCAACTCATCTTTATCCATTTTCAGCAAAAAAAAGTCCATAAAGGGTTTCCAGTCTTTTATAAAAGTAGTTGTAGTTTCCTCCTTAATCAAACAAGTCAATTTAGCCATTTCTGCAAACTCAGCCATCTTCACAATCCATCCCTCCATTATTAGTTTTTCTGTAGTCTTCTATCTTGTGCCTATAAAAGGCTCGCTGCAGTTACTATATATAAAACCAATCGTCCATGAGCCTTTTCTAGTTGACTATCCATAAGTCCTAATAAGAAAAATCCCAGTTTCATCTGAAAGTTAATTTTTAGAACTCCCTGCATCACATATGCATTTGCATCCAGTATCTTTTCACTTTTGCACAAGCCCATCATGGATCATAAAATATCACTTTATGTTTTTCACATTTCCAACACTGATAAGAAGTATCTTTATACATCTTAGACAATTTCTCTGGTGTCATATACCAACGATACATCATTTTAAAAAAGTTTTCTTTTAAACTGCAAGACAAAGTGAATTTCACACCTTTCAACCACATTCTCTCCCATTGATCCATTTGAATATTGTAACCAAAATTCTTGACCCATTTTACCATACATTCTTCAACTTGCTTTTCCTGCGTTTCAAATTTTAGCAAAGGTTTGTACATTTTAGCAAGCACTTGAAGCCAACATAGGTATTTTCAAGCATAGCTGGGTTTGTATTTATTCCATATTTGTAGTATGGCATTCCTAATATAATGATTTTTAAAATCTACATTTAGTTTATCATACCATAAGTAACCCAGGCAAGGCAACTTCCTGCCAACTTCCCACAACCAACTCAGTGGGGAAGCCGGCAAGAAGTTGCAACTCTCAGGTGGTTCACAAGCAGGCTGGCAGGCAGGTAAGTGGCTGCTGCCAGCTGAGGGAGGGCACAAGGGGGCATGCAAGGGTGCAAGGGAGGCACAGTGAGGCTCGGGAAGGGGGCATGGGGGTGCGCAAGAGGCATGGTGAGGATCAGGGAATGTACGCAAGGGTTCAAGGGAGGTGTGTGAGGGTGCAAGGGAGGTGCGGTGAGGCTCAGGGAGGGTGTGCAATAGTACCCAAGTGGCTAGCAGGGTGCAAGCGCAGAAGGGCTGGGGGATGGTGCCCACATGGGGCAGACTTACCCCAGTGACTTGTACCCTTCCCTGTTGGCTGCCCCATTGACTTTCTGGGGAAGCTGGCAGGGAAGGTTGTAAATGGCAATCACATTATTATGGGGCACTGCAACCAGTTGTAAGTGTGAGCCAGTTGCCAAGCACCCAGATTGCGATCACATGACTGTGGGGTTGCTGGGATGGCTGGAACTCCAAGGACCAGTCATAACCATCATTTGTTCAGTGCCATCATAACTTTGGTTGATGAACAAATGGTCATAAGTCAAGGATTACCTGTAGTCCCAGTCCTCCTCTTTCCTTTGTACCTTGGAGAATGTTATATATAAGCCTTGGTTTTTTTTTTCCCCCTGCCATATAAACATTCTGCCTGTTTTGAAGGAGCTGTAGTGGCTGTCAATTTGTTACCAAGTCAAATTCTGATATATAAAACCTTACATGGCTTAGGGCCTGCATTCCTAAAGGCCTACCTGCACCTTATGTACCTGCTCATCCACTAAGATCACTAAGGATGCCCTGTGATGGTGCCGTATTTATCAGCATTTTACTGTGGCAACCTAAGAGAGGGTACTCTCAGTGCTGATGCCTTAGTTGTAGAATTCCCACCCCATTAGTTAGTGCCATGCCTTTTAAACTTTTGGTGCCTGCTTAAGACATATCTGTTCAACCTGTTGTTTTATTAAACTTATAGTGTTGTACCTTCCCAATTTGGTTCATTACTCCCCTATATCTCAGTTGATGCTTTTAAGCACTTTTTTTTAATATAAGAAACTATAAATGAGTTGAGCCCAACCCAAAGCCTGAAATGAAGTTGAGTAAAGTTATTTGCTGGATTGAAGTGGTATAGAATCCTATACATACATGCATGCATACATACATTTATACATACATAGTGTTTGACTTTAAAAATAATGTGCTTATCGATCACTGTGACACCAGCTTTTGTTAGTTATTTCATTACTTCTTTATTTTAGCCTTCCCATGTTTTCCCATTTTCCTTCTTGCTTAGGTGGCTCTTAATGTCACCTCTGTTGCTCAGCAGTCTCTGACTTACTGCTCCTTTCTTTGTGAAGCAAGCACAGCATTTTAATGGCCCTTCCTGTATGCATACATTTTGGGAGAGATGGCAGTCTTTTCTGTTCTGGCTACGGCTTGCTGTTTTGGTTTGTTTGTTTGTTTTTTAGGCAAGGAAGAATTGATTAAGGAAGGAGTTATCCTTCTGAGCAGCCTGGTATGATTTGGCAGCAAGGTGGCAGCTCTGACAAATTCCACATTACAGTCTTCCTCATAACTGAGCTGAAATTGACTTTCATCTTTCTGAAATATAGCTGACCCATTTTCAGTAATTGTTTTTACAATTCCAGCATCTGTAGGAATTCTTTCCAAATCAACTCATAGCTATACAAAAAAGGCCACAAAGGCCATAAATTGGTTGGCAATTTTTCATCCAAGTGATATCTGAACTGGTGTCCTAGGCTTATGTTGGTTTATGTCAGTTCTTATATATTGTACTTATACTTCAGGATGACTAGACGATCAAAAGTAGAATCATGCAAAGTTGGTGGAGTGCTTACTCTTTTCCACTTGTGCTTATCTGTTTTATTCTGCCATTGTGTAATTCCCCAAATCAATTCTCACCCTCAATAGAAAACTTTTGTGAAGCATAACTCATTAAGCTTTAGTGCTATTTGAAATAGGGACCTTGCATGCATGAGGCCATTAAGCTTTGATATTGTCTCGCCAGGATATTTTTAAGGCTATTTATATCACAATAAACTCTTTATTAGATTCATCAATCAAGAAAAGGCCAAGTTTGAACCTGGAAATAACTTTGCCTTAGCCTCAACAATGAGAAAAGCATGGGAAACCATGGGACACGTTATCTTCTATTTTATTTGAAACATCCTATTTGGAATTACAGTTAAGAGCTTATGTCTGCTAGGGTAAATGAAAGAGGCATTCTTAATGCACGGATCAAAAATGCAAACAATCTAACTCAAAGAAGGTAGTTCTGTTCTTCTAGGAAACCAACATGAAGTGTTGCTCAAATTAGATAAGGAGACTCTAGGATTAAAAATATGGTATTGATTAACCTGTTTAGATTAGTAGATAACACAACACCATAGTATTATTGTGTAGATTATATGAGGTAATATGAGGTACTGTCTTTTGTATCTTGAAGAAATAGAGAAATGTGATTCTTTAGAATGCATCTATATATAGACTTATTCTGGTGCCTTTCCAAATGGAAATGATAATGCCTTAATTTTTAATCAGAAAACCTGCCTTGCCCATTGTTGGGCTCAGCCAGGTCTGAAGATTTGATAGCGGTGACTATATGGGCTAAGGAATTATGGGAAATACACACACCTAGATGCACTAAGATGATAAAGGCTGCAATAAGATATAATAATATAATTTCCATAATAAGGAGAACGAAATAGTAAGAGCAATCATTACAAGCAGTTACTGACTGATCAGGTTTAGGGGGAGTTTCTCATTGCTTTGGGAAGTGTGTATGTGTTATGATATAGAAATAGATATGGCATTTGTTGTTGATAAGCAGGGTATATGATGACTTGGTGTACTTTGCTGAAAACCATCTGTTTTTACATCCTTTAGCAATTCTGTCTGATGCACAGACAGCAATTCTGTCTGATGAATATATTTGGTGTCTATATCTTGACTAACAGGTGGTATTGAGTTGGCATGGCCTATCAGTTCTTATCAAGGCCAAAAAATGTTTTTATCTATTTTTAGGTAACAGTATCCATTTTGTATGCTTCCTTCACACCTCAAGTTCCTCTTACCTGGCTATAAGCTAATAACTATAGCTGCTTAGTTAAAGAGACAGCAAGTTGGCTTAGATCACCAAAGCATCAGAGATTAAGGAATAATGCTACAGCTTTCATGCAGTTATAGGTATTTGATAACCAATTGATTATGAAATCAATTTATTTTAATTACATCAGTTAAATAAAGCAGAGAATTAAAAGGACTTTGAAGTCCTGTGGTGCTAAACCACTGTCAAGGGGAAAGTGAGTGTATGAAAAATCATTATATCACTGCTTTTATGCCACCATTGGCTTTTAAGTTGCTGAGAAAGCAACTTATGCATGTAGTTTATTTTTTTAATCTCCCCAAGGATGAAATTCAAACAAATTACTTCTATAGCCTGTTAATAAACAACTGAAAAAAGATTTGAGAAGGTGAGAGTACTATAGCCTCTTGATTTATCTGTTGCTAAGAAGTCCTATTCTGTATCCATTATTTTCTCTCCTTCTCTCTTTTGAATTTTCCTCCTGATTTTTCTTTCTAATTTACATTAAAGCCCTCTTGTTTCAGGAAAGCATACCAGAAGCTACAGAAAATAGTGAACAACCTTCCTGTTGATATACATGAAAGTCTACAGACAGAGAAAGCATTTCACCCTAACCAATCTTCTGTGCTACAGTATATCTGTAAGCCTGCCTTAAACTCCTTCATAGATTGGAGCAGAAAGTTTCCAGTAGGCTGCTCTACCAGCTGTTACCAACCTAATGCCTTCAACTTCCCTTATCTCCTAGCATGGGGAAAGACTGGATGATTATGGGAGTTGAAGTTCAACATAACTAAAGAGCATCAAGTTAGGGAAGGCTGTGTGATACAATAAGGGTGTAACAAAAAAAAAAAGATTTTTTTTTAAAGATAAGAGTGGTACCTGCAATCAGGAATAGAATCTAGCCATGTCAGCTGTTGAAGGATCAGTTGATCCTCTCTGTCTTGCTTTTCCTTGTCCACAACATTTGTTATCAATCAGCTTCTATCTTTCATGTCAACAAGGAAAAAGATAAAGGAGAAAAGAAACATCTTTCATCAAATAAATCCTGCCATTTCTTCTTCTTCGCCACCCTACTACCTCTGCTTATTTATTTATAACTGCATCTTCCTTTGGAAAAGCTCATTATGGGTGCAAGGATGAAGGTGAGTTCAGATCAAAGCCATCTTGAGGCCTCATTCCCAGCACTCTTTCTTTCTCTTTCGTGCTTCAAGTTCTTTTCAAATAATTTCCTTGCATAGCTGACAGTGGACAAAAGTGACATATCCTTGATATCCAAAAAAATCAAACATTTGAAGAGGAGAAAAGAAAAGTTTCTTTAGTATTTTAAGTAATATAATAGCTATATATCATTTGTTTTATTAGCTTATGTCCTAAGAAATATTAATGAATAAATACTAATAAGAAAGCTCTTAGCTCTCTTATATCAGTCTGTACATTTATGATTTATGTATACACATGTGTATGGAAAGAGATATTTTAAAAACAATTGTAATTTTTTTAAAAAGGTAGTAGACACAAATCAACAATTTGTTGGGTGTTGTTCATACTGTATGAATGTATCCAAGGAATTTTGCCAAGTCAGTGGGCAGAGCCTCCAAAGAAAATCTAACATATCAAACATATAGTCAAACATTTAGTATATGCAATGGTTCTACTGCAGCTTAATTCCAGATGTGCTGAACTTTAACTCCCATAATACCTACTCAGTTGGCAGTCCATTACATATGTCGAGAAACCAATAGGGAAGGCCATATTAACTATGCTTTCATATGAATGCATAACAACTGCTGTTTGTTTGCAACTGGACTAAAGTAAGTAAGTAAAGTTTCATTCTACTCAAAACAGCCAAGAACAGGTTCTACCAAATACGGTATCCTAAAAAACTTAGTATAACTTAGAAGAAGAAGCCTTAGGTAAGAACAAGGGCTAAAAATGATAATAAGAGTCATTTGGCAGAAGGAGAAACAAGAAAGTGGGCTGAGCAAACTAGCAGAAACTCTGGAGAACAAAAAGTTATTGAAGTATCTGGGGAATAATGGCCTAGGGAATTAGAGGAATAAGGAGGACAAGAAAATGTAGGTGTATGGAACAAATTTCCCATGGTATCTTAACTTTTTTTTTTTTTTTGCTATGGATTCTAATAATAGCAGTTTTTTTTCTGAAAAGTTCCTATTAACATCTAATACCTACTTGGCCAATTGATCTATGAGACAAGGTCACTTCCTTTCCCCTAGTAGTTTAATAAAAGCCCACCTAGGAGAAAATGGATATATATACATATACATAGTAATACTTTCCAAGTGTAACTGATGTGTGTTCATTCTGCTTGAGATTTGTATCATTCCTGAATCCATGACATGACTACTCAGAATTTCAACAGCTATATACCCTATATATGTCCTAGCTTACAGAAAATAGTCCTTTATTTTAAAGTTATATGTCTTTGAAGGACTGTCCATCAATATGTAATTTAACAGTGAAGTATTCTAAGAAGGGACACTTGGCTAATAGGCAGATCAACTGGTTACAATCTTCCTCTCTGTGTTGAAATGCACAATATTTATATTATACTAATCATTTACAAAGTGGAATCTATACTTGTGTCTTCATAATTCTGGCTTCAAAGTCAAGTAGCTCTCCTATCATTAGGTCTACACCCAGAATTGTCCCCAATCCCTGCATTAACCCTTTGGCTGGGCAAGATGTCTTACATAACCACTAACTTTATGATTCTAAGAGACTGTGCTGCCTGGGAGAGGAATAACACTTCTCATCCCACACTGAGTATAGTAACAAAGGCTGCTCAAATTGTTTTTGCATCTAAAGCAATAAATCCCACAAATAATCTTCCCACCCCTGACAATAAGTTTATTTTAGGTATCAGTTGGGTGAGATATCTACTTACCCTGTCTCACATTTTCCCTTTTCTTTAGAAAAAAAAAATTCTATTGTTCTTAGGTTTATATCTTTCAGACTATTCTTCTTTCATAGCAACATTGTTTATATTAACTTGGTCTCCTCAAACTTTTGCTTGTCAGATCTAAACATATTTAATGATCTTAAACTTTTCTTTTTTAAAGTCATCCCTTTGACGTTCCTTTCCGTTTCCTATTCTCCTTCCTCCATTCATCCCTTTGTTAGCTTGCTTTGTTTTCTTAAACCATTTCCAGCTCTGGAAACATGGCATCCTAAACTGTATAGAGATTTTGTCGATATTTTTGTGGCAATAATTACTGTTCCAACGACCAGCAGCAGAACAGCTGAAAAGTGAATGTGCCACCTTTTCTCTCTCAGAGCATCAATTGCTGTTGGTATTTCAGAACTCAGCTTTAGATATGGTAATGAGGGTAAGTGTTTGTGTTTCTCCCTCAGAAGCTGTTCTTGACAGAAAAATACAGGAGAAAGGAAAGGAGGGAGTTAAGCTCCTCAAAAAATTGCCGCTGCTAGACTTTTTCTTGTGTTTTGTTATTTTTATGCCACTAGTACAGTGTTAAGGCAAGTGATTATACTGTCAGGGCTATGTGATCTGCAGCATTTCTTCCACATTTTCCACGATCAGGAGTCCTGCAGCAATCAAAACATGAAGTGGCCCTCTTTTTACCTAAGAAACAAACCTGTTAATGTGAAAGGACCACTTTATGGCATCTCTTATGAATTCATATTTGATTTTCTGCCTTGTTTTGTTGATGTCTTCCTTCATTGATCATTTTTATGTTTGTAGAATAGTATCCAACTGTGGGAGAGGCAAGACAGAAAGCTTCACAGCTGTCTTTATATCTTCCCTCTTGTCTTTATTCCTGTCTCTGACATTTTCTCATAAATTCATGTCTCTGCCCTGTCTCATTTCTTCCCTTTATTTCTAATTTCTTTCAGAGTTTTTCTTGCATTATAAAATTTTTGCCTTTAGCTAATACTTAGCAGCAGCCTCTTGGTATCTTTTGCCTCCCACTCATACCTATGTTCTATTACTATTTTTCTGCATATCCCTGGTTATCATCTTGCATTTTATTTTGATTTAAGGACTCCAGATGCTGTTAGTCTCTGGCACAGCACAGAATGTATCGGATTGTCTCAGCAAGCTTGATAATTATTAGGCATGCAGGAGTTTCAACCAAACCTCTTCCTGTCCTTGCTAATTTCTTCAATAAAGGTACCATATGGAGCCTTCATTTCTAAATGTTTAGAAATTCAGAACAGTCACCACTTTTTAAAAGTAAAAGGCCTTTTTCGTTATTTTTTAATGTGAGAGGATACATTATTTCCCAATCACAGCTGATACATCAAATGTGCATATTGAAACCATATCTCATGAAACACCAGTTATTTTTCATCATGGTAGATTAAAAAACAAATAGATCTTCCAGAAATTTCCGTATCTAGCCTATATATGTCAGTCATTGCTGTGACTGATCATTCATTGATTACATCCACTGAAAAACAAGAACAAATCTTTCTGACAAAATAAAATGGGCAGAATAGTGACTACACATTTTGCCCGAAATAAGCTTTTTTTCTTTTAAAATCTCTGTATTGTGGCTCACCCAAGAATGAGCATGGAAACATGGACGAATTGCCTTTCTGGTTACCATTTCTCTCTCTCTCGCTCGCTCTCTCTCTCTCTCTCTCTCACTCACTCTTTAAAGCTTTGCTAAAATTCTACTTCTGTACATCTTGTCCACCTACATGCAAGTATAAGGAAGGTTAGTGTTTAGTATTTTCTTGGCCTCTGCAGTATTTGGCTCTGTTGGATGGTCAATTGCTTTACTTAAGCTTCTGAGGGAGAAACATACACACACACACCCATTAGCTAAAGACAAACTCTGGAATACCAACATAATTACACTGTTTAGGAGCTCTTTGGGAGAGTTTAATTTTGTAAAATAGCTTCCTCTAGGCAAGATGTCTCAAAACTGAGCCCCCTGACGCCTGAAATCTTTTCCCATTTCTGCAGAATTCAGACAAGAGTCTTAAATGAATGCAGAAATGGAGTTGTCCAACTTATTGGAGCTGCTATCTAGATTTGGGTTTTCTCTGCAGAGAAACAGGATCCTATTCTGCAGTCATTCAAGATCAAAGCCAGTCTTCTGGCTATGAAGGTGAAGCTGTTGAATCTGTCCTAAACAGTGAAAGGAATCTATGCTTCGTTTTCAGAAAGACTGTATTTCTGCCTACACTATGAGCAACTGCTTAATTGAAGCTTCTATGTGGATCTTTAGCAAGAGTATAAGTAGTACTAGTATAAGTGTTTTAGTATGCACTTATACTTAAGTGCAGTAGAAATGGCCAACAATAAAAAATTTTTTAAAAACACTATGGAATAGTAGTATAAACAAGTTTGTGTGTGTGTGCACACACAGGCATACAAACATATTTTTCAACATTATCCAACCCTGACACAATTTATCCTGGAATGTGATATTGCAAGCAGTAAGAATAGCTGTTCCAGGTCCATAGGGATCCTGAAAAAAAAGCAACATTTTCAGGGCATTTTTTTAAACTTCAGGATGTCAGACATCAAATGTAGTACAACCTCTCCTTGTTTAGTGACTACCTTGGTTAGACCATTTCAAATACAATTAACTGATTAAGTTCTGGTCAGTTTCAGGTGGCAGGCAAGCTGACTGGAAGGTTTTAATCAACTAATTAAGGTCACAGAGCTGAACTTGTTAACTTGGGGTTAGCACTTTTTAGGGAATCACTGGGCTGTGGAGAAAAGCACCTCAGGAAGAGATAGCTTGCTTAAGTAATCTCTCCACCCTGCAAGGGGACAAAAAAGGGGAAAAATGGATCAGGGACAGGACACTGTATGAGATAACATGATCTGAATAAGACAGTAGCAGCCAGCGATCTTCGCAGTGTCTCTCTCTCTTTCTCTCTCAGTCATGTGTTCACTTAGTGACCATTTGGCTTAATGACCAAGTCATTGGAACAGAACGCACTTGCTAAATGAGGGGGCGTAGGCAATATACTTTACTAGAAACATGCTAGGCATTGAATACATAGAGAAAATGTACAGACAGCCAAGTTGAAAGGAGCTTTTCAAATATACAGATATTGTTTCATTCTCCAAGAAATATAACTCATTACATAAAGAAAAAATATTTGCATAGGTCTTGCTGATAGAAATAAATTACTGTAAAATGACTAAAGGCAGGCCCAAACCTGGACTAAGTCACATTACACTTTTTGTGTTAGTGTCAAAAATCCCTGAGCCCAGAAATCTCTGACTCTATTCAATACAGAAGCCTTGCCAACAGGGGTCAGTGGCATGAGACAGAGAGAGAAATATTTCCTCACAGAAGTAAAAAAGAGTTCCACCCTTTGAAAAAGTGAAACAGAATCACCTACATCACCTCCAGAACAGTTATAGATCAACCACAGCAAATCCGTTCTTATCATATCACTCAATAAATCTTCCCCATATTTCCCAATGTTAAAAAAGAAGAATTTTTCAGGAAAGTAGGATCTTTCCTTCTCCAACAAGAACTTCTAGAAATTTCTAAAAAGCATTTGGCTGTCTTTTTTCAAAATTATAGAAGGCTATTGGAATGGGTTGACATAATGGTTTTCACCAGTTTGGAACTATTGGACTCTGCTATGCCAACTTGATTCTTAACAATGAAGATTGTGGTGATGATTGTTCTTATTGGATCTTTCTGTCCATAGGGGATTCAAGACAGATAACAAGACATGACTGATAAAAATTGTACATTAATGTTTCCTATGTGTTCCAGACAGGAAAGTACGTGAGCATACAGGTAGTCCTTGCTTAATGACTGCCGTGTTTAGTGACTATTCATACAACGGTGCTAAAAAAGTAACTTTATGGGCAGTCCTCACACAAGCGTCACAGAATCCCTGCGGTTGTGTGATTGAGATTCATGCAGTTCACAATCAGCAGGCATTTATGACTGTCACAGCATCCTAGTCACATGATCGCCATTTGCACACTTCACCACCAGCTTCCAACAAGCAGAGTCAATGGAGAAGCCAGCAGTAAATTTGAAAGTAGCTGTCACATGATGTCTCACTTAGCAATGGAGTTGCCAGTCCCAGTTATGGTTGTTAAGCAAGGACTACCTATACATTCAACTAAGGATGTGAACTTTATATATTTTGTAGGTATAATCCAAATTATTTTGGTTTTAATTCCTCAGAAGTCTCTCAATGTACCTTCCGGATCATAGGGTTTCTGCTAGTTCCTTTCCTTCTTTCAGGGGAAATGTTTTGCCTTCGTTTGTCTTTGCCTCTATGTTTTGTCTTGGTTTTTTAAAATGCAAGCACTTTCCAATGACTCTTCCAAAGTAACTCCAGCAGGAACAAGCTTTATAGTGTTTTTATTATAGCTTCCTGGATCTCCCCAGGATACAATAAAAAGAGGCTAAAAGGTGAATTCTACATTCTTGTTATTCTTTCCTTTTAACAACAGTATGCTACATTTGATCAGTTGGAGGAAGAAAGCTGAATAGAATAAAAACATTTTTGTATGATTTGCTCTGATGTTGCATCTCACCTTTCCCCCCACCCTTGCCCCCAATCTGTATTGTATCTAACAAAAGAGTTTGCTTTCCAGGATCATACTTTACAATACATTAGAGAATTTGCAAGGCTTGTTTATGCTTCCTACTGGGAGTCAGCATTGTTTTGCATTGAACAAGCAGTGTTTGATCCTGTTTTATTTCTCTTTTTCCCATTTTGCTACTGGCACTGAAGGTGGCTGGGGGCTAGGATGGGTGGCAAGGGAAGTTGTTAGCTGAATCCTGCAAATGTTTGTGAAATAGCAAGATTATAGCCGGCTCATCAGCACTCAAGGTTGTGTGATCCTTAAGGGAAGAGAAGCTTTGTGTGGAAGCTTTAACAGGTTGCATTGCTCTCAGAATAAGGCAGCTTGTCTGGAAGAGAGGAATGACTGCTGTCTCTTCAAACTACTCCAAAATACATTTTATATTCCAATTTTTTGTTATTTTGCTATGATGGGGTGTGCCCTCCTCTTTTAAAAAGCATTATTAATGTTCCTTTTCAGGTATAGTATTTTATCTGACGTAGGTTGAAATTGCCAGTATGAGAATCATGATCAATTGCACCTGGAACTTTACCTAGATCTGACCATATGAGAAAATTGCACAATGTCCTTTTCTTTAAGCTGAATGGACTTCACAACTTTTCATTTACTTAATTTTGAGATTATACAAATAATGATATTTTGAAAGAAAACTGGGGTTCAGCAAGACAGATTTTTAAAAAATGACAAAAGAAGATAAACATATCTTTAAATTTTCCTGACCAAATTTACAAAAACCAGTTTTAAAAATATCAGAGTCACCACTCTTTTCTTTCTTATCCACATACCTTACCATCCATCTTCACCTCACTTAGCTATTTGTTAAGCATCAGAGAAGAGGAAGATGGGGAGGGAAACAGGTAGGAGGAGGGGGAAATTTATTCCATGTCAACAAAAATAATTATGATAGAAATGTATGCAAAATTATATGCCAGTTCATGAAGCTGATCATGCTGGAAAAGCTGTGTCTCATTCATTCCTTATCCATTAGTTTTTGAAGATGTGATCAGAGAGAACAGGATCTCCACTGACAATTAAGGAAAGCAGGCTAACTCGGAGGATATGGAGCCACAGTTCTCTCTCCCAATATTCTGTGCGTGCAGAATATATAGAGAAAAAAATAAAAAAGAAACACTTTTGTAAATACTATTTCCTGTCTTTTCAAAACATATTGTCTGAAACAGCTGTCACGTTTTGGAAAATAGGTGGGCTAGCCTTGATTTTTCATGTGAGAAAAAACATGTACAGCTGGCCCAGCCTATAGAGTTGTATCTGGCTCCTTCATGTGTTTGTGTAGTGTGTGTATCTGAACGTGTGTCTATCTGAAGAGGGCCTGAGAGTTACGCTTGTCACAAAGCATGCTAGTGGTTCACATCAATAGAGGTAGGTTACTCCATTAAAAAAATAAGTTTGTTATCTGAGTGTAAATATGCATAATTTTGGCCAGAAGTAAGCACTTATGTTTAGCTAAGCTGCCAATTAAAAAGTTTGATAGCTATAATGGACAGTGATTATCATAATATTCATTGATTATTAATAAACATTTACAGCAGTTTAGTATCTAATGGTTGCTATATATTGGCTGTCTTGACTTCAGCTAAATTGCTGCTTAATATTCTGTTTATCCTGAATTAATGCTTGTTACTCTCTGCCTGAGAACCTTTACATAAATCATTATTAGTTTAATTCATAAGGCCAAGTGTTACATACAAAGTTTGTGTTTTTGACATTTCATGTCAGGAAACTGGTTTTTCTGCTATTTGGTTAATGAAATTCCATTTTACCTAATGCACAATCTGTCTAAAATTTACTATGTACATTATCATTCATGAGTCCAAAAACTAAAAAAGAAAACAAACCCTTAAAAATATATCCTGTTTTTGGTCCTCTTCATTCACAATTGTAAGATTTTTTTAAAAAAATGTATTCCACCTTTATTATTTTTTATAAATAACTCAAGGTAGTGACCATACCTAATACTCCTTCCTCCTCCTACTTTCCCCACAACAACAACCCTGTGAGGTGAGTTGGGCTAAGGGAGAGTGACCAGCCCAAAGTCACCCAGCCGGCTTTCATGCCTAAGGCGGGACTAGAACTCACAGTTTCCTGCTTTCTAGCCTGGTGCCTTAATCACTAGATCAAACTTTGTAGCCTGGTGCCTTAATCACTAGATCAAGCTGGCTGTCTTTTATCCCATGCAAGATTAATGTTTCATGGGAAAATTATATTGCATGGAGAAAGACAATATTGAATATCTAAAGTTGCTGTTTGAATAATATGTTACGGGGTGGGGAGAAGGGGTAAGGAAACAATGGAAAAGGGTAGGATCCCCATTCTCTCTCTTCCTGGCACCTCTTTTTTTTTTTATATATATATATATATCACAGAGAAGGAAAGAAGAAATACTTTGGACTAGACATCTGACCTTATCCATAAGGGTTTGAAATTAGGCAGAGAACTGCACATAAAACTATAACATAAGTGCCACAAGTTGCTTATTCTTGATATTATTCCTAGTAACCTTCCATCATTCATTAGAATAGATACTTATATGGAGTCCATGGTGCTTTCTCAGCTTGGTTATTTGATTGCAGATGTTCCATTACCTGACTAGGTAACATCATCAGTGCTAGTGTGTGTGTGGTTTGCTCCTTACAGTAGCTTCCCCTGCCAATATTGGAGGAGGTGTGGTTTTCTCCTTGGTATTTCTTGATTAGGGTATTGTTTTATGCTTGATTGTTTGTCAGAAAGATACTTATAAAAAAGATACTCATATTTTATCCCCAAGGGGGGAGGGGACGCACTAGCAAAGGGAGGATGGAAGATAAACTTTATATGCTAAATTATGAATCTCAATATAGATCACTAGAGCTGGAAATACTGACCAGGGAATCTGATCTGTGTGCCTGCTTATTCTTCAGTACAAGAGTTCTTCCACTTAACTGACAACATTTTGAGATTTAAACTGGGCTGCATGATTGCATAGTTCTCCAGATAGAGAATATATTCAAATAGATGAGCATATTTCAACAGCTGTTGAAACAGAGGATAGTCCTCTCTTAAGTTGGACACACAGCCACCTTAAATTCTTTCAAAACATTCTATCCAGAAATAACTGCATTGGATAACAAAAGGAAGGAAATGCAAACTTATTTGCCAAAGAAGACAACATATTAAAGTTTGAGCATGATTTAGCAAAGCAGAAATCTGTGATCTCAGCAGATAGATCACACCTACATTCAGTCTATGAAACACTGTAAATGTCTGACTTCCCCCCCAAGAAACCATCTGCCGCCAAAGAGTTTTCTTATCTTTAGGCTCCAATCTTTATCTTTCTCTCTCAAAATTCACTGGTGTGAACAGAGATGACAAAAGGTGGGGGAACAACAGCCTTGGGGATTAGAGGTTTTTATTTAGTAATACAAGATGAGAAATACAGTGCAAGTGAGATGTTGCTTTTTATTGTGTTGATAATTAGAAATATTGGAAGCTATTTTTTGAACTATATTTTGAACTACCAGGTATAGGGAACAAAAAATTAAAAGTAATGGGCATGGATGTTAACGTCTCTTTACTTTAATCTGCCTTTGGGAGTGGGGAGGGGAGGACAGAAAAGTGACCAATTTTCCCCTCTTCCAGATGATAAAGGCTCAGTCATAGAAATGGAAGCATTAAACATGTACAGCAAGCAAAAATATGATTAGAAGATTTTGCTTTTTATTTTCTCTAGCCTTTGAACAGCCCTCAAAGAACCCTAGTAAGACCAAGCTTTCTTGAGAGATGGCCTACTTATTTTACCCATCATGTAGGAGGCAAAACTGTTGCAGGATCTGTGCTCAGGCTCTCATATTGGTGTAGTTCCAGAATGCAGATACACAAGGATTCACTCTTAAGCATTGCAGAAACATCCATGAGCACTGAAACAGAGAGCTATTTATCAAGCAAAGGGCAGGATTGGAGTATCACAAAATATATTTGCTATCACCAGGTATCATAAAGGCTGCTATCTAATGTTTTTAAAAGGGTATTATAAACCAGACTTCCCAAACCTGATGCCTTCAGAAATGTTGGGACTGCAAGGTGCATTGTGATAGCTAGGAATTTGGAGACAATTCTGTCAGAAGGCCATCACAGTGGAGAGGGATAAGATAAACTTATGAAGGATAAGGCAATTGAGGATTATGTGTCTAAATGGCTCTTTATTGCCTCTATCTTCAGAAATAATACTCTGACAAAACAAAAAGGATGCTATTGAAACCATGACCTGTGAATGGCTGGATGGTAATTGGGAAAAATATGATGGAGTAGATAGACTTTGGTCTGATCATGTACAGCTGTTCCTATGTTCTTATTTTCTGTTTTCTAGGAGCAATTGATGTTTACAGTCCAAGACTATCCAGATTCTTTAAGTCTAAAGCCTCTACTACTACCAATCATTGCTGCTATTCCTACTAAAAAAAAGTAGGAAGATATTCAAATTTATGTTAGTCTCCATTTCATGACTGAAGCCCACAGATAAGCCTTTTATTACAACAGGAAGAGCCGTTAACTGTGGAAAGCTAGTAAAGGTAGCAAAAGATTGAAAGGTTGAAAATTTGTCAGGAACACAAACAACAGTAGCCACAATCAACTATGGGAAATTATGGGAAATAGTGACAGTACTATGGGTAACCAGAGGGACTGGCCAAGGTTCATGTAACTTGGATTTTTTGTATAGCAATAAAGAAAGATACAGTGTTTTCCAACTTCGTATGACTTGGTAACTTTATTTTGTTTGTAAGAAACTGTATCTTTGAGTTTCTTGTGAGCTCATTGGTGACAGAATCTAGCCATCATCTTCTGTCGTGTTTTTTTTTTCTACTACCTTCATTTTTCAAAGCATCAGGGTCTTCTCAGATTGGCTCTTGCCTTCACAATATGTGTCCAAAACGTCTAAGCTTTAGCTTCATTATTAGTGCTTCCGTTTCTGGCAGAAAAAAGGAATCAGTTAAAAACAACCACAATTGACAGGCATGATGTTTTCAAGTTATGTAACCTAATAACATTAATGTGGTTCCATTGACTCAGAGAAATGTTCTCTGTAACTAAGATGGTTAGCAAAGAATGAAAGATTCATAGAAATAAGAAAGAGAGTTGGTACAGTCCTTCTTTTCTCTAGTTTAAGGATTCTTTGCAAATGATATGCACATCATTTATAGATTCTGGTGGTGATAATTTCATATTTGCTCAAACTAAGCCCAAATATCACTCCAATCAAGGCCAGCATTATCCATAGGCCATTAGGGATATCATATGCTTTGTCCAAATTGCATGGAGTACTTTCATACAATTGCAATGCAATGCTAAGATCTTTGCCTTTCATATCTTGTAGTGTTGATTGTTAGTCTTCTGGGAAGGATGCAGATTATTTCTGTACACTGCCTCTACACAGCTGGTGCTAAATAAAAGTTAGAAAGTTAAAGGAGTTGCCACAATGGCAGTGTATTAATGGATAACGCAGAAAACTGTAATTATCATTATTTCATGTTATTTTATTTTTCAGTGTCTGCTTCACAACAAATAATTAAAATGTATACTGAAGAAGGGAAAACAACATGGAAATACATGTTATTCTGCTAGTCCTAATGTATTCACTTCCACTAGCAGCTGATTTGGGCTGGAGTATCCATCAGGATTTTGTTGGTTTTATTGTAAGGAGGACAGTGCCAATTTTCTAATTAATGAACAATGGAAAACTACAACATGTACCAAAATATATCATTTTACTTATTTATACTTAGGAGCACTCTAAATTGCATTGTGTAGTTTGTATATAGAAGTTTTTTCCATATAGACAGTAACCAAAATGTATTTAATCATGGAATCAAAATAAATCAAGTTCTTTTTAAGTTCACCAATGTCAGCCAAACAGCTGTCCCTCTCATGTTGTCTCATGTAAACAATTATATATTCCTTCCAAATCTGATGAAGCCATGTTACTCCAGAACCCTTACTGGCTGGTTTCATCCATGAGATACTGTTGGAGCTCCCAAACTTGTAAGAGCTTCTTTATGCTTTCATATCTAAGGATTAAGTGAGTTATGGTGCTTGCAAAGGCTCTCTGTTCATTTCTCTGCCTATTAATATCCTCTTAGTATCGACAATAACATGCCATGTGAAAGTGGTAAATTGTACTGCATTTTTGTATCACTGTCCTATTTATGTATTACATGGTGGTATAAGCAGATAAGAAAGCAGTAAGAATCTGTACACTCTGAACAGGTTTCTCATCTTTTTGATCAAGAAAGGCATGAGATGTTGAACTGAGGTTGGCTAAGGGACAAGCAGTATCTACTTTTCAGTAGCTGAAAGCTATCTGATACAGCCCGTTGGGGGTAAATAAGCAATAGCACACCATTTTAATGCCAAAAGGTATGGCACAAAACAGTGCTAGAAAGGCAATGTGTAATGTAACAGAAAATACAGCTCATAGCCTTAATCTTTCCTTCCTCAAACTGGCATAGTACTTGGAATGTTTTGTGTTCTGTATTCTCACTAACATATAATTGGGGTAGTCTTCCTCATTTTTTTTTTTTTTTTACTTTTTTTCTGTTAAGCCATAAACTGGTAGGCCTCTTCAGTGATAACAAAGGAGCTCGCCAATGACTGCTTATAAAACCATCTTCTTAATTCTTATTAGTTTGGGAACTGACCATTACAAACAGATTCAGCTGTGATTCCTAGGTCAATATTGCTCATTTGGCACATACTACAATTGTAATCCTAGTTCTATGGCTAGATCAACAGATAAGAATAGTTGCAATTTTACTGATTATGGATTATTAAGAAGGGAAATATAGGAACGGTTGGAAAGTACTCTGGAAAATTAAAATGTCCTCTAGAGATGTGCCATTACAATACATGCATTATCAGTGTGATGGGACCATAGGAAAAGTTTTCATGCTTGTTTTAAATTCCAAATGCACGGACTTCTTAGAAACCAGTATTTCGTTCTGTCATCTCATACAGGTGTTTTATAGAAGACAAAAGCTCCAAGGTGGCCTGGTTAAATCGTTCTGGCATCATTTTTGCTGGTCAGGACAAGTGGTCTCTGGACCCCCGAGTAGAGCTCCAGCAGCTTTCCCTTCTGGAATACAGCCTCCGGATCCAGAAAGTGGATATCTATGATGAAGGGTCATATACATGCTCAGTCCAAACACTGCACCATCCCAAGACTTCTCAAGTTTATTTGATTGTTCAAGGTAAGAATTCAAGTTTGGAAATGGGAGCAGAATTTTGGAAAACTACTAGCTCTTATAATGAAGAATTCCATCTTATTTCATCTTTTCTTTTAAGTGAATTTTGATATTTTATAGTTATTGGTAACATATTTAACTTACACACTTATTTTTAACCTATGGGTTCTTCCTCATAAACTGATGTGCTTTCCTCCAGTCTGTAAGCTGGTACTTGCACTGCCATTATTCCTGAGTCTTCCTCAGCAATAAGGCCAGTGGCTAATGCTGTCTTCACACTTTTAATGCAGGACAGCTTAAGGAAAATGACTGGTAGAGTTCCCTAGCACCACCTACCAGTAAGAAAATAACTATCACTCTTTGTCCTGAAGGGAAGAGACAAATTTAGACAGACAGCTATGCCATCTGTAAAATCTGGATATGACCCAGCTGATGCACAGGTGCGAGTGCATGGTTCTGCCCAATATTGTTTCCCCAGGAAGAACCCACTCCATTTCTCATATGGAACAGGTTCTGCAACATTAAAAGTGCCCATCCATTCCCTACAGGATAGTTAGATTGTCTGCTTCACCAGGCAGAATGTATCTACTCCATCACCTTAATGAAACTGATATACCTGATCCTGCAGGGAGACGGAAAAATAACCAACATACCCACCTCACCACTTCTACCCCTATTAAAACTGGCCACTGTTCTCCACAGATCAGATTATTATTTATTTTTAGCATCTTGGGGAGTTGGATGAGAAATGTATAATAAGGCCCTATTTTATTTTTATTTTTCCTGCTAAATAGTTCCAAGTTGGGGAAAGAATGTCTAGTTTTCATTCTTTCTCTCTCCTTCAGCCCTCTTATGCATTAGCAAGCCAGGATAGTACTCACCATCTTCCTGTGTTGGTCTGCACTGTCTACTAGACCAATCTGGCAATTATCTGTGGGCAGAAGATTTTGGAGAGAAGGAGGGACTTCACATGTGATAGGCAGAGCAAACTTTGCACAATTATCTTCCCAAAATAAGCCTTCATGAAAAGTTGGGTCATCACAGAATTGAGTAATTCATAGAGAATTATGAATACGAACAATGATATTGCCTGCAGCATCGGAAGCAAGTTGCTGCTTAATATTTGTTGCAAGGGAAACAAATGGAGAGTTAATGCACTCATATTTCCCTATGGTCTTCCTACACATATTTAGTTGGCAATACATTTGTGACAATGATGCAAGTATTTCTCTCTCTTTCACACTGTAATGCTATAGCAATTGCTCTAATGTGATAGTAACTTCTGGATAATAACTGGCGTGAAGCAATTTGATCATACTTGCATAACCCATGACTTCATTAATTGATGCATTTGGTTATAAACTGTCACATGCATTCTTGACCTTTACATGAAGGCATATAGATTGCACTAAGCCAAACAATGGTTTGTTTTTCGCTTAGAACATTTTGATGAATGGAACCGTTGTCTTTTGTAAATAATGGTTCATGGGTTAAGGTGTGTAGCTTTTTCAAAAAACTGTGGCTTGGTGTGATATGTCATTCAGATCTGAGCTTATTAACTTATTGTATCTCTTTTGTTTTCTCTGGCAGGATATAACAATCTAAACATAGTGATATTAAACAATGGTTTGCAGCTTAGCAATATGTGTGAATAATGCCACTTGGTTTGTTCAGAAAACCATATTCAGATAAATCAAGACTTACCACGTCATGTAAATTTAGCTAAAAGTTTAATCTGCCTAGGGAAGGAACCAAATCTGTGTGCTGAAAGCCCTGGGTTCAGTTTCTGATATTTCCAGTTAGAAGTTTTAACCAACTGGTTACATTAAAAAATTCTACTTGAGTCCCCAAAGAGCCACTTCCAGACAGAATAGGTGCCCCTGGGCTACTTAAACAGTTAATCTGTCCTGGTCTAAAATAGCTTTGATCTTCTAAACCATATGAGAAAACTGAAAATAGATTCTGCAATTCTGTGGATATTTACTAAGTTCTGCTGCAGTAAGTAGAATTTACTTTTGAGTAAACATAGAATTGGTTTGTTAATCTGCTGGCCTTTATCTGAAGCCATAAAGATAAATGATGATTTTGTGAAGGAATTCCTGTCCTATAATTTATACCTTCTAAGATAACCAATGGTAGGCTAGCATTAATCTGAAGGACAAGTAATTCAAAATGGACAGGATATTTTCTTGTGCCTGCTAAGATGTAAATGACTGATTGCTGATTTCACACTGCATCTTTATCATGTGAAATGCTGACAGGTAGGTGGAGAGTATCACAAGGAATATAGATGTTAGGGCAGTCACATGACTACATCTCTGCAAATGACATCCATATCATTTGTAAATTAATTGAAAGGCTGAGAATTTATTAACTACTTAGGATTCAGGTTTACCCCATCATATTATTCATTTTCATCTTATAATGCTTTTTTTTCTTTTTTAATTAAAAATATTCCCATTTTAGATTCTGAGAATTTCATTTTTCAGTGACTTTAACAAGACCATCACCTTGGTCTCAAACCAGAAATGAATCAGAAGCTAATCAAGTTCACATGAAACTGGCATCATATGGTCATAATGTCCAATTCCAGTTGCTACCTTGCTGCCAAATTTGGCACAAACTGACAAGTATGTAGCATCTTCAAGGACAGTCTCACTTACCACAATCTAGATGAGAAGTTACCAGGGAATGGATGGCACTGAGTAAAGCTGTAGCTGTATACCAGCCTAAGTGGCAAAAGCTGTCCCCCCTCCCCCCACACACACACACAAAGGGCCCACAATATCCTATATACATGCTCCCAGTATACTGAGATTTCACAGGCAAAACGTGGCAGCAAAATGGCTGAATTCTAGTAGCATAATTTATTAGGAATCTATTTTTTATTCATTTATTTATTTACAGTATTTCAAATGTTACATTGGGAGTAGGAGTCACAGTTTATAGGAACTAAATTGTTCCCATTCCCACTAGTAAAACCTCCCCATTACTCCCAACAATGGTCCAAACCTATGCTGCCAAAATGCAGACATTTTTTTCCTACCTAATTTTGGCAGATGATTTCAGAGTGATCTTCAGGATTTGGGATTCTGGGTAGAAATGGGAGTGGTTTGCCTTCCAAAGGTATCCCACTCCCAGTCCCACACTCAAATGCCCTCCCCAAAACACAAAGAAGCCAAAACTTCAGTAATAGTTCTTCCAGGGATACCATGGCCTGTAGCTTGTTCGAACAAGATTATCCCCAGTTCAGGGAAATTGCCCACTCCTCCTGTTTAGCTTTAGCTCATTCTAAAACAGCTTGAATGCTACTCAGCTGCACAGATGGACAATTTAATCCTAGGATCTCATTCAAACTATGTTTCCATTTCTTGGTCTTCATCCAGTCCATTATTCATTTTTCAATTTGTTTTATCTTATGTTAAACTTTTGTTTTCAAATGGTTTTTATCCCATTTATGAAAGAATTTCAAATTTTGAGACATTCTCAGGAAAAAAAATAACCAGATGAAATTTTCACCCATCTTTATTTGTCAAAAAGATCATGCTGAGAATGAACTTGCTAAGACAGGGAACCTACTGGGGTGAAGAGTAGAGAGGGCAGTTCTAGGTTAGCAATCGAAACATGGTTGAATGCACAGGATGAAATGTTGAATGTCTCTGTGGGGATGGACAGATTTATTCCTTGTGGTTCCATTTTCATTTTCTTTTTTAAAAAGTTCAGGTTCTTTCCATCCATGTACAGGAATTGAAATGTGTGGAATTTGCTATTTTTTAAAAAGGAAAATAAAATTTCATTCATATGAGATATAAATATTCCAAACAAATAATGAAATATGTGGTGCTATTAAGGATTGGGCAAAATTTATATAGATGTTTATTTATTTATTTGTTTGTTTATTTATTTTTAGATCAAATTTGTCACCACCCATCTCACTGAAACAACTCTGGGCGGCTTACAAAGTGGTTAAAATCAATTAAAATTGCAATATACAATAATCTTAAATACATAAAGAATAAATAGATCCAAAGATAGATATTAAAACTGGCGTCACTCAGGGAGCATCATCAAGGTGCCAGCCACCCCAGGATTGCATAAGATTGTTGTTACCCCACGCAAGCCCCATAGTTAAACATATAGACATGCAAAGCCATAGTTAAACATATAGACATCAATTCATAAGATGAACTGAACCTTTAAATCTTGTCCTGGACATCTTTGTTACAATTTGGACCGTTAAGGTAGTATTATCCTTTTTTTGCGGGGGGGGTTAATTTTATTGAAGTTTTTAATAAACATAGTAAAAACTAATGCAAACTAAACTAGAAGAAAGAAGAAAAGTAAAGTACAGAAAGTCCAGAAAAAATAAAAAATAAAAAAAATAAAATAAAATAAAAATAAAAATAAAAAAGTAGAAGAGAAAAGAAAAAGCAACAAAGACAATATTAAAGAAGTGGCTTCCAACCTTCATCACACGGAGCATAAGCTAATATACAACATCAGTTTTTTTTCACCCTCTTTTAAAGTTACAAATTAAAATTTAAAAAAAAAAACTCTTTTCCCCATAGCCTAACTTTATCTATACACAATCCAGGAATCATAATCTTTTCAATCCTAGTTCAGAAAAAAGTCCATTAGAAATTACTAGAAATATCAAACAAATGGTTTATCCCTGGTTAAATAGTCCAACTTTATGTTCCTTCTTTTTGCTCTGTACAAGCTTGACCTTTAAATCATTCCTATGGCATCACAGGATTTGATCTTTCATCACAGTTTGGTATTTAAAAGAAGTCTTCAAAGCTTTCACCAGCCTACTTTGTAAGTCCCATAAAGAGGCATCATCCAGAATTTTTTGTCACAACTGTTCCATGTCTAGATCCTTTTCTTGATTTGTCTTTTGTGTTCCCATTTTGGTAATCTCAATTTTGTTGTCTTCCATGCCTTCAAACCCTACAATATCTATGTCAGGTAAAAGTTTTTGAAAATTTTTCTCATCATCTTCTAAAAGTTTATCCACTGAAATCTGTATCTTTCTGAGATATTAGTTATTAATATTCAGCCCATGTAAGAAACTTTCAAGATAAGGGAAGGTTATAGCCAGCTTAGCCATTTTAACTCTTTTCTGCCTGGTCCTTTAGTTCCCTCTGGTGTCCATTTGCAACCTTTATCAAGCCTCAGGTCCTAATATGGATTTAGTTCTGTTTCAGTCATTTCCCACAAGTATATTATTTACGTGTATACTTTTTCTCACTCATAGCAAAAATAACCATTATTCCAAATGTCTCTGGTCTCCCAATCTGTTTAGAACTTTCTTAAATCAAAGGCATTCTCTTCTCTTCTCTTCTCTTCTCTTCTCTTCTCTTCTCTTCTCTTCTCTTCTCTTCTCTTCTCTTCTCTTCTCTCCTCTCCTCTCCTCTCCTCTCCTCTCCTCTCCTCTCCTCTCCTCTCCTTCCTTCCTTCCTTCCTTCCTTCCTTCCTTCCTTCCTTCCTTCCTTCCTTCCTTCCTTCCTTCCTTCCTTCCTTCCTTTTTTGCTTTTTGTCAAGTGTATATTAAATTCTTAAGACTCTATTTAAAATTTCTTAAATCCAAAGAGAAAGGTTAAAACTCACCAGGTGTCAAATTGAGCTTGTCATTTTGAAGGTCTCCAATATCCATAAAGTGGTTAAATTGAACATTTCCAAAAGTGATTAGAATGTGATTTCAGCTGGCTTTGTGTCCTTATGAAAGGCTCTGCTGCTGCTGAGAGCAAAGATGTCATCTCCCTCAGCTCCTGGTGTTCAAACTCATGGGAGACCATTGCTTTATCATCTCCTCACAAGGAGCTGCCATTCAGAGCACTTGTGGGTAATCTCCCAATCTTCTCTAGAGAAAATCCATAGTTAAGCATCTGTAGACATCAGTTCAGAACAGTTCAGAAAACTGTAGAGCATTTAAATCTTGTCCTGGACATCTTTGCTACAATTTGCACTGTTAAGAGAGTATTATTCTTGATTTATAATTTGCAGCAGCACTTCCTCACAGCCATACTAACATGTGATAGCTATCATTAACATGGAATAAACAAATGAATTTTAGCTCTTAGTCAAACTGAAAATCTGTGCAATTTTCTGCATTCTTATTGACTTCATTGAATCTCCATTCCTCTGCTTTGCCAGAGTTATTCACAATGCTATTAAAAGGAAATAGTAATTGGCACTAGAAGATATGCTAACAGTGAAGTACCATTAAAAAGGAGACAAATTTGAAACAAGATTTTTTTTTTCAGCAGGCTTTCAGTTATACCTCAGCTGCTGCAGCTCTGGCCTATAGAAGCTTTTCATGATCAAAGTACCCTTTGAACACATATGAATAATGTCTTTTGTAAAGGCCTTACTAATTGCGGAGATAAAATTACCATCTGCAGAGAAGATGATACAAATTTTTCCTCCCATGCTAACCAGTCATTTAATTATGAAGACCTCGTGCCCTTGACTTCCTGCCTATCCTGCAGGATACTTCAGGACTACAGAAAAGAAAGTCATGAAGAAGCTGTGTTGTTCCATGAGAAATATTCCAAAACCATACATGGTAATGCCACTATTAGGGCCAGCCACATGTCAGGAAAAAAAATTAACATAAATATCACCAAGTTGCATATTCTATGTGATTATCAGAGTAGCATTCTAGCCACAAAATCTCAGATTTGTTATCCATGTGAATACATTGCTGGGAATGATCAGGGTTGTTATTCACGGAGGAATACAATACTAATAGTGTTAAAAAAATAAATTTAAAAGTCCAATAAATTGTGATAATTAAAATTCTCCCACCAGTCTCTTATATACTAGTGGACTAGTAATGTGCTACATTAATGGTTCTTGCCAATAATCTAACCGTAATTATGCTTTCTTAAATAAACATCATGCGATTGAAACCAAGTAATTTTCTTTCAGATCTGATGAGGAATCATTGTTTAATTGGTCTTTAAATTGATCTTTCATTGATCTTTCATTCTCTTATACTTACACTGATAATCTAATTTCAGTTTATAAGGAATAAATTTATATTCCCTGTATTTTATATTCCCTGTATTTATCCATCCATAATCCTTGTGTTCCTATGTGAAAATATCAACCTACAAACAGTTGTTTACAAAATTCCCAAGGTTAACAAACACTGATTTCTAAGTCCATATCAGTGAGCTTCATATACATGGGCAAAAATTCCCAATATACTGCATAGAAATCACTTTTTTATTCCTGTATATTGTGTATCCAATTTTAGCTTTTTTATTACCAAGAATGAAAACATATGCTTAATTTCATACATGTCAAAGATGTAGAAATGAATAGACTTGTGATCTGTAAATATTACAACAAATTGACTGGGGTGTTCCACTATTTAAAATTCTTGTAGCTTCATCAATATAAAATAAGAATTGCATCCATTAGCCTGGTAAGATTGAACTGTTTTAATCACACTTGATCACCTTTAACTCTACCCCCCCCCCTTTTTTCTCCCTTATATTCATTAATATTCTCATATGGTGCAGTGGTTTCCATGACTGCTCTGCAACCATTCCATTTAGCTGAGAACATTTTTTTGTCATTCTAAGGGTGAAAATAAGATTTGTAACAAAATGCAATCTCATTTTGTATTTGCAGTATCTTTCATCTTTTCAGGGAGACAGCTATGCCATCCACCAACCAGACCATTCTACCATCATCCATTTCCTTTTTTAAATGGATATTCATCATCCAAATGGGTGGGCAACTTCTGGTGGCTAGAATTCATATTAACATTGGCAGAAGGAATGATGAGGGAAACTGCATGTTGCTTTAGATTGGGGGATGATTCAAGGCCAGTATTTTTTGTTTTTCCTGGTGGAATTTAGGAGGCAAGGATAGTGTTTTTCATTTTACTTTTAAACTGTATTACAATTATTTCAGGACTTACTACTGTTTCAGATACTACATTCATAAGTTTCCTGCCTTAAATGTTTGGAAGGTACATGGCTGATTTTGGAAACTGTGATTAAAGGGGGCTTCAGAGCAAAAAACCTTCAAAGCTACATTTCTTGTTATTTCAGTAAACCTCAGATGCATCTTCTTCCTCAGTGATTTATTTTTATTTTTTTACATTTCTTACTAGTATGTTTGTATCTCAATTTTTGTCTGGCCCTTCAGAGGAGACCACTTTTCTAATTTTATCCTAACAGTAATAAACGTGCAAAGAACGATTGTCAAGCAAATAGATACTGGCCTAAATTCACCCATTTGCTCTATAAATATATGAAGACTTGAACCTTTATCTCTGAATTCCCAATTCAATAGCTTAACCACTACACTTTTCTGGATCATGGCTCTATTTTAATCAACTACTCAATTACAGCATGAGAGGAGATTATGACTTTCTGTCTCTCTCACATTCTGTAGCCAACATAACACATTCCACATACAGTATATACTGGCAGTTCCAGATTCTGTCTTTCATAAACAGCTCACAAAATCTTAGGGCACAACATACTTGTTAGACCTTATGGAGTGATACAATTATTTTTTCAACCTGGGGAGAAAAAGAAAGAGAAAGAGATTTTACATAGGGGGGTCAGAAATATTTTCACCGAGTCCCTTCAAATTCTGATTCTGTGAGATAATGGTGGGATTGTCTTTCAAATACTCTTTTTGATCAAATAAGTTAGTTCACCTGTAGTATGAAACATCTTTCTGGTATCCCCAAATTCATTCTGAGCTTGTTTGACTCAGTCTGCAGAAGACATATATGGAGAAAACAGAACACAAGAGATTAGACAGCTGATATTTTTTCTGTGCTCTGCTATATGCTGTACAACATCTATATTTCTTTTCACTATAATGTTTGTGATATAAATTTGTGTTCCATACAGCAAAGATAGATTAAAAAATAAAAACAGAAAAACTAGTTGTAGCAGTAAAATATTGATTGTCTCTTCTTTCCTTCTTACTTCTCTTCAGTTCTTGAGTATCTTTGGGCTGCTTTATGCATTACTTTAGAAGCAGCTACACATTAATGTGTACTTATTTCTATCCTTTCTCAAAAGTCTACTATGCTGCTAGGTTTCATTCACCACTTTCAAAATATTTCATGACTGAGGAAAAAGCATAAATTCTTTAGTAACATGAGTATATTTTTAAACTAAAATCAACTTGGATACAAATAAAAAAGAAGTATATAATAATTGGACCCAAGGGATTGAATGTCAGGAAAGGATTGTTTGCATCGGAATGTCCTATATTAGAATAAGAAAATTTCACAAGTCCTACAACTCTATAACTTATATTAACCATTTGCATAGGAGAACAATCTTACAGTCAGGCAGAAAGGAAGGACTGACTGACTTAAAACATTTGCATGATTTCAGGGGTGGGACTTCACTATCACTTCAAAAATAACCATCATTATATCTTCATATATACACATCTCCTTCCTCCCCTTTCCCAGCCTGGCAAAATACAGTCCAGAAAAAATTAATGGACTTGAAAGGGAATTCAGTAGTGTGTCAATGAGTCAAAAATAAATAGACTCAAAACTCTTGGGACATATCATTTTTGCTGGACTGGCTGGAAATTCTAGAAATTGCATTTCCAATTTATTTGATCTGGATGTAACCAGATTAGAGAAATTATGGACTCCTTGGTGCTTTCTGAGCTTGGCTGTTTGCTTGAGACATTTTATGTTATTGAACTAGGTAACATCATCAGTGCGAGTGAGTGTGAAGTTTGCTCCCTGTTTATATACAGTAGTTTGCCCTGGCAGTATTGGTGGAGGTGTGGTTATCTCCTTGGTAATTCCTTGATTAGGTTATTGTTTTCTGCTTGTCTGCTTGCCTGGGTGTTAATCCCAAATTATCTGGGTGTTGGTTGCTGGAGAAGATATATTCTGGACTTTTTGTTTCCTTATTAGCTTTCTCTCTCTCTCTCTCTCTCTCTCTCTCTCTCTCTCTCTCTCTCTTGAATGGTGTGTAAATATGGTGTATTTTTGTGTGCCTATTGATGGCTGATTTGTCTGAATGACAAGCTTCCAGGAATTCCCTAGCATTTTTGCATTTGGCTTGGTCTAGGATGCACACTAATTCCCAGTTGAAACTAGTTGAGTCTGTCCATATGTTGTGAGATTAAGGAGTTTTCATCATGCTTTTTGATTGGTAGTTGGTATTTATGAATACGTTCTGCTAGTATTCTGTCTTTCTGTACTACATAGTGGCTGTTACAGTCCTTATATTATATGTTGTAGATGACTCCTGTTTTTTCTTCTTGGGCTACTGAGGTCTTTTGGTTTACTTAAGATGTTTTGGAGGGCTTAGTTGGTTTGTGGTGGTTATGGTACCATGTGTTTGTAATAATCAATTGGTATTTCTGAGATGTTTCTGATGTATGACAGCATTATCCTTTTAATAGCTTGTGTTGGTTGTGCTATAGTGGATTGAGTGGTCAGGCACTTTTTGATAAAGTTGTGTGGGTATCCATTTTGTTGGAAGATGTTGTATAGGTGATCTGTTACTTTTTTCTGATGTTCTAGGTTGCTGCAGTGCGTTTATACTCTTCTGAATAATGTTTTACCCAGCTCCTCTTGTGGGAGGATGGGTTGTTACTTTGGTAATGGAGCACTTGGTTAGTGTGGGCAGTTTTTTGATAGACTTGTATTTCTAATTTGCTGTTGTTTCCTCTGCTGATGAGGATATCCAGGAAGGGTAGCGTGTTGTTTTCTTTTTCCTTTGTGAATTTTATTCCTTTGAAGATGTTGTTGATAGTTTCATGTGTCTTCTCTAGTTGTTCCTTTTTTATTATGACAAAGGTGTCATCTACATACCATATCCATGCTTTTGGTTGTATGTGCGGGGGTGCTACAATTTCTAGATGCTCCATTACAGTCTCTGCTCTGAGTCCTGAGAGTGGTGATCCCATGGTTGTTCCTCTGATTTCTTGATATATTTGTCCATCAGATTAAAAGTTGGTAGTGATACAGAGGTTGATGAGATCTATGATTCTGGATATTTTAATCTTAGTGTATTTGGCTAGGTCAGGTGTGTTGTGTAGTACTGCTGCCATGGATTCTTTCCTAGTTCTGGATCTATTGATGTGAAGATAGCTGTGGCATCAAATGAAACCATAATTTCATCTTCTATTTTTAGATCTTTGATTTTCTGGAGGGACTGCAGTGGGGAGTTGATAGAATATTTGCTCCCCTCTGTGAAATGTCCAAGCTTTTTTGTAAGTTCTTTGGCTATGTTTTATGTTGGGGTCCCTGGTAACGATACAATTGGACAAAGAGGTATGTTGGGCTTGTGTATTTTTGAGAGTCCATAGAAGCGTGGGAGCCACTATTCTTCACAGACAGGCAGAAGCCTAGAAGAGCACATCTATGAACACCAACTAGCAGTCAGAAGACATACGATGAAAACTCCTTAATCTCACAACACATGGAGAGACCCAACCACTATTTCAACTGGGAAACTGTGAGCATCCTAGACCAAGCTAAATCCAAAAATGCTAGGGAATTCTTGGAACTTGGCATTCAGACAAATCAGCCATCAATGGATACATAGAAATAAACCATATTTACACACTATTCAAAAGAGACAATAAAAAAGCTAAGGAAACAAAAAGACAGAACACATCCTCTCCAGTAGCCAACGCCCAGATAAGCAGGGATTAACACCAAGCAAACAATCAAGTAGGAAACAATATCCTAATTGAGGAACTACCAAGGAGAAAACCATGCCCCCACCAAACCTAGCAGGGCAAGCTACTGTATATAAACAGGGAGCAAACCCCACACTCACTTGCACTGATGATATTAATTACCTAGTCAGGTAACAAAATGTTTGCAAGCAAACAATCAAGCTTAAAGAACATCATGGACTCCATAGATCAACAATGAGCTACATATATTATCTTCTATTGGATATTAGCAAAAGCTGCCAAAGTTCCAAATGATATGGAAAGCCAGGATATTATTTTTAAAAAATACAAATTATGAAGTCCCAGGACCTAATCATTCTATTGCTGATTGATTTCTGGACAGTTTATAATTGATGAGTAAACACAACACAACAGGTTATGTCCCCAACTGATTCCAACTATGAAATATCTCTTGAGAATCTCACCTCCTTACTTCAACCTCATGCAGTCTTCTCACTTCAACAGATGTATATCCATTTACACTTCTGTAAGTGAGAGAAAGTAGGTTTCTAGTGTCAAAGCCATCACCTTTAATCAAAGCTTGTACAACATTGCTTTAATACAGCCTTCGTCAAACTGATGCTCTCTGAATGTGTTAAACTCTTATATTTTTAACTATTATGATATCTATAGTCCAACACAGCTGGAAGGCACCTGGTTAAGGAAAGCTACTATAAACTTTCACTTGTTTTCAAGCCAATGTCCAATATGACTGTTATGAAATGTCAAAATATGATTTCCACTTATTTTTGAAATATCAACTTTTCATTCTCACATTAAATTCAGGAGCAGAATGCTTTACTTCTGCACTAATGGTCACCAAACCAATTCAGAAGGAATTATAAAGTTCTGCCTAGCTTTGTTTTGCCAGCCTTTCAGAAGAAGTTGATGCTTAAGCATATAAGGATTGATTTGGGACATAATGAAACACTGAGCTGGTTCACACATATATCCACAATGCTTGGTAGCTGCAGTCCATTATGAATGAGCCATCACAGATCAGATTGCCCTGTGTCATTTCTAAACATAGTATCTTCTAGTTGAGTCAGTTTACATGTTCAAATGACAATAATCACAGCACTCATACCGTCGTCTGTATAAATGTAGGCTTATGGATGATTTATCAAAGCACTGATGCAGAAGAAGAAGAAGTTGATGAGCTTTATAATGAAATTCTATTTGAAACTGACTGAACATGCAAGCAAGATGTGCTGCTTGTGATTGGAGACTGGAATGTCAACGTTGTAAATATTAAAGGAGGAAATGTAATATAACTGTACAGCTTAGGAAACTGAAATGAAGCAGGAGACCGACACCAATTTCTGCTATCTCAATTATTTCTTCATAGCTAACACTGCCTTCAAACAACCAAAATAATGCCTGAATATATGGATATCACCAGATGGAGTACATGGAAATCAAATTGACTATATTATTGATAAAAGGAGGTGGAGGAGCTCAATTATAGCACCAAAGACATGACCAGGTGCTGACTGTGAACTGCGCTCATGTGCAAGTTCCAAGTTAAGGAGAACAAAGCCAACCAGTTTCCACAATATAATCTTGAACATATACCTGCCATTTTCAAGGAGAACATCAGGAATCACTTTGAAGTCCTGAATATCAATGATAGAGAATCAGAGGAATTATGGAATAAACTTAAATAAGTTGTTAAGGATGAATATAAAAAGAGATTGCCAAAAATGAAGAAAAAGAATAAAGCAAACTAGATATAAGAACAAACCATGGAAATCACCAGGACAAGAACAGAAGCCAAAGCCAAGAAAGACCAAAATATCAAGAAGGAACTTAACAAAGAGTTCCAGAAAGCTGTTAGAACAGACACAAAGCCATATTATAACAACATCTCTAAAGACCTAGAAGATGGAAACAGACATGGAAAAACAAGAAAAGTCTTTCAAAAGATCTCTGAACTCAAAAGGAGGTTCCAACCACAAATCAGTATGCTAAACAACACCAATGGACAGATAGTAATTGATTCAAAGAAGATCAAACAAAGATGGCAAGAGTACTGTAATACTGAAATACTGTACAGTAGACATGTCAACATCCAAGATACCTTACGAAATATTTCCTACTTACAGGAACTGCTAGTACTAGAAGATGAAGTTAGATCAACACTCTGGTTATTACCAAGCCAGAAGGCTACAGGAACTGATGGAATGCCCACAGAAATACGGCAAACAACAGAAGAAGAATCAGTTAAGGTTCTAACCAAGCTGTGCCAGCAGATGTGGACAATGACACAGTAGCCAACAGATTGGGAGAGATCAATTCACATTCTAGTACCAAACAGAGAGAGAGAAAGAGAGAGAGAGAGAAAGAAGAGACATTTAACAGAGTATGAAAACTTTGTATAATATCCTTAATTTCACATACTAGCAAAATGATGCTTAGAATCATCCAACACAGATTAAAGCCCTACATGGAAAAAGAGATACCAGATACTAGAAAAGAGATACTAAACTGGCTTTAGAAAAGGCCAAGGAATACAATGCATTATTTCTGATGCACACTGGAGAATTGAAAAAGCCAAAGAATACTAATAAGATGTCAATATGTGCTTCATTGATTATAGAAAGGCCTTCAATTGTGTCAATCACATTAAGCTGTGAAATGTGCTTAGAAAAAATGGGAATTCCAGAACATCTCATTGTCCTCATGAGTAACCTATATACAGTTCAGGAAGCCACTGTATAGTCAGAATATGATGAAACAGACTGACTCCAGGAGTGGCAAAGGAGTGTGACAAGGCTGTATACTCTTCTCTTATTTATTAAACCTGTATGTTGAATATATATTAAGGGAAGCTGGATTGGAAGAAGATAAATGTGGTTTTAAAACTGGAGGAAGAAACATCAATAACCTGCCCTATGCTGATGACACTACTCTAATAGCTGAAAATACAAATGATCTGCAAGTTCAAATAAAAATCAAGGAACACAATGAAAAAAATGGGACTAAAATTAAATACAAAGATCAAACTAATGACAACAGCTGGAAAAATCAGCCTTAGAATTGACAATGAAGGTATTGAAGTGGTAGATAGCTTCTGCCTTTTAGGAGCAACCATCAACAGTAAAGGAACAATCAGTTAAGAAATAAGGCATAGCACTTGGTAGAGCATCCATGAAGGCCTTGGAAAAGATATTTGGATCCCTTGATGTGTCTATATCAACAAAGATCAGAATCATGCAAGCAATGTTACTCCCTGTGGTACTGTATGGAAGTGAAAGTTGGACTTTGAAGAAGCAGGATGCAAAGAGTATTGACACTTTTGAACTTTAGTGTTAGGGAATTCTCCTGAGAATACTATGGACAACCAAAAAAACAAACCAATGGATCATCAAACAAATTAACCTCGTTCAAGGCACAGATGACCAGGCTCAAATTATCCTACTTTACATTATGCAAAGACATAGCTCTCTGGAGAAGGCTCTAATGCCTAAAGGTAGAAGGAAAGAGAAGATGATGACCAGCAGCAAGATGAATGGAATTAGTTATGGTGGTGATGACTGCATCATTAGAAGACTTGAAGGACCAGGTTAGGACAGATCATCATGGAGAAAATCTATCTATGTGGTTGCTAAAAGTCAACACCAACTTGATCAACTGACATAATCAATCATGAAAGATTTCACAAATGGACAGGAATCTTTACTTAAACACCCCTCTGAAATCGCCCATAACTATTTAAACACACACACACACACACACACACACACACACCTTGGATACTGGAAAATTAAGCTTTATCACAATCAGGTGATGTTTAATAGTTCTGTGTGTCCATATATTATAAATAAGATAGTTAAAACATGAGGCCACAATAGCTCTCAGTGCTTTGGTTCAGCAATCTGGGGCAGCTTTGGACACAAAAGCTGAGTCTGACTCTGCAAGAGGCAAATGCTTAGCCTGTGAGTTATTTGTAATAATGTGCAGTTAAATCCTATGAAGGTCAGTGAAATAATGACATCAGAGAAACACAAACAGAGAGAAAAAGCAATTAATTTACATTGTATGGTTTTGGGCCTATTTGTCCAGGTCAGATAAAGGAGAGGAGAATATGGAATATTCTGCCAATTTTATCTGGCACAACTTGCATTGATTATGCTGCAACTTACAAACAGTTCCTTTAGCCTTCCCAGTAACCTTTCTCATTTTGATATTTCTGTTCATACTCTTCTTTTTCTTAAAGGTAATTATGCTCATTTCTGTTAATGCTATCAGCAAATCCATAATCACATATCAATGATTATTACTACCTTCACACAATATCCATGATTATGTGCATGAGCCCATAATTTTATTCCCCAGTTACAAACTGAAAGATCATAAAAAAGTATTCTGTCTTGATCAAGAACACATAATCAGCTATAAGGACATTGCTAGTAACATGAGGCAGAAACAGATAGTAAGCTTCTAAATTGGCTGGGAGGAAAGTAAACTATGGAAGGTTACCTAAACACTACATATCTATTGTGAATGTCTAGGATAGAAATAAATAAACATATGTCCAGATGCTTTGGATATTGGCTTTCACAATCTCTTGCTGCTTGGTAATATTGCCATGGGCTGAGAAGAGTTTGAAGTTAATTTCTGCACTTTATTTCATTAAAAATGTGAAAACTCATATTGCACAAAATCTGTATTTTTGGTGCCACATTTTGGTAGCACAATACAAGAATGCCCTTGACGATGCAAAACGGCTGGGGGCCACACATATTCTTAAGGCTCAACAAACCTGGATTATATGGTTTGATGCAGTTATTTCTTTGATTCCTACTTCCAGGATTTCCTAGTCAGCATTGTTCACAGATGATGGTCTGTGTTGGAATAACAAAAATACAACATAGCTCTTCATCATCTTTAGCTTTCTCTTATGAACAGGTGCCTGCCTTTAAAAACAATAATCTCAGGATATTGAGGGAGAGAAAACAAGGAAACAGATATAAATCAGATCTTAGTCAGCTACTCAATGAGATGTGAAATAGGTTCCAGGACAGATCATACTGTACAACCAACTTGTTAGCTATGAAAATATATAGAGTGATATTGTGTTTGTGTAACTGAGCCATGATGCCTTTCTTTCTAGTGAAAATGTAGTTTTTTGCATATTTAATAGAAGATAAATGTTTCAGAGCTATCTTAATGAAAATGTTGTCCTTCTAATACAGATTTCCCTCATTGCCTATGAACAGACACATTCTTTGTTTCAATCCTTGACAACTGAAAACTAGCTGTTTCACACCATCATTTTTCCCTGTCTTTCCAGAACTTTTATTACAGCATCCACTTCTTGCTGTACAATAAGAAATTCCCCCTTAATTTCTATTTACTTTTTTCCCCAATCACTATTCTTCCTATTTACATTCAATTGGTTTGTTCTTTTCTGCAACAAGCAGCCATCTTTCCTCTTCCAAGAATGTCCTTGGGAACAATGGAGCAGAATCATAATCCTCCTTATATAAAGCATTTTCTCCAGTTGAAATAGAACCAAAGTGGCATACAAAGATCACTGAAACAGTTCCTCTGTAGCATTATTTCTATGGGACATTCTGGCCCATATTTCCAAGTGAATAGGCAGAGGGTTTCTCAGTTAGAATCATAGAATCAGAGAGTTGGAAGGGACCTTGGAGGTCTTCTAATCTAGCCTTCTGCCCAGGGCAGGAATTCTCAGACCATCCCAGGCAAATAGCTTTCCAACCTTTGTTTGACAACCTCCAATGAAGGAGCACCTATAATTCAGAAGACAGACTGTTCCACTGCTTAACAGCTCTCGTGGTCAGAAAATTCCTCCTTATTTTGATCTCTGTAAAACCTCTACCCATTGGTTCTTGTCCTACTCTCAGGCACTACAGAAAATCAACCCATACCATCTTCCCTGGAAATCCCAAATCCAGTCTAAACGTCTGTCTGACCATTCAGCCAACAATAATGAGCTGCTGCAAGAAGATCGCACAGACTGACTGTAAACAACGGCATAACAAAGTAGCAACAATGGTGCATTGGAATATTTGCAAGAAATACCATTTGCCTGCAAGCAAGAACTGGTGGGACCGCAAAACAAACTAATGGAAATGAAGAAGCTGAAGTGCTCTGGGAATTTAGAATTCAAACCGACAGGCACCTGCCACATAATACCCCAGACTTAACCATTGTTGATAAAAAAAGACAAAAAAGTCTGGATCGTGGACATTGCAATACCTGGAGACAGCAGAATAGAAGAGAAAGAACTGGAGAAAAAAATCACAAAATATAAAGACCTGCAAATAGAAGTAGAATGACTATGGCAAAAGAAAACAAAGATAGTACCTTAGGTGCAATCCCAAAACATCTGGAGAACCACTTGAAAACCATTGGCATTGATGAAATTGTGATCAGTCAATTGCAAAAGGCAGCTTTACTTGGAACAGCTTATATCCTGAGACCATACTCTTAACACCATCAGACAACAACACCTGCCTATGCCAAGTCCTTGGGAAGGACTCAATAGGGGGATAAAAATGCCAAATCCAGTCTAAACATCTGGTTGAATGTGCGACTGCGGCTTTGCAGTCCGCATCAGGGTGGGCCACTCATGGGGTCTCGACAGGCGAGAGTGAAGACAAACACGCAGGTTTTCCTCGAGGTGAGTGAGCCCAGAGCGTGTTCTGAACTACTCTTTTATTGGGTATTACAAGTCAGGAAGCAGGTTGTGGGGGCAGGTTGTGGGGGCATATAGCCTTTTATAGTCATGCAACAGCTTTAAGCAACACTATTGGTTTATTCTATGTTTCCTGTATAGCCTGTCATGGTTATACGTTTCCCTACTTGCTTACGTAGCATCAGGTATTTCTCAAGCAGTGATCGCCTTATAGTGCTTTTAGGTGCTTTTATTATCTGGTACCTTCCCTCATCCTAGGTTTCTGGTTCGTGTGTCGGCCACTGGCCTGGCCACACTGCAGAAGCCTGAATCAAGTTTCTGATAAGCAAGCATTTTATTCCAACATCTCCTCCGTTTTTGTTTTAAAAGTAAAACTGGTGGATTCCAACTCTTCGTCAGAGTCTAATATGCGGAGGGATGCTTTTTCCATATTTTCTCCAGACCGTATTGGTTGGTAATGGTGGCGTTCCAGTACCATATTTTCCAAGGCACCTATTTTAGTTTCCACAAATTTTGTTAGGCGAGATAAAATGCAGGGGCCTAATGTACATGCAAGGAGTAGCAATATCAGTGGTCCTGCTATGGTACCTATCAGGGTGGTCAACCATGGGGAAAAGTTGAACCAGGATTGAGACCATCCTTGCTGACCCTCCCTCTCCTTTTTACGTTTATCCAGGCCCTCCCTGAGTTTGGTCATGGAGTCCTGCACTATGCCAGAGTGATCTGCATAGAAGCAACATTCTTCTCTTAAAGCCACACATAACCCCCCCTCTTTTAGAAAAAGTAAATCAAGGCCTCTTCTGTTCTGCAAGACCACTTCTGAGAGGGAGGTTAGGGATTTTTGTAAGTGAGAGATCGAAGTTTCTATTCTCTCTAAGTCTTCATCGATGGCTGCCCTAAGGTGGTGATATTGGACATACTGATTTGCAAAGGATGCTATCCCAGTTCCTGCTCCTGTTAGGCCAAGTCCTACCAAGAGAGCTACTGTGAGGGTGGAAATGGGTTCACGCTTGTGTCTTATGAGTTCTGACCCTGAGTAAGTGTTGTAAACTTCTTCTTCTGTGTGGTAGTATATGCGTGGCATGACCTGGACAAGGATGCAAAAACCTTTGGTGCTTATTACATGACCATGGGCACAGGCCGTGAGGCCTGTAGAGCAAGCCCACCATCCATCTGTGGGTGGTATGTAAAAGAGTGTTGTATCAACCTCACTATGTGTTGTGTTGCAGTATTGTTTATACTGTGTGGGAACCTGTCCAAGGCAGGTTCCCTTGCCTGAGATTGACTGCAATGTTTGTGAGCCATGTTTCCATCTGCATGCCTTGTCATTCGAGGAAGTGTTGTATGGAGAAACAAGCCCTACAGCCTCATAATATGGGGGTCGAACATCGTAGCAAAACCAGCAGGCTGTAGTAAGGTTGGGATTGGTGTCATTGACCATGTGATAGGTGGCTGTGACGATGTCCCAAAGGGGGTTCCCAGGGCGGCTCCGTGAAGGGGAAAAAGAATAACCGATGGAAGTAGGCGAACTTTTCCCGGGAGTGGGGGTGGGTTGTGGGGGTGGCTCCCTGCGGTTGGCTGGTATTGTCTTGGGGCCCACCGGTACCGGGGGTTCTATGGGGGTTTGTGTTAGGCGTATAGTAAAAATATTCCCTGGCTCCCCGGTTTTATCATGAACTCGGCCTCCCCAAGTGACCCCTGACTGCCACCCCGTGTGTCGTTTTCCCTCAGTGGTGAAAGAGATTTTAACCGGATTACAATTAACATATGTTCCAAATTGGTTTTGCTCACATCGTACGTTCTCACCAGTCCGTCTGAGTGTAATAAGATCACCTCTGAAAGGGGGGTTCCATGTTATTTCTCCCGTGGAGACGCAGCTCCAGTCCGCACAAAAATAATCGTTTTCCCCACCACACTTCTTCCGGTATGTTGTTGCCCTGACATGGCCGGGGCAGACATAAAGGGGCCATCTCTTGATCCATCTGTGGCTAACCATACCCGGTCTGTTGGGAGAAGTGGTGGTGTCCATCATCACTCCAAAGTCAAAGTACAGGTCAGGAAACCAGGACCCCGGCACCGCCATAGATGAAGTGGAGTTCAGGATGTCTGCGTGTGCGTCCAATACCGCCCACGTTAGGTTCTGGGGTTGATGGGGATTGTGCTGCGCATAGTTAGGTGCGCAGAGGGCAACGCTCAGTAGCTGAAGGGCAACCGGGAACCACAGTATTCTTCCCAATTGAGGCAGATGTGACATTTTGATTGAGGCCCTTCCCTTGGTCTACCTTCTGTTGTCCCTGCTGTCCTCTTCCTCGGCCGTACGTTGAGGGTCAGCTTCCGGAGTGACACCAGTAAGGCCTCTTATGTGGGGAGGAGGAGGGACGTCTTGGGCGTCCGGCGAAAGCGGGAGATGACAAGGACGGACGCAGCGACCAGGGACCCACAGAACCTTATCGGGAAGCTGAATGGCCGCGTAACCTCAACCCCAGGTGATGAGTTGCGCAGGCCCTCTCCAGGCGGGGTCTGGCAGGCAACGATAGTAGACAAGTGGTCATTGGTGGTCAGCAGCAGGTTGTGAGGCAAAGTGACGACAAGCAGCAGAAGTGGCAGGTAGTCCGGTCAAGTTGAGAAAGTTAAGAGTATAGAGGCAAAGGTTGAGAATGTCTTGCACCGCTGGGAGGCTAGGGGGCCCTTTCCCCTTGGTTTCTATATATCTGTCAAGAGCATGTTTTAAGGTCTGATTTGCTCTTTCAATTATGGCTTGACCTTTGCTGTTGTATGGTATGCCGAATTTGTGTGTGATTCCCCATTTCTGGCAAAAGGCGGCAAAAGCACTGCCTGTATAGCCAGGCCCATTGTCTGTTTTAAGTTCTTTTGGGCGTCCCAGCGTTGCAAAGGTTCGAATACAATGATTAATAATGTGTTTAGAGGCTTCGCCCCTTTGAGGGGTGGCCATGATGAACCCCGAGTAAGTGTCAATGGAAACGTGTAAGTACTTCCATGGGGAAAAAGAAGCATATTGGGTAACATCCATTTGCCAAATTTGGTTGCACTCTGTCCCCCTGGGGTTAACTCCCATGGGCACAGAGTGCGCTTGTTTGCTACAGGTGGGGCATTGCTGTAAAATTGCAGTGGCCTCTGTAGCAGAAATTTTGAACTGCTTAATGAGCGCCTTTTTATTCTGGTGGAAATAGGAATGACTTTCCCACGGAGTGGGTGAGGAAAAGGCAAAAATGAGTGGGGAGGAGGATGCAGCTGCGGCCGCAGCGTCGGCCACGCTATTTCCTTCCTGGAGGATACCAGGGAACGGTTGGTGGCTACGAATGTGTGCAACATGGAAAAAATGAGTCCTTTTAGAAATGAGGTGTTGTAAGGACAGAAACAAAGATAGAAGAGTTGGTTCGATAGAGGGGGATAAATAGGCTTGATAAATGGAGGAAATAATTTGGGAAACATAAAAACTGTCGAGAATAAGGTTAAAAGATTGATGAGGAAAGGCCTCAAAAGCAAGGATGGAAGCATAAAGCTCTGCCCGTTGGGCGGAGGATTGTGGAGGGGTGGTTTTTGTGTGCCATTGGCCGTCAATCTGCCAAGCGCAGGCGCCAGATTTTTTGCTGCCGTCAGCGAAGACAGTGACTGCATCATGAATGGGGAAAGGAGACATAGGAGTTTGCCAAATAAAGGGAGTGGTTCTGAGAAGTTGTACCCGAGGGTCTGGTGGTGGATGGCAAGAGACAGTGCCAGGCCAGTCAGCGAGGGCAAACTGAAGGTGGTCGCTGACCGCTAGCAGTGACTCCCATGTGGAGAGAGAGCAAGGAACATAAATGACAGAGGGTTCAACACCAGCTAGGGCCTTAGACCGCAGCCGACCTTTGGTAATAAGGGAAGCAAATTGAGCGGGTTTAGTAGTAAGCGTTGCACGAGGCGTGTGAGACAGGTGGATCCATTCAAGGATTAGCAATGAAGGTGTCACCTGAACCACCGCACCTGTTGGCAGTGTCAGCGTGTTCAGTAGGAGCAAAGAGAAAGGCAAGTTGTCTTTCATGCGATCCACCCATTTGGTACGTAGGGCCTGATTAATTAATTTTACAGCGTCCAATTGTTCCTTTTGCAAAGGGATGACATCTGCAGGTTGCTTTCCTTTAGTTAGTGCCGTGAATAAGGGAGAAAGTTGAATGGTGGAAAGACCTATGTAGGGGCGGATCCAGTTGATGGATCCCAAATATTGCTGTAATTGTAGCAAGGTAGGCGCAGGTGGCAATTGAATGTTCGGCAAACAGGGGTTAGCGTGTGATTCAAGCACCTTGTGTCCCAAATAATGAAAAGGTGATGAAAGTTGTACTTTGTCTGGTGCAATATGTAATCCTCCTTGTTGCAATATGTGTTGTAGGTGAGGCAATGTTTTTAAGACAGTACCTTTGGGTCCTGGTGCAGCAACCAGAATGTCATCCATGTAATGATAAACTAAAAATGACGAATATTTATCCCTATAGGGTTGTAAAACCTGCGATACAAAGTATTGACACATGGTGGGGCTGTTCAGCATTCCCTGTGGCAAAACTTTCCATTGATAGCGAGAAGTTGGTTGAGAATTATTGAGCGCAGGTACAGTAAAGGCAAAGATATGTTTATCTTTAGGATGCAAGGGTATAGAGAAAAAGCAATCTTTAAGATCAATGATCATCATATCGTAACTTTGAGGAATCAAATTTGGATTTGGGAGGCCACATTGCAGCGCCCCCATTGGTTTGATAATTGCATTCACCGCCCTAAGGTCATGAAGAAATCTCCATTTACCGGATTTCTTTTTAATTACAAAGACTGGAGTGTTATAAGGGCTTAAAGAGGGCTCAAGGTGCCCATTGTCCAATTGTTCATTGACCAATTGTTTTAATACAGTGAGTTTTTCCACTGTGAGCGGCCATTGATCTATCCAGACTGGAGTTTGAGATTGCAATTCCAGCCGCAAAACAGCTGAAACAGCCATTATTGCAAAATAAGCTTGGTTTGGAATTGGGACATCAAATCTCGTCCCCACAAGTTAGTATGTAAAGGTAAAACTACAGGCTTAATGAAAGCGGTAACAGGGCTTGTGGCTGACGTGACTGAGATCCAATTGCAGCTGATCTGAGCCGTCTGGATCCCTCCTACCCCTCTGACGGATGGGGCAGGGTCAGTAGGCCAATCGGCAGGCCATTCAGCTGAGCAGATGACCGAGACGTCGGCACCGGTATCTAGAAGACCGGAAAAAGAACGTCCATTGAGTTTAAACTTGGCTACTGGCCTTTTGGAGTTGACGTTTTGCTCTATAGTCATACAGTCAGAAAAAGTCTCAAGGGGGATCATTGTCGCCACCACATCTCCCTGTTTAATGGTTACCGGAGAATTAACCATAATTGCCAAGGCGAAATCAGAAAAGGAGTCAGCACTGCGCAAAAAGGGGGCAGCTATGACTCCTTGAGCGGTAAGGTCCAAGTTAGGGAAAACAAGCACCGGCATTTCGGGGGGCAATGTCAAAGGCAAGCGAGGCGATATAAAAAGATGATAAACATGAGCGGGTAAAGAATAGGTCACGGTCTCGTCCGCAGTCATCTCTACAGAGTGAAGGGACAGGTCCTCATTGGGTAATTCAGCCTTGGGGGTGGGGCTGGCTGCATGCCCCACAATCAGTTTCCCGAATTCTGCTGACTTTGATTAAAGGACCTGCATTGGTTGGCCCAATGAAATCCTTTTTTGCATTTTGGACAAACGGTCTTAGGCTTGACTGCCTGTTGGGAGAAACTGCGATGTGCGCCCCCTCCTGGTACCCTGCACTGAGATTTGAAATGACCAGGTTTCCCGCAATTGAAGCAATTTCCGGCAGGGCGTGACACAGGAAGTGCGTCTTGTGGTGCGAGGGAGGAAGAAGAAGGCGGAAGCAAGGTTGTGGTAATGGCGGAGGCCAGCGCAGCCATTTTGTGGCTGGTGGTTCCGACAATACGACATGCTTGGAGAAAATCAGCCAGGGTGATGCCAGGTTTGTGAGCTATGGGCTGGAGCACCTTTTGACAGTCCGAATTAGCGTTTTCATAAGCCAATTTCATACACAGTTCACCTCTAGCATCTACGTTGTCAATTTGGCGTTCTAATGCAACTTGAAGGCGACTAATAAAGGAAGAATAGTCTTCTGTAGGCGATTGAATTATTTTAGAAAAGGTTTGCAAAGGTTTGCCCTGATTGTCATCAACCTTTCGTAAGGCTGCTAAGGCACAATTTTTAATAATAGGAAAAGCAGCTCTATCGGAGTTTTGCTGTTGTGCGATAGTGCTGATGGTGCCAGTCCCCAGGACATCGTCAGCAGTAACATTTTGAGGGAGTCCAGCATTTATGGCAACGGCAGCCTGTTTGCCGTACTCCGAATTCCAAATTACATATTGAGCAGGGGTTAAAATCATGCCAAAAAGTGACTGCCAATCTGCAAGCAGCATTTCCACAGCAGCAGTAGAAAGCGAAGTAAGCAAGCCCATAACATAACGCGACTGCAGGCCATAATCTCTAACAGCACTTTTAATCTCTTTGATTTGTTTGTAATCTATGTGCGTATGCACCGGCTGGCCGGGAGCGCCCGCAGCAGCTCCGGCGGGCACCACCCAGGTCACCGGAAACATTGCACACGCTTCAAGATCCTCAGCAGAGAGTTGACCTGACTGCTGAGCAGTCTGCATAGCTCTGATTATGTGACCCCCCCTTTGAGGTTTTATAGTCAGGGGGGAGCTTGGAGCCATGGGAGCCGTGGGACCATTGGCTGGATCAAGGCACCCAGAACCTGCTGACATGGGAAGTAAAGTGGCCGGAGAATTTTTAACAGAATCATACGGGGGTGGTATGGGTTCTGCCGGCATTTGGTTGTCGAATTTATGGTGAATCATTAAGCATTCCATGACCACACGCCATGAGGTCAGAATTTGGACCGGGGCCCTAGGGGCCGCGTGGAAGTATTCCCCCAATTTTGTCCATGTGGATATTTTCAGTGACCCTTTTTCAGGGTATGATGGACATTGTTGCCAAATGTAAGACAAAAGGCCAATTAATTCTTTGTTTTTCAAACGGGGGAGGGTTTTGCCTCCGTTTGAAGAAATTTTAGAGGAAGATTCGGTTAATTCCCTCAATTCCTTCAGATGCGCTGTCTGTTGTTGAGAGAATTTTCCGCCCATACTTACGAATATCCAGCCGTGTTTCAGACGGGACGAGTGCACAGCTCCCCTCGAGCGAATAAGTAAGGACGGTCCGAGACGCACCTCGTGAAATCACGCGATCACGTCGGGGTCACCACAATGCGGCTTTGCAGTCTGCATCAGGGTGGGCCACTCATGGGGTCTCGACAGGCGAGAGTGAAGACAAACACGCAGGTTTTCCTCGAGGTGAGTGAGCCCAGAGCGTGTTCTGAACTACTCTTTTATTGGGTATTACAAGTCAGGAAGCAGGTTGTGGGGGCAGGTTGTGGGGGCATATAGCCTTTTATAGTCATGCAACAGCTTTAAGCAACACTATTGGTTTATTCTATGTTTCCTGTATAGCCTGTCATGGTTATACGTTTCCCTACTTGCTTACGTAGCATCAGGTATTTCTCAAGCAGTGATCGCCTTATCGTGCTTTTAGGTGCTTTTATTATCTGGTACCTTCCCTCATCCTAGGTTTCTGGTTCGTGTGTCGGCCACTGGCCTGGCCACACTGCAGAAGCCTGAATCAAGTTTCTGATAAGCAAGCATTTTATTCCAACATGCGACCAACAGTAATAAAATCTTGAGGTTTTTCTCACCACCTCCTCTTTCTCAAGACTGAACTGATGTTTTCTTAACACTCTGGCATTTCTTCATCAAGATTATCTCTATATTCCTGTACATGCCCCCCAGCACATAGAGTTTTCTCTTCAATCCAGAAGCATTTATTTCTCCATTCCAGTGGGAAATGGTATCTGTGCAAATGGTGTTCCCCTTCAGGACATGTGTATAAATGATCTTGTAAATCTTTCTCCCTCTTTGGTGTGACAAGAAACCTCCAGAATTCTAGTTTTCTTTGTCACCTCAAGTGTTTCACTCAATTGAAAAATAATCTCATAGGTTATTACTGCTCCTCATTTTATTGCTTTAAGATTAGCTTTAAACATTGCTTGTGCTATATTCCCATAAATAATCAACTGCTTATTATTAATACATTGTTTGATTATTGATTTTAGGGTTTTTAAAAAAATTCTGGAATGCATAAACCTGTTTAATTATCTATAGTATAAAGTTCCCAACAGAACTGGGTCAGGCTCAGTTCATAACACTCTTCTGATCACTTAACAGTGATCAGGAGAGCCTCAAATATCCATGACAGCATATACAGTGGTTCTTTTCTAATGCATTATATGAAATGTGAGAATGGAATCAAATTTTGTATCTTTAATGGCATTGACATCAGTAATATTAAATTTTCCAATGAAGATGGGTCTTTTCATTACTTACAAAGTCCACATAAAATGTACCCACAATTTACAACACCAAACTTGTCCTAAAAGAGCCAAATATTGATATCATGTAATGTATAACTCCCTAATATAATTTAATGGACTCTGGTATCTGTTCCATAGCAGCATTAAAGAGAAGTTGATTTGTGTAGTTCTTGCAGCAGACTCACAAAAACAGCTCTAGAATCTCCTGATTGATTAAGATCCCTTTCCAGCCATATATAAGAACAGACATCTTCACAAGCAAATGCCTCAGCAAGACAAACAGAGAGGTAAAGATAGCTAGTGATAAGAAATGTGGAGGCTCAAATCCCATTTTGCTATGAGGGAATTTACTGTTTCTGTTTCCCATGTTTGAAATGAGAACAACAGTACTGACCTTTCTGTCTTAAAGTGAGATTAGCCCATTTGTTCTCAACATTTCTAGAATGAATGGGCTAATCTCACTGCAAGACACTCAAAATTATTGAGATGAATTGCACAGAAGTACTCTGTGTTCATATAGAGGTGTGCTTATTCAGACCCTAAATTAGGTGCAACTTGAAATGTAGGTTTTCTTTAGGCTACTGCAGATAAGAGGCCTCACGATAATGTCTAATGGCTGCATCAGGAAGCAAAGTACATAGACCAAATTCCACAATGCATTTTGATATTTTAAAGCATGAGGATCATTGGTCTCCTAGATCTTACTTCTTATGTTCTACTAGATAATCATAGTTTGTCTGCTACCTCTCTTCCCCAACTAATATGCTTATAAGCAGGATGTATAAACATAAAAATGGTCACATTTGTTTCTCCTAATTTCTGCTGTAGTATTGCGTTCATTTATTCATAACTCTTACCCAGCTGTCCTATAGAGGATCAAGAAATAGATATTTATGAAATTCATCAATTTAACATTGATGGAGAAGAGCAAAATGAAGATTTTTTTTCTGCCATTCAGCTTTTTCAATGAAGTATTACAAATAAAGTAACATTCCTTCTTTTCCTCAAAAGAATTGGCAGGCACACTATTAAACAAATACAAAAATTACAATATAAGCAAGCAAAGTCTTATTTATAATGAATTCTGTTGGGACTATTATTTTCAAGGGAAATGGGAAGAATAAGATGAGGAAATGAATAAGAATAGAAGCTTTAAATAAAACAGAATTTACATATTAAATATAGAAACAAAGAGCTTTTTGTTGGAAAAACCTGCAATTTTCCTCGTATTTTATGTCTATAAATAAAAGGAAAGGAAAAGAACTGAAACCCCTTTTGGCTTTCAGTTCCATTGATCTTGACTCTTGGTTTGGGAACATATTCTATTTTGGTAGCAATGGGAAATGGGGTTCCATCTGGAGATCAATAGAAAGAATATTGATGTCCTTCTAGACTTTCCACAGCTATGATTACATTGAACATGAGATTTTACTGAGCAACCTGTGGAATTGTTTTGAGTTTTGTCATTTGAACAGGAAAAGTGGAATATGATAAATTATACATATATTTGAACCACATATTTACTGTTCATATAACAGCCTGAAAACTTGTTTAGGATTATAACTTAGTGTATGAGTTGTGACCTGAGAGGTTGTTAAAGTTCAAACTTGATCCTAGTAATTATTTCATCTAAAAATATTAGGAAGCCAATGTTTTTGAGCTTCAGGGAGAATGGTATTTCAGGGGGAGTTTTTTTTAGAGAGAATGCTACTAGCCTATATGCTAAGGATTTTCAGAGATGGTTCTGGAGGATTCCTAATGTTGGTCAGCAAGTCTGGGACCAGGAATGGTTAAGTCAAATGAAGGAATGGGCCTAGTTGTCCTGTCTATTTCTCTGCCATTCTCCTACATGTGAGGATGACTAGAGATGTTCTTGCTTTCTTGTTTTCACTTTTGGGGGAATGTTGTACTAGCCCAATTTCAGGGAAGTTAAGACTCTATCATATTAGGCACAACAGGGTGCAACAAAATGAGTGTGCTTGGATGCACTGTCTGCCCCTCCTTATATCAAACGTGCATTTTATTTGGATCACACAGCTACTGTGCAAGACCAAGAAAAGATGTAACACCTTTGAGTGAAGTAGTGACAGGTTCAGGAGGCACCTTCTCAGAAGAACCTTTTCTCCTTTTCTGCACATCCTTACTACACATACCAAACTCTCTTCATAGAACTTAGTTTCTAGTCTCCTAATCATCTTTAACATTCTTTTCTGAACCTGTTCCAATTTTTCTGAATCCTTCCTAAAGTGTGCTACTTAGAAGAAGATGCAATATCTGAAGTGGGAGCTCATCCACCCATCTAATACTTCCTTTCAATTTAATAATGAAGCTTTGATAAACATTATTTTGTCAAGTCAGTTATTAATTCACATGTCATGACATCCAACATACACTTAAATAGCTTGCTGTTCAGCATATCATATGGCACTTAATCAAATATTTTGCCAAAATTAAGATCTATCATGTCTACAGCATAACTATAATCTATTTAGAAAATAAGTCTGAGAAGATTTGTCTTAGTATATAATGACTTTTTGTAATTACCAAATTATTATCAAGGTGTTTGCAGATTGATTTCTTTATGTTGTCCTCTGGAATCTTCAGGGAATTAAGGTCAGATTGACTGATATGCAGCTTGCTGAAGATTCCTTTTTCCTTTTTTGAAGATAAGGACAACATTTTCTCTCTGAGAGTTATCTGATACTTCACCAGTTTTCCAGGATTTCTCAAGGATCATATATAAGAAGAGAATATATGTAACCGAGTTGAACTGTGGAGTCCTTGGGGTTCTCTGAACTTGGTTGTTTTCTTGCAAATTTTTAGAACCTGGCTAAGTAATATCTTCAGTGCTAAAATGGGATGGGGTTTGCTCTCTGTTTGTATACAGTGGCATGCCTTGCCAGTGTTGGTGGGGCTGCGGGTTTTCTTGGTAGTTCCTTGATTAGGGTATTGTTTACTGCTTGATTGTTTGTCTGGTGGTAATCTTGGTGTCAATCTCTGCTTATTTGGGTGCTGATTGCTGCAAGAAGATGTTCTGGTCTTTTTGTTTCCATACTTTTGGTTGTATGTGTGGAAGTGCTATAGTTTCTAGATGCTGCATTACAATCTCTGCTATGAGTCCTGAGAGTGATGAGCCCAAAAGTATAGATCCAGTATGCAGATGACACCTTTGTTATAATAAAAAAGGAACAACTAGAGAAGACACATGAAACTATCAACAACATCTTCAAAGGAATAAAATTCACTAGAGGGGAAGAAAACAACAACACGCTACTCTTCCTGGATATCCTCATCAGCAGACAGCAAATTAGAAACTGAAGTCTATCAGAAAACAACCCACACTAACCAAGTACTCCATTACCAAAGCAACAACCCAACCTCCCATAAGAGGAGCTATGTAAGAACATTATTCAAATGAGCGCAAACACACTGCAGTGACCCAGAACAGCAGAAAAAGAAAACAGACCACCTATACAACAAAATGGATATCCACACAACTTTATCAAAAAGTTCCTAACCACTCAACCTACTATAACACAACCAACACAAGCTATGAAGAGGATAACACTGCCATACATCAGAAATGTCTCAGAAACAACCAAAGACTATTACAACCACATGGCATCTCTGTAGCACACAAACCAACTAAAGCCCTCCAAAACATCTTAGGTAAACCAAAAGGCCCAGTAGCCCAAGAAGAAAAAACAGGAGTCATCTACAACAAACAGTGTAAGGACTGTAACACTATGTAGGACAGACAGAAAGCTACCAGAGCACATCCATGAACACCAACTAGCAGTCAAAAGACATGATGAAGACTCCTTAATCTCACAACACATGGACAGACTTAACCATAATTTCAACTGGGAAACTGTCAGCATCTTAGGCCAAGCTAAATCCAAAAATGCTAGGGAATTCCTGGAAGCTTGGTATTCAGACAACTCAGCTGTCAACAGGCACACAGAGATAAACAACATCTACACACTATTCAAAAGAGACAATAAAAAGGAAAGAATAAGACCAGAACATCTCTTTGCCAGCAATCATCACCCAGATAAGCAGAGATTAACACCAAGATTACCACCAGACACACAATCACGCAGTAAACAATACCCTAATCAAGGAACTACCAAGAAAACCCCCATCCCCACCAATACTGGCACGGCAAATGTATATAAACAGAGAGCAAACCCCATCCCATTCTAGCACTGAAGATGTTACCTAGCCAGGTAATGAAACATTTGCAAGAAAACAACCAAGGTCAGAGAACCCCAAGAACTCCACATAATACATAAGTTCTGGGCAAACTATTGGTTCCTTCAATACCCTAAGATGTAATACATTGAGTCCTACAGATTCAAATTCATTCAAAATAAAGTTGCATTCCCAGACCTTTTTCTTTCAATCCTGCCTCTATGGGTTGCTCTTCACAATTTCCAATGTTTTTTTGAAGAAGACTGAAACAAAATAGCAGTAGAGTAGCTTGGCTTTTTTGTGTTTAAGATCAATAACTTCCATAGACTCAACATAATCTGTTTTTATTGTATTGACTAAGAGAAAAATCAAAGGAAGAAATGAAAATAAGAAATGGAGTTTAATTTAGATTTAGGTGAGGAAGAGACATTGACTTGAGGTGGAACTCATATTTTGAATGTAGAACATTCTATATTCAGTTTCTTAACATATCTAGTACAAGAAAAGAATGGAGCTGGCAGGCAATATGGGGTGGGAATGTGAAAGGAGAGCTACTAATATTCCGATAAGATTGTACCAGGTTCATAGACAAGTAGTCTGATTTCAGAAACAGGAGCATTTTGAGATTTATTGATGATCATTTTGTTTGTAGTTTCTGAGATTCCCAGTCTCATGTATGCTGTAGTTCATTTAGAAACAGAATTCAGGAGTACAACAGTGTAAAAGATTAGACTGCTACTCACAGACATCTAACTCTGTCTAATCCCCACCTTTTTCACTACAGAGTTACAACACTTACGCACAAACCTCTCCTGTCTGTTGTTATTCCTCCTATGTTTTTCTGCATCTCTAAACACAGGGCCTTTGAGCTCTGCCCTTTCCATACAAACTGTGTTTTCCTACTTAATGATATAAACTAATGTGTGTTAACAGATGTCTGAGAGAAAATTAGCTGCAGTGTCCAGATCATTTAGAGCTGAGTTGCTGTTCAGAAACACTTTCATAATAGTCTGTGGAGGGTTTGGAAGAAAGGCGGAGGGGCATACATTTGTCCTTACAAAGGTGAAATTGCACTGGCCCAGTTTGAGTCTGCTGCCTCCTGTGAATTCCTATTCCAAACAATCCTCCTCTTGACTTTAATACATCCTGATTTCTCTACCAGATGGAGACAGCTCCAACAGTTGCAGGTGAACCTCCGCAACAGCCATGTCATAGCAAAGCAAGACAAAATATGCAAGACAGGTGCATATTTTGCCTTTTGTGGGGGATCTCATGCCTAAAGTTTGTGGTATATTTGTGGGGGGGGGAGTTGTTTTGTTTTCTAAGTGCAGCCATGGTAAGATGTGAATTTGATTAGAGCAGTGGTATTGAGGGGAAGAATGCCTTTTCCATTCTAAAACAAACTCCTCTTTCCAGTGTCTAATATTCCTATGGGGCAACAGTTAAACATGGTTTCAAAGGAGCTTCTGGTAAGCTGCAAAACTATTTTTCTTTCTTTTCCAGAGCAACTTTTCTATACGTTCTAACATTTTTAAATATTCTAATATTTTTATTTTTAAATATTTTAATATTTTCTACTTAACACAGAGTATTTTTGTTCTTTTTTGTACATTGTAGTTTTTATTTTTATATTGTTGAAATAAGTTTTGAAAATGGAATAGCTGAATACAGATGTATGGTTCAATCCAAAGAAACATGTTCCAAGTTACAGATTAAAAGACCAGGAGGGGGGAAAAATGTTTCCCAGGGATGATTTTCCTTTATTCATTTTCTGCACATAAACATTTTTTTTTAAAAAAAAATGTTTTTTCAGTGAAATTTAGAACTGGAAGCAAGATATACCTATATGCATATTTAATGAATGATGGGATTTTTTAACTTTGGAAAGTACATATTTTTAAATATTAAACATTTAAATATTAAATATTTTTGTCTGTATTGAGATGAAAATGGATGTTCCAGATCATGCCCATGTGTATTGAAAGTAATATGAAAAGGAATGCTTTGCACCTCTGTCTTACAACTTGCTTCCAGATTGCAGTTTTAAAGCTACCTCCCATTTTAAAATTCCAAGCCAACATTCCAAATAATTCAGGCCCTTCAGTATAATTTCAAATAGTTTTGGATTAATGCAAAGCCAGAATTATCCACCCAATGCCTCTGTCATCACCTGGAATTCCATGTTGTTTTTCAACCTTTATTTTGTACCCTCTAGTTTAAACTGAAATGAGCTGTAAACATGGATTTCTGCTAGACTGTTATCAAATCACCTTCTAAATGACTTCAAAATTATCCCATAACCCCTTAAACAGGTGCATATTAATTATGTTCTTTTAAAATCAGGAATGTTACTAACTCTTTCTCCTGTGTGCTAAATCAGAGGAAACAAGAATGGTCTAGAGAACTGCACCAACGTAAGCTTTTGAGGTTAGTCAACAAAGCAAGTATAATCTCAGGGTGGGTATCATTACTGAGTAGATAGAAATAGATTTGAGCACCATGAATGTTGAGCCCATTATGACTTTTGGCCTTGGGTTCATATTAAGACTAAGAGTAGTTCAGAATTTTATTGCCACCATGACCTTTCCTCAAACATATCTAACTCAATATATTGTACAGTACTTCTTGGATTAGACTTCTATCCTATGGTAAAGAAAACTATCATATTTACTTATTTATTTACTAACTCACTTGCCATATCTATCTATCATATGGGTAATCTGCATACCCCCAGCAACCCAGCCCCAATATGTACAATCATGTTGTCTCCATATCTATGGCCAAATCTGTCTATTTTAGGCTCCATGCGGTATTTAGCCCCTGAAGGAAAGAATAAAAAAACGACTCCCCATTTTCTTGAGAGATTCAAGATGTCCCTGAGGTATTTGACTGAACATTTGGCTGACAAACCTGCTCCTGGAATAAGCTAAAGACTAAGAATACAATTACTGCAAAAAAAAAAAAAATCCTCAGTCAAGACAAAGAGTTGCTACACTAGGGAACTGAGAACACTGAAAAATCCACGATTATTAGCAAAATAATTTCTGTCTATTGTTCCCTGCCCCCTCCCCTCACTCCAGTTTAATGTGCTGGTCTTCACCTTTAGAGTACTAAATGGGGTGATATTGTACAGCTTTCTGATTGGTTACAAAGAACCTATTTCCTGGCCTATAGATAAAATATGGAATAAGTACAGGGCATTTTCTGTGGAAACTTGAAATTTGTAGAACTCTTCACTCCAAGAACTGGAAGTGGCCACATTTTTTTAAATACAGTGGTACCTCGGGATACAAACTAATCCATTCCGTGACTCTGGACGTATCCCGAGTTGGTCGCAACCCGAAACGGTTGTTAGTAGATGCATTCGTATCCCGAGGTACCACTTGTATCTTTTTTTTTTAAAATGTAAAACTTTGTTTTTAATTATTTTGGCCTCATAATTAATAATTAGGTTATTCTTTCCTTACATTTGTCACTTTTAATTGGATTGATGTTATATGTTTTTAATAAACTCTGTATATTACTTTTATAAATCAACCAATCAGTGAAATATATTCAGAGAAATAGCATATTTGGTTAGGGGGAAAAAATCACACATGATCCCTGTATGAAGAAATGTATGTTATCTGATTATTTGTAATTTCTTGCAATGGTGCCCTATAGATATAGCAGTTTCATCATGGTGGATGGAAAAACTGCTGAAACAAGAGGGCTTTTTTGAAAGTTGATAACTTATGCACGGAGTGCACTAAACTTACTGGGACATCTGTGTCAACAAACTAACTGCAGCAGAATATAATATATTTCTTTACATTTATCAAGTTATTTCTTTCAACTGTTGAAAATGTGGTGTCCCCCATAAGTCTTCCTTGCTATATATGAGTCCCTAAACCTTCATTTCTGATAAAATACCCAATTTTCTACCAATTGTACCTCTCTTTTCTTACACTTATAGCTCCTTTTGTAAGTGCTTAAGCCTTACAATCAGATTAATGGCAAAGCTTTCAGCCTTATAAGTCTAAATTGTATCTCAAATTCATTCATTAGATTTGGACTCTGTTTCATGGATGTTAGCTTATAAGAGGGGTTTGTATCCCTCTTATATCCCAATGTTGTTATGAGTTATACTCTGGGGAGTGTGCATTCACAGAACAGTTACCTATGACATGGAAATTCACTGATGATGGGTTAGAGTAAATATTATCAACTGGAGAAGGAAATGGTAACTTGTTCTAGTATTCTGCCAAGAAAATCAAATGAACATTCACAACCATGACAATGTCAACATGAAACTAGAGGATGAGCTCCTCAGGTCAGAAGAAGGTATCCAACTAGTTACTCAGGAGAGTAAGGAGGAGTAGCCCTGGGGCTTATGATATGGTTGGATTAACGATGAAAGGACATCTAACTTCTGGTACAGCCAGAGGCAAAAGGAAAGTTCAGTGCTATAAAGATACTATATGTATGCCATTGGAATGTACAATTTATAACCTACCACAGTCATGAGACTCATGGTGGTTTACAAAAATCAGGAGTCTGGTAGCATCTTTTCTAACAACAAATTTTATTAAAAGGCATAAGGTTTTGTGAGCTGCAGCTCACTGCATCAAATGCATTGAGTAGCCAAACTCTGATGGAATGGAATTATGAAGGCCAGGCTCAGAGAGATAAACATTTTCTTAGCTCGCTGGAGGAGTGTGGGAGCTACAAGAGGATGAGACTGGCACCTCCCTGAGGGATTCACACTGTTGTGGCTGGTTTAAATTGGAATGAGGTAGAGTGGAGAAAGGAGGAGAAGTTAGATTGGTGGTTTACAGTGATGAACATAAAAACTAAAACATTCACATAAAAAATAACCATCAATCCTCTAGGTATCATGCCTCACTATAAGCCCTCCAGAACTGCTGATTTAGAACTGTTGAGATCAACTTTAGTTCAAGTCAGAAGTTATTCCAAAGTATAGGTGCTGCTTCAGAAAAGAATGTACTATGTAGAAATGGGAAATCAGCAGTTTCTCATAGGACAAATGAGTTAGCCAGGTTGTTTCTGGTTTCTGGTTGGTGAAAATAGTCCTAAAGATATTTCAGTGCTGAGAAACAGAGGGCTTTTGGGGTAATGAGCAGCACCTTGAATTGCACTATAAATATGTTGTGTGGCAAGTGTCAGCTAATAAGTGGGCTGCTGTGTTCTAGATTAACTTGGTAGTCTTCAAGGGCAACCCCACGTAGAATGCATTGCAGTAGTCCAGTTGCATGGTAAGAAGGCATAAGTTACTGTGCAAAGTCTCCCACCCAAGCAGGGTTGCTACAGGTACACCAACTAAAGCTGGGTGAAGGGCCCATAAGCAGTGGCTTCTACCTGTCCATAAAGCCATGAATCCAGGACGCTCCAAGATCATGGACTTGCTATTTCAAGGGCAGTGCTTCCATCTCTAAAGACAACACTGGAGCTGTCAGACCATTTTTATGAGCACACATGCATCCATCCATCTTGCTAAGATACAACCTCAGCTTGTTTCATCCCATCCAGACAGCCTTCAAACACTTTAGCAACACATTGACAACATTTCTGCCCATCCAGAGAAGGTAATATAAAGTTGGATATCATCAGAGTTTTGATGATACTTCACTCCAAAACAACAAATGAATTCTCCAATAGCTTCATGTAGATATTAATATGTGGGGGAGAGAGAACCAAACCCTGAAAAATTCCATTTGACAGTGACTGACTGGCTAATCTCTCTTTCCCAATAACCATCATTTAAAATCATCCACTAAGGAGCAGAACCTCTGTAAAACAGTGAATGTTTTCCAATCCCAATTTCAAAAATGGTCCAGAAGAATACCATGGTTACTTGTACTGAAAGTGCTGAGGGGACTAAAAGAACCAGGCAGGGCACATTACCTCCATCTTGGTCCCCAAAAAGGTCATCAGCAAGAATAACCAAAACTGTCTCTGTCCCATGGCTAGACCTAAACTCTGATTGAAAAGAGTCCAGATAATCCACTTTTATTAGGATGCTCCCTAGTTGTGCTACTAGCATAGTCACGATTGCCTTCCTAGAAAATGAAAAGCTAGAGACAGGATCATGATTGTCAAGGATGGCTAGGTCCAAGAAGGGCTTCTTAAGGAGGCAGTTGCTCACTGCCTCCTTAATACCTTGCTTCAAGGACTACCTCCCGCTCAACATACCCCTCCTTGGCCCACAAAGGAGCCAGTAGAGATAGGGATCCAAAACGCAGGTGGCTGAAGACATAGTAGAGAAAATCTTATCTATTTTCTGGCCTGGTTTTTAAGAAGTTATTGAAAACGAAATTATTTTGGAGAGCATACTCTTCTTTTATTGCATAATTTTTATTATTTTTATTTACTTCTATTTTTTTTTTATTTATATTGGTGTTTTACCATGAATGTTTTATGTATTATTGTTTTGTATACTTGAAAGCCACTGAGAGTCACTTGATTGTGGCAAGGTGTAAGTTCAATAAATAAATAATAAATAAATGCTGCAGAAGTGGCTCACAGGTGAGATATCTGCCCGATATCTTGACCCAAGAAGGAATTGGCTACCTTAAACAAAGCCATTGGCCTGCAGCCCACAGTATAAGAGAAGCAGTGACATGTCATTTCTCCTATTGACACAGTACAATAAGTCACTTGGTTGAGATGGGCTGCTATAGAAATTAAATAAATAAGCAAGCAAGCTTGAACCTGATTTCATACTCATGCTTGGCAGGTTTCCAATCTTGTCTTTCTTCACCAGCACTCAAGGTGTCATTCTTCATCTTCTGGTGTTCTTTGGTAGATCAAGGTGCCCCCCAGGAGAAGCAATGACCACTCACAAGCAGTCTAGTGAAGGGCCTGGGCTGAAAGTAAGGAAGATGACCTTGATGGAAATATGCAAACTCTGTTGTCAGGCAACAAGGGCTAAAGCATTTTTTAAAACCCATAATATTCAGATAATGTTCAGAAGTGGCTTAGACAGAAACTTCCTTAATTCACTGAATGATAAGAAGGAAGAGGAGGTATAGCAAAATCAGACTTGCAAGTTTCTGTTTTTATAGCCAATCTCAATGAAAGTTGTTGTAAACATCCTGTGAAGTTGACTTCATGGCCTGGTGTACTTAGTGGGGCTGACTCATTGCCAGTAAGCAATGAAGTATTCAACTGAAGAGTCCTTAAGATTGTTGGAAAACTTCCTAAGTGCCACCAAAATCTGTCTGGATCTATAAGAGTCCTGGTACAAACCATTGCAAATGGCCCATTAATCTCACAGAATTCTCATATGGCAGTAAATCTTGTGACTTGACCATTACAAAAAGCCCTCCACATGGAGATCATAACACAATTGTTGCAAAGCAAAGTCTAATGTGTGATCATGTATATAGATCAGGTCCAGTTACTTGGGAGAAGCTCATGAGCACCATAAAGGATAGCCATGAACTCCCAAGCACTTCCAACTTGGCCCCAGATCACTGAATTTGGAGTCCAGAACCACCCTAGAGACTATGTCAAACAATTTGAGGAAGGATTCCATCAGGCAGTAAAGGGGCTGGTATATCATCATATCCCTTTGGTCTAACCTAATCTATGGGCATTCACACTTGGCTATGTCAGGAGCACAATCTGTGGTCACGAGTAGAATCTGTGGTCAGAGGTTCTTTAAAGATCAACTTCAAACCGTATCTTCATTCCTGGTAGTGAGTCTGATAAAGGACCTAAAAAGGGAAAGCAGATTTCAGAGAGGATGAGAAAAATCATCTTTGCCAATCCAGATTTTGGTAATACATGCCAGGCAGGTAAGCCAGATTTCTGATCAACAAGATTCAGTTATGAGTAAATTTAACCAGAAATGGAGACCAGCACAAATTTGCTGGTCATCCTTCCTTGTTAATGGCAAACTTGGCGCCTCCTGGCATTACTTCCTCAACCCACCACAACTGGAATACTACCATCAACCCTGTCTGCAGTATCCAAATTCCCAGACAATTTCGCATGCATACATAGCTTGCAGTATCTCAATCATACAACCCCCACCCCACCCCTGATCCTAAGACTAATTCTAGCAAGACACTTGCCATCTACTGGGACTATTGATGCAACAAAAATCTACACCCCTGTTTTCTCTTTTTCTTCCACAAGCTTATGCTTTTCATTAATTGTCCTTGGATAGATACTGTACTTAAATTGCCTCTCCAACATTACTACCTTGATCCCAGAGTCTTTAAAAAGAATTTCATATTTTAAATTAGAAAAAAATGCATATATTTGTGTAATTTTGAATATATTTAATGGCTTATTTCAAATCCAGAATTTGAATTTATTAATAGAATTTGTACTGATGCAGAAATATAACTCATTTGATCATGGTCTATAGGATATTTGGATTTGTGCCTGAAGCAGTGAATTGGAAAAGGATCAGGGATTATTGTAGACAGCATCCTCCACAGGAACTCAAAGTTTAATGATGTGGCAAGCAGGGCTAATATAAACACTGTGTGTATATAAAAAGGATATCAAGCAGAATTTATATTGCTTCAGTACATAGCAGTATGAGCCCAGCACTCAAAATTGTGTTCAGCCCCAGCAGTTATGCAGTTTAAAGAAGGACAAAAGCGTATCAGAAAGAATACATGGCCAGATCAAAAATTCTCAGGATGTAAAATTCAAGGGTAAGATTCAAGCCACTTTATCACTATGCACATATACACAAAAAATGTACTGAAGAGCAGTGAATTGCAGATAGAGGAATCACAAGAGAGATTGTGAGAAAGGTGGCACATTTCTTAGCAACAGTTATAGAACTAGAATAAAACACATCATTTCAAAAGCCTTCAGGCAGTGCTAAAAGATTAGTCAGTGTGAGCCAAGCGTAGCTTTTGGCAGCTAAGACCTATATAACTTATGCAATCCATGCATGTGAAAAAGTGAGGGCCAAAGCTTATTGCAATATACATGCCAGGGGGAAAAATGCAGTAGATACAAGCAAATAAGTTTTTTGATAAAAGGCAACATTTATTGGAATGTTTCTGAGGAACCTGAAAACAAAATTATTCCTTTTCAATTGAGAAGAACTAAAATCAGTAGTTGATCACAAAAAAGAAAACCAAAAAACCCCACCCTCACTCTCACTTATTTGTCATTTGGAAGAGAAAAGAATTGGTTCACTATTCCCCATGCTGCTCCAGGTATCTAATATTTAAAGTCCCAACACAGTACAATACAATCCATCAGGAGTAACTAAGAATTTAACACCTGTCCCAGTTCACAGCCAAGCAACAAGAATATCACTCTTCTCTAGTGAAGGCCAACTTAAATAATTACTATAGCTTCTGTATAATTTCGTTATCACCTTGAAGTTCTCTTATAGCTCTCATTGCATCTTCTCTGGTCAATTTCTTACTGCTGATGCATTCAAATAATGTTTTATTGTTTACCTTAATATATAAGTAATTCTCAAGATGCTTCTCACAATCTTTTTTTTTTTAACAAACATTTTATTTTTGTGCATGTGTGTCTTTTTGTTCTTCCACTTTCATGAAGGAAGGTTGGTTAGCTGTAAGTCATAAGACTAGAGCAACATATTATTAAATTAACTTTCTCATGAAAGTAGAGCTTAAGCTGTGTACTTTAGGGCTACCATGTCTAGGCTGAAAACATCCAGATGACCATTAGATGTCAGTGAATACTTAGTTTTTGGTATATCTTTGCTGCCATCTAGTGATCATATGGATTTTTGCAGACTTAATATGGCAGCTCTACTTTATTTCTGTGGTATTTTAGAACCTTAGCACCAAGGAGTGTGGACAGCACATACATGTATGTCTTAATTTGTATTCAGTTGTGTATGATCTGTCAAAGAACTTCACAATCTTCTAGATTCTAGACTCTTGAACTTTAAACTACCGGCACAATTGGATTTCATACTCATACCTTTAACAGCTTGTCTTTTTCCTTATTCATAAGTGCACATGATCCTGCCATCTGCTCTCTCCTATCTTGGCAGTGAAGAAATAGATATTAGAGATGTGGTAAAGATGGAATGTATACCTATGTTGGCAGCTACCCTATGCTAAATTTACACACTGCTTATAAATGAGTATTTAAAGTCATTGGAATGATATGATTGAAACAGAGTTTAGGTAATTAGAGGGAAGAGACACAGTTCCCTTTCAGACTGCACACATTTTGACATGGGTAGCTACTACTTTAATTACATAAATCTATACTATCCAATTAAACAGGCTTCCATTTTAAAAATACTATATTTGTAGTTTGTGAAAGTACTTCAGCTTTTTATTTGGCCAAAATAGTTAAAAGTCTTTGATTCTTTTCTTATAACTAGTCCGGATGTGTACATATTGCTTCAAATATTAGCAGCAGTATACTTCTCAGCACCAGTTGCTGAGAAATTCAAGCAGGAAGATGATGTTAACATTCAAATTTTTATTTTCGTGTTCCCAAAGATTTCTGATTAGGGATTAAATGCTGGATTCTGTTGGTTTTTGAGTAGATAGCCAGTTACTTAATTCTTAAGTAACTCTTATACTTCTGATGTTTGCCATCTTTACCTCCAGCTTAAAAACTTTCAGCGTTTTGGAATTTTAAGTAATGAGCTTCAGTGCCAGTTAAAAAAGAAAAACATGGGGGAGGGAGAGTTAAGGACAAGATGGTAGGGTGGTGGATGTGTGTTGCAGGCTCCATTCGGATCAGATGGATTAATATGTTCTAGAGGGTGTTGGTATGTTGTAGAGGGCTGTAGAGTGGATGATTGTTTATAGATTGGACTATGTGGTTGGATGGTGAGTTTCTGCACTTACCTGGTCTTTTTCAACTCATTTTCCAATTAATGAAGTCAGACTGGACCCCAAGCCAGATCAGCTGAGCTGTGGAGACCTAGCTGGGTCCGGGGGAGGGCCAAATCAGCTATTATTAGTCTCCAATAATAATCACCACACTAACTACCCTAATCACCACACCAGCTACCCTTAGCTAGCCTGGTGAGAGTGGCTGGTATGGAGGGGTAATTGATTGTGGCTTGTAGAGGAGGGATGGGTTTCAGAATTATTCTAAGTTCCTGAGAGCTTAAGCTAAAGTGCCCAAGGGACTCAGTTTCTCCCCCACTCTGGAGTGTGTGTTGATATGTTGGGATCCCCTGTTTTGGGAGCTAAAGCACATAGAATGGAAGATGTTGGGGCCTTGGCGGACCAGGAGCAGGTGAGAACATGATGGTGAGAGGTGTGGGAAGATTTGGCAAGAGACTGGGGATGGACTGCTCTCAGGGAAGGTGGGCCTGGTGCCTTGTACCAGTTCCAGGTTCTAGCCTCTGGGACTCAACCCCATTTCCTGGTCAGCAGTACTTCAGAGGCTCTGGCTTTCAGCTGCTGCGGTTAAACACCAGCTTGGTCCACAATAAGATTTAATCACAGATGAGAGGGCTGACCTGGTGTGTATTACTGAGACCTGACTGGGTCCGGGGGAGGGCAGTTTCCCATCTCAGAAATGTGCCCAACTAGGTTTTGGGTGTGGCATCAGCTGAGTCTCCATGGCAGGGGTGAGAGTATAGCAGTTGTTATCTGGGAGACTCTTATAGCTTTCAGGGGTGTTGCTCCACAAATTTCTGGATATGAGACTCTGTTCCTTAAGATGGCCTCTAGGGATCAGTTAGGAGTGGTGCTATTGTACCAGCCTCCATGCTGTGTAGCAACCTGACCTTCTCAACTCTGTCTCAGGGTTGGCAGTGGAGTTCCCCAGGCTTATGGTCCTGGGGGACTTCAATCTCCCTTCTGACAGAAGGGAGTGGGTCTGAGATGACTCGGAGTTTGTGGCCACCATGACAGCCATGGGCCTATCCCAAGTAATCCAACGGCCTGACACAGGACAGTGGTCACACTCCTAAACTGGTTTTCTTGTTGGAGCAGTGACAATGTGATCTGTAATTGGGGTAGCTTTATGTGGCTTCCCTGTCAGATCATGCCCTGGTAACCATGAGATTCTGTGGCACTGCCCCCTGCTGGAGGGAGGTGGGACTTATTAGATCAGTCTGCCCCTGATGACTGATGGACCCAGATGGGTTCCAGAGGGCATTGAGGTTTACTCCTCATGATCTACTGCATGGTGCAACTGAGGCCATCGCCATCACTTAGAATGAGAGAGCAGCTGAAGTTTTGGATTAGATCACGGCCATGCAACCTCTCTCCTCCCACGGGTCTGGTGGATCCTGCTGCTCTCCCCTGCTCCCTGGAAGAGCTGAGGGAGAAGAAATGTCTGGAGCACCGCTGGAGATTGACAAGAAATGACTTTCATTGAACATGGATGAGAGCCACTATTAAGACCTACCTTGTGTTGGTAAGGGCAATGAAGCAACAATACTTCTCTGCCCTTATTGCATCCACAGATAGCCATCCCACAGCCTTGTTTAAGGTGACACAAGCCCTCCTGGGAAGGAGTACTTGGAAGTTTACCTACAGGGTCGTGCAGAGGAATTTGAAGAGCATCTATCAAGCAAAATGGTTCAAAATCACTCAAATTCATTCCCAGTTGGATGCCAGCTTTGATACAAGTCAATGGAGATGCCAGGGTACAGTCTTGCCCAGATATCTGGGAATGGTTTGAACCTGTTGGTCCTGAGGTAGTGGACAGGTCCTTATGACTGTGAGCTCAGCCAACTGCTCCTTAGATCCATGTCCCTCCTGGCTAATTAAGGCTGCCCAGGAGGAATCATGTGGTTGAATTCTAGCAGTGGTTAATTCATCTTTGAGAGAGGGGGTTGTTCCATTGCCCCATAAGGAAGACCTGGTTCGCCCCCTCCCCAAGAAGACATTGCTGGATTCCACCATGATGGACAATATTTGTCCAGTGTCTAACCTCCCCTTTTTCGGGAATGTTGTGGAGAAGGTGGTTGCACAACATCTTCAGCAGGCTCTGGATGAAGTGGATTATCTGGACCCCTTCTAGTCAGGATTCAGGCCTGGGCATGGGAAGGAGATGGCATTGATCATTCTTCTGGATGATCTTGGGCAGGAGTGGGATAGGGGTAGTGCATCTGTCCTTGCTCTTCTTGACTTCTCAGTGGCCTTCAATACATCAACCATGTTATCCTTCCAGATCGCCTCTGTGAGTTGGGAGTGGGCAGCACAGTATTGTGCTGGTTCTCTTCCTTCCTATGGGGCCAATACCAGCCAATGTTGATTGGGAGTGAGAGGTCCCACCCTTGCCCCTACTATGTGGGGTTCTGCAGGGTTCGGTATTCTCTCCACTCCTGTTTAACATATACATGAAGCTTCTGGGTGAGATCATTCATCGCCATGAGGTGAGGTATTATCAGTATGTAGATGATACTCAATTTTATCTCTCCACCCCTGTATGGGGAAGAATAGGCTTCAGCTGAAACTCAGCAAGACAGTGGTTTGGGGTTTTGGGGCCTTCTGGATCTGGGATTTTACCATCTTTGGTACTAGATGGGGCTGCACTACCCCATACAGACCCAAGGCACAATATGGGGGTCTTTTCAGACTTACAACTTCTGCTCCAGGAGCAGGTGGCAGTTCTGGCTAGGAGGGCCTTTGTACAGCTTTGTGTTGCACACCAGTTGCACTCTTTCCTACACCGTGAGGCTCTCCTCACAGTTACTCACACCCTGCTCACTTTCAGAGTGAATTATTGTAACATGCTCTACATGGGGCTGCCCTTGAAGAGCATTTGGAAGCTTCAGTTGGTACAGATGCAGCTGAGCAGTTTTGCATGCTCCTAGGATGGCACATGTTACAACTCTGCTCTGTAAGCTGCATTGGTTTCCAGTCTGCTTCTGGGTACAATTCAAGGTGCTGGTTTTGACTTTTCATGTAGGCTCTACATGGCATGGGGCCAAGTTATTTGAGGGACTGCCTCTTTCCAATTACATCTGCCCATCCCATCAGGTCCAGCAGGAGGGGTATGCTGCAGGTCCCATCTGCTAAGGAATTCCATCTGGCAGGACTCAGAAGATATGCCTTTTCTGCTTGGCTCCTGCTCTCTGGAAAATCATTCCCCCCAGAATGGGGCAGAGGTTGGCCCCATTCCTGTTAGAGTTCTGGAAAGCCCTTAAAACATGGTTTTTCCAGCAATCTTGGAGATCCCATGGGGAGCCCTCAAGGTGATTGTATGATATTAGATAATAGTTATTCTCCCGTGATCTTGGCTTTTTCATATTTTTATTTGATATATGTTTAGTGTTTTAAGATTGGTTATGTTGTTTTAATTGTTGCTGTGTTTGTATGCCTCCCAGAGTCGCGTTATGTGAGAGGTGCAGCCATATAAATTTGCTAAATAAATAAATAATAATTTCAAAAAATCAGTCGTATGAGTTTCAATATATTTCTCAAAAAAAAAAAATAATAATCCTTACTGCAATAGCATGAAAGAAACAGGAATATCGTTATTCTTCCATATCTGGAATCAACGTATATATTAATTTATTTATGATATCCAAATGTTTAGCTTTATAAGCTCCCCACGATGTTCCCCATTTATATATATTATTATTTCAGCTTTTAAAAATTATTTCCGATCCTACTGATAATGTAAAATCTTAAGATTCAGACTACTGTTTTGGGAATGTAGTTGTCAATCTGGAACCTAGAGAGCTGGTATTTTAAAAATAGTTTCCAATTTATAGTAGTTGATGTATAAGTCAGCTAGAAATTTTTAGAGGCTATTTTGACCAACCAAATATAGGCTGGAATAGATCAAGGAGTTCCCTACTGAGCCATTTCTTAGGAGCAGAGAATTTAATTGGAAAGTGGCTGTGGGCAAAAAAGACAAGCATAGTAGTAATAAATGTCCTTTATCAGGGGAGAGAAAATAAACTACCCAGACTGAAGACAAACTGGGAGGCATGACACTAAAAAGCACCACCTTTCTTTGAACCAGTCATTTCACCTGGTTTTCATTTAACTGTCCTCTTCAAAGCTTTGGGGTTAGCCAAATTATGCCAGATATCTGGAACTGCTTCAGGACCAGGACATTAGTTACTGTTCAGAAACAGAAGCTCGTAAGAGTTCTACCTGCAGGATTTTGGATTGAGTCAAGATGGTTAAACTGACAAAATGGTCACCGAAAAGTACAAATAGGAACTGGGTGCATTGTAACATTTCCTAGTGAAAAAAAATTAATTGAACTTTGGCAATCATGTTCTTGCAGAAGAATGCAAACATTTCAGTCAGTGCTGTTCTTCCAGGACAAGGACTTGGGAACTTGGAGAAGAATCAAGATGAGGACTACTGTTCCAATCCTTCTTTCCCAAGAGCCATTTTTGTGCCTTTCTTAGGACTGAACCTAATATAATGTACCAATATTTTCCTTAAATTGTGTCTCCTGGAATGGATGTTTAAATCACAAAGTGGTCTTCAAAAAGTAGAATCCCAAAATGCATTTAATGTCCTTCTGTCCCTCCCTCTGATCTTGCAGAATATACAGTGCTGTTATCTACAGTGACCAATGAGGCATAATCACTTGAACTTCTTTACATCCTTCCAAGCAACAGCCTCATTCAATAAAAAGCCAACCTGTACATATTACTGAGGGTTATTGGGGGGGGGGGGGGAGGACTTTTATAGATAGGGGTCACATTCAGTGGTTTTTGGATGTTTGGTGGCTGCAGTGCACATGACCAATATTCCTAGGGATTTTTCTTCCAGGGTGTTCTCAGGAATTTCTTTGTATAAATAATGTTAAGCTTATTTGATGGTATATATTACTGTTTTTTAGTATTTTCCATCTTAAATGGAAGAAAAGGTTGGCATCAGTTTTCAGCAACTATATTTTCTGTTTCAGGGTAAGCAATATAACACAAAGTGCAGGAAAGTAATAAGAAACAATAATCCAAAGAAATTATTAATATTGATAAATTAATTATTCAATAAGCATACCACCCAACTCCCAATGACTCTGCCATGAAATAAGAATGATGAAAGGAAACATAACTAAAACTGATTTACCCCAACACCATTCACTATATCTCTTCATGTCTTTCTTTCAAGCCTTCCTTGCTTCCACCTCATCCCTATAGGGCTTCATATCTGTTGTATGCACACCACTCTGTCTTTCAGGCTTTCACCTGAACACCATTCATATAACCATTCTTTCTTTACATTTTTGTTTTCAAGCTTGATCTTCATTCATTTGCACCAAACAACCTCAATGTATCTCTTTTGTATTGACAGTCACATTTCTATTTATGTTCATGATCCTAGTACTTCTACCACACACACTTCCCACTGCATTCAATGTTTTATTTCTCCAGACACAGCCAACTCTCATTTCCATACAACAAAACTGGGTAGCTACACACTCTTATACACAGCCATATTAACTGTTTCAATGAATCTTCATTCCTTATAACTAATCACATAGTACCCACTATATCTCTACCAGCATTTGCACACCCATCCATTTTCCTATTTTTAGTAAGCATATTATCAGGATACACAAAAAATCATCTTACTGTAATTGTTCTCCATGTATACAGGTAGTCCTCAACTTATGACCATTCGTTCAGTGACTGTTCAAAGTTACAATGGAGCTGAACAAATGGTGGGTTAGAACTGGTTCTTGGAGTTCCGGCCATCATACCCCAATGGTTGTATGATCACAATCTGGATGCTTGGCAAGCTTGCATTTATGACTAGTTGCAGCACCCCGTGATCTTCTTATTTCATCCATTTTGAGTGGACTGCTTTTTCATGATGACTGACCAGAAAGGTTCTTCTATGGAACGATAGTGGAAAATGAAACCAATGAATTTTGAGATCTGAAAACGAATCCCTATGGACAACATGGTGGGGAATGCCTTTCACACCCTATGCTCTAATTTTGTTTATTCATGAATGCTTGGAGGAGTTTTCTTTTCCCAAACTAAGTCTGTTACCAGTACATCTTTAATCTTTACACATTTCTTCCAGGCTATTCCTCTGCTTGGAAGCTGGTACAGCAATTGCTGTAAGATTATGTTGCGTATAAAGTGTGAAATTTAGAGAAAGGTTAATTGTACTTAAGCTCCATTGAAATCAACAACAGCTAAATGCTTCATTGTGCATTTGATTCTGATAGAGCTTGAGCACATTTTTTCCCCCTGAATTATGTCCAAAACTCTTCCCTTATTGATTATGTGGATAGGAACAATTGATCTGGAGTAGGACTGATTTATTATTTTTTTAATCATTCAGAGAAAGACATAGCTTCCAGCGTTAATAGACAATGATGTTCTGCTGTGAATTATGAACTGCTTTACATTTAATTTGTCAAGCTGTTAGAGACTAAACTTTTTCTATATCAATTCTGCAATATATTCTCTATATTAGTGGATATGGTCAGTTGTGATTAGAGAATGATAAAAGTCCACATCATTGGACCAACCAGTGAAGTTTAGCATACTAGATTGAAGTGGATGCCATTTTATCACCCTATTAACATGTTTAAAAATAAAAGAATCACTTAATGCTAAACTGCTTGTAGTCATATTAAAAGGTTTTTCACCTTTCTACTTGTTACAATTTTAGAAATATAATTTTAGTAACCTAACCTCTTGAAAAGCCTTGCTCTGTTTAAAGGATTAAAACATAGTGCTAAGAACATTTGCATTTTCTTTCTAAATAAATCACTATAAGTGATAGTTTCTTGAGGTCATTCTCCATTCACCAAGTTAGAGAAGGGCTATCCTTATGCAATCCTTTCTCTAGCCCATGTATGTATATTTGTGTGTGTGTGTTCTGAATGTGTATGTATGCATATTTATCTTCTAAAGATATATATGTATGTGTATGTATGTATGTATGTATATACAGTATATCTTCTAAATTTAAAGATAGATTCATATTTTGAAAAAGTAATGAACTAAAGCAAAATAGATTAAGAATCTAGTAATTGCTTCTTTTGTACACATTCAAGGAAACTTAGCCTCACAAATAATATCTTAGTATATAGTTTTGTAAAATCCCTGCATTTTCTTTGTTTTGTTTTTGAAACTAACATTTTTTATGAAATGGATATTCTCTCATAAAAATATCAGAGTCATCGTGCCAAAACCTCATTTTACTGACAATAGAAATAAGTCTCTGTGTTGAAAAGAAAACATTGATTTGCTTATATGGATTTCTTCATTGCTTTTATAGTAGATACAGATGTTTCAAGCATCTGTCTGTGGTGCACCTCAGCATTGCCACCTGTCTTCTCTCTTGGTATATGCACAACAAATAATTGCATCAGTAATATTTTCACTGATTTGACAGGAGGGCACTCTTTTCCTCCTTTGGATTATAGTTATCAGCACTAAATTGGTCAGTTGCCTGAGGCTGTCAGAGATCACTGGGACCAAACCTTTGAAAAGTTGTAGAGGTGTATGCTATTTACACAGCTTCCTGAACCAAATGTCATCAATTTGATGAGCTTCTGGGAGTTTGCAAACTCTATGGCAGGCTTCTTTCTAGAGAGAAACATCTCTGAAGGCATCTATTCCCTGTACACTCATATAAAAAGCTTGCAGGCATAGTTGAAAAGGGACATCCTCATTTTTGTACATTCAGGTGGAATGAAATCACTCATGCAGAATGATGCTCTGCTTCTTTCTTGACTCGCCTCTCATTTTTTGTTATCTTGTGGCATCATGATGTTTGCAAGAAACCAGGCGTTTGCTTTGTTCACTTTTCACAGTGAAGGAGGGAATATATGAAGTACAGAGCATAAGGCAGCTGTAGCCCAGAGCACAACCTGCCTGGGAGGAGATGGTGTAGCATACTAGGGATGAATGCTGAGAGCAAAAAAGAAGGATTTGAAAAGTGAACTTTTTCTCAGAATAGACTGGTCACTCAAAACAAATTGCTACCTTGCCTTCAGGTAAGAAAGCATACCTGCCAATCCCACTGTAACCAATTTACTGCTGTTACTTTAATAAGTTCAGTACTGTGGACTCAACATCTCCTGGCAAGCTGAAATCCACAGGTTCTTCAACCTCTGGCATAGAACACTGAAGACAGCTGAGACTCATTACTGAAGTTGGAGAAGAGTCTGAAAGGAATGTCATTTGTCAGGTGCTGTCCATTCTCTTTGGGTTTTTATGCCCAGCACTAAATGGCTTGTTGCATTTCCTGTGCCTTTGACATATATGGAAAATTCAGCGGGATACAATGTCATGTGATTTAAAGATGCATCCCTTCCATTTCTTAAACCATGTGCAAACTAAGAAAGGTAAAACCAAGTGCAAAAGAAAGAAGCAAACTCTCTGAGGCTTCTAACTGTGAGGGTAAGAACTATGTTGAGGCTACATCCCTGAAAATATCAGAAAGGGATTAATATGACATAATTTCCTTCAAAAACAAAGATAAACAGAACATACAATAATATTGCAGAAGGGAAAATAAGGCCATTTAGATTGATATTTGGAGCATTGTTGTTGATGTTTTCCAATAAGGACATCCAGTGTTATAATTCACTCAATTTTCAATCAGATGAGGAACAACCTACAAACTTGCTCTCACACTGAAAACTACACAGTGGTGCCATGTGAAAACGTCATTGTGAAGTGAGTAGAATATTAGGAACCAAACAGGTAAATTTTAAATCTGAGTAAAATAACAAAATTCTTAATTGAGGAGACTTATTGAAGTGCTTGAAGAGTATACAACATGAACAACATATATTTTCAGAACTGGAACAACATAAATAAATTAGATGAAACTGATAATATCTGTGGAAGATTATTGCTCCAAACTTCAGAAGGATAAAATAGCAGAAATTAGAGCTATTGAATCTGAAAAAATCTGGAGTTTGTTGCTATCTAGTGCCTGTCTGGTACCTCATCAGAAATTGATTTTAACATAGGAATTATAGCATTTTCTCCCTCTTGGTATTTTATCTTAGCAACAAAAGGGTATGATTCTTACTACAAAAGAATAATACTGGACTTTGTAATTGCTTTGAAAGGTAATGACCAAAGTAAAATTCATGATGATGATGATGATGATGATGATGATGATATAACCCCCAGTGAGGCACTACCTTGACATGGTTGTGGGTCTTGTGTGCTCTAAAGAGGATAAGAGCTATGCCAGAGTTTCAACCATATTGGACAGGTCTCATCAGAGGAGCCAGAGGAAGAATGTCTCTCCCATAAAAATTGTGGTGAGATGTAATTTACAAAAACCCATACTGGATCGGTCATCACCTGGGTCAACAAGGACCTCACTAGGTATTCTAGTTCCTGGATATCTGGTGACAAGTGGGATACAGGACTCAAGACTGTTGGCTGAACAACCAGGGTCAGCAGCTGCAGAACTACTGGAAGAAAATTGTTCACCCATAGCAATTTTTTTTTTTTTTTTGTCTGCGCTCAGTCATTGCTGACCCTGCAGTGACTGCTTGGATGAGTCCTTGCAGTTTTCAAAGCAATTGTTTTTCGGAAGTGGTTTGCCAGAGCCTCCTTCCTAGAGCAGAGCCCAGCTGGCGAGCGCAGGAGGTGCGGTTTCCATTGCTTCGCACCCTTTTCGGGTGCGCATGGTTTTTCGTGCTTACCAGCAACTGCTCCCAACTCCTTTTTGCAAGGCGCCGCCAGCATTTTTCCTCCCACTGGAGTGAGAGTACCCATTTATCTATTCACGTGAGTTTTTGACCTGTTGGGTTGACAGGAACTGGGGAGGAAACAGGAGCTCACCCTGTTTAATGTGAAGGCTGGACTCGAACTGCTGAAGCGTCGACCATTTCTGGCCGGCAACTTTCAGCGTCATTAAGCCGCTGCACCACAGCGTCCCCCATATAGCAAATATACAAAGACTGAAAACAAAGAAATAATGTTTTGCTATTACAAATCAAGTCCAACAAAAAGAGGATATCTGAAAAGAATGCACCAGTTCTGGAAAGAACAATATCCAGAATCAGAAATAACAGAATAGAGGCTAATAGATCAACGCTGATTCATAGCACGAAATAAAGTATTCACAGAAGTAGAATTGGAAGAACTGCAAAGGTCTAACCAGGGCAAGGAAATCAAAGCTTTGTCAGAAGTACCTCAGACAGTAGAGCCTTCTTCTATGAAAGAACAAAGCCCTCTAACTAAAAAACAAGAGAGATTGAAACAAAGAATAACTGAGCATCTAGAACAGCACAAAAACAACAGAATAAGGTTGATTGCATTGAAGCTTGTTACAAAGAAAAAGCACAAGTATTAAACGATGCCAATACTATAATATCAAATATAAGCACCAGCTCACTGCAAGAAACAAGCCAACTAATGTACAGCACGGCTGCAGTTATAAATGAATATCTTGGATGCAAAATCATCAAACAAGAAAAAAAGCCAAACACTGCACCACCAAAATGGAAGACCAGGTTGGAAAATAAGATCAGCATGCTAAGATCAGATGCAAGCAAGCTAGAACTGATGAAAGAAAAGAAGCTGAAGAACAAAAAGACCAAAGAATACCTGATCAAGAAACATCACCTAGAAACAAGGAAGAGCAAGGAAGCACTGGAAGTAATAAAGCAGCAAATAATATCCATAGCGAAGAAGATCAGCAGATACGAAGCCCAAATTGCACAATATAGGCAGAATCTCCCATTTCAGTCAAATCAGAAATGTTTCTACCAATCCATCAATGGAGAGACTCCAATGAACCAGTCAACACCTGACAAAGAAGAAACAGTGCAGTTCTGGGCAGCTATGGGACAACCCAAAGAAATACAACAAGAATGCAGCTTGGATAAAGGAGCTAGATAATATACAAAAGAAGCTGAAATGAAATAACTTGTAAAAACAGTAAAATGGTGGAGAAAAGGGCAAGGAAGATCAAGAATTGGTCAGCACCAGGTAAAGATGAATTGCATAGTTTTTGGTTGAAATATCTGACTGCTCTGCACCCACTCATTGCCAGGCAGTTTAACAACATAGAGGTGAAATTGAAGATTGGTTAACATTTGGCAAAACCTACCTGATAATGAAAGATCCAGCAAAAGGGGCAGCACCAGGCAACCACAGGCCAACAATTTTCAAATTCCTAACTGGTGTGGTAGCTGATTCAGTCCAACAGCACCTAGCTAAAAACAAGCTCTTTTCCATCTGAGCAGAAAGGAAACTTCCCAAACAGCAAAAGGACAAAAGATCAGCTCCTAATTGACAAATTGATTTTGGAAAACTGTAAAAGAAGGAAGACCAACTTGAATATAGCTTGGATTGATTACAAGAAAGCATTTGACTCCTTGACACATAACTGGACAATCAAATGCCTAGAAATAAAGGAGTTGGTGGAAACATCAGAAGCTTTGTGTAAAGATCAATGGCACAATGGAAGATATAGTTGCTGGCCAATGGTGAGAGACTGGGAGAGGTTAACAAAGGAATCTCTCAAGGAGACTCACTATCACCACTATTGTTTGTCATTGCATTGATTCCCTGTCAACAATACTGAACAACTCAACATCAAAAACATCTGCCAGATTATCCCACTTCTTATACATGGATGATCTGAAGCTGTATGGAAAAGCACCATCTGAAATAGAATTGCTGCTCAGCCAAGATATTGGAATAGAGCTTGGACTGGACAGATGGGCCACCTGACCATCAACAGGGGAAAAATAGTGAAAACTGAAAGAATCAAGATGTCCAATGGAAATAACATCAAGAGTCTGTATGAAGAAGATCACTACAAATACCTGGGCATCCTTCAGGCTGACAACATCAAGCACACTGAAGTCCAGAAGAAGGTTAATAGTGAGCACATCATGAGAGTGAAGAAGATCTTAAAGTCCAAACTCAGTGGCAGAAATACCCATCAAGGTGATTAACACCTGGGCAATTCCAGTCATTGCATATACACCTTAAATAGTGGACTGCACTCAAGCAGAACTAAAAGCCCTGGATAGGAAGACCAGAAAAATAATGACAATGTATCATGCCTTTCATCCATGCAGTGAGATTGACAGACTCTACTTAACAAGCAGCATAGGTGGGCGTGGAATGTTACAAGTACACCAGACAGTTGAAGAAGAAAAAAGGCCATTGGAAGAATATCTGAAGGATAGTGAAGAAGATGCACTGAAGGTATTACACCATGAAGGCTTACTAAATACCAAAGAAACCATACTGGCCTATAAGAAAGACCAAATGAAGAATAGAAAAGAGACATGGCAAGGCAAAATATTACACAGCCAGTACACAAAAATATTAGCAGGAAAAACAGAGAACAGTAAGACAATGCTGCCTCTGCAAAGAAGCTGAAGAAACAGTGGACCACCTAGTTGGTTGCTGCAAGAAGATCACGCAGACTGACTACAAACAACAGCATGACAAAGTAGCAAGAAATACCATTTGCCTGCAAGCAAGAACTGGTGGGACCACAAAACAGACAAAGTAATAGAAAATGAAGAAGCTAAAGGGCTCCACTTCAAACACACCAGACTTAAAAATTGTTGATAAGAAAGACAAAAAAGTCTGGATTGTGGACATTGCAATACCTGGAGATAGCAGAATAGAAGAGAAAGAACTGGAGAAAATCCCAAAATATGGGTGGCATATAAATTTAATAAATAAATAAATATAAAAACCTGAAAATAGATGTAGAATGACTATGACAAAAGAAAGCAAAGATAGTACCAATAGTTATAGGCACCTTAGATGCAATCCCAAAACATCTGGAGCACCACTTGAAGACCATCAGCATTGACAAAATTACCATCAGTCAATTGCAAAAGGCAGCTTTACTTGGAACAGCTTACAACCTGCGACAATACCCTTAACACCATCAGACAACAACATCTGCCTATTCCAGGTCCTTGGGAAGGACTCAAATGGTGGATAAAAATGCCAAATCCAGTCTAAACATCTGGCTGTCTGTGCAACCAACCATAATATAATAATAAGATTTCTGTATGCATAGTCAGAATCCAGATTGAGTTACTCAATTAATGCTATACTTTAATAGCTCAAAATTAATAAATCCAGAAAGATACAGTGATAATTGAGGATCTCTTAAATATGTATTGTCAAAGGCTTTCACAGCCGGCATACGATGGCTGGTGTGGGTCTTCCGGGCTGTGTGGCCGTGGTCTTGAAGTCTTGTTTCCTAACGTTTTGCCAGCACCTGTGACCGGCATCTTCAGAGTGCAGGAGCACAGACAGGAGCAGTTCTCTCTGTGCCCAGGGTGAAGTGACCCTTCTGTGGGTATTTATAGAGATCGGGGGGGGGGGGTTGGGTTACTGAGTGGCTGCTTGTTTTGGAGTCAGCATCTGTGTGTATTTTCCTGGGGATTAGGCAGGGTTTTTTCTTCTACTGAATTGTTAACAAGGGGCTGCTGGGGGTGATTAGCAAGTTCATTGTGTGAACTGTTCACATGTCCTGGTGGTTGAGCTGAGTTTGTTGACCTTTTGCAGGCTGTATTTTTCAGGATTGGTAGCCAGGTTTTGTTGATTTTTAGACTCTCCTCTTGAGAGCTGAACATGCTCTCAAGCACACTGGACACAAAATCCTATTTGAAAACACAGAGATACTGGACAACACCAACAGCCACTATACCAGGCTATACCGGGAAGCCATTGAGATTCACAAACACCAGCACAGTTTCAATAAAAAGAGGTATTAAAACTTCAAACAGGTATGAACACTAGAGAGCAGAAAGACTTTGAATTTTAGGTATCTCTTTGCTGCCACCAAATAATTACAGCCCAGATATGCTAGGCCTAAACTCTAAATCAGTGTTGTCCAAACTTGGCCACTTTAAGATGAGTGGACTTCAACACCCAGAATTGCTGGCTGGGGAATTCTGGCTGGGGAATTCTGGGAGTTGAAGTCCACTCATCTTAAAGTGGCCAAGTTCGGACAACACTGCTCTAAATCTACCCCATAAACTAATTATGTGATGCAAACAGACTTGTTCACAAGGTTTTCAGGTCAGGATCTATTAAACCTAATGTTTTTATACTTATGAGTACTAAATTAGCCATATTAATTTGGGGTTATATTGAAACCACAATTAAGCACTTTAAACTACCATTAACATAAAACATAATATAAACAAATATGTGGAAATAAATTTATTTTAATGGGGAAAACCAGTACATACACTTTAAAAATGCTTAAATGGAGCTGAATACAGTTCAAATGCAGGTGAATAATTCTTTCCCTTTAAAAGCATACCCCAATGTATTTGGGAGGGAGGAACCAGATGATTTGTTTTGAGTTATCTAATTGAAGGGGTGGTGAAAGATGCAACACATGTATTACTTTATTATTTATTCTATAAAGATGCATGGTTATGTTTTATAACCCCTTTATTAACTAAATTTCCAGGTTGTACAGATTTATTTTATGTACAATTATTAGCTGACCAGTATGATTCAATTTCTTGGAATGCAGCCAAATATTCTTTTATTGTCTGTAAAATTTATCACCATCAACTGCATGGTGCATGCAAATAGATCATTTAGATATGGCTGTTTATTTGATTATTACTTTATTTTTACCAAATTTCATTTTATAATATTTTGGGTTTTTAAAAAAATCTGGGATGTTTTAATCTTTATGCATTTCTAAAAGGAATACTTGTCTCTGACTGTAATAATGGACTGTTATCTCATTAATAATTCACAACTAAAGTTACTATTTTAGGCCCACTTCCCTGGGAGTAAATTCCATTAAACTACATGATGCTTTCTCTAAGTAGACTCACATAGGATTATGCTGTAAAATACCTCCAGGAAGACTGGTACATATGCATCAAAAATTACTGAAAAATCTGTTTACAAACTATACAACTTCCTGCAACTAAGCAAGGAAACTTTCAAATAATGAATACTAGAAATTTTCTTTTGTTGTAATAAAATTCATCAGACAGGTTTTCATGGTATTAAAAAGAGGATCAGGAACTGTCAAGGATCAAATCAAAAGTAGATATTTACATTGTTACAATATGTGCTAAGACTGCATTCATACAATCAATAGTTTGTACCTTTAGTAGCTGCCACATAACAGATATTTACATTTTGTGCTTTGATACAGGAAAATGGCACTGGTTAGCTAAATACATGTTGTTTCAAGCTCAGAACAAAACAACTTTATTCAAAATGTTCCACTGGAGGAAAATTTAAAACATCCCAAGACCTCTGCTTCAACCTCAAAATATATGTATTTTGTTCTGAGATCAGAAACTCAAAGCAGCTTGTTTTGAACTCATATCCGCAGAATACTTGGGATAATGCTGCATGAGACTGCTACCTTTTATTTGGGGTTGAAATTGAAATTGCAAGTTTTATTCCATCTTAAACAGACTGTCAGGATACACACAACAGCAGTTCAAGATGTTTTATACATCCTACTTGACTCTACTATCAGTTCATGGGATCTAAAATAAGAATTTCAACGTCAAAGGTAAAATATCTACTTTTTCTGAGGATCTAGAGTGCCTTTCCACTCCCTGAAGAATTGTACAAGAGTGGCACCCTAGTTATGAGATAGGATTGGAAGTCTCCATTTTAGATCTTAGTTCAGTCACAAGCTCAATAAAGACTGAACGAAATGTTGTGCTGGACATTTCCAATGTAATGTATTATGGGCTCTCTTTGCTTAAGTGACTAGGTAACATAATGAACTGAGAGTGGCTATCTGAAGATCTGTTGATGGGAAGAAGGCTATTCTCCTTGATAGAATCAAGTTGGGATGCAGAAAAAACTCACACACACTGACAGTTGAGAGTGGGAATTAGATACTATTGCATGGGTGTGCTTGAAGGAGACAGCAGCTGGTATGGCATAATGCATTAGGCTAAAATATGACTTGCTAATTTCCTGGTTCAGTATGTTACATGAAGTTAGCTGGTTTCTGGAACCAGGGAATTGGGTTAATTCATCAGACCATGGTTCAATTAACTATGAGTTACTACATTGGCAAACACTGCCAGCCTGTTTCTGTCTTTCTCACACACTTATAGATATTTGGTGGATTATCCTTCAGGGAGCATGAAGCTTAGATTCATAGTTCTTGACTGTCTGTTGGTATCCTGCATACACCTCCAACTTAGTGTGATATGGGCAAAAGTACGTTGGCTTGCAAGACAGACTGTTTGACCCAATTACCCTTTTTCCCAATCTCAGATAATGTTATTACCCCCACAAAAACATAAAAACAAACTCTCTTGTTTCAGACAAGTGTCTCAATAGTGGCAGTCCCAAACAGGATCCTTCAACTCAGAAACAAGCAATTACAAATTTCTCCATTACCCCCAGGATATGCCCAAATCATGGCCTTGGGGATAATTACACCAGTTTAAAGAACTATTGCTCCAGATTATAGATCCTAGTTTTCACTGAACAGTATGAGCATGCTTGTAATAAAACTTAGCTTTGATTGGACTTGTGGCATACTGGCAAAAATGTGCCAAACCTGATAAATACAGTTCATACTGGTAGCAGGTAATGCTGTACATGGGGTACAACTAAGGATGATAACCTTGCTTCTAACTTTTCTATATTTAAAGGCATTATCCAAAAGGCTTGTGGATGACCTTTGGTGAAACCAGGATAGGGATAGTGCAACACTCCTACTTGTCCTTGATCTGTCAGTGGCTTTCACATATCATCACTTATGATATCCTTCTGGACTACCAATGGGGATTAGGAATGGCACAGTGACTTGCTCCACACAATGTTAGCAGGGAGGAGAGATTGAGCCAGAGACTACTGATATGTAGGATTGATACTATCACCCTTTGAGGCCTTTGGATGAGGTTGGGAGTTAGGTAATCAGCATGCTAATGATACCAAGTTGTTGGGTTGACCAAATGATGTTGTCAACAACTTGTGCCAGTTCTGGAGGCTGTGTAAGTCTGGATTGTGAGGAACAGGCTCAAGCTTACAACTAGACTTGAGTGGCTGTGGTTATTTGGATCACCCTGGTCTGGAGATGTTCCACCTTTAATCCTCAGTAGGAACACATTTCCTCCTTTGGTAGTGGAGCATAATTTGGGGACCTTCCTGGACTCATAGCTCTTGCTTGAGGAATATGTGTCAACTGTGGCTAGGAAGGCTTTGGCACACATTCATTTAGTGGGCCAGTTTTGCCCAAACCTAGACTGGAAGGACTTTAGGACAGTTACTCATGCTTTGGTCACCTTGCATTTAGACTATTTCAGTGCACAGGACTGCCCTTCGAGACCATCAGAGAAGCTGATCCAGAACACAGTGGCACGGGCAATTAGGGGCATTCCATAACATGTCCAAATAATACCTCTGCTTTGTGAGCTGTACAGATTACCAGTAGGCTTCTGAGTACAATTCATGGTGCTGGTTATCACCGTTCATAGCATAGAATCTAGTTTTTTTGAGGGACTGTCTGTTTCCCATAGCTTTTGCCCATCCTATAGGATCAGGCAGAGTCAGCATGCTCCACATCTACCAGCTAAACAGTGTCATCTGATCAAATTCAGGAACCAGTCTTCTCTGTTGCAATGGCTTCCCTCTAGAATAATGTCCCTGTCGAGATTTGTATGGCCTCCATTTTAACCCTATTCAAATGAGCCCAATATGACTGTTTCACCAGGCCTTGCATTAGAGTGGGTGACAGACCCTTGTGGAGATGTTTGTTCTGAAATAATTGGTGTTGTTCTTCTGGACATTTGTTTTGTATCATTTTGTATTATATTGTTTTAAATTGTTTCATACTATATACCATCCATAGTCAAGACCGAGTCAGGTAGATTTAAAATAAAAGTCTGTTTTGAATATGTACACATAGCAAAAGGATTAATATTAAATCTGAAAGCATGTTTGTATATGATGAAAACATTAAGATAATTAGTGAAGGATATAAAGAAAATGAAAGATTCTACATGTGGAATAGGCCATATTTTTGGTAGTGTAAGAATGTAAGGGGGAAAAAGGAAAGAAGAATAAACAAAGAAACAAACGTAGAGGTAGAGTAACTGCTAGAAAACAAAGTAAGAATCCTCTGTGGAAAAAGTATTAGAGGATAGATTAATCACCTAAAAGAATAAATGGAAATTGGAGGGAAAGAAAGGATGCTGTTTGGAACACAGGGGAAAAATTATATTACAGAGGATTATGGAGTCATACTAATGTAGGTATGACAAAGTATAGTTGGTAGAATGATAAAATGAAAGTGCTGAGGATTAGAAAAACAATGCATACAGCAGAATTATTGCTACAAAAAATAGGATAAAGTAAGGTATTTTATAATATGTATATGGAGAAAAGGAATATTGAAAAAATGTAGTCAAATACAGAAAGAAATGGTTAAGATTTTTAAAAAGCAGATAAAATAGAGAAAGGTTTCAACAGAAATAAAAAGCTAAACAAGGATCTTCCAGGTAAATCAGTAGAATTAAAAATAATATAGATGAAATAATTTAAGAAGGAACTGAAGTAAAGGAGTGCTGGAAGAGTATGCTAGAGATGGGTATAAAATGATATATTAAATAATCAAATTGAAACAAATATTTTAGAAATTAGTCTCCAAGAAAAAAAAAATGAGAAGAAAGTCATAAATGCTATGAGAATGTTAAGAAGTATGGGGGGGCGGGGGGGGGGAATAAACACCACAGAGGCTGCAGGTGTAGATAGCATAACTGGGCATAGATTATATATGGATGCTTATGAAGTGCTTGTGCAGCTTGTTCAACAGCTGTATCTGGCAACTGTAATAATGTTGTTATTAGAAGGGGGTAGGTAACAAATAGGAGACTGATTTGTTAAATGTGTCTGGGAAGATCTTTGCCAGAATCCTGACTGAACAGGACAAGAGGTAATAATGAGCAAAATTTGGGACATGCAGTGGAGCTTTATGGTTGGTAGGGGATCTCAGATGAATTTTTGCCCTCCTCATACATTAAGAAATGTATGAATATGAGAAGATCTATGATATATTGTTGACTTAGAAAAAGTGCATGATAAAGTGAATAAGATTGGGTTATGGAAAGTTCCGGGGGATGTGGTGGCGCAGCGGCTTAATGACGCTGAAAGTTGCTGGCCAGAAATGGTCGACACTTCAGCGGTTTGAGTCCAGCCTTCGCGTTAAACAGGGTGAGCTCCTGTTTCCTCCCCAGTTCCTGTCAACCCAACAGGTCGAAAACTCACATGAGTAGACAAATGGGTACTCTCACTCCGGTGGGAGGAAAAATGCTGGCGGCACCTTGCAAAAAGGAGTTGGGAGCAGTTGCCGGTAAGCGCGAAAAACCACGCGCGCCCAAAAAGGGCGCGAAGCAACGGAAACCACGCCTCCTGCGCACGCCAGCTGGGCTCTGCTCTAGGAAGGAGGCTCTGGCAAACCACTTCCGAAAAACAATTGCCTTGAAAACTGCAAGGACTCGTCCAAGCAGTCACTGCAGGGTCAGCAATGACTGAGCGCAGACAAAAAAAAAAAAAAAAATGGAAGGTTCAGCACAAATATGGAATTGCAAGTTGGTGGTAAATGCAGTAGGAATGGCATATAATGAAAATAAAGCATATGTGAGAACAAATTGAATTTTAGCAAATAGTTCAACCCTGAACATGGAGTACAATGATGTGCAATGTCCCTTGATTGTTTAATGTATTTATGGATACATATACAAGGAATGCTTCCAGTAACTTCAGAAGTGGCTGGTCAGGGATGTCAATGTACATGTACCTTTGACACAGACACCTTATTTTCAGCTGAGAACTTGCATTATTTCCAATGAATATTAGATTGAATGATGCAACAAGTAGTGTTTGTCAGGGGAAATGGAATGAAAAATTGCTGAGGTGGAAAAACTACGGCAAGTTGATTAATTTTTGTACCACTATAGAATTTTTAGTAAAGGTAGGGAAATGGATAGAGAAATTTTAAGATGTGCAAATGCTGGAATTTCTTGCAAAAATCATTGTCAAATGTTTGTTGAAGGAAGCAAAAATAGTTACGAATAAGAACGTGCTTCTGTCCACTTTATTATAGGAAGAGTGAGCTGGGTATGTTAGGAGTAACTAAAAAGTTTGTATGGTAAAACAAGAAAAGACAGGACCAAGAATGAATGACTGCTGAATAAATGTGAATTGAACAGAAAAATGAGTGACAAAATGAAAGAAGCACATTGAGGCCACGTAGAAAGAAGGAATGATGATTGAATTCCAGAGAAGGAGGAGAAAGAGCACTGAGGTGATGAAATCAGAAAAAAGAGGTACAAGTTTAAAGATCAAAACGTAGTGTATAAAACAGTGCATGGAGGTGATAGAAGCAAGGACAGCTTAAAAGGAGAGAAAGGTATGGAGAGGTATAGTGAATTATGTTACTATCAATGCATTTTAGCTATGTTTCCCTTTTTTTCCTGTCTCATGCCTTTAATTTCTGCAGCTATTTCCTACTTGAGTTATGCATTCTACATAATGTTCTTACAATGGGAGCGAACAGTATGATGGTCTGTATATCATACATGTATGCTGTTAGTAAATCATGCACTGAAGGTTATTTTGTTTATTGACCATTTGTTTTGTATGTCCCCTATTTCAGTCTGAAACTAACTTTTGTACAACTAAATGCTCCATTTTAAATAATGGTATGTTCTTTGTCTTAATTTGTGTCACCCTGACTTGTATCTTAACCCAGTTAAATCTCAGGGAGGTGATATATGTCACATGCACACATATGTTCAATAGCACCTCAAGGAACGGATAACTAACCTAATCAAATCAAATAACACCAAGATAGGAAATGAGGAATGCATTAAGTAAAACCAGCATAGTGTTTCTATCATTGCTCCTTATCCATTATCCTCTTTATAATGTGTCACTTTTTTTCCTCCTGTGTACAGTCCTTTTATTTATTTTCCCTTTGTAAACCCAATAAATCTTTTGTAAACCCAATAAAATACCTCAGAAGAAAGAAAAGACAAGCACTGTTGCTGCTGCTGATTACTTGTAATTACAACCTGCAGGTTTGGGAAAGAGGTACAGAAAATTGACAAATCACAAGAGGGGGATTAGCAACTAAAAATAATTAACCCTCTCCAAACAAGGATATGCTAATGTGCTAGGATTACCACATTAAACTTTAACAGAACCACACTGTTAAGAGGTCCAAGCCATGACATGCGGTATTTATGCTAACAGGTAAACTATAGTGTACAAATCTTCACACACTTCCAATTATCCAGTTACCCATTGTGCTCGACTATAACGTAGCAACTATAAGATTTGGACTTAGTGCAGTAGGTGAATTCATGCTTTATGTCTTAATGTTATATGTGAAGCAAGTCCCTGTGGTTTGCACAGTGATACTGCAATCTGCAAATGCAACCAGTTTTATCAGTAATTATTCCTGTATCATCTCAGTTCTTTGCCTTTTGAAGACGCCATTTTAGACTTGCCTTTCTATGCCAGATCTGTAGAAGTCAGTTGCCTGAGATGGAGAGAGACTATTGCAAAACTAAATATTACAGACAGAATTAGCCTTTGATACATGTGATGAAAGGTTGAGGAATTTGGAAATAGTCTGTTTTTTGACAACAGAGAATGTCAAAGTTCTATTTCCAACTCTGAAAATGTTGAAGGAGATAAACAAATATCATAATAGAATGTTGCTAAAAGTGTGGCTTACTATGATTAACAATCTAGGATTGTACAACATGCTAAGCACAAATCAAACAAACTACATTATGGCTAGTTACAAAATGTGAGCCCAACTATCCTGTGTGTATAGACATCTAGTACAAGCCTCAATGTTATCATATGCATCATTACATCAAACAAATATCATAAATTGTGCATCAATCATGACTGACATGAATTACATAATTCATGTAATTTTATGATGATATCATGACACATTTGACATCACTTGCCCCCTGTTGTCCTCATCCCACATATATCCATGTCTGTATGAAAGAACGATGCAAGTATTATCTAGGAAGGTTCATATATCCCTTTAGCCAAAATCCTTCAAATGGCTTTAGCCAAACCAATAAGCTCCTAGTCTCGGACTTCCATTTGTTATACCATATCTGACCCACAGTTATTGTAGTTATATTTATTAATACATTTTAAAATATTAGATATTCAGTGTATAGTTTCCTATATAGGAATTATATAGAGGTCCTATAATATAATCAGATGTTTTTAAAACTTATACTTGTTCCAAATTAAAGAACACATAAATAACATCTGGATAGTCAGATATATATGCATGCCTCTGGTGTATATAGTGTTAGGTGGATATGACTGGTGATAGAAATCCTGCATTCCACTGTGTCACTTAAGATTCTTATGTATTATAGGGGACAATCAAAGCTTAAATCATTCAGAAATAATGTAACAAAAACTCCTTTACTGCAGTTCTATCATCACTTTTTAATCCATGGGAGTGCAGACATCCTGGTGCTCGGTTGAATTAAATTTTCCAGGCAGGAGTTCCTAGAAAGCAATATTTTATATAACAAAGTGTTTTTCCTTTGATTATCATTTTTGTAATTCAGTTTAGAAAGAATACATGGTGATAAGCATTCAGCACAGTGGATTTGAATTTTGAGAACCCAGGATGTTAACTGCTAGCAGCATAAACTACCTCAAGGCAACTTGGCTGATATGTTAGTACTGTCATGTTCAATAATTGTGTATATGTGTGTGTATGTGCATGAATGTGTGTGTGAATGCCACAATATCAAATAAAATCAGTTTATATCTGTAGAATTGTTCTGGTGTCTAAGAAAAGAAAAATTGGGAGGCTGGAGTAAGGAAAAAAAATTCTTGAATTACTCATGTAATATTTCTTTAAAAAAATACATATATTAGATCTTTGTATGCTGCCCAGAGTTACTGTTATGATATGGGCTACCATATAAATAATTTAAATTTAAAAATACACAAATCTATTAAAGTTGTATCTGTAAAGTTATTACAGTTCCTGTGCCTGTAGCCTTAACAGCATTTCTTGAAAATTTCAATCTTCTGGTTCCTTTGTCCCACACTTGACAGAAACAGCTGTGCCAGAACTAAAGTGGAATGATGAAATACCTAGATGTATATTGCATTCTGTAAATTTAACCTTCCCACACCTTACAGCAGTGTTCCTCAAACTTGGTAACTTTAAGATGTGTGGACTTCAACTCCCAACATGCTGGCTAGGGGAATTCTGGGAGTTGAAGTCCACACAACTTAAAGTTGTCAAGGTTGAGAAACACTGCTCTTCAGACAGTATAAATCAGAACCTGAGGCAGACTATCACTTCTTTAATCTAGTTATCCAAATGACCACCATCACTTAGTTTTTAATCTTCTGGATACTCCCCAGAATGAATTAGTTAACTAGTGTGTTATTTAAACAGGATGGTCTAACTAGGCAGAGCAGTAGGTAGCTCAGCAGTGAGGCTCTGAAATCCTGAAACCAGGATTCACTTTAAAGAACACTTGGGAGATTTTCCTCCTGGGCTCTCTCCAAAAGTGTGGGCATCAGCTCCCAGAATTCTTAACTATGGCCATACTGGGAGGAATTCTGAAGTTAACCCATACACCCAAATGCTGCCCAGGTTGGTGAAGGCTATCATAAGGCAAGGATAAGACCTTTGTGACATAAATGAATTAAAATTAAAATGAGGGATAAAACCAACACAAAAAACTAGAAGAGTAAATTAGCCAGCATTATCTTTAAAAGATTTATGCAAGCTATGTTTTTGATGGAGGTGGCTGGGAAATGCATCTGTATTTTCACCCATAATTTGTTCCTCTGACTAATGTTAATTATTGGTACAAGAATACTTCCTTTTATATTTTATGTTTATAGCTCTGAAATCCAAATAAATGTTTGATAGGAGGTCTGACCAGAACCAAATTATTAGCCTGCTTTACAGTTACATCTGCTCAGTATGTTTGTTTATGTAAGACAAAGGAATCATATATTAGAAATGCTAGGATAATTATCATTAGAATCTTGTTTTTTGTTAACAGTAATTGTCAAAATTTGCAAACTTCTTTACAAACTAGACATAAAAAGCTTGTGGGTTTTTCTTTTTTTTTAATATTAAGTATGGGAAAAGCAAAATTGAGAAAAGCTGTCTGGCCTTAAAAAGAATGTTGAACCATGCTGTTAGTGCAGAAATAAGGTTACCATCTTTTTTTTTTTTAATCACTCTTCCTTTTTAACAACTATATGGCAGATAAAACAAAGAGCTGTATATACTTGGGTTAGGTGTACCTAAAACCATGGAGTACAGAAATCCAAATTGCAGCATCTGAGATATATAGCTTTCCAGCCTCTGATTGGACACATTCAGTAAAGGGGACTCACCACCTCTTTTGGTAATTGGTTCCACTATCAAACCACTCTTACTGTTAAGACTTATTTTCCTACCATTCAACCATAATCTGCCTTCTTGTAATTTAAGTCCATTATTCCATGTCCTGCACTCTGGAATGATACAGAACAGAATCGTTTTGCATATTTAACATGAAAGCAAAGAGGGATGAACTATTTGCTTGCTTTAGTTTTTCATAAGTATTAAACAAACAGAATATAAACACTTTAAATGTAGGAGAAGCAAAAGTGGGCGATATGTCCATTTCTGAGACCAGCAATTCTGTTTTTCATACATGGAAACATACACCTTACTCTCCTTTTCTCTTTCAATATATTTACTTCATTTTACTTCTTGATTTCCTGCTTTCAGGAAATGTTCTGTTTCTTTGGTTCATCGCTACATAGAAAAATGTACGCATGTTATCTTGCTTGAAAGTAGTTGTGAGCAGTTTTTCTACTGCACACATGAATGGGATAACAGTTGGGTGTAATTCATGTCTAATGCAAGGTAAGAGAGTCAATTTTGTGTAGTGATTAAAGGGACCGGGCTAGAAATCAGACACGATGAACTCTAGTCCTGCCTTAGGCATGAAGTTGGTGGGGTGATTCCCACTCAGCCCTAAGAAGAAGGCAACAGCAAACTACGTCTGACAAATGTTGCCAAAGAAAAGTCCATGAACTTGTCCGTGTGATTGTCAACAGTCAAGACTGACTCAAAGACACAAGTGTAATGCAAGATAAACATAAGAAAAATTCATTACTCTTTACATGTACTATATTTATTACCTATATAGAAAGTCTTTATTTTGTACGGAATGTTCAGAATAGGAAAAAAAAAAAAAGATAAACTCTATAAAGTGAGAGGTGTATACACTTTATAGAAGCTGAGTAAAATTCCAGTATCAGATATGTGCTTCAGTTCCATATATTGTTAATGTTTGAAATGTATATGTATGTATGTTTACATACACAAACATATACTAGCATCCATAATGGCTAAAAACTTTAATTGCCCAAAAATCCATAACATTATCTGTTTAGTTTCTCCATACATTAGATTGTGAAGTAATGTAGGATGATGCTACAAACAAGTGATTACCACTGTATATATTCTGAATTGACTCTGGTCGGGAAAACAGCAGGACAGAAAGGGTATATTACACAACAGAAATTGCTATATGGATTAGAAAGGTGATGGATTCCATCATATATTTTGGTCATGGTCTTTATTGTCAGTTATCCAACATTCATAGAAGCCATTCACTGAAATCTTTTCTAACTGAAATAACTAAGCCAAATTATAAAGTATAATTCAAAAAACAAAAATAAATGAACCAAAAAATAACTGAAAGGAAGAGGAGAAGAAACAACAACTTTATACACATATAGAGAGGCAAAGACAGAGAGAGTGAGAGTGAGAGAGTATATTGAACACTTCAAAGGATGCATAAAAAGGCTGGGGGATGTTGAATTGTATTTCTAAAATTTGTAGCCTGTCAAAGCCCAAAGAACTCTATTTTTCATGAAAAATAAGAAGTATCTAGAAAGATCGATTAATTCCAATGGAAAAACTGCATACATACTGATTTTTTTTTAACCATTGCCATAGTCAATATGATTCTGTGTGATCAAAGTTTAACTGTTGTTTAAGGCTGGAGTACTATCCTACCTTTAATTATGTATTCATAGAAATCTAGCAGGAAGACAATGCTATGCTATGCTATCCAAAAGATAATATAGGCTGGTTATAGTAATATTGTCTCTCCCTAGCCAGCGCAACTTGTTAAAAGAGAGTACCTGCAAGACTAGCGCAACTTGTTAAAAGAGAGTATTCTACCCTGAACCATCATTGTCTCCACCTTTACTCTTTTTATCTGTACATGTAATTATAGCTTGTTTGCTTACCCTTCCCTTATGTATGAATCATGTGGAATTACATAGTTGGATTCTTGATTTAATTTTCATAATTTAATTAGGATGTATTTTTATGCATGCCAGGAGACAAGGAATTATGCATATCCATGTTACAGATGAAGGCTATGGAGACAGTGCACTGGGCAGGCAAATAAGAACTATTCTATATTCAATAAGAACCTTACATTTGACCTTACGCATAGAACCTCCGATAATTAAATAGTCCATAACTTTGAATCAATCATAACAAACTAAACCAGAGCCTGTACTTATTGAAACCACACACACACAGGTTTCTATCACATTTGCTTTTCCTCAGTCCTTCACTTCCTTCTCATTTCTCTCTAACTTGTCAGATATAATTAGCAGTTGTTGAATGAATTGATCATCTAATTTCCTTCTCACCCTTGGATGCATTTAATCCATTAGCTGATGATTTGTAGAGACTTGAGCGTTTTTTCTCCTGGAAACATTTCTTTGCCTGCACTACATCAATAATTATATTTACTAAATCACCATCATTTCGTGATTGCCCATCTTGCCTTATTCATGGAATTTTCAACAAGCATGTTTTGCATTTCAGTTGTTTAAATATCACCTTGAAAGACACATCTCCTTTCATTTACTAATGGCCATACCTGCTACCTAATGATTTTCTTGTTCTTGATAAAAGTTCAACAGATAACATGAACCTCTTTTTATATTTTATGCAATTATTTATTTCTTCTTTGAAATTGAAGTCCTTTCTTTTTTTTTAATTAGTTACAGTTTCAGTGCTCTTATAATTAACTTTGCTCCCTACTCATTCCATAAGAGGTTTTTTATTGTAATAATTATAGAATAAGTTCTATGGTACATTATAATGGTAGACTGAAGCTCTTCTCCTTAGTATCTGGAAAAACAATTTTGATTGCCCAACATTCACATCTTTAGATCCACACATCCTTTTTTTTTTCTTTTTTCCCCTCTTCCCAATGTTGGAACTCTGGCATCAGGGAAATAAGGATTCACAGAATTTTTCTGGGGGCTCTGAAATCAGATCGCCCCTAATGATGGATTTGTTTCCCAAGCCTCAGGAAACAACAGATAAACTCCTATGTGTCTAGACCAGTGTTTCTCAACCTCAGCAACCTTAAGATGTGTGGACTTCAACTCCCTGAATTCCCCAGCCAGCATGGGTGGCTGGCAAATTCTGGGAGTTGAAGTCTACACATCTTAAAGTTGTTGAGGTTGACAAATGCTGATCTAGACTCTCTTGTGTGCTAAATTACAAAAGGCAGTGTGCCTTGCGATACAAGTAGGACATTAGGAACCAATTCTAAGTATACAGCTTGCCCCTTAAAACTTTAAGCCCGACATTTTCATAGTCTTTTTCAAATTGCACCAGAATGACCAGAATCTCCACTTGTTAAGGTTTTGATGATTAGACAGGATAGATTAGAGAAAGAAGAGAGCCATGTTGTAACCTTAGAGTAAGAGGTAAATTTATAATTGTACTTAAAACTGATGTAAAGAAGATCAGAAGCCACTTCTTTGTATCTCTTTTCTATTTTTCTTTTTTTCTTTTACTTTTTCTTTCTTTCTTGAGCTTTTAGTTCTCTCTTTGATTTCTTTCTTTTTATTTTTTCTTCCTTACTGAATATTAGTTTATATTAGTTTTTACCCTTGTATTTAAAACTTTTAATAAAATTATGTACCAAGGCATATAGAATCAGGGTCACGTAGCTTCTTTTTTGGCAAAATTTCTTACAAGAGTAATTTCAAAGCTGCAATAGAAAAATTAGGTAAGTTAAATCAAGATATCTAGCTTAATCTTTCACAAATCCCACTGTAAGCTAAATTTCTAAGAGTTAGAGGTTTAATGCTATTTATTTATTTATTTATTTATTTATTTATTTATTTATTTATCCGCCCAACTCAAACAACATAACTCTTGGCAGTGTACAAGAAATGCAACACAAGGAAACCAACACAAAAAACTAAAACCAGCCAACAACCAATTTTCCCTTATCTGGGCCAAAAGGTCCTAAATGGATTGACAGTGCCTTTAAGACTTCATGTATACTATCATTAATACAACAAAATTGGAAGTTGAATGGACTTCTCTACCACATGAGACTTGGAATTATAAAAATATCCAATTTGACTTCATATCAACTCTATAAACACATGAACCTTTTGCAAGTAAACATATAGAAGTGTGTATTGCTTCTGCTGCTTTAGCAGCCTAGCAACTGTGGTTCCTAGCCCTTTCTTTTCTTTGCCTTTTGTTCCTCTTCATCCAAGGAGATACAAGTTTTATATGCTACAAAATATGCCTATGTAACTAATGATACATATATCATACCTACCTAATGATACTTAACTAATGATCTCGTATATGCAACTGGAACTATTTGTATCATTATGTGACAAGATGTGTCCACTCAGCCTTCCTATCAACAGTGCATCAATTTCAAATGGGTCCAAGAAATGGTATGCTGGGTGTGAAGTTTCACATCTGGATGTGCCAGTAAATTTAAGCACTCCAGACACTTAGCCCTTATTCAGCCATAGGCTTGACTCACCTGAAGATGTTCAGATAAGATTCAGTTAAAGTTAGAAGTTTTACTGCCGACAAAATGATGTCTTAAACATAATAGTTGATTTGCCCACTGCAGTGCAAAGATATCAGATCCTTAATTTAGATTTGTGCTCTATGGTTTAAACTCTAGATTTTTCCTCCCACCTTTCCAAGTTAATGGGTACTTGGCCGATCTGTTTCACTCAGGGCCTCCTAATTTCTGTTCTTGCTTCTGTTTTAATAAAGTTTGCTCCATTTGAGAGCCAACCAAAAACTGCAAGATGTACTTTTCTGAAAGTATTAAATCAAGAGAAAATTATAGTAATTAGACACTACATCTATGGTTCATATCATTTTTATGTTCCTGAATCAAGTAGGAATGACATTTACACTAAAAAAAAAAATCTGCTGATTTGAATTTATAGGTTATTGAGAACTAAGACTTCAGATTCATTGTTCATTCATGCAGACAAAACTAAACTTTCAGCATTCCATCTTGTTTTCCCATACATTGATGCTAGGCTGCCATTAAGGAGGCATAAAATGTCCTGAAATATTCTTGAGACACGACACAGAGAAAGCTGTAAAACAGCCTAAATGCAGAAAACATCTAATTATAGTTCAGGTCTGTTGAGGTAAATCAGCCAAGATCATTCTGATTTAAGGAATCTGTATACTTACTGTCATTTATCCAAAGGTGCGCAGTACTTATTGAGATTTCATTGTCATAGGGAAGGTGGTCTTTGGTGTTTTTCAATATTAAATCAATATTAATTTTATTTATTTATTAATTTTATTTCAAAAGTTTTATATAGGAGCTCAGATACCCATTACCCTGATATGATTGCACAGTCTAACTCAGCCATCTATATCCCTTCAGTTAAAAAAACACCTGACCTTCTTCCAAGGTAGAGATGGAGAATCTGAAGGAATAATTGCTTCAGGCTAGGAATGGATGAATTACTATCTATTTTCATTTGTTTTCATTTATATATTTTTTCAAACCTATTGCACTGTAATCTGAATGCTTAGTATGAAAATTCACAGGTTTTGTCATATGCATTTTTCTTTAATGCATGCCTATCATAAACTAACCCTTCAGGGTTCGTCCACCTTTGTAAAAATATCTTTACTGGCCATCTCTCTATTTCCAGACATTGTTCAAAGAAATGGCTATAAATATACTGTATATGATACAATTTATAAACAAGTTACTTAAAGACAGTACTCCTTATCATGGCTAAGATTTACTGTAATAACCTTGGACAAAGCCTTTCTTCTAGTTGCACCACCATGGGAAATGTATTTGATGGGGTTGCAATAGAAGGTATTCTTGGTGCTGCTCTCAAACTTTGGAATTCTCTAGTCAATAAAATCATTTTTATTTTGCTTGCCTTTGACCAGCAGGGTTTTAAATTCATTTGAATTATGCACATCTCTGAATTTTACAATTCAGTTCTTGACTCTGAAGTTAATGACAAAAATGTGCATAGGTGGGGCATTTGTGAATAAAAGTCCTTATATTGAGGAAAATTGCCTGGAAACTTGTATGTATGTACGTATGTATGTATTTCATATTTCCACCCACGAAAGTCACGGAAGTTACTTTCTTTATCTTTAGAAAGATAAAACAACTGAAGACGGCAGTAAACACAGTAATAAAGCAGACAGTTACATACGCTATTCATCAGTGAAACCATCTTCTAGAACAAAATCATGCCACAACACTAATATTTAAACAGCCCTACTAGTGAAAGGCAAACAAAATAAAAATAGCCTAATTTCCCAAATAAAGAACTAGAGCTAGTCTGTAGGGAATTAAAGTGCTCCATCTCAGATGGACAAGGTGGCATAAGAAGAAGAAACTATGTTCAAATCACAGCAGGAAAAGGTACAGTTCAGAGAAGTCACATTTGCAATGGCAGGCAGATGAGCTAAGACCAACATTGTTTCTGCTCTCAAAAAATGAGAGCATTGTCTGTCTTGTTCTGGCAAGAGGCAACCAGGGAGTGCATATATGACCTTAGATTTACCTGATAAGTAGATGAGGAAATCCAAGTTATCATCTTGTCTGATTATCATCTGGCCTGCTTAATTCCTATGGAGACACATCATGGAATCACCATGGGTGGTCAACTTTCTGTTGACAAGTTCAGATTTTAACTCCGAACAATCCACATTGACATTCCTATCCAGAACCCTACTTAAATAAAAATGGTATGGAAAAAACTAACTTTAGCTTCATCCAACACTGTTGATAAAAGAAAAAAAGAAAAAGCCATTGCAGTAATAGAAGCTGTGAGTGCACTATTATGTATTCAGACCGTGGTGGATATTATTCTTTTCCCAGAAAAGTCTAAGTGAGCATGTCCTATTTCAAAATTTAAATTTTGCTGGCAATTGACCAAATAAACATTATTACTACTATTATTACTTATCTTCCAATAGAAGAGAATATATATAGCTCAGGGTTGAACTGGAGTCCTTGGTGCTCTCTGAGCTTGGCTGTTTGCTTGCAGATGTTTCATTACTCAACTAGGTAATCATCAGTGCTAATGAGTGTGGGGTTTACTCCTTGTCTATATATAGTAGCTTGCCTTGCCAGTATTGGTGGGGGTGTGGTTTTCTTCTTGGTAGTTCTTTGATTAGGGTATTGTTTTCTCCAGCAGCCTACACCCAGATAAGCAGGGTTTAACACCAGACAAACAATCAAGCAGAAAAAAAATACCCTAATCAAGGAACTACCAAGAAGAAAACCACCCCCCCACCAACATTAGAAAGGCAAGCTACTGTATAAAAACCGGGAGCAAATCCCACACTCACGAGCACTGATGATGTTACCTAGTCGGGTAATGAAATGTCTGCAAGCAAACAACCAAGCTTATGCTACATATCTTATTTTTAAAAATTCTTAGAAGTGGTCTGGATGAGACTGCTTATTTTTGCAGAGAGTTTTGCTTAGCCATTAATTTTCTTCAGTGACTGTAGAATCATGGATATATATTTATGTAGGTGATAAGGGGAAGTAAAAAGTGCAAAGAGAGCATTTGCTTGCAGTGCTCATTAGCATTTAATGCTACATAAGACAGTGGAAGACCTGCAGAGTTTTTATGAGAGAGTGTGAAAACAAGAGCACATAATGATCACAAGTCTGCAAGAATATGAATATGACATCAAGTTGCTATATATACTAACAGAGCACTACTTGTGAAGACATACTGTCCTGAAAATGGAAGATCTCAAAATCTTAATTCAAAATGATGCCAGGCTTATAGTGGCATAAACTGGTTTTAAAATATTTCCCTCTTGGTATGATAGATCAGGGAGGGGAGAGAGTCCTACAGGTGTAAATCTGCTCCCAGTTAGTCCATACATCACCCATCCTAACTTCTTTTTACTTTTTATCCTTGACAGAGCCTTTAGGTTAGAAAAGGAAGAGTCTCGGAGGGTTCTGCAGGGGGTAGAAAGGAATACCAGCCCTCAGGGTTATTTCTCCATGGCCCCTGAGACACACTCACCACGTACAGCTGTAAAAATTCAGTTCTATTGTGGGTGACCTCATAAAATCTGTAGAAACGCTGTTTCTACAGTAATTAATTTGAATAAAAATCTCCATATGATATATTTAATAGCAGAAAAACAATGTTAGTTGTTTTCTTGCTGTTTTTATAATGCTCTTTTCTAAGAACAGGGTCACATTTTGCCACTTAACCTAGCTTGTTTGATGATATTCTGTTTATTCTCAGTTCAGTATATTTATTATCAAATGTATTGCTAGCCTAATAAGTTAATATATTAAGTTTTGTAATCTTCTCTCCAGCATTCATTCTCCATCTTCTGGTTTTGGCTTTTTCCTTTTCCTCTCTTTAGTTTTATTTCACTCTCTTCCTCTAATAGTCTCCCCAAGTGATGGCTAGCTATCTCAAATTCAAGACAAGCTGTCTCCGCTGACAAACACAGTTGTCAGTCATGCTGCTCACCAGAGGGAGAAAGACAGTCTCTACAGTGCACACCTACTGGCTCCATTCGTTTTCAGGGGCTGGATATGAATCTGTCTGCCTCAAACTTTTTTAGAACATTTGATTTACACTGTGACTTTAGGGGATCAAAACCTAAAGTAGGATGAGGTACTCTTACATTGGATACCCATTAAACTGAAGTACCATATGTATATGTGTTTCCACGACCATTCATAAAGTTAAAACATCCTCAGTGTGTCATACAGTCTAATCCTTTGTACACTATTTCCTTTTTCTCCAGCAGTACCTGTTAATCTGGTTTTCTTTCTTTCTGTTCTTGTGAGAAAAAATTGTCTTTTCTTTTCTTATTAAGTTCTGCCACTCAGCTGCCTCATTTTCTCTTTTATCCCTTGAATCTTTTTAGCAAATGATCAACAAATAATTGGTTTGCAGTGATGGGGGGAAAAAACCCACTGCCATTATTTTATGACCATGAAACTGAGCAAACTCAGGGAGGCAGTGAAGGACAGAAGGCCTGGCGCAATATGGTTCCTGGGGTCACCAAGAGTCTGACACGATTTAACAACTGAACAACAACAAGCCATTATTTTATTTATGGTCTTTTTGTTGTTAGTCATTAATGTACTTTGTACACCACTCAATCCAGTCAGATTCCCGTGGGTTTATAGTATAGTTCATAGATATTCAGAGATATGCTTTTATTTACTTTTATAACTCACTAATGCTTGGCCCTGACTTTAAAAGTTGAATTATGAATCTTAGCTTGCCAGGAGCAAAGAACATACATAATATAGTTTACTAAGCCAGGATTTGCTTTAATGTGCAAAATGTTGTGAACCGCCCAGAGTCCCTCCTTGTGGGGGAGTTGGGCGGTGATCTAAATTTGATATATAAAGAAAAAGTAAATAAATAAAAATGGTAATTGAGATAATACAGAATAGTCAGTACTACTGAAAATCAAAGGTTGTTTCCTTAAACTTGATACAATTATTGAACATGTGTCACAATTACTGTGTCTTGCTGCTAATCTGTTTAATTAAATTGTATGTGTTTCGTTTGTTTCTTTTTCTTTTTAGTTGCTTTTCATCTAAATATAAAACATACACTTTTTATATTTTTTTCATTTTTGTAGTTCTTTGTAAACTAAACAAAATAAAACAATAAAATAAAAAGAACTGCACATTTCACCCTAAAGTTTTAAAAGAATTTTAGCAGGGTGTGATGATACTAATTCATCTCATATGAAATGCTGTAACTCACAGTGTGATTTAATTTTTGATAAACCTTGTTAAGCAATACTATGCAGTACCTGTAGATATTAAATCAAGCTCTGATTATCTTGAAGGCTATGATTTGGTATGCTGACCAAGAAAAAAATGTTAAAAATCTACAGCTAGTGGATTATCTGTACAGGGAGTCATTGTTAGTAGAGTTGCCTTTTGTACTTTTGCAAAGGTTTAGTCTCATGATTGATGCACTGGTTTTGGTCCGTTTGGCTCAGCAGTCTATGCAATTTTCCTATCTTCCTAATCACATTTCTGCCTGCTAACAGATGGCGCTTTCCTTTTTAAACTGTCTCCTGAAATCTTCAGGTACGATGACACTTAAGTCATTGGGAGCTATCCATGTGCATCTGAAGGTTTGATTTCTTGTCTTGTGACTTGTGCCTGTCTTGTGCCTTGAGGCAGATGATAATATTAAAAGGTTCAGATTTAATGGCCAGAGTTTCTCATATTCAGGTTCCTAGCAAAGCTTCCTATTGGCTGCGTTGAAAGATGACCTGAGTCCTATAAACAGGAAGAGCATTGACTTGTGTTGGTGACTTGCTCTTTTGCTCTTCCAACGTAAAACAGGAACATTTATACCTCAAAATACTGTGAGATAGGTGGGTATTGTGACAGCAGGTAGATATGGATCCATGCAACAGGTAGACTTCCAGCTTTTCTCTCTATTCTGTAACAGTCTATACACCGTAGAAAAAAAATTCACTAATGTCTCAAATTTTGATTTCAATGACAGGATATTGTTCTTAGGAAACCAATCAAGCATGGTTCAGGTTTTGCTCATATCGCCAATGAGCACTATCTGAGTAAATTGAAAATAGGAAGAATTCAGATAAAATTAATGAATAAATATGAATAAATACACTTCCTAGCTCTCAGATTTTTTCCAAGATATACTTTTCAGGATTGTAAAATTATATACTATTGAAATGTGATTATGTAAATGTCTGAATTCTACTCTCCTTGTTCATTTACTCCTTCTCTTTTTGAGAATATATACATGTGTGTGTGTGTGTGCATATGTGTGTGTACACACACACACATATCTATATCTTTTTAATGTAAAAAAATAGAACAATTAAGAAGTACAATAATAAATGATAATACAAAAGAAAAAGATAAACCAGAAAATAACTGGTCTAGAGAAAAATAAGAGGTTTTATTTTAAAATAAAATAAAATAAATATAAAATATTATATATATATATATATATATATATATATATATAATATTTTATATTTATTTTATTTTATTTTATTTTATTTTTATATATATATGAGGTTTTATTTTATATAATGCATTTTATAACAACATCAAGTCTTAAACAACAAATTAAACCTTAACTACCCAGAATCATATTGATCAGATTTTCCATGACTTCAGTGGAAAGTCAGTTTATATGCAGAAAGTTTAAACATGTCTTCCATACAGGTTTTTAAATCCATTAGAGTCTTTTCATTGGAGTAGAACAATTCTAGCTGCTGTCCACACATAATAAATCCAAAGTTACTTTGATAGGTTGCAATAGGTTTCACCATCACGTTCACATTTTTGACCCTTATTTCTTTTTGGAACACCCTATTTGCAACCCTATGAATATTGGACCAAAGCAATATCATTGTGGTACAAGTCCAAAACATATGGGTCAGAGTCCGTACCTTCATATTGTACTTATACCATATATAAGCTGAAATCCAGCCTTTACTATATCCTCTGAAGTGCCTAGTATACCAACAAAAAAAAAAAATCTTTTGTTGAATTAATCTCACAAGATGATACAATATTAATTTAATGTTCTTAAACCACTGATTAGGTAAATTAAGATATTCCAAATTATCTGGAAGTTTCCCATATCTATCTTTATACAACTTTTCAATTGTGAATTAAAATAACTTCAGATTTAGAAATTTCAAAACCTTTTTTTCTAATGAGATTAGTGCTTAAGAAACTTCAGATACAACTAAAAAATCAAGTCCAAATTGTATAGTCAAGAGGTGTTTTAAATAATTTAGTGTCATTCTTAACAAATTGTTATTGCAAAACATGAAATCTTTTTGAAAAATTTATTATCAATAAACGAAGTATTTTGATTATCAAGATATTAACATCTATTTTAGCTATGAACTCGATAAAAATGATTTGCTAGAATTATTAGGGGATTGTATCATAATTTGTATCATAATCAAAATTCTAATGGGAGTGTGAATCACATTTAACTCTTCTCCTCAACATATTAGAATGAGAGTATAATGAGGCACTTTAGTTTAAAAATAAATATGATGTTCTAAAAAGATTTTCTCCTAAAAGGGATCTTGAAGGAAAGTTAAATTTTAGATTTGTTTAGGACATCTAATAAGAGTTTTTAACAAAAACAAAATGTTCTTGCAAGCAACTGGGTGGCATTTTTTTAAGTTTTTCGTTATTCACCAAATATTATCCCGAGATTGAAAAATAATATATATTCTGTACTCCCTTTCTATCCAATTGGATAAAAGTAAAAAAAAAAAAAAAGTTAATGGAGCAGAAGGATTAACAATATGCTGTTATTTGTGTTCTTCTTGTTCCACATTTTACTCCATCATGTGTTCCATTTTTCAAGGTCCATTACTGTGTTATCAATTAACAATGCTAATTGCTATGTTTATATATACTATTTGTATTTGAAAAGCTAAGATTATTTATTTCCTATTCTACTGAATTTCCCCTTTAGTGAAAATATTAAAAATATATATATATACTGGTTACAGGCCTTAGCTCTGATTTAATCTTAAGTAGTCCTAAGAGATCAGTTATAACAATGGATCAATTGGAATGTTTGAATAAGACGTTCCAGATATATGAATGTAGAACAGTTTCATAGGCACATGACTTAACATTATGCTGTGTGTTGCTACATCTTCACAATATGAGCACCCAAAATGCCTATGCAAATGGGAGCAACTTATATAATGTAGATTTTATTATAAGCACAGTGAGATTAGAAGGAGTGCATATGCCGACATTAACTTAACCTGATTTGGTAACAGTTGTCATTTTACTTATTTTGTTTCAGGAAGCATTATGAAATTTGTACATAAATACACATTATTAAAGTCAGTCAAAATTACAGTTCCTGCTTTGCAAGCACTAGTTTTGATACTTCAGAGCTACTTCTTGTAAAGAAATTGCCGTGTAATTGAACTATGTGTTGACTTTTGCTCCTTACAGTGGTACCTCTACTTACGAACGCCCCTACTTATGAATTTTTCGAGATACGACCAGCTCCGGCCCCAAAAAATTACCTCTACTTACGAACTCGCCTCGACTTACGAACCGGATCTGCGGCCATTTTCCGCCCGTTCCACGTGGTCCGCGGCCATTTTTCTTCCCGTTCCACGTGGTCCGCAGCCATTTTTCCGCCCATGCCACGTGATCCGCGGCCATTTTTCCGCCCGTTCCATGTGGTCCGCAGCCATTTTTCCACCCTGCTGTGTGGTCTGTGGCCATTTTCCGCCCGTTCCACGTGGTCTGTGGCCATTTTCCCACCCATTCCATGTGGTCCGCGGCCATTTTTCCGCCCTGCCGTGTGGTCAGCGGCTGTTTTTCCGCCCCTGATGCGTGGTCCGTGGACGCCGGAACGGATTAACGGTAATTACATTGAACCTTATGGGAAAATTTACTTTGACTTGTGACCAACTCGACTTGCGATCAGAGTCAGGGAATGGATTAAGTTCGTAAGTAGAGGTACCACTGTATATGTGTTTTCAATGATTTTGTATGTCATTTCTGCTTACTAAAATATTCAACACTGACATTTTATTTGGAATTTGGTATTAAATATTATCAGGGTGTAATTAATGAAACAATAATGAAGGATATGATAAGCATCCGTTATGTTCCTAGACTGAGAAAAAGGTATTCTGAAAAAGTTTTGTCTGTAGTTATGATAATAATTGGTTCAAAAAACAATATATTTTGGAAACATTGTGGCTTGCAGATGAGTATTCAAGGACCAAATCATTAAAAGATTTTATGGAGGGTTATTCCCTTCTTTAATGCCAAATCTAGTAAATGACTGCCCCTCCAATATTCAACTGCAGAAAATTGTGTAGAAAACAGTTCATCTCTGACTAATTTGTGTGTGTGTGTGTGTGTGTGTGTGTGTGTGTGTGTGTAGGTTTCCAAAATCAGAAATTCTGATCTTTTTTTGTTTTGTTTTTCTCATGCTGACAGTTCATTTGAACTTTGTGGCACTAAGCACTGTTTTGCTGCCTAAAGCAAAGGGCAAAGAAATAACCTCCATAGCTACTTTACCTAAGGCCAGAACAGACATTTATGAGGTACAGGGCATGTTCTGTGACACACATACTTCTGTCCTACAACAGAGAGAAACGGCTGTGGGAGATTCTGAAGGAATGCCAGAGGAGTGCCACTATCTCTATACATGAAATCTAAATAGGTACTTTAGTCCTTATCCCTGAGCACCAACTTTTACTTGGCTTTTTAAAGGCATATTATGCTATAGTATAGTAACAGTCTAAATCTGCTCTTCTACTTTTGTTCTTTTTCACCAGAGAAATTCATCTGGTGTATACAAGAAAACTTTTAATTACTTAAATGCTGGTAGAATTTATTGCTCCCATTTGTAAGAACATTTAATCTCCAATAAGCCAAGTAGTTTTGGGATGTGCATTTCTTCCCTAGTAACCAAGACTAAGGGAGAACATGTTACATGGATTTACCCCTAATTTTTCTACTACTTTCTACATGGATTCTCATGTCCTATTGTAAGTCCCACATCCTCTGGCATGCATGTATGTTGACTGGTAGTATATTTTAGGCCCCCTATTATACTACAAATCTTCTCATGTCAATTCACTAAATTAAAACACACAAACACACATCAATACCATCATAATAAAACCCTGTGCAATATATATCCAATACAACTAAAGCAGACTATTGGTTTTAGCTTTAGGAATCTCAGTGAAACCTTTCTTCTTTATTGAAAATAGTTATCACTCTGGCAGTGTTTTCACATTCTGCTAAGCCATAAAATTGTTTGTTTGTTTGGTTTATTTTTACTTACTGCTTTCAGCTTTTCCTGAACATAGTAGCTGAACACCTAGTCATGGATTTGGGTTCAACAAACCTGATTAAAAAATGTGTGGCTTAGCACTGTATATGAACTCAGCCATTCACTGAATAAGCATCCTGCATAATCTTAATGTGAAATTCACATTTATTAATTTAGCTATTGCTGATAAGTTGAAGACATTGGACACCTTTTCCTTCATGCATCGTTCTCAAGTAAGAAATTGGTCTGCATTCTCCAACTGGTAGAGCTATAAAATATTCCTGTTTAAAAAAAAAATGCCACAGTGGTAAACAGAATTTGCCTCTTTAGACTTCACAGGTTTTAACCCACACCAGAAGTATTTAACAGGTGATGTTAGGGTCATTTCCCCAGAAGCCTTGGGTTTAGCTCCCAGCTGCTTCTGGAGAGAGACTTCTGGAACATCAAATGCAGACTTTGGATTGAAGAAATAGTGCAGTTCTGTTCTACAGAATTCTTCCCCAATCTATTTCTGTTTCAGAATCCTGGGAGAGAATTCCAAGTTAGGACAGGTTTTTCTACAATGATTGGCTATCTTTACTAACATCAGCACTTTAAACAAAAATCCTGAATCTACAATATGCTTGCCCTTTTAAAAACTGTTTACTTTTTTGGATTAGTCAGTATCACAGGGATTAATCATTTGGATTTATTAGAATCAATATTCCTTAGCGTAACTCAAATATACAGTAACAATAATACCATGCTCTATTCACAGCATGCTTTTGTAAGTACATTAATCTGAAAGCTGTAGCTGGTATGAAATTTCTAGGTCAAAAACATCCAAAGATTTTTCCTAGAAGTCTTGTTTGGCTTTCAACAACTGAAAAACATTGGTGGATTCTGATATCTAGTATCAGCATTTAGACTTTTAGCATATAATCTGCTTAAATTCAATCTAACTTGATGAATCATATTTGCTATGATGAAAAGGATGTTTAAAAAAGACTTAGGGTTTGTAGCTCAATTCTGTCTTTGTAGTAAGCAGGTCCATTTCTGTCCTCTTTCTATGTATATATATGTGTGTGTGTACACTATCAAAATTATTTTGCTGTGGTGTGTGATACAGTTCAATACTTTTTTTCCCTCTCTTCTTACCAAGAAACTAAATGATTTCAGTTTAAAAGTGTTCTTTGAAGAATGGACTATTTGATTATTAATAAATGGGGGAGTAGGGGAAAGAACCAATGAAATATTTAAACTAATAAGCCTAAAACCTATTTATTGTAAGTGTTTCAAAGGTTCAGAGTTATTAAGACTGAAAATATTGTGTTTTGCACCACCTCTGTGGAGAGAAAGATGCAATATATTTTCAAGTAATTTGAAAGCCCAATACCTTTATTATAAACACATTTTTTAAACAAATCCTTATCATATACTATTATGAAATAATTGGTATTTAGCAGACAGTTCATTGTATTAAAGCAAGAGTAGGCAATGTACAGTCCTTCATGTGTGATTAAACCGCAGCTCCCATTAACACTAAGGATAACAGATTTTGAATTGAGTGGCATCTGCAGAGCCACATTTCACCAGTCCTGCTTAAGCTAGTGATACTGAGGTTATTCCTAACCCTAACCCATCTGTAACCTTGTTACTTGTTAAACCAAATGCCAATCTGAATAGTGACATATTGTTACTTCACGTTTAATGATAATGTAAACCACTGAAATGATGAAATGGAAGAGGAGCTAGGTAGCACCACCCTTGGCATACTGGTTTAAAAGGGCAACATACTGACTTTTAAAAGCCCAAACATGACAGTCTCTCTCCCTGTTCTGTGCTTAATGATGTGTTTGGCTACACAAAAACAAGACATGAGATAGTGGCTCATATCTCTGCTCCCATCAAATCAGGAACTAAATACTGTTTGATTCATGCTGTTGTTTTTAGTGAACATAGCTGGGGTGAGATATAAGACCTAACAGTGTTGTTGGATTAGAGACATAAACAGGACTATGGACAGTTCCAAGTAGGTCAGGCTCCAATGTAACTTCAGTAAGGATGTTACCTACTTCACTAATGTTTTAAAAAGCTGTAGCTCAGTTGCTTTATACATCTGAAATATGTATTGTATTTGCAACATATGCAGCCATATTCCCCAGTTATCTCAGATTCCATCAATAGTCTTTCCATGTAATTGCAACTGTAAGAAAAGTAAAACATAAAGTTCTGTCCATGGTTTTGCAAAGGCTAAAAGCAGTTTGGCTCTTCATCTTCAGTACTGTGTTATTAGCAGGAAATAAATAAACAAACAAACAAACAAATAAATAAATAAATTTCCATCCTGTTAGTATGTTGGGGCTAACTGCTATCCTACTGGTAACAATGCTACCTAGTCATTCATTAGATTAGAATAAAAACACAGTGTCCCATATTGGAAGCCACTGCTGGAAGTGAAATGTGAGGTGTAGTTGTTTCAGTGATTATGGAACATTTCCAAGGAATAATCTGATCAGATATGATGGAAACATTATTAGCTCTTGGCATCTTCAGATGCTAATCCATGGCTATCAGGCATATGATCCACCTCCAGTGGTCCCAATCAGTGCCCTTTGCTGGACACGATGTCACTTTGGGTAATAGTATACATCTGAATTTTACTGTATTATTATTGATAACATCTGTCTGAATCAGTTTTGTTGCTTCTTTTTTGAGGAAATGGATAAAGTTTGTTCTCCTATTTGCATGTGCAGTTCCTTTCCATCTTGGCTTAGAGAGAAGGCAGTTACTTAGACCATTAATACTTTTTGTTCTATACAGGTTTGCTGTCCCTCTTTAGGAACAGGATTGCAATCTAGGGGTCCCCCTGGATCCAGCTGGATAGCCACATAACTTCAGTAGCATGGAAGAACTTTTAAATTTTGCCTGATAAATCAGTTGTGATAAATCTTCCCCTGCTTGGAAGAGAAAGACCATGTCTTTATGATTCATAAAGTGGTAATCTCAAATCTGGATTATTTCAAGTACTGTTAATGGGGCAGAACGTGAAGGCAGTCTGTAAACTGCAACTGTTTTATGACACCACAATATGCATAGTGAATGGTCTCTCTAGAAAGTCCCATGTTTCCCTGTATTATCAATAGGTTTACACATTATCAGTTGCTTTTTGATCTTAGTTCAAGGAACTCACTTTGTTTTTGTCATAAATAGCAAGTCAGTATTCCTAATACTGCAGCTTTCCTGCCAGTCTAAGTGCCAGAGTCCACCTGTGTTACAATCAACGTTCAGAAAGAGAGATGTTTTTTCTAACACATACACAAAAGACGGATTTTTCCACACCCTTCCTCATTGCTGCATTTAAGACACTTGAATCCTCTGAAGACAAAAGCAGAACTTCAGGGACACTGAGAAATAAATTGCAGTGTCTGAACTGGGGTGTACCATCACCCCACAGCTGTGATAACTGGCTCTGATAAATGACCCCAGAAGCTGGAGGAGGTCCAGGAACAGGAAAATAGACCTTTTTGTTTTGGAATTCAGGTTATCTCTAAGGAACAGCAAAAGACTCTAGTACGGTGTTGTGTTAAAATCTAATTTATTTCATCTGTGTGTGTGTTCGAAGCCCTATTTTTTTCTTATTTCTCTTTCTCTGGACATCTAGGGCATTCTGCATAATTTCAGATGGAATTCAAGAAGTTCAAAATTTCTCTGTAATTTCTTGGGAGCTGATATATAATTTGAAAGCTGCTCCTTTTTCCAAGATTGCTAATTTTAGAAGTCCAGCACTTCCAGCCTTTCACTGTACAGCCCAACTGTGCTGTTACAATAGTACAAACTGTGCAATGCTTAAATCCAAGCTACTTACAGCTTCCACTGTACAGCCTACAACACATTGTTAGGTCATCAGTGGGGTACCTTTTATGGGCTTTGTCATCTATTCTTCTTCCTCTATGGTGTTCCTATAATAAAATAAACTGCCAGTAGACTTAAAGCCACCTCCCAACTTATTACAGTTCAGGCTTAAACATATTTGTTTAACTAGGTCTTTTAATGCTACTGATTTAGTTTATGTTTTATATTTATCATATTTAATATTGTTCTATTAAATCTTGTAAGTTTCCCAGAACTGTTAGCAGCCTGTATGGCATATAATTCTTTTAGGCAGAAAGACAGCTAGACAAAGTACCAGATTATGTTTCTTTCCCCTTCTGCCTCTGTTGCTTTCCCATATTGTATCATGACTTTTTAATGCAAAATGACAAGTGTTCTGAATATTTTGCTAGAAGGTGGTTTATAAAATTTTCTTCAAATATATATATTTTTTTAAGTCTAACATATTGCCACAGTTCTTTAAATCATGATGTAGTTAAGAAAAATTTGGCATTGCTGTACTATTACTCCTATCATGGCCATCTCCTAAGATTTCTTTCATTGTCCTTATTATGGTTGGTCACACAGTCAGCCAGATGTTTAGACTGGATCTGGCATTTTTATCCACCTATCAAGTCCTTCCCAAGGACCTGGGATAGACATGTTGTTGTTTGATGGCTATCAATGTTGTTGTTTGATGGTGTTAAAGGTATCGTCGCAGGATATAAGCTGTTCCACGTAAAGCTGCCTTTTGGTGATTTTGTCAATACTGATGGTGTTCCAGTGGTGCTCTAGATGTTTTGGGATTACACTTAGGGCATCTATAACTATTGGTACTATCTTTGCTTTCTTTTGCAGTAGTCGTTTTTGCAGGTCTTTATATTTTGTGATTTTCTCCAGTTCTTTCTCTTCTCTTCTGCTGTCTCTAGGTATTGCAGTGTCCGCTATCCAGACTATTATTATTATTATTATTATTATTATTATTATTATTATTATTTCCTGCCTTTACGCACACGCACACACACACAAATATTTGGTTAACTGGTAAGGCATAACCTTCTGGTTTAATGGTAGAAATTTCTCCTTTATTTTCCTGCTTATTTAATTCCTACGGAGGCTTCCTTGTCTAGAAGAGAAAATTAAATCTAGCTTTTAGTAAGTAACTGAACTGATCTGGAATAATTGCCATTCATGGATTTCTGTGAATTAATTTTCAGCAAAACAAAAATAGAAAATAAAACAAAAATCAAGCAGCTGCTACTTCTAATGGGGAAGTTTATGTAGGATGTTGTAGCTTCAAAATGATGGATGGGTATTGGCATGCAATGCCCCAAAGATCTTGGGTATCTGCTTAGATAGTTACCCACTTGGATGAAAGTGGCAACATGTGTCTTCATATCGGTGTGATTAGCCCTAGGTACTGTATGTAAAGTTGCAGGAGGAAATTAGTCATATAATCCTATTTACCAGTTCAGGCCCCTCTATAAATCCCCTTTCCTTTTTTATTTCACTTTAACTCAACAATTACTAATGAGTCCAATTTGCTGCCAATTAGTTGCCCTAGGAAAAGATCACTAATTGTAGCAAACAAATGTCAGCTCCAAAAAGCTCAAGGTGTCTGTGCATGTGATGGGCAGCAAAGCTTTCTCTCCCTTCCTTTCATTTTCACCAAGGGGTAATTTAGTTTTTTGTGTTTGATGAAAAATGTTGTTAATTAGGAGCCAGGGATGAGGAAATTACAATCCTCAAGGCTTAATTGGAGAGCTTCTGTGGAGGCTTTTATGTCCATAACCTTTTTTTTTCCCAGATGGAAGTTTAATAATGTCCTTATCTTCCCAAAGTTGAACATTATGTAGTATTAGCTTACTCATTTCCCTCATTCACACAGGGACATCCTTAGAATCTCAAAGGAATGGCAGATAACCAAAACCCAATGTGTGTTTGAGGTAAGGTAGGGCAGCAGATCTTGGGGGGGGAGGCACTTGGGACAAGAGAGTGTTTTCTTTTGTTTGGACTTAAAGGAATCTTCATGGTGATTCACAATGACACTAACATTGAATTAATCTAATTAATAGAACATCTAATTAATAGAAAATTATTGTACCTGAGTAGTTCTGAAGGTTCTTCTTACTGGATTTTAATATGTAGTAGCTCATTCAGTCATGCAGTCACTAGATGCAGCAGTGATCAGTGATCAGCATGCAGTTGTAAAGTAGTCCCAGAGAATTCTGCTCTTTGTGGCCATACTGAAAACATAAATTTAAGAAACATTAAAATGAAGAACTAACCATATTCCTCTAGCTCTCTTTCCCCTCCCTCTTGCCTTCCTTTTTTCTCTTTGCAACTGCCAAGGTGTATGTTTAGATAAAGTCATAAAAGCAGAAGAGAAATGGAAGAACTTTGCATGGATGATAAGACAAAAGGACTAGAAGTATGAAGTACATGTGGAAGAAGAAAAAGACCATTGGAGGCACCAACATTTGGGTCCCACTGAACTAATAAGGGATAGTTGGGAACAGTTCAAAAGATATTTCACATATATTAAATCAGGAAATTATATTACAGTCCTTGTTCAGAAAGAATATGTAGCCTGTATGTGTTTAAAGATGATTTTCTCCACTTCTTTGTTTCAAGTGAACCTGGTGTTTAAGATACAACCTAATCTTGTGTGAAAACAAACAACTTGCTTTCATATTGTGTGCAATTCTCATTGCACTAAGGTATTTCATGCCTGTTTCTTTTTTTCTTTCTTTTTATTCTGTACTTCAGTGTGAATTGTTCATGTCAGAAAAACCAGAGTTTAGAATATCACATTGGCTAGGTATAATATATGGGGTTGTTGACAGTTTATACAAAGGCCTAATTTTGAAAAGCTAGGTAGCACCTTTTATTCCACATATGTACTCAGTTACTTAGTCACAAACAGGTCATCATCTATCTTTTGCCTGTCTCCCATAAACAAAATGCCTGAGCTTCTGGCATGGAGAAATGAATGGATGGTATTGGGAAAAAGAAAAAAGGAAAATCTGTGAACTTTATATGAATGCATTGTGTTTTTCAGTTTTTCTTACACTGGATTTTCTCAAATTATTATAATTCTGTATTGAGGGATATTTTCTAGCTGATGGCATAATGTTCTTAGGCTATGTCAACACTGATGCAAATTCTGATATCACATTGGAACCCAAACTATGCAGTTGTGTGCATTACAGATGATTATTTCTGGTATATGCAAGATAGTATTTGTAGAGTCATAGAGCTGAAAAGGATCAAAGGCCTTCTAGCCCCAACATCCCTGTCCTGCAAAACATTTGCTATAAAATGACTTGGAGTACTGGTGGTTCAATAACATAAAGTAAAACTTCCATTCACTTAGGTCAGTTCAACCCACTCTGAATTCCTTAGAATGTGAAGCCAGACCAGAGAGAACAGTGCGAAGCCAGAGAACAGGTGGACAAGGACAAAAGGCAATTCCCTACCAGATCCTTAGGGCTAGTCAAGGCATGGCTGCTGTACTAACAGGGGAAGAGCTGATGGAACCCAAACTACTTGATTATGGTTGTTCGTAAGTTGGAATAATGGAGGAAGTTCCTAGGTCTTTGTCCTTCACAACATTTTTACTCTTAGAGCAGGGATGTCATCAGCTTGAGAGTCACACCAGGTTTTATCTGGTGTTTTATTTATTTATATTTATTTATTTATTTACAAATCAAATTTATATACCACCCATCTCACTATATAAGTGACTCTAGGCGGCTCACAAATAAAAGCCATAAAAACAGTCAAAATCTTACCAAAATGTGCAAGTTAAAAGATGGAGACAACATCCTCAAGCCCCAGCCACCCCCAGTGCTGTGAACCCCTATTGGATCCCCAAGCTAGTTGCCAGAGCGAGGTCTTAATGTTCTTCTGGAAGGCCAGAAGAGTGGGGGCCAATTTCATACCAGGGGCCAAGATATTCCACAGGGTGGGAGCAATGGCAGAAAAGGCTCTCCTCCTCGACCCCGCCAGTCAAAATTTTTTACCCAATGGATCCATTACTTGCCCTTCCTGGCAGACCAGGTGGGATGAGCCCATGTAACCAGGACAAGATGGTTCCTCAGGTAACCTGGGCCCACGCCATTAATCTTTAACTTACATTTTTGTTCTTTTTTATTTGTGTGTGTGTAAAGTGGGGGAGGGGTAATAGCAAATTTCTCCTCCACCCTTAAAAATAGCTGCATTTTTTTCAAGGTGATTTATTATAAATATGAGTAAATAAGGACCACTTCCAGCTTCAAAGCCTAGACTCATTCATCTTTATTCAGAGGTAATGGTTCATTGGTTCATCAGCAGAGAGTGAAATGATTTTTTTTCCCAGTGCTTCAGCACCCTCTACCGCTAGAGGGCAAATACTGCACCCTTTTTTCTTTGTTTTAAGAGATGGAAAAGCACTAGAAAAGGGAAGACATCAGAGTAGGTGTTTTTAGAAACTTTAGGGAATTTTAAGAGGCTAAATGGCATCTCCAGGTGTTTCTTTGACCCCCCAAACTCCCCCTCCCTTCCAAAAAGTTCAGTCCCACCAGTTCTGGTGGACTCTAAGGAACTGTAAAAAAAGAAAGTGAGTGGGTTACATGTGGAACCCACGTCTTGGAGGGTTCGCTACGTAATGAAGGGATTCCAGGTGATTTATTATAAATATGAGTAAATAAGGACCACTTCCAGCTTCAAAGCCTAGACTCATTCATCTTTATTCAGAGGTAATGGTTCATTGGTTCATATGTACTGAATTCCAAATGACAAAGAGGATTCATTTCAGAGTTACTGCAAACATTTAAACCTCTGGGTTTCCAGGAACTGTGTTTATTTTCTGGTTTTCATAATCAGCCTTCCTGCCTGCCTGCCTTCCTCCATCCTTCCCTTCCTTTCCCTTCCTTTTGATGTCTTATGATTTGTTTTATTTCCATCCCATATTTAAATTAGAAATCTCAGAATTTGGGAGTTATTCACATGTATCTTTAGGTGATCATATTAAGACATAGTACAATTTGCTTCTTGTAGTATACAGAAGATGAAGTTAGTTCTGAACTTCAAAAAGAAATCTTGTAAAATGTTTATTTAATGAAAAAATGAGTTCCTTAACCAAAAGAACAAATGGTCTCTTATTAAAAAGAAGAAGAAGAAGAAGAAGAAGAAGAAGAAGAAGAAGAAGAAGAAGAAGAAGAAGAAGAAGAAGAAGAAGAAGAAGAAGAAGAAGAAGAAGAGGCAAAGCTATTCAAAGCTAAATTAACATAGCATGTAGTAGATGAGAAAAAACAGTCAACACAATAACATGCTGTGGTGATGGATGGTTCAGGTATCACCAAGAAGGAAGACATTACTTAGAAAGAATATAAAATATAAAGCAGAGTTGCATCATATTTTAATACAAATACAGAAATAATTATTATGGCTTAAACAGCAATAGAACATTTTCAGCATTGTGAGAAGTGTCTGCTTTTTTTTTTTTTAATGTTCTATCAAAATATAACATAACAAGGCCCTTGAGTTTTTCTATTTATAGTTCTTGATCTTTCACTAGATTCAGAGTGGATTATGGAGATGCATTTATATAGATTCACACATTAAAATAAACCATAAGTTGGTCTGATGATTTGTAAATCATGGATCTTGCTTTTTACATCTATAATCCAGTCCTCTTCATTCAGTTTTAGAGGACTACAGTCAATAAAGTACAACATAGTTACACTGTAAATAAGACAAGGAGGCTCAGATGTACTGTATTCCAAGAATCTTTCAGGCAAGGGAGAGGTAGGCTTCCTAAAGAGCTTTTTGGTAGTACAATTGTACAAAGTTGTATAAGGTTGAGACATTCAGATACTGAAATAACAGGAACATTTTAAAAATGACAAACCTGACATATTCCATGATTTATAAAGCATAACAGCTGAATAAACACAACAGGTTAAGCCAAAACCAGACAAACCACATTAGGGCTGAATGCAAAGTATGGAATCAGCATGTGGGTCTGCCACTTTTAACCTCTAGCTTACCTTTTCTTCCAAGTATGAATTCAAAGTACCTGTACCCATGACTGCAGTTGCTCAGAGGAATTTAACCACTATTTTCTAATTCTCTGGCATTTTAATTATAATAGTTCTTACATTACAGAATACTGAAAAATCAGTTGTAGGTGCTGGAGAGTGCAGAGAATGTCTGTATGAATGAAAATTTAATACTACTATCTCTTAAAAAATTATCTTTCAAATACATCTCTCCATACTTATTGTTTCTCTGATTCTTGCTTTTCGGATTAATTCCTAATGTTTCCCATTCTTTATCCACTAGACTTAGACAGGTTCATCCTAAGAAATTCAATGAATCTAGTTTGTGTTAGTAAACAGCAGATGAGTGGTCACTACCCAGGAAATTTTCAAATGTAATGGAGCTGGAGTAAGCAGTGTCAGGTCCTCCAAATATTATGAATTAGAATTACGAGAATCATCTACAGTACAACATGGGCAATGTCCAAGAACTTTGGGGGTTATGGTCCAAAACATCTAGAGAGCACTAGGTTGACTGCTTCTGGCTTGCATATGCTCATCTTAACAATTACTGTTTATGAAGATTCCACACTGTGGTTATTTCAGGGTGCATAGTGATTAGAAGCATTTGAATTCATAATTGATTCTGAATTCCTATTCAGAGCTCTACAAGTTGACTCATAGCTGACAACAGCAAGAGTCATGACATTGTATACGTTTTCTTTATCCAGCTATATTTCTACAGCCAAATACAGTATTTTACAACATACGGCATCAGATTTCACTTACTTCAGAATTCCACCATTATTTAGAGAACCGTAAGAACTAAAACATGAGTATACACTGTGAGAGATATTTCACAGCAAATTCAGCTTCCTGAAGACAGTGCAACCATACTGAAAATAGCAAGAGGGAGGTGGTTACATCTCTTCAAGCATCAGTACTGTCACATTCATGCTTGCAGGTACTTTGATTTCATTCCTGGAAAGAAAGTTAAACTAAACATTAAAATGTTCAGCCCCTGAGTTAGATTCATACACCTCACTCAGCTGTAACATGATTTGATGTTGACTTAAAATCCATTGTGCTGTTGCAAATCATGGATTATGACTTATTGCAATGTGTGAACCCAGTCGATGTATTGAACTAAACTTAAACCCAGCCCTATCTTTAGGTGGAGTAGCATAACTGCTTTAAATAATTATTCTGAGCTGACCTATAAAGAGACAGCAAATGAAGCAAAACTTCTAAGCAGATGTAAGAGACCCAAATGTAAGAAAACATGGTATGATTAATTCAGCATGCCTAAGGCATAATATGGTTTAACTAATTTTAATTTAATTGCTGTAAACACAAACAAATAAACAAGCAAATGATTATAGTTCATTCATTAAGGTATGAATTAATTATGTTTTTATGTGATTTCTAAACTTGGTTCCTGTTTATTAGTGACAGTAGGATTCAGAATTGTACCTTTAATACATTTTTACATCACTTTTCATCACCTTAAGGCAACTCTGACCAATCATTTTGGTTCCTGTAGTTCCACCAAAGATCTCCAACATCTCTTCAGATGTCACTGTGAATGAAGGAAGTAATGTGACCTTGGTGTGTATGGCAAATGGACGTCCTGAACCTGTCATCACCTGGAGGCACCTCACCCCAACAGGTAGGAAGCCATGGTTTATACCTTTATGCTTCAAATGGCTCTTATTCTCTTACATGTCATTTATCGATATTTTAGAACATGAATTTTTTTTTTAAATAAAGTTGGTTGGATCAACTATGTTGTGAAGGCATTTCTATATCTGAATGTACCAAGTATTCTCTGTGTCTGGACTTGTAAGTTAGCAGCTATTTTTGCCTAATAGCCTGTATCTTTTTTTTTTTTTTTTGAATTACAAAAACATTATAGTTATAGAGAAATCAACATTTGCAGCACACAAAGGGGAAAGGCTTTGTTTTCTAATAATGTGCTCGAAATAAATTTTTGAAAACCACAACAATGGCTTTTAGCATGGTGCCAGTAGTTAGTTCTTACCTACAACATTAGTCTCTTTAAATGATTTCTGCTGTATTTTAACAACAACAACAAAAAAGTTGGTGTCTTGTTTTTCTGTTGCCTTTTTTATGTGTTTTGTATAAAAGAGGAGATATTAGTAGAAATTGAGTGCAAATTCAGCCAGGTCAATGACAGTTTAGTTGTTCTTTTGATACTTTGGTGCTCGATTGCCTTGGAAAGGGCATTGTCATTAACTGACCCACAGGGTGATCACTTAAGAAAAGGAGCAAGTTTAGTTTATTTATTTTTAGTGTATATCTAAAACATACCAAACCCCTTACTTCCAAGTATCTCTTCTTGCAACACTAAGAGTTTGTAGAATTGTATACTCAGGATAATTTCACACACAGGCCAGTCAAATATAACTTCAGGAGGAAGAAATACAACCAGCATCTGATTACTATATTTGTATAATACTTTTGAACATCCATACTTCACCTATTTCAAAATTCTTTAGTTATTCTTATGCATATTCTTAAAAACCATATTATGTGGAGTGGCCTAAAGATGCATAACCATAGTTTACAAGGGTTGGGGAAGATACTTAAGCAGGAATGGGCAATCCAGAGAGTTCATATGATTCCCTCCCTCAACTCTCTTTCTGTGGCTTCCCAAGCAACTGCAGATTGTGCCCCTGGAATTTGTACATAAAACAACCATTCTTTGGGGATTTGACTTACGTGTATGTATGTATGTATGTATGTATGTATGTATGTATGTATGTATTTATTTATTTATTTATTTATTTATTTATTTATAAATGGACATTTTGCCTTTAATTCTCCACAGGTACCCATACTAAATACTGTAAAAAGCAAAGAAGATGCCTTACAAGTCTGGGATTTTTATTAAGTGTAATATTTTGATCCTGCTTATGTTGGTGATATCATCACATAATCCATGTAGCCCTGAGAGGCCAAAAATATTCTAAAAAATAAAAGTCCTGGCTTAAAAAAAAAAACTGTTTTGGGAAGGAGTGACAATCCAGTGGAAGCATGCTCTGAGATCTCTACCTGCCTATCTCAATTTCTCCCGTGATGATAATGATGATAATTATCTTACAATAAGATACTCAGCCCTCTATAACAACAGTCAGTTCATATGCACACTCATTATGAAAAATGCACACAATAGAAACTTCCATTTCAGTTCATGATAGATGTAAAAAGCTTACTAAATGCTTCACTTATCTTTACTTATGATGAAAGGACAAAAGGAAACAGACAGATGGCTATATCACAAGAGTCCAAAAGCTCTTTTCACTTCTGTATCAACATTAATGAAACCATATTCATGTTCCTTCTAAACAGTATTAAAGTAATGGCATCTAATTTTAATTAGTCTTCATTTATCACACCATGTCTAACTTCAGTCATTAATTGTGTCCCACAAAATTGCCTGAGTGATAGATAGATAGATAGATAGATAGATAGATAGATAGATAGATAGATAGATATCGCATTATCACCTCTGGTTCATTTCAGTTTTGCCATAACATGGTAATATAGATTCTTACAGTGACCAGTAAATACTGTATTTTAAATAATGCATTTAGTCAAGAACATGCTATTCCCTAAGGATACAGCTTCTCAGGAAACTTACCACTATACGTAACAGTGATCAATAGATCTTACCACCAGTTTCTCTCTAGAAAAAGTAATATTAGGATACCACAACACCATTATTTTAGACATATGTACTTCTTTTGAGTAGAGACACATATGATTGCTTTGTTGGCAACCTTTATACCAGTGGCAGGTAATGTAAGTTTCTCCAGATATTCCATAAGCCATGATTATAGGCTATGCTAATTGAATTGAAGCCCAAAACATCTAGAAGGCATAAAGTTGCTTTATTTTATGCTATATTTTTTCAGTACTTCTATTAATCTGTAAAATAATATCAATGTGGACACGTTTCAATGGTCTGGGTTTGTCCAAGGTCACTATTGGCCAGAAAAAAAGAGCTGGATCATAAAAACTGAAGTATCTGGGACCTAAATCAGATACCATCAGAAGTTGAATTTCTTTTCCAGCATTCAATGATGTATTTTCACTCAATATTTAAAATTTTTAAACACTTATAGCCAAAGGTATGCAAATTCAACTTCTGATGGTATCTGATTTAGGTCCCAGATACTTCAGTGTTTATGATCCAGCTCTTTTTTTCTGGCCAATAGTGACCTTGGACAAACCCAGACCATTGAAATGTGTCCACATTGATATTTTGCTTACATTATAGATGAATTATGAATTTATTCAGATGAACAAGGAAAACAGAATCAAGCCCAGACCATAAATTTCAGCTGAGATATTATCCCTTTAAAAAGAAGATATCTGATTATATAAATCCCAAGCAAAAGTGTTAAAAGATCTTAGTCTTGTCAGACAGAAATTTCAAGAGCATAACATTTGTGAAATTACACATAGAAGAAAATGAGAAGGATAGTAAAGAGGGGTGATAGGAATGGAAGATATGATGATTACTTTCATTCTGGTCAACTTAAATTAGGTCAACCTAAATTGAAATGAAGCTTATCAAATGGTCAGTGAAACATCCAGCTAAAACCTAGAGCTAAAGCCAGTATGGTTTCAGGGAGAATTTATTTTCCTTAATAAGATGTGCAAAAATTTGCCTTAGCTTTCTCCATCCCTACATTTGGGGACAAGGAAACAGGGCAGTAATAGCTGCCCTAATACATAAAGTCTGAAACATCTTTGAAAGTCAGTATTTGAAATCATCTACTGAATTTCAAGTTCTGTGTTGTCACTGTACTGGTTATCCTATTATATCTGTACTGTGACCATTACTAGTACATTCATGAGTGCAAGAACTGCCACAGTAATGGGAAAAGAAATCCAGAAATGTGTTTTTTGGCTTCATCCCCCAGTTTAAAAAGCTACATAATACATAAGGAACAGAAATGCTGCCAAAAAGAAATTGGCACAAAGAAGAAACTAGGCCAAAAAATAATACTGAACAGAGCCATTAGGCAGAATTTTTCCTCCACTGAATTTTGAAAGGCCTGTAGCCTAGCTATTTCTTTCTGTTGTTGTCAGTATAGATGTAAATGTGCCACCCAACCAGGGAGATATGCTTGGATATGTGCTCTACTACTCCTCTACACTTCTATCCCTTGCTGGGAAGTCATATCTTATCAAGCATTTGATCTTTTTTCATAGTAGAATTTCACTCCCTCATTATTTTCTAGAGGTTTTTTTCCCTGATATTTTAAGATATTTTCCCTGATATTTTATTGGAAGCATAGGAGTGTATTAGAGTAGCTGTTGTAAGTATATTGTTTTTCTTCCATCAACCTGATCTTCCTATATGTATGCCCTACAATAAAGTAGATTGCAATGCATTGCAAAGCTGTTGAGACAAAGAGGCACTTGATATGTAGATACACATCTACAGTATATAGGTAAACAGACACAAACATACACTATATGGTGTTTCATTCTTTAATCAGCATATTAATAAGAATACAACATAAAACAGAATATATCTTTATTCCTGTACCTATGAACCTTACTACAGTTATGAAATTAATAACTAGTCTTGTATCAAAGAAATTGGAATAGGTAATACAGTTCCCAGAAGACCAATAAATCCTATGAGAACTAGGTTGGTGCTCACCAGGTTCCCTGTCCCGCATTTTTTGTTTCCTTGTTTTGTTTGGTTTTTTAAAAAAGAATTTTAAAATTAAGAATAAATAAGAAGGAAGCTGACATGCTGCAAAAGAAAGCATCAGCCTTTAGTATGTTATGTATCTGCAGGAATGCCTTTGGCCACATAAAAGTCCCACTGGATGCCAAGATTATCCCGGAGGGCAAATTAACATTCTAGTAAATGGGTGTTTTGTATAATTCATACCTACTGGTTCAATCAACAATCAGTCTGTACTGGGATCTAGATCTCCAATGAGAACATTAGTTCAGAAATCTATGAGACATGGTTAGCAACTAGGGAGTGATTCCAAGTTATAACACTTCAGCCCTTTTCATGTACTTCTCAATTCCAGCATAAACTGCCCAAAGATATCCAGTCAGTCATGCTGCTTCCTCGATGGGGTAAGCAAAGAGACTGGTTCCTAATTAGGAGGAGCTGCTAGGGATGTCTATTCAGATTAGTGTGATTAGTATAGGAGAAGTTTAGCACAAGAAGTTCACTCAAGGCAAAAGAATTGTTCAGTGTTGTTCACCAATCGTCATCCATTTATACTTTACCACCACACTGTGTTCCTGCAAGTTGAGTGACAGTCATTTGTCACTGGAGCAGACTGGGCAGATCAGCTACCACTGAAATCTTAGTAGAATTGCAGTAACTTCTCTAATATGAAGCAAATCCTCTTGCCTGATTCCAGCTTATTGTGTCAGTCTTGAGCTTGGATATATCCAGCTTATAAACCCTTAGGAGGCGTGGTTCTCCTCTCTTGTTCCCAATTCTCATTCACGCATCACATGGAACATCAGCAGCAAGACACATCTTTTTTTATAATAGTTACCTTTAATTTACTTTCATCTATAGCTACACATAAATAATCACCTTTTTATAACCCTAAAACCCCTCTTTAAGTGGTCTTTCATCAGAATGATTAAAATAGCAAAGAGTATTCCAGATGCAAATGTAAGAATTGGAGATGGCCAGTCAGCTCCTTACCTGTGGAGGAGATAGTTGAATGGAAGATGTTAAAAGTGACTATATTGTTTAAAGATATTGAAGTCCAAGAAACAAATATGTGTCAGGATTCTTCTCTCTTTGCTGACAGATTTTCAGCATCTTTTATTTCCTCTAGGCTGCTTTCCAGAGATTTCTCCTTTCCAAGTTCTGATTGGTTCTAGTCCTTCTCTGCTCTGCACGCTCTTTTAGGATTAAACCTCTGAACTTTCAGGCCATTAGGATTATTTGGAAATAATCCTGTTTAATATTGATCAGTAATATTTTGCGCAAGAAACAGCTTTTGCCATCGTTTTTTTACTATTACCTGTTTACGTTTTCCATATTATCTTGTACCTTCTTTTCACCATATCAAGGTGTCTGACACAGGCTGTGAAAGTTCAGAGAGAAAGAATAAACAATAGTTCCGACCCTCCCAGAAAACCTAATGTTGTTACTTTTGGGGGGGAAAAGAACCTGAGTACAGATATCAGGAGAGGGAGGGAGGAAGGAAGGAAGGAAGGAAGGAAGGAAGGAAGGAAGGAAGGAAGGAAGGAAGGAAGGAAGGAAGGAAGGAAGGAAGGAAGGAAGGAAGGAAGGAAGGAAGGAAGGATCAATGTGCTGTATCAATAAAAATGTTTTATTTTTGCATTCAACATTTCATGAACTCAATCTTATTTTTAGAATTATGGATCTCTTCTTAATACATGACAATTGGGAAACTCCCAGAGCTATATGTAAGCATCGATTTTAAATGATGCTTTTATCCTACTATTCAGCTGAAATGTAGATGGAAGAAAGTAAAAAGCATATTTCTACCCAAAAGCAACCTTTTGCTTTCTTCCCTTGTCTTCTCTTCCATGATATATGGAAAAAAAAAAGTCTGATATTTCTAGCTTTTCAGGCACTACTTCCCAAATACCTATCCTACTGCAGCAAGCTTGTTTTTTCCTCAGTGAAATGGTTAAATTACTACTGTCAACTATGACACAAGAGCCTGAGGACAGGGGTTTTGAGATAAGGTATGGGGAAATAAATCCTTTAATAATTCAGAAGGCAAATATCAGTGCAAATCAGCTTTAATTCTTGGAGGTATTCTGGAAATGAAAAGAGAAGTGCAATTTCTTAGAAATGACATCAGTCCCTAATTCATTCTCCATAACTGTTTCTGCCACTGATATATAGTTAACAGATGGGTTTGGGATGAGCAGTCAGAAAGATAACCTTAACTTTTTGTGATTGTCTTTATACTCTGGACTAGTAGATGCAAAGCTACAGTGACCATCTTTTGTAGCATATTAGACAAGAGACATTGCTAAGCAAATCTAACCATGCCATTACTGTTTACTGAGCCCAAACAGCAGCCACTAATCAGAAAATCAGCACTATATAAAGGTGGACAGCAAATAAGCTTTGACAAGGTACAGGAGGCGGGTAGCTTATCTGGCATATCTGTTAGTAGCAAATAAGGTGTCCACTAAAACATTAAAGGGAAAAAAATTCAAAGCTCTTTCAACAGTGGGTGAGCGAGAAAGCTCTTAGCTCAATAGTAAAGAAGTGATTTTATATTTTCTCTTTAAATTCTCAGAGTGTATAGATAATATTTTGCCACCAATACATGTCCTTCTGGCCCTGGCTGCTTTCAGCACTATTACTTGCTCTTGATTCTGAGTCCAAACAGACAGATGGATGGCTTCCTGAAAGTTCTATGAGATATTTAAGCACACAGTTCATTTTTCTTCATTTGTTGGCAGAGTGAAACACCAAGCTCAACCAGGACAAGGAAGTTCACACTGACACAGTTTTCCCAAATATTAAACTATAATGTGTTTGCTTTTGGCTTAGCATATTGTGTGAACCCAGCCACTGTAGTATGTAAGCTCTGATGAATTATTTAGTGCAAAAGGATGCAATTTCTGTTGGCTTGAGAACTATACTATGGTTCATACAACATGCCAAGATCTGCACTGCAAAAGTGAGTAGGATCATTTTTCATTTTTATTTATTTGGTTTTAATTTTAATGTTATTTTATTTATTTATATTATTTATTAGTTTATCTTTTTTCAGGCTTTGGGGGAATAGCGAAATTGCCAGAAGGAAAAATCTTTCTCCTGTCCCTCCATAACTTGTTTTTTTTCTTTTCTTTTTTTTTCCCCAGTATTACGCTTTTTTCTACTGAGAATTTAAAAAAAGAAAGAAAGGAAGATGACGAAGTAGAAGATGGAAAACCAGAGTAAATGAGGATAAAACATTAGTATTTTGCATTTTTCTGAGGTGGGAAGATTTGCCCCTTAATATATTTTATTAATATACTACTCCCCAAAAATGGGAAAAATTAACTTGATTTTTGGATGGCTTCAGGGTTTTAAGGTATGCATTAAGAAACTCATTTTATCTCTTAACTTCCTACAACCTCCAAAATGCAAAACCTTGCCAGTGTTCTGGGGGCTGCAAAAGGAGTGCCAGCAGCTACTTGAGGCCAAGGATCATAGTTTTTGCACCCTTGACTTACCGTGTTTTGTGAACTCAGCCATTTGTAGTCTCTTCAATAAAACATTACTAATCAAACCTGGGCTAGTCTAATGTAAGAACCCTGCCATGATGACAGCTGGATCATTTGTTAGAATGTTTTGATCATGCTCCATTTGTATATGGTTTCAGAGTACTGGAAATGAAAAGGGGGCAATATACTGTGCATAAGAAAATATGGGAGTAGACCTGGAGGCTCATTCCTCCATGTTTCTGTGGAACTGAGTAGAGGGAATTTGATGCTCCAAACCAATGTAGAAACAGTGTTCAGACAGTGTAGAAAAGCCATCAAAGTGGCTGCTGAAATGAAGTTATACCCTTTTATGTGTATGGTTAGCTATTCAGTTTACACTGACTATAAATAACTTCTATTGGATTTTTGGTTTTAGTAGCCTGGGCAGCATTACTTTTGAACTGGAGATTACTGCACATGCCTTTGTATAAATCTTTACAGCATCCACCATCAGCATTGTCCTTCCCTTGGGCCAATGGTGCAGGAATATGGACACAGGACACTTTTTATCTAGATGAATACTGTGTAATGCTTTTGGATATTTCCACTGGAAAATGGAATTCTTCAGCAAGGAACAGTATTTCCATTGCAATGGTCTGAATCAACCCAAGGATTAGAAGTGGTAGCAGTGTTACTTACATCACACTGAGTTATAAAAGTCAGGGGTTAGGTAATTCTACCTTAAAGATTTAAATTAAATTAAAGATTTTAAAGTCCCCAACTCTTTTTCACCTTAGATCATACTCTGAGATAATAGAATTCCTTCCTTGTCTTTTGTAGAAGCCATGTGGCCCCATTACCTATTGGGTTCCATCTCCAACCAAGTTGATAAAGGTATTCAAGAACACTAGACATAGGTGGAAAAGTCATGGGAAAATTAAATTGCTGACTTTGTCCATTTTTTCCTCCAGGAGAATATTATCTATCTATCTATCTATCTATCTATCTATCTATCTATCTATCTATCTATCTATCTATCTATCTATCTTTTGTTGTGAAGATGAATGTGAAAACCTGCTTAATCCTAATGTTGAGTTAGAATGTATGTGACAATAAGGAACATGTATATCATTCTTCTCCAACATGCATTCTTCTGAATATACTGGGAATATACTTATTGGAATTCCCAGCCAGTATGGCATCAAGTTGAACAAGATTGGTTGAAGAAGATTGATATAGATCATTTAGGGGAAAATGGAATAAAACTTAATAGAGATGGGATGTCACTCCAAATTGGCATGAATGCAAATCTCAAGATAAAACTACATTTTAGCACACAGTATTTGAAAGAAGTCAGCTTTGAAATCTTTATGCTTTGTTTCTTTAGTATGCTGGATATAGTAAAGTACAGCAAGGGACAAACATGTTCTAGAATAATATCAAAACAGCTCTTCCTAAAGTTTTATTCAGCATTTTTAAATATCCATTTTTAGTTACACAGAGGAGCAACTAACTCTGCTATAATATGGCAAAATCATCTCATGCATTCTCTTGCAGTTCAGGCTACATTTCATTTTTGACCAGCCATGATTCACCTGTAAAAACAAAAGAAAGCTAAGTTCATTTTTGGTGAGAAAAGAAATTGTGCTGTAAATCTGATTCAAGGATTGCAGGGCCTGACCATGCAAAATGTAGTATGATACTTTGACTATACAATTCACTGAGACAAAATTATCAAACAGTTTCATCTTAAGGTGGCAGAGTATTCATCTTTATCAATTTGGCAGCTGTGTGCAAATTATATATCAGAATTCTCCACAAATTTATGGACAGAGAAATTAAATGTATGATTTATCCAGATTTCTCTAGAAGGTAAAATTCTCTAATGGTTTTTCAAGGCAACAATCACTTTTAGCAGTGACACTTACATTGCTAATAAAACAGCTCTGGTGGAGTTCACTCTTCATGGTCTTGCCTTGGCATTGAATTGAAATATGGGAAACACAGGAAGTGTAGTGATTATTATATAATGAAATAAATTATGATATATTAATATAACTATTATATAAGGCAATATATTATTATAAAACAAAAGATAGAGACTATTATATACTGAAAGTTTAGACATTCTTGACTGAATAAGTCATCATTGAATGAGTGCAATACCGCCACACTTTACCCATGAATATTTCTTTAAAAATAAAATCTAAAATCTCTAAAGCAAATCCTCTTTTATCCAATTGATTAAACAATTGGGAGAACAAAATTCTGGAAATGAAGAATTTAGTTACGATTCATTCATTTAGTTATAATTATAGTCAAGATGATGCTGAATGAAGCAATTACCCCAAAGTGTTAAATCACAAGTATTAATAGAGTAGAAAACTGACACTGCAAACTAGCAATTCAACAAATACAAGTAAATAGAATGCTAATAATTCTTTTCAGACTTCGCCTAAACTCATGATGTCTCAGATTATGGAACTGGCCATAAACATGTTTATAGATATTGGATAATTCCTTTAACAGTAATTTTTTATAGGATAAGAAATCCTGAGCAAGCTTCTTCTCTTATGGCCAGGCCTGATAAAGTGCATATCTTTTTAAAATATTCTGCTATATAATGAAGAAGGGGACAAATTAAGAAATGAAAACACTTTATCTGAATTTAGCAGCTCCAGTATGAGTATATTTCAATAGCTTCCCATAAAATGAAATGGCAAAACTGTATTATCCTTACTTATACTTAATGCCTAACTTCTCTGGTGAACTTAGCACAGCAGCAAAGAGGGCAAAGCAGAACTTTAGTTATGGTACAATGGGAAAGTTTAGGATAGAAGTTCTCAGTTATTTTTTCATTTAAATTTCATCCTCCTGTATTTCTGATTAGTTCTTCTTTATCAAAGGAACTGATTTTTATATCCCCTTTTTCCTTCCCATCATGATGGATAGCCATCATGAACACTTCTCAGAAGCAACCCAAAGAGTTTCATAGGCAGCCCTAAAATCTAAATCCACATCTTTCTTCTCCAGTTTCTCCCCATGACCACCAAAACCAACACCCTGAATCATGAATGATTGGCATTGCCTTACTAGGTTTGGTGTTGCTTAAAAAAACAAGTTGCCATGAGATTTTTTTTTTTTTTAAAGTGCATGCTGGATTTAGAAATAATTGAGCTGGACTCTGAAGTCTCTGAGGTGCAAACAGAGAGGGAGAAAGACAGAAAGATTAATTTCCTTCTGTTGGAGAACTAAAGCAGTGCTCTGATTTATGACTTGCAGGCTTTCCAATCCCTCTCTTAACTGTGGTCTTAAATATGCCCTCATTTCAGGATGCTACAGTCTGTTATATGAAACTAATGAGAAATAGAACTTTATTTGTCACATAGGGCAGCTTGTAGGAGCCAAGAGAGATGAACTACTCTTTCATTTCTGTTCCTGAGACCTTGATCAGAAAAATACTTCTATACTGATTTAATGTGATGCTCCTTCTAACAACAGTCTTTCAGAGTCCTAAGTGCATATGGGTCACCCTGCTATTTTAGGGGGTATGGATTTTTAAATTGTTCTCAAGACAGACATTACTCTGGACCCTGAATATCAGCAATTCCACAGCTAATTTCTTAAAGCAAATAACATAAATGACATACAGAGTTAAATTAGTGTTCTGAGGTACAGAGATCAGATACAACTGTTTGCCTGAGCCACCCAGAGTCATTGAGAGTTGGGCGGTATACAAGTTTAATAAACTATTATTGTTGGTCACACAGCCAGTTGTGATGGAAGGCATGAGCGAGGAGGATCCTGGAATGGAGCTTCAAGGTTACAAGGAAGGGGAGAGACATTCCAAGCATCTCCTCAGCCCCCAGCCAGAGTGTGTGAAAGTGAAGAGAGCGAAACTGGCCCCTCCCTAAGGGATTCAGGGCTGTAGTTGCTGTCGTTGGAGGTAGAGTTAGTCTGGCGAGATTCTGTCTAAAAGGTGTAAGCTAATAAAGTAACTGAACTGTTCCTGGATTGTCTCGCTGTAGTTCTTGGGCTGAACCTGACAGTTGTTTAGACTGGGTTTGGCATTTTTATCCGCCAATCGAGTCCTTTCCAAGGACCTGGGACAGACAGATGTTGTTGTCTGATGGTGTTAAGGGTATCATTGCAGGATGTAAGCTGTTCCAAGTAAAGCTGCCTTTTGCAATTGACTGATGGTGATTTTGTCAATGCCGATGGTGTTCAAATGGTTCAAATGCCGGAGGTGATGTTTTGGGATTGCACCTAAGGTACCTATAACTATTGGTACTATCATTGCTTTCTTTTGCCACAGTTGTTCTATTTCTATTTGCAGGTCTTTGTATCTTGTGATTTCCTCCTGTTCTTTCTCTTCTATTCTGCTGTCTCCAGGTATTGCAATGGCCACTATCTAGACTCTTTTGTCTTTCTTATCAACAATTGTTAAGTCTGGGGTGTGATGTTGCAGGTACTTGTCTGTTTGAATTCTAAAGTTCTAGAGCACTTTATCTTCTTCATTTTCTATTACCTTGTCTGTTTTGTGGTCCCACCAGCTATTATTATTGCTGTTGGTCACACATTCAGCCAGTTGTTTAGACTAGATTTGGCATTTTTATCCACCTGTCGAATCCTTCCCAAGGATCTGGGATAGGCCGATGTTGTTGTTTGATGGTGTTAAAGGTATCGTCCCAGAATGTAAGCTGTTCCAAGAAAGCTGCCTTTTGCAATTGACTGATGGTGATTTTGTCAATGCCAATGGTCTTCAAGTGGTACTCCAGATATTTTGGGATGATGGTGATTGTTGTTGTTGTTGTTATTATTATTATTATTCCTATGTTTCTGTAATTTGAAATGAGCATAGGAATAGATAAGAACTGACTTGGATTTAATTTGTCTGCTCTCCCATTTTTCCATGCCTTTGTTTCTGGATTTGTTATCAAAGCCATCATTAATTACCAGGAATTTGTGGTTGAGAGAAGATATTAGAGGTCATCTATATATTTAGGATGTGGTCATTTACTATGTCCTATTCCATTTCATAAGACTCATTGTTAACTACTTTCCCAAACAGAGGAAAAACATCCTAATTCAACATAATCCTTTGCTTTCAGCTACAGCCTGTTCCTTACATCTATCAAAGCAGGTTTGCTTGCATACTGCCAATATGCAGGTGGGAAATAGGAAAATGTTTTTTTCTATGGCTGCACTTAGATTAAGAGACTTCATCACTAACTTAATTTGCTTTGCAATGGTTCTTCATTATTTGTTAATGGTAACTTTTCAGAGTTAAGACTAACAGAGTTAAGACTGGTCTGCTTTCTTGGCTTTTCAAGATAAGGTTTAAAAAGAGATGCATATTTTTGTTTGACTTTTCATATAGCAGTTCAACATCAAGTCAAAATGCCTACACCATTTGGAGTTATTTAGCTTATAAGTAAGGCAGGTAATGAGGAGAGGGACATGGATGCAAATGTATAAAATCATTCATGTCTTGGAAAATCTGGGAAGAGAAAGGTTTTTCTCCAGCTCTCACATTAGAATCCATGATCATCTATCAAAGTGAAAATGATGCAGGGAGATTCAGGATTAATAAAAAAAATTAATATTTTTCAATAATTACAGTTAAATTTCACTGTAAACACATATAATGATGAACATCAATTTAGAAGGTTTAAAAGAAGATGAGACAAATTAATGGAGAAGGACTGTCAATGGCTATATACTAGTTGAAGATTTTAATTTTGATGGCTATACACTACCTCAGAATCAGAGCTAGAATGCCTTATGTAATGCAGAAGAAGGCTGTTGCCCTCATATGCTGACTTTATATGGTTGGCCACTGTTTGTGTGACAGAAAGGTAGACTACGTAGATGTTTGGCCTGATTCACTAGGACTTTCTTCTGAGAAATACAAAAGCCCTGCTGGATCTCTGTCCTTTTTCAGGTAAACAGAGGACTGGATTCCCAGCATCTTTTGCACTATATCAGAAATGGCCACTTTAGAGATTTCTAAGGTTGGAAGTTCCTAATATTTTCTGAGTCAGCCACAGGGTCAGCACAGAGACAAAATATAATGATGGATTTCACTCTCTAAACTCCAAGATGATGGTGAAACTCTCTACTTTTTATTTAATGGTGTAATGTTGTTTTAATGTTTAATACTTAGTGACTTGTGGAAATGTTTCACAGAAATATAAACTTCCATTCATATTCTAAGGTCAAGACAGATTTGCCATCTCCATAAATGCTAGGCTAAAGCTACAAAGGCAGTAAAAAGAAAGTTCAGTGTTCTTAGGAAGCTGCTGTTAATGCAGGTAATTGAGACCTTGGGAAAGCTAATCAATTGATCATGAATGATTTTAATTATTCTGCTATTGATCAGATTCATGGGAGAGTGCTTGGGAAAGGCAAACAGAACCTGGAGGCAAGATTTCTGTTTTTTGTTTTCCTCAGTACTTCTTTTTCTGGGCATTTAACAAATCAATTCCTTGTCCTGAGGTTTCTTCCTGGGAATGAGTCAAGGAGAAGTAAGATAGAAGTTTAATCATAAAGAAGAGTACACAGGCAGATTTATTAGATGATAAAAAAAAAATATTGAAGAACTTATGTATGTACAGTATGTATGCAATCCTTTGCAGTATGATCTGTGTGCTTTACCTTATTACAGACTAGAGGGCCTTCAGTCTGGTCCAGCAGTGTCTTCTTATGCATTTAAAAGTATTCTTTCTCACAGGTTAAGGATGCCAATCAAAATATATTTCATTACACAATAGCTTCAATTACAGTATGATTAAGTATATATCAGCTATATATTATGCAAATTAGTGATAATTATCTCCATGGTCCTTTTTTTCCCCTCAAGATCCAGACATTCAGAAACTAATTTCTAGTAGTCATCCATTTATTTCTAGTAGTTATGATCATTAAGGAAACTGACAAAATAACATTTTACTATGGATATAGATAATTGCATCAAAGTCTGAAATTCTTCATGAAACAGTAAGCACAATAGAAAAGCAATATTTTTTTTAAGTAACTTTCAATTCTGTGTTATATGTAAATTACTTAATTTTCCAAGTACAGTGCACAGTATAGCAATCACAGAGAAATGGACCTTGACCTTCCTGTATCTTAACATTCCTTAATAAAAAGAAAGTCCTATTTGTACAACAGAAGCAAAAAATCTACTCCAGCCCTTTTCTAATATGTAACAGCGAGTCAAATAGGCATATCAGAGATGAAAAAGAACTAGGAAAGCTTAAACAGCTTGAAAGAGGCATCTAGTTCAATAGGGCAAATGTAATTAAGGGAAGGGAAGAGAGATTAGAAAGGATCAAAGGAGGTTTAATTATCAGTTAAAAGAGGTTTTTCTCAATATAAGTTAACTTGTTTAGGAAGTGAAGAAAAGGACACAATTTCCTTCAGTTTTAGGAGATGACTAGAGGAATTAAGTCAAATGTTTGCTGCATCAGTTTCTACACTTCATCCCAAGAAGTGATGGGAGACAAACACAGACGCACCAGGAAATTCCTGTCTTGTCTAGCTGACAAGTTTCTTCTTCAGAATTTGGAGGATGGTAAAAGAGGATTAGGGAAATTTTAGTACATAAAATGGAAGTAGTTGGGGAAAACTGACCATGTCATCCTGTAGTTCTTGAAATAGAAGTTATAGTTACATTTCATAGCTAATAGAAAAAGTTGCTCAAGGTTTGCACACTGTTTTAGAGTTCCTAAAAAGAGAGATACTAAAAGTACAGTTAAACAATTTCAATGAAGGAAAAACAAAAGACAGCAGAAAACCATAGTGTGGCTTCTCAAAAAGCTAAAATTAAAAAGTGACATAATGGATATAGAAATAACAGGCTAACAAAGAAAAATACAGACACATAGCCTGAATTTGTAGAGAGGGTGCCAGAAAACTCATAACTCAGAATGAACAGAAGTTAGCAAAAGATGCCAAAAGCTTTTGCAGATATGTAATTTTAAAAAAATAATTTATTAATAGCATATACAATATGGTGTTCAGCACTTCACATTTCAAGACAAACAGGTATTTTGGAGAGGAAACAACCTGGGCTTATCTTTTAGACAGAGAAAGAGTAGCTGCAGTGATTTTTGCTTTTCATTAGAAAGAACACTAAGCTTTAATATACCAACATTCTCTTCCAGATTTGTGGCCAGGAAAATTGGAAGTTTTCTCTGAATTTCTACAATGAAGAATATCTCTATTGCTATTATTACTTCAAAAGGGAGGACTGCTATCATTATGTTTTCCTTTTATGGAAGATTATAGAAGATAGGGAGGCTGAAAACATCCGTATGAAGAATTATACAATGAGAGTCATGGGACGCACCCTTGGCCACCACTTAAATAAATAAGTGGCAGAACACTATTCTGTTCTGTTTAAAATGATGTTGAAAGTAGATTCATATTCATCAGTTTGAATGAACTGCTGGGGATAAAATGTAGGACAAATTCTCTGCTTACCATAACCCCATGCATAATCCATAAGACTACAGGATGCTTAAACTCTATGTCTTTAAAGTTTACATATATTCTTTCTATGGTAAACTACTGAAGTTTAGATATATTCTCTTCTATTAGTTTGCATATGTACATGCATCTTTATATTATTAAAATTAATTTTCAGTTTCCTTTAGGATCATTTGTTCAAAATGTCATATGTCAAACTAAAGGAAAGCAGTTTTAAAAAATGGTTGGAAGCAAAGCACTAATGTAGCTTGTGTTATATAGCAGTTAAGGAGCAGAGCTGGAAAATCTTGGAATTGGTTGTCCCCAAACCATTATACTACTTTTCATTTAATGTGTTGTGTGAGCAAAAAGTGGGGCCTTTGGCCACACAATAAAATATACTTAAAATTTTAAAAAGTGATGTACAGTCCTGATTCTTACTCATGCACCTTCCTCCTTCATGACATATTTGAAGAGGTAACAGGAGTTCCATTTTGACTTAACCATCCCACTACCACAAAGGATGGCTACTAACAGAATTGTTGCAAATCCAAGTACAGTGGTACCTCGGTTCACGAACGCTTCTGTTCACGAACAATTCGGTTCACGAACAGCTCCAGTCACAAAATTTTGCCTCTGTTCGCGAACTCCGCATCAGGTGACGAACAGGATCTGTGGCCGTTTTCCCTCCTGTGACACGTGGTCGTGGCTTCCTGTAGGGAGGGGGACTCTCCCTCCAAGTAATAACCGCCTCCCCACCCGCCTTCCTGTCCTCCATGCCAGAAGTTGCGTCGAGCAAGGTTAGCTTTCTCTCTCTTCGTACTGTACTTTGTGTCATATTTCTGCAGTTTAAAAAAAAAAAACATATGGTTCAGAACGGATTAACTGTAATTACATTGAACCTTATGGGGAAATTTGATTTGGGACGCGATCAAAAATGGGGTCACGACCAAATTCGGAGGGGTCAGAACGGATTAACCGTATTTACATTGAACCTTATGGGAAAATTTGATTCAGTTCACGACTAATTCGGTTCGCAACCAGAGTCGTGGAACGAATTAAGTTCGTGAACCGAGGTACCACTGTAATTGCTTTCCAGGTCATTTTCATGAAGAACTACAAAAACTATAGAGTATATACAATGCTTATTTTTCTATTTTTGAAGCTCTCCATTAAAATTAATCTTTAACAGGATTGTAAGGCTAAGGATTTATCTGTGAATCATGCTGAACTTCTGAAGTTATTGCTTAGCCTGTTACAAAGAATTATCTTTTATTTATATACACACACACACAATTCTTATTAAGAATTTTAATTACAATAGTAAAAACTAATACAAACAAAGGAAAATTTATTAAGAATTTTAATTACAATAGTAAAAACTAATACAAACAAAGGAAAGAGAATAGAAAGAAAGAATAAAAAGTGCAGGAAAAAAGAAAAAGAAAGAAATAAGAAAAAGAAAAAAGAGAATAAAGAAAGAAAAAGAAAAGAAATATATAAAGAAGTAACTTCCCACCTTCATCACAAGTATAAACAAATGTAATAACTCTTCACCCCCTATAAGGTTAAACAGATATTTTTTCATCCCATATCTCATCCTTATTTATAAGTAAATCCATAAAACATCAACTCTTCAATCCTAGTGTCAGCAAAAAGTCTATAAAGGATTGCCAGAACATTGCAAAAAAAAAAGTCTTACTTTAACCTTAATCAAATAAACCAACTTTATACTCGTTCCTCTTACTTCTAACAGTCTTAATCTTTAATTCAATCAATATTGTCAGAGGATTCGATTTCTCTTTAATTTTTCTTTATCCCATTGCACAGATTTCTTCAAGGCTTTAACAAGCCTCTTTTGTAGATCCAATAAGAAAACATTTTCCAGGTCATTCTCTTGGCTTATCATTTATATTTCCCTTTTAATTTTTAAAACTTCAGCCAGTTTCTTTTCTATATCTAATAAAGCATCCTTTTCCTATTTATTTATTTATTTATTTATTTATTTATTTATTTATTTATTTAAGTTCATATAGCTATCGGTCTCAAACCAGTGATTCTGGGCAGCTATACAAATTGAATGAATTCATTCTCTTAGCCTGTCATTTGTAGTTCTACATTCTGTACTTTATCTTATCAGGTAAAATGTGTTCCACATCTATCATTCCTTCATCAACATCTTTTAGAAATAGTCTATACATAGAAGCAGACATCATTACTGTCACTGATGATATTGTAGTTACTAACTTCTAGCTCCATTCTTCAAAGATCTCGTTTAATATTTCCGATGTTAATAACATTTTGTATCATTCTGCCAGTCCCAGTATTAACTGACATCAGGATTGTACTTTTTTTTCCTTCTAATCTCCAGTTTCTAAAATTATTACTTATCTTTTGTTATGATTTGCAATTGCCAGGATAACCAAAATAGGTCTGTTTCCCACAAGAAGTTGTTTATTTTTTATAGTTAATTCCAAAATCTTATCGTAAAAGTCAACACTCAAAATTTATCTAGATACTTAATCCATTTATAACTTTCTTAGATAAAAATCTTATTTAGCTTTTTGCTGTTTATTTCAAATTCTTTAAGTTCTTAAGCTTATAATTCATTTTTCTTTTGTTCAGATTTGAAGATAAACTCACCTGATGAAGACTTTTCATATCTGTTGTTCTTAAGGTCTCTAATAGCTTTAGAATAGTTAATAGTCAATTTACAGAAGTGATTATAAAGTGAGGTTTGCAAACTTAGTGTCCTTTAAAAGTCTGCCGCTGTTGCAAGCAAGATGGCTGATCCCTTTGTCTCCCAGCACTCAAACCCATGGAAAGCCATTGTCCTGCAGTCTCCTCATGAGGAGCAGCCATTCATAGCACAAGTGAGCAATCTCCCATCCTTATCCAGAGAGGTTCCAAGAAACCAGTCTACTCACTGCTTCCTTAGTCTTTGCTGCTGTCATCAGCTCTGCTTTCACAGAGCCATCTTCAGTATGCCATACCTCCCCTGAAAGGCCAGCCTGTTAGAATTATCAGTGAAAAATATCAGAGTTTAGACATTAGAAAGACCTTGGTGTGTAATTTTAAAAAAAAGGAATGAATGAAGTTTAAAAAAAAAATCTTCCTGAGTGTATTTATAGAGTAAGTAAACTGTGATTCAAAACTATTACAGAAATTCAGATACAAGTAAGTTAATGGCTATCACATTCTACTGATGACATGTATGCATCAATACATGTCATCAGTCAGGTAATCAATTTCCTTGGAGATTTCCCAGATCAATGAATAGAGTTTGTTTTAAAGGAATGAGCGTTGTGCCAAAGGTTTTGTAGTTTGTGCTAATGAGAGGCTGCCTATCAAACTTAAGTAGCATCAAGTTGCTGAGAACAAGAGCTCTTGGGCATTAAATGGTTCCTACCAAATACCAAAGTCATTATCATGATTGGCTGTTATGGCCCTCTAAACAGCAAAAGTGATTAAGCTGGTCGTTATGAAACCCTGAAGATGCATAATTATGAAAAATATAGCTTGAGTGAAAGCATATTTTCATCTTTAGATTGCTTTCTATCTCAGAGAGGAAGATATGGTTGGATGTTTCAAAAGCTTAATTGCGTTATTCAGACACTCAAGGATCAGAAAGCCCTACAGCAATAGTGATTTACTGAGAAGAAGTAAATACCTATATTTGATGTGCATTCACCACCATGGGTCTTATTCTGACATGAATATTGCCATTAATTCAAGTCTAACAGCAGAATCAGAACACACATACATATAAGCACACACACTTCTTTAAAGTAATAGCACTTATTTCTTCTTTTAGGAATTACACATAAATCCCCTTTGTTTTTCCTAGAACCAATAACTTTATTTTAATTTCTAAGATATGTACGTATTTGTTCCTGTAAACCAGTGCAAGAGACACTGTAGATCACATTGGAGGTTCTGGCATCATTATAGACTTTTAAATTTAGACCATGTCATATTTTGAAACTATCACTCCATTTGTATTCTCTTATTGTTCTTTCTGAATTCACAGTACAAGTTGCTGTCTCAATGCCTCCCACTTTCAAGAGTCCACTAAGTGTAATAGAATTCTCTGTGAGCACGTTAAGTGAATGCAGTTTTTCAAAACCATTAGGAAACTGAGAAGAAACATATGCCTTTAGAGTTAGGATTGATCTACAACATCTAGGATACTGAGAATCTTTTACATTGTGCCTCTAAGGAATTTAACTGGGTCTTCCTCATTTTATACTTTTTTTAGTTTGGCTCTCAACTTCCCTATCCTGCTCTGGCTGCAATGAAATATAAATGTTCCTTTCCCCATTTGTCTCTTGCGTGTGGTGCCACCGCCTTTTTTAAACCTTATCATTATGAAGGGTTTTTGTTTTTTGTTTTTTTGCAAATAATGGTCTGAGATGGTGAAAGGAGATAATGAGGAGCTGGCTTTCCTGAATCAAAGAAAGGAAAATTAAGTGGCAGCAAGATTTTTTTTAAAGAATATATATACATCATCTACATCTACATCTATATCTATCTATCTAGGAATGAAGGAATGAGTGACATAGGCAAGGAGCACATCCCTGCATCACTTAAAAAACATAGTAGAGAGATACAAAAATAAGGCAAAATAGAGGCAAAACAAAGGAAAATAGATTCAGGGACAAAGGAAATAAGGATAAGGAAAAGGAAAAGGAAAAGGAAAAGGAAAAGGATATGAGGAATACAGATGATGACATAGTAGGAAAGATAGGATTAATCACAGAATAGTCACAGATGGATCACCCTAAAGAAGGAATCCAGTGAAAAAATCTCCATTTTCCTTGAAACTATGACCTACATTTATGTTAATCTGTGAGTCTGCAGTGGGTTAGGAACTTTTTTCAAATCCAGGCATTATTTTCTGATTTCACATCGGGACACTTTTTTCTTCATTCCTCCCACCCCCAAAATAAAAACTTAGGAGAGCAGGAAATGTGCTTTGTTTCAAGCTAGACACAAACCAGTTCATAAATCAGTCTATTTGAACCCTTTTATTAGAATGTTCTGATCTACCTGTGTCCCAACAGAACTTAAAACCTGTTGAGTTCCCTATTATAGGACTATGGGAATTTGTAAGAAGCCCACTGCTTTTTATCTGTGTGACAGAAAAAGAGGTATGCTGATAGTCCAGACTGCTATCTGCTCTCCATCCTGAAGAAATAATGGCCAAGAGTTGATTTTTTTAAAGTTTTTGAAAAAAAAATGCTTCTATTGTTTTAACTGTTATTTTTAACCATTGAAGTAACAGTTGGGTAATACTTTATTTGCAGTCTGCCTGTCTGGCAAGTACAAAAGATTACTGTTACATTACTATTACACTGTTCTGTTTTGAATATGTGTTCAAAAAAGTGATGCTGGCTTGATAGAGAGACAGACAGACAGACAGACAGACAGATAGATAGATAGATAGATTTGCAATTGCCAGAATCTACAAATCATTAAAACTTGAATTTGAACAAACTCTTTAAACAAATATGTAAGAACATATTCTCAGAAACACATAGGAACATACACATAGCTCATAATAAACACAAAAAGCAAACAAAACCAGTACTTAAGTTAAAAAGTCTCAGAAAGTCAACTTATCTAATCTCTTATTCATTTTATTTCTTTCCTGTAACTATTCCAGTTCTGCAATATGTCCTTTGAGGTACAGGTAGTCTTCACTTAACATCCATTTGTTCAGCAACCATTTGAAATTAGGATGGTGCTGAATGAAAGGACTTAATGAGTTCATGAAATTCCAGCCATTGTAGCACCCCTGCAGTCGCATGAACAAAATTCAGGCCCACTTAGGCCCACCCGCATTTATGACCACCTTTTGGCCATCTGTATACCCACTGCCACCAGCTGCATCTGCCCCCCAGCCTCGCCTGCCGCACTGCACACTGTACCGCATGCTACTACTGTACCGGCTGGGGCCTTCTTCATACTGAGCCGCAAAAGCACAGGGGTTACAGATACATTTTAGCAAGTAGGCAAATTCACAAATATGGAAACTGCAAAAAACAAGGACTGACTGTATATGGAATAGGCTTCTGAGTTATATAAGTAAGTAGAAAACCAGAATGCTCGAGGAGAAAGTAGAAACAAGATGAAATACTCTGAGGCCACCACCTTTCATTAAGCTCTTCAGAAGAGCATAAAGAAAGAGGCTTTGAAACATTGAGTTCTTGATGGCTCTTGGCTCTCTGCTGCTTCAGAATCCATCATCATCTGTACTGTGTATTTTGTATTATTTGCAATTTTGATTTTATTCTTCTAAATAAAATGTTGAACTTACACAGAAAACCTTATCATTTCATGATACTGGCATATGGTTTAAAGAACAAAAAAAGACAAGGGAAATAAATATTTCAGTTCATCTTAATATGCAGTTTTACATTCTTTTTTACCAGATATTTTAATACCTTTCTTGGTTTTTGTTTTTGTTTTTTGGGGGTTTTGTTTTGTTTTGTTGCTTGGAACAATGCTTCACTGTGTTAGAAAAGTAGATCAGTGCTGACATTACTTGCTCTAAGAAAGTTTTTTATCAGCAGAAACAGTCAGTATTGCCCTGGGCACTCATCAATAACCAATTATGAGATCATCTGGATTTTTCAGCTTGTATTTTTATCCATTTGAAAAGGAGAGAGAAAAATGAAATTATTGCATTTATTGCTACAGTTTGTTCCTTCCCAACTGAAGTAGAAAAATGCTAAGCCAGATCTAGTACTACTTTAAGACAGAATGAATATATACTTTCTGCAAAAAGAATATATAGTTTTAAGTCTCTGTGATAGCAGGTGAACCTGGAGAAGTAACAAAAGTATTTCAGGTTGATAACCTAGTTTTCAACAAAATACTTTCTCTTTTATACATTTTAAATATTTGTATCTCTTTTCCATTTGAGAATTACACATCTTTCCACAGTGTGCTATTTTAAACATTATACAAATAATTCTCTGACAGTAACTCACACGGGATTACTTTACTTCCTCTTGTTTGGCCAGTGAAGTTTATGTATTCACAAATTTGTACTTATGTCACTGATGACCACATTTCCCATTTCTCTCTGTGCCTATACATGTATATTATAGCAGTTGTTAAAAATATATACCTTCCTGCTAAGAAAGATCTAAGGAATTGAAATGAAGGATGGAAAAAAAGAAACTAAGTTTGCTCAAAACTTGAGAAACTGCTTTGCAGTATTTGTCCAATTTTAATGATATTTACAGTCCATTCATACCGCTTTCCATATCATTCTTTGTTTTCTTAATAAGACCTTGTGGGCAGGAAGAAGATTGGGAATGATTATATCAATTCCAAAGCAATGAACGCTTGTAGTCATTGGAGCTTGCTCATGGTTGGCATGCTGATACAAGGATTTGGTTTTCAATGAGATAAATCTTCCAAAAACAGGACAGCAGAAACACATAGGACAATATTGACTAAATACAAAACAATTCAGTGCATGACCTTCGTGCTCTTGAGCAAACAGCCAATAAAAATTCATAGCATGTAGATGGTAGCAAGTCAGTATTTATTTTATGTAAACAGTTACCAGTGTTATAAAATAAATGACATGCACTATCCAATGATGTGGTAAGATAAGTTTATCAATCATGATGACTCCATAAAGCCAAAGGGTCAACAAGGCTAGTTACATCAGTGAAAGTTGATTTATTGAAAATGATTGAAAATACTTCAAAAATCGCATACTATAGGCTCCCTTTGTAAATACATATGTATCTGGGAATACACAAAAATTCATACATGAGCAAAATTATATTCAGAGCAGAAAATATTCAAATTCTAATAAATTTATTCATGTAGATTTTACAGTAGAGTTTTAAACGAGCATGATGCAGTAAACATGATGGCAGTTATTGTTTTAAGAGAAAATATTAATACCACAATTGAGCAAGCGTTAATCCTGATCACCTCCCCAAAATCAAATTAGGAAGGGGAGAATAGAGTGGGCTGTTTGTAAATTGCATGGGCTAGCCTGATTTTACAATTTGTAAAACAAATGTAAATACAGATAAGTAGAGAACCATAAAAAGAAAGTGAACACCCATCTGTACAGCCTTTCTGTAATATAAGCAACTGTGGGAAAGGGAGATAGACAGTCTGAGTAAACAAAGCAAGACTGACTTGGAAATCAGAGTGCTGTCTTCAGCCAGGCACATATCTTGGTTCAAGCACTGTTGGGGGGGGAAATGGAATGGAGTTAATGGAGGAAAGCATAGTAATATATCCTGAATGTTCAATAAAAATGGGTATTGGAAAGCTGAAGGAAAAATTATAAATAAAACATCAAGGGTCATATGTGCTATCACATTCTCTAAATGTATAACTAAGATTGGCATCAGGTTTGGTGCAATATTCAGCATCTCCACTCCACTTAGGTGGGCCCTTTCATACCAATATGCCTTCTATTATTAATAGCAGACAAGGTAAGTGGAAAAAAGAAAAAGGCTTTCTTATTAGCAAACACTGATGTAGCTTTTGTTAAGGTATGAGCCACTTAAAATGGCAGAAACCAGCCTCAGCCACCCACCATAAACGTCTTGCCTATTTCTATATTGTGGAGAATCTGGCCTCTTCACTCATGATTGCCCTGCTAAAATTACCTTCTTCAGAAGGAGCCAGAAAGTGTTGTAGTAGTGGGAAGCACAGCATTTTGCAAACAGTTTTCCTAAATGCTGCAAATTTTGCATGTCAAGAAATGGTGGCCTCACCTCCCAGGGGCTCAGAGACTGGGAAAACCAAAAATTAAGTGAAGCCCAGACAAGCAGAACATTGACATTTAGCCATTCATATTACCTTAAAGACTGAAACTAGCAGTAATATGCAACTTAGTCAATTCTGACGCTATAGGCAAATTCACTGACTCCTTCATCTCAACCTGTCCAATTTCCTACTAGGGTTGAGTCTATTTACATATATATAAATAAAATGTATAATTAATAAATAAATAAAATTTTCATTAAAGATTATTTAAAAAGGAAGATAAAAATTAATACAAACTAATATAAAATAAGAAAAAGAAAAAAAATGAAAGAAATTCTTTTTCTAGGTTTGATTCTATTGATGGCCAGTTGTTATGCTTGCAACCATAACAGAGCAGAAGAATTTGTACAACCACACACTGGTAATCATCAGGTATTTCTGCAATTTTATTTAGTGTCCACAAAGTCCTGGGAAAGGGCTAGCTATAGACTCACAAGCTATATATTCATTGGGACCAGAATGACATCACTTTTAATTCTGGATGGAGCAGATGCCAAGAATTATGTTTCATCGTACTACATCTCTTGCCATGTAAGCCACAAAAATAATTTGTAGACGGATATATCCTCTTCTCCACACACAAAGGCTTTAAGATATAGTTTCCTTGGACTTTATAACTACCACATGTCAAAGGCCCAGATACCATTCTGGTATTATTCTTGTGACCTCCCATCTACCTCAAGACAGTTTATCTGCCCATTCAACATGTTTGGGACTGTATTTTGCCCAATCTTCTGATTTCTGACAAGACCCGCATTTCATAACGCATGTTTTAAAGACCTGCATCAACTATTAGAGGTAAAGTATCACCTGTCTTCTGCCTGTCAGCCATAGCTGGATAGAGAGGACAAATACTGCCTGAAATTGCTAGGTAAACAATACAAACAACCAGCAAAGCTTTTACCTATGGTTACATTTGCTTATGTAAGGATTCAGTTCATGCTGCCACTCAGTTGTCATCATTTCAGGCTACTCACTTTTTCTACCAAACAACTCTTAATTTTGTCTGTTCTGGAGACCTCCGTTTTTTTCAAGGAACTTCAGGCTGCTCATTGCTTCCTTAAGAATCAACTGATTTATGCCAAAGCCTCTTTCAAGCACTATACTGACCATCCTCACAGGAAACTCCTCCACATCACTGCTGGATATCATGCTGGCTTTCTATCAGCTATTTCACCTCCTCCTGATTGTTAAGGTGGATGTCAAGCTTATTGAACCACTCCCTATAACAGCACAGATCAATTCTGTGCCCTTTTGTCTGCAGCTTCCAGACAACACAGAAAATGCACCTTACTTTCTACTATTTCGTCCTGGCCCTGGAATGCTATCTTGCATACCCAACCTTCATTTCAGGAGAAAACAAAGAACCAAGCTCAGAGAACCCTGAGGACCCCACAGAAAACAAAGAATTTGAAGTGGAATATTTTACCGTCTTGGAATGTTTGATTATGCTTCCTTTAACAGTTCCATTTGCAATACCCTTACAAATCCAAGTCACCTCACTGGCTGCAGATTAAGCTTCTTCCAGTTCTGACTTTGCGGAGGAAGAAAACAATTGCATGACTAATGAGGCGGTTACTGAGATTGTCTCACCTAAAGATGAGGGGGAGAGTTCACAGATGGAGAGAGTTTCTAATGAAAAAGAAGTGGAGGTGCAAGGAGGGAAACTTCCCCAGCTGACTGGGAGAAGCAGCAGCACTGGACACTTCTAGACACCTAACACGTCTAGAGGAAAGGGAAAAAAGAGAGTGGTATAAAGGCTGTAGATGATAAGGCATAAACAAGTGGCTTTTGCCCATAGATGGCTGTTATGTTAATATATCACAATTGTCCAGTATCAAGGCACCAGGAGTCAAGACAAGTATCTGGCATTTGCAATTTGGAAAGGTGGGACAACAAAGCTTCAGATTTCAACCATTGAGAATGAAGGTGCATACAAAACAGTTGATTGCCCACAGTAGGGTAAAGATGCCAGGGGCTTCATTCTTATCTGCCATAAAGATTCTAATCCAACTAAGCTTGGTCTGTGAGTCTTCTACCAAGTCAAACTGAAAAATTGATCTATGGTTGAAGTGTCAGGAGAAGGTGTAAAACCTGACATAGGTAGCTGTAACTGGTATTTTGGGTCAATAGGCAGCAGGTCCATGAGAGGGCTTCAGAGACCGGCAATTGCTAATGCTGGGCTTGTGCTGAGCCTTCAAATTCACTTTTTAAAATTGTTTTTATAAAATTTTATTGCTTTTTAATTAATAAAAAAAAGAAAAACAAAACACAAAAATTATAATAAACTATCTACTACTTTCTCCCAAAACTTAGTAAGTATAGGACATTGTAAAAACATATGCTTTAAAGAGGCATTGACCTTATTACATCTCCAACAAAATGCTGTTTTGACAATCCTTTTGTATACAAACATAGTGGAATCCAGTAAATTCTAAATATTATTTTTTATTGTATAAGTCATAGTTTAAGGTCCATTGACACTCTTGCGACAGTTAAGACACTCTCCCATTGTCTAGGCAATATAGAAACTTCTAATTCTTTATTCCACTCATCCCTTAACATCTGCATATCAAATTGATTTATTGGTAACAAATATAAATATACCCTATAATACCCTATTTATATACCCTATAAAAGCTAATAGTAGGGGAGGGGGGGTTAGTTCTAAAGGATTTAACAAATTATTCTAGTATCTCAGGTGTCTGGAAGCTGACAATGCTACTGGTCCAAACAATGTTGTTTACAAATGTAGCTGTAGATATTGCCATTGGGATACATCTGATAGATGAACCCTTCAAATCACTTTGAGGTTTTTTTTTCTCAACTGTTCAATACAAAAATGTATACAAGAAAAAAAAAAACCAACAAAGGGCTCTATCTACCCTAACTCAAGACCTAGGAAAACAGCCAGCTCTTCAAGGTCTTCCAGAACACCAAGAGGGTGATAGCCACATGGATTTTAAGTAGAATATTTCTTCAGTGGAAAAAAATGCATTGTTTTCTAAACTTTACACTGTTCTATTACAAGCACATTAATTTGTCTGTGAAAAGGTATGGGCCCTCATCTACTTTCAAGATTATTTGAAGACCTAGCTAAATCTGATGTATATATGGCAGTTGACCTGGTGATCAATATATGAAATGCATTCAGTGCATCCTTTTCAAGGAATGAAAAATGGGCTATTTATATGATCAACATAATTTGTAAAGTGAGAATGGAATGAATGACATAGTCCAAAGTTCATAAGACATAGGTACAAATATAGAATCATAAAGTTGGACGATACCATAGAGATCATCCAGCTCAGGATACCCTAGAGCATCTCTGACAGATACTGATCCAGCTTCTGTTTGAAGAGCTCTAGCAAAGAATACATCAAGTTCCTAGCTGACAGTTTCACAGTAAGAAACCTCTCTTCATATCTAGTCCAAACCTTAACCCACTGATTCTGACCCTGCCCTTTTGTGCAACAGAAAATAAGTCTACTACTTTGTCTGTGCAACAGCCCTTAGAATATCTGAAGATTGCTATCATATTTCTCCTCGGTCTTCTTTTCTGTAGGCTAAACATACTGTTCTGCATAGAACTTGGTTTTTAGAACCTTTACTGTCTTGGTAGTTGATCTTGCACCAGTTTGCTCACGTTCTTTTTGAACTGTGGGCCCAAATGGGGTTTGATCAAGTGACACTGATGATATAGTACATCAAGCCCCAATTTTGGATGCTTGCTGGGCACATTTAGAATGATCATAGAATGAGTGATGGGAAGACTGTGCATTCAAAGCCTCTCTGCCTCTGGAGGCATAGCCAGTAATAAAGCACCAATTAATCAGATTATGCCCCCTCCCATTCGCTTTTCCCAAATATATATCCATTATTTTCTAAATAATTCATGGGGGCCATTTGCTATTGGATAAAGCTTTGCTTTGGAGCATGCCATTTTAACAGAAAATGTATTTTTAAATCAGGTGCAGATACATTTCCATATATAAATTTGTTCTCTAGAATCCCAGGCTCTTCATTAGACAGCGTAGTGAGCACAAATCTGAATAGCATAAAGTCAGGAGTGTATGATTAGATGGGGAATGTAGCTAATGTTTATTGCATTTTTTAACACCTAGCTTTGCTCCTTTCATCTCAGGGGACTTTCTAAAAAGGAAAGTATTATTCTTAGAACCTGAAATCAGGGTGGCCTTTGTCAAGATATGTGAATAATGACTCCTGGGTTCTATTCTGCTCTCTTTTACACACCAGATTTATGTGTAAAAATGGAAAGTGTATTCCTCAGGATTCTGAAACAACATATAATGCATCTAACTCTTAATTTTAATTTGGTGACTGGTACTTGGACATTTACCCACTTCCACCATTCATACATTAAGCAATAGCCTTCCAGTTACCCATTTTTAATTCCATCCTTTGGTAGCTGTGGACAGCTTGAAAATTATGAACTTTGTAGCAGGAGCAATGACAATAACTTTACCTTTGCTTTTGTCTTTAGCATATTTTCCTTTTAAACATTTTAGGTTTTGTCTTAATTTTTGTTTGCTAAGTTTTTTTTAAAGAACAAAAAATGCCATGTGGGATAAGAGGTCTTCTTGCTGGATTGGATATCTAGCAGGAAAGTCACATTCCTCTGCTTTTTATAATCTGCACGAAAACATAATGGATTTTATATAGAAGTAGTGGTGAGATATCATCAATATGCTGATGATATCCAGTTATATATCTCCACCCCAAGTCACTGTAAGTAAACACATGAAAACTGAATACTAGCATGATACAGATATTGTTTGCTAAAAACCAACTGCCTTTCTGTTGCCTTCAATGTTGACTTTGGACTTTGCTCACAGCTTGAACACCAGGTAGAACCCATGGTCAAGGGAGCCTTTGCCCAGCTTCAACTGGTGTATTAGTTATAGCCTTTCTGGAAAAGGAGGCCATGTGGACAGTACTGTAACTCACACCCTCACCACCTTAAGACTGGACTGCTGTAATACACTTTACAGATTCCAGAAACTGCATGATGCAGAATGCAGTGGCCTGTTAGCAAATAAGAGATATTTGCCCAGTAAGACTGTTTTTGCAGGTGTTTCACTGTTTCTGAGTAAAACAATGCTTGTTTTAACCTATAAAGCCTGAGGAGGGGGAGGAGGAGGAGGAGGAGGAGGAGGAGGAGGAGGAGGAGGAGGAGGAGGAGGAGGAGGATTATTTAAATTATTATAGCTGCGCACTCCCATAGACTTTAGCTCCCAGGTAACTTTAAGACTATTTCATTCCAGTTAAATCTGCTCATCCTATGTGCTCAGTGTGAGAAAAGATGCTTCAGGTTCTCCTCCCCTCCAAGAGATGTGAGAGGCCCTAGAGACCTTTGTAGGTGTCCCATCCCTGTGTAATAGTCTCACCCTCTAGGTTGCCCTTACTAAGTTGTCATTTAGGAAATCTGAAAAAAAACCTGTATTATGGTATATGACCTTTGGAATTGTGTATATGGTAGACACTGCTTAACTCATCCTTATGTGGGGAGCACTAGAGATACAATGTATTGTTGAAGGCTTTCACGGCTGGCATACAATGGTTGGTGTGGGTCTTCTGGGCTGTGTGGCTGTGTTCTTGAAGTTTTGTTTCCTAACGTTTCGCCAGCACCTGTGACCGGCATCTTCAGAGTGCAGGAGCACAGACAGGAGCAGTTCTCTCTGTGCCCAGGGTGATGTGACCCTTTTGTGGGTATTTATAGAGATCTGAAGGGGGGGAGGGGGGATGGGAGGGGATTGGGTTACTGAGTGGCTGCTTGTTTTGGTGTCACATCTGTGTGTATCTTCCTGGGGATTAGGCAGGGTTTTTTATTTTATTGAATTGTTAACGAGGGGCTGCTGGGGGTGATTAGCAAGTTCATTGTGTGAACTGTTCACATGTCCTGGTGGTTGAGCTGAGTTCCTTGACCTTTTGCAGGCTGTATTTTTCAGGATTGGTAGCCACGTTTTGTTGATTTTTAGACTCTCCTCAGGTGCTGGCGAAACGTTAGGAAACAAAACTTCAAGAACACGGCCACACAGCCCAGAAGACCCACACCAGCCATCACTAGAGATACAATTTTTATCTTTTTGGGTTTTTAAATTTAGTTTATGGTATTTGGTTGTATGGAATTGTTTTATATGATTTTTGTAGTTATTGCTTGTTTATTTTGTAAGTTTTATGCTATCAACTTAAAATATTTGAGGGTATAGGACAGGAAATCAATGGTATAATTAATAAACAAACAAACAATGTCTTTGAAAAACAGACTAAAAAAACATAAATTAGGCCAACCTGTAGCCTCCATGTTTCCTTTTTTGGATTTGGGAGAAAACCATGATTGTTAAAAACTAACAATCCAGTTTTCTTCCAGTTGGATGGCAAATGGATCACAAATGTAGAGTAAGCCCTAAAATGATGTAGAGAAGTATGGAGACAGCCTTCAAGGAAGTATGCAACAGCCAATACAAAAACATCACTGTAGCCTGAAAAGGAGGAGGATGTGAGAAACAAATTCAAAGTTGGCCTGCCTTGATTCTCTTAGGTATAACAGGGATGGGAAGGGAAACTCTGTCAGACTTTCAAAATTATTATACTATATACCAATAAGGTACAGTTACAGTACTGACTATTCCCTGTCCTGGTCTTTCTCAAAGTGCTAACAAATACTTACATCACAAAGAAACTTTCCTAAATCCAGTCCTGCCCACATGAGTGATGTCACCCCAGACATTTAGTGGCCTTTAGTCCTCACCCCCCACCCCACATATAGTAACACAATCCTTGGTCAGCAAATATTTCCCATCTCCAGTCATTGTGATCTAGGCCCAGTTCTCTTGCCTGTGAAAAATACAAATCATATGTGGTTTTACTATTATTCACAGATATAAACATTTGAGCTTTTAAATAAACCCCACTTAAGAATCCATGCACAGCCAAAATGGTCTTTGAATCCATAATTGCTCAAAGCATTCTAAAAGCATTGTAAAATATTCAAGACAGAAAGATCTCATAAATTTTGGAATAATCATATTATGAAAATGGAAAGTACATATACAACATTTTATTGGAATTGGCTCACCATATTTCATAGTGGACCCTCAGTTTTAGGGATATTGCGATTTGTAAAAAGAACTCAATTTCATAATTTGTGAAAAGAGTTCTTTTCCCAAAGGAAGAAGGTAGGGAGAGAAAAAGAAATACTGAACCTTTTCATGAATCACGATTGGGTGAATCACAATATGAGAATGAGGAAAGCACTAAATCCAACTGTGACATCAAAAACAGCTGGAGAAATAATATACCAGGAGCAATTACATTCAATGTCCAGTATGCAGTTTGTATACTTTCTCCATGTGGCAAGTGTCACCAATAACTGTTGGCACTAACAATTGGCACATCAATTTTTTCCCATAGCATTTAAGAGCAACTGGTAAGACACACATTGTTTTTAATGATGAATAATGATGATTAAAAAAAAACACTTTAAAATAGCAGTATTTTCTTTTCTCACAAAGAATTTCTTGTCCTGCTACACATCTCAGAAAGTGGCCATCCCTGACTTAATAACTAGATGATAAATGAAAAGTATAGGACATTAGATTACAGCAAGCAGAGATTGAAAGAGTAGCTGAAATCTTAACTAATTCATTCACTCCCCAGAAGGCTAGAAAGGAAGAAAGGAAAGTCTACTTTACTATTTGTTTGCCTGTTCGTTTCTTATTTCAATTTATATAGCCACCCATCTCAAATGCATGACTCTGGGTGGCTTGCAACAATTAAAAACAAAACAAAAAACAAAATGCAATATTAAAACATAAAGAAGTGTATAAAACCATACAACGTAATTCACAGCCAAGGTATAAAAAAACAGTCAACACAGCCACTGTAAACGCTCTACTGCACAGCCAGATCCACAAGCCGATGGCAAAGCCATGTCTTTAAGACTTTATGAAAGGCGAGTAGGGTGGGGGCCACTATGTTCTCCAAGGGATGATGTTCCAAATATTGAAGAAAGCAGACTGTGATTATAAAGCATTTTTATTAATTTGAGAATAAATTAGGTGGCTTTTTCATAATTTATTTCCAATTAATATTACTTCCAAATATTGCCCAATAAAGACAAACATACAATTGTGTGTAAGGATAAAGGCAAAATACAGGTGTATAATGTGTGTGTTCTAAATTTGTCCTGGATCTTTTACCATGCTATTTTACTTCTGGGTTTTGTAGTATTTTAGCATTTTGCCATTCCATTAAAAAAGGAATATATTTTAAAAAGAAAAAGAAACTTCCACTATACTATTGATCTGGAAAAAAATTACTGCACAACTTCAAAGCTCGGTAGGCAGAGAGGGCACTGCAACACAAAACTAAACATACTGTAGACAAGGATAGTGAAAGTCTAGAGTTATTGAAAGTAATGAAAGGATGTAAGAGTCATATATTCAATACCACAGTCTGCCTGATGGTTTACTATATCTCGGGCAAGTAACTTCTTGGCATCTTATTCCTCATCCATAATATGTTCATAATTTACTGGTTTACCTTTCTACAGTACTCTGGCTCATAAAGATTAAGCTAACTGAATCTACAAATTACAAAGCAATAGTCATTTGTGTGTCTTGATTCAATATTCATGTCATTATTGATTTCCTAACTTCCTTTGGATGTCAAAGCCAATCCTTTGAACTTAGAAGCAACAGGAAACTAACTGTACACCATCTCAAGTACTGATATAATGTGTTCTTGATGGCACATTCCCATCAAATGAGATTCTAGCATATTTCATGTCAGCAGGAGTCTCTAGCCTATATTCTATGGTTGGGAGGTGGCAATAGAATTAATTATTCAGATCTGAATAGAAATGAGTTTCTGCAAGTAAAAACTCATCTAGTCATCAACTACTGAATTTGAATAGAGTAATAAACTGAGAAAGATCGTAACGACATCTAGCCCTCATGGTAGAAAATAGCCAAATGACTAAAGCCATTCCCTTAAGGCTATAGTATATGCTAACCAATGTTAATCTAGTTTTAACTACAGGCAGCCTCAAGCAGCAATCCAAGCGCATTTTTTGTAGAATCACTTACTTACTTACTTATTTATTTATTTACTAAATTTATATACTGTATATTTAAGGTTAGTAATGTGATTTTCAACTTTGCTTAGCTCAACTTTTGCCTAGTTAATTAATAATAGCATTAAACAGAAAAGGCCCTTTGAAGTCTCAAAAGGGGCATATACAAATGTGGCAAAGCAGAACACTTGTCATTATTATGGACAAAGGGTATGATATGTAACTAGTTTCCATAAGGTCAGACAGGAATGAGGGCAATTATAGAAATGGCCTCCATGTCTTTCAGGGAGCTGACCACACGTTTATATACCCATGGGTCAAACTTCTGTAATGTTTTCAAAATGTTGCCTGCATTTTCCATGATATCCAGTGTTGGCAGGTCTGGCATTAAGTTCTTTTAACAAACTACAGGTCCTAAATATCTCACAATCTACTCTGTCCCTACCCTTCTAGGAAAGTGTTCCTAATTATATTCCCTATACCACACTAAAGGATGGTTGATATTAAGTGATAATGGGGTTGTTTTGATTTTGACTTAACTTGTGCAAATCCAAGTGACTGTGGTTCAGTCAATAAACCATGGTTGAGCACAGCATGACTTAGCATGCAGTGTGCAAAAAGCAGGCTTGCTTGCATTTGGTACTTCAGATATGCCTTAAGTTTTTGTTCAAGCTGCTGTCTTTACTCATTCTGCAGTACAGCTTACTGCAAAGTCAAGTTGTTTTTTCTCTGCAGGGGGGTGCTTTGATGTATTAATTTAGAGGAAATTGCCAGGTCTGATTGAGGTGGGTTTAGAAGCGGAGAGACAAATTTAATGATGACAGATTGGGAAGGGAGGTTTTAATGGCTCTAAAGGTAAATACAGATTTAAAGAAAATGTTGTTTTTCTTTGCATGTGAAGATCCTAATTAACATTGCTTTTTAAAGTGTCTTCCTTTTATCATGAGTCCATCCATTTTCATTTTATAGTTCTGTAAAAAAAGTTCTAGAAAAACTTTTATTTCCAACTGAAGTGATTTTAAACTCATAATTCATGAATACCATCTTTCCTGCACAAGGATAACAATACTGTGCATATTTATTGTGTTTCACAAATTGACTACACCAACCACTCAGGTGTTTGTTTTCTTGCTGTTATTGTTTAGTTGAAATAATGACCAGGGGTAGATATTCTAGATTATGAAGACATATCAGTGATGTCATTTAGGTGGTAAATACTGTTGTGTCTTTTCTACTGATCAAACAAAAGAGCTAGGTGAGGAAGAGAGCTTTCTGCTGATTGATTTACTGAACCTTCTAGAATAACTAATTTCACTGAGTCTGTATTTACAATAGATAAGAAGCTGTTAGAGTCTGATATAGTGGTTAAGGCACTAGTCTAGAAACTGGGAGACTGTGAATTTTAGTCCCACCTTAGACATGAAGCCAGCTGGGTGACCTTGGGCCATTGCCACTAGGAAGGAGGCAGTGGCAAACCACTTCCAAAATCTTGCCAAGAAAACTGCAGGGACTTGACCAGGCAGTCACCAGGAATCAAGACTGACTGGAAGGTGCAAAAAAAAAAAAAAAGCTCTTAGTAAACTGTATTTACTAACTCTAGTGAGTCTACATTTACAACCAATACTGATGAGCTGAGGTAATCAACAAGGTCATAGGCATACTTAGCCAATGAATAACAATTACCCAAATGATATAGTTACATTTTATTAAAAAAATGATCTTCCTTAATGTGATTTCTCAACCAGGAACAATACTAATAAATTGTATCATCAATAATAGTTAATAGTAACAGCTATTAGTTGTAACTAAAAGTCATATGCAAAGCATATCTAGCTAGTTTGTGGGTCCATAAATGGACACAGAATAGGCTTTGTTATTGCTAGACTAGAAACAAAAAGAACCTAAAATGCTGTAGACCAGTCTTGACTATGATAATCCTGGACCTATTCATGTGTTGCAAACTATGCTGCTATACAGTAGGTATTAATGTGCACTGCCTGTACAATTCCTATATGTAAAAATCACAAATGTCTTTTGTACATAAATGGTAATGAAATCATATTTTAAACCATTGGATTGATCTCCACTGCTGGTTTGGAAATTGAAGCTATACTGATAAATGTATGATATTATTTTGCCACCTTAAGAACATTTACAATTAATAATGGACTCTAAGATACCTCTATAGATGAATACATTAAATATCTGCTTTTTAAATGGAGGAGTTCCTATGAAATCAGAGCCACAATTAGATCATGGCTAATTAATTAAATGTATCAAGCCATATTATTAAAAATGTTTAACAACTTAGATCTGAATATAATTTTGCCATCTACTTCTTCACAAGTGTTTATATAAGAGATGATGTTTTTTGCTAAATGCACGCTTTGCGTTCACTTTTAATAACCAAATTGTTTTGGTTCTTGCAAGAATCTGGTCAATTACTGCAGTACAGTATAGTAATCTGTGTATCTGAACATAATAAGATGCATAGAAAAATAATTTTACCTCATCACACAGCATTTAAAATAGAGTCATTTTATTATAAACAAAACTTATGCCATTGCCTGCTTCCTAGTGCTGAGACAGAATGACTGGCCCAAGGTCACCCAACTGGCTTTGTGCCTAAGGTGGGACTAGAACTCACAGTCTCCCAATTTCTAGCCTGGTGCCTTAACCCTTAGACCAAACTGGGTCTCTCTTTTAAGTATTAGGGCTGTGTGTTTCCTTCACAAAAGTGCTTCAGAATGTGCAGGAATTTCAAAGCACCTCTTTTCAAAAAACGAAAGCAGCCATGCCTTTCCAGGCTCTCTCAGCTGCTTTGGAAGCTGCTCCCAGTTGTCTCTATGTGGTTTAATGAAATGGCTCTTCCCTTTGTCCCTATCTTCTCTATCCTGCCCACTTCAACTACTTATCTTCTTCATTGCCTCAAGCCCCTTCAAAGTTTATCACACAAAGGCATGGAGCTATTGGATAACTCAAAGCACTGACCCACGATGATGTTTGAAAAGAGGTCAAATATTCTGTTGTACTTGGTTTTCTTAAGCTGAACTCTCACGAGGGAGAAAAATGCCATTTCATACACAGTCATAGTGGTTATTAATTTTGCAACTTGAGGACATATTAGCTGCTAGGGAAAATTTTTGTGCTACATTAAGATATGGAAATGAATGCCCTCTATTAAATGGCATGACCTTTGTTCCATTTTCACTACAAATTAAGAAAAAGGAAAGAGCACCAGTTTGGTGTAGTGGTTGAAGGCACCAGGCTAGAAATTGAGCCAGTCACTCTCTCTCAGCCCTAGGAAGCAGGCAGTGGCAAACCACTTCTGAAGTCTTTCCAAGAAAACTGCAGGGACTTGTCTAGACAGTTGCCAGGAGTCAACACTGACTCAAAGGCAGAAAGAAATGAAGGAAGGAAGGAGGGAGGGAGGGAGGGAGGGAGGGAGGGAGGGAGGGAGGGAGGGAGGGGGGAGATTTGTTGCAGCTGGTGCAGTTCATTTAGCTGTGCATTTAATCCAATTATTGAAAAATAATGACAGGAAAGACCTGTCTCTACCCCATCAGGATGCATATCATTAGGATATTGAACCATTCTACTGGAAGGATAATAATTAATGTTAGAGCTCAGACTTTGCCTACAAAAATGTCTACATCCAGTTCCCAGGATCTCTACTTTGGGCTGGGAAGGAGTCACCTTGTGTGAGATGGGCAGCTATGTAAATATGATAAATAAATAAATTCTCATTCAAGTCTTCAAGGGCTGTGCCACTCAGTGTAGATGATATTGAACTAAATGGACTGACAGCTTGACTTGATATAAGAGAGCTGTGTGTGAATAAAAGCTGGGAAACATTTAAAAGCAAGAAGAGTCCACCTGTGATTCTCCAGATCTTGAAGTACAACTTCTAGGTCCCATATTATAGTTTAATACTACTCAGTTGGAATTAAAGAGCCAGAAGTCCGGCATTATAGTGGAATGGAAAACAACTTTTCCATCTCAGACTAAAAGCTGTTTTTTCTGCAGTAAGAACTTACAAAATATTCTATTCACTGATACATGAATAAAGGTCTTGATACCTTAATGCTATCTATTTATTTATGACATATATTTATGAACTGCCTCATCTATAGCTTTCTTAAAACATTATCGAGGGATCACTGAGAAAAGGAGCAGGTCTCTATTTCTCTGTAATTTATCACTGACCACTTTTGCATTGCCATTAGATAGGATTGAAATTCACATTAGCACTCCAGAAGGTGTTCTGAGAGGAGTAATTGTGCAAACAACAGTAAAAAGCTGTGTGGCAAAGCTTTTATTTCTGCATGAGCTTTTCCTACTATGCAGGTTGTACAATTAGAAATATATTTCTGCCTTTCAAGCTTCATCAAAAATTCAGAGGCTACTTTTTAAAAAAGTGACAATGATAAGATTTTCTAACAACAAAATCCTTTTATGTATTTATTTAGAGTCACTTGCTGAGATGAGCGGCTATAGATATCAAATAAATAAATAAATAAATAAATTCCTTTTCCGTGTAAGCTCTCTTCATTTCAGTGGAGTTTGGTTTCATGTAATCACAAACAACATATAAATAGCATGCAGTGAAACCCTAGCCAAATGATATATGACCCCAGATTAAAACTAATAAACCCTTTGAAATTGGCTTGAAGGACACTAGATAAACTTCTCATAATATATAAATTATCATAAATCTTGAAGGATTAAGTTGTTCACATTTTGGCAAGCAGCAACTAAAGAAAACAGTGAACTACTGCTGAACCTTTTTCCTTCTGCTACCCAGAATGCTCCTGCCTCTTTCAACGGCTTGTTTCACAGCAGTGTGTAATCTTCTAACCATATAATGGATTTTCTATCCTGCCATTATTACAGATTCAGCATCCTATAATGTTTCCATAAACCATATGCCCATGCAGTCTGTCTGTATGCATACAGAGATATATCTGTTTATTCAGAGATACAGAGACATACAAGGGTTATAGATGAGCCTTCTGAGATTTCAAAGAAAGCCTAATAAATTCAACCAAATCTTCAGCCAATGTAGATTGGTGCTATTCACTCTGCCTTGAGGTCAATCTTGCATCTGGCTACTTCTGTTTCCCTACAGTGCTCGATGCTATACTTAGCAGACATACTTCCTTAGCAGTGGTAATCACTACAGAAATTTTAGAAGTCAGAATCTAATTACCCTCGATTTTGAATTGACATTGCTTTTACACCAAAATGCCCATATACTTGGTCATGCTTAATTACTAAAGTGATAAATGCTTAAATTCATATATATCTGAAATCTTGCCATCTGTCAGAAACGGGGGTTCTTCCAAGTGCACAGAACAATTTTGCAGTTTATTACTGACATTCCAGAAACTCTACACATCCTCTTAAACATTTTCTTGTCATAGCAAGTATATAAAGACTGATCTTTAGCATTAAAATAAGTTCTGGAAATCTTCCTTAACTTTGATTTAAATTAAACTTTATTTCAGTGGAGGTTGATTAATATACATAGATTCAAATTAGAGATATGCAAAGCTGAAAAATATAGGGGAAAGTTTTGATTCTAAGCTTAGTCTGTGATAATACTTTGCTTAAATCTCTTGCAATTTCTCAAAAGAAATTTCGGGGGGGGGTTGTTTTTGTTTATTCTCAGAGTCATTGAGAATTTATTTCATTTTTCTCTTACTAGAGTTTTTGAGGCCATTTTATTAAATATGTCATAGAATATTGCTGCTAGTTTTTATTTTGAAGATTAATTGGCAGTAATGGGAGACGTTTAGAAAATATATTCAAATGCCATATTCTATACTTACCAAGTTCAGAATCACTGAAACTGTGATATTCCCTGTGATGCTCTATGGAAGCAGTTGGACTTCAAAGAAGCAAGATAGGAAGAGTATTGACACTGTTGAACCTTGGTGTTGGACAAGACTCCTGAGAATACCATTGAAAGCCAAGAAAACAAGCTGATGGATCATTGAACAAATCAAGCCAGAATCAAGGCACACTCAAGGGAGACTCAAGGCACAAATGACCAGGTTCAAATTATCCTACTTCAGACACATTATGCAAAGACCTAGCTCCCTAGAGAAAGCTCTAATGCTGGGAATGGTGGAAGAAAAGAGAAGAGGATAGCCAGCAGCAAGGTGGATGGACTCAGTTACACTGGTGATGAGTGCACCAATGGGACACTTGAAAGAATAGGCTACGGATACATCATCATCGATGTGGTTGCTAGAAGTCAAAAACAACTTGATGGCACATAACCAATCAATCAATGGGAGATGTCGGCCACCCCTGCCATTTCCAAAGAGTAGAGTCAAATGGAGTCACCTTTTTTAAAAGCCTCTAGAACACAGACCTAGCACTGTAAGTGTGTGTATAATCTAAGTATTGCAAACTCTTGTGCAACTTTATGAGTTTCATTTTCAGAGAGCTGCAATATTTCAGATATGGAGCAGAAAAGCTAGTTCAGAGGGCCTGAATGTGCTCACCTATCAGAACCTCCTTAAAAAAGCTTTATCTTTTCCTGCACTTGCATGTTAGTTGTGGTTGTGATTCCAGTGAAATATTAATTTTTCCTGGGAGCATGCAGTTACCATGCATATTTCTTAAGGAACAACAGATATGGTATGTCTGCCCATCTTTCCATATAAAAAATGAAAACCTATAAATTAGTGGAATCCTAATAAAGCTCCATTTGTGCACTGGGGAACCCTGCAAGATTCCCATTTGGATAGAGACTACAATATCACTGAGGTGAATATGAGAAGAAGTCTTCTGTAGACATCCTCAACAAAGAGATGTGAGACAACAAGGACCGAAGCTAGCACCCCCAAGGACACAAGGTTTCAAACTAGGTATCTAGTCCTATGCTTTCTACACATTCCTATACTCTGTTGGGCATCATCCTTGATCTTACAACTAAAGGGAATGGGCTTGTCAGAAATTTTACATATTAAAGTCATTTTAACATTAGCTGTAACAATATTTTTTTTTTAAAATGAGTACAAATTGGCAAAATCTCCAAATGTTTCTTGGGAACTGGGAACTGATTTTTATTTATACTTCTAAGCACACTTTGGAAATTACTCCCAAGAATTCTTTGAAGCAAATTTATCAAGTTTATTAAGTACTATATCAAATTCCTAGCTTAAGCCTACTTTTGTACTTCTTATATTTTTGGCTTACACAGTATTAGTTCCTAGTAGATACAAGTTTACAAGTTTGGCTAAATAATGATGATACAACTTAATCATTTTGAAAGTCATTTACTTCCAGGATAAATTTCAGTAAAACTTGAAAACCTCTGTCATTTTTTTGGACACTATATTTCTATGTCAACTTTTTTTTCCTTAAAAATAACAAGTACAGAATCTCTGTTGCCAACAGTTCATGCAGGCAGGGAATATGTCTTTCATTAATTAATATATAGTAATCATGATATTGTTGCTAGAGGTGAATTTAGCTTGGTTTGTAGTTGGTTTTTTTTGTCATGAACTGGACATTCCTAACTGAAGAACCTAATGATCTTTCCCTCTTGCAGATAATATAGCTGCAAGATAATATAACTTTCAGCACGTGGCAAAGCAAGGGAACAATATTGAAATTAAAAACAGTCTTCACAATTATGTTTAATTAATACAATTCAAAATATACTTGAGAAGCAGTAAAATAGTTCTTTGTTTCTGATCATCTTTTCTTTCTTTTTCCCACTTCTTTCCATTATTTTGAGCTCTTTTCTTTTGCAGCTTCTAATATGAAGAAATTTAGTAGTTGTAGATATTCTATCATAGAAATGCAGTTACTGTGACTAGTATTGCCCTGCATTATTTCTCTCACCTCTTTAAATAGCAAAATAGTGGTATTTCACTATTGTGAAAAGAAGGAAACAAAATGAGGAGATAGCAAAAAACTCTGTAATTAAACATTCTTTCCATTCCACTGTGTGACAAGCAGCGGGGGCAATTCACAGAAAGGCCATTCAAGGAGAACTTACTAATTCTCCAACTGCCACGAGTAAGAAGCAACATCACTGGCTTAAACACCAAAAAGAAAGACTCTGAAGCCACATTACCTTTCCTGTGCTGGGCAAACTGCAGATGTAGTTGTGCATTATCTCAAAAATATTGTCACAGATCAAGAAATACTGGCAGACAATGTTGTGATGGTGATGGTGGTAGTAGTTAGCGAGGGGCAGGGGAGGCTGGTTTTGTGATTGCTCCCAGCTTGGGGCCTTTGGGTGGTGAAAATTTTGGTCTGTTTTTGTAATATTTTGAGAGAGCATGTCCAGAATTAAGACATTTTTCTTAAACCCTACCCACTCCATCCATTATGTTTACAAAATGTAAAACTGCTAAGTTTAATCTTGACCTATTTATGGAAAATTGTCCATTCCTAAAGAGGGAAATGAGGCCCACACCAAAGTCTTCAGTGGTTGCATGCAGCCCCTAGGCTGAAAGTTATTCACCCCTCCCCAATAATTTGAGGATACAAGTGTTTGAGGGAGGGCTTTATTTTAGATGACTAGATACAGAATAAAGAGAAATGTTACAGCATCAGTTTAGCAAATGCTAAAGCTAAATCAGTAGAAACAATTCTGAAGTCAACAAATCCACTGAAAAAAACGTGTCCAGCTTTTTTTTTTTTTAAATATTCTACTGAAGCTTTAAAAAAATCCATCTCTGAAATGCTGCTTAGCTCACTGGGTATCATCAGCTTCTTTTACAGATTTACTACCTAAGGCAAAATTACATCAGACACATATTTAGCACTATAATCTGCATCAATACAACAGGTTTACTGAATGGTTTATGTTCAAATGTTACATCTTCAGTCAAAGAGACTACAGGATTTGCAACTGGAGAGTATGTCCAGGGAAGATAGGGCCATCCATTCCCTTGGTGTCTCTATCCTGTGATGGTTACCGCTTCCTTCATTTCTATTCTTCCCCAACTTTACTCATCTCAGTTATTCTCATGCTTTGTATTTTTAAATATTACGGCCTTTCTCCATATTTTATTTCTCAAATGCTTTTAGATGTTAAATTTAAAATTACTGATTAAATTCCAGTCATAAGAAATCTGTTGCTACAAAACTAGAAAGCCGAAGGATCTTATGGCATCATCTAATCTTAGCCTAGATATATTTACTCAAAAGTAAATCTCAGTCATATTTACAACTAAGCAACAGTGCATAGAATTACAGCCCTTAATATTGATTTTTGTAAGCATAAATGGTTACAGTAGAATTTGTAAGCAATCGCTCAGATCTCTACCAAAATTCTTCCTGCACTTATGTTGTTGGCTGGAGAGGGGAGGACAGTCTGGGAAACAACCAGTGGCAGTGGGTATACAAGAGCCAGGTTCGTCTAGTTGTTAAGGCATCAGGTTAGAAACCGGGAGACGGGGAGTTCTAGTCCCACCTTAGGCACAAAGCCAGCTGGGTGACCTCTCTCTCAGCCCTAGGAAGGAGGCAGTGGCAAACCATTTCCAAAATTTTGCAAAGAAAATTTCAGGCACTTGTCCAGGCAGTCACCAGGAGTCAGTAACTGACTCAAAGGCACACAATAATAATAGCAGTAGTAGATCTTCTACAGAAGGCTTTCAGTCTATCCATAGACAAGAACAAAATGTTCTGTATTCACTGTGATTGATTTGTGTCTTGTAGACATTAATACAGGCAAGAACTGCCGAAATGACTTTCATTCTTTTTATAAAGGACATTGCTTCCATAGTCAGGCATGTCAGTAAATAGTTTCTAATGTGTGGCATGATATTTTAAATGCCACACTAATGTTCTTGCTCTTGCAAACACAGCCTTTCCCCTCCAAGACATTATTATTACCTTTGTACCCTAGAATAACCAGTCCTTGTTTTTTCCTGTATAGACATGACAATTAGCTTTTAACAAATTGATGTGCAAGTTCATTTTATAATCATTTATCACTTTATACTCCACCATCATAATTGCATTCAAAAAGTACTTTCACAATACCTACCAATTTTCATTGGAAATTAGGAAATATTAAGTGAAAATTGTGCCAGTTTACTCAATAACAGGGGAGTAAAGAACATTGGTTAAATCTGTGGATGTACCCCCTCCCCCAGCCCTATACATATAGCTTAACTAATCATGTTATACAAGTGAATTAAAGTAGATGATTATCTAAAAGTTAGAAGTAGTTTTCTGAGACATTTGTTGCTGTGTTACAAAAATAACTTATTAACCCAATTTGTGCCTAGACACATTCTCTGTCCCACCTAACTTTTTAAGTTATCCTTTTTAAATAAATAAATGGGAACATAGCATGCTGCAAAGCAAAACATTATATTTACAAAGATCTCATCAGGATGATCAACAGCATCTGGTAAATGGGTATTTTGTGACTGGCTATGTCCACTATGGTAGCTATTTGGGGAACAGGTAAGTCAGTCATGATAGCATTTTATAAATTCATTTGCCATGTTATTTCAAAGTTCCAAATGTGTCCCTGGCTCAGAAAAGTTGCCTATACCTTTCTTAACCTAAAGGCATCCTACCAGATTAGCATAAGCAATCTTATGATCCTGGGATAGTTAGGACTATAATTCTTACAATTCCTGACCAATGGACATGCTGTTTGGAATGTAGTAGCTGTAATCCAAAATATATGGAAAATAGACCAGCCAGTTTCAAGCCACTAGTGACTTTTTTGTAAATGCATTAACCCTGGAGGGGATGGTGATAAAAACTGGAAAGTTTCTGGTTCAGGAGAAATTATTTCAAGGGAATAAAGCTGGAAATGTTTTTGGCTATTCAAAAATGAACAGGATAGATAGGCCATAAGTGTACAATCAGATGTGCCATAGAAGAAAAGTATATGCAGAGATATTTGGAGAGGCAGTTTTTTCATGCTAATGTTAGATATTAGAGATAAGATCATGGACTTACTGTTTTAAAGAAGACCCTAACTGTAATAGGCATACTTGGTGGAATATTGATGCCCAGCTGGATATGGTAATTAAGGGACTCTAAAGAACTGGGAAAGGTATTATGGGGCCTGTATTATTCAGCACGTTAAATAGAGCATAGTGGAAATAAACTCCCCAAAGAAATTGAGCTATAATGTCCTTGACCGAAATGATAAGGATAATAAGAAATGCAAGCAGAAGTACACAGGGCAAAAATATTGTAGTATTTGGTAACTTTGGGTATTTTCATAAAACATTAGTATGATAACAAGATAAAATTTCTAGACAGATTAAGCTATGCCCAAGAACTGATTTTGGAATTAACCAGAGGAGCAACTATTCTGAATTTAATCCTAGATGATGCCCCCAATATAATACAAGATGGAAGCATGGTTAAACTGTCTGGAAATAGTGTCAGTTGTAATGTAGCCAAAACAGAAATCTTTACAAAATGAACGGGATCATGAAGGAAGAAGAATAAGAAAGAGAAGACAGAGAAAGAAGAGGAGGTTGAAGTTGAAAGCCAAAGTTACAAAGCAAAAAAATCTTGAAAATGCTTGGAGGTTACTGAGAATCACAATATCATATTCTCACTTAGAGTTAGTGCAACCATGGCAACTAGAAGTTAAGGTGAGTTATTCTTATGGATTAAAGAGTCACTGGTTAAACAGCAGAAAGAAAAGAGTAGAAAGACAAGGATAGTTCTGACACTAAAAAATGTAAACAGCAGCAACCCCCACCCAAAGATTTATACTAGAGCCAGTAATGTTTAATTTGTTGCTAAATGAACAGGAGTCAGAGATCAGCAGAAATATGTCCAGGTTTCTAATTATTTTTGGTGGTTAGTAAAAAAGGGAATGTAATATTTATATTATATTATATTATATTATATTATATTATATTATATTATATTATATTATATTATATTATATTATATTATATTATATTAATTTCTTAGGTATCAACTTCGATTGCTTTAAACAAGAATTATACCAATTCATGGAGGGTAAGAGAGGTATGCGGAAGTCATGTAAAACCCTGTACCTGGATGCATGACTTAATGTAACACCTGTATCCCTCTTCTCTGAAAGCTTAAGAGGAGGTGGATTGTATGTCCCATTCTGACAGCGCTTGAAGAATGTTATTACGTCTCCCCTCAGTTGGCAGTTAAACTGTTTAGTTGCTGCAGAAGACCAGTCTCATTGGAACACAGTGATACAAATGCTGCATATGGGGTAGTCCCTTATATTACATTTAAGAAATATATCTTAAATGGTAAACTTTATGATATTCTAATATGTCTTCACTAGCCCAGGGCCAGCTTTAGGCTAAAGCTGAGTAGACACTGGGCTAGGACGCCAAAGTTTGGGGATGCCAACACCACCCCTCTTTCTAAATCATTCTAAAAATGTAAATCTTCACAATGGTAGGAGGTAGTGTCATCAGCCAGCGTGGCCTAGCGATGCCATATGACCTTCACTGCACTAGCTGTCGCTGCCCTAGCCAAATCAGTTAATGTCTCACTGAAGTAAAATTGCTTGAATTTTATTTAAATGCAGAAGCTTGATTAGAAATCATATTAAGTTTTGTGAATGGCTGAAGTTAGAACAAGATTTGCGAGTAGATCTGAGGTTTGCAAGGATGCTTATATCTACTATGAAGATTTCCATGTTTGGCTTGGCTTCAGAATCCTGACCCTAACCCTAACCCCATGTTGTTCAGCCGTGGTTATTAGAAGCTGAGGTAGGAACCATCTTGCCTTTGTCTAACTGCATGAATTTTATAAATCCTACTTTCTTTGACAATAGACAGCATAATGGTTCTGGACAATGCTAAATAATCAGCTGCATACTTATTGGGATGTGGTGTAGAATCTTTAGAAGTGAGACAAGTAAAAAGCAATTTACTTGACTTTTCACTGAGCAGCAACAGCTGGAAGAGGGGAAGCAGCATATGGGAAAGTGTGAAAGAGAGAAAAGATAAATCTTGTTAGTGAAACCTTATTTCCAATATCTTTCATCTTTCCATTCTGGCTTCTCAGTCTACTTTCTCAAGTAGTTTTCATGGTTTTGTTGCCTGGTTGTGGACAATCAGGCAAAAGCAGACATTCATTCTTTGATTCTAAAATCCATATGAATTTTAACTTCTAAGAACAATAGTTTACATTATATTATATCTGATCTTTGTATATATCCTATGCTTCTCTCTCTCTCTCTCTCTCTCTCTCTCTCTCTCTCTCTGTGTGTGTGTGTGTGTGTGTGTGTGTGTGTGAACAAATAGTGTAGTAGGAGGGAAATTCAGTGCTTAATTAAAAGTGTTATATTTGTAGATTGTCCCTGATGTCGAGATTGAAACTTAGTTTTTCTTCTTCCTTCTTATCTTTGCAATGTCTCTGGCTCTATCCATGCTTATTGATCATTAAAATAACCACGGATTACTCAGTTTTACAGAGAGCAGCATTCATACAACACACTGAACTATATACTAACCACACTGGCTGAGTTTACACATTCTAGGCTAACATGTAGTTGGTTACAGTAGTTTGTAGTTTAATGTGTCATGTGAACACAGCCTAAGTTGGTTTGACTAAAAATCTCAGATTTGAGTGTAACGTTGTAAGACTGGGTTTCCCTTCACCCCCACAAAAAAAAAAAAAAAATCCAATGGAGGAACTTAAGAAACAGGAGAACATAAGGACCACCACATGTCAACATTGAGAGACAGGGCAATAATATAATAAAAAGGCTGCCAAATCTGTCACTAGTTAACAGCAAAGCATAAGATTCATCTATAACTCTTTACTGTGATATAGTAACTGTGCATTTTTTGCACCCCAGATGTAGTAGTATACAGTTGACCAAGAGAAAAAATATTCCAGATAAAGCCTTTGCAGACTACGCTTGCTAGTTTATGAATGGATGACAGGAAGAGGGTTGAAACAACATTGCTCCTTCTCTGCTCTCAGAGGTCTTTTCTTTTTGTCTTCACAAGGCAGGTTAAATAGAAAGAACCTGGTGCCTGTCACACAGCTTTATTACAACTGTTCTGTTTCAAATATCCTAACAACACAGGCAAGTTACTAAAGGACAAGAGTTATGTATTCACTGTGCAGCAAGGAATATAGGGAAAGCAGAAAAGAAACACAGAAGCTTAGAGAAAAATATGTATCTCAGTATTAGCTAATACGTTTGACAAACAGAAGTTCCAAGATTCAAATGTGGGCATCTCAGTTTTAATATGGAAAAACCACTGCTTTCACTCTTGGAGAACTACTGCTACTCATTGATAAAACATTGACCAAGATGCCACAGTTGCCTGACTCCTTCAACAGTATAGTTGGGCAGCTATTTTCACATAACAGTTTTCCTTTTCCATAATTTCTCCAGATTCTTCTCTCAGTCACATCCTCTGTAGACTCCAAGATATAGGTGAATTAAAGATAAGCAAAGCAATGATTTGCTATAACAACTGAAGCTGGATTCAACTTTCTGATCCACATAAAATGTGTGGATCAAGAACTTTGACTTTCTTCACCTAATTCTACTCTATTCTTAGTAATGTGCAAGTATATTAGCCAAGAAGTCTGTTTTAAGATATCTGCTCTAAGATTGTGATGGAATGGTTAACAGATCTTGGGAACAAAGAAGGGGCAGCAAGAGAGTTAAGAAACAGAGTATTACAGAAAAGATTGAGTCCAAGGGAGGGGAAAACCAATAATTCTGCCTTAATTACACTAGATATAAGTTGAATTTTTAGAAAATGAACTGTTTTAGCAATCAATACCTAAGCAATATGCCATTGTAAAATATCATAAACCAGTTTTCTCTAAGTATTATTCAGTGTGAATATAATGTTTTTCTTCCATTGAAATCCCCATTGTTGTACATGAATGGTATTTACGTTCCACCTCCATTTTATATACAGTCTTTGACTTGTTCAGTTTCTGAGTCACATTTCACCAATTTATACATAAGGTCTAGCAAATGCTGTGAATTTGTGTTGTAAGATTTTTAAATTCAGTCAAGTCTTTAAGTGTTTTCCCAAGTTCCTGCAGTTCTTTTAAAGCTATATTGCTTATTTGTAGATGATGATGATGATGATGATGATGATGATGATGATGATGATGATGAATAATTTGTAAACTGGTCAGGTAATCTTGGGCATTCTGAAGAGAATATCTCAATCCAATCTGTGATCCAAGTTAGACAGGTAGCTTGATAATACAGTTTAGAGTTTAGGGTTGCCAGACCACTGAGTTCTCTTGAAACCTGTAGTATCTTAAATTTAACCCTTGAGCTTTTATTAGAATATATAAAAGTTTTTACTTATCACTGCCATTCATCTAATACATTTTTTTCACATTTAATTGGAATCATTTGGAACAGAAAATTATGCCTTGGTACAATGTTCCAATTCTTCCTAACCAAAACAGTTTTAACTTTCTCCATCTTAAAAAAAAAGGCTTTATTTTTGCAGATCTGTGAATAATTATTTTTATATACTGTAGGTCTTTGCTTTTTGTCATGTAAATTCCTAGGTATTTAACCTTTTTAGCAATGAAATTCAGACATGATCCTTCATTTGCTTTAGAACACTTATCCATTTGAACTCTCAATCAGTTTCTATTTGGAATTTGGTACGATCCATCCATATTTTAGCTGTGCAGTTTGATGAACAGTCAGCAGTTACAAATTCCCATACACCTTTGCTTGATTCATTATATTTTTCCCCTTTCTTTTGTTACCATCTGTGTCTAGTACATCAACATTTGGGACAACTGTTCAAATTTTTTCTTAATAAAAAAAAAAAGCTTGTAAATCCACTTCGCAGATAAACTTCTATTTTTATGTTAATATTTACTAAACATTTTCACCACCCAGCCTGTCTTTCTTTGTTCTGTGAGAACTATGCTTTTCTAACATATTTATTATCTGATATCTGGTCACTGGATATATGAGGAATTTCAAACTAAAATATTTTTATCAACATAAAACAGTGCAGCTCCATTTTGCTGCATTATCCCTTTCAGCAGCTAAGCAGCTCCTGGCATCAAGTGTCATTCATTAGCTATGCAGTTGCAATATTAGAACAGGAGCACACATACAACTTTGAATAGTCAGTCACCACAGTCAAAAACTGCCCAGCCTACTCCCTAGAAATCTTTTCTGTGAGAAAATCTTAATTGTTGATTCATGTGTTGAGAGCCACAGAGCTAGCAAATAAGTTTGCTTTTGCTAAATCAGTGGCATATGAAGAGCTTATTAAAAAAACATTAGTGATAACTATATAATTATCATTACATTGGTTATCTACTTGGCCCTGTGTTGATTTCAGTATGAACATGGATATTTGCATTGATATTCAAGAAGAAAATGAAACAGCTGCAGTACTGGAGTAAAAACACACTGTACAGCCTTCTGAAAATTCTGGATTTACAAGCTTCAACAAAAGCTCCCACTGAGATTTCACCTTTGCAAATGCTTAAGACTTGACTAGGAGTGTGCATCATATTTGAACCAATCTTCAATGTCCCATAACAACAAATGTAGAAAAGCTGCTGTCTCAAGTAGCTGATGGATCAGGTGGAAAAGATGATGATAGAAAGATTGTATTGGTTAAATAGCTTCAAATCAGAAGCTAGCAATCAGACAAATGAGATGAATTCACTGTAAGCATCTGGAAAGATTTTTGTGGAGAATAAATCTCTACGGATTTTCTGGAGAAATCAGTTAATTTATTTCTGATTTTGTTAATATGGAAATTGGCTCATTTCTGGGTCAGTCCAGGAGTAAAGAACATAATTTTAGAAAATCTTTATCTTACATGTGACTTAGGCAGTGAAGTGGATTTTATTATTGCATTTGGGAACAAAACTGAAACTCAAGATTGGCTTTACAGATAAAATAATGTCTTTGTAATGTAATACATTATTTTAAGCACAAAGCTCACAGGCCAAAAGAGAAGCCAAGACAATTTAGCACAAAAACATGGTAGTCTGAAATCCATTACAAATTAATAAATGGGAGGAAGAGGTGGACACGGAAGGGTATGTGTATCTACAAAGATTTTTGTTTTTAAAAGAAACAGATTCAGTATTCTAAATATATTGTACTCAAGTAAGGAGCAAATATTAAAGCCCCAAGATGATAACTTGTTAGGCTGGACCATCCTTTCGGCTGTCCTCCATTTCAATCAAGTACTGATTCAGTTTTTCTTAACCATCTTGCTAGATCTGGTCCTAAAGAAAGGGAAAGATGATAGCTATACCATCTGATATTCTCTTTTTAAAGGATTTTGGATAGTACAGATCAGAAAAATAATCTGCTTGAAAGCCTGGATAAAATCCATAGCCAGTTTGTCTTTATATTTTATGTAAATTGGCACTGCCTTCCTTTTCTTTTAAATTCATTATAATTGAATGGATTCTTGCCACAGAAGAATTAACTAGCCACAAAACATAGTCAAATCTGCTGTTTTTCTCAGGAAACTTTTTCGTATCTATCATAATGGAATCAGCTTTATTAAAATACAGTCCTTTAGCTATTTTAAATAAGAAACAAACTCTTTACTAATCTAATCCAGTTCCACATCACAACTGGAGTCTATAATTAGGAAGCCTCCTGTTCACACAAGGAGAGGTATAGAGGAGGAGAAGGAGAATTCCTGCCCTGGTTTCATCTAATGACAGCCAGCCAATTCCTTTGAAGGCACCCATTCATACATAGATTTCATTGGCTTTATATTGGGTGTCACTCAGGATTTACAGAGTTGTTTTTCTCGTAAGAAAAAATATGAACAAAATTACTATCTCAAGGGAAGAAAATAAGTACTTAAGTATCCAATCAACAAACAATAAAAAGAAATGTGAAATGGTTCCCAAGGAGCTACTATGTAACAAAAAAGATAAATAATGGCAGATACAGATAATGCGAGCCAGCACCATCGCGGTGGTTTGAAATGGACTGAAGAGATCATATTGCCCCATATCAGAGAACGGGTATCCTTGAAACACCCATATTCTTCAATTAAAGGTCACTCTGAGAGCTTCATTCTCCCCCCTCCATTAAAAGAGGTTGTGTGCTATGTTCATTTATTCTGCGATAATTATATCTTCTACTATCTAAATGCCAATGAGATTTTTTTTTTTATTTGCTTTAAAGTTATGTTGAGAAAAGAGCATTGCCTTTCAATATGTTATTAACAGTTTAAAATATAAGCAGTGTGTGAAACATGGCACAGTATGATGTCCTTAGTTATGATGCACAGAGCGCAGCTTCTGTAATCCTTATGGTGCTAAGGGAAGAGATCTAGAGATAGCACAAGCTGGAATGGATGATGGTTTTACTTGTGAAGCACATTATTTTGCATTAGATGGATCTTGTCTCTTTCTCCTCCATTTGTACCGAGTATAGCAGCAGTAGCTGTTGCCATTTTGACTTGCCAGAGATCTGCATTCCCAGCCCTAAAGACTGGGTTACTACTAGAAGTATTTAAGGTAGCATGAGCATTTCTGCACTTGAATGGAGTTAAGCTTTTCTGAATATACCAAGTGGACCTTAGCAAAGTATCCACCCCTGTCATCATGTGGCTCACCAAAACATTTCTTAATGTTTGAACCAATATGAGATCAAGTCAGTAGCTTTGGGTACCTCTTTTCATCACCAAAGAATTCATTTCCTTCAACAGGAAAATAAAAATGTACTGGGAGGGGCTTGAGCAGCATTGTGGTGCTTACATGGGTCCAGATGCCTGTTTCTGCTCGGTGCTAGGGCTAAGGCAGAATTAACTGGGGGGTTGGGTCCTGTGAGGGGCTAAGGTGACTAGGTCCTGGGCACTGTGGTATAGGTTAGTGGATGAATGGGTGAGTTGAATGGGTGTGGATATGAGTACCTTGGCTTGAGAGCTGGGGATGGGAAGAACTGAAAGGCGGAGTGAGAACAGGCAGAAACATCAAGCTGTGAAGAGCAGGGATAGATATGGCTAGATTCTGAAGCCAAGCCACACAAAGGTATGCTGGGGATACTACTTGAGAGCAATCCTGATCTTCAGCCTTCAGCATTCCGCCTCTATACCAGGTCAGAGGATCTTCAGTGGCCATGGGCTCTGCTTTTGAAAGCCAGGTCAGTTGGTAATAAATCTTTCCTCATCCACAACCATATTATTGATGAAGGTGCTGATCTAGCATGCATTAACAGAGATCTGGTTGGTCCTGGAAGGGGGACTGTGAACTGTGCTCACCCATGTTTTGGGTTCTTCATCAGCTGAGATCCAAGGAGAGGAGAGGGGTGGGGTGGAGTAGCTATTGTCATCTGCAAGTTGTTGAAGTCTCTTATAAGTGCTCTTCTGCAGATAATCGGATGTGAGACCTTCTGCTTGAAGTTGGGCTCCAGGGAACAGTCAGGATTGTTGGTGGTGTACTGTCCTCCCTATGGACAGATAACTCTCTGATTGTCTTCCAGCTTGCTGGTGCCATCCCTCCCTGTGGGAAGATAGGGTTATTAGATTGGCCCATCCATTGGGTTTCAGAGAGAGAGTGAGGTTTTCCCCAGCGATCTGGTGGGCTGGGTCCTTGGTTGCAACCTGGAATAGGTATATAATGGAGGCCTCCTTTGGATTGCTCCTATGCAGCCTTTGTTCAGGCACCTATTCAATTTAGTTTTCTGAGGAGTTCCAGGAATTGAAAAACAAGAAGAGACACCTGCAGCACCATTGGAGGAAGACAAGAGTGAGTCCAATTGAACATGAGTGAAAGCCCATATTAGAGATGACATTTTATGTATGTATGTATGTATGTATGTATGTATGTATGTATGTATTTATTTAACAAACATGTAGCTGCCTGTCTGTTAAAAGGATCTCTGGGTGGCAAACAAAATACAGGTAGGCCTTGACTTACGATCATTTGTTTAGTGACTGTTTGAAGTCACAATGGCACTAAAAAAAGCAACTTAAGACCAGTTGTCAAGTCCACAAAATCCAAACCCCAATTTAGAAGAATTCTCATGAAACCAGGCCTGGTTCAGATAAATGCTCCTTTATGGGTTGGTACATGCAGCTTGAAGCAAAGCATTGCTAAAACTAAAGACTGTGTAAAGTTCCCTCTACTTATTTCCCCCCTTTACTACATTGGCGCCAAAATCCTTTCTCACATAATGTTGGCCTTCTACATTCCTCCCATTGATAACAGTTCTTCTCAGCCTTCAGACTACCACCGGTAATAGCAATAACGCAAACACAACTATAAACTACCATTCCTCCCACCCCCCGCAGATACAAATGGCAGAATCAAATCAAGCAAATACCCATTGACTGCTATAACTTTTTAAAATAACATTTGATTGATGCAGGATCTGACATGCTGCCCCCTCAAAAAGGTCTTTCTTCACCTCGTAGATGTGGAAGCCTAGAAAATAATAGGTTAAGGTTATATACATATTACATATATATTACATTGTTTTCAGTATTTTACTAAGGTTTGTCTGGATATTTTTTATAAAATTCTGAGAGCAAGTCAGGTGCTTTTACATGTTTCTTTGAAACCCATTCAGCAAAAGATTTAGGGAAATGTTTCCAATGCACTAAATACAGTACTGAATGTCCCCCCTATGTTTTCTAGAGTCCAATATTTCCTTGACCTCAAAGTGCTGTTCTCCTTCAATCAAAATTGGGTTTGGGTTAGACACTGCTGGTCTCCACTTATCAGATTCCTTGTATGGTTTCAAAAGATCACTGTGAAAAACAATTTCACTGTGAAGTTTAGGAACACGGAATGTATGTATTCATTCTCAGCTCAATCTTTGACCGTTTTTTTTTAAATGACCATAGATTGCTATCTATGTAAATGCTGTCATTTACATTTGGACAGTGATATCTTTCCTAAACTGAGGTGACAGGAAAACTCATGAATTAATTCTGGAGGGGAGATCACAGATGAGCATTTCACCTCTGATATTTAGAGTACCAGATGGGACTGCACCTCTATTTACCTGTAATTGCTGGGAATAGGTGCAAGTGCGAGTAAGAGCAGCACCATTTGGACTGCAAGGGTGGGCCCTCCATTTATGTGGCAGCAGTATAAAGGTGATTGTTCACTCTCAGCTATTCTTTTTTCAAAAGAAGTCATTTTGGAAATGTGTCAATATGTCCCGGCACTGGGCCATCGAGGTGATGTTATCAATATCCCAATCTAGTGCCTAGAGGCTGTGCAGGTCTGGGTGGGAAGGAACAGACTTGGGCTAAATCCTGACAAGTGATTATTTGGGCCCTCTGGATATGAGGATTTTTCATCTTTGAACTTGGATGGGATTGCACTTTACCAGTCAAAACTAGTGCACAACCTGGAGTTCTTCTTGGACTTACAACTCCTGCTCAAGGAGCAAGTGACAGCTATGGCCAGGAGGTCCTTTCCACAGGTTCAGAATTCTGCTCTTTCATAGAGCAGGAGGCCTTTCACAGTCACTCACACCCTTGTTACCTTTTGATTGGATGACTGCAATGCGCTCTAAATGGGGCTGCCTTTCAATAACGCTTGGTAGCTACTGCTGGAATGCAGCATTGAAGGAATTGGTAGGCTTGTCACATGATGCTCATGCATCATCCTTGCTTCTTGATCTGTCCTGGTTGCTAGTTGGCTTTTGGATGCAATTCAAGGTGCTGGTTATTACCTATAAAGCCCTACATGGCATAAGGCCTGGATCTGTTTCCAATCATTTCTGCCCTTCCAGTGAAAATGAGCAGAGTGAGTGCACTCCAGGTCCCCTCAATCAAATAGTGTCTTCTATTGGAACCTAGGTAGTGCACCTTCTCTGCTGTGATGCCTGCCCTCTGGAACACTATTCCCCCAGAAATTCATATGGCTTCTGTCCTATAGCTGTTCTGGAAGTCATTAAAAACATGGCTCTGCTCCCAGGCCTGGAGTTAGAGTGGTTGCTGAGCCTTTGTTAGTTTTTGCTGATTTGGGGTATGTTTGGTTGTTTCTCCCAGGTGCATATTTATTATTATTATGGTTGGTCACACAGTCAGCCAGATGTTTAGACTGGATTTGGCATTTTTGTCCACCTATTGTGTCCTTCCTAAGGACCTGGGGTGGGGGTGGGGGTGGTGATGGTGGTGATGATGATGATTTGGTTTTCTTTTTATTAATGTGTATTTTAAGGCACCCAGAGTCTTTTGGGTGTCAGGCAGTCTTCAAATCAATCAATCAATCAATTGACCCTCAGCAGTTTCTCTTCAATGGGAAATGCATAGCACTATATTCCCATTGAGGATTCTGGAACATAGAGAAGGTCTCCCATCCAGGTCCCAACAGAAAATTGTCATTCTGATTCTTTGTCCCATTTATTTTAAAGTCCAGTCCCCAGGTTTATAAGGCCTTGGAAGATTGTGCATCTCATAGGATCAGGGCAAGTCTCACAAGGATTCAGTCAGGATTACTACGTTGGGGGAGTACCAAACGTTCTTCATGCATCTATTTACAGGAATGCTGCAGTCAAAATATATCCCTCTTCCACTACTCGGTTACTTTGGTTGCAGATTCGTGCAGATTCGTTTTGACTACTTTGGGACTCCTTTTTAGTAAAAATGAATAGGATTGTGCTCTTTTTGTTTAAATAAGTGTGTGTGTGTAAGAGAGAGGGAGAGAGAGAGGAGGAGGGGGAGGAGGAGGAGGAGGAGTTATCACTCCATGTGGATTGCCTATAGGCGTAGACTTTGTATGGACAAGTATAAAGAAATACTGTATGGGACTCATTTATACAAAATACACTAGGTTAAAAAAAATGATAGCCATATAAATGTATTAGAAATAAATACATACTTGAATAATATTTGCATTAGATAACTATATATAGAACTGTCATTGTTTACTGTTATAATGATATAACATGTTTTTTTCCTTTGTTGTATTTTTCACTTTTTTGTTAAAGCACTTTCTTTTTTCTTCTTAATAACGAATAAATAAATAAATAATTCTTATTGCTCCATAATCCTTTTCCAATTAGTGCTGCATCAGCATATTTGAGAACCACCTTTCTCGGCCATCGTTGTGGAGGCTTTTGTCTCTGCCTTCTCTCTGCCTTTGCCCTATCCAGCCAGCAAACTCCTGCATGCAATCAGGGCCTGGCAGAACGGCAAGCAGTAGGGACCCCACAAGGGAACCGCATTAGCTAACATGTGAAACCAAAAGGAAACAGCAGGCTGGAGCATTCCATACTTTGATATAAAAAATGAATGATCTAATAATTTATTCATCAAATTATTTGCCTTCTTCCTTTTCCTCTCATTTCCTCCTTTCCTCCCAAGATCATACTGCCTGTTCTTCTTCCCTTGTCCTTAATAATGGTATTATGCAGTTTTCCCTTAAAATGCCTTCTGGTCTCAACTACTAAATGGAACCCTAAAATCTTTAACTCCTTGAAGACACATTTCTAATCTCCGCTGATTCCCGTTGCCTCACTTTCCTTTCATTGTGCAGGCCATATGCAGATAAATTCCTATATGGAATTACGAATATTATAAAGATATAAATTCAGTGAATTTCACTGAATGTTCATTTATTCGGCTATAGCTGCTGTGCTTCTGCTGTTTGGTGAACCAAAATGAATGTTCAGATATCAGAATGTGTGGACACCTTTGAAAAATTCACAATGACATACAGAAATTAAAGGTATACATCCAATTAAAGGTATGCATCTCAATAATTTAGTATGGTTGCTAGAGTTTCAAAAGATGGAAAACAGATGGTGATCCAGCCACTATTTTAATAACTTAACTGAAGGAGAAGCACCATTAATCTCTGTAGATTTCTGCTGAATACCATATAGAGTAAACATTCACATATGAATGCCCAGACCAAAATATCTCTTATTCAGCATTAATCTTGAGGTAATACATTGGCTGTACTTCTCTCATTTTGTGAAGGAAAGTACTTCTGAAGTATATTTTTCCATGTTATGTTGCCCCAACTGGTCCTGTCCACTTTGGGGAGTGTGCTTCATCTTTTTGCAGGCTAGTCCCTGCAGTGGTTGAGTCTGTCCATGTGTTGTGAGATTAAGGAGTTTTCATCGTGTCTTCTGACTGCTAGTTGGTGTTCATGGGTGCGCTCTGCTAGTTTTCTGCCTGTCTGTCCTACACAGTGGCTGTTACAGTCCTTACACTGTATGTTGTAGATGACTCCTGTTTTTCTTCTTGGGCTACTGAGTCTTTTGGTTTACTTAAGATTAAGTACAGACTTAAGTACAGATTTACAGACTTCTTGGACAGACTCAACCACAGTTTCAACTGGGAAACTGTGAGCATCCTAGACCAAGCTAAATCCAAAAATGCTAAGGAATTCCTGGAAGCTTGCCATTAAGACAAATCAGCCATCAATAGGCATATAGAGATAAACCACATTTACACACCATTCAAAAAGACAATTAAAAAGCTAAGAAGGAAACAAAAAGACCAGAATACATTCACTTCAGCAGCCAACACTTAGATAAGCAGGGATTAATATGAGAGTCAGGTCAAGAGACAGTCAAGCAGAAAACAATTCCCTAATCAAGGAACTACTAAGAAGAAAATCACACCCCTACTAACACTGGCAGAGCAAGCTACTGTATATAAACAGGAAGCAAACCCCACACTCACTAGCACAGATAATGTTACCTAGTTGGGTACTGAAACATCTGCAAGCAAACAACCAAGCTCAGAGACAACCAAGGACTCCACAGTTCAACCTTGAGCTACATATATTCTCTTCTATTGGAACAAATTACATGGTAAGACACAATCTAATTCTGTGACCAGAAATACACGAAAGATACATCTTGAATCTCGTCTTTCCTAGGAATAGCACCCTTGTGTCTGTATACAGGCCTGTTTACCACTGTACAAAGTGTTCTGGTTCAGCAGCAAACAGTTTATGTAATTACTCGTTCTGAATAAGGTTTGGGATGAAGATGCCCTTCCTGCCTGCCTGCCTGCCTGCCTGCCTGCCTGCCTGCCTGCCTGCCAGCCAGCCAGCCAGCCAGCCAGCCAGCCAGCCAGCCAGCCAGCCAGCCAGCTGGATGAAATGCCCTTCCCTATCACATGCAAACATACTTACTTTTTAGAGTAGTTCTTGTTCTCATTACTCTAGTTCTAGAGTACTTCTAATTTTTGTTTTTTAAAAAGGATAATGAGTGCAGTTAAATTCTTACTCTGAAAATTTGTCAAGGAAGCAGTTTTTTCCATATTAGCATATTTGCCAAGTTAATGTAGTGTACTTAATAAGATAAATAAAGCTTGTCATGATATTTCAGAAATTTTTTAACAGGAGAATTCAAGACCATTTTCAAAGGCACATTTTTTATTTGCCTAGCCATGCTGAAACATTAACTCCTGAATACCCATTGGGAATTTAGGTCATCATCATGATGGAAAATTAATGTGAAAGGAAGGAACTGCAAAACGGAAGTCAAATATGTTTTGAAGAGGGGTGATGGCATTTATCTAGAATAAAGTAGATAAATGGAAACTTTGTGAAATGAGCTGAAGTGGAAAGATCTGTACTTTTTCCTCTATATATATTTTGAAATATACTTGAATGCCATTTTTTATCTGAAAACTGTCATAAATTCATTTCTAATGTGCATATGCTAGAGGGTCGTTAATTTCTGGTTTATGCATTCTCACAGAAGATGCAGATTAGGTCATCTCCAATTGGAATTTGCAAAAAAAAAAAACATGGCTGGTAAGACTGAATAATGCCTGGTGATAAAAAAGCATCCTTGAGAGAAACAATAGATTGGCACAATTATTTTGTAACATGTGTGTATTTGATGTGAAATAAAAGTCTCTATGCTACTTGGAAGAATGAAACAGAGGACTCTTTCATATGAGCACAGACACACTAATGGACGATGAGTGATTTGAATTTATACTCAGCCTTTATTCACACCCATGGGGAATGTGTGTGAATAAGAACTGAGTATACATTCAAATCAATCAGTCAGTTAACTAAAGTGTTCTATAGGTTCTGCCAAAGAAGAAACCCCAAATGCTGCAATCAAGAATGATTTGAGTTTCTTCTTTATTAGATTGCAAAGTTTAGTGCATAAAAGAGGCTGAATAATTTCCCTACAAAATGCTTAAACATACATTTCTTGGTATATTATCACCAGATGTATTGAGCTGCTGCAAACAACAACAAGCAATCTATAGACTGCCTTTATTTCCAGTGTCACCAGTTATAGGGGTAGTGCAGAATATGGCAAATTAAAAGTCAAATGCATCTCACCATCAACTTTATCCAGCTTTATGGTTTCTCAATAGAATGCCTGGTTTCCATATCTTCCAGAAACTGAGTGAGCAGGCTGATATAGCAAAAAACTATCAGTTTGAGAGGTGCAGCCACAGGGGTTGATGAGAGCTTGTGATGGATGCTGAAGAGTTTCAATTTCACAGAGGTGCTGCATATAGTTCCCAAAAGCATCTTCTTTAAGAGATTGGCTCAATTTTTATGCTCCTGTAAAAGTCCAAGAGCAAGGAACATTTGAAAAATCTTCATGTAAAACATTGAAGCCCCTGGGAGGTAATGATAAACCTGCTTCTTTGCTGCCAGCTATGAGTAACTTTCAGGTAATCATTAGTGGAGAGTTCTTATGTTTTTTCCACTTTACCTTTTGCAGGATGATTGGTTTCTCGGCCATGTTAATATAATAGACTAAAGGCACTCACATCTAGGGATAAATGATCAGAAACCAGTGAGAGATCAGGCCAGGAAGATGCAAAGCAGCTCACTCATTCACAAGGTTTCCAAAGGGCTCAACTGGCTCATTATTATACATACTGGTGAGGACAGAATTAGATAGGCGGATGGCATAGATGGGCAGGTGAATTCAGTATTCAGGAGAAAGGTGAAAGATTCCATGAGAGTTAGCTATTACGATAGAAAGATGGGGGACAGATCAATGCAAGAAATAGAGAAACAGATCAATACTGGAGGAGGAGAGGAGGAGGAAAAGACAGCAAGTACAATTGAAAGATGGAGAGAAAGATACTGTAAAGGGTTGGAGGAAGAGATAAAGTCAAACAAACTCAGAATGAATGAAGAGGTAGATAAGCAGAAAAAGACAGAGTGAAGGCACTAACAGGCTAGCATAGTAGTGAGACAGACTACAGGTGGTGAGTGTAGGAATGACAGAATATATTGCTTCAGTTGGTAGACTGATTCTTTTCTGATATATATTGTAGGTCAAATGCAGCCTTCACACCCTATTGCCTTTCATCCACCTGCTTGTCAGTTCCCTACTGGGTCCCTCAATTTTTATTTCATTCAAGAGCCCCTTAAATGTTGGTACAGTAAGCTACCAGCCCAGGAGAAGTGAATGGAAAAGCCATAGATTAATTAGCTTTCATTATTTATATTCTGCTTTCTTGATTAGTACTCTAGTACATCTAGTATTTTTACTAGATGAAGATTTAAAAAGCTTTTCTATCTACAGTTTACTCATTATGGAATTAGCCCTTTAGGTGATGCAGGCTTGAGAAGATTGTACCCTCTCAGTTGGAGAAATTTTCAATTGGCTCTAAATTGTTCACATTCTAGACATCCATTTTAAGCTGTACAGCCTTTTTTTTTTTGGTAATAACTTTATTAAATTTAAACAAACTAACCAAAAATAGTATTTAGAATAAAAAATAGGAAAAAGAAAGAAAGAAATTAAAAAAGAAAAATAGTAAAAAGCAAAAGTACAGAAAAGAAAACAACAACAAAGGATTGAATTCCAACCCACCCCACAACAGATATAAGTAACAATATACCTCTTGCTCTAAATTTACTACATAACTTCCATTATTTCTATTAACCCATATTATTTCTAATCATCAAACCTATACAACCTAATTTCATTTTTGTATATCCCACAGAAAATTCAAAAAAAAAAAATCCAATTAACACTAAAATTACCCAATGTCTTAACTCAAACTATCAACTTCACCATCTCAGCCAACTCCATCTACCTCACAAACCATTATTTCAATATAAATAATATCTTTTCTTTCCACTTCTATACATTTAAAAACCTTGCTGCTTTCATTGCTTTCTTTTGCCATAGACATTCTACTTCTATTTGCAAGTGTTTATATTCTGTGATTTTCTCCAGTCCCAATAGTTATAGGTGCCTTAGGTGCAATCCGAAAACACCTGGAGCACCAGTTAAAGACCATTGTGGCGTTGACAAAATCACCATCAGTTAATTGTAAAAGGTAGCTTTACTCGGAACAGCTTATATCCTGTGACGATGCCTTTAACAACATCAAGCAACATCTGTCTATCCCAAGTCCTTGGGAAGGACTCAATCGGTGGATAAAAATGCCAAATCTGCTTGTGCCACAAATTCAAACAGAATGGGCAGGCTTCAGGACCCTTCTTTGAAATAGTGCCATCTCATGGAACCCAGGACTGTCCCGTTTTTGTTGCAGTGTCTGCTTTTTAGAACAATGTCCCCCTGACATTAATTTGATCCTGACTCTGCTGGTGTTTAGGAAGGCTTTAAAACCTTGGCTTTTTCCTCAGGTGTTGGGGCTGGGATGATGGGAGCCCCCATCTAAAGGGGAGTAATAATTGTGAGTTCCCGATTACCTATTGAGGGTTTGCATTTATTGTGTTGGAATTGTTCGTCCATTTTTGTTTATTTTTGGTTTTTTGTAAGCTGCCCAGATTCACAGTATTTGAGTTGGGCAGCCATAAAAACTGTATAAATAAATAAACAAACAGGACAGGACATAAGATTAAGTTACAGGAAATCAGATTCTGATTGAATGTTACCAAAAGATTCCTAACAGTAAAAACAATTTAATAGGCAAACCATTTTCCCAGAGAGTTGATGGATTACCTTCACTGTGTACTAGCACAAGCTGGACACGTCTGGCACGAGTGCTTGAAGTTGGATTCCTGCACTGAGCTGGTGATTGGGCTCAGTGGCCTAATTTGCCTCTTCCAACTCTATGATTTGATGACCACTTCTGCTTTTCAAAATGATACCCACACACATTCAACAAAACAACTGTGGCATTAATGAACAAACCAGGGCTACAATTTGATTCTGTCCTCTTTGAGTTTAACTGAATTTAACTAAATCATTGTTCTTCAAATTCATGGATGGGGTGAGGAGTTGTTTTTAAAGCAGAGGTAAAAGCTTCCAAATTCCTCCTAGAGAACATAAATCTGAGTGTCAGCAGGCTCATTCGCATTTCAGGAAAACATGATTTCTGTTACATTTCAGTTGGCTTTCTCTCTTCATCTGCTGAGATATATAACCACAGCTAAGAAAGCTGAAATGCATGTCATCCAGAGAAATGTGAAATTCATGGTAATGCTGACTTACAATACCTGGACATATCAATTATTTATTCTCCATCTCATAAACTCTTGTACTGCTTCAAAATGAACAGTTAATTGAATTTATCACTCTTCCTTGTGTAGTTATATAGAAAATAAAATGCGGAGTTAACTAAAGAGCTTTCTTTTGTGGTTTCAAAAAGGAGATATATCAAACCGTGAATTATGCTTGCAGCTGGGCAGTTGTGCATCCATTAAAGCCACAAACTCAATACAGCGATCCCAGTTTCATAGAGCTGGACTCAGTTACGTTAACTGATCTTTGTCCCCTTTGCAATCCCAAGTTAGGATATAAAGTCCCTATGCCTTAAATTAAAGGCATGGCTGAAGGAATGTTTTCCTCTCCCTTGATCCTGCAATTCCTGAACAAATCTCTACAAAGTCAGAAAATCTTCTTAACAATGGGCAGAAGCCTGATGGGTTGGAAGCAGGGGCAGAATTACTTGCTTCGTAGGATGTATGACTTGGATCGTAAGTTCTTAAGGAAGTTCATGGGAATGAAGTTTCCTACTCTCCTCTTAAGCAACTTCCCATATCACACTCCTTATCATCCAGAGCCCTTCCTCTAGGCTCAAGAAAGTATGCTCAAATTATTAGAGAAGGAAGACTTTATTTAAATTTTTGAAATGGTTTTAATTAGGTTTATAGCATTTAAGAGGCTTTAAGGATCTGATCTTATTTTAGGATCTGAAATGTTGATTTCAGCAGGAACTAAGTTCAACAGTTATGGTCTAGAATTTATCCATGGGATTTGAGACACAGAAGAGGTCACTTAATCCTATGGCAGAGTGGCAGCATACAAATCACAATATTAACTGCAACAACATCTGGATCATTAATAAAAATGTTGAATAATACTGGCCCAAAGCTGGTTTTTGCAGAGCCCCACTGGTTATTGCATACCTCAATCATCTCACCACAGCGAGTTTAATGTATTAACAGTACATTCAGCAAGACCTCATCTTTGTCAGAAAAGCTCATCACAGCCAAGATATAATTGTCATCCTTCAGTGTGATGAGAACTCCCACATTAGCATGAGATTCTTTTGCTGTTCTATTATTACTGTCCATTATTGCCTTGTAGCATCTAGTTAAATAACAGAAACAAAACAGATTTTTTGTCATCTTGAGCTGATTGTTCTGTTGCCTCCTGGGGAACTTGATACAAACAGCATTTGCAATGTGAAATGTTTGCTTTCTATCCCAGGACTCTTCATTCCCCATTCCTTGTCCCACCTCCTTTTCATCAGTCATCACCTTTTACAAGGGAAAGGAGGTTAGGAAAGTATTTTATTGCCAAACTAGGTGGCAGCTAAACAAGAAAATCTTGCTGGAAGCCCCAGCCCAATACAATAGACAGGATTCTCTTTCCTCGGTGTCAAGGGAAAAAAGCTTTGACTGATGTCAGTCATTCTCTTTTTGTTTTGTTTTTTCCCTGCATTATATGGCTCTCCTTTTCCAAAAATTGTATGATGCTATTATTATTTTGAAGTCTCCTTTTAGGTTTTCTTTTTTATTTCTTTCCCTTTTTTTTTTTACCTTCTTTCTGGTTCTTTGCTTATCCATCTGTGAGTGCTACAGCGTCCAAACACACTGTATTGTATGCTTGCTATGGATTTGAAGACCATAGCAAATGCCCCAAGCAATAAGCCAGAAATCTAAAGGATGTAGATGGGCCCAGCAAAGTACCATTACCAAAGCTAAATGCTAACCACAAACATATAAAAAAATATGAATGTTCTTCATGTAGCATCTCAGTCAATTAGCCTTGTGAAGATGCAGAGACAGCCAGGTACTGGGACATGCCCCAATGTACAGTCACCTGATTACGTTCTTTGTGAGAGGGTTGAAATAATCCAGCTTTCACTATAAGTTCCTTGCTGGAGCAACACATCCTCACATCCCACTGATGTGTCTGCCATACTACTGTATTTGTTCTAATGACTGACAAAATCTATTCGGGCTGAAAATCATTCTTATATTTAAAATTTTCACTTCTTCACATGCTAAGCAGATTTTCAGCCTCCCTTCTTTTGTTGTCAAATTCTTTGCCAGTACTAAAATGCACTGGAGGATATTTCAAGAACTAATGTTTTAATTATCCAGTAAAATTACTCCCAATCCCAATTTAACAAAGATAATAATTGATTATAAGCCTTTTTTCCCTCCCCAAATATCAGCTAAATTTTAAGGAATTCCTGAAGAAGCATGTTTGGGAATGCAGGTATGGTTTTTTGCACCTTGTTTCTGGAATCATAAACTCAACTTACTACTGTATGTCCATAGTTTTATTGACTCTGTGCTCAAGGCTATTAAGACAAATGTATCTCTAGAGTAGAATCAGAATTAAAGCATTTTTAATTATTTAATTGTCTTTGGGGAATGTTCCCCCATTTCGGTTAATTCACATAAATGCCGATCAAAAATTATATTAGCCTTCCGACTAAACATCATCCCAATGCAGCTTTCAACATTTCTAGACAACATTCAGTTCTAATATATATGGAAGTCACCAGATGGGGAAGGCAGAATTGTATCATTGTATCATATCCCCCTCTCCTCAGCAAGGTGAAAAGGGCACACTTGCTGAGTTGCCACTTATGCCTCTGTAATCCTATGATGCACACAACAGGTTCCTTCTAGAAGCTTTAGGATTTTAATGTTTGTGTTATTTATTTATTTATTTGACTAGTACAAGTTTGTGCTATTTATTTATTTATTTGTTTGTTTGAGTAGTATAATGTGGTTAAAGGCAAAGAGGTCATATTTTCAGTTTCTTCCCACAGCCAGACATATACGTTATGCTTTAATATCTCTTTATGCTTAAGTTTGAGGGTGCATACCTCTATGGCAGACTCTCCAACCTCAACCCTTCTTGGAATACTTTTTTTTTTTTAATCTGTTCAGTTGTACCTGATTCTCGGAGACAGCCTGGACAAGCCCCTGCGGTTTTCTTGGCAAGGTTTTTCAGAAGTAGTTTGCCATTGTCTCTTTCCTAGGACTGAGGGAAAGCAACTGGCCCAAAGTCACCCAGCTGGCTTTATGTGGGACTAGAACTCACTAATACTAATGGGAATACTAATGGCTGCTTAATTGGAAGGTGATAGTCTACATTTCTAAAAGTACACATCAAGGACCACATTCTGAGCTTCAGATAACCCAAACAAGTCTGATTCACTTTGGCTCCACATCACCTCTTTATCTCTGCAACACATAAATCTTTGTTTTTTAAAGAGATTTCCTGTCCCTCATCAGCACTGCTGCCTTTAGCTGCTACCACCAGTGTAAAATATGGCTGCTAACAGGTCTATTAAAAGAGGCAGCAGCAATGCAGTAAGAGAAGGGTGCATGATAGCAATTTCTAAAGCTATCTGAAAATACCCATATCCATAATTTATAGAAACTCTGTAGATGCCCATTGCAAGGAATTATTCATGCTCAGAGCACTCCTCTATTTTTGCTTTCCATGGCTTTCCAAATTTCCATGGCTGGGCATGAGAGTTGAATGAAATAAAATAGCTCTAGTTATGCAGCTTGCAGGTAGCATTACAGGAAGCATTACAGGAGTGTGATTTTTGTCTAATACTCAGTTTGCTATATGGAGACTTCGGTATGTTTGGAGAACAGAACCTACTGCAGTTGTTTTGTTCACAAGGAATACATACCTGAACCTTGGAAAAAAATGTTTTCATGCCAAAACCACAACAGTAGTTCTAAACCTCCACAATAGCAACCACAAATGATATTTTAATGACAAGTTGTCCCCCCCCCCCTCCATTACCTTCGGGCAGTGTTCCAGAATTCCCCAGCCAGCCATGAAATCCATTCATCTTAAAGTGGCCAAGTTTGGACAACACTGCCTTTGGGCAGTTTGAGGCAATAGTTGAAGTGTTTATACACAGGCATCTGCAGAATTACAGGGGCTAGTGACAGCATGCATATGGTGATGTCACAGTGCAAACCTCACAACTTATATACATCCAACTTTGGGCACATGTACAGAAAAGTGGAGTTTGCACTGTGACTTGTGTGTTTCCCTTCCTTTTTTTCATCATCACAGCTGGTGGCAGTTACCTAAGTACCTATTTTTTTTTAAGTCCGTTGTGTAGGTAATCCTTGTAAGCATATCTAATATAAAAAACCAAGGCTATTTTTTATGGCAGTCTTAAAACACATTCATAAGCTTCTATCTCAATTTACTCTAACAGCAAAATGTAAGAAACACCACCAGGGAATTTTCTAACTGCGCTGTTGGTAATTCGGTAATGAATGGACTTAAAAGATGTTCCACATACAGTAGCTCACCCCTGGTCTGAGTGGAGAGCAGAACATTCAGTGAAAGACATAAGCACTTTGGGATAAACTTCCATTAGGGAATTGGAGGAATTCCTTTACTGGTGAAAGATTGGCTTGATTATGGGACTACTTCTACATAAAAATTAGGATATGTACTATATTCTTATGATCCTGTTTAAAATTAGTAGCAAGCACATTGGTATATAGATCTGAGGGTTATATAATCCTCTGGGGAGATTTTGATCATACCTACATGTTCATTCTACTACTTCTTTTTTGTCTTCTGGCTAACTGCCCGTTTTTGTAGTGATTTACAGAAGTTTTGTTTTGGGGTGGGTTTTTTATTTGTTTGTTTCGCATCATCCATGTTATATCTAGAGATAAATTATCTTCTTTCTGATAGTTAAATAAAGGTTTGGAGAGACAACTAGCTATCTCTCAGCTACTTCTTGGTTATCCGACAGTTTGAGTGTGTGAGTGGAATGTAGTAAATAGCATGTAAAGCATTAAAGTTGTCTTCCTCTGGGGTTTTGAAATGAAGGTTATATAATATGCATAACTAATATACAACCTGGATGCAGTAAATTGGCATATCTATTATGTATGACCTTTTTCAGGTGCTCTATATCCATCCATTCCATTATGTGCTTGATTTTGATCATGACTGGCCATCCAAAATTAGCTATAAAATAAAAAAGTAAGAGGCACACTATGAGAGCTATGTATATGAACAATACCTAAATACTTACAGTAGGAAAGAGCCCCTTTTTTTCCAAAGGTAAATAATTGGGAGTCTTTCCTATTTAGTTAGCCAATTGCAGACAATATAGCTGCCTTTTCTACAAATAGTGCTACGTTTATCTGCAATTGAAGTGGAGAAATAAGAATCCAGACAGTTCACTTTTTTTTTTTCTGCTGATGCATCAAAAGGAAATAATATTGTATGGTAAAAGAATCTCTGTATGGGGATATTGAATGGATGTCCGGTTAAGCAGATGAAATGACTAAGCACTGAAGATTTAGCAATGGATCTGTTTATGGGCATGGGTGTGTATGCTTACTGCAGTACTGTCCTGGGCTTTAGACCAAATAATGCCTGAAATTTTCTGACATTAGAATAAGAAATGGCATTAACAGATGGAAAATCATCTGAGAACAAGTCTACGGAATACAACATCTATTTCTCCCCATGCAAATTTTTCAGCTGGTCAGTTTCAATCCATTTTGAAGGTTTTTGACCATCATAGTCAGTTTTTGCTTTATAATTTAGCTTTTATATTGAGCAACAAATAGATTTAAATGCGTCCATTAGATAATGCAAGAATTAATACTCCAATGCGAACAAAGCCTAGGGAAACATTCCCCACCTGCACCCCCCATCGTCTTTTGATCCTAAGAGATGGGGTTTCAACAACTATTTTCTATCAGATGCTGGAAAGAAGGAAGTCTGGTTTTTCTCAGTGACAAAAGCCTATTATCTTGTTGTTCAGGAATAATAATTTCAGAATACAAGAATAGATCAAGACATATACAAATTCTGATATATTTATGTAGGAAGTACAGTACTTTTTACATGAGTCTTCAGTATGTTAATTCTTTCTGGATATGATTTCTTTTTTTCTTTCTCCTTGCTTAATCTTAATCTTTATTACAGTTTTACAGCCAGAAAATACAATATACATCAACTATGTATATTAGATATATACAGAAACAGATAACCTAAAATTTATAGATATAAATAAAAAGTAAGCATAAAATAAAATAACACAATCAGAGTCAGAATCAATATCAGTATGATCCTAATAAAAATAATACTGGCAATCACCAAGATTAATACTATTTTTCAGTCACATGTGACTGCTTTCATTTTGTCACCTCCATTTATTTGACTCAAAAGTAATAACAAAAACATAAAGAACTTTTGAGATTTCTGGCAGCAAGCAGCAAATAGAACGATATAAATGATATAAACTGCTTTCCTTTAAATATTTAAATATGATTGGTGGGTACTGCACATAAGGCAAATTGGGTAGAACTCATTGCACGGAAAGAAAATAAGTCATAAAATAGTCTTACTAAAAGCCCAGTGCTCTGAGATCTAGATCTGCAAGTGTTCCTGTATTTCAAAGGAACACTTCACTAATCCAAATATGTAATTTTATTTTTTTAACTGCTTGACTGCGTTAGTGTAAATATTGTGTACACAGATTCTACTGTCAGCTCAGACTTTGGGACCACCAAGTCAAATTTTCCTCTCCATTTCTGGGAACCAGTCATTCCATACATGAAGGTTTTCTTCATCTTGAAAGATCAAATCTTCCACAAGTGCAGATATAAGGTGTACTATTTTTTCCAGTTCTGGGGTGAGTCAAAATGCCCATGGGAACATGCTGCATATCAGCTGAAGATGGACATATCAGAGAATATTTTTCCAAATGTAAAATAACAGAGATAAAAATCCATGGTATCAAATGACAAGCTCTGAAAACTTTATGGAGTTTTTTCCTGTCCTATCCTTTCCCAGAAAAGTTTTTTTGCTCTTTCTACCCACCTCCATCCATTTAAAGTGGGCAGTATGATCTTAAAGGAAGCCATGATCTGATGCTGCAGTGACCCAGAAAGGAAAATCCAACCAATCATTTATCACTTAAAACTGAACCCAGTGAGATTCCTGCACAGAATTTTATGATTGCAGATGGAGGTCCTTATATGTGAATGCCATCTCATCTAAAACAATTCTGTGTGCATATGATATCTGGATTTATATGTTCAGGTACTGTGGCAGGGGGAGAGAAAGAAGAATATTTGCTTATGGGCACAATCTTTCTCCCCCAAAGTGTGAACTGGCATAAAATGTCTATTGCCTGTGTTCTGCCTGGATCTGGCAACATTTTTAACAAGTAATTTATTTTAAATAATATGATTTTACCTGAAGTATTCCCAGGCTGAGCTATTTTAGAATGCTTTCTATTGAGATGCTTTTAACTAAGCACACCTTCAGATTAGAATTCAAAGTATTATAGGTGGAGTTACATTCATACAATGAGACTTTTGCACATTTTTCCTAATACTGAAATACATAAATGGTTGAAGATGCCAAGCGAGTCACCTCGGTGTCTGTCAGACATGCACAACATAGTATCTTCTGCTTATGGTATTATGTGTGTCTCACATAGAGGGAGCTATACAGAGAGATGAATCTTAGTGCAACAATAATTGGAAAGCAAGCTAGGAAGGAAATGAGCCTTGACACCAACATGTGATTTCAGGCTCTGCAACTAGCATCAGAGCCTTTCCAGAGAGAAATTACAGAAGGATGAAAAGCTAAGATGCTCCATCTATAATTTTCTTAAGCAGTTATTAAACTTCCTGATTGCCTTATTTCCACCTTCCTCCAACCGCCCCATGCCCCCTCCCAAAAACCCTGAATAATTATAGCATATAACATTTTGGTCACAATCACAATTGCCTTATCACAGGTGTCAGGTTTTTTTTTCTTTTATTCCCCCACAACATTCAGGTAAGGAGAAACTGCTTTTATGTGTGCATAAGAGAAATTAATTGGTTAACACAGTAACTGCTTGTGCTGAAGTTGTATGATGAATCTAATGCTTTGTCTCCCCAAGAGGTTCTTGCTGATTGTTCATTAACTCATATCTCTTCTCCTGTTCCTTTTTTTTTTAACCTCCCTTCTTCCACTCCATTCTTGATGCTTCTGTATGCAGTTTTATTTGTTGTACCCCTTGGTGACCCATTCAGGTGCCTAGTCATCTACCCAGTTCTATAGCCATCTGTACAGCAGCAACCATTTAAGCCAATGACTACAATCCCTGCCCAGTGCATGAATCCAAAGCAGATGCTTCAACACTTCCATAGAGGGGAGCCCACAACTTCTCTGAGTAATTAATTTCACTTACAAACTAGTCTTACTGTTAAATGCTCCTTCTAACATTATTCAGAATCCATTATTGCTTTCTAGACCAAGAAAGTATAGGTCTTTATCTTCCATGTGACAACATGTCAAGCAGTTGAAGAGTATTATCATATCTTACCCCATCAGTCACCTTCTTTCAAGGCTAAATATATGCCTGGCCCCTTAAATCTTGAAAGGCCATTTTTCTAGTTCCATAATTATCTTTGTAGTCCTTCTCTGAACCTGTTCCAATGTCTCTAAATTGGTGGTGCCTAGAACTGGGCTAAGCACTTGAGATAGGGTCTGATCATGAATTTAGCTCTGATCTCTGCTTTGAGACCACTTTTAAATGAATAGATACAATGGGGGGGGGGCACAAGCAGCAGTACCTCCTCTATTCTGAAGTGGAACAATAAGGGAAGAAAATATAAAATTTGGCTGAATGTTTGTTCTTCTATTGCAGATGTTTTTATTCCAACCTCTGTATGGAACAAGAGATTGACTTGATGGTCTAGAGTCTATGAAGTCTATGATTATTAAAGTGTTTCATGTAAAAGAGACCCTATGTGAAGCAACACAAAATATATTCATTGAAACATGATTATTGTGTAAGGTTTACCCCATTCAGCTCCAAAGAAACTCTCATGACACGTACATTCAGCAAGAAGTTTACTAGAGTGTAACGTAGGTTGGTACAGACAAAGCAAGGGTTGGCCTCGCACAGCTTACATGGTATTTTATAGGTTCCCTGTTCCTGCGCTTTACCCTGTTGCCTCATTACCAATTACCTGCAGTAATCCCCCCTTGCCCAAATGGCAGATTCAATCTGGTTCTTTTGTTCTGTTGTTTGCATGGTTGTTGTCTTTGTTGGGTTTTCCTGTAGCGCGTAAAGCCGGGCGTTCTTGATTACGCACTGATTGCTACGCTTCCGAGCCGCTGCGCTTCCCTTTGTCTGTAGCGCTCGAGGGAAGCTGGCAGCAATACAATGTATCCGCTTGCGGTTGGAGTTAAGCGCCGCCACCTGTCGCCAATTACTTACCGGTTTGAACTTCCTCGTTCTGCTGCTCGCGCCTGGGGCAGTGAAATTGACTAGGTGAAACTGAGCAGCGGCGTTCACTGTGCCATGCTGGCTGAATCTGACATATTGTTTCTCCCCAGGCTTCCCCATCAACATTAGTGGGTTAGTGGAATGGGGAGAAAGAGTTGGATTTAATGTCCCTGGATTAGGCCTTGTGTTTACATAATTTCTGCTATGTTTCTGGATCATACAGCAGACAGATTAGGTGGGTCAGGAAGACATGCATTGCCATGGAATTGCCCAAAAACAGTAACATTTTTGCAGCACTCATTTTTATTAATTTATTTTATTTATTAATCCAATTTAAATCCTGTCACCATCACAAAAGACTGTGAGCTACCAAGTCTTTTGTGATGGTAATGGGATATAAATCTGATTTACAACATAAGCAAATACAACAACATCTAGCAATATAAATACAATTTACCCCAAAACAATACAATATATGGCATCAAACCTCCACAGCCTTCTGGAAAAGCTTTGACTTCCATTTTTTTCAGAAGACAAACCAACTTCCAATAGGAGGCCATTCCAAAGGGCTGACCCCCATTGCTAAAAAAAACCTTTCTGGGCTTCAGCCCTCCTCACATCTCCAAAATGGGGAACAAGCAGCTGTTTTCCCTGGCATGAATGAAGTAATTGAGATTACTTCAGTGGGGAGAAGTGGTCCTGCAGGTAACTCAGTGCTAAGCCATAAAGGGCTTTATAAGTTAAAACCATCACTTTAAATTAAACCCAGAAGCTGATAGGAAGACAAGTCCCACAGGGCAGGTGTAATAGATGCCTACTGGTAAACACTGTTGAGTGCCTGGAGTGCATTTTGCACCAGCTGAAGCTCCTGGGTATAGGGTATAGGCCAGTGTAGTCAGGTGAGTGTATAGGCCAATGTAGTCAGGTCATTGCAATTGATCACATTTGTGCTTATGTGTGGCATGTTCATATAAGTGATTGGCACAGACTTGCACAACCTCCCACTAATCATTCACAATGCATATAGTATATGAAAGCTATGTATGAACATATGGTGGTGTGCCCTATTACAATGGGTTTTGATATTATATTGGTATAATTTTACTTTAGGTCTTCATGTTCATGTTAAATACTTTCTTAACTTGAATCTTTCCAGATGTTTTGAATTACAACTAATCATTTCCAGTTACAGTGGTTATGAAGGATGGGAATTTTAGTCCATCTACAGAATGCCACCTTGGGGAAGGCTGCTTTACAGTTTAAAGGATGAATCCCTAGAACTGGGATGAGGTACTTATTATCCTGAAGGTAGATTCTGTATTTGGGAAAACATGTCAGCAGTTCATTGAGGTCAAAGTTAATGGGAATCAGTACTAAGCTCATTCATATACCAGGCCCTTGCATGTAACAGAAACATATGCATGCCTCTCTTTGCACACTTGGTTTTCTTCCTGTGGACAGTGGCCTTGAGGCTGCAACTGTTTGATCATTCCTCATCCCTGCTCTAGAGAGTCAGCTTTAAAAAGGCTTTAAATCCTTTTGATTTCAGACAGTATGTAGGAGGTAAACTATATTTCAGATTGCACTCATCCCACAGAAATAACCTTCATTTATCACTAGAGCATGAAAAAAGTCCACATATACCAGTAAAGATGAGATATGTATGCACTTTTTTCCCTACATTTCTTGTGTTTGGCCATTTGCTAGAATCACAGAACAGAGACAGATGTTGTTGCCAAGATGAAATGAAAAGATTGCCTAAACTCAAAATCAAAAGTGCTGCTCTTTGCAATGGAGTCATAGGTTGATGATGGATATATGAAGCAACAAGAATCAAGTGACTTTGCCGAGGGCTTCTTATGCTCCATCCAGGCTGAGGTTTACTCATTCTGTTAGCTAGTTCCACAGGATTAAGTAGTTATTGATGAAAACTACTGAGTTAGAGTTGCAGTCACAATAAGTTGATGATACCCAAATGTAGATCTCAACTCCTGGCCAAGATGCTGCCTGGTGTCTAAAGGATGTGAGAGTCTGGATGGGGAAAAATTCAGATTCAGGCTCAGCCCTAGCAAAACAGTGAGTATGGGTTCAGAGGCCCATAATAGTCCATGTTTGATTCTGGATGGGGTTCCTGTTCTCCATGCTAGATTAGTGTGCAATGTGGGGGTCCTCCTGGAGTCAGTCAATCAGCAGGTAGCAGCTATGGGCATGAGGGCATTTGCACAGCTCCTTCTAGTGTACCAGTTACGTTCATGACTGGATCAGGGCCCCTTTCTTATAATCACTCACTCCTTGGTCACCTCTCAGTTGGACTGCTGCAATGCATTCTACAGAATGTGGCAACCCCTATAGTTAAAGATATATCAAGTGACACCATGATGCGAGAGCTGCACTGATGTCACTTGGCTTCTGGGTGCTATTAAAAGTGTTGACTGTCCTCTTTAAAACTCTACACTGCTTAGAACATTGGTATCTTCTGAATCACGTTCTCCCAGTGTTATCTGCCCATTCAGTAAGATTGGAATGGAGCATTCCTTGTACATATGTCATCAGGGCTGTCCCCCTGTTTTGAGGACACCATTCTTCCTGAATGGAAACAATGTGACTGGACTCTCCTATAAGACAGAGGTTTTTAAAAAAAACTATTTTATTGCTTGTAGTTTTTGCTTGGATGGGGTTGTTTTATTGTTTTATAACTGTATTGATCTTTTATTTTGTTTTATACTTTATGTAAGCCTCAAGGTCTCTGGATTGTGCCAGGGTAGAAATGTGGTCAATAAATACATAAATAATGGTATAGGTTGTTTGCTCACTGTTGTGACATATGTGAAACCTGTTGCTACTTTGTATTATGTTTATTGTTGTAATCTTTTTTATTGTAACTGGGAATATAAACAGTTGGTTATATTGGTTCCTAGTTGAAGTACCCTATAAGCTTGAATAAAATATCTGAAATAAATATTTGGCTATTCAAAGATTATATGTTTCTAGATGCTAGACTTCATCTATACATGCATCATCCTGTATCCATTCATACAAATCAACAAAGCAGGAAATGTCAAACATATTTAGCCAAAGTGACAGATAATTACCTATGTTTCTTATGCACACTAGAAATTGATCTTGTGGGCCACGTGAGCATTGCAATATAAGAAGGATTGGATTTTAATCCAATAGGCATTAGTCCAGGATAGAACTGAGGAGGTTTAACAGGCAAGCCTAAGAAATGTTATACCAAAATGGCAATGTTTTAAATGACCATATTATTTTCTGCTGTTTCAGTCATGCCAAAAAGGCACAGAACTGGGTAAAATATATCAAAAAGGGAAATTCTAATTATCCAAGGCATAAAGAAAAAATGAAGCAAACAGAAGTTTTTGAATTATGTGCCATCAAGTCTGTGTCATCTCTTAGCAACCACATAGATAGATTTGCTCCATGATCTGTCCTTGACATGGTCTTTCAGGTCTTCCAACAGTGCACTCATGGCCACTGTAACTGTGTCTATCTACCTTGCTGCTAGTTGTTCTCTTTTCTCTTTCCTCCCTCCTTAGCAAAGCTATAGAGACTTCTCCAGAGAGCTAGGTCTTTGCATAATATGTTCCAGGTTGGACAATTTGAGCCTGGTCATTTGTGCCTGAAGTGAGAACTCTTCTCCCCATTTCATGATTATTAGGATTTTCTAAGAACTGTATCCTAGTTTAAGATTTACTCTAAATACAGCTTTTATAACAGTTTGATACTGTAGGCAGAGAAAGATACAAAGGCAATAGGTTGGTAGTAGAGAGCACTTTGCTCTGTGTGCAAAAGTTTCCATGTTCAGTTCCTGCTTTCTCCAAAGAACTGAAAGGGGTTTCAATCTGCAATTAAAACCACCAAGGGCATCATTGGTGATTCGTTTATAGGAAATGGCATTGACAGCACATTTGCTCTGCATCACCATGGCATGCTCCTCCACAGGATTGGGTTGGGTGCTGGGACCCCAATAGCTTATTCTTCATTCTCTGATCTTCTCCCCAGTCCACTTTTCCTGTGTAAAAGTGGATATGTTCCGGCCATGGTTTTTAAACGGGCAGATTTTTCTTTATACTGAAACAAATTATCTCTGAGTATCAGATGTTAGACATCTGAGCCTGATCCACAAAGATGGTCATTGTAGACTTGTTGGCTATATTTTCATAGGCAGAAGATAATCTTTGAAAATAGCCCTCACTTGTGCAGCACAGGAGTTTCTTCCGAGGAATGCTACACCTATAGAATGCTTTTCATTACTGTTATGATTAAATTATCTTGCTATTCCATTCACGTCCATCTATCCTGTTAATGTAAATGTTTATGAAAGAAATGGGGGTGGAGTAAGAAGGCCAAGCTCTTCAACTTGAAACATTCTGTCAGTATATAAAATATGCTGATGTATTTGAGAGTTAGGCTGACACTGAAACCATAAATCCAAGATAAATCATTTATCTTCTGTGAACACATTTCAGTGTGGTTTTTTTTAACAGATCCATTTGTTTCTGGAATGTAGTGAAGAGGGGTGGCACTCCCTGACAAGTCTCTGAAATGGTGTTTTTTCTAGCAGTAGTGTTGTCAGCATGTTGCCAACTGGAGTAAGGATCTCTCTATGTGTGTGTGTCTCTTTCTTCCCCTCCCCCTCCCCATACCTTCCCTTGATACATGGTATATTAGACACTGGGAACTAAAACAAAATATCTCTGATGGTTCTTCACCACCAATACATAAAAAAGCAGATAAAAAAAGTGAACACTCAATGCTTAATGAGAACGGTATTAATAATAATATGCTAGTCAAACTATTCTTTAAAATGCTCTATTTTAATTAGCAACTGGAAAGAAGAAATATAGTACATAGGAATGAGTGGAAATAAGAATTTAATTTTAAAAATATTCTCTTAAAGAAAGGTGTTAGTAGAGAAATCTCCTTGAAAAACTGTTGTAGGTAACTAATAATGGCTCCTTGAATACAGTAAGTGCCATGTAGCGAAGGAAGAAAATCTAAACCTACATATATAGGATTGTACAGCTGATTTTATAACTTTAACATGGGAACATTTTTACTGGCACATCCTCTATATCAAGAAAGGAAGGGAGGGAGGGAGGGAGGGAGGATAACATAAGGACAGAGGGATAACTGACAAATGTAGCAAAGGTTTCATTTTAAAAAATTAGAAGAAACCTTGAGGAAGTTCCTGGGTGCTTAATTGAATTAAATTTTAATACATGAGTAATACAAATGCCTTAGTACAGAATAAGTATTGGCATGCACAGATTTACTGTTCTGTTTAATTTAAATCAATGGAGAATTTACATAACCCTCTTTAGTTTAATCAGTGGAGGAAACACATAAATATTTAAGTTTTGCCCCCTCAGTAATCCTTTGAGCATTATTCCAGTTCATAGCATTATCCCAATCTTCCAGGCCTCCAGCTTTAGAAGGGTCCCAGGCCTTCAGCTCTGCTTCTTTTTCCAGAACCAGTTAAATACAAAGCAGAACAGCTCAGAGAAAGCCAATGTACAGTATTTGAACCCCTCTGTAACAATCTTGGCCACTACCTCCATAAAACAAGAATACCAGCCCAAATAATTTGCTAGTGAACATTCTCCATATCTAATTTTCCATATTTGCTAGTGAACATTCTCCATATCTAATATCTAATTTTCACAGGGAGTACAATGAGATGAAAGATGATCCACTGCCAGAACACTTTTGTATAAAATACAGATATGCCTCACAATATTGTTTGACAGCTTGTAATTTGATTATTTTGATAGAGAGAAAGCAGACAACAGTAGCCTCCCAGCCCTGAAGAAATGTATGTCTCATCACCCTAGTTTTTTATGCACCCTGATCACATTTCCCATGCCTTCTTCTTAATTCCTTTTTCTAGTCTCCTACTGAGTAGAAGTTGTGGTTGAAACGAAGCGGTGATATTGGGTTGCCAAGAGACTCAGGACCAATAGCATCAAAAAAAGGTCTATCTGCTTCTCTCTGGACTGCTTGCAGTTTCAGTCTATTCATTCACTAATCTGTTCTAGTGGGTAAAGGCTAAAGTATAAATCCTACTCTGTCAAATTGCCACATAGTAGAGCAAGGCCAGCCAGTAAGTGAGAAGAAGTGACCCAGTGACCTCTGAGTTCATAGGAAGATGTAGAAGTGGGAATTGTTAACTAACTCCAGACTGCAGGGGGCCAAAGGCTAGTAATTAAAATGCATAGACAGCACGGCTCCAATCCTGGGCTTTACAATTCCAGACATTATTCTGCTGCACACAGGATTTCTATAATTACTCTCCCATCTGCTGTACATGTTAAGAGTTAGACTGCCCGCATTTTGGAAAAATAAACTACTTCTGACATCCACATAGAAACCCATCTGTTTTATGTCTCAAATTTGCAAAACTGTGAGAAGAAGCACTGTTGCAAGGAAATCAGAAATTGTAATGGAATCAATAAAGTATACATATATAAGTATAATCCATCCAGTACCAAAGACCCAGTTGTGCAGTTGTTAAATATATGTATATGCCCCCAAACTGTGAAACAAGAATACTTGGACATGAGCAACTACTAAATAGGGTTAGCAGCCTTCATACTTCTTAGCTGCACTAAGTTAGGGGTGGGAGGTACTAAAATGCCTCTTCTCCCCATTTTTCATCCAGCCAGTTGACAAATATAGGAACAAGAAGGTTATCTTCTGAGTGAAAATATATATACAGTATAGAGAAGGTATACTCTAAGAATATTACTAGCAACAGCAATTTATAGATGCAACAAGCACTATATAATAACATTGGGGACATTTCCACACCATTATTTTCACTCCCTTACCCTCCGAAGTAGCTTAAAGATATGTGATCATCTTCACTTCTGCTGACCTGAAGTGCTGAGAACAAGGAATGAAAATCACTTCCCCATCCTGTGATGCTGCAGGTCTTGCAGCAATAAAATGTCTGTTGTATCCATTCAGCCTCAAAGAAAATTATAAAGAAAAAAATAACAGTAATCTAGTATTTTGCATGGAGGCTCATTCCTTGATAAGGAGAAAAAAAAAAGCCTGCCGCAATTCATATCAATTTGACCCCTGCTCTTTTTCTCTGGGCTACTGAAGAAGAATTGCAAAGCCCTACATTTTCCATTACAGGATCAGAAGCTCAAGATTCAGGAGAAAGGGTGAGGTAGTTCTCCTGAAGTTTCAATGATAGCACAATTGAACCAAAAATAAATGAGCCCAACTCACAACACTGATAATGATGGCAATACAGAAGTCTGGACCTCTATTCAGAATCAAACTAAATGATCAGGTAGAAGTGCTCTTTGTGGATATGTGTGTTACATTTAAGTGTAAGTTTATAAGAGACAGTCATATTACAAAGAATACAGCAACTTGGCCTGCAAAGATGGAAGGAATTACTTTTAAAAAGCTGTTCCAAACGTTAAAGGCTGGCCTTGTATTTATAATATGCACAAAATCTAAAATGTACAGTCCCTCCCTTTTTTTCAATGAAATACAATTGTTCCCTTCCATGAATGATGAACCGCCACTCTGCCAATTTAGCACAAATGCACATAGACATAAATTAGCGCTGTGTGAAATCTGGAAGGGACACAGAGGTTCAAGTCTGGATCAAAATGCTCCTTCAAGAGTGTTATGTGAAGTGAGACTAGATGCCATAAACTCAGTATAGCTGAACTTAATCCATGCTGCTGCTTCAATAGGACTTTGATGGACTTTGTGAAAAAGTATGTATGGGCAGAAGATAATTGAAGCAGAGAGGCTAGCAGAAAAACACCTTCTTCAAAATTTCAGTTGGAGGCACCAAAGTAAATCAGACAAAACAAGGTGCTGCCTCTAAACCAATTAGATGTAGAGGATGTAGAGAATGGCCTTAAAGGACATGAGGAAGAGCTGCTACCAAGGCGACCATCAGCCAAGTGGGGGTTGAGCCCATTCCAAAAAAACTAATTTGAGTAAACATCTCAGACAGGCCCTTCTTTAGTTTACATGAAGATAAAGCAAAGGAGGGGGAAAGTACATTCAGACTTGGAACTTTATTGCATAAATAAATAAATAAATAAATAAATAAATAAATAAGACACCAAACACACTTGAGAAACTGCCAAACTGCTTGTGAAATAGCTGCAAAACCTTTGGGAATATTCATGAAACGTGAACTATCATTTTGGGATGTTCATGCAATCCCATAGTATGCCATCAAATAGCTTCCTGTTCAGCATTAACTAGATATAGATGTAGATATATAGCTGATATATAGATATAGATACACATACAGAGAGAGGGAGAAAGATAAGAGGAGACAAGATATGCTTTTGACCATGGAATGCTTGAACAAGTGTTCTAAAAAAGAGGTGGTTTTTTGCCTGTCAATCACCTGAACATTTTGGGAAGAGGTGAATATGACACAAAGTCAAGATAAGCAAAGTATAGATGTCTCAGAAGGTTCCATTCTACCATTGTTTGCAAACTTAGCACCAAAGAATTAACAATACTAACCACATTATTCATACAAAAATAAAGGGACCAAGCCAAATGTATTATAATGAGTTGAGTAATAATCGCATAAGAAATTGTGAGCATGTGAAGTCCCCTATAAAATTCATAAGAACATAGTGGGCTATCTCTACATCAGCTCAAATGTTAAAAGGGGACAGTTGTAGTACTTCTAAGAAACATATGTTTTAAAAATGGGTTAATGAAAGCCATATGACTATACATTTTGAACATGCATGAAACAACATAGAATGTAAGATAGTTATGGAGACGTGTAAGATTTCAGTAATTTATTTTCAAGGTTAGACTTAGTTCCTCCTGACATTTTATTTAAAATGCAAAAAAAAAAAAAATCATTTGATACAATGCTAAGCATCATGAAGGAGTAGAATGGTGACTGAGCATTCATGTTCTTGCAGATCTTATTTGCATTTACATTTAAACTGGGAAATTAAAAAAAAAAATCCAGAAAAAGATATGCAGCCTGTTTTCTAGACTCCCTTTCTTAATTTCTTTCTGTTTCCTTCCTGACCCCACCTACTTTATATTCATCTCATCATTTTTTAATTTAGGTTCTCAATTTCCTTTTCTAATGTTTCTGTTCTTTTCTCTTTTATTTTCTCTTCCCTTCTTCCCATGTCCCTTGATTCACAGCATGAGCAAGGCTGCATTTACTAAAAATTGGCTAAAAAAATACTCTGTAGAGGAAAAAGATACAATCTATTAGCAAATTTACCATTTATAATGTATATAATGCTTCTTGCTCCACCTCTCCTGAAAACTGCAGACTGCTGAGATTTATGGTATAAAAATCCCACCAGGATATTGGCATAACCTTTAAGCCAGAAAGTTGTTTTTAATCAAACCCAGCACCCTATTTAGATTTTGGACTCAGAAGCACAAGGCCAGCAGTTTTAAAAGCAAGTCAAGAAATAAGAAAATAAGTGATGAGGGAAGGATGTTTTAGTCACTTTTGTACTTTAGGTACAACTGTGAATAATAATCTTGAATATGCTCAATTTGGCCAAGAAAAAAAAAACTTACTTAACAGAAACAATCTTGATCTTTTGGATCAATTGCAAAGAACACCTCTGGAATTCTGACTTCTGCCACTTCATGGCAGTATTTATTCTCTGCTAAGAGGAAATATCTTGTGTAACCATTATTCTGCCTTCCATACAGGAAATAATAATGCAGGTCAAAGAAAGTTATGAGCACATTTTTTTTGCCCCCTCAAGCTCAGATACTTTGGTCACCTAATGCGAAGAGAGATCTCTTTGGAGAAGACCCTGATGCTGGGAAAGATCGAAGGCAAAAGGAGAAGAGGACGGCAGAGGATGAGATGGTTAGATAGCATCCCTGAAGCAATGAGCATGAAACTGAGCAAACTCAGGGAGGCAGTGAAGGACAGGAAGGCCTGGTGCAATATGGTTCATGGGGTCATGAAGAGTCGGACATGACTTAACGACTAAACAACAACAAGTAGTGGACACTCAAGCTTGTTGTACAACATCATTTTGCAAAAATTCCAAGAGAAAGTGACTCCAAGCCTCTTGAAATCAATGAATGTGAGTTGCACCAACCATTATCCATGTGGCCCAGTATTCCAGCTGTTGATAAGCAAGTTAGAATAAATACCAATGAGACTGAGGAATGAATATAAGAAGCAAGATTTATTGTTTGTTGATTTAGAAAAAGTGTATGGCAACTTGAATAGGCTTGAATTATGGAACTGAAAATTTGTTGCTGAATCATATAAGAGTGGTATATGATCTCTGTCAAATCCTGCTGTTGGTGGTAGTGAGGGTATTCCTGGAAAGGATGAGCAAATACTCCATACAAAGAGTATATATCTAGCAGGGTTGTCCAAGGAATGAAGGTCACCCCAACAGTCCAATAAAAGCAAGCAGGTACCTATATTGGCAAGCAGAGATATAGAAAGATGCTGAAAGCATACGATCATTTTAGTGACAATAGCAAAGGCATAATTTTATACTGTGCAGGAAAAGGCAATGGTAAACTATTTCTATATTTTACCAAGAAAACCACATGGCCAGACAATATAAAGAGGATGACTATTCAGTGCCAGATGATGGGACCCTCAGTCCACATGGCACTCAATCTGCTACTGTGGAAGAGCTGAGGGTCTTTTGAAGTACTAATGATGATTATGACATGACTAGATTAAAGACTTTGGGATGTCTAGTTGCTGGACTTGGGATGCTGCCATTCAAGAAAAGAAAATCTGAAACTGCAAAGACAGAATTACAATGGGAACATGGAATATAAGAAGCATGAACATGGGAAAGCCCAACACAGTGAAGATTAAATTATCTTAAATGTCAGTGGATTGCAGTGGACTAGAATTGGGCACTTTCAGACAGAAGGAACGGCACTGCTTTCATAATCAGAAAGAATATAGCAAAGTACTATGTCCTTTGGTACAATGCAATCAAGGACTTAATAATATCAGTTAGACTGCACTGACATCCCTTCAATATGATGACTATACAGTGTATGTCCCAGCCACTAATACAGCAAAGAGAAGATTCATGAGTTTTTGGGTGAAGTTCAGTCTGAAATATTCAAAACATGCAAGCAAAATGGCTGCTTGTGGTTGGAGACTGAAACGGTTGGAAATATTAAGGAGGAAAACATTGGGGTGCATGGCCTAGGCAACTGAAATGAAACAGGAGAACAACTTATCAATTTCTGTCAGTCAAATGATTTCTTCATTGCTAACACAGTCTTCAAACAATGCCTATATATATATATATATATATATATATAGGCATTGTAAAGGGAGTATGCAGAAATCAGGTTTCCTATATTATTGCTACAAGGGGGTAGAAGAACACAGTTATAACAGCAAAGACATGACCAGAGGCTGACTGTGAAAGAGACCATGAATCAATGTGCAAGTTCCAAGGCAAGCTAAAGTGGAAGAAGAAAGCCAACTAATTTCCACAATATGATCATGAGAATATACTCACCATTTTCAAGGAGAACATCAGGAATTACTGTGAAGTCCCAAATCTCATTGATAGGGAACTAGAGGAACTGGGAAGTGAAATCAAATACATTGTTAGGTATGAATGCAAAAAGAGACTTCCAAAGAACAATAAACAGAAGAAAGCAAACTAGACCTCAGAACATACAGTGGAAATTGCTAAAAGGAGAAGAGAATCCATAACCAAGCAAGACAAAGATCTCAGAAAAAGAATTAAGAAATAATTTCAGAGACCTTGTACAAGAGACAAGAATATTCGAGGTACCTTAGAAGATATTCTCTACTTACAGGAAGCTCTAGTACTAGAAGTTAGATCAGCACCGAGTTACAGGAAGTGATGGAATATCTATAGAAATATGTCAAGCAGCAGCAGGATTCTATAATGTTTCTAACCAAACTATGACAGCAGATGTGGAGAAGGAGGTCAGTCTACATATTAATACCAAAGAAGGGAGTCTTAACATATGGTACAACTCTTGTACAGTATCCTTATTTTCACATACTAGCAAAATACTTGAGATAATACAATGCAGCTTAGAGCCCGATATGGAAGGGAGATGCCAGATGTTCAAGCTGCCTTTAGAAAAGGCTGAGGAACAAGGGACAATATTCCTGATGCATGCGGGATAATTGAGAAAGCCAAAGAATACCAAAAGAAGTCAATGTGTGCGTCATTGATTATAGAAAGGCCTTTGATTAATAGAATAGACTGTCTCCAGGTCAACATACATTCCCTTGATTTATTCAATCTATATGATAAATATATATTGAGGGAAGCTGGATTTGAAGAAAATCAGTCTGGTTTTAAAACTGGAGGAAGAAACATCAATAACCTGCACTATGTTAATGACACTACTGTGATAACTGAAAATACTAATTATCTGCAAGCTCTAGTAATAAAAGTCAAGGAAGACTGTGAAAAAATGGGTCTAAGATTAAATACAAAGAAGACCAAACTGATGACAACACGTACAGCAAACAGCCTTGGAGTTGCCAATGAAAATTTTGAAACGGTGGATAACTTCTGCTTTTTAGGATCAACTATCAACAGGAAAAGAACCAGCAATCAAGAAATGTTCTCCAGACCAGCACTTGGTAGAGTAGCAATGAAGGCCTTGGAATAGATATTCAAATGCTGCGACATGTCTATGCCTCCAAAGATCATAATCATACAGACTGGTTTTACAGGGAAAATAAGGATTGAATCACCAAACAAATATAAAAATAAATGGGTTGAGAAGAAGTTGAGAAGAAGGAGAAAATGACAAAGTTGTGGTTGGATGAAGTTGAGATCTTAAAAAACAGAGGAGATAAATTTAAAGATCAAAAGGCAATGTATGAACACTGTGGAAAGAGAGATGTTTTCAAGAATAGAAAGGTATGATGTAATAAATAGTGTTAGAGAAAACCAGATTTAGCTATATATCCTTTTCTTCTTTTACTTCACATCTTCAATTTCTTTGCTTACTATTCCTTTATCCTTTTGTCCACTTTGTGTAATATTGCTTACACAAAAAGGGAATAGCATGTATGCATGTTCCTTTATTAGTCTGAGACTATAAATAAATAAAGAAGCAGTCTCCTCCTTCACATGCATAACCTAATGTATGACCTTATTGTTCCCATGTATATAATATGATTCATACTTTTTTGTTTGTTTTCAAGGTGTCATTCCATGCATTGCATCCACTTGAATGTTTACATGCCCACATCATAATTTTATCTAAATAGGTGGGTCTGGCAAAATTACATAGGACTGTATAATTGTCTGATATAATAAATAGGAACTCTGTACATTCAATTACAGTGTACTTGTTCCATGCTATAAATGCTATTATGGATTTTTGTACAGTGCAGATATTATTGTTATCTCTACCAAAGACATTGGACAGATGTATTTTCAAAACCGTAATGAGACTGAAGGCATATCATTCTCCTTCTGACCCTTTAAAGGCATTGCTTGTTAACAGCATTTGAAGAAGAGACTGGATAACATGATGAGCGAGCAAATAAATACACTTCACAGGGACTTTTAAGTCATTCTTTCAGTGCCTGGGTTGTAGCATAAGAGGTGTAAATATCAAACTTACAAACACTGCACACTTTTCCCCCATCCACAACTATGTATACAATCATAGCCACTCCTTTCCTTCTTCTGTGAGGCTGTACACCTGATTTTTTTCACTATTTTTATCCTTGATGTTGATCTGTTTTTACAATCAAAGAGTTTCTCACTCATACATGGCTCTCATTTGGGTTCAGCTCATCCCATAGGCAACTGCAAACAAGGATATGGAAAGAAATCAAAGGTCACACAGCTCTTAATGGACCACCCTCAGAAACTCACACTGAGAGAGGACATGCTTAAATGTATTTTGAAAAAGCCTTCTCTCTCATCCCACTCACCTGCATGTTTGCTGTTTGTCTTTGAGAAACAGGCATGGGGAGGGAGGCCTGCAGACTTTAAACTAAGTGACTCGTCAAATGCATGGCTGTGGCCAAGATCTAGAAGGTAGTAAATTTTGCAGCTTTGTCTTCTACTGACAGCCTGTCATGTGCTTGAAACATAAATAGTGGTGGAGACAAATCACTGCTGATTTCCTATTAAGCTTTGGCCCACTGGCCTCCTGCTCTACTTGCAGCATTTCTACCCACTCTCCTGGCATCCGACAGCCTGAAGTACCTCCCTTCCCATAGGCTGGATCAGTAAGAGAATTATTGTGTCCTTTCCTCTGGCTTCTTTCCTTATTCACATAGTGGAAGAGTCTCCTGTTTTAGGGGCTTCAGTTTCATACTCTGGAGATCTTCTCAGGAAAGGATGTGTCCAGCTTTTTCTTTCCTAATCTTCTGCATAAGCCTGCATCCATTCAGTTTCCATTCAGTTTCAGTTATATAAAGCAGGGTTCCTCAACCTCAGCAACTTAAAGTTGCTGAGGTTGAGGAACCCTGATCTAAAGGATGTCTCTCCCCAACTCAAAAAGTTTGGCATTTTTAATTTCAGTGCTGAAGAAAATGCATTTTTTCCCTTGTAGATTAAACCTACTGATTTTATTCTTAGCTTCTAAGATTAGGATAATATAATATAATATTTAGAATATAATAAAATAATGACTTTTTTCTAGTTATTGTAATTATTGCATTCTAGATTCTGCTATCCTTCTTCTATTCAGCAATTATTTATTTCAGCCATATTGTTTTCATCCTCTTTTCCCAGTGGAAAAATACAGCCTTGCAAATGTTCACTCATAGGGACTTTGCAAAAACGGCAGTAATGAAACTCTCTCCTATAGATATTGTAACAAATCCTGGACCTCTCATGGATACATGCTGACAAAGCCCCTAAGAAATCCAGCTCCTATAATTAGGAGAAGAACACTGGCTAAGGCTTAAGTACTTAAGCAGTTCTTTAGGAATGCCAATATTTTGTATATTCAACAACACTGATAAGTAGTGCATGGCAGAATAAGGTACTTATCTGCTCACAAGAGGCACATGGGTCTCTCTAGCACATCTTGTCTTTAGAATCACTTACTTGATTTATTTTCTCTGTTTTATCTCTCCCTGGACTTTTTTGGGACATAGTTTCTTTTTATCTCTTTTTCTCTCTTTGTCCCATTTATTTCTCTTAATCAGCCCTCAAGCTTGCTCTGTGTCACTTTTCAGTTTATAATTTTTTTGCTCTCAGTCTTCTACTTTCCTCTCTAATAATCTAATATTTTCTTTTGCAGCATTTCTCCTGTCTTTTTTCAAATCCTTCATCTCTTTCATCTTAGATTTGTCATTTTTTAAAACAAAAACACAGAGTCTTAGCTAGGAGGATGATTGAATACTGTAATGCAACAGCATCCACATTTCCTTTGCTTCTCTGATTCTCTGCAAGAGGTACAAGTTACACTGTGAGAGAAGGAAGGTGTTAATTCCCAACTATGTCCTTCTGGGGACTCAGTTCAGAACCAGGGTAGACCAAGGAAACAATGGAGTCAAGTAAGATATGCTACTCTGGTCTTTCTCTGGGGCCACTCTTATTAGCATGGGTTGAGAAAGGTCAAATACATATAGTACTTCTGCCCCAGTGTTAGACTGCTCTGGCTGAAACACTTAACTTTTAGCAGGACACGCAAGTGTCAAAGATACGTCTACTGATGCAGCTTGGATATTGCAGAAAGATTTCCTTTTTGTAGTTGTGCTTACTTGGGTGTTGAGACTGCCAACAAAAGCACATACCCAAATGCCTTCATATGCTTAAATATGGTGTGTGGCCACAAGAGAAAGGACCTTCTAGCAGCAGCTTCTTGCTTATGAATATCCCACCCTGACACACTTATTTGATGCTCCTTTAATATTGAATCTTTTTGGTGTCAGGTGAGCACTTATTATTCTGAAACATTCTTGTCTACTTTATGTTCTCTCATAGTACAATTATTTTATTTCTACAGTATACACATTGTTAAGGTCTCTACTCTCTAGAGATGTGCAAAACACTAAAAACACTCCTGCTTTACAGCTTGTTTTGGCAGGACAGTTTTCCAAGTTATCCAAGTTTTTAATAGATTTATAATTTTTTTTAAAAAGCCCCATTCAAGAATCTGCCGGGGAAGAAGATTGTGCTGACCTATTCTGCCATGTATACAAAGTGACTGTGGGCTCTTTTTATTTCTGTTTACATTAATAATAGTTTGCAACTTACAGCAAGCTAGGCCTTTCAATAGACAGTCCTTTGTACCCAGTGCCGCTTGATTATCTGGGAAGAGGACATCTTTATTGTTGCTGCAGGAGTGCATATTTCTCCAACTTGGCTTTTTCTTCTTCCTCCTGGAATGTCCACAGGATCATAACATCTGTGGGCATGCTAGTGATATTAATACTGTATAGGCATTCAAGACGTGATGAATTGTCTTCATGAAGAGCTCCTCACCACTGTGAGTAAGCATGACATTCTAAATGAATAGAAGAATAAAGGCCACATGATTTAAGAAACATAACAAATGCAAAATAACCCACCTCCAGCCCCCAACAAATGTTTGGATTTCTTTTAGCAAAACAGAAATGTTAGCCAGACTTCGTGGCTGGCATTAATGCTATTCTGCATAAGGCAGTTTGCACCACAGAAGCAACACTATTAGCAGTGTTTCTAGTAACTCATTGGAAGCACCATAAGATGTTTCTGTGCATGTGAACCATATGTGCAGAAGTTTCTTCCAACTACTGGAAGTGCCAAAACGAGGCCCCAGAAGTACTATGAAATAAGCAATGGAGCAGTATCGCTTTATGTTTTAAAAGCAAGGAGTTGCATTGCTTTGTGAAGCACATATGTAGGGATGTTCTGCCTGAAGCATCAGCCTTAATTTCTCCTGATGTGAGTTCCCCTGGGGGAAAAAATGCCCAAATTCATTCCTAATTGAATCCGTAATGGAATTATTTTTCATTTGGAACATTCTCTCCTGTTTAAAATGGGTTCCTAATTTTTGTCTCTGTTTATAATTTTTGGTTTGTACTGTGTTACAGAATTGTAATTTTGTTTGGTTTTATGCTGTTAATAATTTTCTGCATTACCCAGAAAATGGCTGTTATTAGGCAATTCATAAATAATAGTAAAATAAAATATTGTGGCTCTTTTGTGCTTTCACTTTTTTTCTTATGAATTCATTATGTGAAGTTAACTTACCTTTGAACAAAAGTCTAGATTTGAAATGACTTTGGTTTGAATTGGTTCACTGCATTTGAAGTGAATTAATTTAGCTAAAATCTGCAAAGGACAATTCTAATTGTCAGGAAACCTATGCATTATTTTACATCATCTGTCACTAGATCGTCACCCATTTTCTCTACCTTCTTCTTCATATTACCTTTTCTAGGGAATATGACTTAGCAAGGGTGAATATTTTGTCTGCCAAGTCACTGGAGAATAAGGCGGCCGGGTGGTTGTTCTACTTTAATTGCCTTTCAGATACTTGCAAAACAAGCAATATAACCTTGTCCTCCAAGTAATTCTTAAGCTCCATAATTTGTTTGAGCTGAATGTAGTCAGTACCAAGCCAAATTCGTTCCTCTTCTTTTTTCCTGTCTGCAAAAGAAAACCAGTCCTCAACTTCCCAGCCTTTTCTTCCAAAAAGTAATTATGGATCTTGTCACCCAAACTGAAAGTCTCTGTGCTTCTAATTGAGTAGATACAAATGCTTTGGTGAAAGCACTTGAAACTTTCATTGAATCATATATCAGATTCTTCTTTACTAAGGATTTCCCATGAATCAGAGGAAAGTCTAACCGTACCTCCTATTGTACTATTCTTTGGATTAATTTAAAACTTAAGTGTTAATGATAACACTTTTATTACTGTGGAATTGAATGGTAAATGCACTGAGAGCTGATCTAGTCCACAAATATTCTGGAAGATACATTTTAGCAGTCAAAAGTGGTATGGAGATGTTTACTTATTTACATTATTTACATCACCTAGTTCTTTCTTTTTTTGTAGATGCTCTTAGATATACTTGCTCTCTGATTTTCATTACTTTATGAAATAGAAATTGAAGACCATTCTTCTCCTAAACAAGGTGAACAAGAAACTGTCATTTCAACTGAAATAGTATTCAATCTGAGAGAGATTTTAGATTTAACAACCCCAATGGTCCATTTCAACTATGAATCCATACATAAACGAAGTTTTATGTGACAAAAAGTTGTAATCTCTCTCTCATACACACACATCTGTGTGTGTGTATGTATGTATACAGATACACACACACATACGCAGATACACACATACACAGATGCACACACACACAAAGCCTCTTGTGAACTACCATGCCAGGTTTCACTTAACCACTTTTAAGCCTTTCTCAGATACTCTCATGCAGTGCTTTTCATTACCAGTTGTTTATAGTTGTGACTGAATAAACTGGTTATACAGTTAATACATCTCTAACACAGTACCAAAATATTTAAAGCAACCTTCTTTAATTTGTCTATCTATGGAGGGTGGAAAGAAAGATACAAGTAATCATTTATCCACTTTTTTTCATTTATAGATAGGCTCAAGATGGCTCAAGATAGATGGCTTAAAATTCCTGATAGGTTTCTAAGCAAATTCCAAGCATTGTTTTATTTTAAATAGCTACTGACTATTTCTGATGCCTCTCTGCTGACACTGAACTAGAAATGAGCTGATTTAGTATTTTTCATAGTCTATGGAGTGTCAACCTATCCATGTATCAAACTGCAAGATGTAAACACCTAGTGTGTTAATGGTGAAATGTCAGGTGACTAGGCAAAGACTGACTTTAAGGGAGGTGGTTCTTTCAATCTTGATTGGACGGCCAGGTATCTGGAATTCTACAGAATACATATGATGGTTTTAAAATTTGCTCCTTGCCTATCTTCTATCTCTGGTAAACTACTTTTGGTCAATCTTTTTTTTAACCTGCTCTGCTTCTGCCTTCTCTCCAACAGTGCTACCATATCTGGGCTAAAAAAAAAAAAAAAAAATCTGGACAATTACCAGAGGGCTATAAAGGCATCTCTTTGCTGCCATCTTGTTGTTATATGCAGTCCAAATATGCTAGTCCCACTTTCCTGACATCAAGTGGGATTAGACTTGGAGATATTAAGCATACAAAGAGGTGAATGACTGTGAAGAGGTGAGCCATTACAGAAAAGTTATCTGAGTCTGGGGAAATTAGAAAAAATGAGGAAGAGACTTAACTCTGCCTTGATTGCATTAGGTATAAGTTGACATAGAGAGGGGCTTTGCCAGGCTTTCAAGGTTCTATTCCAATATCCTAACTATATTGACCTTCCAACATGCCCAGTGACTGCTGTTTCTTCACCTTGCCTGCCTCAAAAGGCTGACCAAAACTGACTTCACTGGCCTTCAAGGAATCTGCATGGTGATGAGGCAAACTGGTCTGGGAAGTAAGGAAATGAGCCAGAAAAAGCAAACAACTAAGCTCTGAAGCAAGCATCCAAGCTTTTCTTCTTTCTCTTGGGGTTTACCAGTGCATATTTAAAACATTTACTCCCAGGACAGCTGATGCTGCCATAACTTGCTAGTAAAAAAGCCAAAAATCCCATGGATTACAGGAAGAGGGAGAGAAAACAGAAAAGATTATTTATGTGTGAGAGATAAAGTATGCGTGTGTAGGAAAAGTCTGTATAATTTCATTAACTTTGCCTATGACACTGATGTTTATTGTTCTAGGGTTTTTAGTTAGTTTATGGTTTAAAAAATTCTTATCACTATCCTCCTTTGTTAAGATTACTATTCTTTTATTTTAATGGCCACCCTAGGTTTGAATGCCTCTTAGAAATTTTCATATACATTTACATTAACTATATTGACTTAATGTAAAGAAAGAAAATAGCTCTGATTGCAAGTACTGAAGGGTAATGATGTTACAAGTTAACAACAGTTAAGCAAAAAACAGTATGAAGGGAAGGGAAGGACTACTAGCAATTCTTCCTATGACACATTACGGAATGTGTTATTATGGCATGTGTCATTGTTAGAGCTTCAATCACACCATTGTGGCCGCTATATTGATTTTTTTTTAACCATACCCTATGGATACCTCTATCCTTTTGTACTGCTGCCAAGAAACCTACATGCTTGTGTGCTGGTAGTCACTAAGAGATGAGTTCAGCTCAGGAGAAGCTTTACATTTTTATATCCCACTGTGATATAGAACTTCAGAATGTATAGGGAAGAATGTATCCTCATGTTAATTCTGATTTGGAGGCCCACATTTTTTTTCTTTTTAAAGTATAAAAAGACAATGTATATAAATACATTTAACATACCGTGTTGGTGGGCCTCTACCAAATATGGACATTCTCCTGCAATTCTTTCTGCAAAATGGTCCGGGTTGTCCACCATAATAGCACCTTAAATCTGGACATGTGAAATCCAAATTTTCCAAGCTACCAAGAAGAATTAACCTTTTAGTAAGCTTCCACAGGAAATTTTACCTTGAACAAGTGGCTAAAGTAAGGCTTATCTTTTGTCTAGTCAAATTTAAGGCATTAGATGTTAGTGTTGTTATAAAAAGAAACAATTCAAAATCTGAAGAAAGGGAAGTTGAATGAAAATAACAATGCTGATATAGCCTTAACTTCTCAAGTACCCTGTTCCAGCAATGTGTGTTAGTTGCCCTCTTTTCCATTGCACTTGCCCAATTCTTCCTGTGTTTCCTAACTTCTCAGTCTTCTTGTTTTCAATTTTACAGCTCCCTATTCCCTTCCAATATGTTCCGCTCATTTACTCATTTACCATCTGTTATTCTCTCCTGATCTTTCTTTTCGTTTTCTTTTCTTTTTTCTTTTCTTTCTATAATTTAAAATGAAAGTTTTCAACTAAGGAACAGATAAAATGCCAAGCTGTCACAGTGTGATGGGGTTCTTTTTGAACTGGAGGTGTATTTTGTTCTGTAAGGGTGGCAATTGACACAGAAAACAAGACAGTGGAGGCTTTTACTTATTATTTTTACTATTTACAGTGAGGCTATTTACAAGAAGTATTTACAACACAGTCCCAGTGTTCACCCAGTGTAAGGTTTCTTCCTAAGTCTCCCTCCCAGAGACTGTCTCCCCCTCTAGCTCTCATGCTGGCTGCTTTGACTTCCTCCCCCTTTCACTCTAACTCCTTCTCCCATTTCTGAGCTTAACAAGATGGCAAAAAGAAAGGAGTGGGCTGGAATTTTACTGTTGTGTGCTCAGCACAGCTTGATCTTCTCCTGCTTAGCCAAATAACTACTGCTTCTCCAGTGGGGAAGAACCTCTTTCAGGATCTTCTGCCCAGTCTTCCCCAGAGATCAGGACTTGCTGTACCAGGCTGGACCAATGGGACTGCTGCCTTGACATCTCACCACACTAGCCCTGACTAGCAGCCAGGTCAGCTCATCAGCCTTCATGACAGCACAGCTGCCCTTCAGGGCCAGAACTGAGCTTCTTTTCCCCCTTTTATTTGCTCCAATGGCTGGCTTACACCAACAGAACAGCAGCCATGCAGACTACTAAAACCCATATACCACAGAAGCACCTAGGAATCTTGGGGGGTGGGGGGATGAAAAAGACAGACAAACAAAGCCTCTAAAGTTGTGAATGAAAAAAATTCTCTGGCTGAAAGTAGAACAATTTACTTTAGCTATTTCTGTTTTTAAGTAGTGTCATGGAAAATGCAAGGTGATGGTCCAAAGAGAATGTAAATGAGCAAACCATTGACTATATAGGAAAAGTGCATGAAGACCAAAATAAAATAAATGTTCTCTTCCAAACTGCACTCAAAATTAACGCAGAAAACTTCAAATAGCATTTTTGACTGGTAATATTTCCTTCCCTTTACATCTGGTTTTAAATACAGAATGTCCAGTATGGCTGTATAGCACCTTCTGATCTTTACTCAACACATAAAAAAATAGATTTGAAGAAAACTAACATAACACAGTTAAGATAATGTGCAGGCACACTCCAGGTATAAACATCCACTTCAATAATTCTGAATTTCATCAGTGCAGACATGGGATAAAACCAACAGACAATGGGAAAAGTTACAAAAAATAAATATATATTTTGATCTTTGTCCACAAGAGTGGGGAAGAAAGTGAGTGAAAAAAAAATCACTGGTATAATGTGTTTGCAATTATATGGAGGCATCTATATGAAAGAGAATTGCTATTGTTGTTTGCTTTTAAACTTTCTGCTTTTCATCATGAAAAAAAAATCCAAACTAGGGCACATTGAAGGAAAGCATTGTTATCTTTCAATGATATATTTCTGAATGAAAGATAGAGTAGAATGTTTTGAGAATATTTTGCATGAGAGAGAGATTTTAAAAACCCTTACATTTAGTCTTGTTAATAGGCACTGTGTTTGTATATGAGAGAGAAGTCAAGGTCAGCGGATGTCTCAGATAAACAGAAACAGGTTTATGTTATGTTTCTCATGTTTGTGCATGAGAGTAAGGAAAGAACTGAAATGAACATAAAACAGATGCTTTCACCTGCAGCTGATCTCTTGGTATCCCTTGATTGCTTTTCTGGCAAAATTTCCTTCCTTTAATTTAGGCTTATGAGATTCCTTTGATGACAAAGGTATGAATCATCTTGAAAGATCAGAACCCCAAAAGTAAACCATAGTTATGAAAAGTCACAGATGGATATCATTTCTGGAACCACACTATAAGTACCTATGTGTGCATACATACATAATCAGTCACAACCACATTTCACACAGATTCACATGTTTCCAATCACATCAACATAATCTGTAATGTCAAGATTGAAGAACATTTGCACGGAGAGGTCTTGGCCAGTTATTCCATCCTATGGGATGATTATAATGCTTTTAAAAATATATTAAAATGTCTGCCAAACATTATAGAAAGACCTCTAGAGGACCTATAGAGTGATTCATTATAGAAAAAGACAGGACACTGTGCATATACATAGAGCAGTAAGTCAGAATGTGCAAGGCAATACAATAGAATGTGTGATGCTATGAATAATATAAACCTGCCATTGTAAATTGACAACTTATACCTTTAGACTGTGTTTGACAGTGATTTTGGATTTGTAACTGTCAACACAAAATATTAAGCTATGTCTATTGTCAGATGTTACAGAAAGAATTCCCAATGTGTCCGAAAGTACAGGTAAGAAAGTGATCTGTACTTCATGTAATAGCATATATTTTTAGTTTCAAAGATGTTAATGGACAATTTTAATGGGACAATTTTTAAATTTCTTGACTAAACATTGTAATCCACATCCGGAAGTGCAGCATACAATTTTGGGAAAAGCCAGAATTTTTTCTTTAGATACCATATGCCCTTATTAGCAGCATGGCTATTGTTGGAAAATCTGTGGACAGTTCAGTATCCAGAGGATGCAAATGAGACATACAAAATCAGTAAACCATTCTCTAAAGTTTAGTATTCCTTTCGGTACTGTGTGTGGACTTCTTAGAGTGGAGTTGTGTTTGTTTGAAAAGATACTCATCTGGCATATCCTTTACAGTGCTATCCATTTTAGAAGGTGCAGATAAAAAAATAAAGCAACAGCCATAAGGTATGAAAGCTAATTCAAAATCTGAACTTTTTGTCCTTGTATCTGTGAAGTAGAACTTTTTATTTGTTTTCCCCAGATTCTAAGAGATGTTGGGTTATACGCTAATATCACCAAACAGCAAAATCAAAATACTTGGCTCATCTTTGATGCTGAGCTTACTTAAAGTGCTGGTTTAGGTCAAATTTCAGCATCATCATCACAGAACTCCATGGAAGATGAAATCTTATGATGACCAGGAAAATGATATTCCCTACATTATGTTGGAAGAAAGATGAAGACCCTGCCAGTGACCACAGTACCTGTGGAGTAATTTAGTAAAGGACTACATGGCAGGTTACCTGAGTTGATTATTAGTCAAAAGCTTTTTAGAATTAATCTGATGCCTCATGAAATTAGTGAGAAGAGGTGTGTGGTAGGGCTATAGCCTACCTAAGGGAGGCTATGATAACTAGCAGCCAAGGATTCTCTGAAGGGCATATTATTCCCTAAGGCAAAGAACGCTTGGGAAGTGGTTTATAACCAAGATTTATATGATGTCACTGAGAAAAGGTCAGTTTGGTAAAGGTCAACTGTATTTGCCTTAGAAAAGTGGCATAGAAAGCCTAATCACTTGGAATATATTAAGTTAATCTACAAAAATCATTTAAAACATACCCAGTAGGGAACCATCTCAAGGTATCACAGTTGAAAATGTCGATAAACAGGTTATAATCCCCATTTAATTATAAAACACTTAAAATCCAGAGGATTTCTTCCAAAATCATCCCAAATGTCCACCTTCCTCTAGTTTCCTTTACTGTAATAAAATGGATAGCAACTAACCAGTCTCCTGTTATTCATTTTTTATTGTTTGAGTCTGACAATTTAATGCCTCCCAACAGACTCTGTTCTTCTTACTATTCATTTCATTCTGACTCAAAGCTAACTTCAGACCACTCTTAGACATTTAAATTGGAAGTAACAAGACTCACATTGTCAGTTTTCTGAACTGAATTGGCAAACAGCATTGCATTTCTGGAAGAGATGCTAACTGAAATGCTCAGTTGTATTGAGATGATGATGATAATTATAATTATAATTATTATTTTGTATCACAATAGAGATTTTTAAAATAAGTGTGGATTATGCATTGGAACTCATGGTTGAAGGAAATATGTGTAAGAGCACCCTTATACAATGCTAGACTATGGGTCAATCTAGCCTAGTGCTGTCAACAATGACTTGCAATGGCTTCCCAAGATTTCAGATAATTTTTTTAGTCTTATTTTAAGAATGCAGGGACTGAACCTGAAAACTTCTAAGAATGAAGCACTACATTTAATGGAAATTTATTATTTAACATACATGTTTGAGATTACATTGTATTTGTGACATTTTTTCAGTTCAACATATGGACCAACAGATGGTTTATTTTTTGCTTATTACTGAATTTGTAAGGATACCGGATGCTCAAACGAGTGAAGGCAGTATATAGGACAAGTTAAAACCGCAATACAGGTAGTCCTCAGTTAAAAGCAGTAATTGGGACTGGGAAATCCATCACTAAGCAACACAGTCATAAAGCATGATGTCACATGACTATGCCAACTTACGATGGCAGTTCTGGCACTTCCAGGTGTGGTCATTAAGCAAATCCTGTGTGGTCATTAAGCACAACATCACGTGATCATCATTTGTGACCTTCCTACTTGGAAGCCAGCAGTGAAGGTTGCAAATGACAATCACATGACCACAGGATGCTGCGACCGTCATAATTGTGAGCTGGTTGCCAAGCACCCAAATCACAATCACATGACTGCAGGGACACTGCAATGGCCATAACTTTGAGGACCAGCCATGAGGGTCCTCGTTCAGTGCTATCGCAACTTCGAACAACCACTGAACAGATGTTTGTTAACCAAAGACTGCCTATATAACAGTAGAAGAGAAGGAACTAGAAGTAGATAACAACTGTCCAGGAATACAAAAATTAAAACAATCCTAGCATACTAGTGGGTTCCCAAAACTCAACAGCCCAGGACCTGCTGGAAGAGGATAGTAATGTCAGGACCACATAGACCTCAAGGATAATGCTCTTACAGAGAGCAGGACTGGCAACAGAGAAACAATGCTTCCAGGATACCATAAGATGACATTTCTTCAGTGCTATAAAAGTAGATGAAGTAGAAATTTCAAAGACATTCTTGTTTCCCCTGTCCCTATGGTGCACATACTGTATCTTCCAAAGATTGTAGCCTAAAATTGTCTAAAAATGATCAAATATGTCAAACATATGGTCTGTATTGATCAATATTTTTTTTTCATAACTTCAATTAAGTTCTTCCACTTAAATTAACTTGCATATTTAATGCTTCTCAATTCCCTGGGTATTTTCTTTCATAAAAGTGAGTGGGAAAGTAAGGCATAAACTAGGGCTAAAATAACTGCACCACTTACTGGGTGTGTTCCTTTCTAATTTAGAACAGAATAATTAAATGAAAGCAATGTAATTTCAAATATATCATTTTCAGAGGCCTGGGGGTGAGAAGGCTGGAATGACTGTCCATTGGCCAGTAGGAAAGTGGTTTTCATGGAGTAAACAAGAAACCCTCTACTATCTCTTGTTTCATATTAAGCTAGATATCCTTCTGAATTTGTTTCACAAGCTTATTCCAAACTTCAGAGATTATTTTTGTCCTACACTCCTGAGCTCATTAGGTAATTTAAATGCACATTAAATTATCAAGAATATTCAGAGAAGTATAAAATCCCATGGAGAGATAAGTTCATATCTGCTTAGTATTCTGAGAGAAATAGTTTAGATTGTTTCCTATAAGAATTCACAATTATCAAATTTTTCAAGCATCTGTAAAATTGGTGCCCCATACAACAGAATGTAATATATATACTTTTAAACTAAGCATCATTAATGAATGTATTTATGATCAGAGACCAATGTTCCAAAGAACAAATTAACTTAGCAACAAAAGAAACGATGATGATGATGATGATGATGATGATGATGATGATGATGATGATGATGATGATGATTAGAAACCCTGTTCCAAACCCATTACATTAATAGGAACTGTGGCAACTTTTTCTGAAATTTCAGTGGAACAGTCTTCTAGTAGAAATATTTTATTTGTTTGTTTGTTTAATCGTATTTATATAGCCATCCCTCACACACAGTGACTCTGGGTGGTGTACAATATTGTATTTTCCTTATCTGAACTGCATGGATGGTTAAGTAGGAGAGGCAATAAGTCAAGCCATGGGCTTGGTAGGACCTGAGAAATTAATTCAGTTGCCACTATGGAAATAGACATATTTTAAGCAGTGGTTGTATCTCCCTTCTAGTACTATGGAAGGTAGAGCATTTTGTCTAGCCAAAGAAAAGGCTTTTCTGTTTAGGATGGACAGTTTATTTGTAAGACAGCATGAGTGAAGTGTCTTCTCAGCAAGCCACCTTTATAATAAGGAGAGAAAATACTCCAAGTTTTCTTAAGGTAGAGGTCAAGAATCTATTGTTTCAGTTCTAAATTGGTTCTCTCAAAGCCCAATGAAATTAAATAATGGGCAGAGAGGCCATGACATTTGAAGTTTTCATCCGTCACTAACTTCTAGGAGAATATAGAATTGCCCTTAAGGATTAAGGAGGCCAGAGGTCATTCCATAAAGGCCAATTTTAGCCAAAACTTTAGGTCTCAGAGACTCAAGCAAGCCTGAGGAGAAACTAATGCAGATCCCACTGCAACAAAAGATGGGGAGGGGGGCACATGGAGAAATACAAAAAAAGAACTCTAATGAACATAGATTGGACAACTTCTAGAGAGTCTAAATTTTTATAACAGTAGTTCAGCAAATTAGAGAGCAAATAGTTCAACACTTAATTACAGGATGTAGCTACTTGGAGTTGATCAATTGTAAAATTGTGTTGGAAGTGTTTTGAGCAAGACAATAACATTCTTAATTTGTTTCTATCATGACAGAGAAAATGCCTAAGTGACTCCGAAGGATTAAAATCTTTAGTTTGGTCTATAATGATGTCATTTATCATCCAGTTGTGATGACATTAGTGAAGAACACTACTTTTGTTTTTGTTTTTGTTTGTTTTTGCTAGAATAAATAGCAAAGGCTTGAAGGGGCCACTTTAAGCCAGTTGTGTAGTAGAAATGATCAGTACATCTTTGCTGAACAGAAGGATGGAAACATATTTATTTACCAGCATTAGAAGGTAGAACTCATTTTTAGATGAAACCTGAAGTACAGAGTTAATATAGAAATTGAAAAGAAGAGGTGCTAAAATATAGACTTGGTTAACACTTTTTGTATGGCAATTGGAGCTGTAAGAACTCCAACGATAGCACATTTGACTTTCATGAAAATATTTTCATATAACTTCATAATTAGATGAAATAAGGTCCATAGTAGATAACTTTGGATTAATAACCTTATGGATTATTGCTGAAGTGATATCTTCATGGCCTGATTATTTTGCTTTCTTTTAAGTCACTATTTTATAAGTGGTTGTAAAATCAATGTGTAATCAATAGTACCAATACTCCTGACACTGTAGTAAGTAAATTTTCCTTTAGGATCCCTCTGTTGAAGGGCCCATTTAAACTAAAGAAATCAAATTTGGTTACCAGTTGAGCCAACTGCCATTCTCCCAAATTTGTACCAATGTTCCTTGAATGGTGAAGCCTGGAGAGAAGAGAATATTTGGCATATGACACTTATAACTAATGTGAGAATGCAAAGTTTCATCCTTGAGGCCCAGTCTGGTATTAAAATCTCCAGCAAGAATTCAATGAAAACTGTGTACAGTATCAGCAAATCTGATCAATAATTCTCATCCTTATTCTAACTATCATTAATTATATTCCATAAGCTGTATGAAGAGAGGTAAACAATGATTATTAGTGTGGAGTCCTTGGGGTTCTCTGAGCTTGGTTCTTTTCCTGCAAACATTTCATTACCTGGCTAGGTAACATCTTCAGTGCTAGAATGGGATGGTGTTTGCTCTCTGTTTATATACTCTTGCATGCCCTGCCAGTGTTGGTGGGGGTGGGGGTTTGGTTTTGTTCCTCTGGTAGTTCCTTGATTAGGGTATAGTTTACTGCTTGCTTGTGTGCCTGGTGGCAATCTCTGATTACTTTGAATACCTTTGATTATTAGGAAACATCTACAGGTGTTGGGACTGGTAACTCTATCACTAAGTGACGTGGCCGCTAAGCAAAACATTGCCTGACTGCGATGGACTTATGATGTCACATCACATCACATTTGGTAATTAAGCGAGTTACTGCAGGCCATTAGGCAAGACATCACATGACCACGACTTGCGATTTTACTGTCAGCTTTTTTTTTTACTCTGCCTGTCAGAAGCCAGTTGTGAAGAACACAGATGGTGATTACGTGACCATGGGAAACTGCAATGGTCATAAATGTGAGGACTGGTTCTAAAATTACTTTTTCAGCACTGTCGTATCTTTGAATAGTTGCTAAACAGGGCAGTCATTAAGTGAGGTCTATCTATATTACCAATTTTTAAATTTATGGCAGTGCCAATTAATTACACATCTTATTTTTGGCTGAGAATAGGAAACTGAGCTGCCTTAGGTTTGACTTCCCTTTTGATTCTACATGGCCTTAGATGTAAAACACATATATCTAGTTGTAATGTGTTGAATAATGTAAAATTATTAGTGAAGGAAAGGTTTTATCTCTTTGATCACCAGCTCAAAGAGTGTAAGGTGTTTCCAAATTGTCCATTGATGAGGAGGCACTACAGAAACAAAAATGGCACATTAGTTTGTGCAGATTTAGACTGCAGCTTCAGAATCTTAAACCTTTTTCTTATTTACAAAGTACGATTTGGGTGCGTTCAGGTTTTCTCATTGCCAAATGATATTTTCCTTCAACATTTGGTGCAAAGACTTACTCAGGCTCAGTTATTGGATTCCCCACAGACCATCACTATGCTTGGACCCAGGTTGCCTTCAGTTCTTCCTCTGATAGAGAAAAGTCAAAGTTGGGGCAAATTAATATAGTCCCAGGAAACCAAACATCATATTTCATCATAGCATTTCAATAAATATTTTTCTCCAAAGCTCCTACTGAGAACTTCATTTGAATTTACAAAGTCAATTCAAGTCTGTCACTTGAAAAAAAGAGAGCATTACTCTCTTAAGTAAAATATTTGCCCTCTCTTGAAATGATTCTACCTTGTACTATTTGCAGTTTTTCCTGATGTTGATGATAGTATAATACCTGAAACATTACAGGTGTGTATGAAGGAAATATACATATTAACAGTCTCATGCTTATTTTCTAAATGCTGATAAGGAAGTGTTAAGTTCTTCTGAGATGTTTGGATTCACTTAGAACTAGACACAAAGAAACAGGAAATATTTTGTCCCTTGAAGATGTAATAGTGTTTGCATAAATCTAAATCTGGGCTTATGAAACAGTCTGTCTTTCCTGATTGTAACGTGAGGTAAAACCCAAATGCAGTAACAGCTGAGAACAACTTCTGAAACAGCTGCATGAGCCTGGAAAAAATCATGGCTGTTTTTTCAATCTAAAAAGAGGTGCTTTGTACACATGCCACATGTTCGGAAGCACCTCCAGAAATCCAACAAAATTTTCATCATCCTGTTGGCAGAATAAAAGAATTATAAAGTATTTCTCCAGTTTATGCAAAATGAACTTTTATTAAGTTTGATGTAGCTTAATTGTTACTTTAATTGTTAGACATTTTATTATTTCAAACACATGGGCTGCTAAAGAGCCAATATAGTATAGTGAGTCAGCCAGTCTAGTCTATATATTTGGTCTAGGATCAAGGAGACCCATGTTCAAGTCCACTATAAATCAGCTGTTACTCCGCAGATGTAGAAGGCAAGGAGAGGTAAAGAACAGTGAAAGTACCTTTAGATAGTGACCTTTAATAAAATAGTTAAATGTAACATAAACATTTTTGCATTGAATAAGTTAGTTAACGCATATTCTGTGACAAGCTATCTTGCTCTCTGTTTAAGTGGTGAGAAATTTGCTTCATTGTCTAATGAATTGTAATTCATGTGTTTCTCAATTAAAGTAGTTCATGTATCTATTTTCTCAAAGATTACCAACTTCAGCTCAATATTTCAGCCTGAGGTTGAAATATTACTTCCAACCCATTCATTGTGTAATTTCTGATTAGTATTAATTTGTTCTTTTGGATAGAAATAAGTGACTTCATCCATTTGTCCAATGGAAAATATTGTAGGGTATTGCAGATAGCTGATGCTATAAGCATCTAGGAGGATAAGCAAATATATGTCCCACTAATGTTGGTGACATTATTACGTCCTGCAATAATAAATCTGCTGCATTAAATATGAGGGCAGGACCAAGTTGGCATTGGGATATGCTGAATAATTTGGTTCCTCTATCTGTAAAACAGAGTCATCATCTGTTGTTGCTTGTTAGTACTTAAAGTTAGGTGGGTATTCATAGGCTTGTAGAAGGGCCAAAGGCATGTGACAGGAAATTTCAATGCACAGAGTGGGATATGAAAACTGATAATCAGTTTGAGTGATTTTATCTGAGAATTTATTTTTTCTCAAATTATAATACCTACCAGTTACGTTCAACAGATCAACAAGGCTACAGGAATAAATTATTACAAGACAGAGCAGGTAGAGAAAACAATTGGACATAATTTATTTTCTGCATATTGGATTGGCTTTCATTGATCTCATTTTATAGCTCTTCTTCTCATACACTGAAGGCTATTAAGTTCATTGCTTTTTTCTCTTCTCATAGGCAGGGAATTCGAAGGTGAAGAAGAGTTCCTGGAGATCCTGGGAATAACACGAGAGCAGTCAGGCAAATATGAGTGCAAAGCTGCAAATGAAGTTTCCACAGCTGATGTCAAGCAAGTCCGAGTCACTGTGAATTGTGAGTACTTTTATTTTTACCAGATCAGGTAAAAAAAGAAAAAGAAAGGAAAGATGAAGTTTGTGTGTTGTAGTAATGGCAATGAATGAAAATCTCTTAGGACAGAAGAAACACCACCTGTACAGTCCAGTTGAGAACATTACGGAGCCAAATATGGAAAATCTCTAAGAAAAAGCATTTGGCCAATGAAACAAAAAGAATTTTGGAAAAAAGACCAGCAAGCTAATTTGAGAGAAAGCAATTCACATTCCCTCCCCTAACTGGATGGACACCAGTTGAACACAGAGCAAGGTAGAACCATAACATGAGGACCGCTAAGAGTCATACATTCCATGCTGACTCTTAGTTAGGCAGAATTCTTCAAAGTGAGAGAAAAGTTATTAAACCCCCAAACTGGGAGCATAATTTTACATGTGTAAATCTACCCCAGAAATACGTACATTGATAATGATGTTTGACATAGAAATATTTTAAAATTTGGGAAAGGAGATAGTGTTGTCTCGGGCTATCTGCTTATAAATATCTATCAGAAATGAGGTATGAACTATTTAGTAAATATTAAATTAGAAAAGATATAAAAGGGGGGAACTCATACTGAAACCTCTTTAGCTATCCAAAACAGACAATTCTGTTTCTTCTTGTTTGAACATGGCTTAGATAAATCTGTTCAGCAATTACTTTGCAATCCCTAATTTAGAAGCGTGTTAGTGAATTGACGGTGCATTTAGAATCTTTCAGTCTTATTTTTGCCAGTTTTAATTTGTAATACATTTGTATTTTCATAAAAAGAAATACACTATTTTTGGACTCTGAGAATTATTTAAATATAAATGCTATGGTTTAAGACCTCAGATAGACATATGTCCTTAGGCACTTTTATTTGGTAATTATTAAGGTAAAGGCTTAACTAAAACAGTCACAATGGGGTATTTCTTTTTTCTTTTTCTTTTTTTTTAACAAAACAGTTGATTACATTCTGTCATATCTAAGAGAAAAACATCCATATAGATTTGCTTTGCCCAGGCAATGTAAGGCTTTTTCAGAAGGTCATGTTAAAATGTTAACCATCAGAATTCAAGCCAGCAGAAAAATATGTGGGCAAAAATTGTTCCACCCACTGCCAATCTCTATTCTGAAACAACAGTAAGGCTGAGGAAGGATGCAATCCATACATACCAATTACAAGCCAAGTTAAGGAGAGAGATTCGTGACTTGCCCTGGTTTTGTTTCCCTTCCCATCAAGTATCACATAAAAGTTGAAAAAAAATCCACCAATCACTCTCTCTAACAAGGATTAGGCAAATGTAGGAAGGTTCTTAGAATGTAGGTTTAGCCACCTGTTAAGCTGCCTGGCTAACAGGCTGCTGGCACTACAGTGCTCAGTGCTGTGGCCTGTCAGGAAGTTTCTAAATACAAGTCTAGTTGTATCCGAAAGAACATTAAATCCATGTGCGCTGCTGACAGGTAATAGGCTCAGAGGATTGTTGCATGAAATAGGGGCCTGAGAAGAGTTGATCCTGCTTCACTCTGTACCCCTTCTTTGCACCTATAACCTGTTGGCTGGACTATCATCCAATATAGGTTTAGTGCTTTTTCAGATGATCACTGAGCTTGTGTTTATAAGGAATCTCTGCAAGACCTGACTGGTGCTACGGAGAGCTCTGGTGAGAGATTAAATAGGGTAAATTCTTCTGTAGAAACCAGCCCCTGATTCAGCCCAAGCTAAAATGGCCATGGAGGGCAGTTCCCAGTGACCAGAGAAAATGGAACATGCCTACAGTGGCTTAAACTTAAGTTTAAACAAAGAGGAGTTAGACAGATTCCAATCCCTGATCACTTTGGCAAACACATCATTGTGAAGTATGCCAGACTGTAAGTTTGGGGAGAAGAAAACCTTATTTTGAACTTGGAACAAACTAAGAATGACTAACCTGCCTCAGCTATGCTCTGAGGACACGGCAGAAAAAAGGGGGTAATAGGTCATGTTCATGTCATATTAGAGAGTCATGAGGACGAGCCCATATTCTGAGTGAAAGAACAGAGGACTTGAACTTAAAAGTTATACAGTTTGAAATCCTTCCTAACCCATGAAATTGCTTTGTGTCCAGCTTCTTTTCCAATTATTTCTTTCCTTCAAAATAGATTTACATTTTTAAAATTAAATTAAATTACAACTTAAAAAAGAGAAGTAATGTAGCAAATTCACTAGTTTAGCAAGACCGCTTCTACTAGTAACAACATGACCACCAGCTGAGGGCACTTTTACACAGACATTGTTTACATTCATCCTACCTCAGAATAATTTTCACCCTACTTTCGATTTCCCAACACTGTTGCCCAGTGTTTCTTATCATCCAACCTGCATGTCCTCCAGCAGACCAAGAAAAAAGTACAGATATCAACACCTACAAATACCTCACCTCATCTTTGCCCTGTCCTCCTCATGTTTGTTTTCACAGTAAGGAGGAAAAATGAACCCATTATTGTATGGAGAGAGGCAAGTCCATCCCTCTTATTAGCCAAAAGGATTGGTGCAATGGTGCATTTGGCACTGTGGCTCCTTGACTTTGGTTGAGAGGGAGGAAAACTGAGCAGCTGGCATGTGGACTGAGGTGGAAGTTCACCCCAGTGGAAACCATCAACTCTGAACCTCAACCATATATGCTGCAGGAGGGACTTTGTTTTGTTTTTGTTTTGTAGCTGTGCCTGAAGTAATTGGGTTCAGTTATAGAACTTGATGGTGTTGTGAGGACACAGAGGTATGATGCTCATGCAGGATTGGCCAAATGCCAAGTGCAGAGAGTAAAAGTGTTAAAAGAAACCTACTAATTACAATTCATGGATTAGCTATGGGGCAATACAACAATCTAAAGCTTTTTTTTTTTAGCTAACTACAAGAGAGTCTAGATGTAAAAGCGACACAGCTGAGTCATAGTCAACTATAATATGCATATGTATGCACACATCTGTCTGATTGGAATATATTATTCTTTTCATAAGGCTACAGCAGATGTAAATTGTTAAGCACTTTGCGTTACATCCAGAGATCTGCCTGCATCAGGGGATAGGGTTGATAGAAGATGACCTTCCCATTCAGTGCTTTCTTCTGCAGCCAAAAGCACCCTGTAAAAAAATCTCCTACAGGATCAGGGGCCCTGCTGAATGGGGAAGAGGCAGCAGGTGGTGATCACAGATAATTAGGCAGAGTAGCATCTGGTGGAAGTTATTTTCATACAAGCTGCATCTCTCTTAGATTCAGTTAGGTTAGATCTCTTAATTTTACTCATTGTATATTAGAAAAGTGTGGTATCAGTAGCTCAATAAACTACATTTGATCCTTAACTACATCATACATAATTTGTGCTGAAGTCACAGAATCAGAGACTTCAAAAGGATTATTTAAGCCACCAAATTCAACCCACTACTTAATGCAGAAATCCAAATTAAAGCATTCCTAGCAAAACTCTATCTGCCAGCCTGCGCTTGAAGACATCTGGTAAAGGGCATCTCACTGTCATGCTAAGTAATTGATTCCATTGTCAAATTGCTTTTACTGTTAGAAAGTTTTTCATAACATCCAATGGAAATTTGCATTTATGCCATTATCCTGTGTCCAGTATTCTGTGATGACAAAAGATACAAGGCCTTCTTCCATATGAATTTTTTCAGGTACTTGGAGAACACTATCATAAAGTGAATCAATTTTTTCCCCCAAGTTTGCTATGATATCTATTTCCACTTCCCTGATCATTTTCACTGACATTCTTTGGATTTGTTCCAGTTTGAATCTTTTTGGAAGTCTGGTGCCTAAAACTAGATGAAGAATTCAAGATATGGTCTGGCCAATGTAGTCCAACTAGGCTTAGTAGAATTCACGATTTTTTGGAAAACTGAGCCAAGCCAATATCTTTATAGAAACTAAACAGAATGAAAGAAAATCAAATTTGAGTAGGAATCATGATGTTGTTTATTCCAGACAGCACCAAACTGGTGCCTTCCTAATGCAGTGAATCTGCTACAGTCCAGTTTGATCACTCTCAATGTGTTCTGTGATGATAATAATTTACATTTCATTTGGGGTAATTAAAAAATCAAAATGCAATGTACAAATAATATGTATAATGCCACTTCCTGACTGTATAGAACAGGGTTTCTCAACCTTGGCAACTTTAAGATGTGTGGACTTCAACATATGCTGGGGAATTCTGGGTGTTGAAGTCCACACGTCTTAAAGTTGCCAAGGTGAGAAACCCTGGTATAGAATATAAACATGGTGAACAGAGGATTCAGCCCTTCCTTCCCCCTCCATGCCTTTGAAGATCAAACCAATCACACAGGAGATAAGCAAACACTTAACTTTAAAAAGATAAACACTTTAAAGCCCCCTTTTAATTTTAAACATCAAAAAGAAAACATTGAATATGGCAAAAATAAATTTCAGACAGATCCCAAGTGGGTGCTGCTCTGCTACAAATAGAGGTCTGTCTGCCAGAATCTCTTGCAAAATACTGGAGAGGTTTCAATTTATTATTACACATCAGAAGAGATTCTAAAGAAAAACTTACAGCTTTTGAAAACAGCCTTATGGGTTAATAAAGGTTAAAATTATGCCCAATTCCCTAACTAAGGTAGAGAAATAAAGAACATGGGGTTTAGCACAATACCAAAAATGGAAATAAAAAAACCTAGCACAAATTCCTGGATAGACATTTTACCTATCTGACACCTGAAGAAAAGTTCTTACTCCTGCTTCTCCTGCCTCCTGGTTGATTCAAACTGTTAATTCAGATGCTGTTGGGAGATGGAAAATCCTGCTCTATCATTATATCCTCTGCTTTTAAAGAACCAAACCATTTTTTTTCCTTTTAATCTCCAGGAGAGGGAAAGAATTTATGTGATCACCATCATTTGAGTTAGTCCCAAGAGAAAAAAGAGTATGCGAAGAAGGAAACTATACTGTAGATATCATGGGTCATAGTAATATTGGCCATATTTACTTTTCAGTCAGATTGTCACTTTGAACATTATTTTAATCTGTTAGGATTTATATATGTGATTATGTATGTAATATAGATCTTGTCTGCCTGAGAAATCGCACTTTTTTTTTTTACCAGTGCTATAATTTAAACACACTTATTAAAAAAATAAAACCCACAAGAGTGCAAGGATTGTTATCAGAAACAATATAAAATGCTCATGAACATGTTGATTGTAACTATCAGCCAGGGTACAATGGAAGGGACTTTGAAATCAAGTAGTTTTCTAATAATGTTTTTATTGTTTTCTATTTTTCCTTTTTCTTCTTTTTCTTCTTTTTTCTTTCTCTTTTATATGGGTATATGCATTTCTCCTTAAAATAATAATAAATAGTGGTGATATTAATATTTTGTTCAGAGTTTTGTAGAGATTTTTATTTTTCTTAAAAATGATACAATTACTCAATTCAATACAATCAATTAATATATTAATTAATGCAATATTGGAGTTTAATTTTTATTACAGTTGTAAACTCTCTACTTACTGTTATTTTTTCCTTTTATTCATTTTTTTTCTTTTCTTCTTTTTGGGTTAACATTTAAAATGTTTTAATAAATAAAGAAGAGACAAGGGAAACAAAAGAAACAGTATATTCTCAGGATTATTTTATAATTGTTGGGATTCTGGACCATATAACAAACTCATAATCATAGTAATCATAAAAAGAAAAAGTCTATCCTCCTACAACCATTCCTTGATTTTATTTGCATTAGATTTCAAATAGAAATTATTTATATTTCCACAAAAACAAAGAATAAAGCCAACTGAAAGCAGAAACATCTGTGTAACCCTGAATGGAATTGCAATATAATATTTTTGTAGCCCTCCTCCGATAACTTCTTCTATACCTGGATTATGTTTATTATGTCAGTTGATTTTTCTTAACAAAAATACTAATTCTGTTTCATTAAAGGAGGAAAGACAAGGTACAAAAAGCTGCTCAGTAACATAATATGAAATGCTGAAACTGCTATCTTCTGGGAGGCCACATATGTATGCGTATGTGTACACAATTTTCTTCTTTGCTCCTAATTTTGGAGGTGTGGCGGTTCTTTTCCTTACAGTAGTTAATAGCTTCCATCAGGCTATAAGATTGTTATTTAAGAGCCCATCCTATATGAATTCATAGTTAGCCTTCCATTGTAGGAAGCAGCAAGATGAAAGCAGCAAGGATCTTGTTTTAAGTTCACAATAGCAGGGTTCCATAATAGTGTCATAATAAAGAATGAAGGATAACGCAACTCATAATTTTATAACCTGATAGATCTGACCTTGTTAGTCAGACATTATGCCTTAAAAGGAATAAGAGGATGAGGATGCATTTATGTCCATGATCTGTGTGTTGTACATCAAGTAGCTCCTGTATATATTTTCTGAAATCAAACAGAAACTTCAGTATAGCCATGATTCCTACCTTAATGAGCATCACAATTATGAAAATATTTATTACACTCAAGTAAGTACAACTACAAATGTATTCATTCAGTACAGGAAGGTTGAGGGTGTTGGCAATGGGAGCAAAACAAGCAAGAGCATTCAGATTACGGCTAGGTTGTTCTAAAGTCCAGGAATCACTTAATTTCAAGGGGCATTTGAAAGTAGAAGGGTGAAAGAAAGTCCTATCTCATTTCTGAGCACCCACCTACCTACCCTCTTTTGCTTTCATAGGGTTTTTTTAAATATATAAACCTTGTTCAACTGTCTACTTATGTGATTTCAATAAATTCTATAGAGCATGGTTGCTTATTTTCAGGTTTTAGGGAAGATAATGGGCCAAAAATATCCCAGTTGGATATGTTGTCTTTATTATTTAATTGAAGTTTATGCAACACTGGAAAAGGATAAATTTGCATTAAAAATAGACTCAAGTACATATATTTAAACTCACACTAAAGGCCTTTGTTTGTTTGAGCTGTCATTGCACATTTTATTTAACAGTGGCTAGAAATAAAAATGTGCAACTCTAAACATAACACTTCAGATTGCAAATCTAGCACTTAGTGATTTTGTATGAGGAAGATGAAGCAAAGTCTTGGATCCTAATAACCTGTGGAAAAATGTTGCAAATTAGTTCTTATTCCCAAGTAGCCACCTTTGATTTAATTGAAAATACTTTCCCACTCCCTAAAATTACTCTGGTCAATTCTATCCAAGTCCATCCTATTATTCACCAGTGCAGGCCATGGTGTAATTTCAGAAATGTTGAAAGTGTAATTTTAAAAATTAATTTTGTAAAATTAAAATGGGAACTATCCCTGAAAATCTGGATGGGATCATAGCCTGTATGCAGAGGAAGGCTTAAGTTAACAATTTACACTGGATTTCAAATATGTGCCATCACAGAAGGTATAGTTTGCATAATCTTTTGACTGTTACATTTTGATTTTGATGTTTTCGTCTTTCTGATGTTTAATTCTTGTTGCTTTTTCCCTTTAAAAAATATAGTAGGAAGTGGCAAAATTATGAGATCTAATTATGTATTCAGCATTAGAGTAGTTGGTCCTTCACGTTTGCAGTGAGAAAAGCCATAGCTCAGTGAATAAGCATATACATTTTGCAGGAAGATGAGCACAGGTTCCATCCATACATCTCCAATTAAAAGGATCCAAATGCAGTTGGTTTCAGAACTGACACTCACCAAGGGCAGTACTGGGATAAGATGATATAAGACTGTTTCCTTTATTATAAAGAAAGCCAACAATATAAAACATCTAACAACCCAAATCTATGTGCTACCAGAATAAAAGCTGCATTTCACTTAAGACAAATCACCATGGGATTTGCTTTTTCTGCCATACGCTCATCTTTTCCATCTTAGCATTCTTTACTATTACCACAACCCACAATATTTTTTAATGAAATGCAGTGCATTCCACAAGATTTTGTGGATTTCATTCACAAGTCAGTGTGTACAGGCTTGCAGTATGAGTACCCATATTCATTACCAAGATTGAGCGGTAAGGTGCTGGACTTGGAACTCACAATAGAGCATATCTTTTACTTCATGTTCTTCGTACACACAAAATATTGGCCATCTTTAGACTGAGCCATTACATTGGCCTCCCAGGAAAATGAACCTGGTAATTTTGTCAGCTTTTGAATGTGTTGTCCTTAAATTCTATAGATAAAACAGTATCTGTAGTATCTGATCAAGAATAAAGCTGAAGCAACTGGTTGTTAGCCTTCCAGAATGTTTCTTTTTAAGTGTCAGGCATATGGCTAATACGAAGAATGCAGTTGAAAGTAAGGGAATTGGCTCCTTGGTGGGATCCAGGAACACAAGCACAGCAGTTTCGCTTTCAGATCTGCGTACAAATATTTACTCATTTTGTGATGTATCTCCTAAGTTAGATCTCGTGGAGCAGAAAAAGTTTGTTTCAGTTAAGATAGCAAAGAGACTACTAGATTTTAAAAAAATATTCTTATTCATTTCAAACATAAAACCCTCTTCTTATATTTCTCGCAACAGCCTTAAGGCGTAAATTATGCTGAGAGATAATATCTGATCCAAAGTCACCAAGTGAGTTTCCCTGGCTCAGGAAGATTTGATCCTGCATCTTCCAGGTCCCGGTTTAACACAAATGTTCATACATAATCCAGTATAGGAATGCTTATGGAAGAGTAAGGACCTTTTACTGTGTGCCTCAGGACAGGACATGGAATAAGAGTTTTGGAGCAAATTGGTCCCACCATGAAAATCTTTTCTGGCATAATATTTGGTGGATTTTCTCCTATCTAAATTTGCTGGCATTCTTAGTGATAAGAATGACATATCCCCTAATTGCTGCTTTTCACCTTCATTATTTCTTGCCCTTATTAATAGTTTTCATTAGTTGGGGTCTTTTTGATGCCTACAAAAGCATAGCTAAGCCTGAAGATACTCAAATTTGAATGGCTGAACTCCTTGCATTGTGGCTCCAAGTAGGCACACATTGATGGCAGTGACATCAGCCAGTCTTTCTCTCCTGCAGACCCGCCAACTATCACGGAATCCAAGAGCAATGTATCTGCTACAGGGCGGCCAGTTTCACTTAAGTGTGCAGCCTCTGCTGTGCCTACGCCTGATTTTGAATGGTACAGAGATGACACTAGGTAATTATACTATTTATCTTCTTCTTTCTGTTATCTCTGATGTCTAGCTAAAAAAAATGTTCTCTTTATACTCAATGCTCACTTTCCAAAATTTCCATCACTCATCTTTTTTTTTTTCTTTCAACATTCCACCCACTAGCTCTATGTCCACAGGTTAGCAACAAACACAGGTATGGTATCTGTATAATATCAGTTGTGCTTTGAATTCAAGGCCAGGGAATGCTAGGCTTCTAAATAAAGGTTTGCAGTAGAGTTTGTGCAAGATTTAGAGGAGAAAGGAACTATTTGGATTGTATCTAAAAGAGAGTGCACATGAAAGTTCATGCTACAATAAAATGGTTAATCTTTAAAATGCCACAAGGTGATTTGTTGTGTTTGCTGCAAAAGACTAACATAGCTATATTTCTACAAAGAGAGAACATACTGAATTATGGGGGAGGAGTTGAAAGAGAAGAGGGGTGAAACAATGTAAAAGACAAATCTTACCAAATTATTTATGAAGTAATGCAAAAAGACAATTTAAAAAGCAAGGGTAAACTTGTAGATAAAAAATCTGTAACTTGCATAGCTTTCTCCCTTCCATTCTCATGTAATCTGCTGTCTGCATCAAAGTACCTTTCTCATTCCATATCTGTCTGCAGTCTGCATTCAAATTTTGACATTCTCATGCTTACCGTATACAAAGAATGCAAAGTGTTACTGTATTTACCATTCACTTTTCTTGATTCTCAGGATAAATAGTGCCAATGGTCTGGAGATCAGGAGCATAGGGAGCCAGTCCTTCCTGACAGTGACTAATGTCACTGAAGAACATTATGGCAACTATACCTGTGTCGCTACCAACAAACTGGGAATCACAAATGCTAGCCTATTTCTTTACAGTAAGTATGGAAGTGGAAAGAAGATGTCTGAGTGAGTTTCATTGCTGTAGTGAAAAGGATGCTCTATAAATAGGACAGTCTTGGGTTCTAACATGAATTAAGCAAAAGAAGTTCCAAGAGAAAATATTCTTCCCTACTCTACCCCCATATCCAGAGAAAAATGAATGGGAAGAGCTCCTCTCCCAAAGTAAGGGGGCTTACTTCAAGTAGTATTGCCTAGGATTTCACTATAAATTAGCCTCCAAGCCAACAAATCCAGATCCATATGGAAATAATATTAAGAGGCATTATTCACAATTACATCCCAGCCTTAAACTAAAATTAGTGTGATTGAAAGCCATCATACATACACACACACACGCACACTATTGATATTAGAAAGTAGCTAACACAATATAATTAATATTTGAGTTCCTGATGAGATATAATTTGACAACATGGAGAAGGAAAGGCAAGTTGAAATAAGGACAGAAAAGAAAGCAGAAAAGAGAAATAGGAAGAAGTTGAAGTCATAGATCAAAACCTAATAAATTAGTAACAGTGTTGCTTGAGTTAAATATTGTTTTCATGGGCTGTGAGAAAAGATGAAATGAATATAGTCCAAATGTAAAAAAAGAGGAAGCCAATCCCAACCACAGCTATATACACGTTTCCATAAAATATACCTAATGTTTGACATGGTCTTGAAAGTAACTTTCCATCACTCCCAAATAAAAATCATTAATACAAATTTCTGTTTACATTACAAAACAAATGAAAGCAATGCAGTAGTCTTAAATGTAAGCATTAATTCATGTTTGAAAAGACTGCAAAAAAAATGTGACAATAGAGCAAATGCTGCCTTTTGGTACAGGTTTACATTTTTCAAATTTTTTGTTAAGAAAATAATCAAGCCGAGAAACAGGTGCAAATATATTTATTTAAGTACATATGCATGAATGCATTTTCTGAGTTCTAATTTATTTTTTCTTATCTGAATCTTTGATAAAAATAGACTGTAAAAAATCAACTTATTTCCTAACTCAGCAAGGTTTTTTTTAATGGTCTTTTCTTGGAAACATAATCAAGAAAGACAGCTCTACCATTAGGCAGCTGAGGGATAGTTAGCAGCTGGAGGACAGAGATATTTATAGGTAATGATTACCCTTTAATCTAACTTGCTAGCCCTCAAGTGCAAGCAACACATTGTCCAAAAGGATTTACTCTGAGAATGGGATTCAACAACTTCTTGACCATTATGAACTAGACCAACTTATTACATCTTCAGGTCAAACTAAAATATATTATTTCATTCTGTGATTTCTCTTGGATATTCTGTATGGATCTTTTCCTCCTCCTCCTCCAGTTTTCAAGGTCTTTATTCAGTTAACACAAACCATTTGAATGAGTCATCACCTATTACCTCTGGTTTCAGAAATTATACCTTTTGAAAAATATAAACCAATACATGGCTAGTGCTGCTGATACTTTTATAAATAGCTAGGTAAATTGAACTGTGAGACACAGCATGTCTTATGAAGCACATTGATAAATTTGCCTCAAAAAGCAGATTGGAAGCAGGGTGAATTGGAGCAGAGGCCCTGGTCACTTATGCTCCCTTACATCCATAAGTGCTGCAGTTGTTACTCTCCAGCTGTGGTTGTTGGTCTCCAGGCCAAAGAAATAAACCAAAAGCAGCTGTTGTCCAGATCATCCCTGGAAGTTGCTGCAGTTTCATCTGATTTTTCTTGTCCCAAATGCATCACAGGAAGAAGTAGACAAAAGGAAAATGAACAATAGAATTAACAGACATTGTAAATCATTGGGAAATTATTTTGACTGTGTACCATGTACATGTTGAAGCAACACCAAAACAACAAAGGGGAAAACCACACCAAAAGTGTGGACCTACAGATATAAACAATGAAGCTCCAGCATCTTTAGCCTGGATGCCCAACAGCTACCAAGGCTGTTCCTACACTTAAATCTTCTTTCGTTCCCTTTACAAGTTATCCTTTTTCTCACTAATGAAAGACAAGCAGAGCTAAAAATAAAAGAAGAAAACAGAATGATAAGCATCAGTTTGCATGTATTTGTTTTTATAGAAAGGAGAGAAAAAAGAGAGGCCTATTGGAGTTTCTGTTTTACAGAAGGAATTTCCTTTTTCCAGGATATATTTCTTTCTTTAAAAAACTCTAATCATTCTTTGCAGCAAGAAACTTGCACTGGAGAAAGTAAAGAAAATTCTATTTATGGGCAAAGGTTGATTTTCTATCTTGCTGCTCTTCCATTGCACCCTTCTTTGCAAGGGTACATGCTGAAGAACTAGTGGAACTCTTTGTAAGTCTTCTGAAGTCAAACTGATTAATTCAGTGGGGCTTATTCCCAGATAAGTATGCTTGGGTAAGCACACTGTAAACAGATGAAAGCAAAAAGCTAATTATTGTTTAACAATTCCCATTTTGTGTGGCTTTCTGAAAATAAGAATATTGATTAGTGGAGATTTGTGGATCACCCATTTTCTTCCTCAATAAGGTACTTCACCTTTTATATCAGAAGAAATCTGGTAGTAGTTTTTCTAGTGTGAAAAGGTACTCCCATATTCCTTCTGATTTTTTTTGGCTACCATAGACTAACATGGCTCTCCTCCTACAATGTCATCTCTTACATGTCATTCTGCTTTGACAAAGTGCCAGGATGGGCCAAACACTTACTTCATTAATAGCAGCTGCTGCGTATGAGTAGAAGCTGCTCTTATCAAGCCAAGCAACAGCATGCAGCAGCTTTGCCTCAACAATGACAAGCAAAGAAAGCTTTCTTTCCCACCTCTCCTTCAGAGTTGCTTGAAATGAAGCACTTTTTGAAAATCTGCCCAGCCCTGTTGATTAGTTTTTGTGATGGAATGGAATTATGAAGGCCAGACTCAGGGAGGAAAACATGTTCTTTCATCTCCTGAGGAGCGAGGGAGAGATAAGAGGATGAGGCTGGCACCTCCCTGAGGAATTCATAGTGTTGTGACTGGAATTACTTGGGAGCTGGAGTTTCAGTCTGGGAAGATTCTTGCTAGAGGTTGTAGCTAATAAACATTGCTGGATTGAATTTACATGGTCTCCTGGAGTTCCTTGGGCTAGGCCTGACAGTTTTATATACAGTGCTTTGTGGGTCCCGATTGCTCCATTTTACACTGAACAGTACTGAGAAGGCCTTCTAGCAGACAGACTCTCACCACCTCAGCAGGCCCCTGAATATAACCTTCAAATAGTAGTAGTAGTAACAGATTGGAAGAGGCATTTGGACAGAATTCCATTAGTAACATACATACCAGCAAGAACAAAACTGTCTTGGTTTGTTTTCTTGCCTGTTCCCTGTTTAGAAATTACTCTCATATTCTTCCTGTCAATGCTGTAAATTTACATTGTTGTAAAAGTGGCTTGGGCTAATTTTTTCTTGGGGAAAAAAAAATTGAATAAGTTCTCTGGTGTGGCTATAGAGCAGCCTAGGCTTCTGAGAAGGTGTTATGAAGGCCAGTCAATACTGGAACTTGAGCTGGTGTCTCACTATTATCAAAGTTTGTAGAGGCTGAGCAGTTCAGATGTTATGTTGATGGAAAGCCAGCAAGAATCAGAGTTCCTCATTCTCCCTAGAATTTTACCCTGGTATAATGTCACAAACATGTTTCGCATTTCTGCAGCTTCCTACTGGGATATTATGAAAAATATATACAGTACAGGTACAGCAATATAGGAATTCCAGAATATCTCACTGTCCTCATGTGAAACCTATAACAGGTCTGGAAGCCACAATAGGGACAGAAAATAGCAAATCAAATAGCTCCAGGTTACCAAAGAAGTGAGGCAGCTATATATTATCCCCTTCTTTATTCAATCTATAGGCTGAATATATATTAAGGGAAGCTGGATTGGAAGAAAATGAACATGGTTTTAAAATTGGGATAAGAAATATCACTGACCTATGCTATACTGATGGCACTACTTTGATGGCTGAAAATACAAATAATCGCAAGTTTGACTAATGAAAGTCAAGGATTTCAGTGAAAAAAAATGGGACTACCATTACATATAAATAAGACCAAACTAATGACAACAGGGACAGCACCCATTCTTAGACCTTAGACCTTACAACTAAGGTATTGAAGTAGTGGATACCTTTTGCCTTTTAGGATTGATCAGCAGGTAGTCTCCAGGTTAAGAAAGCCCGGCTTATGGATGATCCATAGTTAAGAATGGAGCCTATTGTAGCAAAATTTGAGTTAAATACACAATGGTTCGAGTTAATTACACAATACTACTTATATAGTATTATATAATAATACCATTCTGACTTACATACAAATTTGACTTAAGGACAGATCTTGAGAACGAAACTCATTCTTAAACTGGGGACTCCCTGTAAAGGAACCAGCAATGAAGTAACAATTAAGGCCTTGGAAAACATATTCAGATACTTTGATGTGTCTATACCTACAAAGATCAGAACTGTACAGGCAATGGTTTTCCCTGTGACACTCTACGGAAGTGAAAACTGAGCATGGAAGAAGCAGCATAGAAAGAATATTGACACTTTTGAACTTGAATACTAGAAAACTAACAAATGGATCATAGAGCTAATCAATTCAGAGTTCTCAGTGAAGGCACAAATGACCAGGCTCAAAATATCATATTGATACATATTTTGTAAAGACTTAGCTTTCTGGTGAAGTCTATAATGCTTGGAAAGGTGGAAGGAAAATTCTTTTTTCCACAGTTTCTATGAGAACTGGAATGGAGAGAAAGTAGGAAGACTTTTATTCTAGGTCATACTTCACATTTGACCAAATGGCCCACATTGCCCATGAAGAATAGAGAAAGTTAGCACTCCTGTGTTTCAAGACCCTCTAATTGAAAGGTGGATAGTCTGTAACTGGCTATTATTAAGCTTCAGAAAGAAGCAAACAAGAAGCATAAGCCCCTCTGAAAATCCACACCAAAAACACGTCCAAGAACAAACTCAAGAAATTGAGTCCTTCTCTTTTTGCAAATAAATTCTTTAAAAATCAGACAATGTGATTTTCTGGATTTTTTCCCCCATTTTGTCTCTCATAGTTGAGGTATACCTATGATGAAAATTGCAGGCCTCTCTCATCTTTTTAAGTGGGAGAACTTGCACAATTGGTGGCTGACTAAATACTTTTTTGCCCCACTGTAATCCTGTCCCTCTATGTACACTCATTCATTCAACATTACCTTAACACATGTACAGCCTCAAGGCCTTAGTATGACTTTTTAAAATTTGCTCTAAGATGGGGAAAATATACTGTTATTTTACAAAGAAATAGAGAAATTAAAAAGAGCCCGAGAAACTGGCCATCTGAAATGTGCAAACTGAGCAGACTTACAACTACTGTATCTCAGCATTTTGGAAAAATGAAAATGTGGCTTTCCTATATATATATATATACACACATGTGCTAAAAGGAGCACAATTTATCACCCTCCAGCTTCATAGGAACATTAGACTTCAGAATAAATCCCTGTGCGTACTTTGCAGCCAGAAGGGACAAATGCATTACACAAAGCAGCTGTTACCAATTGGGGAGCCATTTACTAAGTGTAACTCATGCAGGAGGCTGAATTATTGTTTCAGAAGGTATGAAGCAGGGATATGCTGCATTTCAGATCTAATTCAAATTCAGCTGCTGTACAATCCCATGAAAAGCTCTGGCTATTTTAAAAAATGGCAGGCATTGCTATGTTTTACTGTCACATGTTCCAAAGCATCTTTTCAGAACTAAATCCAACAGTCCTAGTATTAAGTCACAAAGAGAACATATGTACCCATGACATGCATGCCTGTCAACATTATTCCATTTTCTGGTAAGCAGCATTATGCAAAGCTCAGAGGAAGCATAATCAGTTTAAATAAAAAGAAATTGGAAGCAGGAAATAAAAGAAATGAAAAGGAAAATAAATCTAGTTTACACTAACCACATTCACTGTCCCGCTCCATACTTTTTGGTCTGTTGTGAGAAATCTGCTCACCTAAAACAGAAACCAAAGCAACTGGAGACAGATTCAGCAAAGTAACCTACACAATCTGCAAATCATCCATACTTCTGTTATATCCATTTACCACTGCACATATTGCCTTTTGATTTTTAAGCTGCTCAGCTCCCATTTTGAGGAACTTATCAACTTCATCTATCCATGATTTTCTTGGTGGTCTTCTTCCTCTCAACCCATTCACTCTTCCTTCCTACATTTATTTTCTGATTTAATACTCTCTGTATGACCAAACCATCTCAACATGCTTGTTTTTTACATATTTGTTTTTTACTATTCACTCAGTTTTACATTTAGCCCTCACATTCATTCAGTACCCATTCATTCTTTTTTTAAAATATAATTTTATTAAAGATTATAATTGCAATTTGCAAAATTAATACAAACCAAAAAATAGAAGAGAAAATAAGAGAAATATATAAAGAAGTGACTTCTAACCTTTATCACAACAAGTATAAACAATTTTGGTAACTTTTCACCTCTTCTTAATTTACAACCAATATTCTCTTCATCCCATCTCTTAACTATAAACAAATCCATAAAGCCTTTCATTTCAGTCCTAATGTCAGCAAAAGTCGATTAAAGAATATCCATTTTAACCTTGATCAAATAAACCAACCTTATATTCCTTCCTTTTACTCCTAACAATCTTAATCTTTAGTCCGTTCAAATAATGTCATAGAACTCAATTTCTTTTCATTTCTTTTTTATCCCTTCTCACAAGATTCATCCAAGCTTTTACAAAGCTCTTTTGTAAATCCAATATGATAGAATTATCCAGGTCACTCTCTTGGTTTTTTATTTGTAATCCCCTTATTTTTAAAGCATCAACCAATTTGTATGCCCAATGAAACATATTTTTCCATGTCATTCTTGTAACTTGTCATTTGTAGATCTACTTTTGGAGGTAACTCAGTCTCTGTCTTGTCAGATAAAACTTGTTCCTCTTCTGCCATTTCTTCCAAAACACCATTTGGACACAGTCTATCCATAGAAGCAAACATCACTATTGATATTGTTGATATTAACTTCTAATTCCATTTTTCAAAAATATCCTTCAGTATTTCCAGTGTTATAATATTTTGCATCATTCTGTAGCTGTTAATCAGGTTTAGTTCCCTTTAGTCTCCAATTTTTAAAATTATCTTTTTTATGTCATAGAAAAAAATCAAAACAAGTCAACTTTCCCACAGAAAGGATCTTTATAATTCCAAAATCTTATTTCAAATTTATATGGACCCTTAATCTGTTTTTAACTTTCTAAAATCAAAATCTTAATTAGCTTTTTGCTGTTTATTTCAATTTTTTAAAAGTTTTTAAGCTTGTAGTTAAAATTTTCTTTCATTAAGAACTGAAGACAGACTCACCCAGTGTTTTCAGACTTGTCAGTTCAAAGATTTCTAATAGCTGAAAAGTAGTTAATAAGCAATTTACAAATGTGATTAGAAATGGAAGTATGTGAACTTAGTGTCCTTTTAAAGACGCTAACCACAGTTTGAGCAAGATGGCTATTCCCTCATTTCCATTGCTCAAAACCCACCAGATACCACTGTCTTGTGGTCTCCTCATGAGGAGCAATTGCCTGGAGCACTTGTGGGTGATCTCCTATCCTCTCTGTGTCCGGCAAGGTTCAAAGAGCTAGTCTACTCACAAGCTCTTCATTCATTGCTGTGGTTGTCAGCTCTGCCTTTCACAGAACCATCTTCAGACCACCATTTCTTCCTCCAAAAGTCAGCACCCATTCATTCTTGACCCTATCTCTTGACCCTGCCAGACACATTTCTAAGTTCTCCGTTTTCAATTTTATTTTTGTCTAGACATACCCAACCCTCACTTTCATATAACAAATTAGGCAAAAGCATGCTCTTAAAACAGGTATTTTAATTTCTTTTAATAGTTAAAATTGACCTGTGGCTTCTCTGATTTTCATATCATGCTTGCCTTAAGCATTTTACTCAGAGGCATAGTGTCACACAGAGTAGCAAGATAGGTTAGAATCATTAGGGCAGTGCTAGAGTGGAATAAAAAGGTGTCCCACAGCAGGTAGCAGAAAGGAAATGCAGTTTTTCACAAAGCAATGCAGTAATGAGGCCAGAATGCTTTAGAATAACCACTTGTGAAGAAGTGACTTGCCAACTGTGTGAGAAAAAAGTAAATAGACTTATGTTATTTAAACACACTAAATAACAGGAAAATCCTATCACTGCAGCTGACTGTTTTCCCTTAACAATAAGCCCCCATGGCTCCATAAACACTAACTTTCAGTCTAGCTGTGTATTTTCCAGGCAAAAAGGCAGTATCTTCTTGCACCTGCTGAGATGTAAAACACTCACATCAAGGCAGTTAGCATAGGGAGATCTGTCATTATTCACAGGTATGTACCTGACATTGTGTTTCCTGACTGGTTTATAGACTTTCCAGCAAGTCCGATTGTGCTCTACCTAAGGACTACTGTATTGAATCACCATTGGGGGCTGAGCAAGTTTATAAGTAAATAATAACTGTCTGGCTCCTTAAAAGTCCTGAGGGAAGTTCTGGCATGTTTTTATCTTTATAAGAAATTCTCCTTCCTGAAGTTTACACATTTTAGCTATAACTACAGTATATCCTACATATTTTGGTACAAGTACACAGTATGACTGGTAGTGGATAGAAGGGAACTTATTGAGTTTGAAACTTTATGTTAAAATGAGTCAAGCTCAGAACTTTCCAAATGTCTGTCTACCCTTGCCAGTGCCCCACCCTACCCCTTCTTGTAACCTACGCTTATCTCATAATGGAATGTAAAAACAACTTTGATGGATCAGACCACAATTAGGTTTGGTACAGTGTCACAGGGGCAAAATGTGCATATTGGAAACCCCTGTGAGAAAACATAAGGACTGTAGCTCTCCTCCTTGCTGTTCCCAGTGATTGGCAAACAGAGGTTTGCTGATTCTCATCCTGGACAATACATCTAATTACTAGGACAAGTACTGTAGCTATTGATAGTTTTATCAGTAGCTAAAGCTGGCAGCAGCAGTGCTTAAGCAGGAGCAAAACGTCTTGAGAGGGTTCTTTGTTATACCCTTTCCTAGCGCTCAGAACTATGTCATGACAATGGTCCAAGTGTCAGGCAATTGGATAATCATAGGTCTCCAAGCCACTGACATTGTACTGTGCACCCACATGCCTTGGAGAACTGGGTTTCACAGGCTTTCTGACATTCATAATACTACATTTGCAGCCCACCAGGAAAGGAGGCTGATGGCACTATACAAAAGCCACCATGAATACCTGGAGGGGGCTTTGTTGCCACTAAAGTTACATTTGTGGAAAGGACAGCATGGTCAGTCAAAGCACATGGCAACCTCCTCCTGTTTGGTATCCTCCATATATATGGAGAGGGGAAGTCCCAGAATTACCAGACAATGTATCTAAAAATGTTGTAGACCCAACACATGTGGAGAACAGCAGATTGGAGAAATCTGACTAAAACAGGGAGACCAGAGTTAAAGTCATATTGTGTTTTGGTCCCAGTAGTATTATGCTGAGTGGAGATTGCTTATATTCAGCATAGTGCCCACATGCACATATAACTGATCTCCTTCAGAATACATTCCACCTTGTCTTTACACTGAATTCTAGATGAGGCTTTTACCCTTTCCTAATATTAGTTTCCTAGTTTTTAAGTAGAAACCCTGAGCTCTATGTGATTCAGAGTTATGTAGAAGAAAATCAAGCTGGCCTAATTGTGCATGAAAATGTTGTCTTCCCAAGAGTCATTCATGGAACTAATTCTCCAGTGGTGTTTTTATAAACTTCTTTCTTCATACAAAGAGAAACAAAGGTTGCTCCCAGACAGATGTTTCCCAGCTTCACAAGAAAAGATACTATACAACAGTTTCATCCTTTTGTCCTTCATAGAAAGTACCGTATTTTTCCGACTATAAGACGATACTTTTTTCTAAAATCCTTATGCTCAAAATTGAAGGGTGTCTTATTCAAGGAAGTCAGCTGAAAAGAGAACCGTGCGGTGGCAAAACTGTCCATACCTTGTCTCTGCGAACGGGCTTCCTCCAATCACAAGCCTCTAACCACGAGTGAAACTGCCCATACTTTGTCTCTGCGGGCTCCCTCCAATCAGGAGCCTTATGTAACTGATGTCAGCTGATGCTGAACAAACCAATTGGAACGCATCCCATTGGAGGTGGAGAGCCCATAAAGATGTCAGAAAATAAAAATATAAATAAGAGAATGTCTTACTGTGCAAAATTTAAACTGAATGTAATCAGTTTTGCAAAACAGCATGGAAACAGAGCTGCAGAGAGACAGTTTGGACCTCCTCCCACTGAGTGTATCAGGTAAATGTTACCTAATTACTAAATAAAAATGTGCTCTGCTTTATCTTTAAAATATTGATTTCTTAATTTGGGGTTGGAAAAATGGGGGGCGTCTTGTACATGGGGGCATCTTATAGTCGGAAAAATACGGTACATATTAAGAAGAAAGATGAAGAAACATTGGTAAAAGATGGGAGAATTACAAATGGATGACTAAGTTATTCATAACTCATTCTTGAGACAGAGCAATTAGTCAATAAAAGCCTTACCTAGGAACTCTCAAAATGGTAACTTGATCAAATAAACAGAAGCTGATTAGATAATGCTGCAACATTGTCAATGAAATTCAAAATATTGTTGATTACATCTGAAAGAATATGTTACATGAAACACTTCTGTTGATAGACAAAAATGTGAAGGTGAAACAGACATATTATGAAAATCACTTTTCACAAACAGAAAAGTGTTCTCATAATTTCTTCAACTTTGGCCATAGGTAGAGAGTAGTAAGTATAAAGGATTTCTTTGCTAATTACTGTTCAGCAATGTCACAATGTATGTTAACAATAACAATTCCACACAAAACGGACAAAATCTACAGTTACAAAATTAGGATGTTTATATAATGACTTAACGAGATCATGCCCTCTTAATTCTCTTTACTTTTGTGTCATCTTCAAATGATCCCCATTCCAGTGTTTGGCATTGTTTATTTAGATCTTTTGGGTAGAGGAAGTGTTCTTCTGAGTCAAAGCATTTTCAGGTTGGAAACTCTTCAGGTTTATGACTGCTGCTTGTTGCATGTGGAAAGTTCATATTGCTTATTGTTTTGCTTTGTTGTTTTCTCATCTCTCAGAGAAAATATTACCCACACTCCCCAATCTTTTTCCAGGTCAGTATATGTTTTATGTCACATAGCTTTTGAGCTGGGTCATTCTCCATCAACTAGACAAGTAGAATGTACTAAGGAAGATAAGGCAATTAAATATAGCTTTAAATTTCAGAATACAATTCATCCTGACTACATCTCCAATTGTTTCCAACCTCATCTATTCACTGTGTTGCTAACAAACTAAATCAGTCCTCAAGCCATGAGTAATTTAAATGTAAATCATCTTAAGCAATTCAGCTTATTCAAGATTCTTCATTAGCTTTTCTCTACAAGCCAGCTAGACCAGTATATAGCTATATTGTACAGCAGTTTATAGACAAGTATCAGCTAAGAACGCACATGGATGATACACAGGATTGAGAATATTAATCTTATTATTAACCTATATTAAACCTATATTAAAGTATCATTATGGAAAGCAATGATGCCATAGAGAAGATTGCTAAACTAATCTTCTACCTAATATGTAAAGATGGTTTCTACCCAAAAGCCTTTGCATGCCCCATTTTATTTCACAACAACTTGCTTCCTGCCCTCCCCCCTCCCACACACACACAAAGGTAGGAGGGATTGCCTGCCTTTGAAAGTACTTCTTATTACAGTAAGAAACAGGATTTTAGTAAACTACTTCTCAACCATAGTCTTTTTTAACTGAACACTGGGCTTCTGATAGTGATATCCAGGGCCAACAGACATTGTTTTTCTCACAGTTCTATGTAATTTTCATTTTCTCACTCTGCTATCATGAGCTAGGGGCTACTAGTGAAGATTGGATACCATGCAAGAAATGGGTCTTTGATGCAATCAAATAGTCTTATAAGAATTGTACAAGTGATCCTTGGCATATTGCCCAAAAATAAGCTGTACTGAACACAATAGCATTTTAAATAAATATGCATGGTATTGCACCAGCGATGTTTTGGGCTTTTGTTTTATTTTCAGATTAAGCTCTTGTTATATGTGATCACTCTGGATCAGACAATGGGTCCATTTTTTTCAGCATTTGTTTCATAATTGCCCCATTGACTTCAGGGGGAACTCTTTCAAATGGCTAGAATGTTGATGCAGCTATTGGCTAAAACAGAGTAAGAAAAAAAGCAAAACTAAAAATACAATTAAAAGGAACCCAGAGCCAAAAGTAAGAGGCTATTAAATTTAAAAGTTATTTGCAAATAACATTGAGAAAAGTAATAACATAAGCCATTGGGAAACCACCATTGGAAAAGTAAATCAATTAAAAGTGATTATCCTATGAAGCAAAAATGTAAATATACTCAGAAGCAGTTTTTAAAAATTGAAAACTGTTTTGAGCTTAGGTTTGGCTTCTCTACATTATTTACACTTTGGCTTTGCGAATGAAAAAAGTTGTACTTAAATTCATAGCCTTTATTACATCTTATATAGCACCTACACACCAATAAAGGAATACGGTTTTTATTGTTATTTGGATATTTGTTTATATCTATTTTTCTGTATATATACATCCAAATGAGTTCAAGATTACAATATAAAAATATAATTAACAATGCAGTGAAAGTATTCAGGCAATAAAATAGTGGATCCAATATAAGATCCTCCTGTTGAATTTAACCTTTAATGTTACCTTGTTGAAATAATGTTCTCAGAAGACACTGAAGATGAAAATGGAGAAAGGAAGAAGACCAATTTAGACTGGAACAGCATTCCTAAATTTAAATGCTATCGTTGAGGAAAGATTTATCTTTCATATCAGCCAGACTGGTTCTCTGTTTGATGGGACAGAGAAGATGAACCCCTAAAACTAACCTTAAAGTTCAGACCATTAATCCAAATCACCAGCTCTGGTGATTTTAGGAAGTAGAGAACACTAAAGCTTCATTAGTGGCATTTCAAGAAAATTTAGTTGTACTTAAGTCTCTTTAAATGGAACTTGAATATGATTAATTACATTGCAACTCTAAACATATTAATAAAAAAACAAAATCTATTAGGGTGTATGGAACCTTCTTCTGAATAAATATGTTCAGGAATGTACTATATCCTCTGCGCAGTTCTAGTGTAAGCTGCATTGAATTGACTGGGACTTATTCTTGTCCACCCGACAAGAATAGAACAGATATTTTTTTTTGCTGCACACTCAGACTCTAACTATAAAACAGAAAGAATATGTTTTATCTATATTAAATTATACAGAGATTTTTGTCCTAACCTTCTAGTGCACATGAATCAGTCAGGGTATATATTTCATCCCTTATGTTTAACTGTTTAAATCTTTTGTTGGGGGAGGTGTCTTGTTCTGGGTTGGGTTTTTTTTTTTTCCTCTTCTGTATTATATTTTTAATATCTCAGTATATATTCCACATCTGAGTTAATGTCCAATTTCCCTTGATTTTAAATTGCATTACTTAGCTACACCCCAACATGTCTCCAGTGTATCCAGAATTACTGTTATGATCTTCATTCAACAAATCTATACTTTTAATACATAGACCTTATTATTCTGCTAAATGTTCTCAGCAGTTGCTTTGCCAGGGGCGGTTAGCACAGGTGTTGGTGCTTTACTGTTTGCTGTACCTCTGCAATTTACCCTTGAGAGTACCCAGGAAAAATACAATTAAATCCCTAAAATATGTAGGCATGCTTCTTTTTTCAGATGTATATATTTATAAGAGCTCCTCTGAAAGCTTGATCATATAAACCCTGCTCTGTATATGTTTTAAATACATTTTAAATGTATAAATATAAATACTGTATATAGGTTTTATTTGAAATGAATTAACAGACTCTGATTATCTAGGCAAAGACGTAACCTCAATATTAAATGTACAACTAGTACGTTTATTAGGGATTTTAGCCATTAGTAGTAGCCATTCTCTGTTAGTATATGCCTAATGACTTTTTTGAGGTGATCATTATTATTTTGGAAGTCCCCAAAGCTTGTGGTGACCACAAGGGCTGTTAAACATACCAGCAACATTGCATTCTCTGGCTCCCAGCCTTATCTATGGAAAGCACCCATAACTACTCACATCACATTCTGGGTTGACACAAACAAATATTTCTGTGGTTGAAACTCATCACAGTAAACACTACACTATACAGTAGTGGCTTTAGCAAGCATTACATAACTTAGCTGTAAATGTACAGTGAGTCAAATACTGTTTTGGTCATTAGATGTTCAATTAATAAAATCTTATGGCTTGCCTGGATGTTCCACTGTCCACTTGGGAGTTTACCCACTCTGTAGACAAATTCAAAGCCTTCCAAAGTATTTAACTGCTAGTGCTTTGCATCTTCTTCAACTTCAAGTTAAATATCTTTCAACTTCTTGTATCTACCAATACATTTCTCCTTTTATTTTCTCTAAAGGCAGAGGCAGGAAGTTGTACTAAACTGAAAAAAAAAAAAAAAACCAATCACCCACTGTTTTTATGTTCTTGAATGAGACATATAAATGAAATGAGTGCATCTAAATAAATGAGATTGGGGTTGGGAGCATAACAGTAACCATTTTATGAAGCAATCACTGATTGGAGAATGGCCCTGCATTGATGATAGATTGTAGCTAGTTACTTTTTAGATATAGTTGTAGCTTATACTAATACTTTCATTCTGAAAATGGGATGGACTAAAGTTGACAATTTGAATCCAACAGAGCAAAATAAGAATTTGACAGAGAAGTACAACTGATTTTCTCTATAATGGTTTTGCATTCTTAAAGAGAATTCCTAGTGCTCTGAATCTTTAGTGTTCTAATATGTTCTATTTGCATTCATTTAAAGGGACACCACCTAGTAGCTTTGCATTTTTAAAAAAGGTCAGCAATAGCCATGCTGATTAGGGAATTCGAAGGGCTGATGTACACAGATCTGGAGAACACTGACATTGCAGAAGTCTGACCATTTGGCCATCCTTTCAACACTTTGCTAATTAAAATCCTTTACTACAAATATAATTTTTGAACCTGGATTTCAATGACAGCAGCAATTTTGCTTGTGAGGATGACTCTCCTTCTCTGCTCCAGATTTATTCTCTACAGTTGTAACAAATGGGATATCTGCATTGTTTAACACCAAACAGAAAGCGCCAACTGGTTAGCATTGTAAACAGCAAGTTAATGGCAACACTATTAAAAGTAAAGTCACTAGTGGCAAAATGAAATAATGCTGTCACTTCTGTTTGCAGGAGCAGGAAAGTTCCGTAGAAAGGAAAAATGGGAATGTGGCAGAAAGGGTTCTAGCCACCAAATTCGAGCAGTGGATCAGTGGGCCACAAAAAAGGGCTGGAGCTGCATGAAGTTTCTGGAACCAAGTGCCCCCCATTTCAGGAAAGGCACCTCTCTCATGTCAAGAAAAGAAAAATATATGTTAGGGAAAAGCAACAACGAGTCTAGTAGCACTAGGGAACCAACTAGTTGCATAAGTTTTTGGGATCCCACTTCACCTCATGCAGTACATAAAATGTGATCTCGGGTACATATCCATAAATGTCTCTGACTTAACTTTCTGGATTCACCATTATCTGATCTCGCTACTTCAGGAGAAGAATTCATGCATCACATGAATTCAGGGTGTCCCTAATCAGCAACCTAAGTAGTTAATGAATTAGCTGGTATGTCCACAGAGACTGAAAGTCTATTTATAAGTCAACTGCTTTTGCTTTCTACTTTTCTACTTTGGAATTTTTCTTTGCATCACAGATCCAATTCTGAACATTTTAATCTGAAATTTAAAGAGAGATAAATTGGAGAGTAAGGGAAAAAACAGTCATTTTTCATTCTAATTCTTGATTTAAAAAAAAAAAATCTCCAAGACAGTAGCAGCCAAAAGCAGCTAACTTTGCTTGACACAATTTCCATACATCACAGACTGTCAAGGAATTTGCCTAACAAATTGGCTCCCAGTTTTGTTTTTCTCCTAGGCCATTTACCAACTCATGATATTAATGCCGTTTGGAGAAGTACTGGTTTTATCTTCAGAACTCAGGCACTGGCTAAGCCTGTTGGTGAAATACTTGCCATTCAGCACCTGTTTTGCCAGTGATAAATCACATTGCACATGGCTGGGTTTGCATGATTAATACCATTGCCTAAGTGTGCTTCCTAACAACAAAAACAGCAAGGAAAAAAGTCCATTCTAAGCAAATTGGCCTTCTACAAAAGCAGTGGATGGGATACAAGGGTATGGGAATGAGAAGTAGAAAAAACCTTCAACAGTTATCCATCCTCCCCTATTTACAGAAATATGAAAGGTATTTCCACAATTTCAGAGCTAAACTGTAAGCAAAGCTGCCAGATCAGGCAAAACTCTGACCTGCCACTAGATGGCAGCCAAGGATTTGAGGGTTGGTTGGTTGGTTTGTTTTTGGCATCCCTTTGTTGCTAGCATTTATCTGGATTTTTAAAACTCAGTTCTGATAGCCCTAATCATAAGCAGCAAGAGTGAATATCAATTCCATAAGGAATACAAGGTTTTTGCTCAAAACTATTGTTCAGCACAATGTTCCTCCTTTGTATTATGCGATCAATGGTTCATCCAACTGTATGCCTACATGATGAGAACGTATTTGTTACTACCATTGATAGTTAAGGATGGATAGTGGTAACAGCATTCAAGGTAAGTTGTATTCTATATTATTAAGAAGGACAAATGTGACATGGGTGCCATTTTTTGTAATCCTCTGTGTCTCTTATAATGTATAGTGCTACCTGTAGACTTATAGACTGATAAGTAGAGAAGGATATTGTGTGATTTAATATTGGCTGAAGCAAACCCAATATGGGTTCTCTTTATCTAGTTTTAGGACTTGTGTGGAGAACAGATAAAGTCATATTGATGCAGAAGTATTGAAAATACAAAAGCATTCACAAACTTTTAAGCACCATTGTATGATAGGATATTATGTAGCTGAGAATAACTATCCCTATTTAATTATAACAACAACAATAGCAGCAAGTGCTATAAACCTATTAGAATCTCTAGTCACTGACAGTGGTTCAATATTGTAAGAAATGTAAGAATGAAGATTATTTTGGTTATTCATGAAACTATAGCAGTAAGTGAAGCTACGGTTGAAGCTGAATGCCAGTGGTAAATGTGATTGCAGCTGGAATAATGAGGAAGGACTTCAGTATGACTGATTCTATAGAGTAACAGTTCAGCAAAACCAGCCAAAAAATTTGTGGCATCTTAAGGGCAAACACATTTATTGTTACATCAGCTTTCATAGTCTCTTGAGGTTAGTTATTCTGAAGTGGAACAGTCCATTGCTTTGCCCTTGGAAGAAGTTAAAGTAGACTCAACACTACTTAAACATGTCCCTCCTATCAGGAAAGAGCTACAATACAGGTTGTATTTGTAGAAGAAACATTTCATCCTTCTTAAAGTTCTAAGGGGTTCTTAATATAAGAGAAAAGCTATGCCAAGAACAATATTCTTAAGAAACAATTAAAGAATGCCACCAACAACCAGTTAGGTTTAAAAAAAACCACTGTGTGACAGGGGGATACAGGAGCAATCTCAAAGAGATGAGGGGGAGACAGACATATTCCCTGTCCCCCCAATCATCAAGTAACTAATTTGCAGAAACATATTATACTCTTTGAAAGACATAGTAAATCTCAATGCAACTCTTCCCAACCTGGTATCTTCCAGATGTGCTGGATCTGCTATTCCCAGAATTCAAAGCCAACATGCTGGCTTGGAATTTAATGAGTTAGAGTGTCAGTACATTAGAGGGGGACAAGTTGGAGAAACCAAGAGTAACAGATCACTTTCATTTCCAGTGGTTTATCATAGTATCAGAGAGTTGCAACAGGCCATTTAGGCCATGGATTCTAACCCCCTACTTTGAGCAGGAAACCATATATAAGCAAGTAGTATAATTCTATACATTATTATCAGGATAATTATACTATGAAACTCAGAGCTACTCTGTGACAATTACTGCCCCTGTGAAATATGCAACAAAGTGTGCATTCTGAAATCTGGTTAAAATATAATAAACCAAGGTTTAAAAAAAAATCCAAAACAACACAATTATGCTATGGAATCAAAATTATGTGTTTGAATCCTTCCCCCCTTCTCTCTTGTTAGAAAAATATGTAATTTTCTAAGCCCTAGTCGGAGGTTTATGTGCCAGGAGACATACTTGCAAGCTGCATTCCTGTATCTTCCAGCTTCACTTTAGACTATTGCACATTCAGCACTAGACCTAAAGTGAGGTTTAAGTGTGTTTTGACCCCGTAATTTTTTTTTAAAAAATCCACAGTGATTCCCTGTTGAACACGCTTCTAGTTTCTTTCAGATCTTTGCACTGAACATCTGAAGGATTTGGAGTCCAAGAGTTTCACCTGAAAACCCTCAGATGGTTGTGCTTGTTTTCTTCAAATATTGTTTTCAGTGAAACAGTGGATGTTAGAACATGAAAAATGTTATATTTGTATAGATTGGTTGGAGGGATTTAAGGCAACACTTTCAGATCTTTTCAGAGATGCCTTTCCTCAGCACTCCTTCAGATATATACTTGATGGATGGATGAACATGATAGAGCTTCTTCGTTGTTACTCCTAATCTTTGGTATGCTTTTTACTAGCAGAATCCTTATCCTCTTTCCTTATGAAATTATTATTATTGTTGGTCACACAGTTAGCCAGATGTTTAGACTGGATTTGGCATTTTTATCCACCTATCGAGTCCTTCCCAAGGACCTGGGATAGGCAGATGTTGTTGTCTAATGGTGTTAAAGGTATCGTCCCAGAATGTAAGCTGTTCCAAGTAAAGCTGCCTTTTGCAATTGATTGGTGGTGATTTTGTCAATGCTGATGGTCTTCAGGTGGTGCTCCAGATGTTTTGGGATTACACCTAAGGCACCTATAACTATTGGTACTATCTTTGCTTTCTTTTGCCATAGTCACTCTACTTCTGTCTGCAGCTCTTTATATTTTGTGATTTTTTTCCAGTTCTTTCTCTTCTATCCTGCTGTCTCCAAGTATTGCAGTCCACTGTCCAGATTTTTTTGTCTTTCATATCAACAATTGTTAAGTCTGAGGTGTTGTGTGGCAGGTGCTTGTCTGTCTGAATTCTAAAGTCCTTTAGTTTAGTTAGAAACTTTAGTTTCTTCATTTTCTGTTACTTTGTCTGTTTTGTGGTCCTACCAGTCCTTGCTTGCAGGTAAATGGTATTTCTTGCAGATATTCCAATGCACCATAGTTGCTACTTTGTCATGCCGTTGTTTGTAGCCAGTCTGTGAGATCTTCTTGCAGCAGCATTTGCTGTGGTACACTGTTTCTTCAGCTTCTTTGCAGAGGCAGCATTTGCTGTCTGTTCCTATCTTCTCAATTCTGGCTTTATATGCATTTATTCTTAAGGCTTGGGCTTGGGCAGCCAGAATTACGCCCTCTGTCTCTTTCTTCAACTTTCCTGCTCTTAGCCATTGCCAGGTTTTGTTGTTATCTTCTTTGTCTGCTAGTTTTGTGTGTGTGTGTGTATGTACTGGCCATGTAATACTTTGCCTTGCCATATCTCTTTTCTATTCTTCATTTTGTCTTTCTTATAGGCCAGTTTGGTCTCTTTGGTATTCAGTAAGCATTCGTGGTGTACTAGCTTCAGTACATCTTATTCACTGTCCTTCAGATATTCTTCCAATGTCCTTTTCTCTTCAACTGTCTGGTGTACTTGCAGCATTCCATGCCCACCTATGCTCCTTGGTAAGTAGAGTCTGTCAGCGTCACTGTATGGATGAAGAGCATGATTTATTGTCATTATCTTTCTGGTCTTCCTATCCAGGGCTTTTAGTTCAGCTTGAGTTCAGTCCACTATTCCATCTATATATCTAATGACTGGAGTTGCCCCGGTGTTATTTGCCTTGATGGTATTTCCGCCACTGAGTTTGGACTTTAAAATCTTCTTCACTCCTCTGATGTATTCACTACTAACCTTCTTTTAGACTTCAGTGTGCTTGATGTTGATTTGAAGGATGCCCAGGTATTTGTAGTAATCTTCTTCATTCAGTCTCTTGATGTTGTTTCCATTGGGCATCTTGATTCCTTCAGTTTTCACAATTTTTCCCCTGTTGATGGTCAGGGTGGCACATTTGTCCAGTCCAAACTCCATTGCCATAACTTGGCTGTATATTTGGACCGTGTTGAGTAGTGATTCCATTTCAGATGGTGTTTTTCCATACGGCTTCAGATCGTCCATGTAAAGGAGGTGGGATAACCTAGCAGATGCTTTTGATGTTTGATATACATGGCCTGACTTGTTCAGCATTGTTGACAGAGGAATCAATGTAATGCAAACAGTAGTGGTGATAGTGAGTGTCCTTGAAAGATTCCTCTCTTGATATTAAACTCTCCCAGTCTATCACCATTGACCAGCAACTGTGTCTTCCATTTTGCCATGGCTCTTTGCACAAAGCTTCTGATGTTTCTACTGACTCCTGTTATTTCTAGGCACTAGATTATCCAGTCATATGGTAGAGAGTTGAATGTCTTCTTGTAATCAATCCAAGCAACATTCAAGTTGGTCTTCCTTCTCTTGCAGTTTTCCAAAATCATCTTGTCAATTAGGAGCTGATCTTTTGTTCCTCTGCTGTTTGGACAGTTTCCTTTCTGCTCAGATAGAAAGACATTGTTTTCAACAAGGTGCTGTTGGACTGGATCAGCTACCACACCAGTTAGCAATTTGAAAGTTGTTGGCAAGCAGGTAATTGACCTGTAGTTGCCTGGTGCTGCCGGTTTTGCTGGATCTTTCATTATCAGGTAGCTTTTGCCAGATGTTAACCAATCTTCAATTTTACCTCCTTGCAGTATATTGTTAAACTGCTTGGCAATGAGTGGGTGCAAAGCAATCAGATGTTTCAACCAAAAACCATGCAGTTCATCTTCATCTGGTGCTGACCAATTCTTGATCTTCCTTGCCCTTTTCTCCACCATTTCTGCTGTTTTTACAAGCTTTTTCATTTCAGTTTTTTTTTTTTATCCATCCCCTTTATCCAAGCTGCATTCTTGTTGTATTTCTTTGGGTTGTCCCATAGCTGCTCCCAGAACTGCACTGTTTCTTCTTTGTCAGGTGTCGACTGGTTCATTGCAGTCTCTCCACTGATGGATTGGTAGAAACATTTCTGATTCAACTGAAACTGGAGGTTCTGCCTGTAGTGTGCAATCCGGGCTTCGTATCTCCTGATCTTCTTAGCTATGGATATTATTTGCTGCTTTATTACTTCCAGTGCTTCCTTGATCTTCCTTGTTTCTAGGTAATATTTCTTGATCAGGTATTCTTTGGTCTTTTTGTTCTTCAGCTTCTTTTCTTTCATCACTTCTAACTTGCTTGCATCTGATCTTAGCATGCTGATCTTATTTTCCAACCTGATCTTCCATTTTGGTGGTGCAGTGTTTGGCTTTTTTTCTTGTTTGATGATTTTGCATCCAAGTTATTCAGTTATAACTGCAGCCGTGCTGTACATCAGTTGGTTTGTTTCTTGCAGTGAGCTGGTGCTTATATTTGATATTATAGTATTGGCATCATTTAATACTTGTGCTAGCTTTTTCTTTGTAACAAGCTTCAATGCAATCAACCTTTTTCTGTTGTTTTTGTGCTGTTCTAGATGCTCAGTTATTCTTTGTTTCAATCTCTCTTGTTTTTTAGTTAGAGGGCTTTGTTCTTTCTGAGGAGAAGGCTCTACTGTCTGAGGTACTTCTGGCAAGGCTTTGATTTCTTTGCCCTGGTTAGACCTTTGCAGTTCTTCCAATTCTACTTCTGTGAATACTTTATTTCGTGCTATAAATCGACATTGATCTGCTAGCCTCTATTCTGTTATTTCTGATTCTGGATATTGTTCTTTCCAGAACTAGTGCATTCTTTTCAGATATCCTTTTTTTGTTGGACTTGATTTGTAATAGCAGAACATTATTTCTTTGTTTTTAGTCTTGGTATATTTGCTATGGGTGAACAATTTTCTTCCAGTAGTTCTGCTGCTGCTGGCCCTGATTGCTCAGCCAACAGTCCTGAGTCCTGTAGCCCACTTGTCACCAGATATCCAGGAACTAGAATACCTAGTGAGGTCCTTGTTGACTCAGGCGATGACCGATCCGGTATGGGTTTCTGTAAATTACATCTCACCATATTTTTTATGGGAGAGACACTCTTTGTCTGGCATCTCTGATGAGACCTGTCCAGAATGGTTGAATCTCTGGCATAGCTCTCATCCTCCTTGGAGCACGCAAGCCCCGGGCCTCACTGGGGAATTATTATTGTTGTTGTTGTTGTTGTTGTTATTATTATTATTATTATTATTATTATTATTTCTAGCCACTGCTGCCATAGACATGAATTATCATGTTCTATTGTGATTTTGACCATCATAAGAGAAGTTAATTGTTTGAATTTTAGTTTTTTATTTAATATTTATATCTTGTTTCTCTACCGGGCCAGTACAGATGGGGTCTCCTTTTATTTTATCCTCAGGATAACAATTTTTGGAAATAGTTTGGAATGAATAATAGTAGCTGGTCCAAAGTCACCCAGTAGTGTCTATATCTGCATGTTCCTAAGGCTTAGTGTAACACACCACACTGCCCATGAGAAGTGATTACTTTCCAAAATGCATTACACTGTCTAATATTTAGCACTTTTGGAAGCCCTTGGGACAATCATTGCAAACATTTACACTGAGGTGTCTTCTTTTTTCACCCCAATCTGTGTATCAAAATGCAAGTTTTTTTAAAAAATCACATGACTATTGCTAGATCTTTAAATTCATTATAAATGGTGCAGTAGAAGGGTGAGGCTATTTTGAAGCACCTTTCAGCACCTGTAGTATAGCATGATATTGTTATGGCTCTTACCTGAAGACAGTCATTTCTTGTTGCTACAGAAGCTGCCCCAATTTAAGACAGCTGGCAGGGTTTTGTGAAAATTACTGTTCATGGAACAAAAATTATTGTTCCGTTACCCAGAGAATGCAGTGCAAATGGTGTGACATAAACCTGCCACCCCAAGCAACAGATTAGGTTCCCTTCCACCATATAGAGAAGAGATAGGGGCAAAAATCCCTAAGTACTAGCTGCAAACCCCTCAAGCCTTAGAACTGAGCACAGAGCCTTGGAAGAAACAAATTAAAAACTTTCAAAGTGTGACCTTGGAAATGGATTTAACAGTGTTCCTCCCTTTTAAGGCTCCCTGAAAATAAAGATTTCATCTTCAGAAACTCTGACAAAGAGAGTCAACAGACTAGAAAAATTACTTTTTGTTGAGGAGCTGCTTGTGTCAAAATCTAGGTTCTCTAGACGAGAGACTAGGGAACTAAATACATCCCTCCATTTTTGTATTTATTCAGGTTGGGTAATTTATTCAGGTTGGGTAATTCCCCAATTATCTCAGTTCCCAGAACATATCAAGATTTACAGTTGCCATGTGCAATGTGAGAGTCTATATTGAGATCACCCAGGTATTTTTCTCCCCACACCAGCAATTGGAGAAGGGGGAGGCTGATAAATTTTCTCCTGCTAATTGGGGAGACACACATTCATATCAGTTCTATCCCGCTCTCTTTTTCTGGGTCATTGCAGGTAATAACAATCACAAATCAGTTTGCATGGGGAAAAGAGCATCTGAGGGAAGGGAAGGGAAGGGAAGGGAAGGGAAGGGAAGGGAAGGGAAGGGAAGGGAAGGGAAGGGAAGGGAAGGGAAGGAAAGGAAAGGAAAGGAAAGGAAAGGAAAGGAAAGGAAAGGAAAGGAAAGGAAAGGAAAGGAAAGGAAAGGAAAGGAAAGGAAAGGAAAGGAAAGGAAAGGAAAGGAAAGGAAAGGAAAGGAAAGGATAGGATTTTGGGAAATGGATAAAGGAAACTCAAAAATTTGCTTGAGAAAAAATTAGGCTTAACTCCACCTTCTGAGATTTCAAAGTGGGATGTGCAAATATTCATAGACATATTAAATTTATAACTCACCTTCAAGGAGGCATGTATAATACTTTATTCTCTAATTGTTCATACAAGTCTAGGGGGCTGAGAAAGAGAGTCTGGTTCAAACTCATCCAGGATCTCAGATTCTACTCCAGCTCCTTAAATATCACATTACATTGGCTGTCCAAAGTATGATTTCCTTCATACTGAGGTATTTAAAGCCACTGTCCAAACTATACACCATCAGTTTATATTGCTGAAGAATCTCTGTAGCCTTTCCCAGCCAGGCACCTTCCAGATACACTATAATACCTCCAATCAGACATAGCAAAATAACCTACATTATTTTAACCCCAATTCAAAATATGCTTTAGTGGCTGCAGTGAAAGAATTATATATTTATATAATTGTAATTATACTGTGTATATAATTATACTTTTCTGCCCCGGAAATAGGATACAACAGTCTCAGATATTTAACAAATATGATGTGGAAGAAGCAAATCCCGAAGTACACCAGCATCTAAGCAAAAATGACATCCCCAAAAGAAAAATAAGCATTTTTATTACAATCAGCCTACAGAATTGCTATTATTGATTTATTTTATTAGGTATTCTTTTCTGAAGAATGCTCAGCAAATACTGGTGGTTTAGAATTAATTCAAGCTTTATCCAAAAGGCTGAGAATTGTCCAGTTACCTCTGCAATATGTATGTAGTTCCAAGCAAAGCTGTGTTTCGTAAGCTGAATGTTGTGAGGTTGAATAATTATAATTTTTTCCAGGCCATTTTGACCAATTTACTATTATAGTTTCTAATGCTCCAAACACATCAGGCAAAAAATTTGCTAGTTTATTCCATAATCTCTGTATCTCCAGTTCATTTTTAATAATCAATTGTCATTTGATATTGCTACATCTAGAAGTAAAACTGCTTTCCTTCAACTATTGAGATGTCCAGCATGTTGTGTTCTAGAAGTTGGTTGATCTGAATTCAGATTCCCCTAGACCTTTTCCATGGTTATTCTGGAACACTTTTTCAACATGATCATACCAATACTTTTGAGCATCAATTTTTTACATAAATTCCAATGTATCATTTTTGCCATGCAATCATGTCTTGCCTTATAAACTCTCTGGGCAGTTTTGCTACACCCACTTATTTGATGGTCAAGTCTCATCTTTCTCTGTGAATCATCTATATTTGCAGTTGTTTTCAGATTTTTAATTTTTCGTTTTGTTTTGTTTTTATGACATTTGTTATTTACGCTTGCTATTGTGCTGTAAATCTTAATCCTATTGCCTTCTTGATGGATCCATTCTTAAGCCGTTGCCAAGTTTTGTTACTGTTCACTTTGCTTTCAATGCCGAGGTTTCTTTCCAATTTATCATTCACTATTGTAACTGTTCAGTTTGGATTCTGCATTTGATTCTGCCACATTCAAAATATTTTCCTTGCAAACATTTATTAGCATTTTATATCTCTGCATGCTTTATGAATATCTATATACTATATCTTTAGGGATTTCAGGAATTAATTACTATACTTTTAGTTAGGAGATATCAATAAACCAGTGTCTTGAAGACTGAACTCTGGGAAAGTACCTGATAGGATTCATACAGAAGGGATAGGATATTACACTGCTATCCTTCTCTTACCCATCATTCTCTACAACAAAAATCTGCATATTACATTTGCAAGCTTCAGCAAAACATGCCTATTCTCCTTTATTTCAGAATTAATTTTAGAGTTGGATACAAATGGCCTCCTGAAATTCTTTTTGATCAGAGTTATTGCGGACAAAGTCTATGAATTTTATAAAGAGGAAGAGAATTTTTCCAGGTTTCTAAAGTGTGGAACTTGCCCTTAACCTAGGCAAAGGCACAGTAAGATTTAACTGGGATTTAATGGAACATTGAAAAAAGGCTATCCAGGCTGCAGAACATTGAACAGATGACTATTTTCATGATGAAAGGCAGGAAACGCACACTTTGAAAGTTAGAATATTCACACACAACTCATAACAAAATAAAGAATGAACATTCCAGCCTTGAGAATTTATTTTTCTTTTCAGATAAGGACATTTTCTTTCATCAAATTCAGTGAAAATTGCTACCAAAAATGAAGGAAAAATTATCTGTATTACTCAGAGAAATTGGAATAATTTTCCATGATTCCCTCCCAGGGGTTTTATTTAAACTGGGCAACAACCACTTTGGAAGTATCCATATTTTACTAGCACCTTCCTACTTCTCTACCAGCCTTCCCACTGGCCAGCCTTCCCAGCATCTTCAACTGTATGTTTTACAACAATTGTGAAAAATGCCTGTTTTATTCAATTGAATGAAGATTTACAAAATATGAGATGTACGTTAGAAAAAAATTAAGAACTGGTTTGGGAAAACCACACCAAACTGACCAGATAACATCCCTGTCCCTGACTCAATATGTGTCTCATAAAGCTATCATCAAAATGAGAATCTCCAGATATTATGCTTCATCTAACCTACAATCTCATCAGTTCCAGGCTCAAGGTCTTGTGTATGATCCCTTCCCCAAAGCCCTCCCATCTCTTCATCATCAGTAGCTGAGTCATGTCTGTCACCAGGTGGAAAGGTGAAGGTGCCAACAGCAAACTGCTTTTGTGTATGCTTTAGCTGATTTTATCATACACTGCTGCAGTGCCTGTATGGTGAGAATAAATGAAAACGTTTGCTTTTGTTTTATGAACCCTTATGAAAATGTACGTGTTTCTTCATAAATAGGACAGAATCAGTTTTAAAATACTAAATATGGAAGAAAGCAAAATGGAGAGATTCATCCACCCAGGCCAAGGATTTTGAGAACTGTATTTCACACTGAATTTTCATTGACAGATTCCACAACAGGCAGATACAACAGCAGGAATATGCAACATAGTCTTCCTCATGCTGGGAGAAGCTGTTCCTACTGAATTTGGCTGGTGTGAATAAATGAAAATTTTGTCAGTTCATTATATTTTTGTTCTTCTTTGTTTTAGGAGCACCAGTCTGTGAAATGTGTTCATAAACAGGATAGAAAGAAACTGATTTAAAAAAATAAAATGTGGGAAAACAGAAGTAACAGTTTCCTTCTTCCTTCTATCTGCTTCATAGCATCAAAAGCCTAGATGAATTCATGAAGCTACAAATCATCAATGCATACTTTCCATCAGGTCTGATTGAAATCTGAGTCTCAACTTTTAAAAAAATGAAGTTTTGCTCACAAGAGCCTTGTATTCTGTTTATATTGTACATTTACTTTTTTATTTATATTTATTAATTAAATTATTGCAAGTGCTGATGATCCTAAGACATATAGATCAAATAAACTGAAACTATGAACAGATTAGTGCTGTAATTGAAAGTCTTTATATGTACTAATATGCCACCTTGTGGCAAAAGAATATACATTTTACCAAAATCAAATTATCCTGTAATATCTATGCCACTAGATGGCAGAAATAAGATACTTACAGAGCAAGGATTCCAAAAGTGATTAGTGATTTAATTTAGCACAGACTACAATTCTTTTTTTAAAAAAAGGAACAGAACTCTCCAAATATCATGTGAACGTATTTCATTCAAACTGCATATAGGATGGAAACATTATGTTTAAATGACTAGTAAATTAAATTTAAGGGGGATTTATTTCCTTAAAAATACTCCCCATTTCCTTCTGGATAACAGTGACTTAGTATCTACATATAAACCCTTCCTTTCCTTAGCTTGTCTATTGAAGTTAGAAAAAAAAGTTAATTTTCCAGTAAGAAATATCAATATTCAAGGCGGTTCTATTTAGTACTATGACTGGCAGAAACCCTCCAGGGATTCAGTCAATGTAGGAGAAATCTATACAGTATTCTATTGCAACTCCACAATTCTAGAATTCCCTAAAATTCTGTAAGTGAAAAAAACAAAGATAAAAGCTCCTTCTTCACAACGATGAGTCCAATAGTCAGTCTACATTCCAAAAGAGATACATGGACCCTTTATATAACTTTGGATGTCTTGATCACTGATAGTAGATATGGATTTTATCTCCTGAGTAGATAAACCAATGCTCTGTCTTCTGTATTAAACCAGCTTGTATTCATTTCAGTGCCCCATAAATCTGTTAATATTTGTTTTTCCAATAATATCTACCAAGCAATCACAAAATATTCTGATCCCATTTTCACCATACAGTTAATTGAATCAACGGGAGAGAGTTTAACGTGTGCTAGGAACATCAAAAAGGGGTCAATTGATCCAGTCAGCTAATCTTCAAGGAAGATACATTTAAACAAATCCAGGCATTCACATGGATAAGCTAATTCCACTCAGTCATATTGTAGGAAGACAATGTAAACACTTGCTCTGTTTTGCCCAAGAAAAAGAGCTGAAGAGGAAAAAATGCCTAAAAATGCAGGACTCTCCATTATAAGGTTCATTGTCAAGGGCTAGCAACATGAAACACACCTCCCAAATGCAAACTGATTGCAGTGGCCCAACCTTCTAGCCCATTGAAAGGGGTCTAGCAATTTCCATTGAAGCCTTTCCAAAATTCTGGTGGTCTTAAGGACTAATGGAATATTAAGTATCTAGTGGGTCAGGATTCTGTATTCCAAAAATGGCAATTTTGAATCTAGTTAGTGTGACCGTGCACTGCCAGAGCCACCAGTAAGTGGAATTGCTTACAGCTTTTGCCAAAGTACCCATCTTGGAAGATGCATGGGGAGGAGGCTGCAAGCTGGGCACCTTCAATGCACATTTTGGGGAATCTCCCAGTGTTGGCCAAAGCCACCCAGAGTGCAAGATCTTAAGACAAAAAGTCTTTGGGCTTTTTGCTCTGCTGGCAGTCTCCCACCTGGCCCCTCTCAACAATTTACCAACAGGCCATCAGCCAGGAGTGTCTGAGCTGATGAAAAAGTGGATCCAATAGTGCAAGTTCTGAAGCAACATGGACACTCACTTTTGTCTTAGAAACAGCTGCTCAAAAAGCATCTTTGGGAGTTATCTTTTATTTGAAGCTTTGTTGAAGCAAACTGTTCTTCAAAGCTTCACACATCTAAAGAGTATCTGAAGCAATAGTGGTACTCCATATTGGGGAAGGAAGGAATACTGGAGGAAATACAGCAACTCCTCTTATTCTCTATTTTAAACACACACACACACATACACATCCTTCCAGCATTTTAATACTGCAGCTGAGTTAGGGATTCCACATTCACATTTAACTAAATGGATCCATTTGTGTTATATTTGGGCAACCAACTCTCCTACATAACTATTAAACCATCATAGCTGATTTTTTGTTCATTGATTACATGTATTTATCTAGGCATCAGACCACAAGTTTTATAGATCTAAAATTTAAGGACTATTTCCTGGTCTGTTTGAAAATCTGCATGCCTTTGCTATGCACTGAAGTTTGAAAATAAAGTTCTGATTGCAGCTTTCAGTCTTTCCTACTAGGCTGTTCTTACTCCCATTAGAAATGTCCCCATCAAATGAAATTGCAAATGCATCATTGAAAAGAATCAAATAAAAATACAGTTCAATTTGTAACTGCAACTGAGTTGCTGCAAGCTTGAAATACACTTTCTAGACATGGAAGGAAATAGAATGTAGTTGCCGATGCTACATAGGAAAGTTGGGTGTGCTTTTAGTTCAGAATGGGTTAGCACAAATTAATGTGAAGGTTTCTCAGTGAGCACTAGCATTAGAAGAAAAGATGTGTGAATTATAAAAGACAGAATTAGTCTGACATAAGCTGGTCTTTTCACAATTCTGGAATAAGTATCAATAGCCTGAATCAATTCAGTAGATATTTTGCAATGTTGTTTAATGGGTCTTATTTTTCTCTGTACATTTTAGACCCACTGCAACAGAAACTGTCTTGCAGCAGAGGGCACCAAAGACTACAGCACAGCTGTATGCATATAGTGGTGTAAATCAAAGTTTTAATGAAATGATAACGAAATGTTTTATAATCCTACAATCTCCGGAATGTCAAAATCAATCATATCTAAAAATATTGTTTGCAATTAATAATATTAGGAGAAACAGCATTAAACATTCTCATAATTCAAACAAAAAGGCATTTTTTACAATTATAAGCTAATTCTCTAAAACAAGTAGCTTCTTTTAATAACTTTTCCCTGCTTTCATTTTGGTATTAATAAATTGCGAAAACACAATTTTCTAGCAAACATACTGTGACAACTTGGGTCGGCTTGCGCTTCCAAGCTTTAAAGTAGGACATGCTGCCAGACCCTCTTTATGATGCATGTCTGAGGTAAATATGCTGCCATCGCTGTGTGATTTAGTCATAAACTCCTCCTTTAATATATGAATCCCAGCTTTCCAGAGCTTTTATTTGCTCTCCTTAAAAAGCAACTAAGCATGCACACCAAGCAGTCTGGCAAATAGGTTAACCATGCCTTGGGGGTAGGCCAAAAAACCAAATAAACTCCAATCCTGAATTCAGTACATTTATTTTAAAAAATCAAAGATGGAAGAGACAGAAATGGTCAATTGTCATTTAAAATAAAACAGAACACAGAGATAACTAGGCAAACTTAGTTAGCTGCCTAAACTTATCAGAAAAGTTATGGTTTGAGGGTATTTGCAAAATACTCTGGGACTCCATAGCCAGGTTTGCCAGTCTCTTAAGATAAAATAGGTTCACCTAAAAATGTTGTTAGTTTAGGAATAGCATTAATTTAATGAATGGATTTATTTATAAAAAAATAAGTGGATAAATCTATTCATTTAAAGCCATGCCTAATCTCTTCAACCTAAAACTCATGGATCCAGTATATTGTGCAATTAATCCACCACAATTATATCCCCATGTGTGTGTGTGTGCATGTGCATATCTGCTACTAAGAGTTTACTGTTTTGGAATACATTTGCACGAACTATGGCACTAAACTTGAAATTGGAGCAGTATTCAAAACAAAGGTTTGATTAGTCCTCTCACACATACATACCCACAAAACTCGCCTTCCTTAAATTACAGTGTTTTTCATCCCCCCCCCCAAAAAAAGTGGATTTGTGCATGCAATCTCCATTGTGCAACCCTGTAGGCCTACAAAGTTTTGATCTGATATTTTTATGATATAGCTCCTTATCTAATGTATTGGCTGTAATTTAACCGTGTCAGAATCATGACTGACTATGATAGTTCATGGTCTGAGTTTCAATCATTATGCAAAACTGGCAATAGAAAGTCCTTCATCAATGACTTTTATAGCACAATTCACAAAGTTATTGGCTGTGATTTCATGCTCAAGTAAATTTATAAAGTTTTAGATTTTCTTAGCTTTGACTTTAAACCCCTAGATCCATGTTCTCCTAATCTTCGATTGTACTATGGTTATAAAACCACGCCATTCCCTTCCTCTCATAGCCATTTTTGATCATAACCTACAGATCAACTTTTTCCTTCCATTCAAATTGCAGGTTTCACTTTCTTAAAGCTTACCAATTCTCAGCCCAACCACAGGTTTTTCTGCTTTCCTCATAATTAACATCCCTACCATGTCCTGTAAAGTTCCTCTCTCCTGCATATTTTATCTTCTTTACCCACCTTTCTGCTTTATCTCAAATTTTTCTCACTATCCTTCTTCCAGGCTTCCATATCAGGGTGTTTCTTTTTTTCTTTTCTTTTCTTTTCTTTTCTTTTCTTTTCTTCTTTTCTTTTCTTTTCTTCTTTTCTTTTCTTTTCTTTTCTTTTCTTTTCTTTTCTTTTCTTTTCTTTTCTTTTGTGTTGGTGCCTTCAAGTCAGTTTTTGACTCCTGGTGACTGCCTGGACTAGTCCTTGCAGTTTTCTTGGCAAAACATTTAGAAGTGGTTTGCCATTGCCTCCTTCCTAGGCTGACAGAGAATAACTGGCCCAAGGTCACCCAGCTGCCTTTGTGCCTAAGGTGACACTAGAACTCCTGTTCTCCCAGTTTCTAGCCTGATGCCTTAACCACTACACCAAACTGCCTCTCTCTCTCAGCAATGCATTATGATATAAAATGACATATTTGCTACTTCAGTTTCTCTTAAATACAAATTGGCTAGCTCTGAATCATGCTTGCCTATAGCACAACTTTCCCTAACCTGATGCTTTCCAGATTTGCTTGAAATAAAACCTCAGAAGCCAAATAAGCATATTTAGATGGTACCAGGCTGGGGAGACTACTAGATTGTAGGCTGGAGCTGATCTAATAAATATGGATATTAGCAGTTCTCTTTATTCTGAAAGTCTGAATGAACAATAGAAAATGTCATCAAAGGAAATTTAAGCAAACGCTTTATTTGTTTATTTAAACTTATTGTAGCTGCCCATCCTGATGATTTGTAGGAAGTCAGACAATATATGTTTCAATTCTGGAAGACTTACTCAGTCTGCTCATAGTGTGTCCATTACAAATAGATACAATATATTTCATATTAGTGCTTCTAGAATTTCTCCTAGTTCCTTGTTTTTTAATTCACCTTCAAGAATTATCACTCATGAATGCTAAACAGAATTTTAACACTGGAGGCTGCATTAGTGGGAACGCTCGAAATGGTGAATTATACAAAGCCACAAACAATTATGTTATCTTTGAACAGGTCTTATTATTATAATGGTGAAGTCTCCTTTAAAGTGATCTTGACTCTTGATAGGTTGCCCCATCATGAATATGAACTACTAACAGTTTCTGAGATGCAGGAATGGGCATTGTCTTCTACTCATCTCCAGCTCACCATGTATGCAAGCTCTGCCCATGTTTTCATGCTCCAAGCTGAACGTAGTGTTTCCTAACTTCTGCTAGTCCAAGTGCTGCTATCTGGTTTGTCTGTTGTGTTTTAATTTGTTCTAGGTGAATCCTTTGATTGGCTACTGCACAGAGGCAGGATGCCCTCTGACCCCATTTTTCTCAAGAAGGTCTGCTGCAGATTCTTTCTTTCTCAGGAGGATAGGAATTATAACGCTTGCTTAACATGCAGGACACCAGAGTTCAAAACCTTGCAGTAACAGTTTTTATTATTGGTATTTTTCTACCTATTTTAATTTAATCCCCCCCTCCCCTGAGCTATCTACTTTTCCACCATGCTTAAAAAAAAGACCCACTGGCATACTTTAATTGTTTTTCTAGTCACTTGAAGTAGAATGGTTTCAACCCCAGCTAAGCTATTTGGAAGCTGGGAATGGAATATTTTATGTGGAGTAACTGGAAAAATAGTGTACTAGTGATTAAAAAAAAAGATGAAGAAGTAAATAGCTCAAGGGAAAAAAAGAATTTGTGTGTGTGTTTGAATGTTTCTGTTAAGGCTTGAACCACAAACATTCTGCATGTCAAGCAAATGTTATAACCACTATGCCGCTAAGAAAGACCCATAACAGAAACTGCAGCAGACCCTCTTAAAGAAAATCTGGGAAAATGCAAGAAAGGACTTTTTTTAATTACTTTAAAGCTTGTTGTTGTTCCTGTATATATGTCTATTTTAATGCTTTAGCTTCTTTTTATATAATTTTAATTTCAATTATATGTAATAAAAGTATGTGTGTTCACTAAGACTTGCTCACAGATGCTTCCCTGAAATGGAAAGTTGGGGGGCAGAGCAGCAGGGAATTGTCAAGTGGGGTGCTATGCCAGCCTATAGTCCAGATTGAATCCTTTGCAAGCTGCAAATGTTTTTCAGATGGGATTTTTCTTAAGGTAATTAAGATGGCAGAAGCACAGGGCAGGTACAGGTTAAGCATGCAATGTGGATATAGGCATATCCATGTAGGTTTCTTGGCAAGAAGACAGAAGTGACTTGCTATTGTCTTCTTGGGACACTGTTTGGATTTCCTAATCAACCTGCAGCACTGATATTTCCTGGTGGTCTTCCATACAAGTACTAACCGCTTCTGACCCTATTCAGCTTTTTGAGAACAACAAAGATTAACTAGTTGCTGCCACCTAGCTGGGCCTTTTTGTTTATACTAATATCTTGCAACATCTTATTATGATACAACTAATGTTTTTTAAAGGATCCCCAAATATTTCTTAGGCTGTTCTAAGTATTTGACGTAGAAAAAAAAATCTAAAACTTCTGCTTGAATTATTCATGTTTAGTTATATGTAATGATGCTTCATTTATTATCTAGATAAAACAAAGATTTGTATTTGCAAGACAAATTTGCAGAAATGTTGTGTAACTAGGGTTTTGATCCAAAATATGTGAGCACATAGCAGCCAAAACAGCACTTGCCCCATCAAATTATCAGCAGTCATGCCACTTAATTGTTCAGTCAGTCCTCCATTCCCCCATCCAAATAATTGATGCTATACTTTCAGCCATTTCCTGAGCATGGAACATACACACATGAATGCATGCATACACACACACACACACACACACACATCTATTTCCATCTCATTTTCTCAGCATAGGATTTTTGAGAATAATTCTGATTCAGGTTGGAACAATGGATTTCACGTCACTTATATAATGCAAAATATAGACTTCATCACAGAATTACATTGTGTGCTGTACAGAGTTACTGTTCCAGAGAATTTAAGAGAAGAGATCTTTCTAAGCAGGAGAGCAGTAACAGGTGTCTAAATGAAAGGATGTGCATCATGCTAGCATTTAATAGTCCTGTTGTGATTCTGTATTATTTGTTGCTGCAGCAGTGAATGCCTTTCTTTCCCCATCCCCGTGAAAATCAAAGCTTTTCTGGCACTCCTGTTGCTCCACCCCATGGGCCTGACGCTACAGGACCATAAATGTTATAGTGAAAATCATTCCCTTTCCCGATTACCAAATAAATAATTACGCAGTCTCCTCTGGGATTGAAGCCATTTGCTGATTGGTTCCATGTTTTATTGATTAGAATGCTGTGATGAATTGGTCCCTGAGGAGCAGATGTCTGGCTGTAAGCAGATGGTTGAGAATGTGCAGAATTATAATGATCTTTTGCATTCAAGGGCCACCACATGGTGAAAAATGGTACAGGTTGGGCCATGCTGTTTCAACATCAAAGGAGAGCAGATAGAAAGAAAATTCATAGAAAGCTCTTGCTCACATCATGTAAAGGAATTTAGAGCTGACCTTGGGGAAGGTATAAGAAAGCCATCAAGTGGAGTGGGGGGGAGAAGTAAGCTATTAAGGAGGGGCTTGGAAAAGAGACTGCACAGCCCAGAGTTGGAAGGAAGTATGAGAAAGAAATTCAAAATTACTGCACCTTGATTTTGTTTGGTACAAGATGGGACTGAGAGAAATTTGTACAGGCTTTCAAGATTTCTTAATCTACCCTAGGACAAAAAAGTAACATTCCTGGAATTCCTGTGGTGTCTGTTTCTTGACCTGATCTACCTTGAAGAAGTGACACATTAAGAATGTCTAGACAGGAATAAGCCATTAAGGGGAAATAGATGATTTTTCGAACTGTACAAGGTCTGAATCTCATTTGAGTTTCTGAATTTCATTAAGAGTAAGAAGCATTGTGGATTGTGCACAGAAACAATCATCACCACCAATTCCATCTCTTTCAGTACACCATAATACAAGATGCAGGATTCCCACTAATCTGTTAACAAGCAGCTTACTTGGTTGTTGGTTGTGCTTTCCAAGAAATTAAAGCAACGTGCAGACTAGAATTGCATTCTAGCCAACATTTTTTACCTTTCCTTTTCAAGACAAGTATAAGACATGCTCAGGAACCCTTCTATTTAATTGTATTTATATTTGGTGAAACTTTGAAAAAACTGTTGCTGCCTAAGAATTCCTTCAAAAGTTGCCACAAATTTTTAATTTTTAATGAGATAGAAAGGGAAAATTACACAAGTTTATTTACTTACTGTACTTTGATTTTTTTTTAATAAATGTGATTTTTTAAAAAATAAATGTGACAGTCTAGTACATTACATCCCCACCTGGTGCAGAATACTATCCAAAGACCAAGTGCAGCCATCAGCCTGAAAACCAGTACATATCTCTGTTGTCCAGCTGATTGGACTGTAGGCTATTCTAAGGCGGATTGAGTTAATTGTAGACTCTAGAAGAGTCTAGAAGAGTCATGTGGGATGCAATGTGGTCACTATCACCAGATAAATACATCAAGTGAATCCCCAAATGAAGTCTGATATATCTGAAGACTAATACAGTAACTGACATTGTTTAGATTGAATGCTCAGAATATAAAATTTAGTTTCAATTATGTCAATTAGTAAGGGAATATAGAAAAAGCATACAGTATAATCCCATGCAGGTTTATCTAGAACTAAGTTTCACTGCCTTCTCTTGTACTTTCACTTGAAGGTGATAGTATCTTATCTAAGGATCACTACATAAAATAGTATCTCAACTCACCAAAATATTAGACAAACTGTAATCAATGTTTCATGGAAATGGTTCCTTGTTCCCAAATATTGTCTGTAATTCCACCTTCCTTGGCTTTTCAGCCAACCTTTGATCTCTCCTGATATAAATGAGCATATATCATGTTAGGCTTTGGTATTATTTTAAGAAGTTTTTTCTTTTTTTTAATTGAAGCACTATGCCATCAAATTAAATATTTTCAACTGTCATTGTTCTCAATGAAAAAGATGTAAGCATGCCTTAAGTTAATCAAAAGTGATTGGTATTTCTTAGAATGAGTCCTTGCTTCAGGTAAATTGACAAAGATGAGTTGGAATCACTATTGCAAAGAAATCATGGATTTTTTTTTTTTTTTTTTTTTTATTGATGAAGAAGCCATGGAAGACCCAATATTACTTAAGCAAGATAATATGTTTTCTGCGTTTAGATAAGTGCTCCACTTAATTTCCAGGAAACATTTTCAAATCTGCATGCTCAGCTTTTCTTATTTATTAAAGTGGTGATAGTATGAAAGCTGTTTCTTCGTTTGCATTGGCTCAGCATCTGCTGGATGAATAGGAGTCTTTCTTCATTCTCCCACAGCAAGCTATACGCTTCTGATTTTCAAATATGGTCTTCACACATAGCAGAATGAAGTGGTGAAATCATGGATAATAGAATGGACAACACTATCAGATTGAAAGTGCAAATTGTTACATTGTTTTCCATGCATCCTTATGTAACAAAAGGAAAGAACATTTATTCCACTAAATGGACTTCAAGCAAGAATAGAAAGTTAGGTAGGGCTACTACTTTCTCTGTAAGAACCTCCTTTGCATAGGAAAGCCTTTACAAATGTCATCCTCCTAACTATAATAAATATAGTTATATTTATATTTATAATTTATATTATAATATAATATAAATATAATATATATATAGTATTATAATTATAAAAATATAGATAAGTCTACAAATCTAGACTTATCATATGGTAGAAAAGCAAGACTAAACAAAACTTAGTTTTCAGCCGGAAAGGTAACTTCAGGATTTGTTCTCCCACCTCAGAGAGGCTTGGTAGCAACTGTTACCCTGCCAAGAGTCAAGGAGAATTAACTTACCAGGTACAGTTGTAATGATTTCCATATCAAGTAGCTATAGTCTTTTATGTAAGGTCAGGCTATGCATATTGTTTGAAAGGGTTGCTTCAGAACATATGGGAACATATAGGGGGACCTCTTCTAAACTGTTAAGTAGTAGTGTCTTTTTCCAGGTTTGCATAGCTGCTGCTTCTAGCTGCTTCCATGCATATGCCACCACAAGTACTTCATTTGCCACCCATCCCCAATAAGCAAAATATCTGTTTATGCATACACATGCAGCCTGGAGCAACTTTTGAAGCAGCTGCACAAATCTGGAAAAGGATATGGCTGCTTTAATTATTTTTAAAAAGGTACTTTATATGTGCTTCTGCATGTTTCAAAGTATCTCTTTTGAATGATTTGCACAGCCCTAATATGAGGTCTCTCAATTTTGCTTTCAATAGAAATATACAGGTAGTCCTTGATTTACGACCACAATAGGGACTGCAGGTGTTATATAAGTGAAAGTAAACAGACAGTTCATGCCCTCTGGTGCCTTTCACACTGTAATTGCAGGCACACATCAGGAAAAAATACACAGAGGGCTCAAATTACTATCTTCTTCTGCTTTGAAAATCCAGTCAATCAGTGTGATGGAATGGAATTATGAAGGCCAGGCTCAGAGAGATAAACATTTTCTTAGCTCCCCAGAAGAGTGTGGGAGGAACAAGAGGATGAGACTGGCACCTCCCTGAGGAATTCACACTGTTGTGGCTGGCTGACTTTGGGAGATGGGGTTTCAGTCTGGGAAGATTCTTGCTAGAGGTTGTAGCTAATAAACATAACTGGACTGAATTTGCATTGTCTCTTGGAGTTCCTTGGGCTAGGCCTGACATCAATCTAAAAATGTTTATCTCCCTGAGCCTGTGATTCCATTCCATCACAATCAACAAGCATATCACAGAAAAACAAATTTCCCATAGAAAAATCAGTTCCAGTTAATACAGATGGAGTTTTGTAAAACTAAACTTTTAACAAATAAATCTTCCCCTTTTACCATAAGTAACTTTTTTTGTATTTTCCTTATCTTCCAACTTTTTGCAAATTGTTCAAATTATAATAAAACTCTAATTCTTCTTTCAAAGTTATAGTCCCAGAAATAATGAAAAAAATACCAAGAGAATACTTATCTGTTGCAAAAGAAGGTCTCTCTTATGTTGAAAAATAGTTATATTCCAAAGTGATTTAGAAACCGGGTCTGGCCAGCTCTAGTGCATGTTTAGGCTGCTCCACAGCTGTGAATGAAGATGGATCCCTCACCTCCCAGCTGCTGCTTGCAAGCTGTTCCCAGAAGCTTCTGTTTCTGTGATTAGTTTATGGGGAATGGCCATCCTGGAAACTGAATGAGTTGATTTCTCACTTCCTCCTTAATCTAGAGCAAGCTGGGTGGCCAGGACTTGCTGCTAGCCACCAATCCAGCTGCAGTTCTGTCTCCCTTCTTACAGAGATGACTAAGCCTCCATTGTCCCCACCAGAGGTCCCGTTATTTCAGATTTGTTATGGCCATCCACCTCAGCAGATTCTGGGTAGCTTACAAAATTCAAAACAAACAGTAAAAACAATTTTAAAAAATTAAAACAACCCAGATGATCCAGACTAAAACAACCACAATAACAAGAAACCACAGCAGGGACTCCGCAAACACTTTAAGTCCAGTCCTGTGACCAGAGCCAGGTGTTGAGGGCTTTCTCGAATTCCAGGAGAGATGGCTCCATCCATATCTCTGGGGAGGGATGCTACTCCAAAGAGTGGGGGCCATGACAGAAAAGGCACGCTTCCTCATTCCCACAATATGACAGCATTTAATAAAGGGGAGCTGGAACACACCCACTCTTTCCCCATGTTCTAAAATAGTAACAGATGAAACATGTCTTTGTGGCTGTTTTTATTTTCTATTAAAATTAACAAAATCTTAATTTAAGAAAATGATACGTAGGCTAAAAGGTGATAATACCGTTCTTCCCGCGCCCCCCCCCCGCCCCCACCCCCACCCCCCACTCAGTCATGTTGTATATGTCAGGCCCAAAGTAAACCAATGGAGCAAGAATAATCTAACCTTAAGAACTTCTGCTGCCGATTTTCCTAACTGTAGGCATCTAAATCACAGGATCCCTCCACTGATATCATCTTCTCCAATCTGTCTTCCAACAGCATTGGGGTTCAATTCCTGTAATCTTCAAGCAGCATGACCTAATGCTTTGGGGGCTTATGGCAGTTGATTTCCAATACATATAAGAGGGCATCATCAAATTAAGGAAAATGAGGGTAATGAAAATGTTATTCCTTTATATACCCTGTTGCATATACATTAACCCATGTGTAATTTTTTGCTCTTTTTTGTCTTCTCTTTCTCATCCCATAGGACCTGGTACAGGAATTGCAGGCAATGGATCAATGTGTCTGGCCGTACCACTGTGGCTGTTGGCAGCGTCCATGTTCTGCCTACTCAGCAAATGTTAATAACAGCTGAAATAAAAACCCAGCAACATCAAGAACAACACACAAAGCAAAACAAAAATGTCATACAGGAGACAGAGCAAGAGAGAGTGGGGGGAGGGAAAGGACAACTTCTTTCACAACTTTTGTGTGTGCCGCAACAAAGGGGAGAAATTTCAATGAAAGAAGAATCAGCCACTTTTATTTTAACAACTGTCAAGTCACTGACCATCCGGGAGTATGAGAGACAGATTATCACGCTATGAAGGCTGGATTCTGCTAAGGATGCTGAGATGCTGTAAAAAGAAACAATGAAATTTCACTTTATTATTTTCATTCCCTCATATCATTTTCTCCTCTCTCTTTCCTTCTTTCCCTCCCTCCCTCCCTCCCTCCCTCAAGGAAAGAAATGGCCTTTGCTTTGATGTTGATAGCCATAATCTTTTAATTGGCTTGGTAATTTCTTAAACTGATACTTAGCTTTTTCAGATACCTGTAAAGAATGATGCAGAGTTCTCTAGCATACTGGTGTCCCATGAAGAAACTCCGCACAGCCCTTACCTCACTGCCTCTCCCTTAGGCTGTCCCATATATTTCTGGGTATCTTAGCCCATGATGCTTTGAGGATGATAAAACTTAGAAATTCTACTCATCTGCCCTCTTGTTCTTGCCAGTCTCCCTGTCTCCCTCTCTCTCTCTCTCTCTCTCTCTCTGTCATGTATGTATGCGTGCATGTTTCTGTGTATGTATGTGTGCATCTCTCTCTCTTTCTCTCTCTCTCTCTCAAAAGCATGCAAAGAAATCAGTCCCTGTGTACATAAACTCATCCCTGTAGATAATGGCTTGCATTGCACATGAGGATGACTGTTTCGCTTGGATGTGAATTCTGGGTGATAAGGAGATACACAATGGTTTTCCCAAAAGAATTTTGCTTTGACTTCTTCCTTCAGTCCCAGTTTTAGAATCTAAAATTTAGAGCACATCCTTAGTCTTCTCCTGTTAAATTTGGATAGCAATCAAGTGTAACCTGTATGTTACCCTCATTGCTCTTCAATTTTCCTTTGTCTACCTAGCCTTAGACAGGGCCAAAGATTCTGAGCCTCAAGGAGTCTGCAAATTCAATTACCCTTGAGCATGTTCAGTCCTGACTGAATAAGGATCACATAGGAACAATTGTAGCTATAATAGTCCATTGTCCAAATCCCCATTCCATTCACTGCAGAGAGAGGGAGTTGCAAGATCAGCAGAAGTGGCTCAGTCTAGGCTATGCGGGGTTAACTGGATCTGGACTTAAAGAATTGAAGAGAATAAATGTTTTCTGGGCTCCAGAAGTTCCAGGAAGCTAGAGAAAGCTGGACAGGGTAGGCAGCACGATAGCATATGCATTGCATAGTGGTTGAATGGCATATATAAGGCCCTGAGGTTTTGTCATAGGACAAAGACGAGATGGTAGGTGCCGTCATTGGTTGGAGAAGAGCAATAAAGTATATTTATCACTTATAGCAGCAGTAGGCCATATACGATCCTCATCCCACACCATCAGCTATGCTGGTTATGTCTAATGGTACTTCAAGAACATATGAATGGCCACATTTTGTCTAGCCCCCGAGTAATATGGCTGTGTGTTGTGAATGCCTGATACGGATCCAGTAATCATTTACTATCCCTTACTTGCATTAGTGGCCATCATTTCTATGCTTGGGCAGGGTCATGCCAGGCAGTCCCCTTATGAGGGGTGGTTTGTGAGAACACCTGTCACAGAAAGCAGATAGCACAAAAGGGAAAGACAAATCTTTGAGTGAGAAGAATAGGTAATCTTTTGCCATAAGGATTGTTATCTTGCAACCGTTCTAATGGCTTAACCAGTGGCTACAATTATTCTAATTAGGGATGTGTAAATCTCTAAAATTCCTGCCTTCTTAAAATCCATATTTGTAAATCAGTATTCTGGGCCAGCAATCTTTTTTCTACAGATTAAAAAGAAAAATCATAGAAATTTTGTATGCATATTTGCAACATGTCATAATATATAGAGGCCTTATATGGATTTCCCCAACTTTATGTAACTATTAACGTAAATTTTCCAAAACCTTTTTTTAAAAATGTGAATCACTGTGTTTCTTTCCTTGACAGTTAAATTCCCCAATGCAGAATTTTAAAATACAAAGTTTCCTGAAGTAATCTCTTTAAAAACCCTACTGCTTCCTATGTGTAACTAAGTAATGTGCTTTTTTTTTTTAGAATTTTTGTAGGAAGGCAAAAGCTAGCAGAATTTTGAGTCTAGTTTTAATCCTACTATAAAGTGTGATGGGAATGGAACATTCAAATTCACTTTTGGAATTGGTGTTGTAATGTTTTTCTCTCCCTAACACTGATCCCTGTGCCTGGTCAATTTTCATAAGGAAGTTATTTTCTTCCTTTAATAAGATAGTGGGAAAACCTATCCCAACCTCAGGATGGTGAACCAACAAGCATAACCATCATACAGCGACAGAACAAGCTTGCTTCTAACTATGCTAAAATAAATGTAATTTTGCAACAACAATAAAAATATTAACGTGCCAACATTTTGATTTTACATCCTTTAAAAAGCCAGAAAGATAAGATTTTAAAAGCCATCTCCTAAATCATGATAAGATTAGTTGAAAAAGAAAATCATTGCTAGTTGAAATTAAGAATCTATTTATATGCTATTTACCTATTTTATAGGAAAAGCCTTTTTATACTGTGGTTAGCTTTAGGGATTCCTATCTTTCTCAAGCCAGGTCAGTAAGGGTGGGGAATCTGCTCATTCCTGATCTGAGTTATATACTTGTGCTTCAAAAATGGCTTACCCTGGTTTGTCTCAGTAATTACCTCATACTGGTTTGTTACTGAAAATTGGGCACATATGGATCTGAACAAATCATTTACCTCTCATCTGGTTTACAGAAAGGGACAAGCTAAATTATTAAAGTTACATACTCTTGTCCCAAATTGTACTTCGTCTTTTTTTTAAAAAAAGAAAGCAGAGGGGCAACAATTTAAACTTTACCTTTACCTAGTTCAGTGAGGAAAGTAATTGTATGCCAAATATTTAAAGGTAAATAAGCATCCGTCATGATATGTTATCAAATCCAGAGTTAATGTATCATGCTTAATGCCGACTACCCATTTGACTAGCTTCACCAGTGCAATTCACTATGCAGTCCCAACTTGTTCATTAAAAATGATCTAGATTTTTTTTGGGCAACTGTTGGTTCCTTTCTAAGGGCTCATCCACATGTAGTGAGAAGACACCCCACTGTTTCTCATGGACAGGTTTTACAACATAGTCTCCATCTCATTCCAAGCCTACTGCTGGGGCAGGTTGAAGCCAATCTAAGGGGTTCTGGCATGAAAAGTGCTAAGGTTTTTGCTGGCATTACGGCACCAAGTCTTCTTTGCAGACATTCTAGGGTACACGGGGGGGGGGGCTGATCAGAGGTGGGTGATCAGCTGTGCTCCAGTTAGTCTGATAGGTCTGCTGGGGGACTACCCAATCCATCTGGTTGCTGGGCTCTGTACCTCCATGGCTTTTCAGCTGGAGCTGTGAGATAGGACACTTCACCTGTGCAGCCTATTTCTTTTGGAAGCAGGTTCAGAGTTGGAACTATCAACCTCATATAAGACCAAATGCAGATATACCGTGAGGCCAATATTCACATTAATAAGCAGAAGGCAGAACTTTGCCCAGCAACTTTTTTTTCCCATGTTGGTGCATGTTGGAGAAAATTGCAGACTACGTCTTCCAGGGTTATTAGAAGACTTGTGGGGCAAGGCCTGAACGTACCGAATGGTTTGTTTGTTTGTTTTTACTTGTACCCATTGTTTTTTAATGGTAGCCAAAGGAATATTGAACTAATTTCCTTCATTTTCAGTCCTAGTAAGAGAAGAAGCACTCCACACCCAATGTGGGCCACCTTTTCAAGTAAAGCAAAATACCTCTGAAACAATGAAAATGACAGTCCAAACTCTGCACCCTGCACCACCATACATTGACAGAAGTTAGATTTTCCTGCCACTAGGTGATGTTGGATAGAAAGGGAAAAGACATCCAGGAACCCAACTGCTGCCCTGAAACTACCCCATATTGCATTCTGTGAGAGAAGCAACCTATTGACCTCATTTGCTCAGTTGCAGCAAAAGGGAGGCTGTGGAGGAAGCCCTTTTTATATTAATATACATTTCTCCCATCCTTGATATGGGAGAAAAGCATGTTACAATGTGGATAAACCCATAGAAGATGTAGCAGCAGGAATTGTGAATGACAAAAGAGAAATCCATATTTAAATTGTGGTGTGGGTATGTATTTACATACATTAGATATCCTTACTTTACTATAATGAACACCCGCCCTTAATAAGGAGCTCCTTGTTCCATGCCAGTATTGCAAGGCAGCTGTCCCTTGATGAACAGCACAGCAGCATCTCTTCCTTCTGCTTTAGCTATTTGTTTTTGCTGAGTTCTGCAATTTGGGGCCTCTCTGGCAGTCAATTAAGCAGCCAGACAGACTTCCAAGGCTTATAATTTACTATTGGGCAGTTAATATTCTATAAAGGTAGGAAGCAGAAAAGGGAGGGGTGAAAGGTTTGGACAAGAAAAAGATGGAAAGAAAGACAAAAAGAGGGAGCACAACATACAAACAGAAAAAAAGCATTCCTTCCCAGGAGATGCCTAAGATTGTGGTAGCTGGATAATACATAAATGTAAAAAAGAATCCTCCCCATACCTGCTCCTGCACAACTTATAAAGAATCTTCAAACAGCAAATAATGTGCTTCCTTGCAGCTTACAAGGATCTTGGCTTCTTGTTCAATAAGGCCATTAATGTCCAACAACTTTTCAAATATTTTGAACACCTTTGAAAAGCCTTCATATGGATGTCCTCCAGATCTTCGGGGAGTACATTTCCTAACTTTCCCACTGTTCATTAGCTATGCTGTTTAGAATTCTGATAATTGCTTCAATATATCTAAGGACCTATAGGGACCTACGTGTGGGTTTCAGGGAAGCATCAAGTTTGAATAGCATTTTTGTTTTCTGAACATTACCTGATTGCTTGATTGGTAAGCTGGTTCAACAGTACCACTAATGCTTTAGCCAACATTCTCAAAACGTTGCGGAACATACCTGTAGAAAGGTGATTGAGTAGAAAGGACATTGAATTTGGGTTAAGTGTAACCATGCCAGCAAGCATTCACTTTTCTGTGGTTTGCAAACTCTCAGAGTTTTTTCACTTGTGCCTTTTGGAGGACGCTATGATACTAGGATAAGTATTTTCAGAAATTTAATTAACAGTAGCAAGTGGAAATCTAGACCTAAAGGAGTTCCGACAGATTAATTATGAAAGGGTACACATTTCAGTTCATTCTCTTTTATATAAGAACATATCAACATTTGCATTTCTTTTTTCCATCAACAGGATGAAAAGAATTTCAAGTCTGAAACTAAATTGAGGGTGGGGTAAACAAATACTTCTTCCCAATAGCCTCTTTGTGAAATTCAATATGCATATAGACTCCACAGAGAGAAATTTGGGAATGCAATTTTCAGTGGAAAAGTGGACAGAAAAGAGCATTGCTAAGCACCTTCTGTGCCTTTGCTGCAAACAGCTTTTTCCTGAAGCTTCTTTTCCATACAATAAGAGACTATCAGAAGCGTGTTATACACATGTGTCTATTAAATGGACTTCCATTTTGAGCTTACTTCAGAAATTTGCCAATATGTTCTGCTTCCAGAATATTTTTTGGACCTGGACCCCATAATTTTGAGTGCTAATATAAAATAAAATATGCAGAAAGTTCCAGAAACAAAACAAAATTGGAAAATGTATTAGACAAATTAGGAACTCATCCTACCTTTTTCTGATATATAATTTTTAATAGCTTCTTCACACCTTTCAGTGGATGCTGTTCAGCAGCAAGGTGACTACATTTATATTGCAATGGGTTTTAAAAAGTGGGGGAGGGGTATGTGGGGAAATGAAATTAAGATTGAAAGCCCATATCTGTTCCCTTTTGGGACTTCTCCTTCCTCCATTTGGGTTTCTTAGGAGAGAAGTTTCCACTGGGGAAAAGACAGTTTTGAACTTTTGAGACTGGGGAATTAAGCAGTTTTCTCCCCTACCATTTCAGTTAAGCTGTTCTATAGAAGCCAGCTCTTTCACACACAGCCCCATTTTATCAAATAAAATTCTTCATGGAAATTCTATATCCTTTTTTATTTTATCTTTTTGGCTGTGATGATAATAGAGGGAACTTTCACAATGACAGCTGAGAGAAAGAGGGTGTGTGTGTGTGTCTGTGAGAGAGGGAGAGAGAGAGAGAGAGAGAGAGAGAGAGAGAAAGTGTATTCGTGCATTTACCACTGAGGCCTGGCCTCTGTAACTCTGTTGGTTACATGTTCTGTTCCTTTGTTCCTGGTAGAAGATTTGTGTCCCATTTTTGAAGTTAAAAGATTGCCACAAGATCACTTTGCTCCTTCAAATGCCATAGATGTGGCCTTCTGAGGAAGCCTCTATGTAATAAGGCCACAATTAATATTCATATTTTTCAGGGTATGGGACTTTGTAATTGTACTGTGAAATATATTTCTATGAGGCCATTTTATTAGTTTTAAACGGACGGTAAAATTCAGTTGTTGGATTTTTTTTCCAACTCAAAACAAAGTGTGTACATAGGCTTTCAGCTCTGTTTCCTAGGGCTTATGGCTATGAACCTATACTCTTACTAAGATGTAAATCCCATTGAATTCAATGTATCATGTTTAAAAGCATAGATTGTATGTCCATAACTGGCACTGTATTTACTTGAAAGGAGAAGTAGTTTCCACCACCACCGAAATAATTTGTAATGACACGACCAACTTAAATTAGCAGAGAAATTGAGTCATATAAGTTTTCCTTCTAATTTCCTTGGAGGTGGGATATCATCTTTAATTCAAAACTGTCTTCCTTTAGGGTAAATAGAGTAGTTGCTTGAAAGGCAGAAGTCCCGTAACAATCATTAGGACAATTACATGTTCTGCAGACAAGTGCAGGACCTTCACAGGAATCCCAGTCTCTGATCTTAATAAACTCAATAATTCAATGCTAATGTAATAAACTCAATAATACAATACTAACCTATCCTGGCAGATAAACTGGTAGATTAAGGAAAGTACTGGAATCCAGAGGAGAGGGAACCATTTATGGACAAAGGTTTCTGCTAGGAAGCAAAAATAGAAAGGAAGGTTAGAATGAACAGAAATATGTTGTGAGAAACTTGTTGATTCAAGATTGACTAGTCATCATAAGAGGCAAAGCTAAACTAAATCATTTGTGGTTCAATGAAATCTGGAAAGTATATCACAACCACCCAGGTATCTGCAGAAATGTCTGGATGTATTAACTGCAAACTGTCATGAGAAACATTAAGACTTGTGCCCATATATGATCTGGGGCTGACATTGGCTTCTAACAATAAATTATGCTCCTGTGTTGAGTAGTGACACCTCCCATCATTTGGTGAATACTTGTTGAATGTGAGCATACAACGCCAGTCATGCATTTAACACATTTGGAAAGGAGTTTAGATCCTGTCCTTGTGTCTTCTCTGTTACTTGCCTTGTTCTTTGTCAATGCCATATCTGTCCCTTAGCTTTGGTGTGGTAGGTCCATTTGGAAATGTTGGTCTGAATGCAATGGATTATTATTATTATTATTATTATTATTATTATTATTATTATTATTTAGGTTTCCTGATAAACACTGTGCTATTGGCTGCATTTTCTTTTTCTTTTTTCTTTTTCTTTTTTTAGGAAAAAGAAGACTAAACACTTATGCTTTGTAAAGTATATTTGTAAAATAACAAAACAGCAACAACAGGGTTTTCCTTAAGCAGAATAAGATGGACTGAAGCAAGAAATAGGGCAAAACTTCAGAATGGAGCAGAGGAACATGAATCACATTCCTAGATATTTCGTTGCTGGCTCACGATGAGACTTTAGTCAATTCTTCTATTTTATGGCCAAGCTTCTCTCTGTGTAATAGGGATGTACACTGAGGCACTTTACAGAAAAAATGCATGCAAGTTACAGTTTTGTAAAGTTTTTAGCGATCTATTAATAAGACATCCATGGATGGTATTTGATTTGAAAGAATAATAATTATTCAGTTTTGGGCTATCCTTTAGAGAGTCAGATGCAGTCTTTGTGCTTCCTGAAAGATTCTGTACACTCTCAGTTCTTATTGGCTCCTGACTACTTTTGCTTATTGTTGATGTCAAGAGGGATTGGGGGGAGTCAAAAAGAGTGAGTAAATGTATGATGATACATTTGTGTGAAGATGTTCATACTCTGTTTGCACTCTTTCTCTTTATGCTACCCCTGTCTCTCTTTTCCCTGCACTGCTCTAAAAAGCTACAGCTTCTCACCTTGTCTGAGTGGTGATTCAGAAGGGGATACCAGTTCCTTGAGACTGTAGGTGTAATTGTGTTTGATTGATGAAAGTTTAACATTTAGTGTCATATAAGCAAAAATACAAAAAAAAAGTATTTCTTCTACAAGTTTGTAAATATATGAAAGTGGCATGAAATGTCCAGTAATGTCTGCACAGAAGAAGAAACACTTAGATACAAAGATGACGTATTACTTGCTAGCAAATGTCTAACATTCCCCCCTCCACCCTAAAAAATAAAGAATATATACTCTGTGGCTTAAGGCATGAGAAGAAACATGTTTCTCTTCTTAGAGTATCCAGAGGGTAGGGAGACAGTCACCTTGAAATATATGAACTACAACCATAATCAGAGTATATCAGTTTGTATGTGTCTTACAGTGTGGCAAAAATGCCTGTAAAATTCTAAGGCGGTAGATGTGAGGGTCATTGGCATTCTGGCAGACTGATTATTTTCTAGCAGCAAACTTTGGGTTCTCAGATCTTAAATCAGAAAATGTTCCCCAACAAGATGAGGGCATATTTGTTCCAATTAAACAGTGTTTTTTTTAATAAAAAAAAATCCAAGTATGCAACCCTGATTGCAGAAAAACCAATGGGAATTTGGTCAATGGATTAATGGAGTTAAGATTTTCTGCCTAATTACCCATGCTGTTATATTTACCATGCTTCAGATCACTTCAAAAGTCTATATATAAAATCTGAGGTCACAGCTATTTTTTTTTTCAAGGGATGAATGGATATTTGATAAAGAGGGCAGAGACAGACTTAACTGTCCTTACTTTTGGCCACTCCAAAGGAAGCTTCCATACATTGCATACCTTTAACCCTTTTTGGGAAAGATGCTAGGTGAATGGAAAGGAAGCTTCTCCTTCTATAGATAAAATAATCCACTGCGTACATTTTAATTCCAATGAGGGACAACTTACATTATTGTTACATTTGAGAATATAACAAAGAATAGTCAGTTGTCCTGTGGACTGAAAATGCTGGAATATTCAGTACAGCATAGAAGAGGCAGATACTTTCAATCTCTCTTTAGAGAGATAAATTTATTCATGATTCAGAAATAGACAAAATATGTAAAGGGTACTTTACAGATTTTTCCCAAAAATATTCAGAAAAAAAAGTTCGAAAAGCATAATATCAGAAAATAAAATATCACTTCAGCTATTTTCATTCATCTGTGAAAGACTGTCTTACAGATATATATTACTTTAAGCTGATCAAAGAGGTAAGAGGGGAAGAGGTTCAAGTTGTTTACAGAATGTAGCCTCTTCATGGGTATTTTTCATTCCTTCATGCAAATGAGAAAATTACATACTACAGAAAGGCTACCTTCTACTGTTCTCTTAAGAAGCCAAATCTACAGACATAAAGTAATCCTTTGTCCTGAAATGCTTAGTTATTGCTGTGGATGTTGATCTTAACAAATAAAACAGAATCTCAAAAAAACATCTTCCGCTCTTTCTCCAAATCTCACATTACAGTCAGAATAACTTAAGCCAGCCAAAAGCAAGGTTTTCTACTTATCAACTAAACCAGTTTATAATGTACTAACTGACAACGTAGAATATATTTTCTTAGTGTCAGAAACACTAAGTTGGCATAATATATTTCAATTATCACAAGATTCTTCCCAAGTGAGCTAAAAAAATGTGTTTCTCTCCATTTGTTAATTTTGTGGCATGTTAGCTATTATTACAATGCAATTTTGAATTTAAATGATAGCTCCTGGAAATGCAACTATACAAATCTCTAAGAAATATTCAGCATCATACTACTGCAATTTGTATATTGCTCTCACAATGCATACCAGGAACTAGATGTGCTGTCCCAAATTCTGGAAAAAGGGATGGGTTTTTTAATGTAATTTAATAAAAAATATGCTGAAGTTCAGTTTGAAAACATCAAGTAGCTGCAAAAAATGCAAAAAGACTGTTTTGTTCAATATCCCTACTTAAAATTATTTAGGTGAGGATCAGTTTACATATAGAAGTATATGTTTATTTAATTCCTAGTATATCAATGGATTCTATTGGTTGGGGTCTAAGCAATTTATACTCAGTTCCCACTGAAATCGAAATTTGTGGGATTTATGGAAAAAGACGTGGGACTATGGAAAAAGACGAATATACAGATAAATAATAAATGAAGGACCAGCCTCATTGTTTCAGTGGGTGTAATGGCAACTAATTCAACCCAGATTCAATTCTACATATAAAATAACAATACTCAAGGAAGATAAAGATATATCTACCTTGCATTGAAAGGCCATCTAAAATAAAAAATGTTTTCCTTCTCTGAAGTTCTTTTATACGATACCCTATTTGGGTCTCTACCCATTTGAGATATACTCTCAAAAATAAGATGTATGTAGAATTTCACATACTTTCAAAACTTTTGACCACACCCCCAAACATACAGTATTCTCTTTCTCCATCTTTCCCCCTGACCCATGCAACATAACATGTTTTAAAACAATTTTGTATAATAAGAATCATAAAGTTTGTGTATTGTCAAAGGCTTTCACGGCCGGCATACGATGGCTGGTGTGGGTCTTCCAGGCTGTGTGGCCGTGGTCTTGAAGTCTTGTTTCCTAACGTTTCGCCAGCACCTGTGACCGGCATCTTCAGAGTGCAGGAGCACAGACAGGAGCAGTTCTCAGGAGGTGCTGGCGAAACGTTAGGAAACAAGACTTCAAGACCACGGCCACACAGCCCGGAAGACCCACACCAGCCATAAAGTTTGTGGTTTGTGATGAGGTTCTGCTGACAAGAAAAAGGATTACACAGATGAAGATAGGGAGAGAATAGTGAAGTGGTCTGTGGCAACTCTCAACCCTTTCTACTTCTCCAACTGCAGCCATCTTCTTTTTCCCCCAGGTCTTTGGGAAGATTTTCCAGGCTCTTCTTGCTGTGCTGCTGGGTGGTTAGAACTCTCCTCATTAACAGTGTTATATACATATAAATAAATATATATCTATATCTATATCTTTATATATATTTTTCCCCAGCACCGTGGACATGAGCTGAATTTCTCTTTAATAAAACAAGAACACAGCCATTCTATTTTTTTCCTGTTAATTTTTCAAAAACTAGCTCTGTGAAGGAAAAGTTTAAAAGTGCAAGTGAGTGTGTGTGCGTGCGTGTGTGTGTGTAAAAAAAGCTAAAGCTTTTTTCTTTCATTTTCTTTTCTCAGTGTATTTAACTTCTGTTTTTGTGTCTATTTACATCTATGAATGCTCTGCTCTTCTGTGGTCTTAAAAGGAAAAAAAAACACAAACAAAAAACCCACAAAAAGCAAAAATGAAATAAACATGGAAAGGAGGAGCTGAGTCTTCATTTCTTGTCCTGTCTACATCCCTGGGTGGCATCACGAAATGTAATGACAGAGGCTGTTGGGGGGAGGAGGGGGAGAGTATTATCTTCCATGATTTCTTTTAAGCTCCAACTCTGAATCCTCTGCTGTTTGTTTGACAGAAGAAATATCAATCTCCTGTTACCCTCTGATTACTGTGAAGTTACAAAACAGAACAGAGTTTTGCAGACCTTTGAGGTCATGCCTTGGTTCTATACAAGCTTGAGTGAGCACTTAGCCATTTCATCAAGCACCCTGGCCTTCTCACTTGTAAAAGTGAAGCAACAGCATTGCTTTGGTTCAGCTGCTCTGACTGCCTCATCTGCTACTTACAATAATTTGAAGACAGTTCTGAGCATGTTGAGAAATCTCTCTTGTTCTTCCCAAGTGAAGTAACAGAAGTGATATGTCAAAATGATCTTATGACCTCTTCATCTCAGGAAAGACCAAGTTGCCATACTGGCATAAAACAGAATGACAACGCTGGGATTAAAAGTAGATCAGTGACATAAGACCAGTTTCCTCACAAACCAAGCTATACTACACAGGACACAATATGACACAAGGAATGAGAAAGACCTCTGCCTAAAATACATGTTCTCCAGAACTATTTGGTCCAAATCACTTTAGTCATTATGCTCTGTACATCCGCAGCAAGGAGAAACATCTCACTCATCCAGTGTTAAGGTATAAAGAGATATGTGTCATTTGTCTTCTATGTTTGCTAATTTTATTTTCTTAATTGTACGCACATGGTGACTCCATTTGAATTCAAACTAACATGTGCAGGGGAGAGGGGAAAAGCTATTATTTTTCCTCCTCCCCTCTCCCTTTTGTTGTTTTCTAAATCATAATTGGATAGAAGATTAAAGAAAAAAGTTTGATAAGTATTTAAATCCTACTTAAAAATTACACTCATCCAATTCCTCAGGTCCCACTGCAGTAGAAACTTTAAAATTCTAAGCACAAAAACTCTTTAAAAATCCTTTTGGAGAACAAGACAAGAAGGAATCCTTGACTTAGTTTGAGATATGATTAAAGCCCTTTCTTTTGTGGAACTATTATAGCTGAACTTCCACAATCCAGATGACCACTAGATGGCAGCAAGGAGTTAACATTTTCTATATTTCCTGGCTGCCATTTTGTGGCTGCCTAGATTTTTATGGAAGCACTAATGCAACCAAAGCTTAAGATAATGAATACAGGAAAATAATCCATTGATTCTTCTCTCCTCTTTTTACCTGTCATAGATTAGGTAATGAGCCAAAAATATTCAACTGGCATATTCCAATTTAAATGAGACTCAGCCAACCATGTGGGAGCCATTTTCCCACCCTACCTTCCCACATTGCTTACAGAGTTATTGAATATGGCAGATCATTCCTATCAGTAACCCTTATTAAGTGTGTAGTGTTCTTCAACAGAGTTCTTAGGCATACATTATGTGTTTACTGGAAATATAAAAGCAATATAAACACACATACATAATAATTGAATTTCCTTTATAAAAGAAATTGATATGAATAGTTCCAAAAACCATGAGAAACAGGAGATCTATATAAATGGAAGGAAACTATTTGCTGATGGTATAGATATAAGGACTGAGAAAAATCTGTTTTTAAAGTCAGTTAAATCTCCTACTTTAATCACCTCAGGGACACCTACTGCTTCTTATTCAGCTTTCTTCATGTCCTTCTTTGTCATTTCAGTTTTTTCTCTTTTGTTTCTCTTTACACTTTATTTCTTTTACTCATTCCTTACCCACAGTAGAACTGGTCTCCCATTATCATCAGAATCCCCCCCCCCTTATTTGCTTGCATTTTCATAAGCCTTCTCTATATTTAATTCTTTGGGTTTCTGTGTCTTACATGCCTTTTCACTCTACCCTCTTGGACACTTATTTATCCAAGTGGATAAATTTAATAGGCATCTTGCTTATTTAATAGGCATCTTGCTAGGAAACAAGGTGCTAACTTGATAGGGAAATTCCAAGAAGGTGGACTTTCCATATATTTGCAGCATGAATAAAGAAGTATATGGAATCATAGCATCATCTATAAGAATCAGTGTTCTTGGTTTCACTGTACAAGCCCACAGATTCCTCTCTTGAGAGCTAGCCCTTCTGCAACTAATCCTTATTGGATGGATTTAGCTGAAAAGGATGTAGTTCCTGCTTTGGAACTGTTTTTTTTTTAACAATCAAAATACAAGACATACCGTTTATAAATGAAGGGGATGCTCTTTAACCAACTAGTGTCCAGTTATAGCTCTACCTGGACCAGAAAGCCCTGGCATTGTTATTTCACATCTTTATCATCACTCAGCTGGAACATTGCAATGCATTCTACACTGGCTGCCTTTGAAGATGACTTGGAAACTGCAGCTAGCACAGAATGCAGTGACCAAGAAATTGAGTAACTCAGATTTAATTTGCTATACTGGTTGTCATAAGCTTCTGGGCCAAAGTCATAGTGCTGGCCATCACCCATAAAACCATATATGGACAGCACAGGGATACATCAGGAGCCACCTTGACAAATTTGACTCTGGTCATCCAATCCAAACATCAAGAGAGGGCCTGGCTGAATGTCCTAACATTTTGGCGTATTCTGCCCAGGAAATACATTTGGCCCTGATTCTCCTTGCATTTCACAATGCCTTGAAGATCACATTGCTCAAGCATGCTTTGACCTTGGGAGATTTGTGGCAATTTATGTTATCATATTGCTATTACTTCATTTTTATAATGTTTCTTATTTTTGTATATACCCAAAGGCAGTACGATGGGCTATTTGCAAATATAATTTTAAAAAAGATAATAAACTGGTACATGCAGGCAGTGATAACTCTACACTACTGCCTGCAATGGGGGCCCTAGGCAAACCATGAAATAAGAGCCCACTCATAACAAATAATGCATTCTTTAATTTGATTCTTTTTCTTGGAATTTGACATCTACTTAAAATTGGTGCCCTTAACAAACACCACCTTTGCCTGTATACATGCATATAGTTCCCCTGAATGCATGCATACAGGAAAAAGGAATGACATACTCCTTATAGTGACTTTGGTTCTGTTCTGTCAGAGTACCAGCTGCAATCTACCCATTTGAACTGGCCCTTAAATTAACCAAAATGGAAGCAAGGATAGCATTAGGAAAATACAGAGCCCTTACTCTGGGCAGCAAAACTCTAGTGTAAAAGCAACAAAAATCCAGAGTTTCCCCCCAAATTAGGTTTCATTGCAAAGTATATCAAAATGTCAATTTATCTGTTTTGAAAAAGGAAAAAAGAATGAGGATATGTGAGAAGTAGTGTCAATTGCTTTGGTTTCCAGAGGAAAAAAGGAAGAAATTGAATGGACACAAATGAGAGTAAAAGATAAACTATTTATGTCTCAGCTTCCCTTTGCTTTGATTGGACACAGATGGAGGGACTACAATCCAAAGATAACACTACCATCAGCTCCAGAATGTAAAAAGAACTACCAGCTAGTTCTTTTTAGATACAGAATCACAGAGTTGGAAGTGACGTAATAGGTCATCAAATCCAGTCCCCTGCCCACTGTAGGATTCATCATGCCATCCCCGATAGATGACTATCCAGTTTTTGTTTGGAAACCTCCAGTGAAGGGGAAGAAACGACTCCATGTAGTAACCTAGTCAATCGATTAACAGCTCTTCTTGTTAAGAAGTTCTTCCTAATATCTAATCTGTATCTACATTCTCGAAGTTCCATCCCATTAGTTCTAGTCTTGTCCTCTAGAGCAGTGTTTCTCAACCTGGCTGGAGAATTCTGGGAGTTGAAATCCACACATCTTAAAGTTGCTGAGGTGAGAAGCGCTGCTGTGGAGCAAGTCAGAATAAGTCCAAACTGTCTACAATGTGACAGCCCTTCAGACACTTGAAGACATCATGTCCCTCTCAACCTTCTCTTCTGAAAGCTAAATGTGAGCATAGGATTCGGTTTCCAGTCCTTTCACCATCTTGGTAGCCCTGCTCTGGACTTGCTCCAGTTTATCAATGTCTTTTTGGAACTGTGGTGTGCAGAGCCAAAAACAATATTCTAAGTGAGGATTGGCCAAGCAGAGCAGAGCAGGATAATTACTTCCCAAGATCCGGACCCTATGCTTCTCTTGATGCCCTTCAAGATGTTAGCCTGCTTTGCATCTGCATTACGCTGAAGGATGCTACTGTATAGCAAGGGTGGCAAGCTTATAACTCTTAAGAGTTACAATCCCAATTACATCTGGTAGACTTCATTTGCCATAGAAAGATGTAAGGAGGAAGAGGAACTCTGAATCAAAATCAGAGGGATGGAGGAATTCTAGGGTATTGCAGACTTAGGTAGCAAAACATTCAGAAATTCTTATATAACAAAGAAAAGAGCTCTGTGCCAGTGATGGCTTTGTACTATTTCTTAGAAAATCCACTTACAATATAAAGGTTATATACAATTAGTTTGAAAGGATAGTACCACAAGGCATTGATTACATTAGGAAATATAATGAACCATACAGTGACCTCAGTAATTCCTTCTTAGTAGGAAGCTTAGTAATAGCAGATGAGCTTCCTCTTGTTTGAGATTTGATGGGGAAGGTCTACACTTTGTATGATCTAGGGCAGGGGTTTTCAAACTATGGCCCGCAGGCCAGATATGGCTCGCCAGGGTCATTTATCCGGCCCGCCCACCTGATTGGCCACCAATCAGAATCTGTCTGTCAGAAGCAGAAGTGTCAGGGCTGTGTCGGAGCTGCAGGCGATGAACAAGGAGGGAGATCGCAGAGCCGGACTATTCTACATGACAGGTGTGCCGGGTCCAGCAGCTCTCCTCCTCTCCTCAAACTATAGTCCAGCCCCCCAACATTCTGAGGGACTGTGAACTGGCCCCCTGTTTAAAAAGTTTGAGGACCTCTGATCTAGAGGATCTAGATGCACTTTTTGTGGCAGACCACAGCCTGTGATCCAAAGTAGACAGAAAAACACACAAAACTTTAATATCCAATGTACAGTATATGGAAGCAGACAAATTATCTTGACAAAAATCCCCATCACATTCACAAACTTTGAGACAGACCCCTGTATTGATTTATCATTTCAACTTCATATGGTAGCACTTGTCCCATACCCAGCATGATTATCTATTAATGCGGGGGAGGGGAGGGGGTAGAATGTCATCTAACATTTTTTAAAGCAAAAGAGAAAGTGAGAGGTACAAATGGCGCAGGTATGATTGTTGTAAACTGTAGATTATTTTGAAGATTAGCTATTATGCGTGACGGGGCCTTGCCTGTAGAATATAATCCTTTTCATAATGCCTAAATAGGACTTTGCTTTCTTTTAGTTTGTTCTATGTTAAGTCGCATCCTGCCCCACACAAAATCTCTATTCAGTCTTGTTTCCCACTTTTTCTTCCCTTCTCATTGCATCTGCCCATTCTTCTTTTCCCATCTCCATGTTTTTCTTTGTTGCTGCAGCTAAAGCAAGAGTTTGTGTGTTCATGTGTGTGGGAGTAGTTGTGTGTGAGAGAAAGAGCGTTTTGTATATATAAATAGGGGATCCATTAATTTTATGAACCTTATCTAAACTTATTTTACGGCCAATTCATATTAATAATATGAATTATTATACTGTATGTATATAGGTACTTATAGGCATAAAAATAAGAAATGGATCACATGCACACATTTATTGACAGGAAGAGCTGACAATGCAAGAATGGAGAAAAGAACATTACATGGGAATTTGATCTGTGTTTATAATTAATTTCTGTCTCTTTTTTGGGAGGGCGTAACATTGCAGGATATGAAACCTGTCTAAATAACACCTGAATTTTGACAACATCACTGCCCAAAATATAACATACATCACTATCATGTGTTGCATGAAGAAAATAACCAAGCGCTGCTTTGGTCAAGAACAAGAATGGGCCAGCTTTGTAGTCCAAAGCCATACTTTCTGTAATTTTCTTCATCATGTTTAGTCCAGGGTTTTGTTGTTGTTATTGCCTTTTGTTTCAATGTGTTGTATTTTCATAACAATAACCTGTTAAGCCTTGTGGAAGCTTAATCCGTTCTATTCCCCATTGTTACAAAAAATGGAAAAATAGCATGCCAATGAAAATCAGCAATTTTGCAACTGGATTTCAGTGTTCATATCTGTATTCTTTTCATTGCATAGTACTTGCTCTTAATTATTCTGTGAGAATACATATATTTTATTTTATTTTTATTTTATTTATTTATTTTATTTGTCAGATTGATCAAACATGACTCTGGGCAGCGTACAATGAAGTCAGCTGAAGCAAAACAACAGTTAAAAGCAGACCCAAGTGCAAATGAAAATAAAATTAAAAAATGGAAAGCATATGGAAAGCATTGTGAGCCAGCTTTAGAGCCCTCTGTAGAAGTAGGATTTTTTTTTCTCACAATAGCACCCCTAATTTGGCAGCCCAATGATAATTCAAGCAGTGGGCAATTTACTCATTCCTAACTGCTCTATGGGGGCATTTGCTCCAAGAGGGCACTTGAAGCCATAGTTCATGATCACAGTCCTACATACCTTTTTGCCTGTATTATGAATCTTCCTTTGCTTTTACAAGTCTGCTCCCTAGCCAAAATAACAGAGGTCTGAATGCCTTATGAGCTGAGCTGCATGGCAACAGGCTGAAGATGTGCAGACTCATTCCCTGACATACACTGTTGATCTACGCTGGAGGAGTATGTGGGTGGCAACGAATACCTGGTGATTAAGATGAATTTTATGAATCTGCTGCAAATCTAGAGCAAACATGTCCATAAACATTCTCCTTCCAGAATGGATATGCATAGTGGGAACCTGATTAATACTACCACTCAGGTATACATTTCAAGTAATACACAGCTTTTTATTAATTTCACCGTGGATTTAATATTAGAGAAAATAATCTTTGTGGCATGTGTGGTAAGAAAAGGGCATGTTTGAAGACAATCAGTAACATAAATGGAGAGAGGATCATGCTCTCTCCATGCACCATCACGGTCATTGTCACTGTGCACTTTCATGGTCATGAATCTTTCTTTCCCTGGATATAAATGCATCTGAAAAAACATATCAGTATTAAACTTTACAGTGCACAAAATATTCCCAGCCTTGGTTCTCACTTGATTCTGAAAGTTCTGCACAGGTAAGTTCACCCAAGATCACCTTCTACATAAGACAGGGGCTATCTCTCTTATCCACACGTATATACAACAATCTGCACTACCGATTCATAGAAGAAGCAGGCAATAAATGAACTGTCGTAAACAGGAGTGTGCAAATTGGCTTAATTTGTTCAGAATGTTCAAAAATTTGGCAAATTCTGTTTGGCCATCTGAATCAACTTGGGCCAGATCAGAACATTAAAATGTATGTATTCAGGCATAGAAAACATCCACATGGATTAACCTGATTGAGATGCATTTGATTTGCCAAAACAATCCAACATTCTGAATTTATCTAAATCAGTCAAAATTGAGATGTGGTGTCAAATATTTGCAAAAGCTGAAAAAGAAGCTGCATCATAGCAAATCAGATAATTGGTCCTCTAACTCTGCATTGTCTGATTCTCAGTTTTCCAGAGTCAAAGAAAGAACTCTTGGTGATACGGGGAACTGAAACTGACACTTATTAAAAGTAAAACTTACAATGATAAGTTAGAAAGGGCCACTTAGGCAATTGATTATATTATCCTATTCATTGCAGCAATCCAAATTAAAGCATTCATGAGAGATGCCTGTCCTCCTGTATATGAATACATTCAGGGAACACTCACCAGTTCGTTCTATAATTGTTTCCACCATTGAAATGTTCTTCCAATTAGGGTTTTTTTCCCCCTGCATTAAATCAGAATTTGCTTTCATGTAACTTTAGAACATGTCTTCCATCCTGCAATGATAGGTCTTGATCTCTAGGTACTTAAAAATGCTATCATGTCCCCACTCTGGAATTGCAGCAGGTAAGGGGCTGTGGTGCTATCATGTCATTGCAAGTGGTCAGCAACAGTTTCATGCTTTGAAGCAAGTAGAGGTATTACATTTTTTGGTATATAAAGCCTATAAAAAGGCTTACAATAATGTCTCTATTTTTCCCTTTACAATCAACCAAAAACTGTACATCTGCAACATGGTGGTTTGTCTCTGTCAATAGTATAATTTTCAAAGTTCAGAGCTGCAAAAAAGAAGGTTGGGGTCTTCATGCAACCTGCAGACTGTAGGTTGCTCATCCATCGTATAGGTTTTATCTTCCAGCTCAGCAGAATGTTTAATTTATCGTTCTTACCATTAATCCCATTTTCCAGTAAGATTTAATGTACATGATAAATTCAGTTACCAGTATATTAGCTGTAGTGAAGTTAAAATACAGATGCCAAATATGTGAAAACAGAAATATTAGCTTCCATTTCACAATAAAACCAAAGGAATTCCAATTAATTTATTATAGTATTTTGCTCTATATTTCACTCATCTACTCATAATTAGGTAGGAAATATATATATTTTAAGGCAGGTCTTTTTTTCACCAAAAATGTGCAGTAGGCCTTTCTGTTCAGGCAACTAACACTGCTGAAAAAAATGATAGTGGATCACACTGAAAAGGTGTAAATTGAAGATTAATTTTCCTAAAGGTTTTTAGAGATTTAATAAGTATTACTAAGGTTACAGAGCTCTAGGTGCATTTTGTCTAGCTGCCTTCCCTTGCCTTCCTTTTTTGTGTATGAAAGGAGGCTGCATGTTTTCATTTTCCAGGCAACCTGTTTCTGTGCTAAAGGGCTATCACATCCCTCTATGACAAACTCATATTTTAATCATACAATGCAACATAAATATTTGGTTCCTTGCTTGATTATTTGTTTAAAAGGTCTTTAGGCTGCCCATCAAGAAATCTTCAAGTTGGATGCTGAAACAAGACTTTAAAAAATAATAACCAAATGTATATTAAAATCAGTTATATAAAGGCTCTGTTTGCACAACATGGCTAACTTAATGATATCTTCTTCCAATCAATTCACCCATTTTCATATGCCAACAGCACACAATCCAAGATAAATAGTTGGTAGATGGGAATTTTTTGCCACCCAGTTCACTAAACAGAGTATCTGAATGCTATCATTCCTTCACGTAAATTAAAATGTACTGTGGAATTTGTTAAGTTTGTCCCTTACCCCCTTCCTATATTTAATATGGTATTGGAATATTGGCCACTGCAATTAGCCAATCAAAAGAAATATTAGCTATGGAGAGAGCTGGAGTAGATCATATGTTGTTTTTGTATGCAGATGATATTCTGGGTATTATTGATAATAATCAAAATTCTTTACCTAAATCTGTTAATATTGTACAAAGGTTTGGTAAACTATTAGGTTATTCAATTTACTGGAATAAAACTAAGATACAGTGGAACCTCGGAATACGAATTTAATGCGTTCCGTGACTCTGGGCGTATCCCGAGTTGGTCGTAACCCGACGCAAATTTCCCCATAGGGTTCAATGTAAATCCGGTTAATCCATTCCGCCCTCCAAATTTGGTCACACCCCGAAGCAAATTTTCCCATAAGGTTCAATGTAATTACCGTTAATCCATTCTGGGGTCCGCGGACCACGTGTCAGGGGCGGGAGAATGGCCGGGCGCAGCGGGAGGGTGGCCGGGCGCGGCGCAGCGCGGCAGGAGGGTGGCCGGGCGCGGCGTGGCACGGTGGGAGGGCGCCGGGCACAGCGTGGTGGGAGAGCGGCCGGGCGGGGCACTGCGCAGCGCAGCGGGGCGGGAGAACGGCCAGGCACGGCGCAGCACAGCAGGAGAATGGCCGGGCGCCACGCGGCGCAGTGGGAAAACAGCCGCGGACCACATGTCAGGGGCAGAAAAATGGCCGCGGACCATGTGTCAGGGCGGAAAAATGACCGTACCCCGAGGCAGAGTTTGCACATCGAGGTAAATTTTTGCAGCCGGAGCTGGTCGTAACCCAAAAATTTCGTTAGTATAGGCGTTCGTATCCCGAGGCACCACTGTACTTCTACTTGCATCACAGGTATCTATGGACATTTGTAAAACAATTGTGATTTGTTTATTGTTCAATACACAAAACAGAGTTGGAACATCCTATTTTATCAAATCAGCATTTGATAAATCAGCTGCATTCTAAAGAATGTCTGCATATTCTTTTTTCATGATTATTGGACACCCTAGTGGATGTTCAGAAAGGTTCACTATCAGATTTTTTATTGTGGAGATGTAGTAAAATTGAAGGAACACATACGATTTGAAAGTGTCTTTGGTTGTCCCATTTTGGTTACATATATAAAATTGAAAAGAGAATTAAGGTTTAAAGATGTTAAGGTAAAATTAAATTATGTACCAAACACTTAGAAACATTTAGCTAGGGAAAAAATCTACAATCCTAAATGTAAAAACTTGGATCGAAGAAATGTATTCATTTTCAGCTTTGAACTGGACTTTTATAGATGTAATATGAAAAGAGTGATCAGTATGACTCATGTGGTAAAGGTTCAGTCTGTTGTTCAAAAAGTGAGCCGCTTTATAATGTGATTGTATTTTCTATACATGTTATGATATATTTTGCTTTATTTTAGTGTTTGAGTTACTTCCTTCTCTGTTTTCTTTTTCTTTCTTTTTTTCTTCTTTTTGTCTGTACCTTAGCAAATCAAAATAAAATAATAAAAATAATTTTAAAAAGCCTAGCCAGGAAACCCAGTTCACCTATATGTTCCCCTTTTTTTATTCTCCTATTTAGCCATAGTGATGGAGTGCCTAATAAAGCTCCATGGGGGGGGGGGGATTTCTAATGTTTGATTGGCCAGGCTGAAGTGGGTCCAGAAGGATGCATAGCATGAAGAGAAGGCTAGAAAGCCTTATTAATGGCCTCTCTACCAACAAAAACCACAGAGCCAAGGACAGCAAATGGACCATGTTGCTACTGCTTAAAGGCTGGACATGGACAGATTAATCAGGGAACTTCTAACCTTAACAGCCAAGGCTTCATTTTTACATACATACAAGCATATGTACTAACTAGACAACCCATGACCCATTGGGTCATTATTTCAGAGATATTTCCTTACCTAAACAGAGAAACAGAATGACCAAGGGCAAAAAAGCAGTGGGAATGTGAGCAACTTGCGACTTGCTGCTGGCTTCTCCATTGACTTTGCTTGTGGGAAGCTGGTAGGGAGCATCAGAAACCCTTCCTTCCTTCCTTCCTTCCTTCCTTCCTTCCTTCCTTCCTTCCTTCCTTCCTTCCTTCCCTCCCTCCCTCCCTTCCTTTCACTTCCCTTCTTCCTTACTCCCTCCTTCTCTCTTCCTTCCTTCCCTCCCTCCCTACCCTTCTTTCACTTCCCCCTTTCATTCCTTCATTTCCCCCTCTTCCTCCCTTCCTTCCCCTTCTTTCCTCCCTCCCTCCCTCCCTTCCTTTCTTCCTTCCTTCCTTCATTTCCACATATAATATAGGTTTGCCCTCCCCTCACAACCCTCAGGAGAGTCCCAATGAAGCCACCTCCTCCTCCTCCAACCATCCTCCTCCTCAGCCTGCCACTTTGGTGGGGAGAGGTGAAACCAAGGGAGCTGCAGAAAACTGTGAGGAAAACTGCACCCCATTTCCCATTACGATGTGTCACCAAGGGGCCCTCCCTTGAGGGAGGAAGAGGGCTCACCCATTGACCACCGCCCCCCTCCCCCAACCAGCCCTACCTCACCAGCAGGCATCCAAGTCACTCCCTTGTCCTTCCCTCAACGCCAACTGCCGTTGAGAAATTTCACATTTCTGCCCCAATTCCAAAGCAGCCAATTGCTGCTTGCCTGTCAGGCCTTGCCACTAGCTGATTGAGCACAGGGGACAGAGGGAGGCAGGAAAGAGGTCAGAAATACACCCATGATGATCACATGATCTGGGCTGACTGTTGCAGTGTAGTACTGAAGCAGCCAAAAATTTCCCAAATTTCAGTCCCACAGGAGTCAAGGATCCCGGATTTGGACACATTCTGTAAGTTGGCCCATTTGAGGTACCTTGGTTCAAATATTGTTGCCCTATGACACACCATTTTGCCCAGTTGAATGTTATAGACATGAGAGTTTTACTAGTATAAAGATATGCTTACTAGTGACATATAATAATAGCAACCTTTCCATATTTTTATCTGCATTCATCTTGACATATTTCTTATTCTATCTTTTATCTCTTTTCTGCCAGAGTATACAAAACACTTATTTTAAGAGATAGGGTTGTGATGTATGTCCAAGGATAGCATCAACATTTAGCATCATTGGGCAACAAGGAGGACCTCAACACACTTTGCTGACATATGTTTGGAGCAGTCTTTCATTCCTTCCCACACCAATAGTCATACCATATCAGGGCTTCAAAACCATCTCTAGAAAGTAGCAAAGAGATACAGAACTCTCTCTCTCTTTGTTGCCATCTATTGATTGTCAATCTTTTTGCAACCTAGATATCTCCTGGCCCTCCTTCCACCTCCACCCCAGTGAAGAGTTCCACCTGGAAGCTTGACTAATAGCCATTTTAATTCTTACAGTACCTTTGACCTAGGATCAAGCTAAAGCATTGTGGGGCATTAAAGTGCTGTTTTCCAGTCATTTCATCTTACTCCCTTCAAAGGAAATGATACTTTGTGGAGCACCTTGTCAAAATGAGTGCTGACCCTGCCTCTCTGATAACATGCTTTCTTAATTTACAGGATTGAGTATGCAAGGCATAGGCAAAGAACCACAGTTCCCAAGGCTGCAAAGAGACATGAACACACACACAAACACACTTTTTTTTCCAAATTCCTATCTAATTACCTTAAATTGGTGGATCGTTTCCCACCATTTAGAGGCTAACACTCAAAAGCAACAAGCCCTAAACTAGCCTTGGTGTAGTTAAAAAGAATAAAAACAAGAAAATTTCTCCCTACTAAACTGTAAATAGGATGAGGGGGAAGGCTTCCCATAAAATTCTTACCAACCCCCTCCTCAGTGTACTGTAGGATCTAAAATCAAAGCCTCTGGTTGAATACCAGTGAAGGGGAGCTGACCATCTCTCTGTGTAATTGGTTCCACTGCTCTTACTGTCAGGATGTTTTTTCTAACATTCATGCTGCCTTCCTGTAACTTAAATCCATTAAATCCATTATTCTGGGATGAAAGGGAACAGGTCTTGACTTTCTTCTATGTGAAATACTTTCAAGTATTTGAAGAGTGCTATTATAGCCTCCATCAGTAGTCTTTTCTCATGGCTAAACATACCTAGCTCCTCTAGTCTCTCTTCATACAGCTTAATTTCAAGTCTTCTGATTGTATTTAATGTCCTTCTCTGAATGTTTCATAAAGTGTTGTGCCCAGAACTGGACACAGTACTCAGTGAAATCTACCCAAAACAAAATAGAGTGAAATAATTAGTTCACATACTCTGGTGTTAGCTATCCCACTCTGATTTGTATCATATGGAAATTTGCTAAGCATTCTCTCTACTTGTGTCCAAATCAGAGAACCTAGCACAGAACCTTGTTGCAACCCAGTTAGTACTTGTTTCCAATTTAATGAGGAATGAGAGTACTCTTGAGTACAATTTTCAAGCCAACTATACTATGTATCTAAAGTGTTAGGCCATCCAGCCCACACTTACTTAGCTTGTTGACCATATAAAATGGAATACTTTGCCAGATGTTGCCAAACAAGGTACATTTGGTCCATAACATTTCTACAATCTAGTAAGGAAATTACCAAATCCAAAGAGAGAGAGAGATAAGGTTAATCTAGCAAAATTTGTTTCTTACAAATCATTGTTGACTTCTGGTAATTATTCAATCATTTTTAAGTTGCTTCTCTGTTTATGAGTTGCATTAGAATCTTCTCATGACTCAGTCAGACTGACTGCTGTCTAGATAGTTGAATTTTCCTTTTTCTTCTTCTTGAAAATGCAGACAATATATGCTTTCCTACAGGCATCTGCCACTTAGTTCTTTCAGATTTCTAAAATATAATATATAAGATTTCAGCCAGATCATCAGCTAGTTTCTTCAGCACCCTGGAATGAAAATCATCTGGTCCTTCTGGGGATTTAAACTAATTCTATACATCTTTCAAGTTTTAATCCTGTCCCTGCAACCTGCTCTTCACAATTTCCTAATAGAACTTACAATTTTCTGTTGCAGAAAGATTGAATCAAAATAGGAGAGTAAGTACCTTCCTTTTTTTCCTGCTAGATTTTGCCTTCTTCACTGAGTAGCTGGCATGCTCTTTTCCTTTTATTTTAACCATATCTAAAGTATTTCTTTTTGTTATTCTGAACACCCTTCACTAATCTAAATTCATTCTCAGCTTTCACTTTCCTGACAACAGTTCCAGGCTGTCTGTACTCTTTCTTTGTGACTGGGCCCTCCTTACACCTCTGTATGTGCCATTTTTTTCATAAAACTTCATTAATTGTGTGTGTGTGTGTGTTGGTATATGTAGCTACATTTTCTTCTTTAGTAGAACTCCCCTATAGACTGTGGAAGAAGCATTATTCTAGGTATGCACTTTCTCTCACTCAGGTCCTGAGGCAGGATAGGCAAGCAAAAAGCAATGAATGGGGTTGGGTCCAGGATATATAACCTGCATCACCATTGTTCAGTTGCAGTTACACCCCCACTGTGCATATTACCAGGTAGTACTGGGACACAGTATTACAACTCTGTGATTTTGAATAATAAATTACTGATTTTGAACACTTTTCAGAGGACCTTTAGAAATGAAAATAACTTTTGAAAGTGGATGTCAGAGGAGAACAAAGAAATAGCAGCTTGAACAGCAAGGAAAAAAATTACCAAGGCCTGACAGTTATTTTATTACAGTGGAAAGAAAGAGATCTGATACTCAGTTTTATCAATCAAGCTCACAGCAACCACAAACATCCACCTCTCTTTATATTATAGATCATACAGATGTAATCATGACTTTTACACATGAGATGTAACATAGCTTGAAATACCAGCAGAGAAAAACAAAGGCACCAAGACCGTAAATGATGTTGGTCTCTGGAGTATTTTGACTGAAGAAGAGACTTCCTTCTGAATACAAAAGGAGTGTCAACTCAAAATTAAAGCAGGCATTCCAATACCAAATTAGGTATTTAATTCATCAAGATGGTAACAAATGGAATAACGAGTAGCTAGCATACTCTCTTACAACTGGTTATGTTTATTTCATTGCCTGCAAGCTCTTCCCAGCATCAACAGTCAGACGGGCTAGTCACAAGCTTGATGATTCACACGCTCTCATTAGAATTCAGAATCATGAAAACGTTGACGTTAGTAGAACAAAGCAATGCATGTTAGCCTTGGATTCACACTTGGGGGAAGATATGAAAAAAGAGCAAGAGTACCAAACACATGTTATTAATCATGTTATAATGGTTGTATACCCATTAGTAGAACATGGATTAACTTTTAGAGGAAGCACATTTTGCTCCTAACAAAACAATCATTTCTTGACTTGATAGAACTCATTGCTAAATCTGATTTGTTTCTAACCATACTAAACATGCTAGCCATATTAACATGGAAGTAATGGACACAGTAAGTCTCCAAACCTGTCTAAAAGAGCATGAATTCATGCAGGATTATGGCTAGAAAAGTAAGAAAATCTGTTTTGGAGGGCCTGAGGAAAGCAAGGTACTTCAGTTGCCTATTGACTCTACACCAGACCTTTCACATATAGTTTTGTTAACTGTAACTGTAAAATATGTATCTCTCAAATACAGCTTTCCCACTGAATGCTTTCTAACTTCCTGTGAATTAGAAAATCACAGAAGTGAAAGTATGGACAAAAAAGTACTCAGTTATCTATGCAAAGATTGTAAGAAGGCAGTCAGATGATAATTTTGCTAACATGTCAGGAAGCATGCAGCAAAAACGTCTAGGAAAATAATAAGTATGCTATATGTCTTTTCCATGTGTAGGACATTTATTAAATCTTGTAGGCCAAACTGCTTAGATACAGCAATTATATATGAAAAATTGTACTAACTTTCCATTTGCTTGATTTAGATGTCATAGAAACCATTTGTGTGAAGGTGTAAAACTTCTAATGAAAGAATATCTTTATTACGTTAATGTTAACCTTGTTGGGGAGCTAAAGCAATCCCATGGTTTTATTTACCAGTGGCTGTAGCTCTTAAAGGACAAAGGAGACCAAGTTTCATGTCCAGCCTCAGCCATGGAAACTCACTGAGTGACAACAAGCCAGTCGCTCTTCTTTAGCAATCTACTTCACAGAGCTGCTGTCATGGGGATAAAATAATGTAAGCTGGCCTGAGGAAAGATGGAATAGAAATATTTATTTATTTATTTATTTATTTAATAGACTTGTCCCTGCCCATCTCCCCACAATGGGGGACTCTGGGCGGCTTACATGATTAAAAGTTATAAAAGAACCACACTTACAGAGATAAAAAGGCTAAAAATTCCAAGAGGCCAACAGAGGCCACACCAGGCCACTAAGGGGCTAGCCAACCCCATTTCTGACATCCTCCCTCCCCGCCCCAGGCCAGATGGCAGAGCCAAGTCTTCAAATCCCTCTGAAAGGCCTGGAGTGAGGGGGCCTGTCTCACCTCCAGGGTCAAGATGTTCCAAAGGGCGGGGGCTACAGCAGAGAAGGCCCGCCTTCTGGACCCAGCTAATTGAAGTTCTTTTACCGCGGGGGTCCGGAGCATGCCCTCTCTGTGAGATTGGGTGGGATGGGTTAAAATCGTGGGGGCGAGGCGGTCCTTCAGGTAACCTGGCCCCATGCCATGTAGGGCTTTAAAGGTGATAACCAACACCTTGAATTGGGACCCGGTACCCAATGCAGCTCATGGAGCAAAGGTGTTATATGGGTCCTTCTTCAGGCCACAAAAATTGCTCACGCGGCTGCATTCTGGGCCAGCTGAAGCTTCCGGATACTCTTCAAGGGTAGCCCCATGTAGAGCGCATTGCAATAGTCTATATATAAGAAATATAAGAAATAAATAAAATTATTCAGTGAAGGGTATTTATCCCATCAAGATTTGTATCAAGTTATCATCAAAGATAAATTCAGTTGGCTTTCCAAAATGTAAAAAACATCATGCAGCTCTTTTTAAATATAACAGCAAACTGTTTAGAAGAAATATCATTTTCAAAGCTGATAGAGATCAATAATTAACTGCAACAACAATGCTACAATAAAGAGTTTCTATTATATGCATAGAAAATGATAATCTTCATAACTCCTTATTATGACATCATCAATGACTTTATTTTCCAAAATAACAAAATAGACATGGTGCAGGTTGCATTACTTCTTCAATGCAGTGCTGCTGAATTGTGTACTGGTCTGGTGTTTCTGTACATTAGCAGTTTTGAAAATGTTTAAGTGAGAAATTGTAATGTAATGTAATGTAATGTATTTTCAGTTACGATACTTATTGACAGAATTTATATGGCTGCCCAACTCAAATAATGCAACTCAGGGTGGCCTACAAGAAATGATCAGGATAAAAATGACAATCAACAATAAACAATAAGAAGAATATGTGACCTGGCTCAAATTCATGCACTTGCCTATGGAAACTCATCTCAGCCCTAACATTTGGGGAAATAGCCATATTTTTAAATGGTTCAGGGCCATCCAAATATTTGGACAGGGGGCAGATCATTCCAAAGAACAGTCACTGCTATTGGAGAAGTATGCTCTCTGGGTCTCATCAGGTGGCACTGTTTCAAAAAAGAGAACATGTGCCACCCTATTATAGTAAGTTGGATGGACAGATGTCTCTACGGAGATCCTAATGCAAGTAGGATTTTTGCAACATAACTATTTTTGTTAGAAGATTAACTATTCATTGCATCCTTGCTGAGAATAAATAAAAACAAAAGTTTCTTATTTCTATTTGCAATCTGTAATGCTGTGGGGCCTCATGTTTCACATATAGTTTAAGGCCCTAGCATATCTTACATCTGGTCCTGGCTGGGAAACTTTCTTTCCAGTCTAAATCCAAGACAAAAGACGGACATAACCAACCATCCAGCTATCCTGTAGGCATAATTTTTGTATCGAGAAGGGTTCAGAGGACAAGGTTATAAATGCAAGTAACCTATATGGTAGATATATTTTAGATTGTACTCTTAAGACCAGTGAGACTCTGTCTCTTTAAAGTTAAGGTGATTTACACAGTTTCCTTCGTAAAAAATGGTCTCCAAATTCTCTGCATGTAAAAGTAAGACAATATTCATATTAACAGATAAATAATTGATGTTCATAAAATTTTAGTCATCTCCAGAGAACAAATTGACAGTTCAGTGTTATTGATCCACTGGATGGCACTATATTCTCCAAATCATTTTTGGAAGTTTGTGTTAGATTTATATCCGGCTTTTATTTATGTATGTATGTATGTATGTATGTATGTATTTATCAAATTTATATGGCCACCCATCTCACAAAAAGGAGCTTAAGGAGCAATCCCTTCACTTCTTTCCCCCTTCTTCTCTGTGAGGTATGTTGTGCTGAAAGAGTCATCCAGTGACTTTCCATAGCTAATGGCAGACTTGAATCTGGGTCTTCTCAATCTTAATCTAGCACTTTAGACATGATACTACTTCAGCCTGTGTAGTACCTGTTCTAGACTAATTTCAATCCTAGTGCTTTCAAAATACAGGTATTGAGGAACATGAGAATTTCACTGTGCCATTTATGGTGTTTAACATCTGTGTGAAGCTACCAGAAAGATTTTGCAAGGATTTCAAAAGCCCTACATGGCATGGGACCAGGTTACCCGAGGGACCATCTCATTCCCATTATATCAACCCATACCACTCGGTCAGGCAGAGAAGGTATGTTGTGGACCCCATCCACAAAAGAATGTTGACTGGCGGGGCCCAAGAAGAGAACCTTCTCTGCTGTTTCCCCCGCCCTATGGAACACTCTTCCTCCAGAGGTGAGGCAGGCCCCCACTCTCCCGGCCTTCCAGAAGGGGTTGAAGACCTGGCTCTGCTAACTCGCATGGGGTGGAAGAGGGGTAACCAACCCTCAGGTGGTTAGCACCCTGAAGAGGCTCCCATAGACAATAACTTTTCATTTACCATCTATTCCTTGTAATACATTATTTATTTAAGAACTCTGATTTACTGTATTTTAATTAGTATTTATTCTTGTTTTTATTGTAAACTGCCCAGAGCCACTCTTTGAGTGAAATTGGTGGTGATTAAATATATATATAAATATATATATAAAAATAAATATTTAGGATGTCATCTGAGTTAAGGGAAACCATGTAGGTGCTGGCTCACTATCTGCAAACAGTAGTAACTTGGGTGAGGGTGAGTAAGACTGAAATCCCAGCAAGACAGAAGACATTTGAGTGGTAGAGTCTGGATCTGGGAACTGAGTAAACAATCTGTTCAGGATGAGATTGTTGAGGAAGTTTGCTGTGCAGGAATATTCCTTTATCCTACTTTGACACTGGAGAGACAGACAAACTTAGTCACACAGAGTTCTTGATGTAGATGTAGATCCATCTACAACCATTTTTAAACAGGAATGGATCAGCTATTGTGACTTATGGTTTGGCAATCTCCTATTTGAATTATTATAATGTGCTGTGTATGAGTCTTCCCTTGAAGAGAATCCAGAACTAGAACCACAAGAAAATGCTGCCAGGAAGCCAATAGGAACAACTTTCATATAATAGTGACCTTGCATTAGCTGTATGTTCATTTCTGAGATGAATTCAATATGCTGGCATTAACCTGCAAAGCAAAGCTGTAAATAGTTTGGACCTACCTGACTCTTACTTATCTGGGGTTGTTGTTGTCGCTTGTGCCTTCAAGTCACTATTGAGTCCTGGCGACTGCCTGGACAGGTCCCTGCAGTTTTCTTGGCAAGATTTCAGAAGTGGTTTGCCATTGCCTCCTTCCTAGGGCTGAGAGAGAATGACTGGCCCAAGGTCACCTGTTGGCTTTGTACCTAAGGCAGGACTAGAACTCATGGTATCCCGGTTTCTAGCCTGATTCCTTAACCACTACATCAAACTGACTCTCATACCTTTGAGTCACTGTTGACTCTTGGCGACTGCCTGGACTAGTCCCTGCACTTTTCTTGGCAAGGTTTTTTGGAAGTGATTTGCCATTGCCTCCTTCCCAGGGCTGAGAGAGAGTGATTGGCCCAAGGTCACCCAGCTGGCTTCATGCCTAAGGTGGGACTAGAACTCAGGTCTCCTGGTTTCTAGCCCGATGCCTTAACCACTACACCAAACTGGGTCTCATTTATGTGTTAGACCAGGGTTATTATAAAGACAGATCCATCATAAATGAGTGTATGTCACTGATCAAATTCATCAGTTATATTAGGTACTGTAGCTGTAATATAAGGTCCTGATATTTCTAAGACATATATATCTGCTACAGTATTCCCATTTTGACCTCCCATTCTTTGTTAAATATCTGCTGTCTTTAAGAGATGGTTTAATTACAAATTCAAAGCTTGTAAAATGTTTGCTGTGAAGAATGTGAAACAAAAGTGTACAATTATATGTCTTCAGAAAAGCTTTCCAGTCAGCGATGGTTACAAGATTAAGTTATCTTGTCCAAGTCCAACTTCTAGAATAAGACTTTGTCATTGCATTCTATAGCCCTTATCCCTGTTAAACTAGGTTACTTTCAGAATGGTCATTAAAATATTTTCAGATTTGAAGGCACCTTTATTGCAGTTTGGCTACTGGTGAAAAATAGTAACCTATGCTGATTTAATCTTTATGTCCATAAATTTCTCAAATTAATTTTTTCCATTCTTCATTCTCAAAATCAGGAACTGAAGTTCAATTACAGTGTAATCTTATATACCTATTGAGAAATTGAGTTCAATCAGACATACCTAAATGGAGGTTATAGGATATCAGTCTCTCTCTCTCTCTCTCTCTCTCTCTCTCTCTCTCTCTCTCCATACATACATACATACATACATACATACATGTACTTCCATAAGTCCCTCATATTTTGTCTTTATTCTTATTCAAATGAATAAGATATATGGAGTTATGTGCACTGTTTTCAAGGTCTTCAGATTTGTCCTCTTTCCCAATCCTGCTGGTTTATGTAATAAAAACTAAAAGGAGTTCAGCTGCACAATCATAGATGTATTTGCTTTTTTTTGTACAGAGAACAGTAACACTCTAAATTTTACTTGCATTCAAAAGTTTGTGAGAACACATACACATATATCTTGTCAAGATTGGGAATGTAACAGGTAAGGCTGGCTTACAGAGAGCCTTACAGTGGGAACACTCATCTGTGCCTCTTACACACACTAATTTTGTCTGCTGAATGTGTAGTGTTGAACAAGGTCCTGGTGATAATCTTGATCAGAATTTGATTGTGGGGAAATGTGATAGCTGTTTTCAAGACTATCTGAAAGACTGTCATGCAGAAGACAGACCAGAACTATTAGGAGTTGTTTCAGAAGACAGGGCAAGAAATAATGGGTTTAAATTACAAGCATGTAGATTCTAGTGGACACCAGGAAATGTTCAACAATGGAACAGAATGCTTTGAGAAGTGGTGGACTCTCCTTTGCTGGGGATATTTTAAAAAAACAAACTGGTGGTCCTTTTGTCAGGATTGTGCAATAGTAGATTACTGAACTGGGCAGAACTTTGGACTTTAAGATCCTTTCCAACCCTGTCTTCTGTAATTGTATAGTTCTATTTTTAGTTTAACAGAGGTTCTTTCCTCTTGTCTCCTATCTGTATTTAGAAGAGAAGGGAATATTTTTTATTTTAAATAATTTTTAAATAATTTAAAAAACAAAATTATCTTACATAACATCTATGAGATGCACTGGAAAATTTCTGTGATGTGGCTACTTTGGTGCTTCCATTTTAGATTTCATATATTTCCAAATTCAAGTGCCATGAATATGTGTGGACAGTTTTCAGCAGATATAATAAGAGAACCAGAATAAGAAGACTAAGGGTCCGCATTTAGTCCCAAACAAACTAGTGTCCCATTAAAAAAAAAAAATGCTGTCAATAGTGTTTCAAGCATCTCCTTACAAGGGACAAAAGTTGATTACCTAGCAAAGTCCAAGCAATTTTTTTCTAGATACAACCTCCTTTTCGGTGTTTCAGCTGATGAGCTTATTGGTTTATCTCCTGTCATACCAAGTGCAGTGTTGTATAATACAATTACTTTGGATTACGAAGGCTATTGTTTCCAGCATTACTGAGAATGAGCCCTATTAAAAGGCTGGGAGACAATCTGGTCACATTAATCAGGCCAGTAAAAGGGCACTACCTGGAGGATTTATGATCATTTTAAGAGCTCTTTTACAGAAGGAACCTTAAAAATGGTTTCCCCGCAATACAATTAAATGGTTTGCTCTCCAGCTAATAAAGAGAACAGCAGACATCAGATAGCAAAGCATGCCTGAGGCTGTTAGGTTTCATCAGATAAGGAAAGCTGGTTCTGCTACATGTTCAATAGTGAATTTTGACAAAAATGTTGGATTTTGTAAAAAGATTCTTCAGTATCTCAGAAGGGATAATCTTCAGCTAGATAGTTGCCACTTGGAAGTAAGGTGCTGCCTTACAGATTTAAGGTCCCAAAATATAGCACACCTTGGGCACTTACTATATAAGCAGAGAATTTTTTTGAGAATTTACTAGCAAACCAGTTCATTTTCCTTTTTTTGAACTTTTCCCCAAAGCTTGATTTTGATTAGTGCTGGTGACACTATATTTACAGTGAGGATATATGGCAAAGCATTAATAGAAGATATTCTACAATTGTGGTAAATGTTTTTATTTACTGGAAATGTTTTAACAGCTAGACTAAGATTTTAAACTATAGAGGCCAATGTGTTTGATCAATCATAGCACTTCCCAAAAAAGCTGTGCCACTCATGTTTCAGTTCCTGATCAAAGATTCCTTTTTTCAATCTTGTAACACAGCAGCCTTCCAGTGGAGGGCAATGTACACCTTCAGGAATTTGAGGCAGAAGTAGCATATGTAATGTTAGCTTTGATTTGAGCTTAACTCCTGATGATTTGCACGACCCATCCATGCAATTTTCTGGGCATCAGTGCAGAATGTTTGCTAGTGTATTTTTCCAGGATGGCTTTTTAAAGCTTTCCACAGAGCTTAGCTGTTTTTCTTCTCCCTTTTCTCCTCCTTCTTCTCCAAATATATCAAGTAAATATAACTCATGTCTCTCTTTAACACATACTCATGCATAAATATGCACCTCTTTTGTTTATTCAAACTAAAATTTGCATAAAAGCATCAACCAAATGTTGTTTGATTGTAGGAGGTTGGAGATATAGATGGAAACCTTCTATATTCTTGATACTTACAAGATGCCCTTACATGAATTAGTGACCCTGTTTTCAGTGCATCTTTAACCCAATCAGCATTAAATCAAATTAACGTACTACCATTTAGTGGTCATTTGGATATTTTGTAATAGCCATGTAGCATAATAAAAAGAATCCAGCATGAGTGACATTTGAAGATTATGGCTTGTATGTTCTTTAGATCTTGCTGTAAGCTACTTGAACTGGTTCTAATTAGTTTCTTCTCAAGATTGGATTCAAAGAGGTAGAAGTATTCATACAATCAGTTAATGGGTGGCAGAAGTTGTTAATTCCTAGAGGAAGGGCTTGGACTACCTGCCTTGAATTGCCAATGCAAGGAAGATTTCAACATAGCACCACCAATAGCTGCATTTATATAAATGCCCAGCCACCATAATTAGGTCAAATGGAATTAGGAGATGGGGCTCCTTACAGCATTTATACCTGTGGGAATATAATCAATACTGTCTGGCACTTGGTTTCCTAATGCTCTCTTCAGAACAGGAGTAAGTGATCTGTGGCTCCTCCTGATGCTAAACTACAATTCCCATCTCCCCTGACCATTGACCATAGTGAGTGGAGCTGATGGGATTTGGAATCTAACAATATCTAGAGGACTACCATAGTTTGATCTCTAGACAGTGTGACATTTATCCAATACACTGTAATTCAATCAAGCCCCTGACAATCTATAATGCAGAAGTTCACAGTAGATCGGAGGCCCACTAAGGAGTCATCTTGATCTCAGGGCTAACAATTCAAAATAACGTCACTGTAAAACATAGGCCATATGAAGTAACCTTGAGCTAACCAACAGAAATGAACATCTTTCAGGAATACACATAATTATCACAAGTATTCTTCTACAGGGATGTCCTGTTATGTCCCATAAGTCCCATATCTTTTAAGAGTCTTTCTTCCAATCCTTATCTGAAACTAGGGGGCAAAATTTAATCACGGCACATAAATAATCATCAAGTTGCAGTGTGATTTTAAATATACCTAGCTAAAGTAAATATAAAGTCTCTTTCAAGCCAAGCTTCATGACTCTTCATGACTTCATGGACATATCTATGTAGTTTTCTTGGCAACAATACAGAAGTGGTTTGCCAGTCTTCTTTCATACCATGGAAAGAAAGACCCTACCTCTACAGCAACATACATTGAAACGTGCTATCCGTCCCTTCAAATAAGATTTGATGAACAAATCAAATTAATCCTGAGGAGCACTAGAGAAGGGAGATTGGTAACTTTGGCACAAACTCCTTTCCAATTAAGTAAGCAATGGCTTCCTCTTGTCGTGATACATTTTACATAAATAGTTCTGTATCTCAAAACATGAATATATTCTGCCTGTACTAAGGTACAATACTTACTATCCTACTACAAACAGAAATCTCTCTATATCTGATTGACAGCTGCGTTGTAGCCTTTCCTATGTACGCACTTCTACAAAAACAAACCCATACCTCTGTTTATAAAAATGCTACAGGATAATTGGCTCCAGCTGTGGTCTTGGTCATTAAAAACTGCTGTAAAGCATTTTTCCTTAAAACATACTAGAATGCATCGGAAACAAAACATGCCACAGAAATGCATCACAGTGATATCATTATAATTACTCTCCTTTATTATCATTTGTCAATTTGAAAAAGGAGCCAGGAGTCACAAGTTACGCTAATTGGCACATTTGCTTTATTTTATTTTATTAAACAAACTGGGCTTGTATTCTCATTCTGTGTTTTTCCTTTTTCTCTTTTTTGCTTTGTTTGTTGTGTCTCCTATAGTTCATTCCATCATCACATTGAAATGGGGAGAAAAGAAAAATGTTTGTTCTTTTTTTTTCCTCTCTCTTAACTCACTCAATAGGTTTGGACTCCTCAGAGGAACATAACATTGCACACACACTTGGAACAGAGAAAAAGGGGGGGCAGGAGAGAGAGAAAGAGCGCACTCGTGGTGGGCAGACAAACACACACACGCGCAGATCAAACAATTCTGATACAGTGCAAGAATTTTCCCAAAATGATTGAATCATCATTACCAAAAAACTCGCCATAACAACACCAAGAAACAAAATGTTTAAGCCACACTGTTTGACTGGGATTTTTCCTGCTTTTTTTTTCTTTAAATGTTTGCCACACAGAGAGAAAAGGGGCGGAGGGGGCAGAAAGGGACAAAGAGGACAGACAGATTTACAGGTGAAAGTGGGAGAAGTAAGATTGGAACCAGGAAGGGAGGGAAGATACAGGAAAAAGGAGGGGGGAAGGGCAAGAGGAAGTCATTTCTTAATGTTCAGGCATTTTCTTGGTCCGCCTTGCTCTCATCTTCTTTCATTTCTTCCTGCAGGGCACTTTCAGAAGGTTTGGTTTCTTCTACAGCATCTATGAAGTATAAATATAAAATTGTCAGGAAAGGCATGAATTGAATTTGGTAGTTTTGTTATTTAAAAAAAGGAATGGCAGGAGTGCAAAAGAAACTATGTCCGGGGGCTGCATATAGTCTACCAGCATCACTTTTGTGATCATAGCATCCCTAAGATGCGTGAAGGCAAACTGTGGGTCTCTTTTTGCATGTTGGGTGAGTGGGGAGAGCGTTGGAAGGACAAAATGGGTGCATTAAACCTTGGTCATGGTCAAGGCATCATTTCACAGCTTAGAAAGCTTAAAATCACTCTCAACAGCCTTTACAGTACTTACTTTCAGAATGCCACCCTTGACATCCCATGTAAAATGATGCAACCCTGAAACTAATGGAAGCTGTTGAGCACCATCATCCATGGAATCTGAAAAGCTGCCAGAGCTCCCAAATTTTCATCATTGGCATTTAAGTGCCACTTTACCTTGCTTGATTAGCTCTTTTTTTGGCTTTTTTTTTTCCTTTTCTGTACAAAGAACCACATTTCTGTAGCAATTATTGCTTGCAGAGAAATTATCTTGCATTTCTTTCTACCAGTCATCAATGTGATGAAAGAGAACAAGTGTTTAGAAGAGGTGCAACTCCCAGATAAATGTAAAGAATCCTACCTGGATCTCTATACAGATGCTTCCAGTCAATGTTGATAATGCTGGGCTAGATGGGCAATCAAGTACCTCAGATAAATTAAATTCTGATATTCTTTTTTATGTTTATATATTTTGTAGAAGACAATGAAACCAGAATAATTTTTATAGTAAATTAATTATACTGACTAATATTAAAGTTTAAGGGAATGAGAGGCTAGCCTTTTCAGTAAACCAGACAAATTAAGCAACTAGCATTTCAATTTTCTAGAGAAAATATAGGAAAATAAAGGGAAAAATAGCCTGGAAAATTTACTCTGAATTAGAATAATCTAGTATGAAGAGTTCAATAAATGAAATTAAATTGGGAACAAGTCTTTGAACTAAGGGTCTTCTTTTGCATTTATTCCACTTAACAGTTCAGCTAAATTATCTCAAATTTTTTAGGAGGTCCACTTGGAACACTTATTCAGGTTTGGAATTTTTACTACATTTTTATTAATTTTAGACTCCCTAAATTTTACTTTGGAAATAATAGAAGACGACACTAACCTATAAAAACTATTTGCAAATTATGCCCCACCATACACATCCCCAAAACATCTGTTCTGCCATTACTGAATATAGGATTTTGGGCCAAGTTAGAACTAGCACTAAATAGCACTATCAAAACTGTATTATGCACATCATAAATAAAGTGTCTGATCCTTTCTGTGGATGCATTACAAGGACTTTTGTTGTTGTTGTTGTTGTTTTATATTGTTTTTTACTAGTTTCCCCTCTAAATATCTCAGTAAACTACATTTACTTTTAATAATCATTTCTGCCTATTTGTTTCTAATTGTAGATACATCTATACTTAGAGCACTATCAAAACTGTATTAAGCACATCATAAATAAAGTTTCACACAGCTTTCATGCTTTCAAGTACATGAAATCTAAGGGGAGTTCCAAATGTTGATACTCTAACTTCATCATGTAGTTCTCTGTATGGAAAGGATCTTGGGTAGATATAAACTAGCATGGCTTCTTGAGAATATCTACTTCTTGTGCACTATACAGTTCTTTTGAAAGGCAAGGATATTGTGGACAAGCATTTATCAGTAAATGAATCAGAGCTATGAATATAGATTTAGGTGTTTGAAAACCAAGATGGGCAATTTTGTTTCAAGAAAGGGCAGCATTCACAGCTGACTTCAACTGCATTACATGTTAATGGCTTGTAGGCTCTGCTCCAAGTGCTTCTACCGCCGTACACTGCTGAAATTAGGTTGAATGGATTTCCGGTAAAAGACAATCTCTTGGGATCAGCCCAGCTCTTTTTGACTTGCTTGGATTAATTAAATTGGAGTAGACAACAACACACTGCCTTTGTTATATTTCCTCTCTTTCTTTTTGAAGGCTGGTGGCTTTTGGCTTTGGCTTTATACTTGTGGTGTCCTTAGAATGATTAAACATAATGGCAGTACATAAAAATAAATAAATAAAAATCATTTGTAGCCCTGTGGATTCTGTATAATAGGAAGGTTTGTCTTGGAAGGTTTGTTCATATAGTTTTCACATTTACAGCTGACATCATTCATTCAGAAATAACTATGACAATTTCTTTAACATTCAGCATCAAATACTTGATTGGTATGTGTCTCCCTTTGTTCAGACTATCAAGAAAGCAGACCATTGTCTTAAACTCACTTTTCTGTATCTGCACTTAGTTTCTAAAGAAAATCTGTGGTCAGCATTTTACCAGGCAAGCACCCTTTAAAGATGGGTTGCCTTTGGCTGTGAGTAGTTTAAAAAGAGTTTTGCATGAGACAGTCCTGTTACTCACGTTGGAGGAAAAAAAAAAAACAGCCTTACTATTTGTTCAGTTGTATATTTCTTTCTCAGACAGCGTACAGTACATGTTCTTGCAATGACTAATATACGTGAAACATTAATATCAATACAACACGTTTTTTAAAGTAGGGCAATAATAATTTAATAATGTATTAAATTTTAATAAAATGCATTAAAATGTATTAAACTTGTATACAACATCCCAATTTAGCCAAATGATTTCTTAAAGGGATGGTTTAAACAATTCCATAGCAAAACCTGCTTTGCACATTCTCATGGTTTCTTCATCTAAGAAAGAGGTTATTTTGGAATGCTTGAGGATTCTCTTAGCAGTGTTATTGTGCTAATTTTTTTATTGGGAGGACCAGAAGATGCTACACTGGAGGTGTTCTCTAGTACCCATCTTTCCATAAGTCTGAAGACGTCCTGGCTTATTGCACTTACAAATCAGAAAAAAACTCCAATAGGAGGAGTTTCCCCATAATCTCTTTCCATGGGATTCGATTGAATAATAGGTAGTCCCTAGTTTAAGAATGAGTTCCATTCCCATGGTCTGTCCTTAAATCGAATTTGTATGTAAGCCAGAACAGTATTATTGTATAATACTGTATAAGTAATATTGTGTAATGAACTCTAACCATTGTGTATTTAACTCAAATGATTTGAGTTAACTCAAATTTTGCTACAATAGGCTACTATTCCTAACTATGGGTTGTCTGTAACCCAGGCATTCTTAACCCAGGGACTATCCATATAGGAAGCCAGGGAGGCTGGAGACTGCTGGAGTGATGATTGTGCAATAAAAGACAGGATATTCACCCACATTTCTTCATCCCCAGTCAGCCTGTAATTAAGTATCTTGTTCTTTCACTATAATGCACCACATACAAACACACACATTAAAAAATCTCCATAAAACTCTTATACTTTGAAAGAAATTTCAAAACCAAATTCTTTTTACATCAAACTGAGGTACTAAGAGAAAAATCAACCTAATGCCTGGCACTAATTATAAAAATTGAGTTAATTCAGGGCCAAATGCAACTCTGTAGGCTGCACATTCCATAGGGAGACAGAGCATTCCAAAAATGACCTGGAAAAGGCCTTTTGCTTATACCTCATTTCTGAAGTGCAGTATCATCTTAAATACTGTCTCTGCAAAAATTCTGAAGTTGGGAGGATTCCTTCAGATACCCTGAACTTATTCATTATATTTTCTATGCCTATTTTATTTATTTATTTATTTATAAATCAAATTTATACACCACCCATATCACTATCAGTGATTCTAGGCGGCTCACAAATGAAAGACATAAAAACATTTAAAAACTACAAAACACATTAAAAAAAACTACAAAGTTAAAAGATGGAGAGAGCATCCTCAAGGCACCAGCCATTCCCAGTGTTGGAAGCCCCCATTGGATCCCCAAGCTAGTTTGCAGAGCCAGGTCTTAAGGCTCTTCCAGAAGGCCAGAAGAGTGGGGGCCAATCTCACCTCAGGGGACAAGATATTCCACAGAGCAGGGGTGATGACAGAAAAGGCTCTCCTCCTAGCCCCCAAGACTCTAAATAAAATTAGATTTTATTTATCAAAACCTAATTCTTATCTATTCATAAATGTATTCTTTTACACTTTTTTCCTTCATGTACAAATTCTGGAAAAACACTGTTTTCTCACTTGTTTGATGTAATCAGGATCCCAGAATATCTTTATATGTCCTGCATAATGGGAAAGGTGGCCTTAAAATTCTACAAGCTATACAACAAATTATTCTCACATATTCGTATCTGGTCTTGGCACAGTAAGAGTTATCATAGGATTGATAAGAGAAGACAATGTTGTGTGAATGCATGAGAATAATGTTAGATTATTCTGGTGCAAGGAGATAATCTGGTGCAAAGGGTGCAAACTGTTTTATTGAAGTGTGAGAACATTTCAACATGTCACGATGGAAGTAGAACAAACTTAATGGATGACATGCAGACCTGAAACTGTAGTGGATTTGTACAGCTGACAAAATTGTTGGAAGAGAATTTTTGGAGTCACACAAAAGCCCTGTGCAGACATCATTGGAAAACTAATTTATTTATTGCTTGTACCATTTTATTTGGAGCAAACCTACTGTTCGTCTTTGCAACTCATCATTGCAGAGGATGTTGGCAAGATTTTCCTATTGGTAGAAATGCTCACTCACCCCACCTTCTAAATTAAAGGGAACAATTATTCCCTCTCCACTCTGCCAGATATTGGGAAAAGTTCCCACTTGTGAAAATGTTGACATGTTATTCTTTCATCATCATAGTTTATAAGAGGTTTGTAATGCAACATTTGTGATGAACGCCATCCACCCTTTCATGATTGCTGGATATTTGCTTTTGCATGCCAGATTTGAAAGACAAAACCCATAAGCAAATCAGTTTGATTTGATGATACAGAAGGCAGTTATGAGCCGCCAGTGTGTTAACATTTTTCTTTCCAAGTTTAAAGTTGAAACAAGAACTATCAGGGGGACAACTTACACTAAGAAAAATATTTCTTATTATATGATTATTCCATATCTTACAAAGAGAGCAACTAGAATTCAGTTATAGATTGTGCAAGGTGTGTTATCACTTTCCATTACAAAACTCCAAATAGCACAATGAAGTGAAAATCCTTTAGACGAGATGCTTCAGAGTGTGAAGAAGTATGTAAGAAGCAATGGCTGGTGTGGGTCTTCCGGGCTGTAAGAAGCACTTTAAAAAAAATGTTAAAACAGTAATGTCTTTTTCCAGGCTCATGCTGATAGTTTCAGAAGTTGTTCCTGCTATGCTTCAAGTGTTAAGTCAGGCATATAAGCACACATATGAATATTAGGGCTGTGCAAAGCATTTAAAGAGATGTTTCACAAAGCCGGTTAGCATGAATTAAGTATCTGTTCTTGAAGTGTTAAGGCAATCCTTTTGTACATATTTGTAAATGCACAGACAACCAGGGACAGCCTTTAAAGAATCTGTGCAAACATTCCAGATAACATAGATGCTTTAATGCTAGGAGGAAATAAGCTTTGCTTACACCAACATGCTTTGTCAAGCAGCTTGTTTTAATGCTTTGCAGGCTCCCCTAATGCACATACTCCCATACACACTGACAAACCTCTCAACCCCTCTCTTTCCTGGTGAATGAATCTTCTGTCCCATATAGCTGAACTTGCTCACAATCACTGCTTACCTGCTCCATCAGGGATGGAAAGTCTCACTGATTACTCTTTCCCAGTGTCTCAAACCACTGGTACTATTCAAACCATTGTGACTACAGTAGCAGTGAGAATGAAACAATCCTGGGTAGGGGCACAAGAAATAAGGATGCTCCAGCCTTCCCTGTTGAAGATTACTACTTCCCCACTACATGCTGTACATTAGTAGTAATCTGTTCTCCAGTATTCAGTTAATGACTATTGCCCAGTTGCTGACCAATTGTCCTCAGTTTACAGGCTGATGTAAGAACACTGAAGAGGATGTTGGGCTAGATGATCTCTAAACCATCTTCTGACTCCATCTGACAGAAAAGCAATACATACATAAATAAAAGTTAACAGAGTTAAAAGCAATTAGCTCAATAACATTGCTTGAAAATTGCAAAATTAATGCAAAGGTGTTGAGTGCTTGCTTCTCAGATACACAACACTTTATGACTGATCTTAACTGGATGCAGCAACCTCTTTTTCTTTTTTTCTTTTTTTTTTGGAGAAGATGCACACACCCCCAACTTGAAATTTGTTTCATAGTAAACTTATTTTCTTCAATCTAATGAAAACACAAATGAGAAGAGGGACCTTTTTTGCACTATCCTGATAGATGCTTCATGTTTTCCAACCCATTTACACACTCTCCAAAACCCATCCAAGCAACCATCCCCCTGCTTCCTTAATGTGAATAGTTGGGTGGTTTACTTGGGATTCTTTCCCTTCCCACTTTCCTTTTACAAAACCTGTGGAATGGAATCTCCATACACGTACGTGTGTAGTAAATAGAAAGGAAAGAGGTGGCAATGCAGGATATGTGCTTTTGTATGTAAAGGGCCGTGAAGGGAAAGCACAATGAGAGCTACTTTGCCAGGCATTTTTGCTTGTGTCTAGACACCAGCTGCCTGGTTGCCATGGAAATCCTCCAACTTTGGCTGATAAGCAGAAGCAGTAATGCCTCTCCAGAGACATCACTCAAAGGGGGTGGGGGTGGGGGTGGGGGGTGGAAGAAGAAAGAGAGAGAAAGAGTGATGCTGTTTGTGAATACAGTGCCTCACCCTTGTTATAACAACATTCAGTTTCTGGGAACCTGGGGATGGTAGCCTCGCCCGTTTGCTTCCAAAGCCACTTGCAGTACAGAGAAAAGCCTGACAGCTGAGCAAAATATTGGGGAAATGCTGCACTGCTCATTTCTGAATGTTTCCGGCCCCCTCCCATTTCCAAGTGCTCATTCACCAGTACCATCAAGCTTCTTCCATCAGCAGACACCTTAATTGTACTGAAAGAAACACCCAAGGGAGGTGGAAATGGCAGACTGTCAGGTGCATTTAGTGCTATTCAGAGGGAAGTCTCTCCCTGAAGAATGCCAGTCTCTCCCTCTCCATTTGCTCACCAGTTCTGGGGAAAAATAACACTCCCCACTCAGCAACTGTGGTGCTGTCATCTTGAAAGCAAATTTTATCAACACTCTTGTTTCAGTTCACTCAGTAGGTAGGTGAAAGCATGCAAATGCCTTGGGATGCAGTGAGATGCTCAGCAGCATAAGAAGAGCAGCATTTCAGGTAAGACACCAAAACACAATTTGTTATTCTCATGAATTAAGAATCAGGATATAAAAGCCCCATAAGAATATAAGAAGAGACTTGCTGGATCAAGCCAGTGGCCTATCTAGCCCAGCATTCTGTGTCACAGTTGCCAGCCAGTTATATTGTGGAAGTTTACAGGCATGGGCAGGAGAATGGTAGACCACTTTCGCTATTGTCCAGCAGCAATCAGTATTTAAGATATGCTGCATCTAGTTGAGGGGCAAGAAACAGCTACTGAAAACTTGATCCTGCATGACTTTGTCCAGTCCTCTCAAAGCAACACCAGATTATACCAAATTCCACAGTTGAATTGTACACTGTAGGAGGGGCCATCTCCATGAAACATACCAGCCCATCCTTCTCCTCAGCCTAACTACTTCTTAGTGCTATTTCAACCAATTCACTAAGCAGCATAAAGAGAGAAGATTATTTCAGGAATACAAGATAGACTTTCTGGGGCAACACAGAGACAAAAGAGACTGATTTCGTGGGACTGTTCTACTGTCCTTCAGCTTTCCCTCTTGAGCAAGACAGCTCAGAATGTTTTCTGAGATGAAGAGTAAAAGGGACACACCTCCCATTTCAGGTACAATAAACAACACTGGTTACTTAAACTTATTTCAACACTGGCTATGGGACACATCTTTCAACACACCTGAAAGTAATACAGTTATTTATGTCACTTCCACATTAGTGTTTTACATCACTTTGGGATTGCTTCCAGACTGACTAATCTCAATGCACTGTCTGTCTGTTTTTGGAGCTCACTTGGTTTATTTTTGAATCTGCTCTAGTTTATTGAAATTGCTGCATAGCTGGCATTTTTGTTTCAATCACTGTAGCTCTAATGAACTTGTTAGGCAATCCAATTTCTTCACTCTAACTCCTACTTCCAGGCTAAAACAAGCCATTTCTCTCTTTTTCTTCCCAACCCCAAAGAGGCTTAGCTTCCTGTTCCTGGATCTTGTCCTTTATTTCTACCTCTCCATAACCCAGCCACTATAGACATAGGAAAAGCTTCTTAAAAACTTTTTGGCATGCTATCATTTAACCATTGTAGCTTATTGTGGGGAAAGGAGGCAGATTAAATGCATCTGATGAATGGTGGCAAAACACATATGAAGTAATTTGTGTACTTTGTGACTAGGGATATCTCTAGGAATGGATACTGAGTAGATTACATTCTTTGTACTTTTCTCTAGGACAACTGGAAAGTGAGCATTGGTTGGGTAATAGTGTTCTCTGGATTCCAAGGTCACCAGAAATAAAAATGATTGAAGGTCAGATTGAAACTGCTTTGTGAGCGTTGGGGGCTGGAGAAGCTGGTGGTGTGGAAGTGCAGGACTGCCAGTAGCAGTCATAGCTATACCCTCCAATACTGCGTTATTGCTGGCTCAGCATCTGCTGCCTGAGACAGTAACACTTCGCTGTTCAAAGTGATAGGGCTGGCTCCAGACTTGAGTTGTTGATCAGTAAATCTAATTATGGATGATGGCTGTAACATATTTATTTGTCAGCACTGAAGAAAATGCAATTAAACATGCATTCCAAGTACATATGTACAAATAATTCCTCCGCAGAAGACAGACATATTTAATACTCATTAAAATATTCACTAAAACAGGTAACCAGAAAGAATAAATTCAAAAATGTAGTGTCACAGTCTGAAAAACCAATGACTTTTTGCCCATTATTGTAAATTCCATTATTTTTGTAAATGTATGATTTCATTCAAAAAATCACAAAATGGTTCAAATTATTTAAGGTTATGGTCAGACAGGGTTTTGAAATATTGCAGATGCTAAATATACCAAAGCATATATATGCTAGATATATCAAAACATTTCCTTCATGTTCAGAATTTAACTTTTAAAATTATTCAAAACAACATTCTGGTGGTTGTTGATATCCTATTACCAAAAAAAAAAAAAAAAAGAAGTCAGAAGATTTGAAAATAGCAGGAATATTATTTTCTGGAAGTCCCAACACATTTTAATCACATTTATTCTGCAGGTGAATGAATGTCAAAAGAGCAAGTTTCATTCTTCAAGCATGTAGATTCTATTCAGAACATATTCATTCTTCAGTGTTTGAAAGAATCAGTTGATTAATGCCCTTTTGGGGGAGATGTGTGGTATACCACCCAGAAAGCAAAATCATAAAGGAGATTAAAATTACGCCTAGATGGCTTCTGATTCAAAATAGCTTTTCCATCAGGCATGCCTTGATGCATAGAGTTGTGATGGGCTATGGATTCCTAGTCATGTGTTCTTCTAATAGAAGCACCTGCGGGATATTCCTACCAAGTCTGGTTCTGATTTTATCAAAACCACAGCTGTGAACTGTTTTTCACAGCATGACTATATAGGCCTAGATATGTTTCCAGCTGTGGGATGACATCTGGCAGCTGGCAAAATAATGCAGCTTGTATGAGAGCTTGAAAAGCTATTTCTACCACATGTGGTTGCTTCATAGAGATTTTTATTTTCTAGTTCTTTGGAGTGATTATTTTTAAATTCTTGATTGTGTTTGAAAACTATAAGGACTTGAGCTAACTTGGAAGCACTGAGATTCTTATTAATCAGATGCAGCCCTGTTCTCTTTCCACCCACATGAATAAAACTTTAATTTGCCAGTATGAGCAAAACTAGATAAAGAATGAACAGGCATCCTCTATAGTTGTGAATGTTTTCCAAAGTTAGGTTTGGGAGAATTTTTCCTGCCAAACTCTTCAATGACTGGGCCTTTTTAAGTGATGGTCCTCAGTTAGTGATGCCCCTTTCTAGACAGCTCTGCCTATTTCCATTTTTCTTAAAGCACTAGACCTCACAGCCTTTTCAAGCCTTTGCATGATTGCCAGTTTATATCTTAAAGTGATCTTTACCTCCAGTAAACATTTGAGTTCTTTTAATAATAACTTATTTTTATATCACTACTGGTTTCTAATGAATTTCTAGTGCTGCTTTCAATGCTGATTTTATCAAAGTGGATTTTATGGAAATGTTGTGTTTTATCTATATGTAAGCTATATATGTAGCTACATATAAGGCAACTAATGCATAATAAATGAATAAATAATAAAATTTAACACTGTCTTATCAATAGTTTACTTAATCAACATATTTGTCAGATAACTTTTCTGAAATTTCTGTGACAGGGGCTTCTGTTGAGGCTTCCAAATAATGCTTCCAATTATATGCTTTCATAATTATATGTTATGTAGTCATCCATGTGTTTGTGAACACACCTTTTATTAGAATTTAGAATCCTAACTGCTTGTTGTTGTTCAGTCGTTAAGTCATGTCCGACTCTTCGTGACCCCATGAACCATATTGCGCCAGGCCTTCCTGTCCTTCACTGCCTCCCTGAGTTTGCTCAGTTTCATGCTCATTGCTTCAGTGATGCTATCTAACCATCTCATCCTCTGCCGTCGCCTTCTCCTTTTGCCTTCAATTTTTTCCCAGCATCAGGGTCTTTTCCAAAGAGTCCTCTCTTCAGATTAGGTGACTGAAGCATCTGAGCTTGAGCTTCATTATCAATCCTTCCAATGAGCAATCAGGGTTGATTTCCTTTAAGATTGGCTGGTTTGACCTCCTAGCAGTCCAGGGGACTCTTAAGAGTCTTAAGAGTCCTAACTGCAATGCCATAAAAATTGGGAGAGAGAGATTTCTTCATAAGTCCAAAATAATATTGATCTCTAACAAGGAAAAATGACATCCTGGGATGGGTGATAAGATGATATTTTTTCTTCTTTTTTTCCTAATATTTTTACCAGACTGAGTAAGAGTCCTTTAATGATATTAAGGTATCATTTCGCCACTGTCTGTAGTAAAGAGGGGAAAGGAATGATGCCAACTTAAAATTTCAATGTAATTGTTATAACAACCTGCTCAAACCTAAGGCTAAAATCAATGGATTATTTCTGAGCTTCCCTTCTGCCTTGCTGACAAATGACCTACTTGGAAACAAATTCAGCTGTGTTAAGAGCACAGCATCAAATATATCAATGATCACAGCAATGTTTACATCCAAGCCATATGGGTGTAAACTACATAAAATTAATGGGACTGATTTCAAAGTAAACCTTTTTTAGCCTGCAATCCTATGTATGCAAAACTTCCAGCTCCATTCAACACAGATAAGTATGCATAATTTTGCTCTATAAAATAAAATTATGAAATAAACAATAAACTAAAAATAGGAATAAAAAGAAGGAAAAGGTATATGTTGTAGCAGAAAAACAGCAATAAATATTTTAAAAATCATTGTTTCTTAGACTGTTTTTATAAAGCAGGTTTTTGCTTGATGCCTGAAAACCTTAGGTATTGAGACTGGAGTGAGGTCCCTAAGAAGAGTATTACAGAAGCTGGCATCATTCTTGAAAAGGACCTGCTCCTAATGGTGGCTCAACTCACTAAATAGAATTGCATGGTACACTGAATCACACATACAGTGCAGAAAAGGTATGCGCATCCAGAAGATCTCCAGGTATTGAGACTTTAAAATATAAGAACTAGTACTCTAATTTGAAAATAAATAAATAGGTAAGCAATGCAGATGGATCAAACATTGGAGAAATGTGTCATATTGGATCAGTCCCTGCCAGCAAATTGGAAGTGGCATTTGGTACCAATTGATATAACCAGCAGTTATCTCAATCATAAGATAAGATATGATGAAATAGCATTAGCTAAGAAATTTTACCTTCCTATTTATAGGCACTGTGACATACTACCTCTCACTAGCTTGAACAGTTATATAGGTAAACACTGGTCTAATGAATTGGAGGTAGGAAACTATGATTATCATCATGGACATGTCCTAGCACAGATTCTTGCCTATGCTTTATCATAACTTTTTTTCCCATTTCTTCCATTGCTATTTTATCATTTCTGTTTCTTACAGCTCTCATCCCAATTGCTTAAGGTGCATCTGACCTCCACTGAGTATAAGAAAGTTCTTAGGAGACAGTATTATGTTCTGAGTATTATATCATTGGAATTGCCAGTTATATCAGCATAATATTCTACAAGAGAGATTCAAAAATGATCTGTTTTTCAGACAACAACATCCCTATAAACTGTCTACACATGCAGAATTTACTAAATTAAAGCATCTTTTCTTGGATACATTGGTTTTCAGGTGCCATAACTGCCATCCAAAGTCCACGCCGCCTGTAAATAATGGGAGTTTGAAGTCTAAAACATTGTTAGGGAACCAGGTTGTTGATAATAGTCCTAAAGTCTAGAAGGGTAAATACAGTATGGATACTGAACTGTTATTTGAGAAGTAGATTAAAATGTAGGATTACATGGTGTACACACATCCTTGAGTCATCTCCCTATTCAAATTTCCATTGCTCTTGCAAGTTTACCAATGGTGCTGCTACCACAAAAGAATGAGAACAAAGGTATGGATTTGTATGAAGTTGTATAGTGTTAAGTCAACCTTATCCAAAATATTAAGAGGAATGTGCAGTGGCTTCTAATTTGCTATACACCTGTAAGCTAACTCATAGAGAACTCTGGTCAGACAGGCATTCTGATACCAGTATGCATATGACGGTTTTCCTTTCCAACTTCCACTAAACTAAGGCTACATACACCTCCTTGAGTTCCCAAGAAAGTCATGACATTGAGTATAAAGTAAAAATAAATAACATTTGTGTTTGCTCTGATTCACTTCCCTTAAAAGAATAATCATTATACAGAGAAATCAGAAAGGACAAATTAAAAAACTTGGCCATGGTACTGGTAAAAGGTTGAGAAAAATAAATGGAATAGATATTATTTGTTTAGAACTCAACCTGTTCTACATGCAGAACAATACCTTCCAAGTGCTTACATTTAATAGGTACAGAAAGCATTTTCTTCTCATAATATGTATTATTTGTCCACCTAATCCTCTAAAGTCTGTACCTAACATACCATATTTTTGTTTTTGTAGTAGATATTGTACCTCAAAAGCCAAGAATGAGGGGAACAGTGATCCAGAATCTCAGAATAAAAAAAGTTTATTTGTGTTTGTGAGAGCCTGGAAAATATAGTAGTCTGTAATGGACAACTGCATGGCTGAAGATTTTAACAATCACATATTGCAGGTATGTCAAATTTTTGTTGCTTTGAGTTTTATCACCAAGACCCAATTGAGAGCTTTCGTAGGGATACTACATGTGAATACAAAGCATTAAGAATTTTCATTACAGGCAAGTATTCTGGAGTTTTCTACTTAAATTCTCTTTTATGCCACTGAAATTAATGACCCAGTTGATAATAATAGAAAGAGCAGTAAAATGGACATTCTCAGCATGTCAGAGTCTTAAAAAAGCTTTGAGATGTCTTGGGTTCCCACTTTGGAAAGTGTTTAGGCTGACATGCATAAAGGAGAATCTTTTATTGAAGACTTGTCCACCTGGTATTCAGTAGGTTCCATCATTAGAAATAATTGTTTCCACCTTTTCATAATTTCATAACTATTCTTGAGCAGCTATTATTCTTATGGGACTATATTATGGGATCACCAGCTATGAACTGGATACTGTTTTAATGTTACTACTATTGCCATTAATCTCCTTTAAAAAGGATCTAATTTTATCATAATAAAAAAAAAACTTTTAGAATTTGAGCAATAGATCAGATAAATCTGAGTTTTAGAAACCTATATCCTAATTTGTGCAGACAGAAAAGAATTTCCATCTCTGTTCATATGAGAATAGTTAGCCAACCACATAGCAGTTAGAGATTTGCAATCCTGTTTTCACTGCACAGTCTTCCACAACGTTTCAATTGTCTACTGAATTCAATCTCAGTATGATAGCTCTAGCAAGCCTAAATTAGTATAATGATCACTGCAGCTCCTTCATTATCAGCTGAATCCAGGGATGTCTGCAGGGTATGGTTAAAAAAAAAGTCAAGATAGCAGCCATGACAATGTGATTAAAGCCCCACCCATTTTTACATCATGGTTGGGGCTTCAATCACATGTTGCAGCCACCATCCTGACTTTTTTGATAACAACTTGCAGACATCCCTAACTGAATCCACACATTAAAAGAAAAAAGAAAAAGTACTATTGCTATCTTCTCATAGTAAAAGCCTAGCCTTTTGATCTTAGGACCACATTAAAAGTTCTGTGTTTGTTTTTTAAATTCCTGATAACTGCTAATTCTGTTATTTTTCATCAGTTGTGGTTCTAACACTATCCAATATCCTTCTCCCCCATAACGACACAATCATTTTGGCATCCCACAATACAATGGGTGTCAGAACTAAAGAAACTCAAGTTTTGCAAAAGGTGAGCTTGATAAAATACCATGTCACCTAAATGACAATTAAAAGCAATATGACACAAATGACAGAGAAATATCTTCCAATTTTAAAAGCAATATGACATGACAGTTCCTATTGTATCAAATAAGCAGGACAACCCAATTCAGTGATCTACATAACTCTATTCTTGTGAAAGGTAATAGCTTAATGAAAGGAAGAGCATAAGTCAACAAGAGAACACACAGACGTTTCTAGGTTCACTCTTCAACATCTCCAATTACATAATAATGATAACTACAAAATAATGACATGAAATATAGCACAAATTAATCTTTTAAGGCTATATCAGTGTTGACAAGCCACATAGAATCAATGAACAATTAACTATAGAAAAACAGTGTAACTTAAAAAAAAAAAAAAAAAAGGAAATAAGAAAATGCCTGGAAATTTATATCAGAAATGAAAATACACAAGAAAATGGTTCTAAAGTCCAATTCCTAGCTCGTTTATCAAAATCACCTGTCTGCTACTGCAAATCAGTTATTTTTTTTTAAAAAATGCCTAACTATGACCCTTTATACATGAGGATTAGTTAAAAGAATTTTTAGCTAATCCTCATGCATAAAGGGTCATAATTCTTTGCATCTGGATAAATTCCAAACACTGTTGATATAGCCAAGGGGAAATCATTCATTTTTATAAGTATTGATTGTTGTAAATTAATGTTGAAATCTTATGAATTTAAAACAAAATGTGAAAATAATAGAATAATCCCAAACCATATGAGTTAATGTTTCAACTCCTGAACTGAACATGAAGAATAACAATCATTATTTAACATTTTCTAAGGCATCCAATATACCCAAAACAGTATTTTTCAATTGCATTAAGCTAAAAAAAGATTAGATTCATAGTATGTAAAACAACACGTTACTGATTAGCAAAATAAGATATCTGAAAGCTATTCCAAAGGCTGCATAAATCACAGCATACAATCAAGTATACATTGGCCTTTAACCTGCATGCAATTGGTTAAACTATACTAAGTAGCAGATGGGGCCAATAGAAGTCCAAATTAAATTGTTTCTATTTTCATTTCATTAAAATAATATGATTATTTATACATATTTCATAATTTTCCTTTTTGTCCTACTGAAAATTACAATTCAGTAGCAACTTTTAGAAATCCCTTGGGGCCACTCTCAAGCTTTTTGCAATTACATGCAGCCCTGAGGTTTCAAGCTATGTACTTCTGGAGTAAATAATTAATAACAATTCCATCTATTTTCTTCAAGTTCATATATAGACAAGTTACTGCTTTAACAGCCTCAGCAACTTTTGCCAATAGTTTTAATAAAAAATATGGAATTTCAGAGGCAACAATGGCATGAGGATAAAAGAGTATAAATAACAAAAACTGAATGAATTGGCAGGAAGTACACTGAGATAAAATAAACTCTGTTTTACTTTCTACAAAAGTTTTTAAAATGGTTAAAATATGGCACCAGGCATTTGTGAAGAGCAAATGAAGGGGCAGGAATGAAGTTTCAGGCTGACTGAAACATGATCAAAGAATATCTATTTACTCTGAATGAATTTCCCTCTCCAGGCTCATATGCAATGTATCTTGTAGCACTCAAGAAACTTGGTGGGTCCTGCATTCAATGTTTTTATTAATGATTTGAACAAATAATTGAAGAAAAACTTGAAAGACTTGAAAGAATTAAGGGAAAAATTAAACTTGGTCTAATCAAATCTAATCTAATCTAAACTGCAAGCTGTCTTTGTTCTACCTTCTCTCTTTTGGGGAGAGCAGAGCATCTCTTCCTGGCTGCTTCAAAGCCAGGTAATACTTGGGATCTGGAACTGGAGTTCTAGAAAATAGATTGAAATCTGGGAACTAGTAGAAACTAAATGCAAATCAGAATTTTGATTTGTTTTATGGAAAATGATTTCAGTTATGGAGTCTTTGTTATCCTATGTCCTGTTTCATTCTCACCTTGTTCTGTATATGCCTATGTATACATATTCCAGAATGGGGACCAGCCACTTAGTTAAATCCTCTTAAAATCATTTATTACTTTCTTTCACTTGCCATTATCCCTTTGACTTTCAATTCCCATTAATAACTTTGATTTATGTAATGAAGACTTGAATTTCTTACTGAAATAATTTCTTTCATTCTAAAGGATTTTAACTTTAGCACACATTCCCCCATTCAGTTGGGCTGCAAAAATGAAAGGGAAGCAGATACAGGAGATTCGTCACTTCCCTCCTGCTCAGTAAACCAGTGTAAAGAAATTTTTTTTCTGAAATAAAGTGGACTGTGACATCATTTAATAAATAGGATGACCCTGGGGGTTGTGGCAGAGTTAAGAGGATTGTGGGAGAGTGAAGAGGATTGTGGGTGGAGTATCTAAATACAGCCTTGAGGAAACCAGAAGGCCTTGTGCCTGTGTACTCAATCATAGAAGTAGAGTGAATCCTATAAAATTGTTCATCGTGAAAAAAAAATTTTAGAATAATAAATGTATGGTAAACTGAATGTAAGTCAGTGTATGATATTGCTAAACCCCGCCCCCCCCCAAAAAAATGATTAATGAAACTGTATACTGCACCAACAGAGGTATGTTCTCCAAAACACAAGAAGTACCATTCCACTTCACTCTGCTCTGGTCAGATCCCATCTAGCACATTGTGCTCAGTTCTGGGAAACAAACTTTAAGAATTAGAACTGATTCATATAAGGCCAGGATTTTCAAGGTACTGGAAATTAGCCATTATAAAAACACTTAAAGGACCTGGGAATGTTCTGCTTGAAAAGGAAAAAGGAAAGGACCTTTCAGATGTGTGAAGGATGTCACATGAAAATACAGTTATTGGAACACAAATATCCCTTTTTTGATATTTGTGGTGGAAGCTATTGCCAAAATGTTCATCAGAATTAGCAAAACAAATAAATAATTGGGGACTGTTTGATTTGTTGATTTGGGAGATACATTCTGCATTCTACCCCATGACTTACCACTGCTGAGCAAACATCCCATTAAAAAAGTAATCAAGCATGTCTGGTTATTCTCCTTCATGACGTCATTAGCAGGCAAATCATATAACATTAATGCACTATCAGACATTACAAATGTAACTCTTTATATGATAATCAGTAAATAGATTAAATCTATATTCCTACATTTTATCAAAGATAAAATCTTTTACCCCATTTGTGTCAAGGAAGAACCATACAGTACCCACAACTAACTTTAGCGTCTAAAAGTGAAGACAAGGGTTTATATGGATTTATTAGTATGGCTAAGATGGAATAATCAACATAACAGGCACAAGGCCTCTGCTCCCACAACATGCATAAACTAGTTAGCCAGTCAAAACTTGATAGTAGTGATTCTGGCATCTTATAATCACACTGAGTAAAAAGAAAAAAGAAAATAAAATCACTCTTTTAGATTTACTGAATCTCTATTCATTTTCTCCAGAAAGTGCCCAGCATGAACCCGTGCACCAGAAGACAACTCACATAGTATCATTACATGATTAAGTCCTTTCCACTGGTCAGGGAGACAACAGTAGGTATGTTTAGCCCCTGCAGTTAATCTATCTTTGGGAGGTCTGTTCTATACTGCTGTTTTTTTCATTTATTATTTATTTAAATTTATTGGCTGCCAGCTCCAGTGGACTCTGAGTGGTACACAGAACTGAAAAACAGCTAAAAATATTAAATCAACAGGCAGCCTGGACTAAAATGCCCTAATAACAAAATCCACAAAACAAAAACCAGGGGCCATTAAACAAATAACAAACATCCACCCCAAGTCTAGGGCCAAAGCCAGACTTTCAAAGCTTTCTGGAACACCAGGAGAGAGTGTGCCATTCTTACATCTGGGGAAATGCTGTTTCAGAGGGTGGGGCCGCAACAGAGAAGACACACTCCCTAGGTCCCACATGATGGCAACATTTAATGGAGGGGACCTGGAGCGCATCGACTACTGGAACAGAAGGCAGGCAGAAAGGATTGGAGACCAGCGGTCCCTCAGACATACAGGCCCTATGCCATATAGGGCTTTATAAGCAGCTTGCATTGCATTGGTGACACATGTGTACACCAAGAAGTGCCCATTACTGCTCGCACCACTAATTTTGAACCAGTTGTAGCTTCTGGGTGGTCTTCAGGGTCACGCCCATGTAGAGCACATTGCAATAATCCAATCGTGAAGTGACCAGGGCATGAGTGACTATCTGAAGGGCCTCCCAATTGAAGAAAGGGCACAGCTGGCGCACAAGATGAACCTGTGCAGGGGCCCTCCTGGCCACCATTGCCACCTGGTCTTCAAGTAGTAGTTGCAAGTCCAGAAGGACTCCCAAGTTGCGCACCAGTCTTGACTGGGAAAGTGCGGCCACATCCAAGACCAAAGATGGTAATATACCCGGCCCAGGGGGCCCAAGCAGCCACAGCCACTCAGTCTCGTTAGGATTAAGCCACAGTTTGTTCTGCCCCATCCAGACCCAAACAGCCTCCAGACACTGGGTTAATACATTGACAGCTTTATCTATGCCACTCAGGGTGGAGTTGTAGAGTTGGGTATCATCAGCATACTGATGATACCAAACCCCAAACTGGCAGATGACCTCACCCAGTGGTTTCATGTAGATGTTGAACAGGAGAGGGGAGAGTGTCGATCTAGGCACCCCACGATTTTCCCCCCTCCCCAGGCAACACTGCAACCAATTGTTGAGGAAGGAGGTGAACCACTGGAGCACTCCTAGCACCCACAACTGGTCCAGAAGGATACTGTGGTGGACAGTACTGAAAGCCACCGAGAGGTCACTAGGATGGATGCACCATCCCCATCCCGGCTCCTCCAAAGGTCATTGGCAAGTGTAACCAACACTGTCTCTGTACTGTACCCTGGCCTGAAGCCAGACTGAAATGGGACAGGTAATCCGTTTCCTCCAAGATCCTCTTTAACTGTTATCCAACCACCTTTTCCACAATCTTTGCCAGAAAAGGAAGATTGGAAACTGGCTGATAATTCTCCCACAGGAAAGGGTCCAGCAATGACCTCTTGAGGAGGAGGCGTGCCTTCTTTAAGGACTGTGGGACCACCCATTCTCTCAGAGGCTGAAACCACCACATGAACCCATTCTGTGATCACCTACTGGGCTGCTTTAATAATCTAACAAACAGGTAGCTGGACTAACAGACAAAAGGACCTTGTCCACTTCCTCAGGTGTAACAGAATCAAACTCAGTCCAGATAATATCACAAGACTGTTCCCTGGGCAACTCATTAGAACTTGCCAGTCAGAGTCCAACTCCAAGCAAATCTGAGCAACCTTGTCTGCCAGATAGCATGAATATTCCTCACCATGGCCCTGGATATATTCAGTGGCCCCCTTCCAATAGGGAGTGGGTCACCCTAAACACAATAAGGGGGAGTAATAGCGACGTTTTGCCACCCTTATTGCCACAATGTAGGCACGAATATGGGCTCTTATTTGTGTTCAGTTGGATTCGCTCTTTGACGCTCTAGGCATCGCTTCTGAAATTTCATCTCTCAGAGCTCTTCAGAAAACCAAGGAGCACCCTGAGATCGGTGCACAGAGAGAGGCCACATAGGAGCAATCTGATCCAGGGTCTTCATCACATGCCTATTCCAGGCTGCAGCCAAGGCCTTGGCCAAAGTGCCTGACAGGTCCTCAGGAAAAACCTCAAGCTCCCTCTGGAACCCAAGAGGGTTCATCAGTCACCTGGGACAGGCCAGCCAAATAGGCTCTCTCTCACTGTAGAGGTGGGTGGTCTCAGAAAGTTGGAGGGCAACCAAAGAGTGATCTGTCAGTGGAAACAGACTGATGGTAATGTCCTCCAATACCAGATCACACTATAACTGTCCCAAGACAAAAACCAGATCTAGCGTGCAACCTCCAGAATGTATCGGGCCTTCTATCATTTGGGACAGGTCCATGTTGCCACAGAAGCCATGAACTCCTGAGCTGCTCTGGACTCAACATCACCAGGTGGCAGGTTAAAGTCCCCAAGAATCATCAGCCTCAGGGACTCCACCACCAACCCAGCAATGGAATCCAGCAGCTCAAGCGGGGATGATGCTGGGTAGCAGAGAGGGTGGTATATCAGCAATAATCCCAACAGTTCCTGAAGGCCTAACTTAAACCAGAGAGTCTCACATCCAGTTATCTGTGGAGGAGAGCCTTTAAGAGCCCTCAATGATTCACAGATGACAATAGCCACCCAAACCCACTTCCCTGAGGTCGCAGCTGGTACCAAACCTGAAACTCTTAATACAGGCATATTCCTGAGAGGGGACCCCCAGGCCCAGGTCTCAGTTATGCATGCCAGGTTGGTAACTGTCATCCACAATTAGATCGTGGATGAGGGCAGATTTATTACATACTGACCTGGCATTCAACAGCAGCAGCCAGAGCCCAGAGCCACCAAGGATCCATCTACCTGGTCCCAAGAGTGAATGCTGAGGGCCAGACGTCAGGATCTCTCACAAACAGCATAACAAGCATCTCCAAGTGCGGCCCACCCCCAGATTCCCACTCATTTGGCAACGAGTTCTGCCTTGGAGAGGCTTTCTATACAAAAGCATATATTTTCATGTTCATTAAAAAAAAAAAAAAAGCAGTTGCTTTGTTTCCAAATTATTTGCCTTTTGCTATAAACATGGGTTAAAATGAAAGCACTAATATGTTTTCTTTCACCAGTTAATCCTGTGTGGGAGTAATTTAACAGAAAATATCATCCTTTAAAAGAGAAATATGTTGTTCATCTGACAACAGATGCCATCTCACAGTGATCCTGACATTCAATCTCTACATTTCCTTAAACAATTTTAGGAGCAAGCAAACTAGCACTTGGTAGTAATTCAAAGTGTTCTGTTGAACCTGTTAGCTCACCTGTGTAGCAGTAATGGCATATATTCTCATCAAAAGTAGATGAGAAACACTGATTAAGTTCACATTATGCACTGCGCTATGGTATATTTAGTCATGCTCTGTTGGAAAATCCCAATTGGCTAGATTTGCAAAACAAGCTAAAATCTAGTAAGACACAATACAATCAATGGGGCTTAATCCTTAAGACTAGAGTGAGCAACTTATCAGTAGTGCCAGTCATACTTCCATCCTTTCCAGTAGGTATTACTAGCCAAAAAAGTGCATGTAGTAGTCACTGCTTCAAACAGAAGTGCTACAGAACAAGTTTCTATGAGGCTGCTTAGAAGTTAATCCTATTAAATTCAATATAGCTTACTTTCTGTTAAGGGAAATAAGATTGCAGCTTTAACCACATTGCACGAGTTTTTTCCCAATATATTTGGTCTTCTATTAATACCCTTAAAAAAAAATAGATATACACTGTAAGTAAACAAAGTGAAAAATACATAATTTAGCTTCAAATCATATACTCCAGAAAGCCAACCTCTGCTGTGAGGTATTGCAAGAAGTACTATGGAAACACAGATGCAAATGCAGATTAATGCTATTTCTCACTGTGATAATTTTCTGCACCTAGTAATGTACAAAGTAAAGTAAGATGTCGTTTAAAAAGAAAACAAAAAACAAGAAGTTATAGGGATTTTAGATGGAAAGAACTTACATTGCTTCTTGTTGCTTTTAACATGATAAAATGGAAGTCATATCCAGCTGTACGTTGTTACCACCAAAAGCAACAGTCTGTGTTTCCATCTCCATCTTGAGACTTAATTAAGGTGAAACATGTGGCATGACATCACTGCACTGCAAGTTGTCCAGTCCCAACAATCACCAGCCAATGAAGAAAAACAATGGCAGGGCAGCTCGCTGTGCAGTGATGTCACACTTGCATCGTGTATTTTCCATTACTGAAATGTGGTCATACAGTCAAGATGATAATTTAGACTACAACTTTTAGAGCCAACAATGATATGCAATCTGTAAAATATTACATAGCAGATTTGAGGGAGGTTCTATAAACTGTCTTCAGCAGGAGAAACATTGATACATTAAATTTTTAGTCATTAGAATTTCAGCTGAAGAATGCAATATATACAGTCCATGAGTTTTCTTTAAAAAGTGGTAATAATGTGAACATTTCCAGAACTATTTTTCAGAATGTCCTAATGCCCTATACAATTGGTAACTGCTTTAGCACATTTGCTGGATTTAAATTTAAACACAGTAAAAAATAAGCCGAGATGCCACATCACGATAGCTTTACCAATTATAAATATTTTCTCTCAATGGCTGAAAGCTTTAGTGCTGAATATTTTATTACAAAAAGGAATTGTATAAAATACAGTTACAGTGGAATCCTCAGCATATTTACTCATAAATAAGCCCAACTGAGTTTGACAGAAATTACAGGTAAATATGTATCTGGCATTTACCAATTTTATTGCCTTGCATATTATATTTAAACTTCATTTTTAAATTATCTATGTTTGAATATACAGTATGTATCTAAATTATGATATGATAGTTCAATTATGAATAATTACTTTATGCTCTTTTAGCAGGTCTAAAGAATTATGTATAAGACACAGAGACAGATGTCCAGAGTATTTAAGTAGCATATTGCAAGTGTGAAATGGTACTGAATTTGTTGGGTGGAGGGGAATGTTATCTTGCACATATTTATTTCTTACATTTCTATCCTGCCTTTCCAGTAGACAAGGTGCTCAAAGTGGCTAACAATAATATGCAAAAGTTATCATTAAAGCAGTAATAGTGATCAAATTAAAAAAAACATCAAAATCATAATGAAAGAAAGCATATGTTTATGGAACAAGTAAAAATACAAGCCTGAATAAAAATGTTTTGCCTGCTTATTGAAAGACAACAGACAAAGAACTAGCCTACATTTCATTGGCAAATAGTTGCAAAATGCCTGGGCAACTCTAAGATTTGATTTCCCATGTTCCTTCTAAATGTTTCCCTAATCATGTCAAAACAGAGAGAGATGGGCTTTCATATCTCTTGAGGATCTGAAAATTTGACCAATATCAGGCTAATATCAGGACACTGGGGACTGAATAGCTCATAATAGTACTATTGTCAGAAAAGCTGTTGTATCAAAATCCTGATCAATATCGGGCTGCAGCATTCTAGATGACCAGGAACTTCCATTACTCTCAAAGACAACTCCACAAGAGCACAGTACAAAATTTGGATGCAGCTTGTGACCAGGAGTTGACACAATGCAGTAGCCTTAGACTAACTTCTTTACTGTACAAACACTATCTTCACCCCTTGAAAACCATCTTTCTTGGTTACTATCAAAATGTGAGATGTAGGTTTAGAGGTGAATCCAGGGAAAACTTCAATCCTATTGCTTTTTAGCCGCTATTATTGTTCCAGTTAATATTGTTATTTTAGGTTGCCTTAAAAAAAAAAAACTCCAGTAATTGCACCAACACCTTTGTGGTTCTGCAGGAATACAGATAATTTTGTGCAGATAGTGTTGTTAGTTCAGCTTCCAGGAGAGTCCAGTGATTTAAATGTTTAAATTTATTTTTCCCAGTGGAATCCAATACATATATTCATAACAACTTGAATTCATAACAACTTGATTGTATGGTGCACAGATCATGAGAAATAGCCTCAGGGAGGGAAGGAAGGAAGGAAGGAAGGAAGGAAGGAAGGAAGGAAGGAAGGAAGGAAGGAAGGAAGGAAGGAAGGAAGGAAGGAAGGAAGGAAGGAAGGAAGGAAGGAAGGATTTCCTGATGGGAACCTATCTGTGGAGTCTTTAATGCTCTCTGAGCTTGGTTGTTTGCTTGCAGACATTTCATTATCTGACTAGGTAACATCATATACAGTGGCTTCCCCTGTCAGTGTTGGTGGGGGTGTGGTTTTCTCCTTTGTAATTCCTTGATTAGGGTATTGTTTTCTGCTTGATTGTTTGTCTGGTATTAATCCCTGTTTATCTTGATGTTGGCTGCTGGAGAGAATGTGTTTTGGTCTTTTTGTTTCCTTTTTAGCTTTTTTATTGTCTCTTTTTTTATTGTCTCTAAGAAGGAAACAAAAAGACCAGAAGACAAAACCATTGTATATAAAAAGGGAGCAAACCCCACGCTCACTTGTACTGATGATGCTTGCTTATTTATTTATTTATTTATTCATTCATTCATTCATTCATTCATTCATTCATTCATTCATTCATTCGGCTTGTATGCCGCCCATCTCCCCCACGGGTGACTCTGGGCGGCTCACAATAAAAAGAAAAAACACATGTTACCTAGTTGGTAATGAAACATCTGCAAGCAGACAACCAAGCTCATAGAGCACCAAGGACTCCACAGTTCAACCCTGAGCTACACACATTCTCTTCTATGGGAACCTATCTTTCTGAGATCAAAAGAAAATCTGAAAGAAAGCTTGCAAATGTGTCCATGGTTTACAATCCCCTAAAAAAGAGAGGTAAAAGTAGTTTTGGAAGAAATTAAATATAGAGAGCAAAATATTGTCAGGAAACAATTGAGGAGTTCAGTGTTTTCTATACAAATGAACCAGATATCACAATACTTGAATAAATTACTATTGTAATTGAGTTCTTGGATTATATCCTATCTCTGAATTCTAGTCTTCAGTGGGAGTGTAATCCATTGAAACAAGACTGACCTAGGATTTCATAATTTGCTTTTTGATTGACTAGGAGTACTTGTGGATGACGTGGATTATCCCAATCTCTTCGAATCTGGCTTTAGGCTGTGGGATGGAAATGTCATTAGCATTGGTCACTGTGGTAGATGAGCTTCACTGATGCCTGGATCATGGTCTGCACCCATTCTGATCCTATTGTACCTCTCAGCAGTGTTGATACTAATAACTGTGATGTTAACCAGGGCATGAGTGACTATGAGAAAGGCCTTGTGATCCAGGAGTAGCCACAATGGTGCACAAGATGAATCTGTGCAAAAGCCCCCCTAACTGCATTTGCCACCTGCTTGAGCAGGAGCCATGAGTCCAGGAAGACTCCCAAGTACATACCAGCTCTGTTGATGACACCTCACCAGACCTAGGAGGTCCAAAAACTCACTCCATCTTGCTAGGGTTGAGTCAAAACCAGTTCTTTCCCACCCAAACCCTTACAGACTCCAGGCAATGGACCAACACCAGGACAGCATCACTTTGCCAACTCAGGGTGGAAACCTGGATATAACTGATGATACTGCACCCTGTGCCACTGGATTACAATTGTCAACATTCTCATTGGATATTAGAGAGTAGGGACAAGAGACCCAAGCCCTGAGGCATCACATATTGCAGAGGCCTAGAATTCAACCTGTCCCCACCCCAACTGTTACTGGAACTGGTCACAGAAAAATGAGGAGAAGGGTCACAAAACAGTGCTTCCCACTACCAACCCATAGAGACAGTGGATACCATGGTCAGTGGTATTAAAAGCTCCCGAGAAATACAGAACCAGGACAGATGCACCACTCCCATTCCAAACCCTTCACAGGTCATCCACAAGAATTACTAGGCTGTAGCCCAGCCTGAAACCTGACTGTAAAGAGTCCAGATAGTCCGCTTTATCCAGGGCCCTCTGAAGCTGACCACCTACCCCCCTCTCAACAACCTCTTTTAAAAAGAGAAAATTGCAGACTGTATAAACTTATCTAACAGGGATGGGTCTTGAGAATGAGTGCACCATTGCCTCCTTCAAGGCAGGTGGCACCACCCCCTTCCACAATGAGGTATTAACCATTGCTTGGACCCAACCATGTGCCACCTCCTGGGAGGTCTTAACCAACCAGGTGAGATGAGTCCAAAACACAGATGGCAGAACTCACAGCCCCAAGGACCCTGTCCAGTTCCTTGGAAGTAACCAGCTCAAACTCTTCCCAGATAACTGAGCTCAGAGATACCCTGATCACTTCCAAAGGACCAAACCAGCTGGTGTCCAACCCCAAGCAAAGCCAAGTAACTTTATCCAACAGATGCTGAGAACATTCCTCATAGCAGTCCTGCAAAGACTTCCCCAGTTACTCCTTGCCCAGAGGGACCTGGTCACCCTAAACAGGCTGCAGGCTAGCTATCTATGGATACAATAAGAATGGAGAAATAAGCTCACTTCACCATTCTTACTGCCACAAGGTAAGTTCTAACAAAGGCTCTCACCTGTGCTCAGTCAGGCTCACTCTTTGTCTTTTGCCAGTGGCATTCTAGGCACCTCTTGTGTCCTTTCATCTTCTGCAACTACTTGACCGATTAGCGCTATGGGAACCATGAACACAGATAGTCCATGCAGGTGCTAATTAGTCCAAGGCCTGTGTTGCATCTCATTCCAAGCCATAATCAAGGCCTCAACCAAACTCTGCTCCAGAGCTTCCAGAAAAGCCCCAAGTTCCTTCTGAAACCTGATTGGCTGTTTTATTCACCTGACTGAATAGGCCCCATCTCCCTGCAGTGCAGGGTGGGCATGGAGAGCTCCAGAGCCAAAAGGGTGCTATCTGTCCATGGCAATGGATTGATGCTGACATCTCACAGACCCAGATACCTACACCACTGCTCCAACACAAAGACCAGATCTAGTTTGTGACCTCCACTCTGGGTTTGACCCTCAGTAATTTGGATCAGGTTCATGGCTGTCATGGTGGCCATGGCATGATATCCTTCTGAACTGCCTGCCTAGGTTTGGAAGGTGCTGTTTTATTATGGTTTCAAAGGAGTTGGTTATCTCCCCCATGTAATTTAACATCTTTATAAAACATCTACATGAAACCACTGGGAAAGTTTTACATCTCTACCCTTATCTTGGCTGAAGTTACTAGATATGTGTTCCCCTGGCTGTCTAGGAGCTATTAGGAAATTGGATGTAGATGAAACAAGTTCATATCGAAGCCCAATGAGATAAAGTTGCTGTTTGTCCAGAAACCATTTGACTCATTAACAGCTTCAATGTTAGCAGTAGAGGGGGTTGCACTCCCCCTGAATGAGAAGATACATCATCTGGGATTTTTCTGGATTAATGGCTTCTGTTTGTTCAGCAGGTGAGTCTGTGGCAAGGAGATGATTGCCCAGCTTCATCTGGAGTGGCAATTGTAAGAATTTTTGGAGCAGAGACAACTCATGCCTTCATTACCTGCAGACTGGATCACTTGGGGTTGTCTTTGAAGACAATTTGGAAACTTCAGCTAATACAGAATGCAGCGGCATAGTTGCTAACAGATGAGAGCCATTTTAGCAGAATTACAACAGTGTTTAGATACCATTTGCTGCATGTATATTTCCGGTCCAACTCAAACAGCTGTTTTTAACTGGCTTGGATCCATACCATCTTCAGGACCATCTGCTCCAAGTAGAATCTGCCCATCCTGTGTACAAATCAGGAGGGATGCTCCACTTTTTGCTCCTCAGGAAATTAGAGGGATGGGACTGATGAAGCAAGTTTTTTCTCTGGGTGCCTCAGTCTTATGAATCAGGTTTGGATGATCCCCCTCATTTCTAGCCTTTAGGAAAAGCAACAAAGACCATACTCTTCATTTGAGAACCTTTCAAATTTAATGCTCCTTTACTTTCAGCTATTTTAATTAATAATATTATAATTTAAATTTCTTTTCTTCAATGATTCATTTTTATTTGTTTTTATACTATTGTAAGCCACCTAGAATCTATTGATTTGGCAGAGTAGAAATGATTTAATAAATAAAACAAATAAATCATGATTAAGCCTCAATTTGTTAGCTCTTATCTAGTCTGTTATCAATATTGTTAGTTCATTATCAATATCAACAGTGATTTATAACTTGAAAAACTTCCTTAAATTTCAGTGGAATGGAGTGTTAGGATTGTGAGCTATTAGCACACTAATACTACCAAGTCCCAAATCTCCTTACAGTTTATATGTTGAATAGCAAGGAGGCCGTTGTCTATGCATGGATACCATTGGCTATGGCCAGCAATCATGTAAGTTTCTCATGATGTTAACAGGCACCAAAATAGGTCTTTATTATGAGATTTTGGCTACCGCTAGGTTGCGATTAGTGCAAGTTCAAATAATGCAATATTCGACTTAGTGCGAATTGTAAATTGATATGAGGTCACATTTAGTGCAAACCAAAATTCAGTAAATGTGAAGCTAGCACATGTGCAGTTGAGGTTAGCACATACACAGTTGTCACTGGGGTTTTTGATGCTAATTTTTGTGTGTGCACAATGGAGAAAAGGAAGATTCCATCAGAGGAAAATAGTAATGTGTTAGTGAAGGAGTTTGCTCTCAAGGAATTTGAAGATATCTTTCAAGGTATAGAAGTTGTAAGACAAAAAATCATGAATGCTGACCCTAACCTTAATCGAAGCATGCAAATTTGCCAAAATGTGGATGAAGCACTCTGCATCTACCAACATATGTATGAAGATTTAAAGAAAGAGAAAACAGTTCAGGATACACTGTTAAAATATTTTGAAAGACAATAAAGATGTTTTTGTCAGTGTAAGCTAAGCTTTAGAAATGTATTTAGAATTTTTTTATTTTGCTTTCTATAACTACTCTGTGACTTTGTTAATAAATTTAAATTATAAGCATATTCTTTTTATCTTTTGCTGTTACATTTCATTAATAAACATTTAAAAATGTATGCTTAATTTTTTTCATTGCCTATTCTATTGAGGCAGAACCAATTACTCTATTTTCCATAGAAATATCAGTTTGAATAGCGCAAATTCAAATAATGTGACCATTTTGTGGGATTCATTATCCATGCTAATCGAGAACTACCTGTACTTTAAAATTCTAAACAAATTATTTTTTAAAAAAAAATGGAGGTCAGCAGGCACCGTCTAAGGGCACTGAAAGCTATCATCCAAGCTATTGGAGACAGAACTAAAAATATTTCTGCCTTGTAACACTGGGTTTTCAACAAATGGACAAGGGATCAAAGAAGACTTCCAGCAATCCAAAACAGCTTCTGTTATATTAAGCTTTAAGATCACCAGCTCACAATCCCAATTCTCCCCAATTTCCCCTAAATCTCCTGTTACTGTAACGTGGATTTCATAAGAAATCAGCAAGGACAGTGTCAAACATGAGTATTAAAGGATGAGAAAATCTGTGATTGCTGCAATTGCCATTGGGTTATAAATTTTAAAATATGTGACAGTAGAGTGTGAATGGTTGTGATTCTGTTTACAGTAGAGATTAATTTAACAATAGGCCTCACAATTGTTCTAAGATATTCCCCATGGTGTGGTCCTATTACTTATAGAGAAGTAAGAAAGCCTTAGTAAGGGACTGGGTGATTACAACGGAGAAACATTTTTCATGAACTTGAAGGGGCTCACTGTTTTATTGTTGCACGTTGCAGAGAGTGCCCTAGCATTAAAAAGAAAAGTTCCAGGACTGAACTAGGACATTAATTAAACTCTACATATATCCACACAGACGATGTGGCAGGGCAGCAATTCATCCCATGGTCTTACTCTTACTTTGATTTCCTTCCCTTTGTTTTGTCATTTTCCCAGACACAAAGACAAAGCTGTTAATGTAAGCCTCTAATGATTGCATATACACCAATTCTGCCAAATCTAGTAATTGCTACCCCCAAAAGCCCAGATTGGGAATATTGAGCTCTTGTGCTGAGTCATTGAAGCCCAGGTGTGAAAACATCATAGTAATTACTTTTGAGTCATGCTAACAGGCACATTTAATTAGTTCTGATCCAGGGAGAGGGAGGAGCATTGGGAAGTTTATCAATAGAGAAATAAAGTACTGCATTTTAAAATATATTGAATTTTTTATTTGCTAACATCCTTGTCAAATTTTGTTTTGTTTTGTCAAGTTTCTCTGAGATAAGCATATACTCAGCAGATGAAACTTTTTTTTTAACTCACTACCTATTCCGGGTCTATTCCATGGGTTTCTGATTCCCAGTACCTAAAAAAATGTAAATAGAACTTCAAGTAGAAAAATGTCTCTGATGTGGCTGAACTTCTTTACTCCTCTGTAAAACATACCTAGGTTGCTTTGACCAGGTCTTTCTGTGAACTTGTACAATGTTGTTACACTTAAAAAAAAACCCTTACATTCCTGTTTCCTTCTGAGCATGCCAGTGCCTTCCTTTAGAATACTGTACATATAAATTCTGAAGCATCCTTTTGTTTATTTAATTATTTATGTATTTGTCAACTTGTATGTTGCTTCAGTCACAAAGTCACAAGTGATTCTAAGTGGTTTATACAACAGAACTAAAATAGCAGATAAAAAATAGTTAAAAATAACAAAAGAGAATTCAGAAGAAGATTACATGGCATACATCAAGGAAGATAACTAGCACAAAGTTATTCCCCACCAACTTACATCAGAGAACAGATCACTCTATTCCAGGGCCTACTGAAAGAGCCAGTTTTCTCAGCTTTTGGGAAAGCCCAACTGGATTGGGCATACAGGGAATGAGGGGATACAGAGAAAGAAATACCTAATGGACTACTAGTAGCTTTGTACTACCTCTAACTCTCATACCATTTATGTACGTGAGGTTGTTAACTCACTAAATACTGATGAAATCAATATTTATTTTAACAAAATTAAGGGATATAACATTTTCCACATAGCGAGAAGGTCCTTTTTCTGTTTTGCCATCTTTCTGTAGTCTATAATTTTATGCAGATTCTTTTTTGACAGTGTACTTGGAACAGGGCCTTTTCAAAGAGTACAAAAATACTGCTTGACCTGTAGAAGAACTACTAGGTTGACGAAGAGGGTCTAGGGGTGAACAAAATAATCAAGACAGTCTTTGACTGTGCAACTGAAGCTTTTCTCTTTTGTACATGCATTGCACAGGTAACACATTAAAAAGGGGCAGGATTTCAATCATACAATCACAGTCACCATCTGTTTTTATACATACCCCTTGCTTTCTCATTTCTATCTTTACAAATTTTTCCACAAATACTTTCTAATTGCTAGCTTCTTTGCCTGGTTGAAGATACATACTGAACAGGTAATATTCTGTTACCTTTCTGCCATGTAATAAGTGCAACATTTTGTATAACCTTGACTTTTTTTAAAAAATGGGTTGGCCCTTTTGCACCTAAAATTCTAAAATGATGTCCTAAGAGCTTATAGTCCCAGACTATCAGGCACTGGTATTAGGGTATTGCTAGGCATCATCATATCCATGAAAAAATAGGTAGTCAGATCTATGCTGCCTCTTTTTTATATCAGCTTCTATAGGCTTACGTCTGCACTTTTCAAAACTGCTTGGCTCTGTATAGGTTTGCAAGTTATAGATTTTGTGCATAGACTGGTTTAAAAGTAAATTTAAAATCCAAGGATTGTCAACCTTCTTAAAGAGAAAGATCTAACTTCCAAATGAAAAATAATTCCAGTAAAAGGTTAACTATAAAGATGTTCTCTGAAATACTATTCATGACTTACCCCTGATCATATATGACTTGAAGATGTGCTTAGCCAAAATGTCTCATTCATATGCTAGCATATGATCCATGAAATTCAGTTGCATTTTGGAACTGTCTTAAAGATTAAATCTCTGATGTGAGAGTCTGGCTGAACTGTGGAATACAGACCGATGCTGAATTTTGGTAGTTGTATCCACATCTTCCAACATGGGGGTGGTTGGAATAAGAACAATAATAGTAAGGCTAGCACAGAAGATCTTTTAAACTTAAAAACATATTATTGCAGATCATTTTAGAAGGCTTCACTGCTATCCTTTTTTTTCTCTCTCCTTAGTTTTTATTCATCTGAGTTAAAGCTGTCTTCACAGAACTGTTTATACTCCAAAGGCAGATCCACACAAATGTCCAGACTAAGACATAGGAGTTAAACATGCTATAATTATCTTAACAGTATTCTCAGAGGGTGGAGATTGGGAAGGACATCAAAAACAGCAAGCCTTGCTGATTTTGTATTTATGTTGATGTCACAAGCACAGTCATAGCACTCTGCCATTTTTCTGATTTTGACACTCCCACCTGTGGATGTCACCGTATTACTTCGACATTCCAAGATTCCTGCATTTTTAAAAAATATTCTTTAATAATATAAAAAGGTCAAGGTCAAAGGGAACATAAAGCTGCACTATTGCACCCTATAGCAATGCTTAATGCAAATCTGAGGGCAAATTATCAGTTAACTTTTTAAGACTCTGAGAAGCTCAGGGGCAGATAGTTTATTTAAGGCCTCTCCCCATCATTTTTTTTCCCACTGATGCTATGTTATTGTTTTGAGGGATGGGGGGATACTAAACTTCATAATCTTGAAACCCCTGTACAATTATATCAGAATTAGCAGAATGGAATAGTCACACCCAGATGGCCACATTAAAGTATTATTCACCAGTTCTTGATCCAAAAGAAAAGTTTACCAACATAAAATGTGATGCCCCAGTTGCCATAGTAACAAAGTTGGTGATTAATGCTGCCCTCACGGTTTTAATGCAGGACAAGGATTGTTTAATTGCCCCAACTTCATTTCTTTTTCACCAAGTGTAGTCTGTTTACTAACCATTATCTGTAGCATGGGAAGAAGTAGGACTGGGTAAATGTAGTCAGTTGTTTGGAATGGCATGTTTAACTATCTGTCAAATTGCCCAGTTAACAGATCACAGGCACAGAGATATTCCCACCCACCCACTCACCAGGCCCATGATTTGTCAGTTGGGCTATTTCTGAACACTCTTCTGAAGTAAAGCACTAAACCCATGCCCCAAAATAGTTTGGTTGACAGGTCAAAGGGACAGAAAAGAGGCACAGGATGAATCAGGAAGTAACAAGTGATAATGAACAAACTCCATCCTTCACTAGTGCTGCAATGGAATAGCAGTGAATCCAGGTCTATCCTTCTTGCTGGCAGCACTGGGAAGTAGCACATGGACACCATGGAGCTAGCATGGAGTAGGCAAAAGAACACCACCTTCCCCTGCTGAAGTAATAAAAACAGTAAAAAGTACAGCCATGCAAAACATCTTGTTGGCATAAGCAGCAGCAACCCCCTTCCCAAAACAAATAAATGGTGACAGAACCAGTAACACAAAGCTAGCCAAACCCAGCTCATTTCCCAGTTTATAGTAACTTCATGTGCAGCACAGAACTATTATTTTCTCAAGACAGCTGTATTCCTGTAGGGATTCTTTTTTTACACAAAAGAGTGTTCAACTCATGTTTAAAATATAGGTCTGATGCTCTTTCAAAAGAGTGCTAAACCTGTGTTTATAAGGAGCCCAAGTGAGACCTAATAAGCATTCCAGAAAGCACCAGTCAAGCAAAACATGGGCAGATGCCTCTGCAGAAGACAGGTGCATGTTCTCCCTGGTAGTACATACCAAGATGGCTCTGGAGAACAGTTCTTGGCAACTGGAGGAGAGGGGGCGTGCCTGCAGCTTCCTAATGTAGCAAATAGGAGTTGGTAGATCCTACCTCTGTCAACATCAGCAACCACATCATTGATGAAGCATGCTCAATTGGTCCATGGCCAGAATTATGGTAGTAGAAGAGGGAAAACACTACTTTAAAACCAGAACAGCTAAAAAAGACTACTGTAAGCTGTCTCATCTGTTGGTGGGGGATAAGCCAAATGCAAAATTCATAAGGATGTGACATAAAAAATAATGGCTACCTAGGCAGGTTTCTGCCATGGTTGGAGAAATGAGGATGAACCCTATATCTAATTTTAAACTGTAAATTGAAAGACAAAGTTGTACAACTGGTTTCATTTACAAAACAGAGGGCCTTTGCAAATGGTTATCTTTTTTTCATTTAAGAAACTAATATAAATAGAGGTTAAACATAGTGACAACACATTCTTTACCAGTTTACCATTATGCCTGATGCAAACAAAAGTTGTTTCATGCTGAATCTACATTCTGTTATCTACTTCTACTTTCCTTTTAATTTACTGTCTGGGGAAGAGTTTTACAGAACTCTAGAATTGAAAAACCTCCATATTGCTTTGTAACATTTTAGTAGGAGTCAGTAAACGTATAGACCAAATTTTGCTTTTTGGGGTTAAAAAGTGATGCCTTCTTTTTCTTCTTGGATAGCAAATTCAAATATGAGATTTTCAAATGACATTCTCTCTCTCTCTCTCTCTCTCTTTCTCTCTCTCTCTCTCTCTCTCTCTCTCTGAGTAGGATGATGACTACAGTAAACCATAAATTATTTTAAGTAGGAATTAACATCCCTGCTGTATAACTTCTAGGCAATAAAGGCCCACCCACTGGCCATAGCAAAAAGACAACTATAGAAGCTCAAGAGGTCAGAAAGGACTAATGAAAACCAGTAAATATGTGGAATAGAATAGAATAGAATAGAATAGAATAGAATAGAATAGAATAGAATAGAATAGAATAGAATAGAATAGGTCAGAAGTAAATGCAAATAGAGCTGATTGCAAAATTATGATCTCAGAATTCCTAGGCTACTTTAAAAAAAAACAACTTTTCACAGCAAAAGTGTGGGGTGAAATACAGTGAAAGGGCTAGTTGTTATTTTTGTTGTTAAGTAATTGGAATTATTGATTTCACAGTTGGAGTAGGAAGGAGAAATTATTTGCATTGTTCAATTATGGAAGTAGCTGATTTTCAAAACAGAAAGTCTAATTGGCTATCAGCCCCTGCCAGCACCTATAATTTGTGTTTCTAAGATACATATAATAGCACTACTACAGCATGGACTTAGTGATTTATCCCTTTGTTAAATAGCTTTCTTATTTTCGTGCGATTAAAAACAGGAAAATGACAACAATGGGTGGTTTATGAGGGATTGGATAGATCCATTTCAGTCCATATTCGTTTTCTTAAGCTCTCAAATCACAGCGATATGGATGTTACTTATGTCATGCTGTCATGTACAAGATTTTACATGTACAAGGTTTTACATGATTACCACCAGAGGAGGGAAAATTTTCACATTTTACACAGTCTATAGCTTTTTACTTATATTGACCACCAGGGGGTAGTACACAACAGGTTATGTCCTGTTTTGGGCTCATCGGATGTACATAGCCAAGGATCTAAGGCCACAGAAAAATCTACAGCTATGAGCATCCAAAATAATGAAATAATTCTGTATCTCAGCTATATCTGAACTGGTTTATTTTACTGCCTTGAATAAAAAGGATCAAATTTCACCATTTCAAAAACTGAATTATAGTTTGGATGGAGATTCCTCCTTGTGTGGATCCTAGAGCAATTGCTCCACTCATTCCTCCCCAGATAAACTCTGTGGAGAGATTACATCTCCATGTATATTTAAACATTGTTCATGGGAATCATGTGGCATGACTATTTTTTAAAAAACTGTATGAAGTCCAAGAAATTCTCATCTATTCTCATAGCGAACATTAACTGTTTTGCCTGTTTTGCCATTTCAATCATTAAAACTTCAAAACGTTTCCTCACATTTTGTGAAGATGCAAGAAAACATAACAGCAAGTCCAACTCTGCTTTGTCAGCCACATTCCAAAATCCATAGATTTGGAAGCTATCTGAAAGATATATGATGTATCTGTTTGGAAGCTATCTGAAAGATATATGATATAAGCATACAGCACAATCCACCTTCTAGGCCTGATATAACACAGATTCCCTTAGATCAAAGGACCTGAGTATCAGCACAAGGTATCCTTTGCTTTTTTAAAGTTATTTCATTTCAGTGACTCTAGCCAATCTTTAGGATCTGCTGAAAAGATTCCCCCAATTTTTAAGCTCTGAAGGATTTTGAACAAGAGGTAAGTATGTTTCAAAGTAGACCTTCACTGAGTTGCCATTTATGTGAAGACCTCCCAGGGCGAAATTAGAAAATAATCTCTATTTATCAGTCTAGCTTTTATCCAGCAATGTGGAAGCAAGGAATTATTCACTGTTTTTTGTTTGGTTTAATTCATCTTTGTGCTCAGTCTGTTTGGTCACTTACAGCAGGCGTGAGCTGGCTTTTAAGTAGCTATGAAGAAGTCCCTTGATAATGGAAGTTTTGTACAAATAGTGATCAAGCCATTTTAAAAAGATGAATTAAATTAATTCCTTTTAAAAATTAACATATCTATAAGCACATTTACTAAGGCGTCTCATTGATCTCAGAGAATAAAGTTACTTTGACGTAAATATAATTAAAATCCCACTGGTAACCTGCTAAAACTAGTACTATATTCTTAGCAACATTTACTCATTCAGACTATAATGTAAGGCTGAATATAAAATATTATTTATCACCATTCAAATGCTGTTCAAATAAAGTATATAATTAAAATAAATTAAAACAAAATAATATAAATAATATAATATAAAATAATATAAATATAAATATAAAATAAAACAGTAATGAAACTTCTTATCCAGTGTCTAAAATGCAGCATTCTTCCAGTGTTTAAATATCCATTAAAATGTTGACAAAATAAAGACAAGTTAACCCTTGTGCCTAAAAAAAATGGTCATTAAGAAACAACTCCATAAGGAACACCGCCATTTTATCCCCTGGATGGAGTCAACTGATGGAAGTAAACATGCATGGGGGTCAGCAAGAGGTCAGATCTGAAGCTGGTGGGCACAGCATCACAAATCAAGCAGGGCCCATTTTGTATATACATTCTGATGGGTGTGATATCAATACACATCTAAAAGGGGCGGGGCTTGGATCTCATGAAAACCAAAACGTTTGTCCCATTGACTGCAAGAAAGAGTTTTCATTTATTTCATTTGCCGATAGAAACAATAATTATACTGTGTCTCCTTAACAAGCAGTACAATAGGTTGTAGGGTAAAATCATAGTGCAGGAGTGGACTTAGTACTAATGAAGCTTATATATTAAGCATCCTAAATGTACATTCGTTTATTTCTAAAAATCATACTTTTACATACTTTTACATTCCAGAGAACAAGGCACAGAGTGTCCTCCTCCAATTTTTCTCCTGCAAAGGAGACTGGGCTGAGAGGTAGTGGTTGGTCCAAAGTCATCCATGGCTGAGGGGGATTTAAACCTGAATTTCTTTTATCCTAGTCCAACAGCTTAACCGCTACATTATACATTTATGTGTACAGTGTACTGAATCTTTATATCTTTATCAACATTTGATGTTAAATATAACAATACCATTTTAAGAGACAGATACTACTAGTTAAACATTCACAACAATAAAACTAGTATGTATTTCTTAATAGGGACAAGTAGAGAAGAACAAGAAAAGTAAACATTAAAATTCACACAAAACCAACTGAATAAAAATTAACATACAAAAGAAACGCATAAAAGGATTTAATTATAGATTCACGCGCAACACAGAGCTTGTGAAAAAGAAAAGTATGCATAAACAGATTGCACATTATATTTAATCCTGCAGTGCTGCCACAAGGGAAGCAGTGTTTGCTCACTTAAAAGTAATCTCTGCATAGATTTCTGGATTAAATCAAGTGAAATTGAAAAGAGCACTAAATTTGTTCAGTGTATTAGCAGCTACAAAATAAAGCTTTTTCATACTCAGATATAAGGGTCACGTTATCTGAATTTTGGGTATAAATTATTGCGTACATTTTTACACAGTAGCAAAAATAGTGCCTAGAAACTATTTTACATGTGCAAGCAATATTCAAACTTGTTCATTTTTTTTCTCTATTTTTTCCGATAAGCATTTTGGAAAGACCCTATGGAAATTTCTCTATGGAACTGGCAGGAGAATAAGATGCGATTCACAGAGTCCTGGGATTGCAGAATAAAATGTATGTGTGTAGGACTCTGCTATTACTGAAAGTGTGGGAAGGTGAGCTTCCCACTCAAGAGAAATGTTTTAAGTTTTTTCTAAAGATAAGTACATGTCCTCTTATCTTCAAAAATATCAAAGCTCTTTAAAAAAGCAAAAGTCCCATAAATCATTGGAAACTGTCCCCCTCCCCCCATGAAGAGCTGTGTTTCTTTGAGAGTAGCCTGTTGAAACCAAGTGCCTGCAGTGGTGAGGGCTGAGCTAAAAGTGGACATGGTGACATCCTTCTAGCATTTTCTTTCTTCGGTGCACTTTTTTTCTTTCTTTCTGATGTCTACCTCTTTCTCTTTCTATACATCTCTTTTTGTATATCACCTTCTCTTTGCTAAAAAAGGTAAAACATGGACTGCTTGTAGAGAATATCTGAAAGTATTCTAAGCTCCAAATGAAATCAAGCCAAAGGCTACACACTGCCCAACCCTAGCAGAATGTAACATGTTATTTTCCTTTTGATAGAACCTGTTCAAGATAATGTTCCTGTTCAATTGTGCTAAAATGTCCTCAAGGAAGTATCCCAAAGGGTTTTGAGAACATATACCACAATTCCAGTCTTCCCTCAAATCCGTCCTAGTGACTTACAACATTCCATTGTAAGACACAGCTTTTTCTTATATTATCTTTTTTTCCAATAAAAACTGAATACAGTATTCATACGCTGTGGCCAGGGTTTGAAAAACCATAAAAATTTCTTAGTGTAAAAATATAGGGAGGACATTATTACTAAAAAGGGGAATATTGACAATAAGAGAGGGAGAAGAAACCAACCTAAATAATTTTGCTGTCATCTGATAGAATTGACATGTCCTTCATTCTATCCCTTTTCATGAAATATAATGTTCCTCAAACAAAGGACAAATTAAAGGGGGGAGTTCATATGTTGTTAATGTCGCTGATGAGATCATATTCTTGGATTAGAAAACTGAGGTAATTGTAGAAACACTGCAAAAAAGAAAAAAAAAAGGCTGAGCTGCATTTACTTTTTGTAATAGTAATAGCCCAGTCTTATTAGCCAGCCAATGATACTGGCTGGTAGCCATTGAATTCATTTATTTATTGGCAGCTTTCCACTACCAATTACATTGCCAGCTTTTGCTCACTGACATGAGACAATATTGTCTACTATTTTTAAAGCAAGAGTCAGAACCTTTTGAAGGAGGGGAAATTTCCACAAAAGCTCATGTTCCATTTTTTTCCACTTCAAACTTTTGTACTTTTTATTTCTTTGTCCCTTTTAGAGCAATATAGGATAAATTTTATAAAGTGCTCTCAAGTCATTCAGCTGAAGGAAAAGGACCCACGTTGTAAAAAATGAATAAATAGAAGGAATTGGATTGTGAAAGGAGTGTGACAAACTTAGAAATTTCTTTCTTTCTAAAGATGTCATCAGCATTCAAAAACAAGTTCTCCTAAGTGCTTCTCTGTGAATATTTAGATGCATTTTCAAGGTTAACAAGACACCATTCCTAGCTTGCTATTCTTGCTCTTCCTTCCTTGATTCTACATCAATCCTTTAATGTATCAGAAACTATCTGGGACACAAAAGGGAAGCAACATCCTTTTGTACCAAATCAGAGACCTCAGCTAAAAGCACAGTATCTCTGGCAGGAAAGCAATATGATTCACCTCTATTAATATGATGTGAATTTGCATTGATTTCAACAAGTAAAATGACCATTAAGTGTCAATTTCCATTTAGTAGAAAGTTCTAATTTTGTCTCTGGTAGAAGTAATTTGGAGATGATGGGACTGTGTTTTCATTCACATGGACTTTGCATATACCAGTATGATGCATACACTTTTTGGTATGAGTCCAACAGTGTTTATGTATCCCTGCTTCTCTCAATCCTATCTCACATCCCTAAAATCATAGATGACTATTAGCTGCTAAGCTAGCATCAAATTTTATCCTTCTGCAAGGGAAGAGATACTGCCCATAAGGCAAAGAACTAATGAGCCAGGAGTGCAGAAAAAAATGGAGTGCTATAGGAAGAAACAGCCTGACCATCTGTAGTGCAATGGGACAAACTATAGTGTGTTGGAGAGCACATCTCGGTTTTGTTTTTTTTAACAAGGTGGGCAGTGACAAATTTGATATATAAATAAAAATAAATTAATAGAAAGTCAAGGAGAGCTCCAGTAGCTCCCTCAATAAAGCTAATCTTCAAGAACCAGTAGAAAATATTTGCAGGACCACGTCTCATCCATTGTTTCTGTTCAGCCCCCAGATCTAGCAAAAAGAGCATGCTCCAGGTCCCTTTTTTCAAACAGTACCATCTTGTTGGACCCAAAAGTTACGTCTTCTCTATGGCAACACCTGCCTTATGGAATAACATCCATCTTGAAATCTGGATGGCCCCAATGCTCTTAACCTTTTGCAAGGCACTGAAGACCTGCCTGTTTCCCCAGGCATTTGTGCTAGATGATTAGATGCGTTCTGATGTCGATGTGGTTTTTCTGACTGGCTCTTTGTTTTAACCTTAGACATCATGGGTTATATATGGATGGGTAGTTGTTGTGTTAATCCCTGTATGCCACCCAGAGTCATTGTTGTAAGGTCGTATGAATTATTTAAATAAATACACTTTTTGCTTTCCAACTTTAAAGCCATAACAAATGAACTTTGCCTCTCTGTTTATCATCTGAAATAGAATTACTGAATGGTTAGGAAGGTATATAGAATAAGTGGCTGGACTTGAAGGGCTGGAAAATATCAAAAATAATATGTAAGAAAAAAGGAAAGGAAACTAGTATTCATCCATCTGAAGCTTGAACCTGCTGTTAAATAAAGAAATTCTGACAGCTTTCAAACTCCCCCAGGAAGTTTTCTCTGTCCCTGGTTTAAAATCTAGTGCAGAGTTTGGTCTCTAGTCTGTAATTTGGGAGCTCAGAACACTAGATGCTGCCACTTACTGAAAATTAAGGAAAATGATGTTTTTTAAAAAAATAAAGCAACTTTTTGCTGCTTGTTGAGAAAAAATGCCGTAGGAAGGGAAGGAGAAAGGAGAAAATAGTTCATGTATTCATAGAGCTTACTACAGGTGGCCATCTCATCTCATGTATATATTTGTTTTCACTATAATTATACCTCATTGTTACCTGAAATCCCTTTTTGAGTGGTTTCACGTGTGATGTATTATTTCTGGCAACCAAATGATTAATTCTTCTAATTCATTGTCTTCATTTCTTTCTTGTGTAACCCAGTTCACTTGACTCTCTTTTAGTTAGTTCATTTATCCAACATTTAGTCTCCCTGCATTCCTATCCCTTCCTCACACAGTATTTGTATTATATTCCATTCTTTTATTCTGTTTCAAGACAGTTTTCTCAGTTGTATAAATTTTACTTAGTCCTCTTTCTTCATTTGTTTATTCCTCCTGAAAATCATACATTATCTTCTTTTACTGTACAAAATTATAAATAAAAGAGATATATATATAGTGTGTGTGTGTGTGTGTGTGTGTGTGTGTCTTATTCCTGCCTTCTTCCTTCTTAGCAACATCCCTTCCCATTTTGATCTTACTGATCCATCCGTGTATATTTCTATATTAAACAGTACCACCAAAGAAACAGAAGATACAGTATAAAGCTTAATACATTGTTCCTGTAATGATTGCTCGGAGTTTTGAGAAACTTGTGGAAATGACCTGAGCAAGCAATCATTAAAATCAAAAAACAATCTGAAAATTTCTGCATTTACCTCAACACTTACATATAATGTGTTATTCCCTTCATACTAATCTAAATTGCCTACAAATTTTGTCTTATTCTGTATTCGTTCTGTTATTGGACCCAGGCAAGAAGGCCAAAGGTCAAGCTCACCCTCAGTCATGAAAACTCACCAGGTAACTTTTGGGCAGTCACTCTGAGTCCAACCTACCTCATTGGCTTGGGCATCTGAGGCAGTTTAAGATTTCATCATGATGACATCATGGTGCAAGTGTAAAAGTGGAGTTTGCATTGTAATGTCATCTTATATGTGTTATCACTTGCCACACATTCTCCCTCCCCACTTTTCACAGGGTTGTTGTTTAGGAGGTAAAATGAAAGGAGCTCTCCATGTAAGGCACCTTTACCTCTTGGGTGAAAGATGGGATATAACTCTAATAAATAATTAAATAATAATAACACATGTTATAGGTACCCTCTAAGTATTTATATTTTACTGTATTTATGTTTAACCATATGCCCTGTCCAAATGACACAAACAGGGTTGGGAATCATAGATTTGGCTATGAAGCTGGCCAGGTCCTTCCAAAGACCTAATTTTTATTTGACTTTTTATTCACATGAGGCCTACAAAATTACATTATCAGCAAATACAGAGCCAATTTTTGTTCCTGTCTCTATTTTATAATTCAATTAAATGTTCAGACTATATTGGTTTAGAGCGTATTAAGCTAAGCAAATATCATTTTATTCAGCTTCATTCTGAAAAAGTAGAAAAATCTTTTAAAAATGTCAGTCAGGCTAATCAGTTTTCCACTAATCTTCTACCACATGTTCCAATTGTAGAGGTCCAATCACTTTTTGTATGGGCTTCCCACAGTTTGTTACCAGTAACCAGAAGATAAAGGCATTTGTTCACCATTAAGTGAAAACATACATACATACATACATACATACATACATATATACATATAAAAACAAATCCATCAATGTTTGTTTTTATTCTTTCCACAGTCTTAAATTTAATTTTGCCCCATTTCAACATATCTGTGGATGCTTTAAAAGGGTTAAAGTTTGCTTAGTGATTTGCATGTGTACTTCTTCTTACGCAGTTTCTAAACAGTTTGGCCTAATATATGCCAACAAGTGTCCCTACAGAAAAGAATTTATATCTTACCTCTAGTAATTTGCGCATTTTGTGAGCACCTCCCTATGAATTTATACACTTTGAATTTTTTAACAAAATTGTGCTGCAAATTTCGTAGATGACAAATATCAGGCCATAACTGCATTTCATACTGTTTAATGGTTCATGAAGTAGACATTCGTTAGGTATATATTAAAATAGGAATGAAATGAATGGAGGCAAATATGAAATGAAATGAATGTATACCCCATGACTAATTCGATTACAAAATTCATAATTTAGTGGTCAATAGGCTGAATCTGCTATGAAGATTGGTGTATGATCTCCACACTGATAGGTACAGCGCCAAAGAGCTGAAAAGGGGCAGAAAGGCCATTTAGCCCAGGCCTCAACCACAAAAGGTGCTTCAGATATAGGGGTGTGTGTGTGTGTGTGTGTGTGTGTGTGTGTTTTAACCTTATAATTGTTCAAGTTATATCTCACTTACAGATTCTTTGCAGGGCAAAAAGGCTATGCTTTTTAAAAATTTTACTGCCACCATTTTAAAAAAAAATGGCTGTGTCCAGGGTCCAAAAAGCTTCAAGTAGCCAAGGTTCTCTGGATTTCAGATGGCTTGGATATATGCATAGTTCAAACATTTGCAAAACAGTTACCTACTTTATAGCTATTCTTTAAATCAAATTAGTGCTCCCAAGTGATACAGACCTATTATAGAGCTGTTGGATTTCAATGTGTTGTCATAGTTTTGTTGTTCTTATTTATTCAGGTTGTCACTTTTCTGTGGAATATTTCAATAAAGATTACTAAAAAAAATCTTCTCTTAAGAAGTCCAATATCAACTTTAGAAGGATATCATATACAGTTGTAAAGCATATTAGCCACCATATGAATAAAATTACTGTGATCTTCACACATAATGCATATGTACACCATGGGCACTTTCATCATGCTATCTAAACTGGTATAGAACATACTAGAGCTATGTGATGCCACTATAATCATACATAAGACTAAAACCATCAAGTTGCCAAGTCAAAACTACAGGAGGGAACAATAAAATCACTAACTAAGACAGGGTCATGGGAGGATTGTCATAGTTCGTCAGCAACTTGTAGTAATGTCTCTTAATGAGCTATATTCCAGAGTCCATTTATTCTGTCACAGTTTCACTGAACTAAATGATATGTTATTGAAGAAACAGTGTTTGCAAGTTTACTGATTCCAAATTCCTTAAGCATCTTTCCTGCCATCCTTTCATTCCAGTTTCTGCTCATAGTAAATTGCTTTTGGCAATTAGAACTGCAAAGTTTATTATTCATTCAACCACTATGTCCTTGTATGGTCAGCCAGAGGAGACACTGATTTCTCATGAGATTTAAAGACCAATTTGGCAGAAAGTGATTCAAAATCATCTTTGGCCCACCTCCACTGAAACCATTTAGAATTAAGCCAAAAAATGACCCAGTTTGGCTACTCATCCCATCTTATACTTCAGATTTTCATTTGTTTATTGGTCTTTAGAATGGTGCTCCCCTAAATTCAGGGGCTAGATATATTTACACAGATCAAGTGTGTAAGTCATGAAGACAGTGCATGTACTACAAATTTATCTTAGTGTTATACTTCCCTACTAAAAGAGAGGGAGGGAGGGAGGGAGGGAGGGAGAGAGAAACCCTACAGTTATCTATGAACACTTGAAATAATAGTTTAAGTCTTTTGTATAAATTTTATTTCTACCTGCAGATTACTAACTGGTTTCAAATCATACTGTTCAGATAACTTTACTTATTAGTATTTCACTAGAGATCTACATTTAACCTTGATGTTACCATTCTGTCAATATTAAGGATTCATTTGAGATCAATTGATCTCTTGGATAGAAGTTGCCTATTTTTGCAGAATTTTTCATGCTCAGGAGCAGCTTTTTTCAACATAACGTCTTCAGATTTTAATTTAAACTCCCATTGCCACTTTTATTGAATTTACTTACCAAACATCTAAAGGTACCATGCTGAGGACAGTTATTGTTTGGAGGCCAAAAGTATAATCTGGCACTCAATCAAATGTTATCTTTGGGAAGTTAGATTTTGTACTAAAATCAGCTATCAGCCAATGCATTAATTAAAAGCAGAAGAAATTCCCCTTCAACCTTAGAAATGATTTCTTGCAAAGTTTGAAAACAAAGTTTATTTTCTTATGAATGGAACTTCCATATGAAGTTTGAAAGGTAAGACTGTGGAACACATTCTTATATTCTTACCATGGAGCTTTCTTGTTCCCAGAGAAAAACTATGTCCAGCTTCCACTTTGGATATAGGATTGCCTGTTTTACTTCTGCATTTAATCTCATAAGTAACTACTTATGGGTTAATTCCTCATTTCGTCATTGCCCATCTACATTACAAAACAGCTTACCCACATGCTGCTATAGCATACCTGTTTTCTCTTCGGTTTGGCTACTCACTGCCGTGTCTGTTTGGGGTTGCGCTGTTGCCTTGGCAGTAGCATCTTCTGCAGCACTAGGGGTAACGGCAGTGGTGGCAGTGGCAGGCACATCGGCTTGTTTGGGTTCCTCCTTGACTTGGGCCTCATCAGCCTTCAAGGATGGTGAATTATCAGTGGAAGCTTTAGTGGCACTTTCTGTTTCAGTGGCAGCAGGAGCAGGCTTTTCCTCCAATGGAGCAGCAGGAGTAGTGGCCTTTGGGGCTGGTTGCTCTGAGCCACTGTCGGCAGTGCCATCTGCCTGCTTCTCATCTGCTGGGGTGCTTTCCCCTTTACTTTCATCTCCAGGTAGGGCATTCTCAGCTGGAACAACTTCTGTAATAGCAGTTTTGCCATCTGCCAGACCATTGGCAAGGACCTCTTCCTTCTTCTCACCACCTTCAACATCAGTAGCTTGGGCATCTCCCTTCTTCTCTCCCTTGAGCTTTTTCCTTGTTATGTGTCCACGGAAGCTAGCCTGAATTTTGATGGCTGCCTTATGAGCTTTATCTTCTGGTTTGATGCCATCTTGTTCAATCTTTTGGTCAGTGTCATCATTTTTTTCAACCTTTCAAGGGAAATAAAAGAGGGAAATTAATTCATTAATTAATAATTCACAATATCTCCAAGCAGTAAAAAAAATAGTTATGGCATTTACATAACATATAACTCTGCTGATCAGGCAGAGAAGGCCTGTTACGGACCCCGTCAGCAAGAAAATGTCGCCTGGAGGGGCCAGGAGGGGAGCCTTCTCTGCTGTTGCCCCCGCCCTTTGGAACATTCTACCCTCAGAGGTGCAGTGGGCCCCTACCCCCTCGGCTTTCCGGAAAGGACTAAAGACCTGGCTCTACCAGCTTGAGTGGGACAACAAGAATTTTAATCAATCCTGGGGGTGGCTGGTGCCCTGATGACGCTTCCTGAGCTACTTGCCAATTAACATTAAATCTTGGACTATATTTATTTATTATTTATTCAAGAATATTTTATATTGTATTTTTAATTGATTTTAGCTTCTCTGTAAACTGCCCAGAGTCATTTTTTAATAAGATGGGCAGTGACAAATTTGATTGAGATAGATAGATAGATAGATAGATAGATAGATAGATAGATAGATAGATAGATAGATAGATAGATTGCAAAGGATACATTAAGATGATAGCATAAAAGAGTGAGTTAGCTTTTTTTTCCCCTTGTTTGTTATTTGGTGCAAAATACAAAGTTCATAAATGCACAAATGTTAAAGTGCTAATACCCAAATAATGAAAGTCCAATTGTCCCTTCCACCCCATATTTTATAAGCAAACAATATTCATACAGAGTACCATTTAATCTGGGTGGCTGTTATTGAATATAAATTAGCAACAGTCCCCCAACAACCAATGCACACCTTAAATATTATTTCTATTTCAGCATTCTTTAAAAATTGTTGTGCAGAGAACCCAATTTGTGCAGGTACGCTGTACAACATTTATAGTAACATTTTCACCTTTTTAAGCAGCTAGAAGCTTGTTCTTTTTTCTTTTTTCTTTTTTCTTTTTCTTTTTTTTTTCCTCCATGCCTAGCACATACTAATAGGAATCATGGTACAGGAACTTACTAGTTTATCTGTGCAGTGTCACAGGCCTGAGATAGTCTTGTGCATCATACCTTACACAAATATATCTCATAAGTTTCTTTTGCATATTAGCTAAACATATAAGCAGTGCTGGAACAACTTTGATCAATCTGAACAGCAACGGTGGGCTCTTTTCAACATTATCTCAAGATACAAAGAAACATTTTCATAAATCTAAAACTTACTCAAGTATACAAGAACCCAACACGGGTTTGAACATTTTAAAAAAGGTAAACTTGATTCCCTCAAGTCAAGCTTGACTCCCGGTGATTTCATGGCTATGTCTGTGTAGTTTTGTTGGCAACAATGTGGAAGTGGCTTATCACTGCCTTCTTTTGGTAGTGCTAGGAATCCTCAATCAAAAACATTAAGCAGCTGTTTCATCTTTTTCACTTTAAAGATTTTCTTAGGGAAACATATGGAATACGTTTCAGGGACAGAAGATGCCTATTAAGAGATGACAATATAGTCTTGAACATTATTTTAAAAAAATTTGGATAAGGTAGGTTGTTTGAGCAATTCAATCCTTTTTATTAGTTACAGAATTTTAAAAACAGATTTCTACAAGAGAGAGGGTAAGAGAGAAAGATTCCATAATTCTCCAATTTCTTTAACAGCAGTTGCAAATAGACATCCACACACTTTTTTTTTAGATTTTTTTAATCCCACCTTTATTATTTTTATAAATAACTCAAGGCAGTGAACATACCTAATACTCCTTACTCCTCCTATTTGCATCAACCCTGTGAGGTGAGCTTTTGTGCCTAAGGTGGGACTAGAACTCACAGTCTCCTGCTTTCTAGCCTGGTGCTTTAACCACTAGACCAAACTGGCTCTCTATTTGAATTACATTTTCTTATGAAACTTAGCTGGAACAAGTATTTGCATGAATGAATGAATGAATGAACGAATGAACGAATGAAGAGTATATCTTTAGCAGAAAACTTAATTATTCAAAATAAACAGCAATTGCCCACATAGTTGTACTTATACAACTGAATGTATGAGTAACTTACAAGAATGCTTTTAGTCCCTGTGTTCCTAGACAGAAAACTAGATAATTCTTAACCATCAGGCCAAGGTTGCACACCTTAGAGCTCCTTTTCTGCAAATGGCTATTGTCCTAAAATATTAGAACACAGCAAATAGGAAATGTATAAACTTCAGACTGAAAGATGTAACCTTAATAAAAGTGATAATAGCCCATCATTATTATTAACGTGCCAAGCAGAATCTTTTTTCTTAGCTTTCCGCTAAGTTAGTCATGACTTAGTGATGACTCTCACCCCCACATGAAAAATCTAACCACTCCATGAAATTAATCAGCTTCAAGCAGGTATTTATTAACCTGGTCACTTTTTTGTGCTCTGTGAGCAAGGATCATGTAACTATGACAAGCACTATTAGATATGAATTAGACTCATCTTACAGGATGCTGTGAACAAACGATCAGATCTATTGGAGGACAGAGCCTGAAGCAAATGAAACTTGAATCAAGTTAGTTGGATTAGAAAGAATAGAGCCATGATTTTAACCAAAGATTATTTGAAGTGGATTTGCATGTATTGGTTTGAGAAATTAGATCTAAGCCAATCAGTGTTGGGCTTTTCTCTCCATTACAGACTTGCAAGAATAAAAGTTGGCACACAGTTTGAATGCATGGAAAGATTTGATGACAATTTGTGACTAGTATAGTATATTGTATTTTTGTGAAGATTTGATGACAATCAAATCTTCACAAAAATACAATATACTATACTAGTCACAAAAATACAATATACTATTAAAAGGCACTTTGACATATGCAGGAGCAAAGATCATTTGCATTTATTTATGATTTATTAAACTGATTTATTCTAAAGGTCTCTAAGTAGCTTATATAAGGAACCTGCAGTTCCTCATAATTAAAATGAGTAACTAAAACCATGAAATATCATTGTTTTCAGCACCCTGAAAACATTTTGTCACTTATTGGAACTTCTAAAATTAATAAAGCATAATAGAATAGAAATTAGAAATTAGAAATTATAATAGAAACAATGTTAATAAGGATATCCATTGTTATTTAGATATATTTAATACTGCATTATTGTTGTTCTTAGATATCTCTATTGTAATGTATTATTCTGATACAGAGAAATAGTGTTTTATTTAACAGAACATAGAGATGCTACTATGATTTAATCTAGCTCCATCATCTTAAAAATGCTGCATTAGTTTTAATTAGTCTTCCATATTAACTGTAAATAGATGTATATTTGTTTCATTTGGTATATTATTTTATAGAATGAACATTTTATTTTTATTTATTTTTGAAGAGAAGGTTTCTAAGCCCTGAGTAAAAACTACAATCTGACCTAGGCATGGTAAGAGGGGCTTTATTGAAAAGAATATTTGGAAATAAAGATGTGTTTTGGTTACTGGCAGAAATGTCCAGATGCAAGAAATCCAATTAAGAAGCACAGAATCCAAGAATTAGTAATAAATATTTTGGCCATAGATTATGCCTTGATTAGATTCTGATTTATAATTTATTATGACTTATTCTTTGCTGTCAATTATACTGCAAGTGCTTCCTTATTACACTTTAAAAGTACAGATTATTTTATATCATGTTCTCACTGCAGTTTTTTATGATTTCTCACCAATATGCCTATTAGTTGAATAAAATTGATTTTTCTTCTTAATTCAGTGGACAGCATCATCAGCTCACTTAAGCAACCCAGAATAAAGGGATAAAATAACTCAGCTTTCAGCATCCTTCACTATTAACTTTGTATAATTCAGTAATTATTCATTCTTAGAGGATTTCTTTTAACAGCATTGTTGGCTGAATGTTGCATTTAAGGCCTTTCTTCCCCTATTATTCAGACCAAATGGCTAGTGTTCTTGAAGTTGGGAAGGTAGTCTACCATCTTGCCATCACCATCTTGTTAACGTTCACATACCTGTTATCCTTTCATTTTCAAAAGAAGTTTGTAGATGAATTATTATTATTATTATTATTATTATTATTATTATATTTTATCCCACTTTTTTATATATAGAACTCAAGGTGGCAAACATGCCTAATTTACTACTCACTTAGGCAGGCAGCAGTTACTGCATCCATAGCCGGAGACCCAAGGACTGAATTTGCTCCAGAAAGTCTTGGAAGCACTTTTATGAGCCCCTACAAAATTGCTAATTTAATGCCAACTTAATAATTATTCAGTTATTATATACAATAAAATGTATTTGGTCCTAGTTCCCATGCAATTATGGAAATACAGTCCTTAGCCTAAGAAAGATTATCCCTGCTCTAGTTTAAATTTATCATTCCATGAAGCCCCAGATCCACTTTTTTCCAAATGGCCAGAAGTCCTAAGCTGTTGGGGTTTAGTTGTTTGTTTGTTTTACAGTGTCTTCCTCCCCTAGATTTTCACTGCAAGTATTTATTTCAGTTATGTTCAAATTAACAAATAAATTTACAGTAGTTAAGATGGTTTACCAATTGCATATTTTCCTTTACAGAATAGTCTGACCATAATTACCCAATCATTAATTACATCTTTTGCTCAGAAACAATGTAGGTTTCTGGTTCGTTTCCAGACATAATTCAAACTGCCAGTTCTGACCTAAAAAGTTCTAAGTTGCTTAGCACCAAGTTATTTGGGTGAACTCTTGTTCTCACAAGAATCTGCCTGCATTTTCGATTAGCTGATGATTTGTTCTCCAGTTCTCACCTCCTTCTTAGATGAAGTGGTGATGACAGAAGACAGAACCTCTTTGGTGGTAGCACTATGTCTTTCTAATTTCCTTTCCAAAGAGCTGCACTTGGCACAATCTTTCTTTTTCAGCAATAGTTTTAAGGGTTTTAATTTGTCCAGGCTTTTAAAATACCAGATGAGATTTTATTCTGGCATTTTATCTTCTATTGTTATGTCAAACTTTTACTTTCATGTTATTGCTTCTTTATAGGACATTCCAAAACCAAAGATGAAGAGTACAGTTGCTATTATGTATTCCTCCCCATCATCTGTTATTACCCTAAAACATATTTCTTTAATAGCCAAAAATTAACAGTTTATTTTAAGTATGGATAAAACTGGCAATTTATAATGATAGCATGATTTATTGCTTAATTGTTAAATTTTGCATCCTGCTTTTCCTCCAGAAGCCCAATGCAGCATATCCTCCAATTTATCCTCCATTTTTTCTTACAAAAACAACTCTGTGAGATAAATTAAGCTGAGAAATAGCAGTAATCTTCAAGCATTAATTTCATTTAAGCATTTCTTGAACAGGACTGAAGTGAGTTAAGTTTTGTCCTGAATCCTACACATAAATAACATCTTTTGGAAGTCTTTTCTTCAGGTATACATGTCACTGTTACCATAATTAGCAAAAGGATGCTAGAAAAAAACCTGGAACTCCTACTGTGAAGGAGTCATAATTCAATACATGTTTTTCATGAATATGTGGCCTACTACTACTATAGGTATAATGGCAAAGGAAGACAAGTGCACAATAGGACTTGAATTCTGTCATAGTATTTCTAATGTATCAAATTATTGAAAGCCTGCTCTAGTTATTATGAATGGAGTATGATAGTGAATAGTTTGCAACTGATATACTATTTAAGGATTGATATAATATTAGTGTTCTGTAGTTAAATCTGCCAGAGCAGCTGGACCCTGTATTAGTTAAAACTTTTGACTCATTTTCAAGTGCAACCCTATGTATTAACACATTATAGTAATTTAATGTGAAGATTACTTGACTAGATCATTTTGGCCAAGCATTCTCTACCCAGGAAGACCAACAGTTGCCAGTCCTACCAAAGGTGATTATAGGTTATCTGAGCCATTGAAGTCAGTTGTGTGCCCAGGAAGCTCTAATGTACAGAACCTCTTTCTTCGCAAGTTTCATGTTTACTTTTACAGCCCTTTACCAAATCCAATTTAGTAAATCCAGTAAAACAGCCAGTTTAGTATAGTAGTTAAGGCATCAGGCTAGAAACTGGGAGACTGTGAGTTCTAGTCCTGCTTTAGGCACAAAACCAACTGAGTAACCTTGGATCAGTTATTGTCTCTCAGCCCTAAGAAGCAGGCAGTGGCAAACCACTTCCAAAATCTTGCCAAGAAAACTGCAAGGACTTGACCAGGCAGTCACCAGGGGTCAACACCGACTGGAAGGCACAAAAAACAAAAACACTAAATCCAATTAACTGTTTTAGTTATATAAATCTATTTGACCATAGGATTTTACCCTTTATTTCCTCTACAAACCCCATACCTCTCATTTTCCCCATAATCTCAACCCTATAAGGTAAGCTTGGATAAGAGATAGCAACTTGGCTAAATCACCCCATGAGCTTCCATGGCTGAGAATGGGCAAAGGATGCAATCTTCATACTGAAGACACTGTACTTCAAATGCTAAGACAACCTTACCTTACCCAGCAGCTCCACATAGATGATGCACAATATGGAAAATTATGAAATCTTGTGGCTCAACTGCCATGAGGCAAAACAAAATCAATCCTGCTTTTAGAAACTGGTCCTTTCTGATCCCTCCCTGAGAAGTTTAAGGGAGCGAGATGAGCCATTGCTCCCTTCATCATGATTCCCTCCTAGCTTCAGTCTAGTAAAGTTTTTTAATGAGATGAGCAGTGACAAATCTGATATATAAATAAATATAAATTAAAAAATGGATTATTGTTTATCTTCTTTCCTACAAACTGGAGGAATTGAGCTGGTGAGTTAAGATTACAGACTGCAAAAGGTAGCTTAGTTCATTGCTGACTTTTTCACTCAAAAGTTATTCACTAAAAATGACATCTTTGCTACCTGGTTCCCATAATTTCTGCCTGTAATCTCATGATTTACCAGCAGTTAAGGAAAAATTGATTCAGCCCAGTTGTGAACAAAGAGGACCAATTCACTACCTCGAAATGGGAAACAAAATGTGTAATATAGGTAAGCGGTAAGAAAAGTGACTCTCCAGATAGTTCTGAAATACATTTCCCAGCATCCCTCATTAGATGTGACTGTTGGATGTTGGCATTCTGCAACATCTGAAAAGTTCTTTATCCCTGGTATTGATGATCTGTGTACACTACATAGCATAAAATTGTTTCATACAAAGTCACAAACCACACTGCCAATATCAATGCTTCCTTCAAAGAAAAATCATTCATTTGGGAGCCTTTAAAAATAATACCTTATTTCATGGCTCTTTGAGATTATGGTATATTTAAGGAACTTAAGTGTAAAAAAAAAAAAAAGGCTATAATAGCAAGATCTGCAGTTTCATCTACTGAGTGTTGGCAGCCCTAAGCGAGAAGGTTGCTGTTGATCTAACTTCTTTCAAGCAAAAACTCATGACATATGTTCTCTAAAGTACTTTATGCCCCATATTGGGAAGAAGCAGCAGTTTCTGTTATCTTCCCTATTTCTTAGTCCACTCCCAGGCATCTCTGCCAGTATGACTTATTCTTCTTGCCCACATGCTGTTAATTCCATTCTACAGTTCATACTAGCTAAGATATTTTATATGATTTTTTTTTCTTGCTCTTACTCATGAAGTATATTCAGGATTAATTACTTAATTATCCAAAATTTCCCAGTTCAGGAAAGAACTCAGGGACTCTATTGGCATTATCTCATATATGCCATAATTTACTATGTACATTTGTGTGGCTCTATATACAGAAATAAACAGCAATTATGAGTCTACTTCCAATGTTTTCATTGTCTTAACCAAAGAGCATATAAGTCACTGGAGCACAGCATTGCTTCTGTCAGCTGTTAACTCAGGATCAGTTAGGAAGGCAGCAATGTGTTTCCACATCAGGCATTACTGAAGGAAGAGAAAGATTATCAGCAGCAGCAGCTCCTGAATTAGGAGTAAAATACAGTCATGTGTCAACTGCACATGTCAACATCAGGGCCCAAACTGAAAAAAAAAATCATAACCCTGTTGAAAAAGAGTATCTTGTTTTCACTCTTGGGAAGAGAAAGAAGGTATTAGAAAGTAATAAATACAAATAAGTAAATTACTTGTATGTGCTCTTTCTTTAATCTACCTTCTCTTCTCTTTACCTCTTAACTAAATTTTGATAGAGCTGCCTTCAAAAATAGGGGGAAAAGGAAACATGGCCCTGTTTGTCAGGATATTGAAAAACAGTCAAACTTCATATAACATTGTTTCATATGTAATCAGTGGGAAAATAAGATGAAGACTAAATTGCCTTATATTGATTTCTACACTGAAACTTAGCAGAATTTATCATTACTGATATACTGAAAAGAAACAGCCTCCAGTATATTAACTATATTACTATTCCTATGTACATATATATTTAATCAACACTACCCTGGAATAAGAAAGCAGACAATTGCTGAAACTATAATGTTTGCAGATAACTGCAAATGAAAGACTGAGAAATCCAAGAGGAAAATATTCTGCCAATTGTATGAGAACATGGACACATGAGGCAGGAAAAAACATCACACCTTCTGAGGTGTAGAAGTAATTTAGCACTGAGAACACTTTCGCTTAACCTAGCTAAACAGTGTGAGGCACGAGGGTAGAAAATGACAGCAGTTTCCATTCCACCATGTCACAGAATGCTAACAGAATCCTACATGCCAGGATGATGTTGTTACTACTTGAAAGGTGGAAAAGGACCACCAGTTTTACTGATCCTAAGGTACAGGAACTAACTGCATCTGAAAATAATCTGAAGCCTAATCTGGAGAGTGGGGCTTCCATATTCTTATTATTTAGAACACACATACACATCTTTAAGGCAGGGTAAGGAAACTTTATTTTCCAGATGCTTTGGAATTCAATTCCCATTTCCAGCCAGCCTAGACAACTGTAAGGAATTGTCAGAGGGCTCCAAGTGCCTACTATTGCTTTAAAGATATTGAAAAATACCTCATCTGAACTTTCAACTAATATAAAGATCATAAACCCTTGTTTTTCAGTTCAATATGATTAATATGCTATATGATTCATACAAGACATGTTATCTGAGTTTACTTAGGTGGCTTCTCCCACCTATACGATGATTCAGAGATCCAATATATGTGTGCTGCTTTTCAGATTGATAAAACATGTAGACACCATTTTCAAATCAATCAACAGATGCACACTGCCCCACTTTCATAGACAAGAGACAAAACTCCTCTCTGTTACATTGAAACAGCACAAGAAAAAAGTATCATTGCCTTAATTCGCCTATGCGCAGGTTTGCGTATTCATTGGGATTCTTGTGTTCTTACTTTAACTTTCTTTTTGATATATCTTACTAATTAGAGCTCAGAGAGGCTTGTTCTTTGTATTAACCATTTCCACTCCAGATTGCAATAAGAATGTGATGATTAGGTAAGGTTTAAATTATGATACAATTTTGCCACATCTGAGTCATTGATGCACAAGTTTTTCAATGTGATAGTATTTTCAGGAGAAAATAATTCCAGGATAATCTATTTGATTTGAATTTTATATTCTGTTTTTCATTAAACATTAAATACACGTAAAAATGGTAAGATAAAATGCCAAATGGATCAAAACAATAGTAGAACACAAATAAAAACATGATGAAAATAAAAGAGCTTCTGTGACAGGATAGTAAATCAGTTCTAAAAGTTTATATATATATAAGAGAATAAGTCTTAACTAGAAAGCCAGGACAGCACAAGAGTTTGTAGAGCTTCCCCAAGAGTTCTTACATTTTTGTGCATAGACAACAGGTGAGACTATTTTAAGACTGGGGAAGTGGGAGAGCAGAATGATTATTTGAACCAAACCTATTCTTAACCCTTCTGCATTACATCATGTGGTGATTTTTGTTTATTTAAAAAAAATGTTGGTTATGCATGTAATTTCAAAAAATCATTCACACTGAAATGAGATTTCATTATTCTTTATTGGTTGATTTAGTGTACAAGTATGTAAACAGATAGGGTTCTTTTTTCCACTTCTTCTAATTTTTCTACACTACTCTAAATTAGTGTTTTTTAAACTTGGCAACTTAAGATGTGTGGAGTTCAACTCCCAGAACTGAATCCATGATTTGATATTTTCAATGCAACTTCAAATGTTTTCAAATGTTGGGTGGTAGAATAAAGTTGGCAATGTTGAGTTCAGATAATATGAAATAGGCAGAAATAAAAGAAGTGGACAGTGTAGATAGTTCTCTCTTGCTGCCTATTTCATGCAAAGCTGCCCACTGTTTCTTGCTGGTTGAAGATTGGAATTTGATTCAGTTATCTCAGCCCCAATCAAACTATGAGAAGGCAGTAATTTAATGGACCTTATGTTGATTAAACTTGTAGTAACAACAGGATTGCCATTGTTTATTGAAGGATGTAAGAAAACCCAAAAGGCTGAAATAACTCTTGGGATTATATTTTAACTAATTGGTTTGAATGCCATGAAGGAAAGGTATCGCTCCATCTGATTGTTTCAAATATCAAACAGGCTTTAGATGCCCTCTGGCCCCTACATGTAAGCCTGAACGACTCCTGTAACAAACAAAATATGGCAGCAGGTCCACAGCAGATAACCAAGAGATTAGGTTACTAGATCAAGCAAGACTCAGATAACCATCCTAATAATGAAGGATACTGATGTCCCAGCTGAATGGAATATCTATATCTATATCTCTATATCATCTATATCTATTGTCTGAAATGAAGTACCCAAAAACAAAAGGAAGCCAAAGAAAAACCAAAGAGTACAAAGCTTGCAGCTAGCAGGTATAAGAAAATGACACTGAGGCACTAGTCCTTATCCACATGCCTTAACCTTGAACCTCATTATACATAGTAGTGAGCTACTGTTGCTGATAGTGCTGATGTGTATTCACTCAACCTAATGAATAGAAGATGCTGAGTTCAGCAAAGAATCTTCCCCCTCCTGTTTTATTTGTACTTTTAAAAATTTATGTCACTGGAAATAAGAGCAATTAACTTCCAAGTTGGTATTATACAGGTTTGTTAAAATCAAACAAACATCTCAAGCAATTAAGAAAAAGAAGTCAGATGAGTTGGCTGGGGAACAAAGGGCTCAGACAGCAAAGCTGGTTCTCTGCTCATTTCCTCAGAAGTAGCCAGTCAATAAGAAGTTATCTAATGTGGAAGAGGATAAAAATGAGGAAAGATAAATAGTGATAGAGAACGGGAAAGTAGAGTGAGGCCCACAGCAGAAAGGGCAAAAGGGAGAGGAAAAATCGGCAAACAATGAAACATACTGTGTGAAGAAGAGGGAAGGCTGTGATGCTGAAAGAAATTTAATACAGGAAACTGTATACAAATCTGCCAAATCCAGAAAAACAAAATGGTTGCTGCTTTTCCTAGTCTGATATACTATGTGCCTTTACAACGATTCCTAGACACCAGCTACATTGGTGCCAGGAATTGCTATGGTTTGAGATACTTCTTTATCAACATTTCCCTTGGCTAGCTAGGTTTCCCTCCAAGCACAGCTGGTGGTAGCGTGCCTCTGTAGAATTAGTCTTGTCAGAGAGGATATTGATTTGGATGTTGATGTATTAATACATGGCTGCTTCAGGCAATGCTTCCTTCTCCAGCCCAGATAATACCAGCCTGTTAGTAAACAGTCAGGAAGGATCTACAGCCCAAAGGGTGATGGAAGGTTGAAGAGCTATAAAACTTGCTCCACAAAGGCAACCTCTTCAGGTGATTTCACCATAGCGTGCCCTTTCTGATGCTCCCTGCGCCCTCCATAGCTGATAAGGAAAAGAACCATCCTATGTAAGTATCTATAATTATTCAATACATCTTTGTTAATTGTTTTTATTCTGGTCTATCTTGTCCATCTCTTCTTTGGTAATGGACTAAGCTGCATCAGTTAGCAATATGACCTAAAAATATTTGAGCTCCTGCCAGGAGCCCAACTTACCTTGGTGTGAGGATAAAATTGGTGAGGGAAACTATATGTACGCCAAGCTGAACTACTACAGGAAAGGTGTAATATAAATAAAAGAAAGAAAAAAGAAGGGAAGCGGAGACAACAGCAGACAAGGAATGACCATGACTAGATTCGCAGATCATACTGCAAGATGGCACTCAAGGCAGCTCTGGCACCCACTCTACACTAAAACAGCTTGTAGAGCCCTCTTAATTAAATAAAAATCAACAAAAATGGACGTTTTTTAAAAAATCCAACATCCTGTAAGTTCACTAAATCTTATGAGCTTAACTGTCTCTCATGAGAGCTCACAGGGTTTCAACTCTCTTATGAGACTTAAGCTACTGTTAAAAATATAAATTGGGAGGATAGTGGGCAAGCCATAGTGCATGATTATATAAGACTGGCCAAGGAAACAGTCCAGGATCCTGTGAGTAATGTGAGTAAAATCTGTTTTCCCTTCCAATCTGCTTTTTCTTTCACCAAAGTTCCAGGCTTATTTTACCTCAACAAAAACAGCCCTAGAATGCCACATCTGGGATTAAGTAGTTGAGCGGAAATCTCAGCTATAAACTAACAAACAGGGAAAGGTTTTAGCCTGCCTGCTTCTGATTCCTATTCGCCTGTAACTAGTTAAAGAACAAGAAAGCAATGGCAGGAATAAACGTCAGTATATACATACTGTAACCGAGTGAATCCTCAAGATGTCACTAGACATCACCTGAATGCAATTAATATGTACATTTTTCTTCTCTCATCAGGATTTTGCCAAAACCTGCTATTCTGTAATTACTTTGCCCTGTAAATAACACTGACAAAGATGCCAATAGAGGCTTTCCTTTAAATGTCTTACTGAAGCTGTTATTTGCATTTTTCAGGCCATTTCAGAAAAACAAAAATACTAAGCACCATCCATTGGCATGAAGCTGCTCAGGTTCCCCAAAACTGAAATTTGCAAAGGCTGCGTAAAGCATTCAAAAGGGATATTTTGCAAAGTGTACTGGCATGAGTGAAGTGCCTGTCCTTGATGTGCTAATGTGGCTGTGCCCTCTAGAAGTCTGTACTGCTTCAGAGGCTTTCTCCAGTTACATCCTTATGCAGAACCACTTTGATTCACTGGCAGCCCCAGCAGAAGTGTTCTCTGTGTACACATGGGACTCATTTTTACTCAACTGTCACATCTAGTTTGACACTTAGTGTAAAGCAATGCCCACTGAAAAAAGAAAAGGTACGACTAATGACATAGGTACATTAATAGGACTTGAAGTGATATCAACTAACCTGGAAACAGATTGTGATTATGTTTTGGTGAAAATAACTCAACATATGGCTTGGCAATGATAGTGAAGTAAGTTTTATTGGACATGACTGAGAGAAAAGGTCTGAAAATATAGTGGCAATATATGGAAAAGTAAGGTGTGTTTCATTTAGAATATAGGATAAGGTACTTCAGATCTTTTTTAGTTTGGAAAATACCTATTAAAGGGATATGTGGTAAACATGAACACATTATACACATTAAAAGAAACATTTTTTTTTAATCCTCCCTAACATTAGAAATTGGGACAAGCTAATGTTCTGCAAACATTAAGTGGTCAGGCTATTCATACTAACCCATTCATTAGAGAGACTTCCTTTAAAGAGTCCACACATCAGATGTTTGAATGATGGTGTTTAGGGCTATCATGTAGCACACATGAATACCCTACAGTGAAGAAAAAACTTTTTAAAAAGTCAATTTATATGATTTATTCTTCAAAACTACACACTCTATTAAAGGTATCTAAGGTAGGAAGTATATTTTCGGTATCTGATGGGGTACAAAAAAGAGTTACTGAGAGTTGGGTGGCATATACATTTAATATAGTATTATGATTATTAAAATAACACCTTGATTTCTCCTCTAATATTTGCCTGCTATAGGGCTGAAATGGAAATAGCCTTCAGGATAGCGCAGCTAGAGAGATGCCATTTTTTAAATCACAGGCCTTGCAAAGAAAGCCCTCAGAGAAATAGTTAATATGACACAGGGGAAACGGATTACTTGGAGAAGATAATTTACCCCAAACAAACCCAGTCTGCTTGGGGCTGAGACCAATTCCCGCAAGCTTAATTGGCTGTATCAATTAACACAATTTTGGACTTTGCTTGTTCCATGCCCTACAAACATAGCCCTTATGTCTCTTGATTAAAGACCTAAGATCAGAACCAATGAGAACTAGAAAGAATGTAGAGATGGCTTTAAGAGACAAGCAGATAAATTTATGGAGGACACATAAATAAACACCTATCATCCATGCCAGTCTTAGAGCAGAAAGATTTGGGCTTTGGGGACTGCTTTCCAAAAGGACATTAAACAGGACCAAGACCTGAACAAAAAATGTTTCATTTCCTGTTAATAAAATAACATTACATTAAATGCAGTAAATAAAATTATTTCCCATAATTTTCCCCTTCTGTAACATTAAAAATTAAAACTTTCTGGAAACTTTTAGAAGGGCTCTGGGAATAGCACCAAAGCCTTGGGGTGGGGAATGAGGCACTGTATGTGACTCTAGATTTATGTACCTCTGCTCTGTAGAATCTCCATGTTGAGAGGAAGTTGACCAATTGCTGGAGAGGTGGAGTGGTGAGGTGAATTTTTGCCTCTATTTCATGCTTTTAGAGTACCTAGAAGCATATGACTAAACACTGTTGGAATTAGGATGCCTCCCACTAGAGTTATAAGTGTGGAAGGGGCTATACTCTCTTTCCAGCACAGGAATCCAAATTATAGAACCCAAAATGGATACTATTTAGCCTCCACCTGAAAGGGAACCTACCATCTCTCTGGACAACTAGCTCCACTGATTAAGTGTTTTTATTGTTAGAAAGTCTTTCTAACATTCAGCCGGAATGTGCTTCTGTGTAAATTGAATCCATTGCTTCAGATTTAATTGTCCTGCTCTCTGAAAAAACAGAACACATCTTGCCTTTCTTCTGTATGGTAGCCTTTTCAGTATTTGCAGAGCGCTATAATATTTTCCCCCAGTCTTGTCTTCTCAAGGTTAAACATGCCAAACGCCATCAAACTCTCTTTATAAAGTTTAATTTACGGCCCTCTGATCATCTTCATTGCTCTTCTGTGAATCCTTCCATGAATCCTTCCTAAAGTGTGGTGTCCAGAACAAGTTCTTGAGAATGGGTCCAACCAAAGCAGTCTTCATGTGTGGACTATTGCAAAGAGCACTACATGGGGCTGCTCTTGAAGACCACTCATAAACTACAGCTGCAAGCAGTTATAGGTGCACTTCATAGGTTCATATAACACTTCTGCTCCACACGCTGCACTGGTTACCAGTAAGCTTCCAGGTGCAATTCAAGGTGCTGGTTATCACCTATAAAACTCTTGATGGTATACAGCCTGACTATCTGGGGACCACCTCTATCCCATCATTTCTGCCTGCCCCATAATATTTGAAATACCAGGCATGCTTCATTTCCTTTCTTTTAAGCAGTGTCATTTGATGGGACCTAGAAGTGTGCCTCCTCTGTTGCAGTTCCTTCCCTCCATACTGACTTCCCTGCTCTGCCTCTACAAATCTTTAAACGATCTTTAAGCACCTGTTTTTTTCCCCAAGCTCAGGGAAATATTGCCATTTTACCCCTTCAGGATGTAATCTGGCTTGCTTATTATATGTTGTTCTCCCTGTTTTATTTAGCTGTATGTGATGTTATGTGGTCTGATTTTTAGTATTGAATTACATTTAATTGTATGCTGTCCAAATTCCAAAGTGGGGTGGCCTTTATAAATCTAATAGGAATTACTACTTTCTGTGACTTGAAAACTATTTTTCAGCTGATGCAGCCTTAAACTGTGCTTATCTTTTTTGCAGCCATATTACCTTGCTGACTAGGCTAATATTCTAAGATCTTTTTCACAAGTATATTACCAAGTCAGGTATCCCCATATCCTATACTTATACATTTGACTTTTTATTTCCCAAATGAAACAAAGGCCTTTACACATGTTTCTATTCTGTTAGTTTCAACCCACTTCTACAGCCTGTCTTCTAGGTTATTAGTAATCTCACCCAATTTTGTGTCGTGTCAATATAAGGAGCATTTCCTCCACTAGAGAGACCTTTGTTGATTTTATCCACATGGGCTTTTGTTATGTTCAATCCTAGTGAACTGCTGAAGGCTTTTCTGTTTTCTTATCATACACTAGCCTTCCCCAATTTTTTGCTTCATGGAAATGTTTAGATTGCAACCACTATACATTCTTGATAGAATGGCCTTTACTGGCTAAGGATTCTGCTGAAGCCACGTGCCCTCATGTTAATCATATTGTGCACTAGAATTTATAACCTTTCTGTTCTGATTATACCTCCTCCTTTCCATCTGTTATCAGAAATCTGATTTTGATCAATGAAGCCACATTTGCTCTACAGAAATGAATGAACAGTCACTGTAGCAGAAGGAGCTAATGAAACACAGGATGCTTATAATGAGGATAATTAGGCATGTTGGTAACTTGGTCAGAATAAACATGTGTGTAGAGAGCAGACTACAAAAAGGGAGCAGAAAGCAATGAAAATCAGATCAGAAAGAAATTGCCACATGAATAGAATCAGAATTTTAGTAGTAACAACAGGAAATTATTTAAAGCTGACTGAATCGATAACAACTTCCACATTCTGATAAACATTAATCCCAATGGGCATTAAAAACATAATTTTGAATATAACTGAAGAAATAGGATGGCACTATCCCTGACTAAAATTTATTTTTATTATAGAGAAACACAGTTCTCTTTTTCATTATAGGGAAACACTTTATCTTCCAATAATGTGATAGCTTCTTTGGCATCTGAGGACTGAAATACCTACAATATTATACGATTGGCCTCTTTGCTTTTATTTTACTCAAAACTATGTGAGATCCATATGGATTGGAGCCACAGTGGACAGAACGCAGAGATTTAATAATTCCCTGCTGCAAATTGGTTTAGCAACAATAAAACTGAAAAAAGTGTCCTATATATTTAAAAAATGTATATACTTAAACCACAGCACAACCAGAGCTACCTTATCTAAACCCATTTCTGCACCCCTTTTCTGGAGATTTCCTCTAAATTTCCTTGTGGAGAGCCGCACCCTTGTTTTTCATTTAGCCACTAAACTTCCAAGATGGCCTTTACTGCTAAGCTAAAGATTTCTTTTTCTTATGGCCCTGGGCACACAGTGAAGGTTCCTGAGGTGTATACCCTGCACAAGAGAAGAACAAAGAGAGTAACCGCTCCTTTTCAGAAGAAATTCCCTCTATGTGCCCTTAGACCTTGTGTGTAACAAAGTTGTATCTCTTGTTACTATTTTCTATAGAACTACTGTAGCATCTTGAACTGCTCTAACCCCCTCAAGAGATATATTATTCTAGACTTTCTGAGGCTGGGTGGAGATAAAGTAGCATTTCAGGCATGGTCATGCACTACCCATATTTCTTCCACTCTCCTGCTCTTTCCCCCAGTTGCTGCTGCTGTTGTTGTTATTAAACTTGTATGCCACCTGGCTCTCAGATTTTTTTCCATTCTTTATATTCTTAGCTCCAGGGTCTTGCTGTTCATTTGGTTTTGCTGTATTTGCCTTTTTACCAGAAGAATAAACTAATTCTATCTTACTGTCTCCTTGCTAGAAGAGAAGGTGAAAAGATTGGATGCCTTTTTTCTTTAAAACTCATTTGGGAAGGAGAACAGCATGTAGGCATCATACAAGTATCACTACATTCAGCAGAATTAGACTTCTAAGGAAAACAAGGAAAAGGAAGTTGCCAGAAACACAGGAGACAAGAGAGGGGCCACAAAGAGGAAGATGGCACTCCATTGACAATAGTGAGTTCTTGGAGATGTTTAACCATAAAGAATGAATAAACTGGAGGAAGTTCATCACCACTGGAGCTCAGCTGATTTGAAATTTTGGTGTGAAAAGCAACTTCAATCACCTCAGGTAGTTCTAGCATCCTAACCACTCCAGAATAAGATTCTCAACTCCAGAGGGGTCAACAAAAGCTCTACCAAGGAGTAAAAAAGTGGTGATAGTGGGAGACAAAAGCAGCTATGTGCAGGTCAGATAAAGTATCATGAGAAGTGTGCTGGGTTCCAGGTGCACATATCCAGGGTACGGTATAAAGATTACCAAAGCTCATCAAACAGAACGCTACTCTTTCTTACTTATCCATTTATATACTAATGGTCAACGATCAAGAAAGGAAAACAAGATCATGGAAATGAACAACTGGCTAGGAAGATGGTATCATCAAGAAAAAATTGGATTCCTAGACATGACCTACCCACTGATATAAAGGACTCCTAGGCAAGAATGGTCTGTGCCTCAGAAGGGCAGGAAAAATGGTATTTGGAAAAAGACTTATGAATCTTATCAGGAGGATTTTAAATTAAAACATAAGGAAGAAGGAGACAAAGCCATGGACTGCTAGGTATTAGAAACATAGTTGCATATGGTAATGGAGGAGGCATGAGACGGGAAAGAGTACTCAGAAACCCTCAACACAAGGCAGTACAGAAGACCAATGCACAGTGTAAAAGTAAAAAACTGGATGAACTAATCTGGTTTGCATCATGTAAACCTGCTCAATTTGGAATGTGATTGAAACATCAAACTGATCAGATACTATTTGTTCAAAGGAAACAACACAGTAAAAGGGGGTGAATGGTTTGTGAAGAAGCAATATGCCTGTGAAGAAATGCATGCCTCTGAATATGGGAGTTCTGTTCATATTACTGCTCATGAGCAGTAGTATTTTGCTCATACTACTATTATAGTATTCTAATTAAAAAACATTTGATAGTTTAGGAATATTAATAACCATCATAATGTTCATAGAGGAATATTAGGCTCTCTTCAGTTGAAACAATTTTCAGCAATGGAAGTTTTTGAAATAAGATAATTTCTGAAACTTGCATGCTGTATGACTCTCAACAACCTGTTGTTTAAGTATTCATCTTTACTTAAAGTTTTTCCTAAACTTATCTAATAAACAACCAAAACTACCTCTCTATTTTTTCAAAAGATTAATAAAATCTTTATTAGTCATACAGCAGCATTGTCCCCATAGTTTACCCCCACATTTCTTGTGTTCTGAGCAGCCTGACACCCCACCCACTGAAATATTGTATTGTATTCCTAATATTAAGCTGGAAGGGAGGGATGGAGCTCTTACAGATGCTTACAACTGAGTAACATGGGATCTGAGCCTTTTCTTGGCTGAAGTATGATTGGACCATCTGGTGACTAGCAGAAGGCACCTGGACATGGATATACCTGAAGCTCTGAGGGCAAGTGGGATACACACCCACTGTCTGATTGCTTCACTTGAATAAGTATAGGATAAGAATTGTTGTTTCCTGCTGCTACTTACTGCTATTCTGTTATCTAGCAGAAGGAGCTTCCATAATTTGAATCTAAAGGAAATTCCTCCTACTAAAAATATAATTATTTTTATCAAGATACTAGCTGTTGGTTGTTCATAGGGGTGCTGCTGTTTTGCTTTGATTTCTGATTTACCACTGTTTTTACTTTATTGTCTTATTGTTTTGCAAGCTGCTTAGACCTCTGTTTGGATTAGAGAAGCATATAAATAGTAAATAAATAAATAGTTCCTAGCTGAAACAGTGCTGGAGTAGACTTTGTGAAACTAGTTCTGATATAGGGTTTGGTCCAACTGCAACCCTCTTAGTTTGTGGCTGACACAAAGGTCAACTGGAGACAATTCTCTTCAGAACTACTCCATGCAGCTGAAATTCTGGAAACCAGTTGCAGCCCTTCTGTCCTAGTTAGGCACTTGCAAGCTAGAGCTCTAAGAAAAGGGAGACTCACATTAAAAAATCAACAGAACTTCAATCACACAGCAGAGACCACCATCTTGACATTTTTTACCATACTGTGTGGGCACCTCTGATTAATACAGATGCATAAATCAAGTAACTTATACAGCTGAGATTAGTTTTTATTTATAAAAAATGGTGGCAATAAGAGTAAAGGAGTCAACCTGATACTTGCTTTTCAGTCAGATTTTAGAGTGTAGCCTGTCCTAGGCTGTGCAATCCAACCTTCTGTTGAATGAATCCTCCACCGTCCAGCAAGATCACCCTATTAAAATGTGGCATCATAGTTTTATGCAGGTGTTTGGCAAACAAGTAAAATAGAAAATGTTAAACTCTCTATAGGCTACTTGTTCTATTTAAAGAAAAAAAAAAAAGGCTGTCCACCACAATGCGCATTCAGAGCCTGTCCCTATGAAAACCCCAGCTGCCAAAAACAAAAATTAAGAAACTCTGGTTCCTGGATGCAAAAAAATTGTCCATACCTGTTTTAATACATTCAGAATTTAGTCACAAATTAAATACGGAAAGCAAGAATAACAAGAAGCAATGGATGTTCATTTTAATCTACCTGGTCCCAGTGTTTCAGATTTTTCTTAGGAAAGTAATCCTGTATGGATATGCAGAACCTGTTATAGTTGAACAGGCACTAGAGATATTGGCTTGCACTTATATTCAGTTTAACATAATGCTTTCTTTGCACATTATCAATATTCTGCAATATATGTGAACTATATCTGCATTATAAAGTTTCAGATTTTGTTCTCAGCTATATATTTGATTTATTCCACCTTGTATTTCCCATCTCCAACTCAACATCTGAAGAAATAGATTGTCACCTGCCATTTTGTTATATACATTTAGCCTCAAATTGCCATTCAACAGCAATTGTGCTCTGTATTATAAAATATAACACAAATATTTCAAGATATTTTGTATTATATTCAATGAAACTGGCTAAAGGCCAGTTTAGGAAGTCATGTAATATGGAGCAACCTTCCTTAGCCTATTACTTAGCCTCCAATATTATATTTCCTAGCTTCCTTCAGATATCTAATTGGCCACTGTGGGGACAGAAATGAATGCTAGGCGCTAGATAGACCTCTGCTGAAGATTCAGTCTGTACCTGTGTAATGAGGTTGCTCATGCACGGAAAACTTCAGGCATGCTCCATTTTCTGTTTCTTCTGGTTCAAATAACACAGCAATACAGTATAAGGCACCTAAGCAGGGCACTGGGAATCAAAAACTTGCCTAGCTGCCATATTTGTGCATAATTAGGTCCCCTTTAGCCTTAGGGGACTTATGAAATCATGAAGGAGAAATGCTGAAGCAGTCATGGAGGTGTCCTTAATCAACTGCTATTCATGTTCATTTAAAATATTTATTTCTAGGTATGTGCAGAATGGATGAGCTGAAGGCTATTGCTGCTTCTGTCCTTTTCTCTGAGGAAAGTAGAGATGGCTCACTTCTGTAATAGCTGCAACAGCAGAAGTACAGTCCATGTGAGCCCCTGTCTGTGTAATGAGCGGTTTCCTGACATGGCCACCAACTACCATTTCATCTGATTAAGAACTACAAATATAAATTGCTATTTTTCTGTCAACTTTAAAATTTTATGAAGTTGTAAATGTTGCTTTTTTTCCACATTCTTAAATATGTGCTTTTGTGTTCCCATGTCAGTGGCCTCACTTTGTCCCTCCTGAGCTTGATGATGAAACAGAGAAAAAGTTCTTACATCTGTACATCTCTGTTTCCCTCAGAACAAACACCCTTTTTTGTGCTCACGATTATCAATAAGTCACATTTCTCAGCTTGCTTTTTCAAACTGCAGGCCCAAAGGATGGCTTTTCTTATTGTGAGAACTAAACCTAGAATATCCTGGTAATCATGATCTCTCTTTCTTGGCCGCACTGTAATGATGCTGTGGCTTCAGCTATGTCTACGCTCCTCCGACCCAGCCACTACCGCTCCCATAAATCCCTATGAAGAGGAAGTATTGATTCAATCATGGGTCATGCCTAGACATTACAAGAAGGGCTTAAAAGCCTTCACTGAATCTGGATGGTCTGATGTGATTAGGTCAGCTATTTCTAATTGGGGCGGGGGGGGGGACATAATGGAAATTATTAGGAAAGGAACTTAAAAATAAAGCAATCAGACTCTGGATCCTGATTCAGAGCAGTCTTGCAATTATGGTTATCTTATCTAGGAAAAAAAACCTGTGCTCTGACAATGGTATTTTTAAAAAGCAAATACATTTTTTGGAAACACAAGGCTGCATAGGCTTAGTGGAAAAAAGGACGACTAAGAAAAAGCTAAGTAGTTTTTGTAGGAAAACATGATCAGTGTGACGAGTAAATAAAGTGGAATAATCTTTAAAAAGATCCCAGATCACTCTTATTACATGTAAGACAAACAAAAGGAATGACTTCTCCACACAACCTATAATTAACTGCAAAACTCATTTTCACAGGACATTTTTGCTTTCAACAGATAAAGTAACTTTATAGGGAATAGGTCAAGTGATAGCCATAGCATTCAAATTACACCACCATCTTCTAAGACTGCAACTCTCTATCAGGTGTTGAAGATTAATAGCAGGTGATGGACGATGCCATTACTTTATGCTCAGATTTGAAAGAGGACGCTAGGCTCAATCAAGGAATTCAATAGTAATATAAATCTCAATTCACATCCAGCTTCACCTCTCAGAGATTACAATGTGCACCTGTTTGGAACATGCTTTCTGATCTCCGCAGTACCTCCAGCAGATGACATGATGTACCTCTAAATCTGTAGGCAGAAATGGATGCATCTTGTGCATAGGTTTAGTGCAAAGAATACAAATGAATTGTTTAAGAAAGCAGTCTGAAAATGGACCAAAGGAAGGAAAAGTCCAGGATAAAAACAAATGAACATTGTGAACGATTGGAAAGATTTGTAGAGGAGACTGGTAATCTAAAACATGAATCACATGCATTTTAAAAAGAGGAAGCAGAACAGATGAACATCCAAGACCAAATGAAGTGTAGGAGGACATGGTGCTACTCATTTTCTTTAAAAGAATAGCACCTTTATTGCACAAAGGACAAGTACATCAATATTTTCCCTAATGTTATTTTTCCACATAAGCAAATGAGTATATTTCCTTAATGGAAAGCTGCATTACTGTGAATTTGGATGAGTTGTCTGTATAATAGCAAGAGGTAGACAACATCTAAGAAAAAGTCCTAACAACATAAAAATTACCCTGTAAACCTGGTGCAGGAAATAAAGAGAAAAAGTGTACCAAGAACTCTTTATCATCCACATATCAATTTCCACAAGGCAAAATAGGTGCTGCCTAATAACGCAAACTCTTCCCCCCCGCCTCCATCCTACATACATCCATCTTCACACCCACATGCATGGATCAATGGGATATTGAAACTGGTATGTGACTTGGCATAAAAGTCCATATAATTGCAAATACAAGTCAGGGCAGCGCTGATTCTCACTTTTCATGTACAATATTCCTCAAACGACAAAGACTACTACTATTCAAGTTTGAATAAATCTGATAGCCTTTATCCAAGACTGCAAAAGATTCATGGAATCAATCAATCAATCATATAAAGCTATTAAAGACAGGATGATGCCATAGTACATTTGTTAATCTTTTATGCCAGGGGACCCTTTGTTGTCTTTGCTGCTGCTGCTGCAATAAATTAGCACAGCTTAACTGTAAAGAACAATTATATTTTATCAAAAACAAATAAACTTTGCTAAACAAGTTTTACTTATTCTCTGATCTGAATGACTCATATAAAATCGAAGGCCCAGCTCTTCTTTTACAAGCTCATCCTCTCTGCTTTTTCCTTTTCTTTTTAACGTAGTCCCCAAAATGCACACGTGCACACACACACACACACACATGCACTGTCAGTAGCTTTTGCTTGTTTATTTTTTCACTGCATAAAGCAAGGATGCCTCTTGATTGACTTGAGTTACGTCTAGTAATTAATGTTTTTGTACATTACTGAATAACAACATTTTGTGGGCTTTTTTCCTTCATAGACTCTCGATGAAAACTAATGTGACCCAGCATCTGAGAACTGTGAATAGTTATACAAATGTTAAGTAAATTAATAACTTAGAATTCCAAGTGTTATTTCAGGATCATAGAAAGAAAGAATTACATGAATGGAAAAATAAACTCAGTGGAAATCCAACAGGTGAATGTAGTACTGGAATAAGCATTTTGCTATCTTTACATGCTTGTTATAGCACAGTATCCTCTCTTCATCAGTGTAAAAATACAGCGTACAAATGGAGAGCTCATTCGTTCTCAATATCTAGCATTATAAGGTTAAAGAGATGTGATTCAGTAACAGCAAGCATGTACTGAATATCTTCACATAATTCATAGCTGCATTTCTAACTTGAAAGGAGTTCTGAAGATCAGTTATGCACTTTGGACCCTTCACACATCCCAGTAATTGGAAGGAATGTGCTTCTAGGTGGCTGAGAATTACCTGTGGATGACGCAAGCAGGTGGACCATTCCCATTTGCCCAGTACTAAAGCAGGAGGGAGGATCTACCCGAATTGACCCTAGTTGCATCATTCATCTGAAGATCATCACCCCCTGAGATTACACTTCAGGAAAGATCCCACACGCTTCAATAATGTGCAAAATATAGGAGGAACATCCTAGGGAAAATACTTTGGTAAACTAGAAATGAATTCATTTCTTCATATTATAATTTCACTATTTTAGAGATTTGTGGAAATTTTAGTCCAAAATTAATTAGAGAAATCATTTTCTGAGGAGAGAGTAAAAAGAGCTTGAAAAAAGCCAAAGGAGTCTTATTTTCCATTTGCAATGCGTGTGTGTGTATATAAGAGAGAGAGAGATTTTTTTTTCAAAGAACTTTTCTTTGAACTCAGAGAACTCTGAACTTTTTTTGTGTAGGCAAAAAAGTGTCCATTGGTGTCCTATAACCAGTTTGAATTTTGACTTTCATATGCATCCATCTTTCTTATGGCTCCCTGTACTGACCTGCATAGCTTTGGCTTTTTTTCTCATAACTTTGATCTATCTGAGACCATTCAAAGGTGCCTGCTGCTTGGGGAGCCTTTTTAGCCTTTATTTTTGTTTTCTTCAGTCCCTCTTCATCCACATGAGTGTGGACAGCTGCATAGAAACTTTTTCCTTGTATTGCTTATAGTGCATGGCCAGCTGGTGTAGAAGCCCCTTAATCACATAAGCAAGGCTAACACTCAGGCCTGTGATTATTTTGCAGTAAAGGCTATGGTGGACACACGTCTTATTCTTCAAAACACACATCTTACTCTTCAAAGGACAGGACTGCACAACATGTGTTCTTTTCATTGTTTAAACAAGCAAAATAGCACCTCAAAAACACTGAAAGTTTTACAGAAACATGATGAAAAGTTAAAAAAAAAAAACCTGCTAAGAACATTTAAAATATTTTGATAAACTCTGCAAGTACTTTTTCAGTATAAGGAGTTGTAAATTTGTATTATATAGTATTTTCAGTAGTATTGTATTATATAATATTATAGTGCTGTAAAGCAGTTAAGATATGTAAAAGCTACTTTTTATGAGCTACCCAGCAGACTTCATAGTTACTTTCAACACTAGTGCCATACATCCCATCAAGATTGTCCCTCCAGGTTAGGTCAGTAAAGCAGTTGCACCAGGTATCAGTTTATTCATTAGCTGTTTAGTTATGGATACATATTAATATTTATTAATAAATAAATAATTGTTCTGACGGAAATAGGGAAAAATAGTCATGAGATTTTCTCTTTGTAAGTCAAAATAGTTGGCTTTGGTTATTAGGCACTTTGACTTGAGGACCTGTACCTTTTGCTACACACTTAGTAAGTAAAAATGCTGCTCACATGAACTGAATGTTATGATGTTTCCTCATACAATGCTGAACCCAACAAGTTGGCAGTCCCTGGTAGTTCTCTCTCCCACCCGTAACACTAAAGTTACATGATGTATGTAACTTCATAAGCTCCAAAGCACTGATGTACTTCTTCATTCTAAAATACTGATCAAGTGACCTACAATATTTATTCACTGTCACTGCTCATAATTATGAAAGTTTTATTTATTATGGTTTCCTAAAGACAGCCATCTGCAAGAATGAGGCAGAAGGCAGCTAGCTGATGGACAATCCAATATCCTTCTTTGAAAAACTGGATATCCTGTTGATTTTTTAATCCATTCAAAGGATGTCCCAAACTCTCAACTGATACAGACTACTTCTCAGGAAGGGGAAAAACGTGCAAGTGACAAACTCCTAATTCATGTGGGTTTGTTTGTGTTTTATAAGGCATGCATTAAGCCTTGCAATAATGCATGCCTCCAGGTCATTGCCCAAAATGTATTTGGGATTTGGTTTTAATAGCAGTAAGAGATTACCCAGGCTTGCAGAGTGAGATGTTTGGAACTTGCAGATTATATTTATGCAAGCAATTATTTCTATATGCATAGAATTTCATGAAAAAGAGATGCAAAGCCTTGCAGCCATCCACCATCTTCAACATGCAGGCAGAGCATCCATATGAGAGACAAAACCTGTCTGTCAGCATACTCCTGTTCCCTGCAGCAAGGGATGTTTTATACCCTAATCACAGCAAAACAAGATGATATGTATTCTCGTTTTACAGAACTGTTTTGAAAAAAATGCAGTATATCTGCAGCCAAGGTAATGTAAACTAAACTCATAATCTGTGAACGCTGCCTTTGGGAAAATCACATCATCTCATCCTTGCACTGAAGGACAGCTGTAGGTTATGCAATCTTTTCTATATGGGTCTGACACATACTTTCTTTAAGAATGAATGATTTGGGGAATTTTCCCAGCATCTGAGAATAATGTATATTTGTAACTCCATTTGAAGAATTGCTTTCTTTTGCACACACAAATACTTGTTGAGTTTACAGTAGAAGATTGTATGTATGCCCACATACACACACACACACACACACACACACACCTACAAATGGTTTCGAATCTTTTATCAGAAACTCAAAACCTCTTGTGAGTGCTATTATAGAATGAATATTGATAGAAAAGTTGTACTCACAAGAAAATAATGACATATTCTACTAATCATCTTTGTTGCTTTTTACATTATGGAAGAACTACATTCAATTAAGCCTCCTGGGATGTTCATACATGCAGTGAGAGATGGGTTATAGTAAGTGATTTATGAAAAATCAATTTCTATAATAACCAAGTAGTTCAGAAAATTTCAAGGGGAGAGAGAGAAAGGGAGGATCAAGAGTTGGCATTTCTATTCGAAGTCTTTAAAGACAACAGGCAAAAAGGAACATACTGTATAATCTGCCAAATCCTTAACCATGAAAAACACATGCTGAAATTAAAAAGTTGTGAAAAGTCACATAGCATTCTTACCTTAGTTTAATTATAATCTATGGTGAATACAAATTGAGTCAGTTCTATTGCTTTATTACTATATAACATATTTATATTTCACTATAATAATCAGGTGTTTGCTTCCTTCTTCCAACCCATTCTACCACCAAGAAAGAAAAATGTTTCAGCTCCTCCCTTGATTTTCTCTCTGCTTCAGCATTTAACGGTATAAAAACGATACCCCCAAGAGTTTGCAATCTCTGCAGTATGAGGTAGAATTAAGTTGTTTTAAAATGAGACTTGCAACAGCCTAAAACAATAAAACCTCCTCTCAGGGTTTACTCTGTTTTTTCTTCCCATCCTCCTGTCTGTCTTTATTTCTGCATTTCTAGTGTTAATAGGCAGTGTACTATCTGGCTATAATTACAGCAGCAGTCCCCTAACATTTGTTTCCTCTCCAGTTGCATTAAATGGCAGATAGATAGATAGATAGATAGATAGATAGATAGATAGATAGATAGATAGATAGATAGATAGATAGATAGAGATGAGAGATAGAGATGATAGAGTCTTGCTTATCCTTTCTGCTCATGTGGAAGAGGAAAGAAATGCAGGCTTTCTCCTTCCACCTCTTCCTTCCACCCCTCCCTTCATTTGATTTCATGGGTGTGGCAGGGTTCAAACCTCTCTTTTCTCTCAAGCATTAGTGTGCTGAAATCAGGAATATATTAAGTAAGATAAGAATCAGTTCAGTTACAAGTGGGAAATGCTGATTCCCATTTAATCACCCATCCAGTCCACTATTGAGCACTCACCTATTTATCTCCTGTATACAAACAAACATGCATACAGGAGGTGCATTTATACAGGAGATACTGCTTCATGGAGAAGCATATCTAGTCAATGTCTATCTTCCAAATACAGAGGATGGTATCAGCTTCACGGCTGCACGATTACAATTGTTCCAACTCTACCCTCCTGTTTGGCATCTGCAGTACCTATCAACATTTTAAGAATGTGTTTTGAAAGCCATAAGGGGTGTGCTAAAAATCAGGCTAGCGCCACTGTAAGGTCAGCAGGCTACAATGTGTAGTTCCACTACAACCTACAGATACTGGCTGGGACAGATGAAATATATGATAAAACCCAATAATGTTGTAGAATTAATTTTATTTATATTGTAAATCTATCTTTCTAGGATGCAGTGTAGCTGACAAACATATAATGACTATGGACAAATGCAAACAGGCACCTATAGGATTAGTACAATTTCTGTTACTTGCCTTTTGCATACAATCATTCAGGAAGGGATTCCCTAGGTAGCAAAGAGACCTCCCTGTGATTTAGAAACACCCACTTCCTATCATAGTAATTTGATAGCATCACTGTTATTTAGCTTTCCTTTTCTGAATGGCTGTATAGAAAAGGGAAAAAAGGGTCAACCATAGGGGAGGGGGTCTGCCCTTTTTCAACTGGGGATTTTATGGAATGGTTTAAAACTTTTTGTGTAGCCATATTTTTGGGAGGGGGTAAGTGTAATTGGCTTATGTGTGTGTAAAATACAATACGACTCAGAGTGTAGGACTGGGGATACATGTGTAGGTGGGTGTGTCAAAGTAGAAGTTGCACTTCTATATGCAGTTATAAATATGTATTCCAGAATATATATGCCTGGGTGTGTCTCTTTGTGTCTGCAAAAAGTATGTTGACTTGTATATTGATAAGTATATTTATATCTATAGAATTTCTGACCATATCTCTGAAAATATGTCATATAAAGGCTGTATGAAGAGGTTTGCCTTTTGATTGTGCTCGTGATTCTGGTTTGGTGATTTAGCAGCCTCTTTGCCACAGATTTATATACCCATGTAAAATCAGGAAAAAATAGGAAACAAAAATCAAAAAGAGTATAAGCTTCTAAGGCAAGAGATGGATAAGGTTTTCCCCACATCTTTTGTAGCTCAGCTTTGAGATGATGGACATGGCTTTTACTGCCTGCCATTTCCAAAACCTTCAAAGGATCCTACCTTATTTGAACAGTTGCTAAGGTTCACCATTCACTGTTAGTTTGTCCTTCTGTCTGCCTTCTACCTCCTCCTCCCTTTTTTTCATTCCAAGATCTTCTCCCTAATCCATGTCCTATGTCCATATTATTTCAGGTTTTACTAAATGCATCACCAACTGAAGTCTCAAACATGGAGAATAATAATCCTATTGCAAGGGGGAGTTCCTCTCATCAGCCCCACCCTTGTGGTTTACCAGACTACCTTTCCAACAATATGCTGCTTCAGAAATATATTTTACATCTTTGGATCAAATATATCTAGGGTATTGATTTCAACCAAGATCTTTACAGGATCATCTTATTTTTCTTCATCATTAGAATACTGCATTAGGCAATATCAATTTCTGAAAGAGTAAAGTATATTGAATTTCTCTTTAAGAAACATACACTAAAGCCTTTTTACAGATATGAAAAGGCCAAAAATCCTTTATGGTTTCAATAAATCCATGTGGAATGAGATAAATCCATATTATTCTACCTAAAGCAGGATTTTGAGTAAATTGATCATTCTCAGGAGAAAGAGTTTGGCATGATAAGTGTACTGGCAGAAGAACAGAACGATCTGAGGGTATTTTTCCCCCATTTTTATTCTGGCTCACCCTTGTTTAATGGCCAGGTGCAAGATGCCTTCCCAACCTCTTCATGACCCACCTATCCTGCCATTAAAATAAATTACATGGGACCAATAAAAGAGAAATTGGGTTTCCACCAAGTTAATTCTATTCCATCTTTCCCATCCCATCAGAGCTAAGACCTAACAGAGGCGTGGTCCTCTGTCTCTTTACCAGATTGTGCACAGTTGTCCAAGTGCTTCTGGTATGTAAATGTTTGAAGAAGAGGGAACCCCAATTCTTCTTAGCCTTTCCCCATCCTACACACAATCGCTCCTAGCAGCTAATGTATTTTCAGCTTAGGAAAATACTGTCATCTTTAACAGAAAAAGAAAATAAAAGATAATAGTAACTCTCTTCTCATTTACATTATCTTACAAGGGAAGATGGGGAAACACCCATCATTCAAAATCTCTATATGCCCTTTAATATCTATCTGAGCAAACACTCACATATAAAATCTTCATTATATCTTTTGTCAAGATTTCATATCTTCAGGAGAATGGACAGAATTGGAATTAGTACCCTCCCTCCTTCAGTTCAAGCCAAAATCAACTCTCTCCTTCTTCTAATACACATCCACCCCCTCCAGATCCAAGATAGATCATTCTATGAAATGCCATCTTCTTCCCACACTTCCCCCTCTCTCCAGGTGTTGGTTTCAGGGGGAGGGGGTTTCCCCTTGTTTCTCCCCAATTCTGATCATTACACAGCCTTCCCACCATCCACCTTCTGACTCCACAGGCAAAACATACACGCGTGCACACACACCCCACTGCATTCATGGAGGGGTGTGTGATCTGAGCCTTCGGTGGAAAGATGCTTAAAGAATTGCAAAGGAAAGAGCCTCTTAGAAGCAGTTACCTCTCCTTCCCTATGTGTGTGTGTGTGTGTGTGTGTGTACACATACACACACACACATTCTACACATACAGAAACATTTAGTCAACAGCCTAGGAATTCCCCAGCAGATATATAAAAAAATCTTCAGCTCTACCTGTTTTGTTCTTCTCATACAGCACAGCATGATTGTATTGTCCCCTTCTTCCTTGTGGTTCCTTCCTTCTCTCTCCTTTTTCCTCCTCTCTCTTTCACTCTCTCTTATCTCTCCCCCACCCTCTCCACTCCCTCCCCTCTCTCTCTCTCTCCCTCCCTCCTTCTTACACACACACACACACACACGCACACTCAAACACACACACTCAAACACACACGCATGCACACACACATACACACACACACACTAGGGCAGTTAGCAGTAACTGTAAGGTCCACAGCTATTGCTCATCACACATGCTGTTGCCCGCGCCTGCTCGCTCGCTCGCTCGCTCGCTTTCCCTTTCCCAGAATTGTTCGCTGGCAGCTCTCAGTGACTAGTCCCTCTCCCCACCCCCACCTCCCACCCCCACTATCAAGGCAACCACCCCCTTTCAGTCCTTTGCCAGCCTCATGAATATTTAAACATATCCAATCTGGACCCAATTACCCAGCGACTTTCCCACTGTACAGAGAGATTGCTAGGAAAAAGGCGAGAGGGAGGGAGGTCCATTGCAGATTGTTTGGAGGGGTGTGGCAAGGTATGGTGGTCGGAAGACAGCTGCATTTCTTGGTGTTTCTTTAAAAAAACAAATAACTATTCACATGTCAGTATACAGAAAAAGAACGAACAGGGACACTAGGTATCAGCGTAGGTTTTTGTATGTGTGTATATATGTCTGTTTCAAAGTAGTATTTGCATTACAGCATGTTATAAGCGCATGTATTTGGCTTTGCTTGGGCAGAATGTAGTTGACAAAACTACAACTGTCCCAACTGCCCCCAAGCATATGTGCTTCTCATCTGCTCCTTCTGCAGGTACATTTTCTAAGTTCATCCACTGTGCAGCGTTAAGGGGAAAAAATACCCATGTGATGTCATTCTTTAAGTATACAAATCTATAGGCACACACCAAGAAGTCCATTCAATAAACTTGCAATTACACTATGAAGTTGTAGATAATCCTATATACACTGAGAGCAATTCCCACTTAACACAGTGACAGATAAAGATGCATAGGATCAGACAAATATGGAGCAGACCGTATGGTTTATCTAGTCTAGCCACATATTCAGTCCAAGAAATCCAGACCTACAGTATTCCAAGCAGATCTGCTTTACATCTCTAATGTCTATGTAAAGTTCTCCAATTCAGCCTCTATCTGGTTCCATTTTTGCATTGCTGTTACCTTTGTTGTTATCAAATTCTCTGAATGTTCCACTAAAATTAATCTTAAAGAGAACATTAAGAGAATCTTAAAGTCTCTATTCCCTAGAATAGAGAACCAGTCTATTTTTTGCTGTGTGGCTATAAAGATGTATGGATTAGCCCATGTCTCATCTGTATCACTAACAAATGTATTCAATCATTAGCCATCCATCATATATCTGCTTCATTCTATAAATTAAAGATAATGGAAAAAGCATTTGTTTTTGCATTCAACTTTTCCTAATGTAAGCATATTGTATATATTTGGTATACAAAGCAAGACTTCCAAATATTATGAAATTCATATTATTAGCGTTTCCTTAATGTATAACACTGTAATACAATTTTAAGCCAAGAATTATTTCAGAATGGTCTCCATAAATTATATGTCCATTCATATATATGGATATTGTTTTGATCACTTTATTTTGCTTGAAAAAAAATCTGAGATTGCTCTAGTATTGCTACATGGCAGCCTTTCAGCTTTTTGAAGAGTAATATATCCACTAGAGTTTTCTGTTATCAACCTTTCCTTACAAGGTGTGATTTTCATGGCCAGGATTTCATTACCCTATTTTTAACCCTTGAAAATAAAGATAATGAAGTGGTAGATACTGGCCTTTTAGAATCAGCTATCAACAGTACAGGAACCAGCAGTCAAAAAATATGCTTCAGATTACCATCCATAGGGTAGCAATGAAGGCCTTCGGAAAGATATCTAGATGCCATGATGTGCCTATATCTACAAAGGCCAGAATAGTTTTCCCTGTGACACTCTATGGAAGCCAAATTTGGACTTTGAAAAGCAGGATAGAAAGACTATTGATGCTTTTGGACTTTACCAAGGATATGGTCAAAAAAGTCAAGATGGTAGCTGCAACTGTGTGATCAAAGCTCTGCCAATTTACACATCATACACTTAAAAAACAGGTGGAGCTTTGATCACACTGTTGTGGCTACCATCTTGATTTTTTTGACCATACCCTACAGACACCCCTGAACTGCTGGAAAAGACCCCTGAGAATACCATGGATAGCTAAGAAAACAAACAAATGGATCATGGAACAAATCATTCCAGAGTTCTCACTCAAGGTATACATGACCAGAGTGAATTAAATCGTATGTAAAGACCCAGCTTTCTGGAGAAGTCTATAATGCTGGGAAAAGTAGAAAGAAAGAAAAGAAGAGGATGACCAGCAGCAAGGTGGATGGACTCAAATACAGCAGCAATGGGTAAACCATTGGAAGACCTGAAGGGCAAGTGAGGACAAATCATCATGTCTACCTATGTGGTTATTAAGAACTGACACTGACCTGATGGTACATAATCAATTTTAACCCATTCAATGATATGTCTAAAACTGAAAGTGATATTATAGATTACTTTTTTGCAACTGCATCACACTGATGGCTCAGTTCAACCTGTGATTTTCTATGGTCCTGATATCCTTTTCATCTATATTCCCACACCCATCTTGTATCTGCACACAGTATAACTTATTTTAGAACTGTTATTTATTAGCTATCAGAATTATTTTTGTAAAAGCAAATGTATTTGTTGAACTCTTTATATCAGAAACAAGGATATTGCTATCAAAATAAATGTTATGCATGCCTGTGTCTTCTCTTTACTTTTACAGACAAATTAGAGCATTCCGTTTCATGGGCCTTCTGAGAAACTGAAGTATGATGACTAATTCTGGAAATGTGAAAATTCATATAAGCCAGGAAATCTGTGGATCAGAGCCATTATGAAGTTACTGAAATGAAAGTTTTAATAAAATCAATTGCTTTCCCCTCCCCCATAGAGTTCTTCAACTTCCCTTGCCAATAATACATCAGCCCATACAAAGATTATTAAGGTTAAAGCTATCTTCCTTAGCCTAATGAACTCCAAAATTGTACTTCTCCTCCCATTATCCTGGCTGGGGATTATGGGAGTTAAAGTTCAACACTCCGTGGCACACATTGAGGAACGCTGGATAAAATAGTTAAAACTATTGCAAGCTTATGGTGCAGTTAAGGCCCAGCAATGTGTAGCCTATTGAGTTCAATTAAAATTTTAAAAATTAATTAGAAAACGTGTTTATCTCTATTCTTTTCACCTGATTATTTTCCTTTCCAGATACATCCATTTATTTCGGTAATGGCCAGCCAAGATGGTGCCATATAGCACCTTCTGAAATTGTGCTTGACCAGCGGTGGGAAACCTGTGACTGTACAGCTGCATGTGGTATCCAAGTCCCCTCTTGACACCCTCAGAAACCCTTCCACCTCTGAAGGCCTCTTTTCCTGACATTCTGAAGTGAGAAACCCACAAAAATGTAACATAAGCTGTCAAAAAATCTCAGCAAAAAGGGGAAAAAAACAGAAACCAAAAAAGTTAAGTGCAGATCTTGGCCACCGAAAAATGGACTACTGCTGCGTTTCATGGAAGGATATGAACTATTTTCCAATATTTCCTCCAGTTGGTAATAATGGGAATGACATATAAGCCTAGCAAAAAAATTAATTATTTAAAAACTAAATAAATAAATTATCGAATCTAGTGTGTTTTAACATTTATAACTATTAATTAAAAGATTTCTCCAGCTTCACAATTTCTTTTCATTTGAAGCATTATTTTATATGTTGGCAAATTCTGCTCCCTTAATCTTGATATTAAATAAGCATGCATCTCCTCCATTCCATAATAATTTTGTTCTGCAGTATTATATAACAAAGAAGAAATGCCCCAGTATAATACAGTCTATTCTTAGACCTGAACAGGTCACTGTTTTGACTGTTTACTCTTCTGACTAAATTGTTGGTCTCCCTCTTCAAAAAATCACATGGCATTCTATTCAAGGAAAACTCTTTCTGTAGAAATGAAGTTGGCCCTAACTTATATTCTTTTTTTAGTATCAGATCAACATTTTTACCAGAAATTTTAGACTAACGTATTTTATGTTCGGAGAGATGTACTGCCTTTTATTCTTTTAATGGATGTGTGCATTGTTTCATTGTGTCCTTTATTAGAAGTTTTGTTCAATCTTGTATGCATGTTTAGCTTTATAAGAGGTGAACCAAATGGCCTGTCTAATTTATTGAAGTCACAAACATTGGGCAAATAAGTTCTCTGGATTTATCTATGAAAAGAAAAATTCTGCAATAATTTCTCAAAGGCAGGATTCTCCCGTAGCAGCGACAGTAGCACTGTTTTGCATAAAACCCAAAGGGAAAAATTTCTGTAAGATTGGTTCCTGTTGTGTGTAATAGAAGCATGAAATAATGTAAAAGTCAGAACTTTTGCAGTCCTCCTAGTCAACTTGTAACTCAATATGTATAAGAAAGCAATATTCCATTCATGAGATGGTTGAGAATTTTTCTTTTCCCTTAAATACAAATATTTATATTTAAAAATCCTTTTCATAAACTTCAATAAGAACTGCTAGGAAAAAAGCAGAATTTTTCTGCCCAATGCATTTGTTATAAAATGGAGAGTATGCAAATATTTAAATAATAATAATGCTAATTTATTTATTAGTCCTTAGCCCATATCAGAATATAAAATATAAAATACAGAACAGTAATAAGACCATAGTAGTTAGGTTTCACAGATTGTCAAATCCATCCAGAAAAGCTCCCCACAAGGAGTGAAAATATTTGTCCAACTCTATAAATCTGAACCAGCATTTTACTTTTTATGCCGAAAAGGTCCAGCATGAAAGGCTGCTGCCTGGGCAGAGATTCATATGCTTCCTATAATTGTTATAGTATAGATGAAAGTTCTGAAATACTCTTCACTTACAGCATGCTACAGCAGTCTGAAAGAAATTAAAGTAAGTCATGAATCATAGTGGCCAGATCTGACATTTTCAGGAATAGTCACCATCTTAGCTCTGTAAACAGTTCTGACATTGCCAAATAATCACCATTTAGGTTTTGGACTGAATCCAGGAGCATACCCAAATTGTGAACTTTTAACTGCAAGAACATCCTGACCCCAACTAACATAGATCCTTTTTCTCTGATGTGTTAACTAACCAGGAGCATTAATTGCTCTCATCTAGTTTATCATCAACATCAAACACAGATTTATAAGTAAAATACTTTTCTTGGACTGAGATAGAAAGAAGAGGCCATTCCATATCAGCATCCTCATTGCACTGTACTGTAATTCTGAACTCCTGACAATTTTCCCAGTGTTGAACAGATGTCACATATATATTAAATAACTTGGGGATCATGGTAGAACTATTGCTGGGTGTTTTATATTTCATATTAATCTGCATATATATTCTTACATATGTGTATGCCAGAATGAAAGGCCTTTATACAGAAGTGTCATGTGCTTGCCCCAGATTTATGTATTACTGTTTCTCTAATTTGTAAAAAGCTACTTATACATTTACACTAGGGATGGTAAGTGTAATCTATCAGACACATATTATAGAGAATAATTATCTCATACTAATACTCAGATACATAAGTATTGAGGAATGATTAGCTGAAATAAGTTTCCAGATTTAAAGATTTATTTTGCACATATGAACACAGGAAAGGAGAAACAATATTTCATATTAAAACAAATGCTAATAATCCTTCCTTTAAAAATAGAAAAAGATGGAAATTGGAGAAGCTGGGCTTCTATATAGACAAGACAAATGTAGGTAATGGTGAGAATGGTGAATCACAGTAGCAAAATTAAGGGGTGGGTGGGTGGATTGAACAGGAGAAACAGAACAAGGGCAGTTATAGTCATCTGTTTCAGAGAAAATAGAAAAGCATAATCACTTATCCAGACTTGAATTATTGATTACATGCCATCAAGTTGGCGTCGACTCATAGCGACCACATAGATAGATTTTCTCCATTACAATCTATTCCTAACCTGGTCTTTCAGGTCTTCCAATGGTGCACTGTAACTGAGTCCATCCACCTTGTTGCTGGTCATCCTCTTCTCTTTTCTTCCACCATTCCCAGCATTAGAGCCTTCTCTAGAGAGCTAGGTCTTCGCATAATGTGTCCAAAGTAGAATAATTTGAGGCTGGACATTAGTGTCCCAAATGAGAACTCTGGGTTGATTTGTTCAATGATCCTTTGATTTGTTTTCTTGGCTGTTCATGGTATTTTCAGGAGTCTTCTCCCACACCAAAGTTCAAAAGTGTCAATACTCTTCCTATCCTGCTTCTTCAAAGTCCAACTTTTTCCTCTAAAAAGTATCAGAGGGAATACCCTTGCTTGCATTACTCTGATATTTGTAGGTATAGACATATCAAGGCATCTGAACATCTTTTCCAAGGCCTTCATGGCTGCTCTACCAAGTGCTAGTCTGCAGTGTATGTCTTGACTGCTTGTTCCTTTACTGTTGATGGTTGATCCTAAAAGGCAGAAGCTATCTACCACTTCAATATCTTCATGATCAATTCTAAGGCTGGTTGTTGTACCTGCTATGATTAATTAGGTTTTCTTTATATTTAATTTTAGTCTTATTTTTCCACTATACTCCTTGACTTTTATTACTGGAACTTGCAGATCCTTTGCATTTTCGGCTATTAGACTAGTGTCATCAGCATAGCACAGGTTATTGATGTTTCTTCCTCCAGTTTTGAAGCCACACTCATCTTCTTCTCATCCAGCAACCCTTAATATATATTCAGCATATAGGTTGAATAAAGGAGAGAGTTTGCAGCTTTGTCGCACTCTTTTGCCAATCTGGAGCCAGTCTGTTTTGCCATGTTCTGTCCATACTACAGCTTCCTGACCTGTATATAGGTTTCTCATGAGCACAAGGAGATGTTCTGGGGTTGCCATTTTTCTAAGCACATTCCACAGCTTGATGTGATTGACACAATCAAAGGCATTTCTATTATCAATGAAAAACGTATTGATTTCTTTTTGGTATTCTTTAGCTTTCTCAATTATCCAGCATACATCAGAAATAATATATCATGTTCCTCATCCTTTTCTAAAGCTAGCTTGAACATCTGGCATCTTTTTTTCCATATAGAACACTACTTCTACAAATCTGCATTGGATGATCCTAAGTATTATTTTGCTAGCATGTGTAATTAAGGATATTGATAGTTTGCAAACTCTGTTAAGTTTCCATTTTTTGGTATTGGAATGTAATTGACCTCTTCAATCTGTTGGCCACTGGGTTTTTCTCCAGATTTGCTGGCATAACTTAGTGAGAACCTTTATTGATTCTTCTTCTATTCCTTGCCATATTTCTCAGGGTATTCCATCAATCCCTGTAGCCTTCCATCTTGGTAATGACCAGAGTGCTGATTTAACTTCTTCTTCTAGTATTAGAGGTTCTTGTAAGAAGGGATTATCTTTTAAGGTATCTTGGATGTTGATATCTCTATTGTACAATATTTCAGTATACTCTATCTTTGTTTGATCTCCATTGAATCAGTCACTATCTGTCCATTGGTGTCCTTTAGCATACCAATTAAAGTTTGGAAGCTCCTTTAGAGTTCCGAGTTCTTTTGAAATACTGTCCTTGTTTTCCATGTCTGTTACCATCTTAGATGTCTTTACAGATGTTGATGAAATGCTGTTTCTTCTTTCTTTTAACGGCTTTCTGAAACTCTTCGTTCTTTCCTGAGATTTTTGTCTTTTTTGGCTTCTCTTCTCTTCTGGCAGTTTTCATGGTTTGTTCTGACATCCAGTTTGATTTCTTCTGTTTCTTCATTTTTGGCAGTCTCTTTTCACATTCATCCTTAACAACTTCTTTAAGTTCATTCCACAGTTCCTTTGGTTCTGTATCAATGAGATTCAGAACTTCAAAGTGATTCCTGAGGTTCTCCTGAAAATGGTGGGTCTATGGTCAAGATCACATCATGAAAACTGGTTGGCTTTCTTCTTCTTTAGCTTAACTTGGAACTTGGAATTTGCACACAAACAGTTTGTGATCTGTTCCACAGTCAGCACCTGGCCATATCTTTGATGCTATAATTAAGCTACTCCATCTCTTTTAGCAATCTGGTGGTGTCCATTTAGAGAGGCATCATTTTGGTTGTTTGAAGGCAGTATTAGCTATGAAGAAATCATTGGAGTGGCAGCAATTGATAAGTCATTCTCCCACTTCATTTTGGTTTCCTAAGCTTACAATCCTCCAATCCACTTACTAATTCAATAGTATAATGTATGGAGAAAAAAAGATATCAAATATGATAGCTTCCAAGTAAGCCAAATTGATAGTGATAACTGAGATTTGGGTTGTATCTGGAAGGTCCCTAGTGTGGTTCTCAGTAGGGGAATTTATAAGATCTTTAGTAGTCAGGCTGGGGAGAGGAGCAGAAACCTTTGCTTAACAGTTCAGAGGGCTGTTCCACATAAAATTGTCTAATCACACTCTAGAAACTTGTACCTATATCTAACTCTGAAACAAAGCAGCTATGCCTTTTTGTGACATTTTGCTCTCCCTCAGGATGTTTGTCTGCCCTCTCTCCTACTCTGTGCTTTACTTACATATTTTTTTTAAAAAATAGCAGTTTTGTTGTTTGTTTTAATGATTGTGCTAGCCATCTATGTTATTCAGCTGACAACAGCATTGAGCTGATTTTGATTAGAGCAGGCTGAGCAGTTTATTTCTGCAGAAACTTATTGGGAATTCAATGGGCCTTTAGGCCTATGATGAGTGGGACTGAAGTGTGGTGGGTGAGGTTAGTATTCACAATGGGTAGAGGCACTCCCTCTTTCTGATATCTGTCAGGATATACTGTAAGTTGTTTAGGGAATTTGCAGACAAAAAAAGGAAACAGGATTAAAAATAGTCAACACAAGATAACTGCTTATAGTATTATAAGCCATAGAAATAGCCAATTCTTAGCTTTTCTTTTCTGATGTTTTAACATTATGTAATTAATTAATGTAATAATTGTAACATTATGAAAATTAAATAGTTATTTTTCTTAATTTTAAAATTAAAGTGGGTCAGGAGTAAAACAAATGTTTCTTAACAACAGTACAGTGATATGTGTGCTTAATCACAAACTCAAATTCTGTCACACATCTAGTTCTAATTACAAGATGAACTGATTAAGCAATAAGAATCTTTGGTAGAGCTCAGACTGCTAAGATGCTCATTGGATAGTAAAATATGATACATGTATGGCTCCATTAATTGTGCTTTTCAGGAGATCCTGGAGTTCATTACGACACAGAAAGTTAAAAATAATAAGTCTATTGGAAGAAATTCCCAACCTTTTAAAAAATATTTTAAAATTCTCAACATTTTATGTAGAAAAACTTGGGTATTTCTATCAAATTGTTGTGTGCCCATAATTTAACAAGTGTTAACATTTACATTTGAATGTTGCCAAATCCAGACATTGCTGTGAACATTCAGAAGAACAATGCTGCATATCAACAGTCACCTTTAGCATTCACTGGCATAGCTCTGGAATGTTTCAACATTCAGAGATAGGATTATTAACATTTACATATGAACATCATCAGTTTCCAGAGGTTGAGTATTCACCATAAGACACAGAAATCTCAGTTGTCATTGTGCTGTTCTGTCTTGTTCTTCTCATGGAATCACAGCTCAAAACCTTTGTATTTTAACTGCTCCATACCTGACTGATGAAGATTACTTCTGAGAAACCAAGGCAGTATTAATGTATCCATCAATCCATTAATCAATCAATCAATCAATCAATCATTTCTTTATTGTGGTCACTGACCAATCCAAAAGAACAATGCAAGCAAAACATTGGCAAAAAAAGAAAACTGGAAGATCCAGAAAAAGCTCAGGGCTGGAATTAGGATAACTCATTACTAACCCAATCCGTAAAAGATTATTTGGCAGACTTGACAACCAAAACAAAATTTAAGACTAACAGCTGAATCTGCATGTGCTAATAAAAAGGAAGTATAAAACATATCAAATCTACTAAAGGAATGATATGGGGTCATAAGTATTTCAAAAAAAGGAACAATGCAATAGAACATGAATCAGGGTCTTAACTCTGTCCGGAGCTACAAAGACAGATCTACTGTCCCGTATGGATAGTACAAAATTTATTCTTCAAAGCTAAAGATCCCACACTGCCCCAAGGTTGTATATATCTGGCTGATTAAAAAAGTTTTTAAAAAATCCTCCAGGATAAATCGTATCTAATAATGTGTGTGTTTTCCACTAATACAACTAATCTTGTTGTTGCTTTAGCATGTTCGGTTCTGAAAAAAGAGAAATAGGAAGCTGTCTTTAAACTGAACCTACTATTGATTCACCAGGCTCAGTATTGTCTCCTTGGACTGACAACAATTGTTCCAGTTTTTCAGTTTCACTGAAAATTCTTTCTCAACTTAATTTATTATGCCAGAGATTGAAACTGGGATCTTTGGAACACATACTTTGTATTTCTGTGTAGTCTCTACTACACTCACTGTGCAGTGAGCATAGAGCAACTATACTCACAATGTATCAGGAAATGGTAACAAGTATGCAGTTTTGATAACTCTGTTAAAGTCAGTTCTAAAGTTTTGTCTTTTTAGCACATTTCATCTAAAGCAATTAAGACTTTGGTTTCTTTAGGAATATATAATATAAAAGAGGGAATTTAAGCATAGATGCCCCCAAAATAATATGATTACTTGCCAAGAAGTGTTACGCTGACATTTTTCTCTAAGTGATACTATTAAATTTTGGAACATAAGACCAGACCTTCTAGATAAAACCAGGGCTCACCTTAGTTCAGCATTTTATGTAAAGCCAAGGCTAGCATTATTTTTCATAACAATGAAATACTTCTGGAATGCTTGCAAGCAGGAGACGGAGATCTCCTACTGTAGCGCCCTGGCAACTACTTTTTTGGAGGCATGCTGACACCAATTTCAAAGTAATATTAGGTTTACAAGAGTAATAACCTTAATAACACTATTTTTCATAATCTGTGTGTTTGTGTTAAAGATACAGAGATGTAATCCAGTAGTTAATTTATTTCTGGTGTCTGCGGTGGGGGTATTTTATGGCAGATTAGGGAAGGTTGTTGGAAGTGGAACTGGGATTGGGGTTGGTGTGTTTGAAAAATGGTTTGAGGTAGATGTGATTGGATTTTCACTTTGAGTACAGAGTCAGCTGGAGGAAGATTATGCAAGTGTATGGAGAAAAGAAAGATCTTGAACATGAATAGAAGGGAAGTTGGAACCAGAGAGAAATATCTGGTGATGGACCCAGTTGCAGTCAGCTCAAGCTTATCCTAAAAATGAGGAGCAAGAGGGAGCGAGAGGGCTGAGGATGTACACAGTTTGGAGCTGCAGCAGTTGGCTGGGAAAAGGCATAGTGGCTGCCTTTTCAATGGGATCTCAGAAAAGAAGAATTGGACACAGCAGAAGGTTGGAGATAAGCAATGCCTCTAGTCAAATCAGTAAAAAGGAAGAGTGGTAAAGTTCCACTAGTAAGCAAAAGAGCATGTGCTGAATTTGATCTTGGAGTAAAATAATGCTATAATCAAGCCAAAAAACATGGAGGATGGAGGCAGTGAAGCCATGGATCCCTCTAGTGACAGACAGGGTCCAAATGTGATCCAGACTCAGCTCTGAAAGTGAAAGGAAATGTGGTGGAAGAGAGAGATTTCAATTTGTACTATCCAGCTCAATGGGTAGAGACAGGGGATGGAGTAGGTGGCCTTCCCTCTGGAGTTAGAGAACAGGGGAGTGGGTTTTCCTATCCTCAATATTAACCTTGTGAGAGAGGGTCTTGAAGAATGAGGTGTCCTCAGTTGGTGGCAGAAATTCAGTTTCTGTTCTTATCATTTGTGGGAGGGAAGTAGGAGATTGGAGGTCATTGTTAGCATCAATTGTTTAACTGGAATTTGTGTGTTGTGATTAGTGGCCAATGCAAGGTCCCCTTTGATAAGCAGATAAGGGGAAGATGGCAGGAAGGTAGATTTCTATGGTCCTAGGCAAACAAGATGAATGGGCAGTCCTGGCATGTAATACTGAACTTGGTGGACAGTGATGAGGATGTAGCTTTATCAGGACCCAGGTTTTGGGTCCATTAGCAGATTGGGAAGGAAGGATATCATGATTGAGTGTGACATATTGACTTTGGCGGATTGCCTGCTCCATTGGTATTTGTGATCTTTACATGAGTTTTAAGCTATAGGGTTAGGCCTCAACTTCTGGTCATGCACCAGCCCAGCAGACTTAAGCTTATGCTGCTAGGGGGATTTCAGCCTTTATGCCCTGGGACTGGAGTCCAGTGCAACCCAGGAATCTGTAACTTCCATGGCAACCATGAGCAGATTGTCTTGGCTCTTACCCATGTTAGTAGTGACATGTTAGACCTAGTTTTTTTCCCTGGAGCAAACATGGAGGAGATTACCATCTATCCTTTGCTGTGGTCAGCTCAAGCTGCACATTACTGGTGGCTTGGGCCTTTGCAGGGGTGGCAGAGCAATTGAGATGGTCAGCTCCCCTCTACTCTGGGATTTGCCAGGTGAACTGATGGGCAGTACCACCATGCACCTGGTCACCTGCTGGAATGAAGAGGTGGCCACGGCATTGAATGTAACTTCACCAAGCAGCCTCTCAGTAGTCACAGTTCCTGGATCGCTCTTTGGATTACCAAAGAGCACTGGGAAATGGAGTGAAAAAGATGCCTAGAGAGATAGTGGTAAAAAACAAGGTTTTAATATGACTGATCACAGGTATGAGCCCACATTCAGAATTACACTTTGGTGAAATTGGTTCAGTTTTCCACCTGTATATTCTACAGTACTGGTTGCTGTGATGCATTTGCTAAATTCTTTAAGGATAAAATCACTCATTTTGTCAGAGTTAGATGACACTTGGACAGAATCTAGTGTGATGACCAGGCAATTATATGGATTCATGTAGCCTGTGGAAACTGAAGAAGTGCATAAGGCACTTTGTAATGTCACTGCTACTAACTGTACAGAATACTGTACATAGTATTCCAGATTTGGGCATATAATAACATCACTACAATGTTATTTTTATTTTCAGTCTATTTTTAATTATTGATAGCATCCAATTGCCTTTTTCACATCTGTCACACACTGAGCTGATATTTTCATTCAGCTATCAACTATGATCCCAATATCTTTTTCCTAGTTGGCTACAGACCTCAGACCCCATCAGCATAAATATGAGAAGCTAGGGGGTTTTGCCCCAGTGTTCAACACACATAGTTTGGGGGGGGGGCCCTATTATTAACAGTAATCAATTAAACTATAGTCCCATTCCCCTATGGCTAATTAATTTCTCTGATATATTGACAAGCTGATTGCAAATGTTGCTTTTGTCTGTCTCAAAGGTGAAATGTAAGACATGATAGAATAACTGTTTTTGATGTCTAGTCATTACTAAGGCTCTAACACTCAATTATGTAATTATTAGAAATAAAATAAAATAAAAATGTTACCATGAATTTTTTAAATATACAGTATTGTGTTGATTAAACCTGCTCTTTAATTTTTGTTCATGGCCATAAATGAATCATCCTTATTACTGTCCTTATCAGTGATGAGCATCTTACCAAGAACTGAGTGTCAGTTTATAAGCTAGAAATACTATTGCTTTGAAACTGCATAATTTCTCCCTTAAACTACATGCAACTTTATGTATCAGAACCAAGTAAATAACAATCAGTATAATGGGAAAGCACCCTTCTATGCCATCCCACCCCAAAAGATCTTGGACCCTTGCACAACTCATGGAGAATGATTGGGAGGTCAGATTGGGCTAGTGAGTAGGCCTATAAGCAGGACACACAATGCACACATCTTCCCACTTCAGAGATCAAGCTTAGCTGATCAGAGAATTATCTCCCCAACCCAAGTTAGAATAGAGCAGGAGAAGAAAGTGGGAAAATCTCATATTGCACTACCAAGCTTGACATTACTGTACTGTGTTTTCCAAAGTATACACAATTCGAGATGTGTGGTGCTCTCCAGATATTTGGATCAATTCTCTTTAACCCAAGCCAACATAGCCAATGACAAAGGATTGTTGAAGCTGTAGTCTAAACCATCTGGTGTGCATCAGGTTGCTTTCCTGATTTTGAACAGTTTTTTCTGCATAGCTATTAACTGAATAATGTGTCTCTATCATACATAGAATTTCAGAATTTAGGAGAAAATCCCATTGCTCCCAAAAGCAACACAAGGTCACCAATTGACTATTTAAAATGTAGATCTTCATGCATTAATTTCAACTTTATTTTAGCTCAGTTTAGCTGTTACTGACTTCTAAACCTTCCATGATTTAGGCTACCTAAATTATCACAAATCTAGATAAAATATTAAATTGCAAATACATCAACTGACAACAAAGCTATTTATGGTCAAGTCCATTGCTTTCCCAGTTTTAACAAATGCCTGTGAAATGTTGGACAATAAGAAAGTCTAAAGAAAGAAAAAATGATGCCCTTGAATTGTGGTGCTGGAGAAAATTGTTGAGAATAATTTGGACCATAAGAAGAAAAAAACAGTTCAGTACTAGATGAAGTAAAGCCAGACTGCATACTGAAAGCAATAATAACAAAGCTAAAGTTTAAATACTTGGAACGCATGAATACAAAAGCAAGAGTCATGGGAGAAAATCCCAATGCTTGGAAATATTGAAGGCGATAAAAAGGCTAATAGAAGACAAGTTAGCTACATACTATCACTGATGACATAAGCATGAGCTTATAACAACCCAGAGATGGAGTTACCAACATTCTGAAGACCTGATGTCCATCAGATCATGAAGTGATTGAACTGAATTTGATTGAAACAAGAACAATATACAACCTGAATCCCTGAAATCATTGGCTGCAACCTCTGAAGTTCTATTGTAATGCAACGAATAAAAGTATGAAATACCCAGGGAGCACTCATATCACCTTTTTAACTTAATGAGACTTTTAATAAAATTAGAATCAAATAAAGTCAAAGTTAGCCTTGGCTTTGCTGTCAGACCCCAGCATTCTACCCACAGATCAAAGGCAGCCCTCAGCCCAAAACAGAAGTTATATTTTTCTATGTTAGGGCCACCTTGCTTGGTATGAACCTACCCATATGTTAACATCATCAACAAGAATTTTCTTGCATTCCTGTACACCTGATTTAGTTGAAGGAGCCAATCTTTTTAGGAGTTGCACCTAGGATCAAGAATTTTCTCTTGGTAGAGACTCATCTTAGCCTAGAAAAAGGATATAGAAAAACTAAATAAATCCTTTCTTTTCTTCCTACAGGCACCACTTCTTCAGGAACTCCAAGTTGTTCTTTCTTTCAGACTTCTTATCTCTGTACAGTCTTCTATTAAGTAGCACCTTGTTTCTCCATTCCTTCTGCCCAGCCTCCCTACTCTGCCACACCTCATGTTCAGAAATGTCAGTGATATCTTTTTGCACAGGTCATTCTTCTTTAATGAGAAGCAAGGGATAAAAGAAATTGCAAGGGAGCCAGCAAGAAGATTAAAAATAAGTAGTTTGGGTAATATGTGCACAACCTTTATTTGAAAGGACAGGTTACTGAATCATTGGAACTCTCCAACGCAAGGCATGGTTCATAAATATTAGATTGAAATTATATTATCGTTCAGGAATGAGCTGGCTTGATTGGTGATGGAATGAGTGTTTGTAACACTTATTACATAAATATATGCTGGGTACATGTGTTTTGTTCATGCATCATAGTTCACAGCTTAAGCTTAATTTAAGATGCATTCCTCTGGGCTATTTTTTTTAACAACTTTGCTTTGATGGAAAGCAGTTTTTAGTAACTGCTGTGACTCTAGCCTGCCAGCTTATTTAATTGTTTTATTACCCCCCACCCCAAATGGATTGTGCCTTTCTGATGATGATGATTATGATGATGTCCAAATTGGCAAAGTATATCTAAAATATAATGAAACACTGGTAAACATTTCAAACAACTGAACATCAGAAACAATATGACAAAGAATCAATCTGCCAAAATATCAAAACAAATCAATAGCCCGTCTAAACAGGATTTAATTATTTATTTAACTTAGACTTCCCCCCACTCCACCTTCCTGTAATCTGACAGTTTTTGAGGCATACAACAAATAATGGAGAAAGGATGAATTTGTTTCATGACATTGGTTTAAGAAGAAAAGTTATGGGGAAAACAATACCTCAGAAAGGATGAAGCACATAGATTTTGATTTTTTGATTGATTCTGATCATAAAGGCCCAACTGAAGAATTATAATACCCACTCAATATTATGAGATTTTTATCAATTCGTCGCTCAGATATGTCATAAGTGGATTCTGGAAAGCCTTCAGAGGAATTAAGTCCCACAGTAATGAGGCTTTTAGAAATGGATATTAAAAGTGTAATTGGAATTTTTCTGGAATTTTAATGGTGTATATATACCATTATCCATGTTTGTTTCTTTGACAAGTGACTTCGTTTTGGTACTTCTGTTTTTTCTAACAACATTAATGCAAGTGCCAGTGTGGGGTAGTGGTTAAGATGCTGGGCTAGAAGTATGGAGGCCCAGGTTCTAATCCTCCTTAAGGCATGAAAGCTGGCTGGGTGATTTTGGGCCAGTCCCTCTATCTCATTCCTAAACTGGGAAGTCAGAAAACATCAATCTATCAATGTGCACTGGACCAGTGTATAGATTATGGTCTGTAACCTTCAGTGAAAAGGCATTCAACCTGCAATGGATTGATTCAGTGTGATAATATTAATGCACTTTCTTATTTGGGTATTAGACACCTAAAGAACCTTGGCTGTACTCATGTGACAGGATATAGATTTTTATAGAAATAAATACAAATATGGAAGAGTTTTAGGTAAATTTAGCACGTGCTTTGTATGGACAAGTCCAGATCAGATTCAATGCCTCAAATATCCCTATAATTTTATACTGTCAACTTATGAAAATCACTTTGAGCAATGTAGCTGTTAAATAAATAATTAAGTAAACAATTTCATATGAAATATCTCAAATCAGTGCCTATAGGAGTAACCTCTAAATTGAATTCAATTTTCTCTTAGAAATTTTGCTAGCTTTATTAGCAGCATACAAGTATTTCAGGCAGAAGTTATTTGTTAGCTTTTGGATAAATCTAGTGGCTCATATCTCAATCCAAGAAAGTTGTAATTTCTGCTTTTTTGTGTGCAATTTTGGACTGCCCCATTGTCTCCCTGCAAGTGTACTACTGTACACTTAAAAGTAGGAAGCTATATGATTACTATCTCTCGCATAATGGGTAGAAGTGGCTTTTCAAGATATATTTGTAGGGACCTGGCTAAATATTCTAAACAGTAGCCTGAACTCTGTTAGCCTATTGGCAAAATCCTTTTTTCATCAAGGTATTTTAGAGCTGAATAGCCTCTTGAAATATGGATAAATGACACCAGCAAACAAATCATTTTTACCACAGCAACCAAGCTGTATTCTGTGGTTTCACTGGATCTTTTAATTTAGTTGAGGGATGTAGTAACAACTTGAACTATCAGGCTAATTCAAAATATAGGAAACTGCGATGGCCAAATGTAACATACTGCTATCTATAGTCATGGAGAACCATTTTGTAGGTGTATTATATACAACAAATACCTGTTTATATGAAGAAGGTAAAGTAGAATCACTCAACCATATATTTTTTTGAAGTGACTTTTACAGAGATGTGCTTATAAGATTTATAGTCTCTATAACAATAAAATACACTGGCAGATCCTATCTAATGCTGCTTTTGGCAAATAAAAAAAATGTTACAGAAGCATAACTAATAATCTGCTTCTTGCTATAAAAGCTCATAAACAGCACATGATGGGCTAAGTTTTATCCTAAATCATCTGAACCGTATGATTATTGTATATATGTTTGTATAAATTTAACCAGTTTGCGTGTGAATTTTTATTCACACTTTAAATCATTTGTCATTTTTATGTCTATTATTGTAAGAAATAGATTCAATTGAATTAAAGGGCTATTTACATTGTTTTAGCTTTATTTGAGTTCCTTAGATGTTTTATCTCAATTTACTTCAGCATTTATTTTACAGCAAAATCTATACCTTACTTTTACCAGGTCCACTTAATGCATAATAGAAGGAGTTGTTTAGGAAATGTTGAAAAGCACTTGAAACTACCATCATAGCCCAGAGCGTCCCAAGATTTTAAGCATAAGAGTTAAACTTGATGTGATCTTAAGTGCGTCTTTGAATTCAGCCTGCACAGATTTTAAATGAAAAGTGCATTTAACCCTTTGCATGTGTGCAGTCCTTGGGGAAAAATCACTCCTCTGAAAGTAGTATTTACAATATGAGGAAATACCTCACTGATACCAATAAAAACTTCATCTCAAGGATTATTAGCTTGGTGTCTGGTGCCCTCCCTAGAGTTCAGATGGAGTAAAGATAGTTACACTTCCTGTAGCATGATGCCAATGACATCACTGACTGTCAATGGCAATTATATTCCTTCGCCAGGTCTCCAGGGCCCAGTACCTCTTCCTTCCCTCTCATTGCCCTTCTAAGTTCACAACCAATCCCCTCACTCTAAAAGTATGGATCCCACTGGAAATTTTCTTCAGAATCCCAGCACAAGAGATAAAAGTCCAACTTGCCACAATTCCAATTGTTACCAGGCTCCCAAGAGTTGTTGTTATTCACTTTTTTTTTTTTACTTGCAAATTCAATGCTCAGGCACCCTTTAGGTCTCACCTAAACTGACCCTTGTTAGACAAGATTGAAAGGTAAAGTCTACTTGGGGTTGCACTTGATTCCTGCTGGCATGGCCATTTAGACTCCCTCAAAATGGAAGTGGTTTGTCTTTGCTTTCTTGCAGAATGTTTTTTTCAACTTCCCAATATTGCTTCAACCTTAGCATTTCTTTGTTGTCTCCTAATAGGTATACATCAGGTCAGAGCCTGATTAGCATTTCAAGGTCACTCAGAATTAGCTAGGTGCTGGGCTAAACAAGGTTCTATATGCCAACAAATGCTTCTTCTTCTTCTTCCAGGCATACTGTGAATTCAATCAGCTTCCTTACTTCCAGTTTTTATCTGGAATCAGATACTAAAAGAATGTGTGACTGAAACTGTGCATCCTCTTTCACTGAAAGGATTTAAACATTTTCCTCTCTTCTAAGGAAAACACTGAGAATCTGTGAAAAATCACAGATGTGATAGTGTCACTTACAGTGGACTTGGGAGATAAAATCCGATTATTTTGCATAAAGTCTTTTTTTAAAAAAAATGCTTTAAAGTTTTTTTCAAATTTGTTTTTTGTTTTTAAGTTTTCTTAAAGGTTTTTTTTTAGTGTGGATCAAATGTAACATGTGCTTGAGGAGGTAATCCCTAGAGCAATACCTGGTAAAATTATAATATTTTTAAGTAAACCACATCATACTGCATGTTTCCCCTCCAGTTAATCCTTTAATTAGCCATTCAGATAGAAGCCATTCTATCTCTTGATATCAGCTTCAACTTTGTGCTTATTTGGCAAATGCAAGATCGTAGAAAAATTCTCTTTAAAACCTTTCTAGAGGGCTCTGCTGAATCTTATGGTATGAGACAATGCCAGAGGAAATTGGAAGAAAAAAAACTATGGTGATTATGAGGAAGTTTTTGTTTGTGCTACCTATTGCAGCTAAGGATAGGACCTTGGGAAAGAAGTAGACAGCTCCAAGACTCATACCTGGATGGGACAATCCAAAACATGATTCAGTATCTGAAATTATTAATTAATACTTTTCAGGTTGGTAACATTAATCAGTTAAAATCTAAACTCAAGAATTACTTCAGCATTTTTGGTTTCATGCAGACTCTTACTTATGGGCCTTATGACTCCAATGGACACAAAACTACTGGCATGATATTGACATAATTCATTTTCATAGAATTAAAGAATCAGAGAATATAAGGATTGGAAGAGACCATGATTGTCTAATCCAACAACCCTGATCAGTGTAGGAATCTACTACATTATTTGTTAGTTTGCTTTATGCTATCCTTCAAAGACTGGCTTACAGCTGACTGAGATCACAATAACATTTATAAGAACTGAGATGGAGCGAGAATAACCTGCGTAGAGAAGTCAAAATAACATTCTATTATTGGGCCTTTCAAAGTTTTTAAAACGCTTTTATTGTGGGAGGAAAAACCATAAAAAGTAGAACTCTTTGCAACTATTTATTTGTTAGATTTATTCCGCTTTTTTCTTTTTAGGAGCTCAAAGCACTGTACATAATGGTCTGTCCAGCCATTATTCTCTCAACATCAACTTTATTAAGTTTTTGGGGTTGAGAGAAAGTGGTCAAAAGTCACAAGCTTTCATGACTGAGGATGGACTTCATTGGTCTCCCCAGTCCTAGCCTAACACCTTAACCACTATGACATCCTAGTTCTCTCTTCAGCTTAATCCATATAAAACACTGATGGACTTTTGACTGTTGTGCAGCCAATTGTGGCTTGTTCAATGAAATATTTAAAAAACATGATCTAATATGATGTATAAACTGGGGCATTGTTTGAATCCACAATTCTTTTTAACTGTAATAAATAGCAACCCACTCATGTGTGTAATAGCAGTTAAATGTTTGTAATATGAACATTTGATACCCATTATACCTACCGTGAAGAAACTGCATAGAGAAAAGTTTTTCTCATTTCATAATACCAAAACCCCAGGATTATATCCAATAAAGCTAAATGATGGGAGATTCAGGCAGACAAAAGGAAATAATTCATCACACAAACCACAGTTGAACTATGGAATTCATTTCCCAAGTTGAATGTATGTATCGCTACTCAGCATGGGTGGTTTGAAAAGGCAATATTTTTATCCCAAACTTTGCCCCCAGTTCTCAAATGTTGGAGGACTTGTGCTCAGTTTGGAACACACAATGGCACTCCAGTGGCATGGATTGTTTGGCACTTAGTTGAGCTAGTAACAGAACCATATCAAAAAGAAAAAGAAAAAAAAGATGATCCAGAAGTGGACATACCAGAAATCTCTGTGAAGATAAAGTAGTTGAAAAACTTTGGTTGCAAAGAAAGGGTAATTCTCCTGGATGAATATTGTTCTTTTGAGAATTCAGGGAGTTCAGTGTAGTGGTTAAGAGGTTGAGCTATGAACTGGGAATCTGAGTTCAAGTCTTATTTCTGGCAGGAATTGTTTTGTGGCTTTCTTTGGGCTCACATTTCTCATATGGGAAAAGTGATATTTTTCTACTTATCACTTTGTTGTAAGGCTTCTTGACTATGTGAGATACACTGAAATTTTGGTACTATTGGCATAGTTACGCTAAATCTTAGCATTACTTTTTGGTGATATAACTATTGAAGCCTATATACAGTATCTTAAGGCTCAGTATCTTTGGGGTAAGTATGATGAAAATAAATCAAATTAACACTTATCTGTATAAAAATAAAAACATGCAATTCTTCAGTCCCTTTTAATGCATGCAGAGAGGAGGGACTGGCAAAGCTATAGGCCCATTGTGATTATCAGAGCACACCCACGCCATCATCTCCACGGAAACAAGCATATTTCTAGGTGAAGCATCACCAACCTGTTGCCAAGGAAACAGGAGATGCAAAATCTCAATGACATTCTATTTTGAAGCATTCAAGAAGCCTTTGAAAGGGCTTTAAAAAGTGCCTAGGAAGGGAGCGGAAATTACAGATTCTCAACCACCACTGTTTTATTCCTTGGTTATTCTGTCTGCTCACGTCACTCTCTTCCTGCCGTTCGCTGCTGAAGCACGAAAGCAAACACTGAAAACAAAACTTTCATGGACTCAAAGGGGGAGGGAAATGAAAATGGGGACATATGCTGCGTGTGTAGGAGTAAAGACATATTAGCATGAAGACACAGAAAGATATTTACAACCAATAGTCTCCAGAAATGTTAGGGTATTGCCCACCATTCCTGGCTACAGCTGCTGGGAAGACAGATGTTGTAGGCTGACATGTTCAGAAGATACTAGTTTGGGAAAAGCTGAGAATATGCTGAACAGTGAAATTTATGTTTTCTTTGCCTTTTAATAATTGTGTTTTATTGTTTTACTCTTTTCCTTGGTTGATATTTTTAAGAAACTTTTAATATTTTAAGGAATATAATCTGCCCAGACAATTTCAGCTATTGTGTGGATTAGAAAAATTTATATTAACAGAATCATCATTGCCATTACCATAACCAAATGTTGCAGTTGCCGTTATATAAGAAAGGCCTGTTTGTGACTGTATGTGTATGTATATTTGCATTTTCTGCTGGAGTGTATATGCATACATGTGACCACAAAAGATATGATATGTTTGACTAAAATCCTTTGAAATGACTCACACAAACATCAAAAGATAAGTATTTATGTGTGGTAGAACTCAGCTAAAAAAAAAGAAAAACCAGCAAGTGTTGTTTCCATAACTAACTCAAGTTATAAGAAAGGAACTGCTGTAATAGTGGCATATGTTATTTGTAATAAGCAAATTAGAATAGATCTGCACTCGTAGAAGAATGAAATGTCAAAAGGCTGATGTCTTTTCCATTCTGAGTGCTTTTCTGTGAGTTATAAGTAGCACTTTGCATGATTTGGTATGAAAAAGAAAAAGAAAGCTAACGTATCAGAGGAAACAGGTTTGCTTTATCCCTTGGTTGCTATGCAGGGAAATATTAATGAAAGGAGCATTCAGACAAATGAGGTCATCTACATATGGTCCAAAATGCCTTGATCCACTCTATGACATCAGTATTCAACCATGTTCTTTATTGTATATGTGAACAATGCTGAGAACAAGTTTTATAGTGATATGCATTTTCTTTACATTAATTGGATAGTGGAGGGAAGAAAGTATACTGTGTGGGAGATGAGGTTTAAATTTATTAGCCAAATGTGTTTGTCATAGTAATTAGTACACCGTGATTTAAAAGGGCTGTGCCTCAAAGAAAGAATCCCAGCACATTTAAACATTAAAAGGCAACCCATTCAGGCAAATTTCTTCCTAGGGAGACTTGTTAAGTGTAACCCATTTCCAAATGGTTGGAAAAATAGCTGGCTTTTTAGAAGGCTTTTATCTGAGTGTTTCTCTGGCCCAGATTCTTTTAGTGATAGACGTATTATTTATTTTATTTTGTTATCAATTGTATAAAGCACATTTAGTCATTTTGATGTTCTTTTCTGTTGCAGGAGGGGAACCCAAAGGGAGTATGTGTCTTTTAAATAAATAAATAAACATTAAGAATCTTTGGGATGGTAGGATTTTCTCAAGCTGGCACAGACCACAGGCATAAAGACTTAGCAATCTGCTAAGAATCCACTTGTTTTTGCCCTACTTGGGGTTGCTCTATTATACAAAGTGAAGTGTTTGCAATTATCCTACTCCTTTTGATCTTAATGCTAGCTCTACATCTGTGTCTACTTCCTACTTATTTCTTTACTGCTTATCTTAATCTAAGGTCTTTCTATTGCTATAAAATTTGTATGACTACTTGCATCTTATTTAACCTATGAACTTTCCTATCCCTATATTCTTAGCTCCACATTTTCCTCTCTTGACTACTTCCTAGGTCTTTGGATCTTATTTTTCCATGTCTTCGGCTCTTGCAGCCAGACATGTCCATTTACATTTGAAATCCCGCTTCACTCTTTTTCTAATGGCTTGTGATATGGGTATGGAGCTTTCCATCTCTCACCCCCTCCCCCCGCTCCCCGCCACCCAAAGCACTCACAGTCCTCACTTCCTGGTTTGTGGAACTCTGTACCTGCGATGTTTCATGCAGTGGGTTTGCTTTGGTTGCTTCTTTGAAGATGCTGGCTGGGCTCTTCTCCCCAACCTTTGGCTCTGGATGAGTGGGTCTTGCCTGTTGTTGTCTGTTCCAAGGCTTATGTCATCCTGGAATTCTTCCAATTCCTTATGTCATCCTGGAACTGCCACTCAGGTGCTTGTCTTCGGATTGGAGGTTTTTCCCATTTCTCTGCAGTCTTCCTGACTCAATTCCTTTGTCACCACACCCCCACATGCTCTGGATTTCTTGTCCATTTTATGTGACACTCTCTCCAATTAAGGAGAAGGTGGGACTGTTTCAAACCTGTTCAACCAGGCAGCATTGAAACTTTTGATCTCAGGAGAAGAGATGCATCCACTCATTAAACCAAATCTCCATCTGTTCCAGCACCTTCAATTTGACAGTTGTTATTCAGATACCTCATGCAGAATAGGAGGCAACCAACTGATCTTGCCTTCTGAATTGACATTTAGAAGCATATTTGGACCTCAGTGGTTTCAAAACTGATAGTAGGATAGAACTAAAGTTGTAATGGATTTTCTCAGGGACCCTGGTCTTATGGGTTCAAATGATGTCCATTGATACAAGTCAGGTAGATGACAGGTGGTTGCATTATTATATAAATGTATTTGTATTCCACTCAAAAATATCACAGGCTGCTATTCTGCATTTCAAGGCCTTCTGGCTTCATTGTTTACCATTCCTTCTGCATTTCTGCATATCTTTGCAACTGAGTATAACCTTTCATCCCTCAGTTTAAATGGATTTAATTAATTAATAGCTATGACACAGAAATATTGCCATGTACTTGTTCTGATACAACAAGTAGTGATTGCTGCTGTGAATTTTTAACTTTCTAAATTCTAGTCCTGGATGTTTTAGCCTGTGGCAAGGGTGGGAGCTCCCAAGCCTGCAGTCAACAATCAGTCCTTTGAAGGCTATCTGTGCAGCCTATTGTGGGTCTTCCACTATCCCACAATCAATCCACAGTTATCTTGTTCATTGATAGGAAAAGGGAAGTGATCGGCATATTGATTTGCTTTTGGATGACCTCACATCAGTACAGAAAAACTATTCAAATCTTATAATTCAGTCCTTAAAGGCTATATAAAAATTATGGGCCTAACAGACTTGTATTAGTTACATAACAGTTTTCCTCTTAGATATAGAATGACAATAAACATATGAGTTCTCATGTAATTATCTCCTGTATTCCTCAGTGTAGATGTACAGTTGCAAATGTTGGGGTTTAGTCCAGGGGACTGGCCTTTATAAGTCCTGAACCTTATTCATTACAGTTACAGAAGTGGAAAAATCCCTCATGTTTTTATTTCACCTAACCCACATGCCATAAACCCAGCAAAACCAGGGAAAGAACTTTTAATCTTCTCTGCCTTTTCATCTTCTAATATAAAAAGCATTTTCCTCTTGCCACCATCAACTATTTTGGGGAGGAGGGATGATAGGTGTGAAGGAATGTGGGTTTGACTCAGAGAAGGGCAAGAAGAATGCTGAGCTATTATAGAAAAGATATTTGAGGCTAGGGAAAGTAGAAATGTGTGAGAAAGAAACTCAAAATCATTCCACCTTTAAATTAGAGAGAGATTTTGACAGCTTTCCAGCTTCTGTTACAGTACACTAACTGCATTAAAGTACATTATGAGACTCCTAAAAACTCCTGTTTCCTGATCTGGCCTATTTCAAAGAGCCAACAATAGGACACTTTGTAATTATGATGTGCCAACTAGAAAACATGGTATACCAAAAGGTCAGTAATCTACTGCTGCATGAAAATGTTGATTTGTGGTAACTTATAGAAAGAATCTTACAGAATAATGCTGAGATATCCATATAAATGCCAAAGCATTTCCATCCAAGCTGAAAGCTGAGTGTAAAAAGCTGAATTTGGAATACAGCTTATCTTGATGTGAACCAACTCTTTGGAAATGAAAAAGTTTTGTCTGACCCATGGATAGTATATAGTATGTTTTAAAGAATCCAAGAATCTCATTGCTTTTAAGATATGGACTGGTACCAAAAACGCTCACAGCAATATGTTTTGCTTTCTTGGAAAGTTGATCTGTATTTGTTTTTGGTTTGGTCTGGTTTTTTTGGTTTGTTTTGTTTTGTTTTTAAGACTACGTCTCATGTTTCTTTGGCCATTTGCATTACATTGTATTCCAGGTGCATAATTCCCCAGTTCCAGTTAGGTGGCAATATATAGCAAAAAAAAAAAAAAGTTCGTCTCAAAAAGTTATGCAAGATTAGGTTATTACTTTGATGGGTGACCGCTAGGCTAGACTGGGAATTAAAAAAGGAAGCATTAGTGAATTATTACCAAAGAAAAAGGGGAAAAAAACGTGGAAGTGTCTATGAAGTAACCAGGAGATGAGCTCACTTCAAAGGAAACTATATATTTTAATATTCTGAGGGAGGTCTTCTTGGAATGGTATCAGAAAAATGGAGGGAAAAATGAGATGGTATCATTGCAGAAACACAAGATTAGATCCAGGTACAGAAGACTAGTGGCCAGCTAAGTGGCAGCACCTAGTCAACTTTGAGTGATATCTGAAAGATAAACAGGGTCAGTACTGGTCAGAATTTATTAATATATGTATTTATTTATCCAAATTTAGAGGCCACTCAATTCCTTAATGACTCTGTGTGGCTTACATATAAAAGAGAAAAACTTGTAAAGATACAAGTAAAAATGAACCTGGCCAACCAGAAAAACAATATACCAACTCATTTGGCATATGTAACAAACATAACTTTGGTACCTGGATAAGATATCATCAGAAAAGTACCAGGAATAGAAGTTAGATATGAAAATTGAAAAAACATCCCATAGGATTGTCATAGCAAACTGTTTCTTTATTGTTGCCAAGAAAACTATGTGGGCTTCACCATGAAATCACCATGAGTTGAACTTAGCTCAAGGGAGAGCTTATCTTTGCCTTTACAAAAATGGAAAAAATATTTAATTTGTAGTTTTCCAGATCAGTTTTTCCTGGGATCAAAAATCATGTTCCTCTTACCACTCTGGTTTTCAGACCTGCACAAAGAAAATAATAGTGTGGTAAAGGTAGAGAATAACGCAGCCAATTCTAGAGATAGATACAGTTGTCACAGACATTATGCTTAGCACAGTATATCATATTTATGAATAAACAAATGAAAATTAAATTGATCCTGGAATAGAGAATAACATTTATTAGGGAGAATTCATGCTCATTAGGAAGATTTTGGTCAAAACCTGGAAGAGATCCTAGAAAAATATAAGAATCTCATTCTTATACCTTGGAAATATCGCTAAACATAGTTTTAGCTTGACCTTTCATTTTATATCTGACATATATTCATACACTTTTTATCTTTTTAACATTCTGATGAAACATGCATACTTGCTTGTATACTTCCAGAATATGTATGCTCTTATTTTATAAACCGACTTCTATATTGCCTAAAATGCCATGTGTCAGCTGTCAGATGTATCAGAATAATTTTCTCTTTTTAGTTGGGGATGCACTTGGGTGTGGGTAATTATTGTATAACACAAATAACCATTGTTTGGCATTTCAGATATTATCAAATTCTCCCTCTCAACAGCCCAAGCCAGCCTGGGCTATGGCCTATGATAAGAGAAGATGGGACTTAAAATCCAAAACTATCCTCCTTTTTTAAAACAGTATGTAGCTTTAATGTATGAACAAAGAAAAGAAAGGCAGTAGCAGATATACAGAGAGAGAGGGAGAGAGGGAAAGACAGAGAAATGGACAAAAAAAATTTAAAAAATAAAAATACATAATGAAATAAAGTAAATGTAAATAATAAAGAAATAAAAATCTGATTTCTTGAACAACAAATTAAACCTTGACCGCATGAAGTAATATTGACTTGGATAAGGGAGCTGAGGGGATAGTTATGAAGAAATGTTTAAATATAATTTATGCTGCAAAGGAAATAAACTACAGAATTCAGTTCTTGAAATCTGCACTCAGGGTGTTTCTGTGTTTTGCAAAGATGCTATCATGTATTATTATTTTGTTCATAACTACATTAGTATACTAATCAGGCACATAGATCACTTGGCCACACCAGGATTTTTGTTGTTGTTTTGTTTTCTGGCAGTCTGATAAACATATGGCCAGATGTTTTGATTCAAACTGGTGAATCTATTCCAAACCAGTTAGAAAAGTAGTTAGAATCAGAACATGTTGCAGAGTAATCTTGACATTTTCTGATTTCTTCAAAGATTACAGCTCTGAAAAAAAGGAATTCTGAGAATTCTCCTTTACTTATCTTTACTTCTTATTGCATCTGTTGCATAACTGAGCAGTTTGTTTTCAGGATTTAATCAATTTGGACCAATTACTTGGGAAAACCTTTGAAGAGCCTTCAGCAAATCTTCTGGAGGACACCACCATCTCAGCACTTTGAGGATTCACACAGTCCATGCAAATATTAGTATAATATCAATAATACATCACAAAAATGTTTTCTGGCTCTTGTGGATTAGATTTCTCAATCACCACCAATTCTCTCTATAGAATCTGGCCATTTTTAATTTATTTTATTTTATTTTATTTTATTATTTTAATGACTTTTCAACATTGGGATTGGAATAGTATCTTCCACCCAAGGGCAACAGAATAGTGATAGAGGGCAACTATATGAGTTATACAGTTCTATTTTCTAAGACCACCATTGCCAGGACATATTTTTTAAGACCACCATTGCTAGGACATGTTGTCTGTTACCTAATAGTAGAGCTGGCCTAGAAAAAACAGTGTTGAAATTTAAGCAGTTACAACATTTTCCCCAGTCTGCCTGGCCTCAACCTAATTATCCTTTACAAAAGCCACAAAGACCTAGCTTTTTCAAGAGGCCCTGGGATGCTGGTGCATGGGTTAGTATTGCAGTTTTCCAATGTGGGTGGTTTATATTTTCCTATTGTTGGCAATATATAGCCAGTTTTATATTGTTTTCTTAATCTTTATATGCTGCCTAGAGATGCTTTGGCAATTGAAGCAGCTAATAAATTGATTTAGTAAATAAATACATTTAAGGCACATCAAAAATTGAAGCAGAAGAAATATTACTCAGATAACAATATCCAGTATCATCAAGAATAGTATCAATAACAGCAATCTATTCAGTACATCACCTGAAGAAACCTAACAATAACATGCCTAGCATCAATTAAGTTAACACCAAAAGAAATAATGAAACTAAACTCATCAATCCATCCCTAGGAACAGCCTCCAAGCCAAGCAAAACCAAATATAATCTATCTCTATGCATAAAATTCAGAGTGAATGTCCAATTAAAAGTACCACATTTACCCTAAAGGAGACATCCACCCCACAAAAGATCCAAGCCAAACTCTAGCTTGAAAGAAGAAAGAATAACCCTGGCAAGGTATACAACAAAGAGTAAAGTTCTTCAAATAATGTTTCCATATCCTATGTTTCTTTTTCAAATGTTCCAACTTAAAAAAAAAAATATGGTTACATCATTATCACTGTCAAATATTTTATTGACACATCAGGATGTTGGGAAATCATAGTGTACAGTTACCCTGCTATTTTCCTTGAGCTACAGTAATCACTTTCTAAAGCTGAAAATAGCAAAAGAAAAAGGCATATACTCTATGTGACTAACTCTTTTAAGGCAATGTTCTCACAGAAAAACAATTATAAATACTAATGCTTACTAGTTTTGTAGAACTACCTTCCTAATAGGACTTCTTCAGGACTGGATAAGATTTCAGAGAAGAAGATTCTATTGCTGCCCAATAATGTATATGTAGATATGACACTATTATTATCCTTTTCAGACCATCTCCAAGAGAATGTCCTACTCTTCTTGAGTAGGATAAAACAAGTTTTGTATTAATTGAAACAAAGAGTCATAACTGTCCCACCTCCCTTCTCCAAAGATACGAGGATCACTTGTAGAACTCCAAGAACAAAGGATGGCCTAGAAATGGAAACCCCAACTCAGAAGTGTTCTACCCATCTAATATCATGTCAAATATCCCTAATTCTAGAAGAACAATCACAATCTAATAAGAAACCTTGGCAGAGCTAAGCCACTGCTTTAGCAACATCTCTTTTATTTCTTTTACAGTGGTCCATGCCAGGGTAGTTCCCTTGCTAACTTAATTTGTTTGTTTGTTTGATCCATAGGATTCTTCCTGTCAGGGCAAATCTCAACCCTCAAAGATGAAAACTACGGAACATTTACTGGGTAACTGATTTTGATAGTATATAAATAGCCTTTCATTTACCTAAGATATGTTTCTGCAGGGCCATGACGTATCCATAAGGTTACATCATTAATTCAGGTACTGGTGGAACAACCATCCATAGATATGCACTGAGTGGGAAATTATTTTCAGTAACTTAAATGGCCTCTTTCAACTCTGTTATTCCATGATAAACCTATGCAGGTATAATCCACATCTGGATAGGCATTTATATGGAAATTCCATGTATCCTGCCTTGACTCCTAAAATGAAGAACCATGAATAATAAAGGTGTACTAAACAACAGAAATATTCAGGATATGTCATTCCACATAGCAGTCTTGAAACAAGCAGCCCTTCCTTGTGTGCATCCTGATGTCATACGCATGACCAAAGGGGTGGAGCTTGTGGTGTGACAACGCAATGCTGCTTTCATCAAAATGATGAAAGTAAGAGTCTTATGCAGACTGTCATAATTCCACACCTTTCTTATTTTGATATCTAAATCTAGGCTTCCTCTGTGGGCTATGAGAAAACACTAATTTAAAAGTTTAAATTAATTTAAATAATTTAACTAAAATAATTTAATAATTTAAGTTATATAAAAAAAAATAAAGTCCACAAAAATTGAAAAACTCATAAAGCCCAGGAAAACAAATAAATGAAGTCACCCATAATCAGTAAAAAAAAAAAAAAAATTCAACTAAAACTTTACACAGGAACAGGCTTTGGTCAAATAACTAAAAGCTTCATAAATGTCATCTGAGAAGACATTTCATAATGTGGAATTCTACAAGCAAAAAGACCATATACCTTTTTGCTAAAGTTCAGATAGCAAAGGAAGATATAGCATTATCATGTAAGACCTCTGGTGATACAGGAAAGATCATAATGAACAAATTGGTCCTTAAAGTACTTGGATCTCAAACTCTTAGGATTTTGATCCCTTCTTGACTCTGGCCTATTGGTGAACTTTCCTCATAGCCTGAACAAAATTCTCAGTCAGATTCCTATCTGTGAATATTCATGAACACTCCAAGAAAATATGTTGATATTAACTCTTTATAATTATTTCCCTTACTCTGCACCTTGCTAAATAAAAAATCTGCTCACTAAAAAGCTTTAGAAAACTGGAGGAAAGGATGACAAGGTATAATTTTTAGACATTTTTTAAATGGAAGAAATCAAGTTTATAGAACAGACTACAATAATATCTAATGATAAGTTGTCATCTTGTACACTTTTCTATATGATTGTGTGGTTTTAAAATGTGTTGGAAGCTAGGTAATTCCACTTGACCTCAAATGCTTTATGGCTGGTTTTGTTGAATGAGAAATATATGTGACAAGACCACCATCTTCCTTACTACTTCTCTCATTGAAGTGATTAGCATTAATCCATAGAAAGAAAACTCCATCACTCACAAGATATCTTAAGGAATCCATAATATATAACTGAGTTGTTGAATGTGTGTTCATGTTGTCCCCCCACCCCACCATCCCCATAAATAGTGACAAAAACCAGATCCAAATTAGTGAATGAAAGGTATTAACAAAACTGTGTAGTTGCAAGATGGAAAGATGACTATAATGTATATTTTAAAACTTCAATTATTTCTGGCTCATTTGGTATTATCGAGCTCTTGGTAATTTTAATTTTGGCATTCCCAAAATAATCAATTTATTAACTAATCATGGGGCAATAGTTGGAAGGAATCAGAAACAGAATCTATTGCAGAAAACTACAGTTAGTAATTGATGTGCTGCTTCAGCATTAGGCACTACAGAATAAGCAAGTGAGCTTTGGTGCATGATGTCATTAGCACTTGCCCAGTTCTAACTTGGTCAGATACTGTGAATGTGAATTATTCCATTACGAGAAAAATTCTTCCTTTTCTATTCACCCCTCTGTTATTTGACTTGTTGGCTACATAGTACATGAGTAGTTGAATTCCAAACCTGAAGAGCCTACAAGTCATTAATATTTGTGTGGTAAACTTTCAAAAACCTTTGGAACACCTAAGGCAGGGGAACATTTGTCATTTTTTAAGTGGGAACATTTGTTATTTTGAGAGCATGGCAATGACTACTATTGGGAGCCTGCTCATTAACAAAGGTCAAGCCTGTAGTCCATTTGCTAGGGACAAGATAATTATCTCTGTGCAAAAAAATCCAAGGACTTAATACAAGCCTACTCTTATTTAACCTGCAAAAAACCCTGAAAAGATTGGAACCTTAAGTAATGAAAGAGCTTACAGATGTTGCCCTCTAAGCTTTGAAATCTAAAGTTCAAAAATATTTATACCTGAATGTCCCTTGCTAAAATATTTGCTATTGCATTTTCTCCCCTGTTATTCAAAGTAATGTCAATACAACAGACTTTTCCTTGGAACCTGACTACACTGTCTGTCTGTCCATCTATCCATCTATCCATCTATCCATCTATCCATCTATCCATCTATCCATCTATCCATCTATCCATCTATCCATCTATCCAGCCAGCCAGCCAGCCAGCCAACCAGCCATCCTCTTCTTTCTTTCTTCTCTTCCTAACCACTGCATCTTATTTGTTTCTAGTCATTTCAAGTATGGGATTAGAGGACTATGAACTGTGAAATATTGTTATTTTCTGTCCCAGTGATTGGGAATGATGGGAATCATATCCAGTACCAGTGGAGAACACAAAATAGAGGCCAATAGCAATTAGCAAAATGCAGGAATAAATAAGGAAGAATGGTCACTGCTGCAATGTTTTTACTACTATGGTAGCGAACATGCAAAATAAGTATCTAACCTCAACTGTTTGTCTGATTCTATTTATTGCCTGTCTCTGAACAGCTCCAAGCAGAAGGATTTAATATGCATCTGCTTATTCTCCATCATTATTCTGATCTATCTAGATTGTCATAACTTGTCAGATTTGACCACCTTTTCATAAAAGCTATATCTGAATTTTTGTAAGGCTAAATACAAAAATTTTAGTCTAATGAGATCGGCCTATGAAGGCTTTTGCATTGCACTTTCAAAAGAAAATTACTTATCAAAACGACAAAACCTTGTTTGAATTTTCATGTGTCCCACTTATTTTTCCAAACTACAAATAGTCCATAAAAGTACAGAAGTGAGAAACAGTGCAGGAGATTCTTGGAAACAAACCACTATTGTTGCCAACCCTGAAATTCTGTCATGTTGTCACTGTATGTTGGCATTATGATCTTTGGATGCTGGGGGGAGGATTTATATTTATTCATAAATTTAATATCTAAATTATATAAATGTATACACAGACTCATTCTTGTCTTAATCATCTTAATTTTACAGTCTCAATAATATTGGCGTTAGAATTTTATAGTTTGCACTAATTACTTAAATCATAGCCATTTCTTGCAGTATATAGACTAGACTACTATTACAATGGGGTAGATGTAATTTAATTTAGTCATTGCATGTTATTTGATGCTGGCTGATGACCAAAATAAAAAATAGTCTACTAAAATATAAATATCTCAATTCCTTTATTCGTAGACAGATAAACAATTTCACCTGAACATAATAGTTTTTTTCACATGCTTATACTTTATACAACAGATTGAACAAATTTTCATGCTTTCAATCCATATCCTTGACAGACATCCCACTACAGTGGAGGTCATCTACAAAACACACACACTCATGAAGTAACACAGTCAATTAATAAGTAAAAAACTATATACTTCAAATAACAGCTGTCAATCAATTACAAATCTGTAGGTTTATTAAATAAAACAATACTAATATCATTACTTATCAGATTTATACAGCTGCCCCTAGACTGGCCCATGCAGTCAAAAGATAATAAAAGTTTCAATAATTCAATCACTAACTTGCCATCAGTACAATAATTTGTTTTCATCCACCATTTCTAATTTGGATCTGGAATTCCATCTCATTCCTATGTTCAGCAAAGATGCTCAGGCTTCCTTCCTTCCTTCCTTCCTTCCTTCCTTCCTTCCTTCCTTCCTTCCTTCCTTCCTTCCTTCCTTCCTTCCTTTCTTTCCCCTCTTAATATTGATTTATGACCTCCTGTCTCAGTTGCAGAGACAAAAGAGAGAATAGCTTTGTTAACAAATAATAAAGCCCCAAAGGAAAATGGCATTCCTAACTTTAAATATAATTTAGAAAATTGGGCACCAATTATCAGATTTTTAACTTTCTAACTGGTTTTACCCCAAAACGTACCTCAACATTTTTTACTTAGATTTGCAAGACAATTGGCTAAGTATCTGTAGTTATATCACCATCTTACTTGCCCTTGAGATTCTTTAAGTTGGGCAATGGAAAGTCTATGGGGAAAAAGGTTGACTATTTTGAAAGAATTTTCCTGCAATGGGTCTTTCTGAGTTTGGGGAAATTTTCCAAAAAAAGCTTGGTATGTATATGCTTCTGTGTATTCTGAACATTCCCCAAAGTCTTGAAAAGATTGAAATAAGCAGATTTCAACCAATAATGATCATAACAATATTTAAAAGATGAGGTCTGTCGATAATCATTTCTAGCAGTTCATTTCTGGTCTGCTCCTTGTCAGCTCTCTTCTACCAGGGAAATTCTTTATTTCTGGTAATCTCTTCAGGAGATATAAGTTCTGATTCAAGAGAACTGCTTACTACTCTAATTACATTTTCCTTTCTACATCCCCAGATGACTTAAATGGACTCATTAACCACACAGGCAGACAAGTTTATAAAGACTAGAGTTATTTCTGCATGTTTTCTGAAACCTAAGGCACTTTCAGAGGAGCTTTTATCATGCAATCATCATTCCCTATTAACAGATATAGGGAAAATCTGGACATCATTTTTCATTTGCAAATTTCATGTGTCCTCCCACTGCTGCTTCTGTCTTTTTTCTTCCCACAAACTCTCTTAAGGAAGAAAAGACATAATCAATGCACAATGATTAGAAGCATTAGGAATCATCCATATGGAAGCACTAATAATTCACTAATTTGCTCTATATTTCAAGATTGATGTGCAAATTTTGCAAAGCCTAAGATGCTGCCAGTGAAAATTTAATATGCCCAGTGCTTGTAAGTCACAAAGAGTGGAGTGTTCCAAATACTAATTGTTATTATTCTATCTGGAGTAACAAAATCCATGCACTTGGCATAGTCCAAACTAAGGTTCCCACAATGAACTGATACTAGCTACTAACCATTTAATTCTATGTTTAGAGGAAATCAATTACATACAATTCATTTGCACTAGAAAAGAGATTCTCACTTTCAGATTTTGTTATTTGCTAGAAGAGCAATGGCAACTTGCAGTAGGCAAAGAGGGCAATCATGAAGACACATGCATCATGACCTAAGCACAAAATTCCAGGTCTTATGCACTTAGGCCAGAGATTATTATGGCAGCATTGCACCATTGGCATGATGACATCATGATACACACAGCATCACATTAATGTCATTGATGCTTGTTATGGACTCTGCTGAAAAGAGGAAACTGGAACCCATTTGTAATTTTCTTTCATGCAAGAAGGTTGGAGATTTTAGAAGCACAGTCACAATAATTTCTGAGCCATGCATGTATGAGACAGATGGAGCCACTGAGAAGAGTTTAGATTCCATGAAAATGACCTATGCTGCCTTCATGAAGGACTCCTAGGAGGAGGTGGAATACATCTTGCAAAAACTGGTAAGCACTGGTAGTCCACCTCTAAATGTGCTGCAATTTGGCCCTGTCCTTTTTGAACTGTGGTGCCCAGAACTGAATACAGTACTTCATATCATGTCTGACCAGAGCAGAGTAGAACAATTACTTTACATGATCTGGAATCTTTTTAATTGTTTGTGGTTGTGCCTTCATTATCTTGTTTTATGAGGTTTCCCTCCTTCATGGATACTTTTCCCTCTCAGAATTTCAAGCCACAGGATCAGACTAAACGTCCCTTAAAATCTACTCATCAGCTTTATCAGAATGTTACTAACCTCATCAGCAGATACCTCATCACCTTTATCAGAATGTTACTAAATTAGAACAAAAGTGGTAAAAACCCAGAACTGAATATGTAGCCAAGGATTACATTCAAGAAAGTAGAACATAAAGGGAGAGGCAGGCAGGTTGGAGACTCAGAATTTTGAGGAAACTGCAACAGAGAAGCCAGCAGGTGGTACCACTCAAAGCCTCAGGTGTTTCTACATCAAAGCACAGAGAATGGCAAATAGACAGGGAGAACTAGAGGTCCTAACTCTGGAAGATGTGATAGGCATTGCATGGTGGTTGATAATACCCATGACTGGCACACAACAATGGAAAGGTACAGTTTCTTCAGAATGAACCGACACCAAAGAATGAAGCTATGATACTATACATGCAGAAAAATATATATATACTTGCACAGAAATTCTACCAGAACATGGAAATCTTTTGCAAAGTATCTGGGTAAAAATAAAAGGAGAGAGAAACAAAAGTGTTACTATAGTGGGAGTTTATTGTACACAACCTAGAAAGACAGAAGATTCAGATAAGCCTTTTACTTCAGTATTTCAAAGAGGCATGTGATAGTGGTAATGGGGGATTTCTATTATCCTGACATATGCTGGGAATCTAACTCTGCCAAAACTCAGATGTCTAACAAATTCTTGTGCTTTTCATCTTCTAGAAGAAAATGGAAAGAAAGAACAATAAACTCAGCTAACCTGGACCTAATCTTCATCAACAGGAAGGAACTGGTTGCAGAATGGAAGGTAACTGTTGCCTTGAGAGAAAGTGATTGTGTTATCCTTGAATTTGTAATATCCTGAGGGAGAGGACCTGAGAACAGTCAGATCTGCATGTTGGACTTCAGATGAGTAGATTTTGAGGGAAGTTTAGTCTGATCCTGTGGCTTGAAATTTTGAGAGAGAAAAGTATCCATGAAGGAGGGAAACCTCATAAAACAAGATAATGAAGACACAGCCACAAACAATTAAAAAGATTCCAGATCATGTAAAGTAATTGTTCTACTCTGCTCTGGTCAGACATGATATGAAGTACTGTATTCAGTTCTGGGCACCACAGTTCAAAAAGGACAGGGCCAAATTGCAGCACATTTAGAGGTGGACTACCAGGTTATTGATGCTGAAAGGTCTATTAATCAAGCCATATGAGGAACAGCTAAAGGTACATTTAGCTACAGAAAAGATAACCAAGGAGAGTTAGCATAGCAGTCTTCAAATATCTGAAATATTGTCACATAGAAAGAGAGTGGAGTTTATTCTCTATTGCTTAAAGCAGCATGCCATATCCAATGGAGTACAACTACAAAGAAACAGGTAGACATCAAGAAAACTTCCTGACTGTACAAGCTGTCAGCCAGTGGAACAGGCTGCCATATGAAGTAATGAGTTCTTCTTTGCTAGAGCTCTTCAAACAAACCCACGATTCTATGTCAACACAACATGCTGTGCAAGAAACCTCAGTCAGTCAGCACATGAGTGATGCCATTTTTAATTTCCTTTTATGACATGATGTAATAGCCAGAAGGAATAACCTTGATGATCAGGAGGAAGAATCACAACCAAGACAACAGTCAGGTAAAAGAAATCTGAATCTGGGTAGAATTGTAACCTAAGACAGTGACTCAAACAAGACATTCCCTAGTTCTCACAAAGATGAAGGGAGGGAAGGGGAAAGCGCATTCAGACTTGCAAGATTCTGTGACTATAATAAAAGTAGCATTAACATGCATGACTTTGGTTTCCTAGTGTAGTCAACCTTGAAGGGCTGACACACTATTTAATTGGAGTTTAATCCCAAATAACTATAATCTTGGATTCTTCCCAATCCCCAAAGAGGTACTATCTTGAATTCCTTTAAACTGGATGTTCCAGCTTACAAGAACCAACTATATAGTATCTGAGTTAAGGATCCAGGATAATAGCCATTTATAGTTTGAATAACATAGTAAGCCTAAAACCTCAGTTAAAGAGTAGTATATAGAGACTTTAAAATCTCACCATATACTTATTAATGTAGGATTCTTACTTAGACTGTTATGCAAATAACCTCCCACCCTTCATCCATTTTTTTCCATTGGATTGATCTTTGGAGAACCCCAGCCTGGAAAAGAACGGGACAAAAAATAGAATAATTTTTTAGGGTGTTTGTTTTGTTACTGGGAAAATACAATTCCTGGTACAGAAATTATTTAGAAGTTCCCTGCACTTTGTTGCAAAATAACTTTAAAAATGTAGAAATAGATGCAGCAGGTTTCTTTCTCTGAACCATAATACTGGGAAAGGTAATTGCAGAAGCATAGCTCTGGCATCAGAGTCTTGCTCATACAGTTCCGCTAAGTGGATTACAGATGATCTCATTCCCAGATGTGGGTCACATTCCATTAAAGGCAGGCTGGGTGCCAAGTGAAAGTGGTGCATAGATGGCAGCAATGATTGAAGGCATGTGCTGTCACTTACTATTGCTGTTGGTGATCTAACTATCTGTTCATAACCCACAAGATTTTTCACCCCCACCATACCCCTAGCAGACACATCAGTCATTTTCAGTAACTGTATTACTGTGAAAATCAAATGGCAAGGTTTGACATGAAAGGCAGTGTGCAGCTTTTTCCAGCCCAAATATCTGCTTCCATTGGTAGATTTTCTAATCTTGGCACCACAGCCTTCTCCAGTTCAGGAGTATAGATAGGATGAATTGTCCTGGTCTCACGGCTTTTAAAGAGATTGCTTTGTCAAGACTGTCCTGCCTGAAATGCTTATTGTACTGACCTAGTATCTTATAAAAAGCAAGTGGTACATAAATAAACGTTAAGAATAAAAAGAATAAAAGTGTGACTCATGTATAGTTTATGCTGGGTCAAGTAATCAAAAAGACATATATTTGTTTTAATTCTAAGTGTAGCAAAATGGTAAAGGGTGCTCCTGCATTCCCATTTCATAGTTTGTCAAAATTAAGACATTTTTCTGTGTCACTGACTTATTTGAATACATGCAAAAGTTTATATGTAAAATGACCATGTTTAAAGTATGTAAGTGACATATGCAGCTGAGCAAATCAATAGATTCTTCTGCATGAGCATAGACTGAATCAGAATGAAAAAGCTGTATTTTCTTGGTCAGTTTTGGAAAGCACAGCATCTTTCATGCAAATATGCAGTCAACAGAAAATATCTGGCATTCTTTGAAATAAGTTGAAGGAAGCAGACATGTTTTCTTGAAATATCCCAGCAGCGTAGGCTGTGTACCATCTGGTGCTTCTGTGGGCTCCGGCTCTCCAAGGTTCCAGCTCCACATTATCCAGAAATCTCCATAATTCTTTCCTTGACAATGTTTAACCAAAGAAGTCCAAGCAGACTACATGTAAAGATAAAAGGGTGGGATACTTAACTGTCTGTTGATTTTCAATTCAGAAGTGAATTCAGGTAGAATTCAAAATTCAAAGGAAGAATACCTGGTTTCAATGCAGAAGGTTCAGTTCCTCTCATCTTCAGTTTCTGGGATTATAAATCAAGTTCTTCTGCTGTAGTTCTTCTGCTGAAGACCCTGAAGAGCTATTCCCATTCACAATAAATAAAGAAAATAGTGGTGTCTTATATTTCTACCTCTTCCATTTGTTTTTTTTTTCCCCTTCCTTATGGAACAACAGGAGTTTATTGTGATTTCTTATCTCTTGTCATCCCTAGAAACAGTATTTTTAAAAAACAACAACAAAGAAAAGAGATTTGGAAGGCAGTTGTAAGGCTGCAAAGGATTACATGCCAAAATAAAGGTGAAGCAACCTCTCAATTGCCACACTCTGAAATTATCTATGAGTATCAGATAAAATTAAGGGTATCAGAAATTATCAGGGGAGGTTGGTCCTGGTAAGGAGGTCTGACCCAGTGGACAAAATCAAGAGAAGAAAACAGAGGCACTGTATCAAGCTAAAAAGCTTCTCTCTGAGTGAATAATGCTGACTAAAAGTTTCTCCTACTGGTCTAAAGTCAACTGAAGCCCTGTCAAAATCTACCAGATCCACCTCCCTTTCAGGGAGCTGTTCTAATTTTTAAAGCAATCTTCATTTGATTTTATTCAGCCTAATAGACTTCTGCAAGGTTGAGGCAGGCTCTCCAAAGTGTCATTCTCTCAGCTGGAAAGGGATAATAAAGTCATGCTCTTTGACCATGAAGAATATAAATCCAGAATGCTCAGTCCTTTTCCTGAATACAACCTCCATTCAAATTCTTCAGCACAGGCTTTCCTTTTCATACAGAATACAGAAAATGAAGATGTTAATGAAATTGGTTCATTGAATACCATAGGATAATGCCTAGAAGTGAAGCAACATTCCAGAAATCTCATAACGAAAATGTCAAGTTTTCACACACATCTTCCAGGTAAGTTTTCCTGCCAAACTCTAACAACAGAACTTGCTTTTAGCTTACTTTTACCAAAGAAAAATGATTGTTTAAGTTTTTTTTTTTTTAATGCAGTACATAAGTTAGTTTAATGCAACTCTAAATTCCAGAAGGAGACTTCAGTGAAAAAATTATCGCTAAGGTAGGATTTGTTCTGCCTAACCAGCCAAAAGCCTTCTAATTTAAATCTATATCAGGAAGAAAGTCAGAGAAAAAACATATCTGGGAAACATACTATGTATGAAGGTGAAAGGTGCATGGATCACTCCTATCATATATAATTTTATAATATGAATATAATAATATATATTATCATTTGTTTTGAGGATGTCAATCACTGGTTTCTCAATGCTCAAAAAAAAGATTCAAGATTTAATGCTGTTACTATTTTGATACTACTACTATTTTGCCACTGCTTTAATAATTATTTATTTTTACTATTCTGCAGAATTGGTCATTCTTAATATGCTCTTGTTTTTTAAAAAAATTGATATTAATATTAGCAAATAAATATGAATTGTAATGGCTTTATGTTCAGAACCTGTATGCCACTACAGTCCTTTTGTAAGATGAACTTCTTATCTTTGAATCCTACTTGTAGGCTTCCAAGAAGCATCTGGGGAGACCTAATGTAATGTAGTGGTTAAGAAGTTGGACTAAGATTGGGAAGACCCACATGCAAGTCCAGCCTCAGAGAAGTTCACTGGGTGACTTGAGCTATTCATTCTATCTTAGCCTAATTTATCTCAAAGGAGGGTTGTTGTGGGGAAAAAAAGTTGGAGGAAGGGCTGCTTTATATGTTTCTTTGAGATTCTGGTAGAAAGCCAGGATATAAATCAAATAATTTATTTAAAACGTAGTTCTTTTATGTGGAAAGGGAAATGATCCATTTTACAGCTGAGCCCTTTTATGGAATTCTTCCATCTTCTTTTAGAAAACCAAGCCATTCCGAAACTGATTAGCAGTTACAAAAATAAGATCTTTCAATATTATTTTTCCCCACCCCACCTCTAAGTTCCAGCAAGCCACTCATTCCCTTTCCCTGGGTACTCCAGTTTCTCCCCCCGTCACTTTCCATGTTTGGGTTTGTTTTTATCTTTTTTCCCCTTACATCTGTCAGTCAGGATTTTGTAGCCACTTTCCATGTTTGGCTGTGTTTTGGAGGGATTCTAAAATGTACCACATTTTTCTATTGCTTTTACATCTTTTTTTTTTTTTTTTTTTGGTATTTCCTCTAAACTGTTGTGATGGGATGAAGCCTTCCTTATGTTGTTTATTTGGGGGATGGTTAGCTACATAAAGGAAATGAATTTGCTGCGTCCATAGCAAATTTCCTGCCTTGTTCCTTTATAAGAGAGTACTTTTTTCTTCATTTTGATACTCTTTCATGCTCTCAGGCAAGTTTGTAATTGCATTTTATCAATGAAGCATTTTAAGCTGCCACAGATATGAAAAGCTCTTGTGAAATATATGTTGGCGTTGAATGTGGATAGTCAGAAAGTTTGTAAGAGTACATATAACAAGGCATGTCTTGTATATAATTATAATTAAGGTTAAATTAATAAGATTAACTCTTCTATTCATGGCAACTGGACAATCAAATTATTTCAACACACTCAAAAGAAAAGGAAGCCAGTGCATGTCTTTGTTTGGAATAAGATACATTAGAATGTTAAAGCAAATACTATTAGTCATAATGACAAATCCCAAAAGTGTTCAGTTCTTCAGTGCAAGAGCTATTAGTCCCAATCTGACTCCAGATGCATACAACATTCCATGGCTAATAACAACACTTAGGTAGGATTAGATCACAAGAAAAGACCTAAGCATTATATTAATATTAATTATATTAATACTAGAAATCTCTTTCTTTCTATACTCAAACCTTGTTGCAAAAGTCACAAGAAGAATCTTGCTATTTTTTTCCACCAATAGAAATCATATGGTTGATTTCTACATTCATCTATATATATATAAGTAAATAAACAAAAAAAAAAGTTGAAAGGGAAGAAAAGCTGAAAAAGGGAAATGCTCAAGAACACAATTGCAGCTCCAGCTCAACTCTACTCATTCATGTAATTGCTTTACAGTGCCTATGAATTTACAATTTCTGCACGTTTCCCCCCCCCCCCCCAATGCAGTCTGCACAGGATTCCAGATTGCCTACAGAGAATACACACACACAGGCCTTGTACACACAGTCCCTGTCCAGGCAATCAGTTAAATGCACAAAGGTCAGGAGCTTTACCACACACTTTCAGAATAACTGTCTGAAAAAAGGCTTAGTCTCTTGACTCTCTTTTTTGGACTGTTATCTTCCACTCCTCATAATTTAGATTATGTTCATAGTGATTAAAATTCAAATTGGATCCAAACTGCATGTTCTGATATGTTTCCCAATGTATACCCAATGCAGATATTTTACAGCTTGTATTCTGGATAGAGCTGGCACTCCATAAAGGAGCAGGTGTATAGCTTGAGGATTCCTCTTTATCATCAGTTTTATCACTGCAAGTTGAGATGGCTGCAGTGGTTAGGAGGTTGTATCTGCAGCTTAGGCTGGCTTACCTGCCAGGTTAGCCTTAATGATCTCACCTTTAGACTACAGTAAAAAGCTGTTTGTGCTCCTGCCCTTGAACCTGATCTAGTTACAGAATTCTGTGGATCAGTTATTTCATGGTATGCATAGTCAAAAACACAGTGCATTGTACCCATTATCTCTTCTTTCGAGTCTCTCCTCAAAATCTACCTATGTTTTAGACATATTAAAAGAATAGAGGATCAGCTGAACCCTACATATAATATTTAATAGATCTTTGGTTTGATCTTATAATTTGTAACTTCTTCAGGGAAGGGACTACCTTGTTGTTCCAATATTGAATATAGTAAAATATTTTTTAAATATTTTTTATCATTTTCCATTCATACCTAAACTAGGCCTTCATTAACTTACTTTCAGCTGGAATACAGATAGATTTATTATAGAGCAAGACAGAAAAAATGGATGCTTTGGAAATAATGTGGCCAGCATGATATCATATAATAATTTGTGCTTTGTGCATTTAAAAAAGAGAGAAATTCAACTGTGACATCCTTCTAAGATGTTATATTTGGATTCATGGGACATAAATAATGTGAGATTATGACTGTCAGCCTCTTTCCCTCCTCCTTCACTCACCCAGCTTCATTTATTTGCTTGTGGAGAACCCAGACACACTGCCTCTTCACTTCTTTTCCCATATACCTCTACCACTACTACCTTTATATCATGTTCTAATCACTATGGAAACCATAAAACAAGCAGCTGGCTGCCTAGTTGAGAATGCCAAGAACTCTTTCAGAAAAGTCATTGTAAACCAGCAGCAGCAGCAGCAGCAGCAGCAGCAGCAGCAGCAGCAGCAGCAGCAGCAGCAGCAGCAGCAAAACATGAATCCTTCCTGAAGTGGATTTATCTCCGTGCTTTCCCTGATGCTGCTGAATTTAGCAAGCAAGACGTTTGAGTTGAATGAATAACAGCCAACTTTTTTCAGAGCAAAAGAGTGACCCATCTCTTGTGCAGAAATAACTTTTGATATTAGCTGACCATACTAGTTGTGAGTGGGAGTTCAGTAGGTCTAAAACTGAGAGGGAATATGGAGTTTCAATTCCAATCTCCAACATCTCTGCCCCTGGTCAGTCAGTGAGCATCTTTCTCTGAAGTCAGGGTCTAAAGTGGGCATCTTTTTGCATTCATACTTTACAGTATAATAATACAATTTTCAATCACCAAAAAAGGGTATAAAATAAAACAGCAAAAATATTCTAAAGGCATGCATAATTCTAAAGAGGTTCATAAAGCATTTCTGAGTTCAAATGCTTTCCTACTGTTATAGACAAATCTGGACCATAAAAAGAAGAACCCCTTGCTATTCATGTCCCTTGGGTCAACAGTTTCACCTAGCAAAGGCATAGGAGATGCTAGTCTGCTCCCAGAATTCTGGATCCTTGGTTTTTAGCCCAGAGTCAATAGCCAGACAAAAGGGGTATACTGTTGCAGAAACACTTTATTTTCTTAGTGAAAAAAAAAAAGGTGTCTTCTCCCTTAGGAGAATGCTAACATGTTGTGTATTTATACATTGTTATACATTGTTCAAAGCAATCAGTAACAGGACACATCAATCTTTACAGTTAATACCATATCTGATATATGGTACCAACCTTGTTTCTTCTCCTTTCCATGCATTGCATACACTGTGTCCACTGCCCACTTCACCCCTCTCACTTCCTCTGACCCTCAGTTACATTCCTAGACCTCCCTTAAATGTCTATGTCTCATTTTACTTGAAACTCAAGAATTCACTAGCAGGTCAGTCACTCAAAAGTTCAATAACAGGTCAATCATGGTTACTTTAATACAAAATGGCTGCTATCTAGTCATTACATTTCAGCTTTATTTCCATCCATCCTTTACACCTATGAAACAAGAGTTTTACCAATATACTGGAGGCCAGTATCAAAGAGGCAATCCAGGTTTCTCTGGAAGGGAATTCCTAAGATTAGGCACAGCCATCAAGATTAACCTCACCTTCCACCCAACATAGGTATGGATCTATGCATGTCGGAAAAGAAATACTCACATATCCTGATAGATGGCAGGCCCATACTGGAGAAGGAAAACCTTCCAATATCTCAGAACCAAGCCACTGAGAGACTTAAGGGCCTCAGAAACAAATAGGATGGTAAGGTAACAACCAAAAAGGAAGTCATATTTTCTCTATATTTCTTTTACCAGCCTGACTAATATATTTTCACCCAAATGTATTTTCTGTGCCCTTTTCAGAGGCAGTCCTTTGCAAATGTCACTCATATATCCAAATGAAATAGAGGAATATTTTACTGTGATCATCTGCATTTTTCCAAAGTGTAATTGACAGGCCAATGAGGCTGCCAAGTTTCTGTCCCAGTCTCTGGAGGCTGTGCAGGTGTGGATGGGAGGAACTGTCTCCAACTCAGTCCTACCAAGACTGAGTGGCTGTGGGTATTTGGACCTCCCAGATTTGGGGATATTCCATCTTTGACCTTGGATGGGGTAGCACTTCCCCCTTCAAAGTTGATATACAATTTGGATATCTTCCTGGATTCGCAGCTCCTGCTTGAAAAGCAGGTGTCAGCTGTGGCCAGGAGAGCTTTTGCACAACTCCTTCTGGTGTGCCAGTTGTGCCCTTTCCTAGATCGGGGGAGGGGGCTTCAGATAGTCACTGATGCCCTAGTCACCTCACAGCTTGACTACTGCAATGCTCTCTACATGATGTTGCCCTTGAAGATCACCCAGAAGCTTCATCTGGTCCAGAAATGCAACAATGCAAGCAGTAATGGACATGCTTCAGTATGCCCATGTAACACCTCTGGTTCGCTAGCTGCACTGGATACCAGTTTGCTTCCACGTGCGATTCAAGGTGCTGGTCAGTATCCATAAAGCCCTACATGGCATAGGTCCTAGTTAATTGAGGGATTGCCTGTCTCCCATAGCATCTGCCTGGCCAATTTGATCCCACAGGGTAGACATGCTCCAGTTTCCTTCAATTAAACAATGTCATCTACTGAGACCCCAGAAGTGTGCCTTTTTGGTAGCAATGCCTGCCCTCTGGGATGAGGTTCCCCACAGGATTCAGATTCCCCCCTCCCCCACCGCTATTGTTTAGAAGGGCTGGTCTTCACCCAGGTCTTTGGTGAAGGAGAGTGAGACCCCTCGCTTCATCACATTTGCCATCTTTTATCTTTATTTTTTTACCTTTTATTGCTTTTATTGTAATTTTGTTTGATTGTTGTAAGCCTTGGAAAAGTGCACCTTGCATCTATGAAAGATGGGTCTTCTCTGTGTTAATATTCCAATTTTGAAACTTTCTTGCAAGGAAATAAGCTTGGCATTCAATCTTCATTATTATCAGTGTCAAATTACAAAGTTTATGTTTGGCTATTTTGAGGAGCATTCAGATATTTAACAACTGAATTAAATTTACCACCCTTTTTAACTTTGCTATCCTTATAATTTGTGCTTCTTGGTTTTATTGTAACAGTTATATTTAAATGCATGTGTATTTTTTATAGACATCATTCTGATATTACCTTTGATGAAGAAGTCATTTATAATATATTTTAAATAAAAGTAAGGAATGCCTTAAGAGACAGTGTGTTCACTGTAATCCAAATTGCTATTAAGCAGCTATTGGAGAACCTCTTGACTTTGACTAATCAAGAAAGGATGATTATTCTATTCCTATCAACTCCTTGACCCTATAATGATTGTACATTTGTGATTTCCAGATATGCTTATAATAATTTGCCAAATTATTGTATCTTGGATACCAATGCCATTGAGCAATGCAGACTTTAGACAGCCAATTTTTCAATTGTTCAACTGCTTGTAAATGTTCTCCATTTAATTAAAGATTTGACTATCTGCCCCCAAATAAAGATAGACACTCTTTTCAAGGGTCACTTGTAAACATTATATTAATTATAAACCATAGAATAGAAGAATGCAGTTGCAGGAGAATGAAATAAACATAATAATTGAACTCTTTTCTGCAAGTCATTTCTATTGAATAGTTATTAATATTGCTTATTGCCTTCAAGAATTTTTTTTTTAACTTTTGATTTTTTATTTATAGAAATTACTATATTTAGCCTAATTAATGTTATTGTGATTACAATAGGCCTTTACACTGGATGCATACAATGAATAATTTTATGATGAGAAAAAGAGATAACTCTTTAAGATGACTATTTTGTCTGTTTTGACATAAGTTGGTCTTATATGTAGCTTCTCTCTATAGCTTGTTATCAAAAATGATAAAGCAACCAATCAGAAGATAAGAGAAAGCCTTGATCTGCACAATCTGAGGATAAGACATACAAGCCTAGTATACATCATAATGTGATTGATTTGGTTGATTTAGTTTAATGTACCATATGAATCCAAAAATCATGGTTTATAAATTATAGCTTATGGTTTGGCATGTTACAGGAATCCCCTAATTGTGGCTTACTTAATAAATAATGGTTAAACCATAACTTAACATGATGTGAGAACCCAGTCAAAGTTACATTTAGGCAAAATAATATGAGCGTAGCTCCTGCTGAATACAGAAAAGGGTAGTTCAGAGGAACTTCACAACCTAACTTATCACAAGTTGAGTTTGCTTTCATTTATGGCTGCAGCTGGAACAAGCTGTGCATCTTAAATTCACAAGAATTGGAAGGGATTATTATAGGTATATAAAGCAAGATTGGCTTCATTACCTGTTAACATAAAACTTAATTGTATTTAATCCATAAATGTATGAGTCAAATGTGCCCCAGAAAGTCATATACATGAAATAATTGGCAGATTAATTAAGAATTATGCCAGTTACTAATACTACTCATAAAAAGACATTCACAGTTTCAATGAAATTGCTCATTTTGAGAGGCACAGGAAGATTCTTAGGCTCAATCAGGCAATGGCTTGAGACTGCATTTCTCATACCCACCGCCTCCCCCAACAGGCCTCAGCAACAAGGCTGAGTAGCATTGCTGTCCACTCAGTTTTTACTGTTGGACAGTTTCAGGGTAGTGATTGGTGATTTCCAGATATGTTTATGATAATTTGCCAGATTACTGTATCTTGGATAGCAATTCCCTGCCATCCTTTCCCCTTCTGCCCACCACCCACCCAGTATCAACTACCAATCATGCACCTGAACATGTGGCACAGTGTGGGTTGCTTATTAATTTATTAAACAAATACATATGGCTGCCTGCTAACAATCTGAGTGGCAAAGAAAGATACAGAAAGCTAAGAGGAGAAACGATAGCAATCTTCAAAAACTTGAAGAGCTGTCACAGGGAAAAGGGTGTGGGTTGATTTGCTGTAATTCCCAAGGGTAGGACAAGAACCAATGGGTAGAAACTTTATAGAGGCAGAGCCAAACCCCAAAGAAGGGGAAATTTCCTGACTGTGAAAGCTATTCAGCAGTGGAATAGCTGCCTCCTGGAATCACAGGTGCTCTATCGCCAGAGCTTTTCAAGCACAGGCCAAACAACCACTTGTCTGGGATAATCTGAAGATTCCTGTCTTGGACAGGGGATTGGATTCTATGAATTTATTATCTTTATCACTTCTTATAGTATCATAATGCTGAAATATCTCAGGATTAGATTTGCTACATCTTTATGTATTGAAGAAAAATAAAAGTATTTGTTGCATAACTACAACACTTTATTTATTTGTTTATTTGATTTATATAGCCACCCATCTCACATTTGTGACTCTAGGCAGCTTCCAATAAAATAGATAAGAAACAAATAAAATACATAATATAAAATAACACATATAGGAAGTCCTTGCTTACTTGACTGCCTCATTTGTGGAGGGAGAGAAAAAAACAAACAATTTCTGTAGGCAATCTCTCCTGTGTCTGACCCATTCCCCATCCCCTCTCACAGAGCAGAGAGATTGGAGAGACAGGGATTACAAGAGAGTAAGCAGACACAAAATGGTGAATGCACTGGGCTGTTTGTGTAACATGCTTGAAGCTGCCTGTGCCAGCTCATTGCTTTCAGTGTGTATTCCCCATTGTGTGCCTGCTCTTGTGATCCCTTCCTCTCCAATTAAGGTAAATACAAACATTAATTCCCTTCTTATCAATTATCCAGCATTCCTTTTTTAAAAATAATAACTGTATTAATTTTTTTTAAAAAAGGAACAGTAAAAACTAACAAAAACTAATATTAAGAGAAAGAATAAGAAAGAATAGAAAACTGAAAAAAGAGAAAATAGTAAAGATCAAAAGTGCAGAAAAGAAAAGAAACAAAGAAAAAAAAAGAATTGACTTCCAACCCTGTTTGCAACAGTTATAAGTAATAATATACTGTACACGAAGCTCTTACTCTAAATTTAAAGCATAACTTCCATTATTTCTATTAACCCATATTATTTCTAATCAGCAAATCCATACAACATAATTTCATTTTTTTCTGTTTCCCATAAAAAGTCCAAAAGAGGTTTCCGATTAGCATTAAAATTATACAATGTCTTATCTTGAATCAAAGCAGTCAATTTCGCCATCTCAGCTAAATCCATCATCTTCACCATCCATTCCTCCAAAAGGTAAAGTTTTATCTTTCCACCTCTGTGCATATAAAAGCCTTGCTGCTGTTATCATCTATAAAACTCCATGAGTTTTTTCCAACTGTTTGTCCATCAAACCAAAAAGGAAAGTCTCTGGTCTTGCTTGAATATTAATCTTTAAAATCTTCTATATGCAAATATGTATCTCATTCCAAAATTTTTTGCTTTTTCACAAGTCCACCAGAGATGGTAAAATGTCCCTTTTTGTTGTTCACATTTCCAGCATACATCTGAAGTACCTTTATACATTTTAGACAGTTTATCTGGTGACAAGTACCAACAATTCATCATTTTATAAAGATTCTCTTTAAGGTTATAACACAATGTAAACCAGGGTGAGCATTCCAAAGGGTGGGGGAGTAATTAGGAGGCAAACAAAAGCCCAAGGTGTGAAATTGATTAGTCTTATCAGTTTTGAGCCAAAAAGCACAATCATGGTCACGTGATTTCCCACTTAGCGACCGATTTGCTTAGTGATGGAGTTGCAGGTCCCAATTGTGGTGACTAAGCAAGGACTACCTGTATAGCAGTTGAGCATCATAAAATAACCATCAACAAAGCCAAGAGATGGGCTCTATCACACTGCCAGGGCCCCAGGCCTAGGCACTAACCCAAGTTTTTGGGGCCTTGTGAAAGGCCAGCAGGGGTAGGTCTAACCTAATCGCAGGTGGAATGGTGTTCCACAGTGTGGGTGGGACAGCAGAAAAGGGCCTCCTGCTAGGCGCCACCAGCTGACACTTCTGGCCAACAGCACCTGGAGCATGCCCCTCCCCCGCTGGACCAGGTGGGATAAGTAGAAACAATTGAGGAGAGATGGTCCCATTTAGCCAAGTCCCAAGCTATGAAGCCAATGGGGTTTGCACAGCAGCGGTATCACATGCACCAAAAAAACAATGCCATTAGCTGCCCACGCCACCGCATTTTGTACCAGCTGAAGCTTCCAAATCCTCTTCAAGGGCAGCCCCATGTAGAGTACATTGCAATAGTCCAATCTGAAGGTCACGAGGACATGAGTGACCATGATCAAAGCTCCCCAGTCCAGGAATGGGTGCAACTGATGCACAACTCGAAGGTGTGCAAAGGCTGTCCTTCCCATGGCTGCCACCTGCTCCTTGAGCAGGTGCTGCAAGTCCAGGAGGACTCCCAGATTATACACTATGTCACTGGGTCACATTGCACAGTGCCACACAATCCTGAACCCAAGACAGAACATTCCCAGAATCAGGATGTGCAAAACCCTAAAGCCACTTGGTCATGCTTGGGTTGAGCTAAAGCCTATTGCACACCACCCAGACCCCCACAGAACTTCCACAGCATCACTCAGGCAGCCTGGAGTGGAGGTACAAAGCTGAGTATCATACCTGATGATACCTCACTGCAAATCATCAGAGGACCTCACCCAGCAGTTTCATTTAGATGTTAAACATACTTCTCAAAACCAGTAATGCTACTGTTCACAGCACACTGTCTAGAAATTCTGGGATTTTGAAAAACTGTCATGAATGTGGAAGATGATGTGCAACTCTGAGGAGGAAGATTACACTTTATTGGAACAACAATCATTGAGTTCCAGTTTATAAATGAAGAGGAACAGAGAATCCTATTATAAGGATTTTGAATAATGGGGTTAGGAAATTCTAGGCTATGATTAGCCTGCTCTCTTGGGACCATATAGAGAAACTGGATAAGTTTGATTCTGTAAGGAAAGCGGTTTTATTCTTAATAAATATTGTCCATTTTAGAGGTGGCAAGAATGCTGCAAATAGACATTGTCCCTTGTTAGTGAGCTGAGAAATTTGATGGGATCAGGCACCTATCACCTAGTTACATTGTTACAATTTCCTTAACATATTTGCCTTACTCCAGTGTTTCTCAACCTTGGCAACTTTAACCTCCTGCCTGGGGAATTCTGGGAGTTGAAATCCACACATCTTAAAGTTGCCAAGGTTGAGAAACATTGCCTTAATCAATTGCCTGAGGCTGGATCAGCCCTGCCCCTAGTCAGTTTCATTCTGCCTTTCTTGAGGATGAGCAATACTTCTTTCTTTTCAGCAAGGAAAGGATGGGGGGGGCACTTTGTTTAGGGGCAGGAATAGTTCTTTTGGGTGTGATGGGATTATGTAAAGTGGGGAACTGAACCTGGTCCCTGTCATGTTTTGTAAGCTCAGGGATAGGTGTCTGGGAAATAAACTCTCATCTCATTTCAGCCCTAAAAGTACAATATATCTGGAGGGCATTAGGTTGAAGAAGGCTGCAATGTAGAATTAAATTTTTTTACTAAGGTCATACACTAATTGAAGTTTTATTAAATTATAGATACATGAAGGAGACTAAACACTGCAGTCACTATTTTAAATGCTCTCAGGCACTGCATTTCCTGTTCCTACAGCTATCTTCTTGCTCTCCATACAGAGACAAATATTTTCACACAGTTAATTGTAATATTTTTGCTCTACATTTAAGGGGCAAAGGGCCGGATCTTAATGCAAAGCATCTTGATTTTTTTTCCTTTTTGTAATTATCCTTTTTGCTTTAGTCTCTAAGTGAAGGGGCTCTTTCCCCCCTGCTTTGCCTTCCTCTGTAATTTTTCAGAGGCATACTACATGTTTCCATATCCTTCCTTCAGTGGAAACCTTGTGTCCCACACAACTGCCTAGGAGTTTTGGTCAGATCAATAAAATTATAAATTGCTCCTTTTTGTCCTTGTCACTATAATAATAAACTCATGTTGAAACAATATGAAACTGCACTTTGGCTTGTCATGTTGGTGTGAACATATGTGAGATTTAGGAAGGGGACTAGGAATGCTTTAGGCTGTTAGGGAAGAGTTGTTCTACGTACACAGCATATCCACAGTTTACATTCAGTGTCAGGCCTTTGAGGCAGGCCAGGTCAGAAAGACTCCCCAAGAAATATGGAACTCTACTTTATTGATATAGGCTATAATAACAGAATTTTGAGACCCTGACTACGATCCCTTCCTTCCCTCTTATTCTAAAGGTAGTCAGGGCAGTGCAACTTTAAATTTATTTCTTACACTACCTTGTTTTGTTGGGCTGAGTCCATGTTTGCTAACAGCTACCACATATCTTCTCCAAGGTCATCTCTGCAGTTCTCTGCATCCAGTCCCTCAAGCACATCATTAAAAGCTCTGTATCCACACAGCTTGACAAACCTTCCAAGACTGAGAAAGGGAGATACTCTTAGTTCAAGGCCTTTTCTACTATACCATCTTTGTTCTCTAATCATCCTTAATTTTCTTGCCTGTGGTAATGCTGAGATTATTTTTGAGAAATTGGTTTCTTTTTCACCATAAATGGCATACTGTAGACATTACATCATACCTACATGCGTACCCATTGTGCTATTCTCTTTCTGAGTAAGCAACATTATGCAGAAACATCATTATAAACAATAATGAAAATTACACTGCCATGTATTCCTAAATTATCAGTACAAGCACACACTGTTTATCTCAGAAATGTTAGCATTTATTTTATTATACGTTTTCTTCCAAGGAGCACAAGGTGACCTCTCTCTCTCTATCTCACACACACACACACAGACACACACACTTTTACCATCAACCTTATCCCCAACACTGTGAGATAGAATCCTGGGGTTGAAAGTCTTGAGAATGGTCTTTGTCTTAGTTTTTACAGCATCAGAAATACATTTTGGGGAAATGTAAGAGGTTTTTCTCTGAGCCACTTTCCAGTTTTGCTTAAGGAAGTTCAATTAACTCCTTCTCTATTATCTTTCTGCTAACAAGCCAAAACATCTTCATTCAAGTATGTCTTTAGTATGTAGACAAATTTACTAACAAATTAGGTTTGAATTGGTTTGGAACTGTCTGTTTATTGATAAACAAACATTATTGCAGTTAAAAACCACAGCAAGTTTATCGATTCAGCCAATAAAGAATTCCATTCTTAAACAGAAACAATCTGTATGAAATGTTATTTCATGTGGGAAAGGGTGAGTTTTAGAAAGGAAAAGAACCAAAGTCAATCAATTGACAAAAAGAGGAATGACTTCCCTTGAGGAAACAATTGATGACCTTTCACAGAACCATAAGTGGGTTTTATCGAAAATTGAGGAACATTAAAAAAAAAAAAGTAACAATTTTTGACCAGATTGTTAAATATTAACCTCTTTCTATAATTCTTGAAACCTATTATATCACTGGGGTGTTAGCACTGTCTTGGCCGTATTGCTTTAGCCTATACTCATTAGTGTTACTTTGTTGTTAATGAGGGGAAGGGAAGTGTCACTTCCCACTTAGCCACACACTCTGAATATGTTCTCATTTTGTATGACAGCATTTAGCTTGAGCTTCAGATCTTTAGCTGCAGTTCAGTGTTTCTTCCTGGCAGGAAGAGGTCAGAAAACTAACCTAAGGTCTTAGCTCCTGACAAGAAAAACTGAAGTCCTGTCAGGCAGATGCTCCTTGCTTTCCAAAGAAGCAAGGCAAGAAAATTATGTAGTTGTTTGTTTCTGCAATACCATTTATCAGGCTGATTTTACTCTACATATTCTCCTGCTGAAAATGAAAATACTCTCTCACATATTGATGACGTTAATACATCCCAGATAAGAAAGAGTAACATAAAGTGAGAAAATGCTGCAGAATCTTTAAATCATTAAGCTTAATTATATCAGGCCAAAATGACTAGTTTGTGGAGAAATAAAACCAGAAATAAAATTTGACTTGATCATCTGAATGTTATGATATTGTAATTTTTCTGTTTCATACCACCTAAGGCTATCATATTTGGGTTGCAAAATTACAGATGATCACTATATGACAGCAAAGTGAGAGTTTTTTGATACCTTTGGCTGCTACCTAGTGGTTGCCTAGAGTCTTGCGGTGCTAGTACCCCCTAGAGTTTGGGACTTTTTGATCTCTTTTGCACCAAGCCATCTTAAGTCTTCCAATATTCAGATCTTTTTTAATTGAAAGATATGTATGCAACAACTTCTAATATAGCCTGAAAATATAAATACCAAATCATGATGCTAACACAGCCTGAAAAATTAAAATGCTGGATGCCTTGCAATTGCCATTAATATACTCATCAGTGGATCGAATGCTGTTACTCAAAGCAAGCGGGTAGCTTTTTGGGCACTGAGCTATTTTGTAGTGTGCAAAGAACCAGACTCAGAAAATAAAAACATGGCCACAACAAGGACAAAGGAAGAAAGTTAATGGGACTATAGCTTAAAGGGGGAACAACGTGGGGGGAAGGAGAGATATAAATATTGAATAAATAATATATAATAAAAATAAAATGTGATAGCCAGCTTAGTAGTCCAAAATAACAGCATGAAAATCTTAGCAGGCACAACAGTTCTCTTCTATAATTTAACTTCTATTGCCCAAAATGTTTTTTCCCTTTTAAAATGAAGATAAAAAAATCTGAGTATTCTATATCTATATCCATATTTTTATCTCTGTATCCACTCACACAAATAAATGCACTCCACCCATTTTGCCTTTGGGGACATTTGGAAAGAAGAAAAAGGTGAACAGATTAATTTTAATATACTTTTGATGTCTAACATTATATACATTTCAGAACACTTAAATACATGCATAACCATTTTAGACAGTTTTCATTTGACAGCTTATTTTTTAAAAATTCTTGTCTTCATCCTAGTCTCTCAACTCTCCTCTTCCCCAAGTAAAAATACTCTCAACCAATCTCAACCACTGCTGACAGCATCCATGCAGTTTTCCTGGCATGGTTATAGAAATACTTTTCTTCCAGAATTTTTCTTCAGACTACTGAACAGACCTGGAATTCCCAGGCAATCCCTAGGATATCCAGCTTCCATCAACTCAAGTGATACATTGGTGTGATACATTGGGAGGCAGACATTTTCCAAGTGAGCAGAGCCAGCAGACACTGCTTTGAGAAGAGTTTCAGGAGTTTTAAGGAGCAATAAGTGTACTTTGAGCATCCACCAGTTTAAGGCATCCATTTTGTTGCTTAATGCCTCAAATTCTCCAAAAAATAAGATGAGTGTGAGACCAAACCCATCCCAGGGAATCTGGGGGCCATAGAAGGAATACTGGTGGGCCACACATTCATAACCCAGTCTTAGATCTAAGCTTAATCATTTCATATACCTAGAAAATATTTCCTAGGTATCTGCCACTTACTTTTTGGCAGCAAACCATGCTACTACATTTTTGTAGCAAGATGAAATCTACAAGACTCATATAACATTCTCAGGATGCCTGAGTCATGGGTTGCTTACAGGATGAGGATGATGGCGATGAGGATGATGAGGATGATGATTTAACTTGTGTCCAGCTGGGACTTGAGAAATATAAATTGGAAAATAGATTTTCTTCATAAGTGGGAAAAGGAGAAAAAGCAAAGTGGCTACAGGAAATCTCTAAGTGCTAAATAGACAATGAGTTGCTTTAATTTTTTTTAACAGATTGGTTGATTCATATTCTTATTAGCAATGGTATGTAACTATAAGATGGTTTCTGCCCCACAATGTTTTATGTGTTTCTTACTCCTTCAAGTACTCTAAGACTCTTTGACAACTATCCTATCTACCAATCAATTGACTGATCTCTGAGTTCAGAATAGAAGTGACCTGTATTGAGTTCAATATGAATTAATCTCAGATAAGCTTGTATAAGGCTGTAGCCCTAGATGCTTTTGTTGAAGCAGACCCCCCTCTTGAATATATATTCTAATATATTTTTATTAGCAGAAACAGCAACATTCAGAACCAAGAATAAGGTTGTGGTTTGGTTTGCCTCACTACCTTCTTAGTGAAGTAATAAGAAGGATAAAGAATCAGAAAAGGCTGTTTGATCACAGAAACACTGAAAAAATAGGCTTGGATGTGGAAAAAGTCAGATAGATAGTGAAAATAGAAAATGGAACAACAAAATCAAGACAAGTAGCACTAATGACATATCAGATGTTATAACCAAGGTGTAGATGTGCACAACCCTGCAACTAGACCCAAGATTGCATTTTCCTACAATGCGTCAAGGAGAACCAATGGAGAGATTCAAAAGCAATGAAATTCAGGAGTTGATTGATGAGGAAAATGTTATCAAATCTTTTTCCTTGTATTAAGAATTACTGGGGATTTGCAACCTTCTGCTTGAGCGCTCTGCATATCTGCTGACTTCACTGAGTGTTGAGGTCATTTCACATTTTGGAGGATGACAGATATATACCCTGAAAAATGTATTAAGATTCAAAAGATGTTTGTATGAGAAAATCCCACCACCTCTGTGGATAAGGAGGAAGGAGTATTCAAGTGTGGGAGCGGCAAGATACAGAAGAGTTTGTATATATGTCCACAAGCATGTGTGACTGGGAGAATAAAACTGTAAAAATTGAAGCCATAAATCATACCTGAGACCTCTCTGGAGGTCTATAAATAGGAAACCGAAAGCATTTCCTTCAATTTATTTTATAAGTGCAATAAACTTTATCAGCTTTTACTACTGGAAACTCCTGCAATATTGATGTGCTCTTTACTTTAGAAGTTATTTGTAAGTTGGCATCTGGAGGCTCATGAAAAGAAAAGAAAAGAAAAGAAAAGAAAAGAAAAGAAAAGAAAAGAGGGAGGGAGGGAGGGGAAGAGAAGAGAAGGGAAGAGAAGAGAAGAGAAGAGAAGAGAAGAGGAGAGGAGAGGAGAGGAGAGGAGAGGAGAGAAGAGAAGAGAAGAGAAGAGAAGAGAAGAGAAAGAACTGATGATTGTTTATATATTCATTTTAAAACATTTTAAAAATAAAACAAATAACTACAAAAAAAGAGGAAAATGAGAAAAGAGATAGTGGATGAGAAATAAAATATCAGTAAATAAACAGTATTTACAATTGTCATAAAATTAAAAATTCATTATTTCACTACTACTTTTATTAAACAATTAATTTAATATAGAAAACTAAACTTATAACATCTTGAGAAATAATTGTTAATCATTATAAAATTCTAAACATTAATTGATATCACCACTTATATGTTATTATCTAAAATAAATGCACATGATCTTATAATAAAAAGAAAGGGAAAAAATACTAAAAATAATTAGTAAAGGTTATATGAAGTTCTAATTCCCTCCCATTATACCCAGCAGTGACTACATCAAATTACTTATTAACATTGCTCCTGGTTTCTATCTTTACATCAAATATTTCACCCTTAAAAAGCATACTCTAAGCATCTGAGTTTGCTTTGTTCTGTGACATGTAATACATAGACATTCTTGCTTAAATTTAGTCAGACTTCTATTTTAGATGTATACAGTTAATTTTGCCATTGTTGCATATTCCCCAAGTCTGGTTTCTCAATTTTATATTGTTGGCAAATTGTTTGTTTTCTAATTCGGGCCTAGTTTGTTCTTGTGGCAGCCAACATATATCTTAATAGATTGTGGGTTTTTAAAAAAAATTATTTGTTCTGGAAAGATTCCTAGTAGAAAAAAGTGAGGTTACGATTCAAGCTTTGTTTTTAAAAAAATTTGAATAATGCTATGTATTTCTTGCTAGTACTTTTGAATTTTTTTACATGACCACCACGTATGATAAAAGGTTTGATCATCTTTCCTCTTCTTCTCCTTCTTCTTCTCAGTAAGGAAAAGAACAGCCTCATAGAGCTTTTCCCAAGACTTCCTTATCATCTTATACAAGCAAGTCTTGTATAATCCTACAAGTTTATCCTACAAGTCTGTTCAAAAAGTCCCACAGAGTTCAGGGGGGCATTCTGCTCATTAAGTAGCCACAGAATTACAACCTAAGAACTGTAGTCTTAAAAGCACTTACTAGAGAATAAATTCCACTTAATTTAGGGGAGGGGCGAGAGCATACTTCTACATCTTTTCCAGAGGAGATAATAAAGATAATTTCTCTGGACCCCAAACATAGAAAGGAAATCACCCAAAATATGGTTTAGTATTTGAAACAATAAGATGCAGCAATATTTTTCATTCAAAGCAATTAAAATATATAGAAGGTATTGGGAAAACCACAGTTGTCAAAAATTGATAACATGGTTTTCTGTCATTTTTCATAAATCCTAAAATAGGATTAACATAATTTATAAAGTAAAATCCCTCCAAAGATAGTCCATTTCTTCTGTAAAGGTAGCCCAATATCCCCAAGAAAAGTTAGATGTACCAGTAATGTGTTGCCACGGAAGTAAAAATGCCATTGCTGCGTATAGTAATATAATGACAGTTAAAAAGCAAGCAGCTTGACAGAAAGTCCTTCCTGATATGCACAGAGGAGAAATACAGTTCTTGCTTAACAATCACAATTGGGACCAGAAACTCCATCACTAAGTGACAAGGTCATGTGACCATGACAGACTTACGACCTCACTTCCACTATGGTCATTAAGTGAATCACCTGTGGTCATAATGTGAGACATCATCTGACTGTGACTTGCAATTTTATTGCCAGTTTCTTCATTGACTCTGCTTGTTGAAAGCCAGATGTAAAGCATGCAAATGGCGATTGCATGACTGCAGGACAGTGCAACAGTCATAAATGCAAGGACTGGTCTTAAAGCTACTTTTTAAGCACGGTCATAATTTTGAATGGTCACTTAACAGGGCAGCAATTAATCAAGAACTGTCCCTACTTCCTTTTAACAATGCTTGTAAGGAGGGAAGTCCTGAAATTGGGACCAGAGTTGAAAAGGCCTATAAGCAGCTGGAATTTTTGACACTTTGAATCCTGATCCTGTACTGAATATATTAGTGCCCTAACTCCCTTGCAAGTGTAATTGGATTTTTTTAAAAAAGGAAATTCTCAGGATTTCAATTGTTGTGTGGAAAAATATTCACCTTTATCTTTCCTATCAAACTTTGGCAAAACTATACATTCATTTTATGATATGATTTGTGACCAATCACACTGTGATTCCAATGAAAATCTCATATCCCCTTTCTACCTTAAACCTAGTTTTAAAACAAAAAGATGTGTAGTTGCTAACCAAGCAATACACATAAAATTTGGTTTTATCTGTAACATTTGTGTGACACTAGGGGCTCAGTGCCATGAGGTTCATCTGTATCTGTAGACTTTATTTAATGACAGTTCTGATTATTCAAGTATCTTTCCATCTGTTACTGCTAAGCATTTAAATCCATTTTGGATTTAAATCTAAATCATTAGTTTCAAAATAGCACATCTTAGTATATAATCTTCATCAACTGCTGAAGTTCATAACTATATAATATTGTGGAAAAAAACATGTTCTTAATGTCCTGGGTTCAACCTGAAGCATTTCCAGTCAAAGAATTAGAGGTAGAAGATTTTGGTGAATGGCTACCAGTAGATATTAGGCTAAACTGGCCACAGATCTGCTAGTAATTTCTCTTAACCCTCTGATTCAGCCTAATTAAGAAGATACTCATCCTTTTTCATCTGATTTCTGAACTTGTTTTGGGACTTAAACCATTCTGATTATCCTGAAATGTAGGGAGATATTTAAGAGCAAGATCTCACTGCTGATTTTCTTATTTTTTAGTACCATTGGCTATGCCACCAACCTAAGCTGGACCAGGAGTGTTGCCAGCGGCATGAAACATTGCCTTAGGTGGGAGATGCCAGAAAGTGCAAGAAAGGATAGGAAAAGAGAGCTGTGTTTCACAGAGCTTCCTCTGGGCTCTAAATAGGCCTGTTGCCCCTGGTAGAGGTTGCTGTCTCCTCATCAGTTTTGATCAAAGAATCAGCTGCCAGTAGTACAGTTGTATTTTCATACATTAGATGAGAGAGGGCGCTATCTTTTTCTTTGCTAAAGACTGCAAAATGCCTCCGGCCAGGGGGCTGGGCTCCATAGACTCTGGTCCTTCCTAAGGTATGTCTGAGAAAATGATACTGGAAGATGGCTGCTGCATCCATGGACATTAGCCTACTGGATGTTACAGAGGAGCATCTCCTGTTGTCATTTGTGCTGTTTAACATCTGCCTCAAACTTCTGACTGATTTTACTCTGAGATGTTGCACTGAAGTTGCATTATACTGAAATAGCTTGGATTATGATATGGGCAGTTCATACCCTCCTTCAGTCTCTTCCACGATGAATATTTTCTTCTTTACCTCAATAAATCTTTGCTTTAACACAGTTATATATCCACAGATACAGATCATCATCAGATGTTCTAAACAAGCAGTCTAAGATTATTGCCTCTATTTCAATATTCCCCTCAAGAGGAGTTCAGTGCTCCCCACCCCAATAAGTCTCCAATGAGATGCTGAAGGTGTCTCCTAATTAAACTGTGCAACTCCCAGCTGACACTCTGGCGCCAAAGCTCAAAATTGGCCCATTCTCACATACTCCAGGGACAGCCTTGGCAGGTTCAAACACCTTGCAACTACTCCTATGACAGACTTTCCATGTACACTTCAGCCCCTTTGTTATTTGTATTTTCAGCTGACTTAATTTTCCTTTCAAGGCTACAGGCAAGGGAATGAAATGAGACAGAGGTCATTCTGAAAATGCCCCAGAGGGACAAAAATTAAAGAACTACTGGGAGGGGAGTTGACTCCTGAGAGTGGGAATTCCACATGGTTATGAAACAAAATTATATATTTCTGTTTGACTGGTGCTTATCATTCACCAAGTTAAATATGTTGCATTCTATCCACAATTGCTTTTACATCCTCTTTAGCACTACAACTATGTGAAGCCAGTTCATTAAACAAGTGCGCAAACCATGCACTTTCTTCAGAGCCCACAGAATTCAAGTCAGTGCTGATAGGACTACATCAGGAAAAGCAATGTTTTCAAGCTGCTGGAACCAAAAATATTCAATTAAAAATATGCACATTAAAAAAAAAAACTATCATGGCAATTTCAGCCCAATAAATAAAAAATAATACATGACAAAAAATTAAAAAGCTATAAGACAAGAAGTGGAACAAGGAACGTGAACCTGGGTCCCTTAGCTATGCCTTTTTTCATTCTTTTCTCAAATTTAGTAAGTCCCTGCATGTTCCCCCAAAGGATAGTCCTAAGACTTTTGACAGAGCATTCTGGGGATGCTAAGATCTACCCTGCCCTGGTAGAAGATGCTGTTATTGGTTTTTTAAGCTTATATGGTTGTAATTCTATGGTACTTTTCATTCTTTTTCTGATAATTGTACACCACTCCGAGTCTGCCAGAATGGAAGGGCATAGAAGTACTAATGAGTAAATAAATAAATAAATAAATAAATAAAGTGGGAAAAGAATAGGACTGTGCACACACACCAACCACATCCCTCTGCAGGTGTTCTGCATTCAGATGGGGGACCTGAAGGCTAAATGTCCTTGCATTGTCTAGAATTAAATGCAAGTTTCAGTGTTATCTACAACTTGAATAAAATAGAGATCTCAAGCTCTTCTTTACACTTCCCTATTCCATTCCCATTTTGAGCTCTCTATGCAGTCAAGTGAATGTATGAGCAGAGCAACAATAAAATTAACTGTGTTTTTGAAATAAAAGTTTAAAACCAGAGAGTTAATTCTACAAACTGCACTTGAGTCAGAGATAAACAAGCTCAACAGATGTTAAAAATAAAAACAATTTTTAAGAAATAATTTGCAAGTCCACCAGCATAGATCAGGACAGAAAAGCACATAGAAAAGCATTACATAAAGGACACATTTCACATTAGTAGCCCAGCAAGCTTACTTGGCTCCACCTGGTTGCTAGGATACATGTATGCAGAGCTCTAATTGGGTATACACATTAAATTAGTGTTTTTTTCATTTTTTCAAGACCATGGAATGTATTTTTTAATCAACAATACCTAATGATTATTTTTTAAAAACTGTAGTAAAACAGAATAAAATGCATTAATAATATTGTTTATTTTCCTTTAATTCTTTTATTATAATTCTTAATAGAATATATAAGCTTGCACTTGATGGCATAGTTCATTAACGTCTGGAATGAAAAAAGAGTCATTCAACCTATTTTGTTACCTGGCCTTAGTTGTAATAAGTACTAAATCCATTTTCCATAAACATATTTTCAAGAAAAAGGTGAAATGGGCATCAATACTTTTGAGGACATTTATGGAGCAATTTCAAATTATTTGGGAAGAATAGTGTTCTGCAGAAAATGGTTTTTCAAAATACTGCTCTAAATAATTTCTGCTTCTGAACACTTGTCACACTATTAAGGAAAATGTAACTCATAATTTGTTCCTGGGTGTGATTCCCTATCATTGTAGATAGATACATTGTCTGGGATAGACACCACTTCCTCCCTTCATCTGTCTTCCAACTTATTGGTCCGTATGCATGGCAAGACTGACCATGCCCAATATTCTATGTTATATGTCCAGTCACACATCCTTGACTTGATTGCCTGTCAAAAGTGAGCCCAAAGCATTCACTCTTTTCAATCAGAAATTAGGATTTCAAAATGTTTATCGGTAGGTGCATGTACATTTTTAACGTTACAGCATATAGTTCAAAACATGGGTAGGCAACATATGTAATGGGCTGTGAGAATAACCTTGAGAAACAGAAGGAAGAGCCGCAGCCTAGACAACTGTCTGATAAGCTGTGAGTCCAAAGCAGGAATAGGGATGGAAAAAGCATCTCAGAGTTGACTCTCCCTAATTCTCTGCAACGTAAAGGCAGGGCAGGGGGGAAGTGCTTTCAGACTTGCAAGCTTCTGTTACCGTAACCTTACAATAAAGGTAGTATTAGTGTTCTTGGTTTTGGTTTCCTGGTCTTCCTGGTTCACCCCCTTGAAGGGCTGACAACATGTGATCCTAGGGCCATGTGCAGCCCTTGCCAAAATTTCTACCTAATTTAATGAGATCCTGGCTTAGGGCTTTGCAAGAATAGTTCAGACCCTCCCCCAAGGTGGTCAAAGTAAAGAATATAGAGAAGGAAAAAAAGCATCAGAAGAAAAGAGGTTGAGAATAATGATGGTCACACCCACTTTGGGTTGTGTCTCTGCCTACTTAATGTGTATGGCTTGGACAGATTACTCCAGGGACTGGCATTTTGGTCCAGGATGGTAGGGACTGATGGGAGCTGAACTTCAAAACCTGTGCATGGGGCCAGGATGCCTATCCTAGAATTAACACCAAACTGAAGAACTTTGCCCATTGCTTGTCCTAGTGGAGCAGTTTAAATCCAGCAGGCCACTGTTATCTCCACTACTCACATAATAAATATAATGACACTCACTGACCTAATGATATCATATGGATCCCTGGAATGTTTTCTACTTATATGACTATATGACATCTCTTACTGTACAGGTAGTCCTTGTTCAGCAACCACTCGTTCAGTGATTGTTTGAAGTTACAAAGGCACTGAACTAGGAGAATTATGACCGGTCCTCATATCTGTGGCCATTGCAGTACCCCTGAGGTCACATGATCGCAATTTGGGTGCTTGGCAACCAGCTTGCAATTATGACATCACAGCATCCCATGTCACGTGATCGCCATTTGCAACCTTCCCTGCTGGCTTCCAACCAGCAGAGCCAATGGGAAAGCCAGCAGGAGGTTGCAAATGGTGATCACATGACATCGCACCTAACAACTGCATGGGATTCGCCTTACAACAGCAACTGGAACTGCTGGAACCACCATCATAAGTTGGTGTGATCATGTGATGTCATGCTTTATGACCATGTTGCTTAGCAACTGAGTTCCCAGTCCTAATTATCATTGTTAAGTGAGGACTACCTGTATCTTACTTTAGCAGTACTTCTCATCTTACTATTGCATAATCTATGTTAAGTGTCACAGAGAAAAAACTAATGACATGAGTGTTGAGTGACAAGTATAATGAAGAATGTGGAAGACTGTTTAAAGTAAAATTGGTCAAAGTAAAGGTCAGCATTCTTCTCCATTCACAGGGGCTCTTCTGTCTCAGATGTTAATGAGATGTGTAGCACAAACTGAGTATGGCAAGTACAACACTAAAAACCATACCACAGTGATAAAAAGGTGCTGCATCTCTTTCAAAATGCAAGAAAAAAGCACAATTATGGATTCAACATGAAATGTGGGAAGGGTGATAGCTTGTGATAATAAAAATAAATGGAGAGAAAAGAGGTGGCAGACAAGCTTTTCTTGCATGATCAGCTAAATCCATATAGGTTCTCAATAAAAGCAAGGAGAGGGGGAAACTCAGTCAAAATTGTCAATCCCCATTCCTTGTTTTGAAACACATGTATTAAACAAATCAGCATTCTTGGCCAAATCAGTTCATTGCAAAAACAAAATTCCTAATAGGCAACCTGTTAGTTATATGGAGGAACAATGAGTGGAGATTGGCAAAAAAGCAAAGGCTACATTGACTGAAAACTCTAGGAAGTCTTATCAAAGCTCTCACTGCAACCCACACAACTGCATCCTAACATAGGAATACTATGTAATTTTTTTGAAAGTTTTAAAAACAAGAATAAAAATTAATACAAACTAAAATAAACTATGAAGGAAAAAATAAAACAGAAGAAGTAAAAGAGAAAGCTAAAGTGCAAAAGAAAAAAAAAAGAAAAAAGTAGAAGAAAAATAGAAAAGAAAGAAAAAAGATATAACTGCTTCCAATCTTCTTAACAGCAGTTATAAGTTCAATTGTAGATTTACCTCTTTCTCTGAAGTTAAATCATGACTCTCTTTTTTCTATAATCTCTCCTATCTAATTGTCAAAACCACAGATCATAAGTTCATTTTTTTCTGTTTTGCACAAAAAGTCCATTAGGGGTTTCCAGTCAGCAATAAACATAGATGTTGTCTTTTCTCTAATCAAACAGGTAAATTTGGCCATCTTAGCAAGTTCTATCATCTTCATCAACCATTCCTCCGTTGTAGGTATTGCCAAATCTTTCCATCTTTGTGCATGCAACAATCTCACTAACATAGGAATGCTATGATGGAATATTGCATTCCTCATTCCAAAGAATAACCATTCTAGAAGTTGTAGACCAAACCGTGGGGGCAGAACTCAGAATACTGTAAAGACATTCTGCCACTACTTGCAATCATCGTAAATACCAAAAACAGGAGAGGCCAGGCACAGGCAGAGTCAAGTGGCATTCTTCTTCTAAGATACCATCCCCTGAGGTTTTGCTTTTGGAAACGGCAAAGGGCACACAAGAAGAAAGAGAGAAATACATGAATAGCCACATTGAAAGGCCAACAGTTCTTCCTTCATTTGTATATCTTTTAATTATCTGTGACACAGACTGACCTATCTCTGACATTTTATCTCTTCATAATCACAGGGCAGAATAACCAATTTTACACAGAAAGAGGAGTTCTGAGAACTTCCTCAGCTATCACATTTACAATGGTAACTTTAGCATACAAGCAAGCTTCTCTTCTGGATATATTTCCTTTTAGTAATTATGAAAATCAGGAGTATATTATTCACAGTAATATTAGCATTTTAACAACAATCAAGCACTAATGTCTGCAGGGATGTAAATTAGTTTTACTTGTATTTTCTTTTAAGTGTTACTGTTGAAAGCAGAGATAATCAAGTAATATTTGTGATTCTTCAGAAACAGATAGACAATACAGCTAAAAATGTAGGCCACAAGAGGTTGTAGTTTCACGCATATCCATTTAGCTGGTGGGACAGTTGTAGAAATGGGACAGAACTGACCAAGCTCTTATTAAGCATGATGTTATGTATGATCCAGAGCTTTTGTCAACAAAATTGACTTCATTCCTTCTGAATATTTGGGAGGGAGGAGGAAGGGAGGAAGGAGGGAGGAGGAAGGGAGGAAGGAAGGAAAACTAAAATGGAGGTCTTCTCACTAAAGCATTCCCCAAATTTACAGTTCAGTTTGAGAAAATATTGCCTCTAAAGGGTCACTAGGTTCAGCCACTAACATCAAAAGAACAATGGGAAAGATTAAGATGCTGGAAAGGAATCAAGACTCCAGGGAATTTGGCAATCTCATATCTATCATCTAATTACCAGCAAGCCTTAGTACAGGGGTACAAATAACACAGCCCAAGGGCCTCATGTGAAACACTTTCATCCTGTTTGTGACAAAGCCCCTCCCTAAAGGGCTCACAAAATTTGGGGATCTTTTTTTGCATTGTTCAAAGTTTGGGAGGATTAAAAGGCAAAATAGGAGTTCTAAACTTTTCATATGTTTAAGGAAATGAAATAAATAGAACAATTATATTCATCCTTTTGGTGAACTGCAATGTCCAAGCTTCCAAGAAGTCTAAAACCCTGCTGCAATTACCCTGGTACCATGTACAGGGTAGTACACATTTGTACCATATTGCTTAAGGGCACTATTGGACACTGTGCACTGATTATCACTTTGCATTAAGAAAATCATGTGTAGGATTAGAACCTTCAGGCTTCATTTCAGGCATATAGGCTTGCAGGCCAAAAGTTATACTGGTTATATAAATCATTATATATCTACATCTATATCTACATATATTGTTTATCTAGTCTATATATAGCTGAAATTATCCACATAAGGATATTGTATGATTGTATGATGTGTTTGTGAGCCTAATGGGCCAGTTAAATTTGGCCATATAAGGCAGTAGGTTCAAAATCAATATGCACATCTGAATCATGTAAAGGGGCATGAAGTGATGAACCTGACTAATAAGTACCCAAGAATAGCATTTGGAGGAGGAACCAGAGTCTTATCAGGCTGGACCCAATAGCAGCCATTGAAAATTCCAAAACTCAAGTAAACTGAGAAAACAGATTAATCAGGAATTCTGGATAATGGTTCATGTAGCCCAGCTATCAGGCCAACTGTGAGCAGATGGGCTTTAGGTACCATGATCCTGAAAAGTTATAAAGACCCTCAGAATGCAATAAAAATTCAGAGGAACCAGTACTCATAAATGTAAGATCATTTTCTTTGCTCAGAGAATTCATAGGCTTTTACCTTGCTCTTCTTGTAACGCTTTTCTTGCTTGCTACTTGCAGCCACAATCCTATGGTCCCTGAAATATTCTCTTAGGCACTGACACAGTGAAACTGACAACTGCCTGCTATGTAAGCTTATTCTGTTTTCAGAATAGTGTAGAACTTCTTGCTCTCACCTCATAGCACACTATAACATGACCCATTCTATGGACATGTCATAATGTCCATTGACTATGAAATACTTAAATGTTCTCTTTAACATAAGTATATGTAGTAGAATCTTAATACAAACAAATTGGTGTTCTGTGTATGAGGCTTCCATTCTATGCTATTTCAAGACACTACAAAGTCTGGAAATATTTTTTTCCTCAATTTTTTATGATTCACTTGACAGTTACTGAAATTGCTAGAAGACAATGAACTTGAACTGAACATTCAAGAAAATTACAATGACCAGATAAACCAGAAAAATCTGAAATAAGTATTGTGGAAGACGATAGCGAAAATGTATTCATTCTTCTGTGAAACTAACTATAAAGCATAGTTAAGTCAGTATTCTTCCTTGCCCTAACTGACCATATTGTTTCTCGTTAAGGTTTAATAAGATGCAATATTTTTTCTCATGAAATGTTATCCACAGTTTAATTTAATCAGACCCATTAATTATTAATAATTATTGCCCTTCCTTAAACTAGTCTAAATTTGATCCATTTCAATTTTGCATGTACAATAGTCATAAATCTAATCCATCAACACTGTAACTGTACATTTGTTTCCACAGTTTTCTATAGCATATTCATGTTTGTATATTACATTCATTTTAGCATATATTTCAAAAAGCACCCTTTTTTATAAACTATATTTAAATGAGAAATTACATCAGAAATGTTCAGAATCCAATAGATAACTGTCCTTATTTGCAGAGACATCCAGAGAGTGTAAATTAGGTCAGTTTATTTAAAAATGTGGATTGAACAAAAACTTCAGTATTCTTACTGAATATCTAGGGTGGGTAGCTTTTTCTGGTGTCAGGAACACCTTCTGCGTTTCAATAACGCCACCCCCCTTTTAAAAAATATAAACTGAAATCTTGTGAGATTTCAAGATTTTGGCAGGTTTACTTCCAATATATAGTGTATTCTCATGTGAAATTTCACAAGATCTCATGTAAGAACACCTCACAGGACCACAACAAGAGGTTTACATCACAATCTGTGAATCAGGAGTCTTTTCTAGTACTATGGACTGTTAGTCCTGCTAAAACAATCTCATTAAGTTCATCAAGTTAATCTAATATGAATTTTGAAGATTTTAGAGGTTATAAACATGGTAAGAATGAATCCATTCTGAACCCTCTACAGAGACCTTAATTACAGTTGTTAACAATAATATTACATTACTAGCAGCAATATGGGTATTAGACTCAACCCTACACTCCCAACATTGCCCTGTTGTGTTCAAGGTGACCTGATAATTACAGCAAAGACAGTATCTTTCAATGTCAGCTCAGTTTCAACATAGCTAACTGGCAGGGTTTCACAGCTCATCTTGACCCAGCAATAGCAGATATAAAACTAATCAAGAGAACTATGACAATTTTCTCAAATCCCTGCAGTATGCTGCTAGGAAAACATGTACAAAGAAACTGTAGGACAAGGTACTGTATATCTGTCTTAGGCTTCTTTATCCATTTATTATATATTATAAACACATTGAAATATACAATACCAGTTCCTCTGCAGAAAGTACCATCTCTGCAGGGAAAGCTTTTGGCAATACTAGTTAAGAAGCAAAAGTTGCCTGAAAGCACTGACATGGCCCACAACAGTAAGAAATCTTGGCACATGATTAGAAAGTTGAATAATGACCCAAGGAAGATGCAACAGCACCACAGCATAACAACCAACCAAGTGGCCTACCAATAGCTCTTAAATGGCAAAGCTCCAAATTACAGAAAAAGAAAAGGAATCAGTAGGAACATCAACACATCAAGTCAAACAAACTTCAAACTACTTCAAGTCAAACAAACAAGTCATGTTTACTTCAAGTCAAACAAACTGTCAAAGAAGAAAAGCATGCATTGGCTGATTATGTAAAAGACAAAGAGACAAAAAGACAAAAGAACAAGCGCTGATGCAAGTTAAAAATTGGAACTCACTGAATGTACAGGAAACAAAACGTGAATATTGAAATAATGTAATAAAAACACGAACAGAATGCTGGCAAGGAAAAGCATCACACGGTCAGTTTCTACAAAAGATCTAGGGTAAAGTGAATAAAGATAAAACCTGGCAATGGCTTATAACCAGAACATTAAAAAAAGAAACTGAAGGCTTGATTTTTGGCTGCTCAAGAACAAGCTATTCGATCTAATGCAATCAAGGTCAGAACTGAAAAATCAACAAATGATTCAAAGTGCAGACTGTGCAAAGAAGCAGAAGAAACAGTCAATCATATATTCAGTTCATGCAAGAAAATCGCACAAACTGACTATAAACAACAACATAACAGAGTTGCCAAAATGATTCACTGGAACATCTATAAAAATTATTTACATGAGGATGGGCCACCTACCTTTTTGGAGGGCAGGAAGGGATGATGTCATCCTTAGTTTGTCACTAACCTGCTGGAAAGGCAACAGTGTCTAAGTGTCTTGTTTCATGTCAAAAGTACTGTTTTTCTCCTCTCAGCTGGTACCAGCGGGGCAATTCAGTCTGCCAGTTGTGGCTTGTTCCATTATACCAAATGCCTCCATTCCAATTGGCAGTATACAGTCTGGCAAACACTCCTTCTACCCCCATCCCCACTCTCTGCCTTCAACAGCCATGCTGCCCCAATGAAGGAGGAACTGTTAATGTGTTGTGGACTGTTGTTTCTTTCACCAGTCCTCCAAAGACATGCCCACAGAATAGAAAGCAATTGGTGCATGCTTTCCTGGCAGGAATAGGAGGGGAGAAGAAGCAGGAAATCATCACGTGTTAACTGCTTTCCATCACTGTGGCTAAAATAAAGGAAAGGATTGAAATCCAGAAAATCATTTTAAGCCAAATTTATTTCCATCCAGTTTACATATCAGAGACAAGCAGCTTAGTGCAGTCTTTCTCAATCTCAGAGTCTTTAAGATATGTGGACTTCAACTCCCAGAATTCCCCAGCCTGCTGTAGTGCTTTCATGCCCTTGGCCTCAATAGCATTCTAACAGAGCAAATAAAGCATTTTGGAGTGGGCACCAGGAAATGGCTCCTGGAACCCTTTAACCTGCTCGCGCAAGGCCAAATACTGAACCTTATTCAATACATTGAACTGAGTATTAAGACACATGAAGTCATGGGCAAGAGTGTTCATCAACCTCTTGGCACCTTATGACACTGTTTACCATTGCATGTTGCAATGGAAAGTATATAAACTTAAGCAGGATTTTTAGCTAATACAAATTATCCAGACACTCACTGAAAATCACAATTTCTGTACTGATCTTGCAGGCAAGTGAAGTTGATGGTGTAAAAGGAACAGCTTACCACAGGAATATATGCTGGCACTATTCCTTTTTAACATGAAAGCTCAACCAATCCATCCAAACAAAAGAAACTTCACTTGCATTGATGAAGTAACCTTAACAACACAGGCACCTTAAATCATGAGCAAGTAAGTCAGGTCAGCCTCTTCCCACTATGTAATCAGGACACAACCAGGAAATGAATATTAAGTAGAATGAGACATTGTGGAATCACAGAAAAGATCTGTTATACCTCACAGTGACCATGGGTTATGTGTTTATTTTAAAACATATAAAGTAAGAAAAAAGCCAGTGCCTGAAGCAGTTATCCAAACACTTGCAAATGCACTTGGAGACCTCATCCAACAACTTCCAAAAACAGTTATCCCTGTTATTCCAGTGCTGAATATGCATGCACTGTGTGGAAACATCCCACTCGTGAAAGAACAATTGAGCCTTTACTGAACCACAGCTGCCAAATTGTCTCATTCATTTATAGTTCACTGAAACAAAGAAAATTACAAATTTTCACTGGAATATCCCTCCAGACATCCAAACAACTACAGCCAATCAGAATAAGAGAAACTGGAGGATGCTAGACATCATCTATATAACCACATCATGGAACGGAAACAATTAAGACCATACAAAACCTTTCTCAGGCAACAAAAGCATTAAATACCAGAACAACTTCTGTTTGAGAGGCACTATGACAGATGTAAGTGATTAAAAGGATGATCAGGGCATTTTTGCAAAAGAGCATCTCCCTGTTGGAGCAAGGAAGGAAGGAATCCTTTGAAGCGTCCGAAATCACCTTCACGTCCAAGTTCATAAGTTTAGAGTTATCATTATCAAATAGGCTACATCTCTGGATCTCCATATATGGTGAGGTGCAGACAGTTAAACATCTCCTGCTTTTCACCGTTGAACTGTGTACAGTGGTGGAAAGAAATCTCTCTCTCTCTCTCTCTCTCTCTCTCTCTCTCTCTCTCTCTCTCTCTCTCTAGTTTGTTCTATACCCGAACTATCCTGAATTGCTCAAAAGTTATTTGCATTTAACCAAATCTAAATTCCTATAATTTAATTCTTAAGCTTATGATTAAGATTTTATTTTGTTCAGGATTGAAGGCAGACTTACCCAGAGATTTCAAACTTCTTGTTCTGAAGGTCTCTAATAGCTTAGAAGTAGTAAATGAGCAATTTCCAAAAGTGAGTAGAAAGTGAGGTCTGTGAACTTAGAGTCCTTTAAAAATCTGCCACGGTTGCAAGCAAGATGGCTAATCCTGGCACTTGTCTCCTGGCACTTAAACCCATGGAAAACCACTGTCTCCTCATGAGAAGCAGCCATCCAGAGCACATGTGGGTTATCTCCCATCCTCTCCTTATCCAGAGAGGTTCCAAGGAACTGGTCCATTCACTGGTTCCTTGGTCTTTGCTATGGTCATCGGCTCTGCTTTCTCAGTGCTGTCTTCAGTTCACCATACCTCACCCAGAAGTCTCAAATCAGAAAATGTATGACTTTTATGCAAGTTCATTTATAAATCAGTTTTCTCCATTCCTACATTGACCATCAATATAGTTTAACTTACATGAAAATTCATCTCTAAATACTATTTTACAAAAAAGTTCTTTAAATTCCAAACAATAACTATTTGCTAATCTGCTCCTAGTTCACTGACTACAGGCAAGGTCGATTTGTATCAGAATTCCCAATCTATGAAGCTTCCATATGCAAAAGTGAATAGCCCCTCTATTCAGTGTGTAACTTAGCTCTGGACAGCTACAGGAGTAAAAGAAATCCAGATCTATGTTGAAGTCAAAGGGCAAAAAGTAAGAGTTGGTAATTTTCTAAATTTATTGCAAAAGCACTTACCCCTCAAATGATACGTGTGCACCTGCATAAATGTGCATGTATGAGAGAGAAAAAGGGGAGGGTAGAAAATGCAGTGACATAAAGGAGGCTGGGAGGAAATGGAATTAGAACACCACTCAGTATTTCTGATAAATAACTAATGCTAATGTGGAACTGGGATCAGGATCTAATGAGATCATGAAATATAATACAGTGCTGCGGGCGGGGGGGTTGGTTTTGGGAAAGGCATATGGCACAATATGGAAAAGAGAAAAGATCACAGATTAACATTGGATGCCTGGATATGCCTGTATTAGGGAAATTACAGTACATAAGGGGATTACATTTGCTTATTTGAAACAGTGAAGACATGCTATGTTAGTCACCTTCCCTACATGATATACTACTTGAGAATAATGTAGGATTTAGCAGGTTTACAGAGATATTTTGCATTTATATCTGATCAGGCTCAAAGTTATGTTTCTAAATGTACCATGCTTGACCCTGAGTACATAACAAATCATAAATTATGGGAAAAACACGCCCTCAGCCTTACATCAGTTAATGGAAACTTATTGGTATTATTATACTTTTAAAAAATATACTACTGTAGACAAATTGGTTTCTTGATTGCTGTTCTGCCCTAGATTCTTTGACTTTTTATTCTAAAATCCTGCAGTCTGTGGCATAAGTCAAATCAGAACTTTATCGTAACTGTTTCAGGCTGGCAGTCCTAAGGGTTCCTTTTCATTAAGTAACTGATGCATCTGAGCAAGTCAAACAGGAGGAGGAGTCTAACTAGGTGGGAAGTGCACTTGTTAGCTGTCCACATTGTGGTGTCAGAATTTCAGAGAGGGAGAGGGAGACAAAAAAGAAATTTTAAAAGAATAAAATCACAAAAACAAAAATAAACAAAAGAGGAAAAAAGAAAACACAACAGAAACTCAGCCCAAATTTTAAACATATCATTAATATACCTTGACCACAGGGCTAATATCAATCAGTTTTTTCGTTATGCCAGTAGAAAGTCTGTTTATGGACAAAACTGAAATTCTAAGATTACACTGTCTTTTAAAGGGTAATCTTCATCCTGTTCAGTCAGTCCATAGATCTTCATAGAATTATCAAAATTCCAAATGAACTCACCAGCCCAAACTGGATGGGAAACTCAATTCTATTATAACACTCCTACAGAGAAAGGTCGAAGCCAAAACTGGTACTTCCATGGGTTTTCCTCTAAACAAGGATCTCCCAGGCTGTTATAAAGCCTTTAATAGAAAAAAAAATTCTCTTACTGGATAATTAATTTGCGTGAACATCTATATTTATTCATTCATTCTTCTTTACTGAATCAACTTTTCATCCAATATTAATTGGAATTTTGCTTTCACCATCTGTTCCTTTATTTAGTTCACTTTCTGTACAGCATCAGAACTAGATAGACTTTGCATTTGAACTAAAATGGACTACAAAGTCAGTGCAATCTAAACACATATTTTAAAGATACTGTTACACAAGCATGACATGAAATTATCATTAGGTCTGGTGCAGTAGCTTTACTGAAAACCTAGAATTAGATTTGGGGTATAAACTCTGATTAATTAATAAGCAAAGGACAGACTTAAGAGATACTTATTTTACAATTTCAGCAATTGTAGAACTGTTTTTAATATGTTTCTATCCTAATAGTTATCATTAATCTTTCATAATGTGGTTGCACCCACCAGCAGCATTGCAGGAAGCGCCTATGATCACAGAGCACTACTGCAGTTATGTCAATAATAACTGCACTGTGAACTATTTTTATGTTCTTAATCCAGCCTTCTTCAACCTCACGCCCTCCAGATGAGTTAGACCATCTTTAATAATCCTTATGTAGCACAATTACTGGCCAAACATCTGGAGGGTACTTGGTCTATCCCTTCGGCCATACTGTACAAACAAATGCCTTTCAGATGTCTTAGATATCACTTATCATCAGATCTACTCAGCAGAGGCAATAGCCAGGAAATGTGGAAACTGCAGTCTAAAACATCTAGAGTGTACTAGATTGCCTGTCTACAAATCAAATGGAAGTAGTTGCAAGGGGCTAAGAACCTTAATTATTCTCTTTTTAATTTTAAAATAGCCAGCGTTCTCTCATTTTTGTTTGCAACTAAAAATTTATCTTGCCAGTTAACCAAGCCAAGCCAATTAATTTATATCCTTTCTGCAATCTGATGGTGGCGTTTTTTTTTGGGGGGGGGGTGTTGAACTTGCATCCTTTCACATGTTTTCAAATATTAGGGGTTCATTGATTACATATATTTTTAGATAACAAGCTCAATTAATTTGATTGCTTGGTTACTAGCTTACTTATTTTCCAACGCTTATATGTTGTCTACTTGTCCAGTTATAGTGGTGCATGATAAAAAATATAAATCTAGACCCAGGAATTCCTATATACATATCCATATAATATTTTCAAAACTTAGTACACTGTTTTGTACATTTCCATGTAGTTTCTCAGTTCTGATTATATCTTTGAAAAGGATACAATTGTCAATTGAAGATGGATCACTATGCATATCTTTCGATTATCCTGGACCATTTTGAATTATTCCTGCATTAGTTAATTGGAATGTTCTGGGTTCAAAATATAATGCATATTTGCTATACCTCCTGTCGCTATCATATCAATTCAAAAACTATGTGGATGTTTACATTAGATCGATTAATGGATGATAACAATGAGTTTTTATCAATTTCTTTGTTCAAAGAGAAATACCATTTGTCAGTTGCCACCTCCTGGCAATATTTACAATTACAACATTTATTGACATTTCAATTTGGAACAGCAACATTTTCAGCCTCAGAGACACCTAACTTATTAGAGAGGATCATTAAATCCTATGAGACTAAAAAGCCCACAATCAGTCTTTATAAATATTTATCAATAAATCAATTTGATATGCAAACTTTAAAGACAGAATGGAATAAGGAATTGGAGACATCCGTTTTGTCTAAACAATGGGAAAATGCCTTAACCTCAGTACCAAAAACCTCACAAGATTTTAGATTATAACTTATAGAGCAAAAAAATAGTATTTTGGACTTATTGGACCCCATGTCATTTGTACAGAAAACAAATGAGTAAATCATCATGTTATTAGATATGCAACTAGAATAATGCTTCATTAAAAAATATGTTTTTGCAATGGCCTAAAGATACTAGGTTCTGGGAAGAACTAATTACATATATTAATTTGATTTTCAAAGAAAGTTTCATATTTTTGGATGCCCATATTATTTTGAACTATAGCTGAACATGGAAATGGATTATTCCCATTATTACTGCCAGGAGGAACAGATTAGTTCTTCAAATTGGAAAAACAAATTTATGGTTCCAATTATCCAGTGGATTGAAGACCTGATGTTACTTGCATCCTACAAATGAGTTGCCAGTAAACATAGATTATGCATGGACAATAACAATGAAATTTAGTTATCTTTATTGAAAATTTTATATAAAAAGTTTCATATGTATTCATCTATGTATGCATGAGAAGCCTTTATATGTATAGTTTAACTTGTAATTGCATTTTTTCTTTTTTAACATTTTTCTCTTTGTTCCTCTGTTAGTTAAATAAAGCATATATGAAATCATATAAAACCCTCTTATTGAAATAGAATTAAAAAGAATTAAAATAGAACCAACCAAAATCAAATCAACCCAAATCCAACAATTAAAGGTCTAAAGTCTCAGCATCTGTAGTGGTACTGGGGCCACTTTAATATGGTAAAATATAGACATAGTAATGTGTCTAATCATTGCCTGATTAGAGCAGAGAACAACAATCAATTAGGAAATGTCTTGTCCACTTGGCTCCATATATGTGAGTACAGGAACTAAGAGAAAAAAAGTCAATTGTGTGGGTCATACCAGACCCAATTGTTGGCATTACTCCTATGTACATAAAGACTGGATCTGCCACAAAGTTCCAGTATTTACATACATAATACCAGCATGGCAGACTGATCCCACACTGTTGTCCCAGATAAGAATCTGCTGCTCTGTAGAGTTTACGAGTAAGCCATTTTCTCTATTTACAGTAACTCTTGTTTCTCTCAACTTGTCTCCTTGGCTAGCAAGTCTTTCAAGAGAAAACAGCTGCATGGCATTTTAGCTGCCCCCCCCCCCAACTATGGGAAATGCTGAGGTTTTCTGTTCTTTTCCTTTGTTCAGGCAATTAAACAAGTAAGCGCAATGTGATGTAAGGATATGCATTGGAAGAAACAGTTTTATTTCTCTTTAGTGCAAAATGGGAATGAAGCTTTTTGTTTCTGCAAGACCAGTGGCAGCTTGGGGCAAAACAGTGATTTTTCTCTCCTTGTTCCCAGCCTTTCTGGATAGTCAGCAGAGAAGGTGATTGCAGATTATCTTTAAAAACTTCTGAGCAATTGGTAGCAAATTAAGGGAAGCATGGAAGGGACCAATTGCTCAGAAGATTTTAGTCTTCATTGACTAGCATGGGATCGAATGGGATAGCTGTTTTAAACATGGTAGATTTTGGGGAGGGAGGTTGCAAGTTTGTTACTTTGGAATAGAACTATGCAATATCAACCCTAATAGCAATATTTATGCACCGCCATGCTCCAGTGAACTAAGACTTCTCATGAACTATTCCATAAAAGCTCAGTATCCCACTCTACCCCCCCTTCATGTTTTTTCTTCCTTGTCTTTGCTACACTTTGCTTTCCTTTTCAAGTGTCAATGTATATGATGTTAAGAATTTTCACTTCCCATCGGGCTTTTATGGGACATTTTCCCATATTAACTTTTTTTCCAGGGTTGATCTTTATGTAATGTGTAGTTTTATTTTGTATCTTAGATGAAGACTGAAGAAACATTTTTTTAAAAAATTAAAAAGTAAAAATACTTGTGTTCATTTTAGAATAATAACAGAAAATCAAAGTAAAGATATTTTATTGACCCCACCTTTAATAAAAGTAGGATCTATAAAACCTTTGGTAGCTCTTCATATTTTTAATGCACTGATACATCATTTCTTCTTCTGTTCCTTTTTTTCCCCTTTTCTTATAAAAAAGAAATTCAGGCATAGTTTAAATTACCGACTGGAGGTAAACTCTTAATTTGTACATTGGTGCAATGATATATGGGAATGACCTTGGGAGACAGCAGAAAGAGCCATAGCCAGGGGAATGGTCAAATAAAAGGCAGCTTAGCCCACAATAGGAATGTGGGTATGCCAAACATCTCAGAAGGGATCCTCCCTAGTTCCTTGGCTGTAAAAGGAATGGGAGAAATGTACTTTCACACTTGCAAGATTCGGTTAATGTAACCTTACAATAAAGTATAATTAGCTCATCTGGGCTTCCTGTCTAGACTACCTTGCAAGGCTGACAACTGGAGACATTAAAGAAAGAGAGAACAAATGACATAACATCATTCTACTTACTCTCTGACAATTTTGTTCACAAATTACTCTCTCTCTTGAATTTAAATCTCCATCAAAACCATTAAAGAAATCTGCCTTCTACAAAATATGTCAAATACACTCTTTGAGCAGTAGTTCTCCCCATTAGTCAAGCCATTCATCACCAGATTTCCCCCCCTACACAAATGGCCCTTGAAATGCTGTTTCTAAGATAATCTTTCAAGTGGAACTTTTTGTAGGAAAAAAATCTTCCGTATACATTTATTACATTCAGTCAAAATTATTTTTCACAGTTAATAACCACCACAAAGTATAATCATACTATAAAACAGCTGCGGTCAAACAGTTAAAAACTAATGGAATAAATAATCGCATCCCGCCAATATATTATTAACACAAATAATCCACTCATAATGCATAGTAACCAATGCATAAAGAGCATCTATCCATCACTATATGCTTTCCTTAACAGTTTGGTTTTGAAAACTTCCTGAAGGACAGTAATGTGGATATCAGTCTAGATGGAGGCCATTCCACAAGTCCATACTACTTCTGAAAAAGAAACAGCTACAACCTCTCAGTACATGGATGGATGGATTCTGGTTGTAGAATGTGATATTGAAGATCTTTGAAATTAGGTGAACAAGAATGGAATATGGACTGCTTGTGCACTAGGTATTTAACCAGAAAACCAAATATTTAACCAAATATATTTTCATTTTGTTATACATTACTCTTATCAACTTAGCCTATAGTGATAAGTGGGAAAAAAAACAAATTCCATGTTAAGTCTACATATGTTATATTGAGATGGTGCACACACATTTGGTTTATAGAACTTGTCCTCATATCTTAAAAAGCTAGGAAAAGTTCAGGAAAAAAAGCAGACAAAATGCTTTTTGTCAAATAGCTTAATGAACCTCTGGAATGAATGAAATAACTTTTTCTTTTCTCTTATTACATTGCAAAGAGGAATCACTCAATTAAAACAATAGTAAGTAAATTTAGCACAAAGGCAAGAATGTTCACACTACAGATAAGCTTAGAGTTCACTGTCACAGGATATAATAAAAGGTACTGGTTTAAATGGCTTAAAAGAGGGTTTAAACAAATGCATGAAGAATTATACTATCAATGGCTAATAGACATGATGGCATAAGAAATTCCAGTCTTCAGAACCAGTATGTTTCTAAATACCAGGTTTTGGCTAGCAACAATACTGTAGGTTATTGCTTCAAAACACAGTTTATAAGATTTCTGCAAGTATCTGGCTTGCAGAAATTTTTCCCCACTACCCCTTTAAGAAAACAGAAGGAAAAGGTTATTAAAGCCACAGGATTAGCTGCATATGTTTCTGAACCATCTGAAATGAATACACACCGAAAGCACAATGCTGTATGTTAGAGCAACTTTTGATTAAGGTGTGAGATAGACAGTGTTAAATTGGTGCAAGCATTTTTAATACCTGAAACATAGAAAATGGAGATGTTTGAAAGTTAAGATAAAAGTGCAGCATAGAGTCTTCAGAAGCAACTGCATAACCTATCCACAAGCACACACACAAATTACCCTTCTTGAGTCTGGTGCCCCTCCAGCTTCACCAAGCATGCTGGTGATGAGTTATTGGAATTGTAGCCCAACGTAGCTGGAGGGCATCAGATTGAGAGTGGCTACCTGCTTCCACTTGGTTCTTATTGCTCTGTAGATGTTCAGCTTGCCCTACACTGTTTACATTATCAGAATACTACTGTTGGCTCTTGCTCACAGACTGTTGAATAAAAGCCATCTCAAATTTTTGAAAAATATGGTCCTGGCATTAATTAAACTCTCTGGGCTGGAAGTAATGGGCTATGTAGTGGGCTAGAAAGGCATAATGCTTTGGGGAAATGGCTTCCATGCTGGGGAAGGATGCATATTCCCCTGCTTGCCTGTGTGCATGCCTGCTGCCTGCCTGCCTGAGAATTATCTGAATGAATCACAGCAGTGCATTTGATCTTATCCTTCGTGGTGGTGGTTGTTTTTAATCTCCTTGCTGATTCTGCTTTTGAAACATAGCCAAAGAAGCGTGTCTGAAAGAGAAAGAAGGGACGCCAACCAACCCAAGATGTGCTTAATGCAGATGCCACTAATAAATCACTGTTAGTTAAGATATAGATTAGGTGATGGGTGGCAGATGGGAAGGAGGAATGTCAAATTGCTTTTCTCATATAGATTATTGGATTAACAAGGAAACAGCGGGTGTGTGGCAAACCAGTGTAACAAATTACCATTAAAAAAAATGGAGCTCATTGCAAGCTGGTAATAATGCCATGTCAGCCATTAGCTCTCTGGAGAGCTACTCAAGAGCACGAACATTCATCTTCTGGAAAAGAGATGGCCACTGGCACTTTAGGATATACAAGATATGTAGTTGGCTCCAGTTTCACCCCTCCCTCCCTCTTCTTCACAATGTATGCCTGCAGGATGCTATGATGAAACATGATGGCTAATAGCATCCATGTATCTAAAACTGTTTTAGAAAATTGCTTGTAGAAGACATAAATAGGGGAAATAATCCATTCATTCAGTGCATTTCTGTATTTTATAATGGGAAATCCTTGGTTAGGAAAGAAGGAAGTAAACTGGACTCTTTTCAGTTATAAAAAAAAAGAATATTCTGCAATATTACATTTTCCAAGTATTCATTTCCCATTGTTCTTCCCTGTAGTATTTCTAGGCAGCCTCCAGATCCAGCATTGCTTAGTTTCAAGAACACAAGTGGTATTGCTTGGGCTAACTCCTTAATACATCTATAGATGTTGGATTTGTGCCATGTTTTCTGCTTCACTGTTTTAACTATCATCTTTGCAACCATGTGTTAAAACCAGAACTACAACTCTCAAAACAGATTAAAATTAGAAGTCAAGACTTCATTATAATCCCTCAAATTGTTGGGCAATGTCTCTGTTTAGTTGCATAAATGTGTTGGATAAAAGGGTTACAGTATTTCAAACTGAAACCACCTTACCAAGTTTTGATCAATCACTGCATACCAACAGATTTCTTTTATGTGTGGTTTCCAAATGAGGGGACAGCTGATTTCTTTCTGAATTTACTTCAATTTCTTTTGTCCATTTGGTTTGATTTACTATTGGGATTTTGACTTTTTACGGACACTTCTCAGTTTGCATTTAAAAAAATGTAATTCCATTTGTTTTATGTGAATGAAGTTTTATAACCACATCTGAACTGACAGTTTGTAGTGTTTCTCATTATTTTCTCACTGCTGAATTCATTAACTAAGTTGCTGTTCATGGTGTACACAGATTAGGAACCATAATGTAGAAAGGACATTATCTGAATGTTTAGCAACTTCTCTTGATATAATTGTATGACTTAATGAGATGTCCCTGGCCAAAATAGCATAGCTCTTATCTGCCTATATATTGAAGTTTCCTGGTTGTCCACAGGCAATTAATAACTTCAGAAAGCCTCTGTGTAAACATGCAATCCTAATACAGGCTCTCTGCCAAACTTCTGGTCTTCTTGAGGTGAATTATTGCATTCTTCTAGTAATTATTGATAATGTTCCTAAATGAATTAGAAACCTTTAAAAGAACATGTTCTGCATATTTCCCTTCACTCCAATGTGATCCAAAGCTCTGAAAGATTGGTACAGGCAGACATTTATTATAGCTTTTAAAGTCAATAGGTGTAGTTAAAATGAGCTCAGAACATCATGAAAGAGCAAGAGGTTGCAACGCATCTATTGAGCAGGACACTTACAAAAAAGTTTGGATGTGTTATGTCATCAAACTTTCATGATTTATGAGGTAGTAGCATAGTTCCAAGATTCATGCCATGAGCCTAACTGTGCTTAACATTGCATTGGGCTGTGTTCCTTCAGAACTCTCATTAACGTTGTCAGGATTCTTTAGTAACCTAGCTTAGTGTGAGCCTAATATAATTCCCCAAATACCCAGCATCTTAATGAAAAGTACACAAGAACCAATTCATAGCTCATGCTGGAATTGGAGAACTGCAGTTGGAGTCAAATAACATTTTTGCTTGGTTAAAATAAAAAGCTGGCTCAGTATACAATTTGCTGGTCTGTCTATGTCACCTGAGGATACCAAATGGCAGCTAACAGATGTTACTGAATGAAATTTGAACTGCTAGAAAATTATTGATGATAATCACCAAGAGAATTACTACTGCTGGAATTCAGCCAAGGTTTGGACAAAATAAAACATGCTTACATGGGCAACTTGCTCTAAGCTATCTTCTCTCTTTGGCAGGATGTATATTTGTGAGAAAACATTCTTATTCCTGGACTGTAATAAGAGGAAATTGTGATCATTTCCAAAACATAATGACATCTACCCATTCCAGCTTCATTCTGGAAACTCTGTGCACGGCATAACAACAAAAGTATAAAATGTTACCAGCTATATTACTCTGCAACCCACTAATTATACTTGATCACATAAATAGAAATACATACATTCTATGTGGCCTTTCAAACTAATCACACTTTTCTATGTTGCATCATCCAGGACTGAACATATAAACCCAATTGTTAATTTCTGTAAATTTTCTCAATTCAGTTACTTAGATTTGCCAGAATTGAATTCTCCAAAATGCTGCCTAAAGAGAATCCAGCCTCTGCTGTGGCATTATTACCTGAGATTTTCTGCAGTCAAAAGCACAAGTTTTCTGTTCATGGAGCAAGCCACACAGTGACCATTCCCACACCTCTACTACTTCCTCCTGAAGCAGTTTGATGACAACCTACTATTGTCTATAAACCTGTTGACTTCACAACGTTGAGAACAAGAAGCAAGAAATCACTATTCCACCCTGAGCTTAGAGAACTCCAAGGACTCCACGTTGGGGGAACAGATGTTCATAAACCCCATAAAGCAGCAACACTGAAAAAAGGGCTAGTTTTAATATATTTTCAAATATATCACAGTTGAACCAGAATTAAAAATAATTCACCTCCTAAATACTGGATATTCTGGTGACACAAAAATTCAGGTATGCTTTTGAACTGGCACTCAGTCCTGATGTGTAAGTGCGCAGGAGGATATTGGAAGATTTAAGGATAACTGGATTGAATCATTGTGTTTCCTGAAAGTGAACAGTTTGGTTCTCAGTTTTTTTAGGTACCTGACTCTGTAACATTCCAAAAGAATTGCTCTTTATTTAAATCAGGATATTACAAGACAACTCTGGCAATTTGCTTTGTTAATTAATTGGCTTTACTACTCAGTTTTCATCCATAATATTGAAACTGACAAACCAAATGACATGCAGTATCCTTAGTTCTGTGAACATTTTTTCACATCTTTTGGGAAATATATTGGAACATAATACTGAATAATTTTATTTTTTATAAGTTATGTTTGAAGCTTAGTTTGGAGCAACATGATACAATTAGATATTTTAAGTGATTTCCTAGGGAAATTATCATTTATGTTATACCCTCTAGTGGTGACAGTTTGTCTTTCTCATCTCACATAATGTTTCGGATTTTAATAATCTTTTGACAGTTATTTGTAGACAACTGAACAGTGCTCTAATATTGGACCAAGATAATTCAGATTTCAAGGTAAATATAAAAAACCTTGAAATTTGAGAAATCCAGAAATTTCAGAAAGTATCCAAGAGTATAGATTTCTCAGGGTGGTATTGTTTATGTGTTGGGGGCTGGGGTTAGGGGTTGGTTTGTTTATGATTCTTATCAATTCTCCTAAGCACCTAGAAACTAAAAGTCTTTTTCTCCTGCAGGCGTTTTTCCTCCTGCTTATGTCAGGCCTTGACAGCAGCTACAGTATGCTATACAGGTATAGAGGTAGGTTTGGAAGTCTATTCCAATACTTTTCATTGTGATCAAGAAATTGTGCAAAGGTTAATAGCCAAGACAACCTGCCACTGGTATGAGAAGAAGCAATTACACTTGGAACTAGAGGCAAGGACAGTAGAATCAAAGTGACTTAGTAGATACTTGGACATGAGACCAGATTGATCGGAGGCTTAAAGCCCAAATGTATAAGGCTGCTTTTAGATCCATACTCAAAATGTATATAGGTTTTAATTGGCCAGGGATTCCTAGGAAACTTAGTTTCCATGGCAATGTTGCTTCAGCATCACATATGAAAGCGCATTTCCATTTATCTTAGAAATGGCCCCAATCAGCAAAACAGTAGGACTCTCAAATCTAATTTTATGATGTATAAAGCAGTAAATGTAGGGCAAGGTAGCAATTAGGTTGTAGAAAAATGTTTAAGTTCATTTAGTATTTAATTTATGAAACTGTACCCATGAGCCTTGATATTAAATCAATCCAGGATCAATTTTGTGAAAGCTAGTTGCATGATACTGTGTGCGTGTGCATGCGCATGTGCAGAAACAATGACCCCCCCCCACCCTCAAATCTTCAGTTACTACCCAGAGCAGTTAAATAAGTTTTAAGCCCCATTGAAATATTTTAGCTGGTTTATTCCCTATATCTGCTTGATAGCTACTTGGCAGTAAATACGAAACATATTTAATCAAACATGTATACCTGTCTTCTCAAAAGTAGTGATAAAAGATGTGTTCTGCTTCAACGGTTGCTATCCCATATTTATTTACCTGGGAATTAGTCTCAATGGAGATGGTGTTTCCTCTGAGTAAACCTGCACAGGATTTTTGTCTTATATTTATTTATGACTTACGTTTGTCATCAAATGTATGTTATTCTTGGTTCTCGGTTGATTAACATAATTGCCCCCATAAAGAGCTTTGCACTTTAACCAAACAGGTCTCATAGCTTGGTGGCAGGTTACAGGCTTGTATACAGAAAGTCTTAGATTAGGCCATGGTAGCTCCAGTTAAAATAGCAAGCTGATGGTGGTGGGAATGGTATTAGGATTATAATATTTATTAGATACAAAAATCTGATATGGCATAATGCAACTGTTTGTGTCCCTGTATTAGAAATATATTGGTATAGCTGATGTGTGTGTGTGTGTGTAGTCTCAACACATCTGAAGTGAGGAAAGCACATGGACAGATTATGCTAGGATATTTGAAAAAAGAAGTAGAAGAAAAAAGACTGATAATTATTTAACCATTTACTTTTTTAAAAAATGTATTTACTTTTAAGCAGCTGGATAGCATAGTGGTTACAGCACTGCTTTTGATGCAGGACACCAGGGTTCAAATCCTGGCTGGTACCTGCCTTATCAGTAGGGGTCCTTGTGCAAAGACCCCTTAACATTTCACCTGCCTACCTCAAATATGAGGGTTACATGAACTAAGAGAATCATGCCAGCTCAGACATCGCCCGGATTAACAAGGTCTGCATCAGATGTTGGGGAACCAGGACAATCTGACGATAAGTGGGCTACTGGAACAAATCATACATGGACGAGACAAGAGAATTTGGAATTGATGGAATGCTACTACAACAGTAGACCTAATGAGAGGGGATATATGAAACATATGAGGGAACTATGGATAGACAGAAGACCTACATCCACACTAACTGAGAAACAGTTAGCTACCCAACGCTTCAACATAGTGAAGAGGAAGCTGCTATCACAAGTTTAGATAGACCAACTCCACATTACAACCCGGACTCAAGCAGACCTGGAAGAACAACTGGATGTGCAGCCAACACCTGAAGCTGGAACATCACTGCCACCCCCTCCATTACAGAGCATAGCAGCTGATATAAGGCATAAGATCATGGATAAACTAACTAAAGTCAACTCTCGAGACCGATTACCAAGCCTCAGTGGAGAAGTACCATCAGACAGTATGCTAGAAGATGCCAATAGAACCCTCCAGACAATCCCTATTACCACCATAACTCAAAACATTGAATTGGTATATGCTACAGGTGCTGTAATCCTGGAAATCCTTGGCTACACAATCAAGAAGAACAGTAGTACATACCCCCCCCCCAAAAAAATGAGGTTGGAGGCTAAGATCAAGGCAACTCAGAGAGAAGTCAGTCAGCTGGTGGAACTACAGAAGGGTATGGAGATTAAGGATAAGACTTGGCTGCTGAAAAAATACATGGGCAAAGGCTCACAGCACTGGCTGCCAGGCTAAGGAGATACACTAGAGAAGCAGAGGCCAAGAAGATAAATGCCCTGTTCTTCAAAGAACCACCCAAAGTGTACTCCCAACTGCAGTGCAACTATACAGTAACAGCAGAGCCACCAGCAGCAGAAACTGAACAGTACTGGAAGTACATATGGGAGAAAGAAGACACATAACACCAGTGCAAAATGGCTGCAGGACCTGAAAGCAGACCACAGCAATCTCCCAGAACAGGAACCAGTCATCATCTGTGATGGAATGTATCTATGAGGAGGAGAGTGATGTGGGAGATTAAGGCTATCAGGAAGGAGGGGGTGCATACCAGGAGGGGGGAGGAGGCAAGAGGCAGCATAGTCTGCAGTGGGAGCATAAGAACAGAAAGAGATTCAGGATAGCCACTCCCTAGAATCTCACAGAGTATATCCACTGGTTGCTGTAGTATAGATTTAGTTTGGCAAGATTCTGTCTATAGGTATAAGCAAATAAAGGAACTGGACTGGACTGTTTCATCATTATTCTTGGGCTGGGTCTGACATCATCACAGTAGCAGACATCCAACAGTAGGTCAAGAACATAAAGAACTAGACAGCACCTGGCTCGGACCTGATCCACACCTACTGGCTAAAGAAACTAACAGCAGTGCATGAACACCTAGCAGCACAGATGAACCAGCTGCTAGCAGCAGGCTCCCACCCAGACTGGCTAATACCAGGAAGGACAGTGCTGATCATGAAAGACCCTCACAAGGGAACAGCACCATCCAACTACCAGCCAATAACCTGCTTCCCCACAACATGGAAAGTTCTATCAGGCATCATAGCCACCAAGCTACCAGACCATATGGACCAGTACATGAGCACAGCTCGGAAGGGCATTGGGAACAACACCAGAGTCTCAAAACACCCATTGCTCATAATTAGAGCAGTCACCCAGGACTCAAGGTCTAGGCAGACCAATCTGAGCACAGCCTGGATTGACTACAGGAAAGCATATGACTCAATGGCACACACATGGATCTGTGAATGCCTGGTGCTATACAAAGTCAACAGGACACTAAGGACCTTCCTCAAGATCTCAACGGGACTGTGGAAGACAACACTGGAAGTCAACTCAAAACAGCTCGCACAAGTGGCCATCAAATGTGGCATATACCAAGGTGATGCATTGTCCCCGCTGCTGTTCTGGATAGGCTTAAACCCCCTCAGCCACATAACCACTGGATATGGATACAAGTTCAAGAGTGGAATCACCATCAGCCACCTCCTCTACATGGATGATATCAAGCTGTATGCTAAAAGTGAACAAGACATTGACTCACTGATCTACCTGACATAGATCTACAGTGAAGACATTGGGATGTCATTCAGACTGGAGAAATGTGGCAGGATGATAGTAAAGAGAGGTAAGGTAGTTAAGACCAATGGGGTGGAACTACCAGTGGGCCACATAGCAAATATAGAGACCAGCTACAAATACCTTGGTATCCCATAGTCACATGGGAACCACCATGAGGAGGCAAGTACCACCAAAGGATAAGACAGGTCCTGAAGAGCCAGCTCAATGGGAAGAACAAGATCCATGCCATCAACACGTATGTCCTGCCAGTCAGCAGATACCCTGCTTGTATAGTGAGCTGGCCAAAGGAGGACATGGAGGCTGCTGATGTGAAGACCCAGAAGCTCCTCACAATGTGCAGAGGTTTCCACCCCAAGTCCAACAGCCAGAGATTGTATACCAGCTGCAAAGAGGGCAGGTGGGGTCTGAAGAGTGTCAAAGCCACTGTCCTGGATGAAACCTGGAGCATCCAGGAGTACATCACTAAGATGGCACCTAAAGATGAGCTGCTGAGAGAATGCCTGGGGCAGCAACAGATATGGGAGGAAGTTCAAGTGGAGGAAGTACCATGGCAAGACAAGCCCCTGCATGAGATGTACCATCAATAGATAGCTGAGGTGGCTGACATTGGGAAATCCTACCAGTGGCTGGAAAGGGCTGGACTAAAAGACAGCACTGAGACACTGATCATAGCAGCACAAGAACAGTCACTAAGCACAATAGAAGCAGGGGTCTACCACACTAGACAGGATCCAAGGTGCAGATTGTGCAAAGAGGCCCCAGAGACAGTCCAGCACATGGTGGCAGGGTGTAAGATGTAGGCAGGAATAGCATACACTGAACGGCACAACCAAGTAGCTGGCATTGTATACAAGAACATCTGCACAGTGTATGGGCTAGACCCTCCCAAGTCCAGACAGGAGATTCCACAGAAGGTTGTAGAGAATAACAGGGCTATGATCTTGTGAGACTTCCAGATCCAGATGGACAGGCAGGTACTGGTCAATCAACCAGACATCATGGTAGTAGACAAGGACCAGAAGACAACAGTGGTGGTAGATATAGCAGTGCCAAGTGACAGCAACATCAGGAAAAAGGAGTATGAGAAGCTGGAGAAGTACCAGGAACTAGAGAGGACATGGAAAGTAAAGGCCAAACACAAACACAAAAATTCAAGAAAAGCATGAGGTATGCATTCAACCTGACTCACATCCCAAATAAATAATTTTCCTCATGTGCCCAACTTCATTATTTGAATGAATAAGAATATAAAGGTTATTTTGAGTTTTTCTCAAATTATTTCAGGAACCTAGCTTATCATATCATACTCTCAGTTTTTCATTTATTCTGACTATAAAGTGGATTCTTTCAGTCATTGTTTGCTTGTTGGCTTGTTTCTGTGTTTGTTATTAAAAAATTGCTATACCCAAACTAACTTTTTGGTAGCTCTTTTTATTCCTTCCTCTGCCTCTCATGGCTTTGTGTAAAGACTACCCTTTGTGCAAGGTGAGACATAACTTCAAATTCATCATGCTATTTTTAAATGCCTAGTGTTAAAGAATTTCCTTAGTGTCACACTCTGCATAAGTACTTAAGTTTAGATTTGAAGAAAATCTTCCATCCCTGGGACTTACTCTTATTAATGATTTCCATTCATCATTGCTCAGGAAGAACAATATCATTCACAACCTGTCTGGACAGATGAAATTAGGTGTCTATGAAGCAGTCTAATACTGGTCTCCCCCAGGGGCACTGCAGGAAAGAAATTAAATAGCTTTTTGTGCGTTATAAAATGGCTGCCATTCAAAGATGTGTCCACCTTCTTTTTCAGAATTTATTTTCTAGTTTGTAAAATTAACTATTCAGCCTTAGAGATTTTCTTTTTGTCTGTGCCTCATGCACACATAATACCTGCCTTGTAATCTGCCTGAGCTGAAAATAAATTATCATTTAATATAGAAAATTACTGCAAGAATTAACTTCCTCTTTAAAAAAAAAAAGCTTGCAGTAAAGCTAATAACAGGAATAAGGAAAACATGATATAAAGTTTTTTCCCAATCTGGTTCCTTCTAGATGAGTTGGATGTCAGTTCCATAATTCCATCTGGTTTTGCTCACTGTGAATTTGGAGAATTGAAGTCCATTGCATCTGGAGGGCATCAAATTGGGGTTAAAAATAATTGCTTTGTGCATGGTATTCTTAACAACTATAATATTATCAGATACATGACTTAATATGGCTGTTACAGACATCTGTTACAAAATTCTTACCTGATTCAACTGGTCAAAATGTTTAATTCCTTAGTGGCTTAATCCTTCGTGTAAATATGACCACATTAGAGCAAGATCTCTGTAAACATTCCAGCTACATCTACATGAAATGTACACAATTCTTTTCATCAAGTGCTTGGTGTTTTAAGAAGTGATTTAAGGACTGAACCTCAAAAAATGAGGGCTTCCAGCACAAAAACTATAGTTGATTCAATTCATCTATATACTGATAAAACTCTCATTGTGTTTATCTGTTTTCTGTTTGTACCCCCAAGTTAGCCCAAATGGTGCATTATACCACAACAATTTTTGAATCAAGGTACCTAAAATCCACTAACTTAAAGAACACATGAAAAATCCAGGATCCATTACTCCTCTGGAATTGAAATTTCCATGACTTAATATGGCTGTTACAGACCAGTTTTATTCAGAAAGTTGTGGCCATTGCAGAGTCCCCAGAGTCACATATCATGATTTCCGATGCTCTCTGTTGGCTTCCCACAAGAAAAGTCAAACTACTTTTTTGCCCACACATGGTCATTCTGTTTATTTAAGTAAGTAATGATTGACTTATTATTGAAGTTCATTTGCCAGTATAATTATTTTTCTATTTATGATATATACTCTTAGATGATCATGGGACCATCCAGCATTGGGGTAAAAAAAAATATGTTTAATGTTCATTCTGGTCACGTAGAACTGCACTACCTTTCTCTCAAAGGATGACCCAACAGGTCACAGGGTTGTCTAGTTTGAAAATAAAATTAAATAGTGTTAATATGATTACTCCCATCTTTTTAACCTTTCCTTTTTCTGACCTGGTGGAAACTTTTGGATAACTTCAGGAAGTTATAACCAGGTTGGTCCTATAACCAATCTTCAGGCTGCATATCAATTTCAAAAAGCATTATCCAGTGTCTCTGCTGAGTTCTCTACTTCAACAATGATGGTTCCAAGACAGCCTTCTCAAACCTGGGCATCTTCCAGAAGTGTGGTCTTCAGACTTTTTAGCCGTAGCTATGCTAGCTACGAAATGCTAGAGGTTGCAGCCCACATCTCTGGGTGGTACCCAGATTGGGGGAGGCTTACCATCCTCACAAGATTTATGAAGTTAATTAATGCCATAAGTATTACAAAAAATGGACATTAAACTATCTCCTGTATAGTAACTGTAATCATTGTTAAAGATTTTGAAATTCTCTGACAAGGAAATGCTTATTCTAGTTTATTCTAGTAAAACGTAGCTTCCCCGGCAGTGGTTTCCATTTATTTTACATAGTAACAAGACCCTATGCTTTCAGCACTTGCCTTGTTTATCATTTTGCAAAATGCTAGTATAGTATTGTCTCACTTGTTTCTTTTGACTTAAATGTTTCAATTTAATTACTGTCTTAATCTTATTCTAGTGTTGGAGCTACTATTATCTTGACTCGTTTTCTTTTTAATTCTATGTTGTACTAATATTTTGTGGAAAATCCTCTCAACACTAAAAAAACAGAGCTATTCAAACTTGTAAGTGAATAAAGAATAGAAGATGCTTGGAAAGTCAAAGATGCTTGAAAAGGCTGAATGTTTTTCATTGCCAAATCCATTTCACTTGTTCCCCGTATCCATTTGGTAGCCTTCCCTTGCCCTAGTTAACTTATGCACACTCATATTTTTATGATCCTGGCCCCAAACAATCTCAAGATTTCTGAGGAGGAAATAGCTGGTTCAGGAAAATCAGCAGTGCAAGCTGTTGACATACTGGATTCAGGTTCCCCAATAACCAGCTGAAGCCAGTTAATCATGAAGGTCTTCAAAGACAGGGGAAACCAGATTCATCTGCTCCCTGTTACAAAAGGGGTTCCTATGCAGGAATTTCACCTACAAAATGTCTTTGTCTTTGCTATCCTTAGATCTGCTGAAAGGGAAGGAGGGAGGGAGGGAGAGAGAGACATGGAAAGAAAAAAAGCTCTCTCAGAGTGTGCTTTGGTTCTGGACCAACTTCATTAACAGCGCTTATGTTGAACACTTGCGTGCCTGCTGTTTGAATTTCTGACTCTCAAGTGGACCTGATTCCTCCTATTGTACTCCCTGAACCTAGACACTTTGTTAGATTTTTTACCAGAACTTTGATTCTTGGCTTAAATAAGAATATTGCTATTGCTTGCCCCTCTGCAACTCAGACAGATGACTAGACTCAATTTATGATTTGCTGAGCTTTTTAATAACATTAAAAGCCGGTTTGGTGTAATGATTTAAGGCACCAGGCCAGATCATGAGTTCTAGTCCAAACTTAGGCACAAAGCCAGCTGGGTGTCTTTGGGCTAATGACTTGCATAACTAACTAACTAACTAACTAACTAACTAACTAACTAGAATAGTATACATCCATACAAAAGCTGTACATCAAAATACATTGATGTTTTCTTTATGGTGATGTTTGTTTCTGGTTTTTTTGCTGGTCTTATAAATAAAGATGGAACTGAAACTGATTTGCCGAGCAATTATAGCTATGAGAGCTTTGTGATTAATGACTTGGTCTGCTTACATTTTGCTGGAGTTAAGTTGTGAAACCTACTGAGAAACCATGAGTTACTCCCACTACTGGAGACTAGCACATGCACTAGCTATGTATCGCTGCTGCTGCAATTTTGGAAAGATTCTGAAAAGGTGGCTAGGAGAAAACAGGTACACAGCATCCCTGCATGGGGATAGGAACAGCTTTCAGTCAATAGTTATGCTTCTTTGGAAACAGCTTAGTCAATGAATGCACAGGCTTCTGTAGACTGTTATGTGTGGCATAGCTAACATTGTGTTAATACTCAGGGATTCTAACAGGATTTTTATTTGACTAATTCTTTTGGAGCTATTGAAGTCTTGCAACTCTAGTTTAACACTGCCTCTCAATTGATTGACTAAGCTTGCCTTTCCTAACCAGATATGCTCCAGATGTTTTAGAGTACAATTTCCGGAATTCCTAGATAGCACCTCCAACAGATTGGAAGACACCAGAATACAGCAGCCTTGGCTAAGAGATACTTCATCATTTTTTTTTTTTCCATATACCATCAGGACAGAGTATGTATCTTCCCTGGCTTGGAACAGAGTGACTGGCTAAACAGCATGACAAGTCCTGAACTAAAGGTTTTCCAGGGAGAGTTGAAGTAGAAATAGAAAATTCATATTTCCCAATCTGCTGCAAGAGATTTCAGAAGAAGAAAGTTTCTCAGAGCTTCAAGTGAATTGAGAATATGCACCACTTGCAAAAGTTACATTGATCTTCCTTTAGAAACAAGGTTTTAAAGCCTTACCATAAGCACCAAGAATCTTTTAAAATCTCTCAACCTCCTAGATAGGGCAGTGAATCTGGGAGGAACAGAATAATGTCAGAGGTTTGTCAGTCTGAGCAGTAATAGTGGCAGCACTGTCATGAATCTAATTGAATTGTTTTATAAAAGTTTCAGAAGCTTTGACAGTGAGTCAGTAGGAAAAATGGTATGTTCAACCAAACAGACTAGATCTCAAAATATCTCTCAACATCTTTTTTTTACAAAAGGAGAAGATGCTAAATATCACACTTCATTTACTATTCTAAAGCCATGATATTCTTTTCAATTTTGGAAATTTGCCACCCAATACTGGGGGAAGCAACAAAATTATCAACACACTTACTTATTTTTCCTAAGAAGACAAGGCACAAGTGGGTCCAGAAAAGGACTCACAGCAATCTTGCAGCCATCATCTGTTTTAAAGCTTAGTTGTCAATATTTCATATCCCGTGAAAAAGTTCATCATTAGTATGATCTATTTGTGGGAAGCAGTGATATACAGTTGTAAAGGTTGGTCTTAGCCAATGATTAAAAGTCGGTGAGACTGGAAAGGCAATATTCACATCCATTGTGATACTTAGTTCAATATGGGATGAGACATATATATATGTATGTATGTATGTATGTATGTATGTATGTATGTACCTGTATATGTATATGTATATGTATATATATTTCCATGGAATGCTACATTGTATTATGCTATTAATGTATTACAGAGATTCCCAATTGTAAACAAGTTTTCTTATGTGCTATTTCTGAGTTGGTACGTTCTTTCTCCCTAATAGAAATTTTACATATCAGAATTTCCAATATTCTATTCTAATATAGGAGTTCTATCAAATAAGTCCAATTGCATCTAAAATTGGAGCGTACCAGGTCTTATTTTTTCGGCTAATAGAGACCACGGCTGCATGTATGTTCTAGACACATTCTTTTAAAACGTGTCCTTCAAGTTATTTCCAATATGATTTTGAGAGGCTTTAATGCTCTTCCTAGTATTGCAAATGTACCCCATCCTTTATGTAAGGAACTCAAATTGATATTTGCATGAAAAGCTAATGAAATTCACTGTCCTAATAATATTGATTAATTGATTGACTATGTGCCATCAAGTTGTTTTTGACTCCTAGATTTTCTCCATGATGATCTGTCTCTTATCTGGTCTTTCAGGTCTTTCATTAGTGTACTCATCCAACTGTAACCGAGTCCGTCCGCTTTGCTGCTAGTCATCCTCTTCTTCTCTTTCCTTACATCTTTCCCAGCATTAGAGTCTTCTCTAGAGATCTGGGTCTTTGCATATGTGTCCAAAGTAGGTTAATTTGAGCCTGGTTGATTTGCTTGATGATCCCCCAGTTTGTTTTCTTGGCTGTCCACAGTATTCACAGGAGTATTCTCCAACTCCAAATGGTATTCCCATTTTTCTAAGCACATTTCCCAGCTTGATGTGATTGACACAATCAAGGGTCTGACTTCTTTTAGTATTGTTTGGCTTTCTCGATTATTCAGCATGCATCAGCAATAATGTCTTGTATTCTTCAGCCTTTTCTAAAGCCAGCTTGAACGTCTGGCATCTCCTTTTCCATGTAGGGTTCTAATCTGCATTAGATGATCCTAAATATTAGTTTGCTAGCATGTGAAATTAAAGATATTGCATGACACTTTGTACACTCTGTTAAGTCTCCTTTTCTTGGTAGTAGAATGTAGATTGACTTCTTCCAATCTGTTGCCCACTGTGTCATTCTCTAGATTTGCTGGCATAACTTGGTTAGAACTTGGTTACTGATTCTTCTTCCATTGGTTATCATATTTCTGTGGATGTTCCATCAGTTCCTATAAACTTCTGACTTGGTAATAAACTTGGATGATCATCATATGAAAGGGTTGTCCATGAACTCTATTTGACATTATTCAGTCACTGATTGCATTGTAGCCAAGTACTGTTCTTTTTATACCCTTCCTAACTACAAAAGAAATACCATTTTTTTATTTTTTTTACATTCTGAACAGGAAACAATGTGATCTTCTGACTGAAGTATCCAATCCCAGCCTATCTCAATATGCTGATGCTTAAGATGACAATCTGTAGTCATTTAATTTCATCTTTCCTGTGTTCATGCTTCCTATGTTCCATGTCCCAATGTTTTCTTGGCATACACCCCCAGCATTCTTTGCTTATCCTTCCTAGGAACACACCACCACTAACACGATATGGCAACACAGCAGGCCTGGGATGGGGGGTCAGCAAGGTACTATAGATGGATTTATGCATTTACAATAATCCCAAATTAACCAAACCTTGGCACAATGTGTTAAATCCAACCTTAGTGATATTTGGAGTTGACTGTAATGTCTGATTCTAAGGACTGCAGCCTTCATAACACTAAGGGGGAAAAAAAGCTTTTTCCAGAAAGTTCTAATGTGGCAAGCAATATGTATGATGAAAAAAAATATATTCCTCTGCAATGCTAAACAATGAACTGTGAGAGTTCATATGACACCTGTTCATAAACAGGGCAGATCTGCTGTGCCTTGGACCAGAAGGCAAAAGTAAAAAACATTAATTTCATAAGGTGCATCAGTCAATTATTGGCATCCTGAAAATGTCACATCTATTCTAAAGCAAATTAGGCAACTTAAATTACTGTTCCATATTTCAGGGGAGGTGGCTGTTTTCTTTTATAAGATCTACTAGAGTGAAATACTACCATATCAACAGTCTTCTCTTGTTCAGCACAAATCACATCAATCACAGTGATCCTCCAGGGACCTCAGTTGCTTCTCATTGTGTTATCAGTGAAAATAGGATAATTTTCTTCTCACTTAACTATGGCCCTAACATATTGGAATATTGGAAGCTTTTGTCCAACACTTCTGGGCCTGGTAAAGACTGTCCAAGAAAACAGGAAGTTTGGTTTGAAACAGAGATCTAAACCATGTTCTGTATGTTTCTAATCAAGAAGTAATGTGGCAAATTTTCAGGTACCAGATAACCCTAACACAATGGGTTCAATATACAATTTGATTTTTAGATAGTATAGATTGTTTACTTTTCTCCCAGAGTACAAAATATCCTTCAATATTTGCTGAATTGATTAACTGTTACATGATTTTACTATTTGTTTAATTGCAAGTTTAACAATAATAATATGTATGAAGATAGGAAGCCACATGGAAGAGGATCCCTTGTAGTTTATTACACAGAGTTCATGAGCTAAAAGGAGTTCCAGATAACACAACAGGTTGGTGCCCTGGTCACTACTAAAGACAGCCTGGGAGAAATCAAAACTTTAGCAAATCTGAGCCACTTTGTCAGCAAAATGCTGTAAAAATTGGTTTAAGTAGCCAGACAGAAGGTCATAATATTGACTTCTACCTAGAAGGGGGTTTGCAGCCTATACAAGGCAGCTGATTGACAAGAATGTTTCACCTCCCTTATCACCACAGTGTAGGCATAAGCCTGTACACATGTCCTTGGTTAGATCTGCTTTTCATCTTTCCCTACCAGTGGTCTTGGTGTTGTTTCTGGTGCTTCATTTCTGACAGTCCTCCATCTTTTGCTGAGAGCTTGACTTTCAATGAAAGGGAAGCTGTTAGCCCAGAAATAACAGATAATCTTTTGGAATCTATTGAAACCTTGATAAATGTAAGGATCAATGGCTACACTCCCTGGCTCTGCTAGACTAGATAGAGTAATATAAAATCCAGATTTATTGGCTTCAGTATCTGAGCAAGAAGAAATAACAGCCTTTGAGATAATAGTCAAACCACAATCAATGAGAATGGATTTATGGGCTTCCAAAATGCCATATCAGAGATTCATGACAAACTTAGACATTAAAACTCAGGTTGCTAAATTTCAGAAGGGTTTAGAATCACTGAAGACTTAAGAATGTAGAAAAAAGGAGCAATGATAAATTAATTATCTTGAGAAATGTTATAACCATTTGGTTACATTTCTCTTAAAGATCTGTAACAAGCTAGAGAGATTACAACCAGATGTCATTTTGTTGCAAAAAACACATATTTTACCCAATGAACAGAGAGGATATAGAAATTGAATGGGACAAATTTATATTAGTAGTTGTTAGGTAACGTTCATGGTAGATATTTTCATAGAATCAAGGTAATCAAGTCCAACCCTCTGCACATTGCAGGATTCACTACACCATTCCCATTATATGTGATCCAAATCAAATCAAATCTTTATTATGGTCATAGACCAGCATAAATATGTGATTCATTTTGTTTGATAACTCTAAAATGTATGTGGAATGTGAGTATTATGATACTAAATGTTATAATGTATGGTTTTTTTTTATAATTTATGTTTTTTTAAATTAAATTTCTAGGCCATCCATCTCCAAACAATTTTATTATTTTGATTATCAAAGTAGTTAACTTTAACAGTGCCTTGATTAACTTATATGTCCCTACAAAGAATACTTCAGATATTTCATACTTTTTTTCCCCAAAATTATATTCTTTCAATTATCAGTATATAATTATAGCTGGAGATTTCAATGCCATTTTACATTCTCATATACAAATACTGGCCCCACAAACCCCTACTTTTCTGAAAAATTGAAAAGAATTACAAGCATATAGCTTAGGAATATAAATTGATAATTATGTGCCATTTATTAAATCCAAAACAAAGAGATTATACTTTTTTTCTTTGTGCACATAAAAACAATTTTAGATTGGAGTACTTCTTGATTTCTTCTGATTTGTTAAATCAAACTGTAGATTCTTCAATTGCCTCAATTGTGATATCAGGCCACATTCCAATGACTTTTACACTGAAACTTAAAAACTATAAACCTGCTAATTCTAGTTGGTATTTGAATATTTCCTTAACAACAGATCTTTCCTTTGTAGAATAGATCACATAGAAAAAAAAATGTTTACATATTCGTGCACGTGCGCGCACACACACACACACACATATATGCTATGGAACACATTTAGGGCATATAGTCATGAATGCCCAATAGTTTTCATCTCTGTAAAAATGTATGTAGATATTTAAGCACTACAAAATTACTTTTCGTAACAAAAAAATAAAATGTTTGTTAAAAAATTACTTTTGTCCTATGCCAGAAACCAGATGAATCTCATAAAGCATTTATGGCAACTAGGGTTAAATTGGAGCAATTACATTCAGAACAACTGGAATATTCTTTGAAATACATCAATCAGAAAGCTGAAAAGCTCTTAGCTCATTGGTTGAAACAACAAAATCAGTGAAATCTTACTTCTGGTATTCAGACCAATAATGGCCAATTATAAACTTATGCAGAATCTATTAACAGATTTTTAAATACACACAGACACACACACACACACACACACACACAGAGACGCAGAGTTATATAAATTGCAGACATCTACAATCGGACAGCAAAATATTAATTTCCTGGGAGACATTGAAATGGAAGAGATTTCTCAAGAACATAACATTAAATTGGCACAGCCATTGTCACTACAAGAAATTATAGAGATAATCAAATCTATGAAACTGGGAGATAATCCTGGTCCCCCAATTTTCCAGATGAATGGTGTAGAATTTTTATAGATTTATTGGCATCTGTATTATTAGAAGTTTATCATGCGTCATTAAATCTTAGTAAATGTTCTCCATTTCATACCATCCATACTATGGTAATATTAAAACCAGAGAAAGATCCTATTAGATATGCAATATCTATAATTAGATATTATAGACCAAATATTAACAGCAACATTAGCTAGGAGATTACAGACTGTAATACCATCCATAATTTATCCATCTGAGTCTGGATTTACAAAAAATATTTGTTTGGTAATTAATATTTTGGATATAGTGACAGATAAATTAAAATCAGCTGCTTTAATCTTTTTAGATGTTGAAAAGGCCTTTGAGATGGTTTATACCAAAACTTGATTTACAGTGGGGGAAAAAAGTATTTAGTCAGCCACCAATTGTGCAAGTTCTTTAAAAATCAGACCATGTGATTTTCTGGATTTTTTCCCCCCATTTTGTCTCTCATAGTTGAGGTATACCTATGATGAAAATTACAGGCCTCTCTCATCTTTTTAAGTGGGAGAACTTGCACAATTGGTGGCTGACTAAATACTTTTTTGCCCCACTGTATACCTAGTTTTTAAAGTGTGTTTCAAAATATATGGTTTCCTTACATCTTTTGTACATTGGATTACAACTGATATCTCTTCCCTATCACCCAAACTATCACAAACAGCTTTGGTTTTGGACCTATTAAGCTATACTGTGACATCATCAGGAATGCCTTCTGTCTTTGGATTAGGCAAGATCAAGATGTTGAAGATTATGCTAATGATGGATACAGAAGACATATTTTTTAATATGTTGATAATTTGGCTATTTTGGATCAAAACTATCCTTAAACAATAGTTTTAAATTGGGTTTCATGACTTGTATGGATTATATAAAATATTTGGAAATATATTTTTCTCAAAATACAGAACCCATAAGCCAATCGCAATATATTTTATTACATTTTTTTTCAAAGAAAATGTTACCATTACTGTTCAAAGGTCACAGGTCAAATGAGTAAGGAAGTGTTTAGAAAAAATGACATCCGAACATTTAATGCAATTTATATAAGAAATTGTCTATGAGACCTCACTTTTGGTATACTGTGTATACATGATATATTGAATTAAATATATCTAAATTACAATGTGCATTTGTGTATGTATGTATGTATGTATGTATGTATGTATATATATATATGGTTAAAATTACCATTGAGTCTCTGAGAGAAGATGAATGCAATTAAAATGAATATTACATTTAGACAGATATAAAAGATTTATCCCCATAGGTATAAAGAATACCAATAATAGTAACATATATATTTTAAACAAGATTCAATAGGTCCTTTTACATTCTAACTCATAACTTTCTCTAACAAGTACGGGGTGAAAGATTTATCCTCATATGAATAAATCTTTACATCATCTTGCAATCCTAGTAAAAAAAAAAAAAAAGATTCCAATAATAACAACCAAAATCAGTTATACAATTTAACCCTAGTCAGATAAGTCCACTTTGAACTCCTTTTTTTTTCTCTTCTTCTTAAGAGGCTTAATCTTCAGTCACTTCTTCAAATAAAGTCCCACATAGTGATTTCTTATCATTTTCTCCCTGTCTGTTTTCAGTAGCAACTTCAGAGATTTAGTACTTGTCTTCTGTGGATCCAAAATAAGATAAGTCTCCAAATCACTTTTCTGATTTATAATCAGTATTTCTCTTTTAATTGTTAAAACATCAGCCAGCATAGTTTGTATATCCATTACAACTTCTTTCTCCATGTCACTCTTGTAGTCAAATATTTTTAAATCCATTTTCAAATCCACAACATATTTTTCTGTAGCTTCCATATCTCTTTTATAGTCTGGCAATTCTTTACAGTCTATTTTAAAATCCCTATTCAAATCATCCTCAGCTTCTCTTTTATCCAGTAGAATCTTTTCTTCTATAACCTCTGTTAGATCCAATTTTGAAAATAAGTTCTGAACATGTTGTTCCCAGACAGATTTAATTTATTCTATAGTAAAACAATGTTACTCCATTGTGTTAGGAACTATCTTTTCCTTTGGTTGGTGTGGGTCTTCTGGGCTGTCTTTTCCTTTAATTGCTCTCTGGTTCCCTCTAGTTAACCTTCAAAGCCCAGTCTTATCTTTTGTTTATTTTCAGAGCCGAAACTTTCTCACAATAAGTTTTCTTACAGTTAATTCCAAAATCATCTGCAGTATTTTTACAAAATTTAAAACAGTCCATTAAAAAAAAGAACCCTATTCTTTCAAATCCATCTGGCCCCTTAACTGTCCACAGCCAACATTTTTAACTCCCTTTCACTGTTTTCCAAAAGTTGAATTTTTTCTTTTTAATCTTTAAGTTTACTTAAATCTTCTTTCTCCCAGGATAGAAGGAAATTCTCCTGGTGTACAGCAACTTGCCTTTCAGAAGATTTTTAATTTCCAACTAAATTGCTAATAAATAATTTCTGATATTAATTAAAAGAAGAAGTGAAAGCAAATCTAGTGTCTTTAGAACCACAGCATGGGCTGGATGTTCCCTGCAACTCCCAGAGTGCTCAATCCACTGGAGATCACTAAATTGCAATATCTTCACAGGGAGCCTCTGTAAGGAGTACTTATGGGTGATCTAGTCATCTCCTTTATCCAGAGATGGTTCTGAAGAGCTGAACTTTTTGCTGGCTTCTGTAAACTGCTGCGGTCTTTGGCTCCACAAAAACAGAACAGTCTTCAATCCATCACTACTCCTCCGGAAGTCCCAATGTTGCGGAATAATCCTAATTTGAAGGATAGTAGAGAAAATGTTTTATTGGAAACCCTGGGCCAAGCATGGGATTAATACCTTCAGGGAATTGTTTTATAATGGTTATTTTAAGGATTCTGAGAGGCTACATTCTGACTATGACTTAATGTGAATCATGTGCTTGGCAGTATATACAATTAAAACATGTACTAACTAAAGAAAGTGGTCCGGACATTTTAGCAGCTTCAAAGGTACCTGGAATTCTAGAATCTCTAAGAGATGATATGTTCAAAAGGAAACCAATAATTCAATTTTATATAAAACTGTTTTTAAGGTGAAGATTAATATTAGTAATGTATATGAAATGTGGAATTATGACTTAAGGATGAAGTTAATTATTCAAAAAAAAAATTCATGTTTTTTGGATTCCTCAAAGAACATGCTGTGATTATAAGAAATTTGAGGGTTCTCTGACTCATATCAGAGTCCAATCATGACTCTTCTTCAGTTTCAAGTTGTAAGATATGTTCATAATGCCTTGGTAAAAATAGAACAAAAATGTAAATGTGATGCTGAATTATACTGCTCAAAATATGGAAACTGACATTTCCTGAAAAGCTCTAGCTCTATCAAGCCAGAGATTCAGTAAAGAGAATTATTTTCTCAGTGCAAGAAGAATGTTATAGAAGAGAAACAGCAGGTAAAGAGAATTATTGGAAAATAGGAAAATCAGGAATTATTGGAAAATCATCAAGGGGAATATAAAATTAAATTAAGAGGGCAACTAATGGCAGAAAAATATAGTTGTCAATGATTTTCCAAATTACAGTTATCACAAAGATTAAAAATAGATAAAAAGACTTATGGTATGGAGCAAAGTAAGACAGAATTTGAAGTACAATTGTGTGCCAATGATGAACATGTAATTGCTAAAATGTATAAACTTTTGTTGAAATTTGAAACAGAAGAAGAACAGGTTAAAGAATGTATGATAAAGTGGGCTAAGAATTTTGGTTATAATATACAGAAGGATCAATGGGAAAATATGTGGTTAAAAGGGTTGAAATTTACATTATACTATGATGTTAAAGATAATTTTTATAAAATGATGTATTGTTGGTACATGACACCAGAAAATTATTTAGAATTATTGGAAATGTGAACAACATGAAAGGACATTTTATCATGCTCAGTAGACATATAAAAAAGCTAAAAAAAAATTGGATTCAAATACATACATTGATGCAGAGGATTTTAAAGGTTAATATTCAATTGAAGCCAGAACTTTTCCTTTTACGACTGATGGATAAATAGTTAGAAAAAAGCCATGGAAGATTATTTCAATGCAGGTAGTCCTAGACTTAGAACCATTCATTTAATGACCATTTGAAGTTACAACAGCACTGAAAAAAGTGTTTTATGACCAGTCTTTACACTTACGACCATTGCAGTGTCCTTGCAGTTACATGATCAATATTCAGGCGCTTGGCAACCAGCATGTATTTATGATAGTTGCAGTGTCCCAGGGTCACATGACCGCCATTTGTGACCTTCCCATGGGGCTTCCAACAAGTAAAGGCAATGGAGAAGCCAGATTCACTTAACAACTGTGTGATTCATTTAACAGCCGTGACAAAAAAGGCTGTAAAATCAGTCACGACTCACTTAACAACCACATCAACAATTTAGCAACAGAAGTTCCATCCCAGTTGTGATCGTAAGTTGAGGACTACCTGTATATGATTACTGCAGTAATTACTATATGCACAAAGATGGAAAGTTTTGGCATTACCCACCATGGAGGAATGGTTGGTAAAATTGACAGAACTTGCTGAGATGGACAAACTGACTTATTTGATTAGAGAAAGGACAATATCTACGTTTATTGGTGACTGGAAACACCTCATGGGCTTTTTGTGTAAAAATTGAAAAAAATGATCTTGTGATTTATGGTTTTGATGATTAGACAGGATAGATTATAGAAAGAGGAGAGTCCTGATGTAACATTAGAGAGGTTAAAATATAACTCTTGTGAAAAATATTGGAAGCTACTTCTTTATACCTTTATATCTTTCCTTACATCTTTTTCTTTTTTTCTACTTCTACTTTTTTTCTTATTGCACTTCTAGCTTTTTCTGTTATTTCTCTCTTTTTTGTTTTTTCTAACACTGTTCTATTTTAGTTTGTGTTCGTTCATATTATTGTTGTTAAAACTTTCAATAAAAATTATATTAAAAAAAGTAAAGAGAATTATTTTACCTAGATGGAAAGAAATCTGCACTACTGATATTAAAAAATGGATTCAAAATATGTGTTCTATCAATTATTGAAACATCTTTATATTCTAAAAATAAAACATAGCAATATGTTTCTTTATTTAATAATTTAATAATTGTTGAATATAGATTTAGTAATAAGTTTAAGAGTTGAATTAATTTTATATTAATATTATATAGGTGTTTTTTTTGCTTTTTTTTTCCTGTTTCCTTTTTTCCCTTAAGTTTTTGTTTATGTTAATCACTGTAATGTATGTATACTTTCAATGTACCATCACTGATGTATTATTTTTTGTTTGTTATAGTTCACTAATAAAAGCCTGTAATGTGTTTAAAAAGTAAAAAGCTCCAATTCCAAGTAAGTGGAGAAGTTATAGTAGTACCAGATTAGCTTCCTGGACTCAGAAATTCACAGGGATGGTCACTGTAGCCATAAAAATTTTTAAAAAGAAAAAAGATATCTGCTACTTGGGAGGAAGACTCTGACAAATATTAAAATGCAGAGATATCAGAAGTACATACTGTCAAGGTTGTGGTTTTCCCAATTGTAATATACAACTGTGAAAGCTACAACATAAAAATGCTAAAAAAGAAAAACTGAAGTCTTTGAGTTGTGATATTGTATAACATTTTTAGAGTCCCTTGAACTGCAAGAAGAACAAATCATTCAGTACTAAATAACGTAAAACCAGACTGCTTATTGGAAAGCATGATAGTGAACCTAAAGATTAAATATTTTAGACATATAATGCAAAAGCAAGAGCCTTTGGAGAAGTTCCGGATGCTTGGAAACACTGAAGGCAATTGAAAAAGAGGCTGACTGAAGACAAGGTAGCAAGATGCTACCCTGATGACACAACCATGAGCTTATAAAACTCAGTGATGGAGTTATCACAACCAGTCCTAGCAAACTGATGTCCTTTGGGTCAGGAAAAGTCAGAGGTGATTGACTGACTGATTGATTGATTGACTGATTGATTGAATAACAACAGCAGTCTTAAAAGAGACCTAAAGTCAAGGAGCAAAATATATATATATTGTGGTGGCACTACAGAAAACTAGCAAAGACATAGTGTTGTGTGCTCTTTTTCCCCTTTGCACATTTAAAATATACTTGTATAGGAAGGGTTACTCAGCTGATATAATGTGTAGCTCGCAAGCTCTGTAATTCTCAATGTGGTGAGCTTAGAAAAAATTATTTAGCAAGCTTCGTGGATTGCATCCCTGTATTGGAAATCACTCTCACCATTGAGCCTTTTATCTGTCTTCCTACTTGTAACAATTAATATAAATACAATAGCATGAGCTCCTCTGATTTAACACCTGTTAAGGAAGGGCAGCAGTGGCTGCACACTAGAAACATTTCCAATAAAAATATTCTTAGCAAAAGGTCAACTGTCCAAGTTCCCAAGATATGTCATCAGACCATCCCCAGGTGTTGTCTACTAGAGATGTGGTGGGGGGGGGGGGTTGGGGGGGTTGCCTTTGGTAGTTTTGTCTCCTGGCAACTGCCTGGAAAAGTCCCTGCAGTTTTCTTGACAAGGTTTTTCAGTAGTTTGCCATTGCCTCCTTCGTAGGGCTAAGAGAGAGGCTGGCTTTGTGCCTAAGGTGGGACTAGAACTCACAGTCTCCTAGTTTTAGCCTGATGCCTTAACCACTAGACCAAACTGGCTCTCACTAGAAATGATGCCATATTTAAAATATCACTGGCAGATGGTCAAATATCTGATGTGTTGTGACCAAGTCACTGACAAGATCTGCTACCAAGCCATCTTCAGATGTTATTGTTTATACTTCTTGTCCCTTAGGAAAAGTATAAAAAGGTGGCAAAGGCCCCAGACATGGAATTTCAGTATAGTCCCAAAATGCCAGTTCCAGTGGGTCCACCTTCTGCCACACACAAACACAAACACATACACACACATACACACACACACACAAACCACTAATAAACTTGCACAATTAAGCTTACATGCCATGGCTGCAAATCTTTTCATAGTTCCCTTAGTGATGGTGACTTTTTAATTAATAGAGTCCATCTGTAAAATGCATTGAGGCCTTCAGCCATCTGAAATGCTATCTTGAATAAGAAATGCAATTACTTTTGGAAAGAAATTGTACAGTTTAAATACCTAGAGACAGGTAATACCTACAGATAATCAAATAAAAGAGAGGACCTATGTAACTTCTGCTTGATTATTTTCCTCAGCCTGATTTCATCCTTTGTATCCCAAACAATAATAAAATCTATAAACTTAATATCACCTTATTCCCAGCCAAAGATGGGAGTATCTATCATTTAACCAGCATTCTAAGAGATGATACTTACACTGTATGCTTACACTGAAAAGAGTCCTGGGGTTTCACACATCTGTGAAACATAATTGCTAGGGAATTTACTGTATTCATCTAAGCAAGCTTCAATAGATATCATACACTGAAATAGCTGATCCTTCCCAGCCTTTCAGAAACAGTTTTCCCCAATTTATTTGAAGAAAAGAGTCTCAGATATATTAAGAAGTGAAAGCATTATTTTCTCTATTAAGATGGTGACATGTTTTGCTGATAAATTTCCCTATAGCAAGTTACGCAAGCAAAGAGAAAGAATCTTTGAAAACAGAAGTCAAGCTGCAATTTAAGAGACCTGAATCACATTTCTTGGGCATGCAATCAATTTTGCAGTACCCTCTAACTATTTTAAAAGAAAGCCTATTATTTAATTTACTGTACATATTCCATGAACCAGTGCCTATTGTTCTCATCTGTTTCAGCCCAAGGCTTCAGAAGGCAGAGGTTTAAATCTCATGTCAGGGGCAAAGCACGTTTCATTTAATAGCACCATAGGATGACTACAAGGGATGTCGTGGATCTGATTAGATATTAAATCAAGATAAACACTAATGTTCTAGACATGTCAGTCTAGGCACACAAACAACACCAACAGGGGAACAGAGAAACATGTGGCTTGAACTCTAGCTAAAGTTGGTATATAAGAAAGACAGCAGTAAAAAGTAAACACAAAAATATTCAGTGACATCAGTACTATAATAACTAATGCCACAAGAGAAGAAAGACAAGCATTTTATTGGTAATGTTATTATATCTTTTCATTTAAATTGTACAGGTACGGAAACATTTTTATAGATTATGTTATCTTCAACATTGGTCCATATTAATATTGGAAAACATTCCACCTTCTTCAAGTGATATGAAACATTATCTGGAATCCTAAAGACATTTGATAATGAAAACATCCAACTGTTGAGATGAATAAGAGATTTGCTCTAGATTTCGGCCTTTAGAGCCACTACCCTTCCTTTAAATTTAAGTCAGAACATCATAGAAAACTGAGCAGAACATCTGCTGATGGTTCTTAAATGTTTTAAGTTCTACTAAATTTATTGTTTTATTGACATTGCAACTGGGCACTTTTTGCCTTCCATATATGGATAATACTGAATATTGCCAGAACCAGTATTATGGCAAATGAGTGGCAACAGAGTTGAGATGTTCTATGAGAGTTATGCTAAACTGCCTCCTCCCTCTCTTTACTGTGGTCAGTGTGTTTTTAACGTTGCTGGTATGGTGCATAAAACCGAATGACTTTCATCAACAACATCCCAGCATAACAGCAGCAACCAGTTTAGAGTTATAGGCATCTGCCTTTCGGGGTTATAATCCTTTTCTCAGTTTTTGGAATAAACCTTACTAAATTCATTTATAAGTAAATCTAATTATGATAAAGCTATCAATCTAAATATTGAAGAAAAAAATAGAACAAACTGATTTCTACATTCTCTAAAGAATTTCAAACAGATGTTGACCCGCCTATGACCATATACACTGTGGTCTAATAGGAATGGCACAATATTTTAATTGCTGTCATGGAAAGTGTAATAGGAAAATTTCATTCTAGCATCAACAATGGAATCTCCAGTGTATGAAATGTTGACTTGCAGGAAGAACCCTGCTATGAACTTCCTTGGTTGGATTAGAGAAGTATATTTTAAAACAGATGTGGATAGGCTGCACTGCCAAAGTTCAGCAACATAGTGGCCAAATTTGGCAGCAGAATGTTTTCTTTTTTCCCAAAATGAAGGGTGGAAATTGGAGGGAGAGAGATGAGCTTCTCCCATTCTCATATTTTCAAACTCCCTCCAAATACCCCAAAACAAAGAAAACTATGTGCTGAAAAGTTTTGTCCCTGCCCCTTTGGATGACATCACTTCATTACCAAATATTTGAAATCCTGGAACAAGTCAGGCAGCTTAGTTGCAGCCCCAGAAGTTACCCAGGGCTGTTTTAAAAGACTGCATTAAGTACAGTTGGGGGAGGGGGGAGGGGTCAGACACAGCGTCAGACATGATCAGTCACGGAGACTTACAGGATTATACTAAAGGTCAGACAAATAGTTTGAGAGTTAAGGATAATGAAAAAAGGTATGGGTTTAAGAAAGCTAGAAGATCACACAAGACAAGAAAACCAGATAAAATATCAGCAACAGAATAATCAGAATTATCTAGGTGTGGCCCTGCCTAAACAAATTATATTAAAAGAGTGAGACATAAATTACACAGTAGTACCTGTCCCCCATCCTTCCCCTCCACCCCTCCAGCCCAGATAGTTAGCATTTGTGGAGCTGATGAAATTAATTGGCCAGCTAATTAAAGGGTTAATCATATCACTTAAGGTTTGACCATATATGGAAAAAAACCCTAAACATGAAAGACTGTGAAATCAGAAAGTCCATTGAAGCTCCAAATCACCTTTGAACCTTTCCAAAATGATTTGAAGATGTCTGATCTGACTCAAAGATCTGATTCAATCACAGCTCCTTCAAATCAAATAATAGTTTAAAAACTTCATAAAGCCCTATTGTTTATTCACTGATGTGTAATTCAAATACATTCTTTGTGAAACTGTAAAATCATGGATTATACAAATTTAATCACATTTAATTAATTTATTGTCTGTTAAAAGTAGTGAGTGGCATATTTGTTTGGTTGCTTTATTAACTCAGTTTATATATTCCAGGTAAATCATAGACTTGATCATAGTCAGATATGACTATGGCAAGCCAAAGCCCATGTGTAGTATAACAACAGACTAAAATGACTTTGCCACACTGGAGCAAGTTTAGCGAATGACTATCAAGATGGTGAGGGGATTGGAAACCAGGTCCTGTGAGGAACAGTTAAAGGGGCTGGGTATGTTTAGTCTGCAGAAGAGAAGACTGAGAAGAAACATGATAATAATCTTCAAGAATGTCACATATAGCAGGGAATAGACTCGTTCTCTGTCACCCCAGAGGGCAGAACCAATGGGCTGAATCTTCAGGGAAGTATATTTGGGATAAATATTAGAAGGAATTTCCTGACAGTAAGACCATCAACCAGTGCAATAGTTTGCCTCATGAAGTGGTATATGCTTCTTCATGGGCAGTGCCTAACCAGAAGCCAGATAGCCATCTGTGTGCAATGCTTTAGCAGATCCTGCACTGAGCAGAAAGTTGGACTAAATGAGTTTTTGAAATTCAGGAATGTTTTATTTATTTATTTATTTATTTATTTATTTATTTATATGTCAAATTTAGATCACCGCCCAATTCCCCCACAAGGAGTGACTCTGGGCGGTTCACACACGGAATAAAAAGAAACAAATATTATTTTGTGCAAAAACGTAGTGTTATTCTGGTTATGTTTTATTAACAATAAAAAAATAGATGTTAGTAAAAATTGGGTTAGGAGATGCCTAAATTTAAGATAATATATCAAGGGTGAATGTAATACTATTAAGTAAATTTTTTTTTTTCAGGGCAAGATAAAAAAGAAACTCTTCCATGGTCTGTGAATAATGAAGGAGCCTGAAAGCTTAGTCACTGCAGTTGCAAACAGTAGCAAGTAGGAAACAGGATGGGGCTTTAGAGCCTTTCTCTGCTTAGGGGGGGGGGGGGGGGGAAGGAGAGAAAGAAGTCCACACTACCTCCCAGGAGCTGGGATGCAGTTTCCATGGCAACCTCACATCTGATTCAGAACTATTAATGGTAACCATGGCAACAAGTGTCTCACTTGCCATTTCCAGAAAATTGACAGGTATTTAGACTGGAATCATCTCACCATACCTAAAGAGGCAGGCCTAAGGCTGCACCAGGAATCACAGCAAGACTCCAGTCCATCCTGGGTGTATCATTTCACCAACAGATGGTCCAAAATGATTCCACCTGTAACTATGTTTGAGAGTGTTATGTCAGTAAATTCCCTGCTCTGTTGCTATGTTCATACTAGGGAGGGAGACAGGTTTCAAAACAGTGAGTGGCTGATTGTGGATGTAAATTCATAATCTCCAAGCATAGAGCCAACAAGAGAAAAGGAGATCCCTAAATTCATTCTCCCATCTAACACCTACATTGCTGCTTATGCTTAGATTTCACTGGTGGCAAGAAAGTAAATTTTCATGTCAAGAGAGAGGGTAAGCATAAATAGAGAAAAAGACATTTGGAGCAGAATGAAGATTGTCAGATGATGGCTTTGGGCCAGACAATATTTGGCCAATAAGTAATAGTGAAATACCTATGATTTAGTCTTTCAACATAAGTAACTGAAAGCTGCAACTGCTATTCAGGCATTTCAAGCCTCAAGTGTGTAATACTGCCCATTGCATCTTGCAGGATTAGGAGCACTTCTGTCTAACACTCATTTCCTGCAGCTCTCTCTTGACAATTCAAGGATTTCTATGGGGGGAAAGAATAATAAAAGGCATTACTGCTGACCCCTGCAAAATACAAATAGAATGATCGTTCCTCATGGCAGACATACCAACCTTACCTTTCTTCTCTACCTTGGAGGTCAGAAGGGTACACCAATCTTTGCACACCTGTCAGGATGATCGCTACTTAAATTTGCAGCTTCAGGATGAAGAGGAAGGCTTGCCACTTATTGCATTTACCAAAAGGCAGAGCTCTGAAGCTTCATCACCTTACACCAAGTCCAAATCTTGCTGACTTATTTCCAAACAAATGAGTTGAGAACTAAAATATAAAATAATATAAGGAAAAAGAACCTTGAGGGTTGTTCTCTATTCTTCTGCCAAGCAAGCAGAACCAATCTTCTTTTATTGCAATCAAATAAAAAGAGGAGGGGGGAAAGCTGCATTTATTGAAGTCATCACTAGATAAGGATCTAGAGCAGTGTTTCCCACTTTGGCAACTTTAAGATGTGTGGACTTAAGAAGTCCACACATCTTAAAGCTGCCAAGATTGAGAGTTATGGTTGCCCATGATTCTGGGCTCTTGCTGAATTGAGAAGAGCTACAGGACTCTGCATCTCCACCAGGTAAGCAGGCCCCTGCAGCTTGCACATTAGAATCTTAGAGTGACTTTAGGTAGTAATAAGCTGCTAGAAAGAAATAATGCTGTTCTTATGTTGTCAGATATCGACCCAACTGTAAATTCATCTGAGTCAGTTGGTTATATGGCTTCCCATCTAATACAGAGCCTTAAAGCAGGAAGACAAAGCTCTGATTTCTGCTGCCACTCTGCTTCTATCCAGCCTCTTCAGTGTTAATACCCCAGAAGGATAAGACAACAGAAGCAAAGAACAGAAGCAAAACAACAACAACGTGCGTTGTATAGAAATGCTTGTGGAGATAATACACACATACATGCCATATGCACTGAAAGTGCCCTGTCACTTTCAAAAGGATGCATTTAGTAAAGAATTTCGCAAACTGTAAAACTCCAAAGCACAAGCAGATAATAAACCAGCAAGCTACGATATACCTGTCAAAAGATTATCCATTTAACAGGAAGATGGAAGACTACTTCTTTGGGGGCCGGGGCGGGGAAGGTTGCACATACTTCTTGAGAAGTATACCCAATGCTGTGTATCTGTGCAGGTGGAAGCAAATGTCCTATTTAGAAACATTACATATACACAAATGTGTGTAGGCCAATACCCTTTTCCAATCTACCTAGTCAATACTGTTTACTCTGGTTGGCAGCAGCTCTGGAGCATTGCAGCAGAAGTTTTTCATATCAGGTGCTACCCAATCTTTTTTCAACTGGGGAGTGCCAGGAGATAAGCCTGGGACCTTATTTGTGTGAAGACAAACTAAAAGGTTTGTGAACCTTTCTTATATCACAAGTGTCACTAACAACTGGTCACTATGTTGCCTTATGTACAATGTTGTTTCAGAAATACCATTTTACTAACTTTTACCATTTTACTAATTGTAACTGGGAATTTGCATCTTGGTGATAAATTTAAAAGGAAACAAAGGAACTAATGCCATTATTATTAGGGAAATAATATATTAAGTTTTCTTAGTATATGGAATTGCGTTTGCTTTTACATGCATCAAATTGTTTGGGAAAACCAGAGTGCCGCCCAGCGGTCCTGTTTGGGATCACCAGGTCCCTCCTTGGTAAGGGGGATGTGGTGGTTCATTTGCAGGGCCGCACGGAGGAATTTGCAGAGCACCTGCAGGATAAAATCGCTCAGATTCATTCCAAGTTGGACTCCAAGTGTGGTGCAGAGTCTGGGGAGATACCAGGGGATTGTTCTTGCCTAGTGAGCTGGGAACGGTTTGATCCTGTTGTTCCTGAGGAAGTGGATAGGATCCTTTGGTCTGTGAGGGCCACCACGTGTCATCTGGGCCCATGCCCCTCCTGGCTGGTGAAAGCAGCTCGGGAGGTGACATGTGGTTGGATCCAGGAGATGGTTAAGGCATCCTTGCAGGAGGGAGTGTTTCCAGCACCCCTTTAAAGAGGCGTTGGTGCACCCCCTCCTCAAGAAGCCCTCCCTGGATCCTACTGTACTGGACAACTTTCGTCCAGTCTCCCACCTCCCCTTCTTGGGGAAGGTGGTTGAGAAAGTGGTGGCTTCACAGCTCCAAAGGGTCCTGGAGGAAACAAATTATCTGGACCCTTATCAGTCAGGTTTCAGGCCTGGCTATGGAACAGAAACGGCATTGGTCGCACTTATGGATGATCTCTGGCGGGAGCAGGATGGTGGTAGTGCGACCATCCTTGCTCTCCTTGATCTCTCAGCAGCGTTTGATACCGTCGACCACGGTATCCTACTGGGACAGCTCAGGGATATGGGGGTGGGCAGCACAGTTTTGTGCTGGTTCACCTCCTTTCTCCAGGGCCGGTCCCAATCGGTGGTGATAGGGAGTGAGAGGTCCCATCCTCGACCCCTCCTTTGTGGAGTGCTGCGGGGTTCAGTTCTCTCTCCGCTCCTTTTCAACATCTATATGAAGCCGCTGGGTGAGATCATCCATCATCATGGGATGAGAGAACTATACATCTCCATCCCTGGTGAGGTAAGTGATGCCGTGTCTGCCCTCTCGCGGTGCCTGGAGGCTGTGAGGGTCTGGATGGGGAACAACAGGCTCCAGCTGAACCCTGGCAAGACGGAGTGGCTGTGGGTTAATGGCTCCTCTGTATCCGGGACGTTGTCATCGTTGGTTCTAGATGGGGTAGCACTGCCCCAGACAGACCCAGTGCATAATTTGGGGGTCCTCCTGGACTCACAATTCCTGCTCGAAGAGCAGGTGGCAGCCGTGGCCAGGAGGGCTTTTGCACAGCTTCGGGTTGTGCACCAGTTACGCCCTTTCCTGGATCGGGATGCCCTGCGAACAGTCACTCATGCCCTCGTTATCTCCCAGATAGACTACTGCAATGCGCTCTACATGGGGCTACCCTTGAAGAATATCCGGAAGCTTCAGCTGGTCCAGAATGCGACCGCGCAAGCAATTTTTGGGGCCCGAAGAAGGACCCATATAACACCTCTGCTCCGTGAGCTGCATTGGGTACCGGTTTGCTTCCGGGTCCCATTCAAGGTGTTGGTTATCACCTTTAAAGCCCTACATGGCATGGGGCCAGGTTACCTGAAGGACCGCCTCGCCCCCACGATCTCAACCCATCCCACCCGATCTCACAGAGAGGGCATGCTTCGGATCCCTGCGGTAAAAGAATTTTGATTAGCAGGGTCCAGGAGGCGGGCCTTCTCTGTTGTGGCCCCCGCCCTTTGGAACATCTTGCCTCCAGAGGTGAGACAGGCCCCCTCACTCCAGGCCTTTCGGAGGGATTTGAAGACCTGGCTCTGCCATCTGGCCTGGAGCGGGGAGGGAGAATATCAGAAATGGGGTTGGCTGGCCCCTTAGCAGCCTGGTGTGGCCCCTATCGGCCTCTTGGATTTTTTAGCTTTTTTATGTTTCTAATGTTTGGTTTTTATAACTTTTAATTGTATTTATGTTTTTAGTGTGTTGTAAGCTGCCCAGAGTCCCCCATTGTGGGGAGATGGGTGGGGACAAGTTAAATAAATAAATAAAATAAATAAATAAATCTCATAATGCAATATGAATCTAACTGTATATTGCAAATATTCAAAAGCATCTGTGTCCTCAGAGCTGTAATTGTGATCTATTTGTGTTTGTCCTTGTTTCATCAAGCAAGAGTAGTTCAGAATATTTCTAATTTTGAAAGTAATCCACATAATATGGATATATTAATGGTGCATATTCTGAAGAGACAGCTTGTGAGCCCACACAAATGCGAAAAAACTTTTCGATTTGATTTTCATTGCAGCATCCTCAGGGACATGAGAGTTATTGACCTTACAATCAGCAGTCTCTTTGTACAATATTGAGCATTGCTCTAAGTTAAAAATAATAAGTACTTAACAAGAGTTTCTTTGACATTAACCTAGCAACTTTATTTCTGCAACTGAAGTGACCTTTCAGATGATTTGCACAGTCCTATTATTTGTATTATTTATTGCTCTTCAAAATCAAAATGTAAAAAAATAGAAATGAAAAATACAAGCATAAACTGTAACTTAGATTCAAAAGATTACAAGAACCAAACAAGCAAGAATGTATATTTAATTGCCATTTTCTTGTTTTCCTAAAGGTTACGCAAATTTTGTGCCACTCTCAATATACAGTTGATTAGCATCTTTGAGAAAAGTTCTCAGACAAATTTCCTCAGAAGGAAAAGGAAAAGAACTAATATTAAATCAAAAGGACACAGAATATCAAGAAAATGTCCAGATATTTCTATGCAAAGAATGTAAAACATTTCCTTTCCCCAGACATTCCTTCCTCACCAAACTAGTGAAATCTTGTAAGATTATTTAAACCATCACATGACACTCACGGTATCAGCAAGGTCTTATGAAACTTCAGTAAGTTCTCATGTGAGATCTTATTGAAATTTCACAATAGGTGGCAGCTGATAGAGAAAGTTGGATTTATATACAAAATTTTATTTATTTATTTATTTATATTTCAAATTTAGATACTGCCCATCTCACAAAAAAGTGACTCAGGACGGTAAATGATAAGGAATCTGCATAGATACCTAAAAAGCAGATCAGAGGAAACAGAAGTATTGCTTACTGAGGTATCATCTTGGAACTGAAGGGAAATATATCTGTTTTAAACTCTGTGTATTGTAATATACTGTAAATACAGATGCCAGTCAATGTGGTGTTGGATTGGCACTGGGGAGATCCAGGTCCAAATCTACGTTCAGCCACAAAAGTGACTTGGGGCCAGTCATTCTTTCAGGATTTCTCTGTGAGGAAAAATAAGAGGAGAGTGTGCTATGCTGTATGTGCCAATATGAGCTACTGAATAAAAGCCAGGATATAAACCTAACAAACATATAAATGAAGCTATGAAACAATAGTATATTGAGAAAAGCCTCAACTCCAAAAGGCTACTATGGGAAATTTATGATCAACTATACCATGGATTGGCAGCCATTGAATGGCCAGGAGCCCCAGTGGGAGGGCCAAGGAATGCAATGGGAAGGGTGATAATGAAACATGGATAATGTACATCACACGCATGGCTTTTTCCAGATTTTGGGAAGAGTTAGATTTTTTTTTTAAGTTTCTCTGTGCGATATATTGTTGCACTTATATAGCACTTTTTCTGCATTTCCTACCTTGAAGTGATAGGAAATAATTATAATAATTTTTGGCAGTTGCACCACCAACATTTGGTAGTACAGAGAGGCAGACTGAGTGCATAAAATGTGGCCCCCATTCTATTCCACATTTTTAGGGTGTTTTTTTTCCCCCCAGAAATCCTTAGTATGCAGAGTTTCCATTAAATTCCTTTAAATCCAGTCACTTAACTTCCAAGAGAATTGTATAATCCTCTAAACCATTCAGAGACTCATAGCTTTTGGATAATCCTCCAAACATGAAATGTTCTTTTGTGGATCAGAATAGTTATGTATTTATTTATCTACCTGAAGTACCCAGCAGTAGCTGTAGGAGATGACCTGCAACCAAGATGACACAATGCAAAACTAGCTTTTTTTCCCCTTCTACAACACTTGTAGCAAACACTGGGAAAGAAGAAGGGCAGGGAAGTGCTGGAAGTTTGTGGAAGAAGTTGTTGTAGCTAAATAAAGCCTCTAGGGAACACAAAGATTTCAGAAGATGTGAGAGAGCCAGCCAGCTGAGGGATGTGAGCAGGTGGGAAAGAAAGCTGCTGAGAAAGCAGTGCTGCAAAAGCTAATAAACCTTGCCTGTCAGAAGAACTATATGACAGGCAGACAGGCAGAGGAAAGACTCTCTCTTCTTTCAGTTCATTAAAGCCTGACAACTGTCTAGCCTGGCTTCCTTCTTTAATACTCTTGCATTCCACCAAAGGAGCAAAGAAGCAAGACGGCAACAGTGGAAAGGAGTAAGGGAAGTTGGCCTGAAGTGTGTGCAGGGCAGATGAGAAAATGGCACACAAAGGAAAGAAGAGACTGAGAAATACCCAGACAGCAACCAATAGCACGAAAAAAGTCAGGGGAACAGCAAAACAATTATCCTTCATTTTGCACCAGGAGAAGATGGTAGAGATATAAGTACACTTTTAATCAAGAATAGATCTGCTGCTTTGAGAAAGGGAGACTCTGTTTTCCCTTCAACACAAGCTATATCAATTGCTTAGGAGAAGCAGCATTTGCCCTCCTCCACACCAGTTAAAAGGACTAGCCTTAGTGCCAGCAGGTACAAAACAATAGAGGGAATAGAAAGGAAAGGCCGCATTCCACTACATCAACTTCCAGTGCTGCAGTGGGTGGGTGGGTGGGTGCGTAGAGAAAGGGGGAGAGAGGTGGGGGAGAGAGAATGGTAGATAAACGGTCAGACAGACAGGGGTTCCTCAAGGATTCAGAATGTCTTGGTAGTTCAGCCTGATTAGATTGTTCCCAAGAATTCAGCCACAAACAACACCCTGAGAGAGACCTAGTGTTAACCTCCACTGTTCTGTTCATAACAGCAAGTTTATTATTAAAATGTCAATAACAATGAATTAAAGTTAAGATTTTTAATTAAACTAATTTAAATAAATAAATATGCTAATTAAAGTTTAACTAATTTATTATCAAGCTTTCATGGATCACAGACAATTTCATCACATTTGTGGAAGATAGTCTTGGAAAATACATACAGACACATTTGTTGCCTGGGTGGTCGGGGTATTGGTAAAATAAAGGGTGAGTAACAGATTTACCTGTGGATTGTGATAATTAAAAAAGCAATAGTGTTGCTTTTTGATGCAGACGTTCTGACACTGATGAGGTGGTGCTTCGCATATGTAGAGCTATTAGAAAACGTAGTCTCTGTTTATTCCATAAGAAGCTGTGTGAAATCTCCTGATGAATTCAGACATTCAGGTATGAGCATAATCTTTGTCAAAGAGGTCCACCTTGAGGTCAGTGACAGAGCATCCGTTGAAGCTGAAATGTTTCCCCCAGTAGATTACAGATATCTCCATGAAGATTGATCGGTTTATTCAGCATAAAGTATACCAGAATGTTGCTGACGCATAATGGCATATTCACATTTTTATCCCCATTTTCCTGCATAAGACAAATTTTATTGGTAGAATTGGATACATTCCCCCCTCACCATCCAGTTCTGGGTCCATGACACTATCTTGTCTGCTTTCCCATGGCTGAGCCTTAATAGGTAAAGGAGAGAGAGGGCCTTCTCAGTGGTTGCACCCAGAATGAAAAATACTTTATTCCGTGAAATTTGTGTAGCTCCCTCTTTTGCTGCTTTTACTGATTAAATATTTCTTCTTCAAATTAATTATTAAAAATGCCTATGTCAAGGAAAAAGAAGCACTAGAATGTAGCATGGAACTTCATTTAAAAGTCTTTAAAACCAGCATAAAATACAATAAAAAATGAACACTTTCAAATAAAAACCTCTCTATATGCCATCTGGAAAAGACAGAGCCAGTTAGACATTCTTTACCAATAATAGCTAATAGAATCTGCGATCTAAATAGATGATATATGGCAGGCATTTATCTACTGCCAAAAAGAGGAGATGCATTTTTGAGAAAATGAAAGACGATACTAATTTGTATTAAATTTGTATATTTAACTGTATGTGTATAGATGAAGGTATCAAATAATTACATGATTTAAACAATTATACATTTTACCAGTGTGGAAAAGGCTGAGAAAGAAGGGGCATGTACTTGTCCAAACCTTCTTTTGGTTACCTTTTATTTAGACTTGGAGTAGACAGCTCTTCAAATAAATTAAGGACAGGCATATTATTATTATTATTATTATTATTTCTATTATTATTATTATTATTAATGATGATGATGGTGATGATGATGATGATAATGATGATTGATGATGATGGTGATGGCTTTAGGGAGGGTAGGGAAATAGGCAGGTCTCGGCAGATACAAGCAGATATTATAATGTTACCCAAATAAATAGGAAAGGCCATTTTTACCTGTTTTTTCCCTCTTTACTTCTAAAAATAAATAAATAGCTGTATTAAGCCTCTGGAGGTTTAACATGCCAATGCTGCATTTTCTGCCTCAAATCAGCCAGAAATTGCATGATGGCTATTTTATGATTTACCTCTGAATTTTTACAAACTTAGGAAATTCCAGAAAATATGGAAAAAATATGGTCTGGTAGGTACAGACAACTCACAGGCTATGGGTTTTCTATTGTTGACATAGATCATGGGTTCAAATAGAGGTAAATCCTCTATAAAGTAGATGATTAGTATTAAATCAGTGAGACCTTCCAACTATCCCTCAATTGCAAATTTAATGGAATTATAAAATGAACATCCGTAGGCAGCTAGAGTCCTGTGACACAGAGGACAAGTCGAATTTAGAAAAACATACAGTCATAAATATAAAAGAAAAACAGAAAACACCTATTAAGACTATGTATGATCACTACCTTCAGGAAACTGAAGTTGTCTCAGTTGAAATATATATTAAGAGAAATGATAGATGGATCACCCTTCTTAACAGTTTACCATAGCCTTACCCAATGCAGTGCTATCATGATGTGCTGGAACTACAACTCCTATAATTCTTGTTGGCCCTGCTGACAGGATCTTAAAATCTAAATACATCTGAAGGACACCGGGGAAGGCTGATATGGTATATTTGGGGGGAAAGCTGAGGTGATTCTGATTCTGATTTCTCTGATGCCGCAGGAGAAGAAGGCAAAGTTATCGTACTCCTGCACTGTATTTCTCAGATTCAGGTCTAGCTGTATATTTCCTAAACATCAAGATCCAACCGCAGCAGTAAACTCTAGATGAAAATTGTACTATATCAGTTAGATCAACCTCTCCAGACTGTCAATTTCCTGATGTTCTGGAGCTGGAACTTTCATAGCTGTGCTCGCTGGAGATTATAGGAATTCACCCTAAATATCCATAAGATGTTAGGCTAGTGAAGTCTGGATCAGACAAGTGAAATTCAGGCTAGATGGAAGAAAAATCTATTTCTTCAAGCCCAAAGCTCACAGGCTCATGTTATTACTTGGCAGAAAGAGATTTGAGATGGCTGCCAAGTTCCTCAATCTTTAGCCCGTTTCCTACTTTCCTTGCTATTGTACATTTTCCATGTTTTCTTTTAAAGTAAATTCCCCTTTCCTTCCCATTTCCAGTGGCAGTTCTTCAAGATTTTGTCCTTTATTACATGCTATTCTTCTGCTACACAGTAGCTCTTATCCACCTGTCAATTTTTTCAGTAGCACCTACATAGACATACATCTAGTTGAGGAAGTACATTAAGGTCCAGGATATTTCTTAAATAAACAAATCTACCCTAGGTTTCTCACCATGCAACATTCCCAGCATCTAGCTTTATCATAATATAACCAGCTGCTGAATTCCAGGGCTTCAAATCAGCTGCTTTTCACTAGAGCAGCTATTCGCATCTGGGAGGAAGCTAAGATGTCTTGGTAAGCATAAGAGAGAATCTTCCTTTAGAAAGGACTGATCTATGTCTTTACCTTTGATAACAGAATAACCGTGTGTACATAAAGGGAAAAATGGATTTAATCGCATCCACAGATTTAAAGTATTTAACATTAAGTCTGAAATCAAGAGGAGTATACTTTAATGTCTGGAACTAAAAGAACAGTAACAGCTCAACAAGAATTAGGTAGGACACATTAGGTTGTGTTGAGAATATTATCATATAAATGATTTATAAGCACATGAGCACAAAGCAGTAACTGTACTAAATTAAAGATTTTATATCAAAGAGGATCATCATAGCATACATATTGCTCTCCTGTTCAAATCTCTGATGATCAGGAAAATGAATCTTAATTTTCTAAGGAAGAATATTAATACACTCCAGTATTAGACAAACAAAGAAGTCTAACTGCACCTGTTGCTTGGAATGAAAAAATAACATATTTTAGCATTGACTAGAATGTTGATATCTACATATTTATCACATGTCTATCTCAACCTTTTTTCTGATTTGAAGCTCAAGAGAGTAGATATGATATTCACCTCTATTTTGCCAAACAAAATGCTGTGAAGTATGACAGAATGCGTAATAATAAATGTGTTTTTCCCAAGATTACCCAGCTAATTCACTGGTTCAATGAATATTAGAGCCTGATCACTGAAAATTCCCAGCCCTGGTCCAATGAACTAACAGCTTATACACACTAAAATGTTTCAGTGATTGAGTAATGCAAATCTGAAATCTGAAAAACAGTCAAAAAATGAAGAATGATAGAAGACAACAAAAGTTAGATAACTGCTAAGGTAATATAGTACTTATGATGTTGAATTAAAGCCAGGAGATCTAGGTTCAAGTCCAGCCTCAACTATGAAATCTTATGGGTAACTTTAAGTAAGTCACTGAATCTCAACAAATCTATCTCAAAGAGTTATTACAGGGATAAAACAATTGTGTACATCAGTTGAGCTCCTAGAGGAAAGGAGATATGTATATGTATATATATCTCCATCAAACAAATAACATATCAATGAAGAATCTTTTTATTATGTTTTATAATTTGTAATGGCTTGTATTATTTTACAAATTTCAACCAGACTTTTCCTAGCATTAGAGCCTTTTCCAGAGAGCTAAGACTTCACATAATGTGTTGGAAGTATGATAATTTGAGCCTGGTCATTTGTGCCTCAAGGGAGAACTCTGGGTTGATTTATTTGAAGATCCATTTGTTTGTTTTCTTGAATGTTCTCAGTTTTCTACCACACCAAATTTCAAAAGCAACAATACACTTCTATCCTGCTTCTTCAAAGTCCAACTTTCACTTCCCTAGAGTGTCCCAGGGAATATGATTGCTTGCACTATTCTGATCTTTGTAGTTATAGACATATTACACCATTTGAATATCTTTTCCAGGGCCCTCATGACACCAGGTTTCTTGTCTGCTTGTTCCTTTAATGTTGGAGCAATCCATCACTTCAATATCTATATTGTCAGTTCTGGTTGTTGCACCTGTTGTCATAAGTTTTGTCTGTACTGTGGCTTCCTGGCCTGTGTATAGATTTTCCTTGACACATTCTGGGATTCCTATTTTTTCTAAGCACATTCTACAACTTAACATGATTGACACAATTAAAGCCCTTTCTATAATCAATGAAGCACACACTGACTGCTTTTTGGTATTCGTTGGCTTTCTCAATTATCCAGCATGTATCAGCAATAATGTCTCATGTAGCTCAGCCTTTTCCAAAGCCAACTGGCATTTTCTTTTCCATATAGGGCTCTAATCTGAGTTGGATGTTCCTAAGCATTACTTTGCTAGCATGTGAAATTAAGGATATTATGGTATAGTTTTCATACTCTATTAAGTCTCCTTTTTGGAGGGGGGGGATATTGGAATGTAAATTTATCTTTTACAATCTGTTGGGCACTGTGCTGTTTTCCAGATTTGCTCACATAACTTAGTTAGAACCTTTAGTGATTTTTCTTCTGCTGTTTGTTATATTCCTATGCGTATTCCATCAGTTCCTGTAGCCTTCTGACTTGGACATGACCAGGATGCTGATCTAAATTCATCTTCTAGTAATAGTGGTTCTCGTAAGTAAGGAATATCTTCTAAGGTATATTGGATGTTGACATCTCTATTGTGCAGCATTGTAGTAAGCTCCTTCCATCTTTGCTTTATCTTTCTTCTTTGAATCAGTTACGATCAGTCCATTGGTTTCCTTTAACATACCAATTCAAGGTTGGAATCATCTTCTGAGTTCAGAGATCTTTTGGAATACTTTCCTTGTTTCTCCATGTCTGTGTCCATCTTTAGTGACTTCATAGATGTTATGTAATACTGCTTCTTGTTTCTTCTAAGAAGCTCTCTGAAATTCTTGATTAAATTCCTTCCTGAGATTTTTGTCTTTCTTGGCTTTGGCTTCTCTCCTTGGCAGTTTCCATGGTTTATTCTAACATCCAGTTTGCTTTCCTCTGTCTCTTCATCTTTGACAGTCTCCTTTCACATTCATCCTTAACAACTTCTTTAAGTTCATTCCACAGTTCTTCTGTTTCTCTATCACTGAGGTTCAGTATTTCAAAGTGATTTATTTATTTATTTTTATTTATTTATATGTCAAATTTGTCACCGCCCATCTTACTGTGGGGTGACTCTGGTGGTTTACAATAAAAACAGAATAAACATTAATTAAAATAAATATTAATTAATTAAATGTACTAAAACAAATTTCCTTTATTTTCCTTTATGATACTTCCTAGAGACTGATGTTTCAAGATTCCTGATGTTCTTCTTGAAAATGGTGGGTATATGCTCAAGATCACACTGTGGAAATTGGTTGGCTTTCTTCTTCTTTAGCTTATCTTGGAACTTATACATGAGCAGTTTCTGATTATTCAGGGGTTCCTGCTTCACAAGAAACAGCACCTGGTCATGTCTTTGTTGCTATAATTGAGCTCCTCCATCAATATAGTCAATTTGATTTCTATGTACTCTCTCTGGTGATGTCCATGGATAGAGGCATCAATTTGGTTGTTTAAAGTCAATGTTAATTATGAAGAAATCATTGGAGTGGTAGAAACTGATAGATCATTCTATGGTTTTCTTGGTAAAAATATAGGAGTGGTTTACCATTGCCTTCTCCTGCACAGCATGAAAGTGATCAGCCCCATCCAGCATCTTTCTACACCACTGCTACCCAGTATAGGTGTCTACTTGCTTTAACTGGGTAGTTGGGTTGATGCTTTGGATAACTCTGATGATAATATATACTATTGGCATACACTCCCAGCATTCTTCGCTCATCCCTTCTAGGAACACCCCCCTGCCCCATCACAATAGGTAGCACAACAGGACTTGCGGGGGGCAGGGGCACAAAAACTTATAACATAAGCTAAAAGGTCTAAAATATGTGGTTATTTTTTGTTTGTTTATTTAGCAATAGTCTCACATAGCTTCCCAACTGGAAATTATTTTAAATTATTATAAAATAGAGCAATGCACAGTAAATCAAATATATTCTACTATTCCAAAGTGTACTTACAATCTCCAAAAGTGCTGGCAATATATGACAAAATACTTTAAGAGCAGACAGGCATCTGTCCAGGAGAGGGATTCTCATTGATTTAAAGGTTTATTTCCCAATACAGCATTCCTAAATAAAATGGGATTGAAGTTTAGTCTCCTGAGTGCATTTAAGATTAGCACCTCTTACTAATTCAGTGTCAGACTAGTGTATTGGCAGAGCTGTCTTTTTCATCATCCTTGGATCCCAGGGTTAAAGACCATTTTCTTTCATTCCTTATAATCAAAGCAGTTTAGTGTGTGTAATAATTCTGGGAAAAATATAATCAGCCATATGCTTGATGAGATAAACAATCTGTTTCAGTCTACCTCCTCATATCATATTGTCATGACAGGATAATCCATTTCTGGGTTTTGACGTTTGGTTCTTTGTTCAGCCAGGGGTTCCTCTGAGCAGGTGAAATAATAGAAATAATAGTAGGCATAGAAACATAGGCTATCCAAAGAAAAAAGGGACCAAAGCAGTTGTCAAAGATATAGCATGAGAAAACAAAATGGCTGCTGTGTTACTTATAGAATTTATATTCCAAAGGGTTTCAGATGAATACTTTCTCAAAACAAAAGAAGCAACTCTCAGATGTGTTTTAAAAAAGCTGAAAATTAGTCCAAAAGATATATATCTTGTTGGCTAATAAAGCTACTTCCCTCCCTGAGTTCTTGCAGACATTGCTGCTCAGAAAATGTTTAATAAATATTTAATCATGGACCAAGCTGTGAATTACGTGATGGATTCCACCACAGACTTATCTTGAGATCCTCAATGTGACATCATCTTGGGGTACCAATGAGTCCACCACCATTTTTGCTTGTCAAATACACACCCCATTTTTATATTTTAAAAAATGTATTCTAATTTTTAAAAGTTGGAGTTGGCATGCTACAAGGCAAATCACCAGCTCTGCCGTTATATCTACTTTCAATAATGTTTAGGGCCAAAATGGAGCCATCAATTTTCTTAGAAAATAAAATCAATGTCTAATTTGAGTTGAGTGGTTTCTTTGAAACTTGCCTGACCATAAAACAAACAAAAGCCAGCAAGATTAGTAAAGATTATCCTGCAAGAAGGTGGTAGAGTTGGTGACAGGTAGATTTCTGGTTTTGTAAATGGCTATGTTCCCTGTGATTAACCAAGTTTTTCCCAGCAACTATGTTTCAATATGTTCTCAAAATTCCAAATGTGATAATAAGTACACAAAGTTGGAAACTCTACCTGATCATTAGAGTTGGCATATACATGACTGCCAGATTTACATATCATCCTAAATCATAATCTTGTTTGTCCAGTTACTGTGCTTGTGAATCATGGTTTATGGCTTAGGATATAATGTAAAATCAAACTATTATGAGACATTCAATAAACTATGTTTAAACAAAATATATCTTGCCCTGATGAGTGGATATAGATAAAATGTTCTACTGTTGAAATGTGACATTATTGACTTTTGATGACCTGCTTTGCTCTTAGAAATGTGGCAATCCTGAGGGTATATATTTATACACAGGTCTGTGAACAATGCAAACTTTGGCCAGCTCTTCTGGACTCTTCCCACAATAGGCTCACTTGTACTATTCCATCTGCAATCACTGCTAAGTATTCCAGACTGTCAGTTTAAAAACAAAATTTTTAAAGGCCATTTAGATTTATTTTCCCCTTTGTACCTGCCATTTTTATACCTAAAAGGGATTACTCTGGGCATTAGTATTAGTCACATTCCATTCCAGCTCTACATTAAAAAAGCACAAGGGCTCAAACTAACTATATGTATGAATGAAATTAGGTAGCATCTATCTCTGTGCTTCCTTTGTCTTTCAAGTCATCACTAAAAAGTTTACCCTACCATTGGTATTATTATACACATCAAAGCCTTAATTATGTTCCCGCATTATTTTTTAACAGGAAGCAAAGGAATGAAACACATAAGGTGGTGATCATTGCACAATGGCTACTTAGTGTATAAAATGTAAACTTATTTGTCTAATGTTATTTTTACCAGCAGTCCTTGCTGACTGTCCGACATTTCTTTTAAGGCAACTCAGTGCATGTTAAACTCAAAACAAATTGGCATTTTCAGAGACAACCTAGATTTATATCTATTCCATATTCTCAATATGGCATGTGTAATAAAATTATTTTTATAATCTGCATTAACTTTAACTTTATCATACCATTAATAGCCGTGCCACCCAAATCTTAGGTCATGCTCCTCTAGTTCCAATAACCTCCTATTTCTCAAAGTCACCCACTCTTTCATCCAAACTAGACAACAAGCTGCAAAGTACAACTGCAAATCCTGGAGATGTAACCCTCCTCTTTCTTTAGCATCTTGTAAAATTTTGTACTTTATTCATGTTTTTTTGCCTTGCCACACCAATTTAGATATATCTTTATGCCATTGTTTAAATGGAACCTCAGCTGTCACAAGTATTGTTTGAAACAGAAATAACATTCTAGGTAAAACATTCATCTTAATTATAGAAGTGTAGTTTTTCCCATCTTAACATATGTTTTTTAATTTCATTCCAAGTCTTAACATAAATATTTATACAATTCTTGTTTGTCAAATTCACCCCCAAATATTTAATCTTTTTTTTCAATCTTAAAACCCATTTTATTCATCAATTCTTGTTCTTGTGTCTTAATGTTTTTTGTTGACATTTTAGTCTTTTGTTTAGGTAATTTTGAAACCAGCCAAAACACCACATTCTTTCAATTTTTTCATTAAAACTTTAGTCCCCTTCAAGGGATTCTCCAATACCTACACCAAATACCAACTTATAGGTCTCTTTTTTAATTTTTATGCCCCTTATCTTCTCATCTCTCCTTATGTCTTTATTCAAAACTTCCAAAACTAAGATAAAAGAGGAAACAGTGGACAACCTTGCCTCATTCCCTTTTGTATCTCACATGATATGGTTAAGTCCCCATTCACAATAATCTTTTCTTTCTGCGATGTATACGATTTCACTCCTTTATAAAGTTTTCTCCAAAATTCATACCTTCCAAAACTTTAAACATAAATGGCCAATTTAAATTGTCAGAAGCTTTCTCTGCATCCCAAAAAATTAATGCAGCTTGTTTTTCATTGTGCTGTTCCAAATATTCTATAATATCCAACACTGTTTTAACATTATCTTTTAAATGTCTTTTAGGTAAAATACTGTACTGATCTTCATGAATAAATTCTTGTAATATGACTTTCAATCTATCTGCTAAGATAATTGTGAACAACGGATAGTCATTATTCAATAATGATATTGGTCTATAATTATTAGTCAGGTTCAAATCTTGTCCTCCTTTAGGTAATAGTGCTTATTAGCCTCCTTCCAAGACTCTGGCATTCCACCTTCCACCAATATAGAGTTCATCATAGATTGAAGCACTTGTAAAATTTTATCCTCAAACCTTTTGTAGTGAGATCCTGGGAGCCCCTGGTGCTTTACTTGGTTTAATTTTTGTTATAGCTTCAGATATTTCCACTATTGTAATAGGTCCATTCATAATCTGTCTTTGGTTTTCTGTAAGCTTTGGCAAATTTTATTTTTTTAGGTAGTCATCTATTTTTTCCAGACAGAGTTCCTGTTTTTTATATAAATTAGAATAATATTAATATAATTACATCCACATTGTCAATCTTCAATCTTGAATTAAAATGCCATTGCAAAACTTGATCTCTGGTCCTTTTCTTTGCAAAATGTACTAGCACATCCCTTGGAAGATGCCTTATTGCTGCAAAGCATGAATTTACCCAATACACCTTATCAACTTCATCTTTCGTTCTTTCTTCCTCCCAGTTTAAGAATTCTGCCAGTGCTTGAACAACCTTCTTCTAATATCTTCACCCAGTTCTTCTGGAATAGCTCTAAATCCCAAACAATATTCCTTCTCTCCTATTTCAAACAAAGCCATATTATCCAATCCTTTCTCTGACTCAAGATCTCTGGTTTCTGCTTTATTCTCCAATGATTCCATTCTTTCAGTAACCTGAAAGTTACTGGTTAATTCTTCTTTGAGGGAGGGGGTTGTTCCATTGCCTCTCAAAGAGCTGTGGTGCACCTCCTCCTCAAGAAGCCATTGTTAGAGCCCACCATACTGGACAACTTTCGTCCAGTATCTAACCTCCCTTTTAGGTAAGGTGGTTGAGAAAGTGATTGCACAACAGCTTCAGAGGGCCTTGGATGAATCAGATTATCTGGATCCTTTTCAGTCTGGATTCAGACCTGAGTATGGGACAGAAACAGCATTGGTCGCACTTCTGGATGATCTCTTACATGGGCGGGATGGAGATTGTGCATCCTTGCCCTATTTGACCTCTCAGCAGCTTTCGATACCATTGACCATGGTATCCTTCTGGATCGGCTCAGGGGATTGGGGGTGGGTGGCACTGTGTTGTGCTGGTTCACCTCCTTCCTCCGGTGCTGATTCTTGTAGGTGGTGGTTGGGGACAAGAGATCCTGCCCTCAGCCCCTCTTATGTGGGGTGCCACAGGGTTCGGTACACTCCCCCCTCCTATTTAATATCTACATGAGGCCACTAGGTGAGCGCATCCATCACCATGGGGTGAGGTATCATCAGTATGCTAATGATACCCAGCTTTACATCTCTGCCCTTGGCGAAGTAAGTGATGCTGTGTCTGGAGGCTGTGAGGGTCTGGATGGGGAACAACAGGCTTCAACTGAGCCCTGGCAAGATTGAGTGGCTTTGGGTTCAGGGTCCTGCCAGTTCTGCGACTATACCATCTTTGGTGCTGGATGGGCTGGCACTGCCCTGGACAGACCCAGTGTGCAATTTGGGGGTCCTCCTAGACTCATGACTCCTGCTTAAAGAGCAGGAAGCAGTTGTGGCTAGGAGGGCCTTCACACAACTTCGTGTTGTGTGCCAATTGTGCCCTTTCCTGTATCAGGAGGCTCTGCTCACAGTCACTCCAGATTGGACTACTTAATGTGCTCTACATGGGGCTGCCCTTGGAGAATATCCAGAAGCTTGAACTGGTGCAGAATGCAGCAGCACAGGCACTTATGTGTGCTCCTAGAAAAGCACATGTTACACCTCTGCTTCGCGAGTTCCATTGGCTGCCGGTTTGCTTCCATGTACAATTCAAGGTGCTGCTTTTGATCCTTAAAGTCCTTCATGGCATGGGGCTGTGTTATCTGAGGGACCAGCTCTCCCTGATCACATCAGCCCATCCCACTAGATCCAGCAAGGAAGGTATGCTACACGTTCTATTGGCCAGGGACTTATATTTGGTGGGTTCCAGGAGGCAGGCATTCTCTGCCATGGCTCCCTCCTTGTGGAACATTCTCCCCCTTGAAGTGAGGCTTGCCCCATCCCTGCTGTTGTTTAGGAAGTCCCTCAAGACCTGGTTGTGTTATCAGGCCTGGGGGTCGTTGGGAACTGGAGACATTCTTATATGGCTCCATTGTAATTGATATTCTGCTCTCTCCATGGGTTTTGTATATTTTAAAATCTATTTTTTAAAATCTGTCATCATGCTTTTATTCTAATAATAACTTTTATCTTTTTATAATACCTGTTTTTATTCACTTGTTATTTTATTTTAATTGTTGTATGCCGCCCAGAGTCACTTTGTGTGAGATGGGTGGCTATATGTGAAGAGTGAATGAATGAATAATCTGCTTCATTTCTCCAGACATTTGTTTCATATCTCCAGACATTTGTTTCACATAACTATCCATCTTATCTAATATTTCTTCCATTTTTTTTCCAAAGCCATAGATTTAACTTCAAGGGATTCAGCCAATTTAGCTCCTGGTTCATCAAACATTGGTTTAAGCAAACTTAAAGGGACCATTTTCTCTTTCGTTTGCTGTGTAGAGCCTTGTCTCAATTCCTTTGCTGCCTTTCTTGTAGCCATTTTTTTTTTATTTTTACAAAGCGGGCAACAGGATATATTATATTTAAATTAAAGTAAGCAGACAATTCACACCCTCTGGTGTCTTTCAAACTGTAATTGCAGGCACACACCAACAGGAGATACACATAAGGTTCAAGTTACAATACTCTTCTGTTTTAAAACTCCAGCCAACTGACAAGCCTAGCACAGGAAAACAAAAACTTTCCCATAGAAAAATCAAATCCAATTACTACAGATGGAGTTTCATGAAAAATTAAACTTTTAGCAAATAAATCTTCCCCTTTCACCATAAATAACTTTCAAGCTTTTCTTATACTTTCCTTATCATCCAGCTTTTTGCGAATTATTCAAATTACATTAAAGCTCTAACTCTTCTTTTAAATGTATAGCCCCAGAAATAATGAAAAACACCAAGAGAATTACTTATCTGTTGCAAAGGAAGGTCTCTCTTACCTTGAAAAATAATTATAATCCAAAGTGATTTAGAAATGAGGATCAGCTGGCTCTAGTGTCTATATTAAGGTTGCACCACAGCTGTGAACAAAGTTAAATTCCCCTGGCTCCCAGCCACTCAACTTGCAAGCCTCAAGTTTGCAGCAGCTTCCGTCTCTGCAATTAGCTATCAAGGAATGGCCATCTGGAGACCAATAGGTTGATTTCTCACTTCCTCCTTGATCCAGAGCAAGTTGGGCAGCCAGTGCTTGCTGCCAGCCACTGATCCTACTGCAATGCCATCTTTGCTATCTTGAAGACATCTAAGCTGCCGTTATTCCCCACTGGAAGTCCTTTATGGCTGTCACCACAAGAAGCTTTCTATAGAAGAGAAATGATAACTAAACATAAGTGGTTAACCTATGGTGATGTATTGGAATTTTCTCAAAGGGACTTTAAATTAAAGACGAGTGGATTTGATATCAGAAGGATACATGTGTCAATGGTTTTCCTATCTACAACGACAAGAAAGATTTAAAATAGATAAAAGGTCTTACAGTTTTGAATATGGTAAGGCTGAATTTGAAGCAGAATTATGTACTAATGATGAACATGTTGCAAAGATGTATAAACTCTTATTGAAAACTGGAGACAGAAGATGAGCAACTTAAGGACTGTGTGATAAAATGGACTAAAAATTTTGGTTATAACATACAGATGGAACAGTGGGAGAATATGTGGTTGAAAGGACTGAAATTTACATTGTATTATAATCTTACATCATTTTATAAAAATTCTCTTTATCGTTGGTTTTTGTCATCAGAATAACTATCTAAAATGTATAAAGGCACTTGAAATGTATGTTGGAAATGTGAACAACAAGAAGGGACTTTTTATCATCTCTGGTGGACTTGTAAAAAAGTGAAAAAATTTGGAATCAGATACTGTACATATTTTAATTCAGAAGATTTTAAGGATTGACATACAATCAAAACCAGAGACTTTCCTTTTGGGCTTGATGGACAAACAGTTGGAAAAAACTCATGGAACTTTGTTCTTATATATGATAACAGCAGTAAGGCTTTTATATGCACAGAGGTGGAAAGGTACAACATTACCTACAACAGAAGAATGGATGGTGAAGTTGATGGAGTTGACTGAGGTGGAAAAATTGATGGCTTTGATTTGAGATAAGGCATTGTGTAATTTTAATGCTAACTGGAAACCTTTTTTGGACTTTTTGTGGGAAACATAAAAAAATGAAATTATGTTGTATGGATTTGATAATTAGAAACAATATGGGTAAATAGAAATAATGAAAGTCATGTTGTAAACTTAGAGCAAGAGTTTGATGTAAATTGTTATATCTGTTGTGAGGAGGGTCAGAAGTCAATTCTTTTTTTTTCTTTGCTTTTTCTTTGCTTTTTTTCCTATACGTTTGACCTTGCCTACTCTTTTTTTCTAATCTTTCTTCTTTTTACTCTCTTTAATATTAGTCCTTGTTAGTTTTTACTGTTTCTGTTTTAAAATTTAATAAAGTTATTTAAAAAAAACAGATTGGCATTTAATACTCATTCACAACCTCACAAATAGTTTGACAGTCAACTGCAGAAGTTCTCATGGCTACATGGGATCTGTATATTAAAACTGAATTTTTAAAAAATGTGTTTTAACTTTTTATCTTTTTATAACGCCTGTTTTTATTCACTTATTATTTTAATTGTTGTATGCTACCCAGAGTTGCTTTGTGTGAGATGGGCAGCTATATAAATGTGATGTATAAATAAAAATAAAATAAAAATACAGTGGCAAGTGCTACCATAACATTTTGGAAACTTTCATATTTTAAATATCTTAATCTAAACAGTGTTGGGGAGAAAGCAGTAAATAATATACCTACACAGAGAGGGAGAGAAAGAGATCCTATATTACCCCAACTTTATGTATTTGTCTAATAATTTTGAAGAATTCTAATGATTTATAGAGCCTAAAGTGATATTATTATTTTGATGGTGTAAATGGATTCCTATTTTTGGTCTCTCTGTTTCATGGATTTATATTTATATCATACAAAGCCATTCACTTTCTTCACATCTGAGCCCCTGAATTTCTTGCTGAAGCTTCAGATGAGATATGGGTTCTCTCTTTTGCATAACAAATGTCACCCTCCAACTCCACAAAAGTTGCAGGGAGAGGAGACTGCAGTGACAAAACAGAGAACCTTCACAAAGTTGAATGGCTTAGGTATCATTGGGCTAATTTGAAACCAGCTGCTACAGTATAAGCTTCCTGGATCCAGAAGTGAGATTTCACTTCGCCAACTGCCCTAGCCATCAATGAGATTCTGAGAAATAATATTGCATTAGACAAGATTATCATACTTTACAAGCCTTTCATGAATGGACACTTGCAAGGCCCTTATAAGTCTTCATCGTTTTGGCCTAATACCATTCTTGTTGAGTAGAGATATCAGGTTTACAGTGATTTATTAGTAATACTAATAGTAGTTAATAGCTACAATGGTCTTCCTGGCTTCAAGTGCTAAGGAAGGAGGTGGGTGAAGCATGGCATTAAGGGCAGCTCTATTTTAAACAATAAACTGTACATCTAGATTTGAGATACTGGAAAAGTTGCCCTGTGGTCCATGGTGGTAAAACTCCTAAGCCACCACAAAACATGAATTAGTTTTTAATGGTTTTGGTGGTTATTTTCTTGATTGTTAGCCACTCAGTGTTGGATGTGGATTGGTTGGGCATATTATTGTGCGTATATATATAAAACAGCTAAACAGTATGTATGTGTGTGTGTGTGTGTGTGTGTAACAGCTAAACAGAATTGTGCACAAATTGCCTTTTAAAATTCTTCATCAAATTTGTGGACAGAAAAATTGAGTGAATTATTTCTCAAAATTTCTCCTAGGAAAAGAAAAAAATTCCAATGCTTTTTCAAAACAAGAAAAAGCTTTTAGTAATGGGGGGAAAAAAACAATGGAACTTTTCTTCCTGGGATGTGCTTGAGACACAGGAAACCACAGAGGCTACAAGCTTTCAATAATCATTCAAAGAAAAAAAAATTACACAAATTCAAACATACCCATTGGCTTCTTCTCAATTTAAAAATATGAGAACATTACATTTCACTTGTATTTCTCAGACTCTTCTTTTCCTTTGAAAAAAAAAACTGAAGCAAATTATCTTTCATTAGATGGAATATAGAAAAAGTTCAGGAGAATTTCTCTTCCTGGAACTAGATGTAAACAAAACAAAAACAAAAAAAGTTACATTAACTTAATTGCTAATATTGTTTCTATACACAGAAAAAGGATGAGGTGTGTTTTGCAAGCTCCCATTCCAGAGGGGCCTCCTGTCAACGTGAAGGACTGTGTCTGGCTTTCTACTAGATATTTGCCCCCCTCTTGCCCCATCAAAAAAACTAGATTCAAAAATTATTGGTTCCTTCCCAAGGAGAACTTTATTAGCCCAGCTGCTTTTCCTTTACAGCTTCAGACCTCAGGGAAGATAGTATTGCATCACTCTCTACTCCTTTTTATATATAAAGAGATAATTTTATTAACTGTTTTTTAAAAGGAAGATAAAGGTGGTAGAAAAGGTGGTCGCGTGGCAGCTTCAGAGGATCCTGGAGGAAACGGATTATCTGGACCCCTATCAGTCAGGATTCAGGCCCAGTTATGGGACAGAAACAGCATTGGTCGCACTTTTAGATGATCTCTGGCAAGAGCGGGATGGCAGGAGTGCATCCATCCTTGCTCTTCTTGACCTCTTGGCGGCTTTCGATACCATCAGCCATGGTATCCTTTTGGGTCAGCTGCAGGAGTTGGGGCTGGGCGGCACAATGTTGTGCTGGTTCAGCTCCTTTCTCCAAGACCGAACCCAATCAGTGTTGATAGGGAGTGAGAGGTCCAGCCCCTGGCCCCTACTTTGTGGGGTGCCACAAGGGTCAGTACTTTCACCGCTCCTATTTAATATCTACATGAAACCGCTGGGTGAGATCATCCGGCACCATGGGGTGAGGTATCATCAGTATGCTAATGATACCCAACTATACATCTCCATCCCAGGTGCCTTAAGTGATACTTGAAGAGTATCCGGAAGCTACAGCTGGTACAGAATGCGGCGGTGCGGCCAGTTCTTAATGCTCCTAGGAGGGCACATATAACACCGTTGTTGCGTGAGCTGCATTGGTTACCAGTTTGTTTCTGGGTCCAATTCAAGGTGTTGGTCATCACCTTTAAAGCCGTTCATGGCACGGGACCAGGTTATCTGAGGAACCGCCTCGCCCTGGTCATTTCAGCCCACCCCACTCGGTCCAGCAGAAGGGGCAGGTTGCAGACCCCACCAGTCAAGGAATTTTGATTGGTGGGGTCTAGGCAGAGAGCCTTTTCTGCTGCAGCGCCCACCCTATGGAACATCCTGCCTCCTGAGGTCCGGTGTCCCCCCTCCGTCATGGCCTTCAGGAAAGGGATCAAATCCTGGCTCTGCCAGAAGGCCTGGGGGCCAGTGGGGGCCCGCACCTGTGGAGATGGCTGGTGGGGTGATGGGTTGTCCCCCCCCAGCATCTTACAAGTTTTTTAGGGCTAAAATCATAGGAGGTTTTTAGGGCATTTTTAATATATGTTTTTAATTATTTATAGATTGTATCCATGTTTGGAGAGACTTGTGTTTTTTCTTCTTTTTTATTATTGTGAGCTGCCCAGAGTCACCCGTTGGGGGAGATGGGCATATAAGTCTGAAAATAAATAAATAAATAAATAAATAAATAAATAAATAAATAAATAAATAAATAAAAAAAAATGAATATAAACTAATATAAAGTAAGAAAAAGAAAGAAATCAAAGAGAAAGCTTAAAGTGCAAGAAAGGAAAAAAGAGAAAGAAAGAAAGAAAGAAAGAAAGAAAGAAAGAAAGAAAGAAAGAAAGAAAGAAAGAAAGAAAGAAAGAAGCGGCTTCTGATCTTCTTTACAGCAGTTATAAGTACTATTATAAATTTACCTCTTACTCTATGGTTACAGGATAACCTCTTTCTATAATCTGTCCTGCCTAATCACCAAAACCATTAATCCTAAATTCATTTTTTCTGTTCTGTGCAAAAAATCCATAAGGGGTTTCCAGTCAGCAATAAACATAGATATGGTCAAAGTGTTTTTTCCCTTTGCTGAAGCCAGGACAGGGAAGGCAACCCATTCCTTTTCAGGTCGTGCACCTGCAGTTGCCACCCTCTCAAATGTAGTAAGAAGGGATTCTATACTGTCCCTTAACTTTGGGATTTTAATAGCTTTAGGGCCTTCCCTATCATGTGGTGGGGAAGAAGGTCCACTCCTCTACCAAGAGTAGCTACTTGCATGCCTGTGAGTGCCTGTCATTTGCTTAAACATTCCCAACTAAGACTCCCTTTCTAATCTCTCCCATTATAGTCTATCACGTCTCTCAGTTTCTCTCCAATACCTATCTTCTTTCTGGTGGTTCAACATTTTTAACCAGTTTGTTTTATTTATGATATCCTCACAAACCAAAGCCTCCAGACTTGCTGGAGTTGCCTATAGACTGGCTCTGGAGAAGGATGATGACTTCTCTCTGCACCTCTCTGCATCCTTGGGCTTAGAGGAAGCATAGTTCCTCTTCCTCCTTATCCTGGAGAGCCTGATTTAGACAAGTTACCTGGCTTCTCATCCTGGAATGGGATGTGGCAGGAGCAGGGAGCAGGGGGATGATAAAAAGGTATTCTCAGAATATGAGAAAGAAAAGGGAGTTGTTAAAATATGGCAAATGAGGAACAGTTGGACATATCAGTTTTGTTTCTTAAGTTCAGCCATTAGGAAATCTATGAGAAAGAAATTCAAGCAATTCACAGAGATTTTACTTTAATGTCCTCACTAATGAAAGAGGGTTACCTTTTTCTTATTTAGTTTCCAAGGTTCTGTAATCTGCTCCCTTTTTCCTGGCATTAAAAGTGATTAATAAAGCTCTGTGTGAATCTTGCTTCCTGGGTTATGCGCTGCTGTTAGAGAAAGTTCAGGCAATCTGCTAGAGATCCCCATTCATTATATAGTCATTTCTGTTTTCAGCAAGACTGAATTTGAAATATATACCTTGATCATATATGCAAATTAAGAGCAATAACAAAATTCTAAATATAGTTTACCATTTGAACAAAAGACAATATGTGCAATGTTTGCTAACTGTTTTTGCACAAATGCAACCATGTGAAAATAGAAAGCCAACTCTTTGCAGTCTGGAAGTCTTCCCTGGCTGCAAGCCCTTTTACTAATTATCATAATAAGTAAATATTATTGGTATTGTGAAAGTAAAACAATAATACAATCACATTATTTTGCTATCAATAATTTTTTTCCAGAAATAAATAATTTATCCAAGTTTCATTATACAAAAGAAAAGATTCTCCAAAAATTTGTACCCCTCCTTACCATTTTAAAATTTTAGAAAATGTGATTGATTAACATTCAAATGCAAACACAGAAGCCTCTATCGACCCTCGCTTACACTAATCAATGTTTCCAAGAAATCAAAAGTCCCAGCCAGCGAATTTGGATTGCTTACAGCCAATAACAGTTCATGTTTGCATTCTGAATTTTTTGGCTTAAGGCCTGCAACTGATGGATCTGTACAATCTGATACTAGACAAATATGTTTAGAGCTACGTAACTTCAGGTTTGCTATGGAATTAGCTAAGGGTAAAATGTAGTTCAATCATTTGAGAAAACTAGGATTTCCTTAGAGCAGGGATAAAAAAAAAAAAAAAAGTTAGGATTCTGACCTTCTTAGGCATTACCCCTAGAACCCCTTCAAATGTCATTACATTGTGATTTTGAATGTGGTAGAAAGTGAAATAATTAAATACATAGGATAATGCAATGAGCCTTCTACTGCTCATGCTGCTGCATTCTGGACCAGCTGCAGCTTTCTGGGAGTTGACTAAGTTGATTGACCATGAGCAGTGCCTCCCAATCTAGGAGATGGTGCAGCTGATACACAAGATGTATTTGTTCAAAGGCCTACTGGCCATGGCTCTGATCTGTTTTTTGAACAAGAGTCATGAGTCCAGGAGAACCCCAGATTGCACATCAGGTCTTACTGAGGGGGGAAGGGTAACCCTAGCCACAGTTAATGGCAAATCACTAGATGTGGGGCATCCTAAACCTATAGCCACTCAGTCTTGTCAGGGTTGAACCCAATTCTTCCCCATTCAGACATATACATCCTCCAGGCGCTGGGAAAGCACCTCCACAGCATCATTTGAATGGCCCAGAACAGAGATGTACAATTGAGTATCATTGGCATACTGATGATTCTTGACCCCATGCGGATGGAGGAACTCATCCAGCAGTTTCCTGTAGATGTTAAAATAGGAACAGGCTGAGAGTTGAGTCCCTGGGCACCCCACAGGACCTCTCACCCCCCTAGCAACACTGACGGGAACCAGCCTTGGAAGAAGGAGAACTGCTGAAGAACTGTGCCTCCCACTCCTAACCCCCTCAGCCATCCCAGAAGGATTCTATTATCAATGGTATTTAAAGCCACCGAGAAATCAAAAAGGGCCAACAGGGATACACCACTCCCATCCCAGTCCTGACAGAGGTCATCCAGAAGTGTGATCAATGCCATCTCAATGTTATATCCCAGTCTGAACCCTGACTGTAACAGATCCAGATAATCCACTTCCTCCAAAACGCTTTGAAGCAATATGATCTACCACCTTCTAAACAACTTTCCCCAAAAAGGGATGGTTGGAGACTGGGCAAAAATTGTCCAGCCCTGCGAGGTCCAGTGATGACCTCTTGAGGAAGGGGTGAACCACCTCCTCCACCAAGGCATGCAGAACTATGGAACTACTCCTTTCTGCAAAGAAGCATTTATGCCCAAGTATGGGTATAAAAGTTTGGGAAACAGAAACTCTTCATCAGCATTCTGATTTTTGGACCCCCATCTCCTCTTGGAAGCTACATTAAAGTTCTGAAAAGTACACACCCTTCCCTGTCAGGTAGATTCATAACCATTCTAAAAATGATAGAGATGTCTTATTTTTTTTTTTATTTCCTGCCAGCCAGCCAACTGATAAAAAGAATTCTAGCAGAAGCAAGATGAGGTTGCTTCTGGAGCTGGCATGTGTGCATGTGTCCGGAGACTACAATTTCATCAAAAGAAAAAAAAATGACTCTGAGGAAGAAGATGATAGATTACAGGAAGGAGGAGTAGCTGGAACATTGGAGGACCAAGAATAAGACATGCAAGGGTGGCAGCAAGCAGCCTGGAAGAAAGGAAATACAGTCTTGCAACAAGAGAACAATTAGTAAACCACCATCTGATAGAGAGCTGAAGCTTGCTATCAAATGAGTCACACAGCAGATAAAAGAGGAATCTCTGAGAGAAGCAGAGCAATGATAGAAAGCTGGTAGGATAAAAGACTATGAAGAAAAAGTGACTGAAAGTGTATGTAAGAAAATAGCTGCAGAGAATTAGTCATCAGTTTTGGCAGAGACTGTATAATAGCTTGATTTATCAGCAGCTGGAAAAGAAAAGAAGCTTGGTAGACTCAGTACACAAAGCTAAAGGAAAGTACTAGAGCACTATGTAAATGCAGATAGTCCTTGACTTATGACAGCAGTTGGAACTGAAATTTCCATCGCTAAGTGATGCAGTCATAAAGTGTGACTACATTGCTTAATGATGGCAATTTCTGCAGTCCTGCTTGCTGTCATTAACTGAATCCCACAGTAGTTAAGTGAGGCAACTTCTTGCTGGCTTCCCACAACCAAAGTCAGTGGGAAAGCTGGCAGGAAGTTACAAGTCTTAGGCCCGCAGGCAGGTAAGTGGCTGCTGCCAGATGGGGGAGGGAGTGAGGGGGTGCAGGGGAGGCTTGAGGAGGGTGTGCAATAGTGTGAGGGGGTGCACAAAAGGCACTGTGCAGGTTGGGGAGGGTCGGGAAGGGTGTGCAAGGTACAAGAGGTGTCATACTGGTCGGGAAGGGTGCATGGGGGTGCAGTGCGGGTCGGGGAGAGTATATGGGAGTTCAAGGGGTGTGTGAGGGTGCGAGGGAGGCATGGCATAGCTGCGGGGGAGTGCATGAGTGGTTGGCGCAGCACAAGTGCCGAGGGGCTGAGAGAGGGTGTACAGGTGGGGGAGACTTAGCCAGTGACTTGTGACCTTCCTTGCTGACTTCCCCATTGACTTTCTGGGGAAGGCAGCAGGAAAGATTGCAAATGGCAATCATGTGATCTGAGGACTGGTCGTAACCACCATTTGTTCGGCACCATCATAATTTCAAACAGTCACTGAACAAATGGTTGTAGGTCAAAGACTATCTGTAAGTTAAAAAGTTAATAGGAATAAGTCTAAGGATTAGGAAGTATGACAAGGCAGACTTGACAGCTGGAAATATTTAGGATTCAAAATAAAAAAACAATACCAATCTTGCAATGTATTTACACAGAGAGAAAGAGAGAGACGTGTACAATATGACTAGTCTGATAACTTTCAAGAAATTGAACAATCTAAACACTAAGGTCAATGGCTATTTATTTACTTGTTTGTTTAAATAATTTATATGGCTGCCTATCTCACACAGTGACCCTGGGTGGCATGCAAAGATTAAAAACCCAACAATACCCCATGAGGTAAATGATACCTTCCAATCATAAAATCACATCAGCAACAAAGCTCGCCTGACCTTCTGTCCCAAACACCTTGGAGAAACAGCCAGGTCTTCAAAGCCTTGCAAAAAGCTAACAGGGTCAGGGCGAACTGGATCTCCGGGGGATGCTGTTCCATAAGATAGGCACTGCCACAGAGAAGGCATCACTCCTGGGTCCAATAAGTTGACACTGTTTGATGAGCAGAAACAATGGGAGAAAGATATGAGTAGCCTGGTCCTATGCCATGCAGGACCTTATTGGTGAACACCAGCACTTTGAATCATACCTAGAAGCCTACTGGGAGCAAGGGTAGCCAGCAGAGCAGCAATATTATATGGGCATAGCAAGAGATGCCCAAAACTACCTATGCCACTACATTCTGGACTCGTTGCAGCTTCCAAAAGTTTTTCAAGGGGAGTTGCACGTAGAGAGTATTACAGTAATCCAAATAGAGGATAACTAAGGCATGAGTCACTGTGAGCAAGGCATCCAGGTCTAGAAGCAGGCACAATTGCCACACAAGCCAAACTTCTGCAAAGGCCCTGCTAACCATGGTGGTCACCTACTCTTTGAGTAGGAGCTGTCAGTCCAGAAGGACCCCCAAGCTGTGCACCCCAGTTGACTAAGGAAGCAGCATTGCTTAGTCACCCAAAGATGAAGATATACAACTAAGTATCATCAGCATATTGATGATACCACATGGTCATTTATTTATTATTTTTATTTTATTTATTAAAAAATTTATATAGCTGCCTATCTCATGAGAAGTGACTCTGGGCGGTGCACAATAATCAAATAAAAAACAATACATATATAAAAACAAGCATTTAAAAATAGAAAAAGTCAACATTAAAAGTAGAGATTAATTAAAACTAAAATATATACAAATACCATGCAGAGAAAGAGTACATCCACCTCAATAGTAGAACCATCTAGACATGTCTCTGGTTCCCTGGGACTCCCAGGCCTGGTGACATAGCCAGATCTTGAGGCACTTCCAGAACATCAAAAGGGATGGAGCTAACCTAATGTCGGGGGCAGGGGGAAGAATATTTCATAAGGCTGGCGCCATGGCAGAGAAGGCCCACCATCTGGGACCCGCCAAAATGTAGGTCACTGGCAGATGGTATCTGCAGCATGCCCTCTCTGACAGATATAATGGGGCAGGCTGATACATTCAGGAAGAGGCGGTCCCTCAGATAACTCAGTCCCACGCTATGAAGGGCTTTAAAGGTTAAAACCAGCACCTTGAATTGGACCCAGAAATAAACTGGCAACCAATGCAGCTCGCAGAGCAGAGGTGTAACATGTACAGTACTAGGAGCACACATAACTGTCCGTGCCTCTGCATTCTACACCAGCTGAAGGTTCTGAGTACTCTTCAAGGGCAGCCCCATGTAGAACACATTACAATAGTCCAATCTGGAGATGATTAGGGCATGAGTAACTGTGAGCAGAGCTTCCCAGTCCAGGAATGGGCACAACTGGTGCACAACCCAGGAGTCGTGAGTCTAGGAGGACCCCCAGATTACACACTGAGTCTGTCTGGGGCAGTGCAACCCATCCAACCCTCACAGCCTCCAGGCACCAAGATAAGACATTCACAGCATCACTTAATCCACCAGGGGCAGAGATGTATAATTGGGTATCATCAGCATACTGATGATAACTCATCCCATGGTAACAGATGAGCTCACCCAACAGCCCTTTGTAGATGTTAAAAAGGAGAGGAGAGAGTGCCGAAACTTGAGACACCCCACATAGGAGGGCCTGAGGGAGGGACCTCTCCTCCCCTATCATCACCTACTGGAATAGACCCTAAAGAAAGGAGGTGAACCAGCACACCATGCTGCCTACCCCCAATCCTCTGAGCCAATCTACAAGGATACCATGGTCAATGTTATCAAAAGCCACCGAGAGGTCAAGTAGGGCAAGGATGGATGCATAACCCCCACCCTGCCCATACCACAGATCATCCAGAAGTGTGACCAATGCCGTTTCCATCTCATGCCTGGGTCTGAATCCTGACTGAAAAGGATCCAGATAATCCGCTTCATCCAAGGTCCTCTGAAGCTGCTGCACAACCACCTTCTAAACCACCTTCCATAAAAAAGATACTAGACAAAAATTGTCCAGTATAGTGGGGTCTAGTAATGGGTTCTTGAGAAGGGGGTGAACCAAGGCCTCTTCAACAGGTAAAGGAACAACCCCCTCACTCATGAAGGAATAACCATCACTAGAACCTACTCACATGACATTCCCCATGCTGGTTTTGCAAGCCAGGGCGGGCATGGATCTAAAGAGCAGGTGACTAAGCTCACAGTCCTAAGGACCCTGTCCACTTCCTCAGGTCCAACAGGTTCAAAGCATTCCCAGATAACAGGGCAAGACTCTGCCCCAGGCATCTCCTCTAGACCTGCAACAAAACCAGCACCCAAATGCAAGTGAATCTGAGCGATTTTGTCTGACAGATGTTGAGCAAAATCCTCCTCATGCCCCTGCAAAAGGTTCCCTGGGCCCCCTTTACCCAAGAGGGCTCATGTCACCCAAAACATGATAGCAATCTATGGACAAAATAATGGTGGAGAAGTACTGCCACTTCGCCACCCTTACCACCACAAGGCAGGCCTTAATAGCGGCTCTAACCTGTGTTTGGTCGAGTTTGTCCTTGGCTGAGACCCAGTGATGCTCTAGACATCTCTTCTCTCATTTCATCTCTCTCAATTCCTTTGTAAACCACGGGGAATGATGGGATCCCAGAGAGGGTGGAGGTCACATCGGTACAATCCAATCCAATGCTTCAGTAGCCCCCTTATTCCAAGCAGCAAACAAGGCTTTGGATGGACCATGCAGCAGACCAACAGGAACAACCCGTAGCTCCCTTTGAAACCTATCCAGGTCCTTCAGTCACCAGGGACAGACCAATCTAATAGGTCCAGCCTCCGTACAGTGGATAGTAGCATTAGAGGATCCCATGGAAATCAGGACATGATCTGACCATGACAAGGGAGACACCAAAAGCTCCCCCAAGTTCAGATCACATAGCCACTGCTCTGACAGGAACACCAAATCTGGAGTGTGACCACTGTCCCGTGTCGGGCTCTGGATGACCTGGGATAGGCCCATGGTATCATGGTGGCCATGAACTCCTAAGCCACCTCAGACCCCATTCGTAGAGCAGGCAGATTGAATTCCCCCAGAACCATAAGTATGAAGAATTCCACTGCCAACCCAGAAATGGAGTCAAGGAACTCAGGCAGGGAGGTTGCTATGCAGCAGGGAGGCTGGTACAACTGCAACAATCCCAACTGATCCCTAGAGCCCAGTTCAATGAACAGGGTCCCACATCTGGAAACCTGTGGTGCAGCGCCCCTGAAGACTGTAAGGGATTCCCAGATGACAATCGCCACAGTCCCACATTTGCCCCAGAGTCTTGGCTGAGTCCACACTCAAAAAACAGATGGGCATATTTCCAAAAGGGGAACCCCCACTCCTGGACCCAGCCAGGTCTCAGTAATACATACCAGGTCGGCCCTCTCAACAATGATTAGATAATAAATGAGGGAGGCCTTATTGCAGACTGACTTGGCATTCAGTAGCAGCGGCCGGAGGCCAGGGCCACTGAAGGTCTGCTGACAGGGCATCACGGCTGAGATCAAGGAGCTGGAACACAGAACTGTTATGAGACAATGGTTCCATATTCCCCGAGGGCGGCCTGCTCCCTGTCTCCCACCATATCTCCCCATGCCCAACACCATCATGATGTTATGGCTTGCCTCCATTTTCCCAATGGTAGCCCCAACCCCAGAACCAAGCCCCCCAAGACCCAGGACCAGGAATCTCCCGGTGTCCTTCTCAGCCATCCCTAGGAGGGGAAGCCAGGCACCCTGACGCACTTTAGCTTCACCAGCTCTCAGTGCCAACAGGGTAGCCAGCCGCTACCTCCTCACACACTACAAAACACACACAAACATTACAACACATACAAACACAGAGGGGCTCCCTCCCTTGCTGCTCCCACCCACTGGAAGAGGGCTCCCCACACTCACCCACCACCAATTCCTCCCCTAGCTCTCACCCAAAAGAGGATACAGTCAATTCACAAGGCACTTAAAAAAGAAAGCAGATGGAGCCACATTATTTCTTCCTTCCTTCTTCCTTCCTTCCTTCTCAGGGCTACCAGAGGGCAGGCAAGATGGTAGCCTGCCACTCTACTATCATCCCCTTCCCGCCTGGCCACCACCTACGCCTCCAAGCCCCGGCGTCTCACAAAAGAATGAAGTCAGTAGTACAGAAGGAACCAGGCAGTGGCAAAGGTGTCCTGCAGCAAAAACACCAACAAAAGCCCTAGCAGCAACAGCGTCCAGCAGCAACGTCCGGCAACAGCATCCCACAGCATTCTGTAGCAGCCCACGCTCAGCCCACCACTCAGCTGCATATTTCAGTTATGGAAGCTAAACACCGCATATACAATTTGAAGCAAAATTATATATTTACTGTACCATCATGTGTTATTGCTTTAATCAATTTATTTATGGTGATACTTGACGAAATAGATATTCTTTTGTTCTTGCCATTCAACCAAACTAGCACAGAGGGAAATTCAGAGTTCTTAATCAAGTGCATGCCAGACCTCCTTATCATAGCTGAAAGCCAGATGTAAATATTTCACTATTAAGGCTCATATCAAAAAGCTCTCACTGACACATTATTTCACATATTTCTGATCTGTACTTTAGAATAGAAAGAGGAAACAGTCCTGGACTGCTTGTCTCAAATCAGCTGAAGCTAATGCATATTAAAGTACAGACAGCTAATTTAACTGTGTTAAACTTCTCTTCCTCACAGCCATACTCGTATGCATTACTCCTGTCCTTGAGTATGTTGATGTAAAAAGTATGTTGATATAAAAAGGGTTACCTTTTCCACACCTCAGAAATGAGGCTAGGTAATGCTGCTGCTCTCACAGAAAAGGCTTCAATAGGTCTGTTCCTTGCCATCCTTTCCTCTCCCACACAGTATCACCTGCTGGTGGGAAAATCAACTACCAGTTACTCTCCTGAATGCATGGCTGGATAGGCTTGGGTCTTGGTGCCCTGGTTTTATTATTTATTTGTTTGTATATTTGTTTGTTATTGTGAAAATACTGACTCCCTATCTCCTGGAAGGCATGGGAGACAAAAGATTGACATTCCTCTCAGGGACAATGCCTGCAGACCTGCCCCATTTGCCGTCCATTGTCAAAATAAAAATGGGAGGAGAAAAATAGAGAAGTCTCATCTAACAGCCAGCTTGAGATAATTGCAAAAAACTTGTAGCAAATTGTTGACCAGGTTCCCACAAGAGCTACTGACTGCCTCCCATTTTGAATGGTCTCAGGTTTAATTAATACTAGAGTATTTACTCAGAAAAAGCAAAGGCCCTTATAAAGGAAGACTGGCAGGGGGAAAAAAGGAAGTTTTTTTTTTCCTGACAGCAACAGCAATTAAGACATTTTACTCAAGACAAAGCCATGCAAGTCCTTTTTTGGTTTATTTTTGTTCATCAGCAGGAATATCAATCTCCTGGAAGACCTGCATTCATTCTTTCACAAGGTTGATGTTCCCATATCCAATCTCCTCCAAAATAAAAATAAATAGGCTATGCAAGTGAAGTGTTTGGCCTTTCTTACAGCCACAGCCAAAATGACCATGGGGCTGCAGAGCCCAGCAGCCAGATAAGAAGGGGTGTCCCATAGCAGATCTGCCTGGCCAGCTGATGTTGAGCAGATAACCAACTTCTGAAGATTGCTTCTTCATGCACTCTAAAATGCTCTCATGGAAAGTCTTCTGTTGGGAAATAAGGGAAAATCCAACTTCCATGCAATATCATCTGTTGAAATGGAGCTGATATGAGGAGAACACATCTTCTACAAATGGTTAATAGGACATCCTCACACATAAGACCAAAGTACCAAAGATTGAACCCTACCACACTGTAATCTATTGGGAATATGGGAGAACAAAATCAGGCCACTCACCTCCTGGGCAGTTCTCATCCCCAACAGTTTGAAAATGGCTTTCTGGAGCAAACTAGAAGACAGGAAGTGCAGCAGACAAACAGCAGTAAGCTGTCCCTCCAACTGGCCAATAAAGGCAGGATCAATACACAAACATATACATTGCTTCCAGATAATAGGTAGAGGGACATAAAAGATTTTTTTTTAAGTCCTTTAAAATGATCTTTGCTATACCACTACTGTTTGCTCAGGGATCCACCAATTTAAAACAAGATTTTCATCATTTAGGTAGAGGTTTTGACTGCAATCTACACATAGGTAACAGATCATTTGGAACTTAGCTTTGAATATGCAAGGTGAAGAGCAAATAGAGTTGTTAATACAGTATCAAATAAATATTTCCTTAAATTCTGGAAATCTCAGCTTTAACTAACACCAGAATCAAAACTGTAAAAAGTTAAAAAATATTAATATTAACTTAATATTAACATTAAAGATGGACCAAAACAGTTGCCTTTGCAGTTCATGTAATTTTACAGCAATCAATTATTTTTACAGGAGTTTCTGTTAGAATATGGGTCTACCATTAGGAATACGAGGCTACGTCTTTACAGAGCAATTGGTCAGCCTAAATACTGTCTTTGCATGCACAGAATTTAATTTCCTATTCTGAGACAGAGAGGAACTTCTGGCAGACATGACATTCAGTTTGCAGTAATATCTGAAAATTATGAGCTATATAAGTTCTTGTCCCCAAACAGGTAATAAGTAATTTTGACAAGATTGTTAGTCAAAAGGCACTGAAGGAATACTTTAAGAGCAACTTTTCCAAAGAATCAAGATTTCCACATTACCTTTCATTTGCAAATGAGCCAAGCTAGAATCTACTCTCATGTCATCTGAAGTAAAAGAGTGCCAAAAACAAATGGCTGATACGAGGCAATGGGGCTTTTATTTACTGTATGGGCCCTAATGGCTCCTAAAAAATTATCTTAATTTTTAATGTTATATTTTATTTTGAAGAGATTGAGTAGAGCTTCCTGAACACTTCTGAACTGAAACTTTAAATGACAGAGTACTCTCCTGGCTTTAAACTGAAGGATATTCATTATTTATAACCACTTATACATTTTAGTAATCCATCGAGTCATTACCTAATACTTGCTCTTCATTGTCCAAGTTCTATTTGCTGCATACATATATGTATATGGTAGAGTGCACACACATACATACCTGCTCTGAATGGCCTGTAGACTTCTGAGTACCAAGCTATTGCCAATTTCAAATATCTTATTCCATCCACGAAGTTTCCATTGTGCGACCAGAAGGCTTAACTCAGTGGCTTACAGATTCCCAATTTTTGGGTTCTTCCTTAAAGTATCAGTTTTGTAATTAGCTATCTTTAATATGGAGGTCCATAGAAGCAAATATCCTATATTGGTATGAAATTAGTTTAAGTAGGTCAGAGCTTTCATTGCATTTTGAATAACCTTCTGGAAGGAGGGAGATAGGAAAATTAAGGTATGTGTGCATAGAATCATAGTTGGAAAGGACTGCAGAGATCATGTGGTCCAACTTCATGATCAATGCAGGATTCACTGCAACATCTTTGATAGATGATCATCCAACTTCTGTTTGAAGACCATACCCACCACCATGACACACCTCTTTTTTCTCACACCTCTTCGATTTCTTTGATCCATGAGGACCCAGATGTCTTCTACAATGTTCTGTGACATGGTTTGCTCAGCTAGCTCCTGATCGTCCTCTAGAATGAAAGCCTGATCCTGCTTTTTTTAATTTGGGTACCAAGTACCTTCTGATCTTGCTTCCTTGCAAACACATTTTCCATGCGTTTGCCTCTACTAAAGACTGTTTTTCCCCCAATTCTTTGGTTTTGTTTTCATTACTCTTCTCATCCTGGAAAGCTTCTGTTCTCCTGTCCAGGAAACTTTCATCTTCCCTGAAAATTTCAGTGTAGCAACTCAAGTCCTTTCCCTTTCTCTTTCCAACAAGCAGATATAGTTTGCTTTTTCAGGAAGACAAACATTGCACACACTTTACAGGTCAAGATGATGCTCCTCTAACTGTCCATGTTGCTTGGAGCCTTCCCTGCCAGCTCCCCTAGCCAAATTTATTTCCTGTTCACTTGTTCTGGTTACAAGCTTCCAGAATCTACCTTTCTGAGTGTGGGCTAGTCTGGACTGCTCTACTAAAAAAAAATCCTATCCCAGACAAATTGTATGGTGGTATTTTCTAAGCTATTGCTCTAATGCTAATTCAGAATACTAAAAGTTGCACTCCACTGGGGAAGACTGCAGGATGACATGATCAAATATTAAAATGAATAGAGCAATTGATTCTATAGGACATTACACTACTGCTTTCATTATCAGCACTCCCTCCCCTGCAAATACCTCTGGGTAGTATAAATGCACAAAACATTTACCTAGATGGAGGAAGTAGTATTTTGTTCAGATCTGTTCTTCAGGGAAACATGAGGATCTATTTTACGACATGAAACGATCCTCCAGCAATCAACAGATCCTGGATCACAGTTATTGCTGTCTTCTGTAACTTGTCCTCCTCATAGTATCTGTGAAATAATGGAATCTCAGGGCCAAGCAGGATATTTTGAGATCAACCAGAGGTGGTGATTTTTATTAAGTCTACAGCATGCTGAAAGACCAGATGCAACATTTTACTCCTCACCCATAATGCTGACAAAAACCCTCCCCCTGGGAGTGTAATTAGAAGAAATTTCAATTTGCATCAGTGAGAACTCTTTTTCCCTAAAGGTAATCACCAAATTGTGCAAGATGATGATGATGATGATGATGATGATGATGATGATTTTCAAAATCCCTGATATTATGATTTTCAAAATCTCTGTTTACACCACTGAAATGATATCTACTTTGGTCTTTTGTATCATCAGTAATAGAGAAAGGTGAAGCAAACAGCTCTATTTCTTTATTCCTCCCCAACATTATTCTCTCTTTGCTGTTCCTCATATTTCATCCACTGAAAGCTTTGGAAAGCTTCTGCACTGGTTTCCCTAAAGCATCCCTGCCTGCTCCTTATCTTTAGGCACCATGTAGCAAATTCTTACCCTAATTTTGGGAACACCCACTTTCCTTCTTCCTCTCTGAATTGAGGCTTTCTCAGTCATGCCCAGAAGCACAAATAAGAACTGTCACAGCATTTTGGAAACTCAAATGGAAATACCACAATTCCCATGAGATCCTGGCTGGTCTAAAATGTTTGAAAGCAGTAGATTTTCATTTTTGTTTTTTGTTTGTTTGCTTTTCTTTAGAAAACACTGCTTGATATTCTCCAATGGGCCCATGCTTGGCAGTGCATGGTGACCTGGGGAACTTTGCCTCTTGCATGGAGTGAAGAATAAGCATTTCCTAGGGGAGGCATATGCTGTTTTATGATCTTGTTCTGGTCTAGGCATTTTGAGGCTAGGCATGTCTACTCTAGGCATATCCAACTCCCATGTGGAAGTGTGAGGAACAATTTCAATCAAGTCCATGTCAGGGCTGCACAGTTTCATATATTATACTATTCCATTTATTTTTATTACAGTTTATTAAAAAGGCACTAGAAAGCCTTTATTCAAAAATTTCAATGTATCTATATTTATCTATATCTGTACATATATTTATACTTGCATCTATATAAATTAAGACAACTACTCTTAATATATGACTTTATTGTTATCTGTCCATGTTACGACACACAATCTTATTTGGCAGACTGCATCATTTCACTCCATAGACATTTGTGGCACATTTCTTCTATATCTCTCTTCCCATGTACCTTTTCTTTTCCTGTGAACCCTCTATAATTTCTAGAGAAGAATGAAATCTCTCTCCTCTCACCTTCCCCAGTCAAGAGCCGGGACCCAACCAAGAGGAAAAATATCCATGATTATGTTACCTGTTTCTCTCAATTTTAATACTTAGCTGCCTGGGGAAGAGGGAGCAATTCAGATGCAAAATGTAATGTTTGCAGGAAGAGATTTAATCCTTTTCATCAGTGCTGGACTGTCAAGGACAGTTGGATGACTTGAGTGCTGTCATTAAATATTGAATTTCTATACTAAACTGGTCAATTTATTAATAGAGGGGTTCAATAAGCAGAATGGATACTTAATACTGAATGATTGCCTTCTCCTTCCGTCTCATTTTGGTGTCAAGCATCAGAGACCCTAAAATAGATCCTATCTTTAAAGATGCAAGCAGCTGGGACAGAAGATAGAATGTTTTATATTGTGTTGTCCAGACTATGAAGTTCCTCAGGGGTGTTCAAAAGATCTATCCGCTTCTAGATGAGGAGCAAAACCATTTATTTCTCTAAGCTTTTTGAATCAATTGTCGTCTCCCCCAACTCCCTTTGAATGACTACTTTGGATGATTACTTTGATAATATCATCTGTTTTATTGTGTTTCTTATTTTTACTATATTTAAGGTTAAATCTTCTAAGGTATCTGTTAAAATGTGAGATAGCACTTAGTCTGATAACCTGTCAAGAGAAGTGTACTACCTCCTTAGGGCTCATGTTTGGGACATGATGGAAAGGATCCCATGACTTTTTAAGCCCACTGACAATTATCTTTTTCTGATGATTCATGTGGGAAGAATGACATAGTATTGCGAGGGACTATGAAAGTAGGGGAAGGGAGGGGCTGAGAGCACAGTTTTTTGCTTTTGTTTTACTACTTCCTGTTGAAGCACATAGCCTAGGAAAGGAGAAAGAATGCTGGTAGCAAATAATTGGCTACATGATAGTGCCAATGGGAACAATTTGGATTTTTTTACAATGTAATGCATTTCTGCTGTAAGGGATCCTGGCAAGAGATGGGTGGCACCTCACAAGAGCTGAGAAGAATGTGTTTGAAAAGCACCTTGCCAACCTGAACTGGAGAAGCTTCAAATGGAATTCTATGAGGGAGGGAGATGAGAGCCCAGAAAATAGTGTAATGCTGATACAGTGAACAGAGTGTGATAGCTGCTTTTAGCCACTCAGAGCCAGTCTGGAATGGAATAGCATAGAAATCTTACTAATAAATAAAAAAAGCACAGGATGTGGAGGCACCAAATAAAAAGTATATAAATGCAGGAAAGAATAGGACCCAAGGGTAGAAACACAAGGAAGGGGAAACAACAATGTTATTATTGTCACTATGCATTATAAACCAGCAAGCCAAGCAGAACACCTGGATAATGCCTTCTTGGACCAGACTGCAGAACTTTCAGAGAGGAGACATAGAAGTAATGGAAGATTTTATTACTTAGACATCTGGTCTTTCTGTTAGTAAGTTTTTTCTAGCATTCAGTCAGAAGCTGCTTTCCTGTAGTTAGTCTATTATTGAGTATCCTGCACTCTGGAATGACAGAAAACAGGTCTTGACCTTCAGCATAACCTTCTTTCAATTATTTTAAGAGTGCTATCATATTCCCTTCAGTCATCTTTTCTCCTTCAGTCTTTCTTCCTAGACTTTCGTTTCTAGCACCCTGGTCATCTTCATTGCCCTTTTCTGAAACTTTTTCAATTGCACTGAATCTTTCTTAAAGAGTAGTGCCTAGAACTGAACAGAGTAGAGATGGAATACGACCATAGGGAATGAACTGATCTTGTGAGTTAGAAATGTTTTTGTCCCATGATTTAGAAATGTGTATTTCTGCTGATGCAGCTCAAAACTGCATTTGCCTTTTGTGCAGCCATATCACATTGCTAAAAAGTTTGTAATCTATTTTACAAAGCACTGTTGCCAATTTAAGTACATCCTATCCTATACCTGTACATTGAATAGTCTCCTTCAGTCTGCAATCAACTACTATCCAAGATCTTTTTCACAAGTACTATTAACAAGCCAGGTATTCCCATCTTATACAAGTTGATTTGATTTTTGTTTCCTAGACAAAAACTTTGCACTGCTCTCTATTAAATTTCATCTGTTACTTTTGACCTATTTTATAAACTGAATGTTTATAAAATAGGTCAAAAGTACTGAATCATTTTAAATTTTATTTCTATTAGTGATATTACCCAATTCAGTCATCTCCAGTTTTGATAAATATTCCATTTGCCTCTTCATACAATTATCAATAAAAATATTAAATAGTAGAAGATCTAGAACTGATTTTTGTGACACCTTACTTATACCACCTCCAATGTGATAAGACACCATTGACGAGCACCCTTTAAATACAGTTTTTGAGCCATCTATACAGTATATCTACTTAATTGACATTCCATCCAGCCTATTCTTAACTAATTTGTTATTCCACATATCATGGAACACTATGTCAAATGCTTTGACTATTTAAAACACAATTGTATCTACAGCATTCCCACAATCTATTTAGGACATTACCCAATCAAAACATGAGTTAAGGTTAGTCTCACAAGATTAGTTCATGACAAATCCATGCTGACTTCTAGCAATTGTTTTGAAGGTACTTATATATAAATCTCTTTACAATTGTCTCTAGAATCTTCTCAGGTATCAATATCAGATTGACCTAACTGTACAGCAGTTTATTTGATTTTCCTTTTTCCCCTTTCTGAAAAGAAATAACATTTGCTCTCCTCTAGTCATGTGGCACTTCACCTGTTCTCCAGAAATTCTCAAGAATAATACATAAGCTTTAAGCCAGGCTATCAGCTATCTCTTCAGTATTCTAAGATATAATCCATCTTGTCATGGGAATCCAAATTCAAAATAAAGAGGTATTACTGGATCATATTATTATCAGTCTGAAGCTTCAATACTGCCCCTTCATTCTGCACTTCACATTTTTCTCATGGAACACATATTTCTTGTTGGAAAGCTGAGCCATTTCTTATAAATAGAGTATTATATTTTAAAAACTGGATAATAGAATGTAATAGGCATGCTCCATTTTCTGTTAAATATAATAAGAATCAAAGCATTTCAGTCAAGGTAAACTTAACAACAAATGGCCCAGATCTCTGTGGTGCACAGATAGCACATGAGCCATTTTCTTTACAGCTTTGGTATGGCACTATAGCCTTTTCATTCTTAAAAAATAATTATCAACTCATAAGATGCCAAATGTAGTTTTGTTCACAGACAGCCATCAAATCTAGAAGTAACCAATCACTTTTGTTTGCATATGGAAGCATATTCTAATTTTTCTCTACCCTACATGGGACTGTATTTGCATTTTCTTCACCACAAGAATTCTGGCCCACAAATTTTCCCCCTGTTCTTGAATTAAAATGTACCAGTGGCATAGTAATGGATTTTATTTAAATCCTAAATATCTGGGTAAGGGGAGAGACAGTTCTCTTTATCAATGCCCCAGTCAGCCTGAGGAATGCAGAGATTCATCCAGCACCTATATTATGGCCCTTTTGATCACAAAGTACTTCTTTTATTTTCACAGACATTCATGGAACTGCCGGTTTTTGTGAGATCTTACCTGCTGTTTTGTCATCACTGTTATTGAAGCAATTAGTGCTTTGAGAAAAGTACATTCATTGCACAGTGATGGGATTGTGTGATACATACATATTTTCTAGATGCTTGACAAAATGATTCACGTTAAAATTTGACTTATACCTTGAAGCTAAACTGGTTCACTCCATTCTGTTCTGGAGAGGTTTTTGCGTTGTCATCAGACACTGACTTCATCAAAGGTATAGCTGGACTCACTTCTGAATCCAGAACTGGATGTCCCTGTTGCACATTCAGTTGATCTATGATCTGAGTGTCCCTTAGTTCCTAAATACCTACTTTCAGAGTTCGCAGTCACAATTCCAAAAAGTGCCATGTCAAAAAGAGCCTTTCAATTTCAGTTTTTCTCTTTTGTAAACTGAGTGAATGTTTTTACATGTTATCTCCAGTAATCAAAGCTCAAGAATATTATTATATAATTTCTTGTTTCTAAATTTAATGGTCAGATAATATATCACAAGTGTGCATGCAATATGAGGCTGGGAGCATCTGTTTGTTTGTGAATTTTTCATTTTTGCTCTATACTAATAACTGTTGGGCTTGGGCTGGAATGGCTAAACGAAAGATATGCCATAATTGTATACATTAAGGCAGAGGTATAAAAGTGCAGATAGACTGTTTGGTGTAGTAGTCAAGGTATCAGGCTAGAAACAGGAAGACCGTGAGTTCTAGTTCCACCTTAGGTACAAAGCCAGCTGGGTGACCTTGGGCCAGTCCCTCTCTCTCAGCCCTAGGAAGCAGGAAATGGCAAACCACTTCTGAAATCTTGCCAAAAAAAACTTCAGGGATTTGCCCAGGCAGTTGCCAGGAGTCAACACTGACTCAAAGGCACATAAAGAGAGAGAGAGAGAGAGAGAGAGAGAGATAGTGATAGTGCAGCTTGGGGCTACGTGTGGCCCAACAGGTCTTATGACCTGAGAGCCCCTGCAGAATGAGTAGCACTAAAAATGTGGAAACTTTTTAAATATTTGGTGGAGTTTAAAGGAATTAAAGTAACAAAATAGGGCCTTAATCTTACAGATGTTTAAGGTATCTATTTCACCTCCAAAAAACCTTCAACCACCTCCATATAGGCTCTGGCATAGTCCACCTTTGTAGTGTATCCCTTGACATGTTACACCCAGACTGGCATTGACCCCAAGGTGCTAAAAGTTGTCCCCTTCTATCTTAGATGAAGAAAATATGGTGGTACATCTCAGCTCAAATGCACTGGTTCTGCCCTCTTTTGCCCCAGGCTCTTATCTCTGCACTGATCATATTCTATCCACATGACTATGTCTAGACTTCAGGGTATACTTTTTCAAGAAATGGCAACCCTTTTCCAAAATTGCAACAAGTGCTCAACAAACAATGAACTCATCCACGTGTCATGGATAGGGTATCTACCTATGCATAAGAAATGGTACACTTTGTACAGAAACATCTAATGTGTACAATACATTTATATTCTCCTTTTCTTCTTTCTCCCATATAGATATGATGTCAAAATTCTATTGGTCCTGTTTCAGCCCCCAAAATATTGCTCACCATTACATTGGGAGGCACTGTGACATTAAGGACAAGATATACCAGCTGTGGTCTAATTTCCTAGAGAAATCTATCCCAACTTTCTTGAGCAATTAGGCACTATGACAGTACTTTACACCTCTTTTGTAGATGTTTCCAGTAAAGGCTTTTAACTGTCAATACATTTCTCTGTTTATCCCACAATCATAAAATATATTGATGTTAGAGATAAATGATTTTGACCCACTTTTGTTATACTTCGTTTCAAGTAAATGAACCATATCAAAGTTATTAAAATCAATAGTTACAATTTAATGTAACTACCATGAGGTAATACAACATTAATTCCAAGGTTCTCATCATGAGTGTATTTAATTTTTATTCAGTAAATTTGTATTTTGTGATTATTGCACAATATCAGTTTTTATCTTGATTTATAAAACAATTCTTTCAATACTTAAGTATTTAATACTTAAGCACTTCAGCTGCTGATTGTATTTGTGTGGGGTTTTTTTTACATTGTTCTATGTTTTTGTATGGTTTTTAATTGTTGTTAGTTGCTGAAAGTCATGAATTTGAGATGGAAGGCCATATAAGTTAAATAAGTAAAAAAATTTTCCAGCTGTGGCACAACTCTGTAACAATTACATAATTCAGTTACTAGATGGTTTCATTAGTTCTGAATACTTAATTTGAAACTGAATCACTTTGGTTATGAACCTTTAATCTCAGAAGTTTAAGTTCTTAAAATGTATTAAATATCCCTCTATAAATTATACTAGAAGATTATTGAACAGCTTCCCCCCGAGATGCAGATGGCCCTGACCCTATTGGCCTTCGGGAAGGCCATGAAAACCTAGCTTTTCCCTCAGGCATTAGCCAGGTTTTTGCAGAGCCTGATATATGTGTGTCTGGGATTTGATTTGTTTGTTAGATGCCTTGACTTTAGCATTATGTTTGCTTTTAATTGTTAGCTACCCAACACTGTTTGCTGTATGCATATATTTAAATAAATAAGGAAATTCTTATAGTCAGTTGATTACATTAAGGCCATATCCCTCAATCCGGCATTATAAAAGCCTTAGTTCTCTAGGAGAATAAAAGATCTCCTTATTAGCTGTATGTGATCAACTTTTAGCTTTTTGGTTTCTTATGAGCATGACCTGCTCTGAGGCAGCTCAGTGCTTGAATTACAAGGGAGTGTAGGACAGCATCCCATCTTATCTTTTGTTCAGGACTCTTTTATAAAGGCTGATTTTGGAATCATTATTAGGCTAAATTTGGGGGGAAATTACATGGTTTATCATTTCCAAATAATCTGAATAATGAGACAATGAAAGACAAGTCTAATTAAAAGGAGGTAAATGAGTAAATGTGTTTAATTCTTAGTCTACTTTGGGATGAGAAACTCTTTTCTGGACATTTTTTAAGAGTCTGAGGACTACAACAGACAAAAACCCTTGGGTCTTAAAGAGTCCTGGTAGCTTTCTTTGATTTTTTATATTATGTTAAGCCTAGTTTAATAGCTCGAAATTAGTGGGAAACCATGCCATGACTTTTTGCAACTTGGTCAAGCAAGTCTCTAAGAGATCAAAATTAGGGTGCAGTCTAATTTCTACTCTAATTCCTTACCATTTAAGGATACCATTATCCTTTGTGATGCTTCATATTCCTTTGAAGCAATATTTTCATGTTTCTTAAGGCAACCAGTAGGAAAACTATAACAACCATAGTTCCTACTGAATATATTCCAGATTTGGTTCCTCAGCTTCTCCAAAATCAATGCGTTGCCTAAATTAAAACAAAACAAAACAAAACAGAATCTTGCTGGAGTGAGCTGAGCCTTAAAACCAGTCTGCTTCATTTAAAATCCACATTCATAATATGCACTACTTCCTCCTTTATTTCCATTAACTGATTGCTTCTCCTGCACCCGTATCTTTTTGTACTTGAGCACATGTTCATGTAATATTAATTTAAAAAGGGCATCCTTCCACAAATTCTTTTTCACCACTACATACCCTTCCATGCATATTTGCACCTGGATTCCTTGTTCCAAAAGAAATGAACATCTGGCGTTTTAGATTTTGTTCCCCAACCCCCAGCCCTAGCCATTACCTTAATGACCCTTTCTAAAAGGCAGCTGCCACACCTATCTGCTTGTATAAAAGAAGGTTAAGGAATCATGAGTTGGCATAGCAAAAAGGAGCTTAGCTTTATTTACAGATGTGAAATAAATTGTCCCCAGCAAGTCAGAGGTGTAAATCAGGCTCTGTCTCCATAAACAGACATATTAAAAAGAGGGGTTTAAAATGAATGCTGTTCTTAAATGCCATCTGATAGCACAGGCTTTTTCCTAGAAAGAAAAGGCTCTGTGATCACAGATCACTTTATTTATCCTAGTCTAGGGAGAATGTTGCCCCCTCTTGATCATGTACTGAAATGTCAAAAGACTGTGAAGTATTCTAACCACAAAGGCCAAAAATGAGCTTACAGCCATCTTATGCTGGTCTTTATACTCAACTATGTTTGAGAGTTAACTACATAGACTATGGATCCTAAGGGCGACACTGATTTAAAAAACAAACTTTTTAACAAGTCAGTTCTACTTGAATTTAACACCATCTCAATTACTTTCTTATATCCTCTAGCAGGAATGTAGACTTATATTTGAGCCCTGGATCCTTGCACTGAAAATAGTGCAAGGAAGTGCAAGGAATGATAACAGCAGTGAAGCTCTTTTTATAAAAGGAGAGGAGCAACCCTTCCACTAGTTTTGATGGAAGTATCTTCTGAAAGTCTTCCTAAAGTTTCCCCACCTTCACAAGGAACAAAGTTCTAGCAAGTTTGGCAGAAGGTCTAATACATTGGCTTAAAAGAAACTTATTTTGTTAGCTTTCACATTTTCTTAACCAAAGTAAGAACTAGTATGTACACATACCATTGGATATATAATTATGATCACTATACCAAGATACTTCATCTTGAAATGTATGAGGATATCGTTGCTCCATCTGAAACAGCTCAGGCTTTCTCAAGTGTTCTGCCTCACCATTCACAAAAATGTGAGCACCTAATTCAACTACTGTACTGACAAAAAGCTCAAAGAAGCAAATCTATCACAATTTATGTTACTGTTCTTCTGGTTCCTAAAATCCAGGAGGTTAATGGTAGGAGCCAAGAAAGAAAAAGATAGTAGAGATAATCTCAGTCTTGTTTCTATCAGAAAAAGTTTTACCAGAACTTTGGAAGCACCCACCAACACTACAGCTATTCCATACTCCAAGCAAATTACAAGAAAAAGAGAAAGCAGAAGTAACACAGCACCATCATGACTGGGATTTGCAGAGTTTTGTTGAACTAGATTGCTTTATTCCTCTTCAGTACAGTTCGAATGAGATAATTTCTTTTCAGAGCATCACATTTCTGAGTTAGCTCCAAATTTGTTAAGCATTCCTCCACTTATTTATCTAAGTCTTTAATAAAAAAAAAAATTAAAGATAGAGAACCTAGGACTGAAACCTGTGGTTCCCAGTGTAACACCTCTTTCCAATTTGATGAGGAACCATTGATCACTCTCTGAATTTGTATGAGTCTCCTATGTATTCATTTAACTGTCATGCTATTTAGCCTATACTTAATTAGGCTGGTAGTCACTATGTCATGCGGCATTTTGTCAAATGCTTTGCCATTGTGATTTCTGCATTTCCACATTCTGTTAAGGATATTATTGCATGATAAAAATGTGAAGTTAGTCTGACAAGACTTGTTCTTGACAAATTCATGCTTCTGGTAATTACTACAGTGTTTTCAAGATACATCAGTAATTATCTGTTTATGATTGCCTCTAGAACCTTCCCAGGTATTGATGTCAGACTGACTAATCCATGGTTTCTTCCTTACCCTCTTTTTGAAGAGATAGACAACATTTATTCTCCTTTCACCACATCATCAGCTAATTCCTACAATACCCTATAATGAAATTCATCTAGTCCGGGAGATTTAAAGTCATTCAGAGGAAAGAAGTACTTCCTGATTGTGTTTCTGTTTCAATCCTTAGCCCTGCCCAATTTTCTTCCTTTTCACAATTTTCTGGTAGAAGATATATATTTTTTGCTGAAGAACACTGAATCAAAGAAGGGATTTAGTAGCTCTATGTTTTCTGTACTACCTGGGAACTTTCTGCCACAAAAGAAAGAAGGCATGAGCATAAACAAAGAATAGAAACAGGTAGATCACAACTGTAAATTTCATCCCAGGAAAGTGATGCTCAGAATGGATAAGAATAGCAAAAAAGACTTCTTTCTACAGTGGTACCTCTAGTTACGAACTTAATCCGTTCCGTGACTCTGATCGCAAGTTGAGTTGGTTGCAAGTCGAGGTAAATTTTCCCATAAGGTTCAGTGTAAATACGGTTAATCCATTCCGCCCTCCGAATTTGGTCGCACCACGAGGCAAATTTCCCCCATAAGGTTCAATGTAAATACATATGGTTAAACAGTTCTGAAACATATGCATTTTATTTTTAAACCACAAAAACATGAAAAAAAGTACAGTACAGCACAGTATGAAGAGGGAGAATGGGGTGGGGAAGCAGTTATTGTTTGGAGGGAGAGTCCCCCTCCAAAAGGACATCGGGGAGATCTCCTTCAGGGGTTTCCTCTCTTCTTTGCCTCTTAGCTGCAGGCTCAGTTCTGGGGAAAAACCTGTCTAAAGTCAGTTGTTTTTTCCTGCGCTGCATAACCCTCATTTCTCATAAAAAATGAGAAAACACGTTGTCGTTCATCATGTTCAACGCTCTGGTTGTCACAGTTCTGTTGGGGTGGTGCTTCTCAAGGAAATCCTGGCACTCATTCCATTTCGCCATGATGGATTGTAGCACTTCACTGCTCACCTCCTCCCCGTCCTCCTCTTCCTCAGTGGAATGCTCCTCGCCAAGCGCTTTCTGTTGCTCACTCTGGAGCTCAGCAAGTTCTTCCGTGGTCAGCTCCTCCTTATGGTCCTCAACAAGCTCCTCTATGTCTGCATCATCAACAACCAGACCCATGCTCTTGCCCATGGACACAATCTCCTCCACTACCTCTGCATCAGACCCTTCAAAGTCATGTTCAGTGACATATTCTGGCCACAGTTTCCTCCAGGCTGAGTTTAAGGTCCGGCAGGTGACATCTTGCCAGGCTTTGTCAATGAGGCTGATGCAGTGGAGGACATTGAAATGTTTCTTCCAAAACTCTTTCAGAGTCAAGGATGTTTCCTCAGTGACATTGAAACACCTGGTGAAGAGCGCCTTTGTGTAGAGCTTCTTAAAGTTGCAGATCACTTGCTGGTCCATGGGCTGCAGAAGAGGTGTCATGTTGGGGGGGAGGAACTTGACCTTTATGAAGTCATATTCGGCATCCATATCATCCACCAAGGCTGGAGGGTGTGCCGGGGCATTGTCCATCAGAAGAAGGCACCTTTCAGGCAGCTGGTTGTCAGAAAGATATGTTTTAACGCTGGGTGTGAACACCTTGTGCAGCCATTCCATGAACAACTGCCTTGTGACCCACGCTCTCACATTGGCCCTCCACATGACAGGCAGTCTGGCCTTGTTCACATTGTGTTCCCTGAATGCACGAGGGGTCTGGGAATGGTACACCAGTAGCGGCTTAATCTTCAGGTCACCGCTTGCATTCGCACACAGCAAAAGGGTCGATCTGTCCTTCATGGGCTTGTGCCCTGGCAGTGCCTTTTCCTCCTGCGTGATGTAGGTTCTGTTTGGCATCTTCTTCCAGAAGAGCCCTGTCTCATCGCAGTTGAACACTTGCTGAGCGACGTATCCTTCCGCCTTCATGAAGTCCTCAAATTCTTTCTTATAGGCTTCTGCAGCAGCCTTGTCAGAACTGGAAACCTCACCATGTCTTGCCACACTGTGGATGCCACTTCTCTTGCAGAATTTCTCAAACCAGCCTCTGCTGGCTTTAAATTCCTCACTTTCTGCGCTGGTAGAGGGGTTTGTCCGCAGTAAATCACTGTGCAGTTTCCTGGCTTTTTCACAGATGATAGCTTCACTCACGCTATCAACTGCCAGCTGTTTCTCATTCAGCCACACTAACAACAGCTTTTCCACCTCTTCCAGCACTTGTGTCCTCTTCCTCGTTAAGATCGTTACTCCTTTTGCCACATCAGCTCCTCTGATGGCATCTTTATTCTTCAAAATAGTCGAGATGGTCGACTTCGCCATCTTGTACTCCGAGGCCAGATCAGTCACACGAATACCACAATCGTGCTTTTCTATAATGTCCTTCTTCAGTTCGATCGTCACTTTTTTCTTCAAAGCCTTATTCTTGCCAAGCCTGCTCTGCATTTTCTTTGGAGCCATGCTGACAAGCACACCAAACACCTTCCAAACGCCACAAAACACACCACAAGCTTCACCGAACGTCTCCTTGCTACCGCGATCTCGCCCACAGGAAGCCGCGACCGCATGGCAGCAGGGCAAATGGCCGCGGATCCGGTTCATAGCTCGAGGCGGAGTTCGCATGTCGAGGTAAATTTTTGGGGCCGGAGCTGGTCGTATCTCAAAAAATTCGTAAGGAGGGGCGTTCGTAACTAGAGGTACCACTGTATATGTTATTTCCCCCCCCCCCATATGTTCTTGTTAAAATATCTGTTCTTCATTGTATTTTTGTAGCCATATTATCTTCTTCTGTTGGTCTCCATTTTTTTTCCTCACGGATTTTTTTTTTTTTTTTGCAATTATGTTTTTAGAACTTACCCACCCACCCCCATGTCCCCCAACTTGGTTTCCTGTCCATTCATCTTCAGTTTGGTTTCTTATGGTACCACCAGATGTAATCCTTTTGTTTCTTCTTATTCATTTTGCAGGCTCTCAGGTTATCCAAATACAAACAGTTCCCTGCAAAGTTAACCAGAGTTCATAAAGATATAATAATTCACAGAAACTGACTGTTCAGTTATGATACCTGATTCTGTAAATATATTACACTAGGAATGTGCAGCTGTTTAGAACCAAAACAGGAAATGTGCAACCCTCTCAGACTCCTCAATTTTAAGGCATATTCTCCTAAGTCTGCATGGCTACATATACGCACAGGAAAGAGTGAAGCTCCTTTGAAAAACTGGCAGGTACCATGAAAATACCACAGTGGATCCAAAGCACCTTTCCAATCTTCATATTAAACCTAAATCATTTAACATTCGTACAATTGCACTATATATAATAAAATATTCCTTATAGATCATGATGGCAGATACAACAAAGTTTCTGAAGAGTCAAATAACATTTACATAGTAGCTTAAAGGTATTTTCCTTTAGTTTAGCATCAATGTTTTTAAGGAGAGTTTGATATATTTTTCATCATTTCTCAGAATCTCTTATTTTTCTGCAACAGATGAAATACAGCCTACACAATTTGGGTGAGAATATTAATGAATCCAATAAAAATCTTTAATAAAAAGTATTTGGTCATAGACTAATGAAACAAAAGACTTCTGAGAACAACCTAAAAGCTAGCATGATAGAAAGTATCAGGGGCATCCATGGTGGGAGAATCAAAAAAAAAATCAGGATGGCAGGTGAGATCATGTGATTGAAGCCCCAACCCTTTTTGTGTGTGTCACATCCTTTTGAAAAAAGGATGGGGTTTTGATTGCATGACTGTGTCCCCCATCTTGACTTTTCAGACCCACCATCCCCCAGTAGATGCCCCTGGAAAGTGAGCTACATTTCTTAGTCTAACTGATCTTGATATCTAATGACACTGTATCCTGCAACTCAAGGCCAGGAAAGACTATAAAATGAGGGTATTAGAATCATATGTTCTTTTACATAGGCATATTTCCGCAAAGTGACAGAATTTTTTAGAAAATACACTGCACGGATATTGGGAATATTATTTTATTTGATTGTTTAGGAGCCATCAAGTCATTTTCAACTCCTAGCAATGACATAGACAGATTTTCTCCATGACAATCTACTGTATCCCTAACCTGGTTTTTCAGGTTTTCCAATGGTACACTCATCACCACTGTAAATGAGTTCATCCACTTTGTTACTGGTTGTCCTCTTCTTCTGTTTCCTTCCATCTTCCCCAACATTAGAGCCTTCTCCAGAGAGCTAGTTCTTCGCATAATGTGTCCGAAGTAGGATAATTTGAGCCTGCATTTTACTTGACATACACGCAATTAGATATTAGATTAGTTTCCTCTGACATGCCAGTTCAGATAAACATGTTAAGCAAATTTCTTTATAAGTCTGATGTATAAATGTGTTAATGATCTGATTATGTAAATGCTGTGCCATACTAAACTGATGTTGTAATCTTTTAATACTCTTTTAGCCCACTATAACCTGTAATAGAATTGTGTTTTGGTAAGAAGAAAGTACAATATTTTTGCCTCAAAGAATGATTTAAGAATTTTTAAAAGATTAAGGAAAATTATTAGTATGGAGATTTGTGTTGCTTTACCAGAGAACTACAACTCACATTACTCTGACACAACCAAGGCTGACAGAACAGTAAGGACAAGGAGCAGCAGCAATCTTCTGTTCAATCAGTTTTTTGTTTGTTTGTCTGTTCCCCCACTGGCTTAAAAACAGTTTTTGTTGTAACTGTTGTTACAACAATAACAATAACAGTAACAACAACATGTAAGAAATGGCAGGCATTCAAGAAAAATATATTTTAAAGCAGCCCAATGACTTTTCTGATTTTTATTCCAGGTTGTCCAGATTATGGGTATTGGAGGGTGTGAGGAAGAGGGGATTTAGACCTTTTAAATCAAATCCCTTCCCACTATACATCTTTGTGAGTTTCCAACTCTGAAGATTTCCATATTGTTTGTTTGTTTGTTTGTTCGTTCATTCATTCATTCAGAATATGTGTATTCTGTTCCAATTACAAGACTCTAGGGGGTATAAATTGGTTCTTTCACAAACAGGAGAGCTGGAAATTTGAATTCTGCCTTCCAGTGTTGGAGCATCTCCTCCAACTTCAGAGGGAGAAATATGATCAATGCATTAGGATACAACTCCAGTCAATGAAAATATTAACTTAAGTTGATTGGAAATATAGTCAGTGAATCTTGAGGGAATGCCATTGAGGAAGACTACTTCAGAATATGTGAAAAGATTGTATTCTCCTTTCCACTAATGATAGTGAAATCTTCAGAAACAGAAAAGCTGATATTTGACAAGAAAAAGTTGGAAATATGATGTGACAGGCTTTCAGAAGAAAATAATGTTGAAGATGCACTAAGCTCTGATTCAAGCTGTAAAAATTATTAGACAGGAAATGGCTGAATATATCAGCACTTTTAATGGGTACTTTGAGAATGGCTGTTAAATTAAATCTATGGCCCCAAGCAGAGCTTGTTATTGTGAATGAGATTCTTTATAGACCTTGAATTGAAATTTATGGGACTATCATTCACCACCCAGTTCTTGCAATATCAATATTGTAATCTTTTGTATTTTGCAGGCTCAGCTCTACCACACGAATTCCTAGATAAATATTGGTACTACAGTCTCAGCAGGCAGGCTGATGCCATTTATACTACATATATGGCTGTTCTGGATGTAGCTGGTATTGGAAAACAGTGTCAGTTTGATTTAGCAAATGGAGCAGCGCTGGCCAGCAAAGCACACTCAGTTCATTGGCAGAGCCATCTTAATTGCACAACTCCCACTTCACTGTTCCTGTTGCCTTTAGGCAGCCAATAAGGCTAGGAAAGGCCTGGTGGTGGAGTTCCAAGACCATGCATCTGAAATCATGTCTATACCATTTTAATTATCCCAATATATGAACATCAGGGGCAGTGTAATTAAGACAGTGCAACTCAGGAGAACAATTTGACAGTCTGTTTGCCAAATGCCAAATTATGGGAATAGAGTGCTGTGCACCCTGGAATTCCCATTAAAAAAAGTGTCATAGGCCCTTGAAAGCCCAAGGACTGATTTTTCCAAATAAAGTTGGAAGCCAGCTGGAAGCAGAGTAACACATGGGATGGACAGAGAAGCAATATATTTTAGATTATCAACTTACAGAAAAATGAGAGAGAAATGTAAATTGTAGACAGTGTAGATACTATTTAACCCTGAATTTCAAACACTTGGAAGATGCAGATATCACCCTTCTCTACATGTTGCATGTTAAGAAACATCTTTTTATTAGTCCTTATTCATGCTTCCTACATTGCGTTCAGCAAAACTGGCAAGAAGTTTTGCTTGCTGTAAAGACATATTTGTACAATTAAAATACCCCCCCCAAAGGAAGATTTCATAGTCATATCTAGAGCTGATATATAATTCAGCGAACATGCCACCCATTTTGAGCCCCAAATTAGTATTTTGTCTGCAAAACTATAAGCATGGACAAAAAATATATATGTACAAATGAAGAGCAAGAAATAAAAAGTGTATGCCCAGGAACATTAGCACCAGGAAATAGAAGAGCAGGAAAAATGGATGGAAGGTAATACAACAATGAACTTTACTATTGGCCAGACTGTGTGAGGCTGCTGAAAGCTGTAAATTGGTAACATCATGTGGGTTTCAAATTGTCCATTCCTGTTTTTAAGATTAAAATGTTTATCATGAAATGTGCTCATTTTCATTACTACAAACTAATGTAACTTCCCCAACCTGATTGTTTGCCACCCAGAGTCACTTGTCTGAGATGGGCGGCTATCGAAATCGAATCAATTAAATAAATAAATAAACAAACAAATAAATAAATAAATAAATAAATAAAATATACCTTGTGTTCTCCAGATGTGTTGGATTTTAAGTCCATAATTCCCCAGCAATTACCATTTGTTTCATTATGTACACCAGGTTGGACTAACAGGTCAATCTGTATCAGTTCAAGAAAGAATGGGAGAAGAGGAAAGGGAGCATCATGGGTAAGGTAGAGAAGGGTAGAATCATGAACTTTCACCTACAGTAATTCTGGGTGGAATTGTACATATGAATTACACATAAGGACTATGAAATCTGGTCTATTCCTAAAGCCGATTCATAGCGAACCTGCAAGCGAGAGATAAATGTACTTTCTAGCAAGTATATAATTGCTACTATTTATTAATAGCACTGAACATTTAATCAATGTTGTTGCTGACCATTTACATAATGCATGTATGATAATAAACTAGGTTATTTTCAGTTTTCAAGGTATTTGATTCAGACTGCCGATTTGCTACCTCCTCCCATCCTCTCACTGGACAATTCCCCTTCTGCTATGGCCTTCCAATTTTCCATTGCAGGAAAGTAATCGCCAATCACTTTCCTTCCTGTGGGAGATCTTACTGGACATATATACTACATGCACAACAACCAGTTTTAATCAGAAAATCCTTTCCTGTCACCCTTTAGGTCTCTTATCTCTTCTGGAGCAAATATAGCAATGACTGCTGCAATAGCATAGTGGTTATAACACTTTCCTAATACACAGAAGACTGTTGTCTTAAAACCCCACAGAAGTGTTTTTTTTAAAAAATAATTTTTTTCCCCATGAATTTCCCACTATTCTACTGGCCTTTTCCCCCCTTAATCAGTTGATAGGATGCTCTGTTTCATATGTCAACTCACTTGAGTTTGTTCAGTGCACTGATGGAATTATTAAAAAAAAAAAGCCCAGCAGAAAAAAATAAGCCTAGGAAAAGAAAAATAATTAAAACAAAATATTTCCGCCATCTTCTATATGTTAAGGAAGTGTTGTAACTATTATACTATTGCAGCAGCATTACTAAAAATAGCTCAAAAAAGATTAGAGATCTACAACGCAGAATCACTGATTTGGCTGAAGGAGTATTCCTGCCTCATATGCTCATTAGGCATCACTAAACGTCTTTCTGTGATCATGACCCTTTCAGTAGGTCCCCCCCCCCTTTTAATAGCTATTTCACTATCTCTTGGAACAGGTGACATTCATCCATGTCACTTCCCTCCATTTCCACAGCCACCACCAGCAGCACAGCACTCAGGTGTTGTGGAAGACAGCTCATGTATTGTACTTTGGACATATTACAATCCAAACAAGACTAGAATTTGGGGACTCTTTAGCTTGGAGAAATGGGGAATGAGAATGGACATGATCAGTGTGTATAAAACCATGCACAGCATAACAAAAGTGGAAAGGATGGGTTTTTCCTATTGTCTCACAACCCAAGAACTAGTGATTATCCAAATAAAATGACTGAAAGATTTAGAACAAGGATTTTCACATAGCACATAATTACCCTGTAGAATTCATTACTGTAGGATGTGATGATGGTCACTAATTAATGGTTTTACAGGAGTGTTGAACAAATTCATGGAGGATATGTCTATCAAGGCCTTTTAGCCAATGTTATTCCAGGTTAGGGGCAGCATGCTTTCAAATACCTGGGGAACAATGGCTGGAGAGGCACTTGCAAGCATATCAGAGACATTTGGTTGGCCACTTGAGAACAAAATGCTGAATTATAAGCCTTGACCTACTTCAGCACAAGTGCTGTTATATTCCTATATATAGTGGAGCATTAGCCTAGTGTAGTTCAGTGGTGCTGTAGAACTGTAGATGCTAGAATGAATTATCCTATGTAGAGGATTAAATGGCCAGATTGCGCAGATGCTAATGCCGAATCTCTGCTTCTGTCCCATTATCTTGATGACAGCTGGGAGACAGACTGACTTTGAGGGCCTGAACTTTGGCCCCGAGCAACACACCTACAACTCATGTCATCCCCAGCTAGCACTGCAACTGTGAAGGCTGGCATAATTAATTGCAAATCATGCCACTTTTAATTGGAGCTGCTTGTCAAGCACATCAATAGAAATATTAATACAATCCTGAAAGTTGGGGTGCTCCAACATATCTTATTGCTCTATTGAGATACAGTGAGCATTAGGAAACAAAAATTAGTACAAAAGGTATTTGTAACTCCAGCCTTTTCTTTAAAATGACTGGTCTAATTACTCACCCTCTTCAAGTCAGTGAGTGGCAATGTTGGGAGATTTAAGGTCTATCAGCACATCAAATATCTATTTCAGGAAAACATCGATTTTATAGAGCATGCACCCAAAATTCTACCAATAGTTGAAGTTCCTTTAACTGGAAAATTTCTTAATACATAAACAGGCAATTGGAGCCTTAATGCCAAATTCAGAACATGTCATTTATGCCTGGGGCAAGACAGGAGAAGGGTAATAATCATAAATAAACTGCTTTCAGAAAATACTTTAGATGTATGTATTCAGTTCTTCAAGTTTACATTTACTTAACTCTGAACCACAAATCTCAAAATTGAATTATAAACTGATGTGTAAATATCAGTCTCTGCATTACTCAAATATTACTTCCTTTGAGAAGAAATGTTGTGTTTCTTTAGCAAGTCAGTTAAAGATCAATAACATTTTGAAAGGAAAAAAAATTATATTGAGTTGCACATAGAAACATAGCATTTTAGGCATAGATAATTAATCAAGCATTAAGCACTGATAATTTATTCTTAATTTTTAGCTGGAAGATCAACATCCAAGGAAGCCCTATTTTTTACTTGTTCCTTCAAGGCTCTTGAAGTCACAGCAGTCCTTTAACATAATCAGATTACTAGTAACTGGTTCAAAACAATGATGGCAATGATGGCAATGAACAATGCCATCTAGTGTTATATGCAAAAGTAGTCACACGGGCAATGAAAAAAAAAACCCATATTACTGCAAAATTTGACGCGAGATCTTTTTACAACCATGAATTTATAGCTGTAAAAAGCAACTGCTGGAATAGATCAAACTGGTTTATCAAATTTAGCCTTTAGTCTCTAGAACTCTAATGTATTAACTGAGTCTAGAGTAAGAACAAAGAAGTCCGGTGAGTTAGCATCTAGTTGGCATTGGACCTGAATCTGAAATGGGGCAGAAAGTTGACTTTGCACTTTGTAAGTCATCCTATGGCACAGTGCGGTTCCCCTAAGGTTTCTAATGTGTAAGCCACGGATCCTCACCTTATGGTCCAGTTTTATAAGTTTTATATTACAGAAATATGATAGGCCTCCTGTGGCTTTCTTCTAAGGAAACCAAACCTGCATGATTCTTAGAATTCTTGGTCCTTCTTGCTGTTGAAAGTAGAGCGTCAATACTGATGTCAGGAGTGAGACTGTTTCCTAGAAGAAAAACTGAGGCTAACACAGAATATCTAGCATCAGCATCCTAGAAACAGAAGAATTTGCCACTTTAACAGCAGTGAGAGCTGGCAACTAAAAAGCCACTAATGGACAGCAGTAGCTCCAATTACTGCAGAGTCTGAAAATGAATAGGTATTATTAAAAGTATGTCAGTTGTTGTTGTTGTTCAGTCATTAAGTCGTGTCCGACTCTTCGTGACCCCATGAACCATATTGCGCCAGGCCTTCCTGTCCTTCACTGCCTCCCTGAGTTTGCTCAGTTTCATTGCTTCAAGGTATGTCAGAGCATACCCCAAAACTTAGCAACAACATTTCTAAAATAAAAAAAAACCCTGAAGAAATCCAGGGAATAAATTGGCACTGAAAAGCTTGTATTGTGGAGATTTGAAGTTGGTAATAGATGCTTGTCCAGAAACCTGCTAGCATGAATGGGAATAAGAAATTAGTGGTGCTGATGCAACCCAGAACACCAAAAGTGCATGACATGGGAAAAGCAACTTGCAGCCTGAGAATAGCGAACTTGGTTTAGAGTCTTACTACTAGGGAAAAAAAGAGTTTCTATTTAAATCATAGCAATTATTTATATAAATGTGTATGTACATCCATTGTTCTTTTTAATTATTCAATTCAGATTTCTGCCGTTCTCATCTCTGGCAGGGGGAATGCATAAATGGCTATTCTAGCTAAAACTGAACAAAATATGAAGCTGCTAACGGCTTCAGAAACAGAAAGCAGATTTTTCACCCTAGAGATTAATAGTATCTGTGGCAATATAGTATCAATAGTATCTGTGGCAATATGTTGATATGTTTAATAATTTTGATAAATCATTTATTGTACTATATGATGTGTTGCATGTTATTCTGTAAACCAGTTAAAGTCATACGATTTGGGGAGCACAGAAGTATTTCTAATAATGAGCAAATAAATGAAACCTTTTTATAATTAATTGCTACAGCAGTGGTTAGGGAGCATTACAAAGTGGTAGTTAGGAAATTTTCACATGATAACTTTAAGTAAAAGGTGAGCAGTAAAAGAATTAGTGTGCAAAAAAGCAAATGATCTAATATCTCAATTCGGTTAAGTGCGGAAAGATTTGTGTGTCCATTATGTGTTTTTTCCAGCAGGTGGGGCTGTATGGTTTCCTTTCTGCTCAAAGCTGAGAAAGCATGCTTCCATTTGCTTTCTTCAACAGACAAGATTATACGTTTTTCCTTAACTTTGCTTGCGACATTCAAACAAACAACAAAAGCACAACAACAACTGAAATGGAGGCAAACAAATAAATAGATTTCACATCAATATATTTGGTAGAATGAATTATATCACAGCCATGATTAATGAATGAATTAACTAACTAACTCATTATTAATCAAATTTGTAAGGCCAGCCATCTACCTCTCAAAACTCTGGGCAGTGAACATAACTTATAAAATATCATCCATAATAAAATAGAAACACACACACACACTGACAAAACAGTTGAGGTCCTCTCATTCAAATCACAAAACCTGCGTCATTAGAGCTCCCAAACTAACAGCCTAGTCCTGATACCTGGGGGAACTGCCAGGTGTTCACGGCCTTTGGAAAGGCCAGTAAGGTTGGGATTGTCTGTATCTCTGGGGAGAGACCGTTCCATAGGGCAGGTGCCATTATAGAGAAGGTCTACTTCCTAGACACAGTAGGTGAAATTTTTCGACCTAGGGGAGCTGGAGCACGCCTACTCTGCCAGACACATGGGATGGGCAGAAACCATCAGGGAGAGGCAGCCCCACAACTAATCTGGCCCCATGCCATGCAGGGTTTTAAAGGTGAACAATCAGCACCTTGAACTGTACTGAGAAGCCTACCAGAAGCCACTGCAGCTCACATCATATTAATCAAATATGGTACAGCCTTGCTGTTATATAGGTGTACCATGGTTATATAGGTGTACCATGGTGCTCCCAATACTGCACATGCTGCCAAATTCTGGTCCAGCTGAAGCTTCCAAACGTTTTTCAAGGGTATTCCATGTAGGGTGCATTACAGTAGGTTCATCAGGAGGTGACTAAGGCATTAGTGACCATGAGCACTACCTCCTGATTAGCACAACTGGTGTGCCAGGTATATTTGTGCAAAGGCCCTCCTGGCTATGGCTGCCACCTGATCATTGAACAATAGCCACAAGCTCAGAAGAACCTGTGCACCAGCTTTGCCTGGAGAAGTTTAACCCATTCAGAGTTAACAATGGAAAATCACCAGATACGGGTTGCCCTAAAACCCACAGCCACTCGGTCTTGTCAGGGTTGAGTTAAAGCCGGTTTCTACCCATCTAGACCCATATAGCCTCCAGGCACTGGGAAAGCACTTTGACAGCCTGGGTCAGAGGTGTACAATTGAGTACCATCAGCATACCAGTGCCAACAGATAACCTCACCCAATGGTTTCATGTAGATACATACCAGCAGCAAGCAGATGCAAAGATGACCAATTTGCAGAATGCCATGGTACAACACAAAAACTGGGGCAGAATTAGCCTCACCCAGCAGCAGCACAACAGATGGCAACCTAGCGAACACTCCTGTGTTCCCATGGGAGTTTGCTGGAGAGGTTCGGAGGGGACCAGGATCAATTCTGGACATTCATCACTCAGTGTGAAATGTTATAGACATGGCAAGTTCGAATCCACAGTGATGCCTTTTGGCCGGGTTAACTGTGGAGCTGTTTTTTCTAGATTCATGAATGAAATATTTTCAGAAATTCTAGCCAAATATGTAGTGGTGCACTTAGATGACATATTAGTTTATTCCAAAGATCCTTCCTTGATGTCACTCATGTCAGAAGCGTATTGCTAAAATTACAGGACAACAAGCTCTTTGCTGAACTAGAAAAGTATGCATTTGACCTGCCTCAATTGGACTATATGGGCTAAAGCATCTCCACAGAAGGCACACAGATGGATCCAGCAAAGGTACAGTCTTTCTGGGCTTTGCTAACTTCTATAGGAAATTCATCCCTAATTTTACTGACTTTGCAAAACCACTGTCCCAACTCCTAAGAAAGGATCAGTGATTCTCCTGGTCAACCTAGGAGCAAGTGGCATTTCAAGAGTTAAAACAGCTCTTTGCTTCTCAACCTCTCCTCCACCACCCCAATCCATCCCGACCCTTTGTTGTGCAGACAGTTGCCTCAGATGTGGTGGTAGAAGTGGTTCTACTCCAGGCAGAGAAGAAAGGGGGGGGGGGCAGATTTACTATCCTGTGCCATTTACTCCAGAGTGCTCCTCCCAGCAGAAAGGAACTATGACATGTTCAATAAAAAGTTGCTGGCAGTAAAAAATGCCTTTTGACAATGGAGACACCTGCTGGAAAGAGCAGCCCACCCTATACAAGTTCGTACAGACCGTAAGAATTTAGAGGTTCTGCAAAACACCCAGTCTCTTACCCCTTGGCAAATCAGGTGGCCACAATTTTTCTCCTGCTTTGATTTTTACATCTCATACATCCCAGACTCCCAGAACAAGCTTCCAGATGCCTTCTCATGTAAGCTGGAGTATGAGGTTCCCCAGTCATCCCCCATCAGCAACAATACTCCAGCCATGCAACTTTAAGCTGCACCATAAATCAGACCAACACAAAAGGCTGGGAGCAGGAAGATAAGCTGTTGATCTCTTTGATAGGATTAGGGGGCAGCAGCAGCAGGATGCATACCCCAGGGCCTGGATGGATGAACTCCAGGGACCGACAACTGTTTCAACTTTCACAGTGGATGGAGGGCAGCTGTTGCACAATGGATGTTTATATGTGCTTCTTCCCTTAAGGAAGGAAGTACTACAGCTGTGCCACAACAAAACAGCAGGGCATGGGGGGCTATTTAAAACTCAACATAGACTTTCAGAGAATTTTGGTGGCCAAGAGTCCGCCCTGATATTAAAGATTATATTTCCTCTTGTCATGTCTGTTGTAGAGCAAAACCAACCTGGTAAGCCTGCTGGGTTATTGCAACCACTAGAGACCCCGTCGCAGCCCTGGGGCAGTTTCTCTAGATTTCATCACTGATCTTCCCCTAGTGCGGGCATATACTACCATACTGGTAATAGTGGATTTATTTACCAAAGTGCCCATTTTATTCCTTGCAAGGGCCTCCCAATGGCCCAAGAAATAGCTCAACTTTTTCTAGACCACGTTTTAGATATAAAGGATGGCCAATCATGTGATCACAGACCAAGGAAGTCAATTCACTTCCAAATTTTGGAGGGCCCTCTTGTGCTTATTAAATATTAAAATTTATTTTTCTTCTTGCATCATCTGGAGGCGAACGGAGAAGCTGAGAAGGTTAACCAACTATTGCAGCAATATTTAAAATGCTATATTTCTTATCAGCAAGACAAATGGACTGATCTCATACCTCTTGCTGAATTTGCTTACAACAATGCAGCACACGCCTCTATTGGTATGTTCCCATTCCAAGCAACTTATGGATTTCACCCACGGGTCTTACCAACAACCAGACAAGAAAGCACAGTCCTTCGTGCCACAGATTTCCTGCATGAGAGGCAAGCAGTCCAAAGGCTCTTAAAGGAACAACTTGAACTAGCAAAGGCCATGTACAAAAAAGCAGCAAATGCACATAGACAAGAGGGAGCTAGAATTGCAGAAGGGAATTTGGTGTGGCTTTTTACAAAATGTCTAACTTCGGTGAGACCTTCCAAGAAACTGGACTCAAAATTTATTGAACCTTTCCCAGTAATTAAGCAAATCAACCCAGTAGCATTTCGTTTGCAATTGCCAGCATCAGTGAAAGTTCACCCTGTATACCACTGGTCTTTGCTTGTGAAATAGTCCCCCCCCCCTCACTCCTTGTTCACAGACAGCGCCCCCACTCCCATTCTAGTAAACAGGGAGGAAGACTACAAGGTGGAGGCTGCGTTAGACTCTAGATGCAGAGGGAAGTGAGCCAAGTACTTGATACACTGGAAAGGCTACGCAGAATCAGGAAGGTCATGGGAAGCAGCAATGGATGTGCATGCATTGCAACTGGTATGCTGCTTTCATGACCACTACCCTAACAAACCCCACCCTCCACAACTACCAGGCTTGCAGGAGTCTGGCACTGGCCAAGACAAGCGGGAGGATTTCTTCTATGGGGCGGAGAGAGCCTCAGGAATATCAAGGGACCGAGCAGGGAGAAATGAATCAGCTTCTTCCATATTAGGCATACAGGACATGAGGGGGAGAGGCCAACAGATTCCCAAGGGAGGGGCAGCTGTCACCTCAACTGGAGCAGATGATTTACAGGACGCCTCATGTGATCTTGGGGACTTACCAGGAGAAGAGGGGAACGACACAACTACAGTTTGTTCTCACAGCCCACAACCTGTTTCCTCTGGGAACTTGAGCAGGGGATGAGTCTGAAGGGGAGGCATTTACCACTGCTTGAATCCAACCACATGTCACCTTCTAGGATGCCCTAATCAGCTAGGAGAGCGTAATGGTATGTGGGGAATGACTTTGGGAGACAGGAGGAAAAGGTGCTGCCTAGGGAACAATCAGATAAGGGAGGAAGCTGACAGCTGCATAACAGGCACAGAAAGAAATTCAGAAAGGATCCTCCCTAACTTATCAGGCTGTAAAAAGAGACAGCGGGAGAGTTGTACTTTCAGACTTGCAAGATTCTGTTAATATAGCCTTACAATAAAGTAGAATTAGCTCATCTTCTTGTGTTTCTTGTCTGGTCTATCTGGGAAGGCTGACAGAGAGACACACTTCTAACACACAGGTGGCAGGGCTCAACATCCAAAGGACAGTCTCCATTTCCTTGGGAGTAATTGGAATTGAACTCAACCCAGATCATCAGACAAGACTGTGCCATAGTTATCTCCATGGGGCCAGCACAGTTGAAGTCCAACTCCAAGTGGATTTGAGCAACAGTAAGATGCTGAACATAAAAGCCCTTCAAGGCATGGGTCCAGGTTATCTGAGGAACTGTTTCATCCCCATTACATCCACGGTCCCACCTGGTCCAGCAGAAAGGGTATATTACAGACCCCATTGCCTAGACAGTTTTGACTGGCCAGGTCCAGGAGGACAGCCTTTTCTGCCATGGCTCCCACCCTCTGGAATATCTTGCCCCCTGAGGTGAGATTGGCCCCCACTCTGTTGGCCTTCTGAAAGGACATTAAGACCTGGCTCTGCCAACTTGCATGGGGACCCAACAGGGGTTTGCAGCAGTGGGGGAGGCTGGTAGCCTGAGGATGCTCTCTCTGCCTTTTTAGTTTGCACTGTAGTTTTAACTTTTTAGCTTAGTTTTAACCTTTTGTAGTTTTTAACCTATATATTTTTCTAGGACTTTATAGTTTTTTATTTGTAATGCCACGTAGAGTCACTTGTATAGTGAGATGGGCACCATATATACATTTGAAAAATAAATAAATAAATAAAAATAATCCTCACATCAAACTTGCTAGGGATTCCCTGTCTGCTTTGAGGGGTAGTCCAGACAAGCAGTACACCCAGGAGTACTAGCTCTAACATTATTGTAAGGTTACATTAACAGAATTTTGCATCTGTAAAGTACGAGTTGCATCTCTCCCCTCGTGCTTTACAGACCATGAAACTAGACAGGGTCCCTTCTGAGAAGTTTGCCACGTCCCCATTCCTTCTGCAGATTTAGCTGCCTCTTATCTGATCATTATCTACTCTGCTGCTCTTCTTCCTGTCTCCAAAGGTCATTCCCACATTCCATTAAATCCTCTGACCCCTTCTTACCCAGGAAGGACCAGGTGATCTGAAGCAGGGTTACCTGGCACTATCTGTGGTTGCAATAAGGGAGGAGAAATAAACATGTTTCGCAGCCCTTATTGCCATAGGAAGTCCTTAATGCAGACTCTTACCTATGCTCTGTTGGACTTGCTCTTTGTCTTTCTCCAGCAGTGCTCTAGCTGTCTCTACCAACCTTCATTTCCCACAGTGCCTCTGAAAACCAGGGGACTCTCCAGGATCTCAACACACAGAGTCCATCTGGGCAGAATCTGATCCAAGGCCACCACTGCTTGTTCATTCCAATCAGTGACTAAGGCCGAACCATGCACCAGAGCTTCAGAAATTACTCCACATTCTCTCTGGAATCTCACCAGGTCCATCAGTCACCTGGGACTGACTGATCAAATAAGTGGGAAGCAGCCGCAGAGAACTCCAAGGCCAACAGGGAGTGATCTATCCATAACAGGGACAGGTGACAACGCCTTCCAACTCCAGGTCACATTGCCACTGCACCACGATAAAAAACAGATTCCCATGGTGAGTCAGGTATCAGTAATTTTGAACAGGTCCATGGTTGCCATGGTGACCAGATGACTAGGCCCCATTTCTTTCCCAACCTCAGGGGTCACAGGATTTCTCCTGAGCAGGATGAGGCTAGCCTGGATCTGTCAGTGGATCCATTTGACCTGGAGACCTAATGAACCAGACCACCTATGGTACAGTGTGCTTTATTTTCTTAGCAAAAGAAAATGGTGTCCCTTTTTAAAAAGAAAGACCCCAAACAAGCCAAAGTACCTAGTATTTATACAAGTTTCCACCAATCAGCTTTGGCCGTACAGTTGTCCCCTCTATCCCTCTTATCATTTCAGGATAAAACATATCACTTCTCCATCCTGCCATAGTGAAAAATATACTGTCTGTCTATTTCTCATTAACAGTTTTCCAGTGATCAGCACCTTACTTCACTATCAGCAATTGTACTTCCTCTTTCCTTTAACTACATAGGCTAAATATCAGGCCTAATTGCAACATGATAGCTATCTTGTTCTTTACATTCCATTCATCCCTTACAACACAGTTTCTCCACCCCTATTCTTACAGTTAAAATCTCTTAAACTAGCAGCTGCATGCTTACTATATGTTTATTACATATGTGTGCATTCTGGATACATTTATTTATTCTTTTGCTTGATTTATATGCTGACTTTCCATTGGAAAAGAACACTCAAAGTGACTTACAGCTTAAAGAAAGAAAATTAAAAACTATTTGAATTAAAATACAAAAAGGAGATACAAGGCAGTTATACTAACTCCCGAAATGTAACAGTCAGATCTTGGATATTGTCAGTGTGGTGTCCCATGATAATAGAAATATCTAGAAATTTGCTCTTTGGCAGAGAAGGAAAACTCAAGGATGAATCACAATGCTGTCAGGAGTGACTTCTGCCAGAAAAGTCTCACCCTATGCTGATTTCCATGCACAAAGAGGGTGTTGCAATACTCCTGTTGACAATGACTAAGCTTGGTGTGTACTGGTTTTCAGCAAGACCCTATAATTTGAGGTGGCTGCAATCAGATATTATTGCAATGATCTGCTAAAAGGCAAAATATGTCAGAAATGCAATTCTTCAGATATTTTCTAATGGTGAAAGTAAGCCATGTAGATGTGATATATTCTGGTTCATTTTTTGACATTTTATTTTATTTTTTTTCCTTCTAGCGTTTTTCCCGTAGGTGCAAGGTCCACTTTTTTGGATCTTCCAAGTGTTGATCCGTTGTGACAGGAATTGACTGACTAGCTTGTCATCCAAGCCTGATGTTGTGGGCTGAGAGAGAGTGTCTGGCCCAAAGTCACCCAGCCAGCTTTCATGCCTAAGTGGGACTAGAATGCACCATCTCCTGGTTTCTAGCTCAAGCCTTAACCATTAGACCAATCTGGCTCTCCTTTTTTGACATCTTAATAATTTACTTAACCCTGTTATTCTCTAACATAGTTGGAGTCTGCATTCATTCATCTCTGTTCTAACTCAGACCCACAAGGTAAGTCTTATAGACCAAATATGGCCCCATTGTCTGCAATTATTTTCCATCATTGAAAGTGAGGATGGGAATGGGGCAGTTTCCTCATACTTTAGCAATGCTTTTCCTCTTATTGTGCCAAATGCCGTACTACAGCTGTGAACAGTTTTTCCATCTGTGATCTCAACCTGTGTGAAGTGCTGGTAGAATAAAAGTCTTGTGTATTGCTTTAGCTAATAAGAAGAGTAGGGTAAGGCAATCTGAATGAAACAAATTAGTACTTTGCGCAATTATCTTTCTTTCATTATTTTGTTTGAACACAGTGCTGGAGGAGTTGAAATTTATTCATCCTTGAGGGACAACTCAGACAAAAAGTGGGATATTTTCATATAGAACTACTTTAAATCCTGACTCAGCTATGATGAAGTTTAGGAAATAGCTAAAGGCACTACAATAATGTCTGAGGTGTTACACTTGTTTGCATTATTAATGGTTCCAAGGTCCTTCTATTTGCTTAAGCTGTTGCATCAATTTTACAAAAGAACAATGCTTTTGCAAACTTTTGAAAGAGAGTGTGAGTCACACCAGAGAGTATTTTCAGACAAAGCTGTTATAATGTGAACAGTCTGCCTCATTCACAGAACTTTATGTGGAAAAATTCAGATGTTGTCATGTTTATTCAGTAACTGCTTTTCCCCCCATTATTTCTTCTATTCTTTCTAGTTAGGAAAGACAAGAGAAAAAAAATCATAGGAATTGGGTCTGAAAGCACCCCAAGAATTTACCACATAGGGATTCAGAAATTGGATTGAATCATTTGCACAGATACCAAAAAAAAAAAAAGAAAAAAAAGGCTGATTGAAGTGTCAGGTTTTTAGTTTTGTGTGTGAAACTATATCTTGTACTGTTATAAACCTAGGAGCATGTATAACTGTTGCATTTAGAAATCTAAATGTGGATAAATTGTTGCAAAAAAAAAGCCACTGAAATGAGAACTAGACAAATATAGAGAGGTCCTGGAAGTAAGATCACATGCTTTTTTTTTTATGAGAAGGCAGCTCTTTTTTCTCTGCCCTGCCTCAAATTACACTCCTAATTATCATATTTATGTACTGGGAGGGAGAATCCAAGTTATTTTGGCTGGATCTATTTTGCTTTCCTCTCCAACCTTTTTGCTGCAAAAATCCCCTGCTTGTGCTAATGAGTTTGTTTCATTAGACATATTCATTCTTTGTTCTTCTGGAGTGTCTGTCCTCCTCCTGCACTACTGTCCCTCCTGTTTTCTGCAAACTGTAATTTGGGAAATCAGTAGTTGCATTCTTTTATTACACGGGATAGTTTATTATATTATGAATATTCAGAGAAAGAGATTATGTTTCTTGGATAAGATTGCTCTATATTCAATATAATATAAATAATATAACTTATTTAAAACCCATTGAGGTATAGCAATTAATATGTGAATGTATATGGCACTGCATTGATGCTATTATTGTGAAGTGGTGGCACATTTGCTGATCAGCTTCTGGGCACAGAAAGTTTCTTTTGCACTTGGTTTTTTTGGCTGAAACTTGCAGCACAGAGCACACAGTGTAATAAAATTAGAGATGAGTTCATAGCCTCAGCTCTAGTGTGTCATGCTGCCCTTCTTAAAGAAGGAAACAATTATGTGTCCTTCCTGTCCAGAGATTTACTGGAATCTTGATGGTCACTTTGTGAAAAAATTAGGCACCAGCTTAGCCAATGGCTGGCAATTGCTTTGAGCCATGGTTTGGCTTCATGCAGTCTTTGGCACAAACTGAGCCGTCATTTTTCCTCTCACTTTGAATTAAAAATTTGTCTCTTATTTTTTGAAGCCTCAAGGAAACTTGGGCCTTATATATCTTGATACTGTTTTTCACATATATCTTGTTGCAAACCATACCATTTTTTGAGCTGACAACATGTAGGAAATTAGAGTAACAAAATCTGTCTCCCAATTTTTCCAGAAATTCAACATTGCCCAGAGCTTGAAGCTATTTTGGAGTGCAGCTGCATATTTCAGTTGCTGCACTGATTGGTGAGCAGGGACTCCTTAAATACTAGAGTTAACATGAGTGATGTGCAAAGGAAAGTGACACAAAAGCAAACCATGTTCCTGGGGGAATCTTCATGCATTTGTAAACAAGCCATTCCATTCTTATGTCCCTGATTGTTGATGTCGTACCACCGCAATAACTCACACTAGCATGGTCCTTGAGAATTCCCAGCACACACACTTGGTGACACTAGGTTAGAGAAGGCTGCCATAAACCAACGAACTCACCTGAGTTGCAAGGGGTCAATAAACTGGATCTGATCTTAGCATCTTTGCTAAGTCTTTCTCATTTCCAAGTAACATTTCTTTCTAGTTTTCTTTCAATAAGCACTAATAATCCCCAGTCCTGCAGAATTGGGTTCTTGTCAGCATTAAGCTGCTTCTAATATCAGAGGCAGCATACTTCTGAATGCTGTTTGTTGGCAAATAAGAATAAGAAAGGTTATTATGAGCTTCCCATAAGCATGTGATGCCATTGGGGGAAAGAGAATGCTAGACTAGATAGGACTTTGGTCTGATCCAGCATAGCTCTTCATATTTTTATTTTCTTATCAGGAATGTTTTCATTCTTGTGCTCTTTTTATACAAAAGACAATGTTGTTGTTGCTGCTGCTGCTGCTGCTTCTCCCCCTTTCCTCCTCCTCCTCCTCCTTGAAAGTCTCCCTCAAAAACAGGTCAACTATGAGGCTAAGAGAAGTAGTAATCTCAGGCAGCAAGTGCTCAGAGGTGGTAGTACAATACTGTAGGAAAAAGCTGCTTGACATATAGTCTGCCCATTAATTGCTAATCAAATACTTATTTTTTTCAGTAAAATGTTTTTGGCTGTACCTTTATATCACCTTTAAAGCTTCTGTGCATACAGCTGGCATTAACTTCCAATTCCACTTCCAGTTATGGTGTTGATCACTGTTAATTTCTACCCTCTGTCAGATATTAACACCACCTCCTCCTCCTTCTTCAGAGCATAGAATGTTAATTAACTACTATCTCTTCCAAGCACACAAAGCAAAAAAATTTTTAAAGTACAGGATGTATTCACCTAAGTACAAAGTATAAAAGTTGTACGGATCAAGAATGTCCTTTTAACGGTAATAAAAAAGAAAAAAATGTTTTTTAAGTAGATGCCATTAATGACCACATAAATCAATTAGAATATTTGGATTCACATAACGCCTGGTTATCCAACACAAATCAAACACAAGTACGCTTAAACACAATTAGCTAAAAATAATTATATATACCTAACAAGCTTATTTTGGGCCTCAACTCCAGGATATGACTGTTTCAGGCAGGATACACTAGTTCTATATGCTATTTCTGAGAAGACTGCAGTGGTGATCTGAGAGCAGGCCATTCATGGAGAAGGTAGTATTGATGGCTGATCCTGCCTTCCAGTTCCCAGTATCCACCTCTGATACTCAGTCACCAGATCCTCAGTGGCCCCGTAATTTGAATAAGGCAGCTGTCCTGGCATGTATAATTGGGATCTGGGTAGACTCAGAGAGGGGTCTCCCCCATCAGAGATATGCCCACCTGGATTTTGAGTCTGGCATCAGTCATAACTCCTGGGTAAGGGGGTAGAGTTATAACTTACATTAATGAAGCCCTAATGGCTTTCAGAGGCTCTGTGAGAAATCCTGTGGTTGACGCTGGGCTCTAGGGAGAAGTGGAGTTCGTTGCTGCTGTACTGGCCTCCCTGCTTGAGCTGCTCAGCTCCATCACCAAGAGAACTATCAGTCAAGAAAGACAAAGATTGAATCCAACTGTGCATGATTAAGAGCCCACATTAGAGGTTGCATCATAGTGATAAGAGCAAAAAAACCATCTATTTGTACTTTATTTGTAATCTAATTGCATCTGTGTAGACAGGAAGCAGCCCTTTTTAAGATGGTCCTTTCCCTGCTGGGCAGAGATGGGTCACAAAAACATCTACTGCACAGGGCTGCTTTATCTGATGGATAAAGTTGTTTGGACTTTGGGTAGGTCCAATCAAGATGACTGATTGCTCAGCAAGATGTGTTACTCAGTTATCTGGGAAGAGTTTGCTCCTGGAATTCCTTAAGGGTCCTTGGACTGTTAACCCTGCCACCTGTTAGATCCATGTCCCTCCTTAGTGAAGGCTTCCCAGGAGGTAACATATGGTTGAGGTCCATGGACTGGTGACTTCCTCTGTGAGGGAAGGGGTGGTTCCACCTGCCTTGAAGGAAGCTGTGGTGCACCCCCTCCTCAAGACGCCATTGTTGGATCCAACAGTCCTGGACAATTTGTCTAATCTTCAACCTCCCCTTTCTGGGGAAGGTTGTTAAGAAGATGGTTGGGCTGCAGCTTCACAGGACCCTGGAGGAAATGGATAATTGGGACCTTTTTTCAGTTGTCTTTCAGGCCACATCATAGCACTGAGATGACATTAATCACACTTACTGATGACCTCTGTAGGGGCTGGGACAGGAGTGGCACAACAATCCCGACTCCCCCTTTTCTTTCAGCAGTTTTCAATATCATCAATCATTTTATCCTTCTGGATAAACTAAGAAGACTGAGAGTTGGGAAGGGAAGGGTATGGGTTGCAGTGCTTCTCCTCCCATCTCTGTGGCTAGTTCTAACTGATCCTGACAGGAAGACAGAAATCAAGTCCAAAGCCCCTGGATATGCAAGGGGTCACAGGGCTATATGCTTTCTCTTTCTCCTGTTTAATATCTACATGAAGCCACTGGGTGAGGTCATCCATTGGAACGGGGTGATCAGTATGCTGATGATACCCAATTATACATCTCTTTCTCTCTTTTAATCTCTGTGTAAGAAGGCACTACTTCACTGTTCATCCCATGCCCACAGAGATGCTTGCTGGCATGAAGATGCATGTGACCAAGATCACAGTTTCCATATTTTCACAGTACATTTATTATAGGAGCATTTTGCTGTCATAGAGTTCAATATGCAGGAAATGAAGATGAGTGCACAGGTTCTGGAGGTTATAATAACCTGGATCATGAGGGTTTCCTTAACAATTGGATGATCAAGTTTGATGTGAGCCCAGAGGACTAACCATTAACTTCAGCCTCTCCTGCCCCCACTGTTTACATTAATACCAAGCCTTCCTGTTAATAAACTGTTGTTTCATTACCTCATTCTCTCTGTGATGCCTATGACTTGTGTCACATTATTTCATACCATATGTTTACCCATGGTTCAGCAGTATTGTCTGAGATCAGAAAATTTAGGAGTTTGGGACTCTGAACTGGGCACTGAATTGCTGAAGCTGCAACAACAACAACAATTCTCTTGATGAAATTGCCACAAGGACATATGAATACTTATTGTCATTCTGGCAAGGGTTGGTGTTGCATAATATGGACATACAAGCAGGGGTCATGATCTCTGACAGAGTCCAGGCAGAAGTAAAGTGCATTTTACTTTTCATTGGAACAGGAGGGCACTGGATGTGGCCTCTGAGGATCACACTGAGCAGGTTCAGCTACCAATGCATACAGGAGCAATAGGTTCCATTCAACTGCTATACCCCTCAGTGAAATATCGTAGGGCTTGGCATTGTATGTTTTCTGGATTTCTTGCTCCCTGGGGTTTGGACTTTTTTCCTATCCAAACTTAGTATACCTTAACTTAAGCAAACTTAGCAAAGCTGGCCACCCTATTTACCATGGCCTAAATTATACCACTTATGAACAAAACGTTGTGCAAGTGAGGACAAGATGTACTTGGAACTCTGCCAACAAGAGCTAGTAAGGAAATATCCCCATTCCTGCCTTTTTTTCATGACTTGGGGCATAGGTTCACACTGAGGAATTGAATGATGTGTTCCATACACACGTTTCTGTACCCATATAGATGGCTACCCTTTCAGACAGCCAATAACAGGAAGATGACAGTGTGTCTTTGTCTTGTCCATCATGCCACTCACTACAGGCATCATGGAGATGTCAATGGCTGCTGGACAATAAGCCAATCATGCTCTCCACTATTATTACAGGCTTGCCAATGTTGGGTAACAATGAACAATAAGCAGAACCAGATAACCTCACCATACAGCACAGGGGAAGGTTACCATGAGCCAGGCTTACCTTTCCATTTATTTATTTAATTTCTATAGCCACCCATCTCAACCAGGTGACTGCCCACCAAGCAGCCTGCCGAGATAGCATTGACTTTAAGAGATTACCCAAGTTGGGTATGAAAAGGCAATCAGTACTGATCTGCCCTCTGTCACATGGCACTGGCTGCATGGGCAGGAGAGGTCTCTTTGTGGTGCTGCTGGATCAGGTATTTCTGTGGTGATTGTAGGTATGAGGCTCCCTTGTTCTTGGAAATGTTGTACAGGACAACACAGGAAGGAATGAGGCATGTCTCTGCCACCTGTAGCCACATGCCAAGGCAGCACTACTGAGCCTTCAGACTTCCAAATGTGTGCTCTACAATGTTTTGGCAATGGTTGAAGATGCAATTATTAAGTTGCTGCTTTAGCCCCAGGCAGCCTGGAAAGGATTTCATGAGCTATCATTATACCAGTTATACACTACTCCTATGATTATAGGGGAATGGATATACCCCTGTTGGTAACTGTGGGGTCCCCAGGGACAAATGTACCAGCCTTCCTGATGCTGCAAAACAAGGATTTTTACCTATAGGTTTCATTAACTGGGATGTAGCAACCACTGGCTACATGAACCTATAGGGTTCATTAACTGGAATGTAGCAACCACTGGCAGTACCAACGAAGTGCAAGAACCATAGCTCCCTGTAACTGTCCATGATCTGAGAAGTAAAACAGATATATTATGGATACATTATGTGCTTTGCTAGGACATGCTGTATGAACCTTGCAGCCAGTTAATAAACATGAACTCTATATAGCCCAGATAAGTTAGCACTATCCAGACAAGTGGACTCTGGCTGTCTTCCCTAGCAGTGGTCCCCAAGGGTAAACATCCATTTTCAGCAATGCATTCTCAGGAGCTGTGCATTCTCAGTTGTAGTTGTTGTGCAATTTTCCAGTAGAAAGCCTTGGTTGCCAGTCACTACATCATAATTGCTTCACACTCCTTGACTGGGATTGTTTTCCTGATGGTGATGTCTTGCTGCTGCAGGTGGTGACAAAGCTGGTCAGAAATTTCAAAGAGGTTAGTGCAGAAGCTGGCAGGCCAACACTCATTGTCTACACTGTCAACACCACTTTGGACCATCACTGGGATCCACCTGGGGTATACACCTCCTATATATCACTTCCAGTAGCCTGGCAAAGATCAACCAACTTCCCAGAGATGCCTGTAGAGTTACTGTCTGTAGTTGTCAGGAGTGTTGTAAATAGCCACAGATGTAACAAGATGTAATTGCTACAACTGCAGATTCCTGGTCTGCCTCTTCCTCCGCTGTGGTTACAAGGTGGTTGTGGTGGAAAGGGCATTGATTCTATAGCCAGATTTGCTGATATAGTCATCAATAGGGAGGGCATAATTCCCTATATTCCCTGATCCTGTGACTCCATCATAGTTGTTAATATGGAATGCTACTCATAGAGACAAGTGGCCGATAAGATGAGCCAAAAGTCACTTCCACCAGCTATGATCTCACCCTGAACTATTGTTTCATGTTGACTTTGACAAGTGAGTAGCAGAGTATTGGATGGCATGCAGGGCATTGGATAGTATGCAGAAAAAGAGATCAGTGAAAGCTACATCAGCATTGGCCCAGAACTGTTTCTACCATTTTGGATGACCAGTCAGCCTGCTTATCAGCAGTCATTCTTCTCTGATTATCTTCAATAATCCTTCTTTGATCATCTGCTCTTGTTCTTATTCTCCATTGTTTTCAATTCTTTTCCCTATAGCATCATGTGATCCATGCCACAACTACTCATGGCACATATTAACACAATCTGGATTATTATCCTCAGAAGCAAGGATCTTAAGTGCATGCCATGTGAAATAGTTCATAGTATGTGATGGACTATCAAGCATACAGTACTTGAATTCTCACAAAATGTTGTAGAGAATAAGAGGAAGAGAAAGAATGAAGTGACTGGAGGTCAGCTTTATTTTTTAAAGTATGTTTCATGTTCCATTTACATATTGATTTAATTTCCTATTGCTTTCCCCTGCTTCATTCCAGTGTCTTTTCATGATAAAACAGGCATCTGGAATTTTATGGATAGAAATGTAAATGGGGCAAATAGCAGAACTGCAGACAGCAGAAGGATTCAGAACATGCATATAACATTTGAACAGGCACTCTGGAAGCTGGTTTTACTGAGCTACTGAGAATTCCCAACATTCATATGCCAGCAATGTGCTGCTTAATATACAACTTGGGAAACAGCGGAGATTCAGCTTGGTTCTTCATTGCCATGTTTTAGTGATTAAGCTGGCTTGGTTGATTTGCTATTTAGGGCCTATTAACTAAGGCAGGAAGGTGATTTTAGAAATATCTGATCAGTTATCTATGAATGCATCTTCCTTTAAGTGCTGAAGTCAAAAGATTTGAAAAGTGAGACTGAATTCTCTTTGTCATTTCCAGCTTCCATAATATGCCAGACTGATTTGCAATGTCATTAAATGCAACTGAATGGAATTTCTCTATGATCATCAATGTCAGGGAATTACATAACTTGGTATAAATACTCCCAGTGAAATGCTATGATTGTGAATGGTAGCAATCCCTGTTAAATCAAAGGACCCAGAAACAAGGGTCATAATGCAGAGAAGCATACTGCAGCCACATGGAATCCTTTTTATTAGAGTTGAGTTATGCTTTCAGGAACTGGAATTTTTTTTTTTTTTTTTGGCCTTATTGAAATAGTCTCCTTGGTGGTGGCACTTTCCTTTCCCCACACAGGAGAGAATCATCATAGTCACTTACTGCTATGGGAAGTAGGGAATGGCTGATGGCTGTTGCCATGGGATGCTCTGCACCACTCACTTTGAAGCAACTTTGGCATCTTCACATAGGATGTAGTGCAACTCATGAAATTCAATGGAATTCTGGGTGATGAACATACAATATAAAACGTCAGCAATAATAAAACAAACAAAACCCTGGGTTGAGGCCCTCTTATTAGAAACACTAAACACCTATGCTGGACACCCACGCCAGAGCTCTCAAACTAACAGTCTGGCCCCAATGCCTGGGGAACAGCCAGGAAGCCAGATAACCCAAACTTAACTGGCCTTCAGGAAGACCTGGCTGTTCCCCAGGCATTGGGGCCAGGCTATTAGTTTGAGACCAGTTTATGTAGCACTAGTGTTATGTGGCTGTACCATGGCGCACCCAATACTGCATTCTGGAACAGCTGAAGCTTCCAAATGCTTATCAAGAGTGCATTGCAATAATCCAACAAGGAGGTGACTGAGTCATGAGTGACTGTGAGTAGCACCTCCCAATTTGGAATAGGCACAACTGATGCACAAGATGTATTTGTGCAAAGGCCCTACTGGCCACTGCTGTCCCCTGGTCCTTGAACAGGAGCTGTGAGTCTGGGAGGCCCCCAGGTTGCATATCAACTCTGCCTGTTGAAGTGTAACCGCATTCAGAGTTAAAAATGGAAAATCACCAGATATGGGTGGCCCTAAAACCCATAGCCACTCAGGCTTGTCAGGATTGAGTCAAAGCCAGTTTCTCCCTTTCGAAACCCACACAGCCTTCAGGCACTGGGAAGGCACTCTGATGGACTTCCGGTTGAGAGCTATGGTAACGTACCTTTTTGCAGCAGGACGGCGTTACCACAGAGATCGGTGCAGGATGCAAGATCCTGGCTGCTGAAATGGTCTCTGGATTAAGGAGAGACTTTTAATATATCCCATGTGAGTCCGCACAGCCGCTCCTCAGGAGTTAACTGCAGGAATAGTCGTTTCACAGTTTGCCTATGGGTTTAGTGGCTGAGAGTTGAGGTAGGAACCATCTTCGCTCACAGTTGTTAACACAGCCTTTTTAAAAGGCATTAAGCTTGACTAAACCTCACTTCTTAATCACTTTGGATTTGTTTTTTGTTTTTTTTTCTGCTGCTTTAAAGGGATTAAGACCCTTTGGAGTTATATTGTATTTGCTAGATGAGTCGCCTTCTCCTTAGAGGCAAGTTATATTGTATTTGCTAGGTTATATTGTAAGTTATATTGTTATTTTGCTAGGGTTGTATTGTTATATTGTATTTGCTAGGCAAGCTATATTGTATTTGCTAGGTGAGTTGCCTTCTCCTTAGAGGAAGAACGTTTAAATATGATTTTTATAATCTTTTGAAAAATATTACTTTTTGGATTAAACAGCAAAAGAGTGCTCAGAATATGGACTTTAGAAAGTTTAACAATGGATTAAGGGTTCAGATGGACTTGGAATTGTAATTTTAAATGCCCACAAAGAGCTTTAAATTAGCTAGAAGAAATTTTCTCATGGGAAAAAATGGCAATTGTTTTGAGTTTTTTCACGTTTTTCATAAGGGAACTTTGAAGGTTGAACACTAGACGGAGCTAGAGGATAAATAAAATGGAGCAGAAATCTATAATACAAATTTGGGGATATTTGTCTGCCAAGCTTATTGTCAGGTCCAGCCCAAGAACAATGGTGAAACAATCCAGTTGAGTATAGTTCCTTTATTTGCTTACACCTTATAGACAGAATCTTGCCAAACAGAATCTATACTGCAGCAAGTAGTGGATATACCCTGGGAGATTCTAGGGAGTGGCTATCCTGAACCTCTTACTCTTCCCACGCTCCCCCTGCAGACTGTGTTGTCTTTTGTCTCCTTTCCACTCCTGGAATGCAACCCCTCCCTCCTGTTAGCCTTGATCTCCCACATCACTCTCTTCCTTGTAGATACATTCCATCATGTCTATTGACAAAATAGATGACAAGATTGACATTGTAATGAAATTACAGAACAAGTTGCAACAGATGATTTTTACTTTGAAGGGGGACTTAAATGTAACAAGTAATGAGAAAGATAAGGGCACATAAATGGAACCAGTGGATGACTTATTCCCAAAAGAGAATATACAAATATCTTGATATACAAATGTTGAACCAGGAACTGACTTGGAGATAGATAGATAGATAGATAGATAGATAGATAGATAGATAGATAGATAGATAAATTTATTGGATATACAAAAGAGCTCTGTTCAGGTTTTGAAGGACTTTATTAGAAGTGACAAACAAAAGGATAAACTTTACTTATTGGATATACAAAAAAAAATCTGCTGAAGTTCTGAGAGATTTTTGGCTTGAAACACAGATGAACAGAAAACTAGCTTTGGGATTCTTTTTGAAGGGGTTAAAAGATATTTTTAAAAACTCAGGTAAGGAATACAAGGTTGGCTTATTCAACCAGGGCTAAAGGAGAAAAATCTGGTTTCCCTTACTGGACTTTTGCTGATAAAGAGTGACTGATGAAGCATTTGGATTTTTTTTTTTAATTTAATAGATGAGATATGGGGTGAAGAGAGATTATGTTGCATTTAGAAATAGTGATAAGCTATTAAGATTGTCTTTACTTGCTGGGATGAAGGGGGAAGTTACTTTTTTCTTTTTCTTTTTTTTCTTTTTCACACTTTTTTCTTTTCTTTTGTATTTTTCTGTTTGTATTTTTGTAACCTATATTGGCTTTTATTCTTTTCATTTATAATTCTTAATAAAACTAATTGGAAAGCACTTTGAAAGCATCATTTGGACGGTCCTGATCAGAGATGTACAACTAAGTATCGTCAGCATACTGGTGAAACTCCCCCCCACCCCATGGTGACTGATGACCTTATTCATGTAGATATTAAATAGGAGTAGGAAAGAGTTGAGCTCTGTGGCACCCCATGTAGCAGAGGCTTAGGAGTGAACCTCCCCCCCCAAAAAAACTGACTGGAAACAGCCACGGAGGAAGGAGAGAGCCACTGAAGAACAGTGCCTCCCCACTCTCACCTCCTTAGCTGGCCCAGACGGATATCATGATTGATGGTACTGAAAGCTGCTGAGAGACCATGGTTACCATCTGCCTGTAATTCAGTCAGAGTGACTTTGTTTTGGTTATGCACTCTAGCACTCTAGTGCAGAAATCCCCGGTCCACAGATCTGCTGCTATCTGTATAACCATACTGATGTTATAATGACTGGAATTCCATCTGCACCTTGTTTTTGCTCCATATTTTCAGGAAAGTAATGTTTTCATCTTTCTTCCATATGGTCCTACACTGGTACTTAGAGGGTTCTGTGATGCATCAGCCATAATTATGCTGCCACCCTGGATAAACATGGGGAAGCAGAGCAGTGTAATCACAACACAAATTATCAGGCACAGAGAAGATAAAGTTGAGGCAGCAAAGAAAGCAGGTAGATTGGTGTTTTCTATGGGAGGTTAAGCAATAAATTGCACATTACAAAACGAAATTGAAGCAGCTCAAGTTCTTACTTTTGACCATCTCTTGAGAGTTCTGCAAGGAAATGGTAGGATGACATAAACCTCTGGTCCAGTTGGAACATTCTCTTCCAACCAGTCCACAACTCCCATTAAAGGTCCTGATAACCATATGAACATTATACTCCCCTATGAAATGCACCCAAGTTGGATGCCCTACATAACAGTACCATCACAGTTCAAACTGGATGAACAAAACATGTACTGCACACCTGTCCCCAAAACATACCCATGGAATCACTTGCCCACAATCCAGCATGATTTATGATTAGCAGCTGTAGAGATAGTTTTGGGACAAAGGAGATATTTGGTTGTTGGAACAAAAGGCTGATGAAAACACTACATTAACTCATGATGAATGGGAAAGTCATGTTTGCCAGGTGATAAAATGGCAGTTTAACTGGAATGTCTGTTATTGATTAATTGTAATGAACAAGAAGTATATGTAGTTGCATTGTGCTTGTATGGTCCTAACATGTAGTCAACTGGTCAATCTAAAAGTGCTCCCCAAAACGGAAACAAGAAAGTAAGTTTTGGGGAAGTGATTCTGTAGCCTAAGCCTCCTGTATGCAAACCCTGAATGAGCAGTTAAGGATAGAGGCTGGTATGCCAAGGAAGGGGCAGTCCCAGAGCATAATTATGGAACCTATAGGAGGATCCAGTCATTGCAATGGAAAACATGTCATGCTCAGCAACTGTCCCAATGTCACACATTGACACCATGCCATAACTCTCTCCAGTAGAAGGCATGTTTTGATGGGAAGTTCAGGTTGAGCAGCAGAGCCCTTAAAGATGCTGCCAGGTGCTTCATCTTCAGGCCAACCTACATGCAGAGGAATGCGGATGTGGCCAGTTGCAAGTGCATCCTCATACCATTGGAGGTGGGGTAGCTATGCAGATATAATTCTCTGTTCAATTTAAAACCTGTCTCGCTTCTCTATAGCCACAATTACCTCTGTGCTCAGAAATGAAGTATATTGTTTTCAGGCAGAGTTGAACTTTAAAAATGCATTTTTTGGAGCTAAATGACAATGTTGCAGTTTTGATCAAGGTTTGAAATATAAAGTGTGGTTTTCATATAGTGCTTTAGCCAAATCAAACAGTGCAATATACTACCTAAATACAACAAAACATTTACTGGTACATAACATATTGGGGAGAGAAAATACATTTATGTTCAGTTAGGGAGAAAATAATAAAATTTTATAAAGGGAACAACTTGGTAAGAAAGTAATATTATATATCATAGATATTCAGAACCAAGGCATTACACATTCTACATGTCAAATGACAGGTCGCTCTGAAAACACTTTGCTCATTCTTCTCATAATGTATTAATTCTATAGATGTAGGACAATATACTTATTCCAGAACCCAGAATACTCAGTTATTCATCTATATGAACTATATCTGTAATGTTTTCTTTTGCATCAAGGACTTAAATCTAGTTTAGATCCTGTTCCTTAGGCGTTTTCAAAAATATATCAGAGATACTTCCTAATGCGGCTGTTTGTCTTGATCAGACATCTATGATGCCTAGGACATCTGCACAGTTTAAACCGATAGCATGGTTGTCACTCTTCCTAGCTCAAAACAGATTCTGGTGGGTTTCCATCTATATAACGTGACTGTCATGCAGGTTTTATTTAGTGTTCCATTAACAGTAACCAAGTTCCATTTCAGACAAGATGTCTGCAGTTTATTGAATTTCAGGATAGTGTGGCGTGTGATAATAGATAGCAACAACACAAACATTTTTTGCACTAAGCATTAGCTTCAATGATCTCTCCATTTTAAATCTTTCAGCCTCCCAGATACACTGAGATACAAATTCATAGAGTTTGAACCCAATATGGCCTAAACTTTGTGGCTGGGAATTCTGGGAACTGTAATCCTAACCCATATGTCAGGTACCAGTTAGAGAGTATCTACCTGTTTGTTAACACCACAGGAACTGCATATCTACCTATTGTTTTAAAAAATTGTTTTAAAATGTTAACTACTACTGGCTAAAAAGAGTAAAAATACTTATTTAAATACAGTATCTTGATGATTAGTTCAAAATAGAATTACTTTGCATTTTGATGAAGAAAAAGAGATACATTATTCTGTATACTGATATTGAGACCTAGTTATATTATATAGTAATAATATACCTACATTTACTTGCAAATATATACTTGTAACTACATACTGAACTATTATTTCTAGGAGTTGTAACTATGTTACACAGTAAATGGAATTCAAGCGTTTGTTAAAAGAAAACAGATTTTAGTGGATTCTCTTTTCACCACAATGAGAAAACTATCAACAATTAGAAAATTATTAACATATGAAATAGTGCTGGGGGTTATAGTACAAGCTTGTCCATTTACTTGAAAGTAAGTTCCATTGAATTCAAGGCGTAATAGATTGCAGCTTCTCCTTCGGATGCAAGGGAGACAAGCCAAATTAATCACATTGCTTGTCCAGCTCTTCCCCATTTTCGGAATATTATACTTTCTCCTTCAAACAACAACTAAAAAACCTCCATCTCATTCCCCAGTCATTTGGAAACTGAAAATTCTGCGACTTCCCTCCCTCGCTCACTTTCTGTCTCTCCCCCCTTTTGTCTACTAATGGTATCGCCCGGTTTTTCGCCAAATCCAGACAGTGATTAACGCCCGTCGCCGCCAGCCGCTGGTGCCGGGAGCTTCAAACTTTGATTGGCTGGCAACTTGCTAAGTACGCAGATAATATCCCATTATGATTGGTGAAAGCGCTTCTAGGCGCCTCCTCTGTGCTTTCTGCTATTGGTCACCATGTCACAGCGAGCTTCCCTTCCCCCTCCCTTCCGAGGTCATTTAAGTTTATGAAGGAAATAAATAAATAAAGGAAGAAATAGAAATGCGTAGAAAAAAGAAAGGGGGGTACCGGGCGCTGGTTCGCAACCGAACATGCTAGGCAGCGTGAAGAAGATCATTTGGAGCCAATCATTTGCAAGCTTGGGTTACTTTGGCAGCTAGCCCGGGCAAATGAAACACGAGTTATTAAAAAGGTCAGCCTTAATCAAATGGATATCGTCCAATGATAAGCATCACTGATGTCTGATTGACAAACGTCAAGACCAATACACCGGGGACATAACGGAGATTTATTTTCTTAAAGGCTGGAACCACTCCAATGAGAAGGCAGTAAATATAGGCGGATGGGAGGGGAGGATTGTATGGTTGTTGAGGGAAGCGAGCTCACTTCGGAGTGGCAGGGGCGTCAGCTAATAGAAAAGTTGAGCGGAGCGAGTGGGCGGGGCTAAGGGCCAATGAGAGCGTCGCCTGCGGGGAGGGTGGTGGCTGTTCTACATTAAAGAGTTGAATTGGCGCGGGAGGCTGACAGCAGACGAGAGAGGTATCGCTCTTCCGGGGTCAGTGGGGGGTGAGGAGGTGTGGTTGGCTCAGACTCCGCCCTCTCCAAGGGTAGTGAGAGGGGAGAGCAATTAGGGCTATGTGTAGAAATAAAACAAAATAAAAGCTCCGAAAGACTAAAGCGCACGAGAGTGGAACCCTGAGCAAGGCTCGTGGGAAGCAGACCCCCCTGCATTCAGGGAGGTCGGTTCCCGGGAAAGTGTGAGTGTCATGAGCTGCGTGTCGGATCAGGAACAAGCCCCGCCGAGTTTAATTGGGATTTCCTTTTGGGGAAGTGCGTACTGCCCTACAGCCTTACATTCTCGATCCGTGTGAACGGGGTGACGAGGTAAGGCTGCAGTTCTGCGCGCACTTCCTCGGGGATACGAGCTTGGGAGTTTGCTTAGGAATCCCGCGTCAGGTTGTACCGTAACTTTGCATGCCGCCTCATGCACAGTTACGCTTCCATACACACGGACCCGGACCCAGACTCACACGGAAAAATAAGCGGCGGGACTAGAAAGACCACCTTTCTGCATTTGATCAGAGCAGTGCTAAAGTCAGGGGTGGCCTTTCCGGATGGTGAGGATTCTCGGCTTGGACAAGTAGTCGTGAAATGCAGCGATAGATCCCGCTTCCTCCACCCAAATTTCCCTGGGTTGGGCTGATTGCGGGACGCGCGCTCCCTCCTCTATAAAATTGCTTTATCTTCCTATCCGAACAGTGTGGTCGGGCTATAAAATGTGGATGGTCGGAAGAAAGCTAAATGGATCTTCTAGCAAAACAAACTGGCAGTAGCCAACCCGAGCCCAGTGCGCGCTTGTTCTGAGAAAAGTCTCTCTCCGTCCAGCGGGGTTTCTCTTGGGTAAACTGAACCCAAGAGTGAAAACAGATTCGGTGTTTGCGGCCGACTCCTATTCTCCATCTTGGACCTTTGGCTTTAGTACCAGCCACATTTTCTCCCTCCCACGCTGCTTAATCCAGTTATTTTTGACCACCTTCCGTAATAAAAGAGTTCTTCGGAACTCGAATTCTCTCATAAACGTTCAGCTGTTTTAATAAAGATTCTTCCTTAATAATGGGTTTAAAATAGTGATGTAACTTGGGGAAAAAAGTAATTTAGAAAGCTAAGTATTAAACTTGAATGCTTTCAACGTCTATTTTTATTTTACAATGAACTTGAGTTAATTTATATCCTCAGTGATAATAAATTTCAGCTGAGGATAACGTGCCTCGGGCTGGAGAATAGGGCAATAAAGAATGAGGAGAATGCATGGACTGAGTCGGAAACCAGCTTGTGATCAGATCTTTAACTTCGCTGTTCTTGATAAGGAGAGTTAAAGTAGGAGGTCATCTGATCCACCAGGGCATCCTTTCTGCTGAGTTCCCATTGAAGCTTAGGTTGATGCTTTCAGTTCCAGAGATAATCTGTTTGGGTAGTAAAATTCAGTTTGCATTTGAAACATTAGGCTGGAAGCAGTTATTAGCAATCCTATAGGCTATGGAGTGGGGTAACTGAATGAATGCACTTTGTGGCTTGCTCTCAATTTGTAGCTTTATCCTTTCACTCTAGTCCACTGGCTAAGGTCTTTTTCTTTTTTCTTTTCTTTTCTTTTTTCTTTTTTCTTTTCTGCTTCTTGATAGAATGGGAAAGAGCAGGCTTTGCTCTGGCTTAATTGCAGTTACCTTAATAAAGTTACACTAAAAGAGCATAATGTAGACATTTATGCATTAATCATAAATCATGATAATTAATGCAGATTAGAAAAAACTTGATTTTCTACTGACTAACAATGAAATCCCATTCCTATTGCTCAGAATTAACCATGGGTCCCATGAACTCAATGGGACTACTTTCTAAATAAATAAGTTTATCTGTTGTGTGTGTGTGTGTATGTGCGTGTTCCTAAACTCTGAAATATTTCAAGTAGCCTTGTTTTATAGAGATTGGAGAAACCTCTTAATACATTTTAATCAAGCTCTTCTTTGCAACAGATATAGGATTTTTCCTTCACTCAACAGGTAGATATTTATGAGGTAGTTTTATCGTTACTGTTCTAAATTCACTTCCTTCCTGGATTAAGTTTGAAAGCTTCCATAATATTGAAAATAAGTTTAGGCTTTCAGTAAATTATTTTTCAAAAAACAGTGCATACAGCTGTTTCAACTGGCTGGTCACACTGATGTGGTAGTTGCTATTGTGCCTTTGATTTGTATTTAGTATGGAACTTTACCTATTGTTTTTCTTATGCTTCTGCTTTCCCTAACAGCAAACCTGCTAGAAATTGCTGGTTACCCTGCAGTCTGAAAACAGATCATAGAAGGAGATCGGTAAAGCAGCTAGGCTTCCCCCCTCCCTGTGATACTTACTGCTCAGGATACTTCACCAGAAGTGGGAATGATGTGACACTGGCAGCTAATACATTTAAAAATTAATAATAAAATAACTTAGATGTGGCCTGGAATGTCATCTATCTTGGAAGCTTTAAAATACATTAATGTGGAGTTTTATGTGTGTCCCCCCCTTTTTTTTAAGGGAGACACTTTCTAAATTAATGTTTCTGTATCATAGCTTTATGGTAAGTATTAGTGTCTTAGTCAGTTTCCAGATGTGGAATATATATGCCTGCTCTTCCAGCAAATAACTATGTACCAAAGGACTGGCAACCGTGACCCACCCATATTATAAAAGAAATGTATTTGAAAAATGTTGGTATTATGCAATAGGCTTTGGAATGCATAAAAGCCTTTTTCTTCACTGTGCTGGGCTACAACTTAATTTCCAGCAATAAAGCTATGGTGCATGTTGCAGTTTTACATATGTGAAGGACACCAGGTTTGGAAGTGCTATAACAGTTTGCTACAGGAAGGTTACTTCCAATTTATCTCAGTATACAGTTCAGATAAAGTCTTAATAAACCTTGAATGTTTTTTGTGAAATTGTATTGTATACCCATCATGAAACTAAGACACTAATACCTATCATAACATTATGATATAGAAATGTTAATTTAGAAAGTGTCCCTTAAAAAAAAGGGGGGGTACACATGTAAAACTCCAAATTATTAATGTATTTTAAAGCTTCCAAGATATATGACATTCCAAGCCACATCTAAAAGTTATTTTATTATTAATTTTTAAATGTATTAGCTGCCAGTGTCACATCATTCCCATTCCTGGTGTCTTAAAATAAGCTAAAATACAATAAAACATCTATGGTAAAGAAAATGTGACATTTTTACACGAGTAATCTTGAGTATGTCTCCTAATTAACTTGGATCATTCCAGCATGAAGTGAGTTAAACCATAAATGAGATGGAATTTTGGGCTATGAGTGGTCCTGCTTGAATCACCCCCGGGGGAGATTCTGTCGCAATCCTAAAAATATCATCTGTGTGTCAGAATACTAAAGTTAATGCCATTTTGTTATCAGTCGTCTTACAGTGGTATGGTGTTTATACTATAGCACTGCAAGAAAGCTATTACTAGGTATTTAAAAAGAGGAGGAAAGTTAAATTTTGCCACAGCCTGATAGCTACCGGAACTCTGTGGTATTAGGGATAGATTCCATCTTCTCTGCCCCCACTTCTTTCTGAAGGTTCCCTTCAGTGTTCCCTTCAGAGTTCAAGGGATTAGCTTTTGGGCTTGCTATTAATCCTCAACTATTAAACAAACAATGCAGTTGGGGATGGACCTAAATACTTGTGAATATATCTTCTTGTCCCTTATTACATATATAGAGTTTACATCCAGGATGCTGTATGAAAGTGCAAAAAAAAAAAAAAAATCTCTTAGTTTCTCCCTTTTTTCTTCAAATGACATCTTCAGCATCTCTTGGCTCATCTTCCCTTCTCTCAGGCTGAGGGTGCACTTGCCCTTTGAGTGGCATATTTCTTTTGAGGGAGAGTGGAGGTAACCACTTATAATTAATAATGTTCATTATATTAAATATTTCAATTTTGTGACAGTGCTTTGAAGATATCGCTCAAGGCTTCAGGAGCTACAGGTGGGTTTCAGGCTACAGGTTGGCATCTTTAAGGTTTTGACATTATATGAAAGCTCATAGGATCATTTAGGGGAAAAGTGGGGATGCAATATAAGCTTTCCTTTATTGGTAGAATGTGTATAACTTGTGCAGTGATAAGGAGTCCCCAGGGCTATCAGAAGCCCTTATTTTGTACAAGGTACTCAGATCCTCCAGAAATTATGCCACTGAATTTTGGAAATTGTATTTCCCACTGTTTTTCAGTCGAAAATATTCCCCTTCCCTGCTATGGAAGATTCTACATAACTGAAAATCATATCTTTTCCCCACCTAAGCCCTGGGAAAAAACCTATGTCACAGACTTGCACCCCCCCCCTTTTTTTTTTAAGTCTGTCCCTTTGTCATGTTTGCTAGAGAAAATGTTGTTAAATACTTCTAATAAGTATGACTTAGGCACTTAGATTTTAAGGTTGAATTCTGTATCCAGCTTCCTGGAAGTAAGATCCATTAAACTCAATGTGTATACTTAATGTGTATACTTAAATATACTATATTTAATGTGTATACATTACTTGTGGCTTAAATTCCAGAGTAGGCAGACTTTCATGTTTAGATTAAATAAAGTGTTTGTGATGAAAACAATTCTTGTAAAATTATGCTATTCCCTTTTGTGAAAACACTGAAACAATATCAGCATTCCTAGGCATAATAGGAGTTGTGAGCTGGTAAAAGAAGCCCTAAAAACTTTTTAAAACCCCCAAATCTTTATTTTTAAAAAACTGATTATTTATATTATAGTTAATGCAGTGATTGAATTTCTAAAGTATATTTTTTAATTTGTACCAAATTAACAGAATAACACTCTGCATTTCAGCAGCAGTTCATGTTTCTGGAGTTCAGTTTTGCAAACATTAGTAAGTTAAGCAACCCATTCCCTTGTAGTGGAAAATATCCTTGTTTTCAATAGTTAATTAAACCATGGAAAGGTTAATAGCAGCTTGTTTATGAAACTTTGTTCTTTAAAACTTGGGGATAAGTTTAATGGGAAATAATGCCACATGTTGGCAGATAAATCATATTCTGTAAATGGAGTCAGCAAGTACCATTAAAATGGAAATATGATATGAAATTTCCTGGATGCTTTAATTTGTTATAATAATCAGCATCTCACAACCTAAAAAGTGCATCTTGACATAAGGGTCAAATTATAAATAGGAAATAGTTGTTTCTTTCGCAAATATATGGTGTGAGCAGGCATGATGGTGTTAAATCTAAGCTAGATCAAGACATGCATGGTAAGGTTTAACACTTTGTCTCATTATAGCCGTAATTGAATTCGCTTACTAGTTCCAATGGCCCTTAGACAGAGCCTGCATTTAATTAGATAATTTAGAATTTTACTTTAAGAGTGGGAAAAGTTTTCAAAATTAGTAATTGCTAGCATATTGTTAAATATATAGCAATTTGATGTAACATTTTCAATGGCTTATGAATGGTCTGCCTGGTTTCCTATATGGAATAAGAATTGTTCACCAGTTGCCAAATTGAAAAGGGATATTTTTTAAACAGGGAGGAAGATGTTTTGGGGTTTTTAATTCCTGATACGGATATGCTGCAAATGATAACATAGGCATTTGTGAGCAGGCACAATATTCTACGTGAAAGGACCTGAAGTTAGAGTGGTTGTTGAACCTTTGTTAGTTTTTTTTTTTCCTGGTGCGTTGGGTGGTTTTCTTCCAGACAAATGTCTTGTTTACTTCATTCTGTTGTTTCTTATTTTTGTGATATAAGCCGCCCAGTCATTTGCAAGCTGGACAGTCTCAAAATCCAATAAATAAGTAAATAGCCAACTATGACTGATTTTGAAAAAGCAAGCAGGGGTAGACCTGGGTAATACTCTGATGGGAGATCATTAAGAAATCCAAGGGCTGTAGGCTAGACTTGATTAAACATCCTGGAAGAAGATAGGGCAAGATAATTTCTGTAGGACTATCAAGGAAACTACATAGATGTCTTCATATAAACACCAGGAGTTGAGTTACACTCAAAGGGTCTTTACTTATAGAATTCTATATTCTTACTAGATGGTACTATCCATATTAGCAATTGGTGTGCTATATGTTCCTGATTATTAGTTATTCATCAGGATACTCCTGAATTAGTCAGTGCCCTACTTTCTTTAGAATTAGAAGTTTTTTCCTATTTGTCTTTTCCTTGTAGGTTGGTCCAATAAAATTGCTCTGTGTGTCTTATGAATTGGATTAGCTGCAAAACTCTGTATACAGTGAAAGAAAAAAAATCTACAGTGGTGCTTAAAAGTTTGTGAACCCTTTTGAATTACCAATATTTCTATATAAATATGACCTAAAATGTGATCTGCTCTCCACACAAGTCCTAAAACTAGATAAAGAGAACCCAGTTAAACAAATGAGTCAAAAACATTATACTTGTTTGTTGATTTATTGAGAAAAATGTTTCAAAACTACATATTTGTGTGTGGCAAAAGTATGTGAACCTTTACTTTCAGTAACTGATATGCCCCACTTGGGCAGCAGTAACTACAACTAAACATTTCCAATATCTATTGATCAGTCCTGCACATCAGCTTGGAGGAATTTTAGTCCATTCCTCCTTACAGAACAGCTTCAACTCAGGGATGTTGGTGGGCTTCCTTAGCTGAACTGCTCACTTCAGGTCCTTCCAATATTTCTATAGGATTAAGGTCAGGACTTTGACTTGGCCATTCCAAAACATTAACTTTCTTCTGCTTTAACCATTCTTTGGTCATACAACTTGTGTATTTTGGGTCGTGGCATGACACTTTCTCTTGAGCTTCAGTTCATGGACAGATACCCGGATATTTTCCTGTAGAATTTGCTGGTACAATCCAGGATTTGTAATTCCATTGATGATGGCAAGCCATCCTGGTCCAGAAGCAGCAAAGCAGGCCCAAACCATGGTACTGCCACCACCATGTTTCACAGATGGATAAGCTTCTTATGCTGGAATGCAATGTTTGCCTTTTGCCAAACATGGTATTGAATTGCTTCCATTTGTACACAATCTGCCTGACAGTGAACTGGTGGAGTCCAAACTCTTTGGAAATAGTTTCATAACATTTTCCAGCCTGGTGAGCATCAACAACTGTTTTTTGGAGGTCTTCAGAAATCTCCTTTGTTTGAGCCATGACACACTTCCACATGTCTGTGTTGTGAAGATCAGACTTCAATAGTGAATACCCAGAATTCTTTTAATAAGGCAGGACCTCCCCCACACACCTGATTATCATGCCATTGATCAAAACACCTGATTCTAATTTCCCCTTCAAATGAACTCATAATCCTAGAGGTTTACAAACTTTTGCCACATACACACATGTAGCTTTGGAACATGTTTCTTAATAAAACAGTGAACAAGTGTAATGTTTCTGACTCATTTATTTAATTGGGTTCTTTTTATCTAGTTTTAGGACTTGTGTGAAGAACAGATCACGTTTTAGATCATATTTATGCAGAAATATTGACAGTTCAAAAGGGTTCACAAACTTTTAAGCACCACTCTGTGTGTGTGTATCTTCTATATACATTCATAAGGACACATATATATGATTTGCAAGAATTACAGGAATCAGGAATGAACATGTTGAGAGATGAAGCAATCAAGTCATCCTTTGAAAAACCCTCAAAGAAATGGATCTGTAACCTTACATGTGGACCCTTATTCCCAACCAAAACATCTTATTTGTAAATAGTAGACTATTACCAGTGCACTGGAGAGGATATCAAGGTTGTGGATGAAGGGTTGGGAGGAAAAAAAAGCCTAGCTATATTGCGCAAAGGCAATATACCAAGCTTTGGCAAATAAAATTGTCATAAAATTGTCCCACCATAGTAAATGTATTAGAAATGAGCCAAAGGGCCAACCGGCATCTTGAAAGTATCTTGTGAGTGATGTCAGTGGAGAGTCGCAAGTTCACTATCATGGGTGGGCATGGCCAGTGACAAAACATTATTTTTTCTCAGAATGAAACTTGGTGAAATTGTTCCTTGTAGTTCCTTCATGATGCTCAGTCTGCTTTGTCTTTTTTTGTGTAGGTGTTACATTTCCAAACAAAGCATTGAACTGCAGTCACCAACTATTTCTATTTTCTAAGAATGTATGTGGGACCTCTGTGTGGAAGCCCAGAGGCAACTTTGGAAACAAATATAAAATGGGAGGTTCAAACTGGGTTTTGCATCTTCCAAACTTGCGATTTATTATTAAAAACATAGCTACATATTAAAAACTAAAGTTGAGTTAGGTAAGTTGGCATCTGAGGTTCATGAATGTCACATTGCCTACCCTTGGATCAGCATAGGTTCAAGGAAATTTGATTTCCATTAATTTCCTATCTGAACAAATGAGTGCTACTTTTGAACGATCAGTTCAGCAGAGATGATTTGGGACAGATGTAGTACATTAAAACATGTTATTCTAGAAATTTTGTGAGATCATATTTCTTGTTGCCACAGTTTTGATTACAGGCAATATATTTACTTGCATTGAAGTAAATACATTTTTTAAAAAGAGGGTACAGTGTACATTATTCATTTACTTTGTTCATCTTTTAAAAAGTGGCTAAATCATGTGCCCAAGATGAATACATCAGCATTCTTGTTAACAGAAAGATCCTGCACCCCATATTATAGTAAATCCTGAAGCGTAATTTCCTTTCAGCATGCCTATATGTTATCCCATTTAAATCATAGTCTTTTGACTATGAACTGTTTTGCATGATAGCCCCTAAAATATGAGTGCACTTCTAGTTCACCGTTTAAAACTTCTATGATTTGCTAGTACTTATCTAGTAGTAGACTATATAGATTTTTAAATATCTTTTACTAAGCTCCAGTAAGGCAGAAAGGGCTTTTGGCAAGTAATTTGATAGCAAGATAGCAATAGCAAGCGGTTAAAAAAAAACAATAATTGCTTTTGTCCATAGCTTTTCTAAGGATGGAAAAATCACATGAACAAAAGGAATGTAAAGTGCAGAAAGAACAAATTGTGTATGTCCTGTTTCTTAAACAGTACATACAAAATCACAAGACAAAATGTGAAGCGAAATGTGTGGCAGATTAGATTTCAGCTGTGGAAGAATTATTCATTTGGGAGGGGGGACTATCCTCCAGCAGTCAGTAGTGTGAGACTGAACAAGAGTATGATTAAATTGTACAACAGGGAAGTGAATCCAAAGCTCAAGGTGTCATTTTTCTGTTGGGATCGTTAAACACATTCTTTCCTCTTGTTACAACAGAAATTTTATACAAAAGGTTGCTTAGGCATATTAGATGTCCTTAGACACCTCAATAAAGCTCCAAATATGTGGGATTATGACTTTTTATTTTTTTAAAAAAGGAGGGGGTGAGAATCCTATTCTTTCAATTTGGGGCTGATACAAAAAATACATTGCAATTATCATATATAGGTGACACTGACTATAGTGTAAGGAGAGGCCTGCAAAAATGCTTTTGTTAAACCATTTTTCAGCACACAAAAGCACTTGATTGGCACTTCACTGATTTAATGGCCCATTTGTAATGCAGAAAGAACATCACCAAAGATTGTAGCATTATTCTAAATTTAATAATTGAATTTATAGGTGCAAAAATCCAAGATTTCTGACACATAGAAAATTTTTGGGGAGCATGAATGAGAGAAGTTGTAATTTTGATGTCTAGTCTTTTATCTCTATGGTTTTTAATGTAACAAATTTGTGGAAAATTTGAATATAATGATTATGTGACTGAAAGTTTTTCAGTGGCCTGCAGCAAATCTTGGCTGCAATCTTACATTCACTTACTAGGAAGTAAATCCTTCAGAAAACTTTCTTAGTAAATATGAATAGGATGTATTACCATAAAATATTTATATTGCATTGCTTACACTTTTTTGTAATTTTGTATTTTTGTCTGTAAGCTGTCCTAATTTTATTTTTATAATAGAAAAGAGAGGCTCCCACCTAATTAACTTGCTCATTATAAAAAAAATACTACAGGATCTATTAGAGTCATAAAATATAGTTCTTAACATTTATTTGCAAATAACATGTGAACTTTACTGTACATTACAATACAGTAATACTTAAAAAAGTCTTCTGTTTGGGTCCAGCCAATCGACCCTAATTACCAGGTTCGGGACTTGGTGCGAGGTGAACAGAACACCAAGACGAAAATCAGACTTTTTCTATCCACTTTATTTTAGAGCTCTAAACAAACTCGAGACTCCCAGCTAATGGAAGGAGTCCTGATTACGGATTTTACATAGTTTATATACTTTTTCTTCGCAGGATCCATGTGACAGTTTAAACAAAGAAACCGGTTAACTTCTTACAGACATCTTCAGGTGTTTCTTATAAAATTATCTATTTCACCAGGTCACTGTGACTTCAACTAAAAATGGGTTTCTGTGTCCTTCACAACCTCCTTCTGCTATACATTAATTATTACTCACTATCTATCTTAAACTTATCTTAACCCCAACCCCCTTCCCCTTACCCTATCAGGAGAATAACATTACAGGCTTATAGATCTTGTATGTTCTGTCAGTTGCCCAAGCCATGACCCATCTCATCAGACTGACCATAGCTGGTCTCTTCCACCTCTGTTATAAGATCAAGGAAATCACAAATCATACAATTATTTTTATCTTCAAGGATACAATGAAATCACTAAATAATATAGTTATATTTAAAGCTTAAAGATTACAAAAACAAACAAGGAGGTTGCAAGGAAGCCATAAAGCACATAATTATCTTTAAAAATTGCATAGGCATGTCATTGGGAAGGAATACATCACTCTTGACAAGAACACTGAGTACAGTTTCTATCACAGATGTACACATTCTCATATGCCAGCCCACTACCCATGTCTTCATATGCAGGTTCAACTTCCACATACTCAGGTTCACTATCAGATTCAGGTCCCATGCCCATTCCTACACTTCCATTTGATCTTTAACAATATGATCCTTTTCAAGTGTGTTTGTATGGAGTTTCCAAAGAACTTAAGTGTGTTTGTATCTTCCTACTAAAAAGAGTTGAAGTCTAGATATTTAACAGTGTACAATATGGCAACCACATATGTAATGGCTTTTCTTTGCAGTGAGTTGCTTCTTTGATTTCCTGAAATAGTGCCTTCTTTTGTTTTGTCAAATAATTCTTTACACTGTCTTCTGAGCTGAAATATGTACAGTTGCTTACTTTTTCTTCAAACACTGCTGCAAGCTTGCATTTGCTGCAAATACATAGTTGATTTTAGGTAGAATACTAACCTGCCCCAAGCATTGTGGTGTCATGCCTGCAGAGTGATTTTTGTTCATCTTCACTTCTATCTCTTAAGTTGGCGCCATCAGTAAAAAGCCCTTCCTTTCATCAAGTACATCCTACTGAGTTAGTGGGAAAATCTATTTTGGACTTTTCCCTTGAATACTTCTGGTGAACTCTGTGAACTCACTCCTTGGAAACTGGACATCTTACAGAAATTTTGAAAGTGTCATTGCTTTTAAATACTCATAATTACAAGCCATGTGCAGGTGCAGTTCTAGCTATAGTGGACTCAAGTCACATTAACCAAAGGTAAAAGGAAAATGGGTACTCATTCATGCTCACTGTCAGGTTGTTTCTTAAAATACATTTTCTTTTTTTCTGTTGTAGCTCTTGCTATTTCTACTCACCTCTTGTGACAGTATTTTAGATTGGCTTTCCACAAGAGCTTACAAATCAAGCAGGTTAATGTCTTCATTAAAACTGAATTGCAGTTTACTTTGGGAAAAAACATATTTAATATTTCAAGGTATTGAACGCTAAACTACCATTAAGCTTTAACTAATGCATTTACTTTGCTGACACTTGCTCTCTGATGGGACATGTAGCTTAAGTTATATCACTAGAAGTGATGTTTAGAGAATGGTTCAGAGAATGTTTTAAACCAAGTTTTAGATTCTTGCATTCTCAAACTCACTCTTTACATCTGAGAACAAGTTTTAAATAAGAGATCTAGTTTCCTCATTAACGTTACTTTAGAAATGCATGGGGTCCTTTTATTGCTATAAGTTGAAATACCCTAAAAATATAAGTATATGTAAGACAAGATGGGAAAGTATTTGCTTTTGAATATGGAAGGAATAATTTATTTGGAGGGAATAATGTGTTATTATTGGCACTGTAATGTTATATTATTATTGGCAAAGCAAACATGGATATTATATCTGTAGATACTAAGATTTTTAAAAATTATCCTGTATGTGGTGTAAGTCTTTAGTACTGGTACTTTTTCTCATTGGCCTGATTAGTATTCTGAGGAAATAGCATTATCTTCTTCAGCATTGTCCTGGAATTTGCCTTGTATATTTGGATGCTAAAAAATTTGGTCTTCCATCCCCACTTTTTTTTTTTTAAATAAGGCGCCTGGTGAGATATATTTATTTTATGTATTTATTTAAAATATTTATATGTTACATGTGTAATGTCCTATTACACAATTTCAAAGTGGTTTACAATACAGGTAGTCCTTGTTTACTGACTGCCTCATTTAATGACTGTTCAGTTACAACAGTGTAAAAAAAACAGCTTTGTGACCAATCCTCACATTTACAATCGTTGCAGCATCCTGTGGTGATGTCGTTGCTATTTCTGTGCTTCCCAACCGGCTTCCAACAAGCAGAGTTAATGAAGAATGTGGCGGTAAAATTGCAATTCACAGTCATGTGATGTCTCACTTAGTGACCAAAAAGGAAGTGATATCATAAGTCCATCGTGGTCACACGATTTTCTGCTTAGGGACTGTGGTGCTTAATGATGGAGTTGCCGGTCCTAATTGTGGTTACTAAGTGAGGCCTCCCTATAAATTACATAGTTTACATATGTAGAAAGAAGCAGGTTTAACGCAAGATAGGAGAGAGGCTAAATAGTAGCCCTTCTTAACTTTCCAGAGATAGTGCCCTGTCAAGTTATAAGGAAGGAGTAGGGCTTTGCTTCTCCTCTCTGCTACATCAGTGGACTGTTGTGATCCCTGAGTTATCTTCAAATATTGAAATGCATGTTTTCCAGAATAGGAAGCAAAATGCAGATTTTAAACTATTGTTCTTTATCCATATATCTAAACATACAGAATCTTATATCCAAATTCTTTGCATGTATGTGAGTATGTGTGCAAGCACAAATTTGCTTCAGACTGATGTATCTGTTTTACAGTATTATGTGGAGAATGTATTGAATCACAGTGCCTGTCCTTTGTGATTCCTACATACAACACCTCTAAAAAAAAACCCAGTTAGGAGTAATTCTTATTCAGTGGCTTTCAGAACATTTAAAATGGTATTGTCCCTTATTCTAGTTCTCGTATACTTGAAATGCCCTTATAGAAATATGGCACAGCCACATGCCGCATTAATGGCCAACTTCTGTATCCAAGAAGCTGACACATCATTCTACCCTTCTGCATTATGACCCATGATAAATACAACAGCTGTGTGGATCACCAGTACAGCTGAGGACCATACAAGAGGTGATTTTTTTTTTTTAAATTGGCCAAAGTACCATCTCTAAAGACAGATCTTTAAGGAAGGGCTTATTCTTCCTTATTATTCTTCCCCTCTTTATTGAACTATATATATATTTCACTCTTCAGAGCAAAACATAAAAGGGTCTGGTTTGAAGTGCCAGTAATACGTGTCAGGATACTAGAATATTTTATTTTCACCATACTAAAGAATAATTAAGACGTAAAGAAAAGGGTGAGTCATTAGAATTTTAGAAGAGAAATTTTGGGATCCTATGGCTGCAATTCTAAATACACTATTATGGAAGTAATTTGCGACTGGCACTTCTAAATACGTATCTTTAAAAGCAGGCTGTAAGTGGCAGGTTAAGCTTTTGTGCACTTGAAAATAAATCAGACTTTCAGAGCAATTTGTCTAATGTTGAAGGCAGAACATGCTGGTGCAGCTGTTTGGGACAGGGCTGGATCTTGTTTTTGCATAATAACTCTGAACAAAAATGATAATTTGTTTTTAAAATAATAGCACACAAAGAACCTTGACTCTTACTGAAAAAGCAAACGAAACATGTTGCAAACTATATTATCAAACAATATAGCACTGATTCTATTAAAAGTAGCGATTAATAAACAAGTTGTGTTGTCTTCTTGTACTTAAAAAAAATCCCATCCACTGTTAGATACTAAAAACAGAACCAGAAAACCTTCTGTTTAAAGTTTAACATGTTTGTTAATAATTTTAAAGTAAGATGAGATACTCCCATTCTATCATCGACAATTCAACTTTATTTTTAACCAGATTGTGTTGGTTTCTGTGGGATAAACAAAAATGAAGAACAAGTTGGAAGCCCTGCCTTTAATTGGCCTATTTGCCAACTTGTATTTTTCTTTCTTAAACATAATTATGTGAACTTAAACTAGTATCCAAAGTTTTTGAGCCTTGCGTCCTTGAGAACAGATGCTTGAATAGAATTACCCAGGGCAGATTATAATGTAACAATTAATTTGGAAGTCAGCAATGATTTCCTTACAGAAATCAAAACACCTTGCTTTATGTTTCTGCAAGCATCTGTATATATGCCATGTGACATTACATAAATTAAATACATTTTTGATGGTCATAGAGCAGAATAGTTGTGAGGTAGTGATGGTGGTTATTGTTACCTACAAGAACAATTGTTAGTGGTAGAAATGTATATACAAGAGCAGTTTTCTCATGTTGATCTCTTCAAGCTTTTAGCTTAAAATAGGCTCATCCTGCTGATTACAAATTTAGGAATCAATGATACAGTAAGTGGATTTAAAGCTGTAGCCTTTATGTGATGGCTCTTTGTAATGATTACTGCAACAAAATTTCCTTTATATTTCAGGGTTTGTTCTGTCCTTTTTTTTTTTTTTTAATTCTTGGAAATGACACATCACACACATGCTACTAGAGCATAATAAAGTTGATATTTGGGGTTCATCTGATTTTGTCAAACTAGGGCTAAGGATACGCTGTTGTATTACATAAGCTTTCCTAGAATACAGCTACTAGACTGGGAATGTCTTTCAGGGCCCCAGCTAGAATAAGTTTCTATGTATTTCTCAGTCACCTAAGGAAGCTTCCTTTTAAGGAAGTTAGGTATAAACCCCTGCATAAAAAAAGCAAGTTGTCAAATTTGGCCATTTACCATTTTATAAGTGAAACAAGGCAGCAAATACAACGTGCCCGAATTCCTTCAGGTTGTTGAAACAAAAAATGTTCCTTAATCTTCACAATTTTCCTTGTCTAAAGAAAAATAAAAGTAAATTTACCCAATGGGAGATATGCAAATCTGTTGGGGTTTTTGTAGTCTCTGATCATAAATCAATAAAGTAAGCATGTATTCACATATATCTGAACAGCATTTGATCATTAAAGATGAAGGTAAGTTTTAGGAAAAGCTTATTTCCTAAACAGGTAAACCCAGAAACAAGTATCTTTGCATTGGGTCAGTTTTACCAACAATGTTCTTTGTTACATCCTGGTTTACTTTGTGCAAGGTTTGATGTATGAGAATACTATTTAATGTAGTTTAGCATATTCACAGATAATAATATACCTACTTAATTATTAATGCTTCTGACATCTGACAATTCAAGATTTGCACAAATTGGTTCAATACAGGAATGTTAAAATCTGTGGTTGTGAGGAGTTACCAGCTCCTTTTGTGAAGGACAGGGAGACCAATCCATTTTTTCCTGCAAACTAGTTGAAGAGCCATAAGTACCAGTAGAAGAGAATATGTGTAGCTCAGGGTTGAACTGTGGAGTTGTTGGGGTTCTCTGAGCTTGGTTGTTTTCTTGTAAACGTTTCATTACTTGGCTAGGTAACATCTTCAGTGCTAGAATGGAATGGGGTTTGCTCTCTGTTTATATACAGTGGCATTCTAGCACTGAAGTTGTTCCCTAGCCAGGTAACAAAACATTTGCAAGAAAACAGCCAACCAGAGAAAACCCCAAGGACTCCAGAGCCATAAGTGATTAACATGAAACAGTGAGAATCAGAATAGAGTTTCTCTTATTCTAGCAATTCTGATTAAGATCACTATAGTCTCTTTATTTTGGTCATTGGCCATTATAGATTAAGATCACAATTTCCCTAATGTTAATAGCAATTTTGACTGCATTTATATTAGTATTTCTTTGAGAAATAAAACTAAATATTTCCTTTCCCCTACAAACCCTAATCAGGATCATAGGTGGGTTGGTGACTAAGTTAAAGCCTCTACAGTAGTCCTGCTGCAATGTGGAGAAGGCAGTGTAAATGGACATGAATCTTTGTGTATGAAAAAGAACAGGAGAATGTGTGATCTATGCCTCCCACGCTGCTGGTCTTGTCCAACTCATAGTTCCTAATGTTTCTGCCCTGCCCCCAACCCCACACTCATAGGATGCAATAACTTTTCTAAGGTTGTCTTTGAAGTTGCTGGAAAGGCAACTTGGTACCATACTGTACAGTTTAGCCCCTCTTTCTGGTTAAAGAAGGCTTCTTTAGAGGGTCATTAGATATTACCATTGGCCTTTACCATAACCATACCATTAAGGATTTTGTTGTTGAGCTCATCAGTTTATCTCTTTTAAAATCTTCTCCCGCCTAACACTTTGATTAGCCCTGCATTGGATAAGCTAATTTCAGAAGGTTCAGACACCTTCTCCCATGGTCCATGCCCAAGCCGGGAATCCAATAAAACATGCCAGACAATCAGTGGAGGTCAAAGAAAATACATTTACTCAACCCAAAGTTCTCAAGTAATGTTGGGTGGTGTCTCCTTTCTTATAGATTTTTAGTTTAAAGATTGAGCCAATCATTATCAATAGAATGGAATGCATTAACTTATTACAGTAGTCCATGCTCTATCAGCATGAACATATTCCTCCTGCGCAATCCTTCTTTCCTTTCATATCCTGTTAAAACAGAAGTTTCCTTATCTATAGTTAACCACAATGTCTATATCAATGGGCATTTTTATCTTTCCTATACATATGTTTTCCTATACATAAGATATATGTCTTCCTTTCCATATATTTTGTTATGTGATGTGCTCATTTATTTATAATGGCGGGAGCCAGCCTTTCCCTTTTATAAAATGGAATGACTACTGTCTATACAATCTTTCATCAATCCTTATTTTAAATTTATTGTAAGCATATAAATTTAAATAAATTTAAAAAATCAACATTGTTTTCAATACTGTGAGTCAAATTTAAATGATTTCTATCATGCCAATCATGAGAAGATGAATAACGGTATTTCCCATTATGTGGCTTTCTCTCATATTTGAAACCTAAGTTGGTGGCCTTCCACCATCTTCCATATTAATCTTCCTGTTGCAAAAGCACCATCATATAATGCACATCCATCACTACACATAGCTTTTCTTCACTGCGTACACTCACATAAAAACACCAAGCAGTACAATGTATGAATAGCAATATTATGTACTAATTATACAGCTATACATACTTCTTTTTCAGCACAAAGGTAAACTTCTGTACAGATAGTCCTCGCTTAATGTCCATTCATTTAGTGATCATCTGAAGTTACAACAATGCTGAACAAGGGGACTTACAACCGGTCCTCACACTTACAACTGTTGCAGCACTCCCACAGTCACGTAATTGTGATCTGGGTGCTTGGCAACCAGCTCGCACTCAGAGTTGCAGCATCCCAGGGTCATGTGATTGCCATTTGTGACCTTCCCAGCTGGCTTCCGGCAAGCAAAATCAATGGGGAACTGCGTGAGTTGCTTAACAACCGTGTGATTCACTTAATGGCCATGGCGATTTGCTTAATGACTGCTGCAAAAAAGGTCATAAAGTGGGTGTGACTTGCTTAACAACTACCTGTCAGGTTCAGCCCAAAGAACTCCACGAGACAGTACAGATACAGTTCTGTTGCGTTTATTAGCTTCCACCTCAGACAGAAATCTCTCCAGACTGAATCTAAACTTCCCAAGCCAGCAAGCCAAAACACCATGAATTCCTTAGGGTGGTGCCAGTCTCATCTTCTTAACCGTCCCACGCTCCTGTTGGGGGCTAAGGAAATGCTTATCTCCCCGAGCGTGGCCTTCATCAAACCATTCCATCACACCACCCCATTTAATGAATGTTCTGGTCCCTTTTGTGGTTATTAAGCGAGGACTGTATATTAATAAGAACTGCATTTACATTTGTTTGTGTAAATTTATCAGAAACATGACACATTTCCCACTGTTGCTCATCATAGGCTCTCTCTTGATTTCTTTTTTAAAAATGATATGCAAAAATAGAAACAGAAAAAATACATAAAAATATGCATCTTATACACTAAATATCCATGTCCTGTTATGAAATTAAACCATTAACATTTAAATTAACATTTAAGTCATGCTAGTTAAGAATTGAAAGAAATAGGAAATTAAGGATATAAGGACATAAGGACATATTTAGTCTCATTTAAAATAGTCTTATTTCCTGATTTCTAATGGCTACCTTTAGAGTCATATATTTTTCAGAAAGTTGTTGGAACAATTTAGACATAAAGTTTGTCAATTCAACTGGCCTGCAGTACTTTTAAAATTCCATTTTTATGAGTGTTCCAATATTGCTTAAGGCATTTATAGTCATGTTAGATATGTTATATAGAAAGATAGTCCTGACTAATGAGGTTTGCAGTATTACCAAAACATTCTGAATACCTCTGTTTCTTGTAATCACGGATTATGTACTTTCCTATTAATTTGCTTTTAGAAAATGCTGATTATTCATGGTATGTAGGCTAAACCTTAGGTTTAGGTTTTAAAAAATACATAATCCTTGCAGAGCATTTTTTAGAAACAAAGTCACTTTGAAAAGATAAATCTACAATTGCAATCATGTATTACGCCATGAATTCCTTTAAAGAGTACATATATTTATTTTAAAAATATTGATAAATCTATCTCAGAATATTTTACCTGATTGGTCCCAGAGTCCTATAAACTCATATTCAACCAGGCACCTTTAGTAAGTCCCATCAGAAACATGCTTAATATCAAAAGGTAATGCTGTCTTTTCCATGATAGGGCCTGGTCTGGATTACAATCTCAAGTTAAAGCCATTCTGTGATACAGTTCAGGAGGGGTCTGGAAACAATTTGAGATGTATTTTATTTTACCAAACTCTTTCAGATTTTTCATAGTTTCTTACAGTTTTTATGTTGTTGGATTTTAATGGTTTATTAGTTTTGTTTTTACTGTATTTGAGTGCTTATAAGCTGTCTATAGCTTCAAAATGAGAGTGGGTGGCATGTAGTTTCTGAATAAATAAATATGGGTCGATCTGCTTATGAAGAGTTAAGGTAAGTTATTGATTTGCACACGGATTTAGAATTTCTGGAAACTTAGATAGAAAATGCTCCTTTTAGATAATATTAAAATTTATTTTGGACTCAGCATATTTGACCCCCAACATCCTAAGAGTTGTGTAGAACTGGCCAAGTCTATTAAATTCCTCCAGTGATCCCCATAATAATGATGAATTTCTTTCATAACTCTCTTCATAATTAATATAGGCTTCATTGTGGCCACTACTATTCTCATATTGATCATCTCAGCCATTTAAATTGGGACTGGTAAAGCTGTCTCTGTTTACTCTGCTGAGCAGACGTTTATTTTATTTGGATAGCTCTCATCATTTGTAAATTATGTTGGGGATATTGACTGTCATGGAAACTACAGGTATTTCAGTGCTCTTGTGATGCAAGAACTGGAGCCTTTTTAGCATTTGAGGTTAATGCTCTGCTCTGGTGTTTTTTTGCATGAAGACCTATAAGAGCTTTATGAACGCTAATTAGTCAAGCTTTACAGAGGAGCATTAGCAGCCTTGTTTTTACTCATAGCAAAGGCTGCGTTCCCCCCCCCCATCACTACAGATGTCTCTGAAATATGTTGAATGCTACAAGAGCTAGGCTTGTACATTTACAAACACATGTTAATTGTACCACATGTGCACATTATTCTACAATATATGCACAGTTTAATTGTGTGTCACAGACAGTTTATTTATGTGTGGGTGCACACATAAACCTCTCACATCTTGAATTTTACTTTAGTAAAATGACTGGGCTATACGTCCCATCAAGTACATTGGAAATGTTACAGTAGGAACGTCTTTTCAACTTTGTTTTAAGAAAGTTTTTGCTCATCAAACAATACACAACAGCTTTGCAAGTACTGTTGCCATTTCTCATTAACAGTACTGAATCAACAATAAGGTGGGGCTAAATGATATTTTGTTTGTAGTGTTTATTTGCATTTATATCTAACCATGGCACAGTTTTTAGCCCTGGATTACTACATTCTTCCTCCTGTGTGGTATGTAAAGCTGTGTCTTAGTAGAGTGCATCAATAATTTATTAAAATTGCTGCTTGCTGCTTATACTGGAGTTATGCATTTGGTGTTTCAACTTTCTATTATCAAGTGTTTTAATGTAACTTAATGGTGTGTGTATGGGGTTCCTAAAGGGCTTCGGTTGTGATGCCATGACTGCCATCTTGCTTGTTTTAAACACACCTCCTTGTGGATGCAGCTGTGCAGATTATAAAAATCTGGTGTTCTCTAGCCTTCAGATCAGCTGTCTTGTGCAAATGCTGCTTTCTCCCCTCATGTAACTTTATCTCTTGCTTATCTGGACAATAAGGATGGAGAAAGATCCACTTTGCAAGTACCAACTACTTTTTTTGTGATTGTGATTGCTATAAAATAGTTCTGTTGCAATTGCAGAAATGGTTGCCACAAGTTGTGTCCTGAAAAAGTCTAAGTCACCAGAACTGTTTATTTGGGCATTTCTTGTACATTGTGGGACACGAAAACAAGAAGCCAGCTTGCATACAAGATTGACTACAGAACAAATAAGATTCGGGTTGTGTATGCTAAAAGTATCAGGGTTTCAGCCCTGAAGATAAATAGTGAGTCTTTGAATGTTTCTTTTGTCCTTTTTTTTTTTTCCTATAAGAGAGTTTTCAAACATTTGAACCTCAATGTGTTATCTAAATTAATACAGTATAGCAACATTATAACATTAATTTGGAAAGAAGCATTAATCATTTTGTTGATTGGAATATAATGTTTGAAAAAATGATTAAAAACTTATTTTATGGAATGGCAATTAAAAACAACAACAGTTAATTAACTAGTAAGCTACAGATTATTTTGTTGTTGTTCAGTTGTTATGTCCGACTCTTCGTGACCCCATGAACCATATCGTGCCAGGCCTTCCTGTCCTTCACTGCCTGCCTGAGTTTGCTCAGTTTCATGCTCATTGCTTCAGTGATGTTATCTAACCATCTCATCCTCTGCCATTCCCTTCTCTTTTTGCCTTCAATCTTTCCCAGAATCAGGGTCTTTTCCAAAGAGTCCTCTCTTCCCATTAGGTGACCAAAGTATCTGAGCTTGAGCTTCATTATCAATCCTTCCAATGAGCAGCCAGGGTTAATTTCCTTCAGGATTGACTGGTTTGACCTTCTAGCAGTCCAAGGGACTCTTAAGAATCTTCTCCAGCACCACAGTTCAAAGGTATCAATTCTTTGGTGCTCAGCCTTCTTCATGGTCCAGCTCTCACAGCCATATATTACTACTGGAAAAACCATGTTCTGGGAGAGAGTATGGGCTGATAATGAGATTATAACACTTGATCAATTAATTGTCATTAAAACTTCTAAAAGAGGTTTAGAAAAAATATTCTAAAAAAGAATATAAATTGCTCAAAACTTCTGAGTGTCAGTATATTCAAAAACAGACGTTATGTTTTTTGTTTGAATGACATCAACTGGCTATCTCATAAATCCCTACTATTTGGGGTATATTTAGAGGCTAAATATTCAGTTTTATCAACAATTAAAGCACTTTACTAAAATAAATATGGATAATTTACAATAAAATTAAGAGTTGGAGTTTATATTTGGCCATATCAGTAGTACCAGTTTTTTAAAAATGTTGAATATGTTTCTTACAATTTTAAAATGAGATTAAGTCATTCAAAAAATGATGGTTTACTGGATCTCTCAATAAATGTTCAAAAAAGGGGTATGTACCTTCTTATATTGGAAACTCAATAAATCTAAAGTTTCATTAAAACATATGGTTTGCTTATGACCTTTGCTTGCTCATATTGGTTGTACCAGGTTCCTGGAAAAAAGTTAAAATTTAAAGATATTGTGTTGTTAATTATACCCCCCCCCCAAAAAAAAAGAATTTAATCTACAGAGAGATTTGGATTTATTGCTAATTTTTTTTGCCATGTGTTCTTAGAAAGATACTTGTGTACCAGATGCTAAAGGCTGGTTTGATCTCAGCCTTTACACAGGGTAAAGGAAATCCTGGACAATGTGTGTCTGCATGGTCAAGATTCAATGTTATTTAAAACTTAATTGTAATTTTCATTTACCTATAATTATTAACTTAATTCCTTTTTGGTTTGTTTATCCCTATGCCTTTGCTATTTAATTTGTATTCATGTGTTAATGATATTTAATTCCTTTGGTAAATTATCATTTACTGTAATATAAGATATGTATTGTATGTTATGCCATAAACTGCTAAGTATTATATGATTTGAGGTGTTATAGTAATATTTCTAGTAAATAAAAAACATTAAATTATTGGTGGAAACAAGGGATTGACAGAAATTCTAAAAAAAAATAATAATCCAGATTGGGTGAATGGGTAATAATGTGGCAAATATGATTCAATGTAAAAAAGAAATGAAATGCATATCAAGATAAAAAATCAGAGCAAAGTAACTGTAAAAATGACCATTTCTATATAGGAACCTTAGAAAAGAGAAGGGTACCAATACAAAAGAAATAGATGAGCAAGGCTCCTTTGTTATGACATAATACATTTCTGATAAAGAAGGCACTTACCAACTTCCACAGAAGTCTCAAAACATATGCAGCTGAAGGAAGAAGGGGTAATTAAAACAAATAAATGTGTAGTTCTTTGAGATAGATATAACATAAATAAGTCCAACTGAGCCAGTTAATTTTTCCCCATGCTAACCTGTACTAGTTGAAGCTCAGAGTTGTGATCAAGGGCAGCCCCACTTGGATTAAAATAATACCCTGAGGGTTTCATTAATAGGCAACAAAGCAGATTATTCCTGCCAAAGGATGACCACAGGTAGAAAATCAGCCAAAGCTGGTAAAAAGCATGTGCCGCTGATACCGCTTGAATCAGTAGTGTTAAAGCCAGATCTAAGATTACCCTCCAGGCTATGAAGTTGCTCTTTTGAGGATAATGCTATCTCATGTAGAATAAATGAAACATTGATTTGTTGAGGAACATCCACCTCAGTGATGTCTTCTTGTAGGATTTGGTTTAATTTAATTTGATAAATATTGAGAATTTATCAAATTCAGGCACATCGGAATAAAGAGATAACTAGATCTAGATCCTGAATTTATAATTCTTTTACCACGTGGCCTGCTGCAGCATTCTGCTTGGGTGCATGAAGGGGCAACCTGCCTAGGTTGAGGCATATCTCCACCAGCAAAAGGTATATCTCTTTTGCTTTCTGGCTCAAATTCCCCTGTCCCAATGTCTGGTCTTTTCATTGCTGGTAAAAGAAAATGCTACTTTCAAATGCTGGCATATTTCAAATTCATCTACTTTACTCAATTTTTGCTATCTACTTTGCCAATAAGGATAGAGATTGAATTTGGTAACCTCCGTAGCACCTAATAGCAAATTCGTCCTTCATTTTGCTGGGACATCTATTTTCTAAATCCAGAGTAAATATCCACAAATGGGCTGTTTCCTTGTAGAGGTAAGTTTGGGGACTTCTTCACATTCCTAATTCAATTTAACTGGTTTCTGTTCTCTAAGTTTAATGTCAGAAGTTTTTATATTGATGTCCCATTCTTAAAAAAAATGATCCTCTTGCATAAACTTTGAAGTCTTTAGAAAGATCAAAATGGTGTAAAATATTACTTATTTGAATTAGGATTTGTTGTGAAATGTTGCATTACATTTTATTTCTCTTGTTTAATTCTCATTATGCCTTAACTAGACATTCCATGGGGATATTGTACATTTGCATTATACTTTTACGTTTTCGTTGGCCCCTGCTGTTAGAAATCAAATATACTGTCCTCTTTTTATTTGTTGGGTAAAAAAGCCCAAATTTTAATCTGTTCATACAGGTAACTAATTTGAATCAGACTGGCAAACTGCAGGGCTCTTGTGCTTGTTTAATTGGTATCTTTCTCATCACATTTGAATGAAGTTGCATACGCACTGCAGGACACCACTAGAGACAACTGAATAGTTAAGGCTGTCACTCTGGAAACGGGATGGTAAGATGCAGCCAAGCTAAAGAAAAGCTGGGATCAGCTAGATTTTTTAAAAGTGTTTCTTCCCCCCTCCCTTTTTTTGAGGGAGGTACATAATTCTATGAAGCTACTTGTCATGACTGATGTCATGAGTAATATGTGGCATTGATAATTTTATACAAAGCCACCATTATGTCTAGGTATTGTGCAAATTGTATATGTCTGCCAACAAGTATATAAAACTTTTATGTGGCAGAACTTCAGACTGACTTTGTCTTTTTTACCAAGATTGACAGGAACATACACTTTCTGGGACAATCTCCAACAATTTCTGCTAGAATTGGCTAATGGACAGGATGCCAGTTGTAGTTCATCATTATCTGAGGATTATGGGTTCTCTGTCCCTGGTCTACAATCTGACTGCAACTTTATGGACACTTATTACCAGCAGGCTGCATCGAAACTCATTCCTAGTTGCTATACAAGGTTGCTTGTTTAGCCCTACTTCCAAGGCTACATAGCTCTTCTCAACCTCTCGGGTGTTAAGGAAAAACTTAAAGCATTTTCTCTCTGTGGAGGTTCTTTATATAATTTAGTACCCTGAAAAAGCAGGTAAAATTGCTCTTTCCCCAAAATATTAGCATAGGCTGTTCTGGTCTCCATTACTGGAGTTTGGATAAACTTCAGATTCTGTATTTTGCCGACAGCAAATATTTGCTAACAGCCAAAATGCTCCATTTTCAGATGTTTCATAATCACAGCAGATTGGTTAAACTATGTGCCAAATTTTGACTTTCTTTTAATGCCTCAACTCTCTGAGATGCCTTAACTATTCAGGATTTGCTTTTAAACCCCAACTGTTTCATGTGAAACTCTGTATGTTCCCAGTTTTCATATATTTCTAGTAACAGGCATGCTTTCATTTATGTGTGCATTTTTGTGTGCAGTTTTAATACACTACTCCTTGTGAACTATTCTGGACCCTACAATTTTCATCCAGTGTCCAATCTTCCCTTTCTGGGGAAGGTTGTGGAGAAGGTGGTTATGCAGCAGCTCCATGAAATCCTGGAGGAAATGGATTATCTGGACCATTTTCAGTCAGGATTCAGGGTATGGGACTGAAATGGCATTGATTGCGCTTGTGGATGGTGCACCCATCCTTGTTATTCTTGACCTCTCGGTGGCTTTCAATACCATCAGTCATGGTATCCCTCTGGATCAGCTCTGGGAACTGGGAGTGGACAATACTGTATTGTGCTGGTTCTCTCCCTTTCTCCAGGGCTGGTTCCAATTGGTGTTGACTGGGCAGGAGAGATCAAGCCCATGGTCCTTGCTTTGTGGGATCTTCGTTCTCTTTCCTCTCTTGTTTAACATCTACATGAAGCCGCAGGGTGAGATTATCCAATGGCATCCAGTTTTATATCTCTATCCCTGGCTGCCCAAATGATGCTGTAGCAGTTCTATCTGGAGACTGGGGAAGGGGGAGGGGGTTGGATGGGCAACAACAAGTTTTAGCTCAACCCTAGCAAGACTGAGTGGCTTTAGGTATTAGGGCCCCCTGGTTCTGGATATTTTCCATCTGTAGTTATGGATGGGGCTGCACTTCCCCAAGCATAGCCAGTGCACAATCTGGGAGTCCTCCTGGACTCTCAAATCTTGTGTGAAGAACAGGTGGCAGTTGTGACCAGGAAGGCTTTTGCACAGCTTAGCATTGTGCACTAGTTGTGCCCTTTCCTGGAGTACAAAGCCCTACTCACAGTTACTCATGCTTTAGTTACCTCCCAAATGGACTACTGCAATGTGCTCTACATGGAGCTGCCCTTGAAAAGCATCCAGAAGCTACAGCTGGTACAGAGTGTGGTGGCGCAGGCAGTTATGTGTGCTCCTTGATTAGTGCATGTTACACCTCTGCTCCGCAAGCTGTAATGGTTGCTTGCTTGCTTGTGGGTTCAATTTAGGGTGCTGGTTGTAACCTATAAAGCCCTTCATTTTATGAAGACCATGATATTTGAGTGACTACCTCTTCCTGATTATGTCAGCCTATCCCATTAGGTCTGGCAGAAGGGGCATGCTCTGAGTTCCATCTGCTAAGGAACACCATCTGGCGGGGCCCAAGTGAAGAGCCTTTTTTGTTGGGGTACCTGCCCTTTGGGATCCCCTGGAGATCAGATTGGCCCTGACCCTGTTGGCCTTTTGTAAGGTTTTAAAAAGTTACTTTTGTCACCGGGCCTGGGGGTCAGGAGGTGGAAATAAGCCCATGCACTGATTATGTTAATTTGTGACTGATGGGTCTGGTTTTTTTTCCTAGCTGCTGTCTTATATGAGTATGGTTTCTGTTTTTCTGTTCTTATGTGTATGTTTCTTTAATGCTTTTATCCTTTTTAAACACTCTTAGCCACTCAGAGTCATGAATTTGAGATGGCCGGCTGTATCAATTGATATTATTATTATTAATATGGTTGGTTGTACAGTCAGCCAGATGTTTAGACTAGATTTGGCATTTTTATCCATCTATCAAGTACTTCCCAAGGACCTGGGATAGGCAGATGTTGTTGTTTGATGGTGTTAAAAGTTTCGTTGCAGGATATAAGCTGTTCAAAGTAAAGCTGCCTTTTGCAATTGACTGATGGTGATTTTGTTGGTGCTCCAGATGTTTTGGGATTGCACCCAAGGCACCTATAACTATTGGTACTATCTTTGCTTTCTTTTGCCATAGTTGTTCTACTTCTATTTGTAGGTCTTTATATTTTGTGATTTTCTCCAGTTCTTCCTCTTCTGTTCTGCTGTCTCCAGGTATTCCAATGTCCACTATCCAGAGTTTTTTGTCTTTCTTATCAACAATTGTTAAGTCTGGGGTGTTGTGTGGCAGGTGCTTGTTTGTTTGAATTCTAAAGTCCCAGAGCACTTTAGCTTCTTCTTTTTCTTTTTCTTTGTCTGTTTGGTGGTCCCACCATTTCTTGCTTGCAAGCAAATGGTATCTCTTGCAGGTATCTACATTTGAAATATAAATAAATAAATATAAAATATTCCAATGCACCATTGTTGCTACTTTGTCATGCCATTGTTTGTAGTTAGTTTGTGCAATCCTCTTGGAGCAGTTAACTAGGTGGTCCACAGTTTCTTCAGCTTCTTTGCAGAGGTGGCATTTGCTGTCCGTTGCTGTCTTCTCGATTCTAGCTTTATAAGCATTTGTTATTAAGGCTTGGTCTTGTGCAGCCATAATTAGCCCCTCTGTTTCTTTCTTCAATTTTCCTGCCCTTAGCCATTGCCAGGTCCTGTTGTTATCTGCTTTGCCTGCTAGTTTTTTCTTGTACTGACCATGTAATACTTTGTCTTGCCATGTCTCTTTTCTATTCTTCATTTGGTCTTTCCTATAGGCCAGTTTGGTTTCTTTGATATTCAGTAAAGCTTCATGGTGTACTAGCTTCAGTGCATCTTCCTCACTGTCCTTCAGATATTCTTCCAGTGCCCTTTTCTTCAAATGTCTGGTGTACTTGTAATATTCCACACCCATCTATGCTCCTTGGTAAGTAGAATCTGTCAACATTGCTGTGTGGAAGAAGGGCATGATTCATTGTCATTATTTTTCTGGTCTTCCTATCTAGGGCTTTTAGTTCAACTTGACTCCAGTCCACTATTCCAGCTGTATATCAAATGACTGGAATTGCCCAAGTGTTAATCACCTTGATGGTATTTCTGCCACTGAGTTTGGACTTTACGATCTTCTTCACTCTTCTCGTGTATTCACTACTAAACTCCTTTTTGATTTCAGTGTGCTTGATGTTGTCAGCCTGAAGGATGCCCAAGTATTTGTAGTGATCTTCTTCATCCAGACTCTTGATGTTATTTCCATAGGGCATTTTGATTCCTTCAGTTTTCACTATTTTTCCCCTGTTGATGGTAAGGGTGGCACATTTGTCCAATCCAAACTCCATTGCAGTATCTTGCCTGTATATTTGGACAGTGTTGAGTGGTGATTCTATTTCAGATGGTGTTTTTCCATACAGCTTCAGATTGTCCATGTAAAGGAGGTGGGAATAACCTGGCAGATGTTTTTGATGTTTGATATACATGGCCTGACTTGTTCAGTATTGTTGACAGAGGAATCAGTGCAATGACAAACAGCAGTGGTGTAGTGAGTCTCCTTGAAAGATTCCTCTCTTGATGTTAACCTCTCCCAGTCTATCACCATTGACCAACAACTGTGACTTCCATTGTGCCATTGATCTTTGCACAAAACGTCTGATGTTTCTACTGACTCCTGTTATTTCTAGGCACTTGATTATCCATTATTATTATTACTACTACTATTCTAACTTCAATATAATCTTGGTCATCTCAGGTAATGTCACTTCTGTTATGAACCACTTTTCAGTAGAACTTATATGAAAACTATATTGGGAGGTGCAAAACCCAGATCCTTTCATTTGTGGCTGTGAAACTTCAGGACAGTTACTCACAAGAAAGCAGGTTTTCTGTTACCCATACAATGGCAGGTTAAGCTTTTCCCTTTATTAGAAGGCAGTTCTCAGAGTGGCTTACAGTGGGGCAAAAAAGTATTTAGTCAGCCACCAATTGTGCAAGTTCTCCCACTTAAAAAGATGAGAGAGGCCTGTAATTTTCATCATAGGTATACCTCAACTATGAGAGACAAAATGGGGAAAAAAATCCAGAAAATCACATTGTCTGATTTTTAAAGAATTTATTTGCAAATCATGGTGGAAAATAAGTATTTGGTCAATATCAAAAGTTCATCTCAATACTTTGTTATATATCCTTTGTTGGCAATGACAGAGGTCAAACGTTTTCTGTAAGTCTTCACAAGGTTTTCACACACTGTTGCTGGTATTTTGGCCCATTCCTCCATGCAGATCTCCTCTAGAGCAGTGATGTTTTGGGGCTGTCTCTGGGCAACACGGACTTTCAACTCCCTCCAAAGGTTTTCCATGGGGTTGAGATCTGGAGACTGGCTAGGCCACTCCAGGACCTTGAAATGCTTCTTACGAAGCCACTCCTTTGTTGCCCGGGCGGTGTGTTTGGGATCATTGTCATGCTGAAAGACCCAGCCACGTTTCATCTTCAATGCCCTTGCTGATGGAAGGAGGTGTTCACTCAAAATCTCACGATACATGGCCCCATTCATTCTTTCCTTTACACGGATCAGTCGTCCTGGTCCCTTTGCAGAAAAACAGCCCCAAAGCATGATGTTTCCACCCCCATGCTTCACAGTAGGTATGGTGTTCTTTGGATGCAACTCAGCATTCTCTCTCCTCCAAACACGACGAGTTGAGTTTAGACCAAAACGTTCTACTTTGGTTTCATCTGACCATATGACATTCTCCCAATCCTCTTCTGGATCATCCAAGTGCTCTCTAGCAAACTTCAGACGGGCCCGGACATGTACTGGCTTAAGCAGGGGGACACGTCTGGCACTGCAGGATTTGAGTCCCTGGCAGCGTAGTGTGTTACTGATGGTAGCCTTTGTTACTTTGGTCCCAGCTCTCTGCAGGTCATTCACTAGGTCCCCCCGTGTGGTTCTGGGATTTTTGCTCACTGTTCTTGTGATCATTTTGACCCCACGGGGTGAGATCTTACATGGAGCCCCAGATCGAGGGAAATTATCAGTGGTCTTGTATGTCTTCCATTTTCTAATTATTGCTCCCACAGTTGATTTCTTCACACCAAGCTGCTTGCCTATTGCAGATTCAGTCTTCCCAGCCTGGTGCAGGTCTACAATTTTATTTCTGGTGTCCTTCGACAGCTCTTTGGTCTTGGCCATAGTGGAGTTTGGAGTTTGAGGTTTGTGGACAGGTGTCTTTTATACCGATAACAAGGTCAAACAGGTGCCATTACTACAGGTAACGAGTGGAGGACAGAAGTAGTTACAGGTCTGTGAGAGCCAGACATCTTGCTTGTTTGTAGGTGACCAAATACTTATTTTCCACCATGATTTGCAAATAAATTCTTTAAAAATCAGACAATGTGATTTTCTGCATTTTTTTTCTCATTTTGTCTCTCATAGTTGAGGTATACCTATGATGAAAATTACAGGCCTCTCTCATCTTTTTAAGTGGGAGAACTTGCACAATTGGTGGCTGACTAAATACTTTTTTTGCCCCACTGTTCATAAAATACAATAAATGATCAGTAGAAAACTACAAGAATCAGATGAGTTCTTGGTAAAAATAGAATCAATAATTAAAATTAGCCTCTAAAATGTAAAAAAAGAAAAAATCAAATAAGGCTTGTGTATATTTATATTAAATAAAATTTTGTAACAGCTAGCTCTCTTTGAAAAGTTTTAAAGACAGTGTCACTGTTCCATCTCTGATTGTCATTCACTTTACATTAGATGATGGGAAGACGAGCAGAGTCAAGGTCTCTTTCCCCAAAAAGACATAAAGTTAACAAAGAATCTGAACAAATTCTTAAGAGTATAAAAATATTTTAATAGCTCTTTATTAAGAGAAAAAAATCTATACATGGTAAATAAAACTGCTTGAAATAACATGTTATCGAGCATACCAAAGCAGATTGCGTTAAGCTGGATTTGGAAATAACTGAAGGCCTTGGTGGCAGAATTTGTATAGTGAAGTTTCACACAGTAGCATTCAAATCTCCCTTGAGGTTTCTCTAGTTCCAAGACTTGTATAGCTTTTGTAGGTCAAAGCTAACTCTTGCATTGTGTCCTGAAACTATGGTATCAATACTGCAAAAAATAATAATAATAAACCCATATGGAGAATCAAAGCTTACTTTACTACCACTTGGGTCTTCCTACCATCTGGACTAGCTTTAATATTCCAGAACCAGGAGGTAGTCTACAAAATTTTGATTTACAGTACCGTTTTGTGTGAACTTGGCCAAATTCTGTTTTAGATGTTGAGTCTCTTAATATACTTTCTTCTCTTCTGTGGTCAACTAGTCATCTTAATTTTATGCATTTTTATTTTGATATATTATTTATTATTTTATGTTTTATATTATAGGTTGCTATTACAAGGTCATATAAAAATCTTGCATATAAATAAAATTTCACAGTAAGTTGGGCCCAAATGGTTTTGTATTAAATTATATCCAATTCCTATTTATATCCCATCTTTCTGCACATGGAAGCTAAGACGGTATAATACAGATTGGATGGTATGCAGACCATGAGAAGATATAAAATGCAACTTCAAAAGAAATGTTGCAGCTCAACCTTAGATTGATATTTAATGTAAGTACCCTATGTAAGTTATTAAAAAAACATGCAAGTTGGGAAAACTTTCTCCTTATATTTTAAAGATATTTCATGCATTAAAAGTTTGCAATTCTGACATAAATATGACATCAATTTAACCTAAAGGGGAGCTGCAGACCTTAAGGCTACAGCACAGAGCCCATAATAAATTGAATGTATGTTAGTAGTTATCATACTATGTTTTTAACATTTACAGCCATTTTAAGTTTTGGTAGTTTGGAAAGAAATGTTCAAATAGCTGCACTAGCAGCCTCACTGGTTTTTCTTGTTTTTTTTCAAAATGAAAAACTAACTATTAGCACAAAAACAAAACTACTTGGTTACACCAGTTGGTTGCCATGCTCAGGAATGTTGTGAACTTGAAACAATCTAAATTAGTGAATGCTCTGAGAGTTGAAATGAAAGGTTCAATATACTTTTATGTGGAAAAAGACTCCTAAGATACCTTTTCAATCCGCACTAAGCTCCAAGGTGATTCTTTCTATTAACAATAATATTTTATACTTTGAGGTAGAAGTTTGGGGAGCATACTGAGCTAATTATCCTAGACCATTTGGCTATTAAAATTATTAATATGTACTTGAGGAGCTGATAATTATTTAGTGCAAGCAAACAAGTTAGATGCTCTTTAAATAGCACCAGATTAAAGAATTGATCAGATTCAGAATGAATGTCTTTGAATTCAGTAAAATTTTCTATTCAATAACACTAGAGAATTTTTCTATTCCTACAGTACTTCAAGATGAGTTGTATTAACTTAGTCTGTAAACTTATTTTTCTGTTAAAGCAAGCTCTCAATAAAACTAAAGTAAAAAATATTTTAAATACTAAAATCATTAAGAAATACAATTAAAATTATTTAAATATATCAAGAAGGAAACTAATTATGGAGATGGCTAGATGTAAATGACATGCTAAAGATAAAATAAAGAAATGTTCTGCAATCTTTGGTTATAAAGCAGGTAGGCAAAATTTCACTGTATTGAAATTAATAAAGGATACAGCAGAATTGCATTCATCCAACAATTCCTAAAGAACTCAGACACACACACACACACACACACACACGTTATTTGTATATATTTCATCTGAACCTTTATTTAAAGGAAATGCTAATTATATCAGTTCCATAGTATGGTTGGCTGTAAGTATGAGAAACAATTATGGGCATGATTTAGTTAAAATTATGAGAACTGTGTGAAGCATGTTGATTTGGAGCTGATTCACATATTAGACTCTAAATGCAAGAATGTATGGAATTTATTCCAGAACTGCCTATTTTGACCTCCCAAAGAACAGAATGAGGTGAGCAGCCCTGTGAATCATTTCCTCAGTTGTGGCTGAAGAAATAAGCTACATTCCCTGCTTTCTCTGGCCTTAGTTATTTCTTTCTCCTGGGTTGGTGGATTATTTTCCAATTCATTAGGAGAAAGTGAAATGACTTCAGCTTTTAGCAATTCCATGGGAGAAGTAATGAGAGAAGAAAACAAGAAATAGCCACTTTTGTCTTCCTTCATTCCCAATTCCATGGGAGAAGTAATGAGAGAAGAAAAGAAGAAATAGCCAGTCTTGTGTTCCTTCATAAGCGGAGGATTGTACTTAAGCAGCAGCGCAGTAATTTAAGTTAGTCAGTAGACTGGCTACCCAAGGATAGTGATATGTACATTGCCTGGAATGTGTGTCTACAATTCCTAGTCCTATGATATATTTGCATGGCTGGAGTATTTCTCTCTTTAAATATAATTAAAATTGCATGGGATGCAATTGGGAATGGGATGGAATGGGATAAATTGGTCCAGTTAGGTTTAGAACTGAGCTTGAAAATTCAAACTTTTTTTCCAAGATCAGAAATTGGGAGTGGCCAAAAATCAAGAACTGGTATTACACATGGTGGAAAAATACACCAACAACCCCTCCACATCACTTTATGAAGCTTTGCTGGAAATGCTCAAGTTTTTAACTAGAGATAGCTGTTTTCTCCACATTTATAAATTGCACAAAAAGATAAGCATGCATGTAAGATGAACTCCACAGGGCAGTTTTCAGACTTGGTTCCTATACAGAAAGCAGCTAAGTGGGGATTTATATTATACCCTTTTTAATTTTTATGCTAACTCCATTATCAAGCATCAGCTCAAACTAGATCTTCATCCACCCAAGGTAGCTAGTAAGTGTCTGTCATTCCTGCTATATGCAATGTAATGGTTTTATCCCAACCTCAATTTTGTTTTAGGATAATGTAAGGGGACCTTTCCTAATATTGCTCTGATAACCAACACCAGGTTATTTACTAGAAAACACTGATTACAGTGTTTGCCAAGAGATGTAGAATAAGCAAATGACAAATAACGAAGAGTAATAATATCAAGCAGCGGGATGTTCTATCGTTTTTTGTACCTTAGACAAGAGGAAGGCTCAGATTGAACCCACAATGCTGATAGTGCAAAGAAGTGCTGAATTTTTTTCTCATATTCCACCTACGCTTTGTTGGAGTCAGTTCAGTCAACAATTTTGAGAACAGTGTTCCAGATTCCCAGATGTTTGCTGAATGTAGTCTTGCAACCAGAAGAAGAGCAACATACAGTGGAGACTTCAGCTTGTAAGGAAATTTTCCATTTCTGGCTAAAGCTCAACTTTTGCCCAGTAGGTTTGGTTGCCTTAACAATCCATGACAAGTATCAGTCCGACTGGAAAAAAGCTTCATTGAACAAATTGCCATTGTATGGTCTTCATAAGAACTTGTGTAACCATGAAATATAAACAAGCTAGAGTGATTCTAAAATAATGAGTTACGGTCACATAATTGCAAAATTATCTAAAGCTCCAATGACAGTAGGTTTTGGAGACAATATTAGTGTGGAGCTAACTCTCTCAGTACCTTGTAGTTACCTAGATGCAGTATAGCTCTTGGGTCCAACTTTAATACACTTCCACTTGTCTTGCTAGAAAACTAATTTAATAAGATTCGGTATGAGAAATGAACATGTCCATATAGGTCATATGTAGTCAGAAGAGTTATTTTACTATTATAGGGTCAATCAGAGTAAATTAATTTTTAACAAATTTTCCTGGCCAAACAGATGATTATTATGTCCTCCTTTCTCTACAGGCATTACATATAGTGCTGCCAAAATCTGTATGCAACAAGTGAAACACAACAAGAGAGAACAGTAGGCACTTGATAATATTCCTGTAAAATTTGAGAATTCAGTTACAGGTTGTCTCAGTATAGTTACTATTTGAGTATTATCCTTGATTTTTGTATGCCTTATACTTAATATTGTGGGATTTTGACTTTAATAATAAAGTTTTATTTCAATCCAGGCCATCTGGATTGAGATTGCAGACTCTCTTACTTCTGACCATCCTGCTCATCTGGCTTGTTGCTGTTATGGCTGTAAACAGAACAAAAAAAATAATTCTTTATATTATTGTGCTATCAGAGCTATGAAAAAAGATAATTCCCAGTGGTCCTGGTGCTTGACTTATAGCCTGAACTGTGTGCCAGAATGGAGAGAGGTGTGAAACTACTTTTCCCCCCTTCTTTTCCACTGCCAGAGCAGAAAGGATGGCTGGGAGGGGATTTGAAATCTTAAAAGACATAATGATTTGCATTTCTGAGGTAGGAAACATGAAATTTGACTATGTCACTGGTAAGTTGCTTAGGTTCTCTAAAGTTGACAAAGTGGAAAATTAGTAAATCAATTATTTAAATAATTAAAACATAACTAAGGAAATGGGACTTCTTGTATTTACGTGTTTGCTTACGTATTGTAACGCCTAAGCAGATGGCAGCACCTGGCTGACCCTTTCAGCTTGAAAACTAAGGAGGATTAGGCTTGGTTAGTACTTGGATGGGACACATCTAGGGAATATTAGGGATGTAGACTGGACTGGGAAATTGAAAAAAATATCCTAGGCAACTTTACCTTTACCCGAATTGCACTTACCCAAGAATGAGAGGATGGGTTCCTTCCTACCTCAAAGGGACAATGTAAAAATACAATTTGAAGATTGAGTTTGGCAAATATGTTATTACCTTTACTGAAAATTATCATAACTCTGTTCCTCAGAATTTATTGTGACAATGTTGAAATCATTACTCTGGGTACCTTTACCAGAAACCTTCTATGGCAAGACAAGATAGCTTGGAGTCTTGATGGTAGTCAATGTGAACTTCTTTCTAAGGCAGATAAACCAATTGTCTGATTTAGTAAGGAAAGTTTTTGTTCAAAGCTATAGCATTTGTTCACTTGCACTCATTTCCAAGCTAGTCTGTTAATGAAAGTCATAATGTGGGAACATCTTAGGACTGTATCTACTTTGTATTTGAACTTGTATATTAAACTTGGGTTTGTGGTGATACTGAATTCTATCTTGGTCATTCTCTGATGCATGCATGTATATTATTAGGTTTATCAGATATAAGCTGCAAAAAATCTGGATGATGACTAGAAGGCAGCAAATATATACAGAAAACCTTAACTGTAGTAGTCATCTGGATTTTTGTAGTTCAGATATGGTATGCCTAATATTGTGAGCTATATTCCTGATATAAAGTTCAATATTGTGTTGCACATACCAGTACAAGTAGTTGCCCATTTTTTATCTGAAATAGATAAAGTAAGAAAGACCTCAAAATTTAATAATATGGCTCTCATCTTTCTAACAGTAGTGGATACTCTTAGGTAAAAATGATCTGGGAGGAAGAAAAGTTTGTTGACTTCTAAAAATTGCAATTATATATTATTTATTTATTTATTTTATTTATTATTAAACTTGTATGCCGCCCATCTCCCCCAACAGGTGACTCTGGACGGCATATATTTATGTGGAAGTTGTCAAATTTAGAGATAGGGTCTCATGGTCCTTCATATGTTGTTGGACTCCAACACCTCTTAGTTTCTCCAGCATGATCAGTGGTTGGAGTTGATAAGACTGTGACTCATCTTCACTTTTTGGGCCTTTCTGTGATCATGAGTAGACAAATGAACTTCCGGGGGAATCTACTCAAGACATACATACATAATGTGCATCACATACATACTTACCTAGGTGTGGTCCTGTGTTTGTACATTGCTGTAGAGTGGCTGTCAGTTTGATGATTCTTGGTTTTTTGTAATATTAAACCAGTTTTCCTCAACTGGGTTTCTGTGGAATCCTAGGGTTCTGTGCAAATACTCTAGGGGTTCTGCAATAACTTGTGATTGGGGAAAAATAAACATCGTTTTTTGATCTTTGTGCACCACACAACGCTAGTGCTTGCAGACGTGGAAATTTTTCTGCATGATGGCTCAGCTGCTGGCCTGCTGCTTTGCTGTTGTTGTAAAGATTGTACAATGTGGATTGTGTAGGTTAGAAGTGAATTGTATTGTGAAATTTTTGTGTGTGTATGTATATTTGCAATTTTTATGCAAGCGTTCCCTGAGAACTGAAGACTCTTTCAAAGGTTCCTCCAGGGTAAAAAGGTTGAGAAAGGCTGCATTAGATTGCTGTGCTGAAATTAAAATTGAGCATGTTGTGTGTTCTAGAAGGTTATGGAAACTTAAGGGGCACATGTTATTGGAATATTTTGATAGAATTTGTTTCTGCAAACTGAAAGTTCAGAGTGGCTCACTTTTACTTGGAAATAAGTCTAGTAGCTTTGTTGCATGGCCAAGCCAAATCCAGTATATAGTAAATATATGCTAAATATAGTATATGTTAGAGTTATTATGTGAAAAGTATCTTCTGCTTTTACAGTTTGGAAAGGGAATATGAAAAAAAGTCAGTAGACCCTTTTCAGATGAAACTAAACATTTACTTGCCTTTGAATCTGCATAGATTTGAGGGTATAGGTATTTTAAATGAGAGACATATTTAACATATTTTATTGTCCAAACAATGATGTGGCTAGTTTCCCTTCATGTAGCCTCACTCATAAGTGAGTTGAACTGAATGTTTTATATCTGAATTTTAATAACTATGTCCTATTTGCAATGAAAAAAAAATGTTTATTTCTACCCTTTTTATAGTATGTCTTGCACTACAAACTGTAGTAAATTTGCACCTGTTCAGTTATAAGTGGAGGGTATTATTATACCCATGTTAATATATGTATGTAAGTAATTTGGGTGGGAGGAAAAGCTGGGATAATGGCCTTCTTTTAATTTGCGCACTGGCAGCATCTTTTAGAGCTTTCATCTCCAACAAGATCAGTTTTCCATGCTTCACTATTGTCTTGGGAAATCTATCTTCAGTAGTTGCTTTCTTAAAAGATCTCATGCCCAGCTTTAGTGAGCTTTGTGTAGTTTGCCTATCAAAAGAGATATGTTTACACCTTCCATGCGTGTGTTAAAGCTATCAGGTTACAAAGCAGAGTGGCTGATGCAGTTCAATCCTTCCTACTAATATGCACAAAAAATGCATTTATGGTAATTACATGGACTGCCTGGAACAATGCATTCCAACATCCTGTAACATAAATAAGGAAGGTGGGGCCAGCTGACATTAAACGATATGTTTGCCAGCAATCTTGGTCTCTACTATATATATACCCTTTCTGTTACACAGTCTCAGTCTGGCAGCGCTGAACCTGTTGCTGCATTAGCCGAGTTGTATTTTGCTAGATAGGGAAGGAGGCTTGTCTGCTGTCTGGTAGGAGGGCTTTGTCTCTCTCTGTGTCTTTCTCTCTCTCTCTCTCTGTCTCTCACACTCTCGCTTGCTCTTTCTCTCTCTCCCCCTCTCCCTTTCCCGTCTCTGTGGTTTGTAAGGTAGGTTGCAGTGTGTGTATATACACAACATCAAGAGCAGGAAAATGGACTCATTAGGGAGACAGGCAGTCATTACCATTCACACTGCACTTCCAGGGAGACAGCGACTATGAGGAGCCAGACTGAGGACTGGGGAGCAAGGTAGGCCAACCAACTTTTATAAAAAATGAAAAGAAAGAAAGAGAGAGAAAAATGTCCTTCCTCCCCCCACAGCACCCCATTCCTCTTGATACTCCTCTGTTATCTCATCTCTTGTTGCTTTTAATTTATATTTTAGTGATGTAAGTTTGTGAGACCTGTTAGTGGGCTTACATTTTGGAACACATATAGGCCTGCTTCTCCATAAATGCCTGCCCCCTTGGGTATGCTTTTTTATAATTCACTTTAATTACTTTTTTATTTTAAATCAGTGAAGGAAACAAATATGTTTGTTTTTCCAACACTAGTTCCAAGTAAATCAATATCTTTCACTCTTTTAAAACAACCCTCTCCGTATGTTGGTGGGTTTCTGCTTTTTTTTCCCCTTTCTGTTTATGCAGTTCCATCTGTCTGTCCATATATCATGTACTCCTTGTTTACTGTTACATGTTTTTGGATTTTTTTTGTTAGTATTTGTAAACGAGTTTTAACTGTAATGCCGGCGACCAGAGATTACAGTGACTGCTCTTTGTTTGGTGTATGTAAGTTTAAAGTCCATATTTCCTATGTATAAAAACACATTTCAACCTGGTATGTAGGTTTTACTATTCTGAAAGGGTTTTTTTTTAAAATAAAATTCATATTTTGGGAATGGATGCATTGTTGTATATGTATCTCTCCCAGCTGATATCTTTAGAAATATATTGCTCCTAGTTTGTCGGATAGAAAAAAGGGTCTTTAATTTTACTTATTTATTATATTAAAGAGAATATAAGAATTCAAACTTTTAAAAAAGGAGCTAGTATCCTTGATTTCTCCCTTTCCAACCCCCTGCTTTGTATACAGTACTCTTCTCAGCTGATTCTCTCCCTTCTAGTCTTCACTCTGTGTTTTGCTCTGTGTTACTGAAGGGAGGTGGTACATTTTACAGTGTACTGTACCCAGTGTATATTATATAATTTTTAAAATTCATCTTATGAGTTGCATATTCTTCAGGCACTGAAATGGTTGTAAGTTTATTTTTATTCTTCCAAAAAAAGAAGGTGAAGTATGCGTGTACCCTATTGAAAAAATTTTGAGCAGCTTTTCAAATGAGCTTCCCCCCCCCTTCTGTTTTTAAGTCTCTTTAAACTGAACCATTTGATGGCTTTTAAGCCTGAATTTGTGTCAGGGCTGCCACAGAGTAAAACTGTTACTGTCCTGGTTGTATAAAAACATAACTAGAGAAACTACAAGGGAGTTGTGTAAAAGATTCTGGAGAAACCATGAGTAATTACTATGCTTTGGAAAATAAATGCTAATTAGGGGGAGTTAAGTTTTTAATACTTAGTATTTTTATTTAGTATGCACTTACATTTAAATGCAGTGAAAAAAACCCTTATTTTTCAACAGTGACAATCCATTAAAATCCAAGATTATTAAATAACAAGAGACTGTTCTTATTTTAAATCGTATTAGGCCTTTCTTGATATCAGAGGCCTCAAAGCTAACTCAGCTAGCTTTGTAATGGAGTTTATTTGCATCATTCATGTCCTTTTCTCAGAATAAGTTTTTGATGCTACCAGTGTTGTGTACTTAGAAATAATAGCCCTGTAAGGTTTTCTAAAAAAAAAAACAAATTGATAAGGTGCTCACCTTTACTGAGGTTGCTATTTCTTGCTGGATGACAAATAATCCAGAGGCTAGGAAAACAGAGCTCCCCCTTGCTTTGATCTAAGCGTACTTTGAAGGAGTTTTTACTGACTTACTCCATTTAGAGTAAATGTTTTAGGACTGAGATTATTGGTACAATTCTGCAGCATTTGCCATCCCCCAAATATATTATTTGTTATAGCAATACAGTATACACACACACACAAACAAGGGTATATATACATGTGCAATTCTCCTACTGGGAATTTCAAATTTTGAAATGTTGATTAGATATTTCTAAGAAGTTATTAAGAGGGCTGTGATGCAGTCATTTAGTGCCATTGATGGTGGACCACTTGGTATGTTTTAGCAGTGATTGAGAGCCATTTATTCCAATAGCAAAATATTGTCGTTTAACCAATACTGGTATATCTACTGTTTGGGAATAGCTTTTTCACTTGGAGGGATTCTCATGCAACCTTTATATAATTTTTTTTTTTAATGACATAGGTAGTAACTGCTAAATGAACTACCTCTTACACCACCTTAAAATGTAAAATATATTATTTAATTTAATGCAAGCCTCAGATGAGGAATATATCTCATTACAGAAAGCAAAGTTGTATTTGAAATAATTTATTTTCTTGGTTACAAAATAAAAAACCCCTGGTTTTATAAAAAGAGAGTTTGCTAATAAAACATTGAGTTTTTCATCGAAAATAGTTTCTTCAAAAATTTGTAATCAGAGGAATGGATCGTGAAAATGGCAGAACTTGTAGAAATGGCTAAATTGACTTGTTTACTTAGGGAACAGCAACTACTTTTATAAAAGGCTGGAAACCTTTTATGCAGTTTTTGCTGAAAATGGATAAAAATGAACTGATGATTTCTGGATTTACCAATTAATAAGGGTTGAGTATAGGGAGAGGGGAATTCTGTTAGGTGAGGGAAAACGGTTTCAAGTATGTCTATAACTACTATAAAGAAGATCAGAAGTTGCTTCTTTAAATATTGTTTTTCTTTTTCTCAGCTTTTTATTGTTTTCAACACTTTTTTCTTTATCTTTTTTCTATATTGTTTCGTGTTTATCTTTTAACTTTGTAAAAAACTTCTTTACAGTTTTTTTTATATATAATTTTTATTAACCAGATGTGCCGAGTTTGATAATTTACACAAAGAAATAAAGAAAAAATGTTTTGGTGTGAGCAGTAGAGCAATAACTCACAATAGCCAAGCTGGGTGTAATGAATTATGCACCTAGAGACTCTTTGAAGTCCCTTCCCATCTAAGATTAGAGCATCCTATAGTAGGATTGGTTCAGTCACAGCATGCTTTATTTTAGCATTGGAACTGACAGTTATCTAACACACCCACATGAGGAAGTGCTCTGAAGTAGTTATTTCATGCTTTGCCATGCCCTGTAGCTAAAATAATTTGGGCTTGCTGCTGTATATGTATTCTTCTTTAATTTGTTTGGGAGTTTGGTTACTGTGTATTGTCTAGTAAGGTCAGAATATGGAGATACCAAATGGTAAGATTTAGTCAACATTTTTTTTCAGAAATTATTTTGGCTGGATTTGGCCAAAACACAGTTTATTGACTTCAGTGGACTTTGGTTAAAGTTTTAGAGAAAATCAATCCTGTTTATTTTGAGGAAATTGCTTGTTTTAAACTTTTTTTGGAATGGTTTTATAAATTACTGCAAATATTAAAATGTCTTTCACTTTTCTGTGCCAATTCAGCTTTAACTGACGAGTGAGTAGCTGTGCAGCAATATGAGAAACCGTATTCTAGAATTTTAAGTCACTTTAAAATAACTTTACCACATCTCCATTCCTTAAAGTATTGCAGTTTTCAAGAGAATGGTTCAAAGTAGCATTCTGTCTATAATAAAAATATTTTTAAATAACCTGTCTTGATTAATGTTGTTCTTGTATATAGAATTTATTGGGTAACATGACAGAGATATTCTAATGGTAAGGAACTTCTGCATATGAATAATTAATGTTATTCAGAATTGTGTATGGATTTTTTTTTTAAATGAACCTTTTCGTTACTTTAAAAATATTTAATTGGAAACTATTTTCTTTTAACTAGCAAACCCTCTCCCTGTGTAGAGTTGGTAGTACAGCTGCTGCAGCTAGAGAGAAACTATAGTAACAAAAGTGAAACTGATTTCATCTAAAATGCTTATCCAGCTCAAGCAGTAACAGATTAAACACTAAATGAGATCAGTTAAAAAAAAGTATTTACTCACTAATAAACTAAAATTTTCTTGGATAGCAGTGTTGCTGCAGTAAACTCCTTATGCCCCGTTCTACCAATTTCATATCAGCAAAAGTTTCTTTTTGAGCTTGGGCCAGATCAACTTATTTGCAATGTGCATGGGCATTTTGTTACTCAAGATTTTGAAGATTCATACTTAATACTGCTCCAAGCAACAATATAAATAACAATAAGATGAATATATATAAATGAACTGGATTCTTTATTTTTCAGTGTAACTATGCTTGGTCTCCTGAAATATGCTTAATTTTTTTGTGAGGATCCGAAGAAGACTAAAGTGAAGGGTTTTATGGAACCAGTTTTAACTATACATCTTTTTTTTTTTGTTATTCCTGTTTAATTTAGAATAGATAAATATAGTAATATAAAGAATTGATATTTCCAGATTTCATTAGACACAATTATGAAGGATATCTAACTTGGTGCTTTTGGTGTTGGTTACTTCAGAATATAATTATACTAATCTGTATGCCACTGAAATAGACTCCTATTAATTATCTTCCATCTAGATTGCATTCAAAAGGATGAGGCTAGAATTGGGGGGGTGTCTGTTTTATGAGTTCTGTCACTTGTATCTTGAGTTGTCTGTCACATAAATGTTAGTCATGTTTTTAAAAAAGGAAGACTGTTTTGTTGCTTTTAACTCTGTTAATTCTAGTTTGTAAATATTATGTTTTACACTCTTGATATACCAGTTATGATCTAATAATATTTTATTGCACTGTGTATGTGTGAAAATGTTATGAAATGCTTTTTTACCTTTGCCCCCTGATTCCCTATTCACAATTTAATTCAAGTTTTGGACAGTCATCTGCTGTAATTTTCTTTGAATTGTAAACAGTATAAAACTGAAATCATACAATAAGGAATTAGTTTCAGATTAACCACAGTAGCTAATCTAAAACTAAACAAGCCACATTATGATTTAGCATGTTAGGAGCCAGGCCATGATATTAAATCATAATGTGGTTTGTTTGGTTTGATTTAGCATATTGTGGGAACACTACCATTGCAGTTACTTAGCCGTGATTGATGGATTGTGTGAACACAGCATATAGTATCTAATTTAACCAGTAAATTTAATTGAATGATTCAGTCTCTGGGCCATAATTTTGGAATAGTCAGTATACTCGTAGGGTTTATCCTTCTATAAATTCCCACCTTCATGTACAATTTTCCCTCTGCTTTTCCCCCTTCATATAATGAGTTTCTGTTCTTATAATTTAGTGTTAATTATGAAGATTATAATTAGATAGTAGGATTCTCCAAATCATGGTGTCAAAAGAGTTTGATGCAACTGTAACGGGCTTGTGTGTATTATAGTTAGTGCTGTTGACATTAAACCTCGGAAGCAAGTAGGAATTTGACAGAATGAGAAGGAATAAGCTTCCATGCTTTAGAAATTGGGATCTTATATCTGAATGGAAAGAATATATCAGTAGAATTATATGCTTGGTATAGGTAAATACTAAGGCTAGTCATGATGATATACATCTGTGACAGAATATTACTTGCACTCTAGTCAGTGTAAGCTTTTTTGATTTTTGTTCAAATTGCAGTTTTTGTACATTTTTATATGGGAGTAAATACTGAGGACTCTAAGAACAATTTCTTCTGAATGAACATGGAAAAGTTTGAACTGCTTAAGAGAATTATTTTGGTCTAAAGTTACATATGGTTTAAGACCAATTCATTCATTCATTCATTCATTTGTCAAATTTATATGGCCTCCTATCTCACGCGAAATGACTCTGGGCAACGTACAATAAAACCTACTATTAAAGCATACTACAAAACCAATTAAAACAGTAAACATAGATAAAAATAAGACCACAAGCGGGAGAAGATCACACACAATACAGCCAACATGCAGGCTCCCTATTACCAGGGGATCCCCAGGCTTGTTGAAAAATAACATGTTTTAAGGGCTTTCTGGAAGGCAATAAGGGTAACCTCGCCTCGGGAGGGATGATGTCCCAAAGGGTGGGTGTCATGGCAAAAAAGGCTTGCCTCCTAGGTCCCATCAGATGGAACTCTTTCCCAGACAGGACCCACAGCATGCCTCTCCTGCTGGACCTACTGGGATGGGTAGATGTAATCAGAGGTGATCCCTCAGATAACCTGGCCCTATGCCATATAGGGCTTTAAAGGTCAAAAACAGCACTTTGAATTGGATTCAGAAGCAAACTGGCAACCAATGCAGCTCACAGAGCAGAGGTGTAACGTGTTTCCTCTTAGGGGCACACCTAACTGCCTGGGCTGCTGTATTTTGCACCAGTTGAAGCTTCCAGATACTCTTCAAGGGCAGCCCCATGTAGAGCGCATTACAGTAGTCCATATGGGAGATGACTAGGGAATGATTAACTGTCAGCAGAGCCTCACAATCCAGGAATGGGTGCAACTAACACCGAACACAAAGTTGTGCAAAGGCTGTCCTCATCATGACTGCTACCTGCTTCTCAAGCAGGAGTCATGAGTCCAGAAGGATCCCTCAATTGGGAGCCAAGTCTGTCTGGGGCAGTGCCACCCTGTCCAGTACCAAAGATGGTAAAGTCCAAGATCTGGAAGGCCCTAAAACTCAAAGCCACTCAGTTTTGCCAGGGTTCAGTTGAAGCCTGTTGTTCCACATCCAGACCCCTACAGCCTCCAGGACAGAACATCCACAGCATCACTTAATTTGCCAGAGGCGGAAGGATATAATTGAGTATCATCAGGGTAGTGATGATACCTCACTCCAAGGTGATGGATGATCTCTCTCAGCAGTTTCATGTAGATGTTGAATAGGAGCGGAAAGAGCACTGAACCGTGTGGCACTCCATATAGCAGGCTGATGGCAGGATCTCTCCTGATCAACCCTGACTGGCATTGGCCCCTGAGGAAGGAAGAAAACTAGCACAATACTGTGCTTCCCAATCCTCAGAGCCAATCCAGAATGGTTAATTGTTTTGAATGCTGCTGAGAGGTCATGTAGGGTCAAGATGGATGCACTACCCCATTCCGCTTCTGCCAGAGATCATCCAAAAGTGCAGTCAGTTCTGTTTCCATCATATGTCCAGCCTTGAATCCTGACTGAAAGGGATCCAGATAATCTGCTTCATCCAGAGTCTGCTGAAGTTGCTATGCGACCACTTCTCCAAAACCTTCTCCAAAAAAGGGAGGTTGGGCACTGGATGAAAATTGTCCAGTATGGTGGAATCCAGTGATGGCTTCTTGAGAAGGGGGCGAACTAATGCCTCCTTAAAAGATGAAGGAACCACTCCCTCTCCCAAGGATAAATTTACCACCGCCAGAACCCAGCCACATATCCCCTCCTGGGGAGCCTTAGCCAGCCAAGAGAGGCATGGATCTAAGGAGCAGGTGATCGAGCTCACAGACGTAAGGACCCTGTCCACTTCTCAGGCCCAACAGGTTCAAACCATTCCCAGATAACAGGACAAGAATGTGACCCAGGCATCTCCCCACCAGATCTGTAAGCTGGCATCTAACTGGGAATGAATTTGAGTGATTTTGTCTGACAGATGCTCCAAAAATTCTTCCATCCAGCCTTGCAGATGAATCTCCAGGTTCCTCTTGCCCAAAAGGGCTTGGGTCACTGGAAACAAGGCTGCCAGATGGCAATCTGCAGACAAAATAAGGGTGGAGAAGTATTGTCGCTTTGCCACCCTTACCACCACAAGGTAGGCCTTAATAGTGGCACTTATCCGCGTTCGGTTGAGTTGATCCTTCATTGACCTCCTGCAGTGCTCTAGACACCTCCCATTTTATTTCCCTCAGCTCCTCCGTAAAGCACGGAGAGCAACTGGATCCACAGGGAGGGAGAGGTCGCATGGGCGCAATCCAATCCAAGGCCACAGCCATCCTCTCATTCCAAGCAGCAGCTAAGGCTTCTGGTGGATGATGGAACCGACCCTCAGGAACAACCCCCAGCTGCCTCTGGAACTGTTATGGGTCTATCAGTTGTCCGGGCAAACTGATCTAATAGGTCATGTCTCCCTTTGGTGGGGGCAGTGCAGAAAATCTCATGGTTACCAGGGCATGGCAAGAGAGTCACAAAGAGCTCCCCCAATTTTATACTGATATGTAATTAGTATAATTAGAGGAAGAAACTTTGAGTACAGGTCTTTGCTTGTCACAATGGCAAAGATGTAACCCCTTCCAGTTAATTAAATACAAGAAGAATTATGGATATATAATGAAGGTCTTATACTACACTTAGATATAAGTATAGTATGGTAATACTGTAATATACTACACTGAAGTAAAATATTTACAAATGATTACTATGAGAAAATTGAAAAATTGTTCTGATGTACGGCCAATACATTTGCATTTGGGATTGTTTCCCCAGCCTGTTGCTACCTTGGACAACAATGTCCATAATTCCATATGATTTTTATATGTTTTAAATCCCATTTCTTTATTTTTCAAATTTGTCACCGCCCATCTCGCTGCAGAGCGACTCTGGGCAGTTTACAGTAAAAAAAGAATAAATATTAATTAAAATAGAATACATATTAATTGAAATACACTACAAGAACAAGATTCCTTCATCTCTAAGTAACTCCTTTTTAGGACCAAGGTAATTGAGGGTTGTTAAATGGTAATATAAGTTTGAGTTCACATCTTTTGTTTCTGTAGGTGCTATTCTTGAGACCTGGGATATTAGAACTGGAATGTGAACATGTGGAAGAATGATGAAGAAATTTACTTCCAGGATTTGTGTAAGCTTGTAATGCCAACTACAGTGAATTCAGTGGACTTTGCTTTCAAATGCATACCATTGTACTATGAATCCTTATGGGGTATATTTAATTTTTACTTTGGAGACATTTGTATAGCCTAAATTGTGATTATATAAGTATTTGGTGAACATTCCTCCATTTTCCATATTAATATTGGACTGTGATTCTGGCTATTTGATGACAGAAACTCCCATCTACGGATAATGTAAGCCATCTGAGTACCTCCAGAATGCTGAATTTCAGCATCCCAATGATTATCAGTTTAAACCTCATAATAACTAATTCCTCTTCAAATGAAATTTTTCAGGCCTGTTGGTGTCACTGCATCACTGTACATAGATAATACAATCCCTGGAGGTCAAAATAATCAAAAGTGCAGCCTTCCATTTTCCACAAGGCTGTCAATTCCTGATGTACTTACAGATAGTCCTCAGCTTACGTTCGTTCAGCGACCGTTCAAAGTTATGGTGCTGCTGAAAAAATGGATGTATGACCAGTTCCCAAAATTTCAGCCATTGCAGTACCCATGCAGTCACATGATTGCGATTTGGGCTCTTGGGTGCCTGGCTTGCAATTATGATGTCTCAGGGAGACACAATCATGTGATCACCATTTGTGACCTTCCCTGCTGGCTTTCCATAAGCCAAGTCAATGAGGTCCTTGGCAGGGAAGGTTGCAAGTTGCTCTGGTGTGTTGCTCCTGCTTGCAGTCTCTGCTAGCCCTTCCTGGACTCCCTTGACTCGCACATGGCTGGTGCTAGGTCTCCCAACCCCGCCCCCCCAGCCTCCTTCAGCTCATACATTGAGTGCTCTAGGCCTCACAAGCCCTCCCTGACCTCCCTCAACTCACGTGTGGCCTGTGCCAGGCCTCCCAGGGTCTCCCATAGCCTCTCTCGATTTGTATGCGGCCTGTGCAGGGCATCCTAAGCTCTCCCTGGCCTTCGACTCGTGCAGCCTGCACCAGGCCTCCCCCAGCCTCTCTCACCCCCATGTGGTATCCCCCACGCTTTGTGATTTCTGCTGCTTCCTGCTTAATGACCCATGTGTCTTGGGTTAAGACAGCAACTGGGGCTGCTGGGATTGCCATTGCTAAGTGATGTCCCAATTGCCGTTGTAATATGAGGACTACTGGTGTATTTAAAACAATTTTATGGCCAGATGTCTAGGACTGAGTACTTTGTGTAGCTATAGTATGAAAAACAAAAAAGTATAATGAATTTAATAAAAACTTTGAAGGAGGCAGCAAGAAAATAGGTAATGTTTATAAAGTCTTGAGTTTCCAAATGTTCAAATGATGTATGATTACCAACAAGGCAAAATGTTGTAGACCCAGACACTTGTTAACAGTATCAGGAAAAAATAGCAGATCTGTTTATCTTGTTAAATGAGGTACACACATTTTCACCATAGCACATATGCTATCTTATGCACACAGCATAATCACATGGAGGCAGGTCACTAAAATGCATTTTGTGCAATGCATTCCCCCTCAGCTGAATTCCTATTTTATTTCTTGCTAGTTATTTTCAGTCAAATGTAGAACTTACATGATTGTTGCTATCTTTGGTAGAGGTAACAATGAGAACATACTCAATGTCTAGTTTTTAGATTGAAGAGGAAACATCCCATATTCCTTATAGTGACAAATACCTAAACTCCTTCTTTCAAAATGAAATTTTAATTCCTTTTTCAAAGTAAATGTTTACATGCTCAGACTTCTGTACCCAATTTTATCTAAATTGTAAAAAAAGTGTAAATTATCATATTTTCCCCTAAAATGGTATTAATTGCAAAATAAAGGAGATCTTCACCAAAACAGCTTTCATGTATTTTTGGGTTACTTTTATTTAAAAAAAAAAATTTCAAAGGAGCATAAAAATTAAAATTGCAAAATCAACAAAATACAGTGGTACCTCGGTTCACGAACTTAATTCATTCCGCGACTCTGGTCGCGACCCGAATTGGTCGCGACCCGAATCAAATTTTCCCATAAGGTTCAATGTAATTACGGTTAATCCGTTCTGAACCATATGCATTTTTTTTTTAAACTGCAAAAATATGAAACAAAATACAGTACGAAGAGAGAGAATGCTAACCTTGCTCTACGCGACTTCTGGCATGGAGGACAGGAAGGTGGGTGGGGAGGCGGTTATTGCTTGGAGGGAGAGTCCCCCTACCTACAGGAAGCCATGACCATGTGTCACGGGAGGGAAAATGGCCACGGATCCTGTTCGTCACCCGATCCGGCGTTCGCGAACGGAAGCAAAATTTTGCGAACGGAGCTGTTCGTGACCGAATTGGTCCTGAACAGAAGCGTTTGTGACCCGAGGTACCACTGTATTATTTAAAAAAAAAAGTTTTAAAAAGTACATAAGAAATACTAAACAGGTTATTTTAAATTCAATCAGCCAAGTAATGAATGAAATTAACAAACAAAACAGAGGTATATAACCAGAACTTGAAATTCTGTTTAGTATTTAAAGAAAAAAAAAATGCAAGATATCACTCAGAAATTGGTCCTTTGGGTACCTTCCTTCTAGATGTTTTAAGGTTCTATAGCTTAAAATCAGCACATTGAATTGTGCCTGTTTGAAGTTGGTTTTTCAAAAACTTAACTAAAATGGCTTGCAAGTTAGGGTGTGGAAGGAGTGTGAGGTTCTTGGACTGGAAGGATAGTGAATGAGTGTGGATGGCTATCGGTGACCCATGACAGTGGATTATTCCCAAACTGCTGAATGCCTGTGTGCAGGAAAGCTGGGGAGATTACTGTGGTTGTTACGATGTGTGGATGCAGTTGTCTGTGATTGGAGGCTATGATCTGGAGGAGGACATTGAGGATGAGGGAGAGATCATGAAAGAAGTTATGGCAAGTAGTTTCATCAAGGTCATGATGAGTAGAAGAAGGTATGACAAGAAACTGAGGGGAGGCTGCTCACGGGGATGACAGGATCAGTGGTTTAAGCCCATTTTATCCTCTTCATCCCCAAAGCCAGATTATTAGATCATTGATGGCCTTGGACTCTGACTGCTGTTGAATGTCAGGTTCATTTATAATGAGACCACTGTCATCAATGATTTGATTGTGGAACAGGCAGCTGATGTAGCTTGTATAAAAAGATCTGGTTGGGCTTAGCAAAAGGAGTTCTTCTTCACAGATTTGTCAACCTGAGTTTTGAGTGTGACGCCAACTGCTATCTCATGGCAAGGTGGCAACTGTAATCTATCAGATTGTAATGGCTTTTAGAGGCTCTGCTCCCCTTATAACTGGGTATGAGACCCTCTGGCTGATGTTGATCTCTAGGTAGTTAAACTTGTTGCTGCAGTACCAGCCTCTCTGCTGTGCAATGGTATATCTACCAGAGCTGTTAGTTTCTGCCACGGGTTGACAGTGGAGTCCCCAAGGCCTATTGTTCTGGGCACTTCAATCTATCCACTAGCGGTGTGGAATCTGGAGTTCGTGGCAATCATGGACATGGCCCAAATTGTCAAGAGCCAGACATATTCTGGGGTGGGGGAACTCTTAAGCTAGAACTGGGTTTTTGTCTTGGGGCAGTTGCAGTGTGATCTGGGAATGGAGGATATCACCATCAACCCTTTGCCTGGTCCTGTCTCGTCATCTGTAGTTAGAGCCTGTAAATCCTGAAGAAGTGGACAAGATCCTTGAGATGATTAATCCAACCACCTTTGTTTTAAATTCATGCCCCTTGCTGGCAAAGTGCTGGAGTGGTGTGATATGCAGTTGGCTTTATTGAAGCACCTGCCTTGACGAAGATTAGTAGTATGCCCTCCCTCAAGAACTCTTCACTGCACTCAATGGTTTGGATAATTTTTTTCCAGTATGCAACCTTCCCTTTTGGTGGAAGATTGATGAGAAGGTGATTAAGTTACAACTTCAGAAGGCCTTGGAGGATATGGATTCTCTTTTCAGAGAGGTTTCAGGCCAGAATATACTACTGAAAGAGCATTGGTTACAACTGTTGATACCCCTTGGCAGAGCCAGAATGGGGATGGCATAACCATCCCAGTTCTCCTTGATCGCTCAGTGGCTTTCAGTACAATTGATTATGTTATCATTCTGGGGGACCTGTGGGATTAGGAATGGGAGGTGTGGTATTCTGATGGTTCTTCTTTCTCTCTGGTCAGGTCCATTCGGTGTTTTCAGGAGGGAGAGATCAAACCAGAGGTGCTTCAAGGCTTGATGCTCTTACCCCTCCTGTTTGCATAAGGCCACTGGGTGAGGCCATCTGTCATTTTGCAGTCCACTTTATCAGTATGCCCAACAGAATGTTTCTGGGCTGACCAGGTGATGCTGGAAAGGTCCTGTCCCAGTCTCTGGAGGCTGTTTGGGTCTGGATAGGGAGGAATAAGGTCAAGCTGAGTCCTGACAAAACTGTGGCTGTAAATTAGACTATGCTGTTTTTTCTGGTCTTTTTGCTTTTTAGGCTATGCATATCACTGTTTTTTAATTTTTATTTTGCAAAGCACAGTTTTGAAGGAGTTGGGAAATCTATAAATTTCATACATGCATACTGTTCAGTGTAAAAATCTTCTCTTTCTATTTGTTTTCTGTGCCATTCATTTCCTGGGCAATTAAGAGCAAGAGTCTTCTCTAGTAAGTTCTGCATTATAGTAGGGCAAGATCTGTCACAAATATACATGGAATATTTTTTAATGTATTTGCTATTCCAGAAGTCTTAGGACATTACCAAACATGGCTTCAGGCAACACAAAATTTCACAGCAGGAGTAAGTCAGGGCCTGGGATGATGTAAAATGCCCACTAATGCCATCAACCAGTTGCATTGATCAGAAGCCATATCCAGAAATGGCTTTTTAGATGAACTACCTGGCCCTTTGATTTATACAGCAATCAGAACTTTTCTGTTCTTGTACTTTTAAAGACACAATAACAATTGACTTTTTACACCTGAAGATTCTTATTTATATTGGACCACTTATAAAAGAACATCCAGCCTGTTTCCAGGTTGTCTGAGTATTTAAACTTTATAGTCAGATCTACAATCCAAAGTTATTGTAAAATATGATTTAAAATATTTAGGTAGGTTTCTAAAAATATCTCTCAGTTTGGCAGGGCTATTTCTCCCTTCAGTTGCAGGCTTGATACTGTTTTCTATACATCCGTGCAGTGATGTATAGAAGTGCCTCTAGAATCTATGGTGGAGTTCCCAAAATAGACATTGGAAAAAGCTACTATTGTGATTCTTCTATTTTGGTGTTTCTGTTGACTAAAAAAGTGGATTGCTCAGAAGCTTTTTTTTCCTCTTGAAAGCAGAGGTTTTGATAGCAGGCCTTTTGACCCAGTAGATTTACCAGCGTAACTACTAGAAGCAATAGATACCTCTTTTCCAAAGTCTGGTTGGGGCTGATTCATAGACATAGTATATGAAGTCCAAGTAATCTGTTTTGCAACTTCCAGCGTTTCATTTGTATTGTATCAATGTATTTATGTCTATCTCTTTCCTCTTTTGTCTTCCTGGCAGCTTCTTAATACTTCAGAGCTTGGTTCAATTTGACGTAGTGTGTTATATCTATTTTGTTCAGTTTTTTTAGTTACTAACGTATCCTAAATAAGCTGGTTCTTTTTCTGACATACATACTTCAAACGATTTGTCCTATGAGCCAGTACAGTTTGGCCTAAAATGTTTGACTGCTGTGAAGGCAGCTGCTCCTTGTTCAGAAGTCTGTAGTGTTTTTTTTCCACATTATGTTCAGCTGAATCATTACTATTATGTAAGAAAAAGTCTAGTTTTTCCTTACAAATGTAGGGGTTTATTAAGTTTTCCTTTAGCTTGTTCCCAGTAAAATGTTTTGTTTGCTTGCCAAAGGTTTTAATTTGGTTTAATCTTATTTTTTTCCTTGATTTTAAAAAATGATGGGAGGATATCCCTTTGTTCATCAGAAAGTTTAATCAATTATTTATATAGTAGTGAGGCTTTATTTCATTGGAATTTACTAGAAATGTACATGCTTATGATCAGGCACAAGTATATATGCTGCAGATATGGTGATTACAAGTTTTTTCTTTTAATGACTCTGATAGCTTCCTGTAAATGCAACATATAGTTAGGATCATAAAAATATGCAGGAGAGATAGTACATTTTAATGCTATAGTAGTAGCCTTAGCGAATAAGGAATAATTATTGAAATGTCTAAGATTGCTTCTGCTAACTATTTATGATTGATGGTTCCTACTTACAATTCAGTACTTCCAAATCTAGATTACAGGAATTAGAAACACTAAAACAAAACTGATAATTTCTGAAATTAGAAGTGGATGAAATCTAGGAGTCTGATGTTATTTTTTTCCAGTGGAAATGAAACTGCCTTCCACTTGTTTAGTGGAAATTCAAATTGAATTCACATTAATTTTTTTTTTTACTAATCTTGAAGAAAGCTTTTACTTCTGGTATAGTTTTATAGATGAGACTATTAAACATGATTTGCTTTCTGTCTGTTCCTGTTAAGTGTGAATGGGATCTCATGATTGTTTTAAGAAGTTATAAAAATAAAGACAAATTGAATTAACTAACTGTCCATACAGTCTTTGTATGGTATTTTTTCACTTACAAATTATTCTAACATGGTTAAGCAGAATTATGGGCAATCTGCAAAATTAAACTATGTCTGGGTGAGATACCAATATCTATATTCTCCTGTAATTTTTGTAGTTTTGTAGTTTCATATTATTAGTGTTAACATTAACATCAAACCAAGAAATCTTACACAAAGGGAATGTAAATGTTGTAGCACAGTTGGGTCAGATGTTTGTGGGATTAAAATTAATTACTGTTGTCACTACTCAGACATTTTTACAGTGCTGATTTTATAGTCATAGACTATATAAGCTATTGTTCTAAAATGTTAAATCATACTGAAGGTGTTTCATCCATCTACTAACCAGGCCTCATCCTGCTTAACCTTCTCAAGTTCAGCCAAGTACAGTATGGTAAGTGTTGAAGTAAATTCCGTAGAAACCATTTTATTTCTGAATACAATTTATACACTTGAACTGGACAGTAGGAATTGTGTACTATCAATCTGAGTCACAATGAATTCGGAATTGTTAGTGAAAAGCCTGCATTGTAGAAATCACACTGATTCTTTTTTAGGAAAGCTCGTTCTTCTAGGTTTTTTAAAAAAAATAGTTTATGATTACCCCCACTTACATATAAAAATATCATTTAATAATACAATCATTTACATGGAAAAGAAGTTAGGCTTGACAGGTCTGTAATTTTTTCAGATTTTTTACTTTCTGGTGCTCCTAGATTATGTCATTTAAAAAATAGAATATGGAAATTTTTTCTAAAATATTTTGCAAGTTGGGCAGATACACATAACAAAATTTGGTAAAATAATATAGTACATCATTTTACATTTAAGATTTTTGAGATCTCATTTGAGGCAGCCTAGAGACATTTGTATTTTTTTTAATTGTTAGATAATTTCAGATTTATTTTCTTTTTTGATTTGATTTTTCTAACTATAAGACAAACTCTGGGATTTTTGGGGAAAAGTCTAGTTTTTTTTTATGAACCAGAATAACTTTTTTATGAACCAGAAGAATAGACATAACTTTAGTTAAGGCTATATCCATTTTGTTTCATTCAGTAAAACTTCAATTTAATGGACCAATTTGCAATTTAATGTAAATTGCAAATTATGGCATTTGTGGTATTGTATGACATTTGCATAATAATATCATTTTGTATATGATACACATTATTTGCATCATGATGTCTTTCGATTCTTCTCCCATTGCTTGATTACACAGTCTTAAGCATATTGATACACGTGATCAGTTCAAAGACTAAAACATAAAGGACTTTATAGTCTTACAAATAACTTTATTGTTGGGAAGCCTATTTCTGCTGAGAATAATTTGCAGAAGATTTTGTCACAAATTCCAGCCTGGTTTGAAAATGAGAGAAATGTATTAATTTTTGTTAACCTCATAGGATTTTGCATATCAGGAACATTAACTATGTTTCAGGAATGGTGTATATCCATTGGTTATGTACAAAACTCAGTATTCTGAGGATCTGCAAAATGTTCTATTTTTCTTCCCCGACATGGTGATATAGCTGATATGGGATGGTTTATAGTTTTCCAGAAATAAATCTTCTGAAAAAAGGAATTGTTTCCAATATTTTGGATGTGGTCCATCCACATAATTTAAAAAAAAAATCAATTTTATATAAACCTCATATGTCAAATACAGCAGGCTCTCTTGAAAGTCTTAAAAATATGGAAAGAGGATTTGAGATTTAAATGATTGTTCAAGATTTAGGATTTAAATTATTGGATTTCTCTATGGTACAAAATTCTTGTTAAATCTATTTCAATAAGTAATCAAGAACTAACCCTAAAAGTAATTTATGGAAGTGCCATACCCCTTAAATATATATATATTAATCAAAACATGTCTAGATTATTCATTGTTTACAGTACTTGTATCCTGCCCTCATTCCAAAGGACTTTACATGTACAACATCAAACAAGGAGAAAACAATAATAATAGATAACCCCAAATCTATATCAGAACAAAAAAAGAAGAAGAAAAGCAAAGATATAATCCATGATAGGCATGGATAGTCAATGTGGGACTGAAAACAAGTTGAAGATACTGTGTACCAGTTGTGGCTGTTCCTGGAGCAGGAGGTCCCGTCCGTGTTCACTCATGTCCTGATCACCTTGCATTTGGATTATTGCAACATGGTCTACGTGAAGCTATCCTTGAAAATCATTTGGATGCTGTAGTTGGCCAGAATGTAGTGGCACATATAGTCATGGTGTGTCCATGTAACACCACTACTTCGCAAGCTACACTGATTCTCGGAAGGTTTCTGCATGCCATTCATTATGCTAGCTATATAAATCCCTTCATAGCACAGGCCAATTAGGTGCATAACCACCTGTCTCCAGTTATCTGTGCTTGTTCCATGAGATCCAGCAGGGTGGGCATGCTTTGAGTCCTTTCTATGAAACAGTGTCTTCTAGTGGGACCCAGGATTTGTGCCTTCTCTGTTTCAGTGCCTGCCCTGTGGAACAACATTCTCTCTGAGGTCTGGAAGGCCCTGACTCTACTGGCCTTCCGTTCTGAAAACCTGGTTCATCCCCTGGGTATTGGGCCAGATCATGGGATCAGCCTGTCCAGTATGAAGGCTCTTGAATGGTCTACATGTTTATGGCCTCAGTTATTGTATTATTATATTATTAGGATTTTTTGTTTGTTTCTTCCAGATTTGTATAGTATTGTATCATTTTTAGTTCCTTGTTTTTGTATCTTTCTAAAAAGTGAAGAACTTAGAATTGCATTGTGAATTTGGTGGGTGTATAAATCAGATAAATACACAAATACATAACTGCTTTATTGTCCGCTGTTAGGGCCTGGCAGTTGTATTTGCTATCCTAATTGTTTTAGAAGTAGACATTTACTACTTATGGTAGGAAGATAATCATTCTGCTTTGTCCCTTATTTCTTGTTGGCTAGAGAACACAGATTAAAGTAAAAACCAGGGTAATGGAATCAGAGCAAATTGAAAAAGTAGAGCAACTGAAAACCATAAGCAATTAAGCCTTTTTTATAACGGTCCTATTTTTTATGATAAAATGTGGGCATACCTCATTTTTCTCTTAATATGCATTAGAATTGAAAATTAATGATGATGGTAGTGATTGAATTTTATGGATAGATTCATCAATGAACTCTTTCATTGCAGATTAAAACTGTTCACCAATTAAACATTTAAATTAAGATTGGAGGATGTATTATTGTACTGTGTGGAAAAACAATGGTCCCTTCCTGTGTCATATCTGATAAGAGAAAAAAATTAGAAGGCCTTCCTTCAAACACTTATTTTTATTTAGTTTGGGATCACTGTGGTTACTAGAAAAGGAAGCTGAAACTCATTTGAAACTAATGTCAATGTATCTTTTAAATCTTCATCTTCCATGATAATTATGAGATTTATGCTTATTTCTTTCAAGTCATTTTTGTCTCTACTATATTAGTTAAATGGAGGTTATTCTGTATACAGTTGCCCTACCATTGAAAAAGGCAGACAGTTTATACTTTAATAAACAATATTAACATTTTATCTCAAACTTTAAAAGGAACTTTTTCCATATCCTGAGATTTTAAGAATATACAATATTACAGTGGTACCTCGAGTTACGAACGCCCCACTTACGAATTTTTCAAGATACGACCAGCTCCGGCCCCAAAAATTTACCTCTACTTGCGAACTCCGCCTCGAGTTATGAACCGGATCCATGGCCATTTTCCCTGCTGCCACGTGGTCGCGGCTTCCTGTGGGCGAGATTGCGGTAGCAAGGAGACATTCGGTGAGGCTTGTGGTGTGTTTTGTGGCGTTTGAAGGTTTTTGTGGCATTTGGAAGGTTTTTGAGGTTTAAAAATAAAATGCATATGTTTCAGAACTATTTAGCCATATTTACATTGAACATTATGGGGTAAATTTACCTCGGGGTGCGACCAAATTTGGAGGGGGGATTAGCCGTATTTACATTGAACCTTATGGGGAAATTTGCCTTGTGGTGCGACCAAATTCAGAGGGCGGAACGGATTAACCGTATTTACATTGAACCCTATGGGAAAATTTACCTCGAGTTGCAACCAACTCGAGTTGCGACCAGAGTCACAGAACGGATTAAGTTCGTAACTAGAGGCACCACTGTATTTGTAATGCATTGAGTAAAAGCCAAATAATAAACCAAAAGCCAACTTAATCTTCCATTCAAACAAAACTTGATTCTAATATTTTAGAAAAGCATAATTCACTTAGAGCAGTGTTTTTCAACCTTGGCAACTTTGAGATGTGTGTACTACATTCCCCAAAATTCCCCAGCCAGCATACTGGAAACTAAGCCCTATCCCTTAAGTTAAACCCAAAACCAGAATTGGACAGATGATAGCATATTCATGCAATCAGAGTAGAATCCTCTATTTTATTGTATCTCTCCTTTCTTTCTGGAGTTCAAAATGGCATGCATAGTACTCCCTCCTTCAACTTTTACAACAATTTTATTCACAAGTATCAGACTTTTTATGATTAACAGTTGGTTTAGTTTTTTTCTCCTAATTTTTGTTTAGACAGTATATAATCTTATAATAGAGAAAGCCCAGGCATATTGTATGACATTGAGGCCTGACTGCTATGAAGCTGTTTGGTTCCTTATACCAGCAGTAGAAGCTCTTTTATTTAGATCAGCAGGAAGTATTCTGCTTGCCAAAAGCTCAGCTATCTGGTAGTCATGAGAGGACCTTCTTCTGTATGGCTCTGGACTATGGAATATCCTCTCTGGGGAAGTTTGTCCCCCACTCTCCTAGAAAAATGGTAAAAGCATATTTTTGCCACAAGTTTTAGTTAATGGATTGTAATATGTATATTGATTTCAATTCTTTATTGTATAAAGTTATTGTCATGGTTTTTATTTTGTAATTTGTTTCAATTATTTTAAGAAGCCTTGACTGCTAATATAAGTGGAAAAAAAACACAATTGTTTCTTTAAAGTTCAAGGAGAGGTTATGGGTAGATTCTTTTACAATGAGAAATAGAAACTAACATGGGATGCCAGTCAGTTACGTAAGTGTATATTTCCTGCTGCTTAGCAGATAACAGAATTTGCCTAACCTTGGGTTTTCTTGAATGTTGAACAGGTTTGGACTTAGTTAGAACTTGGGTGGGAGATTCTCAAGAGAAACCAAGCCTGTGGGATGACCCTGAAAAATACCTGAAAGAGAACAGTGGAGAGAGCAAACTACTTATGTGCTGGTGCAAAAAAAAAGAAAGAAACCCTATATGTACATGTTCACATAATCACCATGACTTAATCACATAGAAGGTATTAGTATATTCAACCAGTATCTATTTCTCTTTGTTCAAAAATTGCATACAAGTCAAATACATTTGAAGAAGTTTCATGAAAAAAATAATGTATTTAAGAAAGTTGCATTCAAAAAAGAACCATACTAATATAATATGGATAAAATGCTATGTTAGGCAAAGTTACATCCAATTCTGTTCCATTTGAATAGAAAGGCAGGACATAAATAGTGTAACTTTATTTTTTTATTGTAGGGAAGTTGATCAAATAGAATAAGTAAAATAGGTTGAGTCATCCATATACACACCTAGACTTAAGACTGATACACCTGTCCTTATTTGTTGAGGATTTTTACAAAATTCTTATCTACTGGTTTCCAAATCACTTCTCTTGTGTGTGGCATTGTATGGGTACATCGACCAATGTGGTTACTTTTATTTATTAATTATAATTACAGTCATTGACCAATATAAAACACCAAAACAATTATGAAATAAAACTGAAGCAGTGAAACAGTCATATAAACTGTGAATTAAATTAAACATGTTATTACCATGTTTGTCATTTATAGATTTCATTCACACCATTGTATGTGTGCAGTTTTCAATATTTTTATGTATTGGTGTCAATTGATAAAAAATAAAGGGGGCAAAAGCTGAAGTTGGCAACTGTTATATGCCAACTGAGGCATTAATTTCAGAATATCTCCAAATAAGGCCGAAAGGTAGTCAGAACAGAGCCTACCAGTAGAAATGCAGGCAGATGGGTGACACCATTTGTCCTTAATTCTTGAATGACTATAATACAGATCTAGGTAGAATCTACTCTACACTCTTCCTTCATGCTATTTGCCTAAATGCAGGGCTTGCAACAAGTCAAAATTTAATTTCCTTAATTTTTTTTCTTTTCCCTCTTTCCCCTGTTATTAAAATTTGTAACAAGGATTCCTCAACTGCCATATTTTTAAATTTCTCATGGATGGCCTGATGCTTGACTTTGTGTCTGTTTCATCTTTGTCTTTACCAATTCATCATAACCTCACTTGTGACAAAACAAGATAGTGACTTCCTTCCCTCCTTCCTGGCTTAAATTTGCACTCAGAAGTGTTCTTTCCCTTCCTTCCTTCCTCCCTCCCTCCCCCCTAGCTTCTGCATTACAAAACATGATGCTTTTTCCATAGATTTGTCTGTCCATCTGTCTGCTGGTCTTCATTAAACTGTGTAGCAAGACAGCAGGTTACTAGCTGTGTATGCGTGAAATTAGCTAATTGGTGTTAGCAGCAATATTTTCGCATGTTTTATAAGCAGAGTGCAGCAAGGTATATAAATGTAGATATGATCCAGACACACACACGCACACATATACACGCACACAAGCCTGTAGCTGCTCATGCATAGATGCTCAGAAGTAATTAATGTTAATAAGATTTTAATGTGCTTGTGAGATCATAATGATGAGAAATGAATGCTCTGATTAGAAAAAGGTAACTGTGAGCGTGTTTTAGATTAGACAAGATTTCCTTTTTTTTGTTTTTAATAAACTGCAATTTTAGAAGTTGTTTGTGATTGCACCAGTTGATTTTTATTTTTATTTTCAAATTAGAGGTCTGTTTAGCCATTTGAATGATTAGTCAAATAAATGGGTAAGCCCTTGATCAGAAAGAACCATGCAGAATTCTTCATTTGTAAAGCAGTATGTATATGGGGCTAAGCTCATCAGTTTTGCATAGAATTTGTTTTTGCCTTTTTAAACTAGTGTGATAAGTTAATTCCAGAAAGAATTGTCATTTTTATACATCTAGCCATATTCTGTATCCATTATAAAACATAAGCAGAATTGTCCAATGATGTATTTATATTTTTCAGTTAATTGTCTTGCACGTGGAAATTTGCTTTAATTAGACAGCATAATAGATGCTGACTATGATATTAATTGGAATAGTTTTAAGAGATTTGAAACTATTTGCGATAAGAATCAAAGAAACCAACTTCTTCCTCGTTTGAATTTGGTTGTGTTTGATTTGAAGGCATACATGTATTTAATACCTCATACAAACCTTTGGGATTGTTCACCCAGCCAATCAGTTCAGTTTATTATGAACACACTATTTGCCTTCCATTTTCATGGTGGTCATTCAAAAAACAAAACTCAAGAGTTCTGTAGTTATATAAACATTCGGGTTTTAAACACACATAGAAACAAGGAATTGCAGTATTTCTGTAGAAATATGTTAGGTTGTTTAATAGCTTTGTTCATTAGTGAAAGAAAAGCAGATAAATTGTTTGAAAAATAAATATGCAAATGAAATAAGAAACTTCTTTAAATTTTTTAACACAAATCAATTTCTTTCAACATAGTATATCTATAAATCATATGATCCTTAAAAAGTTCTCTTGACAATTTTGCATTAAGGTTTCAGGCTTGAGTTATTTTGGAGAACTGGAAAATAATAGTATAGTACTCCACCCAATTCATCCTGCTTAATTGCTTAATTACATAGTGTGCATCATTGAGTATTAGTACAAAGCATGATTGGAGTACAAGTGACCCCAATTAAAGTCATTAGTGTAGCACCAGCTTTCGAATAAATTATTTTGATCTCTAGAGTATTTTTTGTGAATCTGTTCTTTGTTTTCTTAAAAAAACCTAAAACACTTGTTATTGTTTTAAAAATTAAAGAAATACCCTGTGTGTGTGTGTCAGTCTACTGCATGCATCTCCTGTTTGATGGAATATGGGCTACATCATGGTGGCCTTCAAGACAGACTCTAAATACAGATTCTAGCTTGAATAGAATAGCATTGGCATGTTTGGGGTAAAACTGAACTTTGATTTTGCTTGTGGCATACAGGCCAAAATATACCAGTAAGTTGTCAGGGAATGCTTCATTAGGCACAAATATGACTAAGGTTGGCAATCTAATCTACATCTTTTCTATCTTACAAAAAAGTGTTATGCTGGGTTGGCCAAAGTCATAATGATTGGTGGAAAATAATTCCCAACAGAATGAATGGAAACTGGAAATAAGGGAAGAGCATGCAAACTGCTTAGAACAGATTGGAAATAATTACATTAGTTTTGTTGCAGGAGTGTAAGGAGTTATGCTAATGGGAGGCATGAAAAAATATGGTTTGTGAAAGGCTGAAGTGAAAGAGACTATGGATAAGAAAAAAAAGTGCATATAACCAGCGCTGGTTGTGTGAATATGTCTTTGGCTTCTCTCATTACAGTGGAGTTCTTACTTGATGGATTCTAGACAAATGTCGTACTCCACTCAGAATTTTGTTAAGATTCCAGAAAAGATTCCAGATCCATTTCTAAAGCTTTGGGCTTCCCCTGATCTTCTGTTAGATACATAATCTTGGAATGGAGATAATTTGGGACAATAATAGAGGCCATTTGTCAAAATCACTCCCAAGAGCACAAATAGTAGAAAAAAGAATGGGCCAAAATTCCCACACACTGATCTGGGATACTGATTACCACTTACAAGAAGCATATAGTTGCAGTTATTGTAGTTAAAGGTGTGCAACCAGTTACTGAACGATTTTCATACTGACACATTGTATTTTAGATTACTTTTGTTTATGAAATAAAACAGACGACAAACATTGTTATTTGTTCAATCTTAGATTCACTTATGTAGGACCCACATGAAGCTCTAATAACAGTGGCAAAGTTATGCAAAACTTCAGAAAATCTGAAAGGGAATGAATACTTTTTCATAGAACTACATTTTTTCTTCGTCATTTCTTTGCTCTGTTCATTTTTCTGTCACATAATGTTTTTGCTTAGTGCCACGACTACATATCTAGCAGTACTGTCTGTCTGTGAATAATGGCTGTGAATTATCCTGCTGTACTAGCATGACATCCTGAATTGGCTTGCAATGTTGGCACAAGGCAACCAGTTCTGCTACTTTGCTGCTGCAGCTTGCTTGCTTGCTTATTTATTTATTTATTTATTTTCTCTGTTGTTCAAATATTCGGTTGCCGTGTATTTTATAAACTGATTTTTAAATAAAATCCCTGGCTTAAAAACTCACATTTATGATAGAAGCAATGTTTTAGATTTACTGAAATCTGAGTATAAAACCCAATTGTTTCTTCTTCTGTACTTTAGAGTATTTCGTTCCTTTTTTGTCTAACAAAAATGTGCTGTCTTCTGAAAACTAGTTTATAAGATGCCTAAAAAGGAACATGGGGAGTAAATTTATGCAGAATCCAAAGCAGTCAGCAATTGATCTGGATTAAAACATTCATAGACCTTTTTTCCCCTTCCAAAGCCCAGAATATTTTTGTTCCCAAGACTCACCAGTTTAAACCTTGTAAACACTTAATAAATGTCAAAATTATCCATAAGGCAAATAATCATTCTATCCAGATTGCAGAGTATAATTAAGGGAAAAATGAAGGCTGATTGCCATATAAAACTAGTATAAAACATATCCTATAGTGTGCATAAGCCTATAGTTTGAAAGAAAGAGATGAAATACAACTATTTAGATCCTCTCTCAAAAACGAAATTTTTGGTGGTAGTTCATATTGTACGTGCTGCTACATTACAAATTCAGTGTTTCTTCATCCAGCCTTCTGTTTTAGAAGACTGGGAAGGCTAATTCAGCATAGTGTAGTGCATTTATGAGAAGATATTTCTGATTCTCAAATGTGGGTTCACTACTTTTCAGTGCATGCAGATTAGAGGTTACTACTCCACTCAGGTAGATCTATCAGAATTCTCAATGAAAAAATCTATTAACAACTTCAATATTTTTCAAATTATGAGTTTGGTTTGTGTAATCTCCCCCTCTTTCCCCCTCCACCCCACAATAATTATTGAGCTCTTGAACATCATGAAGATCAGCAGGGAGGAAGGAAGAAAAATACCCAGTCTTGGTGTTTGGTATTAGCAGAATAGGAGTACTTTTGAGTTGTTAACATTCTGTCTAGCACTATTATATTTATATTATATTAGTAAACATATATTAATTGTCTTAGAAATATAACTCTGAAACAAAAAGTTAAGATAATGGGTGCTATGATTCATGCATGCATCATAAAATGCATGTTTAATCAACTAAACTTTAATTGCAATATCTAGCTGTGGACAAAGTCTCACTGAATTCAATGAGGCTTGCTTCTAAGACTTAAAATGCAGGATTGTACAGTTAAGAATTATGTAATTGGATGACAATCCTAGTATATTCCTCTTTTGAAGCATGAGAAAGTTTTAGTTGAGAATGTTGCTAAATTGTATAGCTTTTTGGAAGGCCTAATTTCAATTAATTAAAACGAGTTTAACATAATAAGTTAAAATTACATTTGGGCACTGGCATTCAATCTTTACATTATTCTTTGCGTACCCAGAATATCTCTGTATAGTTGAAAATGCAATCTAAAGATCCATATTAATTATATTTGAAGATTGGACTAAGGAAATTTTCTGTCAGAAAAAAGTATAAAATGTAATAAAATGTTGGGTTTTCTAATATATTTTATGTTAAAATATTGAAATACAAAAGAAGCTAAGAAAAGAAATAGAAGAAAAAAAAAGACTGCTACATATTGATAAAAAAAGATATCGGTAAAATTTTTCTGATGATAGATCCTCCTTTTCCCTTCCATTTGTGTTACCAACCACTAACTATAGTTTGAATATTTGTAGTTTACATTGAACGTTAGTCATTGTTAATTTCTGTTTAAGACCTAAAAATCATACTTCAGCTATTTACATTTGCCTTGCTGTGTGATGCATTGGATATAATAGAGCCAGTGCTGCTTTAAACTTCTATGATGGATGTACACTGTCAATATTGCCATTGCAGCATATCCCCAGTTTCAGTCTCCCAGTCTGATATCGTGGGCAAGGTATCTCTCTTCCAATGTACTAAATTTGTTCTTGCTGCTGTAAACATACATCTTAGTAAATTATATTTTTCATTTATGTTTTCTGGAATCATACCGAATAGAAATATCTGTGGTAATAAGATATTCTTTAGGGGAGTTGTATTAGGTAATGTCCACTAGTATTATGGGCATTACCTTAGAATGCCCATTATGTCCATTCTATTATCATTTTACCATTTTTACTGATTGTAGGAAACAATCAGTTAAAGGCCAGCTAAAACAGCATTCTTTTAATATGCGGGACCTGACTTACCAGACATTTTTTGAAGAGAATCTTTCCTGCAAAAAGAGGCACAAAAGTTTATTTTGGGGCGAGGTTATCAAGGGATTATTATAACTGGGCAAAATACTGTTTGTGGTTTAGATACAGCATATTGTTTACACTATGACTGAAATAAAGCATATCCAGTCTGAGGGAGGTTGCATTTTATGTTTATTTGTAGCATGTGCCCAGACATCTTTAAGTATACTTTTGTAATTTAATGTTATGGAGAGCTAGTTATTCTCCATTGGTTTCAGTAGAATGCTTTTCTTACTAATAGAGGACGTTGGACTATGTGTACCAATCCGTCTTTTGACATGAAAGTTTCACATATTTGCTGGCACACCCCTCTGGCACACATGGGCAACTGTAGCTAAATTCTGAAGAATAAGGATTCTTTTATCTCTTTGTCTGACACATTTCGATTTACGTGTTTGGAGAATCTTGTTCTGCAAAAGCAGCGATTGTTATTTTCAGTAAGCAGTCTGGATTCATCAGAGGCAGAGATACATGGTTTCGGGGTAAGCCCTCTGTACCGTATTGCCTCAGATTTTGTGATATTGGTAGCCAAAATGTCTAGAAATGAAGAGAAAACAAAGCAAAACAAGTTTGTCTGTGCGAATGTGTGTGTGTGTGTGAGAGAGAGAGATTTACTAGATACATAACTAGTCTAATGATGTTTTACACTGTTTTCTGGGAACAATTTAAAATGATTTACCTTGTGCAGGATGTTCAGGGTTATATCTGTTGTACAGCCACCTCTTCTTTATAATATTTGCATAGTAAATGAGGAACACTAATTAGAATATCTACTCTTGATAACTTTATTTAGAACACATTTGCACTTTCCATTAAAACATAAAGTAGTAATTATGTAAAATATTAATAATTACATTTAGCATTCTGCAAATTTCTGTGTTTTTATTAAAAATTGGGAAGTGGGCAGTGACAAAACAAGATAAATAAATTACCTGTTTTGTAAAGAATTAAAAAGTTGAGAAGGAAATTCTTAAATAGATTTATTGAGCAGCCCTAAAAGTAACAAATAAAAATGTCTTTTTAATTTTTAAGTTTTTTTTTAAAATCTTCAGTATTTTTTGTTAAATGAACACACTTGGTAGCCCTCTGTGGGAAGGAGAAACTAGGAAGAGAACAGATTAATGAAAATATTATTATGGAAAAGACACTGGTTCTATTAATTTGTGCAATAAAAACAATGGGACCTAAAGCTGATGCTCCTTTGACCATCTAAGGAGGGATGGGTGTGGGGATCATAGATGATTATGTACTTGTTAGGATAGTCTCAGTCCAGTTTGTTAAAAGCCTTAAAGAATTTAAGACCAGTGGACCAATGCCTTAAAACAGAGTGACAATCATTTAAAGTATCTGAAATGTGTCTTCATTGGCAAAGCAAAGCTACTGAGCAACGTTTGAGGGCATCTATATGTGGAGATTATTACACAAATCCAGTTTGGAAATTACTGAATCCCCATAACAGTAGCTTAACACTTAGATGTCAGCAAGACCATTTACCTTCAATTAACTCTTGGCCCCAAAATTAAAATAATCTGGTTTCCAAATTTTTTTTGGCTTGTAGATTAAATAGAATTTCCCATGTTAAAAAAACAACAAAACACCAGCAATTCTTGGAAGTGTTTCATTCCAGTAAAGGAGAGAAGGAAGATACAACCAATCCAGAATGCCAAATAAGTACAGCTTTTAATGTGGTGATGATGCATTTACTAATTCTCAGTAGAAACTGCTGCAGATTAAAAAAAGGTTGCAATGCTTCCCAGCCTGCATAGTATGTTATTGGTGGCAAAGCACACCCTAAGTCTGTGACTGTAACTTAGTGTGCCACTCTTTTTCCTTAACTTCTAAACAGTGTTGCTTTTATTACTCGATGTTCAACTAATGAAAATAATGTTTCAGTTTTGCAACCTGTATCTTAGACTCCCTTTGGTTTAAACTTTCAAGCTCCCCACCATTGCTAAATAAATGTTGTTCAATTTCTTAGTGGCTGCTTTGCCTTATCCTCCCCCTTTAATTTTGGAGGTGTATACTATATTAATTAAACCAAGATGATAATTATAAAAATGTTATTCTTAGATAAGCCACATTTAGTCCTTTGAGCCTTATTCCAGCACAATTCATTCATTCAGAACTTTGGAATCCCCTAGACATTTTTTTAATCTGGCTTTCATATCTCACTCTCCTTTTTGTATCCACTGACTCATAGAATAATCATCTATAGTTACTATAAGACGGTTTTGTTATGGTTTGCTAAAATACGGTGGTTACACAAGTCATACATTTCATAATGTTAACAAAAAGATGATAAATGGATTTAAAAGATTCTATTAACTTAAAACATCAAACATCAATTTTGTTTGTGGTACATTATTAAAAGGATATATAATTATAACTAATATAATAAAAATTTTAAGCAATAAGAATGTTTGTTAGTTATGGGGAAATCATAGCTTAAATAAATTTTAAGTAAAAGCAAGGGAGTGGATGAGGGAAGCAGGTAAATAGCTTGTATTTAAACTGGTGATGTGATTCATATTCATATATGTTTTAAAATTTATTTGAACATAACGATAGATAAACCTGTGAGTGCTCTCAGTGGTGAAAGTGTTAAGGAAATAAAAGTTTTTATTTCTGTAATGTGTTCCCTCTGGAAATTGATAATAAAGAGGGGTAGGGAGCACTCTGACTTAAAGTATGCATATCATTTTGCTGTACCTTGTGAAATATAAGAATTAATTACATATACAGTACTAATTTTTGTCATTATTGGTGAACTTTGACTATTTTCAAACTTTGGAACTGTACGTTATGCTATTTTTTCTTTTTCTTTTTTCTTTCTGTCTTTTTCTTTTAGTATTGAGTAATTTTGGTATAATTTAGAACTACAGCATGGCAAGCCAATGTCAGTCCCACAGGCCAGATTATGTAACAGAACTGCGTAGTCTTGTCTTTTTTAAACAATGCATAGTTTTGATCTGATTCTCTTAAATGTCCTAATTTGAAAATGTTAGCATATTAAGGACAATTTTATTTTCAGTAAAAGTATTTTCTGATTCTGATTTTCTTTCTTTCAATATTAAAGGTATACATTATTTAATTTGGATTTAGAACTTGAACCAACCTGCTGGTCTCCAGAATACATCCTCCCTATACAAAATCTATTACTGTTGGAGGCAGGCTATTGGATATTCATGTGTGTTAAATTATATGAAATATGTTTAAATGCTCTTATTAATGAAAATGATTCCTTTTGGAATCCCTACTTTGGTCCCCAGATATTGCATTCCTAGTTTAGAATAACTAGGTATTTATCTCTGCATTTGAACCTGAAACACAAAATTTCCCCCAAAGTAACATTCATTTATTCATTCCTTTTGTATGCCCATTCAAAACCAAAATTTCCCAGGTTGGCTTATAATATGTTAGTGCCTGCTTAGTATTCAAGTCATACCCCTGTTTAGGCAGTCAACACTATATGATTTTAGATGCTTAACATTGATTTTTATTGTATGTGAAAAGTGTGAGGTATCCCAACAACCATGTTTGTAGTGCAGGATAATGAGAGCAGATGCACAATCTGGGAAGATCACAAATGAGTCCCTCTATGCAAAAGTATTAATGGTTGTGCTCCACAAGAAGAAAGTGCTAGTGCTTTACAGGCCACTGGGTTGGAATATGTGGATGGAGAAGTATATGTAATGATGGAGAAGAATAGCTGTTCTATCACTCTTATTGCCACTATAGGCTTGAACAGGAGTTCTTTCCAGTGCTTGGTTACATGCAATTCTGGTTGTTGTTGTTTTGCTGTTGTACCTAGGCATCCTTTCAGTTTTATTTTTTTCACCGCAGTAAACTGAGAAACCCCTTGGGGTCATCAATTAGGTACAGGCTAACTGAAGCAATCTCATGAAGTTATCTGACCACCTCCATGTTCTATGGATTGGCCAGCCGTAAGACAGAACTGCCCACCCAATTGTCTAAATTCCCTCTGGAACCATTAGGCAACTAGGCTGTAACATTTAAATCAGTCATCTGTCCTAGTAGAGATCCAGTTTGTCTGTGATCTGTGGTTTGATGAGGCAGTAATAAGCCAATAATCTGATCGTGACAAAAGACTCTTGTCAGTATTCAGATCACTTCTTATCTGATCCAAAGTAAGATAATCTAAAATCAGATCTAGCATGTGCTCCCCCATATGAGTTGGGCCATGATTACTTGTGACTAGCTCATGGTGATCATGGAATCCATACATTTGTAAGTTATACTGGAACTGTCCCCCAAGACATGGAGGTTACGTCATTGACATTAAAAGCCTTGGGTGCTGCAACACCAGCCTTTAGATGAGATTCAGGAGCCTAAGGAGGACTACTGCAGTCAGTACCCCACAGTTACTCTTAACTTGTCAAAACTGCCGAGTTCTGTGTATGCACAGGTAATATCATCCGGTTGATGTACTCACATAAATATTTTAATACATTACAATTGTTTATAAAAAAGGAATATTTAATCTTTTCAGATAATGAATATTAAATGAAAAAGCTCCTTCCATCTTTTTTTGTAACAAAGTAGATATAGAGGTGAGATCTGTTCTACAAATCTATAATCATCTATATGATGTTCTGAAGTAAGTAAACAGAATAATATACTCTCATCTTTAGATATATAGAAATAAGGACAGTGCTGCATTTTTCAATATCAGATAGCTTTTACTATTTTGAAAACATGCTCCCTTTAGCAAAGAAGAAATTAGTAAAATAAAAGTGTTCATTAGAAATCTAAATGTAGAAGCTGCTCACTTTCAAATGACATTATGAGAAGCGTGTAACTGAATTTTGTGAATGTTAGGTTGTTTGTAATTACTTTGAATCATATGATCATCTTCATCTATAGATTGTGTCACTGTCTCTCCCAGCAGTAATTCAGCCAATTTGATATTGTAAACTGGAGATATGAAGTAATTTGTTGCAGTCCATAGCACATTCCATAAGACATAAGGTGAGATGTAATAAGTGGATGAATGCATTGTCTGCATAGGGTTCTTGTGGATCTTGTAACTCTGTACTCATTGTAAAATTAAGGATAACTCTATACAAATGCTCCTTCCACTGATCCTGCTACCCTCGTAAGTAATATTTTACCTTTTTAAGTTTTTGGAGCCATGGGATATGATTGAACACAGAAAGTAGTGCAGTCCCTAATGCCATTAGAATCTGCTCCTTGAAGCTATCAAGTAGCTATCAAAGTTCTAGTGTAAATGCATTGAGGTCTTCCTTCTGTCTTTTGTAGATGCCACTGTTATGGTGAAAGCAACTTCTATATGTGTGCCTGCATGATTAGGAGAGCCTCAAAGCACAACAGACTCATCAAAGTTTTAATAGTTTGCAGCTTCAATCACTGGTCTAGGACTTTGAATGGTTTGCACAGGTCTAGTAGTTGGCAATAATCCTGTACTTCCTGGCCTACATACGGTTTGTACCTAAGAAGCATTTGATTAATATACAGTTTCACATCTGATTGCTGACAGAGTTATTTTACTGTGGCGTGGAAGCATTGTGGGTATATTCCACCAAGGAAGTTGAAAAACAGGGTTGCTCATAAAGAGATTTAAGGGATTTAGGGCAGTCTTTTTGGGGCATACTTCAAAGGAATAAAGGCCCATTTCATGTAGATTTGGAGTATCAAAAAAGAGTTGAGTTTATTATTGTTTGAATTCTGTGTCACACCTTTGTATAGGTTAATGGTCTGAATCATTGTTAAGTTGCCACAGTAGTTGTACACTATGCTTTGCAGTATTATTGAGAGAGTTCTACTATTTAGGCTTCTCTTGAAACCATACCACATTTCTGGGTAAATTCAGAATTAATAGGTTCTGAGTAGGAGGAGGAGAAAATTATTTGGCAGAATTAAAACTATGCATTTTTAATTTGGCACAGGAGACGTCCTAAAGAATAAACAACAACAAGATGAAGACCTGCCAGAATAGTAGGAATTTAGTACTGGACCCAAGCCAATATCATTTAATAGAAAAAGCTCTCTAACTGCTACTTAGAAAAATAATAGTTTGATTCTGTGTGCTATTTTAAGGAAGGTTGTTGAAACATGCCTTCACAGTATAACAGGTACACTTACTGACAGATTTGCACAGTACTTTTTATATGAAAATGATTCCATTTGATCCCCTAATTTTTGACAGGGTCAAGCACCATCATTAGTTTACTGCATGAAATCATGCCAATCTACTATTGTATTCCCTTACATAATCCTTCTATTTTTCTAATGGAACCCAGTGGAATTGTAATATTTACTTTTGAAAATTCTAGCCACTGAATATTTATAATTATGTTACCAATAGAGTTTGTTCTATACAGTTTTAAGGAAATCACACTACAGCTTGAAATGTTGGTTTACTGAAGAAATCTAGTTTGATTTCTTCAGTAAGCCAAGATTTCAAGCTGTAGGGTGATTTCCTATGAACTATGAACAAAAATATTGTTATACATTACTGTTTATTATAATACTATACAGTATTATAGCTCAAAGCATTTTAATTTATAAAATATTACACATCAAGCACAATCCATTACATTCTGGGTGACTGTAGGCACTTTGGTACTTACAAAATGATTTTGAGAGATGAATGATAAGCCTTTAAAGTATATGATCTGCTGTATGTGTAGCTTGTGGGTACATATCCTGAGACTATTTACTGTGCCACTTAAGAATATAGATAGACATTTCCATAGATGAATCCCTTTCACCATATTTTAAAAATATAAACAAATCCTCCACATTGAAAAATCCTCCTTCACATTGAATATTTGGAAGAAGGTTACCTACAACTGTTCATATGCAATATTTATATTAAGTAGTTTTATTTGTATGTGCAATTCTTTATTATAATAATAGAGTTTTGTAATTTGTAGCATGTAAATTTTAATAGGTAAAGTGATCTGTACTAGGGGTTGATGTCTGCTCCGAATCTAATTTGTAAATAATTTGATTATCCAAACAAAATTCCTGGAGATTTTCTGAATCATAAAAGGAGGATTCTAAAAAACTCATTGTGTTCATCATGTGTACGCAACAGACAAGACTGTTCCATTTTCAATTGTGGCATTCCTGGTCATGAATAGAGTCCATCTGACATTTTTTAATTTTTAATTTATTTATTGAATAAAATTTTTAAACTGTCCAATAGCTGAACCTTTCTGGATGGTTTACAATAAAACATACTAAAAATACAATTTAAATTAAAACATACAGAATCAAATCAAAGTGCAAAATGAAAACATATATGCTAGGAAGTCTAAAATATAAAACAATATGAGTTAAAATACAATTAAGAGCCAATTAAAAAACCTGGGGAAATAGAAAGGTCTTCACCTGCTGTCAAAATGATGCTAATATGTGGGTACCACTTGAGCCTCTCTGGGGAAGGAATTCCATAAATGAGTGCCAACATAGAAAAAACTCTCTCCCTTATAGAGACTTACCTCTTTATTTCATATATTACTTGTTACAGTCAGTGACCAGTAATAATGTTACAATACTAAATAAAGTAATACTAAAAGCAGGTGCAAATACAATAAAAGCAATAAAACCCTAAGGACCTGCCAGTTAAAATTTACATATATAGAAAGTAAGCAAAATAAAACAGAGCGAAACAAAGTAGATAAAATAACAAATTTAAAATAAAAGAATGAAAGAACTTCCTCATTATATTCTTCCAAGATTAGGACATTTTAAGCTTTCTTATGGTAATAGCTGCCAATAAGAGCTTGGCAATTCTGTTTGTGATAATGGGGTTCCAGTCCAAGAGGAGGAACCATCTCTCTCTAATTAGAAGCTTGATCTTTAAGAGGATAAAGTATAGGTATATCTGTACCTATCTCTTCTCTGATGGGGAACCTGGAGGAGGGCCTCACTGAACAATCTTAAGGTCCAGATAGGTACATATGGGGAAATTTAATTTTAGTGAGGAGATACTAATGTAATAAGGTTATAGTTTAGAGATCTGATCATCTAGATCTTCCGAAGACTGGTCTAAAACAAATTCATAATATGAGTTAAACAGTAGGTTTTGCATAATTTGCTGCTTATTTCTACTCTGAAAATACAGATAAATCCTTTTACTGAATATTGGTCTTTAGTTTTAGCATTCTTCATGAATTGCATACTTTTAGCAACTGAAAAATAGCAATTGACGTTTTTGCTCACTAAAACTACATGTGATTAATATGATATATTCATATGTAAAGTTTATCTAAACTTCTTTATGTTAGATAAGTGTCTCATTTATAGGTTGATGTTAATAGATTCTAGGATTTTGCTTTAATATTGTGTTCTCTCTCCCTCTCCCTCTCTCTCTCTCTGTTTGTGTGAATGAGATAGGACCAGTTATTATCTAGAGTGATAGGGCACAATAATTTTTTTAACTACACTTCTTTTAGGAGAATCTAAATAAGCTGTAGAATTATGCCCCTTCTCATCCTTGCCAGTTGTAAACTACAGAGGACTATTAAATAGTTAGCATAGCCTTATTTCTTCTACTCTTTTTTTAGTTATCCTATTCAAGCCAATATTAAGTAGATGAATTGCATAGAAAGAAAAGGTTCGTATACACAGAAGTCATAGGAAATTATTGGGTGATGAGATGTTTGATAGACTGTGGGTAGTATTTTGAGCTCTTGATATCCAAATCTAAATTACAGCTGTCAGCTGAAACCACTGGTGCAATTTCTCTGAGTGAAATGTGTTGGTATGTTAAGTTACTGTACATGATCCAGAGGTGTTCATCCAGTAAAATTTCCTGGTAGGAGAATTGAATTTTCTTATCACTCAGAGAGCTACTAGGTCACACTAAAAATGTGAACACAGTTTATGGGGAATGTAACTGCATGACTTTACAGGAGTATGTTGGCCAGTCTGAAGACTGTTGCAGCTTGTTCAGTGACATTCTGAATGTGTTTGCATTTTTAATCTGTTTATTTTTTAAGGTAGAACTATGCATTTTAAAAAGGTGCTTTGCAGTCTTCAGGAGCATGAGCAAAACACCTCTCCCTGAATCCTTAAAGCACCTGTGTCTTTTGCAAGGCTCCTTTAGCTGTGTTGAAAGCCGTTCTTGATTGTTTTCCTCTGCATTCATTTCTGAAGTAGCCATGTGACCCTTGCAGAAGAAGTGGCTGCTTTAATCTGTTGTAGAGAGATGTCTTTTCTAGGCTTTAAAAGGCTGAATGTTTCACATGATTGCAGCTGAACTGCATTACTATAATGTTCTACATTTTCAAAAGCAGACAAAGGCAAAGCTACTTCTCCTTGGGAGACCATTTTAAGCTAGTGTCTCTAGCACTAAAGTTCTTATAACACCTGATTTAAAAAAAAGTGTTTCTAAAATGAGAAGTAAGAAAATATTCTAGAAGGCGGCCCCGGCAAAATACTTTTGTAGTATAGTCCAGCAAAGAGCATCCGAATAGCCCCAAGGAATGGAGCTCACTCAAGCGCGTCCTCTTTTTTATCCCCAGTTTCACAGCAAGGTTACTTTGCAAGGTATGGGGACAGAAGATAGACAGACAGACAGATAGATTAATGTTAGACGAAAGCTGGTACAATAATTGTTTGTTTTAACTCAATCATTTGCAAATTTAGCTTTGGGGAAAGATTTTTAGAGGCAACTTAGTTTAGCTGAGTTCAATTTTTTCTTTTTCAAATAGAATCACGGGGGGGGGAGTATTTAGGTTTGCTTATTTACATTTATCTTATCTATCCATGTTTCAAGGATTTCCGTGATATCGACATTTTCATTCGAGGAATTTGAATAATGTTCAATTATATGTATGTCATGAAACATATTTACTTTTTCTATGTTGTATTCTGCCAACTTCCTCTTGCCTGCCAAAATTTAAATGGAGCTGTTATAACAAGATTATTTTTCTCCCCATCCCCATTCTCAGACCCCCATACTCATTATATCAAAAGATTTATTTTATTTTCTGCATTCATTCTTGTTTGCCTTGAATTTATGTAATGCTCTTGTTAATGGTTATACCTATTTAAACAATCTAATAAAAACAGTGCAGTTTTAATTCAAATAGAAATTCCATGTGTTTTCCAGTTTCTTTTCTGTTGTAACAGGTCAGGCTGCTTAACAGATGTCTAAATAACTTTGTTGATAGCAGGAATTTCTCAGACCTCTTTGTTACTTATTGAAATGACCTACATATGCAGCAGATGGAGAGGAATTTTGCTTACCCTAATATTGAAAGTAAAGCTTTTCTGAGTTGCGAGATTTGTGTTTGTGTCTGTGTTCTATTTTTATGAGCACTTCTGTTCTTAACTGAAATATTATTTTAAATCAGTTCTACAGAGGAAAAAAAGGAATACTTCACGTGTGTCTGTGTCTGTGTGTGTTTTGAGAGAGAGAAAAGAGGAAGAATCTAAATGGTCGTAAGTTTAGAATAGTTTGGGTGTGTAAAAGCCCAGTTGCTTCTATTAGAATTTTCAACTTGGGACTATGCAGGTATGATTTTGGGATGAAGCCTTTTTAATGTTTCCCTTGCCCCCCTTATCAGAAATGGGGGGGACACGTGCAGTTATATGCTACAAATCTCAGTAAAATAGTTTCTTGGCATGCTGATGTGCCAATCTGGGTTAATCTGCATTTTAGTGCAAAAATGAAAAAGGGCCTGCTTTTTGAAAATGTTACTGGCTGATGTGCTGTATATAAAACCTGCAGACCAGCCGTTGCATTGCAAAGTATGAAGAGGTTTTTAGTGGTAGATTCTACAAAATGACTCCCAGGTATTCTGTCTTAGTACAGGCGGAAATTGTTGCTTTTAATATAAGTTTGATTGGAATATCATTAATTACATACAAAGTAAAATAATAGAACAATAATGCATCAGTATGGCTATTTAAAAAGCAATATGATGAGCATCTCTATTAATAAAGATATTATAGAAACAAATCACAGTAAACTTGATGAGAGCTATCAGGGATGTGACTAGTTTCAGGTTATCACTACTACCATATCAACATTAGTATTACAAACACCATTTTAACTCTGGACAGTTCACAGAAACGTAGAAAAAATAATAAAAAATACCACATAATAATATAAGTGAAGTTTGTCCAATATATGCATTTTTTAAAATGCTGTTATTTTTAAATAATGGTATTGAGTTGTTTTACAACAAGTATGTGATTATAGAAAAATGAATTTCTGCACCTTCTAAGGTAAAGTGGATAAGTTGTAGCCATGCTAGATTTTTTTTCCCTTGTTTTAGTGAAGTAAACCTCTTTGTATTCCAAAGGTAATATCATAAAATTGGAAGTGTTTCCACGGTAAGGTTGTTCCTGTTCCCCAGTATTTTCCTCCTTCCAGTTTGAGTTTAAATGTCTAACACAGTGGGGATGGAAGGAAAAATATTTAGCATTAATTTAGTTCATCTCAGCCATCAAAATGTATGTATGTATTTATTTATTACAAGAAAGGCAGGTTAGGGAAGATTTCCTTGTTTTCTGTAACATTTAAATTGTTGCTGGTAGTTGTTTTCTGTTCTTGTAATGTAAAGTTTTGGAACTTTATTCTTATGTAAAGAACAAAGTTTGCATTCATGACCTATACCGTTTCAAGAAATGTCTTCTTCCCAAAAGGAGAAATATGGATTGCTTATTTGAAAGCATTAATTGACAGTCTTTATTATTGAAATGTTCACTGTTTTTTTAAACGAATGAGGAATTATGGATGTAAAAACCAGCTATTCAAATACGTTGTTCTTCATGTTTCATCTCACATGTTCATAGCTATTTAAACTTCTTGGTTAAAATAAATCCTTGCTTACCTCTAGCTGCTTTAGTACTTTTATAAAAATTGTACACTCGTGCTCCCAGACAGTACAAAATGTCTCTTTTGAGCATATTCTTTTAATCTGTATACATTTCATGTATTCTTTGTTTAGACAAAGAGAAAGAAGTTAGTGTGGAAAGCACAGTGGAAATGAGTATATCCTGTGCTTATGAAACAATGTTGGTTAGCATAATTTACCACAGAATATTTATTGATTTTGATATAGATATAGATATGTATGTGTGTATGTGTGTGTCTCAGGTTTAACTGAAGAGAAACATGAAAAGATTGTGATCTTTGTAGATATATAATGGAAACTAACCAATTTGAAAAGATAATAAGACACATAGCCATTCAGAAAGCTAATGTTTTTGAAAATATGACTAGATGATGGGTCTTTCATCATAAATGCAATACCCTAAGGATGTATTAATGCTTCAATAGCGTTGTTGTGAGGACATCAGTGCAGTCCTCTTTAATAGCTTGCTGGCTTGAACCCCAATACATAATGTTCTTGTAATACTTTATGGGTGACTGCAGTAAATCGGTAGCGAATGCATTCCATTTTTTTGGCTTTGGTTCTTATCTGATCTGCTGGGAGAACATTTTGTCCTTACACTTTTATATTGTAAAGGCAATTGATCTACTTTTGGATGTATGCTCAAAATTTTTGTCTTTAATTTTTTAAACAAAAAGCTCCATATTGTGAGATTGTGATCTGTGGAAAAGTGGAATATCACCAGAAGTAGAAAGAAACCTGAGCAGTTGGTTTAGTCCTGTTCAAATCCACCCACTCGTATTAATGTTCTTCAGACACTGCCAAATAGGCACACATTTTCTTTCCCCATTGTTTTAGTTGTTTCAGTTTGTTCAGACAATACTTGGAAAATTATATTTTGTCTATAATTGGACAATGTTGCTTCACATATGTTAATTTTGAGTCCAAACAGTTTCTTTAAATTTCATTGTACTTTGCTGAAAAAAATAGTTTAAGATGGTTGTTGAATTAAACTAATAGTATAAGATCAAGATCTTGGCTGAAGATGTAATCTGATTGAATTTTAATATGCATGGTTCTGCCCTGTTCTGAATAGAATAAAAGACAAAGGTATTTCACTTTATACACAAAGTTAGATTATAATAATAGGAATCTTTTGATGTCTTTAACATCAGTGAACATAGAATTAAGTTCCACTGTATCGAAAAGTTGAAACCCAATTTTCCATTCAGATTGTTTGTTAAATTGCACAAGTTGCAGATAATGTGAAAAAAAACTAAACTAAATGAGTGATATAATGTGTTATTGCTCTCTAAAAACATAAAATTTAGTGGCCTTAACTTTCATAAAAAAGTTTAAGCATTTCAAAATATACATTTCCATGAATTCCAAAGTGAATAAAAGCTGACATAACCTTGCATAGTACAAAGTTATACCTGACATCTTTCTGCAAATTTGCATGTATACTATTTATTTGCAGTTCTTTACAGATTCAAAATAAGAAAACAGTGAATATGGCAGGTGCAGAAGCTTGGATACCTTTGTAACAAGTAACAGTTTTCAAATGTTTCCTGAGGCCAGCAGGTGTCTGTCTTTCTTTTGCCATTTTTCCTCACTCTTTTCTTGCAGAATCTCTAGCTCATAAAAGTTCTGAGGGTTTCTTGTATGCATTGCATGTTTGAGATCTTTGCATAGATTTTAAAATAATATTCAATTCTGATAACTGAAAAGCCATTCCCAAATCTGTTCGTTCTTTCTTGTAAGTAGATCATTGCTGATTTGGACATATGTTTCAGATACTGGTTTTGCTGAAATAGCCAACTTCTTTTATGTTCTTCACTGAATGTGGGACATTAATATGAAGACCAAGAAAAATCTCTGCTAGAAGTTGGGTACCTGTGGTTGTCTTCCTTGGTTGCCTGCCCCTGTTTATACCTGGTATGTATGTATCCTTTCTTCTTGTTGTTTTTAGATATTTTCTGAATTTTTTTGTATGTCAACACTGACTTCTTTTGCTTTGTTTTTACTCTTTGGAATTGTTTGGAATTGTGCTGTTATATCACCATTTTAGGAGCTCCTTTTCTCATTAGCTTCCCCTACTGTGGAATGCTAATTGCTGCTCTGATACACAGTTGACTACATTTAGTTTAGTGCCATTAAATGAAGAACTTTGGCATTATAGGATCACTTTTCCCCAAATTTCCTATTACTTTAACTTAAATTCCAGATATCTTTATTAGCTGTTTGATCCTTTGGTGTTTCCTGGAAACATTTCTAATAAGTTATTTTTAAAAACACTTAAGATATACAAAGACATATAAATAGGGTAATTTTTAAAGTAAAATCTTTACTTTAAAGTCTTATAAGATTAAGTGTGATAAAAATCTCAGAAAAATAATTAAAAGTTCAGACAGAAGTATGCTCAGTAAGTAGTAAGGACTATGAAATGAAACATGTGACAGGCTCATTGCTTTCAAAAGACTAAAAGAAGTAGAAGTTAACATGAAGATGAGAAAAGACAGCCCAAGATAAACAGAAATATTTACAATTGAAAACAAGAAATGCTTTGCTAAAGTTATGTCTGTAAAATTCAAAAGCAGATACAAGCAACCATTGCTTCTTCTTTCAAAGTACATTTTAATCTAGTTTGAGAGGATATTGATTTTTAGCCAGATTAATAGATTATGATCATTGCCACTTTCTGATCATAGGCATAATACTACAATCAACAGACTTATTTTATTCACCAGTGTAAATTTGCTTTTTTTTCATTATTAAACCAGCTTTAAAATAATAATGATAAAGTTCACTAAATGCATATGCTGCCCAACTCCCAGCAACTCTGGGCGCTTTACAGTTGTTAAGACATTTAAAAACAAAGAACAATACAAAAGACACAAAAAACAGCAGAAGACAAAAGAACAATGTTGGCAAAGAAAACAAACCCAGAGGGGAACAGAAAGGAAGAAATATAATGCTAAATCCTTTATGCTTAGATTTAGGACAATAGTTAATAAGTTTTTGCCCCTCTTTTTTTGCAAATAGGATACAGAAGTATATTTCATGTCAGTTGCTTTTATAAACCATCAAGAGTAGCTTTTTTGCTGCTAAAGAAATTTAATTTCTAAACTGTTCAAATTAAATTGTTTCCAGTTGGTAGATAGTAGTTAATATGAAAAAATGTACTTAATTATATTTTTTAAAGCTGTATAAAATGTTCCCAAAATATATTTAAATATATATTCTCTGTAGCAGCCCCTGCCCTATGGAACATCCCTCCTTCTGAGAGACCCCTACCCTCTTAGCCTTTCAGAAGGCCTTGAAGAGCTCTTCCTGCAATTGTTGCTGTTGAGTGAGGTTGGAGCCCAGTAAAGTGGAGTCCTGACAGGTGGGGGAGTGTTGCCTTTGTGGGATGGGAGTTTTTGTTATGATTTTATGGCTTTTTGATGTTTTTATCATTTTGTGAGCTACCCAGAATTATAATATATAAAATGAGTGGCTGCATAAATTTTTTAAATAGAATAAATATTCCTTTTATAGTTCTTGGTCTTCAAAATGATCATAGAATTATAATTGAAGAGTTCATTTAGGCCATCAAGTCCAGCTACTTGGAATCCAAAGTAAAGCATCCCTGACAGATGGGTTGTGGATTGATCAGTGCTACCATAGTCATGAGAATTAATAATGCCATATTCTGACATGTAACACATTGTATGTTGTTCTGGAGGGTTGAAAATAGGATGATGGCTGGATTGCTGACCTCTGGAAAACCCACTGATTCAAATAAATGCTGTTTGTTAATATGGAACACACGTATAGCTGTTATCATAATAACCTTTGATACAGGACTGCCCTTTCTCTCATTTTAGCCTCTTTTACTGCTTTGAAAATAACAAACCTTTAAAACACTGGTGAAAATGTTAGAGTTATATATTTAAAATACAGTGAAACTTTGATTTAGCAGTTCTTTCTTTAAGGGACTTTGGATGCAACAGACTAAATCTGTGTTTGGAATTCATCCCCCAAATAATGTAAAAGTCTGTTGTTTCTGAAGGCTGCCCAGACAGTTGGCATAATTCATAACATTTGCATAATGACATAATTGTCATTTTTACATCATTTGCATCAATTTGTCATTTGCATTTGTCATTTGCATTATGTAAAATGTCAGTTACATCATTACACAAATAACACAAATTGATGCAAATGATGTAAAACATCAATTGAATAATTATGTAAATGGCATAAATTATGTCAATTACATAGATTCGGATTTAACAAAAATTTGGATTTAATGGACACCTTTTCCCCAAATGCCTTGTTAAATTGAGATTTTAACATATATATAATTATTCAAACTTTATTCTTTCATTGATGTTTACAATCTACATATTGCCAAAAACCTAGATTACAAAGTAAAACTTTGCTGAAATAATAATCCTTGTATTGCTGAAGCTCTCAACATGATGCCCATAGGCCCAAACGTGTCTTCAGATCCATCCTTGATGCATTATAGGCTTTCTACTCATCCAATTTCTTCCCTTCCCTTCTCCTTTCTCCTTTCTCCTCTCTCCTCTTCTCCTCTTCTCCTTTTCTCCTTTCTTCCTTTCAGAAATTTGTTACAGTACTTTTTTTTAATCCTAGGAAAAATAAATGGTAAGCTGATATGATACAATGTTGGTCAAGGTAACCAAAATATATACAATATATGTGTTTGCATTGTCTTGCTTGAAAATTAGTAAACTCTGGTGAACATGGATATCTGCAGGGGGAGGGGGCTCAAGAAAATATTTGCTTGCCTGGGTAAGTCATAACACCATGTTTCCTGATAAAAAGAGCTAGTCTGGCCCTTCTAGACGCTGAGACATTATTATCCATTATTATTCATTAGTCAACATTCATTAGTCAACATTAGTTGTTATTATTCATTAGTCAACTCACTTTGTAACTTGCTTTTCAGTGTATATAGCCTAAAAATGGTTCCAGTAATGATTGATATACACATTCTGGAAAAGAAAATGTCCAGTGCAAGAATGCTCTATGACTTCCTCTGGCTGGCTGTCTTTCATCTTCTTTGGATGAAAATGTGGTCCTTTATTTTAAAAAAAAAAAAGATATCCAGACTTTTGTTGTAATTAGACAATACTGTAATGTGTCTGCCGAAAATGAAAAGTAAGAGCAAAGTCAGGAGTTTGCAATTTCTTGAATTCATTTCTTTTAAAATGGGGAATTTTTGTGAGTTTCAAAGGGTTTTAGAAAATTATCCTGCTAGTACATGCAGATGAAGTTCATCATTGCTCAGTACATGTTGCAAAAACAGGTACTGAGCCTCAGCATGGTGTCTGAGGGTTGGGAGTTAAACCAGTCCTGCGAGATAGTCTGTTATTGTTACACCCAGGCAAAGTGATATATGACAATCCTGCATAGTAGTCCTGTTTTGTTATCCATTTTCCTGATTTGCTGGACTTATGTAGGGCAATGTAATATATATGAGAGAGGATAGCTTTGCAATTTATTAAGGTCTGGAGAAGATCTGTGTAATAGATTTGTACAGTGTTAAGCAAAAGTACAGGTTTTTCTATCTGTTTCTTTCCGGTGGAGGCTCTTTTTCTGTCTTAAAGCAGGCGGTGTTGAGGCAATATAGCATGTGGCAGCTCAGAAAATAATCTTTCTCTGGTATTGTAAATAATTATGTCCAACTATCCAACTCTCTTATATGTTACCTAGAGAGAAAAATCTAGGGTTGGGTAACAAGCAGAACATGTAAGGGCTGAAGCTGGCAAGGTGAGAAGCAGTGCAGCTCAGAGTGGACAAACTGTTGTATAAACACAGGGCAGATACGTGTTCAAAAATTCATTGACATTAAAGGGCAGGAAGAGAAGGCTTAAGATTTAAACCCTGCAGTGTAATATATATATATTGAGATTCTCTCAATTCCTTTTTCACACACATACCCACACAAAACAAAGAGGAATAAATAGGCTTGATGGGATGTGTTCCATGCTGGAAAGATACTTTGCAAAATATGACTTCCATTTTGTCTGAAATGAAGCAAGTTATGTAAGAATATCGAGTCCTTGAAGTTTCTGCAGTTATCTGATTCAGGAATGTAGGGTTCAGTTTCTGGAAAAATACAGATCTGTAGCCATGCCTGTCCATGTAGTATATCAGAGCCCAAGTACCATCATGTAGTTTGAAATCAGAGAAAATAATTTAAAAGATGTTTATATGCCACTTTCTCCTCCAAATTGTACTCAAAGAAGCTAGTGAATTCTTGTCTTGGCTTTCCTGCTGCTCAAGATACAAACAGTAGTTTCAAGAGTATTCATGCTATATACAATTGAAGAAATGCAAAAGCTGTATTCCATTAGCTGATAAAAAAGTGATTGTCAAACAGTGTGAACGTTTATCCATTTCTCCAGGCAAAGTAGATCCATTTATCTTCATCCCCGCTATAGACAATACCTCCCATAAATTCTGACTGAATCAATTAGTGGACTTTAGATTTAATGGGCTAAAAGCAGTGGAAAATTAGACATGGAGGGTGTGGTGGAATATGTCATATTGTAACCTTGATGGCAACATCAGCTGAGGGGAACTGGGAGGGGGAGAAGAGAAAGTACTGGAAAGTTTCGGCAGTGAGCAGGTCGCCAGGACATTGGTAGGAGTGATGGCTAAGGGGATGGAAGGAAGGAAAGATCTGGGAAGATCAGTATAGGCAGGCCAATAGAAATGTTCCATGGGGAGCTTCTTACTAACCTAAGTTATTGAGTGTGTTTCTTCTGAGTTCTTGTGGCAAGGGCCATGATCCTGAAGCCATTGAAAAACTGCATAGTTGAAGGGAGGAAAGATGAAATGGATTCTGTTTCATGAATGGAAAAGCAGTTGCTTCCCTCTTTTTCAAAGTATTACAGATTGGTGCAAACACTCACTGTGGAAGATTTTGTTCATATCGTATAAAGTGAAGTGGATAAGAAGGAATTACAAGAGAATAACCCCAAGGACAAGAGAACACACAGTTCATGACTTCTGCAAATATACATCCATGGGTTCTGTAAAGAAGCTGAATCTTCTGAGATTCAGCCCTATAATGTCAATCACATTCTTTCATATATGTCTGTTACAGTGGGGCAAAAAAGTATTTAGTCAGCCACCAATTGTGCAAGTTCTCCCACTTAAAAAGATGAGAGAGGCCTGTAATTTTCATCATAGGTATACCTCAACTATGAGAGACAAAATGGGGGAAAAAATCCAGAAAATCACATTGTCTGATTTTTAAAGAATTTATTTGCAAATCACGGTGGAAAATAAGTATTTGGTCAATATCAAAAGTTCATCTCAATACTTTGTTATATATCCTTTGTTGGCAATGACAGAGGCCAAACGTTTTCTGTAAGTCTTCACAAGGTTTTCACACACTGTTGCTGGTATTTTGGCCCATTCCTCCATGCAGATCTCCTCTAGAGCAGTGATGTTTTGGGGCTGTCGCTGGGCAACACGGACTTTCAACTCCCTCCAAAGGTTTTCCATGGGGTTGAGATCTGGAGACTGGCTAGGCCACTCCAGGACATTGAAATGCTTCTTACGAAGCCACTCCTTCATTGCCCGGGCGGTGTGTTTGGGATCATTGTCATGCTGAAAGACCCAGCCACGTTTCATCTTCAATGCCCTTGCTGATGGAAGGAGGTGTTCACTCAAAATCTCACGATACATGGCCCCATTCATTCTTTCCTTTACACGGATCAGTCGTCCTGGTCCCTTTGCAGAAAAACAGCCCCAAAGCATGATGTTTCCACCCCCATGCTTCACAGTAGGTATGGTGTTCTTTGGATGCAACTCAGCATTCTCTCTCCTCCAAACACAACGAGTTGAGTTTAGACCAAAACGTTCTACTTTGGTTTCATCTGACCATATGACATTCTCCCAATCCTCTTCTGGATCATCCAAATGCTCTCTAGCAAACTTCAGACGGGCCCGGACATGTACTGGCTTAAGCAGGGGGACACATCTGGCGCTGCAGGATTTGAGTCCCTGGCAGCGTAGTGTGTTACTGATGGTAGCCTTTGCTACTTTGGTCCCAGCTCTCTGCAGGTCATTCACTAGGTCCCCCCGTGTGGTTCTGGGATTTTTGCTCACTGTTCTTGTGATCATTTTGACCCCACGGGGTGAGATCTTACATGGAGCCCCAGATCAAGGGAAATTATCAGTGGTCTTGTATGTCTTCCATTTTCTAATTATTGCTCCCACAGTTGATTTCTTCACACCAAGCTGCTTGCCTATTGCAGATTCAGTCTTCCCAGCCTGGTGCAGGTCTACAATTTTGTTTCTGGTGTCCTTCGACAGCTCTTTGGTCTGGCCATAGTGGAGTTTGGACTGTGACTGTTTGAGGTTGTGGACAGGTGTCTTTTATACTGATAACAAGGTCAAACAGGTGCCATTACTACAGGTAACGAGTGGAGGACAGAGGAGCCTCTTAAAGAAGTAGTTACAGGTCTGTGAGAGCCAGACATCTTGCTTGTTTGTAGGTGACCAAATACTTATTTTCCACCATGATTTGCAAATAAATTCTTTAAAAATCAGACAATGTGATGTTCTGGATTTTTTTTCTCATTTTGTCTCTCATAGTTGAGGTATACCTATGATGAAAATTACAGGCCTCTCTCATCTTTTTAAGTGGGAGAACTTGCACAATTGGTGGCTGACTAAATACTTTTTTGCCCCACTGTATATATTTCCTTATTTCTTTAAGGTGCAAAAAAAAGATGTTTTGGTCCAGTAGAAAGCACTGTTTCTCTGCAAATCTGCTTTCTGGTCGCCTGTTTACTGTAATAAACAAGTTCCCATCTGTTACATTAAACATGCTAATATAGGTCTACAAAGTACAATGACATCTAGTGCTTAAAATATCCAAATGAAATGTCAGAGTCCAATTGCATATACAGAGTTCAAAAGTGGTGGTGTCCTGAATCCACCTCTGTTACTAAAAGGGCATTTCATAATCCATGTAAGTATCTCACTAACATCCTTAAGTAATTGGCATGTGTGGGACCAGATGTAGATATATGATTATAGCATTAAATTCTGGCAAAAGATTTTTAACCACATTATCGCAATTATATTTCAGCTTTGGAGGTTTTTTTAAATGGTTTCCTTCTATGCAATTGAGTTCTGAGATTTATATAGGCATATGACTTTTTATAAAGTATCTCAAACTGCAAGTTGTAGCTATTGAGATAAACAGTATAGTTTTATTGATAAAGGACAGGTTCCTCTGGATAAAGCAAAGTATTTTAAAATTTACTTAGTGTCACAATATAAATATAGTTAACAGAATTGTGCTTTTTTCCCCTACAATTTTCTATAGACAGTCAACAAATGCTCATTTTAATATAGATCCCTATGGTGACAAAAAGTTGACTATGTATTCTCTTTTGTTGTTTCTCCAGTTTGTCTCCATGCATGTTTAAATTTACATACCATTGTAAAGAACAACCTTATCTCATGCTTGTGGCATACTTTACTGTTTAAATTTTGCATGAACACAAAAGGACCATTCCTCAGCTGGGTTCAGTGTTTTGGCTGTGTTTGCTATGTAGTTTATCTGCAAAACATTGAGCACAAATATCTGTATTGAATATAATTTATCTTTGTTCCCTAGTTAACTGATTTCTGAGTACTGTTTTAAGTAGGGAGAAAACTGATCACTGCATAAAAAGGGACAGTTCTTTAAAGATAAGTGCTCTAAATATTTTTGATAAAAATATATTCTCTTGCAAAATCAAAAGGACTTTAAACAACAGTTGTCTGAGTTCAATATAAACAAGTAAATTTATATAATCATTTGTCTTTCACAAACACAAATTGGTATTGTGAGCAGAAGCAACATCTAAAAAAAATAAATTTCATGAAAAATTGTTTTAAAGGAAGTGGACAGTAGCTGGTGATTATCAGATATCACAATTGGGGCTGGCAACTCTGTTGCTAAGCGACACAGTCATTAAGTGAGACATCATGTGACTGTGACTTGAGATGTTACTGCTGGCTTCTCCATTGACTCTGCTTGTTGGAAGCCGGTGGTGAAGTGCACAAATGGCAATCATGTGACCACAGGACGCTGCAACTCTCATAAATACATGTCGGTCGCCAAGCACCTGAATTTTGATCAGATGACCACAGGGACGCTGCAACGGTTGTGTGAGGACTAGTCATAAGTCACTTTTTTCAGTGCTGTTGCAACTTTGAATGGTTGTTAAATGAATGGTTATAAGTCGAAGACTACCTGTATATAACCAATCTCAGAAGTACTTTCCTTTTTGTTTATATCTTAAATTTGGTAATAGTGATGGTATGCGTGAAAAAAATCATTTCAAATCTTAATTGTTCTGAAACTGAATTAAAGTGACAGTCTAGTGTTGTCATTGGATGTCAATGGAGATAAGTTGTAAGTATCTATACATTTCAGAAAGCGCCCAATTTTCATATAACATAAAGAAGTCCCTTGTGACACCTTGTAGTTTAATGCAGGTAGTCCTTGCTTAATAACTGCCCTGTTAAGTGACCATTCAAAGTTACTATGGTGCTAAGAAAGTAACTTTACAACCGGTCCTCATATTTACGACCATCACAGTGCCCTGTGGTCATGTGGTTGAGATTCAAGCGCTTTGCAATCAACGGACATTTATGACTGTTGCAGCATCCTGCGGTCATGATTGCCATTTGTGCGCTTCACTGCCCCCTTCTAACAAGCAGAGTCAACGGAGAAGCCGGCAGAAATATCTCAAGTCGTAGTCACATGATGTCTCACTTAATGACCATGTTGCTTAGCAGTGGAGTTGCCAGTCCCAATTGTGGTCATTAAGCGAGGACTACCTGTAGATTTATTGCAGGACATAATGTTTCTGCTGCAATCAATCTGGTGAAAGTGAAGATCAAAACAGAAGCGTCATTCTGCTTCTGCAGTGGGGATTTCCCATCCTTTAGTCTCTTCTCGGCTGTACTGTGCTACCTGTAAAGTTCTTTCTTTTCAGGTTGAAGACATCCACAGTGGCAGACATTCTTGAAATAGCACTGAATGTGATGCAGATAGCTGCAGTAGAAAATAGATGAGGAAACATATTGCAAGCAAAAAAGCATGGCTCGTGTTGTGTTTTTGGGTGTAACAATTGTTGCTTTATTAATACATTAATCTACTTTTCACTCAAGTTGCATAATAACTTATAGCAGGATTTCCCAGTCTTGGCAACTTTCTGATGTGTGAACTTCAATTCCAGAATTCTCAGCAGTGGCCGTGCTGGCTGTAAAATTTTGGGAGCTGAAATCTACACATCTGGAAGTTGCCAGAATTGGGAAACACTGTCTTGTAAGTTTACTTACTTAGCTACTCAGTTACTAGCTTATAATATGCTTTTCAATGAAAACTCTTCTAAGGAATATAATAAACATTTAAAATGAATCCATTGAATTTACACACAGCTATTTTAATTTTTTTAGGTGACTGCAGAATTATTAATAAGTCACCTGTATTTTAGCAGTAGAGGTAAGGGTTTGTTTTTTTTTTAACTTAACTTTGAATATATTATTAAAACTGATCTGCTTGATTAGAGCATCCAAGAGGGGCACAGTGTAGAAAAAGGTAAAATGATGAATGCAACTTCAGGATCAAAGCCACCATCTTGACTTTTTTTACTTCTCCCCATGGATACTCCTATATAAGGACTTACACTTATTTTTGCTGTTGCAGTTTTAAAACTATGATGTAATTAATTTGTTTTCTTTAACCTATACTACCATAAAGAAAAAGGTGGGATACACAGATATTAAATAGTAATTCTGTGGGAGATGTTTTCATAGAACTTTCTGTTAAGGGAAAGAGAAGAAAATCTTACTTCTTTTCAAATTGACGTCTACAGCCATAATTGCATAAATAATAATTATACACTTGCTGTATTGCAGAAGATATTTTCATGAAGTTATCTTGGTTGTGAGAAAACATTTTATTTATTGTCAGTGGTACACTCCACTCCAGTTTATATTGTGGATATTGGGACAGAAAAATAAAAGCTCTTAGAACGCACATTATAGTGTGAGAATAAAGCTGTTGGTCAGTAGCCAGTTTAGTTTTTTAAGCACAGGCATGTGATGCTATACCTTGCATCATTTAGAAACCTGGCTGACATATATTCCTGCATGTTTTACTAGTCAGTGTGGATGATAACTAAGGCAAGGATAACTGTCTCCAGTCCAACTGGCTCAGGAAGGGCCACAGCTGGTGTACTAAATGTAGTTATTAAAAAGTGCTCAGTGCCATAGCTGCCAGCCACAAATCCAGTGACAGCTGAGGGTCAAGGAGCACTCCCAAATTGTGAGTCTACTCTTTCTGGGAGAGTGCAATCCCATTCAGAACAGGGTTCACCTGAGTCTGACAATCTAGTTTTGTCCTGTCTAATATACCTTATTCAGGTCTGGATTTGATTTCAACTTCTTCAACTTCATCTGGACCATTATTGATGTTAGGCAGTGTTCAAATCAAATCAAATCAGATCAAAGTTTATTGATTAGCCCTTAGGCCATATCAAAATTCAAAATTTCAGACACAAGGTGTTAATGTTAATAAAACCCAATGTAATAACAAATTAGGTAAAATGGAAATAAAATACAACAAATAAGTATACATATAAGTGAGAGTACAGATTATATTTCCATGTCTTCAACTTTATCTGGTCCATTGTTGATGTTAGGCAGTGTTCAAGGGTGCTGATTATTTCTTTGGAGTAAGACAGTAGAGAGCCATAGAACTAGTTTTTATAAGCATAGGAACAAGATACAAGCTGTGGAACACCATAATCAACAGCTTAGGTGTTGACAGTAGTTCCTAGCACCACCTTCTGGACAGGTCCCAATATGAAGGACCAGAATAAGAAAGCCCAAAAGGATAGCATGGTTGATGGTATAGAAGCCCAAGAGGTCGAGGAGAACTAGCAAGTTTCCACTTCCCCATCTAATTTTCTACATAGGTCAACCACTAAGGCAACCAAAGTTGTCTCAGTACCATATCCAGATGAAACTGAAAGGAGTCCAGGTAAGTGGTTACAGCCAATTGCATATAGACCAAGAACATTACTTTCTTGATTGTTTTATCCAGTAATGAAATATTTGAGAGTGGTTTGTTACAGTTTACAGATATCTTCTGGGTCAAAGAAAGGCTTTGTCAATAAAGATCTTATAATAGTCTCCTTTAAGCAGATAGATATATATCCCATGTTTAAGGAGAGAGTGATTATCTCCATTATCTAAGGGTTAGGTACTGATTAAATCAGCCAGGAGGGACAGTGATTGATCAAATCAAGGTGACCTTAATTACTGCATATACTGTTTCCATGTCCTTGAGATGTATAAGCTGAAAAAAAAATCCATATGAACAGAACAGGCAGTTGTCAAGTTTACTACCCTATGACCTGCCCAAACTTGAAGGAGGAGATACTGGACAATATTTATTCTATGTTCCCTACTATCTTGAGCTGTGCAGGCCCAGCAGAGGAAGGAAAGTTAGTCCTCTTAACTGAATCCACTGCTGTGAAGTAGGATTTCACATAAGTCTTTTAAAAAACCCACCTTGTATTTGATCCAATCCCACTTATGAGTCAGTGCTATCAGTTTCATTATTCTCAGCTAAAGCACGATGATGCATGAGATCTGCCAGAGGAAAAAAGGCAGTGGGAACAGTGTCAGCCACTGGGCCATCTTTATGTTTCACAGATTGACCAGGATATTAATATTCCCCAAGCATATTCAGGAAACCACCTACTGTCAATCCATGTCCTGGGTAAGACCATTTTATTCTTCCCTTCAAAGTGGCAGATTTTTATAGGACCTGCTGGTCTAAAATTACCCAAAAGAGTGATCTGTCCATGACAGCTTCTCTGCTCTCTTTACAGATAATATGATGGGCTCTTTCAGAAGGAAGGAGAGGAGAGCCCATTTGCCTAGATAGCCCAGCAGCAGTGAATGGAGTTCTTGCTGTCTTTCTTCCTATTAGAGAATGTGCTCCTAGATGCTTTTGTGAAAAGAGAGAATGGAAAGAATAATGGAGGTTGGATGAATATCTAGCCTTTCCCTGCCCATTTTCTACTAGAGGTCCAGAGATATGGATGACTCAGTGGCCCTGAAATTACCATGGAAATTTAGAATTGTATTGATCAATTTGAACATTTGATTCATATATTGCCCTTTCTCTAGGAATTCAAGTTGGCATACATAGCATTACTTTTTCTACCTTTTTCCTATATCAACCCTGGGAGGCAGATTGGGCTCAGAGGGAGATGGCCCAAAGTCACCAAGTGAGCTTTCATGGCTAAGAGTGGACTTTGACCTGGGTCTCTCTAGTCTAGTTGAACTCCTTTTAAAAGCTACACCATATTAGCTGTTGGGTACAACTCTTAGAGCCATGCAGATTGTAATTTTAATTTTAATGTGAGAGAAGTTTAAATTATTAAACATAGCTAACGTTTAATTATAATAATTGATTAATTTTAAATCCAAATGAAATAATAACTAATTTTGGCTTTGTTCTGTCCCTACCCACTACTATTTGAGCAATTCAGTATAGTCCTTCAGTTGAAAAAAGTTGCATAATCACACTTTCTAACTAATTGAAGATTCTGGCTAGAAAAAAGGACAGGATTCCATATTCAGTGGAATCATCAGCTAGATTCATGAATTTCTTTTTCTAAGATAAAGTTGGTGAGGAGGCTTTTCTGAAAATTAATGTACGTAGGGAACATTATTCTAGAGAACTGAAATTATAGGCAGAATTTTTTTTTGATGCTGCAAGACAGAAAGAAGGCTTTTCTCCAGATAGATAAAAACCTGGGCAAGCTAGACCAACGTCTTTCAGATAAGGATAATCTAATCTAATCTAATCTAATCTAATCTAATCTAATCTAATCTAATCTAATCTAAAGTATTGTTTTAAAAGACACTTTGAATTGTATCCAGAAGTGGATAGGTAGCTAATGAAACTGATGTAATATGGAAACTGGGACTCATGTGTTTCTTATAACCAGCCCTGGACAATAGCCTAACTTCAATTGAAATTTTGGATACTCTTCAAAGGCAGTTCAATTTAGAGGGCATTATTGTGGTCCAATTGCTAAACATATTTCCTGTGAGCCAGATAAAACATCTTAGGTGTTCATCTAGAAATAAAATGAGTCCGCAGTGTCACACAGTTGCATTTGTGGTTTCCAGCTGAATGTGCACTCTGGATCTGGGTTTGCTGCTGTGTAATACGTTCAGGGGCTATACAACATTTTAAAGATACTTGGAAAAAACATTTCTTCTGCCTTAGTTGTCAGCATTATGATAAGCTTTCAGCTTATCAAATGTAAATTTTTATTTGTATTTTGGCAACTGAAGTAGATTCTTGGCCATTTGGGACTCCAAGTTAACACTACACTGAATATATATTTATATATAATTTAGATTTATAAGGGCACCCAAGTCAATGCTGACTGGGTTGTATACAATTTAAAAAGCAGAGTGATACATATTAAAGAAGTTAATGTTTCCCAGTGCTTCTGGTGTATTGAAGTTATTTATAAGAAGAAAACACACCAATATTCTAGGTACTGTGATAATTTATATTAGAGTTGTACAGTATCTCAGATTTGATTCTAAAATAGTGCTTTGGAGTGCATGGGTTTGCAAACATAATATCTGTCTGCAATTCATTTGAAGTACAGGCTGGGAAAAGACATAACTGCTTTAAAGAGTTGTAGACCGCTGCTAAATTTGTGCTTCCATGTACTCCAAAGCACCTTTTAAGATCAAATCTGAAGCATTGCCAGTTCTAGTTTTTATATGTTTTTGAAATATCCATTGTTATATCCTAGTGATTTCTTTGCAGCTCTGGAAAAGACTTGGAAACATAGCTGTTGCACTCACAATGAAATTTACTTGGCATTTTGCTCGGTGGACTGCAAAATTTGGCAATTTTGGTAAACATTCAATGTTCATAGTAAGTTTATGAGGCCAAAGACTATTTGAATGAAAACATATTTGCATGACTAGGAAAGTCATTAAAGATGGTGCTTGTTTTGTCATAAAGTCTCAGAGTCAAGCATCATCCTGTTATTAGCTGTTTTTACCGGGAACTAATGGTGAAAATGCTGAAGTTATTGCTGGTTTGATGATCATTCCAGGGCACATTAAGGTTGCTGGAATAAGCAGGTAAACACAATAGTTTATTTGCACATGATTAGCTATGGCATCTCTTGTCTCCAACAGCATCTCCTGATACTGAAATTACTACATCAGCATACATTTTCCCTCTTACCACTCATTGGTGGCTGACAGTTTTGCTAGTGAATTGCCTCATTATTCATGCTAAAAGTATAGCAGCCTTAGATGTGGCTAAGGTCCAAAGCAAAAGGGATTTTACTGATAAGCAACCAACTTCAGTGAGGTTGTGGGATTTTCAGTGACATATTCCCCAGAATCCTGGGAATTCTGCCTGGAAATTTTTTAGTAACCTTTTTGTTGTTGTTGTTCAGTTGTTAAGTCGTGTCCGACTCTTCGTGACCCCATGAACCATATCACGCCAGGCCTTCCTGTCCTTCACTGCCTCCCTGAGTTTGCTCAGTTTCATGCTCATTGCTTCAGTGATGCTATCTAACCACCTCATCCTCTGCCATCCTCTTCTCCTTTTGCCTTCAATCTCTCCCAGCATCAGGGTCTTTTCCTAAGAGTCCTCTCTTCGCATTAGGTGACCAAAGTATCTGAGCTTGAGCTTCATTATCAATCCTTCCAATGAGCAGTCAGGGTTGATTTCCTTTAAGACTGACTGGTTTGACCTCCTAGCAGTCCAGGGGACTCTCAAGAGTCTTCTCCGGCACCACAGTTCAAAGGCGTCAATTCTTCGGCACTCAGCCTTCTTTATGGTCCAGCTTTCATAGCCATATATTACTACTGGAAAAACCATAGCTTTGACTATGCGGATCTTTGTCAGCAAGGTGACGTTTCTGCTTTTTAATATGCTATCTAGGTTTGCCATAGCTTTCCTCCCAAGGAGCAAGTGTCTTTTAATTTCATGGCTGCAGTCTCTGTTTGTGGTGATCTTGGAGCCCAAATAAATGAAGTCTGTTACTGCTTCCATTTCTACCCCTTCTATTTGCCACGAGTTGATGGGTCCAGATGCCATGATCTTAGTTTTTTTAATGTTGAGTTTCAAGCCAGCTTTCACACTCTCCTCTTTCACCCTCATCAAGAGGCTCTTTAGTTCTTCTTCACTTTCTGCCATTAGGGTGGTATCATCTGCATATCTGAGGTTGCTGATGTTTCTCCCTGCAATCTTAATTCCGGCTTGTGATTCTTCCAGCCTGGCATTTCTCATGATGTACTCTGCATATAGGTTAAATAAGCAGGGTGACAGTATACAGCCTTGTCATACTCCTTTCCCTATTTTGAACCAATCAGTTGTTCCCTGACCGGTTCTAACTGTTGCTTCTTGGCCCGCATACAGATTTCTCAGGAGACAGGTAAGACAGGTACCAGATGGTCTGGTGCCCCCATCTCTTTAAGAATTTGCCACAGTTTGTTGTGATCCACACAATCGAAGGCTTTTGCATAGTCAATGAAGCAGAAGTAGATATTTTTCTGGAACTCTTGTGCTTTCTCCATGATCCAGAGAATGTTGGCAATTTGATCTCTAGTTCCTCTGCCTCTTCGAAACCCAGCTTGTACATCTGGTAGTTCTCGGTTCACATACTGCTGAAGCCTAGCTTGTAGGATTTTGAGCATAACCTTGCTAGCATGTGAAATGAGTGCAATTGTGTGATAGTTTGAGCATTCTTTGGCATTGCCCTTCTTTGGAATTGGAATGTAAACTGACCTTTTCCAATCCCGTGGCCTCTGTTGCATTTTCTAAACTTGCTGGCATATTGAGTGCAGCACTTTAACAGCATCATCTTTTAGTATTTTAAATAACTCAGCTGGAATACTGTCATCTCCACTAGCTTTGTTGTTAGTAATGCTTCCTAAAGCCCACTTGACTTCATTCTCTAGGATGTCTGGCTCAAGGTCAGTGAGCACACCAGCATGGACATCAGGGACATTAAGATCTTTCTTGTATAGTTCTTCTGTGTATTCTTGCCATCTCTTCTTAATCTCTTCTGCTTCTGTTAGGTCCCTGCCTTTTTTGTTCTTTATCATGCCCATCTTTGCACTAAACGTTCCTTTGATATCTCCAATTTTCTTGAAGAGATCTCCCCATTCTTCCCCATTATATTGTTTTCCTTGATTTCTTTGCATTGTTCATTTAAGAAGGCCTTCTTATCTCTCCTTGCTATTCTCTGGAAATCTGCATTCAGTTGCTTATATTTTTCCCTTTCACCCTTGCTTTTCGCATTCCTTCTTTCCACAGCTATTTGTAAAGCCTCATTGGGCAGCCATTTTGCTTTCTTGTATTCGTTTTTCTTTCGGATGGTTTTAGTTGCTGCCTCCTGTACAATGTTACGGACTTCCGTCCATAGTTCTTCAGGCACTCTGTCTACCAAACCTAATCCTCTAAATCTATTCATCACCTTCACTGTGTACTCACAAGGAATATGATCTAAGTCATACCTGAGTGGTCTAGTGGTTTTCCCTACATTCTTCAATTTAAGCCTAAATTTTGATCTGAGCCACAGTCAGCTCCTGGTCTTGTTTTTGCTGTCTGTATAGAGCTTCTCCATCTTTGGCTGCAAAGTATATAATCAATCTGGTTTCGGTATTGACCATCTGGTGATGTCCATGTGTAGAGTCGTCTTATTGACTATGAGTGCTATTCCATTTCTTCTAAGGGTTTCTTGGCCACAGTAGTAGATATAATGGTCACCTGAATTAAATTCACCCATTCCCGTCCATTTCAATTCGCTGATTCCCAAGATTCGATGTTCAATCTTTTCATCTCATGTTTGACCACATCCAGCTTGCCTTGGTTCATAAATCTTACATTCTAGGTACCTATACAATATTCTTTACAGCATCGGACCTTCTTTTCGCTTCCAGATACATCCACAGCTGGATGTCCCTTCGACTTTGGCCCAGCCGCTTCACTCTTTCTGGAGCTACTTGGAATTGCCCTCCGCTCTTCCCCAGTAGCATATTGGACACCTTCTGACCTGAGGGGCTCATCTTCCGGCGTCATATCTTTTAGCCTTTTGACATTGTCCATGGGGTTTTCTTGGCAAGGATACTGGAGTGGGTTTTCTTCTCCAGTGTACCACATTTTGTCAGAACTCTCTGTCATGACCTGTCCGTCTTGGGTGGCCGTGCGCGGTATAGCTCATGGCTTCACTGAGTTATACAAGCCCCTTCACCACGACAAGGTAGTGATCCATGAAGGGGTTAGTAACCTTGCTTAAGATTAAAATGAAAGTAACATCCCACATGGTCATCTGTGTACTCACCATGTTAAAGTATAGTTTCTGTTGACAAAGTAGCTGTTGTGTTTGTGGATTAGTTGCAAATGTGTTCTGAACATGCGATTTTCTCTGTCAGTTCCCAAAGACTAGACAAATTTAGTCATTAATTTGCATGGACGATATATTTTTTTTCCCTGTGCTTCAGAGAACAATTTCAGCTCTCTGAAGTTGAACTGGCCAATGCATTATTAGCTATATATTTTATTAAAAACAATACCAGTAGCCTAATACATGAATAGAATGTCAGGATGATCACCTATTAAAGCCACTATGTAAATAACTTCTAAAAATTGTATTACATTTTTGGATGTTGAGATCCTGTATTGTACGTATCTCTCTCCTCCATGCCCTGGAATTCTGGGGCAATGTAATACAGGAGTTTGTATTTTTAGATGTTTGATATGCGTTGTAAACTTTGTAAGTAGAAAACTAGGAATTTAGGGAAGATTGCAACAGTCCTCCTGATGTGCTAGTTTTCTACATGCATAAAATTGAATGTTTTATGTGAGGGTTCATTTCAAAATTATTTTAATATCTTGCAATCTTAAGTAATATAATCCATTCTGCTCTTTCAGTGTTCTGCTATTTTATTTTGCTGCATGTGTGTATCAGGCATCATTCTTTTAGTTTCCTATTCTTTGCCCCTCTTGTGCACCATTCATACGAAGGCCTTATTGCACATGCAGTTGGGCGCAGGCACCTTTATGGAATGTGAGCCATAGTTTCCTGTCTCATGCAGCCGTTTTTCTCTGCTTCCACAGCATTGGCTGTCTTGCGTTGAAGATTGGCTTTTCAGTTCCTGTCTTTGCCTTGGCTTCTTTGCTGTGACTCACCATGGTTAGGAAAACAAACAAAGGAGGTAGACGAGGATGGAGTTAATCTCCATATCACTCGTCTCAAGATAAAAGTAAATGTATTTTATCAGCAGGCTCAGTGTGGATGGATTGATGGATGTATATATACAGATATGTATGGATACACACACACACACACACACACACACACACAGACGCATGTGTGTGCATGTGTACACACATTGCTCAAATGGTTTTGCCTCGCCCTTTTTCTGGAAATGATTAGCTCTTCTGCCTTCAGAAGTTATGAACTGTCCTGATTGACAACAAAAGCTGAAGGAAAATAACAAGGTTGTGGGTACAACAAAGTGAACATTCTTTAAAAATCATTGTTATCATTTTTTTTTTTGCTTTTTTTTCCAAAGGTTGTATCTCTTAAAAGTGAAAGTGGTAATCCTTTTTAAGAATGTTCAGTCTGGTAGATTGAAAGAGAGAAGGTTCATGACTTTTGTTACAGAAACCCTTTCCTGTCATGTATCAAGCTTTTTCAGATTTTTGAATGTGTGTGTGTGGGGAGGGGGCGTTTCTATTTACGGAAAATCTCTGTTCCCCTTTGAAAGAGATGTTACAGAAAAATACTCTTGTAAAAGAAAAGGCCAAAATGCATTGAGTTGTTTTTAAGAGCAAAAAAGTTCCACCTTCCATGAGACCCCTCACACATTTTTCCAGCTGTACAATTACTGGAGTAATTAATATGGCATTGCCTTACCACAAATAATGTTTCTTTAAGCTGTTATTCTGTACATCTCTCTTTGCTATTTACTAGCTTACTTTCTCTCTGGCTGCTTAGGGAAATCATTCTTCAAAAGACATTTTTGTATTCAGGAGAAATCTGACAGTACTGCTAAAAAAATTATACACTTGCTAAACAAGTTTCTAGGTACAGACCAGGCGGTACTTGCAAACATTTGATTTTAAACAATGACCGCTACTGTACTTTAACACACACTGAAATACAATATGGGCAATGGCAGCATGGGGTTAACGAAAACACAATTTTAAAAAAATGCTTTTCTAAAGGAATTGTTTTACATTCTTAAAGGAAGCACGTATTTCATGCTCTAAAACTCTGAGGTTTGCAGTTGAAAAAGATTAAGTAAATAATTCAGGATGTGATGTGTTTACCTGTTAATAATTAAGTACATTTCTCTGTGTACTTTTTATAGATTTTTAAGGTTTTATTTTATTTTATTTCTGGTTCATGTGTTCTGATTCTTAAGTTAATGAAGCTCCTTCCTTCTAGGAAAGAAAGAGAGAGACTTAAAGTGCAATGGCTTCTATAAAGAACCGAATACACCCCTCTCCAGTTTAGCAGTCATTTTATTATGGAAATGCGATTACTCACCATTCCCCAGTTATGTTAGAACCCATTTTGCCTTTGAATCTGATCACAAAGGACTTTTTAAAAATTATCTACCTTCCTTATTTAATAATATGCTTTATCAAATGTGGTGTCGACTGCCCAGATAAAGAAAAGGTTTTGTATATGAAGGCTGCTGTTTTAGTCTGGTATAATCAATTATCTTTAAAACAGAAAGGGAACATCTCAAATGAAATTTTGTCAGTGGGAATGATCTGCAATTTTTTAATGTAAAAAGACCAATAACCTAAATAATATACTAAATATGTTGAGCTTTGAAACTAAAAAGTTCAAGTTCCACGAGTAAGGAGCTGCAAGAAATTGCATGAAGACTGCAGGAGGAAAAATGGAACAGTAGCATAACAAATGAATGAGGTACTCTCCCACTGGAGGCAGCAATAAATCGCCATTTTAGGTGGTCCCCCCTTTAAGAACAAGGTCCGTTCCCAAGGTCTGCCCTTAAGTCAAATTTGTATGTAAGCTAGAACAGTATTATTGTATAATACTGTATTAGTAGTATTGTGTAATGAACTCGAACCATTGTGTATTTAACTCAAATCATTGTGTATTTAACTTGAATTTTGTTACAATAGTCTCCATTCTTAATTATGGATCATCTGTAACCCAGGCATTCTTAACCTGGGGACTGTTATGTTCAGGGACGTAACTCTGTACTCTTATTATAGATAGAAAGGTGCATCTTTTCAGTTTCACTTTGTAGATTTTAGGACTAAGGTGTTCAGAAAGAGCAGAACACTTTTTCTCCGTCTCTTCTGATAATGCTTTGATAGTGGGTGAGTGAAACTTCAACAGAAGCATGTGCTTCTCTTTGTGTTTTCTTTGTGTCCACTTGGCATAGGATTGTTTTGCAGATTTTGTTTTTATGCTATGTTTATTTTCTTTGGGATCATATATATATATAAACTAAACATTAATTTGATATGTAAAATCTGATAACATTCAATTGTCTTGAAGTTGCAGCCTGAAGGGATATTTGTACCCCCTTCACAAACCTTCTAACTGTAAAAAAGACCCACTTTTCTTGTTCTGCCCACCTACTGCTGTACAACGAATAATAATTAAATTTATATAGCTTTTACAAATGGTGCTTGGCTCCTTTATAGAGAAATAATATAACAATTGAATAAACAGTATGAAAGCATTTTAAAGGGTGTGTGGTGATGGGGGGAAGAGCCAGAGAGTTGTGGTTTTTTTAAAAATTAAACAGTGGGAGTCACTAATGATGGATTTTTGAAAGCACCTCATGCACACGAAAAGCTTTCAGGCATTTTTTAAAGGTGACACAAGAAGAACAAAGAGAGCTATCTAGAAGGAACAAATGCCACACTTAAAGGGCTTTTAAAGACAGTTGCGTTTGTTTGCTCATTTAATAAGGCTGATTTTCAGCACCCACCAGAACAAATCTTGAATTGATAGGTCATCACTTTGATGTACGCAAATCAGTTGAGGTCTTAATAAAAATAATTGTTGCATGGACCACTTTTCATTTGCCAGAATAAAATTCTGATTCTTAGTATTTGCTTAAGAAATTGTGGCCAGGTTGGTAGCATTTTGACTAAGGTTACACTCATATACATACATACCTGAAATAAGTCCACGTTGTTAATTTTTGCTCCCAAAATCCTCATAAACATAGGCTGATCCACAGTCAACAGAACCACTGCGGATTTCAAAACATTGGGCACAAGAAATAAAGAATGTCAAACAATTACTTCCAGAGGTCTTGAATAAAATTCTCTCATTCCCATTCCACAGAGCAGGGAAATGAAATAAATAGCACTTTCTTCTTTAGAATTTTATTTCATGTTATGCATGTTAATCTGGTCACTTGGAAAAAAAAAATCTGAGTGGTTGAGCAGCTAAGCCACTGAGCCACCTTTTCTGTAAAAGATTGCAAGAGCCGCTGAAGTCCAGGAACTGGGAGGCAGAGTGAGCAGCTCTTCTCTCCAGTAGAAAAATGGACTGCTATTGCTGTCTGGAATCGCATCTCTTCAAAGTGCTGCAAATGAAAATACTGGGTACAGTTTGATTTCAACTACGTTGCAGCTAAGCCACAATTAAATGAACTCAGCTCTTCAGTAGTGCCAATGCTGGAAATGGAAAGATTTTATTGTGTGAAGTGCCCTAGATTCCACTGAAGAATTAGGCAAGCATAGATTACATTGTAAATTAAGTGTTCCTAATTCTTTAGGGTGGCTTCTATTGCCCTAATAAGGTAAGCTGCGTTTCTTGCAGTTTCAGGTGCTTGCTCTTTTTCTGATCAATTAGATCCAACCTAGTTTATTGTGCTATATACATTCCAAGAATAGTTCTGAAGAAAAATATATAAGTGGGTATTCCAACAGTGTCAGCATACAGAACGTGATGCTTTTAGTTTGAATAAAGCTTGGTGGAGGTGGTAGAAAATAATACTTTATTTCTTTACAATCACAATGACATCTAGGATAAATTTGAGTTAATTTTTTATCTTATTTTTATTGTAATAAAAAGAAACGCATATAAACATTTAGGAAGGGGAGGACTTCAAATAAACTTCTATCTCATTTGTTTTATTTATTAGAGAAACTCTAGATCTGGGTTATGTTTAAAGTAGATGATAGCTATTCTTATGGTATGGCAAAATGCTTTTTATTAATTAGCTTAAAACATATTTTATACTCTGATGAACATGGCTTCATGAGGCCCTCAGGACAGCTGACAACATAATAAAGGAAGGATAAGTATAATATCAAATTAAACTTCATAATTAACTGTAGCACATACACTAGATCTGAAAATGAGAAAAGCTCATTTTGAAATCTAGATAACAAAGAGCAGACCTAAAAGTGTAAGTTCTTGCTTACATCTGGTGAGAACATCCTAGAACATTATAGGTTCCCACCTATAAAGTAATTTTATTCAATATATAATGAAGCTAGGCAGTAAAGAGGAAATACATAATAACATGTACCCCATGCCAATTTAAACAAGTTTCATTTAAATACAAAAACCATATATTTCAACATACTGATGCCAGGTATTAGGGTAGCTTTGCAGCCATTATTTCTTTTAGTTGTTTTGTCTTTTAGCCAGACTTAGAATAGACAAGCCTTCAAATGGCCAATGATGAAAGACAACTGTTTTCTCTAAAGCTGAATCTGACTACCCTATTTCACATTCAAATTTATATTATTTTCTGTGTCATTTCCTAGGAGTGGGTGTAATTTTGACTGTGTATTTATATGGTTAAAAATTAGTAATTGACCATCTGGATGTGAAACAGTATCCTTTTGGATCTCAGAAAAAGTATGATTTGTCCATTTTCTTGGAAGTCTAAATAGGATAAGTACTGTCAGATATGGAAGCATTCTGTGCTTTTCGGTCTATTGTGGTGATTCAACTCATGAGAATATACAGTATTGGACTGAGTCACATCATTTGTGCTATTTAATATCTACATGATACTACTGACAGATCTTTAGAAACGTTGAATTCAGTGTCACAAACTCTCAAATATTTCTTTACATAGATGGGTTTTCTGAATGTGTATATGGGAGACAGTTATGTGCTAAATGAGAGAAACACACTCAAGTTTGAGTTTACTGAAATGTACTTGAATTACACCAAGTTGCCCCAAATGATGTCATTAACATCAGCTAAAAATTCTTCATAGCAAAATGCAATACAATAACCTTTCATGACTAATTGTATCAGCACACTCATATTAATAGCCACAAGGCTTTTTATTCTTGGACTTACCTACCTGCTTTGGATGAAGTCACACTCTGTTTTAAGAATCAGTTGAATTTTATTTTTTTTAGTATGGGAGGGGCATTGTAAGCTAGACAAGAACCATTAAATTTCTTAGAAAAAAAAAAAAGATACCTCTCTAACCTGGCTCCGTAAGAATTGGGTGGCTATTTCCGTGTGTCTGAGAGAAATATGGATTTGTATTTTTCAAATAGCCTTTTTCTATGGTGCATGTCATAGGCTTTGTGGAAGAGAGTGGTTTCATCAGTTTGTCACACCGAATGATCCGCTATTCAAAAGAGGAATGCCAAGAAGTTACCAGGCATGTGTAAAACCTTGGATGCACCTAAAATAGTTACTTGGTTCTTGGCTTTTGAATAATTCTAAGGATTTTGAAGTTTCTGACTACAAAATGACTCAAGTTACTATAATAGAACATATTATTAGGGATGCATGGATTTTCTCTGGGGAGTAAATTACAAAATAAGGAACTTTCAAAAATAATTTTACCTTTTTTATTTTGGGCTGCTATTTTTTGAGGGCTTTTAAAATAATCGTCTTTGCTAAAGTGAAAAAATCCTTCTAATAACATCTTACCTAACATTTGAGGTGTTCATGAAGTTTCCCCAGTCAATACAAAGCCATTTGTAGAGAGATTTTAAAAGCACTAGACGCTATTATTCAGATTTTTGAAATACGTGATTTTTAGGTTTTAAATTATTTGAAGTATTTACTTGTAACTTTTCTGATAAATGCAACTTTAGAGAGAGTGGTATAATCTTCATTATCACAAGGAATTACTTTCATAGCCAATAGAAAAATAAACCTCCCTTTAATTAAAGTTAAGTGATAATTTTAACGCTGGTCTGTTGCCACCTCCATAACATGAGGCTATGTCTGCTGTGTGCCTTTTTTTAAACTCAGTTATGTAACTGGTAGAATTATTGCTAGTTTTTCATGCATACTTATTTATCACCTGCACAATAAATATGACTGAATGTGGTTTTGTTTTGTCTTATTCAAACAGATGGCTATATGTTGATATATATACACAGTAAGGCAGCTAAATGCCGAGTCTTTCAAATGTTATGAAAACGAAATATGTTGTTTAAGTAGATCCCTAACTACCAATATTTCTTTTCTTTTCAGCTGCGTAGAAATGAAGTGTTAGGACCCTTTTTTTAACCCTTTTGGAAACCGAAGAAAAAAGGTGGTATTAACAGGACCACTGAGAATATTTTAGGAAGATACTGTAAGTGAGCACTTACCTTTTAAGTGAGGAGTCATCTCAGTGATTTCCTTTAAAATAGGTTAGAGAGTTCTCCCAGCCTCCTCTAAGATTAACATGGAAATCTGAGATCTTCTTTACCCCCAAATAACAATCTCGTAAACTGGCCGATTGTTCAGCATTATGAATTGGTTTAGTGGAGAACTTTATGGGCACTGAAACATCAAGAAAACCTTCTGAAAAATCCATCCATCTGTCTGTCTGTCTGTCTATCTTATCTAGAATTATTATGTCATATAGTTTCTCAAATACATATTCTTCATAGCCTTTTCTCACATAATACTCAACACAATTTAAAATAAAATATCCAGTCATTGTAATGCTACTTGTAACTATTCATCAACAATACAAGGCCTTGAACATATATGACCATTATTGTACTGCATCCATTAGATACACTGTTCAATAATACTTCAAAATTGATTGAAATTCTGAATTTTTTGGCAAGATTAGAGTTATAAAGTTCAAAAATATTGTGAAATATATCCCATATTAGTACACAACTGTTAAATAGTAAAAGTTCATATTTTAAATACTGAAGACATATATACAATAAAACCTAAAATAATATGATCATACACAATTGGAATCTTAATATACAGGTAGTCCCTGGGTTAAGAACGCCTAGGTTACAGACAACCCATAGTTAAAAACAGAGTCTATTGTAGCAAAATTTGAGTTAAATATACAATGATTCAAGTTAAATAAATAGTGGTTTGAGTTCATTATACAATACTACTTTTACAGTATTATACAATAATACTGTTCCAGCTTATGTACAGATTCGACTTAAGAACAAACCATGGGAACGGAACTTGTTCTTAAACCAGGGACTACCTGTATGTCATTATGGGCAAACAAGAAATCACTGAATTTTTTTTTCCAGTTGATTTTGGTTTTCTGTTGTTGAGCAATACATAAACTTAATGTGTATTTAACAATTTCTCCATTTTTGCTTTAGAAATATAATTAAAATAATAGTATACACAAAATACTATTTTAATGCGTAGGCAAGATTGGATGGATTCATTTCTTCCATAAAGAAAGTAGTTCTCTCCATTTTATGTACAATGTAAACACACAGTGCAAGTGCTTACTTTTGAAAACCAAAAAATCCTGGGACCAAGGTACCTGAAAGAATGCTGGTACCCATTTCCCTCTGTCCATATATTAAGGTGAGGTGGCTAGTGACCTCAGAGAATGTCCTGACTTTTCTGTTTCTGTAATTCTTTCCCTAGGAGGGTCCACTTGGAAAAGGGTTGTGTTTTTTTTTTCTTCCTGTATTCAATATCAGGCAATGTTATTTATATTCACTCAGGCTCTTAATTATATTTATTTTCTTTTTTTTTAATGCTAGAATTTATTTCATCTTATTTTGATTCCTGCATTCGTCTTGTTTAGTGAAAAGTCCTTTGTTAAAGAGAAGCATAGTACTATCATAAAGAAAATGATTGGGGGAAAATGCAATTTTTCTGCTTTTGCACTGCTTTGAATTGAAGTATAGAATGCTAAAAGTCCTACCAGTTTTTAAACAAAACTCCTCCAGCAACATGTGCTGAAAATCTGAAGATTCAGAAGTTTGGCACCATATGTACACCTGTTAACCTGTTTTCATATCTTTCATTTCTGTCCTGTCATGTCCTTGTAAGTATTGGAATGTAGCTGTGAGGTTTGTGAGCCCTCTGTGTACGTAGAAAAAACAAGACAGAGGAAACTGTAGAGAAAGTATTAATTCATGCATAAAACTGAGCTACATTATATGCTGAATATAGCTGCTCGTAAGCACTTACATAAGGTTTCTAGTGTTCCAGACTCTTCTGACAACCTCCTTGACTTTCAAGGTCTGAATGCCTGCAAGGTTGGAAAATGTAAACTCCCAATTTCACATGCTTTTTCATTTTATTATTTTTTTTTCCTGGGCTTTATTTTCTGTTTAAACTGTTAATCAAATGAACCTTGATGAGAGCAATCAAATAAGGTAGAGAGCAATCAAATAGGGTAGAGATTTTACAGCTTTGGTTTTGAAATATATAAATATTTTTTAAAATTTGGAATATAACTTTGTTCATACTTCTTAACAGAATGCAAATGTGTTCTTAAAAAATTAAAATATTTTAAATGAAAAGCGTTAATGATATCAATCATTCTAAATTGCTTGTCTTTAGATTTTAAAAATGTGTACATTTTATATTTGTCAAAATATTTAGAAGAGTAACTTGTCAATTTTCTATTGTAATACAGAAGCCAACTGTATGTACCTAGGCAGATAAGGTCCAGCAAAGCCAATGAGTTTTATTGAAATGTGTAATCTTGATTATCTATAAATATATGTATAAGAAGAATGTGCTTGAAAACAGGAATATTCTTATAACTTTTATTCAGCCTGGACAATTTAGTCTCCTTGTTGCAAGAACTTCCAATTATATATTAATTGTCTTCACTAGGAAGGGCTAGGAATGCTATGTCGCCTTTCCTAGTAGAGTCTTGCCATTTGGAATGACAGTTTGGAACAGAGATCCATGGATATGCCTTGGAACTCTTTTCAGAGTCACAATCTCTGTTAAAGCAATGCTATATACATTAATATTGCTGCTGAGCTAATTTTACTACCTGTATTTAAATGAAACATGTAAGAATAATAATTTGATTCATACAGAATATATTGAAAACAACTAGTTTATATTCAGAGGTTGCACAGGGATTTCTTTTTAAAAAAATACCATTGCTTGTTCTACAAAAAAAATTGGAAGAACACTTACTTTTGGATATTTTCATTTGACATAAAAATAAATGAAAAGTAGCAAGAAATAGGAATAAAATTTTGGTTCCTGTGATAAATTTGTATGGTGAATCAAACTGTACAGTGATAACCTCAAAATGTCATGATTTCTGACAATTTATTGGATTAAGTCCTGTACGCTAAAACATTATTCATTGATACATCTGTTTCTACAATATGACCACAAGATTAAACTTCATCTTAATGAACAACAGCAAACGAACATTTAGAGAATTGCTTAGAAAATCTGAAATGTTAACAGGTGATAGAGAAGATAGAAAAATTAGATTCCTATTGCAAGGTTTTTCAGCTTGAGACAAGAACAGCATAAAAGTTGATGAAAGAATGCCTAGCTATTTTGTAATTTTGTTGCATGCCAGAAAACTGGAATTGGGCAATAATGCCCAATTGAAAAATATATATCAGTCAGTCTTACCTGCTTTTTTGATAGGATTACAAACTTCAGAGATTGTGGGGATGTGGTAGAAATATCAGTCTTGAATTCAAGAAAGCATTTCATTATAATGTTATTTGAAAGATGATATATTTCAGTTTTGTTTTATGACTTCACAGCCATTTAAGCATTGTACTGTAGTGCTTATTAGCAAGTCTTTGTCAGCCTGCAGAGAAAAGTTTTAAGGGCACCGTCCTGGTTCTGTGCTGCTCAACTGTTACATAAATGGGTTGGATAGAGGAACAGAGAGAAATGTATGTTTATCAAATCTACAGCTGACATGAAACTAAGACAGGAAAATAATTGTCAGATTTAATGCCAGGTTTGGTATTAAATCTCAAAACTGCAGGCACTTTAGCAGCAGAAGCCCATGGAGAAGACATAGCTAGATAAGTTGATTTATTGCACACAAGATAAACTTGCACATATAGAAGCTGTAGTTCCTGCAAAACACAGAGAAGTATGTGCTCATGCACACCTGCACATGTAGAGTTTCAATCCTAGGCCTGTTTGAGAAAACGGAAATTTGGCTATTCTCTTCACAACTTGAGATTGGGAGCTTTTGTTTACATCACAGTTCTGTATAACCTTGAAAACTGCTGATTCTCACCTTATCGGCTTCAATCCTTATACCACATCTTTCTATTTTCTCCTTGCTCTCTTTCTCTTGAGTTTGGAGGTGTCAAATACATATTGACCTCCCTAATTTGGTTGGTGGTCATGGGTAACTATATGATTTAATGTTGCATCTTCCATTTTCATTTATTTTCTGGCTGTATCTGTGACATATTCCAATTTTTGACACCTTACTCCCTTCCTCTTCTTTCCTAACAGGAAGGAAGGGAATTTCATTTCTTCTTTTATCGAGCTGGTGAAATTTCTATCCTTTTGGGCCATTGTTTCTTTTCTTGACACCACACAGCAGCAACGCAGGGCATTTCCATCTCTTCTCCTCTTTAACTGGGAGTCCTGCATTCTCATCTCCAGTTGGGCCACACTCTGCATCCCTCTGTTAGTTGTAGAAATGTCTCCCTTCCTCACAGTGAGAACTGCTTGCAGGTAATTTGTTGGTTAGAAGCTTTGCACAGTAATAAGTATCACAAGTCAAACCATAGGCTTTGACATGAACTCTATGTGACGTAAGAAAAAATCACAGAAGTTATGCAATCTGGATATTTTACACAAAGTCTCTGGGATGGCCTATGAAATGTGCTGATCTCCCCCACAAAGTGCTTATCCTGTCTAGGTGATTAATTTCATGGCTGGCATTCATTTGTTTGATGTTAGTCACAAAAGTGGTATATTTATCCAAGCCCTCTGCATCAGGAGAGGAGTTGCCCATATTCTAGCTTTCTCTGTTATTAGACCAATTATACCTCCAGCACGGATTACTCCATGGGAAAATCAGGTTACTTGAAGGACCGTCTTTCCCTGGTTGTTTCTGCCAGTCCGATCTGGTCTGTCAGGATGGGCATGCTCCGGATCCCATCAGCCAAGGAATGTTGGTTGACAGGGCCCAGGAGGCATGCCTTTTCTGTTGCAGCACTCATGCTATGAAATATTCTCCCTCTGGAGATCAGGATGGCCCTGATCTCCTGGCCTTTTGTAAGGCCCTAAAGACCTGGTTCTGTGCCCGGGCCTGTATTTTAATTTTTGTATTTGTGATTGGAATTGTTTTTAATTTATTTTCAGATTGTTTATTTCCCATAGTCACTTGTTGAGGTCTCAGGGAAATGTATAATTCACATAGAGTGGAGACACTAACACATTTTCTTAATTTTTTTTTCTTATCACATTTGTCAGACAGGGAAAGGGTACTCAGTATCAGAGAGCAACAGCTGCTGAAGGAACAAGTGTAATATCAGAACTGCTAGTTAGGGCATATTCTGCCCTACTTGCTAGGTTGGCTGTTGTCAGAGGTCCTTAGCAACAATCAGGACTGGAAATAACCAAGCAAGGAACAAGTTTCCATGAGCTCTGATCAGTAAGATTTATTAGGAAAAGAAGATTAAACTTCTTTTAATCTTCTTTTTCCCCCTGTGTCTCCTTGAGTCCAAAAAGTCTGTAGATATCTCAGGTAGATGGAACATTCAGTTAACGTTTAGTTTGTGTTGGTACTGCAAATAAAATTAGTGAAGAAAATGAAGGATGAACATTGATAGCTGTTTCCCAGGTCTGTTAGTATCATAATGAATGAGATATTCTAATTTGCCCCTTCTGTTTCTGGAAAAAAATATATTCCACCTTGCATTATTCCACTACCTACACTCATAACTGAAATGGGGGAAAGGGTGAGACAAATGAGAACAAAGAGCATGGGGGACTAGAAGGGAGCCGTGAAGAACTGGTTATATCTTCATCTTACCTGGATGTTGCGAGTGAAAGGCTACTGGGTTAACCATAGCTGCAGTGGAGAAAGAGTCAATAAATTTCATATCTAGCTTAGACAGATGTCTGTAGGATAGAAACTTAGTTCAGAGCTAACAACAATAGAAGAGCCTTCTTGACGCTACCAGTCAACTGTTTTTTGGGAAGTGCTTGAACTTCTTATAGGAACTTTGAGTAGAGATAGCCAGGTAAGATGCATGAGTGTGACCATAAAAAGCCTGAAATCCAAACAGTAGAATGAACTGAATTGTTACATAAATTCACTCAAGAGGCCATAGATATTATTCCAAGGTAGCATTTTTCCTCTTTGTCTCCCCCTCAGATTGTAGGTGATATGCTGAGAATGTCATGAATGAAACAGCCTTTCACAAGTAGGCCATGAATTGAACTGTCTGATCTGAATGGATATAGCTCTTTGCCAGAGCACATGGTTGATGAACAAGGGAGCAATATCTGGGACAGACAGAATAAAGTGGATCATCTTTGAAAAAAGATATCTCACCATCAGTACAATCCCCAGCTCCTTAATGCATGGTAAATTAGTACCAAAATCCAGTGGCACCTTAATTCCAAGGCCTTTTGCAGAGGTGAAAGCGTATAATAGGCTGGTTGGTTTAATAATCTGTGGCTTTGTATGGTAGTAAGTGTTGGAAGAAGATGGTAACACATAAGCTCAGACGTGAGACTAGCAAAAGTCTACGCAAAATGTGAGTAGTCTTAAATACACTTAAATAGCCAGTTGACACAGCAGAATTTCCAAACTAAAGGGAAGAAGAATGTATAGTTGGTTGCTGTGATGTAATTCTCCCTATTTCCAGGAACAGCAGAGGACAAATTGGGAGTAGATCCTTAAAGTTAATTTTTCTGATTTGTCTACTTTATTTGTCTCCTCCAGCATTTGTAATTGTCAGGAGTAGCCCTGAGACAGAAGTATAAGAAAATTCTCCACCTCATATTGACAGACAGCAATCATCTGCTTTAAATGGCTTAATTCTAGGATGCAAGATGTATTCCCATCTAGCTATACCCTGTCAAGTGTCTTGGGAAGTTTCTGCTGAGTTCCAGCCAGCTAAAGGAGTGATTTTGGTAGGTTGAACTGAATGGTGTAAATGGCCTCGTTCAATATGATTCCATGGGTCTATAGAATCATAACTACTCTGAGTGGAAACATTATGTCGGTTCCCTACAGTATTAACAGCATATTCACATACAGAATTTACTGTTTCTGTTACAGATGCAGCACTGTTGAGAAACTGCATAGATAGGCAATAACACTATGTGAAATAGGTGCAGAATATGATAAGTATGTAAACATTGTGTAAGCACCACATGTGCTGGTCTGAAGAGAACATACATTGTTGCAAAAATTGTTTCTGCTATGACAAACTATGGGAAAGGGAAAGTCATCTTTTACTTTTCCTGGCAAAAGACTAAGAAACCAGAAAGTTTTTTCTCTTCTTTTTATACTTTTTATTTTGAACACTGGGCAAGAATTAGCAGGGCTGCTTGATGGGAAGAGGCCACCTCTGCTGTGCTGTGGCTGCTGTTCTTCTTCTTGCTGTGAGTGCCCACTAGGTGAGTAAGTCATTGCATTGAGGGAAAAGGAAAATTTTGCAAAGCTGACTATTGCCGAGGGAATGTGTGCAACTACATTTTTTTTGTCAGAAAGTTCAACATTGTGTGCATGTATTGGTATTTTCTCATATGCATGTAAACAACATTTTCAGTGTATACTCCTGTAAAACTAATAGAGGGAGACCAATCATTGCCTGTGTTGATTTTCTAAAAAGGCAACACCCACCTTCTTATGCCCAGTGTCAAACTGCTTCATCTATTTATAAAACAGCCATGATTATATTATTTACTTTTTAAAAACTTTAGCATCCATTATGAAGTAAATATTTTGCACCTTTTAGCTATTTTGGGTGAATACTATGATCTACCACTTTCCCTTTTTCATTTCTCTAAATGGTTCTGCAGAATATTTAAGCTGGCTTTCAAAAAACCAGCGAACAGTTGATTAAACTTACAATCTTGGGTTATATGAAAGGCAGTTAAGAAACATTATTTCTGCTCACATCTTTACATTAATATTATTTTAACACAAAAATAGTGTGTACATATATTTGTGTGTGTGTGTGTGTATCTTATACATAGATGTCATGTGGTGAAAGGAACAGAACAAATCTTTCCTTAAGTTTACTAAATGTATCCCACTCCTTTTCTTTTCTTTTATTACTTAGATAGTATTCTTATCTCTGTGTGACATTTTCTTTCAGGTATCAGGTTAAAATCCAGTGCACTCTTTCTTGTCTTTCAATATATATCATAAAAACCTAGTTATGACTGACTCTTTTGCTTTAAAATCTGTTTCAAGTTATCTGAGTATTGTTGCTTGTTACAATTGGAACATGTGAGTGACTTGAGGTAGAAGCAATCAATATTGAATTTTTCTGTGCTTTTAAAACATTTAAAAATAAGTTTTACATTAAATAAGTCTGAAGTGTACGGGAGACCAAGCAAAGAAGAAGTCTGATGCCTTTTCTTGCTGGACTGATTGTTGCTATCATTTTTCTTAATTTGTCTGTTTGAATATGTAAATAGTGTGAGGATGACCAGGTTATAAATAAACTATTTAATTAACTAACAGTAGAAAGTAGTGAGAAGCTTTATTGTATAGTGGTGGAATAATTAGTTAACTGTGGGGTTAACTCACACTCCTACAAAGAATTTATACAAGCAACAAGGACAGTTGTTTTCTCAATAACATTATGTACAAAAATGTGCTAGATAAAGAACTTTTCTATTTGATAGTGTGTTGGTTTTACAACATCTTAGCAGAACAGATTTTGTCAATTAAAACATGGCACTTATAAGGTATTATTAAGGTAGTAAAATGAAATTGGGAGGGAATATTATTTAGGAGTTACATTCCTACATATTATTAGTAAAGAGAATCAGTAACTCTCATTAAACATAATTAAACCTAATACTGACTGTAAGCTGTTACTTAAATTCTTTGTACATGATTTTGGGAAAGACTTAAACCGAAGACAGACACAGTAATTACAGTTTCCTTTACATTAAAGATATGATCGGGAAGGTCTGTATTCATAAATAAAACATAGTATGAGATAAGAGTATGAGAAATATGTAAATGTAATGCAAGAAAAAGAGACCAAAGGTTAAAAACAAAAAGGAAAGGAAACAAAGAAAGGGAAGAGTGATGCTAAAGAAAGCAAAATGCACTCTGACTAATTACCATGAAAAGCATGATAAATCATGGACATGTATCCTTGACTTTTGACTGATAGAGCCTGCTGAGTGCAATCTTTCATGCATGGCTGCCTCTTCACCTAATTTAAACTAGCATCACTATCAGTACAAAAAAATGGAGCACAAGAGGAGAAAAAAGAGTGTGCAAAAATGTTCCTAGTGCTGGTGTGTATATGTTTGGCTCCCCAGAATAAAGAGCAATAACTGTGATTTAATGGTTTAACTTTATTAGGGAAGGAAGTCCTGGCTGCTTAGGCTGTCATCTGACAAGCAACTTCATGGTTGGCTTTCTGCTAAACTAGAATTTCTTAGTGATGAGCTGAAATGATATAACGCATGTTGGAACTGTTTCCTCTTCGCTGTGACGCTCTGTGTCTGCCCCCAATGACTTGTTCCACACTTTGTAATATATACACACACACACACACACACACACAGGCGTTTGCATTGCACCTGAATGCATGTTAATACACTGTATGTACCTCTCAGATGGGGGTACAGAATCAGGTAAGACACGCGACATGTTGATTCCCTTTCGAAAATGTTTTTATTACAAAAGTGTGTTGCTTTCATTACAAAAAAATTTGGTCTAGTGGTTAAGGCACCAGGCTTAAAAGCAGGAGACTATGAGTTCTAGTTCCACCTTAGGTATGAAAGCCGGCTGGGTGACTTTGGGCCCGTCACTCTTTCTCAGCCCAACTCACCTTACAGGGTTCTTGTGGGGGAAAAAAGAGGAGGAAGGGGTATTAATGATCGCCACCTTGAGTTAGTTAGGTTTTATATATATATATATATATATATATATATATATATATATATGTGTGTGTGTGTGTGTGTGTGTGTGTGTGTAGAAAACAAAAAACAGGCGGGATAAAAAAATCTAAAAAAAAGTTACTTATTGCTTCCATATTTATCTGGGTCTTTATCTTATAAACGCTGTTCTTTTTTCCTTATTTCATTTTATTCTAGCTTTATCTTCTATTTTACAGTTTGTCTATTTCATGCTTTTTTCTTCAGTTGGAATGGAGCTGGGGTTGCTGCTGCTATTGCTTGCCATTGTCCCTGGGCCATATCTTCTGGACCATGCAAGGCTTCATCTGTTTTATCTTATGCTGGTTGCTACTAATGTTGGGGCTCAGGTAGTCTGCTGCCAAGTCGGCCACCTCTGCACATGCCACTTGGGCACTTCGCTGCCTTTGGTCTGGAGTCTTTCCCTGCTGGATTATCCTTCACTGGCATTCACCCACACTGACTCCCTTCTGCTCTCACTGAAGCTTTTCCTCCCAGGATCCCCTTCACAGGGATAAAGTATATCCCCTTCACCAGTTAGCCACTGGTGTTCATATTTGATTCACGTTGCAGTAGCAGGGAACTGATAAATAATATCACTGAGAATGTCTTTACGGAGCTAATTAGATGTATTTCTTCTGCCTAAATTTACTACTTTCATGTTGCTTAATGGAAAGCCAGCATACCAGAATCAATAGGGCTTTCCTTCCAAAGAAATTATTTTAGGTTAAATTAAGCATTTTTCTTTGAATTCAGAGGTGAATGGAAATGTGACACAACTAAGTTGGAATGTTTCTACTTAGTAATTTTAATGGATATAAAATGATACCTCATTCATACATACAACATTTATCTATGTATCATAGGGCTTTTGTTAGGTTCACAGTTGGAATGATCGGCAGTGATGATCTTGTCTAACATTTTTGATAAATAATTCCTAATTAATTTTGCCCTGGGTCAATATGTTCCATTAATAGTCAGGAATTGTTTCTTGATATCTTACTGTAAAATTTTTTGGCATTGTAACTTTAAGGAGTTGTGCATATTTGTTGTGGCTGTATATTATATAGGTTGAAAATATACATGTATACAAAAGAGAATGCATTTTCTGTACATTCAGGGATTACAAATAGGCCTTTAATTGTTGTGTTATAATAAGAGTTTATGCTTGAGTTAGTTAAGGAGTGACCAAAACTGAAAGTGCAGTATTCTAATAGACGCTTTTAAGAAACAGAAGAGTTGCATGTGCATTATGCACATTCTTTCTAGTAATATATTCCATATTCTTTTAAAATTATTTTAATAATATCGTTATGTTGCTGACTGACATTTAGATTGTCAGAGGGGCATTTTAATGTATACTGTTATCTTGTACTCTCTGCCGATTCAATGAATCAAAGTTCCACTTTATTAGGATGCACACTAAAACCTAATGATACTTTAGTCACTTGACAAGTATAGTTTTTTGGTCATTCCTTATATTTATAGTTAGAATAGAAAATAAAGAGGTACTTTTGTTTTCTTCAGTCAGAAGGGAAACCACTTTATTTCAAAAGGTACCTCTTCTGTCTGCCTACATGCTGTCAGTCATGCCAAGATTGCTGGGTTTTATTTTATTATTTTTAAAGGTGTATTCAAGAATGAATGACAAATACAAGTCCCCAATCAAATAATAGTCAGTGACATATTGGGAATTATTTTTGTCTTAAGCCTACCGTTGATGTAACCTTCACAATAGTATTTTTTGTTAACCGAGACAGGTTTCTACAAAATTAGTGTTGACATGTGCTGTGTATTATTTTCTGGATTTGTATGAAACTATTGAAGACACACACTGAATGAATTTAAAAAAAAAACCCACCTTTAACAAAACCAGAGTTTTGTGATGCTATGGGAAACTTGTTCTGTGCTTTATATGATTTCCTCTAGGAGAAAGAAATTGGTTAACTACTTATGCAGACTTCATGTATAGTGCTTTTTAAATTTTACTTTCCTGAATGCAGTCATCTACATGAAACAAGGAGACAGTTTAAATTCTCCTAAGTACTGTCCAACTGTGAAGACCAGTTAGCAGTAGCCATGCTGATTAGGCATTACAGAAGTTGAAGCCAAATGGAACTGAGGACACCAGCTAGGAAACTTTTGTAAGACTGAAGCCTTGTGAAAGAAAAAAATAATCTAAACATTAGATTGTTATCATTATTTGTTTAATTATTTATATGCCACTCTTTATATGTCACTGTTCCCTATAAAGGAGTGCAGGGTTAGAAAACAATAAACCATAGAAACAAATAAAACAATAAAGTACTATAATGTTGACAAGTATGGACACTAAAAATACATACACAGCCAGACAAGTATCATTTACTTGAAAAAGTTTGTCCTACAGGTGCCCAGGATAAAATGTTTTAAACTGCTATGTATGGTGAGACAGTTTGGGAACTTGTCACGCTCACACAGGGAGACAGTTCCAAAATTAGGACACCATTAGCAATCCTATACTGAACCATCTGTGGGCCACAAAGATAGGTGAATAATAAGCAGGGCCTGCCTGGACAATTGTAATACACAGGTTGGACAAAGCTATGATGCTGATGCTGCCAGAACTATCTGTAACTATAATCCTGGTTCTGTCAGAAAACCAGCAATGTAGATACATGCTGTGTCTACCCACAGACAATATCTATTTTATCACATCAGTCTGTTGTGTGAACAGATTGATTCATATCAAGTCTCAATCTGATTTGGCATCTCTAAACCTTATGGCAAGTCTTTTAATATGAACACAAAATTACTTCATTTGCTGAGTACAAAAGTATTTCACAAATACAAGCAGTTAACGTTTTTGAGGAAGTAATATGTGCCATTACCAATAGTGTGAAACAATATTGAAGGTAGAGCAAGGTTTTCTATGTCTTACAACTTAGCTAAATGCTCATGAACATGTATCACCTGAGCAGCTGCCCTTTAATTGGAGATTGTAATATATGCACCAAACTAAGTATTAAATAAAATGACATACCTTGAAATTTCCCGAGAAATTAGTTAACAAATAGATAACATTATATTCATTATTTCATAATCAAAATCATGCAAACTGCTTTATAATTTTCCCAATTTTCTTCCTTGGTTATGAAGATCTTTTTGTTTGTTATCCCAGTCTCCTCCTCCCTCTTTTTTAAAAAGATATATTTGGGTATTTTAATTTTAGATTTTTGGATAAATGTGTCTAAGAACTATACAATTCAAAGCTGCATATAGGAAATGAAAGGGAAAATTAAAATTTTATAATTAACATAATGAAGTATTAGGAAATTGGATTTTTAAAGAATTTTTCTTAACTGTGCTATGCTAAATATTCTTATACATCTTTATTACAATAGTCAAGATTCCCTTTCCTTACAGAGGTTGGCCTGCAAATTTTTAAACTGAGCACTGTGTCATTCTCTACCTTTTCAAATACTTTCACCATTATAAGAAAGTAACAAGTCCTGTTTTTCAGCTTTCTAGTTTTTATTTTTATTTCAATACATTTTCAGAACAATGATTAAACCTGGAAATAAAGTTTTTCTATTTTTGTCCTTCAAGTCAGTGTTGGCTCCTGTGGTGACTGCCTGCTCTAGTCCTTGTAATTTTTTTGGCAAGATTTTCAGAAGTGGTTTTCCATTGCTTTTTTTCTAAGGCTGAGAGAGAGTGACTGACCCGAGGTCACCCACTTGGCTTCATGCCTAAAGCGAGACTAGAACTCACATTCTCCCAGTTTATAGCCTGATACCTTAACCACTACAGCAAACTGACTGTCATATAGTTTTTTCTGCATCATAATTACAAATTATCGCTATTGAATACAATCAATATAGACTTCTTTGATTATTGCAGGCTTGGCCTAATTGTGCAAGTCTGTTGGTCCTGAAAGGATTGAATTTGGGAATATTTTTGTTTTTCATAGTATTAAAGAATCTATATGGCAGAAATACTGGACTTAGTCATAGTTTGGGTTTCCCATGGGTGTCTTTTTGATCCTTTTTTATCAAGAATTAGAAAATAATGTTTTTGAACTTGCTGCCTTCTGCACTAAAGGGAAGTTCTTTAATTTTGAAATAAGTGAAGGACAATGTGAAGTAGGCTCATTAAATCAAGATAAAGTTTTTAAAAACTTTTCTTTATATATTTTTATGTTTATCTTTTTATCTGTGTAAAAATTTTCCATAAAAATTATATATAAATACATACACAAGTCTGTTGAAGGATGTTATTTTTAAAAAATTTAAAATTTTCTCTCAAGGATATCTTAGAGCAGCTCAGTATGAATGTCTTTGCCATTCACTGCTTTCCCAATGCTGATATGTGAAGAGCGTAATGCACATTCACTAGAATCCAGAAGTTGCTAATTGTTTTGACCAGGCAAATGATAATCATGTAACCAGAAGAGGGAGTGGCACAGCTAAATCAAATCCTCATCTTCTCTTACGATGATGATGATGATGATTTTTTTTGCTTTGTTTTTTTGTTAGCTGCTTGCACACTACAGCAGTTGTTACATAGTCAATACCTTCTTGTACATGTTGTCTAATATCTAGCTGGACATATGTACATCTTTGCAGAATATGAGCACACTGATACTGAATAAGGGCTAAATGCAACAACAAGAACAAGTTACTCAGCCAATTAATTTGCTAATTTGTATTATGCATAATTTGTTAATTATATGAATTCAATTAATAGCATTCATTAAGTTCATTTTAAAAACAAAGTAACTGGACTACTCCCCTTGTATCATGGAATTTATAAGGCCACAACTAGCATTTTTTAAAGCAAGTCTAAATTTAGGAAATATAAGAAGTAATTTTGGCAGGCAATTTAATTTTTATCGAAGTTTACTTAGCTCTGTAGTAATTAATTTGCATTTGTTTTTAGTATCAAACTCCATGGTGGACTCAGAATTACAGCAACAAGAAGTGTGATGAAACAAATATTTCTAAACAAAAACCACATATGTTTCATAAAAACAAGGTGGTATTAATTACAGAGCTCAATTCTATATTCCATGAAGGGAAACTACAGAGACTCAATTCTATATTCCATGAGCTGAAATGGAACAGGAATCTAATGCTCACCAAAGTCTGAAATTCTTTAATATCACATAGTATCCTCACAGCATGCTTAGAAATACAATAGCAGAATAATACTTACTTTTGAAGACAATGCATATAATGACTTCAGAGATTTCATTTATAGTCACAGAGGCTACAATTCTATTAAAAACATAACAGTGTTGTAGTCCTATTTGTCTGTAGTTATGTGCATCTTGATAAATATTATCTTGATCTTTTCAGCTATATTCTATTCAAGATGTTCATACTCCTACCTCTGTTATCTGATCACTATAATCACATCACAAAACTGATATCCATCATATATAACTCATTTTCTCTTCCTTGTCTTGCCTCTACTCTTCCAAGAAATTAAAACAAAACATTGTGTTTTTAATTTAATTTTTTTTTTTTTTGCCTCTTGCCATATGGGGACTTATTAACTAAGTCAAGGTCCAAATAAGTGTGCTTTGTATTGAAGGGGGGAAAATGGTTGAATTGGAGGTGGCTCTCTGAGGCTTTTGCAATTTGATTTCACAACCTTGTTCCAAGTTGGATAAGCTCTACACAACCTGTCAACCATGTGCTTCATCTTGGTGCTTCAAGCAGTCAGTAAGATAACTTGGACTCAGACCACTGAATGCCTTGAAGACACACAGAGAGAAACAGAGTGTTCTTGAATTGGTGTCAATATCTGTAGTGTCTGTAGTGTAATAACTGAAGGACTAGCCTGATGTACTCACAGTAGTTTGTGTAGATGAGCAGATGGGCTCTTTGAGTAAGTTTGAATGTAAGAATCTGGGATAAAGTAATATCAAAAAGATAAAATAATTTTTATTAATTGCAGTATAGCTTCTTGGGATTTAAAAATTGATTCCCATAGGCATCTGTGTTTTTTGCTCTTAGTTTAAAAAAAATAAATACATTTTAATAACAGTTCTGTTTAAAAACAGCTTTAAGCTTACATTTAAAACCTGAAGTAAAATTTTTAAAAGAGCATAGGCAGATTTGCAGCGGGTAAGACCTTTGCATTTCAGAGAGGCTCTGTAGGCCCATATTCTCCTTAATAAACTTCTAATCATGTCTCCCTACCTTCTTATTGATACCAAATCTTCATATCTAGGAATTGGAACTGACCTACATTCCATTTTAATCTTCACACATCCTTTTTTTAAAGCAGGTCATCCCAATCTAACTGGCTACAGCACAGTTTCTGAGAAGTCAGTCAGAAATTCATAAAAAAGGACAGCCATGCAAGAGACCCCAGTTTTCTGAATCCAACAGAATCCCATCTACCACAGAGATTCAGCCTTAGTGAGAAAATAGCAAGATAAATAGTAGTAAAACAGAAGCTTAGCTAAAATATTTGACATTGGATAATAATATCAACTTATGTTCTAGAGTGAAGAAATTGAATGGAGTTGTCCTCCTAAGCTTTCATGGGACAAATTTGTTGTTTTGAAATCAAGATAAATACTGGAAGAAACTGAAATATTGAGGTGCTTTTGGAAGATGCTTTTAGGCATTGAATAGTAGCATCCACTCTCTACAGTTGCAGAAGACTAGGAACTCAGGGAAGGTGGGTGTTACTAAGTGGAGAATTTGGATTGTATGGTCTGTAAAATGGCAAGTGAAATTCAGTACAAACTAGTCCAAAAATAATGTATTTTGGAACAAAAAAGGTACATAGAATATATAGAAATGAAGGTTGCAGTTGTAACTGACTTATTAAGAAAGATCTTGCAATTGTGATAACTTAAAATGTCAACTCATATGTTGTATGTTCTATGTTGGGATCATGCTTCCCTATAAGAAAAGAGTTTTCAACATAAATTGATAGAGATATGAGCTCTGTTCAGGTAGTTATCTAATTGTGTGGAGAAACTTGGTACAGAATGGGACCATACATGTAGTCAACATTCCTGACTCTCTCTGACTTTACACCATTCCACTGGAGGTCTGAAGGGGAGGTATACTATTGCTTGAACACTTATTTTCCTCCTCAGAGAGCTTCACTTGCATTCAATCAAACAGAAGAATGCTTAGCTTTCAGACCTCCCAACTGAATGCGTAGAGGTTGAATAGAGAAGTACAGACATACCAATGAGTATTAATTAAGGCCAGGACTCCCCAAACCTGTTGGGCTACTAAGAACATTTGAGAGACATTTTGAATGTACTATTGTAAAATGGCTGCTTTGGTGTTGGGAGGGGAAAAATGCTCATTCATAAGACGACTGCTATGTAACAAAACTAGTTACAAAGCATACATTTTACCAAAATACTCTCAGACTGTCTAGTTTCCCTTTGCCCCAGACATTGGTGCTTTTAGCATCGACTCTGAGGATCCCCAAGTGTAGTTGGATAAATACTACTTCCAAAACTGGAGACAGTGTGTTTTAAATGCCAGTTTCTAGGGAGCAGCAGTGGAAGAGGACTATGTCTTCTCACTCTGCTTTATGCTGCCTGGATGCATCTATATGCCTTTAATGTGACATAAGATGCTAGACTAAGCTATGCCTAAAATTTGATCCGGTGAGGCTTTTATTTTGTTCTCACGTGCAGCAAGATAGTGCTTTTTGAACTGGAGAATTACATCTAAATTCCAGATATTCTGATATTTGATCTTAGGAAATTCCAGTATGATCATAGCTCCTAGATTTTCAGAATAGAACGTGGTTACTAACTATTTATTTTATTTCCCATATATTTTATTGAACCAAACAATTATTTTACTCCTTTTACTTCAAGTAAATGGAGAAACAATTTAACAGTGTACCATTGGACATAAAAAAAAAAAACAGGGATAAAGCTAGCTAGCTCAGGGCAAGAAAAATAGTAATTAAAACTCACATATGTATTTAACTCTGTGTGTGTGTGTGTACATACATACACATATGTATGTATGTCCAGGAGGACCTGCCCACAGGAAGGAAAATGTTTGGCAGTTGCTTTCCTCAAAAAGAAATGTGGGAGAGTGCAGCAACAGAGAAATTGTCCAGTGGGAGGAATGGTAGCCTGCTGTTCAGATGAACACCTTGCAAGCCGTTGCCAAGTGGCTCATTCTGGACAGGATTTTCCTAAGGTATTATAGAGTCAAGCTGGCATGGGCACAGGACAGGAGCAGTTTAAGGGTGCTTATTATGATGTGCCCTAATGACTACAAAAAGAAATTACAGTTTTAGGTACTTAACTATTGCTCCAGTGAGTGAAAGTAGCTGTCAAATGTGAAATTGTTGTTGTTTAGTCATTAAGTCGTGTCCGACTCTTTGTGACCCCATGAACCATATTGCACCAGGCCTTCCTGTCCTTCACTGCTTCCCTGAGTTTGCTCAGTTTCATGCTCATTGCTTCAGTGATGCTATCTAACCATCTCATCCTCTGCCGTCCTCTTCTCCTTTTGCCTTCAATCTTTCCCAGCATCAGGGTCTTTTCCAAAGAGTCCTCTCTTCCCATTAGGTGACCAAAGTATCTGAGCTTGAGCTTCGTTATCAGTCCTTACAATGAGCAGTCAGGGTTGATTTCCTTTAAGATTGACTGGTTTGACCTCCTACAAATGTGAAATACACTAAGTATATTTTTGTTATTTTTTTCACTAGGATTTAAAGAAGGTATCAATATTTATAGTGCAATGATAGTCTCTAACTATCCTGCTAATTTATCTGGATTAACAGACTCAGGATTGCCACACTTTAAGTATGTGGTTGCAGTCTGATTTGCAGCATCAGACCATTTTGGAAATATTTTACTGTGTTTTTATAAAAGACTGGAAATCTTCTTATGGACATTTTGCTGAAAGTGGGAAAAAAATAATTGGTGATTTATGGATTTGCTGATTAAAAAGGGTTGAAATGGGAAAAAGAGAACCATGTCGTAATTTTAAAGAGGGAGGAGAGAGAATGAATTTGAAACTGCTACAAAGAAGCCTTTCCTTTCCTTTCCTTTCCTTTCCTTTCCTTTCCTTTCCTTTCCTTTCCTTTCCTTTCCTTTCCTTTCCTTTCCTTTCCTTTCCTTTCCTCTCCTCTCCTCTCCTCTCCTCTCCTCTCCTCTCCTCTCCTCCCCTGTTTTTTCTACCTCTTTTATCTTTTTCTTTTAATTTCACTCTAGATAATTTCATGTTTATGTGAAAATCTTTAATAAAAATTATTTTTAAAAAAGGAAATACTTTATTGTAAGTGTTTTGATGAAAAAGAAGTACCCAGAAGACACATTCCTTATCTTCTGTCATATAGGCACATGAACAACATCTACAAATAGTGTGCCTTTTTCAGAATATTGTTTCTCTTTCCAGATAAATTAAGAAAGAGTTAATCAACTGATTAAAATTAGTATGCTTGTTGAGTTTATTTTTGTTTCTGTTGTTTGATAGCATGCTTTATGATTCTCAGAGTAGTTTACAATATAATTAGAATCATAAACAGAAGAACTCATAATAGGGTGTATGCAGTAACAGCACAGTTTGCAACAACATACGTATACATATACGTTTGTGTGTATGAGAGAGAGAAAGAGAAAGAGAAAATAAAGGTTATGATCTGCCATGACAATAATTATTGGAGAAAAATTCTAAAACCTTGGACCATTACTAAAATACCCCTCCATCCACTCAAGTTACCTATGGAAGAGGGCCTTTTAAAAGATTACAGTTTTAAAAATCTACATAAATATTATTGTTCTGAGTGCAAGCTACTGAAATAACAATTTTTCCCATTCACAAGAACGGTTTTGTTTTTTTCTTTATTTCCTGACATTTTGTACTGATGGAATTTCAACTCCTTAAAAATATCTAGTAAATTGGATAAATGTCCAAATGTACCATTCTAGTATAAAGTAAAATCTACACATACTATCAGCAGTTGAGTACAGTGTCTGGAAACTTAAGATATACTTTTTTGTTATTAATATGTGGTGTTTTACTGAGTTATAATTGCTTTTCCTATTAAAAGTGAAAACTTTACAGATTTTAGCTCAAACTGTATTCTGCTAAGCCTCCCACATTTACACCTATCTTCTTGGCAATCATCCCAAAGTATATTTGGGTTAAGATATTGCACATTACTTTTGATGAGGTTTTAGCGTTTGATCTTGCTCACACCAATATTTGTTTGTGTTTGTTCTCACAGTTAATGAAAGTTCTAAGTTTACCTTTGTTTTTGTTGGCATTTGTAAAGGAGACCTTCAGACTTTTCAGTCTTCCATTGAAATGCAAAACAGAATTAGGAAAAATAAAAATGTAGGTGAATAGTACCATTTTTAGAAAGGATTCTCAATATTTATAATTAATAGGATTATATTGAAAACACATTACAAATTGGGAGGCTGTGACTTTTAAATCCTGCTTTAGGCACGAAGCCAGCTGAATGACCTTGGGCCAATCACTTTTGGTCAGCCCTAGAAAGAAGGCAATGGCAAACCATTTCTGAAATCTTGCCAAGGAAACTTCATGGGCTTGTCCATGTAGTTGCCAAGAGTCTGACTCGAATACACTGTATATAGACACCCACAGACACACAAAACATAAACTTATCTCACATTTCTTATGTAATCTAGATATTGATATATCTAGATAAGGGTTTCATTTAAAAGTATTCTTTCATTGGAGCACATTGACAGTCTTGTGTTCTGATATACAAATTAGCAGTATAACAGAATATGTTTAAAGGTTCTGTGCCATGGACTGATTACTGGAGTGTCAACTACCTGACTTACTATGGTTAATTCCTAGTTCTAACCTATAATAAGATGTGCTTGGTATGTTACATGAATTCAGCCATTGTGCTTTGCAAACCATGGTTAACAGCTAAATGCAGTGGATAAAGCCTGCCAGTTGTTCAAGACACCATGTTCAAGTAAATTGTGTAAACAGCCAGAGTAGCACATGTGAGATGGGTGGCGATATATATTTGAATGAATGAATGAATGAATGAATGAATGAATGAATGAATGAATGAATGAATGAATGAATGGTTTGCACAGTATGTGAACACATTTTCAAGTATTTTGCACTGATATTTTTTTCATAAGGAATGGGCCTTTATCTCACGAAAGGTAGACTTGGGGAAATAGGTAAATTTAGAGTGCTTGTGCAAAAGTGCCTTTGATTTCCTTTTCTTGTTGGTAGTGTCAGGCATAATTTTTTTTCACACAATTTTTCCAAATATTTCAAAAAAAGTTGCTTTTATATTCCTGAGCAGATAGATCAGCAACACAGTATTTATGGTCCAAAGTACCTACATGTATGGCAAACTCCTGGATCATATGAATAATATAAATCATATTAAGTCTGAATTCAAACACTGCTTGTTTGGTCTGGTAAATTACCTATGTGAAGAAATGTTCTGGTTTTAATTGCCCATTTATAAGCAGACTGAGAGAACCTGTTCTGGAAATTCCTATTTAGTGACTAAACTGAATAGTAGCTGAGTAATTTCAGCTTCTTTTCAAAATAATATAGCATCGTGTTTTTAGAAAGTAAATCATCTTGACTTCCACATTCATAGGCAACTGGATCTAGGGGACAGGGATATTGGGACTTTATTAAACCTTCTGGAATTTTTGTGTTTTTGTGTTATTCTTGTCATTTCTTTATGAAGCATTATAAAATCATTCAGTAGCTTTCAACCTTCATTTTTAAAATACTTGTGCCCATATTTTCTCCTAGGACTTCAGTACAGCTAGTGATAATTTAAAAGAGATAAAAAGCAACATTTAAAGACATCTTCTTCCCTCCCCTTTTAATACATCTCTCACATTTAGGATTGCCATCCACCTTAGAAATTGGAGCCCATTCTGCACACTAATTCAGTTTTTTTCTCAACTGACATTAGTCTGGACATTGAAGATCTCATTTCAGAGTGATTCAGGAGAGCAGTGCCAGATGTTTGTGTTGGGAGTTGTTCCCTCCAGTCAGAATTATTCCATAGAATTATTCCATATATTTTAACGTTTAGGGTGTATGTGAAATTGTTGGAAGATATCATCTGGAATTAGAGAATGAAGTAGAAAAGATGTCCAAGCTCTACCTTTCATCAGAATCAGGTTTGAGAATAGCTTGCTTCATCTAAGAGCTGTAAAGTACAGATTAAGAAGTAAATATCAGTGTAGAAAGTTTAGACATTAATACTGGCTTTGAAGATGAGTTAGTTGGGAAAATATTCTTCTATATGCTTGTCTTTAAGAGCAGGTTGGAATTACATTCTCATACGTAACACTGGCCCACTATATTAGGGTTTTAACAGCTTACATGGAAAAGAATAATAAAAAATATGGTTGCAAAGTGGGCATGAGGTAGAAAAGAAGCTCAGGAATATAGCAGAATGCAGGGCGTATGTCTTCTATGGAAGTCTTAAATTTAATGCATACATAATATGCATTGCCTGTTTCTTATATGCTATATTCATCTTCAGAGCCTAGAAAGACTAATAGCAGGATTCTCTCCCCCTGCCCCCACTGCCCCAATGACTGGGTGTTCTTTTCTGCAATATGTTTTTTACACATCACTGGAGAACTAATACAGTTTTACAGTTAGGTGCCTGTGGTTTGGTGGCATCTGTTTAGTGCAACAGCTTCAGTAAAGCACATTTTTAAGTGCATTGTACGTCTTTAACTTTGGTTATAAATCACAAGTAGTGTCTTTAAAGAGCACAGCATCCAAACACTGGTTTCAAACATTTAAGATGTTAATGGGTTTTGAGGACTGGAACTGATCTTGTATCCCAGCAGCTTTTAATGCCAGGATGAAATGGACTATGTGTAAAAACTTCTGCTGTGTTTCCTCTTGCATAGATGCGATCAGAAGGACTCTACATCTTAAGGAGTTAGAAAAGGAATCTATAGTTTTAGAAACAGAGCAGCAGAGGCAGAGTCCATTTCAAAGTCATGCTGTATGAATAGATACTGGTAAATAGCTTTCTTTGAAGATGAAAACCTCGCACATTAGAACTGTTTTCCCCTTATAACAAAGTGAGCATGGCAAGGAAGATTTGCTTCTTTTACAGGGCAGAGAAACCATTCCTTGCTACAGTACTACTTTTTATGGGTTATTTTTAACTTTGTAGACTCTCTTCCCATCTCTGCCTTGCTCATTGTCCCAGCTCACTGAGCATGACAATATGCTGAACTGCAACAGATATAAAGAGTCAGTACTATAGAGAGAGAGTATAATGTAAGATTACATTTTCCTATTCTTCTGCTAAATTTTGAGAGCAAAGATGCAAGCGCCAACTGAAAGGATATCGCTTTTTGTTACTTATCTGTGACAGTGCATGGAATCATGTAGGCTCTGCTGTGTTATTTGTTTCCCCAGTTTGAAACTAACTGCATGAAGTGAATATCTCAAGGGATTTGGACAGGTGTATATTTATAGATCATACTGTCATTGTAGTAGTTCTGAACATTTCAGTTTTCCATATTTAAGATATTTCTTAAATGTTTTATCTAAATATGACTTAATTCTGTGTCATTGAGCATCAAGAGATTGAAACAGGAATCTTTTCTTGTCTTATTTGGAGATCCCAAAGTCAGAACCTGGGAGTTATATGTAAATCATATAGTCTATAATTCAAATACAAAGTTTTATGGTTACTTAACAGCTCTGCACATAAATCAGTTCTATGAAGTAGTAAACATCAGGCAATTTAAAAGATCTTGGGACAGCAAAGGTTAGATATAGCTCAAACTGTTTCAATTTAATTTTTCTCTACTGATTAAAATGTGAGTAAAAGATAGCAATGCAAAGAAATGGACATCTGGAACAGCTGATCTAGAAGAAAGTTTGAATCGTTCAGGCCTAATTTTAAATTAGCACCATGTAAGCAAAAAAAAGTTACATATGCTTTCCATGTACATATGCCATATTTTTGTATGGCCTTCAATAATTTCATGTACATTGTATCATACTAGAAAACTGCACACGTTAGGTACAGTTCCATGTTGTGCTAATTTAACACATACAGAAAAAAAGACTAAACATAGGCTTATACAAATAGTATGGGATGTAGTCACACATCACACTAAGCCATAGCTTCTTAAAGTCATGGTTAGCTGATCAAATTATAGTGGTCTGTGTCACACACAATGGTAAACCATAAACTCTAGCTTACAAACAACTGTGGCTGGATTCACATTGTGCTAAGCAAATAAAATAAAACATCAAATTTTCTTTGGCATAGTGTGAGGGCAAGGACTTGCCCTTCTAGTATTGTATTTAAATTTGGTTTAAGTAAAACTATGTTATACTGGCTATTATGCAGCCTCATGGATTGGATTATTTCCCAGCACCTACTCATGTGTTATTTGCCTTTACTTACCACTAGTAACAGTAATTGTAAATAACCTGGTGTCCCAATTCAGGGTGAACTATGTGATTTGTATATATTTTAAATTCTAGATTACCCATGTTACAAATGAAAATATTTATCCCTTCCTCAAGGCATTTCTTCTAAGGTAGAACTGATACCGACTCGGTTTAGTTAACAGTTTTCTTAACTAACTTCTGTACTTTTACGTGTATTTTTTCCATCATCCATTTGCTATCTAGTTTGGTTTAAACATTTTATATACGTACTTTTAAAAAATTGATTAGTTGGTGATTTGCCTATTTTTCTATGCTGTATAATAAAGATGTTTATACAAAAAAAAGTCTTGCACACCAAATTCTGTATAGACTAATTTAAAATGACCCAGATTTGGACTTGGGAACACCAGGATTTAACCAGACTTGCCCTGAATTGAGTTCTGACTGCAGATGGGAACTAATAAAAATGCACTGTACTCCAGAATTTCCCAGCTGCTTGTCTCTTTTTATACATAGTTTGGAGTAAAATCCAGATCCTGAGAGTATGGTCAGCAAAAGTGCTGCACCCAAGGTTTTGCAAAGTCAGCAATCCTGGCAATCCATTTCAAAGTCTTTTTAAGACCTTATTTCCCAAAGGCTTTCTGAACATAATCAAATGTTAATGCAGTCACATTACAAATAAGCTTCTTTCTTCTCCACCGATGCTGGAAAATCTTACTTGCTTCAAGCTTTGTTTTGATTTCATATTTTCCTCCCTCTGTCACAGAACAGAATTACGTATATTTTATTGGGCAGGACACAGTTACATCAGAATGTAGGGTTGTTTTTTTCACCTATAGGTTTTCAACTGATTCAGCATCCTGGAACTATTCAGCCAGATGTAATTGAATCAGGCTGAAGCAGCTGTAGTTGGCATGTGGTTTCTTGGATTGCTAGCACCTGCTCGCTCTGTCTGTCTGTCTGTCTGAACTCACCAGTTGCAATAGTTATGCCAAAACAAGCATTAGAGTGAATAAAGCACTCTGCAACTTATATCCCATTTCTTGTCCAACCAAGCCGTGCAATTAATGCCTGCAGTAATTATTTGGTAGTGAGCATGGATAGGCCTGCGCCACTTCTGGTCCTGCTCCCTGTCCAAGATTCACTTTAGCAAATGTTCTGCCAGTACAAGCTCTCTTCTCCATAAGCACTGACAGTTTTAATACTGATCAAGTGCTCTGGATTTCACTGCCCTCTTTAGAAAATTGAGCAACCCATTTTTTTCCTACATCTAATTTAACTTCCAGACACCAGGTTTTATTTGCTGCTTGAACAGTCTTGCTGGCACAGTTAGGGGTTCTTAATCTCCAGCAAATAAATGCTTACACCTGTCCTGACCTAAACCATTGCAATATCCCAGATTTTTATTAAGGAGACAATAACTTTGATTCTGCTGTGTGTTTTTTTCCCCCGACAAAGTTTCTCCTTCGTTATAAGAAAACCTGTATCAAGAATAGGGATTAGGGTACCTGCTAGACCGCCTAGGCCACTTAATTTTGATTTTGTTATGTTACTTGGATTTTCCAGAAATCCAGTTGGTTCTTGTTTCTTGACCTTCCCGGATCCACAGGGCTTGATGTTAACCTTGAAAGCCTACCAAAATAATTCTCTGCATGTTTAAGCATAACTAAGGTAGAGTTGTGCTAAGTCTCTTTCTCACACTTCTTCCATCCCTTGCACTAAGATGTCTCATTTTCCTCCTCCAGTTTCCCAAAGTCTGTTAGATATTCTATCAGACCACTCTCTCCAACAGCGGACTGGTCCAATCTCACCCTGCCAGTTTCTGTTCCTAAGAGAGAACTAGAATTAGTCTAGAACCACTACAGCACACTGTGTGTGTGTGTGTGTGTGTGTGTGTGTAATCAGACTGAGAAAGAAAGAAAGAAAGAAAGAAAGAAAAAATCAGTCTGTATCAGTTCACTGCAGCTTGAAGGCCTCAATTGTTTTTGACTTTAATCTACCAGCTAAATACATCTTTGGATGCTACTCTTTCAGTCCTCCATCTTCACCATCCTCAGATCTATAACTTTATAAAGTTGTCATATGATACATATGATCATTGTATAGATATTTAGCATTTTAATTAGTAAGTTCTTAATTGTATTGTAATCTTTATATTTGTCCGTTTTGTGGAAAAGCATCATTGTAATAAGATTGGTTATTGCATTGCTGCTTTTTAAAAAAATATCAGATGTTTGATGGTATTCTATATTTGGAGACCTTCTTAGAATAGAGCTATTAAAATCAGTGGGACTTTAGACATTACAGTGGTACCTCAGTTCACGAACTTAATTCGTTCCGCGACTCTGGTCGCAACCCGAATTGGTCGTGACCTGAATCAAATTTTCCCATAAGGTTCAATGTAAATACGGTTAATCCGTTCTGACCCCTCCGAATTTGGTCACGACCGGATTTTGGTCACGTCCCGAATCAAATTTTCCCATAAGGTTCAATGTAATTATGGTTAATCCATTCTGAACCATATGTATTTTTTTTTAAAACTGCAAAAATATGAAACAAAATACAGTACGAAGAGAGAGAACGCTAACCTTGCTCGACGCGACTTCTGGCGTGGAGGACAGGAAGGCGGGTGGGGAGGCGATTATTGCTTGGAGGGAGAGTCCCCCTCCCTACAGGAAGCCACGACCACGTGTCACGGGAGGGAAAATGGCCGCGGATCCTGTTCGTCACCCGATCCGGCGTTCGCGAACGGAAGCAAAATTTTGCGAACGGAGCTGTTCGTGACCCGAACTGGTCGTGAACAGAAATGTTTGTGACCCGAGGTACCACTGTACTTGTCAACTGATTTCAGTGAATCCAGTGTGATTATGATTATATCTCGACAAAACCTACAATCACTTCCTGTATTTAGAAACATTGGTGTACATGGGGAGGGGGGTCCACAAAAGTCAAAATGATGGAACTGATTGTACATTGAAGCCCTACACTTTTTAAATAGGTATTATGTATAAAAGCAGTGGAGCTTAAATTTACTATCTTGACTTTTTTGACCCCACCTCATGGATGTTTCTGTTTGGAAGGCAATAGATAATGGCTTTCTTTAAAGATTTCTATGCACTGTTCTGACTGCATAGTCTTTTCAACAATAGAGCAGTTAATTACTAAAGCTCTTTGAACAGATGGCCATATAGGAGAACTACTGTGGCACATGACCTGCATCTCTATCCAGAAAGAGAATGGGATATAGCAGCTTCTAACTATGATCTGTGGCAACCTTTGATGCCCAGCTGTTGTATCCATGTAGAAAGATAACCCTTAAACTTTAAGAGTTGGGTTGATAGGTGATAACTTACAATCTCTCAGTATTTCTCACTTTTTCTTCCTGGTACGTTAACACTTTTTAAATGTCCATTTCTTATCAGTGCAGGAATGCAAGAAAGATAAGTGAGACAATAATAGAGGAACTTCACAGAGACACACAGTTGAGATAGCCCAGAATTGGACATAGGACCTCGAGTGTTGCTGTTATAGATGGTTCTTCTAAATCAGATTTTGTAACTATAACATGAAACAAATTATTTTATGTAAGAAATATTTCAGATAATGTATTGATTCTGCCTTTCAAACACTGAATAACGTGCATAGATGATGGATTGAAATTGATTGTGTAGTCACATTATTATTATTTTATTATTATTTATTTGATTTGTCCCCGCCCATCTCCCCATAATGCTTTTGAAATCTGGTTTAAATACAATTGGTTTGGAAATATGCAAGCAATCTAACTCCCTAACTCCCTTCCTGTTTCTCTTGTACTGTGGCAAATTTAAGAAGATTAATGCATCTGAATTGTAAAAATATGATTTACATTTATCCATCAAAGTAGAACACAAACTATAGTTAGTAAAATTGAATTGCTGGATAGGAAAGCAGATAAAAATCATGATTTGTAAATTTGGATGCAACATCAAATCTGCAGCTGAACTAGGGAAAGCAAGGTGCAGTTAGAAAGCTGGTTTCTGTTTCTGTGTTTTTACCGTATTTGATTTTCAAAGAGAAAGGAATAATGGTTAAGATTGTTGGTCCATCCCTGACTTCCCACTCAGACTTACATCAAACAGCAAAATAATTTAACAATCATAAACATAGAATATAAAAAATAACCTTTTGTAAATGTTTGTTGTTGAACTGAGTGTCAATCAAGCAGAAGATGATGATGATTATTTATTATTTATTTTCAGCCCAGAGGGTAGAGAAGGTTAATCAGCCCAAATAGAAGGCATGGAATGAGATGTTCATTTTTTAAGTTATCTCATTACACAGAAGCACACTAGTTTATCATGTTTTTGGCCAGCCCCATTGCTTCCCAGAAGACAAGCCCAGCTAACAATTTAGCTTATTAGGATTAGGATGATACTTCCAGGATTCCAGCTTGGCCTGATAACCAAACAGATGGAATAGGAGGATTTTAAATGACTAGAAGCTTTGCAAGTTGTATGAAAATGTGGAATATTCTCTAGTTGTGCTTAATCATGAAATGTGTTACATTGGGTTGATCTCCCAGAGAACCCATTTAGCCTAATGGCACATTGAAAGGCAGTATAACTGAATAATCTGCACAGTAATGGCAGTACTTTACTTTTGGCTAAAGTCTCTGGGTTAAGTGATGTGTGGCCAGTTTAATGAGTGAAAACATCTAGTATTTTAAACACTACCATGTTAAATTTGTTACATCAATTTACAAAGCTAAAGACTTACATGTCTTTTTTTATTTCTATATGTTGACCTTTTTTCTTAAATACTTCAGAATACATAGTAGACAGAACAGAATTGATAACCATCAATTATAATTAAATCTACCTGAACTCTGATAACCTGCTGTTATGTTACAATAGAGTAATGAATTACCACTCACTTGTACTGCCTGTTTGATTTGTTTTAGTAATCATTCATACACCAGTATTCATTCGCATTTCGAAGCATGTTCAAATTAAAATAGTATTGTAGACTAGGGGGGAAAAAAATAAAGCCAAACACCCAATGGGAATAAAAAGTTCAACAAAGAACCTATGAGCAGCTAAAATAAAATAAGGAGAAATTTGGATTTTCCTTATTTTCATTAAAATAATTTAAAGCCAATTATGCTGTCCAGAATCACTGTGTGTGAGATTGGCGGCTATATACTGTAAATGTGACAAACAAACAAACAAACAATATGGCTTTCCATTTTGTAGAAGAAAACCTTCAAAATGGCAAGAAACTGCATTACTAATGTTTGACAACTGTATTACCTGAATTCAGTTTTGTGGTCAGATTGTAATCTCTGAACTGCAAAAAAAAAAGGGGGGGGGCTTGGGGACTGCACGTGTTCCTGACACTTTTAAATGAATGTTTTTAAAATTACATTTGTACTTTTAAACTTGTACTTCTGAGTTCAGAAGTAGTTTATCACCCAATGCATAAGGCTACCTATCCAGGCAGCAAAAATCTAGGTGGCCACTAGATGGCAGCAGAGGGTTTTGTTTATCACGTGATCTAGATTTTTGCCACCCACATAGGGAAGCTCTGTAAGTACAAATATTTGAGAAACAAGGGATCTGTGAGAATATCAGTCTATGCTTACAACAGGTACAGTAAATGAAAATTAGATTAGTCTAAACTTTATGTCATTGAAGCCTGTAATCTGGTTCTGTCTTTATCACTGGCCAAAGCTGTGGTTGCTCAGTCACTTCCAACTCTTTCCTGTTTGGTAGGATTTTCTGTAATTGCCCACATACCATTATATCAGTCACTCTCTCTAAAACTGCCAAATTTGTAGAATCTCTAAGATCAGGGAAAACCCCCTGGTTGTGACTGCTCCCCAGAGATCCTCAAGCAGCATTTGGATTGGTGGGCATCTCCAATTGCTTCTCTGTTCACCCATATGGGGAGGGAATACCTCAAGCATGGGGATGGCTAGCCCCATAGAGGCCTTCTGTCTTCAGCTTCAGATTTTTCATCCTCTTGGACTCTCCTTCTCCTTTTTAGTAATGTTTTTAACTAATGTTTTATGTATTTATATATATCTATGTTTTTAACGTTTGTTGTGAATTGCCCAGAGTTCCCCCATTGGGGGGAGATGGGCGGTTGAAAAATTTAATAAATAAATAAATAAATAAAAATAAATAAATAAATATTGACCAAACAGGTAATATCCCTGAGGACTGGAGAAAGGCAATAATGGTCCTTATTTACAAGAAAGGTGCGAAAGGACACCCAACTAACTGTAGGTCTATTAGCCTATTGAGTGTAATAGGCAAACTCTGTGCTAGGCATTTGAAGCAGAAGTAACAGGACTGGCTGGATTCCAAGTAGGCTGTTCCACAGTAGATGAAATATTTGTGCTATACTAGCTCTCTCTTATATGTGGCTTTCTTTTACCTTAAGTCAGCATTTGATTTGATATGTCGAACCCTGTTATGGGAAAAGCTTTGAAATACCAACATCAACAGACTGTTATTTCTCATTCAGAAGCTACATACTAAAACCTTGCTATAAGTAAGATGTAACCCTCGAGGAGCTCTCACAAGGAATATACATACTTCCAAAGGTGTGAGACAAAGATGTATTTTAGCACTCACACTATTCAATTTTTATATCAATGATATGGCAAAAGTCTCAAATGCCTGTGTTGTCCACGCTCCCCAAATTTCTGGATATTGGATTCCATACTTCTGTATGATGGCAACACTGTGGTCATCTCCTATTCTCAAATTGGACTCAGAAAAGCACTGAATGCTATTACGCATGTCTGTGATGTTGACAAATTAAATGCTATCAAAAGTCCAAAATAATGGTTTCTGACCATAAGGTTAAAGAGCACAGGTGGATGGTAGGGGGAACTAGCATAGAGCAAGTGTCCTCCTTCAGATACCTTGGGACAATATTCCAAACTTCAGGATTCTAGAAAGCCCATGATGAACATATAAATGAAACAACAGCTAGATCCTTGATGGCCATTAGGAGATTCTTCAATGCCAGAGGAAGAGAGTATGTTCCTGCAGTCCTTAAACTATTTGAGGCCAAAACATTGGCTGGGACCTTGTATGCATCACAGGTTGGCCTGTTTGTTAAAAACAACTCCACAGAGGTTATACAAACTAAATTTCTGAGGTCAGTACTTGCCACACCAAAAAGCATCTCTAAAGCAGCCCTCAAACATGAAGTAGGGATGCCCAAAATTGAACATAAGGCTTGGAGGGCACTTTTTTGGTTTACTGGTTGAAACTTCTGTTTTTCCTAGTAGGCCTGGCACTACTGACCCTAAGAAATGACTCTGCTTTTCCATAGGGTTTGACCGTAGAAAATAAATTAGCCACCATTGGCCTATCTAAAGAACAGCTACTCTCTGTTGGCTACAACCAAGTCAAAATGAAGTATATCAAAGGCTGAAGATGCAGAATTACAAACCGAAATTAGCTCTCTAACACAGCTCCAGAATGCTCATCACCATGAACGTCTGCAAACCTGCAAACTATCTGAGCATATTAACTCTTCCCAGCCTAAGGAAAAAATTCTTCAGAGCTAGACGTAATGTATTACTTCTCCCTTTCTCTATGGCAGATACAGTATAATGTCTATAAAGGAAAGACTGTGTCCATGCAGTTCTGGAGAAGTAGAAACAGTCAAGCATGTCTTCCTCTATTGCAATTACTAGAGGGATCTCCGAAAGTACCATATAACATCAAACCCCCATCAGTCCTGCTGTAAAACAGATGAGGTTTATACTAAGCTATTATTATCAGACACCAACCAAGATGTAATAAGGAGAGTTGCCACCTATTGCTGGGCAGCAGTGAAGACATGACCGCCTGAAATAATTTTAGTTTTGTTCTATAATTTATATTTTATTTTTTATTTTTATTTTGTAATAAAAGGATTTGATTTGATTTTGATTTCACATATACTTAATCACTAAGACAATGCTTTATCAATTCTATCTTAACTAAGTAAAGCATGTTAATTTATCTAATTTATCTCTGGCATAGGTTTGATAAGGAGAAACAGAGCTAAATGGCATCAATATTCAAGTGTCTCTAAACACTATTGCCTATGAATGCCAGTTAGTTTCTTCTGAACTTTAAAACCATAAGCTTGACTGATATCCTATCTTTTAGATTATGGGATCATCTTATAGTTCAGTAATAAAACCTGTGTTTGCATTGTCGTGCTTAATTTTATATCAGTGTGGAACTTAATAAGGAGCTTGTGGGTTATTTTGTTGGCTTCCAACTTACTACATCTGCTTAAGAGCTAAAGTGTGTATTATTATTCAACATTTGGTGAATAACTTGTTTTCTTCTCATAGAACTAAATGCCAATGTAGAAATACACTTCTATATGGTCTTCATTTGTTTGTTTAATGTATTTTGCTTTTAACTCAATAATGAGATTATAATAAATCTATAAAAAAAACAGACTACACAATATGCACACAGATATTAGGATAAGAAATAAACATTAATTACCAAAAGCTTGGTAAAACAAGCAGTTTTTTACTAACCATGTAAAAGCCTATAATGAGAGAATTTAGTTGTATTAGGCCTGGATTGGTGTTGCTACTCTCATAAAATACAAATAAATAAATAAATAAAATGCAAAACTACAGTTATTAGAATATATTTCTAATGAGTTTTTCCAAGTTATTTTACTAATTGTGGAAATGAGACAGGTTAATTAGTGACTTCATGTCTTAACAAATGGAACTTTAGCCCCCCTCTAAATTTCTGCTACATCTTCTATTGTCTGAATATTACCTAATCATTCCAGTGGCATTTATCTAAAAACTAAGCTAGATGTGTCATTCATCTCCTATGTTAGGATTTATTAATTTAAATTGTATAAAAATGAATTATTGAGGAATTACTCATTTTAAAAATGTAGGAAGTGGTCAGTGTGGAAATCTGGAATATATTCAGATTTGGTTCTTCTCTCTCCCTCTGTCTCTCTCATGAAAAGTTTTTTCATGTGCAATTCTGTGTTTCTTTTGCCTCATCTTTTAGGGAATTAGAGAGCTTAACATCTCTGCTGCTTCCTGTTTTGCTGTGACAATTCCTCCTTGTACTTACAAACAGAACTCAGCTTTGCATCCCATCCCATCCTGTTGATTTCTCTTTGGTTACATGGTAAGCGTATTTGCTGTGTATACGGCTGGAGGGTAAAGTCTTCACCATCATCATTATCACCGTCTTTATTATGATTCCCCTAACAGTAACATTGAGCACTGAAATCAATACTGCATGCCGATCCAGAAACAGTCAGACTTTCCTGATGATAGGGGAAAGGTGGACATACTGAATTAGCTCTGGAGTTAAGCTTTTGCATAACTTTTTATATAAATAAAATGTGAATTAAAATATGCGACAAAATTAAATCCATCAAATCTAATAAAAGAAATAAAGAAAAGCAAAGAGATCTTGGACCATAAATCCCATTAACCAGGCCAAAGAGAAAATGCGTTAAGAGGAAGCTGCACTGTATCTTTTTTGCATTGTCTGTTGGAATAATCTTTTTTACTCATTAAGTGGAGTGTTTAAAAATCCTAGTATTTCTGAAACAAAAAGAATACACAGCCACTGAGCTAGCTGATTTTTATACCTTCTTTTTCTGAGTATTGTCCCTTACTACAATACAGAGCCATTTCTTTGTTCTCAGAAGCAAGCAGTTAAATTGTATGTAAATGTATGCAGATTAGATGCTGTCTAATAAAGAGAGGCATTAAATGGAAAAATATTTAGTTTGGCAAAAGAAGAGAAAAGAGAGGAAAAGAAAGCAGGTGTATTTTGGAAGAAATAAATGAATGAATTGTTAAAAGCCCTCTAACTTTGGATGAAGATTTCTAAAAAAGACTATTTAAAATTCTTGAAGGAGGTTTATTCTTTTGTTCTTCCATCCTCTTCCAACATTGTATATGTTACATATACATATAGTGGTTATATAAATTTGACATCTTTGACATGCTGCATTCAATTTCTGTCTATTTATGTGACTATCAGCTGTTACATCTTTTTATAAACTTATAAACATGATGGCCTAGGTGAATAGGACACTATTTTCATATAGCTCATGTAAAAACAATTATGTTGAGATAAATTATATCATAATATAAGCCTCCATTGTGGCTACTAATATACCTTACCTGTATTAGAAGATGGTTTATAGATTATAGTTCAGACAGCATGAAGTCTTGGTTATCAAAGGTCTGTCTGTCTGTCTGTTTATCTATCTATTAATGTAGATTCACTGCAGTTTGCACACATACCACAATAACAAAACCATACTATACATTTAAAGCAATAATCCCCTGCAGTCTCTCCATGGTGAAAAAGCAGTGAAGTGCAAATGTATGCTCTCTGAAACAATTTTGTCTTGATAGCTTGTATAAAAATTTCGGAGAACCGTCTGAATTTGTAGAGGTAGGTTATTCTACAAGAATGGAATACATACCAACTCAGTAATAGCCATTAGTACTGATGTTTCAGTAAAAGGAGGAACCATCAGTTTTTTGTGGTGCAAACCCAAATTATGTTATCATCATCATCATCATCATCATCATCATCATCATCATCTACACAGTCAGCCAGATGTTTAGACTGGATTTGGCATTTTTATACACCTATCGAGTCCTTCCCAAGGACTGGGATAGGCAGATGTTGTTTGATGGGGTTAAAGGTATCGTCACAGGAAATAAGTTGTTCCAAGTAAAGCTGCCTTTTGCAATTGACTGATGGTGATTTTGTCAATGCTGATGGTCTTGAAGTGATGCTCCAGATTTTTTTTTTATTTTTATTATTATTATTATTATTATCATCATCATCATCATCATCATCATCATCATCATCATTATTTTATTAAATTTATGTGCTGCCCGACTCCCAGAAAATCCATATTCCAGTTAGGATCAACATATTTAACTGCAGGCCTTAGAGCTGCCTCCAGCTCCTTGTGTGGCCCCTTGAAATTTCCTAAATTTCTTAGCAAAATCCTGTTTTCTTTATTGCGACAGAAGCGGGAAATATTAAAATTCATGATTAGAAAGTAATTATATTTACATTTACGTATAAATGAAATCACCTTTATTTATGTGGCCTGGTCTCACCTACTAGTTTATGGAGTGTGGCCCATGACATGGCAGTCAAATAACAAATGTGGCTTTTGGTCCAAGAAAAACTAAGAATTGTAGCTAGGATTTGTAGAAATGGGAGTTTTCTTTTACTGTAAGCTAATGACGTGATATTACTCATTTCATAATATGTTGTAACATAAGCCTCATTGAATAGATGCAAAAGGGAAAAGGGTGAGGCTGTAGGTATAGCATTCTGAACTATCTCTGTTAGCTCCAGCCTTTCTAAGGAATAATTGTAGCTTTAGGGTGGAGTACTTAAAGAACACTATCTCCATTTAAAAAAAAATCAAAACACGTTCTGTGCCTGAAAGTTTGGAAAGCTAATATAATAAGTAGTAAACCTTCTCAAGCTTCAAATCCATAATTTGACTCAATCTATTTTCTCTCACTTTTTCTTTATCTTTAGTTTTCACACTTAAATATTACTGCTGAGAACCTTTGACTAACTATTCTGATCTGGAAATGTCTTGAAAATATGGTGGTTCTTCATGATCTTGTTTAAGTTTGTCTTTGTATCCCTTCTCAGGATTGAGTTTTTCAAGCACACTGTCCATCTTTATTCTTCAGCTCCCCAAGACCAAAACATACTGTCATCTATCATAATGTCCAGCTCTGTTTGTGAAATTTAAATATTCTTCCTTTGTAACTAGAGTGTCTTTGGACCTAGAGATCTCATTCTCTGGCAATCAGATTTCACTGAATATTTCAGTCATGTCTGTACAGTTTCCTTTCCAGCAATACAAAAGTAGTTGGCCATTATTTTCTTGTTTATTTGATCTTGGAGATCCTTCTCCCAGGCGAATTGACTTTCTCAAATCTGCACAGCGTATTTACAGTCACCCTATTGCATATTATCCTTAGCTTCACTGCTCCCTTTACTGGCTGAAGTGAACTTATTTGGAACTTCCACTCATGGTAGCATTACTTTCAGGATAATTGAAGATACTGAGTCCCTTTCCCCACATTAACACATTAATTCCTCACAAGGATGTTTAAAATACAGGTAGTCCTCGTTTAAGAATCACAATAGGGACTGGAAAATTGGTTGTTAAGCGGGGCAGTCATTAAGTGAGTCACCACATGACTGGACTCAATTTTACGACCATTTTTACAATGGTTGTTAAGCAAATCAGTGTGATTGTTAAGCAAATCACGTGGTCGTTAAGTGAACCCAGCTTCCCCAATGGACTTTTTTGCCAGAATTTGCTCAATGACCATGTGATTTGCTTAATAAGTTCAGTGATTTGCTTAACGGCTATCATAAAAAGGTCACAAATAGCTATCACATGATGGCAGTGGGTTGGTGTGACAGTTTGCAATAGTTGTAAGTGCAAGTACAGATTGCAAAGCACTTTTTCCAAGGCCATTGTAACTTTGAACTGTCGTTAAATGAACTGTTGTTAAGCAAAGACTACCTATGCATGTATATTAAAATAATGTTTTAAAAATATTCATACATGCACATATAGCCAGGAATTGGCATAAGTCCCATAAATTCTGGAAAATATTCCCTCAGGAATATTGGAAGTTTAATCATCTTTCTCACTGTAGTACTTACCACCCACCCACAAATTTAATATTTTTCTGCTACAATCAATAGCTTGCTTCTTTACTCATAGCAATAGGACTATATTTTTAAAGGTAAATTGAAGGAGAGGTTTTCTCTATGTGTAGTAATTGCTTTAAGAGAATTTTAATTCATTAAGCTTTAGATACTGTATACTGCAATGTCTTGCTAGTTGCAAATAATATTGAATCAGTACAAAATGTGTATTTCTTTCATTTGTTCTTTCTTCCTACCTTCCCACACAGCCACATACCCCAAATTAAAGGGGATTTATAAATACAAATTTAAAGCATCAAAATATGTATAACTGCAGTCATAACCAATTTTAAAATAAAATCCCTTACTGTCTTGTTGGTCTCTAATGTCATTTCTATTTTGCCAGAAATGCTATAATAATATAATGGTTATACCCTTGCCTTGTAAATAGAAGATTTCAAAATCTTGTTCAAATGTTGACAGAATTCTTTTAATTTACTATTTTACTTTCCCTGATTTCATACATTGTTTTCTGGGACTAAAAAACAAATAGTGTACCATTGGAAAAAATAAGTGGCTCAGGCAAGAAATACAGTAAAAATTACAAGTTTCAAACCAGCAACCTTCTATTAGCAAGGCAAATGTTGCAACTCTTTTACTATTATAGCATTCCTGATAGAAGTAGCTCTAAATGATGTTAGAGACTGTGGCAATCATTGACTTAGTTGAAGGTGCATTCCTGCTTTGTGAGGTAACCTGAAAACTGAACGAGTCAGCCTGTACTGAGGTACAGCATGTGAGGTGAGATAAGTGGAGGAAAGAGTTTAAAAGCACAGCAGGAAAACACAGCCAGAGACTGCAGTTCCAATGAAAAGGATATGAGTACAGAGCCACATCATCCCCTCCAAAAGTAGTGTCTAACTTTCTTTTGGCAACAGGACAACTGGGTAGCCTGGGTAAGACTCAGATTAGAAAATGGGGTGATCTGGTAAAAACATGTAGAGATGTATATAGGGAAATTCAAACCACTATTTTCACATGTAAATTAAAGGCAATAGGAGGATATTTCCAATACACAGAGTTTTAATATTTGCCTCTGTACACTGGATGCAAATTTGGTAATGAGTGTTTTTTAAAATTTAGTGATATTGGAATATGTACTAAAATGCTTCCGTTTAATGATTTATCTGTTTGGATAACTAGTCTCTAGTTATCATCCCTAGAATTTATTGTTCTCTGGATAACTGTAAATTTATTGAAACCATTTCTGCTATAAGTGCTCACCAACTAAAATGATTTTAAAGAATAATAGGTTCTGTACTAAAATAATTCTGGTACTAGCAAATTGCCTGTTGGCCTAGCAGTTATTCATATTATCTAGTTATTGTTGTTGTTGCTATTATTTCTTTTTAATTATGCAAAGTGCTAATCAGTTTGATTATGCACAGTGCTAATCAGGTTAATTATGCAAAGTGCTAATCAGTTGTTCTCTAAGCACATGGGGAGTGCAGAGGTGCTGATGGTGAATAGCATTGCTACATGGGGGTAGTCACGGCAGTCGTTTTCTGTTAAAAAAGAAGAGTAAGTGAAATGATACGAAGAATTTTGTCTGTTAAAATTACAACAATGAAGAGAGCTGTGTGGACAGGGGTTCTAGGAGATGTTTGAGTTTAAAATACTTTCTTTACTTTCAGATTGATTCCTTTATTAGGTTTGAATTTATTGGTACAGATCAAGACAAATGAAGAGAATTTTTTCAGACATTATGAATTTCCAGAAAACTAGAATGTATGCAGTGTTCAACATTTCTAAATATGTTCATTTTATGTATTTGTGCAGGATTTTGGCCATTATTTCTGTGTATATCTTTTGCAGCAATAAAAATAACATTTGTGATTGATTCCTTATAGTAAGAGACTCAAATAAGAGACACACATATGAGAATGATAGAAAATTAAGCAATTTCACTCTTTGATTAGTCAGATAGCTTATTATTAGGTTGTTTTTTTTAAAGGACTTTGGGTATTGAGGTGATCTGCTCTCTTCTCTTAACTAAATGCTACCTTTCTTATCTAAGTTGTTTTTGAATAAAAACATGCACTGATTATCATAATCTGTGATTTTTATTTAACTTCTTTTTGAACATTTGGTTTTTAGTGAAAGGAAGAGCTGTGTCCAAGAGGTTTTGAGTGAGCATCTTGAGAGCAAAAAGGCTTACTCATTTTTAAGAAAATGCTTATAATTTTCCATTTATAAACCCGACCTTTGTAAAAATGCTGAGTTGAATACTGGTTGAATACTATGAAAATGCATGTATGAATTTGATAATAGACTTTGTACCAATCTGTGGAATTTCTGTGGAGCTTCATTTAATATCTCATTAAAGTTAATATGAAATGGGCAATAGTTTTAATGTATGTTTAACTTACACTGATAACACCCCCCCAAAAAATAGAAAAAAAAGGGTGGGGGAGCTGATAATGATGGTATGAAGCGGGATTTAGGCTTTCTAAAATAATTGTAAACAGGTTCTTTTTAACCTCATTTTAAACAGACACAATTAAAAGTTTCTAATTTTAGAATGTAAGAAAATTGGTTGGTCCATTCATACAAGGACAAAATCCTAACACAAAAAGAAAGTAAGTCTCCTGTTAGTAATATAAGGCCTCTAAACGTGTTGCAGTCAAACTGTGATTCCTCATACACCATCAGTTAATGTTAAGTCTTGGGCCAAGATATGAGTACCCATGAAGAAAAATGTATTTATTTTTATTTATTTATTTTTTAAATTGGAGGTCTTCTAAAGCATTCCCCTTCTGTTTCCATGCACACACACATGTATTTGTCTTATGTGCACTTGTGTACACCAATGAGAAAGGATGGGGGCACACTGAATTTTTAAAAATTAATATCTAGAAATCAGAGGCTGTTCTTTTTCTATCCCTGAATTTCACCCCAGAATTGACATAAGCCCTGATGCAAGAAGCCACTGAAGTTCTATTGAAATATAAATAATTTTGCATTGAAACTTATAGGTAATTTGAATGCTATTTCACTACATTTTAATGTGATTTTGAAAGTTCAGCTCTTGGAGAGACTTAATGACCATGTTTAACAATGTTGGGGATACCAAAGCTCACCAGAGGGAAGGAAAAGTTGGTAGATCAGGTTTCAGAAAGGGAAGAAGGACTTCATATGTCTTACTCCTATCTTTAAAATTCTATTCTTAAGGTTCTGTTCCATTACTTTGTTCCTTATTGGATCAGGTCTGTTAAGATAATTAGTGAGATTCAGGGAGATTCAAAGATGTTCCACATTTTTGAATTTTCAGCTATAAAATGAAAGTAATACTCTAACCTCTTTAGTTACATAACTATAAAATTTTCATGTGCTACTTGACCTAGTTGTTCATAAAGCATAAACCTTCTAACTTCCAACATTTTATCTATGAACTGCAGAAAGTACTGCGTTCATAGACAGACATTTCTGTCTATATTTTTATTAATAAAGATTGAACAAATAAGATTGCTTGTATTTTTCTTACAGGACAGTAAGTTAAGATATTCACCATTTTCATCCTGAAATATATCTACAGAGTTTTGTTTTTTGTTTGTGTTTTGTTATTTATATATGCTACGGTAAACTTTTAGGAGGATTCTTTTAAATCACAAGCAATTGCTTCAACAAATCCAGAATCTTCCATTGAAAACTAGCCCTTTTGAAAAAAAGTATAACAGTTCATAGAGCCTAATACCTTTGCTGCAAGTTACATTTTTACTTTCATAATAGTTTGATCGTTTACATTCAATTTTATCATACCTCTTCTCAAAAGCAATTTACAGTGCAGGGTTATATAAACAGCATCTCAATTGTAGCTTTGTCTCAACATAAATTATTGATTTAAATTAGCATCTTTTTTTAAATTGTCATGAATAGTTCCAAAGAGAACATGGAAGAATCCTGTTATTGATAAAAATCAATTAAATAGGCTATTTTTTGTTAAGACCCAAAGTCTGGTTTTTCCAAACATATTTTCATCTGCAAAACCTATTTGCACTAAGGTATTTGTGTTCAGTAGGTGTGAAATAAATTAACTGAATTTGTCAACATATTGTTATATACTGTGATGTCAGGTACTCTGCGGCAGGGGTCAAAAAAGTCAAGATAGTGACTGTAATCGTGCAGTCAAAGCTCCATTCCTTTTTTACATGCATCATATTTAAGAAAGGGGCAAGACTTTTTTTATGCCTACTCCTTCACCTTGCAAATGCCCATATGTAATGCTACCCATTGTCTTGTTTGGCATAGTTGTTATCCTTTGCTGAATTTGTACATCCAATGTATTTTTAAAGGTAGAAATAATTTTAAAGAATAATAAACATAAAATTAGTTCTCATGAATACATATTCTAGGTTTTTTTTCCTTATCTGGATTGTCATTTCAGTTGGTTACATAAAATGAATAGCCTTTGCAATTAGAAATATATAGACTGTTTTTTATCTAAGGAATTTCTTTTTACTGTGTTTTGGAAATATAAATCTCACTAGGATTATATAATGCTGGGTACGATGCACAAAATCAGGAATGTTATAGCTGCCAAGCATAAATAGTAGTAATGATATTAATGAGACTATGTTCCACCCTATTCTGAAAGTCAACACAATATATCTGACATGAAAATAAGGAATTTATTTAAGTGAAAAATTAAATTGCATTGCCTACTTTATAAAAATACTAAAGTTCATATTTTGCTGGATGCATCTGCTTAAAAGAAAGTAAATGAAATTCCCAGCTCTGAGTGAATTTTTCTGTGATCTTTAATATTGTAGTCCAATGATTAGTCAAGTAGTTGCTTTATTTAGCAGTATTCTTACTGGTAATTAAGTAACAATTACTGGTTGACTAAGCAGCTGTCTTTGAACTCCATATTTTGCATGTGTAAAATGTATAACCTTGTCTTGAGTTCTAGGCAGTTGCATTTCCTTAGGTCATCAAAATATATTGGCAAAACTCTTCTTTCTTTGAGATATTGATATGATATGTATATACACTGGCAGAATATATTTCCTTTAGAACTGTTGCTATGTATCTTCAGAGTCAACAACTATCACTCAAGAGAATCTCTATTGCTTAACAACAGTTGGATATATTGGGCATTTCTAACTTTTCAGGTGGCTACATGAGTTGTTCGTTAAGAAAATTTGTTTGAAAGTTAATGTGAATTTTTGGGGCAAATAGATGCAGAAAAGTTTCTTCATTCCTTCTGCACTGTCTGCACAGGCCTTTAATTTTCGGTAGTGGGTAGAGAGGCCTTGCAGTAGATTTGGGTAGCATATCGGAGATAGCAGGAGAGGGACAACAAGGAAGTAGCATTAATATACTTGTTAACATGTTAAAAGAGAAGTAGTTTATTATGGAATGATGATAATAACTTATGGTGAAGTAGGCACAACTATAAAAAAAGAACTGCCAAGTACCCAAAGGGCTCTTCATTCTGATACCATCCCACTATCATTTGTATCCGACTGCTATATTAGTAACTATAAAGAAGGACACAAAGTGTCTTGTAGAGAAAAACCTATTTATTGTCTTGCTAACTTACTAGTTGTATCTTTTTCTCCCTTGTAATGTGTTAGCAGATTAATAATCCCCTCGTATACTTTTAAAAGAAATCACATTTAGTTTCGTTGTAGCTCTACACATTTCTCGCAGGCTAAGTGAGTGCAGAGCTGTGATTGATTGATTATGTGCTATCAAGTCATTTTCAACTCATAGCAACCACATAGATAGATTTTCTCCATGACAGTCTATCCCTAACCTGGTCTTTCAGGTTTCCTAATGGTGCACTCATCACACTGTAGCTGAGCCCATCCACCTTGCTTCCTATTGTCCTCTTTTTCTCTTTCTTTCCAACAGAACTATTATAAGTTGTGTTAAAATAAAGAGGTTCAGCTGAGAATGTAGTTAGTTATATACAAACTTATTTTTCTCTCTGTCTATATACTACGAAAACTCTTGTGTCTGTTTGTCTGTTTGTAACCTTCAGTTGGGCAAAACGGTGCATCTTAGGGCAACAATTTTTGAACCAAGGTGTCTCAAATGGGATAATTTACAGAATGCATCCAAAATCCAGGACACATTACTCCTGTGGGATTGAAATTTGGCAAAGTTGTGGCTGATTCAGCATCGCTGCACTGTCATGGTCACATGGTTTTTATTTCCAGTGCTCCCTGACATCTTCCCACAAGTCAGTGGGAAAGCTGGCAGGAAGTCTAAACTCGATCATGATTGCTGACACTCCCTGCCAGCTTCCCAGAAGCAAAGTCAGTGGGGAAGCCAGCAGGAAGTTGCAAGTCCAAGGCCAGCAGGCAGGTAAGTGGCTTCTGCCAGGTGGGGGAGAGAGCAAGGGGGTGTGCAAGAGGAGCAGCGAGGGCTTGGGAGGGTGCACGGGGGTGTGTGAGAAGCACAATGTGGGTCAGGGAGGGTGTGAAGGGTTGCCTGAGAGGTGCAGTGAGGGTCAGGGAGGGTGCGTGAGAGTGCAAGTCAGGGAAGGTGCACAAGGTGTGCAGGTTGGGTAGGGTGCATGGGGTGAGTCAGGTAAGGAAGGAGGAAGGAAAGAAGAGGGGAGGAAGGGAAGGAAGGGAAGAAGAGGAAAGGACGAAAGGGGGAGGAAGGGAAGGAAGGGGTTAGAAGGAAGGAAGGAAGGAAGGAAGGAAGGAAGAGGGAGGAAGGGAGCGAGGAAGGAAGGAAGAGGGAGGAAGGGAGGGAGGGAAGGAGGAAGGAAGGATTTCCTATGCTCCTTGCCAGCTTCTCACAAGGAAAGTCAATGGGGAAGGTGGTCTGAAGTCGCAAGTTGCTCCCACTCCCACTGCTTTTTGCCTGTCAGTGGTCATTTTGTTTGTAAGGAAATATCCCTGCAATGATGACCCAATCAGTCACGGGTGGTCTAGTAAAATCTAGAACTGCTTTTCTTGATGTTCTGTCTCAGCAAATAGCAGTGGCTATGGAGTAGGCAGTGCATAACATTCAATTAGGAAGTGGTGAAGATACAGGAAAAGAAAGGGAGACCTGTTCCCAGGACTACTCAGACTTTAGTTTTTCCAATAAACAGGGAAAACTGCAAGGCCAGGGAACTGTGACAGTGACTCTGAGAATTTAGTGGTAGGCCTTCTTTTAGTTCATAACAGGATAAAATAAGGAAGAAATAATTTCAAATGAAGCCCTAAATTTGGGTTAATAATTTTGGTTTATATAACTGAATGTTTGAGATCTCAAGGAAATATCCTGATTAAAATTGTATGGCTGGTATTGCTCTAGAAATGGAAAGCAGAAATGAATGCTGGGTTGTTAGGAATTATCTTTGTCTTTCTGCCATGACAGACATAAAAGAAGAAAACTCTCTAAACACATGCATATCTTATTATGACACACATATTTGGAAGAAGCCCCATTGGCAAAAACTATGATAAAGTGACACGTTGTTTAAAAACTTGTTTTGAATTTCTTCTCCTGTTGGTCATATGCAATCGGGATAAATAAACACCCTGTGTGTGGGGCATCTAGGCTGAGTGTTCATGCTCCAGCAACTGTTTACATCTTTGGATGCTCCATGACTGTTTGTTTATTACAAATATCATACCTGTATATGTTTGAATATATACATTAGCAGTTGTGGTACAGTCTTGGCTGCATGGAAGTTTTCTGTACTCACCCACATACACACACCCATCCTTCTACTGCAATGAATTAATCTTTGTACTTCTGATGAAACAGAGAGACTGCTTATTCAAGCAGGACATGATGTACTCTGCTAAAATTAATGCAGGTGGATATGCAAGAAAAACAACATAGTCAAACTAGTTTAGCTTTTTGTCTAATGTAAAATAAAAACAAGTCCATTGGGGTCTTGGTTTATATACTGATGGTGGAGATCATATATATTTCCCAGCAAAGTGGATTACTAAAGATGCTATAGCTATAGACATACAGTGAAATAAATCCTTGCTTCAGTGTTCAACACCATGTTTTTAATAGTATTTTAAACATACTACTTTTACTGCTAATGGCTACATTCAAAGAGAACATTAAGTGTGACATAAGGCTCATGCGCTTCTATTCTGATGTAGTCTCAAGGAGGACATGTCTTTTTGAACCAACATCATCTATGCTTAGTTTTAACAATAGTTTATAAAAGAAAAGTTTATAATATAGTCTGTTTAGTTCAATCATATGTAAATTTTTTGTACATACTGAAAACCTGCCTTCAGCATAATGAAAATGTACAAAATGCTGAAAATTGTGATGTAAATTTTCCAAGGTACAGGGGCATGCAAAGGTGAGGAAAGTCAGTTATTGACTTGGGAGACTCCCCCTTAGGGCCTGGGTACAAAAAGGGGTGGAAAGGATTTCCAGTATCATATTTATTCCTCTGAGATTAGAACTCTCTTTTTTCCCTCAGAGGAAGAAATGGAACCTTTGACCCTGTGATGTTTTTCCTGATAACTTAGAATCATACTTTAAACGTTTTTAAACATATAAATGTTAAGTTGCTTTGAAGATCTTTTTAAACCCAAAGTTGACACGAATAATTTATATCATTATAAAATGTATCATGTTATAAATTATAATTTTATGTATCATGTTATAAATTATAATTTTATTTGTGGGAAAGGAAAAAAATACTCTGAAAATATGCTGTTGAAAGGAAGTAGAAGCTACTAAAACCATCTGCATTTACTAGGAATATGCTATGTGAAAGTTGCTCTCCTGTTCTATATTAACTATAATATATTTTGTGCTAACAATATATATATATATATATATATATATATATATATATATATATTTTAAAAAGTATTTTAATTTTCATGTAGTTTGTTCCCCCCCTGCCAGTTGTGTCCTTGACAGTTTAAAAAGGGCATCTTAAGAATAAGAAGTTTTAAATGAACTCAGTCTTCATTTTAGTGAAAAAAATTATACAAATTTTGAGAAAAAAAAATCATCCTTCAAGTATAAATAAAGTTACATGATTTTTACACACTTCAAATGTCTGCTATGCACTGGTAATAGGATTTTTCAGACAAGTATGCAGACACTCTAAAATGATGCCAATGTGGGCTGAAGTCTCACTCTGCAGACACCACAAAAGTGGAAATTGCAATGCACTCTGCTATAATTGTTCTTAAAAATATACATGACAGTACTGGTTGTATTACCTGCATTTTCAATAGAGTAAAGCTATTTGAGTTTACTAAGTGAATAAGCATATGAAACAGTATGTTGCCTGTCAGCTTAATGACTGTAACCAGCTGTAACATAAATTCAGTATGATTTTAGAAGCTGGGTTTCACTTATGGTGTAGCTGGATTAACCTACATTTGGCAGACAAAGCAATAGGAGCCATTCATAGTGGGTTGTGTATACCCTGTCTAGTACTGCACCACTATTGCACAAATAAATCCTTATTTCTGATGTTCATCTCACTTCTTCCTAGAATTTTTAAATATTACATTATAATCAGTTTGAATAATATAATGCAAAGAGGGACTTAATTTATTCTGTTTTCTATTTATTTGAATTCAAGATCAAACTGAATCTGTGGGTATGAGGAGAGGAGTCTACATAGAACCCAGTTGGAATCATTACTGAGATAGATGCAATTATGTATATATATATATACACACACACACAAGTTAAACCCAAAAATCTGAACTAGTTTTAGTTTGTGTTATGTGAAGATGTGTACAAGTTCTTTGTACATAAACAATATTACACATAAATTAAATAAATTACAATTTTTATACTAATTCCTTTGTAATCAGGAAGAAGTAAACACAAGGCAAGTCTGTAGTTCTCATGATAATCCAAGATAAAAACATTGTTAGTTTTAAAATAAATATATGGTTTAAGTCACAGTGAAAGCACCAACATCAAACATTCAGCTTTCATCATGAAGAAAATTGTATGTACCTTTGAAATATGTTTGATTGTTTCTCATTCTTTTGTTTGATGCTTCTATGATATTTTGACAGTTTTGTAATGAGATGTATTTGCACCTTTCTGCTCCATATTTCCTTATTTCAAACTCTTTAATCGCTGTAGTCCCATTGATACCAGGGGCATTTTAGCCCAAATAAAATTCACTCAACCAGTACTCTCTTCTTTCAACACAGTTGAGGATTATTTTGTCAGGCATCTTCTTAGTTTACTATTTGTTATCAACTAAATGTTTATGTGTTTGTGTATGTGTGTGTAGAGCCAGGAGAAGAAATAGCTGAAGATGACTACTATGAAATTATATTTGGGAGAATAAACTGTCTATAAGAAACACGACAAGTGAGTTAGAATTAAAACGAAGAGGTTGAAATGGACTAGTAATCAATCTAGCCTCCTATTTCAATAAATTAGGGGCATTTTTCCCTTCACAAATTCAGGATAGGTATCTCAGCAGTGCCACAACAACAAGCCTCTCCCCCTTCTATTAAATCGAGATTTGGAGAGTGGATGGTGCTGACTCATAAATTAAATTGGAGTAATACATACAGTGTATATATATTTCTGTCACTTTGTCTCAAATTAAACATGAACCTTCTCTCCTGACAAGATGATAGAAAAGTTAATTGCTCGCCCTGGCTTTAAATTGGAATTTGAATTTGCAAAATGCTAAAGGTTTATGAGATCTAAATCATGAGCAGCTTAAATTACATTCCTGTGATAAAATATTAATAAATCAATTAAAACATAAGCCGAGTATAATATTACTTTTCAAAGGAACCTTGAACACAATAATTCATTAAAATGTGCAGTAGCAATTATTGTATCTTTTTAATATTAGATTTTAGTAGTTTTAAAATGCGGCCTAGACAACATTACAGTATAACAGGTTACACTGAGGGTGAAGTGGAATTACCTGGTATGGATCCAGAAGCCTTTTGACCAGAGAGAGTGAGTAATGGGATGTGTTTTCCTATTTTTAATTCCAAATATTCTGTTGTGAAGTTGGCTTTTCCGGTAAGATTCTACACATCCTCTAACTGCAGGTGTTTTACAATTGGTGAATATTGCTCCTTCTTGGGAAGATGCCCATTGACATCACTAGAAACATTGGCTTCAGTGGTCTTTGGACTGAATTTGCAGTCTATCATTTCATAATTGTCCACATTATATTGCAGAGAGGCTTACGTTAACTATGATGCTAGAAAATCAACACTGTAGCAGATGTCATAGTATCTGACTGCACCTGCCCCATGGAACATCATTTCCCCTGTGACATCTACACAGTCCTGACCTTGCTATCTTTTTGTAAACCTTTAAAAACCTGTCTTTTATACCAGGCCCTGGGCCAAGGTGAGTTATTTTCTGTTGCCTGATGCTGGATTTGTTTCTTATGACTGGTTGTTTGGTTGGTTCCTCCAATTTGATATAAATAATTGTAATACTTTGATGTGGTTGTGGGGCTTGCATGCTCCGAGGAGGATGAGAGCTGTGCCAAAGGTTCAACCATATTGGACAGGTCTCATCAGAGGAGCCAGACAAAAGGTGTCTCTCCCATAAACAATATGGTGAGACATAATTTACAGAAAACCATGCTGGATTGGTTGTCGCCCAGGTCAAGCTTATATCCTGCTATGATACCTTTAACACCATCAAACAACAACTTGGGAAGGACTTGGTGGATAAAAATGCCAAATCCAGTCTAAACATCTGGCTGACTGTGTGACCAACTAGAATAAAAATAAGCCTTTCTTTTAATCCTAATCTGTAAACCACCTAGAGTTGCTTTTGTGATTGAAGTGGGATACAAGACAAATAGAGAAACAATTCTCACTATGGCAGAATTACAGGTAGTCCTCAGGTTAAGAACACCTGGTTTAAGGATGACCCATAGTTAAGAACGGAACCTATTGTAGCAAAATTCAAGTTTAATACACAATGATTCGAGTTAAATATGCAATGGTTGGAGTTAATTACACAATACCATGTATACAGTGTTATACAATAATACTGTTCCTGCTTACATACAAATTCAACTTAAGGGCAGACCCTGGGAATGGAACTCATTCTTAAACTGGGGATTGCCTGTACAGTACAGGGAAACTTGGAAGTGGTTCCTTGTTCTGGAAATACAAAAGTTGATAACATTTGGGGAAAAAACACTTTCTCCCTCCACTGTAAGTATATAAATAGTCAGTGATGTTGTTAACTGAAAAAGCCAAGACTAGCCCCCCCCCAACTTGATTTGTTTTATTGTGAAAAAATCTCACTAATCTTTTATATCTGTACAGCTTGTTTTTGGCATTATAAAAAGAACTCTTCAAGGTACAGTGTGATCCAAAGCTGCTGTCTGAAGGTGGTATATAAGATAAGCATTCTTATTTGTAAAGCCTTATTCACAAGGAGTGTTGCATTTTGCATAGTTACTGTCTCAAATGGAAATTGAATATTGAATATCAGCTTGCTTGTTTTATGAAAACAAATATGCCAAACTCAGCATGAATTTCTTGGTCTTATAAAGTACCCTAACAATTACATACCTTTTGTCTTATCCATAAACTGTATGGTAAGTTTAGAAGAGAGCAGCCATTTTATTTATTTTATTTATTTATTAAACCAATTTATATAGCTGCCTATCTCACCACAGGCAACTCTGGGCGTCATACAACAAAGCTAAAAACAATAAATACATTAAAAATATAAAAATCAAAATAGAACAGAGAATAAAAGGATGTTAATGGAATGTATCTATGAAGGGGAGGGTGATGTAGTGTACTGCAATAGAGAGCAAGGCTATCAGGAAGGAGGGACTGCAGAGAGGGAAAGGAGACAAAAGATAACACAGTCCGGAGTTGGAGCATGGGAACTGTAAGAGGTAGAATTTCCTAGGGTATATCCACTAGCTGAAGTAGTATAGATGTAGTCTGGCAAGATTCTGTCTATATGGTGTAAGCGATAAAAGAATTAAATTTGGATGAACTGTTTCCTTGCTTTCTTGGATTGGGCCTGACGTTAAAAATAAGGCAGCCACCTCACTAATTCCCCCATCCCCTGGGGTCCCCAGGCCTGCTAGCATAACCAGGTCTTCAGGGACCTCTGTAAGCTCAACAATGACAAGGCCAGCCTCACCTCAGGGGGGAGAAGATTCCTCAGCGTTGGTGCCACAGCAGAAAAGGCCTGCCACCTAGAGCCTGCCAAATGTAGCTCCCTAGGCGACAGAACTCATAACATGCCCTCTCTGCTGGATCTGGTAGGATGGACAGATGAAATTGGGGAGAGGTGGTCCCTCAGATACCCGACCCCATGCCATGAAGGGTTTGAAGGTCAATACCAGCGCCTTGAATTGGACTCGGAAACAAACTGGTAACCAGTGCAGCTTGTGAAGCAGAGGTGTAACGTGTGTTCTGTTAGAAACGCACATAACTGCTTGTACCGATGCATTTTGCAACATTTTCTGAGATGTTTATATGCAATAAGTTTAAAATTGGTTCTCTCTGTTACCTCTATATAAGCTGCTAGTAGAACTATAAATATAGTAATACTACTGTATTATCATGAACGTTTTGAAGATAACCATTTATCTTGGCAATCATTACATTTCTCATTTCTTCTTAGAGCTTCAAACTTTAACTATGGTTAACCATAGAGCTTTGATATATTACCCAAAAACATAAACCTCAACATTTGAGTTTTTCTGTAGGTCCTAAGTTCTTATGAGACGCTGCCTTTTAATATTATCTTACATTATATTCTATAGCTATGATCTGAAAAATGGAAGAACAATATACAAACATAAACATGGAATAGTTGGGTTTATGACCTTGGCCTCATTATATTTTTGTTGTTTCCCAAGGAAGCAGCTATGTGTTAGTTTTATGTTACTTCATGAGACAAATATGAAATTATATGGATGCCACAGAGTAAAACTGAGTTTGTAAACTGTACATCCATGAATTGCTTTGGAATTTTTTTTAATTTAAAACACTCAATATACTAGATTTCAGCTTAACAACCTCCCATGTTAGCTTACAGTATTATGAAACCTGAAGTAATTGTAAACTGGTAAACTGAACCAGCAAATCAAAAAATAATAAAACTTTCCACACAAGAAAAGTAAGTAGATTAAAATGCCTTGTTAATTAAAGCTGAACTGGGGAAAAAACCCTAAGATTTAATCCCAGATGAATTTTTCTAAAGAGAACATGAAAAAGATGCCACAATGAAATTGGTTCACCCTCTGGATAAACAGCAACCATTAATCAGGCCATTATTCATAAGAGTTGTTAATATTAAGCAAAGGCCCTAACACATTGAGCCAATCCACATTATTCAGGACTCCGACATCAAACTTTCTGAACAATATAGTGTGCATGTAGCATTCTGTTAGTCCTCTTGAATCGTTGCCGCCTCTTATGGCTATATTGGAACCTAATACCCTTGTTTTTAAAACAACTATTGAAGATCTACATATGGGGTGAATTTAAGGCAACTGGTGTCAAAATTACGTTGTGTAGAGTGCATCAATTTGAAGCTGGATTCCCATTAAAAAGTAGCAGATCAGACTGCTCCAAATATATAGTTTAGGAGCCCTGAGGGTAGTAGTACTGAAATTGTGTGATACCTTTACAGTTTGTGGTTGTATTGTTCCATTCCAGTGATATCAGTGTTCTGTGAATATTATTTATACACAACGATTTTTGGTTTTGTTTGCTTCACAGTGAGAAAAATAAACCTTTTATGAGCCTGTGTATATGTGTATGATTTAAGGTTTACTTAATTGAAAGAAAACAAGCTGAAAAGAGCCTCACTGTCTTCTATAGCTTGGAAAATAAGCATCAAGGCAATGGAAGGACAGAGTTCAGTTTTGCTTTATTCTCTTTGTGAACCTGTTTCCTTACATGTTTTTAATTGGAAATATACCTACCCCTGCCTAAGGAAGCTTTCTTCCCACTTGGAGAAGAGCTATTGTAAGAATTTCCATGTCTGTTGAGGGCACAGAAGTTCTTCTAGATTATGGTAAACAGGATTTGGCTTGTATGCTTCTATAATCAGGCTGACTTGAACTGAAACAGAGATTGCTCTACTGCGGTGCCAGGCTTCGAGCAATACCAACTGTTAAATAATAAACAGACCCTGGTTATTGGCAGCTTCTTCTCCAGTCCTGACAAATGGAATATCCATTTTCTGGGTCTCCCTGCCTGTATGTATGTGATACACCCTAGTGTCTATATGGAGGTCAGAATGGCACAGAGGCATCAGCCTAACTCTAATCTGCTTAGTTTATTATTCTCTCAGGACTTTGGCTGATATAGCAAACATGCAGTGCCTTGGCAGCAATAACTGTACTGTCATAGCAGATAATATTACAGACTTGCTTAATGCCTAGGATAATTGTTTTTCCTGTCCTCATTTTCTCCTTTTGTTTGTGGATTTTTTCTTTGTTTTCTTTCTTTTTTTGATCAGGTTCTTAATCAGACCCCCTTCCCCTTTTTTTTGTTATGAATTAAAAATAATAATGCTTAAAAAGGTTTAGTCTGCTTATTGGTGAAATTAGACTTGCTGTCATCTTACATTAGGATGTTTGATATGCTATTGCTTCAAGGATGGTGCAAGTGTGGATAGGAAAGAGTGAAAATGTTGTGTCTGTTCCTTCCTACGGTTCGAAATCCTACATCACAGCAATGATTTTGTATATTTAGTGCAGAACATGACTAGCATCTTTTTTTTAATTTACTTTTACAGAGACAAATTGTTCAAAATAGTAGAAAATTGCAATTCTTCTTCATGAAAAATTGTTCTCGTGTTATACCATCAGATTTGCTACCATTATACCTATATAGCTATTCATTGATATGAATTGTTGTATGATGCAGCTTTAATAATCGCAAAAGGTTGAAGCAGGAGAAAACAAAAATAACTAATTTTGTTAAAAATGAGACATTATTTTCCAGCACTTATGTTGCATGGTAGAATAATATGTGGACATTTTAGGATGCTAGATCATTTTTGAGGGCCTTCCAGCAACCTTAGAAATTTGGCTCTTTAGTGTGTGTACTGCAGTCAGATGGAGGCAATCATTTAAAAATGAATTTGTATTTTCAAGTGGAACAAAGACTTTTGTGGCACCATAAAGAAGCTAATAAACTGATATACACCAGTTTAGGAATAAATATAAACCTAATTGTTTTATAGTACACAAAATATTGTGGAGAACATGAAAAGAGAATGAATCTTGAGCCAAATATTACAGCCCTCAAACTTTGAAAATGCTATATAGTACAGTATACATTATAACTTGGCGTACACTTACAGTATCTCTAGTTTTAGAAAGCACTCTGCTGGATTACTTACACAATTCGTCTTCCTTATTGTTCTACTCCTGTGCAGATTATCCATTCCTGGTTCACATTAATTGAGATTCTTGTCAATCCATATTAAATAATGAATGTAGGTGCTTCTCTATGTCATGTTAAGGAGCCTCATGACATCCTGTAGTTCCTGGTTTAATTGTTTACCTAAATGCAAAGTTGTACTTAATGTCAAACCTAAGTAGAGATTGTACAAAAGAGTTGGTCTTAAATCCTGTTCCTTAAATCATAACTGTATTGTGTGTGTTTGTAGGTGTCTGCAATCTGTCTGTCTGTCTAATATATATATATTGTATGTTTATCGTATATCTATATCCATAGATCTAAATCTATCTATATACTACTAAAAATTTTGTGTCTGTTACCTGGGCGAAACGGTGCATTACAGGGCAACAATTTTTGAACCAAAGTACCTCAAATCGGCTAACTTACAGAATGTGTCAAAAATTGGGGACTCCCATGAGATTGAAATTTGGGGAACTTGTGGCTGCTTCACCTCTGCTGTGCTGCTGTGCCGCAGTGGGCTGCCCAGGTCACATGATCATCATGGGCATATCCCCGACCTCTTTACCACCTCCCTCTCTCCCCTGTGCCCAATTGGCTGGCGGCAAGGTCTGACAGGCAAGCAGTGATTGGCAGCTTTGGAACCAAGGCCAAAATTTGAAATCTTTTAATGGCAGTGGGCATTGGAAGGATAAGGGAGCGACTTGGATGCCTGCTGGCGAGGTAGGGCTTGCTGGGGGTTGCTGGCCGTTGATGGGTGAGCCCTCTTCCTCCCTTGAGGGAGGGGGCCCTTGGGGACATGCCGGAATGGGGAGGGAGGGTGGTATTCCTCACAGTCCATGGCTCTCTTTGTTCCACCTCTCCACAGCAAAGTGGCAGGCAGTTCCATGGGTCAGTTAAGGAGGAGAGGAGGCTTCATGGGCCTCCTGAGGGTCATGAAGGGAGGGCAAATGGCAAAGCCTATATTATATGTGGAAGAGGGAGGGAGGGAGGAAGGAAGGAAGGGAGGAAGGGTTGGTTGGTTGGTTGGTTGGTTGGTTGGTTGGTTGGTTGGTTTCTGATGCTCCCTTCCAGCTTCCCACAAGCGAAGTTGATGGGGAGCTGGTTGCAAGTTGCTCCCACTCCCACTGCTTTTTAGCTCTTGGTCATTCTCTTTCACTGTTTAGGCAAAGAAATATCTCTGAAACAATGACCCAGTGGATCACGGGTTGTCTAGTATGCTATGAATCTATATGCTTGCTATATTTAATGACCTATATAGTCTGTACTTCTGCAGTATTGTGACTACATATAGCTTGAGACACTAAGCAGAACTATACAACAAAAACATCAATCTATGAGATAATATTGCTGTCTGCAGAAGATAGTGATATGTAAAGCTGTATCTTTGTTTTCCGCTGGCTTTAGGGATCTGTTCTTTTAACTTCCATATGCAATTCAAGTTACCACCTATAAAGCTTCCATGGCACAGGGCTCAGTTACTGGCAGGACTGCCTATTTCTAAATGAATCTGTCCATCCCATTAGATTTGACAGGATGGATGTGCTCCGGATCCCTTCTATAAAACAGTGTCATTTGGCAGGACTCATAAGGAATTCTTCTCTGTCTCAGTGCCTGTCCTTTAGAACAGTATGCCACCCCACCAAGATTTGGCTGGCCTCACCTTGCTGGTGTTTTGTAAAGCCATAAAGTCATGACTTTCCCTAGGCAGTGGTGGATGAGCCTTTCCGTAATGGTTGGATACTAAATGACTGTAAGCTGGCCTTAATTGCATCACACTTCCGTTTGTTTTATCTGTTGGTTTTTGTATTTAGTTTTAATCTTATCTTAGCCTCCCAGAGTCAAAATTTGCAAGCTGGACAGCCATATAACTGGATTGAATAAAGAAATGAACTGTAAATTTTGATATAGAAGGGAATACTTTCTGTTTTTTAAGTCAATAAGGTTTACCATTTGTCAGTCTAATGTATAGAAGTGTGGACCACATACCTGCAATTTTTTTTTTTAAGTTACTTCTGGAGGTAATTTTTGATATAGACATTCACCCATCCTGCTCTTAATTTATTTGTACATTGATTTAGTATCAATAAACAATACTTGAGGGATAGGAATAGGGAAACTACAAGTATTTAAATATATGAAGCAACATCTTGAGAAAGGGATGAATCTTCATCATACTCAGCCTGATCTCAGGTCTTGCAGATGATCCAAAACAATACCATGGCTGAAATAAGTCATTCAGATGATTTAATAAATCATTAACCAGGTAAATGGGAAAAAAGTGGAAAGAACTAGAAAAGAGAAAAAAAGAAAAGGAAAAGTTATAAAGAATTGGTTTCCAATCTTTTTAAAAGCAATTACAAATGCATTTATATTTTACCCTCTCTCTCTAAGGTTAAAACATAATTTCCTTATTAATTTCATTCCACGTATTAACATAATTATTCTGCTATAACATACAATTCATATTAGTCATAGTAATACCCAAGTATTTCACTTTTCTCTCAGTCTTAAAACCAGTTTTTTTCCATCAATTCTTTTAGCTCTTCCATCCTCATGTTTTTTTTTGTTAACATCTTTGTTTTCTCATTATTTAAATTTTAAATCCAGCTAACACACCAAAATCCTTTAATTTTTCCACTAATATTTCTATTCCTTCCAAAGAATTTTCCAAAATATCACCAAATCATCTACAAATGACCATAATTTATGTTTCCCTTTTAAACCTCACTCCAGCAATTCTTTCGTCTTATCTTCTGTCTCTATTTAATACTTCCAGAACTAAGAAGAATAACACTGGTGACAAGGGGCATCCTTGTCCCTTCCTGTATCTCACAAAGTTTTGTTATTTCTCCATTTACAATTATCTGTGCCTTTTGTGAAGTATAACTCAATTTTACCAATTTAATAAAGTTCTTACCAAAATCTATCTTCCAAAATTTTAAACAAGAAACTCCAATTGAAATTGTCAAAGGCCTTTTCTGCATCTAGAAAGATCAATGCAGCTTGTTTTTCATTATGTTGTTGTAAGTATTCCAAAATGTCCAATACATTTCTACTATTATCTCTCAACTGTCTTTTGGATAAAAACTCGCGTTGATCTTAATGAATAAAGTCCTGTAAAACAATTTCCATCCTCTCCACTAAAATCATTGTAAATAACTTATAGTCATTATTCAATAATTATATCAAGCAGTTCCATTCCCAAGGTCTGTCTTTAAGTCGAATTTGTATGTAAGCTGGAACAGTATTATAGTATAATACTATATAAGTAGTAGTATGTAATGAACTTGAACCATTGTCTATTTCATTCGAATCACTGTGTATTTAATTCAAATTTTGCTACAGTAGGCTCCATTATTAACTATAGATCATCTGTAACCTAGGCATTCTTAACCAAGGACTACCTGTATTTGATATAATGGTAAACATTCATTCTTTATACCTGAGCAAGTTCACATAATGCAAAAAATAGACATCCTCTGCAACACAGTGGGAAAGATAATTAAGATAATGATCTCTTTCTTGAGTAGAATGCTGTATGTGTCTCAATCTTAGAACTGCCTGAGTGATTTTCAGAACTGCTTAGTCTAGGATTTCCAAAAAGGGTTTGGATATATGATTATGACTGCTTTGTATGCAACATCCAGCCCTTTTGGTCCATAGTATTTCAGTATATGGCATGGGACCAGGTCATTTGAGGGACTGCTTCTCCTTGGTTACATCTACTCATTCCATCAGGGCTGGCAGCAGAGGCATGTTATGAGTTCTGTCTCTGAAATAGTGTCATCTGGGGGGACCCAGGAAACCCTTTTATGCTGTGCTGTGGCATCTGCCCTGTGGAGCATCATCCCCCCAGAACGTATATTGGCCCTGACCCTCACAGCCTTTAGGAAGGGCCAGAAGACATGGCTCTGCTGCCATGCCTGCGGGTCTGCCAATGGTAGGGAGCTTTTTCAATGGCTGTGTTGAGCTGAAGTAAGGATGGATTCTGAAGCTGATAATTATTATTTTTTGTTTTAAAATGATTGATGGTTTTATATGTTTGTACATTGGTTTTTTTATTTGTTTTTATTGGATTGTTACTTTTACCTATTGTGAGCCACCCACAGTCGCTTAGATAAGATGGGCGGCCATACAAATTGAAATAATAATAATAGTCAACTACAGTAGAATCAGGTTAATTTTTAAAATATAAAAATAGATTTTACAGCTAATTTTGTGTTTAAATGCAACAATCTTGCTTGAGTCTTTTGAAATAGATTACTAGGTAATTCTCTATATGATGATAGTGATTCTGGTCTCAGAGAGTACTAATTTTTCCCAGGTAAAGCTATTACTATATAAATACAATTACTTTCCCAGTCTTTATCTGAGCATGATCAAGAAATGAGAATAAAAGCAATATAGGAGCATACCAGTTTCTAGCCCATGAACTCCAATCCATTACTGCATTTCTCAGAAATGGATTGTTTATCCCTGTTGATGCAGATAGTTCAGATAATAAAATGGAATGACTTCCAGCTACAAGGACTGAGAGAGTCATTCCACTGAGTTGATGGGTTATAATGAAAGTTAAGTTAGGCAATTGCTAAAGTCATTTGTATTCAGTTTGGGCTATTAAAAAATATTAGCTTGGATTTTGCATTATTGACTTCTAAAATTGCTGCCTCCTCAAATTCCATAAGCATATTGTTCAGGTCCAGGATCACCTCCCATGAGTTAGAGAAAATTAATAAAACATCATTCATAAATAAGATTATAACATGATTCTTTTTATTAATCATGAACCTTTTCACCTTATTCTGAATGGAGTTAGCAAGGATTTCAATGACTGTTACAAATAGTAGAGGTGAGAATTGACAGCCCTGCTTAGTATCGCTATGCAGTTCAATTGATAGAGAGTCAAAAGCATTTGAACAGATCACAGCAGTAGAGGTGCAGTATAATGACTAGATTATGTTCATGTTTTTTCTCCAAAGTTCAGTTTAGTCGACAATTTGTGTAGAAAGGACCATTCTAATCTGCCGAAAGCTTTGAAAGAATCCAAAGGGAACAATGAAATAAGAGTTTTGCAAAAGTTGCTATGGTGAATAATAATCAAAATCTGCCATACTGACTCAGCTAGCTGTCTATTCAACATAAACCAGTCTGATCATTGCACATGTATTTTACAATAAATAAGAAATGGAATCTGTTTGCTAGTACCACCATTAAAAGTTTGGCACCTTAACTGAAAATAATGATAGAACTAAGAATCCATAGATAGAAGATTCTTACTCACTTTAAATATATTACATCTTGTTCTCAAGCTCTAGATCATACTACTACTTAAAATGTTGTTAGCTAGGCTCTTTAGATGAGAGAGTAAAATGTTGCTAAAATATTTATAAAATATCTTTTCAAAGCTATATTTGCCACTTTTTATTTTTCATAACTTTAATTTGGTATATTTCTGTTACAAATGTTACTTTACATAGTTTGAAATACGTTATTTTGGTGAGCTTCTTTGTCCACTTAAGTTTTGCAAATTTTATGTAGGAAGACTTTTTTAATATGTAAATTAAAAAACATTATTTTTATATTGGCTGTGTGATCGAATTATATACTGTATTGGATACATACAGAAAAATCCAAGGAAATAATACAAAATATGAAATGTAATGTCATACTGGTGATTATTACAACATGTGGGAAGTTATATTAATTATTTTTAAGTGAGAAACTAGTCATAGGTCAGGTTTAGTTTTTGTAGATGTTATATGATTTGGTAACTAATTAGGCTATGTATATATGACAATTTAACTTTAAGGAAGCTGCACCAAAAATATTGAACCTTCATGGGTTTAAAAGTTTTGCCATTTTCTTTTTTTAAAGTTGTATTTTCCTCAGGAGAAAAAGAATAACTCCAACAGGAAAGGGAAACCCATTTCTTTCTTTTTTTAAACTTACATTTGATTGAAGGAAAATAGATATATTGTAACAAAATAAACAGAAGCATATAATAAATGAAAATGGAGCTATAAACACACAAAGTAGCTCTTTTTGATATGAGAAAATATATGTTCGTGAATCCAAGACCATCTCCTGTCAACAAAAGAGGAGGGAGGTTATCATGTTTAAGGAAGTTATTTTAATCTATAGTCTGTTATCAGTTTATTTTCACATGTAACCTTTTAAACAATGCCAAAAATTTAGTCCTCTGGATTGTTGTTATCTGAATACCCAAATGTTCCCCAGTGTTTATCAGCTTCCATTCTCTCTATTATTCCAGTCACTATAATATAGAATAGAATGAAGTAGAAAAAATATGAAAGTATGAATAAACTTTCAAGATTTGAGAATGGTATATATGTATGTATTTCTCAGTCAGTAACTGGATTGTCAGGACATATATGTATGGCCAAGAGTGTCCATTAACACTTGTTATAGCCAGGTGGTTTTGCAAGTATTGAAGGAACTTCAAGGTACGCCATCAAATACCCATCCTTCCACTAGGCACAAAGAGAATGCATGCATAATTGCCACAGAATGCTAAAATGTCACCAGTTTTGTTTTTTTTTTCCCTGCCATAAGTAAAAATAGAATAGCAACTAATAAAGTTCAGGAGCAAGAAAAAACATCTGTGGTACCCTGGGAGGTCAGCTTAATTAGTTCACAAGTGCAAATAAAATATCTGATTATCTGTTATTCCTTCTTACCTATATAAATAATTATCATATAATTCACTTTTTTTGCTTCTGTTAGCACCTGGACTTTAATCCTATTGATATAATCAACTATAATTCTTCACTCCTTACTCAAAACCACCCAGTCCTACATTGAACTTTCCTGTTGTCCTTAAATGCTATACTTTGTCCTTTATCAAATATGAGATTTCAGATCTTGCACAGTATTAATTTCCCAGGCTCTGTGTTTAACTATCTACGTTCTAGAAGTAGCAACTGAACACTAGGACAGTGAATATATGGCTAATGTTTCATTCAGTATCAGTACTATAAGTTACTATGCAGGGTTGGCACAACAAAAACCATAGAATTTTTAAAATCCGTTTAATCGTTTCTGATTCTCAGAGACTACCTGGACAAATCCCTGCAGTTTCTTGGTAAGGTTTTTCAGAAGTGGTTTGTCATTCCCTCTTTCCTAGGGCTGAGAGAAAGTGACTGGCCCAAGGTCACACAGCTGGCTTTGTGCCCAGGCGGGACTAGAACTCACGGTCTCCTGGTTTCTAGCCTGATGCCTGAACCACTACACTGAACTGGCTCTCAGCATTTTAATTTATTTTAATAATAAATTGCAGTGTTTTACTACAATATTTTAATTTACATTTTTATTATTTTTACATAATTTAAGCTATAGTATTTTAATTTATAGCAGGGACATGATTATACCTATGTTTACATTGATAAAATTTTCAATAAATTTAATAATCTAGAAATATAAAACTTATGATTGAGGTTTTTTTTGGTATTGGGGTTCTAAACTGTAAACTAGTATCAATAATTACACACTTATTATTATTTGTCATGGTTCACCCAGTACCGTAGATGGATTTTGAAATTTGGTTATGCTTGGTGTATTACGCTGTGAGCAAATGAATGTTTTTTTTAAAAGAGTGATCATGGCAGCCTTTAATAGCTTGCGTTTGGAAGTGCTGTGTGGATGAAAGTAAAATTCAATTAAAAAATTGAGAATAAACCTAGAAATTTGTTTTAATATTTTAGGAATTAGCATTTTAGTTGTTTTAAAGTTTAAAGTTAAGAATTGTGATTTCATATTTATGAAATCTGTTTGGTTTTTCAAGCCAAGGATGATTGGTAAACAGGAGCAATATCAGTTTACAGACAGTCTATATATGTATAAGTGTGTGTGCATGCAGGTGTGTATATATAAGTATACATATACTCATATTTGTATGCACACATCTATATAATGCACAAAAAGAATGAAAAAAAGTGGCACCAATTTATTTTGCATACTTTTGCCAGTTAAATAAATGGCTTGCAACTATCTGAATTAGGTTATTTATTTATTTATTATTAATTTGTTTATTTAGTGCAACCCAACTTAATACTGACTATTGAGCCTAAATCTCCCATTTTTGTAAATAAGGTTAAAGTATATATCTATAATTAAACATAATTAACAAATTAATGGTGAGGTAACTGGAATACAGTAGATGTGAATTTCAAGATTTATGTAGTGAAATGAACCAAATCTATGAAGACACTTGAATGAAGTAGATCTAGAGTTCAGTGTGATTCATTAATTAATATCCATATTGCAGTGTACCTTCATGCAAGGCAACAAGAAGATGAATATATCTTCTTCCCACTCCAACATGAACCCATTATTCCCCATTTGATTGATATGATAAACTATTCATACCTTAATGTGATTGTGCTGAGAAGGCATACCATTCGGTTTACCAGCTCAAAGTCATATTCATACCCCCATCCTTTCCTGTACAGTCGTTGAGATTAATATGTAGTGGAAAATTCAAGTAGAAGTTTAAGTGGCTCTGAAATGTATTCAGATGAAAGACTTTTCAAACCATGTTAGCATGAGTGAAGCACCTCTCTAAAGCTGTATGCATGTACATGTACCTCCACAAACAATACTTCTGCTGGAACCGCCAATAAATGTGCAAGCATTCCAACAGATGCAGCTATTTTAAAAAGAAAGATGTTTAGCTTGTGCTAGCCTGCATTATTAAGCATCTCTTTTGAAGGTTTCTCAGATCGCTATATTGTTAACATGACATGCTATTGATATTTCTAGAATTTCGTAGAGGGTGAAATTAAGTGAAAAATTTGACAAAAGACAAATTTTGGACTGTGGCTCAGCTGTTCGATAATTTATATACATGGCACTGGCTATCTACAGCTAAAATTTGAGTTCAGATTGTAGTCACTATTTCCTCAATTAAGAATATTCTTTGTTCCTCACTTGCTTTATATAAAAAGAGAAAAAAACACACAAGGGGTGAAACAAAAAGAAGAACAAACACTACTAGTTAAGTAGGCGGCCCCAACTGTGTGAGGTAAGGTATGTTCGAGTTCCAAGAAAATAGCATGGGACAACTGTGAGGTGTTGTACATGTCGGTGTGCCCCAGCTGTGTGTTTGATTGCTGTTTTGTTGATATTTTGTTGTTTGTATTGTAATTCTGCTTTTATTCTTGTATGCTGACCAAAGTTGCAGTTTTGTGACTTGGACGGCCATATAAATGCTATAAATAAATAAAACAATATTTTCTATGCATAATAATTTATGACCATTTATTTATTTTGCTGCTGTTTAATTATTATCAGTATCTCCCTTTGCAATGTCCTTTTCACTTGAAGGTATTGCGGGTATGGCATGCTATATTTTTCTCTATTAAGCTACAGAAATTCCTTAAACCCACACTCCTTCCTTCTTCAAAAAATGTGGTGAGAATAAAATGAGAATAATTATGACTATACAGTTACAGCTTTCCTGAAAGACAAGATAATTCTGAGAGAAATTGCTAACAAAACCAGTAGTGTTTAATAAAAGTATGAGGCACTGTCAAACCAGAAATTAAAACAAAGGATAAATAAAGATTTTAATGCCACTGAAGGCCAGCTGAAAAGCAATTACCTGTGTGAACAGGCAGTAGAGTTATTTAAATATATATTTGGTACCAACAAAGAAACATCTTGTATGTTACTAGAAAAGTGATGCTATCATTAATACAAAAGGAAGATGTTCCCTCACTTTTTGTAAAATAGATGGGACAAGCAGTGTAACAGCAAGCTGGAAAGGAGCAAGTAGGATCTACGCTGTGTACATGCACAAGTGCCAGATTTATACGAATTATACATATTATATTATGCCTCCATCAGTTTATTTGATAGCCTTTCTTTAAATAATTCATGGAGAGAACTGATCACTTCATAATGCCACAAACTCACAGCAGGCAAAACTAATTTTACACAATATGAAAACAGATTTTATTTATTTAAGAGTAATATTTAAAAACAACAACTTTTTTGACACCAGCTGCTGAGAAATAAATAGAATATTTTATGACAAAAAAAATATATAAATGTGTTAAAAGCTGTTCAGAACAGACTGATGGTTTTCAATTGACAGATATATTTTAAAAAATCCAAAATTGGTCAGTCAGAAAATTAACTCCTAAGAGTATGATCAACAGGATTTTTTTTTTTTTAAAGTCCCGTGCCATGAAGAGCATAAGGAAATATACGACATGCAGGAAGTAAGTGGCGTGTGTAGAGGGGGGATAGAGTTTTCATTCTGTGCTACAGAGAAGAAAACGTTACTGTGTCTCCTTTCTCAAATCACAGTTAGATCCCAGCAGCATCCTTAAAGTTATTTTAAAGGAGCTGCAAGAAAAAAAATATTTTTAAAATGTTTAAATTTAATGCAATGTTTGTCTTGTCCTGGGAAGCAGCTTTGGGACAGCATTTATCTTAATATCCTGGTTGGCTCTCAGTCTAGTGAATGTTGAATGTTGAAGGAAAAGGAATAGAAAAAGGAATACATTTTTTTTTTTAGAAGAAAGGCAATGCACATACATTATCTGATCTATCACTTTTCAGTCAATAGACACAGTGAAGTTAATACAAAGGACATCTCATTGTTAACATAGTTTGTTTCATTTTGTTTAGCATTACATTCTTTTACTCACAAATTTACAGTGATACAGGAAAGTTGAATATAAAAGTGTAAAATTTGTAGGTATCAGCAGAAGCTTATTTGCTTTGTTATAAATGCTATATTCTATGTTTTAAAATGTATAGATGGGATATTTTTGTGTAATGTTAATCCTCCTTATTGAAGAAGGTGGTATTCCAGCAACAGCAACCTAGTCATTATGCCAGCCTCAACACTAAGCTGCAGCCTCTGATATCTGCTGTGTTGTACCATATGGATATTTAAATGGAAAAAGGCACTTCCATGTATACATTTGCTGGCATTTACCCAAGCAGAATGGGGCCTGATGCACATAGACCTTTGTGCTTATTGCAGGACATCAAAAATCATCATATACAGGTCCATACTATATTGCTAGTGATCTGTTGCAGAGATGTATAGACAAACTGTTGGGTAATTATGGGACTTATTTCCACAGACTGCTATATATGTTTATGCAATAACTTTTGAACTGTCTTGGCATTTTAGGAACCAGGTAACATGCTGTTATGTGCTCCAATAGACATGACATCACTATTTTTATGTTTTGTAATTTGGTCATGTACCAATTACACACATGCTTATGTTAAATTCAGAAACATTACATCAGTGATTCTTATTGTCTTATCACCCCTTTAAAAATGTGGTAATGGAAAGAAACATGGTGGAAGTTGCAAGGACGTGATGATTAATAATGCACACATGATTACAACTATGAAATTTAGTTGAGCCTCACTTTATTTCCCTGATCAATCAATAGTGAAAGTAATTCTTGATTATTTTGTCATGCTTTGCCTTCTGTTTATCTCTGAACTCTTTTACCATGTTTTTATAAATGAGGCACATCTATAGATGCTTGCTGACATTGGTAAATATATGCCTAAAATATATTTCGTTCTGTATAGTTATAGTTAAATCACTTCAAAGTCCTAAAGGCCCTGCGGTCTTGTCTCTAGAGGGTTGAAGGTCAGCAGTTGCAGGCAGTTTTATAAAGCATACTCGGGTGCATGTTTATAAAAGAGGTAGTGCCAGGACCAAAACCAGGGCCGGAACAAAAAAATCAGTATCTCACTAAAGCACTTTGTGCTTTACTAAAGCAGGGGTGCTCACTAAAGCAGGGGTGCTCACTAAAGCACCCACATTTTGCCATTCTCACAGATTAATAAAAATCTCCTGAGTTGATCACTTATTATTTTGCTTTGTTAATGATTTGAGCCAATTTTTAAAACCACCAGAAAATTCGCAGTCTTTAATGTATTAATTTTTGACATAACTCTGCAGTATCCAAATGTTTGTGTGGGTGTACCTACTCTACATGCTTTCTTTTCTGTAATTCCCCAGCATATTATTTTTAAAAACAAAAGTAGCCCCAATATTTTTTCTTCTTTCATGCAAGGTTTGTATTGATTTTGCACATATTTGTAAATAAATTCTACCCTTGTATTAACTTTTAAGTTTGGAAGGACAGGCACCAATAGATTTAGTTGCTTCTGTTGTGTACAGTTGAGTCCACTTCAGTGGATCATAGTATTTCATGTGTTTTTTTTTTAATTCCTGCTTGCAGTCCAGTAATAGCAATTGCTTGAGTTATAATTACTTTTGGCTTCAGGCAAACCATAAATGTTTCCAGGCAATTTGCTGTGAAATTTGACAGCACTTTTGATTGTCCTTATTTGTACCAATATTAAAGTAATGTTTTTCCCCTTTAGCTGATAGCATCCAATGCAGCTGCAAGGTGTGTATTATTTATTATACTTTGCCAACCATTACATGGAAGGTAATGTCAGGTAACCAGTAGTGGGTGGAATCAAGAATAGTGACTATTAGTTATTTAAAGCTGTTGCGGGCACCTTTGCTTCCTTCAGCTCCTGGTTAGGCTGGTCTTCCCCATTCTGTGGTTGTCCCACTGAACAGTTATATGCAGCAGCACTGTGGTTGTGGTCACAATAGTGCTCAGCTGCTCAACCAAGAGTATTGTAAGCACATTCACTCTCTAGCCCTCTACCTATTACCTCTGAAACATAGTAATCTGGAGGCCAGTATTTGGTACCTATTTAGAAGAGGAGAGGAGGGAGAAATTTTAAGTAAAAATGCTACTTTTGACTCACCACCCTTAATTATTTCTATTCCCTGTTTCCCCCAACATTATTCACTTCAAATTACAACATAATGGAATGTGGAGAACACACACACAAAATGACGGAGAGAGTCCTGCAGCCAGACCCATCATGTTATTTGATTAGCAGATGTTTTTCTTACTGACATTCAGTCACTTTATCTATGCTGCATACGCATAATCAGGACACCAGCGAGTCAGAACAGAGGCAATAGAGGCAGGATAGAAATGAGCAAGGGGAGCAAAATATGTCATGCCTGTGTAGTTTTCTTCTGACTCAAGTGTGGTGCATAGAACTCTACAAGAAGAAGGAAAGGCCCCCCCCAAAAAAACAACTTTGCCCTTTTATGTATTGTAATGATTTTTGTGATTGATGTCATTCAGGAATTAAAACTTTATTCTGAGTTCTTTATATATATGGCAAGATATATTTCACAACAATAATACTGCTGTCTAACCAGTACACCTCTGAGCTATGGTTCTAAATGCCTTGTTGTAGTTATGCAATTTGTGGACCAATCCCTTTTAAACTAGCATTTCAAAAGCATATAATTTAAGGAATATTTTTAATAATAAATCAACATATAAGGTATCCATTTGTAAAAAAAAAAATCAATGTGGCATGTTCATCTTTATTAGAGTAATGGAAACATGGTAACTGGCAGTAACAATAACTTATTCTCCTAATGTGCTAGTTATTAGACAACTGTACATGTGTCCTGCAAGCACAATAGTCATATTTCTAACAGTCCAGGTGGGTTGTAAAAGTTGTCATTCTGAGTTAGCAAAATTCCAAGTGGAAGAATTTAACATTCAAATAAAAACCTGGCCTGAAAAATGTATTTATCTACATCAGTAGCAGATGTATCTCTGCTTTGAAACAAGACAAATAAATTATGAAGATTGCACCTAGATGGGAGGTAAAAGGGATCCAATATATTTGAAAATGTTACTGTAAATTCAGATTGTTGGATTATATTTTGGGATAAAGTACATAGTTTTAAGGAATTTGAACAGATTGCATATGGCCTGATAAACAGCATTTATAACTAATTCTGTATTAGACCAAATAGGATAATTATATAATATCTTCTCAGAAGTAAATCCTAGCAAATTCATTGGGAAGAGATGAAGAAAAGGCCGGCCCTCATCCTTTCAGCCTTCCGGAAGGCCATCAAGATCTGGCTCTTTACCGAGGCACAGGGGTAGAGTGAGGATGTTTGGGGTTGGTTGTTGGGGCATCCCAAGGGGATGACTGAGGGGATGGGTTTTAGTTCTGTTTATAGTTTTATGATTTTTATAACTCAGGGTTTTTATTGTTGTTATAAGCCACCCAGAGTTGTGTTTTAAGATAAATGGCCATACAAATCTTTTAAATTAAAAACAAAAAAACTTTACTCATTTATTTACTTTAGTCAATTATATTTTGAAAAGGAAGTTTGCATATTGATATATTAAAGAAATTTTTATTTTATTAAACTTTATAAGGGATAAACTCTGCAGCCTGCAAGTTATAAGAATGAACTTTCCCTCCCCTCATTTTCTGTGTCCCCGAAATAATAGCAGAATAAGGCAGGTCTGTCGCTTCTTTATACATGTTACATTGCTGGTTATTACTGATACTTTATTTTCAAATTTAATTCTAGCTGGTAAATATTTATCCTAACACATAATGTTTTTAAATAACTTTTGAATCACCCAGCTATCAGTGACAACTATAATGATCTAAATTTTCAGAAAAAATCTAAAACCTTAAGCTACTTGTAACTAGGGATATATTTGACTCACTGTACAATAAGCCAAGCACTTGGTTGTTATGTTAGTGTTTTAATTGTGTTGCCCCCCCCCAATTTTTTTTTATTTCTTTTTCCTAAACATATTGTAGGCTACCTGTGAGCATTTTTAGAGATTAGTAACTGTAGTAGTGTTACTGCTTTGTTTCATTCATTTGGTAGTGAGCAATGCCAAGTAGGAGAATAAACTTTAAAACCTGTTTAGCTGCACATGGGTTCTTTATTTAAAAAGCATAAGTGTTCCCTTTCAGTTCATTTTTAGATGAAGAGTTCATGTGCAAAATCAAAAAGGCTTATTTTCTTCTAAAAATGAAAGGCTGCTAAATCGCTAAAAATCTCAGTAACATAGGGTAAATGTTAAAAAACAAACAATGACTGTATACCTTCCAGTGTAATGAAAATGCTATCCTAAGCAAAAGCATAATGGAAATGCACTTGGATATTCTTGGAAGTTGTATTTGTACCTTCTAGAATATGGATATTGAATACATTGAGTGCAAAATTACCTGCAGGTTCCATTAAGCTTAGTGGATTAGGTCAAAGTAAACATGCATGACATCACACTAACTTTATTTGTACTTTATTTGCAAGTACAACTTTTCCAGGTTCAGATTTATGCTATTTTGTATGATGCTACATTACCAATAACAAAGTTACTGTACTAGTAATCCTTTATATTTTTGTGTTTTTCATTAAAATTGTTGGATTAAAGATGTATAGCTGTAATCCTCCAAATAGCAAAATAATAGTACCAATTAGGAAAAAAATTGGTATAGGCTGTACTCCGTAGACATGAATGTATTCAGTGACTTCATTATAATTACGTTCATCTTTCAAATATTTATTTTATAAAGTGGGATTTCTTATTTCAGTGTGTTGATTTTCCCCCTCCCTCCAAATAATAATATATTAGTATTTTAATACCTTATACAATTGGTCATATACTTTTTCCAGCTCGTATTTAATCATACTGAAGAGAGCCAGTTTGGTCTACTGGTTAAGGCTCCTGGCTCTGGCGGCAAGCCGGTCGGTCAATTCCTGTCGCAACCAATGGAGCAGTATTCAGTTGATCCAAAAAAAAAGCAGATCCTGCACCTGGGGAAAAATGCTAGAAAGAAAAAAAAAATCATACTGAAATGAATGTGAAATCAGCAGTGGCTCAACTAGCTTTTGCTCCCACCTTTTACATTTGTTTTTAATTTTAAAAATTAAAATGGAAAGTGGCAGGTTATATTATAATAACAAACAATGAAAATGTGGGATATAAATTCTATGACTAATAATAAAGCACAAGCTTCTAGCATTCCTTTATTTTCCAGTATGTTGCTGTGCTTGCAGGAGCCCCATAAGGCATTCTTATAAAATTGGAATTGCAAGTGACAACATACCTGCCCCCTAAAAGAGATAGTTTAAGTTAGAAAGCATCTGAGAAGCTGTGTTGGGTTATCAGAAGCATTTTCACAAGTTTTCAGATAAATACATATTTCTTCACTCACTCACCCATTTATCCCCCTTTGCTATTTTTTAACGGTATAACTAGCATATATGCAATATTTCTATCATTTATTTTTTTATGATCACATCTGTCTTTATTATTTTCTATTTTTATTGAACATTAAAAAAGATGTATCAACAAACAAGGAAGACAGGAAGAAGGAATGCAAAGTAAAATACAAATGAATGAACAAGGGATTTAGAAATGCCATGGATTTTATAATTTTGTAGCATAACATAGTTGTAAATAACTGAATGCATTATATTGTTTTAACAGACTAAAAATCACTATTAAACCTTAAACTACAAATAAATTTCATAAACTATGGTAAACACAATATAAATCACCAAGTAAAATTATAGTTATAATAAAGTCAATCCACATTTCTACCATTATATATATATATAAAATATATATATATTTTAAACAATGATACAATAGATATTCACTTTTGATTTTGACCTTTTTTTAAAATTATGATAAATAAGTTATGATAAATAAGTCACACAATTTATGCCTAAAGCAGTTTGGGAATTTTTTTAAGTTTTAAAATTTTATCTCTATATCTATGTGCATTACAAAAAGTAGAAGGCTGTTTAGGTTCACGATTGCTTCATAATTCATGAAGTTGATAGCTTTTAAAGATTCATTTATTATTGAAATTGACTAGTTCACAACTGCTTGCAACTAGTGTGCTTTTGCTAATTTCTCAACCCTTGGCTTTGAGAAAATCCAAAGCCAAGAAAAGGGGTTTGTCAGGAGCAAGCGTGAACAAGAAAATGATCATATTTTTTTAAATTTCTGGATTCAGTTATTTCCCTTTCCCTGATTTTAATTTTATATGTATTAAGCTTCCAGTACTGGTTCAGGATAAATCCACTGTAAGATAGATAGTAAAGCTTAAATGATCTGTCCATCACTTTTGCAACTCTTTTGTTAATAAGAGAAGCTTGAAACTTTCTACGTGAATTGCTCATAAGGATAGTAGCAGTTTTAGAAGGGGGGGGGAAACAGCATTGACTCCTTTGAAAAAGGAAGAAAAAAATCAGAATTGCTTTTTATTTCATTATAGTATCCCATAAATTTGTAGCTAGAATTGACAGCCTTCCGTCTCGTGCTTAAAGTTATGTATTATACTTTTGTGGAGCCATATGACTTTTGTAAACTAATATGCAACTTATCTACATATACATTTTATGAAACAAGTTTAAACAAAAATTGATTGGATAAAACTCTCTTAAAGTATCTCACAATGAATGTCAAATATGAATCAAGAATCCCATCAATCTCAGTCAAATGGTACTGGGTTTACGATTAAATTTAGAAGATGAGAAGTAAAGCAACAAATGTTTGTCTCACAGTTTGTGCGGCATACTCTCTTAAATTGCTGTCACTTTAAGAGAAACAGTTTTAGCATATTGCTTTTCTAAAGTACTCTTGTATAAACACTACACTGGAACATTTCATTAGCATTTAGAGAACAATAAAGAAACACAGTTTAATAGGGTAATATGTTTTAGTGGCCTTAGCAGAACCCTACTTAACACAGTGGGATTTTCTGCAGCACACAGACATAGGAAACTGTTCTGTATACATTTACTGTGTGGGACTTCCTCCTTCTGGGTAGCATGTGGTTTAGAGCAAAGGAAAATAACTTTCCTCCTGCAGTTTACCAATGAAAGAAGCATTTTAAAATACAGTGTTTTGAGAGTGAGATCTAAAATTGTCCCTGGCAGGATCAGAGACCAAACAGCTCTTCTGTATTTGTAAAGATGCTTTCATTATCAACGAAAGAAACAAAAAGAATTAGTTACTTTTTTGCATTTGATTTTATATCAAAGCATTATGGTGGCCTTTAAAGGAATCCATATTTAAACATTATAGTAACAGTCCAGAGGGTGTGTCTGTGGTATGTATACATTCACCTCAATGTTGCAGACAACAAATATAGTCTAATTTAGGATGACATGAAATATGAAAAAATGTAGTGCAATGAAGTTTGTGAACAGATTTCATATTCTCGTGATGACACAATTCACATGTGAATATTACTTAAAAATTGAGAGTGAAGAAAGACAAAGGAGGTCACTTAGGGCATGAACCATGAGTTCTGGCTCCCTGATCTTATAAGGCGCTCTTCCTTCAGCAATTTATTTTCCTTTTGAAAATGAGATTTTGTTGCCAATTTAAGCAGTTCATGAGCTTTTCAAAATATGCGCAAAGTGTAGAAGATTTATGAAGCCTGGACACCTTTTTGCATTCAACAAAAAAGTGGCTTTAGTTTCTAAGACATCCAACTTTTAAGCTTAGAGATACTTTTTTCAAACTCTGTAGCCTGCTTATTGCTCAGATGAATGCCTCAATATCTTAACCATTTGTTATTTATTTCCTTTGAGGTTTTAAAGATGTGTTAAAGTTTGGAATGACAATTGATATTTAGAAAGCAAATAATTTGCTAATTTCTTCCCCTAGATTTTAAAATCCAGCTTGCTTCTTTCCCATGAAGAATCAAAGCTATAAAAATCAAATCACACAAATTTTTATGCATTTTTAATTATTAAATGTTTACCCCGTAAACATTTGGGAAATTTCAAAATTATGAAAGCAGCTTGCTGTGTTTCATGGAGAACTACTGCTGAAAGAACAGTCTAGAGCCATTGGATTTCAAGCCATGTCTAAATGACTGAAGTAAGTCCCTAGATTCTGGCTAAGAAATCAGTGTCTTAAAAGTTTAACTGAAATCAAATAAAAGTGCTCTGATTCTAATCTAGCTACAATGACCACCACACAAGGTATATACTGTGTAAAACTAGAGAAATCCTGAAACGCCTTATGGGGGCATGACATAATATGACATTTGTATCACTCCACTCTGAGAGCTTGAAGGAAGATGGACTGTATATCCCATTCTGATTGATTCTAATCTAGTAATTTTTCATTTACTCAATTTGCTACCAAATTAAGCTGTTTTAAATCTTCCAGATTTAAACTACTGAACAGTAGCTTTGTTGATATGTTTATAGTCACCAAATTAGCTGATGTCCACTTTGGGTTTCTCAAGGATTATTTTAAAAGGTATCTGGGAAAGCCTTCCTTTATATACATGGAACAATTGTTACTATAATATTGCATAATATAAATGCACAGAGATTAAAGAGTTTTTGCAGAGTTGTTCATTTTGTAAATTAATTTTATTCATATGGACATGTGCCTGAGCAAAGTTAAGGCTGTTCCCTTGAATGGGAAATGTATTATAAGAATTTTCACTTATCCAACTAACTTTTAACTACCAACTCCACTATACCAGTGAGGACAAACTAGCAGTATGGCCCTATCATGATGGATATTTTCCCTTGGAGGAAATTCCAAGTAAAGTGGACTAACATAAATGTTATTAAGTTATTCATTAGTACTATAATCCATTGTGCTACAGGATATGTTGAAGGAATCTTGGTTTTCCCAAAGGATATTTTAGACAGAAAGCAATTCAGTACATTTTAACCTGCTAAGATGTAACAAAAAAAGATGCTACATAAGAAAGTAAGGTCTATCTTGAAGGAACACTGATTTTTATCATTTATCATTTCTTTGGTGGTTTTCATGGAAATATGTCTTTCATGGAGTATTTTAGTTTATAAAACCCCTTCATTTGAACTGTTTTCCAGTTTTCACTAATGAAAATGAATTCCTTCTCTCATTGCCTTAATGGTGATTTCCAATTACATTTTTCCTCAATTTTCATCTAATATAATTCATGTTCCTGCTGTCAGATCATTTTTGCCTACATCACTTTATTACTGTCCAGTGTACATTTCCTTTGTTGAACCAGTGTGAAAGGCATTGCTAAAATCCAAACAATTTATATCCAGCACATTTCCTTTACCCTCCCAGTTTCCTACTGAAGCATGATATAATACACAGAGATACTTATTTATATTACAGCAGAATGTATGTAAAAGAGTTAGAATTTTATGGAGCCCCTGTTTATTAACTCATATTATTTTTTGTGGGCAGTAATTTGAAGCATGGGAGACAATATCATTCTGTATAAAAAGTTGTAAAATCAGGGCATTTGCAACCTTTGAGAAATTGGAGAGTCTCATATGTTATGAAGACATGAAGAGTATAAGCAAATGTGCAGATGTATTGAAGGCTCAGACTGTCAGCTTCAGAGAATTTATATCTTTAGTAAAAAAATTATTTGTGCAAGTCCTCTCAAAAGCTGCATGCTGTCAACTGTTCCCGTTCTTTAGGAACATAAACAGGATCTAGGGACAGCTTGTGCAAGAAAACAGTTGGAATACTGGAATACTATAGTTTTTCTGTAGCCAGCTTATTTTTCGTCATCACCCTGTGTACGAGGGAAGTGTCAAGAGGTATTATGAAAAATGCTTAGCCTGTCTAATCAGCAGTCGTAAGAAGTTTAGTATATTTTAAAATTGCAGCCCTAGTCTTCAACACATCTATTAAACTTTAAAAAGATGCTTCTGCCAGTCCAGTAGCTGGACTTGTTAGTAAAATTATTTCAGTTTTTTTTTTTTTAAGAAAAAGTAGATATAACAGACAATTCTTGTGGGGAAAAAACTGTATATACTACACAGTCTTCATTTATTCTGTATTTGTATCCTAATTCTGTTACTCTACTTCTTTTTACTTCCTGCTTAAATGCCTCATTAATAATTTATTGGAGTAAAAAGTATTTCAAAATAAATATGCTTCATAAACTGAAAGAGATCATGTTTGATAGTGGAAACTAAGCTGGACAATGGGGTTGTGTTTTTGGGAAACTGTATGGTCTACAAATTCATTAGTTAATCCTGAAAAATATATTACTATAGAAAGGTTATATTTGCTATAGTCATAATGAAAAGATTATAATGAAAAAAGCCATGCGCAAATGCACATAGTTGTGATTTGTTGATTACCAAGACAAGAAATAATACTGGTATTTACTTTAAAAAATACGCAGACATATCATAAAAACAACAGAGATTCACTGAATAATTTAATAGAAGAGTAAAACCAAACTGATTTTAGATAAAAAATTTAAACTTCACTTAGGTAATATCTCATGTTTTTTTTTTCTTATTTTAAATTTACAGCTCTGATAGTGTATTTCTGTTATCAGAAGCAAAATCTAGCAAAGAGTTTGTGGGAGATACTTTACAACTTGTTCTTGATTTTAAGATTAACATGGGATGTATAACTTTTTTTTTCCTGAATGTAATTTCTCATAATATTTTATCTTATGAATAATTGCAATGCATGAATATCTAGTATAACATTTTTTTTCTCCATGGTGTCCCAAAATCTGCTTTGTAACATTGCCCAACCCTTTGGAGCATGGAGAAATGCTGCAGGGAGCTGGGAAATTTTTCCTTGATGGAAGCAATTCCATAATCAGAACAACTTATTGGGGCCAATTTCAAAAAGCACCAAGACTGTATCTCCAATAAAATTATTAATTGATTACCTTGCAGTTATAATTTTTCTGTATGTTAATTCTGAAGCATTGTTTGGAAAACAAATTAGTGATTTGTAGTTCAGTAAAGCCAGCCTTACCAAAATACTCATTCTTGTGTTGATAATATTCCACTGAGTATTGACCTTTTGTTATAATTAGTGCCTTTCTAGAAGTTACTTTTAGTCTGAATGAATGAAAATAGTGCCCAAATAATTGTATTTTTATACATGTTATTGCTATAGCTAGAAATGGTAAGTATTCTCATGAAATAATTTCCTATTGCTAAAATAATTTCCTATTATTAATTAAAGCTGAGTTTTAGTATTGATACCATGTGAATATTTTAACGAGGTAGAGAAAGCATGTAGAGCTTTTACCACCTTACTAGCAGTGGCTATAGGAGGTTTCAGTATTTTCTTTGTGTAAAAGCCTTACAGAAGTTACTGTTGCATCTGTGTGTGTGTTTGTGTGTGTATTGCTGCTTCCCACTCATGTTGTGGCTATGTGTGTATGTTTGTATGAGTGTACTGGGAAGCACATATGCTCTGTTTTGGGTCATGAGAACAGGAGGGAGAAGGGAAGTGGGCTTAGACTGGAGAAATCAACAGCATTCTGAGTCAGTGCCAATAACTTTTCCCTCGGGAATGCATTTGGAGTATTTTTTTTTATTTTATTTTTTCTCTGCAGGCCCTAGCCTGACTGAACCCATTTTTAAACTTTCTTTTGCTAACTTCTCCCCCTGCACCATCAAAGTGTTTACTTCAAAGACAGACAGTTATCCTGTTGATGGCAGACAGAATCTTAACTCCCTTTAAATAACGACTTTCTATTGGGTTAAAAAGAATAAAAATAGAAATACTGAATAGCAATATCTTAATAAAGAAACAGTTGTCCAAATGTAATTTGTACCCCATTTTGCTATTGCCAGTTGCTGTGATAAGTTTGTATATCATTTTAATGTTTATGCTTTTCCTCTTTTATGTTATGGAATTTCAGATGAGCTATATTTGAAGGGATTGGATTGAAGAAGGGGAAAAAGGCTACAAAGTCAGTTAAGTGCAAGCTCCAAAAGACTTTAGACTTGTGCTTTATGAATGATCAGCCCATATGCAAAGACAAATTACTTATTTATTCAGTTTATATATTCCTTTTCCACTAATGATAGCAGACATGCCTAAATATAAGGAAATCGCAATATCCAATTAAAATATAGAAACAAATCAGTTTAAAGCATATAAATCACAAGTGGGGCCATCTAAAAATATTGTAAATAAAGAAATAAATGGCACCCACCACTTCAAGCTACTTTAGCAAACTGATTAACAGGCATGTTAATTATGCCTGTTAATCATTAACATGCTTTGTTCTTTAACAGAACAGTATCAAAGGTGGGGCTAACCTGGAGCTTCATTAACTGAATGAATTCTAGTGGTGTGTTCCTGCCAAATAGTCTTCTAATGTGTTCTTGTCAGATAGGTTTCCAACTGAGGTAGGATTGGGGGAAAGCCTTCTTGATGATCTTTATGTTCAGACAGACAGATAAGCCTTTCTTTTAAGTAGTCGGTTCCAAATCATGTAGAGTTTTGTAGATCATAAGCAGTACTTTAAACTGATCTGGAAATGAAGCATTATTTAGTGAAACTCAGGAGTTAAATACTTATGCCCATGTCTCTGGTCAGTCATCTGTCTGCAGTATTCTGGAAAAGTGAAAAAACAGCCCCACCTAGAATGCATTATATAGTAGTAGTTCAGGAAGCAGGTAACTAAGGCATTTGTCACTGACATGACAGATTTAGCACTGTAACCTTAGTTGTGCAATCATAGTCTTGTCAGTTACCAAAACCTTGAGCAACACACCCAAACTATGAGCCTAAATCTTTAAGCGGAGTGTAACCCCATCCAAGTATGGTTGAATTCATATTTCTGGTCTGCTTTTTTAGTAAATAGTAGCAACTCTGTGTTAAATTTTAGTCTGTTTGCTCCAGCTAGGTCATTACTCAAATTAGATACTTTTTAGAATTTTAAAAATTCCTTTGATTCAAGGAGACATTACATTGTTCAGTATGGAAAGAAATTTCCCTCTTCAGCTTCATGTACTTATTAAGTACTAAGGGAAACCACAGCTACAGCTTTCTGTGCTCTTTTCCATAGTCATTTGACTCCTAGCAGTTGTTTACTTTACTACAGTAATGCAGTTGCTCTGAAGACAAGACTTTCACGGGGAAATGTATGTACGTTTGTGGGTGGGTGTGAGATACGCATACATACATAGTGCACAAATTCCTAATGCATATGAGCCTGATTTATAAGCTTATAGGCAGCTATAACTAGATAAGAATAATGAAATATGAAAATCATGGCTCATTTAGTTATATTATCTCTGGCAAAACACAATAAAATCTTGCAATGTTTTCTGGACCTTTTTTAATACTTCTAACTGACCTAGCTCACCTATACTAATGCAAAATATGAAAAGAGAAAACTCTGCAGAGGGGACTACAGATCCTCTGTTACCAGTTATCTTTCCACCAAATTGCAGGTTGTTAGAATGGATTTTCAGTACTAAATCAGCATTCACGTGATTGAATACAAAAGTTTCAAAGTTAAAATGTTGTGATATATAGGATTCATGTAATGCTGAGTATATTGTTTCACTCAGGCTAACTGACTGAGAGCTATCTTTATGTGTGGGGAAAAAGCAACTTTTGATTATTAAATGGGTGTATGTAGTGTCCCGCCAAAACTTTTTTTTTTTTTTTTTTACACATTTTATAAATGTTCTGGTGAGGCTTCACAACATGGTCTGCTGTCTCTACATATCCCAACAACTCTTTGGCTATATGAACTGATTCTATATATCTCATGATGCTGCTTTAGAAGGGGAAACTTTGTGTATTAATATTTGTAAATAATTGGTATCACATTTTGTTGTTCAGTTGTCAGTAGTAAAAATCCAGGAAGGACATGCTATCATTTTGTATTTGATGACATATTTTTATTTTTGCTTTTTATTCTTGCTTTGCTGCTTTATATGCTTTAGGTTATGTCTATAACTATGCAGCACTATTCCCAGAATGGCATGACAATCCTTAAACTTTGACACCACTATTCCACCATTTTCTTTTAAAAGCACCACTATCTGATCCTGTAGTTAGATAAGCACAACATCCACCCCAAATTGTAAGCAGTTATTGCTTCTTCCTTTGTTTTCTTACATAAGTGTTATATAATTTTTTTCTGAGAAAGAGATTTTTAATCAGTTGTTTAGGATAAAATTGTACACTATATTTTGTTTTTCATTTCTGTGCAAGCATTTCCAGTTAAATATACTATAATTTTAAAAATGTGAATGTAATCTGCTTTAGCAGCACTGATGCCAGCAGAACATCAATAAAGCGTGAAGATTTCCCATTTATTGCATGCCTCTTTATAAAAGTACAGTTCCTTTTCATTACAGTTTTGTCCTAAAATCTCCTTTATGTGTGTGTGTGTATGTGTGTGTGTGTGCTTGTGTGTGTGTGTTTCGTTGCTCATTCCTCCCACAATCATGTGTATGTAAATTCATCTTTTTTTTTTTTTAATTATAATGCCTATTCTTTTAATAAGTTAGCTGTTGATATAAAGATTCAGATGTTCCCATCCAGCCCCCACCTCTTTCAGAATGCTATTTGGGAACCTTTATTTCAGAGCTATATTTTTCTACTCTGAAGTGTCTTCTTTATTTCCTTTCTTCATTACAAACTGCTCTGAAAGAGCTTTTCTAACCAAAAAAAAAAAAAAAGAGCTATGCTTGACTGATAATGCATTGCTTTGGATGGTGAAACATTATGAAAGTTTAATTTTTAATTAAATCTGAAATAGCAATTATTACTGAAAGAGATTTTAACCTGTTTCTTTTCAGAGTGCCTGAAGTTACATTTTAGATGCTGAAATCACTGCACCTTAAAAACAAAAAAGGTTGAGTTGAATTGCATTCCTGTAAGTAAAAGCTTTTCTAATACTTTTTGTCACTTTTTGTTTAACACACGTGTTAGCAGAATATGTGGATTAGGAAGATATATATATATATACACAGACATACACACACACTCACATACATGCATACATACATACACACGCATATACATATACATGCACACACACGGATGCACATATCCATAAACACAGCAATTCATGTTGTACTACATTATTTTTGATAGTACTTACTACAGACCTTGTATTTTTTGTTTGTGCTTTCTGATTCATATTTCATTATGAATGGTATAAAGCTTTGTCTCCATTAGCATACATTTTGTTATCCCGTCACCAACAGTGATGGATATTATAAAGTATCAGAATAGCATTAGAAATAGTGTTCTTTCCCCTGTCAAAGGAGTGTTAAGCTGAAATGAAGATAGAAAAGAGTTTCCTGGGAAGCCACAAGAAGGTTTAGATACATCAAACAACAGAAGATGCATGATTCCTTGTGTATATATTTTGGATATCTGAACTATTGCACACCTTTTGAACAATTAAGAAATTATTTCCAAAATCAAAGATAGGTGGGCATTAAGTTGCAGTATCTACTTTTAGTTTCTTGTTAGAACTTTAAGGTCTACTAACTGAATCCATGTGCAGAACGATGGCTTAAGAGGATTAATATTGAGGAATACATTTTTACTGAGTCTACGTTATTCAATAGTTAGTAACTTTGCAAATACAGTAGGTCAGAGATCGTCTAATAGATCCCAAATCATGCTTTGCGTTCGTTGCTATAAATGCAAATTAGTGTGCTTCTTTTTGCCTTCCTTTGTCCTTATTGGGAAAATTTATTCATCAGGAACTGCGGAACTATCACAGTGTTTCTAGAGCTGTTTCTTTTAACATACAGTACAGGTATTATTGCATAATACCGTATAAGTAGTATTGTGTATTTAATTCGAATCTTTGTGTAACTGTAACTCAGATTTTGCTACAGTAGGCTCTGCTCTTAACTAGGGGTTACCCTTAAACTGAGCATTCTTAACCCAGGGACTACCTGTACTATATTTTTCTCCTTTCTCACTTGACTGATACAGGAGTAGCGGACTTCATTTTACACACTTATGCACCGTGCTATTTGGTTTCATTTCTTTAAAATGCTGGCTTCTTTTCCTTCTTTCTCATTCACCTTTGTGGATGTCAACATTCATTACCCTACTGTGCTTTCATAATTATTCCAATTGCAATGTACAAAATTTCCATTTTTTTCCTCTCTGTCTTTGAATTTAGGTTCTGTATCATTTTCCAGTACATGACTTCAACTTATCCATCGGTTCAAGCAATTCACGACTGTCTCTTATTCTTGTTTCTTTGTCTTAGCACCTTTCTTCTTATCACTTGGCTCCATCTAATCTTGCTTTGTCACATTTCTTGCCTTTATGTTCAGCAGCGGGTTTTCTGATTGGAGAAGGGATAAAATATGATGGTTAATCAATTTTTAACAAGTACTTTTAGTATAGTATCTACCATCTTTCTTCTGAACTAGCAAGAATGCTAAAATTCCATGTCTGATATTAAGAAATAAAAGTCTTCTTTATGTAACAGAATATTCTTTGGAATGATTGGAATAAATATAGAATTGGTTTAAAAATGGGAAGATGACAATACTAAGGTATTAAATTTAACTCTGTTGATCTTCTACCTATTTTCCTTGCTTCATTCATCTCCTCTTCTATTTGAGCTCACAAATCTAGCGTTAGCTAATCTCATACTTATCTTTTCTGGATGTATTCCCAATTTGTTGATTGTTTTGCAACATAGCAATTGATCCTTGGTTTTATAGCAGCAAGCATATCTGAAAATACACTGAAATGCTCATTCCCAGGCTATTCGGCAAGGTTGGTTTTACAGGTATTACGAATTTTTGTAAAAATACATAAAGCTGGTTTTACTGTGTCAGAGTTCATCTAACTAAGGAGTAAGCAAGACAGTTATGGGTTGAATGTGGCTTCCCAGCCCCTCTTTTCTAGTGTCCAGAACAGTTCCAGAATAGGTAGGACAAAAGTTTAGACAGTTTTTATGCTTTTAGCGGTGCATTTGTGGTGCATTTTGCATTTGGTGATGATTAAAGACTATAAGAGAACTTTACTGCAAGGCTCTAGATATTATTCAATTTCCTAACTCTTCCAAGTGAGAAAGAAAAAGTCAGGAAAACATTGCCTCATTCTGGTGACATCATGGTGTGACTAGCTATATTCCCTGAAAGACTCAGAGGAAAAATAAATTATACTTCATAATCCCTGGGCACAAATTGTCAATCTGTGATTTAGCTAAGTAGACAAACTACAGATAACTTTATCTGCAGTTTGTCTTTACTACTTCCTCATACTTTGAAATGTAATGTGGAAAACAGCACTTGATTTTTAGTTGGATGATAGCAATGGACAATTACTGGCAAGTGAATGGTACATCTAATGGATTTTACTTTTCAAATTTAAGAAGTTCAGTAAAATGGAGGAAGTAGTTTCAAATAAAAGATTGTGAAATTCTACATTCCTCCTGATATTTAAAGCCTTGCATGGCATGGAACCGGGTTACCTGAGGGACCATCTTGCCCTCATTATATCCACCCATCCCATCCGGTCAGGCAGGGAGGGTATGCTGAGGATCCCGTCGATGAAATAATGTCGACTGGAGGGGCCCAGAAAGAGAGCCTTCTCTGCCGTGGCCCCCGTCCTATGGAATACTCTTCCCCAGAGGTGACGCAGGCCCCAGCTCTCTTGTCCTTCCGGAAAGCAGTCAAGACCTGGCTCTGCCAACTGGCATGGGGCGCAAAAAAGGGCACCAACCCTGGGGGTGGCTAGCACCTTAAGACGCTCCCATATGTTAACATCTTACTGATCATCAACATCTTGGAAGATATTATTTGTGTATGTGTTTGGTTTTTATTCTATTTTTATTGTATTTTATATTGTTTTTATTGTATTTTAATATTTATTGCTTTTTTATTGTGAACTGCCCAGAGTCACTTTTTGTGAGATGGGTGGTATCTAAATTTGAATATATATATATATATATATCTCTTAAAAAATGGACACATCCTTCCAGAAGCTGCATGTCGATTGTGTGGGATAAAATGTTATGCTTTAATAGCTGTTAGTCTCTCTCTCTCTTTTTCTTTTTATTATGCTTTATAAATCTTGATACTTTGAATTGTTTCAGTATGGTGATGTTTATATAATATGATTAGAGATTATTAACATTCTATTATTTAGAAAGCTTAAAGTTACAAGCATAAAATTGTTTGACTTTTCATCCAAAGTTAAGTATAACATTAAAAAGAGAACTGCTGCAAATCACATGAAGGTATTGATTATATGATTATTGGTTTCAATCTTAAGCTAATACTTAATATTAAAATCTCCATTGTATTGTATATGTTTTCCATAGATGTGTGTGTGTGTGTGTGTGTGTGAAAAGAAAGATAGGCAAAGCAAATTTAACAAAAGTTTAAATACCTAAAAAGTAAAAAAGAGAGAGAGAAAGGGAAATAATAATAATAATAATAATAATAATAATAATAATAATAATAATAATAATAATAAAAGAACTATTGGCTTTTGACTTCCCTCTTTTTATCCATTTGCTCATTTGCAATATTTTGTAGGCATTCAGGCCCCCTTAAAAGCCAGACTGTAAATAGTTATATTTACTATGCTGCATATATGGGAACCATTCTTGCTTAAATTTAGTTAAGGTTTTAATGTGTAATCTCTTCTTTTAAACATCAATAATTCTGCTAATAATAGGAATCATGTAGTGCTTAACAATCCATTCAACATAGACTGTAAGTCAAGAATCAAGTCAGTTTTGACTTTTTCCCCTAAGCTATATATATAGGAACAAAAGTAAACCTAAAAACAACACACCCATTATTATTTATTTATGTATATCTCTATGTGAAAGTCCATGCTATTTTATTTTTCAGTAAGGATATAGTTAATTTATAATCTCTAGTACTTCACTCAGGCTGCCGCACCCCTACCCCCAGTTTTTTAATGAATATATTTTTATATATTGTTGTAAGTTATTTTAATGTATTGTTATTTGTTATTGTAAAGAGCTTCAAGATCATTCAGCAGAATGTCTTATATACATATATTAAAAAAGAATAAATGTTAAACAGTCTTTGCCTATTTAAAATGGACTGTTGCTGTGACCTTCAAAGGGAGCAGGAAGTAAAATCTGGAAAATTAAGTTCTGAACAGCACCTAGTTTTTCATTCAAAACTAGGTTATTAAGGAGTCAGTTTGTAAATATTGTACATCACTAAATGTAGTATTAATGGTAGCAAACATAGATGGGTCAAAAATAAAATCCTGTGTGACAAATGCATATATTTTTAATAGATTTGTAGCCTAGTAGATTATATGAATGCTTTTGACATAATTTATCTTGATTTTAACAAAACAGTTCAAAATGCTTTGATATTTTGCGTAATGATTGGATATGTTATAACAGCATATGTATTTACATATATTGTAAAACCATATTCAAAGAATGTTTATTTATTTATTTATTTGTTTGTTTGTTTTCCATTAAACGGCAGGGAAATTTTGGTAATAACATGTGGTGGGGTTCTGTCTTGCCAAAACAATTAACATTTTCATCCTTGTTTTAAGCTAATTTGTGGAGGGATTGTTGTCATATTTATAGATTATACAAAATTGTAAGGATAGTTAACAACACAGCAGACAAAGGATTTGGATAATTATTTTGATTTAAACTTCTAGGATTTTACTGTTTTCCATATTGAGGAGGGTTTTGTTTTGTTTTGTAATATTTGTCACATTTGAAATATTTTTGTCTGAAGTCAGATGATTGACCACTTTGATTTTAGAACAGATTTTTAAACATAGGATTTTAGAATTTTAAACTCATTTATATATTTAAATAATATATGTCATCCGGTTTCCATGAATTATGCAGGTAAGTCAGTCAAATTTTCCATAGCACTGTGACTCTTTAACTAAATTGTAAAGTTAAACACTAAATTGTATTGTTAGCAATTGGCAAAACAGAAGCAATGGATACCTTCTACAGTATTCTGAGATTTAACTTAATATTACTAATTTTTCTGCTTATTTCTTTTGTTTTTGTCATTTATATGAACTATTTTCCATTTTCAGATCAGAATTCTTTTTCTGTCTATTGTGTTAATGTTCTGTACAGTAGCAGAGGTTCGTGTGTGTCTTTTAAAGTTCATTCAGGGTTAGTAACTTGAAAAAAGAAAATGCAATAATGTAAGATAGTGTGATGTAAAATATGGATATTTCAAATGATCTGATACATATAAAGCATTGTAATTAAAGGATCAGAATTAAAGGACATCTCTAACAGAATACTTTGTTTAAGATAACAAAATGTTTCTGATGTAACTCCTGCCTTCAAGTCCCATCTACAGGCATCACATGTGTCATAACCTGAAACATTATTAAAATAAATGCATCACTGTGAACACACAGACACAATCAATTTCTTTGAGATGTTTTCTTTCCAGCCTTGAAGGTGGAAATCCAATGTTTTATGACACCTAAAATGCTGTCTCAGAGATTGCCTCTTGTTTATCTAATCTAAATATATTTGAAGAAGAAAATTCACAAACAAGTTGTTGTGAGTTTTGAACATCATTTAACTTTATTCAGAAAATTCTATGATACCCACATAGAGTAAGAGATCTGTAGTTTTTATAAGAAAGCTGAGGTTTTCCTTCCATGCCACTCTTGAAATCAGTCATCAACATATCTGCAATGTCAAACCTGAATATTTTTTGCTTTACTAGTATTCTTATACACTATTGTCTACAAAGTAGTCCTGTGTTATAGGTCTTAAAGGGCATTTAGGTCAATAGTCACAATTTCATTTTTATTAGCAAGTATCTACAGATTATATAAAAATGTTAGGAAAACAAAGGCTCTCTGTTTGCCTGTGGCTATTTAAGTCCTAGTGACTGCAATTTGCCATCCCATCCTTTGCTTCAATAAGCAATCCTAAGAAGTAGCAGTGTTGCCAAAATACTGTTCAGAATCTTAAAAATATTTCCACAAAATACTTGACTCTGTTGATTCATTTCCCCAAGTCAGTTTGTAGTTCTCTTACGGCATTGCTTCCTGGGAATTCATGGGAACAACAATTTTTTAATTACCTTTGTTGTTCCTTCTATCACCCATGAATGGAAGGATGTGGTGAACTAGGATTAGGAGCATTGTGGGTAAAGAAAAGATGTGGTCTTATTGTTCTTCCAGTAATTTAACTGGGAATATAGTGACATTGCTGAATTCTACTTTATTAGAATTGGAATAAGAAGCAAAAAGGTAAGGAAATGCCTTGTATTAGCTGAGCTCAATTGTGGAACAAGCCAAATGAGTTTTACTTATCACAAAAAGATGAATGTTGCCCAGTTTCCTTTTTTCTGGATTGATGCACCAGTATCTTTTCCAGTACCATTTCCTCTATGTTTCATTGTACAAACTTGTTTAGTCAACAAATAATCAAGTACAGTGGTACCTCGAGTTACGAATTTAATCCGTTCCGTGACTCTGGTTGCAACTCGAATTGGTCGCAACACGAGGCAAATTTTCCCATAAGGTTCAATGTAATTACCGTTAATCCGTTCTGGCGTGGAGGACAGGGAGGCGGCTATTGCTTGGAGGGAGAGTCAGGGGCGGAAAAATGGCCACGGACCATGTGTCAGGGGTGGAAAAATGGCCGCGGACCACGTGTCGAGCGGAAAAATGGCCATGGCTCACGTGTCAGGGGCAGAAAAATGGCTGTGGATCATGTGTCAGGGGCGGAAAAATGGCCGTGGACCATGTGTCAGGGCGGAAAATGGTCGCGGACCACGTGTCAGGGGCGGAAAAATGGCCGCGGACCACGTGTCAGGGGCAGAAAAATGGCCGCGGACCTCGTGTCGGGTGGAAAATGGCCGCGGACCACGTGTCAGGGGCGGAAAATGGCCGTGGACCACGTGTCACGGGAGGGAAAATGGCCGCGGATCCGGTTCATAACTCGAGGTGGTTCGCAACACGAGGTAAATTTTTGGGGCTGGAGCTGGTCGTAACACGAAAAATTCGTAAGCAGAGGCGTTCGTAACTCGAGGTACCACTGTATTGGGAGGTGTGAAAGAGATGCCAGGAAAGAACGTTTTGTTACAATAAATCATGGAAAAGCTTCTACTGACCATTGCATGGTTGCCTAGAGCCTTTTTTGTGGCTTTTGAAGTCATCTTCGACTGCAACATCAAATTTGGGATTATTGTTGTTTTTAATTGGGGGACACCTGAATACTGTGGTGTAATATGCAAATAGACCTACTATAGGTGGGTTTGTTTGTTTTTAAAGTAATCTCCCAATAAGCAGAAGCAAACCAGGAAAACCTAGCCCTGCTGTCTTGCATGATGCAGCCAGACCCATTTGGTAATCATCTTCCCTGAGTCACCTTTTCCAAGACAGCTATTCAGCATGGTCTGTACTGGCCAAAGGTTTGTCTGCCACAGATTTAGAGGAACGGGCCTGCAAAGATACAACAAACTCAGTCCAATAGCAATGCACAGAAGAGAGGCTTTGAAGTTAAAATCACAGAGTTGGAAGATGCCATTTGCACCATTGAGTTCAATTCCAAATTCAGAAAGGAAAGCTACACTGCCTTCCAATAAGTAAAGATAGACTCCCTCAAGTTGACCTCACATTTCTGATGTCTGTATGGGCTTGTCCATGTAGTTTTCTTGACAACGACATGGAAGTGGTCTGCCACTGCTTTTTTTTTTTTAAACTTCCCAGTCTGGCCTACAGCTTTGCTGTGGTCTCTATCCATTGCTAACTTTCAGCTTATTAAAAGCTGAGTCTACTTAGCTTTTGTGAGATGAGCCACATTGGCAACATATGGCAAATGGCCTGGTGTGACATTTTCTGTATGTTTCAATTTCTCAATTTGCTATCTGAAATCTCTGAATAGCCTAGAAGGCTATTAAAGAAATTATGCAAATATTTTGACTTCAACTTCTTTTAGGGAAATATTAGTCTGCTTCTGAGCATAGATAAATAAAGATTATAACTAAATAAGTACAGTATGCACATAAAATTCACTGGGAGTTCAGAAATTATTAGTTTTGCAGCAGCATCTCTGTATAGAGAGACACATAGACATGCATACACGGCCTGAGCAGTTAAATTCCTAAAGGTTTGGAAAGTGAATCTGAATCTGTGAGATATCTGGGACAACTGCCTCTCTTCAAAATGGTGGGTTGAAGTAGAAGGTACTGTCAGTCTGAGAACTCATCCACATGTCCCACTTGCTACAGGGGAAAATGCCCTGTTTGTTGCGAACTTGACCTCACAATACCCTGACCCCCTATCTTATTGCCAGACCAGTTCTGAGGCAGTCAGTGCAGAAGCTTGAGTCATGGGAGGATCAGAGGTAGCAAGTGATTCCTTCTGTTGTTGCGATCACAGAGCTTAGCTTGAAAACTTTTTCAAGAGTTTAAGCTTTTCAAGAACTCAATATTCTTCAAGCTATTCAGGAGCTTGATATACTGCTGATTTTTACTTTGAATAGAAACTGGAGAGGAATTCTAGGTTGATGGAGTGGACAAAGAGCATTCTTCAGTATTTTTTATATATGTATGTATGTATGTATCCTTTTTCTGGCCATTTGTAAATATACTTAAGGGTAATTTGTTCCACCTACTAAACAGGTATTATATAGTGGTCCCTGATTTTGGATAGAAGATATTTTGTGCTCATGGAGTTGGAATTGGCACCAAAGACTAGACTACACTACACTATATGAATATGGGCTTCTCCTCCCTTAAAGCTCCAAAATTGCTTACATATGTAGATTATTTTGTAGCCCTAATAGGAAGAATGGCATTGAAATAATAATATTTTTGTTTCAATCCTTTTTTTATATAATTTTTATTAAATATTTTTTTAACAAAAACTATAAAAGAAAATAAAGATGATAAAGAAAAATAGCGGAAATAGAAAAGGAAAAGGAAAAGAAAGATTATAAAGAAGTAGCTTCCGATCTTCTTGACAGTGGTTATAAATATATTTTGCCCTCTCTCTCTAAAGTTACCTCATAATTTCCTCCTTTCCATATGCTGCCCTTTCCTATCTTCAAACATAAATCACAAGTTCATTTTTCTTTTTTCAGCAAAAAGTCCATAAGGGATTTCCAGTTACTGATAAATGTAGTTGTTGATCTTTCTCTAAGCAAACAAGTTAATTTTGCCATCCCTGCTGTCATTTTCACCAACCATTCTTCCGCTATGTGTATTTCAGAGTCTTTCCATTTTTATGCATATAATAGTCTAGCAGCAGTAATCACATATAAAAATGATCTTCCATGGCTCTTTTCTAATTGGCTGTCCATTAATCCCAGCAAGAAAAGTTCTGGTTTCAGTTGAATGTTGATCTTTAAAAGTTTTTGTATTATTATATGTATTTGAACCTAGAAATTTCTGGCTTTTTTACAAGTCCACCAGGCTGTCATGGTTTCTTTTTTAAACTATACCCAATTAGATTGACCCAGGCTCAAAATAGCCACAAATGCAGTGGACTCTCGACAGGTGTGTATGTGTGTGTGTTTTGATATCTCCCTTTAAGAGTTGTTTTATTTTGAAAAAACCAAGATATAAAAGTGAAATGTGGAAGTTACAAATCTATATGTGAGTATTTTCTATTATCTCTATTCTATATTCTATTCTATTGTTATTTACTTACTATTACTATTACAATATTTCCTCTATACTATAATCTATTGTATAACTATTATTTTATTAGTACAACAATTCCTCTGTACTATTACTATTACTACACTACACTTCATAACAATACTATTATATACCAATATTTTCTTCTTACAAACACTGTTCTGCCTTAATTCCTCTCTCTGGAATTTCTTCTGCTTTTTTTCTTCTCTGTTAATGGCCAGCATGTAAAGTACTTGCAACTTTCCACATTGTGCTTTTATACTTGCACTTTTCGTTCCTGTGCCTCTTTTCCTCTGGACCATTCACTCCCTTTGAAGGAAAAACACCTTCGTTTATTCGGCTGCTTTACTCTTTTTGCTGGTGGCTGCAGAGCTTCCAGAACACACATCTTCTCCCGTCTCCTCCCATACCTGTTTCAAGGTTGCAGCTTTATTGGCAACTCTGCCATGCTGATGCTGGGGAGAACGCTCAGATAGGAGGGAAAGAAGGCAGTGCAGGTATCTGCAATTTTTCTGAGCAGCCTGTTCTTCCACATAGGCATGATAAAATGACCCTTCACATTGTCCATATTTCCAACATAAATTTGAAATACATTATAGATTCTAGATCATTTTTCTGGAATCATATACCAGCACTACATCATTTTATAAAAATTTTCTTTTAGATTATAACATAATGTAAATTTCAATCCTTTTAACCACATATTTTCCCACTGTTCCATCAATGTATTGTGTCCAAAGTTCTTATCCCATTTTATCATATAGTCTTTGGCTTGTTCTTCTTCCATTTCAAATTTCAATAAAAGTTTATACATTTTAGCAATTACATGCTCATCATTTGTACATAGTTCAACTTCAAATTCTGTCTTCTGTTGCTCAATTCCAAATGTCCTGTTATCTACCTTAAATCTTTCTCTTAACTGTGCATACGAAAACCATTGAAAACTAAATCCCTCTGCAGCCAATTGTTCTTTTGATTTCATCTTATATTCTCCATTTTCCTGTTCTAGCAACTCTTGATAAATTAACCATTTTCTTTACCTACTGTTTCTTTCCTGTAAAATGCTTCTTGTGCTGAGACCCACAAAGGTGTTTTTAGGCACAGTCTGGCTTTATATCTGTTCTGCATTCTCAGTATGGCACTTCTAATATAATGATTCTTAAAATCTACATTAACCTTAACTTTATTATACCACGGAAAACCATGCTATCCAAACTTCAGATTGTGCTATTCTAATTCTGAAATTATTTTATTTCTCAGCAAAACCCACTCTTTCATCCAAACCAAGCAGCAGGCTACAAAATACAATTTCTCATCAGGCCATCCCACTCTTCCTCGTTCCTTTGCATCTTGAAGTATTTTATATTTAACTCTTGGTTTTTCCTCTTGCCATACAAACGTAGATATATCTTTCTGCCATTGTTTAAATAGTACATCAATTGTCAGAATAGGTATTGTTTCAAACAAAAATGTCATCCTTGGCAAAACATTAATTTTTGTCACAGAAATTTTCCCCAACAATGAGAATTGTAATTTTTCCATCTTAACATGTCCTTCTTAATTTCATTCCATGTCATAACATAATTATTCTGGCATAACATACAATTCATAGTCATAATGATACCCAAGTATTTCATTTTTTCCCCAGTCTTAAAACCCTTTTTTTTCCATTATATTCTTTGTTAACATCTTCATTTTTTGTTTATTAATTTTAAAGCCAGCTACTACTCCAAAGTCCATTAATTTTTCCATTAATATTTCTATTCCTTCCAGAGGATCTTCCAAAAGTATCACTAGGTCAGCAAACTCCTGTAATTTATATCTTTCTCTTTTACCCTTCACTCCTGTAATTCTCTCATCTCATCTTATATCTCTATTCAATGTTCCCAAAGCTGAAATAAATAGCAATGGTGTCAAGGGGCATCCTTGTCTAGACCCTTTCTGTATCTCACAAGGTTTTGTAGATTCCCCATTCACTATTATATGTGCCTTTTATGAAGTGTAAATAGATTTTACCCATTTGATAAAATTCTCTCCAAAGTCCATATCCTCCAAAAAATAACATCATCATCATCATCATCATCATCATCATTATTATTATTATTATTATTATTATTATTATTATTTTCACATTTATATAGCCGCCCATCTCGCACAAGCAACTCTGGGTGGTGTACAACATATACAGCTTAACAATTAAAATTACAGTGCAGCCCTACTCTATTGTGGCCAGCAGCGGTCGCAAGGGAGTCAGCTCATCTGGGCTTTCTTCCACCGAAGATCTTTTCTGCCCATTGTGTTAGTCACATCCAGCATCCAGCATTTTTTTCTGCCGATCGGGTCCAGCACTGGTTCCACCATCCCCACACAAAGCACCGCCAGTTCCTTCCAGTGAAATGGGAGTACCTATTTATCTACTCACAGATGGTATGCTTTTGAACTGCTAGGTGGCAGGAGCTAGGGCCGAATGAGGGGTGCTCACCTCATCATACAGAGCAGGCTCGAACCATTGGAGTGCCGACCATTTCTGGCCGGCAAGCTCCAGCATCAGTAAGCCCCTATGCCACTGTGCCGAAAAATGTCCAGTTCAAATTGTCAAAGGCATTTTCCGGCATTAAGAAAAATCAGTGCTGCTTATTTTTCATTATGTTGTTCCAATATTCCAAAATATTCAATCCAAAACATTGTTCCTCAGCTGTCTTTTAGGTAAAAACCCACATTGGACTTCATGAATAAAGTTCTGAAAAACCATCTTCATTGTCTCAGCTGAAATAATAGTAAATAACTTATAATCATTAATGATATCGGGTGGTAATTTTTTGGTGAGATCAAATCTTTGATCTTCAAATCTAGGTATTAATGCTATATTAGTCTCTACGCATCTACCAGCTCTAAATTGCCCATCATGTCAACAACAAAAAAGACTTCTGGTAATTTCCCTTGTGTTGTTTTAATACCTTTCTCAGAGGTTCTGTCCTTTTGTGGACAAATTACTCCATTTCAGTGCCATCATTAAACACCAATTTTCATATGATAAGTTCATTAATTTATCCATAAGTCCTTTGTAAAAAGTAACTTTGTCTTCATTTGGACCATAAATTTGTGAGATGAGCGGCTATATAAATACAATAAATAAATAAATATTGTGTGCTTTTATAGTTATTTTTACTTGTAATTTTTTTTATGTGTTTATTTTTTTTTAATTGTTGTACACTGCCCAGAGTCACTTTTATGTGAGACGAGCAGCTATATAAATATGATAAATAAATAAATAAATAAATTCCCATTATCAGTGTATTGGCCCCATATTAAGTAGCGTTCACCCCCACATACCATATAAAACAACTCCATTTCTCTTTTTAATTCCTGCTGAAATAAATTCTTCACCCAAATTTTTGCAAATCAAATATTTTATATCCTTTTTTTCTAATACGTGTTTCATACAAACAGACCACATCTTGTTTCAATATTGGAAAATAGTCAAATAATATTTCCCTTTATTGAGAAGCATTTGCTCCATTTATATTCTATGTTAGGCATTAATAATCCATATTTATGCCAAAAACTTAGAAAAGTCGATACCTGTAGTATCTTAATGGGTTAGTCTCCTCCTCAGTTTCTTGTTGTAGCTATTCAGAGTCCAGAGTGCTACGGCCCTTTGTCATTTCCATTTGCATTTCTTCCAGTTCCCCTTTAAACTTTTCTAAAAAAATTTCTTGCTTTTTGGACTGAATTCAGTCTGAACCTCTGTTATTTAAAAGTGAAGATCACTCTTTCCAATTTATTCCATCAAAATGGTATCTTTTTCTGTCTGTCAGTCAAAAAGAGATACTATTTTTATTTGTGCTGAACTCTAGTTGGAATTTCTTTAAGTACAATCACATCTGCATTGTTAACCTTCAGTCTGGTAGTAAAATGCTGCTTCAAAACGTGATCTCTGGTCTTCTTTCTGACAAAGTGCACAATAAATTCCTTGGTACATTTCTTAATTTTGCAAATCGCGTATTTATTCTTTAAACTTTATCAATTTCTGCTCCATATCATCTTCATCCCATTCCGGAAAGTTTGTTAAACACTGAACAACCTTTTCTCTAGTATCTTTTCCAGGATCCTCTGGAGCTGCTCTAAATCTGAAGCAGAATTCTTTTTCTCTCAATTCCATTAACACCAGATTGTCTATGTCCTTTCCATCTTTCTGATTATTATTTCTGTTTTACTTTATAAAATTTCCACTTTGTGATTAATTTGTTTAAGTTATTCTCTAAGGTGCCCTATAGATTCTTCAATTTTTTAGTGACTTTTTCTTTCATCTCTTTCGTCTTTACAGACTTTTTTGCATTCTCTCTTCAAATACAACCAGCTCACTTTTAACAGATTTGATAGAGTTAGATACCTGCTTTCCCATCTCTTCAAAAAAAATTTGTAATATTTCTGGAGTGATTCCCTTTTCTGTTGGTTGCCCTAATGATCCTTTTCTTCCTTCACCCTGCTTTGCAGCTTTTCTGGTGGTCACCAGTTTTTAAATTTATAATCCAAAAATAGAAGTTAATTACAAAGCTGGAGGTAAAAAGCAGACTTCTCTCTTTTCTTTTCCTAGTTCACTTTCTTTATACCCTTAAGGCTTTAGTCTGTTCTGTCTTTCCATAGTTTTAATGCCACAGCCCATCTCCTATTACACTTATCTCCTTGTTTTGTAGATTCCACCAATTATCTTTTCCCTTTGATGTCAGACAGTCACCATTCCCAGGATGGTCTGATCTGTTTATTTAATTACTTCCACGTAATGCCAAAAGCACTTTGGCCAAAATCTTTGTCTTTCAAATTAATACCATCCCCTTTATCCATTTATAACTTACTTAGTTAAAATCTTGATTAAGCTCTTTGTTTTAAAATATTTTAAAAGTAATATTTTCCTCTTTATTTTATTTTCTGTAATTTGGAAAGAAGGCTGACTCACTGAGAAATAATCTTTATCCCGCTGTTTTCAAAGACCTCTTTTCAACTGTAATTTAATTATATCCAGAAGCGATTAAGAAAGTGAGGGTTGGTTGAGCTTAGTGTCCTTTAAAAAGCTGCACATTGGAAGTGCTAGCGACATGTTTCTCCCGTGGATCCCAGCCTCACTACTCATGGGAAAAGAGCAAGACTTCCATCCTGCAGTCTTCTCCTGAAGAGCAGCTGTCTGGGGCACAGGTGGGTGATCGCTCATTCTCTCCTTTATCCAGAAAGACTTTCGCTGGCTAGAAATCACTGCTGGCCAGTGTTTACCTCGCTGCACCATCTCTGCTATTTTGGAGATGTCTAGTCTCTGTAGAACCTCACCCGGAAGCCATCTTTTTCAAGTCTGACATCTTTGTGTTTGATAACATTGCCCCTTCCCAATTTCTCATATACATGTGGTAGGCAAGTGACAAAATCCTGGGTTGCAGATCTTCGTTTTAAATCAGGTTTGCCTTCTTCGAATACTAAGTTTTACATTACATTATAGCTGCAGGAACAGAAGGGACACATAAAGTATGGCAATTGACATGAGTTCAGGGATTGTATAAACTTACAGGCAAATTCCTATTGGGAAAAGGTGGTTTTTAGTGTACAAGGAAACATTATAGAAATAACCATTTTTTATTTTACAACAAGAACTTTTTGTTACCTTTAAACTGCCTTTGGTTTGCTCCTTTTTTTTCTGCATGTTCTTCCTTACCAATTTCTTTCCTTTTTACCCTTATTGTATTTAGCTAGCTCTGTTACATCTGCTATTCCACCAAAGCTTTCTGTTACTGTCTCAGTGGCTAAGGGAGAAGGGGAAACCCAGAATCCTCTTTCCTTCTTTTCCCTGCTCTACCTGTCTAAGCTCTCTCCATTGCAGTGGACTGCTAAAACAAATTAGCCTGTCTCATTGTGATTTTCCTGTTCCTGGAGCTGTGATTGCTGGGTGCTAGGAAAGAAGCTTGGGGCTGCTATTTAACCCTGTCATGCCTCCTAAGCTTGGCTTGACCTTACCAGCTGCTTGGCTGAGCTGCTGCAGTCTCAGCTATTCCCCACTTGGGGTTTGCCCTGTTGCTATGGATGTGCTGTCCTCCTGGCTGGAATGATCTGGGGTTTAGCATGGCTCTTCAGCTGGCTTGGATGGTTAGGCTCCTAAAACTGTCACATGTTGCTCTTCTGTTCATTGCCCCCTGGCCTCACTGACTTCTGACTTTTGCCATTTTCACTAGTCTACTCCATTAGCTGAGCTCCCCACTGCTTCTTCCAGACAACTGCCTGGATCCTGTGGCAACTTCTATCTTTGACCTGGATCTCTACCACTCTACTCTGCCATGCTAAACCCCAGATAGTCAGGAACTGTTGCTGTTGCTAATAGCCACTCTGCTGCCTGAATGTCATTTTTCCCAGAACTGACTCCCATTATTGAAAACCCATTGTTAACTGACTGGGTAGCTGGATTCTTCACGCTGTTACCATCTGATCCCTGCACTACCACCTTCAGTGTGGCAAGGCATCCCAGAACTCTTCAGCCTCTTCCTGGCTCAGCACTTATCAGCAGAAGGAATACACCTCTGTCAGTCTTTGCCATTGCCCAAAAGCCCTTCTCTAATGCCCACTCTGACCAGCTGCTCTTAAAAAACATCTGGCTCCTTGTATGGGGTGAGCCAGCCATGCAAATGGGAGACCACAGATGATTCTAATCATTTAGCTGCTCTCTCACAGTATTTATTTATGCTCTCTTATGACTTCAGGATTGTAGCTATAATTATGCATTTAAAAGAAGTAGCATACTGTACCATCTTTGTTGGGTGAAGCTTTACTCTGTCAGAGCAAAGGTTTCTAACAAGCATTCCTCCCATGATTGCCCATTTTTCTCTTTAAAATAAAGCACTGTATGTCACTGTAATATTATTATACCAGTATTTTTTATTGTTTTTTCTCATACCATGATATTCCAGCAGACTGTATAGGAATAAGCTTTGGTTATCCAACAGGCATAGTTCAAAGATAAGTTAGTGCTGTACATGCTGACTAACATAGTATAGCAGTATGGCTTTTGAAGCTATACTGTTGTCATCGCAGAAGGCTACATTTTTCTTGGCCCTTTCTTTAGATTCTGTATTTTGAGTTACTTGAGAGCAATTTTTTGTTATGTGTAACAAATGGTTCTTCCAAGTTGATGAGATGTGCATATTTTATTGTTTCCAAAGCACAGAGATCACAAGTGTGAAATGAAATATTGCAGGAGGCATAAAAGTGCAGAGATGAAGGTAGAATTTGCATTGGCTTCACTTCAACACAGATGGTGAAAAACTTGAAGCTACTTTTGGGTCCTGAGACCTTGCCCCCTCAGGCTAATAAATAATGGAAGAAACGGGGAAAATTAATTCCACTGAGATCAAATGATTCATACTCCTTAAAAATATGAGCCATGGGAAACCTGCCTGAGTTTCATTGTGTTCTTGTATGCTTTGAAATATTTATTCAGTACCGTAGGATTTCTAATCAAGAGTTAATCAAGGCTTAATAAAATGAGATATACTCTTAGTGCAGCATAGGCTTCCCATATTTTCTGTTTGCTGAATTGGAAGAACAACTGCATCTTTATCATGGTCTAATGAACCAAGAGTATCCAAGACTGAAGTATTGAATTGTAGACACAGTGAAGGTGAGCCAGGCCAATGTAGCAAGGAAGATATTCAGATTTCATTTCAGGATCAGGTCACTAAAAGCAGAGACATAGTAAGCAGAACATACTGGTTTGTTTTTTAGACAAAGGCAAGAGGTTAGATCCCTGATATTTATACCAAAGATTTGCTGACCGATACTTATAAGTAAGGATATTGCATATCCCATTTTCAAGTGTTCCAGCAGTCTTGTCTGTATACTCACTGTTGTATTGTAGGGTTGTTTTGTTTTGTTTTGTTTTTGGTGCCTTTGAATCAATTTTTGACTCCTGGTGACTGCCTGGACAAGTCTCTGCAGTTTTCTTGGCAGGGTTTTTCAGAAGTGGTTTGCAATTGCCTCCTTCCTAGGCTGAGAGAGAGTGACTGGCCCAAGATCACCCAGCTGGCTTCGTGCCTAAGGCAGGATTAGAACTCATGGTCTCCAGGTTTATACCCTGGTACCTTAAGTACTACACCAAGCTGGCTTTCTGTTGTATTATCTTAGCAAGTTAAATTCAAATTCAAACTGATCTTGCAGTTTCCAAGTCTGAGATCCCAAATGGGCATTTCATGGAGAGTTTCAAAATATCTATTGCCCAGTTTTCATTTCATTTTTCCATGCTTTCTACAAGTGTGTACCAAATTGAAGATCTCCAAAATGCAATATCTTTGACCTGGCTAAACATTTTCATAGATTTGTGCATATGGGCAGAACTGGTGTTTTTCATGCTTAGGGGAGTTTGACTTTCTTGTCAAGTCATATCAAGCTTTAATATCTTATAGTTTTTTATGCGTTCCTACTTCAGTACAGTGGGGAATCATGTTTTTGCAATTGTAATATGCAAAGGCATTATTAAGAAAATTGGCTTGACCCCTCTTAGAAATTATTATTTATTTTTTGGTGGGGGTGGAGGGGTTAGATTAAACTTTCATTATGACTTCTTAAGTATTTTTCTGTTCTAAGCCACCACTATGCAGCATAAAGGTTGGGGATAGAAAGAGGACTCATTGCTAGGCTACCTGAAATCTTTGAAAGAGATCTCTTCTACCCTGGCCTTATCCAATCCAATTTTTGGCCAGAAAATAAGCTAAGAGGTTGGTCCAGATTTTTGGAGGCAAGAAAAGCCTTAACTATATTGTCTTTTTTTCTATGGTAGGGGTAGAGGAATTTATGTATGTGGTTTCTTTAAAACTGGAGGATTAAAAAATTAGGATAAAAACCATAATATAAAATATTATTGTATTATCTGAAAACCTTTCTGTATGATTATTTTTAGCTGGATGAGTGATTAATAGAGAGGGTGGGATGTAATATATTTTATGGAAAACAATTTGTACCACACTGGAATCATCCTACCTCAATTTCAGAAAGATATTAAAGCCAGTTTTATCTTGGAATATCTGAAGACATAGAACAGGGACATAAAACAAGAATACTTAAGGTAAATTTTGGCAGGCTGGAATAGGTGAAACACATGAGCCTTGAGGTTTCTGAAACCCATTTTGAGAAAATCCTGCCCAAAATGCAATGGCCTTTATAAGACAAAATAAGTTGTGCTGAAAAAGTAGCAGCAGCTGCTGTGTTAAGCTGTTAAGAGCCTTTTAAAAAGAAATGAAAACAGTGTGGGTGGTTGTGTCATCTTCACTTATACAACACCTAGATGAAATGTCTAAAAAATATCAGTGAAGTACAAATGCTTCCTTTATATTGAGTGTCCAAATGAAACAAACAAACAAATGCTTAGTTGATATAGATGGCAACAAATGAACTTTTTAAAAGCATGTAATTTCTGAAGCAGCTTAAAATTAAAGATCTGTAAAATATAATTACAGATTTTTTTCAGAGTCAACTAGAATACTTAATTTTCATTTTCATTGAAAATCAGTGTGATTTGAAGTGTCTTTGTACAATGTATTTTGCTAAAATGTATTCCTTGAGTCAGTCATTATCAGAGGTAATCACAATTGATTTAGGACATTATCTTTTATCTTGTATGATGATTTCTGAAGACAACTTTTGATAAATTTGATATGCTTCATAAAATATGTAGAATAATTATTTTTTGGCAAAGATAAATTTCAGGAGTCACTACATTTTACAATTTGTAGCCATCTTTCCCCATTATGCCAATGTATTTTCCTTTCTTCCCAGTATGAGCATTTCCAAATATATTGGGATGCAACTGATTTCTCTATGAAAGACTCATTTTCTATGAAATCTCTTTCCATATTTTTCCTTCTCATTTTGTTTATAATTATCAGTGCATTTCAATAATAAATATAGTGTGGATGAGGATTTGCTTCAGATTTTGAAACAAACTAGCATTATTTGCTTTTCTTGGATCAGGACCCAGATTGGAACATATATACATAGATCAGTGCACCCTGGTATAAATATATCCACCATGTTTTAGGTACTTAAAATGTCATATGATCTGAAGCTGCTTTTAAATTATAGCACATTATGTTTGTTCTTCTGGAAATGATGAGGCCCTATCATTTTCAGGGGACAGAACTAGCACCCGCTGCCATTTTCTCATATACTTCCTTAGGACGGGAGGGGCCACTGCCCATAATGTGCCATGTCTGCTAGAATAGTTTTCAGATGCATTTTGAATAAGCATGGAAGATACTCTGCTTCATAATTTGTAAGGGCAGCATTTATAAGTGTGTTGTCTGACAGATGACTACTAAAGATGGGGCAGAAGAGACTTACTAACAGTTACAGTGGGGCAAAAAAGTATTTAGTCAGCCACCAATTGTGCAAGTTCTCCCACTTAAAAAGATGAGAGAGGCCTGTAATTTTCATCATAGGTATACCTCAACTATGAGAGACAAAATGGGGGAAAAAATCCAGAAAATCACATTGTCTGATTTTTAAATACTTGATTTGCAAATCATGGTGGAAAATAAGTATTTGGTCAATATCAAAAGTTCATCTCAATACTTTGTTATATATCCTTTGTTGGCAATGACAGAGGTCAAACGTTTTCTGTAAGTCTTCACAAGGTTTTCACACACTGTTGCTGGTATTTTGGCCCATTCCTCCATGCAGATCTCCTCTAGAGCAGTGATGTTTTGGGGCTGTCGCTGGGCAACACGGACTTTCAACTCCCTCCAAAGGTTTTCCATGGGGTTGAGATCTGGAGACTGGCTAGGCCACTCCAGGACCTTGAAATGCTTCTTACGAAGCCACTCCTTTGTTGCCCGGGCGGTGTGTTTGGGATCATTGTCATGCTGAAAGACCCAGCCACGTTTCATCTTCAATGCCCTTGCTGATGGAAGGTGTTCACTCAAAATCTCACGATACATGGCCCCATTTATTCTTTCCTTTACACGGATCAGTCGTCCTGGTCCCTTTGCAGAAAAACAGCCCCAAAGCATGATGTTTCCACCCCCATGCTTCACAGTAGGTATGGTGTTCTTTGGATGCAACTCAGCATTCTCTCTCCTCCAAACACAACGAGTTGAGTTTAGACCAAAACGTTCTACTTTGGTTTCATCTGACCATATGACATTCTCCCAATCCTCTTCTGGATCATCCAAATGCTCTCTAGCAAACTTCAGACGGGCCCAGACATGTACTGGCTTAAGCAGGGGGACACATCTGGCACTGCAGGATTTGAGTCCTTGGTGGCGTAGTGTGTTACTGATGGTAGCCTTTGTTACTTTGGTCCCAGCTCTCTGCAGGTCATTCACTAGGTCCCCCTGTGTGGTTCTGGGATTTTTGCTCACCATTCTTGTGATCATTTTGACCCCACGGGGTGAGATCTTGCATGGAGCCCCAGATCGAGGGAGATTATCAGTGGTCTTGTATGTCTTCCATTTTCTAATTATTGCTGCCACAGTTGATTTCTTCACACCAAGCTGCTTGCCTATTGCAGATTCAGTCTTCCCAACCTGGTGCAGGTCTACAATTTTGTTTCTGGTGTCCTTTGACAGCTCTTTGGTCTTGGCCATAGTGGAGTTTGGAGTGTGACTGTTTGAGGTTGTGGACAGGTGTCTTTTATACTGATAACAAGGTCAAACAGGTGCCATTACTACAGGTAACAAGTGGAGGACAGAGGAGCCTCTTAAAGAAGCAGTTACAGGTCTGTGAGAGCCAGACATCTTGCTTGTTTGTAGGTGACCAAATACTTATTTTCCACCATGATTTGCAAATAAATTCTTTAAAAATCAGACAATGTGATGTTCTGGATTTTTTTTCTCATTTTGTCTCTCATAGTTGAGGTATACCTATGATGAAAATTACAGGCCTCTCTCATCTTTTTAAGTGGGAGAACTTGCACAATTGGTGGCTGACTAAATACTTTTTTGCCCCACTGTATGTACAAAATAGACATGGAGAAAAGTGAGATAAATCCATCCATGTGTAATGGAAGCTTCTTTATACTAGATTACATCATCTGACCATCAGCTGTAGTGAACCACTCTGGTTGATAGAATTTCTTCTGTTTTGTTTTTATTCCAGTTGTGTATATCTGTCTGTATTCATTCCCAGTAAAAACCTTAACCTAATGAAATCCATATAAGAAGAAAGTAGCAATTGGATGTATCTTTTCAGCAAATATACACTTTTCCAAGTGAGTGAATCAAGGTATAAGATTACTTGAGTATCACTCCACTGATGCCAAATATAGCAAAATCTAAAGAAGACACAACATCTATGATACAACTAATAAAGTCTTACGTAGTAAACAAAAAATTCAGCACAATTTAATATTTCCTCTATATGTAAATGAAATTATTTTACGCTTACATTCTTTCTTCCACAGATCAGTTTCTAAACCAGAATTTACCGTATTTTTCCATCAATAAGATGCCCCCATGTACAAGACGACCCCCACTTTTCCAACCCAAAATTAAGTAATCAATATTTTAAAGATAGTGCAGAACACATTTTTTTTTAGTAATTAGGTAACATTTATCTGATACACTCGGTGGGAGGAGATCCAAAGCGTCTCTCTGCAGCTCTATTTCCATGCTCTTTTGCATAACTGATTACATTCAGTCACGAGTGAAACTGCCAATAGCTTGTCTCTGCAAACAGACTTCCTCCAGTTGGTTTGTTCAGCATCAGCTGACGTCAGTTACCTAAGGCTCGTGATTGGAGGAAGTCTATTTGCAAAGACAGTATGGGCAGTTTCACTCGTGTTTGGAGACTCGTGATTGGAGGAAGCCTGTTTGCAGAGTCAAGCTATTTCACTCGTGATTGGAGGCTAGCAATAGGAAGAAGCCTGTTTGCAGAAACAAAGTATGGGCAGTTTTGCAACCGCATGGTTCTCTCCTTGGCTTACTTCCTTGAATAAGACGCCCTTCAATTTTTAGCGTAAGGATTTTAGAAAAAAGTATCGTCTTATAGTTGGAAAAATACTGTAACTAGATGGAGGAGTGTACCTTGTAGATTTGAGATGTCACTTGCCTTAAATTGGTAAGTATGGAAAGAGTTGGATAAGCTTTGCAGTTTTTATGCCTCTAGTTGCATGTTGAGATCTGTTTTCCAGTCATGTATAGGAAAACTTGGATTTGTGTTTCTTATGAATTAAAATGAGACATACAGTGGTACCTCGGTTCACGAACTTAATTTGTTCCATGACTCTGGTCGCAAACCGAATTGGTCGTGAACCGAATCAAATTTTCCCATAAGGTTCAATGTAAATACGGTTAATCCGTTCTGACCCCTCCGAATTTCCATGACTCTGGTCGCAAACCGATTTTTGATCGCGTCCCGAATCAAATTTCCCCATAAGGTTCAATGTAATTACGGTTAATCTGTTCTGAACCATATGTTTTTTTTTTTTAAACCGCAAAAATATGACACAAAGTATAGCACGAAGAGAGAGAAAGCTAACCTTGCTCGTCGCGACTTTTGGCATGGAGGACAGGAAGGCGGGTGGGGAGGCGGATATTGCTTGGAGGGAGAGTCCCCCTCCCTACAGGAAGCCGCGACCACGTGTCACAGGAGGGAAAATGGCTGTGGATCCTGTTCATAACCCGATCCGGCATTCGCAAATGGAGGCAAAATTTTGCGGCCAGAGCTGTTAGTGAACCGAAAAGTTCGTGAACAGATGCGTTCGTGACCCGAGGCACCACTGTACATTTAAAAGTAGTCTTCTGGATCTGCCAGAGATCCTGGCTTCAAATACTATGATTGGCCTTAAATTAAAAAAAAATGGAAAAACCTGAAACCATTGCAGCCATGAAGTATGGATACTTGTTTTCAGAAATGTTGTTCAAAAGTGTATGACAGTTTCTAGGGCCAAACAGATCCCAGAGGGAGATCTTGTTCAAGGTGTCAGTTGATAATAAGTACTACAGGTGTACAGTGCTTTGGATTAGAAGCAGATCATTGCAGAGGAGTGCAGAGACAGCTTTGACAAAAAATGCAAGAGTCATTAGGAGAACCCTTAAGAGAAAATAAATGACAACTCAATTCTGGAAAAGGAGAGAGCATGACAAACAGATTCAAAACAACCCCTGCATTGATTCTGTTTGGAATACTGCTTAAAGCTTTGGAAAAGTTAGTAATGCCAAGATGTCCTTGAGGAAACATTATCAATCCACATGATTTACACTAAATTGAGACTCACGCCTTAATCTCCTGTTCAAACTGTTTTTCTTGGTTTGTCTCTGTAGTATAATTATATGCTTATATTGCATATAGAATATGTTAAATCATCTCTGCAAACTGGTTCATTCTGCTTCTGACTCTTGGTTTTTCAGTTATTTCACATGAGCCTTTCCAGTAAAGCAACTCTTTTAAATTAGAAGGAGATCTATAAATCAACAAAAACTGAAAGGGAAGACATTATTTGAACAAGACATTATTGTCACTATTTCATTTTTTCAGGTTTTCTTTGATTTGTTTACTAGTAGCCCTTAATTTTCTTGAGCTACAATCAGAGATACATTGCACTCCTATGTATCTCTTAAACTATATATCTAACAATACATAACTATACATCTTTTAATCATTTATTTTCTTTGCAGAGAAAATCACATAAAAAGACCAGGTCTGGAGAAGATCCAAATATGTTTAGTGACTGGCAAATAATAATAATAGTTTATCAGGTAAATAAGTGTAGGATTTCAACTGAAATTGGTATTGGAGATTGGAAACTGAAGATAACATTTTAAAAAATCTTAAAAGTAAGACATGTTTAAAGGAGGGAAGAATAGAAGGGAGATATATGAATCCAGAATATTTGTACAGCTGTGTTGTATGAATTTCCCATGGGCTCATGGGAATGAAAGAAAAGAGTTTGTAAAATTAAATAGCTTTAAGTAAAAAATAAACTTCTGTGGATGATAGAGGAGTGAATCTATAGAAGGGAAAAAGAACACAGAAAAGTTTATATATGTGTAACAACTCCAAGAGTGATGTATCTACAGAAAATTTCTTAGGGAATTAAGAAATATATAAATATATAATATTAAATATATATATTAAGAAATATAGCCAAAACAGTATTTGAGGTCATGGTGTAGCATGAAATAATGTTCAGTTACACTGTTAACTGGTATTTGATGAGGTCTTTAAATAAACCTGCCAGTAGCCCATTCAGACCTTGAGGGAAAATGGTTTTCCACCCTATTACACGGTATGTGTATATGTATGTATGTGTTTATGGGAGAGCAACTTTTAGTTTTCATAAAAAAGTATTTTTCAAAAAACATTTATTCATAATGTAGCAGTAAAGATGTACTAACATTCTTTCGGTTGCTAATAAATGTTACAATTATATTTTAAAATAGTAGTTTTTATTTACTGCCATCCAGAGGTCTTAGACAACGACTCCCGGAGTTTCTATTGAACATGGCCAGGACAGTTAGAATTTCTGGGAACTGCAATCTAAAATATATAAAGGCTAATAAATTCAAATAAATTAAATAAATAAATAAAATAGTTTGGGAAAAGCTATCCTAAAGCACTTGCTAAATTGTTATATCAACTCACTGTGAGTTTTCCAATGAAGTTGTGCTATGTTATGTCAAAAAGAAAAATCTTCAGATCAGATAAATAAGCAATATATTACTGAATGCATTCATGCAAAGTATACTGCCAAGTATTGGGATCAGAGTGGAGCTTGCTTAATGGCAATTGCAGCACTGAACATTTATAATGAATTACAGGTCAGCACTAATTTACATATTTTGTTTGCATAGATTCATATAATTTATTTTAAGTAGGTAAAATTACATGTTATATCCCATTTTGTTTGTGGGTGCTACTGAATGGCATTTTCTTAAAAAAAACACACTTCACTGGCTCAATCATACAGGTAGAATAGAATTTGATATTTAGGAATCTCATTACCAGTAAGATGAGTGTATATAATCGGAATATATACAAGGGTTTAGAAAACAATGTGTTCTGGTTTTTCAGCCTGCTTATAAGACATCTATATAACAGTTTATGGAATTATTATAAGACCTACACATGGACAAGATTTTACAGAATCCATAAACATTAAGTATATGTCATAAATAGGTTTAATCCAAATTTTGCCCGATGTGTTATATAATATGATGCCGTTCTCTCTCTGTGTGTGTGTGTGTGTGTGTGTCTGTGTGTGTGATGAATGTGAACAATTCCTCCTTCTTCTTCAGCTTGGTATCCTCCATATGCATTGGATGACACGTTCCAGAATTCTCAGTCAGAAATATCTGGTAATTTATCTGGAAGGCTTAAAATTGGGAAGAGCTGATTTCAGAGTCTTCTGTTATACATGGTCCAGAACACTGGTGATGGCACCTAAAGTGTTTTGACCTGCAGCCCATTTTGAGAAAAAAAAGAAAGAAAAGAAAAATACATAAATAAATGAACGTAATACATGGGCACCTAGCTCCAGATTATTCATGAATGAACTAAGTAGCATTAGTGACAAATACGCAAAAATGTAAGAGTCCTAGTGAATCAGTTGAAATGCTTCACATTCCCTTTATTGTGAGATCTGTTTTTTTCTGCTGTTTCTTACAGAGTATTGATTCATAATAAAGGAATGCTACTGTGCTCAGTCATCTCAGGAAAAAATGGTGGCCAGCAAACTGAAATCATGATCTCTGTAATAGATACAAAGGATCCATTTGATATTAAAGCAAATATGCCTTAATGTCAGACAAAATTGCAATTTTATGTCCGTCTCCTCAACATTTCTGCTACTACGTGGCTATCTGTATTTTGTGCAGAAACATTTGTATGAATGTCTGTATTGTATGTACTATTCCAGTTGGGTGGGAATCTCCATGCCAATAGTGTCTAACAAAAAAAGGTTGCTTAATCAATTAAACCACTAGGTTCTATTTTGCTTAGAGAATAAATGTAACAGCTGCAAAATTAAACATTCTGAAATAAAGATTTCATCATATCCACCTTTAATATTTCCCTTTTCTAAAAATGTGTTTAAAATGGAAAAATATCCCTGCAAGCAAGATAATTTTGGGCACTCAGAACATGTGAGACGATTTGACTTGGAGGGACTGATATCTTGGTTGCAGATTCTGCCAGAATGTAGAGGCTGGATATCATACTAAAGCTTTGAGCTCCATTTGGTGCCTTTTACTTCTGTCTTGTTTCTCTCTGTGCAGGAGATGTGAAAACTAGCTTTGTCCTGTTTCCACAGCAGGGTTTTGGTTTATTTTGTTTTTTACAGCATTTTATTCCATGGCCCAACTCCAGAGCAGAGCGTATTGCAAAGATGGATTTGAATGTCACATTTAACAAAATGACTTGTGTATGAGACAGCCTTCACTGCTATACAATTTTAATAGCTGATTAATTAAGGGCGCAGTATAATTATTAATTTGTTGGCTAATACATGGAATAATTATATTTTACTTTACAGTTGAACTTAACTGAATAAACCTAAAAATTGAAATGTGTAGGCTAACAGTTGTCTGGTTGTTTGCTATTATCTTCTAGATAACAGAAATATGTCTCTGTGCTTTTGAAGAAAAGTCCTATATTTTCATTATTAACAGTGATTTTTCAGTATCATATGTAGTATATTTCTGTCAGTTGCAAGTGAATACAGGTTTTTGTGTTCCCAGTTTAGTTATAGAATACTGAATTTTTTTTCTGCTGGCCAATAATATTATTAAGAATACTGCTTAAACTAATGGTACAAATCTCACAATTTTCGTAAACTTTTCTTCCATGATATAGAATAGAAATAAAGGAAATACACATTTGTACCCCATCCTTCTAGAAACTATAATATTCAATGATACAGTTATAAATGCTGAGGATATTGAGACAGAATTTAAAAGAATGAATGTACTCTATTATTCTCTCCAAATTAAAAAAAAAAAGTTTACCACTATAGAACAGATAACTGAGCCATATCTATTCTGATATAGAAAGTTTTTGTGTAATATGTTTCTTGAGTTAGTAGCATATTCAGTCTTCTGTGTTTCAGCCCCAGGTAGCATATTCCACCGCTTAGAACTGTATTTAATTTAAATACTACTACTACTACTACTACTACTACTACTACTACTACTAACCAAGATTAAAAAGAAATCTGACAATTATAAAATAATATAATATGTAATATATCAGTAATTACAAATATATTACAACAATTACATATACCTTACTTTTCATGAACAGTATAATTAATCTTTAATCCCCAGTTCTCATGAAATTTAAATTAAATTGACTAAGGATGAATAAAATCAAAATGTGTATCTTTATAATTTGTTGTACCTGTTTCCCAAAAGATGACCAGATAAAATACCACAAAAATAAGTCATATCAATGACCATGCTACGATATCAGTAGAATTTTTTCCCTCTCATATTGGAACAATGCATAGTCTAAAACTAGTAACAAAAGTATACAGTAGGTGGTTTGCATACTGCATGATTTGGGTGTTCCCAAAGGAAATACCATTGAATAAATAGATAAATGATACCAGTAAAATGTTGGTGCCAGTGCTAATGGATATTGATCTATTAATTGTTTTCCAAAATAGGAACACCATATCATATGGAGAAAGACACTTTTATACCCAATTTCTCCAACATACCCACTATTTATTGGGAACAATGTGTGGATTCTAACTGGTACAGAGACCATATATTTTGTACAAAATTGTCATATAATAAATACACATGGAAAACCAATAGTTGTGTCCCATATATCTTTCACCATTTTATCAAAATGTTTTCTTGTTTCCATATCTAGCAGTCCAATCGATGCATGCTTACTTAACAGTGAGTTCTATAGAATGTGGTGGGGTTCAGCTCATTTTGCGTTAGCTTTTAATAAACGATGTCAAATAGAAGTGATTGCATTACATTATTAGGATTACCAGAAACATATTATGCTTTTTAGTAAGAAAGAGATCGTGGTGATGAACTATGTAACTCCATGTGTATTGCATGTCAGTCAGTGTTTATCATTTTGGCAACTTTCAAATATGTGGATTTGTCCCAGAATTTTCAGCAATGCTATGCTGGCTGGGAATTTCTGGAAGTCAAAGTTCACACTTTGAGAAGTTGCCATGGTTGAGAAACATTGGCATAGGGAAATGTATATATCCTTTCTTAGATTTATAATACTTACTTTTCTCTGTCAGCTATTTCACAGTCTTCCTTCTGAGTGTTTATAACCTTTCATTTTAGTGGAAATAGCTTTTACTGACATTCACATAATTCCATATTGATATATTCTGTGTTACTACAATTAAGGTGGACACAAACCAGTTGATGCCTTTCTATCCTTTCTAAAAAGAATTTTTATTTAATTCTTTAATTAATTTAATTTATTATATGGTGGTATTAATTGCACAAGCAGTTGTAAAATGACTATACAGTATTGTACTAGCTAATCTAAAGTGGGACAATGTCTGCTCTACTAGAAGTTACCTACAGTAATTGGAGGAGATAGTCGCCAACTTTTCTAGCCTGAAAAAGATAAAATATTACCTGTGGACTGTAATACCCAGTTTATAAATTACTTGGCAGAATAGTAACTCTATGTGTTGTAGTCTTTTCTGGGAGACGGAGTCAAAAAACAAGGTAGGACAAAAGAGGCAATAAGTTAAAAATAAAACTTCAGGTAGGCAAGGATGAACAGAAATGGAAAAAGGTGAGTAACTGAGAAATGAAGTGCAAACTGTTGGTTATGCAGTGAAAGGGAGAAAAAAAAATATGCAGATGAGGTGACAGCACTAGAAGTTAGAGAAGAAAGGATTATCTAAGAGTGAAATCCAAAGAGACATATGGAAGTATATGGAGAGAAGAAAGTATAGGTTCAGAGGGAGAAGTATTTACCTAATTGATTAAAAAAGAAATACGGATTAAAATAATAACAAAATTTTCTTCCAGTTAACAGTGATATCATAGTCAAGTCTTAATTAGATTGTAAAAATTGGCCTTAGAACGAAATTGTGCATCCCTGTTGTAAGACAATAATTAAGAATGCTGAAGTTGGTTCTGATCCCAGACCATCAGAAATCTTGTAGATGCTTCCTCTCCTGCAGTCCCATTCTTTTTGCTGACAAAACACCCTTATTGTTACTAAATGCAAACTTCATTGATGTGAACATGAATTGCCCTACAGGAAGTTCTTGGGTATCAGGATGCATTGAGGTTTTTTTTTTTTTTAAATAATTCTAAACTCAAATCAAAAATTGAATTCACAGAATAAAAATGAGTTGCCTGGTATCTTAACAAAACTTTAACAAATTTAAATTGCAGTAATTATGAATATCAGAGGAATGGGCAGAGCCTATTGGCTGAGTTCCATAATTAATTTGTTTTTATGAATTAATTACCACTCTGGTAATTAATTGGAGTACCAATATGGAATCTGAGTTTATTAAGTATAGCCCTTGGCACCTTGCTAAGATGCGTGTGCCAAGACTGTTTGGTCCCTGAGTATGGCTTAGTTTCTGAGAATCATGGGAAATTAGGTTCTTCTATGTGAAGAGGCATTCCAGATTTTGAGTTAAATGGCCGCATGAATTATGAGAGACTGAACTCTGCTAGTCCTCAAAATCAGAGAAAGATGCTGATTCTCATATTTCTGAGGTCTTGAAGGATGATGATCAAGTTTTCCTGTCTGCCCCAGGGGAGTTAGAAAGGTGGTGTCAGGAAGCTCCCAGTAACCAAAGTAGAGGCTGTCACTCTCTCTAAATTCCAAGATGCTTGTTGGTATATGCAGATACATTAACTAATGTTGTAAGTTTGACCAGATCCTTTCTTCTGTCCCTCACATCTCCCAAAGAGTTATTTCTGTGTAATATAATTGTAGAACAAGAAGTCCTGATACATAACGAAAGCAACAAGTTGAAAGGCCAAAGAAATAATCCTCAGGTCCTCTTTAACATGAAATCAAAACCAAAAAGTAAAACGAAACAAATAATTTTTAGACTCCAAAAATTAGCACCAATCTTGATAGTACCAGATGATGTTGATATCCTTTGAACAGCCTTTTCCCCAAATAGGTAACTTCCAGATGCATTCCATCTGGAGGTGATCAGATTCAGGAAGGTGACCTTAATCTATTGTGCTTTTACATTTTGTTGTAACATTTTTGTGTAATGAGTTTTGTATTGCAAATGGATATAAGAACATGTTGACAATAATCTTTTCCACTTTTACTTCCTAATTACTGTTGTTTAAGGCATGCTGCCTTTAATTCTGGACATCAGTTAGCTACTGAGAGCCTTATGCTCAATGAATCTGTGAAATTCTATTAAAAACCTTTATCTATCTATCTATCTATCTATCTATCTATCTATCTATCTATCTATCTATCTACCTACCTACCTACCTACCTACCTACCTACCAATCTGATGGCAGTTAATCCCATAGTTTACATATTGTATAAAGAAGTACTTTTTCTTAGCATCCTGAATATTCACTCATATTGCAAAAGTGGAAAAACAAATTAATAGTCTTCTACCATGTCCCCATAACGGTAATAAAAGTAAATGAGAAGTCCTTCACTTAAGAAAAAGAAACCAAATCCAAAGATATAGTTTGGGGAATACTTAGCTTGGTAATAAGGCACGTGTAAAGGATCCTGGAACTGTAGTTGTTTATAAGCGGAACTTAAGTCAACAATGAGATATGGCTACTAAAAAAGCAAATGGAATTTTAAGTTGTATCAATACAAATCCTTGGTAAAATAACATTTCTGCTCTATTCCCCATTAGTCAGGCTCACCTTAAATAGTGTGTCATGTTTTCTGGACCCCATGTAAAAAATATTCAGAGAAACTTGGAAGTGCAACAGGATTGATCATGGAAATAGAATCTCAGGAAAGAGACAGAAATGGATATGTTTAGTATGTCTGTGTGAATAATTGGAAAGATGCTTTGCTGCAACATGTGTAAAATGTTGAGAATCTTTCATCTCTTGAGAATCTTTCATCTCACCAGAGTTATATGGCACATGCTTATGAATTTTTCAGCAGGCAAGCCAATATAGTAAAATTATTCCCTAAAGACATTGGCTGATCTCTTGGTTAGAAAATATTCTCTAAAGACCTTGATTAGTACTTCGATAGGAAACTACCAAGAAATACCAGGGCTGTAGGCTAGACTGGGAAATTGTAAAAAAAACTCCCAGAGGAAGGTAGTGGCATAATGTCGCCAAGTGAACCACACAGACATGTCCATAAAGTCACTAATAGTTGAGCCCTACTTGAAGTGAAAAGTTTGAAAAAAAGAAATCACTCTTCTAAAACATTTATTTTCATCCAGATGTAACCACAGGGTGCTTGAAGGGAAAATAAACATACATTTGTTAAATCTGTTTAGCAATATATTTGAATTGAAAACATAACTAAATCCCAAGGCATATTTAACAGAAACCAGGTGTTTGTGAGCCTCCTCTTTTTTAGCAAATGGAAGGCTTAGATGTATCTATAACACATATCTATAACATACAGAAGTTCAGCACGGCTGTTAGACGTTGTGCTGCATAGACACTTCCTCACCCAACAGGAAGGGCCTGTTTTGCATTACTGTCATTCCTAAGGGGAGGAATGTGAGAGAACTAAGTGCTTTAGAGTCTAAGAAGAGACAGCACTTTTTGCTGAAGGCAGCTGTTTGGGGTTACCTGAGGACAGAGTCTGCTCTACTGACTGAATGCACACACTGTGTTTCACTAGTTATAGATATATTTTAATGGGCACACCTCCTGAGCAAATTTAAAAAATATTGTATTCATGTGTAGCTTCCTTTTGAGAATTATTTGTAGAACTCATTCAGCAATTGCTTAATGTATTAATTTCATTTGGCAATATGTATTTCTTTCAAATTCCTTAAATGTCTAATAGAGTTAAAGAAGTACTTTCAGTAATGTGCAATATAGATAAAAGTATAAATAACTAGCAACTGTGTTCTGAAAATAACCAAAATAACTTTGATACTAATATATTTGGCTAAAAATTCAGTATTTAATCATGAAGATGGGTTACAGAGGGCTATTTTGTATTGTATAAATTACATTTTGCAAGTTAAATTTTATTCTGATTATTGATTCTCTTCTGCCTGGAATATGGGGTTATCCAAGATACATTCAGAACTACTGTGAGGCCTAAGTTGATATCTTCTCACTAGTGGACTGGTCAGCCAAATTTACATGCATTGGCTCCTTTCAGATGTAAAACCAAACCATAATTAACCTTGGAGAAAGCACTGACAGGCTTTTGCATCTCTCCTCATTTATCTCCCTCACTGTTCATGTGATTTCTCAAAGCATGTAAAGATTCTCAAGAACCATAGCAAATTACAATTTGTTCAAATCATAGTTTGCCTGGTCTGTCAAGATACACATTTTGCCTATTGTCTGAAAATGAGGCAGATATTTTGGAGAAAAGAGTTATGGCAGGTAAGGGTAGAATCCACAAACCACATGCAACTGCAGATCTTTCATCCTGGAATATTAGTGTTACAGGATTTAATTTTAGATTTGAATCTTTTTTTTTGGGGGGGGGATAATAGATAATTATTTACCAAATTGTTCAATAGTTTCTATCACAGTTTAGAATGCGACAAAATTATTCAAAAACAGATGACTAGCTTTTAAAAATCCCCAGTAATAATAATCCTCACTAAGAATGTTTTGGATGTATCTGGGATAAGCTTAGGCTTATATTTTACACAACAATAAAATATGCAGGAAACTGACTTCTTCAAGCTGTTGAAAATATTTTTCCATGCAGAAAGCAAACTTGTTGGTGACGACAAATCATCTAGATTTCTGCACGCAAAGACTAATTAATATTATATGGATGTGTACCCCATCCTATGATTCCCCTGTCTGTGGCTTAATTGTGTACTAAGTGCATAAGTTTATCTGTACAGTACAAATAAGTCAGTACCAGTTTGGTAGTAATTTATAGCTGAACCTTAACTTCTTTAAGAATAACTCTTAGACACCTGCAGTGCCAGGAAGAGTGTTCTAAACTTAATTTTTCTTCTGCAACTTATTTCTCTTGTGCAGCAATGATCAACAGCAACGTATGATAATCCTGAAGAATTTCATCTCTGTAAACAACATATCACAATGCTAGTGAAATCCCAGCACCAAGACTAGAGGCAGAATTCCATTCCCACAATAGTGTAGTGGTTTAGGTTCTTTCTAGGGTCAGGCTTTTCTAGCCTGGGATCATTTGGAATTAGAATCCCACAAGTTTCCAACAACAGTTTGCTACAAAGGGATAATGAATGTTCACAGAGTTGTACAGTAACTGTTACATAACAGAAATAGCATTTTAAATTAGAATAAACAATAGTTGTGTATAATTCAAAGAAGAGAATGGAGGGAATCCTGAATGTGTACCCTGGTCCTGACTTCTTATCCATGTTGTAAACATGTAGCCTAGGAAGACTATTTGGATGAGAACAACTTTGAATTACTAGAATCTCTGTGGATATGGAAAAGCATAAGGATCTGAGACATTATTTTCAAGATGGAAATGAGAGTTTATCACTAGCTTGTTTCTACTAACTGACCTAGACTGGCTCCCTGTCTTTATGCAGAGATGTGTTCTTTCTTTGTAGTTGCTAAGCTACATTACTGTTAATTATTTCTATTTTTTAAAAATTCACATTAATATATTGCATTATTTTATCGGGTGGGCTCCCAAACTAGTGTTTGGCTTTAATAAAAAGCAACAAAAACCACAACAAAAAGGCAATAAAAATACTTTAGAACATTAAAGTTAAACCATACTTTAAATGGTTATCAGAACAAAGCAGTCTAATTAAAACATAGCCAAAAAGATGAAAACATGAATCCCAGATAGAAGAAAAAGCATCTTCAATCATTATTAGCCAGCAAAAAGCATCAACTATGTATAATTAAATTCTGAGTGTCTAGTATCCTTCTTTGAATAGAGTATATTACAGCATGGTTGCCATTACTGAGAAGTCATAGCTTCATGCATGTTTAGTTCTGTAGCCTAGAGGTTGGTTGATTTCATTGGAGATATGGGTTTGTTTTGTTTTGCCTGAACTAGCCCTGAATAAGAGCCTGTTTGGCGTAGTTGTTAAGGTATCAGGCTAGAAACCTGGAGATCATGAGTTCTAACCTCCCTTAAGCACAAAGCCAGCTGAGTGACCTTGGGCCAGTCATTCTCTCTTAGCCCTAGAAGGGAGGCAATGGAAACCCGCTTCCGAAATCTTGCCAAAAAAACTGCAGGGACTTGTCCAGGCAGTCGCCAGGAGTCAATACTGACTCAAAGGCCCGAGGTTTTGTTTTGTTTTGTTTTGTTTTGTTTTTTTTAAAGGCCTGGATAGTTCTTGCTGAAAAATTTAATTTTAGGAGCTGAAAACATAGTACTTTCCCCCTAAATGTGTTATTGTGTTTTGTCTTGACATGTCGAAATGTTGAATCTGAGTCACTGATTTAAGGCCTAAGGCTGAAGGACTCAAGGCTGAGTAGTGGTCATTCCTGTGTAGGGATTCCTAACAACAGGCTTTTATCCATTCAGTATTACAGTGCTGAAATATCATTGCATCTTTAAGTTGCTTCTTCCTTTAATAATGTTAATAGATATGATCACATTTCTTTTTAGAGATAAAACATGGATGTTATGGATTGTTTTTATCAGAAAATTTCATGCATATTTTTGTAAGCAACTGTATTATGCTAGTATCTTTAAGAAAATATATTGATCTATATGTCTTTACAGGTACTAATCAACTTTGCTCTGTGAATTTTGAGTACTAGTCTAGTACACATTCTCCTCCACCCACCTTTATATGAATGCAAACAGGGTTCAGTTTGTTAATCTGAGATCCCCTGAATGTTACAAAGTAGGCTAATTTGATAATACATCACAAAAAATTATTCTACCATAGCTCATAAAAGTCTATATATACACCATGCTTATATGTAGGCTCTTATCTATATATGTGTAGCTAAAACACATAGATTGGGGACTAATACTGAGATTCATTCTAGGTATCCAGGTTTAGAAAGACGGACCTAACCTTTCAAAGCAGCCTATAAAGTATCAGATTAATTCATGCCCAGGTATTATTTAATAATCATGAATTTTGGGGGTGAATGAAAGTAGATGTAACAAAGATAAGAACCTAAGTGAAATTCCCCCCACCCCTTCAACATTCATAGCATCTCCACTACCCAGAATAGAGGTAGAAGATACCAGGCCATCAAAGATAAAATGAGACCACAAGTGTCAATCTACTGTCACAACCCAGGCTACTGCAATATATCACAAGAAAGAAGCAAAAAGTAAAATCGTGTGCAGATCCAATAAATCACACAGTGTCATCCACAGATACACATCAGGACACAAATATTTGCCAGACAACTTTGAAAAAGACCTGTCCATTTAAGGTTCTAAACATTTCTAATGATTTTGTTAAGATAAAAGTTCAGACTCCAATTTAACAACAGGAAATATGTAGTTACTGAAATGGTACTGATTAGGTAAGCTGAGTCCCTTGTCTATACCCATACTATCATCATCTAAATTGTACAACTATCCTAAATATTTTGTTTTCATCATTCTTGTAGCTATGGGATCCCTTTTCAGTAAAGTAGATGTTATCTATTTGATCCTTAGTACAGTGTTTTTAGAATATGTTTCCAAATTTAGCTTCCTAGACCTACTGATACACACTGAAACTTTTGTGTGGTTTTTAGGTTTTGCTTACAGTTTTCTAAAACATGAGCTTCATTTTAATTTGTTTATCCCCTTCTACAGAATATTTACAAGATCAACTATATTTCTGTAGCCCCATAACTGAGTGAGAAAGAACAGCAGGAAAATGATGAGGGGCATTTTCCTAGGGAGGAAGACTGAAACTGTTGAACTTTCATTTAAAAAGAAAAGGATGACAGATGGGCATAGCGATGAAGATATTGTTATGAATAGTGTGAAGAGGGTACATGGAGAGAGATAATTTTTTCACAATTCTGGATAAGCAATATAACCAGTGGACTGTAAGCTGACAAGAAATAACAGGAAGTAATTCTTTACACAACAGATAATTTTATGGAACTGATATAGTAATGTAATTGTGTTTTTGCAAAGGATTTAGCAAGTGTATGGAGGATACCTCTGTTAATAACTATTGGCTTGTATTTATATCCCGTTTCCCTTAAAATCTGTAATAAGGAGGAATCAGTAAAACTCTGAACTCTCTCTGTCCAATCCCTTACTTAGATATTACTAGATCCTGTCCCTTACTAGATCGTCTCTGTGCCAGTAGAAGAAGTCCTTCTGTTTGGAGAAGATCAACTGTGTGTCTAATTACATATGACTTAGAACACCTGCTTCACTTAGAGATTATCTTATTATGTCCTATTAAGGTGTATTGCATTTGTTTGATTGGTTGTGTAATTTCTTTGATTGCTGTGAGCTATCCAGTCATTGAGAATTGGGCAACATAGAAATTTAACAGATTATTGTTGGTCACACAGTCAGGCAGAGGTTTAGACTGGATTTGGCATTTTTATCCACCTATCAAGTCTAGGATGTAAGCTGTTGACTGGTGATGATTTTGTCAGTGCCGATGGTGTTGTGCTCCAGATGTTTTGGGACTGCATCCAAAGCAAAGATAGTACCTATTACTATTGGTACTATCTTTGCTTTCTTTTGCCACAGTCACTCTATTTCTATTTGCAGGTCTTTGTATTTTGTGATTTTCTCTAGTTCTTTCTCCTCTATTCTGCTGTCTCCAGGTATTGCAGTGTCCACTACCTAGACTTTTTTGTCTTTCTTATCAACAATTGTTAAGTCTGGGTGTTATGTGGCAGGTGCTTGTCTGTTTGAATTCTAAAGTCCCAGAATATTTTAGCTTCTTCATTTTCTGTTACTTTGTCTGTTTTGTGGTCCTGCCAGTTCTTGCTTACAGGGAAATGGTATTTCTTGCAGATATTCCAATGCACCATTGTTGCTACTTTGTCATGCCATTGTTTGTAGTCTCTATGCAATCTTCTTGTAGCAGCTAACTAGGCAGTCCACTGTTTCTTCAGCTTCTTTGCAGAGGCGGCGTTTACTGTCTGTTGCTGTTTTCTCAATTCTGGCTTTGTATGCATTTGTTCTTAAGGCTTGGTCTTGTGTAGTCAGAATTAGCCCTTCTGTCTCTTTCTTCAACTTTTCTGCTCTTAGCCATTGCCAGGTCTTCTTGTTATCTGCTTTGCCTGCCAGATTTTTCTGTGTACTGGCCATATAATACTTTTCCTTGCCATGTCTCTTTTCTATTCTTCATTTGGTCTTTCTTGTAGGCCAGTTTGGTCTCTTCAGTATTCAGTAAGCCTTCATGGTGTACTAGCTTCAGTGCATCTTCTTCACTGTCCTTCAGATAGTCTTCCAATGTCTTTTTTTCTTCTTCACCTGTCTGGTGTACTTGAAACATTCCACACCCACCAATGCTCCTTGGTAAGTAGAGTCTGTCAACATTGCTGTGTGGATTCATTGTCATTATTTTTCTGATCTTCCTATCAAGGGCTTCTAGTTCTGCTTGAGTCCAGTCCACTATTCCAGCTGTGTATCTGATGACTGGAATTACCCAGGTGTTAATTGCCTTGATGGTATTACCACCACTGAGTTTGGATTTTAAGATCTTCTTCACTCTCATAATATATTCACTACTAACCTTCTTCTTGACTTCAATATGCTTGATGTTGTCAGCTTAAAGGATGCCCAGGTATTTGTAGTGATCTTCTTCATTCAGACTCTTGATGTTATTTCTATAGGGCATTTTGATTCCTTCAGTTTTCACTATTTTCCCCCTGTTGATGGTCAGGGTGGCACATTTGTCCAATCCAAACTCCACTGCAATATTTTGGCTATATTTTTGGACAGTGTTGAGCAGTGATTCTATTTCATATGGTGTTTTTCCATACAGCTTCAGATTGTCGATGATGATGATGATGATGGTTGGTTGGTTGCATAGTCAGCCAGATGTTTAGACTGGATTTGGCATTTTTATCTACCTATCGAGTCCTTCCCAAAGATCTGGGATAGGCAGACGTTGTTTGATGGTTTAATGGTGTTAAAGGTATCGTCACAGGATAAGCTATTCCAAATAAAGCTGCCTTTTGCAATTGATTGTGTCAATGCTGATGGGGTTCAAGTGGTGCTCCATATTAGTAGTAGTAGTATTTGAATAAATCAACATCTTTGCTTTCACTCTTGGAAAAAAGGCAAAAAATGACAGCTTTAGATTAAAGAACTGCAATGTCAGAGGTAAATATTATGGCTGAAAGCATTAAATTTCTATAGTTGTTGGGTTGTATTTATATAGATGGTCTTCCAATAGCACTGTTCTTTGTGTAACCCAGTACATAAAATGGTATGGTACAGTTAAAAAGACAGTTAAGTATAATGAAATTTAATATTTGCAGCATCATTTTTAGCAAAGAAATATAAAAGCAAATTAGTAAATGCAGTAATTTAAAATAAGATGCAACAAAAAAAGGAGTCACACCAAGTTTACTTATGAGGATCCAGGAATGGTTTTCAATACTATCATTACAGCTGAGATACTTATTTTTGGATTGCTCAAGGTCAAGTCTCTGATAGGAATTCTAGGATTTGCTTAAGTATGTGAGAAATAAGACAAAATCTGGATCCTAAGATTATAAGGTCATTGCATAATAAAGCATGTTGCCTATACTACAGCTATCCCAGATTTAGGTAGTGACCTACCTAGAGGGCTTCCAAGGGTATGCCTTGCCCTAATCATAATGTCAAATAAAATGAGGACACTGAAACATTAAAAGGGACAAAATCTATGAGAGCTTCTAAGCAGCCTTAAATATCCAGAGAGAGCAACAGTTAAGTCAAAATGTCAGTTTCTGTACAAATCCCAAATAAGTAATCTCTCCAAGGAAAGGACATTTTCCCTGTTTGCCAATTCTACTGTTATACCCAAGCCTTTCTTCACATGGAAATGAAATCTCATTGTAAAATTGCCTAAAATTTAAATTATATAATTTATTTTTCTTTTACCATGTTATCTTTTAGAAATTGGTTTTCTGTTAACTTTTCTTAATTTTTAATGCCCCTAAAGCTTCATTTGTAGTATAATTGTACCTCAGTGGGCTGACTAAAATTCACCACAGTGTTCAGTGTGAAATAATAAGATCTTGGTTATCTGGCAGCTCTAATCTAGCAAGTCTACATAAATTATTCTGAGAATAGAATTAATGTCTGTAATGTAAGGCCCAATTTCTTCTTTGTATTTACATATTTAGGCATAGAGGGGGCAAGAAATTTAGACCTTTTTTTTTTTGCAGCATTCAGAATAAATAAGTAGCGGCATAAGAAGGATCTTTAAAATTAAAATTTATGGGAAAGTGTCTGTGCCTTGTGGTAAGTGGGACATAGTCCATAAAATGGAACTAATATGAAGTACAGTTTGTTCTGTGGCTTTTGGACCATCTGCAAATGACTGGTAAGAGACACAAGGATACCAAATAAAAACATAATTGTGATATAATGGAAGTATGAATCAGCCATTCGGACATTCAAACTGGAAAAAACAGGCAAGGTCTGGGAGTATTTCTAGGGTGGCATTATAATTCATTATTGACTGGAAAGATCTGAGTTTCCAACCTTAAGACCAAAGATCGTGAGGTTTGGAATGACTTTGTCAGTGCAAGATGGTAAACTCAATCAATGTAAAAGATATTTATTGGTTGTATGCTAGCAGTTTTTTTTTAATGGTTTGCCCATGTGGATTAATACAAACTGGAATACCATAACAGGAGATAGGAGGAAAGGAAAGTCTCTGAATGAATATCAGGTAGATCAGGTAAGCCTCTGAATGAAGAATAAGAAAAGTTTAGTTTGATCTAAGCAACATCATTATTGGTGCTTTTTCACAGAAACTATGAAAGACAATTGTTTTTAATTACTCATTCTCTGTGGAGTGCACTGTGTAGTGCATTGACACTATATTCCCTTTATTTGTAATCTAATTGTATAGAAATATAGTATGTAGCTTCTTTTACAGTGGAGACTGCAATTCTAAATGTGTCTTCTAGGGAGTAAACCCCATTGAACACAATGAGAAATTTATGAGTAAATATGATATAGCCATATTAAAGTACAGTAATAGAAACAGAAAATGCAACTGACATAAAATTATGTTTATTAGGCCGGAAAAGAAAACATGACATTGTTGATTATTGAGATGTATTAGAAATATGCATGTATTTATTTTGAAGATATGAATTTGAAATGCATATGTTTACATAGTTTATGTAAAAAAATAAGTGAGTGCCTGATATTGAAAGGGTGTGAGCGAGAGAGAAACCAGTAGAAATGAATGGAGGAATGATTTCATGTACATTGATTTATTTCTGACTAAATTACTCTAGTTTCAAATCTGAAACAAGAATAAAAATTAAAAGCAAATTGTGTCAGCAATGGGATTCTCATCAATTATTTTCCAGAGATTATGCGAGAATATGTGTAATTTTGTTGTTAAAAAAAAATTTGTTTGGTTGTTTTTATATTCTACACTTCAGTCAGCAAGTCATGATATTTTTATATGTTAAAAGTAATTGTCACATTGTTAATTTAGTTTATCCTTCATTGATTTTCATGTCCTTTATTTTTTAATAGACAAATAACTTCATCCAGTTATGAAATAAACTACTGCCTACAAAAGCTTATACCACCATAATGCGACATTCGTTTTGCATCTTTTTGCTTCCTGAAGAATCTGTGTACATGCAAAATTCCTTGCCTTGTCATTTATATTGAAAAGGGAGTAAAGTGCAGCATTCTATACAGCGCATCAAAGAAAAATTATTCAATTAATGTCTTCCTGTGCTTCTGCTAAATGCCATCTAAAACTATTTGCCTTGGGAATTGTTACTTAGATCTAGAGATATTGTTTGCAATCCAGTGATGCTAAATTGTGCTTGACAGAGCTATAGGAAGAAATTTATTTTTTCCAACATGTACTTCATCATCTGTTTTGAAAGTTGAATTGGATTTCTTAACTGAGGTTTTAACAAACTCATAGTGGTAACATTTAAGAATTTATTAAGATTCATGCAGAAGAAAGCTAAGGCAAAGTTAATTCATTATTTGAATTGGAATTGGAATTCAGAATCACATCATGATATATTTTTTAACCACTTTTAGTTATTACTTACTGTCTTAGATCCTGTACCATGTACAATGGTTCAGGGCTCTGTATACCATTTTGATAGATCATATACAGTATAAAAGCACTATGCATTCAAGCAAACTGCATGTGATTCTCCAGGAAAGATTTCTGGCTCAGGAAATCCCAGTGCAGTATTTTATGTTACATTTAGTTTGCCTCAATGCTGGGTTCAAGAAGTAAGTCAATTTGTTTCACATTTACCAATTTTGTTAATTTAAGATTTTTTAATTTTAACACATTTTATTTTCTTATATTCTTAGAGTTTAGGGTAGCGTAGAACTCTTGAGGCTGATTAATGAGAGATGCTTGCTGTCCTCAGTCATAAGTTAAAATCATGACTGAGTGGGATATGTGCAACTCATTAATGCAAGCACGTTGCTTCTGGATGTCATTTATTTGCCCCAGCTCGGCCTTCTAGTATTGCAGGTTCAGGCTTCATTGCCTAAAGCACACTGAGAATATTTATGGTGGTAAACTAAACTGTTGCATAACATAACCAAAAAAAATTGTTAGGAGGGTCAGTGCCATGAGTTAAGAGGGTAGTAGGCAAAGTGTGGTTTTGATTCTTGGGTAATTTAAATTTCATGTTATTTGATTATTGACATGCTACAAGTCCTACCCAGTTACTTTAGTGTGTGATATATGGGTCTATCCTTGAAGTCTAGAAACTTCAGTTACTACAAAATACTGCAATAAGAGTACTGATGAGAAGTAATTACTATATTATGCCATTCTAAAGTACAGTTAATATTGGCTCCTAATTTCTTTCTAGTTCCAACTCAAAATGTTGATACTGCTCTCTACCATCAATACCTACGCCTTTACTAAGGTATGGGCAAGTATTTCCTTTGCAATGGTTCTTCTCAGTGGTTTCTCAATTCTGGGATGTCCTGCACAATGAGGCATGTTTCATTCCTATTGTCACTACAAAAATAACCCACCAAGAAAAGCAACAAACTGAAGAAGGTCCAAACAATTATCAGTGCAGAACTAGCTGCTTATAAATGAGTCACTGTTCCCCCCTGCACCCTACGTTACATAGATCTTATATAGAATATTGATCGAAGTTTTGAGCATGTGCATATGCTAGGAGAAGATCCCTAATACAGAAAGAATTGCTTTACAACCCAATAAGGGAACAAGATGGTGACAGAGGGAGACACAGATATTTTATGGTATGAAAACATTGCAGGTAACTTCCTAGAAATACAACATAGCAGCTTTGATATGTAAGTTGAGCCAAGGCCTTAATTGTTATTCTAGCAGACTGACCCAGCTTTGTAGGAGGAGATTCCTGTTAATCTGTGGTAGTAAAAAATCAGAAGGCTGGTAGCACTTTTCATCCATGCATCTGATGAAGTGAGTTGCAGTTCACGAGAGCTTATGCCTTTTAATAAATGTGTTAGTCTGAAAAGGTGCTACCAGACTCCTTCTGATTTTTGCATTTGCAGCAGGAAGAGATAAGAAGCCATGGTAACATAAATCCTTGAGTTGCTAAGGTGTGAACTCTACCATCAATTAGTTACTAACAGGCACAGATTGGCACAATAATAAAAATTTCATTCTTCAGGAGTTAAGATACAGTAAAGGACATCTATAAACCTGAAGAAACATATAACAGTACTATATATTTGTAAAAACAAATATAATACATGATCATAACTTGGATTCAAATCCAGCTCACCATATTTCCCTACTTTTTTTTATTAAACAAATGTAACTCAAGGGGATAGGAAGGAGGAGCTTGATAACACCAGGACGATCTTTTCTGTTCAGTTTAACACAGGACAAAAACAGATAAAACAAAAGTAATAAAACGATTAATAAAGGAACAAAAATAAAGTACCTTAATTATCCTTCTGATACCAGGCAAAACCATATTTATTCTCCTATATCTGTTAATATATTATGGTATAGCTTACATTTTTAGACAATATATTTGCTCTCTAGGCTTTTAATGTTTATATGTGATCTATTTTTAATGACACTGTTTTGAATGGTGGCAAAAATGGATTTCAAAATTAATAAATATTTTACTTCTATTGCAAAAGTTGCTGAAAAAGTATTTTTTGCATGCTGACACTTGATGAAGACAATCACACATTTGTAAGCCTGTTTCCATAATGGTTGGCTATACTGAGCAGAGAGTCTCCCTGCTCATTTTATAAATTAGTTTTATTATGCTAAACAGAAGAAAAAGTATAAATGTGTACAACAGTATTAACAATATAACTACAACATGAATACTCATTCTACTAATAAAAAAGAAATAAGGAAAAAAGAAGGAAAGTCCCTGAAAAATTATATTATAAACCAAACAACTAAAAGCAAAATAGAGAAATCTTCTTTTTAGTCCCGCTGCTCATACTCATGATTATAATAGAGAAGTTCCTTTGGCATATATGGGAAAGGACTTCCAAATATTTAACTCAGGTAGTTGTGGACTCATGTATATGTTTCTCACAGTTACTACGGTGGACTTATAATATGGGTCTGATTGCAATAAGGAAACTTTGATTGGAATGTCGCTTAGAGTTTGTATTTATTTATTTGTTACATTTATATATTCCCTGTCACCTATAATGGTGCGTGGGGTTCCCATCTAGATATTCTTAGTTCTAGCACATTTGCTCCATCATGTTAGGTCCACCCCTTTACTATTTTCCTTACTACTCATACATGAATAAGAACACTTACAGACTTCATCAATTTTAACAGGTTTCTGATGTTTTCTCTAAAGTTATTTCCCCTACATATGATTTCTGCTGATATTATTTTGCTTTATGTTTTGGTTTTATATGACTTCCAAATGTTAATTAAGCAATCCGATCTTTTGCCAGTGCCATACAAACTTCATTTTATCATTTCTTGTAATTCTAATTCCATCATTACTTCCATATAATCTTTTCCATTTTTTTCTACAACAGCTGGGATTCAATGAATTATTTTATATACATCCAGAGATTTAGGTAGAAGTTAGAGGTTATTATTTTTTTTCCAAGATCCTCATAGATAAGTTACTTTTGAAAGTATGTTCAGTTTCAAAAATTGCTTGCTGTGTAAGATGGGCTGTACTGTTTGAATGCAAGCATAAAGACTTCACAATGCATGACACGTGTAAAAATCTTCGGATCCCACCCATTCACAGGATATTTTTTAGAAGACTTAAATAGACTACTGAGATCATTTTGTTTGTTTATTCCACTTTTTTGTCTATTTTGTGTTAGCTATATCTGCTTTTCAACTTTTTTTCTTAGTGATTCAACAGAAATAGATTTAATGATGAAAGATTGTAATGCCAGAATATTAAAATAATGCTCATTTTTAATTTCCTTGTTGCATCTACCTTGCACTTTTTTTCTAGGAGCTCCTAGAGAACTGGAGGAGCTCTTTTCATGTTATTCCATACAACAACCCTGCAACTATGGCTGAACAAAAAGAAAATGACTGGTCCAAATTCATGAGCTTCTATGGTTGAGGGTGGACTTGAATGTAGGTCTTCCCAGTCCTAGTCTACACCTTAATAATGACATCGCACTGATATCTATTGTTTCTTCCTTGCAGGAGACATCATTATTTAAATCAAGCTAGATAATGGCTGGTGTGGGTCTTCCGGGCTGTGTGGCCGTGGTCTTGAAGTCTTGTTTCCTAACGTTTCGCCAGCACCTGTGACTGGCATCTTCGGAGTGCAGGAGCAGGAGCAGTTCTCTCTGTGCCCCGGGCACAGAGAGAACTGCTCCTGTCTGTGCTCCTGCACTCTGAAGATGCCAGTCACAGGTGCTGGCGAAACGTTAGGAAACAAGACTTCAAGACCACGGCCACACAGCCCGGAAGACCCACATCAGCCATTGTATGCCGGCCGTGAAAGCCTTCGACAATACAAGCTAGATAAACTACAAGTTACTGGGGTATTAAACTACAAACAAGAATTGAGTATATGTGCATATGTAAATACCTTCCTTCCCTCCCTTCTCTGTCTCTCTGTCACAGACACACAGAATAAAAAAATCTCAACATCAAATGAACCATGCTAAATCAGACCAAAGATTATATAGTCCCCATAACCATTCAGATTAAGAGCCATCTGCTCCCTGCACTGGCAAACCAGATGCCTCTGGAAAGCCCCAGACAAGATATGAAGGCTTTGGCTGTCAAGTACTGCTGCTCTCCAAGAGCTGACATTCATTTTCATACTTCCATTGAACACAAAGTTAGATATAGCCATGTAACTAAATGTTACATAAATATCCCTTAGCATGTTAGTTAGCTTTCCTAATCTGGTGTCTTCTAGATTAGGACTGCAGCGCATAGAATTCCCAGATAGCAGGACCAGTAGTTAGGCATGGTGGAAACTAAAGTCCCAACTCAACATGGAGGACCCCATATTGGGGGATGATGAAGTAAATGACTGGATCCAGTTGCAGCTTACATTCTTCCTTACTTGTATTTATCTGGGAATAAATCCTACTGAGTAGGATTTACTTTCTAGCAAGTAGACATGAGATTGAGCCTTACAGTGTGGATTGTTCTAATATTAAGTTTCACAAGGTTTAATAGAATTTATTCCTAATAACTTAAGCAATGGTGCTTAAAGGTTTGCGAGCCATTTTGAATTTTCAGTATTTCTTCAAGAATATGACCTAAAATGTGATCAGTTCTCCACATAGGTCCTAAAATTAGATAAAAAGAACCCAATTAAACAAATGAGTCAAAAACATTATACTTGTTCATTGATTGATTAAGGAAAATGATCCAAAGCTACATATTTGTGTGTGGCAAAAGGATGTGAACCTTAGCTTTCAGTAACTGGTGGGCCCCCATTGGACAGCAATAACTGCCATTAAATGTTTCTCATAACTGTTGGTCAGTCCTGCACATTGGCTTGGAAGAATTTTAGCCCATTCCTCCTTATAGAACAGCTTCAACTCAGGGATGTTGGTGGGCTTCCTCACATGAAGTACCCACTTCAGGTCCTTTCACAACATTTCCATATGATTAAGGTCAGGACTTTGATTTGGATATTACAAAACATTAAATTTCTTCTTCTTTAACCATTCTTTGGTTGTACGAGTTGTGTGTGTTGGGTCATCTTGCTGCATGACCCACTTTCTCTTGAGCTTCAGTTCATGGAAGATACCCTGATAGTTTCCTGTAGAATTTGTTGGTACAATTCAGAATTCATAGTTTTGTCAGTGATGGCAAGTAAAGCAGGCCCAAACCATAATACTGCCATCACCATGAAATGCAGTGCTTGCCTCGTGCCAAACATAATTTTTTATTTATTAAATTTAAAGCCCAAAAGTTCTATTTTGGTCTCATCCGTCCACAGGACATTCTTCCAATAGCCTTCTGGCTTACCCACATGGCCTTTCACAAACTGTAGATGGGCAGCAGTGTTTTTTTTGAAGAGTAGGGGCTTGCAACCCTGCCATGCACACCATTGTTGTTCAGTGTTCTCCTGATGATGGTCTCATGAACACTGATATTCACCAATGCAAGAGAAGCCTTTAGTTCCTTAGATGCTACCATGGGGGTCTTTGAGACCTCCCAGAGTATCATACGCTTTACTCTTGGTGTGATCTTGATTGATAACCACTCCTGGGAAGGATAGAACTCTCCTTTGTTCAAGCCATGACACACTTCAACATACTTAGGTTATGAAGATCAGACTTTGCTAGCAAATACCCAGAATTCTGTTCCTTAAATAAGGCAGGACCTCCCACACTCACACCTGATTTTCAGCCCATTAATTGAAACACCTGACTCCAATTTCCCCTTCAAATGAACTGATGATGCTAGAGGTTCACATACTTTTGCCACACACAAATATGTAGCTTTGGATCATTTTTCTCAATAAACCAATGAACAAAGATAATGTTTTTGACTCATTTGTTTAATTGGGTTCTCTTTAACTAGTTTTAGGACTTGTGTGGAGACAGATCACGTTTTAGATCATATTTATGCAGAAGTAGTGAGAATCCAAAAGGGTTCACAAACTTTTAAGGATCACTGTATGTTAGGATAGTAGCCTTAGTGTCAGTTTGTCCATATTCCTGATACATGGTTGTTCTGAAAAGAATATTTTCTATTTAAAGCTATTTACAATAACTACCAGATTCTGAGTAATCAGTAATCAAGGCACTATGCTTATTGCTAGTAATGTGCTTACTGTTATTAAAAAGACATGATAAAATGCTGATATTTTGTCTAAATTGTCTGCATAGTTGAGAACAATAAATGTAATTACTATTATAATTGAAAAATGAAAGCATAGGAAACTGCCTTCTTGATATAACTGTTGCTTACATTTACTAATTCTGAAATATAATGAAAATTCTTCTGTGAAATAATAATATTAATAATAATTTTGCTAGTTAGTAATGTTAAATACGCATACACATACCTTTTAATGCCTTTTTTTTTTTAACTGTTAAGGTGATTTTGGAAAATTATGGATATCAGAAGGATTGAAATTTCTGTGGTGTTAAAAAGGGTAGTTAAATGGATTTCAACCTTTTATTTTAAAAAATAGCCTGGTTATTATTTGTATGGCGGATCACCATACAAGGGTTATCTGTAGACTAGACAGAAAAGTAGGAGAAACATCCCAGAATAAAAGAATGGCAAGTCACTTCTGTGTTGTTTCAGAGAAAATTGCATAGATGTGTCCATGAAATCATCAGGAGTCAGTCTTACCTTGACATTATTTAAGATACTAACTAGATTCATTGCTTGATTGATTGATTATGTGTCATCAAATTGTTTTTGACTCCTACCAACCACATAGATAGATTTTTTCCATGATGATCTATCCCTAACGATTTCTTTCAGGTCTTCCTACAGTCACTTATCGCCACTGTACCTGAGTCCGTCCACCTTGCTGTTGGTCATCCTCTTCTTCTTTTTCCTTCCACCTTTCCCAGCAATAGAGCCTTTTTCTAGTGAGCTCGATTTTCACATAATGTGTCCAAAGTAGGATAATTTTAGCCTGGTCATTTGTGCCTCGAGTGAGAACTCTAGGTTGATTTCTTGGATGATTCATTTGTCTGTTTTTTTGGCTGTCCATGGTGTTCTCAGGAGTCTCCTCCAACAACTAGATTAGTTTAGTGAACTAGTAATAGTAGAGATAGATATTACAGTTTATTTTACCAATGTGGCAAAGTTTTGATTTGTGAAGAGAAGCCTCTTATACATTTTCCAGCATTAAGTGGTGTATACTAGTAGTAAAGCCAGCGTGCTGCTCATCACAAGATAAATTTAGAAAAATATATATGTAGTGTTTTAGATATTCTTGTGTGCATATATGTACATAACATACATAACATTCTGCTTTGATTAAGAGAGGGTAAATAGTTTTTTGAGAATAAATTTGGTATCAGATGGAATATACATGAGTGTATTCTGTGTGTGTGTGTGTGTGTGTGTGTGTGTGTGTAATACTTTGCAAGTGATAGGTTAGCATAGGGAAGGTTATAACTCACTGTTATTTTGAAATATGTTTTTCTAAAAACAAAAAACACCCTATAAAGATCTGTCCCTTTCTTTAGGGCCAAATATAGCAGGGGTACATTTATGTATCCATGTGTATTTGAAGGTATTTGTATGTGTGTGTGTGTATTTCCTTGTGAGAGAAATGTAGATTAGGTTAAGGAGTCTCAATATATACCCAGCTATTAGACTTCTGCTTATTTGTGTTACAAGAGCCTAATTAATTTTGTGTTTAATTTATTATAATTTCCTGAATCTCGGTACTTTCATTCATTGTTGAATCTCTTCCTCAATTTCTTATTTATTTTTTTCTGTAAAAAGGCTTGAGATGGTAGAAGAAACAAAGCAATCATGATCAGTTCTCAGTCCCTGCCATTTTTTTTTCTCCCACAGTGCACTGGGGATATTTGCGTTCTGGGGCATTGTCTACATTGTGTAGTGGTGGAGAACTAGCTGCAATTATTTGAGCTTATTTGGTGCATCTTTCCTAAATAATTCATTTATGTGAGCAGCTATTTTATTTTAGAATAAAAATGAAACTTAGTGACAGAAAATGTGCCTGCAACTAGATAGTATTGAGTTTTTTATTATTATTTTTACTTAGCTGTGTAATGCTTCACCAGTATAAATAAGATGGTATAAGACTTTTGTTCTTGTCTGTCCTTTATTGTTGAACTAGAAGTCTTATGTTGAGATTCTGTATATTTGGCACTGGAGATATCTGTTGGATTTTGTTAACTAGAGGTCTTTTGCTTTTTTATAATTCTTTTCCATTACTGTAGTAAATAATGTGATCTTCATAAAATGACTCCGGACTTGGAATTATTAATTAAAAATCAGTGAAGAAATGGAAAGATGCAATTAGCATATATATGCTTAACAAAACTGGTGCAAAGTAAAGAATTACAATGTATAATATTATGAAACCCAATACATGAGTTATTGATTTTATGTATCATTTGGCAGAGCATTTTATAGTTAACATTAGCAAGTATTATTAATACGGTTTTAATTCTTTATTTAAGCTGCATTATCTAAATACAGATCCTCAGATGGTGTCACTCAGCAAAAATTTAGCTGAACTCAATAGAATAATGTGAGATTATATAAAAAAAGGATCTGAACTAAGCTGTTTATTATGAATTACTAAAATGGACTATTCTGTGTGCTAGGCATTTGTGTCATGGATATTCATAATATGTAGGAATGGATGGAATATTTTCCTAAATTTTATTGATAAGCTTTAAGAATGAGAACATGTAGTTTGTAAAACTTCATTTGCAAACAGGATGCATATTTATTTTAACCTTATACTAAGATTTGAGGTTGCTTGGAATTTAGTTGATTAAAATTCTAATCTCAATGCTAGTTTTCTAGTAAAAAAAATTAAAATAATCTTACAATCCTGGGTGCATCTTCAATATTTACAAAGAGACTTGCTTCATACCTTTTGCACTTGATAGTCTTGATAGTCCAGTTGTGAAAATCATCACACCACCATGTTTAATGGTTCTGCAAGCCCTTGATTTCTGTTTTGGTATGAAAGGACAAGTAGCTCTTATATACTGTAAGTGTTGTAACTGAATATCTCTGTGACCACAACCCAGTTTGCTATTAAACCTGATAAAAAAATACCTGAGGAAAAACACTGATGTCAGCAGGGCACTATCAAGCAAGTAAGAATTACACAGCTTTTAAGATGTTTTAATGCAAGTATTTAGGGTAAAGTAAAGAATCTTGGGACCTAAGATAGGAACTTTCAGTCCTCGTTTATTAGTGGGATCATGAAGGTGAAATTTCTCTGAATGTTCCTGGGGGTTTTGCAGCTGGACCTGAGCAGCTGTTTATGAAATACTCTACTAATGAAGTCCTCTCTTCTTGGTTGGTGGATTTGTTAGTCTAGCATTCCTTCTGCTGCTTTCTCAGACTTCCTACATTCTTTATTTTGAAAGGCTTAACATGTGATAAATGTTACCTAGTTTTCTTCTCAGCTATTTTCCAGATTCAGGTTATTGGCAAAAAGTACTGTTTATATGGTTAGGTAATCATGTGACAAGATAGCCGAGAGTGTGTATTTTCTCCATTCTCTGACATTCTGTAATGGGCAATAGCAATAACCTTGAGGAACGAGGATGAGCCACAGCCCAGACAATGGTCAACAAAAAACGTGAGTCTGAAGCAGAAATGTAATTTGAGAAAGTGTCTCAGATTTGACCCTCCCTAGTTCTGTTGAACGTAAAGGGAGGGAAGAAGGAAACGTATTCAGACTTGCAAGATTCTGTTACTATAACCTTATAATAAAAGGTTTTAGCAGTCATAACTTTGGCTTTCTCGTCTCGTCTGCCTTGAAGGTTTGATACATTCCTAGTTTAATCAGAAGATATATTTTATTTTTCATTAGAAGTAAAACACTAGTATTTTGGGGAATGCTAGGCTTATGACATATCATAAAATAATGCTTAATAGTCTGTTTAAAATAGTGTGGATTTATATAGAGTTTTCTTGTCATAAGTTCTTTATGATTGATCAAATGAGACATAGTACACAAGGGCCTTTTTATATACCAGTTCGTTTTTTTTCCTTTTATTCATGGCATATCAAGTATAGGATGACAGCAAGATAATTAAGCCACATTCAGCTGGAGCATACAGAGTTTCAGCTCCCCCTAATTTTTGGCTCCTGCCTTTAAACAAATATAGTAAATTACTTTATGGCCTAATTGGTCTACCATTCTGAAAGTTTTTTCTGCTGGCACTAGTGCTACTTCTGCTAAAGTGACAGTGTGCTTATCATAAAATATAATACTACTAAATTCCCCAAGAGTTAATCAAGGGCTTTAATTAAATTTAGCAGGCTGCCCTTCAAGGAGAACTTGATCTTCTTTTTGATGCCTTCTGTTCCTCTGCTCCCTCTTGAAATATGTGTCTGATAAACAGATCCCATGCTGCATTATTCTCCTTTTTGCTGATCTTGAATCAACCTGGAATCCACATCTCTTCAGTCCAAGACTGCCTAACTCCATCTTTCTCTTTCTCTCTCTTTCTCTCTCTCCCTCTATCTTTGCTAGTCTTTTTTTCTTTTTCTGACTTCAACGCTTTCAGTTTCTTAGCTCATAATGAGAGATTGAGCGTCTGACAAACATTATCTAGTTTTCTTAACTATTTCACAGATCCATGTTATCAGAAACAGGTACAGTGTTAGCAGATAATATTTACTTTCTCCATTCTGTCACATCCTTAGTTTTATTAGAAGGTCTATTTTATTTTTTATCAGAACGTCTATTTTATTAAGATGTGGATTGTTGGTGATCCTGTCATGTGAGACATAAGAATAATTCTACTACGTTCATTAGTGTGTAAATACTGACTTAACCATAAGTTGACTTATTAGCTGATATCTAAGTCGGTCTTCATCTATCTTGATCCCTTCCAGAAATATTGGTACTTCAACCCTCAGTATTCTCAGCCAGCATATTCAGTAGCCATGTGACTGTGAATAGTGAGAATTGTAGTAATAAAACATATAAGAGAGAGTCCTATTCTTTGATCCTGGTAGACCAGTTGCTTTCATGAGCCAATGTGTCTACTTGGTATGTGTTGTTTTTGTTTCTTGTAGTAGTTAGAACCAAGTACCACACCTCTTCCCTTTATTTTCTTGTAGGGATATGATCTGTTTTATATGGCTCCAGACTCTTGTCTCCTGTTCATTAGGGACTCCTATTATTCTTTTGTGCCTGTTTCTTCTACAAGTGCCTCAAAGCAATTTCTTATTAATGGTGCAGATTGCCATCCAAATTTCTTGCTTCTCACAGCAACTCTCATTCTTTAACCTTGCCCTTCAGTCTGCCTCTGTTCCTTGTGAAGGCTTGCTTCCTCACTCTGTGAACTCTTACTAAAATGCCTTGTGTGCTTGGTTGAATAAATCTTCATGGCCTCTTATGAACTGAAGTGTAGCCACAACTATTCCAATACTTTTCTTCAAGCCACAAGTTTACACTTCCTGAACTGATATGGTATGTTGTTTTCAGAAATAGTCTATGTCATAAACAATACATATAAAAATGGAGGGAAAAAAACTACACATACTCAGGCCCAAATACTAAGGTTTGAAGTTTGTTTTTGGTACCTCAGGTGCCAATAAGCACCAAACAGAAGTCAATTGGCTGAGAAAAGAAATAGATGGTGTTATGTACAGTGCTTTAAAAAGTAAATAGTCAAAGCATTCTAATTATATAAACAAGTTAGGGCAAGCAAGCAGAATGTGGCTTCTCAAATTATTTCCAACTCTTACCCGCAGTGACCATATCTGTATTTTCTTCAATATAATGAAGTTGTGTGTGTGTGCATGCGCACGCATTTCTGCTTTCTCCTTCTGTTGTATCTGTGTGTGTTTCTACTTTGTATTGGGAAGCCACCCTCGGTCATGTGACCAGAAGGTAGGAGAGAAGGTTAAGAATGGGGCAGTCCTCTACTGGCCCACTATCTCTCTCATACAGATGTGTTGGTAGATTTTTTTTTCCCTACCCAGTCCCAGATCTAATCCATTTTTGAAGTTACTTTCTTTTTCTGGCTTCTCCCACGATGCTAAATCTGCTACCATTCAGTTAGTATCCTGCTGACAGAAAGGAAGACAGAATAGGGTCCTGAACCAACCAACCAACCTACCTACCTATCTACCTACCTACCCACCCACCCATAACTCAAACCAATAAACTGGTATATGCTACAGCCACTGTATCCTGGAAATGCTTTGCTACACAATCAAGAAGAACAGCAGTACATACCCCCCCTGGAAAATGAGGTTGGAGGCTAAGATCAAGGCAACTTGGAGAGAAGTTAGTCAGCTGATGGAACTACAGAAGGGTATGGAAATTAAGGATAAGACTCGGCTACCAAAAAAATACATGGGCCTGATTCCATCTGAAGCCCTAGAGACTGCTAAACAAAGGCTCACAGCACTGGCTGCCAGGCTAAGGAGATACACTAGAGAAGCAGAGGCTAAGAAGATAAATGCCCTGTTCTCCAAAAAACCATCCAAAGTGTATTCCCAACTGCAGTGCAACCACACAGTAACAGCAGAGCCACCAACAGCAGAAACTGAACAGTACTGGAAGAACATATGGGAGAAAGAGAAGACACATAACACCAATGCAAAGTGGCTGCAGGACCTGAAAGCAGACCACAGAACAGGAACCAGTCACCATCACATAGCAGACATCCAACAGCGGGTCAAGAACATGAAGAGCTGGACAGCACCTGGCCTGGACATGTTCAACACCTACTGACTAAAGAAACTAACAGTAGTGCATGAACGCCTAGCAGCACAGATGAGCCAGCTGCTAGCAGCAGGCTCCCACCCAGACTGGCTAACACAAGAAAGACAATGCTGATCATGAAAGACCCCCACAAGGGAATACTGGCCAATAATCTGCCTCCCCACAACTTGGAAAGTCCTATCAGGTATCATAGCTACCAAGCTACAGTACATGGGGCAGTACATGAGCACAGCTCAAAACACCAGTTGCTCATAGAGTGGTTGCACGAGACTCAAGGTCTAGACAGACCAATCTGACCGCAGCCTAGATTGACTACAGGAAAGCTTATGACATGCAACACACATGGATCTGTGAATGCCTGGTGCTGTACAAATTCAACAGGACACTAAGGACCTTCCTCAAGAATTCAGTGGGACTGTGGAAGACAACACTGGAAGTCAACTCAAGACAGCTCATACAAGTGCCCATCAAGTGCGGCATATACCAAGGTGAAGCACTGTCCCCACTGCTGTTCTGCATAGGCTTAAATCCCCTTAGCCAGATAATCACATGGACTGGATACAGGAACAAGTTCAAGTATGGAACTACCATCAGCCACCTCCTCTACATGGATGACATCAAGCTGTATGCTACGAGTGAATGAGACGTTGACTCACTGATTCACCTGACACCGATCTACAGTGAGGACATTGGGATGTCCCTTGGAGTGGAGAAGTGTGGCATAATGGTGTAAAGAAAGGAAAAGTAGTTAAGACTGATGGGGTGGAACTACCAGTGGGCCACATAGCAGACATAGAGACCAGATACAAGTATCTTGGCATCCTACAGTCACGTGGGAAGCATGATGAGGAGCAAGGAAGACAGCAACATCCAAGTACCACCAAAGTATAAGACAGGTCCTCAAGAGCCAGCTCAATGGGAAGGACAAGATCCACACCATCAACATGTACACCCTGCCAGTCATCAGGTACCCTGCTGGTATAGTGAGCTGGCCAAAGGAGGACATGGAGGCTGCTGATGTGAAGACCCAGAAGCTCCTCACAATGTATAGAGGTTTCCACCCCAGGTCCCACACTCAGACTTGGTTTCCACCAGCTGGAAAGAGGGTGAGCAGGGTCTGGTGAGTGTCAAAGCCACTGTCCTGGATGAAACACCGAACATCCCGGAGTACATCAGTAAGATGGCACCCAAAGATAAGCTGCTGAGACAATGCCTGAGGCAGCAGCAGACATGGGAGGAAGTTCAAGCAGAGGAAGTACCATGGCAAGATAAGCCCCTGCATGGGATGTACAATTGACAGACAGCTGAGGTGGCTGACATTGGGGAATCCTACCAGTGGCTGGAAAGGGCTGGACTAAAAGACAGCACTGAGACACTGATCGTAGCAGCACAAGAACAGGCACTAAGCACCAGATCCATAGAAGCAGGGGTCTACCACACTAGACAGGACCCAAGGTACAGATTGTGCAGAGAGGCCTCAGAGACAGTCCAACACATAATGGCAGGGTGTAAGATGCAAACAGGAACTGCATACACTGAACGGCACAACCAAGTAGCTGCCATTGTATACAGGAACATCTGCACAGTGTATGGGCTAGACCCTCCTAAGTCCAGACAGGAGATTCCACAGAAGGTTGGGGAGAATAATAGGGCTAAGGTCCTGTGGGACTTCCAGATCCAGACGGACAGGCCAGTACTGGCCAATCAACCAGACATCATGGTAGTAGACAAGTACCAGAAGACAGCAGTGGTGATAGATGTAGCAGTGCCAAGTGACAGCAACATCAGGAAGAAGGAGTATGAGAAGCTGGAGAAGTACCAGGGCCTGAAGGAAGAATTAGAGAGGATGTGGAAAGTAAAGACCAAAGTGGTCCAGTGGTGGTAGGAGCACTTGGAGCTTTGACTCCTAAGCTGGGAGAGTGGCTCCAACAGATCCCAGGAACAACATCAGAGCTCTCTGTCCAGAAGAGTGCAGTGCTAGGAGCAGCTAAGATACTACACAGAACCCGCAAACTCCCAGGCCTCTGGTAGAGGACCTGAAATTGAGGACTACACATACCACCCATAGGGGTGAGAGGGGATATGTGTGTGTGTGTGTGTGTGTACACTGTATATATATTTCAACAGTCGATTGTGGGTGTGTATACAGTGTGTGTGTATACACTGAAATACATATTTCAACAGTCGATTGGATTGAAAAAAAAATTAGAAGTAGCTCATTTGTAGCTCATTTGTAATTCAGCATTCTTTCTCAAATCATGTATTGTTAACTGCAGTTTTCACAACTGTAGCTCTCCTCCTTTGGCTGCTAGACCTAATTTGCAGTTGTTACAATTTTCAAAAATTGACAGCTTGAGACATCATCAGGCCTTATCTATAACATGACTTGCTCTATTACTGCCTTGCAGCATTAATCAATCTCATCTCCCAGAGTTCAAAATTTTGATTTAAAAAAAAGATCTTATGAAACTCTTGGTTTATCACAACCAAACCATGTGATTGCCCACATGGTGTATGCCTGGTTACATGGAATGTGCATGTGGAGGTAATTCAGTCACTTGTTAAAATGGACTCAAATTCACTGAACATATTTCTTTTTTGTTAGTGTTAAAGTAGTTTTAAATGTTTCAGGACTCTTTCATTTGAGAAGGCCATCTTTCTCCTTCTCTCCTGAAGTGAAAATGCTGGGGCACCTTGCTACCATTCCCTCTTGCTTTCTGGTTGCTCTGAGGTTGTTTTGCTAGGACTTTGCACAGGTTTTCATCATTAGACATAAAAAGGGGAACAGGAAGAAGCCACTGTTAGGGAAGAACAAGGAAGGGAGCAAGGGACCACCTGGCTTTTAATTTTGCCTCTGTTGGCCAGCCCGACCAAGCACTGAGTGGCTCAAAGGGGCTAGTGAGGATATCAAGGAGCACTTGATAGCAGGACCAAAATGCTCCCAACAGTTGAGCAGATGGTAAAATCAACAGCCAAGTGGAAGAGGCCTAAGAATAATAATGCTTTTATTCTGCTCTTCTGGCATCCTTCTTTTTCATCTCTAATTCTTTGTATTCTTCTTGTTAGCCATTACCAAGAAATATTCAGATTAAGACTTTGGGTGGTGGTTCCACAAGAGAAAAAAAATCCACTAGTATATTACACTCCTATGAATGAGATGACTATCAACAGGCTTTGTATTTATTCTTTTAAAAATTGCTCTTTTACAAAATAGATTAACTTGTTACAGTGTTGACTAGCTTGTAGGTTTTGTGATAATCTCCAAAGATGGTAGGCAAAAAGGCAAACATTACCAAGATGTGAACTCTACAATCTGTCAGAGAGCCTTGTAAGCAACTCTTAATATAGAAACTTTTACAGCTTGGAAAATATTTCTTAACTGTATAAGCTGGCAGTTCTATCATTGTATGAGAAAAATATGTGCTTTTCATTATCAAATGGAAAAGAATTTAAATCTAGAAAAAATATTTTTTATATGTCTTGTATTGCTTTTTTAAGAAACATGCTCCAGTATTCAGACGATAAGGTTTTGCTTATATAAAAAGGTGACCAGTCCTTTCTTTATTTTGAAGGGTTTGCAGCCTAACAAATGTGGATGAAGAGCATGAATAGCAAATCTTTTTCAGTCTTCAATTTTTTAAAAATAACTTTAGTCTATTGATAATAGTCAGGGCAACCATGTTAATCATGTTTAAGCATTTAATAGTGAAGCTACCTTTACAAACTAAATATAGCTTTCAGACTTCTGCTTTTGAAGAAACAAGATAATTTTTTTCTATTTATAAGTTGTTTCTGGAAGGATGCCATTCACACTCATTGTATTATGTGATAGACACTGCATAATCTACCTTCCAGGGTGAAATGCCAAACCAGCATACATAATCAATCCATTGATTTTGTCTTTAATTAGCTTTATGAAACATCTGAGAACTTTAATAATATATTGCACCTATATTCTAAGTTTAGCTTTCAATGTAAATATTCAGTCTAGGGACATAGGATGTGGAATATTGTATTATTTAAATCTTCAAAGAATATCTCCTTTTTTGTATTAGTAATCAAACAGAAAGACATTAGATAAAATTTACTTAAAAATTAATAAACAGAAGCGTAAAAGCTTGCAAATGCATGTTGATTTAATAGGGTTATTTTGTTTTTTGTTTTTTGAGTGGAGAGGTAACGTACTCAGATATCCAAACCACCTTCTCAATACTAGCTGTCAGTTCAGAAATCTCTGGACCATCTTTTCAAATCTTAGTACTAATCAAAATGATAAAGAGCTACCTTGTGATTAATCTTAGTCTTGCCTTCAGCTGAAATATTCTGCAGTTCAGTTACTGAGTGAAATATTATTTGCCTGATCCTGAGAGAGAGAATGATAATAACAAATTTTTAAAAACCTTGAGAGTGAGCATAGTAAAGTGGTTAAGAAACTGGACTAGGGATAATGATAACCAAGTTCTTCTACTCCTTTAGACACAGAAGCCAGCTGGATGACAAAACAAAACAAAAACAAAACCCCTATCTATCAGTTTGCACTAGACCAGCATGCTAGCTTGCAGTCCATATCAGGACTTCAAGGTAGACAATGTCAAGAAAGAGAAGCAGTGTGGATTCCAGGAATCATCTTTGTTGTAGAATAGAATCTTAAAAGCCTGTCAGAATTTCATTTCTTATACCAAGCAAAGTCAAGATGGGGTTATTTTGAGTTTCTTTCTCATGCTTTCCATTTTCCCAGGAATTAATTGTCTTTTCTCCTCCCTTAATGGTTCATTGCTTCCTTACCCTTTCCCAAGGCTAGATATACATTCTTTTATATTCAGTAACCTTCAATGAAAAGGCCTTTTTCCTGCAGTGGATTGATTTGGATTGGGCTTTTGTTATTATTACTACTACTAGGCTCAGCATCGTTCCTGTCTGAAGCTCTACGGTGAACATGTGCTGTGCAGATATTGTTGAATTACAGCGCCAGCATATTTGGTCATTTATCTAGGGTCCTTAGAAGTTGGGCTGCTAGATCAGAAATCTGAGGGCAGATAATAGCTTTGAGGCTGATCCTCTCTTCTGACCCTATTATATTATCTTAGGAGCTAGGTTGCTGTAGTTCAAACAATCTTCTAGCTACTGCTTTTGAATAAAAGGCAAAATTACAGTTCTGCCTGTAACAAATCTGTTTTCATCCGTGATTTGATTAGAGATGAGCAGGCAGAAGGATAAAGGAGGTTGTCCCCCTTCTCTGAACTATGCCCACCTGGGTTTTAGGTTTTGTACGTGCTACAACCTCAGGGCAGGGGATGAAGTTATCTGGGAGGCTCTGCAAATTACTAGAAGCACTATCATGAAGATAACTGGATGTTAGGCCTTGTTTGAGTGGTTAAGCTCAAGTGAGGAGCTAGGGTTATAACAATGGTCCCCGTTGTGCGGCTTTACCCTTATTCAAGCTACTGGATCTCATAGCCAGGTTGGTGATTTATGTGCACACAGCTTCTTTCTGGAGGTCTTTAATCTTCTGTACTTTGATGAGGGGCCTGAGGCAACTTGTGAGTTTATGGCTACTATGACAACCATGTTCCAAATTGCCATGGACCTGACCCATATACTGTAGAAGGCCATACATCAGATCTTGTTTTTGTTTTAGAGAGCTGAGGGAGCAGAGGTATTATTATCAATCTCTTGTTGTGGCTACATATTCTTTGATTTACTTGGAGTTTTTCAATGCTACCAGTTTCTGCAGGGATATGGACTCATTTGATTGATCCATTCCAGGTTCCTGATAAAGCCATTTAATTTTAAGAAGACAATTGGGGAGTATTATGAGACAATGGCAAGCAATCCTGTTAGGGCCTAGTCAGCTTTGGAACACAGAAGCAGCAGTGGCTGTTGAAGAAATTGTACCTGAGCATCCTCCTACTCTGTAGCAGTACATGGCTCCTGTGTTGTATCAAGGGGTTCCAGGAGATTAAGTAGCAGAAGAGATGTCTGGAGTGATAGTGGTGCTCCACAGACAGCAAATATGTCCAAACATGTAAGAGCTCAGCTTTCAGCCTATGTCATGGCAGTAAGTCTAAAGAAGTAACAGTACTTCTCTATGCTTCTATCCAGATCCATGGATTGTGATCTGCTGATCTTGCTTAAGGTTACTTGGGTCCTTTTACAGAAGATGGCTGGAAGATCAGTCTGTTGGCTGGTATAATGAATTGGCTGGACAAGGCCAACAGTGATGACAGAGGCCTTTTCTTGCAAGATTATGTGGGATCAGTTTAAACCTGGGAATCATGAAGAGGTAGAAGGGGTCTTCTGTGATATTAGCACTGTCAACTGTATATTAGACCCTTGCCTACCTGGATAATAAAACCTGCCAGGGAGGTGAGAGATGTGGTGGTTGATAATGCATTCTTACATGAGGAAGAATATCGCCTGTCTTGAAAGAGGAGGTATGTATCCCCTTTTCAAGGAAGTCATCCTTTGACCCAGCTGTTCAAGACAAATGTGGCCTGTTTTCAACTTCCTTTTTCTACTGAATGTTATTGAAAAGTTGGTGGGTCTGCAGCTATAGAGTCCCTGCAGGTAGTGAATTATCTGACCCTTTCCACTTGAATTCAAGCTTGGGTTTGGAGCTCAGAGCTCAAACACATTGTTGATGATTTGTGGCAGGACTAGAATTGGGGGAGTGTGATCTACTAGTCCTTCTGGATCTCTCAGTGCCATTACGTATCACTGATCATCATATTCTTTTGGAGGTTGGGAGTGGGACACACCATATTACAGTAGTTTTCTTCCTGAGTAGATCGTTTTAGCTGTTGGTAGTGGAAATGAGAGACTGAGTCTATGGGCCCACTGCTGTAGTGTGCCTCAGGGCTCAACCCCATATTATTATAATCTATGTGAAGCCATTGGGAAAGGTGATCCGCTGGCACGGGTTGAGTTATCATTAATACATGGGTGATACACAGTTGTATCATCTCCATACACAAACAAGAAATACCATTTAGCTTCTCTCCCAGTGCTGGGATGCTGTTAAGGCCTGGATGGGGAGAAATAGACAAAACAGAGTGGGACTGAGCTCTTTGATTCCAGACATATCCCATCTTTAGCTCTGGACATGTTGTGTTCCCTGTACAGAGCTGGTTTGTATTCTTGCTTGAAGAGCAGGTGGAGTTTGTTGCTGCAAGAGCCTTTGAATAACTCTCTATTTCAGCTGCAATCTATTCCGGATCCAGAGGCTCTGTCAACAGTTACTGTCCCCTTGTATTTCATGTTTGGACTATTGCAATGTATTCGTCTTGGGGCTACTGTTGAAGATCAGCTGGAAGCTTCAGCTGGTACAAAATATAGCACCCTGGATTGTAAGGTCTGTGACTCATTTCAGCCAACTAAGACCTCTGCTACAGGAGCTGCACTGGTTGCCAATTGGCTTCCAGGTGCAACTGAAGATGCTGTTTGTCACATGAATTTTATGAATTAGAACTTGTATATTTGAGAAACCAACTGCTGGTCCAGTTAGTTCCAGTAGGGAAAAGATTCACTGTTCCTTCCTACCCTGGGGAAAATCAGGGATGCCCCCCTATTCTAGTATAGCTTACCTCTGGAGATAAGGACAGCTCTTTCTTTGTTAGCATGTTAGGTGACTTTGAACATGGCTGTGTTTTTCTTTTGTTTAATGTTTATATGTTTTTACTCTTAATGCTGAATTGAGGTTTTTGTAAGCTGCTCAGGATCATTGGACTGGAGTTCATAGAAGACTGGGTAATCAAAAAATAAAAACGTAAAATAATTCAGCAACTTCTGGAGGCTCAGAGAAGTTTGGCCAGAACTAAGAAAAATTGTTGAGTCTTAAATTATGTTTTAATTATGCTTTAAAAAATAAAATTACCTTGCTACTTTTTATGTGGACATCCAAAGATGTATCCTGTTATAAAAATAAGTAACAAATAGTTTTAAATAGTGAACTAGCAGATTCTTTGGAGTTGGAAGAGCACATTCAGGCTCTTGAGTCCAGTTCCCTGCTTAATGCAGAAAATCAAATTAAATTATTTCCACAATGTGGGGATGCTTTTGAGCCACTGCCAGAAGCAGCCACTGCTTCTGTTAAAAGGGAGCCTACAACCTCTATAGAAAATATGGAATACTGTTAACATGTTTCTTAACATTAATCTTGAATCAACCATACTGTAACTTAATCATTATTTCATGTCCTCTTTTGTGGGATAATAGTACACAATAGTACTTGTGACTTTCTCTGCATTAAAACCTTTCAGGTACTATAAGCAGGGTGTTGTATCTTCTTTCAGGCTTATTTTCCCAAGGACAAAAGTACCTGTTTCTCTTGTTCTGTAATCATAACATGATTCTGATCATGATCATTGCTTGTTTTTGAACCAGTTCCATTTTGCCTGAAGTGTGGGGCCCAAAACTCTACATGGTCATCAGGGCAGGATCCAACCAAAATAGAATAAAATGAAGTTACTACTTCCCGTAAACCAGAAGCTATACTTCTATTGTGATCCTAAAATTGTGTAACCATTTTTTTCAGCCATTTCACTGAGAGCAGATCCACACTTTCTGCTTCCCCATCATCACTGCTTTTTCAAGTTCTTCACTGTTGCAAATACATTCCTCTAGTTACAGCTTGGATGTCTCTGTCAAGGCCAGTTAAAATACTGACTCAAACAAATCTGTGGGGGTGAGTTCTTAGTCTAACTTGTATTGATAGACCAATTTAATGTGGAAGAAGCAAATAACATCTGATCTGATTCATTGTAATTCTCTCCCCAATGTCTAAGGGTTTGGACAAACTCTGCAGCATGGGGAAGCAGAGAATTTTTGACTTTGATATACAGAGGGATAGATGTAACACTACTACTTCTACAACAAGCTCATATATCCACCTCTCACTATCCCCAAATATTTTGCTTGTACTGTGGTTGATCAGTGGTGGCTCATTAAGACACTGAACTTTCTTTGTCCATATTTTCCCAGCGCCTTTAGAAATTCATCACTTCATTCAATCCTAATATCTCCCATTGGACATTCTTTCTGTTTCTGCCCAGGCTGGCTGAAGTATGCTCCTTTGTTTTCCAACCCATACCCACAATACTGTAAAGCTTCCCTTTTGTGTCTTTGTGTATGTTTCCTTTCCCCCTAAGCTCCAATGGAAGGAGACTGGAATAGAGCTACAGAGATGTCAGTGAGTGCTACTTTGCTTCAGTTCTTCTTTGCTACAAAGTTTCTATGGGCCTTCAATGGAATGTCAGAATGAGAGATTATTGTAGGATCAAAACAACAAAGGTATAATAATAAGAAAAAAAGGAGGGGTCAGTGTTATAGGAGAGATGTGGGAAGGGGATGTAGGCAAACATCTGGGAAGACAAAGAAAAGATGGAGGAACTAGTGAGATGCGAACAGTCCTTAAAAAGAAAAAGCAGCCACTGGTAAATATGCCTATATGGACAGTGAGCAAGGGAAGGGCAAGAAGCAGGGGAATAACCAGTTAGGTGTTATGCGAGCTGTAGTCCAGACTGAGCACCAATCCAGCCCCATGGCCAGTCTGAACTCACCTTTAGAGACTGCCAAGAATAGCACGAGAGACAAGCAACTTAGGTGCAGTGCGGACTATCCAGCCTTTTAAACCTTTTTCACACATGCTATTGCTGAGCCAGTTATTCCTCATCCCATTCCTGTGCATGTTTCTGTCTTACTACTTATTAACTATTCTACCCAATTGTGTGCCATCTGTAAATTTGGTTTCCACTGCACATTCATAGGAACCATGTTCAGGTACAGAAAATCTGAGGACATGAAGGCCAGGTATACTGAAGGTAAACATGGAAAGTTCAAGATATGTGGAGAAAAGAATTATTTATGCAATATACAATTAAAAATATGAGGATGATCATTGAGTTAGGCTTTTTTTCCTAAGGGTCACTAGAGAGTTTAGTGATGAGAACCTATGAAAAACTCCAAGCTCTAATAGTGTGACAAGTGGTAAAAAGCTTCTTTCTTTTTCTATCTCTCAACATTTTGTATGTCTTCTCTGGTTCATTCTATATATCAATAATATATTTCCTTTAACATATTTTTTCTAAGCTAAAAGATCCAATCCATTACAATCTTTTCTTATTGGGGAGCTATTCTAGTCCCCTAATTGTTTTGTTTTCTTGTTCCTACATATTTTCTTGTTCTACAACATGATCTATTTGATAGTAGTATCCAAAATTGGCAGATATAGGAATATATAGAAAATTATTTTTATTAATATTTGGGGACCCAAATGTGAGCGAAACATGGATGACACCACATTGCAGTCTCTAAAACTATGTTTTTATTATCACTAGGGTTAAAAATTTTAAGTGAGGTGCAGTCTATTAAAGATACATTATATTTTTTAGTTCCTAAGGTAACACAAAACCTCTTTGAAGCTTTAAAAAAAAAATAGTAATCCTAGCTACTTAGACTGCCTGATTGCACAAATGTCACCATAATTTGAAATATTCTTCACTGTTGCCAACATGGAAGATGATCTTTAATCTAATGGTTTTCCTGTCTCACATTCTGCTTCAGTAACACTGCATCTGGGGTTCATGTAATCATCTTTCCTGTAAGAGCAAGAGCTTTGGGTGTGTGTTCAAATATTGTGGTAATTGAGAGTGTATCACGAGTATAAGATGTTCTAGGTGGACACTGAGAATCATGCAATGATTCTTGGAATCACTTCTATGTAGAGAATTAGCATTGGGACAGTATTGTCAGAGCACCACAACTTCTCAAGGACTGACATTTGGGTTTACATCTTGGGGCTTTTTTTTTTTTTTATGAATATGTTAATTTGGAGACGGGATGTAGAACAGACATGAACATTGCTTACTGAGGGCATTGCAGCCGGAGAATTATTGTTTCTAAAGCTATTGATTTTAGCAGCAGCTGATATTTCAATCTGGATGCAGCATGTCTGTGCCTCTACGCACACTGTCAAGAAGAAATATGATAGTGTCTTAAAAGATTAATAATATCGCTGGTCCTCAGGAGGCCTGTCTTAATTCACTGGCCTGTTCCTTGACATGTACTGTAATTTATCTAGTCTGATTTGAATAGCAAATGGCAATCGGCTGCCATTAGGGAAATAGGCATCATTCTTATTGATCCAGCATAGGCTGGATTTTATTTAAGGGGAACTGCAAAATGTTATTAACTTCACAATGAGAAGCCAAAACCATTCTCTTACCTGCCCCCTCCCTAACTATATAATGCAAAACATTTTCTCCAAAATGGCACCCTCCAAATATGTTATATTACAAGTTTCATCTTTCCCAGCTAGTATGCCAGCACAGACTGGAATTTATGGGGTTTCTAGTCTGACATATCTGGAAAGTATAGAGCATCTTAAAATGACAGTAAAGTGAATTATAGGAAAAGGAAGATGGAATGATTCCTCTCAATGTACTTGCAATGTATTTCAAGTAGTTAATAAATAAGTTGTATAATACTGTAGGGTTGTTGTTGTTTCTTTAAGGTTTTTTTTTTATTTGGGTATAAGTAGTTCCAAAAAATTGTAACATTACAGTTTTAGGCAACCAGGTTTAAGCATACTGTCAGTGAGCCATGCTTTTTGTTTTTTTGTTTTTTTTTACTGACCCAAAATTCTCCATAAGATTGGAGGCTGCTTCAAAAAATGGCCCCTCAACCCTTAGTGCAAACTTGAAACCATTGTCAGGATCGCTGTCGTGGATAAATAGGAGGAGGGAGTGTTATGCACACCTCCTTGAGCTCTTGGATAAAAGATAGGATATATATTTTAAAAAATGAATAAACAATGACTATTTGGTGAATGGGTAGGCTCAACTTCAGTAACAAGTCTTTTGAAAATCACTACAGAACTTCTACAGATGTGCTCATTGGCTTAGAAAAGTTGAGAATTCTGGAATAACACATAAAAGGAATGTGCTATTCTTCCAACATTTCACCTTAAAATCATAATTAAAATAGGTGCCATGATTTAAGATTTTAGGTAGCAATATTCCTGTACTCTTCTTATTTCATCTACTTAAATTTTTTTGGTCAGCCTAATTCAAATATTACCTTAACATGGTTTTTTTTTTTTTTTTTTTTTTGGTTAATGGCAACAGGGCTAATTTTGCTTTTCACATAGTCTTTGTAAGAGTATAGCTTAAAAAAGGAAGACATGTTTTTTAGCTAATTCAGTTCCATTCTTTGAGATAATAGGTGCTTTAAGAAAATGTCCACCTTGGAAGTGTAGGCTCATAGATTCACAAAATTGCTGTAATGATAGATGTGCCCAATCAAAACATCCTTTTACTAGAAGGCAAACAGGTAAGACTGCTTCCTGATCAGACTGCTTGTTTGATTCCTATAATGCTTCCTAGTACTCCAGTCTACCTTTGTTTTTGTTTGTTTTTTGCTAGACAAGTTTCAGACACAGCATTAGTTTGCAAAGTTTGAAATAATATCTGTGGGCCTATTTGGGGCCCAGAATAGGATTACCACATATCTGATCAGGCAAAAGAGGACAGGAACAGTTGGAAAGGAGGACAAATGGGATAAGGAGGACACACTGTTTAACTTTCTTGGCATCCATGACAAACATTACAGAAAAAAAAAAAGTACTTAGGCCTACATTTTATTTATTTATTTATTTATTTATTTATTTATTTATTTGATTTCTCCACCACCCGTCTCCTCCACAATAGAGGATTCTGGGCAGCTTACAAAGACATTAAAACTATAAATATATATAAAATGCATAATATATATAAAATTAAAACAATACTAAAAAAGAACAATCCAAGAAGATGGAACATCGGGCCGGGGACAGCTGGCCACTATGGGGCTAGCCATCTCCCTGCTTGAGATATTCCCTCCCTGCCCCAGGCCAAGTGACAGAGCCAGGTCTTTAAGGTCCTTCGGAAGGCCAGGAGTGAGGGGGCCAATCGTACCTCCGGGGGCAGAATGTTCCAAAGAGCGGGGGCTACTGCAGAGAAGGCCCACCTTCTGAACCCCACTAGATGGAGTTCTTTTACTGAGGGGGTTCGAAGCATGCCCTCTCTGTGTAAACGGGTGGGACAAGTTGAAGTCATAGGGGAGAGGGGGTCCCTTAGGTAGCCTGGCCCCATGCCATGTAGGGCTTTAAAGGTAATAACCAACACCTTGAATTGGACCCGGAAGCAAACTGGTACCCAATGCAGCTCGCGGAGCAATGGTGTTACATGGGCCCTTCTCGGGGCTCCAAAAATAGCCCGCGCAGCCACATTAAATTAATGCAAAATTACTTTTTCCAGCATCAGAAAGACTGGTTTCTCAATTGCAGGAATGGGCTAGAGCCCTTAAGAGGAAAAAGTCTTCAGTGTGTAACTGATTAAGGCCTTGACAATTTCAGGTAACAGAGCAAGCAGGTAGGTATTAATCAACTAATTAAGGTCACAGAGTGGAGCTTGTTAACTTGGGTTAGCATTTCTTACAGAAGTGCCAGGCCATGGAGAAAAGCTGCTCAAGAAGAGATAAGCTTGTTAGATACTAAAAAAACTGGACAATATTTGACTTTAAGGCTATGCCTGCCACAGGCATGAGGACAAAAAAGAGGACGTGTCCTCCTTTTGCCGGACATCTGGTAACCCTAGCCCGAAGCAATTGTGAAATAAAAATGAGACATGAAGCTGCCACTTTGGGGGTTTTTTAGTTTGAAAATAATTTTAAACATTAAGTCAGCTGGAGCAAAAAACCCTGGCAGGCACAATGGGAGGTATCTACTGGCTTCCCAACCTAGAGGTTAGCCAGTTTATATAATACTGTATAGGTATATTATATAGTCAGTGACATTCTGATTAGTGCATTAGTATATTCTGGTGATAAATAAAATATTTTGAATTCAGATATCCCATTTCAACTTCAAAACAGCTGTTCCAACCTTGCCAGAGGTGTTCCAAAACAGTTTTGAACGTTCTGGAAATGTTCTACAAGTTGAGATAAGAACATTTCTAGAATAATCTGAAAAGCATCAGAACAGTTCCTGTAAGATTCAAACAACCCAGTTCAAACTTAAAATGTTTCAAAGCTGGAACATTTTGCATACACCCTATACAGTATCTGCATTAAATTTTGTATAACGGTCCCCCCAGTTGTTTTTTTTAAACCCTTCATGGATTCTCTCTGGGCAATTTCAGGCACTATTATAATCATTCAGTACAGTACAACTTAAATTACTATGAAAGATTCAGTTACAGTACATCTATATGTCTGCAGAAATGCTCTTTAAAAAAATACCATAAAAATTATCTTCAGACTTTTTCAGTTTCAAACATCTGTACACTTCTTTGGGGCAAAGTCTCACTAAATTCAGTGGGACTTTCTGCAAAGCAGACAAATAAGCTTGCACTGTTACTGTTACAGAGACAACTTTTTCATTGCATATATAGAAAATTATACTTCCTTTTTCTTCATTCTGGGAAGAAAAATGAAGACCTTTTGCTTAGCTCATTTCTCCTGTTGCTTTGAAATCTATTGCTCAATAAGACAAAAATGCTTCCAAAATGATCAAATACAAAGCAAAAAAATAGATTGAAAATGACTTTGTTATTTTGAGCAGCAGTAATTGCTATACATTGTGAAGCTTGCATAAGAAGTGAGTTAACGTGTAGAAGAATGACGTGTGAAACTTTTAATTTTCCTAATGATTTCAGTTTCTGAATGAATGATTTCTTAAGTTAATAAAGAAAAATTTGATTGTTGACTTGCAATTAAGTAGAATCCTTTTGCAAATAATGGAGGATGAAACCTCATATAGGTTCTACTGCTTGCCTATTTATGATTTTATCTGCTAATAGAGCCTTGAAAACAAGCAATGAATTCTAAATTGTTTCTCAGTATTTTGCTGGCCTGCCTAAGCAAGAACACTACGGCTTCCTTAATTCTCCTGTGTGATTTATCATTCCCAATTCATTGTTTTGCATAACTCTGCTTAAAATGAAGAAATGTCATTATTTTGCAGTGAAAAAGTTGTCATTTGCATAATGCCTGCCATTAATTATTGTGAGACTAATGCAGCTGTTGATATTTTTAGGGCACAGTGGTACAGCCTGCACCTTGTATAATGTCATTCTAAAAACATTGGTAGTTAATAGGTGCCACAACATTGCACAAATGCAAGAAAGGAAAATAAAAAGAAGAGGCACAATAAAACAGGCTGTGATCTTTATTTAGCATTTTCTCCTTGAAATACTTGGTGAGAGACAGCTTTAAAAGGAAATCAAGAGAACAGGAAGGTGCAAAATAGCAATTTTTTTAAAAAAAGATATAAATGCTGTTTTTAATAACTTTTTTTTTTTGCTATTATAGGGCAACATGAATTTACTCAGATTAAAAAAGGACCTAATCAGTCTCTTAAAATACAAACAGTTCCTCCAAATTAAATTTAACTGCAGGGATTTGAGAGCGGATCCTGTTACTCTTTCTATAAAATACATGCAACAGTGGCTATATTGTTTACCTACAATCCCACACATGGTTATCTTAAAGCACAGTTTCCCAATCTTGATTTCAGTGTAGATACCTGGACTTCAGTTCTGGCTGAGAAACTCTGGAACTTCCACATACCAGAAAAGTGCCTAATAAGACTAACTTGTTAAATTAAAGGAATTTATGCAGCCAAATTTGATAATAATTTATAATTTGTAATATAAAGGTGTTAGTTTCAGTTTTTTTTAATGATTATCAATAATCTATAGAAATGGTACAGTTATGATACAGTTATGTGCCAGATATTCTGGGTATATGACAAATTGGAGTAAGCCAAATATGCTATTTGGCAAGAAGGTTCCAAAGGTTGTAGGAAAAACATTTCATAATTTTCTAAGGTTTCATAAATTGTTCAAAACTATTAAATTCCTGAGGATTACTAACCCCAAGAAAATACCTTTCTGGTTTGGTGAATAAAAACATTTCAGACTGTTTCATCCAGGTGAAAGAGGATATTAAGATGACATAAATACCTTTAAGTTTGGGGAACTGAATTTTATATCAAGGTTGATACATATTTTTAGAGCACTACCTATGTTGGTTCTACTTAAATATTTTAAACAAATTGAAAAGTTAATGGTTAAATCTTTAAATATCTAGGAACTCATTCTCATGAAGATAGTGGTTTTAATTTTAGGCAAAACCATTGGGTTTGTGTGTTAATATGAGTCATATGGTGGAATGGATCATTAATCTTAATCACCTGCTAAATACTGAAATTTCAAAAATGTTTGCAGTTTTACAAAGGGAGTACAATTTACTTAGAAATTTAAAATACACTTAAAACACTTGCTATGTACATGGTTTCACCTTGATAACCTTATGGCCTCTGAATCTCCAGAATGTGTGTGTGTTGGAGAAAGCCTTTACTGAACATATATTAATAACTTATAATTACTAAAAACTTTAGAATTTCAAAAATAAATTTGGACAGTATATAATTTGGATTAGAGAATAGGTGTATCCTGTATTAGAGGTGTACAGGTAGTCTCCATGTTTAAGGATGACCCATAGTTAAGAATGGAGCTTACTGAAGCAGAATTCGAGTTAAATACACAATGATTTTAGTTACATACACAATGGTTTGAGTTAATTCCGCAATACTACTTGTTCCAGCTTTCATGCAAATTGGACTTAAGGACAGACCTTGGGAACAGAACTCATTCTTAAAATGGGAACTACCTGTATCTGATAAGTGGCTTCAGGTTTTAAACAATTTTAAACCTAAACATTCATTTAGTTCAGAGAAAAAACACTCTTTAGGGTCTATCAGATCCCTGAATTTTTTTTTTTTTTTTAAAGGTTGGTTCTCATACTTTCTGTGCTGGACATGTAATACATTTTAGGGAACTTTGGTACATATGTTATGGGCTTGTCCATTTGTATTTCTTTATGGTGAAATATTATCACCATGATAAATCAGGTTCTTGGAAGGCAATTAAGGGTTAAAATGTAACTTACATAACTATATTCCAAAAGTCTGGAATCTTTTAATCTATGAAGACCTTTGTATGTATAGAACTTGGTCTGTTGCAAAAAAATGATTATATACTCATGGAAGAATGCTTTTGTCACTGCCTCTACAAACTTTCACCCTTTGAATTAACTTTGTACTGAAGGACAGTAAGACTGCACAATATAATTCTGTATGATCTAGAATTAATTCACTGTTTAAAAAACTGAACATCGTGTTGAAACTTAAGAAAGTTACTGTATATAATTTTAATAGCCTGAATTATAGTAAAAATTTTGTTGCTTTGTTGCTTTCTTAATCATAGCTCTTTTTAATAAAATACTAGATTTTCTTTTTAAAATACATAGTTTTTAATTCAACAGTAATGTAGTTATATAATTATACTGATATTTAACTTATATACAATATTACAAAGTAATAGTTTTGTTAAAAGAAATCCTCATTGTAATGTTTTAAAGGTTTAATGTTTGTGTACGTATATAGAAATAATATAAATATAAATGGAAGATACCCAGCTTTGGAAACACTACTGTAGAACGATCCACATTGAAGTGTGCACCTTCTGGGAAACCATGCTTGCAGTCATATTTCCTTTTTGATTTTATAGTGTTGGAAAGTTTTACGTTATACACTTCTGCATGTGGGGACGTGCCTGAAGAGGCAGGATAGATATAATTAAAATAAATAATGTTTATTGGATGCAAACACGTTAGTTCAGTTAGGATTACTCACTGTAAGTGTGTTTAGGATTGCTGCCCTAGGGATCATTCTTAATCTAATAAAGACTTGTTCCCATAGTGCTATATATATACATATATATATATATATATATATATATATATATATATCCTTCCTATATCAACAGATCTATTTGTTCCTTTTCCACTTCCACCTTAGCCAGACTTAACTGCCTGTAAGGCAGGTAGTTTATTTTGTCTTGATGTAGTTTTGTTAATTAAGACTTACTTTTCCTCTAAGGCTGCAACATTCTCTCAATTTATTTTATTAGATCCTTCAATTAAAATATTTTGGTTATCTTATAATGTCTTAATGAAACAGACAAAGTTTTAAAATATTATACCTATTTTAATACAAATATTTACAAAAAATAAGTGGCATGTTCTGTTTTGTTGTTGTTTAAAAGGTTAGCCTCTTCTCTTGTGCACACACGGCCAATTCTCTTTTTTTGAAAGTGTGCCTGCTGTGGAACATATGCATATATATAACTTAAACTTGGCACAATCAACCCAGATTATCTTGAGAAAGCCATTTTTTTCTCATTTGGGGTCATCTTTTGACTCTCTATTCCATCAAATTCTCTTCTTGTAAGGACTAATCTACATTAGATACCAATTATACAGGTGTGATGGTGGTGGCCTAGACTGGGAATTTGGTATATGAAGTATAGCAGTCTTTGTCCTTTGTGCCTCATTGGCAAGGGAACCTTTCTGTAAATCATAGTTCTCTTCTTTTAGAATCACTAACTATACTGGTATAGAATGTAAACCAATTTTAATAGCCACTAGTGCAAGATAATAGTGCAAACTGTGTCTTGTCTGGTTTGATCCTTAATATCAGATTAACTTGTAGTCAGAATCCTGCAGCTGACTTCACTAAAATTTGTAAACATGCAGCATCTTAAAAGATAACATTTGCTTTTCATGTTTTTCACATATATTAATAGCTTTAGAAAGGCTGTTTATTTTCTCTTCTATGAGCATTAAAATAACAACAAAGGAAATTCAACCACATACTCTAAAATAATAATTCTAAGATCTATTTGAAATCTGCAAAGGAAATACAACTCCAGAGCTGCTATTCTGTCCTCAGATCATCCTGCTGTCAAACTTTCAAGTTTGTTACTTAACGTAATAGGATTCTATAGGAATAGCTAAAGGGATGGTTTGGTTATTTATTTATTATTTCAATTTTGACGATGCCCAACTCCATAGTGATTCTGGGTGGCTTACAGATAGAAATTAAAAGAAAGCAAAATATATCATAAAGAAAAAGGAGACCAGAAACCAAAAAGCCAGAAGCCGTGCAACCAATAAGGGCTCAACTCCCATCCTAGCTCAGGGCTTGGAGAACAACCAGGCCTTAATCGGTTTGTGACAAGTAAGAAGGGTGGGAGCAATACAGATCTCTGGAGCATATCATTCCATAGGGCAGGAGCCATCACTCAGAAGGTATGCTTCCTAGGTCCCATAAGATATTCTTAATAGATAGGACCTGCAACATAGCCACTCCAGCTGACTTGATCAGATGGTTGGAAACACATGAGATTCCTTCAAGTAACGAGGCTCCATGCCAGGTAGTGGCAGCACATTACAACTGAGAAGATATAGAGGAAGGCTTTGCTACTCTTGGTTTGTTAAAAGACGTTCTTCATGTGGGAAATATTAGATGGTACTGTTTTAAAAATGATTGTCTAATATTTTACTTCTTAACAAAATTTGGGAAATTGTGTATGTGTGTGTGTTTATTTCCAAAACATACTGTGCTGCTAAAATGAAACTCAAGGAGCATAGAATAGAGTGGTTTGATTTCAGCATACTTCTCATGAGGATATTTGCATAAGATCACTGTCCACCTGAATGCAAAGAAGACTAGAATGATGCCATGTTCTAGAGACACAAATAGTGTCAGTGTGTGTTTCTCTGTTAATTTAATGCACTGTTATCTGTGGCTTCTTTATCAAGCACAACTCATATTCTGAAAAGCATGTCTATTTGGATTGTGGTTGCTTTGAAAATGTTGGACCTTGCAAAAGGATGGCATATCTGTTCTTTAAAATAGCCCAGGGTTTTTTTTAGCTGTTTTCATGAGAATTAAAAAGGTGCTGATACTTTAATGAGTGAATTTGTTAATACAACCACAACTTCTTTCTGCTTTGCGCCAAATCCAAAGCACTTTTTTCAATCATTTTCAAAGTGTGCACCACCCTAATATCTCCAATTAAGGCAATTGGTGGAAAACTGTCCCTGTTGAAAACTATGGCAAATTTCATGCAGTTTTCATTATAGTTTTCATTATTTCATTGCTATTTTCATTATCAAATGTAATTTATTACTTTGAATCACAGAACAGTTAAAACCTTAGTTTAACTGACAATTCAGGGGAGACAGTTAATTCCAATTTACATTATTTGGTTCAATTGACACCATTGGTCTTAATATGTAAGTGAGACCATTTGCAGTAAAATGTCTATTTAATGAACAAACAGTGGTCTGTTAAATGGGTTTTGAGTCCAAATAAAAACTTGGTCTATTGTACCTGAAATCCACAAAACTAAGATCCATTGAACTAACAGCTAATTATATTTGTCAAACAAATCAACAGACCTTTAATGCTGCCCTTAATTTTTTTATTTCTAGTTCTGATCCTGGTTTCTGCATGGTAGATACAGTTTTGCTATAACTGACCTGGCCAGTGAAAGGTACTAGACATGATAAAACGTGTGTATTCTCAATTTCCATTTCTGCTAATTTGAGGATTTCCAAATTTTCAAGGTAATACTAAACTAAGAATAGTAGTTATCCAAGCTTCATTATTATGTTATAATTATGATATGATACAGTAATAATTCCATACCAAAACTGAACAATGATCTTGGAACTTTGGGTAGAAACAACGCTTCTCTCATAGATATAGCCTTGAAAAATATACTTCTATGTTATAAGAACATAGTAATAAAAGTGATCATAGTTCATTACATTACTCATAGACATTTCAAACTATTCGAAACCATACAAGTTTTGCTAAGTTAGACAATAAGAGACCATGATGATTGGTGTATAATGAATGATACCTTTAATCATGTGACATCATCTATAAATTAATTTCAGAATTATAGTATATTCACAAATAAATCAGTTCTGTGTTTGGTTATTTTGTCCTGTAACTCTAAAAATCTAGCTTGTCTATAATCCAAATATATGTCAGTAGATTTATCGTTTTTATAATTACTAGTATGTATGTTTTACTGAATTGATATGGAGAGGGTACTTCTGTTGCTTGCTTTTGAAACAGTAATGCATACAGGATAAAAACCATCACAAAACATCCCATAGAACATTTGTTGTTTTTGTTTGTTTTTGTATGTGTTGTTTTCTTCTGCATCTCTGTGCTCCTCCTTTCCTCTTCCAATCTCCCTTGTTGGGCCTCTGATATTGTTTTGAAACCCAAATAACCTATTTAAGTGGGTGGAGGTGGGGAGTGTATGCTGTAAATATGCTATATATTTCTGAACTGTGTAGACATGTTATCTTCTTAATGGGTTTTCTGGATATTAAGCAGTCAGTGGTGTTTATCTTGTGAAATTTCACATATATTCATAACATTAACACGGTAAAAAATAGTATTTCGCACACACGACAGTTAAGATCTGATTCTGATCTAACGTACCTGATGCATATAATTGCCTTCTATGAAGCTAATTTGGGACTTCACAGCAACCAGGATCAGAGCTTATTATGAACATTTGGAACACTTTGTGACAGACAGTGTCTCTTTGCGTCTGTACAAGATAGGAAGTGATGTGCTCAAGCTTTTGCTTTTCTGTCTGGCAAACTTTTTATAGGTCTGTGACAAAATGCAATATAAAGTACAAAATATGGTATCTTGAAATGGACTAACAGCTGGTGAAAGAGAATGGGTGTTTTTGAGGTGAACGGAAAAGCAATTTGATTGTTAAAAACTACTTCTTTTTCTATCTTTTTCACTTTGGCTGATTGAATGTTTAAAATGTGCGTGCGTGCGTGCATGCAAGTGCAGGCATACATGAATTTTTAAAGACAATTTTTTTAAAAAGCCAATGTGAATATGTGTGTTTCTGATGTAAAAGGCTAATAGCGTTTTTCTGTTTCTACATGGGGATGTGTGGGTCTATATTGACCAAAATGCCAATGAAGAGAAACTGATGAAGTTATAGTCTCCAAGGTTACTGTGTGCAGTGTTCAGGAAACTGGAAATCTGCAGAGTGTGAGTTAGATTCCCTGAGAGAATGTAGAAGATTTCTGGGAACGATACTTTCATTGTTCTTCCAAATGTCATTAGAAGCGGTATAGATTTGTTAATTTGGAAGAGTTAACAAATTGTCCTTTCTAATCTCTACTTGCATGCTACTTTTCATTATTCATCATTTTATTAATTAGTGGTAGTTTGACAGTGTTTCCTTAAAACTTATTACCAAAGGAGCTGTTGTTCGTAAAGTTGAATCTGCAGATGGATTTTTTTTTCTTTAAAACAGACTCAGGTTTGATAACAGCTGAAGTCTAGTTTTGAGCAGTGTGATTGAAACAAATATATGCATTTATGGGCCTTGGACAGTATGCATTCACAAGAACCCGCCTGGTATAGTGGTTAAGATGCTGGACTAGGAGTAAGGAAACCCAAGTTCTAATCCTGCATGGGCACAGAAGCCAAGTGGATGACCATGGGCTGTTGCGCTCTCTCCACTCCAGAGCAGGATCAGGCTCTGTAACAAGCTGACTGAACAACAAACACCTCATTCATCATCCACTGATAGCTTGGCTGTGTAAAAACTAGGTAAGCATAGGGCAAACAATGCAACCAATCAGGACAAATGCTATGAAGAAGACTGTGCCATTAGTTTGCTTCATATTACTACTGGCATAGCCATAGCAAATTTTAACTCAGTATCATACAGCAACTAAAATAGCAACAATTCATATCTGCCGATCACTATCTACCTTGAAAGGTTGTTACCTTACATGGGAACTTTCATTGCATATGTTCATTCATTCATTCATGTTTTATGATATTTCTTTTTCATCTGATATGCCAACAGGTTAGAAGGTGGGGCTTTGCACATTTGCACAAAAATAGTTGAATTTTTCACAGGATTATTTTGGTGGTTAGCTGCATTTAATACATTCATCACATGTTTTAATCATTCATAATTACTACTTATGTGGAAATTCCTGTCTACATTTTACAAGGTTTTTATTCTTTTATTACACAATTTAATCTTTTTCAGGAATTATTTAATTTGTTTATTTTCTTCTTTTATTTGTTCAGCAAAATGATTGTTCTGAAAATACTCTAAGCTCTCTAAGAAACCCCAGTGGAGAATGCTCACGTCATATATCCGTTATGGTCCTCCTTTTGATGTCTGAAATGTAACTGCAGTACCAAGAAGGTATCAATAGTATAATGCATGAGGGCTATCAATACTATAACGTAAGCATTCCAAATGACACATCAGTCTTAACCTCTAAATCATAAAAAAGTAAAAAATGTAGATTATTTATAAAACTTGATTTAATTTATGAATCTAACTGTTTACTAATTTTCTGGTTGTTTCAGAGAGTTGGTTTCTCTGAAATGGCTGGAAGATAGAAGTGTAAAATTATTTAATACATAATAAACATTATATATTTGAATAAAAGAAAATACAACAAAATGAAATTAACATTTTGTCGTGTTGGGAATATTTTAGTGATATATTGAACTTTGAATATCAACTTTTAAATATGGTTTCAGTGTCATTAAATTTCCTGCTAAATATTGGGTTTATTATAAATGAAAGCTTGATTTTAAAAAGTGTTTTTTTTAAAAAAAAAAAATAACATTGTCACAGAGAATTGCACTGCTAGTAAAATCCTGGATTCCAGTTTTAAAAGTAGCATACTTAATACTTGCTGTTGCATTTATCTGGTTGAGTAAATTATCTTCTCCAAGATTTTGCAGTTCAAATAAAAGAGACTAAAATGTTGATAGTAAAGATCACAGTATGAGACCCCAATTCCAATTATTTATTGAATGATGCTGAAGAATCTATTCATTAGGAAGTTGAAGTGCACCATATTAAAAAGCATCCAGGTTTGGAAGTTCCATCCATCTAATATTTTTTATTATTCCATAATAGTTTCAGTTAATAACCTTAGCTGAAATCTGCAGCTATTTGTTATTTGGACCAAGCTAACTGAAAAACATACCTTTTCTACACTGTATTATCAAAATAAATGATATGAAAGGTAATGCACTGCATAAAGCTTCAGCATTTTTGTGTGCGCATTAACATGACAACTTATATCCTACAATACATTATCTCAAAGCATACAATAAGGTTCCTAAGTAAACTGGAATTAAGAATGGGAGTCCAGTTGTGCTTTAAAGTTAGAAACAGTTCCTTCATGTTACTATCTTCTAGATGATGAGATTAAATAAATATATTAACCAACAGGGTTTTTGCTACCTTTCTGTCAGATAAAGTTTATTATTCCTTCTTAATCTCAAAATGTAGTGGGGCTAAAAACATGAATGCTGTTTATCAAGAACTATAGTCAAATTCCTTTTAAGCAGTTAGACTAATCCAGAAATGGATTTAGATTGGTTGTTAGATGTACAATGTTTGGAATGTACAAAACACATAGAATTTCATAATGAACTGTAATGCATTTAGGAACACTGTTGAAGTAATTTAGTGTTGATTTCAGGAATCAAGCTTCTCCCTTACAGTTACAAAAACAAATACAATTTGGAAACAAGATCTTTGTGATAAGATATAATGAAGAAATTTTCTTCATTATATCTTGATCACAAATTAGAAAATGGCCAAAAGTAAGTGTCATGGCTAATTGACAGAATGGTGTGTAAAATAACCTCAGGCTTTTGCCAAGGCTGAAATAAATCATTTATATTCTAACATAACATTGCTGTAGCTTAAGGGAGAAATATTAAAAACTGATAATGTTTTCTTTGAATTAGCAAACTAAAATAGGATGACCTTGACTATGGCCATGTTGACCTGAAATGCATGTTAAGCTGCCTGGCCAATGTTGTATAGGGCAAGTGAGCATTGTCCAAGCTATGCAGGTAGCCAGTACTTGGTGGATAGTTGCATTACCTATATTTTGTTGCGATTTCCAAATGCCCCATAGGGTTGGGGTGCACTTCATTCTTCTTCTTAGACAACATTTTGCTAGCTGCATATGGGAGACTATATCCTTTGCTATATACCGAGTGATCTGCTCCCTGTTTCCTGTAATTCCTTGTGTTACATTCATTGGTATGTTGTCTAATTGTTTCAGAAGACAGAACCTTTTTGATACAAATCAAATTGGAAAGGCAATAGAATATCATTCTTTCATAACTTGCCATGTGGAGCTGTTATGAATTCTGCAAAACAGAGACAGTTCCAAACATATCAAATTACAGCTGCCCAGTTATAGAATTTCCAGTTCTGACAGTTTATAATTTATTTCTGTCTTTGGAATCTCGGTGCTCTTTATTCTTGGTATCATTCCATGCTATATACAATTGTTCCATGTTTCAATTTAGAATACATAATTTAATTGGATGAGCTTTGTACCCCTAGCTATGTGAACTTCTCATTGTACCACTGACATGGAAAATGTGACTGTCATTTCCCGGATGATCATCATGTTCAATTCAGTCATATTTACATTAAAACTAAATATAGTGCTCTGGACCTCTAAGATATTTTAGTCCGCTGAATGGCCTTTTGCAGAAGAAAAAATATGTGTTTAAAAAGAACTAGCTTTTTTCTTAGTGCACTCCAACATTTCTGAAGTCCAGAAAAATCTTTGATAATTATGTCCTATATACTGTACATAGAAAAGTGAACATATAAAACTGTATGATAACTTGACCTGTAATCTTACAGCCTTGCTTCCCCAAAAGATATCTATTTTTAGTTTTAAATCAGCCTGCCCAGTTTTGTTGCAAATCATTCAAGTTAATCAGTGTGTGTGTGTGTGTGTGTGTGTGTGTTAAATTTGGAACAATATGAAGACTTATATTTGCTTTGTGTAAAGTTCTTAAATGGAAATAGGAACGTTAATGTTATAAAAAATTCTGCGTAATGCTATTGAAAGACCATGTTTGTTAGTATGTTAGTTGACTAATGCGAAGAGAGAACCTGTCCCTAAACCTTTTGATATAGATGCCTGGAGTAATATCAACTTAGGCATATTTCATGACAATATCATGTCTGTCAGCATGATATTATTTTCTAATAATGGTCCAATATAATTTAGAATTTAAATAGTTTCATTCCATATAGGTCTGTTTTCGCTGTTCAGTATAGTAATGAAACATTTCAAGTATTCATAGCACAAGAAACTCTTGAAAAGATTTATAGAATTCACAAAAAAAAAAAAAAAAACCCACCCTCGGGAGATTTGCCATTTGGACAGTCCTTTATACCATTTTGAACTTCATCTGTCGATATTTCTGTTTCAAATAGAACTTTTTGTTCTCTATTCTGTGGAGGTTTTACTTTTTCCAAAAAGCCATGTATTCTAAACTATTAAAGTCTGTCACTGTGGAAATTCCTAAGGGTGCAAAACTTTGTTGATGTTGACAAATGTTTCTCTTACTGTAATTAATTCATTCTGTACAGTTGGGGGTATAATGGTTGGGGCATTAGTGGGATAGCATATTTTGAAAGCATACAGTTGGCTATCCTTCCAAAAAAATTTAAAAAAAACATTGGGCACATGAGAAAGCTGCTAGTGCCTAGAGATATGAAAATGTTGCCAAGTTGCACATGAATATCTTCAGCTTTAGCTTTTGTTTCTTGGGAAGTGTCAATGATCAGTTGTTGAAGAGATTTTAGCATCTTTTCCAGGATGATCTGTCGAGAGGGCTGCTTTGGTTTTCATCATTTAGGTAATGGCCTTCCTGTTATATTTGCTATAAATTATCTGGGGTGGGGGGTGTCCTCCAGTCAGTTATTTCAACCTCTGTATGTGTATCTGCAGTGATAAATTAAGAAGAGATTTCCTTTTTCTAGATTTTCAGAAAGGAATCTCCATATGGATAGCCAAATGCTGACATCCTGTGTTTTGTATAGAATGTTCGATAGGATGGATCCAGCATCATAACACAGGAATCATATTTTTGGAGGTTAAAAACCTGATTATTACATTTGGTTCAGTGGTGCTACTTCTACAGAAATATGAAAAATAAAGTTGCATCTTTATGCATTTGAAGTCAACTATGTATCTTTCCATCTTAATTGTTGAAAGAGAATTCATATTTTTAGACATGATTTGATTATAATTGGTCAGTGTTTCATTTTATAGTTTATTAGCTAATACTCAAAAACTATGCTGAATATTAAGGAACAAATTTATTAAGGAACAAATTCTGTTGAAATCAGAAGAACTTCTAAGCAGTTGGCCAAAGCTTTAAAAATCCTATGCAGGTTTATTGGATATTATTTGGAAGTAATAGCCAATTATTATTTATTCTAAGTAAATAAACATGTAGTTGCATTTGAGATCAATGGACAATGCATGATATTTGGAAAACAGAAAATTACTTGAAGAAACATGTTTTTGAAATCTGAGAATGATAAAGGAAAGTATATTGTTACAATCACAACTGAAATTTTACAAATTATTTCTGATGTCTTGCCCCTATCAAATAGACATTCAGTATTATTTGCTTGAGAATTTTATTTGTTACCTATTTTTTTAAATAGATAAAATGCATATTTTGCTGTGTATTTTGCAAGTTTTTGTTTAAAATAATGAAGAACATGATATTTCTTCAAATGCATAATTGTACGGACAACGTATTTTGACTGTCCTATATTTCTATGCATATGAGATGCCACTACCCAGTAACAAACTATTGAATAAGTATGGTTATAATAAAATATTTTGGATGAAAATCGTATACATAATTTTAACATGCCATGTCCTTAAGTTTATTATTTTGTGATGGCAGTTTTTGCCATTTATGTTGATCAAAAGGTAAGTCAAAAGGCATTAAATGCATTTTGTAGGAATATTTCCAGGTTCTGTCAAACACAAAATTAATATTTTTATAGAAATATGAAAGATCTGAAAAAAACAGTGGTTTAAAATAATAAATTAAATATGCAGTAGGCAAGTTATTATCTAATGTTTTTAACCATTATTGCGTAGAAATGGAAAATAAATGTTCTATAATTGAAATAAGTCTGTGCAAATATATTTTACAGATCCTTGGATAAATCTTGATACATAGACTTGGAAGTAGGAGAGTTGGAAAACATCATTGCTTGTGCCAGCCTTTTAGTACTATTTTCAGTCTTAATTCCAATTTCTAAGAAATAAGAGCTAGGTAACTATAGTTTTGTTTCAGTAAAAGCCAAGATTCTCTGGGATCCAGTGAGAATATGAAATGAGTATTCTGAAGACCATAGGGATCCTGCAAACTATATATTTTATTCACAGTTCTTTTATTATTTAGCTGAAATATTTCTCTGAGTTTTTAGATTTTAAAGTTTTTTTTTCAGCTACCCACTAAGAAAACCAGTTGTATTTTAGGCATGGTATATAATTAACCCATTAGTTGGAGTCAGCTAACTAGAAGGATGATTAGAGATGGTACTGACATAGCAATTTAAGGTCAAATCACAACTTCTCTTGAATCATGGGCCTCACCTTAAGAACTGTTAAGGCTAGTAATTTATATATTTTAATGTTTATATTATTATGCCTCAATGTACTGTATATCATTACAACAGTCAATGGCCATTTTTGCCTGGAGTTGATCAATTAGATTTCTGCTGAGATAGTTTGTCCATAATAAAGAGGCCACTTTGAGACTTGAGATCTTACATGGAAATGGAACCTTAACATTTTTTAAAAAGGAATCACTATTGCAAATTGGCTGTGAGAAATACCTGCCAGTTTCTTTGGCATAGCTCTACTAAGGGTTTTATGTAGAGGTAGTAGTTCTACCATTGTGACAGTGAGGCTTAGCCAGAGTAACTCTACGATACAACTGTATAAGAATTAGCAGCTGTTGCTTTGTACCAATCCATAATTGCATCAGAAGGGAATTATATAGTGAACAGTTCTAAATCCCATGTTACACATGATGCTGGTATGTTTGTATCATACCAAATTCTCCATTGCTTAGCTAAAAATAGTTTTGTTGCTGTTATTTGTGATGTATGTTTTTGTGAGAGTGTGCATTTATGTGTATCCACAACATTAATTAGTCATATCTATATTTCAACATTTTTATTATCCTTCTGTTGCTGCTCTTAGAAGAATGACATGCTGTACATTTGTGCAAATACTTAAGAGCAGTGGAATGTGTGTGTGTATGTGTGTGTGTATGTATATATATATATTTGTAAGTGTGTATATATATACATTGTCTGTGTGTATGAGAAACAGATGCACTGTAGGCAGATAAAGTAGATAAATATAGTTTCAAATAGAAGCATAAGTGTATAAATATAGACACTATATGGCGTGAAGACAGGCAGATCAGCACAGTTTCATTATTGCTTGTATTCTGTATAATAAAAGAGCAGCTGATATTAAAATGACTGACTGAATGACACTGTCAGATTGCAGAAGGCATAGTGTAAGGTAAGAAAATAACCTTTCTAGCAGTTTGAAGAGCAATTACTCAGGAAGGTTTAGCCTCTTTCATTATGGTTAATACAGTACTGTTTCCTGGATTTTATTTTTGCAGTCAGAAGCTAGAAGCAAAGCATGAATTCTTCTTCTGCCCTAAAATGAATTACTACATTAGTTAAATAATAATAGCAATTCTAGTTTTGTAACATGCTGGAGACTCCTCTGCTCCATTTCTTTAATTGTGGTAAGCTTCATCTGTTGTGATTTAAATTATTTGGCTTCTATTGCTGATGCAGAGAAGCTTGACCTACTGAGTTTAGGTGGCAATTGATAAAGGTAACAAGGCAGAAAATTCTTCATGGTTTAAGAGATTGTTCGCTCTGTGTTGTACACACTATCAGTACTATACTTTTCATATTTCAGAACTTCTGAATACATAGCTAGGCCTCAACTATAAATTTACTATGGGTTATTAATGTAAAATGGAATTGGACACAGATGATGCTAGAATACTTTCTCAAAGAAAATGCTACCTTCTTCACATTACTTTTTACTTGCTTCATTCTTTCCCTAGAAAACAGTGGTTAAAAAAAAAGAATGTGAATGTTGCCAACATTAAAAAAACAGTTTCTTTGTGATATGAAGTCTTATGTATCTAAAACAAATAGCTGTGTCCTATTTTTACTGGAATCACATGAGCAACAAGGACCTCATGGATCTGAATGTACAAGAGTCTTTTCTTGACAGTGGCCTTAAATGTTTTTAAAAGCTTAGACTAGATATTTAAAAGTACCTCTGAGACATTTGGACATGTGAGTCATTCCCAACTGAATTTCTGCATCAAACGAAAGAGCTTAATTTGAAATTTGGATTGAGAACCTAGCTTATTATAAAATCCAAAATAATTGTTCCCATCTCTGAGTTCCACCTTTGATTAGGAGTGCACATTGCATTCTTGTGTGCAGAAATCTCATTAATTTTGTAGCAGGCTTAGATTATCATTTTTTCTATTGAAAAATGAGGATGTTCATTCAGAACAAATCACTGGATTGGGAAAAATACATTATGTGTGCATGTGTGTGTGCATATTGTATTTATGGATGTACCACATTCTGATTCTTCACATTACCAATATGTATTGACATCTTATATATTGTTGAGTAATTCACTTTTATATGTAGGTTGAAAATAAATATGGAGTCCCTGCTTTAATTTAGGTTTGTTTGTTTTTTAATAGCTTCCCTTGTGTTATAAGAGATTTCAAGATGATGGACCTTTGGATATTCATTTGACTAACGGAAGTTGTTATGAGATAAAAAGGGTAAGTTATAAAATTAAGGGCCAACTTAGATCTTAGAGGACATATTGCTGTCCATTTTATTTTGTTTTTTGCTTTTCTTAAACTTGTGCAATTTGTAATGTCTTGCACTTTTACACCTGTAACTCTTATTAATGGCAGTTGCAGATGTGGATGACGAGATGCATAGTGAGATGATCTGTAGTCATTGTTTTTAGCAGAGATTACAAGAAAGATTTTATATACTTGTAAATGAAAACTTTTGAATAAAGAACATCGCTTACTTTTTAGTCTTTTTTTTTTACATTTCTATATTGTAGGAAACTCCAAAATGCAAGCAACCATAAACTTCCTTTATCCATTTCTTTATGAAACTCTATATTTAACAGATCAAAGTTTTCTTTTGCAAGTACAATATGCTATTTTCCTGAAAGTGTTAACTGCACATGAAAAGTCTTTTGTTTCTTGGATGAAATCCCTGTAAGGGAACTAAAGGAGAAAAGTGAAATGTGAACGTAGTTTTTAAATTTGTAGAGTTGTATAAAAGCAGTGACTGAAGGTGAGCATTCAGTATTCACCCTTTCCTTGCAATTTGAGCTTTTCTCCTTGATTTTGGTGGTGTATCAATTGACTCTGACTTGAGATACCTTGAGATAAACAGGTATATTTAGTGATAGAAAGAGTTCCTGTGGGAACCTACTTTGTTCATGTCTTGAATTGCTGAATTCAGTTTGCTTTATAAAATTCTCTATTTTGTTTCTTTTGAAGTCAATACAGAGTAGCTTATTGAGTCAAAGGATGACAAGAACCCTAGGTACATATTTGAGTATACCACTCAAAATGTGCATAAATCTGTAAAAAAAAACTTTCTGCTCTAGAAGCCGTAAGGTTTCTTAATGGGTAAAACAATGCATACTGCTTAAAACAAAGTTAATGCTAAATTTAGGGCAATTCTACGTAGTAATTTTCACTCTGCTTCCACTTTAGCAGCCCAAATCCTTCATAAACCAGTTTGAAGCTGACTTTTTATGTTCTTCACTCCTGGCCTCAAAATGTCAAAAGCAAGCAGGAACACCATGATCTCATCAGATCCCCAGACCCCTAGGAGAGATTAAAGAAATGGGACTCTACCCCATAAGTTGCCACACTTATCCTCATACTGTATGAAAGAAAAACTAATTTGGTGGGTCCTGATTCCAAACATATTTTCATTACATATTGTGTGTATTTTTCTGGATGTTTGCAAAAAAAATTATTGGAGAAAGCTATCCTATTTAAAGAAATTTCTGTTAAACATTTTCGGCTAGATATGATATTGGAGGATACTATGGTGATTTTTTTTGAAACAGTTCATTCTGTATATAGTGTCAGAGTCAAGAATTTGGTGAACCCTTTTGTTATAGATAGGGAAATGAAGTCAGCCATTTCACTGCAGAGCTGACTAGTGTTAAGGTTGGATTCAGTAATAAAGTACTGTATTTCTTCACTAGTACAGTTAGATTGCAAGGGGTAGCATGTGTCCAGAGACTTTGAGGCATGGTGATGCAACAGCCAATAGAAAAATAGACCAGAATAAACCCCAGGATTGCTACACCAACAATAACAAAAGTACAGTTTGCTCCAGTTTTAGATAAACCTGCACAGAGCCAAAAAATGTTGGATCATCCCTCAAAGTAAACTGACTTCATGGGAACTGGGAGTTCAGGGGCCAATCATGGAGCACATATATAAGTATTCTTATTCTTTGTCCTTTCAGATCAAGGTAATGAATTGCTCAAGCTATTCAGAATAAATGGTAGAACCAAGAATTATATGAAAGTGTTTTTTCCATCTTTTGGATTATGGCCTAAATTAACAGTTTCACATATTTTTCATGTTTACAACTATTTTACCTTTACTGGTTGGAACTATTTTTAAAAATATTTATGTAGATATGCAGAATTGTCATTAAGAATACAAACTGCTTTTTTGTAAGCTATCTGAAAGAACAAGACTATCTTTGAAACAACCTGTATATGGCTATTTTTCCATGGTTATTAGCTAGGATGGAGAAAAATTGATTATAATTAAGAAGTGGTTTATAACTCATTTAGAGAAGCCTATAGAAACGTACAGTGTGATGCAGTTACAAGTGGATGTTTACATACAGCTCATGCAGCCCAACTAGATATTTGTTCAACCAAGACCTTGAGACTTATAGCAAAAGTGGCCATATTTGTAACCACTCGCCTGTTCTTTATAGAGCTTTCATCAGAGTAATTTCAACCTTTTTAGCAATAGGACTCATGTCATTGGCATGCCATGTCCTCTTCCTAATCCAGAGTATCTGTTTTTGTAACAGTGGTCCTTTTTCTGATGTTTTGGGGTTTTAAAATGAATAATTTAACCAGAATACTACCATCATAATCGTGCCCTTGTTCTGTGCACAGCCGGTAAGAATGGAGCTGTGGCAGCACTTTGAACATTATCCAGGCCTACGGAATATAATTAAACAACTCTCAGAATAGAAAAAGAAAAAGCTAAAAATGTGACAGAAAGATTGTATGTTTCCCAATACCAGGCATATTTTCTTTTCTTTTAGAAATCAGCACTTATTGGGCATTTCAGTTTTTATAGACCTATATCATTTTTTGCTGGCTATATTGTAATCCTAAATTCATTTATCCATAAATAAATCTCATTGGATTTAGCACACCTGTTTCCCTCCCTTCTTTGTAGTATCAACAACATAAAGACTGTTGTGTACTTTCTTTCTCCTACGTTAATATTGACAGCTAAATGTCTTTTTTACTCTGTAGTTTTAGAAAATAGGGAGTAATCTTTTGTGATTTTCCTTTTTATTTTTAGGCTTTTATTTCTATCTTATTTGTATAAGATTTTTATTTTATTTTATTCCTTTTAATTTTTTTTTTTACTTCCTAAACTCATAGACTGAATTTACTACTAAAAACTAAAAGAAATGGTTTAAATAAGGTAAGAATTTCTCAGAAACTTGATCATGATTTTCATTATCTAATAGAAAGCACTAGATACGTATAGATGGCAATTTTTAAAATCATCTATTCACTTTAAATGGATGAGATGAACTAGGACAGTCATGTGGTCCCAGGAAAAGATGGAGCTGCTTTAAAGAGTGGCAGAAAGTGCTGTCTTCACACATCTAAGACTCAAAAGCCTCTTTTTGAAATAAAATTTAAAGCATTGCACAGTTCTGAGGAAAACTCTCAAATAAGCAGAGGTTATAATGCTTCACATAACATAAATTATTATATATTCCTTCAAATGCTGGCAAGTCCTTTAATACTGTTTGGACAACCAATTCCTAAGACTTTAAAAACCATTCAGGGGCCTATGATTTTATGATTTCTTTCTCAGACAAATAATTATCTGAAACATAGGATTCCTAGCCAGCTTGTGTTCTGATATTGATGACCAAGAGTTTTTCGAGTTATGATCCCATTGTGTATAGAGGGTGCTAACCTAAACAATGCCACATGAAGTGTGGTGGTTTTATTAGTAATGTCATTCAGAGATCTATATTAGGTACAAACATTATTTTCTACACAGAGGATACTTCCCTCTGAATACTAATTTTCTTGTAGTTAAATTTTTATCATGTTTGTGGGTCCATAGCTAATTAATAACTTGATGACATTTCATTTATCTCTGTCTTTTGATTTTACCTTAGTTGTAAATTTTCTTAGATTTCTGACATATTATACATTTGTATATTAGATAAGATAATGTATTTATATTTTACTTTCATGTTATTGTCTTTTCCTTTTATAAATTATGATTTATTTTACAAATATGATAGATCAACCTTACATGTCTTAGAATTTAATACATTCATTTTTTGTGGATGACTTAAAATGAATATTTAAATTTATTTCATAATGTATAAAAATAAAGTACTATTATTTAAAAATGGGAGTTTTTCCAATGTGTTAGAAAAGAGTTATGAAATTTAGAAAAGCAAGATGAAATTCAAAATACTTCTTTGTAATTTATACCTAGAATAAGAAGAACTACACAGACAGAAGTCCCTTATGTCTTGTGGCTTAAATAAAGTTCAGATGAGGCCACACATAAGTCATAGTGTACAATGTATTGATTTATTTTGTAAACAGGCTCTGGATAATTAATCATAAAATCCAACTGACGTAATACCATTAACTTTGCTCCTTGCAAGAAATAATTCAGGACAATGAGTTGTTCATGACTGGTTATAACTTGCTAAATTAAAGATTAAATTCAAAATCAGGTTAAAGGACATGTTGCAAGTATGGAAAATTCTAAGTCAAGAAACATTAATGTGGCATCAGCAAAGTGAAATATAGAATTTTTGCATTTGATCTCTTTGGCTGTTCAGTTATTCCAATGTGCAAAACACATATAAACATATTCAGAAGTGGGAACCATTTTTATGTGTACATCTTTAAGGTTATTATTCCTTGGATTATGTTTTTAAATGTGGTCAATATGTGTTTCTTACTTAGATAGTTTTTTGGCCCAGATATCTTAAACAAAGATTAAGATACCTTGTTTAAATATATATTCTACCTGGGAATCTATCCAGTGCTCAGAGTACTAGACTCAAGACAAACTTGAGGATGAGGAAGTACTTGAAGTGCTATTATATGTATGATTGATATTATAATCTAATTTTATGAACCATGCTGAAATGGATTTAATTTTTTTAAAGGTTCATTTAGCTGAAATTAGATCAAATACACCATAGCTCTCTTGCTTATGTTCAATGGTACTTTACAGAAGAGCTGCATTTAAACCAGCCACTTAAATAAATTGGATGCTATTTAAGTATTGTATTAATTATAAAAAAAATCTAATCCAAATAAACTAATCATAGGATCCTTCCTTCCTCCCTCCCTCCCTCCCTCCACCCCTCCACATTCATCTAATGTATAGAATTTTTGTGTTCCTTTGCTGCAATTATAGACCTATATAAAACATAGAATGTTACATTTTATTACTTCCATATGATTATAGTTTTTACTTGCTTACAAACTCATCTTTACTCCTTTTGTACTTTTTTTCTCATTAGAACTGTGAAGGATACAACTTTAGGATGTGATTCTTTCTTTCCAAATTCATACAAATCAGCATCTTCTACAAGATGCTGTGCTTCTTCCAATTTTATATGTTGTTGATATTTCTGAAATAGTCCAGCTGCTCTGATGTCAATGTGACGTCCTTATGCTCATGGTATATGTCTATATCAGTACTGTTATCTAAAAATAATCATGAAGTTTCTGGTTTAGAAGGCCAGTTGCTTTTGCATTTGGGCAGAGAAAAATAAGGGTTCTTGTAGTTGTTGTTGACTGGGATCATTGAACTCTAATTAGATGTCAGATTGGAAAGAGTTCAATAATGCCATAAAATGGTCTTTCAAATATTGGCACTATTTGTTTTTCAAGGGGCAGTGAAACATTTTCTTAGGGGAAATTATATTCAATCATAATATAACGACAAATTATTAGCCAGTTGTACGTTTCTGGCATGAAACCCTTATTTAATTCAACACGTCATCTGTACAATTTCAAATAATACTTATTTAAAGTAACTCCTAGAACAATAGATTTTAAGGGAGGAATCTTGTTTGGGCTGGTTTCAGTTGCACACACTGGAAATTACAAAAATAAGTTTGAAACAACCCAAAATAGGTCTGTAAAAGCAGTATAATCTGTTCGTTAAATATTACTACAAGATGAGCAAATGTCATCATAAAAGCATCTTTGTACCAACTATAGGATACTGTTTAATGAATAATTTGTATCAAATTATTTATTTAATGCTGTTAGAATGTTATTTTACTCATGTAATATTAACAAGTGGATGACAGCCTCCCTGAGCTATGAATGCTCTGGAATCAGAATTTGCTTCCTATGGGAAATGACATAAGCGTAAACAGTCAATTTCTTCCAAAACATTTCAGCTGATCATTGTTCCTGATGCTTTTCCCATGGAAGTATTTTTTAACTCCTACTATGAATTAAGCAATCATAATATATTTGACAAGCATTACTTTTATAGTAAATGCATTTCTTAATGAAAATGAAAACTAACACAGGATATTGTGCTGTTTTACTGATTTTACAAAAACTAGTCAATGAGTAAGTTGAATATCCTGGAGAATTTTATTTCTGTTTTTGTTTTTCATGTTTTCAGTTCTCTTTAGTGATTAAGTAAATGCCTTCTTGGATTTAGGAAGATTTTTGTCCCAAGTTAAATCAAAATGTATTACCGTTTAACCTTTCCTATGTCACAGTCCAATTCATCAGACAATGAGCCTTAAGTTACTCCTCTCACAAAACTTTAGGTTACAGGCACCTTCTCTGACATGCTGAACATTTTTGAGTGTTGTATTTTACTTAGAGTAGTAATAAATTGACATTTAGGGCTGTCAGGATTTGTGCTGAGGAAAATGGGGTATCAATTCCATCTCTGTTATTGTCCTTATTCTAGATTTCTCCTGGATACAACTCATTATTTCCAATAGATTGCTTCTGTGGTTGTTTGTAGTTAAATCTGTATAACTATACAGGTGGACCTCACTTAACAACCCTAATTGCAACTGGAATTTCCATCGCCAAGTGAATCAGTTGTTAGGCAAAACATCATGTACCCACACTGTTTACCACTTCGTTCTGGTAGTCCCAGTTGTGGTCATTAGGTGAGGACTATGCCATCATTAGGCAAGGACCTCACACTTTTCCTGTCTTGCCACACTTGCCTCCACTTCAACTCCCCCCAACTGCCTGTCTCCTCCCAACTCTGCCATTTTGGCTGCCCTGCACTCCATTGCCACCAACACTTGTTGCCCCCTACTGCCCCCAGCTGACCTTCACCATCTTCCTCCCGCTGCTAAGGTGCACCTGGCTGAGGCAGCTGCTGGCCTTTTTCCTGGGCTGGCGGGGGAGGTGGCAGCAGCGGAGTGCAGGGCAGCCAAAAGGGAAGAGATAGGAGAGGAGATAGGTGGCCATCACGAAGGGCCAGCAGCTGCCACGTCTGGGTGCGCCTCAGCAGCGGGAAGAAGGTGGCAAAGATCAGTGTGGGGCGGCAGAGGTATGTGGCAGCAGAGTCCAGGGAGTCCAAAAGGGCAGAGATGGGGATAGGTAGGGGGGGGAGTTGAAGTGCACCCTGCAGTCGGAAACACAGGTGGGCTGCCAAGCACCCAAATTTTGATCACATGACCGCTGGGGCACTGCAACGGCCATAACTTTGAGGACTGGTCATAACTACCATTCATTCAGTGCTATTGTAACTTTGAACACTCACTGTACGAAGAGTTGTTAAGTGAGGACTACCTGTACAGGTAGTCCCTGGATTAAGAATGCCCAGTTTACAGATGACCCATACTTAAGAATGGAGCTTATTATAGCAAAATTCAAGTTAACTTCATAGTGATTCAAGTTAAATACACAAAGGTTCAAGTTAATTACACAATATTACTTATGTAGTATTATACAATAATACTGTTCCGGCTTACATACAAATTTGACTTGAGGACAAACTTTGGGAATGGAAGTCCTTCTTAAACTGGGGACTACCTGTATTTGAAAAATATTAATACATATGAACTTTGTCCATGTAAGATAAGGGTTAATATATCCTCTGAGTGAATTGTCTTCATACAACTGATTTCACCTCTGTTCCAAGCCTATATCAAGAACACTCAGAATGGTAGGTATGCATGCATTTCCTTAGTCCTACTATGTTTTATCTTGGCTGGAGCTGGGCTTCTTATGTAGTGGACTGTTAGACCTTCAATAGCGTGCTGGTGAGTACAAAAGTGCATGTTGAAGGACTAGTGGACGGAACCAAAGATACGTAAGACTGTTAGAAAATTCATAGTAAAGTTATATGAGCAACAGTTCCAATCATTAAGCAAAAGCTCACTGTATGGCTCCTTGTATTGAGCAGAGAGTATAACGTGTATACAGGCAGTCCCTGGGTTAAGAACAAGTTCCATTCCTAAGTCTGTTTTTAACTCAAATTCGTATGCAAGTTGGAACTCGTACTTCTAAACAGGCTGCCTATTACTAAAAATGGTGGATAGCATTCTCCTTTGTTGAGCTGACAAACCACCGAAGCCGTGCAATGTTTTCATGGACCGCTGCAAGCTGCTGAAAACAGCGCAGCTTCAGCAATTCATGAAAACATTGCATGGCTTCAGTGGTTCATCGGCTCAAGGAAGGAGTACGCCATCCACCATTTTGAGTAATAGGCAGCCCGTTGGTAAGTACGAGTTGTCTGTAAGTTGGACATTGTTAACCTGGGTACTTCCTGTAGTATATATCCACTTTCCACGTGCTTGAGCCTCAGAAATTTTCTCAGAGTTTTCCCTGCAGAGCGTGTCATTAGCAGTCAAGTAGGGACAATTTTACCATTCTTTCCTGCTGCTCTAATTTTTTTTAATGCCAGTACATATATTTGTTATTCTTTATATTCCCTTTGAAGTTGGGAACCCAAGGGGAATATAAAACCAACCAGATGTTTCTACTGCTGCAGATGCAGCAGTTCCAGTTTAACTGAAATACAAGGTTGTACAAATGCCATTGCAGCTAAAATTCCATTTGCTAAATGTATTTATTATTTATTTTTTATTTGCACTTGCCATCCAGAAGAGGTGATACCTCATGTCACTAGCTCAGGAGGGAAAAATGGATGAATTATCCAAGTAAACAGCGTTTCAACAGCTGCCTCTGGTGATTTCCCTGATGGGCTTTTCGTTCCACTGCACTGCATATTTCCCACCCACCCTTTCTTTTCTAGCTAGGAAAAATCATTTCTGAATCACATTGGGCTTGGAGAGTGGATATATTGATCCATCCATTTGGGTGGTCAACATGTAATGAACACTTTAGAAAGAAAATAAAAAAAGAAGATTAATGACATTTAATTCCTCCACCCCCCATGTGTTTTTGTATAAGAGGGTATACTAACTCATGTTGTTTATCTCTGTAAATTTCTATGCTGACTTTCTATGCCTTTTTCCAACCATCAAAACAGCTTACTATGTGAAAAATATAAACTAAAGTACAAAATATAAACTAAAACAACATTAATACAATTGAAATTGAAATTAGACATTGGAGTAAATTAACACTTAAGCAGGTGGTTGACAACTTGTGTTTTTGCCAACTTCCTAAATATTAAGAGAGTGGGGAGCAAACACATCTTTATGTAGGGAAGTAGGCCTGTTCCTGCATACCACAAAGTTGAGCTTTTGGCAGTGATGGGGTCTTCCAAAGGCTTCAAAAGTAAAGTATGGAAATTCTCTTGACATAAACATAGACAAGCTATACATAAAACTTAAATGTTTTGAAACCACAGAATTCTGGACTTATACCATACCCAAGTCCTTCCAATCTTTGGAGAAATTTATTTCAGAGTAATGTGGTAAACATTCTTTGTTTACTGATACATTTTGGTGTTTTAAGATGCACTCCAAAATACACATACATAGTTCATCTTTAGACATAGATGACATGTTCTAATATTTTCACTTCCATTTGGTTTCTTTGAGGTCTCAAAACCCTAAGGTCTTTATCAGAGACATCAACAGATCTTTGTATATACTTTAAATTTTTAAAAGTTTATGTGGGATTCACTGGTTTTCCATAAATGACTTTGTATATCCTGGGTTGAAAATAGTAGTAGTAATTTTATTTATCATGCATCTATAACTAGGCACAGTTCAGAATAGTAAGTTACAACATCAAGAAATGAATTCACTGACTCACAATCCAGTTTAAGATTGCAAATAAAAAAAAACTCATTTATTTGTTAGATTCATATCACACCGTTTTTTTTACAAATCTAGGTAATGTACATAATGCTCCCTCTTCCTATTTTCCCCACAAAAACAACCATGTGAGGTGATTTGGGCTGAGAAAGAATGACTGGCCCAGTCAGTTTCCCAGTCTAAAGGAGGACCAGATCTCATTGGCTCTCAGTTTCTAGTCCAGCACCTTAACAATTATTCCAAACTCTTAAAAATTGAACATTCATTTCTAAGAACCTTAATAAGCTGAATGGCTTTTAAAGCAAATATGAAAACAAATCATTAGAACCTTTACCTAGATAACAGTACATTTCTGCATAAAGAATGGAACTAGCTTCATGAAGATCCATAAAAAAGAAACTTCTTAGCATTTTTGAATATTTTGATAATTCAGACTCCAGGCAGAATTCAGGCTGATTCCAGAGAACTGATTTCAGATAGGAAAATTCCATCAACCATGTCATGTCTATTTTAGTAGTAGAGATACCATTCATCCCTGGCTAGATGAGTGGTTCATTGTCATTTTCAACATCTCATTGAATCTGTCCAGAATGAAAGACTTTTGAATGGACTATACATTAGTTGGCCTTCATATTCTATTCCAATATTTTGTCATTCTGCTTTTCTGGGTGTTGTTGTATTTTTTGTTTTTAGTTCCTATGTTTCTATCCAATTATAAAATGCCCATAGTCAATTTTGCCAGACGGGTGGCTATATAAACTGATCAATCAATATGTTTTTCCATATTTAATAAAAAAGTAAAATAGACAAGTAATTGGATAGAAGAATGGAATATATATTGCATGTATTTACATCATTTACAAATAGTTTTTTCACTGAATATTTTAGCAAACAAGAGAATCTGGAAAAAATGGATATCAAATATTATCAAACAGTATAGATCTTACTCCAAAAATGTTCTGTATGATTATAGTACTCAGGTGTCCAGTTCTTCACTGAAGAGAAGGAAAGAATTCAATCAAAATATTTTCCCGATCATTATTTTTTTTTCCTTTTAATGTATTTGAGATATTCTATTTACTTTGCTATTATAACTTGTAATGGGGTTGTTTCTTTATTAAAGCAAAGGTTTCTTTTTATTGCTTTTGTTGCTGATGATGGTTAGCCTAATTATATAAGGCTCAGAATTAGAAGCTTTAAAAAAAAAATCCCAGTTTTTTTTCTTCTATTCAACAATTGTAGAAAATTTTATTAACTGACAATAATCAGTAATTAATATCCTGCCAAGAGGAGATTTGTGCGACCCTGTTACCAGAACACAAAGTCAGATCATTCTGGATTTGAACAATCTAATTGCTTTTAATGTGTGTTTCTTTAAAAATCATGTACCACCTTTCTGTCTTAATTTGAATGAAGTTTACATTAAAATGAAACAGAAGAGAAATGAGTAAGTTACAGTAAATAAAACACCCAGATTTAAAAAATAAACTTTAAATAGCTGGTGTGGGTCTTCCAGGCTGTGTGGCCGTGGTCTTGAAGTCTTGTTTCCTAACGTTTCGCCAGCACCTGTGACCGGCATCTTCAGAGTGCAGGAGCACAGACAGGAGCAGTTCTCTCTGTGCCCAGGAAAGCCTTCGACAATACATCAAACTTTAAATAATTTAAGTGTTTAAAATTATAGCAGTGTTCCTGCTTGATAGGGACATATGCTAATGTACAAAAATTGTAGGTCAACTATGAGAGCCAAGCCTTCAGAAAATGGCTTCTGTCCTAGACTGTGTTTGGATCATACAGTGAACATACTTATGTTGGGTGCTGAACATGCCTAATTGCAAGTGATAGCTCCTAACTGCTGCTGTATGTACCTTTCTGATGACTGCCCATCAGTTATTTAAAGGCTTCTTGTGTTGTCCTCCTGTAAAAGTAAACCATTAAAGCTTCAATCAAATGAGTTACTGAACCATGTTTGAACATTTTCAATAATGGAATCATGGAAATCTTTAAAGGCATAGAATTCCATACAGGTGAAGCCACTGTCAAAACACGTATCTTCTTCATGGCTCCCATCTAACTAGCTAGCAAATGAGTAAGGCCTCCAAATCAATAACAACAACAACAACAATAAATTAATAAATTAATTTACAGTATATGCCATCCAACTCCTAGCGATCTTGGGCAGTTTACAAATTATTAAAAACATTTAAAACAAGAAAACAACAGAAAACAAAATAGAGCAAAGATGGCAGAGATAACAAACCTGGATGGGAACAAAGTAAAAGAAGAAAAAGTGAAGAGCCAGGTCTTCAAGGCCCTTCAAAACACCAGTAGGATGGGGGCCTTTTGAATTGGGGGGGGGAACCTCATTCCAGAAGGCAGGCTCTGCTACAGAGAAGGCATGCTTCTGGAGTCCTGATAGATGGCATTGTTTAATTGAAGGAACCTGGAGTGCACCGATCCTGCCAGATTGGATTGGCCAGGCAGATACTATGGGAGACAGGCAGTCCCTCAAGTAACCCGGCCCTATTCCATGTAGGACTTTATAGGTAGCAACCAGCACCTTGAATCACAACCAGAAGCAAATTGGCAACCAGTGCAGCTTGTGAAGCCATGCCACCTGCATTCTGGACCAGTTGAAGTTTCTGAGAGTCTTCAAGGGCAGCCCCATGCAGTAGTCAAGCTGTGAGGTGACCAGGGCATTAATGACTGTCTGAAGGACCCCCGATCTAATAAAGGGTGCAACTTGCACACCAGATGGAGCTGTGCAGGCCTTCCTGGCCACAGCTGCCAGCTGCTCATCAAGCAGAAGCTGTGAGTCCAGGGAGATCCCCAAATTACACACCACGCTTGAATAGGGAACTACCACCCCATCCAAGGAATGATGGAATATTCCCAGATCAGGGTGGTCCAAATACCCACAGCAACTTGGTAGGATTGAGTCAGATACAATTCTTCCACATCCAAGTGCACAATAGCCTCCAGGCACTCGGACAGAACCTTGACAACCTTAATTGCCGGCCTAGAATTAAAAAATATAATTAGGTATCATCAACATTCCGAGCCCCAAATTGGCAGATGACTTCACCCAGTGGTTTCATGTAGATGTTGAAAAGGAGGGGAGACAGAATAGAACCCTGTGGTACCTCACAAAGGAGGGGCCTGGAAATGATCTCTCCCCACCTACCAACACCAACTGAAACTACCCCCAGAGAAAGGAAGAGAACCACTGTAAAATGGTGCCCCTAATCCCCAACCATGGTTGACAGTATTGAAAATTGCCAAGAGATCAAGGAGCACAAGAATGAATGCACCACTGCTGTCCTGGCTCCACCACAGATCATCAACAAGTGCGACCAAAGCTGCCTCAGTACTAAATCCTGGTCTGAAACTTGACTAAAATGGGTCTCAATAATCCATTTCTTCTAGAATTCTCATCACAGGCAAGCACAGGTAGCTTGGTGCCAAACAATCTGAGTTTAAATTCAAGCTGGAACATCTACCAACTAATGCAACTGGTACAATATTTGTGTCATACTCTGTATGCTAATTGTCCCATTCTCAAACAAGGGTTGACTAAATTTATCATCAGTAGAGGGCATGAAAGGCAGGACCACACAGGGAGCATTACATCAAAATTAGCAAGTTTAAATATTAATTTTTCTAAGTCAGAATTTCTGTGTGTAAATACAATACCAAACATTTTAGGCAAATCATTAGGAATAAAAATCTATAAACATATTTTCAGATATATTACACATTGCTAAAAGTTGGGATTGATATTTCAGTTGAACTTTAAATCATTAATTAATCACGCAGGAATTAAAAGAGTGGTCAAAATTAACACTATCATTGCTTGGTATGGTAGTAGCAGTAAAGATGTCACTACTTCTTCGCTTCTTGTATTTTTTCCAAGTACATATATGTACCTGGGGGGGAAAAAAAACCTCTTAATACATACAGAAAATGATTTGTAAATTTATACATACTGGCAAAAATCAAGAATAAATGCAAAATATTCTCTATAAAAATATGAACAAAAGAAGTCTTAGAATTTCTAACTATAATCTTATTATAATGTTAATGACATCAGTAATATTTTTCCATGATGAAGTCAGAATTAATAACTTAGCTAAAGATGGAGTGGCTGCGTATGCTTTCAGTTAAAATTAGGGCACTTCTCTTTGCCAAAAAATATTTATCAAGAACTGGAACTTTACTCAGAGTCCTTTTCTTCTGAACAAGTTCAAAAATTGGGCAAGATGGGGCCCTAGATTAATTCCACGCTGACTACCCCTTTAACCTTTTATATTTCACCATGCCTTTTACGATGAAGATAAAACTAAACAGGATCAGGGAGGGAAAGGAAAGGACTTTATTATTTAAAAGATTTATATGATGGGGACACTCAAAACATGGGAGAAAATGGTGGCAGATGTGCAGGAAAATCACTTCAGTGGAAAATTTGATAACAAAAAAAGATGGCAATAATACAGAAGATTATTTTTACTTCACTTGGCTTAAACCTATTAATAATGCACAACAAAAGCAAAATGATTGACTACTTCCCAGTTCCAGGTTCCTTAATATTCCATTAAAATAAGGTTATATATATTTTGCTTCTGTATATACTCCACTGTATTATTCATTGTAGTAAATTTAAATAAATGGGAAAAGGAATACAAGCTGATATAGACACAGCTTGGAATGTGTGTGTGTATCTATCCATCCACCCATCCACCTTTATTTTTTCTCACTTGTTAACCCTATCTTCATTTTGCTTAAAAATATCACTTGGCTATATTTTTTCCTCCTTGTGGTCAATGTTGCTATTGCTTTTTTTTAATTTGTGATTTAATAACATCTATTGAAGTGCCATGAGATTGTTGTTTTTGTTAATACAGTTATTTAGCCTTTTGGTTTTTGTATTCAAGCACAGTTAGGTCTATAACACCGGCTATCAAAAGCAAGATTTCTTATTTTTGGTGGCAGTTATTCTTTAACCCTAAATTTAACGGCTGTTGATTACAACATAACTTCTTTTCTCATTTATTAATTCATACAGAGTTTGCTTAGTCAGCATTTGTAATGTTGTTTTCCAGCTACATGCAGACTTTAGTAATTGAAAAGGTAAGGTTTTTTTTAGAGTAGAGAGTATCTTCTAACTAAGAGAGGTTTGAATTAAAGCCCACATACTGAACTTTCTAATTCTTTATGAATTTTTTTGTGTGTGTGTGAATTAAGTCCAAATTTTTCAGTTGCTTCGTGTCAAACATCCCCAAATATACATAAATTTCAGAAAACTCAATTTAGGAGTTGCCTCTAAGATTAGTAATTATTCTTGAATTTTGATCATGGAACTTAGTAAAAATAGTCAGAAACTTGGGGTAGGAAGTTGTGCTGTCACACTTTCCAGAAATCTAGTTCACTTACCCCAAACCAATTTCCTAATAGCTCTCCCATTTATCATATCTGTATGAAATGTTACTTGAAGTCTATTTTCCTCATGTTCTAAGAGTGATCTTTGTTGAAGTATGGGCTTGAAGTTTGCTTGCTTGTTTATAATTTCAGTTTCTAAATATTATTGAAACTATATGCATTCCGCTTGCTAAACAAGGTAAAGAATCAGAACAATTACATAATACAGTACTGATAATATACCTGAACAAATTAATACATTTTTGTTTTAGAATAAACAAAACATATACAAAAATACAGTTATATTATTTATTATATATTAAAATATTATATATTTAATTGTTGGAATATTTATTTTTACTTAAGCAACATATTTAATACATACCAAGTTTATTGCTGTAAGTATTAGGGTACATTGAAGGCTTACTTGGGTGGGGCAGAGTTATTTTTATTTCTCAAAATAATAAAACTTTTTCAGTTCTGGTGCTTCCAGTGTGATAAATTCTATTTCTCATGTGACAAACTGAAGTGAGAAATAATAGAATTATTAAAACCTAGAACTATCATGAGTGGGAAAAGGAAGAAAGATATATGATTCCATGGCAGAGTAATTGTGTTGCTCCTAATATGTCTATTAGAATTGTGATCATTCATGTTACAAAATCTAAGATAAAACTGCTAAGGAAGACTGTAAGTCCTTTGTTTTGGAACTGGCACTTTCTAGGACTACTCATTGCACTGCATATGTTAATTTTGTTGAGATTTGGAATGAGCTCAGGTTTACAATAACATATGTGATTTCTTTCCCTCTCTCATTCTCCCTCTCTCTCAACATGTCACTTGTGAAGGTTGTGATGGTTGTCTAAGCATTTTACACGTGCCCTGAAAAATTAGGGAATATAACCCTGAAGAACTTTTGAGTCTGCACAAAGAATCTTAGTGCCTGTTTCTAGTGCTTCATGGTGACTTGGTTCAATAGATTTATTCTTATTTAGCTAATATGGAAATGGGATATAGCTACATATGTGAAGTGGAAAACTGTGAAGGAACTGGTTAAATCCCTCACTCATTTTTAATCACCAGGCTTCCAGAATAGAATATGTCATATGATGAGACTACTGAACATTCTTTTTGTTGTCGTTCATATATATACATGTAAGTTGGTCTAACTGTGCATCCAAAGCTTTTAGTTTATTGTTTATTGATTAGTCAGATGACCATATCAAATCATAACATGTCATCAGGATGGAAAAATAAGGTAAAATTAATAAAGTGTATCAAAATATATACAAATATTCAATAAAATAATCTGATAAGATCATCTTCTTGGCAGTTAACCCAATCTGATCTAGGTAGGAAGCTCTCAGTTGGATGGCTTTAACTATAAACTTTCTGACTGTCCATGTTTTTGCACTTTGAAGGAGGTAACATAACCTACTGATGGGATCTCAGTGGGCTGCCCTATCAATTAGTGACTTTAAATGTTGTCCTCTGGCTGAAGCATATAGTTGGCAGTCAAAGAGGAAAGCAAATAGTACATTATTTGATTTAGATCTTGCAGTTGGGATGGATGCAATATTTAATAATATTGTTCTATTTCGTGTTTCCTGCCTTCATTAAAAGAAGGGCTATTTCGTTTTATTTTTCAAACTGTAGTGGATAGCAGAGAGCAATGGTGGCATAGTTGTTGGAGGACTGGCTGATACTGGTTGTGGAGTAGATCAGCTTTCAAATCTCCACTTAGCCATTGAAGGACAGCCAGTGTCCCTCAACTTAGTCACCTCCACAGATCTGTGAGAAGAAAGTGGAGAAGGATTCAATATGGAGAATTGTGGAGGAGCATACAAATACCAACATCAGTAAAATACCTGATACACACATATATACTCAGGATACTGAGTACAGATCTATGTATCCATATTCACAAGTATTTTTAATCAATAATCATGACAAAATATATATGAAGAGAGCTTTCTTAGATCATCCTTCCACATTGTGATAGGTGATGTCCATTTTAGTAGGAAAAAATAAATCCTATGTGTGATTAAATGTTTAGGAATATGAAAAGTACAGTATCTTTGTCAGAAAAAAGGGTATGATAATGTTAATTGAAAGAGAAAATTACAAGGCACAAATACCTCACGCTGTGCCTTTCATGCAATGCTGTCAGTTTCTTCGCTTTGATAAGAAATACAGAGCATGTGGTGTTACTAGCAGGTATTCCCACTGGTTGGATGCATGATGGATTGGGCAGAGGCTTGTCTTGAGATGCTACCAGAAACTATGGAAGAGAAAAGAAAGAGGAAGCAGGATCCATAGGAGTAATTCTGCAAGTCTGTTGAAGCAAAAGGGTAAGAATCGTTGTTAAAGAGTAGCAGCTTTATTGCAACAACAATACCTACTTTATCATACATATGATTGGCCAGAATTTTCATTTTCCCCTAGGGAAAATTTTCCATTTTTTTTTGTTTCTTAAGCTACCTTAAGCCTATTTAAGATTTACGCTATACCTTTCATATGTTTCCCACCAGCAAGTGGTGAAAAATTGCATTGCTGATTATCAGCAGTAGTCTGATAAGATTCTAAAGATGCCAGAGAAAGTGCTGAGGAGCTACATATCACTGAGATCACAGTTGATCACAATCCTCTGTGGAATACACCCAGTTGATGGAACATATTCAGTAATCATAAGATGTCCAAGAACTAGATGGGAATGGGTTTAAAGAACACCATCGCAGACTGCTTCTCCACTGAAAATCTTTTTGTTTGAATCCTATTGATTTATTTTATTTGCTCAATTTATATCCTGGCTTTCTGTTTAAGTTTCAAAGTTTAAGGCAGCTTACAACATAAAGGATGTAAGAAAACAAGGACAATAAGAAAAAAAGATACAAAATATAAAAACAAAGTAAATCTCCACAGCGTAAATGACATTAAGGCAGATACCATACATTAAGGCAAATGACATTGAATTAAATGAGTCACAGAATCAGAATATATTTAGAATTACCTTTTTGGTATCTTTCCAGGTTTTTCCTTTTTAAAATAGATAACAGGCATAGTAAATGAAGATTTAGTTGCCTGTATTTTATTAATTTATTTAAGACATTTATAGAGGTATTTATATTCTGTAGTTTATAATATTTATGTCAGGTTGAGAACAGTGTAAATTAAAATAAAATAGTCAGATACATAATAAACCAATAGGAAACTGTCAATAAACAACAGTTAACTCAAGTTCACAATTAAAATGGCTAGTGCATACCAAAGTAAAACTTAAACTGCAATATTTTTAAATACATAGTTATTCTTGGGTTGGAAACAACAATCCTGTTTTCATTCCATTTGTTGTTGTTATCTTATTTGCTTGTATTGGATTTTCCTTATAAATTATATTGGAATATTAACATTGTCATTACATTTTTTTTTCTTGAATGACTGTGTATCTATTATATATTGATAGATTTAAAAAACCAGACTTGTTCCAACTTCAACTTTAGCTACCTTGACAAATTGTCAGAAGAGATGCTTTTGACCAGCACATCTAATTACTTTGCTTTAATATGCTCTTTAGCCTTAATGAGCAGAATAAAATGTCCCTATTCTTATCTTAGTTTGTCAAACCATCTCTTCAAAGATTTGGCTTTAGTGTTTTATGTTTTCTCCCTTGATTGCTCCAAGTTCTGAGTAAATCACTGATCAGTTAAATAGTTCACATAATGGATCCCCCAAAATGTAAGTTGTTAATTATTTTTTCAGTACAATGGCAATTTAATGTACCTCAACAGAGCATTTTGGTAATACCTGAAATAGCTTTGGACCTAGTTTAGAACTCTGAGAATTATTTTTGCTTACATTGCACTAGGCTTTTGAGAATATTGCCGTACTTTGAAGTCACTAATGGATAAAGCTTTATGGACATCTTGGGGAGAAACTTGTGTAGTATTAGTTTCATTGGCAGGTAAGAAAACTGGTGCACATAGAGGACAAGTGACTTTTTCAACAACTTGCCGTGTATTAGTAGTACTGCTGGGAAATCAAATCTTTTCAAGGCTGGTAGGAGAATGAAACAAAATCTGAGATGTATGCATCTCATAAATCTGTGCTACTACTGTGTACTACTTCCGACTGCATGAGACTGTTCATGAAAGCAGGCTCCAGATACATGGGCTGTATTCCTTCAGATTAGGCTTGCAACTCTTGTTTGTTTTCTGCTTGTGATATTCTAGAAATGCAAAAGGTTGGGGCAAATCCTCCAAGAGAATGGCTTCAGGAGCGTGTATGAATCACCTCTTTTTCAATTAATAAAGCAGCCACATCTTTTCCCAGATTCATATGGTTGCTTCAGAGGTATCCCCTAGCCTGGAGTAGAGACAGCCTGGAAGCACCTTCTGAAACAGTTCTACAAGCCTGAAGAGGCAACTGCTATAACACTTGGAAAAGAGGTGCTTTTTGCATGTCCCTGCACATTCTGAAGCAACTCTTTCAAAGGTTTTGTCAAACCCTAGAACGTAATAAATAGAAAAGTATAAGGAAATGAAAGATTGAAATCAGTGTGTCAACAGAAACCTATGTAGAACTCCTTTCTGACATCTAATTCCTACATGAGGTTGTGTGTGTGTGTGTGTGTGTGTATACTAAGAAGCAATACATTTGATTTTTCATCTAGATTTATTTGATCTGTTTTATATGTAAGACTTTGCAATGAGCTTCTTAATTATCGTATGCCCTGCTCTATTACTTTATTTCTTTTTGTAGAGGTATGCTATGTGTTTATGGAATAGCACCCACAGTGCTTTTATTTATAACATTGTATTGAGAGTTATACAGAACTTAAGCACATTATAGAATTCTTAAGAATGAACAGTATAGCAGAATCAAATAAGGAGTGCCTAGAAGGCCAGTGTAAATTGGTTTTATACATCAAAACCAGCATTTTAAGTCTATCAGTAGTAACACTGTTGAGAAAACCTTCCTGTAACCCCACATTAAGTAACCTGCATCTTCTTCAAAGGTGACCCAACACTGAGCATATTACAGCAACTCAAATGAAATATGAGGAACTCCAGAAATTGGCAGAAATTAGCACATTAGATTTATCTGTCGATAAGCACCACTGGCCAAAACCTGAAGAGCATTTGAGAACTAAATCCAAGAGAACACCCAGATTTTTAAGGGCAATATGATCTCATCTAAAAGTTAATCTCAGTCCCTTGATCTGGTTGTTTCTGTTTGGTTTAGATTTAGCTTCAATTTGTTGTTGTCATATGATCCGTTTTGATGTCAGATATTGATTCAGAACTTGGAAAATCTTTTTGGGAGTTACTATAGAAAGAGATTGAAGGTCCTTATTTCCAAATAAGGGAAGAGGGTAATACAGGCAGTAGTTACAAAATCAGACTAGCATTAGTCTGAAGGGGGCTAATTTTTAACATAGGTGTGGTTAATGTTTTGGGGATTATTGATCAGACCAGATGTATTCAAAGATTTAAAATCATTGTGTTGTCTCCAAATAATCAAGTTGGGATCATTCATACTGATGATTTTTCATAAGAGAAGTACTTCCTTCAATTAATGAGATATTGTGGGATATTGTGTTATCTTCTAGGAGGATGAATTAGAAAAGAATAGTGAAGAATAAAGACCATTTACAACTTAAGAATAAATTTGATAACCAGCATTCAGAATGCTTATGCTGATTCATATGTGTATTACACTGTATGTATCAGTGCTTTGAGGTAAGTCAGGTTAGGTAACAGACAACACAAGGACTACTGTAACTCTAGGGTATAATAACAGAATCTTGAAAGCTTGCCAAAATATTCCTTTATTCTCTTATATGAAGCAGAATCAAGGTGGGGTTATCTTGAGTTTCTTTCACACCTCTTGAGTTTCTTTTGCAGGACTGAGTTGTTTTCTTAACCTGTCTTGCATACCTTCAGAATTATTTCTGTGTTCCTCTATAGAGTATGTTATTTCCTTGGGAGTATTTCCTCAGCTATTATTGGACATAGATCATTATGAAGTTTCTTTGGAGCTTTTTTTTTCATTTGTTCTTTCTTGCCTTAGTTCTCTGGCTGAATTCACACATTGCTGTAAACCATAATGTGATTTGTTTACTATTGGTTTAGTGCATTATGTGGGTTCAACCACCGTGGTTTCTAAACCACAGCTTCTGAAAGTGTTATATCTGAGCCAGGCCACTATGGCTTCTTCAACAAACTGTCCTTAAATAATTATGTGTTGGCATGATGCACAAACCCAGACTCTCTCTTCTCTCATGCTCCCATTCCCTATCTTTTATCTACTCTGACAAGCATCAACATTTCGAGAACTGACAACGTTTCTTCCTAGCCATCTTGCTTGCTTTTTTTTTTTTTTTAAGTGGACATGCCAGGGACTAAAACTGGAACCAGTCACATGCATAGCTAGCTGCCAACGGTTCTGCTGAAATATATTGACTTTTGATGGCTTCCAGCATGGAGTAGCTGGTTCTGGCAAAACAACTGCATATTTTAGATGCCTCACATTAGTAATAATTAGTAGTGATCACTAATGATCTGCGGTAAGCTGTTAGTTCACATACCCCATAATATTTGTATAATGTTCTGACTCTTACAGAATATATTAGTTGATTCGGCTAAAGTAAGACAATCATTTCCAGGAAATGGTTTTTAATTACTATTCTTTTTGTGTGATTTTCTACATTTCAGGGAGAAGCAATTCAGTACTTGTGATGTACTCTTTCTTCATCATGGGGAAAGGGGAAAGCATCTCAAGCTAAACTACCATCAACATTTTAATTTTTTTTTAAATGTAATATTGGCTTTGTGGCTAATGTGGTGTAGTCTTAATGGATTATCTCCTAAAAGCTCCAGACAGTGTGTGGTGTGCTTAGCATACATAGACAAAGGATGAAAGGATCAATATTTATTCAGTTGATTGAAATCCAGAGACAAGAGACATTTATGGAAGTAGGCCACCACGCTCCAACTATTTCCTCAGCAGTTCTGGATTACTAACTGTAAATGTTGAGACCAGTTTTGAGTTCTTGTTGAATGTGGTAAATATGTCTATAGGCTTAAAAAGCTTGTCAGAAAGGAATTCCACAAAGAAAATTAATTACACCTTTCTTTTCAGCAGATGTGTCTAAGGTGCTACTAAAAATAATCAAGGCTGAATTGTGAAGAGCCTGTAGTAGGTATTCAATGAAGGATAAAGACCAAGAAAAAATAATGTCCTTCTTTTCTACTCTATGCAAACCACAATTTTATTTGCAACATAGATTTTGGATGTTTAACCAAATGACCAGGATAAGTCACCAACAGATTTTTGTGATTTAAGGGGCTAGTGAAACTTTTTATCATTTTGAATGTAGCTATGTATGTATGTATGTATGTATGTATGTATGTATAGATTGTTGCTCTCCACAACAAGGTTTGTGGTCTAGAAATAGTAGAAAGCAATATGGATAAAGATGGGGAAATGCATGGATATGCAGCTATTCAGATCCAAAGAAGAAAAAGTGCTTGGGAGAGGGCATGGATCATCTTTTTAAAGAAGCCACACCTCTTCCTTGTTTCACATGGTAGCTGTACAATCCCAGGAAAATACATGTTTGAGTTAAGGAAGCACAGACAGAATGAGCTGGTTGGAGTTGGCAAAATTTGCTCATGCTATGGTTCCATCACAGTTAAAGAATTTGCAATACTGTGTGCTTTTGTTGAGGCTGCCTTGGAAGACTAACTATAAATTGCTCTGGGTGCAAAATAATGAAGTAAATTACTAATTATTGCATGGCACTGAGATAATTTAATTATTATATGTTTAAAGACCTGCACTAGGTGCTAATTATTTTTGATATAACTTAAGATATTAATTTTAAAGCCCTCAACAGCCACATATTATTATTATGAACCTGTACAGGAACTATATTCTTCAGGAAAGGTATTTTTAAGACTGAGTACTGTTTGTTGGGTAGGCAAGAGAAACCCTTCTTCAGTGTTTGCTAAACCTAATCTATAGAATGCCTCACCTTAGGATTGTCCAGTCAAAAAATCAAGATGGGAGTCATGACGGTGTGGTTGAAGTGCTGCCTCCTTTATATGTGTATTGCATGTGTGACACATATTAAAAAAAGGCAGACCTTCAATTATACACATCTAGACGTTTTTTTACCATATCTTATGGACATCCCTGCTTTCCCTTGAGAGTTGTGTTTGATTCCCACTCTCTGCACCACCACTGTGTATGGGGTCCTGAGCCCCCAAAATTAAAACTCATTGCCTTCTTTTTAAGGCAATGAGTTAATGCATATGTGCATGTCATTTTTTGTCCCAGTTATTGATTGATTGGTTATTTATTTTGGTGGGAGATAAAATTACCAGTATTATCTTTTTTTAAAAAATTATGGTAAATCTGTTTGAGTTAGTAGCTCACTTGATACTTCTTTTCTGAACAGAAGTTTATAAGCATAGTAAATTTTTAAAATAACGTTTTAATGCTTTCTGATCCTACATTTTTTGTAGTATGCAGCAGTTTATTCTGACAACTTTTTTTCTTAATCTTTAGAGAGGACTACTGGGAATGTCCTCCTTGTTTTGAATGTTTCTATTACATTTCTTTTCTGCCTATTGTGTTCAAGCATAGCTGCTGAAATGAACATAATGAAAGGGAAAGAGAGCTGACTTTCCTCTTGCATTTTACCCCAGATGTCTTTTTTGCTTTTAGCTATTATTCAGTCAGAAAGGCAGTTGAAGCCTACTACCAAAAAGTGATTGCTTTCACTCATAAACAATACTAGTTTGCATATCTTTGGCTTAATGCACACCAAGTGAGCCAAGTCTGTGTCTGAGCTATATCACTATAGGTGGAGATGTGCATTAGTGGATGTTCCTGCAAATAAACAAGCAGAGAGTCCCATCACACTGATGGAAAGAGCATGCCATGGAAATGGCTAAGTTGAAATATTTTCCATTGATCCAGGCATATTATGTTTCTAGGTGCAGATATTTTTACACCTTAGTTTTGATTTGGAAAAGTATTCAGATACAAGGCACCAGCAGCAGCCTGAGGCTATAGAAATGGACACCCAGTTCCTCCTCAGATCAGTACTAGGCTGATGTCTGCATTCTATTTCAGAATTCCTACATTTAAATATAAGCACTGATACATTATGTCATCCATTGCTTTTTTTTTTTTTTTTTTTTGCATTCATCCATCCCAATATATGTATTTGATTCATGTGCTTCTTAATGGTTACCTTGTGTATATTGTCAGCTTCAGTTCTATCTGCAAGGATACATCTTGTCACCTGTCAGTTTTTCAGATCAGTAAGTTGGTGAACTGTTTTAATTTTAATTTTAACTACCAACTGGGTCCCATTAGGGTTTGTGTAGTGTTTGTCTTTTCTATACAGGTTATTCTTTATTCTATATGTCTCTTAATAATTTTTGGACTGTATCACTAATACTTGTTACTGCTTTTCTTAGCACATGGCACTTTTATCACTTTAGCTTCCAATTTTTTTAAAGTGGATCAGTACGTTGACTCCACGTTGTGTTAGAATGAGACTCTCATCTTATTTGGGCGTGGCAGTTTATGCTGGGATTGCAGTTTCCGGAATGCTTACTATCATTTATTTAACTATCTTTGTCAACCAGCCCAATCCATGAGGACTTGGGAGATTTGCAACAAGGACCAATAAAAAACAGAACAAAAGAACTAACAAAATATAAAAAATAATTATATTTAAATATAATGCTTGGCCAAAATGAATCACTTCCAAAATCAGAATAGAATATAATGGTGTTAAGCATGCTGAGGAATGCATGTTCCAAAATATACATAGATTTATTTGTTTATTTTGTTTTACCTGTGTGCTACCTAAAATCTAACACTGTAAGACACTAGGTGACTTACAGAACTTACAAAATAAAACACAATACAAAAAGCAATAGTACAATTAATTAAAATAGTAAAATCTAAATTTTAATCTCCCAAATTTGGTTCTAAAACTAATGAGTTAAAAGGAGAAAGTCAGTCTCTAACATATCCAAGCCCCAAGCCACCTAGGGCTTTATATCTTGAATTGCACTCAGAAACCTATTGATAGCCAATACATCTCCTACAGCAGAGGTATAATGTGGCACTATCATGACCTACAACACTAATACTTGTTGCTGTATTCTGAATCAGCTGAAGTTTCTTAGTAATCTTCAAGGGCAGTACTGGGTACAGTGAATTAATCTAGGGATGACAAAAACATGAAGAACCATTCTAAATACATCTTGTTCCAGATAAGGCCACAACTGGCACACAGTCAAAGCTATGGAAAAGCCCTCCTGGTCATACTTTCCATCTTTTCAAGCAGGAGCCATGAATCCAGGAGGACTCCCAGTTTACAAGCCTGCTCTTTCTGGAGAGTGTGATCCTTCAAAAGCCAAATATGGTTCAGTCCTGGAATTAGTTTGCCTCTCAATCAGTGCCTACTGTACTATGTCTTACTTCAGTTGAATCTAAGCCTGTTTTTCCCCCCAACCAGAACTTGACAGCCTTCAGATACCGGGTTATGACTTTCCCTGCATCTCCGTTCAGGTCCAAGGTGGAGATATATACCTGAGTATCATCATGGGTGTGACCACAGAAAATATCTGTCATCTCATACTCCCTGAACCTCATAAGGTGGAAAGGTTCTTAACAAGGCCTCCCTTGATGTTCATAACAGATGGCCACAGCCAATTCTGGCAGGGCAGTACCTGATGTGTCCCAGTACTATATCATATAGAGCTTTGTCCATAGAGCAACTTAGGACTTGAGTGCTTACTGACTGGAATTGCCCACTTGAGTAGGAATGAAATTACTCAGAAATGTTGCAGGCAGTCTAAAAGGGCACCATGGTTGATTATCTCAATTGCTTCCAAGAGATTGAATAGGATCACGATGGGTGCACTTTCGCCATGAAGTTCCCAGCAAAGGTCATCCACTAGACTAACCATCCAGTGCACCTAAATTCTGCCTGGAAGTGATTCAGATGATCCATTTTCTCTAAGCATATATACAGTTGGTTCCTCAGACCTTTCTCAATGACACAGGGCGAAAGCTGTCAAGTATGACTAGACCAAGAGGAGGCTTCTTCAAAAGATGGTGCAGTCCCATCAGACAACCTATACCTCTAGCAAAGCAGAATTGACTACCAGCAACCATAAGTGAGAATTCTGGCAGTTGTTATTCCAACACATGGAAAACAGCATATTAGGGTCTGCTGATCATGAATTGATTCAGTTTTTTTCTTTTGTCCTCCATAGGGTCATGCCTTAACCTCTACACGAAACTCTCTCTCTTTCTGCCCATTGGATGGATCAACAAAGTGCGGGAGTGTATAGCCCTGATGAAATCTGATAGCATATTGTAAAAATTGACAGTACAATGTTTTTTGTTTTGTTTTTTCACAAGGAATAAGGTGTGCTAAAGCCTTTGGATAGATTAAGTTTACCTAAAACAACTTTGCTAAAAGAATCGCCAAATGAAACACCTCAAAAATTAATCCAGTCATATTTTAATATTCCCATTTATCTTTCTGTAGACCCCGTGTACCGAAATGATGTCTCCCACCAAATGCAGCCTTGGCTTTAAAAGTTTTCCCAGGCCTGCACTAAGATACATGGAATGGTCATTTATGCTAAATTGATATTTCTTCACATAAGAAATACTCACAGTGGATTGGATTGGTTCAGGCTGCAATAGTTGATTTGCTAAATATGAAAATAATATTTGAGATACTGAGGCTTGAAGAAATTCCATTTGACTTTAATACAGATTTTTTTAAAAAAAATACCGAAGATCTAAAGAAATATTGTCAAGTTTGGTTTTTTTTTTGTTTTAACTGGCGAAAGCTGTATTTTTTGCTTTGTACTTGCTCTTTATTTTATAAATTCCAGAATCCAGAACCCAGTTCTAATGTTAAAAAATCTGCAGTAGAACTGCTAATGAACAGAAATGGAAGCTGACAACCTATTTTCATTTCCCTGGATGCTGTAAAAAGTCAATTGCCTAAATACATAAAGTAGTAAATTAGATTTTAAAAATTGTTTCTGCTTAATAACCCAAAGTGTTATTAGTAATACAGGTAAGGAAATTACTTAATAAAAAAAGTCTGTGGTTTTTAACCTGGCAGTATCCCTTTTAATTAAGTCATAAGAAGTCCTCAGATGAAAGATATTATAAAAGTGCAGTATGTAACTTCTATTATTTATAAAAAAATGCTAAGGTCTACCTGAAACCTATTAAGTTTAGAGCAGCCACAAAGTCACATGTGCATGTTCTCAAAATCTCTTCCTTTCCCTTTATCTGTATATTTTTAGCTGCATCATACTAATATCCCTAACACTGTATCTGGTTTTCCTTTGAAGCTACAATTCAAATAATCCTAATGTGGGTCTTACATATAAAAAACTATCCTTACTGTACATACTGGGACATGTACCAAATATATAAATATTTATTCACTTACGACCTGTCTCAGTCACAAAGGACTGCATGTGGGATTGCATTCTCATTTTCCCTTTAAAATGCATGAGGGAGTATACCACACAAATCATGGAGGGTGTGTGGCGATGCACTGTGTGAGTCAGAGAGGGTGTGCAATAGTGCAGCACAGGTTGGGGAAGGTGCACAGCAGTGCGCGAGAAGTGCCAGATGAGTTGGGGAGGGTGCATGGCAGTCCGTGATAGGTGCTGCATGGATTAGGGAGGGTGTGGGGCAGTGTGCGAGAGGTGCAGCGCAGGTCGGGGATGGTGCGTGGGGGTGCAACAGAGGTTGGGGAGGGTGTTCTGGAGTACACAAGAGACTGGTGTGTTGTGAGTGCAGAGTGGCTGGGAGGGTGCATGGTTGGGGGAGTCTTACCCAGCGACTTGTGACATTTCCTGCCAGCTTCCGCATTGACTTTCTGGGGAAGGTTGCAAATAGTGATCACGTGATTGCAGGGTGCTTGGCAACCAGTCATAAGTGCAAATGGGTTGTCAGGTACCCTGATCATGATCATGTGACATGGGATCAGCCGTAACTCCAAGGAGCAGCTGTAAGCACTATTCATTCAGCATTGTCGTAACTTTGAACGGTCACTGAATGAATGGTCGTAAGTCGAGGTCTATCTGTACAGTTTATAATGACTATACCCCATCCCCTTTTGTCGGTTGATAACCACAATAAAGATTTATTTGGCGGATGCTCTGGGATCCATTGATTAATCAGTATCACCTTATGGGACCCTGAAAGTGGATCCCATTTGGAATGATGTCCTCCTTGATATTTGTATCGCTCCCACTTTGATCCTGTTCAAATGAGCCCTTAAATCCTGTTTCTTCCCCCAGGCCTTGGGCTAGAGTGGATGGTGAACTAGTAGAACTGGATTATTTTTCTTTACAGTATATTTGTTTTTTCATTGGCTTGTATTATATGTATTATATTGTATTATATTGTTTTAAATCATTTCCCATTGTGTGCCACTTGAAGTCAAGACATAGCCTATAAATATAATGATGATGATGATGATGATGCCTGGTTTGCCTTGTTTGTCCTCTGGAAAGCATCTTGGAAGAAATGGTTTGAGGAAATGGATTAGTTAACTAATCTCCTGCTGTTCTCTTTCAGTCAATTTAGCTGATGTCACATTCAAGGACCCACAGTTATCCCATTCATAGAGATCTGGAAGCCAGTCAGGAGAAAAAGTGAAAGTAGCCATTTTGAGTTTCTTTACTGTTCTGAACTTAATGTTTAATTTATCAGTTTTCTATTTTTTTTATTTAGTTCTTTAGAGACATTTTCTTGATTTCCAGTTCTATATCAATAAGGCATAGAACTTTTTAAAAGCATTGTTGTGCCATTTCATTCTATTTTTTAAATATTTTTTTCCTTCATGGAGGAACTTAAGCACCAGAACATAAGGATAACTGCTTCAAACATACTCCAGTTTGTGTTCTGTAGCCTTAGTTGCCCTAAAATCTGTAAATTACTTTTGAGGAGGTACTAAGAGGCAATGATACAGTCCAGCAGCATATTAATCATGTGAACTTGCATCTAATATTTCAGCTCATAGATGGAGTGGATTTTTTGATTGAGAAGTGCCAATCTGTTAATGTTAAGTAGTCACTAAGCTGAAAACACTCAGTTCTCTTCTGACATCATTATACTGAATGAATAAATCCTTTGTCTTGGGCAATTGGTTCTTAAGTAAGGCATCTATGATAGTTAGAAGATATGCCTGGCAATGACAGTGCACTGTCTTAGGCTAGTGGCCACATGTAATCAGCATTAAGGCTAGGAAAAATATTCAGAAAAGGTGCTTTGCAGTGCCCATGAGTGCTCATAAATCACCTGTTTTTGGATTGCTAAAGCAGCCAATTCATTTGCAGAGTTCACATGGCCACTTCAAAAGTTGTTCTCTGCTGTGTCCCCTTCATGCAGAGACAGCAAAGGACAATTTCCAAAGCAGCCTCACAATTCTTATAAGTATAAGTTTACTTATCCCACAGTAGATGTTTAATATTGGTTCCTGCAAGGTTCCTGCAAGGTACAAAGTGCCTATTTCATATACTTTGCACATAAATATTCATAGAAATTCCAGTTTGTATTTTGTACCTCATAAGAAAGAATCAGATCCATGATTAACTTAATGACTCTTTTGGGGCCACATTCCAGTGCTTTTGGTTGGCTTTGCTGAAATAGCAAATAAAACTTCCTCTTTGAGAGATTCCTGTCACTTTTATTTTAATTCTGAAACAGGGCTTGAAAGACAATTCATTTCATTCAGCAATACTATGGAAGGGATCCTTAGCCCACCCTTCCCCCACAGATAAGTAGATTCACTTCCCATCAAACTATATTTGTTGTACTGAGAAAAAAAAATACAACAAACTGAGGTATTCTTTTGACTGGGAAAATACTATGTGAAGAAAGAATTAACATTATTTTCCTCTTTTGCACTACTCTGCTCAGGCCTTTTCCTTTATTTCTCATTATAGAATAGAAAGGTAGGCAATGCAGTACCACTTGTGTATTAGAATGAATATGGTACATTCCTTTGCTCCTCTGTGTTTGCTTTATTTCATACCCCAGTCAGTACTCAATGTAATTATCTAAATAAGGCAGTAGCCCCAGTACTGATTTTGTTATCATTTTTACCCATAAAGAGATCATTTCTAGTTAGAAAATGCACAGTATGATTTTTGATCTGACATACTTCCTCATGCCTCGCATATACGTAAAAGTATTCATTATTATGACTTCTGGGCTATAACCCAACAACAGCCATGGAAATAAGAAGGGATAGGAGTCCCTGATGAAAACCAGATGGCTGTCAGTACAACAGCTGGAAAGCCCATAATTCAACCACAGGGAGAGTGCTTGCTTTGTAGGCAGAAGATTCCAAGTAGAACCCCAGTCATCACCAGGTACAGCTGCAAAAGACTCCTGCTTGAACCTAGAGAGGTACTGCTACCAAATGAATGAATCAATGAATGGAACAGTTTACATCCTGTGATGATACCTTTAACACCATCAAACCACAACATCTGCCTATCTAAGGCCTTGGGAAGGACCCAATAGGTAGATAAAAATGCCAAATCCAATCTAACCATCTGGCTGACTGTGTGACTAACAGTAATAATATGAAAGAAAAGCTGAAGAACAAGAAGACCAAAAAATACCTGATGAAGAAATATAACAAGAAACAAGGAAGATCAAAGAATCACTGGAAATAATAAAGCAGCAAATAACAGCCAAAGCCAAGAAGATCATCAGATACAAATCTCAAGCTGCACACTATACGCAGAATCTCTAATTTCAGTCAAATTAGAAATGTTTCTACCAATCCATCAGTGGAGAGACTGCAATGAACCAGTCAACACCTGACAAAGAAAAAACAGTGCAGTTCTGGGTGCAGCTATAGGACAACCCAGAAATACAGTAAGAATGCAGCTTGGATAAAGGAGATGGATAAGAATAAAAAAGAAACTGAAATGAAAGAATTTGTAAAAACAGAAATGGTGGAGAAAAGGGCAAAGAAAATCAAGAATTGGTCAGCACCAGGTGAAGATGAACTAGAAAGTTTTTGGTTGAAACATCTGACTGGTCTTCAGCCACTCATTGCCAAGCAGTTTAACAACATACTGCAAGGAGGTGAAATTGAAGATTGGTTAACATCTGGCAAAACTTACCTGATAATGAATGATCCAACAAAAGGCAGCACCAGGCAACTACAGGCTGATTACCTACTTACCAACATCTTTCAAATTGCTAACTGGTGTGGTAGCTGATGCAGTCCAACAGCACCTAGTTGAAAACAAGCTCTTTCCATCTCAGCAGAAAGGAAACTACCGAAACAGTAGACGAACAGCAGATCAGCTCCTAATTGACAAGATGATTTTGGAAATCTGCAAGAGAAGGAAGACCAACTTGAATGTGGCTTGGATTGATTACAAAAAGGCATTTGACTCCCTGCCACATAATTGAATAATCAAGTGCCTAGAAATAACAGGAGTCAGTAGAAATCTCAGAAGCTTTGTGCAAAGATCAATGGCACAATGGAAGACACAGTTGCTGGTCAATGGTAATAGACTGGGAGAGGTTAATATCAAGAGAAGAATCTTTCAAGGAGATTCACTATCACCCCTACTGTTTGTCATTGCATTGATTGCATAGAATTCAAACAGACAAGCACCTGCCATGTAACCCCCCAGACTAAACAATTGTTGATAAGAAAGACAAAAAAAAGTCTATTGCAATACCTGGAGACATTACAATACCTGGAGACAGCAGAACAGAAGAGAAAGAACTGGAGCAAATCACAAAATACAAAGATCTGCAAATAGAAATAGAATGACTGTACCAAAAGAAAGCAAAGATAGTACTAATACTTGTAGGCACCTTGGGCACAATCCTAAAACATCTGGAGCACCACTTGAACCCCATCAGCATTGACAAAATCACCACCAGTCAATTGCAAAAGGCAGCTTTACTTGGAACAGCTTACATCCTGTGACGATACCTTTAACACCATCAAACAACATCTGCTTATCCCAGCTCCTTAGGAAGGACTTGATAGGTGGATAAAAATCCAGTCTAAACAACTGGCTGACTGTGTGACCAGCAATAATATTAAAGTAAAATTGAATGGCACCTGACTCTCAATGACTCAGGGTAGCTCACAACCATCAAAGAAATTATACAAAGAAACAGCATGGTTTAATGGTCTAACACGTTAAAAGTAGCTTCCTATAGTCTTAAATTTTAATGTAATAAAAGTTCCATTACTTTTTGTGGGACTACTTCAGTGTATGGAGAATCAAAGGAGGCTGGGATCAGACCCCAACCAAGGGCTTTCATACTTAGCCTAAATCCACTTAATCTGCATTTTCATTATTTATTTTTAAAGCACTCCTAGGCTGAGTGTTAATAGCCTTTGCCTCAAAGTTCACTTGAAAGGAAACTAATAATATTTTTCTATAAAATGCCAAAAAGCTCTAAACTATAAGTTCTGCTGCCCTCAGCCAGGGTGGGAAATTCCATTGTGGCTTCATGCCCATGGCAGGTAGAGTGGAATTTAACGAAGGAAACTGCAGTGTTTTTGTGTTTTTCTGTATGTTTTTCCTTTAAAACCAAGAGCTGGGCAGGCTTCCCATTTGACCTGATATGACCCAAACAAATTGCTTCTTACATAAAAACAACTGCAGGCTTTAGAGAATGTGAAAATGTATGCTGTATTTTTTTTCCCTCCAACTCTGGGGAAGGGGAAAACCGAAGCCTGAGAAATAGAATAGCTCTGTCAAGGATCGGCAAAGACTGCAGTTATCAGTCAAGTTTGATAAAGAAATTTAAAACAATGTTACTGAAGCCAGAGGGTTCTTTGGAAGTTATATTTGGTTATTCTTAACTTTAATTTCATTTGCTTTTGTATGCTTGCTTTTTGTCACGCAAAGATTAGTTTTAAAGGAAATGCTTTTCCTGGTGTTATGATACGTTCAAAAAGGGGGAGGAGAAAAAGTGACTCTTAAGGAGAAAGATATATGTATTATTCCAAAGCTAAAAATGAAAGGAAAAAAATTAAGATGATTACAGGGTGAGAGGACGGAGAGAGTTAGATTCCTAGGCTGTGCCACTAGTTTGGGATTCAGATGTAGATGATTTAGGGCGTATCCATTGATATTGTATTCAGATGTTTTATCTTGGCATTTATACTACCAGATTTATTTTAAAATAAAGCAAAAAGATGTACCATGTGCTTCTGAAATGACATAATGAAACGCTCCCCTTTATGGATTATTTTGATCACAACTCCTGTTTAAATTTTCTAAAGTGCTATGCTCCCTGCTCCCCCATGTCCTTCTTTGCAGAACTCTCTGTTCTGAAGTTGGCATCTTCCACAAAGCAGCACACAAAAATTAAAGGCAGGGGAATAGAGACGCTTTAATCTGCCTGGACAGCTAATGTAATGCATACTGAAGCTGAAATCTGCTGCGTGTAACAAATAAAATGAATTTCAAGGTCCTGGCTTTGCAGTGTGTAGATAAATATAAACTGGAGAATGTGTCTTTATTCTAACCCTCCCCTTTTAATCAAGAACACTTTATCTGAGGTCTAAGTGAAGCTTTTATATGAGTGTTTGTGTGACTTAGAATGGTAGGCTGAAAGCATTGACAACAGAAATATTTAAACACTTGAAAAACTTCAGAAAAGTTTTCCTGAGGCAATCACATCTGTACTGATATGTGCAAATGGGTCAAAGCTTGCTCCTTGATTTAATAGTGCTTCTTGAGTAACTGGAAATAGTACTTTAGCTATGATTTTCCTAACAAAATGGGATTTTGCCAAGATCACAAATGCCTCAGCTATTTCTAAGTTAAACAATGTAAAAATAAATTAAAATAATATGAAGTTATAATTACTTACTGACTTTGGTATCATGCTAATACAGGTAGTTGGTTAACAACCACTCATTCAGTGACTGTTCGAAGTTACAGTGGCGCTGAACAAGTGGTACTTACAACTGGTCCTCAAAGTTCCAGCTGTCCCAGCACCCCCGTGGTCAAATGATTGTGATCTGGGAACTTTCTTAGGCTTAAAATCGTTGCAGTATCCCATGGTCACCTGAACTCGATTTACGACCTTCCCTGCTGGCTTTCCACAAGCAAACTCAATGGAGAAGCTAGCAAGGAAGGTTGTAAGTTGCTGCTGTAAGTTGCTCCCACTCCTGCCGCTTTTTCTCCTGAGCAGCCTGGCTACGGAGTACAAGATCCCAGGAATCTCATGCTCTGTAGCAGCACAATTACCCTCAGCACCCCCCCAACGGCACTTGGGCGGTACCGCAATAGCCACCTGTGCACTCTCCTCCACCTGGCAGCAGACACCCCCAGCCATGCTTGTGCCATACTGTGGTGGCCACCTGCACACCCTCCTGTTCCTGGCAGCAGCCACCCCCAGCCCACTCAGACAGCACCCCAGCAGCTATTTGTGCACCCTCCCACAACCAGAGCACCCTCCTATAACCTCTTCATCAAATGAGGAAACAGTTTTTCAGGAACAATGTATGTATATTAAATGAATAAACAGTGCAAACACCAAGTACACCTGGATAAAGTCTAACTTGGAAGACTCATCAAGATCAGTAAAAAATACTTAGCATAGTAAGGCAGAAATTTTGTTAAGACTTTTTTATTTTTTTTTGTCTTAATTTTTATTGTTTGGTGAGAGTAGAATTGTCTTCTCTCACTTCTTTTATTAACATGAAATATTTCTTAATCTTTCTTTCCCCATCTTTTACTGTTGAACTGGGGAATGGATAATGTATTCCTCCAGATAGTAGTTGTGCAAAATAACTGCACCTGAAAATAGATGTGCATTATATACATACATACACACACACATCTACACACAAACATAGTTGCCAGTTTGGTAGTAGTTATTTTTCATCTCATTTAGCTTGCTGTGGGTGATTATATATGTTGAAGTAGAGTGCTAGGTGTCACGTTCCAGAGAGGATTAATGTAGGAATGTGACAGCCCCCATGGCAAGTAAACTTTCTCATATTCATATTTTATTTATTTATTTATTCATCAAATTTATATGGCTGCCCACCTAATGAATGTGACTCAGTCACATTCCTCAGTGACTTATCAAGAATATACATCTGGTCTGCGTGTCACCTGTCCAGCATAAAGCCACACTGCACGTTGTCATTCTTGTCTCCTTTCAATCAACATTTTGCCAGACATCTTGCCAACAACACTTAAGAGACTAACCCATTACATTCGGTCTTGACACCTCTCTCTTTATAGAGGGCAACAGTGATGGCATTCTTCTAATTGTCAGGCACAGCTGCAATCTTCATGAACACATTAATGAAGTCGGACAGGCGATCTGCAAGCAAATGGTTAGTCTGAGTGTATGTGTTGCTGCCAGGGAGGTTGGTGCGGGCGTATTGGTTTTTGTATTATGGGTTTTAATTCTGTAAGCCGCCCGGAGTCATCTTGTGTGAGTTGGGCGGCCATATACATTTGTTTAATGAAGAAATAAATAAACCATGTCTGGGTCCATTTCTTCAAGTATACCACCTATACTTGCCGCCTTACCATTTTTCAACATTGTCATATTATTTGTGACTTTTTTTATTGCAGTTGCATGCCAAAGGGTATGCACACCTGGTCAGTTTTTTTGTTTCAGCGAATCCCCTAAGCGAACAGTAGTGAGTCCAACCTTATGGTACGAAGTTAAACATGACCACTTTCTGCAAATTGGAATGCATAAATTTCACCCCCACCACCCAACATATCACCCGTCACAGGCAATGGAGGCTTTTATATGACACTTTTTAGAAGGAAAAACTATAAGGTGTACACTAGGTTATCAGGCTTAGCCAGACCTGTGCCACAAGTAATATACCTGCTGACAGTAAGGGCAGTTCTTGCCCATTTTGGCACAGTTTGGCCAATATGCCAACACTGCAGCCAAAACCCAGTTTTATTCTCATGCTATTCTATGCAAGCCAGGTTCTGTAATCAAAGATAAGAGACTACCATGCAAACCAACATACTACTTCCTGCATTTTGCCACCTAGTCATTTGTATTACATGAACCCAATTTTAAATATGGTATCTTCGGATTCTTGGAATAGTTGCTTTCTTACTTAATTCGTTTTGTGGAGAATTTCATCTTGTGGTTTCGGCTTCTGCAATGTTCAGGATGTATGTTCAGTCTCACCATGTATGGAAAGAAAAAGCACTTCAGTGCTTAGGGCAGAGGTATTGCTATTCCAATATTTCCATGCCAGAGTACAAAATATTTCCAGGCATTAGAAATAGCTGCTACCTTACAGTATTACTTTTTAGAAGCCAAGTAACTTAACAGAAGTTGTGATTTTTAATGACTACAGACCAAAGTAGTAAACATAGTCTATAGTAAAAACTTGCATATGCTTAGTCATGTATTTGTTTTAAAGAAATACAGTACCCAATGATTCAACTCCACCTAACATTCACTGGAAAATTTAAGGGGAGAAAAAGCCAGTTGCATTCCTGTGACATTAACAGTATTGTCCATTGTAAATTCCTGCCAGCAAGGAAGCGTTGTATTCATCCAATCAGCAGGCATTTGTCTATTCCCAGGACATTTCATATTCTTTTTTAGGACAGTTTCAATAGAATGCTGATGATACAGCAGAAATTACACATTGCTTCATGATGAAAGCTCCCATTTCAAGTGTTGTCCCTGAACACAGAGCAGTGTAAAGAAATTTAGGAGAAAACCAATTTGCCATTTTGATTAAGAATATCTCCATTATTATTTTATTTATTCAATTTATATTCTGCCTCTCTACTTAAACAGGTTATAATGCAATCCCACAAATTAATGCTAAAATTAATTTTTAAACTAATGGCAAGAAAGTGCATCTTGGCTGCTTTTTTGAAGGCAAAGGGAGCCAAACATCACTCCCAAGAGGATATATTCCAAACCGTTGGACCAGCACTGCAAAAGTCCATTCCTAAGTGTCAGATAAAGTATGAAAGTATGCTGCAGTAGTCAAGATAGGATGAAATAAAAGTATGGATAACTTGCTAAATCAAACAGTCTCAAGAAGGGTTGAAGTTGGCCCCACAGCTACCACCTGTGAATCCATTGGCTTTTAATATCATGGAGCACTCCCAAATTGTGAACTTGGTACATCCTCATCCAAAATTGGTCTCCTTTTAACTCTCAGCACTTCTGTCTGTCTGGATTTAATTTAAGCCTCTTCTCCTTCATCAAGTGTTTTGCTCTCTTTCACATGCTATGTACTATTTATTGAAATATACTACCTTCTAATTTTTTACTAATTTTATTTCATGATGAACTCTGTTAGGTGAATGAAAAATATGATCTGTACATAATATTTAAAAGAGTGTCAAGTATCTGACTTGCAAAAAGCTATACTTGAGAAAGCCCATCAGGTTTATAAATAAATCTAGGTGAACTGTTGTAGGTATATATTGTTTCTGTAATATTTCTATTATTAAAGCTTTTGTTTTACTGCTTTCTGATTGCTTTTTGCTTTAATGCTTTTTGATTTTGGTCTGAGGGTTATACAAATTATAAAGGCGATCTTTGCAAAATTATTGGAGATGATTTTTAAAATAATTTTTGTCTATTTGTCATGTGTATTCCATTCCTTTCATAGGGTTACAAAAGAATATTATAAGAACCACGGAATAACTAATTTACTTAAAACAGCAAACTCTGAAATTAGCATCCAGGTAAAAGGGATCAACAAACTTTAAGAGCTTATAAAAAGTCAATAAATTGTGTATGAAACAAATACGTTAAAATATAAGGCTTATTTTTAGGGTAAGCTTATTTGAATTTATTTCAAATATTATATTCAATTATTCTTTACATAGTTTATCTCTCAATGCATCTGTGCTCTAGTGGACTATATTCCAAAAACACTGGTTGACCTGTTCTTTTGTGAATTTACTCATTAAATAATTATTCTAATCCATTGTCTTTTCAACATGTCATCAGCTCTTTAATCTCTTCTTTGACACTATTACTCCCAAAATACCCTCTATTCTCTGAATAATACATTTAAAATATTTAATATTTAAAATAATATTAATCTAAAATTCTTGGCTAACTATGTATGGTTTGGAATTCATCCCAAAAATATATTTTATTTGTATTTTCATTAGCATGAGGGAGGTAGAAGTCTTAGCATCAATAGTGTCAACTTCCACCCAATTCAAGATGCAGCAGGTAATGGTAATGAGGAAGGCCTTTAGTATGAAGAACTAAATTATAATTACTTTTGTAGGCCCCCAAAATTTAGAAGCCATAGTATTTCATTTAAAATACTAATAGGGATTCCTTTTTTCCAGCTACTAACTAATGCGATTTCTATTTTTGCTGCCATTTGTTATGCCTGTGAAATAATAACAGCTGTCTCATTTGGTTTGAGCTTGGAACCTAAGTAGGCTTAGGTCTAATTAGTACTTGGATGGGGGAGACCTCCAGGAAGTCCTGAAACTGCAGGCAAGACTGGGAAGTCTAAAGAATATCTCAGAAGATAATGGCATATTACCTCTATATGGTTGTTAAGTCAGCATGTCATTGGCATGTGACACGTCATAGAAGTCACAAGGAGTCTAGCTCTACACTAAGGAGGTGTGATCTTCCCACTTACGATATTTACTTTTTTTTTTCAGTAACATTCATTACAGTAGGAAAAAAATAGCTATTAGAATATGATTTGATACATTTGAGTATTTTAACTTTTATTGCTGAATTCTTAAACCATAGCTATAAAGCATACCATGGATTCCTATATAAATTGCCTTTTGAAAAAAACAGATGTTTAAAGTAAACATCACTACTTCAGCTGGGACATTCCTTGTACACATTAGTACAAAAACCTGCTTTTTTGATAGAAATAAATAGCTTCTAATTGTATCAAATACAAAATTCTCCTCCCCACCTCCAGTTTTCCACATCTTGCACACTTGAAGTCAACAGTTTGTGATAAAATCCTACATCCTTGTTACGGTACAGAATAATTTTGCAAAAGATAAGAACCAAAGAAGATGAAATGTATGTGATGTTTCAAAACTGAAAATCTTACACACTTTGAAAATTAATATTTGTATGGAGTGACCTTTCATTCTCAAGATGTCTGTGCATATGTATATGTATGTTTCTACATTTGTTTTGCAAAACATGAACCCAGATTCCTTCTTGTTAAACATAGTATTAGATTATACAGTTTTACTTCAGAAGATGAATGTATTGTATGAGTACATGGAAGCATAGTAATGCTCCTCCACACCACCCACCTCCTAAGTTCAGCCATCCAAAGGAGAAAAAAGAAAAATGCAGAAGCTGTTGTTATCACAGAACTCAATAAATTACTGAACTAGATGCAATCAGAAGTAGTTAACAAAATTTATCTTTTTTTTTTATTGAGACAGTGTGTATATATACGTATATACACATCCAATTATTGGGCATAGAGTGTTCATTTGTACAGATTGCTATTATTTATAGTCATGAGAAAACTAAAACAAATTAAAGTTACATTTAAAAGTTAATAAAACAGTATCAAACTTGCATACAACACCAGTACATCTACTTGATTCCAGTCTTCTATCACCAATATGACAAAGCATACCTTCATATGCTGCTTTTTCAAGTAGAAAGTATATTCAAAATCATTTAAGACAAAAAACAAAGCAGAATAAAATAATAGATGACTATAGATTAGAATGTAGAAAAAATAAAATTTAAATACATTATACAAAAAGGACAACTCATGACCACCGAACAAAATCATTCAAAACATATTTTAGTACATCCAAATGGACCACTGATCATTTGAAAACCTGCCTCTTCTTGGGACCTGGATTTTAGATGAGCTTGTCCTGGGAGGTGGAATCCAAATATATTTTATTCTTGTTTTTGTTGATGGGATATTGTGATTTTTAAAAAAATGGTTGTATGCCACCTGAACTCACGTTCTCTAACTTGAGTAGCCATAGAAATCAATCAATCAATCAATAAAATCTAAAATAAGCTTTCAGTTGTAGTAGTAGAGATTGCCAATTATATTTCTAGCTGAGCTTTTCTTCTAAAATTAGGTCTAATAGAAAGTTTCTGTATTCTGTTTAGTGAATGTTGCCTAGTGCATATATTCATATAAACTATTTGGAATAAGTAGAGAATGTATCTTACAATTTTGTGACTCTTCTCTGATGCTTTCCATCTTAATTATGCAATCAGAGTAGTTCTCAGATGAGTTTTGATTACTTTGATCCATAGAAACATTAAAGTTGCACAAATCAACATATATGATATTATTTCAATTCACCAATCATTTAATGCTAACAGTTGCTTTACATGATATATTTGCAGTAAATTTGGTTAGGTTTCTGTTTGTTTATCAGTTCAAAAATATTTTCTTAAAGGTTATTCAGTGATATTAAAATCCCAGTTTTTCTCTTTTCCGTTCTTTATCTAGTCTGAATTTCCTAACTTGTAATATACTGGGCTTTTCATTTGTAATGTGCACATGTTGCTTGCCTGTGAAACATGCTTATTAACTTTATTGTTCTTTCAGCCAGCAACCTTTTATGCATTCTGTTCCGAATTAAATTATATTATAGAAATTACTGAATTTCCTATCATGGGTTTATTTGGGACAAACAATTCAAACCAGTAATGAATCTCTGCAGTCACGTGATCGCTATTTGCAACCTTCACTACTGGTTTCCAACATGCAAACTCAATGGGGAAGCCAGCAGGAGGTTTCAAATGGCAACTATATGATATCGCACTTAATGACATTGCAGGATTTGCTTAACAATGGCAACCAGAACTGCCATCACTAAGCAGTGCAGTCACATGACATCATGCTTTATGGCTGCATCACTTAGTGACAGAGGTTCTGGTCCCAATTGCCGTTGTTAACCAAGGACTACCTGTAGTCCAAAAAACATCCTAGAAAAAAGAAGTGACAAATTGCTTCTGTACTAACGCCAAGAATATTTCATGGATAGGGCCATGTTGTTATCAGGAGTTAAGCATGACTTGAGCATGTCTTTACTTTTATTAAACCAGTCACAAGATGTCTGCTTGAATCAGTTGCAATAAAGGCAGCTATGAAGCTGGTAGAGATGGCTCAATTCTAACATGTTCCTATTAGTAGTCAGTGGTTGCTGGTCAGGAGAAAAGCTTTCTTCCTCTTTCTGTATTTGTTGGTTGCAAGAAGTGGCCTGTGAAGTGATTGTTAGTCTTAACTGAAGTTGAAGCCGTTTTTAACACTTGGTTCAAGAAGTTTTGCCTGAGAATAATAAGGTTTGAGAATTCTTGCTTAGCCATGAAAGGTTCACTCTATTTGGTTGAAGCATCTCCCACTGTACAATAGTAAAATAAAACTCAGATCACTATCTGAGAATCATGACTGTTTGAAAAGGGCAATGCTTGATGAACTGGCCAGGATCATGTTTGCTTGAACTATTTTGATGTGCATGCATGAGTTGTGAGAAAGAAAGCTTCATTTGATATGGCTACTTCATTCCTACATTCCCTAAGTTGCTGGCATAGTCACTTTTTTCCAGCTTGTAAAGCAGAGATCCTCTGGACAAGAATTATTCTTCCATAGCCTTCTTATTGTGCTATTACAGCTGGGGGGAAGGAGGAGTTACCTTAAGCTTAATGCAGCTAAACAGTTTAGCTGGATGTTCATTTGTGTAGGCTACATAGAACATTTTGTCTTGTTCCAGGCTAAGATGGATATTTAAGTCTCTGGAATGCCCCAAAAGATTGTAATCAGTAATTTCAAAGGATGGATTTCATTTCTCCTACTTGTTCTCCTTATATTTAAAGTCTGTAGTATGCTATGTGTTGTAGATTTGACTTCAGTTTCCACTGAAGTTTAAAGCTGTCATAGTAGATGACTATGGGCCATGATCTTTCTTATTACCTCTGAGAACTTTAGAAGATCTGCTGCACTTTCCTTTCTCCCCCTACCCCATGTATCAAGTCTTCACAGTTACATTTTAATTCCTTATCATTTTTTAAAATGATTTCCATTCTGTAAATCTTAGCCTTGTTAAAACGTATTTATTTAAAAGTCATGAATTTCATTCTTTGACGCAGCAGCACTTAATGTGACATGCGAGTATTAGAAGCCAGTCTTGATAGTTATGATTATTTTAAGAAATTTTCACCTGAAACTTTAGCTTTGAGATAATTAGGGCTATCCTTCTTCTGTTCCCCCATCTTTTTCCAGTCAAGAAAATGGGCATAGCCAGAAAATTGGTAAAAGTGTTTAATGGAAAGTGCGTACTTCCTGATAGATAATGTTTAGCCTGAAGGACTATTCTGCAGATGATGAAGCAAATCAGTTTCCTGTTGCTCTAGAGGACAGTACTAGAATCTGTGAGTCTATGTTGCGGAAAAACAGAATTTGGGTAAGCTTGAGTGTCCTAATAATAAGAGTTGTTTGATCAGGAACACAAGCTTTAGGAAATGGCGATATTTTTGTTTGTAATATATAAACAGAAAACTATATGGGCATATTTTAGGGATTATTACAACTTTCCAGTCATATTGCTTTAGACATTTGAGTTCAGTAATATTGTGTACTAAAAGTTAGAAAAGAAGTAACTTCTTTGGAAACATGAAGGAAAAAATGATGCTGACAAGACTATGCTCCTCGGCCAATATAAAGTTGTATTTTCTTCAATTTAGTTATGTAGATAATCACTTTTCAAACCAAGTTAATTTGAATTGGCTTTTTTTTTTCAATTTAAATTATCTAACGCATGAGCTACTTTTGGCACAGCAGTTCATAATAACTTGGTAAAAAAATTTTTTGGCAGAATTTGTAGAACAGTAGAGTTCTCATGAACATTGGCATATTTTATTGGCCATCAGAGATTGATTGTTTTGAGGGCATATTGTTTTCTGTATTGTATAGATTAGTCTGGGGGTAACTGATTATGGATGGATAATTACATCAATGCAGGGAGGGTGCTTGTAATGTTTGTTTGGCCCTTAGAATTCTGTCTAGTGTCATTCATTCTTACACTAATTCTAGGAGGCCTTCAGTCCAATCCTCACATTCAAATGCGATATCAACAATGTCTCCCCGCCTGGCCACAACACTAACTATATATTTTTATAAGAAATATATGTTATATTGCTTCATCCATTACATAAGTGGACATAAGTTCATGCCAATCACTGTTTCACAGTAAAACTGCAGCTAGAAAAGAGATCTTCATATCTGATGAGGAATGGTGTTTTTTTCCACATACCAGGATACCAAAAACATGTGACAGTTTAGATTATTTCTTTGTCACTGTTACAAGCTTATTACTTTTATAGAAAAGTATATAGCTTGTAATATATATTGTTATATGTTTTTTAAAAAAACAGAGAAAGGATTTTAACTTGGATGCACATCTTGGCTCTTTGGTGTGAAATTGTTTAAATAATATATATTTTGTTGAGGAGTAGGGGTTGCCTTAAGCCTGTTTATTAGTTAATAACCTCCTCCTACCTCACAGCACTAATCTTGTAAAGATCGTGATTTAATAAATCCAAGGAATTATTAAATAAATTAAGTATTTTATATTACTTGTCCTCATTGAGCCAAATTGCAATACAACACAATTACATTTTATAAATAACACCTTTCATACTAGCACCACAGGGCATAGTACAAAAGAATCTAAATAGAATGTGAATACTGTAATCAAATGCAGACCCCAGGAAGGCAGATTGAAAAGGCCTGTTGCTGGATAGAAGAATAGACAGGGTAAGTATAGATGGTCACAGCAGAAAAGTTGGTTTTAAAAGAAAAGCTCACTATAATAAAAATTATTTTTTGGCTGTTCCAAAATATGACTGATTGGGGAAAGGGGAATAAATGACTTAGTTATACGTGTAAACAGTTGGAGGAAAGAATACAAGAAGTATATTGCCTTCTTTATTTTATTTTATTCTTTTTTTCTTGCATTAAATAGAAAAAGGTAATGTTTCCTTTCATTAATGTTTATGATATCTTGTTTGGTTTCCATCATGAAAGCCAAATTGGCATGTATAGGGTTCCAGAACAGTTCATCCATTGGCTAAGTGTAGATCTACTTACTTTCAGCAAGACTGCATTGTAGGTTGCATAAATTATGTCCATAGGCCAATAGAATAAACATCATTTACCAGAACAGATTTATTTTCCCTCTATTGCATAGTGAATAACCTTTCCAATCCACACCAAATTTTGAGACAAAGAATACCAATAGGATTGATAAAGTTGCATGTAGCCATACCTTTGAGTGGTTTGAATCATTCAGAGAGCTTCAAAAATTATCAAAATGGGAGGTGTGTTTCAATAAGGATGGAAATGTTTGAAATTCTTCAATTATCTCAGTACTAATAATGCTATTAATTAAAATACTTATACATTTTGCTACATTTTTCTATTTTGAATATATTATTCTATTATTTTATACTTGTTACAAACCTGTATATTCTTACCTAACATTGTTTCAGTAGATTATAATGGAAGAAAAGAAGAAGGAAAAGCTTGCTTGCAAACTTTCATGTTTTATACTATTAAATGCTAAGTTTGAAGATAGTAGACAGGACCAACCTATATATATATAACCTTTACTTTATAGTGTGTAAATAGGAAACCATAACTTCCTAATAGTTAAATCCACTAATAGGTTTTTGTCATGTCCAGAGGCTGGATTGGCTATCACGATATAGTTGATTTCCTGCATGGACTTCATATGTTGATAGACTGCTACTTCTGTCATTCTTCATCTTAGACCTTGCTAGAGCCCATCTCTCAGCCAAAAAAAAAAAGTTTCACAGCAATGTAAAGATTCTTTGTGAGTTAGTGTTAGTCTGCTTGTAGAATAGTATGCAGAAAAGCATGTGGTATTCATTTTGTGTTATTTTAACATATATCAGCCTTATAACCTCCTACTTATGAAGATACTTTCCCTGGGAAGACTGTTATTGGTAGCTACGTGAAGGGGAATTACTATTAATGCCTAACGTAGCATGACAAATCTATTATAAACTGTGGGGATGAATGCATTGTACTACAATTCAGACATTAACCTGTTAATTGCAGTTTTCAAAACGGTGATCACAGTAAAGAGCTGAATAGCCTTGCTTGGATTTTTTTTTGCAAACAACAAATAAAACAGGTATGTGAACTAATGCAATATGCCCTCTACATCTTAAAAAAGCCACAAAACATCACTGACTTGTAAATTCTGACTCCCATCTGCTTGCATGCCATCATCATGTCATTGCCTCACTCTCTCTATTTCAGGGCACATCTTTGCCATTGAAAGTTTTCCTGTCTCAGCTCCAAACCATGTACCAAACAATTTCTTAGAGTTAAGAACTAATTCTTTGGTCCTAAGTGCATACATTGATCTCATGCCATTAAAAAAAGTTCCCAAAATGAATCTCTCAGGACATATCACAAGAACAAGCAGTACTGAAGGTGGCTACTTGATTACTTTTCCTTCATTAGGTATGAGCAAACTGGCCTAATGTTGAAGAACAAATCCCCAGAATCAATGTGTAAATAATGTCAGAGAGGAGGAAAATATGGGGCCTTTAAAGCACCCTGCTGTTTTAAAAATAGATGAAATATTTAGTGGCACCATCAGGACACAATGAAATATGAAATCTTGCCTCCCAAGTTATTTGTGACCTGTTAAGAGACAAACTTAAAAGCAGCTTTACCAAATTAAAACTTTGGAGAAGGGCACATCTGGGAAATTCAGAACACTGGAGGAGTATGATTGGCCTCTTGTCTCTTATTGCATTGTGAGTTGCAGCTGTGTCCACAGCAACATAGGTGATACTAGAAGGAATGGCATTGTTTCTATTATGTATCTAGTGTGGCAAAATTCCTTTTTCCTACAATTCCTACACATTCCTACAAGGACTGTTTTTTAGGTCATATTCCCACCTACCCCTTTAGTTGCCAACTTGGGATGCTCTTTAGGTTTCCTCAAGGACACTATTCATTTCTGTTCCTGTTTTCAGCTTGCCTGAGAATACCATCTGCTTTTCCATTTGGGAAAAAGTTCTGCTGATTACAGCTTCCAAAGGATGTTTCTCATTCAGTGGCTGAGTTCATGTACTTCAGTAAGCCAGATTGTAGCTTATTTGAGTTTGGCATGGCACTGTCAGCTAACTGTGGTTTAGTCAACGCAACTTGAGGAAGCAAACAATGCCTTAGGTTGATGTGTGAATCCAGATAATATATCTATAGGACGTAATCATTCTAAATCAGTCACAGTCTTTTGTAGGAGGTCACCATGCCAGCCACTAGTGTTTTAAGGAGACTAATGAAATTGGTGCAAAAGATCAACATGTTTATTCAAAGCAGCACAATAAAGTAGCTTTTAGTGAATACTTCTGATCCCTTAACAAATCTTAGCCTACACATGTCTGAGTGTGCACTGTATGTGTTTGGGATCACACCCTTCATAACTGTTCCTTCAAGTAATAAAGAATAAGTATTAGTACATTAAGTCAAATAATATTAGAGCAGTATAAAACAAGGGAAAAGATTTAACCTTGTTAGCATGGTTGCTATATATGAGCTTTGTAAAAAGCCATGTGTTGAAGGTGTTGGACTAGAACTAGGGCTACTCAAGTTCAGGTGAATCCTCAGTTATGGAAACTCATTCACTGACTTTGAACTAGTTACCCTGTTTCCGCGTAACCTGCCATAAGAGTTGTTATGTGGGGAAAGAATAGAGGAGGGAGTGATATGTAATCTTGCCTTGAGCTTCTGAAGGAACAAACAAATATAAGTAGTACAGGTACAAAAAATATGTTCCTTTAATATTAGTATATGAAGATGAATGTCAGTGGAATGCTATTTTGGCATTTCTATAGATTTAAGATTTAATTCAGCAAAAGTTATTGTTTTGTGGCTATTGGACACCTGTGTGGCCTTTCAGGATAAAATGAATGGGTTCAGTCTGTTGTTGGTGATCTGATGCTTAGTGTAACATTGGTTCATACGAATCTTGTGCTTTAGTGGCTTCCTTTTGGATGTATGATATTTCACCGATTAATTTTGTTCTGCAGGTTGTACTGTTTTTTTTGTAAATGCTCACTCTTTAGTTATATACCTATGGTTTGGAGAATAATGGAAAACCATCTTGTGTGCTTCTATTACATTCCTTGTAACAGAACTAGAAAAAGAGGCTTGGAGGCTTCCAAGAATGCCTGTTGTTTGTAAGTTATGAAAGGGTATAAAAAATCCTCAGTTGCTGTATTTACACAAGCATTATACTGACTATGGTCCCAACTGAAAGAAATCTGGACCTTATACTGTGTGTTTAACATTCCCAGTTTTTTGTACTATTAGGTAACCTGAATTAAATGTTAGTAATTTAATTGTACAACACAATATGAATTTATATAGAATACTAGTTTTAATTAATATATAAAAGTTGTACTTTTTTATTTGCATAAAAATAAAATATAAAAATATTTTAAAATACAAAATAACAGATAATATTGTCTGATATTTTTAAAAAGTGCTTCTTTTATTTTTAAACACTGGTTGGCCCAGTAGTAGCAGGTATATCATTGCTATATATTTCTCCTTTGGTTTATACTAGCTTTATGATAGTAATAATCAGGATGGCAAGACTGTTTAATTATGTTGTATTTATGTATATAATACTCAAACAAATGATATTTATACCCATGCATTTCTTTTATTATAGGTATTATAAAAATCAAGCTCCATTTATTCTAATGTAAACTTTAATTTGGTAATATTGGTTTTCTCTCCTAAGAAGTGAGATTTTTTAAATTTTAACTAAGTTTCTTATTGTTCTGTTCAGTGTTGTTTAAGAAATGAAAATTTAAGAATCCTAGTCAATTTTACATAAATTTATATAAAGAAATAAGCAAATAAATGAGATCTGTAAGTATATGATGGTATACATAATGACCCCAGCCCAGCTATGTGGGTCAGACAATTATTATAGTCACAGGTAACTTTTCCAGTAGAATCAGTGGAAAAAAGAAACATTAACAAAGTGATGCCAAATGAAATTGTGATGAAAAAGCAGTGTCCTAAATGTTTTAAGTATTTTTCTTGAAGCATACTTTTTCTCCCCACACTGTGATTTTTCACTCGGAGTAGATGTGGTTTTTGAATATATTTGTCCTTCCATTTCCTCTGTAAAAGTTACTGGATAGGATTAATTATCTATCTCTTGATTAAGGCCCATTAATACCTAGCCTTTTAATCAGTGTGAAACATGATGTTGCTGGTGCTAAAGACTATATACTGTTCACAATGATAGTCCCCACCAAATACCTCATAATCTAAAGTCAGTCAAGTAAATAGCCAAGGAAAGGAAACAAGCAGGAAAAAGGAAGTAATCCAGGCTTAAGAGGGTGAATTAGAGAGGTCAGATCTGGCAAGGGTACAAATGTGGGTCCATTTTGCATCCCTTAGCCTCCAGGAAGCAGTTTTAACTTTTTTTGTAGACATCTTTATGTTAAAAAATACTGACAATGCCAGATGACAGTTACTCAGAAATATAATGAAGATGCTGGTACATTTAATTGGACAAATAATCAAGTTTGGGTAAATAAGTTTACATTGAACTTGTTCAGGTCAAGTTAGTCCATACGGTACGCTTAATAGCCTGATGCCAATAAGAACATAACAATAACTGCCTGGGAGGTTGAGAAATTTGGGATTGTACAGGACATATAAGCCATATGCTTTTGTGTACAATTAATAAGTCTGGCAGAATCTATTGCAGTAAGATTTTCCATTACCACAGCTCATATTTTCACTTTTGAAGTTGGTTTGTTTATGCTCTTTCTGCAGAAATCTTAAAATCTTGTTTCATTTTCTTTTAATTTCTACCATTTCTTATTCAAATGTGCTTTATCAACAGCATTTCTTTAGTTGATCTGAACCAGAGTTCTGGCTTCTACTGTAGAGAGATCTTCAGACAATTCTTGTCTGTACCGATAGACTGACACCTGTGGAGTAGCTAACATGGAAAGGAGTTTATAGCAGCTTTGTAATGCAGTACTTCCTTTGATGCTGTCAGGCATTTTCTAAGTACTTTGTTTTTTTATGCAAGTTGGCATGTCAAAATCAGTGGTTTTTCTCTGGGGCAAGCATAGCATGTCTTGTGTTGACTGATGACAGAGAGGTCAACAATTCTGTAGTGGCATGCAATTAGCTCAATATTTGGGTGCCAGGCTGGCTGGAAAATGAAGTAGCCAGGCTAGGGCCAACAGTACAGAAGGCTCTGGGATCCCATGAATTCTTACGGTCCGTCAATCCTGTTATACGCACTCGCTGTCTGAGAAAATCAAAGCAGTAAGGGCAGCTGACTATTCCTTCTGATTACAAGCTCTCCCAGTAAGATTCCTGACCCCCATTATCCTGGTTTGAGAACATTTCTTGCTCTGCATTCTCTAGATCTCTGTCCATTCACTTACTCTATGTCTCCTTTGCATGATTTGAAATGTAGAGTGACCCTTTTAAAACAATTATCAATAAGCCTACTGTTTCTTTTTTGTACAGTGTATTCTAGCTATGTCTAGAGAAATTGGTACACTAAGATTTGTGCTGACCTGTTCAGGAGTTCTGTGCAAAAGTAGAGCTAAGAGTTTATCTAGGTCTGTACAGAGATGGTTACATTGCAATCTCTGTTTAGACTAAGTATGTCCTTTAGACTTTAAAACCATAGCTGCTTAAGGCTTAAACTACTGTCCCCAGTAAAACTCAAATATAGCATTTAGGTGATTATTAGTGCTAAAGAAATTTAATTTAGTAGGCTGTGATTATGCTGAATTTGAGCTGTTTGCTTTTCTACTTGAAAACTGCATGAACCTCCAAACAATTTTTTTTTCCTTTTTATAGTTCTGCTCTTTCTCTCTCTCTCTTTTTCTCTGTCTCTCTCTGGCATAGCTGTTTCTCCACCGTTGTGTAAAATGCTCCATCAAGAGGCAATAATTTACATTCTTATGGCAGGACAGGGTGGATTTTTTTGTTTTGTTTTTCTTTCTGTTTATTTATAAGACATTTCCTTTTAGTTAGTGGAAGTTTGATCGTTAGGAGGTTCCAGTGATTTTCCTTCCCACCTCTTTCCTCCCTAAAGTTTTTTGCCTCGGCACTCCCTGTGGATCCTTGTGAACTCAAAAAGCTAAGGCAGGCATCACAGCCAAGCCTTGTCACTCTCTGGAGGCAGAAGGGCTCCTTCGTCATCACTTGGAACAGGAACTACAATCATTGTGGTGAGTGCTGTGGATTTAGAAGTTGCTATGCAGATGCTGTTGGTGGGGAAAGAATTTTTTCTCTCTCTCTTTCTCTGTTTTTTTCTTATCACACTAGAGGCTGAGCATTTTAACAGCTTTCAGAGAGCTGAGAAAGCTTTGTCGTATATGCATTGCTAGCGACAGAACAATCAATACTGTTTAGGTTGCCTTGGTGGGCTTTCCTGCTGTCACCAGTGGGTGTCAGCCTTGGCAGTAGCTAACAAGGTGCTTGTACGGAGACAAGAGTGTGCTGCTACAAGGAGTTGGGAAAAAAAGAAAATATTAATCCGTCACTTGGACTCTTTGTCTGGCAACTTTTCATGCCTGTGTTTCTCAGCATTTACATTATGTTCTGAAGACCTGATTGTCCAGCCAAGCATAAAAGAAACTCTCCAGTGAATGCATGATAAAAGAAAATACTTCCATAAAAGCAACCTCTGGGAATAGAGAGAGGCGGGGCACTGGGAAACAGTTTATAAATTAGACTTCCACAGGTTTGCACAGGAGGATTTCATTTTTTCAAAACTTCACCCTTTCTGTTCTTTTTCCTAGTGAGATGATATAAATGATTCACATGTGTTATTTTGAAAGAATCTGCTGTATAGGGTTGATAGCTGCTATGTATTTTCCTCTTCATGAAGAAAAGCAGCTGGAAGAGGGAGCACTGAGCAGAAAAACTCCCAGAGAGAAGCTTACGCAACTCTTTTCACTCCGCCTCTCTTGTTTGCAACCCCTGGAACTGTGTGTTTGTGCATGTGTGTGGGTGTATGCATGCACATGCAGACGAACATAGGTATAAAGAGTTTTTAACAATTGAAGATAGCCAGAAAAAGGGAAAAATGAAATAATTTCATTAAAACAGATATATTCAACCATTAATTAATTACACCTCTGATATTAAATGCTAAATTCATATATTGCATTTATAGCTTTAGAATAAACAGAAAAATCCATATGACTTTTACTTAGTAACAAAATAGACAGCTTCACATTTTAATGTCTTTTTAAAAAATAGAATAGCATTTTTTAAAATAGAACTCTATAATCCTCAAAAATTGGAATAATTCAGAGGTCAGTACTAGAATATATATTTGTTTGAAAAAATCATGGGTCAGAACCTCAGTATCTCCAGTTAAATAGAAAACAAAGCTGGGAAGGTTTCACCCTGGCTACTTGAAGGCCTACTGCACATTAAAATGGAATGCTTGAGAATGCATTGGTGAGATGTTGAAATTCCTTACGTTCTTAAAAATATTTTTTCCATAGAAAATGTTCATGACATCACATATTACTGGTAACTGTTTTCAATAAGGAAAAAAAGGATGTAAATTATATAAATAAAAAATAAAACATGATTATGATAAAAACCAGTCATTTTTAAAATATAATATTTATACATTATAAATATAATGTATAATGTATATAGCAAAAACTCCCTAGAATTACAACTATTTCCTGCAGTGAAAGAGTTGCAAGGTACCTAAAAGGTTATCTATTCTAATATATTGCTAGACCAGTCCAGAGAGAGAGTCATTGAGGCTCTTGTAGAAGAAAAAAAAAAATAGTATGTTCTGAAGAACTTTTGAAATTCATATTGGGAATTCCTAACTTTTAAAATTCTCTTTTCTCTCTCCATGACTTCAAAAATAGATAATCTATAATCGCCATATAGATTGGTTGTGTTTAAGAAACAATTGCATAATCATCTCTCATGGGTGCAGTGGCTATATTCTGCATTTTGAGTCCTAGATTCAGAGGGAACTAGATGATCTCACACCCAAGAACTTTTCCAGTTCTGCATCTAATTCTATGTAACTGTGTGGCCAATGAGCCTTAATTTCTAAAGGCTTGTCTGTAATTGTCATTGCAGGTTTTATTCGTTATTCTTTTCTTTCCTAGTAAGTTGAATTAGCCAGCTGAAGCCCAGTCTTTTCTTTACCAGCAAAGACTTGATTTGCAATGCCATGGCATCATTACTAAATAAAATTCCCATCTGTTTCACAACCTATTTTCCTATAAATATACAGCTAAGCCTTTTCTTAGGGTCTTCATTGCAGAGTCTATAAACTCTCTAGATTCACTGTTAGAGCTATAGCAGAATGCCTTTCCCCAGTTCACATCTCCATTTTCAGGGGCAAATCAGGGGAAAGCATTTTGCCAATTTTTAGGAGGGGGTCAAAGAGAATTAATTTGTTCTGGTGGGAAGGAAAGCTGCACTTTCTTAATTATATGTGGCAGCTGTTGGTTGGCTAGCTGCCATCAGGCTTACTGTAATAGCACTTTATGTAGAGCATCTATACTCAACTCACAGTATTATGATGCTGTATATGGGAGTCAGGCACTCTATCTCAACTCCATTGCAACATCATCACCATTCTCATCATGATCAGCTACATGTTGTTGTCTATCATCATTACATGTTATACAACTATAAAATTTCTTTGACATTATAATCAGATTGATATCTAGGTAACTAGTTTGTGGTTTTATCCCATAACAGTCAGAATTTGGGGGAGGGGAACATAAGCCTTCCTCAGTTGTTAAAATTATACCACCAAAAATATGGTGGGAAGGAAAGACATTTTATTCTATACCTGGTTTGATTAATCATTCTGATTAAACTGTAATAAAACCATCCTCTCTAACTTTTATCCAAAGGAAAGAGTCTTTATTGTTTAAACAGTTGCCTTTCCTATGGTATTCTGTACTTATATGTATAAGTTGTAGCCTACTTGCATGTTTTGTCACCTTGGGTAGGTATATGTAGTTAGAAACATTTTGCTCTTTCTGTTTGCAGTTCTGTGGTCGTGTGTGATTAAATAGCTGTTTCTGCCATTGTTTTTGAAAGCAACCCCTTCTATTCTTTATCATAAACTGCTTCTGAAACTCCTCTGAGTTTTCATCAGGTTCAGAAGATTCTCAAATGCTTTAATAACTAGTGCTATCAAATGGAGTAATAAAGGCATCTAATACAACACCCCCATAGGCATATTATTTAGTTTTATTTTCCTCCCTGCATGTTCTAGGATTTACTATTATGTGTGCTAAGTTCCTGAGCTAGCGTGGGGTTATGCTGCTGGCAAAATAATGTCAGTGCAGATTACAGGGGAATTACATTGCTGAGGCCTTGAGGCATTGGATTTCATAGTGTACGTCAGGGTACATGTCTCTGAGTTCACTAAAACATGGGTATCGTGCACACCCTGCATCATTAGAAGTGTTATGCAGAAAACAAGAAGGCTTAATCACATATTCAAAGAAACAGTCTTACAATAAATTTTGCCTTAGCAAACTACCGTGCGTAGAGCAATTTCTCCTGGCTGTGCATATTACATGGTAAAGAAAAGATCCCCGCTGTATATCAGAAGGTTGTAATTTCATTTAGGTGTTCTATTGATGTGGTAAACTGTGAGCATACAGCTCGTGTGGTTATTTTAAATAGGAGTTTTAAGCAAAAAATCTTGCCTGGCAAGAATTTCCCTTTTTCTCCAGGTTGCCAAAAGTTTTCTTTTTCTTTTTTATTTTTTTTAATAAATAACCTTTAAAAGAAAATTGTGTGATTTCTAAACCATGGCAGGTATTCATATAAGTTGGCAAAACCCAAAGTGGACAAAGGAAGGTAAATGTTTTTCATTATAACTTCCCTCTCTCTGTCTTTGTCTTTTCAGTTATAGGTACTGCTGTCTTTTCGTTAAATAAGTAGTATAAGCAGCTGCTAGCCATTGTTTAGGCAAAAAAAGAGAGAAGGAAACTGGAAAGGATGGCACCAAAATGGGGAAGGACTTAATGACAACCTACTGTATCTTGTACAGAGATGAACTACTTGTGACTGGTTATAACTTGGTTCAAATGTACTGTACTGCTTCTGAACTATCTCACCATAGATTGGGTTAAGTCTTGATTCATAATTATCTGGGCCCATTATTTTAATGGATTGTTTTAAATCTCTCTCTAAATGATATCCTTTTTTAATATCCCAGCAGAATATCCACCTACTGGCAAAGATCATGAGTCAGAAACCTTCCCTCATGTAACTCAGTACACGTAGTCCTTACTTAATGACCGTAACTGGGACTGGCAACTCCATCATTATGCAAAACATAATGTGATCACACCGGACTTAAGATGTCAGTTCTGCTGCAATCACCCGCACTCGTTAATTGCAACATCACGTGACCGTGACTTGCGACTTACTGCCAGCTTCTCCATTGACTTTGCTTGTCAGAAGCCAGTTGTGAAGCTTGCAAATGGTGATCATGTGACTGCAGGACACTGCAACTATCGTAAATTTGTGCCAGTTGCAAAGTGCCCAAATTGCAAACATGTGACCATGAGGATGCTGTGATGGTCATAAGTTTGAGGACCAGTCATACAGCTATTTTCTCAGTGCCATCATAAGTTTGAACAGTCACTAAACAAGGCAGTTGTTAACTGAGGGCTACCTTTTCTCTCATAGTATTTTCTGTATAATAAAAAAGCAGTTTTTCTATGATAGCAACATGACTATTATACTTTTGCAGCCAGGAAGGTTGTCTATTTCTATGGGAAACGTTTCTCATCATGCCCCTAGTATATCATGCCCCTATCATGCACCTTTAAAATTTAATTTGTGTCTGAAACCAAAGCAAATATATCATTTTCCACCACTTTCCTTCCTTCCCTTACTTGGTCTTGTTTATGGAATTCCCAATATTTGGTGTTTGTGTATACATTGTTTACAACTACTCTTTCATTCACTTTCTCCATTCATTCACTCACTCACACAAACACATGTCATCAGAATGGCTTTTGAATGCTGATTCAGCAGAATGCTGACATTGTCACAGCTACTTACCTGAATGAAACATTGCATACATTTATTGCTGTGTTACCATGAGGCTGTTGGGTCCATGGCTGTTCATTTACATATTTTAACACTGACTGTCTTTCACCACCACTTTTCAGCCTCTCAAAAGGTTTTTCTTTTTTCTCCCCCAATCCTCCATACGTATGTGTAGATAAATGCAGAGTATAGTTAGTAAGTTATTTTATTTCATTATTGTGGATGGGGTGATGAGAAGATTTTTTTGCTAATTCAGAACTGTAGATGGAAAATTCTACTGACATTCTTTGTAAGGTGTACATCAGTGTTTGATCTAGCACTTCTCATTACAAAGAATCCCAGAGTATTTAAAAGTTTAGAAAATGAATGGACTAGTATTTGGAAGGCAACTACATCTCTTTCAGAGGAAATGCAGAAGAGCTGCATGATAGCAATATGCCTTTGGCAACACTTGTGGTTGTTAACTTGTAAGTGGTCTCTGCTGTTACTCTTGTTGAGTCTTTCCGTGACCTGGAAACGAATGTAAAGTTTGAAGAGTATTTTGTTCAGCTAGTGACAAACAATAACTAAATCTTTAAAAAAGAAGGATATTTTTATCAAAACAATTTCAATTACAGTAATGCCTTTAAGATCAGTCTACTTAATCTTCTAGTGGCTAGAATGCTGTCTTACTTTAGGGTGGGATGAACAAGTGGCATAGTTAGTTTTTATATTTTTCAGATTTTTTCTCTTAATATCAGGCATACAGACATCCTCGAGGTTTTAGGCAATGAGAAAGGGCAGATAAAGTCAAGGACAAATGATTGCCTTTCATTCCCTTGCCTTTGTCCTGGAAAAACTACTACTTTGACAAAAGCACAAATTAATTATTCAGTAAACTTGTAGTTTCCACAAACTATATTTGTGTCTTGAGGACAAAACTGTTTTTTTTTCCCTGTTTTATGAAAAGCAGATATGCTCTGATACACTCTTAGCTGCTTACTGTGCCACTAGTGAAATCAGTAGTTTGAGTTCCTTAGCTATAGAGCTATGTCACTTGCCTGTTATCTTTTCAACAGTAATATGTGTCTTGTACCATGTGGAAAAATGAATAAAATATCTAAATGTTAAAAGACAGTTTATAAACACCAGATGCACATGCATACCATGCAAAAGAAAACTTTTAGCTGAAAATGTCATAATTGGAGTTCTTTACTTCCACAACTAAAAGTTAAAAAACTGTGCAAAACCTTGTACATTGATTTTTGGTTAGAGCATGGTTGTCAGACTGTTTCTTATGGATTCTAATAGAATTGTAAATAGTATAAACCTTTTTTTTTTTTTTTTTTTGAGGATGACCACCATAAGTTGACTGGTTCTGATACACTTGCTATGTGACTGAAACAAAAAGCATCGTCTAGCTTCAACTGAATCTCTTTCAATTGAGATATCACATGGGAAAATATAAGAGTGAATGTTGGGCTTTTATGCATATGAACAGAGAAAAAAAATGTTTTTCTATGACTACATTTTCAGGCTGCACTAATAAGAAATATGACCACAGTCTAGATGTCTGTCCTAATTGTTGTACCAAGTGCAAGCAGAGAAACTGATTATAAGATTATATTCAATTTTAAGATCTGATGTACTTTTTCAAGCTTACCTAGCAATCAAAGCTACATAAACACATTTCCGTATTTTTTTGCACTGATGTTTTGTGTTCCAGGGTAGGGCTGAACTGTGTGTGCAGAAGTAGTTGACTTTATGGCTATAATCGAAATTATGGCTCTAATAATAAAGTGTGAGTAAGGGTTGTAATGGATTTTTGCAGAGATAGATCATCTTCCCATTTTGGAGAAAAATGGCAGTTGGTCTTGGACATTATAGGACAGGATTGTTTCATAAACAATCAAGGAACAGATGATTTCTTGGGTTTTATAAAAATATACAATGTGATAAAGCAATTATGATTTAAAGCAATTTTTAGTCTATATTAGGGAAAGAGAAAAGGAGATAATAAGGCAGCAAAGCAAGCAAGATATATCTTTCTTATTCATCCACTAAAGCAGTCTCAGGCATATATTGTGAAATGATAAATTTTAATAATTTGTATCAGATAAATAATTTGATAAATGTTAATTTATTTGTAATATTTAGGTCTCCCTTTTTGTTCTGGAGTTCAAGGTGATGTACACAGTGCTACAATCAACCTTTGAGACCTATAACATCCCATAGCCTTTTCCTTTATCTAAATCTCACAAACACATTCTCACTTTAGCTTGTCAAAAGTTTAGTCTTCCAGTCATTTGACCATGTAATGCAATACATGCTAGTGGAAAGCTTCATTATGTCTTCTATTTGCCTTATATTATCTATGGAATATTCTTTGTTTTAACTCAAGTTTCAGTAAAAATTAAATGGTGTAGTTCTTGTAAATATTTTTTAAAAGTTCCATCTTTGCAAATAATTCAGTCTTGGAGGTTTGTGATGAACAGGTAGAATTTTGCAGACCTGATTTAAAGACTTGGAAAAATGTATTTTAAGATGCTAGAGAAAGCATGACAGGCAAAAGAATTAGCAGGTCACAAATTTAGATGTGGTTTTCAGACTCACAGAAAAAGCATAAGAGCTAGGGGGGAAATGGTATGAATAGTTGAATAAATAGTGTACTGTCAGCCCTTTCAGGTAGATCAGACCAGGAAACCAATGCCATGTGAGTCAGTACTACTTTTATTGTACAGTTACAGTAACAGAATCTTTGTCTGAATTTGAGTTTTCCCCCCTCCCTCTCTTTATCTTTGTGTGAACTAAGGGGGAGCTTGTCTGAGACATTTACTCACATTATTTTCTTGGTCCAGGCTCAGGCCTTTTTTATCTGATTGTTACCTTGACAGTGGCTACTCCTCCTGTCTTCAAGGCCATTCCCTCTTTCCTCTACACGTACACAGAAAAACACTATAATACAAGACTGTTTATGGATGAATGTATAAGGAATGCTTGTGATGGTGGCAGAGATGTACTGTTGGGAACATGAAAATACATGTACTTTTGTATCCTAATTATGCCATTTGTTGGCTGAGTACCAAATGATTTGCAACGAGTGTTAGATGCCATGGCTGTACTTCCTGAATGGTTAGTGCCCCACTATTGTCAAACCCCTTGAATTACAGCTGAAAGTCCTGACTTCGCTCCCATCTGGGTGTGTTTCCTTCCAACTTCAATGTGGTGGTGTACAGAGGCCAAAACAGTTATCCTTGTTCCAATATTTCTGGTCCTGACTGTAGATTGTGTAATGTAAGAAGTATGGATCTGACAATTAATTAATCAAAGACTAAGGTTTTACAGAGAAAATGTATTGAACATTTGTAAGTTAAATATGCATGATAAAAAAGAGTAAGTAGATGAATTTGTGTAGCATTTATTTATTTTAGTTTGGGCACCACCCAACACCAAACCAGCTCTGAGTGGCTCACAATATAATAAGCAATAAAAACACAATGCAAAACAAAACAAAATGGAACCTGGTCACTCTGTACAAAAATATAGACAAAAACATATCCAACAAGGGACTATATCTACCTTAACCCAAAGCCTGAGAGAACAACCAGGTCTTCAGGGGTGGAAGCCACATAGATTTCAGGTGGGATCTCATTCCAGAGGGTAGGCACTGTAACAGAAAAGACATGGTTCCTGGGTCCTGATAGATGGCACTGTTTAATCAAAGGAATCTGCAGAGTGCCAACTCTGCTAGCACATACCGCCAGGGCAGAAACTATGGGAGATAGGTAGTCACTCAGATAATCTGACCTGACCTTATGTCATGTATAACTTTACAGGTGATGATCAGCATCTTGAATCATACCTGGAAGCATAGTGACTACTAGCGCAGCTCATGAAGCAGAGGTGTCATGTGAGTTTACCAATATGCCCATAATTGCTCACACCACTGCATTCTGGATTGTGGAGAGTAAACAGGATGACCTTGGTGGAGAGAGGGAAGATCCATTGCCAAAACAAGTCCAAACAATGGAGAAAGATAACAGAAACCTCTCAGATAGTCCTAGAAAGCAGACAGTGGCAAACCACTTCCAGAATCTTGCCAATAAAATGGCATGGACTTGTTCAGGCAGTCACCAGGAGTCAGCATTGATTTGAAGGCATAAAGACAAAATTCATATAAAAGAGGGAGGAGGGGAAGCATAATAACACTTTCAAGACTATATTACTATAGCCAATCTAAATAAAAATAGTTTTTACTCTTCTGTGGAGTTTATTTTTCTTGCTTCGTAGGGCTGATGTAAACTATTTGAAGCTTCCAAGTAGTTTTCAAGATCGGCCCCATGGTGAACACATTCAGTAGTCCAGCTCTGAGGTAACTAGAGATGAATGACTGTCTGGAGAATCTCCAATCAAGGATCATAGTAGAATATTTACTAAAAATGGGAAATGGAAAATTTTTAAGATAAGAAAATGCTGCTAAAAAGGTAATGTGGTCTGTTATAGTTTCAGCTGAGAAACTGAGCATCCTAGACCAAACTAAATCCAAAAATGCTAGGGAATTCTTGGAAGCCTGGCATTCAGACAAATCAGCCAACAGTAGACACATAGAGAGAAACCACATTTACACATAATTCAAAAGAGACAATAAAAAAGCTAAGAAGGAAACAGAAAGACCAGAACACATCCTCTCTAGCAGCCGATACCCAGATAAGCAGGGATTAACATCAGACAAACAATCAAGCAGAAAACAATACCCTAATCAAGGAACAACCAAAGAGAAAACCACACCCCCACCAACACTGGCAGGGTGGGCTACTGTATGTAAACAGGGAACAAACCTCACACTCACTAGCACTGATGATGTTACCTAGTCAGGTAATGAAACATCTGCAAGCAAACAACCAAGTTCTGAGAACACCAAGGCCTCCACAGTTCAACCCTGAGCTGCATATATTCTCTTCTATTGGAACGAAAGAATCATAGAACAGTAGAATTGTGTGGCTGGAAGGTAGCACAAGAATCATCTAGCTGAACTCTTTGCAATGTGTAGGAGACTCTATTAAACCATCCTTGCAAATAACTGTCCAGCTTCTTAAACACATACACAGATGGAGAACATAAAGCCTTCGTAAATGTATTGTTCTGTTGTATAGATCTTATTCAGAAAGCTTTTCTTTATTTCCTGACTCAGTGGGAGAATTTGCATAGGCCTGAAAGTGAGCAGGAGGTCACTGCAAGCACCAGAAAAATGAGACTTTGCCTCATCAGCTCAAGTTTGTGGCCTGGAGTCTGACTCATTGGGAGAATTTGCATCAGCCTGGAGAATTTGCATAGGCCTGGAGCTCACCTGGGAAGTGAGCACAAGGTTATTGTGATCAGCAGAGAAGAGAATATAGACGAGTGTACTGTACAAAGGAAGGAGCTGGTTTGATCTGCACAGTCTTCAAGAGGCACATAGACACAGACAAGGAGACAAGAACTGTGGTGACCTGCTAAGTACGTGCCATGTTTATATTCCTGCCTGATGAGGACTAACTACACCTGCACCACATGCAAGCTCATTGGACTGTTGGAGGAGAAAGTGGAGGCCTAGCTGGCCACACTGTGATTTAATCAAGGAAGATGAAGAGTTTCTGGGCAAGGCAGAAGGAAGTCTCAAAAAATAACACAGGAAAGAATACATTACTGCAGAGAGAACAGGAACCTCAGAGGAGGAAGTCTGGCAGCATATAATACAGAGGACCAAGAGAACCAGGAGATGGTTCCTGCCAGTGGAGCTGCCCAATCAATTTCAGGCACTCCACATAGAGGAAGACTCACAGACATCTAGAGAAGAGATTTCACCCAGTGTTCCAGTAACAGGAAGGAGAGACAATCAGACTGCTACACAGGCAAGTAATCCAAAGTTTCTTCCAAAGAGGAAAAGGCCTGTGGTGGTATAGGTGATTTATTGCTCAGAGGAACAGCGTTGGCAATCTGCAGACCAGACATAAGAGCAAGGGAAGTATGCTGTCTCCCAGACATGAAGATCCAAGATGTGAACAGAGACTGCCCCAACTAATCAAACCTACCAACCATTATCCCTTTCTTCTGTTTCATGCTGGAACAAGTGATACTACCAGAAAAAGCCTGGGAAGAATATCAAGAGATTATTAGGAGTTGAGCAGGAAGGCAAAAGGGTTTGGAATGCAGGATCTTTTCATCCATACTTCCAACTGATGGTCATAGCCCAAGGGAGGAACACAGTATTCTGGAGATGAACCATGGCTCAACGGATGGTGTCATTCGAAAAACTGAATTCCTCAGTGACCATGTAATCCTAGAATTCACTATATTGCAAGCAGGGAGAACTGAAGGTAGACAAATTAGTGTTCTAGATTTCAAGAGAGCTGAGTTCAACAAGCTTAAGAGAAAAAGTAAGAAGGATTCCATGAATGAAGTTCAGGAAAGTTCCTGAAGATCAGGGAAGTTGGAAAATTCTGAAAAAATGTGATGATTAAGTTCCGAACACAAAAATATCAAAGACAAAATAAACAGGGAGACTGGCATGGTTGCACCAAGATCTCTGTGACAAACTGAGAAATAAAAAGGATAAGTTTAAAAAAATGGAGAGAAGGGATATAACAAGAATATTAAGGAATAGCCCAAATCTGCAAGGATGGGGTCAGGAAAGCTAAGGCTCAGCATGAGCTGAGGCTTGCTATAAGTACCAAAAATACCCCAAAAAAAGGATCCTTGGGTATGTGCAGAACAAGAGGAAAGGCAAATAAACAGTTGGCCTACTGGTTGGGGAAGACAGCAAGATGATGACAAGCTACAGAAAAAAAGACTGAACTGTTTAATTCCTACCTTGCATCTGTATTTTCATAAAAGGAATAAGGGTCCAACTTGTCAGAAAGCTGCACTGTGGAGAGCAGAAGAGAAATGCAGAGCAAAATAGGGAAGTAATTGATGAGAGAACACCTACTTGCTTTGAATGAATCCAAGTTTCCTGGACTGGAAGGGTTATATCCCAGGGTATTAAAGGACCTGGTAGATGCCATCACAGAGCCACTGACTCAAATCTTTGAGAATTCCTGAAGCACAAGAAAGTGCCAGAAAACTGGAGGAGAGACAGTGTTTTTCCTATATTTTAAAAAGGGGGGAAAGTGGAGCCAGAAATTACAGACAAGTCATCTGCAGGTCAATACCTGGGAAAAGATAATCAAACAGTAGGGTTGCAAGCACTTAGAAACTAACAGGGTAATTACCAGAAGCCAGTATGGATTTGTTAAAAACAGATTGTGTCAAACAGATCTTACTGCTTTCTTTGTCGGTGTAACTAGATTAGTGAACCAAGGGAACTGTCAGTCCTGCTAGGTAGCCCCGACCAGAAAATCAACTCCACAGGAAGGCCAAAACTACTTTTATTGAGATTGGCTATAATAACAGAATCTTGCAAGTCTGATTGCACTGTTCCTCTTCCACTTTCTTATGCTCCAGTGAATTAGGGAGGCATCTCCCTGAGCTGCTTCCAACTGTTATCTCATTGCTCTGTATTTAAAAAAAAAAGTTTCATCCCTTTTTGCCTAGGCAATGGTTCTTGCACAATTCTGTCAAGGTCATCTTCCTTACTCTCTACAGGAATGCTGTGGATGTAGTATATTTACACTTTAGTAAGGCATTTGATAAAGTAGAACATATCATTCTTCTTGATAAACTGGAACAAAGTGGGATGGATGGTCCCACTATCAGATGTATTCACAGTTACTTAGCTTGGTCCTTAATGGGTATCTGAGGATTCCTTCCTGGGCCCAATACTCTTCATTGTCTTCATAAATAGATGAGGGAATAGCAGGGATGCTCATAAAATTTGCAGATGACATAAAGCTGGAGGTAGTGCTAATACCCCAAAAGTCAGGCTCAAGATTCAAAAGGATCTTGATAGATTTCAACACTGGGACCTAACCAACAAAATCTTCAGTAGTGAGAAATGTAAGGTTCTGCCCGTAGGCAAGAAAAAGTAGCTACAAAGTACAAATAGGCAGTACCTGGCTTAGAAGTAGTATTTGTAAGGGGAATCTGGATATCTTGTAGACTACAGATTAAGCATGAGCCAACAATGTGCTGCAGCTTCCAAAAGGGCCATTGCAGTGTTGGGCTGCATTTACAGAGGTATAGTGTCACAATCACAGGAACTGATAGTACCACTCTGTGCTGCACTAATCAGACCACACCTGGGATACTGTGTCTAATTCTGATTGCCACAATGTAAAGAGGATGGTGAGGAGCTGGAAAAAGTGCAGAGAAGAACAAGAAGTATTGATAAATATAATTTAGCTTAGAGGTTAAATCCTGCAAAGAACAGTTAGCCTAAAGAAAAGAAGATTAGGGGAAGACATGATAGCAATCTTCCAATACATGAATGGATATCACAGGGCAGAGGGTGGGGACTTATTCTCCATAGCAACTGAGAGTAGAAGAATCCAAAGTTGAAATGAGGAAGTTCCTGATAGTTATTAAGCAGTAGAACAGCCTGCCTCCTGACCCTACTGGTGCCCTATTACTGAAAGTTTTCAAGAAAAGACTGGACAGCAATTTGGCATGAGGATTCCTGTACTGGGCAGGGGGTTGGATCAGATGACCTTCAAGATCCCTTCCAATCCTACAATTCTATGATTATATCATATTTAAGCAAACTTTAGCTAGCTTATGTTCCTATGCCATCTTCCTCCCCTCATCTCAGTCCAGCCAGCTGCAACTTACATTCATTATTTCTGGTCCCAGTTTGGGTGGCAATGGAAAACAGTTCCTGGCCATCTCTTTGTCACCCTTTGTACCTGAACACTGATATCATGTCTCCCCTCACTCTTCTTTTCTCCAGACAGAACATCCCAAGTTCCTTCAGCCCATCATCACAGGGTATGTTTTGAAGTCTCTGTATCAGCTTCATTGCCCTCATCTACATCATTTCTAATTTGTCAATATCCTTCTGCAAATGTGGTGCCCAAAATAGATATACTTGTAGATACTCCTTGTGCAAAAGGAGTATGTGTGTAGATAGACAGACAGACAGAAACATACACATACACACACATACTGTTTCTTACTGGTTACCCTTTTCTGCTGTCTGCCAAGAAAATCTAGACCTGTTCATAGTTCAATAGTCTGTCTATAAACTAATGCTGAGGATTGTCTCCTTTTGTAACTAAACTTTTGCAAGTAAGCAAAAACTTTCCCACCCCCCAGCTTTCCTTCACATTCTCTTTTAGATGAAGATACCCCCATCCCAGCTCTAATACCATAAGTGGATTGGCTGTGGGGGGGTGAACTCTTAAAAGTGCAGAGCTTGCAGAGATAGATCCACAGATTGAAGGCTTCAAACTGAAGACTTCAAGTGGCAGCAGAGCCAACTAACAGCTTGCTGAGATGATTATGTTTAAAAAGAAAAGAAAATCAGGATTGATCACTACCCACTGGAATTGTGTATCATCTCTTTTTTTCAATTTAATGGGGTGGGAGGGAGATGGCTATGATGATTGATAAAAGGGAATTAATTGAAAGGATATTTTGATTTTGAACCAGATCCATCTGTGAGAGAATTGGGACAAATTAATTGAAAAGAAATTCAATGAACAGATTTGGTGTGATCTAGGGTGGGATGTAAATTACTTGAATAATTTGTTTTATTTGAGGAACATTAATTGGATTGCCCTCTTTAAAATTTTAATAATTCTAGTAATTAATTTGCATATATGTGTATAAATTACCATATGCAAACTTAATGCAAAACACTTGCTTAAATCTCTTCAGTATAGTAGTTAACAAGGCACCTTTTGGTATGGTTTTAACTCAGATTCTCCCAGTAGTAGCCTTACTTTACAGATGGAACTCTGGGGCTTCAAATTAATAGTTTGTCAAAGCCATATGTTGGGTTAGTGTTTACACACACTTATCCTGTGAAAAATTCTAATATCACGCTCTTTGGACTGTAGTGCAGTATTTCAGAAAAACCTTCTATGTATTTTGTTTAAAAGCTCTGGCTAAAAAGAAAGCTATATGGGATGGTGCCTTTTTTTTTTTTTTTTTTAACACTGAGAATGTTTGTCTTTCATGTGTTTTTTTTACAGTTTAACCTAAAACATTAACTTTGTCAGCCTGGCTGACATGAAGGTTCCATTAATCCTATATCCTCTTTTCCTCAGTGGCTTGTCAAAAGCTTTTGGGAAGATCATAAGCAGGATATAAAGCAACAGCACCCCCTTATTGTTTGTTTCCTTGCATTGAGCATTCAGACATTCACTGTCTTTCAAGTAATTCCTTCTACCATTCTCTCTCTCTTCTACCATTCATAATTTTGTTTTGCCCCTTTTTAAAGCCATCCAATCTAGTGGCACTCATCTTCTAAGCAGGCATTCTGCAAGATCTGGTATAGGCTTAGATTTTATATATTTAAATAAAACAGAGGCAAATATGCTTTTTAAATAATGCAGTGAATGTGTTCATAAAATTCTGAACCATAAACAGTTTTCTCTTTTTGCAGTGTGTGGGCAAGTTGCATTGACAACTGCAAGACTTCAAAAATGAACAGATAAAAGCATCACAGCCAAAAAACAAAGAGGTCATGGTGACATTAAAATCCACAACTTTGCTTTTTTCAGATTGAATTTCATATTTAGTTTGTAATAACATGTCTTCTTAATTCATTTTTTGAAAAAACAGAATCCCTCCTGAAAACAAATTAGTAATAAAAAATGTCTAAACAAGACAACAAAGGAAGGCTTGCAGAACTAAAGAATGTACACACATGTACTATAGTAAGCATCCTTGAAAATATAAAGGATACTGGATATGTAAGAGAGTGAGAGATGCATTTTTATATAAAAAGGAAAGAATCAAGAATGGTAATAATTAATAATATTAGTACAGTAATCCCAGACTTCAACAACTGAGAAACCAGACTTGAATTCTGTTCCTAAATATCAGTTTTAATAGAAGTAACACTTGTAGCAGAGACAGACAGTTCTTTAAAACTATAGAAAAGATCGTATTTTCCTTTTTTCTCTCCTCTTTAGCAGTGGGCAGCCCTTGAAACTTTTGATCATCCCGACTTTGTACATTGCATGACTGAACTCCGCTATGCCAAACATCCTCTGAGGAAGTTGACATTTGTGCAGTTTCTCAAAAAAGAGGGAAGAATGAATCCCAACTGTTTCCTTTTGCCCTTTTGATTGAGAGAGCAGTAAGTCAGCAGGAGAGGTGCGGCTTTTAACAAGGAGGGGTGTGTAGAAGCTGATTTCAATCCTTCTACAGGCAAAACAGAAAAGAAAAGGGAAAAGACTGATGTGAAGCAACACTAATCAGAGCTGATTATAGGGAATGAATGGACTCATTGATGAGGGCAGACAAAACAAAGAGATTAGGCAATAAGGAAAATCTTGACTAGGGTGATGGAAGTTGTTTTTATGACCCAGGAGCTCCCTTTGAAATGTCATTTGTTTATTCGGTAGCTCTTCCTTTATTTCTTTTATGTTGCTTCATGCACCAATAATTGGAAATATTCTAAGTTGCAGCGTTTCCTACTTCTGCTTTAACAGAGCACTGTCTGACCTCACTGTGCTAAGAGACATCAAAGCTCTACTAGTGGAAGCTTTTTACAAATAAGATGCTGGGAGTAGGCAAGTAAATACTCATAGGATCTTAGCATTGTTGTAAAATGGTTTTAAGAATGAATAGAGGTAAAACTTAGTTAACTATAAACCAACATAGCTTATAGTGGAGAGGTGGGATAAATAATGTGACTTTCTGTTGGTACTTTAATCTGAAAGCCCTGTCCTCAAATACTTCACATTTTTAGGCAAAAATCAGTGATATACAGGGATATATAAAGCATTTATGATGGCAAAGATCATTGCAGACAGTCTCTGCAACAGATTATTCTGTTGAATAGCATGACGTATCACATCTGTCTGTAAGACAGCACCAGACTGGGTTGGTGCACCAGGAAAGATCTGGCTTACAGCCACACTCACTTTGATGGCAGCATTTTTGAAAATGCATTTCAGCTCAGAAAAAGTAAAGGAGAAAAAGCAGCAAAGGTAAGGTGGTGTTACCAAAAAGAAAGAAATCTCTCCCCCCTGTACCATTTGCAAAAAAAAATATTGAACTTATATTGTGCATGAAAAATTAGAAATATCTACTGTGATATAAATAAGGTAGGGAAAAGGGTGATTAAGTAACCCATATGTCTGTTTAGGTTTTGTCTGGCTGATTGGCAACTTCAAGGCCCCATCTCTCATTTTTTAAAAGTCTATTTTCAAATCAGGCCTGGACTGGACACAGGCTTTTTTTTTTTTTTTTTTAAGTCTTTAGTAGACGGCTGTTCTGGTTTAGTAGGATACCATAAGCAAAAGTAGCTACATTTACACCAAATATATAAAGTTTTGATGGTTGCCTGTGTGTTGAGCTGCCACCTAAATGGCAGTATCTAGCCAATCTTGGCTGAGGTCAAGGTTAGCATAGGTTAGTATTTGGGCTAGAGACCACTAGGAAACCCTGTAGACTCCTCTCCTCTCCTCTCCTCTCCTCTCCTCTCCTCTCCTCTCCTCTCCTCTCCATAGGGTCTCTCAGTTTCTAGCCTGGTGCCTTAACCACTACATCAAACTGGCTCTCTAGGCTAAACTAGGAAAAGTTTTTTTTTTCTTCAATGCACTAGACAAGGACAGTGGCAAAGCATTTCCATATTATTGCCAAGAAATCTACATGGACATATGTATGCATGCGGTTTACCAAGAGTTGAGTTCAAAGTATATATTTTACTTATTGACCAAATATTTCACTTGTGACTGTACTTCTTTAAAACCCTTAATTTTAAAATCAGTCCGTGGGCTGTTGTAGACATTGCTTGAGCTTCTGTGGCATCACACATATTTGTAAGCCTTCTAACTGCATTCGGAGTTGGCGGGCTTATTTTTATTTTATTATTTATTTTATTAATCAAACAATCCCATCTTAACTAATGTTAAACAAAGTGATTGACTGATTATGTGCCATGAAGTCATTTTCAACTCCTAGCAGCCACATAGATAGCCCTTCTCCATGATGATCTATCCCTAACCTGTTCTTTCAAGTCTCCCAATGTTGCACTTATCGCCACTGTAACTGAGTCCATCCAATTTGCTGCTGGTCCTTTCCCAGCATTAGAGCCTTTTTCAGAGAGGTGGGTCTTTGCATAATGTCTCCCAAGTAGGATAATTTGAGCCTGGTTATTTGTGCCTTGAGTGAGAACTCTGGGTTGATTGATCCATCAGTTTGTTTTCTTGGCTGTCCACAGTATTCTCTGGAGTCTTCACCAACACCAAAGTTCAAAGGAGTTAATACTCTTCCTATCCTGCTTCTTTAAAGTGCAACTTTCATTTCCATAGAGTGTCACAGGGAATACCATGGCTTGCAGATTCTGATTTTTGTATGTATAGAACCATCACAACATTTGAATATCTTTTCCAAGGCCTTCATGGCTGCTCTACCAAGTGCTAATCCATGGTTAAACAAATACAAACCAATTAAAAAAGAAAACAGCCAAGGCCTCCTTAAAAATTTCTTTCCTCCTTAAAATATTTAGGAAGAACTAAAGCAACTATGATGAGGTAATATCTTAAGGGGAAAGTTAATATCTGACTTAGGAACAAGAGAAATTGATCCTGAAAGAAAGGGAAAGGAGGGAAAGCATTGATGAAGTTCTCTTGGATAATTAGTAGGTGGTAGAGTTGGTCAAGGAATGCAAAACAGGTATGAGAGTATAGGTTAGAACAATGTTTCTCAGACTTGGCAACTTTAAGATGTGTGGACTTCAATCCCCAGAATTCCCCAGCCAGCATGCTTTTAAAGTTGCCAAGATTGAGAAACACTGAGTTAGATGACAAAAGGCTGAAATTCATATTTTGTGCTGTAAGAGCCAGATTTGACATGCACGTGTCTAAATTAGAAGCAATTTATTAAGGGAACAAGTTCTCCTGCTTGCATAAGCTGATACTGTGTGTGCGTGTGTATGCACTTTGTCAACCCCTAATGAAAGAAAAATAGTTTCTTAATACTATTGTAAAATAGGATTTATAAAACATAGAGGGTGACATTCAGCGTAGTACAAATGGATTTCCACTAATGCAACAGAACTTCCTTTTGTTCTCCTCTCCTTCCCTCCCTCCCTGCCATATGTAGCCAAAATCTTCCCTGGACAGTCTTGCGGTATTCCACTGTATATTTTTGAAGTGCCCATGGGATCAATGTGAGAGAAAGAATGCCATTCAGTCTTCAGTGGGATTTGTTTAGTGATAAAATAGACCACCACACCTTTCCAATCAAATGAGCAAGAATGTGTTTGAACAAACATCCATATACCTGCTTTGAGTTTACAAACCTGGAATAAAGTTTTAGTTGACTATTATTTTTGGACTTGAGGAAGAACATGCCTTTCCATCAGTTCTTACAGTCCTTTCTACTTTCACAGTTCTTTTTCAACCTTCACTAACTTTTATTTAAAATCTCATCAGTACTTAATCTGAGTTTCAGAAATTTGTAATAATTAATTCTGAGAAATTTGCACTGGGTTGTGAAAAGAAAATGTGCTGCCATATTAGTAAATTCTAAGCCGTTGTTCAAAGTGGCACTAAGAATCCTAAATAAAACCTTGTGGATTTTTAGTGGCCATAACTTCTAAGAAAGGGTACCTGCTGTAAAAGCAGCGATACCGTACTTAAAGCCTAAGACCATAGAAAGAGAATTGCTTTGCCCTAGTTAAATAAACTCAGTAAAATGTTACAAACCTCTCATATTAGTTTCTGATGTTGATAGAGAAAAAAGAATTTTTCCAGGCAATAAGAAAATAAGATTTCTATCAAATGTTACTCATGATACCATTTTGTCTTTAAAATTAACTTCAGTGGTAGTCACCAAATCATGTAATGCCTAAGGGCCCACTGAAGTAAGTTGATGCGGCTATTATTTTTCCATAGGGAACAGACTCATCTTGTCTTGGCTGCACTTATTATGGTTTCACACTTGATGTAAACATTTGCAGTGTATAGACAGAGAAAACATCTATTCCATTTGTGCAGTTATATAATTGCTGGGTATAAACTGTTCACAGCTGGCAGCATGTCTAACTGAACTCATATCCTCCCCCAGTGTCTAAGATGCAGTTACTTTTAGTGCCATTGTACACCCGGGTCAGTTGAAATTGCCCTTCACAGATGGTTAGCTTTCAAGATCGCTCTTTTATTTTATTTCGAGAAATAATTCTGAGTTTTCCCAGACTCTGTTCCAATCCTGAGTTAGCTTGGAGGAAATTTATCATTTTTGGTATCAAGCCATTTTTTTTTCTGTGGGGTTTGAGTATAAAGTAGTGAATGAGATGTATAACTACAAGCAGTCAAACTAAGACATTCTTTTCCTGCACACAGAAACCACTCCCGTATTTCTTTTTTGAAAAATACATGTAACAGTCACCAGCAGAAGCATTTTGCTAGGTGCACAAATGATGTTCACACACTGGGAGTCTGTGGGAAATTGCCACCGCCTAACATATGTATTCATAGCAGTATATTTATTCATGCAGAATGGGCATACACAATTCTTTCTCCTTCCCCTTTTGGACTTCATAACAACACTTCAAGGTTAGCCATGCTGAAACATAGCAGTTGTCTAATCTTACACTCTAACCTTTATATTAAGTACTCAGATGTGTATATTGTTCCTATATGGGCATTTCAGTGGTCTGTTACTCAGATTATTGTTCAAGTATGTCCCTGCTTTCTTTCAGGAATGACAGAATTCTTGGCCGTAGTCTTGCCATTGTTAGTTTGGGATTACATATTCAGAATTGTGTTTTTGACATAAAGAAACCATAATTATAGTATTTCCCTGAGAGCAATAGTTCATAAGCTATAAAAAAAATCGAACTGAAACTTCTGTCAGTTTATCTGTTTTGCCCTTTTCTTTAAGGGAAGGATCCTGCAATGGTTTGTAGGTTACTCTTACTATTTTTCATTTTAAAGATACTTAAGGTTTTTAGACACTCAGAATTGTGTGCTATTGAACAGGGTGTTATAACTTCACTCAGCATCTGCACTTAAAAAATCTAGCTATCAAAAACAAACAAAGCCATTTCTTCCCAGCGCCTTAAAATTGTGCTGATTTAAGAAGGTTTTGAACAGTTCTCCATCATCAGTCAGCCTATACTTTTTTTTCCAAATCAGAAAGCCAAATGCTGCAAGTATGTTCATGCTGCCAAATCTTTCCATGCACAGAAACAAATTTATTTATTTATTTACATTACATCTATTCTACTTTTTTCCAACAAAAGTCACCCTCGTCCTGCCAAAGTAGTACACATCAATTAAAAAAACAAGATTCAGCTAAAAAGATTTCAAACTGGGATGGCAACATGCACAAAGAGAGGGGAGTACATGAAACAGCAAGGGAAGGGATAGAGTCAGTTTGAAAATGCCAGAGCAAAGTTTATATCCAGCTGGAACCAAGCTGAACTTCCCCTGCTGATGGTCTTGCTTGAATAGAAGTACTACAGTTTCCTTAACAGCTGTTGTTTCCTCTGAATGATCTCTGATTCCTTTTTGCTTTGCAGTCCAGTGAAGCTGAGTATTCTTTCAGGGAGAATGGTCCCTTGTACTGTACCAAGATATTATTCCTGGGACTGATGACAGTGACCAGACTATACTCTCTCGAATCATTTAATTGTATGTAGGTATGTATGTATATGTGTATTTATTTGATTTGTACACTGTTGCAATCAGTCAGAGTTTTGGCAATTCATTACAAAGAAAATATAATACAGTTAAAACATCCGCAGTAAAACCTGAGTAAATAAAATATATCAACAAGCATTTAGTTACATCATCTCAGTTCCATAAGCTCTTCAAAACCATTCTGTTTCAGTAGTTTCCAGAAACCTAATAATATGGGGCAGGTATGATCTTGAATAGAAGACTATTCCAAAGTACAGGCATTATCACTGAAAAGCAGTGCATGCAAACCTCAACTCCCTTATTTCAGAGAAATAGGAAACCAACTACAATTTATCTAAGGATTCTTATTTGAAGAAGCAACAAGAGTCAAAGAAGCTGTGAGTCCAGGAAGACCCCCAGATTGTGCACCAACCTTGAAAGAGGAACTGCTAACTTATCTAAGGTCAAAGTACCTCCATCTTGGCTCCACCACAGGTCATCAACAATCATGACCAAGGCTATCTCAATACTAAATCCCAACACCATAGCTTGGATCCAACCATGGGTAACAGTCCTGGCCGCTTTTATAATCCAGCAGGAGTCCACTTCCTTGGGAGTCACCAGCTTAAACTAATCCCAGATCACACCTCAGGCCATTACCCAGCCGCCTCAGCCTGTTCTTCCCAGTCAGAGTCCAAGTCGGGGTAAATCTGAGCGACTTTATCCATCAGATAGCCTGAATAATCCTTACAGAAGGCTAACAGATGTTCCAAAGGGCCTTTCCTACCAGTAAGAACCAGTTCACCTAAAACTATAAAAGTATAACTTAGATAACCAATACAGAACCTAGAACATTGGTATGATTTGCTCATGGCTATAAGCAGCAACCAATAGCCAGGCTTCTGCATTCTGGACCAGCTGCAGCTTTCATGTTGTCTTCAGAGGTAGCCCACATAGAGCAGACTGCAGTAATCCAGCTGAGTGGAGATGAGGTATAAGTCACAACTGCAAATTTCTCATACTCCTGATAGGGCTGCACTGGTGTACTAGTCAAAACTGGACAAAAGACCTCCTAGCCACGGCCTCCACTTGTCCATTTGTCAGTAGCTGCAAGTCCGGGAGGCCACCAAGCCACTTACCTGTTCTTTCAGGGACAGTGCTATCCCATGAAGAAACAGTTCCACAGCTGACAAAGAGCCTCAATGAATAAACAGCAGCTTCAGCTTGCTTGGATTAAATTTCAGCCAGTTTCTTCCTATTGAAATCCTAACAGCCTCCAGATATTTGGACAAGACATCAACAGCATCTCTTGCATAGCCTAGATAGCAGTTGGATATTATCAGCATCCTAATACTGGATTACTGTCCCAGCAGAAGTATGTAAATAATAAAGGGAAGGGGAAGAGAACCAAATTCTGAGGCACCCAACAAGGGAGTAACCACCAGGCCAGTCTCTGATCCTCCAGAACAACCAGCTGGAACCACCTACTAAGGAAGGAGCAGAACCACAGCAAAACAGTTCCTCCAATCCCCAATCTTCTCAGGCAGGCCAGAAGGATACCATGATCAATGGTATCAAAGGCAACTAAGAGATATATTTTGATCAGAGGGACAACTACCCTCACCTAGGTCCCAACAAAGGTCATCCACAAGACTAAACAGTGCTATCTCTGTCCCATATCCTAACTGAAAGAGATCCAGATAATCTGCTTCTTCTAGGGTGCTCTGTAGCTGCCCCCTGACCATTGTCCTGCTGACCTTCCCTAAAAAGGTTAGAGACTGCAATAGTTGTCAAGAATAACTAGACTCAGGAAAGGCTCTTAAGGAGCAGGCACACCACAGCCATTAAAGTCTGCAGTGTTATCCTCCCTAATGCAAGATGTTGACGTTCTCCTGGATGCAGGTCATCTATGTTAGGGTGACATCCCTGATCTCACTTAATCAGGTTTTGATAATACATGTGTAGAGGAATTTAGCTCTGGTCAGGAAAGGAGATGGGAGAGGTGAAACGATTGCTTAACCCTAGGAAAGTAGAAAGAGTAAGAAAAAAACTCTGAACAGCCTCTCTGTTGATCTTGTTCTTAAAAAGCTGCAATGAAGATATTTACCAGATACTCAAAATTGTGTTATATACTTTATAACAACAAAGTAGCATTCTTGAAATTCCTGCAGTGTCTGTTTCTTGATCTGGCCTACCTCCAGGTGCCAACAACATGCCATTTCTGGCCACTCATCCATCACAAAGTCATGGATGAATAAAGTCTTATTACAAAATTGTAATTTACCATCAACAACTTGAAACAAAGGTGACATCAGCAAATCAGCCACTAGGACCAAGGCCACCAGGATGAAACTGAAGATTGATACTAAATTGTTGGGATCCCATACCTTCAATGATAACCCCAGTGCCTATACCATATTTCCCTCAAACCATAACAACCAGGATACACTTGCCACCCCAAAATGTAGTTCATGTTTCCAGCAGAATACTTATACGTGCTGTCCCTATAATTCTTCCCTCCAACTATACCGAGTGGCCAGCAGTTTTGCCAAACCATTTATACAAGCCCATTAGCCACTTTTTCACCATTCACTGTGAGAAATTGTGGTAAAGCAGGGAATGTAAAATTTGGTTTATCTGAGAAGAGGCAACCCAGTCTAGAAGTGATAGATGTGAGGGTGGAGAGGATGCAGAGATAAATTTGACAAAGGCATGCAAGAACAGTTAGCAGAACTATGAGGAGATAATAAAAGAGAATGTATAAAACACCATAATCCTTGGAAATGGCAGAGATGAAAAAAAGACTCAAAATAACCCCACATTGGTTCTGCATGTTATAAGAAAGGACATAGGGAAACTGGTAGGTTTTCAAGTTTCTGATATTACACTCTACAGCAATAGTTTCAATAGTCCTTGCCGTGTTTGTTTTCTGACCTGGCCTGTTTTGAAGGACTGACAGAAAAGGAAGCATTTCAAAGACACTTCACTTTAAACTCATTATGACTGTGATTGGGATTTTATTGTTACAGTTTTCAAGATTCTGTATTTAACCCAGACTAGGATTAATATTACCTTCCTGAAATCAGTGTCATTCTTGCTTTCCTGATTTTGCCAATTTAGTGGGACTCGACACCCACTTTCCTACATCACCCAATTTCCCTAAAATCTAACAATATTAGGTCCCTGTGGTAAAGAACACCCATACACTAGTGCCCTTAACAACTGTCCCACCCATCTCTCACCTGGGGTGGTTAATCCAACCTAATCTTTCAGCAGACCCCACTAGACATCCAACTCGTTTGATGCAGCACTTAAGACAGTTCACACTTGGGTCTCCTATGTTGCCAGGGCTCCTCTGCCTGATATACAGTGGTTCAGGCAGGGCCATGACACTTCAGGCCTCCAACATCACCAACCACCCTATGCTGGGGATTGTTACCCAGCAATAGGATGCCAAGCTTTTTGAATTTTTCCAGGTGTGCTCCTGCAGCTGCAACTATGCTAACTGATTATAGCTCAGCAGGCCAACTCATGTAGCTCATGCCGTCATCTCTGGAACAATTTAACCACTAATGCCATCATAACAAGACGCTCACTGCCGGAGACCAGGATTTGCTATATTACACTGATGGCTGAGGTGAGCAATCCACTGCCAGTCAGCTCTTAAATCTTTGTGTCTCAAAACCATCACTCTCCCCCACAAAGTCCATTCCTCATCCTGTTTCATCCAGTCTAAAATATGTTCTTTTTAGCTCCAACAAACACACTCTAAAATTCCTCCGACTCTCCACATTAATTGCTTTCCTGTTCTTCTTACCCTAACAGCATGTTCAAGCACAAACCTACCTAACTGTCCTTATCAGAAGTAGCACGCTGTTCAGACACCATCTTTCAAACATAATGCTCGAGTATTATGTGCAAAAAGGATCTTGCACATAATGTTCCAGTTTTATCATTTTTTAAAAAAAAACTATGGGTCAAATTTTGGAAGAGTCAAGGCTACTTGTATATAGATAATGAAACTTAATTGTTTTTATTTTTTTCCCTTTTTCTTTCTTTTCTTTTATAAAACACATACACATGCAGGCACATAGTTTCATGAAAATTCATTAATCCATGACATTTAAAGATTCTGTCTGATAGGTGTCTGGAGCAGAGGCCGGCTGCGTACATCAATAGCTTCTTAGTCTGGCACTCTGTCAATATGTGTGGGCCTCAGTAACAGCCCTTAAATGCAGTGCCTGTAACTGTCATGCTCTTAGCATGTCAGTAAGTGTCGGAATGAGCAGATATTAGCACGTCAGGCCCTTTTGTGACTGACAATACTTTCAGAAACAAAACACTTAGAAGAAGATAGCTTTACCTCTTTGCCTTTGGTTTGTTTTCTGTTTTTTCAACTGTTCTTTATCTGATGGGGTTCAAGTGTTTCAATGAAATAACTATCTTGCAAATAATCTGTTACCAAACAGGATAGTAACAGGAGTGTTAGGCACCCATGTATTTTACTTAGCTAAACCGTGGGTAAACCTTTATTTCAACAGAGAAATGGGTTACTATTAAAATTGGCCTGGCATCTTAGTATTGGATTATGCAGCATGGAGAAAGTCATATTGAAAACATATGCAAATATTTGCTTTGTACCTCACGGAGAGAAAGAGGTTGCAAAGAATGGATAATGGTGAGGAAACAATTACTATTACTTTGCTTAAAATCCCTCTTTCTTGAGATGAGGGGATTTTAATACACAGTTGCCCAGATTTCCTACATAGCTGGAATAGTCAGTGACTGTGCTAGCTGGAGGTTATAGCAGTATACAGTCCAAAATATCTGAAGGGTAACTTGCTGCAGAAGCCAGCATTAGCCCCTTAGCAGCGTAATGACTACTTCATAACAAGACAAGATTAGAACAAATGCTTTTCCAGCCCAGGATCCTGTTACTCATGATAGTCAACCAGATGCCGATAGGAGACTCCTAAGCAGAACACAACTGCATAAGCCCTCTTCTGTTTGTGTTCCCAGGCAACTGTCACTGATAATGGGAGTTGCAGTACAGAACTAACCTAACTGTCCTAACTGGCAGTCCTCAGTATGGTTTATGAAAGCAAATTCCACAATTTAACTCTGTGTTGTAAGTAGGTGAGAGTATTATGAGAGAGGGAGGAAAAATCCTACTTGTCCATTTTCATAGGTTGCATATTTAGATTTCTCAGTCTGAATCTAGGAAAAAATAGAATTTTAGCACATAAGCTTTGGAAATATAGGTTCTGCAAGAAGAGTAAATATTCAGTCTACTGGATAAAGCCTTATCCTGAGAAGGAAGGGTCCTTTTTTCTTTATTGGAGGAAGAGTGAGGGTGATTTTGCTATGGAAGTAAAAAGGAAAGGGGGAGGAAATTCAATAAGCAATAATCCCAGAAGTTGATTTGATGATAGAAGAAGAATTTACCACCAATTGAACATAAGGGAAGCCGAGAGCAAGAGATATGCAGAATATGTTACATTGATTACAGAAAACAAGCAAAAAAGTAGGGGGTTGAGGCCAAGAACAATTTTACCTAGGATGTTAAGAGTTGCATACACTAATGTACATAAAGTAAGGACATCTTGAAAGTGTTTTGTAATAGGCCTGTGTGAATTGTACCTGCAGGCACTTCATTTTTATTACACATAAAAGTGTGGGCAATCTGATTTGACCTAATGCTTCAACTTAGTAAGAATTATTTCAATGCTTACACTGTACTCTTTGTACATGTGCAGACAGTAGTCTTACTGGCTCAGAGTCTGGCTGTTGCCAGACCACCTCTTCACTCATGGCATCACTTTTGAAGGGCTCTTTCAACAAAGCTTTGATTGAAGTAACATGTCATTGGAAATTGAACACCGTTCTTTTGGATTCTCATTAGTCTCACAGGCCCTCTGTTCCCATAATGTGCTTAACTGAGTCATTGGGCTGGAGGAAGTTACTATGTTATAGAAGCACCAAAACTGGATTATTTGTCCAAGGGTGTTAAATTTTACCCCAAACAGATCCCCCCTCAAGTACAGGGTCAAGCTAATTCCACTCAGTAATCACGTTTTAAACCCAATTAATTCATCCATTTTGCATACTTAGTCCTCCAAGAAAAAGAGTTGAGCAAAAAGCAACCCATTCCATTGCCAATGCTATAGAACACACCCCTGAAACTTTAATTAGCTGTAGTAGCCAAGCAATTCCTACTGCTGCTTGCATGGCCAATCAGAAAGGGGATAATGATATGAATATTCACTCTAGGAGCAAAATACTAGGTTCCTTGGGGCAGGGACTCTTTATTCTAAAAACAATGGCCATTCCAGTAATAATATGCTGCTAAATAGATGAAGAGATTTGACTGAGTTAGTAGCTGACTGGATTGTGGCAGTAGTCTGAGTGCTGCAGTGAAAAGGCTTGTCAGTACTGCAAGTAACAGTCCTCCTACTAGAGGAGGTCTCTGTAGATTGCCAAAGCGGACAGGAAGAATTAGGAGGAAGAAGCTTCAATATTGCAAACAATATAAAGAGAAAAATTTATCCCAAAGGGGATGAGATAGCTTCATCCTTAATGGTATTTAGTTGGTCAGTGAAAACATTTCATTTCCACTAACAAGAACATTCTAGGCAGCTAACCACAGCTAAATGTAAACTAAAATATAACGTCATAATCCAAACATAAAAGAAAAGTAATTAAAAACATACTGGCATTCTTATTCTATTTGACTTTTAATGATTTTTAATATGTGCCTGAAGATTTTAACTCTGCTCCGTTTGATTTAAATCTTCATTTTTAATTATTGTTTCATACTATTTTGAGTTCTGTTTTGCAAACCACTTTTTCGGGAGTCATTGTTACAGCTGAAAAATGATACGAAAATACTTGTATAAATATGGATCAAATAAAATAAAGATACTGTAGGACCTTATATTTAGACATTGTGTATCAGTGTCCATTGTTGGGGAAATTAAAGAAGAATTAATTGCTTACCATACTCATAGATTTCCTAAAGATATCTTTCTGTCAGTATTGGAAATGGATGGTACATCTGCATATATATGTTACTTGGCAAAATTTTGGTTTTGATTTAGTATAATGTGTCAAACAAGCCACTGTAATTGGTAAGTCTTGGTTTTGGCTTAGCATGAGGTTTAAATCCAGCCAGTTGTGGCTTATTTCGGATTTTTTATACATACAGCACCATTCCAGTACCTTATAGAACTAAACTTATGAAAGAAACAATTCTCCTACATGCTGTTCATGATTTAGGTCTTTTCCCCACTATTATCTTAGGTGGTGGTGGTGGTTGTCAGCTTCAGTAATATTTTGGGCTGGTGTTTATTCTTAAGTTCACAAGGATCGTAAAGATCCCTTTCTGCAATTGCTGGAACTGTGGAGCATTCTCCCATCGTGGTCATGGTCTCTGCCTTGTGTCTTGATGAAGGACCCGTTATTGCTTCATGTCTACATTGTCAGGTTTCATGAAAGAAGGCTACTGAAATCATTCCTCAGGTCTTAAGGTAACACTTTGAGAGCAGACTTTGAAAGCAGCCAATACTTTAGCTTCTGTTCCCTCAGTGAGGAAGCTTTCCTCCCCACTTTGCTGTTCAGAAATGCCTACCCAACATACCTGGAAAGGCTACGGTAGCATAAGTGGGAATCAACAAGGAAGTCTTACTTGAGGAAGTAGAAATAGCAGAAACATTTGGTGAAAGTGACAATGTAATGCTAGAACCTTGATCTTAATGTAAAACTGGTAATATTGGAGTTCTTAATCTTAAAGAAAAATAAAACCTAGCATAGTCAAACAGATTTTGAATTTCAGGAAAGCGAATTTTAATAAACTTTGAGCAATGATAAGTAGGATACTGTAGCAAGAGAAGCTAATGGGTAAAGGAATTCAAGACAGTTTGTAGGTCCTAAAGGAAGAAATATTAAAAACACCTTTGCAAACTATTCTGATGAAGAGGAAAAATGGAACACACACAAAGCTACACGTACAAAAGCCAATGTGTTTGCAGTAAAAACATAATGAAGATCTTTAAAAAAAAGCATACATATAGGAATTGAAAGGGATCCAGATCTTAAAGGCAGATAGGTAGCCCAGAACTCTGGTAACAAAAAGGTGTAAAAGGGGGATTGGAGGATCCAACAAATCAGTTTGACCAGTCGATCTGATGCTGGTACCTAGGTAGATACTGCAACAGATCACAAGAAGATCATTCTGTAAGCACTTGGAAGACTATGGAGTAATTTCAAAAGTTAGCATAGAATCAGGAACAGGTTTTGTTCAACTAATACTATCACATGTTTTGATCAGGTAACTTTCTTTAGCAAAGCATTTGACACATGCTGATTAACAAGCCAGCTAAGTAACCCAATTTTAAAATGATCAAAGAGATCATTCCATGGGCACCTTGAAAACAATGTCATAATTATCAAATTTAGCATGAATTTGACAAGAACAAATTTTGTCAAACCATCTTTTTTTTTTTTTAATCAAATAGCTTCCTTATTAGGTTGTTGAAATGGTGTAGACATAACACAGGCCAAGCATTTGCAGATTACCCCAGGACAAGCTCATTAACAACTGGCTAAGTGTAAGTTGGATGGTATAAAAATTAGGTGTCTTAGTATTATTAACCAGATTTTCCACATTCTATACCTGTGTATCAAAGAATTCCTTATGAAATTAGAGGTATCAGGTAAGGTGCCACAGAATAAGGTGCTTCTTACTCTTCAATATTTTCATTAATGATTGGATTATGAAATGGAGTCCTTATCAAATGTACAGATAATACAAAATTGGGCAGGATAACTAATACCCTCGAAGATAGAAATAAAACTGAAAATGATTTTGATAACATGAAGAAATGGGCTGGTAGTAACAGAATGAAATTTAATAGATACAAGCGCAAAGTTCTTCATTTAAGGAATAAAAATCAGTCAGATGCACAGGTATAGGATGAAGGAACCCTGGCTGGTGATGCTGACTTGTGAAAAAAATCTTGGAATAGTGATTGCAAACTAAATATGACTAAAAGCGTGATTTGGTTTCATAGAAGGCAAATTAAATGTTATGTTGCATCAACATACGTTTAATTTTCAAGGAGTCTTCTGGGGGGAGATATGGCAAGTTCCTTGGAACCTCTCCGGATAAGGAGAGGACGGGAGGTTACCCATATGTGCTCTGGATGGCTACTCGCGAGGAGACCACAGGACAGCAGTTTTCCATGGGTTTGAGAACCAGGAGATGAAAGGATCAGCCATCTTGCTTGCAGCCATGGCAGAGTCTTTTAAAGGATACTAAGTTTGCAAGCCTCACATTCTAATCACTTTTGGAAATTGTCTTATAACTATCTTAAAGCTATTATAGACCTTTGGAATGACAAGTTTGAAAAGTAATTGGATGAGTTTATCTCCAACTCTGAACAGAGGAAAAATTATAAGTTCAAGAACTTAAAGAATTTGAAATAATCAGCAAAAAGCTAAATAAGATTTTGATCTAAAAAAGTTATAAATGGATTAAGGATGCAGATAAATTTGGAGTATTGACTTTTACTAGAAGATTTTGGAATTAACTATTTAAAAAAAGCTGCTCATGGGAAACAGAATTATTTTGGCTATCCTGGCTATTGTAAGTCATAATAAAGATGAGTTACTTTATGATTTTAGAAACTGGACAACAGAGGAGACAAAGATTCTAGGTAGAAAGAAAAAAAAAATACAAGCCTGTTCTTGATGTCAGTTAATACTGGAGCTTACAAAATGACACAAAACATAACATTGGAAACATTAAAGGAGATCTTTGAAGAATGGAGCTAGAAATTAGTAACCACATATATCAACACTGTCAGTAATGATGTCTGCTTCTGTAGATAGACTATGTCCAAAAGATGTCAATGAAGGAATGACAGATGTGGAACAAATTTTCTCTGACAAGACATTAAGTACCAAAAGTAGAACTGCAAATGACAGGCCAAGAGAATTATTTGGAAAAGGTTGCTTTACTGGATATATAAAAGAAACTGGCTGAAGTTTTAAAAATTAAAACGGAAATACAAATGATAAACCAAGAGAATGACCTGGAAAATATTTTCTTATGGAATCTACAAAAGAGGCTTGCCTTGAAGAAATCTGTTTGATGGGATAAAGACGAAATCAAATGCTATGAATATTGATTTAATTAAAGATTAAGACTGTTAAAAGTAAAAGAAATGAATATAATGTTGCTTTATTTGATCAAGGTTAAAATAAGACCTTTTTTGCAAAGTTCTGGCAATCCTTTATGGAGTTTTTGCTGACACCAGGATTGAAAAGTTGATGCTTTATGGATTTGTTTATAGATGAGGGACGGAATATGGGATGAAGAGATATCTGTTTGTAAGCTTATAGGGGGTGAAAAGTAGAGTTACTAAATTTGTTTATACTTGTGTTGAAGGTGGGAAGTCACTTCTTTATATATTCCCTTTTTTTTCTTTTTTTCCTGTACCTTTTTTTTCTTTTTTCTTCTCTTTCTCTAAGTTTAGTTAGAGAAATTTACACAGGAAATTTACACAGCCTGTTACACTGCTGAGTCAGATATCTGACCACAACTTTTGCTGTAATGCTCTAATACCTCACTTAGGTCCACATTACCAACCTGATATGCTAGGTCTTATGTAGAGGGCCTGTGTTTTGATGGAGATGGCTTGTCAGGGATGAGGCAAATAACACTCTGGACAGGGTACAAAAGCTTCATATGACAGCTTGGGACTAGGATTTGTAGCAAACATGTAGTCTACATTTTGGAAAGTTATGGTTGCTGAAGTACTGATCCACTGGAAATGCTTACACTTTATCCAGGATGTCCTGTTTTATGTTCACAGTTGTTATAATTCACTTTAACTAAATCAGCTTAGCAGCTCTAATGCTAAAGAAAAATTAAGGGAAGCAGGTTAAAGTCTGAGACTTATTGTTTCTAAATGACAGTATAGTCTCTTGTCCATAGCCAAGTCTTTCTTAGAGTTCAGTGGCAGCAAACGTGTCCAAAAGAGTTGTTAAGAAGAGGAGGTCATGAGATGCAAACAAGAAAGCTTCATGATATGCTCAGGAAAGAATTTCACTTGCAAACAACACCAAAGGAACTCAGAATGCAGTCATAAATCTACAGAGCAGGATGTTTCCTCCAGTTGTTGCCTAATTATTTCTGGAGAAGTCCTGATCCTGCCAGCTCTTGAATTCCAGCATGACTCTGACTTTGCTTCAGCAGCGTCAGTTGCCTCTACTATCTTGGACCAGGGGCAAGAGCAGATTCCAGTACATCATAATCTCCAGCTGTGTTCTCTTTTGGAGAGGTGGTGTCTCAAGCTGTGTTGACCCTGTTGACATTGTATATTTGAGAAAGTATACAAAAAGACTTTGTCAGAGCTCTCATTAAGAGCTCTTAAACTTAGTAAACTCAATGGCCAAGGGATAAGAATACTCATCTTGGCTGAAAAACAGAAAGCAAGAGTAGGATTAAATGGTAATTTTCTCAATAGGGAAAATAAAAGTGGAATCCCTGAAGGATCTATATTAAACCAATGCTTTTTAACTTGTTTATAAATGATTTTGACGTAGGGGTCATGGACATGTCTTGGTTACCACAACACAAAGATGCCTACTATTTGCCAAGGATATATCCTCACAATGAAGCCTCTATTTCAGTACAGCCTGCTGCTGTGGCAGGCTGAAGTTAAGCTAAGGTGTTCTGATATGAAACAAGTGTTTTACATTCTATGACAGGAGAAATCCTCCCATGTGTATAACCACCCTAACCAAACAGTCGCCAGTGGTCACCAAGATAACTTGTTCAGTATATTGTGCGTAGAAGAATATTGACCCTGATCTGTCTCCCCCCACCCAAAAAACCCCCCAGAAAAATATGAAGGGAGCAATTTGCAGTTCATTTTCCGGCTGGTAGATAATGCTAAATGGGATTCTTCCAGTTGCTGGTCTGAAACTGTAAGATAAGATAAGATAAGATAAGATAAGATAAGATAAGATAAGATAAGATAAGATAAGATAAGATGTATAGAGAGAGAGAGAGGAAGGGATGCTGATTTGCCCCTTACTAAGGCATGGTAAAGGTAATCTGTGGAGAATCATACTGATATTCTTTCCTCCCAACTTAAGAAAAGAAAAAAAAAAAACATTCCTGCCAATGTGGAAAATAGCCCTTGGGGAAAAGTGGTAAACTAGTCAAGTTTGCAGAGGACACTAAAATATTTAAGATGGCAAAAACCCAAAGTGATTGTGATAAACTACAGGGATTCTCTTTAAACTAGATAAATGGTTAACCAAATAACAAATGAAATTCAATTTAACTACAGTGAAAGCTCATTTTAATGGTCATTTGCATCAGTTTATATCATTTGTGTAATGCTGTTATTACATAAATTACAAAATAGGAGTAGTATTTGGCCAATTGCATGCAATATCCATTACATCAAGGTCTGATAAATCAGGGTTTCATTGTAACTGCAAAGTGATGCACATTGAGGCAAGAACTCTACCTTCATGTGTACATTAGGAAAAAGAACATGGGATCATAGTGGGATCATAGCTCAAGGAAGGAGTCAACTTAATGTGCAGCAGAGTTTTTTTCTTTATTAATTGATTGCAAAAAATAATACATATTTATTAATATATGTGCAGGACATATATTCATAAATATGTACACATATATAGAAGTTCTACATAAGCATTTCAGTGAACAATAGCCATATTTCATCATGATCATCCATAGTTAATATACATTGATAACGAAGTCATTTGTAAGTTGCTAGTAATTTCAGCTCTGCAGACCATTTAGTAGTTGGGCCTATGTTTATCTTTCCAATACTGATGCATAGTCATCACTCTATCCTTAGGACATGGAGAATCCACTCTTTTTGTCCAGATATTACTTTTTTTGTGATGAAAACATAATTCAAAAGGATATGTACATCTAAAAGTATTAAATCTTGCCTCAGAGTTTAACTAATAACTTCCTACCCAAATAGAATAGTTATAGGACATTGTACAAACATTTGAATTCATAAAGCATTAATTTCATTGCATCTCAAACATCCTGACAATTTACTCAAGCCTTTATGATATAAATGCAATGGAGCCCAGTATATCTGAAATACTTTTTCTTGTTGAATTGTAAGATCTGTTGAAGCTTTTGATATTGATGTTAACCCTTCTTCCCATTGTATTGGCAAAATCAGAATCTATCATTCTTTTATGCCATTCACCCATTAGAATTTGAAAAAGGCAAATTTCGTATTAGGGGTTATTAGGAAGGCAATTGAAAAGAAAACTACTAACATTGTAATCCCTTTATACAAATCTATGGTATGCCTGTGCCTGGAATACAATTCCCATCACCACTTTACCAAAGGAAAAAGTGTAAAAAGTGCAAAAGAGAATAACTAAAATGGTAGGTGGGTTCAGTACACTCCTCTTTGAGAAATAGCTAGAATGTTTGCGAACCTTTAACTTGGAAAAATGGCAGTTGAGGGGGACTTGTAAAACATACACGACATGGAGAAATTGTTCTCCCTCTCTCAAAACAGTGAGAGCATGGAGCATCCAAGCTGATTAGAAGGTGATTTTTTAAAGATTAAAAGAAGCAGTTTTTCATATAATGTAAAGATATGGAAATGTCTGTTAAGTTGCATGGCTTTAATAGACAATGGAATAAATTCCTGGAAGACAAGAATAAGACTTCTTTGAACTATGGATTTTGAGGTGGTCACTGAGAGTGCCTCCCCCCAAGTCTTGCTGTGCTGCTTCATCATAGCAGGGTGGTGGTTCCTGGGGGCAGGGGGGAATAAGCAAAGAACACTGGGAGTGTATGCCAAGAATATATATTCCCAGAAAGGTCATCCAAAAGTGTGAAGGTCATGCCAGCTACTTAGCTAAAGCAAGCAGGCTCCTACATTGGGCAGCAGTGATATAGAAAGATGATCACTTTGGTGACAACGGCCAAGGCATCAATTCATACTGCACATGAAAAGGCAATAGCAAGCCACACAGATAGAAAGCTTAAAATGATTGATGATATGGACTCCTGAGGTTGGAGGCGCTCAACATGCTACTGAGGAAGATCTACCAATCTTTCAGAATACTAATGGCATTTATGACATGGCTAGATTAAAGCCTTCAGGAAATCTAGTTGCTGATGTTGCCATACAGGAAAGCAAATCCAAAGCTGCAAATATAGAATTATATTTGGAATATGGAATGTAAGAAGTGTGAACACAGGAAAGCTCAACATATGCAAGCAAGATGTGCTGCTTGTGATTGAAGACTAGAATGCCAAAGTTGGAAATATTAAGGAGGAAAATGTATTGTATGGCCTACAAAACCAAAATGAAGCAGGAGAACGTGCCACTCCAACAATTTCTTCATAATTGACACTATTTTCAAACAGCCAAAAATGCCTGTATAATTTGGATTTCACCAAATGCGGTACATAGCAATAAAATTGACTATATTATTGCTAAGAGAAATGGAGGAGTTCAGTTATAGTATCAAAGACATAGCCAGGTGCTGACTGTGGAACAGATCTCATATGCAAGTTTCATGTTAAGCTAAAGAAGCCAACTAGTTTCCAAATATGATCTTGAGTATATACCCACCATTTTAAAGGAGAACATCAGAAATCACTTTGAAGTCCTGAATCTGTAAATAAGGAAACTCTTCCAAAAGATCTCTGAATTCAGAAGGCAGTTCCAACCTCAAACTGGTTTGCTAAAGGACACTAATCGATTTGTTTCATTAATTATAAAAAGGCTTTAAATGTGTTGATTATGTAAAGTTTGTGGAATGTGCTTAGAAAAAATGGGAATCCCAGAACATCACGTGCTCATGAAAACCCTATGTACGGATCAGGAAGCCACAGTACAGACAGAACATAGTGAAACAAACTGGATCCAGGTTAGCAAAGGAGTAAGCTGTACACTCTCTCCTTATTTATTCAGCCTATATATTAAGGGAAGCTGGATTGGAAGAAAATTAGCATGGTTTTAAAATCGAACATCAGTAACCTGCAGTATGCTGATGACACTACTTTGATAGCTGTAAATGCTAAGAATCGCAAGCTCTAGTAATAAAAGTCAAGAAGCACAGTGAAAAATAGGACTAAATTTAAAGAAATCAGAACTAATGACAACAGGTACAACAACCAGCCTTAGACCTGATAACAAAGATATTGAAGTGGTAGATAGCTTCTGCCTTTTACAATCAACCATCAATTGTAAAGGAACAAGCACTTAAGAAATATGCCACAGACTAGCACTGGGGTAGAGTAGCCATGAAGACCTTGAAAAAAGCAGTCAGTTTGCTGTGATGTGTGTATACATACAAAGATCAAAATTGTGCAGGCAATTGTGCATGCTGAGACTCTGTGGAAGCAAAAGTTGGACTTTGAAGAAGCAGGATAGAAAGAATATGGATGCTTTTGAAATATGCTGGAGAAAACTCCCGAGAGTTCCATGGACAGTTAAGAAACCAAACTAATGGATCATTGAACAAATCAATCCAGAGTTCTCATTTGAGGCACAAATGACCACAAAAGTATCATGCTTCAGACACATTATGTGAAGACATAGCTCTCTGGAGAAGGCTCTGATGCTCAGAAAGGTAGAAGGAAAGAGACGAAGAGAAAGACCAAGAGCAAGGTGGGTGGACTCAGTTACAGTGATGATGGGTGCACTGTTGGAAGACCTGAAGGAACAGGTTAGGGATAGATCATGGTAAAAATTTATCTATGTGGTTGTTAAGAGTTGACACCAACATGATGGCACATAATCAACTAAGAGTAGTATAGACTACAAAAAGATCAGATAAATCTTACCTGCACCAAATAAAGAGTGCAGTGTCCTTTGAGGCAATGATCAGCAAGCAGAAGCTTTCATACTCTTTGTGTATGATATGAGTGGATGATGGTCTAAAACAAATAACTATGCTTGGTAATTAGAAGAATAGGAATGCAATGGGCAGAATGTTCTTGGAAGAGCTACAGATTATTGCTGGAGACAGTGCAATATGGTGAGCTTTTGTCAGACAGTCTTAAGGAGAGACCTAACTAATTCTTTTATTCAAAAGCTTGGCTTTTTAAAACTCTGTGTCACTCTATACCAGTAAAAATTTCAGATTTTTACTCTTTCCCACCAGGTAAGTTAACATGCTATATAGTATGTTAGTATGTACTACATAGTATGACTACAGGTTTCAGTATGTGGCAGTGCAGGACAGAAACAGACTTGTAAATTTTGTAATTACTGATTGAGACATTCACAACCTTCAAAACTAGAGTTGCTTGCTATATTTCTATTTTACTTCAATTTTTTAAATGATGCAAACTCTGGGAGCAAGTAAGGAAGTGGTGATTTAGGCAGTAGATTTACTGCAACTGAAGTCTTGGATTGAGCTAAATCAGATAAAAGGCAGATAATGAATCTCAGATCGTGTATATTTAGATTTAAAAAGATTTGTCTCATGCTTACATTTCTGCTCTTAGAGATATTCAAGGCTTTTCCTGATCTATGTGTGAATGTTTTCCTTATCAAAAAATGGCAATGTATTGCTGGAACATTTGTATGCATACTCTGTTTTAATGCAGGGAGATCTCTTTTTAATTGCTTTTGCTGTTAAGTTTGAATTTTACATTGTCATGCACTGTTTTCCAGTTTTAGGCACCAGGTTTAAAGGGAGAGAAGCCTTGGCTATTTGTTCTTTACAGGTAGTCCCCGGGGTTAAGAACCCCTGGTTTACAGATGACCCATAGTTAAGAACAGAGCCTACTGTAGCAAAATTCGAGTTAAATACACAATTATTCAAGTTAAATACACAGTGGTTTGAGTTAATTACACAATACTACTTATATAGTATTATACAATACTACTGTTCCAGCTTCAACTTCAAATTCAACTTAAGGACAGACCTTGGGAAGGGAAGTTGTTCTTAAACTGGAGAATACCTGTATTTCTGTTTTGATCAATTTTGTTCTTTTTAAAATATATTTGGCTGTTGCTCAACAGCCTATTTTATATCCCACTTCAGAAACAAGAGAGTTCTTTTGGTTGCAGATCCAAATCTGTTTGGGGTTTATTCATCATTGTAAGTGTGAGATAATAACAGGTATTCAGAACACATCAAAATATCCTACCCCTCATCATTTTCCTTTGTAATGCTAGATTTGAGAACATTTTAGGAACTTTCTTGAAACATCTTCATCAACTCTAAACAGTCAAATTAATATTAACCATACTAGTCAGCATTTATAAGCTTTAATGTTCACTAACATAGATAGTGGATATTATAGGAAGACACATTGACATTTGTTAATTGGAAATAATGAATGGAAGGCTTAACTATATTAATATTATAGTTTAACTATATTAGTATTCTATAGCTTAGCTATATTAGTATTATAGTTAACTGACATGGAGAACTTGTAGAGTTTTTAGATCTTAAGTGGCCTGACCAGAAAATTGAAGCCAAGGTAGTACTATATTGACAAAATTTAGAAACAGGAGATTGCCTTGAGCTTATAGCTTTCTTGTGACCTTTAGTATTCCCAGACAAACAAAATCAGCCTACTTTTTAAGTTTTTTCAGCTTCCAACATCCTAAGTATGCACACCTTCAGCATTTCCTCCCACCCCACCATCATAATGATTAGACTCATTAACTCTTGGGGCTGCATAACAGCCCCTGACTCTGCACTGGGTCTTGTGCTGTGTGCTGCAGTCAGCAAGCTTGCATTTTTGTGTAATATATTTCTATACTGATTATCTTCTATTGAGTTCTTCAAGCCAACAGAGATCCTAGATTATATTAGAAGAGCTAAGTAAAGCGATTAAGGCCTCTTTGCTCCAATCACACCAAATTTTGTTTCCACTTTAGAGGCATACTTTAGGATCATATTGGTAAGTGAATGGGCAGTTACTCAGTCATGTTTTCCCATTAGCACTAATTAAGTTTTAATCAACTTCTTTAAAACTAAGTTCACAATAAAAAAAATATTTTCAGATTCAGTAAAGAAAAAAAAATTTCAAACAAGAGCAATATTCTATTTATTATTTTATAATGAGATAAATAAATGTTGCTTTTAAAACATTGTTTAGCAAGATTAAGATTAAAAATGTTTGGCAAGCATTTTTTTTTAACTTATGAGGTAGGAACATTGCTAAATACTCCTAAGTTCCAATCATCATCTAGAAAATCTAGCAAAACAGAACATGGCACAGGTGTTTTAAACAATAATCTAGTGGTCAAAATATTTAATTGTGAGAAGGACAGATGTACCAACTCATTACAATTTACCTGTTCAGGTAAACATTTCAGTGTAATTTTCAAAATCAGCATATCCAACTCTGAGAGGTATTTAATTATCAAAACTGAGAAGTGCAGTACCTTCAAAGATACTTAAAGTTGAAACTTCTGTCAATAGAGGTCCATTTGTATGTTATTGTGATATTGAAATACATTTGCAGATCTTCATTTCATGTTCATTCTAGTTCAGCCTTTTGAATGGCTGTATTTTACAAATCAGTTTGTGGTTTTTAACATCTTTCTGTACAAAACGCTTTATTTTGGCAAAGTATGAAAAAATGAAGTACATTTACTCTTGCTCACATATGAAACAGTCACAAATGTTTTATCATTTGTTCAGAATAATTTGTGTTCCATAATCTGTTTTGTGTTCTCTTTCTCCCAATCATCTATCTTATAGCTTGATGGAGAAAATAGCAGGGCTATGCAATACTTCAGATTCCATTCCAGAAAGGTGCCTCACTGTGTATCAGGGCTTAAACACAGCATCTATCTGCAACTCTTTAAAGCAGCTACAACTTTTCCCAAGATCTGACTGTTACAGACAGGTGCTATGTCCATGCCCCATGCATTCCAAAGCTACTTTTTTGAATTGCATCTAAAGTCCTGCACAGATGGAAAAAAATATTATTAGTGTTTTTTATCTCCCCACCTCCCCCCCCCCCCAATGTTGAAAGCGACAGGGCAAATTGGCTGGAATGGAACTCCTTTCTGTTCATTTAACATAAAATGCAGGATTTAATCAGTATTGTTTATTTCCTTTTCCCTGTTTTTTTTCTAAAACTAAAAGTGAAAGCCTATAACATTAGTCTTATTGGCAAACCACCTGTTGATTTACAACCTAAAATCTTTTGGCAACTCATTCTTTACTCTATCTGGTTGCAAACAATTGAATAGCTGATATTTGTGTCCCATCAGAACCTCTTAGCATCAAGCCTTAGGTGCAGAGAAAAAAAATGGATAACTGCTCATCTAAAGAGAACTGAGTTCAAAGCAAGATTAAATCAGAAATGAAAAGAATTTGGCAGAAACAGAACATTCCTTTGTTGATATTTGTCAGCTTTACCTGATCACCTTATGAAACTTGGCATGTAATTTACAGACTGTTTAAGGGGACTTATTTCCTGAAATCCATCAAGACACATTAAAATATGGCTGATTTGGAGTTACTTTGGATTGATTAGGGAAAAAAATGCTGATGATGCAGCAGTTGTAGTGATGGGACTCTGAGGTATACAGCGATTCATATCTGAGAGTGCTTATAATCTTTTTGGCAGTGGGAGAGGCAGTACAGAGACTGGAGGGTAAGAGAGGCAGAGTTTTTTTGACTGATCGATTATGTGCCATCAAGTCATTGTCGACTTTTAGCAACCACATAGATAAAGTTTCTCCATGATAAACAGAGTTAGCAGAAAGAAAATAATTGCGAGTGGGATTATACATATTTCAGCTTAACTTCAGTAACAGAAAAGTTGAGGGACTTAACTGTACTGAAACATTTGAAGGGTTATAGTCTCAGATCTGTAGATTAACCTGTATAATTATTTTGCAGTGCTGGTATATTCTGTGGTATACCTCAGAAACTGAGTGATCTGAAAGAGAAATGCATCTTTTAAACATACAAACTAGTTCATTGTATTTCTGCATTTTTTTAACATTCAGTTTGTAATACATATAAGGCTGTGTTGCTTTCCGTTTTAAAATTTCAAAATTACTGCTTTCGTGAGAGCAATCAGTATGGCTTCCCTTAAATTGATAAGGCCAGGCAATTTCTCTGTATGAGTATATTAGCCTTGTGGGAATGGAAAAAGTATTTTACCTAATCTTGTTGATGCTGTTCTGTATAGAACTTGTATTTGTTGCTGCTTTGAGATTTTTTTTTAAAAAAAATTTATTTGTTTTCCCCTTGTTTCTGGCCTAATTAATTTTATAAGTCTTCCCTATGGACATAATTTATATGACAGATGACTTGTACTAACAGTCACTGATGTGGTATGAAAGTCTTTGTTTATGGTAAATTTAATGTGTTCCTGCATTCTTTTCCTCTGAAAACTCTGATCTATTCTTTTCTGTACTTTCCTCATTGCCCAATAAGGATGATTTTTAAACTATTTTGTTGGTAGGATTTTAAAAAAGTAAACAAGAAAAGTACATTGCTCTATCTATGTAATTTTAGTTTAGATTTTAAAAATGTTGTGAATGACATAGAATCCAGCTGCGAAATCAGATGTTATGTCATTACTCTTCCATCTCATGTGTTACAAATGGGAAATGTTTCTCTGCTTTTTAAATTGTTGGCCAATGTCAAGAAGCATCAGATATAAAACTGGGTGGAATAGGAAATCTGCTCAGAAGGAAAATATTTCTTTATGAAAATCTTACCAAAACTAAGAACAATGCTCCCTTTAATCCCAAAGAAAGGCAGTTTTGACCTAGAAAAACAATTGATTATGTATTCTCCAAGTATTAGCTTCTTTTCTATTTAGCGTTTCTAAGCTGTCTCTCAAAGCTTTAGTGATCCTGGAGATCATATGTTCATTCAGCTAGCACAAGTGTCTACAACGACTTCTACATCGCTTCAGATCTAATGGTGTCTTGGGAATTTGTTTTAAAGACAAGAGGTCAGTCTGGCTTGCTCAGTTCATTTCAAGCCAAAGTTTAGCCTGGGCAGTGATGTTACAGCCAGAAAAGGAATAAATTCTTCAATCCAAATCCAGATTCTTCAATCTCAAACACATCTCCTGATGCTAGGGAAGATCATGAACAACTCAGTGGAGTTAGGAGATCTTGGAAGATTTACCAAGCCCTCACCTCCACTGTATTTGAGCCATGCCCTCTTTGATTTGGGTATGACATGACTTGAATGAAACAAGTAAGCGATGATAGACTGACAAGAATATGGATGAAGAATTTTTCTGGGTTTGCAATTTCACATGAATCAACCTAATTAAACTTCTGTATTATTAATGTTTTACAATATTTACCTGACAGGCAGATAACCCTGAATTTAGAATTATCTTTCCTCTTGCAAAGACTGGTTAGAAAGAAATGATAAACACAGAAGAAAATCTGGTGTAATGAAGGTACTTCTCCACCATGTCAACTTTGCGCTTGTCAACCTGTTTAATATCTCTATGAAGCCATTAGGGAGACATAATCCAGTAGTTTAGAGTTAGATATCATCAATATGCTGATGATACCCAATTATACATCTCCACTCCAGGGTGAATGGGAGATGTGATAGAAATCCTGCAGACTCTGAGTGCCTGGATATGAAAAACAGGCTCAGATGCAATCCAGGCAAAACTGAGTGGCTATTAATTCAGAAGACAATTCATTCTGAGGTGATAGCATCTTTGGCTATTGATGGGTTGTGCAGGCCCACACCTGGTAGTCCTCTTGGGATTCATTTTTCCTGCTGGAAGAACATGTGGAAGCTATAGCCAGGAGGACCTTTATTCAGCTTTAGCTGCTGCATCAATAGGTGCCTTACATAGAACAGAACAGACTGAGGATGGTCACTGATGTGCTTGTTATCCCTTAGCTCTACTGCTGTAATTCACGCTACATGGAGCTTCTGGAGATCACCTGGAAATGGCATCTGGTGCTGAAGGAAGCTGCCTTTGTGCTTATAACAGTGGTGTGGTGGAAATTGCACTGGCTACTGTTCCCCCCCCCCCAAATGTAACTTAAACTGCTGATTAAGACTTATAGAGCCTATAAGTCTTTAAGCTTGAAGCCTGAGTTCTTGCAAGACTGCCTATCCCACATTGATTTTGCCTGCTCAATCTGAGAACAATAAAGAATGCCTGGTGAAGGCCCATACATGAATAGGTACAACAGAAGAGAACTTAGAGGTGGGCATTCTTGGTGGCTTTCGTTTCTCTGGAACAGCTTGACTGCCAAATGACAGTGGCTATAGTTTTATGAATTCTGGAGACTGGTCAAGACTTGGCTTTTTTGGAAGTTTTGGGAGACTGAATAATTTCATGTGGTTGGCTCTAGAATGTGAGGATGCTGCCAAATGATTATTGTTTTATTTTATCAATACTAAATTATGATTATTTATTTTTATTATTATATACTGCTTAGAGTCCTATTGTATTTAAGTGATATGTGAATCATATAAATAAAGTCCAGATGAAATCAATCCTGCAAATTTCCCCCTTTTACAAACTGTAAAGAGACTCCTTTAAGTGCATTGGTAGACCCCTTCTTCAAAGAAATCTCCATTAAAAAAAATTTTTTATTCTTCATTAAAACGAGCTGCTACAAATCAGGCTAAGCCTCCTGAAACGTATCGTTTATCCAACTTAGATGTTTTTGGTACTTCTTTGAAGGACATCTGCCTTCAGCACTTCTCTAGGAAGGTGCTTTGAGCCTTCCTGCCCAAAGTCCAGAAATATACAACTTTTTAAAAAGTATGCTGATTTTAAAACACAGAGGGTACATGTAGTCTTATGCATGTAGAAGGCTTAATGATTAATGTTGTTATTAAACCAGTGAAGCTAAATCTCTACATATAGAAAGGACTTTGTTGGGGAAAGGGATGCACAAAAAAAAAAAAAAAAACCCCACAGGAACAGTTAATATAACTAAATTAGTTACTTATTACCTCCTTAGATAATAAAGTTTCAGAACATGGTAGGAGCTGCAATGAGGTTAATTGGACAGAGATCATCTAGCTTCTGGCTTGGTGCTCTTAGGCTGGATATTTCTTTTGTTGTTGCTGATGTTTTGTCATACTTTGTGCTCTCTCTCTCATTGACCAAAGCAACACTCAAGAAAAACACTGTATTTCTGTTGTCCTAGGTCTAGCCAGGAAATCAGAAATTACCTAATGACTCAACTCACCTTCCTAGTGACCTTTGTTGGAATGATAAAATTGCAAACTAATTTTCCCCAGTTACGCAATTATATAAAAAGGATCACATAGGAAAGGCTTTAAAAATATATTATTTCTATCTCTTCAGGCCTCACATCATGGAGTCAGCTTAGCAGGTGCTTTAGTTGTGCCATATCCCAGAGATGTGTCATACAAACTCAATAAATGTGTTCCTGTGTATGCATCTAGATATGTTTTATGTAATCTAGAGCTATGCATGGGAAATGATTGAAAAGTGCCTCAGACATTGTGTAAGCATGGTATCTTTTTCATTAAAGGACTGTGACTTTTTCAGGCTGCCACATGAGCCTGAAAAACAGTGCCACTGCTTAACTTTAATGAGCAGATCCTTTAAAGCAGTGGGGGCTTTTTTCCGGGTTCACGTGGAAGCTTTTAAAAAGGCCAAGCAACTTTAATGAATAACAGAGTAGTACTGTGCTTGCTCAAGGTCCAATGCATTTCTTCTGAATCATTTTCCAGGCATGCACAGCTCTGAGAGAGAGAGGGAGGGAGAGAGAGAGAGGGAGGGGGAGGGGGAGGGGGAGGGAGAGAGAGAGAGATCTGCAGAAGTCACAATCCAAAAAAGGGCAACATTAGGACAAAAGTGTTTAATGGAAATGATTACTAATTAAAATTAATTGCCTATAAAATAAGGTACCTCATTTATAAAATTATTTGATCCTCTCCCTGAATATACCAATCCTTACTAACAGAAAAAGCAGTATCCAGGCATTTCCATTCTTCTTTCCAGCAGAAACAGCAAGAAATAAGAAAAACCAGGATGGAGATGGCTTAAGAAAGGGTTGCTGAATAAAGAAGGAAGGAGAACTAGGGAAAAGGAAACTGGTTAGATGTGAGGTGACAGAAAGGTCACTGAACAGAGAAGAAAAGAAAAGATAGAGAAAAGCCCTGTTTAGACATTAAAAAGAGTTACATTCCACGGGTGAACAGGGCCTTCAAAGCAATGGCTAATATTTAAAGGCATCCATGTAACCATTATTCACAACCATTGGTACCTCTGCCCATTCCCATTCAGAATTTGGGGGAAAACTCCATCTTTGAATAGGGTAAAGCAAATCAAAATGAGTTGGAATAAATTGTATATTTCCCTTAAGATTTATGATACATTTTTAAACACAATATTAAGTACACAAATTCATATATGTAGGAAAAATGTGTGTATATATTCCAAAATAAGAGTTTTAGGTAGATGGGGAAGAAGAACTAAGCAATCAGTTTATTGAGAGTTTTAACAATTTGTCTGCATAGATTTTCTCTGTTTAGGAACAACATCTTTTATAAACTCTCGTTCCTTTTGGACTGGAGTTGGGCCCATCCACTTCTATTGCTATTTGTCTCCTCAAAAACATTTTGTCTTTCCATTTCATTGAAAATTGTCTCATATCAATTCATAGGTTTCATTGAAAGCAAAGCCCTTTCTGTTGGTTAAGAATGTTTCCACATTCTTTAACATAGCATTTATATAAACAAAGGTTCTCCCATCTTTCTAACTGAAGCTTAACGTAACCTACCAGATCTTCTTTTCCCATGGCATCCCAAGTAGTTAGAACTAAAATGAATTATAAGCAAGGCATCCAAGTTTAGGAATTCAGGTACCCAAGGGCAGAATTTTGTCTTCATTTTTAACACATGTTTCCATGCTCTTCCAGTTGAGGGAAACTTGAAAATGTATGTTTCATTCTAATTAATGATGATCTAGTAGAAAACTTTTTTTTCCGAAGGGATAATATTCATAATTTGTTCAGCAGCAGGCTAGTTTTGACATCAAAGCTAAAATTAGTGGTATATTTAATCCACTTTTTACCTGGACTTAGATAACTTAAGATCACATAGAGAACATTCTTTAAAGAGTGGAGTTAAATTTACTTGCTGCATTTGAGACCGTGTTCATTCTTCTAAGTGAGGCTCTGGACTTCTGCTCCAAAGTCTTTCCCTGATGACGTCATTGGCCTTTGAACTTCATATTCCATTCCATTCCTTCACCCTTATTCCACCTTCAGTCCAGTTCCCTCCCTGATTACCAGTTTGGGATACAATATATTATCTCCATTCAGGCATTACAAAGAAATGTATAACTCACCATGCAAGTAGCAGGGAACATTCTGTCCCTTTTGTAAAGTCATGTTGATAATATTGGTGAACTGTTAGTCTCACAATTATAGTGCAGTTGTGTGCAGTATGTAGAACTTTACCTGTGAAGGCTTCCATAACATAGGAAGCCTGATAGTGCAAGGTTTGTAATTGAGTGAAAACTTTTACATGTAAGTTGTATACGTTGTCTGTGTTTGCTGTCCCAATCAGAATTGCACTCATTATCCAACCAACTTAAGGCACAAATCATACAGATACCAAGCAAAATAAATCAAAAAGTATATGAATATCCTTGCAAGATAGGAGAATATATAAAAGGCTGTATTCTGATATATGTAAACCAACCCTATAATTCTTTTCTACGGCTACTCTTTCTTACTCTCTCCCACTATATGCCACCTGAGACTTACTAATCTTTATTAACATAGCCACCTTTATGACAAATAAGAGTCTTTACCTGCAATCCTGGGAGATAGAATTAGTTACCAGTCCCTCTTTGTTGTATTTCATAGGTAGATACTCTGCTATCTCTCTAGGGATTAATAAATAACTAATAGCCTTTAACTTGAGTATATGAAAATGTGACCTGGCGAGAGTCTTATTCAAGAGAAGAGCCTGTCAGTGGGGAAGGAAGGATTGGGTTTGATACATCTCTCTATTTCTTTTTGGCTACATTCTTGTGTCACTAGCAATTGATGCTTCGAAAACTGAATTATTTACATAGATTAAGTAAATATAAGGAAGTTGCACAGTTTGTTATAATGAGGAATTTGGTTTCCTTAATTGCAACATTGGAATGTTTTTTTTCATAGAGTGTAGGGATCAATCTTCCTTAGCTCAAAGAATAAGTTTCATTATTAGAAGAAATGATTTTCTGGAATAGCTGAAGTTTTTTTACTGAGTAATTTGCAAAAATGTTAGTACTCTTTCACAGTGTGTAAGAATGGTTGGAAGTTTCATGTTTCAAAGAAGTATGGGGAAATAGTAGCAACATTAATTTATCTTTGTACACATTTTTTCTTCAGTTTCCAAAATGAGATTTGTATGAAATAGTGCATGATAGAGTAGCTGTTGTTCTTTAATTCTTGTCAAGTTAAAATTTTCGTTACCCCTAGTAAATATAGATTTCTTAGTCACTGTTGGGCTTTCAGGTTGTATACCTACAGGGGAAAAAACAAAACAAAAACCCAATAACAGCCTTTCTCAGTTAGTGTGTTCCAGATATTTCATACTACAATTTATGTCATCTCTAGTCATGAAAGTCAATGAGAGATTATTATTAAGAGTTATAATCTGGCACATTCAGAAGATGAGAAGTGCTGGGCAGCTGCTCTAAATGTTTAGTTGCTTACTTTAAGATGAATTCATTTTTCAGGATACCAATTCCAGTATAATCCTGAGATCTGGCTTACAGTTCCTTGGCATTAAAGCTGCAATGTGAAATGCTACCTATGTATCTCTCATTATATATTTTGAAGCTTAATTAATACATATTTGTCGAGACCCTCAAGCTCCATGAATGAATGTCCCTATATAAGGGCACAGAATTATTATTGTCAATATTTTTTACTCTAGCCTGAACTTAGACAATGGTGTTTGCACATGTAAGTAATTACAATGCACTTCTAGGCATTCTGTTCTGTCATGCTTTTCTCTCCATTTCGTACAAATCAAATTACTGTGGATAGATTTCATTTCCACATCATTTTGAAAATATATATTTTTAATTATCCTTTGTATTATTTTTTCCAAAGTTCAGAATAGAAGCAACCATGACTAAATGCTTGAAACCAAACAATGCTCCTTCTCTCCAAGCATTGTAAGAGGATACACCATTAAACAATGTAAATTGTACATAAAAAACATATACTTCATCTATTTCCAGTACACTAATAACTGCTTTTCAAATAAAAAACAGTTCATTAATTTTTCATACAAAACAGTTGATGGAGGAAGAGATACAGAAATACGTTTCTAAACTGAAGTTGAACCTTAAAATGACTCAGTTCAGAGACACACTACGAGTTCAAATAGCAACATAACAGCTGTTCTTCTATCTCACAAAACTGTCATCAGGAGCTACAGTACATTTGGACAATATGTGGCCACTAGCTGTTGAATTTCAGTTTTAGTTTGGCCAGTGGTGAGGGAGAAAGAGAGTTGCAGTCCAATAACATATAGACAGCTACAGGACACCCAGTTCTGAATTTGGGAACAGAAGGGACTGCAGTGTTAATGTAGTAGCACAGTTGGAATGGGATCAGACAAAGACTAGTACAGAATGTTCATATCCCTCATCACCAGTACGTTTACATCTTGTAAAATGAAACCAAATATATGTTAATGAGTGTCCATCAAATACAGAGGCTAGCAAAACTTATATCTCAAATATCCTTTTGTTGTTGTTGTTGTTGTTTCTATGTTGCCTGCCCCTCTATAACACTGGAGTCTGGTAATGATCAGGATACAATCACAAAAGTTGATTAACTCTGGCAGAAATACATACACCATGCATATAATGCAAGCTAGACATGCTTGAGTCTGACAGCAGGGTCAGAAACTTTCTGTAAGTACTTGCACTTTCCTAGGATAGGTAGAGACTGAGAAGGTCTTTAGATATTAAGGCATAAAAGATACAGGTGTAGCATCAAATTGCTTAGTACATGCCATACTGCAAACTCTGACATTCAGTTTTCCTTGTTATACAATAGCTTATGGGCTCTTCCTTGAGACCAGAATAAGCCAGTACTGTAGAATCTTATACCAGTGTCTTGACGGTAAGAGAGGTTTAGTCACATGGGCCTGCCTATCTTCTAATGCCATCTGATAATATCTTCTTCCAGATGCTACCATGATCAGCAGTACAGTTGGCAATGATCTCAGATAGGAGCCTTTTTGTATAATGATGTTCAGGCTGTGGAATTTGCTTCCCCTGGAGGTTTACCAAACTGCCCCAATTCAGAACACTGGCCAGGCTTTCCAGACTCTGCTATTTCACTGAGCTTGTGGACTGTATGATTGTCATGGCTGGGCACTGTTTAAGTGATGGTTTTCATTTCCTTACTGTTTGTTGCCAGTCTTCCAGTTTTGGTTGTGGTTGTTTTTTTAATTCTTATATATTTTTAACTTTTGATTGTTATCTGCCTTCCCTTTATCACTATGCTAGCCCCTAAAATGCTCCAACGTATTTATTTAAATATTTATATCCTTCCCACGTTCCAGAGGCTTCTATGGCAAATTACAATTGATTGATTACATGTGTTGGTTTGGCTTTTTAAAAGATTCAGTTTGTACTAGAGATATGTGAATCAATGGCACTAAAATTCATTTCAGTGCCATCAATTTTTTCAAGCATGTGTGACACACACACACACACAGTACTTTGCAAAAGTTTTAGGCAGGTGAGAAAAAAATGCTGTAAAGTAAGAATGCTTTCAAATATATATATTTTTTAATTGTTTATGTTTATCAATTTACAAAATGCAAAGTGAGCGAACAGAAGAGAAATCCAAATCAAATCAATATTTGGTGTGACCACCCTTTGTCTTCAAAACAACATCAATTCTTCTAGGTATACTTGCACACAGTTTTTGAAGGAACTTGGCAAGTAGGTTGTTCCAAACATCTTGGAGAACTAACCACAGATCTCCTGTGGATGTAGGCTGCCTCAGATCCTTCTGTCTCTTCATGTAATCCCAGACAGACTCGATGATGTTGAGATCAGGGCCTTGTGGGGGCCAAACCATCACTTCCAGGACTCCCTGTTCTTCTTTATGCTGAAGATAGTTCTTAATGACATTGGCTGTATGTTTGGGGTCATTGTCCTGCTGCAGAATAAATTTGGGGCCAATCACATGCCTCCCTGATGGTATGGCATGATGGATAAGTATCTGCCGGTATTTCTCAGCATTGAGGACACCATTGATCCTGACCAAATCTCCAACTCCATTTGCAGAAATGCAGCCCCCAACTTGCAAGGAACCTCCACCATGCTTCACTGTTGCCTGCAGACACTCATTACTGTACCGCTCTCCAGCCCTTTGGTGAACAAACTGCCTCCTGCTATAGCCAAATCTTTCAAATTTTGACTCATGAGGCCAGAGCACCTGTTGCCATTTTTCTACACCCCAGCTCCTATGTTTTTGTGCATAGTTGAGTCGCTTTGCCTTGTTTCCACATCAGAAGTATGGCTTTTTGGCAGCAGTTTTTCCATGAAGACAACTTCTGACCAGACTTCTCCAGACAGTAGACAGGTATACTTGGGTCCCACTAGTTTCTGCCAGTTCTGTACTGATTGCACTGCTGGACAGCTTCCAGTGTCAAAGGGAAATTAGCATGATGTGTCTTTCATCTGCTGCATTTAGTTTCCTTGGCCGACCACTGCATCTACGGTCCTCAATGTTGCCCATTTCTTTGTGCTTCTTCAAAAGAGCTTGAACAGCACATCTTGAAACCCCAGTCTGCTTTGAAATGTTTGCCTGGCAGAGACCTTGCTGATGCAGTATAACTACCTTGTGTCTTGTTGCTGTGCTCAGTCTTGCCATGGTGTATGACCTGTGACATGAAACTGTCTTCCACAACCTTACCTTAGTAGCAGAGTTTGGCTGTTCCTCACCCAGTTTTAAGCCTCCTACACAGCTGTTTCTGTTTCAGTCAATGACTGTGTTTCAACCTACATATGAAATTGATGATCATTAGCACCTGTTTGGTATAACTGGTTCATCATACAACTGACTAATCCTACAAGATCCCTGACTTTGTGCAAGTGTACAAAGTGTGCAAGTGTAAGAATTGATGCTGGTTTGAAGGCAAAGGGTGGTCACAACAAATATTGATTTGATTTGGATTTCTCTTCTGTTCACTCACTTTGCATTTTGTAAATTGATAAACATAAACAATTACAATATATATTTTTGAAAGCATTCTTGCTTTACAACATTTTTCCACACCTGCCTAAAACTTTTGCACAGTACTGTATATATACATACACAGACACACACATACTCAAACACACATACACCACAAATATGTGCTGGTTGGTATGCTGTTGTCCCAAATAAATGCTGTTTTGTATGCTATAAAATTAAAAGTTTTGAATGAACTTTTTCAGCAAAGAATAATGGATGTCAGTGAATGCTGTGTATGCTGCTGCTGTTCATCTCTCTTTCTCTCTCTCTCTCTCTCTCACACACACACACACAGGTAGGTAGGTAGGTAGGTAGGTAGGTAGGTAGGTAGGTAGATAGATAGATAGATAGATAGATAGATAGATAGATAGATAGATAGATATCAGTGTTGGATTTCTTTTACATCCCTAAATTGCACAGATAAAAGCTTTTAAAAAGACGTGTTGTTAAGAGAACAATTTCAGGGATTTTATTCCTTAAGTAATGAAGATTTGCCATTATTTTTTTCCACAGGACATCAATCTGACAGTACTCTATTCACAGGCATTGAACTTGCATACATGAAGTTTGAAAATGTGATGGAAGCAAAAGCATATGTGCAGGCCTCACCCACCTCACCTTTATACTTGTTAGTTTTCTAAACGCAGAGAGGAGGTGTTCAGATATAAAGAAAAGTTGGAGCTGGTTTGTATGTTCTCACCCAACATCCTTTTAGCTACTGGAAGACTCTTCTACTCCAGTCAATGGAAGTAGAACTTTTTCTTCCATCTTTTACTTCCCAAGTCATATTTCTCTCTCCTTCCCAAATCATCCCTGTTTTCCCATTATTCTGCTGATGAAAGTAATAATGCTAATTATTACTTTTAAATTTTAAAAAATCCATAAATGAATGTGGCAATATTTCTTACCCATTAGTCTGACTGGCTATTTCCTAAGCAATTCTCTCTTCTACCTGGAATCCATCTGTTTTTCATTCATTTGCTTCTATATAAGCAATACGATATTTTAGCAGACATTCATGGAACTGATTAGTTCAGAGTATGTACCAGACTGTCATTTATTTCTTATTTGCTTTGGAGCAGAATAATCTGCTTCTTATCTGTTAACTTCATCCCAGACTGTTAGTTGAGGAGGCTTGGACAGAGATTATTTTGCTATTTTTAAGATAAGCCTTTATAATTACAGGAAGTAAAATGTGTCAGTTTGGGTATGTGCTGGACAGAAGCAAGATTAGGATTTATGGGTAGATCTATAGATAATCTGCAGTAGTTGGGTAAGGACAAATAATAGCAGTAGCAGTAATTTAAAAACTTGTCCTAAATTTGGTTGCTGAAAAATGCTGGGGGAGAAACAGAAGTGTATTTGTACACTTACAAAAAGAAATTCTAGGTTTATAATTCACCAATTCCTGACCCTGAGTTTGTTTTAAAGGTTTCTGTTCCCTAAATCTTACTGTGTATCTCTTATTCAGCACCAGTGGTGGCTCTTTTGGTGTCATAAAACAAATGACTTAAGGCTTTATGTTATCTCACTTCTTTGTCTCCTAAGGCAAAAATGCCAGTTGTTTTTTAGTTAGAATTTTGTAAGGTATCTCAGTATAAACTGGCTTGCTGAATGTTGTGACAGAATTTCTATAAGTATTTTAATACCTCACAATTGCTTTGGATGTTCTTCAGAACTCCTCTATTCTCAGATTCTTGGCCTTATCTAAAGATAAAGACGCATGGCTTCTTGACATAGGTACCAAATTTCTACATTCCTGTTGGAGACATGCATTGAATATTTACCATATGCATGGAGAGGGTCTTGTGATGGGGAATATACAAATGCTTCCTCTCTCATTGATTCTGTAAAATGTTGGGCAGCCCCAAGAAGTTAGCCCTGTAAAAATTCAATTTGCATCCCCCAACAATGCCAGAGAATTAATCATGGAGAAGGTTTAATAAGACAATGGAATTCCTGAAACACTTAAAAATGGTTTTCTACAGAAAAGTTTCACTTCTAACAAAGACTCATAATGTCACGATTTAAATGAACGTGCTTTTCTAAGTGCACAGTACATTGAATAAGGGAGTTTTCACTGACCAATCAGTCTGATAATTATTCACTGAGATAAAGACTTGTACTGCATACCTAAATAGCCATTGCAAATTGTGCTTTCATCAGCTGGTTGACAGATGCACATACTAGCTTTTCCCAATCAGTTGTCTGTCAAGTATTGTATCATATTGTGATCTTTATTATAGCCAAAAGACCCAAATATGTCTGTCAAGTACATTGGACTGACTTTAGTGGTATGTGAAGTCCAATATGTTGGAAGACATCAATTTGGAAAAAGCTGGCCTACATCATATTCTTCTTATATTCATTGGAAAATGTCTCTTCTGTCCTCTTTCCCACAAATACTGTAACTAAGCTGATATCAATGCAGAATAAGTATCATATATTTATGTAAATATCCCCATGTAATGTACACAATGAGACAATGCAAACATTCAGCAAGTTTTAGTAAGTGACTTGCAGGAAAATATATTCACTTGTTTGTAAGGTATTCCCATATTGTAAAAATGAACATATATAATGATATATTGCACATCAGGGATAAGCACTGATTATACCCAGTGCAATCGTCACACCTTGAAAATCGACATAAAATTTTAAACCAATATGAATACAGTGTTCCTAAAACCTTAATACAGTAGATCACACCAGAGCCAGGTACATCTGTTCGCAGTACTAATCATTATCATTAACATAAAACACTTAAAATCATTAAGTTTCAGGTCTGGGGACAGATTATTCCAAGAAGAATCTGCTAAATAAATTTTAGCAGTGCTGCAAGGAGGGACCTTGGCTACATTAGACTTAAATAATTTTGCATCTCAAAGGCCTGTGAACTGTTTTCAGAGGAACAGTTTGAACTAAGAGTAACATTCACACTGTATAGTAAATTCTGTATCACTGCTTAATATATGCTTAATATGGATATAAAGCCTTGGAACTGAGTGAAAATGGTTAAAGAACTTAATAAAATAGCTTTGAAAGCCCTGAGTTATTGTCAGTAATGAAATGGTTGAGCTAACAAAGCATGACTTAATACACTATTTCCAGGAGTACCTCTGCCCAGGCTAGTATGGTGCGCGATTGCCTTACAGGAAGAGATGATTTGGCCACAGTAAAACATAATCAGGTGTCACATTAGCTTATCCCTAAAGACTTTTGGGACGCTGCAGTTGGTGCAAAATGTAATTGCCAGAGGACAGTATACCTGCATGAGGTTGTGGTTAACATGGACAAGGGAGACTTGACTGTTCAGAAGCTGGGAAAGAGAATGACAGTTTAGAGGGTCATTGTGACTTTTTCCCAAGAAGCAGGTCATAAGTTGTTTGCTTGTTTGTTTTGTGCCTTCAGATCAATATTGACTCCTGGCGACTGCCTGGATTAGTCCCTGCAGTTTTTGTGGCAAGATTTTTGGAAGTGGCTTGCCACTGCTTTCTTCCTAGGTCTGAGAGAGAGTGACTGGCCCAAAGTTACCCAGCTGGCTTCGTGCTTAAGGTGGGACTAGAACTCATGGTTCTGGTTTCTACCCTGGTGCCTTAACTACTTGTACTGATTAAAAAGAAAAAAGAAGGGCCAGTGTTATTGGTTTAACTCGATTCATGTTTGTTTAATATCCTTGTGTTGCTTGTGCAATTCTGTTAGTTAAAGTGTGTGTGAAGCGATGTATAACCAAACTCACGGGGGCATAATGAGGCTTGTGCACTGCATGGTTGTGATATTTTTATTTTATTCTACATTTAAAACAGTTAGTTTGATTTGCCAAAATGAATCTGTTGTTTTCATAATTTTTACGGAATCAGTTTGCAGTGAATCAGAGGAAATATAGATTTGGTCTGGAATCAGACCAACGAAACAAAGTCAAAATGGTAAACTATGTTGAACTGTCTTGAAGGTTAACAAGGTGGGGTTGCCTCTTTGGATATGACTTTTGTGAACAACTGATTTAGAAAACAGTAACATTGAAATGATTCAAGTTGATAAAGTGTCATGAATTGCCTCTATTGACTGTCAAGAGACAGTAAGTGAATTTCAGCTGGAAGTATTGCTGCATAAATTACATTTAGGATTAGGCTTCAACTTCCTAAACCTAAGCAAAGCAGAATTCCAAGAACAGGATAATTAGTAGCTTCCTTCATGCATTACTAGCAAAAAAGGGTACTCCATGTTTAATAATGTACTGCTTCCCCAGCTTGCCATCCCCATATTAGCTTTGCCGGATCTTAGAGCCTTGAAACAGTAAAACGGGCTCAACCCACATTGAAATGGAAGTAGACTATTCAAGCAGGGACTCATTTCAAAGCTTCTTTGTTTCCATTATAAAGCATTAGTGCATAGAAGCCATATTAGTCATTCTTGCCGTGTAGTCAGTGAATGGAATGGAGGCATGTGACACAGTTCTGTTCTATCTAGATGGGAGACCACCTGAAGATAGTATGTTCACTGCTCTGAACTAATTGGTGAAAGAACAAGGAATAAATATAAAAGATTATTACACACATTCTTAAATAAGAAACAACTAGAGTGAAGGAATTTGGGAATCAGAGTGTCTGTTAATATCCCTTTCCTTTAATTCCAGCTCAATGTATTCATTCATTGATGAAGAGCAGGCATGATTTAAGGAGGGTGAGTTTTGAGCAGGTACAGTGTACTTTACCTCTTCAAATTTAGCCTTGAAGTTAAGAGGGAGACGAGCTCAGTGCTGCATGTGAGGATTCCAGTTGAATCTGACACATCCAGGTAATAAACAATCAGGTACTTGGCAAAGTGAGCGATTCCTGTTGGAGATCCTCATGAGCCACTCTGAGTCAGCAATATTGAGTTAAGAGCCTAAATTCATACCTGATTTATGGAACTTCCTGTGGATAAAAGAAATTTTAAAAGAGGTAACTCTCCTATCATTCTGTTTTACCCTAAAACAATTTTCACAGTCTTGGGGTTAAATGATCCAGTAGAGTGGAGCCTCTGCTTTTCTTATGTTCAAGTATTTTGGTATAATACAAGTCTTGTCAATGCTTAAATTGCCTTTACAGCTGTGCTGGACACTAGCAGTTTAATAGGTAAAGTAGTTTATGTTTAAAATTACCTGGTAGAGAGGAGGACACTATATTAATGTTGCCAAAGGACAGGAATAATAAAAACATCTCATAACTATAATAAACATTGTTAATGCAGTGAGCTCTTACAAAAACAGTAATATTTGAGCCTTCTCTTATAAAGCCTATCTTATGTTTATATGTATGTGTGTTTGACAGAGAAATTGATAATCCATTATTGGACTGTTGCAGGCATAAAAATCAATATTTTATCATGTTATAATTGTAGCTAGTTACTATATCTGTGATGTAAGATTTCTGGTGTAAGACATAAAAGAGAGAAAGTTTTTGCAAAAAAATTGCTAAACTTGCCAAGAACAGATATTTTGTGATCTATGCTAAATCTCTGCTGGAAAAACATGAACAGCAATGAAGCTGAGAAGACACTAAAAGAAATTCAGGGCAAAGTGCCAGGCGCCCAGACGGAAGCAGAATGTGGACCAAAAAGATTGCGACAATCGGGTAATTATGGTTTATGAATTTCAGCTTTAATCTGTAGTTCAGTGAATCCTGATTAAATATCTCTTAAACACAATTAAAGTTTGTTTTTGTATTTCACCGTCTTGATCAGAATAATTAGAGACTGCGTGTTTCATGTCAAAAGTAGCAAGAGGAATTTAGTGAATGAACATCGTTTTTAAAAGCCATTTGTAGCACCAGCTGTTGGCATTATTTTATATTTTAGTGTTATCAGCATAAAGCTGGGCCTTCTCAGTACTGAGTGTTTTCCAGCAGGACAAGGATATTTCTGTCTATGGTGGAACAGCAGAGAAAAGTGAAAATGGTAGCTGTGCAGGATAGTACTTGAAATATGCAACAGAAGTCACTCACCTTCAGAAGTTACAATTATGCATTCAACAGGTAGGCAAGAAAAATGATTCAGGTTAGATTGCAAGTTTCATCTTATAGTTTGTCAAAGATGAATTGACAAATGGAAAGAATTTAGGACATGTATCTCAAGAGATGGTGGCTTGAATATAAAGGGGATACCCAGTTAAAAGTCTCTTTGCAGTTCTCACAATCACAGCAAAGCTTGCAGATCAAACAAGATTTTGGCAGATTGTATTAATGGATAACTGTTTAAGGAATGCTTTCTGGTCGCATTAAAGGTGTTTTGGCTGGGGATGTCAATATACGTCTACTTTTGTTTGCAGCTGATGCTGTGTTGTTGGCTGAGAAGCCAAGTGATTTGCAGTGAATGTTTCATAGGTGCAACTAGAGCATGGATCTGAAAATCAAGAGAGTCATTGGCTTAAAGTCACCCATTGAGATTCTGGACTTGAAACATGAGTCTTCCGGAATAATAGTTGATGACAAGAGAACATGAAACAGCACTGTGATTAAAAAAAAAAAAAGCAAATGCACCATAGACTGCATCAGCAGAACTATAATTTCCAAAACATAGATAGTGATCATTCCACTTTATTCTGCATAGTCAGCTCTCACTTAACATTTTAGTTCTGGACACCATACTTTAATAAGGATTGAGATAAAGTGAAACAGATTCCAAGACAGTAAAAGAAGTTTATCAACAGACTAGAAACTAAGTTCTGTGAAAAGAGATTGAAGGAGCTGGACATGGTTAACCTTGAGAAGTAAAGGCTGGGGACAGAGGCAGAATATGATAACACTCTTCAAATACTTGAAAGGATATCACATAAAAGAAGGTCAGGATTTGTTTTCTGTTATTCAGTAGAATAGTATATAGAATAATGAATATAAGTTACGAGAAGACAGAATCCAGCTGAATGTTAGAAAAAAAAAATAGAGTAACTGCAGAGTAGAGCAAATTATTTCGCTGGATGTATTCAGTGATAGGCCAGAGAGCCATCTATTGTGGATATTTTAATTAGGATTTCTGTACTAAGCAGGAGGATGGACTCAGTGACCTAAATGAAAACTTCCAACTCCATAATTTTGTGATATTCTGTATTTGGTGATCGGACTATAAACTCTGAGGTCAAGGGAAAATGAAAGCATAGACAGATGCTTATATTGTTAACAGTGATTTTTGAACCTTGCTCTTCTGCCCTTTTAATTTGATATTATCAAAAAGAGAGCTTAGTACATTTATTCACAAAGCAGTGCTGATGATAAAAAAGTCATGATATCAGTATCCTAATTAACTCATATACAGTGACAAAATCCCAAAGGCTGAATTCAGATCTAGTCATATTTAAAGTAGACCTAGTTAAACAAGATTTGTTAATCATTATTTCTGTGGATGGATCTCCTGAAAGTCTGGACTGAGTGGCTTCACATTACAGTCTTCAGTAGTAAACCTTCAAGTTATTAAACTGCTCCTTTGTTGCTTAAGATTTTCAATGAAGAGAGATTGCATTTTAGGAGACCTCCAATTCCCAGAGTGGAAAGAGCAGTACTATGGTACATGTGACCTTCCATGATAGATTTTTGTTGGCACCAAACTTTTTCTGTAGTTCTCAATCAGTGATCATGGGAACCATGAAACTGAGCTTGCCAGCATGCTAAATGAACTAAGGGTACCCTTTACAACTCTACATTCTGTAACATTTAATAGTTAAAAAATGTTTAAATCTACGCTTGGATTATGTGTGTGACTGAAAGATAGAGGAGATAAAATACAGTGCTCTTTAACCCTTCTGCATTCCTATCAAGAAAGAGAAGAGGGTCTGGATTTCCAAACAGGGCTTTTGAAAAATTACAGGTAGTCCTTACTTAACGACTACCCTGTTTAGTGACCATTCAAACTTACGATCGCACTGAAAAAGTAACTTTATGACTAGTCCTCGCATCACAGGATCCCCGTGGTCACATGATTGAGATTGTGACACTTCGCAACCGGTAGGCATGTATGACCATTGCAGCATCCCACAGTCACGTAACCTCCATTTGTGCACTTCACAGCCAGCTTCCAACAAGCAGAGTCAATGGAGAAGCTGATAATAAAATTGCAAGTTGCAGTCACGTGATGTTTTGCTTAACAACCATGGATGATTCGCTTAACGACCATGGCAGAAGTGAACTCATAAGTCCATCATGATCACGTGATGTCTTGCTTAACTACTGCATCACTTAGCAATGAAGTTGCCAGTCCCAGTTGTGGTTGTTAAGCGAGGACTACCTGTAATTTTAATTCCAAAACAAAATCAAGGTTAATTTTTTAAAAAAGGTTGAATACAACTTTAGAATCAAAACTATGTTTGAAGATAACATTAAAGTTGTATAAAACATGGTAGCCTTTTTTATAAACTGCAGACCTTGCAGATATAATACCCTTAACAGTGCAGATGGAAAACATCAAAGCATTGATCATCTCAGTCGGTTTAAAAGCAAAATTTATATCTAGATTTAGTCTGTGGAGTTATATATTAAAATTTATATTTCCATAGCACTGAGACTGTTTACTAAATTTGCAGAACGATTATTGTACAAACAGTAATCTATCTCTAAGGGAAAAGAAAGAGAATGCTAGATTCAGAAAAGAAAGCTGAAGGAGCATTATTGTTATTAAAGTACAAGTGTGATGAATGATGTTAGTTTCTGTTAACATGAATGTTTAAAGCAATATTTTAAAATTAATTTTGCTATCATTATCAAATGGTAGGTTGGATTCTTCATGTGAATGTTCTAAATACACTTGGGTTATTCTAGCAGTAGTTGGCTCAAGGTGTCAGCCCTTTGTGGCAGGCAGACCAGGAAACTAACTCCACAAGTTTCACTGGAATTATATATATATTGATATAGGCCACTGTTTCCCAACTTCAGCAGCTTTAAGATGTATGGACTTCAACTTCCAGAATTTCCCAGCCAGCATGTAGAATTCTGGCTATAGAATTCTAGAAGTTGAAGTCAATACATCTTAAAGTTGCTGAGGTTCAGAAACACTGATATAGGTTATAGTAACTGAATCTTAAAAGGTTTGCAATGAGAGATGTGTGTGATTTCACTCAATTGCATCACCATGCATAAAGTATAGTCATTTATGAGAATAGGTTAAGTAATTTCCATGTAACTATGAATCACCCCATAGAGAATTCACAACTGAGCTTAATTCTTCTTCTCAATTTAGCATTTGACTGCTACCATTTACTTGGTTGAGTCAATTGCCATTATGAATTCCCTTGGGTCGACATTGAAGGTTCCTGCCAATCCCCTATACAGGTAAACATCTGTTGTGATACTCCTAATTATGAAAATAAAGTTCAGTAAAAGTTAAGAATGTCTTATATGGAGAACACTTCCTAGCATGCATGCATGCATGCATTAACACAAACACATACACGGAGAGAGAGACATAAACACAAATAGATAGATGAGTGACAGAGTATCTGAAAAAAATCCTGCAAATTTTGGAGAGATGCCATCACTCAGTGCCATAAACATAGAGCTAGACAATCCATTATTATCTAAGTATAGTTTGTTGGGGTTTAATATATGGAGTTTGTTAATCCATCAAGTGAATGGCTCTATCAAGCTAAATTGAATAGACATGGAAACATATAAGGAATACAGGTTTCATTTTATTTGTTTTCTGTTCTGATCTCAACAGTATTCCCTGGCAGGACATTTTGAACTTTTCTCAGTAAGCATGAGCATTAGCAGTTTACAACAAACTGACCTAAAATGGAATTTATTAAAAATATATCAAGTGCTCAAGGACCATATTTTGCACTGCTTGCAATAAATAATTTGTCAAAATGAGGTACCAGATAATGCTAACTTATTCTGAATCAAATGCTTGGTTTATCCTGCCATACTGTCTCGTAGGGGAGGCAACTTTTGGAATCTGGTGGAATAAAATGTGGCTCTTCTGCACTTGGGCTGCTGCAGTGCAGCCAATGATTAGGAACTAAATAAAACTGGAAGCTTGTCTTAATAAAAGGTTTACATTGTTTAACTTTGAAAGATAAAAATAATTTTAATAATTTTTTTAAGTATTTGAAGAAGTATTTAGTTCTTAATGATTTTATGCTTTTTAAGTACACAGAATCAATGCAGAAAATTTATTTAAATAGACCACACAAAAAAAAATTCTATTTGACATTTTCTCAAATGGTTGCCTTTCTGTATAGCAAGTTTGTATCACAATTGGAAATTTTGTTTATTTTTTTCTGGAATATACTTTAAATGTATAAGCTGTTTTTATTGCAGCTGTAATTAAGAGAATGTTTTCATTATGAGTTTTTTTCTATAGGTAAGTTTGTACATTCTGTACATAAATAGTAACTTTTTAGCTGACATTTCTCATGCATGTTCTTACAGAAAGTCTGAAAACGTAAGTTATTTATGAGAACTAGACATTTCAATAAATAAATATACATATTTATTTTCTATGATTATTCCAATTAAAGAAATTATATCCATTTTCCTTTAAATGCTGTTTTTTTCAACAACCATATTTATTTCATTTTTTAATTTTAATTTTACATTTTTAACCTTTATTTCAGTTTTTAAAGGCTCCAACAAGTAAATAAAGGCAAAGCTTTTTAAATTTCATGGTAAAATACAGAAATCTTGCAAAATTTTAAACATTTTTTATTTTATTTATTTCAAAGATAGTGCTGTAACTGTTTCATGTCCTGTAACTGTTTAGCATCTTAGTAAGTTACAAACAATGGTGCAATATGTTCTTTTTGACACACAATTCATATTACAATCTGTTTTATAATATGCAAGAATTGTCTTAAATTTGGAAAAGTAATAATGATATGGCATTTTCCATTGTTTGCTAGCTTCTTGTTCGAAACCTCCTTGTATTCCTGTGCCCATATGATGCTCCTATATGAATGATTGTGCCATTCAATTCATTTGGGACAGCAAAATTCTTTATAGACTGCTATAGGTTGTAGGACATGACAGGTCAACTTTTGGGTGATTTAAGAGCATAATGCAACTGCCAAGAAAGTGCAGTCCATAGTATAGGAACAATACAGATAATCAGAACTTTTTTCTTAATTTGCTTAGTCTTTGAATATTAGCACAGTAATCTTAAACTGTATCTGTAAGGCAATTGGCAACCAGGGCAGAACTTTCAGCAGGGACATTATCTTATCTCTGTACCATGCATCAGATAGTAGCCTTTTTTCTGTGTTTTGCACCAGTTACAGTTAGCTGTAACTTTTGGATACTTTTCAAAGATAACCCCTTGCAAAGCACATTCCACATATAATGTATCTATATTTAATCGTTTTCATCATCTTATTCTAATAAAGCTTACTTCACCCAAGATTTAATTGTAGATGAGAGGGTGACTTGCTATATAATCCAAAACCTGGTTGAGCACGGGGGAGGTGTTCCTCTCTCAGAAATATGCCCTTCTGTATTTCAAATGTGGCATTAGCTGCAACTCCAGGGAAGTGGTTAGAGTACCACTGGAAAAAGATGAAGAGTGAATCTGATCAAAAGCCTTTATTAGGACTTACCTTATGGTGATAAGAGCAGCAAAGAGAAAATACTTCTCTGCTCTCATTGCAGCCACAATAGCCAGCTGGTGGCCCTCTTTTGGGTGACCAGGCCCCTCCTTGGTAGGAAGGAACCAGGGGAACCTTTGTAGGGCTACTGTGAGGATTATTCTAAAATAAAGTCACTCAGATTAGCTCTGAATTGGATTCCAGCAGGGTGGGTCTTATGGAAGAGACCAAGACACATCTTTGCTTAGCTATCTGGGTGGAGTTTTAGTTTGTTCATAGTGGGCAGGGCCCTTGCAGCTGTGAGCTTGGCCACCTGTATTCTGGACCCATGTCTCTCTTAGCTGGTCCAGGGATCCTGGGAGGTGGCATGTGGTTGGGTCCAAGTAGCAGTTAATGCCTCTTTGAGGGAGGGGGTGGTTCTGCCTGCCATGAAGGAAGCAGTGGTTTGCCTCCTTCTCAAGAGGCCATAAATGGACTCAACCATATTGGATAACTTTTGTGCTGTCTCCAGCCTTCCCTTTTTAGGGAATTCAGGCTGGGTGATAGTACTGATATGGCATTGTTTGTGCTTGTGGGTGACCTCTGGAGGGTAAGGGATGGGCTGGTACATCCTTCCTAACCATCCTGTATCTCTTGGCAGTTTTTGATACCATCAATCATGGAATCCTTCTGGAACAGCTTGGGGTGGGGGAGTGAAAGGCCCAGTTCTTCAATGGTTCTCCTCTTTTGTCTGTAGTCTATTCCAGTCAGTGTTTGGGAGGGGGGGGGATCTAGCCCTAGGTTCCTCTTATGTTGAGTGCCTCAGGGCTCTGATCTCTCATCTCACCTATTCAACATCTGCATGAAACCACTGGGCAAGATTATCCAGCAGTGTGCAGTATCAGTATGCTGATGGTAACATCTCTGCCGAAATTGGACAAGTGATGTCATTTACGTGCTTACTCAGGGCCAGGAGGTTATAAGGGTCTGGATTGAGAGGAACCGGATGTGACTTAACCCTAGCAATACAGAGTGGCTCTGGGTTTTTGGGGTCCCCTGCATCTGGAAAGTTGCCATATTTAACTCTTGATACCAATAGAGTTGGTATGCAGTTTGGTGGTCCAGCTGGACTTGTGGCTCCTGGTCAAGGAGTAGGTGGATTCATCTTGTGCATCAATCAGTTTGCCCATGTTACACTGATGCTATGCAAGGTGCACTGGCTTCCAGTTTCTTTCCAGGCACAATTCAAGATGCTGGGTATCACCTTTAAAGGGCTGTATGGAGCCAGTTTATATGCAAGACCACCTCTCTGTGAGGACATATAGATTGGATAGAAGGGCTTGCTCAGGTCCCCTTTATCAGTTGTCATGTGGTAGAACCTAGGAAGTGAGCATTTTTTTGTAGTTGTTTCTGCCTAATGGAACAGCCTCCCCCTGAGACCTGGGTCTTCCTTCAGGCATTGGGTCAGGCTGGGAGGTGAGCCCAGCATTTGTTTGGGTTTTTCTTGAGAGAGTAATGTTACGGCACTGGTGTAGGGTTAGAGTTCTAATCTTGTGTTTTTATTATTTGTGTACTGTATTTGTTAATCACCTCCTTTTGTTTTATATAATATAGGGAGCCACGTACATTTAAAAAAAAAAAATCAGGAAAAATAATTTTGGGGGGAAAAATATTTGAACTCATCTTTGTTGCTGTACTGAGTATTTTAGATGGTTAAAAATTTCAGTCATATATTTTGGGCTCCTTTATGTTTTGATTATAGTGTTAGTTTTAGCCAAGTCTATTCAGCAAATAGCAGTCCTCTGACAGAATAGACGCTAGGTAGCAAGCTGCTTCCCCAACATACCTTCACACTAAGTTAATAATCATATCAGAGGGACTTATTTGATAAACCCAGATGTATATAAAAGCATACATCCTGAGTAAATATGGATGCACCTAACTGAAACCTTGAGAACTATTTTGAATACCTGTAGATGATACTGACCTAGTGGGCCTTTAAGTATTTCAGAAGGCATTTCCACTGACTGTGTGTGTGTTTATTTCTAGTTATAAACATGATCAATTTCTCTTACATCTGCAGCCCAAACACTTGTTTATTTTCATTGCTGCAAATGCACGTAGTTTAACTAAAAACTATTTTCCTTGATGGGAAGCAAATGTGATAAGTATTATATAAAATTTTGCCCGGATTTCTTTGACTTTTGTACAACATCTACAGCACAAAATAATTGATAATATGGCACTGATCTAGCTTTTAACATTTAATTACATCTATTGGGCTAAAAGCTCTAAAAGTTGTTAGTATTTTAAATCTTTTCTACTTTTTGCAATTGATTTTTTTCTATTATTTTCCATCCTAATCAAAAAGACATTAACATGGACAGGAAATTAATCTAGCACTCTAGAGATTAATATTAATCTGATAATGCACTGTCCTCATGATTTCGGGAATCCTTTTTCTTACAGTGCATTATGGCACTGAATTTATAAGTGTTGAGATAAAGGTTCCTTTGCTTGAAAAATAGAGCTCAAATTTCTTTTCCTTTTGGTTTTCCAGAGCAATTGTTTTTCATTTCTTTCATGTAATATTGCGTATTTCAGTTTAACATGTTAAAATTCTTGAATGATTTGTATAAAATAATATATTTTATGTAATTTACATCTTTCCATACTGTGTTGTATTCCAGCTGTGCAGTGATAAACAAGATTGGCTTGGGGAAATTCTCTAGTTGCAATTTACAGAAGAATTATAGTCTTTGAGCCCATCTGCCTGTATATTTTGGTGAAGGTGCTTGCCTTGTTGCTACAAAACGATAGGTAAAATTGCTTGAGTTCTGAAATTTCACCTTATTTAAGAAAAAGAAGGAAAAAAGGACTTATGGAAGATTATACCAATAGCTGAGCCATGCTCTGTTTTTACACTCAGGTTTAGCTAGTTTACATCAAATAATACACTTAGATAATACAAGGCCAAATCCATATCTTTTGGATTTGGAAGCCTCTATAAAATCAAGTTAGCTTCAGTGTTGTTTGAGTTAAAAAAAAACAGGAATTGCAAATTTCAGGGTCAGATGTTTTGGTATAAGGAGTCCAGTGTAATTAACCAACCAATAGGAAACCAAAAAGTAAAATGTAAACATTTATACACGTGGAACTTACTGTTTATCTTTTGTATAGAGGTAGTATATGTACAGTTGGAGCTGCATGTAATTACTCTGAATTTAATGTTAGTAATAAAATGTAAGCGAAAGCTGACTACAAAAATTTATGTAATGTAAGGGAATGTCATTATCTTCATGTCTTTTTTATAAACAAAAACCTATACAAATGATTGCAATAGATGGATGGGTTAGAAAAATGTTTTCTCCAGCAAAGCAGTTCTTATGCAAGTAACTAATACAAGGGTCCTCAATCTTTTGGTCACTGGACACATTCAAATGCTATGAGGGTGGAAGGGAATCATGACCATTCATAAAACGCTTGCCATGGTGACATGGCCAGTCACAGTACTTGATGTTTGAATGCACATCTTGGAGACTTATAATCCAGCATAATACTGAGTAAAGATGCACAGCATCTGCTGTTCCTAGAGACAGTTACAGAATGACCTAATCATAGTAATTCATGCCATAATAGTGTTCAGAATTGAGCGTTGCAATGCACTTCTCTAATGGGCCACACACCAGCTAGAAAGCAAGAGGTAATTTAATTTTCATCTGCACAATACTGTAGAGGAGGACTTATTACAATTTTTAAAAGTTGTATAAAGATATTAATTTCAGCAACAACAAAAAATGGAGTTCCGGTACACAGGAATGCCTAGGTTAGGAACTAGGGTTTGAAGAGTGAACTTGGAAATTGATTTTTCTATGACACCTTTTAATTCATAGCCCTTAATATTCATGTAACATTATAGTTGCTACATGGTCCGTGTGAAATCATTTTGAGGAGTAACATTCTGGTGAGTCACAAAATTATCTCTACAAGTTTGCTTTTTTTTATTAGGATCTACTTATTTGGCCAGCTTAAACTGAAGAGATTGCAAAGGCAATCATCCTAATTAAATGTTTCATGAAAAACATTACCGAAAGGCATTTATGAGTTAGTAGGGGCCCAACTATTAGACTGGTATTGATAAAATAGGGTCTGTATGTTCTATATCTTTCCATTCTGAGCCTTAGCAACACAAAAAATAGAAAATATTTTCCACAACGCCCTGTGGAAAGCATTATTGCTGACTAACCAGAGATAGAGAGAGGCATTTGTTAGAATATGTATCCAGGGGTGCTGATATTCTCTCTCTCCTTTCCTCCCCCCTGCCCCATATATAAAACAGGAACTCTGCGTTTTTAATTCAGTAAATCTTCCCCTACTGTTTATGAAAGATAAAAAGAATCTAGGTTTTTGTGTAAGAAAAGGATTGATTAGTGTCATGTACATATGCGTTCACTTCTGTTTATGCAAGATAATAAGAGCATTAACATGGAGGTGGAATAATGGTGTTTATAATTCCATCGCCACTGTTTATATAAGATAAAAACAGTGCTTTTTTAAAAGTAAAATGGTGAGAGAACATTTGCTGTTATGTACATACATTAATTTTTCCCACTTCTGTTTATAAAGAATGAGGATGAAAAAGTTTAACAAGTTGAAGTGAAGTCAATACTGTTTATAACATGGTTCTTGCTGTTTACCTAAGATAAATTAATTTAGAGTATGTAATTTCTGTCTCTTCAGAGAGGGGAATTGGGGTGACAGCATTTGGGGCTATATTGTGTACTTTTAGCAGCCTCAGAATTCTTTCCCTTATTAGGAGATATGCAAGATATATGCTAAATCACACCAGGCTGAGTATGATATGACTTCTTAAAATAAGGGACATATTGAGATGACTTGCCAAGCAGCCATGGCTTTTCAACCTTGTGATACTCAGATCTGTTGGAATAGAACTCTCTTCTCGGCAGCTAACATGTCCAGTTCCTGTAATTGCTGGGAATGATGTGAGTTGTAATCCTGTACTTCTGGAAAGTGGCAGATTGAGAAAAGTTACAGAAGAACATAGCTTGCCACAGGGCTTTGAAAGAGACAGAAACAATTACAGGGGAGCAGGGGTAACATCCAAAATGGTCTGCAAAACAAAACAAACAAGAGAACAACAACTAACAAACCCCACAGCCTGCATTACTTCACAGGTACTTGTTCCATATTAAATCATTGTTCTCCTTACAATAGTGTTTCCATCCTAAAACAATTTATACAGGGATATTGACATCAGATTATGTTTAACCTTATTAGTTCATTGGGTTTACTGAGAGAGAGAGAGAGAGAGAGAGAGAGAGAGAGAGAGCGAGCACGTGCGCACTTAATACGGATAGTCCTTTCACAATGTAGTGCTGAATATAAGGAAGAAGGGACTCTGATTTTGTATACTTTGACAGAGACAATGGAATTGAAATGGTGGAAAGTAAATTTGTGTCTTCCTTCTTTCCTTTCCCATATGTTCTTGGGGTACATGATAGTTCAAGCAGAAGGAAAGTTTGTCCACAATTAAGTAGAAGCACTTTCCACAAACAGTACCTACCCAGCACCTAGTTTGCCATACCAAGTAACTTACTAGCCATTTTTGTAAGTGATGGCTCCAGTGTCTAGCTTAGTAGCAGACCAGCTATCAAAGCTGCATCAGCTATCCCAACCAGACATGAAAAATGTGCCATAGATTTGCACCTACAGTACGTGCCATATTTTCTTGCAAAGAATTAGTGCCAGAAATTAGGATAATCCCAAAATGAGAGATGTGTATGTTTTTCCAGATTTAACTGTTTGATATCATTTAAATGTTGGGTGGATGCCTTCCTGGTTCAATTAATGAGTGTACATTACCATCTAGTTTGCTGTAGATTGTATTTTACTTTTATTGAATTTAAAGCATTATATTTCTCGTTCTGGCCTTACCTGTCACTTAATTAAACTAAGTGATCATCTGGGGCACTTTTATATTCTTGATTTGAGATCCATCATGACTACATTCCACTTATATGTTGATAGTATTTCGTCCTACTTTTGGATTATTATCAGACTTAGATAATACTGTCTGGGTAGGAGGTACTAAAAGCTAAAACTTCTATCTGTGCCCTATAGTTTGTTTTAATGATTTTTTGTGGGAACACAGCAATGAAACCAGAGGAGAATTGTGGCCAAATAATCAGGCAGAGAGTACTGAATGATTTGAAGAAACATAGGATTATTTATATGTACAAAGCCTTTAGTATAAGATTTAAAACAAGAGGATTTTTCACAACTACATTTGAAGAAAGTAATGAGTAGGATAGATTTCAGAGATAGCTTAATTAGAGTTTTATTTTCACTTCTAGGCACATATATCCTTGCAGATACTATACATCCTAAAACAACAACCCAGTAAGGATGGCAGATTTCAGAATCCATGGGCATTTTATTAAGAATCTAGTAAAAATTGGGATCTGCCGGATTCCATTTACCTGGCCAAGAATATATTTCTATGAAGTATCCCAAGGAGATTGTCTGAAGAATCTTACACTTAGTATCTAAATTAATGATAGTGCTCTTTTTTCCCCAGAACAACGACAAAAGCCACTTTGCACTTTTATATATTATGTTAAAGTTTTTTGTCATGAGCAGGTTCTATAAAAGCTTTTTCTGTTTCATCATTTTGACAAGCGAGTTCTACTAAATCTTCCTGACCATCATAGTTTCTTTTTAACTTTTTCAGTTCTGGAAAACAGCAAACATTTCTGAGCTACATAGCAGCAAACACCAGGAATTCATTTGCTGTAAGGTAAGTCATCTATTTAGTAACAAAGAAAAGTAAAGCCAAGTGCATTTCTTATTATCACTGCTTTGAAAATTATGAATTATCCTTTGCTACTCAGTGAGCCTTGTCTCTGTGATCCAGGAATCACCCTTTGGAAATTGTATCTTATGAAACAATTAACCTCAGCCACTTTGGATTTCTTAAATTCTTTGTCAAAAATATGCTACAAATTACTTTTTAATTTTTTGGTTTTCTTGGCTATTTTCTTGACTGTTTAGTTTGTATATTGTAAAATCGAAAGTGCCTCTGAAAAATATGCATTTTGTTCCTATTGTAGCAGATCCAGCTTTTCTTGAACTGAAAATGATTATTATTATATCCCTTTCCTGAATATGAAAATGTCAACAAATAGAGAATGAGTCTGATTTTTTAAATATATACTTTGATTGACTTAACAAGAATTCTTGCTTACAAAAATTTACAACCATTGCATCTAATATGTTAGTTTGTTAATCTAATAAATATCATTTGATGAGCAAGAAGATTGACAGTAGATAGAAGTAGGGGTTTTTTTTTGTTTGTTTTGGGTTTTTTTGTTTTTTTGTTTTTGTTTGTTTCTTTTGTTTTTTGGTCCTAACTGGTCAGCTGTCCTTAAGGCCTAAGAATGGTGAAGGTTTATAAAATTATGCAAAGTGTAGAGAAAGTAAGCAGAAGTTTTCTCTCTTATAACTTTAGCACCTGGAAATATCCCAAAAAAATTGTTTGGGGGAGATTTAGGATACACAAAAAGAAATACTGCTTTGTAATTTATATTCAGGTAGTTTATGGAAATTGCTTTCACAAAATCTGATGACACACACACAGGCTTAGATAGTTTTAAAAGGATAGACCAGGCCAACCATACTTGGAAGCTAAGAAGAGCCAGGCCAGATTAGTACTTGGATGAACATACAGACACCCCTCCTGGACCAAACAACTTACAAACACCTGCTGGACCAAACCAAGGCCCATATCAAGTTTGTATTTTGTTTTTCAGTGAACTCAGTCAAATTCCCATCATATACCCATCTCCACCATTTTTTGCTACAACTAGAATTTGAACAGATGCTATCCCCAACCCAGGGATAATATTGAGTCTTTGAGACCACTAGCCCTTGACAGATCTGTCTTCCATGAATTTATTCAATCTCCTTTTAAAGCCATCTGTGTTAGTGGGCATCACCACATCTTGCAGTAACTCTTTAGCCTAATTATGTGTAGTGTGAAGAACTGCTTCTTTTTGTCTCTTTCAAAACTTCTTTCAAGAATTTATCAGATTCTAGTGTTTTCAAAGATAAAAACTTCTACTTTCTATCCATTTTCTCCATGGAGAATGAGAATAATTTCTGTATGATTATATACATCTCATTAATACTCCCCCCCCTGCCCCCACGTCACATTTTTCTAAGCTAAAGAGTCCTTTACTCATAAGGAAAGTGTTCAGGCTCCATGACCATGGTACTTTTTTTATCTCTGTTACAGCCTTTTTCAAATCCAACAGCCAGAAGAGTACCCCATGTTCCACTTGTGTATATATAATAGATTTGTAGAAGGACATTACAGTTTTGACATAACTCTTTTTATGGCGTTATTGCTGCACTCTTCTATCCTGAATGACCTGGCCATCCATTAACCTATGTCCAAAATCCATCCTATCCTTTATAGTATCTCTGAAATATTTACACCCTTTGAAACCAGATGCTCCCCAGTATCTATCAGTTTTTTCCCCAGATATCAGTCTAAAAGCTCATTTTTAATTAGACACTAACAGTCTAGTTCCATTTTGGTTCAGGTGAAGGCCAGTTCTCTCATGCAGGTTTGCCTTATCCCAAAATGTTCTCCAGTGCCTAAAAAAAGTCTAAACTCTACTGTCTGACCACCACCTCAACCATTGAATTCATAAAGAATCCTGTCAGTCCAGCTAACCCTGCACATGGAATAGGTAACATTTCTGAGAATTGCCTGAACTTCAATCTGCTACCTAGAAAAATAACTTTGCCTTCTAGGACTAGTCATTTTTATTTCCCAGTGTCATTGGTACTAGCATTGCTCACATCTGCTGCTTCCTCCTCATTGCAGTCTAGTAGTTTACCTAGATGGTACATGATGTCTGCCACATTTACACCAATGTAAACATTAATCACAAATCCATCAAAGGACTCTACCAACTAGCTAGTTACTTGATCAATGAGTCAGCTAACTATAAGCCCCTTCTCTTCAGGTTGTGCATTCAACAGACAAGCAAGCACATATCTTACTTAGCTAAAAGAACACATAAACCCACCCAATTAGTCAAACAACCCTCCTTAAATGCTGCTAATCAGTTCCAAAAGTTTACCAGCTACCTCACCAGAGTCTGTTGTTCTTGTAGGCCCTTCTGTTAGCTGCCTCTTTCCAAAGACCATCAGGGAATACCAAGTCTATAGGCTAGCTTTGTGAAGTAAAAAAACAAAACAAATCCCAGAAGACAGCAGTGGCAAACTACTTCCATATTGCTGTCTAGAAAATAGCATAGATTTTATTCTTGTAGTCACTAGAAAAAGAGCTCAACTCAAGGGATTTATCTTTTTAGACAAGGCTTCGAATCAGCAGTTGGCATGAAGGATGCTGTCATCTATTTTGAGAGATTTGTTTGTTTGCAGGGGACTTTTCTTTGTTGGTTTAATGCTCAGCAAAAAAGCAGCAGTTAAGTGGCTGCAAGTATCTGCCCATCCCCTCAGTAATACTCCTGTTACAAACTCCAAAATGATGAAATGCTTCATGCACTTCATGAAGTCACAACAAAAGTACTGTCCTGAACTTGTATTGCAACATTGTAAGGGACAGAGTTTGTGTTTCAATGTCACAACACCTATTTCATCAATCCACCCACACACCCCAATGCTGATAGGGCTATTCATTCCTAATAGTCATGTTGGCTATAACCAGGATCAGAAGCAGAATCTGTATGTTAATAGTGAACTCTGAATGCTGGCCCTTATGTTTCCATAACAGGCCTATTTATACAGACTAGATTTTATTTTGTTCTTTAGACCACAATTCATACATCAACCCAAAATCTGAATAATAAGGTTCATATAAATTGGTAGTATCATCAGGGTAATTCCAAAACATTAGGAAAAAAAGAAACTTAAATGATGAACTGCAAACAGATCACTGAAAATTGATCATGTCTAGTGTCCATGGAAAACTGGCTGATGAGGAAGTGGGTTTTAAATCAGAAGTGAGCAAATAGTTGCCTACAATTTTGAACTAAGGTACTACTGTCCACTGCTGTATTTTATGGATAGTCTCACTTTTGCCTTTGAAACCCAATTGGAGTTTCAGTTTGAAACTGGAACAATTGGAGAGTTATAATAGCTTTCAGATATTGCAAGAAGCACCCGTTCCCCTCCTCCCCTCATGAGAGAATTAAGATGCTGGCTAAAAGGGTCCTTGATCAGACATCTTTTTTTTACATTCATTAGAAATATGTGTGAAATCTAGCATATTCGCTGAACAGTGTACCCAGCCAGTAACTGGATTTCTTCTTTTTTTGTATGTGCATTTATTCTTGATAATTTGCTTCGGTGGCTTCTCAATATATTAATTTCTTAATATTACACTGTTTTATACTGCTGCTTTACCCTTTGGTGCTTCCTTGAGTACTTCATAGCAGGTCAAAGGCTGCAGCATCTGTTGAGAGTAGATTTATCTGATGTGAGGGCCAGTTAGTTGCTAAGCAACTTTTCGATTTAGCAGCATTGAATGCAAAGCAGTTACTTTTTAATGCAAATAAGTATAAGGAGTGATAGGCGGTTGGCTGCTGCTGATGACACATACACAAATGAGTATCACACATAGTAGAAATGATTTTCAATTCCTGAATCACAAATCACGTATTCACATTTGTGGGTGAGTGTTCTGAATAAAGAAGCCAGCTTATGTGATAAAACATACCACAGTATATGAGAATTGAAGAAATATATAACATAGTTTCTATATTTTTAGTTGGAACTTATGCTGTCTCCATCGTTGAAACAATTTCTCTTTCAGAAGGATGGGAATAAAGAGTTAGGCCTCTGGGTATGTCTATTACATAAAAATGATCTAAGGCTGCAAATGTTTATAATCCCTGAGTCAGAAAGAAAAGAGTCTTATAGAGTTTTATTTTCTGATGTTTTCAGTGCTTTCTAATGGACAGTTCCATGGAATTAAGTGTGTAACTTAAGTGGGGAATTATGTAACGTTACTTGCAAACCAACTTGCAAAAAGATAATTAGGAAATTCCTACTTCTAAAAATTAAGCTTTTGCAGGAAAAAGACCCAAACAAGTGGTGCTATTATTTAGCAAGATAACAAACATCCACAGAAATAATTGGGAAATTATCTCTTATCATTCAGTACAGCAGTTTTTCAATATCTAAAATACTTAATTTCAAATAAATATATGTGTTTTTCAACAAATACCGGTGGGAAAATGTAGATTCTTTATAAAAACAAACTAGGATGGGGTGAAAAGTGAGTGAAGGTTATCTATGCAGCGTTTATTTTTCACAGATATAACAGCTTATTGATTGGAAGAACAAAGGCCTAGTTGGCCTCACTCTCCAGCTTATGCTCAGTTTATTTCCCTTTTTAAAACCAGTAGAAGAAATGATTGTACATAGGCCATTATTGTCACTGGTTATGAAAGGAGTGTGTGTGTGTGTTTTCTTTCCTGTTCTGTAGTGCCACAGAAATGTCCTTCTAGATTCTGATCACTGTAATAACTAATCTCAAGGAGTCATTAGTGAGGGTTCAAACAATATCCTATAATGAGTATGTTGTGAAAAAATTGACATAGTTTATTTCTGTGATTCATATTCATATGGAAATAATGGGTTGCAAAATAACATTGACATTTTTCTTGTACTGAACAAAATCACTGCAAGCAGTGTTAATATTTTGCCTAACAAATCTTGGATAGAACCCTTTAAAATATTTTAATAGGTACCGTTCATCTACAAAAGTGTAGACCCGGGTTGTTGCCTACTAACTCTGGCATACCAAAACAGTGACAGTGTTGCTTAGAGCTGGCAGAAGCAGACATCAGGCTTATGGGACTTGATGAGTTAGATGCTACTCAGCTATTTCACCTTGTTCCAGCAACAACCCAAGGTCATTCCAGTGGCCACCTTGATCCTGTCCATTAACTTTATTTGTTGTCGTTACCTTCTGCTAAGCATGGTCATTTGTTCTGTTCCTTATCCACTTTCATCATAGACCTGAAGTTGCTGATCGTTGCCTCAAAGCAGCAGTCAGTCTTTTTTTGTTCCTGGATCGTTTGGTTCTTCTTGAAGTCCCCGTGTACTCTTTGTAACTTATCTCTACATTGATAATTGGAAGATATCCATCTTCTTTTGTATGTTCTTTCACAAAATTCAACTTTTAACAGCCAAACATTGAAAAGATGATGGCTTTAATTATTCTTACCTTTGATGACATAGAAATATGCATGTCCTTTTTAAGTTTGTTATTGGCTTATTCCCTAGGATTAATCTCCTTTTTATGTCTCCAGTGAACTATTTTTATCTGTTCTTGAGCCCAAGTAAACAAAACTGTTTACCACCTTAATTTCTTTGCCAACAATTGTAAGTTCACTTAACATGCTTTACATTATTCTTCTCTTAATATTTAATATTAATTTTCATATTTACCTTCATAATAAGCTCTTTTAAGTCTTTATATATGAAAGAGATGCGGATACTGGGATCCTTGTCTGTCCATTCATTGTTCTGAGCCATTCTGTTTCTCCAAACTCAATGCGTACCATTCTTGTTCATTTTAAAGATTCCTCAGAAGAATAGTCTGATGTATTGCCATATCCATTAGCTTTAAGATAACCTAAATTCTGGATGATGTGCACAATTAAAGCCCTGCTATTATCCATACAGCAAAGGTAAATTTCTTTTATATTCTCTTGGTTTTTCCATTATATATCTTAAATTAGCTATCTGAATTCACATCACTTTGTCTTTTCTGAAATCTGTCTATTATTTGGCATATCTCAGTGTACTTTTCAGTTCTTATGAAAAACTTTACTTATGTAAGGAATTGGTGTAATGGTTTGATAATTCGCTGGTAGAGAACCTGCTAAATGGTTGTACTTTTAGGAAAATGAATGATGTCCTCCCACAGATTATGGTTTTTTATGGTTTGAATAGTTTTATTGTTTTTAATTATTTTTGCAGTTACCGTATTTTTCCATCAATAAGATGCCCCCATGTACAAGACGACCCCCACTTTTCCAACCCAAAATTAAGAAATCAGTATTTTAAAGATAGTGCAGAACACATTTTTATTTAGTAATTAGTTAACATTTACCTGATACACTCGGTGGGAGGAGGTCCAAACTGTCTCTCTGCAGCTCTATTTCCATGCTCTTTTGCATAACTGATTACATTCAATCACGAGTGAAACTGCTGATAGCTTGTCTCTGCAAACAGACTTCCTCCAATTGGTTTGTTCAGCATCAGCTGACGTCAGTTACATAAGGCTCGTGATTGGAGGAAGTCTGCTTAGGAGACAAGCTATTTCACTCGTGATTGGAGGCTAGCAATAGGAGGAAGCCTGTCTGCAGAGACAAAGTATGGGCAGTTTTGCAACTGCACGGTTCTCTCCTCGGCTGACTTCCTTGAATAAGACGCCCTTCAATTTTTAGCATAAGGATTTTAGAAAAAAGTATCGTCTTATAGTCGGAAGAATACGGTATTTTGGGAGGGGGGGTTGTGTGCATGCATGAGTGCGTGTGTGTTTTGTGGGTTTTTTTTTTTTAAAAAATTAATTTTATAAGCCACCCAGAGTCATGGCAGTGAGATGAGCAGCTATATAAATTCAATAAATAAATAAATAAATTCACATATTCTTTTGCATCTCCTCCTTTGGTACGGGTATATTCACTCATCTTTTCCAATCTCTAGACCACATAATTTGGTTACATATTTGTTGTCACAGAGCTGTTAGAACGTTAAGTGATACATCTTCTGAACTTTAGTTTAAGGGGTGTTTTATATGCAGTTGGTACTTTCCTGTTTAACAGTGGGCCTATTGCTTCTCATACCTTATTATCTAATAGAGTCTGTTCTTAAACATATTCTGTCTCTAAAAATGATTTTGTTATATAATATACTTTGTAAAGTTTCAGTATACTATTTGTATATTCTTTTAACCTCATTTGCCTGTATTAGAACTCTTTCATAACAATTCCTGTGTACTCCTACCTTACCTATACATTTTCCTATATTTTTTCTGATATTGTTAAAAATTTCTATTCTAGAATCTACTCCAACTTACAATACCCACATAAGTGGTTTAGTGATTAAATTTGAACTCAGTTTTTTTTGGGGGGGGGATCGCTTTTTCCCATTAAACATGTAGCAGAATGCCACCAAGAATATAAGTAATACTAGTTTTCTCCTCAAGTGTTGTACAAACTTACACAGAAATCTGTGGTAGTAAACAAGTGATGATAGAAATGGAAGTGGAAGGGATTATTTTAAATGTCATATAGTACCCATCCTGAGAAAATTTTGGAGGCAGGTGATGCTTTTCTAGCCACTGGCTGTAATTTTTAATAATATACTGTTCCCAGTGGCTGGAAGCATGACAAGACTTTCTTTGTCCTCCCTTCCTCCCAACACATCCACTCTTCCAGTGTCACAATACCACTTATTACATAATCCATTTGTGTTGCATTCATACTTTTATGTTTGTCCTAAAATGCCCAACTCCTAAGCATTCTTTTTCTTAACGCCTATTAATTTAACTTCCACCCACTTCTGTGGCACTTTAAAACACATTTTTTTACTCTATTCCAAGCAGCTTCTGTATGATCTCTTAATTCTCTAGTGAGATTAATACTTTTTCATGCAAGACTCATACATTCTTTTCCTACTGTTGTTTTCTGTTTGCTTTCACTTCTCTCACTACTTTCCTCTTCTTCCATGTCTATTCTTTCCAAGATCTACTTATAACACTACCAAAAAATGATCTGTCCCATATTCAGAACTTCTCATCACCCTTGCATCCTCACTAATTATGTCAATCTTACATCATAAGCAATGACATTTGTTATGATTTTACATTCATTCCTTTGCCATGGATATAGATGGATACATTTATAGTATACAAAGCTTATATTTTCTAAGTAGTTACAATCACTACTGTCACTCATTCTTTGTTTTCCAAGTTGTCCAATCACTTTTTCTGTACTCTCCCATTCACATCTCTTGCATCTTTCCATTTTCTCTTAGTTTCACAAACAATGTATATGGCTTTATTCCCCCATTCATTTCATTAACCAATTCATGCTGTTTACATATATTCTTCTTACATTCCAAGTTACAGACTTCCAGATGTTGTGGTCATCAACATGTATACATTCACCATTGATCTCTACTGCCTATCATGTTTTTAATCATTCAGAGTGTTACCATGATGCTTTTTAGTAAGGTAAAGAAAGAGCAGGGTATGTACCTAGCTTTAATGTACCCATGACAAAAGTGGCATTCCCAGAATGCCTGGTAGTTTTTGACAAACTTTGGCCCATATGCCACCAGTGCAGCCAAAGCCCTGTTTTGCCTTGTATGCTCATGCAATTCTTTGCAAGCTAGGATCGCTAATCTAGAGACCACTTTGCAAGCCAACATACCAATTATAAGGGCTGATGTAGCATACTAAAACTTAAGATAGCTCACTTCTAAAAAAAATTACATTTTTTTTTTACCTTCACTCTCTCAGGCTGCATAAAACTATCCACTTAATTGACCACTTCATGTATTTAATGAAGTGGGTTCTGTCCCATAAAAGATTAAGCCACAATAAATGCATTATGCTTTATGATGCAGTGGATGGTTTCTTACGTTGATGATAGACTGGATTGTGTACTGATGCCATTTAATCTCCCCCCCTTTTTTTTCCTCCTATGTCAGTGATTATTTTTCTCCTTTTGTTGTTAATACTGTTCTTCTCCATTAAAGTCAATTTGCCCTCTAAATTAGAATGTGTGGGGAAATTCAAAAATACAGAAATGAGTCTTCATGATACATTTTAACTGATTCATTTTTGCTACTTTGAATGAAAAAGACTAATATATCTGATAATTTCAAATACTAAACCATAATTTGTATGGTCCCTTTCTGTGTGTGCCCAGGTAAATTGCACTTGTGTTTTTATTTACAGAATAGAAACAACGCCTGATAGATGCTAATAACAGTGGTAGAATTTGGAAATTATTGCCTTTATGTCAACAAGTTAGCAATATACGGACATCCATTTCTGTACAGTAACACTTTTATATTTATTGAAAGATGGCTTGAATTGTTTTTTTTAAAATAAAATCTCAGCAACATTAACAATGAGAATTGTTTTATTTTTAGTTTACCTGAGAAGTATAAAAGGAAAAACAATGGAATGGTTCTTGTTTCCTACCCATATTTTATGAAACCTTGGAATTTTTAGATAAAATATTTTAACTTAAAAAAAAAACGCAATTTGGGATATGCAGCTTTCTCATTGAATGATGTGGACAACCCCCCCCCCCCCAATCATCATATAGCCAAGTAAACCCAGCTTACTAGCCCATCCCCGAACAGCTCTGGGTATAATTTTAAAACCATTCTTTTAAGAATATTATCTCAGTGTGCTGGATATGCTACTTCACTTATGGGGAATCTTTATACTCCCAAAGGAAAAGATAATTACTAATAAGAACCAATCAACTAATGAGTTAATTCATCTCCCAGGGTCATTTCCTCACATTAGTAACCTATTTATATGAATTACTGGACCTTTAGAGTAATTACCTTATTATTAATAATAAATAACAAGCAAAATTTCAATAATTGCATTTATTAACTATCAGCAAATGTGTTCAGTAGTACAATGTGTGCACCAGCTTTTCGTATTTTTAGTGCTTCTATTATTTATATATATGGTTTTTATTAAAACTTAATACTAAATTTCATTAATTTCACTATATCTTCAAATATAAACATGTTTTGAAAGTCATGTCCTACTTGAGTTTCTTAGAACCATCTAGGATGGATTTATTTGCTAAACTGTTTCCTGAGTTGCTGTAGCTTCTCTGGTATAGAAAATCTTACCTGCCACTGTAGGGTAATACAGGGAGGAATACGGTAAACTAGATATAGATTAGTCTGTATAGTGTATTTTACATTTCATTTCTACATCTGCAGAGTACAAAAAACAAAAAGGCATACTATTTAAAATATTTTTGGCAAATATTCTCTTCATATCTGAATGCACTTTAAAATGTTTATTTTTGTATTTTATGCTAAATCTGCATTTTAATGTATTTTTTCATTTAATGGTAATTTCTTCAGCATTTGAGCTGAAAATTTCTCCAAAATACCAAGATGCTTTACAATACATTTTATATAATGTTATTTCGGTTCACTTAAAATGTGAACAGTATAAAATCCTTGAATATTACTGCTGCTACATGATGGCATTTCTCTTACACACACTCATACCCCTTTTATACCAGCTTTGTGAAGTATAAGAAATAACAAGTCTTCATGGTCCTATTCCAACAAGCTTGCTGGTTATCTTTTTATAAAATGTGATGCCTCCCATGTATTATCCTTTTTTGTAGTATTGATTATTTGGGCTGATTAATGTTTTGGGTATATATGCAGCTTTATTTCCTTAATAGGCTTTAGAGACTTCATTAAATTTAATATTTATTTCAAGTGCTTTAAAATGTCAATAGAACCAATGGCTTCTGTCAGTGGCTGAGAGTAACAAAATCAGCAGACTAAAAGTATCAAAGAGAATATTAGGTAGTTCCTAATAAATTCCTTTATGGGTGTTTTTTCCTTTAAATTTTTGCAAGCAATGCCATTGTAAATTATAATTAACAACATATCATGGCACTATGTTAAATCAAAATACTTACACCAAATATGGGAAATCAACTTCTGAGTAAAGAAAAACAACTCCTTCTGGTGTTTCTTCAAGCAACCCCTATTCAGAGGGTTCCCCCCTCAAAAAAACCTTCTTGCCTGCAGAAGCAGGGAATGTGATGTTTCTGCAAGAATACTGTCTAGGTCTTTGATGCTTTTCTCAAAGGTGCTTTGCATAGAGACTTTCTCTTGATTGAGGATTCTTTTTAGACAGCTGGAAATTCCTGATGGATGTTAATTGGAGTTCAGTTTGAAGATACAGAACTGCTTTTATTGCATCTGTCTTTCATTGATTTCTGTGAAAACCGTAATTAGACTTTTTTGTGGGTGGAGATACCCAAGGAATGTTTCAGTTCAGTGCCTTCATCCATTTAAAGATGGACTTTACATTCCTTTGTTTTTCTTAAAGCTATAGCAGCCAGTTTTTCTGTCCATGAGAGTTCTGTTACTTCCAAACTTGCTCTCTGGGTTTGATGTGGTGTGTATAAATGAATGCATTCTGAATCATCATCGTACTGTGACCTTTAATACTTGATATGTATCTAACACTTAATAAGAGGTTAAAAAGTAGTTCCATCTTGTTACACAGGAAAATTTTAAGACATACATGTATATTTGCCAATGCTAGATGTAATTTCTTTTAACTGTTTGAATGGATATATGAATTAAAGTAACATTGATATACTATTAGATATATCTAAGGTATTTGAAATTTTTTAAAGAAGAATAATGGAATATTGGAAGTAATTTTTGGATTAGTAGGATGTCTGTTTTTCAAGTATTTTCTTTTCAGTATATATTATATCTATATCTCTATATACAATACATACTGAGTTATAGAATTTGAAATGGGGCATTATGCAAAACTCATATTGCCTGGTTTAAAACAAATTTACTATCCATGCCATCAGCATATTAGGGGTAATAAGCAATATTGAAAATGGAGGTGCTGATACCATAATGCTCTTGTCTAAGTCAATGACGTTACTACATCTGTGTCAGGTTCAGCCCAAGAACAGCAACGAGGCAATCCAGTACAGTCCAGTTCCTTTATTAGCTCGCACCTAATAGACAAAATCTCGCCAGACTAAACCTATGCTAAAGCAACTAGTGGCTATAACCCGTGACTATAACTCTAGGGAGTGGCCAGCCTCATCCTCTTCGTCTTCCCACACTCTTGCTGCGGGCTGAGGAGGCGCTTGCCCTGGAATGTCTCTCCCCCCTCCTGACAACCTTGAAGTTCAATTCCAGAATCTTCCCCGCTCATGCCATCCATTACAATCTGTAATATTGTGTGCAGTTTTGTTTGGTGCACCTCAAAAGGATATAGTGGAGGTAGAGAAGAGGGCAACCAAAATGATCAAGGGGCTGGAACAGTTTCCCCATGATTATAGGTTGCAACATTTGGAGATTTTTAGTCTAAAAAGGAGGCTAATGAGAGGGGAGATAATTGAAGTATACAAAATTATGCATGGTGTGGAAAAAGTAAACAAGGAGAAGCTATTTTCCCCCTCCCAGCACACAAGAACAGCAGTCACACAAAGAAATTGAATCCTGGAAGAATCATGACAGACCACAAAAAAATATTTTTTTTACGCAATGTGTAATTCAACTTTGGAATTTGCTACCATGAGATGTGGTGCTGGCTACTGGCTTGGCTGTCTTCAAAAAAGAGTTGGACCAATTCATGGAAGTCATGGGGATCAGTGGCTATTAGCCTTGATGGTAGTGTGACTGTCTCTGAAGACCATCTGCTGGAAGTCTACTGGGTTTCCTTGTGCCATTGATTGGCTACTTTGAGAACAGATGCTGGAGTAGATGGGAGAGGTGTCTGATTCAGCAGAGCACTGCTTATGTTTCTTATGTTATGTTCTTAGGTTTATTAAAGTTACCAAACCTCAATGAAATTGAGAATGTAAGAACATAAAAATAACCCTGCTGGATGGAGTCAAGCCCCATCTTTGTCCACCATTTTGTTTCTCTCACCATCCAATCAGATGCTTCTGGGATGCTCTCAAGCAGGCAGTGGAAAATGCCCTTCATCTATCACTGTTTTTCAGTAACTGATGTTTGGAGACATATTGCCTAAATCTTAGAGGCAGCATTGAGTATTCAGCACTAATAGCTCACTACATATCTGTTTTTCATGAATTTATCCAGTTTTCTGTTAAAGTCATCCCAGTTAGTGATGAGTGAGTGGGAGGGACTGGCCCAAGATCACCCAGCTGGCTTCATGCCTAAGGCAGGACTACAACGTACAGTCTCCCCGTTTCTACTCTGGTGCATTAACCACTACACCACCAGCTCCTTACGGTTAGCTTTATTAGATGACTCCTGGTGCTAATGTTTTGCAAAAGGGAGTAAAGGATTTTCACACACACTTTCTTCAAAAGCATGCATGATTTTATATTGTTCATCTCTCTCAGTTGCTATTTTTTCTAAGCTAAAAAGTCCCAATCATTCTAGGCTTGTCTTGCAAGAAAAAAGCACACACTCTTTGCAATTTTTCTAGCTCCATTATATCCTTTTTTCAAATGTAGCAACCTGAACTATAATCAGTATTACAAGTGTGGACATTCTATGCATTTGTATAACATTTTATATAACAATTTTAATTTCAATCCTTTTTTTATGTTCCTGAGCATAGAATTTGCCTTTTTTAACAACTATTACGCATTGAGTTGACATCTTCAATGAGCTATACATTATGACCCCAGGTTCTTTTACCTAGCTGGTTACAGACAGTTCACATGTCATCAGTGTATCCATGGAGTTAGGGTTTGTTGCCCCATTGTACATTAGTTTACACTTATTTAACTTTAATCACATTTGCCACTTAGTTGAAGTTTAAAGAGATTTTTCCAGTTTTTCCAGTTTAAAGAAATTTTTCTGGAGCTCTTCACAATTGGATTTGGTTATCACAGGCCCAAAGAGATATGAGCATGTACTGTATATATAGGGGTTTTTTTTTCTTTTTATTATTTCAATCAATTTCTCTGGGGCAGACACTAAGCTGACCCATTTGTCATTTCCCAGGTCTCCCCGGGTCCCTTTTAGAGCTTGGTGTCACACTGATTACATTCCACTTTTTTGGCACTGGGCCCAGTATGCAGGTTAAGGTACATATTTTTACTAGAAAGTCAGCAGTTTCACATCTGAATTCTTTAAAATGATTCCAGCTCCTTGCATAGCTTCTGTTTTTGTTTCCCTTCTTATTTGCTGACTGTTGGACTCTTCTCTTCTTTCCCAGAATTGCTGGCTGGGTTTCTAGTTACTCTGTTCTAAGAACATCCTCAGTTCAATTTATAAACCTGATTCTTTAATTATTATTTTTATTTTTATTATTATCATTATATTATGATTATGATTATATTTTATCCTGCCTTTTTTAATATATATAACTCACGGTGACAAGCATACCCAATACTCCTGCCTCCTAGTTTCCCCGCAGCAAGAACCCTGTGAGGTGGGTTGGGCTGAGAGAGCAACTGGCTCAAAGTCACCCAGCTGCCTTTCATGCCTAAGGCAGGCCTAGAACTCACAGTCTTCTGATTTCTAGGCCAGCACCTTAACCAATACACCATACTGGCTCTCTCTAATGTATTGAACTTACTTTAGTTCTTCTTTAATAAATAAACTGGTACTTTTTAAAGTTTTCTCTGCAGTCTTTTGGAATCTCACAATTTCGTTAAAACTTCATGGTTCAACTTCATAAGTTCCTCCTTGCTTAGTTCCTGCTTGTTTACTTGCTTGCTTATTTATTTATTAATTTAAAAGATGATAAGGCTACCTCTTTCACATTTTGTGGCATTAGGTAGCATACAAAAAAGAAAAATATAAAAAGAATAAATACAATACATTACAAAAACACCCAAAATGAAATTTTAAAAAACCCATAATCAATACATAACTGAGGCTGGTGATCAAAACACACATATCATAGACCAGGCCCATTCACCATCCTGGCCCAGAACATTGGAGAAAAGCCAGAACTTCATGGCTCTATAAAAGGCTGATAGAGTCAGCAGCATCTCCACTGGGGGGAGATGGGCGGGGACAAGTTTAATAAATAATACTAATAATAATAACTTAGGGAGAGCTCGTTCCAAAGGGCAGGTGCAGCGATAGAGAAGGTACAGTTCCCATTAGGTCCTATTAGATAGTGTTATTTGCTGTAGAGACCCAGAATGAATTTAAGATTATGGGACAAATTTAACATTAATGCAACCGTATCTACTGTAGGTTTGGATTGTTATTGATTTGCCATGGGACTGGGCACATTTAAAGTAGAAAAAAGGGAAGCAGGAGCCTCCTTATAGTAATCTCTGATGTTCTGCAATTATTTTATTATTATTATTTATTATTTTTATTTATTCCAATTATACTATCTATTCAAACAATTTAAGGTGGCTTACAACTTTCGTATATTAAAACATCCATAAAAATTAATAAAACATTCAAATCTTTAAAAAGTCTCTTGCCATCTCACACTAAACATTCCTGAAATGCCCTGCAGAAGAGGATGGTTTTGGTCTGTTTCCTAAAAGATAAAAGGTCATGGGCTAGCCTGACTTCAGGGGATGAAGTATTTCAAATGGAGGGGGCTACCACTGAGAATGCCCTTCTTTCTTCCTTAAAAAATATTCCTGACTCAATCCTCCAATTATATTTCATCTCTTTCTCTAAACTGGTTATTTTTTTAATCTCCCCATATACTGTGTTCCCCATTCCCCACCCCCACCCCTGGTTAATATGAATAGCTGAGTATATTTATAGTCTTTGGTGTTACTAAGAACACAGTAGAATGGCTTTGAGTTCCTCCAATATTTTGACACCCTCCATCCCTGATTATTGAACATGCTGGTGGGAACTTCTGAAGATTCTAGTCCAGATGAAATCTTGATGGAATCAGGTTATTGCCATAACAGGATCCACTGTGGAAAAATCAGTAAAGACAATGTGATAGAAACAGAGAATAACAATCATTTATCACATCAAAAGTTGTATGTGAAGTATTTCTAATGCTCCCATATTACCAGTACATACTGGTTGGGAAACATTTTAGTGCTCAGGGTTACCAGTTAATACATGGACAAACTGAAAATTGAATTGTAGCTTTTATTAATTTCATTAATATGAACCTTCTACAAATGGAAGAAAATTCATTTTAGCATACTTTTCAAACTGCTGTTCAAAGATGGCTGTCATTTATTTCATCATGTAGGTTGGGAAACAAGCTACGAAAAAATGAAGTGTTTTGAAATAATGTGACAAGTTCTGAAAAGTGTAGTGCCCATCAAATACACTATATTTTTACTGTCTTTAGGAATGTTAATAATAATCTTGGACTGTTCCTACTAGTGAGAGTCCATTTGGAATGACAGCTTTAGCATTCCATTAAAGGATAGCAAATTGTCAGTTATTTAATTACTGTTTTGTCAATAGCATAGCCCAATTCAAATATCTTTGATCAACTTCTTTAATGTGAAAAATAATATTAAACAGACACTTTAAAATAAGATACAATTACTGTTGCTTGATAGATTTGCTTACAGTGATCAAGAGATAGAAGATATTTTAAGAGGGAGGAGGGAGGGAGGGAGGGAGGAAGGAAGGAAGGAAGGAAGGAAGGAAGGAAGGAAGGAAGGAAGGAAGGAAGGAAGGAAGGAAGGAGTATTCAGTTTACTAGGCTTATATGCTGCTCCAACTGTTGTCTAACTCTGAAAGGTTTATTGTTTGGTCACATTTTCAAAACATCTCTTCAGTACAGTACTTGATGATACCTTAATGACTTTCAGAGGGTCTGCTACACAGATAGTCAGGCATGAGATCCTAGCTGAAGTTTAGCACTAGAGAACAGTTGGGTTTGTTGTTGGTGTACTGGCCTTCCTTCTAAGCTGCAACATCCCTGCCTAAGTTGCTAGATTTCATCACTAGTTGGCAATGGAACTTCAAGGTTTATAGTTCTTGGGAATTTCAATCCGCTCTCAGGTGACATAGAGTCTGGGACAGCTCATGGCCACCATAGCAATGATTGACCTGACCCAGTCATCAAGAGCCCAAAACATGGCAGTTGTGTGTCACATTTGGACTGTTATACTGTATCCTACATGGGGCTACAGCTCAGAAGTGCAGCTGATTCAGAGTGCAGCAGCACAGGCAGTTATGAGCATGCCTCAGAATGCCCATGTAACACCTCTGTTTTGTGAGCTGTACTGGTTACAAGTAGGCTTCTAGATGCAATTCAAGGTAATGATTATTTGAGGGTCCCTCAGTCTTCTGTAGTTTCTCCCTTTCCTATACAATTGGGCAGAGTAGACATGCTTCAACTCCCATTGATAAAACAGTGTCACCTAGTTCTTACCCCCAGCCTTGGGCTACAGTGAATGATAGAGTCTTTGTGGGATGTTTGGTCTATTATGTTGGCATTTAGACATTTTTTTGTGTGTGGTTTTATATTACAGTGGTACCTCTAGTTACGAACTTAATCCGTTCCGTGACTCTCGTTGCAACTCAAGTTGGTCGCAACTCGAGTTAAATTTTCCCATAAGGTTCAATGTAAATACGGTTAATCCATTCCGCCCTCCAAATTTGGTCGCACCACGAGGCAAATTTCCCCCATAAGGTTCAATGTAAATACATACGGTTAAACAGTTCTGAAACATATGCATTTTATTTTTAAACCACAAAAACATGAAAATAGTCGAGATGGTCGACTTCGCCATCTTGTACTCCAAGGCCAGATCAGTCACACAAATACCACGATCATGCTTTTCTATAATGTCCTTCTTCAGTTCGATCGTCACTTTTTTCTTCAAAGCCTTATTCTTTCCAAGCCTGCTCTGCATTTTCTTTGGAGCCACGCTGACAAGCACACCAAACACCTTCCAAACGCCACAAAACACACCACAAGCCTCACCGAATGTCTCCTTGCTACCGCGATCTCGCCCACAGGAAGCCGCGACCACGTGGCAGCAGGGAGAATGGCCGCGGATCTGGTTCGTAACTCGAGGCAGAGTTCGCAAGTCAAGGTAAATTTTTGGGGCCGGAGCTGGTTGTATCTCGAAAAATTTGTAAGGAGGGGCGTTCGTAACTCGAGGTACCACTGTATTTAGTTTTAATTGTTTCATGTTGTTCACTGCCCAGAGCTGTGATAGAATCAAGCAGCCTATAAATAAAATAAAATATTTCTTTTCCACCTTACCAAATAGGTTATGGGTTATATTTGCTAATTTTCATCTGCAGTATTGATTGTTATATGGAAAATTCTTAAGTAGCAATAATTAGATAATTATAAAATACATAAGCATCAATGCACCAAGTGTGTCTTGTTTTTCAATAGACCTTGCACTATTAAGAGCTGTCATTCTTTATTATAGAGCATGTGTTTAGATTACATTCTAGTCCTAAAAGACACTTACAAAAAATTGTGAAGTTTAAATGAACATTTCTCATTCTCTCTTTTAGTTTCACAAAGTATTTTACATTCATTTAACTTTGAAAACGAATGACATAAAAGCAAAGAGACGCGTATCACATAAGTCAGATTACTCTTCTTAAGGCATGAAATACTGGAAAGATGTTCAATTTTCATAGATTTTAATTTTGATACAATAGCAATGTGTCCTGGAGTTATCTACCATGTTAATGTAATGTAATTAGGTTAAGTGTCTCTCTGGTGGAAACAGTGCTGTATGATTTTTTTTTCTTTTCTTTTTTTGAGGTACTGTACATCATAACATTTTAATGGATCAGATCCTATTCTTTTGATAAAATGAAACCCATGCTGTGGTGGACAAATAGAAGTAGCTATTATGGCTTTGCATCTCTGTGTCTTGCTTGATTTTGATGATAGGTGATTCATACTTTTTTCCACTTGAATATTCCTACTTATAGATACATAATTTTATCTTCAACTATATGTTTAATTCATCTTTAGTCACCTGCAATTATTAGAAACATTAATTGGATCTAGACGGAGTCAATTTAAATCCACTGATATCACTGACATAACTCTTAGTGATTTCAGTGAGTCTTCTCTAACTGGTTAAACCTGCATCCATACCATTAAATGTGCTGCTGATATATCTGCTTCATTATGTGTCTCAATTATCAGTGGTATAACAATTTACACAAACTGTATAGATAGTTGATCTAGTGCAGTCTTACCAACTAATCCCTGACTGTGTGTGGACTTTGAATTCCCCATCCTCAGAGAATAAAGCCAAACACATCTTTAGAACCACATATTAGAGAAAATGATGGTGTATTGCCTTCCCTCCCCCTCCCCCTGTGTAAATTGTTTCAAGTTTTTTGCTGTTACCTGACCAAACCTACACGACTAATTAATTAATTTAAAAAGAGAGAGAGCTGTCAGTATTGTTTAAGGGGAAAAAAACATTTAGTATAATATGTCATAGTTAAAGTTGTTGAGTCATTGCCTGGCTTTTATTTGGGCCTTAACAAATGTAGGCAGTCAGTGAGTCAACTTTTCCCCAAATGAACAAAAGTAAGGTCCTACTTTTCTCCTTCCAAATATGAATTATTTTCTACCTGGCATATATTTAGCATTTGTGTTCTGCATTGACCTCTGTGATAATACTGCAAGCATTTTAAAGTGTATTTTGAATAAGATACGTCTATAAGAAATATGTATTTAATATTTATCCAGAAGAATAGCCCTGCTGGTGTTAAAGTTTTAAATAGAACCTGCTTTAGGATTATTTTTAACAGCCAAATAGGGGGTTGAGTTTTTTGTTTTGTTTTGTTTTGTTTTACAAATAAATGATCATTAAAAAAAAATACTTTTTTCATTAAGATATTTGTTGATTAAAACAAGAAGAAATGATATTCAATACAGTAAAGAGCCATTTCAGTGCTGGACATTTCTATACAGTATGTTACTTCAGTTATAAACTGTGAGATCATATGTGGAATTAAAATAGGTTACATCTGAGCTGCCAGTGGAAGATTCCTTATTTTTCAGGCATACTTGGGAGTTTGGGTGGGGGCAAGAGAGGGAGATTTATGACCTCCTTTCTGTATTGTGTCATTTTCTTGACTAGGGTGATTCAAAGACCAATCTCATGGAGTAATATTTTCTGCTTCTATAATATACCTACAGTATGTGTATGCTGCTATTATAATATAAAACATTTCAGCTACAGTATAATACCTCTGGGTTGTCAGTCCAACAAAAGCTCTATTCATTTTGCAAATTGAAATATAATTTCCATGATCTTTACTCTGTAGAACAGTCAATATTCTGTGCTTCCATGGATCTCCTTTCTTATATCTCTGCTAATTTCTCCAAATTTTGACATATACACGTTTTCAAACCTTTCTTTTTAAAAAAAAAAAAAATTCTGGCATAATTCTCATTATGAGAATAATATCAAATTAATCTACAAGGGTTGATTGAAAAGTAATGCCTCCAAAGTTACAAATCACTCACAGATGATAGTACTGATACACTAGAAGCTGTGACATGTTCTTTAGAAACTGTTCTTTCACTTGAATCAGTGAAACGTTGTGTGAAAAAAGGTTGTGTTGCTACTGCTCATGAAATGGAAGCCTGCAGTGAGTATTTGTCAGTGTGCTTTATGCAAGGTGCCAGGCTTGAATTTTTGACCACTGGAAGAGTCCTTCTAATTCAGATTGACTGACAAATGTAGGTTGTTTATGGTGATGACTATGTTGATATGAGTACTGTGCATTTTTGGACTCAAACATATAAAATGGAGGAGAGTGAACAGTTGATTTGTTTGATCAAGAACAAAGGGGACAACCTGTGGTAACAACTGATAAGTTTCACATGAGAAAAGTTAGTGAACTGATTAAGGATAATTGGTGGATCATTCAAAAGGAAATTGCTGTCAAACTTAGCATTTCAAAGGAATGTGTTGGTCACAATATTGATGTACTTCGTATCAGAAGGTTTGAGCAAGATAGATTTTTGACATCATGATGGCAGAGACAAAAACTTCAAGAGTTGACATTTGCCAGCAACTGTTGTCACACTAAGAGAATGAAGGTGAGGAATTTCTTCACAGCATTGTGATAGCCAACAAAACATGGGCTAAATCATTACAATCCAGAAACAAAGTGTCAGTCCATGGAATATTAGCACAACACTTCACCTGCGGGTGAGTGGGGATGGGGTGGAAAATCAAAACCCAGGCTTCAGCAGGAAAACCCATAGTTAGCTATTTGGGATGCAGATGGTATTATTCACATGATTTCCTTGAACCTGGCAGTACTATCAGCTCGAAGCACAATACAACACTGAAAGCTTTGAAACAATGATTAAGCAGATTTCTAAAGCACAAGAAACATATTGTGCTGCAACATGACAATGATTACCTCAAGAACCACCAAGAGGTCATTGCAAAGTTAGATCTCACAGTCTTACTTCATCTGCCACACAGTCCAGACCTGGCACCAGGTGACTTCCACCTTTTCCCCAATTGAAGCCATACGTTTTGGGGTATTTAGGAGGATAGGTCAATACAGGTAACAAAAGAGCTCATTTGAAGGATTATTTTCCTGTTTCATTTATTAAAATATCCCTATTTAAACTAAAGTTATGGAGATGGAAGCCTTACTTTTCATTCATTCATCTTTATCTCTCTTACATAATGTTAGTTTCTAAGAGATGGTATAAGATATCAGAGTTGTTGCTCTGTAACAGATTTATTTTAGATTTTTTTAGAACATTATTATATATTAAACAGTGTATTAGAGATATACTAAGAGTATAGTATTTAAAATATATATATAATTATTATGAAATAGTTCTTCCATCAATGTCTGTCATAACTAACTTCCACATGCCCTGTGAAATTCCACAAAAGTTTATTTTCCTTTTTATTTATTTATTTGTTAAATCATGTTTTAGGAACCTCCATGCAAATATCAGTACTGCATTTCCCTATCTTGATACAGAAAGCTGGGATCCAGGAGTTTAATATAGGTTTGGGAAATTGAGTTTAATATGATTTTACTAAATAGAATAAATCTGTGTCAGCCTAAAGCCTAAAGAGGGGTGGAACTACAGGCTCCATTATGTAATTGATTATTTTATATGATTAAACAAAAAAGGGCTAAGAACTGGTGTCTAAAGTTATTAGACCTTTAGACCTCTAAAAACCTTGAATTCCCAGTACTTATTGTTAATTCTTTGCAGCCAGGTCTCCATTCCTGCAGTTAGCACTTTCACTTACCTTCTTAATGCTTGTTACATTCCGTGTGCCTGAGAATTCCTAGTGCCTGATTGCCTTTTAGCTGAACTGACAAACCTGTTTTATATAAATTATATGTATGGATTGGGTCTTGAGCTGGACTCCATACATTTAATCAAAAAGTATTTTATACAGTTGCATAGATTAATTAAGTCAATAATGCCTTTGCTCCAGCTATCCAGCTAAGCATTTAATTTCTCTTCAGAAAGTTAAGACAGGATACTTAGAACTAATCATACCAGTTGACCAAGATCATCTCTTCATTTCTCAGGTCAACCAACATTTCAACAGTATTAACCAACTGGAAAAGTCCTAGAGCTTTTGGGATCCATGTGGGGAAAAAAATAAGGAATTAATTGAGAAACCATGTTCTGTTAGCTTGAATAAAATTTTGTCTTGAATTACAATAATTGGATTGGGTCCAGCCTACTTATGATGATATCTGGAGATTATAGAATCAAGGTGCAAAATAGGTTGAAGGTCATGTATTCCACCCACTTGTTCTGTGTAGGAATTATAGTGTTACAAATGATCATATATCTTATGCTTAGAGATGGAGTAGAGATGGAGTAGCTTATCACTTCCTAAGGCAGATATTCCACTGTCAAGCAACTAGTTCTGTTGGTAGCTTTCACCTACTATTAAATTGAAATATGCTTCCATCTAATTTCCACTCATTGGTTCTAATCCTGGCCTCTTGAACAACAGAGAACCACACTATTTCAGCCTCTGCATGACAGTTCTTCATCCATGTTATGTTTTAATCTTCCTTTTATAAGTAAATGTACCCTGTTCTTTCCATAATATCTCATAAGTCTTTATTTCTGTATTGTTTATCATATATTTCATTGTCTGTATTTTTCCAATGTAGAACATCCCAAAATGTTAGGTATACTTCCTTGGTTGATGAAAGATATAAACATCTTTGACATACAATATTGCCTTTTGTTATGTTCCAGAATCCAAGAATCCAGAATGCTAACAAAACTGCCCCTTTAACTGCTGAAAATTTAGTTAGTGACTTGTGCATTATTGTATGAGAATATATTTATCCCATTAACCATCAAGAAAGAGCAAAGCAGCTACTGTCAAGAAGCAAAGCAGTTAGTGTAAATGGAAGCAAGGGTCCAATTGACCAGTGTTTTATATAACAGTGAGCAGAATGAAATATTTAGGAACTGAAGAACATAACTTTCACAACCCCCTGAAGCCAAAGACAGTCAAATAACAACCTTGTGATCCCCAGGTAGGTATTTGTCCCTTTGGCTTGCTCGCTCTCTTTATACAGGTAGTAATTGGATCTGTGTGTTCTTTACATACATGCTACAGCATGGAAAAGGTTTTGATATTTGAATTTGAGAGATGATAGTTGGCATGAGTAATGTAGCCAAAGTATACTTGGATATACCTCCAACTTGCCTGTGATCAGTCTCTGGGTTATATACTCCAGCAGAATCAAAGGAACATTATGTGTGCACATCTATTTTTTTTTTATTTAGATTTTCCTTTTAAGAAGCCAATGGAAGATGCTACAGATAAAGTGGAACATAATAAATGCAAAGATAAATGCTCTTTCTTCTAAAATTCAGCCCCAGAAGGAAACCCTTAGCTGAATCATACAAATGAAGAAGAAGAAAAAGGACTGTATCAGGCTAGAACCTGATGTCTAACTTTCTCTGTTGATGATCTTTTTTTAAAAAGGAAGAATATTAGCATGTGAGTTCCTACCTGCAATCAGTGATGGTAAAAACAAAAAATAAGTTTATTATCTTAGTTATGAGACTTTAGGTAGTAGACAATTTTTACAGAAGTTTTCCAAATATAGTTCAAGATCTGCTATTTTTTCTTCACCCTTTTTAAAAAAAATCTGTAGACTGAGATTTCTTCAGGTTCCCTGTCCCCAAGCTATGATAGGTTTTAATGGCAAAAAACAAATGTATCTTTTTCAGAAATATATGCTTCATGGTAGGATGGTCTTCACGGTGATAACTAATGTTTTTAATACATATTTTCAATATTTCACCTGAATCTTTTAAAAGCCCAATTTTTTGAAAACAAGTTTATTGAATAAATGAACTAACTAGATTGCATATACCACCACAAAACAAAATGAATTAAAAACATACAAGATCAAAGTGTTACGTTTCCGATTTTCCTCCTAAATTTAAAAAAAAAAAAAACAGATGACCTTCCCAAATGTAATAATAAGTTTTTAGATGTAGTTCTGACAAATATATATAGCTTCTAGATCCTCTGGTTTTATATGGAGTTACTTAATTATTTTAACTGCATTAAATGTCAGTTCATGATGAGATTTATCTGATACTTCTTTGTTCCTCTTTCTCTAATTATCCTCTTCTTCTGTTCATTATATTGCCCTAGTTTGTTTGTCAATACCTGTTGCAGATGGGATGTAAACTTTTCATTTGAAACAGAATTTCCAAAATGAGTATGAATGGAAGCAAAGGACCACATAGAATGCAGCATGCTTTACATCTAATGTGACATTTATTTGATGGCAGAAGAAAATTGATTCAAGTCCCACCAGACCTTTGCCATCATGTTTTATGTATTTATCCAGCAGTGGTGGATCATAATGTCCCTTGACAAAACCTATTATTCTGTCAGCTATAAAGCAATAGAAAATGTTCGTAGTCTTAAAATGTGCATTTTTAAAATCTGTTCTGAGACATGAACATAGGGAATTACATAAAGTGTCTGCCCATAGATATTTCTGGGGAACTAGGTAAACATGTCTTAGAAATAAATTAGGATTGTCTTAATGCTCTTTTAATTCTCTCATTGCAAAAAAACATCACTTTGAAATTGAAATATTTTTTGCCCATTTTCTATGCCAGTTCGTATGTGCTTACTGAGGCAGAGTTGATGATTGAGAAAATGGAATATATTTACACTGGTTTTTAAATCTTTAAATCTTTAAATTGTTGCCTTTTGTGGACAGTTTTCTTATCCTGCAGTGCTGGCTACTTACTAACTTACTTACTTGGTTATTTATTTATGCATGCATGCATTGGCAGAAGGAAGGTTGGACTACCCGAGTACGAGATAGGAGGAGATCTTACCCCTCAGCTCCCGCAAGGCCTCTGGCCCTGCCCATCCACTCTTTAACCCTGGCTCCCAGCCTTGGCTCAGGTGCTTGGTAGTACTTCTGCCACCACTTATTTTTGGAGGAGAGACATGCCCTGATCTGATTTCTTTCCCTTAAGACTGGCTTGAGAGAGACAACCCTTCAGAGCCTGGGTATTACTTGCCAGTAAACTGAGCGTGAGCCCCACTCAACTGGGCAAGATCAAGGAACAAGAGCTACACAGTAAAGATATTAGTGCTAATATGGGGATAAAATCTTGGGAAGTGTATGAGGCATATGCAAGTCTCATTCATAGTAAGTTCATTAATCTGTTTGATACAAAAAGTTTCTTCCCAGGTTTCTTGAGATAAGCTGCCAATAGATTTAACTTTTCTCTCCTGATTTTTTATGTTTACTTTCCCTTCCATTCCTTTCCCAGCTTCCTCACAATCAATGGTAATAGTTGTTATTGTTGTTGTTGTTCAGCGATGTTGACAGACTCTACTTACCAAGGAACTTAGGTGGGTTTGGAATGTTGCAAGTACTGTACACCAGACAGTTGAAGAAGAAAAGGGGCATTGGAAGACTACCTGAAGGACAGTGAAGAAGATGCACTGAAGCTCGTACACCATGAAGGCTTACTGAATACTGAAAAGACCAAACTGGCCTATAAGAAAGACCAAATGAGGAATAGAAAAGAGACATGGCAATGCAAAGTATTACATGGCCAGTACACAAAAAAACTAGCAGGCAAAGCAGATTAAAAAAAAAAGACCTGGCAATGGCTAAGAGCAGGAAAGTTGAAGAAAGGGGCAGAGGGGCTAATTCTGGGTGCACAAGACCAAGCTTTAATAACAAACGCGTACAAAGCCAGAATTGAGAAATAGCAACAGACAACAAATGCTGCCTCTGCAAAGAAGCTGAAGAAACAGTAGATAGTGCTGGAACTGCTGCAAGAAGATTGCACAGACTGACTACAAACAAAGGCATGACAAAGTAGCAACTATGGTGCATTGGAATATCTGTAAGAAATACCATTTGCCTGCAAGCAGGAACTGGTGGTACCACAAAACAGACAACGTAATGGAAAATGAAGAAGCTAAAGTGCTCTGGGGCTTTAGAAATCAAACAGACAAGCGCTTTCCATGTAACATCCCAGACTTAACAATTGTTGGTAAGAAATACAAAAAAGTCTGGATAATGGACATCGCAATACCTGGAGACAGCAGAATAGAAGAACTGGAGAAAATCACAAAATATAAAGACCTGCAGATAAAAATAGAATGATTGTGGCAAAAGAAAGCAAAGATAGTACCAATAGTAATAGGTGCCTTGGGTGCAATCCCAAAACTTCTAGAATACCACTTGAAGATTATTAGTGTTGACAAAATCATCATCAGCAAAAGGCAACTTTACTTGGAATAGCTTCTATCTTGCGACTATACCTTTAACACCATCAAACAACAGCTGCCTATCCCAGGTCCTTGGAAGGATTCGATAGGTGGATAAAAATACCAAATCCTGTCTAAACATCTGGCTGACTGTGCGACCAACAATAATAGTAATACTCTGTAGTGTCACCTTCTGGCCCTTGCATATTGATGCATGCTGCCAGGGAAAAAGAGTCCCTTTCTCCTGGAGAGGCAGACAAATGCAAAAAAATTAGAATAGATTTTATTAAAAATAGCAAAAAGTAAAGGTCAACCTTCCTTTTAACTTTAGGTAATCACAAGCATAACCTTATACAGGTGGATAAAATAAGGGCTAAACACTGGTAAGATCACTAACAGTGGCTTAAACTTCAGTCTCCCATAAAATGCTATGAGGAGACTGGGCACTAATCCACATTTTAGGCTCAAAGCTTAAGATGGAACATAAGTACCAAATTGAGTTTGTTTTGCACAATAACCTTCAGATGCAAACATTACTAGAAACAATTATCAGAAACAATCAGAGGCAATAAAACAGACCAGACAATAAACCACATAATACTGACAGTACATTCTAACTTGGTGATCCCTATTACACTATGATTCAATATTTATTGGAATAAATCTTGCTTTTTGCAGATTTCCAGCTTTTAATTATAGGCTTAGAAGCAATTCAGCCTTATTCCTTTGCTGTCAAGAACTTTTCCTTTCACCTCCAGAGAAACCACTTTACCATTATTTACCATGAATTCTGACAGTTTTATCTTCGCGTAGACCTGGATAACTGTTTTCCACTTTGCACAGCTGAACTTCATGCTGCCAACGTCCTGGAGGCTTCTTGCACCCCATCCAGGCTCCCTCTGTCTTCTGCTCTTTTTCCAGCCACATCTTCCAGCAATCTCATTCTAATCTCTTTCTGTCAGCCCTTCAAAGTAGAACAGGCTAGGAAACCAAAGGCATGCGGGCCAATATTACTTTTATTATAAAGATATACAGTCAGGACTAGAAATATTGGAACAAGGATTGCTTTGACATTTGGATTGCTTTGGCATTTGGCCTCTGTACACCATCACATTGAAGTTGAAAGGAAACACACCCAGATGGGAGCAAAGTCAGGACTTTCAGCTGTAATTCAAGGGGCTTGACAAAAGTGGGGCACTAACCATTCAGGAAGTACAGCCAGTGGCATACACACACACCCATCGTTGGTGGCTCATAAGTAATAAAACAAACTAACATCATAACAAACATAAGGATCGCCTTTAATACCTGGATGAAAATCCTTTGCAGTCAATGACTGCCTGAAGTCTGGAACCCATGGACATGACCAAATGCTGAGTTTCCTCCCTTGAGATGCTTTGCCAGGCCTTTACTGCAGCTGCCTTCAGCTGCTGTTTGTTTGTGGGTCTTTCTGCCTTCAGTTTTGTCTTCAGGAAGTGAAAAGCATGCTTTATTGGGTTGAGATCAGGTGACTGACTTGGCCATTGAAGAACATCCCACTTCTTTGCCTTGAGAAACTCCTGAGTAGCTTTTGCTGTATGTTTTGGGTCATTATCCATCTGTAATATAAAGCGGCATCTTATCAGTTTGGCAACATTTGGCTGAATCTGAGCAGAAAGTATAGCCCTATACATTTCAGAATTCATCCTGCTGCTTATATCAGCAGTCAGGTCATCAATCAACATCAGTGACCCGGTTCCATTGGCAGCCATACATCTTACATGCCCATGCCATAACACTGCCTTCACCATGTTTGACAGATGATGGTATGCTTTGGATCATGAGCTGTTCCTTTCCTTCTCCATACTTTTCTCTTCCCATCATTCTGCTGCAAGTTAATCTTGGTTTCATCAGTCCAAAGAATCTTATTCCAGAACTGGGCAGGCTTTGTTAGGTGTTTGCTGGCAAAGTCTAATCTGGCCTTTCTGTTCTTGAGTATTACCTGTGAGCCACCAACAATGGGTGTGTGTGTATGCCACTGGCTGTAGTTCCTGAATGGTTAGTGCCTCAATATTGTCAAACCCCTTGAATTACAGCTGAAAGTCCTGACTTTGCTCCCACCTGGGTGTGTTTCCTTTCCACTTCAATGTGGTGGTGTACAGAGGCCAAATCCCAAAGCAGTTATCCTTGTTCCAATATTTCTGTAGTAACAGAATCTTGCAAGTCTGAATTTGCATCCCCTCTCCCTCCCTTTATCTTTGGGAGAACTAGGGAGGGTCTTGTCTGATACGTCTTCTCAGGTCACAGTTCTACTCCAGACTTCCTTTTATTTGAAAGCTGTCTTGGTAGCAGCTCTTCCTCCTGTCCCTCAAGGTCATTCCCTTTGTCTACTACACTTTCCAAACTCTCTTCTTCACATCTTACAACAAGGCTTTTTAAACAGAAAAGGTGGAACTGAGAAAAAATCCTTTTGGGTAGGTCCAGACAAATCACGCTTTTTTCTGCTCCACTTTGAGGTTTGAATTCCAGAAGGATTAAACTTTCATTCCTGCTAGCCGAAAAGAAGAGGTTGTGGGTTGTCTCCCAGGGTATCAGGCATGTTCTACTCAGGAAGCAAAAGTTGATTCCCTGTCTGGGAAATCTGTGTATTAGTCGTCTGGGATGGGAGTGACAGGCTTCTAGTCTCCCTTGCCTATATGCGGTAGATTTTGGAGTGAATGGGGGCTTGCTCATGCACTGCATTATATATAGGATCCTTCTGCAAAGACACTGCCAATAAATGAAACATGAAACATGAAAAACAGATACAATGAAATTATTTTTAAAAACATTTAAACAATAATAAAATTACTGGAAATAAAAGACCAACTTTAAAAGAGCATCATACAGAACCTTTATTATTAAATTTGTCCACAGAATATGCATATAATGCAATACATGAAAAACAACCACAATAAGAGGAAATAAAAATAATAAATAAGTATATGGCAATTATCACAACTCGGACACTTTCTAAATAACTCTGTTTTGAGCAGTTTAATAAATCATCCTCTATTAATGAAATAGAAGATGATTATATCTCATCTGTTAGGCATAGCAACTGAGAAGCAGCACCGCACAACTCTCCATCCCCTCTACATTGCAAAAGTTGGGGAATACTAAAAGATTATCCTAAGACATTGGGCAGATCAAGACTGGTTAGAGAGGACGGTCCTGGAACTATCTCCAAGCCAAGCCATGTAAGGATTAATGGTGCAAAAACAGCATTTTGAATTGTACTCCGCCACCATTGGGAAACAAGTGCAAAGTCCAGAGCACAGGTATAATGTGCTGCTGTTGGTGTGTACTTGCCAACAGCCAGGCCACTGCATTCTGAACTAGTTGACACTTCCTGGTGATGCAATCTAACATACAGGCATTCACATCTAACTATCTCAGGGGCAGTCATTTCACAGTTTTGGAATAACACAAGAGAAGATCCTTTCCTACGTGCCCAATAAATATGTTTTTTCAAGAGTCTGTATGTACAGAAAGGTCTGTCCTGCTGATCTTAACAACCAGATAGGTTCATAATGGGAAAGGCAGTTTTCATGTTTAAATGAGAATGTTATGGATAGGAATATTCACTGAACTGCATAGTTGAATTTGTACCACCTCAGAAGAAAAGCAGTGTGGATACATGCCGTCATATTAGACAATACAGTTTTGATCTCATCTCTGTTTTGTTATTTTATGTATTTATTTATTTATCATTTAAATGTCTAGGGTTGTCTTCTTGCCTAAAACTCTGGATGGCCTACAAAGGTTGAAAAATAAGAAATTCATTAAAATTTCTAATAAAGACAGTCATGCACAGGGAACGGAAACTCTTAAATGTAACAAAAACATCTTAGACAGAGGATGCACAGCCCATCCTAACCCAGGGTCTCGGGAAAGAGCTGGATTTTCAAGGCTCTCATGAAGAACAACAGAGTCAATTCCTTTGACTGTCAAACAGATTAGGGCAAGATAATGTTGGCCTTGCAGATTCAGTAGTGGGGATATATTCTCTCTTTCCAATATAATTGACCATTGCAAAAAAATTTGGTCACATTTGCAAAGGATGAAAAAAACCTTTAAAAGAGTAGATAGTACATTTCATGAGGGCTAACAATTGTGAAAAACCTGTACACCTTTTGAGTCAGCACTATTGGCACAGAGAAGCTGATGATAATTTGGAATATTTATTAAGCATGAGTAAAGTCTTCAGATGCAGAATCTGTCTTTACAGCCATAGTAATTTCTTTTTCAGCACTAAACAAAACAATACTAAATAATTTCACAAGCAAAGCATGGCTAAAGCATTTATGAAAGACTTTTTAAAATGTGTCCATAGCCTGCAATTCACATAGGAGTAATCCAATAGGCTTCTATTATATTTCAGTGAAACTGTTCCAGAGTGGCTTGTGGATTACATAGCAAGACAAAGCAATCCCCTTTTTATTCTTATTATTATTAATTCATACTGTCCTGTAGTCGACCAATATGGAGGATTGAAGCCAAAGTGTTAAAAAACAGCTCACGTGAGAGAAGCTTATATGCACATTCATTGTGATTAGATTTGGCTTGTATACAAATACCTAGGAGATAAATATGCCAAACCAACCATTGCTATGAATGAATTAATTGAGATACATCCCAGTAGCCTTAGATTTTTTTTTTTTTTCCTGGAGTGGATTAGTGGAGGCATTTTGCTTGAGACATAAATAATAATAGTGTTGCTCCCCTTGGCGTTGTTTAGACATTACCTGAAATAATATGCCCCATTTGGATACCATAATTTAATAGGGGAATTGACAGAGAGAAAAGGGTTCATAGTGAGACAACATAGTGGCAATTTTATTTTTGGAATACAGAATATATAAGAAAGTTGCCTAAAACTTTGCAATATTTAACCATCAGAAAATATTATTGACTTAGTAACAGATACAAATACTGTTGCTTTATTACAAGAGGCCAGAATAAGAAAACGTTGATAATTTCAGCAGTCGTTTTTAGGAGTCTGTAGAAAGTAATGGTTTGTGGACCAGTTTACACAATTTATTCTTTCTAACTAGGTAGCGTATTCAGTGCAAGTTCAGGTTAGAAATGAGTAATTACGCATGTGGCAGTTGTTTAACCACTTGTAACAGCAATTGTGATTGTGTCTAGAAACATCTGGGTATGAAATTCAGGTTATGAACTAAGCTCAGCGCTATCTTGAAAGACAAGGAAGAGATTTTGCTGTAATACTAGTTTATCACATCACATACAAAATATTTCCTCTCTGTGTGCAGTTACAATGTGATTAAAGGTTATCTGTTTCTGCCCACTTCATACGTTGCAGTGATAACTTCAGATATAAACTAGACTTACGGAAAGCATTGCTTGTTAAATTTGCAGTCCCATCCTTCCTCAGATTAGCAATTTGGCATTGAAACAATCCATAAGAAGATTTAGAAGGAACATTAATTAGGATGAGGAAGTGGAAGTTTAAAAGGCAAATTATTTTGGATAAAGTAAAAACAATGCAAGGAGAAAAAATTAAGCAACAACATGAGGCCATAGAATTAGAATGAAAGGTTAAAAGGGAAGAATAGAGAAGAACTGTTTATGAAGAGGATCAGTATTGCAAGTGGAATCTTCAGTGAAGTCCAGTATATACTGATTTCCAAACAGGCCTGTCTAGTTCAGGATTCAGGTCAAAGATGCATATTTCAGTTCAGTGCCTTTTATGTTTTCTTTTCCAAATTCTGTCCTATACTCTGTCTCTCTTCATTTCATCTAATTCCTTCAGTAGTGGCATTGGGAAGGTTTTGTCTTATGTTTTAAAAATGTTTTATGTACAGTTACAAACCTTGAGGTCCCCAGAATAAGCTGCCACCATCCTCTTATTTTGGCTCCACATTATTGACATGCAAAATCTGAGTTTGCCGTTAAACAGAGTGATATAGATATTAAAGTCATCAGGGTTGGTAACAGGAAAAATTATGATAGATGATTATTGAAATGTTCACAATAGATGGAGAATAAAGCTGATCATAGCAAAATTCAAAAAAGAAAATGGTTGACAGAAATTAAGACTGCTGGAATAAAATATCTACTCTATCCCACTGCTCCTGTATGTGGGACAGATAGAGAGAGAGAAAAAATGAAAGGAACTGTAGGAAAATAAAAGAGGAATCACTAAATATGAAGGTGATCATATTTCAGTTGCCTAGGGAAAACGTCTTGCAAAAGAACAGATTTTTAAAGTTTTTAAAAGCATGTATTAAAAATAGTGAGAAGTATAAATGCAATATGAAGGAGGTTGGAATTCGTTGAGTGAGAGACAGATCCACAAGTTATAGAAATATCACTGTTCTGCAATGACAAATCAATAAAGTAAAATTGCAACTTAAATGATTGAGAATATTACACTATGAAAGAAGAAAAATCCATGTAAAAGTTATAACCCTATCCTAAAAACAATTTCAGAGGAGAAAGAATACAAAAGAAAGAAAACCAAAAATCATTTTGGAAGGAAGAAAAGAAAGAGAAAAGAATCAGATACAGACTAAGAGATGTCCTTAGGGGAATAATTGAGGGGAATTATTTTTCATATCAAGGAAATCAGAATGGAGTCAATGTGTGATCATTGGAACATAGTCACCAATCATAGAATAAGTGATTCATGTAAGAAACATGTAAGTAATGTGATTCATGTAAGATACTTGTAAGCCACAGTTGGTGGAGCAGTCAATCACATGATCAACCTCATAATCGATTTAAAAACTGCATTCTATGGGATACCAAATATACCTGTTCTCTAAACTTTCTCTTACTTTCAAACAAGGTAAGCATGTAGCTGTTTTGCACATAAAGGTTCTAAAAAGTGGCTTTTATATTATTAACCCTTTCCTGCTATACTAGATTTTTTGTTAACAGAAATGTATGAGATCATAAAATTCATCAGTGGCTTATTTTCCTCCTATCTGGAAAGGGGTTAATATCTTTGTTAACAGACAATTTAAATTACCATTTAATAGCTCATTCCATGTTAGCAAATAATAGGCAAGCAGATTCTCAGCTTTGGCTGGAGAGCATTTGTGGTGAAGCCTGTGTTTAAGACAGAATCAGAAATATCTACCTGCACATGAGTATTTGAATACATGCAGTTGTAAAACCTTAATTCATGTATCAGCAATGAAAATCTTAATTAAGGAAGCTGAATCTTTGTCCATGAATGCTTTTTCTTCTCTGATGAAGTCCTTTGTGTATTGCAGCATCTACCTGGCCCAGACAGAGCTCTCCAAGAGCTTGTCTGGCAGATCTTCTCTTGATTATTAACAGCTAGCAAATAACAAAGTCTCCCTCTTTTGTCTTGTTGCTGAGGCTGGGAATAACAGAGCACATGATGTTCTGTAAGGTTTGTTTATTTTGGGAGCTTTTTGGGAAAAAATATTTTACAGGTTGATTAAAAATAAAAGTTTATGAAAATTAATTTAACCAATTTATATATGCTCCACATTAATACAAAAAAACAGCTTCTATCTCTTTTATTTTAGAAACAGTGTAGTAGCATAATCTATACATAATAGGATTAAAAAGGTGGAGAAGAATACTTATTAAATAAAAAGTTTATTTAATGCATTTCTCATAATATAAAACTTCTAACTTCCATTGTTTATAATTATTCAGGATGTGAGATGTATACTGGACAATAAATGGTAGTATTAAAACAAAAATATTTTATTTTAGCCATTATATAAAGTTTATTTATAAAGTATTTCTACTGTTTTCAGTTTTGAAAAAAAAAGAAGACGGCCACCACTATGGAGTAGAGATATTTAGATTAGAATTACATCTGAGAACATCTAGGTAAACTTGAATTTCAGGGCCCAACAAGATTCACATTCATTCCCCGGCAAATGCCCTGTTAGTTCTGTGTGAGTTTGTTATTTCATAGCCACATCTTAGCCACCTAAAATACAGTGATAAATATCTGTTGGGTTCAGCCCAAGAACAGCAACGAGGCAATCCAATACAATTCAGTTCCTTTATTAGCTTGCACCTAATAGACAAAATCTCTCCAGACTAAACCTATGCTAAAGCAACTAGTGGCTATAACCCATGAGACTCTAGGGAAGGGCCAGCCTCATCCTCTTCGACTTCCCACACTCTTGCTGTGGGCTGAGGAGGCGCTTGCCCTGGAATGTCTCTCCCCTCTCCTGACAACCTTGAAGTTCCATTCCAGAATCTTCCCCGCTTATGCCATCCATTACAGTATCTAAGTTCCCCTGTAAAGATTCAATTTTATATTACCAGCTAATTGCTTCCTCTTGTGGGAAGGAAATCAAATCATCTCTGCTATGTAGTCTTTCTGCCATAATCAAAGCAAAAGGTGAAAAACTACAATTAGAATGGGCCCAATGCACAGATTAAAAGACAGCGAGAGATGCCAATTTAGTAACATTCCTTCCTGGCTGAAGTTTAACCATAGGATCTTTGATCAAATAAGAAAAGATCCTTTCCCCAAAAAGATTACCATTTCAATCAATAAATGCTAAACAAGTAGAAACCACAACTCAGCAGGGTGCCTGACTTCAGAGTGCTCCTTCTCAGAGCACTGGCTAAGTGCACTTTCTCAGAATTCCTAGAGAGCACACTTTCTTGCACTCTCGGGTAACAGTATCAAGGTTTCCCTAGATAAAGGGCTTTAAAAGGAAAACTTAGCATGGCTGCCTCCAACAGCTGACTCTGTATGTTGTGCTCTTGGAAATAAACCTCACCTCTGATTCAAGCAACTGCCTGAGCATTTTATTCCCGGCTCAGAAACAAACCTGGTAAGATTTCTTTCTAACACTCTCAACTTCCCCAAATTGCTCAGCGTTTATATTATCTGGAGGATTGGAGGTACAAAGCGGGAAGGATACATTGCTTTAATAGAGTGTCTTGTGAGTGCTCTAGAAACTGAAAATAAAGGAATGAAGATTCTTCAAGACTGGCAGTTTTCTTTGAAACTGGCATCCTAAATGTGACTTCTATGGATGTTTCAGAGATAGGTCCTTTCAAGTGGCCGTTAACAGCTCCTCGTATTTCGAATCCTGAATTCCCGCTCGCTAAAAAAAGTATTCTTTTTAATGTGCTTCCAAAAGGGCATTGCATGCAGAGGCATCCACGGGGGAGTTCCAGGGGAGCAAATGATAAAAGCAGCATCACCCTCATGCTGCAAGCTCTGCCCTTTTTGTACATGCATCAAGACATCATACTTTGATGAAAGTCTCTCGGCCTGTGGACACCTCTGTTTCATGGAGCAAACTTAGCAAAGCAGGATCAGATTGTTGACACCTATGTGTACATTGTTAGCATCTCAGAAAGGACTACTTACGCATCCTAGATGTTTGATGTGCTAACTGATGCTGTATGCATAGACTGTAGCTTTATGGCTAACAGAAATAATAAGTGTGTGCAACATCTCAAAGATTATTCTTTTTTCATGTCCACCACCCTTTTTAAATTACTCTGAGAGTCTGAACTCATTTCATTTAATGATTCCACTTCTTAAACATATAGATAGATCAGAGATTTTGTAGTGAATATATTCTATATTTCTGTCATATCAACTTCCTTGAGCTGATACCACAGTTACATATACTTCTGTAGTGCATTAGTAAAATGTACATAGCTATTTAAAATAATCCCAACTTTGTGCTGTGATATTGAAATGGCAACTCCTCTTTGAAAATGCTAATTTATTTGTTTTTTAAAAAAATAACTTTCAAATGTGGCAGAGTCACTGCTATTACTTTTCTTTCACAGCTATATATATATGTCATACCTGACATTTTAAGACACAGCCACTTCTTAATTAGCTGAGTATGTTTAAAGAAGAAAAATAGATTATGGAAAATTTAACAGCTGGAAACGGTTCCACATAGTTGGATGATTTAAAAACAAATGAATTAATTTCATTATAAAACTTTCCCCAAAATGTCATATTAAGATGGAAAGAAGTTAAAAAATAAAAACCTTTAACATAAGAAACACTTTTGAAATGTTGCAAATTAAGTAATGATGAGTACCTGTTTCCTCACTGGTAAAGCTGAAGTGGTGAACTATTTTATAATTTGTTGTTGTTATTTCTTCTCTGTGCGGTCCCACATAATGTTGTTATCTGCCTTTCCAACTTAGTTCTCATTAGAAGTCTACAACAACAGTTTTATTCGGAATGTACATATCTGTCTGTCTATCTATCGTGCTTTCCCCTTTGTATTTTTGGTTCCTTTCTTGAAGTCATTTTCTACCCATCTAGTACTCTTTATTAGATGTTCTGTCTCTAGGAATAATCAGCTGTAGCTGATGACCATATTTGTTTCTTGCTCTGTCCAAATAAAGGCAAATAAAAGATCAGCATAGGCAGCATTATGGTCTCTTCATTACAGATGTGAGGATTGAGGCTGACAGATAATTTCTTTTTTCTGTATGTTTGGCATGTTTATATGTTGTCCTTTCATTTTAAAAATCTCCAGGATAGCTCATGTATTGTATTGTCAGATGATGATGATGTTTGCCTGTATGACAGAACAATAAAACTTAGCAATAGAATAATTAAAACCAAGTACAGGTTGTCCTTGCTTAACAACTGTTCATTTAATGATGGTTTGAAGTTACAACGGCCTCGGAAAAAGTGCTTTCCAACCTGTACTCGCACTTACGACTGTTGCAAACCGTTGCACCACCCCTTGCAGTCACGTGATCGTGATTTGCAAACTTTTTACAATGATCATTAAGCGAATCATGTGGTCATTAAGCGAATTCCAGCAAAAAAGTCCATTGGAGAATGATTACATGGTAACTCGCTTAACTGCCCTGCTTAACGACCATTTTTCCAGTCCCTATTGTTGTTAAATGAGGACTACCTGTACTTCATCAGAACTACAAATTAGTAGTAGGTGCCAATGAGAGTCTAGCTTCTCTGACACCCATCTTTCCAACTTACAATGGGACACAGAATAGATAGGATGCTGGAGAATTATGGAATTGTTGAACGTACACTTCCATAAGCAGAGTGCAAATAGTTCTTCACTAAAATCATAATTTTGACATCATGTAAAAAATGTATAAGGTGCATATGAACACATATTTTAATAAATATACATGTATATTATATATTAATACAATATAAAATATATTGAGAGAAATATGCATGTATTTCCATGCAGAAATTAATCCCAGTGAGAAAAATGAGAAACTGAGTTATACCAAAGTTGATACACACACACACACAAAAGAGAATGCACGGTCTCACAGAAATTACAGGCTGCGTGCAACGGAGTAGTTCCCCATATCTGATTTAGGGAGTGGGCAATACCGTTTAGAAGAGGTTGAATACTACCTTTCCCATCAGATAAATCATGAGCCAGCAATCATCTATCTTCTCTGGATTGAACTTAACTTTATTATTCCATATCTAAGAATATTGGAGATTCCCATAAGTTCTCACCCTGAGCACCAATTAAACACTTCCATAATGTTAAATGCTACCTATATGCAAAATGTACCATTCCAGGGAGCTTCAAATGTTAACTATTCCAGGGAACTCAAGAACATTCTCTTTTTTCTTCTGGGCAACTACCTTGTTCTGAATAATTTATTATAATAGACAGATGGTTATGGGTTAGGGAAAAGAAATGCAGTTCCATTCCCAGAATGGCAAATTTTCACACATCCTTATTATGTGTAAGTTTCCACTTCAAGATGAGCAATAGCCAGTCAACACAGTCTTCTGAATTCAAACATTTAAGAGAAGACAAACCATTATATACAGTTCTCTGAATCCTCCAGAACAGAAAGTCTTTCCAGAAGAATTATATGATTAGAGATCTCAAAAGTTGTTGAAAAGTCCAAGAAAATAACCAGTCATACCAAGACAGGATGCAGTTTGTCTTTCAAAGCTGGCACGAAACTAGGCAAATTTCCTTCGTTCTAAAATTCAACCTTAGTTACCTTGCCCAGATATTAGTTTACAGTTCTTATAAACTATCTCCATTACGGTAGTTGGGATTGTCTTTTTTCATAGCATTTTCAGTTTCTTCTTCAACTAAGCTTAGGGGGTTTTTTTGTGTTGACTCCTGGTGACTGCCTGGACAAGTCCCTGCAGTTTTCTTGGCAAGATTTCAGAAGTGGTTTGCCATTGCCTCCTTCCTAGGGCTGAGAGAGTGCTTTGTGCCTAAGGCGGGGCTAGAATTCACTCTCCTGGGTTCTAGACTGATGCCTTAACCACTACACCAAACTAGCTCTCATAAAGGCTACATCAGGAAGACAGTGCTCTTTTCTGTACCCCAGTAGCATCTTTCCAAATCTTTAGGACACAAGTCACTTAATTCAATGTAGATTGTGCAGTTGACATATTCATATATGGAACTATAGAATTAAGCACATGCAAGCAGTTTTATCTGTTTAAGTGTTCATTAATTACAATAACTCAGAAGTCAGGGAAGACTTGCATAAGAATAGTTGCTGAAGGCAGCTTCATGAATCATTAATTGTTAAATTTATAATCAGCTTTATTGTGTAAGATAACATTTGAAGTAGGAAGTTTCTGTTCATAGTTCAATAGCTTAGTATCTAAGCTACTTCATTATATCAATTTTTGATATGTGTTATATCAAAAACACTATTTCAAATGAAAAATAGAATGTTTCAAGCATTTTGAATATGCTATACCCTCAGAATGGAGGGTTTTTTTAAATTGAAATATTTTAATTTGTTACCATTCATGTACAGTATATCACACTCTATCTATCTATCTATCTTCATACTTCCTTGTGATATACAAAGTACTATACCTATTCTATAAATATGCTTACAGTAACTACAGTAAATCTGGTTTATTTTATTTATTAAAATACAACTTAACTTCAGCTATTCACACTTGTCAAATCTGTAGAGCTATTAACTATATAGGAAGAGTTAAGCATTCATTCTGTTACTATTCAGTAAAGCTATTTAAAGCATCTAAAAAATAATTTAAATTTGGTGGTATAAATTCAGTGAGACCCACAAAGCTGCATTTTCATCTGTGATGTACCCACACCCATTCACACACATATAATTCTGCTTTTTAAAAACAATTTGGGCTCCAGTAATTAAAGTCTAAACATGGAAATGGGTCAGTGATTATTAAATAATGGTGTTAAGTCACGCCTTGTAGAATTTTTTTTTTAAAAAAGTGCATCCTGCACAAAAATGGCAGTAGGAAGGATTTGTGTCTGTGTCTGAGAAAGCGAGATTGTGTACCATGTGTAGGACTGCAAAAGACTGAATTACAAGTAGTTCTCACTTACTGACCACAGTAGGGACTGTGTTAAACGGTGCAGTTGTTAAGTGCAACGTCACATGACCACGCTAACTTACAATGTCATTTCCAGCTGCGGTCATGAAGCAAATCACTCTCAGTCGTTAAGGGTGAGCGTGACTTTTGACTTCTTGCCATTGATTGTCAGAAGCTGGCTGTGAAGGTTGCAAATGGCGAACACATGACCGCAGGATACTGCAACCGTCATAAATGCATGCTGGTTGCCAAGTGCCTGAATTGCAATCACGTGACTGTGAGGATGCTGCAACAGCCACAACTTCGAGGACCACTAGTAAGTCTCGTTTTTCAATGGCACTGTAAGTTCGAACAGTTGCTGAACAAGTGGCTGGTAAGTGAGGACTACCTGTAGTGTTAAATCAAACGTGCTTGCTTTTATTATTCAGTTATTGTTGGTACAGAATAATGTGAAAGGGAAGAATTCAGATAATGAAATCAGCAAAGAAACTTTCTTGCTTGCTGACTATAAGATAATAAAACAATTGGAAGGATCATGTGCTAAGGAACTAGATGGTAAGTCTAGAAATATGACTGCAGTAGTAGTAATGGTACAGCTAGTGTGACTGTTCTGGGAAAGGTATGCATAACTAGGTCTTCCCTGTATTTAAGTACAAAATAAAGAGTTTCCTTTTTCTTTCTTTTTTTTTTAACTTCATGCCATTTTATATATTGCCAGCTTTTCCTTCCAAATGGAAGCCCAACACACTATAAAATATGTAAGATTAAAATACAGTATGTAAAAATAGTCTGACAATAGAAGTTATACAATAACGATATAAATAATCTTTTAATGAAGAATATAAACACATGGTCAACCCATAAATACAATGCTCATAAGCAATATAAATGTAAAAATAGGGAATTCCTGTCCTCAGTGAATATCACTGTAGCCTTAATGCATGTAGTATTAATTCTATTAGTACAGTTATAAGCGCTAATACAATTACTATCTTTGTAAAATTCAGAGAGCATGCTACCTGACAACTATTAATAATGGAATGTAAAAGTAAGATAGGTTAACTTTTACATGCTAAAATTATATTTTGTGGAGAAAAGCTAAATAAAAATGCATTGGACAGATGATTCCATAATTGATTTATATCAATTTTGTCTATCATCATTCATAAATCCATTCTATCATTTTTCTTTATCAAATAAATCATTGTTTTAAAAAAAATTAATCTGAATGAAAATTGACATTGAACATGTTTTCTTACAAAATAAACACATTTCATATCAGAGTACACATTTCTAAATATATCTTATTTTAAAAATATGCATTTACACATTGTACTATGATTTTTGAACTGAAAGTACCACCCACCGCATTAAGATAAACCCAAAAATTAAAAACGTTCTAATCTGCACATTAGTCTAGGGTGGGCAGACAATATCAGTTTACTCTGGTACATCCTTGAGTATTCCTTGTTCTAATTAATCATACATTTTTATTTCATATCCATTTATAATATTTGTGTCCTATCTTTCCTTCAGGAGCTCAAGGCAGATATGTGATTCTGTAACCATAACTAATCCTTGTAAAAAGTATGAATTCAGTTACTTTGAGAAATAGTGATATGGCTAAGTGGAGATCTGAAACTTGATTTCTTAACCTAAGTGAGCAGTCTAAGCACCCCATTAGCTGTTTTGCATGGCATGCTGAATTATAAACTAATCAGTAATGTTTTAGCCTAGAATACAGCACCATCTGCAGGTTCGTGCTGCTTTTGTCTGAATAATTAAAGCAGTGTCATACTGGAAGCTCCACCCCTTTGGGGAATGGTTGTAACATCATGATGTACACAGCAAAGGGGCACAGCTTGCATCGTGATGCTGTTCTCGTCAGTTTGACACTTCTTGTTCCCTCATGGATGCACTGCTAGGATATTATGCACATCCAGGGCATGTGGTTAGTTTATGGTTCAGTATTTGTGCAAACTCAGAAAATAGATTTAATTGAATCTGGCCCTGGTTCATTTAACCAGAACAGCCCCCTGGTTCCTGTTAACAGAATGTATAAAACACTTGTCCTCTTAACACCTGCTTTTCTTCCAATTGTTGTTTCCATGTTTCCATTATTTTATATTTAGCTACTGTCTCTCCCAGGGCCAGTTTAAGGAATTTAGAAATCCAGTACAACACCAAGTTTGGATTTTTCCCTTAGTATACCCATAGATGCAGATATTCCTGCAAAATGAGACGATCAATTATGTATTCAAAATACCCATAGAACCTGATAAAAAATTAAATATATTGGGTACAAATATCTAAATACTTACTATTTTAATTTTTAAAAACAACCAAATTCTTATTTAGAGAGAAACACACCTTGGCAAAGAGAGAGAAACAGATTTTATTTTTGAAATGCTGTTTTCCTCTCTCCTCTGCACTTCTACAAAACTGCTGTGGCAATTGCCTGTATCTAAAAGAAAGCAGAACAACAAAAATTCAGTCTTGAGGGAGTCTTCCTACTCCTAGAGATAGAATATTATTGTCCTTTGGTTCCTGTCTTTTACCCAGCTGTCCATCAATGGGAGGGCCTCTCCTCTTGACCCACAGCTGTTAAGTTTACTGAGAAGTCTTTGGTGAGGGACTTGGCCCAAAGCTGTTTGAACGTCCAAATATATAATATCATTTGCATCCCCTCTAGCTCCATGACATTCACCCTCTCAAACAGTGGTCCCTCTCCTTTGCCTCCTTCTTCCTCTCCAGGCATAGCAGACTGCTGATGGGAAGGAAGGGGGAAAAGATATGGCTTGCTGCTGCTCGGCTCATTAGTAACAGCTCACTTGGCTCCAAGCAATGGCAGAGGACTTATGGTGGCCCGTCAGCATGGTTCTCCATATGATTCAGTTCCCTGCAAATAGCTTTATTTGCAAGAGGCAAATAGGCAAGAGGATGGGGCAAGAGGATGGGGGCTGGCCTAGGCAGTGAGGTGGGAGTGGTGGCATGGCTGGATGTTAGGCAGGCATTGGCTGGGCTGGTGGTACCCATAGGTCTATGCCCTATAGTAAACTTGAGCACACAGTGCAGCAGGCAGGCAGGACAGAGTACCTCCTTCACATCCCTTGGGAACAACTACAGAGAAGAATACTTGCCTCCACGTTTCCACACAGTGCCTTGCTCTGCTTCACCTCTGTTACCTTGTACATTCCAGCTGCAGAGGAAAGATGCAGGAGCATATGCAGATCAGGTACAAGGGATTGGCAGGGGCAGCAGGCAACAGACCATTGCTGTAGCCAGAATGCAGAGAGGGACTGATGCGTGGAAGTCATTGCAACTGCATCCTTTGCAGTCCTTCAATTGGACTTTTTCTTTTTTTACATACTTCATTTTCTTGCTCTGCTCTTACATTCTTGCCACAAAGCCCAAATGATTTCCACTTTTGTTAAAATATAAGCAACAAATTTGCACAAGCCTTACAGCTGAAGCTGTCAGAAAGGTGATATCTTCTTCCACTTTTGATTCCTCAGGCTGTTTGATTCACAGTCATATGGTTCTTAACTTACACAGGTTCACAGATCAAGCTAGACATAACAAAACACATCATTAGGAAGTCTGTCAGTTTTATTATTATTTTTAATTAATAACAGGTAGGAGTACCAGAAGAGATAGAGCCGTTCCTTCCTATCACAAGTCAGGAAGCAAATTATTGCTCTGTGAATTTTAATGATTGAAATTGAAAATGCTAAAATCTTGGACAACAACAAATCTTAGACATACAGTAATGAAAGTTTATTAGTGAACCTAGGGAAAACTGGATTTGTGACACATTATGATCCAAGTATTTATGGCATTATGACTATGATGCAAGAAATGCATTGGCCTTGATGATTTCAGAAGACAACTGGCTGAGTTTACACACTGTTCTAAACCATGTTTGTTGACTAAACTATGACTGGCTGTATTCACCCATTAGAGTATGCTATGATTTGCAAAGAGAATGCCACATTATGCCTTACTATGACCAGTGATCCCAGTCTCACAAACATTTTCTTTCTCTTTGGAAAACTCAGGAAAGATATATAAATCATGTTTTTCTGTAAAAAGAAACAAGAATGCTTTGTGCTAGCCAACTCCTTGAAAGATAGAGTCAAAAGGACTTCAACTAGATTAGTTTTAGGGGAATAATAGTGTTTCATTAGTCTTGCTCCAAAAATACAGTGCATGTCCCAAAGACAGCTGATTTGTTTCTTCAGAAAAGTAGCTTTGTTTGAAACAAAATAATGACATTTTTGCAAACTGTTTTATCAGCTAAAGTAAATGTTGATTACACTGACAGTAGTCTCTTTCAGGCTGATATAAATTCCAGTTTCAACAGCTCATAGGTCTTTTTTGGCTAACTTGTGCTGCTTTTCAGGACAAACTAAAGACATCTAGGTTAAATGTTTTCAAGCCTTTAAGATGAAATATGGATATAGTATTAGAGCTACATGCTGTAGAAGCATTTGTAAACTTGCTGAGTTTGTTTGAAAAGTGAAGCCTTACTCCTGTGAAATCATTTGGCTCTTGAAAGCCAGATCAGAAAGGGAATATCAGTGGTAATTTACTTTTTATTGTACTATAAAACCAGCCATTTCTTATCAGAAGTGGGGAGTGGGTAATATTGGAAATGCAGCCAAACCCTTATGAAATGAACTTATGTTTGGTTTGCAGTGGCCTAAGGAATTCCTCCTGGATATGTCTTTTTCATCAGCTATATAAATATCTCAAAAGAAGATCACATTTCAGTCCACAATTTATCATACATTATATCTGTTTACTTTTTTATCATTCTTGTGTTTTCATGCAGTTCTCTCACCTGTTTTATGAAATATGGTATTCTTCTCAAATGAAGAGCACGCTACAGTAACTTTTCTTCCTTTTGTCTTTCCAGACGTTTTTCTAATGTATCATGCAACAATATACATAACAGTGTACATACACAAAAATACTAGTCCGTGCTTTAAGTGTAAAAAAAGAGCCTGTGCAAGCTTTGGGCTTTGCCTTTGTCAGCATAGTCACAAGAAGGAATTTGAAAGCATTTGATGCCATTTAACCTAATTACAATTTATTATGTGAATTTGGACAATCATCTATTCATTTTTAACTTTAGTTTAATAAAACAGATCGATGTCCAACTACTAAAGCTATAGTGGACAATACTTATTATTGTTGTTGTTTAGTCGTTAAGTCGTGTCCGACTCTTCGTGACCCCATGAACCATATTGCGCCAGGCCTTCCTGTCCTTCCCTGCCTCCCTGAGTTTGCTCAGTTTCATGCTCATTGCTTCAGTGATGTTATCTAACCATCTCATCCTCTGCCGTCCTCTTCTCCTTTTGCCTTCAATCTTTCCCAGCATCAGGGTCTTCTCCAAAGAGATCTCTCTTCGCATTAGGTGGCCAAAATATCTGAGCTTGAGCTTCATTATCGATCCTTCCAATGAGCAATCAGGGTTGATTTCCTTTAAGATTGACTGGTTTGACCTCCTAGCAGTCCAGGGAACTCTTAAGAGTCTTCTCCAGCACCACAGTTCAAAGGCATCAATTCTTCGGCGCTCAGCCTTTTTTATGGTCCAGCTCTCACAGCCATACATTACTACTGGAAAAACCATAGCTTTGACTATGCGGATCTTTGTCGGCAAGGTGACGTCTCTGCTTTTTAATATGCTATCTAGGCTTGCCATAGCTTTCCTCCCAAGGAGCAAGCGTCTTTTAATTTCATGGCTGCAGTCTCCATCTGCGGTGATCTTGGAGCCCAAATAAATGAAGTCTGTTACTGCTTCCATTTCTACCCCTTCTATTTGCCAGGAATTGATGGGTCCAGATGCCATGATCTTAGTTTTTTTAATGTTGAGTTTCAAGCCAGCTTTTGCACTCTCCTCTTTCACCCTCATCAAGAGGCTCTTTAGTTCTTCTTCACTTTCTGCCATTAGGGTGGTATCGTCCGCATATCTGAGGTTGTTGATGATTCTCCCTGCAATCTTAATTCCGGCTTGTGATTCTTCCAGCCTGGCATTTCTCATGATGTACTCTGCATATAGGTTAAATAAGCAGGGTGACAGTATACAGCCTTGTCGTACACCTTTCCCTATTTTGAACCAATCGGTTGTTCCATGACCGGTTCTAACTGTTGCTTCTTGGCCCGCATACAGATTTCTCAGGAGACAGGTAAGGTGGTCTGGTATTCCCATCTCTTTAAGAATTTGCCATAGTTTGTTGTGATCCACACAATCAAAGGCTTTTGCATAGTCAATGAAGCAGAAGTAGATATTTTTCTGGAACTCTCGTGCTTTCTCCATGATCCAGCGAATGTTGGCGATTTGATCTCTAGTTCCTCTGCCTCTTCGAAACCCAGCTTGTACATCCGGTAGTTCTCGGTTCATGTATTGCTGAAGCCTAGCTTGTAGGATTTTGAGCATAACCTTGCTAGCATGTGAAATGAGTGCAATTGTGCGATAGTTTGAGCATTCTTTGGCGTTGCCCTTCTTTGGAATTGGAACGTAAACTGACCTTTTCCAATCCCGTGGCCACTGTTGCGTTTTCCAAACTTGCTGGCATATTGAGTGCAGCACTTTAACACCATCATCTTTTAGTATTTTAAATAACTCAGCTGGAATACTGTCATCTCCACTAGCTTTGTTGTTAGCAATGCTTCCTAAGGCCCACTTGACTTCACTCTCTAGGATGTCTGGCTCAAGGTCAGTGATCACACCAGCGTGGACATCAGGGACATTAAGATCTTTCTTGTATAGTTCTTCTGTGTATTCTTGCCACCTCTTCTTAATCTCTTCTGCTTCTGTTAGGTCCCTGCCTTTTTTGTCCTTTATCATGCCCATCTTTGCACTAAACGTTCCTTTCATATCTCCAATTTTCTTGTAGAGATCTCTAGTCTTCCCCATTCTATTGTTTTCCTCAATTTCTTTGCATTGTTCATTTAAGAAGGCCTTCTTATCTCTCCTGGCTATTCTCTGGAAATCTGCATTCAGTTGCTTATATCTTTCCCTTTCACCCTTGCTTTTTGCATTCCTTCTTTCCACAGCTATTTGTAAAGCCTCATCAGACAGCCATTTTGCTTTCTTGCATTTCTTTTTCTTTGGGATGGTTTTAGTTGCTGCCTCCTGTACAATGTTACGGACCTCCGTCCATAGTTCTTCAGGCACTCTGTCTACCAAATCTAATCCTCTAAATCTATTCATCACCTTCACTGTGTACTCACAAGGAATATGATCTAAGTCATACCTGAGTGGTCTAGTGGTTTTCCCTACATTCTTCAATTTAAGCCTAAATTTTGCAGTAAGAAGCTCATGATCTGAGCCACAGTCAGCTCCTGGTCTTGTTTTTGCTGTCTGTATAGAGCTTCTCCATCTTTGGCTGCAAAGTATATAATCAATCTGGTTTCGGTATTGACCATCTGGTGATGTCCATGTGTAGAGTCGTCTCTTGTGTTGTTGGAAAAGAGTGTTTGCTATGACTAGCTTGTTCTCTTGACAGAACTCTATTAGCCTTTGCCCTGCTTCATTTTGTACTCCAAGGCCAAATTTGCCTGTTATTCCGATTACTCCTTGACTTCCTACTTTAGCATTCCAATCCCCTATGATGAAAAGGACATCTTTTTGGTGCCAGTTCTAGAAGGTGTTGTAGGTCTTCATAGAAGTGGTCAACTTCAGCTTCTTCAGCATCAGTGGTTGGGGCATAGACTTGGATGACTGTGATATTGAATGGTTTGCCTTGGATACGCACTGAGATCATTCTGTCGTTTTTGAGGTTGTACCCCATTACTGCCTTTCCCACTCTCTTATTCACTATGAGTGCAACTCTATTTCTTCTAAGGGTTTCTTGCCCACAGTAGTAGATATAATGGTCACCCGAATTAAATTCACCCATTCCCGTCCATTTCAGTTCGCTGATTCCCAAGATGTCGACGTTCAATCTTGTCATCTCATGTTTGACCACATCCAGCTTGCCTTGGTTCATAGATCTTACATTCCAGGTACCTATACAATATTGTTCTTTACAGCATCGGACCTTCTTTTCGCTTCCAGATACATCCACAGCTGAACGTCCTTTCGGCTTTGGCCCAGCCGCTTCACTCTTTCTGGAGCTACTTGGAAATGCCCTCCGCTCTTCCCCAGTAGCATATTGGACACCTTCCGACCTGAGGGGCTCATCTTCCGGCATCATATCTTTTAGCCTTTTAACATTGTCCATGGGGTTTTCTTGGCAAGGATACTGGAGTGGGTTGCCATTTCCTTCTCCAGTGGACCACATTTTGTCAGAACTCTCTGTCATGACCTGTCCGTCTTGGGTGGCCCTGCACGGTATAGCTCATGGCTTCACTGAGTTACGCAAGCCCCTTCGCCACGACAAGGCAGTGATCCATGAAGGGGACTTATTATAGTTTATGTTATTATTAGAAATCAAATATGTTGAGCATTAGTTAATAAAAAAAAATGTTACCTGGTTTGGTAAGTCCTCACAACATATCATTTGGATATAAATAATGGGATGATGAATGTGAAATTAGAGCATTAAAGAGAGAACAAACAGTCGGGCTTGTTCCTATACCTACAACTAGCATGGTGATCAGACAGTGGAAGTCAGTAGCTAACTCTTGCATTCTTAGAGAATTCCCCCAGGACTAAAAGTTATAATCTCATCATTATATATCCTTAAATTCCACTCTTTACATGACAGATATTACAGTACATTTGGTCAGAGTAGAAATAGCAAACATCATGAATATAATTATTTATGTTATTTGAATATGTCTGTATATAGAAGTTGCATTTTCCATCTGAATACCATTGTTGTACTTGGCTTTATCTCACAGAATAAAAGGCCATAGGCTACAATTTTCCTGGAGGATAAAGAATTATGTAACATAGCAAGACATGCCCAAGGCACAAGCTTGAAAAAATGTGTCCAGCTTTGAACCTAGGAACAATCTATACAGTCCATAGAGTTTCAGATAATGTTAAAACATCAGACTAGAAAATCTATGCCACAGACCAGATTACTTTTCAGGATGCTCTCCTTGGGTGTTGGGAGATTACATCAGTGAATGAGATTGAAAGCACAGCTCTTTATTGAAAGCCTGAAGCAAAGGCATGGATGGTGGGAGCCATAGCAGAGAAGTGATTAAGTCCTGGAGAAAAGGCTAGAGATCTCAGACCCTATGGATCTATGTAATCTAGCTTTGTTTCCTACCTCATGTGCTTGGTAGTTCATGAAGCCACTACCTGTCTTCCAGAAAGCACTTCATCTGTCTCTAACTATTGTATGTGAGAGAGGCAGAACTCCCTCACTCTGTGTTAGTTTCTAGCAATTTAAAATAAAACAACAAACAAATCAGAGAAAATAAATTAATTTCATCCCCTAGCACTGCAGCATTGAGAAAGGTAACTAGGAAATCAACTGCTCCTCCCCTTGTTTCTTTGTGGAGAGATAGAATAATCTCACAAGAATAATATCTCTAATAGAATAAATTTTTATTAAAAAGGGGGGGGGAATGTAAAAATGTTCTTTTACCTTTAGTTACATGTAAAGCATTACATGACAAAGGAGACAGGATATCCAATAATAAAATATACAGGACAATATAAGGTGCTGAGGAGATCATAAGATGCCATTGACTGGCTATGAACATTGAAGCAATTCTGATGCTGTTAACCTTCAGGGTAGTCCAGGCAAGAAGCACAACCATGAGTACTAACTCTGCCTTTATTGTAAGGTTACATTAACAGAACCTTGCAAGACTGAAAGTATTTCTCCCCTCTTTCCTTTTACTCTCCAGAAAACTGGGGAGGGTCCTTTCTGAAATGCTTCCCATGCCCCCTTTCCTTCGGTGGGGTGAGAGATCTTTTACATGCCAGTTGTCCAGTCTGCAGCTCTTCCTCCTGTCACCCAAAGTCATTCCCACATGCCATTACAGATGTAAAATGGTGCCGATTTGCATAAAACATACAAGGACTGTGATTGTGTTGTGATCATAACCAGAAACAATAGATTAGGTTTAAACTATGGACTACTGATCATGGAAGCTAATACACTCACTTGTAATATGATAAATTGTACTCTTCCACTGCAGGTAAAAAATGTTAAGAAATCCAGTTTTGCAGTCTAAGTTAAACCATTCATTTGTTATTCTATTATGGTTAAATCATATTTAGTTTGAATGCCATAGCAGACACATTTATCCTCAAACCACCTAGCTCTTCTCTTTGTTTAACATGATTGGGTAGGATTTCAAAATCTTGCAGAAGAGCCACAAAAGTAGAAGAGAAGAATTATATAAACATCTGTTGATACTTGTATTTCATAAAATGTCCTTCATCAGTTGTGATTTTTTCCTCTTATTTTTTTCATATGTACGTATCTGAATTATCAGCTCATATTATAACATCCTGTTTTCAGTGACTTGTAATATTTGTCAAATTTTTAAAATGCAGTGAATTTCAGCCTTAGGCTGATTTGATTGCTTTAGCAGATTTTTAAGTGTAGAAGGAGATGGAAGATTTTATTTGTCTTTTTTACCAATAAAGTAAAAAAAAAAATGCACCTGTTTCTATGCAACAATCAAGAAGATTCATTCTTTCAGGAAGATTAAATAATTCTTTCTTAGGGGCTGTTAATAGTGACTATGAAAAATCCAGTATTTCTGAGCTGGAGATTTCATGACTAAAAGCATGTATTAGCATTCAGCTGCCCAAAACACTGGTGATGACTTTTGTCAGTTTGCCATACTTCCTTTCTGATTGGCTAGCTTCTGATTGCCTTGCTCATCCATTTTCAGTATTTTGTGAAAGATGCAAAAGTTCTGTATGAAACAAAGAAACTGATGCCTGATGCCCAAATGGATGGAATAAATATGTGGTTTCATATCCATCTCCTTGGGGAAAAAATAAAATGAGTATTTTGGCTGCTTGTATGAGAACAATCAGTGGGTCAAATACTAATACTAGTGGAAGAAAATTGAGATCTACTTCAGTTCTGATCATCTCAAGCCTTCTAGTGTCAACATGGCTCTAAAGTCATCTAGCAAAGTGCATCAGTTTAATAGATTAAAATAGTGGAAAAAGAAAAGAAAAAGAAAATACAGAAGATATTTTCCCTCTCTCAAATTATTAGAAACTGGGCTCATGAATGGGTTGAGATTTGGGACACATTTCTTCACTCATTTGATATAGACAGACAGACAGACAGACAGACAGACAAGCAAACTATGGGCTTCATTACTATGAGGTGTGATGAAGAATTAGAAAAAAATAAATGTTAGTCTGTCAATTGCTACTATTCATGATGGCTATATATTACTTCCAGGATCAAAGGCAGTATACTTCTGAATACAAATTTCTGGAGATCCAAGCAGGCCAGTATTATTACATACAGTGGAACCTCAGGTTACGAACGCTTCTGTTCACGAACTTTTCGGGTGACGACCAGCTCCAGCCGCAAAATTTTGCTTCGGTTCGCAAACTCCGCCTCGGGTCACGAACAGGATCTGCGACCATTTCCCCTCCTGTGACACGGTCCGCGGCCATTTTCCCGCCTGTGACACGTGGTCCGCGGCCATCTTTCTGCCCCTGACACATGGTCTGTGGCCATTTTCCGCCCCTGACATGTGGTCCATGGCCATTTTCCACCCCTGACATGTCGTAGGGAGGGAGACTCTCCCTCCAAGCAATAGCCGCCTCCCTGTCCTCCACACCAGAACAGATTAACAGTAATTACACTGAACCTTATGGGAAAATTTGCTTCGGGTCACGACCAATTCGGGTCATGACCAGAGTCGCGGAACAAATTAAGTTCGTGAACCGAGGTTCCACTGTATATCTTTTTAGGGTTCCCTTGTGTATATGAGGAAAATAATGCATTATATTAGTCTTTGGTCTCATACAATGTGATTCTTATATCCTAATGTTCTTAATTTGTGATGTTTCCCCACTGATATTATGTATTTTATTTTAAATGCAAGATTATATAGATGTCTTGAAGAATAGAACAGAACAGAACTGATTCCTTGGGTCAGCTGGTATTCCATCAGAAGTTGGAAACCACCCACAGGAGGGCTTGGCATTTTGTGTCAAGCCAAGGCATGAAAACAACACCTCCAGAAAAGTTGAAAGCAGGGTAACAGGAAGTACAACACCTGCAGAATTCTGTGTTATGGCCCTGCTGGACTTGCCTTTGGAGGAAGGGGTAGAGGAAGAGCAGCAGCAGCAGCAGCGGGCATCTAAGGGAGGGTTATTCTAGCAGTGTTGAAGCTAATGACTGCACTCCAGCTGGGGCAGATCCAGCAAGCCCCCAGGACTCCCTGCTGATAGCCTCTCAGACTCTGAAGTTCAGCCACCCAGGCGTAAGCAGAGACATGCTTTAAAGATACAACAACAGAGGGCTAACCTCTGCAGGCCAGACAGACTGGCCAAAAAGCAGGCAACAGGAAAATAGACTCTAACAAGTCATTACCTCAGCTGTGCATTTTGGTGGAGGTTTGGCCCAGCTTGGCTTATTTATTGGCCTCACTCCCTGAGAGAAAATGCCGAGAACAATTTTTCTAGCATCAGCTCTGTCATGTTGTACTATGAACTCTGGATTCCACTTCACTCTATCTCTTGTCTATTCATTCATTCATTCATTCATTCATTCATTCATTCATTCATTCATTCATTCATTCAAATCTGTCTGTCTATTTAACATACATTACTCTGGGCAGTAGATTTGTTGCTTTTTTATTGGATTACTGGTCTTGACTTGTGCTAAGCCTGGACTACATTTATAAGTGCTGTCCTAAGATATTGGTAAAAAGTACTGAGTTTGCATCTCACTGGATTGTGGCAGGTATCTTGCTTGCTGTCTTATTGGCTGGCAGCCAGCAGTGTTGGAATTGAAAATTGTGACACCCAGGAAGGATAATATGGAAGTAACATGCCACATGTTGTGTATGGACATGGCTGACAGGGAGAAAAGACCCAGGCTAAAGCATATACACAATGGGGCTGAGTTGTATAACTAACCAGGAAAAAGATTTTGGGGTCCTAGTAGACCCCAAGTGAGTTGACATCACACAACTCATTGAAGATGTCAACTCATTGTGCGATAGCTGTGTGAAATCAAGTTCCATGAGCATGAAGAGAGAGCTTGAAAATAAAAATGTTAATGTTGTGACGTCTTTGTACTAATCTATGGTATTTCCACATCTGGAGTATATATAGATGTAATAGAGCTGGAAAAAGAACATATATACCTTATAACAGACAAAAGAGAGTGTTTTGTCTGACCATAATGACCATAAATTCATTACTGCAACATGTAGTGATGGACCACAGGTCCATCAAGGGTTACTGGTCTTGAAGACTCACTGTTACACCCAGGTTTGGGGCAGCATGACTCCAATTATCAGTTGTAGGACAACAGGGGTGGGATATATTTATATCTCTGATTCCTGCTTAGAGCACTAGAGAACTACAGGTGAAACTCAAAAAATTAGAATATCGTGCAAATGTTCATTTATTTCAGTAAGGCAACTCAAAAGGTGAAACTAATATATGAGATAGACGCATTACATGCAAAGCGAGATATGTCAAGCCTTACTTTGGTATAATTGTGATGATTATGGCGTACAGCTTATGAAAACCCCAAATTCACAATCTCAGAAAATTAGAATAGTGTGAAAAGGTTCAATATTCTGGGCTCAAAGTGTCCCACTCTAATCAGCTAATGAATCCATAACACCTGCAAAGGGTTCCTGAGCCTTTAAATGGTCTCTCAGGCTGGTTCAGTAGGAATCACAAGCATGGGAAAGACTGCTGACCTGACAGTTGTGCAGAAAACCATAATTGACACCCTCCATAAGGAGGGAAAGCCCCAAAAGGTAATTGCAAAAGAAGTTGGATGTTCCCAAAGTGCTGCATCAAAGCACATCAATAGAAGTTATGTGGAAGGGAAAAGTGTGGAAGAAAAAGGTGCACAAGCAGCAGGGATGACCGCAGCCTGGAGAGGATTGTCAGGAAAAGGCCATTCAAAAGTGTTGGGGACTTTCACAAGGAGTGGACTGAGGCTGGAGTTAGTGCATCAAGATCCACCACACACAGACGGATCCTGGACATGGGCTTCAAATGTCGTATTCCTCTTGTCAAGCCGCTCCTGAACAACAAACAACGTCAGAAGCGCCTTACCTGGGCTACAGAAAAAAAGAACTGGTCTGTTGCCCAGTGGTCCAAAGTCCTCTTTTCTGATGAGAGCAACTTTTGCATCTCATTTGGGAACCAAGGACCCAGAGTCTGGAGGAAGAATGGAGAGGCACACAATGCACGATGCTTGAAGTCCAGTGTGAAGTTTCCATAGTCTGTGTTGATTTGGGGAGCCATGTCATCTGCTGCTTGTTGGTCCACTGTGCTTCATTAAGTCCAGGGTCAACGCAGCCGTCTACCAGGATATTTTGGAGCACTTCATGCTTCCTTCCGCAGACGAGCTTTATGGAGATGCTGACTTCATTTTCCAGCAGGACCTGGCACCTGCCCACACTGCCAAAAGTACCAAAACCTGGTTCAGTGACCATGGGATTACTGTGCTTGATTGGCCAGCAAACTCGCCTGACCTGAACCCCATAGAGAATCTATGGGGCATTGCCAAGAGAAAGATGAGGGACATGAGACCGAACAATGCAGCGGAGCTGAAGGCCGCTATTGAAGCATCTGGTCTTCATAACACCTCAGCAGTGCCACAGGCTGATAGCATCCATGCCACGTCACATTGCGGCAGTCATTGCTGCAAAAGGGGCCCAAACCAAGTACTGAGTACATATGCATGCTTATACTTTTCAGAGGTCCGATATTGTTCTATTTCCAATCCTTGTGTTATTGATGTCATGTAATATTCTAATTTTCTGAGATTGTGAATTTGGGGTTTTCATAAGCTGTACGCCATAATCATCACAATTATACCAAAGTAAGGCTTGACATATCTCGCTTTGCATGTAATGCGTCTATCTCATATATTAGTTTCACCTTTTGAGTTGCCTTACTGACATAAATGAACATTTGCACGATACTCTAATTTTTCGAGTTTCACCTGTATCTGGTTGGCACCACAAGAAGCGAAAAATTGTACCAAGATAGGCCTTGGCCTGATCCAGCTGCACTGTTCCTATATTCTTATACATTCTTATTGGCAGAGGAGGCCCTTTTTCAAATTCTGTTATATTTGCCAGATTCAGTGAACTTTATGTCACGCTCCAGCTCTTCTGCATTCCACAAGCAGGTTGATATGTTGTTATTATTTAGGTGTCTTGTTTTGTTTCTTTCTAGTTGGTTGTATTTCTTATATGGATTGGCTTTCACTATATATTATTTTATTTTATCTACTTTACTGAAAGTCATTTTGAAATATTGTGATAAAAAGTGTCTTATATATTTGGTGCATAAATAAAATCAGTTGCCTTTATCTGGCCAACCTGCACATACAGACATACAAGTGTCATTTTGCAGCTACAAAACAGCAAGAGGAATGGTATGTAGTGTAGAAGCGGCAAATGGAAGAGGTATTTAGCCATCCTCCATGGACCATGTTCTTTCTACAACTTGCCATGAATAATTTTTCCAGTCCCTACAAGGGATATTTTCCAAGATGTATCAAAGATGAAACTGCAAATTTATAGTTGACATTATTCTGTAATTGAGCATAACCTGTGATTTTGTAATTTATGAACCTTGGTTACCATTGCAAAATATCAGCCATTACCACAGTCTGAAACATACAGTGGGGCAAGAAAATATTTAGTCAGCCACCAATTGTGCAAGTTCTCCCACTTAAAAAGATGAGAGAGGCCTGTAATTTTCATCATAGATATACCTCAACTATAAGAGACAAAATGAGGGAAAAAAATCCAGAAAATCACATTGTCTGATTTTTAAAGAATTTATTTGCAAATCATGGTGGAAAATAAGTATTTGGTCACCTACAAACAAGCAAGATGTCTGGCTCTCACAGACCTGTAACTACTTCTTTAAGAGGCTCCTCTGTCCTCCACTCGTTACCTGTAGTAATGGCAGCTGTTTGACCTTGTTATCAGTATAAAAGACACCTGTCCACAACCTCAAACAGTCACACTCCAAACTCCACTATGGCCAAAACCAAAGAGCTGTTGAAGGACACCAGAAACAAATTGTAGACCTGCACCAGGCTGGGAAGACTGAATCTGCAATAGGCAAGCAGCTTGGTGTGAAGAAATCAACTATGGGAACAATAATTAGAAAATGGAAGACATACAAGACCACTGATAATCTCCCTCGATCTGGGGCTCCATGCAAGATCTCACCCCGTGGGGTCAAAATGATCACAAGAACGGTGAGCGAAAATCCCAGAACCACACGGGGGGACCTAGTGAATGACCTGCAGAGAGCTGGGACCAAAGTAACAAAGGCTACCATCAGTAACACACTACGCTGCCAGGGACTCAAATCCTGCAGCGCCAGATGTGTCCCCCTGCTTAAGCCAGTACATGTCCGGGCCCGTCTGAAGTTTGCTAGAGAGCATTTGGATGATCCAGAAGAGGATTGGGAGAATGTCAGATGAAACCAAAGTAGAATGTTTTGGTCTAAACTCAACTCGTTGTGTTTGAAGGAGAGAGAATGCTGAGTTGCATCCAAAGAACACCATACCTACTGTGAAGCATGGGGGTGGAAACATCATGCTTTGGGGCTGTTTTTCTGCAAAGGGACCAGGATGACTGATCTGTGTAAAGGAAAGAATGAATGGAGCCATGTATCGTGAGATTTTGAGTGAACACCTCCTTCCATCAGCAAGGGCATTGAAGATGAAACGTGGCTGGGTCTTTCAGCATGACAATGATCCCAAACACACCGCCCGGGCAATGAAGGAGTGGCTTCGTAAGAAGCATTTCAATGTCCTGGAGTGGCCTAGCCAGTCTCCAGATCTCAACCCCATGGAAAACCTTTGGAGGGAGTTGAAAGTCCGTGTTGCCCAGCGACAGCCCCAAAACATCACTGCTCTAGAGGAGATCTGCATGGAGGAATGGGCCAAAATACCAGCAACAGTGTGTGAAAACCTTGTGAAGACTTACAGAAAACGTTTGACCTCTGTCATTGCCAACAAAGGATATATAACAAAGTATTGAGATGAACTTTTGATATTGACCAAATACTTATTTTCCACCATGATTTGCAAATAAATTCTTTAAAAATCAGACAATGTGATTTTCTGGATTTTTCCCCCATTTTGTCTCTCATAGTTGAGGTATACCTATGATGAAAATTACAGGCCTCTCTCATCTTTTTAAGTGGGAGAACTTGCACAATTGGTGGCTGACTAAATACTTTTTTGCCCCACTGTAAGTAGCAAAGTGTAAGACTTACTGATATTCCTAAGAATTCTGCCATAGTTATTCAAGTTATGATTGCAGCCTAAATATAAATATTTAAGTTAAGATTTGGATATGACATAGAAGTTTCTGAAGTGTAGCTGCTAACAGGTCCATCCGATAGTAAAACAATAGTAAGAAATGCTAGGATGTAACATTCAACAACTATTAGAGTTCACAGATCCTCACATCTATAACCTAGAATATCAGTATTGCTGTTCATATTACATACCCATATATAAATATTGCCTGGAAACTAAGGCTATATGATCCCAGCGACTGAAAAAGCAACATGAAGCCCATATAGTGTATGTGTAAGATATATGTGTAAAGATCTCTCTGAAGATACACCACTGGCACACAAAGCTGCCTCATTCACCCTACAGGGTCCCATGTCTTTATTTGATACTGACAAGTTTCAACTCTAAGAATCTAAATCTCTGAAATGAATTTAAAATTCTTTGATATGGAATTATAGCTTTTATAGAAATCAAAGAGGTGAAAGGATAATATGTAGAGTGGAGAAAAAAAATAACTGACAAGGTTGTTGAAATTGTAATCACATATGCCTTTGACATGATTTACCTTTCTTAAAAATTCTTAATTTACTGTTTCCAAATCTAAAGTTATTTTTAGTTCAGTTTTTACCATCTGTGCAAGGGATTAATGTTTATATCCCTAAATAATAATGTACAGAATATTTAGCATTTGACAACAAGGTATCTTTTATAGTATTTGCATTAGGGTTGAATAAACAGATGAATAATTGGCATAAACTACTTCATTAATTAATCTTTTGACTCCTAACCATAGTAAAAATAAAATAAATTATTAGAAAAAAGCTTGAGCCCCCTTAGTATTCTCAGAACATGTTATGTCGTACCAACACATTTCTTAACACATTTCATATAATCTCTTGATTATTCTAATGGTAAAAACTAAGATGCTTGGAATCTTGGTAAAAGACCTTTAAAAAAACTTATAATTAGTTTAGTTCTTTCAGTTCAAACTATAGGTTTCTTAAGATAGAGTATGGAATAATTAATTATATTAATATATTATCCTGCTCAGTGTAATCTGATAAACTTGTCAGGTAAATTAGATTGAAGAAGGAAAGTTGATAACTTTTTCAAGAATAGATATTTCTCACATTCAAACCCAACACCTTAACCAATGTATGCATTTTATGATATGGTCACCTGTTAGAACCAGAAAAAATATAGTTACTGACCATAGTGCTGAATGAATAAAAAAGTTAGGATATAATTTGAATGAATAAATAAATGGGGTTTTTTTATTTATTAAATTTAGTTCCTGTCTTTCTGTCTAGGCAACACTCAAAGTAGCTTAGAACAATTAAAAACAAAAACTATAAAATAAAAATAAAACTAATAAGAATTATTCAGTAATTTAGATCATTATATCTTAAGACACTGAAACTGTAATATGTGCTGGTATTTTTTATTCATGATATATCATACTTAGCTGTCTTAAATATTGATGTTGATTAGAAAAACTTCAGTTAAATTACTAGAATGGAATTTCTGCTTTCACTTAAAGTACTCAGACTTTTGGCTTATAGAAGTAGCTTTTCACAGCAGCTTTTTATTAGTGAAATTATTTCTGGGTATTGACATGTGAGACAATGAAATGTCTTATTTTGGTTATTCCAGTTTTTATCAAAATTTTATAATAAAAAATACAGACAATATTGGTACAGTCCATAACAGTTTGAAGCTTATATTCTGGTTGGATGCAATCAAAATATTGTCGTTTGAATAGAAAGAGCTATATATTCTATTTATTTTTTTTAGCAATCATCATATAATTGATCAATGTTTATTTGAAAAATGTGATAAACTTTTATTCTATAACAACATGGAAGTCCTGACCTTCATTAATTGAAACTTTGAGGAGCAAAGGCTACCTCTGTTAATTGATAGAATGAATTTTTCCTTCTTCTTTGTTTTCTATGACAGTGCTTGAAATGAGATGTCCAATTAGGGCTAAAATTAGAGATGCAATGGGTAACTTTGATTAAATTCAGTATAGTTTTCTTCTAAGAAATATGCATAGGTTTCTACTTTCATATACTCACTTTGAAAATTAAACCATGAGTCTGAAACATGATATGATTTTGCAGACCTATTTCGGTCAGGGGTCAGTACTGAAATTGCTTTAGTTGTCCTGGTCAACGATCTGTATCTGGAGTTAGACAGGAGAATATGACCTGCTTGTTCCCATAGACCTCTCAATGTCATCAAATCCTCTTGAACTGCTTGGGAGTACTGAGAGTTGGAGACAGAATTCTGCAGAGGCTCTACTTCTAGCTGATGGATCAGTCTCAAGGGCCACATTGAGTAACTGTTGTTCTTGTTGGGTTAACTTCAGTTATCAAATCTTCTCAAGTATGTTTTACATATTTATATGCAACTTTTAGGAGAGACTGCCATTATGGAGAGTACTAATTCTCTTTCTGTTTCCTTAGGTTCAGGAATAGTAGTGTATTCCTTATACTGAAAGCATCCAATTAAGCTTAATCAATACAAGAAATGTAAATGATTATGTTGGACCAACTCAAAACCAGCAGAGTACACTCTCCCTGGAGATTAAAGTTTTACAGCTTGACAGAGTCCCTGAGTCTTGTAGTACTTTTGGATTTTGTTTTCCAGCTGTAGGCAGAAATGTTGTTTACTTATTTAGTAATATCCTGCCTGGATAGGTCCATTACATTCTATACAGAACAGCTTTTGGAGATGCTATGGAAGCTACTACTTTAGAACAGAGTACTATGTTTCACTATTTAATAGGAATGAAGTTCAATTGTACTGACTGCTTTTACTTCCCAGTTCAGCTCAAAATGTTTTTTGAGTAAGTAAGTTTATTGTTGCTCAGAATGTTGATTTCAGTGATTAAAGTCCTAAACATCTGGATACCATACCTTTTCCCATAGATGCCTCACTATGATTTCAGTTCTGTAAGGAAGCTGTGTTCTGTGCCTTAGTCTGTTTTAGAAATTATAATGGTAAAAGTGCAAGGCACTCTATTACATATCTTTCTGCCTATTGAGGCTGCCTGGGTCCCAGCATTTGAGTGAGGCAAATAAGCCTGATTGACTACTTTAAACTTGAATTCTGGTTTGTGAATTTTTAAGAGTGTTTGTATTTAATTATGCCCCATGGAACAGCATCTTCCTGGAAATCTGAATGGCCCTGACTTCACAAGTTCTGGAGACCTGGCTGTTTCCACAGGCAATTGGGCCAGGAGGTTAGGTGAGCTCTGCTGTTGTTGCCATATTTTCTTTTTGTAATTGGGTTTCATGTTGTGATTTTTGTTTTAATCTCTGTAAGCCACTCAGTTGCTTCTGGGAGTCAGGTGACCATATAATAAATATGTATTCTTTAAATAAATAAATATTGATTGATGATTTATTATTTGATCATAATAATTTCTATTATCATATACAATGATATTCTGTAAACTGATTTTCACTGAATTTCAGTTCATAAATCCAGTGTAGTATTTATGGCTGATATTGACTGAATCAGAAATTTATAGTATTAAGATAATTTTCCTAATGTTATTCAGAACATTAATATATTTCTTGAGAGTAATCTATTTGAACCAATATTGATAGGAATCAGAAATTTAACAATAAAGTTTGTGTACAAAACTGTTTTTTTTTCCTAGCTTGTCTATTTATCATCATACTAGCATTAACATGTTAAATGGACATCTTGCCAACACACGATCGAACATTCAAATCTGGCATGCTTTGTAATAGCATGTTACATGTTTCCCTGTTTCAGATACAAATTATGGCAGGTTTTCAGAAGTGTCATAAATATCTCACCTGCTTGCTGTACAGCACTTCAGTATGATGTCTTATCACCAGGAGTAATCCATTTGTACCTCAGATTGCATCCAAGGTCTGAATGAATAAATTATTCTGCACCTGTTTTTTCTTTTTTCTTTTTTTTAAGTAAGAATTTCCCCCTTTTCTGAAAGATTTTCTGTAGTGTAACAAATTGCTTATTCATACTACTTAGCACTGCTTTTCAGTCTATAGAACTCATGAACTCTTATCTACTATTACCATAGACTTCGTCACTGGCTTGCTCTTTTTTTAAATCTATGGTTTGCTTTGCTTAAGTGAATAGATATTGAGAAGCTAATTTATAATATCCATAAACTTACTAACTAAAAAACAAGGGACACAAAGTAAGGGACTACCAGAATGGTAAATTATAAAGTGGCATTATTATTTAGTTGGGCTGGGGTGATTTTCCCATGTTAAGTCTTCTTGCTTGAATAGCAATTGATAGTTCTCCGTCTCCTGGCCAGTAGAATGGGCCAGAATGTACTCCTATTCAGCTCTTTGTTCCCAGAGCAATTGTCAATTGGGTGAAAACAATGGTGAATTGATCCAGGTTGGGACCACCAAATGCAGGGTGTTGAAAATATAATCCTTGTCCCTTTATTTAAAAAAAAAAAATCACAAACAACTCACAAAGATATGGGGCAATTATAAATGAATTCCACTGGTTCCATTGCAATTGTTTTAAATCCCTGTGCCTGTATGTGTGAATTTTTGTAAACAAAGAGGCTACAAGAAGATTGGCCTTTCAGCACATGAACAGTGAACTATTCCAAAATAGGTAGTGCCACTGTTCAATAACAATTAAGGAAATGAAAACCAGAAGTAGGACAAGATGACACAAATTCCTTCTATTGTCTGACTGTCCAAAGGGTTCTGTCTTTTAAGAGAAAAATCAAACTCTAAGCAGCAAGTTCTTCTCTGACAATATTATTATTTTGGGAGGCAGAGGGTGCAACATTCCAGTAGCACTTGCTATGTATCTGTGGAATGGGGGAACAAGATTGATATCATGATGGGTGTAGAGAAAGCATTTTATCTTTCTCTCCATTGTGGTCCTGACAAAAATCACTTTCCTGGAGTCTGCTACTTGTATCAAGAAGGAAACTCCAATTGGCAGCAATAGTACAAATCAGCTGTACTCATTCTCATTTTGTACCCACTATGTATATCAGCTGTAACAACCACAAGCTGCAACAATTAGATGGCCAGTAGATGCTGTACTAGATGGCTCTTTGGTCTTCCTGAGCAGGACTGTTATGTTTCAGGAAGAAGTGAAGTAGGCACTGTTTCCAGTCTTATTGTTTTAGCCTGTAGAAGTGCACTAGGTAATTCCATTTGATTCCTTCTGGTAAAGGAGGCCTTGCTATTTATCTGTGGCAGTTGCCCACCATACTTGAGGTATATACATTTGACAGTGTTAAAATCTTTTTTGTAAAGGGAAATTCAATGAAGTTTTGAGGGTTTTATTTTTAATATATTGACTGTGTTAGCTCTCTTTCTTTTGGCCAACTTACAGATCTGGGTAGCTTTGGAATTTATATATGTTTGCATTTAATCTGCAGCTAGCATAGGTAAAGGGGGGGCAGAGAGAAAGATGGGCATCTACAGCTGGTAAGAAATTAGCTTATGCTATAATTTTATTTGTATTTATACTTTTTGTTTTGTGCAAGTTTTAATAGTTACCCTTTGAGGATTTCCAGTCTAGCTTATCAGAATCCACCAACAGCTTTTTTGTAATATTCTCGTTTCCCTTTTGGTTCAGCCGAGCCCACTGACAGATCATTCAAATTCAATTGTTTTATGTCTAAGCCGAACAGCTAATTAAAGTAGGGATGATTAACCTGACTGGCAGTATCGCTCTCTCACTCCCTCCTGTTCCAATCAGTCTTTTTCTCACACACACACGCACACGCACACACACACACACAGAGTCTTTTGCTCTACTGTTGTGTGTGTGTGTGTTTTTCCTCTTCTCTCCTAAACGTGGTCTGCTTGCTGATGGCAGAATGGCACTCGGAGATTTGTGCATTGTGTCTGGTTTCCTACGGGCAGGCTGACCCAGTGCCTCTGGGGACTTATCAATAGACCACTCAGAAGAGACAGAGACAGGAGAAAGGAGGAGGGGTGGGGGGCGACAGAGAGAGAGAGAGAGAGAGAGAGAGAGAATCAATATCAAGAATAGAAGGAGCTCCGAAGCCATTTTTTTTATTTTAAAAAAAAGTCTATCAGGACTTGGGAAGAGGGTGACAAAGAAGGTTTTTGAAAGAGGCAGTGGAGGAGGTTCTAATAAATTTGGAAGGATACAGTTCCCTGTCTTGGGGAAAAGAAGAACTCCTGGCTGATTAGCATTCACACCAGGTATGAGATGTTCGCTACCCCTTATCACTGCGTCGCAACCGAGAGGAAAGGCGCCTTTTCTTTATCTTTTCTTTTCTTCTTCTTTTGAGGAGATGGAGCGAGCGTGCATTTTTGTGTGTTTGTTATTGCTGCGAGGGGTGGGGGAAGAAGAGCCGCGGGCATTGGTGTGACGGGAGCAAGAAGAATGGGAGCAGGGCAACAGCGGCGGAGGGAGAAGAGTCTGGAGTAGGTGGTTCTCTTCAGGCACCCCGAGGGGTTACCCAAGTTCATTCTGAGCAGGTGGATTTAGGCGGGGAGTTACTTAACGCTTGACCGCCAGTTTTCAAAAAAAAAAAAAAAATCCCGCTTCCTATGTCTATTAAAGGAAGCGCCAATGTTTCTCTCTCTCTCCCCCCCCCCCCCCGCTTCCCGCTCTCTCGCGCGCACTGCCTCTCTCTCCCCTCTCTTTTTCCTCTTTTCCTAACCAGACAGCGGGAGGGTTCTTGGCTTCTAGCCAGCCCAAAAGCCTCTAAGTGTTTTGCACTTGTTTCAGGGAGTCGCTGCCCGGCGATTTTTTTTTTCCCCTCCTTCCTCCAGCATTTTCAGGAGAGAACAAAGAGTTCTTTACAAAGGAAAAGAGGGGACTGCGAGCTTGACGCTTAAGATGTTCCCCCCTCTATTTTTAAGGTCCTCCCTCTTATTTCGAAAAGAAAAGAATCCGTAGCAGCACTAAAAGAAGAAAAAGAAAAAGGATTTTTCCCCGTCCTTAGTGGGAAAAAGGAGGAAATAGTTTCTTTTTTTTTTTTACTGTTACCCCTTTTCAAAATAACATTAAAAAAATGTAGCTGTTGCTTTGCTAACTTTTACCTGATGGGGGTTCCTTACATAAAAGTTAGGCTGTTGCCTGTGTTTTCTCTCCCTTTCTCCCTGTTTTCTTTTTCTGCTTCTCAAGGCATTTTACCTGGGCAGTAGAGGTAAGGGGAATAGGAAAGATTCAATTAAGAATAAATTAGGATGCGAATGGGGAATTCTTCCACTTTTGGCCACCTGGCCTTCAAAACTTAGTACGGTATCGAAGGAAATGTATGTATGTTTGGCTGATACTAAATAAAAAAGGTTTGGAAGGCTTTTCAGAGGTTATAATTTGTTTTGCGACCTACTTGTCACCTTTGCACTTGGTGGAACCATAGATTATATTTCTATTACATATTTTGGGCGCACATGATATTTTATGTATATTAAAATATGTATTTGGATTTCTAAGTAGACAACATTACTTGGTTAATAGCATAAAATGATAAATTAGATCATCTAATAGTTATTCAAAAATTATATGCTACATGGAAGTATACTAAGACCAATAATTTTTCATGCTATCAAATGTATTTCACCTATGCAAGCCTCTGAACATTTACAAGCACAAAAAGGGGTTGCCTTTAATGAAAGTCATTCCTATTAATTAATACCCATTTTTAATAAATAAAATTGCAGTTTAGTACAGCAGGTAGAACTGTACGTGAACTCTATCACTGTGTTAAATATACAATTTTACATAGATGAATAATCTGGAGTAATTATAGCAATTGTTTTAGGATACAAAGGCTGATGAATATTACTAGTAGTATTTTCCTTTTCTTTAAGGACGTGATAAGTTACGTGTTCTGCACATTTTGGAATCTCACATACTTACTAGACATTATTTCTGAGGATATATGTGTACACAAGTCGTACATTTTACTACTGTAATACTGGAATAACTTTATTGCAGCAATAGAAGTGAAAGTAGCTACACCATATAAATGTAAGTTATTTTAGGAACTCTCCTTACTCTTAGGACTCTCCATGGGTGAACCTGAAATGAGGACTCAGAAATACTGGAAGATTCAGTATTTTATTTGGCTTTCTAAAAAATAGTAGAAATTAAGTAACTTTTCCCTTTCCTTTTATTTGCATTTTTTCATGAATCCCTGAAAATAAAATTTCAAATTACAATATTTGCATATTTATTGTTATATATTAAAATATAATAAAACAAGTAATTAATATCCTTGAACTTTCTAATAACAGGAAACTTCTTTATATTTTCTGTCTTTTTTATACTCTTCTGTTAGTTTGCTTGCTTCTTTTGTTCTGTAGATTATAAGTACATTTTCTATCTGAAATCTCAGAGGTAGCAACAGAAGGGAGGGATAGTCAGTGCCAAAGTCTATATAATCCCCTTCTGACTAAGAGTCATCTTCCATCAGATACCTGCATGCAGGAAAGGAAGAAAGAGGATAAGTTTTTTCCTGAGATTCTTTTTGAACCTAACCTAAGCATTTACAGTAGAGGAGAGAAGAGGGGGAAACAGATGAAGGAGGGGAAAAAAAAGAAAGAAAACGGAAAGAAAAGCTCTTTGAGCAGGAACACACTGGTTCTTTCTTCCTTCAAGCAATCCTTTCCAGCTCCTGGCGACATGTCCTGCGCTATCAGATATCATATGACTCTTTAGCTGGACTCCTGTTAGCAGAATGGGCCTGTTTTCCTTTAATTCTCTTTGCCCTGCTCCCTTCTGTATTTGTATCTATGTGTAATCTTTTATTTGCTTTTTTAAGTGCCTCACATAAAGACAAAACAATAATTTCATTCCCTAGTTTGGTTTAAGTTAAATGCCCAAATTTAATTTCATATAGGTATGTGCTGTCCTTTTCTTCCATTGCCTTTTCTTATGTATGCATGTTCATATATGTTTACATATATTCATATATCTTTACAAATTCCTTCTGATATTCTTTTCTTCCTTTTTGCAGTGGTGTCTAGGAGTCATCTTTCCTGATCCAAGACATAATCTTAGAATTTATATCAATATATAACTTAGATTTGCATAGTCATTTATACCTATATAAAATTTATATCACCTTACTTTGAAAAGTAACTTCTAAAGGTTTGTGATCTATATGTATCAATGTGAATTATATTGGAAGTTCAGGCAGACATGGAAGTAAAATCCTGCTGAGAAAATAAAAAACTGACAATATTATTCAAAGTAAGATGAAAAATGTATGGATTTCACACCATTTTGCAACATACTTGCTAGTAGAAGAAAAAGCCAATAATCCATGTGAATGTTTCTAATAACAATTCTTAGGAAGTTGTTGGAAGTACTATAGGGTTGTTTCTAATATTTCTTTCCCTCTTGTTAAACTTCCCAGAAAAGTTAAGTGGTTTTTCTACAAGAGGGTATTGTTAGAGATTATAAATTTGCCTTACTATATCAGTTTTGATGTTGGATCTACCTAATTATTTCTTCTGATTTAACATATTACTCCAGGAAATCCAAACATTGATGAAACTGACATTTGGAGTGCTGTCATTAAAAATATTTTATGCTTTTGTCTATCTCCAATGTGCATTTACTTGAAATGAAGTTATATCAACCATCCAGACATTCTTTTAAGTAAAATTGTACAGAATTAGGCTATAAGGGGAATCTGTATAACAATCAGAAACCTGTATCAAATCAAGAAATCTCTGCTTCTTTGATATATACTATTTTTTCCATGCTGCCTTCTAAAGTTGCAAGATTTTTGCATTAAGCTCCTTCAGACCTAACTTGTTACTTCTCTCTCTCTCTGTGTTTGTTTGTTTGAGAAAACAAATGCTTAGTTGGCTAGAGTTAATTTTTTCCCAAAATTTAAAAGTTCCCAAGTTCCATTTTGTGAGTCATGAGATTTATTTTAATTTTATAAGCCAAATTGGGTATGTATCATCAGCGTCTCATTAATCATTCATATACTGGCTTTTATTAAGTATGTTTCCATTAACATTACTAGTTTAAAATTCTGAGATCTAGCCATTTTTTTCTTTTTCTTTTTCTGAATTTTCCTGAATAAATAATCAAATTGGAACAACACTTGGAGGAATGTATGTGTAATACCTAAATAGGTGAATGGGAAACCTGCATTTCAAATTTCCTTTAGCTCTATTCATTAGGTATCCTTATTCAACTTCCACAGTCTTAGTTCTCAAATGAATAGTAATGTATAAGCTGTGAAGTATAATTGTAATATTGTTGAGAAAATGTAAGTGAAGCATCTTAATGCTGCTTATTTCTTTTAACAAAAAGTAAGGATAATGTTGACTCATTGTGGTAGTATCATACTTCATATCCCCCAACAGCAGACTTTTCTTCAGAAATTACAATCTCCTATAACAATTTTAAGCCATTTTTAAAATGTTTCTTTTCTTCCTTCCTGACCTATTCTCTGCCATATAAATATGACTGGAGAAACTTGGTAACTAAATGTAAAGGTTTGGTTTGGTTTTGCATTAAAGCTGCATTTCATACTGATGTATTAATTTCAAGTTTCTTCCTGCTCAGAAAAAAAAATGATTTTAAAGTAAGTACAATGCATGATGTACATATTATGTGTTTCTCTTATATGTATCATAATTACATTATTGATTAATTTATCTACCTATATATATCAAGACTGTGACTAGTCTACACTATTCAGCATGTCAATATTTATTTGTGAGATTTTCTCATAGGAAGCAAGGATTGGAAGAAACTCAGTCTTTTGATTTCCTGATTCCTAACAATTTGACAGTGACACCTGTTCAGGGCTGGCACTTTATATATCTGATAATATTCCTTGAAAAATTTAAGTTTGTCCTTTGAAAGGGTAAACATTTTCCTACCCTGCAGCAAAGTGTTACTTTTGTTGATTTGTTAATCAGTACAGAAATGAGAGGAAAACTACAATTGAGAGCTTTAACGTTAGAAGTATGTTCAGTCTTAACAGAGTTTGTTTTGTTTTGTTTTGTTTTGTTTTGTTTTGTTTTGTTTTGTTTTGTTTTGTAATGAACATGGAAGTCTGTGATAAACTTTTAAAATATATATGGCTGGATTTTTGCCAAGTGGAAAACTAGCTTATGTTACATGTGTGTCATTGGTGCATATCAGTGTTGCTTAAAGGCCATTAGCAAGATAACTACTAAAAAGATACCAGATTCTCCTTTAGCATGATAAGCTTTTAAGTTTTATAATTAAATATCTTCCTGAAATATAGCAGTACGTATAGGAGAAAAAGCTAAATGTAGCAGTGATTCATTATATTACCATTTTATTCAGGCTTATCACAGCAATCTTTGTAGTTTGGGTTCAGTTTTCCTTCCCTTATCATTACATAAGTAAAACATCTCTTCAGAGGACTCACTGACTGTAGTCTTATTCTTATTGATTTGTAAGTGAATTCTTCAAACTAAGGCTTATTTTTGCATAAAATTGTACTGTTAGAATTTTGGTTGTTTTCAGGTAATACTAATAAATTAACATTTTCTTACGTACGTTCTCCTTTCTAGTCAGGCATAATATATTGGAAAGAAAAGTGTCAGAGGAATATAGGTGTGACTCTACATTAAACCATAATACTTTTCCCCATTTTTAATTCATAATATAGCATTGTCATATGGAGTATGTGCCTTTTTAAAAAGATCAGGTATATTCTTCTGAATAATTCTTGGTATGTCTTCATTTTATAAACACTGGTTCACTTCAACACTAAGTTCTGAGACTAATAAAATTTCAGATTTAAATCTTACTGATTTAGCTTCTCTTTGTGTTGTATATCACCCATTATTTTTCTTAACTTTTTTCCCTGAAGTTATGGAACTTAATTCTATACCCACTGTTGTTCTCAATGAAATTTTGAACTGAACTGGGTCCTCCCATTAAGAATTCTCTTGGCATACCTGAAAGACTCATTTTATACTCTGGCAGCCTTTTAAAGTTCTGACCATATTAAGAGTAGAAAAGGAACTAGTCTGTTAATGCAGTCTTTTCATTACCCTAGATAATAAAATTTCTCTGTGACCTGTTAATCTCTACTACGTATCCCAGAAAGCATACAGATGTAGCGTGAGAAACAATTTCTTCTCTTTTCCTGCAGCAAATAAGTTCTATAATTATTTTTCTGGCCAGAGAATCAGGATGTACCAAAGAAAATTATGTGTATTTAGGAAGTTGCCAAAAGCTTTGCCTGGGAGGAGATCAGCTGTTGTTTTGCTTTAAAAAAAAGTAAGAACTTTTCTGAGTCCTAAACATATTCTTAATGTTACAGTTGTCATACAGGAACCTCAAGTATCACAACATATTAAAGATATAACAAGCCAAATAGACAAATCTTATTCATTTTACCCTCCAGATACTCATTTTTTTCCCTGACATAATAGTAGAGTATGTGGAGGTTTTTCATTTAAAAAAAAAAAAAGTTGCATTTAGTTCTTAGTCGCTGATTGGAATCCTTCTTTTTTCTTCCTCTTGCACATTCCTTTTATATTCTAGGTTCTAAATAGATGTAAATACGCGCATCAGATGCTTCCAGATCATTCTCTAAGAATTTTGCTGTATAATAATTAGTGGCTTCAAAATCTGATGTGCACTTTAACCGTATAAAACTTCAGAAGGAAAAATAGTATATATACCGTTAACTTTTAATTCCATACATTCTTTTTAAAAGATTCAGTTGGATACAACTTTTAAAAAATACATAAACTATAAATGTCTATTACAGACTACTATCAAGCTGGCTACATTTCACTGAAGGACACAAATATAGGAGCACCCGAATAAGGATGCACATTTAGAGTTAAGACATTTAACCCACCATATCTTGTTGAATTCAAGCAGCCTGGCCATTGGTGAAGAATGTTGGGAGTTGTAGTTCAGTAACATCAACTACAGATTCAGAATACTTGATAGAATCATTATTTTTTTTAAAAAAAAAAAAAAACTTCAACACCCTCAAGACAATTCTATAATTAATAGTGATATTTACTTTTATGGTAATATCCACCAAATCATAATCTGAATGATTGACTTAAAGTTTTCTATTAAATCATTTTTGTATCATTCTGTTATTTGTATTACTTTTGATTTTTTTTAGTATTCATTTGCTGGGAATTTATTTCTATTTCTTGAAAACTCTGACATCAGTATAGTGATAACATTTCTGATTTGATTTTCAATCAGATCAGAAACAGACATTTTTCTTGAGCAAATGAATGAAGATATAAGTGAGTTATTGAAGATTAATGTAGACAAGACAAAACAGCCTAAAGCTGGTGAGACTACGGCTTTGATAGTGTTATATTTCCCATAAAGAACACATTTTGCAGACTGGAGTAATTGTTAAAACCTATATTGTTGCAAGGTTCCTAAATAGCAGTTGTGTATATGACTAGTGCCTTTTATCAGTCTGATAAGTTGCCTGAAGTCACTTCCATCAAATCAGGGTTTGGTTCAAGAGATTCAGGTTAGAAAAATTTCCCATGTGGATTACTGCGGTATGCTAGGTGTGGTTATCTTTAAAGATTGTTCAGAAATTGTGGCTAATTCAAAATTCTGCAGCCCACTAACGTATGTAGATGAGCCATAAGAGGCAAATTACTCTTTTCTTAACACACCTGCACTGATTGCCTGTTTGCTTCCTAGACCCAATTCTAAATGCTGGCAGAGACTTTTAAAGTATTGAACATCCTGTGTCTATTAGGTTGTGCCTTTCCCCTCCTCTATGCTCTTGGTGTCATAATTTCTGTAGGAAGGGCCTACTGTGCTTCTTCCCTTTATAATCTAAACTCTTGCTGCAGAACCTTTAATTGTTGAAGTGCATCAGACTTCTCTACTACCTTTATAAACAACTAAGAAATAGGGTTTTTTTCAGAAAATTTTCGTAGACTTACTCTGTTTGAAATAACAGCATTGTTTTAAAAAAACTGTTCAATTCGGTTTTTATTTAATTTATTGTAAAATGCATTTTTCAGATATTTGTGATAAGCAATTTAGGTACTACTGTAAATACTTTAAAATGTATCATAAATTTCCAGGAGGTACCATATAAATACTGAAGAAAGTACATTCTGTTTTACAGGTGAACAAGCATTTTCACACAGCTTTGTTGAGGTCCATGTTGGCCAACTTGCATAAGAGCCAGAGCAGAATTTGCAGACATTCATCTTGAGTTCTTGTTTTAATTACAAGGCCCACACTGCTTCTTCAAATGTAAGTTGGGGTTCTATATTTGTTACATTTTCTATTTCATTTCTTTTTCTTTTTCATTTTATTTTTTCAACGTTTTAAGCTTTTCTCTATTAAAAAGTTGGTCTTGAATCTACATGTGAATCAGCTGTTACAGCCACACATTTGCTTGTCATGCATTTCCTGTCATTTATTTAAACCTACCCCAAAAGCCATTAATGCCTAATCATTCAGAAGTATGGTATGTACAAATGTTTTTTTCCAGGTGGTGAAGATATTGCCATTTATCTGTGCTTAAGTATTGAGAAGATCAATTGGCTGAGATACAACCAAACCCAGACTTCATTCAAGGAGGAAAAATCTATTTAAAACTGTAGCTTTCATCCCCATGTTATCAATATTTATGCAATACATGTACAAACTTTAATATATCTTGTATATTTGAAAACCCAAAATTCTTTCATGGTAAAATATTTCAGTACATAAGATATATCATTTGATCTACATAGGAATACTAGCTATGGCTGGCTTCACAGAATATACATAATGGCTTTCCATACAGAATAATTATATGAAAATTATAGTGGCATTCTTACATTACTTTAAGCAAAAGAATAAATCATATAAATCTTGTTTATGTTTGAAAGTTATATGTGAGTTATCCTTCCAACAGTGTTTATTAATTTTTATTTCCTGATTCCAGAAAATAAAATGGTTTCAGTTCAGTTTGAAATCTCTCCTTGCTGACAAATCATTTTTCTATAATGGTATAGAAAATGAAAATATTGTTATTATTTTTACATAAATCATGATATAATTGCATACTTTTACACAATTAATGCGAAACAGTAATTGCAATGATTGCATCTTGAAAAAAATAAATCTGTGTATACTCTAGAGATTAGATGGTTTACAACCCAGTTTAATTCTAATCTAATGTATTTATTCTTCAGGGCAGGAAATCCAGAGCTAACGCACATTATATGATATTGAGATAAAATATCAATACTTGGCTAGAAAATCTCCAGCAAAGCTGAGTCTACCACTCTTCCCCCCTCTATCGTTAAACCTATCTTGTCATGAAACAGTTTGTTCTACTGTCTAGCCAAAATCTATCCTTATATAACTTAAATCCATTAGACCTAGTTTTGCTTGATGGGACAAGTCTTTGCCCTCTTCTTTTTAGCAGTCCTTTATCTTCCAGGCTACTGTTTTCATAGGAATTTCCTTCAAAGAGAAAATAGAAGGTAGCAGTTAAAATTGACTAGCCACATTTAACTGTCTCCTTTTTTTTTTTATTGAATGTGGTATCTCTTATGTAATTTCAGTACACATTTTCTAACATAGTGAAATTTGTAATAAAAAAAGTTTTGCAAAGTTGAAGCCCCGTGATATCTTTATTTACAAGTTTAAAGAAGATTTGAGAGAAACGGAACATTTTATTTTAAAAGTCTGCAATATGAATCTGCAGTCATTAATGCACAGCAAGCAATAGATAAAGAAGGTACATATAATCAATCTTATCCAGGAACAACATGTACCATCTTGTCTTAACTCTACATTTTTTGTCTGCACCTGCTGAAAAATTCCATTTCTTGTTTTGTTCATTTCCTCCTTACTGGATTTTTTTGTCTATAGTTAGATAATGAATAGATACAACAGTGAGGAAATCCAAGCTGATTCTATATTAATCATAGTGTCATCAGGACACTCCTAAGTCTTCTTACATTTCTAAGACTAGAGCAGAATTGTGCACAATAAAAGCAAAATCTGGGAGTATCCAAGGTCAGACTAGCAAAGAAATAAACTGGAACTTGTATTCTCTGTGTCCTGTGAGGTATTATACTATTACTGCATCCTGAAAATTGCATTAGTCTTCTGTATAGTTGCAAAAACACTGCTAGAGTATGATCAGTTTATGGTCAACTCTTCTTTATTTCTTTCTTTCTTTCTTTCTTTCTTTCTTTCTTTCTTTCTTTCTTTCTTTCAAAATTTTATTAAGATATATAAAAAGCACAGTTAAAATACAAATCAGAGAGTATAGAAAAGAGAAAATAGAACTAAAAGAAAAAGACAAAAACTAAAATAGTGAGAACAGATCTCTCTCTCTCTCTCTCTCTCTCTCTCTCTCTCTCTCTCTCTCTCTTTCTCTTTCTCTTTCTCTTTCTCTTTCTCTTTCTCTCTTACTTCAATATTTTCTTTTCAAACCACTGTGGCCACCTGAAAGTTCTACTACAGCAACTTAGTTCATAGCTTCCCACCTTAATGTTCTGTTTTTGATTTTCTTTTTTTAAATGACTAGTAGACAATGGTCAAATGGTGATTTAACCAGCTAAATTCATTGGCTTGGAGTCTAAGATGGGAAGTAGCATCTTCCATCTCTCTTCCAGTACCCACTGAGTAGCTGATCCTTTGTCATTCTGTATTGTTCAGGAGCATCCAGTGACTAGCCAAAGTAAACTGAGAGTGGTGTAGAGGAAGAGTAGATAATAAACTTTCCATCATGAACTTAGTTCTAGTTTAAGTTATCTTATGATCTAAAGAAATTAATATGATTGTGATTTTATATGCAAAAAGAAAATTAATTTCAGATAGGCATGCATATATGCCTCTAAACCTGAATGCAGGTTAAAGGATGCCATTTGCCTGTCAATCAAAAAGACAGGTGTGAATGTCCAAATTTAAGTAAAGATTAAAATATATACCACATCATGAAAGAGAGACTATGTTCACCAGCTTTCTATACAGTTCAGTACTTTGATACTGTTAGTAATAATTTAATTAAAAATAAGTTTATTAAAGTAAGTGGACTATCCTGGAAATTTAAAAAATGTATATCTGTATGAGTGTATTTGCTTCTTCTAGTGTTTCTAGTAGGTGGCTGAATCATCCTGATGGCATTCAACAGGAACCAGCTGTTGAGAATATTAAAATGCAAGCATTTATTCCTCTAGAGAGACAGTAACATCTGCAAAGTTTTCCTGTCTTGATAATCCCACAGAGCATTCCCTAGTAGTTTTAACTTTTCTTTCTCTTTCTGCAGTTGCTTTGGATATCTCTTTTGTTTCATAATATATAAAGGAATATTGCACTACATGATTGATACTGAGATTAAAAATAGAATTAGTTTGTTATAATTTTAAGTATGGGAGATACAGTACATTATTGGTATAAAAAGGAGATGAGTTATTCTGTGTTGCATAAATCATTTTTGCTATTGGTGTTAGTATATTAATGATGATAGAATGAAGAAACAGGTGGTAAAAGGTGATTCCAGAGATTCCATTTCTGGAATATTAGTGTGAACAATGACAGGAAATCTTCTAAAAAGTTGCATCCCATTTCTGTGCCTTTTCTTAATTTGCATTCACTTATTCGGACTAATATCCTGGTCTTTGATTAATGCTGCTCTAGTTACATATGTGTTTAAGAATTTCTACATTATGGCTACAGTCCATCTACAGTTATGATGAAATACAAATGAAACAAGTTAGTATCTAATTCAAGTATCATTGCTCAATAATTTAAGTTGGAGTGTGTGAAAAAAATTTGCAAATATGTATGCTAAGTACAGAAATAAACACAATACCTAAACACCAGGAGAATCACTTGAATTAATAGTATCTAGAACTTTCAGAGAAAGAGAGAGAGAGTTTAGTGTAGCGGTTAAGATAGCAGACTAGAAACCAGGAGACAGTGAGTTCTAGTCCCGCCTTAGGTACAAAGCCATCTGGGTGACCTTGGGCTAGTCACTCTTTCTCAACCCTAAGAAACAGGTAATGGCAAACCACTTCCAAATACTTGCTAAGAAAACTCGTCCAGGCAGTCACCAAGAGTCATGACTAGCGGGAAGGGGAGGGGCGGAGGGAGGGAGGGAGGGATGAGTAGCATTCGCAGGCCTGGATGAAAGGGACAACACAGATTGTGAGATACAGGCCCACAAATCTGGCATAAAAAGAGGCTATGAACCAATTCGGGATTGTGGAAGAAAATATTTATTTTTATTTCTTAGATTTCTATTCCATATTTTGTTCAGCAAATCAATAACATACATAGTATTTCATCCTCCAGTTTTTTTCCTACAACAATAGTTAGGGATAGTTAGGCTGAGAGAGAGGTTGGACCCAAACCTGGATACTCCCAGTCCTAGTCCAATATCTTAAGCACTGCACCACACTGCATTTTTATATATCATACTTTAATGTATATATTCTGGATCCAGGTGAGTCCTTGGTCATTGTTGGCTATATAATGTTATTTGGTTCTACTGTTGTAATTGGCTTTTTCCAAGCCTTGGAAAAATAAATTGTGCTATTCTCTGAAATAAATTATTTGTCACTGTACCGTATGAGAAATATACTGACCAGCAGACACACGACCCATTCCTTGCTTGGTACCATGAAACTTCCCTTATACCCAAACCACTGAGGCCAGCTAAAGGTCCTACAACAGCCATGTAATTCATTGCTTCTTATGTCAGGGTTCTGCTTTGGATTTCCATTTTTGCTTCCTTTTGAATTTGGATTATAGTGGCTACTTTTGACAGAGAACGCCTGAACTGCTTACTCTGCTTGGCTTAACTCTTTGCATGGCCAGACCTGGTTTTTTATTTTATTATCCTGAATCTATACAGACTTAGAATCACAAAGGGAGGAAAAATTAACCTAATTATACAACACTGAAAACATGGTAGCAGTCTGTCTGATACAAAATTGGTACAGACAACCACATATTTCAACTGTTTATATAACAATGCATTGGCCAGCAGTGAGTTACCTACTGTTTTATAATACATGAATATAATGTCATAAATTAAAGTTATTGTATTCGCTTCTCTCTTATGCTGCTTTTCATCAATTAAATTTCCAGTACAATTTATGTATACATCATTATACCCTTAAGAATCACACCCCGGTTTTGTGAGTAAATGTTTTGCATAACAGAAAAGCAAAGCAGTTGCCATGTAAACAGCATAATTCCCATTTACAGGAAACTCATGCTTCATTCTACCTTGGATTATTCATAGGCATCATACTGTATACATTTTACTGTGCAACAACCTGATAGGATGTCAACCATTCAAGGTTTTGACAGCATCTTAAATATACAAAGGTAGAGTTCTCTCTTGCAAAGTTTGATAGACTCTCTCAGAATTTAATAGAGAAAGTTCTTGTAGAACATGTTGTTTCTAGCTAGCAGACACTTTAATGTCATTCTTGATATCTGCCAGGAATTCAATAAGTAAAGTTAATGTGTTGGATCTAATATTTAAAAGGTGTGCCTTAAACATGTGGTCACCTTAGAAACTGATTTATTAGGAAATCTCTCTTACACACACATACACACACTTTCCTTGTTTTTAAAAAAACAAATTCTGAATGTCCTCTCTTGGTTCCTACTACTATGAAATCCTTATGCTGACAAAACAAGGTAGGGAAAGTATGCAGAGCATGGTTTCTGGAATTCTTTCCACCAGTAGTTGCCATAGGAGATATCTGTATTTTCTTTGGTAAAACAAGTAACTTGTTGCATGTGTGTGTCTGTGTGTTTATTTCTGTTCTCTCCTTGTTTTGTACTCATATGGGTTTGTGTTTCCTAGGTGTGCATTACGAAGCACATGACAGGCCCTGGGTGATGGGACAATGAGGGACAGGGCTTAGACAGAACAGTTACCAACATTCTGAGCTGCTGCCTAACTGCTGTCCAATAGGGATGTACTGAGATCCCCCCCCCCGAATATTTTTCTCTGTAGTCCCTGGTCTGGTCTTAAATTTGGCGTTATTTCTTTTGCCATCTTCCCCACACCTACTTTTGTCCTGTCCTGTTCAGTTTTCAGAGAGTAATCCTGCTAATGATAGATAGAGAGCTGTAAGACAAAGTCTAAATAACTTTACATAATTTCTTTTAAACATTCTCTTGGGCTGGAAAGAATAAAAAATAGAAGTGTAACTAGATGGGTTTTTAATTTAGAGAGTTATGGATATGAATAGAATATGGGGTATTTTAAGAAAGACTGCAGTGTCAGTAGACTACCGAAGTAGTGACTACCGAAGAGAATGGAAATTGAGCTGTACATATAGGCATATTTAAGGAGTTTGTGTTTTGTTATCTCACTTCAGCTGTCTCAGTTCCAGATGAGATCAGTAGTTATTCTTTCCATGTGTGCACTGATACGGGCAGTTTTCTATAGTGAAGAAATATTATATATTAATACTATATGATAACCAGATTCAGTATATGAATTTGTTGTACTCATAATACTTACATATTTTATGAATGAACCATCATTCCTACATGTTTTCTTCTCCAGATCAGAATGTTGAACAAGATGCTGCACAGTTTGTAAGCATTCAAAGATCTGTGCCTACATTGACTGCAAGGGTTTATTTTATTTCATTTTAGTTCCTCGTTCTCACTGAATCTTTTATTGCTATGAACTATGTAATTAGACAAGCCACAAGCCACTATATTCAATTTGATAATTGTTCCATATCCAGGAAAAAAATTACCTATTGTTTCGGTTGTGATCAGACAGTTATATCTCCAAACAAATTTTCATTGTGGTTGACACTACAGAGTGAGATAGAGCAAGTGACATCACATATATTTCTCAGAGAGCAATGGGATGATGCATTAGTAACATGGCACCATAGCCATGGATTGCTAGCATTATAAGCTTGAAAAAACATTGAGCTTTTTTAGCACTAAGGAGTAATAAAACTAATAAATCTCCTAGACTGAATCCAGACAAGATTACTCATCACTCATTTTGAGGAAATGCATTTTCTTTCAATAAGTCCAGTCCCATAAATGCATGGAATATATCCTTAGTTTATTTTAGTTCTTCTTTAGCTGTCCATTCTGCAGAAATGCACATCCTAGTGCCAGTATATCTGTCTGCATAAACAATTTACCCTATGTTGTATGTATATGTACAGTCCATAGAAAAAAATGGCTTCCATCCTGATGATACAAAGGACCTTTTAGATGTTTTGGACTTCAGCTCCCATCATGCTAAGGAATTGTTGGACCTATAATCTAAAACATCTGGAAGGCAACAGTTTTCCTGTCCCTGCTTTAGCTACTCTGTTTCTGCAAGTATTAGTGAGATCCAAATTTTTTCTCCTGTTCCCTAAATTCTGGTCTGGGAGCTAAGGATCAATGTGTTCTTTGTAGCATTAGATGGAAACATACTTAACATTTACTTGTAATGTTTAGTTAATCCATAGTCATAGTAGCAGCTTCAGTTAATTGTAGTTCTCTAGGTTAGTTCAGTATTCTTTCTTGCCTTCAGTCAACATGAAATCCAGAGATGCACATTATTTCTCATATATACTGAGCGACAGAGAGAAATAAGGTGTAGTTACAACAATGAAGTCATAGCTCAGAGCTATGATAATAAATTTTATTCTGAAGGAGAAGGGAGTAAAAAGCTGCCAGTGCAGCAAGTGAACTGCTATTGAGCTATGACCCCATAGTCTCGTTTTCATCCACCTGTTTGCAAATGAATGAAACAGAATGAATTGGTTTTGGCATTTGGTCAAAGGATATGTTAAACTTTGAAGTTCTTTTTTGTTGTCTTTGCTTGCATTAGAGAAGTCAGGGAACCTAGTTTAGAAATGCATTTTAAATTAAATTATATGTAATAGACATACACTGATGCATATTTTTTTGTAATTTTTTATTTTGGTTCTATAAATAATGGCATTACAGTACTGATGCAGTATCAAAAGTCTGTCTTTTGAGGCTGTGAAGATTTGTTTGTTAAATTTGCACTCCTCTTTTCTCCAGGGATATCAGGTGTTTTAGCTTCAGAACAATCTTGCTGTTCTCTATCTTGTATCTTTCTCTGTGTTGACATTTCATATATAGATAATTTGTTAAATAAATCAACAAAATGTGTTCTGTGAAAAAATATCCTTAAGTTTTGTTATGTCAATTCATGGATTAGCTTCTCAGTCAGTAATACAAATTAGCAAGATTGTATTGCATATCTTGATTTTATGCTGTATATTATCCTAATGGAAATAACAGTATCTGAAGCACATTTATGAAAACTAGAGGCAGAACTGATAATTCAAAGGATTATTTTGTGATGAGCTTCTATTATTCTAGTCAGTATTTTCTCAAATTATATTTTAATATGAAAGGTCATACATTTTCTTAAAGACCTTCAGTTGAGCCATGTACTATTGCCAATATCAGAATAAGTTTCCAAATAAAGTAAATGGGGTAACAGAATTGAGTGACATGTGGTAGGCATGTTAGAAAAGTAAACTGCGTGGCACACACCTGCTTTTTGGCTGTGCTGTACCACAAGTTAGCATTTTGGATGAGCAGTTTCCGTTCTGTTGTTTTCTCTCAACACATGGTGTTCAAAACAGTTAAAAAGAAAACTGTGCCCATTTGTTCATCTCAGAAGCTTGCAATTTCTGAGAATTCTGCCAGATTTTTTTTAATATGCAATATATATAAAAATATATATATTGTGTGTATATATGTGTGTGTGTATATGTGTGTGTGTGTGTGTGTGTAAAAATAAAAAGCTGGGATCACGCTGCATTTTTAGCTGTTATTTATGTAGAGAAGGATAAAACTTATATTTTCAAATGCAAAGGTAATGCCATCAGAAAACAACTGAGATTAATTCAAAACAATTAGCAACAAGTACATATCTTTTGGAAATAGAGGTTTTGTCATTGTGTATATACATTTTAAGGTACATCACTAAACTATAGAAAGTATCTAATAGTGCCACTTCCAGATAATGCTTTTACAGTTGATGTTTGGATCCTCAAAATGCATTTCAGTTCCTCAGTAACTTGAAAACATCATGGCCATTGATTCATTTTCAGTACCAGTGAAAGAATACAGTTACTCTTTCATTTTGTGACATTAATAAAGAGGTGCTTTGGCTCTAATGCAAGACATTTTTCTAGAAGTGAAAAGAATTGAAGTATTATGGTTTAAAAAAGTATCCAGTATCTCTAACTTGTACAGCTGCAAGTTTAAAATAATGCTGTTGAATTAAGCATTAACAAATTTGAACCAAAAATGTGAGATTTGTTTGATATAATAAAAAATTTAACTGAGATCTAATACTAGGTCTTGTGATGCATTTTTGACTCTTTGAATAAGCTAATATACAAGGCTGATGATTTTGTAATTTGAAAATGGAATGATTTTCCTCCCCAAATCTAAACTGATGCTCACCATCATTAGCAACATTAAAAACCAAGAATTTTAATATTAACATTTACTGACACTTTCTGTCGTGGGATATCAAAGTTACTGACAATAAATATTGTTTTTAACTTAAACTGAATCCTATGTTGGTGTATTATTATCTAGAAAACATAGCTTTATTCAAAAACACAAACTGTGGATGTGGATATTAAATACAAACGTGGCCAAAGGTATTGGTTCCCCTCCACGTTTTCCCAAAGAATCCCAGTTTGCCATGAAATAAGTTGAAACTGACACAAGTAGATGGCATCCACCGTTCTTTATTCCACTTTGCTTTTGATGTATGACTTAACATATTCTTGTAAATAATAAAGCAAATGAAAATGGTATGGACATAATTGTTGGTACCACAGAAGTTAAAAGACATGATTGGATTTTAGTGATCTCTCAAGCAGACTACTTATTTTCATTAATATCACAGGTGTCTTAAATCTAATAATCTATCACTCAGCCTATTTGAATGGAGAAAAGTCCTCATTCAGGCATTTTGTGTCATTGTGTGCAGTACAGTGAACATGGACAAGAGAAAGAAAAGCAGAGAGTTGTCTGTGGAGTAAAGGAAGAAGGTAATAACCAAGCATGGTAAAGGTAGGAGGCTACAAAACCATCTCCAAAGAACTTCCTGTTTCTGTGATCATGGTTGCTAATATTCTAATAAGAAGTTTAAAGTCCATGGGATTGTGGCCAACCTGCTTGGGCATGGCCGCAAGAGGAAATTAACCCTAGGTTTAACAGAAGGATCGTTCGAATGGTGGAGAAAGAATCAAAGAAAACTTCAAAACAAATCCTGTCTGACCGCCAAGATCCAGGTACAACAATATCAAGTCACACCATCTATCACTATATGACTGACAGTGGCCTCCGTGGTATCCAGGAAGACCTCACTTCAGAAATATCCCAAAAAGCCAGACTGGAGTTTGCTAAGCCACAGTCCTTCTGGTAGGATGTCCTTTGGACAGATGAAACCAAATCAGAGCTTTTTGGTAAGTGACAACAGCTCTGTATTGACAGAAGGAAAAACAATGCTTTTAAAGAAAAGACCGCCATATCTGGAACAGGGAGGTGGCTCCATAATGTTAAAAGGTTGCTTTGCTGTCTGTCATCGGGTGTTAGAAAGTTTGTGTTCAGTCACAGGTCATAGATCCTGCAGCAGGATAATAACTCAAAACATACATTTAAGAGAACCTAAGAATGGCTGAAAAGCAAACATTGGACTCTTTTGAAGTGGCCTGCTGTGAGTCCTGATCTGAATCTAATAGAACATCTATGGAAAGTGATGAAACTCACAATTGGGAGAAGGAATCCATCTAACCTATGACAACTGGAGCAGTTTGTTCAAAAAGAGTGGGACAAATTGCCAGCTGAAATGTGTTGAATCTTATTCAGAGCTACATAAACCACTTGATTATAGTTATTGCCTCAAAAGGGTCTACTATGATATGTTAAGTTCAGATACGAATAATTATATCCATGCACTTTTCATTTGTTTTATTATTTACAAGAATATGTTATGTCATATAAGCAAAATGCCTGCTCTATGGACTGTAGAATAAAGAATGGTGGATGCCATTTACCTGTGTCAGTTTCAACTTATTTCACGGGATTTTTTGTAAAAAAAGTGGAGGGCTACCAATACTTTTGGCTACATCTGTAGGAGTGGAGAGGCATTCAAGCCCTGAGGTACCCACAATTCAGGGATCTAGTCCTGGACTTTACCCCCCTCCCAAAACACTATATGGAACCAGCAGTAGAGGAAGGAGGAGAACTACTGTAAAACAATGCCCCTTATTCCCTACTGGTATAAGGAAATACACACACATACACACTTGATAAATATAAGATAAATGTCATTCTGATATTAACTTGGTTTTACTAGTTATTTTGCTGACATGCTGAAGTATAATTTTTAAGGTACATGTTTTTTTCTGTGAACGTTGGCATTTTTTTTTCAGTCTAACCCTTTCTGGAATTGTTTTTAATGGTACTCATAAATGATTACTGTCAAACAAATTAGAATTAAGACACTTGTAAAAATATCAATAGCTATGTGATCATTTAAGGAAATAGAACTCTTTTGTGTAAATTTGTAATGCAAACAGCATTAAATACATAGCATGTGATAACAAAAGGTTGTTTGATTATTCTTTGTAGGAATCAGGAGAAATTCTTTATTTCTGTTTTGTAAAGATTGGCAAGATAGATGCAATATGGTGTTTGCCAATTTTTTTACAAAAATATGAACGTATGACCTCTATCCACTTTTTGCCAGAATATAATAAGGAAATGGCTAGAATCAGAAAAACACTAGAAAAAGCATTTCATAGTGAAAGACTAAATAAGGAATAATTTATCTAAGATATTAGGGTTTGGCTTTTGAAAGGAAAAAGCAAAGCCACTATGAGTCTGAATTAATTTGGCAGCATATGCATTTAATAAATAAATAAATGGTCTACTAATAGTGCTTTTATTTCTGCTTTTTAGAAGAAATAGTTGTATTCTAGAACCCCTGTTTGGACATTAGAATTCAGCAAAGAATTCAGTAATGGGGAAAAGACCCTTTTCAAGTCATAAGTCAATCTGGTAATCACTAATCTATGAAATCATATATACTTTATTTTGCACTGAAGAAAACCTTCATCTGTAAAGCTGAGCTGTTATAGGTGAGCAAAATACAGGGATGCCTCTGTAGATTAGATGTCACCAGTTAGACCTTAGTGAAGTTTGCAATCCCTCCTGTTTTTTGCAAGTCCAGAATTAGACATTTGCTTTGTCTGAATATAATAGGACAGTATTTCTTAATTTTGTTTTCTCTCAGGACCCCTTCCCACTTTTAAAAATTATGGAGGACCCCCAAAGAGCTTTTGTTTGTGTGTGTGAAATTTATCAATATTTATCATATTAAAAATTAAAATTGATTCATTTGCTGCTGCTACCACTTCTTATGATTGTTTGATGGGATTTTAATATTGTATTATTTTTTAACATACTGGCAAATAATTTTGATTTTGAAGACCCCTAAGAGGGTCTAATGGGACCTCCAGGGGTTCTAAGACCACACTTTAAGAAACACTGTAATACAGGGTTCCTCAACCTTGGCACCTTTAAGACAGGTGGACTTCAACTCCCAGAATTCCCCAGCCAGCAAGGCTGGCTGGGGAATTCTGGGAGTTGAAGTCCACCCATCTTAAAGGTGCCAAGGTTGAGGAACCCTGCTGTAATAGGATACCTGTAGCAGCAAGGTAGATAACAGAATTGTCATCACATCAGACTTCAGATTTTAATTCTCATATTCCCTCTATCTGAGGGAAAGAGTTCCAGATAGTTACGTTACCACCATTCTTGAATAGAGCAATACCCTGTAAAGTGGGTTTTAGATTGGACAGAACAGAAATTCCCCAGAATACACTTTTAAATAATTGGTTCCAGTTTCATTTTTTCATCAGGATTTCTAAGCCTAAGCAGATTTATATTTATTTGTCCAATTTATATGGCCACTCATCTATCCAAGAAATTGGGGCCAGCAAACAAAATAAAAACAATTCCATTAAAGCCAAAAAAATCCCTAAACCTGCACTGAGGCTCAGTAAAACCATAAAACCACTAGTCAGTCACATATAACCATGCCAGAGCCCCCGTCACTTAGCTAACATCCTGACCCTAACACTTACTAGATAACAAACCCAACACTAGAAGTATTCAAGAAAAGTATTTTAATTGCAATCAAGTGACAATTTAAGATAATAATTTTACTGCCATATGAAGCTGAGCTCTATAGACCAAAGTTAACATGTAATCATCTTAAGCTGTCTCGGCAAACAATAAAAAACAGACAGAAAAACAAAGAGAGACAGTGATAGAATTACTCAAAATCAAGTGAGCAATACTGAACAAAAATAATAAAAATATCCCACGAAGTCTGTATGTTCCCTGCTAAGTTTATCTTACAATTTTAGATCTCTCAGAGATTTTGGTCTCTGGGCCTGAAATAATAGATTTTGTGCCTGCTTCTCACAAGGTCTCAGCCAAGATTCCCTGAGAAGAAACTTCCTGTCCTGTTGAATCCCATCCCACTCTCCACCCCTATGCTTCATTGAATGGACAGTAGCTGTGATTTGAGAATACTTTAAAGTCCCCCAAGGAGCCAACACATTACTCAAAATTAAAAGTCTCTTTAATTTGCTGCATTATATATCTGAAACTTTTGACATTTTTTAAAATTCTGAATCCAGTAACCCATCTAGGATTAAGGTTCTTAATTCAACTGAATTAAGGTAAGTGACTTTGAATTAATTAATTAATTAATTTGGTTGAATTAAGCTGGGTGACTTTGGGCCAGTCACTCTCAGCCCAGCTCACCTCATAGGGTTGTTGTGGGGAAAATAAGAGGATGAAGGAGTATTAGGCATGTTCACCATCTTAAATTAGTTATAAAAATAAGAAAAGCAGGATAAAAAGATCTAAAAGAATAAAAATTGAGGTATTGTAAACTTTTGAGTTGATCCACTCCTATATAAATGCAGTGTTTAACTTTCACAAGATTTTACAGTTCTTCAGATGTTAAGAGAAAAGCCCTTGGTGTGTGTGTGTATATGTTAAATATTTTATGTATAATTTGTCTATCAGGTGAGCTAAAAGCCTATACACTTCCATGATTAACTTGTTAAATGTGGCCATTCACAAAAAGGCTTTGTCTTTGTCATTGATACCTTGCCACCAAATAGGGAGTAAGGAATCATACACAATAAAAAAACTTGACTGAGTTTAAGATGCCACAAGACTTTGCTTGCTGCAGCAACCTACATAACAATCTTTCCTGATGACATTTTTTTTAAAAAGAAGTATGGTTGTGTCTAATGACTTAAAATTGTGTTCTGTGTCTTCGTTGATGTTGTAATACCAAAAGGAACAGGAATAAAATATTTCACTTGATTTCATCAGTGTGTTATTCCAAGCAAGGTTGAATATTAATTCCTCATTCCCCTGTCTGTTATCTATTAACTTAATTTTGCTTCCACTGCAGTCCAAAGCAAATACATGCAACTGATTGTAGGTTTTCGCATAATGTAAATATGAGAAATGCATCGTCAGGATATTCTATGGCATAAGTTTACTATATGCACTATAGCAACCAAACTCCAAATCCTGAGGAGCAATGAGATTATATATTAATGTGATGCGCCACTGGCATACAGACTCCAACATAGCAAACCAGAGAAGGCACAGGTAAATTAACCTTGTTGCCAGCCACCTGAGAAATTAACTGATTGAGTATGGATGACAAAACAGGCTTGAATTAATCAGCTGATCACTGGTAGTTTTATGACAGGCATTTGATTTTTCCAAATTGCTGTGATGTTATAACAAAACCATTTCCATTTTGATACTTACATAAAGTATTGACATGAATCTTATAATGGTCTCTGTGATTCATACTGATGTGATTCTGTGCTTGTGTGAGATTTCTTGGTGGAGCTTGCCCCTAGCTTGAACTTTTAGTCGGGTTTTGCCCTATTTCAGTTCTTTTTTGACTGCTGCTATAGTAGTCTGGAACATGTTATTGGATATACGCTTAGCGTTTCTTTCTGTTTCTTCATCCTGCTTTCTCTGATTTATTTCTTCCTCTGTATCCTGCTTTTTTGTTTTCTCCAAAGGTGTAGCTTTGCATTTGTCTATGGGTCTTAAGGCTCTGTTTAGTGTACCAGACAGGATAGAAGGCTAGCCCCTCCTATAGATGGACACAGCCTATGTCTGATCATTCTGAGAGGAGAACATAAAATTACCCTTTGCCTTTGCTGCTAGGCCTTCACAAAGCAGATTCAGTGTGACTGCTTCTTTAGATTAAAGACACATTCAGAACAGGGAATGCAGTCAGATAACCTGTTTATGAACCAGTATATCACACAAGAATAAAAAAGAGGTATAAAGAAAAGGATCATTCTTGCAGAGAGAAAACTTCATCTAAACCCAGCCCATCTTTTTTATCTCATTACAAGGTTGCAGCAGGTCTACAAGTTCCCCTCTCCACTTTCCAAGATCAACCAGTGTTTACATTTCCACCCACCCTGACCCCTAAGACTTAACACATAATTTGTCACAATTATAAATATTTGAAGGGGAAATTTGAGATAGACATTCTCCCCTTAGCCCATTCTTCATGCATAGCAAATGATCTCCTAAGTCTTGAAGGAGACTTATCCTGAGCTGCATCATCTGATGGCAGGGTTTCCTAGAACCTTGCTCCTTAGTTCTATATAGCAAACAACACCTCTCCCCCCTAGCACCAGCATTGTTACTACCCATATTATCTACATCATTATGAAGATAGTGATTTTTTTTCTTATGGACCCCTACTGGCTGTGGAGACAGCTGGCAGTACCTCTCTTGCAGAGAACAAATTCAATACAGGTCTTTGTTTAGTGACGACCTTGTTTAGCGACCATTCACAGTTACAACAGTGATGAAAAAGTAACTTTATGACCAATCCGTGAATTTATAACCTTCACAGGTCTGTAAAGCAAAGAAAAGATGAAGTAATATCATAAGCACAGTCATGGTTTCGCATACTTTTCACAGCTGCTGCATGGAAACATCCTACAAAAGTGCCTCGTGACTTTGCCATTTCTTCTGATTCCCACTGTCATAATGAGCTGAACTGCCTGAGTGGCCACTTGGCTGGTTTGTCCTTGTTTGCCTTATTCCCACCACTTCCATTTTTTACCCCGCCATACAAGTTTCTTCACTAGTCTGCGTGCCCTCCTTTTATTTTATTTTAAAATAGGATTCTGGTTTACTGTCATTGAGGGTAAAGGGAAAAGCAGAGAGTGGAGCAGTTGAAAAGAATAACCAGCTCTTTCAAGGAATTTGTGTTGTTGGGGGGAGGGTAGAGGCACCTACCCGACCCACCCTGAATCTTGTCTTTGATATCTTCTGCCCTGCCTTTTCCTCAGGTATGTAATAGAAAAAAGGTGTAACTTATCAATCTATGCCAGCAAATCTGTAGCTCCAGGAATGGGTTCATGCTGCCTTTATTTTGACAGGGCAGTCATATCTGAAGGATTGGTGGTGGAATGCTGGAACAATCCACCTCAGGTTTATCTGATATGGGGAAGGGAAGAGAAATAATATTTTGGATTGCCCCTCCATTGTAGATCTCTTTCTTTCTGTATATATCAGTCCCAGCCCAAGAACAACAGGGAAACAGTCCAACCGAGTTCAGTTTTTACACCATATAGACAAAATCTTGCCAGACTAAATCTGTACTATTGCAACTAGTGGATATATCCTGGGAGATTCTAGGGAATGGCTATCGTAAACCTATTACACTTCCTACACTCCTGCTCTGGACTATGTTGTCTCTTGTCTCTCTGCCCTTCCTGGAATGTGCCTCCTCCTTCCTGAGAACCGTGCTCTCTAGTGCAATCCAATCCACCACAGTATATGCACACATGCACATACTTATTTGCAAACAAATATATAAACCTGCTTGCATGGACATATACCCACTCAGGATTGAGCCTCTGAATCCAGTAAAGTTTGATAAATCACAAAGTCTTTGTTCCAATGGGAATATCAACTTTCTGTATTCAGTCTTGTGGTCAATGTTTCCATCTTGGAACCTCCTGTAAAAGAAAATAGTTGTTCAAGAAAGGTGTGTGGTGTTTCTGGCAGCCATTGCACAAATAGCCATGGAGGTTCAGAGCCCAGCAGCCAAATGGGAGGAGGCAGTCCCATAGCAGTCCTACCAGGCCATTTGAAATCCAGCAGATGGTTGCCGTCCAAAAAAGTCCTCCCCCATGTGCTGTGGATTATCCACAAAGAAGGTTTGCTGCCAGCATAAGATGGAAAATACTACTTTTATGGGAAAACACCTTAGCCGCCTTCATCTTGCCTCAGCAGCTGGCTGACCAGCAGGAGATGAAAGCTCTCTTGTGAGAGCAAATCCTCAACAAAATGTTAGCACTGTGGCAAGTAGACTGTATGGATGAGTCCATAGTCACCCATGTGTTCAAGCAGTGGGGAAACTGGGAATAGATTTTTTTGTTATTTTTTCTGCAATGTGGCACAACTTGGCATGTTTTTGAGGTGGGGAGGAGGATGTCAATTCTATCATTTTCCATTTTCCTCTATTTCTGTACTGCCTGAGTGGTATCCAAAATTCAGAAGTATTAGGCATGGTATATACTGATCGCCATTGTTGAATCATCCCTGGTTTCAGTCGCTAATGAATCATGTGAAGGCTTCCAGCAGCCAAACAGGCTGTATCTTCTCACTAGAATGACTGCCATTGTAACTTCAATGTAAGGTTTGGTGATTATAGAACTTAATTTGACCCTAGTAGATAATAGGATTTCTGGGGGTTTCTAGGAAACTATTTGTGCACAAGTTCTGTTGTTATAAATCAACAATGTTTCTGGGTTTTTCAGATCAACATAATTTTACTCTCAAGCTTATACTCTTAATACAAGTTTATCTTCCCTATCTCACTTAAAATTACAAGGGCTAATCGTAGTATTGTTGCTAGAATACCTGCTGATGTGTATCAAGGTTCAGTTCAGAACTGTTAATTGGTATCTCCTCCTTTAGTTAAGTTCCTTGAAGGTATTAGAAACCTATTCCTTCCTGTATTGCCCCAGATGACTCTATGGAGCCTATCTCTTGCTTTATCTAAGTTAATGAGCTGGCTTTATTTATTTTATTAAATTTAGAGGCCACCTGACTCCAAACAACTCTGGGCAACTTATACATTAAAAAGTAACGAACAGTAAAATAAAGAAAAAGATTATGTACATCCAGGAAAAAGAAAACATATATGACACACAGAAGAAAAACCAATGGGCTCAACAATCACCCTGCCCCAAGGCCTGGGAGAACAACCAGGTTTTCAGGGACTTTTGGAACATCATGAGAGTGGAAGCCATATGATTCTCTGGGGAGTTCTGTTCCAGTGGACAGGTGCAACACCAGAGAAGCTATGCTTCTTAGGACTTGATAGGTGACGTTGTTTAATCAACAGCACATGGAGTGCTTCCATTCTGCATCCATCCTGCATCAATTCTGCCCAGTCTGAATGGGCAGAAACTATCAAAGAAAAGTGTTGTCTCAAGTAATCAGGCCCTGTGCCAGGTGGGTTGACAAAAGTAGATACTGAAGCTTCTGCTTTTAGGATCAACTGTCAACAGTAGAGGAACCAGCAGTCAAGAAATACACCCCAGACTAGCATTTGGTAGAATAGCGATGAAGCCCTTGGAAAAAAAAATATTCAGATGCTGGGATGCATCTATATCTACAGGGATCAGAATCGTGCAGGGAGTGGTTTTCCCTGTCATACTCTATGGAAGTAAGAGTTGGACTTTGAAGAAGCAGGATGAAAAGAGTAATGACACTTTCAAATTTGGTTTTGGAGAAGATTCCTGAGAATACTATGGATAGCCAAGAAAACATATCAACCCAGAGTTTTCACTCAAGGCACAAATGACCAGGCTCAAATTATCATACCTTGGACACATTATGTGGAAACATAGCTCTCTAGTGAAGTCTATAATGCTGGGAAAGGTGAAAGGAAAAAGAAGAGGACAATCAGCAGCAAGGTGGATAGACTCAATTACAGTGGCAGTGGGTACACTGTTGGAAGGCCTGAAAGACCAGGTTGGGAAAAGATTGTCCTGGGTAAAAAAAGATTGTCCTGGATAGCAACTCAGGTTGCTAAGAGTTAACACCAACTTGATGGCACATAATAAATCAGTGCTATGAAGGACTTTATAGGTTTGCACCCAACACCTTGAATTGCACTCAGAAGCCAACTGGCAATACTTCAGCTTGTGAAGCAGTGGTGACACATGGGCATACTCTGGCATGCTCATTGCTGCCCATGGTGCCCAATCTGGACCAACTGTTAGCTTCCAAGTGATCTTTAAGGGCAGCCCTGTGTTCAGCACATTGCAGTAGTCCAGTTGTAAAGTGGCTATGGCATAAGTGATCATCCCAATCTAGGAACAGACACAGCTGGTACACTAGATGGATCTATGCAAAGTCCCTCTTGGCAACAGCTTCTACTTGCTTTTCGAGTAGAAGCTATGAATCCAAGACAACATCCAAATTGTACACCAGTCTTGAACAATGCAGTGTTACCCCATCCAAGATTAAAGATACAAGGGTCCCAAATATTCCCCTAGATACAAGAGGCCCAATATCCACAGCCATTCAGCCTTGTCGGGATTGAGCCTGAATATGTTCTTCTCCATCCAGGCCCAAACAGCTTTCAGAAACTGGGACAGGACATTGACAGTATCATCTGGACAGGCAACCCAGAGTTGAGATGTATAATTGTGTATCATTTGCATACTGATGATACCAGACTCCTAACTGGCAATGACCTCACCCAGCAGTTTTACGTAGATATTAAATAGAAGAGGTGAGAGGATTGAGCCCTGAAGCCCCCTAAAAATGAGGGGCTGTGGACATGAGTTCTCTTTCTCTCATTATAGTTGTCCAGAATTGTTGGCTCCAGCAACAGCTTCTTGAAGAAGGGTACACCACTACTTCCTTTGAGGCAAGGAACCTCCCCCCTCTCTCTCTCAAAGAAGCTGGTACTGTAACATGGGCCCAACTACAGGTCACCTCTTCAGCATCCTTCATGACTCAGGAGGAACCCGGATCTAAGAAACAGGTGGCCAAACTCACAGTTTGTACAACCTTGTCCCTATGATCAGGAGTCACAGATTCAAGCACGTTGCAGATAACTCCAGAAGACCGTGCCTCGCACACCTCAAATAGACTTGCCCAGTTGGAGTCCAACTTTAAGTGCATCTGAGCAATTTTAACTGCCAGATAGTTTGCACATTTTCAGTGCCCTGTACATATTCCTGTAACCCATTCCTCCCCAGCAAGGACTGAGTCACCCTAAACAAAGCCACCAAATGACTATCAGTGGGTGTAATGTGAGTGGAACAATAACATTTCACACACACACACCCCTTGCCCAATGTAATACTGAATATGAGTTCTTCTGTTTAATCAGGTTTGCTCTTCATTGTCCCCAGTGGTGCTCCAGCTGTCTCTTCTGGTGCTTCTCCTAAATCTCCTTAGGAAATCTTAGGTTTATCACACAGGGAGAAGCAATGGTCCAGGGACTCTACCACCCACTTATTCTAGGCTTGGACTAAGGCATCAGTTGAATTGACCACCAGATTCTCAGGGAAAACCCCAAGGTCCCTCTGGAACTCCATAAGTTGAATCTTATAGACCCTATCTCCCTGCAGAGAGAGTTGATGCATGGTTATTCATGCCAGGTTGTCCCCCTCCTTCACAGTTAGATTATGAATGAGGGCAGATTTATTGGCATTCAAAAAGCAGAAGCTGGAACCCAGGGCTATCAATGATCTGATAACCTGTTAGAGAAGGTGAATGTTGAGAACCAGACCTCAGGATCACTCTCAGCATTCCTCAGGTGTGGCCTGCCACTAGATTCTCACCATATCTACCCTGCCTATCCCCCTTCTTTTTCCAGTTTCCTTATGCCTTTGATCCTTCTTTCCAGGCTCTTCTTTCCAAAGTTCCTTCTTTCAAGGCATTCATACCCCCACTCACTTGTCCTCCACACACACACACCACATACCTCACACCCTCAGTCATCCTATTTCCTGACTGAACCCCAGACACTCTGTCAGCTACTCCTGCCCCTGGGACTCAGCAGCCGATGGATAGAGAGGTAAGCTCTACTAAAACCTTGAATTCCGCTCACAATCTTACTCCAATCTTGTCTCCATTCTCTATTACATCATCATCACTTCTCTCAAACTCACCCAAGGCCCCAGCAGCTCTGAGAGCCACCATGATTTTACCTTTCAAATGCCCCCTCACTAACACAGCCACCACATCAGCAATAATAAAAAATATAGTGTGATGCAGGTGCTAGAAAGGTATGCTATCTGGAGGTACAGAAAGAAAAACATAAAGTCCAGATCAGAGGAATTAATTGTTGCACTCTACTGTGCCCTGGTCAGGCCCCATTTTGGACTATTGTGTCTAGTTCTGGATACCACAGTTCTGAAAGGACAGTGAAAAATAAAAGCAAGATGGTAAAGAACCTAAAACCCAAACCCTATAAGGAATTGCTAAAGAATGTGGATGTGTTTAGCCTACAGAAAAGATGAGTGAGGAGAGATACGATTTGTCTTCAAGTCAGAAGGATGAATTTATTGTCAGTTGCCCCAGAGGGTAGGACTATAATCAGTGGATTAAAATTACAATGAGTGAGACCCAGACTAGACATCTAGAGGAGCTGCCTGACTCTGAAAACTATCAACTAATACTGTAGGGTGCCATACAAAGTGGTAGGTTCTCCTGAACTAGAAGTCTTCAAACACAGCCTGGATGGTCAGCTGTTGGAGAAGCTGTAATAGATCCTTTAGTAGAAGGTTGGACTACGTGATCTCTAAGGTCATTCTAACTATGATTTTGTGAGCTTATCTTTCAATTTCTGTAGTGTACTAATACAACACACACACATATGCCCCCACATACATATACATTATATAGTAATCTATACCTATATACACACACACATATACACTAATCTATAGTTTGCCATTTATACTGTTAGAGGAAGTCATCTATAGCAATTCTATTTGCATACGCAATACATTGGCACCTTTCATGCCTGAAACTTGTTATATCATCCCTTGCTGAGTACATAATCCTATAACATGTATTTCTAAAGCAATGTTAAATATATTTGCTTTTTCAATTCTTAAGCTATGTCATGACCCACCAGAAAAGTTTTTCAAATGTCTTTCCATTTTACAAACCACTAGTTCACTGTTGCAGCCTGAATTGAAGTTGTTTACAGCTTTGTGCTAAGTAGAAAGTTCAAATCAATTATTGTCCATTAGAGTTAGGTATAACTGATGGAATATCCCCAGAGGAACACTGTAAATGTATCAAGACATCTTCCCCCATTATAACAATGAGAAGGTATGGTGAATTACTTACCTTCTCTTTTACACTTAATGCCTCTGAAGTGCTGCCAGGCATAAGGGGGGGAAAAAAAGCTCATGTTGTCTCACTATGATTTATGAGAGGTCAGTATAGTAGTTTTGTCCCAGAAATCCAGAAAACCTCCAAGTTTGCATCTATGTTAGTTTTATTCACAGATTAGGCAAAGTACAAAAGATGGAAAATTCTTTCTTAATATTTGGAAATAGATTCAAAATTCAAATAGATACACATATAGTGCCCAGACTTGAGCTTTATATTAGGGAAGTTTTATATATCAGCAAATGAATGACGCATATGAACAGTGAAAATACATATACACACACACACACGCAAACTGTACATGAAAATACAAGTATGGCCGGTAATTTTGAGCCTGCTTCAGCATCAGATATACTCTTAGGCTAATAAATCCAGTTTTATAACTCTTGTACAAACATGTAGTATAGTAAAGACTTCACCAAATATTCCTTGCTTTACCATAGCATTATAATACATTTTCATTGTATTAAAATTGCAGTTGGACAAAACCAGGAGAACTATTGTGTTTTAAATATCTGTGCTTAATAATGTTTTCTATAACAAAGGTATTTTGCCCTCTCAGAGATTAATAATTCCTTTCTACCCTGTGATCAGTGTGCAGCTTTTAAGAGATGCTGTATAGCAGAGGTGGGGAACCTGTGGTCTGTGGTATTGTTGAACTGCTGTAATTATAGTTGGTTGTTGACTAGCAGTACTGGAACTATAGCTCAGCAACATCTGGATTGTCACAGATACTTTGACAATTTGTAGTTCTTCAACTCTGTACTAAACTGTTTATTTTAAGAATCAGTTAAAATGCAGAATAAGTGCAAAACTGCAGTTATTGAATTCTGGTCACTTTTCCACATTGTGAAGAGATGATGTCCAAAACTGCTACAAAACTCAACATGTATCAGGAAAAAAATCTATCTTCAGGAGCTGAAGAGATTCCTTAAAACATATATTGAATTATTAATTGTAATAATGATTATGATACCAATAGTGTACCAAAATATAGTTGCTGTAATTGCTCTAGCTTCTGAAAAAGCTCATAAATTAATGTTTATGGTATCTTAATTGTAGTCTCTTTTGTCAGGGTAGCTTACTGATGCTCTATTTTTTTCTTTTGGGGTGGCTGCAGAAGAGTGCTTGATGTTTCAGTTAAATTAAACAATAATTCCTGATAATTTCAGGTGAATATTTACTAACATTTGTAAGGGAAAGTCAAGTTGAACTTAAAACTAGGCAAGGAAGTATATTGTACACCCCTCCCTCTTTCTTTAATTACCATAAAATCGTTCAGCAACAAAGATGATAATACAGGAAATGCAGGGATGGAGGGAGAGTAAGAAACTATTATTCTTACTCCAGTACAGAAGTGCCCCTATAATAATAGTATGTTTATTCTTACTTATTATAATCTTCATTAGAGAGTCAAAGTATGCTAAGTATGGCAGACCATTTATGATTGTTATGTGACTGTGTTAACAAAGATCTGGGAAAAAAAGAAATTCTGAATGTGAAAAGCAAAAGCATGTATACTTTTTTATATGTGCCTCTAGATAAGTGTAACATTACTGTATCTCAGTCATGATACTGTTGAGAACCAGTAAGAGCATAATGGTTAAGGAAGCTAAATTAATAATGGAAGATCCAGGTTTAAGTCTCAGTTTATTCACGGAGTTCACTTGGCCTTTAGCAGCTCAAATTTATTATATAAATAATGTTTATTATTTTAAATAAATATAAGAAGCAGAAATTTATCTGCTTCCACTGCAAAACAAAATGTGCTCTCAGATTGCTAATGTACATCTAGATAAATGATGAATTGAATTTAGCACATGCCTAGATCAAGAAGTTCTGACTGATAGAAAAGTATCTGCTGGAACTGTTGCTAGTTTATTACTAGACCTGAACTGCAGAAAAACTGAAGAGTTGTCTTAAAGTTCTGTGGTTATTAGAAAAGTCTGAGAGGTCTGTATATACCAACATATATACATATATATGCATATCCACATGACAAATATAACTCACCTAATGAATTATAACTTAATCCATTCAACATAATGAATTGAGCATGGAAACCTGTTCACATGATGTCAATATATACAGGAATATGAGATTCAGTCTCAAAAATATGATCTTTATTCATTGTCCCTGTTAATATTTAGTAATATTTTTTCAGATTATGTAGTTTTGAACTTTAAGAATGTGTAAAGTTTTGCTATTTAATGTCATCCTATTAATATAAATATTAAATTTATATTTAATCTAAGCCAACTTCAAAGAACTTCATTGTGAAAGGTAGAGTTAAAAACTGTTGAATGAATGGATGAATACATACATAAATAAATATTGCCTCCTTCTCTGTCCATGGTGCTAAGGACCTTGTCTTCTATTTCAGTATAGATGCTTCTACCAAGTATTGTTCTGTTGCTGTTGCTATTCTCAATCACCCTGGCTTTTGGACTGAGACAGCTTATAAGAACACTTAAAAATTACAAAACAACAGTAGCTTAAATAACAAGGCATTCACAGAACTGTTTCCACTGTGGAAAAACTTATCAAGCCCACTTCTACTTTCTGTCTTTAACTGACCAGTTTTCTCTATTTATTAATGACATTAATAGACTTCTGCAATCCTAAGGGACACCTGGTAGGTCTTTAATGTCTACCTGTGCTTTTACAATATAGGAGTTCTTACTAGCAGATTTCTGCCTGATAATTCATTTCCATCTTCCATGGCTATAATTAACTCTTATATCAAGAGTTTTCTGAAGCAAAGAAAAAAGGGGAAAGTTCCCAGGAGCAAAACTGATGTGACCTCTCCAAGTTAACATTACTTTTAATTTACAAAACAGCAAATGTTAAGTAGAATGATGTAGATTACAGTAGGAAAAAGTGATAGAGTGGAAAGAAGGAAAACATAAGGTTGCAAATAAGTAAATGTTGTCCTTGCTATGTTGTCGGTTTATCTCACTGTAGTCAGAGCAGTCCACTCTGGCTTTAGAATATAGCAATTTAGACAAATGTAAATCTATGTTAGCCCATGCTTTTCTCCTTCCATGCTGATATTGGATAACAGTTTTTTAGTTGATTTTGGCCTTCATTTATTGTATGAAATTAGAAGCTACATACTTTTAATTATATTTTGGTTTACAAAGAATCAGTAGAGGAGGATTGAGAAGAAAGTGTTATTTAATTAATTGAGCATTATATGCCTTCATTTATAATGCCTCTTTTAAAAATAAGACTCTGTAAAAAATAGCACTCTGATGGGCTTTCAGTGAAATGTGAAAGAACAGGTGCTTATCCAATGCCAATTGAATTAAAGCAAAATAAGATATTTCAAGAGCTTCTTTGAAGATCTTATCTGTAAGAAGATTGGTAAGGGAGAACATGTTCCATGAGGGTAACAGAGGCCTAGGTTATTTAAGATTTAAAAAATTAAAATCAGAATTTGATGTTATGTTATTGAATTTTTTTTCAATTATAGAATAATTCCTATATTAAGATTCCATATTTCCCAATTAAAAATTAACGTATCATCTGAGTTAACACAATTGGTATCTTAACTATACTGGGTCATAGCCCCAGGAAAGCATTTCAAGCAACCACCAAGGAAACAATAGATAAAAGCCTTGTTCCAATTTAAGAGATGGAAAACCTGTGAAATCATGCACAAGACTGAAATGTAATAAATGGAGTATTGTGAACATCAGGACAAGTTGTCTCAAATACATGTATTGTACATGCAGATTATTAGGCAACTCTCACTGTATGCAAAATATTCCCATGATATTGCAAAAAGGGAAAGAAAAAATCAAAAAGTACAGCCGTTGTGAACCACTGAGTTATATAAACTAAGTTTTCCCATAATTTCCAGATTCTTAGACATCACAATCCATAATAGTTGTTTCTGTTTTAGATATTCATAGAGCTGCTAGTGGCAATTATATACTTCATATCAGTAAACCAGCTTGTAATATTTCATTCTAGAATGATTGATTGCTTGTGTGCCATCAAGTCAGCGTCAGCTGCTAGCGATCACTGCTAGTGATCTGTCCCCAACCTCGTTCTTCAGGTTTTACGATGGTATATCCATTGCCACTGTAATTGAGTTCATCCACCTTGCTGCTGGTTGTCCTCTTCTTCTCTTTCCTTCCTTTTCCACCTTTCCCAGTATGATAGACTTGTCCAAAGAGCTCTTTGCATAATGTGTCCAAAGTATGATAATTTGAGCCTGGTTATTTGTGCCTCAAGTGAGAACTCTGAGTTTGATTTGTTTGATGATTCATTTGTTTGTTTTATTTGCTATCCATGGTGTTCTCGGGAACCTTCTCCAACCCCAAAGTTCCAAAGCCTCAATATTCTTTCTATCTTGCTTCTTTAAAGTCCAACTTTCACTTCCATAGAGTGTCACAGGGAATACCATGGCATGCACAATTCTGATCTTTGTAGGTATAGACACATCAGAAAAATATATTCAAGGTATTCATAACAACTCTACCAAGTGCTAATGCTACCCACCATTTATAGTATCTTCATTGTTAACTCGAAGTATGGTTGCTGTACCTGTTGTCATTAGTTTGGAATCCTTTATATTTAATCTTAGTCCCTTGACTTTCAGTACTAGAGCTTGCAGTTCATTCTCATTTTCAGCTATCAGAATAATGGCATCAGAATAGTGCAGGTTATTGATATTTCTTCCCCCAATTTTAAAACCACTCTAAACTTTCAATCCAGTTTTCCTCAATATATGTTCTGCATATACTGTAGGTTGAATGAAAAAGGGAAGAGAATATAGCCTTCTCTGACTCCTTTGCTGACCTCAAGCCAGTATATTTCACCATGTTCCCTCTGGACTTTAGCTTTTTAACTTGTGTATATGTTTCAGATGAGGACAATGAAATGTTCTGAGGTTCCCATTTTTCTAAGCACATTCCACAGCTTGACATGGTCGACTCACTTGAAGGACTTTTTATAATCAATGAAACACATATTGATTTTTTATTTTTTTTTGGTACTCTTTGGCTTCTTCTGTGATCCATCATGCATCAGCAATCATGTCTCTTATTCCTTTTCAAAAGCCAGCTTGACCATCTAGCATATCCTTTTCCATGTAGGGTTCTAAACTGTGGTGAATGATTCTAAACATTATTTTGCTAGCATATAAAATAAAGGACATAATACGAGAGTTTGTGTGTGTATGTGGGTGTACAAAATTTTATTAAGAATTTCTGATTATAATGAAAACTAATACAAACTAATATTTAAAGAAAAAAAGTGAATAGAGAGAAGGAGTCAAAATGTGCAAAGAAAAAAGAAGAAAAAGAAAAGTAAGGATATAATAAAGAGAAAAGAAATATATAAAGAAGTGATTTCCAACATTTATCACAAGTAAAGTTAGTGGCTCTTCATCCCCTCTAAGGTTACAAACATTTATCTCTTCATCCCATATACCATCTCTTATCTATAAACAAATCCATAAAACATCTTTTCAGTCCTGGTGTCAGCATATAGTCCATAAAGGGTAGCCAGAAGTAACAACATATCTTATTTTAAACTTGATCAAATAAACCAACTTTATATTCCTTCCTTTTACTTCTAACAGTCTTAATCTTTAGTACATTCAAATACAGTGGTACCTCGGGTCACGAACTTAATTCGTTCCGTGACTCTGGTCGCAACCAGAATTGGTCGCGACCCAAATCAAATTTCCCCATAAGGTTCAATGTAAATACAGTTAGTCCATTCTGAACCATATGTATTTTTTTTTTAAACCACAAAAATATGACACAAAGTACAGTACAGTACAGTATGACAAGAGAGAACACTAACCTTGCTTGAGGCGTGGAGGACAGGAAGGCGGGTGGGGAGGCGGTTATTGTTTGGAGGGAGAGTCCCCCTCCCTACAGGAAGCCACGACCACGTGTCACAGCAGGGAAAATGGCAGCGGATCCTGTTCGTCACCCGATGCAGAGTTCACGAACGGAAGCAAAATTTTGCGAAGGGTGCTGTTCGTGACCTGAATTGGTTGTGAACAGAAGCGTTCGTGACCCGAGGTACCACTGTATTATTGTTGGATTTTATTTCTCTTCATTTCTTCTTTGTCCCATCACACAGAGTTGTTCAAGGCTTTAACAAGCCTCTTTTTAAAATCCAGTAGCAAAAAAAATCAGGTCACTCTCTTGGTTTATCATTTGTATTGCCCTTTTAAATTTTAAAACCTCAGACAATTTCTTTTGTAGATCTAGTAAAACATCCTTTTCTAAGTCATTCTCTTGGCCTTTCAGTTGTAAATCCACTTTCAATAACATCTCTATCTTGTCAGATAAAATTTGTTCAACATCTGATATTTCTTCAATAACATCTTTTGGACATAGTCTATCCATAGAAGCAGACATTGTTATTGACATTGTTGATATTATGGCTACTATTTCTGATTCTATTCTTCAAAAGTCTCTTTCAGTATTTTTATTGTTAGAATTTTTTGCACCATCTTGCACGCCTGTATATCTTTCCTCTACCTAAAATCTAGTGTCCAGTTTTTGAAATGATGAAATTCTTTATATATGTTGTCTTGCAAAATTAAAACAGGACCTATTTCCCATGAGATGTTTGTACTTTATAATTAATTCAAAAATCTTATTGTAAAATTCAAATTTTATCAGGACCCTTAGTCCGTTTATAATTTTATAAGATCAAGTTCTTATTTAGCTTTTTGCTGTTTATTTCAGATTCTTTACATTCTTAAGCTTACAATCAAAATTTCCTTTCATTCAGGATTAAAGACACTCACCCAGCATTTTCAGACTTGTCATTCCAAAGGTCTCTAATAGCTTAGAAATAGTTAATGGGCAATTTCCAAAAGTGATTAGAAAGTGAGGTTTCCAAACTTAGTGTCCTTTCAAAGTCTCTGCCATGATTGCAAGCAAGATAGCTAATCCCATTGTCTCCCGGCACTCAAACCGCAGAAAACAGCTGTCCCGTGGTCTCCTTGTGAGGAGTAGCCATCCAGAGCACATGTGGGCAATCTCCCGTCCTCTCTTTATCTGGAGAGGTTCCAAGGAATTGGTCTACTCACTAGTTCCTTGGTTTTTGCTGCAGTCATCGGCTCCACTTTCTCAGAGCTGTCTTCAGTTCACCATACCTCCCCCAGAAGTCATATAGTATGAGTTTGGATGCTCTGTTAAGTCTCCTTTTTTTGGTGTTGATGTGCAAGCTGTTTTCTTACAGTCTTTTGGCTGCTGTGTCATTCTCCAGATTTGGTGTGATTAATCATTTGATTAATATCTTTATAGATTCTTCTTCTGTTGCTTGCCATATATGGAAGGAAAGACCCAAGCCTGCTGACATGAGTTTTTCCTTCCTTATGGGTTGTGATCCCTGGGACTTTAAGAGAGCAAAGGGCCAGTATACTGCAGGGAGATAAAAGAGAAATACTGAAGGCATGGGGGTTGTGTGTTGGTAGAAGACAGAAAGGTAAGTGCATTGGAGAGGTGAAGCAGCCTGTTGTGCATGGAGTAGGTGAGGGCAAAATAGTTGGTGGAGTGAGCAAAGAGACTCAGAAACTAGTATGGCTGAGAAATGAGTAGCAGAACTTTATGGCCTCACAAGCCTTTCAGAGATGCAGACCAGCAACAAGTAATTGTTTTCTCCCTACTATGAACTGATAAGGACTGAGAGCCAGAGAAGAACTCAATAAAATGGAGTAAATTACAAGGCTACTTCAAATTTCAGCAGCACTTTCTGCAGTATAAGGGCTGGAAGGTAGAGGATCATACAGGGCTAAATGTAAGATAAAAGGACATTAAGCCCTAGGTAAAAGGAACAGGCTTCCCAATCCTTAAAGGTGAAGACTAGGAAAGAACTGGGGTAATACTGCCTTTATTGCTAGAAAAGGTTAAAAAACACAGGGTAAAAGGAAAACTTGTAACTTTGTTAAGTATTTTCACTTTTCACTATACCATTGTCACTTATAAATATATTTTTAGGTACAGCTAAGTAGATTAGTTGTATATATTAAGTTTCACACATTGGAAGTGTATATTTTGTATAATAAGCCAGCCTTGTATAAATACCAAAGGAAAGCATTCAGCCTCCTGCTCTCTGGTTTGTACTATAATTTAATTGGGACCCTCTCACAATTGGTGGCAGCTGTGGGATGCTACAGTGTTGGGAGGAAAACCCAGACCAGAGCACTGAATGAAACAAAAGACAGACTTAACTAGGAAGAAGAAGTTTGGACCTAGAGAGACTAGACCATTCCAGGAAATTGTAACAGTATTCTCTATAGGTATCTACTCATACACAAGAGCTTACATAAGAAAGTTAGACATGGAAAAAGACTTGGTAGAGGCTGAGGTAGAATCTACCTCACCTATAGAAATTCAGAGTAAACAGACTTCCTCTGTTGCATGGCTTGAAATTACAAGGGAAATGCTTAGGCAGGATCAGGAGGTAAGGAGATGATTACTCAGAAAACAAGAGGAGAAAAAAGCTCACCTACTCAGAAGGGAGGAGGAGAGACCTTGGAAACAGACTGCCTGAAGGGATTAGTTAGAAAGGGCAAGGGTGAATAGAGAGGCCAGAAGGGAAGAATTTAGGGAGTTAATTGTCATCTTGAAAGGAATGCAACTCCTCCAATCACTCCTTTCTTACCATTATTCCAAAGGAGGGACCTAAGGATTTAAACATTCCTAAACTAACAGAGGAGGATGATATTGAATCCTTCTTTACAATATTTGAATGTGTTGAAACTACTTGCAAGTGGCCAAAAGAGGAATGGGTGGCTAAATTAGTTCCATGTTTAACTGGAAAGGCCTTAAGAGCATGTACAGGGCTTCCTGCTCAAGAGATTACTGATTATAATAGAGTTGAGGAAGCCATATTTATGTAGATATTTATTTATCACACTTAAATACAATCATACACAGACTCTCGGTGGCTCACAACATAAAAATTATAAGAAAAATGTTATAAAACTGGCAGTCAAATAAACAAACCTAAACTTGAAAAGGCATCCGAGGTCAGCCTCCAAACATCCTCTGGAAAAGCTTTGTTTTAAGAAGCTTCCACAAAGCGGCCTGAGTTGGGTCCAATCCCATTTCTCATCCGAGGCCATTCCAGAGGACCAGGCTGACAATGGAAAAATACCTGGGCCTTGCTTTCTCCCCAACCTCCGAAAAATGAGAGACACCAGGTGCTTTTCCCAGTATGATCAAAGTGGTTGGGTCAATTCTATGAAGAAATACATTCTGGAACCCAGCACCAAGCCACAAAGGGCTTTATCTGTTAAAACCTGGACTTTAAATTGCACTTGGAAGCTGAAAGGAAGTCTGTGCAGGCCTGCAAAATAGGTGTAATATGTGCCCACTGGCAAGCAACTATGAGCACCTGGGCCACTGCATTTTGCACCAGCTTCTGGGTGTCTTTAAAGGCAGCCCTATGTAGAGCATCCTGCAATAGTTTATGCGCATGATGATGATAGTGTGAGCCACCGTAGTTAGGTCCTGCCATATTCCCTCAGTTCCTGTAGCTTTCCAACTTGGTGATGTGATATAACTTCATCCTAGAAGTTTTTGTAAGTTAAGGAATATCTTCTAAGGTATCTTGGATGTTAACATCTCTATTGCACAGTATTTCAGTATACTCCTTCCATTTTTGTTTGATCTTCTTGGAGTCAGTTACTATCTGTCCCAAGTTCTTTCCTGTCCAAGTTGGACAGTATGATCTGCTACACAGGCAGCCCCTGGCCAAGTCTTTGTTGTCATAACTGAGCTCTTCCAGAAGAAGAGCCTTTTCTGCCATGGCAATCGCCTCTGGAACATCATCCCCCATGAGATTAGATTGGCCCTGACTCTTTTGGCCTTTTGGAACACACTGAAGATACGGCTTTGCTGTCAGGCGTGGGGATCCCATTGAGGTATAGAGCCTGTGAGATGGCTGAATTGTTTGCAAACTACTGGTTGGCAGTCTCCCACATTTTATTTTTTGTGTTTAATTGTTTTAACTTGTTTTTAATGTTTTTGTTGATATTGGTTTTGGCTATTTATCTATATGGGTTTTGTTTTTGTTTTTTTATGTTGTTTTAACTCAGTGAGCTGCCCAAGGTCACATATGTGAAATGGGCAGCTATATAAATTGAATGAATGAATAAGATTAGATTAGGTTCTGGTGATATCCATTTATATTGGTGTAATTTTGTTAGCGATGAAAAAATAATTGGATTGATAGAAATTGATAAGTCATTCTCCTTCATTTTGATTTCCTAAGTCATATAGTTCAACTGCATTTTCCTCCTTAATATTTCTAACTTTGGCATTCCAGTCTCCAACCATAAATAGCCCATCTTCCTTGTATGTTCTGTCAATTTCAAATTAAACATGACCATAAAACTCATCAATCTGTCTTCTTCTGCATTAGTGGTTGGAGCATAAACTTGGATAATCATCATATTAAAGGGTCATCCAAGGTCTCATTGATTTCATTGTTGCCAAGGACTGTTCTTACTAAATCCTTCCTGACTATGAAAGCAAGACTGTTCCTTCTTTGTTTTTGTGTCCTGAGTTGTAAACAATATGATCTTCAGGCTGAATGTTTCTAATTCCAGTCCATTTCACTGAAGCCTAAGATGTCCGTTTCACTTTTTCCTGTAGTGAGTTTTCCCGTGTTCATATTTCTTACATTCCTACTGTAATTTGGTCTTTGCAGTTTTGGATTTTCTTTTCCTGCATGGCAACATCAGCAATTAGAGGTCCTGAAGTCTCTAATCTTTCCATGTCATAAACACCATTAGTACTCGAAAAGATCCTCAGTATTTCCTCAACAGTACGTTGAGTGCCCTTCAAACTCAGGGGCCCACCCCCACTTTATATTTCAATTTTATCACTTTATATTCTCTATCCCTATAAAGATAGGTTTACATTTTACAGTTGCCTTCTCCTGTGCAGTATGAAATGATGCCATTCCAGTTGTCACTAAAGTGATTATACACCTCCAGTATCTCCCTATATAATACCTCCTTGCTTTAGCTGGGCAGCTGCGATGACTTTCACACCTTGAGTGACCCTGCTGAGATTATATACTCAGGGCATACACTGGTGTTCTTTGCTTATTCATCCCTGGAGCTCCCTCACCCCATCATAAGGTAGTACAGAAGCACTTGAGGAAGCATTCTGGAATACTATGTCTATTTGAGAAAAGCAAAGAACATGTGGATAGTGTGCCTTCAAAGACCAGCATAGGTAATAATAGAAAGAAAGCAGTCTTGTTACTGCAGCAGATGTAACTGATTTCTGTACGAGATGCCTGGGTTACTGAAAGTATATTATTGACAAATATATCTTACAAGAATTAAATAAGCTAATTGTTATTTATACATATTTGATTACTAAGGTGAAGAAATGCTCTGGATTAACTACCAAAAAGGTGCTTCCAAGCATATGGGAACCTGAACAACCTTAAACCAGCTACAGTTTTATTCAGGTTCGTGCAGCTCTCTCTGCTGCATGATGCTGAAAAAAGATGCTGCTACTTTAATGAGGTGCAGACTTGTACTTCAATCACATTTCTGGAATTATAGCTGAAGCATTCCACAGTCAGTTGATTGGATGTTATTTTTCTGGCAAAGAAGTCAAGAATTACCTATGGAACTTCCCTTCTATCCTGACAACAGTCCTGTATGGAAAATTAGGATGAGAAAAAGTGGCTAAACGAAAATCATTCTATGAGCGTCATGGATACACAGGGATTTGATCCTCAGTTACTCAAAACATGGCCAAATACTCTAATGCACCATAATAGCTGATATACCACAATAGCTCTTGAAAAATAGAAGAAAGGTTAGACTCATAACAAATTCCCCAAATAAGTGGAAAATGTTCTTCCCAGGCTTTGGAGTTTTCAGATGTTGGAAAACCAATGATTTGTCTTGCTAGTATGATAACCTGAAAAGAGAAAATGAAGAAGATAGAGTCTCTGAGCTAACCCCAATCAGCAGTCACACCATAAATGTCTATTCAGTCAAGAAGGGCATAACAAGTTCAGAGGTTGTATTTTGCTCTGCAAATCGTCGTGTCTCAGTGCTTTCAGGCAGTGTGCTTTCTGTCAATCAGCCAGTGACAGATAACACTTGGCTCTATGAGTACTTAATTCCCTCCATGCTCAGTGTGAGCTGAGCAGAAGAGAAAATCAGTGTCAAATAAAGGTGAGAAAGCAAAGCTGAAAGAATTTATCATAATAAATGAAAGCTATATGTAAACATAAACACTCTGGCCAAATGCTTAGATATTGCCATGATGTCTGACATAGAAGAACTTGTGACTGACTTAAAGACTGATATAAATAAAATAACATGGTAAAATGCAGGGAGGATATTCTTACAAGGAAAACACATCTGACCTAAGAAACAAGAATGGAATTATATTTTGGAAAAAAAAAACTAGAAACAAGAATAAGCCAATGAAGACGCTTGCTATAGCATCATGGGGACAGTCTTTCAAAATAAATTATAACTACATTCAGAGGACAAATAGTAATAGTGGCTAATATTAGGATACTACTGAAAGTTCTTGAATCTATTGAAAAGAAGCATTTAAATTAGAAGAAAATAATTTGATCTCTGTTGACCTGGTGGAAAAATTAGACATACTGTATTGTTTCTGCACAGCAGAATAGAGCCATTACCATGCAGTCTAGAATTATATTGATATAAAAGAACCATGGCAAGGTTTCTAATAAGCAATTGGAAAGAATAGCAGATTTGATTTCTTCAAGAAAGAATCTACAGAAGCCATAGTAGAAAGGGATCACTGTGTATGCATCTATAACAATGCAAGTAGAAGCTGCTAAAATAGTTCTGTGTGAAATCCTCTGTTGATATATCTGCAAAGATAAATAAGAAGCATGTTGGATAGCATCTATAACATATGCACATGGTTGTTTTCTGAAATTGTATATGGTATATTGAGGAAGATAAAACACAGAGTGGATTGAAGGAGGAAGTTTAAATAATATTGCCTGATACCCTGCAGATGTGTTAGATTACAACTTATTTTACCCCAATAGTAAACCAACAGCCATACTACTTATGGACAGTAGAAATTGTAGTTTAATAAACTTTGAAGAAACCCACCTAGTTAAAGCTGAAACCTAGGAGCAGTGCTTGCCCATATGAGCCACTGCGGTGATAGAATAATTTATAGGATGAATCACATGTTTCCAGTGGAGACACTTTGTCCTCTCTTATTAATACTGGAATCAGTCTGATTTCTAGTGCTTATACATGACTAACCATCATTGCATCTGCTGGAGCTGCCGTGTTCCTTATTTCCTTTTTTATTAGTACTCTGCTCCCTTACATTCACTGGCAAGTATTAACTATAGGTTCTCATCCAGAGAGTTTGGGGAATTCATTTGAAGGCAGTAAACTTATTGGTTCTTATGTAACGATCAGAGTAAGAAATGCTGCTAGACTGATAACCTTCTTGAACAGAAACTGCAAGTTTCCCTCTTAAAAAGGCAGGATGATATCATGAAGGATTTGCATATGCATGAAGCAGAGTGTGAATTCATAAGAAAGCTATAGCTAATAGTCCCAAGGCAAAGTCTTCAAAATCATTATAGGTTTACTTCAGTAGGAAATCCAACAAACATCTTAATTCAAACTTTGAAAATTGCCCGTTTGAAACTATGCTTTAAGTTTAAGCAGTTATTAAGGTTCTCAGAAGCCCATTTTTGAAAAATAGAATTGGCATCTGGATTACAAGTTGACATGAACTTGAATAATTGGGGTAAAACCTGTCCCTTGACATGGGACAGAGATTATTGGATGGTGCTGATGGTACAGATGTTTTTTACTGTAGTTTTTATAAATTATTGCAGAGGTTCCTTCTGAGCCACCATGATAGCATTTATATCCTGTAAAGCAGCATATAATTGTAGTAATAATAATAAATAATTTTATTCAACTTGCCAAATCATATCGGTTCTCAGGCTGATGAAATAGTACCGTTTTCACAAAAAAAATGCATGCTGATACCTTGACATTAGAAATATTTTCTTGAGGAGATTGCTTTGAGTCCAAAGTAATTGACAATAACTATGTCTATATTTTACTATATGATAAAAAGAAATTCATTTGGGTTTTAAAATGTCCAGCAGAGGTATTTGCCTTTTCTTTTAAGATGTTTAAAAGCTATTGCAGTAACATTGCTACAAATCTTTTTAGTCAGTTGTAATTAACCTGTAGGAACAGACATTCCAATTAGTTTTTCTGTAATAATTGATCTTCAATATGGTTTGTAATTCTTGTACAAGTGGTCTTGTTGTAAACAGAAAAGTGGTGGAAGAGTTAAACCTAGCAGCCATGTTTTCATGCCTGGAAGTTTCAAAACTTAACCATTTGTTTTGAGAATCTGGTTGAATTTGCTGAGATAAACAAATACAGCATAGGATGGCTGGTGTGGGTCTTCTGGGCTGTGTGGCCGTGTTCTGGAAGTTTAGTTTCCTAACGTTTCGCCAGCATCTGTGACCGGCATCTTCAGAGAGCAGGAGCATAGACAGGAGCAGTTCTTTCTGTGCCCAGGATGATGTGACCCTTTTGTGACACCAAAACAAGCAGCCACTCGTTAACCCAAACCCCCCACACCCCCTAACCCCACCACCACCCCCAATCCCCCCCCCTTCAGATCTCTATAAATACCCACAAAAGGGTCACATCATCCTGGGCACAGAGAGAACTGCTCCTGTCTGTGCTCCTGCTCTCTGAAGATGCCAGTCACAGATGCTGGCGAAACATTAGGAAACAAAACTTTCAGAACATGGCCACACAGCCTGGAAGACCCACACCAGCCATCGTATTCCGGCCGTGAAAGCCTTCGACAATACAAATACAGCATACAGTGGTACCTCGGTTCACGAACGCTTCTGTTCACGAACAATTCGGTTCACGAACAGCTCTGTTTGCAAAATTTTGCCTCTGTTCGCGAACACCGGATCGGGTTACGAACAGAATCCGTGGCCATTTTCCCTCCCGTGACACGTGGTCGCGGCTTCCTGTAGGGAGGGGACTCTCCCTCCAAGCAATATCCGCCTCCAGACCCGCCTTCCTGTCCTCCACACCAGAAGTCGCGTCGAGCAATGTTAGCTTTCTCTCTCTTCGTGCTGTACTTTGTGTCATATTTTTGCGGTTTTAAAAATATATATATATGGTTCAGAACGGATTAACTGTAATTACATTGAACCTTATGGGGAAATTTGATTCGGGACGCGATCAAAAATCGGTTGGCGACCAAATTCGGAGGGATCAGAACGGATTAACCGTATTTACATTGAACCTTATGGGAAAATTTGATTCGGTTCACGACCAATTCAGTTCGCGACCAGAGTCACGGAACGAATTAAGTTCGTGAACCGAGGTACCACTGTATTCTGGACTTTGGCTGGAGACTTTGCTATGTGCTACTTATAGCCAGAAAATATTTTGCATTTATACAATTTATATTCCTCAAGTAGTTTGGGTTATCTATTTAAGAAATAGATTTAAGAAAGGTAATACTTGAGTACTCAGGTGTTCTGAAAAGTTTTCTTAATTCCCATCTACTTTTTGAGATTATCCGTGTGAATAGCATTGCAGTCTATTGAAGGTAAAAGCTGCATCAAGAAAAAAAAAACCTTATTTATATACAAATATTAATGCTTGTACTTTTCTAATAGATAGGCATACCCAAGCCTTGGCTTTATTCATAATTTCTTGTTCTGAATAACTACAAGACAACTGAGAACTTATTAATTTCTCTTACCAGGCATTTTATGCTAAATGTTAAAGATAAGCAGAATTTGACTACAGGTATATATGACTACATGTTATATCCTCAGGTGGTAATAACTTGCTAGATTAGAAATAAAGTTCACATAGCAATAATTCAATTGCTAAAACAAAATCTATGCTTAGCTGCTTAGTAATACTAGAGATATATGGGTGATCTGAACAGCTCTGGAGTACCATTCTGAGAAGTGAGAAGAAGTTGCAGTTGTCCTCAAGTGGGACAGAAGTACCTTTGAACCACAAAATACTCTAGGTAGTGTAAAAGCCATTGGAAATGATTCTGAGGAGAATTATAAACAGTCAGTACTAAAACTTGGGTAACATTTGTCCAATATAATGGACATTAATTTGACATAGTTTTTAAAACTAAGTGCTTTTTAGTTTTTTCATAGGGCTGTTTCTGAGAACTGCGGTTAGAATCTGCTAGTCTAGCCTAATGTAACCATTTTGTATATAAAGAGTAAATTTAAAAATGACTTCATTTTATTTAACTTCCTTTTTTCCTTCTACATTATAGTGTTACATACAGTACACTTATACATATTCTCTAGTTCATTGCTATCATTTACAAAGACAGTGGCCTTTAGACAAGTGATGCCTGTATATAGACTACAAAGCCTCTTCATCCCGTAGATCTGCTTATCATGATTCTACATAGCAGTCAGAACTGCCACCACATTCTTCTATATTTAGCTACCAAACAGCTGAATCAGAACTTTAAACATAATACATGTTATATGTATAAAGGAGAGACATTGCAACAACAATATATCTGTTTTTGGTGAATAAGTATCATATTACATCAGGTTGATTGTAATTTGTTATTGTCATTTTCTGTTAATTTATAACCCTATGATGAAATACATTGTAAGTTACTCAGTCTTTGGATGTGGAATGGTAAATTGAAGTAATAATTAAGTAATGATAATAAATGCCATCATGTGAAAAGTTAGAAATACTCATGTAAGTAGAGGCAGGCTTCCTACATTCCTAAGCTCAACATACCTGTATTTTCTTCTGGCATGGATGTGTATTGGACTTATCTTTGAGACATCACAGAGAAGATGGCCTGGACCTGTTCTTTATCATCCAGAGGAACATAGAATAATGGATGTAAGTTCCAAGAAGGCAGATTTCAATTAAATGTTAGGGGGGAAAAAATCTGAAATGTATGAGCCGTCGGTGGAACCAATTACCAAGACAGGTGATAGGCTCCCCTTCGCTGAATGTATTCAGGCAGAGAGTAGACGGCTAGCAATGCAGGTATTTTAATTTGGATTCCTGCAGGGAGCTGGATTCAGTAACCTAAATGGCCCTTCCATCTCTATGAGACTGTACCTTAGAATTGTCCTCCTTAGTACATTTTAGATGCCCAAAACATTCATTGTTTCCAAACCAAATTACTCTGTATTTTAATTCTGTAGTTATTGGTATTATTTGTTTGCCAGTTTGCTTCCAAGTATGTTTTCCTTGGGCAATGTGAAATCATTAGAAGACAAAGAGTTCCCCTGTATCAACCAGGGAAATAAATTAAATTCATCATGATTTCATGGGAAATGCATCACAGAAATAGAGTTCATCTCAGCATGGTCTCCATCACTGGATAGTATCTACGAGCATTCTTTCACTCTCATTCAGAAATCCACAGTTCCCTCTTCAGTTGATTCAAGAACAATGCATTCAAAAATGTGTCTTTCAAAAAACAACTAAAAATAAATTGTGGAGGAAAGGCTTTCTTGTGGGAAATTAAATGTAAAACAACATAAATAAGGAAGTTCTTTAAAATGCATGCATGTTACAAACACATGCAAATTTAAACAGTTATGAAATTTTAACTGGATTTTAATGGTCCAAACTACAGTTTTGCTAATGTGAATAGTAAAATTGACTGGTCTGCACATCTCTTAGTATAACATCTATTCTGCTTACCTTTTTTCTATATATATGTTTTTAAAAGTATACATTAACTTTTTGTACATGTCATGCTTGTTGTTCAGATGAATTCATCAGAATATCAAGACAGGACTGCCTCTAGGAACTTTTAATCTTAAGCTGCTTCCATCTGGTCTGCTGAGAGTATTACTTGTTTTTTGGGAATCAGCCAACTGTGGGTAACTCCAACTACTACTTGAAAGGCAGAACCTGATTTTTTGTACTCTCCCCTCCACCTACTTAGGGCTTACTTTGGTTTGTTCTTACCTTCACTTAGTGCAAAAGCTACTTCCCTTATTAAATTAAATATTTTCTCCTTACTCTTAGTGTTTCTTGGAAACTAAAAGTAAATCTGCATTGGAAACAAGTTATCCAGTGAAAGTCATTGCCACTGCCTTACCTTCCCACTTAAATTTCATATATGTGATCTATGAGATGATCTGGGAATTTTTCATTTGGTGATAAAAAAGGAAACGTATCAGTCAGCAATAAACATGTGAAAGTTACTGAGTCATAATATGACGGAGGTGCAAACTAACCCCAAGGAAGAACAGGATGCAGGCTTGGAAGGCTAGAGGTATGGGGGGGGGGTAATCAGGTTCCCCATAAAAAGGAGCTCCTCCAATAGGAAAAGAGGCACAGGGAGACAGCAAGTGTCTGAATGTGTGTTCTTCCTACAGCAAGAGAAAAAATAATCTTACGGTACGAGAGTGAGCTGAAGTTTCTGGTTCTCTGCTACCAGCCAGTGGTCCATTCCCTGCAAATGAACAAGACCGCTAGCTGAGGTACACAGTGTTTTCTGTGTCTAATAGCTCTCACTGTATGAAGGCTTGAGCTAGGCCTCATCTAGAATCTTAAAATGAACCCCATATTTTGTCCTAAATATTTTTGGCTGTACTGGAGACAAAGTCACTAAGGTTTCACCTGCTTATCAAATACAATACCTCAGTTCACGAACGCTTCTGTTCACGAACAATTCAGTTCACGAACAGCAGCGTTCGCAAAATTTTGCTTCCGTTCGCGAATTTCGCATCGGGTGATGAACACGATCCACAGCCATCTTCCCTGCTCTGACACGTGGTCGTGGCTTCCTCTAGGCAAGATCGCGATCGCAGACAGACACTTGCTGTGAAGCTTTTTGGTGTCACCTCAAGCAAGGTTAATGTTCTCTCTCTTCATACTGTACTGTACTGTACTTTGTGTCATATTTTTGTGGTTAAAAAAAAAATACATATGGTTCAGAACAGATTAACCTTATTTACATTGAACCTTATGGGGAAATTTGATTCAGTTTGTGACCAGAACCATGGAACAAATTAAGTTCGTGAACCGGTTATATATTTTTGTAAGTGTCTCTGATAACCCCACTTTAAGTGTACCTCTTCTACGTCCCTCTGTACTAAACCTGATAAACCTGAAGCCCCAGGGCAGCAACTGGCTTTGTTTTTTGTTTTGTTTTGTTTTGGCAGCTTCTAACGCCTGTTCTGGCTTCAGTTGTTGAAAAACCATAGCATGATTTTCCACTGTTTTAATGCAGGAAAAAAAAATACAGCGTTAGTCTTAAAATGGGCTTAGTACAGCTTTAAAAAAAAAAAAAACTAAAAATGGAAAAATGTTGATTCTATACATTTTTCATCATCATTCCTATCCTCTGCAGCACTGGTCCATCATACACAGACTGAGGTGCTCCAGCTACCAAGGATTGTGCAGTCCTGTTTTACAGCATGGGAACAACACTTTTCACAATGAATTATTGGAAATTGGTAATTGCCTGTGGATTGCTAAGAAGAAATGGGATGAGGAAGAAAGATGAGATTTATGTTTGTGTGTGTGAGAAAGCGAGCGAGAAAGAGAAAGAATAGTATTTTAAGGGATATATATGTTCATGCATGTCAGTGTATGTGTTTGTGTGTGTACGTATGAATGGATATATGAACATGCGTGATCCCTGATCTAGCAATCTTTATCGTTCTCAGAGCCAAAAAAGTTCCATGGTTTTAAAAAACTAATGGATGGTACTTGAATCTTATTTCAGTATTGTGATGTGATTATATTTGGCTCAGAATAGATTTTATGGCATATAGCATCTTATTTTTTAGAAGGGGAGGTTAGGCAGAGATCTCATGAAAGCATGTGGGAGGCAGTTGTCACTGATTGCCTGTATCTGTCACTTGAGATGATTGTTTCTCTCTTGTAGTCAGGCTGGCCCTGCCATTGGATCCCTCTGTACTTCAAACCACATAGATTAGTGTCAGTGAAAATTCTTTACGTCAGATTAGTTGTCCTCATTTATTAGTATTAGTATTTATTCAATTTGTATGGCCACCCATCTCAACAAGCGATTATATTTTCATAATAGTCATGGAGAGACACATATTATGCTCCTGGTCATGTAAGATTTTGTATCTACTTGCTTATAGCAGGCTTTTATTTTTAAGTGTGTGTGTTGTGGTAACAGCATATTTTGGATTTAACTAATGAATTTATTAATTTACTGTATAATATTTGTACAGCACCCCAGTCAGTCTGACTCTTATTTCAAGATACACTGTTTCCTTATTTAAAAGCCTGTGAATTCTCACTGAATTAGTGGAATTTTTAATAAGAGAAGTATAAAGAACAAAAGGTAATATATAGAGGTGTATGAATGTGAGAGAAGTAAGAATGGAAAGCTATGGAAAGGTCAGTAAATGGTGTTGGTGTAAGTACAGTTTAATTAGATTAACCTTTCTTCTCCTCTCCTGCCATCAGTTTCTTTGGCTTACTACTTATTACTCCTTTTCTGTTCTTTGCATAATGTTGTTCAGTCTGAAAAAGAAGGGGGATGGCTAGAGCAAGAGAAGCAGCACTTTAGCATACCGTCCTATAATTGTGTAGTATTGAATGAACATTGATATGAATAAAAATAAAAAGTCAGCTCGATTGATAATTTTTCCTTTTTTATGTTCACTGGTTTATCTAGAATATTAAATTATCTGAGAGTTTTATATCCAGGAAAGATGGAACCCCACTATGAAACTTTAAAAGTTTTTTCTGAATTTCTTCCCTATTCTACTGCAGCCCCAACCCTTTCACACCTCTGCAAAAAGCATATTTGACTGAAATCAGATAAACTATTATAAGAAAACCTATATTGAAAAGAGAATCATATATCAATTAATTACATTCCAGGATTTGGTTTTTTAAAAAATTGCTTATGCCATGAATAATATTATTAATTGAAAATACAAAGCTGTTTCCTGTTTTCCTAGTTGTGGTTGAAATGTGAGTGCCTTTCATATAAGATTGTTGAAGAAAGTTGATATTCCAAAACAAACAAAATCTATAGTACACTTTGTTTCTTACAATATGAAAGAAGGGGATAATGTACCGTCTGTAGCATTGATTTGCAATCAACAAAGCAAATGTCACTTTGCAGCAGAAATCAATGTAACTAGACTGCAAAAGTAGAAACAGAGATGTGAGAAAATTATTTAATCATCATTCTTCCCTGGGAAAAAAAGGGGGGGGCAGAATCATATATCATATACTTGAGTACAGTTCCAACTGAAATCAATCAGAGATCTGGTAATTGAGAAACGAAAGCAGTTCTTTTTCCAAGAGATTATTAAATGATATATATTAGAAATGGGATGGTCTGGTTTCAGTATTGTGCATTCTATTTACTAGCATCCTTGAGGACCATCCATAAGGCATATGTGTATAATGGTAGAGCACATACCTAGGATCTTACCCATTAAGGCATAAGTAATCCTTGTTAATCTTGAAATGTATTGTTGTTTAAGGATGTGAGAAATATTGTAGTACATCAGACAACAATTATGTAGAATACTGTTATTCACAAAAATACATTAGTGATAGTTTGGATTAATGGTATTTTTGAGGGGACAAAAAAGCCCTTTTTTTCTTTTCTTTTTTTCTCAGAGAAAAGCTCAATAAGTTGTTTCCAGCCTTTCATTCCAGTTTTGTATAACAGTTCACAATTGTTCCAGTCATACATATACTATTCCCTTTTGGGGTAAGCAACATTATGCAAAATACAGAAAAGAAAGAGAAGTAGTGAGTGAAAGAAAATTAAAGGCATAAGCTAAGAAAGGGAAAGGAAATATAGGTAAACTTAGTTTTTACCCACACCATTCACTCTACTCCATACCTTTCTATCCTTGCAAAGTACCTTCTTTCTACATATCCATATACATCTTTATATATTCTTTAAACTTCTCAGTCTTCCATTTTTCTCAGCCCATACTCTTCCCTCATACTCTTCCCTCATATATTGTTTTGCACTTCAGTCCTCATTCATTCTCTCTACAGGTAGTCCTCGACTTATGACCACAAATGGAACTGGAATTTCCAACGCTAAGTGATGGAGTTGTTAAGTGAGTCGCACACAATTTTATGACCTTTTTGCCATGGTCATTAAGTGACTCACATGGTCATTAAACAAATCTGGCTCCTCCCATTGACTGCTTGTCAGAAGCTCCCTGGGAAGGTCACAAATGTGATCACATGACCCCAGAACCCTGCAACCGTCATAAATACATGCCAGTTGCCAAGTGCCTGAATTTTAATCATGTGACCATGGGGATGCTGTGACAGTCGTAAGTGCAAGGACCAGTCATAAGTCATTTTTTCCAGCATCATTGTAACTTCAATAAGTCAAGAACTACCTGTATTTGACCAAATCATTTGAACATGCCTTTTTCATGCTAGTCATTCATTTTTGTATTTAGTCCACATTCATTCAGCACCCATGCATTCTTAATCCTATCTTTTCTTATTTTGCTACACACACTTTAAGTGTACAATTCCTACTGCATTCAGCTCACTTTTCTATTTCCCCTTATTTCCATATTAGAAAGTGGGAATAAACATGCTCTTATACACAGCCATTTTTGTTTTCTTCAACCAACATTCATTCCTCACAAAAGACCACATACTGCCCACTATCTTTCTACCAGCATTTGTATGTGTTAAATTGTTTCCATCCTTTCCCCCAACTTTAGTAAACATTCTGCCAACTATATAAATTCATCTACTTGTTTTCGTATGTTACTATTGTATATAACTTACATAATTTCATTTTCCCTTTCAAACATAACTACCTTGTTCTTTTATACATGACTTTTTAGATTTTGTATCATACCTGATTTTGCATATACATGAATTCTCAAATGTTACATCATGCATTCTGTCTAACTTTTTCTGCAAATCATTTGGCTTCTCAGCCAGCAACCTGGCATTATATGTCCATTCACACCTCCAACCATCAGACCTGTACCATCAGCACCATAGTTCCTAACACATTTATTCATAAATACATTAAACAGCCAAGGGAACCTCCCATATCCTTATCTTACTCCCCGTTCAATAAAGTAAGCATTCTGTTTATTTTAGGCATACCTTACATCCATCACATAACATTCAGCAATGTGGCATTCAGCAACCAACCTTCAATTCCATACTTTTGTAAGTATTCCATAATTCAAGCCTATTCACTATATCATGTTTTCTCTAAATCAATAAATGTACAACAAATTTTATTTGACATTCATACACTTTTCAGTTATCAAAATCAAAAATCCAGTGCACACGTTGGCCAGCATAAGGCTGCACTGTACTTCCTAACTTTTGCTCATTGTCACCTCTTGCTATAACTCTACCAGATACCTTCCCAAGGACAAATATGAGTCTAATCTCTTGTAGTTTTTGCACTGAATCTTGCTACTTTCTGTCAGTATATGAGAACAATAACAGCATTATTTCAATTGTCAGGCATAGATGCAACCTTCACCCGTATATTAAACAAGTTCCACAGCCATTCTGTATGCAAACATATGAGGTTTGTACTATATTTATTGTTTCCTTTCCTTTTTTGGTGGGGGTTGGAGAACGACTCACACATAGTTTTTGTTGGAATGTTTTTGTTTGACAAATCACTGTCATTCTAGTACAAATCTCTAAAATACTTATTGTACCATTAATTCCCTCACTTCAGTTTCACCCCAATCTTTCTTCAATTTTATTATCCATTTATTTCACTTTGCTAGAGGCTCCCTGTTTAGCCCTCTTCACAGACTTCCAAAACTGTTATTTCAATCAAAAGTGCTCTGCATGTTCTCTGTGTTTTAAATCTTCACTGTTCCTTGCTCTCTTTGACCACATTCTTTGCAACTATGTTTTTCTGTGTCTCATCCTTATTTTTTGCACAATATCTTTCTCTCATCCTTATTTTTTGCAGCAGTAATTCTCTTATATGCATCATTATTTCTCATCCATAGATTCTTTGTTTTCCTTGTTCCACCATGCGTCCTTTTTCATACTTTCCATTAGTGGAGCTCTACACATTTCTGTGGCGCTCTGTAGCATAACTCTTTACTTGGCTTAAAGCAGCTTCTACATACTCTTTCCTTTTCATTCTGTTGGGGGATTAATCTTATAATACTTTTTCATACAGGATTTTCTCCCTGCTCTCCTATTTTTGCCAACTGGTCTCCATCTATGAAGCCCTTCATGTCATAGGGGCTGGTTATCTGAGGGATCCCCAATTGTTTCTGCCCACCTGGTACATTCGGACAGAGTAGGTGTGCTCTAAGTCTTTTCAATTAATCTTGTGGGACCAAGGAAGTGTGCCCACACTATACCTTCACTTCCCCGCATATATTCATCAATTGCACTCCAGAAAATCAAATCTTCACTCATCTCTATTACATACTTCTGTTTTCTCATAGGGTTCCAAAAAGCCCCTAAGATCTGGTTCTGTTCCCAGGCCTGGATATAATGTGGTTATGTGTTGGTGGGGCTCCTGTTATATTTTTGTACTCTGTATTGCTCTAGTTGTTTTAGTCCACGCTGCCAGTTTATATGGATTTTAACCATTTTAATAGTTTTTACTGTTTGGGGGGGGGGGTTGTAACTCCAAGCTTACAAACCCCATCCCCCAAAAAACAGTGAAAACTGAAGTGGGTGGCCATAAAAAATCTAAAAATAATAAATTCGCTCCCTGCCTTTTTTTTCCATGCCCATTTTTCCCAAATTTACTTTTTCTGTACTGTCTCATCTCAATACTACCCATATACTCATGTCACCTAAGAGATTTTTTTTTTTCCCCTCATGGATCAGAGTCTTTTTGTATTTCTTTCACCATCACTGTCCACTGGAGCATACCATGCAACTATCACTAACCTATCAGTTCCTACTTTTATATGCAACCTACATGATATATACCCATACATTCTGACATACATGTTGCCCTTTTATTCATAGTTAAAACTATACCTTCATTTCCCCGCATATATTCATCAGTTGCACTCCAGAAAATCAAATCTTCACCTATCTCTATTACATACTTCTGTTTTCTCTTAGTTTCACAGATACACTGTACCTCTATTTTTTTGTTTCAATTTATTCTTTAATTAATCATCTTTGCCATTTATGTCTTACATTCCAAGTCACAGTCTTATATAAGTAACTGATGTCCCCAGACTGGACCTCTGTTGCCCTTCATGATTTTGGTTCAGGAAGATAATGTTTTGGTAAGTTAGATAAGGTGTACACCAGGTACCAGTTTTAATTCCTGTGACACATGCATCCCTGCCAAATGCAGCATTATCTGCTAACGGTAAGAACAATACCAGTATGCGGCAAGCACACTCACACTGTTCTGTGCAAAATAAGATCTCCCATTTGGAGACAACTTTGCATGACAACATACTGTGGTCCACATCTTGTCACCTTGGTACTGACACCCCCACCCACTTGTATTCCGTTGTATTTCTTTACTTGGTTTTAATCTAATCTCATGAATTAGGAGTGAGACAGGTAAATATGATTGGATACTTTAATATTTACTTAAAGAGGCTGGTATTAATTCCATTCAGTCCTCTTCTGTATCAGTCTATGGATCATACATAACATAAAAACAAGTTACTCAGAACGACTACAACTACAGTGTTTCTCAGTTAAGAATTCTTTTGCAAGATATACAAGCCACATAATTGTAATTGTCTTTTCTCTTTGATGCCTGGAAAATGTCATAATTGAAATTGAACTATTTGAAACAGTTCCCACTTGCTCCCAGGTATCAGATCCAGAGAGTATTTATTAGGCATATTTTTTATCATGTTCTTTTAAGTTAAGAGTCTGGTGTCAGAAATGCTGTAACATAATATGTTATCATCTTTGGTAAAACACAGTTATCTGGGTAACTTTGCAGTGTGTCATTTCAAGTAGACAAAACATAGTACAGGAAGTTGTGTATTTATTTTCATGACTTATGCAACTCCCAGGCAGAATATGTTCTTGACACCAGATGGTAAAACACTGTTAGTTGCAGATTCCAATTTCCAGATGCACTGATTTTCTTGTCTGCTTGAGGCCAGTTCAATTGTCTTTTGCAAACTTGCATTCAATTTTTTTGTCTAGGTAGCTTTCAAATCTGTTTGCAGAAATCACAATTAAGGTAAGAAATAGAAGAACCTAAGTTGAGGCTTAATTAAAGATTATTGTACATATACTCTAGTCGGATTGAAGTACATCCTATCATGTAACTACCTCATATGGTTAATTAAAGAGCTATCACCAAAGAAGCTGTAGGATTCAGTAGAATTTCTCCAGATTTGAGCTTACATGTTTAGAACATGATTTGTTGTTGTTCAGTCGTTAAGTCGTGTCCAACTCTTCGTGACCCCATGAACCATATTGCGCCAGGCCTTCCTGTTCTTCACTGCCTCCCTGAGTTTGCTCAGTTTCATGCTCATTGCTTCAGTGATGCTGTCTAACCATCTCATCCTCTGCCGTCCTCTTCTCCTTTTGCCTTCAATCTTTCCCAGCATCAGGGTCTTTTCCAAAGACTCCTCTCTTTGCATTAGGTGACCAAAGTATCTGAGCTTGAGCTTCATTATCAGTCCTTCCAATGAACAATCAGGGTTGATTTCCTTTAAGATTGACTGGTTTGACCTCCTAGCAGTCCAGGGGACTCTTAAGAGTCTTCTCCAGCACCACAGTTCAAAGGCATCAATTCTTCGGCGCTCAGCCTTCTTTATGGTCCAGCTCTCACAGCCATACATTACTACTGGAAAAACCATAGCTTTGACTATGCGGATCTTTGTCGGCAAGGTGACGTCTCTGCTTTTTAATATGCTATCTAGGTTTGCCATAGCTTTCCTCCCAAGGAGCAAGCGTCTCTTAATTTAATGGCTGCAATCTCCGTCTGCGGTGATCTTGGAGCCCAAATAAATGAAGTCTGTTACTGCTTCCATTTCTACCCCTTCTATTTGCCAGGAATTGATGGGTCCAGATGCCATGATCTTAGTTTTTTTAATGTTGAGTTTCAAGCCAGCTTTCACACTCTCCTCTTTCACCTTCATCAAGAGGCTCTTTAGTTCTTCTTCACTTTCTGCCATTAGGGTGGTATCATCTGCATATCTGAGGTTGCTGATGTTTCTCCCTGCAATCTTAATTCCGGCTTGTGATTCTTCCAGCCTGGCATTTCTCATGATGTACTCTGCATATAGGTTAAATAAGCAGGGTGACAGTATCCAGCCTTGTCGTACTCCTTTCCCTATTTTGAACCAATCGGTTGTTCCGTGACTGGTTCTAACTGTTGCTTCTTGGCCCGCATACAGATTTCTCAGGAGACAGGTAAGATAGTCTGGTACCCCCATCTCTTTAAGAATTTGCCACAGTTTGTTGTGATCCACACAATCGAAGGCTTTTGCATAGTCAATGAAGCAGAAGTAGATGTTTTTCTGGAACTCTCGTGCTTTCTCCATGATCCAGCGAATGTTGGCAATTTGATCTCTAGTTCCTCTGCCTCTTCGAAACCCAGCTTGTACATCTGGTAGTTCTCGGTTCATGTACTGCTGAAGCCTAGCTTGTAGGATTTTGAGCATAACCTTACTAGCATGTGAAATGAGTGCAATTGTGCGATAGTTTGAGCATTCTTTGGCATTGCCCTTCTTTGGAATTGGAACGTAAACTGACCTTTTCCAATCCCGTGGCCACTGTTGCGTTTTCCAAACTTGCTGGCATATTGAGTGCAGCACTTTAACAGCATCATCTTTTAGTATTTTAAATAACTCAGCTGGAATACTGTCATCTCCACTAGCTTTGTTGTTAGCAATGCTTCCTAAGGCCCACTTGACTTCACTCTCTAGGATGTCTGGCTCAAGGTCAGTGACCACACCAGCATGGACATCAGGGACATTAAGATCTTTCTTGTATAGTTCTTCTGTGTATTCTTGCCACCTCTTCTTAATCTCTTCTGCTTCTGTTAGGACCCTGCCTTTTTTGTCCTTTATCATGCCCATCTTTGCACTAAATGTTCCTTTGATACAGTGGGGCAAAAAAGTATTTAGTCAGCCACCAATTGTGCAAGTTCTCCCACTTAAAAAGATGAGAGAGGCCTGTAATTTTCATCATAGGTATACCTCAACTATGAGAGACAAAATGGGGAAAAAATCCAGAAAAATCACATTGTCTGATTTTTAAAGAATTTATTTGCAAATCATGGTGGAAAATAAGTATTTGGTCAATATCAAAAGTTCATCTCAATACTTTGTTATATATCCTTTGTTGGCAATGACAGAGGTCAAACGTTTTCTGTAAGTCTTCACAAGGTTTTCACACACTGTTGCTGGTATTTTGGCCCATTCCTCCATGCAGATCTCCTCTAGAGCAGTGATGTTTTGGGGCTGTCGCTGGGCAACACGGACTTTCAACTCCCTCCAAAGGTTTTCCATGGGGTTGAGGACCTTGAAATGCTTCTTACGAAGCCACTCCTTCGTTGCCCGGGCGGTGTGTTTGGGATCATTGTCATGCTGAAAGACCCAGCCACGTTTCATCTTCAGTGCCCTTGCTGATGGAAGGAGGTGTTCACTCAAAATCTCACGATGCATGGCCCCATTCATTCTTTCCTTTACACGGATCAGTCATCCTGGTCCCTTTGCAGAAAAACAGCCCCAAAGCATGATGTTTCCACCCCCATGCTTCACAGTAGGTATGGTGTTCTTTGGATGCAACTCAGCAATCTCTCTCCTCCAAACACAACGAGTTGAGTTTAGACCCAAACGTTCTACTTTGGTTTCATCTGACCATATGACATTCTCCCAATCCTCTTCTGGATCATCCAAATGCTCTCTAGCAAACTTCAGACGGGCCCGGACATGTACTGGCTTAAGCAGGGGGACACGTCTGGTGCTGCAGGATTTGAGTTCCTGGCGGCATAGTGTGTTACTGATGGTAGCCTTTGTTACTTTGGTCCCAGCTCTCTGCAGGTCATTCACTAGGTCCCCCCGTGTGGTTCTGGGATTTTCGCTCACTGTTCTTGTGATCATTTTGACCCCACGGGGTGAGATCTTGCATGGAGCCCCAGATCGAGGGAGATTATCAGTGGTCTTGTATGTCTTCCATTTTCTAATTATTGCTCCCATAGTTGATTTCTTCACACCAAGCTGCTTGCCTATTGCAGATTCAGTCTTCCCAACCTGGTGCAGGTCTACAATTTTGTTTCTGGTGTCCTTCCACAGCTCTTTGGTCTTGGTCATAGTGGAGTTTGGAGTGTGACTGTTTGAGGTTGTGGACAGGTGTCTTTTATACTGATAACAAGGTCAAACATGTGCCATTACTACAGGTAACAAGTGGAGGAGAGAGGAGCCTCTTAAAGAAGTAGTTACAGGTCTGTGAGAGCCAGACATCTTGCTTATTTGTAGGTGACCAAATACTTATTTTCCACCATGATTTGCAAATATATTTATATTTGCAAAATACTTTTTTGCCCCACTGTATCTCCAATTTTCTTGAAGAGATCTCTAGTCTTCCCCATTCTATTGTTTTCCTCAATTTCTTTGCATTGTTCATTTAAGAAGGCCTTCTTATCTCTCCTTGCTATTCTCTGGAAATCTGCATTCAGTTGCTTACAGTGGGGCAAAAAAGTATTTAGTCAGCCACCAAAATGGGGAAAAAATCCAGAAAATCACATTGTCTGATTTTTAAAGAATTTTCCCCATTTTGTCTCTCATAGTTGAGGTATACCTATGATGAAAATTACAGGCCTCTCTCATCTTTTTAAGTGGGAGAACTTGCACAATTGGTGGCTGACTAAATACTTTTTTGCCCCACTGTATATCTTTCCCTTTCACCCTTGCTTTTCACATTCCTTCTTTCCACAGCTATTTGTAATGCCTCATCAGACAGCCATTTTGCTTTCTTGCATTTCTTTTTCCTTGGGATGGTTTTAGTTGCTGCCTTCTGTACAATGTTACAGACCTCCATCCATAGTTCTTCAGGCACTCTGTCTACCAAATCTAATCCTCTAAATCTATTCATCACCTTCACTGTGTACTCACAAGGAATATGATCTAAGTCATACCTGAGTGGTCTAGTGGTTTTCCCTACATTCTTCAATTTAAGCCTAAATTTTGCAGTAAGAAGCTCATGATCTGAGCCACAGTCAGCTCTTGGTCTTGTTTTTGCTGTCTGTATAGAGCTTCTCCATCTTTGGCTGCAAAGTATGTAATCAATCTGGTTTCGGTATTGACCATCTGGTGATATCCATGTATAGAGTCGTCTCTTGTGTTGTTGGAAAAGAGTGTTTGCTATGACTAGCTTGTTCTCTTGACAGAATTCTATTAGTCTTTGCCCTGCTTCATTTTGTGCTCCAAGGCCAAACTTGCCTGTTATTCTGATTACTCCTTGACTTCCTACTTTAGCATTCCAATCCCCTATGATGAAAAGGACATCTTTTTTTGGTGCTAGTTCTAGAAGGTGTTGTAGGTCTTCATAGAACCGGTCAACTTCAGCTTCTTCGGCATCAGTGGTTGGGGCATAGACTTGGATTACTGTGATGTTGAATGGTTTGCCTTGGATATGCACTGAGATCATTCTGTCGTTTTTGAGGTTGTACCCCATTACTGCCTTTCCCACTCTCTTATTGACTATGAGTGCAACTCCATTTCTTCTAAGGGTTTCTTGGCCACAGTAGTAGATATAATGGTCACCTGAATTAAATTCACCCATTCCCGTCCATTTCAATTCGCTGATTCCCAAGATGTCGACGTTCAATCTTGTCATCTCATGTTTGACCACATCCAGCTTGCCTTGGTTCATAGATCTTACATTCCAGGTACCTATACAATATTGTTCTTTACAGCATCGGACCTTCTTTTCGCTCCCAGATACATCCACAGCTGAACGTCCTTTCGGCTTTGGCCCAGCCACTTCACTCTTTCTGGAGCTATTTGGAAATGCCCTCCGCTCTTCCCCAGTAGCATATTGGACACCTTCCGACCTGAGGGGCTCATCTTCCGGTGTCATATCTTTTAGCTTTTTAACATTGTCCATGGGCTTTTCTTGCCAAAGATATTGGAGTGGGTTGCCATTTCCTTCTCCAGTGGACCGTATTTTGTCAGAACTCTCTGTCATGACCTGTCCGTCTTGGGTGGCCCTGCACGGTATAGCTCATGGCTTCACTGAGTTATGCAAGCCCCTTCACCACAACAAGGCAGTGATCCATGAAGGGGTTAGAACATGATAGAGGTTCTCTAATCATGTGAGAGGTACACTTTCCTAATATACCCATTTTGGAGAAAATCTTAAAATAGTTAATAGAGTATTATGTGGCACTAACAGACTTCAGATGTATGGAAAAGAATGTGCTTTTTGTTAGTATATGATTCTTATAAATTAAGAAAGCTGTACTGTAGAAAAAAAAGTTTGAACAGTCATATTCTCATGTACTCTGTAGTATATTAAGAGAGTGATTGTGCAGTCCTGTCTATATTTACCCATGTTTACTGAAAGTCCCATTGAAAATATATGTATGTATGTATATTTATAGGATTGCACCCTTAAGCTATAATTGTAAATGGACTTGGAAAACTTCTATCTGTATTTGTATTTCGGTAGTATAGTTATATTTCAGTAATGTAGTCTTTCCCCCAAACCATTACAGCATTGTCTGAGATAAGAATTGCCCAATCAAATATTTTTGTTTTAAAGTTTGAGCATTATATTACATTTTATGCCAGAAATTAACAGGAAATTCAAGTTAATCTCAACTTTTAAATAGGAAAATTGCAATAATATCCTTTAAATATGCTGTAGCTCAGAATATTTTCTACTACATATAAAAAAATCTCTGTTCCTTCCTTTGGTGAGTCATCAGAAGCATGTATATTAACCAGGGAGGTAGAAAGATTTTGTACCTGAAAATGTCTTGGTATTAGTAGATATTCAGTTACCATTGAGTAACTGAATATAAATGAAACTCTGTTTTTAACAAAGACTTATTCAAGTGACCTGTAACAGTAACCACCTCCAAATGAAATAAAAGTCAGGAGAAATCAATATTGGCTGAATACAGCCATTCTGCTGATACATCTCCTGTATAACATTCATGTTATTGAGACTGGCATTTATTTCTGATTCTGGGTTCTTGAAGTCTTCTGTATTTGCTAACATGAGGCATCTGTCAGTGACTTTCTGTTGAAGAAATTGTGTCTGCAGAAGCTGTAGCTATGTGCAGAATTCAGCTTCCCAGTGCTTCCTTTGTTGCACAGAGCGAGGCTGAAGTAGCAATAAATAGAATTAGCACTACTGTATTTTCTTAATTTGTGTTGATGCTAAAGAATGAAACCAGAAGTAATAGCAGTTCTTCCATACTTACTTATCGTACTTCATTTTGTCTGTTGTGTCTGAAAGCAAATTTGAACTTCAGACTTAATTCTTCAGTGCAAATTGTGTTTGCAGCCTTATCAACTTGCAATCATTGGGCCTCATGTAAATTTCAGCATAATTAAAAAAAAAAAAACTACAAGGTATCAGATCAGATTTCTGGCAAGCACTATCTGTCCCTTCTCTGCAGCTAGAAAGTATGGGAAAAGAGAAACAGAAGGATGAAGGAAGAAAAATAATGACTGCCTGCATTCGTTTTATTTTGGTCCGCTTGTTGCTTGTTTTGCCCAGGCTCAGCCCTTGTCAGCCCACTAGGCAGACCAAGAAATCAACTCTGCAGGAAAGCTAAAACTGCTTTTTTTGAGACTGAATATAGTAACAAAATCTTGCAATTCTGATCGCATGGCACTTCCTCTACTACTGATAGTTCAGTGAATTAGGGAGGTGTCTATCTGAACTGCTTCCAAATGTTATCTTTTCACTCTGGACTTAGAAAATGTTTTATCCCTTGCCATCTTGGCAACAAAGGTGTAACTCTGTTCAAGGTAATCTTCCTTACTCTCTGCAGCCCTCAGTAGATTACGTCTGAGGAAATGGTGATCCTCAGTTGAAAATAATATTGTCTTCCTCTGTCCTAGAAGCTGGAGGGGTAATTAGTAGTTCCTGTATATTTATCTCCAGTAAGGCTGTTTGAAATGTTAGGATCACTTACTAAAGAATTTATATCTAATTATAATAATATAAAAGCATATTCTTCTACGTGGTTCCTGGCACTGCCTTCTAATAAAAGTGAAATTTATTGCAATATTTGATTAGACCCCAAATGAAAAGACACAGGTAGATATTTCTTTTTCAAAACTAAAACATTCAGGGAATAAAATCATTCCCCAAGACAGTCTAGTGTATACACAAGATTTTATAAAACTAACAGTTATATATAATAATTTGACTCAACTTTTGAGAATGACTGTTCTCAAATAGAGCTAAAAGAAATGCTGACAAATAAAGAAAATGCAGAACTAAGCACATGCTCAAAATGGTAGATGTGTATGGACATCAGGCACAGAATTATAATAGTGGAAAAGTAAGTTACATTTATCTGAGAAAGCAACTTCTATATTGTATGAAAAAAAGTTCAAGTGATAAGTGTGTTACTTAGCATGCAGGTGTGCTTCACACAGGATGTCAGACATTCGTTTTAACCAAGAGTAGTGAATTAAATCTAATCTGGGTGCTGGATCCAGATTCTGTTCATCTGTTCAGAAGGAAAAGAGCTTTGCTTCTCCTGCACATAGTAGCTGTCCATCATATATTTTTCCTGAACAAGGAAGATGCAAGGTGACAGAATGGGCACAAGCTGCATTTTGTGCATGTGGGAATTAGTTCTCACATAGTCGGTGAAAAATATCATGATAGCAGATTTAATGATTACAAAAGCAAAAGAGAGTTCCACCCATCCAAAGAGCGGGTCAAATAATTTTATAAAGGGACGGAAGGAAGATTAACTGCAAGAGTTTCAACATTTGTATACAGAGAAAGAAAGCTTGTTCCTGAATCCCAGAAGTTGCTGAAATTCTTTGGCTACTATTGTCAATAAATATTACTTATCTGTAATTTTTGGATTTCTTGTGAGCTTGTCTAAATGATCCACTCCTCCCCGTGGGATAAACCTGACAGCGCAGCTCTTGCTTGTTCACCACACTTTTGTCCCAACACAGGAAGGTACACAGTGGCAATAAATCACAGCTCTCAAAGTATATAACCCCTTATTTAGCACTTGGCTTGACTTAGCAGAAGACTCTCAGACACAAGTCAACTAGATTAGAATCTTAATTGCAGAGATGAATGAAGCCTCCATGCAACAGTCCATTGCCTACTCCAGAGCAAAGAACTTTATAACACACATGCGCATACACATACAGCCAAATACACAAACACACACAGGTAGGATATATTAATCTAGTCTGATAGGCTGATTTAGTTCTGGCCAAAAGTGGGTTCTACATCACTTTTAACTATTCATAGAGAAGGGAAGCAATGCTTCCCAAAAATTCAAAAATAAAACACTTAACTAATGGAAGGACAGTTAGGACCACACTCCAAGACCAAAATCACACTACCCAGAGAACCCAGCAATGACCATCCAGAGAATGCCAGGAATTGAAAATGAAGCCAAGAGGCCTAGTAACAGCATTTTAGATAATGCAAATATGTCATGATAAGATAAGATAAGGGCAGTTTGATGTGCGTGCACTTAGATACACTATTATTTTTATTTAAAAAGGACTTCCACTAAATCCATTTAGTCTGAAGTTCTACCATTAGCATTCAGGTGTGCAGATAAGTATAGAAGCAGACAGAGCAAAAATGAGATATTTCAGCCTTAAGATGAATTTGGTCAAGAGAGGTGACAAAATAATACATAGTTTAGCCCTAAGAAGTTGTTGGTTTAGGTAAAGTATTAGTAAAGTGAACTAATTATCAGGAAATAGACTAGCCATTCTCTTCCAATGTTGTTTTTGTTGTTGTTTTGTGCTTCTTGAAAATAATGTCCTCATCTCAGACTTGACATCTCTGCGATTTTGAACAGATTTGGAGAAATCACCAATATTTTGACAGAGTTTCTTGGCAATGGAATGTTCTTCAAACTCATTTGTCATAACTAGCCAAAGCAATGGATTGGATGGATACATTGTTGAGACACTGCCAATTTCTACTAATTTTCATAATCTTTGGTAATTTCAGGTAGCAGCAACCTTCTTTCTAGTAATAGCAGTCTTTTGTGGAGATAGTGTTTTCATTCAATTAAGAAATTTTATTATCCAAATCTATTTACTAATAAAACATATCCATTTAGACAACAGTTTTGAAATAAACCATAGTCTGTCATTCGACTAATCAGCCAGAGGTATCATAGAATTAATCCTCTCAATTTCTTTGAAATATTTTTGAACATTTTTATATTAAAGAATAAATTAGTTTATAATTAGTTGAACTTATTTTCAGTTAGAAGAACAAGTTCTTCTGAATGTTTTACTATCCCCAGATCTCAATGGTCCATATTCACCACTTACATTCGTTGTTTTTTTCCCCTTAACATGGATGATCCAAGCATCTGACACTATTGGCTTTCCATTTTTGGTCATAGCCTTTAATCCTGCCTCACTACTTTATCTGTGGACTCATAATCCCAATATTTTCCTTCTTCTTGAAATATCTTTGAATTTATCTGCCTTCCTCCAGACATGGACTGGTCCTCTAGCTCTCTTTGCCAAAATTAGAGCTGAATGTCCATCTAGCAATTAAAAATGTACAAATAGAATTAAACTGAATGTTCCAATGAACAATAGAAATGCTAGATTTCTGTATGGACTGCTAATGAATTTACTCAGGCTTGATGTCCTTTCAAATGTAGAGTTTAAAATCTTGCATGTTTAACTTTTATTAGTATCAGTTCTTCCTACTCCATTCCTTACATAAGGAAGTTAATTGCTCTTTCCCTAATTTTTTTCATCCATTCCAATCACATCTAGTGGGAAATTTTCCATTGTTTGTCATTTGTTGACAATTCAAATGTTTGTGAAAATGGCTCAAAGTTTTATTTAATTCATTGTCATTGAGCATTCTTAATTGCTGCTACCAAGAAGTTCAGATATGTCTAAAATATTATTGGGTCCCTGATATTAAAATTACTACCTATTTGCTTTTACTATGTAGATCCAAGCTTTGTGGGAAGCTTTGTGGTTCATAAATTTTTTTTAATTATGATAACTTGAACTAATCATTGGGGCTAATAATAATTGATTATGATAATATATTACCTTATATTAAATATATTTATATACCTGCTTTCTGGGCTGAAATTGTTCAAACTGGTTTATAGTTTATAGTTTACAGCTATAAAATATATAATGAACAATATATCAAAATAATATAAAACAACAGTCAATAAAAATGAATTCCTGTTTCCAGCAACATAAACTCAAACTCTACAAATGGACTTCACCAAATTCCATCAGAATTAAATATATTACATAATAGGAAACAAAAAATGGAAAAGTGCAATCCAGACAGCCAGGACACTTCCAGGTGCAGATTGTGGAACAGCAGGTCATGAATTATTGATGTAAAATATACAGGTTAAAGTTGAAAAGACAGACAAGATGTTCCAGCAAGGTTGACTGGAGGACATACATCAGAATGTAAGATCAATGTAAGGAACATAAGGTTCGGCATGCTTAATCTGTGTGAAGGAGAATATGAAGAATTATTTGAAGAGATAAGAGGCGTTGTGAATTATAGAACACATGGGTTGCAAGGGACCTTGGAGATCATCTAGTCCAATCCCTTGCCCACTTCAGGAATTAGTACTGCAGCATGCCCAACAGATAGTCATACAGTCTTGTTTAAAATCTTCATCAAAGAAGAGTTCACCATGTTATAAGACAGTCTCTTCCTTTGTTGAATTTTTTTGTTATGTCCAACTGAAATCTACTTCAGTGTAATTTAAACTTATTTTTCTTCAGTCTTCTATAACAACTCTGAACAGCTCTGTCCCATCTTCTACGTGTCAGCCCTTCAGATACTTAAAGAACTATAAAATTTCTCCTGCGCAACCTTCTTTTCTCCAGACTAAATATACAAGTGCCTTCAAATATTCCTCATTTATTTTCCTCTCAGGCTCCATATACTCTCTCATGTTGGTTGCTCTTCTCTAGACATGCTTTCTAAAATGTTATGCCCAGAATATACACAGTATTCTAGGCATGGTCTGACCAATACAAAATGGAGAGGAACCATGACTTCTTAACATTATACTTTTGCTGGTACATCCTAATATTGCATTTGCTTTTTTTTTTTTTACAGCTGAATCACACTCTTGGTTTATGTTTCCTTGTAATGTATCAGATCCTTTTTGCTTGTACTGACCCAGGAATCTACAGACCAATCAACTTGACACTAGTACCTAGGAAAATCTAGCAAATATAAGCAAGCAGTGGGTTTGCAAGCTCTTAAGGAACTATGAGAGTGATTACAGGTAGTTCTTGCTTAATGACCGTTTGTTTAATGATGGTTCAATGTTACGACGGCCTCAGAAAAGTGCTTTATGACCTGTACTTGCACTTATGTCTGTCTCACCACCCACCACAGTCACATGATTGTGATTTGTGACCTTTTTACAACATCATTAAGCAAATCACTGTGGTTGTTAAGCGAATCATGTGATCATTAAGCAAATCACATGGTCGTTAAGCGAGTCACATGGTCGTTAAATAAATTCTGCAAAAAATGTCCATTGGGGAAGCTGGATTCGCTTAATGACCACATGATTAGCTTAATGACATGTGATTTGCTTAACAACCATTGTATAAAAGGTCATAAAATAAGGTCTGGTCATACAGTGACTCTCTTAACGACCACCGCACTTAGCGATCAATTTTTTGCTCCCTATAGTGGTTAAGTGAGGACTACCTGTACCAGAAGCCAGCATAGATTTCTTAAACACAGGTTATTCCAGACAAATCTTATTGGTTTAGTCAACAATGTGACTAGATTAGTGGACAAGAGAATGCCGTGGATATAGTGTACATAAACCTCAGTGTAGCTTTTGATAAAGTAGATGATAACTGCCTTCTTAATTGACTGAAACAATATGGGATGGATGGTTCCATTATCAGATGGATTGGCTGAAAAAATGTAGCCAGTCTGTGGTCCTTAATGGGCCTGTGTCCACATGGAAGGTGGGAAGCAGTGGGGTACTAGGGTTCCGTCTTGGGCCCAGTGCTCTTCAACATCTTCATAAATGACTTAGATAAGGGAATAGAAGGCATACTCATAAAATTTGCAGACGACACAAAACTGGGGAAGGTTGCTAACACCCCAAAAGACAAGCTCAAGATTTAAAAGGATCTAGATGGACTTGAACATTGGGTCCTCTCCAGCAAAATGATGTTCATTGGTGAGAAATATAAGGTTGTGCACTTAGGCAGGAAAAGGCAAATGCAAAGTACAAGATAGAGGACCACCTGTCTCTCACAGTATCTGCCTGGCGAATTAGATTTTGCAGGATTGGCACACTCCGGATCCTTTCAATTAAACAGTATCATCTATCAGGACCCCAGAAGCACACTTTCTATGTAACAGTACCTCCCCTCTGCATGAGGTTCCCTCTGAGATCCAGATGGTCTCTACCTTGCTCTTGTTTAAAAAGACCTCAAAGGCCTGATTCTTTGCCCAGGCTTTTGGTGAGGGAAAGTGAAATTTCTGTAATTTTCATTATCTTCTATTTTTTTTTCCTGTTTATTAGTGTATTTCTCTTGTTTAAGTTGTGAGCCACCCAGAGTCGTTGGGAGTAAGGTGGCATACAAAGGGAGGGAGGGAGGGAAAGTACCTGGTTTAGCCATAGTATTTTCTTGGTGGACAAAAGATTAAGCATGAGTCAGCAATGCACTGCAGCTGCCAAAAGAGTCAATGCAGTGTTGGCCTGCATCAGTAGAGCTATAGTGTCACGATCACTGGTATAGTACTGCTGTACTATCAGTGGTCATGATCACTGGTCAGACTGCACCTGGAATTCTGTGTCCAATTCTGGTTGTTGGGAGAATACAAGAAGGTAACTAAGGAATTGGAAAGAGTACAGAGAAGAGCAACAAGGATGAAGGGACGCCACAGGACAGAGAGTATGGATTTGTTCTCAATAGCACCCAAGGGTAAGACAAGAACCAATGAGATAAAGCTTAACAGAGAGAGATCCAAATTTGGAAATAAGGAAGAATCTAAATATTAGGTACGCAAAAAGAATGTTAATTAGTATGTTGTGAACTTACAGTTGACAACAAACTTGTAAAAGTAGTGGATAGTTTTGTTTTCTTGGGAATAAGAATAGATAAAGATGTAAACTGTGCTGAAGAATTAAGAAGGAAATTAATCCTAGGGAGGAAGAAAATGAAAAACTTAGATAAAATTATGAAGGGTAAGGATATTTCTATGGCAACAAAAATCAGAATAGTTAACACAGTAGCCTTCCCAGTGGTAATGTAAATCTTTGAAAGCTGGACACTGAGAGAGTGAGAAAATAAAACTCCTTTGAACTTTGAATCTGGAGATGGTTATTAAAAATACCATGAACTACAAGAAGATCCAATCAATCAGTCCTGGGCAACAACAACAGAAAAAGGACTGACTGCTCCTTTGAGATGATAATCAGAAAGCAGAAAGTCATGCTCTTCAGGCATTTTATACATACATACATACATATATACATACTATAAAAATTGTCTGTTTGACAAGGTTAAGGAAAATAGAAGAGAAAAAAGGATAAGGTAGACTGATGGTATCAAAAAAAAAAAATTTACAAGACTGCCCTTGAATGAGCTAAAGATTACTAAAAAGATAGGTTGCTAAAGTCCATGCATTCACCAGGATTTGATTTGACGGCACCTAACTCTGCAGAGATTTGTACCAATGACCATCCTAAAACTGATTAGAGAGTGAATAGTATTGGCATCCTAGAAGAAAAATGGTACAGTCTTTCTATCCTGGGATGTTGAATTATGAGAATTCTTAGGTTGCTAATATTACAAGACTTCTTCACCTGTTCCCAGAATTCATAGAAGAGAATTTTGTGGGCTACTGTCTCAATCAAGTACAGTTTTCAATTTAAAGTAGTTTCCTGTTGGGAATGCTATAGACCTTAAAGAACATACTAATAAAAAAAATTAGAAGGTCATTGGCTTCTGTTCAGGATCTAGAAGATATATATGAGTCAAGATTATAATCGATTTGAACTCTCAAGTGCTGGCTAGGATTAACACTATTAAAGATGCTGTTTCTGTCAAGGCTTTTGAAAGTTAAAATACACAATAAAAAGTTCTACAGGTTTCTGAGCCAGATAACATAGTACTTCAAAATCAATTTTGTACATAGAGAAGCAGTAATTTTCTTGGAGCTTTTTGAATAAATATTCTGGGTCCTTGCCTGACCTGTAGGAATCAAACATACACATAATCGTAATTGAGGTAAAGCCATATGTTTCTCACTGCCAGTTCTAAGCTACAGTTGGTCAAAGCAAGAATTACAGTTTCAGCAAAATGAAATGTCATAGCCTGTTAAAAGAAAATAAAATGCAGAACTTGGATGCAGATAAGTACGAGATACTGTGTGACAAAGACTGGGAAGATGATATAAACGTTTACTGTGTAAGCACACACTGTGTTTCTAGATTTCAGTAAAACAAAGCCTTCATAAACAGGCGAAAAGTATTTTTATTTACTTTTTGTAGATGCTGCTAGGAAACTTCCCCACTTTTAACAAACCATAGCAGCATATGGAATGGTGCACCTATAAATAATAAAGACATAATAAATGTAATAATTAACAAATAATAAAGAGATGTTAGATGTTTACATGACTAGAAAGTATTATAGAAATACTGATCCCCCTTTTATTCAGTATTTTGCTTCTTCTAAGTGGAGACACAATCTATTAACTATGGCATAGAGTAGTTCATAAAATATAAAGTAGAGGCAACATTTTCTCCAAAGATCAGATAAGGGGAACTAACAGTTATAGCTTCAGGCACTGGTTGTAAGTCACTATTTTTAGCGCCATCATAACTTCAAATGACCACTAAGCGAACAGTTGTTAAGCAAGGACTACCTGTATAAAACATTTAATGAGCTTAACTTTGCTACTCTTGATCTGTTTTCTTTTTACTATAACACATAAATACTAAATATTTATAAGTGATCCTTCAACTAACTTTGAAAATAGCATCTAGGAACTGGCAGCTAATAATCGGAAGCATATTGCTCTTGCTGTTAGGGATAATGTCACAACTAATAGCAATCAAAGTTTATTCTCCATGAATATGTCTTTATAAAGATGTCCACATTGACAAGAATGGTGCAAAGTGTTCCAAATGTGGTGGTGGTATAGATTTGTTTAAAGAATGGTTATGTTGGCAATTTTTAGTACCTTTCCTAATTATCGTCACCATGGAATTACCTTTTTCACAGTAGCTACCTGCATTATGGGTCAACATTTCATCAAACTATATATCATGACTGCAAGAACTGAAGATTACTCTAGTCCACAACAAATGAGAACAAGCATTTTGATTTTTTTTTCCACCTCCCTCTGTCAGACCAGGTGAAGAATAATTTTGGCAGTAAAAAGTCCTGGAGAGAAGAGAATAAAAATTATTACTAAACAGGAATAATATTGCAGGGGGGTATTAACTAAGTGCAGATTTCTTATCATGTATATGTGTAGGACAGGAAGCTGTGAAATAGAATACATTTAGACACCTTCCAGTATGCATGTACTGTGGGTTCGGGGCTAATGCACCTTATGCTTATGAGCATGGTAAGTAATACGATATGACAGACCATATCATAGAAGTGGGTCTGATTAATGAGCAGCTCAGAAAAGGAGGCCAATAAGCAAAGAAGGGTCACTATCCAATTTATGAAAAGGGGAAAAAGAAGTATCAAAGCATTAGGGTGAGGAGTTATGCAGAAAGGCAATTAATCAGCATTGCCTTTATAGGAGGCCAAATGTATTTTTGCTGACTCTATTCCCTTCGCAAGCCAACACCATGCAAAATCAACAGTAAACAACTGAAACTGCATCTTCAAGGGCCTCAGTGTTATATAAGAATACGAAGGGCCTTCCTTAAGTGAAAAATGAAAAAGCTAACATTGAAATGAAAGCATGTATTAATACTGTATGTGTTATGTTTCTTTTTTTAAAAAAATCCTTGCTGGAATAAAGCAAGTGTTTTTTAATCCCTTTTGGCAAAATAGGGAGAATTTCATCAACAATGTATGTCCTTCCTTGTGTGAAAGAAGATGGGTTCTTTGGTTTGTCTGATTACATTAGACCTATTTCCTGCTTCTTCTCTAAGAGCTTAAGGCATGTTAGCTTTTTGCTGCCAGAAGGAAAAGAAAAAAACAGTGGATGTCTCCCTTGCGGTACCCTCAGTTTAAATTTTTAGCTGGTGATTGTATTTTAATGTCATTGTGAGTCCTGAACTATTGTTTTTTTCTGCCAGTATTGTTCATTATTATATATTAATACCATGTGTGATGAGGCATTGCCATATTAAAGACAGTTGAAAACCAATTAATGATATTCATAGAAGTTATATCTATCTATAGCTACTATAGCTCTACTATATGAATGACAGCATCCCTAAGTACCAGAAAGTTGACATTGTTAGGCCAAATGGCCTTATTCTAAATGCAGTCTATAGTGATAGTATTAGTTCTCAACAGAAATTAAAAACACCTGGAAAACAATATTGAAATAATTTTCAATTAGAAATACTGTAATAGATGCAAAACTTCTTTATTCAAATATAATATCTCTTTGTTGAATGGATAAAATGCAGAGTACATAGTTCACTGTTACTTCTTCATACACTTAAATAATTGTGTTTGCATTATATATTTTAATAGAATTAGAATTTTATTTTTTTAATTTAAACTTTTAAATCTCTGGCATTTGTTCACAGGGAAGATGTCTCAACTCATCATTATTTAAATTATCCAATCCTATATCTTTTGTTTTGTTTATTTACAGAGGGGGCAATAGGAAGAATAGTACATACTCTAAGTACATGTCAAATTACACTTCTATTAGGATATTTCTTTTTTTGTATTAGCAATTATTCAAAAACATTATTAAAATAATTTGCAGGTTTGAATTTACCACTTGCCCATTATGATGCCTAAATCCAGTGTTCTGTTTTATCACAACCAAAGGAAACATTAGCGCATTATTGATCAGCTCATGTTGAATCTCCTCAGTCATTTAGTGTGGAAAAGTCATTTTGGAAGATGTCATTGTTTCTTTCACAATTTACTATCCAGAATCATTTGAAGTCATTTGCTAACTGTTCATCTTTTTTCCAGATAATTTATGAACAATTCCCTCATACTTCATCTTGTTTCTTTTCAGTGCAGGCACAACTTTTCTCTTTTCTCTGCCTCAATGAATGTCTGCATCAAGTCCAAAGCTTGGAGTGATTTACCTGAAGAGTGATATCATTCAGAAACCACTGTAAGTTAATTGTGTATATCTCTATATAATACTACTGCTTAAGGCCAAAAAGAAAGTATCAGAACTTTCTAAGAAATTAGAAGCTAGCATACACAGGATGTACCAAAAGTTAGGCCCCTTAAGCCAATCACAATATGTTTTATTAACTTTTTGTTTCAGAGAAAATGTTACTTGTACTTAGGAATGATCAAAGGTCATGTGTGAAATGAGTAACTACATTTTAGAAGAAAATGGCAACCAATTGATCATTTAATGTAATTTATATAGCGAATTGTATATGGCACCTGACTTTTGCTACATCCTGTATTTTCACAGGTTACAAAGAGAGTCAGAAGTAAGTATAGAAGCAAAGTTGCAATAGTGTTTCAGTTGCATTTTATGGGACTTCTGCCAGTCAATAGAGTTGGGATTTGGCATTTCAGGTCAGCTGAGAAGGCAATATTAAATAGCTTACAAGGCAAACTTAAGACTCAAGTAATTTAAAGCCATCTATTTAATAAGCATTTGTTATGATTAAAAATAACAAAGGATCACTCACCTAACATTTCTGATTCTCAGAAAATAAAAATTGGATTGTCTGATGATCTTTTCCCTCCTTGTAAGGACTTACGAACAATTAATAATACCAACAATTAATAGTACCAATACTGTGGAGCCAGTAATGATTGATAAAATAACCCAACCTGAAATTACATTGTTAGAGTTCCCGATCAACAACAGCAAGTAATTTTTCTGCATTGAATTATTTATCCAACAATTAGCTAAGATAATCCTTTGACTGGCAAAACAGGGGGGTAAAGCATTTCCTCCAGCATTCCTTGTTTACAAATCCAGATTGAGAAGAAGCAGTTAGTGTACGGTATAATTGGTGGAATGTAGGCAACAGCATTTTGGCTTGATTGACTGATTGATCAATTATGTGCCATCAAGACAGCGTTGACTCTTAGCGACCACACATAGATAGATTTATCTATGTTATATATCTGAATAAAGATAGTCTGGTCTTTTGAAGTGGAGTTGATGAATATGCATAGAAATGAAAGTATAGGTGTAATTATGAATAAAAGAGGTAAAATATGTGGAAGAAAATATGAATCAGTGTTATTTAGGTTGTTGCAGTAGTGCATGAAAGTAGGAATTCATAAGTTGATGATAGTGCATGTGAATGGTGAAAATGAAAGAATCAAGAATGAGTTTTGAGAAAGGTTGTGCAGTATTCTGAATTCAGCAGGTTATTGAGAAATGTATGATTGTGAGAAAGCTTACTATATGTTTGGTGACATAAAGAAAGCTTATGATAAAGTGAGTAGATTTTAATATTGAACATTTTTCACAATGCAGTAAGAGGAGCTTATGATAAAAATAAAGCATGTATGAATATAAATGGAATACTCAGTGAATGGTTCAGCACTAAGCAGGGAATAAAACAAGGATATGGGAGGTTCCCTTAACTGTTTAATTTATTCATGGATAACTGAATAACAGTCTGTGGTTATGTTAGAGGTATGTTGGTTGGGGATGTGGAGATGTCTATACTTTTGTATGCAGATGATGCTGTGTTAAATAGATATTCTTTAATATAGTTATTGAACACCAACATAAAACATAGGGTACATAGGGTAGACAATACATGATAATGTAATACCCACCATTTTGCCAAAGTTTATAAATGATATAGCAACATTTTACATCATTAGGGAAATGGTTATATTTCTGTCAGAGAATAAATCATTCAAGTAAAACAAATCTGAGTGCTCTGAGAATTTTATATGTAAACCATTTATTAAGTGAGAGTGGATATCTCTGTAAAATGTACAGTGCATGTGGTCTCAGGGCCACAAGGGTAAAGTCTAAACATGTAAGGAATTTTCTGAAATTTCCCCTCCATGATTGCTGTTGGGAGCACATTAAAGCAAGTTAAAGATAAGGCTCTTCTGAATTTTCGAGCTGTTATTTGATATAAATATGAGGCTAGTTGTAGAAATAAAGATTAATGATTCACAGTAATCATTATCTCTAGGGGGGTGATGCTGTGTTATTAGCTAAGAACCCAAAGTATTTGCAGTATATCTTAAGACTGTATGATGCAACAAGGAGTATGGATCTGAAAATTAATGTATTAAAGACCAAGATAGCTGTGGTTTTTTGTACAGAAAAAACAGAGAAAATGGAGTGATCAATTCCAAGTTATACTTAAATGACAAAAATTAGAGCAAGTAGATAAACTGAATGCAGTTAAATTTAAGTCAAAATAAGTATGTACGCTAAAATAAGAGACAGTTTCAAGAATGAATGAGTGCTGAATGTGGATTGAACACCAAAATGATTGACTAACTGCCTTCCAGAAGGTGCTCAAAAAGAGTTCTTCTGGGGAACATTTGGGCTTTGATCCCATTTTGGTTTAGTTATAGTTTGGTTCAGTTAACTTTTTTCTATATTTTTCATGAGTTTGTGGACCTTTTATTTGTATTTATTTGTACTTATTTGTATATTTTTGTTTATTGTATTTTGTTTTTATACAATTTTAATCCTAACCCTATCTATAAACCACTGAGAATCCTTAGGGTTCATCAGTCTATCATCATCATCATCATCATCAATAATGATAATAATCATCATCATCATCTTATGGGATGCTGCTTTTAATATATTTGCAAGAATTAATGCTTGAAATTCCTTCTAAATTAATTTTCTTAATTTTTCTGCTAGTATTATAAGTACTATTCAAACCTTCCAATTTGATGTTTATATTTGTTTGGTCAAGTGGAAAGAGTGGAAAAAGTCCAGTTGCATAATTTACCTGTTTGAATGGAACTTAGGCAAGGTTGCCTTTTTATTCTTTCCAATCTAACTAAACATTGGAAAAAATAATGTAAAGGAGATTGAAAGTTTCTCTGCTCAACAGTGTGATAACTCTCCAAAAACTGAATAGAATGGGATGAAATTTAGTGCTGGAAAAAAGACAGCAAAAGAAAATTTTAATTTTAATAATCAGCTGAATCAAGAGGGCGCCTGTTGGGGAAAAACATTCTGGAAAACAATCTTGCAGTGCATCCATATGGGAAAGGTATTTGGGCAGTAGTTTAGAACATTGCTTCCATTCAAAATCCCCTTCTTCTTCCTTCCTCATCATGTGACACAGAGCAGAATTTTTGTAGCCTGCTGTGTGTTTTTCCAGTGCCCACATACACATAAACATATGGCCAATACTAGTAAAGAGTTTAGAAAAAATTCTAGAAGCTATGGTTTTGCATACTTTCATAGCTTGCTTATATGTAAAGAGCTGTTTTGAGATAATCAAGGTTACATGTATAAATGGAAAAGGAATAATTGAGTTGACTCACCTGTTAATTTCTGCTAAATGGAGATTCAGAATCAGACTAAATAAAGTCTTCTAAAATAATCGTATCATCTGCAGTATACATTGAGTGATTGTGCCATCAGATTCTGTTCCACATCTAAAATCATACTTTCTTTTACAAGCAGAATGATATGTATATTTGTCAGATGGATGACAAATCAAGTTAGAATGGCATTCATGAAATAAAAATTGCCAGAAATATTTTCAGCTATTTTACAAAATATGTATCAAATAAATCAGATTTTATTCTAGTACTTGATCCATAACAGTATATGCTGCTTTACAGAGTGGCAGGGTGGGGAAAGAATAAAAAGAATGCATCATTTTTTAAAATGAAAAATTAAAACTTTCATGGGATTTTGCCTCAACAGCAACAGTAACTGAAAACTTAAAAGAAAAACATAAGTTATTTTAACCATGAACACATTGAAGTACTACATGTATCCTTTCAGTTAAATTATGATTAATAAATATAAGAACATTGAGTATTTGATGAGTATACCTATTAATGGGTAAGAAGCTGCAGAAGTAGTGTGGAAGCTAACACTGAAATAACCTTGTTATAAAGCTTAAGGATTATTTATTTATTTATACCTAGCTAGCTAGCTAGCATTTATATGGCCACCCAATTTAATCAAGGTGACTATGGATGACTTACCAAACAGCAACAAAACTTAAAGAATACAAAACTGCAGTAAATACACCTACAAACAATAATGAAACAATAACACAGTGATCCAAACAGCAATTATACCATCATGGGGCTCCAGCACATCATGATTCAAGGACCTAGGGAAAGAGCCAGATCTTGACAGCCTTTCTAAAGGCCCACAGGGTCTTTGACCATGGACAGTTTTGAACTATGCTGGCTATAGATTTTGGCAGATCCTTGGGCGTGACTCCCTCACTGTCCCCCATAGGTCTATTTTCTTTCCATCATGGTTGCTAACTGGTGCTCCTTATCTTCCTCCTTTGTGTACCACCATCTGCTTGCTTACTAGCAGGATTGCTTTTGAGGAACAGAAAGGAGCATCTGTTGCTCCTCCATTACATCACCTAGGTAAAAAAGAAGTGGGCAAACAGCTATGTTATACAGTAGTGGCAAAAAAAAAAAAAGACCCAGGCTCACTGAGGTCTTATCAGTGGAATTGCTTCTCAGATTTTGGTTCATGGTTTGTGCTGAACTGCTGATCCTTCACCCTAGTCTCTCAAAAGAAATGAGATAGCAGCCTGATTGTAGTTTGTTTCAGACATTACTGATTAAATATAGTCATGTTTCAGATGTTACTGATTAAATATGTAAGAAAATCTTTGTATTGTTCAGAAATAAGGTGAAAATTTACATTGATATATATATTTCTTAAACGTGTATATTTTCCGTCAAATACACATTTTGAGATATTTTGAAGAACTGTGATGCACCTTCAGAGAACTGCACAACACAATGGATAATCACATTTTGATCTGTTCATTCATCTGTATACTGTGCAAAAAATTGCCATATTGTAAAACTACATCTAGTTGTCATTATGACCTGATAGATTTTGCTTTTAAAGACATATTGCCATATATGAAATTCAATACAGTATACCCACTCTTTATATGAACATTGACCTAGCTCATTATGCAAATTTCAGTTACATGTTTTTTACTCTTTCCTGTAATGACTAATTCCAGAGGGGAGGTAATTTTATTAGGTTGTTGCAGGAAATAATTCAGAATTTTGTAATACTTAATTGTGTGGTAAGATTTTGTGAACAAGATAGCAGTTTTATAGATCTTTTTAAGTAGGCTGTAGTTCATAACCAAAATTGTTATGGTAATACATTTCATAATCTTTAAGATGCCAGAGACACCTGGGGGTGGGGAGTAGATATTTATGTCTAACCTTTGACATTTTCTTAACACTTTAAGAAAGCGTTTTAGCTTCAAAAAAGATCCAAGGTGATGAATAAGAATTCAAAGTTAATTTTAATATGATAATATTTAGTATTTGGCTTGTTTTCCTTTAACGATGTGGTTGTTAGGCTGTCTTTAGATATAATCAAGCAACATATTTATTTACCCTGTGGGTTATTGTATAATTGTTAAGGAAAGAAAGGGGAAAATAGAGATTCATATCTGCCAATTTGTCTCAGTTCAGTTTCCATTTTCTACTTGAGCAAAAGTTTCATTGGATGGTGTAATTTTAATACTTAATGGCAAAGATTCTTTAAAGGGCCTTAGTAAACCAGCATGATGACTGGAAGCAAAAATCTGAAGTTCTGTGGTTAACCTAGTCTGAAGCAGCTGGTCCTCTGCTGCCCTCTGGAGGTTATCCATTATAACTGGCAGCCATCATGGTTTCACAAGAACTTTCATGTGCTGTGCTCTTTCTTACCATACCAAGCTTATATAATTCCTTTATATAAGCAGAGACAATGTTCTTGATTAATAGCAAAGTGGCTTGCTCTTTGTTATGTTATAACGTGTTTTTCTGCATATTTCTTCACTTCTGATTCCATGAGGGTACAGAATTACTTTGTAAATCATTTTTTTCCTGCGAAAAATCTTTGGGGGAGGCGGAAGAGAGGTAGGAAATAAGAAATAGATTTGTTGTTTTACTGAATCTGTTCTTCTATTTTTTTCTAACAAAAACACTGTTTCCTGCATTCCAGAGTTTGTTTGGACACTTCTATTATCCATCTTACTTTAATTTTATATATAACATCTCATATCGTGTGTATTTAAATTTATGTGTACAACTCAAAGGTATGCTAAATAGCCCCAGAACAGTACTCTTTTTTCAAAACTGTTTTTTTTTCTTCTCTGTACACAAGAAATCTATTTTAACTCTGTCCAGGTCTCTGGGCAGAGAAGATTTAAGATTCTCTGTCCACTGTTCTCTCAGTGTTTACTCGTTTTATAACAGTTATAAATGTTTATAATTGAACATAGATATTGAGATCATTTTCCTCATTGGTCACTCTAAACAATATTATTTTTGTGAAGCGTGCAAAACAATCTGAGCTTGAAATACCTGCTTGGAGTGTTTGGAGCTTGAACAAACCATCACTTTCCAGAAGTTTTGCCCTGATTTCAAGGGAAAAAAACATGATTTTATATTGGCTTTGAGATGGCACAGGTCCCATTCAGAGTTGTATTGTTTTAAGAGTCTTGTTGACTTTTTTTTCCCACCATAGCCAATAAAGTAGCTTAGGACAACATTAGGTAATAGGAGAAGGGAGTTGAGATGAGGAAAACAACAGCAGTGATTTAAGGCGGTGACCAGTAATGGCAACTACTGCTTCGGGGCCTCAGTCACTGAATAATTTGGTTTATGCACAGGCAATTTTGGATGGCTAATCCTAACTTAAGAGCCTCATAAAGACTGTTTTCATTTGTCTGTGTCCCTGTCTGGAAAATAAATTTCCTGCTTTTTGGGGAAAAAAAATCTGCTATGACATAGTGAGTTCATAGATTGTTTTGTTTGTATTTTTGTGTGCTGTAAAATAAGTTTATCCAATATGTTTTAAAACATATTTCTTGGTGGGGGAGATGGAGCTTATAGCATTTTTTGTTTTATAAATTATGTTAAGCTTGTTTTAGAGTATGTGCTATATATTTATCTGTTTTATCTCAAAGAGGCAGTTTTATCTCAAACTGTGCCACCAATTATCAACAACCGTGGGATGGTTTTCCCAGAGTTGTGGATGTGGGTGTCAGATTGCCAACTCCTATTGTATAGAATCAGTGGTAGCCACCACTTCACAAAACAATCCATTATACTCCCAAGAGTTATTTCAAAAGTGAACTGGCCAAACATGCCAGATACCTAGAAACTGGCACAGAAGTGCTCATCCTTCTACTTGACAATGTCCTACATAGAATGCCACATGCTACACATCAGCTGAAGTCACCAGCAGTGCCCTATGTAATTGGCAGAGAAGTTATTTCCAAAAGCTGCAGAAGCAGCGACTGGCTGGCCTTTTTATTGCACTCTGGCACAAAGAGAGGGATGGGCTAAGAAGAAGGGGGCTGCACAGTGATGGGTGCAGATATAACCTCTCCAAGTGCCACAAATTGATCTCCATAAAGGAATCAGTGGGTATGGAGTTGCAGCACAGCAGCTATGCTAGCTCCTCATCCCATGCCTCACATTCAAAAGAAATTATTTCCAGGATTGCCTTGAGACTTCCCAGAACAAGCCAGGGAAAGCAGAGCTGGCTATAAAGTTTGAGAGTTAAAAAGAGCATGGCCACAGCTACTGTTAGGGAACTAATAGTCCCATTGCCATGGCAAGGAAAGCTTATGGCAGAAAGCAGGCACAATCAATATGAGAAGTTGAGAGGAATACCATGCAATGAGGCCTTGCTGAGGGACTAGACCCAAGAGGAATTAAAGGAAGATGGTGTGGAAATTCTTGGCAAATGCACTGGAGTTGTAGTCTTTTGTGGGTGGCTGCAGGGTTTCTTCCTCTTCTACCATAAATATGCATCTTAAATATTCCATATGCAGCTATCATGTAAGGCTAGGTTGGGTAGGCATGGGAGTCATTAGTATCAGGGAGCACACTGGAGACATGTACCCTTATTTACAATGGTCCTTGGTTGAGATCTGAGCATAAGGAGTAGGGTGGAATTAACTATTAGGCTGCTTCTCTGGGTCTGGGTAAGGGAGAATGGGAGAAAAGGAGGTAGTTCTATAGCTCTCCAGGATACCTGACAACCACTTCTTCAGTTTTGCTTGTGGAGTTGTTTTTGGTTTTGTCTCACAGGAATGGGTAGCAGCATAGCTGGTTGTCCTCCAGCTGAATTCAATACTTTTTCCAAAGAGGTTAAAACACCTAGGAGAACTCTTTCTTACTTTGCGCATAACTGACCAGCTTATGTAAGGAGATAAACTAATGTATGGCCGTAGTAACGCTATTAAATATGTCAGTGGGAGAGGATGGTTAGCATGGGTAACTGAAAAGGGGTTAATTGACTGAATCTAACCATTTGAGGATTAAACTCAACTCCAAATAAATCCAGTCACACATGGAGTTAACTAAGCCAACTCATTCAGCTGTGCCATGGAAACACCAAAACCTGATGAACTGGATTGGTCACAGTTTTTAATTCCACTATAGGAATCGAATCAGCCATTGTATATGACTCTCTGATGCCCAGTGGCCCTAGGGCAAACAAACCACCTTTCCCCAGTCAGGCTGCTTGTAGATGCAGCTCCTGCAACTACTAACAACCAGCATTGAAAACAAATTGGAAAAAAACTCAAACCTCAAACAATAAAACATATTTCCACATCTTCCCAAAGGAAAACAAACAGTAACACACAGTTATTAAGTGTTTGCCAAGAACCTAAACATTCAGGTGTATCTTTACAAATTGCATAAGCATCTGCCAGCCTTAGCTATACCCAAGATTTATAGCCCCAACTTTTACCACTCTGGGCATCTTACAAAATGGGTTCCACTAGGCAACATTGTTTAATTGATTGAATCCCAAGATCCTGGGTATGTCAGACCACACAGAAACTGCAGGAGTTATTGTGTACAATGTTTTAAAAAATGTGTTGAGTATCCACTAGGCTTGAGATACCTATTTTACTTTACCCCTCTCTTCCACAAAATTGAGCCAGAGCCTTTGCTGGCATCACTGTCACCACCAAGCCTCCCTGAATCCCTTAAAGGCTACTCTTACCAAAAAAATATAATAATGCAGCCCCAGCTGCAAAAGATTTTCCACCTAGGCATAATGCAATAGTTGTGAATTGTGGAGGTTTTCTTGTAGTAGATTCTCTTTCCTGCATACTGTATGTAACTGCTTCCTTCAAAGGTCTCTTTGTTTTCTTTTAGGAAGAAACCCAAGACAACTGAAAAACCGAAGTCTGAGGAGAATGAGATTACGCAGAAGGGTGCCTTCATTGCCAAGTCAGGCCTTCCCTGCCTGAACTTTGAAGCTGTCTCATCTCTGAGCCCAAATCTCATCCATTCATCCCATTCACTAAGAAACCTGCACATATACACAGGGTCACCTGATTGTAAGTACAGTAGTGCCATGGGGATATCTGAGTGTAACTGCTGAGACATGGTCTGAGTTGCTTAGTGTCAACCCACCCTCTCAAAACACTGAAATATTTATCTAATTATTAGATGAAGTAAGTTTATTAATATAGTCACACCCTAATCAATTGTTTCACAACCTTGGCAACTTTAAGATGTGTGGACTTCAATTCCCAAAATTCCCCAGCCAGCCTTGGGGGTTGAAGTCCACATATCTTAAAGTTGCCAAGGTTGAGAAACACTGCCCTAATCTATAAGAAGTGAATTTCTACACTTTGAAGTGGGCCTAGGAGGAAAGAGAAATCCAGTGTGGTAGCAGAATATTGTGCATGTGGTAGTGTAAGGGGACAAAACTGGGTCACTACACTTTGCACAATTACTACCATAAGGAACTGCATTTTAAAAAAATAATGGAACCAACTAAGGAAGGCTCTACTCGTTTATTTATTTACTGTGTATATTTGTGCTGTTGCTGTCTTTAATTCCTGTTTTCCAACATTGAAGTCAAAAGAGCTAGCAGCATTCTATAATCAGTGCAGTTGCTGCAATATAATTTCAAGTTATTAAGCCAGAAATAAAATAAAATAAAATAATTGCCAGATCATATTTATTCCTAGGTTAAAAGTCATTTTTATATGAACCTCCTAAACTGATGGTGCCTACTTCAGGCTGTATGGAATTACTGTTATGTTATGGAATTGATTTAGATAGGAACCAAACAGAAGGTAAATCATATTCCCAGAATTAGATATGAGAAATATATTGCAATCATAAACTGTAGAATTCAAAAATGAATCAGTATAAACTCTTTCACTTGGATTTAATTACTCCATTTTCCCTTTTAACTTGAATTCAGAACCACAAGGAAGCTAAAACTAAATTTCAAGAATCTTAAACTTATAGTCAACTGTTTAAACTACTGGAGCTTTTATAAGTACTCTAACAAGGAAACTGCTAGATGAATTGGACATATGTGAAATCTCACTCTCACTGATAACTGGAGGTGTTGTTTCATCTCTGAAATGGTTTTAAAATGAATAATTGCAAAAGTAAAGAAAGATTAAGGCCAACCTCCAAGATCTTGCGTGTTGCTGAAACTAATTTAAGAAATTTCGGAAAGAAATAGTTTAAAGCATAATTATTATAGAATGGCAAAATAGATTTTATGAGGACTGGTAGTACATATCTGAACACTAGCTGTAGGGTAAATAAATTAAATATTTTCTTAATAATCTGAGGGATAAATCAGTACAGTATGCTGAAAATGGTCTGACCTAGGTCTCTTATATTCTTATGAATTTAATTGGGGGTGGTGGTGGAAGAGCTGTAGTTTCAGATTTGTACTGAATTAGTACCTAAAGAGACCAAATGGTTTTGGGCAAACAAAATTACCCCTAACAAGTTTCAAATTCTCAGGAAGAAAAAAAGAAGGGAACGTTATTGGTATATACGCAGATTGAATCTGAGGCATTACTCTTATACTTAAAAGAAATGTAAACAATCTGGCAGTCTACTATTTTGGGCTACAATGTATTTGATCTAAAAAGTGTAAGCATTTCACTGAGTTTGAAAGTCTTCTAATGAAAAATATAATCTAAACCGTTCCTGTCTCTGAAAACAGCAAGTAGCTCTTATTATAAATTATCAGGAAGTCACTGAAGGCAAAATATTTAATTTGGAACATATTTTATTACAGACTGCACAATGTATGTAAATTTTAAAAAATGCTGTGAAGCTGTTGCATTAGCTTGCTCTAGCAAAAATATTTTAAATTTGTTTTTGGAGCTTGAATGCGTGCTACAACAGGGACCCAATTATTCTTGCTCATTTAAATATTTTTCAGTAAATGATATACATCTTTAATCATTTATAAAATCAAAAACACTATTTCCAAAATATATATTTTAAACAATATAGAGAAGGAAGAAGTATCCAAAATCCTCTGCCAGTATACAACTTGTAATGCACTGTTTCTCCTTCACAGTCCTCAAGAAAGTAACAAAATTTAAAACTATTTTCTCAGTAGCTATTTTGCCTTTTTAAGCATTGAAAGTACAAGTAAAACAATATATGTAAACAAAAAATCCTTGGTTCCTATTAGGAAATCTGCCTGAGAATGACACTCAGCTATTTGCTGTAAGAACCTCTTCCTCCTCCTCCTAAAACTTTATCCCACTGTGTTATGTGGTATGGTACTAAAGGGCTTATGTTAAGCTGTCTGCTAAGCACTTTATTGCTATTCAGAGAAAGAAGAAAAACTTTTTTTGTTGACATTTTCTTTAACCTCATAGCATATATGTTCTCTAATTCTACACTGCATTCTCTAAAATATCTTGAGCTGTTAAGATCTCAGGCAAGCTATTTCCTATTTTACTTTTTTCCCAATTAATGGTAAATTACCTGTAATAACATCCTATTAGCCCATTTTCCCTGTATCCTAACCCAACTTAACTTTATTCCAAAATGACGGGTTCACAGCAGAAAGGACCTGTTTTTGGGCACCTGTTCTTCTACCTCTTAGAAGAGAACACAACTGGTACGTAGGCAGATTAAATCTGAGGCAGATCTCAGAGATATTCATAACCCAACGTATTTATGGCTTTATAAATATGCATCACAATTTGCATTAGAGGCAAATTGGTAGCCAGTGCATTCCCAAAGCAGAGATATTATACAGCTAGAATGGCTCTCACCCATAAGCAAGAGGTTGGCTGCATTTTATACCATCTGAAGTTTCCAAATGGTCTTCAAGGACAGCTCATGAACGGTGATTTACAGAAGTCCAGTCACAAGATGACAAGAACATGAGTGACACTTTTCTTTAAGTGATAATTTCAAAATCATGTCCAGTTCTAGAAATCTTGGCAGTTTTATTTTCCTCTTTTTTGTGTTAATTGATAGTATTACTATCAATTAATAGTAATAGAATCCATCTTTTTTACTGCTACCATATACTGGGTGACCATATTACTGAGTGGCTCATCACAACTTTAATATCTCCTTCTTGGCTAATTACTTTACAAGTTTCTATCTTATCACTGTATAAATAAAGCCAAGACTTTTTTTTTTTTTTTTTGTGGCTATAACCTACATCATTTTACACACACTTACCATGAATTTCACTAGCCTTTTTGTTCATCTAAATAATCATCTTAACTTAGTTAATTTATGAAGGTTGTTTTTTTTAATAAAAGCTGATCCAGTCAATCATTTGGGGATTCCAATTTTATGTTTTTCGATCACAAGAACTGCTTTTTTACAGTATTGCTATTTCCTGCTATCTATGCTTTAACTTTCAATCCATAAGGGTCCTATGTCTGCTAAATTCAGGAATATTTGAGGAGAGATTGTGTCGAAAACATTTTGAAAATCAAAATACACAGTGTGTTCCAGATCACTTCCATCCATAATTTGTTGGTACTTGCAAATGTTTCAATTAATGAAGGAGAATTTACTTTACCTATAGACTCCTGCATTGGGAAGGGCTTTAACTAGATGATTCCCAAGGTACCTTTCAACTTTTACATTCTGTGTTTCTGTGAAATTGTGCTGAGCATTTCTGACCTTTAAGTCAAATGCTGGCCTTGAGGCTTGCTAATCCAGATTTCTGAATCCTGGGCTATACCTGCTCATTGACCTCACTTCAGGCTATTAGCTTTATTTCATACAGTCTGTCCTCATGTTGCATCTCTGATGAGGAAACCTTATATGACATGGGAATTCAGAATACCTGGGTATTAGTAAGAAAACCTTATTTTCATACTGAGTAAAAGTATCATATCTGCAACTTCATCCATGTTTTGTTCTTTTTACATCCAGTTTTAGATTCTGTACTGACAGATTTTAAGGAAATGCAGACTTCAACAGACAAAAGTTTATTGGTCTGATTCTGTATGTGTTTAAGTATGTTACCTTCGATAATGCTTTCCACCAATTTATGTATATGTTGATTTATATGTTGGATGAGTCCAAATAAAGGCTCATGTAGCTCTCACAATTTGGAGATCCATGGTGGTCTTTTTCAGATTCTAGCAGTCACAAAATCTCAGTGTCTGTGTTTACATGGAAGGAAAGGTTTACACAAATTCCTCTACAAGAACATCTTATGCATAACAGATATGGTTTATTATTTTATGTTTTAAATTATTGTAGTCAAATTTACAGATTTTTTTATTGTGAGCCCTGCAAAGCTATTTGAATAGAAAGCTGAAACTAAAATGGAATAAAGAGACATAAATATATGAAAATAAACTGCATGAATTCCGGAATGGATTCTGCACCTTCCTAAAGCGGGATTGTAGCTTCATAATGAGCATCTGTGTCTTTGTAGTCATGAGACTTGGTCTATTTGGGAAGTTCTCTTCCTTCCAATCTAACAAAAACTGCCAGGTTACTTGCAGAAGAACAAGAAAGCCTTAAAATTACTTATATAATTTAACTCAGCCATTTTTCTGCTACTATTTTAGTATAATCAGACTTTGAGAGTTATAGTAATAATTGAAACAAATCTATAGGGGAATGAAGTCTAGAATTGAAGATAAAGTTAAATTTGTAAATTATTTTCATAATCCATGGTAATTTCAATTTAGAATTAGTTTTTCAGATCTGCTAAAAAGTCATGGGCATTAAACCTTACATAAATTAGAACAAGTAAAACAAATATTTCTACTTTACATTCAGCTTTACTCACAGAATAAATGGATTGAATCTGTATTTTAGATGCTGACTCTACAGATCCAATAGTGAAACAGATTCTTCTCCATTTTTCACTTGAGACTAACATTTCATCAAATATGTTTTGGATTTGGGTACATGTAGGAGAAAAGGCTGGGGGGAAGTCCTGTTGTGGAAAGATGTTTGATTATATAACATTAAATTTAGCCAAATATACAGAGCAAAATCTGAACTATACCATTTAGTTCTGTTCCCTGACTACATATATTAACTAGCCTTGACAGGATCCTCTGTGTGTGTAACTGATGACAAGAATAAGAGTCTATATATGTACATATATAAATCCATGCAGTTGGTACAACCAGGGTTTCCACTTGCATAAAACACATTTTAACAACTTTTACTATATACAGTGTAGAAGTCCATTTTCATCTTCAGCTGTAGATGCCAAATTTCTTAGCCAGACAGATCTCTACAGATTTGTTGAACACTTGGAGCCCAGAACAAGAGACCCCAAGAATGGTAAATCAAAATTGCCACTTTTCTGAAATCTTAGGGAAAATATAAGCATAAGCTTTTTTTTTTCTTTTTTGGAGAAATGATGCCATCATGTGGTGATTTTTATGTGTATACAAAAGCCCTTTATCGAAATAAAACTATTTAAAATGTTCCTTTATTTAAAATATTTACTGTACTAATCATATATTAAAATTTGGCACACAGATTATTTTTTAAGATTTCAGAATAAGGAAATGCTCATAACATAAATTTTTGTTTTGGAAAATTATCATAAATTATACACAAACAGAGCACAAATGCAATAAGAACTAAACCCTTGAGTAGTCCTGATTAAAATACCTTTGAAAATAACCTTCTGTGATTTATATACTTTCAATAATCCTTGTTTTTCTGCACTCTGTAAAGTTACTTCACAAGAATCTTTTGGAATGGGAAAGATTCTGGATTGCACCTGATGGAAAGTTTCAATGTAATCATTAGTTGATGTATATAAGATTATAATTTCTTGTACATTCCAACTTAAAAATAATTATTCAGCAATTAATAGTTTAAATTTTTCAAAATATAAAATTCATGATTTGGTCAGTTAATAATATCTTCATTTTTTTTCCTTTGCATGATTCCAGTTGCATAGCAGGAAGGAAATTATGAAATGTTCATTATTCCCATCCTCTTAATCTTGTTTTAAAATGGTTTACCTCTTTAAGATTGCATGCATTTGTCTTCCATGCATTCCATGTGTCTGTACTCAAGTAGGCTGCTATAATCATGTAGGCTACATATGTGGGAAGGTTGCTGTAGAAATCCTGCAAGCAGCCAGTTGTCTGTTATGGGAAAAACACAGATTTCCTGCTGATAGAGAAATGTCGTATTTTTTTACCATTTACAAAAGGTTAAAGAAAAGAATGTAATATTGAAAGTGAATAATTCTATCTTCACAGCAAGAGCAAAAAAACTTTGTATACTACAACCAAATGTGTATGTGCGTGCACACACACACTTGGTTGTTGTTTCTATATATCTCCAAAGGTGGCAATCCTATACACGTTTATTATGCAGTAATTTCCAGTAAACTAAAGGGGACTGACATTTATTTATTTGATTTCTACACTCCTGTAATTATAAGACTCTCAGCAAAACCTAAAAAAGAACATAAAGTATCCATGGCACAACAATAAAGCATCCACAGTATAAGCAATTTAGAAGTCAGACAAATCAAACATTCAGTCAAAAACTGGAGCAATATATAAAAATTCGTATGATGGCATCGTTTCATAATTAAAGTTAAAAGAAATTCATGCATCGAGAAGATCATCAGTTATCAGGTCCAACTTTCTGAAGGAAAGCTATCCTTTGATACAGAAGCCATAACAGAAATAGCACCTTCTCCTGCCATCATTCCCCTGATTTCACGGAGGTGGGGAATCGTGAGCAGCTTTTTTCCCTGAGATTTTCATATCAGACAGGTTGATTACAGGAAGCAGTCCTGAAGATACCCCAGGCCAAGACATATAAGGCTTTACAAGTTAAAATCAGTGCTTTGAAACCCTTCTGGCAGCTCTGCAGGACCCACAGTACAGATAGAGTGTGCTGTTGGCACCTAGTGCCAGTTAACAACTACTGCATTTTGAATCAACTTAGTGATCTTTAAATACAATCCCTGTAGTGCTCCTTGCAGTAATTCTAACAGGTGGTGATGATGATGTGAGTTACCATCAGGATATACTCTTGCTCAAGGTAGGCCTACAGCTGGTATACCAGATGAAACTGGATAAAGGTTTCCTAGCCATAACCTTCACTTACCAACCAACAGTAGCTATGAGTCCAGGAGAAGTATCAAACTGCAGACCTGCTCCTGAAAGCAGTACTGTTTCTTTGAGAGATCACAACAGAGCCAGCAGAAAACCTTGATGAGCAAATAGCAGCTCCATCTTGTTTGGGTTCAGTTTCACTTTCTTTCTTCCCATCCAGGCTGCCCACCTTACATTAGGGTGATAGTATAGAATCAGTTATCATCAGCATATTGATCATATTACATCTCAAACCAATATATGTCCTCTCCCAGTGACTTCATGTAAATGTTAAAAAGTAGGAGGGAAAGATCTGAATTCTCCATACTCTACAACTGAGAGGCCACCAGGTCAATTCCCTCTCTCTCAGTGGAGAGGAAAGGGCTGAGGAAAGAGCTGAGGGTCCAGAAGGATATTATGGTTGAGCAAACTGAAGGTGCAAAGAGGTCTTATAGGACCAGAAGGTGCAGTTCCCATTTAAATCCAATGAAGGTTATCAGCTAACACAATTAACGTAGTTTCTGTCCCATGCCCGAACCTGAATGAAAGGGCTCCAAATAATCCACTTCCTCTAGATTACTTAGTAGTTGCCTTCTAATCACCACCTCAACAATCTTCCCTAAAAATATACAGTTGGAGACAGGACAATCATTGATATATCCAAATCCAGGGAGGGCCTCATAAGGTTCCTTCAAAGGAGGGAACACTTTCTCTTAAGGGCAGGCACTGACCGCCTCCAGGATTCAGTAATCCACAATCCTCCTCTATCCTCTACGAGAGCCAGGAGGAATTTGCCACCATAAACAAAGCAGCTGAACAGCAGAATAAGGAAGAGAAATATAGGCGTTTCACTTTTCTTACTGTCATGGGATAGCCTTGAACTTTAGCTCATACCTGTGTTTGGTCTGTTTTGCTTGTAGATTTCTTGGAAAACATGCATTGAATTAAATCTACTGACCCAAAGTAGACACTGTTTGCAAAAAAAATAAAAGTTCCCATAGGCATCATGAAAAATTTCATAAGCATGACATATAATAACTACTGGAGGTTAATAATGCAAAAGCAGACCACATGCGATTCCTTGTTTTTATATAACTAAACAGAAACTATTGAGGTTCCCAGATATACAGACATACAACTCCAACCTAACCCAACCAGCTGGCTAATTCTAGTGGGAATCTTAGTCCCAAATATATGCAGAGCATCAAGTTAAAAAAAAAAACAACTTTTGAAATAGAAGTAATCTTCTTTTCAAAAAGAACTTTCCTTATAGTCCCTTTCAAAAATAGAATGTCAGCTGATTTGAAGAGGTACTAGCGAGCTTTTTCATCTAATGTCTGGTTTATCAAAATCCAGCATTCTGTCTTAACAAGTTTCTGAATCCACAGCCTTAGTCGTGCTTGGGAATTATAATTACTAGATTCTATGTAGCTATGAGTAACATTTCATGCTCACTCATTCAAACTGTACAATTAACTCTTCCATCATTCAGAATTCAGTACCTCCTAGTTCTTTAGCATAAAGAATCTGGCATATTGTGATATTTGTCTCCAATTTGGTATAGTACATGCATATTCCAGACTATTAATAAGTTGTAAAGAATAACAAAAACATTTTACAGACTCTTAAACCCAGGATAAAATCTCTTGTTTTGCTACAGTTCAACAAGAATGGTACATGTGCACAATCAGTGTTAAATTCAACCTTTCCCTCAGGCTTCTTGCCCATTCATTGCCTGCCTGGATAAGAATAGCCTTTGCAGTTTTACACTCTTTCATTTGTGTGCCATTTCTAAATCAACCTGCTTTCCCAACCCTTCTACAGTAGCTTCTCATGTGAGGTCCTTTGCGATTTCTAAATTCATTGAGCAAAAGAGAGCTGTTTAACAAAGGCTGCTTCAGTTCCACAGAAGCATTTCCCACTGCATTAACTAAAACGAGAATGGCAGGTCTGGGAACAGAATGAGTCAGAAATCTCCACATATACATACACACTATTCTGTAATGACAATTAGAATAATAAGAACCTGTAATTTTTTATAATATTTTTTAAAGATTATTGGTTGATTTTCTTGCTATCAAATATGGGCTAATTGATAGTTGATAATTTTGAAAGTTTTGGTCAGAAATAAGGTGCCTTTTGAACAATGTAAAAATAAGAGCACTTTAAGTTTTTTGTGTGTCAATGAGTCTTTAAGTCGATTCCCAATCATTTTCAGGTGGTAATTTTTTCTTCAAAAAGTGCCCCATCTTTTTTTTTTTTAGATTTTTTTTATCCCACCTTTATTATTTTTATAAATAACTCAAGGCAGCAGACATACCTAATACTCCTTCCTCCTCCTATTTTCCCTACAACAACAACCCTGTGGGGCGTGTTGGGCTGAGAGAGAGTGACTGGCCCAAAGTCACCCAACTGGCTTTCATGCCTAAGGGAGGACTAGAACTCACCATGCAAACTACATTAGCATAAACAAAGGCCCTTAGTAAGGCATATGTGGCATCTTCAGAAATCCTTGGCTATCACAACATGCATGTCCACACAAGCCACTTTGCTTCATTGGTGGTCCTTATGGAAGTGATGTTTGCATGGCCTGGCAACTTGAGAAAGCTTTTGAAACAGGCACACAAGCCTTCTGCTTTAACACTTAGACAGATGCTTCATTCATGCCAATACTCTTTGCAAAGCACCACTTACACTTTGCACAACCAACGTGTTAACCAGAAAACATAACAGTAATAATGACAAAGTCACATTTCCTAATGCATGAAGTGGCCTTGAATCCTAGAGTAAAGCTAATGAAAAATGTGTGACATGGTTTAATTGATCTTCAGTAGGAACCTATAATCAATTTATTAAATGATATAGGTAGATTTAAATATTGTGGAGCTATAATGCTATTTATTTAAAGATACTGAAATTGAAAGAAAGTGATTTCTTTATCACTAATTATACTGATATGTTAGTAAAATGAGAAACAAACAAAGCATTATTTAAATCAGCATTAAAATTTGTTTTACTACTGGTAACAAGTACTTTTGTTATTATTTAGACAATGTATAATTACACATTTTTCATTTTGCGTTCCTTGTGTTTAAGAGGAGAGAGAGGAAAACATACATTCTTGGATACATTTTTTGAAGAAGTTTGAGATGTGAATGTAGTTGGCACGCTTTTAAGAGAGGTCTCCAGGCTTATATATTAGTAAGCATGTGTTTTCAGTAAGCTAAGACACAAAATCCTGAATTAAACCATAATCAAATTTAGATCTATTGAGGAGGGGGGGAAATCCACATATGTATTTCAAACTCCAATCTATCTTTATGTTTTGCCTTTTCTATTGCAGGTAACAATAGTTGCAAGGGGATGACAGAGCGCATTCACAGCATCAACCTCCACAACTTCAGCAATTCTGTGCTCGAGACCCTCAACGAGCAACGCAACCGTGGCCACTTCTGTGATGTGACAGTCCGCATTCACGGGAGCATGCTGCGCGCCCACCGTTGTGTGTTGGCGGCTGGCAGCCCCTTCTTCCAAGATAAGCTGTTACTGGGCTACAGTGACATTGAAATTCCTTCTGTGGTGTCAGTCCAGTCAGTACAAAAGCTCATTGACTTCATGTACAGTGGAGTACTGCGGGTCTCACAATCAGAGGCCCTGCAAATCCTCACAGCAGCCAGTATCCTGCAGATAAAAACTGTGATTGATGAATGCACACGGATTGTCTCACAGAATGTGGGTGACATCTACCCACTGATTCAGGATTCTGCACAGGAGACACCCCGAGGAACTCCTGAATCAGCCACTTCAGGGCAGAGCAGTGATACCGAGTCTGGTTATCTGCAAAGTCATTCACAGCACAGCGTGGACAGGATCTACTCAGCTTTGTACGCATGTTCTATGCAGAATGGCAGTGGTGAGCGTTCATTCTACAGCGGAGCAGTGGTCAGCCACCATGAAACAGCACTAGGACTTTCTAGAGACCATCATATGGAAGATCCAAGCTGGATTACAAGGATCCATGAACGCTCACAGCAGATGGAGCGGTATCTTTCCACCACTCCAGAAACCACACACTGCCGGAAGCAACCACGTCCAGTTCGGATCCAAACCTTAGTGGGCAATATTCACATCAAGCAAGAGATGGAGGATGATTATGACTACTATGGACAGCAGAGAGTGCAAATTCTAGAGCGCAATGAGTCTGAAGAATGCACTGAGGATACTGATCAAGCAGAAGGCGCTGAAAGTGAGCCCAAGGGGGAAAGCTTTGATTCTGGAGTCAGTTCCTCTATTGGCACTGAACCTGATTCTGTGGAGCAGCAATTTATGACTGGCCTCGGTCGAGAAGGTCAACAAGAGCCTACCCAACCAGAACAAAATGATGTTTCTGCTGAAACCATTCAGCAGCAGCACATAGATACCAACTCTTCTTCACCAGAAAGAGGAAATGATGTTGAAAGGGACAGCGCACTAATAACTGTTTGTAACAGTACTGAAAAGGGGACTTTACAGCCTATCACTACAACTGTTGCCCAATCATTGCCAAGTACACAGCTCTACTTACGCCAGACAGAAACCCTCACCAGCAACCTGAGGATGCCATTGACCCTGACCAGCAACACACAGGTCATTGGCACAGCTGGCAATACCTATTTGCCTGCACTCTTTACTACACAGTCTGCTGGCAGTGGTCCTAAGCCTTTCCTTTTCAGCCTTCCCCAGCCCTTAGGCCAACAGACACAATTTGTAACAGTGTCCCAGCCTGGGCTTTCAACTTTTACTGCCCAACTGCCAGCCCCACAACCCCTGGCTCCGTCTGCAGGCCACAGCACAGCAGGTGGGCAGGGTGAAAAAAAGCCTTACGAGTGTACCCTCTGCAACAAGACTTTCACCGCCAAACAGAATTATGTCAAGCACATGTTTGTACATACAGGTAAGTATATGGCCACTTGACATATGTGTGAAGCTATGAACCCAGAGAGAAAAAGCATTTAAAATTATGTTGTTGATTTGGAGAGTTTTTCTCTACTGCTCTTTTAAGATGTTCATGTGATATTGAAAGCAATGACCAAAAAATGGACTCTCTCTGTTTCAGTGTTCTGTTCCACTGGAGGAATATAATGTTCTTTTGAAAATGTTGAGGGTTTTTTCCTAATATTTACTGTAATTTGATATGGTTCTAAATGGTTCCCTCTTATTCTGTTCTGTGATAGCTGATCTTCTTTGCTTTGAAATACTTTTGCACTTTCAATATATCCTCCCTAAATATATTTGCAAGGCTAAACATACTCATTACCTTTTGTCATCTAAGTAGTCTTGCTGTTTTTTGCTAATTTTTAGAAATGTTGGAAACCAGAACTGAATCAAATATTGTAATGGAGTCCTGGATGGGGTTAGAGGGACTGTAGAGAAGTGCATTGTTCTGGAGTTTGAATGTGATTCTCAAAATAACCTAAAATTATATTAACTTTCCACACGATAGTTTTATGTCACAGAGCAGTTATTTTTATTAACTCTTGACCTGACATTCTCTCAGCTGTACATATCCACCTAATTCTGCATTCCACTTTGAACTTGTGGTTTTTCTTTTACCACCCATCTAATCTTTGAAATTACTAAGATCATTTTGAATGTGCAATTTGTTCTGCTAGTGTTTAAAATCACTACCAATTATGTTTTGTATCATAAGCAAAATTTATATTTATAAACTCAATTTCTTTAATCTTCTGAGGCTACACTAGTGTTCCGTGAATTTTAATTGTTCCTAAATGACCTATCTGCCTTCTATAGTATATGCTGTCTACTGTTATCTCACTTTCTTCCCTTCTCCCCCTCCAATTCTTCCTTCACTCAGTAATCCATAAAAACATTTCTTGTGTAGACCATAGCAACTGTTCCTTCCTGCTCTGCAGAAAGTTCTCCCCTTTTATCATATGACAAAATGAATGAGAGGTAGTCAGGCAAGTTCTAAAGTTTGCTAGTATTATTGTGCATATTGTAAAAGAATCCAGGCAAGTTGCTCTGTACTTGCAGAGTTGGTGAGACAAATTAACTCATCTTTATTGATCAGAGCTAGAATTCCTAATTAAAGAACAAGGAAGGCAATGATTGATATCCACAACAGGTCATGCAGACACAAGACCCCTTCTACTCATCTGACCCAATAACACTATAGGGATTGAATCCAACTTGGAAGCTGATCCAGGTCAAGACACTCCTGCTACAGAGAAAACACATCAAAAGTAGTTTTGCAGCATTCCTTCTAAAACTGAAAGGCAAGGAGATTTTCCACTGATGAAATGCAGTTAAAGCCATTATTCCCACCCCACCCCATGATTTTTGCTTGCTCTGAGAGATGAGTTTGCTTCATCCCCTACATAGTGACCATTACTAGGCATGCATATACAACCCTAAGAAAGTTTTTTTATATAAAGCAGTATAGAATTGCAGTGTTAGATGAATGAGGTAAAAAGTCAGGGTATGGTACCATGAATGCATCACATTTTTTTTCCTTCTAAATTGAGTTCTTTGTTCAGTTTCTAAATAGAATTTTATGGTGAAATATTCTGAGCACCCAAAATGAAGGATTTTGTCTTTCAAAAAAATGGTTTCATCATGCAGTCTAAATAAAAATAAATAATGGAATATACTTTTTTTCAGGTTTTATGAAAAGAAGGTTTTTGGTGATAGAGCTTTGAAATAGTATCTGATAAATGGGCTCTAATTTATAGAAATTCAAGGTACCAAAAATAAAAATAGCATCTGGTGCCACAAAATTCTAGTTTCCTGCAAATCATGGTGGTCTTTCATAGGAAAGAAATTAGAATATTTGCTGTACAAAAGCAATGCCTTCCGTAGTATAAATGATGTAAACTAAATTTGCAGGAGAAAATAGATTTATCTTTAAAATCATAAAGGAAAAAAAAACGATGACATTAATACAGATTAGATGTTTGTAAACAATTATTCAGCACTGGATTCCTTCTCATTTCCTTGTTAGCTTCATAGCTGGCTATTTCTAAAGCTAGATAGAAAATCCTGATCTTAGAAAGGACCCAAAAGGCGAGTGGACTAGAGGGGGAATAGACAAGGCATCTGAAGAACCCTTAACAGTCTGAGATTTCTTTCACCTCCACAGTCCACCGACAGTCCATAGAAACATTTCATAAAATGATAGAATGTGAACATTAGAAAAGTCAGTGGAAATCATCCTGTCTTGCCCAGAACAAGAATCTACTACTGTAGGATGTGTTTAAATACCTCCAGTAATGGGGAGTTAGTTCCATTGTTGAACAGGTCTTACCACTAAGAAATTTTTCCTAGTGTCCAATTAAAATCTTCCTCCTTGTAATTTAAATCCATTGCTCGTGCCTTCTAGAACAAAAAAGAACAAGTCTACCCTATCTTCTACCTTTCATTGATCTTTTAATGCTATTTGTTTGAATTTGTACTTTTTATTAGTTTGTATAATAAAATTAATAATAAGTTAATATTATAATATTTCTAATTTTCTATATAATAAAAACACATGCAGGTAGTCCTTGAGTTATGACTGAAATTGGGACTGGGATTTCCATCACTAAGAGATGTGGTCATAAAGCATAACGTCTTGTGACCGTATCACTTAGCAACGGCAATCCAGGCAGTCCCGGTTGTCGTAACCCAAGACATGTGGGCTGTTATGCAGGAAGTGGAGGGAGTCCCAGTTAAGGAGAATGGGGGTGCCACAGAGGTTTAGGAGAAGCCCTGGGAGGCCCAGCCTTGTACAAGTCGGGGGAGGGGGTGCTTGGTGCAGCGTGAGCTCAGGCTGGGGAATGAGGGTGCAGGGTGCATGAGATCACAGGGGAAAGAGGGTATGGGGTGCATGTGTGCAAGCGCAGGGAAACCAAGAAAAGAGAGTGTAGGTGTGTGCAATTGCAGGGAGTCTGTGGAAAGAGAGTGCAGGGTGTGTGCAAGCAAAAGGGGGGAAGGAGGTGGTGGTGCATGCGATGAAGAAAGTCTGGGGAGACTTACCCCAGTGACTTGCAACCTTCCTTGCTGGCCTCCCATTGACTTTGCTTGGGGGAAGTCAGCAAGGAAGGACACAAATGGCGATCACGTGACTGCAGGATGCTGCAACTGGTTGGTAGTGCGAGTTGGTTGCCAGGCACCTGAATTTTGTTCATGTGACAGTGGGGGGGCTACAGGCCAGAACTTCAAGGACTGGTTGTAAGTCCCTTCATTCAACACTGTTGTAACTTTGAACAGTCACTGAAAGAATGATCATAACTCGAGGACTACTTGTATATAAATTTATAGGCAGTAGCAGTAGTTTCCTAGATTTATATTCCTATGTTTCTCAGTTTAAAAATGTAAAGAAGTCAAATGTTAATAAGTCAACCATTATCAGGGGAGTCCATCTCAAATCAGGATTCTTGTAATATAGTAATCTTACAGCATTGTTATCAAAAGTCTGGAGAAAAATAGCTTCCTTAGCTCTTTTAGTTGAAAAAATAAAATCCTCAGTCTGCTAAAAGTAAATCAAGACTAAATTCATTATCAAACCCCACTTAATTCTTTTACTGACAGTAATATGTATATGTTTATTAAGCTAGAATTAGTATTCTAAATGGAAATTAATATTTAAATTGTGAAATTGTTGCAATTACTGCTACCAAAGTTTTACACAAAAAGTATATTTATTGCCATGCTGATCATCAGTAATACCTTTTAATATTGGCAGATGCCTTTATTTTTATCCATTGAGCTAAATAAATGATACAGCTGAGAGTGATTCAGAGTTGTTCAATTCTACTGGATCAACAGAAGTTTGCTTTTTAATAGAAGTAACATTCCTGATGGTTGTATACAATACTCTTCCCTCCCATCCCACACCCAAAAAAGAAGTAGTGATAATTTCATGCATCTATTTTGTTTGGTTAATTTGCTCAGCCAAAAAGGTCAAAGCTGTCCCCCCCCCCCCCCGCATTTCAGACAATTTTTTCATGTCCTTAGGATGCACTTTTTTTTTTATCCTCACTCAGTCGTTACCGACTCTGCGGTGACTGCCTGGGCGAGTCCTTGCAGTTTTCAAGGCAAGGTGTTTCAGAAGTGGTTTGCCAGTGCCTCCTTCCTAGAGCAGAGCCCAGCTGGCGAGCACAGGAGGCAGGGTTTCCACTGCTTTGCGCCTTTTTCGGGCGTGCGCGGCTTCCGCGCTACTGGCAACTGCTCCCGACTCCTTTTGCAAGGCGCTGCCAGCATTTTTCCTCTCACCATTGTGAGAGTACTCATTTATCTACTCATGTAAGTTTTTGATCTGCTGGGTTGACAGGAGCTGGGGAGGAAGCAGGAGCTCACTCTGCTGCGCAAAAGCTGGGCTCGAACCGCTGAAGTGTTGACCATTTCTGGCCAGCAATTTTCAGCATCATTAAGTCGCTGCGCCACCGCATCCTCCTTAAGATGCACTAGCTAGTCAAAATAACTGGTGACTGCTCCTGACCTGCTCAAAAGTTGCTTATCCTCAAAGCAGAAAGCAAGTCATTGATAGTAAATTATCAGTGTTCTGGCTCCCATTCATCACTATTCTGGCAGAGAGATCCTTGCATAGTATAAAAAAGTATCACTGGTCTAAAATGTGCAGATATGATGGTAGCAAAAAAGTAAGATCTTATTTCTGCCCTCATAACCTTAATATATGTCTTCAAACTAACATGATTTCAGTCTATTTCAAGTTTTTCTCCATCAATGTTCTACTCATTAGGCTTCCTGTTTTGTGACTTTCAACTTGATGTTAAACCAGGAAGCCATTATAGCTCTAACTGGGGGCAGAAAGCATTTAGGAGTGGAAGTGTTAACTTCCAGAATATTTCTGTTCTCCAATGATTAGCCTAGGCATTAGTCCTGATGAGTGAGATGAGAAATCATTCTGTTCCATCAGAGGCAAATATTTGAAGAGTTCCCTTACGCTATGGAGGTCCAGTCCACCAACTAGCCAAAAACTCTCCAGCAATAGTAATGTATAATTCCTTCATCTACAGGGTATCAACCTAAGATAAACAAAATACCTTCATTTATAACGTATAAAGACATACGTTAGCCTCGTAAGTTTAAATAGCCGTAATTTGATGGGTTGCAGGGGCGGAGGAAGCTATACAGTTTTTATATAAGATTATTAAAAGTTGTTTCCTTTAAGATGGGGGCTACATGTGGTCCCATAACTCTTCTGTTGCCTCTCAGCCCCTAGAACTGGAACCAAATGTTTTGGTCTTTTGTGTGTGTATGCACACACGCTTTGGGACCTAAAGGAATAAAGTGGGTTTCAGCCCTTAAAATTTCTCCCCAAAATGCAATCCTCAAAAATGAGTCCAATCTGTTACAAAGGGGCAGTACGTTATTCTATTAGGGGAAAATGAGTGCCTTTCAATGTCAACTCTGGTGACATCATGGCATCACCAACCAACTCCTTAAGTCCTTGAAGCTCAAAAAAGTTAAAACGTAGAATCTGTTGACAAGAAAGTTTCCTATCTATCCTTTCAGATGAGTACTGTACTACAACTTCAGTCGTTTGCTTATGCTTTCCCATTGTTCTCTGTTGGACTGATTCAGAGACATCAATTCTTTAGGGATACAAAATGTGACTTTGTGAAAGCAAACTATTATAATATTGCCATCTCTATTTTCAATATTGTTTCTTATTGTCTCTAACATGCTGTTGGCCTTTTTTACAGTGGATGCACATTGCGTTGACACCTTCACTGAACTGTTTACCATCACTCCAAGATTTCTTTCCTCATCAGTCACTGCTATCTTAGATCCCATTCGTTTGTATGAGTATTTAGGTTTTTGGCACTAATGTGCATCACTTTTTACTTTTTCATATTGAACAACATCTGTCATTTTGATGCCCACTCCCTAATGGGCAAAGATCCTTTTAGAGCTCTTTGTAGTTCTTTATAGTTTTTATCACTCTGAACAATTTAGTGTCATTAGAAAACTTGGTATTCAACTAGTCATGCCTGATTCCAGATCATTTATAAATATGTTAAAAAGCACTGGTTCTAAGAGAGAACCCTGGGGCACCCCACTAATTACATCCCTCCATTGTGAGAAGCGTCCACTTAGTTCTACTATTCGTTTTCTATTCTTTAACCAATTTCTTATCCACAAGAGGACTTGCCATTTTATTCCATGGCCTTTAAGCTTATTGAGAAGTCTTTGATCTGGTATTTTATCAAAGGTGTTTTGAAAATTTAAGTACATTATTATGTACTTAGATTGTATATTATGTCTACTGGCTCATCCTTATCCACATGTTTATTAACACCCTGAAAATTTCTAATAGGTTGGTTAGACAAGAGCCTTCCCTTAGTGAAGCCATATTGGGTATCCATGAGCAAGGCCTCTGTCTCCAAATGTTTGATATTTTATCTTTCCAGGAACAGATGTTAAACTGTCAGGCCTATAATTTCCTGGATTTCCCTGTGAGCCTTCTTAAAAATTGGAATTATATTGGCCACCTTCCAGTCCTCAACCACAGAGGCTAAGTGTAGAGACAGGTTACATATTTCAGTTAAAAGGTCCACAGTCCCAGCTTTAAGCTCCTTAATAATCCTTGGGTGGCTGCCATCAGGATCTGGTGATTTGTTCCTGTTCAATTTGTCAATAAAGACCAGCACTTCTTCTCTTGTCACTATTATATGGCTTAGTTTATTTGATTCCCTTCCTGAGACAGGGCCATCAGTTGTCTGGGGTGGGCCAATCTAATAGGCCCAGCCTCCCTGCAGAGGGGAGTGGTGCCAGAGAACTGGAGGCTCACCAGGGAGTGATTTGACCATGATAGGGGAGAAACCAATATCTCCCCCAAATCCAAAATACCCTGCCACTGCTCCAACAGAAAAACCAGGTCAGGGGTATGACTGCTATTATGCGTCAGGCCCTGGATGACTTGGAACAGGCCCGTGGCTGTCATGGTGCCCATGAACTCCCAAGCTACCTCAGATCCCGCCCCCAGAGAAGACAAGTTAAAGTCCCCCAAGACCATAAGACTGAGGAACTCCACTGCCAACCTGGCCACGGAGTCAAGAAGCTTAGGCAGGGAGGTTGCTATGGAGCAGGGAGGCTAGTACAGTAGCAACAGTCCCAACTGATCCCTCTTAGAGCCCTTAACAAACAAGGTCTCACACCCAGCAATCTGATGAGTAGTGCCCCTGGATGCCTCCCAAACATCTCAGAGGACCACCGCCACCCCACCACACCTACCCTAGGGTCTTGGCTGGTGACACACCTAGAACCCAGGTGGGCACATCTCAGAAAGAGGAACCCCTCCATCCTGTTCCAGCCAGGCCTTGGTAATACATGCCAGGTCAGCCTTCTCATTGACAATCAAGTCATGAATGAGGGTGGCCTTATTGCAAACTGACCTGGTGTTCATAGCAGCAGCCAACAACACAGGACCTTGAAGGTCTGTCATCCATGGCCTGGGAATGAGCTTCAGGAGCTGGAACATGCCACAGGAACAATATACCTGTGGCAAGGTCTCCAAGAGTGGTCTGCCCCCGTTTCCTGTCATATCTTCCCATACCTATCACTAATGGGATGTTATAGCCTGCCCCCATCCCTTCAGAGCCTTCCCCCTCCCCTGTTCATATCCCTTTGGATCTAAAAACTGAACTAAAATTTCAGAAACTATCAATTAAGTAGAAACCCATTAAGTTTCTTTAGATATATATTGCTTAATATATCTAATCTAAATAATAATTGCAACTGTTGTTTGGCTTATTTTGAAAAATAACCCCTATAAAGAAAAAGATGAACTAAAATGTAAGATCTTACTACTGTCAATATGGATGAAGACTGTTTGTATCATAGTCAGGCACTGGATTATTTCTTCCCTGTATTTATCACAGGAAAATACGTAACTAATATTTTATCTGTCAGGCAAACAATCCAGCTCCTTAAACTTATAAGTTCTGTTTTTAAATAATCAGATTGTTAGATAAATTTTTAACAATATTTGTCAATCACCTTTATTTTTAATCTAAATACCTGATAGAAGATAGTGTTTATTAATGTTATTGTTGAAACCACAAAATACTTGCCTATCCACTTCTGCATATAGTTAGCCAAAATAGTCCCCAGCTGGGAGTGCAGTTTTTCCCCAAAACAGATCATTCATTCATTCATTCAATGTATATAGCTACCCAGTTCACATTTACACCTCACATTTACTATTATTTACTAGGGACCCAAAATAGAGATTCAATCTAGTGGTTTGCTATGGCAATAGCGCATTACCATACCAAATCTTTTCAGTATTTCTCTCTTACTGGCTTCCAACCATTATCAGGCATTATTCTCATTTTGGAGTTGTATCGAATGTCCAGTGTTTATTAGCTCTTGTGTGACAAAAGCTGACAGCTGTTTAGTTCTCATCCTTCATTGTGAGAATTCACCAAGATTCAGGGTTAAAGAACTTTGTGTCAAGGCAGGATAAATATGTAGAAAATCAGTTAAATTTGCATCATTCCCTTTTTTTTCTGTCAGTCTGATCTGTGTCATTCACACTGATGAAGATGACATTTATTCTGAAAAAGAATGTCAAACCTTTCAACTACTACCATCCGCATCCTGCATTGCTAACATTGTCTCTTTGCATCATACATAAGGAGCTCTATGCCTCTACTGAAGCTTCATTGGGAGCCTTCTTTAGCATTTCCTGATTTTGGCAGGAAATCTGTCTGTACTGCATGTGTTCAAAGGCAATTATTTGCTTTCCTTTTAGTATCTTTCCAACAATTCTAGCAATCGCATTATAGGAATTTGGTTTGTACTTTCTTGCTGTGAGGCTGCAGATTAGTCGTCCTTTTATTATTCTCAAGTTTGTTTACAATTGTCATCAAGATTCACAGACTTTGCCTGCAAGGGAGAGTGAAGCATGGGCATTTGTACGTGTGAGTGGTTCTGTGGGAGTGACTCTGATGGTTCTGTACCTTCAGCTTTCACCAACAGTGCTCCAACATTCTCAAGCATTGAAATTATTCCTTCTTATATATCTTGTGCAAAAAATCTAGGAAGGTCAAGAAGGCAGGGTGGATATGGCCATTGCACTGAACTCAGAGAGAGAGAGAGAGGCTTGATGTGAATAGAAATTGATGAGGACTTTAATTCAGTTCAAAGCATAGAGGTCTCAGCAGTTGCATCTCATGGCTGCGATAATAATTCCATTACCTTCTAATAAGATTGGTGATATAAAACTGCCAGATAGGTATGGGTTCAGCATTATAAAGACTTTATAGACTTCTTACAAAGTAGAGATCAACAAATGAGGCCCTGAAGAAGAGCATTCTTCAGAATCAGAACATGAGACATTGAAATTCCATATTTTTCATCCCTAGTTCCATAGGATTGTTCTGTCTGTTCTTCATCTGAGGATGCCAAAGCATACAAAACAATTCTTGTGCTTAGAAAAAGTTTTGCCTTCAGGTTAGCTTATATCTTCTTCGATGGATGACCCAGTTCACATTGATGCACATGAATCAGTAACATTACTGGCACTTACTTACTTACAGTACTTACTTACTTGACACCACCCAACTGCAATCAACTCTGGGCAGCTCACAGCATAAAACAAATCTACAAAATGTGATCAAAAAAATAAAACATATAGCAATAGCAAGATGGTGAATCCTGTTAGCAACAAGCGTATCATGCACCCAAGAAGGGGGTCCAATATCCTAGGCAAATCCTGGCAGAAGAGACAGGTCTTTAAGGCCCCCTGAAATGCTATCAGAGCAGAAGCTACCTGGATTTCTGGGGAAACCTCATTCCAGAGGGCAGGCACCATGATAGAGAAAGCACACTTATGGGGTCCCAATAGATGACAGTGTTTAATCGAAGGTGGCTGAGCCAACACCACAGCAAATAAGCAGTTCCTCAAGTAACCAGGCCTTTACTTAAGTATGATAAAGACTTGTGGCAAAAGCTGGCTTTGATGTCATCTACCTTTAGGAAAGTAAAAATATTATACAGGAGGAAAATTCTTACTTGATTTCCATGATAGTTGTGGCATTGCAAGACAAATCAAGTGCATAGTTCCATGCCATGTAGTATCAGTTACCAAGGAGGGGGAATGCTATATAAATGAGTTTCACTGCCTGTTCTCTACAGTCTGGTATTTAGTCCATGCTCCTGGGCTTTGTTAAGCTTTAGCTACTTGGTGTCCAGACCAAGTTGATGCCCAGTTTGGCAGAGCAGTGATGCTCTCAGTCTTGGACTAGAGCATTTCCCCACCACCATCAGGTAAGCATAGAGGAGGAGGAGGAGAGAGGTCCTGTCTAGATTAGGGGACATAGTGTAGTTTTCTAATTTTTTTTTTTAATGCCATGCTATACTGTACAGCTTTGTGCTACTAGCGCATGTTGATGTGTTAGTCAAGTGGGGCTTTGTAACAAATTTATATGTGGATAATGTATTTGCGTGTTTGCTTATAAATAGAGTGCTTCTATGTAACATTACTAAAACTAGTAGTTGATATTCATTTAAATGGATCAAAATTCATTTCTGGGTGTATAAAAAAGAGAAGTTCAGCACCTCAAAACACTTTTGCTAAACTATGCATTTACATACCTAGTATAACAGTATACTGTATAACTGGAACAATGTGTTACAGGAGAATTTCACTGGCATTTTTTTCCTAATTAGCTGTTAATTTTTTTTTTCTTCTCTCTCCTTCTTGTGTTTCCATTTGTGATCACTGTGCAGGTGAGAAGCCCCACCAATGCAGCATTTGTTGGCGATCCTTCTCCCTAAAGGATTACCTAATCAAACACATGGTGACTCACACTGGTGTCAGAGCGTACCAATGCAGTATCTGTAATAAGCGTTTTACACAGAAGAGTTCCCTAAATGTGCATATGCGGCTCCACCGTGGGGAGAAATCCTATGAATGCTACATTTGCAAGAAAAAGTTTTCACACAAGACCCTGCTTGAAAGACATGTGGCTCTACATAGTGCCACAAATGGAACATCTAGCACAACAAGCACTGGTGCAAGGGCACTTCCAGCTGGAGTGATGGCCTGCACAGAGGGAACCACCTATGTTTGCTCTGTCTGCCCAGCTAAGTTTGACCAAATTGAGCACTTCAATGACCACATGAGGCTGCATGTTTCCGATGGGTAAATAATATCTATTCTGTTATGAACAACAACAAAGCCCAAACAGAGAAACAACAAGAAGCTATGGCACTAGATTTTTTTTTCATTTTTCATTTTTAGTTTGTTTATTTTCATTTTTGTACTACATGATGAACTGTTTTTTGCCTGCTGGTACATTACATTTCTGGAAGCTGGATGAATAGTAATTATCTCAGCCTTCCTTTGATGGTGGCCTTAAGGCCAGATAGTGCTTCAGGAGATCTACTGGTTGGATCTCTAGCTACTGGCCTCTAAATACAACCCTTCTTTACTACAAAAAAAAAAAAAACCTTAAAAAAATTGTCACTTGTGAAGAGCACTACAAAAAAACAACAAAGAGAAATATGTTATGAAATCTACAAGGCCTACTGTCGTAAGTACACCGCTTGCAGTGTTTCAATGGACAGATTCACAATTCTGACCGCTTTGGACTTCACAGTATCCAGTTAAAACTGTGGAATAGAAACATAAAATTGATCAACAACACAGAAAATGGGCCCTATTGGTTTCCACCATTAGTCTTGCTATCATAAAAGGGCTGTGGAGAATGGCAAGGGAGTTTGGGTTGGATGGTGTGGAGTCCCTGCAGGATGGGGAAGGAGAATAATAGATTCCTCTTGTGGATTCGGTTCCATTCCACACATTCAGATTCATAACCCCAACTTCTTTCTCCCCCACTAACACCAATACCATATTTCATCAGACTTTAGGAACAATAAGTAAGAATTAGGTGAACAAAAGTAACTTTTCTGCAATTTACACATTGTCTTTGCTGAGCATAGGGCAAACTTGGCCAATCTGGCACCCTCCAGGTCTGCTAGCACTGCAACTCCCAGATTTCTAGATGGGAACTGCAAATACAACAAATCTGGAAGTGCAAGACTAAGGAGGGATGACACAGAGCCTCAGCCAAATAGTGGGACTTTTGCAAATGTCAAAGAGTAATAGCAAAAGGAAAAGATCAAGAGTTTTTTTCACCTACCATTCTAGGTATAAGGAAAGGATTACTTCCTAAAATCTTTGGGGATAAAATAAAAAAGGCTGCATCGAGCCCTATCCATGCGAAGAGAAGTAAAGTAATAGACGAGTGGAAAAAACTAAAAAGAGTTCTCAAGATTTTTTTTTAATTCAGTTTTTTTAGGGGGACAGAAGTGGTGTTTACCAGATAGAATGCTGATTTTTTAAAAGAAATATATATTTACTTCAGTATTTCTGTACAAAAACAGAAGGAAGGAAGAGTGTAACTTTTTAACATAATTTTTCTTTTTTCTTTTGTTTTGCATACACTGCCACTAATATCTGCCCAGTTATATAACTGAATGTGTGTATACACACACATACACACCTTAAAGACTGTTAAGGTTAGGTGTCCTACTTTCATATAGCAAGGGGGTAAAAGATGAGGTGGTCCTGATATTTCTTTCTGATAATAGAAATATGTGTCAACATATTTTCTGTTGTTTTCTTTATGCTTTTATTACTTTGAGAATAGCACCTTGAAAAATGAGTGATAATATATATGGTATCTTCCACCATATTCTGTCCATATTGTAGTGTCACTTGAAAAGCTGTTCTGAACTCAGATTATTTTCTAAGACTTTTAATTAAGTTCCATCTAAAGTTTAAATGAAATATAGTTTCAGAAGGAAGTGTTTTAACACTATTTATACTATTGGAATGATAAAATATTATTTTGTTTATAGTTTCTGGAAGTACCTAGAAAAAGGGCATTTCTTTATTTAAAGAATCACTTGTGGAGATTGGTTTTATAAAATATTTTTATCCTGCCTGAAATATAGATCAAATCTCTCATTTACTTAAATGCTAAACCTTCCTTTTTCTTATAAAAGTACAGATAATTTTCCCTATCTTCATCTGCAAAAACATTAAAGATAAGAGCCACGCTTTGCAATCTCTACTTCAAAAATAGAGTAAGTCATTCAGGATTAATTATAAGTTTTTGTTAATCGCTACTCCCCTTCTTAGAGGATGTTGAGAATTTATCACCTTAAACAGTACTTTTTATGTACCTATTTACATTGGGTTAATGTCTAGCAAATATAGTAAGTTTTCCTGTGTATCATGGTACATAATTTCTAGTCCAGACAAAAATGATCTGAAAATAATATGCAAATGGAGAGTCAAGGAGAACACATTTATGTAGATTTTAAATGTATCTCTGTTTCAACTAAATCTTCTGAGGTTGCATTCCTATGCACACTTATGTGGGGAAAAAGTACAGTAGAAATCAATGGAAATAACTTGTATAAAGTGTTCAGGAACAGGATGCTAGATTTACTAATGTCTGTGGCTTTTGTGAGACACTCCTCCATGCTGAACATCATTTCATTTGACATTTAAATGTTGGCAACGTAGGTCACAACTATTATATAGCACAACCTTATTCATGTCTATTCTGAGGTAAGTCCCACTGAATTCTGGGGGATTTATTCTCAGCCAAGCATATACAGGATTGGGATCTTAAATATTTGTAAGTTAGGTAAGCTAAAGTAATTCCTCAATGTATTATAAATGACTTAGGCAATATGGGCACATTTTTAGACTAACAATTGCTACAATCCTCATAATTTTTTAAAAACTAAACTATGTTTCAACAAGTTAAAATTATTATGAGCACAAATTAAAGAAGGTAGAAAATGTTCATGCATAATTTAGATACCATCCTAATCATCAATCCAGAAAGATAATTTTTTGAACATAAACAAATTAACCAGAAGAAAGTTCTATAGATTTGAGTGTAAATTAATTCCACATAATTCTACTGATTAAGTAAAGGGATGCACATATGGAACAGTCATTTTAAGTTAATAATACTCATTAGTATAGGAACTTCATCCCATTTTCTGAATTTGGAAAAAAGTAAAGTACAAAATATTAACTTGTTACAATAATTCACAAACAATAATTTCATCAGAAATAATATTAAAAAGCAGAAGAGAAGACAGAAACTGGATAAAGAATATGACAGTATCTTTTGAATATGACATATTTTTATTAACTATTGAGAATCAGTCAAGAATTTAAGTTTGATCTCTTTAAGCAATAACTTGATTTTATATAGCCCATTTGCCAGATGAATGTTAGGGACCAATTAATTACCAATAATAGAAACAATTAATAGTTTGATTCAGTTGTCAAAAGTTGGAGAGTTGTGAGACCTGAAATGGCCAAACACTAACAAGAAAAAAAGTGGAGAAAACCTTAGTGCAGAAGCAAAATTCATAACAAAATCTGCAATTAAAAACATGCTTATTCTTTTAAAAAACCAGTTTTTAAATATGATTAATTTAGATCTAGTTGCTTGCTGTTCATTGGAAATGAATATTGTCTCAAAACAAAATAAGTTTTGTTCGGTGAAGAAAAGGTATAGATCACCTTCCCTCATTCACCCAAAATAATATACTCTATGCAGAAAATCCTTGTTGCTCACACAGGTCTCCAGATGCTATACATGCACCATGTATTAGTTTAGGAGAATGTAGAAAACTGGGACACTCGCATCAGTCCTTCTGCAAGCATTTGTACTTGAGGCTGAAGAACTAAGATTTGTGAAATTTAGATCAAGTGACAAATTATCTAAACCAAGATTTTTATTTGTAGTTCTAAGATATAAATAATTTGGGGGAAACCATTTACTCTGCTGCAATTACAGTTTTGGTGATCTGTCATTTCATGAAAAAAATATTGCAGTTTTCATTGTACGGTGTCTTAAAAAGGTGATTTTTCAGCATTAGCTATGTTACTGCTTTTTAAATTTCTTGCTCCTGGTTTCTATTTAGGTCTCTTTTCTAAAGCTACAGCTGTTTTATTTAATTTTGATAAGTAGCATTTATGCATGGATACAATTTCAGTTTTGTGAAATAAAATCCAAAGGTTCTTCAGTGAATGAAAAGCTATAATCATGTGCAGAAAATTCCTAAATAATAGATAAAATTATCCCTACCCCGCCCATCCATATTGAACCCAATTAATCAGCCAATTAATCAGATAATTAATTTTTACTCAGTGATGTACTGTTCAGGCCACTAATTATTTTGATTCTTTCCATACATTTTCTGTACTTTTTTTTATTCTTGCAGTGATGAGTACTATATTTCAAAGAAATGCAGCAAAACTTCAAAATGTGTGGCTTTATTGGATTTTTATTAAAAAAAAGTATTCAGATATTTTAATTTTCATATTATATAACTACATTGTATCCTCACCACGGTCACAGCCCAATGTGGGCCCAATTTTTTCCAGTATGGCTAAATACCTGCTCTGAATTAGTTTATAGCTCATATAAATCCTTATAGTGTAATTGGAAATATAGGCATTATCCAGATGGTTTTCTAATATTTTTACTTTACTTTAAAAGCATTATTCTGTATAGCCAAAGGTCACTACAGTCCAAAAAGCCTATAATTTCATAACCCCAATGAATTCTACAAGAATATTAATATATTTATTTATGTTTAATGTTTCAGGTATATTTGCACTGAACTTAATTGAACTTCCATTTCTTTAATTTTAAATTAAAATGTTCAGTAAGAAACATGAAAATAGTCTTCATTTTTATATTGTTTAAAATGTTTGCACTGAAAGCTTTTTATTTATAAAGAATAGAAGGGTTCAAAACATTGTTTTTGAAAGAAGAGGAGGAACACATTTGCTTGCATTTTGTTATTATTTCCATAATTTCTTATTTGCAGGTAGTTGAGTTACATAAAAAATGATATAGGGCAGTGCAAGGTTCTGGTCTTATATAGTCTGTATAGTGGCAATTCTTTTTTCACCTTTTTGAATGTGTGGAAAAGTGAGTTCTGGATTTTTAGCTATATCTTGTCTGAATATATGCACATCTCCTTTTCAGGGCAGGTAACATGCCTTGAAGACAGAAGTGCTAGTTATTCATGCACAACTATTTGCCTCATATTTTAATGTGTAAAACGTTTATTAGTCATCCTAAACCACAGGAAACTGTATCTGGTAGATTTGTGGGGTTCGGTATATCTATTGTAGTTAATCAGAACTCTTACTGAATTAGAGATTCTGTGGTTCACTGAATGGTTTAATGAGCTCAGCAAAATATTAGCAAGGTGCCATTTGATTTATGTAAGACAGAATACTAAATCTGTGTATCTAGTGCTCACTAAATGTATTTGGATTTTAGCATTCAAATTACGGTATGAAATAAGGTCACAACATGTTTGGTAGAAAAGCTGGAATTAATAAATTATTTCTACATATATTTAATTTAAACATAGTGGCTGAAATTCATAACTAGAAAATAACATTTGAGGTCACCATTGTAAAGTTAATAATGGGCAAGCTTATCCAAAGATAATAAAAAAATGACCATCTGAAGCTAGGAAACATACATTTCATCCACATCCAAGCCCCAGCTCTTATGCTCACAAGTGTCATTAGACTTCAGAGGTCCTCTCCTTCCCAAGGCCACTTTATTACTGAGATAGATGCCAAAAGTGTATCCCATGCAACTTCCACCACCCCTTTGCTGTCCCTGTAACCACCCAGCCCAGAGGGTGAGCTTGGCCATTTTTTATTTTTAATGTTTGTGGGGATTTTAAGAGGCAGAATGGATGCCTTATCCCTTTAAAATCCAGGGCATTTTGGAGTTTAATTCTACCATTTTTGGAGGGCAGCCCTTGACAAGCTGTGCAAAGCCTCAGGCAGCTGTATAGCTGATGGAAAAGGCACACATTGACCGGAATGCTTTTCATTAAGAAGAGAAGGAAGCAGTTGGAAGCAAAGCCAGAGACTGAAGTGCAGTTTGCTGCATTGTGGCATAATATAGCACTCTCTTATTCTGTCTGTGCCTTTCCCTACCTCTTTCAGTGCCATCCCATCCCTTTCTCTGCAGGTACCACAGTTTAGGCCCAAGGATGGTCTCTGTTGCTGCAACAACAATTAGGCTCTAGAATGATCCAATCATTGTACTCAAAATGTCAAGATGCCTCAGAAATGTTGTTTCCCAATTATCTTATTACCCACAATAATGCTGTGGTGCTTAGAGTTCTCATGAAAACTGGTGGCCACTTCTTCGTTGCTACTTAATGGGAAGTTTTGTATCAGTTGTGAGGAGTTTAGGCTCTGCTGGAAATTGTGAAGTAGAGAGGTTTGTATTTCAAAGTCTCTAAGTCCAAACTTGCAAGATCACTAGTTAACATACTTACAGGGCCTCTGATTGTTACATTTCTTATTTTTTATTATTATATTCAACTGAATTAGCACATAGAGACAAAGAATTCAGCTTCTGTTTCTCATATTTGGATTATGATACATGCATGTACATTGACTGAATTAGAAAGAGGGATTTGGTGGATGCCATTTGTATGGCTATTAAAAGAGGATGCTTGACACACAACTTACTTCTACATAAGCATTTTCAAAAGCTAATGTTTGGATCAGATATCAAATATTTTTTGTGTACTTAAACTTTCCTGGGTAATATTGCTTTATCTAGGAATTTAATTCCTACTGTATCACACAAACATTAGAAAATGAACTGGATTATTGTCACTTCCACATTAGTTCCCTAATTCATTAATTATTGGGAGTGGTAAATGACAGTAATTAAGGTGAATAAGGTTAATATTTTTGAAGACTAGAGAACATGTAATTAGATAAATTATAAATAAATAAAATTACCACCTTAAAAATTAGTTTCACTCTGTTGTAATTCCACAACAAACAAATATGTCATAAAAATACTAAGCTTGTCATCTGGCGCACACACATCTGGCATGCACAAACACACAAACAAACACAAATTAACAGAATTAAAACTAAAGGATTGTTTTCCTCATATTAAATACAACAGGATTACTGACTAGTAGATATAAATGGCAGACATACTCAAAACATAAAAATGCATTCCTTTTCAAGTGGCTAAAGCTAAAACAATTCACTGTTTTTGCTCTTTCCCACATCCAATAAAATCTTTTGTAGTCACAGTCTAAAAGTCAGTCTAGAAGGTCCTGAGTTCTTCTCTAAGAGGAGAAAAAAATTAAATTATCCCTGTGTGAATTTGTCAGACTATTTAACTATCTAAGCCAGTGCTTCTCAACCTTGGCAGCTTGAAAATATGTGGACTTCAACTCCCAGAATTCCCCAGCCAGGAATTCTGGGAATTGGCTGGCTGGCTGGCTGGCTGGCTGGCTGGCTAGGGAATTCTGGAAGTTGAAGTCCACACATCTTCAAGCTGCCAGGGTTGAGAAAGACTGATCTAGGCAATGCTGTTTTCTTGGGCTGGCAGCTGTATTACTACCGTGATCATTTTCTGTAACCAGAGGTACATAGGAATTGATTTTGGGTCCTTCAGCCTGCAAAAGATGTGCTGCAGTACCACTGAGCTATGGCCCCTATCCATTGGTTGCTGATCTTTGGAGCAGCACTGGCATAAAACTATGAAAATGAGTCGGGGAGAGAATAGGATTAAATTTGAGAATTCAGAGAAAGAAAAAGGAACACTTCATCTGTGACATAAGTATATGTTTCTTTCAAATCTAGCTACTTGACAGAGTTTTAAGATTAGCTTCATAAAGTTTTCCCTAAAATATTAGTACTATAATAAAATTCCCAAGGAGTTGGCAAGATTAATTTAAATTGGATGGGGGGACGATAAATAATTTATTGCAGCCATATGAAGGACTGCTGCCTTAAAACAATAAAGAGGGAGGGAGGTGTTATTTTTTTATACGCACTTAAATATATATAATTTTAAATTGTTATTTCATTTGTATGAAATGCTGCATATTTTGTTTTCATTTAAATTTGTAATACAATACCTGGGCAACAAGAGCTGTGAAGAATTCACTTGCTGAGAAGTATTACTACTACTACTAAGGTAGCTGCTATGAATTTGCACTGCACTATGCCTGTTGGGCATTAGTAAAATAACTGAGTTTAACAGTAAGTTTTAACAGTTTTGAGTTAATAATGGATGACTTCCTTCAGTTGTCTTGATAAGACCTTCAGTCCCTAATTTGGTGTAGTATCATAGTTTTATCAGTAGTTTTTTCTAGCTGTAGCTTTCATGATGTAGGCAATGAAATAATAGCCAATCAGATGTCACAAATGGCATAGTTATTTTCATTGTAATTCTGTTCCAGTGACATAGAATGCTCACAGTGGGGGTCTAAAGAGGCAATGTTTGAGGGTGGTATGGCTTTCCCTTGCCAAATATCTGTTCACAGTCCCACCCAATACAGATCCAGCTACCTTCATAACAGATTGTTTGGACCTGTCATTTGCAATATATCAGAGCAAAAGAGAAAATCAGTTACTGTTTGTTTGCTAATTTCTTCTGCTCTGGAATGAATATTGGTTGTGGGTTTTTTCTTTTAATTTTATTTTACAACTTAAATATCATAGCCAAGCTATAAAGCAGTTGAACTGTTTTTCTAACAGAACACTTCAAGGGCCAAAATTTGTCTTTAGTTTATACTGCATTGACACCAAAAGGTGTTACCTGTGACAGAAGTAAATAAGCTTAATTATTGCCATGGTAAAGATACACTACTATCCAAAAAACAATGTGGCAATAATTAAATGTTGCAGATAATACAAAATAGCAAGGATGTATGTCCATTACTGTTAATGCTAGGCCAGCAGAGCAGGAATAACAATCAGACATTTAAGTGTATAATGAATTGATTTACAGCTAGTAAAGTAGCAAGAATACTTTCACTGACTATTCATAACTGACATATTTACAAAACATGCATAGCACTCTGAATGCTGTAAAATTATCTAACTCCCTAATCTTTAGTAATTGCCAAGCTTATTTCACATTACTACTTAGAACTACAAGAACTGTTCATCTAAGTTTGCTTTGCGTAGCTAATATGCAGCACTTATATCATTAAAGGATTTTCTGATGCTGAGTTACTTCCAGGAGCACTGAGACATATCTTATGCAATATTTGAAAGTAATGAATTATAACAGATGCACACACTGTTGAAATGTGATACATCTTTCCCAATTCTGTACATTGCCTGTTAGTGGCTATTTTTATGAAAGTTATAAGTAAAAGCTTTCATATTCATAGAGAAGCTGTGATTGCAACTTGTTATATGAAAAAATTAGCAACTTTCATTGTACCACATTTGTCACTGTAAAATTCACCTGGAACAGCACATGTGCAGACAGGTCCAGCTGCTGCCTTACTGAATAAAGGGTCCTGAAGAACAAGTGATCCTTTCTCTTTGCACAACACACCTTTCAAGGCCTGCTGTATTAAAATGAAAGGATAAGGATCACTGCATTCCTTTCTCTTGCACCAGAGTGGAAAATAGAGAAGATAATGATCCTTCTCTTTTATCTGGGCTTCAGGAAGAGAAAAAGTAATTGCTTCTCTCTCTCTCTCTCTTTTGCCCTTTTGTAATATGTAAAAGATGAGGAAAGAGTAGTGGTTGTGGGGCACTGTTTTCATCTGCCTTCTATTAAACGGAGAAGGGCAGTGGTGCAAGAAAAGTACAGTATAGAGTACTGGAGCAGCTTGTACGTGCGAAACTCATAGAAATCTCACTGGCTGCCTTGAACCCTCTGCCCTCCTTTCAAATAATAGTGTAGCCTTTAATGGAGAAGCAAGGAATGAGCAAGGGTTGTCTGTGTTAAAGTATTATTTTCCTCTTTTACCTAGAAAAGTAAGCAGGTTTTCTTCCCAATAATCTACTTTCAATCTCATTTTATATATTTTTAGAAGGCAGAACATATTACTGAAGTCAATGGAATTTATTCAAACTAACTCTTCAAAATCCTGTACACACAAGCTCTACTGATTTTCCGAAAGTTCCAAAAATCTATGAGATTATGCTGCTGTTTATTCTAAGGATGGACAAGTGGCCCAAAATTTCTGCATTCCTACTCTGAGAATTCTTGTTCCTTCCTCTTGCATCAATAAAAAGTATTATTTTATTTTAGCAGGGGTACATGAATCCTCAATACAGTTAGGAAAGTGTGTAGATTGGAAAGCCCAAAGAGGTGAGGCACAGGTAAAGGAATGTGGATTTCAAACACTGTTTTGTGAATTACCAGAAAAGTAATTAATTACAGGTCTTTAGTGACCCCATACTATGTTGTGGACAAAAAGGCATTTGCTCATAAGTTTAAAGAAATTGTAAAAATTAGTCTTAGCTTTAGCTCATGTCATCAGTGTAGGCATGGATACAATGTATTTTCCAAGTTCTCATGTCCCTTTAAATTTCTACATGCAACATTACAAGAATATCAATTACTTTTTCTTTTTTCTTTTTTGGTAATACTAAGACTTCATTTAAAAAAAACTGATGGACTCTAAATAGAAATAGCAGGATCACATTCAGCAGCTGAATGCTGAGATTAGCAAATTATTAAAATAAATAGCATAACACATGCAGGCACAGTTCTGTACCCACTATTAAGATTTTTTCACTGTTTCATCCAGCATACATTGAATAGGTGTGTGTCATGTGCATATATATCTTATCCAGTCCATAAATAACTACTTTTCCTGGAATTAGTGTGGCCTTTCCAAGAGTTACTATTTCTATTTAATCTCGCAGGCCAATCTTTTATTAGATGAAGGAAGAGTCAGTGATGTCAGTGTATATTCTCCATAAACCTGAGATAATGCTCCTCAAACTTCCACTTAAAATACCTTAGTGCAGTGTTGTCCAAACTTGGCCACTTTAAGACGAGTGGACTTCAAGTCCCAGAATTCCCCAGCCAGCCATGGCTGGCTGGGGAATTCTGAGAGTTGAAGTCCACTCGTCTTAAAGTGGCCAAGTTTGGACAACACTGCCTTAGTGTATTAGATAAATCTACATGAGCCTGTTTTAGAACTCATTGGTTTATAATGATTTCAGCTGATATCTTGGCTCCTTAATCCTTTTTGTGAATTAATGATTTTATGACATCAGTATTTTCTCCAGAAAACAGAGTCCATTTTCTGGTTTTTGCAGCATTTTCCCTTCCTCTTTAACACAAGCATGAATGTAACAAGATTGTTTATTCATTTGGGAAGGACATATTTGTTAATAGTTATACGTTATCTTTCCATAATCAAAATGTTGGTAATCTAAATGTTTTTTTTTCTGGAATGTTTTTAAATAATATAATACTAATAATTTAGTGGAAGAGGACAAGTTGCTATTTAACTCTATTTAGCTAAGAACATTCACTATAGTACAGTATATCTGAAAAGTACAGCATAAGTACACAGTGCACATCTCTATCCTTATATATTTACATATTATACATACACACTACACATACAGTATATTTATTTGTGCTTTTGAATCTGTCTGTGATGATAGAGTAACAAAGATGTTTGCATTTATTATTCTCCTTTCACCTGCAGAATTTGAATGACTTAAAAAATGACATATTGTAAAAAATTGCATTTATATTAGGAATGTATATATTATGGGTTTCCCAGTTTTAAAAATTAATGTAGGAGAGGTTGATTAAACGAAAAAAGCTCTCCTATAGGAAAGTTTTATAAATAAAATCAGCCCAGTATGCTTATTTAAAGCCAAATATTACCCTTTGGGGGGATCAGAAGAGCATGAAAGCAAAATGAAAAATAATGAGTTACATCTCTGGTGTCATTCTGCTTTTAGAATTCTGCTTTTAGAATGACATCTGCCAATGGAATGGATTCTTACTCTGCTGAATCTGTTCTGTAAAGAGGTGAAATAGGGTGGAAAGAGAAGGGAAATCCTACTTCATAAGACGTCTACTTGCATAATGATGGGTAGAACTGTCCTACTGTATATATGTTATCAAAACTAAATCCAACTGAATTTGGTGATGCTTAGTCATGACTATACTGAGGATTGCAACTTCAAACTTGTTAGCATATACATAATTTAAAACACTACTTATGGTGAAGTATAAAGGGGGAATACAAAACAAAACAAAATAAAACATACTATCCTAGATTCATTGCCATTCTATTTAATTTGCTGTATTAGGATTAACAGAACTACATCCACACAAGCTAAAAGACAGTTATGTTATTTGTAAAAATAATCAGATATTGATAGAGTTCTGTATCAGGTTTTATACCATGGTTACAACAATATCAAAGTTGCTTTATTAGTTCTTTTCTTCTTCAGATAATCCATTTTTTTCCTAGTGCAATATTTTACCAGGTCTGTTTGTGAAACAGTAAAAAATGAGAATAGATTCAATATCCATGCCATTACCCAACATTTCTGGAAGCATTTCAGACTTCTCAATTTGTTCCTTCTAGTACAAAAGGATAGTTCAACAAATGAGCTTAATTTCAGCATCTTATAATGATCTCATAAAATTTCTATAATTTTTAAATTAGAAGTAAGGCATTTTATTTTGATTAAACCAAATTTTAATGAATTCCTTTGCCTGTAATATGTCATTCGTTGCTCAGGTCAGATTTGTAAATACCAGTCTTGGTTTTTGTTAGTAATAAGAGACTGGAAAGTTTCAACAATGCTTGCACTTTTTTTCCATTTAAACTACAAATAACTAATATAGGCCTGTAATCAGGATAGTTAGTAGAGTTTTCTGTAGACCAATACTTATATGAACTTATCTGCAAGGTTAGTTTCATCCTTAGAGCCAATTACATAGAGATAATATATCCATTTGATCAAATGCCCTTTTTATATGTATTGCTAGGAATGAATTGTCAAGACATAATATTCAACAGTCAAATGTAGTACCTACAAATTTGGATTATACTAGGTGCAGAATGGTAAAATGCCATTTAAGTGGTGACTACTAATATGGATTGATTTTCCAGATTTTCATATTGATCAACAAGTGAAAGTTGCCTCATTGACATCAGGTTCACTAGTGTTCATTTAACATACTGGCTTTCCAAGTTTCCTGTCTTGGCATAAGTTTGAGTTTGTTATTTATTTCATATCAATCAAAAGAGCCCTGACTTGATCAGATCTGAGGAAATAAAAGTCCTTTTCATCAATGATACACTGTTTTTATAGTTCTTGAATCAGTGACTTTAGTCAGCAACTTTAGTAATGTTTCCTGAGAAACATTATCTGAATCTTGCCATCTGTTGACTTCTACATTATTCTCGTTGAATGCTTTCTTATCTGCTTCTGGTGCCTGGTTAAGTATTCTGTGCACTTCCTTTAACACACTTGCATTATGATCATTTAACTGATCATTTAACTGTTGTAAAGAGGTTATTAGCTAATTCTGATGTGTCTTATTGCCTCATTACTGCCTTAAGTGCATAATTTTTTTAACAGCCTTTGCGCTTATTTTATTTTACATGTATATTGTTGGCTGCTTGCAGTTCATAAGTAAAGATTGGTCTTGCAAACCAGATGGTACCAAATTTGTAAATATTTTGCATTAGAGTTTTCATTTTCAGATTTCAGTGTGTTCATGAGGCAATTTTGTAGAAGAAAGTGAAACTAACAAAGAAATACTTTTAGAATATGTAACATAGTCAAAGGATAACCAAAAGTCTTAATTTTCACAACAGTATTTTGAGGTTTTATTCTGGCTTATTACCTGAATAAATATAAACAAGAAAATTTCTAATCTTTTGCTCCTAAAACCATGTGGGGTTTTTTTTATTATTATTTAGTTCCTGATATGTAAATTTATTCTGTAGATCATCAAGTCTGAATCCTGGCAATTTTTCCTTAGTTAGTCTAACAAAACCGTTTATTCTTAATATCCTTTTCATCTTATGGTAGACTCACAGTTGTATAAATTATATTGCAAGTTCACATTTCTATAATATATAGCTTTTTTGCAGCAGATATCCTTGATCTTCATATTCCAGCATCAGTTGTCTCTTGAAGTCTGCCATGCCCTTCGAAATCTATTTCAGGATGCCCTTGAGAGCAGATTTGAAGGGTGCACTAAGGTTCCAAGAATGGTTTTGGAATGTATACTTTTGATTTAATCATATATAATATTTTAAAGCCAATCAAAATTACCAGTTACAATACTTTTTGTCCATAGAAATGCATCCTTTTGAATAGAGAAGATATAGGGCTTTTATGTATGTGAATGAATAAGAATGAAGTTGCAGTCTTTGAGAACATACACTATATCTTCAATGGGGTACATGAACTTGAACGTGACACTCACCATGTGCATTGCTCCTGATCCATTTACCATTAAAAATGTGATGGGTAGATCATTTTGTAATTGTAGGGCAACTAAAGATACATGAAGCCCCAAAACATTTTAGGAAACATTAATAACCGGTACAACTTTATACATTCAAACCCTTTTACCAAAATTAGGAATATCACCAAAGGATGACAGCAATAACAAGGTGAATACAAGGGATTTCTTTGGGCTTTGGTGCCAGTATAGTTTAAAAATGGACATTCTTCGTTGCTAGTATTTTTCAAACATTTTTCCGCCTAAGTTGTAATTTCTACCAATCAACCAGAAAGTTTTTAAAATCTTGATTCCTGTCTTGTCTTAAAAGAAACAAATATTAGTGGGCTTAAGCTTCTTTTGATTCCTTTAAGCAGTATACATTTCATAGAAGAATATTCAAAAATCATTATGGACATAGGTAGTCAGTGATAAGAAATCAAAGCTCCTTGACCAATATGAATCAGTGGTACAATCAGGTACTCAATTTTTATACTACTTTGCCTTTGAGTGTAAGTATGTGTGTACGTGTGAATCTCTCTTTTTATTCTGTTGTTACATCAAGCTAAAAGTACTTTGGAATATAGTAGACAGAATAGAATTCTTTTGTCAAAATTGCACAGCCATTTCTCTGACTTTTGGTTCATATATAAGCAAAGTCATGGTAATAATTATTAAATTTTTATTAAGAAGCTTTAACATAAGACTAGGTAATGTAAATGAGGAATTAATTGGAGACATTTTGAGTAAGGAAAAAGGTCCTTTTAAAATATTGATCTTTGACCCTTGCACGTAATCGTAATTTATAGGTTGATGTGATGTCTGTGTGTTTTCTTTTGCCTTTCTTTTTTTAAGTAATATTCTTTAAAGAGGAGCAAAGTTTTAAAGTGGTTAAATGAAAAGGGGAAATATTTCTTCACATGGACCCACAGAACATTCCAAGCTGCTCTCCATTATGAAGTTTGAATATTAAATGCTGTCATATGTAGTTTGGAGGGGGAAAATAATAAGTATCTTACATCTACCCTGTTGCTTCTCCCTTCTAATATTTCCCTTCCAAGCTGCTACCTGTATTGTACTTTTCCAAATAGAGAATTAATAATGGCACACAAGGATTATTGCAAAAATTTGCCAGTTCCCAGCATGGGTGCCTAAAAGTTTCTTAATCCAAATTCACATTCACCTCAACTATCTTATTCAAAGGTTTTTATATTAATTTCCAAAGATATGATACAATTGAAAAAATACAAAAGAGAATAGTTTTTACAGAAAAACTATTATCTTCTTTCTGCAATGTTGTGTTTACTAATTACCCTAATTAGGAAATAATGGAGATATCCTATGATTTGGACTCTATATATACCTAAAATTGTTTTATATAAATTATGAAATTTAAAGCTTAAATAAGACATTACATAATACATTAAAATGTAAAATATATATAACTTTTAAAAACCAGATTCCTGGTTAATTGACTCCAGAGTTAAACCCTAAATGCCCTAAAATAAAATAAAACCCTGTGAGCTGAGCAGGATTCCACAAAACAGTACAATCAGGTTGGACTACTAGTAAGGGCATGATATATTTTTATTGTCTTGATAGAATAAGAATGTCATAACAGCATATACTAACTTAAAACACTAATCATAAGTACATAAATACTGTACTTGTGACAGAAATTAATAAGGCTACAGATTTCAGTACAGGTAGCTTGTATTTCTGAACCTTGGAGGATTGTCAGATTGTAGTTGGAAATTAAGATCTGCAGAATATGTGTTTTACTCATGGATGTACTTTAAGTATTCACCTGAATTTATTTGCATAAAACCAATTATAAATTAATGGTTATCAAGTTGAAAAGCACACACCAACCTTTTCTATTGTTTTCAAGTGATCCTCTTTATAAGTTTAAAAAGTCAAATAGGTTCCATGAAGAAAATAAAAGATGGTGTCTTGTTTATTGCAAAATCAGAGAAAGAAATTGAAATCAATACCATACAAGAATTGTCTTCTAGAACTTTAAAAAGATTTGATAGAATAAGGGATAAATAATTTTTCTTCACTAATATTTGCCCATCTGCTCATTGCAGTACAACTTGTTCTGCTTCTATAATGTTAATATTTTCTCTTTTTCAATTAAGTGTACTTTAGAAACATATTTTTGAAGCCTTGGAAATAATGGAAACATTCCCTAACTATAGCTCTTTTTAGTGGTTTCAAAGTAATGTACTACTAGTCATTAACAAAATGGGAAATCTAAGAATTGTTTTCATTAAACAAAGAAGAAACTAACAACAGAATTAAATGTGGGTTTTCTGATCCACTGGTACTTTTAGTTATGTTAAATTTAATTTTATTTTGAATTCTGCTTTCCCATATAACTGTAAGAAATATATAATGTGCATTCTTGCAATATCACCTGAATAAAGCCTTGGAGGAAAATATAGGAATTATGGGTATATTCAGTATGGAGCAGGACAAAGAGTAAAAGTAGTTTTAACACTTGGCAGTGAAATTCTTGCCCCCACCCCCACCACGCTGCAACACACACATACAGGCTGTTGTTTGACTCAGGGCAGAAGTTTCTCCTTGTGCCAAACTCTGCTTCTCTCCTAGAGCAAACAACAAAGCTATTTTCACTGAGTCTGCGGCACTGGGTGGAAGGTGAATCCCTGCTGCGTCCTTACAGCTCATACTGAAGGAGCCATTTTTCCAAAACAGACATGCAAATCAATTGCTTATTTTAGCAAAATTCATTCTGACTTGTTTGTTTTAGAATATCTACTGAGTGTTACTACTTCGAGGTGTTGTTTGCATTGCAGAACTGTAAAATGGGCACTCTTAAAATGTGTTTGAAGAGAAAAATGTTTTCGATATTCCACTACAATGGAGCCCTCTGACAGAACCACTATTGAACGTTGTATTATCTCTCGGCTTTGTTCATCTACTTGCCACTCCTTTATGATGTCTTCCTAGGCTTCATATATTTTCCAACTTTAAAATGGCTTCTTTTAAAAATGCTATAAAAAGATGAAATAAGAATCTTGGACTGAACAGAAATAAACAGACATATCAATGAGGTGAATGAAAGTGTGGCTGGGAAATCGCAATTTCTGCATTAGTTTTTGACATTTGTAATATTTGGAAGGCTACAAACATTTTCCTTACTTGGGATATAAGATTTTGGGGGCAGCGGTTTGCACTAAGACCACTGTATTGCACTACTGTAATGTAATTATGGGATCAGATAGCCTATGCACAGGTATGGGGAAAGAAATGTGTATGACAAGCATTTATAATTGTTTCTGATCCAATCTTGTTTGATAAGACAGAAAAAAAAAAAGAATGCTCATAAGCAGTCTGTATTTATAGAACCAGAAGCTAATGCTGAAATGGGAATACAGCTATTCCCACTATAATTAATTGAACAAGATCCAAGAAGTATCATATTTTTTTACAGTGGCTTCCAATGTTGAATTCTTCTAAAAAAATTGCTGTCCAGAAACAAGGGAGCTTTGAATGTATAGTTGGCATTATAGAGTTGGAAGAGACCAAAAGGCTATCTAGTCCAAAAGGCAACCATCAGCATTTAATAAAACCTCCTAAGCAATGCAGATTACCATGTGCCACAAGTAGAGAAAAAATGGTATTAACAGAAATAACTTCAGAAGACTCAAGCAATCAGACTGTACAGATGTGTGTATTGTTTGTGTGTGTGCATGTGTGCATGGAAATATGCCACACCTGGCTGTTGCTCTGACACAGCTGAATTTAATTTTCATCAAAGATGATCAGTCAAATTTAGATAAGAAAATTGTATATAACAAATTGTACCATTTATTCATACCCTATCAGTTGTCCAAGGAAATTCTCACTAGTTGTCACAGTTCAAGGTGCTAACCTGATTGGCTTATTAAGGGCTTGTCACGCTTAACACAAAGTATCATTTCATAGGTGGTAATCTGTATTAATTTCAGTCTTTTATATGATGAAGCCAATTCACTAAGACCACCCATGGCTTCATAATTTGTAAAATTTCAAGACTCTTCCTGATATGCTGATACAGATTGATCAGTAAAAATGGCAAAATGGCTATTTTCTTAATAAAGCAGCTCATAAAGACTAGCAGAGTAGGAATATCATGTTTCCCAGTCCACAAACTGCTTTGATCTTTTTGTGTTAAATGGGAGGATCCATAACAGTAGTAATACAATATTTAAATTATACCTAATGCTGAATTATAAACATACTACTAACAGATAGAAGAAAGAAACCAGCTAGATTTTCATGCTGTCTTTCAATATTTTATTGAATCAGACAATCCTCAAAGAGATCTAATATCTCTGAATGTCTTAGAAGTAAAAAAAACAAAACTGGTAAATATTTAAGATCATGCAATTTGGCTGGAGGATTATGACTTATCAGGTTCAATAGACTTATTGGGCTAAGATCAAAAATAGATATTTTGTGCTAATTCCTTTCAAAGAACTATATTTCTCATTCCTATAACTAAATTCCTATAATGGGAAGCATCGAGTTTATCCAGTTTAGAGGGGAGAAAGTTGCAACCTTTGGCAAACATTGATGTATAGTATGATTTACAGGATGTTGAAAAGACAGAATTATAAGAAGGATTTTTTGATACCCAGTTTCCATCTTTATGTATCTTTATCCTGCCAACCAATACAGTATTTCCATTCTGCTCAAAGGAGTAAGGTTTAAGCAAAATGACTTTTTATTAGTTTATGAAATTTATTCTTTTCTTGTTGAATGTGTTGATGAAATATTAAGATAATATCCTTCAGTGCATGGCACAGCTTTATTCTTTTTCTACATATTTTGGTTTAGTATTTCAGTTGTCAGGAAGTTCATGGAGATAAAATGTCACTTCTGACGTTTCAAAGTAATGAAAAACACACATATATTGGAGGGGAAGTATAAACTTGTTCTCATAACTGTTATTCTAGAAGTGATTAAAAACATCTTTATAGTTTTATAAAATAAATGAAAAGTTATTGAAGACCAACTTTTCAAAAGAGGAGGATGCTTGAAAAACAGAATTACATTTAAATACAAGCAGATTATTTCCTTCTACTGATTGCCGTGTTCTTCCGTAAAGGTCAGGCTATCTTACTTACTTAGAGTAGTGGAAATTTCAGGAATTTTTATCTTCATGGTCCTTGTTCATGTTTTCCTTAAATACCCAGCATCCAGAATGTATTTTACAAATCTGTTTCATTTTTGTTTGGCGTTAAAGTGGCGTAGTTTAATTGGCCTGTAGAGGACATTTGCTACTGTTTTAAATAAGGGCCATACTGAGTTTGAAGAAGATTTTAAAAACTACTAAAATTGTACTAGAATTCAGATTGAGTATACTAGGAATTTATACGAATCTACAGATTTTATTCCAGGATAGTTTTGCCCTTGAATATAGTTATTGTCATTGAAATGAATCTGTGGTACATCCAGAAAGGTAGGATAGCAAAGATCTACTAGTAAAATTTTTAATGCGTAATTCTACTGTAGACCAAAAAAAAAAAGTTTTTTGTTTTTTGTTTTTATTTCAAAAGCTGAAGGCCAGTGAGTGAAACGTGAAAACCTAATGGGTAGGAAACAGGAGCATGCTTAACTATGCTGAAAGAGAAATATCCAAGTAGCCTTACCCCATTTCTTAACCAATGCTTATAAATCATCCTTATGGAGGGTTAGATAGCTTTCTTAGCTCATTCTTACTGTTTTTAGATGGTTGATTTTGTTGCTGGTTTTGTTTTGGCTTTGCATTTGCACATTATATTCGCCTTTAAAATACCTGATTTATAATATTGTATCTTTCTAAATTTGGGGTTTCATTTTGAAATAGTCTTAGGGAGGAATGCACTGGAATTAAAAAGCTGAAATGTTTAAGTTTTAGAAAGGAAAATGCAGTTACTAAAGGAACAAGCTACAACCTTTTTATATTTTTTTCAGGCCTCCTTTGCAAGCCATCCAAAGCACTAGAGGCTAGAAACAAACTCCCACATTTTGGACAGCTTTACTGGTTCTGTCTTACATCCCTGAAGCATGTACTCCTGGAAGTGTTCAGTAACAGACCCAGCATATTTTCCAGTAATAAAATCCATAAATGTTTTCAATATCAGATGGAATGTAGAAAAAAAAATAGTATGAGTTACTTGAGCCAATGTAAAACTGGTTAATAAGTTAGCTTGCAATCAGACATTACAGTTTATCGGTTTCATCACAGCCATTTTAATAATAAGGTAAAAACGCAGTATTAAACAATATTCACTAGACGTTTCTTGGCTAGTAAAAGATGTTGTAGAAATGACTTCCATTTTTGCATCCCACTTTTATTTATTATGTTATCAGATATCCCGCTACAAACTGATAAGACTTGACCTTAATTTGAGATTGTGTCCTTGATAGAAAATGGATTTATCCTCTTATTTAACTACTGTGATCCAGAGAAGATCCCTTTTATCTTGCACTTTGAGGGTATAAGGAAATATATCCTCTATTGTTTAAAATACGGCTACAAAGATTTTAGAAAGTGAAATATTTAAAAACAGCTGTACTCCCTGTAGATTGTTAAACCAAATTCCTTTTTTCTTCCTTGTTTCTCTCTGTCAAGTACAGTGGAGTTTGTATGCATTGAAGTAATATATTCAAACTGCTATTTTAAAAGATACATTTTCCCTACTTGTCACAGTGTCTGGGTCTTATGCTGTAGCCAATCAGTTCATAAATATCATTTTTTTTCCTTTCTTCTAAAATATGTAGAATAGACTAAGGAAGTTGGCTGTTTTTAACTACACAATCTTAATAGTTGCTTTATATCTTCCATGTTTTATGCAAAAATTAAATTGATAAATACTTGTGCCCTAGGTTGAAGGTTACATGTTTAAGAAAGCAACAAATAGTTGGAATCTTTTCTACATTTTTGTGAAGACTCTTTTTTGAAAGGAAGGGTACATATTTTTGTTGTGTAATATTTTCTATTTTTGAATGCATTTTCTTGGTACAAGACTGTTTTGTGGGATTTTTTTGGTGAAAACATTATTTAAAAAAAAGAAAAGAAAGAAAAAATAATTGAAAAGTTTGCCCTTAAGGATATGCTGCAGTCTTGAGTAAAAAAAAAAAAAGAAATGTTAAAGATGGGGGAATTGTATTGTTGTTTTCTTTTGTAATTGTTACAAGAAGTTTGTATCCACTGCTGTTTATTTTGTTGCAGATGAGGAAGTAAAGGGATTGTTCTTGGTTGTTGTTTTTTTTTAAAAAAGTTATTTATGAAATGTCTAAAACACTGGACTGTGACTTTGTGTACCCCTGTGTCTTCATCAAACTGTTGGTGATCCCATTTTTCTCCTTCCACCTTAAGACTGGCTAAATTAGGTGAAAATGATACATAGGATACATGTGAATATTTAGTTCATATTTGGGAATGGAAAATTCCAAAGGTGAAAATAATTTGTTTACATCTGTTATATACAGTCATCCCTGATGTATATCACTTCTGAATTATATTTTCTGATGAATTCCAAACTGCCTACAGTCGCTATGAAATAAACAACCTGGATTTCTGATATTTTGCTGATTCTCTCTAAACATTAATTCAGTCCCCACTTGTTACTGATGGGGCGATACCAAGAGTTACTTTAAATGACTATTTCCTGATTAAGGTAGGAAGATAGAGCCTACTAGATATTTTATGTCTGAATGAAAAAATGAAAATGTTTAAACCAGAAAAAGAAATTCTGTGATCTAAAAGTTCCTTTAGCAGGAAGGAAGAGAACGGGAAACACCAACAGTCATAACACCATAAACTGGAGATATGTAACTGGGATATGATCAAGGCCAAGCAAAATCTTTTCCACTTTTGACCTACAACACTGCCAAATCTTGAGCATGTCATGCACATAGAAAGCGGAAGAGTGCTCTTCATTTTCCCTTTCTCTCCTTTTTTTTAGAAAATCTCTGATTCTTTCAGTTTCTTATCATTGTTCTGTCTGCTGCCGAATTCTTTCTTGTGGTTATATATGCTGTCACAAGCACTTTCCATCTTCCAGCAAAACTGTCCTTGTTTTCCAAACTTGAGTTCAGCCAAGGTTGAAATCATGTGCCTTCTTTCCCTATTTTATAATAAAACTCCTGTCTTTCATTTTACATTATACATGAAAGAGACAGAAAATATTGTTATAGTTCTACTTGGCAAATGATTTGGGAAGCTGTATTAATTAATTCCCTCTTCAGATCCATGTCTAGGTCTTCCCAGTGAAATATCTTCCCTAATCCCCATGCACACTATTCAGTTTACCCAAAAGTAATACAAAAGGGCTTGAGGCATTTTGCTCCCCTTTCCATTGTTGCCCAGTAAAAATTTCCTGCTTGGAATTCACTTTTTGCCCAGTTTGTGGCCTTATAAGACTTCATGGCAGTCTGCTTTTGCCCCTAGTTGATTCTGTTTTCAGCAAAATGTTGATTTACCCTCAAGCTCTTCTGAGATCTAGCCTAGAGATCAAACATACTTACACTTCATGAATTAGTGCTTCCCTCACTAAATCCAATCCAACTGAGTCCAGAACTTTGCTGCCTCTTTGCTTCCCTCACTTTTCTACTACACTCTGTGCTTTCTGAGTCATCTCATGTATTTGTGAATGGGTAAGGAAAGACAAAGGGAAATTCCTGCTGAGCAGTGAATAGCATGAGAAAAGACAGACGAGATTTCATTTCACTCTGGACCTAATGGGTGGAAGGGTAAATTTGCTGTCCCAGTGATATTGCAAATTTGGCACAGTGTCCCAAAATCAAAAATATGTAAGCAAATAATTTAATCTGGACAATCTGATAACACTTCTCCTGTACAACAAATTTAAAATGTGCAGACATACCCAGTAATAATTAAAATACTATTGTTTCTTTGGCAATTACTTAGCAACTACAACTATGTAATTGTATGTGTGTTTGTGTGTATAAGCAAAGGGTGCTGATCTAAAGCTGTTTGGTGCTGATACTAAAGATTAGATCCCTTTTCCAAGACTTAATTCTGATATAAAATATACAGGAATAAACTGTATCGCATGCAATATCTCAGCATGGTTGAAAAGAGTATGCTGAGATTTCCACAGTGCCTTATTCCTAATAGATGTTGGCACGTAAATACAAACACAGACACACACACACACCCCTCTTGGAAAAGCAGGTTCTTCTTTAGAACTAGCTGAGTGGGATCCTAGCTGTGCCGCAATGGCAGAAGTAAACGAAATAAGGAGAAGTTACTGAAGCTCTGTACAAATTACTCAATTGTCCTGAAATAAGAATCAAAACACATCCCTTCCACCTTTTTTATGTCACCTACAGTGCTGCTATATTGGAAAATATTTGTCTGAGAACAGCTGCCTGTTTGATCTTGATATTGCCCATTTGCTGTTGGCATTGTTAAATTTACAGAAGTCAGACATTTTCACTTCTGAAGTGTTTTCCAAAGGGCAGATGAATGCCCAGTTTATTTCATGTTAATGCACTTTAAAAAAATAAAGTTAAGAGACTGTTTCAATGCACCAGGGAAAGATAGTGCACTAATGTCTGAACCCAGTTCACTTTATCTCCAGTTAATATATGCTCTTGTGTATGATGTCCTTACACAAAGCCTGAAATGTGGAAGGAGATTAACGTCTCTTTTCACAGCAACAAATCCAGATCTTACACAAATGTAGAAGCAGCAGAGGAATTAATTGTTGGATTCTTGAAACAGATCACAAATACAAACAGCTACTTGCAAGTGACTTGGACCTTTCTGTATGTTCAATAACTACAGTAGGAATGGATTGTAATCAGAAGAAAAAGGAACGGTGCTAAATGAAAGCAACTGAATGATTGGGCAAAACAATTAACAGTCAAACACAGTTCAGGTTCCGCACTTTGGATTTGTTTCTGTTCATTGGCCGACCCAACAAAAGTATCAATAAAACCTGAAACAAAAAAGTCCTTGTTTATAGATGTCAGAAATCTCTGAACTTTTGGCCTTGCTCTCCATCACCACGTGCAAAAATCTGTACTTTTCTAGACTAAATACTTAAGAAAAAAAAACTTTTTGAAGCACCTTAACGTGGCTTCCCATTCCAAGAGTGGCAGCCACTTCTTTTCCTTTGAGCACCTTATTGATGTGTTATGCTATCTGCTGTCTTTATGTTACCCGTTAGGTAAATGGCTGGCTGTTGACATCCGTGTGTGCAGGAGCAGGTGTGGCTGTATGTGTGTCCAGCGCATTCTGCACATGCAAGCCATCATCCAAGACAATACACATACACTTGCACACATTCAAACAGAAACCAGGAATGTTTTTATCAGTGGAGTTATATCCCCTTTTTCCCATTCCTCAGTGCATTACAATGAAGAGTCTGACTAGACACAATTCTGATGCTAGCAATTCAGTAACTATCATACTGCTTTCTACTAGGAAAAAAAGACATATCTTACATATCTGAGGATTGGAAAATTTCGTTTGTTGTGCAAAGAAATGCTCCTAAGCCAATAACTGAGTGAGTGGGAAAAATTACACGGAAGACTAAATCCTGCAGTCTTTATATAATGTAAAGACTTCAAGATAAGGTCTCCCTGGGGTAAAAATGCTTCTTCTAAACAAACTACTTTCTGCCTAATCCAAAGTGTGTTGTAGTGGTTGTAAGTGTACTTATATATATATCTATATATCTATATATAAACACAAAACACACACACACACAGCTTTTTACAGTGCAACATGGTTTGAGAAAATGAGATGAGCAGGTCAAACGTTTTGAGGAAATATGGAGTTCCTTTTTTTTCCTCTCATTTCTCTCTGTAAATGTCAGTTATAAAGCGAATAAACTGAGATTTTTTTTAAAAAAGAAACCTTGCATACGCCTTTTCTATCAAGTGCTTTAAAATATAGAATAACTACACACATCCTGCCAGTTTTTTCTTACAGTGAGAGTATCCTTACCTGCCATTTAATATTAGCCTCGTATTTTTCTCACGTATATTTACCTGTGACTTGTATTTGTTATTTAAAACAGAAAAAAGGAAAAAAAAGAAAATTAACTGTAGCGCTTCATTATACTATATTATTATTGTGACATTTTGGAATACTGTGAAGTTTTATCTCTTGCATATACTTTATACGGAAGTATTACGCCTTAAAGATACGGAAATAAATTTTACAAGGTTTCTGTTTTGTGTGGAAGAGTAATCGATGTTGCTAAGAATGATGTTTGTTATTTTGAGTTTTTCTTTTTCCTTTTTTTTTTTAATGTTACCAGCACTTTTTTTGTAAGTTTCACTTTCTGAGGTATTGTACAAGTTCACACTGTTTGTGAAGTTTGAATATGAAGGAATAATTAAAAAGAAAGAAAGAAAATGGTTGTCTTGATTACTTTATTATTCTATTGGTTTATGGTAAAATGTCATATACAATTCACGTGCATTCTCCTGAAGATTTAACATCATTCAAAAATATATACTTACTTTCCCTTGTGGGGCTGATTGAGTTCTCCACCTGAAGATTTTGCACTCCCTCTATATTTTCTGACTTCACTGCACAAGAAACTAGTTTGTACACCTATAAAAACACAGTTCTTTATATCAGGTCAGGATTTATTTTTATTTATTTATTTACTTAAATGTATTATAAGCTTGTATCCCAACACTCTGGGCAGCTCACAACAATCTAAACAAGGAATTTACAATAAAACCAGTTAAAAGAAGATAAAAGATGGCAAGAACAACAGACTGGACAGAAACAAAGCAAGGGGTTTCATTCTCCCTTGCCAAAGTCATGGGTGAAGAACCAGATCTTCATAACCCTTCTAAACAAGAGCAGGGTGGAAGCCATCTGGATCTTGTGGGGAACTTCATTCCAGAGGGCAGGTGCTGCAACAGAGAAAGCACACTTCCCGGGTCCCAACAGATGACATTGTTCAATTGAAAGAACTCGGAGCGACCCAACCTTGCCATATCAAATTGGCCAGGCAGATACTGTGGGAGGCAGGTGGTCCTTCAAGTAACCAGGCCCTAAGCTACACTGGGGCAAAAAAGTATTTAGTCAGCCACCAATTGTGCAAGTTCTCCCACTTAAAAAGATGAGAGAGGCCTGTAATTTTCATCATAGGTATACCTCAACTATGAGAGACAAAATGGGGGAAAAAATCCAGAAAATCACATTGTCTGATTTTTAAAGAATTTATTTGCAAATCATGGTGGAAAATAAGTATTTGGTCACCTACAAACAAGCAAGATGTCTGGCTCTCACAGACCTGTAACTGCTTCTTTAAGAGGCTCCTCTGTCCTCCACTCGTTACCTGTAGTAATGGCACCTGTTTGACCTTGTTATCAGTATAAAAGACACCTGTCCACAACCTCAAACAGTCACACTCCAAACTCCACTATGGCCAGACCAAAGAGCTGTTGAAGGACACCAGAAACAAAATTGTAGACCTGCACCAGGTTGGGAAGACTGAATCTGCAATAGGCAAGCAGCTTGGTGTGAAGAAATCAACTGTGGGAGCAATAATTAGAAAATGGAAGACATACAAGACCACTGATAATCTCCCTCGATCTGGGGCTCCATGCAAGAACTCACCCCGTGGGGTCAAAATGATCACAAGAACGGTGAGCAAAAATCCCAGAACCACATGGGGGGACCTAGTGAATGACCTGCAGAGAGTTGGGACCAAAGTAACAAAGACTACCATCAGTAACACACTATGCCGCCAGGAACTCAAATCCTGCAGCACCAGATGTGTCCCCCTGCTTAAGCCAGTACATGTCCAGGCCCGTCTGAAGTTTGCTAGAGAGCATTTGGATGATCCAGAAGAGGATTGGGAGAATGTCATATGGTCAGATGAAACCAAAGTAGCACGTTTTGGTCTAAACCCAACTCGTCGTGTTTGGAGGAGAGAGAATGCTGAGTTGCATCCAAAGAACGCCATACCTACTGTGAAGCATGGGGGTGGAAACATCATGCTTTGGGGCTGTTTTTCTGCAAAGGGACCAGGACGACTGATCCGTGTAAAGGAACGAATGAATGGGGCCATGCATCGTGAGATTTTGAGTGAACACCTCCTTCCATCAGCAAGGGCACTGAAGATGAAACGTGGCTGGGTCTTTCAGCATGACAATGATCCCAAACACACCGCCCGGGCAACGAAGGAGTGGCTTCGTAAGAAGCATTTCAAGGTCCTGGAGTGGCCTAGCCAGTCTCCAGATCTCAACCCCATGGAAAACCTTTGGAGGGAGTTGAAAGTACATGTTGCCCAGCGACAGCCCCAAAACATCACTGCTCTAGAGGAGATCTGCATGGAGGAATGGGCCAAAATACCAGCAACAGTGTGTGAAAACCTTGTGAAGACTTACAGAAAACGTTTGGCCTCTGTCATTGCCAACAAAGGATATATAACAAAGTATTGAGATGAACTTTTGATATTGACCAAATACTTATTTTCCACCATGATTTGCAAATAAATTCTTTAAAAATCAGACAATGTGATTTTCTGGATTTTTCCCCCATTTTGTCTCTCATAGTTGAGGTATACCTATGATGAAAATTACAGGCCTCTCTCATCTTTTTAAGTGGGAGAACTTGCACAATTGGTGGCTGACTAAATACTTTTTTGCCCCACTGTATGTAGGCTTTATAGAAAGCAACCAGCACCTTGAATCACACCTGGAAGCAAAGTGGCAACCAGTGCAGCTTGTGAAGCAGAGATATTATATGAGCATACTGAGGCATGCCCATCAATGCTTGTTCCGCTGCGCTCTGGATCAGTTGGAGTTTAAGTCCCATGTAGACTGCATTGCAGTATTCAAGCTGCAAGGTGACCAGAGTGATTATCTGAAAGGTCCCCCAATTTAGGAAGATTATAAGTCTATAATATAGAAGATAATACCAAATGGGGTACCTTTTATCATTCATACAGTGCCAAATTCATTTCTAGTGTTGCCATCTAACATGAAAACAATTACAAATTACAACTGAGCTGATCCGCCTTTATAACACCATAAAGAAGCTGATATATCCACTTTTAGTATTTGGATATTCAGTTTAACACTGCAGAATAGTTAATTATTGCTGATTGTTAAAAATGCTGTCCTCATCATTAAACATATAATCAGAATGGGATGGAAAGATTTCCTTTTATTGTGGATTATTTATGTTGAGTTTAAAATTCTATTTTTGCATATCAACATTTTTTCAAAGTGATGGTTTCCATCCTACTGCTTGTTAGCAGTTGAATTGTTACACCTAACTTGTTATCTAAATGGCAGATTGCCAAATAGGAGGAAATAATATTACAAGGTCGCCAATGGCACTATTAAATATTAATGTTATGATTTGACTATCATAGAGCCTTGCTAAATACAGGGGGGATTGGACTACAGGTAGTCCTTGTTTAGCAACTACAATTGGGACCGGTAACTGTCATTAAGCAAAGCAGTCACTAAGTGAAACCTTGGCTGTGCTTACAATCTTACTTCAGCTTTCCTTTGCTTTACAGACCTGCGAAGGTCATAAATGGGAGGATTGGTTGCAAAGTTACTTTTTCATCATCATCATAACTGTGAACAGTCGCTGTTCAAGGAGTCGGTAAATGAGGACTACCTATATGCAACAAAATGCAGTTCCCCTCTGGAGAACTGAGTGACAACTAAAAATACATTAATTTTCTCTGCTCTAGTGTTCAGTTGAATTGGAATAATATACCACTACTATACAAGATGAAACTCAAGATCATAAAAGAATGTAATATGAAAAGAAATTAGAGACCATCTAATCCTCTGCTTAATACAGGGATCTGTAATGCAGCATTCAGCTATGGCATCCTTGACAGTTGACTGTCCAGTTTCTCCCTAAATGGCTGCCCAGAGAAGGAAAACCCACCATGTGTCAAAATACTGTGTTCCGCTGTGAAATAAATCTAAATCTAATGTAAATAAATAAATATTTTCCTAACATAGGCCTTACAATTTCCACCATTCATCCATATGTTTCCCAGCATTTTGCCTGACTGCAGTTTTTATATATCTAAAGACATCTTCAAGTTGAGCCTGATTCCAGGGTCTGACATCCATGCCATTTGCTTTTTTCAACCAGTATTTTTCGTCTTCATAATTCTGGATACTTATATCACTTGCCTGAAAAATATCTGATTTGCTGCAACAAATATACGGAAGTTTACTAAACCAGAACTACTCAAGGATGGGGGGGGGGGGTGTTGCCCTGGGGTACTGTGAGTTTTTGTTATAGAGCTTTTATTGAGGTTTTATTCTGATTGTTTGGAGGGGTTGCTATTTTTACTGTTTTGTGAGCTGCCCAGGGTTGTGGTTACAATATGGCTGGCCATATAAGTCTTTTTCATTAAATAATTAATTTAAAATATTAAAATGGATTTATTGAACATTTATTGAAATAATACACTAAATGATAACAAATTATAAAGTATAGTAACAATATATGAAAATTATCCATACATAATAAATGAAACTGTTACAGTGTAGTAAATGGAGGGCTCCTGGTCATTATAAACGTAATTGTGATTTTGAAAAAGCATCTTCAACATTTTTGTTGCATCTTCAGTATAATTAATGAACCCATTTTAAACAATATTCAAACAGAGGAAGATTCATATCTGGGTGGTGGTGGGGGTATTGGTTTTTGAATTATGGGTGTTAATTCTGTAAGCCACCCAGAGTCACCGTGTGTGAGTTGGGCAACCATATAAATTTGTTTAATAAATCTACAATTCAGTAGAGAATTCAGGATTCTTCTATTATTTTTCAAGTCTGCTGAAAACATCTCAAGGACTTCAAAGGATTTTTCAAATAAAAGTTTTTAAATGTCCATTAAACTTTAAAACAGAGAAATTAAGAAAACCTCTCTGCAAGGATGACAAGAAGCCTTTCTCCCATAAGATCAGAAAAAGAAAGTTGCAGGGTGGGTCTGGAAAGAGTGGAATGCCTTTCATCCATCTCACCATCAACAACTAGTATTAATTTAAAAAATCAAACATCATACAGGGTTTAAGTGTAGTCCTGGACAACCTGAAGACCCAGGGCTACATGTAAATCCTGTACCAGCTTCCCTGTGTTGTCCCTGGTACTCTGTCCAATTATAATTGCCAGTTGGGGATATAAGCAAGAAATACATGAACACTTGTAGTATAGGTCCTAAAATATATTTAGCATAGTTTAAAATACAAAGAAAAAAAAAACACTTGACCTCAAAATGTAAAGGGGAAATGTCCCAAATATATATATATAAGGCTCTGTCCACTTTACATCATTGTTCTGTCCACTGTGAATCTTGCCTCCACCCAAAGAAAATTATCAGTACACTGACAGGATGGTGCAGCTATGTCAGCATTTCTTCTGTCACACTCTACCAAACTCTTCCTGTGCTGCACAACTTGATGAGTATGGGGAGGAGCCTGGGAAAAGGGATAGCAAGTCTCACCCAACAGTCTCCCACAGAAAGTAGTAATACTGGTTCTTTCAAGCTGAAAAGCAGGGTGTTCTGAGTTTCAGTGAGGAGATGGGAGATTGGAGGAGCCAACAAGTGAATTAAATAAAAAGACAGTCTTCTACCCAGGACCTTGACATTCTGTGGTGTTTTCTTGACAATAATGATAAGTATTCTGCTACTTCAGAATGATTTCACAATATACCAGTCTAGCCTACAACCCTGTCACTGCCTGATGGTCTAACCCAGTCGTCTTTTGAGATCAGACAAGATCCACTACACCATGCTAGCTAGCTGGTCGATGAAATATTATTCTGGCCATATATCTGGATAGAATAACAGAGTCAAAAGTTAAAAGGGGCTACTTAGTCCAACTTTTTGCTCAGTGTAAAAATCCAGATTACACCTGGAGAATTGATTTCCCCCCAAAAAATCCCAATATTTAATCAGAATCTGTTTTTGTGCAGTTTAAATCTTTATTCCATGTCCTGCAGCTTGAAACCAGAAAGAACAATCTTGTTCTCTGTGATCTCTTTTCAGATATTTGAAGAATGCTATCAGTCACTCCCCTCAGTCATTTTTCTTCAAGGGTGAGCGTACCTGGCTCCTTCAATCTCTGTTCATAACATTTAGTTTCTAGCTTCCAGACCATTCTCACTGCAAGGTGGGGTCTGACCAGAGCAGAATAAAATAGAGCAATTACTTCTATTTACACCTCTGTTGACATAGCCAAAAGATGTTTGCCTTTGGGGGAGTTATTTTGTGGCCACATCAAACTGCAGACTCATGTTCAGTTTCCAGCCAATGACTATTCCAGTATTCTTTTCACAAGTACCATTACCATGCCAGGCGTCCCTCATTCTATATTTGTATATCTGATTTTTCTTTCATAAGTGAAGAACTTTGAACTTGGGCTTATTACAAGCTTTCCATTTATAAGGTCTCCTTCCCAGAGTCTCTCATGTATTTAAAATTCTACCTCTGCTGTGTGGCATGTGATATCCACCTGCAGCCTCTCCTGTCCTATGAGATATTTCACCCAATTTAGAAAAGAAGGAACTTCATAAATAAATAAACAAGCAAACCTTTCATTGGTTGTTTGTCCTGCAAATTTCCCTTCCCCTTTCTTTTTATTTCTGGCTCATGGTCTTGTTTGTATAGTTCTATTGCTCTTGAGCATACCAAATACTTCTGTCATTTTTCCATCTGTCTGTACCTTGACAACTAAAAGATATCAGGCTTCTTCTGGAAGAAAAAAGGAAACATGATGCTAGCAAAGCTTTCTACGTATGTGTGTGTCTGTGTTGTATAAGCTGCTTGTCATCTATCCCCCTTTCACTGGTGAACATGGGGAAGGGAGCGGGGGGAGACTTACTTTTCCTCCCTGCATTCTCTGTGGGGGTAGCAAGATCACCTGTCCAGCTCACTCCCTCTTGGCATTTGGATATTTCTACCCAAACTTAGAATTACACTGTGGATTCAAACACACTCAACAGCAGGCTGAATGGAGCAGATGTGAGGGAAGATCTGGGCTGAAAGGCTACAGAAGTTCATTCACTCAAGAAAAAAAACCAGGAAACAACCAGATTAGGCAAGGCAGGGCAAAAAAGAAGATGAAAATGGGGGACTTGTCCCTAGCTTGAAGAAGGGGATCAAGACTCCATTAAAGTATGAACTGTGGGAAAGGTCTTCAAACCAAAGCCACAACCAAACTCGCAGCTGGTACTATTCCATCTATTGCTCTCCTTTCCCATGTAAATAAAGAAAAACTGATTGTTCACCACCAGCCCACTGGTGAAACCGAGGAAAAAAAAACCTGGAGGTTCACCAATCAACTGTAGAAAGGTCCCTTCAAAAGGGGGCAGTCAGTCGAGCAGCCCTACATGAATTGGCCATAGAGGGCAGAGAAAAGGGGACATTTATGGCACTGTACACAGTAACCATTTGGAATAGAGTTATTTGCCTACAGTGAAATGAAGCACAGCATGCAAACTGTACAATATGCTTGTGTGGGCACAAGTTGGAAAATACTGTATTTCATGCATAGCAGAAACAGATGGACTAAGGTTGCCTTCTTGGTGGGCTGAGGATGGACAGAGGATAATGTTGTGTGTTTCCTGCCCTGGAGAAATAGTCAAAGGCCTGTACTTGTTCTGGGACAACCTGGTCATGCAGATCAGCCCTGAGTGAACATGCAAGATAAGGAAAGAGTGGGATTGCTCTGACAGACCACACTTCTGGCCCATGTATGCTATTTATATATCCTGTTTAAATACCACACTTTTCTTTGGAGATTTTCCTCAAGTCCTTGGGAGATAACTCTACATGCTGTACTGAACACATGAAATTACACATATACATTTGTTCCATAGAATTGAATGGGATGTTACTATTCCCCTGGACTGTCCAGTAGTATGGTAGCTGATGAACTGCAAGCTTCCATTTACACAGAACTTCTCTCTGCAAGTTGTACTGGTATCTAGAAGTGAAATAGTTTTGGACTAACCTCTTGCATTCAGATAGATTCTATTTACATACCCCTCAACTATTGTGGCTTTCTTGAATGCATAGATACATAGACCCCTAGAGCTATAATAGCCCTCTATCAAGACATTTCATTTATTAAACATTACTTGAACAACAAATTCTTGTTTTGTATTCCATTCAGGTTTGGGTCACATGGTGTAGCTAGATTGCAGGAGCATTAAATGGAGGAAGGGTATCTTTCTCCTATCTGTCTGAAACTTTCCCTAACATGCGGTAGTACCCCTAAAGAGTTCTGATTTGGGACTGCCAGTTAGTCATGAATATGAAGACTGCATAGGAGGTATAGCTAAACACAAATATATTTCTGAAAGTTCAGAAAGCCTTTTCTTAACCTCATGGCAAGCATGAGATTTATATACCCATTTCTATATACTATAAGTATATAGAACCTTATAGTATATAGTTTGTTAATGCTTCTGTAATATGAAGTGAAAGGGATTGTTGACTCGGTTGCCACAGGTGGCAGAATTCATACTACCATGAGTCTTATCCACTTCTTCAGGTTTTAGAAGCTCAAAAAAAATCCTAGTTTGTAAAACAAGCCACCATCCAGCTCACCATAGCAGGCTCTGCCCAACTGGTATGCAAACCAGAAGTAACTTTGCTTGCAAAGAAACCCACAAATTCATCCAGCTACCCTGCAAGCACTTTGTCCCACCCATCTTTATCTGAACAGGGCTGAGCAAGAATCCACAGATGCATTAAGAACAGAGAAGAATTTGTGCTTTGCTACTCTTATTGTTCCCAGTTGGGCTAGAACATGAGTTCTTACCAGTGCATGATGAGAGTCACTTCTTGTTTTATGGCACCATCACTTGAGGCATAATTTCAGTTGCTTAATTTCATTCAGTTCCTCAACAAACTAAGGAGTCTCTTGGGATGAGTGACTAAGAAGAGGCCTTGTGAGAGCAATCTAATTCAGTCCTGTGACTGACAGTGACCAAGAATGAGATGGAGCTGCCTACCAAATTGTCATGGAAATTGCCAAGCCCTTCTAAAATCTTATGGATCCATTATGTGAAAAGGTGAATCATGCTAACAGGTCTGTCAGCCTGTGAAGGCCATAGCATCCATGATCCATAGTTTGACCAGCAAGTGGCAAAATATATATTCCCATGTCTTCCATCTCTCCATCCAACCTTATTTGTTCCAAAACCAAGATCAAATCATGCATGGGTCTGGCTATGTGTGTTGGGGTCATAATTACTTGTGACAAGGTCATGAGCATACCAACTTCACTGGATGTCTGAGAAGTTAGGAAGTCAATAATACCACCAGCAGCCCCTTGTCTCTCTACAGTCCAATTCTACACACAGACATTCACAACCACTCCTGGGGCAGTGCTCTCAGTCACTGTAAGAGTTTCATGCACAATCACAGCTACCCCTTTTCTTCAACCTTGGCATTTGGCTGCTGTAGGACATGGAATCTGGGTGGGCAGATTTCTAACAGGACTATATCCCCCTCATCAGGTCCCAGTGCTACATTGTTAGCCCTGTGAGGTAGTCCAGACAAGAAACACAACCAGGAGTACTAGCTGTAACTTTATTCTAAGGTTACATTAAACAAATCTTGCAAGTATTTCTCCCCTCCTTTCCTTTTACTCTCCAGTACACTAGGGAGGGTCCCTTCTGAAACCCTCCCTCCTCTGTGGGCTAAGATACCATTTACATGCTAGTTTTCCAGTCTACGGCTCTACCTTCTGTCTCCCAAGGTCATTCCCACATGCTATTACATACGTGGAAAGTCTGAGTGTTCATCCATCACCATTTCCTAGTTGCATGTGGCATTATTCCATACAGATCTGGCATTTACCAGCAGATTGAGACTAAGACATCCAGCGATTTGGCTACCTCAGCCTAGGTCTGGGGCAGGTGGCTTTGAAGAAGGAACCTGTGCCAATATGTGGGTCCTCATTTTTCTGAAACATCCTACCAAGTACTTTCTGCTATAAATCTCCCTGCCCCGCACAGTTTCAATTTGATTCCCCATCATTTCTCCCTTACAGACCAATGATATTTCTTCCCTTCTTATCCTAATATGCTGCTGCTATCCATACACGTCATTAGTATCAGCTGTCATATGCAGAAGACTTCTGTGGGCCTAGCCTGGCATGGACCCACTGCCCAATCTAACTACTTTCCCTTCCAATCTGTGCGCCCCACCAATCCCACAGTCACAGCTTCTTTTCCCATTCATTATTATTTCAAGATTTAGAGACAAGAGTTTAACTCATTCTGGCTGGTTTCTCTCCTCTTTTTTTCTTTTATTTTTTAGACTTCTGTTAGAAACCTTTGCAAGGGACTATGGCTCTCTGATTTGTCATATACAGTCAAGGCAGTAGAAGAATGTAATGTAATGCTGACTGTTGACATGCCTGAGGTTCATACCAGTGCAGTAATGGGTAATATTCTATTAATAAAAGTTGTGTAGGATATTAACATTTCATCTTGCTTGCTCATATTGCATCTGTGACGTGTTGCCATTTCAACACTATTTAATTTTTTCCAGGTTGAAAATTAGTAATTATAAATCCTATACTATCTTTCCAATCTAGGCTCATGATAATGGGAAAAGACAAGGATGAGTAATTCAGTAAGGAACAGGAAAGAGGGTGGAGGGAATGCCTTATTTTTTTCATGGCCTTAAATTTTTAAGTACTTTCATCCCAAAACACTAAAAAAATCGTTTTATTTATCTGCACTATTTTTATTATTCATTTACTTATTTGCAATTCCCTACTACCAATTTCCAAATTCTCTTAGAAGTTAACAAGATTAGAAAAACAACCATAAATCATATCATATAAACATCCCCAACCTCAATGGGGGTTATTTGTGTAGATACGTTCTATATGCATTATTGTTTTTGTTGTTGTTTCTTGCAGGAAAATGAAGCTTCTGGAATGTGTTCCTTAAGTCTTTGCACTTGGAACTTATATTTTCATTTAACATCTTGCAGTTCTCTGAGTTCCCACATGGTGTCCCAGTGGGATCACAAAGAAGCAGTCAGCACACTTGAAAAGTGAAGATCAAAACAGCAAAGCTTTGTTACTAAACTCATTGCCCTGAATCTTTCATTATGGATACTAAAGTGTGAAATGCCAACTGTGGCTAAATATCAGTTCACTCTCACAAATTGCTCAGCTTCCATATAGTTATTTGTATCTTATTTTCAATACAGGCAATAAGGATTTCTTCTAGGAAGTACTTCTTGTAAAAATCAGGTCTAATAATACATGCTCTTTCCTTAAAATACATAAAGTAATATTGGAAAACAAACAATACGATTTATTTTATACACAATTCTAGCATGATACCTACATTCCAGAGGGCTTTGCTGAAGTACATCAGAATCAAGTCTCTTATAACTCTTTTTCTGCACTGTAACAAGTTTGGAAAAGTTAATATAAAAAGTGGACCATGTTTAATCATTTCTTACAACCTAAAGTGAGGCAAAAACAAATGGGTTCCTCTTGCATCTAATTAATGGCGCTCATTTAGCAAATAATCCTGGTCTTTAGCATCAAAAGATAAATACAGGTCATCTGTCAAAGAATGTAGAGAAACGTCAGTTTTCAAAATGCTTGATTTCTTAAAATTGGTAGCCAAAACAGGCATACAGCATCCCATTTTTAAAAAATAAATTTCATACGTGTTTATTCAGTCATGTCTGAGGGTCCATGTGACAATTTTTGATGTGAGAGAGAAGAGAAAGATTCTAGAACAGACAATACCAATAAGTTTAATTATGATAATGATAATGAAGAATTTAAATCTTCTCAGGCATTTCCCTGCCCTGGTACATCAATGGACTCAAAAAAAGTTCGTCTTTACAATGAAGGTTGTTTATCAATGAGTTTTACATGGACTGGTGATCCAAGTTGTCCTATTCCATCGTATCTCATCTGTGGCAAACAACTTACAAATGCAACAATAGCTCCAGCAAAATTAAAAAGACACTTAACTACAAATCACAGCCATATGACCAGTAAAAGTTCCAATTATTTTAAATGGCTTTGGAATCACAGAACAAACAAAAAGGATAGTCAGTAAAAAAGCCCAAGAAGTAAGTTATTTAGTAGCAGAACTTATTACACAGCAAAGGAAAAGTCATGCTTTGGGTGAGAAAGTAATCATGTCAGCATGTAAAATAATAAACTAATTTTTAGTTTAAGAACACTGTTAATGTACATATAGAGGCCTACACATGAAAGGAATATAATAAATTTGTAACTTCAGGCCTATATGTGAGCCTGAATGTGCAGTGGTTCCCTGAGGCCTGAAAATATTTGAAGCGTTCCTCTAGGGCAGTGTTGTGCAAACTTGGCCACTTTAAGATGAGTGGACTTCAACTCCCAGAATTCCCCAGCCAGCATGGCTGGCTGGGGAATTCTGGGAGTTGAAGTCCACTCATCTTAAAGTGGCCAAGTTTGGACAACACTGATCTAGTGGGTCAATTCCGGTTGGAACAGGTGATTCTGCAGGTACCCAGGTGCAAAGCCATAGAAATGTTTAGGGGAAAATACCAGCACCTTAAATTGTACACAAAAACCAATTAGCAACCAAGGCAGGCTCTACAAAATCAGTCTTGTATGCTCTCAGTACTAGGAGCCAGTGAGTATGTAGGCTGCTGCATTTTGGAACAGTTCCAGTTTCTGACCAGACTTTAAGGGCAGCCCCATGTAAAGCACATTGCAGTAGTCCAGCTGGCTTGTAATGAAGGCATGAGTTACTCTAGCTAGGTATTCCTGCACCAAATAAGATTGCAATTGGTATATCAGCTGAAGCTGGGCAAAGCTTCTTGCCATGGGCTCTGCCTGCTGTTGAAGCAGAAGCTGTAGTGGAGAAGGACCCCCAAATCACAAACCTGCTCCTTCATGGTTAATGGTTGCTCATCTATAACACACATATCGACAGAAAAACCCAATGTACAAACAGCAACTCCATCTTTCTTGAGTTCTGCTTCTGTCTGTTCTCTCTCCTCAAGACCCTTATAGCCTCCAGGTATGAGGAGAAGCATCTCCTCTACAGTCTGGCTACAATATAAAGTGTGCTGATGATACTGCACCCCAAACTCAGATGAACTCTCCCAGTGGTTTTGTATCGGGGGGAAAGGACCAACCTCTGTGGCACCTTACCTATTAACCTCTCATCCCCCACCCAATATACAGAAACTGAGGAAGTTTCCACTGAGGAAGTTTCCACTGCAGAATCACTACAAACAAAGCCTCCAGTTCTTAACCCCTGCAGGCATTTCCAGTAAGATATCATGGTTAACGGTACTGAAAGCTGCTGAGAGGTCCAATAGGATCAGGAGGGTCACACTACCCTCATCCAGGTCCTGGTGCAGGACATCCAAGAGAACAGCCAATGCTATCTCAGTCCCGTTCCCAGATCTGAATCCTGACTGGAAATCCACTTCTGGGGCATGCAAAGTTGATCTGCTACTGCCATCTCAACAACCATCAACAAAAAAGGGAGGTTGGAGACCAGACAATAGTTATCCAAAACATCTGGAGCTAGAGTCAGCCTCTTCAGAAAGAGCACACTGGAGCTTCCTCCAGGCAGAGAACCATACAGAAACCTTGCAGAAGGAATGTGGCAGTTATCAAAATGTGAATTAAGCCCAGGAAAGGAAGAAGGATTAGAAAGGAACTAAATATAACTCTTTCTTGACTCTCTTTGGTATAAGAGTCCTCTTCCTGTCTCCGAAGGTTGTCCTTGTTTGCTGAAAGCCAACTCCAATAGCTGCATAACAGCTCTCCACATGAGTAGCAGGCTGATCCCCAAAACTCTGATCACCCAACAACCAAAGGCACCCAAACCACAAATAAACAGAAAACAAACACTCACACATAGTTGGGAGACCTAACAGGAGAAGCACTTATGCTCAGACTCCTTCTTGGGAAAAACAATAGTGTGATCTGCCAAAATGTCATTCACTGTAACATGAATTGGAACATAATTCATAGAATCTGCTAACACACAAAGTGTATTTCTCACCACAATAATAATATACAAAAATGCATACATTTGAATACATAGTGTTTATGAAAATGTTGAACAGAAAAAAGTGCATTTGAAAAATCACATATGAAAATGCAGATAGAAGGTGTGCATAAGCATATTTGTGTTAGAAAAAGGTGTACAAAATACATACTAGGAAAATATATTCAGAGTATTTTTAAAAATTAAGTTTGCAGAAAATTTGGCTGCATGTGTTAATGCTTCTGTGCCGACATACATCAATTTAGACATTTGTAGTTTTATAGTATGTAATTTGAAACCTGAGTAAAGGGAAACATCTACTTAACAAAAAAAAATGCCTTTCACATATTTCCCCTGTTGTACATTCTCTTATGCAATTTCCAACTTCAAAACAGCTTGGTTAATATGTGCTAATTACTTACTGTATATGCAGAGCAACAAAATAAGTGACTTTAATGGCATTTTATTACAGGTAGTTCTCGACGTATGACCACAGTTGGGACTGGAACTTCCATCATTAAGAGATGCTATCGTTAAGCGAGTCACACTCGATTTTACGACCTTTTTTCCCACAGTTGTTAAGCAAATCACCCCAGTTGTTAAGCAAATCCAGCTTCCCCCATTGACTTTGTCTGTCAGAAGCTCCCTGGGAAGGTTGTAGATGGCAATCATGTGATCCCAGGATGTTGCAACCATCTTAAATACATGCCAGTTGCCTATCGCCTGAATTTTGATCACACAACCATGAGGATGCTGCAATAGTCATAAGTGCAAGGACTGGTCGTAAATCACTTTTTTCAGCACTGTCGTAACTTTGGACAGTCGTTAAACAAGGACTACCTGTATTCATGCTGAGTTACTTTGACCTTTCCAATAGTTAACAGTTTGGGTAATTGTACCCCAAACTAATTATCTTGGTTGCTGATACAGCTGCCTGTAGAGATGCTAAGCATTTTTATAACCATATTTTTCACTATATATTTAGAATTGCTGGAGTTCAGAAACTCTGTATGACCTGAACAAACACTGTCACTTCTCTCTTTTTCATTACCAAACAGGAAACAGCCAAAATGTTCAATTTCTGTTTTATACGCAGTCAGTTAGTTGAATGCTCTGCTTTGGATGGTCAAGCTTGCCCTTCTAATACTTTTTAGATTATTTCTCTCCAGTGGTTTTATGTTATAAAAATGTATCTTTATTATAATAATTTCTAAAGCTGTGAAGAGTGCTATGGTTAACAGATAATTACTGTAGCTAAATATTAAGCAGAGATTTAATAAAAGACCTATATGGGTAACAATAGCTACTCTGGGAAATGAGACTGTCTCCCAGCATCACTGGCAAGGTTGAAAGCTATTGGAAATAAATGGTTCACCAAGCTTACTATATTGGGTTCCCATTGTCTTTTATAATTTTACAGCAGAGGCATAGTAATGTGTCCTTCATATCCATATAATTATCATCCTTAGCTACAGTGAAAAGATCAAATGGAACTGTAAAAACACAATCATTGTGTTAAACATCCAGCCTTACCTCAATAATTCACAGTGAACAAAAGCAATATCAATTTAAAATATATCAGAATACACACACACAGACACACACACACACACATACATACATTCAATGTCCTTCTGTTAACTTTCCATTCTAGAAGTCTCTGCCACCTTATACATAGCCCAGTTATAAGTATTATTCTCAACCCCCAATATTTTAGTGTACAGCAGATATAAATTTATTAATTAATTGACTGATTGAGTGAGTGAGTGATGATGTGCCAATGAGTTAGTGTCAACCCTAAGTGACCACATAGATTTTCTCCAGGAAGTTCAACCTGGACCTTCAGATCTCCCAGCGGTATACCAATTACCAGTGTAATGAAATGTATCACCCTTGTTGCTGGCCATTCTTTTTTTCTCTTCCTTCCATCTTTCCTGCCATTCTGAGAGCTGTGTCTTTGTATAATGTGTTGAAGTGATAATTTGAGCATGATCATTTTTGCCTCCAGTGAAAGTGAGTTGATTTGTTTATGATCCATTGGTTTGTTTTCCTGGCAATCCACAGTATTTTCTAGTTTTCTCAACCCCAAATTTCAAAAGCATCAATAATTTTTCTAACTCACTTCTTCGAAGTCCAACTTCTGTTTCCATAGAGTATGACAAGGAATACCATTGCCTTCACTGTTCTGATATTTGTAAGTATATACACATCATAGCATCTGAATATTTTTTCCAATGCCTTCATTGTTACTCTACTAATTGCAAGTTTGTAGTGTATTTCTTGATTGCTAGTTCCTTTAGTGTTGATAGTTGCTCCTAAAAGGCAGAAGCTATCTACCACTTCAGTGTCTTCATTGTCAATTCTAAGACTGGTTGCTGTATTGGTTGTCTTCTTTAAATTTAATTAGTTCCATTTTCCCCTATGCCCTTACTTTTACTACAGGCCATACAGCTTGCAGGTCATTTGTATTTTCAGGTCATCAGTATAGTATAGTGCAGGTTATTGATATTTCTTCCTCCAATTTTAAACCACACTCATCTTCTAGTCCAGCTTCTCTCAATACAGTATATATTCTGCATATAGGTTGAATAAGTAAAGGGAGAGTATACAGCCTTATCTCACTCCTTTGCAGACCTGTTTTTCTGCTATTTTCCATCTGGACTGCGGATTCTTGTCCTGTGTGTAGGTTTCACATGAGAAAAATGAGATGTTCTGGGATTCCCATTTTTTTAAGAACATTCCACAGCTCAACATGGTTGACACTATCAGCCTTGCTATAGTCAATGAGACACATATTGACTTCTTTTTACTATTCTCAGTTATTCAGCATGCATCTACATTAGATACAGTATACCCCATCCCCAGACAGCTAGCAGGATCAATTTATGAAAACTGTGAAAATGCTTAAGGAACATGTTCCTTTGTAATATTTTCAAGCTGTTGGTTTTACATCCAGGCTGATGATCTGTAGTGACCTGCTTAAAGGAAGTTCCAAAACCCCTTTCATTTAGTGCCATTCCATAGACACATATATGGCCTACAACCTTGTTATGTTCAAAACATGCTTGATTTACAAAGTGGTTTCTTTACAAGTAGCAGCTATTTGCTTATATCAGATAATCTAAAAAAGCTCAGCAATTGGACCTGATAAGTATTTTGGTAAACAACTAAATTTGTACAATTTGTACTCTGGCGATGCCCATTATGCCCTGAAAATACACAGTGCCCTAATATCTGCTACTTAAAGCCTGGTAATCCATTTCAGGAACATTAATTCAACCATCCAGTCTAAATTCTTCCACCACTGTATAGTGAAAAGAAATTAACTCTTCTGACAAGCTTTTTATTTTATGAAAAATGATATGATGAGAAAAAATACCTACATATATAGAAGAACAGTCATAGGAAAAATAATACTTGTTAATCAATTAAGTTGGAGTAGGATTTCTTGGGATTATAACTGAAATCAGCATTTTTATAAGCAGTCATTATATTTATATGGTGCAGAACACCAATTGCTCAGAAAAGCATCAGTAGCAAGCAATTCTGCTGTTTTTCTGAATCAAATAATCCATAATGACACAGAGGATATGGTTGTCACAGATGTCACAAGATCACATTCAACTAGAAAGGACCTAAGACAAAATATTCATCTTGCCCATTTAAATCCATAACCAACTTGTATTCCATTAAATATAATGAGTCTATCAGCAGATGGCAGTACCAATACTCTGCCTGGGCTCAGAAGGTTAATAGGGTTCAACTTGCTTAGTACTTGGATGGCTGAAAACTAGGGAATAGCAGGATCATACGCTATACTAAGAAGTTTAAACTAAGAAGAAGAGCCAGTTTGGTGTAGTGGTTAAGTTGTTGGCCTAGAAACCAGGAAACTGTGAGTTCTAGTCCCACCTTATTCATGAAAAACCGGCTAGGTGACTTTGGGCCAGTCACTCTCTCAGCCCAACTCACCTCACAGGGTTGTTGGTGTGGGGAAAATAGGAGGAGGAAGGAGTATTAGGTACGTCTGCCACCTTGAGTTGTATATGAAAAAAAGCAAAATAAAACATTTCTTTAAAGTTTATAAAAAAAAAATTGTAAAGTTTTTAAAAATTCAATTCCACATTGTTGCCAAGAACACTGATGTACATGTCCATGAACTCATGAGCAATTAAGCTTGACTTGAAAGAAACATTACATTTTTTACATTAAAAATCTAATTGGTGTGGGTCTTCCGGGCTGTGTGGCCGTGTTCTGGAAGTTTTGTTTCCTAACGTTTCACCAGCACCTGTGACCGGCATCTTCAGAGTGCAGGAGCACAGACAGGAGCAGTTCTCTCTGTGCCCAGGGCCATCGTATGCCGGCCGTGAAAGCCTTCGACAATACACAAAAATCTAATTCTTTGTCTTTTGGGGAGAGGTATAATTCTATCACGAAGGAAAGTGGTTTCTATTAACAAACCTTCCTGTTCCACACATGGAGCACTGAGAAATTATTGAAATTCTAGTCTTCTCTTTCCAGTCTGATCATTAATGAAGAAAGCAGGGTTGAAATTTTTTTTAAAAAACCCATTCATATTACAAGTTTGTTTCAATTGACCAGAACACCTTCTTACTAATAACCTGCTCACAGCTACTTGAAAGGTACAAAGAAAGGAATCAACAAAAAATGTTCTACCCCTACTACTACTATATCCTTTATTGGATGTTATCCTTAACTGTGAGTCTAGGGACTCCTTCCATTTGCTGAAGTCTAATTAATATCCAAAGCAATTTTTAAAATCTGTAGCATATTTTCTGAATATTAGAATAACCATCTTAAAGGTAAATGTTAGCCCAAAGTTGTTAAATTGGGAAGAAACAATGACATGCTTACAGCATCCTAATAATTTCATACCATAGGTAAACTTTGAAATCCTACAACAGTTTCTGATTTCCAAGCTAATATGGATTACACATTCCATTGATTCTTTACCTGTTTTAGTAAAATCAGTGGAATTTCCTTGGATTAAATGGGTTGTAATTTGCTAGTGAGTACTGCAAACTAAGTAATATTATCTTTTTATAATAAAAGTCAGACAGTAGAACTAAACCTCATAATGCTTCACCATTTGATAAGAATCTGGGAAGAGATTTCACATTATTTAGAAACATTTAAACTTCCAAGCTTATTACTCCAGATTTATCCCATAAGCGAATGGAATTGTTTTCTTTCTTTGTCACTGTATGGTAACTCACTGTATGTGATTTAAAATAAAATCTTTGACTGACTGATATTGCATTTCCCTTTAGTTCTTTTTGTCCAATAATTGTAAAATAATTGTCTTAGTAAGTTACTGTTTATCGATGGATGTTAAACTATCCGATCATGCATTAACAGGGAAACCTACTATAAAACATAAATCTTGCCTGCAATCATCAATCTGATATCCTGAAAATGCATTAAACTTCAATGGCCATAACTGCCATAGCCATGACAGGTAGTGCTGATCAGATTATTAATCATGTTGGATTATGTTGAATGGTCAGGATGAGATAAATTGCTTTGGACAGCTACAGTCTTGGTTCTTGGTTCTAAGTAAGAAACGTAGAATAGTTGGCGGTTGGCATTTACATTTGTTTCAGCAGGAAATATTTGATGGATTCCTGTCTCCCTGTGCTTTACTTTGGTAGTGTTTAGAGATTTTTTTTCCTGTCTCTAAGAATACTGTGGTGGCCAGGACTTTGAAGACAAACCACCTTTTAAATTCATATGCAGATACCTCAGCTTTCTTGCAATCAGCATTTCTCTTGCAATTTACTTGGCTGGCAAATCTGCTACCCATTAATGCAAAGGGCTTATGAATTAACAATGAGTTTCTTGGGGGAACAAATGCAATAGGTTGCTATATTTTAATGGATCTAACTCTGTTTATTTGATCATCCTAAATATGGTACATCTTGTTACATATACCAAGCTAGGTTTGGTTCTTTTGGCAATCAAACATTCCTTCTAGAATGGAAGCCTTGAAAATATAGGCTCAGCCTGAATAAGAAAAGCATATGAACTAATTAAAAAAATTAATTTGAGCACCAACAGTAAAAAGAAACAATGAACCAAGAAGAATTTTATTTAAACAGGGCAACTCTCAAACAGCTTTTTGAGTTACTTTTTAATAAAGCAAGATAAAAATAAACAAATATATTAGCTAAAAGTATCGCAAGTCTTCACTGACCATCTGCCTAGATTTTACCACTGGCATTTTCTCAAATCCACAATGATAGCACTTACGTCTTCAGAAGACATCAAGGCGGATGATATGGCAAGCTTGTACAGAAGTTGGGTGCTTGAAATAATAGGAAAGCTATAATAAAGCTCTATCCTTTCTCATGAACCAAGATTTTTGTTATGGCAGAAGTTTCCATGGCTCTTTGTTGCTTCTATTGTAAATGTGACCTTTTGCCATTCAAGCTCTTCCAGATAGAAACAAATATGGTTCAAACTGCTAGGAAAGTAATTTCCATGTACAAACTATTGGATGTAATGCAAGGAAAAGACATAAAGGGAAAATTAAGCTAAGTAGTAGTATTGTTTAAGATGCAGTGTGAATTGTTTACAGAGAAAGGAAACAAGAAAAAATCCATAAACTCAAATAGGATATGTGGAAGCAGAATGTAAAAATAATCAATTACAAATGCATGCATTTTTTAATTTACCCTGCCCTACCATCTCACAGGGCTCAGGATGGCTTCCAACAAAGCAGTTATAATTAAAGTAACGTTAACATTTCAAACATTAAAATAATCTTGAAACATTAAACTATTATTAAATATAAAAAATAATAAAAATATTTAAAGTCTAACCAATAGGTTATGCCAGGATAAACAGATAAGTAGGTCTTCAGCTATTTTCTACATATCTGAAGTGAAAGTCTGTGCTTTCACTGATAGATAACTGTCCTAACAACTTCTCATATAAGTAGGACCATCAGCAAGCCTTCCCCAGCAGATCTCAGATTGCAGTATGACCAGCACTGGGTAAGGCAATTTCTTACCCATCAAGGTCCAGAGTTATTTAGGGCTTTATAAGTACAGTAAGTATTAGCACCTTCCATTGTACCCAGTACAGTATTAGAAGCAGTGATAATGTGCACACATCTTCCAAGCCCAAACACTACAGTGGCTACAGTTTTCTGCGCCAGCTGTAATCTTTGTATCTTTAAGGGCAGCCCTTATAATAATCCAATGGAAACACTTTGATGTCTATAATATAAACATAGGAGTCCAAAATACTTTTCCATTAATTTTCCTTTGGTTCCTGAGAACCCCAACCTTACAAACCCCAACATTGCAAACACTGACATCATACAATATAGTTTGAATGAATGGGATCCTAGTTCCAAATATAATGATAAATAAGGGCATCACCTTCTTTGTAATTTCTGTGCCTTTGATTAAGAAGGTATGTAGGAATTTCTTAGGAAGGACCAAAAATTGGCCAAAAAGAATAGGAGAGATGGAAAATAATTATGAAAGATTCTCAAGAGTCAAAGAAGGTGACTGTCATTTAGATGGGTCAAATTAATTAAATAAATAAAATAATACAATATTACATATCACAGTTTTTAGTAAATATACTCCTGGGACAGTAAAAGCAAATATCCATTTGCACTGAAGGTGCAAAGGCAACTACAGTTGAATCATACAGCTGCTTTTAGTAGGTGAGAAGGCAGAGAGTGCTTGAAAAAGGACCTTAGTCCTTGGCTATTCTCCTTATAAGGTAGTATGAGTTAAATCCTGTTCTTAATTCTGGAACAGACTTTCTGCTTGACCAAGGACAAGTCACTAAAGCACTTTTAATCTCAACCGCTCCATCTGTTACTGAAATAGCACAGTTGAGAAACTGAATTTTGATTTATTTTTTTATAATGCTAGATCTCCATTATTATTTCTGTAATTATAGACCTTAAATATTTTCAGTGGAACAGTTTTTCAACGACTGCATTAACCCACTCCATGTTTGCAAAATTCTTCTATTTTTCTTTTTTCTTTAAATTACATACAATCAAATAGAATAAAGCACACTAGTTAATACTTGTGTAGCGACTACCTCATTTAGCAACCATTTGCAGTTACAATGGAAATAAAAAAGTAACCTTATGACCAATCCTCACATTTATTACCTTTGTAGGTCTGTAAAGCAAAGGAAAGCTGAAGTAAGATCATAAGCAAAGTCACGGTTTCACTTTATTCTTTGCTTGTGGTTTGGAAAGAATAATAGTGCATCTGCTTTCACAAAAAGCTAATTGAAAGCCCTAAAGCTCTTTGATCGCACCTTGAATCATGTTCCTTAGATGCTGGAGATTTTCCAGGACTGACTTCACAAATCTTGATCAGGACAAATCATTTAAAAAAAAAGTTGCTACAAAAAAGGATGAAACTTTCAGCATTTTATTTCTTTGGCATGAAGAAGTATATTCTGTGGGAGGATTGGGCTGCAGACTGAGTTCCAAGCGACACATACTAAGAATTAAATTGTCTGTTCAGTTTTTGTTATTTAAGCTAAGGGAAAGAGAGTGACAACATTGACAGCTAAAGTTCTTATTAACTGACAGAGCAAATACAATGCAGGCAATTAAAAACTTCAGCCATGCTGTTCACTATTTTCATTGTCCTTGAGGGAAAACTCTGGAGAGTCTGGCCTTTACTTCTATTTGTGCCATTTATTTTGGTGGAATGTAGATTAAAAATATAGTACAAGTTAAAATTATAATAACTTGTCTAGTTCATTTTATGACTGTGGATAGTCAATAAATTGACTTAGGATACAAAATTTCAACAACAATAACAAAAGTACAGGAAAAAATATTCTTAGTCCACTCTAAGTTTTGAATGCTTAAGTAAAAATGTAAAAAATCCAGTTTGCCATTTACCTCCTAAATTATTATATTATCTAATCCAGTTTGAATTCCAAAAGAGGAGAATATATGTAGCTCAGGGTTCAACTGTTTCATTACCCAACTAGGTACCATCAGTGCTACTGAGTGTGGCATTTGCTCTGTGTTTATATACAGTAGCTTGCCCTGTCAGTGTTGGTGGGGTGTGGTTTTCTCCTTGGTAGTTCCTTGATTGGGGTATTGTTTTCTGCTTGATTGTTTGTCTAGTGTTAATCCCTGCTTATCTGGGTGTTGGCTGCTTAGAGATGATGTGTTCTCGTCTTCTTGTTTCCTTCTTAGCTTTTTCATTGTCTCTTTTGAGTGGTGTGTAAATGTTATCTCTATGTGTCTATTGATGGCTGATTTGGCTGAATGCCAAGTTTTCAGGAATTCCCTAGCATTTTGGGATCTGGCTTGTTAACAGTTTCCCAGTTAAAACTGTGGTTGAGTCTATCCATGTGTTGTGAGATTAACAGGCTTTCATTGTGTCTTCTGACTGCTAGTTGGTGTTCATGGATTTGCTCTGCTAGTCTTCTGCCTGCCTGTCTCAAATAGTGGCTGTTCAGTCCTTACACTGTATGCTGTAGATGACTCCTGTTTTTTCTTCTTGGGCTACTGGGTCTTTTGGTTTGCTTAAGTTTAAATTGCTTATCGCTTCACCCTATGAATATTGCCACCAAATTATAAATTTTCTCTTTTCATTACTGTGTTTTTCTAAATTCCCTATTCTTCAGGCTTTTGATGGGAATAGTTCTAGGTAGGACTGGCTTTCAGTTTACAAGCATACAAAATCAACAAACTATAATAAAACAAAAATCAATAAAAAGGTAAGATAGTGCTGCGTAATCCTTCATAACCACTGGCTTCAAATACCCTGAAGAAGACCTTGCAAGGCATTCCGTAGGATAAGGACTTGCCAAAGGATGCCAAAGGATGCCAAACCTCTAGGGAGAGGCTGTTCCATGAGGTGAGGACCACCACAAGAAAGTATTTCCCTCAGGTTCCCACACTCCTCCCCTCATGGCTTGGGATACCTAAGCTTCTCCATCTGGCCCTAGCATACTTAATAGAGAGGTTCTACCTGGAGAAGGCAGTCTTGAAAGTATCCAGGAACCAATCCATGTAGGGCTGTAATGGTTAAAACCAGCACTTTGAATTGCACTCAGAACCAATTGGAAGCCAGTGCGGTGTGGAACAATGGTGTCATATAGCTTCAACGGCTCTCACTCATCAGCATATAGCTGCTGCATTCTGAACCAATTTAACTTCCAGGTGATCTTCAAAAGTACAGTAGCTACATGTAAAGCACCCTGCAGTCGTCTATATGGTTATTGATAAGGGTGTGAGTCGCTGTCAATAGGGCCTCCTTCACCAGGTAGGCTGCAATTGACGTTCCAGGCAAAACTGTCCAAATCTCTCCTGGCCACAGCCTCCACCTACACATCCAGCAGTAACTGTGAGTCCAGATTTCTCAAGCTGCAGACCTGCTCTTTTAGAGGGAGTGCCATTCCATCCAGAGTTAGAACTGTAATGAACCAGGTGGTTTCTGAACAAATAAGAACTCTGTCAGGCTGGGATTCAAACTCAGCCTGCTTTGTCCCATCCAGCCTTCATAACCTCTGGACCGCAGATTAAACCTTCCATAACTTTCCTGGCTTGGCCCAGGATGGCAATATATTTCTCAAACTGACAAATGATCTCTCCCAACAGTTCCATGTAGATAATAAACAGCAGAGGAGAGGGACCTAACCTTGGAACTCTATAGGAGAGTACCCACTAGACCAACCTCTCATCCCACTAATCACCAGTTGCCTACTTCAGACAGAGTAGAGCAATATCCCCATTCCTCACAGGCAATCAAAAAGGTTACTTTGGACAATGGTAAAAAAGGCCACCGAGAGATCCAAAAGGGAGGAATTTCCCCCGTCTGCAAGGGAGGTACTATCCCACATCTAGATCCCAGAAAAGGCAATCAATCAATGCCATTTACCTCCCATACCTATGCCTGAATCTTGATTGAAAGGAGTTCAGATAATCTACTGCCTCAAGAACCCTCTGTGACTGAAGCAATAGTATGTACACACATTTTCCTTATAGCTAGCCCACTCAATGCCATATTTTCTTATGCTGTTCTGCAGTTAATACAGTACACTAGATGCACTATTTGAATACATGTGCTGGATAGAGAACAACAATCAGATAGATTTAAAGCCTGTTCATCTATTTTATAGCATCTAATTCTCATATTGAAGCATAAAGTTCACTATTATTGGACAGGAAGGGAGGAATAAAGATTGCATACAACCCTGTCCCATTCTTTTGTATTTGGACTATTTTTTCATACATGCTTATTAAATACTGCCCACTCCTGGATTTAACCATATTTTCATTTAAAATATAAAATATTAAGGTACAACTGGCAGTATTGCTGATGAAAATGTATTTTAATTATAGTGGTTGAAATTAAGAAATGACATTTTATGAGAGAGTTAAACTACAGGAAAAAAAAAAAAACCTCGAACCTCAAAGGTGATTTGATGTTCTACCTGGGTTAGATTTTTTTTTTCTAGCAAAGCAAAATATTTCATTGCCATAGCAGAATATTTAACTCAAAGAAGCAAAGCCATCGTTGCCAAGTCTTAAGTGTGTGTTGCCACCATGAGAAAGTGCTTCCTTACTTATACAGATTCCTCCCAAGCAGCTTCTTTGACTGGGCTTCATCTCTCAGAAGGGAACTGGTGCCCTACCTGGTCATCATTATGTCACTGAGGGAAAGAGGGAACTACAACTTAGAACAGACAAGGAATGGGTAAGAGAGAACTTAGCTAATTTAAATGAATTCAAGTCTTCAGATGGATTAGGCACAAAGGTACTGAAAGAACTAGTGGGGGTAAACTCAGATCCACTCTGTGTGGAGGACTGGAGAGGTCCCAGAGACTGCAGGAGAACAAATGACATTCCCATCTTTTAAAAAATGAAGGAGGAGGAAGGGAGGAATAAAGAGACCTGTCAGCTAGACATGTTATCAAACAATATGTTTGTGAGCACTTGGATAGTCATTCTACAATTAACAGAAGCCAGCATGGGTTTGCCACAAATAAATTGTCCCAACTAACCTTATCTCCTTTTGTGATAGAGATACTAACTTAATAGATCAGGGAAATGTCATAGACATAGTATACCTGGACCTAAGCAAAGCCTTTGACATTGATATTGTGCTTAATAAAAAGGTAAAATATGGGCTAGGTGATAATATTGTTAGAAGGACAGTTGGTGGAATGACTAAACCCAAAGTGTGTTTCAGTTTAGCTAGACAGAGTGCCACAAGGCTCTATCCTTGGACCATTGATGTTCAACATTTTTATTCAAGATTTGGATGAAGGTGATTAGGGGAGAGTTCTAGGAAGCCTGAGCAGTGGATTGAAATGAATAGGATGGAATTTAACAGGAAGAAATGTAATATTCTGCATCTGAGTAGGAAAAAAGTAAGACATAAGACATCAGATGGGCAATAATATATGTGGAAAGGATATCTAGGTATCCTTGTTGAATACAAATTAAATGTAAGCCAGCAGTGTAATGCAGCTGTTAAAAAGGCAAATACTATCTTGAGGTGCATTATCAGGAGTATAGAATCCATATCAAAGGAAGATATCATTCCACTCTGCTCTTGTCAGACCCCATTTGGAGCACTATGTTCTGTTCTGGGCACCACAGTTCAAAAAGAACACTGACAAACTGGAGTGAGTTCAAAAGAGGCCTACCAAGAGGATGAGTTTGGAACCCAAATCATATAAACCTACCTATGGAAGAGATGATTGAGGGGCAATCCCCAAAGAAGAGGGAAGAGACCGATTTCCTATTGCCCCAGAGGGCAAAACCACAGAAATGGGTTAAAACAACAAGGAAGTAGGTTCAGACTTGATGTCAGGAGGAACCTCTGGACTTATGAGCTGTCAGTCATTGGAACAGGGTGCCACATCACATGCAATGGTGATTTCTCTTGTATTGGAGGACTTCAAACAGTGGTTGAATGGTAATCTGTCAGAGAACGTGTAGGTGAATCCTGCACTGAGCAGGGAGCTGGACTAGGTGACCTCTAAGGTATTTTCCAACTCTATAATTAGCACAACTAGAAGGATCACTAAGCCTTTCTTGTGGGTGTGGTAGGTTATTACACAAAGGCAATTATTTATTTTGTTCAGAAATGTGTTAAGAAGTACAAAACATATAGATACACAGACACAACTATCAGAATTCAATCAATTTAACATCTACTCTGCAAAATGTATAAAACTGATCTAACATTTCATAATCATGGTTAAGATATTTCAAGTTTGTTCAGTTCCTTGTTTCCTCCTTTCACTGACATGTAATCTAAAACATTCTAGATCTAATATTAATATTTAACTTTTGATCAATTAATAAAATTTTAAACTGTGTATGTTTAATCAGTTCTTAACTATACAGTAAGTCCTTTTGTGTCTCTGTCTTAATACAATAAACAAATATTTGTTAAATAGACATCATTCTTTCTCCCTAAAGTTTGTGCTTCTGTTGAAATAAATTTCTGCATATTGGCTGTATATTATATTTTGTACCAGGAAAAATATAAAAGTATTATGTATAGAAAATGTTACAGGCCTGGGCCAAACTGTACAACTTCTTGTGATGTTCCTATTTTGAGAACTTCTAATTCAAATTCAAAATCCAAATTTTAAATGCTTTAATGTTTTAATTCTAATTTTAAAAAGACAGAGTTGCTTACAGTGAAACTTTTTCTTTGAAAGATCACTGATCTCTTTTGAAATACCAGACAGAGAAAATCGATTTGAATCATAACTGAAAGCATGAAGAACTGATTCAGGACTTATCAGAATTCAGCACCTGAATTTGATTCAAACCTGCCCTCATCTCAACACCATTTTAAACTGTGGCCTGTGAAAAGCAAAGGAAATATTTTGTTCGCTAGTCTATCCTTATTCTTGTTGTTGCAGTCTTCCCTTAAGAAAACTTCTTGTTGTGAATTTGTATTCAGTAGACATTCCAGCTAATGGATTTTAAAAACAAGCACTTTATGCATGTGTTGACAAAGACAACAGACATTCAGCTATCAAAATATCTGAGAGGGAGAGACTGGCTGAGAACACAAGCAATATGTAAGAGAGGTTTATACTGTAAAGTTAGAAGAAAGAGATTAGGTAGAACCAGAATCTGGCGAGAGTTGCGGGGAGAGGAGGCAGTGAAGCAGCAGCTTATACTATCAGCACCAAGGACAGATACTGAGCAGCTTGGTTTATGGTGGCTTAGAGAGATCTTCTCAAAGCTGCCTGGACATTTGGGGGTATAAAATCAGATCCAAAGAGCACCCCCAACTGTAAATACCTATTTACAAAATTGTGAAATAGCTTGGAGATAATATGGGTGATGCCTGCATTCTTTCGCAGTTGCTGTGCCTGGGAGGAAGGGTAAAGTTTCACATCCCTGTGACCTGTGGGTCCATGAATCTACCATATTCTCTGCATTCTTCCACAGCTTAATCAGACCAAGAAGGGTAAGTCATGGTTTTCCTGTTTTTCATTTTAATGCTAAGTTTTTCTGTTTCAGCATGCTGCTTATAAACATTTTTAAATGTAAAGAAGCCTGGAAGAAAATAGGATAAAAAATGTGAAGCCTATAGTTTCTGTCTAGAGGGCAGAATTAAAAAAAGATATATTTTATGGATGCACACATAGAGAATATAGGAATAAGAATAGATTCTTTTTCCTCTATATTCTAGCTTTTCTTAATCAAGAAAATATTGGTTTTTTACAATACTTTCATCTTTCTGGAATATATTTTTTTAAAAAAAAATAGAGAAAGATGTATGTGTTTCACTTAAATAGTGGCGAAAAGGCACTGACAATGCTGAGATAGTTTTGTCCTGAATCTATACTTTTCAATGCAGCCATAAAAAGATTCTCTGCTTGAAAGAATCATATTAAAAAGTGAATTTTCGAAGCAGAAATTCCCATTTCCCATCTCAAAGAAGATCTAATCTTGGGAGAAGGAGGGGGGAAAGAGAAAGCCTTATATTTAGGCTTTTATTAAATTTAAATTAATCTGTTGTGCAAATCAATTTGGAGTTCACACACATAATCACATTATTTTCTCAAGAGATATCAGACATATATATGTGAAAATCTGCAGGCAAACGCATGCAAATATATATATCCTTCAAATGTGATATGAACTTCTAAGAACATTTACTTCTGAAAAATGGTTTTGAGTTACATATTCCCCCCCTCCTTTTTTTTTTTTTTTAAATAAATAGAGGGATAATGCAATGTTTCTGAAAAGGAATGGCTGATAGTGGAAAGAAGTGGGTGTGAGGATCTGGGGAAGAAATAAAGCATGCAGGAATGAAGCAAAAGGTGAAATGAGAATGAAAGAAAGATTATAGAAATTAAGAAAATGTAGAGAAAGATTGGGCCATTATGGACTAGAGAGCTTTTAACTGCAACTTTCAATTAAAGAGGGGAGCACTGCCTCCCTATTGTCAATTATTCAAGAAAAGGTTCTTAAAAATCATGTTGGTTTTTCATTGTATTTCAAACCAACAAATGTATATATAACTGGGAACATGATCACAGTCAATGTCATCCAGTAGTTATTCCTGGCCCAAAGACAGTTTCTTTGACGTCTTTCAGACAGACTGATATTCTGCTAATGGGAAAAGCTAAGAGTTAAAAAGCTGAAAGTTGCAAACAAAAACTGTAATTAGGAATTTGATTTGGAGTTCATATAGTATGATGAGGAAATTAATGTTGTCAATATAGTTATACTGTTTGCAGTTTTTTTGCAGACTGCAGTTTTGATAAGCCATTTTAGGTACTGTATAGTCATACACAAGTGCCAATTGAATCTTAACATTTATTTAATTACCAAATTGTGATTTCAGCAAACTGAAAGGATAACAGATTGTAGCAATTTCTAGAGATTGCTGGTGTATGTGAAATAGCTTTGCAGAAGAAATACCAGAAACAGGACCTTTATATCTTCTCCATCAAAACATGAGCAACATGTACTGACGTCCAGATGTTTAAAGATTTTTATGCAGTTCTGGAAGTTATCTCTTTTTTTGTTCGCATTTGGAGCATAATGCAATCTGGGTCCATTAACAATATTAAATGCAGCTATAGTTAGAAATAATCCCTGACTCCATGGAGCTCTTCAGGACAAAAAATTAGCTTACAGTTTTCTCATGTAAAAAAGAGTCAGAGACTTAACTTCAAAGCTACAATGATTGATGTCACAAAGGACTTTTTAGAGGAAAAGGCAAAAGGCTCAGTTTTGAGAGATGTTACTTAATCTCTTTAGCAATGTCCCCGTGATCAGCTTGGCATTCAAGCCTCAAATTTTCACCCTAGAGAATTGCATGTGCAATCATTTCTACCCCTAACCCATGCCCAGAAAAAAATCATATTAGATTTGGGTCATCAAATTATATAGATAACCTTCACATGCATAAGAGACTTCATATCCCAGATTTAATTTTTGGTATAGGAATAGCTAAACTTTGAAATTGGCTGAATATATCTATCCATCTATCTCTTTTTCCCTCTATTATTTTTCTAAACTATCTTTTCTCCAAAGAGGACCCAATTCTTCTTGTAATAACACATGCTATCATCACAAGTGGGAAATATTGTAGATGAGGCTGAGATACAGTGAGTGAGTCAGTATCATTCAATGAATCTCATAATTGCATGGCAGTTTGAAACTGGATATTTCCCAGATGATGATGACAATTTTGTCATCATCAACTTTTTGGAATGGGTTGATGATGATGACGACATTTAACCGTGGTAGAGTATGATAGAGTGTTATAATTTATTCTCTTTAACTTAGAAATTTTTAAATCTTAATATTTGATGATATGTGATACCTGTAGCTTCTAATTCCTTTTTTGTTTATTTAGTTTGTTATTGCTTTTTCTTCTTTTATATATTGTTTCCTTTTTTGCATGTTGTGGTTTTACATAAAACTTGTTAAAATAAATACATAGGATAGTGCATGGAATAATTAAATACTCCATATTAGTCACAGATCCTATCAATTCCATGAAATCTGATCCAAAATTTCAATGGAATTTTGTGCTAGGCAGGGCAATTCAATGTTCTGCCGAGCCCATCAGCCTGTACACTCAAAAAACAGGACTAAGATAGAGAAAGGGATGATGAGGAACATATTTAGATTAACTCTTGGCTATAGATACTCTTTTTCTGAATCATGGGAATGATGAGGAGACAGGAGATAAATGGTCTTTCTGATCAAATACTTCTCTTACACACAGAGACACACTTCAGACCTGCTATGCCTTCTTCATGGCTTACCAAGGTCAAATTTTCCTACTTTGATCAGCAGTGATAGCTGGCAGATGTTAAATTGAAGATCATCTTGGAGGAGGTTATTTTACCGATCCCTTCATTATTGCAGCTAAATCATTAAGAATAGCAACTAAATTCATTTACAAGATGATCAAAGCTAAATTGAGTATTTTCAGAGAATGATCAGAAATTGATTGGGAACAAGAGCTTTTGAATGTTCTGCAGTGCACCTCCTGCTGAATGTTGCCTTGGACTGGGATTGTATCCAGTGAGTTCAACGATGCAAAAATTACTCTTTCTCTACTTGTAAACTACTCAGAAATGGACAATAATGCTAACAATCCAGTACCATTAGATTTGTATCAAATCTAGCATGGAAATATCCTCAAGAAAAAGCACAAGTAGTTAATCCTAATTTAAAATGAAATTCAGTTTATAGTATATAAAGGATGTTTGGTTTCTTTGAAACTCTTAACAGCTTTATCAAGATACTTTTATCTGAGGAAGGAAGGAATGATCCCTAGCATGGAATCTGCCTTCTGCACACCTTCATTGTGCAATCCAATCTAACCCCAAGATCATTTTCCTGATTAGTTATAGCCAGCTCAAACAACATCAATATGCATTTGGGGTGGGGGTGACCAGTGTGCATTGTTTTACACTCACTTCAGTTGAATTGCATTGGCCATTTGGTTGATCATTCACTCAGTAAATTGACCTTCTGGGGCAGTTCACTGACACTTCAATGACAGTTGCAGTTTTTACCAACTTGAACAGTTTACTATAATCCACATACTTAGCCAGCTCACTGCTTACTCTACATCAAAAGCATTTGTACCAAGACAGTTAAAAAGCATGACTCCCACACAGTTCCTTGAGGGGCTCTACATTTTACTTCCCTCCACCAAGAAAATTTCTCATTTATTCCTAATCTTTGTTTTTGTTTTAAATTATTTAGCAATCCACAGTTCTTGTGTTACGGTCACTAAATTTACTCAAGAGCCTTTGATGAAGAAGTTTGTCAATGGCTTTTTGAAATTAATAACAATCCTATCCATTTGTTCCAGGCCTGAAATCCTATACCAAGAACAAGAGCATACCTTATTTGTTTCTTCTTTCTTTGTCTTTCCTCATTTTTCCTTTTTTCTGAAAGAGGCTCCAAGGCAGCTCTCGTAAAGCAGTGATAGAATTCTTCATAACTGGCCTATCAAGCAGGTAGTAAATCATTTGGAGAATACAACTTTTGTGTTCTTCAGTGTGTGAAAGCACCCAGTATTTAGAAGCATTCCGCGATTACGGTCTTATGAAACATAACATGTCATATATAAAGCAAAGTTCTTAGTGAAGTGTTCCTCAGCCTCTACTTTCAAAATGCTCAGCAAACATGGTCATTGAGAAGATGGGAGTTGTTATAGTCAAACAGATCTAAATAATTCCTGCTTGAGCAAAACCTTGGAGAGACACTGGAGGCTGCTGTATCTATGTCTGGACATTCTGGGGTTTAATTTATTATTAAAGAAATTATTTTGCTGCTAAAATGTTGGTGCAAGTGTTATTTCACATAAACTTGAAACAAATATCTCTGTTTTGCAGATCTCCTTCCTCATAATGGGTTCCTTCAGCAGAATTATTAGCTCTTCAAATTTTACCATATCAGCCATACATTGGCAGGATAACTCCACCAGACGTGGATTACCACAACCTCATGCCTACTATGCCCTCTTTTGCTGCATCTTGATCTTGGTCATTATTTTTGGGAATGTCCTAGTCTGCCTAGCAGTTCTGAGGGAACGGAATTTGCAAACTACTACCAACTACCTTGTGGTAAGCCTAGCAGTAGCAGACCTGCTGGTGGCCATTTTAGTGATGCCATGGGTGGTATATCTTGAGGTGAGTAGAGTCTGGGTTGCTGGTACATGGGCATCACTTTCTGAGTGATATACTCTCAACATTTACTTCAACCCATTTAAACTAAATAATAAACCCCATAGTCTAAATTGTTTCTTTTTCTTCAAATTCAGTAATTATGAAATTACCAAAGAAAAAAGAAAAAAAGAAAAAAGATTACTTGGAGGTCATATAGTTAGGGTTACATTCACCTATCAAAGAATCTTTGGGATATAACTTCACAATACATAAAACAGATAAGCTATGAGGAAATACATGACAGAGAAATAACAGTGAATATGCTGGGAAGTTATGTACTAATTATTCCATTATACTGTTAGAACTTCACATTCCAGCTCACTAAGTAGTAAGAACTCTAGAAGCACAAACTGTGGAAAGAACATTAAAGGCATGTTAGCAAGGGTTTGGAATGAGGTTACTGGAATGCTGTACTAATTTCTCAAATATATAATTTAGAATGCAGATTCAGACCATTATTACTCCAACTAGTATTATTTACCCACTGGATGTCTGGAGGGAGTTATACCTAATGATGTCTAGAGTTCCAGCTAAGTGCTCTAATATTCAGCCTGATCTTGTCGGTATCTCTCTCCAGTAGCTTCAGCTGTGTCTCAGAAAACACCCAGCAATCTGTACCTACTTAGCAAGTTCTATCTACAGTAGGTTTGCTTTGCAACTTTCACCCTATGGAGGTTGTTTGCCCTTACATTATTTTTGTTATTTTGCAATCTTTGGGTTCCCCCAGCCTTGACAGTAGTTCTTATCATGTGTGAATGGAGTAATGTTGACTACAATAGGATCTGACAAATTTTCTTTTAATATACAGGTTTCAGGATCTGTGTTCCTAACAGTGCAATTACACAAAGAAATGAATAATGTTTAATTTCTGATGCTGTACATTGGTAGAAGGCATAGAGACCTGTCAGCAAAAAGCTTTCTCCCCTGGCTTTATATTATCTCTGTAGGAAAGTCCATGCCCTGGTTGAACTCTTTAGCTAAAAGTGAGAAGGCATTTAAGTCTTGCTGTGTTGAATTAATACCTTCCTTCTGTTCCAAATATGATTGCTACAATTTTAAGGAATATCTATATAAGAAACTGCCACAACTGAATATTGGGATTCTTAAGTTCCATTTACTTCAATGACTTTAAAATAACAAGCTGTGCTTAGGTGGCAAACTGCAAAAACCTTACTGTATGAGCTGGCAGCATATAAATTCAATAAATCAATCATCGGCACTTTTAATTTCTTCATCAGCCATTCCCTACTTGATGCTTTCCATATATGTTGGGTCCACTAATTAAAAATTCTGGGATTTGAGCTCCCAACATAGCTGGAGAGTTGGGGAAGATAATTGGCAATTAAACTGTGCAAAAAACCTTCTCAGAAAAAAGAGAATTATATGCAAAAAAAATGGAAGCAAAATGTGGATCTCTATTTGGGCTCAGAAGAGCAAATAATTTGTAGCAACTTTCCCAAGTTGTAGAGGTGCCATATTTTTGGAATTTGGTTAACCTCAATCCTAGTCACTGTGGCCCTTAAAAATTCTGGGAGTAAAGGACATCCGGGTACCACTGCTCTTTACAAGGAGACATCAGGGCAGCATTCTACTCTGGGTTTGAGTGCTGAAGACAATGAGATTAGCAATTTTATTTGCAACTGCAGCAAAGATTTTTAAAGGTCACTAAGTTAGCAAACCTCACTTTCTAATCACTTTTGGAAATTGCTCATTAACTACTTCTAAGCTATTAGACACCTGAACAACAAGTTTGAAAATGCTGGGGTAATCTGCCTTCAATCCTGAATGAAAAGAAATTTTAATCATAAGCTTAAGAATCTGAAATAAACAGCAAAAAGCTAAATAAGATTTTAATCTTAGAAAGTTGTAAATGGACTAAGGGTCCAGATATATTTGGAATCTTTTACAATAAGATTTTGGAATTAATTATAAAGAACAAGCAGCTTCTCATGGGAAATAGATCTGTTTTGTTTTTTACAAGACATAACGAAAATAATTTCATGATTTCAAAAACTGGACATTAGAGGAGACTAAAGACTTTAGCTAGAGGAAAGATTTACGAGCCTATAAGATGATGCAAAACATTATAACAATAAAAATACTGAAGGAGACTTTTGAAGAATGGAATCAAAAAATAGTAGTCACAATATTAACAATGTCAGTAATGATGTCTGCTTCTATGGATAGACTATGTCAAAAGATGTTATTGAAGAAATAACAGATGTAGAACAAATTTTGTCTGACAAGCTAGATGTTATTGAAAGTAATTTACCACTGACAGGCCAAGAGAATGACTTGGAAAAGGATGTTTCACTGGATCTACAAAAGAAACTGACTGAGGTTTTAAAATGTAAAAAGGAAATACAAATGATAAACCAAGAGAGTGACCTGGATATTTTTTTTTCTTATTGGATTTACAAAAGAGGCTTTCTAAAGCCTTGAAGAACTCTGGGGACAAAGAAGAAATGAAGAGAAATCAAATCCTACAACAATATTTGAATGAACTAAAGATTAAGACTGTTAGAAGTAAAAGGAAGGAATATAAAGTTGGTTTATTTGATCAAGGTTAAAACAAGATACATTGTCATTTCTGGCAATCCTTTATGGACTTTCTGCTGACACCAGGACTGAATATATGAAGCCTTATGAATTTGTTTATAGATAAGAGATGGGATATGGGATAAAGAAATAAATGTTTGTAGCCTTAGAGGGGGTGAAGAGTCACTAAATTTGTTTATACTTGTTGTGATGAAGATTGGAAGTAATTTCTTTATATATTTTTTCTCTTTCTTTATTATATTCTTACTTTTTCTCCTGTCTTTTTTTCTTTTTCCTTGCACATTTTCCTTCTTTTTTCTATTCCTTTTTTCTTTCTTTAAGTTTAGTTTGTATTAGATTTTACTATCATAATAAAAATTCTTAATAAAAATTATATATATAAAAATTCTGTGAGTTGATATATATGGAGGGCATCAGACCAGAACATCTATGTTGTAGTAAGGGTTGTGTCATACTTTTTTCACTGAAGGAGTAATTAAAAGATAACTTAAAGGCTTATATTACTGTTAAGCAACCTAATAGAAATGCTGCTGGTTAATATCATGTCACAGTAGCTCAAAATAAAAAATGGAAATAGTATAATGCAAATCCAATTAGGCTCACACAATGAAATGTGTACCAATATACTAAACTGTTCTGAAAAAGAAATTATCTCTGCGGAATCACTGAAAAGCCAAAAAGTGGATTGACAGAGGAGAAGAGAAAAGAATTTTGTCAATATAAGTGGGGATATTAACAGAGAATAAGATCTGATTTAAAGCCAGTAATCTATTGTACCCTAGAACACCTTTCATCTCAAGAATTCAAATCGCTGCATTAATGACTGCATCAGGTCCTTTCTACTTACCTCTGATGGAGGGAGGAGTGTTAGATTGTTGATATTTGGTAAGAGAAGATTAGGCTTCAACTAGTCTCTTGCTCAGTGGAAGTAACTGAAATTAAAAAAAGAATTAGAACTTGGAAAGAATCAGCAAGATATGCTCAGTAGAAGTATTTAGAAGAGCTTGCATTAGCAATGTCTGCTAATGTTTTATGCAAGATACTTTAATTAATAAAGGATAAAAGTGACTTTACTTTTTTATTTAAGATACATTTAACTAGAAGACCTGTGGCTGAACTTACTCATTACTACATTTTCTAATAGGATACTAGTAGGGCATCAAAGAAATGAATGCAAAGTTGTCAGAGAATTCTATAACCCTATTCCCAAACCAAAATCTTTGGAACATTTTATGTCGATGGACTGTGAACATTAGAAACACTGGCCTTTCTATGGATACAGGTTTGGAAACAGATGAGCCAAAAAGAGGACATGGCATATACAAGCCATACACCAGTGAACCATGGGAGCAGCAGAAGGCAGTTTACAGGATGCTGCATCTGAAAGTAAATATTGCCTGCAAGTGTTCTAGGAAGTGATCCTCACAGAAATCCTCATACTAAAAAGGAATTAGGTTGTTTTGTAATGCTAATGTTGGTTGTTTTACAGTCCCAACAGAACAGGAAGAGGGTTTTTTAAAAATGACACAAAATACTTCAATTCATTCATTCATTCATTCATTCATTCATTCATTCATTCATTTTCAACTTTATATATGCCACCCATCTTACTGTACAGGTGACTCTAGGTGGCGTTACAAGTAAAAAACTATTTTCCAACATAAGGCTATAGAACAAAATTCTGGATGCAAGTTAATTTGATCAGTTTGATCATTAATGTTTTATGTAGTCCATAAAACCTTGATGAAAATGTCTTCAGCTTATTGTCAAGGGGTTTTCTCCAGATTGTACATCTTCAGTCCATCAGATAGTATATTCTGCAAAGAGTCCAAGAAGTAGTACCCATGAAGTGGATGTCTTTGGATGATAGTACATAAAGATGGAGAGTACTTCTCCAGAGAACATCTAAAATAGTTGCTTAAATGGCAAACCACATAGGATATGTCTTACCTTGATATCAGCACCAGTAACCCTCATATAATGTCAGATTAATTTAACACTAATTTATGGGATATAAAAGGCAGTTGTCAGGGATTTGGGATTTGACTGCCAGTATAAAATGATATGTTTTGTGTTAGCAATCTGGAGAATGTTCATTCTCCTCTGAATCTAATCAGATTCATTAATTAGAACAGCAAATGTGGGATTCATGACACTATAAACAGATGCTGAATGAATCACTGTTTTAAGTAATAGTATTTTTTAAAAAATATAATCATAACCTTTCTGTAATTTATGTGTTGGAATAAAATAACATCATCCATTGATATGGAAAACCTCATACTTGAAAGATGACAAAAAATTGGCTAAGCTAATATTCCAATGAATTAAGTGTTCAGAACTTTTAATCAAATTAATATCTGTGTTAACTGTGCTATAAATTAATCGAATGTGGATTCTGACTTGTATTTTTCTAAAGATGGGGCAGAATAAAAATGGTTAGGACAGATATATGTTTGACATGAGGTAATGTACAAAAGTCATTGTTTTTAAAATTATAGTGAGACCTTGCTAAGCTTGTTAGCAGTAATAACAAGGTATAAGCCTGCTGGGTCTTCTCCTCCTGATCCTGAGAAATCCTCTCTGCCACTGATTTACCATGGAGGAGATGATGACAACTCTGTTTTCTTAGTAGCCTGACCTGATGGGAATGTGTGTGCTAAAGATTAGATCCCTTTTGCTGAATGAGTACCACTGGTTCATTAAGAATTCTAAATCTGTATTAGATACAGCAAGGTTAGAGACTAGAAGAAAGTTGAAAAGAAAAAGAGAGGAGGAATAAACAATTGCTTTCTGAAGAAGTTTATCTTAGTCCCTATTAGCTTGGGAACTAGCTGTTCCTTAGCAGTTTGTGGTGGAGTCCATGCAAAGGGAAATAGCAGAGCTTATTGGAAAGATTTAGGCAATCGGAAGACAGAAGACAACCACTGGAACTCTGGTTTGAGTATCCTTGTCCCAAACTGAATAGACACTTTTTTCCCAGCTCCTGCCAGCCAGCCTCCTGTTCCTTTTAACTGAATCCTTTTAACTTTCCTCAAATACAGGATAAAACTCTTCTCTCCATTTCCTCCTGCTCTGGCCTGTATAGCAGGGATCTCATAGTCCAAAGATCTACGCAGCTGCCCAGGCCATCCATATCATTGAGTTAGGGACTGTCAGCACCAATCACTGATCTGGCTGGCAGCACCAAGAGCATATCCTTGTTCCTGCCATGCAGGTGTTCTTCCTTCTTTGCAGTGAGAGGTACATTCATCTACTTGCCAAGATTGTCAGGTTTTGCTTTGAGACACCACATCACTGCTACTTATTACCTCTTCCCTCTTTTCCTGCCATTCTCTCATACTCTAATGAGTGTGGAATGTAAGGAGGTCCTGAAGAACACCAAGTTCATGCGACCCATACTGTTGTCTTCCTGCTTTTCATCTGAGATGACAGAGGGAAGCCACCTGGAAGGAGGAAAGCCACTGGCAACAAGGAGCAAGCTATGGTGAAGAAAAAAATGATGGCTTGAGTCAGGGAAAGCTATTTCAGGCAAAAGACTACAATGTGGCTGACCTTGGCTGATTACCAAAAGCTAAACAGGATCAGGCTTGCTTAGTACATGGATGGGAGATCTCACATCACTGGGAAGAAGAAAATGGATCCTGGAAGGAGGCATTCACAAAGCACTTCTGAATCTTTGCCAAGAAAACTATATGGAAAAGAACCATATGGTCACCTGGAAGTGAGCCTATTATTGTATGTTCAGAATTAATTGGAAAAAGAAGATAATAGAGGTATCGAAAGCAGTAAAAAGAAGCCTCACAATGTTTCTAGACCACTAAACAAAACAAATCGTACAAACGAATTACTAGAACAAAAGAGGTTAAAATACTAAATGGTATTCTGTTAAAACAATGATAACATTCCAGGGCCTGGGCCATGTTTTTCCTGCTATGTCTCGAGATTAGCCAAATCCAAAATTCTTGATTATGCACTCTTCCTAACATAATTGGAAGTGGAAGTTCATGAGAACCATAGACTTTTGTCTTGACAGTTCCATAAAGGTCCTTGTTTAGCTGATTTTTCTAGAAGTTTACTGAAACTTTGAACCAAAGTATTTAGTTAAGGGCAATAAATGACAGAACATACATCTGAGCTTTGTGAGTTTCTTCTTAACAAAACAGTTTTGAAATAATCTGTTATAAATGTAACACCAGCGCAGTGAGGCATATTCCCAGAAATAAGCATAAATTTCATTCTCTCCCCCAATAAATATACACTACTCACTTAGGATGGGACAAACATTTATAGAGCATATACAATAACAAGCCAGTGTATTAACCCAGAGACTCCTGACCTGATGGACTGGATTGTCCAGCAGTAACTCTTTCTTTGAGTGCTTATAAGCTCTGGCTTGTGTCATCAGTGTTAGTATTAAATCATCTTGTCTTCTGTCAACCTCCTTTCCTATGGCTTTCAGCTTTTTCAGCCATTAGGGTCTTCTGCAATGATTCTTGCCTTCACATTACATATCCAAAATATTTAAGCTTTACCTTCATTCTCAGCACTTCCAGTAAGCAGTCTGATTTTACTTCATCTACTATCAAATTATTTGTTCTTCTTGCAGTCCATGGTGTGCTGAACCATTTTCTACAGAACCACAATTCAAAGGCATCCATTTTTCTTCATTCAGTCTGATGATCCATCTTTCACAGCCATATGTTGCAGCTGTGAAAACCATGGCCTTTACTATACATATGTAATATCTTAGCTATGTAATAGTTTGCCTAGATCTGTCATGTTCTTTCTCAAATCAGCTCTGTGAATTTTTGAATGTGGAATAATGCATTACTACTTTGACTTCTCCACCAGTTTGCATTGTGTTGATCTTCTCTGTTGACCTAATCTTAGCGTTAGGGTTTTTTAGAATATTAAGCAGCAAACTGACTTTTGCACTGTATTGTTTCACTTTCAGCAAGAGATTCCTTACGTTTTTCTCACTCCTCTTAACTAAGAACTGTATCACCAATATATCTGAGGTTGTTAATGTTTTAATATATTTGTATTTCCTTATTATTCAGTATTTCAGTGCCCTTTAATTAATTGAATCTTAATTAAATGTTGGTTTAATTTGTCCCCAGGAATTCTTCTGAAGATAGCAAATGATAAGACATTAACTAAAAATAATCAACCGAGCATAACTACAATTTTTAAAAATCACAAATGAATGCTCTTGTTAGGTTCATAGGCAACTGTGGTAATCCATATTTGAAAAAAATCAGTGCAAACATTTTGTGTACTTCTATCTATTACTGCAGGAAAGATGATTCTGTTCATTTGGAGTTATTTATGCTGGCCTCATTCTTCACTTAGTAATGGATTTAGCATTTTGCTTTTTAGAATACACATTATTGTTTTCTAAAGAGTTTTCAATGGAGTTTCTAGTCTATTAAATGTATCTGTTTTAAGAGAAGACATAGTTGAATGCATTTTGCTGAAATCCTAAGCATATATTGATGGAAGTAAATTCCACTGAAACCATTATATGTAATGAACAGAAACATAGCTGAGGTAATGGAAATTAAGTTCTAATTTGATTTCCAGCTGCCAGTAATTGTTGTGGCTTCAGTGAAGTGATTTCCAATTTGGAAATGTATATTAATATCAGTAAATATGGATTTCAACCCATTCCTTAAATCCAGTGGATTAATTTTTTTTGTGATTGCATTCTTACAATTATATGTTATCTCACTAATGCTCCAAGAAACTCAGGAGGCATTGTACATTTTCCCTTTTATGTACTCAAAACAAATCACAGAATTGTGCAGTTGGAAGGAACCATTTAGTTCACCACTTGCTCAGTGCAGGAATCAAAATTAAAATGTCCAAACAGATGGTGTCTATCCTCTGCTTCAGAACAGCCCAGTGTTTTTCAAACTTGGCAACTTTAAGATGTGTGGACTTCAACTCCCAGAATTCATGCTGGCTGGGGAATTCTGGGAGTTGAAGCCCACACATCTTAAAGTTGCCAAGTTTGAAAAACACTGGTACAGCCTATGAACATGAATATGTCACCTTGCCAGGTAATTGGTCCACTGTCCATCTGCTTTACTATTAGGACTTTTCTAACATTCAATTGGAAAATATGACTTTCTGTCATTTAAATCCATTATTCTATGCCCTGAACTCAGGAACATTAAGTGGTGAATCTTTTCTGTGTAACATCTATTCAGATATTTCAGGAATGCTATTAGTCTTCTTTTCAAAACTAAACATGTCCAGTACCTTCAATTGCTCTTCATAGGACTTAGTTTCTACTCCCCTGATCATCCAGATTGCTCTTTTCTCTGTTACAATATGGTGTCTCAAAGTGAACACAGTACTCAAATTTGGGTCTGATTAACATTGTAAAGGTAGAGCCATTCTTTCATGTGATTTGGAAACTGTACTTCTGCTGAAGCACCTAAAACTGCCTTTGCCTTTTTTGAATCCACATTGCAAACTGAATACAAGTCAACAGTATCATCAACTATTATTCCAAGATCTTTTTCCACATGTACTACTGCCAAACCAGTAATCCCCAGTCTATACCTAGGCTTTTGACTTTTGTAAAGAAAGTTGAGTTTATTCTGGTTAAATTTCATTCTGTTATTCTTGTCCCATTTATCTAACCTTACAAAAGTATTCTGAATTTTATTTCTGTCTTCTTGAACAATAGCTATCTCCCCATTCCCATCTTGTACAGTCTGTAAATTTAATAAGCATCCACCTCCATCAATAAGAGATTATATTATATATTATATATTTGTATTATATAAATATATATAAAATATATAATTATATTATATATTTATTTTTCAATTATTATATTGAATAAAGGACCCAGACATCAACATTATGGTACTCCACATGATACCTTTCTCTGGCTTGTTTAGGAACCACTGAAGGGCACCCTTTGGAGTAGATAGCTCAAGTGGAATAGATGAAGAAGGAGTTGGGGAAAGAAAGTACACAACAAGGCAGAAGATGAACAGTGAAAAGTGGGGTGGACAAAGGACTGGACCATGGAAACAGCTGTAGATTATGAAGGAAAGTCAAAACTAGATGCTGAACTTTAGAAGGGGACAGGAATACCCAGTTCTAAAGCTGCATGATGCAATGGGCTATGGTAATTTGAAACTATGATATTGAGCCTGGGCCTTTAAATTAAGAAGGGGGCATATTTCCCTGAATGGTGAAATAATGCGGGATTCACAAACAGTTGTCTTTTAAATTCCCAGGTGCAAGCCACTGAAAGGTTTAAGGCCAAGACCATATTTTGAGTTGATCCTAGACATGAACATGTTAGCCAGTAAAGATTTTTTTTTTTTAATTCTTCAGTTAAACATTATTAGTAGATGTTCCCAAGGAATTATTCAAACCAGTTGCAATTGTTGGCAGTTCTACTTATATGACATTACAGGACCACTACAGGTAGCTTTAACAGACTGAGAAAAAGGGACACTATTGTTAGACCAGTAGTAGCTGATGGAAGGTGAGTCTGAATAAAATCTAAATACCCTGTTAATGCAGAGCCTGAAAAATAAAATCTCCCTTGAACTGAGTGGGTTCAATTACTCCATTAGTAAGCAGCTATATACTTTCTGCTCTATGTAGTCATGCTTCAGATTTCTGCAAGTAATCCCAAGTCAGCCTTAACCTTTCTGTGCAAGGAGAGTGCTTATATTTTATGTCAACTGAACAAGAGACAATGGCTGGGCTCAGATGTTACACACTAAGCCACATTTTTAAACTCTGGTTCCTTAAATCAGCTACAATTGTCAGGGTTAATATATCATAAACCACAGTTTATAAATCACAATGACTGAGTGCATACAACCTGCTAAACTGAAACTAAACAAACCACATTATGTTTTAGCCTAATGAATAATCCCATTCTGTCCTTTGCCACTTCACTTTAGGATTATGTATCTTTCTGGCCTTTTTTCATAGTAATGTATATCCAGGAACCTTCAGCCAAAAATCCATCTTGCTGTTATGAGTCTTATTAGAGTGGGGCTGAATTTCTAAATATGGTTTCTATTATAGCTAATGCTGTGAGATGGGAAAAGGGTAGGACAAATAAAACAACAAAATTGTGCATGACACAATCAGCACCAGGATGTCAACCTCTAAAGAAGAAGAATGTGTCCCAGTCCCAATTTTCTTTAACCTGGGCCCCAGATGTCTTAGGACTCCAATTTCTAGAGTTCCAGTCCTCCTGGGAAGACATCTGGAGGACACCAGGACGCAGAAGGTTGCTTGCTATATGCATTTCAGAGTCATAGTATTCTATTCATTTAAAGGTTTTAAAATCCATTGATAGTGTAACTATAGTTGAACAGTGCCACGATGCCTTTCTAGCTCAGTGGTAGCTAATTCATCCCTATTCTTCAGTGGCCTTTGAGTACATGGAGTAAGGATTAAAAAAAAAATCTTCTGGCGCTTCACTCCAGATTATTATAATTCAGTAACCAGGAGACAATGAGGTCGAGATGAGACATGCATCACTAAGCACGGCTTCAGATTTTTGTCATTCATTATTATTAGTAACAGAAGGTTGTATGACTAAATCTGTAGTCTGTTGTGGTGGGAAGCTGGTTTCAAGAACAGTGTTTTGAGTTGCACCAAGTCAAATTTAACTTTTTTCTCCCCTGTCGCAGTTCCAAAGGAAATGTTCTTACTCTGCACGCTACTATTAATCCTAATAATAATATGCTGGGAATATTCATCTGGATGACAGTAGTAGTAGAAAAAGTGGCTGAGTTATATTTTAAATTACTCATTAACAAAATACCTAATTGTGTCATCAGTGTTAACTTCCACATATTCAAATCCCTTTAAGAAACCTCCTGGGAAGTAATACAAGTATTTGTTGGATCTGATACTTTGTGGTTTCGTGATAGAAAATTAAATATTGTTTCTGAAACATCATTTAATTCATGAAACCAGTTTACACTGTATCTTTAGATGCCATTCCAACATCGATTAAGCAATGTCATCAAATGGGACCTCAGAAATGGGCTTTCTCTGTTGCTGTGCCTGCCCTTTGGAATAGCGCCCCTCTTGGAGATCTGCATGGTCCCCACCTTGCCCACCATTAAACATTTGTTAAAAACCTAGGTTTTCCCTCAGGCCTTGGGTTAAGGTGGATCGATGGGCTCCTTGAGGTGGTGAGGGGTATAGAGGGATGGTCTTGTTCCGTCAAACAGTTGCTATTCTACGGAAGTTTGTTGTTTGTATGTCACTATTGTTCTTTTGCGAAGAGAGATCTCTTTGGAGAAGACCCTGATGCTGGGAAAGATTGAAGGCAAAAAGAGAAGAGGACGGCAGAGGATGAGATGGTTAGATAGCATCACTGAAGCAATGAGCATGAAACTGACCAAACTCAGGGAGGCAGTGAAGGACAGGAAGGCCTGGCGCAATATGGTTCATGGGGTCACGAAGAGTCGGACACGACTTAACGACTAAACAACAATTGTTCTTTTAATTTTGTGAAGCGACCCAGAATCATTTGAAATAGGGTAGCCTAGAAATTTAAATAAATAAGTAGATTTGGTTCACATATTACACTGAGACTTAATATAGTTTGATTTTGTCTTACTGCATTGTGGGAACTCACTCATTATGGGTTAGCGCTAACAGTTAATTAGACCATTACAGCTTGTTCCACAAAACATGGATAAAAATCCTGGTCTTCTGTTTTGGTGAAACTAGCCTTAGTATATGATGAAAAAGTCTGCTTACTTTATTTAATCTCCCCAGAGGTAGAATACTGAGGCAATGCAACCTGTGAAAGGAGATAAATTAGGAGTCATACTCTTCGTTACAGATGCATGCTATCATTATTAATATAGTTCAGATTATAAATTTACATAGGTCTTAAGGCATTACTCTTCTGAGTGTGCTCTTGCTTGTCAGAGGTATTGTCAGATGTGCAGCTGTGTCCCAAAAAGGATAATAAAATCTTATCTCTGAGGAGAACCATGAAATTTCGTTTATTAATGTTCACTTAAAAAATGGCTTAACTGCTGTGATTGGAAAGTGCATCTTCATTGCAGTCTGCTGTAATTCAGTGCAAGGTAATACAGATATCTTGTGATTGATATTCAGGTAACTGGAGGTGTCTGGAATTTCAGCCGTGTCTACTGTGATATATTTGTAACCATGGATGTGATGATGTGTACAGCCAGCATTTTAAATCTCTGTGCTATCAGCATTGACAGGTAAGATCTCAAATATGCAACAAGATATCTGGATGGAAGTGAAATATTGTCAGATTGGCCAAAAGGGGAAAATGTGTTAAATGTGAATATGTTACAGTGAAGTATAGAAAATGCAACTCATCCAAGAACTGTACACCATATTATATTTTTACTATATGAATCTTTGTCAGATTTATGCCTGCTCCTTTGCAGCTGAGAGACCATGATACTGGTTAATAAAAGTAAACAAATAAGAGGGGAAAATATATTGTACACAGATATATGTAATGTCACCAAAGCACGGTTTCTCTCTTTCTCTCTCACACACACATACACATACACATTGTATTGTCTGAGGAAGGCATTTATCTTTTTGTGCCCGAGCCATCTTTTCCACTCAAAAAACAGGCTTCATGAACTCCAGAAAAAAAAAAAAGATGGAATTGTGCCATTGCTATTGATCACTCTTCTCTGAACACAACACTTCCACAGAAAATTAGAATATTCAGAGACTGCATTTCATTAACAAAAGTGCCAGAGTTCTATCACAAGATATTCTTTAACAAACAGAAGATGCCACAATAATGTTATAAAGAAACACATATGCAAAGTACATGAAAGCTTGAGAGAAAAATCTACTTCCTTAGTTACTATCTATGTGTTTGATCCATTGGATTTTCTTATCTTTGACAGGAAGACATATCTATTTTTCTAATTTTTCATTGTTCTCCTCCACTGTGATTGCATTCATTCTGTCTTCCTTCTTTTCTTTCTCTGGTCACCTCCACCTTTTCCCGGTTTTTTCCGCCCCTTCATTTCTCATATATTTTCTGTAACAGCTACTCCATCATCCTTACTTTAGAGTTGGTTTACTTTGCAGATACACTGCAGTGGTTATGCCTGTACTCTACCAATACAACACTGGTTCCAGCTCTTGCCGAAGAGTTTCTATTATGATAACAATAGTGTGGTTGTTGGCATTTGCTGTTTCCTGCCCTCTTCTCTTTGGCTTCAATACCACAGGTAAACAACAAGAATGGATTATATACTTAATTATGAGCCACACGATTATGACTTCAAATCATTAATCAGTATTTTAAACAAAGATTACCCATTTGGGGAGAGGGGGCGAGTTGGACAGATTTAGAATTCTGCAGAAGTATCATGGTTGCTGCCAAGAAACGTTTTCCAGGAGAGCAATTACATTTGTGAAATGCCTGCTGCAGTTTGTGACCAATCACCAAGCCTTTATTGTATAAAAAGGTCTAGTGAGGCTAAAAGATAGATATGAAGTCTGCGGCTCCATAACTTCAATTTGAGATGGGATCTGTGCCTTCAGAATAAAAATATGCTCCACGCTGAAAATACACAAAAGCCTTTGCCCTGCCCAACCATTGCTGAAATGAAATAAAACCTGCTTGTCCTCATCACTATTATTTTGGCACAACAATGATTGGATGGCTTTAGAACAGGCCTGTACAACTCATAGAGGTAAAGGCACCCAACTGATATCTTACAAATAATTGCAGGCCACAAAGGAACAGCTGGCACACTGGTCAGCTGTTTGGCATCTATTGGTGTGACAGAAGCGATGGAGCTGGCAGGGTTAGTGAAGTCTGGAGGTCTTGGAGGCACTTTGCAGCATGTCTTTTGGGGCAGAGGTGGCTGTGAAAAACTAAGTAGTGGTGGCCGTTCCTTCTTGGTAGCGGCAACGTTTGGCATCAGGGAATTAGTTGAGTTTTCAAAAAATGCCAGCAGGCCACACAAGGCTGCTTGACAGGTCACCTGTGTCCCATGGACTGTGTGTTGCTCTAGAGGTTCTTAGTGGGGAAATGACCATAATTACTCCCCATACATTTAAAATGTCTAGACTACTTACAAAACCTCCACACAACATGCATAGAGAGGGACCCTGCTTTGTTTTCCTTGCCCATAGAGTGGTGCCTGTTTTATCCTTCCCAAGGTTACTCCATCACCTCCAACTGTCATATAATCAGCGACAGTTGATGGCCACTAAAGCTGGAGATCCAAAGTCAGAGTCACTGTGGATGGACTCAAAGTACATATTGGTAAAACTAGGGATGTGTAGATTTTCTACTCATCATTCCCTTTGGTAAAGCTCAAAATCACTAAACAATATACACAGGGAACAGGAAAGCATCTGACAACCTTTCTGAGATATACCTTCTCACACAAAGTAGCATCATACTGAGAAACAGTTTGTTTGCCAAATGCATCACGAAAAGAGCATTTTCTTAACCCATACTTCCCTTCTTCATGAATGAGCCAAAGTTATTAATTTAAGGTCCAATTTATGGTCCAACCACAACTTCGATTTGTATGATTATAGACCCATAAACTACTATAGCTGGACTTTATAATCCACTAAACAATGGTTGTTGTTTCAGAGTGTTTCTTTCTGTGTTTTCTTTTATTCTCAGGTGATCCCAATATTTGCTCCATCTCTAATCCTGATTTTATTATCTATTCTTCTGTGGTATCCTTTTATATTCCATTCCTGGTGACTCTTATGCTCTATATCCGGATTTACATGGTTCTGAGGCAAAGACAGAGGAAGCGAATCCTCACCAGACAAGGCAGCCATAGTGTCAAAGCCTATTGTAAACAGCAAGTATGATTTACTTTTACATTATGTAAGATAATTTAAGATTAATTTCTTAATGTAAGAAATTTGCCCATTTCTCCATCTTAGAAAGGTTATTAAACCTATCTGCCTGCTTAGATATAGTTTTCTCACAGTGGTCTGTCCACTCTTCAACACGAGAATACATTGTATTTACTCTAGCATATTTCTTCCCACACAATTCTTTCAGTGTGTTGCATTCTACAGAGTCTATCTGTGTGCGCCTTTTAATGTCAGCATGGGTTTATGAACATGCATTAGTCATTGATTAATAATATACAGTGCTCATTCCTCTCCTACCCCAACAAGTGCATGCTCAGAGTGAGTGATTCTGTGCATACTATGGCTTAATGCTATGCAGGAGGGCATATAAAGCCATGTGTAAACAATGTTTATCCAGAGGTACTCAGTAGGTTGCAGAGAAAAAAATGGCAAGACAGGATTTATATATTATTACTTCTGGTTGCTACAGTAGAACTTTCTATTATGTTGGAGCAAATAATAATTTTTCAGAGTCAAAGAAAAACTGGTATACACTAATCACATGTAACAGAATCTGTTGATTTAAAAAAATTTTTTAGATCCCACTGCATTTACTTTATGTCAGAAGAAGAATAGATGGAAGGGGTTACTTCATTCATTCATTCATTCATTCATTCATTCATTCATTCATTCAATTTATAGATCTGCACATTTCAACATATGACTCTGGGAGGCTCATAATTAAAAACAATATAAAAACCTCAAAACAATGAAGCCTTATATAAACCTTATAACAACATTCATAGCCGAGGTAGTCACATCCATCCATAACAATCAATACAGCCACTGCACAGGCTCTACCATACTCCAAGTCCCCATATCTGTTGGCAAAACCATGTCTTCAAGGCCTTGTGAAAAGCCATCAGGGTCCTCTCTATATCCTATACCCTTTCTACATTCCTAGCTTTTCTACCCAGATTGGGGTGGGGGGGAAGGTAAGGACACCTCTAGTCAAATAACCTTTCCAGGTTTTAAAAAAAAACTATAAATGTCTGTAAAATGTGTTATGAAAAGAGGTATCTGGGATGGAAGGCATGAACAAGGATGCTCCTATTATTTACAAATAACCCACCTATCTCCCCACCCCCCCGACCCCACTTGTCAGTTATTTCTAGTGATCTTATAGCAGGGTTCTCAAATTTTCTGGTGCTGTGGCTCCCTAAAATAATACATGAATTGGTGTGACACATCCTCCCCTCAGGAACGCTGCTGCTACTACTACTATTGATAATATTTATATGGATATCAATAGCTATTGGAAGTACTAGACCATGTCCAATTGTGTCTATATCCAATTTTCACACTGCACTCTAGAAGCTCCAGGCAACAAGACCTGTCAACTCCAATCAGCTGGGTGGGGATGATGGCATCTGAACTGCTCCCACTTCTGCTGGAAGCAAGATCATTGAGGAGAAAGCTGCCACTGAAGTCTTGCTCCTAGAAAGGCCAGCTGGCCTCCAGTGGCATGCCATCTGGTGAAGGTGCTTCTGAGAAATGGTGTGCTTTGCCTGCCCATATTGCAGATGCCCCAAAGGGTAGGTGGGCAGCCAACTAGGCTCTCCCTCTGTGTGGGTGGGTCCAAACTGGATGGCAGCAGCTGGCTTGACAATGGCAGTAGAAGTGTCTGAGGGATTGTTTCATTTTAACCAGTGGCTCCCCAAAGTGGTGAGCTTGGTATTGTGCTCTCTTCTAGGTTCTAAGGCAGTGTTTCTCAACCTTGGGAACTTTCAGATGTGTGAACTTCAGCTCCCAGAATTCCCCAGCCAGCCATGCTGGCTGGGTAATTCTGGGAGTTGAAGTCCATACAACTGAAAACTCCCAAGGTTGAGAAACACTGCTCTAAGGTATCACCTGTCTGGATTGGGACCTGGTTTCTGTTCCCAATATATTGTTTTTTGTTATATAAACTGATAATGACCACCTGAATGGCATACAGGAACCCAGAACCCAGTTTAAGAGCCCCTGTCTGATAGGAATGACTTCTTCAGCAGTGTGAAACACTATAAAATAAATGATGCTACCTTTAAAATGCTTATCTTATTTCTCAGTTTGTGGAGAAAGCATTTTATTTATTGTTATAGATCTATAGTCCTAAATGACATTATTGCAGTACTAAAAATCTCAGTTGGAAACACAGAATGTCCTTGACAGTAATCTCAGTCAATCTACCTCAGGCAATATAATGAGGAAGAGATGGTGGATACTTTTGACTGCAGCTGTTAAGTTTTGTTATGAACTTTATAACTGGTAATTCCACTAGAGACACAAATTATTCAGAATACTTGCATTTTAAATATCAGAGTTACTAGCCCTGCAGTGATGCATTAAGGTTCTGTATCATCAACAACACTCTATGGGCCAGCTTAATATTGGCTTTATACTAACGGCCAAGAATAGTTATCGAGGTTAGACTGGAAGCAGATAATATATTTGGGTGTACTGAGAGATGCTTTTGAAAAACTCAGCTGCAGTGGCTGTGATGGTGACTCAGTGATGTATTCAAGAAAATGATTATCTGATTTTTTTCCCCTTTTTCTTAATGAAAATGTAAGGTTTGCAACCCTGAATCCCAGAGAAATCCAATGCCAAGAATTCAGGAGGAGGCTCTTAGAAAGAAACAGCTTTTTATTCGGCCGAGTAAAGGAAGCTGGGTGGTCACCAACCCAAAGCATAGGCAACAGATATGCCAGGGCTTTGCCACACCAACGGAAATGCAAGCTTAGTTTTTATAGTTTACAGGGACAAGGCAGTTTGAACCGCAGTTTGAACCGGTTTAGCTGTAGACCCTTTCCAGAATGCCCTCAAGGTACACAAGGCAGTTTGAACCAGTTTAGCTGTAGACCCTTTCCTGAATACCCCCAAGGTATCCTGCGTACATGTCCCTCTCACTTCGAGCTAATGGTGTCTTTCTAGTGAGGCTGCAAAGACAACCCCCCCCCCTTCAAAAACAAAACCTTTGGGTTTGGGAAATGTATTATCAGAGGTTTAAGTCTACTTTACATGGTTTCTTTAAAAAAATAATTAAGCAGAAAGCCACATAATTATTCATTGTGATCTTAAATGGCTGCAAGAAGTCACCAAAAAGAGCTTCAGAATTTACTTTGGCCCACAAGGCCAAGACTACATCCGATTAGATCTCTGTCCATTCTGCTTAACAGAACAACATTTGCTTCTTCTAACAATAAAGCTAAGGGAAAAATATGTACACCACTTTTGCTCTTAGCAAGAACCACAAGGCAAGCTCTACCGTGAAGGCCTTTTTCTTTTGGCGGCACTTGTCAACAAACCAAGAAAGGGAAAGGAAACCCTTTCCAGCTGGTTCAGATAATTCCCAGACTACAGACACACTTAAGAGGAAAAGAGGTACTGTTCTTGAAAGTAAAATCTTTGCCTCATTGTGCTTGGCAAGGGAGACCCTTTTACTTCCAAGGGTGCTCTTTTGGGCATGCCACTCAACCCTGAGTGAATCTTCAACGCCCCATATGTTTGAATAGGATTATGGAGTCCTTGGCGTTCTCTGGGATTGGCTGTTTTCCTGCAGAGGTTTCGTTACCCAACTAGGTAACATCTTCAGTGCTAGAAGGGAGTGGGGTTTGCTCTCTGTGTATATACAGTAGCTTGCCCTGTTAGTGTTGGTTTCAGTAGGATGCTACAGGCTAAACATATTAAGATTATATTTCCATATACCATGTTTATCTCTTACAATTACTAGTTACAAGGCATTATTATACATCTTATGCTGTACATTTGGATTCTATGATGGTCATTCATTGTTTGTGCCAAGATCTTAATAGCTTGTTTCCATTTCACCCTCCTAGTGATGGTATTTACAATGCCTTCCAGGTGAACGTTTAATCCTAAATGACATAATCGAAATCACTTCTTGATCCAGCTTGCTACAACACCGTACCTTAGTGTTTTCCCCCCACAAATGCAATTGCTGCTCAGTGACCACATCTTAATGGAAAGTAGCATTTTCTGATGCCTGTAATGCAATCAAGTGCCAAATTCCATTGCATAATATAATTGTGGGTGGTCATGCATGTTTTTATTATATATGTTTTATTATATATGTTTAACATTTAACCATATATTGCAAGTGATAGTATAGCACTGCAATTGTAAGAGAAATGAAGGGTTATACTGCTATTCATGGTTTATTGCAGCTATAATGAAACACTAATTTTAAAACGTTACTTAGAACATGTAGTACAAATCACAATAGTGCTAAGGTTATGAAAGATGAGTGAGATTTTTAAAAAATGATAACTAAATGGCATCTACAGAACTGTTCCAGAAGGCCTTTCTAAAAATACATTCTTCACCTTAGAATTATCAGCAATATTGGTGCAATGTGAGCATCCTATACAGCACAGGCCTAGTTTTCTTCCAAAGCTGGAAAACAAGTAGACTTTCTCGTGTAATAGTAACTGTGACCTTAACATAGGACACTTTAATCCATTATAGAATACTGAGAAATAAATAGGAACAGGAACTACATAGAGAAAATTGTACAATTTATGTTTCTTGGCAAGGACAGATTTGCTATGAGGATATATAGTTTTTAGGAGATTACACCATATCAATAGTATTAAATTAAATAAAAAGGAAAATACTAATATTCTAGAAAACTCACTACATCCCAGCAGAAAGTAATTGACAGATTCAGTTCCAGTTTCAGCTTACATGCCAAACTTCCCATCATCTTTGTGGACAGATGTTGGATATTTTTTTATTAATCCAGAGTTTTATACACACACACACACACACATATACACATATACAATTATATATACATATATATAATTTTGATTATAGTAGTAAAATTTAATACAAACTAAACTTAAAGAAAGAGAATATAATGGAAAGAAAGAATAAAAGGTACAAGGAAAAAGAAAAAGAAATGAAAGAGAAAAGAAAGAAAAAAGAATATAATAAAGAGAAAAGAAATATATAAAGAAGTTACTTCCAACTTTCATCACAACAGGTATAAACAAATTTAGTGACTCTTCACCCCTCTAAGTTTACAAACAATTATCTCCATCCCATATCTCATCTGTTATCTTCAGACAAATCCATAAAACAACATCTTTTCAGCCCTGGTGTCAGCTTAAAATCCATAAAGGAGTGCCAGAAATAACAGCATATCTTGTTTTAACTTTGATCAAATGAACCAACTTTATATTCCTTCCTTTTACTTCTAACAGTCCTAATCTTTAGTTAATTCGAATATTGTCATAGGATTTGATTTCTCTTCATTTCTCCTTCTTCAAGGCTTTAACAAGCCTCTTTTTCAAATCCAATAGGAAAATATTATCCAGGTTTATTACCCTTGGTTTATCATTTGTATTTCCCTTTTGGATTTTAAAACTTCAGCCAATTTCTTTTGTAAATCCAATGAAACATCCTTTTCCAGAAGTTTTATTCTTGTTAGATAAAATTTGTCATTTCTTCAATAACATATTTTGGACATAGTCTATCCATAGAAGCAGACCTCATTACTGATATTGTTGATAGTGTGGCTACTAATTTCTGACTCCATTCTTCTCCTTCAGTATTTTCATTGGTTATAATATATTGCATTTTATAGGCTTGTATTTTTTTCCTCTACCTAAAGTCTTTAGTCCCCTCAAGTGTCCAGTTTTTAAATCATGAAATTGCTTATCTCTGTTATGTCTTCCAAAAACCCAAACAGATCTATTTCCCATGACAAGTTGTTTGTTCCTTATAATTAATTCCAAAATCTTATTGTAAAAGTTTAAATATTGCAAATTTATCTGCATCCTTAATCTGTTTAAAACTTTCTAAGATCAAAATCTTATTTAGCTTTTTGCTGTTTATTTCAAATTCTTTAAGTTCTTAAGCTTGTGTAATTAATTTTTCTTTTGTTCAGTTGAAGATAAAGTCACCCAATGAAGACTTTTCAGCCTTGTCATTCTGAAGGTCTCTAATAGTTTTAAAATAGTTAATAGGCAATTTCAAAAAGTGATTAGAAAGTGAGATTTGTGAACTTAGTGAACTTTAAAAGGCTCTGCCACTGTGGTGAGCAAGTTGGCTAATCCCTTCATCTCCTGGTGCTGAAACCCATGGAAAACTGCTGTCTTGTGGTCTCCTCTCAACTAGCAGTCATCCGGAGCACATGTAGGCAATCTTCATCCTCTCCTTATCTGGAGAAGTTCCAAGGAACTGGTCTACTCACTAGCTCCTTGGCCTTGGTCGTGGTCGTCGGCTCTGCTTTCGCAGCACCATCTTCAGTTCACCATACTTCCCATGGAAGTCCATTTATCTAGGACTGATTAGGTTTGGTGAACAGATATTGTTCATAAGTAGCTTTTAATTTTTTTGGCTTTTTGTTTTTTAGCAACCTACAGAGAGAAAAACTTTGCACAAGAATTCTCCAGATGCTCTTTCATGTTGCTTACTGATAAAATGTTCACACCAGAAGTTGCTTGCTGAAAAGAGGCCTCTGACACCCACAGACTTACAGGGGTATTGCAGTTTTTGCCATGAAGTTTCCTTTTCCAGCAGAGGGGATAAACAGGCCAGTGACATAAAAACAAGGAGAAAAACCAAGGAACAAAACTTAGAAGTGCGCAAGCTCAACAATGGCAAAACAAAAACCTCTTTGAAGCTACCGTATCAACCACAACGCGCAATACAACTTAGAGAAAGGAAGGCCACTCAGATGCTAACTATTGTTCTTGGTAAGTAGAGGGTTTTCCACCCCTTTAAAAAAAGTGTAATTATTCTATATCAGTATATAGCATATTGCTACTAGTATGAAATGGCATATTATTATATAATTTTGTGCTATGTCTTTGGGTAAAGTATGGAAGGACGTGTATGGAAGGTGGTATATATAAGACACAGTTAAAGCAAGAAGCAAAGAAGAAGAGCCCGTTCTGGTAGATGTCAGCCTGTGCAGCATGTACTTCAGAGCTATCATGTAGAATTGTGCCTCAGTATTGTATATTGAGCATGGAGTGGATTCCTGCTTTGATTCGACTGAAGCTCTAGCCTACCCTGGTCAGCTAAACTTCTAGTTGGGCGAGTATGTGTGAGCATGTGATACTGCGAAACATTCAAACCTTTTAGTTCAGAAAGTGATAGATACCAGTCATAAACTTACATTTGTTTCTGCATGTCCTTAATAAGAACAAGAGTTGTCGTGGAGTTGGGTGATATCTAAATCAAATAAATAAATAACAAACATGAGGACCTATTTATAACCCTCTGTGTGACATTAGTAGATGGCATCTGAGTTCTTTAAAAAATTTAAAATGGCCCATCTCACAAGATAGCCAAGGTTTGTGTAATCTCTGCATTTCCACATGAAATCTCATAAGATTTGACTATTTTATTATTTTTCATGTTGAAACATTTTTAAAATTAAATGTGTACATTGTTTAAAAATAAGTTAACTTTTTAAAATATGCAATATTTTGGTTATATTTTAAAATGTTTTGGCACCCACAAGATTGTGTGAAATCACACATAGATGCCACTTGCAGAAAAGATTGCTGAGTCCTATTTTAAGGAAAAGTAGATATAGCAGTTTATGAAGCCAAAGAATAAAAGGAGGTACTTAATACTGTTTTTGGTTCAAGTTTTTTTCCCCCCATTTTGTATCCACCATAGAGAAAAGACACAATCACACATATGTTTTTCAATTCAGATTACCAAGAAATGTGAAGCACCTTGCTTCAAAGGGTAGGAAATGGGGAATAAATTAACAACAAAAAGAATCATATTTAGAAAGCTTCTTCCATTACCTTTTAAATGTAAATCTATGTTGGCTAAAATCTATATTTAGTTTTATTATTGTTACCTTCCACTTGTTCTTTGCTTTTAGCAAGTCTCACACATGTGAACAGATAACCAAGGATCCCTAGGTAGCTTCTAGTGTAATGTGCAGAGTTACCTTAAAAACAGACAGAATTAGGTTGACCTTATTCACTTATTATCTTCAGAGCGGCAGCTTGCCTTGATATGAGTGGTTTATGATGTATGTGGATAAAGACTTATGTCCACAATGAAACACTACTGAACAAAAGTGTGTTGCTTTCCCATTTATTTGTTTGTTTATTATATCTAGGGACTTTTATAGTCTGCTGGCTGCCATTCTTCGTGACACACATATTGAATACTCACTGTCAAGCATGCCACATCTCCCCAGAGCTCTACAGTCTTACCACTTGGCTTGGTTACATCAACAGTGCCCTCAACCCTATCATCTACACCACCTTCAACAATGAGTTCCGTAAAGCTTTCCTTAAGATTCTGTACTGCTGAAAACTTGGAGAGTGCCTCAGTTTTGCATTCCTTGCAGAAACTGGGTATAGCTGAGATTGATTAATGTACATCAAGATGAATTTTCTCAGTCATCGGTGAAAATGAATTTTGGACTAATTTTTCTATGGACTTCCTCTACCATCTAATGTGGGAAATATTTTTGCAATGGTGAGATTCATGAATTATGTGATTTGTGGTAAAGACCAGAACTCTAAATCTCACTAGAGCAGTATTTGGTACTGCAATATATTTTTATTAGTTACTGTAATATATTTTTGTTAGTTTAAGGGACACAATGTGCAGAGCAAAGCCTCTGCCCTAGAATTTGCATCCCTGACAAATACAGATTCTAACATTGTTCCAATGGTTCCAATATGCAATATTATTGTGATTGCCTGTTGAGCACTGTAATAGAGCTACGTTTTAAGATATTTTGGCATAAATATTCAGGGGTGGTCCAAGACAATTTGCCACCTAAAGTGGGAAAACTATCTGTACTCTTCACCTTTTCCTTCGCATGCATGTTCCATAAACTTCTTCAGTACCATCACTGGCTGCCTATAGATATCAGTCTCTGATTTCTCCATAACTACCTTATAATGTATTATTTTGAGATCTTTTTCACAGGAACACATATAGAACCATTGGCCAAACAGACAAACTAGTCTAAGGACTGTGTTCCTGAAGCACAATGAACTGTCTCTTCACATTAATAAGTCCACTTGTCCCAATCGACCAACCAAAGTGGCTACTTCATTCCATGAAACTATAGAGCTGCCATTGTAATTACTTGTAATATATTTACTAGGTCAAGAAATTGAATTCAAAGAGCAAAATGTGATTTGGATTGTGTGTACATAGGACTTATCAGAACATCTTGAAACCAAATGTGTCTTTTCCCAGGACTGAAGGTTAGCTGCAGAAGATAACTGCATGAGTCCAGTTGCAGAAATGATGCAGATGTTTCAATATGTTCCAAACAGTTGCTTCATATATCGTCTTTGAATCTTGACCTTTGATCAGCTCTAATATTTGAAATGTAATGCAACCATTTGCTTTGGCACCTGTAAATTGTAATGAAACTGAATGCACACACTTTAAAATGTCTGGTTATTCTACAGTCCTGTATGAAATTAGTGAATCATGCTAGCAAGTAGGAACCAAGGAAGAAGTGGTTTGAGGATGATTGACTTCATTCACTGAAACATCTCTTAGATTTGTAGCTGTACATTGAAAAAAATTACAAGAGTTGATGCCAGACAAAGCAAGTTTTGTATACTAATATCCATGGACGGTGCCTTCCTGAGGTTCTGAAAAGCCCTTAAAACCCAGCTTTGGCCCCAGGCCTGGGGTTAATGTGTTTATGGTGGGGCTGTCATGCTTTGTTTTAATGGTTGTTTTTAGTTTGGGCTATCTTGTTTAATTTTATGTTTTCTATTGCTTTAATTTAGTATTATATTTTGTAAGCCACCTAGAGTCCACTGGAGTGGGTAGCTATATTATAATAATAATAATAATAATAATAATAATAATAATAATAATAATAATACCAACAGTCAATTGCAAAAGGCAGCTTTACTTGGAACAGCTTATATCCTGGAACAATACCTTTAACACCAGCAAACATTTGGCTATCCCAGGAGCTTGGAAGGACTTGATAGGTGGACAAAAATGCCAGTCTAAACCTCTGGCTGACTGTGCAACCAAACATAATAACTTTTTTTAAGATACACCTTACTAGAAGATAAATCCAACCAACATCAGTAATGTTTCTAGACAATTTATTTATAGTACAACCCTACATATGTTATAATGTGGATATATCCAAAACTAAGCATACATAAAATGGTTGCCTCTTCAATCCATTTAGCCTCCAAAGATGCTTTGGGTGCTCTGGTAGAACTACTTTGTACAAGGAAAAGTTCCATTAACAGATATTGCTTCTGCTTAATTTTAAGGGACTTTCCCCTCAGTCTTTCACACAGCCATCCCCATTCAGGTTGTTTCTCCAATCGTTTGTGCAGCATTTTGAGGGAGGTAAAAGGTTGCCATAGGAGGAGAGGCCAGGAAACTGTTCCCACTCTAATTACGGATGCTTAAATTTGAATACAATTACATTTGTATTTGATTGGTCTTATCCCAGAGTAAATTGTTTAATTGGGGCATCATGAGTTTGTACTTTTGTGATGCTGTTAATCTTTGTACACTGCCCAGAGTCATTGCTGTGAGATGGGCAACTCTATAATTTTAAATAAATAAATAAATAAATAAATTTTTAGAAATGAGCATAAGATTACAGGTACTTAATAAAGATCAAGACAATCTAGATTCACATTGCAGTAACCCTGGGTTTATTTTAAACATGGTATGTTGAACAAACAGTGTAGTCTAACCCATAAACCCTGGTTTGTGAATAACAGTGACTGGACTGATATTCTTCTGCTAAGCCAGAACTAAACATTTTATGTCTTAGTGTCTAGCCACTATCAAATTATTTTTCAGCACAAGATACATTGTAACTTCCGAACTTAGAGCTGAATATCCATGCTATTAGTAATAAGTACTGCAATATTTCTTTCTGTCAAAAGGTTTTGAAAGCAACTCACAGATCTTCAGATAACTAATTTAACCTCTTACAATTTTCTTCGGTACTTAGTTACCTGGCCCACCCTTTACCTGCTTCTTTGTAACATTCCTGTGACAGCTATACCAATAAACACTTTTAGCCAATCAAAATATACATGAGAACAGAACAAGCAATATCAAAAAAATGCAGATTACGGGACAATATCAGAGGTCAGGGAGTCTTCAAGTGCAACAATAACTGAAAAAAACAGAACAAAACAAAACAATGCCGAAGATGACAGGCAATATACCGTATTTTTCCTTCAATAAGATGATACTTTTTTCTAAAACAGTTACACTAAAAATTGAAGGGTGTCTTGTGCAAGGAAGTCAGCCAAGGAGAGAACCGCACGGTTGCAAAACTGCCCATACTTTGTCTCTGCAGACAGGCTTTTTTCTATTGCTAGCCTCCAATCACGAGTGAAATAGCTTGTCTCCCAAACGGACTTCCTCCAATCATGAGCCTGATGTAACTGACGTCAGCTGATGCTGAACAAACCAATTGGAGGAAGTCTGTTTGCAGAGACAAGCTATCGGCAGTTTCACTCGTGACTGAATGTAATCAGTTATGGAAAACAGCATGGAAATAGAGCTGCAGAGAGACGGTTTGGACCTCCTCCCACTGAGTGTATCATGTAAATGTTACCTAATTACTAAATAAAAATGTGTTCTGCTTTATCTTTAAAATATTGATTTCTTAATTTTGGGTTGGAAAAGTGGGGGTCTTGTACATAGGGGCGTCTTATAGATGGAAAAATATGGTAAATATCTTGTATTGAGGTCTTTACTAAGAGGTATGAACCAGACAAGTGTGTATATCCCGTGTGTGCATGTCTACAGAATTTTGCTGAATTTATGGAAGTGCAACCCTTTATGTTTGTCAGAGATCTCACGCTAGCCTTCAGTCCATATTTCTGAATCTTAACTCTGTTTTCTCTTCAGTCAGTCAGTTAGCTTATGTCAAGTACCTTTAATCTGTTTTTAAAAATATGAATGCAATCATGCCTAAAATCAATGCATTTCCAATTATTTTGCCTTTATATTTCATTCTTGAAGGTACACCTGTGTATTATGTGTGGATGAATGTAAAAAGATGAATGAAAAAGAACCACAGGAGTTCTGTAAGCCATGTTTTCTTTTAACCATGGTTTGCTGAGCAAGACATATGGTTCTATTTTGTATTCATTAATTATGGTTCACAAATTATAATGGAAGAATTCATATATTACATTACATTATAACCAATAACAACACATCATAATATGTGAATCATTCATTGATTTAAAACTGCATGAGCTTAGCTCTCATTGAATAGTTATATAGGGAATTGCACCTTAAGAAAAAGCAGTTTTAGGAATTAGTAATTTGGCACCGATACATAGGAAGAGATTGTTTAAGAACTGCTATTGAATCCTTCTAATTGCTTTTCCATGTGAAGTCACAAATCCATAATTACTCATTTTATATAAGAGTGTCCAGGCCTTGTTGCTAAGAAAATACTTTTTCTGTTTTCAAGCAGTTTGATTACCCCCTTACCATATTTTTACCATCATATCCTCCCCCAACTTTCTGAAAGGTAAAAGGCTAGATTTTAGCACACATTCTAGTAAATTCTGATGGTTGTATATACAGCAGTTTATGTTTTCATTATTGAAATATAACTACTTTGGAATATAATAGTATGTACAGTCTATTGCATATAGTAGTGATACTCCTCTGGCAACCTTGATTAAAAATTGGCTGTATAACTTTCAAGTTTTATGTGGGGAGGCAGCAGTGTCCATGGGCTCCATCATGTCCCAAATATCTCCCCCTTTGTCCCCCAGATTCCTTGCTCCATGACTATTTTTTTAATGATTATTTTAATTTAAAAATTAAATGCTGCAGTGTACCAACCTCCAGCTGCATGTATATTAGTAGGAATGCCTCTAGTCTCCATATATTCTCATGGTATCATGTTCTCAATAATCAGAATGTTTGTCCAGCCCCCTCAAATGTTGGCTACTCTATGTTCCTGGTATTATTTTGTGCCTATCATTTATTTTCATTATTTAGGGCTTGGATTCTGAAGGACTGGAATTTATTGTAAATTGTAAATATGCAGTTCATCTTGATATGGCATAAAATATCTATTAGATCAAATCTGCATCAGTGCAGTATTGTTATATTGGGTATTGTCATAGACTTCATATTAGCCCTAAGTGACTTTTCCAGAAAAGAATGATAGTTCCTTTTGCTAATATCCTCCCTGAACTAATTCCAGATGTTGCACAATATGGCTTGATGATTGGGGGACTATTGTTCAGACTTTATATTAAGGTATCAATATTATCTACTTTGCTAGACATGCTTATACGCCTTCAGTATGAACCGGTTAGTTTCTGATAGCCTTGACCATGTAGGATTTCTCACAGAAAGCATTCTCATTATTTTCTAATATTTGAAAAAAAATGTTTGTCTTTTTTTTTTTTTGGTTGTTGCTATGAGATGTTAACAGAGATAACTCTGGAAGCCATATGTATGGAGAGAGACATTATAAAAATGTCTTATCAGAAGTGAATTCAGTAAAAGAATTAAAATCTGTTTGCATGTATAGATTATTTATTGTGCAAATTCACAACTATATTAATTTTCTATACCGTGACTTCCCAAAACCAGGTATCTGAAGATCAGTCAAGGCTCAGAAATGAGAGCTGGGTATCATTTTAGACAAAGCTCTTCCTATGTCATCTCATGTGAGTGCTGTGGTTGGGAGTATTGTGTCTTTTCTACTGAACAAACAAAACGTACTACAATCAGGAGATTTTTCTGTTGTTGGATTACAGAAACTTCCAGAACTAACACCAGTGAGTTTGCAAAAATTACAACATATACAGGAAAGCCAACATAATCAAGTAACAAACAAGATTGAGGTTCATGCTTAATCAGTAATAACAATGACTGAATACACTACATGGAATTGCTTTTATCAACTGAGAGAACTCCACCAGGTCCACCTTTTCTCTCAGATTTGCTCTTTGTGAGCCTTGAAGCAGATCCTGCAACTTCAGCCATGCAGCAGTACTATTGGTCCAAGAGCTCCCAGACTTTTGTTCTATCAACTCCATGCTTCAGGAGTTTCATTGCTGCCTAAGCATCAGAGGTGAATTTCAAGATTAAACTGTGTATAAATCCCCATATGGTTTGGAACCTTCATACCTTGATAATCATCTTGTTTGATTTTTTACCAAGATACAGTCACATAGGAAACAGATTATAAACATATAATTGACCATGTAATCAACTTGGACAGCCAATCAGGTAGATGCTGGTGGGTTTTTTGAAAATGAGGAAATGAATGGTGATAGCAGTATCTACTCTTTGGAGAGCAGTATTGTTGAACTAGAACATTGTATTCTAAAGAAACAAATATTCTTTACAAATATATTATGGCAAAAAAGTGCATCCAAATAGTTATCCTGAGATTAATAATATATTGAGATATGATTTTTTTAAAGTGGGAGAATTGTAAGTAGTAATTTGAATGAGAATGAAACATGGAAGTTACAGTAATAATTTACCAGTGGTGTTGACAGATTGCACAATTGAATTTGGACCTATCAACAAAGGCTGTTTCAAAGCCTAGTGGACAGGAACATGTGTATTAAATTAGGAATCACATGCCTACAACTGAATGGCTTAGCCCACCTTTAATTGTGACTATGCCTGTTGCTGCTGCACACAATAGCATGTCTGCTCCACAAAAAGTTGCTTCAGTTCTTCTTAATATCGAGTGTCCCATCATCACCTTCTTTTACCTTGCACTAGAGAGCTTTGATTTTGTTGATACCTATGGAGTTGAGAGTCCTTTCCATTGTTCTAGATAGTTGAGATAATAGAACTGTCTTGGATTGTTGGAGCTCATTATCCATATTTACAGTTTCAAACTGACTGGTTAGCTCCAATGGGCTTCTTTTGGTTCATCCACTGTTTTTTTATAAACAGACCTCCAATAACTCACTACGCTTACTGGTGCATCCTGTTCATCCTTGAAGTCCTGCTTTCTTTACTCCTGACTTTTCTGGAAGTCTCACTCAGCTAGCCAGAATGAAGAACAATATGTATGCTATGTGTACGTGCTTCAGCACCCCTGTGGAATGTTAATGAAGGGCTGGTCTCTAATCCTTCTACCTTCTCTTGCAAGCAAACAAGCTTGCATATGCAATAGGTATAATTAACATTCCAAAAATCTTGCCAAGAAAACTGCAAGGACTTGTTCAGGCCATTGCCTGAACTCAACACTGACTTGAAGGCCCCCCCCCCAAAAAAATCACACTCTTCCGGTAAGTCACTTTTTGTGAGATGGGCGGTATCTAAATTTGAAATATACATATAAATAAATAAATGAATAAATGAATAAGACAAATATAGTACCCATGGGATGGGGGGGGCACACTTGATGTCAGTTTGTTTAAATTGAAGTGTTACTTAGCAGTCAGAGCTGAGGAGATTAAACACAGGATTCTTGGAGAAAGTAGTCTTGAATTAAGGATTAGCCTCTGTTTTAAGATAGAAGGTATATGCGCATTTGGAGAACGATCACACTGTGATGTACATTTGTTTCTTTAAAAAATGCTCATAGCATAAAAGTCCAATTTAATCCCTCAGCAATGTTATGTGATCAGTAAGGATGAGTCACTGAACTGAAAGGTCACGCTGTCATCTGAAAGACCACATAATTTCAGTAGGATGTGTAAAAAAGTGCAATGATGCAATTCTTAAGCTAACACTGGAAAGGTTTTTGCAATAATTTTTGTCTATAGTGCGTACCACTTATAAAAGGGGGTGATGGTAATTTTTTGAACATTAATTTCTACAGCCCTTGTCTGACAAGGTAGTAGAAAAATCCATAAAATGAACTAGGCAAAGGGAAAAGTAATTTAAATACTTAAAAAGTATCCTGAAATTTGAAAGGGGTATTTTGGGCATTTCCTGGGGGTAATGGAGCAATTTTAATTGTTTGTGAGTCAAGGATCCAGTTTGGGACCGCTGCTGTTGAGATGCTTGTGTAAAACAACAGAGTCTTTTTGTGGGGGTAATGACATAATTTGAGACTGGGAAAAGGGGTAATTGGGTCAAATAGTTTAAGAACCACTGCATTAGAAGATGGCTAGAAAAGTTTTGGCTAAGCATGATGACTTTGGGAAAGACATACAGAGCCTCAGATTTTGTGAAATCCAAATATACATTTTCACAAACACTCACAAGCCAGCAACTTTCAGAACACATTTAAAGCTGTGTAGCTTTAGCCATTCTAGTCTGACATCAGCTAGTGAAAATATTCTCAGCATGGAGATAAACATAGCTTCTTAATTAAAAGGATGGAGACAGGTCCAGTTCAAAGAATGGCAATCCAAGTGCCACAGTTGTACAGAGATGCAAAAAGTCTGCTGCAACCTGGTTGGGTTTTTCCAAGGTAGACAAGGTTAAACCTGGACCTGCAGGACCTCTACTCATCTAGTATCTAGCAGTCTGAAATGTTAAATATAGCACCATTAGATTTTATACCAAAGCTTGATATAAAAAGTAATATTAAGACTGAAATGGAGCAATTAAGAGGAGAACTTCAGTGCTATATGCAACAAGCACATTTTAAACAATCCCAATCCTTCACAGAACAATAAAGTCCAGACAAGAAAGAAACTATTTACAAGACACTGTTCTGATGATATCTTCAGAAAATTTCATTTGAAATACTGCAACTTGTTTAATAATTAAACAAATGCAGCTTTACTTTCAAGAGTTTCTAGGCTGATTTTTTAAAAAAATAACTAATAGACACATTCTATTAATTAGAAATGATTAATTAGGTTGCATAGTGCAGTATTATAGCTTTTCAGCCACAAACATATTGCTGGAATAATAGTGTTCCTATACATTAATACTTCTAACATCTAAACTCTGCTTAGTAGCAGTGCAAACTTAGTTTTGTAAAATCTTGTACTGGCAATCAAGAGGGAGAAAAGCAGCACTCCAATCTACCATATATCTGTACAGGCACTGAAAGATTCTCCCCTCAAAGTAGACATATATAAAGAGAACTACAAAGTTACCTTATATGGAACCAGACTACTAATCTATCTGGCTCAGTGCTATTTTTTAACTAGTAGCAACTTTCCCAGTTTCAGGTAGAGGAACACTTTCCACCCCTGAGGGTATTTCTAATTTTTTTTTAAAAAAAGATATTTCCGTCAAGAACCCCTGTGCCTTCCCTTCTTCCCCACTCACTCCATGAGACAATGGCTTTGTTAAATAACCGTATACATCTTGAGATCCTGGTGAATAAGTAAGGTCACATCTTAAGTATATCTAACTTGAATAGTAAAGTAACAAGGAAATCTTGTGCCCCCTGAAAACTTCTGCTTATTTTCAAACGAGGACAACTCTGACTGGAAGTCATGCAAAACCCACAGCCTCAATAGCTCAGCTATGCTTTTAGAAAATCCACCATGTACTTCCTTCTTTTATTTATGTGGCTAAGAGCAAAAACATGTATAAACCTGCTTAGTAATAAATCCTTTGGATTCAGTATGTGCAGCTTATTGTTTGATATAGGACTGAAGTCTCTCTCTGTTTCACAGCATATAGTAAGTAAAAATTTGGCACCCCATCTACGGCAGTTGTTTGGAATTAAGCCCAAGAGAAGGGCAGAATTTGGAGATGAGCAAGTTTTTTAAGCAAACTGGGTGAGAATTCCTTTGCATTACAGCATGTTGTAACACTACATTGCTTAAGGTTTTCCATTCACCGGCTTGTTAATATATGCATCCCACACTTAAATAGCTTGCTAATCAACATATCATGGCCTCCTTTGTTAAAAGCTTTTCTTTTATGAATTTTATAAACTACTTCTGTCAAGGCCAAGTAGTGTACAAAAGCAACAACTGCAGTCAATACAATAACAACAGTAACCTACAAGAACAGAAATAAAATATTAAATTATGGTAAAAAATAATTTAATATAATTTTCCTGGCACTAGGAGCTCTACAGCAGTCAGTTCCTAAAGGCCTTGCAGAACAGCTAAGTTCTTATGAGCTTCTGGAGGGCCAGGAGAACAGGACCCAGCCTTACCTTGTGAGGCGAGCTATTACAAAGGAGGTGAGCATCTATTGTCCAGAGCATTGTCACAATCTATCAAGGAACTTAATCAAAACATAAGATTAGTCTTTGTTCTTGACAAATTCCTACTGACCTCTGATAATTACTGAATTGTTTTTAGTCATGCTTAAACAACTCCAGCTCTTTCTTAAACCTGAGAGTTGGCTCTTATGAGAGAGGTCAGGCCAGTCTGTCTCTCCAGTCTTCAAACTGGCTTTTTGGATGATCATCTTGTCTGGTCTCCCCTCTCTCACAATATTTCCCTATTTTATGAGTTCTCTCTCTCTCTTCCCCTCCCTCCCTCCTTCCTACTGTTTCCCAGTAATGCAAAAATATAAAAGTCTTATTAAATTTCCTCATGCAGTACAATAAATATAATAATATAAAAATCTTTAACATTCAAATATAGTAGTAAAAAAATCCAGTAAAAAAGAAAATTGTGCCAAATAAACTAAATAGGACTGGAACATATTCTCTCCTGTATTTGCTTTTACTATCAAAGCCTTACCCCCCCCCAAAAAAAATCACCATAAAAGGATATTGTTCAAAGAATCCACCCTTGAGATAAACAGCTATCCTTTGATGTTATTAAAATCGGGTTCTCTAATAGGCAACTTACAATATAAGAAAAAAAGCCCTCTGGCTAACAAGAACGCAGAGAACTTTAAGGAATGCATTCATTTGGAAAATGTTCCCACCATCAGAAGAGTCCAAGTGAGGTGCAACTCATAACAGCAAGTATTCTTTTTTCCTATGATTTCTAGCTACATCACTTTTTTTCTGATAATTTTTTAAAAAACCAAAATAGATTAATATACAATAGCTGTACAAAAGCTGCAGTTTTTCCCCATTCTCTCTAATTCTTAAGTTAGTTGATGTTCTTTTCTTCTCACTGCAGTTCAAGTGTCCATAAATTGTTAATATCATTAATACAATTCAGAAAACTATGTGAATATTTCTAAAACAATAACCTTATTTTTATATTTTTCAAAGATTAATGACTCTGAAAAACTCTCAATTTTTCCTAAATTTACAGGAACTAAAAAAGTTATACTCAGATATGAGATGGCAGGCAAAACATGGATCTTCTTCTATCATGGGCTTCTATCCTGCTACTATTGTATAACAGCCCTGTTCCATAAACTTGATCCAGAAGGGTAAACCAGGTTGGGGAAGCTGCTTTTTACACATCTGAGCTCAGAGGGCCTGCCTGCTGATAATCTTCCTCAACTGATCCAACTTATCTTCTTTCAAAGCATTTCGGACAGAAGAAAAGAAGTTAAAGTAATGCTGAAAGTTATGCGTCATAAGGAGCACATAAGCCAGCAGCTCCTTGGTCATGAGGAGGTGATGGATATAGGCACGACTGTGGTTTTGGCAGCAATAGCATGAGCATCCATTTACTAAAGGATTAAAATCATCCTGGTACCTAAAAGAGAAAAGCATATTTACAGATAAGAAAGAAGTAAATCATCTACTCAGCTAAGCCCACACTTTGGGCACAGTGAGGCAACTCTAAAAACTAACTGTATATCTAATTGCTGAACACAGCATGCACACTTAATGATGTTATCATCATTATAGACTATTATCCATATACATGGTACTTCACAAAAAATGTCAGAATAGGTCCCAGGTTTAAGGAGCTTACAATCTAGAGAAGCACTGACATATTTTGCTGTAATAGTGTGGGTGAAATGAACTGTTATTAGATCAATTGACAAAGGACTTATCAGATAAAACAACCACAAATGAAATGTTATGGAACTTAAAAACATGTGTTGTCCAATCCATCATTTCTTATTGAAAAATTTTAGCAAGTTTTAATTAGTATTACAATAGTAGGTATGTTCTTTTCTATATCAATTATTGCTGCTCTCTGTACTTCACTAGTTTTAGTCAGACTTATTTTTGATAATGGAGCTCTAGGCATGAGCCACACTATATTATGCCCTTGCATTCCCCACTGGTCCCACCTGCATGGAAAAAGTATGAAATGGAATGTTTACTGGCTGTTCCTGGAACTGCCCTATACTTGTTTGGCATGTTGGGGTATTTTTAGATCTTTTTTCAATACATGGCTAGAGCAGGACCAGGGTACTGGAGGACAAACAAGGCAAAATCAGCAAGCATGACCCTGTTGTCTTCTAAATAATGTCACTCTCATGGAGGAAAAACACTCTGAGAAAGCTTCATTATATTACTGACATTACAAGAGATCCATACAGATTGTTAAGAAGGTAGTTCAGAAACATCATGATGAAATACCTACTGTAGATATGTTGACCTTATAAAATTATATATAATAGGATGGTTAAGGATTTGTGAGTGTCCCAAATTATAAGTTCATCCCCCTAGAGTGTCCAAAACACAGCATCAAAACCCAAGCCACTAAAAAATGCTATTTTTTAAAAATGGCTGTGATCTAATTTTTCCTCGGCTCAGACATACTGTACATACTGGTCTAAAAGCATCAAAAGTATTTAGTAGCAAATAGAAGAGAGGATACTTATTCAATAGCAACTAAGAATTAATAACTATTGGTCATCCTGCAGAATTATTGGTCAGCCATGGCTTGACTCAAGACACAATAAATTCATATGCAAAACAACTTAATAATTCCTTTAAATTCAATGGGACTTGTTATCAGATAAGAAAATACAAAAGGAATCAGCACCCTTTTGATAATTAGGGTTTGCATGTAATGTCTCTGAGGTCATGCAAAACTTGCAGGGCTAAGATTTTCTTGGAGAAAGATTGGGAATTTGCCTCTCTAAATGTTAAGCCTATTTTAGGGCTTAAGCTTCAAATTTTGAATGTTTCCCACCTGAAATTGGTAAGAAACCATATTACTGATTAATTACTAAGCTCTCAAGATGGCATGGGGAATATTGGGCAACCACCTGTTTATGAAATTAGGCCCACTGTGTTCAGGGGAACTTATTCCCAAATTAATGCAAACAGCACTATAAAATTACTTGAGACCAACCCATAGGAAAAGCTGACATTTTAAATCAACACGAGCCAACATACTTCTTTTCTTTCAGATGTATTTCAAATGAAGTCATTTCTTGTGCTTCACTGCATGTTTCATCTTTTGTTTTTTCATCATCTTTCCTCACCTCCGTTTGTCCATTTTCTTTTACAACTGCAATAAAGGAAAAGTTCATACTTAAAGAACATGGCACTATTCAGTGCCACAGTGGATTTAAAATGTTTAAATAATATCACAAAATGCTGGAATCAAATCTTGATACTCACAAGACAATAAAACAGGTGAAAGTGAGGCAAACTAATAGGATGAGAGCTTGAAATTTAAATGGCTGCACTTCTCATTCTTCTGTAACCCTACACCCTCTCAAAATAAGCAATACAACATTCTAACCAAATTTTATTAAATGCAATTTGCAGTTGTACTTATTTTTTTTATTAAAACAGAGTTCGCAATCTATCAGTTTGCTCTTATGTTTCAAATCAGAAAATTGAGGTTAAGCCATCAAGGCAGTGATAATCTTAAAGAGGAAAAAAGCCGTATATTCCTAGCAGGATTGAACTTTCATATAATCGTTGGGAGGAAAGATATAAAATACATGGAAATCCTCTTCATCATTTTAAAATTCTAAAACTAGATTATGAGTTTGTGTATACTTTAATAAGATGCACAGAGACTTGACAGCTTGTCTTATAAATGGTGGGCAAAATAATAGATTAGTTACTCTTTGCACTTTACTGTAGAATCTGCATGACTTGCCAAATTGTGAGAAGCTTCCCGAAAAGGTGATAAAAGATATACTTGTCAGTTCTGAGTTGTCAAGGCATGAAAATCCACAGCCATTAAGAATACCCTCCACTGCTTTTTTTATTCTTACACTTACTCTATTTGGGAATGACAGTAGCTTCACTGTTTTGGAAAATATTTGCATTTTAAAAAGTACAGTCCTTAAATTTCCTTTATCAATCGATATATTTGCAGTTTGAAATCCAAAGGACAAGGAAACAAACTGTGCATATGTGATTCTCATTAATGTGTGCAGTTTTTTAGAAAAAGTATCAGTAAGGCAAAGCCAAAAAGAAAAAGTTCTTAAACTGTGTTTTGGTTTCTTCAGCCATGTGGGGTTGAAGTGAGGAATTATTTTAACTTTCTGATTTAAAATGCTAGTCATCAGCAAAACCTTGTTTTAACAAACTAACTCGGAGGAACGGTTGTCCATTATTTATAAATATCTGTCAGACATGAAGGCTCTGGGGTGATTTACGTCATCTGCATAATGCTATTACCCAAATGATGCAAATTAGGTCACATGCATCCATTTACATCATTTATGTGATGAAAATATTACAGTAATTGTGTAAACTGTTGCAGAACTTTAGTTCACTGAATGCAAAATCTGTTGAGATCTACTAAATTGAGGTTTCACTGTAAATAATAGTGGTCTTAACTGTAAGCTTAAGCCTCAATTGGAAGCAGCACTTCTAGTATATCAAGTAAGGTTTTGTTTACAGTACAACAGAACAGAAAGGAGAAGATGATTAACAACATAATCTTGTGCATGGCAACTCAGAAGGATGTTATACAGAAGGTGTACAGATTGCAATCTGAGAAGCATAAAACCCACATGATCAATATTTTATTCAAATATCCACCCACACATAAGATTATTAAGACAAATACCTGCTGATTCAGGATTCAGTTGATAATCATAGCTGAAGGACAAAGCACAACATCGTTCTGTCACCTGATAAGGAAAACAACTCTCAAAAATATCTATTCCTCTCTTAATGCACTCTAGGACTTCATCTGGCTCACCAATACCATGGATCAGTCTGCAATAGATAGAAACAAGCCACTTTAAAGTAGTAATTGGTACAGTTTATTGCAATCTATTTATTTCCCATTCTATTTCTATACTGCTCTCCAATTTTACCTTACAGTTCTGAGTTATACTTACAATAATTATGTCTAATAATGAAGTTATGTAGATATTTATAACTAGTCCCAAACAACCAACAAACTTTCTGAGTAATAGATGAAGCATGTCCCATAAAGCCTGACAGAAGTAGAAGGCTTTATGTCCTTCCCTAAATGCCTTAGGATTCACATCCACCAATTTATCAGAATTCCAAAACTGCTTTGCCCCAAGATTCAGAAGTAGATGAGAAAAGCCTCAAAGCCTGACTTCCTACCCTACCTTAAGAGGTAACATATGTGAATATTTACTCTTTGAACCAAGCATATTGTGTAGACCATTCTCCCAAAGTGGGAGGCCTCCAGAAGTGTTGTACTTCTTCCAAAATCCTTAATATGGCTAAAGACAAGAAGACTGGATGGAAATTTGGGGAACAGAAGTACAAGTCATCTGAAGGGCACTTAGTTGGAATATAACTGCTATAAAGATCTTTAAGTTACCAACCATATCTTGAACACTGCATCTGAAATAGTAGTTGAATCCACTAAATTTAATCCAAACTTTCTCTACAATGTAAGAGGGAAGATACAACATAAGGACGACTTTCTAAGTCATTCAACATTTCACAGTAGATATGAAATTGCCTTGCATCCCAACCATCAGATGGACATTTCATTTGACCAATGACAACAGCTATTTATTTAGTGGCACACTTGAATGGGTAATGACAACTGCGACAACCAAGAGACAGTGCTTGTAATTTCTTTATTTATCAAACATGCTAGTTTATGCCTGTTGCTGATTCATGATTATGTTCCCTTTAAAGTGAAAGAAAATTGAATGAACATTGTTATAGCCTCAGCATGAAACTCTGAAGTATACATCCTACTTATGTGTGTGATGTAGCCCTGAACATGCCAGTTGCAGACTCCAGTATCTTCAGATTTTTGGTGGTGCTGTTATTTTTCCAAAATAAAGGTAGATAAAATTCAACTGCTTGGGACCATTTTTTCAGAGGGGATTTTGATGACATTACTGCACTACCAGAAGGCCTTGGTGCCCTTCTGGAAGGATGGAAAGCTGCACTGGGTCCCTGGCATTATTACGCTATTACAGAACTGTATGTGATGACATAAATGCTGTTATAACATACAGAGCTTTTCAAAACTGAGAATACCTAAAAATATACCTGAGAGTCTGTTTGATCTAGTGGTTAAGGTGCTGGACTAGAAGCAAGGAACCCTAAGTTTTACGCTTGCTTTGGCATGGAAACTAACTAAGGGATTTGGGCCAGTCATACTATCTTAGCCCTAGAAAGAAGCCAAAGGCAAACCACTTCTGAAAATATTGTCTAAACCTGTCCATACAGTCACCCCAAGTCAAGTCTGACTTGAAGGCAAAAAAATATAATAGAATGAATGAATACACACACACACACACACACACCTACTTCTTTTTTAGAATTCTCTTGTCATGCAAAACCAAACCAAAGCAAAAAGGATAAATCATAGCACTGGTATGTTGCACATTTCACTTTCATATTTTCTACATCACCATGAGCTCGTTGTGCCCAGAATAATTCTTTCAAACACAAACAATGTTTTCCCAACAGCATGCACAAAAATGTCCCATTGGGACTTGAAAATGTAGCTGGATTTACCAAGCACCTTGCACTATTATTAGAGACAGGAATGCCAGACTCTAAATTCAGCTACTAGTTCTGACAAAGACTGGAGAGGTGAAGAAATAGCAATTTCTCTCTCCACAGGACTAGTATGCTGACAACTATATAAACTATCTTAGTTTTTAAGCTTCCTGGCTAGGATAATTTTATTCTGTTAACAAAACAGTTACACAAATAATTAACATCTATAGTTCCTTAACTGCAACTTTTCTAATAGCTATCTAAGATACTTATTAAAAATAGGATGATGCCTGCAAAATTTGATAGCCATATTGTTGTCCTCCATTATTTGTATAGTTCATATCTTTATCTAGACCTGAGAGAACAAAGATGATAGCCAATGCAGAGGTGACCACTTTATCAGGAGGAAGGCAAACTGTGTTTATAATTCAATATAACTTATTTTGGAAAGACTGGGGAAATAAAAGAGAACTGATTTCTCTTTAAGGAGCACTGAACAATAGTATTAGAAGCTGAACTACACAACTCTTTGGTCTGATAATGTTCTCGTTCTGAAAGGTTGAACTCAATTCCTGTTCTCTTTCCATGTACAAACACACACACACACACATACACACATTTTAAAAGCTGGAAAACATGTTGTTTTCCCAGTCTGTTCCCTGGCTATTCTCCCGGGCCTTGGGGTAGCGTGGATGGGTCCCCTTGTTGGATGAGTCTTTGTATATATAATGTATTGATTGATCAGATGCTAACTTGTTTATTTATATTGCATGTATTTTTATCTTGTTGTTTGTTTGATACTATGGACTGCCCAGAGTCATTTTGGAGTGAGGTGGTACCTAAATCAAATCAAATCAAATCAATAAATATTCAGAGCTTCAGTTGGCAACATTCTTTACTAAAGACTGGTGCAATTTGCAGATGGCTTCATAAATTAAGGATCTGCAATTGTCAGAATGTATTTTTGATTGAGGCTACATTGTCAATTTGAAGTAGTACTACAATAGTTTAAAAATACTAGTATCTTTTGACATTGGTAATTTAAAAAATAACAATTTTATGGTGCTAAATGAATTAACAAACAGAATATATAAATAGATGCATCCGTATTAATGACACTGTAATAACTTCAAACTTAATAATCACAAATAATGGGATCCCAAATTCCAGCCTCTTTTTCCCAATTTTCAATGTAATTGAGTGAATGACACAACATGAGCTTTAAAATATCCCCAAAACAACACATGCTTCCAAAAATGGCCATTTTATTACTTCCCAGGATAATCTTGGGTGCTCTGGAGCGTAAAACAAAAGGGTGGGAGCAGCTCATGCAGCACACATCACCTGTGAATTTCCCAAGTCTTAAGTTACCAAAATCAAATTTTCTAACAGCACATAACACAGTATCTCATCATACATTTAAAAAGTGCTCTGTGTTTGTGTGTTTTCAGAAAGCCATCCAAGTGCTATATTATGTATGCTTAGATAAAAATTCCATTTAGCTTTGACCTTGGTTTATGTTCTGGCAGCACAGCTGTAACTGAGGATAAGAGCTCCAATTTAGTCTCCTTAGTCATGGTATTTCCCTGAAAGCCATCCAACAGGAATCCAGCCACTGGTCTCTTGGCAGTCTCCCTTGCTGATCTTAGTCTTTCCTCCAATACATCTCCACCTTCAATAGCTCCAATCATCAAACTTTGTTGCAATTCCTGGTACGGAAGAAAGTTGTAAATGTAATATAAATACATCCTTTGGTTCAACAGACGTTGGATCGAGTCTGAACGGAAAGTAGGCTAAGTTAGCTTTCCTGCAGATTGTTGCACCAGTGATATCAAACAATAATATAAGTACAGGGGGAGCAAAGGACATAAGACTTAAAATAAGTTGGCATTTATTTTTCTTCCTCTTCACCCCCATATCTAACCAAAATTAACATTATGATCTTAGACAATATTTTAAATACACATATGATTCTTAGTCCTACTGTTGATGGCTCTTGTTAAGACTATGATTTTTTTACTACTATTCTTCCCAGCAGGTTGAAATTGTCTTCTGTCAGAGAAGTGTGCTTCTCCTACTCAGGTCTAAACTGCCACTTCCTTATAAAAGGTACAGTGAATAAAGACTTCTGAGCAGTATTTTTCCTACCTGAAGATTAAACTATTTTTTTCCTTTTAAAAGGCCAAATGACCAACACTAGAGTAATTTTTATTTGTTTTGGAAGGACAGCGCATGTACAGTGGTACCTCAGGTTACGAACGCCTCTGTTAACGAACTTTTCGGGTTACGACCAGCTCCAGCCGCAAAAATTTACCTCGGTTTGCGAACTCCGCCTCGGGGTACAAACAGGATACGTGGCCATTTTCCCTCCCGTGACAAGGTCCGCAGCCATTTTTCTGCCCCTGACACGTGGTCCGCGGCCATTTTCCGCCCCTGACACGTGGTCTGCGGCCATTTTTCCACCCCTGACACGTGGTCCGCGGCCATTTTCTGCCCCTGACACGTGGTTGTAGGGAGGGGGACTCTCCCTCCAAGCAATAGCTGCCTCCCTGTCCTCCATGCCAGAACGGATTAACGGTAATTACATTGAACCTTATGGGGAAATTTCCTTCGGGTTGCGACCAATTCGGGGTGCGACCAGAGTCACGGAACGAATTAAGTTCGTAAACCGAGGTTCCACTGTACTAGTTTCTCAATGCATATATTAAAGTTACTTTTTCATTATTATCAGCCTTTCTGCCAACACAAAGATGGAGACTCCATATGAAATTTATTCCATATGATTATTTTTAATATTTATTGTAAGGTTCCTTGGGCTTTGTAAAGGCAAGATATAAATTTTATATCTTTTTATTTTTTAAATAGAATGATATACAGAGATTATGACACAAAAATAAAGTCTCTATGTGAGAAACTGAAATGGCTCCAGTTAGGGGTTTTTTTTGCAAAGAAGTTTGTGGAAGCAGTGCACAGCAACACAGCCTTAAAATAATCTGGTTTATTGATATAAAATTAAATTAATAATACAAAGGGGATGAATCATTATATTTAGTCCTATACAACAGAAAAGAACACAGAGAGACAGATAAAAAAGACAGTGTATTCTTTTCTATAGATTTCAGAAATATAGAAGTTGTCAGACACATTCCAGGAATTCTGCAACCTACAGTATGTTTACCAAAATGTCTAAAAATTAGCAAGTAACTGCTATGAGTATACCTCAAAAAGATTTAACACTTACTGGAGAATTTCCTTGAAGCTGTAAGCATTCATCCAAAAAGCACAGCGATCGATCTACAGATTTCTTGGCTTTCTTTTTGGAGATGTCTCCTGAAATAGTGTCTCCATCTGACAGACACTGGAACCAGTCTGGCTGAATAACCTTTTGGATGTCCATGAACTTTGAAGCTGTGAATTCTTTCCGTCCTCTATTGTTCCATATAGATACAGTCTGTCAGAAACAAGGAAAGAGAAAATTGGATGATTTTATCCACTATAAATTCATTCTATTCTACTTGTCTTCCATCTGACTATGCACGAATCTTCCGTATCTCTCCTTTGCTAAGGCCTACCTGTCATATCTTCCTTTTGTATTCTATGCCTAGGATTTTGCCTCTTTCAATGCAAAATCAAAACTACCTACTGTTTTCTCTTCTCCCATCTCAAAAATCTCAACAATTACAAGTAATCCTAGACTTACAACCATTTGTTCAGTGACCATTCAAAGTTATGGCAGCGCTGAACAAAGGGACTTACAACCAATCCCTGAAGTTATGACCGTTGCAGTGCCCCCACGGTCACGTGATCAAAATTCAGGCACTTGGCAGCCCACTGCACTTACAACCACAGGGGCACTTCAACTCCCTTTACCTGCCTATCTTCCCCCCATCTTTGCCCTTTTCGGTGCCCTGCACTCCGCCACCTACTCCTGCTGCCTGCTGCTGTCCCCAACTGATCACCATCTTCTCCCTCCTGCTGTTGGCCTGGGATCCAGGTGCTGGGTGAGGATGCAGCCCTGGGATGCATGCAGTGAGTGTGGCAGGTTGGCAAAGCCTCATCTGCTGAAAGAAGCTTGCCAGGTCTGGTCAGGGAGGAGGCATCGGGATGGCAAGTGTGGCACTCTCCATCACTGGGTGAGGCAGGAGAGCCAGTGGTGGCTCTCTGGGCAATGGTGGAGGTTCTGTGGGAGGCGCTGTTTGGGGTGGTGGCAGAACTGGAGGAATGTGGGCTTCCCAGAGGCACAGTGTGCACTCTGCAGCTTGTGTTGGAAGTGCTCCTGCAAAACCGGCCTTCACCTTCACCTGGGGAGCTGCTGCTGGCTCTCCTGCCTCACCCAGCAATGTGAGAGTACTGACTTCAAAGCCTATGTGATTCTAAAGGGGTGAATATTTTTTTCTGTCCCCTGATTTTTAGTCATAACTCCCTTGCTATTATAATTCTGATTCTCACAAAAAATAAAAGAACAAAATTATACAGTCATTTCTCTGCTACTGCCACTACTACTACTGTTCCTTAAAAATAATTGGGAGGGGAGTGAATAGCTGAAGACTGAAAAGTCACCAAACTCTCAAGTTCACTATACCTTCATGCTGTTGTAGCCATGAGGAGAGCAAACAGCAGGGTCTTGAAGGGAACAATATAATATAGATTCTGGCATACCTGAGTACAAAATAAAATGTTATCTTTAATATAGAGCCTATAAAACTTTTTTCTACTATATCAATTATAACAATACTGCATTGTATCACTTATTCTTTTTGAATAAACTGTTAAAAATCAAGTCTCCAGAATCTATAAATTCCATTGATCATCCCTATTTACCTTTCAGGACAATGTACAAAAGGAACTGTGTTAGTTTATGGTAACAAAAATTCAGAAGGAATCTGGTAACAACTTTTCCAAGTAACATTAAAAACAAAACAAAAAGCATAAGCTTTCAGGAGCTGAAGCTCACTTCATCAGATGTACAGAATGGCTAGATTGATGTAGGATATAAGTGATACAGAATTTAAGGATTTAAAATTTAACAATGAAAGTGAAAACGCCTCTAGAGTCTACATACTCTACAGACTACAGCCAAAGATTATACTTGTTCCAAGTAACTTCTAAGCCATCTAATCAACATCCTTCACAAGAAGCAAAAGTCAATCACCAATGCCATCTCTACCCTGCAATTTCAAATGGATCACGCCTTTACCCACCTTATCCTAATTTAAATCCCAAAGCATAACTCCTGGATCATAACTGATCATAAATTATTACAGGAAGGTTGCCAAAAGTAGGCCTTATGGGGGTTGCCCATAAAGAGAATTAATTCTAATTCCAGGGACTCAGCTCCCTAGGCTCTCAAATGAGAATGCCACATTTCTTGATTTCACTTAGACAAAAAAGGTACTTTTTCTTGGAATGTCAACTAGCAACGTTGCAAGAGAACATCAGAATTTCTTACTGATTCTCTTGCCGTCAGTTAGAACGCAGGAGACTTGCTGTTGCATGTGGGCTGGAGAATTAGGGGGACAATTAATTCCTGCTTGCAGATAAGTCTTCTAAGAATATCATAAAATGTGTAAATGCCACAGCAGTGTCATCAGATTTTATGCAACCTCCAATAATAAATAGATCAGTATGTCATTGGTTATTAATACTGAAATATAATGCATATTGCTGGATTCTAAAGCTTTCTGATGGTACTACAGGCAGTCCTCATTTAACAACCACTCATTCAGCAACCATCTGAAGTTACGACAGCACTGAACGAGTGGTACTTATGACTGATCCTCATAGTTGTGGCCATTGCAGCATCCCGGCAGTCAGATGATTACAATCTGGGTGCTTGGTGACTGGATCACTGGTCATGGCATTCTACAGTCATGTGATTGCCATTTGCAACCTTCACTGCCGGCTTCCGACAAAGTCAATGGGGAAGCTAGCAGTGATGTCATGGTTAATGACAGCATGGGATTTGCTTAACAACAACAACCAGAACTGCTGGAACTGACATCGCTAAGGACACGTCGCTCTTTACGACGTCATTTAGCAATAGAAATTCCAGTCCCAACTACCGTTGGCTGTTAAGAGAAGATTACCTGTACTATGTTTGTTCTGACCTATGACTGTAATGTAGTCTTTATCTGTATTATATCTCTGATTTCATAATCAGTCATAATTATGAGTCTTTTGTACAGGGATTTATTTAAAGTAAATTGCACAATAGCAGCTATATTTTCACAATCTGATTATTTACTTTATCCCATGTGCATATGAACAACAGAAAACTGGATCTGCAGTGCTGAACATCACTTCCAGATGTGCATGGAGCAACTTTGTAACAGAAACATTCATGGTAGGAGCTGTAAGCCTCCATATAATGGAGGAACACACATTAACATGTTCCATTAACTGTGAAACCCACCCCTACAGCTTTACCTATGAATTTTCCAATTCCTTCTTTATATTCCTGCAAGACCTCCTGAAGATCTGCTCTGCATCCAAACAGAAAAACATATTAAATAGGCAACTACAATTCATGCAACTACAGGCAATTTTAGACAATATGTAAATAATGCAGTTTGAAAGACATCTCAGCTTAAGAATTCACTGAAGTGCTTAGGTGATGACTGTTTAGCCATTGACTCCAGAGCAACTCTAACCACCAAGAGAACCCCCTGTAATCTCAACAAATATCTTGGCTCTAATATAGTTGAGGATAATCAATGCAAAGTACTTCTCAAAGTGCACAAACTGCTTCCTCTTAAGTGACTAGTGTTGATATATGTGACCAGTAAACTAAATGATTATCCAGTTTAACACTAGCACATAAAACCATTGTACCATTTGTATCTCAGGCTACAATCCTATAGCCAACTGGAAAAAGAAGACTTGAGAGAGAGTCCTGTTGAAGTTAAAGGGGTCTACATTTGCACAAATAGGACAGCACTATTTGAATATAATTCTATCAGAACGGCAAAAATTAAAAAATATATAAAACATACATACTGTATATCTAAAAAGAAATCAGATCAAAGTCTGCATTTGCCTCACCTATTTTACCTACAAAGGCTGAAATTACACTCACAGTGTTGTAAGGGGAATCTGGGCAACCACAGGAATATCTTGAATATTCTGTAGAGTATCATATGTCAGGTGTGGTGCTGATCCCATTTTGGTATAGAGCAGACATCCTGGAATTTCCATCGACTGAACCCCTTTCTTGCCAAGATTAGTCATTGTCCCAAGGCGACAGCCATCAACTACTTTGCAGAGATTCAATTTCATCTTCATCAACACACCTGAGAGAACAGCAAATGATCAATAAGTAGAGCCTTTTGTCAAACAAATACTGCACCTACCTGATTTCTAAAACATTCATTCAAAAGATTGAGAATCCCTCTTCTGAGGAAAACTGTACGTGTTCAACATTTGTAACAAAGATCTTATTTTTTTCCAATAGCTCCAATTCCATTTTGAAAGACCTCCAACTACTTTTAAAAGAAAGTAACACTGGGAAACCAAAATGCCAGAGGTTCAACTCTTGGAATTCTCAGATACTACTGGAAAGATTCCATCCAGAACCTGAAACAGCTACTGCCAGCCAGTTTTGAGAATAATGTGCCCTGATCTTATAAAATAGAAAGCATGATCTTGTAAAATATAAAGCATGTCCTATCCTCCTATGGACCTCTAGTGGGATGTCTAATTAAGAAAGAAATTTGGGAAACAGTTTGGGAGGAATTGTCACATACAGTGTGGCTGCTGATGTCATGAAATCACTGGAATGAGAGGAACCAACATTTGGGGCGTTTGTGATTTAAGACATTTAGTCATAACACTTCCCTAAATCATGAAAAATAGGGTAGTGGTCAATTTTTAAAAAATCTTTTAAAAATTTTATTAGATATTTAAAAAACATAATAAAGAAGAAAAAATGGAAAGGAAAATGAGAAAAAAAATAGAAAAGAGTACTGAATAAAAATTTCAAAGCACCATTAGATTAGTGCTGCATATTACAGTAACTTGTATCAATTGAAATCTTTAACAACATTTTCATAATATGAAGTCAATATGCAATAATTAACTACAATAGTCAATTAATGCTAATTGTAAGTCAAAATGAAAAATTACAAGACATCTGCCTGATCTAAGAATTTTATCTTTATTTAGCAAACCAAGTAAAAGCTTAGATATGATAGCATTATGTTAAGAGAAACCCAAACAATGGATGCAGTAAAAGCCTTTATGTAGAATTATAATTCATGAAGATGCATACTCCTACAACTTAATTTGTCATTTTTTTCTCTGGAGGGAATTAATTTCTAATTAAAATCATAGAGTGTCCTAGAAGCTCTACCATATGCAAAGCCAACTCACTATACTTTGTGGGAATATAATTTTTGGTAATGTTTAACATAAAAATGGCTGATCAGAAAGGGAAATCAACTTTTAGAATTTGTTTCGTTCTATAATAAATCATCTAAAGAATTGTTGGGCTTTACAACATCGTCACCAAATATGAAATGTTTCAACTTGATTATGGCATTTCCAACAACTTTTAGAAAATGAATTATCTATTTTAGCAATCAATACTAAAGCAATATACCATTAATAAAACATCCTATATCAGTTTTCTCTAAGTGTAATGATAATGATGAATTTATCATTTATCTTATATTGATATCCCCACTGTTGCATGTAAATTGTTCTATTTAAATGCACATATTTAATAACACAAACTTTAACTTGTCTAATTTCTATTTCATATTTCACCAGCTCTTGTAAATAAGCCCCAACAAACATTCTGAATTTTGTATTATGTGTTTTTCAAATTCAGTCAAGTCTCTAAGTATTCCACCTTATTTCTGTAATTCCTCTAGAACTATATTGCCTATTTGGACATACTGAAACCAGTGAGGTGATTCTAATCACTATGAATGAAGAATCTCAATATTATATTAATTTTTAATATTTCATATTAATTTTATTAATAATTAAATCTTACAGACTGTATAAGTTATATCTCTTCACTGGTCAATTTTTTTTATCTTTACCTACATGAAAATAATATTTAATATTGAAGCTAGGGGCTAAAAGTCAGGGCTAATTCTTTTTCTATATTTATCTCATATTTTCAATAAGTTGGTTATAACTGAATGATCTCTTATAGGTTGTATTTTCTGTTTGTACAGAACCAAGGATATTTATATAAACCATGAGGGAAACCTGCTTCCTTAATAGAAGTAACCCAGCCGTAAGGTGACAAAATCCATCTTTAATCTAAATTAAGCACCTGGCTTAAAATACAATTTGAAATTTGGTATTACCAATCCACCTCTTTCTTTCAGGACTTGTAAAATCTTAAGCCTTTTGTTAGACCATATAAAGTTAGTTCTTTGTCTCACCTACTTGTTTAATACCTTGTCTTCAATTTATACGGGAATCATTTGAATAGGAAGCTAAACCTTGTTAAAATATTCATTTTAGTACTGCAATTCTTCCTAGCTAAGACAATTTTAGCTTTCTTCATCTTAAAATATCTTCATATTTTTTCAAGTCTGTGAATAAATATTCTTAAATAAATCTTTAGGATCAGTTTTTTGTTTTTTTTTAAGGGACCACCCTCCAACCTTCTAAACCAGATTTAAAAATATGGCCCTGCTCATGGGGCCAGAAGAGATATAGTCGTTATATAGCCTCTGGTTAGTACACCCTGCATTAAGACCTCAGTTAAAGCAGAATAAGGATCTTCTCTAGTGTAAAGGAGGGTGTAAAAGCAGGAGAAGTAACTTTATTGGTATCATTGCAACAGTGATCAATTAGTTAGCATTTCTTAACTTCATTATTGTTCCATCCAAAGTGGCAAAAGCAGCAACATTTATACAGCCATTATACCCTTGAGTATATTGCACCCAGTACAGAAAAATGTTAATTCCTTGCTATTTTAAATTTACAGCTTGAATGCAAAATTCTATTTATGCTACTTTTCATATCTTGAAATAAATTTTAAAAAATGTTCTTCATTTCTTCAGCTTATAATAAAAAGACTAATATAACTATCAGCAGTACTATGTACTTCATCTACAAATTATTACTCTTTGCATGCAGTTATAAATGAATAGCACAGAACAATACAATCCAGAATTCTCATTCAAGGAACAAATGCCCAGACTCAAATTATCATATTTTGGTCACATTACACAAAGAGCCCTTTATAGAATGCTAATGTGGGGAAAGATGAAAAGAATCAGCAAAAATTTGGTACATAATACTTGGATGGCCCAAAATTCAATATGGAACATAAACATCCCCAATCAATATTGAATGTTTGCTAAAGTAGGAATGTTGGGTCAACTGTGGTGTCCAGAAAGGCACCTCATGGTTAACTCCAAATGCCTCCCATCACTGGGGATAGAAGATAACAGCTGAAGGGCAGCAACATAGATTCTCAAGCTCCTTATCACTTAGAAAAAACAAAAACAAAGGGAAACGCTCATGTTTCTTTCTAATCACAGAGGGCATTACTAACTTCTGTGCATCTAAGTAATTTGTTACTATGCTCAACTTTCATAAGCACCAATGCGAATGGACTGCATGAAGTACAATCTAAAGTATCTGGAAGACATCAGGTTACCTTACCAGATTTATACACCAAAACAGGCCACTTATATAGACTAGACAATAATGAGTATTTATAACACCGGTAGTGGACTGGAATATTGCCATGTGGCATGGCTACTAGATCTGGGCTTCATGCAAAAGTCCAGATGAACACTGAAGGGCAGCATCGGGTATATTTTCTTGTCTCTCTATGCTGCCATCTTGTGGCCCTCCGGATTTTGCAACTCAGGCTTCATAGCCCCAAACTAGAGATCGATTCATGATGCTGAATGCTTTTCTTCCACTATATAAAAAAGGTTTGCAGAGTCTTGTGCTAGTTTTCTCTATAGCAGATGCCCTCCACACCGCAATAGCGAAGCAGGTATAAATTTCTTTTCTTAGGTGTTTTGCCTATTACGTACAGAAAACCCAACCCAATGCCTTCCAAACGTGCTTTAACAGCATCTCCGGAATCAGCTTGCTGAGGGATATGGAAGCCATCATTACAATGCATCTGAAAGCACGGGGGGAGGGCGTCCTATGAACACACTATATAAAGAAAGTAGGAAACGAAATTAACAAACTCCGGACCTGCATAATACGGTACCTACTTTTGCCCTAGAGCGCAATTAACAGTGGAACCGCGCGCAATCGCACTTACCCCTCAATGCACGCACGCGATAACGCGCCGTTTCCGCTACGGCCGCTCATTTTTCCGTAACACTGGTTCTCCAATGAAAAATGCCTACGTCATAATAAGTCGACGGCGAAGAGTTGATAGGAAGGAGGGAAAGAAGCGTCCGCGCATCTGCTAGGTGGAAGGGTTGCCATGACGAAGACGCCACTCTCCGGTCGAGCTGCGAAGCGGATTACGCACTTTGCCTTCGCTGTCGGTCGTCGGTCCGGCTTTAGGGAAAGGACGTCGCCTCCCAACCTGAATTGCGCGGGAAATAATTGCAGTGCGAGGCGGAGAGGAAATCGAGGTGTTTCCTTGTGGCTTTTCCAATGGCGGTCGTGCGATCCCGCGCTGAGCTTTACCGTTGGCGACGTTTCAATCAGCCTCCATCGCGGCAAAAGGTAGATAAGAAGGCTGTGGCGCTGACTCGGTCGGCCGGTTATTACTGAAGTCGCTTTCCAGTCTGTGCTGGCTGTTCAGCGGTCACATTTTTGGATAATGTTAAAGTGTGCCTTTACCTAATGACACTGAATAGCGAGAAACTATTCACACAGCGCATACGGAACTCGTTGCCACAGGATATGGTGAGGGCCAACTGAAATTAGACCAATTCATGGAGACTCAGGGTACCAGGACAGTTGTAGTGAGAGGTAGCAATTGCTGGCGAGCAGTAGCCTTCCAGTCCTGCAGGTGGGCTTCCCTTAATCTTCTGGTTCTTGCTATGGAAAACAGATGGCCAATCAAAGGGCACTGTTGCACTGTAGTGATGCTCTGATAAAATTCAGGGAGTGCCTTATTACAGGAAATGTAAAGTCTACTTCAAGTCTAGCTCAACTGCTAATGACTTTGTGAATACATTGATGTAGTTTTCTTGGGAACAATACAGAAGTGGTTTTCTGACATCCCAGTGTAGCCTGCATCTGGGATTTTTTTTTAATTTTCAGTCTAGCCCACAGCCCTGAGATATGTCAGTGGTTTCCCATCCAAGAAATAATTAGATATGACCCAATGTAGCTTTTTGAGATCAAAGTCAACTTTGCACTGCCATCTAAGTGGGCCTTCTTACAGAGATTATGAATAACCACAGAGCACTGTTGATCAGTGAAAGAGAACAGAAAAAAAGCACATCTGCAATTTATTTCTAGTACACACCTAAGTATGTTTACTTCCATCCTTCCTTGTAAGTGTGCTTAGGGTAATAACTGATTTTTTAGCTCAATATTTATTTTGATAACTTTTAGTGTAAAACATGAGTTAATGTTTTACAATAAAGTTAATATGAGTTAATGAGTTGTAAGTATACAACTCAATAGAATAAATGAGTTAATGTTGTAAATCAAATAATATGCCTATTGAATAGCATTACATAAATATAGTAAATAAGTAAAAATAATAGTAACTAGTTTTATTAGAGTTTTACAAAATGGGGAATCTCATATAAAGACATCCATAGAGATCTTTTAATTTCACTTTAATGTTTATCTTTAACTGAATGTTAAAATATTTTAATTGTTGTTCCCAGACACAGTTTGATGCTGATAGTGTAGAGCACTGGATTAAGGTAAGGAAAAATAAAGTAATGCTCAGTCTCAAATATCTGAAAACAAATATCTTTTTTATTCAGTGGGAAGAAATCTTGAATTCCCTGATGTGGGAGTAAGATTCATTTAATCCAATGGGCCTCATTTTCTGAATAATTATGGATGAGATTGGACTGTAATAATAAGTACACAAAGGTTAAAGTCTATTACAATTATTCTTAGAAGAAAATAATAAACATATTTAAATTTAAGTAACTATGCTGAGAAATGTGTATAATCTATAATTTACTGATAGAGCCAGTGTGGCATAATGATTAAGGGTTGGACTAGGATGATCCAAATTCAAACCCTCTCTTAGCCATGGAAACCCTGGGCCAGTCACTCTCTCTCAGACCAATCTACTTCACAGTGTTGCTGTTGTGAGGATAAAATAAAGGGAACTCCTCTTGTAAACTGCCCTGAGCTCTTGGAAAAATGGTGGGATATAAATCTAATACATACATATATAAATGGGATCTTAAGCCTTGTAATTGCTATTAATCATGCTCTTCTAGACTGCTAAAGACAACTGAGAAGCACTTGGGGCTTTAAAACCTGGATTTGTGGAATTAAAAATCCCTTATTTTGAAGACAGCAACATTTTTTCAGTAATACATACTTCTAGTACAGTCCAAAGTTGGACTGTTAAGTGATAGACTCCCATTAGCAATAATAGGAGAAGAAAAATAAAACTACAGGCTGGGATAGATTTACGTAGTCCTTTCTTTGCTATTTACCTGTGGAAATCCATCCAGTGATATTGTATTTCTGAAGAGCTTTTCATGTGTATTGCTGAGACCACCTAATCCTAACATCCTCTAAGAAACTTGATATTGGCATTAGAATTGTTATGGGCTTTAGTTATTTATTTTTATTTATTTATATATCAAATTTGTCACTGCCCATCTCATTAAAAAGCGACTCTGGGCGGTTTACAGTAGAGATAAAATAAATTAAAATACAATATATAAAACAATCTTAAATAATTAATAAATAAATTCTAAGGGATGATAAAATTGGCAAACAGCTTGAAATTATGCTTAAAGCAGATTCATTGAAATCAGTGGGACAGATAATTTAAATTCCAGTCATTTTAGCGGGTGCTATTCTAAATATTTCTAATTAATAATTAATACCCTGCCCAGTCTCAAAAAACTTAGGTGGCTAACAATGTCATTATAAAATAATACATCAGTAAAAGAGAACACCCCCCAAATACATAAAAGGACCAATTAGAATAAAAAAACCAGCAGAATAGCTACCATGTGCTTGCAACTCCACTACCAATCAAAGCATGACCTCTCCTATTATGCTAGACAAAATAAGTGGATCTTAACAACTTTTCTAATTTTTTAAAAAAATTTCAGCGGGTGGAACAAGCCTCTGAATTTGCTGTTTCTGAAGCTTTTTCATTAAAAAAAGCATCCTGTTCTCGAGGGTTTCGTGGTCCAGTACTGGATTTGGAAACAACAGAGCAGCTGCTAGATCATGATGAAGCATATATAGAAGGTATTTCCTAAACATTTTGCTGTGGACTCCACCTGATCCAGAATAATCTGTGTTTTTTGGCTATATTGTAGAAAAATGAACAATAGATTCTGCAACCCTAGAAAAGCAGATCTCTTCTCCCTATTACAAACTACTGTACTTTGTGGGAAGTGGAGTTGGAACATCTAGTTATGCCAAGAGATTGTGAAAATACAAGTACAGGTAGTCCTCGCTATCCAACCACAATAGGGACCGAAATTTAGGTCACTAAGTGATTTGGTCATTAAGTGAATTGGAGCTGATTTTATGACCTTTTATGATGGTTGTTAAGTGAATCACCAAGGTCTTTAAGCGAATCTGGCTTCCCCATTGATTTTTTTGCCGGAATTCACTTAATGACCACGTGATTTGCTTAACAACCACATGATTCACTTAACAGCCATTGTAAAAAAGGTTGCAAATTGTGATCATGTGACCGCAGGGGTTGAAAAGCACGTTTCTCAAGGCTGTTGAAACTCCAGACTGTCGTTAAATGAAAGGTTGTTAAGCAAGGACTACCTGTAGTCCCCAGGCTAAGAATACCCAGTTTATGGACAACCCATAGTTAAGAATGGAGCCTATTGTAGCAAAATTCAAGTTAAATAAACAATGATTTGAGTTAAATACACAATGATTTAAGTTAATTACACAATACCACATACAGTATTATACAGTAATACTGTTCCAGCTTACATGCAAATTCAACTTAAGGACAGACCTTGGGAATGGAACTCGTTCTTAAACTGGGGACTACCTGTACCTGAGTTACGTATGATGGTGGAAGGGAATGTCTATTTAGCTTTGTGGAGGAATCTGATGAAGCATGGCTAAGTTTTTCATAGTGATGATTAAATGTCATTGATGGTAGCTTTAAATAGAGACCATAAATTTATTGTACAGTTTTTTTTTTAAAAGTCTATCATTTTAACTGATGAGGTTTATACCTTCCCGATTCCTCCTAGGCTTGTGGACTTTAAAATGTAAGACCAGCTGTAAATAATATCAAGAATTTTTAACAAATCAGAATAAAAATCTTGGGTAAATCTCCTTGGGATTAATAGTGCAGAAGCCAGTTTCATTTGCCTTTGAGAAGAGTTTAGGTTTGGAATGTAAAATTCCTTTTGATATTTTACAACTTTTGCTTTAATTGCTACTTCTGATTCCAGTAATATTGTTTATTGCTTTCATCAATGCAGCTCAAGAGTTGCTTAATGACTGGATGAATTCAAAATTGAAACTGGAACTGGCAAGTGATGAAGACAATGATGTTCAGAATTCAGCATCTCACTCTGTTCCTTTACAAGAGCCCATCACTGGCTTTCAGAAGTATAAAAAATTTGATGGTGAGACTTGCCTGATTTTAAATGATATATGGATGTCATAGAAGACCTCTTCTCTATTTTGTTGTGTTCCTTTGTAGACAATCTAATGGCCCTCAAAGGTAGAAAGATTAAAATACCTTTTAAAAAATGGTGTAGCAACAATATGAGTTTGATTTGTATCCAGTCTTTCTGCCAAAGGGCAATCAAGGAACTTAACAGTAAAAAAATAACTACTTATGTTTAACAGTTAAACTGGTAAAAAGAGTTAAACACAATGTAATAGGAAATTACGGTCCACATGATTTGACTTTTCTTAGAGGTATGTGTGTATTTATGTATGCGTTTACAGGTAGTCCTTGGTTAACGACCACTCATTCAGTGGCCATTTGAAGTTATGATAGCACTGAATGCATGGTGGTTACGACTGGTCCTCAAAGTTCCGGCCGTCCTAGCATCCCTACAGTCATGTGATCACAATGTGAGCACTTGGCAACCAGCTTGCACTTATGATGGTTGCAGCGTCCCATGGTTGCATGGCTGCAATTTGTGACCTTCCCTGCTGGCTTCCACAAGCAAAATCAATGAGGAAGACAGCAGGGAAGGTTGCAAGTTGCTCAGGTAAGTCGCTCCCACCCATGCACCTCCCTGAGGCTCACTGTGTTTCTGCCACACCTCCCCAGCCATTCAAGCACATTCCCTGGTCACTCGTGCACCTTCGTGCACCCTCTCCCACCCAGCAGCAACCACCCCAAGCCCTGCTGCACTCACCCCACGCCTCCCTGGCCACCTGCGCACCCCCTTGTTCTCTCTCCCACCCGGCAGCAGGCACTTACCTGCCTGCTAGGCTACTTGCAAGGCACTTGGGGCTTGCAACTTCCTATCAGCTTCCCTGCTGACTTTGGTTGTTGGAAGCAGGCAGGAAATTGTGAGGAGCTATTTGCTGAACCACCCATGATCCTCGCTTAATGATGGCAATGGGGACTGCAGGGAGTGCCATCGCTATGCAGTGCGGTCACGTGATGTCGCACTTTACAACTGCAGTGCTTAGCAATAGAAATTCCTGTCCCAGTTTTCATTGTAGCTCAAGGACTATCTGTATAGATAAGTGCCAAAGTTAATATACATTAGAATGCTCTGTTCTGACACGTAAATAGTTCTTTTCACAGTGCAGACAAAGTGAAACACAAATGAAAAGCTATGTTTGCTTTGAAAATTACTATTAGCTGAACAGTGTAGTTCTTCATTAAAAATATCATGCTTGAATCAGCATCAAATATTTAAGTTTACATACTTTGAAAAGGAAAAGGTATCTTATTCTGAGCATGCATCTAAATTGGTAGCCTAACTGAAGGGGGGGTTGTCTTTCATAGGCTTAGTATATTTATTTCCACTCTCATTTTAACATCCTTAGGCTGAAAACCATGCTATTGGAAAGTGAAATTTTGCTACTGAATTTCAGTAGTGCAAACTCAGTGTGATTGGGTGTATATGGAGAGATTTTTAAGGGTAGCAATAGGTGTGTTTCAGCTCACAGAGGCTTAAGACTTCCACTATGGTTTTACCATTTCTAAATATTTCTTTAAAAAACCTTCAAAAAGCAAACATTTGCAGCTCATTTTTGGTGTTATGGAGTGCTCTAGGAGGCACAAATAGGAAGTTGGGGATGGCACATATGGAGATTGCAAGTTGCGACTCCTTATTTAGGATAGATGTTTATAGATACTGTTTTACATTCTGTTTCAATATGATTTATATATTCTAGATTTCTATGGTTACGTGGAACAAGAGGTGGAAAGCACCACAGTGCAAGATTTTTTGCAGCATCTATTGCAAAGTGAAATTGTGAATAGTGGTATACTGGAAGACCTTAAAACTAAAGGCATCAGAGAGAAAAAGAAGCCCAGAGACCTACGAATTACCATGGAGCTAAGGCATAAACAGGTGAAAATACAAAGTTTATGGAAAGTTTATATTTTATATTTCTTTATAAATTTGCTAAATCTTGATATTGTTTAAATTAATCCCATAGAGGAAGGAAAGAAATGCAATCTGAAAATAATAAATTGAAAGTATAATGGCCTGGTTCAGACATTATATTAAGCTGTAATGTGGCTTGTTTGTTTTTGGCTTCCACCTATTATTGCTTAGTATCATGTGCAAATCAGGCATAATGGCTTGTTTAATAAAGGGGTTTAAAAAATCATAGCATTTTTGTGAGTTCAGCCTTTATTTCCCAGGATCTTCCAAAAGTGCAAGATTATGTTGTTCTTCACTGGTGATGTAACTAAGTCTGATGAGAAGGAAAGATCAAAAGAACTTTTTTTCTATCCCCTCCAAGGAAATCACATTCAACCTTTCACTCTGCCTTCTCAAGACAATCTGTGAAATATAAATTAAACAACTATTACTCTTTGCCTTCTTTATCCCTCTTCTCCTTCACCCAAGGAGAGAAGCAGGACAAGAAAGGATAGCCATACAAAAAGCAAGGCTAAATGAGGAAAGGGAAATGTTAACAGTGGCAGAGTCTGCTTGGATTTCTTAAAAAGGGTCCAAGAATCCAGAGTTCGAAAAATGGCTTCACTCTTAGTCCATTCTGTAAGTGAATTAGAAGATTTCACCCTTATTTCAGGGGAGAGAGCCAGGTGGACTTCTCCTTAGGGTTCTCTCAGAAAAGGAAGGAGATAAACTTTCTGGCAAAGTGCCTCCATCAATGCCCTCACATTACAGACTATTTAAGATGGTACAATACTCAGTACTTCTAGGCAGATCAATAAAAATTCTTTAACTGGAGCAGGCAAACATTGCAACAGCTCCAGCCTTGCACTCATTTCTCAGTCAGCTTCCAAGTATTCCAGAAGAGACAAGATTGGATTCAACAGTCAAGGAATGGAGAGACTTAGCTAAGCCCAGACTATTTCTCCCAGAAAGAGCCAGAAGTATTCAGCCCCAAAGTAGACATTGGAGGCATTGTGTACTGCATCTATAGACAACCTACTTGTAGCCCTAACATCTAAAACGTGGTATCCCAGGTAGAGGGACAATTCGCTCACAGACCCAGGTACTCAGTGAGTCAAAGGAGTGTTGAGGTACCTGTATGATGCTGCAGTCCTAGCCGTCCAAGTTGCATCAGTCATAGCCAGAGATGTAGTATTATCCATTTATATTTTTATTGTGTTTAAATGCTACTGGAATCAGGGTATACTCCCTATTTCTTGAGATTCCAGTGTTTGAAAGTCTGAATAAGCTGGCCTGGACTCCTGAATTCATGGACAAGTCTTCTATGGATATCTTACAGTTTTTGCCAGGACCAAGGCCTCAGGCATAACAGTCCACTGGGGCTTGTTACTCAAACATGGAAGGTAGATCATCAGTTCAAAGCCCACCTCACATTAAAAAAAAAAACTTTTTTAGGAAGAAAGCTGCTTGGGTAAATTATTAGCAGTGGAGCTGATCAAGAACAAAGATCAGAAAAAAAATACTTGCTCTGCTCATGAAAAGGAAGACAGCAAAACAAGAAATAAATTTTAAGCTACTTTTGCACTAGATTCAGGACATCTTCCTTTTTTTTTTTTTTTTTTAGTTCAGGGAACCAGCACTTTGAACCTCACTGGTCTTTCTTCCACAAACCTTTGTGGGTGTTCCTCCTAGAGCAAGTAGGGGTGAGGGGCCAGAGCAAATGAACATAAAAGTGATGGCTGGGCATCTAGATGTCTGATTGTAAACATTCTGGCACACCTGGAAATCCAACTCCACTCATACATATATGGTAGAGTCAGGATGGGACTTGGCTCATAGAAAGCCAAGAAGCAGTTTTCTCTCATCCCCAATCTACGGGAACAAAGAAAAAATACCTCAGTGTACTCCAATCTCTTACACCTTAGACATTGACAACATAGAGCATCTACCTGTGGAAGAGTATATTTTCTTGAGAATTTTTCTGTCCCCAATAATAGGGATTGAAAGATAATCCTGAACCTCAAGACCATCAACATGTACATCAGGGAACTTTCAAGATGGAAACGTCTAATTTAGCCATAGAGTCCATTCAGTCAATTCCCTGAAATCAGTAAACCTGCTGGAGGTCTACTTCCACATTCCCATCAGATCTTTCTTAGGTTCACCTGCAACAGAAATCAGCTCCAATTTTCAGGGATTTATCCTTTGGTCTTTTAATCAGTCATCACAATGTTCAACAAGGTGTTCTGAATCTCTTTCCAATTAGTTTTGTTGGATCACCCCTGTCCTATTGTTTTGAGAGAGGGAAAAAAAATCTCTGTCCACTTCCTTTATGCAATGCATGATTTTATGCACACAATTATTTTCCCCTCAGTTGCTTAGCTTACGGAGGACAGAGACTGCTCTGGATCAGGAACCTGTCAAGGGAGACCTCCCACATCTCATAGGGAGAGTAATCCTCACTTCCAAAAGCCCATCCAGTAGTCCTGTTGTTCCTCATTCTGTGTCTGCTCACAGCCTACTCACATTCTCACAGAAAAGGAAAGAAACAGAGAGCAAGACACTGAAAGGAAGGCTGGAGGGAAACAGCATCTACCTTCAAAGCATTACAAACAGAAAGATGGACAAGAGTCAAGTGAGAACTGTAATCTCATGTGCAGGGTCTTCAGCTGTACAATCCTGAGCAATGAGGAAGACCTATATCCAGTGGAGAAGCAAGGGAGAGACACACGAGACACATATGAAGCTCAATATACATTGGGGTCAGATGAAGTCAGGGTTAGCTGTTGAATGGTGCCTTCACATGGATTAGCATACACTGAAACCTTTCTGAGTGAAGAAGCTGTTCAGGGAAGCAGTTGACTCAATCTTAGTGGAAAACAAGGATAAAAGAAATCATTGCCCACAGCTCCAAAGAAGAATCTGCACTGTTCTTTCAGGTTGAAGATCATACACCAACTTTTTTTTTTTTCAGGCAAGAAACCCCACTCATGTTTCCAGGTCCAGCAACAGAAGGGCACATCCAATAGAAAAGATGGAGGAGGCAGGGACCCCACACTGTGATGTCTTCACCTCCAAGGTGGTGGGCAACTGCAACAATTTTGATAACCCTTAATATTCATGTAAGGACAGATGGATGTTAGAGATGGTTCAGTAAGAATATATACTGTTCACAAAAAAAAAAAAATTCCTGTAATCCCCTATCTAAGAACAAAAAGAAGCATTTCAGGATGAAGATAATAACACATTTATTAGACATTAGAATGACAGAAAATTTACCTGCAGAAGAGACCTCTGGCATGTTTTCTGTCTTTATGGTGCTGAAGAAGAATGGAGATAGGAGTTCATCTTGAACCTCAGGCTGCTAAACAAACCCATCAGGCACTGAACCTCCAGAATGGATAAATTAAAGTCTATACCAGGAGTCATCATACTGGATGACTTCTAGCCTCAGTTGACCTGTCAGAAGCCCACTTGCATATTCGAATTAGAACTTCCCATTGAAAGTTCTTTTAGTATGCATAGGGGGATAATGTGTTTTAGTTCAGAATACTCTTATTTCAGGCTGGCATCAGCACCAAAAGCATTCTCCAAAGTGATGGCCATCCTGGTGGGCAGTCTGAATGCTTTATGTCCACAGTTATATCTAGCTGGATGGCCTATTCATCAGAAAGAAGGCAGCGAACAGCTTCAATCTAATGTTTCATTGTCTCCAAGAATGTGGCATCATAGTAAATCTAACCCAAGAGCATACCTGATGCTGTTCAAATGGATCTTGCACCTGGGAATCACTATCAGAGGAAATAAAAGTTTTTCTGTCTTAAGAGTGAACCCTCAAACTTTGATAGAACATGAAGGAAATCCTAGCTTCTTGAAGGCTGATCCTTATAAAGATTACAGAATGTGATGATCGTAGCAATAGGTCTCTTTCCACTCCACATGGGTACAATGGCTCCTTCTGCTTTAGGGCCAAATTGCCAACTGAAGGTTGCTAAGCAAGATAATCCAGTTCCTGCACTGGTAGCTAATCCCAGCCAATCTGTTACAGAGAATGCCACTTAGAATGCCTGTCAGGGATCAGATGATCACAGACACTAGCCTAGAAGGTGAGGAGTCCACTTCCTGGTTTTATAATAAATCAACATTGCTGATAACCATCTGAAGCTGAGGGTAGTATGGCTAGTTCTGCATGCATCAGACTGGAAAAGTACAGTAGATGCCACCTATTGGTGCAAAATACAATATAATAATGTTCTGTTTAAATCATTAGGGCAGATCAAAGGCAAACTGAAGTCATATGATTAATGATATAGGAAGAGAAATACTTCTAAGTCCGTATCAGTGAAACACATAAAGTTGTAATTGAATACCACAGAAAACTTACTGATTAGGAGAATTGGTCCTAATTCCAGAAATATCCATGAGATCTCAACAACATAGAGATACAGTACCTCTGTTGACCTTTCATATGAAGCATTTCTTTTCCTGCTTCTGAGACAACAGCATTGAAGGAATCGGTGGCTTAGTGGCATCATGGGCAAAAGAGTACTTTACTGGTGTCCAAGGTGGTGCACAAAGTGAAGCTACTCAAGGCGTGAGTGATTTAAATTACTCTGTTGTGACCCAGGAATCTGACTTTTCACCCTGGTGGAAATGAATGAGTCACCTGTGGCATTTCCCAGAACATCCAGACATCTTGTCTCAAAGGTTAATACTGCACCAAACCCAGACTGGCTGCATGGATATTAAACAGGGACAGCTCCTGAACAACAACTGTCCAAGCTTAGTGGTAGACTCCTGTCTTAATGGCAGCCAGTCACTGCCAAAAGCTGTGAGCTGCTTTGTCATGCCTGTGAATTGTGCAAAATTCATACTCTACAATGGAGGTCCTTGGACTATTGGGCTCCCTACAGATATGGATGGATAGAGGGCTGAAAGCAAACACATTGCATAGACTAGCAGCCCTTTGGCATCATTCTTCTGAACATACTGAGAACCATTTTCAGGACATGTTCATGCATGTTGCTTCTTCAGGAGTCCATTCCTGCTCTTTCTCATATTTCACCATTTCCATCCATGGGAGGTGTTACTGGTACTTAGGGCATTAATAACCATCTCCTTCAAACCCATTAGATTGATTCTCGTTACTATGTTTATTTGGAGGCAGTCTTTCAGGTAGCCTTAGCCTCAGCTAGGAGGGTTGGGTTGCTGGGGGGCACTTGGGGAATCTATGAGTGTTCTACCAGGTCAAGGTGGTTCTAAGGCCAAATTCCTGCTTCATGGTCAGCTCCAAATTCCAGTGAGCATAAGAGATTGTGCTTCCCAGTTTCTGTCCATATCCAACTAACCCTAACATAAGCTAGGGCTTTGTTACTCCCCTCAAAATAAAGGGGTGAAAGTCCAATAGTTTATTCGTCTCTCACAGAACAGGAAATCGGGGGATCACATTTACCATCCCACTGTTAGCAGATGGGTTAGAAAATGTATTGCCCTGGCATATAGAACCAGCAACAGACAGCTCCCCGCTATAAGGGTTGGGGGTCATGTTCACAGCCTTAACAGATTATCATTAATGGATATCTATAGAGTGAATACATGGACAGAGCAGTCTATCCTTATAAAACTTTATAAAATATAGGTTTGCTTCCCCAGATGCAAACTTTGGCCATTACATGTTACAAAGGGTGCTAAAAATAGTTACACTGACCCACACTGGGAATTTAATTTATGCATTAATTTATTCAGTTTGGGCACTGCCTGACTCCAAACTGACTTAGGGCAGTATACCATAAAACCAAACAAAATATTAAAAAATACAGTATAGTAAAAGTATAAAAACAGATGAATAAGAAAGGGAATAAGAAACAAGAAGTGATGACAAGTCTGGATAATAACACCCACAACCCCAAACATATCTGACAACCACTCTAACCCAGGACTTGGGAGAACATCCAAGTCTTCAGAGCTTTCCAGAATGCTATCAGGGTGGGCGCAGGAGGCATCTCATTTCAGAGGGTAGGTGTCATGACAGAGAAGGTATGCTTCCGGGTCCCAATAGATAACATTGTGTAATTGAAGGGACCTAGAGTGTGCCAACCCCACCCTGTTGGCTCATATTGGCTGGGCAGAAACCACAGGAGATAGGTGGTCCCTCAGATAACCAGGTCGTATGCCATGTAGGGCTTTATCAGTCATAACCAGCATTTTGAACACACCTAGAAGCAAACTGGTAACCAGTGCAACTCATGCAGCAGGGGTGTCATATGAGCATGCCCATCATTGTCTGCACTGCTACGTTCTGTTATAGGATATCCCTTTCCTGTCAGTTCCATCTCCAACAACTAAGTCCCTAGAAAATGGACTTGACAGTCCCACTCTAAGTAGGAGGAAAGGAAAATTAAATGAGAAACCAGGCTATCAAAGAATTGATGTGCAAGTTATTTTACTGTGTTATGCTAATTGTTATACATTGTTTTCCATTCCATATGTTTTACCAGTTGCAAGTTTGTTGTGAAATATACAATAAAGGAGGAATTGAATCACACTCAGCTAATTCATGCAACCTCATGGGATAGAGAGGAGGCTTAAATCCTGCCTTCTGTCTAGAATTAGCTAGCTAGTAGAATTAACCAATTTCTTACCTTTCCCTTGTTTTTTATTCTATCAGGTTATTGTATTATTTCCTTAGTTACAAAGAATGTAATGTATACAGCTGAAGTCCTGTAACAGAGCAGAGTGTCCTCGCAGACAGGAAGTATTTTTGTCCCTACCTTCTTACTGGTAGAAGGGTCAACTCACTCCTGTGTGGTCCATTATCTAGTGATTAGCAATTAAATCTAATGACTGGTCTGTGCTTCAACACTTCTTTTTGTTCTTGTTTTTGAGGTAAAAGAAAATCGCTTGAGACGGCAGAAGGAGCTTGAATTTCTAAAACAAGAAAAGGCCTTGAAAAAGTTTGCAGTATCAGAGGCTCAAAAGCAATTGCAAGAGGAGAACAAGAGGAAAGCTCTGAAAGCCAAGAAAGAAGAAGAAAAAATCCAAAAACAGATGGTAATACTGCGGAAGGAGTTGGTAGAGAAAAGACATCTCATGGAAGAAGCACGGAAAATGTAAGCTTTGGAGAACAAGAACATGGAAAACGAGTTCATTCTAGATCCTAAAACATAGTCCAAAGAACCATGATAGAGCACTGCAACAAAGTAGATGAAAAATCACCTAAAATCTTTTTGAGTTTTAAGGGAGTGAGGGAGGATATAAATATAAGACAACTTAGGATCTCATCTCCAAAGATGCTATGGAGATTGATTAGCTTCCAAGTACAATTAAATTTATGTCAGATTTGTAGACATGGAAGAAACTGGCACGTCTTTTCCAAACCATCTCTATTTACTTTTCAGAACAACTGACTAAGTTGGTGCCATGTTGTATGAACTGTACAAATTAAATCAGAAGTCAAACTGTTTTTCATGGGTATTCCTATTTGATTACAATTGCTTCTACAAATTGTCAGCTTTTATAATACTATATAACATTAAGATGATTGACAATATCTATAGTTGCCTCTTTAGGACGCTATGGGAGCCTACTAAGACAGTTTTTCTTTTATGCCCCTATATTTATTTATTTATTTACATTTCAAATTTAGACACCACCCATCTCACAAGGAAGTGACTGGGCAGTTTACAATAAAAACAGCAAATAAATATTAGTTAAAATAGAATAAAAATAGTATGAAGATCCAATAAAACATACACAAATAGTAATCTTCCAAGATGCTGGTGATTGAAAAGACTAACATATGGGAGCATCTTCAAGGTGCTAGCCACCCCCAGGCTTGGATGCCCCTTTTCTCACCCCGTGCCATTTAGCAGAGCCATCTTGACTGCTGGAAGGTCACGAGAGTAGGGGTCTGCCTCACCTCTGGGGGAAGGGTATTCCATAGGGTGGGGGCCACAGCAGAGAAGGCTCTCCTTCTGACCCCCACCAGTTGACATTCTTTCATCGACAGGGTCCGCAGCATACCCTCTCTGTTTGACCAGGTGGGATGGGTCAATATAATAGGGGTGAGATGGTCCCTCAGGTAACTTTAACTGTAACTGTTCTTTAAGTGCCAGTATTTACGTTTACTCCTTAACAGCTGCATTATAAACATATATTGTGTAATACCAGGTTATGAAATGGAGAACATAGCAATAACTAAATGTATTATAACAGTGCTATAAAGCTTGCTCAGCTTCTTTCTATACTGTTTTTTCTAACCCCTCACATACTGTCTTACTTTCAGGGAAAGGAAGAGACACAATTTAAAAAAAATTCAGAGTCTGATAGAAGTTAGCCTGCCTCCTGCTGGGCTTATCTATCTGGATTGTGACAATGAAAGACAAAAGAAGGAGAAACAAGCCAAAAAGCAGGAGTTGCTGAGCAAGATCAACATTGCTGATCAGAAGGTAAGGGCATTCATGATCTTGGCTTCAGCACTTGGAGATGGATTGTTGCTTTAGCTAGAATTGTGGGCAATTCTCACTAAACAAAGAACCTCAAGATCTTGCTGGGGTTAAAATAACCTGATGGGTAAATGTATAGATTTGAGGTTGAAATTAGCAAGAGTACAGATTATAGCAAGTAGGAGCTCGTTCTGATGAGCAGTTGGATGGCAAAAACTGGAACATGCTGTGAAAACTGCTTGATGAGTAAGCTTAAATCTGAGAATGTAACACAACATTATGTTAGCATAGGTTTTCTTAAAAACTACTCTTTTCTTCAATTAAGCAAGAAAATTAAGAGAGTCATTTATGCACTTGCCAAAATGCACTATGTTTGAGTATGATCTCATGTTGTAAACTGCTATGCATGTTTATGTCACTTAAGTGTGCACTTGAAGACAAGAATATAGTAGTAAATGGGAAACAATAGTCTGCTGTTGCTATGCAACATGTACTTACCTTTATTAGTCACATAGAAGTTACTAATGAATAGCCATGCATAGGATTGTAGTATAATTGCTATTTGAACAGTTATGCTTGTCTGTTTTAACTTATTTTGATTCAACTAAATACAAATTCATACTAACTGGTATTTTATATGCATGTCTTAAGTGGCCCTTGTATAAGTATGTCTGTGGGTAATATTTGTTTAAGCAATTTTGCTTTTTCATAAGATATGGAGGTGTATGAGTGATCAGCTAAAATAAATAAGCAAGTTTTAGGTCAAAGGTCAGAAGTCAACAATCTCTTCAAGCACTTGGTGCCTCCCAAAATAAAGATAAATCTGAAAAATCTTACAAAAGTTCATGCAAGAATGTTGAGCTCTCATATGAGAATGGTGTGATTTCAGCCATTTTTTAAAAATTAAATTAATATTTAATTTGAGGGGATTTGTGGATGATTCTAGGGATGCCACACATGCCTTAACACCTGAGAGCAATACATCCTGGATCCTTTGCTGAGATGAAATTCAGGTTCTCATTTAAAATTTTTAGTTTTGTGATCATTCCATTATGATGGCAATACATATGAAATAGTATTAGAATATTAAAGTTAACTGAAGAAGTAGGCAATTAATATTTTCTAAAAAAATGAATATTCTTATTTTGGGTTTTTTTAAAATGAGAACTTAACCACATACGAGTTTGGGGGGGAAATGAGTTCTCTTTACTTGTATATGTCTATATTTTAAAAATACCCATTTCTACTCTTTCAGGATTAGCAGCATTATGAAAAGCACAGAAAAAGAAAATAGTGGTAGTAAACAAAAGAAATTAAAGGCAAGAGATAAAAGAAAACCTAACTATCTAGATTGCACCAATACCATTTACTATACTTCTTCATATCTTTCAAGTCTTATGTTTTTATACTGCTTCATATATATACTTCTTACATCTTTCATTTTGAGGATATCAACTTCATCCTTTCATGACTTTCTAAAGTCTGTTCTTCAACCTTCCTATATTTGTTTTTTATATATGCACATCTCTATATATCAGTCTTCATTCATTCTCTCCACATGACCTAACTAGTATATTTCTTTCATACTTTTCTATTCATTCTGACATATCCAACATTCACTTCCGTGTAACAAGTCATTACAATTTATGAAGGGCATATAATAGCCAATGAACACTGAAGGCATTTAGTGCAGTTCTCCAAAATTTTACATGATCAGAAACGTAAATATGATACAATGGAATATCGTTACTTGATTCTCAATGTAGTGCCTACGGAAGTATTTCTCTGCCTGGCACAAGCTTATTCTGGATCTCAGAATTAAGATGGGAAAAGCAAGAGCCCTTGCTGACTGGAAGTGCCAGCTGAAGGTTTTGCAAGCCTGGAAAGGTTATTCCTGGTCTCGCAAACTGGAGAAGGAGACTCAAAAAATGGAAAATCAGCTTCGGGATCAAAATAGGTAGCAACATTAACACAATTCCTTCCTGTAAAGTTGAAAGTTATGTTTAGTTTAATTATTTTGATTTTTGTTTGTTTATTGGAGTGCCTTTAAAAAAGAAAATACAAGAAGATGCATCTCAAAGGCAATTATAATGGTATATTTTCAAACTTTTCACCCAGTCTATTGCATTTCACTGTTTTATGAAGAAGTCAGCTATATTAGCACTCATTAATATATAATTAATGCCATCAGTATGCAAGATGTTTTCAGAATGCAGAAGGACAAATTGCAGTTTCAAAAATGTACAACTTAAAATCTGATACGGAAGAAACAGTAAAGGAAAAGACTATATGCCACTTCAATTATATGTACTTAAGACTGGTTCGTTATAGGTGTAAATTCTATTTTAAACATGATAAAACTTAAGAGGTTACTGCATTTTACTGTGCTAGTTACATAAACTCATAAGGGGCAGTATAGCTGGTAGAACTAATATTGTGAATATTAAAGGTTGTCAAAGCTTTCTCTTCCTTTCCCCCCCCCCCACTCCCCATCTTTACTTCTTGGCCCTTGCAACATGAGCACGACCCTAGAGTTTTGATGATCCTGGATGAATCTATATTATTTCATTGAGTTCCAAGAAATTGCATTAGGAATCAATTAGCCTAATGCAAGGCAAAGCAAAGTGCATCTGTTCTGTCCCATTGAGCATGCTCCATCATGGCCACAGTCATTATTGAGAAAAAACCTTGTTAGACAAGATATTTCAAAAGGCTTGTGAAAGGCCTAACCGTTTCCCTTAGAAATATGGTGATATGGCTCTTACTAACAGCAATTACTTTATGCTTGACCCATATTTTTGGAAATATAGTGCAAACTACAACAAGCAGAACAATAAATATCGAAATAAGTTATGATTCTTCTTAAATAATTGAAAATATACTACGTATAAAAATACACTATACTTTTTGGTCTTGAGGCTGCGTTTTGTTTTAATTTCCTGCCAGGGACTGCAGAAGCCATGGCTGATGATGTCAGGGTAGTTTGAAGGACGGAAAGGTTTAGCCTGTTTGGGTGGAGGTGGAGACCAAAGGAATACAAGACTTAAGGCACCCACTTGGCCTATTAAGCTCCAAGAACACATTTTTTTCTGTAAACAAGTCAGCTTTGCCTACTGCAGGGGATCTGGGGCCTGCAAATAGGGTACTAGAAGTCCACATCTAATTGTGAGCAATGCATGTCCAACTCTTTTATAAATAAATAAATCTCACAGTTCTGTTGTGGACTCTAAAGCTAATTTTAACAAATATCTTAATAATTTAGGAAAAAACAGTTGGCTATAGAATTTAACCGGAAATGCATTTTGCGCCATTTCTTTGCTGAATGGCAATGCTGGAGCCAATCAGAGGTGGAAAAGAGAGTTCTAGAGGCAAAAAAAGAAAAAACCAGAAGGAAAATGGCAAAGCTCTTGGAAGAAGTATCACTGGGGCTACTAACATCAGATTTCTCAAGACCTACCGAGAAAATCTATGAGACAGAAGTTACCCAGGATAAACCTGAAAGTAATACAGAGGTAAATCATATTCTTCTCCCATTTTGTTATGTGTTATGTATTCATCTGTTAATTACTCCAAATCCATGTGTTTGAAATAAAATAGAGGTAGATTGACTGTCCTGGACCAAATTTAGAACTACATAGGCAAAAATGAAACTCAGCTGAAGGTTATTTTGATGGATGACATATTCAGGGTTAGTTCATCTCCCCGACTCCTTTCTTATATTGAGTAATTTTTTATTAAAACCAACTGTTTGCTATTTTTTTTACCTACATAACCATAAAATACTCAGATAACTATACTAATGTACCTACCTAGAAACCACAGCTGCAGCTATTGAACAATCTTAATTTATTCTTAAAAGTCAACAGGAGATAATGGGGATATATTTGGCTTTTTTTTTTTCAAAATGGGAAAAGATTTCCAGCATGGCAGAATAAACTGATTATAATGTGAAGAGGTCTTACATATGGTGCATCAGGATGCTTTAGAGAGAGCATAGAACTCTATGGAACATAATTGTTGGGAAGTTGGAGGTGCTCAAGAACAACATAGAACAAACAATTGTGCTTTTTTTTCTTCTGTTGCCCAGTATGGGTCCCTCTATTGGTCAAATGGCTAGATTACTTCCTGGGTAAACAGATGATGCTAGTGCCACATATTCCCCCTGTCCAAAATGTCTCTTCTCCAAAATCTTAGGATCCAAAATCTGGTGATAAAGAACTAGAGCCAAGTGAAGACCTTTCTGTATGTTGGCAAAAGGACAGCTTTGTGTATAGAGGGATATGGAAGAGCAGAGCCTAATTGCGGGCTATAAGGAGCAGATCTGTAGGGCAGAGCTTTTCTGTCCCTGTTTTAGGCTGATCATCTTTCAGGATCCTAAATTTTCTTCCAGTTTATAGATTTTATTTCATTGGTTTCCAGTAGAGAAAGGATGGAAGAAATTGTATTCTAGAAAGCAGGGGACAAAATAGGATTTCTGCAGCAGGGTAATTCTAGCATTATTCTAGCATTCTAAGAAGTCATTACTGAAGGAATCATGGTCTCATAAAATGTTTGTGGAAATTGATTTATTTATAATTGGGTTTTTTTCTTCCCATTTCAGTTGACTGAAGTACCCTTTGTTCAGAATGACCCCACAATTGCAAAATTTGAAAGAGCAAATTCCTACTCTCCAGGGACAAGTAGGAAATGCAATCTCCGTTCACCAAGTCAACCAAAATGGGCATGGCAAGTCACCAGGAAACATGCTGCTTTGAATGTTCAGGACCATGCCAGGTTTGGGAACCAAACAAAGCATATCCTGCAGCATCTTGGTCCTTCGAAACAAAAAAAATCCCCTGCTGTTTTGAACCCCCTGGAACAGCGACATCTGATTGAAGAACAGCAGCGACAGCTTCAAGAGCAGCAAGAGCTGATCCATAAACTTCAGGGAACTCGGGGGCTACACACTGCTTGGGAGGAGGCTGAGCAAACCACAACTGCTACTGTGACACTTAACATTCACACTCCAGAAATTAAGGAAGAAAAGCAGTTGAGAGAAAATCAATCAAATTCCAAGAATACTAAACCTGTAAGGTATAATAATAACATCACTGGGATTCTGCTATCTAATAGCTACAGAGCATCTGGTTGAAGCAGAACACTTCAAGGCAGAACTATGTTTTTAATCATCGTTAATAACTCAGTATTAAATATGATACAGGTTGAATACTCTCTGATCCTTTCGTATTAATTGACTAATTTTAGTTAATCATTTATTTCTGTAGTTTTAATAATAATAAAAACAACAATAGTAGTAGTAATACAGTTACTATCCCAAAGAACTTGCAGTCCAAAATAGTTACAGGAAAACAATAGAAATCAGCAGAGGAATACTGTATTTTTACTTTAGTTGCATGTGACTTGCTGCCGTACAGTAAAACAAAGAAGGGTGTTTTTCATTTTTATTTCTACCACCCAAAAGTGTAGCTGAGAAATAAGATGTCTGTTGTCATGCAAGGGACATTTTTCTTATGATTAGTAAAAAAAAGGGGGGGGAGGGGGTAGAGGGAATAAATACATTAACAAAATCATACAATTATGAAGTTCGTAGGTTTTTTTGCAACAGAATTTGGTTTATCCAGATATAGAATTTTTTTTTAATGTGTTTCAGAGACCGGTTATCTTAAAATGCTTTCATTTTTAAATTTTTGTAGCATAGCTGTTAATTTAAATTGTCATGATTTAATTTAGCAAAAAAGACTGAAAAGGAAATATAACATTGTACATACTATAAAGTTGTAAAAAATACGGGGTTACAAAGTATAGCAGAAGAGACAATGAATTCGTATATAGTCATATAGGACTGTGTAGAACAGTGGAACAAAATAACAAAAGTTAGGATTAAGTCTTGGAATCATCTCTTTTAGAGGTTGGAAAATAATTTTCTGCATGTATAGAATAAGAACTACTGTAGTCATTCCAGTCATTTTAGGTTGGATTTCATAGCTTCATACAGTGCAGCAGAAGGCAGAGATCTAATAAGCGATCTTGTCCAACCTGTTGCTGAGAACAACAAACCACTAAACTATCCCTAACAGATGGCTATCCAACCTCCAGAGTGGGCAGGTCCACTTACTGTGGGCAGACTGCTTCACTTACAATTTTTACTGCCAGAAGATTCCTCTTAATATATAGTCTGAATCTCCTTTCTTTTAATTTCAACTGGTCCTGCCCTTAATTTTAACAGAGAACTCCTCTTGCATGATATGACAGACTTTCAGAAATTTATAGACTATTTCTCCCCCTCAGTCTTCTCTATTGCAAGCTAAACAGGCATAGATTCTTTAACAGCCCTTCTAAGGCTTAGTTTCCTGAGCCTATCTAGGATAGGATCAGGAAACCAAGCCTTATAAGGGTCAGTTGTATTTGGTAAATATTCAGACTTGTCAAGGTCATTTTGAATCTCATGCTTTTGTCTATAAACTATGTTATTCACAGAACCTTTTTTTTTCTATTTGAAGTATTTGCTTTCTAGAATGTTAATCCAAAACCTAAGACCTTTCTCTTCTATGTCATTTTTTTCTTTCCTCTCTCCCACACTTTGTTTATTTAGGTCAGAAAATCAGCAGCCAGTCACTCAAAGGAGAAGGATTTTGAAAGTGCTAGTCACACCACATCCCTTGCTCAAAGGTATATCCCTAAGCTTCTGGAGTCTTTCCTGGATGGTTATGGGAAACTTTAGTAAAATATGAGATTGTTATAATATAAATATGCATGCTGCTTATAGAAGAAAGCACAGGAATTGTCAAACTTATGAAATGTTTAATAAATTTTCTGTTGGGCTTCTTGGCAAACTTTTTCAACTCCTATATGTGAATTATTTCAAACCATAAATTGTGTAGTTTTCTTTGAATTACAACAATTCAGGGCTTTTTTTCCCCTTTCTTTCCTGGAGACCTTGTTGAATAACATCTTAACTGGACCGGGTGAGGTCACTAGCATTGTGACAGTATAAAATGATTCATACACTTTATCTGACCACTAACAAATAATGCCAGTGTATTTCAACCAATCTCAGAAAGACTGGAACAAGTATGGCAAGAAATAATAGTAGATATACATACATATTACTTCCTGAAAAGATACACTCAAACATGTTTAAATCTTTTGTTTAATTAAGTTGATGTGTGGTCAGAATCACATTACAATACATGTAATGTGCGTTGTATTAAAAATTGTATCTCTTAATGTTCTATATTGTACTCTCAGTATTCTTTGTTGTTTGTATTAAATTAGTTATTGTCTATACCACATAAGACTAGAGGAAAATATTCTGCATGGCTGGATATGAAGCATGGCATAAACGTATCTTAACTGATAAGAAAGCTGTCTTAAAATACTGGTGGTAGTCAAGAAGAAGCAAAAACAAATGTTGTGGATGCTGGACTTCTAGAAGAATCCTTAAATGTATGGTTACAAGATACTATATGCAGTCTAGAGGTTCCCCACCTATAACTATAGTATCTAGGATCTCTTTAAAATATTTCAGACTTATCTGCCAGTCTCAGAATCATCTCATATTTTGTCCCCTGAAATACAAGAATCAGTTTGAACTACTCGCTAGAATGTTAGAATAATAGAAATATAATTAGAAGGTGTAACTAGGAGAAAAAAATTACAGTGAAACATAAAATAGTATCTAATAATTAAGTGGAAGACTGCAACACTTAATACTGAATTCCTGAAGTAGAAATTCTTAATTATACTGTGATTAATATTCCATGGTGTTCCCTCTTCCATTCAAAATTATTTACATTTTTTTTTTATAAAACATAAATTACACACTCTTCTTTTTTTGCAAGGTTCTTAGTGGTGAAATTGATTTAAATTATTCTCTTGATTAAATCTTTCCTAGTTATCACCTCTTGAATCTGGTGTAACCAATAGCTTCCACCAGAACCATAAAGGTTGCAAACTGAATAAATTTCAGAGTAAAAACTGACAAAAACTGAATATTCATTGGGAGGAATTAGTGTTATTAGATTTTATTTTCTTGGAGAGAGTGTTGGAAGCCACTAGCCACTAGCTGTAGTCCCAGCAAGTATATTAGCACTTTACACATTCAAAAGTAATATTAAACTGACTACTTAACATTGTGTAGTGTTCTACCTTAGACAGTTTGCCAGCAACATGAGAGAATATTGAGCTAGATGAACAATGTGGCAATATTTAATTTGGTATTGATCAATCAAAAAATTTAAAGCAGAACTCTGCATTCTTCAGGTCTCAAAGCTTAACTTATCCTCATCTTTGTGTACCTTTTCATGAATGTTTTAGCTATGGAAGAGAGAGCTGTTCAGCGAGCAGAACGGAGGAGGCAATTGGAAGAAGCAAAGATAAAGCGAGAAGAGGAGAAACTGGCAAGTAAAACTAACTTCTAGCTTAAACATCCATGCAGACAGACAAATACCAAAAGGCCCAATATAATTTTTAAAATGTGAACATGAAATTTGATTTTATTAACCTATTATTTATTTATTAATCAAATTTCTATGGCCACCATCTATCCACAGAAACTAAGCAGCAAACAGAAAACAAATTACAAACCATTAAAAACCAAAATAAAACTGCAGTTGAGGCCCCTGTAAAAATATCAGTCTCCCCTTATAAACTACATACACATGCCAGAGCTCCAATAAATTAACCCCCTGGCCCCTGAAGTTGGTATACCTTAATAATATAAAAATAAAATCTTAACTGAACAGATAATAAGTTTTATAGTTATAGTTATAATGCTGGTTACTTGTTTTTGTTTATTCACAACATCTTATAAGAAAAAACCTGCTTTGAAATGTGTATCCTGACTAATAACTGCTGGTCCACCATTCCTGAAAATGATTCTGAATAAAAGATTATTTTTTATCCCCTTTGTGCATAACAACACATACAACAGATATGTATCATTATTTAGGTGGGCATCTGCTTTGGAACTTCTGTATTTCTTTGGGACAGGGGTTTAAATATAATGGGTTTAGCTTGTCTTGTCCTCCTATCCCATCTTAAGGCTGAGATGCAAGCCAAAGAAGAAGAACGTCAGAGGCAAGAAGCAGCAGAAAAAGAGGCTAAATTAGAGAAGAGGCGAGAGGAGAAGAGATTGCAGCAAATGGTGAATGGAATATTGTGCTTACATCTGTCTCACAGATCTATTACCGACAGAACACTAGTTTAAACTGGCTTTTGAATATGACTTTGCAATGGCACCAGTCTAATCCAGCAAAAGCTGCTCAGGGGAAAAAAATCATTACTTTCACTTCTCTTTCATGAAAATTATTTTAGACACCCCTATATCAAAGCTGTACTAACAGCTGTAATATAAAGCAGTATCCACAGCCCTGTGTTCTAGAAGTAAGCTAGCCTGGCATTATTACTCAGATGATACAAAGCTTCTGAGTGGTTTTGATGTTAGACTGAGTTCATTGTTGGTGGCAGATTGGGAGGAATGTTTGGGCAGTATGCCCTCAGATGGACCTCCTGATGCATGAACGGGTGACTTCCTCACCACTGTCATTTGATGCCCTTGCTGTCTCAATCTTACCCTGTCTAGAAGGAAAGGGCAAAGCAAGTGAAAGCTGCTGCTACTGCTTTTTTTTTAAGTCTTTTTTAAGCTGACAGGAGTAGATAGTAGATAGATAGAGGAAGCAACAACAAGAGGTGGAAACAAAGCCTGGGAGCCCTGAGGCTCAAAATGCTGATGCCTGAGGTTTTGCAGCTTCCCAAACATGATATTCATGAAACCGCAGAGGTCATGCTGTGCGCGCAGTCCCTAACAGAAAAAAAAAATGATGGTCCATTCAAAATAATGCAGACTGGCATGAAGGAGATGCTTTCGGCAGTGACGTTTGGAGCCAGGTAGATGACCATGACATTAGCAATATCTCCATTTCCCACAGTTCATAAAGAAGACAACAATGAGCACCTGAGTAATGGTATGCTTGTTTGTCCGTTATATTAATATTCTTAATGAACTGTACAAATCCTCTAAACTATGCTCTTCTGATTTATTAATTACAGAAAGAACTGGAAAAACAGAGAAGGCTTGAGAGAGAACAGCAACTTTTATCCAAAGCTGAAGACCATTATATTAAGGTTCTGCTCAAGAAGCAGGGGTTAGAACCCTGGAAAAGACTTATAGAACAATCTGAAGAAAATATGGTGGTAAGAACTAGAGTAAAAATGGGCATCTTGAAAAAAAAAAGTTGTGAAGATGAATCCTCTGCTGTTTTCCAGTGTGTGAACTGTTGCAGAGTGAAAGGCTTTTTTTCATCAAACCAAGGTTTCTCTGTTTCACTTGATCCAGCATGGGCCAACCCAGCAGGAAGCAACCCCTCCCTATGTCTAGTTTATACACCCTTGATGGTCAAGGCTTTAAAAAAATCCTTTGTTTCCAACAAAACATCTAAAGACCAGCTTAAAAGAAAGGGGAAAATGTAATAGCAATACAGAAATAATTAGTATTACAGTTAGAGTCTCCAAACTTTTTGGGTCAATAGGCAAATGTCAGACTGTGAGAGCACGTTGTGGACATTTGCAGAAAGGTTTATAGGGGGTGATTATTTCAAAAATAGGTGCTATAGAGCTCATTTATTAACATTTAAGTTGGTGTTTAAATGAATATTTTACTTAATGCTGTTTTGAGCTGTTTTTTTAATATCTGAACTTTCTGAATTAAATGTAAGAAATAATCGCTCTCAGCACTCACATGCCCACATATCAAGTATACGTATGAACCCCTCAGTTCTAGACATATTTCCAGCTAAAATAAGTGAAGATGTAATTGTGCTGTCAGACTACAAAGTTGAAATGAAATGAAAAATGAAAAAATGTGCTTGCCATGGGAACTTATGTGCCTTGATCATAATAAAAAGGCCTGGTCAGTGGTGTTTCAATGACAAATTAGTTACAGGGGCTTCCTTGCATCCGTTTGTATGAGTAACCATGTCTTGTCTTGTTCTGTGAATTTAGATTGCACAAAGGCATCACTGTACCAGGTTGCAGCAGAAGTGTCTTCTCGCATGGCTTCATCATATGCAAGAGATCCTTTCTAGGAAAATAGCTCAGGCTGAGGAGCTTTATTTCTGTCAATTGCTTAGAAGGTCCTTCAGGAGCTGGATAAAGGTGAGCAAGAGGAAGGGCTTTAAAAAAAAAAAAAGTAATTGTAGGCATTTTCTAAGAGAATCTAGTCTAATCTAGACTGAAGGCCAGTAACTTGGAGTAATGAATAGATTAAAATGAGTCTGACCAACCTTCAGGATTTCCCCCAATTCTTGTAACTCTGATGATGATAATATGATGATATAGTGCTGCACTTATTCTGGGCTGTAACCATGAAGTCTCTTTTCTTACTTATCTATCTACTGCATTGACATGGTACCTAATTGCATTCTGTAGATAGACACTATGCAAGAATGTGGGATATTAAAGGTCTCAACAGGCTGTCATGGGACAAAGGTTATTGAAAGTTTGTGTAGGGTGGAGCGGGAGGGAACGTAGAACAGTGTTTCTTAAATTGTGTTCCTTGAAACACTAGTATTCCTTGAATAACCTGAAGATGCACAGCAGATGGAAGACAAATCCATTACTGCAAGGTTTTTGGATGAAAGTGAAAGTTCACAAAGAATGTGAGCTTTCAGGTGGAAAGACATTGAGGGTCTTACTATATTTTCCTTCTTTGTGAAAATGGATTTTCAGCAGTCACTACAGTTGGTCAAGACCAAATATTGAATCAAGCTGAGCATTTACATCAACATTATGCTATTCGTTTAACAATTCTCATTCCAGATGTTAATTAAATATACAGGTAGTCTTTGATTAACAGCAGCAATTGGGATCGGAATTACTGTTGCTATGCAACACGTTTGTAGTGCATGCAGTCCCTGTTGCTGCCGTTAAGCAAGGGTCGCATAGGTCATTAAGCAAGAACCTTACATGACCACGACTTCTGACTTCCTGCTGGCTTCCCCATTGACTTTGCTTGTGGAAAGCTGGCAGGGAAGGTTGCAAATTGTGATCATGTGACTGGAGGACGCTGCAATCTCATAATCGCAAGCTGGGTGCCAGGAGCCCAGATCATGATCACATGACTGTGGGGAAACTGCGACAGGCGGAACTCCAAGGACTGGTTGTAATTAGCACTCATTCAGTGCTGTCATAAGTTTAAACAGTCGCTGACTGAGTGATTGTTAAACAAGGACCCCCTGTACTGACATGCAGACTCATATATCCCATTAAGATTTATAATCAGTGTATTGAGTATAAAAGAATATGAAACAAGTTCTAATAATATTCTTTATTTAAATATTCATTTTTTTCAGTGGCGGGAGAACAATCCTAGTTCCTCCCCTCCTCAAAAAAAGCATTGTCTTGGAAAGTTTTAAGAGATGCTAGTGTAAAGGATTTTTATATGTTGTACCACATGCTGAATTGTACATTCACAATGTATATTCACGATTGTACATAGTTGAGGGAGCGTTTTTTCCTCTGACACATGCACCAAAATATTTGCTTCATCTACCTGGTTGTGTTGTTGTATTGCTGTGTAAAATATAGACATAATTGAATGATACCTTTTTCCTTTCCTTGGGCTTCTTTCCCAGTATAGGGATTATATACTTACTCTGGAAGAGAGTGCAAGCAAAGTCCATGAAACCGCCCTAAAGAAGAAGTTATTTGGGGCTTGGCTTGATTTGGTGAATGAGGAGAAAAGTACATTGTGGGAAAAACAAAAGACTGCAGATCAATACTACAATAGGTAAACATGAATATACTAAATGTGCTTTCACTTAGATTGTATTTATTGCAAGAACTATGCAGTATGTTCCTTGTTCTTTATGTTCTTTGGAATCATCTGAACATTGTGTATGTGTATGCATGTATGTGTATTTTAATGCTTCTGTATCCTGGGAAACAAGATGCAAATCATGTTACTATGATATGTAATTTAGATGCAACTTATCACTTCATGTGGTAAGCCATCCAGAGAATAATGTAACTATACCACTAAATAGAATGAGCCATACCAGATAGAGAAAATCTGGTTATCTTCCCTCCATCACTCTAGTAATGTTCTGAGGTTCTTGGCTGTTACTACTTGCTGTTCTGCCCATCTTTTGCTCTACAGAAAGTTGATACTCCTAGCAATGCAGTGTTATTCAAAGGTATCTATTGAATTCAGTGCTTTTGTTAAATTTTAACTTCTGCATAACACAATGTGGAAGTGCATCTCTACTATACATTTATTCTCATTATCATTTGATACATACACTGAGAATCACCAGCCATTGCATAAATTTGGCAGAGAAAATAATGAAACCATTCCCATGGTGGGGAAGAATTAAGTTTTAGTAACTGAAGTCCAGTCCATTTTATGTATCAAAACTTCATCAGGAAACTCTACATTCATTTATCATAATAGAGAAAAAATTCTGAGCAACAGTCTTCATACAGTGGGGCAAAAAAGTATTTAGTCAGCCACCAATTGTGCAAGTTCTCCCACTTAAAAAGATGAGAGAGGCCTGTAATTTTCATCATAGGTATACCTCAACTATGAGAGACAAAATGGGGAAAAAAATCCAGAAAATCACATTGTCTGATTTTTAAAGAATTTATTTGCAAATCATGGTGGAAAATAAGTATTTGGTCACCTACAAACAAGCAAGATGTTTGGCTCTCACAGACTTGTAACTACTTCTTTAAGGGGCTCCTCTGTCCTTCACTCGTTACCTGTAGGAATGGCACCTGTTTGAACTTGTTATCAGTATAAAAGACACCTGTCCACAACCTCAAACAGTCACACTCCAAACTCCACTATGGCCAGGACCAAGGAGCTGTCAAAGGACACCAGAAACAAAATTGTAGACCTGCACCAGGCTGAGAAGACTGAATCTGCAATAGGCAAGCAGCTTGGTGTGAAGAAATCAACTGTGGGAGCAATAATTAGAAAATGGAAGACATATAAGACCACTGATAATCTCCCTCGATCTGGGGCTCCATGCAAGATCTCACCCTGTGGGGTCAAAATGATCACAAGAACAGTGAGCAAAAATCCCAGAACCACATGGGAGGACCTAGTGAATGACCTGCAGAGAGCTGGGACCAAAGTAACAAAGGTCCCAGTACATCATCAGTAACACACTATGCTGCCAGGGACTCAAATCCTGCAGTGCCAGACGTGTCCCCCGCTTAGCCAGTACATGTCTGGGCCCGTCTGAAGTTTGCTAGAGAGCATTTGGATGATCCAGAAGAGGATTGGGAGAATGTCATATGGTCAGATGAAACCAAAGTAGAACGTTTGGGTCTAAACTCAACTCGTCGTGTTTGGAGGAGAGCGAATGCTGAGTTGCATCCAAAGAACACCATACCTACTGTGAAGCATGGGGGTGGAAACATCATGCTTTGGGGCTGTTTTTCTGCAAAGGGACCAGGATGACTGATCCGTGTAAAGGAAAGAATAAATGGGGCCATGTATCGTGAGATTTTGAGTGAACACCTCCTTCCATCAGCAAGGGCATTGGCTGGGTCTTTCAGCATGACAATGATCCCAAACACACCGCCTGGGCAACGAAGGAGTGGCTTCGTAAGAAGCATTTCAAGGTCCTGGAGTGGCCTAGCCAGTCTCCAGATCTCAACCCCATGGAAAACCTTTGGAGGGAGTTGAAAGTCCGTGTTGCCCAGTGACAGCCCCAAAACATCACTGCTCTAGAGGAGATCTGCATGGAGGAATGGGCCAAAATACCAGCAACAGTGTGTGAAAACCTTGTGAAGACTTACAGAAAACGTTTGACCTCTGTCATTGCCAACAAAGGATATATAACAAAGTATTGAGATGAACTTTTGATATTGACCAAATACTTATTTTCCACCATGATTTGCAAATAAATTCTTTAAAAATCAGACAATGTGATTTTCTGGATTTTTTTCCCCATTTTGTCTCTCATAGTTGAGGTATACCTATGATGAAAATTACAGGCCTCTCTCATCTTTTTAAGTGGGAGAACTTGCACAATTGGTGGCTGACTAAATACTTTTTTGCCCCACTGTATAAGACTTAAAAAGTAAATAAAGTTCCCTTAGAGTTGTACAAACACTAAGTGTCTTCCTGGACACAGCCATGAACTTTTTGTTGTGACGGTAGCACTGCCTTCTGGGATGTTTTTTGAATTCCTGATCTAACCTACAGCTTTGGAATTCTCTGGATGTCTCAGGTTTGACTCTGATTAGTTTCCAATTCAAGAAAAGGCCAGACAAATACTGTCACTCACTTAGATGTGTAAAAATTACAGGTAAATAGAGTTTATCCAAATAAAAGGTTGATACTCAAATTGTACTGTATTGAGCTTTTGTGTTTCTTGCAAAGTGCTGAGGTTATTTCATTTTACTTATTACAAATTTGCTTCATGTTATTTGGAAGGCCCATTCCAATTTGAAACGCAGTATGTTTAATGTTTTGTTATGTATGTGCCTAACAGTAGATGCTTTTTACTAGTATATGGGCTTCACTCTATGCTAATCATAACACCAGCTGATTTTTGAGTGGATAAAATCAGAATCTTACCATTCAGGAAAAAAAATGTGTTAAAACATAGAGATGAATTCCAAATCCTTTTCTTTTAAATCTTAGAATTAAAAAGAAAGGGGTGTATAGGATTTTCAGACCAAACAATAGAGAATACCAAGTGCATGCCTCAGTCTATTTGACTATCACTTAGCCTTAAAAAACCTATAGATAAAAGTCATAGATGGAAGAGAGGCATCTATGCATAAAGACATTTTGGAAGCCAGGGTGATCTATCAGTGATAGACTGAGTTGAGAAAAATCCAGGTTCACATCCTCACCGAGCCACAAAGCTCATTCTCTGTTTAAATTTATCTCACAGGGATAGAAAGATGTGACAATAATATATCTTTGGGAGAAAAAGTGAAATGCAACCTAATAATTTAAAAAATCTGTACAATATTAGGAGTATGTTCCATGATGAATATTGTAAGAATTAAAGTTTTGTGGTGGTATCTATTGAGTTATGGCCCTCCCATCCCTATCTGTGAGGTTCTTGTACACATTTGTTTGGCCATTATGTAACACAGAGAATGGTGGATTACATGGGACCTTGGCAAACATTCATTTTGTTTTCATGAATCTATAGTACATTGGATGCAGTCAATAGTCAGCTGTTATGTTTGAGATACCGTTCTACACATAAAATCTTGGCAAGTAGTTCTCTACATGGATAGAGAAGAACTTTCAATACCTTTTATAATAATTGAAAACAATGAGATACTGTGATTTCTGAGCATAAACAGACTATTTGTCTAGAGACTAGTGACATTTAGCATCTATTTTCTCTAGGGAAATTCCCTATCAAACTGACATGCTCAATACCTGAAAGAGTAAGGAGCAAATAGTACATTACTTCATAATCATATCTGCCTCAACAGTAATAGCTTATTTTTTAAAGCTGTTTGCTTAGTGTGGGGCAAGTATGAGAATAATGAAAAAAAAGTTTTAATAAACATATGCATACCTGCTTACAATTCTACTGCCTTTTTTTTTTTCTCTTACACTTTGTGTGATACAGGAGAATGATACTACTTGCTTTCAGAGCCTGGCAACAGTACCCAGCAGAGATGAAAGAGGAAAGAGAAAAAGAAGAAAGACTAGGAAAGCTAAGAAAGAGAGTAGCTGAAATTTTGCCAGATTTCCAAGCATGACAGAAGGATTTCAGCCCAGAGGACAAATGGAACTTGGAGGAAAAAAATGTTCATGTGACAAATCCTCTAGCTGAGACTGACTCTGTAGCACCATTTCAGTAAACTCATCTCTATGTGCCTTTTTTCCTTCTATCAACAATGTGACAGCATCTTTGGTTTGCAAGGGAATTCGTACTGAATGTCTGCTTTGCAATCAGAATTGGCCTTAAGATCAGAATTTGTCTTTTGCAGTACAGCTGTTGAGAATCCACAGTGTTAACATAGTGATGGTCCTTGCTGTTTACATACATCTACATCAAGACATTTCTTGTCGTCTATCCCAAACAGCTGCAATATAAATTCAAAAACAACCAGTTAACCAATACTAGCTGTGCGTAGTCTTGTCCTTAGCTGCTGGCGAGACAGTTTCCACATGGTTGGAATACACTTCCATGCCCTGTAATAACATAAGATCTTATGTTATGTTATCAAGGGAAGTAGCTTCAATCCTGCTGTATGTAATTGTAAAGGGAGTCCAGAATTGATAGAAAAAACTAACATCAGTATAATTAAGTTTGCAGCAGAAATCTTGCTTCTCATTTCTGAACAACTTTTCCTCCCTTCTAGATAATGTCCTTACTTTTAGTATCACACATACCATAAAACCAGATCATAATTTTATAAAATGCTTGGGGATTACTCAGTTTAAGTATGCACTTTTAAAGGTATGGAGGGGTTTTTTGTCCATCAGCAATGCAAAGATTATTTTACTGTCAGCCATATAATGTGCTTGTTGGTCCTGGCTTTCATATTTAACTATCCCAAATTTTTTGGTAGTTGAATATGACTACTCTGTCAGTTTGGGATAGAAAGTTTGGCTATTCTGGGACTGTATCAGAAAATTGCTATAGGAAAATTTATAATTAATATGCTGCCAGTTATCAGACAGTAGGTTTCAGGAGTTATAGTTCAAATGCTTGGTGCAGCTGAGATGATTAATATAATCTTATATATACCATTTTATATTCATGTTTTAATTACTATAAACCATCATATCCTGAATGTATATGTGGGCTTTTTCTCTACTGAAGAAGTTGGTTGGCTGTACTGCATCTAAAATTGTCCAAATATTATAATTAAACTTATTAAATGATTCACAAAGTCTCTGTATGTGATATATAGATTAAAAAAAGATCCACTGACACAGATAAGCCCAAGTTATATCAGCCTTATACTGAAAAAAAAAAACAAACCAGAATCACTTAAGTAGCCTAGTTCAAAAAGGATACGGTGGTAAATAGAACTTCAAGCTGTGGAAAAACTCCTCAGTAGAGGTCATCCCACAGGGCAATCAAAGGAGGATCAGTATTAAAAAATCTGCCTTAAATCCAAACTGAAAATGTAGTAGGAACATTTGTGTCATCCAAGAGATACTACACAAGTTACAGAATATGTAGTAGACTGCCATCTTCAATTTCTAAGGTGGCCATTCATTACAGTGAATTAGAATCTGCTTACTTTCTTAGCTAAGGTACATTTAAGCCCTCCTATTTTCATATCCTAAGGTATTTCTGCCCTGTCTACTAATGATGCATTACGTTACTGCATGGGTCACACTAACTAGAATTCCTGTAATGGAAGGTCTGGAAATTCATCTACAGTATTATATTGCTGAAACTTTGTTGTGCTGCTAAAAGAATCAACCAGCAAGTCTACTGAAAAACTATTGAATCCACACACTGCAGTTCATGAGAAAATCCAGTTTACAGAATAGGTGAAAAAATAAGCCAACAGCTGAAAAGTGCTGGTAGTGTTCCTAATTATAAAGTTAGCAATAATTCAGTGTTAGGTTCTAGTTCACTTTTTCAACAGTTAAGATGCCCCACTTTTTGCTAGACTTCTCTGCTGTAAAAATGTGAGGTATTCATAGAATATCACTGTACTGATTGATTCCAGATGGCCAGCTCATTTAGGAAATATTTGATTTTAAAGCTGGAACAGATACCCTAGTTTGTCCAGTTTTTCAAAGATATGGAATTGACAGATTTGATTTGCCATCTGTGATTCCTTAACCTACAAGCAGGAGCCTTGAAAAGTTCAGAAAATTTTTCAGATTTATCTACCCATAATATCTTCAAACTATCCTGTTGTCTCTGCACTGGAATGTCTTTCAAAAATGGTCTGTGTTTGCAAGCTGTATCATTTTCTGTACCGAAGGTGGTGGTGGTGGGAGCTTGAAAGGAACAAAAGAATATGGCAAGAGATAATACACAACTAAGCCCTAAGCAGGAATTGTCAGCCCTTCATGGTAGAGCAGACTAAAAAACCAGTGCCATTTAAGTCAGCACTCAACAGCTATCATAATAATCTTGCAAGTCTAAATGCGCTTCCCTTTATCTTCATGTGGACTAGGAGGGCCTTGTCTGAGACATTCATTCAAGTTACTTTCCTGGCCTGTGCTCAGTCCCCTTTTATCTGACCATTGCCTTGCTAGTGGTTCTTCCTCCTGTCCTTCAAGGCCATTCCCTCTTTCCACTACAGACATGAAATGTCAAAACATGATGCAAAATTGGTGACTTACGTGCTTGCATTCAAGTACATGGGATTTAAGTATGCAAGAGCAGAACTTCCATCGTGATGTCTTCATGTGCCTCGTTGTTTCAACAATCTGAATTTGCTGCAGATGTTCATGTCAGTAGGCTTCACTATAGTTTACCCACATGAGTCACAGTTGTTCCCCACCCCCCAAAACTGCTGGTTTAGCCAGAAGAAAATCACATAGCACAAAAGACTAGGTACAGGAGAGTGTTTAGCTTCACTCATCTCTAATGCCTCTTACATCATTTCCAGGTACGGGTACATTTGGCTTTAATTGCTGCTAATATATTTAGTTTACTTTATAGAGAGAAGACACTACTTTTAAATATATTTGTAATTCTGTCAATACAGAAGCACTGTGTAACATAGGTGAAGAATTCCCTAACTGTAAGAACACAGTACTGGTCAATCTAGAGGACATTTTAGCCAGTATCCATAAGTACAACCAAAGCCTAATTTCACTATAAGCACACTCATGTTATTCTACACAAGCTAGGATCTGTAATCTAGAGACTTCCTGGTGAGCCAACATACTGTTGCCCATATTCCACCAACTAGGAGGTAAATGCAGTGTACTTAAAGACTCAGGATGCATGTTAAATTACCATAAGGATATAGTCACTTCTATACCCCAAATTTAGCTCTCTTTTTTTAAAGTCTAGCTATATTAATTACCAATTATTATTTGCCTTCTGCTTACTCATGAGCAATAAGCTCAGTAACAATCACTAAATCATTTGAACAACAATACAGATAATAAGGCAGGGCTTGGAAACAAAGAGATCTGGTAGGCAGCTTAAAATAGCTTCCAGTATTAGATACCCAAGTATATGCCTTATAATGCTTAATAACTTGTTGAAATGACATCCTTCTCATCTGCACAGGTTGCTGATAGTCTTGGGTTTGTATAACCCAGTCATTTAGAAAATACCACATCCAGCAGCTTTACAAAGCTAAATGAACCAATTGCATCAGGAGTTCACCAGAGAGAGATTCATGTTTCTCACATTCATATGCATTCCTCCTTCAGCCTTCTGAAGCCCCTGGGAATTTGCTAGTTGTCAGTCTCTCTCCTTGGCTACAAAATTCTGCTGCTGCTTTACATATTTGAGTTTCTCAACTGTTGGCTTTTCACTTCAACTTCCAGTTGGAATCTTACACTCTATGGCTAATAATAACCAGAAACAGGAAGGTCAAATCTCCCTAGCAACAATTATGACTACAGAAAAACAGCAAGGGAATAATTCTAAAGCTGGAGTATTAAATTTTATTAGGGAAAACGTTGAAACGAGAATATACGAATTCTGGCCAGTAACTTCGCTTTCAAATGTGGAACTTATTTATAAGCAATTCAATGCTATTAGTTTTGACTTCCTTCCTTCCACATCGACATCTACAGCGCCACAGGGAAGTCACCAATCTCTTCGCAAAATGCAGGCCAGTTTGTCCTTGGTTACTAGCTACATATCAGTATGAGAATCTTTTCTTAGATTGTGGCAAGCCAACCATTATTGACTTCAGCTTCTCTATCTATGTGGTCACTAAAGATCGACAACAACTTGATGGCATATAATCAATCAGTTTGTAAGTCCAATGCCCTCTAAATCGAAAGGGCCATTTGATGCTCATCCCAAGTTTGCTTTTCCTCCAAAACATAATAGCTAATTCTTTAAGGACAAATAGGGACAACTTTAAATGATATTCCATTTGTAGTGCAGATGTGTTCATCTGTTACAAGAAATCACATGCAGAATAATCTTATGGAATAATTCCCTATTGTATTAGTACCCTTATTTTTTTCAAATGACCTTTTGACTGCGTTGTTAGTAATAATTACACTTTCTATCTCTAGCTTCAAAAATTTTGAGTACAAAGCATCTGTTTGAATTCCCTCTGTTCCCTAAAACCTATTAGCAATTAGGCTGATAAGCATAAATATAAAATTTAACCCATCTTCCCATCAGCTTCAGATTTAAAAAATGTAAAAAAAAACAAAACTGAAAAGGATAGTAGCTGTGGTTTATTAAATCATGGTGTTTAATGGTGAAATAATCTGTCTCTATTATTTTATTCATTTGAGTGATTATATACATTTTAAACATTTAACTTTGTATTAACTTATATCAACCATTAAGCTTATAAAAATAAATACTACTATAATATGCAATCAAATTTATAGTAAAGCATTTCAAAATTAAATATCCAAATATTTCAGATAGAAGCCATTTTTTAATATTCATCAGATATTCCAACTGTCAAAAAAAATCTAAGAATTGTAAACCAACAAGAAGGCAAATGTCCTGTTTTCTTAAAGTTCTTCCATGTACAGTCAGATGGAAGAAAGATTTTGGGAAACGATCGTTACTTATGATAAGGAAAAAAAAAACTTTGATTCTACCCTGCAAGGGCAAAATACATTCATAACTTGATTAAAATCAGAGAACATTTAAGACATCAGACTGTTAGGCAGTTATTACTTACTATAAAAAACACTCTCACCACAAATTATTTTTAAGACACTTGAAACTAATTTAGTATAAAAGAAAAAAGCACCATTAAAATAATGTGCGTGTGTGTCTGAAATGCTGTTGATCCACTGAGATATAATATATATTACTTAAGCCATTTTAAAGAAGTGGAGTAAATGGTTAAATAGCCAGGATATGTGGCAATGGAACTATAACTGTATAATTGCAAAGTAGACAGCCAGTTGGTGTAGTGGTTAAGGCATCAGGCTAGAAACCGGGAGACCGTGAATTCTAGTCCCATCTAGGCACAAAGCCAGCTGGGTGACCTTGGGCCAGCCACTTTCTCTCAGCCCTGGGAAGAAGGCAATGGCAAACCACTTCTGAAAAACCTTGCCAGGGAAACTGCAGGGACTTGTCCAGGCAGTTTCTGAAAATTGGACATGATTGAACAGATTAAAAAACAAACAAAGTACAAAGTAGCAGTAGGTTATTTGTACCCCTGTGCTTCTCAATGGGCTCACAGCAAGGCTTTCATATTACCAGCATTTGATCTTGATCAGCAAAAACAACCCAGGAAGTCTGCTCCTTAAAAATTCACCCTAGCCTCTGCACTAGAATTCACTGAGTAACACAGAAGAGATTTTAAATAGAAAATGCTATTATACAATCTTAACCGTTTCAGAATTTCGGAATTCCCTTCAGTGCAAAAGGCTAGATGGTATTATATTCTACTTCATTGCAATACACAACAGATGCTTTAGAAATCTCTTTCAGTTAGCCTAATTGTAGCTACATTAAACTGCCTTTACATAGCAACACTTCCTTCAGAAAACTGTGCGTTATGTTTCTGACACCCAGGAGGTAATCGTTTCAACTTTCCTGAGGAAAGCTAAAAAGTTGATTAATGTGGATTGTTAATGCATTCCATTGCTCCTTGCAACATCCCTTCATTTTACAAGATATTTATCTTCAGTGTCTAGCCTTTTCACATTGGGTCCTGACAGCACAAGGCAAGAATCTTTTGTCAGCTTCTTTGAGATTGTATAGGGTGAGGACATGGAGGCAAAATTGATCATTTTAGTGCATTGAGGAGGGGGAAAAAACCCTCTCAAACATATATCAGTAATTATTTCTTCATTTATAGCTGCACTACCTACACTATCTAGAAGCTTTTTTCGATTGTTAAGTATGTTGTATAATTTACCATTTCAAGTGAATATTAAAAAGAGAACCTGGGAATTAAATGTATTTTTAAAAATTAAGGAGTTTAATTCTAGCTACAAGCTAGCTACTCAGAAGAACACCATATTTTCCCAGGAAGATACTATGCTCAGCCTTTAGTCTGTCCCAGGAATGCTCACTTGAATTTTGTCTTGAGTACGTATCATTACCACAGAAAGAAAAACTTTCCTTTTTAATTTCCAGTTTGTACATACTTATCAAAATATGCATCTATTCTACGTAGCACTGCACAATTGCTGAGGACTAGAGGATTTCTTCTTAAATATTCTGACAGACGGGATTTAAAAAACCCTGAAGTTTTAAAATCAGATCCTTTTCAATAGAATGAAAGCAGCAAGTGGGTTGCCCATTAGCACCAAGCTCCAGAAGTAGCAACTGCTGTAGATAAAATCCTACTAATGGATGTCCTACTAATCTTTCACATTCCAGCAGTGTGCCAAATGCAGATGAAACAGATTTGTTTCAACTTGAAAATTGTGCTACCTAAAGCTTATATAGGCCCCAAGGTATTGATCAGAGCAAACATAGCACAATTTTTCATTAGGAGAAAACTTCCTTGACAACAGCAAGTGAATTACTCCCTATGATTGTAGCCAAGATAAAACTATTTAAAAATATATTCTATTGTAAACCCCCCCCCCCAATAAATTTCTACTATTGGACTTTACTATGTACATAATCCTATCATAACTGAGTTAGTATCTTCTTCGGAATAATGCTGCTGTTGCTACATATGTATTAGAACCACAGCAAATTTTAGCAAATGCCAGATCAATTACAAAAAATTATCTAGCACATGGTCATCTCTACACCAGACAAAAGAAATGTACGCTCTCCAGTCCTTCAAGTAACTATTTTTCTCAGTATAACTGCAGCTTCCTTTTCTACTTGATTGAACTGAAGTTTATACAAATCACACTTGCATGTTTTAAAATGTTTAAAACTATCAGTTTGATGGATTCTTATAAGGCCCTCAAACAAGAACCTAAGTTTAAGCTGATGATCCATAATCAGCTGTGATTTTAATCATGTGCAATTTGCAGTATTCTTTTTCAATCTAAAGTAGTTGCTGATTTGATATGATTTTGAATTCAAGTGTTTTAAGGGCTTGCTTTTATTAACTACTTAATGTTTATTTATTTTATTTATATGCCACCCGACTCTCAGTGACTCTAGGCAGTTTAAATTTAAATGGAAAAACAGCCTTTTTAATTGTTCATTATGAGCCATCTTGGAGGTGAGGGATAAGTATATTAATTAAAAGCAACCATATTCTCTAAGTAAGGAGGTAATGGTATTAAAAAGAAAAACCCTAAACCACCCAGCCATGCAAATCACAGCTTTAAAAAAAGCCCATCCTATAGGCACTTATGTATCTCAGTTCTTCTAATACGAAGATATTAAGGAGTACAACATTGTAGAGTTTTCTGGTAAAAGCATGAAAGTGAGCGGAGTTCCCTTTTTAATTCATCAAGTCCATTAACAAAGATCAGAATTTGCAACAATAAAATTAAAAAAAATTCAAGTATTTTTGCTACAATATATCATGATTAAGTGACACTGAGAACCTTCTTCTCGATTATCCCATAATAACAACTATCTTTTGGTCAGACAAGTGCATGAAATGAAGTATGCAGTCTGCTAAATTTGGGGCATGAATCCAAAGGCGAATCCCAAACAGAAAAATTAGAACAAGAAAATGGTGTATCAGGATCCCTCCTGGAATCAACCTGCCCCTCCACAATTCATATTTGGCATAGCACATTGGAAACTTGTGATGTGAAGTATTTTCTGCTCGAAGTTGAATACCTTTGGCTTGACATATGATACATTCTCCTCTTCTGAATCTTTAGAGTCAAGAGATGTAGGGGGCTGCCCTTCATTTAGAGAAACAATGAATTAAAGGCAACTCATTGTTGGAACTGTGAGACTATGCCTCCCTCAACCTATGACTTCCAGCATATAATCCTATCGCCTGATTCATATATTCATATATGTCACAGAATGACCCAAGAGCAGAATGTATGAACTGCCTCCAAGGAAATGCCAAAACCCCAAGGTCATATCAAACAACAGGGAGGTCTCCACTTCTTTCACTTGTGATGGTTGTTTTATATTTCCATTTCCTTACTTGAAACTAACAGGTATCAAGTGAAGGATATAAGCAATCACAGCCATACCCAGGTCTTCCTACCAAGTGTTTGGTATTTGCATGTTTCTGAGAAAGTGATGTTCTAGCTTGCAATATGGCTTCAAAGGATCTTCACACTCCATGCTTCACTAGCAGCAGATGAGAGGCCCAGGATGCCTTATAGATACATATGATAAAGTTAATAAATAAAAACTCCTTCATACAACATCTTCAGTGGACTGCTGCAGATCAGGTGAGCGCAAAGTCAGAAACTGGATCCAATTGTACAGAAAACCTTGATTATACTGGCCTATGTCAACCACTATACCCCATAACAACCTCCGTCCAGTATTCTCCCGTAACGCAATTCGAGCCTCCCTCTCAGTCACGTTGTAGCTGATGTTCAAGAGCTGAAGAAGAAGGATGTAGCCCATACCAGAAGTTACAATGACACAGTACCATACACAGGTGAATGTCAGGGCTGAACTAAGTGAGAAACAGAAAGCAAGAATATTCTGTTTAATATAGGCTTAATGCAAAGGTTCATGAAAGAAAATAATTTTCCATTGGTAGCCTGGAGCATTCCCTTATTTCGGGTAAACTTCAGTAACAAGTAAACCACATGTGTAATTTAAAGCACCTAACCCCATGCACATTAGATTAAATATGGGGATGGGGCAGTTATTATGCTAACAGCATACAAGATGGAATTATTTGTGTTGAGACTCTGCCACTGAAATCACTTCTCCCACACGAGATATTCTTGGCTCCCTTATTTGTTTTAATATAAAACTTATTTAGAAGGATTCTAGCAAGTGCTACCTTGCTAGATGTCCTTTGAATGTTATTGCCGGTTACTTTTTGTTAATATCATTTTACTCTTTTTAGCACACATGTCTATGACTACTTTAGGAAGGATAGATTTAAATGATTATAAATAAATGGTTTATTTTTTTTTTCTCCATAGATAAGTGAACCCAAGATTTTAACAGGAACACATCAAATACAGATTACAAAAGTGCAAGCAACTGTGGAAGCACAGCCCATATACATGAAGGTAGAGAATTATACCCCTTTCAGTTAAAAAGGCAAGAAAGAAGTTATGAGAGCTCTCACTAGCAGCCAAAAAGAGCCCAGGGCATTTGAGATAAGGGAAATTTCCTTCACAGAAGGAAAGGGTATGCAACATTAAGCTCCCAATGCATCACCCTGGAAAGCAATTACATTTTCCTAATTAAAGTGCAACATTTCTCATGCAAAAGAGCAAATTAAATCATTACATGGACTCTTTCTATCAACTATAGAATTCCTACAATTTTCTCTTTAGAGATTATTCTAATATGATCCCCAGGACCAAACACTAGAATGTACGCCTTCCTATCAAGTTAATGAGTATTTCTCTCACCTGTATTCTCCATAGACACCAGGGCAGTAGAACAGAGCACTGAGGGTGGTTTTTCCCCTACAGATGGTATCCAAAGTCAAAGAAATCCCATACACTGAAGTGAGCAGAAAAAGGAAGAGAGCAAGGATAAAAGCTTGATGGTTCTGTTCTCCAACACAGTTGTTAATCCTCCAAAAAACAAAGGGAAAATGTGACATTATGGTAACATGATTTAGAAAGAGTCCAAAGGGCCTAAGTTCTTGGTTTCATTTTTTAAAATCTGAAATAAGTGTCTAATCATAGCTTACAGTACAAAGTATGCACAAACTATACTTCACTGATATGGACAAAAGAGCACCTACAAGTCTCAGATCAGAAAAGGAAGCAGAATTCTTTTGGGGGTTTCAAAAAACACTTGTATAAATATAACCCAGGAACAGCATGCTGTGCCGCGTAAGAGTAGCTGCTGGAAAAAAATTCTGCATTGTTGAAACAGAAACAGCCTCAACCAATCAGGAAAGGTGAGACCAGAATTGTTTATAATCTATATTCCAACAGGTTTTATGCATCAAGTGTGCATAAATGTAATCTATATTTAATCCGGAAAGACTGTGTGCTTGCTATTTAACAAATACTTTGCCTTGTCTTTACAAAATAAACTTGAGTAAAGACTGTCCAACTTAGCAAATGCTATGCACAGCCCACTGGATCTACTTACCTTAAGTCAGTGTTTCCCAACCCTGGCAACTTTAAGATGTGTGGACTTCAACTCTTCAGTTCTGGGATTTGAAGTCCACACATCTTAAAGTTGCCAAGGTTGAGAAACACTGACTTACATGCAGAAAGTCTTGTATTTCACTTCTGCCACTTTTAGGTAGTACTGGGAAAACTGCTATTTGTAACTCTGCAAATCTGCATGACCGAAATTCCCCAACTAATAAAGGGCACAGGAAAGCCCAAAGATATGGACTTAGGAGCCCAATCTGTTCAACAGAGATAATAGGTCAGTGGAACCACTTACTTACATACATGGATAAAACCAAAAGTAGAAAAATATTTCAGAGAGAACCACAGCAACACAAATGTTAGACAAAACATGAGAGCCAACTCAAAACTCTAAGGAACGTACCAGATGCAGTGATGATCCAGTCTCTTCACACACCTGCCACATATTCGGCAGTGCCCAGCTCGAGCTGGTTTAAGCAACTGACACTTGGTGCACCAGTCCTCTGTGCCCTGACCTGTTGCTGCTTCCAGTGTTCTGGAGTGGCTCTCAGTGTTACTGTCTACAGCAACACCAGAGGCAGGTGCTTTGCAAAGCCCACTGGGGCTGCCCAGACCATTGTTGCTGAACTTATTACTACGGCTGCCTTGGCAAAGTGCTTTGTCACTGCTTGTTTGGCAGAGAAGGTAGCCAGGGTCTTCCTTGGCTCGATGTAGGGCTACAAGCATCAGGATTAAGCCACAAGTAAGAAGAGCCACCTGACTGTACTCTACATGCCCCTGGGGAACCACTTCCTGGAGAAACACATAGTACATGTAACCTAGGGAGAATAGCCCCAGGCTTAAGAAGAAGAGGGTCTGACCCTTCTTCCTGTGTGTGAGGTAGTAATACCACAGTACTAGTATAGGAAGCAATATCAGGATGATGAGGGCCAAAAGGAAGTGCAAAGCTGCTATGTGAAGGAAGAAAGGAAGCAAGATGACTGGCGGAAGGAGGCTGATATCAATCTTTACAGCCCCCTTAATCCATGGGAAACGGAAGCGATCCCTGAAGGTGTCTGCGATTCTCTCTAATATTCCAGGGGGTAAAGATTTGCAAGTCATCCACCTGTTAGGGAAAAGCACAAATTCTGCTCATATCAGACCAAACAGAACAAGAAATACATTTGTGCTGGCTTCTGTCATTTTAACCTGCACTGCATCAGAGCTTGCAGGAGGTAGCTCTTTAGAGTCCAGTTTTACAGGAGATAAGCAGGCTTTTCTAAAGACATGTTTGCATAAGAAAAAGCAGAAGCTTTGGACAATCATCAGCTCCGGACAAGTTTCTGTTTATATAACACACACAAGAACTGTCTTCAACACTCATCATGCCAGCATGATGAGAAGGCCATAGTCCAGCAGAGGAAACATGACAAATGTCAACATATCTGCCCCACAACCTACTAGATGAGCTGGACCACCACTCCCATCACTTCCAAATCTAGCAGCAATGGATATTGTAATCCAACACACTTGGAGGGCAGTGGCTCAGGGAACACTGATCCACACTATCAGCAAGAACCCTGGTGGGAGTTTATCCTGTGCTAAATTACTGCTACCTAAAGATTTTGTTTCCCTTGTTTCTGTAAATTCATGTGGCTCATGTAGGGTCTTAAGTCACTTTAATTAGGAATAATTGGTAACTGGAAAAGTATTTATTTATTTTATTTAAAAGATTTATATGCAATCTGTAGTGTTAAGAGTGCCATACAAGTGTTTCACTGACTGCACATGTATGATTCAGACAGCATAGTAAAGAGGTACAATTCTCTATATATGATAGGTATAAGATAATATAATCAACTTAGACTGCAAATATAGTGTAGTGTGGGGTTTTTGCCTTCTGAAACCAATTACTGAGTTTTAACCCTAGAGGGAAAACAAAGATCCTTCTGTATTGCCACAGTCCTATCATTTCTCAGTCAGGCCCATAAAAGATAGAACTAATGCAGGAATTCAGCAAGGTTTTCTTCACTAGGAAAAGAAATCCCCTATTTTATGGAATATCTGTCTTAGTGTGTGAAAGGTCTAGAGCAGTGTTTCTCAAACTTGGCGACCTTAAGATGTGTGGACTTCGACTCCCAGAATTCTTCAGCCAGCATTGCTGGCTGGGGAATTCTGGGAGTTGAAGTCCACACTTCTTAAGGTTGCCAAGTTTGAGAAACTTGGCTCTAGAGGCACCACTTACAAACTCCTGCTTCTCATGTGTTTCAATTCCTGCCCAAAACAGTTTTCTTTCTTCAGGCATTTTAACTGCCTGATATGACACCAGTTGTCCTCATCAGCTTCTCCCTCGTCTTGATTCTATCTTGTTCTGTTTCTATTGCACTCTTCACATGATTCTAGTAGTATCACAAATGATGGTTGTTTCAATAAATCATCATGGTAATTAGGAATCCTGCAGCTTGACCAAGCAAAGGCAGCCAAATAACCAGGCACAGCAACCTTTGAAATTGTAACCTTTCATATAAGCAAGGCAACAGCATCCCTGGTCGACAAGGTTATTTATGCAGAAGGACGGGAACTATAGACCCAATGAGTCAGAAAGGCGCTAGGATGGGAAGGCACGTTTTTTAAAAAAATCCACCTTCGGTACAAGCCATGTGGTGGCATCTGTGGTCTATCCTAAAACAGACTATATTCTAAACTCAGTCTCACCGTGCGTAGATCCAGAGCACGCTTCAAAGCCCGCGAAATGCCAGCCGCGCCGGATCCCCTGCCTCCTCCCCAACGAAATCCCAGCTTGAAGCAATTCTCAGGCGGAGCCCCCTCCGTACCTTTCACAGCACTCGTCGAGGTCCTCGCATTCGCAGAAACACGCCGCCAGGTGGCTCCTCTGGCCCTTCCGATCGAGATACTCGCAGCAACAGAGAGGATCCTCCATCTCGTGGGCTCTCGCTCTCTTTCCTGCCCGCTTGACCATGTTTCAGCCCCGGTAGCAGCAATAAGAGGTCCTGAGTGAGCTGCCGAACGCTGAATTTTGCCAAAGATTCGTGTAGGCGAAAGACGTTGGGGGAGCGCTCACGTACAGACAGACTTTTTCCAGGGGAACTCCACCTGCTACCTGTGACCGAACACCGAACAATACAGGATCCCTGTAGGAAAGTACACTATAGGTAACACAGGATTCCTCCCAGAAGGATCCGCTACTGAACCACCCTGCCCGTTCTATCAGAGCAAAGCGCGACCGCTGTAACCTTCGTATAAGCACTTCTTGCCCGGCCCGTGACTCCCCCGCCCCAACATTCTTGTTGCCATTCCGATTTCCAACTCCGGGGAAGGTGAAGAAAAGGAACGGAAGGGAGAAGGGCTCCCAGCGCTTCCCTTCCTTGGCCACGACTGGTAGAATTCTCGGCAGGCTTCGCCTTCCTTAGTTTCACGCCTGCTTTCAAGGCACATGACCCCTCCCATCTCGCAGTCCTCACCGCGACCTGAAGCTTCCGGCTTCCATAGAATGCCGGTCTTTTCCTTTCCTTTTGTGACGTCACGGAGATCGGCCCACTGCCAGGAGGGCAGCGAAGGCGAGGTTTACCTTAGTCCCAATTACTGTAGCGACGAGGCTGTCTTTGTAGAAGAGCTGTTAGTGTGGATTGTAGGGGAAGGAGACCTGGTCCCTGGTATACTATAGACAATAAACCGACGTCGGAGGGGAAAATTATTTAACCAACACATAGACGACCACAGGCCAGCGCCAACTACTTTTTGGTCTCGCATGCACGCCCATGTAGTTGAATTACGTCGTCAGGACCTAGAATATGTTGAATTAATGCACGATTTGGATCTTACTCGTTTTATGGCCAGAAAGTTTTTGCTCCCGAATGAGTTTCACCCACCAATCGATTATGCCCGCTTATTTTGGCTGTCCTGCATTTTTCCCCCCACCAAATCAGCTACGGTTATTGACGGTTAAATTACTTCTGCAGATTTATGTATCCACACCATAATCACAAGAAGAATATTGCACCAATCGATTACATCTGCAGCAGGCAAAACCTTTTGGGCATATTTTACCAGTGGCAGACAAAAAAGGAACAAAAGCAAGTAATTATGAGGAAGGACGTAATGCCATAAGTTTTTTTTTAACCCCTATTTATATCCATTCTTTAATTAAAACATAAATTTATTCTCAGTTCCTAATATTCACACATACAGGCAAAGCTAATGGGACATCTGCACTTTGCACATTTTCCGTCACCAACCAAAATGCACTAAATCAAAAAATCAATTTCTTCTAAAACAACAGTTCAGATTATAAACTAGTGAATGGAATGGCTTTAGCCAATGTAGGTGATCAAACTAGATCTCATTTCCTATTTTATAAACCCTTTTTACAGAATTAAAAGGTCTTAATTTACCATTTTTTAAAAATGTAATTACAGGTTTGTCGAACAGCTATCATGTTTATATTCTCTCTTTTACATTTCCATGAAAATGTTTCTATTTATATATACATTTGGGGGAGGATAAACAACATGACAATAATAGATCTATGTAGCAGGGGTAATTCATCAACATTAACTTACAAAAGTAACTGGTGCAGATGAGTTCCTACTCATATTACAAAGTAGCACTAAAAGAAATACAAGTAATCTAGCTTTCTTTCACCTGTTTGTAATATAAGACAGCTATTTACAGTAATACTGGTGGATGGAATATAGAACCATGTTGCCTAGGTCCACAATGGAGAGTAACATTTGCTTTAAAGGAATTCGGGATTAGCTACCTCAGTCATTTTTCTGCTTTTAACCAGGTAGAAGCTTCATTTTCCAATTGCTTTTGTAAGTTCATCTGGCAACAATTACCGTGTTTGTTTCAAAGTACTCGCATTCCCTTTCATCCGATAAGTATGTGCCATGTTTCTCTTTAGTACTTTGGGATAATTAGATTCATTCATTTCCTTTAAAAAAAAAATCTAGCATTATATTTACATTTTCCTGCTAAATGTTAATCATGGGTGTCTTGAGAGTCACATAGGGCTTTTTCTCTTGTCTTCCGTGATTTTAGAGGCAATCTATTTACTCAGAAGTTTCATCTTTAATTTTTTTTACCATATTTTAGTCAACCTAGTAAGAAAAATTCTTTGGGCAAATGACGTGGGATTAGAAAACAATAGTCAATAAAAAACCAAAAACAGACAACAATAAACAATAAAATATAGAGCAGATTCCACAATCTAAAATCAAATAATAAAACAAGAGGAACACCTTTGCTTGGCCCTGAAAACATCACTTTGTAGGCTCTTAGCAAGGATTTTTATGAGGGCAAGTAGGGCATAAGAAGGGCTTCACAACTGAAAAGGCTCTTTTGCCATTCCGGTATATTTGGGTAATATACTTCAGTAATATAATATGGTAAGGACACTTGGCAAAGATGACCCAACTGTCCAGGCAGGTAAATCTGAGAAGAGATACTCCTTTGAAAACTCTGATCCTAACTGTTGAGCCTAGAAAGACTGAAGGTCTATGCAACAAAAATGCTATCATATGATTATATCAGCCTGTGTTGGTTGGTATCCTAGCAGCTTGATTTTGGACTGAATTTTCCAAATAATTTAGAAAGGTAGTTCTGTATACAGTATACAACAGTGTTTCTCAACCTTGGCCACTTGAAGATGTGTGGACTTCAACTCCCTGGGAAGTCCACATATCTTTAAGTGGCCAAGGTTGAGAAGGTTGAGAAACACTGCTAAATAGTAATAACACAATCAAAATGTTACCAGAGCATGGATAACTGTCTAGGTAACATTGCAGCTGATATAATGAGCTAATTATACTATTCTACTGACCAGCAGTGTACTCAATGTACTTCCAAGTTTCCCACAAATTGTTTCTGTCTCCATGTATACTTACAAACATCCCCACAATCAATATTGTTTTTATTTTGAGTATAAAAAAAGAATATAAAGAGACACTTACAGTACCATAATGTATTCTTAATTCTCTGGTTATACCAGAGATACACCAACCTCCCATAAGATTGGTGTATCTCCCAGTGGGGAAAAGGGCTGGATCTTTTTAGTCATTGTGCCTCTGCACTATGTGATCAAGGGGAGTCATTATAATTATTTCAGGTTTTTTGCATTTTGACATTTTAGGCAGGAATACGGGGTAGATGCCAAATGAGGCACCCTCTGGATGGTAGATAGTGACAGCAGGAATTACTAAGCCACGATCTCAATACAGAAGGTGGGATCAAGGTGTGAAGTCTTCTTAAGAGAGGAGGTTTGGCACCTCCATCCTGGAGCCTCAGCTATTCACTACACCACAAAAAAAACAATTATGGAGACAAATACAGAATGCTTCTGGACTGATTTTTGGGGGGGGGGGTGCCTTCAAGTCAGTGTTGGCTCCTGGCGACCGCCTAGACAAATGTCTGCAGTTTTCTTGGCAAGATTTCAAAGTGGTTTGCCATTGCCTCCTTCCTAGGGCTGAGAGTGAGCGACTGGACAGCTGGCTTTGTGCCTAAGGCGGGACTACAACTCACAGTCTTCCAGTTTCTAGCCTGGTGTCTTAATCACTACACCAAACTGGATCTCTGATAGCACCCATCATTTAGAAGCAACTATTTTTGTTATTTTATTAAATTATAATCTAAGAAATTGTGTAGTAGTTTACACTTAATACATTGCTACCTACTTTGTAAATAGCTACTGCTAATTATACTTGTGAATAATAATCATTTTTTTAAAATCCCTTGGGTATTTCTGGTCCATCAGTTAAAACTAGTTTCATATATAAGAAGGAAAAAAGCACTTTTGACAAAAGACAAATGGTAATTAAAGTTCCTAAGCAGAAGTCAATTAGATAAAAATAAGGTAACTTCCTCTTAACAGAAAGATATACTGCATAATGAAACTATATTGTACTGTAAGTTCATAGTTTTATTTGCACCACACTTTCAATGTTTTTGTTATTTTCTATCAGAAGTTCAGTAAAAAATTTTCAGGGGCTGCTTAGAGTTTTCTTAATCAGAGCAGAAAACAGTAATTCCTATTTATTGCACTTACATATCACAGTCTGCATCTTTAATTGTTACGAAGGACATGATCCACCAGGCCTTGAAGACTATAAAATGGTAAGCCTATTCTTACAAGAACTCTCTAAGGTTGTAATACAATATATAAATCAAATAATACATTAGTTACTTTTTAAAAATACATAGAGTTGGACATTGCTAAATATGACTTCCAGACATGAATGAAAATTCCCTGAGAAATTCTGAGAATTGAAATGACAGTGACTAAGAGGAAGAAATGTAATAACCCATAAAGCAAACCCCCCAAACAGAAAAAGCTATATGTAAAGTTTAGATATACTCATAGATATCTGGAACACATAAACTAAACGTTGTAACAATTTACTTTTGAAGATTTCTTACACTGACATAAGGAAGAAGATATGAAAAACTCTGCATGTGATAAACTAAACAAGACATTTTATATTGCATCTTTCATAACACTTAAGATTGTTCCCATCTAAATCCAGTGTTTATTACTTTAGATAGTGCATTGATTTGCTGAAGTGTATCTCTGCAATCTATATATTATATAATTATCAGCTCTCTGTGTTCTCAATCATTCATTTTCACCAAGAATTCACAGCTCAAGAAAGTGTTTTCTCACACATACATATACCGAGACACACACATAAGACATCAAGTAGGTCAGGAAGATTCACAAACTAGTAAGTTCTTTTTTAAAGGAGCATATTCCAGAGCAATATTTATTATATGTGAAAGTGTTGTGAGGAGAAAACTGTGAGAAAAAGAAGCATCACAACAATATATTTTCATTCTTCTTAGTAGCTGGTTTTGGTGACATCAGTTTTCAGGCTTCCAATCTTTGGTCTTGTTTAGGTGATCAAAACTACTCTGGAGCATAGACAATGAGGTCTTCAGCTGCAGTGATAAAGATTGCACATGGATTACCCAACAAATTATACATTAAATCAGAAATTTAAATTATTTCCAACCCAAACCAGCTCTAGGTTTCACAGGGAATTATTTATACATCCTCTCTTCAGTTAGAGACCTTAATAAGACTTGCAAAAGATAGAAAGAGGGTGGGGGCACCAGTTTACTTGAGAGGTATAGCAGTGCTATTATAACTGTCAACAGTGTCTCTGACTGAGATAACATCACTCTTGACCATCATAGAGAATACCAATGAAGGTCACCCGGCATTTATTTAAATTCTAGGGGGAAAAAAGGCCAAAAGAGCAATCCAGCAATGATTACTTCTTGGCATCTACACTAGGATTCTGCTCCATGATGCCAGCCCTGTCTCTAAAAATATTATTGATTGTAGTGGTCAGTACAAAGGAAATGTAAGCATGATATAGATTTGCTGTACCAGTTTAGCTCAATTTAAAATTATATTTTCAACACAGTTTAACTGTAAAAGGAAATAGTTTCCATATTTAAATGTGTTCAATTATACATAGCATGTAAGCAACTGAATTTGGCCTGAAGCATCCTGCTGAAAGTGGAATCAGAATAGTAGTTTTCAAATCTTTACTTTTATAGATGAACTCAAACCATTCTCCAGGCCATAATTAAACCTTGAGAGATGGAGCTGCCAAATTTGAAATGGATGTGTGAAGGTACTGGCCTTGTTCAAGTTTACTCACAAATATCAATTGTGCAGGCCTATAAATAATTTGATTTTTAAACATGTGCTTCTCTATCAAGTTTACTGAAAGGTCGAGAATATGCTTTGTAATAGGACTATAACTGTTGATCACTTTTAATGCTGTTCTTTTCAATAGTTCTGGATATGGTACACATAAACACAGATATATTAGCTAGTTCATAATTTATATTAAACTACAGGAATAAGCTGCAATTAGCTGGGTTCATTCAGTGTATTAAGCCAGTAACCATGGTTTATAAACCACAATGGTTGAGTTTACCCAACATTCTAAGCCAAAGCCAACCAGCAAAGCACATTACAACTTAGTGCTCCTCAGAGTTGTTTGTAAGAACACCATGTCCTCCTGCTGGAGGCGTCTAGTCTTTGGCCTTATGACCCTAAGGACCTCATTTCAGAAATGCAGAAACAAACTCCACTCCCCCCTTTGGATAGACATACTGTATTCTTTTTTGCCTTGCTGAATGTCATATTTACTAATGCTTGTTATCACTCTTTTCATTTGCAAGCCACCCTCTGGGAGCAAGCTTTAATGGAGGCAAATTTGGAAGCTATTGTATAGCCCCTCATCTTCCTCCAAGCCTCCTACCATGCTCTCCAAATTATCTGCTGATTCCACTGTCTCTCTGAGAGATCAATGTAATTTTATATCACATGCAGAGGATCCTCAGACTTCTTCTGTATCATTACTGGCACCAAGGAAAGAGTTCAGAACTTTTGAAGAAATCTCCCCAGTTCCAACCAAGGAAAAAGGAAAAAGGAAAAAAGGGATAAAGGCTTTGCTGCCTCTCTGATTTTGGCTTCAGCAACAATACACTTCCTGCCATTAATAGACTCTCCAATTTATAATCTCCAGTGCTTACAGACTCTTCTTCAACCTTCAGAAGGGGAAAATTTGGGACAGATCCCCTCTGAGATCCTCCTCCTCCAGACTACCTTCTTACCTGTCAGGATAATCAGAACCAAGACCTTTGGCTGTCTCATGATCACCAGATTGGTAGTTGGTCACTTCATATCCAAGCTGCTTCCTAAAAGCTGTCTCTTTCTGATTTTGATTGGTTCTGTGCCGTCCCATTCTGGGTCACTGGTCCTCTGAGCACTGAGGTTTTCACAGTCCTTTGTTGCCTCTTGCCCCAAATCACCACCCTCCATTCTGTCAGTTAGGTGTGCATCTGCTGAGGTCACTTGGCATCAGATTTTGGCAACTACCATTGAAGCACAGGAACTTCCCTGTTTGTCCCCAGTGGAGAGTGTACAATGCAGCTTTCAACATTATTCTCAGATGACAGCAGATTCAGTACATCAGTTAGTTCAAGATGTTACAGCTAGGCTATTCTTGCTGAATGTAACAAGAGATTCCTGAACTAAGCTAGTTTTTATACCATTAACTTACCATAACCATCAATAATTTTTAGAAAGTAAATGAAAAAGGATGCTGTTTCTTATTCCTCTATATCAGTGTTTTTCAACCTTGGCAACTTTAAGATGTGTGGATTGCAATTCCCAGAATGCTGGCTGGGGAATTCTGGGAGTTGCAGTCCACACATCTAAAAGCTGCTAAGGATAAGAAACACTGCTCTAGATATTCACAGTGATGTCTGATACTTACATATACAATGACTCAAAACAATAAGGACAGGAATACTTACCTGTTCAAGCAATGCTATTGAATCCCTTAGCACACCTTTCACATGTTGGGTTTGATCCATGTTATCCTGAGTTTTCTGTTTTGATGCCACATTAAGGGCTAAACTGAGGAAAGAACAGAACATTGAAACATAACATATTTGCTTCATCCAGCATATAATTTAATCATGCTCTCATCTCTATATTAATCTTACTAGAAAAATCCACATTGAGACAGTTCTAGACTATCACATGGCAGATAGAATTTCAATTATCTATAAAAATAGTAATTATCTATAAAAAATAGTAAGTTTTAAGGAAGCCTCGAAACCTTCAAAGAGAGAATATTACCATTTTACTCAATTTTTGCAAATGTAAGACATTGTTCCATTACATTATGTGTGGCATATGGGTGGCACCATCATTTCCCATACTGCTGTGAAAATTATTATAGGATCATTCAAAATGGAAAATAATCTAGTTACTTCCCAGGTAAAGTGGCAATGTTGGCATAAAAATAAATATTAAACATTCAAATCTTTTACATGCATTATCTGGTTGTAAATGTTACTGGTTGTAACCTAGTAAGGTAAGCCATCTTATTGTGTCTTGTTAAGGTAATCAGGTGAATTCACAGCAGTGACAACAGTTGTACCATTAATTTATAACTCAGTCTCTTTCTTATGCTACAGCAGGACAGTGAGTTATGATATTTTTTCAGGCCCTCTATCATGTTCCCCTGGCCTTCCACCATCCCTAAGGACTGTCACATTTGAAAAAAAAATACAATCCAATAGCATGCAAGTTTTTAAAAAAAAAGAAAGAAAGAAAAACTGAATTGAAAGGAAATTCCCCTCAGTACTGCTTTCCCAGTGCTGGGTCCTTAGGGTGTGGCTGGATCAGAATTTTATTTATGTATTTATTAAAATATTTTTTCACTACCCCAATTTCTCTTAACTAAGGACAATTTACAAAAAATAACAACAATCCAAAATTAATACAATAAAAATACATCACACAAGTGAGCCCCAAAAGGCCACTGGAAAAGGATGGTTTTCAGAGCTTTGAAACATAAACAAAATGGGGATCATCAGACCAGGTCTGGATTCTGACTGAAAAGAGTCTAGATAATGTGTTTAGGATCTTCTATAGCTAAAGTCCCAATACCTTCTCCAAATTCTTCCCCAAATAGGGAAGGTTAGAGATTAGGTGGATGTTATCTAACAAGGCTGTATCAAGAGATGGTCTCTTTAGGAGACGGCACACCTCTGCCTCCTTCAAGGTAGATGATACTTCCCACTCTCTTAAAAATGTTTGGATCGCCTCTCAAATCCTGGCACATACACACTGTCTGGCATTAATTTCCAAATGAATGCAAATCTTTTTATCCATGAAGAACCTCATGAAAACATCATAGTAGCCAGCAGGGAGTTCTTCTTCCACCTCCTTACCAAAAAGGATAAAGGTAATACTAAACAAGGCCACTAGACACAAATCTGCAGTAAGAGTAGGGATTAGTAAGAATACTTCACCAATCTTGTTGCCAAAGAATATTCATGAACTTGAGTACATAATCATGTTGACTGCAATCACAGTTAGTTTTTATGCCAGCATTGCTCTAGAGCTGCTTTATTTTCTGGAGCTCCTTGTAGAGTCAAGGAGTTCCTCTGGGATCTGCAAATCCAGGAAAGACTGCTTGGGACAATCTCTTCTGATGCATTAGTCACCTCTGAGTTCTAGAGTACAACCAGGTGTGCAGCTGGGAAAAAAAAAAACCTCCAAACATCCCCAGGAAACCATCTGAATTGATTAGGTGCTTGCAGTGAAATATTTTAATTGGCCCACCACCACCAATCAAGCAAAGTGGCAATATACATATGCATCAGAGACTGTTAACAGTCCTCTGCCATGGATGGATCAATGTCCTCAATATTTAGATCATGCTGCCGCTACTACTCTGAAATAAACACCAGCTCTAACTTGTAGCAAATCATGTCGATTAGGTGAGAGGTGACCTAGGAGGCCATAAAATCTTGAGCTCAACTGAAACCTATACATGGAATTTGAAGTTACTCACATGGGGGACAGTATGTAATCTGCAAGCCTACCTTGTCTCTCCGACCTAATTGCACATCATATCCATGGGTTACCAGGGGTGTGTGCTTGTACCTCTGATCAGCACCTCTGATCCCAGTCATTGCCAGGCCCCCTTCCCAACTTTGGATTTGTGGCTGTGCAGCTCCAGAAAACTAGTGGGTAAATATTGGACTAGGTTCTGTGAGATAGGTAATCTACTACCAAGTCATGAAAAGACATGGAAGTGGAAAATAGCTGACATCTGATCATCTGGACTCAGGAAAGAGGCAGATCGGCCTGAACTGGGAACTGGCACTAAATTGCAAGTTCCTCTTCGACTGTAATGGCCAGCCCAGAACCTCCCATCATTTCTCCTTTGCCCACCACTATGGATCTATACTCCTCCATATATATAGCCTCCTGAAGCTCTATCCCACCGTCCCACAAAGTTTTGAATGGAGCAATCCAAAGCTAAATCACACACTCACACAACCATGTGGGGAATGGTTGTCTAGTATCCCACTCCTGCTCCATGTTATTTACACTTTACACCACTCTGCTTCAGTAAACTCCATCCTCCTTTCAACCTCCACTTTCTCTTACTTTTACTTGCACCCATATACAGTGGTACCTCGGTTCACGAACGCTTCTGTTCACAACCAATTCGGGTCACGAACAGCTCCGTTCGCAAAATTTTGCCTCCGTTCGCGAATGCCGGATCAGGTGACGAACAGGATCCGCGGCCATTTTCCCTCCCGTGACATGTGGTCGCAGCTTCCTGTAGGGAGGGGGACTCTCCCTCCAAGCAATAACCGCCTCCCTACCCGCCTTCCTGTCCACCACGCCAGAAGTCGCGTCGAGCAAGGTTAGCGTCCTTTCTCTTCGTGCTGTATTTTGTGTCATATTTTTGCGGTTTTAAAAAAAACAAACATATGGTTCAGAACAGATTAACCGTAATTACATTGAACCTTATGGGAAAATTTGACTCGGGTCGTGACCAATTCGGTTTGCGACCAGAGTCGCGGAACGAATTAAGTTCGTGAACCGAGGTACCACTGTATCTCCCTATCACCATGACAGTCACTCACAATCTTTTTGCTCCAAAAAATGCTAACCACAAAGAACACAAAAGACCCCACCACCACCATATGGCACACTACAAACAGAGCTTGCCTTGTGCCATATTAAAAAAACAAAAAAAAATTGGGCTACAATACAATTTTATATGGTTTTACTGGATTTGTTGTAACACATGAAATTATAAAATGAAATCATAAAAACAAAAACTCTAAGCAATGCAGTAGCCTTAGTTTTACAAAAGCCTGGATGGATGATAGATCATCAGTCAATACCAAAAATTAACAAAACTCAGCACTATCTGTAAGAGAATCTGGTAGCTTTATGAGAGACTTAGTGCTTTTCTTAGGTGGCTGCACAGCAAATCTCAGACAAATGAAATACCACCCAGGGGCTATCCCTGTTGGATCTCCGTGGAGAAAGTTATCCATCAGATATCCTGATCCAAGAGCTTAATGAGCTTTATATGTCAGTAAAACCATTTGGGACTTGGTTTGGTAGCATTCCAACTGCAATACAGAACTTTTGGAACAATTTTGAAGTATTTTTGCTAAGTTGTACATTTCCACTAACTAGATATTAGTCAACTGTGGGCATGGAGGAAGAGACAAATGACAAAACAACAACAACAACAAAACCCACTCACGTTGCTGACCCTTCTTCCTGAAGCTGAACGTGGTAAAATGATTGAGCTGCACACTCGATCTTTGACAGTTTGAGGAACAGTGCCACATTCAGAAAAACCAGTACAATTAAGCTGGAAAAAAAATACACAGAGATAATGAACAGTTTCATTATCATTTCTGATTCTTGCAACAGCATCTTAATGGCAAGAACAAAAAAATAAATAATACAAATATTTACAGTTTCCTGACATACTTATCAAGATGATTAAAGCTTCTGAATAGGTCAGGTGCATATAGTAAAACGATACAAACCATGTTTTAGCCATGGGCTATGAAGTACATTAGAGTCCCATACAAGAGCTCTTTCATTCTGTACATGGAAAGACCATATACATCAGCCCTATCCTTCCACCCAACATTCCCACACTGAGTTGGGATGCATGCAAGCATGCTGTGAATGCACTGAATTGATCCCATGCAATCTGCTCTGAAGATCATATAGAACAGAATAAAATTCAGTCAGCTAAATATCCTTCCTTCCACCTTCCCAGACCAATCCACCTTATATATGTTGTCAGGATAACATATGACAATCACCATTATAACTGACTTTGATCACTTTGGAGGAAAGACAGGATGCAAATATATCTATGTGTGGTATGGGTCATAAGATATACATTGGTAATGAAGCAAATTAAGAGATTGCGTGTGTGAAATTGAAGACAGTTACATTCTGCATTTTCCTTTGTACAGTTTTTAGGTACTCTTTATTTCAGTATGATTATTTGTTTGTTCAGAAGCTCAAGGCAGCATACAAAACATTCCCATTCTATTTTCCCCCATAACAACCATCCTGCTTATCTCAACAGGGCTGAGAATGACTGACCCAGAGTCACCCAGTGAGCTTCTTTCACTGAGGGTAGACTTGAACCTGGTCTCCCCCACACACTGCAAATGCTCCTTTGTATAGATTGTTGTGATATATAAACAAATTATGCCTGTATTTCCTGGCAATCAGGGTGCTTGCATGTGGACACTTTCTAAGCAGTCCTGGGGGTTTGTTGGAGAAATGGCGAGAGTCTTTCTCTTTTGCAGACACATTCTATAGACAGAAGAAAAATATTATGGTTTCCTTTGTTGTTGTTTAGTCGTTAAGTCGTGTCCGACTCTTCGTGACCCCATGAACCATATTGCGCCAGGCCTTCCTGTCCTTCACTGCCTCCCTGAGTTTGCTCAGTTTCATGCTCATTGCTTCAGTGATGCTATCTAACCATCTCATCCTCTGCCGTCCTCTTCTCCTTTTGCCTTCAATCTTTCCCAGCATCAGGGTCTTCTCCAAAGAGATCTCTCTTCGCATTAGGTGGCCAAAATATCTGAGCTTGAGCTTCATTATCGATCCTTCCAATGAGCAATCAGGGTTGATTTCCTTTAAGATTGACTGGTTTGACCTCCTAGCAGTCCAGGGAACTCTTAAGAGTCTTCTCCAGCACCACAGTTCAAAGGCATCAATTCTTCGGCGCTCGGCCTTTTTTATGGTCCAGCTCTCACAGCCATACATTACTACTGGAAAAACCATAGCTTTGACTATGCGGATCTTTGTCGGCAAGGTGACGTCTCTGCTTTTTAATATGCTATCTAGGCTTGCCATAGCTTTCCTCCCAAGGAGCAAGCGTCTTTTAATTTCATGGCTGCAGTCTCCGTCTGCGGTGATCTTGAAGCCCAAATAAATGAAGTCTGTTACTGCTTCCATTTCTACCCCTTCTATTTGCCAGGAATTGATGGGTCCAGATGCCATGATCTTAGTTTTTTTAATGTTGAGTTTCAAGCCAGCTTTTGCACTCTCCTCTTTCACCCTCATCAAGAGGCTCTTTAGTTCTTCTTCACTTTCTGCCATTAGGGTGGTATCGTCCGCATATCTGAGGTTGTTGATGATTCTCCCTGCAATCTTAATTCCGGCTTGTGATTCTTCCAGCCTGGCATTTCTCATGATGTACTCTGCATATAGGTTAAATAAGCAGGGTGACAGTATACAGCCTTGTCTTACACCTTTCCCTATTTTGAACCAATTGGTTGTTCCATGACCGGTTCTAACTGTTGCTTCTTGGCCCGCATACAGATTTCTCAGGAGACAGGTAAGGTGGTCTGGTATTCCCATCTCTTTAAGAATTTGCCACCGTTTGTTGTGATCCACACAATCAAAGGCTTTTGCATAGTCAATGAAGCAGAAGTAGATATTTTTCTGGAACTCTCGTGCTTTCTCCATGATCCAGCGAATGTTGGCGATTTGATCTCTAGTTCCTCTGCCTCTTCGAAACCCAGCTTGTACATCCGGTAGTTCTCGGTTCATATATTGCTGAAGCCTAGCTTGTAGGATTTTGAGCATAACCTTGCTAGCATGTGAAATGAGTGCAATTGTGCGATAGTTTGAGCATTCTTTGGCGTTGCCCTTCTTTGGAATTGGAACGTAAACTGACCTTTTCCAATCCCGTGGCCACTGTTGCGTTTTCCAAACTTGCTGGCATATTGAGTGCAGCACTTTAACACCATCATCTTTTAGTATTTTAAATAACTCAGCTGGAATCCTGTCATCTCCACTAGCTTTGTTGTTAGCAATGCTTCCTAAGGCCCACTTGACTTCACTCTCTAGGATGTCTGGCTCAAGGTCAGTGACCACACCAGCATGGACATCAGGGACATTAAGATCTTTCTTGTATAGTTCTTCTGTGTATTCTTGCCACCTCTTCTTAATCTCTTCTGCTTCTGTTAGGTCCCTGCCTTTTTTGTCCTTTATCATGCCCATCTTTGCACTAAACGTTCCTTTCATATCTCCAATTTTCTTGAAGAGATCTCTAGTCTTCCCCATTCTATTGTTTTCCTCAATTTCTTTGCATTGTTCATTTAAGAAGGCCTTCTTATCTCTCCTGGCTATTCTCTGGAAATCTGCATTCAGTTGCTTATATCTTTCCCTTTCACCCTTGCTTTTCGCATTCCTTCTTTCCACAGCTATTTGTAAAGCCTCATCAGACAGCCATTTTGCTTTCTTGCATTTCTTTTTCTTTGGGATGGTTTTAGTTGCTGCCTCCTGTACAATGTTACGGACCTCCGTCCATAGTTCTTCAGGCACTCTGTCTACCAAATCTAATCCTCTAAATCTATTCATCACCTTCACTGTGTACTCACAAGGAATATGATCTAAGTCATACCTGAGTGGTCTAGTGGTTTTCCCTACATTCTTCAATTTAAGCCTAAATTTTGCAGTAAGAAGCTCATGATCTGAGCCACAGTCAGCTCCTGGTCTTGTTTTTGCTGTCTGTATAGAGCTTCTCCATCTTTGGCTGCAAAGTATATAATCAATCTGGTTTCGGTATTGACCATCTGGTGATGTCCATGTGTAGAGTCGTCTCTTGTGTTGTTGGAAAAGAGTGTTTGCTATGACTAGCTTGTTCTCTTGACAGAACTCTATTAGCCTTTGCCCTGCTTCATTTTGTACTCCAAGGCCAAATTTGCCTGTTATTCCGATTACTCCTTGACTTCCTACTTTAGCATTCCAATCCCCTATGATGAAAAGGACATCTTTTTTTGGTGCTAGTTCTAGAAGGTGTTGTAGGTCTTCATAGAAGCGGTCAACTTCAGCTTCTTCAGCATCAGTGGTTGGGGCATAGACTTGGATGACTGTGATATTGAATGGTTTGCCTTGGATACGCACTGAGATCATTCTGTCGTTTTTGAGGTTGTACCCCATTACTGCCTTTCCCACTCTCTTATTCACTATGAGTGCAACTCCATTTCTTCTAAGGGTTTCTTGCCCACAGTAGTAGATATAATGGTCACCCGAATTAAATTCACCCATTCCCGTCCATTTCAGTTCGCTGATTCCCAAGATGTCGACGTTCAATCTTGTCATCTCATGTTTGACCACATCCAGCTTGCCTTGGTTCATAGATCTTACATTCCAGGTACCTATACAATATTGTTCTTTACAGCATCGGACCTTCTTTTTGCTTCCAGATACATCCACAGCTGAACGTCCTTTCAGCTTTGGCCCAGCCGCTTCACTCTTTCTGGAGCTACTTGGAATTGCCCTCCGCTCTTCCCCAGTAGCATATTGGACACCTTCCGACCTGAGGGGCTCATCTTCCGGCGTCATCTCTTTTAGCCTTTTAACATTGTCCATGGGGTTTTCTTGGCAAGGATACTGGAGTGGGTTGCCATTTCCTTCTCCAGTGGACCACATTTTGTCAGAACTCTCTGTCATGACCTGTCCGTCTTGGGTGGCCCTGCACGGTATAGCTCATGGCTTCACTGAGTTACGCAAGCCCCTTCGCCACGACAAGGCAGTGATCCATGAAGGGGTATGGTTTCCTGCCTTCCCTCAAATCAAACAAGGGTATGGACCAGTGCATCTGTGAGAGAGCTGAAGTAGTTCTGTCTCTTGATTACAAATTTGCAGGTTCTCATTTGTGGCATGAAACAGGATCCTGAAGATTAGAATGGTGAGCAGCTAATTATCAGGCTAATGACTAAAGACATTTCTAGGCATTAAAAAGCTATTTATCAGAAATTAATAGGAAGAGGCTGAGAAACAGCCTGTATTTCCACTTCCACCACCATCCTCATGTCCAGTGAAGGTTTGAAGCATAGAGCTTCTTCTATTCCTGATGGCTCTCTGTACAACAGTTTTTCTCTGGTGTTCTAGGGGTTCAAATCACTTCTTAAAGTGCACTATACCCATAAGGAGGAGCTTATCTTCCCTTCTCTCATGGTTTGAGAAAAGGTCCATCTGCAATGTCAGTCTCCATATGTAATAGACTCAAATATCAGTGGGATAAATTAACTTTTTCTTAGTATTTAGCCGCCGTAAGAAGCATTAAACCAAAGAAGTATCAAGCAATTACTTACAAGATGCTCATTGCCACTATGATGATGGTGATGGTTTTATTTGTAGCATTCTTCTTTGTTCCTGTTAAGCAAGGAAAATACCTTTATAATATTAATCTTTTGGAATTCAATTAACCTGATTTTGGTGAATCCCTTTGCTGTAGATTTGTCTCCTCAACAGCAGGAAAACAGCTCTAGGTTTTGCCTGACCTTGATGCTTATTGAACTTAAGAAAATAAAGTTTCCCTTGACTTCAGCTTGGTTCCTGGTGACTACATGGACATGCCCATGTCATTTTCTTGGTAACAGAACAGAAGTGGTTTGTCTCTGCCTTCTATGTTTTTTTTTTAATTCCTATTCTAGCCTACAGCTTGGTATTTCGTATAGTTTCCCATCCATAAGCCAGACCAGAACCCTGTTTAGTTTTTTTGAGAGCAGCCAAGGTCACCAAATGCTGTCACTTAAATTACCTAAAATCTGGGGGGCGGGGGGCACAAGGGGAGATGCTACACTAAACTCTGTCATATGGTTTTCAAAATATTCAATTATCTTTTAAAGCAGTTAGTACATGGCCATATGCAATTCTTATTCAATCTGGTATGACTCATATAGCAAGAACAGTTTCAGTATTCTGGAAAATTAAGTGAAATAGCTTTCAATTTGAGATAATTATTTCAGAATTTAAAAATAGTGGTTCCAGAAGAAAAAATACAGACATATCTGCATAAATGATATATCAAATAGTTTATGTCAGTTATTCAGAATATAAGGGTCTGTATGCCAACAGCATTTTCCTTGAGCATTATTTACACTTAGCTGCACCACTTATACTTATGTTGAAATATTCTGTATTTGTTGCATAAGGGCAAGCAAGAAAAGCCTGCATGACAAATATGCAGAAATACTATGACCTATAGTACTCAAATGAACAACATCTTCAGTTTTGTACATGGCTGGAAAAAGAAGTATTTCTACTTGAACCCACCTACTTCCCTAAGAGGAATTGTTCTTTTGTCTTCTGTAGAATGTTGTGCAGAGTGTTTAGGAAGCATTTCTTCTGCATTCCGCTGTAAAATCCATCTTCTCCTTCTTAGGGCTCCAAGTTTTGCAGGATCCTCAATAGGCTTGTTTATGGCATATTCTTCCATTAGCAAATCTGATTCTACAGATGACAGAATCAATTTACCCAGTTTCTGTTCTTCTACTTTATTTTAAGCCAGCCTTCTGCAGCAGCATCCATGTGTGTTAAGATTTCTGTTGCTAGAAATCCTAGCTAAAGTTAATGCCAGCTGAGAATTCTGGGAGCTTTAGTCTGATAACATCTGGAGGGCAGGTTGAGGGAAAGTGTTTTATGACATTTACAGTCAGAACGACAATGTACAGTACTCCATTTTAATTAGTATTACACTGAATGGTAGTTTCTACTTATATGTAAAGACACCCACTTTTTCCTAATCCCCATTATCTACATAAGCCTCTGTTACATTCCTTAAAAGCTGCTTCCATGGCTTAGTAGATCCTCTGGAATAGAATGGGATAGGCAAGTAGTTCATAGACAGTGGAACAAACTATCTAGGGGATTGTTTGTAGATTGAGAGCAGAGGTGAAGGGGATTAGAAATTTGGGAGACTTGCCCATGCAAAGCCAGATCACTGAGAGAACTTGGTCTCACTCTAATTGGACAAACCAGGATCCAGCAGGGTTTCAGTTTTGCATGTGTAAGCCTGATGTCCAGGGCCCACTGGCATCTATGAACACTCCCTTTTCACCTGGCTCTACAAAGAGGATTTCAGAACCTGCACCAATCTTGCATGGGAAGTGGGATAGCTGACTATCAGCAAGCAGGTCAGGTCAGTGGCTGTGGGAAGGGAAGGGAAGGAAGGGCTGCTTTACCTTTTTCTTGCCTTAGTGAGATGTTGAGCAGAGTGGCATCATACTAGATGAGTAACACGTCTGTGCAGACAGGCTTGGATTGTATAAGGTACTGGCATTGTACTGCAAAGAACAGAACCTCTTTGTGTGTGTATGTGTTGAGAGTGAGAGCACATGCAATACTGGCTAGTTCTGCAAAACTGGGTGTAAGAGGGAAAAGGGAGACACATAAAGAGCATAATGGGAAGTCAGGAAAGGGAATGGTGCATTCAGGGAGAAGAAGGGCATCTAGGAAAAGTGGGCTCTGGAAACAGAGGTGGTGGGATGAACTGATTTGGAGAGCATCTCATGAAGCCTCTGCCTTTTTCTTGTCCTCTTCCTTTCCAGGATCCAGGATTCTATGAGCAGATAATTCAAGAAGAATGCTGCTGTCTTACACATGGATTAAGATCCAATGTGGGAGAGGAATAAATGATTCTCATGACTCATTTGCCATGGCAGAAAATGCTGGTAGTCCCCATTTCCATGAGGTACTTACTGTGGAGACTTATAGTTGCTGCTTTTCTTTAGCAGCCCCTGTAATTTGGAATAGCCTCTCATTTAACTGAGGTTAGCCCTTACAGTTCTGGCCTTCCAGAAACTATTATAAACCTATGGTCACATATGATCCCTAGGATGTATGATGGTACTATGGTCTTTGAGTTTTATAATCCTATAATTAGGTAATCTTAATTTTTTATCTTGGAGATACATACACACACACACGTTTCATTACTGTAAACCACCAAGAATCTGGTGATTGCAGCAGGTTATACAATGAACGTATGTATGTATGTATGTATGTACATATGAATGAATGAAGTCATGCATGGGGAAGGGAGAATTGCACGTGTGGCTTTTTGCAGCCACTGGCTGTTCTTCTTCCTTCTTCTCTCTTCCTGCTTTGTGCACCAGAGGACAGCTGCTTGAACTGGGTGGCCTAACAAACGTTTTATTTAATAGTTTGGCATGTCATGGTGCACCCACATGCTCCAGCTTCATACCGCACTATCTTCTCAAACTGGAGTATTGGGCATGGGAGCTGTACTCTCCATATGGCACTCCCTACATTGTTCAGGTTTTCTGTGTGCAAGCAGTTAGGCTTGCACACTCAAAGCTAGATCGCAGACAGAGCTCAGTCCTATTCTGTATGGACAAGCTGGCAGCAGGACCAGGATCTGACAAAATTCCAATTTTACATGTGCAGAGGGGATAAGGAACTATTTGAACATGAACTGATAGCTGGCCCAAACTCTACTACCAAGGAGGAGCTCATTACTTTTATATATGTCTGTTTCTCTCTGTGTGTCTCTGTGAGTGTGTGTAACATAAATTCACTTATATTCACAGAATGATAATGTAGATCAGCAGTAATGGCAAGAATCAGATCTGCTCACTTAAATGTGGGAGAAGCACTTTCCACTTAAGAAAAAAAAAAAAGAATGTACATTTGATACATCTTGATAAACATAAGCATTACATTCTAGAAAAAGAAAATGAAACTAAGATTTAAAAAAAACAACAACGAAGCAATTACCTGATTCTAACAGTAAATTTTGAGCTTCATATAGAAACAGCCTGAAAATTTCATTATGATATACAGGAACAATATTGGAATACTAGCATGTAATATTTCTTTTGCTGTTCTACCTCTGAGTTATCACAAACTTGATGGTTTATGACTTCTGGGGAAGAAATGGTGAACTGAAGACAGCTCCACTAAGAATGGAACTGATGACCACAGCAAAATGAAGAGCCAGTGAGTGGCCTTACTCTACATGATCCCTCTCCAGGCAAAGAGAGGACGGGATCACTCACAAATACTCCAGACAGTTGCTCTTCATGAGGAGACTGCAAGAGAGTGGTCTCCAGTGGGTTTAGAGCTCTGGGAGATGAGGAAATGCCATCTTTGCCCAAACTGTGGTCAGCATCTTTATGGACACAGGGTTCACATACTTCCTTTTCCAATCACTTTTGGAAATTGTTTATTAACTGCTTTTCAGCTATTAGGAACATTTGGAATGACACATTTTAAAGAACTGGGTGAGCTTCCTTCAATCCTTAGCAAAAGAAGTTTTAAATACAAGTTTAAGGACTTGAAAAAAAATTTTTTTTGGAATAAATAGCAAAATGGTGCTTAGAACATTGATTTTGGAAAGTTACAAACAAACTAAGGATCCAAATGGATTTGAAATAAGATTTTGAAATTAATTATAAAAATCCTTCCCATGGGGACATGCTGTTGTTCTGAATTCTTAAAAAAAAAAAAAAAAAAGGATGGGACTTTGAAGATTGGACACTAGAGGGAACCAGAAGGAACAAAAGTTTACAATTGAAGGAGAAGAACACTTAAATTTGAATTATTAATACAGAATGGAGCAAAAAACTTTAACATTCAACATATTGAAGGACATTTGTGAACAATGGACCCAGAAGTTAATTTTAAGAGTGTCTGCCATTATAGACAGACTGTGTTTAAAAGATGTTATGGAAGTGGAATAAGTTTTACCAGATAAGACGGAGACTGATCTGAAAGTAGATTTAAAAATGACAGGCTACAAGAATGATATGGAAAAAGATGTTAGACTGGATATACAAACGAAACTGGCTGATGTCTTAATAATTAAAAGGGATATATAAATAATAAACCAAAAGAGTGATCTGGATAACTTTTCTATACTGGATTTACAAAAGAGACTTGTTAAAGTTTTGAAGGATTTTGTGAGAAGAGACAAAGAAAAAATGAAAAGAAATAAAGTTCTAGGACATTATTTGAAGGGGTTAAAGATCAAGATTGTTAAAAGAAGTAAAAGGAAGGAATATAAAGTTGGTTTATTTGATCAAGATTAAAATAGATGTGTTGTTATCTCTGGTAACCCTTAATGGACTTTTGCTGATCAGGACTGAATGATGAGGTTTTAAGGATTTGTTTATAGATAAGAGATGAGCTATGGGAAGAAAAGATCATTTGTTGTATTTTAAGAGAAGGTGATAAGTTACTAAAATTGTTTATACTTCTTGTGATGAAGGGGGAAGTCATTTCTTTATATATTTCTTTTCTTTTTCTTTACTATATTCTTATTCTTTCTTTCTTTTCTATTTTTCTATGTTTTCTTTTTTCTTTTCTGCACTTTCTATTTTTTCTTTCTATTCTCTTACTTTTTTAGTTTGTATTAGTTTTTATCTTTTTAATTGTAATGTTTAATAAAATTACTATAAAAAATTGATGGTTCATAGTGGAATAACGATGTTTTAATGAGGTGTTACTATGAAAAACAAATGAATATTTTAATGGTATTTTTCTATTAGATGGATTATATTTGTTTACTATTCATGTTTTAATTTGCTTTTCATTTTTGTTGTACTTTGTTTTTTCCTGCATGCATCATTTTAACCTATAAGCCATACCGAGTATTCTTTTTGAAAAGAAAAACAGAATATAAACTAAGTAAAGAATTAAAATAAGAGATGTGCTAGAGTGGACACCTATCTGAGGACTGAAGATCAGAGTATATACGTCATAAAAAAAGTTAGTAAACTATGTTACATTAATTTGAAAAGCTAAGTACACTGTTCTTTGTATTGTTTCTTTGAAATTGCAAGAGTTCACTATATCTAATTAGCTAAGCTAATCAAATATAAAAGCCATGGAAACAATATAATTCATCAGGAATGATGGCAAAACACTTACCAAGATTTTTAAAATTTTCCTGGATCCCACTCCATGTATTCTTTTCAATTATATTCTTAACAAGCCCCCATGGTTGTTTTCTGTATTTCACTTCTGAGGAAATCCTGCAACAAACAAGAATAAGGCTAACAACTGACTGGAATATAACTAAGATTATAGGAAAGATTGGCCTTTCACCCACTTTGAGAGCAATTTTTCAGTCTTGTCACTTGAAGCAAGAAGCTGTATACTACAAAGCATGATCACTAAGGTAACATCTTGAACATTCATGCTGAGAACTGAATGAGGAAATACAGAAAATACTTAGTCACTTCACAACTCTCTGTTGTAATGTAACTTGGGATGACAGGTGTGCAGCACACCCACAGAATTTTAGAGCTCCTATGGATCATATAGCCAATATTAGCTTGTTAAAAAAAGTCTACTAAAACTTTCGAAGGGGAAAAAATGAAACCAAAAAAAGTAGCAAATGTTTGTTTCTGTCAAGAGATCATTTTCCAGTCATCCAAGTGTACAAAAGAAACTCTGGCATTTCTATGCTACCTTCTTCTCCTCAACATATGAAATAGACATTCTGCAGAACCAGCACCAATTTTACCATGCTGAAAAAAGCTGCTCTTTTACTGTTTCCAATTTTCCTACTTTCATTAAATGAAATGTCTCACCGGAGTCTGCATTTTTGACTGGACATATGAGAGATAACATAACTGTACACAGTGTAGAAGTAATCGTGGTAAGGCACGTCATGCGTCACCACCTCTGTATCTACTCGATAAGACCGATCTTTGTGGCTTCGTTTATGCAGCACCTATTAAAGAAGTAGAGAAGGCCTCCTTTTTAAAATGACATTCAAAAAATAATTTTGATAATTATTGCACTGCAATAAATGTAGATCTGCTGAAAGAAAATATGCTTTTAAAATGATAACACTATATAGTTATGTAATAACCTAATGTGGCTTTTTCCAATCTGTTGCCTTCAGTGGAAATTGGACTTCAGTTTCTATAATCCAAGCCAACATACTGATCAGGAATTATGGGAATTGTTGCTCAAGGACAGCTGGTGAACATTGGTTTTGGGGAAAGCAAGTCTAGAATAAGAGTAATGATGCAATAATACATTTCACAATAAGTTATTCATTTGGTCATTCAAAACATTGTCCTTTAATCCATTTTAAAACAAAGATGGTACTAGGCAACAATTAAATAGATGTGTATATATTTAATTGTATATATATGTGTATATATTTAATTGTATATATATGTGTATATATATATGTTAAAATATGCCCAATTTCTATAAAATAGAGGCATTTTTATTGTTTTCTCCTGGTATTCTGTCAATGGTTGCAGGATATCACATATTTGCAATTTTTTCTTTTTGACACTTGATCTGCTGATCGGCATGAGCAGTGATGGGCTTGCTCAGCATGTCCACGTGACACCTATGCTCCAGAGTTTGCTACCCGGTGCAATTCAAGGTGCTGGCTATCACCTATAAAGCCCTACATAGCACAGAGTCCAGCTATTCATATTCTGTGGTTTCTGCTGGTCCAATACAATCTGACCCAATTGAGTTTTATACCTGTTTTTCTGTTGCAGTTGTGAATTTTCCAATAAGTGGATTGTTCAGCATAATCGTGTAAGTCAGGGTCCTCAGCTGATTCCCTCCATTATCTCTGTTCCAAGAAGTTGATACAGTATCTAAAGCCAAAGTATATATGGAATCATAGCTATTAATTTATACAGTATTCCTTAAACCGTGCATTTCGATCCATGCACGGGCAAAGTGAATTAAAATACGCAGTTACCATATAACATATGGCATGCAATAATGAGTTTTAAATCATTAATCCTGGAGTACATCATTCTAAAACTGGCATGAATCATTATGATGAAGAAATGAGATTGTGGCCATAAATTAGTGTGGGTCAAGTTTTCTCCTGTTTTTTTTTTCTTTTACTATGTATATTAAGATAAACTTGTGTTTTAACCACATCAAATTACAGCAGTAGCTAATTCCAGTGTGTGTTGTGGTGAGGCAGGGAAATATACAGCAAAAAGTATTTACACAAAAGTAAATATGTAAGCAGGGAAGAGAAGAGAAGAGAAGAGAAGAGAAGAGAAGAGAAGAGAAGAGAAGAGAAGAGAAGAGAAGAGAAGAGAAGAGAAGAGAAGAGAAGAGAAGAGAAGAGAAGAGAAGAGAAGAGGAGGTGTTTTTAACAGCAGCCGAGGATTTATTGCAATGCCTAAAAGAACTACTTCTTTTAGGGCATTCTTTTTGCCTGTGGCTACTGATAGGGCTTCTTGTAACAGGCTATTTTTATCTACATTGGAAAAAGTTCTAAAAGAAAGCATGGAATGCTTTCAATTTATTTAGAAAAGCATGTGAAACATTAATCATAGGAAAGGGTTTTAATTAATTAGAGTAAGATCAATCAGTGCAACAACAGTCCCGTATATGTATAGTGGTGCTCTGAAGTGTGACATTGTTGCTTTTGGCTGAACTGAAACATAATACAAAATAATGGTTAGTATTAATTGTTAGTCATGTGCGAAACATTTTGAATGAAAACTGTTTCAAACATAAAATGACCTGTTGTTTGGACACTCTTCTGCTTTCTCTGCTCAGGTGATCAGCACTCAATTTTATAAGTTCTATCTATAGTATGATAACCTATTATGGCCAGCTGTAGTTTGTCAATTCAGATACTGAATATAATTTGCAAAGAAATATCAAATTGTGATTTCAGATCCATATGTGTTGGCTGCCAAAAAACCATGACTTGTGAGCAAGTTTACATTCAGACAGTGACTGTGTTCAGATAATCACATCCTAGCTAAAAGATATGCATCTCTTTGCATGAAAAGGAAAACAAAGCCAAAATACTCCAATTAAAAGCACATTGCATGCAAATGTTCAGTTATGTCCAATGGCTTCCCCAAAAGCCAAGATATGAGCTAACTTTAAACCATAGGTTGTTTCAGAGTGATTATTAATAGAATCTCAGTTCAGATGTTATCCAGAAGATAACTTTGCTTATGATTTTTGCTTATCATCATTGCTTATGATTTTTCATTTGCTTGCCCACTGAAGCAAAGGGAGGAGCAAAAGAAGTGGCATATAGTTTCATGAAACCAGGCGAGATCCGATCATCTGAATGCAACCATGAAAAAAATGGGTCTGCATTATATCTGAACCCAGCCTTTGTACTGTATCAATTGCTTTTAACAAAATATTCATCTTGTTAAAAGAGAGACTAACATGTTTTTTCTCCAAAGTAAACAATACAAATTATAGTAGCTTACCTGTTATATTTCTAGTCCTGAGAAATCTCTGCATGAAATGGGAATTAGTGAAGAGCATTTCAAACATCCTATCTGCACCAATACGGAAAATGCGATTAATAAAGAGTTTTCCATGCAGATTGCTCTCAAGGATGGTTTCCTCAACTATGGGAAAAGAGTTTTAAAACAGGTTAAGAACTCTGTAACAGCTACTTCAGAAAAAATATACCCAAAAAGGATAAACATGAAAATGTCTGTGCTATTTAAAGAAGAGCAAAGATAGCATTACCAAATGTGGGTAATGGGTATAGTAGTTCCTCTTCCCAGCAACTTTCCTGATAAAAATTCCCTAAACAGAAATCCCCAAATACATTTTAGAAAATGCATTAAGCATTTATGGCAGTTCAGAATTAGAAGACTTAATGAAAAGTTGTCAGTTTACTGGCCTACAAAGTGTGAAGGATTCTAGAAATATACTCAGTCATATTTATTAAGGGCTTTAAAAAACATCCCCTGATGTTCAAGGTGGCAACAGGAGAAGGAAACATATAAACAAAACCTATAAAAGAATAATAAAATATACCATGAAACGTCATATTGGAGGAGGAGGAGGAGGAGGAGGAGGAGGAGAAGAAGAAGAAGAAGAAGAAGAAGAAGAAGAAGAAGAAGAAGAAGAAGAAGAAGAAGAAGAAGAAGAAGAAGAAGAAGAAGAAGAAGAAGGAGGTTATTTCATCAGCTAACCCATTTAATCTTAATTTATCATAGGACTGGAAAAGAAGGAAAATGGGTGAGTCCCAACTTGTTAGGTGTGGAAGGAAGATTCTTCATCATAAAAAAAATCACCACCACAGCAGTGTGATTCAGACTATGGTGCCAGTACAATAATGACTACTGAAATAATGCAACACAGAGAAATTGAGATGGTCATTTTTTTCTATAGTAACAATAGACAAATACTGCAACTTCCTAAAATAGCCGATAGAATAATTAGTAACATTGACCATATGATTAATACAAATGAAGATAATTCACAAGTCACATTCTTTACATGTTCTCCCTCTTCAAGTGCTACAGACTCATGTTTATTGCTTTAGGAATCTCACAAAAATTATACACCCACTGGTATTTGCAGAAATGGACAAATCCATTTTGGAATTATGAGTATACTAGAAAAGTAAAACAAAGAGTACTGTAGCATAAAATGTCTTATGTTCATAACAACCTGGTGCTTGTGTCACTGAAAGCTTTAGAGTTAGGGAAGATTTCTGTTCAGGGAAGTTCTGTGGGCTGTTACTGAAACTTCACTGTCTGTAGGGAGGTTTATGGCAGTACCATCCCTTTCTGTTTCACCATCACCATGTGTTGAATGGTGCTTCCCATCCATGGCTACTGCAAAGGTGTCATCAATATTATCACTGTGATTGGCATTGGAATAGCCAGGGATACTGGGGAGACAATTGATGCTGTATCTGCATCAGCTTTGTTTCTAGCACCGGTATATTGTGCACATAAACTAATGACATCATGCTGATATAAATGATGAAACAGTGATCATTGGCAGAGCATGATAATAGTTTTTGTTTGCCCAGTTATCAGATCTCTCTAATGATGTCTCACCACTTCAGACAATATTTCCCCATCCTTGTTTGTACAGGAGCTTTCCAAACTGACCCTGACCCCAAATTGTCTGCTTCTTTCACACCTGAGAGCAACAGACTAGGGTAGGAGAAACTGGATGATGAGCATTATATATGTAGCTCTATCCTCCAATCCCACATTATCACCTCAAGGTCTTCAGGATCTACTGCCCAAGGCAGCCATATCACTCAGCAGTTAGCCAGGTCTGCCCTTTTCTAGCAGGTTTACTGGCAGTAAGAAAACCAAGTACAGATTCTATAGATACAGTAGATGTTGCATATTTTCTTTTGTTACTGTAATTTGTACTATTAGGAACCATATTTATAGAATGGAACATTATTTACCTTCTTCATCGCTTTCTGAGGCACTGCTCTTCTCTTCAAGGAAATTCTTATTTAGATCCGAGGACTGTACTGAAACTTTGTGTGGTACAACTTCAGAGAGCTTCCTTTCTAAAGGACTCAAAGAATTCCTCCTGTCTTGCTTATCATAATGACATTCCTCTGGTTCAGCTTCCTAGTAAAAGAGAATATCATTCTCACAGCCATCATACTTATTTGGTAAAGAACTGTATCTCAGAAAGTAACATGACAATTCACAATCTCAGCCTTCCAAAAAGAAAATAAAAACTTCTAAATGCTTTTAAAACCACTTACAAACTCCTGAAAACACACATATACACACACCTATATATGTATTTCAAATATACATAATTCGTTAAAGGAATTGAACAAATGGGTTTCCAGAAATATGAATACTCCAAGACTCCATGCAATTTCCATGAGTCCTATTGAAATCAAAGGTTCACAGCAACTACTTTTGAAGTTTAGTTATTCCCAGTCTTTATCTATCCATTCAGATATGCAAAACAATAAACAAACAAAAAAGACCCCTAAACCAAAGTCATAAGCCTGTTTCTACCACACCATTTGTAGCTTTCTGAACTACATACAGTGCTAACATTTTGGCTGAGGAAAACTATGAACTATGATCCAGTAAGATCTCATTTCAGATTTTCTAACAACAGAGGAATTTCAGATTATGGACTAGATTCTATTTTGCCAAATCTATAATAACCTTTAATTTATAACAGGGATATTATGTTATTGTCTTAGCTGTACAGATTATTGAGACTGTATACCGGTTGTACCAAAACTCAGGCCCCATAAGTCAACCAAAATAAGTTTTATTATTTTACTGTATGTTACTGTACTTAGAAATGCTCAAAGCTCATGCATCAAATGAGTAGAGAGTGTTTAGAAGAAAATGACAACCAATTTAAACATTTAATGTACTTTATATAATAAATTTTCTATGGGGCTTGATGCTCGGTATATCATATATATACCGACACACACACGCCCCTATATCATATATATAGGGGTGTGTGTGTGTGTGTGTGTGTGTGTTTCAGTGGTATCAAATGCCAAGAAAAAAGCATTTCAAATTCGTGTTGGAGTGAAAGCAGTAATGATATTATATATAATGACAGAATTAGTTTTCTGAAACCTGTTGAGCAAAAATCTAAATTTCTAATTATATACAAATTATCACCATGCCATAATGTTGACTATTTTCACTATGTATTCACAATAACTAGAACTTGAGTCTACAAGAACATAATAATCCACTGCTTACTTATCTTCCATTTCTCATTTGATTTTGTAGGTTACTTTTTAAAAATTCACCGAACAAGAGCAAATGTATATGTTACAGTAAGATTCATTTCCCTTTCAAAAAGAAAACAATGGCCATAAGTAACTTGCCATCAAAAGTAACTATAAAAAAATAAATAGAATAACAAAAAAATTTTTTAGAAAATAAGTTCTATTAAACTCAGAAGGACTTATTTATGAACCAACAAGGATTCCACTGAAATACATCCAGAACGCTATGCTACCAGAGTTTGGATTCAGCTAAATTACAGCACAGTTCATTTAACAAAACTGAAAAATGCGAGAAATCCACTAGCAGAAAGAAGGCAATCTGTATTTTGGTAAACATATAGTTTGCCTTGCATTAAATTATTAATTTACTTGCTTATTATATTTTTATATTCAGTTATGATAAATTCTAAATATTTCACTCATTAGACTAAGGTGTATGTACGTACAAATCACAGCACAGCTCCTAATCTGTAAACTGGCAATTACATTTAAGAGAAAATGAAAACTTAAATATAGCTTACAGGATTAAAAAGTTTTTTTTTAATTTCAACAATAAAATGTCATATATTCATGTATAAGAATGTAAAACAAATTAGTAAATTAAATAATGTATTTATAGTGAGAAGGAATCCTTAATAAGCTTACTTCTAAAAGTGCATTTCCACTAAGAAATTCTGTCTCAACTTCAGTCTGAGCAATGGATTCTTGAACTACACCAACAGCTTTAGCTGGTTCCTTATCTCCAGATTCATCACTAAGGTTAGATCTATACAAAAATAGCAACAGAGTTAATTTACACTTATTCTAGAAGCATTTGTTAGTACAGTGATATATAGGTTTTAAAGCACAGATTGGAAAAAATATATATATTTAGTCCTTCTACCATCAAATGACCTCTTTTTTCTAACTCTAAGGAAGATTATTTTTATGGAACTTACCAAAAAGTAGTACCCTTGTATTACATAAAGATGAAAAATGCTATTTAGTTGCACTAATGGGAAAAAAAACCCCTTTGCTTATCTATAGTTTTATTTTCCCAAGTATCTTCTGTACACTTACTCACATCTAAGGGTAGACAATCATAGGAAGTTTCAAGGATAGCTTTCTCCAAACTAAGGCTCATCAGATATGATCTCTAGTTAGCAGTTATTGAATTTACCAATTTGGGATTGCAGAAGTTAAAGTCCGACCTATCTAGATGGTACTAGGTAGAACAAAGCCTAGGTAGAAGCTTGGTTTGAAAGTGAGCATTTCCCAGTCAATGCCTAAGCACGTACCAGTTGTTGCTAACTATGGTAAAGGCTTGGGGCAGGATACCAGGGAAATAGACCATGTGGCAAGGAGGTAGAAAGCATATGCAATTCTGCTGTAGACACAAAGCGTAATAGTTTATAGCTAAATGTATATATTTTGTGAATCTGTGAAAACTTCATTTTGTGGGTCAATAGTCATATTGAAAGAAGGACCACTGTGAGATTTGTTGGAGGAACAGACTTCAGAGAAGATGTTGACTCAATTCAGTATCTGATAAGGTCCAAGGTCTTAGTTTGCCATCAGCTCTGAAGGTTCATCACATACCTATTCAAGCAGACAAAAAGCCTATACAATCTGATCTCCTCTTACTCCTGGCAACACCACTGCGTGCAAGCAAGCATAGTGATACCAAATTTGTTGGGGTTACATGAAAAGAATCTTCTGTAAATATTCTATAAAAAGAATCTTCTGTATCTCACTGAATAATTTACATAGTAAAGAACATTTAAATATTACTGCTTCAGCATATAGTGACACCAAAGATAACTTTTCAGCAAGTTATGGATAACAAGCATTAGTATCTAAAATAGCCCTGACAGAATAAGTTATACCAAGTTTATATCATCAACAAAACACAATCTGCTAAAAAGCAAAAATACAGTCACAGGGGGATGATCTATAATATTTTCTTACCTTAATTGTCCATTCTCTTCAGATGATGAATAAATGCTTTCCATCTCTTCTGTATTCAAGCCAAGCTCGGAGCCATAGCTCTGGGTTACAAGCTGCCAGAATTCCTGTTTGGTTAATCTCTGGAAAACCAAAGATGTACATTAACAACAATGGCAAGCTGTTCATGATTTAAAATTATAGTCTAAATCAACAAATCATTGTATTAATCTAAAATCTAATCTGTTTCATAATAGTATTCGATAGATTAAAAATTAATACACACACAGAGCTATCATACTAACAAGTTTTTGGGCTGCCAGAATTACTCAGTTTAGCCATCCCAACAGACTATACCCCTCCCATCCCAATTCCTGAAATAACCCCCCCCCCCATTTTAACTATTCAGAACAGCTGCAACCTCTTAGCTGATGTTAGTTGTACAACAGGGCCACAATCACTAAGTCAGCTGTCTTTGGGTCAGAAGCTTCTCTCCTCAAATTTTAAAGAGGCCCTGATCAAAGAACTGTAGCAAAATAGCATGTGAAGCAGAATGACATAGACTCAGAGCTGTGGCTTCTCTAGATCAGCAATTTCAGAATATTCAACTGTTGTCCTAACCACTACTAGATTGGTTTCCTCTCTGCCTATCTTCTCAGGAGAACACCTGTATCCTGTGCTGTGGAATAAGAGAGAATACGTATTTGACCTTCTTCTGTAATTTTACATTTCTATCAAATTAGCTTTCAGTGGTCTGGTCTTGAGATTAAACATATCTAGCTCCTTCAATCCCTTTCCCAATACAGTACTTCATTTTGTTCTTTAATCACCCTCATTGCTATAATGGTATGTGGGAATGACCTTGGGAGACAGGGAGAAGAGATGCAGCCAAGGGAATGGTCAGATAAAAGGCAACTTAGTCCACAGGAGGAATGTGGATGGGGCAAGCAACTCAGAAGGGACTCTCCCTAGTTTCTTGAGCTGTAAAGGGGATGGAGGGAGAACTGTACTTTCAGATTTGCAAGATTCTGTTAATGTTACCTTGCAGTAAAGTAGAATTAGCTCATCTGGCCATGCTTCCTCCCTGGTCTACCTCACAAGACAATTGCCTGCCATTCCAATTTCTCTGAATCCTTCTAAAAACTTAAGATCCAGAACTGGAAACTGAGCTCAAGGTTGGATCTGACCAAAGTAGAATAAATATTATGACACTTTTGGTTCATATTTACTTTGTAATGTACTACTGTTCCAAGACCTTTTTCACAAATACCAATACCAAGCCAGTTATCCTACATGCTATAACTGTACATTTCATTTTAGCTTCCTACATGAAGAATTTTGCACTCGCCTCTGTTAAATATCATTCTGTTACTTTCAAGACAATTTCTCTAACCTGTGAAAGTTTTGAATTTTATTTTTCTCTTCTAAGATAGTTACCCAACCCAATTTTGTTCATCTGAAAAACTGATAAGGATTCCTTCCACCTATTCATCCAATTCATTAATAAAAATAGATGTTTAGAGGACCCGGAACTAATCCTTGGGATACCACATTTGATAAACTCTCTTGAATTTGATGAGGAAGTATTGATGAGCATTACTGAGTGCCGTTTTTGAGCCAGTGATATATTCACTTAATTGCCATGCCATCCAGCCTACACCTAACTAGCTTGCTAATCAGATTCCATGAGGTACTTGCCCAAATGCCTTGCTGAAGTCAATATGTATTATGTCAACAGCATTTCCACAATCTATTAAGGAAGTTACCTGATAAATAAAGACATAGGGTTAAGTTTGGCAAGTTTTTTTCCTACAAATTCATTCCACTTCATTAAATAATTTGGGGTTCCCTAATGACAAACAAGAAATCAGGGAAAGGGAAGTTGGATTTATTCTTCTTTCCAGCTTCATAGGAGAAGTAAAAAGCATACAGAATTGATGCTTTACTTGGGCTCCTTGCTAGTTTAATAGTAGCACTAAACCATAAGCCATCTCCATGTCCATCCAGTGAATTGTACCCTAATTAAATAATACTGAATATGCCATGAATGCCAATAGGTTATAAGAATTAAGATCTATTTGAACTTCCAGTGAGGATTTATGGAGAACTAGATGTCCCTGAAGGAGAGGGGAACAACATTGCGGCGGAGATTGGCAGCCAGACATTGAATTATGGTGGGCAAAATCTCTCTGGAAAAAGGAGATAAAGTGAGATTGTCCAAATGTACTCCAGAAAGCTGCTTCTCGTGAGTAGATTGGAGGAACTGAGGTTTTTGTGGTCAACTTGTGAGTCAAGCTTCTTAACTGCTTTATAGTTATTAGGAACCTTTGCAATGGCAAATTTTAGAGCACTGGGTGAATCTCTTTCAATTCTTAGTGAAAAAAGTTTTAAATACAGGTTTAGGCTTAAGGATTTTAAAAAAACAAATCTTTACTTTTAGAATCAATAACAAAAGGTGATTAGAATGTTGATTTTGGAAAGTCACAAATGGATTAAGGGTCCAGATGGATTTGAAATAAAATTTTGAAATTAATTATAAGCACTCTTCCTGTGGAAAAATACTGTTGTTCTGAGTTCTTAAAAAAAAAAAAAAAAAAGATAAGATGAGACTTTGAAGGTTGGACATTAGAGGGAACTGGAAGGAACTAAGGATTGCAATTAAAGGAGAAGAACACTTAAATTTGACTTATTAATACAGAAATCAAGCAAAATACTTTAACATCAGATGTATTAAAGGATATTTGTGAACAATGGACCCAGAAGTAAACTTTAAAAATGTTTGCCATTATAAATAGACTGTGTTTAAAAGATGTTATGGAAGAGGAACAAGTTTTACTGGACAAGACTGAGACTGATTTAAAAGTGGATTTAAAAATGACACGCTACAAGAATGATATGGAAAAAGATGCTACACTGGATATACAAATGAAATTGGCTGATGTCTTAACAATTAAAAGGGATATACAAATAACAAACCAAGAGAATGACCTGGAGAATTTTCCTATATTGGATATACAAAAGAGACTTGTTAAAGTTTTGAAGGATTTTGTGAGAAGAGAAAAAGAAAAAATGAAAAGATGTCAAGCTTTAGGACAGTATTTGAAGAGGTTAAAGCTCAAGATCATTAGAAGAAATATAAAGTTGGTTTATTTGATCAAGATTAAAATAGATATGTTGTTATCTCTGGTAACCATTAATGATTTTTGCTGACCAGGACTGAACGATGAGGCTTTAAAGATTTGTTTATAGATAAGAGATGAGATATGGGATGAAGAGACCATTTGTTGTATTTTAAGAGAAGGCAATAAGTTACTAAAATCGTTCATACTTGTGATGAAGGGGGAAGTCATTTCTTTATATATTTCTTTTCTTTTTCTTTACTATATTCTTATTTTTTCTTTCTTTTCTATTTTTCTTTCTATTTTTCCTTTTCTGCACTATTTTTTTCTTTTTATTCTTTTATCTTTTTAGTTTGTGCTAGTTCTTATCTTTTTATTGTAATGTTTAATAAAATTACTACGAAAAAAGAGTTAAGATCTGTTTGAAGAAGCATATACTTAGCAATTGTTTGAAGTGTACTTTCTTTATTATTCCCAAGGTTTGTCTTATGTTTTTACTATTGCAACGCAATCATATTACCAGCCATAAAATGATGAAAGCAGAGCAAGCACGCCATATAAATGACATGTAAGCAAAAATGCAATAAACACAGTATTACAATAAACCGGCTCTTAATAGAATTAGCAAGGAATTTTCAACAAATGAATGCTAATACAGGTGGACCTCATTATCTGCAGGTTTTAAGTATCCACGGTTGATAAATAAAGACCCAAACAAATTATCCATAGTAAATAGCTTAGGTAACTGCATTTTGGGGTTTGCAGTTTTGGTTCATGCATCATTTGGAGCACTCATAGCATTCCCCTTCAATTTCCTGGTGATCCCAGCAAACTGCTGCATTCTGATCTTATATTGTTGTCCTCTTTCTGCAACTTACTTCCCCATGGTGAAAACAAGTAAGTGCACAGGGCAGTTCTCTGCTGAGTAAAGTGGCAAATGATCACAGAAAATGTTGCCCTTTAGCAACAAGATGAAGCAGGTGAATCTTCCAGGATTCTGGAACTTAAGCCCCCAATTACCACAGGCTCAAACTCTTGTTATCTGCAGTTATATGGGGGGTTCCATTGTATGCTGGAGCAAAAATCTGCACAAATAATGGGATCCATTTGTAGTTTTTAATAATGGGGATTATTTTCCTGAAATGTAAAAAACTGTCTATCAGTCTTGGAATACAAGAATCATCAGAAATTGTGAAAAAGGCAACCTTGTATGCGGTAGTTAACAGTCTAATATAGAGATATTAAGCAGGACAAATAGGGGGCACTTTATAAACTATATATTGGCTTTTCCATTGCAGATGAAAAGTAGAAGAGCAATATAAGAAATAAAGACAGGATAAAATATTTTAAGTCTCTTCTGAATGGAAAGAGAAGCAGAAATACAAAAAGTAGAAACTGTACTCATAATTTTGCTGAACATACAATACATAAAGCCCCACCCGAATGCAGGTGGAGCAGGGTTTTTGTTGTGATGTGCTACATTCTTCCCCAACCTCATAGACCAAGGCAGCTATCTTTGCTTTGTTCTTACAGTATAAATAATGTGGCTAGCATTGCCACATTGCAACACAATACGAAGTGAAAAAGTGGTTTAGTTTTGCCTTAACATGATGTGTGGGAAAAAAACATGACTGCTATAAACCATGCTTTTAAGTTAGAATTACATGTGAATCAGGACAATATGGCTTATTCAATAAATCACAGTAAACCCAACAATAGCTTAATATATTAAATGAACCCAGTGGCAGCACTGCTATTATTCTACAAATACACTATGTAATTAATGTATGACACTTAAGAAGGAACATAGGCGGGTATGATACACCCAAGTCACTCCTTTACTCTTTCTAGTTTGTTAATGGCCATCAACAGGCAGTAGCGCTTCATGTTTCAAGCAGAGATTTCCCATTTGTATCTGGAGATGCTAAGAACTGAACCCAGAGCCTTCTGCATTCTAAGCACGCATCTCCTACTAGGCTACGGCCCACCTTTTAATGACTTTCTAGTTACAAACAAGCATCATCAGGAATCCATACCACTCATGCCAATCCTACACATTGAAACACTATGGCTGTGTTCATACAACTTACTTAACCTAATTATTTATCTAATCACTTTCTGGGTTGACACAATCACTGAACCATAAACTTATTAAATGTTCACCAAAAAAAAAAAAGTTAAAAGTAACTACAACTAATGTACAAATACAGCTGTTAGTAAAATGTTAGTTAAGCTTGATTAAGCCATACAGATTTTTTTTTCAACTCAAATAACAGTGATAATTGTAATAATATTAACAATGTTGTAATACAGTTAGAAAGAAAATCTATTGCGTCTAAAAAGATTATGATTTAAGAGCAACAGGTTTCTCATGTAAGCCTGAGATCCCTTTCTCCCCTCACATTTATTTACCTGCAGTCTTCTGCATGAAAAATGATCACATCCATTCATTTGCAGTCCCAAAGCACTTCATAGTGACACTCAGGAAGCTGGACACATCATCAGGACAAAGCTGACAAAGGTAACTTCAGGGTTGAAGTAACTTTCCGTCACTGGAAATCATCACTTCCTGAAGTGCCAGAATAACTCCTCCTCAAGCCATTTAACTGACAAAGCAAACTATAAGCCAGCAAGGTAGGTAAAATTTATTCTAAAATCACCTTTCCAGCACAGAAGATTTTATCAAATAGTGGCAAAAATCACAGGGGTGCCACTTAAAAAGAATCAAAACAAAACTTCTTCGTTTCTGAGGGAAAGGTGTTTTACCCCTGGCACTCCGAAACCTGTTGAAAAGTGGGCAGGTCTGATTTCAGTCCTGTAGGTGGTTCCTTGCACCAGCCCAGTTTCAGCTCCTCCCACCAAGGAAACAGATTAACTGTTTGTCTGTGAAACCACACAGGTTAAAATATCTAAAGATCTGTCAACTGAATCTTTTTGTCTCTTGCACAGATCACCTGAATATGCATAAGACTGAACCAATTCAGAGGGAAATTTCTTTTCTGCTCTCTTCCTAAGACCTGCATTAAGTTATTACAGCATCTCTGGGGAGTGATTTTAAGGTTGCTTGCATGCTAACGTTGCTATTAATTCCACTCAAAGCTGGTGAAGCGGTGCTTCATTGCAAGAGAACCCAGTCGACATTCCTGGGCATAGCCTCCTTATCAGATTTCTCTTTAACCCTTTTGCTAAGACGCACATAGATACCTGGCTCAGTAAGCTGTAACTTGGGGAGCGGAGAATGACACTTCATTGAAATGCTCAATGGGCCCCACACCTCTGGAAAAACAAACACCTCTTCTGAGTTTTCCCCTGAAACTGATCAGCAGTAACAAGAAGCCATTTGATGTGTCTGTCTTCCACCTTCCCATTTTCTTCCTGGATTGATGTATATTGTTGATTTTTTGTTTTTTGTTGTTTTCAATGTGTATTTGTTTACATTCTGCACTTGATAGCATTTGCTATAGAAATATTTTCTTTCATAAAACTGCTAACTCTGGAATGTGAAACCTTGTTCAGATCATGTTTTCACTGTTAAAACTTTTCATGGGAGGAAGAAGTGTATTCAAGCAGGTTTATTATAACCATGCACATCCTTAATTACCTGGAAACACACCTCTCTGAAATTTTCTGAAAGAAAATTGTCTTTTGTTATTTTTCAAGTATGAAAACGTTATGAATATATTAAAAATGCCATAGGTCGTGAAAATACAAAACAGCACAAAGTGTCTTAATTATTTATGCAATTCCATCTCTCTAAGTACGTTTTTTTTTTCTGCTTCAGCTGGTGTTTTTATGTAGTCTAACCTACTATTTTCCAAATATAAGCTAACACTATACACTGCATGCACAATTATTAGGCAAGTTGTATTTTTGAGGATGAATTTCATTATTGAACAACTACAGTGCTCTTGGTCAATCCAAAATGTTAATAAACCTAAAACCTGAATATTTAAGAAAGTAAAAGTGAGGTTTTGGCTTTTTTAGGAGCATATCTATGTGTGCACAATTATTGGGCAACTATTAGTGTAACTAATAGGGCAGAATTATTATGTAACTAAATGAAAAACGAAAATTCCCCCATCTCACTCGTTTATTTTCATCTGCTAAAGTGAGAATAATAAACAAACAACTCAAAATTTACAAATAAACATTTCTGACATTTCAAACAAAAAATCAGTGACCGATATAGCCACCCTTCTTTGCAATAACAGTCATAAGCCTTCCATTCATGGAGTCTGTCAGTGTCTTGATCTGTTGACGATCAGCTTTTTGTGCAGCAGCAACCACAGCCTCCCAGACACTGCTCAGAGAGGAGTACTGTTTTCCTTCACCCTAAATCTCCCATTTGAGAAGGGCCCACAAGTTCTCAATAGGGTTTAGGTCAGGTGAGGAAGGGGCCATGTCATTATTCTTTCATCTTTGAGGCCTTTATTGGCTAGCCACACAGTGGAGTACTGCGATGCATGCGATGGAACATTGTCCTGCATAAACATCATGGTCTTCTTGAAAGATTCAGACTTTTTCCATACCACTGCTTGAAGAACGTGTCTTCTAAAAACTGGCAGTAGGTTTGGGAGTTGATTTTGAGTCCATCATAAACCCAAAAAGGTCCAACTAGCTCATCTGTAATAATACCAGCCTATACCAGTACCCCACCTCCACCTTGCTGGCGTCTGAGTCGAAGTGGAGCTCTGTGCCCGTTACCGATCCAGCCACGGGCCCATCCATCTGGTCCGTCAAGAGTCACTCTCATCTCATCAGTCCATAAAACCTTTGAAAAATCTGTCTTCAGATATTTCTTGGCCCAGTCTTGCCGTTTCAACTTGTGTGTCTTGTTCAGTGGTGGTCGAATTTCAGCCTTCCTTACCTTGGCCATGTCTCTGAGCACTGAACACCTTGTACTTCTGGGCATTCCAGGTAGGTTGCAGTTCTGGAATATGACAGCACTGGAGGATAATGGGCTCCTGGTAGCTTCACGTTTGATTCTTCTCGAATCTTTGGCAGTTAATTTGCATCTTTTTTTTTCAACACGTTTCTTGCGACCCTGTTGACTATTTGCAACAAAACATTTGATGGTTCTGTGGTCACGCCCCGATATCTTAGCAATTTCAAGAGTGCTGCATCCCTCTGAAAGACTTTTTACAATTGTTGACTTTTCAGAGTCAATTAAATCTCTTTTTTGGCCCATTTTGCCAGAGGAAAAGAAGCTGCCTAATAATTATGCACACCTTGATATAGGGTGTTGATCTCCTTAGGCCACACCCTCCCTCATTACACCAATACACATCACCTGATATGCTTATATCCAATAAGCATTCAGGTTTATACAGCTTGGAGGTGGAAAATATGCATAAAAATGATGATATGGTCAAAATATTCACTTGCCTAATAATTGTGCCCACAGTGTAATAGTGACAATAACAACCTTTTTTAAACAGCTACATAACTGTCCTTCAGAACTCAAGGGAATCCAATGTGTAATGTATTTCAAATTCTAATCATTTCATGAGAAAATGGTTTGGGTGTTAATGGCATCTTTTCTTCAAAGCACGTGGCACTGATGCTGTTTCTTGTGCTTGTTTGTGTAGACTTAGCCTTAACATGAACCAATGTGAAGATGCAATCTTAAATGGCAGACTTCAGCGGGGACACTGTTTTAATCTTCCCTTCTTCATCAACGAATGCCCCATTTTTTAAATTTTTTAAATTTTTTTTGAAAGATAGGAAACAGTAGGTCCCTTTCACTTTCACTGGGAAAATTATTGACGCCAGCACGCTGGGAGCTTTTGCAACACAAGCATTATGTTGCTCACCCGGAAGTATTTAAAGAACAATAAATATTTTGCAAAAGTTAAGAGGAGTGAGGCAAAATTCTGTTTATTTAATAAGTGAATATCCTGGACCTCCTTCTACCTCATGTCAAACAATGGCAACAATATATACAAGTATAGTAATGCAATCTAAATATAGATGATATATTCAGGTGGAATGGATACAGTTACATATATATTACATACTTCAGCAACAGCCAGCATGCAGCCCATGGCTTGAACAGTAGATGTCCAAAAATGATTAAACGTTATGAGCAGAATCTTATGCACATCTACTTGGAAGTAATTTCCATCAAGTTCAAAGGTAAGCCCATTGTGCAGATATTAGGTGTACATAGGATTGCAGCCTATAAGTACCACCCAGATTTATCCAGAAATTAAGGACCCATTAAATGAAATTTGCTTCCAAATAAAAGTGGATTACATAATAAAAAAATCACTCTAAACATAGGACTATACCAGTTCTGAATATGGGTAGCAGTGATTCTTAAACTGTTTGACTCAATTACCCCCTTTCTCAGTCCTGAATACTGTCATTACCCACACCTCCACAGCCCCAAAACCGACTCTGTTGTTTTACACAAGCATCTCAACAATGACAATCCTAAACTGGATCCTCAACTGAGAAACAAGCAATTACAAATTGCTCAATGGCCCCTAGGATATGCCCAAATTATCCCCTTGGGGATAATTCCCTCCTCCACCAGGTTTAAGAACCACTGGGGTAGGGGATAATGTGTTTGAAGTCTTTTCTGGATTTGGAAAACTCTGCACATAAAAAGGTTTATTCAGGGAAAAGGTACCTTAACATTTTTTTCACTACTATATAGCTTTTATGTGAACAATCCTTCAAACCTGTGATCTTCCATACATAGAACACCATATGAAAAATGCACCCCCCCACCCTTTGGATCACAAAATTTGTTACTTAATTGCAATTGTTAATATGACAGAAGAGGAATGTTATTAAAAACATAACAAGAGTAACTATATTTAATTTTGATTGCAGGTAAATATAAATACATTTGATTTTTGATCTGGCCCCATCCACTACTTCTTTTGAACCTCTACCTCACCTAACCCAGAAAAGTTCTTCACTCATAACTTGTAGGTTGAAATAGTACACCTGATGGAAGGAGGAACATGTAATATTTCTGAATTTGGAGTTTAGGATCAGGATGAAAGTTTAGCTTATGGGTGCAAGCAGAGAAGGACAGAAGAGCTGCACTTTTTTTGACAAGTGGTGCTAGAAATTCTCCAGCTGGAAGCACTCTAAATCAACCTAAGATTATCTACATAAAAGTGATTAAAATCTACTTAGAACATTCTGTCCAGTTCACTCAGAGAGGTAGAGAGAGAGATGATAGAGGGCGGATGATAGATGTAAACCACACACACACACACACACACACACAAATTGGTCCTCATACGCTTTCCTTTTTCCTTGAACATAGGTCCTTGCAGAACCCAGCCAAATTGGCAAAGCAAGATAAGGTTCAAAATTTTCATACTAAAAAACATGTTATACATTGAAGCAATGAAAATTCTTAAACTGTCCAATGTTTTTGAAATAAACCTCTCTCCCCCTTGTTTTTGCAGATGTTAATTTGTGAATAAATTAAAACAAATGATGGGGAAATTCAAAGTGCTAGGCATCATCCTGCTACCTTCATATTTTTCCATGATTAGAAAGTTTTTACCTTTTGGGGTATGTCTAACTCAAAATATTTTTCAAATTAATATTCAGGCAAGTTTCATTTATTTCTAAAGTACACCAAGCTTGTAACCACCCCCACCCCCTTATTTATCCATCTATTATACAGTTCTGATTTTTCAATAATAAATTGTCATTATGCAAGAGAAAAAAAAGCTTTTTTTAAAAAATGAAAGGTGGTGTGAAATATCAGTACAAATTACCATTGTATAAATACTCATGATAAGGCAACAGATTCAACGGTATCTTACTGGTATGGTGTATATTAGATTAAAGCATCCAAAATAAGTCAAGACCTTAAAGATATTTCCCAGATACATAGGAACTTACCTTCTCCAACAATGCATTCTGCCATAATCGAAATATATTGAGATAGGTTCGGTCTCTGGCACTGAAGGAAGTGAAGAAAAACTGCAGAACAAAATGATAATTTTCATGGACAATACTGAAAGTAAACTAAAAGCCAGTCAACCCTATTTCAAAGAACAAGATGTCAAGCCAGGACCAACTGATTTTTAGAAGTCTCTAAGAAGGACTAAATTATACAGTAGGCAGCCATTTAAAATCCTATACATATTTAACTCAGAGATAAGTTTCATTACGTTCAATAAGGCTTACTATTATTTATTATTTGATCTGTTTTCTGCCTTTCTGGCCACAGGATATTTACTCCCAAGTGAATGGGTATACTCCAATTTTACATTCACACCTCCATAGAAGTATCAATAAACTTAATGGATTCATCAATTCTAAATGGATACATAAAAGATAACATAGCATATAGTCAAGTTTTAAGACGATTTACAAATACTCAACAATAGTATTTAAAAATTGGTAATTTTCCTCTCTAAGGTGCAAAATAATAAAGCATATTTTTTGGCTCTTACATGCACATGCCCACTCACATATTCTAAAAGCCTAGACACATTCCTGATTGACAGAGGAAGAGCCTCAATGCCAACCAGGGGCTCACACATTCCCAAATATTAGTTTAGGACAGCCTTCTCCAGCCTCCTAGATATATGGACTAGAACACTCTTCATAAGGCAGCATAACAATGGCCATGCCAAATTAGAGTAATGGGAACTGTAGAGCTATACCTTTGGAGGGCACTAAGATCGGAAAGAGAGCTAGTTTGGTGTAGCGGTTAAGGCACCAGGCTAGAACCCGGGATACTGTGAATTCTAGTCCTGCCTTAGACACAAAGCCAGCTGGGTGACCTTGGGTCATTTGTACTCTCTCAGCTCTAGGAAGGAGGCAAGGGCAAACCACTTCTGAAAACATTGCCAAGAAAACTTCAGGGACTAGTCCAGGCAAGCACCAGGAGTCAACACTGACTTGAAGGCAACAAACAAACAAACAAACAAAAACGGGGGGAGAAGCTGATGAGGCAGAAGGCAGGCAGGCAGGCAGGCAGGCAGGCAGGCAGGCAGGCAGGCAGGCAAATGGCTGCCTCATGAAATATCTTCACGAAATAGAGATACAAGTGAGAATACTGTACCTTCTCCCCTTCTGTAGCAATTTGGATAGCATTTGGAATAAGCCGAGCCGTCTTCTCTTTGGTCATGAAGGTTATGTCCTTCAAAGCGATAGAAATCTGAAGTTCAAAACACACATGAAATAAGCTATCTAAAACCTTACACTGAAACTACAGAAACATAACATGCTGAAACAAGTATAATTAAAACAATAATTTTCACATGATTTAATTTAATTCTGTATTACTACTCATATCAAAACCCATCCTTTAAAAAAATTGGAAGAGTAGAGCTAAAGACAACCTAAACTAGAGATTGTGCTTGTTTTCCTTCCTTATGAAAACTGTGCAATCTGAGATAAAATAGAAACCTTACCATAAAAATGCAGACTTAAATTCTTAATGTGGAAGGACTACCTGTACCAATACTCTGTATGTGTGCGTGTGTGTGTATGTGTGTACATGTGTATTTATGTGTACATACAGATATACACAATGTATTTTGGACACACGCACTTCTTAAAGCACACATGCCTTACCACAGTCTCCCATCTGAAGATGTTGCTGTAGAAACAGACCCAGTTTTCAGACAGATATAAGCGTCCTTGAAGGAGGATATCTTTTTGGAGGGCACAGGCATAATCTAAACAAGAAAAGCATGACATCTTTATAATATTTTAAAAGTGTAACCAAACACATAATTAAGCTCATCAGTAATTATTTTCATTAAGTATTTATTTGTTAGCTATTTTGTTAAACTAAACACATTTCCTATATTGCTTGTAACATTTTATTTTTTAACAGCTTCAATTACTTTTCATACACTAGACATTTTAACTATTTTAAAGAATGCAGAAAGTTAATGCTAATACGGAAACCTACCTGTTTGGCTCCTTGATGGAAAATGTTGAACTTACATTCTATCCCTGATCTTCATGCATATCTTAAAGCATATATTTAATGCTAGTCATTAGGCTAGGCTTAATTCTGTTAGTTCACTATATATGAAAAATGTCAGCTTAAAATCAAGGCTGCCTACAGACAAAAATAATTTTGAATGGGGATCCTATTATGGGAGCAAATTCATTGGACTTTATTATAGTGTGCAAACGTCTCTCTCATAACTAAGTTCAGGAGAAACTGGATTTCTTTCTAGCAAAAGGTGGGTGTGTACAGCTATAATTGACTCTAATGATGCCAAAAAGTTGACTTCACAAACTTTTCACTCCTTCCTAAATAAGTTTGTTTAAAGTATGTAATCCTCTCACCTTCTAGCAGCTATGAGTAATCCACCACCCCTAATTATTATCAGAAGCAATAAACTATACTTTAGAGTTAAGCTACTCCTCAAGAAAGTCCACTAAATCTGACAAGTATATTCATTTCAAGCAACTTTTTTCAGCTACATTAGAAAATACTATAAGTCTTCAGCCAAAAGAGAGCCTTTTTAATTACAACTTTCAACTTCTAAATTCTTACTGTGTTATTGTTTAAGTAAATACTGTAAAGAAGCAAAAATTAGTACACTGAAGCATGATACAAAGGATAAAGCCAAGAGATTAAGAATACAGGGAATAAGACAAGGACATGTAATGTACACTTGCTTGTATAATTTAAGTACAGTATGTATAAGAAATCCTTGTGTTGACGTTAGAGATATTCTGGGTGGGAACATGAATGTGTACATAGTTTTGGATGCAAAAAATACCATGTTGGCTGAAATTTGGAATGATTTGCAGTCAGAGATTATATAATGCAATTAGGAGCATTAATCTATCAAAGACCAAAGTAGTGGTGTTTGACAGAAAAATGGAGTGGACAACTGCAAATTATATCTAAATGGTGAAAAACTAAGCAAGTAGATGAATGTATGTTTCTGGGAATAATGTTTACTAAAGATGGGGAAGTGGATCAGTTTTAACATTTGCAAATGTCGGTAGAAACAGCATTAAGGGAAAACATTAGCCGAAGTTGATGCAATGGAAATGAGCTGCTGTGTAAAACAAAAAGAGATAAAATCAAGAATGAATTGGTGCTGAATGAAGATGGATTGAATACAAAAGTGAGTAAACCATGTGAAAACAAATTGTTGAAATAGTTTGGTAACACAGAGCAAAGGAAGATCCAGGTACAGGTGAAAGAGGGATACAACTGTTTCAAAAGGTATTTTTGAAGAAATATAGAAACATTTAGTTAGGAATCTCCAATTAGACCTTTTGATTTATTCTGATGCATGTATGCTAGTTAAACCTTCATTGCCTTTTGTCTATCTCTGTATAAACTGGGGAACAGAATACAGAGTATTATATTTGAATTATGTTGATGAATATAGCTTTACAGACTTTAAATAATATTTTTTCCTTGATAAGCTGTAATTCTGTAAAATCTGGAATCAAACAATAAAACCAGCAGTTTGTAGCAGACCAGCACCATCCTGTGGTCTGAGTGAAGCATTACACATTATTTTACATTTTGTGTGTACTTTAATTAAGTTGCAAGTTGTTGCCTCTCTCTGAGTCAATCAGATCTGAAAGTTTTTTCTTCTTTAACTTTGAATATCTGAAATGTGATATTTATCAAGAAGGCATTTACATAATAGACTTTTTCTAATTCTTTTATTAACAGCTGATTTTGTATCTCTCTTGTGAGATTGGCCCAAGCCTGGGGAGGAAATGGGCTGATACCCCTTGCCACATGCCTTGATACTACAGGGTCAGGAAGGAGCATTGTATAATTTCCTTTTTTTTTTTTTTAAACTACAGTTCATACTAATAATTATTTACCTAAAATTCTGTATTGGAAAGTTCAATGACATTTTACTGCCTTTGTCATTTTTCTTACCCACTACGAGCCTTTCCAAATCTGGCAGATGTGAGAATTGTTTCTTGAATTCTTCATTCCGATATTTGTAAGTAGAACTTGAGATCTGCAAAAATGAGAAATTCAAAAATATTTGTTTTGGGTGTTTTAGAAATATCAGAGACCCTTGCAGAAGACAATAATCAGAATGAATACAGTTAATATATTAATGAATTTTCTCATTAAGAACGAATCCAGCTTACCTTTGATTTACTGGAGACAGTGCTACATTCAGAGTACTGCCAGGAAGGGTTATAGAGATTATTTTGGAGCATGGATTTCTTAGTTGATAACTTACTGTTTTCCAATATCATCTATTTATAGGCTATTGAAACAATTTCTGAAAGAAGATCTAGAAAATAAGTTTCAAACATTGGTTCAGGCTGCTAATTGTTTTCTTAGTTGGCAAAGACAGCTAAGAGCATGCATTCAAACACACACACACACAGACGCAGGAAATAATCAATTTAGGTTTCCAATACTGCAGGAAAGATTATTTCACGATCAAATGCTATTTTATTCCTTTAGCAGACTGATTTAGCCATTTTCTTTGTGTAAAGGAAAGGTGTCTGCAGGCTCACATACTGCCCAGCCCAAGGCAATATAGGTAAAAATAAAAAATCTGGGGAGCTAGCATTCCATACTCTCAGATTTCTTGGCTCTTAATATTCCCTTTATACCACTGTGTCTTTTTTCAGTGAGCTGAATAAAAAGCCTTTTTTAAAAAAAAGGTGCATTTAAATAAGAAAGCAAAATAAAGTTATCTATTCTTATCTCAAGAAAAGATTGTGGAATGTGAGGTAGCTCAAATAAAGCTTTTGTTTTGTTAGAGACCAGAGATATACACTCTTGAGGGTAATCCACAAGTTGATTTTTCCATGCACAATAATTTTTGGTAAAGAAGCCATACAGAATGGAAGGACAATTAAATACTCTTAACATAGCTGCTCCAACAATTAAAAGGCAACCTTCTCATGCCTAACTATGAATGTTTCCATCCACTTCAAGTACAGATGAATGAAATTAAATAAAAAGATATATGATTGTATTCTCCCATCCTTATAAAATCATAGCCATACAGAAATGAGACCGGGTTGCCCCCCAACATCTGCCCTCCTGGTCATTTCTTCTGATCCTAATATAGGACACTCCCAAACTTCCACTGGCCGAAGAAGGGAAAAATACAAGCCTCTGTAATTCTGCTTGGAAAATAAATAACATCAGAAGAGAAATCAGTATCAAGCAAACTGTCCCTGCTCTACTTACTCCCAGGCTTAATATAATTTTCCTGGAAATAAAACGAAAACAACAGAATGAACACCGAAAGTAGGTTAGATTATGTATGTAATATTGCTGGCTGAAGATAACCGTGGGTAAGTCTCTCTGACATCACTACCACGGGAAGCTCTGCTGTAGCTCCCAAATACCCCAAATTGATATGTGCTGTAAGGGAACAGCACTGTTAACACCTGGATAGCAGCATCCAGAAGTATCCCATGGAGTCTGTAAAATGGCACCTCTCCCCCCCACCCCCAAATAATAAAAACACAGCCCCACAAAATTTCTTTTTGGCCATAGCAGAAGAAAACCTGTAACACATTCAAGACAGAAGCAGCAATATATAGCTGGGATAACCTGACTTTCTTTCCAGGTGTAAATCAAACTTCCTGTTTTTTAAAGATAAGCGTGCCACTCTTTGCAAAGACTATTAAACACATTTAAAGCAGGTCTAATGCTCTTCCAGAAAAACACCAGACATGGATATATAAGGAGCCTGCATAATCCCTGTATGGTGCTTTGCGAAGCCAGTAGGCATGTATCACATTTGTGTAGCTGCTCATCTCACATAGTGACTCTATCCTTCATACAGCCCCAGCCAAAATAGTCTTGAATGGCTGTGCCAAGTGATCTGAGGGAGGGGGCATGTCTGGAGCACCCAAAGGGGCCAAGTATGTCATTGCCAGCGTTGTAAATGAGACGTTTCAGGACATGCAGATAGTAAGGGTTGTGCTGGGAAAACTACCCTCTATTTTAAAACAGGAATGGCTAAAGATCAGTCCATGCTCCCTGTAGACAAGACATGTATTCTAAAAATGGTTAGCTAGATTTCTTTGTGCCATGGCTTGTGGAATACACGGATCAACTCAAGTCTAACTGAGCCTTGACTCAGTAATCTAGCTGCTGTGAAGAGTTGCAAGATAAGGCACTCCTGTACTCCTTGTACCGTGCACATATACAACCAAACGTCAACACAAATGGCATATACTTACCCATTAACCTTTATATCTTACTAGGTGACAAGAAAATACAGCCTTACTAACACTAGAATACAGTATTCTGTAGAGGGCCATTCTGTTGAGGGCTGCAGGGAATGCGGGCGGTGGGAGGATACTAAATGTGAAATATCACATTACTTCCTGACTTGGCCTCCATCTTAGTGATTCATGTTTAGTTTATATCATAGGTACAGTTAATTTCTTACCAATGTCGTTATTGCACATTATGGATGGGTCATGTGGTGCAGACTTACAAGTACTTGAAGGCTCATAAACTATATTTGCTATCAGTGTAGAAATTCTGGGATTGGTAGAAAAAAAACATATTCCCCAGCTACATGTCCCACACTTTATACTATTTCCATTTCAGATTTTCCAGTTTAGTGTTTCTATTAAGACTGTGCATGCTTAATGCTTGCTTAGCAACATCACAATCTAGAAGCATTTTTTTTTTTGCACTATTTACTCTGCATTAACATTTTAACGTATTTTACTCTTAATTCTAGATTTTAAATTGAATTGCTAATTTCCTTACCAGAATTTGGTGAATTTTTGTTGTTGTGCAAAGAATTTACTTGCTTACTTTAAATGTGTGTGCTGGTCTAAGGTCCAAAGACCAGTGGCTGGCTTTGAACCAATAAACAATTGTTTGGATCCTCTCCAGTTTGTTACTTGATGTGTTATTTTGCCACAACACTAGAAACAGTTGTGGAATATGATCTGTGTGTGTGTGTGTGTGTGTGTGTGTGTGTGTGCTTGATTTGCTGCATTTCTGATAATAAGGAGCCAAGAAAATTGCGCATGCTCAGCTAACAAAACTGCAAGACAATAAATATATGCAGCACCATAAGGAATGGGTTAGCTTAGACAAATGCACAGTTCTATGCAACAATGAATGTAATGTCCCTTGTACACACAAAAACTCCCTTAGGTAATTTTATCTCAAAAGAAAGAAAACAGCTCTACCCAACTTCTTCTTGTCTCTAAGCTTCCTCAGAGAACAGATCAGAAAGTTCTTCCACCTAGCTTTTACAGACAATTCTCGAAAACCCAATTGACAATATCCACTTTGAGTACAGCATCACATACTGTATGAGCAATGTGTTGACTGTCCTTGCAGCTCCTAAATGGAGAAATATTTTAGGCAAGCAGCCAAATGTTCCCAACTTTCTGGGAATGCTGCCCGAATACTATTGTTCCAAACCACAATTCCTGCCACAGTTTGCCTCAGGTTATCTCCTTCACCATAATCTCCTTCATCTCTAGCACAACCTGTCTATCTGGACATGAAATCAGGGTGCTCTGTACAGGGCATAGGGAATAGCTTTGAAGAACGGGAGGAAGAGATGCTACCAAGGCAATGAGCCCAGGCCAAGAAAGTAATGTGAATAAAGGTCTCAGACAAGCCCCTCCCCAGTTCATATGAAGATAAAGTAAGGGAAGGGGAAGCACATTCAGACTTGCAAGATTCTGTTACAACACCTGTTACAATAAAAGTAGTACTGACCTATATGGCATTGCTTTCTTAGTCTGGTTTTCTTGTTGGGCTGACCTGCTGCAATCATGTTTGCCACTACAACTTCCATAAACTCTCACTATTTATCAAGCTGGTGGGGGCTGGAACCCAGTGACAACTGGAGGACCATCTGTTTCTTGCATTTCATATATTGAACTGATTTGTAACTTTCCTCTTCTTCCCAATCACTAATGGAAAAGTGTTTCAAAAGTCCAACCTAGATGCTTTACTTACAGTCATTTTCCATGGCTCTTCGTTTCCCCAGAGCTGCTCTGGGGAGAGCAGTCTCCTAAGCAGAAGGTATTCTTCCTGTGGGCTACTGGCAGACAGAAGTCTGGACATTAGTGTGATTTGGTCTCCGTCTTTGGCCCAGCCTCCCTCTTACTTGTAGAGACTGGAGGAGAAAGATTTTGAAACAGTTCAATTAACTATGCACCACTTGGGCAAGCAAGAGTCTTTGCCTTCAATTTGACCAGGGAAAACAATGCTCAATGGAATCAGATACTTTTGTGTCATTAATTATTTTTCTAAGATGCAGATTAATGGATTAGTAATGCAGAAATGTTATTACTTCTTCACCCACTAGCAAGGAAGCAAAATAATTGACATTGCATTGTAAGATATGGGCTTCAGATGCTGAACAATATGAAGACAAGAAAGTGGGGGTCATACGTATGTAATAAAGGAGAAGGGGAACCTTCTTTTGTATGAATCTTTTTGCTTATTAAGATCCTCACCTGGGGTCTTGCTAAATGTCCCAAAGGCATCATAATAATTCCATTGGACCAAGAAGTGAATATTTTCAGTAGGTGCATCCAAATTTAGTAACCCTCTCATAGCAGAAGCCTACCATGCAAATGTATCAATAGTTCGGCTGCATTGTAAAATCCTCCCACTGTATAGTAAGCAATGTAAGCATTGGAATAGTTTTTGGAATAGTTTCTTTGAATGCTTTTTGATTGTTTATGCTTCCATTGCTCTTAATTTATATGGTCTGTTTTTATAGATTTTTTTTCATAGAATCATACAGTTGGAAAGGGCCAGGAAGGTCATCTAGTTCAACTCACTGTTCAGTGCAGGATCCACTACAGCATATCTAACAGAAGACCAGCCAGCCTCTGTTGAAGACATCTAGTGAAGAACTCACCACATCACATGGCAAGCAGGTTCCACTAGTTGACAGCGCGTAGAGTCAGGGTGTCTTACCTGAACCTCCTCTTTGTAGTTTTAACCCACTGGTTTTGATCTTGTCCTCTGAGGAAATAGAGGATAAGCACACTTCCTCTTCTGTATGTCAATCCTTCAGATACTTGAAGATTCATATCTCTCCTTAGCCATCTTTTCTATACTCAGATCTTTTAACTGTTCTTCACAGTGCTTGGTTTCAGACCCTTCATCTTGCTAGCCCTCCTCTGAACTTACTCCAATCTGATACTGTCCTTGTAGGCTGTGGTGCCTAGAACTGGATGCAATATTCCAAAGGGGGTCTGAACAAGGCAGAATTGACTGGAACAATTACTTCTTGTGATCTGGACTCTATGTTCCTGTTACTGCACCCCAAGATAGCATCTGCCTTTTTAGCAGCTGCATCGCACTGCTGGCTCATGTTTAACTTGTGGCCAACAAGGATTCTCATATTAAGAGAACTGGACTTAAAGACTCAAGCCAGCCTAGATCTTTTTGAACATTATATCTTCCATCTTCCTGCAGAGGAGAAAGGTAGCAGTGAAACCAAGCCCTCAATTTTGGAACTCATCTACTCTCTAGTTTTTCAGGGGAATCATTACCAAGTGTTCAGAAAATAACAGATGACAGCTATTTTATATGGAGGGGACTTGAATGAAAAGGCGGGGTCATTCACATTCTTATTTAAAAGTCTGTATGGAGCTACAGTTGCAAGAAAAAGTATGCGAACCTTTTGGAATTTCATGGTGTTCTGCATTAATTTGTCATAAAATGTGATCTGACCGTCATCTAAGTCAAGAGTATTGACAAATATAATGTGCCTAAAATAATAACACAAAAACAATTTTGATCCTTCATGTCTTTATTGAACACACTCATTCAACATTCAAAATGCTAGTGGAAAAAGTAAGTGAACCCTTGGAATCAATAACTGGTTGACTCCCCCTTGGCAGCAATAACCTCAACCAGGCGCTTCCTGTAGCTGTGGATCAGAGCTGCACATCGTTAAGGAGGGATTTTAGCCCATTCTTCCTGGTAGAACTGCTTTAGCTCTGTCATATTCTTTGGACGTCTCATGTGTATGGCTCTCTTCAAGTCATTCCATAGCATCTCTATTGGGTTGAGGTCTAGGCTCTGACTTGGCCACTCCAAAAGGTGGATTTTGTTTTTCTGAAGCCATTATGTTGTGGACTTGCTCCGGTGTTTTGGGTCATTGTCCTGTTGCATCACCCAACTTCTACAGAGTTTCACCTGACGTACAGACATTCTCACATTATCCTGAAGAATTTTTTTATACACTTGGGAATTCATCTTCCCCTCAATGACTGCAAGCTGGCCAGGCCCTGATGCAGCAAAGCAGGCCCAAATCATGATGTTTCCTCCACCATACTTTACGGTTGGGATGATGTTTTCATGATGATATGCAGTGCCCTTTTTATGCCAGATGTAGTGCTGCATGTTTTTTCCAAATAGTTCAGTCTTTGTTTCATCAGTCCACAAAACATTTTGCCAATACTGCTGTGGAGTGTCACTGTGCTCTTTTGCAAACTTCAGGTGTGCAGCAATGTTCTTTGTAGTAAGCAGCGGCTTCCTTCGTGGTGTGCTGCCATAGACACCCTGCTTGTTCAATGTTTTACGTACTGTAGACTCATGGACACGGATGTTAGCCAGGTCCAATGATGCCTTCAAATCTTTGGCTGTCACTCAGGGTTGTTTCTTTACCTTATTGATGAGTCTTCGTTGTGCTCTTGGGGTCATTTGGACTGGGTGCCCACTTCTTGGTAGAGTAGTCACAGTCCCAAAGTGTCTCCATTTGTAGATCATTTGCCTAATGGTAGACTGGTGAATTTCTAAGGTCTCTGAAATCACTTTGTAACCCTTTCCAGCTTTATGTAAATCAACAATTCTTGATCGTAGATCCTCTGAAAGCTCTTTTTGGTGAGGTATGGCTCACATAAGCATATTCTTCTTGTGCGGAGCAAACTCAAAAAGTTTGAGTGGTTTTTATCAGTCAATGTAGCTCTAGTCCACACCTCCAAGGCTTAACAAGACTCCAGGTATGCTAACACCTGACTCCAATTAGCTTTTTTGAGATCAACTCAAGGGTTCACATACTTTTTCCACTAGCACTATGAAGTTTTTATGGTTGTTCTCAATAAAGACATGAAGGATCAGAATTGTTTTTGTATTATTATTTTAGGCATATTATATTTGTTAATACTCTTGACTTAGATGGTGGTCAGATCACATTTTATGACAAATTAATGCAAAACACCATGAGATTCTACAAGGTTCACATACTTTTTCTTGCAACTGTATCTTGGAGGTATAAGATGTGGCAGGAAGACAATTTCAAGTAAATGAAAAATTCTAAAAACAAAGAGAAAATGCCTAAATGTATTCAACAAGAATCTTCTTTGGTAGCCAAGGACTTCTGTTTCTGGAGTCTCAAAATCTATCCTAAATGCAATTTACTCATAGCAGTTGGGTTCCCATATGCTAACTGAACATGGCAAGAGTACCAGTCAAGTATTTTGCATAATGGCCAGTTGCTTAAGGAAATTACAGAAACAAATTCTTCCAGATATGCAGACAATCTTTGTCCAGCTTCCCAAAACTGCTATATTTCTTTGCATGAGACAGAGATTATTCATCTCAAGCTCCAGGACCACGTGTGACTCTCAGATGCCTTTAATGCAAAGCCAGAAGCCCTCCAAAAACTTCTACTAAATTGTGTATGTTAAAATGACAGAAAGTGCTTGAATATATTGTATTAAGAACAGTGAAATTTAAGTTTAAATGCAAGTTAAATGAAGTTTTGTTTTGTCCTGAATTTGTGCTTTTTTTTTTTTTAATATGATCTCTGGCATACCATTCAATGGCCATGTATAATCCTCAGATCAAATAATAATGTGCATCTCTGGATAGGACATATATAATACAATTGAACTGAATACTGCTAGTCCAGGCTTCATTCAAAATGTTAGTGCTGGTCTTAAAGGCCTAGATAGCTTGCACTACAGTTTATCAAGGAATACTTCCTTCCATATGCATCTGTCTAAGCATATTAGTTCAGTTATTCAGCAGATTAAAAATATAATAAACAAATTTGCACCTTACCCAGCTATAAAGTTATTAAAGTTTTATCTACATTGGTATATACTTGTATGCAATCACTTTTCACCTTTTTAGGAAGATGATAAAAGGCATCTGAAAATAGCACTTTAAACATGATTCACCAAGTCTTAACAAGCTAATATTATACACAGTAGCACAGCTGTTATGACCACATAATCACACTTCCTCCATGATATAATTATGTGAAAAAAATCTCATTTGCTTTCCTTACTTTATTTGCACAATAAATCTCATAAAGCCTGTATTTTGTAAGGAATTTATAGGATTTTAAAAATATGGTTTTCTAAATATATAAATTGTTTTAAAATGTCGTTTCTGTAAATGGGACATGAGCAATAGTCCGGTGTCTAACTTAGCCATCTCAGCTGGTACAGACTGAATATGCTTGGATTTTGATTGTGCTTACAGCATACTGGCCCAAAGGGGTAAAACTGACCAGTTTTATATCATTATCATTGGCAGAGAATGCTGTATATGGGGTGGATCAAAATAAAGCCCCTAACCTAATTTACTCTTTCACTGTCTCACTTAAAAAGCTATGTGAAAGTTTTGATTGACTAAAGCCATGATGGGAGGCAGAAATCAATATTTATGGGCCCACCTGGTGCTAATTTCTTTTACCCTTTTTCTGCAATTCGTTTGTAAAATTGCTTACCCAAAGGGAATTGTGTAATGGGAGTGTATGTGTGAGAGAAAGTGCATGCACTGGTCCTGGATTGCTCCTTTTTCCTTTTTTTGAAGATAGAGACAACATTGCCCTCTCCAAGTCATCTGGTACTTTGCCAGTCCTCAGCATTTCTCAAAAAATAATAATAATAAAAAAAAGGTTGTGCCAGAAAATCAGCAAGTTCTTAGGAATGCAGTTCCTGGAGACTGGAACTCATATGAGGTAGACAGATATTCCCTGATAATATTTCTATGAAGTCGAGCTTGAAATCCAAGCTTTAAAATGCTCCTCTTCACAATCCCCTTACTCAGCAAAGTAAAGGCCCTTTCAAATCAAGCTGGACTCCTGCTAATGAACACAACCAGGCTGTGTTCTTAGCAACAGTACAGGGGTGGTTTGCAACTGCCTTCTGGGACATTTTCATGGCTTCTCAGTCTGGTCTAGATCCCTGGGGTTTCCTGGAGGACTCTCCTTAGCCAAACACGACCCTGCTTAGCTTCCCATCACAAACAAGGATGGTGGCATCTGGCACTGCTCTACATCATTAGCTCTTTTTTAAAATGCTCACCTTTAAAATCCTATCATTAAATTAAGAAGAATAGCTGTCTACCCAGTAACAGAATTAAAAACAAGGAGCGTTTAAAGCTCAGAGGATTTATAGCAGGTGAAACTAAAATCTTACCTTTCCCAATCTTTAAACATCCAGAAAAGCTAAATGTATACCAAGAGACATTTTAAACTGACTTCAAACATGTGTGTATCCTGTACAAATACAGTAGGCATGGAAAGTCCATACAGAAGTCCTCAGTGGGTCTTTCTGCTTTCCCATCATCCACTGAGAATATTCGGGGGGAAATGTCATGTCATATAGATAACTATTATTCTACAGTTTATTACTCCTAATATTGAATCAAATACCATGCATCCAGATAAACATTTATAATTTATACATTATAGATAGAGTATAGAATTTCTCAGGGCTCTTGCCGGTTATCATGCTTCATTAAACCACATCATAATTTTAGATCTTTATCAGACTCAAATTATCTAACATATCCACATACAAATAATATTGCCAAAAATGATGTATTTTCCATCTCCATAAAAAGTCCTGACATAAGTAGCAATATTAAAAGCTTCCTCCAAAATATAAGAAACAATAAAAGCAACACACAACCAGCAGAGAGAACAAACAATCAACACTGGATATTCATTACCACAGATAGAACACCCTCGTGAATACCTAGGTAAAAAAACAAATCTTAGCCAGGGTCGACATCAGAACTTTGGTAAATTGGTACCAGGTGCGCTTCTTGGGTGAAGTGAATTTCTGAGTTGGGATGCCCCTGCTGAGAAGGCTCTGTCCCATCCAATGTATTTCTAATGGCCTGACAATGAAGTGAATTCCCCTCCCTCATTTAAGAACAATGGCTGATACACAGAGTCATAAGATTTCACAGAACCTACCTTGAAAAGAGGAATGTGTCTTCTAAAAGCAAATCAGCAACAAATCCATGGAAGTGACCTTTCACAGCAAATATTCCACTACATAAACATGAGATATGTGCAGTGGTAGGCACGTCAGTGTTCTAGAGGCATGATCAGAAAATGCAAGAGTTCCGAATATATTGTTCTTTTTGAGGTTTTTTAACTGGATTGACCAGGATTGCTTTTAGGAGCAGCCATGCTTGCCATAAAACAACACATTGTTTGTAGCATTAGGAGCTGACTGCTTTTTATGTATGAGAATATGCTGTCAGAGATTAATAATGAACACTTATACATTCATTTTGAACCAATTGTAAGAACGTGCAGTAGTCAGCAGCTAATCACCTTGCAGATGTTATAGAAACACATAATTAGCATAGCATAAGATGAAAGAAATTGATAGTATGCTACAATTAGACTGAGTTTCAAAGGTTAATATTTTAAATGAGGAATGTTAGCACCTGATCTAACTCACGCTAGCCTGTTTCCTTCAGCTTGTTATCTTATGACCAGTCTAGTCATCAGCCACACTGTCAGAACACAGAAAAGAAAAGAAAAGAAAAGAAAAGAAAAGAAAAGAAAAGAAAAGAAAAGAAAAGAAAAGAAAAGAAAAGAAAAGAAAAATCATTCCTGATTATCCCTTGTCATCTCCTTTGGTCAGACTTTTTCCAACAAAGAAACCTCAATTATGTACACAGCCTGTCACAGAAGCTAAAAAGGGAGGGAGGGAGAAAAAAAGAGAAACATAGGAAGCATGGTTTGGTGGCTTGTATGAAGACCATAACCATGCTTCATGGTAATGGAGATAACATGGACAACAATTAAATATTTCTAGAAGTGTATGTTGTTTGCAGTGGAAACCATAAAAATATAATTGGCCTTCATCAAATAAATTATGAAACATCTTTTATTATTTAGATAATCAAAGTAATGATATATCATACCATAAACTTAGCCTCATCAACAAGGCACTTAAAAAAGCCTTCAGTCATAAAAGCACATACTTCATCAAGAAACTGTTTTCTAATTTTAGGCAAGATAAACCCTCCAAGTAGCCTCAGAAATGTATATAAAATTCTATTATGAAAATCCATATCTATCAGTTAGTAGATTTACAAGCATAGCCCTCCTAATCTCTAATTTAAACAAATAGTCATGGCAAATCAATGACAAGCCAAACTGTCTTCTGACTTGGGCTAAACCACAATAAGACAAGTCTCTAGGGAAGCAATTACAGTTTTATGGAAACCTTTAAGCACAGTCTGGCCTACCATGAGGACTTAATTAACAACTCTTGTTCTTCCTTTCACACTGTTATATTAGGTAGCTGAAAACAACATTCCCTACAGAATGTCTTCCTAGTATTTCATTCAAGAATCACTATTAGTAAACATGCAAAATTAAACAAATTTCTTATTATTCATTCTAAAGTTCACGTTGACTTCAAAAGATATAGCCAGTTTTTTCTGAGTCAGTAAATAAATTTTAAATTTTGAAAGTATGTCAGGGGCATTCTCACAAAATGGCTACCACAGTGGGCATGACTGGTCACAAAACATTCATTTATTTTAAAAAAATGTCTTCCCTGCTATATATGTATCCCACCACTCTTGTGTACCTTTGATTTTTCTAGGCAAAGCATGTCTTGCAAACATTTTTATTTTTAAAATAAGCTGATGGGTCCTATCATAGTGGGTCTCATAGCATTTTAGGGAAATAAATATTTGAGACTAACACATTGCAGTGTGGCGGCTTCCAATGTATTATTAAAAGAATCTTCAAAAAAATTACGTTGGTGGGCGGAGAGCTTGGTGAACACCAGGAAGGTATCTCCAAACAATCCTAGACGCCTGGGCAAGTACCCTGCTATCCCCTATAGCAGTGTTGTCCAAACTTGGCCACTTTAAGATGAGTGGACTTCAACTCATGCTGGCTGGGGAATTCTGGGAGTTGAAGTCCACTCATCTTAAAGTGGACAAGTTTGGACAACACTGCCCTATAGGAACTTGTCTTTTATTTTAAAAATACTGGTGGTCTCATGTGTACATGAAGGCTCAACATAGCTTAATTAAAATGCCCACCTGCCAGGAAAAAAGACAAAGATGAGAAGCTTCCATAGACGGGTGTTTTGTGACTACTACTCACTCTCCTTGGCATCCAGCATCATGATCTCAGAAGCCCAACTGTGCTACTAGACCTGAAAGTTTGCTTACCTGTACCTTCGATTCACAGAGTAAATTAGTTTTCACTGTTAGTCATCTCATTCCAGCCCAAGAGCAGCTGTGTGATGCTGAGAAACAAGCATGGGACTAAATCCCAAACCGCAGCTGATTCACTCCATCAATTCAGATAACTCACTTAACTACCGACTCAGATTTCCCATGCCCAGAGTATGATTAATAATTCAAAACTCTAATCAACGGATAGCTCAGATAATGCTTCTGTGCCTGGAGCAGTTCAACTGTTGTACAGCTAGAGCAACCAGATGCTGAGTATTTCATGGTTTATAAAAAGAAATATTTTTAAACTTGAGAGATTCTTGCCATCTTGCAAACGTAAATCATTCGGAAGTTACATTTCAAACTAAACCTGACAGAGTTAATATTTGCACAATTACCAATCATGAATATTTTTTCAAATGTAAATATCAGGGCTAGGAATGTTGAGTTAGGAGAAGGGATTTAACATGTTGCCCCTTAATCATGCATAAGATTATAGCCTATTCTGTACTTATAATAATCTATAAAAGGTCTTCAATTCTACCAAGTTTGATTAGGAGCTTTCAATAAAAGAATTTTGTCAACAGGTTTGTAAATGCTTAAGTTTATGAAACCTATTGAGTCACTTTTACCCAGTGCTTCTTAACATATTAAATAACTCCAAAGGATAGTTGCGGTCATATCACAGACACTATTCATTATGGCAAGACAGTTTAGTGGTATTGCCCCCATTTCCCCCTAGGCATAAAGTTTCTTTTTAGGGCTTGGATCTTTTAAAGCAAGTTTAGATTTTCCATTTTATTTCTCCCTGCTTAGTTGCTTTCGGTCTACAGACCCATCTATGCTACAACTGCATGCAGGAATATTCTTTGCCTTTCAAACATGCTTAGGCCACATTTCACGGCTAGCCACTTGTAATGGGGAGTATCTGGATGCACTGACTAGTGTTACTTAAAGATATAACTTTAGTTTGATGTCCTTATAAACATACACATCTAATCAATAAATGTGTTTCATTAGGATCATGATTAATCATAGTAGTACATCATGTAAGTTTATAGAACCCTCTCAAAGGTGAACCTCATCATAGACTTGAGATCTGGGAAGGTGCAGCTAACTAATCAGCTTCAGGGCTTTGTCTGCTGTCATCTCCAAAGGGGACCCAAGAAGCAGAAGGGACGTAACGTTTATTCTTTGCTTTGTATTATATTCCATAACTGAGAGCAGTTAATTTGCTTTGACTCTTTCAATACATTACTTTCACCTTCACTCTACTTGGGTATATACTGCCTCCAAATTCCAGAACTTGCTGTCTATGTTGGCAAAACACTCGCAATCACTATTAGGCAAGAATCATCATAGTTCCTGCAAACAAAAGTTATACTTGACCAATATAACTTTTGTTTGCAGGAGCTGTGATGATTCTTGCCTAGTAGTGATTGTTGTTCTGTGCAGATAATGGGACACATTTCTAAAGAGGCAAAGGCTTGACTCATGCTTTACTGTATTCCTAGTGACTATAGTTTCCCCAGCAACTTATGGAAGTAGCTGCCACTGCCTTCTTCCAGGATGTCGTTTTGATTTCCAGTCTAACTTTCAGGCTTGGGATGTCCTGATGGTGTCCCATCTAAATATTACAGGTAGTCCTTGTTTAGCAACCACAACTGGGATTGGCAACTTGGACATTAAGTGAAGTGGTTGCTAAGTGAAACTGCGACTGTGTTTATGATCTTCAGCTTTGCTTTACAGACCTGCAAAGGTCATAAATGTGAGGATTGGTCATAAAGTTACTTTTTCATCACTGTCGTAACAGCGAATGCTTGTTAAATGAGGCAGTTGTTAAATGAGGAATACCTGTAAACCTATCTGACCCTGCATAGATGTATGTGTAAAAAAAAAAGGCTCATTTTGCCACCTATAATACTTTCCAGCAATTTGTCTGAAACAGGTAGCATACTATGAATTTTGTAATTTCCTGGCTCCTCTCAAACACATAGGTGTATTCTATCTATATCTTGTTAATTCTGAACCTGCCAATCTTGGAATTTCGTATCTTGACAAATATATTTCTCTTAACTTCTCAAATGGCCTGTCCTTCCCACCCCAAAAATGTTCAGGTTTGGATATCTATCCAATAATTTTACAATGGAGATGAACACAAAGAATATGCCCACTTTTTTTTTGGAAATATCTACCTATTTCTTTAGTTAGAAATCTTTAGAAATTCCTTAAATCTTATGTTTTCTCTGTTTCAATACCTTCTTCTTGTTTGCTGCTTCAGAAATATTTAAAGGTCTATTTATCCTTTTGGCTGCAGAATTGCATTTTAAAGCTTTAGTATCTGAGGAACTACAGATAAAGTAGCTAATGCCATGATGTTGTGAGAGTGGGCAGGATCAAAATTAGCTGCCTTTTGAGGGTTGGGGTTTTTAATAAATGAAAGAGATCCTAAGGCCAATATGCTGTTAACTGCTTTGTTCTTCAGCTTAACATTTCTAGCAATATAATCCTTGTCTCCATATAGCTTTGACAGCATTTAGTCCCTTTTCTGTTCTCATCTGCCCATAACTTCCACTTAAATGGAAATTAATAACTTAGCAATTATTTATTTATTCATTCGTATAGCTGCCCTTCTCAGACAAGTGACTCTGGATGGCGAACAATTTTTTAGGTCCCTTAGCACCTGCTATTAAGTACTAAGTAACCTTTTAGGGTTTTTAAATATTCGGTGAAATTTTGTTTTGGTTTAAATAATCTTCAAACATCTTGGAGGGATCTGACCCTCTTAATTCTTCTTTTCAGTTTACTTGTATCTCACTGCCAGGGACATTTTGTTCTGAACTCTCTGTATCAGTTGTCTATAACTGTATACCCAGGGCTCACCTGACCATGATAACTTATATAGATATGGATCTCAATATTAAATAGTTGATTCTTCAATAATGTCATTCTCCTTAGTATGATTATTTCAAAATTAAATCTTAAGTTCAGTGGTGGGTGAATCATAGTGTGTTTAAGATTATAACCTCAGAATTAATGGGTACATTTATTTCAGGTATAAACTACAATTATCCATAAATTCAAGTGATCCAGAATGTAAGAATACCTACTCAGAAGTTAATTCCAATTCTTAGTAAGTATGCTAAAATGTGCAGCCTGAACATGTGAGCAAAAGCCACATTCAAGTGCAATATAAAAAACAAAGGTGAGTTAGTAGGAGAACAATACCTGAAACCTCTCATCTCTCCAGAAAATCCAACTTTAACAATGACTCAGTATGAAATATAACAGTGAGGTCATTCCTCAGTCACTCAACAAAGAGACACACTAAGTAATTATACATTTTCTCCAAGGCATAGGAAAAGATTGACTTAATTAAACAGCTATAGAACACATACACCCTTGAGTAAAAAAACTTCTACAAAATGGGGGTGGAAATGTGAATTTACCCAGAAGCTCCAGTCAGCACTCCAGTTATATGGAGATGTGGGCTGCATTTTCTCAGTGCACACACTAAGATTCTCTTCTGAATCCACCAGTAGTTGGCTGATGAGGCCATGGTCTACTTCATGAAGGGCCTGTGAACGAGGAATATAATATGCTGTTTTAGCAAGGCAAAGGTTAAAATCCAAAAGCCCTGAATAAAATGAGAGGAACAAAGAATAAGTATCCCATTCTCCCTAGGTTAGCGCATTTAAGAGGTTTTTCTCCTCCTGTTCAGTGCATAAGGAATGCATCTTTGTTTCTATTATTTTTGTGTATAAACAATAATCTGCTATGTTACATATTTTAATTGTTTTCCCCAATTGTTTATTTTCAATTTCAATTTATTTTTTTGGTACATGTTGAAAGGTTTTAGTAGCTGAGGGTATTATAAGTTTAATAAATAAAATAAATACCTGGGGAAATATGTTTTCCCATCAGCTTTTCTTTCCAGACAGCATTTTGATGGTTATTTTGGACAATCCAAAGCTTGTCCAAAGCTTAAAAGGGGCGTGGGTGTATCTACACACAATATTTTTACATCCCAAAGAAATGAGGCATTTTATGTTTACTAGTTAAGCTTACAAAATCTTTAGGACCAAAATATTCTAAACCACTTACCCCTCTACATTAAGATTATCTGACAACTGCAATCTGGCAAACTTCTGCATCTTTGACAAGGTGGGGCAGGCAGGAATTCAAGGCCCCAAACTCTTCCCATTCCCCACCTGGATGACAGGAAACCTGACCCTTCTAAAGGTATTATCGTTGCCTCTAGTTTGTTATGTTAAAGGTACAGAAGAGGGTGAACGGGAATCAAGGCAACGGCCAGCGGAACAAGAAAAGAAAAGGTTCGGCGATCCTAGCCAAGGGTGGAAAAAGCGATCGAGAAATAACTTTCCGCCTTTTTCTTTTAGGTCTCAAAAGTCTCTCCGCCACTTTTTCAGCAGCCATCACCGGGAAACCGAAACGCAGCAGCTGACAGGCGGCGACCGAGAAGACAAACGCACACTTTCAATCTCACATCCCCAAAGGTCATCAGTTGTTTTTATTTTACGTTAAATTTTAAATCCAGCTGCCCATAAAAGGGGGGGGGGAGAGAAAGGGACGTTTAGCGTCTCTTACCATGGAGAGAAGAAGGACTCAACCTGCGAGCGGACTCCCCTCAGCTTAAAGGGCCAGCAGCACCAAAGGAAGAGCGACCACGCGTGAGCTTCTCTCGGCGAGCCCTTCCGAAGACCAGCAGTTAGGCTCAGTTGCAAAGGAGGATTCATGGGCTCTGCTGGGGCGGCGTGACTTGTCCCTGATGAAAATAATCCCCGTGAAAATAATCTGGAAAGAATCGCCTCTCACCCAGCCAGGGGAGAAGGTACAGTACTGGGGGATATTTTCAGGGAGGCTGAACAGATAACAGAATTTAATCAGGAAGTCCTCCCTCTTTGATTTTAAAAAAGCAACGACACATAAGTGAACGTCTTTTTATCAGTGCATTTTTTTTTTTAAACTTTGTTTTTTCTGTCTTTTTGTACTAATTTGGGTCATCTTCCATCGTTTCCAACTGGTGAAACATAAAGCTGTTGTTTACGTAAACTTAAATGAAGCTGAGTTGCGACCACAGCAACAAGGCTAAGTCATTTTCTTTAGCAACAGCATGGAAATAGTTTGCCAATTGCCTTCTTCCTGTATGTTTTTTTGACCTTGCAGTCTGTTCTCCATCCCTGGAATAGTGTTTATGCTACTGAGTCAAATTTAACTTATTCAAAAATAAAAGTGAATTCTAGAGTGAAGTTTTCAACCCAGGTTGTTTGCATAGTGAAAAGAATATTCCTGCATGTTATTGACTTGTATAGCAAATTATATTTGCTCTCACACTACACTTAACCACAGTTAACTAAACAATTTACCATTAGTCATTTGTCATGGTCTGATCACTCTTTGATTGTTTTTTCAAGCAGGGAGGTGGGTTGCTCTGCTCTGAGTGATTTATGGTCTCTTTGGGTTCCAGAGGGAGTCCATGGTTTTCCTTGAGGATGTTGTGGGCAGTTCACTGAGGCCTTAGCGTTGGCCTGGAATGGGCAGGTGACAAAGGCCTTGGATTGGATTGTTCCCATGCAGCTTTTGCCTGTGTGTCAGTCCCAGGGGCTTCCTTGGTTCTCTGAGCAGCTCCAGGAGTTGAAACAATACAAGAGATCAATAGAAGCGAATATGTGTAGCTCGGGGTTGAACTGTGGAGTCTTTGGGGTTCTCTGAGCTTGGTTGTTCTCTTGCAAACATTTCATTACCTGGCTAGGTAACATCTTCAGTGCTAGAATGGAATGGGGTTTGCTCTCTGTTTATATATTGAGAGCAAACCCCATTCCATTCTAGCACTGAAGATGTTACCTAGCCAGGTAATGAAACATTTGCAAGAAAACAACCAAGCTCAGAGAACTCCAAGGACTCCATAATAGAAAAGATGCCTAGAGTGCCACTGGAGGAAGACAACAAGTGAATCCAACCCAGCATGTATAAGATGTGCCCATATTAGGGATTTCATTGTGGTGATAAAAGCAGCAAAACATAGCTGTTTTTCCATTCTCACTGCACCAACAGATAGCCATCCAGCTGTATTTTTAAGGTGATTCATCCATAGTACGGAGAGGCAGGCCATAGGACCATCTATTGGGTTTCTGTGAAGAATATTCTAGGCATCTAGAGTCCAGCTCTAGACCTGCTGAGTCTAGAGTTGGACTCAGACTCAGCAGGTCTGATTGAAATGATAGAAGAGCAGTCTTGCTTCACTAGCTGGGAAAAGTTTGACTCTGTAACTCCTGAGGAAGTAGACAAGATCCTCAAGACTGTAAGCTTGGCCACCTATTCCTTAGATCCATGTGCCCCTGGGTCACTGAAAGCCTCCCAGGTGGTTGGGCCCAGTGCATAGTGACAGCTTCTTTTAAGGAGGGTGTGGCATGTACCCTCAAGAAGCCACCACTGAACCCAATGGTTCTAGACAAATTTTGTCTAGGCTCGAACCTCTCCTTTTTGGTGAAGGTTGAAAAGAAAGTAGTCAGGCTGCAGCTTCAGACAGCCCTGGAGGAAATGGATTATTTAGACCCTTTTCAGCTGGGTTTCAGGCTGGGACATAATGTGGAGATGGTATTGACTGCACTTGTGGTGGTTTTCCTCCTTTCTCCATGGCCAGTTCTAGTCTGTATTGATAGGAGGGAAATGATAGAGTGCAAAGCCATTTTACCTCTTTTTGGAGTGCCACAGGACTTAATGTTCTCACCCCTCCTGTTTAACATCTACATGAGACTGCTGAGCAAGTTCATCCATTGGTTCAGAGGAATCATCAGTATGCCAATGATACTCAGGTGCATTTCCCAAATCCAGGCTGACCAAGGGATGCAACATCTTGTTCCAATGCCTGATGGCTGCTGGGGTTTGGATAGGGAGGAACAGACTCAGGTTCAACCCTAACAAGACCAAGTGACTGGGTGTTGGGTCCACCCAGATCTAGGGAATGTCCACCCTTAGTTCTGGGTGGGGTTGCACTTCCCCAGTCAGGGCTGATGTGCAATTTGGAATCCTTCTGGACTCTCAGCTCCTGTTCAAACAGCAGGTGGCAGCAGTGACAAGGAAGACCTTTGTAGAGATCCATCTGGTGTATCAGAAGTGCTCATTCTTGTACTGGGGAGCCTTCCTCATGATCACTCATGCCTTGCTGTACATGGGGCTGCCCTTGAAGACCATCCAGAAGCTGCAACTGGTCCAGAATGTGGCAGTGTGAGCAAGAACAGGCATACCTCAGTATGGTCATGTAACATCTCTGCATTGTGAACTATACTGGTTGCAATTCAAGATGCTGGTGATTAGCTATCAAGCCCTACATGGCATTCATTAAGCAATGTCAGCTCCCAGAAGTGTGCCTTTACTGTTGCAGTGCCTGCCCTCTGGAATTGTAATGGGTTGACAAGAACACATCCTCTAGAGATTTGAATAGCCCCTACTCTGCTCTCCTTCAAGCAAACCTTAAAGACTTGGCTCTTCCCCCAGGCCTCAAGCTATGTGTGGCTTTTTTGGGAAGGAGAGTGTGTGACATAGGCCATGGGTTGTTCCCTCCAGGTTAACCATTTTGCCTTCCTCAATTGTTTTGATATTGTTTTTATTGTTCTCCACCCAGAATTGCCTAGAGTTGGACAGCTTTACAAATATGATTTATAAATAAATAACTTTCCCTGAAAAGAAATTTAGCAGAGTATTTCAAAGACCACTTCTTCCCAGCATTAAGTGCTAATTATTCATTCCTGCAGCATTTTCTTCATATATGAGCTACAACCAAAAAAATAAAATAAAAAATTCGTGGTTCCAAACCACTCAGCTAGAGCAGGCTTCCGTAGCTTGGTGTCCCTAGACAGATAGAATGTCAACTTCCCAAATCCCAAGGCAGTGTAGGGATCTGTTGTCAGTAAGCTTTATTTTTGTAGCTTTTGGTGAAGTTTACTAATAATTAGACAAGGCATGGTGCTGAATTTGTATAGTTCAGTGCATCAGTCAGGTCTAGCTTAAGAGCAAGGATGTTACATAAATAATGTGATAACTGCTCTAAGACATAATGAGAACCTTAAAATAACAAACAGGTTTTTTAAAATATTAATAAATATTTTAATATTTAATATTTATACTTTGGGCATTTTTCTGCTCTCATTTTGTTCTCATTCTTTAAGGGGTTCCCCCCTCCTCGTCTGTGCATGCATTATGGCTAGAATATATTTATACAAAAGCTGATATTCACAGTTTTATCAGAAAATGTGCTGCCAGAAACTTCTCAAGTCATAAGACTCAGTGTCTGTGAATTAACTGAATTTAATAATAAACTGCAAATATAAATCTAGACCTGGAATACTGGCATTTGTTCAAACAGGGAAAACAAGGTTATAAAAACTAATATAAATTTCCAGTAAATGAAGTGCTGTTTCACCCATTATGCTGACCTAAATTCACAGCTAACCATAGGTTTCTGTGCACTGTACCAGAATAATTCACATTTCACACCATTCATAATGACCTCCCCTAGCCTTTACAGTATATAAAGCATAAGAAAGTATTGGTTTTAGGATAAAACTGGAATATGGTAAAGAGAGCTGTTTCTTCCCATGTTTACCATTTAAGTGCTTCAATCTTCATACACCAACATCACCCCAACACTTTTCTTCTTCAGGCTAGGAAAAGGTTGTATGGAGCAACTTTGCACATTCACAGAACTGACTGACATTAAATACATTTCAGTATATTGTAGTGGCTATATTTGTATGTTACCCTTAAACCTAGTGTAACACTGATTTCTGGAATCCAGGTTTCTGAGTTCCCATATCACATTCATCTGTAAATTCCCACAATGTGCTAGGCTAAAATGAAGAAAGGCTGAAAAGAAAAATGCAGATGGGCAATTGTTTGTAGAACACCAAAGAGAAATACTGTAAGAGCCTTTGGAGAATGTCAGAAGAGTATGAATTCCTGTATGTGACTTTCTATGTGTACAGCTTCAGCAGGTAATGGCAGCCCGGTATGTGGATTTTAAAACAAACTGTGTCTACTAGTCATTTCTTTGAAAAGTGCAGTGAGCTGAGCAAGAATGGCGAAAGAGAGAGAACAGCCATGACTTTGGACGGGTGAGGCAATCAGCTCAAGGGTACAATGGGACAAGTGAGTCAAGGATATAATGGAGTGAAAGGTGGGATCTGCTGTATGGTAAGTAGCCTTCCTCAATCCGAGCTCTTCAAAGATATGGGAACTACAACTCCCAGAATTCCCCAGCAGCATGAGGCCCAGGAATTTTGGCCATTGCCGTCCCAACCTGGCTGAAGAGCCCCAAAGGAAAGAGAGGGGCTGGGAGGCTGGCTGGGAAAGCTGGGGCTGCTGGTTCAGCAGAAGCTGGGCGCAGATAGTCTAACGGGAAGGCTCCCCAGCAGCAGCTTGTATTCAGGGCAGCACTGCAACGTTTTATTGCCTGGCCCCCTGAAGGCGCTGGACCTCAGTACCTGTCATGGGCGATCCGAAGACGCTCGACAGGCTGTGGGCATCTTGGGTTCAGAGTAATTCTCTGGGACTGGCTGCCAGAAGATGGCGCTGCTGCATCAACGTGGTCACAATAGGACCGCGTAGCACCATCAAGTGGCCGTTGGTGGTAGAAACAAGCGTCCCGCGCATCTGTTCCGTAACGATCCTGCGTCGCTTCCTCGCGCTGGAAAGTCTGGGGAGAGCCCTTATTTCTCCTCCACCCAGAAGAGAGCTCATTCTGAGTAAAGAGCGAGCGCGACCTGGGTTTTAGCTCAGTCGTAGGGGTTACTACGACAAAGGAGCATCTGGAATGGAAACCTTTAAAGAAACCCAGTAATAATATTTCACATCTACATAGGCTTCCGAGTGCACAAAGCACCCTCATACGTGCAGCAGGTTGACTGAGGTTGATCCTTGTCTAAAAGAAGGAAGAGGAATGACTGCTTAGACGCAGTAGTGGCTGACCCTGCTTAGTGCTCTTTTTTATTGTTAAATCAATATTTTATAGTTGAGTTGTGTATGCCTGGACAGTAATACATGCTCAGTTAATTTTTTCCTATTTTTTGAAATATAGTAGACATTTCCACTACTAAACAATGTTTATTCCTAAGTTATATAAGTAGTTATCTAGAGGATCCCTTTAAGGTCATTAAATTTAGAATCTAAAATGATCTAGTTGCACCACTGTTTGGTTGTAATCCTTATAAGAAACTTGTGAAGTTCAGTCAGTGGTGTTGTTCTCCTTAAGGCAGATGAGGAGATCAGGAACAGAGCTAGGCCGTTTTAGTTCTGGAGTAAATGGTCTTCTGAAAGCAGAGGGGGAGAGCAAAGGAATACAGCATTATTATATGGGAACAAGCACAAGGTGGCAGCACCAAGCTGACCTCAGCTGGTCTCAGGAGCCAAGGAAGGCCACACCAGGATACCACTTGGACTGAGATAACCTAGTAATACCACAGCTGTTGGTTAGACTGGAAAGGTGAAAGGCATGCTGGAAGAAGGCAGTGGCAGACCATTTTTGTAATGCCCAAAAAACTGAAGATCCACTGAAGATGTTACCTAGCCGGGTAACAGAACGTTTGCAAGAAAACAACCAAGTTCAGAGAACCCGAAGGACGCCGCAGCCCAAAAAACGGCATGGGTGAGTCTGTGAAGTCGCTAGCAATCGCATCTGACTCCGTTTGGTGCTGTAAAGAGAATATCTAGAGAAAAATTACAAAATAAGCATCTGTCACTGCAGATTTTTAAAAAATGCTATAATGAACTGCATCAATTTATTGATTCTTAGAATGCACCTGGATGCTCATGAAGTTGTTTTGCTGCACGCCCTGTCATCGGCTGCTCCTGGTTTATAGAAGAGGGTCTGATTAGTCATTCCCTCCTTCTGGATTTTAATCCTGAGGTCTACGATTAGTTGAGACTGAGGAGAAAAGGCTTGACCAGATCATGTAGTGTAGCTGAGTTCACCCAAACATGAGTAGGCCAAACTACGGATGTTTAGTCAGTAGCCTGCTATATTATGAAATTTCAGCCACTGTGGTTAGCTTATGGTTCAGTGTATTATGTCAGCTCAGGCAATTAGGTTAATTCAACAGATCATGATTCAGTTAATTATGTGTTAGGTTCCTAGCACAGCTAATGAGTCCATGATAAAGGCCACATGCGAAATTCACACTGTAGGCAATCTAGCAGAGGTAGTTCCCATTTAACAACTGCCTTGGACAGCAACCGTTCACAGTTACAGTGGTGATGCGAAAGGAACTTTGCAACCAATGCCTGCATTTACCACCTTTGCAGTGTCTCTCTCTCAGTCATGTGTTCACCATTACAGTCAGCTGGTATGAGTGGTCCTGTGCTTGACCTGGTTTTTTTTTTTTTTTCATTCCCCCCCCCTCCCTCCCCCCCCCCAATCACAGAGTGGAGAGATTGCCCAAAGAACTATCACTTCCTGAGCTGCTTTTCTCTGCACCACAGCATGTCTCTAAAAAGTGCTAAACTCAGGTTAACAAGCTCAATTCTGTGACCTTAATTAGTTAATTAGAACCCTCTGGCCAGCTTGTGCTGCTGCCTAACACTGACAAGACCCTAATCAGTTTCACACAAAAGGTTTTTGTTTGCCTTCTAAGCAAACAGCCAGTGCCAGCGCATTCCTTTCAATGTGTATTCCCCATTGTGTGCCTGCTTACTCTCTTGTAATCCCTTCCTCTCCAATGTATGTAAATACAAACATTAATTCTCTTCTTGCTAATTATCCTAACTCCAGGGTGATCATTCCAAAGGTTGGGGGAGTGAGAAAAGAGGCCTATAACATTTGCCCTTTTTACCCAGCTTCCTTGTGAGTGAAGTTTCCCTGCTGTTTGGGCTCACCTGCCTTTTTAGGTTCTTATCTTTCTGACACTGTAAAGCAAAGGAAAGCTGAAGTAAAATCATAAGCACAGTCACAGTCATGTGATTTTTCACTTAGTGACCACTTTGCTTAACAATTGGCTGGTCTCAATTGTGGTCACTAAACGAGGACTATCTGTACCTTGTAGATATTTTGGTTTATACTGTGCTACTCATAATGTCACCAGAATGGCTACGTTCCAAGATTTGGTCACCAAACTTATTATAGTTGGTCCTTCTGCTATAACTCTAAATTAAATTAGTTTTGTTGTGAATATGCATTTAAGGCTGTCATGGTGGTACCAAGTAGTATATTTGAGCAAACTAGAAAAGTCTTGTTGGTTAAAGCATGGTTCAAATCTCAGGTTAGAAACAGAAAATCACTGTTATTATTATGAACAATTTAGCATATGACATAATTATTGGTAGTGACCAGCCAATATGTGGGTAATTGATAGCTAAAGACATTACACTGCAGTACCAGGAAGAAGAAGAAGTAACAGAAGTTATTACAGGGCTTAAACTAAAAAGTTACAAAAGCATGTGGCAGAGGAAGTCTCCACAATTTTATCTTCCCACTACAAAACCCCATTATTCCTGGAAAGCAGCAGTATAAAAAGCACTAGCAGTGCTCTGTTTTTGTGAAAAAGGAAGGAATCCTATACTGCAGGGTTCCTCAACCTTGGCAACTTTAAGATGGGTGGACTTCAACCCCCAGAATTCCCCAGCCAGCCTTGGGAAGTTGAAGTCCACCCATCTTAAAGTTGCCAAGGTTGAGGAACCTTGCTATACTGTATGGAGTCAGAGAATGTCCTGGCAGTGGATAAAAAGTAAAGCAAATTGCAATTCCAAGTTTCAAATCAGACTTGCTGAAACTTATTTATGAAAATCCTTGCCACCGGCCGAATTTTAAATTACTAATCCAGAACAGTGTGCATATAATAGCACCTTGCATAGCAGTGCGGGGAGGTGAGGTTTGTCTCAAGGCAGCCTCGTAGTCATTATAAGTGCTGTCTGGTAATAAACAGATAATTTCTTCAGCAAATTAAGGAGTTGCTGCTGACTTCAAAATATATGCAAATAGTGACTGGCAAAGGATAGCTTCTATGGCCAAAAAGTTCTGTTCTACTATACAAATGTATTTTTGTAAGCTGGAAATAAACCTGAAGTACAGTATATAATATTTGAAATTATCTGCAGATTATAATATTAACACTTCAGGATACAATTTAAAAAACAGAATTTAATAGCTTTGCAATAGCCATGACACAATTTTGAGATTTTATCCAGAATGAGACAACCCCGGTTTCTTCTCCAACATAACCTCAATTTACTTCATAAGATACATAGCTAAATCCAGGGCTGAAATGCATGGAAATGTGTACTGATGTGCAAACATAAACCTGTCAAGAATTAGAGACTGTGTCTTCTAGGCCAAAATATATAACTTGCCAAATAGGCTTGAATTAACAACCATTTACTATAAAGGATGCGCTGGGGAGTGATTATATGCCATCTAGAGTATGAGCCCAGACATGGGGGCTGGTTGCAATTATTTGATGGTGAATAAAACACATTGTTAAAGCCCTGACACTGAAAACAAGTCCCAAGATTAAGCCACAACTGTTCCTTTGGGCAAAGACTCTTTAATTAGTTTTGGTCCTCACTGACAATATGCAAGTTTACTTGGGCTGTTTTCAAAACTCCGGCTGGACATAGGCAAAATTAATTTAATCAGGAAGACTGAAGTGAGTTCACCATCAGGAAGCAGAAAAATAATCAGGAATAAGATCTATTTTTTGAAATGTTTGCATCTCATTTTTCCTTCCAACCAAAATTAGTTTACCCTATATGCCCTATAGCAGTGTTTCTCAACCTTAGCAACTTTAAGATGGCTGGCTGGGGAATTCTGGGAGTTGAAGTCCACCCGACATAATAGCATCAGGAAATATGAATCACAGTTGTCTCATTTTAGGGGCACATAACCCATATTAATTCTCACAGTATAAATAATAACTAGAACAAATGTATTTTCTGAGGAATTTGGGGGACAAGGGGGTTTGAGAAGAGAGTAATTGAAAATCTGGTTGTCAAGTGCAAATTCTGGGTTTAGCCAGGAGACTGTTCTTAATGTATTCCCCACCTCTTGCGTGTTCTTCTCTGCAGCTTCCCTGACAGAGATTAGCGCTTTTTCAGGCAAGCAGCTTCAGCAAGTCCAAAAGTGGCAGTCCTTTAGGCAACTGAGTACTATGAAGTCAAAGCTGTGGTAACCTTAGTAAGTGTGACATTTGCTGGCAGAATGTGAGCTCCTATTCTTCTGCAACACCAACAAACAGACATACTTTTTTCTTTTGCCCATATGTTTGGGACAAAAGGCAAAAGGAGAATGGGTATATACTCAGCTGTGCATCAGGAGATCCCAAAATATTACCTCTGGGCAATGCCCTTTCTTCTGATCTCGCTCGTGTTAGGTAAGTAATTATTCTAGTGATTATTTTCTTTCACTTTGAGAAAGATGATAGTGGCATTTTCTTCTCCAATTGTTGCTTGTGATAAACTTAGGTGTTATTACTTTCCTGTGAGTAAGCTCCACTAAATATAGGGAGGTTAATTCTGAATACAATCAGGTGTTAAAAGTGTGTGAATCTGGGATCTTTATCCAATTGTCTCATAAATTAAAAGTTTACTTGAGCAGTGTAGAAAAGTTTTGGTGGACAACCTTTGTATTTCTCACCTCTTTATCGTATATTTTCTAGTTTTGCACTTGTTCATTTGTTTTTTGTAAAAAAAAATAGTCTGAAAACATAAAAGATGCTATAGTGCCATTTTTTAAAACAGAATTTAACGTTTTTCTATTTATGAAAAGGGACTGTGATTATTGCAGTATATCTACTTAAGCATAGAAAAGGGAAGATTTGGAGGCAAATTAGCCCACAGGATTTTATGCCTGTTCTAGGATATACCAGCTATAACATCTAATGGCAAAGCAGTTTTTTCACGCACCTAGCAGCATATGGAGACCTAGAAAAGTGATACAAAGGAGCAAGACAGGGTCCTTGTGTCCCTATATTAAGGAAATTCTGAGAGGTTTAGCTGTTTATCTAGGACTGAGAAAATATGCATCCTCTATTCAGCCACAGAGCATAGGAGCACTGATCTCCTTTGCATTTTGCAACACCAGCCCTATCATAAGGCAGAACAAGGCTACCTTAGGAAGTTGGTTTTGGATGTCATGAAAAAGCAGCTATTTGCCATTTCTTCTCTCAGTACTTTTATATCTGGGATTTTCTGTCTCAGCTGCCAAAATAATTTGGCTAGCCTTGAATAGTGTGCACTTTCACTGGTGGAGCTGATTGAGTATTCCCTGTTTTACTTCAAGCAAATATATATATTGAATTGGCTCTGGGCATTTTATCTTCAGATTAAATCCAGAAAAAAGTCCTTAATATAAAAGTAATGTTGTTAGAAGTTCTCTTTCACAGCACAGGCATATATTTTGTAAACATACATGCATACTAATGTAGAGCTGTCATTTCAGCTTTATTCATGTTTGTAATAAGTAACATTAAATATTTTACACATATCAAATTTCTGTACACTTTTCATTTACACAAGAGGTTTTCAGCTGCTGATAACAATCTAACTATAAATATTCAGCTACTACAGCAACAGTATTTGCTATATTGATATGCATGATGTTGCTTTAGTTACTTGAATTCTTAGTAAACTTGAGTCAGACTTGATTACTTGTCCCTATGTGGACACAGCCATGCAATTTTCTTGTCAACGGAACTCAAAGACTTGCCAATGCTTTTTTCTGTGATTTTGTTGACTTTCTTTCTAGCTTGCAGCTATGTATTCCTTTGTGGACTCCCATCCAAATACTAGGCAGATCAGAGCCTGTTTAACTTCTGGATGCAGACAAAGTGGGCCAGGGACTACCACCTCTACAGAAAGTGAATTTTTAGTATGGACATTATGGATTGACAGCGAGGACTACCTGCTACTACATCCCCCTCTTGCCTTGTAGTAGATGAATAGCTAGCTCTTTCATAATAAATAAAATAGCTGAAGACAACCATTTTTACTAGATAGTGCTGGTGATAGAGAAGCCTTTGCTACTGACTGTGTGTGATTTTTCAAAGTGAAGCATCTACTTCTGTGATGAATTAAAACCTTATACAGAGGAAGCTAAGAACTGGGAAGAGGGTCTGGGAGACTGGGAATCAAAGGAACAAAGAATGAAAAAGCTCCAATGGTAAATGAAGATAAAATAATCCCTACAAAGGGTGGCAAAGAAAAGAAACCAAGTAGAAAATAATAATGCCCATAGGAAATAAAAGTAAGAAAGAAAAAGCTGTGAGGAGGAAGGCAAGAGAAAATGGGAGAGGTCGGGAGGTTAATCAAAAGATAGGGCAGCTAAAGGAAACAGTAAGCACTGTTTGGAAATCAAGAACGTGAGAAAAATAAATATTTGTTTTCTCCTTTTCTCACAATATTAGAAACTGAAATAATTCACTAGAGCTAAATGCAGGGAGTTTCTGGACTGAAGAACAAAAAAAACTTTGTGTGGAGTTTGCTGCCTTTAAATGTGGATACAGACACCAGTTTAGATGACTTTCAAAGACCAGACTGGACTAGACAAATTGACATAGGAAGAGCCTTTCAGTGTCTATTAGCCTTGATGGCAGTGTAATGTAGTATCTCATGAATCACAGGAAGCAAGCTTTTAAAAAATGCTATGAAGGAACAACCCTCATGGCCTGCGTGTGTGTTTTCTGGATGCACTTGGATGAATACTGGGCTAAATGAGCCCCTGGACTGATCCAGCACAGCTTTTCTTATATTCAGATATGATGTGCAGCTGGTCAAAACTTCCTAGAGCTGAGAGGAAGAGCTGTGCACCAAGGATAAAAAATAACAGGCAAGGGAGGAAAACATGGTAACTGCATCTAAAATCTGACAAAGGAATTCTGTCACTTATAACCACAGCCTTGGATCAGACACTTCTAAGTGAGTGACTGAGTGCCAAAAAGCAGAAGCAGCAGCAATAGTAGCAGGGCAAATTTTCCTGTAACCCATTCTGGAATCATGTATGTATATATAGTAAATACTATCATATCATTGTATGTACCACAGATGAAAATAGGACCCCACTTGCATGCTTATATTTATAGGAGATGGACAATAGAAATAAATACCCCTGGACTAGTGACCTTTTGCAATATTAAAAGCCAACCCTGCATTGTGACCTTTACGATGAAGCCCCGAGAGAATGAGCTGGAATATGATATGACAGATGTGAATCACAAGCTTCCTCCAATGCTTAACACACACACAAACAAACGGACACACTTCAAACAAGTTCTGATATTTCAATATAATCAGAACTGGCATTGATTTAACTATTAGAAGGGCATAATCAATATACGGTTATGATCAGGCATCACTTCTATATTTAAAAATAGTATCTTTATATGCACAATCAACAGATATAATATCACTGTAAAACTGAGACCCAATCGTATATGTAAATTTGTTCTTACAGCATAGCACAATGACAACAAATTCGATAGAAGAGCTAAAATCTCTTCCAGAGTTAAAATATTTAATGTTAAGAGATCTCCCTTATCTGGTGTTGAATTTGGGGAAACTTTTCAAAGATTTCATCCCCATTCTAAGACCAATGATGTCTGAGGTTTTTACAGCAATTCCCATTGCGTTTATTCCAATTAGGCAGGAAGTGAAAAAAGTACAACTGTCAGTTTTCTGCTTTAATTACATTTATGCATAATTAAGGTACTGAAGTATTGATAGTGGGAAGATAGATATATCCTGGGAAGCACATCTGCCTGCTGTTCATGGGGTCATATTCCCCTGTAGGTATGAGATCTTCAGGATTTTGGAGCCAGTATACCTTTTGGATTCTTCATGGGGTACCTACATCCAGGAGTACTTTTAATCTGCTGATGAACTGTCTGGGCCCCTTCCTGTTGAATGATCTATGCACAGTCATCCCTGGACTGGTAATTTTCTTTATCACAGGCTGCAATGTACTATCCTGAAAAGTTTATATTGCAGCAGCTCATTTATTATAAGGGGTGCCAACCAGGATTCTATAAGTTTTGCATTAGCCAGTCTAAATTAATTACATATCTGCTGTTTGAGTTGTTGACTGTGATCTTCAAAACCAGGGGTGGCTGGCAATCTTTTTGTATCGCATTTCTCCTTTGTATCCAGAAGAGCCACATTAAAACAAAAACAAAAAACAAGTGGATTGCTACCAAGTTTGAAGCGGGAAAACATATCTTGAGGATCCTTTCCAGCTGACCGGTTGCTTCCCCCCCTTCTCCATAATTGTCTCCCCTTTCTCCATCCATCATTTCCTCCTCACTCACCTGCCCTACCCTCACTACATCTTCCTCATCCTCCCAGTGCCAGCACCCACTCCTCATCCCCTGTCACTTTGCCCTGTTCCATACTGTTTTGTCTTGCCTCCTTCCTCGGCCACTTCGACTGCCACCATCTCCTCTTTCTCACTTGTGATCTGCAAAGAAAGTGCTTTTCTTCTTCTTTCACACACTGCCGGTTCGCATCAGAGGCAGCTTCAAGCTGGCCAGAACAGCCTTGTGTGGGAGCGATTAGAGTGGCAAGCCATGTGCAGAGGATCCTTCTAGAGATCCTGGTCCTGGTCTCAGGATTCAGCCCTAGCTATGCAAAGCAGGACCAGACCAGAAAGGAGAGTGACAAGCCAGATCTGAAGTTCCTAGCAACTACATCCAAGCCTTCAACAGAATCAGCAGGAAAAAAAACTGGGGGGGATTAAATGTTTCTATAACATGCTGCCAAATATGAGTAGTGGAAGGGACTTTGGGATGCACAGAAGCATGAAGGAACACACATAACTTGTGGGATATAAGTTGCCCACCCTCATTTAAAACCCTCCATGGCTTAGAGAATGAAACAATAGTAGTAAGAAAAACAGAATGGATTTCAGACCATTAACACTCACCCTCAGTTTTCCATCTGCAAAATGAAGAAATATGTACTGTACAGTTTATGTGGAAATGGCAGAGTCAAGGGAAGGTAAATGTTGTAATGTACTTGAAATCATAAGGATAAGTGAAATGGTATCCCTATAATATTTTATACATAACAGCATGTGAAGTAATAATTCTAAGTACAGTAAAAATAAATATTAGGTTAAACATACCTTATGAAAGGCACTTCATATTAATTATGGAACAGATAGACTGAGATGCCCAGCTGGCATTGCATTAAAGCATAAGATGCAGTTTTCATATCAAAAATCTATGTTGTATTCACTGAACCTTTATTCCTTCCTTTTGTGTTGTTCAGAATGTCATGTCTTGAACTGCACCTGTTTTGCAAGCTACCAAAAACGGCTGCATATCTTCTATCTGCTTCAGGGAAAATGATTCTGTAAACATAAAACCCTAATCAAAGGTCATTATGTTGAAATGAAGTTGCTGGATATTAACGATCATTTGAAAGCTTAAGAAAAATATTGCAATAAGTATGTGCATGGGTCTATCAAGCTGCTGTTTTATACATAGAGATATACACATATGCACACACAAACACATATATACATAGACACATACAAACATTGGGCATGTACAAAATTATAATGTAAATAAAGTTGTGCTGAGTCACACCATAGATTAATATTCAGGGCAGTGCTGTTGCTCTGATCAAATTTGAATTTCTCACTATCCTACTTAAAAAAAAATTAAGTCACAAGATTCATTAACTGAGTGTGTTACTTCTTATTTGATTCTGTTAATATAGGAGGCATTTGGAAGAAACTATTTTAAGAAGTTTCTTTTTCAGGCCATGAAGTTTCCTTCCTGCCACATTACTCCTACCTACCTTCACATACAAACACTGAATTTGCAAGAGACTGACAAAAATAAAAGTGAATTGGTAATTTAGAACAAACCTTACTAGCAAGGCTACAGTGAATTATGCAGATGTTCCCTCATGGTTCTTGATTGCACCCATTTGTAGAATACCAATTTAAAAAGTTGCTGTGGTGCAGATGGTGGCCTATTCCAGATGGAGTGCAGTTTCAACATTAAATTGAAATTAATCACCCTCTGCAACTCTTACAGTGATTGGTGGAATATGTCGTGTACACAGTAACTAAGAAGACTATCATTTGAGAGCAACAGGTCTAGGAAGAATAGGAATCAGCAAAGGGACAGCAAATTTTATGTCAGGATAGTTTTCTGCTGGTTAGGAGTAGATGGATACTATTTCAAATGACCCATGAAAATGTGCTTTTACTCCAAATAGCCTGCTCAAATTCTGCTTCATTTAAATTGTGCAGTCAAAAGTCTTGCGTAACAATATGGTTGGTTGTCTGGAAATGCCCTGAGGTTCTTTCCTGCCAAATGCTAAAGATATAGCTTAGATTTAAATTTGAAACATACTTCTCTCCCAGATACTTATAGTGTAAATCTCCCTTTCTCATCCTTTCATTTCCTGATTTTTCTAATCCACTCTGAAGCAGATCTTCCACTGAACCCCTAAATAATCCCCTATATAATCAAATCACCCCATTTACAAAAGGTAACTCCCCCCCCCCGCCAGACACACGTGGCTTTGCTGGCTGGGAATTATGGAAATGGCACATATGGGAGTTCCATATGTGCCATTTGAAGAAGACTGTCCTAGAATATTGTCACATTCTGAAAGAGTCCAAAATGTTGATGTGTCTTTCTATCTTTGCAGTGCTTTATGCTGGTGTTTCTAATGCCACACAGGAGAATGCAGCCACTTCAAGCAATTCCTCTCCCCACCCTACAGAGCTTTGGATGAAGACAATGACTTCTGAGCCATGGCAAGCATTTTTGTCTCAGACTCCAGAAAAAGAGAAAGCCAAGGAAGGTGAAACAGTGGTCTTTGGATGCCTGTACCACAGTTCCCAAGGTTCATCTTTGAATAATCTCACAGTGAAGTGGTATAAGCGGGATGGAAAAGGACAGAAGGATATCATGGAAAATAATGTCACTGTCCTGGAAAACAACACTAGAATTTTCATGGTTGGGAATTTATCAGAAGGTGATGCTTCACTGACTATCTTAAAAGTGACAGCCAGTGATCATGGCACTTATTACTGCCAAGTGATCCTTTCCAATGGTGATGTGGTAACAGGCGATGGCACAAAACTTAGAATCCAGAGAACACTAGGTAAAGTTTTGTTCTGCTTTTTTTCCCCCTTTGTAATGCTTTCAGAGATTTTCTAGAATGCTTGCAGCTAGACTATCAGTTAAAGAGCATTGTGACCCCCCCTCCTCCTCCACCTCCTCCTCCTTTCTTCCACAATGATGGCCTAATAAAAGCCTTTTCTGGAAGCACCCTGAGGGGTGCTGTAAAAAGTAAGCCACTTGGATTAAAGATGATCATAGTCTGAGAATACTTGTTTAATCATGGTTTCTTAAATAAGCTAGTTTCACAAAGCACACTAAGCCATAAAAACATGGTTTACAAATTACATTTAGAGGGTGTACATACATTAAACCATATAAAATAAATCACAATGTGTGAGTCTAGCCATTACACTAGAACAATCAGATCTGGGCTGCAAAGATCTGTTATGCCATTAGATGAATAGAATAGAAAATACCAGCAAATTTGAGTAACATTTATTTGTTCCAGAACAAAGTGTCTAGGGTGTTACAATGAATAAACAATAAAACAATGCAAATGCAAAACTGAAAACCATGTAAGCTCTACTTTGGGTTGCCTTTGAAGATGTCACAGAAGCTTCAGTCTATTCAAAGTGCAGCAGCCTGTCTGGTGGTAGCAGATTTAATCACATAACTAACGCTGTGGTCATTGTGCTGGCTGCTGGTTTGCCCTAGGTCACATTCAAAGTGCTGTTTTTTACTTTTAATACCCTGAATGACGTGGTTTCCATGTATTTGTAGGACCATCCCTCCTGAAAAGATTTGGAGTTCTTGAAAGCTTTGCTGAGGGTCCTCACCCCATGTGAGGTAAAGGGGCAGGGGCTTGGATGGCTGGCCTTAGTGGCTGCCCCCTACTCTGGAATATCTTGTCTCCTGAGTAATGGAAGCCCTTGGACTTACTTACGATGCGGCTATTCCACAGAGGGTTTGGATCCTAATGGGGTATAGGCTACATAGTAGTTGATTACTTAATTAAAAAATTGTTCCTTAGTTTCATTAAATTGATTTTTGGTTGTTTGCAAACTGCCTTCAGTCTCAGGAAGTAGGCAGTCTATAAAACTGTGAAACAAACCAAATGGAAGAACATAAAATACTGTACAAGCAACAGACCCCACACCTCAAAATAAATGCAGAGATTTTAAAACTGGAAGTCTCCAACTACATGAGTCAAGTTAAAAGATCCAAGTAAACAGAATGGTTCATACCAGAAACAGCTTGGAAACCGGTACAACTGAAAAACACGGGCAGGTATAATATTTTAAAAGCTGCCCAGTTTCAAATTAGCAATCACTTACTTCCAATTTTGAATAATTCTTAAATAAATTCTTCCATAAAAATATCCATATGTCTAACACGCTGAAGGACTCCAAGGGAAAGGGACTTGGGCAATTATGGTCATATACTACAAGTAGGGCTAACAGATCTGAGCTGCAAAAATCTGTGTGACAGTTATATGACAACCAAAGTTTGCTGCCACATTCTGATAAACTGGAGTTTTACAACCCAGATTTGGTAACTATAGCTACAAACCACAGAGGTCACTTGGAGCCTCTAGTGACAGTACTGATCAATAAAAGCGTCCAAACTTCAACCCTGATCTTTTGGGCAAAGCCTGACCTTATGTAGAACATATTGAGTACAATTCAGATGACTAACCCGAGGTTTGCAGAATGGGTAAAGAGAATAACTTTGATGATAAAAACAAATCAAATTAATCCCAGAAATAAATGTCCTGATTGGCTGCAGTGGCCAAGTCATGCCCACTATTGCATGCCTGGTCAATAAGAAAAGGGCTTCTGATGTGGTAAAGCCTTGGCAGTACTCTTGTGGTGTAACAGTTCATGAGACAGTAAATACTTTCTGGAAAGATTGGTGACTTTTGATCAAGCTAGTAGGATTGCTTGCCACTGGTGAGGAGATCTGACAATGTTAGTAGCTGATCGGGTGAAGCGTGTGTAGCACTGTAATGTCTGCTACTATATGTGACGTCAGAGATAGATTACTAAAATTGCAAATCTCTCTGTCATAGGTTCAGCTTGTGACATGACACCATCAGAGGCAGGGAGACACGTAATTCTAAATGTGATTTTTCTTACAAATATTACATAATAAAGATTATTTATAACTAAAAGAACGTTGTTTCTTTTTATTACATCAACAAATTATTTTCAATACTTTGTTCACTAATTCTTATCCTCTCTATCTTATCTTTAATTATTTCCTACAGTTCTATGCCTTACTCTAAATTCTTCTATTTATTTCTGTTTTACTGTTTTGCTTTGCTTGGCCCTTTTTCTTTAAGCCCAATGGAACTATGCTTGCCACTTCTTAACCCACAGTCCCTCACAGTCATTTTCATGGCTTCTGCTCTGCTGGGTGCTGGGCAGAGGGCTGTCGTCACTCCTAGTTGCTCCTGGAAGGCTGCAGCTTGTTTGTGGCTGCCGAAGGGGCTGGTGCTGGCTGCCGCTGTAGTCTATCTTCTACTGGATCCTTCACTGTCTCTGGTTTTGGAGTGCCAGATGTCAGCCCTTTGCACTTCTGGGAAACTCTTGCCAGGTCCTGGGCTCACCTGGGTATGCTAGCACCTAGGTGATCTGGTCGTGCAGGTGCCTATGGGCCACTTAATGAACGTTCAGTTCCTGCGTCTTTGGCTGACTGGACCATCTTAGTCACCAAGAGAGTTCATTTGATATCCTCTTGTGGTGCTTTGTCACTGCCAAAGTTCTCTGCTTCTTTTGCTCACTGTCATTCAGCTGCTATCTCATTGGCTACTTTATTCTATTTCTGGTTTTCTTCCTTCTTCAGTCTTTTTGCTTCTTTTCTTCTCTTTCATCTTACAGTATTGCCGTTACACCACTTGCTTTAGAAATGGTAAAAATGAGGACCTTAAAGGGAAGAGGAGAAGAAGAGACACTGGTGTTCTAGTTACCAAATGTCCTTCCTTTCACACTCTCCCCATGTCAAAGCCATTCAAAAGCTTTATTGGCTTGTGTGAACTGGGTGCATGTTTAAGTGCTCAAAAATATAAATAAATGTTGCACATTATAACAAGAACCACTAGCCAAGTAAGCTTCTAAAGATTCCCACTGGATCAAAATTTGTACAGAAGTGATTGTAACCTAGTATCTGTCTTCCTTCACTTTTATACTATATTAAGTCTCTTGACTCTAAATAGCTTACAGCAAAAAAAAAAAAAAAAAAAATCAACATTGTAAATACAGCAATATCAAAAAATTGTCAGCTACTCAAATGCCTTAACTTATAACATCTCTAATATAAACACATCTGTCATAACACTCAGTAAATTATATCTGTACTGATAGCATCACCATATATCCTAGATCAGTGTTGTCCAAACTTGGCCACTTTAAGATGAGTGGATTTCAACTCCCAGAATTCCCCAGCCAGCCATGCTGGCTGGGGAATTCTGGGAGTTGAAGTCCACTCATCTTAAAGTGGCCAAGTTTGGACAACACTGTCCTAGATACTTGCTCTACCTTTCTGAATTCTAAAAATCAAGATTTTATTTGGAGAAAGCAGTCTCAGAGATTACAAGGCCGTTTATCACAAGCACCTTTGAACGGCACACAGAAACTAATCACCAATAGAATGAAGCTTCTGCAATATTGGTATTATATGGCTATATCAGGTAGTCCTAGTGACCACATGGGCAGTCACATTTTACACTAACTGAAGTCTCTGAGTGGACTTCTATGGCAATCCAAAGTAGAGCTTTCTTACAGTAATAAGGAAGTCTTGGAGGGCCAGATGGCTAAATCCTCAAGCAAATACAATCAGCCTCACCTTTGAGGTTAAATAGCCAGGAAGGAAATTGCTAGAGGCTTTTGTTCTTGGAGGCTTCATGGGAGCAGCGTGCTGCAAAGAAAGGATTTTAGGAAGGAAAATTTCCTTAGAAAGGAAAATCCAAGGTACCCACATTTCTATATTCAGTAAGTAGCCAGCTAGAGAATGTGTTATTTTATCCTTGAGGTACTCAAGGCTTACCTGTTTCCTTTGACAGCTATTTTCCCTGAGATTATTTTGGATGAGCCATTCATTATTTCTCTCTTTATACTTGGTCTTGGAACCTAAGTTCTTTTCTCTAAATGCCATCCCCATCTACATTTCTGTTTGCTGATGTGTGTTTCCTAATCAACCATTAAACAATTAAGTACTATTTTAAGCAGACATTTTGGTGCCAGTTTGTGTCTTGGGAGTTATAATATGATAGCATGCTTCAGATCTCTAGATCTTAGAAGGCTTAGGCGTTTTCAAATTGACCACCAGTTGCTAGATTTAAATTGGTCTTATTTATTTATTTATTGAATATATATCCTGACTTTCATTTAGGTGCTCAAGGAAGCATACAGAATGTGCCCTCCTCTATTTTACTCTACAACAATAACCTTGTAAGGCAGGTCCAGTTGGGAAAAAGTCCCCATGTGTTGTTTTTTGTTTTAATTAGCAGAAAAGGGTAGGCATTTCCTTCTTTTAGCACTGTCCCTATTTTCTTGGTTGGAGGGGAGGAAAAAGTGGTGGTAATGAATACCAGTGAAAGCATTAACTGCTGTTTTACCCTGGACTGTCCTAATTGGCTAAGTCAGTCCTGGCAGGATGAATGAGCTTCTTATACATGAGAAAAAACATCAAAGTTAGAACAGATTGATACTTCAATTTTTTTTAACCAAGTTCCTATAGCTACAGGCTGAAGTAAGATGATCACACAGAAACAGAAATACAGAAACATTTACAATAGCAACACTTTGCCAAGTGGACTCTCTTGTAGTGCTTTATGTTCAATACAGTACATTTCTGACCAGGACATGAATTTCCCCTTAGGATGGCTTGGTATAGAAGAATCCATTGGAACAATTATTGGCATGGTGGCTGCTGGCATTGGAGGCCTGATAGTTCTGATTGTAGTTTTAACTCCTCGACTGCGAAAGTGTGTTCCATGTGCTAAACCAACATCCCACCAAGGTAGAGTATGAAGTGCATGATCATTTAATAAAATGTTGTATAAGTTTCTAATAAATGCAAGGCATATATGTGGTCCAAGCATTCTTTTTCAGCTTGTTCAGAATTGTGACCTAAAACATTGTTTAAATTTTTTTGTTTTGTTTTCTAAAGATGTTTTGCCCAGTTATAACAGTAGAAGTGTAACAGCATGGGCCTTGGTACATTGTTCTCTAGTATGTGATACCTTGCATGTGAAATGTTAATGAATGCTAAAATATAGGAACATGCCTTATACCTGGTTAGTCTATTCATTTATCCAGGCCAGTATTAGGTATGGAACTTTCTCACTGCCCATCCATGTGTTAGTATAAACAATGCCAGGATAACAACTTCCATCCCTCCTGCCAATCCCTATACCATCTCTATTGTGTTTGTTCTGAATGTTTTGTCCTGTTTTGTGAGTGTGATGCTAACTCTAAGCTGTTCTTGATGACATTGGGGAAAATACTGCTTCTGTACTGGTTCAGCTAACAACAACTAGGCCTGGTCTTAACTATGGGCTGGATTTTTGATGAAGGCAACATTGTGAGACTAAGGGGAAGCTTGGTGTTGATAAGGCATGATTATGCCATGGTAAATGCAAGTGTGGTCAAGGTCTGTAAGTTGTAATGATTCCTCAGAACTCCAGGCAGAGAGAGATTTTTCATATCATCTGTTCACCTGATTCTTTAAGTTGAAAAGTTGGGGATTGAACCTTGCACCCTTTGCATATGTAAGTTGTGCTAGATATTACAGCTGTCAGTTTAATTGTGGGTACACACTGTTGGAGAAATACCCTGAGAAACCCCCCCAGTGTCCTTCTCTGCAACTTGGGTGGCAAGGTTTGGGTCTGTTCCTTTACTCTTAGGACACAGATTAAAAGTCTCCAAAACTTTAATGAGTCAGCAGAGTCTTGGCCAGATAAACAAGGACATGTTAAGAAACATTCCCAGGTGAAAGACCCCAAATATACATACCAGCAAGCTTATATAATTAAATTCATATATGGAACTTCAAATGGTGCAGTTGCACTGGCTAATCCATGTTCGGTCATTTACACATTTCTAAGCAAGGGGAAAATTCACTAAAATCTTACCTTTGTGTGTGGCATTTCCATAGCAACCTACTATAGGGGTTGTCCCATTATTTATAGCAGTTGTTTCATGGTGCAATGTGCAGTTCCACCACACTTGAACTGTACCCTTGCGCCCGCGTTAGCCTAGCGACCATTTGCTTATCTGTTCTGTGGTTTTCTAGCTAAGTTTGTACCCTAATAATGAAGTCTGTTTGGCTAAGGCTAAAACTCTGAATCCCCTAATGAATTAGCATTCATGAATCCCTCAAATTCCTCTGAGTTCATCCATCTCTTTCAACATGAACCAGTTTTTCTTTAAAAGTTTTATTTAATGTGAAAATCTTGTTATACCCATTTTCAAATGTTCTGAAAGCATAAAGGCCCCATTCTTGGGGCTGTCAAATGCCTGTGGGTATGAATGTGCCAATAGAGGCCTCCTTTAATGTCCACCAGGCTCCCTGCTTCATCTGACTTTATTAATTTGAACTATATACACTTATGAGATGTAGTGCTAACAATATTGAACTAGGACTCAGGAAACTCAGGTTCCAACACATTCTCTGCCATCGAAGCTCTCTGGGTGATTTGCAGCCCATTTCTGTCTCATTCTCTCCCTCTCTCTCTCAGCCCAATCTATCTCACAGGACTGTTGTTCTAGGAAAAAGAAATAAAAGGAAGGAGTACAATGCATGCCACTTTGGACTCCTGGAATGAAAGTGGAATATAAATGTGACAAATTAATAACTAATAATATATTGGTAGGCTCATAAATCTTTTTTTTAAAAAAACAGTGACATTTTGTTTGTAAATGTGCTCATCTACCCACGCCAAAGAAATAAAAAAATAAAATTAAAGGCTAAGAATAAGATGGAGAGACAGAGAACAACTTGGGTATTTTGTGACTATCCCCAGTATAATAGCCTCTTATGAACAGAAAATCACCTCTGTGGCAGCTATTTTATGAGAGCATCCATAACATTCCAAAAGATCTCAACATTCTAAAAGTCCCCCCCCAAAAGATGACTACCCTTAATCTACACAATTATATTCTGTTTATTTTATTCTGTTCTGATTTTAAGTCGGTTGCAATTGCTTCGATCTCTGTGTATGTGTGTATCTCTATCTTGTTCATTTATATGGATGATTTTGTGTCGGGAGAGAAAGAATACATTTCACACCATTTTGTACATATTTTTAAATTGTTGGCTATCTAGCAAATATATTACAGTTAAAAAGGTAAAGCATTCAGATCAAAAGAACAGCCTTGGTATTATGAGAAGGAGGATGCCTGGATGTTTGGTAAACGGGCACAGCACCCAAGACACAAATAAAAAAAATAATAACTTGCATTAAAGAGTTAAATACTAAAGTCACCTGTGCTAAGACCATTTCCTGCTATTCACTTATAAAATCATCCAACCATAATTGTGTCAATATAGCACTAGTGAGGACAGCATTATTTTGCCTCAATGACGGCTGGGTGAAGCTAGAAGATGGTATAAATCACCCGTGGGAAAAAGGCTGAAAACTGCATCTTAAATAATCTTAAATGTCTGGAAGGGATGGGACTGTAAGACAAATGGGGTTCATAGAGCAAGATTACCCATTTGCTTAACTAGGGTTTATTGAATAAACTACAGCTGACAAAAGCATGTTGCACAGTTTACAATCCACAATGATTGGATTCACAGAAATGTGCTCACATCTTCTGGCCAGGAGCTTCTCCAGGCACACAAACACCCTTCTGTCAAGCGAGCTGCACTTCTGCAAAATCCTGATGGGCTTTGTAGCCTCAGAGGAATTTGAAGCCTGCTGTGAAGGCACTTGTATCCAAAATCTTTTCATGGTATTCTCTATTTAGGCCCCAAAGAAAACAAATTTAAAGTATGCTGCTTATTAAAAATAATGTCTGAGTGGCTTATTTTGTTATTGCAACTGTCTTCATTCCCTTTTTTAAAAGTGCCAGTAAAATATTAGCAAAGGTTCTTCTGAAGTAGAATAGAAGACCAGTACAAATACTCAAAATGCAAACAAAGTAACATAGGTTTAGTTCATGAATAACAGGCATTTTGAGGTGCATTTTTAGTTCATGAATAACATGCATTTCATATGTTCCATTTATAACTGCTGTAGAAGAACCAAAGAATTAGAGAGTTTCAGTTTCCACAACTCAATGGACACCTTGTTGCTGCAATACATACTGTCAGTGTGGTTATAGACATTGTATTTTAACTGAATTAACACATGATTAATCTGGAATTAATTATCAGAAGATATGCCGATGGTCACTAACTTGGATGGCTTTAAAAGGGAATTGGAGAATGGGTCTCTCAAGAACTATTAGTCTTGAAGACTCAGTGCTACCTACAACCAAGGCAGCACACCTTGAAATATCAAGTGCAAAGGAACAATGATGGGAGAGAGCTATACCTTCATGTTTTTGTTAGCACCCCAGACGCTTCTGGTTGGCCACTGTGAGACACAAAATTGAAAAGGCCCTTGGCTTGATCAACAGGACTATTATGTTCTTAACCACAAGTCTTGGATCACAGCAGTACATGAATGGATGAATGGCTGGCTGGCTGGCTGGCTGGCTGGCTGGCTGGCTGGCTGGCTGGATAGATAGATAGATAGATAGATAGATAGATAGATAGATAGATAGATAGATAGATAGATAGATAGATAGATAGATAGATAGATAGATAGATAGAATTGCCTGTGACAATTCACTTGCAAATGCTTTGGGTACTTCTAGATGGGCTTTTCCCCCTGCAGCTGCCTTGTTCTATATTTGCAGAAATTGGACTAATTCCATACCTGCATTTTCTTGCTTCTCCAATCTTTTTTCTTATAATAGCAACAATAAAAATTATGAGATGAAAGGCAGAATAGCTGCACAATGCTTTTTGATTGGCACTGATTCCCTCCATCTGGAAGAATCTGCAATTGATTTATATTGTCACTTTTTTCACTTCACTGCTCATTTACTTTCTTCTTTTTCTTTCCCCCTCAGCATAATTTGGAGCATTCGACTAAAGAATAATATCAGACATGACAAGAATTGCATAGTTAACAAACAGAAGCAAAACGGTTGTTCAAGTGTTTTATTTCTAAAAGTATAACAAAATGTTTTAGCATCCTTTTAGATCATATTCTTTCTTTTTTTTTTTTTTACAAATATGAAGCTTATTCATAGAATAAACATATAGAAAAAAAGTTTACAATTTTATGCTAATATTAATCAACGCCTTACTTGTTAGTATGGATGAAAACATAATGGCCATTCTAGCCAATATAAGTTAATAATTGTACTACAAACTGAGATTGGGAAACCAAGTAAGTGGTTTGAGAGGAAGGGACAGAAGATGAAGGAAGGAATAAGGACTGCACCCCCATTACTTCTGTTCAGAGTATCCCCTCCTGCCATTGCATTTCTAACTAAGTTGGCCATCAGGGCTTTCTTACAGATGGTTGTTCAGTTCTGTACCATGCAAGTAAATGGTTACACATTGTGTAGTGCAAATGGAGCAAAGGTAGGGAGAGGAGAATAAAAGTTTCTGAATGAGTATTTCCTATGCAATGTTTTTCTAATTAAGTCGTGCACTTAAAAACTTGCAACACATAGATCAGAACCAAACATAAATACATTATAAACATATACTTTGTGACACATAGTGATAGTTGAGGACTGGGATAATTTTCAGAGGTGAACTGAAAAAAATGGGAGCAAAACCACACGAATTAGCAATGATTGCCATGCCCATTTGCAAAAGCAGCCTCATTTCTGCATAAAGAGGAAGGGGCTTGGGCGGGATACTGTCTTTGTGTGTCTGTGTGTGTGTGTGTGTGTTTATAATCAGAAAGTGTTCCAATAAAGTGACTGAACTTGTTAGTCAAGCAGTGGCATCCATAGGAAACCACAATAAGGTCAAAATGATGACCTGTGTGATGACATGGTCATGCAAATGCTGCCAAAAATATCAGTTTAAAATAGTGTTGAGACTTTATTAACATCATATGATACCAAAAAGTCACATAGCAATGTTAGGCCATACTGGGAACAAATTAAAACTGGATAGAGCCAGCGTAGGAAAGCAAATACGCTCAAAAGACTAATTTCAGAGTAAACCAGAGATTTTACTTAAGTACATAGAAAATAAAACTGGACTCTAGTGTCATTCTATCTAGGTACTTGCTGTACTTAGACATTCCAGTGGGTTAGATTCCTGCCTGTATCTTGAAAGTTGCAGGCTTAGATTCCAGGTTCCCACCGAGCCCTGCTCCCCAGCCAGCTGCTGCTCCAAGGGAAAATTCAAAAGAGAAAATGTTTGGTCAACTAGCCTCCCCAACTTTTCTTACTCGGCCTATAAATCTATTATGGGTGTTTTCTGACATGACAGCACTCTAGGAACGTCCGTTATTAGAGGTGCTCATTATAGCCACACACACAAATGGACTCTTTAAGAATGTATGGAAACAACATTCCATTAATGCACTCAGTCACATGGACATTGCTGGATGTCAGCTACTGAGAGGCTGAATTGACATCAGTGTCTGTCATTCATATGGATTAACAGGACCAGGACAACCTGAAGGATCCATAGCCTTCTATTGTAGAAATGAATTTGCTATGGATCAGCATAGGGACGCGGTGGCGCAGCGGCTTAATGACGCTGAAAGTTGCCGGCCAGAAATGGTCAACACTTCAGCGGTTCGAGCCCAGCTTCGCGCAGCAGAGTGAGCTCCTGCTTCCTTCCCAGCTCCTGTCAACCCAGCAGCTCAAAAACTTACGTGAGTAGATAAATGGGTACTCTCACTCTGGTGGGAGGAAAAATGCTGGTGGTGCCTTGCAAAGGAGACGGGAGCAGTTGCCAGTAGCGCAGAAGCCACGCACGCCGGAAAAAGGCGCGAAGCAACGGAAACCCCGCCTCCTGCGCTCACCAGCTGGGCTCTGCTCTAGGAAGGAGGCACTGGCAAACCACTTCCGAAACACCTTGCCATGAAAACTGCAGGGACTTGTCCAGGCAGTCACCGCAGAATCAGTAACGATTGAGTGTGGATAAAAAAAAAAAATGGATCAGCATCCCCCTGCTTATGTGTGTGACAGATACTTTGGGTAACAATTGTCAGTCCTGCCCATTTGATTAGCTTGGCTAACACTTATGGGATCTGTAGTTCAAAACATTTGGAAGGTGCCACATTGCAGATAGCTATTTTGCCATCCCTGCTATAGTTTCTGGTGAGTGTTCTTAAATTTATAGAAAGGTATCCTGTGGGAAATTAACTGTTCCCTAACAAGACAGCACTTTTCTCTTCCTTTTGCACTGAAGTCACATGACAGTCCCAATTCTTTTTTTTTCTTTTTTTGTATTATACTGATTTCCATTGCTGTTTTGTATTGTTCTCTCACTGCCGTTTTTAAAAAGACTTGATATTTGTATAAAATTATATTGTCTTTCTAAACAGAATGGAGTCATATGGTAAACTTATATTTTACCATGTTAGCTTCTTAAATTTAAATTGGTGGATGCACTTCAATAATACAAATGTTCATATGCCCATTTTCAAAACCACTTCTACAGCATATATTTCTAAATACAGTGGAACCTCGGTTTACGAACTTAATTCGTTCCGTGACTCTGGGTCGCACCCCGAATTGGTCGCAACCCGAAGGAAATTTCCCCATAAGGTTCAATGTAATTACCATTAATCCGTTCTGGCGTGGAGGACAGGGAGGCGGCTATTGCTTGGAGGGAGAGTCCCCCTCCCTACGACCACGTGTCAGGGGCAGAAAATGGCCGCGGACCACGTGTCAGGGGCAGAAAAATGGCCATGGACCATGTGTCAGGGGCGGAAAATGGCCATGGACCACATGTCAGGGGCAGAAAAATGGCCGCGGACCACGTGTCAGGGGCGGAAAATGGCCGCGGACCACGTGTCAGGGGCATAAAAATGGCTGCGGACCACATGTCGGGTGGAAAAATGGCCACGGACCACATGTCAGGGGCAGAAAAATGGCTGCGGACCACGTGTCAGGGGCGGAAAATGGCCGCGGACCACGTGTCAGGGGCAGAAAAATGGCCGCGGACCACGTGTCAGGGGCGGAAACTGACCGCGGACCGTGTCACGGAAGGGAAAATGGCCGCATATCCTATTTGTACCCCGAGGCGGAGTTCGCAAACCGAGGTAAATTTTTGCGGCCGGAGCTGGTCGTAACCTGAAAAGTTCGTTAACAGAGGCATTCGTAACCCGAGGTACCACTGTAACTGATTCTGCAACAGTGGAGCTCTCCATATCTGGCTGATGACACCAGGTAGCAGGAATTCTAGATCTCTCTGCTGACATCAACTGGTTATCTAGATATTTGTGGGCCACCTACAGTATCCAAATAATGATTCATAATTTCAGAAGCGGGGAAGGTATAAACAATCAGGAAACCTGTAGCCTTTGTACAACCAGTTTAATAATTTGCAAAGGGCCTAATATTAAAAGAAAACTTATCAAATTTAAATGGTTTATTATAAAAATCTCTTAATGTCTGTTACTCCTGAAGCCACATACAGGATATGTTTGGCCGCAAAGAAAATTTGGCCAGAAGGCATAGTGCTTGTTAAATGGTGCAGATCTCCAACACCGAGCTGCTTCTTTGTCACACTGGCAGATTAATTTTTGACATCTGTTTAATATAGCATCTGAAGAAAGGAAAGAAGAAGATAATATTGCTAGTTATGATGAAGTAGAGCACAAAAACAAAATAGACTGGCTTATCTATAAAACTGGCATTTATTAAGACATATGACTCCTTCAGAGATTCAGGACTCTTCTGTTTGAAACTTTTTTGAACACCTCAAAATGGTTAAAATTAAATCAATACTGCTTGCAGGACATTTTGGACACTAAAATAATAAAAAAAAACACCTCATGACTGGAGGCTAAAGCATTGTGTGTGTGTAACAAGCATGTATTAGTCCACTATATCTTACATTGCATAATGTCTATTTCCTATATCCATGTATATGTTAAAGTGAAACACTGTTATGCTCCATGTTCATTTTTGCTTGTTAAGCCCTATCTCACAAATACTGTTTTAAAGCAAACATTTCTCTTGGCCCCTCTGTGAAAACTCATCTTGGAATTTAAGAATTAAGAGAGTCATTCAGGAGAAAGGTGTCTCAGCAACAGGTGCCTCTCCAGAAATCTAAACTCTGATTATTATGAAGTATTGGGGGGGGGGGGGGAGAAGAAGCAACATCTCTTTCACTAAGTAGGCAAAGGAGTTTTACCCTTGCTGCTCTTCTCAATTCTGAGGTAAAACTGTAATTTTTAAGAAGTCCACAGTCATGTTACTCTATTGTGGTGGTTGGTGATCCACTTTTATGTTGGGAAGTGTCCAAGGGCAAGGGCCACAGTGGGCAGGGTGCTAAGCAAGGCTGGGGTATTACAGAGCTTTCAGAAACAGTTCGGTTTTTTTAACGTTCTGTTAAGCCTATTTTGAGGTGTACCCTGCAGTTCCAATGTGTCACTAGCCTCAAAGAAGCAGAAAACTATATCCACTATTTTTAGCCATCACAGTCAAGTGATGACTACAATGGATGGCCTGCAGCCCTGAGACCACTGGATTTTGTCCACCTGTGTTTTATCAATTACAGCATATAAAAATTTGTAGAGATTCCAACCCTGTTTACATATTTTACATATTTATATTAAGATTTCTGTTTAGAACTTTATTCTTCCATCTTCAAACTAACCATAGACCTTGGGAAACTGACAATACACTGCAAACAGTTTGATTAAAAGTGCATGGCATAACTTAGCACAAGACAGTATATACCTGTATTTTAAAAAAGGTAACAGCGATGCATAAGTAGAATAATTAACAACATAGCCATTTTTCTCACCACTAGTCTCCACAGAAAGATTGAGACTGCTTTAAGTCAAGGTCATATGTGTGAACCCTTTATTATTTTACATCCTTTTATACTTTCCAGCCCGCTAGTGACCTGGACAAAAGGACTGGCATGTTCTAGCACCAGGCTTAACGAAATGGAAAAAACAAAATGATACTTTTGCTAGGCATAGGAGAGCAATACAATACCGTTGTTGGTCAAATGTCATTAGACTCACTTAATGAAAATATCCAACATCAAAATAAACACACTTTCACAATAAATCATTTTTAGGCCCAGAAGAAAAGTTTAATTCAATTACTGTTACATGATATTTCCACAAGCTGAATCTTCAGGCAGCTAATAAGAGATGTTGTTAGTATTAAAGTTGTTTAAAACAATAGTCTGCTTAGACCATTGCTATGCATCTTCCAACATCTCTGAGAAAACCTGTAGGACATTCTGAAATTAAAGCTGAATTCTTCACCTCTAGAACATCTGCACATACTTGTGCCTCTCTGAGATAATGTAAATAAAAATAATGACATTCAAGTTGTACCTTACCACATACCACAGCATTGTCCTGACAAGTCCACTTATATCTCTCCGTTATGGGATTACAACCTTGTCGTTTTGCAAAGTCGTAACAGCAGTCATGTCCATGGCAGCACCTTTCAGAGACAGAGACTTGTTAATACCATTGATGTGAGCCACTGAAGATCAAGCAAAATGTGCAGCAGTGTGAAACTCTATCTCTAGTTTCATAGTGCTCTGGTGTGTGAGACATTCTCAAGCACTGTCAAGTACTTTCATAAAGCCCATCATACTCTGGATATTTTAAAAAGTAATCACACCTCTGATCTCCGTTCCTTAGGAAATCATAGCAACAATGGTTTGATGTTCACAAATACATATTGTGCATACATGTAGGGGGAAAAACATTAAATGTAATACATCAAAATAAATACAACTCTACTGCAACAAGAGATCACAGTCATACCTTTTCTTCTATTGCTTTCTCAATTTAGCAACACTGTAATGTCATCCAGCATAATAAAGGACAGGGTTTGTACTCATCATATCATGTGGCTCATAACTATCTTGGTACTTGCTTTCCCTTTTCTTTTGCTATCACATTATGCTATTTTTTTCCCCAGATATTCTTATCTCAAAGTATCATTTAAAATGTATTAAACAGAGTAGGATTAATCCAGTTGAAGAATGTAGTGGAAAGGTTAACTTAATAGAGAGAAGTGGTTTACATACCAGTCTGTCTCATCCTTAGGCCACCCACTTCCTCCTGGACCACAATAGCATCCATAACCTAGATAGGCTAAAGAAAATCGTCTTGTGCCACATTTTATGGTTCCGTATAATTCAAGCAGTCCTCTTTTGTTCACAGAATGGTTTTTTCCAAGAACATCATTCCATACTGCAAAGGCAGAAATTAGATTTTACTGCATTTGAGTAGCTCCATAAAATAGATGATTTATCTCTTTTTACACAATCTGTTCCTGAATGAATGATTACATTAAGTCTGTGTTTGACTGGACAGCTGTTAGAAAGGAGAAGAAGTTTAGATTAAGCTTTGGACTTGTGTGCTCCTTTCACATCTGAGGTTGTCCTAACCACAAGTTATCACACATTCAACTGATAAATAAAAGTAAATATTAATTATGGTATTTAAAATAACCATACTTGGAATCATGCTTTAGTGTGACAGTTAAATGTGGAGCAACAGAAGAGAGAAGATGCATTAGACTCAGAAAAGGGATATGTTATAAATAATGACAATGGGAGGCCCAATCAACAGCTTGCTTCATCCCCAACTTCCACTGGCATACAGTCCCCACCAGATGTCTTGAGGAAATGCAGCCCTTTCAGAAAGTAAGCCTGCATACAGAAAGATGCATACCAACATTGCTATTTTGGAGGCACTAACTTTCTTTTTTCCATGGAATAGCTTTCAACAAACTCCCTTCCTGCACTAGATGGTGAAAGATGCAAAGGGCTTTCACGGGAGTCCTTATAAGCTATATGAATGTATCTGCTTGTCTTACAACATTTGCTATGAACTATGAGTATTCTTTATTTTAGTCTCCACACTTGTCAAGGAATATGAAAATTAAAACCATGTTGAAAGTGCAGCAAACGAACAGGAAACAGAACAAAGAGGCCAACCTTTTAACCTCCTGATTTGAATAGAATTCTTTGAGGTTTATCATGGGGACATTCTCAAAACAAAATCAAAACTCCAAACTGAAGAATTGTTTTAAAATTGACTTGCTTTTGTTTTCCAGAAATATGCTACCAAATATGCATGCCTGAAAATGTAATAGTCTTTTTTTATTACATAGTATTCAACCTTAATTTTTAAAACTGAAGACAAATATGTGACTTTGCTGTAAGAAAAAAATGAAAACCTTAGCAGCAGTTGTAACATCTGAGTCATAACAGGCAGGCTTACAACATTTACAGAAACAGTCTACTTCTACACATTTTAAGATGTATAAAACATTACTCAATTATAGGTAGCAGAATTGCTCAAAAGTCACGGAGAAAAAACTCTACATCATTGATAGAAAAATACATACGTACATATGTGTGTATATATACCAAATCTCAAAGCCTAGAAAAAACTTCCTGTAGAAGTTTATTAAAAGAATTGGATCAACATCAAGATAGGAAAGTGATAAAGTATTAGTACTGAATTTAGTCTGTGAATATTTACAGATTGGAAATCACAGCTTTTGGCCTTCAAATAATTAAAAGGATACTAGGGCTGAATTTCATCTTTTTTTTTTTTTTTACTCATTCCTGGCACACATCAGTTAAATTCAAAACTGAGTATCATTTCCAAAATGGTTTCAGCCATATTTTATATACTAAGGGTGACTTGCACAATTGGCTATTGTGTTATAGTATTTATTCAGCAAGGCAGTATTGCTGAAACCTCGGACAAGTTTAAGAATGCACAGAAGCCGCATGTTTTCTCTTACCTGGAAAGATTATTAAATAGTCTGTTAGAAAAATGCCTGGAATTTGTGGTGGGTTATATGGGTTCTTATAATCTTAGCTTGCTTAGCTCTGGAGTTTGCACTGATATATTTTAAGGTACATTAATGTAGGAATCTTCAGATAATTTAAAATACCTTGTGCTAATGGTCTTACAGGGTTTATTTATCTGCATGTAACTTCTAGATCAGTGCCTCTACTGTCCGACAGCATCTACTATTATATTTTAAATCAACAAACTTTCTCTGCTGACACTTGTTCACTCCACTTCAGTCTATACATGAAATAAAACTTTCTGCAGAAGCATCACTGTAGGAGGATGGAAAAAGAGGTAAAGTGATATTTAGAGAGACACACACATATTCAAAAAAGGTGGGAGGGGTATTCAGCTATGAGAACTGTATCTGCCATTGGGCTGAAATACCTATTGAATTAGTTCCACCAAAGCAGTTTTAATTGTCCAGTAAAGTCTGGACTTAACTGCAATGTTTAGGTGTGAAGCCCATTTAACTGGAGTAAGTACACTCAAGTAATGAGGCTATATCTCAGTTTTCAACTTTTCACACTTACAAATACAACAAATGTACTGAGTCCTTATTATTTATATGCTCAAACAAGTTATCATGAAATCATTAAGTGTTTTTCATGTCTGAGGACAATATGAAAAAAGTGTGCTTACTCACCTGTCCATGTCTTTCTTGCTTCACTTGAATAAAAGCAATATAAGGCTCATGTAATGCACCTTTGGCATTAAGTGGGGAAAACAGGAGGAGAAAAGGGTTGGTGTTTCTGTGAAGCCAGCATCTACCATCATTTGACATTTTTTGGCACTCACCTGCCTGAAACAGCAGCAGTGTCACCAGCCGGCGTTCCATGCGGAGGTCAATTCAGTATGACCCCACCCTGTCTGCACACTTACGGTCTGTTTAGATTCTCCCTGTAGTTCTGCTGTCAAACTGAGCCAAGCAGTGGGTGTATATAAACAATCTTACTGGATGCTCCTTTACAGTCTACTCTCAGAGCTAAATATATGAATCTATAGTTAAGTATGAGATACTTCCGAGCAAAAAGAGCTCACTATTCAGAAGCTAAAGGAAGGGCAGTTCTCTGATGCCAGGGCTTCTATTTGCAGATTGTTCCTTTCAGCAGGGTTTGCTAAAAAGGAATTTGACTGAATCTGCTGGAGATGTTGAGTTAATTGCCACGAGAAAGCTGGGGTTCTTTTCCTGTAAGCTTTTGCTTACAGTCCTCAGCATTTGTTTCCCAGCTTTGACTGTTAAAGGCTCAGTTCTGTAACAGGTACTGGCAGGTTCTTAAACTAAAGAACTGCTAAAAATTAAAGCTCTTTTCTCTTAGTGCTTGATATTTTAGCAAGCTATTTAAAGTAAAGAATGTAGTTCTAATCTGGTAATATTAGGGTTCCCAATAAGTCTGTGGGCCCAAGCACCCCCTAGGTGCTCCTTGCAACACCTGTCTTTTTTGTCTGGGGCTTTCCTTCCACCATGAGAGCCATTTTGTGAATGAGCAAGTCCTCCCCAATGCCAGACATAACTCTCACTCTCAAAGGTCCATATGTGTTCATTGGCCAAAAAAAAAAAAAAAAAGGAGACTTCTGAGTAAATTAGTGTTCATTGTAATCCTCTGAAATCTCACTCCTTTAGGGACACATTATTATTTTAAATTACTGATGTCATACCAAGCACAGAAGATGCCCAAGTATTGTAGCAGAAGATCTATATACAGGTTTTATTGCTAGACAAAAATAATGTACAAAATACAAAAGGCACTTAAAGAGTTGAATAATCAGCTGAGATCTTCATTCACATGGAACTTACTGTATTTGAATGATACAAATTGCAAAATGGCTAAAAGTAATTAGCATGGTAACAATCTAAAATATCAGTGCTCAAATTCAGGCTCAGGACTGTCTGCCAAATGTCAAGGATAATACTGGCCATTGTTGTCACACTGGCTTATAAATTTTCAAGGACTGCCCAGTTGGAAGGAAGGTCCAGATGGTCTAATTTTCTTTCATTCTTGTCTTTTTTATGCACATAGATGAGACTGAGTGTTCCAGTCTCATCTGTCTTGCAACAAAGCTGAGAATGTACATGACCCTCTACCCTTTGGAGCCAGGTATCAAGAGCCAGCTATTTCTAATCTATGGTCTTTAGTATTCTTCAAATGGAATTATTAATTCTTTTATTGTTTAAATGGTCATGGATTTATCATACAAATGGAAAAGGAAAATGCAGTTTTAAAATTGGCAGTCATCTGCTTCTGTCCTGTTTTAGTAACCCTCATAGGAGCATAAATAGCTTAAAAGAATTTCAAAAGCGGATTTTTAGGGTTGGATAAAAACAGTAAGTAACCTGACATCTTAAATTATTATTATGTAAGTCTTTACTGGCAGTACCCAATCTAGTTGCACAAACTTCCTCCAACTCTTCATAGAACTATCCTAAACTCTGCCTTGGAGTAAATTGATAGCAGAGGATCTAAGATATTTTATACATGGCACTGGCAAGCAGCATGGAGCAACATCTGTATCTTCCCTTCTCTATATGTGTGTTTTAAGTCCCTATTCCTCCCCCTCCCCCCATTATAAGCACTGGAAGAGAAATTATTTAGACTGGGAGAAAGCAATGCTCATAGAGGTGTGTATGAGTGTTTCTGTATATACATAACAAAATTGGGAACTCCTGTCATGATTTGATCCCAAGTACAAAATTATCCCCTTCCTTGTGTAATTTATGATGTGACATGTATAGGTTGAGATACAAAATCATTTGATATATGAGGTTAACTCAGATCTAAACTAAGGCCACAGGAAAATTTAAATGTAATGTTTATTCCAAAAGGCGAAGGATTTCATTCTTGAAATAATATGCAATAGTACAAATGAGGGTGTTGATATCCCCTAAATGTATTAATTCATGTTGAGATTTAAAGTATAAAAATAGCCTTTTCATGTTTACAGTATTGGTAATCATGTCCTTGACATGCAAATGATTTTCCCTTTTACTTTCTTCAAACATATTAGAAAAGTACTGTAAAAGAATCAGAAACTCTGGAAGTATAGAAAAATCTTACTTTTTCTTTCAATTCTAAAAGTAGGAAAAACAAATATTAGAGGCCATTTAAGGATTAAACTTGGTATAAACTTTGAATTCAGGAATTCTGTCATTACTATGGAGATTCAAGGAAAACATATGTAAAGAGTTGGTGACATGAAACATAGAAAAACTGTGTTTACAGGACATCATGACTTCAGCTAGAGTTAAATGTTGTTTCAGCTACAAACTGACAACAAAACATGTATTTCCATGTGATGACTATATACTTTAATATATAGATTTATATAATTTTATCACCCAGTTCTAAGAGACACGGCAATTAGATTTTTTAAAAATTAATAATTAGAGGTAACTGGGTTGAAAGGGAAGAAGATAAACTTGTCAAAGGAGAATCCAAACCCAAAGCTTTAGAGTCATCGGTGTAGCATCCAGGAGCGCCAATGTGCCCCTGCTACTATCCACTACACTCCCTGCTCCACTTGATCTCTTATATTTTAAAATAATAACTCTATTGTTATCATCATCATCATCATCATCATCATCACCACCACCACCACCACCGCCACCACCACTATCATCATTAAGAGACTGGTGTACTGCAATGAAAAATACCAGTCTTCAACAACATCTATATTTCCAAGAATGTCTCTGGGTTCTAAATGAGCCCTACAGTCTTTCTCTTGAATTTAATAGTAATAGTAATAATAATAATAATAATAATAATAATAATAATAATAATAAATAAAACTCAGAAAGGAAAAGAAAAATAAAGGAAGAATATAATGTGCAAAACAAAAGAAAAAAGAAAGGAAAAAAGAAGAAAAAAAGAAAATATTTAAAGAAGTGACTTTCTATCTTCATCACAAGTACAAACCAACCTAGTAGTTCTTCATCCCCTATAAGGTAGCCCTACAGTATTTCTCAGAAAATAAAACTGATTACTAACTACAAGCCACTTCTTTGTTCAGAAGTATGGCACCTACTCAGGCAAAATAGTATTCTAGTAAAGCAATATTTGGTAACTGGTTATGTACTCATGGCAAAGAGACTTGCCTCCTCTGGTACCAACAATAAGTTCTTAAAATTCCCAACATGCTCACCAACCTCAAAAGTTGGGATCTCTGAACTAGATGCAATAAGAAGACAATGAAAGAAACAAAGAGAATTATACAACCTTTAAAAGACACACACATACACATACACACAAAAGAGAATTCTTAGGAGTAGAATGGACAGAGCAAAAGCAGACTGGAAGATGAGACAGAAGAGTTATGCCTGCTTACAGTGCATTGAGAGCTGCTTGGAAGCCACTGTAAGAAATGAACTGGTTACCTAGTAACCTCTATATGCATCCTTCTGCCTTCTAGAACTGTTAACGTGAATGGACTGAGGGTGAGGAGCAAACTACATGATGTATTAAATATTGCAAAAGATCAAGAACAAAATATTGAAGGTAGGAGGATATGCCCTGTTTTCTATCATCTCACAGTGCAAGATTCAGAATAGTGTCTTAAATTATAAGAAATGAGATAGTGACTAAATGTTAGGAAAGTGAGTATCTCAGATGGTGGTTTCTCTACACTTCTTGGGCTGCCATGCCATGATGTTACATGATGGTCTGTAAACTAGTGCAGACACAATGCACATTCCCAAAACCTATGACTTACCTCACCCTGAGGAAACGGATGTGCATGTTCTCACCCTCACTTAAGAATTGGATGAAACTCACATTACAAGTTCATCCTGCATTGGTGGGCCTTCGTTCTCCTACTGGAAAACCCACCTGTCATGTCTCCTGAAATCCAGCTCCCAGTTAATGCTTCATTCACCTAGCCAAAATGAAAGCCCTCCAAAGCAATTTTGCTGGCATACTACTTGGACAGGATTTGCTGGATTAACATACCTCAGGGCTTGTTAGAATGCCACGTGTGATGCTGATTAGGCACTAAGGTAAACAGAAAACGTTTAAGGCTTTTTAGTGCATTTATTAATAATTTCAAAAAATAATTTTCACTTGCAACCATCCTTCTACTAGCCCAATGAGGAGAATGCTTTGCAGATAACCAAATGTATACAAATACATGTGGGCCATGCATGGACACTGAGTGTGTGTAGGGATGGGGACACTTGGAACTTCTGTGCATCACTTTTTGTGAAGAAAGGAGAAAAGCTGTTTGTTAATTTAAGGAGCAGTGAAAACTCAGTTTGAAACAGAAACTGAGAATCAATTGGCTGAAGGTGTTTTTTGCAAGATGCCGACATGCAAGCATATTGACAACATCATTCTGAAAGCATTTGAGATCTGCAGTTGATAATGAAAAAGTAGAGAAATTGTGTACTGGTTTTAAACTCTGGTCAGAAATTTAGCACAGAGAAAGACTGGTAGCATGACAGACCTCAGTAAGGATAGGAGAACCAATTGCCTGAGTAGGTGATAAGCTGCTCTGTGCTAAATATGTTGGGGATGCTTCGATTTATACTCCTACACTAAACAGTGTTGGATTTGATGGCTTAAATGGCCCATTCCTCTCTGATTCTAATGTTAAAAGGTAGATTTTATAATGGAGTAAATGCACAGAAGCTCAACCCTGACTGAGACCAAGAAAATATCCATGCCCTTTGTTTTATAAAAATTCACACATACCACAGATGTGATTTTGGTGGGCCATTTAAAATTATGATTGAGATCTCTGCAATCTATCTGTTATGTTTAGCCAACAACCCTGTATATGGAAAGGAAAGTAGCTATCCTGAGAAGGCATCTCTGAAACATCACAAGGAATCTTTCTATGTTCTAGGGGAACCCAAGATAATCCAGACTAGAGCAAAGGCAGTCAGTTCTAATTTTGGGCTTGTGTTATTGTTTCCAAGGGCTATATAGGCATGGTTTGGTGATATCACCAAGGTGGGCAGATCTGAGTTTTTCTACTTCTTCATTTGATTGGGGGAATGATGAGACAAAATGTATATGATAAACTGCTTAACAAATTCATTTCATCCCTTATTTTGCTCCACCTCCCATGGAAAAAATCATATTGCCAAAATTGGCAGAGCGTTTAGATATGTTCAGGGGGCCAAATGCCCATCCAGAACTGAAACATGCTTTTACATGTTATTATGCACAAATTTAAGTGCCTGATAACCATACATAATGTAGGTCATAATAATGAAACTCTTATGAGCAAAATCTCTGTTTCACGTTTTCTCATGGCAGCTAATCTATTGGAAATGTGAACATTTTAAATGTGCACACTTGTTTCAACTGCCACAAACGTTAAATGGGTGTACATGTGCATTGGAAAAGCATAACAACTTTTACTGCTATTTGAATTCACTTTAGACAGGCCTGATACTCACATCATGTATAGTATGTACAAACAATGTGATATAAAAACTAAGGGATCAAAATCCTTGTTATATGCAGCTTTTGTAGATTTCAAAAATGCCTTTGATTCCATCTCGAGTTAAACTCTGGGAAAAGATTAAGACCACTAACATTGACAAATGGCTATTGTTCATTAACCAGTTATATACTAACACTAATTGATGCAATCCACTTGTAAGACTCTCTGGCTCTATACCTGTGCAGAACTGTGTCTTGGAACCTTTATTCTTCAAATTCTATATTAATATCCTGGCCAAGACTCTCCATGGAGCAAACTCCCACCTGCTCGTGTTAGTGGAGCAATCCTTATTGATGCAGTTATTTTATTGTACGTACAAATAAGCTTTAGGAAGATCTTGTGGACTCTACCAAGAAACAGAATTAATGGCCTTTGCCCCAAAAAAGTCTACGTTTTTAATGTTTTGTTGCTGTTCCCTTTGCCCCAGTGATGTCATTCAGTTACTGAAAGTAGCATGTATAACCCTCCCTTCTCCTTTTTTCCCCACAACAAACATGCTAAGGTAGATTGGGGTAAGAGAGTGACTCTGCTCCAGAGTCACATGGTTGGCTTCCATAGCTGAGGATGGACTTGAACTTTGGTCTTCTTTGTCCTGGTCTATCTTAATCGCTACACTACCCTGGGTTGTCTTTTAAGTGATGTTAGCAAATTTCAGTGGCAAACCCCCAAAAAACAGAGACACAATTTTCTATTTTACTTGTCAGAAGACAAATAAAAAATAGTTTCGTGAGCTCTCTAGATAAAATATCCTAAAAGGAAACACCTAAAAGGACAACAATTATCACCAATATACATATACAAAATACTGACCTCCATTCTCCTTCAGTTTTACAATCCTGTGAAGAGTTTCTCTCTCTTCATTTAAACAAGCATTTTAGCACCAGGAATCACAATTGGAGGACTACAGTATTCACAAGTTTGGACTGTACTTTTTTTTTGGTATTGTTAGGTAAATAGATTTAAATATTAATAATTTAATTTTGCACTGTGCACTGTGTACACTGTATGCATGCATATTTATTTATGTAATGGTTACTTATTTGTGAGTGTTATGGTTGTAAAACCAATTTTGATAAGTATAAGATATTCACAATTCCTGGTGGGTTCAGGGAGCAGCTAGAATATTTTGGACATATATTTCATGTCAGTCACAGTTTTGTCCGGCTGGGGAATTTGAAAAGAATGGGCTCATTTTCAGCAGCTCTAGTTACTTTAGAGGTATCTTGAAATACTGCAGCTCATCTTTCTCCAATGTGATGTTTTCAGCATAAGACTTCGGTTTCCTGAAGAACCAAAACTTCCTGATAGAATCTCTAGATTGGAGATCATTGTAGTCCATTGCTTGGAAAAGACAGACTCTGTTTCCACCTAGTGGAAATTAATGGAAAAGGATTAGACATTGGGTAGAATGTGCTTTACAATGGATTGTGAATTTAGAGCCACTGATATATGGAAAGTCCTCTACACACAGTCTTCTAAAAGACAAAAATACTAGGAAAATGTGAAATCTATGCAATACCCATGTAATATACCAGTATTAAGAACTGAAACATATCTTCTCCAACTCCTTTTTTTAATGTTATGTTACTAAATGCAATAGATGTCATTAACTGTACTTATGTACTTATTTCTACATAAAGGAGTGTAAGTACTTATGTACTTACATGAGCTACAGGGATTTTTTAATATGAAGAATCTCATATGAAATCTTATCTGCAGTGCAACAGCAGAAACTATTCCAGAATGCTGCATTAACAAGCAACCCACCAATATTCTGCAAAATAAAATATTTTCTGAAGTTTCATAAAATGTTTCCTTGAATATCAGTGTTGGGTCCTCAGTTGACTCCCCACTTTCTATATTTATTCATTCCTTGAAAAGCTAACCAGGTTAGCTAGCAGATTTAGTTAATGTTTGGATGGGAACTAACCAAGATATAACAAGGTTCCAAGCTTTGATACAGAAGTCAAAACACCCAGGAAGAAGCCAATGACAATCCACTTCCATATCATTGCCAAGAAAATTGCATGAAATCCTAGCAGTTAAGCTTAACTTGTTTTTACTAGACACTTCTCTGCCCAGAGAAAGGCAGTCATACTGTGATACTGGACTACTGGACGCCTACTCTTGCTCCTGCTGCAGCTAGGCCAGCCTTCCCTAACTTGGATCCCTTCAGAAGTGCTGAAACTGTAACTGGAGTTGCAATCTCAACTTCTGGAGGCACCCAGTTGGAAAAAAGCAGGGCTGGACTATTTACTTTCTCTATCTTATGATTGGTCTTGGTGTGTGAAACAGATTGGGTGGGGAACAAACAGACTCAGCCATGAGCATTTGTTGGTGACTGAGTGTTCTTTTATAGCTGGCTGTGTGTGTGTGTGTGTGTGTGTGTGTGTGTGTGTTGAAGGAGGACAGTCGCTTCACAGAGACAGTGGAGGCTTTTTGGGAGGGTATTTTACTATGTATAGGTATATTTATAGGAATTAGTGAAAAAATAGAAGTAGTTAAAGCCGAGTTTCCAAACTTTTCAGTTTCTAACCTTCTCTACCTCTCCCAGGGCTACTCACTAGCAACCACCTGCTCTGTTGGGTAGCTACCAACTCCCCCTTTTTTTCCTCCCTCCCCCTCAGTGCTTCACTGAGAGAGCGATAGGAAGGAAACTGGCTGTTACTTTAGTGTGCGCTTAAAGCCTCTCTCCTTCCTTTTCTGACCTCAACAGCTGTTCCTCTGCATAGAGGTTGCAGGATGCACCTTTCTTTGAATCTTCTGCCCAGCCCTTCCCAGTTTGGGGCTTCCCCAAAGGCTCCAGGTGTCCATATGCAGGCAGCCGCCTCCCTCTGTTCCTGTCTGCCTTGGGGTTCAGGTGAAGTCCGTGTGTCAGGATTTTCACTTTTCTTCTCCCAAGCAGCCTCCAGCCTTTTTCTTCTGGGGCCAAAGGCTCTTTCTACCCTGATGCTTCAAAGCGGCACAGGCTCAAACACGGCAATGCGTCTCTCCATCTCCTCCCCCCAATCCTTTTACAGCTCAAACCGGCATTTCCTCTAGCAGCTGAGGATGTGGGTTCCCCTCCAGGGCTGTAGTCCCCATGTACTAGGTTTGGCCAATGAGCAGGCTGCCTCCATCTGCCCCACAACAGACCCCGGTAACAGCCAGGACAGCTTCGCCTGCCCTTGTGACAGCACAGTTGCCCTGCAAGGCCATACCCGAGTTTCTTCACATTTTCTTCCTTCTCCTTCTGCTGACTTGTGCCAGCCCAACCACAACCAGCCTGGCCACAAAACCCATATACCACAGATGTACCACATAATGTAGCAGGAGTTAAAAATAGACAAAATTGTAATGCCTTTGAGTATTAACAGAGGATATTAAAGGATGTATGTAATAAAGGGGAATTATTTACTATATAAATGCAGTTTCATTTTTACAGAGCACTTTCTCCAAATTGCTCAAGATGGTACTTCTGTCAACAAAAATATTGCTTTCCTAACCACTATCCTGACCCTAGCGTTTACAATAAAACCCTCTTGTACAGATTAAATAATTGGCCTGAATTAGTCTATTGCCGGATGAAGGTCTTTTCATGGAAGGTTATGGATTATAATCTATCATACTGGATCACTGTGGGTTGGTAGATGGATGTTTTTCGAGGTCCCAGCCTAGGGCTGAGAGTGAATGACTGGCCCAAAGTTACCCATGAGCTTACTGTCACATCTCAACCACACACTGAATAATATTTTAATAAATTTAAGTTAAATACTAGATTCTTTCAGTCTCTAGCAGCACTGTAACATTTCATAGTAGAGAAGTTTATTGGTATTAATGGAAAGCAGAAAGTTGGCAGAAATTGTATCTTATACGGACCCATAACCCAAGCAGTGAGGGGAAGGTAGGATACTTGAACATGCTTCAGAAATCCAGATTCACTACTGTTAGGAAAACTGAGGTTAATATGTAAACCATGCCTAAAAGTATTCACAAAAACATACTTCCTTATATTTATTTACCTCTTGTGCAAGTCTTGGAATCTTTTTAGAGCCAATCACAAGCAGCTAAGTTACTAAATAATATTCTATACAGTGGATTGCAAGTTCAGGTCATTCTCTGGAACCGATTGTGACTGACTGCATCTTAATTATATGCATAAATCTATGCTCCTTAATGGCACATAATCCCTCAAACGAGATCTATTCACGCATAGGCAGCAGTTGGTAGGAGGAACAGAACACTATAAACATCCCTCTGCTGATTTATAAGCCCAGATTTTGTGTACACTGTGTGTAAACATCTCTTTTCTCACACATGTACCTAGTCAGTCTTTCAATTTTTCAGAACAAAAATCCCTCGAGTTTGATTCAGGTAACTTACTGACTAGGAATAATCCAGAAGAATTGCTAGAGGAGCCCATGGGTAGGTTACAAAACTACATATGTGAAATGTAGTAATGGCTGCATGGAATGCAGTCTAATATTCTATCATTTAAAAATTGCAAGTTTAATTAAAACAATTCAGCTTTTCCTGCAAATTACGTATATATAATATCTGCTTTTCCTCATTCCTTCTCTTCCTGACATACCTTAGTTTTCCAAATCACACTCAAAGGGAACTTTATTTGTAAAGAAGAAATGAGAAAACAAGAAAACAAAAGCAGAGAAGAAAACACAGAGAATAGCAGCACAAGTTGTGTTTTAAGGTGACTTTCAGGCACCCACTGATCTGGGAAAGAAATCCAGCATGTCATCTGACATAATACATAGGTTTTGCTGAGCATGTCCAATGGAAGTGATGCTTAGGTTAGTGTCAATTACTGTTTCATAAATTGCAGTGGGATGTATCTACTAATATTAAACAAACTTACTAAATAGAAAAAACTCCATTCAACACAATGGATGTACAGTATTTCTGAATAAACTTCCATAAGACTACACCATTACTCAAGATAATGGATTGGGTCTATTAAAAATGCACCACTTCTGCTACTGAAAACTAATTTCTAATACCATAAAGTCAACCACAAACACACCCTTCTCATTAGTTTACTGAGCAACCCACCCAACAGAGCTTTAATAGCAATGTTTCAGTTTTATTTCAAGGCATCTCCACCCTTTCCACCCTTCTAAAATTAAAAGCATTGCCCTCTGTCTCAACATTGTACAAATATATGCTGTACTCAGAGTTCCAGTTAATCCTCCTAATTCATTTAAAGTAAATATTTTTGCCAATTTACCTCTCTCAGAACTCCTTCATATATTATGGAATTCTTACATGAGCAGCCCTTCTTTGTAGGAATTAGCATGGAATCTTTTAGATTACAAAAGCATATGCTGTTTTTTATTTATTCTGTTTCAAGGAAAACATTATTACAAGTTAGGAATTCAAGTTTGGTTACAAGCTACTGATGTATACGCAGTTACTACAAGGGTGGGCAGAAGATGGTAGCTCTCTGGATAATTTAAAGTAGTCCAACAAGGATTCCATGTGGTTTCTTGGCAAAAAGAAAACCACGATGTCAGTCCAAGGTTAGGGACAGATCATCATGGAGAAAAATCTATGTGGTCGCTAAGAGTCGATACTGGCTTTATGGCACATAATCAACAAACAAGGAATAGCTTAACAAGGGGATTTAAATGATCCTGCAACAAAATCTAAATGATCTTTTTAACAAAAACTTGAAAGAATTGTAAAATAAATCAGTTCTGGCCAAGAATGTCTGGGGGGAGGGTGTGTGAAAAAGTCATGATGATAGCCACAACTATGCAACTGAACCCCCACTTTGACTTTTTTGACACCCTCCCAATTCTCTCCCTTAGAATAAAATCCTGGACTTAGAATACTTTAACATTTGAGGTGCCCACAAAAGATAAGTTAAATAAATTTTTAAAAAGGCACTCAAAATTTCCTGAAACTGAAAGATATCACGCTGTGCTAACTACTTTTAGTCAGCTTCAAATATAGGAAGTCCCCAGGTTAAGAATGCTAAGTTTAAGGATGACCCATAGTTAAGCACAGATCCTACTACAGCAAAATTCGAGTTAAAGACACAATGGTTTGAGTTAATTACACAATACTACTTATAAACTATTATACAATAATACCGTTCTGGCTTACATACGAATTTGATTTAAGGACAGACCTTGGGAATGGAACTCATTCTTAAACTGGGGACTACCTGTATAAGCAACAGTTTTAGTTATACATTTCTAGGCATAAATACACTCCAGTACTAAAAAAAACCTTAAACTTGCAAAAAGCAGAAAAAAGAAATATATTACACAGAAATCTTTGAGGGTTGAATGATAAGTAATGCCTCCAATGTTATAAACTGCCAACAGATGGTAGTACTAACACATTATAAGTTCTGACATGTTCTTTAGCATCTGTTCTTTCATTTCAATTGGCAGGAAGTTGCTGTGAGAAAAGGCTGTTTATGGTTTGGGACATGCAAACCTGAAATGAGTACTCTTCAGCATGCTTTAAGCAACACAACATGATTGAATTTTTGATTGCTGAAGGAACCCTTCCAATCAAAGTACTGTACAGCCTTATTTTCTATGGTTTTGAGGGAAAATATATGATAAAAATGCTCAGCTTGCATAGAAAATATATATTTAACATCCAAGGACTTTCAATACTTATAATATTCTGAGCTGCTTTCTTTTTCTAAACAAACTGCCCATTCCTGTTCTGCCTACACTCATTATATTCAAATGAACGTAAACCTGTTCTAGAACACAGCAAAGCAATATTTTTCCAACACATACACTCATACTTATTAGCTGTGTGCCTCAGGCTAGAGGAGTATAAGGTAGGCAAATTATTAATCTCAACTACTTTGGAGTAAGGGAGGATAAACTTCTGACAATTAAAAACACAGTAGGTTTCAACTAATAAAAATAAGAGGCCAATGCAATACTCTTCACTATAATTCAGTTTAAACTCAATTTTTTTAATCGATAATCTTGCTTTTTCTCTAAAGAGCTAAATGGGGCTGCCACTCATTTACTATGAGAGTCAGACACTTGTTTGCAAGGTAAATCAAATCTTCCCAGAGTGCAAACTGTAACAGCATTCTCTCTTTGCTGTCAGAGTACTTACAAAGCCAACTGCTGTAAGATGTCTGTGAAAATGTATTTGAAACGTATGAGTAACATTTTCAAATTCTTTCATGAGAAGGAATAATTGTATCTCTCCCTTTTCCTCCCACATTGTATTTTTTAAGTCTGACTGCACACGCATACACACATATGCTTTCCGTATTAAAAAAAAAAAGGATACTTTAACTGGGAGCTGCAAGGCTGAACATAGTTTTTGCAAGATACAACCTACATGTATCAATTTGTAAAAATTATGATACAAATATTGACAATGTCAAGTTGGAAGCATTGGGTAAGTTTCTTATCAATGTGTATCTTTTCTTTTTAATCTAGGTTTTATAGTTTGAATTCTTCATTTTTCCCCTATACATGTTATATGATTTGAAAAGGAAAAGGATGGATGTCAAGATTTTAATTAGTGCATTATAATGAACTGTTTTATCACATGCATTTTCTTCTATCATCAGTCACATACAAGTCCAGTAAAATTAATGAGCCTTAGCTCAGATTTATTTTCTTCCAACAAAATTGTTCGTCTAGGTGACGTGAATAATACTTCTACAAAATGTAGCATTGCATAAATAAAGTATTTAAAAAGATTTATATACAGTTATATTTGTCAAATTAGAAAGTAAAACTCATAATGGATGTTTCTATTAGAAGAGAGAAAAAAACCACAGACAATCTTGACAATCATTTCACAAGATTTAAAAATTCCACAGTTGTCAACCATTTTACAACCATCTGGACAGAATAGATGGGAAAAGGCATAATGATAGGTGTGAAGAGGGGAACAAAACTATTATCACAATCTTCAGAGGAGGCTTCATAGCTACCGTTGTGAAAAATCTTGTCTTGGCTTATCTGATACACATATTGTCCATATTAGTTTAATCAAGACCTTTAACCTCCTAAAGTATCCTCTTAGTTTGCTTTACAGATCAGGTTTAGATGTGAAAAAATAAGTATGTTGGATGTATTTTAAAAATGTGCTGAAATCCTATAGATCTCTGGCAAGAAAAAGCAATTTCTCGTAATCCAGCCTCCAGGTCTCTTAATGTTAAGCCCTCCAAGCCATTTCATTACAAGTGATTAGAAGCATGCATTCTGCAAAACAGATAAATGACTAATAAAAACAGCAAGGAGGTTAAAGAAAGAGACTTGGGGAAAGATGAGGATCTTATTATGCCACACGGTATGCTTTCAGAAGTGTGAATTCTTTCCTGTTTGTGCGCGCAGCCCAGATGAAAAGGGCAGCGGCCATAAACTGCAGAGGTGCTGAGACACAAGCCAGACAGAAGGACCAGCCAAACTGGCCTTGCACAGGAGGAGGAGGTAGTTTCTTATGGAGCAGCTCAATTCCAGCTACATAGCAGCCAACTGAACCCAGTGTGCACAAACCTGGTGAAAAATCAGCAAACAACAGTCAGACCACAGCAACGAACACTTGCCTTATATTATTAAGACATTCATGCTTCAACACGGACGATGTTCCCCAAGAGGACTCACCAGCTAGGAAGTGGAGAACTCCAGTGGCAATGGCAGGATAGAGACTGTGGCAAGCACAAGCACAGACCCCAATAAGTGCCCCAAAACACATGAGTCCTAAACTGACAAAAGGCAGGAGAAACTGAAAGCGCCAGAGATCTAAAGGAAATGGACAAATGAACATTGTTAGGTTATGTCACTGTCTATAGTATAATACAGCAATATCAGAGAATTTTTGGCTTTCCAAGCCCCCCTTCCTGCCCATTCAGTCTCATGTGAAGGCTACGTTCCTGCCCTAAATCCTGAGCCCTCGTAGCACTCACACCGAGTTATCTGAAGCAGCAATATCCATGGTTTAGGCCCACGTTCACCCATCTCTTTGGGAAAGGACAGGGAAGCTAAGCCAGCAAGCTATTGTTGCAAGGTGCCCTTTCTGCCCACTCTTATCAGAATTGCTGGGAAAGGCTACAAGCTAACCTGCACCTTGAATCCAATCCAGTTCCTCACTTTCGCAATAGAAGGTGTCTCGGTATAGAACTGCTTCTACAACGTGTCATTTCTTGCCAGAGTTTCAAAACTGTAGCCTTTTTCTCCACTAAAATACTAAGTAAAATGGCATTATTTTTCGAAAATCTTAACCACTAACTACAAAACTACAACGTATGCAACGTCAGCCACAACTTCTTCAGATACCATTCAAAAGAATCCCAATTAAATATATATTTTTTCTGAAATGTAAAAAAAATGCCTAGATTTTATAGAAAAAGATATTAAAACCTTAGAGATTTTACCATTTTCGTATAAGACTAAAATTGCAAAAGTGAGATTGCTAAATGTTTATGAGATTTGGTCATTTTCCTATATTTCACCCATTTTAGAAAATATCAAACTATGTAATTCTACATATATTCCCTTGCAGAAGCCTGCTTGCCATTTACCTTTGTGAGAGACAAACATTTAAGCTATTTGTTTCCCATAAATGGAACCAAAAAATACTCACAGGTTCGGTTCAGGTCAATGCCACTATTATGATTCCCAGGATCTTTGTATTTTTCCATGAATTGATCCGAAAGAGAAAAGCTGACACATTTTGTGACCATCTCACCTTTCAGAATGAAATAAATATTTTTTATTAGTCTCTAATTTTTGCTTGTCTTTCTTCACACATATATATTAATAAATAGATAAGGACCTTTGTTCCTACTTTAAATGATCTTGGGTCATCATAAAGATGAACAGATTTGTTTGACAGCTTTTATGGTGGGGATGGGCAATATTTTTCTGTTGAGACCTACAATCCTTCAGGAGTAATATGTTTGAGGCAGATACCAGTTGGTGAGCAATGATGAAGACAATTTGTTGGGCTAGAGACCTCTTCTATATTTTTCAGATCCATTCTTTGTGGCATTTGATTTTTATTCTCTTTCTGGCATCCTTTTGTTTTCCCCCACCCAAGAGACTGCCAGGGCAGATGAATCTTACAAAGGATCTGAACTGATCATTTGAAAGAAGTTTTTGAAATCACATCAGAAGCCACCTGAAAGGAGTTTTAAGGTCTTATATGGCCCTAGAGTTGCAGATGTATTTAACTCCTGCTTTAAGGTGTTGCAAGATTTTTTATTATGCTAATCAGGTAAACAAGAAAACTCTTCTGAAATTTTAAGATACAAGTGTTTACACAAACCCAATGATTAAAAAAAATAAAGTTCTAAATTCATTCAGTTCAATTAAGTGATTTAAATCTGAACATTCCTTTTGAACTCCCTAAGCCAGAAAGGATTCCTGGAACTAATCAGTGATTTAAATGTAATTTAGCTTTAGATGTCATGGTTTTAAAAAGACTTACTAGAAATAAGGGCAGACTTATCTGATGGCTTTCAAAACGTTATGTCTTTGTTTGATTAGTCTTAGTGCCATGCAGAATTAGTTTTTCTGAAAGTACAGATAACTTTTCTTTTAAACTCAAGGATTCTCATTTGGCATTCCAAGATTTTGTTGACACTTACAACGTATTTCTATGTATAACTATTTGGAAACTGGATTTAAATAACAAAAAAAAAAATTTTTTTTAAACATACCTTTTTTTTAAAAAAAATGGATTTTAGAATCTTAAAATACTTTTGAAAAAATGAATCTAGTTCCAATGTATCACAATGAATCATCTCAACTTCTCTATTATATTCTATGAACATGTTTGTTAATAACAGTATATGGTGGTGAGAGACCTAATCAGCTGTGCAGGAGGTACAAATGTGCATAACAGTCAAACCCTCACCTTTCTTGTTTTAAAAGTTGCAAAGAGAAAGAAATCAGTTAAAGAACAGTAGACAGGTAAAGCAGATATGGGCAAGGAGGAACTCTCTGAATATAAAATGAAGGAGAAATGAAACAAGAATCAGTTGAATATACCCCTACTGCCTCAAAGAATACATTTCTTATGTTGAATATATCTACCATGAAGGATTAAAAGAGGGAATCTATCATGGCAATGGTAAATAAAGGAGATCCTACCTTGGAATATTTGTGAGTAAAACAAGCCATGAATATGAAGGAAAAATATTTCAACAAAGAAATTCAAGACTTGATTGTCTGAACAAAATAGCATCATGAGAATTTCTTTTCCTTTGAAGATACACGTCTGAACATACAGGATCTTCAAATTAATTAACAGTCATATGATTTAACTTTTTCATCTCCACAACTGTTTGTCTAAACTGGTCTCAGCTTTTGGTTGGCTTCCCAACTTACTATCATTTTAATGCACTTCAAATAAAAGAGGCATTTATTTCTTTTACAAGTTTGTTTCTATCAGTGCACACAGTTAGTAATACTAAATGAACAGCATGAAGTTAATTAAATACATTGATCTGTTTAGTTTGGAGGATTTATTCCCACAAAACAAGATTTTGATTCTGTCCACCTGCACCATGGTTAATGTCCTACCATTAGCTGATAACAGAGTTCTAGTCACATCGTGTATGTGAAAAAAACTGCAAAAAGAAGTAAAAAAAGTGTTAACGTTTAGAGAACAGGCAAAGATATGTTTAGAATAAGAACCAGTATAGTAAAGCAAGAGGCAACTTTAAAAGCTGTTCTGTTTAAGCCACGAATTCTTCTTCTGTAGAATTAAGAACATTAATTTGACTGACATGATTGTTATTCTGAAGAGGCTGCAACTCAACAATAGAAAAGGGATCTCAGGATAATTTTAAAAAGTATAGAAAAACATCAGAAAAGTATGCCAATAATCTAGCACTAATGGTTGGAGCAAAATCCAAATGATCAGCTTGTGTGTTAAGAAAAGAATGGATTATCTTCCTTTCTTAGCTAAATTACACATCAGAATTGCACATACTATTTGAATACTGAGATGTAGCAGCAGTAAAACTGAAAACAATTTCAAATTCAAATGGACAGCTTTATCACAGATAATGCAGCAAATGTACAGAAGATAAGAATAAAGAAAGCTTCAAACTAATAACATATGGCTACAATGCTTATTTGATGCATTTAGAAAAAGATTTCAGTGTCCAGAAATAAAGACTAATTTAGTGAAACTCCAAATATTCCTGTCATAATAATAAGAAAGCAGGAAGAACCAACTTAATTCTCTTGTTAAGACGCCAGATGGAACTGAATGGATTATTTTGAGCACTGTATCAAGAACTGGCCTCATATGAAAACATGAAGAAATAGAACTGTCAAAGATAAAGTTTCTCACCACTGGACTAAAAAGAAATGATGAATTTATGTGGACTATCCTAAAGTCTGCTTCCATAGACTTGAACAAAGTACTGAAAAATACCTGTTTTACTTCTGGTGGTGTTGAGGTTTGGAAGGAATTGATTGAAACCTTGAAAAGAGAAATGTAATTACAGAGTTAAATTATGGGCATTAAAAACAAACAAACAAACAAGCACTATCTCCAGATCATTTTCTTGCCAATATTTTCAATTCTTCGTACCAGGATCAATCCTTAATTCCTGAGAAGAGAAGTTGACTATGATATGGGTACTCTGCAATCATCTTCTGTAACAACACACTTATAATGAATTTCAGGATTAAAGGTGACCTTTATCAGGTTTTAAAGTAAGCTATAGCAGTGAGCTGGTAGGAGACATTTAATCATTTGGCTTCAAAGACTAATGGAGTAATAATCCAGTTTAATAACAGTAGCTAGTTCCATAGATGCAAAGAGAATTTTTAATTCACTGATAACTGAGAAAGTAAGAAAGCTTGTCTTTCTTCTCCAGACTATGAACAAGAAGACATAGATGAAGATTAGGTTACTTACTGGCTGCACCAATGAATTAAGTTTCTCATAATGATTTAACAAAGACAAATTTTATATTAAAAATCCTTTGCATATTTAACAAAAATAACTAATCCCCCTCCCCCAAAAAAGCATGAGGAAAATTTACCTCAATAAAAAGTGTACTGTACAATCTGAAAGCCTGTTTGGAGATGCTGATTATTCTAGCACATCACAGTAAGGTATCTTCAAGACCCCATGATTAATTAAACAGAAGTTGGTTTACCTCCTAATGATATTATCAGTATCAACCATCTGTTTTGACAGGAAATAAAATAATCAAGCCATGATTCAGTGAGAGCCTGCTTGGTGTAGTAGTTAAGGAGCTGGACTGGCACCAGGGAGACCCAGGTTCAAGTCCACCTTCTGCCATGGAAGCTCATGGGGTGTCTTTGGGTAATTCCACCTTTCACAACTCAACCTATTTCACAGGATAGTTGTTGTGGGGGAAAAAATAGGAAGTGCTACGTACATTATCATCAGCTCCTGAACAAAAGGTAGGATATAAAACAAACAAAAAAATCAATTTACAAGGAAGCCCTCACATCTATCAGAAAATTCCCTAATTGTCCTGAGATAATCTCACTTCTGAAATCCCCATGCTGCACAATTTTAAGCATATTCAGAAGGAAGAGCCTTCTTAATAAGTTAGGTATTGAAGAAGACATAAGGTTACTATATAACAATGCTTATACTGTACAGAATACCCCTTCCCTTACATTCCTGCTTGCTATGCAGAAGTGACTTATTCCTCAGGTTAAATGTCAATATCACCTCTATTGTGAAAGATGCAGGAAGCATTGTAGGCATCTTGTTGAAAGGCTCACTTGTATTAAAAAAAATTCATAAATGCAAAATTTATACTCATCACATTATTCCCTAATGTAAGTATTCCCATTATACAAAGTGCAGAAAAGGAGTGAAAAATATTAAGCCACAAAAATTAAGGCAAGAAAAAATATAGCTAACATAGTTTAAACCAATACTATTCACTATACCTCTTCAAACATTTCTATTGTGAAAACCAATCCTGCTTTCACAAGGTCAATTCATTCATAAATTGCTTTTTGTTCTTTAAACTGGACTTGCTCTTTTTGAGGATGTCATCAATTCCATCCAACCACATTTTCAGTCTTCCTCTTCCTCTCAACCCATTCACTCTTCTTATATATTTTTTGTGATTCAATCCTCATTCATTTTGTCTATATGATCAAGCCATTTCAATATACTTCTTTCATACTTCACTCAGTTTCGCATTCACTCCATATTTATTCCCATTCATTCTTCATTCTACTTCTTGTTTCACCCCACACTCTTAAGCACTCCACTCCCAATGAATTCAACTTTTTATATTTCTTCTGACACACCGCTTTCACTTCCATATAACAAAGTAGGAAGAAGCACATTCTTACGCAAAGCCATGTTTCCTTCTTTTGACACTTCTTTCATGATACTTCTTCATGAAAGATCACATACTATTCAAGGCCTTTCTAATAGCATTTGCCATCATAAAGTTTCCCTTCCTGGCTCCTTCCTGAGTTGGATTTCATAGTTTGGAAGCTCCAGCAGAATCCAGCTAATTAGCTGACTCTGGATAGACAAAGGAGCAATATAGTTCTCTGAACTGGTCTGAATCCCCACCTTCAGGAGAACTGTGGCTTCAGGAAGACAAGGAGTATGTTGAATTAACCCAGTGAAAAAGCACTGGTGAGCAATCATTGATAGGGATCCCCTATATTCATTCCTACCTTCCATTAATTTCTGGAGGCTCTAATAACAGTTCTTGAGATCCAAAACTGTTACATGGAAAGGTACACCAGTCTGCCTTCCTTCCCTTCTCCCTAATCTATTATTTATCTTTAAATACAGCCTGGCTTGTAAACGCCCCTTTTTTATCCTCTCTTCCCCTGATCTGTCACATCTAGTCTAGCTTTTCAATCACCATTTGCCTTTTCCAGCCTGATAAGCATCACCAACCATTTTTCAGAGGTCCTCAGAAAGCTCCTTTGTTTGAGCCATGACACACTTCCACATACCTCTGTTGTGAAAATCAGACTTTGATAGTGAATACCCAGAATTCTGTATCTTAAATAAGGCATGACCTCCCACACTCACACCTGATTATCATCCCATTGATTGAAACACCTGACTCTAATTTCCCCTTCAAATGAACTGAATATCCTAGAGGTTCACATACTTTTGCCACACACAAATATGTAGCTTTGGATAATTTTCCTCAATAAATCAATAAACATGTATAATTTTTTGACTCATCAGTTTAATTTGGTTCTCTTTATCTGGTGTTAGTACTTGTGTGGAGAACAGGTCACATTTTAGGTCATATTTATGCAGAAATATTGAAAATTCAAAAGGGTTCATAAACTTTTAAGCACCACTGTATCTGATTAGTTGTCATGTATTTCCTTGGAACAAATCCAGTCTGAACAGGGTGAATTATGTTGACTAAAAGACTGTAAATAGCCTGCAGCATTTTCAATAAAGAGATAGTCCTGTAAAACCAAATGGATTGGGTCATTCTCCTCTTTATAAAGCAAATATAAGAGATCCTCCTGCCATGAAGAAGAAAGTACTTGACACTGTTATTAATTATCTGAGTTAACAATTTCATCAAATTCTCTTTGACAGTCTTACAGTATATTGCAGAAAACCATTGGATTCTAGGGATTTATTCAACTTTGACAGTCTTGCTTCTTTTATTTCATCTTCTGTAATTGGTTTGTTAAATACTTTCTGCTGATATCTACATTTTGCAATCTGTGTTGTCTCCAAATACTCTATTATCTTCACCAAACGATTTTTCTATTTCTCTCTCTAATTCATCTCCCCAAATTTCCTGGTATCCCTTGGAACCCTCTGAATCGTTTTTATACAATTCTGTTTCTGCTGTTGCAATTTGGCCTTCATCTTCTGTCTCTGTAATTTGAATTCTTTGTTCAAAGATAATGCTTGATGTTCTGCATCCTTGCCCTTAATGTTTATCCTGCTGTTCCAGATTGGATTTACAGCAGGTTTAATATAAGCCTTAAATGAATCCAATTTAACTTTCAAATCTTGTTTTTGTTGAATCAGCTTAATTATATTCTCTTCTGAATTTTAAAATTTCAAGTCAGGTTTTTATTCTAACTTATGCAGTTCACTTTGGAATAAACCTCTGATTTCCATTAGAGTATTATTATGAAAAGGACAAGACAAGGTTGTCCCTTTTCTTGTTTTATTGGCATCAGAACAATTGGCAAGGAAGATACAACAAGACAGTAAAATTTCAAGAATAAAAGTAATGCAAAAAGATCATAAATTAGAATTATATGCTGATGATATACTCAGAGTCGCTAATCCAAAAGATTCCTTAAAATCAACAATGGAACATATACAACAGTATAGTTTGGTATAAGGATACCAGACTAATAAGAATAAGACATCGATGTTTACACGGAATCTTAGGAGGAATATTGCCTTTGAAACAAACAATAGGGTTTAATATCAATGTTAAACCAAACAGGAATTTATTTATCAGAAAGAATTAAAACTTGTTCAAAATAATTACTGACAGATCTGGAAAAATGTAATGGCTGGTATTTTAAGTTGGGAAAAGCTAAATTTATCTTGGCTAGGAAGAATATTGGTAGTAAAAAAGAATATCCAACCAAGGATCAGTTTTTCTGTTCCAAATGATCCCAATAAGAATTGAAGAAAAAACACTGATTGAATGACAAAGACAAATAATTTTATTTGGTCAAATAAAAGACTGAGGATCAATTCTACAAGATGTATAAGAACATGAACATTTCATGACTGCATAAATTTTTAAGCTAAACTATCAAGCTAGCTGTTTGATCAGGAACACAGATTGGATTATATCATCAAAGGGAATGAAGGGGGCTCTGAGAAGGCCTGCATAAATATTCCTGGTGTGATAACAAATAGGAATGTTCAGTGCAAAACATAGCATTTAATTGTAAATAGCTTATTAAAAGTACGGAATGAATATAAAAGAAGAATAAGTCCAGGTTTATTACCTCTTGCTTCAATATTAAATATTTATCTTCATGCTAAAAATTATCCAATTTTTAATCTCTCCAATTATCAAGGGAGAGATAATTCATATAGACTGCAAAATTTAATCTTTAATAAAACAAAGATGAAATCATCTGAGACTTCTTGGAATAGTCAAAAATGCCTCACTAGTTTCAACACCTCCAAATATATAGTATAGTTCAAATGGAGCTACAAAAACAAAGTGGCATACTTAAAAATTTGATCAAATTTGAAATGTTTATATCACAAAACTAAGAACATCTGTTAGGGCTTATATATAAGTGCTATTAATATGATTCAGAATTGAACAAATCAAAGACTTGCATTATTAAATGGGTGAAGAATTTAAACAGGACAACTGATTTGCAAATATGAGATTATCAGTGTTCCCAAATACCAAATTTACTATGAATATTACATTCAGAGATACCCGGTAGATTTTTTGGGTTATATTATTCCAATGTCGAATGTCAAAATGGCTAATGCATATTCAAAAAATTGCTAGAAATGTAATAATCAGGTTAGATCATTATTCTGTATCTGATGGCAATATCACAAAACTCAGCAATTCTGGAAGATAACTCATTACAAGATGAAACAGATTTAAATAATACCTTTTGGTTTTTGCAAGGTGTTTTTCTGTTAAGTATCACCAAGACTTATAAATAACTAAATAAATAAATATGAATCAAACTTGTATGCTGCCCATCTCACCATACAAAGTATATAGTTTTATATATGATAACAGTTTTTCAGGTATTTTTCAATTAGGAAGTTCAATGTAAGACTTTCAATTGCAGAATTTCCTTTGCAGAAGCCTATCTGTTCAGGCCCGATTACATCATTTGTATGCATCCAATCTAGTAGACGGCGTTCAAGATGTTTAGCGTAAAGCTTGCCTAAAATAGATAAAAGGCTGACTGGACGAAAATTACTGGGCTGGTCAAACCCATCTTTCTTGTAAATTGGAATTATTATCAAATTGAGCCAAGTGTTCGGAATTTTGCCATAATGATCAATGAGCGTAAATAAGGAAGCCAACGGCTGGGCCCACCAGTCAACATGTTTTTTAAGTAGTTCAGCTGGGAGCCCGTCCAGGCCAGACATAAGAGTTGATAGGATACTTTATACCTCCCCCTGGATTGCAGTCAATTCCTTCCTTAGAGGACAGGTGGATAGCTGATACCTGATCAAAAATAACTTCATATCTAAAAAAATAAGTCTGATACTAATATTAATTTCAGAAACCATTTACAAACTTTAATTTTGCACATTTTGACTTCTGCCACACCTGAAGTTTGATATTTAACAATTTTTTTTAAAGGTTTTAAAATTCTAGATTATGACTGGCCATAAAGATACTGCTTCAGGTTAATTAGAAACTTTTGCTAATTCTTAGTAATTTGACTAAGAATTCTTATCTTGCTGTTTTTGTGCATTTGATTTTAATATTAGTTTTTAAAGTGCTAAACTGAACCGATTTTCTTTGTTCTAATTCACTGTTTCTGGTAAAAATAACGGTGGAGGATTTTTCCTTTTTCTTTTAATTTCTGGAAAATTATTTATGTAATTTTAATATTTTGTAAATCCTGAATTTATTCCTCTTTTCTTTTTCTTCCTTTGTTTTTTTCTGACTTACAATGAAAGTACTTGCCAATTGCATGTATTAAAAACTCTCTTCCCTAAAAACTGTACATGAGATGAAATGTTGAGCAGGAAATGTGATTAATGTTAAAACAGTTGTAATTCCCCATACTGTACCTATTTTTTTTTTCTCAAAGTAAAGATGCGCTTAGAAGAAGTAAAGAAATACCTTAATGGAAGAAAGATACACTATAGTATAGAGAAAGATACATTACAGAGTCTCTTTAGTGCAAGCTTACCTGGTGAATTGTACCAATGAGAGTTTTCAGACATTGTGATACACCTCCGCCACAGCCCAATGGTGCCATTCCATCGAAAGAGAGCTTCTGTGTAAGAGTTTTCATCTGCATTTTCACCAAAAAGTTCATCCCAAGTGGCTTTACTTTCACTGTTATTTTCAGGAGGTGATGGGTTACGATACTCAAACCAAAAATCTGTGCCAATTGAGGCTGCCAAGTAGATGGTGGAGATAAGGCTGAGCACGCAGGCAATTACCAGAGCAGTAGCAAAACGATTATCCATCATGGTATCTCAGCTACTGTTAACAAAAGGGAAAAAAATCCATACATATATGCAACAACAACAACTGAACTTTAATGCATGACTGCTAGCAAGATATTCAGATCTTTTCAGTTATCCCTGTTAGAAGATCTCCAAGGTAACTTCCAAATCTTACATTCCATGATGTTGTAATACTCCAAAAAGACAGTTACTCAGGCATCAAAAAGAGCACTACAGCAGAAGAGACAGCAAGGTACAGCATGTAGTATTCTAGTAAAGCAATGCTAATATCCCCCTCTATGCACAGTCATTTCTATGATTTGGCAAGCTCTGCTCAGCAAGAATTTTGCATCATCATCATCATCATATTGCAAAGCATGCCCTACACACACTGGGCAGAGGGGAATATATCTGCCCAAAAAACACAAAAAAGGGGAGAGCCAGGGCAAAAAAACCTAGTTTAACAATAACTGAAATTGAAATTCAAATATTGAATAATAATTGAAGAAAGGGTAAGATAAGACTGGATAGAGATGAGGAGAAAGATGACTGAACAAGGAAAAGAAAAGGGAAAGAAGGCTGTTCAGAGTTTAAATTATAATTCAACAGGAAAGCAGCAATAGTTGTGATGTCTGCTCTTCTCACCAACCTCAAGTCATTATCTGGGGGGATAGTTCAACTACCTACTGAATAAATACAATGCTAATACATGATCAAGAAAAGCCTCCAAGTGGTTAGCTAAGTAACAATAATGGAAATGTAAATTTAATTTGAGAGTAAACTCATCTCTACCAGACTGGCAATGTCCAGTAGGTATAGCAGAAAAGCCTGAAGGGCCCCAAGCTGGTCTATTCAGGTCTGGGGGGTGGGTCAGAGTAGTCTCTCAAATACCTTGATAAATCAGAGCTAACTCACATATTAATTAGGAGCCAAAAACTGTACAGAGGGTAATATTTAGATATGCAGTGAAACTAGAATGCTTCATTGCATTGCAAAAGCATTTGCAGGTGTACCTAAATAAATAAATAAATATTCTTGAGACATCAAGATACCCAAAGTTGAAACACATACCCTTGGCTGCATTTCAATTTACTCTCAAGTTGTTTGAACTGAGTGTGTTTAACACCTGTAGTTTAAGTTTAGAAAATGCCCCACCAAATCATTTAACACAAATTTAACCTATTCAGTATGATGCCTTCTGCTGTGATTGAGTTCTCAAGAGAAAAAGGGGCTAAAACCATCACCAGGTATTTAGCAAGGCATGAAGAAATATATTCCCATGTCAGTGCCAAATCCAATCTAATCCAGTCTAGTCAGTCCACTCTTGGTACACATATATTCATTGTGCTCCTTCCTTTTTGGCTAAGCAGCATTATGCAGAGCACAGAAAAGAAGTAAGAAATGGTACACCAAAGAAGTTAGGCATGAGATAAGAGAAAAGGAAATATAGCCTAAATTAATTTATGCCAACACAATACCTTTCTATCTTTGCAAACCATCCTTGCTTTCATCACATCCATATATCAAGAACTGCTTCATATGTTGCTTTTTTTCCCCTTAAGCTTCTCAGCTATCCATTTTTTAAGGTATCAACTCCATCCAGCCACAACTTTCTCAGCCTTTCCCTTCCCACTGACACATTTACTATTCTTTCATATATTTGTTTTGCAATTCAATCCTGAGTCATTCTCTCTATATGACCAAACAACCTCAACATATTTATTTCATAGTAGTAACTCACCTTTACATCCAATATAGATCCATTCAACACCCTTTCATTCTTGACCCTCTCTCTTCTCATTTTACTACATACACTTAGCACCCTATATCCACTTTATTCTTAGTTTTAGGTTTCTCCTGACCTACTCAAGTCTTCCATATAAAAAAACAAAAACAAAAGCACATTCTTAAACTGCTATTTTTACTTATTTCAACATTCATTCATTCTTCACAACAGACCATGTACTACACAATAATTTCTACCAGCATTTGTACATCTTAAAATTTCTCCATCCATTTTCTTATCATTAGAAAACATTCTATCAAGAAACACAAAGGCATATATTTGCTCTACTTTTTTGCACTGTGTGTGTGTGTATGTGTATGTATGTATGTATGTATGTATATGTGTGTGTATGTGTGTATATATGTGTGTGTGTATGTGTGTGTATATATATATATATATATATATATATATAAATAATTTGCAATTCTTCATTCCATTTCCCCTGTCAAACACAACTCTTGATATTTTATGTAGTTGTTTTCAAATGTATACTCTTTGTTGCATCACATTATCTATCATTCACTGCAAATACTTCGGGTTTTCAGCCAACAACATGACATTATCTATGTAAAAAGTATATGCCCATTCATGACTCCAACCAATACAACTCTAACATGAGCACAACCAAATTCATTTATACATAAACAAACAGCCAAAAGGACATCTTACACCCTACCTTACTCTATGTTTAATACTGAGCTATTTGTTAAGCATTCCATTTATTCTCATGCATGTTTTACTTCCATAGTAGTAAAGGAAGTACCATGTATTGTTTTTATTACATTCAGCAATTGATATTCAACTCTGTATTTAAACAAACTATTCCACAAAGCAAACTTAATTCACCTTATCACATTTTTTCTAAATCAACAAACATATACAGTCATACATTTTCTTTCTCACATTTGCACATTTTTCAGTAAGCTGCTAAAGAGCAAAAACCTGTGCACATTCCCTCCATTTCCCAAATTTTGCTCAGTGCCCCTAAAGTGAGAATTTTGCCAAATACCCTTTCAGGCACTCTTAATAAAAAGAAAACTGGGCAGGGTTAGTTTATGTTAGAGAGCAATTACAGCATTCTTCCAATCATCAAGCACAGATGCAGTCTTGACACACACATTAAGCAAGTCTCATGGCCACTCTATAAGTAAACCACTTCCATATTTTAACATTTCTCCAGTTACACCATCAACTATAGCTTTACCATTTTTCAACATTCTAACATCAGTTTTTACTTCCTTTTCAAAACCTTTTCCAGCATTCCTTGATTTCAATTCCATCCCAAATCATTTCATTTCCTTCATTTTTAATTGCATTCACTTTAGCCTTTTTAACTCAACCCCCAAATTTGTAAGCTTTGCATTTTCTCTCCCTCTTAAATCTTAACTACATTCTTTGCAGACATATTTTTATCTATCTGTACATTATACAGCATCTTTCTTTTCTCATTTCTGCAGCAATCATTCTCCTCTGCATTTTTTCATCCATAGCCTTTCTCTTCATCCTTCTTTTATACTTCATTTTGGCATGAATCAACACATACTCTGTTCCAGGAAATTCTACATTACTTTCCTTTATATCCACTTTCCATCGACTCAGTTGGAAGATTAATCTACTTGTTATATATAGAACTCATACTTTCTTTTCCTACAGACATTCTACTTTTACTTTTGCTCATTTCACTTCCTTTTCTTTCATGTCCATTCTTCTATCATTAGTCTCCCTTTGTCTCCTTCCTCAATCTCTCATCACAATCAAATCAAACTTGCTTTTATATTTATATTCATTCCTTGCCACATTGTGTGTGTTTACTCATGCACACTCTTACTAAATATATAATCAGTAAATATATAATTTAAATATACAAGGGGAATAGTTTAAAATACTTTTTCTTTCAAAACATCAATACAAAAGAACCAGGTCCTTCTTTTCTCTCTTGTAATGTGAAAGGTTAAAAAAAAATCAGGCTATTGGTTTCATCCACAGAAGAATTTTATTAGGATGGCCCATTTGTTATTGGAAGGCATTTGCACTGTAGGAACAACACTTTGATCATATCACCAACTTAGGGCAGGGACTTTTAAAGGGAAGGAATGCAAAGTCCATTCACTTCTTTTTGTTGTTTTCCTTAAGCTTACTATCTGTGGGAAATCACCACCTTAGCAAGAAAAACAAATTCTCACACCCATCCTTTTCTGTGGTATTTTTATCCAAGCCTTTTTTCTTAGGAGGAGGAAAGATAATGACAACCAGAATGCACCTTTTTATTGCTCCCATTTAATGTTCGGTTTTGTGCTTCCTCCACGCAATCCCATTCCCACATCTCTGAAGGTAATGAAGTGAGAGTGCTCAGCAAATATGTGCAGGATGGCACTGTAAAAAGATCACTGAATAGGAAATTTTAAGACACTTACTCAAGGGAGTCTTTAAGATTTTTAGGGGATTAGGGGAAACTAATTGAGAGATTGAGATGGCTGGAGAGAAACCCGCAGGATCCATCCGGCTTCCATAAAGATTTGTGACAACTCTGTAGGCAGTACATGGTCCCGGTTTTCCCCCTCTCTAGCGATAGGGACTCCTATTAAAATACAGGGTTGCAGCACCCCCAGGGTCCTGCTTTAGCAAACACATCCCCTGTAACAGACCCAACCATCCTCTTCTACATCGTCCCCCGACTGTCTCATTCACAAATTCTCTCCCTGGAGTACCGGGGAAACCACCAGGGCTCGGTAGGGCCCAATTCTACTTACCTCCCATCGTTTTCCCGACTCCACGGCGTCGTTTCCACCACCCACCCCCAAGAGCAACTCAGCCGGGAGAGCGGGAAGCGGCCTCGTCGCAGACGCTTATCCGCCCCTGTGCCGCTAAGCTTTCTGGGAAATGTAGTTCGAATCTTGCCGGCTGCCACGTTCCGAAGCGAAGGTGACACGCTTACTTACGTTCACTCCAGACGAAGCATGACACTGGCTTTATTTATGAATGCGTGCATGCATTCCGGGCAGTAGAGACTCGCTGCCAGGATTGTTAGATTCAAACGAAAGGGAAGCGACTTGCGGAACGCAGTCAAGCTTCTCCTGGGGAGACGTGGGCATTGTTCAGTGTAAAATTTACTGTAAACCCTTAGATTTACAAATGTTGTAGCAGTTTTCTGTGCACATAATGCCTTTCAGTTATTGTCCACGTATCCATTTGGAACTGTCGGAGCCTGCACACATATTCATTCACAGGGCGGTTTCTTTCTGAACTGACGTGCTAACTACCCATCCTTCAGTTAGCAGAAAACTACACGGGCAAGTACGGCTGTCCGCAGCAAGCTAAGATGTAGGTAAACCCAAAGACACAAGCGCAGGGACATTATGATGCAAATCTTACTCTTACAGACCTGCTTCCTGACATCTGATACAAATATGTAACTTCTTGTTTTTGCATCATGATGTCATGACACTTGCTTCCTCTCCCCCTAACAAAGATACCTGTGCTGGCAGGAAATTAACTATTCCCATACTGATCCCTATCTCCCTCTTCCCATTCACTGCCAGTCACTTGACTTCTCTCCCAAGTAATGAGTAACAGAGCCTTGATTTTAAACATTGCAGGCTCTCCTGGGATGATTTCAGATCAAGAGGGAAAATCCTACCTGCACAACTATGGCACAAATCCTGGCAACATCTTTTTATTGCTATATCCCCATGATGTTGCCTTCATTGTATTATCAGCTCTGAGAGTTTGCCATTGTGCTTTTAAACCTCTCTTTTTTCTTTTTAAGAACTACTATCATACTCTTTGAAAGATTTGCAATTTAATTTGGGAAAACATCATTCACATCTCCTTGGTTAGATAAGTGATAGTAAATGGCAGCACCAATGTTGTTTTCATTCATATCTCCAATTATTTTAACCCAGTTGAATAACTTGGATTTCTGAGCAGGTATGTATGGTTCTTTTTGATACACACTGCAACCACTCCTCTCTTACTGTTGTTTCTCCTTCTTTGGACAATTTGTATTCTTCAATTTATCTATTCTGATAATGGAAGTCATACCAGCAAGTCTCTTCTTTACCTTCCACTACTAGTAATTCAAACTCATTTATTTTTCATACTGTGAGCATTAGTTTATAGACAATGGAGACCATAAACTTTATGATCAAAATTGTTCCTAATTTTTTAATTGTGTATTTTAACAGACCTCACTACAGCAATACTCCCACCTCCTTTTACACTCCATAGGTCTATTTGAAGTCCTTGGTTGAACATTTTCATCTCAACCGCCACAACATTCATTGTAATGTCTTACTGATAAATCTTGCTGTGATCAAACATGTTTTTACTAGTTCTTAAATTCTCCTGCAAGTTATGGGAAGGCTGATTCTGGGTGAATGTTAGGAAAACCTTCCCAACACTAGGTTCAACAGTGGAACCCATTACACAGACAGGTGATGCTATTATTTGGATCCCTAAATGTAACAAGGAGTTGGATTGAATGACATACATAGCCCTTCCCAGCTTAATGATTCTATACAATAATCAAAATTTATCTAATAGGATGGGTAACATGAAGATGGAGTTCATCTGGATTTTAAAATTAAAGTTAAATATATTTTACATGAGTACGGATAATTCTAAAGAAAAATTTTGTGTATATAGACCTATGAGAAACAGTATAAAGACTAATTTAAATGGTACTAATAAAATTACTCAATGGGAGTTAAGAAAATGGAGCTAGGATTGTGCCATATGGCTCATTTCTGTTACTCACTGTTGATTATTTTTGCAATTCTTAGCAGCTCAGTAAGATAGAATAAAAAGTGTAGTGTTATATATATCAATCTACAAGCATTTAGCTTTGTGTGGCAAATATGTGGAGTTTCTACTCCTGGCAAATTCACATTCACCATGTCTTATATGAGAAGAATAACCAAAGTAATGGAAATATTGGTGCAATGGATGTTTCTTTTGCATTGTTATGCTTATTTTTTTTTCTAAGAATATGCTGGAATTCCTAAGTAGACTCAATAAAGCACTAGGGTTGGGGTAAGCAAAACAAACAGGTCCTGAGACAAAATGTTGCAGCATAGAATGTCCACATTCAGATTTCCAAATACTCGATTCTATCCTACCATTCACTTTTCTTTTGGCCAGTCCCACTGACTTTGGAAATAAATTACGTAAAAGGGGTCAGGACTGTGTCTGTCCATCAATCAGTGCAAGAACTCTCCAAACATGAAACAAAATGGAACCAAATGTTATGTGGGAGAAGATGGCAAAAATGATTGAGTTCAAAAGTGAGTGGACCAGAGGGGGAAAAAATCCCCAATTCCCCAGTGGGAGAGGCAGTGGCTTAGAATGCTGTTGACTGTTCCATTCTAAGCCCTCTCCCTCCAGTCATACAACCTAGAGTGGAGAATATGAAGCTGTGACGGTGCGCACACAAATGCAACAGAAGGGAAGCACCTGTGTCTGCTTATGCGCACAGTTACAGAGAGGGTGGTTTGTGGAGTGGTCCTCTCTGAGCAAACAACCAAGCTCAGAGAGCACCAAGGACTCCACAGTTCAACCCTGAGCTACATACTGTATACTCTCTTCTATTATAAGATTTCCCTGAATTTGCTACTATGTATCAGGAGTATTGTTTTCACTGTATAAGTAGCAGAATTTTCTGCTGAAGATCAGACTGATAAAATTCTTACGCAAATGTTTATCCGTTGTTGACACACATATTTTTGCTATAGAAAGAATAAGCAGGGCTGGGGCTTTCCATGAAACAAGTACCTTACCCTTAGCACTTAATCACTAAATGAAAGTTTTAAAACCCAGCAATCCTAAGCATGCTTACTTGAAAGAAAAATCAGTTGAAGTTACTTTAATGAAAACATTGGAGGGTTAAATACAAAAACAGCAATGATAAAATAACAAACAACAGTGAAACAGGGGCTTCTAAGAAGGAAACTAAAACATTAAAACACAACCCAGGGTGGGGCTGTTGCTTATATTAGATCTCCTCTCAAACCTTTAAACCTTTAAAATCCAGGTTTAATGGCTCTTCTAAAAAACATCAGGGTAGGGGCTAGTTTGATATGGGGTGGTAAGCTGTTTTAAGAATGGGGGCTGCCACAGAGAAGGCTTGACTTCTTGCGCCCCATAGATGACAATCCCTAAAGGAAGGGACTTGAAGTGTAGAAGAATGACCCTGTTTTCCTTTCTACCACTTGGCTAATTGGCTACCATGGAGCTGCATTGGCTGATGAATAGATCCCCCACTTGAAAACCTCATAAACTCGATCTACCCACTGGCTAACACAGAGTTGTGTTAGCTTATGTTGGTCTCAAAATTGTATCAGTCTGAAGCAAACGTGAGGTGCTTTCTTAGAAATGAGATGATGAAAGCCAGTCACCATAGCTGCTTTTATTCATTTGCCCATATCTTGATTCTCTGCTTGGGGGTCGGGGCATATTTTTAGGACCTATGTTCATTCATATGCTGAGACTTACTTAAACCAGCTCTGGAGAGATTTTATGAAAACAAAGTGAATAATAGTAATTTATATCATAATAGCAAACAAACAAACAAATAAAATGATAGTTTCAGCTAGAAAATCTGTGTTAAACTAAAGTACTTTGGAATCATGGCAAAAAGAACAAGTTTGTGCAAATCAGGTCAGACAGCAAAAAAAAAAGTGCTACTGATTAAACATTGTGTGATTAAACATTCTGTGGGAATTTACTGTAGAATTGAAATTAATATTAAAGGCAGACTGAAATGTGAAGATATAAACCTTTTTGTTTTTGCCAGAAATGTGAATATCTTGGTCAGCAAAGCTTATGGAAGTGAAAAAAAACATTGAGTAAGTTAACGTTACTTAAAAAACAGGTCCCCTGAGAAGTTAACCATGTTTTTGCTTCTACTAAACAACCACAAACCACACATCTTTAAAACAAAAAAACATAAATAAGAGTCCTCCCATTCTGTGTTCCCCACTGATAGCTGCTCAGTCATTACTATCTGGAAGAAATTGAAGGGAAGAACAAAACTGTTATTGCACCAAGAGTAAAGAATTTAGATACTCTTTCACCAACTGGCTGATAAATCATTTCTGAAATGGAGGAAACAACTCCCAGCTATGATTACTTCTATTCTCTTAGTCCAGATGCTCCTGAAGAAAATTGTCAAGTTCTAAAGCTGCCCTATATGGAAACTTTTGTGAGTGTTCTTTATATTGCTATTTTTCTTGTGGGGACTGCTAGCAATGGTCTTCTGATAGGAGTATTAATCTTCAAACAACGTGTCTGGAGGCTAACCGATACCTTCATTGTCAACTTGGCAATTTCTGATTTTAGTTTTCTTATCACATTGCCTTTCTGGGTGGACAAGGAGCTAGCCTCGGGACTTTGGAGATCTGGCTCTGTTCTGTGCAAAGGCAGTTCCTACATCATCTCAGTCAACATGTACTGCAGCATCTTTCTTCTGACTTGGATGAGTGGTGACCGGTACCTGACCATCATGTACCCATCAGTGGCCAGAAAAATCAGAACAAAGCTTTATCCTATCTTTGTTTGCATCAGTGTTTGGATACTGTCCTGCTTGTTAGGGCTGCCTACTCTACAGTCCAGAGAGCTGAGAAGATACAACAACAATACATATTGTGTGGACAAGGAAACCATATCCAGCAACTGGATTGGATCACTGCTGCTGCTAATTTTGGCTTTCTTTATTCCACTGTTCAGCATTTTAATATTGAATTATTTCATAATTAAAAAACTCTATGTCCATTATCAGAAATTTGGGAAACATGACAAAAAACTGAGAAAATCCATCAAAATTGTTTTCACAATAACAGTTGTTTTTCTTTTCTCATGGATCCCTTTCAACATTTTTAAGATCTTGGCTTTGATATCTAGTACCCAGGAACTGAAGCAACCTTTCTGCCTTCACTATAAAATTGCCTATCTGGGCATGGAACTGGGTGGTCTACTTGCATTTACCAACAGCTGCACAAATCCTTTCATTTATTACTTCTTTGATGATTGCATTCGTAGGGCCACGATGCAAAGTATTATTCCATGCAGGAAGACCAATAGACCTGGAAGCAGTTTTGCAAGCTTGGACACTTGTCTTAGGTTTTCAGAGAGTTAATTTCTCCCTGAAAAGGTTGATCTCAGGAAGATAAAGAAGTCAGTATCATCCTGCAGGGAGTCACCATTTTGAAATACCCATAAAAAGGGTAAGGTAGAAATGTGAGGAAATGAAAATAAATAATTAGGAAGAAATTATGACTGAGTTGATTATTATATATTACTTTGAATTACATGAAAGGCAAGATATGTACCTTTAATTGGATAGTTAATGAAAAGGTTAAGTGGAATATATTCATAAGAATCATATCTTCCTGAATGTTATTAGGTAATTACACCAAACAGTGTTCAAAACCAATATGAGCTAAAATAACAGAAATTATTAGAGCCATATCTTGGGAATTATAGAATATTTCATGCTACTTAACAGCCAGACTTACTTAAACCTAGCTCATTCCTTTTAAGGGAGGCCTGCAAAAAGATCTTATAAATGCTTATCTACATAATTAGTTTGGAATGCAAAGTTTAAAAATTATGCCTCTTTTTTAGTTAAATTTTAAACTATTCAAGCTTTTTTTTCTATGTACACCTCTCTTATATTGTGTAAAAACTATTTCACTTTAAATGATGGTGTTGTAATTCTTCTAGAAATATTTGTTTTCTGATTTTCTGAATAAATATATGCATAACGAATCTTAACTAGGGCTCTTTCTCACAGCTACATTTATGCGCATTTCTTAGATCCTTAAGTTAGCAGAAAATTATGCAGGCATAAATTATGCTGCACTCATGGCTTAACCTCATTCTGCCTGAGTGAGGGAGCTGGCAAGTAATGCTATCCTTACAGTTTAATGTGGGACAGATTAGGGAAAGTGATTGAGAATTCCTAGGCTTTGTTTCCCCTCTCATTAATATAACCTTGTCACTGGGAAAAACAGGCACCAATCACGTTCCTTAATGTCTAGAGTGGGTGGGGAGTCTATGCAGGTGTCTGACATGGAAGACTTAGCTACTTTTCAAATGGCTTGAGTGACAGCTTGCTAGACCCATGTTCAAAAGTATGTGACAGATCATAGGTGCAGCAAAGGTATAAAAAGCATCAAGGCTAATTCTTCCCACTTTACCCAGCACCCTCTGTTATGCCTGTCAGTTGAGTTATTTCTGATTTAATTCAGAACTCATTTGCACTGTCAGGAATGGGTATATGTATTTGGACATGTAATTGAACATCTCTTCTTCACAATTTGCTGCAAGTGGTGGTTCTGGCAACAAGTGCCTTGGAGTCCAGCTTTCACCTCAAGCTGGTGGCACCCAGAAGTAGCTCATGGAGTAGGCAAAATGGCATAGGCATAGGCAAAATGCCCCCCAACTATTAAAAACAGTAAGAAGTAAGGCCACGTGAAATTATTTTTTGGGTGCATTCATTTGGAAGAGAACCAGCAACACAAGATTGGTAGAATACTGCTCTTTAAAGCAGAAAAATTGACCCTCTACATTTTTGAAACATAATGCAGGTAGTTCTCATTTAGCAACTGACTCACAGTTACAACAGTGATTAAAAAGTAACTTTGTGACCAGTGCCCTCATTTATGACCTTTGCAACATCTCACATGTTTGCCATTACACTCAGTCCCTGTTGTCCTGTGCCTGATCTATCCCCCCCCCATTGCCTAAACAAGCCATCTCTTCCTGAGCTGCTTTTCTCCAGCATGTCCCTAAAAAGTGCTAACTGCAAGTTAACAAGCTCAAGTCTGTGACTTTAATTGGTTGATTAGAACTGGCTTGCTCTGCTGCCTGAAATTGACAAAGCCCTAATCAGTTTCACACTAAAGGCTCTCACATCCTCTCCAATGAAGGTAAATATAAACATTAATTCCCTTCTTGCTAATTATACAGTGGGTGTGGGGGGGGGGTGAGCGTTCCAAAGGGTGGGGAAGTGGGGGAAGAGGGATATAAGATTTGTCCTTTTACCTGACTTCCTCATGAGTCGAGTTCCAGAAACTGTCCCACCCTTTGGGTTCACTGGGCTGTTTGGGGTTGTAGCCTCCTGATGCCGTAAAGCAAAGGAAAGCTGAAGTAGAATCGTAAGCACAGTTGCAGTCGCATGATTTTCCACTTAGCAACTGCATCACTTAGTGACTGAGTTGCCGGTCCCAATTGCAGTTGCTAAACAAGGACCAGGAACACTAAAGCCATACTTGAAAAACACACCTAGTGCTCTTTTCAAAAGAGTGCTCAACCTGTGCAAACAAGAATTCTGACAAGCACTTTCTTATGTTGCCTACTTCCATTGTGCTTTTTCTTTAAGCAGTCATCCAGGACTTATCTTATTATTATAAAGCACAGATGGCCTGAAATGGGAACTGGGAAACTTAGTAGCATTGGATGGAGTCATAACCCAAAGTGGGCAGTCAGTCCACTATCACACATACAGCATGTATGCATGCACACACACACACAGTTCAAACTGACCCAAGGTAGCGTGGGATAGCATACTGTATTGATTGTGAAAACACACTAGCAAAAGAAACATCACATATTTCTATGTTGCTTAACAAAGGCAATCGTTAATTATGAAAGCAATTGAGAGATACTATTAACATTTTACATGGTTACAATCACTTACAATCACTTCACTTATAAACTTATTTGTTTATAAGCGATGGTTCTGTCTTTTCAGTGTGGTTAAGCTGCACTATCTGAAACTGAAATCTACTAAAGCAAATTCTATATATGGGCTTATTTACACATTCCCATGGTATAGGCTTCTTTTTGTCATGTCCTAGCAGTGATTATAGGTGCTGCCCTAGGACCACAAGTTCTGGGCCCCAAAATCCAGACAAACAATAGATGGCAACAAAGAAATACAGAGAACTGTAACTTTGATCATCTGCATGTTTGCAGTTCGGATGTACCAGCCCCAGCAGTTGCATTTTGGCTTCCCTAAGAGGCAGTTTGCAGTTTGATCAGGACATGAGCTGCAAAGTGGAAGTCTGAAATACTCACTGGCAATTTATGAGCAAGATCTTTAAACACAAACATATATTGGGCATTGTTTCTGCATACAGATCTGTATCATAAGAAAAGTAAGAGTGATTGTTTTTGTGAAGTGCTTGATTGCTATGCTGCCAAGCATAGCTGGAGAAATGTCCTCGTATCCTAAGATCCTGAGGCCATGTTTCCCTTAGCTGTGAGATGCCCAAGTTGGGAGGGCTTAACTGGAGACCACCTCTTGCCAACAAACAAAAGTCAGGAGGGAGTAAAAGACTTTGGCTCTCATTTGATGAGATGGGAATTTCAGGGAAGAAATGCAAAACCTCTTATGCAGTTTCATTTCTATAATAAGAAATTAAATGATCTGAACAATATTTTACTGTGAACTGGACTTTAAAACATGGCTGCTATTATTATTATTATTATTATTATTATTATTATTATTATTATTCACATTTATATTCTGTCCAACTCCCAGTGACTGATTTAAAAGATTAAAACAAGACAATGAAAACAACAAATAAAACAAAAAAGGTAGAGATGGCAGAATAACAAATTGGGTAGAAACAAAAGAAAACAACCTAGGTTAAAAGGAGCTTCAGTCATCCTCACCAAAGGCCTGGGTGAGCCAGGTTTTCAGGCTCCTTCAAAACACCAGCAAGGTGGAGGCTGTTCAGATCTCATGGGGAACTTCATTCCAGAGGCCAGGCACTGCTGCAGAGAAGGCGAGCTTCCTGGGTCCTGATATTGACATTGCTTAATTGAAGGGACCTGGAGCAGGTCAAGAAAAGCTGTTTGCCAGCCCTAAAATTAATGATTAACTTAACTGTCCCCTTGACTATTTTGACCATGGGTAATCCTAGGCCTTGGCTATATTGAAAACATATGATTTAAAACGAAACCTATTTTGAGTGTTTGAAAGAAATAAAGCTCTAATGAAGTTATATTTTTGGAATTATTTTTTTAAAAAACAGCACCTTAAATGCAGGAAAAAATACCTTTTAAAGCTACAGCCTGCTTTTTTTTTTTTTTTTTGCCTCTTCTGAAAGTTAAATATATACATATAATTTTGTATAAATTTTGAAAATTTAACTGGACACACACACTTCCAGCAAGCAATGAAAAAATTGAACATTCCAGACAAGCACTAGTTTGAGCTTTTCTGAAGGAAAATAAAAATAAAAATGGTTAAACTCCTGTGTGTAAAGTTTTAACTACAGATTTGCAACTGAGAAGAGGCAGATTTTCACAACTGCAGAGCATATTCTACATGAAGAGGTTAGTTACATGTCACTTAGTAAAGGGGGCATTGTATATATATCCTGAGATGTCTGGGCAAAGGCTGCATTTGATTTTGACTTTTAAAGTCCTGTGTGCTTTTTAAAAATTATTTTTCTAAGTAATGACTAAAAACTAAAATACATGCAGCATATATGAATTAAAGGCTTATTTTCCCACATTAGATGCAGTGGCTATTTTGCTGCAGAAAAAGAACTTACACAGTAGCCTTAAACTCCAACAGTACATATTAAACATCCTTTAAAAGACATTTTATCTACGAAGCAGTCTTTGAATGAAGGGTGGAATGTGTAACAAATAAATAAACTTTTGACAGTGTGTTTTGAGTTGCACTGTCCCTTCCGTACCTCCCAACCTACTGAGCACGAAGGACAGGGAGGTGTCAATAGAAATTTCCTCTGTTCCCTCTTTATCTCTCACTCTGACTCATCCACGTATCCTCTCTGCCCCACAAAAAGACAGCCCACTAGCACTTTCTCAAAGACCATCATGTACAATACAAGGCTTCACCTGCCTGGCCCACTGCAAAGGCAACTTCTGGTCTTTTCTTGCTTTGCACCCAAAGTAGAGTTTTTTTTACTTCTGCTGGCACAAGTGGTACCGTGCGGTCTGCCCACTGCACTTCATTTCAAACGCTTCTGCTCCAACAGGCCACTGTGTGCTGTGGCAGGGATGTCTCTGATCCTCCAGTCATTGGATACTGCCCTCCATGACCGTTTATGGAGTGCCTGATCCCTTGTGAAGGAATCTTTCCCTGCTGGACCAATGAAACACTGAACTTTTTAAAAAAATAGGTTCACCAGTGGACTGGTGAATGGCTGGATCTTTTTTAACAAGTTCACTGGTAGACTGGTGAAATGATGGTTTGTTCTTTCTTAGATAACATTGACAAGAGTTCTGTCAGTTTCTCCTCCTAGCCTAAGTGACAAGAAAAACAAAATAGTGGGTCCCCCACTCATTCACTGAGGGGCATGCTAGACAGGAAAGCATCAAGTACAAGGGGGAGTCAACAGAGGGAGTGTCAGAAGCTTTGCAATCAATTAACCATCCTGCTAGTTTACTTGCTTCGTTTCTGCCAACACAAGAGAAAGGGGGGGGGGGGGAGAGCTAGAAGTTGAACCGTTAGGTGCAGATGGGCTGTTATTTGTTTCTCAGGAATGCCCAAGGTTATACCAGTGTGAGACCAGGAGAGACCCGGTGATAGGTGCAAGAAAGACTATGGGCTGGAAGGGGGGAGGTGAAAGGGGAAAGGTGTTAAAATTAAGTTTGGCGTGCACGGGCTTTTAGTTTCAGCAATGTTTTAGAACTGTGCACTAGTCCTCAAATGACTTCTTCTCTGAACCTACATCAGTTTCAGTGGGAGTTCCTTTCATTGGGAACTAAGCCTTGCAGATTCTTATAGGGAGACTCATACAAAAATCTATCAATAGAAATCACATGCCCTTAATGACCTGCCCCTGGATAGAAAAGTGATTGGTGCTTGCTTTCTTGTCAAGAACAGGAGGAATTGATCAATTGGGGGCCATGATAACCTATGTCTGGACGATCGCATTGCCAAAGCTGGGATACAAATTGAAATCTGGACATTAATTTAATCGTTTAGCATGAGAGACAAGTACATTAAGGCTGCTGTGCAGAAGAGCCTTGAGTCTGCTCTTTCTCCGTGAAGCTGCTCATCACAGGAAGCTGTGTTTCTAGCTCACTTACACTCTGACTCCCTGCCTGACAGAATGTAATGAGCTAGGAAGTAGGCACTGCCTATTTTCTCTTTGTATTTCCAGAGGGATAGCCATTTGCTCTTTTGCAACAGTCAACAAAGCATTGATAATACCTTAAGGTTGGCAGATTTATTTAGCATAGCCATGGATAAACTTTCATGGACCACATTGCATGAAATGTTTGCCATAACTGGAAAGGACGTGCACATACACACACAAACACAGGAGTCAAGTGTTAATGAAATGAGTTAAGTGTTCTATTGTGATTATTTCCAATAGAAGAAACAAGTAATATTTGTTATTAAAAAAACCCTTTATAATTTATTCTTGCTGAACGTAGGTTATTCACTCCCCCAGCATCTTCTGGCAAGAACTGCCTTTACAGCACTGATTTTTTTTAATCTCTTGTATATTCAAAAACGCAAGGAAATATTTCACAGATTCATGAAGGTGTTATTGCTGTGCTGATTCTTTCAATTCTTCCCATAATGCATATAATTTTGCCATGAATTGTTCAGCCAGTACGTTGATTTTAGCTGTTTCTTTTATCAGGAAGTTCCTGCCATAAAGAGATACCTATGTTAGTGAGTTTAGAATGACAGTGGCATATCTGTTAACAAAATGACTATCTGAAAGATGTTCTAAAATTGCCCTGTACAATAAACTTCCGTTATCTGATGCCTTACAGATGTACTAATTTACATATATCTATTTCTTCTTTGGCTGATTGAGCAGCATATTGAAATCTAAAAAAGGAAGGGACTCTAAAACATGGAGGTGTAGCAGCAACAAGATTGCAAGAGGGTCGACAGCACGATTACTATAAATACTCAGGTCTGCTATGGCTCCGAAAGCACGTAATGATGGTGGTGATCTTCCTATCATGGCTGCTGCTTTTCCTCCATCCTGTGGCTGTCTATATAAGCACAAACCAAATTGCAAGGGATGGTGGCAGAGCCCAGTGATTGGGAAAGGGTAGTTACGCTGTTGCAGAAACAGGAGTCAATAGAAGGTGGCACATCCCATTCCCCAACTATATCCTTGCCATGGTCATGGCAGTGACCATGCCAAAGTCCCACACACTGTGAAAATAGCAAGGTTTGTGTTGGGAAAAGATGGAAAACCCACTTTTACATTGGATCAGATAATCCAAAGTTAGGTGGCCTTGAATGGAGATGAGATGAGGGCTGCATCATGAGGATGGAAGCTTAAAAAATGGTTAGTGAAGTGTCTTCAAGCCAAAATTAGGGAGAGATGTGGATGTGCCCTAAGAAAAGTAATTGGTTAATAAGAGGAGCAGCAAAAGCCTTTTGCTGCTTGAGGCCAATATAGTTCATAGAACCACCCATAGTTCTATATGCAGAAATCAGTCAGCTGATTTTTTATTTTAATATTAATATTGTTTCAGTGTTGGGGAAAGGGCAGTTTTTTTGCCACATCTTTGGGCTGCAGGTAGGCTTAATCGAGCAAAGCAGAGCAGGCTATGTAGCACCCACAACTCTGTCACCCCACATCTCACTGCCACGTATGGCTTCTCCATATCCACCAACTGTGTCAAGCAGTTTGCTCTGCCAAATGGTTTATTGGCCCTGCAGCTGGTTTACTCCCTTACTCTCAGTCTTGCCTTTCATGCCAATCCATGCAATTCCACAAATGACCTAGGAAGCTGAGGATGGCAATCTTCACCTGACATACCTTGTTTCAAGAATAGCTGGTGTCTGGACAACATTAACCAAATACTCAGCCACTTTAGGTGACACTTTGTTTACTAACTCATATACATTTAATGCAATTGTATCAGGAATAATCATCCAATCACGACGAATATGCCTCTTTGAGATGGCTTTGGCATCAGTTTCTGGAAAAGAGAAAAGTAAAAATTAAAAACTCATCTGTGTATAATTTAGCATCTATTGGAAAGCTAATATTTTCCAAGAATTCCAGTACTAAGGTATATAACCTCTGATATATTTAGGCAAATATATGCATGTTTATCTTTCTACAGTTTTGATTTGATCCTTATGCAGTATGGATTGAGAGAATTATATATCCAATTTGCTACTACAGTACTGCAATAACTGAGAAGCAGTTTGGTGGCATGCGTACATCTATTTTTACACCCCATCAGAATGGATGCAGAAATGTTTTAAGTTTGATTATGTTAATAGCAGAATCTTGATTATTTGTCTGTAAAATGGGATGAAAATGGCTTATTTCTCAAAGCTAATCTGGCTGAGCTAACAATTGTGCAGCATTTTGCAAATTTTACTGATATGCAAATTAATACAACATTTAATTAGGTCTGTAAGCAATTGAGCAAACTTTTACTGCAAATTAAAAATTGCATCCTGTAAACTTCCCCAAATCAATCAAGTGTATCAGTCAATCAGATAAGAAAGCAATAAACATGTAACAAAATCTTGACTAGAACTAAAAATTCATTTGGATCCTTCATTCTGTGAAACTTTGCAGCAATAATCAACATCATTTTGATGAAAATAAATAAATGAAACATGTCCCATTTTTCAGAACATTAAATTCTTCAAAGATATAATACAATAAACTTAAAATAAAAACAAGTGAAATTGTTTTTCCCTGCCTATTGAAAAGCTGTCTATCAGGGTCAGTGCATTTTCCTAAAAAGAAATTGACTTCTGAGCAATGAGATGTACGATTCTACAGCAAGAAATGAGAAAAGGAGCTCATGATGGGTGGACTTCCTGAAAAGGAGATACTAAAATCACAATTGCAAACGATTCTAATAAGAAGGAAAAGAAAGAGGGGGAGGAGGATAGCAGACACATTCATATTGTGAAAAGCACACTTCAAATCTAATATTCACCATTGGCCAATCCAAATGACAGAAATTTAGCATCTGAGATGAATACACACATTTATCTCAGACAGGGGCTTTGCTGCCTAGATGTACCCAAATTCCCCAAAATCTCTCTAGAGAGGAAGAAGCTTTGTTCCAGTGAAAACCAGAGGCAGATCTTGGAGAAACAGAGCACAAAGCTGTCTGCCAAGATGGACAGAAGGAAACAGCTACCTTTGTTTTCCTCCAACATCTGATTAAACTGGAATTTCCAGGAAAAAGGAATTTCCAGGTAACGGTTGGAACAGACAGAGCTTCAGTTCCTGGGCTGTCTACTCTCTACAGCAATGTTTCTCAATCTTTGCAACTTTAAGAGGTATGGACTTCATCTCCCAGAATTCCCAGGAACAGGAACAAACATTCTAGCAAAGAACTGTTTTAACAATTTTTATTTATTTTTAATTTTTTCTGTATGGTACAATTGTCCCTAATTTTTCTGTACAATTTAAGGAAAATATTGTTTATTGAGAATTTTCAGAGAATGTACTAATTTTGGATGCTGTTCTAGCCTGTTCACAGCAAGTTGCTTTTTATTTTGTAACAGTTTGGTGCCATCTTGTGGTCTGCAGAATCCCTATATTTACTTTTATATGCTCTTTTCCTGTTCCATTTGTTTGTAGTTGCTGAATTCTCAGATTGGAACAGCACTGTAATTGATCTTTTCTGACATTAATTACCTGCATTCTAATAGTAAAAGCTACCATGAGTTTTTCTACCATTTTATTTTTCTTTTTCCTGTACAGGTAGTCCTCAACCATTCTTTTAACGACTGTTCAAAGTTATGATGGCACTGAAAAAAGTGATTTACGACCAGTCCTTGCACTTATGACCATCGCAGCATCTCCACGGTCATGTGATCAAAATTCAGGTGCTTGGCACCCGGGATGTATTTATGATGGTTGAGTCCTGGGATCACATGTATTCATGATGGCAGAGTCCTGCGATCACATGATCACCATTTGCAACCTTCCCAGGGGGCTTCCAATAAGCAAAGTCAGTGGGGGAAGCCAGATTCGCTTAACAACAGCATGATTCGCTTAATGACTGCAGCAAAAAATGTCATAAAATTGGGCATGACTTACTTAATGACTGCATCACTTAGTGATGGAAATTTGGTTCCCTATTGTGGTCATAAGTCAAGGACTACCTGTACTTTGTGAGATTATCTAAATCCTTTTTAGGGTGTGGTGCTGAAACTGGATCAGGTTTCAAGAAGGGCAATAAGAATGATCAAGGGACTACAAACTATATCTCTGTGAAGAGAGATAGGAGCAACTGGTAATATTTTGCTTAGAAAATAGAAGAGTAATGGGGGGATATGGTAGTGTTCTTCAAATACCTGATGTTAGAAGAACGTCAAAGCCTACTTTCCACTATTTCAGAATGCAGGAAATACAGATTCTGAATGAATGTTAAAGAAATTTCTAATAGTAATATTAGTTTGCCAGAGTACCAGCTAGAGAAATTATAAGCTTCCCTTATCTGTGTGTATTTAAGTGAAGCCTAGATGGTCATTTGTTGGGGATGCTTTAATTTGGATTCCTGTACAGGGCAAGGGTGCTGACTTAATGGCCTAAATGTCCCCTTCCAACACCATAATTGTATGGTAATAATCATGTCTGGATAATTTGATTTTTAAAATAATATTTAGTCACATGACTAGACCTATTGCTAGAACAAAGTTCAAGCTATTTCTTGATTAATGCAAAATACAGCATTGATACTGATCACCCCTTTTTCTGAGAAGAGCCTTATTTAGTTCATCAGTAGCTACAGTTGTGTGAAAAAGAACGTATGCCCTCTTTGAGTTCTATGGTTTTACGTATCAGGACATAATAAAAATCATCTGGTCCTTAGCAGTTCTCAAAAGTGGGTAAATACAACCTCAGATGAACAACAACACATGACATATTACACCATGTCATCATTTATTTTACAAAAAGAAAGCCAAAATGGAGAAGCCATGTGTGAAAAACTAAGTACACCTTATGATTCAATGGCTTGTAGAACCACCTTTAGCAGCAATGACTTGAAGTAATTGTTTTCTGTATGACTTTATCAGTCTCTCACATCATTGTGGAGGAATTTTGGCCCAATCTTCTTTACAACATTGCTTCAGTTCATTGAGGTTTGCAGGCATTTGTTTATGCACAGCTCTCTTGAGGTCCCACCACAGCATTTCAATAGGGTTGAGGTCTGAACTGTGACTGGGCCATTGTAACACCTTGATTCTTTTCTTCTTCAGCTATTCTGTTGTAGATTTGCTGGTGTGCTTGGGATCATTGTCTTGTTGCATGACCCAATGTTGGCCAAGCTTTAGCTGTCGGACAGATGGCCTCATGTTTGACTCTAGAAGACTTTGGTATACAGAGGGGTTCATGGTCAACTCAATGACTGCAAGGTGCCCAGGTCCTGTGGTTGCAAAACAAGCCCAAATCATCACACACACCCCACCATCATGCTTGATTGTTGGTATGAGATGTTTGTGCTGATATGCTGTGTTTGGTTTTCACCAAACGTGGCACTGTGCATTCTGGCCAGACATCTCCACTTTGGTCTCATCTGTCCAAAGGACAGTGTTCCAGAAGTCTTGTGATTTGTTCAGATGCAACTTTGCAAACCTAAGCTGTGCTGCCATGTTTTTAGAAAGAAGAGGCTTTCTCCTGGCAACACTTCCAAACAAACCATAATGGTTCAGTCTTTTTCTAATTGTACTGTCGTGAACCTTAACATTTAACATGCTAACTGAGGCCTGTAGAGTCTGAGGTGTAACTCTTGGATTTTTTTCAATTTCTCTGAGCATTGTATGGTCTGGCCTTGGGGTGAATTTGCTGGGACATCCACTCCTGGGAAGACTGGCAACTGTCTTGAATGTTTTCCACTTGTGAATAATTTTCCTCACTGTAGAATGATGGACTTCAAATTGTTTGGAAATGGCCATATAACCCTTCCCAGATTGATGAGCAGCAACAGTTGCTTCTCTAAGATCATTGCTAATGTCTTTACTCTTTGGCATTATGTTAACATACACCTCAATGCTCAAGACCAACAAAATCCTAAAACTTCAGCTTTTATAGAGGTAGTCACACTTGCTGATGATCCATTGATCAAGGGCATTTGATTAGCAGCACCTGGCTGCTACTTAGCTTCTTCATACCTGTGGAAGCAGTAAGGGTGTACTTAGTTTTTTACACATGGCTTCTCCATTTTGGCTTTCTTTTTGTAAAACAAATGATGACATGGTGTAATATGTCATGTGTTGTTGTTCATCTGAGGTCATATTTACCTACTTTTGAGAACTGCTAAGGACCAGATGATTTTTATTATGTCCTGATACATAAAACCATAGAACTCAAAGAGGGTGTACTTTCTTTTTCACATGACTGTAAGTATAGCAACAACAATAAATCACATACATTCCACACTTAATACTAGGACTTAACTTTAACTGAAGGCTGGGGCAAGCAGATATTGAGCAAGCAAAACAACTATGAATGGAAGGATCCTAGATCTTACCAGTCATCATATTTCCAAGGAAAAGGATAAGAGCAATAGATAATGGTTTGAGCTGGAGCATAATTCAATCAGTTTCGGTAGAGGCTGATAAATAGTTTTGCAGAGTTCTGGAAAAGAAATGTTAATGCTTTGCTATTTCATAAGGATAATATAACATCATGATCTATCCATAGGCAATACAGAGGCCAGTACTTTATTGAAACAAGAAAGTGCAATTTTGTATTATCTTCCCACCATTCAAATTATATCCATTGATATATATTCTGTTTCCTCGCAATTTACACTGGAACCTAGGTGCTTCTTTCCATTTGTACTAGCTGCTGATTTATACCACAGTCATAATATATATTGGAGGAAAATGGACTTCCAGTTTGTTTATAGTCTTGCACATTATTATTCAGCAATAAAATCTCTATGTTCTATGCTGCTTAGGGTTAAGACTGTCTATCAATTCTGCTAGAGTATAGGAAATAATGTTCTCTAAACATCTACAACATTTAGGAGGTTAAACTGTAAGGTATAAGGCAAATTAGTGAGACTTCCACTATTGTTTGTTGATTTCCCAACTACTATAATAATTTAAAGGAGAGCTTCCATAATACTGATTGCAGCACAGTTAAATAATAGATATGACATCTCTACCATATAAATTCATACTGTGGTTAAATTACTTTTGTTGCATCTATTTTGAAAAACACCAGCAAATAAAATACTTGAAGCACTTGAAAGCCTAGTATACTTACTATGCTAAAAGCTTTATTATTTTTTTTTACAAGAAGCTACTTCATCAGATACACGAACTATTTCAAGTTTTTCTCCTGTAAAATCATGATTCTGGAAGGGGGAAAAGTTGGTTGCAATAAGGGTTAAGGGAAGTGAAATGTAAAACTCATGGATGGTAATACATGTTTTGTATTCAGCTAATATTACTGTACCTTACTTATTTCTCCAAGTAGGCCAAAAGACTATATAAGCTGTTCCCCAATTTTATCATCTTAACAATCCTATGAGGTGTTATAGAGCACAACTGTTGGCTTCAGATCACATAACAATGTGTGGGATTGAAAGGTTATCTTAACCTACTGTAGTTCTGATTGAAGTGCTATATCCCAGGTTTCAGATACATCATAACTCAAACTGAGTATTTGGGATTATTGTTGCCATTCTGTTCTCTCCCCCACCCCCACCCCCACCCCCCACCCCCCATTGTGAACAAGATGGGGCATCCAAGTAAATAGAATTGAATGTCAGAGTTCAGTTTAAAGTTCCATTTGTTAACTCTATTCACTTGACATACTCCATTTACTCAGAGCTAGAATTGTCACCTACCTCTTCACTGGCTGCTGTCACTTCTGATTCTGAAATATCAGCGGTCTCCCAGTCCTAATATAGTTGCACTCAAGAGGATGTAGGTTTTGGTTTGTTTCACATCTGCTCTTTCACAATAGACAGAGATAGTTAAACCTCAACAAAAGTACTGTTGGACTTGAAAAGGTGCCAAAAAGCTCAATCGAATCAGGATATTGGAAAAGTAACTCACCTTTGGGGGTGGGGGGAGTTTTCAGGTTAGAAAAAGAGTAAGAAGGGGCATGCCAGAGGTAAATAAACTTTTGCCTGGTGTAGGAAGAACAGGGAAAAGATTATTACTTGGTTATTACCCCCTTCTCTTTCTTAATATTAAAATCAAGTGTCATCCAGATTTAAACAATACAGTGGGTATTTAAGTTGTGGAGTAAGGTTTCACAACACAAAGTAGTTGAACCAAACCTAAGTGACTTAAAGAAATCAGAAGAGGTAAGAAACCATGAGGGATTAATGGCTTCTAATCATAAGTGTATAATACTTTAGTAATGGAAATTACATGATGAGAAAAAGATTGAGAAAGTACTATATTGCTATGATGGGGACCAGTCCAGATTTTTAAATGTTATATGATGATTTAAGTTTATACAGTTAAATGACTTCGTTACAAATTGAGTATTTACTTTCCCTTTTGGATTTAGATACAAATTTTATCCACGAATTTCAGCTCTAAGCATGTACTTATTTTGTTCTGTTTATTCATACCATTTTTGTATGCCTACTTTGTTGACCTCTTTTTTTTTCCTTTTAAGCCAGTCCCAACTGAAATTAATAAACTCTAATCTAATCTACAGTGGGAACCAAATCTTTGACTAGATAGGTCTTTGGACTGATCCAGCACAGCTCTTATGTTACATAAAGCTCAAGGTCTGCCTTGTCCATTTATTTCCCTAATATACATGTTTTGAGATCAGAGGCTATGCTTGCCCTGCACACCAAAATTTGGCTAATGGCAATTTCTGAGCTGGTCCCCATAGCACTTAATTTGTTAATGTTTCAATACTACATAAAGGCCTTGTATTCTTTGAAATAAGGACACTGTGGTTTGCACATATCTTAACATTGTTATGTTAACTGAAGTCCTGAAATTGTAATTCTAAAAATTATAGATTTTTGAAAGGCATAGCCTTTCTATGTTGTAGGTTTTCTATGCTGTTTTCAATAAAAGTATGTGGGGATTTGAGATAACATGAATTGTTTTGCAAATGAAATTTGAAGTTGATTATTTCAGAGAGGTAGATTTGCCTTTACAAGGCCGATATAATGAATCACATCTCAGATAAGACAATTTTCCCCAAGTTCAGAAAGTTTTCATCAGGGTGAGTGAGGGGGTGGGAACTGTAGAAACAAAAATTGAGAACTTTACGGAATTATGTGAAATGGTATTACGTAAGAACTGATTCAGTAGATTATAATGAACTCCATCTAATCCAAGATTCTGTTTTCAAGCAGCTACAACCTAGATGTTCTTTAATTTCATCAGCATTTAACCATTTATAGAACTTAAATGGTCACCTATCTCACATGGTGATCTTGGGTGGCTCACAACAAAAACTAGATAAGAAGGCATGGCATTAAAAACATGGCAGGCTTCTAAAGTGTCTCCTGGTAGACTCACTGCAGTGTTCATGCCTTTACCTGGAGACAACTGCCGAACTGGCAGGAGCAGCAGCATTCAAAGGGGGGCTAGAAGCTACTATCAAAATCTGCCCTGCCTAGAAATATTCTCAGAGCACATGGAAATTTTTAATTGTCACTCTGAGCTTAAATGGCAAGCAGCACTACCAACTTCTCTCAAATGCCAAATAGTAGCTTTTTCAGATATACTCTTTATTACCCTTGAATGAAAAGATTTAATAGATGAAATATCACTCTTGTGCACTAGACAGAAAGCATGCATATGTGCATGTAGTGACTTTTATTTACATATCTTCAATGCTCTCTAAAAACTGTGGAGTCCTTGGGGTTCTCTGAGCTTGGTTGTTTTCTTGCAGACATTTCGTTACCCGGCTAGGTAACATCTTCAGTGCTAGAATGGAGTGGGGTTTGCTGTATGTTTATATACAGTGGCATGCCCTGCCAGTATTGTTGGGGATGTGTGTGTGTTTTTTTTCCCCCTCTGATAGTTCCTTGATTAGGGTATTGTTTACTGCTTGATTGTATGTCTTTGTGTTAATCTCTGCTTATACGGGTGACGATTGCTGGTGAGGAGATGTTCTGATCTTTTGTTTCCTTTTTATTGTCTCTTTTGAATAGTATGTAGATGTTGTTTATCTCAATGTGCCTGTTGATGGCTGCCTTGTCTGAATACCAAGCTTCCAGGAATTCCCTTGCATTTTTGGATTTAGCTTGGTCTAAGATGCTGACAGTTTCCCAGTTGAAACTATGGTTAAGTCTGTCCATGTGTTGTGAAATTAAGGAGTTTTCATCATGTTTTCTGACTGCTAGTTGGTGTTCATGGATGCGCTCTGCCAGCCTTCTGCCTGTCTGTCATACATAGTATACATTGTTATAGTCCTTACACTGTATGTTGTAGATGACTCCTGTTTTTCCTTCTTGGGCTACTGGGTCTTTTGGTTTACTTAAGATGTTTTGGAGGGCTTTAGTTGGTTTGTGTGCTACAGAGATGCCATGTGGTTGTAATAGTCTCTTGGTTGTTTCTGAGTCATTTCTGATGTACGGCAGTGTTATCCTTTTCATAGCTTGTGTTGGTTGTGTTGTAGTAGGTTGAGTGGTCAGGCACTTTTTGATAAAGCTATGTGGATATCCATTTTGTTGGAAGATGTTGTCTAGGTGGTCTGTTTCCTTTTTCTGCTGTCTGGGTTGCTGCAGTGCGTTTGTGCTCATTTGAATAATGTTCTTACACAGCAACTCTTGTGGGAAGTTGGGTTGTTACTTTGGTAATGGAGTACTTGGTTAGTGTGGGTTGTTTTCTGATAGACTTGAGTTTCTAATTTGCTATTGTTTCGTCTGCTGATGAGGATATCCGGGAAGGGTAGCGGGTTGTTTTCTTCATCTTCCTATTTTATTCCTTTGAAGATATTGTTGATAGTTTCATGTGTCTTCTCAAGTTGTTCCTTTTTTTATTATGACAAAGGTGCCATCTACATACCGGATCTATACTTTAGGTTGTATGTGTGGAAGTGCTACAGTTTCTAGGCGTTGCATTACGATCTCTGCTATGAGTCCTGAGAGTGGTGATCCTGATTTGTTGGCATATTTGTCCATCAAACTGAAAATAGGTAGTGAGGCAGAGGTTGATGAGGTCTATGATTCTGGGTATTTCGATCTTGGTGTATTTGGTTAGGTCGGGTGTGTTGTATAGTACTGTTGACATGGATTCTTTCACTAGTTCTGGGTTTATGAATGTAAAGAGTAGCCCAAGAAGAAAAAACAGGAGTCATCTACAACATACAGTGTAAGTATTGTAACAACCACTATATATATCTGAGAAGAGACAGCTTTTATGATAAAGATTATTTTTTCCCTACATATTATAAATTCAAAATGTTTCTTGTTCAGGGCTGCCTCATATATGTTGTTCATTATGCCTATAATTTTAATTAATAGCATACATATGAGATAACTACACACACACACACACACACACACACACATCCTTTCCTACAAGTGGCCCAGGACAGTGTACTTGAGTATGCCCTTTTTAACTACAAAACTTTATTAACCAGGGAGGGATAGTGATTGACGTCATTTTGCCTCTTGGACAGAACTTCCACATTTCCTGATGCCAAATTAAACTGAACTGTTTCTGGACTGCATGCTAATGATCAAGTAATACATACATGAACACATGTGAACCAATTTCCAACAAATAGTGATGAAACTGCAGTCTCTTTATTTTGGTTAAACTGAATTTGAAACCTTCATTATTGTACCATTTTACATAGTTCATTTAATAATTGCTTATGCACAGATCACTTGGAAAGTGTCTTACAATCCAGTACTATTATCAGATTATATGCTAAAGAAATTCAGTACATATTAACTTTGAGTGTATAGTTCATTTGTAGTATTTGTTTTATACAGAGATAAGGACTTGTATTAGAATAAGCTGCTCTTCCCTAGTTATTTTGCAATAGAAAAAATTAATGATTCACAGATACTCATAGAATTGTTTCCCAGCATAAGAATTGTGTGTTACTCACATTATACTGTAGATATCCAGGGTTCAATTCACTCATGCAAAAATAGTTATGTGAAGACTTAGTGTTGGACCTAGTTCACTCTGAAGTTATCCATCATTAAGTAATATTATAGTCCATTAATAAGATAAGTAGATGCATATGAACATGCTGGGCCAGTTTCACTTTTGTGACTTAGAGCCTCAATCAGCCCCCAACAGTAAGTAGAGGATAGAGTAAGCCTTGCAGGGCACGTGTTGCTTAGCTGGCAAGCTAAAAGGCCGTAGAATTTGCTCCCTGCCCTTTTCATGTGAAGTAAGGTGGATAGACTAATGGAAAAGGAGGGTGCTGGCACATTCGTGGCCCAGAATAGAAAGCTCCTCACTTATCACACCCAGCAGGAGACAACCGCCAGAAATAGGGCCACAGCTTCTGGATTCTCCCCAGGGCCACAGCTGAGCACCGGGTGACTGGTGATGTACAATGCTGTAGCATTCCTGGGTTCACCACAAATGTTGAGCTAAAAAGTGACATTTCTGTTTGGGAATAGGAGGGGCAGCTTCACTCCTAGCCCTGCACTGCGGTGCTGTGATAAGGTCTGCTCTTCCTCACTTGTCTGCTCTCCTCCTACCACTGACACGCCTTCGCTCTGCTAACAGCAGCAGGGACTACTCTAGTGACTAGAGACTTTTATATCAATGTATACAAATGGCTTTAGTGTTAACAGCCTTCAGGCTAATGAACTAGTCCTTAAGTGGCACTTGTGACAATCTGAGTTAGACTAACCATGTCAGATATTGCAGAGAGAGGCTATTTCTATACCAGGACCTCATCATTTCAGCTCTCCAAATGCTTGTCCTCATGTGGCCAAAATGGATCTGCCCACAGACAAAAGAGAAGTATCAACAATCTTATGAAAACCCTAGATTTGCAGACATAAAATATTTTAGGGGGAGAAAACAGAATTAAATTTTTCCAGGCTTATTTTTTCTGCTTTTTATTTTGTACTGAAGTTCTGAACAGACAACTCCTAAATGAAATGATTTAAATTACAGTAGCGTTTTGTTATGCAAGGAATATTTCCAAAATTAATACTGGCTTTTCTCAAAAATTAATTATGTAAGTATTCAATTATTTTTTTATTTATTGGATTTATAAGCTGCCTGATACCATTACGGCACTGGGTGGCTCAGCCATCTACTCCGGCCCTATGCCTGGGGGAAGACCCTGGTTTTAAGAGTTGCTTAAATAAAAGCAGGGTGGGACCTATGGGGGGTATCATTCCAAAGGACCAGTGCTGCGACAGAGAAAACCCACTTCCAGTGGCACTGCTTGATGGGACCCAGAGCATGCCAACTCTATTAGATCATATTGGATGGACAGCAACCACAGAAGACAGACAGTCCTTCAGGTAACCAAGCCTTATAGGCAATAACCAAATTTGAATGCAGCTCATGAAAGACAGATTTTATACAGGCATGCAGTGGTATGACCATAACTGTCTATGCTACTGCATTTTGCACCAGCTGCAGCTTCCAAGTGGGCGTCCTCATGTAGAATGCATTGCAACAGTTCAGCCATGAAGTAACAAAAGCATGACTGACTGTCTTAAAGGTCTTTTAGTCTAGATATGAATGCAACTGTCATACTTGATGGATTTGTGCAAACGCCTTCCTGGCCACAGCTGCCAATTGCTCCTCAAGCAAAAACTGAATTCAAAGGCTCTCCAATTGCATACTAGTCCTGAAAGGGGAAATTCAACTTTTAATCCCCGCAGATAGTCCAGAAGGGTATCATGGCCTATGGTATCAAAATTTGCTGAGACATCAAGGAGAACTGGGACAGTTATATATCTCCAAGAAGAGAACTCCCCCTCCAGACTCACCCAGGTCTTGATTATACATGTAGAGAGCCAGTTTGGTATAGTAGTTAAGGCGCTGGCCTAGAAACCAGAAGACTGTGAGTTCTAGACCTTCCTTAGCTAGGTGACTTCAGGTCAGTCACTCTCTCTCAGCCCAACCCACCTCACAGGGTTGCTGTTGTGGAGAAAAATAGGAGGCAGAAGTATTAGGTATGCTTGCCACCTTGAATTATATATAAAAAAGACAGGATAAAAATCTAATAATAGTATCAGGTTGGCAGCCTCATCCATAATCAGATCATCAAGTCTTATTACCTAGCAACTTGGTGTTTAACAGCAACAACTGGGGTCTAGGGCAACCAAGGATCTGATGACCTGGTCTTACCAGCCCTTCAAGGTAGACCAGGTCATCAAATCCTTAGAGGCCCCAGACTAGGAAACCAAAGTTATGAATGTTAATATTATTTTTATTATAAGGTTACAATAACAGGATCTTGCAAGTCTGAATGTGCCTCCTCCCTTTATCTTCAATTTGAGATGCTTTCTCAAATTACATTTCTGCTTTGGATTCAAATTACTTTTATCTGACCGTTGTTTTGGTTGCAGCTCTTCCTCCTGCTCCTCAGGGTTATTCATACAGCTCATTACAGGTCTTAGATATGAATACTGAGGGCTGGAAGATGGGACAGGTCTTAACCACTGGCTCCACCATCTCCACGAACAGCCTATCCTCCGCTTCCTGCCCCATCATGACCTTAAGGGAACTGCCCATTCTCTCTTCTCCCACCTCCACCCCCCAAGCTCACTATCTTCCTCCAAGGCCACAGAGCACATTCAAACATCCTCAACCTCATAACAACCACAATAACTACTCTAACTGCTCTTGTACTCAGACACTTAGCAGCGTCCATACCCATTCATTCCTATTCACCACCCACCCATTCCCATCCACCATCCTTTTTCCTTCCATATCCTGGTCCCTGCATAAGAACACAGATCATACTGAGGGTCATCCACCCCAAGTACTCCACTCCATAGATAGCAAAAGATGGAGATATGTTGGAAGTAGCCTGGAAGTCAGATATAGATGTAACAGCAACCTGGTTCAAATATGGGGAGCCAGGGTGGCTGCAGGGTGATTAGAAACAGTTCCTTGACCCTACCCAGCTCCCAGTACTGGAGACTCCTCCACTAATGCCTTAGATTACCATTTGTAGAGACCTCCAAGTAGGTAAAAAAAAAATAAAAAATCTCCTGGTAATCAAATAGCCCACCAATATCCTTCTGGTAGGCCCATTCTGCTTACCAAAATGAAAAAGGAAAGAGAAACTCCAGTTGCATCTCCTTGACAGCCTACATACACCCTCAAGGATCAGATCCCTGCTCCCCTCTGGGGACTGACCAAGAGGCCAGCAAGACCAGACAAGGATATTGGTGAAATTATTAGTGAAATTCTCCCCATGGCCTGATGCACTGTCACATCAGCCTCTGTCTTTGCTTCCTGGTCGACACATCGTCCCAGCTATGTTCACCAAGAACAGAGTGTCATTGCCACCACCAGAACTAGAACCACCTTCAGGAGAGAGAGTAAGGGAGGTACAGGTAAGGTGTAAGTTCCCTTTTGGTGGACACACAATGAGCAAACAATGTCACATCCTCTATTCCATCCATAAAAAGTTCATTCAAAATCCATCTGAAAAACAGTCACCTCAACACTAGGCCTCACTAATACAAACCTTCCAGACACCATATTTCAGATGATTTATTTAATCTTCCTTTCAAACATGGCTGTGTTTAAATTGACAAATGATAGAAGCCAGTTTCCACAGTGCAGAATGTTACAATACTATACATGTTTATAATCCCTATATAGATGTTATATCTATAATTGAGATAAATTAATATAAGAGGAATGGGGCCTCATATGTTCTCTTAATTCCCTCATTCTTGACCCCCCCCATTGTAAATTTTATTGTGATTAGAGGCCTCCACATAATCAGGAATCCTGCTTTATCAAGGACCCTGACTTCATAAACAATTCTACTACCATTCAAGTATACTTACATACCAGCCTCTTGTTGACTTTCTTGCTCAATTTAGAGAATGTGGGGATATCAGAGGAAGCATGGTAGATGTAAAGATCTTGAGGGCAGAGTATTAATCCCATTGCATACTCTGTCCAGGTAAAATAGTCTAGACTAAGCTTATTCAAGTTCCTCAGCCCTACTTTGTAAGAAAAGAGTTTCTAGACCCCCTCATCATCCTCACTGCCCTTCTCTGCTCCTTTCAGCTTCTCTGAATCTTTTGTAAAACATAGTGCCCAAACTGAACAGAGTAATCAAGGTGGAGTCTTAATAAAGCTTAAATTCAATGTGCCTATTTTGTAACCGAATCACAATGCTGACTCCTAATTAGATTTTAATCAACTACTACTTCAAGATTTTTTGTACAAGTATTACTATCAAGCTCACTATCACCTTGTGCATTTGATGTGTTTCGTAAGTGAATAACTTTGTATTTGCCATCATTGTTTCATTCTGTTACTACCTACCTGCTTTCTAGCTGTACATTATCTATAAAAATAATTTTGAATTTTCTCTTTTAGCATATTAGCAATCCCCACCTAGTTTTGTATCATTTGCAAATCTGATAAGCATTCTCATCTTCCCATGTAAATCATTAATAAAAAAGTTGAAGAGTATCAATCCAACAAATTATACCCAGCAATATTCTGCTTTATACCTTATTTCTTTATATAAAGAAAGTAGTTCGAGCAGTTCTGAATATCTGTCTCAGACTGAGAATTATTCAGTCTGAGTGTGACTGGGCATGTCTTAATGCTCATTAGAAGAGAGTTCAACAATGGATAGTTATGTCCTTCTAACTGCTTTTCTTGAGGTAGAGGGAGTCCCCAGTTTAAGAACGAATTTCGTTCCCAAGATCTGTCCTTAAGTCGAATTTGTATGTAAGCTGCAACAGTATTATTGTATTATACTGTATAAATAGTATGGTGTAATTAAGTCAAACCATTGTGTATTTAACTCAAATTGTTTTGTATTTAACTTGAATTTTGCTACAACAGGCTCCATTCCTAACTATGGATCATCTGTAAACTGGGTGTACTTAACCCGGGGACTACCTGTACTAGAAGTACACTGCAACTGTGTGGTATTTTTATTGCCTATTGCCCAACATTGTTTCCAATGTTACAGTAAAAATACTTTTATCGACTTTTTAATTTCTTTGAATGTTCAAACCTCATGAAATAGGCTAGATTTCACTTTTTTCAACATCAAATGATGTAGCTCAAAGACTTATACAGAAGATGGATACTAGACAAATACACTAGTATCTGAAAGTTTTCTGACTCACAATTTTCTAGAAATCTTTTGACTCAATATGTATAATAAGCAAGACTGAATTCTGTAATTCATTATTCAAGGTTAAAAGTGTTATCTTTTGGAGTAACAGAAACTATTCCACCAATTAATGATCTGTTATAGATTTGTACTCCTATTAAGATCCAGATAAAGAAATCATCTATGCAATGTTCCAATATTTAGTTTGTAAAATAAAAAATCTTATTACATTTTTCAAAGTGCAAAAATAGTTAGAAACTTTTAACACAAGAAAGTGAAGGCTGATGGTGATGGAGAAATAGCCCTGTTGATGACCTGCTGTGCTTAGTTGAGTAATGTTGAAAGCCAGAATGAAAATCTGCTGTTTAGGCAGACACAGAAATCTCATTTTATACAGTGGCAGAGTGAAGAGGCTAAATGACAACACTCATCCCACTGCGAGAACTGCCTTTTTCCTAGAAGGAAAAAAAAGAAAAGAAAAGAAAACTGCTATTAGCAAGAGTTGACAGGGCAGCAGCCATTCATTTCATCATTTAGGACTATTAATTTTACATACATTACATACTAGCATGATTTGAGGCCATCCAATCCTTGCACATTGGAGTGAAGGATGCTATTCAACAGTTATTGAATTCTGAGCTTTTATAGAAGCTGTTTGAATTGACAGCACCAAAGAGCCTCTCTTTGATTGGACAGAACACATTATAGTGCTTTACACTATGGGATGCATTGCCATTTCTCTTGAAGGTTATGGTCATTACCTATAAAGCCCTCTGTGACAAAGGGCCAGGATACATGTCGGACCACCTTCCACCCACTGTTTCTGCTTGCCCCATCAGATCTAGTAGAGAGGTCATGTTCCAGGTCCCTTCTATCGAACAATACTATCGTGTTGGACGCTGTAGTTGTGCCCTCCCAGTGGCAGCACCTCCCCTAAGAAACAGCATTTCCCCATCTGTATCCCATTCTCTATTTCCTGTCTCTGTTACAAACCAGCATGTATGTATCAGGACAGAATAATGCACATAATCATAAAAGCTAGTTTTAATCACAATTTACCGACTGTTGTTCTGTTGACTTTCTGGGTTTCTTGTTCTTGGCTGGGGTAACTTCAACAGAGCAATAACTAGGTGGTTTCTCGTCTAGCCAGTCCGGGGAATGGTGCTGACGATGTGGCCTATTGTTTCTTTGGGAGCACTCTTGTTCCCCAGATGAGCTCCATGACTCCCCGGAGGATGATGGAGAAGACCTGCGATGTCGTCCATGGTCCTGGCGACCAAAGTTATTGTTCTGTCGATATGTTCGTCGCTGTGAATGCTGGATCTTTCTCTCAGAGTAGTGCTGTCCAGAATGCCCTCTTCTGGTCTCAAGATAGGAATTAAGACTATTTCTGCCATGCGAAATGGGGACTACATCTGTTGTAGAACTCCGGTACCTATCATGACGGCTGCCATTTCTCTGTGATTCAATTCTGTGATCTCTATGCCTATCCCATAGCTCCTGATCATAGCTGGAAGGGCAATCGTCATCCAAAGATGAACGACGCCTCCATCTCCTCTCCTCCCTCTCTTCATTTGTGCTGCTCCGAGATCTTGGAGTATGTGTAGACCTCCCCAGCCGTGATGAACTGCTAGTTCTCTGAGAGGATGGGATACGCTCAATGATAGGAGGCAACTGGATTACTCTGCGATCCACAATCTCTGAACCCAGAGAAGAGAGGATGCTAGGATGCTGACTGCTTCCAACATGTCGAGAAGGTAGTATAGGCTGAGAAAGATTAAGGTTCCTGATCTCAGATTCAAGATGGTCCAAGATCTTGTTGCTAGAGGGCACTTGAGCAAGGGGTGGCATCAGCGGCTGGCTGCTTTGGAGAGATACATCTAAAGAACGTAAATTACAGAAAACATAAAATGTTCCAATTAATTATTAGCTACAGGGAGTGCCTTTGGATAGAAAAGCAAAATAGAAATATTTTAATAATCAAATAATCTTTCTCCTGTTTTGATAGTTGGTGTGCTCCTGAATACAACACACTTAAGTAAGGAATTACTTTCACACAGAGCACAAAGGACCTTCATAACACGAACTGAAAAGGGCAGCTTCTCTCAACTGATTCAGCACTGTGCTATTTATTCCTGCATATGGCCAAGTCTCAAAGGCAACAAATTTTCAAAAATTGTACATAACACACAAGAACATGCAGTATTGGTGCAAAAAAACCAATACCAAGACGGTTGGCTGAAGAAGAATGCTTAACTAACACCAGAAAAAGCTGCATTCTCACTGGTAGAGACAGGTCTTCCAGAGCCAAATACAGAAAGCTGCTGAAAACCGTGGACTACTGATTCAGTGTGCCCTTTCTAATACAATCATTATATTTAAACCTTTTGCTGAGAGGTGGGGGGGGAGTTGTTTTTGACTTTGAGATGACTTCAGGAGCATGAGTAACTCATAATCACAGATTGAGAAAAGCTTCTGTGAGGGAATAGGATGCAGGTTTGGCTGGGGAGGCACTGCCTTATTATTTATTTGCCCAAACTGACCAACTGCCATTGGTTATTATTAATATTGAGAATGCTTTATATGAATCCAAGCCCTCCCAATAAAGAAGAAAAATCCCTACAACTGAAAATAAATAAATATATTTTACTTATTTAATAAATAAGTTTATTTATCTTATTTATATAGCCACCCATCTCACATAAAAGTGACTCTGGGTGGCTTACAATTAAAAAGAATAAATACATAAAAAATAATTACACGTAAAAATAACTATAAATGCACATAAAACAGAAGGGGATAATATTAATAAGGACCCATTGCAAGATCTTTCTGGTCCCCTGGGACCCCCAGGCCTGATCACAAAGCCAGGTCTTGAGGGATTTGCGGAATACTAAGAGGGATGGAGCTAACCTCGCTTCTGGGGGGAGAAGATTCCCTAAGGTGGGCACCAAGGGAGAGAAGGCCTGCCTCCTGGTACCTGCCAAATATAATTCCCTGGCAGACGGGACCTGCAGCATGCCGTCTCTACCAAACCTAATGGGACAGGCAGATGTAATCCAGGAGAGGTGGTCCCTCAGATAACCTGGCCCCATGCCATGAAGGGCTTTAAAGGTTAAAACCAGCATCTTGAATTGGACCTGAAAGCAAAGTGGCAACCAGTGCAGCTCGCAAAGCAGAGGTGTAACATGTACCACTCTAGGGGCACACATAACTGCCTGCACTGATGCATTTTGCACCAGCTGAAGCTTCTGGATACTCTCCATGGATAGCCCCATGTACAGCACATTACAGAAATCCAAACGGGAGGTGACTAGGGCATGTGTGACAGTGAGTAGGTCCCTCTGATCTAGGAACAGGCGCAACTGGTGCACAATACGAAGCTGTGCAAAGGCCCTCCTAGCTACGACTGCCACCTGCTCTTTGAGCAGGAGTTGTGAGTCCAAGAGGACCCCCAGAATGCACACAGGGTCTGTCTGGGGCAGTGCAACCCCATCCAGTACCAAAGATGGCATAGCCCTAGCACCAGAAGGCCCCAAAACCCAAAGCCTGTTTTTCCCCATCCAGACCCTCACAGCCTCCAGGCACCAGGATGACATTCACAGCATCACTTAATTTGCCAGGGGCAGAGATGTATAATTAGGTATCATCAGCATGGGGTGAGATACCTCACCCCATGGCAACGGATGAGCTCACCCAGTGGACTCATGTAGATGTTAAATATATTTACATTTTGCATAATATATTCAGTAAGAATATGCAAAATGTTTCAAAAGTGAAACACTGGGGTCTGTTTCAAGCCTGGAACACTTGCTGAATGATTGGAAGAACCCATTTTAAATGTGAAATGATTGTTTTGAACTTGAATCATTTTGAATAAAGAACATTTTGCAGTTCCCCAGCACTATTTGGGTATGTCCATTCATAAGAAGGTTCCAGAAACATTGTAGAGCACATACACATACCCCACCCTCCCCAAAGATCCAGTTCCTTGGCTGGATATTTTCTGGTCATATTCAAGTTTAATAGTTATAAAAGTAGAAATCTAGTTCATGAGAAAGAGAGCAAATGCTCAAGGCAATGATAATCTGACCCAGATAGCAAATTTAGTGTTTAGCGTTATCTGGTCCCCAATGGACAAATAGCTTCAAACAATAAAAAAACACAAACTTCTGAATGATTAGTTCTCTGTTACTGTACTCTTTTGTGCCTCTGGGAAAAGCATCATCAGGAAGTCATGGAGCAAACACTCTAAGTCAAGTGAAGAACCAAATGCTACACTAAAGGGACAGCCCCCTATCCCTTGAACCTCCGACTACAGTCCTACCTCTCTGTAATAGTGGGTTTAGTTGGTATGAAGATGACTGGGAGTGGTGTGTCATCCATGGAAGAAGTTGTCGAGCCTGTTTCATGAAGTGGTGTCGTTCCAGGACTAGAGAATAGAAAAAACAATATTATACCTGAAGTACATTTAAACGCCCTCATGTACCTTTCAATTGAATTGTTTTGTATTTTGCAGAGTTACAATAATAAACCACTACACTTCAAGGTTAATGATGATCAGGTCCCTTTTCACTTATTTTAAAGTAGATTAAAGATACATTTGTAATGTTCGTTTTATCAATAGGGAGGTGACAGGTCCTTCAACCTTTGCATTCCAGCCAAAGTCCCTTACATTCCTTTTCACAGAAATCTACCTAATTGAAGGAACAAAGAAATTATGATTAGGCCTTGATTATATGATAGGAAACCCAGCAAATACAGTCTAGGGTTGTGTGAGAGGTTGGTAGGGGTTCCATGAGAGATTGTGATTGACCCCTCCCCCCCCAAAAACATCACTTTTTGAACTTTGTCTGCTGTGCAATGGTAGTGCTTGCAGTGGCGAGAATTTTTACATGCTGCAGCTTAGCCACTGGCCTTCCACTTTGTTATTGCAAATGGTGTAAAACATGGATTGTGTAGATTAGAAATGAATTGTACTGTGAAGTTTTCATGTTTTTTGCAACTTTTATGTGGAGGTTCCCTGAGGCCTGAAAATTATTTCAAGGATTCCTTAAGGGTAGAAAGGTTGAGAAAGCCTGTCCTATATACTTAAGGACAGAGGGAAGTGCAGGTCTCATGTTACAAGATTTCTGAGACTTTGGCAATCATTTCTTCTGCGATCCTCAGTCTGTCCACATCATAACCTTGGTTACAATGGAAGCCTGCTGCATTTCTTCTATGCTAATACTGCAAACTCACTCACCTCCAAGTTTAGGAAAAAAAAGAAAAAGAAAAGTAAAACAGCAATGGTAAAGCAGCCTCGCAGCTGAGGAAACTCATTCTGAACTGGCTCTGGCTTAGATCTGCAAATGGTATAAATATATGGAGAAAAGGAACCGCAAGCAAAAATATGGATACAAGGTATAGGGATCAAGTCACTAAAAATTGCCTTCATTCCACTTGTCTACATTTTAAAATCTGCAGAAGTCCTTCTCATGTGCCTGCCTGAATTAGACTGGTGGACACAGAAATTAAAGCCTTTTCTGGAGAGGTAAAACTTTAATTATATTAACTTTATTGCTACTGGTATTTTTATGTGGGATACTTTTTTAAAAACACATAAGGGTGCTCTAAATATCTTCTTAAGGATACAAAACAACTGGACAAATTAAACACTGAGACACTAAATCTGGAATAATGTACACTCTTACCATGCTTAACACTGGGTTGTACTGTAGTTCTTTTGGCTCTGACATCCTGAAGCCATTGAAGTACATATGGAAACAACCTACACTTAGTGTATCTCTTTCGTGGATTATGTGTATCAGCGCGCAGGACAGAAATCTTGCTTTCTGGATTACCTTTTTCATTGCAGCAGCAGCGAGTTGGGCAGCAGGCACAGCGCACGTGGCAGCAGCAATGCTGAGGGCAGCACTGACACCAGCATATTCCAATTAACATGAAGAGGAGGAGGCCACCGAGGATAATCAATATTACTGTCAGCCAGTCTGCATCAAGTAGAAGAGGGGCCATGCCAATTACTATTCACTATGTGTTGTTTTCTCTATTCCTACGTATCAGCGGATCATCTTGCAGTCCAAGATAAATTTTTCCTGCTGTTGTCTTTCATATCAAGTGCTTATATTGAGATAGAGTGATTAATTCTGGTTTACTAGACTGTGCACAAATCTCAGTTCATTCACATCTTTCAGTGTGGTTGTAAGGAAGGAAATGAAAGCTTTTCCTTTCTTTTTCAATTACATACAATTTAGTATTACTGAAATTAGCTAGCTTGATAAAACAACATTTGAAGTTACAAATGTTTAACACAAACTACAAATGGGATATGATGCTAATAGTAACATATGTAAGATATTAGAAACAAAAATCTCTTGTAATTATATTGAAGAAAAGAGGAAGGAAAGTGATTGCCATGAACATCAGTTCCATGAAACTATTCATGCAATTATTATGATAATTTATTGCAGCCAATGTGGTTTCAAAACATTCCCTTCCAATATTAATTAGAAATGTCAGTCCTGTCATTATCTTTTCTGTTTTAATGCCTTGTTATATGTAATGATTATAGAAGTAAGAGCTGATAACATTGTCCCAAAGTATCTAAACAGCAATATGTGTTTGCATTAATCCAGTAAAAGAGGTTGAGATCATGGAGATGTGTAGAAAACCACAGAGATGACCTTGGACAAGGAATGCAACAGCAGTTAATAACACATAAGCTAAACCCAGCCAGAGAAGAAGGCATTAGAAAGAAACTTAAAGCGACCCCGCCTTGACTCTCTTTGATATGAGGGAGAAGGGAAAATGTTGTCAGGCTTTTAAGTTTCTGTCAAGCCTATATCAATAAAGTAGAATTCCAGTATTTCTTGGGGAGTCCGTTTCCTGACCTGGCCTGCCTCAAAGGGCTGACAAGACTTTTGTTGACTTACTTTAATCACATCAGAATTATAATATAGAGGAATTGTGGCATAAACTGTGGATAGGAAGGAAGTTTGCTATTCCCTATCTGCACACTGTTTTTAACATCAGAGGATCCACCCATACTACTTTGTCCATGTTTGGAAAAAGTACATGTTAAAACACATAATTGCTGCTATCACTTCTATTGGGGATCATTCTCTCTCTCTCTCTCTCTCTCTCTCACACACACACACAGAGTTAATCTAATGCTGCAATCCAACTGTACTCATCAGGAGTTTCTATCTGAACTTAGCAGCATGCATCTTGAGGATCAGAGTACAAATCCTCTTGTTACTTCCATTATTTATTCCAAAACAACATAGTTGGCACTGAAAAAAAGAAAATTATTCTAAAATTTTGCTACATACTCAAAACAATGAGCTTGACCTCTTTGTCTGGATCACCAGTTGTGTCTCCTGGAGCTTCAACAGTACAATAATAGACTCCATGGTCCCACCACATCACCTCATTAATCACAAGATCTGCTCCTATAAATGGAAAACACCATAATGAAACCTTACCAATGCTGGTATCAGACAATTAGATAAATTTCTGAATAACAAAAATAATTATTTTGAGCAATAGGAAGTCAGTAACTGTAGTCTTCCATGGTGCTTAGGTATGGCAAGACTCAATGCAATTGGAGGTTTATCTTACACTGTGCTAGTTCCCCAATGTGAGATTAATGCAAACAAAGAAAACAATCCTAAGGACAATCTATTGGACAATGTATGCTTGGAGACATAATGATGCTACAGAATTCTCCTGAACTGCATAAATTCTGATTTGGTACATTCTTACTAGTAGCAATCATTCAAACATAGCTTATTGCTTTTTTTTTTAACTTGGTGCCCTTCAGATTTATTAGACCAGAAATTCAAATGTCTCTATACATCATGGTACGATAACAGAATCAAATCTGGATTGCAATTCAAATTCATAATTATATCTGCCCATCCCATCAGATCTGGCAGAGAAGGCACGGTACAGGTCCCGTCTGCCAGGGTACTACATTTGGCGGGTCCCAGGAGGCGGCCTTCTCTGCCGTGGTGCCCACCTTGTGGAATCTTCTCCCCCCAGAAATGAAATTAGTTCCATCGCTCTTAACATTCCGCAAGTACCTCAAGACCTGGCTATGCCATCAGAGGACCAGGGAGTCTTGCGATGGCTCCTTTACTGTGGCTAACATCATCCTCTCCTGTTCTTGTGCTTTTTATAGGTTTTATAATGAATATTTTAATATATTTATTGTTTTTTTAATTAAGTGTAGTACGCTGCCCAGAGTCACTTTTTGTGTCATGGGTGGCCATACAAATTTGATAAATAAAGCATTAGACACAAGGAGTCAAAAACATACTGAACTACATAACATGTACAATTTGTTAGACTATGTTGGAAGGGACTTTTGAGAATGCTAATATATTTTCCTCTAGTATCCCAAAGATCACTTACTATTCTGAATTGTGATCTTTCGCTGCCGGTAATCGACACCCAGCACTGGTTCATTCTGACCTCTTTTCTGAGCAACAATGCGCACTTCCCGTTGGTTGTCATTGCAGTCATTGGAAGGATCCTGGCCAAGATCTAGGCTTGCCTGATAGGCTGCAAATGAAATGTCAAATTGTTTAAAATCTTTGGGAACCAACTTCCCCACTCTCCCTATATTATTGTATAATTTCCCTTAATAGTGGAAGCAATAGAAAAAATGGGATTATATTAAGTAACAAAAACTTCTGAACAAGTTTTGATAGTTTGTGTTCTTTAGGGTTTTTTTTTAGTTTTGATTTTTAGTTCTGATTGCAGCAAGTTCTAATATTTACAACAGATTTAGAAAAGACGACAAATGGGCTCTTGTTCCTTTTCTGCCCACACTAGCATTAAAATCTCACATCCAAAACATTTTTGCCCACTGCAGAGGTAATCAGTTGGTGCAATATCCTTGCTGTGATTATGGCATAGGTTCATCTATTTTCAGAGGAAACAGTCAACCAACGATTGATAACCCTAACCCTAACCCTAACCCATTTGGTGGGAAAAAGCACAAGACAGCTGAAATAAGCAGATGTAATCAACTGGTGTGCCAAACTCACTGGTAGGCAAACAAGGAAGAAGAGCTGGCAAACGTATAACAAAATAACTAAGTCTTACATATCACAATAAACCATACATTTAAACCATGGCTTACTGAATAAACAATTGATGGGTTCACAGAGCATCTCAAGCCACACACAAGCAAACACATTATGGTACAGGGAGTGTGATGTCAACAAGGCCAATATCTGAATAGAGGCAAAGCTCTTGGGATTTGTTAATAAATGAGAATGGGAAAAGATGGATCCTAGGCGCTCTAACAGAAATAAACAAGGGCCAAAACAATTTTAATTAACAATAAACAATGAGTTCCATTTTAATTTTAATTTAATCCATTATCTGTAAAGTTCAGATTTTTCCTTATTCTGACTTGGAAATTTTGGATAGAGATGGGATCCTATATCCTGCATGTCAGTTGGCAGAGTTCGGAGGGGAAGTGATCTGTTGTGGCTGGGGTGGGAATGGCATTCTGGCTACGACAGGCAGACACAGATATAGTGCAAGACGGGGGCACTCTTGGTGTCTTATACAATTCTACCTTCTAGCCCCCTATTCTCAACTCCAAGGAATGGTCATTAGATTCTTGGCAGCCCTGGCCTCAGGCTGCTGCTGCTTAATGTCAGGTTGGCTTGTAATAAAACTCTCCTCATTCAAAATCTCATTCTGGAGGAGAGGGGCAATCTGGCTTGTATTACCAAAACCTGGCTAGACACAGAAGGGGGACGCCTCAACCACAATCCAGGGAAGGGGTGGGGAAGTGGCTATTTCTTTTAACAGTTAAAACTTTATTTAGCAATAATACAGCATATACAGATATAGATATATTCATTTCCCTCTTTTAAAAGTGCATCTACAGTACTCTGTGCTTACTATCTTTTAGTCTTATTGAAAATAAAGGTATGTTTCCAAAAAAGATATTATCTATGAATAAACAGATAATTACTGAAGTTATACAATTGCTCAATATAACATTAGTAAAAGATACCAAGAGTATATTATATTGTTTTTATGATATAAAAAAGTATAAATTTTTGAGCTTAATGCCAAAATTCCCACTGTATTGTTTATGAATACTGAAAAAGTATTGACTTTTTCAATACTGAAAGACAAAAAAAAACCCCACCCCTAAAAATAATTTAGGTAAATAATTTCTGACTTCCCCCTTCTTTGTACTCCAGCTGATTTGCAGAAACTGTTGGTGTAAGCTTTAGAAACCATATTCTAAATATTTGCATTTACCTTGCTGTGTAATATGTAATATATTCTTGCTTAAATTTAGTTAAACGTCTGTCACCATTGCTGCATATTCTCCAAAATTAAGTTCCCAATCTGATATTGCAGGTACTATGTTTTTTCCCAGTGTTGTGCAAAGTTTGTCCTCACAGCTGTAAGCATGAATCTTAATAAATTACAGTTATTTTTTATTGATGTGTTCTGGAATTATACTTAATAAAAAAAAATGTAGTTTTTTTGAATTTGATCCCTAAAATTCTCTGAATACTGCTGTGTATATCTTTCCAATATTTTTGGGATTTTTTACATATCTACCACATGGAACAGAATGTTCCTTCTGTTTTGTGGTATTTCCAACATTACTGTATGATTTCTATTTTGGCAATAACTGACAGAGTTGTATACCATCTGCAAAACATTTTATACCAGTTCTCCCTCAAACCATAGCTTGGAGTGAATTTTATAGATTTGTTCCACAATTCTTCCCATTGCTGTACTGGGACTGTTTCTTTGAAGTTTTGCATCCAATTTATCATACATGTTTTATTTGTTCTGTCTCCATATCATATCCAACTAAGACTTAATGTAAGCGGCCTAATAAGCGGTTGGCTCTGTATAAGCATATCAAATTCTGTCATTTTTCTTAATGTCTCTTCCTCATTTTTGAGGTCAGATTTTATTCTTCCAGCAATTTGTAGATACAGTGGAACCTCGGGTTATGAACGCTTCTGTTAACGAACTTTTCGGGTTACGACCAGCTCCGGCTACAAAATTTTGCTTCGGTTTGCGAACTCCGCCTCAGGGTACGAACAGGATACACGGCCATTTTCCCTCCCGTGACACGGTCTGCGGCCATTTTTCCGCCCGACACATGGTCCGCAGCCATTTTTCCGCCCCTGACACGTGGTCCGCGGCCATTTTTCTGCCCGACACGTGGTCCGTGGCCATTTTTCCGCCCCTGACACGTGGTCCGCGGCCATTTTTCCGCCCCTGACACGTGGTCTGCGGCCATTTTCCACCCCTGACACGTGGTCGTAGGGAGGGGGACTCTCCCTCCAAGCAATAGCCGCCTCCCTGTCCTCCACGCCAGAACGGATTAACGGTAATTACATTGAACCTTAGGGGGAAATTTGCTTCGGGGTGTGACCAATTCGGGTTGCGGCCAGAGTCACGGAACGAATTAAGTTCGTAAACCAAGGTTCCACTGTATATCAGCCATGGTATGTTCCAGCCTTGGGAAGTCACTATTGTTATCTGAAAGACTTTTACAGTTTTCAGAGGCTCTGCCCCACAGAAAACTGGACATGAGACCCTATTTGTGAGGCTGGGTTCTAGGGTTCTAGGCTGCTTCTGGATTAACCTCCTGCTGTGGAGTGGCATCCCTGCCCGGCCTGTTTGATTTGGTTACCAGGCTGGCAGCAGAGTTTCCTAGGCTAATGATCCTGGGGGACTTCAATCTGCCATCCTTGGGTACTGAGTACTGAATGGCTCAAGGGTTCATGACACCGTGGCAACTGTGGATCTGTTCTAAGTCACTGAGGGCCTGACACACAGTGGGGGCCACATATTGGATCTGGGTTTTGCCTTGGGACAATGGTGATGTAAATTGGAGTTGTGGAATGTTTCTGTGGAGCCCTTGGTGCTCTCTGAGCTTGGTGTCTGAGAGCACCAAGGACTCCACAGTTCAGGCCTGAGCTACATATATTCTCTTCTATTGGAGATGTTTCTGTTTGGTCCCTTGTTATGGATACATCACTTTTTAATTGCTTTGGAGTTCTCTTTACCTACTATCCACTTCAGGGAGACAGAATCTGGTCTGAAGGAAAATATCTTCCACAGTAGAAGGTTCCCTTCATAAAATTACAAAGATACCTTCTCAAGGTTCTCTGTGTAAGAGTTGCAGGATATGTAGGATATTAGAAGCTAACTAGTCAGCAAAAGCATAGACAACTATTTGCACAATATACTAGATTCGACTAGAATCCTACAATTGTTAGTCCAGAGACTGAAGAAACACAATACCACTATTTGGGGATTTTCTGAAGGGAAAAAAAATCCATTGCTTTCCTTATATCATGCTGCCTTTCTTAGTTTGTAGATAGTAATCCTTGGTTGATCCTTAGCAGAAGTACTCACCGATAGTATAGTAATCAAGAATGGGGTCCTTGCAAAAAGATTTATAGCGCCAGGTAACAACTACATCCTGCAGCGGTGCTGAAGTACTATAGTCACATCGGAGGGTCACAGAAGCAAATAAAGTTGTGTATCGCTCAGTATCTGGCACAGTCACCAGAACAGAGAAGCAACCTGCAACGACAAACACAAACAACATATGGTACTCTAGGACATTAACTGAATATTATAGTTACAGGCTAGGAAAGAGGTGGGAAGAAGAGAAAGTGGAGGGAAGTCAAAGTTTTAGGTCTGCAAAAAAGAAGCTTCAAGTGTTTGTCTCCAAATATTGCCCACAACAAATTTAACAGTGGAACAGCTCTTGCACCTTTAATTCCACCACTTGATCTTCCCTTATACATTTTTTGTTACATTGCACATGTATCCAATAGTAACTATGTGATCTGTACTGATGGCTTGTAATGGATGCATAGATTGATACTACAATCCATCTTTCTGGAACTTTCTAACCTCATGACAAGCCAAAAATTACATGCATATACCCATTTACTGTTGCCAAATTTTATGATTTAATAAGGAAAAAGCTGTTACACGTATAATTTATTTAAGGAATGTGTATTCTATATATCTAGCACAGGTACTTTCATGGCAATAATTAAAAAACAAATAGGTAGAAAGAAAATAACAGCAATAGTTAAAAATATCTACATTTTCAAGAAATAATCTGAAAAGGGAATGCTTGAAACTTGCAATGTCTTAAAAGATTTTAAAATTCCAGCCTAGCTTATTATTGTTTTTGGTATTTTATTGATGCACGCCAACCAGAGTCATAAACTATGAGTTGGGTGGCCTTACAAATTATTTAAATAAGTAAAATAAATTATTAATACCTGTACAGTTATGTTAGATATACCTGCTATGTTAATTGTAATCCTGTGATTTCCTTATCATGTAGGTATACAAGATAACATAAAAGAAATAGTCTAGTGTGAAAGATATCATAGTACTTGTGATAATGTAACATAAACATATGCTGCCTTAGGTAGAATTACTCAACTACTACTGACTACCCAGAGTGGAATGAAGAAAGAGCATTTCATTTTATTTCAACAGTTTTGCTTCTCTGAATTCCAAACAGTGCATAAAGTAAGTCTTTGTGAGAAATATTAAAGCAGTTCTGCAATTATGTAGTATGCTTCCTCTACAGACTACACCACCCTTCTCCAATGGAGCACCCATTACCTCTGTTGAACTGGAACATCTGCGTATCTCAACAGCCTGATCTTTGCACATTACTGAGTCTAATACATTTGGAGGGCACCTGATCTAAGTATTATACCTGCAGGGAAGCTTTAGTGAATTAGGAAAAAACAAAATGTTTTTCAAGGCGGGGCTAAAAAATATAATCATTAGGAAGAGATCTCTGTGTAATATATATATTATCGTGGCAGACTGGAACATGATTTGAAAAACTGAGACTCCCAAAATAGGAAACGTGTACCTTCCAGACACTGTTGATCTACCAGCATCCTTCACTACTGGAACTACAGCTGTTGGAACTTATAATTCTGTAACATCTGAAAGACCTCAGCCCCCCAGATCTGATCTAAGAAATCAATCCCATAGAGGGTATCCTTGAAAGAACAGAATATAACAGCACTCTCTTTAGGCTAAAATGGAAGTCCACCCATGGACTATTAATTTCTATTTAACAATTTATAGAACTTACTACATCATTCAACCATTGCTATGGTAATAAATCACTAACAAACAGATTTTAAATCACAACAGCAATGGCTCAGTGACACTGTAAGACACTATTGAGAAAATGGCCCCAGAGACCTTTTTGTAGCAACTCTGAAAAAACTGGTAGCTGTTAGTCCTCCACTGTCAGTACTCTAAGATGATAATGGTCAGAAAGAAGTCATTTCTCAAAGCTTTCCCCTTCTATTGACATTCCTCTCAGAATGGAAGAAAGAAGTACATCAGTTTTGGAACTGACATTCTTTATTTTCCTACCATTTGGCAAGGCACAATATCCTGAAACATAAACTAGTCGCACTAGCCACAACCAAATTTTAACCTATGTTTTATATGAGCTCTTTTGCATGTTATGTTTGCAGATGGAGTGTATATGTAAGCATGAATTTGTGAAAGAGAGGAAATATAACATTGATGCATGTAAATTAGGAGAGTATGTGACTTTGGTTATTTCACTATTGAGTGAAGCCCAGAGTTTACCTTAAGCAAGCTATTGTATAGTCCTTAAGATGAAAAAAAGGTTTCACCAATGAGCAATAAACAAATTAGTTGGATTCACACAACAAAATAAACTGCAGACAAACTATACTTCTCCAAAGTTATGCATTCAGATGTCCAATGAAAAGTTACTATATACGAATTTCTAACAATTCTGATTTGGACAAAACTTCCACATGTATGTATACAAATCTCTAGTATATGCAAATTTACAACTGAAATATAGGAAGGTGAGACTAACCAGATCTCCAGTTCCTAATCAAACATCTTCCCAGCCCCAAACTGTGATTTCACATCAGCAAACACTTCCCTTCTCACAAGGAAAGTTTAAATAATTTAAAACATTTTGAGAAAGATCTGAATACGGTTGATCACTGCTCAGCCTGGAGGCTGTCTGATGAGGAAATTGCTTTAAAAAAAAGGCCAAGCCGGAAAAAAACCAGGTGAGGGGGCCCCCAAGTAGGGGGTCAGTTTACTAGCTAAAAGCAAGAGAGGAGGAAGGATCAAGGTTACTCCGTTCTCTTTAGCTACCAGCTTCTGTCCCCTCTTACTGACTCACCTGTCGAGGTGAGGCCGATAAAGAGCGCTTTGAGTTGCCACTGCCAGATCCAGGCCATGGCGTCTCCTCCCACTGCCCGGAGCCTCTAGGTAAACCTCAGCCGGCCCTGCCCTAACTCCACGGGGCGTTTTCTTCTCTTTTTCCGCAGCCGAGGAGGAGAGCCTAGAGCCTTTTTTTCCGGGAGAGAAACGGCCCAACGCAAGCAAGCGCCCACTTCCTCCTCTCAGTCTTCTCCGGCACCTGTTGCTGAGGCCCTTTCCCATATCCTCCAGGTGCACTCCGCGGCGAATACCTGAAGGTGCCGCGCTCGCCTTTCCTTCCCTCCGCTCGCTACCGAAGCGCGCGCGGAGACCTCTGCTGGATCAGACCGAGGGCTGCCGTCCATTAGTTTGTTCCAGCTGCGGCTAGCCAGATGCCGAAGAGCAAGCGAGATCTGAATGCAACAGCACCGTCCTCGCTTGCTTTTCACTGTAACTGGAATTCATGCCGGCGGTGTTATCACGACATACGATGATGAATGGATCGCGGTTATCAACTTAGCTCGATTGCCTCGGTTGGCGCGACCCAGTAAACCACAAGCTACTCGCACTGGTTGGATTCACCTAAGGCCACGAGTGGCAAACTGTATGGATCCAACCATTATCTCTGGTACTGATCAATATGTCAGTTCTGATCATGCCGTCCCTTATTTTCCCTTTGTACCTAATGCCGTCTTATACAAGGGTATTCACGAAGCAGGCCTGAGAGTTTGATGGAGCCGGCTAAGGATGCAGCGTTCAATAAAACGGTGTAGCTCCTCTGAAAATTTATTCCGAATGACGACGCTTAAACCAAGTGTGTGTGTATACTCCCCCCCTTTATTGTGCCTAACGTGACAATTTACAAACTTGAGCACGTATTTTCAAGATTGTGGCCCGACCCTATCTAGACTAGGTGTTTTCAACCCAGAAACAAGGTGTTACTGATTTTTTGAAAACTTGGTAATTGTCGTTAACACAAAATTGGGCAGTTTGTGATTTTACTGCGGCGCATATGACACGGCTTAAGATCCGCTTAATATTTTCTCAACTACCATAAAGCGTTGCACTTGTCATAACTAGTAAAATTAAAAACACACAATTAGCAATGCAGAGTTGCAGCAGCCACGCCTTTGGCAACCGTAGAAAAGATGAGTAAGTTGTTGACTTATTTGATCCTCCCGCCCCGCTTTTACGTTTCCAGCATGTTTAACTGAGTGAAGAAATCAACAGGTGCAGCAGTTTCTTCCATCACTGTATTTGGATTGCTGAATATCGCACGGCTCTTGCAGGCTCACGAGCCTGTCGACGGGAAAATGGCGGCAACCCTCGTCGTGACAGGTGGAAATGAAGAAGCGAGGCGTTTCTTTCTTAGGATCGGGCTGGGACTTTTCTTCCTGTTCCTGCAACCGTTAAAACCGGGAGACGTTTGTAGTGGGCGGTATATCGCAAGAGTTAATAAATGAACAAGCATTTTCTTTTAACATGCCGTAAGAGGAAGTTCATTGAACGCGGAGGCATTTTCGGATTAATCAAACAACTCAGCCTCCGCGCTTCCGTAATTCTCAATGAATGGGGGTGGCGCCTCGCGCCCATGCGAGTTGCAGCCCAGCAAAGCTAGAAAGTAAACAAGAACCTCAACCTACAAACTGATTCCTACTTGTTCCTTATCAATTAATCTTCAATAACTTATCCACACCACTCCAAATCTCCTTATATAAAGAACACATTTCTTCCATCTCCTTCCTACCCAAAATGACTTCCAAAAGCCATTAACACAGAAGCAAAGTTTACGGGGACGGAATCGCTACAGGAAAATACCCACTAAAACCACCACCAGCACCCTATCACTCTACGCAGGCGCCACAAGCACGCGCAGTTTTGAAACTCAATTTCCCAGACGTCTTCGCGCGCCTATCTTTGGTTGCCGGGCAACCAGCGTCAACCAACAATGGAGCCGGAGGGGGAACGAGAGGGCGACGATGCAAAAGGTAACTTTCCTGCTTTTTGCACTTAAGACGTTAATCTTGGAATTGCCCACCCTTAACCCTGGAATACTTCCCTCCGAAATGATCCCTTTCTCACAGCAACACTTCAATACGAGTTGCTCACTGTTAGAGTAAGAACAGGCGAATGCTTTTATTGGAATGGTAAATGGCTTCAGAGCCATTGGAGTACACTGTCGAAATCTCGTCTTCAAATTGGAAGGGGGGCAGAATGCTGAACATGATCAAGTACCATCGATTTGCAACCCCTTCCTCCTTTTTTGGGGGCACAGAATCCAGAAAGAAGCGTGTTTCTCAGATTTGCTATAAAAAGCAAGGTGGCTTTAACTTAACATTTCTTGCTGTTGCTTTTCGACTTTTCCTGAATGCAACACCTGGTACTTGCACTTTAATTTTTAGTATATGTGAATGCCATTTCTAGGAAGTAACTGCAGTTATTGTCCTGAGGTGTACCGCTCCAAACACCAGCCTTTTAAAATTTTAATTTTTATTGCTATAACATGCAAGAAAGAAAGAAACAGACAAAACATACAACAAAATACAAAACACAAAGTATAAAGTATAAAAAAAGAAATAAGCAAAGCAAATTAATAAGTAAGTTAATGTGTAAAAGTAGCTCAGTTTTTAACCTACAAGTTAAACCTTGCCCACATAGAATCTTATTGATCAGTCTTTCCATTCTGTCTATGTGCAGCTAATTCAATGGCTGAGTGTGAACGCATTTCTTCAATATAGGATTTTAAATCCATAATGATAATTTTCTGCCTGTGCAAAATTATCTTTTTTTGATATATTCCAAGCACACAATAAATCCACAGAGGACTTCATAAGTTTTTGGTATATAATTCAATATCACTCTTACATCTTGAAATCTCATTTTTATTTCCCAAATTTTTTAACAGTAGGATGAATATTAAACTAAAATGAGACAGCCAAAGAACACACCCAAGTCTTGTTGTCAGGGTCCCTTCAAATATATTACATCTCCAGCATAAAAACATCGATACCTAAGCCTCCCTAAATATCCACTGAGGTGGGCAGTAAACACAAATAAATTGATGAATTCATCTCATGATCATAAGAAATGCATTTTAAATTTTTAAAACTCTTTCCTGGATCAGGAGGATCTTCTCACTGTCACTCATGCCTTAGTCACCTCATACATGGACTATTGCAATGCGCTTTACATGGGGCTGCCCTTGCAGAAGCTGTAATGGGTGGCAACTGCAGCAGTGCTGGCAGTTACAAATGCTTCTTGAGATGGGCGGCATACAAGGCTTCTTGAGATGGGTGGCACACAAATTTAATAAATAAATAAAACACAAGACCATAGATTTGTCATTTGTACCCTATATTCTAACGTTCTTGCAAATTACCAATATCTGTGTTAATATAACTTTATAAAAATAAACTGAACTTTCTGGAAAAACAAAGTGGGCACATAGACTCTTTCAAAACAGTTTCCAACAAAAGTAATTTAGGATTTTCAGAAGTTAATACTGTACACGAGGTCCAAATTAGGAAGTCAAAAGTTTAGCCATCAAGATTTTACGGTAAAAATAACAGCATGAGGAAGAGTTTCTTTGGAGTTTCTGCATTTTGTGACTAGTGTCAATTAATATTGTTCCTATAGGATTATACTGGTATAAAACTTTAAAGATTGAAATTATACCACTGTACATGCAAAACTGTACAACAGCATGCTTAGAAATAAGTATACAAGTAGTCCAATTTAACCCATGACAATGCAATCCAATAGTTCTTCATTCAAAAGGAAATTTGCAGTTTGTGTTTGAAAGTTTATGATTTAACCACTCTAAGTAATATTCAATTCACTGAGGTGCTGAATACATACTCTTCTGCTGACAAGAACAGGTCAATGTAGCAATAGGCAGCTAATAAATTGCAGCTTGAAGGTCATATTGCTGTATAGTAATAACAATGTAAATGTAACAAAATCTCACACTACAAGAATTTATTTATTTATTCAGTCAATTTATATGGGTGCCCATCTCAAACAAGTGACTCTAATGAACTAACAATTTCAAAAACCAACCCCCCCCAAAAAAAGACAATTGGCAGCTGAGGTTTTTTAAAAAAAGCATCAGTATAGATACAATACAAATATTTCAATAAGGCAAATTCTCAGGGTCCAATAGACGCTCTGACCCCCAAGCCTGGGGATCCAGCCATGTCTTCAGGGTCTTGTGAAAGGCCAATCTGATATCTGAGGGGTGATGTTCCACAGGGCAGGGACAGTGACAGGAAAGGCTCTCTTCCTGGGTCCTGCCAGGTGGCACTCTTTTTAATGATTGGGATCTCCTCTCCTGCTGGATCTGATGAGGTGGGTAGATGTGGTTGGAGAGAGGTGGTCCTTCAAATAACTTGGCCTATGCCATGCAGATCTTTATAGGTAACCACCAGCACCTTGGATTGAACCCAGAAACATATTGACACTAATACAGCTTGCAGAGCAGAAGCATAATGAGCAGATCAAGAAGCATTCGTAACTGCCAGCACTGCTGCAGTTTGCACCAATTACAGCTTCTGCAAGGGCAGCCGCATGTAGAATGCATTGCAATAGTCCATCTATGAGATGACTAAGGTGTGAGTGACAGTGAGAAGATCCTCCTGATCCAGGAAAGAGTGCATTTGGCACACATCATGAAGCTATGCAAAGGCTCTCCTGTTCATGTCTGCTACCAGTTCCTCAAACAGGAGCTGGGAGTTGAGGAGGACTCCCAAATTGCATACTGGTTCTATTAGGGTTAGTGCAAAACCTCATGCAGAACAAGAGACGGACATCCAACCATCACCCTCCCCCCGAGCTTTTAGACAACAAACCTCCATGGCATCGCTTGCACATCCTGGGGTGGAAATGCAAAGCTGGGTATCATCAACATATTGATGATACCTCACCCCGTGCCAGAGGATGACCTCACTTAGTGGCTTCATTTAGATGTTAAACAGAAGTTAGAAGAGTGTCAAGTCCTGCTGCACCTGCAAAGCAAGGGCCATGGGCAAGACTGAATAGAACCATCCCTGGAAGAAGGAAGAAAACTAGCACAACATAGCATTGCCCACTCCCAACCCCTGGAGTTGGTCCAGAATGATACCATGATTGATAGTATCAGAAGCTATTGAGAGTTCAGGGAGAGCAAGGATGGATCCACCACCCCCATCCTGCTTATGTCGGAGATCATCTACTAGTGCAATCGATGCTGTTTGGTCTCATGCCCAGACTGGAAGGGGCATGAAACCCAATTGGAAGGGGGTCAGATAATCCAATGTTCTTCACTGAAACTATTAAAAAAAGATAATTTTTCCCCAGATTTTATGTATAGAAATAATTTCCTATGTCTTCAAATGTTTGTCTATTTATGTCTGAAAAACCTTGTGTAAGAAATGCTGAGTGGATTTAACCATTACTGTAATTATACAAAACCTTAATCTAAAAACATATTTCTGGGTTTCATAGAATTGAAAGTACAAAGCTATGTGTTTCTAACAATCAGTAAAGCAGTGAATATATGTAAATTTCAAGTTATGCAACTAGAATCACATTGTGAATGAAAACAATACATAAATTGTTAATGCAAATGTATTAATATTCTATTTCTATATTTGAAAATAAGGGATGATTATAGAATTTGGGGCAGTTTTTTTCTAAAATATATAAGATCTTATGAATAAAAAACTTCTAACTACACTAATGATTTTGTTGTCAGAAATGCTCCATGTAATCCTTCAACTTGATTAAAAACTGATTTTAAAAGGTTCCACATTAACATGTCTAATAACTTGTAAATATAGTAAAATTGTCATATATTTCTCAGCTACCTAGGAGAAATTGAAAAGTTAAATGTGGAATTCATGCATTAGATTATCAAAATATTTACTACTGAAGATGTTTGTGATATTGCTTACAGACAAAAGTGAAAAATCAGAAGAGGCACCAACTGTAGAAGAAGCATCGATTGTAGTAGAACAGCAGGAAGAGACCAAAGAAGCATCAGTTGGTGAGCACTGTTTGCCAGTTAATATTGGCAAGTGCCATTTTAGGTGCATTTGCTACTAAGATAAAAATATACTGCTGATAGATAGAAAAATACAATAATTCCTGTGCTTTGGGAATAATTTGTAAACAGAGGACAAATAATAGAGCTTGCTTGTTTAAATGTGTCTATCTTGTCTGTCTGTCTAGCCTTGCTGTACCTCCCTCACACTCTCGTGCACCCCTACGTACTCTTGTGCACCCTTGTGCACCCCACCCTGATGCTTGCCACAACTCCTTCGCACACCTCTGCACACTCTCCCTGACACTCTCCGTGCCTCTCTTGCACCCTGGTGCACCCCCATGCACTCTCCTTGACCCTCCCTGTGCCTCCCTTGCACCCCCTTGCACCCTCACACACCCTCCCTGACCCTTGAGGAAGATGTGTCTGGGTCCAATGGGGTGTGTGAAGATGTGAGGGAGGCATGGAGAGGTTCAGGGAGGGTGCATGAGGGAGGCGCCATGAGCTTTGGGGAGGGTGCAAGCAGGTGGAAGGGTGTATGTGAGGGTGTGAGAGAGATGCGGCAAGGGTTGGGAGGGTGCAAGGGGTGCATGGGGGGTGCATGGGGGTGCACGAGGCTGTGAGTGAGGCATGGGGAGGATGCTCAGGGGTGCGCAAGGGTACAAGGGAGGCTTGGGGAGGTTGCGTGGTACGTGAGAATGCGAAGAAGGCGCAGTGAGGCTCAGGGAGTATGTGCCTCTGTTACATCCTCATGCACTCCTGCACACCCTCGTATGCTCTCCCCAAGCCTCACTGTGCTCCCTCATACCCTTGTGCACTCCCTCATGCCCTCCCCCACCTGACAGCAGCCACTTACCTGCCTGCCGGCTTGCTCACTAAGTTGGTTATGGGAAGCCGGCAGGAAGTTGCCCCTCCTAACAACGGTGTTGTTGTTTAGTCGTTAAGTCGTGTCCGACTCTTCGTGACCCCATGAACCATATTGCGCCAGGCCTTCCTGTCCTTCACTGCCTCCCTGAGTTTGGTCAGTTTCATGCTCATTGCTTCAGTGATGCTATCTAACCATCTCATCCTCTGCCGTCCTCTTCTCCTTTTGCCTTCAATCTTTCCCAGCATCAGGGTCTTCTCCAAAGAGATCTCTCTTCGCATTAGGTGGCCAAAATATCTGAGCTTGAGCTTCATTATCGATCCTTCCAATGAGCAATCAGGGTTGATTTCCTTTAAGATTGACTGGTTTGACCTCCTAGCAGTCCAGGGAACTCTTAAGAGTCTTCTCCAGCACCACAGTTCAAAGGCATCAATTCTTCGGCGCTCGGCCTTTTTTATGGTCCAGCTCTCACAGCCATACATTACTACTGGAAAAACCATAGCTTTGACTATGCGGATCTTTGTCGGCAAGGTGACGTCTCTGCTTTTTAATATGCTATCTAGGCTTGCCATAGCTTTCCTCCCAAGGAGCAAGCGTCTTTTAATTTCATGGCTGCAGTCTCCGTCTGCGGTGATCTTGGAGCCCAAATAAATGAAGTCTGTTACTGCTTCCATTTCTACCCCTTCTATTTGCCAGGAATTGATGGGTCCAGATGCCATGATCTTAGTTTTTTTAATGTTGAGTTTCAAGCCAGCTTTTGCACTCTCCTCTTTCACCCTCATCAAGAGGCTCTTTAGTTCTTCTTCACTTTCTGCCATTAGGGTGGTATCGTCCGCATATCTGAGGTTGTTGATGATTCTCCCTGCAATCTTAATTCCGGCTTGTGATTCTTCCAGCCTGGCATTTCTCATGATGTACTCTGCATATAGGTTAAATAAGCAGGGTGACAGTATACAGCCTTGTCGTACACCTTTCCCTATTTTGAACCAATCGGTTGTTCCATGACCAGTTCTAACTGTTGCTTCTTGGCCCGCATACAGATTTCTCAGGAGACAGGTAAGGTGGTCTGGTATTCCCATCTCTTTAAGAATTTGCCACCGTTTGTTGTGATCCACACAATCAAAGGCTTTTGCATAGTCAATGAAGCAGAAGTAGATATTTTTCTGGAACTCTCGTGCTTTCTCCATGATCCAGCGAATGTTGGCGATTTGATCTCTAGTTCCTCTGCCTCTTCGAAACCCAGCTTGTACATCCGGTAGTTCTCGGTTCATATATTGCTGAAGCCTAGCTTGTAGGATTTTGAGCATAACCTTGCTAGCATGTGAAATGAGTGCAATTGTGCGATAGTTTGAGCATTCTTTGGCGTTGCCCTTCTTTGGAATTGGAACGTAAACTGACCTTTTCCAATCCCGTGGCCACTGTTGCGTTTTCCAAACTTGCTGGCATATTGAGTGCAGCACTTTAACACCATCATCTTTTAGTATTTTAAATAACTCAGCTGGAATCCTGTCATCTCCACTAGCTTTGTTGTTAGCAATGCTTCCTAAGGCCCACTTGACTTCACTCTCTAGGATGTCTGGCTCAAGGTCAGTGATCACACCAGCGTGGACATCAGGGACATTAAGATCTTTCTTGTATAGTTCTTCTGTGTATTCTTGCCACCTCTTCTTAATCTCTTCTGCTTCTGTTAGGTCCCTGCCTTTTTGTCCTTTATCATGCCCATCTTTGCACTAAACGTTCCTTTCATATCTCCAATTTTCTTGAAGAGATCTCTAGTCTTCCCCATTCTATTGTTTTCCTCAATTTCTTTGCATTGTTCATTTAAGAAGGCCTTCTTATCTCTCCTGGCTATTCTCTGGAAATCTGCATTCAGTTGCTTATATCTTTCCCTTTCACCCTTGCTTTTCGCATTCCTTCTTTCCACAGCTATTTGTAAAGCCTCATCAGACAGCCATTTTGCTTTCTTGCATTTCTTTTTCTTTGGGATGGTTTTAGTTGCTGCCTCCTGTACAATGTTACAGACCTCCGTCCATAGTTCTTCAGGCACTCTGTCTACCAAATCTAATCCTCTAAATCTATGCATCACCTTCACTGTGTACTCACAAGGAATATGATCTAAGTCATACCTGAGTGGTCTAGTGGTTTTCCCTACATTCTTCAATTTAAGCCTAAATTTTGCAGTAAGAAGCTCATGATCTGAGCCACAGTCAGCTCCTGGTCTTGTTTTTGCTGTCTGTATAGAGCTTCTCCATCTTTGGCTGCAAAGTATATAATCAATCTGGTTTCGGTATTGACCATCTGGTGATGTCCATGTGTAGAGTCGTCTCTTGTGTTGTTGGAAAAGAGTGTTTGCTATGACTAGCTTGTTCTCTTGACAGAACTCTATTAGCCTTTGCCCTGCTTCATTTTGTACTCCAAGGCCAAATTTGCCTGTTATTCAGATTACTCCTTGACTTCCTACTTTAGCATTCCAATCCCCTATGATGAAAAGGACATCTTTTTTGGTGCTAGTTCTAGAAGGTGTTGTAGGTCTTCATAGAAGCGGTCAACTTCAGCTTCTTCAGCATCAGTGGTTGGGGCATAGACTTGGATGACTGTGATATTGAATGGTTTGCCTTGGATACGCACTGAGATCATTCTGTCGTTTTTGAGGTTGTACCCCATTACTGCCTTTCCCACTCTCTTATTCACTATGAGTGCAACTCCATTTCTTCTAAGGGTTTCTTGCCCACAGTAGTAGATATAATGGTCACCTGAATTAAATTCACCCATTCCCGTCCATTTCAGTTCGCTGATTCCCAAGATGTCGACGTTCAATCTTGTCATCTCATGTTTGACCACATCCAGCTTGCCTTGGTTCATAGATCTTACATTCCAGGTACCTATACAATATTGTTCTTTACAGCATCGGACCTTCTTTTCGCTTCCAGATACATCCACAGCTGAACGTCCTTTCGGCTTTGGCCCAGCCGCTTCACTCTTTCTGGAGCTACTTGGAAATGCCCTCCGCTCTTCCCCAGTAGCATATTGGACACCTTCCGACCTGAGGGGCTCATCTTCCGGCATCATATCTTTTAGCCTTTTAACATTGTCCATGGGGTTTTCTTGGCAAGGATACTGGAGTGGGTTGCCATTTCCTTCTCCAGTGGACCACATTTTGTCAGAACTCTCTGTCATGACCTGTCCGTCTTGGGTGGCCCTGCACGGTATAGCTCATGGCTTCACTGAGTTACGCAAGCCCCTTCGCCACGACAAGGCAGTGATCCATGAAGGGGAACAACGGTGGGATGTAGTTAATGACAGCAACTGGGACTGTAGGGATGCTGTTGATGCTGTCATGCTTTACGACTGTATCACTTAGCAACAGAAATTCTGGTCCCAATTGCTGTCATAAGTCAAGGACTAAAGTACCTGTAGTTCTTCTTGTGAATATGCTTTGGGGTCACCAACCTTCTCAAATTATCATTCAATTTATAGAGACATGCTTGCAATGTTATTTACCGAATGTATCTGGAATGTGGTACCAATTGCTACAGATTTTCTTTGGATGGAAAAGCTGAGGCACAAATATTTTTTGAAGAAAAATTAATCTAGAATTTGATTTTTGAGCTCAGTATATGTCATAGACAGCATATACTAGGATCATATTGTGCATTTTTTTTTAGTGTAATGTCTATTATTTGCTCTGTCTTGCTCCCTGAATTGCATTGACTACGTCCATAAATTAGGCATAGATATATCTATATATTTTCAAGCAAAGCAAATAAAACATTTTAACACTGCTGTTCCTATATCCCGCCACCAAGTGAGGCTGGATTGCTGTAAGTCTGGGGCAGAATTTTTCTGTGATGGCACTTTGGTTGGTAGAATAATTTTTCTAAAGAAAGCAAACCAGCACCTACTGAATGAATGACTTAAAATACATTGAGCCTTTTCTCTGTGTGTGTTTGTTTTAAGTATTTTGTCATTCATGCTTTTCTGCATGTGAAAATTGTTTTAATCTTTTGCATTGTTTAATGTTTTACAATATAAGGCACTTTAGGACCCCATTTGGGCTGAAAGGTAACTTAAAAATCTTTGTGTATGTGTGTGTACGTGTGTATGTAAGTATGTATGTATTTATATATGTGTCATAATTTTCTTACTTGCAGAAAAGAAATCATTACCTGAAGGTGAGGAAGAAGAAAAGCTAGCTGAAGAAGATTATGAGGATGTGAGAAGCTCTGCAAGTGAAGGTAAGTGTTTTTAGCAATCTGTGGACTTGAAATGTGTATTTTTACATCTCTCCCTCTGTTCAGTTCTTTTGTGCAATTACTTTCAAAGCTAAGTAATGAAAAAAATAATAGGTAATTAACATCTGGGATTTGGGCATGTATTCCTGGTAATCTGCCTGGTATCTGCCCATCCTACTAGTTTAGATAGGGTGGGCACGGTCCAGGTCTCCTCCCTTAAATGTTGCCACCTGATGGGACCTCAGAGGCATGGCTTCTTGGTGGCTGCCCCAGCCCTTTGGAACAGCATCTCACGTGAGATCCAAGGGATCCCTACCCTTTTAGCCTTCTAGAGAGCTGTGAAGACCTGGCTTTTCCCTCAAGCATTGGGATGGGATGGGGGTTGAGCTTCCAGGCTGTTTAGTATGGCACCTGGGGGAAAGGATATTTTTGTTTTTAGCTACAAGTAGTCCTTGTTTCCTTCTTAGCTCTTTGTTGTCTCTTTGGAATGGTGTGTAAATATGGTTTATTTCTGTGTCTACTGAAGCCATAAGTCATCAATAGACATATAGAAATAAACCATATTACATACCATTTACACACCATAATTATACACCATTCAAAAGAGACAACAAAAAGCTAAGAAGGAAACAAAAAGACCAGAAGACATCCCTTCCAGCAGCCAACACCCAGATAAGCAGGGATTAACACCAGGCAAACAAGCAGAAAACAATAGCTTAATCAAGAAACTACCAGGGAGAAACTCCCCCACCAACACTGACAGGGTAAGCTATTGTATAAAACAAGGAGAAAACCCCGTGCTCAGTAGCGCTGATGTTACCTAGTTGGGTATTGAAATGTATGCAAGCAAGCAACCAAGCTCAAAGAGCACCAAGGACTCCACTAGAATTGTTTTTAAAATGAATGTTTCTTTCTTAGCCATTTGGTAGATCAGATTTACTATTCTTAGTCTGTCTAGCCAGTCTGTTAAAAACATAATGTTAGGGTTCAGATTTCCTGTCTTTCTGTAAATGCTTTATTATCAGTTTTGAAGCTAGGTATGTATTATAGCATAGTAATATATTGTTATATTTCAATATCCTAGATATTGGTGGAAAAAAGCAAATACATATATCCATTGTCACAAATACTAGCATTTTATTTTTTTGAAGTATACATATTGTTTTTATGATGGCATTTTTGAAATTCAGAAGAAGAACCACCACCAGAACCTGAAAAACCCCCAGAACCAGTGAAGAAGAAAAAAGTAGTAGTAGAGAAGAGGATCTCTGAAAACTTTTACTATAACTATGAAGAACTGTGCTCATATCCATATGTGACTCCAGATTCTGGCATACCAGTGAACCTGCTCTCTCTCATGTATCCATTTTTGCCAGGGCTCCATGTATTTAGGATTTGAGTTTCCTATCATAAACTAAAGTAAGAAAGAATTTTTTAAAAAAATCAATATTGGAAATAATACATTTAGTACATTAATGGTTTACAGATTCATTAAATAAGGTGTTGGTTTTGTTTTGAAGAAACGGGTTTAAATTACTTCATAGTCTTGGAAGGCTTTAATAGATGGTCTCTGCTAGCCAAATCTATTTCACTGAGTTGTGTAAGTAAAAAGAAAGAAAAACACATGTATGGTAGTCTTCAATGGGATGCAATGAGAGACAAAAATTGTGTTCCTTTCTTTCATATTTAGCTGCTTTAAATAAGGATATACTTTTAAATGTAGGTGCAATAAATTCTTCATAAAGTAGTAGGTGAATGCTAAATCTCAAGTCATAAGTTACAGAATACATTCCAGTGTTTAAGATGCTAAGCCTTGTTGTTGTTGTTGTTTAGTCGTTAAGTCGTGTCCGACTCTTCGTGACCCCATGAACCATATTGCGCCAGGCCTTCCTGTCCTTCACTGCCTCCCTGAGTTTGCCCAGTTTCATGCTCATTGCTTCAGTGATGCTATCTAACCATCTCATCCTCTGCCGTCCTCTTCTCCTTTTGCCTTCAATCTTTCCCAGCATCAGGGTCTTCTCCAAAGAGATCTCTCTTCGCATTAGGTGGCCAAAATATCTGAGCTTGAGCTTCATTATCGATCCTTCCAATGAGCAATCAGGGTTGATTTCCTTTAAGATTGACTGGTTTGACCTCCTAGCAGTCCAGGGAACTCTTAAGAGTCTTCTCCAGCACCACAGTTCAAAGGCATCAATTCTTCGGCGCTCGGCCTTTTTTATGGTCCAGCTCTCACAGCCATACATTACTACTGGAATGCTAAGCCTTAAATCATGGCTAATAAACCACAGTGGCTGGATTCAACAAATACACTAATTCAAAACAAAGCAATCATAATTTAGGACAATATGAACCTTATCAGTGACTGCACTGCTATATAAGAAAATTATTTGCAAATCTTTGAGTTTGAAGGAATGTGAAACAAGAAATTTTGTTTAATTGGAGATGGACAATTTTTTCAAGTGTTTTCATTACTCATGACACCTAGACTCTTTCCATATTTGTTCAAACCACTTTAGATTTTTTAAAATTATTATTTCAATACCTGCAAAATCATTTTGGCCAGAGATGACTGTGGAATGAACATTTACATGAACATTGTTGATTAGTGAAACCTTGACTAAACTGCTTCCCTGGTTCAGCTGTCTTAAGAACTACAGGTAGTCCTTGGGTTACGACGGCAATTGAGACCAGAATTTCTGTCACTAAGTGATGACTTCTGCCATGAATGGTTCTTTGAGGAAAACCTGTCTTCTTGGCAACTTTCTCCTTCAGAGAAGAAAAACACACAAGGAAAGGCTGTTGTGAAGGAAGTAGAAATAGCAGGAACATTGGAGGAAAGTGACCTTATAATGCTGGAATTCTAATTTTGTAAGGAAAATAAATCTGAATTTGGATGCACATGTTGGATTTAAAAAAAAAGGATCTTAACAGACTTAGAGCAATGATAATGAAAGGAGAAGCCAATGGGAACAGGAAGAACTGCAGGAAAGGTCGTGGAATTTCCTAAAAAAAGGAGATTGTAAAGCACAATTGCAAACAATCCCAGTGAGAAAAAGGAGGGCAGCAGATGCAACTATTACACAAAAATGTAATGAAGAATGGAAAACAGAAGGACGCACACAGTGGAAAGATGGAAAGTTTAGCAAGGAAGAGTACATCTAGATTGCCCCAAAGTATAGAAGGTACTGTATATCAGGAAAGCTAAACTCACATTGAACTGACCTTGCCAAAGGATGCTAAGAAAAGGGCTTCTTTAGATATGTTTCACATAAAAAGAGGAAAAATCAGTATATTAACTGCTAAATAAAAATGGAAAAATGCTAATGGGTAACAAAGAAAAGCAAAGCTTTTCAATTCCTATTTTATCTGTCTTAAACAGGAGAGTGAGTAAGTGTTCCACCAGGCAGCTGTGAAGAATAGAATGAAGGGGCAGGATTAATGCTTCAGATTGGTCAGGGAATATCTGCTTACTTTGAATCGGCTAGGGTAATATAAATTGCATTGTAGGTTACAGAAGGAACTTGCTGATATTTTGGGCAAACTGTTATGTATTATCCTTAAGAAATCCTTGAGAATGAATGAAATAGCAGATGATTGGAAGAAAGCAAATGTCATTTTTATGTTCAAAAGGAGAAAAAGGAGGATCCAGGGAGCTACAGAATAGTATTCTGACATTAATACCAGGGACATTTGTAAAGACATCTGTCTGTAAGCAGTTTGAAGTAATTACCAGAAGACAGTATAGATTTGTCAAAAACAAGTCTTGCTACGCTAACACTGTCTCATTTTTGAAGCAGTAGCTTCCTTCAGTAGATGCTATAAATGTAATGTATCATTATTTCAGCAAAGCATTTGATAGAAATACTCCATGAAATCCTGATTAGCGAGCTAATTAGGTGTGGGCTTAAATGATAGGGCAATTAACTGGATAGGAAAATCATACAAAAAGAGTGCTCATAAAGGTCTCTTTATCAAATTGGAATGAGGTACTGAGCATCGTGCCCCAGTATTCAAGCTTTGGCTCAGTGCGCTAACATTTTTATTCATGACTGGGCTAATAAATGGAGGGGAATGCTTATCAGATCTGCACATGACACAAAATTGGATGGGATAAAATAAAATTCAGAGCAATAGGTTAGAAAAACGGGATGAAAAGAATAGAAATCAGTGCCAGGCAGAGGATTGAATACCTGGCTTCATGATAATAACTGCAGGAAAGGTCTTGGCATAGTAGTTGATTGGTTAACTGAATATGAGTGAGTAGTGTAATCTGCCAAAAAAAAAAAAAAATTATAAGCTGCAGGAATGCAAGCATAGTTTCCAAGTATGGTGCTCAGGGTGAAGGCTGACAAAGCAGTACAGAGTAGAACAAGTTGCTTACAATTAGTTCTACTCTATTCTGCTTTGTCAGCCTTTACCTTGAGCACTTTGTGCAATTCTGAGCATAGCATTTTAAAAACAGTATTCAGATAAAGTGAGCAGGTTCAGCAAAAGCAACAAGAACGATCAAAGGATTATAATCTATTCCCCATGGTTTAAAAGAATTTGAAGAAAAGAATTTAAGTGATCAGAAAGCAGATTTCAACTATATGTTAGAAAAAAACTAATAGTAAGAGCATTTCAGTGATGGAATAATTACTGAGAGAAGCACTGAGGTGCCCTTCGTTGGATGTATTTAGGTAGAGGCTAAGCAACCATTTGGGAGATGATTTAATTTGGATTCCTGCACTGAGCCATCAGGTTGGACTCAATGGTCCACTCAAACTCTATGACTCTAGGACATAGCATTCCCTTACTCTACTTTTCCCAACTACAATAACCCTATCCTGCACACTGAGCTAAAAGTGAGTGACCAGCTGCAATTCCCAAGTGAATTTTCCATATGATGATGAACTAGAGCTTGGAATTTTCCGATCCTAATTTGGTCCTTTAACCAACACACCATACTGGCTTTTTTCATTATGCACAATATATTGCTGTCCTTCATTAATGTAATGGTACATTTATTATAATACAGAGGAAATAAACCTAGGTCACATCATCATTTATTTTCCTTAGTGAGCATTCCTCAGGCATTCTTTTGGATATGACTGCACTAGACGGGCAAACCTCCAAATGCTGGATAGTCAGACTCTTCTCTACATAGCTGGCAATCAGTTAGTTCTTCTGGATTTGAAATTGAACTATCAGAGATACCTTCGAAGCACAGGTGGTGGAGGGATTGGTGTAATCACGGTATGACATATATCTTATAAGGATTTTTGCTTAAGTTCTTACTGGCAGAAAAATATGCAGAATTTTTAATGGGGTTTCCTTCCTTTTTTATTTTTGCTTTTGTTTAATTAAGAGAACAAACAGAAAAAATATGTAATAGCATCTCATGCATGTATATGTAAGCAGAGTTTTACACAATAGTTTCAGTAAAGGATGGCCATATTTCAATATAATCTTCCATATGTAGTTTACATCTGTAAGCATCTCATTCAAAAGTTACAAGTAACATCAGGTCTTGATTGATTACTTATCTTTCTGTTGGAGAATAAGTTCTTAGCAGTAAGAAGGACATGGAGAACCCAATTCTGTTGTCCAGCTATCAATTTCCATTTGATAAGAGTGTAATTCAAAAGAATACAGACATCCAAAAATATTAAAAACTTTCAAAGTCAATACATGTAATAATTTTTTCCAGAATATAATGATTTTAGGACATATGTTTGAATGAAGCATTATTTTTACTGCATTTATAGCAACATGATGATTTATTCATTCCTTTTTTGTAAAAACAGGGTCCAATAAGAAAATGGACCATTAGCCCTCATTATTCACAGGTTCTGTTCCAGCATAAAATGATGGATCTTAAAGCCATGAATTATGAGACTTTCAGCATATAGACATTACAGAGCTTAAGGTTCTCCTCTTTTTCCAACATGCCATTTCTTGCCTCTTATTTCCACAGTGTTTGTCTGTGCAATGTACTTGTGTTTGCTGCTCCTCTTTGCTAGAGTGCAACTGATTAGTGTTGGGTCATCCCGGTCACAAGGCTCCACAAGGCTTCCTCGTGGTACCTGTTCACCTTTGGCCTGACTTGCTCGGCTGACAATGAAGGAGTTGCCTTGCTACACTGTGTAGCTCATGCTGCCTTCTTTGTGCCAGGCAGCTTTTTCACCATCTTGCTATAGGGACCGCTTAATTGGGTTGCTGTTTGGTATTGCTCCTAGCATCCATTGGCATGATCAAGAGCCCCTCCACCGAGATTGTGAAAGAGACACAAAATGTAGAGATGGTCTAACACGTATGCACAGATGGTCTAACCCTGTCACTTTAAAAATCTACTTTACGCTTGTACAAAACCTGTGTGGCACTTTGTATGTGCATTAGGCAACAAAAAACAAAGCCAAAACCATGGATGTGTTTTTATGTGTACACTGAGGTTCAATCTATAATTACCAATCATGGATGTGTGATACTGTGGATAATGAGGGCCACCTCTATTTCTAAATACTGCTGGTATTTAGAATCCATTCCATAATTGCACAGTACCTATTTTACAGTGAGGCACAGTAGAAGGCCAAGTTTTTTCTTTGTCCTTGGGATTGCAAGTCCTGGAGGGAAGAGGTTTGTGCTTAATGGTAATTCAGGGTCGTACTGGTTTCTGAAGAATAAAGGCACAGCTTGGTCTTCTTGTTTTACGTAAGCTGCATGTGAGACCCTTTCAGACTGAAAGATGGGGGACAAATCAAAACAGCTAAATATGTACTTCAGTGGAGGAATTCTAAGAAGATTATTACTAAGTGAAAAATATCTTTTATTAGGCACACCCTGACAGAACTCATTTTGCAGTAGGAGAAAAAGGTTGGAAACCCAACATGGTTATCTATGAGTATCCTTCTTTAAGGCCATACAGAATATTACGAGGTAAGTTAAAATGTATTGGCTTTCACAGTTTCAAATAATGCAGAAGAAACTGTCTTAGAATTGAAAGCAATATTATATTTTAATTTCTTGTATAAATATATGTTCTGTTGCAAAGAGCAACCATCTTTCTTTTAAAGGCACAGAACATAATTTCATTTGTAAAAAATCATTTGTTCCAAGCTCTTCTTTCTTTGTGCTAAAGAAAAAGAAATGGAGATTGGGTAAATATTGAAAGAATGGCAATAAATTAAGAAATGGCCCCATGTTTTCACAGCATATTTTATGTCATTTGAGCTGCCTGTTACCATAAAGAGACAGCATGTGTATATTTCATTTCATTTTATTTTTCTAGTGTGTTCTAAATTTAAGATATAAGAATGTTACAGCTGACTTGATACAGCTGACAAATCATGTTTTGTAGCATCTACAAATTATTACCTTTACTTTTATTTATTTAAATATTTGTATTTTACAATTATATTAGTATATAGAACTGAAACATACAATTTACATGATTTGTGTTCAGTTCTATATTGTAATAGTGAATTCATTTTCCAAGTGCTGATCTTTATGTAATAAAAATGGCATCACCTCTGTGCAGGAATCCAAGGATTCTAGGCCTACAGACAAAGCTCAGAAAGTAAACACTCAGGGGGTAACCCCCCCAACACACACAATTCAATAAGGCCTGAGCATTCTCCATTGCCACAGAAATTTGAGTGCTTGTTGGGGAGATGGGGATTGGGGAGAGAGGATGGGAATAGACTGTATTACTGTGGGAAAAATCATGGCTAGGTGGCAAGAACTCTGAACAAGAGTGCTCTTATTGCCAACAGTTAATTGAAGGTTCTTCTCATAATTCTTCTAATCTGTATGGCATGAATTCACAAATAACTGGAAGGAGTTTTAATTTAAAATAGAGTTCTGTGGGATATTCTTGGAATGTTGATTCTGAGGAGAAAGCATAAAAACTAGGCCATGGCAAGGCTTCAAGTTTTACTTGCTTTATAGCATCAAGGAGCAGAACCAAGGGTAGCTCTTCTCATGAGCATTGCCTCATCAGATCATTTGCACAGTTCTAATAAAAACATGTGCTTTTAATTCATATACATATGTATGTATATATGTAGGGACATATGTGTTCATGCATGCACGCATGTCTTGGAAACAAGTGACACTTTTCCATTTTATGGCTTATTTGTATTTTTAAAATTCTTATTTCAGAATTGTATCTGTCATTTGTAAAGCCTAGTAGCTGATAAGACTGCTGGCTGGTAAATTGGGATGTTTTCTTGGTCATGCACACTGCACTGAGAAACTGGTTATCTTGCCTTATTTCTAGGTGGAACAGAAGAGGCATATGCATTTGCTGACTTTAACCGTTCTGGAACCCTGATAGCCACTATAGGGAGTAGCCCTGACTATACATTGACAGTCTGGGACTGGAAACAGGAAAAGATTATTTTGAGATCGAAAGCATTTTCACAAGATGTTTATAAAGTCACTTTTTCTCCAGAAAATGAAGAACAACTTACCACATCTGGTTCAGGCCACATCAAGTAAGCCACCTACTACTGGTTTATTTATTTTTTTAAAGAAAGATGATCAAAAAGGTATCCACATGAGGAAAGTACTGATAGGGATCTGATTCAGTGACTGCAGGCTTTGTCCCTCCACCTTGATAATACTTTTTGCACTGATGCACAGTTACCCCAATGGCCCCACCAGCCACCTATTCTTAGCAGTGGCTAGTAGTTCTTTCAGCAAGCCAATCAGCAAAAGCCAAAACAGAATGTCACACTAGTCACTCCTTGTTATCTTGTCATGTTAGTTTGTTGCAGTGGGGGGGGAGGGGAGAGGGAAAAAAAAGCCTGCTGACAGACAACTGCCTGGGAAATGGAAGAACTTCTCTACTGTTCATTGAGAAGGAAGGGGGAAAGAAGGTGCTGTGGGGAAATGAAGATGCAATATAATTGTCTTCAGGAAGTGGGAATTCCAGAAGTAGTACAAAGCAGGAATGCTTGCTTATAGGAAGCCTAAATCCACCCACCCAACTCCAAAGGAATCTTTGCACAGTTATTGTTGAGTGCTTCCTCTGTAGCAGGAACATAGCTAATTAACTGTGTAAATTAATCATCTCGGCTTTCTAAGGTGACTGGAAACCCATTGGTTTTGTGGGGATGTTCAAGGGCAATGTCAGCATCAGATCAAATTATCTTTCATGTGTAGAATAAGCTGGGCTGTTTCCTGATTTTTTAAAGAAATAGCTATGCCTATTTGGTGCAGATCATGGCAAATCATTGTGTAGATGTGTGAATGGAAGTATCATTAATATAAAGCATTCTGAATCATGGAAAAATGATCAACTATGATTTCAAATAATATAAAATGTTTAAGTCCATAAAGACATTACAATTTTGACCCATTTTGAAAACATCTCCAAATGTCTGTGTTTCCTTGACGTAGGCCCTGTTGGACAGCTGAGTGAAGCTAGGTTTTGGTTTAGTTTGAGATAGTGTGGCTCATGGGAAAGAGCTCGTGCCTCGACATTCTTCCAACTCCTGAGCTTCATGTATTGTAAATAAAATGCTCCCTTGCAACTCTTTTTCAGTAGCCCAAACAAAAAAGCAGAAGTGGAACTGAGAAGAATTTTGTCAGTTTCCTTGCTGGTTTTCAGGGGGTAGTCAAGAGTGCAAAATGCCACACTACTCAACATTTTTGTTATTAGCTGTCTTAGACCTTGTAAGCAGTGAGAACTGGCAGGTGAGATTTTTGTTCCTCTGGAATCTGTGGAAACTGGGGTAGACGGTGATTTTTGTTCTTTGCTCTTAGCACCTCAAATTGGCGAAAGTGAAGACAGTCATAGATTGCCTTCAAACGGCTTCTGAGAGCAGTTTCTGGGAGTGAAAATGGTGGTGATATGGCAGTACCCATAGATATAAGTTACATGTATTGTACTCAACCAGCAATAAAATATAAGAAGCAAATGAAAATGCACTTAACCCCCATTGATTTGTAACCAATATGCAATAAGTTATATTCTTTTTTTTTTTTTTTTTTTGCTTACAGTGGTAAAGATCAGTTCTGGACTTGTGCTCTTAAGCTCTCTTTTCACTCATTTGTTTTAGTTTTTAATTAACGGTGGTTGCTTGTTAGTCTGATCCTAGACACACTGTAGTTATCTTTAACAGTAATTTGGAAAAACAAAGCTACTTTAGTTGTTTAAAAAATTGGATTGTTTTTCCAAATCAGATTTTGAGGAAATCATAGTTAGCACTAACCACATTTATTGATTTGTCTGAAAGAGTACAGTGGTTGGCTAAAAACTAAAAACTTTTATCACTTCTCACAACTGTATTGACATATGTGGAAGAGACAGGAACAGTTAGGGTTGTTCTGTAAACAGTGATCTATCTTTACAGTTGTTTTGGTGCCTACAAAAAGGCTGACATAATTCTACTGGAAAAACTAATTAGAACATAATTTTGATGGTTGTGTATCCAGGTTTTGGAGGATGGCTCTCACTTTTACTGGCTTGAAATTACAAGGGGCATTGGGTAGGTTTGGAAAAACATCACTGACAGATATTGAAGGATATGTGGAGCTGCCAGATGGTAAGGTGAGAAGCATTTTCCACCCTTAAACTTTTCCACATGATAAAATGAATCCCTTAGAGCTCTATTAATGTTTGGTCTGTTCCAGATTTATGTGAAGAAAGATATAACATTTCTGTTCTCCAGCATTGCTAAAAATTATACTTAAACAATTTAAGATTTTTAAAATATAGCCCTAAAGTATAATATTTGGGTGAGGAATCATTTATTTTATTTATTTACATGATTTATCTACCACCTGAAACCTAGTGGATTCCAGTTAGAAATTATGTTGCCTGGTACTACTGATGGCACATTCATAATGCAGTATTTATTTTATTGTTAATTTTCTCCTGTTTACTACTGCTTTCCAAAGCAAGGGCTGCTGAACTACATTCAGTATCTCAGAAATGGCTGCAGTAAATAGGGAGGATTGACATCACATTGTATGGTGTATCTTGCATGACTGGATGCACTTTCCGATACTGTAATGCCACTGTTGGATACAGCCCCATATTTATACAGTATGCTGGTTTTCAGTGCATTTTTGTGCACAAATAATAAAAATGACATCAAATAATAGTATTCTAGTCCATCAGCAGTAATAGAGTGACTTTCCAGGAAATGAAAACTAGTTTGGCTAATAAGCCTTCCTAGCGAAAAGAATCCTTTTTAGGGTTCTACAATAGAAGAGGTTCTTGCCATATTCATCAGCACCCATTTCATCTCTGGAGGTAGGGACACCTGGAGAAGAAACTCAGATAATAATCTCAGGTCATTAGCATACTGCCATGAAGGCTAGTATTGCTGCAGGTATTCTTTCTCCCATATACTATAAGGTTGTATAGCAGATATGGGGCACCTCCAGTCCATGGACCAAATCTGCCCCTTGGAGTTTCCCCATATATACTCCTTTAGAACGATGTATTTGACAAATCATATTTACAAAATGCGGATAGCGATACAATATGAATTTCTTCTGTTTATATTTCCAGCTATTCCCTTCCAACCTTCAGACCTATGGGGAAGACTGCTACTAACAAATACTTTGGTAGAAATGCAGCAACTTAAACCCAATAAATATATTCTAAAACTTGGGGGAATTTCCAAAGCAGGTTGTCTTATGATATGAGGTGTGAAAATCATGGGGAAAAATTGAAAATATTCCAATTTTTGGAATGTCCAAGGAATATATTTGGATATACTTGGCAGCTGTTTGCATCATGGCCACTGTTAACTATTGAATGGGACGTATCTGTGGTGCTTTGCCAGTTATGCTCTTCATCAGTACAAAGTTGTCTTCTTAGAATTTCTCAGTAGCACCCAAAGACAGAATTCCTGCTTATAGGAAAATTGGTTCAGCTATTTTAAACAGTATTATGCTGTTTTTACCTTGTCCCTACTGGTAAGCACTTCTGCATTTATGATACTAATTAATATTGTTTCATTTGCATTCAAGGTACTTTCAGGTTCAGAATGGGGTAATTTGCTTCTTTGGGAAGGTGGACTCATAAAAGTGGAACTCTGCCGACCTGGCCGTAAAAATTGTCACAATGGCTCTGTTAATCAGTTAATTCTGGATGAGGGAGAGGTGATCACTGTTGGATCAGATGGATACATCAGGGTGAGGTTCCCCCCCCCCAAAACAAGTGTACCAAATGTGCAAAAATATCTTGTACCCAAGCTTATTCATGATTTAAAGGCAGTATTTAGTATTCTACATGCTGAATAGATGCATTTATAGTGAGTGCTGTTTATTAATAAATTCTACAGAAATATTGTTCATTAATCTGGTACCTGGGAGTTAATAATACTAATTCCAAGTGTTTCTTGGAGAAGTATTTTACAGGGTAGATGCCACCACAGAAAAGGTCCTTGTTCCATTTGCAGTAAGGGTTGAGACTTACTGGCCAGTGTCCTGACAAAATATGACATCTCAAAAGATGTTATTAACATATTAACATTTTTGTTACTGTCCCTGACAGATTCCCTTGAAATACAAATAGCTGCAGGGAGATTTATTTGTAAGACAGGGCTATTATTTAAAAGTGCATGTTATTTATCTGAATGCAAATAATATTGCTGTTTTAAATCAGTGGTCATATCAATATCAATCTATTAATTTGTCTGTTTGCTTGCTTATTTTATTTCTGTACAGCTTTTCATAAGCGAAAAAAATCCTTTTGAATTATCCCTTTTCTGAGATTTTTCTCTCATGACATTTTAGCATTTTGAAACAATAACAAGCCTCTTTTTTCCCCCAAACTCTTGTGAAGGTGTGGGATTTTGAAACAATAGACACGGCTGATGTTGTGGATGATACTGGACTGGTGGAGATGGAACACATAAATGAACTTTTAGTTGGCAAAAATGTCAATCTGAATTTTATGATGAAAATTCATGAACGGGGAGAACCTTATTGGTATGCTCAGGTGAGAGCTATTTTAACAATTACTGAATAGATAAGGAAAGGATTATTCTAGTATAAGTTGAAGTATCTCTAGGTTTTTACTGTCATTGGCTTTGTTCACACAGTACATGTGTCTTGCTTAACCATAGTTTAATTGAATAAACCAACTGGTTGGATTCACAAAGCATGCCAAATCATAAATCAGGGTCTACAAACTCCACTGACTTGCACAATCAGACCAAGGTACATTAAAATCAATAATTTATTTGGCACTAACATTTACAGTCCTACCATGGAATAAGTATGAGAAATGTTAGATGGTTCTGTATTCTGTATCTTAGAAAGGAAATGCTAAATTGGAAAGAAGAGAAGGTGGAATTGTATAAGATAAGATTTTTTACCCTCACTTTAATAACTTTAATAAAAAGCTTAAATGGTTCTCCAATGTTTGTGAGATGATACTTCTGTATCTTCGTATAGTTTTAATTGCTAATAATATTTAAGTATACAGTATGGTAGAATTCTTAAAACCTTATATGCGTCTAAAGATTAAAATATGGCCCACTCACCTGAGGTTTGCAGGAGATGATAGCTGTGTCAGTGTTCAGTTTACAGAGGTTTATGTGTTTTTCCTCTTGTGAATTCAAGATAAGTCTTTGTTCACCCATGGTTGAGGGATATCTTTTTATATTGTGGATTTATTATAAGCTAGGGAAACTTGATTTTCATCCTTGTTCAAGTGTCAGATCAAAAGCCCTCACACTTCAAAACTCTTTATGCCATCTGTTGCTTAGAGTAATTATATTAACTACCATATTTTTCCATGAATAAGATACCCCTATGTATAAGACGACCCCCACTTTTCCAACCCAAAATTAAGAAATCAATATTTTAAAGATAAAGCAGAACACATTTTTATTTAGTAATTAGGTAACATTTGCATGATACACTCAGTGGGAGGAGGTCCAAACTGTCTCTCTGCAGCTCTATTTCCATGCTCTTTTGCATAACTGATTACATTCAGTTTGAATTTTGCAGAGTAAGACATTCGCTTATTTATTTTTTTATTTTCCGACATCTTTATGGGCTTAGAATGCTCTGACATTACCAGTCCCTATCGCATATGCGCACTGCCTACACTCTCTCCACCTCCAACGGGATGTGTTCCAACTGGTTTGTTCAGCATCAGCTGACGTCAGTTACATAAGGCTCGTGGTAGGAGGAAGCCTGTTTGCAGAGACAAAGTATGGGCAGTTTCGCAACCACGCAGTTCTCTCCACAGCTTACTTCCTTGCATAAGGCAACCTTCAATTTTTAGTGTAACGATTTTAGAAAAAAGTATTGTCTTATACATGGAAAAATATGGTAAATGCAAATAGAACAATACCAATTTTTATACATCTTATTACAGTAGTATTATATGGGAAAAATCCCTTTTATAATCAAACAATATATTTGTCACAATGCGTACTTAAAGTGATCATTATTAGGATCCAGGATCGTGTCAGATGGAGATGCGGTTGATTCATTCTTGTGTTACAGTCTTGGAAAATCCTGAAATGCTGCTGTTATCCTCAGGAGAAAAGCTCCCATTGGTGCCAAGGGGAATTGCCCCTTTTGGGCCAATGGTAATGGAGGAAGAGATGAATGATTTTTGTTAGAAGAGGAATTTACTAAGTCCTGCACATAGTATGATTCTGATCTCCGTCCTTTCTGTTTAATTTGTAAAAAGATGTAAAGTTATGCAACACTTCTAATGCCGTTAGTATTATATGCACCTTGGCACTTAAGTCCAAATGAAATTGAACAAATGGCTGATTTGGTGGAAAAGGCACAGCTAATTTTCTCTAAATCAGAGCTTTGCTTTTAAGACAGAAAAAATGGAATAATAACCAAGTATTATTAAAATTATTCTTCTTTAGGATTTCAGTGGAGCTATATGGAAGCTTGATTTGAGTTTCTCAAATGTTGTAAGTTTTACTTTATATTCCCTTTCTCTGCTGTACCCTTCCATTATATGATACATAAGATGAATAAACAGAAACTACTTTTACAGAATCACTAATAACTGGTGATATTTTAAACCATACTTAAAATGTCACTAATGATTTTAAGTGACACAACTAGTATTTTATATTTATATTATAGTATAAAAAGGAAAAAAAAATAGAAATTAGGAGTGCCAAATCTGAAGCTATGCACTTATCAAGCCAGTACATTACATGGAAAGGACAAAAATAAAAGAAAAATCAGGCTTCTTTGTAGAGCAGCTATATTGTAACATGAACATAGATTCTTAATGCCCTCTGGGTAGAAAGGTAAGGTGTAAATAATAATAATAGATGAGATATTATTTCATAATAGATGGATATTTTTACTTTACGAGTATAGAATAAATATCAGTCCAGCCAAAGTTCCAGTTGCAATAATTATATGCAGTGTGGAATTCAATAAGAATAATAATTTATGAGATATTGAATGACAGGAAAACATGTTTAGGTATACAAACTTATTTAATGGAACATGTTTCTGGCTATATGAAGAAATGAATCAAATACTACAGTTAAAGTATTTGACAGGGCATAACTAATTGAGTTAAGATAAAATGAATTAGGATAAAATATGTAAGTTTTAAGAGACTGTATAACTTGTATGCCCACATGTGCACAGTATATACAATATGTAATGTCTCAATATATAAAAAGTATGAATAATCTTTTATTTATTCAATTTTTATCCAACCTTTATTTTTGGTCAACTTGAGGTGGTGTACATACTTAAAGATCGTACCTCATATTTTCTCCACAACAGCCCTATGAGGTGAGTTGGGCTGAGAGAAATGACTCATCCAAAGTGACCCAGCCTGCTTCTATTCCTAAGGGAGGACTAGAACCCAGGGTCTCCTGGTTTCTAGCTCAGCATCTTAGCTACTACACAAAAACAAGTTAAGAATTCTAGATTACAGTAGACTCAGGATATGGGAAATATAATAATTCTTGAGAAAATCTCATCCTAATTGTCACAGTGTTCATGGGTGATGAAAACTTGGGGGGAGAGACAGTAAACATTGATAATGAAGTAAGAGTTAAGTTCAGTATCTGACAGTTGTGTTATAAGACCAAAACAATTGAAACAGAATACATGTACCTTGTTTAAACTGTTTTTATCAGTAGCCCTTTGAAGGACATTTTAATGATTTCCATTATAGACTCATGATCCAGAATGCCTGTTTACTTTTCATTCTGGAAAGATAGAAGCCATAAGTGTATCTCCAGCCACATATATCATGGCAACTACTGCTCTTGACCGTAAGTATACCTTTCTCCTAATTTTGCTTTTAGTTCCTCTTTTCATGGATTTAAAGGTAAAGATTAGTTATATGAATTAGTCATGTTGAGGAGGATCATTCACTGATTAATGGCATAATTAATGGTGGTGTAAATTCCACCTTCTCCAATTCTTCATCACCTAAATGTGTTGGATTACAGTTTTCATTATCCCCAGGCAATGTGACTAACTTCTGAAAAGCACAGAACTGGAGAATGCTACAAACCCACAAAAGCCAGGATAATTTTTTTCATATTCAACCTTTGTAGTATTTGAAGCAGTAGTTTATGTTTGCTCTGCAGCATGTACTCTTTATGGAAATGTATAATTGTAATGACCACATTTATTTAATTTGGAAAAAATCAAATTTTAATATCAATATGTTTGACCAAATAGTGTTTCTAAATAAACCTTGAAATTTATTAGGGATTTAATAGTAATAATAATTTCTACAAGCTTTTAAAAGTCAACAACTTAAACAATATTTGAGTTTTGTAATTCCTGTGACACAGATTTCTGTAGCTCTCTTTTTGTTCATGAGAAAATGAACAAAAGTCTGAGTGGATTTGAACCAAAGATTCCTTTCTGTGAATGGCAGTAGAAAGATTTCTCCCTAGAAGCAGGAAGATAGCAACTGTATCTTCTGGAAGGATATAGATGAACTTAACTATACTCAGGTTTTCTGGAACTACCTCTTTGAGTAAGCTGTCTTGACTATCTGAGTCAAGCTATTTCTTGAAATTATTCTGAACAGTTTTAAAAGTGTAAAATTAGGATATTATGAGAATTTTGATGGAGAAAAAAACAGGAAAGAAAGATGATGTATGGCTATGTATTACTACTGTAATGGTACATAAGTACTGCACTTAGTATTGCTATGTATTACTACTTCATTTTTCTATTATTGTTTTACTCCTAATGTGTAGAGTTATTTTGGTAATTGAGACAGCATATACCTTTATTGATAGATAATAAATAGTTCAGATTTCATTCTTATATTTAATCTTTCCTTTCTTTTTTCCTGATCTGTTAATTATCTAACACAGGGTCAGTGCGTATCTATGATTTCATTGACAAGGTGCAGTTGGCTGAGATGAAGTTTAAACAGGGAGGAACAGCACTTACCTGGGCTCCAACAGTGGTAAGTACAGGCAGGAAAAAGGAGTACCTGAATTAAATTTGGTTGATGTAAAGTGTCAAAAATGAATTGTTTATAGTGATGGAGCTCAATAAAATTGAAGAAGCAACTGCTTGGCTTTTTCTCCAATCCACGTTCTTATTGTCTAGATCTAGGAACTTTTGTTACCTTGATTTTGGATAAATGTGCACACTTTCAGAAGATGTGAGAGTGCGTACATTTATTAGTGACTGGAAATGCTTTATGGACTTTTTGCTGAAAACAGAAAACAATGAACTGGTGATTTATGGATTTGATGATTAGAAAGGGTAGATTATGGAAAGAAGGAAATCATGATATAACCTTAGAGAGAGAGGGTAAAATATAAATGCACTTATAACTCCTCTTAAGAAGATCGGAAGCCACTTCTTTATTATTTTTTTCTTTTTTTCTTTTTCTTTTTCTTTTTCTTTCTTTTCTATTTCTTTTTCTTTTTCACTTTCTTATTACTTTCCCCTATTTTTTTTCTCTTCAGTTCAAAATTTGTATTGTTTTTATTTTGTTGAAAACTTCTTTAATAAGAAGAGAATTATGACATGACCTTAAAGAGGGAAGATAGATGATAAATTTATTTGTACCCGCTGTAAAGAAGGTCAGAAGCTGATCCTTTATATATTTTATTTCTTCTTTTTCTTCTTTTTCTTCTTTTCTTCATCTATTACTTTTTTTACTTACCCACCTGCTCTGCTGTTTCTTCTTTTTCTTTTCTTTAAATTTATATTCTATGCTTGCTTTTACTATTGTATAAAATATCTTAATAAAATCAACACTAATATAAAATCAGCACTGAAGTTGTTACCCCAAGGACTCCACAGTATATTAATTAAAATTATGCAAAAAAAAAATCCCCTCTCAACCATATGGATGGTATGTGTCTTCCTCAATCTCGGGTCCTCTACCAGAGGCCTGGCAGTTTGAGGGTTCTGCGCAGTATCTTAGCTGTTCTAGCACTGCACTCTTCTGGACAGAGAGCTCTGAGGTTGTTCCTGGGATTTGTTGGAGTCACTCTCCCAGCTTAGGAGTCACAGCCCTGAGTACTCCTACTACCATTGGGACCGTCTTGGCTATATATATTATATTATATTTATATATTATATATATAATATATATATCATGTGAGAGTATGTCTCTGAAGAGGAAAAAGGGTGGTGCTTGAAAAAGCAAAAATGAAGATCAACATACAAGTGTCACAGTTGTGATATGCAGTGCTGTTGTATGCTTGTATTCCAACCTGAGGAGAACCTTTATAACTTTGTGACAGATAGAAACTCATAGCAATCCTTAAAGGAAAAAGTCAGAGGAAAACAGGAAAACAGGAAAAAGTCAAAACAAAAGTATAAACAGTCGAAACAAAAGTACAAACAGGAAAAAGAGCACAGAGCAGCCACACCTCAGCTGCTGAGAGGATCAAGATTTATAAGTTCAGAGAAAAGAGGCTCTACAATAGAAACTGATAGTGAAATCAAGTTTCCTAAAAAAGACATCAAACAAAAGAGCAAATCCAGGAGACTAGAATAACAATAAGAAGCAAAAGATGTAGCAGGTTTTTTGCACAATTGGAAGTCAAAAACAGTTTTCAGGCCTTTGCAGAAGAAACTAGTTCTGCAGATTCTCAGAGGAAGAAACTGTACAACAGGAGATAGGACAGTGGATCCTCAAAGGGCAGAGAGGATGCAACTGCGTCCTACAATAAGACAAAGAGAAGAATTGTAGTAGTTGGTGATGCATGGTAACAAATAAAACTCAAATTCACTAATATAGAGTAAGGCTAGGTAATAGTGCTGGCTAGGTAATAATGCTTTTAAAAATCTTGGAACAGTAATTGATCACAAGCTGAATAAGACAACAGTCTGATACGTCTGCAAAAGATCTGAACACATTTTAGGTTACATCAGTTTTTGGAAACTAGAAGTATAGCTTCTAAATCACAGAAAGTCATTGTTTCACCCTGTTCTGTGTTGCTGGGCATAACATTTTGAGAAATTCAGTAATGAGGATGATCATGGAACACGTTTCTATGAAGAGAGGTTGAAGGAATTGGAAATGTTTAGTTTTGAGAAGACTATGGAAGAATAGGATAGCACTCTTCAAATACCTGAAAGGATGTTGCATAGAAGAGGCTGAAGATCTGTTCTCTGTATGGAACTATAGAATGCAAGACATGGAATAATGGACTTAAGTTGTGTGAAGACAAATTCCATTTGAATGTTTTTAAAAAATGACATTAAGAGCAATTTGATAACAGAACAAACTATCCAGAGAAGGAGTAGACTCCACTGAATGTATTCAAACAGAGGCTGGACAGCCACTTGTCAGGAGTGCTTTGATTTGTATTTCGGCAGAGTAGAGTGTGTCCTCCACGTTATATTTCAATATAACCCTGCCTTTTGGAAATAAAATGTCAATCACGATTACGCGAAATTGTTCTTTATGCATATCCCAGGTCGATATGGAGCCCATCAAATGGCTATTGTAAATGTGTTGTTGTCGCCAGGGGGAGTGTAGCGGGTTTTGTATTTGGTGTTTTTATTTCTGTAAGCCATCCGGAGTCACTGTGAATGAGTTGGGCGACCATATAAATTGCTTAAATTGCTTAAATAAAAAATATCAGCTAGCTTTATGTATCAAATTTGTCATAGATTTAGGAGATATTTTCTGTAAGTACATTATATTAATACAAACTTTTTTTTTTGTCTAAGGTGAATCCTAAAGGAGGTATAATTGCTGTAGGTTTTCAGGATGGCGTTGTTCGCATAATTGAACTTTATAATCCAAAAGGACTCCCTGTCATTGCTGGACGGGAAAATGTAGGAGATGCAGCCTTGCGTCTAAAACAGGCTTTTAAACCTCATGTGTCTGTAGTTACAGCTTTGGCCTATGAACGTAATGGGGAAATGCTAGCCACAGGGGTATGTATTGACTTTTCTATGAATACGTGTTAATAGGCTACATGTCAGGTTCAGCCCAAAGAACTCCACGAGACAGTGCAGATACAGTTCTGTTGCATTTATTAGCTTCCATCTCAAGACAGAAATCTCTCCAGACTGAATCTAACTTCCCAAGCCAGCAAGCCAAAACGCCATGAATTCCTTAGGGTGGTGCCAGTCTCATCTTCTTAAACTTCCCATGCTCCTGTTGGGGGCTAAGGGAATGCTTATCTCCCCAAGCGCAGCCTTCATCCAACCATTCCTTCACACCACATGAATTTAAAAAGAACATGAAGGGAGCAGCAGGATTTGGTATCTTTGCCTTACAACCAAGTTCTAGAACTAGAATCAGTACCCTTGGGCCTAATCTAAGTAGATTATGTGGTGGGCCCAAGATTTCAGGTGATAACAAGTTTGGCCTGAAATGAATTTGAGGGAAGCAGTGAGTTCCTATGTCTTACTGTAAAGTTTGCTAAAGATAGTGGATGCACATTTCTGATGATCCTCTGTTGCAAAACAAATTAGGTAATGATTGAAAGGGATCCTGTGTCTTTGGACATATGTGGCTACCTTTGCAATGCATGACTTTATTAATACTCCATTTTTCCTATTTCAGAGTAAAGATAAAACTGTTTTCTTCTTTACTGTTGAAGACAAATATGAGCCTATTGGATTCATTAGTGTTCCAGGACCAGTCCAGGCATTGCAGTGGTCCCCCCATTCTCATGTGAGTAGCTAATTTGCTTTTGTAGTCCATGCACCTCATGTTTGTTTAATTTTGCTACGTACAGTGATCTAGTGTTATAAGATTTAAGTTATATTATTTAAATATGTATTTAAGTATTGATCTAAGTAATATATTCTAAGTGATTTGATGAACATTTTAATAGTAGTGAAGAGTATAATTTTTGGACCAATGTGCATTTATTTCTATGTACTTTTACATCTCATCTGCCTTTTTTCCCCATTTACTTAATTGGGAGAGATCTGTTTGTTTTTAATTTCACTATCATAGTCGTGCTAAAAAAGACTGTGCCTAGAAACTGCATCTATGAAGATACAGAAACAGACATAATCAAAAGTTGTTATTTCAGATCTAAGAAATAGGAAAGTTCTGTCAGATCTAACATCTCACATATCATATTATTAAGTAAGAAGCAAAACAGTGAATTGATGGACGGAACAAAGGTGGAAAGTAAAATTGGAAAGGGTTTGGGTAAAAATTGTGATGATGTGGAAGTGCTTGTGTCAGTTAATCACAGTGCTTTGAAACAAAGACTATTTTAAAAAAAATTGAACATTCTTTATTTATTAATGTATTGTTTTAATTTGTAAATGAATTACATTGATATGATTGATTTTTAATCATTCTGAAAGACTGGGTTATATTGCCAGTACTTTTGTTAAGTCTATATATGAAGTATACATTCTGCTTTCTCCAGTAAACAAACTTTATTATTAAGATTTCAAACAATCTGACCCTGGGCATTCTTACATATAACTATCCACCTGTGAACATTGACATTTGTACATAAAACCTAACATTACTTGGTTTCGTTTCTATTTTTTATTATGTTATTCTCAGTGGTAACTTTTTAGGAAACTGCCATCATTGCATTTTGAATTCAGTGAGGTATCTGGAGGAAGTGAATTCATTTTTTGGAAGTATTACTTGACTCCTTCATATCCTGAATTCTCTACTTTTTTGTTGTTCCGTGCTACTGTTATGTTCCATTCATTCATCTTTTAGAAGTATTACAACTGTACCTTTTAAAAACTGAAGCAGATTTTAAGGAAGCCCTCTTAGTATTTCTAGAATTATAGAATGAAACAACTGGAAGGGATCTTGTGGATCATCTAATTCAAGTCCCTGCACACTGCAAATATTCTTTATTATGGATTTTTTTTTTTACTGGTGGCCCCTATTTAAATACCTCTAAAGAAGGAGAGTCTACCATCTCCCAAGGCAGTGCATGCAACTGTTGAATAACTCTTATCATTAGAACATTTTTTCCTGATATCTAATTGAAGTTTACCTCTTTGTAATTTAAATCCATTGTTTCTTGCCATGTCTTCTGTAGTACCTTGAACAGTTCTGTCCAGTCTTCTAAATTTTAAATAATAGCCCTTATATTTGGGGATAACTATAATGTTTCCTGAAATCTTTTCTTCAGGCTAATAATTCCCAGTGCCCATTTAACTTCAAAATGCTCAGAGTTGTTTTGGTTGGAATAGCATAGAAGCCTATGTAGTATAAGAGTAATAATAACTCCAACCATTTCACATAAGTTGCCTTCAAGGCCTTGATTGTTCTCTTCTGGACATGCATCAGTTTATCAATATACTTCCTAAAATGTGGCACCCTGAACTGGACATAATATTCTAGGATCTAACCAATGCAGAAAGGACAGTAATTATGAATTGAGAAGTTGTATTGCAGTATATTTGCCCACCAATTCCCTAATTATTGTATTCACACAAAGAAAGATTTTTTTAAAAGATATTTTTTATTAAAGAAGTTTTCAACAAAATAAAAACAATACAAATTTTGAATTGAAGAGAAAAAGAATAGGGAAAAATAATAAGAAAGTGAAAAAGAAATAAAAAGGAATAGAAAAGAAAGGGAAAAAAAAGAAAAAAAGAATAAAGAAGTGGAAGGCTTTCACGGCTGGAATACGATGGCTGGTGTGGGTCTTCCAGGCTGTGTGGCGGTGTTCTGGAAGTTTTGTTTCCTAACATTTCGCCAGCATCTGTGACCAGCCTGCTCCTGCTCCTGCTCTCTGAAGATGCCGGTCACAGATACTGGCGAAACGTTAGGAAACAAAACTGCCAGAACACGGCCACACACCCCGGAAGACCCACACTAGCCATAATATAGAAGTGGCTTCCGATCTTCTTAAGAGGAGTTATAAGTACATTTATATTTTACCCTCTCTCTCTAAGGTTATATCATGATTTCCTTCTTTCCATAATCTACCCTTTCTAATCACCAAATCCATAAATCACCAGTTCATTTTTTTTCTTTTTTCAGCAAAAACTCCATAGGGGGTTTCCAGTCACTAATAAATGTAGTTGTTGATCTTTCTCTAAGCAAACAAGTTAATTTTGCCATTTCCACTAGTTCCTTCATCTTCCCCAACCATTCCTCCGTTGTGAGTGTTTCAGAGTCTTTCCATTTTTGCATATAGTAGATTCGCTGTGGTGATCATATATAAAAATAATCTTCCATGGCTCTTTTGTAATTATTTTCCCATTAGTCTCAACAAAAAAAGTTCTGGTTTCAGCTGAATATTAGTCTTTAAAATTCTTTGTATCGTTGTATGTATTTGAACCCAAAATGTTTTGCTTTTTTACAAGTATACCAGGCATGATAAAATGACCCTTCATGTTGTCCACATTTCCAACATAAATTTGAAGTACTTTTATACATTCTAAATAATTTTTCTATAAAAATTCTCTACAAAGATAGATTTTGAGAGCCAACATGGTGTAGTGGTTAAGGTGCTGGACTAGGAATTGGGAAACCTAGTTCTAATTTTTCCTTAGGCACAAAAACCAGCTGGGTGACCTTGGGCCTGTCACTCCCTTTCAGCCCAAATCAGCATCAAGCTTTGCAACAAGGCTGCTAAAAACAATGTTATTGTATCGTGCACTGATAGCTTTGCTGTAAGAACTAGGTAAATACAGTACAAAAACAAGTAGAACCTGCAGTTATGCAGGACAAATGCAAAAAAGAACAATACAATGCTATGTTTTCTTTGTTAAAGTAAAGCCTATTTTTGTCCTGTTTTTCAAAATCTAGTACCATACTTATGCTTGTTAGGGTATACTCATAAGTAAAGGAATTTTACTGTGTGAATAACACAGAGAATGACAAAGCAAACCATGTAGCTGGAGCTCATGGCTAATGAGCTAATTGCCAGCAACTGACTAGGAATGAATCAGCACAATGTAAGGAACATAAGTAGCATGGGTGGAACATATGCCTGCTGAGTGTTTCTGAGTGTTGTGGAGTATTGTTGGTTAGTAGCCTGGCATATAGTACTACTTTGACAATGCCTGCTATTTTTGTTTCATGTTCTAATCTGCAGCCAGAGAGCAAGCTCCTTATCCTCTGTCAGAATGGCATTGTTGTCCAGGTTCCTGCTCTAAACCCTATGGCTTACAACGCAGTATCTACCTATAGAATTAAAGATCTACCTACAGAATATTTTCGCTTCTGGAGCATCAAGTCTCGAATTTTGGTAAAGTGTGGTACTAAAGCTGTGGAAAATCTTCCATGCTAGAGTAATCTGCTTCAGGAACTTTCTGTTTGTCTTCCAGAGAGTACCAGCTCAAGGGTATATGGTGCTTCTAGGGCACATTGGCAGGCTACCTCCCACCAATGTGAAGATTTGCATTTTCAGAATGATTTGGAAGGAGGGGTGGCATTGGTGCCCCTAAGATTTGGCACCCTAGGGTAGTGCCTACTCAGCCTTAGTCTAAAGCCAGCCTTGCCTCCAGAACCTCCTGTCCTAACCTATACATACATCAAAAGAGACTGATTCAGGCATTCTGGAGGTGATTTATGTAGTTAAAATGTAGTATCAAGACATATCTTTTTCAGTTTTGTCTAATAGATTGTGAACTTATTTTTAGAAATTCTAACACATTAAAAATAGGACTATATAAAATATAAACAAGTTATATGCAGAATTAATATAACTTAATCATTCAAAATATTTGGTTTTTGGCATGGATGTAATTTAAGATTCAAAGATTGTATTTCACATGAAGATGGGATCTTCCACTCAGAGGAGGAATATTTTATATTTTTTACAGAAGTAAACAAAGATGTTTGTGCAACATCTTCTATAAGTGAAGTTCACTGTTATTTTTTCTTTAAGTATATGTGGAACCATATTAGGTATTACGTTTTTCCTTCTCTCAAGAGCCTAATCTTACATTGAATTTTACTGGTTCTGTAAAGAGAGAAGAGGAAATTAAACGCAGAGAAAAAGTTAAAGAACAGAAGGAGAAAGAAAAACAGCAATGGATCAAACAACAGCTGGAACAGGGAAAAACACTAGAAGAAATAGAACTGCCAGAAGAAGCACCTGTTGAAGAGGAACCACTTCCAGAAATCTACACCCCAGAAACTCCAAGTCCCATCCTTTGTGGGTTTTACTCTGATCCAGGGAAATTTTGGTTATCTTTGGTAAATATATTTTTATTTCTCCTTTCATGGAAAGGCATAGATTATAAACTAAATAATGCCAACTCTATATTTGGTACTTAAGTATTTTTCTTAAGTAAACCCAAATGTCACAAAATAGCATATAAGGTTATAAGTTCTTCAGACCTCTTCAACAGGTTTAGATGTAAATTGAGAAAGGGTGGAAGATGTGGGGGAAAGCTGACTTGATGCTGAAGTCAGCAAGTTTATCTAGCTATCAACTATGTGGGATGAGACATTTACATTAATTTCAATTAGGTGCTATGATTGCTTCAGGCTGCACCCAGAACTATCCTTAGGATTTCAGGGATGAAGAAAGAATGCTTGGGGGTAGCTGCCCCTACTGTCCAATTATCAAAATATAAAAAGCAACGGTTACCTAGATCTGTCTTCATCCTTAAGCAAAATACAAATTCCTGAGTGGAGATAAAAAAAGGTTTTTCCTCCCCTTTAACAGAGCTGCCTAAATAGCTTTGGAAAACTCATTTAATTCCATTGTATCCCAGATTTATTAGTAGTTTTTAATATCATATAAGGAAAGGATTAAACAATCTTGAGTTTTCTTAGCAGCATCATTCCCATTGCTGATTTGACATTGAAGAGATATACCCTTTCTCTGCAGCTGGAATGGGAAAGTATTTGTGTATTAGATGGTGTGAAATGTCACCTTTGGTGGAGCCCTTTGTGAAAAAGCAGAGAACTGGACTTAACTGTAATAGGTTTATTCACATCAGAGAGTAGAATGAATGTGTAAATATGGAACAATTATAGATATTTTCACAAAACTATTCCAGTAACTTTTCACAACATTGTCTTTTTTCCAGGGAGAATATGACACAGGATTTTTGTATCACTGTGCATTTTCTTCTGTGCAGCAGCAAAAAGATCCTGAGACTCGGCAGGATGAACCCTTTGATATTATCCCTATTGAAGATGCAGATGACAATCCCATTCACCGCATCACATTTTGGTAATAAGGCTTTTTCAGCCGGTAAAATGAGAAGGAATTTTATGACTGATGTCTAAAAACGTGTTTGTTTTTTGGTTTATTTTAAGCATTTATATATTCATTATAATGTACAATGGGGTACACACTGCTAAATAATGTAAAAATAGATTAAAGTATAATGGAAGATACATTAAGAAAAAAACCAAACCATAACTGATTTTGGTGTGGGTATTTTTATGTTTTCAAAAATGGATGTTCTTGATACTGTGTTTGATTGGGTAGTATTTTTCTTTTCCCTTGCCTCAAAATTTATTAAACCTCAGCAAAGTATAATTATTATGAAATCACAGATTATTTTACCAATTCTGCTTCTTTAACTGAGCCTATGGAAGGGCAAAATATACCTTTCCCCTTTTCATACTGTACTGAAATCCAAGCCTCTTGTATATGTTTCAAATACATTTCATCTATTAAGAGCAAATATAAAACTGGCTTCTGTCTTTTGAAAGCTCAGTCAAATTTAGGTCCTCCACCCCAGAGACACTCCTCTTACTTTCATGATGCATGTACTAACATGGAGCTGGTCTCATTGTCCCTCCCAAGATATGATATTTCTGCATGTATAGGTCTGTCTGGAACACAGAGAAGATGCAGTGAAGTTCAGAATGTGTCTTCAATTCAGGAGAGGGCAGGAGGGTTTAGTGCCTTTTTGCATGTGTGTAGATATAAGAGAGGCAGAATCCTCAGAAGGAGAGGCGTAAAGAGGCAGTAGGAACAGTCATTGTTTTTTGTAAGCAGTTGGCTTCTTGCCATGTCACAGATCTGTATTTGGCCAATTATTGATACCAAGAAAGACAAATAAAAGTGGTGAATATAATAGTGACTTTGTATACATGATAGCAAATTGTATATGGAAATTAAGAATTTTGAAAGTTCTAGAAACTTCTGATCTGCTCATAAGTTATTCAAGGGACATCCCCAAATGTATCAGGAGCACAACATGGCAACATGTTGCTTGGCAGAGAAATAATATTGTTATTGTTATCAAGAGCTGCAATGAAGCGCTCTGCCAGTTTTATCATCACGAGGCCTATTAGGACATTTCTATGTCTCATATGCTGTGGAGAGTAAGGAAGATGACCTTGATGGAAATATGCAAGAACTGTTACCTTGGCAAAAGGGGGCTGAAACATTTTTAAAGCCCTGAGAAACAACGTTTGGAAGTGGCTCAAGCAGACACCTCTCTGATTCACTGGGTATAACAAGGATGCAGGGGGATGCATGTCTTGCATCAGACATGCGAGATTTTATTATTATAGTTAATCTATAATAGTTCTAGTCTTCCTGTGGATTTCCTGATCTGTTCCCCCTAGCAGGGCTGTCATGCTCCTTCTGCTTTATCCCTAACATAAACAGATTTAGATATCAGTAGAGTATATGGAGAAAAACAATCATATTCATGTTTTGATTACTTTTGCAGCTCCACAGGTTTACTGATGTTTTGTGGGATGCAGAATGGATCAGTGAGGATTTACCCCCTCCATAGCAAAAATCTCTGTGTTGACAACATAGCTGGATATTGGTCATTTAGTTTGCATGATAATGACTATGGGCAAATTCAAGGGATATACTCAAGTTTTGATGATCGGTTTCTAGTAAGTTGTGGAGCAGATGGCAACATCTTTGCATATGATATTCTTTCTGCTGAGGATGTTAAGAAAGTCCTGAAAACTAAAGTACCCTCTCCAAGAGTAAGTAACAATCAGGGATGCATTTCTTTGTACATTTTCCCCTATCATTGAATACTTGCTGACTGGGAAATGCTCATAGCTTTCCTCCATAAACTTCTATCTATATACTACTAAAACTTTCATTGTGTTTATCTGTTTGTCTGTACCCTCAAATTAGCCCAAACAATGCATTATACTGCAACAATTTTTGAATCAAGGTACCTAAAATCCGCTAATTTAAAGAGTGCATAAAAAATCTGCGATCCATTACTACTGTGGAATTGAAATTTCCACAATGTTCAGACCAGTTTTATTCGCTAAGTTGTGGCTGTTGCAGCGTCCCCATGGTCACATGATTGTGATTTATGATGCTCCCTGCCAGCTTCCCAGAAGCAAAGTCAATGGGGAAGCCAGCAGAAAGTTGGAATACATTGCTCCTGCTCTAACTGCTTTTTTGCCTGCCCATGGTCATTCTGTTTATCTGTTTAGGTAAGTAAATATTGACTTATTATTGAAGTTTGTTTGCTACTACAATTATTTTTCTATTTATGGTATATACTTTTGTTAGATAATCACGGGACCATCCAGCATTGGGGTAAAAAAAATATGGTCAGCCTAAAATTTAATGTTAATTCTGGTCACATCAGACTGCACTACCTTTCTCTCAAAGGATGACCCAATGGATCGCAGGGTTGTCTAAATCTACATATTAGCCTTCTTTGAAAGTGGGAAGAGACAAGATTATTAGAAGAAAAACAGTATGACTTATAAAATATTGTGAGAAGCTATGTGGAATTCTATCTTAGATTTAGTGAAATCCATGCCAGCTATAGAAAAGGCCACTGATTGTTCAATTTTATTCTTTTGCAGGGGGGACTTGACAAAGAGAAAGCAGCAGATGATATTGAGGATGTTTGTGCCTATAGGTAAGGGTGCTAAAAGTGAGACATTAAGCTTTATTTTTGGATACCTGGTTTTCTGTTCTGCTTTTTAGGATTATTTTTATTTTTCATCATGCCCTTGAGAAAGGAATACATTTCCCAAATGAATCCAACTTTAATAAAATCATTTTTACTGGCACTTGGGACTCCTGCCTCCCTTTTTTCTGTGCTTGGAACATTACATTTTCTTTTGCAATTTTCTTTGAAGATACCATCTAGTGATTTCAGCAGCTCTGTACCTATAATTTCCAACATTAAACATTTGCATTTTAATACTGAAAACTTAAGAATTTTTTAAAATTTAAATTTTTAATTTTTTAAAAAAAATCTTTTTTAAAAACATAAATTTGGGCCTATTTCTGAGGATGGAAGGGGAAGTACTGAATCATTTAGCCACACACCTATACACTTTATGGCCAGGAACTAACAGTATAAAACATTTACTTTTGTATTTTGACCATTTAATTACCAGAAATACAGTACAGGCTATGAGAGTCCTGTTTCTCTCAAACACCAAGGTTAGTAAGTGGATGCCAAGTGAGATGCATCCCCAGGAGATTACCAAGCCACCCTCACCAGAAGGAAGGGCCAGGGTGTGAAGATCCAGAATGCTGCTGGGAGACCTCTGGCCATCCATTCTGTGGGCTCAGAGGTCTTCTACAATTACATTTCATTATGTTAACTAAGTTAATGTGTTAATGCCTAGCTAATGAACCAATACTATGAAAAAAATACTTTTTTTTGTTTCTACAACATTATTAATATATTTAATGCTTTATAGATGTATTAATATATTAAATACATAAATAGGTCTCTGACCAAAAGATTCCCTTCAACGAACTGTAGACTCCCTTCAACATAATGAAATACTTAGCATCTCTTTAGCCAAGCTTCATGATTTCACTGTATATTGGTTCCCAGAAAGGTTAATTGTTCTGCCTCCTCTTCATGTTTTTTCTCACATTTCTAGTATTGAGAATGCCAAGCAAAAAAAAGAACATGATCAGATAATGACAGCTGCAGAACATAAGAAATATTTGAAGAGACAAGAACTGATTGCTCTGAGGCATGAGTTTCAGGAATTGCTCCAGATCAATAGTGAATTGCCCAAACACATGCAGCTCCCCAGAGAAGTATGTATGTTCATTTCTTTTTTTCATGGGGAATAGGGATTAATATGGGTTTGTACCTTGAGTTTTACAACAGGTTAGAATTTATTTTTTATTGTTGGGTTTTATGTTCTAACTGCTTAGATTGGTTTTCAGCATACATAAAACAGCCAACCTTACTGTTGTTGAACAAAGTTGCTCAGGTTTGTTCCACACCCAGACAGAACTGGTATGCAACTTGGGTGTCCTAGACTCAGCCCTTGCTCCAAGGCAACTGTGGACCCTTGCACAAATACTTGCTGGGCACCAATTGTGCCCATTTCTAGATCAGAAGCCCTGCTCATAGTCACTCATGCATTGGTCGCTTCCCATCTGTATTATTGCAATGTGTTCAACATGGGGCAACCCTTAAAGATACTCAGAAACTGCAGCTGATCCAGAATGTGGTGGCATGGATAGCCATAGGTACACCTTAGTACACCATGTAACATCACTACTGTGAGAGCTGCATTGGCTTCCAGTAGGTATCCAGGTGCAATTCAGGGTTTATATCATCTATAAAGCCCTTCATAGCACAGGCCAGGTTGTTCTTAGGATTGTCTGTCTCTAATTATTTCTGCCTATCCCAGAGGATCTGACAGGGTGAGCATGCTCTGGGTTCCTTCAATTAAACAGTGCTATCAAATGGGATCTAGGAAAGTATGCCTTCTCTGTTGTACCTGCCTTATGGAACAGCATACCTGATGGCTCCAATCCTGGTGGTCTTCCCTAAGGCATTAAAAATGTGAATTTCCCCCCAGGGCACTTGGTCAGGAAGCTAAGGGAGCCTGTTTATTTGTGGGTTTGATATGGATATGTGTGGTGCCTCAAGCATGATTTGTTTTGGTTTTTTATTGATGTTTTATTGCTGTTTTTAATTTGTTGTTCACTGCCCAGTATATTCTTAGGAAGAAAAAAAAATTCTATTCATGATTGCATAGTGAATGCGTTTTTGTCAAGCTTTGATAGATATCTAAGCTGTATTTGAATTGCTTTATCACATAAGGTATAATCTATCAAATTATAGGTTGCTTAAGCATTTAATGAAAACAGGCCAAAGAATAGCTCTTTGGAATGAATGAATGAATGAATGAATGAATGAATGAATGAATGAAGAGATAGATAGATAGATAGATAGATAGATAGATAGATAGATAGATAGATAGATAGATAGATAGATGGATAGATGCAATTCACAGTATACAATTCACTTTCATAGGAACCTGATATAATTCAAGTCATTTGCATGATGACAGTGACTTGCTTCCCCTGTGGATGTCCATGGGTTTTTTTAACCATATTTGCAGAGCAAAATGTACATTATGAATAATGAAAGATAATAATAGGGAAATAATGGGAGATAATAGGCTAGCTTGGAAGTGTGACTTGAATATTTAGTGAGATACTTCTAAAGCTTTGGAGAAGGTGATAATCTTCTTGTTGAGGAAGGGAAACAGATAGCGAGAGAAAGAAGAAGAACACTAGGAGGTATAGTTTGACTAAATCAAGAGATGAGTCAAGGCAGACAGTGAATAAATCTTCCATTACTCCTTTGTCCAGATAAAACTAAACCCTGTAATAGAACACCTAGAACTTCTGAAGACTCTGGAAAATGGGAAAAACATAATAATATTGTTGAAAGATTGCTGTTCAATTACTATGTGTTAATGGACTATTGGTGTGAGCTTTTGAACTATAAAGCAGTCTTCCCCATGTGGGTCTTTCAGTGGTTTGGATCACAACACCCATCTTCTATTACTACTGGCTGTTCTTGCTGGATGACAGGAAAACTATATAAGTATCAAATTGGGGAAGATATCTGTACACCAAAGCCTGACAAAAATATGTTAATACATATTTTAAGAGTTTAAGATGGCCAAAGAATGTCTCTTTACTTTTTAACTTAAAACCTATCAAATGTTTTTAAAAGGATGACATACTTGATAGCTCCAGCTGGAGAAAAAGGGGATTATATGCAGTGGGTGAATGAGACACAGAATATAGATAGCGGTTTGAAATGTAGAAGCACCTTCACACAGTGTGAGATCCAAATGCTGGAATAGAGGATTTCTTTCTCTGAAAATTGCATATGCAGTAGCCAAAACCTTAAAGCAAAAATTATAAAATCCTACAAGTCTCCAGTTATTATTTATTTATTTAAATTTGTTATAGCTGCCCACTCTGGTAGACTCAGGGCAGGTTACAAAATCCAAAGACAATAAAAACAGTGCATGCTTTCCACCAAGATAAACTAGGAAGCGGCAAACAAATATTATTTTATCATTTACAATATACAGCAATTTGAAATGGACCACAGAATTCGTGCAGAATTGGACAGAAAGACTGCAAAAACAATCAGACTAGTAATGAAAGAACTGGCCTGGGAACAAGAAAAATATCGCATTGGGCTGCGAAAAGTACAGGAACGGTAAGGGCCATTTTTTTCTTTTATTTCCTTGAGATGTTTTTATTTCCTAAGATTTTGCTGCTAAGGAAAAAGAAGGGAGCACTATGTACCTTGCTTTGTACAAAAGGTGGAATATAATTCTTTACAATAACAAGAACTTTAAATAAATAAAGCAGAAGTTTACAACTTTTTCCAGTTTTGAAAGGCATTGGAGGATATACTCCAAACTGTAGTAAGATATTTTTGTTTTATTATTTGCTTTCTTTTATTCTGTAATCTGTTATTTGTATTGATATTTTAAATTGTATTAGCAGCCAAGAGTTGCTGTTGTAAGATGGGCAACCATATAAATAAAATGAAATAAAACAAATAAATAATAAATAAAATCTGATATTAAATTAAACTTACATTTACTTAAAATTAAATATAGTCAGTATGATTACTTTTCAGTTGAGTATTTAATAATTGTACCTTTTGCCATTTTAACACTGTAATAATTTGGTAACAATAATTGGAGATCACTGGATATTGCGACTTGAGCTTTTGGGAAACACATGTGACCCTAGGTCCTCTGGTTATGTACCTTTGCTATTTAGACTATTGTTACATTGATACAACCAAGACTGCTTAAACATGTGAGGAGCACAAACAATGTTAAAAATGCTATCTTTGCTTTGATCCTGCAGATTCCGGGGCAATTTGGAATATGACACCATTGTGGTCTGTGCCATGAGAAGTACTCATCGAATCTCCACATACAGACTACTGGCAATCTCAGAGAGTTTCTACAGAGCCAGAAAAAGAAGTCAGGCATGGAAAAAGAGAATAGGCAAACATGATTGGAAAGGAAAAGAAGGAGAGCAAAGAAAAGAAAGCCAAAGAGATCTCAGTAAGGGTTTACAAAAGTGTGGCAGAAATACTGCATCATAACGCACACATTACCTTGCATTCTTCTTTATGGTTCTATATCAGCAGAAGTTTTGTCAGATGGTATCTTTGCCCTGTCTTGCAACTTGTCTCTTACATTGCACAGAACAGTTTCCCATGCAGAAGTATTAACTACAAATCGTAAAATGTAATATTTATTCAAACCTTGATTAATGTATTTGCTTCCTACAAGTGTGTACTGAGATAACAAGTTGTCCTAATTACATTTTTCCTAATAATATTAATGCCTTCTTTATTTTTATTATGATGGTGAACTTTTAAAGTTTTCATTGCATTATACATTATTTTAACCATTCCCTGCATAAAATTTACAAGGATGAATGGCAGTTTAAGGTGTTTTAATCCATCATGCAATAGGTAATAATAAATTACTTCAAGAATTCTCTCTATAACAAAAGAAAGAAAGAGGAAGGGAGGGAAATTAATTTTGCTAATATAGAAGCATAGCATTTTTAAGCAAAATGATGAATGGGTGTAGAGGGTTTTTTGTTTGTTTTGGGGGGATTATTGTTATTTTTGAAGCTTTATTAGGTCTACCAGTTGGAAAGAAATTTGCTTTGTTTCTGCAAACTATGAGCTGGAAATAACTTTTTGCTAAAATTAGTATATCTGAATTCAGAGTAAACATGGGAGGAACTTCTTGCTAAATCGCACTCATGGTTGACTTTGTGTAAACCTTCTGGAATTGTACTTTGCAGGCAGATTGATAATTATTGTTGCAGCAACTGTGTAACTTCCTTTATTCAGGAAATGGCTTGTTTGGGAATGTTAATGGGCGCTAAAGACTAATATTTTGAGATCTATACTAAGTATCTGAACTGGAGAGGGCGTATGTTTATAAAATGAGTAGAGGTTTGAGGTATGGGGCATGCAAAAAGTTGAAAGGATTTGAGATGCACTGGGGTCTGTCTTCAGAGGAATACTTTTGGCAGTAGATCTTCTGCCTGGGAAAAAAGCATATTTGGTTTGCTTTCATTTAAATTATATATATTATTAAAATCCAGAAATCCTCCAGTGCTCTGTTCTGTAAAGGAAACTAAACCCAGGTAGGGAAGACAAGAATGGACACCTAGTTTTAATATTACTTTAGTTTGGTAGAACCAATAGATATCTGGTTGGTTTTCTTTTTAAGATGAATTCAAAGAATAGCCCCCCTTAACATTTAAAATAATACTAAAATGGTTTCTTAAGTTTGCTTTATTTTTGGCAAACTATGAGCTGGAAATAACTTTTTGGATGCCTACAGAAGCAACTTACATTACTTTTTAAAATGTATTTGTACAGGGACAATATTTGCAACCCAGGCTACCATTACTGAGGAAGAACCAGAAACTGAAAGAATGAAGAAAAAAACTCATCCTCAGACAGCGGCAAGCCGTATTGTTGAAAATCGAATGGAAAAACTTAGGAAAATCATTGAGAAAGCAGACAGAGCCAAAGCTAAAATCCAGCAAAGAAAAAAGGAGTGGGATGAATTGTGAGTAACCAAGACATAAGCATAATCTCCTCTTTGGAGCATGATTAAAAACATTTTTCTTAAAGTAGAAATAGTTTCTGAATTATTGTATATAATAATATTGAAATACAATCATTCCCAATCTGGCAATTTGATCTGGAGTGATTTGATCTGGAGCACTTGATGATTGGAAAGCACTCCATTTCGACACAGAGCTCTAAATATAGCTAATTTCTGGTATTTAGATTAATTTATTTTATCTTTATTTATTTATTAGATTTGTTTATGTGACTCTGGGCAGTTCACAACAATTAAAAACAACAGCAATAAAAGACAATAAAAATAGAAATAAATGCCCCAAACATCTAACCATATTAAAACCACAATTGAAAGTGGTTAAACACAAAACATAATCACAATCAGCAGGTGAATACAGCCATGCATTCCACTCAGTACAACTATTGAAAAGGCTTACCCCTACAACCAGATCCCAAGGCACGTTGACACAGCCATGTTTTCAGGCCTTTCCTAAAGGCCAGAAAGCTACGGGACGATCTAAGTTCTGGGGGAATGATGTTCCAAAGGGCAAGTGCCATGGCAGAAAAGGTTCTTCCAGGGTTTTGTCAGATGACATTCCTTTGCAGATGGGACCCATAACATGCCTCTCCTGCCAAATCTGATGGGACAGGTAGATGTAACCAGGAAGAGGTGGTCCCTCAAATATCCTGGTCCCATGGCATGTAGGGTTTTATAGGTCATTACCAGCACCATGGATTGCACCTAGAGACACACTTGTAGCCAGTGCAATTTGTGGAACAGAGGTGTAATCTGCACTGCTTGAGGAGCACACAAAACTGCCCATGCTGCTGCATTTTGCACCAGCTGCAGCTTCTGAATGTTCTTCAAGAATAGCCCCATGTAGAGCATATTACAGTAATCCATTCGGGAGGTAACCAGGCCATGAGTGACTGAGAGCAGAGCCTCCAGTCCAGGAAAGGGCACAACTGGTGTACAACACAAAGCTATGCAAAGGCCCTCCTGGCCACAGCTACCACCTGCTCTTCAAGCAGGAGTCAAGAGTCCAGGAGAACCCCCAGATTGTGAACAAGGTCTGTTTGGGGCAGTGCCACCCCATTCAAAAAAAAAAAAGTTGGTAACTCCCGGGAACCTGAAGGCCCACAACCTGAAGCTACTCAGTCTTATCAGGGTTATGCTGAAGCCTGTGTTCCCCATCCAACCCCCCACAGCCTCTGGACACCGAGACAGGACATCAACAGCATCATTTAGTTCGCCAGGGGCAGAGATGTAAAGCAGGCATGGCATTGGATGATCTTACCCAGTGGCTTCATGTAGTTGTTAAACAGGAGTGGAGAGAGCACTGAACCCTGCAGAACCCATCAAGCAGGGGTTGAGGATGGAATCTCTTCACTCCCAATCAACACTGACTGGAACAGACCTTGGAGGAAGTAGGAGAACCAGCACAATACAGTACAGCCCACCTGCAACCCCCAAAGCCAGTCTAGGAGGAACCCATGCTCGGTGGTATTGAAGGCTGCCAAGAGATCAAGAAGAGCAAGGATGTGCTACCCCGATACCACTTCCACCAAAAAGTCATCCAGAAATTTGACCTATGCTGTTTCAGTCCCATACCCAGATCTGAAACTGAACTGAAAGGGGTCCAGGTAATCTGCTTCATCTAGGATCTTCTGAAGCTATTGTATGACCATCTTCTCAACAAGTTTAATGCCAATATTCATTAGCATATTCTTTAAATTATAATCTTACTAAGTTAATTGAAGAGTACTAATATTCCTGTCTGGGAAACAAAAGTTCCTGATTTTCTTACATATACACTCATGTTCCTCACCCCACCTTATCCTGCTTTCAAATTCTGATTTATTAATGGCAACAATGTTTATATCTTGGTTGTCTTAAAGACATAGAAGTGATGGTATATCATGTGAGCAGCTTAAGCACAGTGATAGGAACAGAGATGACCAGGTTACAAAGTGATAGCACCACTTACCTGATCCACTAAACCACACATGGTAATTGATCAGCCCACACAACTTTAAGCAAGTCTGAAGAGTTCTTTATAGTTATTTCTGTCACTCAAATGCAGAATGGCCACCATTTTGGGTTAACATAAATTGAAAATAGTTTTACTGAGCATGGGAAATCATAGAGAACCCTTTGTCTCTGGTTAAAGACCTATGTAGGGCTGGATATAGCATACAGCTAACCACCCTATGTGGTATAGCTTGTCAAACTGTATTTTGGATGGTAGTAGATTTTGAGTGGGAACAGATAGTTCCAATAAACCAGAATTTGACCAACTGAGATGTTTGTCTGTACGTACTTCATTGGAATTTCTCTGTCATTTCCATGGGTCATGGCAGTAGATTATGCAAATACTTGAATACCTTCAACTATTTTCTGCTTTGAGCTTAATATACTGTATTTCATCAGGACTTAAGAGAGAGCTGGGTTGTTATAATAGTTCTGTTTCTTTGATGACTGAAAAATATCAAAACAGATTAATTACTGTTATGTAATATTTTATTGATACTTGGCAGGTTCAAGAGCAAACCAAGTGATAACTATGAGGATCCTCAAGATGTAGCAAATATCAAAGAAGCTCAAGAGAACATGGGAGACTTCAAATTAAAAACTGCCACTAACTACAAAATTCCTGAGCATATGAGAATGAATGCTGATAAAAAAACAAGCCAGCTGCAAGCTTTAGAAGTGGCTGTAAGTAAAAGAGTTGATCTAAATTATGTGATTTCTCTTCTCCCAGAAAGGCTTTTACTGTGGCAAAATTAAGCTGTAGCCCGTATTTGTTTATTGACTGTTTTATAATTCAGTTTTTGGCCCAGAAAACTTTGAAAGGTAATTTAACAATTGCCAGAACTGAATCTGTCCATCTGGTCTCTTAATTGAGAGAGGGGCTGCTGAAAGTTCCCTTCCGTCATAAGGTTTGCAGGATGGGAGGCAGCAGGCGTTCTCTATAATTGCCCCCTCCTTCTGGGATACTCTCCCTCCAGCAATATCTGTAGCCTTGCCTTGCTGTAGTTTCATGAACAGGTTTAAGTTATTAAGTGCTTTCTGTCTCAACTGACTAACTGTGGGTACCTATTTTGCGTTGTATTTGGGTTTTATCTTTACTTTCTGAGAGAGTTCTTTGTTTTTGATACTGTTCTGGATTTTTTTTTTTTTTTTAATGTTGTATGCTCCCCAAAGTCCTTTGGGATTGTAGTTGGTTATAAGTACTTTAAAAAAAAATGAAGCAAATGCATTTAAAATAACTAAAGTAATAGAATTATATAAATATAGTTGAAAAGGTGCCAAGGAGATGCCTAGGAACAATATGGTTTCAGATAATAGTTGTCTTTTGATGACACACTTAGTTAATAAGTATCATCACCTTAATATCCTGCGCTTTAACCAAGCTTAGCGACTTACCATTTTGTCTGAATCTGAAACAATTGCCATTCAGAGGTTCCAGAAACCAAGATCTTAATTCAGAATACTGCATTCTATATTCCAAGTGTTCATCTTACTAAGATCAACATATTTTCTGCCTATAAGATATCATAGTTCTTATAAAGGAAATCAGCACAAATATATTTGGTACATTAAATGTAGAGAGCCAGTTTGGTGTAGTGGTTAAGACATCAGTCTAGAAACTGGGAGACTGAGTTCTAGTCCTGCCTTTGGCACAAAGCCAGTTGGGTAACCTTGAGCCAGTCACTCTTTCTCAGCCCTAGGAAGCAGGCAATGGCAAACTACTTCCAAAAACCCTAGACCATACAGTCACCAGGAGTCAAAAACAGAGTTGAAGGCACCAAAACAAACAAACGAACAAAGAAAAAACCCCGACCACATTAAATGTAGCACCTATGTACACTGAACTTTCTGTGGTATCCAACAAAAGAGAAATGCAGCAGGTTTCATTTGCATAGTGTTTTGAATATTCAGGTTTAGATTACTGCATTTTGGAAAAACTATCCAATTATTAATAAAACATTTGCTACCTAATGAAAGTGACCTGTTCTCTCCTTTTCAGATACATGAGAAAAAGGTGACGATGAACAAATGGATAGTGTCTCTCCGAGATCTTAAAGTTGCGATTATAGAAGAGATTCAGTGTGTAGTACAGGAACTGAAAGCTATACAATCATCTCTGGATCCCTCCAAACATCTACCTATACCTCCAGTTCCTCAACTTCTTCCAGAAGAGACACCAGAAAAACATTTCCAATATGACCGTGACATGCTTTTGAAGTTCAAACAAGAAGCAGAAGACCAAGAGAAGCTCAAAAAATCAATGTCACTGATTCGTTCAGTAGAGTCTGCAAATATAGGGGGATTTGGAGGAGGATTTTTTCATGTCTCTTCAACCAAGGAAATAGATACTAGTCGGGCTTTGAGTTTAAAACCAGGGAGATCACCATCTGGAATTGCTGTAGTATCACATAAAATATTTGAGATTGAGCAGGTAGAACCAACAGATCTGAAATTGGAAATCACACAGCGGGAGGAGATAAGAAATGTTCATCTGCAGGAGACCTTGATCAAGAGGGTAAGAGGTGACAGAAATGGTTTTGAAGCTATTATGCAAGCAAAGTTGTTTCCCGTAATCTCTCATGTTTCTATGTTTTTGTTTCTGCTAATTAAAATATTAATATAACAATACTTATTGTATACCTTTTGAAGCAGAATTGTTTAAAACAATATTATAAAATAAAGACGTCCCATAAAATATGTCAGCAATTGGTCCATTTCTAATAAGATTTTGAAATCAAGATTCATACAGTATCTCATTCATGTTCAGCCTTTGCATGCAATCAATATTCACAATATTCTAACAGAAAGAAGGGTTCCATCAACAACACTAGGTAGTTTTTCTTAAATTTGGTCTTAAGACCAAACTTCCCTAATTTGATGTCCTCCAGATGTATACAGTTGGAGCACCGATAATCATTATCAGAAAGACACATTGGCAAGGGATTACAATAACTGAAATTGTACAAATCTGGACTTCAGCATATTGCGGAAAGCTGCCCTATACCAATCTTGTGACTAGATCTGAGAGAATTTGTAATATTGTGGCAAACATCAATCAGATTGTGTTTTAGAATAATTGAAACCCTTTTATTATTTTTCCTTGAGAAAAGCCAGATGGGAGTAAAATGTTTGCAGACAAATTAAACATACTTTGTTAATAAATACACGTAATGAATATAATACAAATTAATAAATACAAATAATAAATGCAATTAAATTCAAATAATACTGTTTGAAACTATTAACTTCATAGAATGCAGTTTTTAGATTGTATGTTGCCAATTTTTACTATTGTTTATCTCCCATGATGTCTGCCTTGTTTTTAAGATTGATGAGCTTACAATCACCTTTGATGCTGAGCTTCGCCTTCTCCGTCACCAAAAGCTAAAGCTGGACATAGTAATGAAAACTGCTGATCTGCGCCATGTCACTTGGTTTGAAGAATTGCTTCTCCTGAAGAATTTTGAAAAACATGAGGACATTCTCCAGGAACGTGTCAACAGCCTTGTCAGTGAAGAGGAGCAAATGCAAGTATGTAACATGCATATATATAGGCCTTCTTCCTATCTTATTGGTAAGATAGCTAATTTCTGCAAAAAATGTGTATATTGTTGAGAGAATATTGTTGGAACACTTTTCTTTTAAATTAATGGTCATAATTGGGCTGGCGATTTTCCTCAAAGCAGGGAGAGAGGTGCCTGAGCTGTTTTGTTTTTTTAAAAAAAATCTGTATCATAGAACCATTGAATTGTAGAGTTGGAAGGGACCACAAAAGCTATGTAGTCCAACCCTCTGTAATTTTCAGGAAAATCAGTTAAATAATCTGTGAGAGGTGATTGTCCAGCCTCTTCTTTAAAATCTCCAGAGACAGGGAACCCACGATCTCCATAGGCAGACAATTCCAGTGTTGTACAATTTTACGATCATTACAATTAAACAAACTCTAGGTAGCTGCAACTTATATCTGTTATTTCTGCTCCTGAGGGGAGGTGACAGCTTAGACTCCTCATCTTTAGAGACGGATGGCAGCTGCTCCTGTTGATTACTGGATGGCCCCACTTCAACTGTCTGCAGATCCTCAGGCAGTAGTTCATCCAGCAACTCTGGAGCAGGCTGCTCATTATCAGTCTCCTTGTCTGAATCCGAGCTCACCATGACACTTGTAGAAACTGACTGACATTGGTCACTCATGTTCAGCTGTCGTCAATGACTATACCCTTCCCTCGTCTTCTATGTGTGTTCTTTGTATTTTTTCCTGTTAAAGGACATATTGTTCCTCTCAGCCCAGTCTTCCAACCTCTAGATTACACTACAATCTTGTTCTGTCATTCTGGGTGTTGCCCAGACTTCCCAATTTTACTTTCTTCAGCTTGATGTAAAACCATTAATGCTGACTCTCTGAGTTGGTTAGCTAGCCAGTTGTGGACCTACAGTACCTTACTGTAGTGCCATCTAAACCACAGTGTGTCAGTAAGAATGTCATGTAGAACTGTCAGAAGCTTTGCTGAAATCAAGGTTGATTATATCCACAACATTCCCTTTGTCACCTAGGCTTGTCTAATTAGAACTGTTTATAAAATGTTTACAAATAGCCTGGGATCCCAAATCCTGGCAACAAAAATACTATAGTACATAAGCAACTAATGATTCACTACTCTTTTGTGGCTCTCAAAGCCTGGTGTTTATGGTTACTGCTTCACTCTGCCTGAGAGTAGGGCTTCCCAGTTTTATTGTGTTGGACAGTCTATGCTTTTTTAAAAAATATCTTTTAATTTGTGCTAAAATACTGTTCAATTGTATGTTTTTAATATTTATATTGAAATATATATGCAATACTACTAAAATAAAGAATCTTCTAGTACCTATAGCTACAGTATGTACTAGCAAGCATATAACTATATACCTACAAGTCTAGGAAGAGAGGCAAAATCCAGCAAGAAGAGATCCTTAAAATATGTCATTGACAAGAAGACAACAGTGGAAGCTCATTGTTTACTTCAGCCAGAGAAATTTTAGTAGACGACTACCTCTCTCCCCCAAAACAAAAAGCAGAGGAACATAACTTCTCTTTGATCTGTCTTTACTGCCAGGGGAAATAGTGGTGGGTGCAAGAAGGAACTTCTAGCTAATTTGAATGTCTTCAGGTCCCCCGGATCTGATGAAATATACCCTAGAATACTACAGGAACTGGCTGAAGTGCTCTCAGGACCTCTGTCAATTATCTTTGAAGAGCCCTTGGAGAACTGGGGAGGGGCCAAAGGACTGGAAAATAGCGAATGTCCCTTTCTTCAAAAAAAAAAAAAATCCCCCTAATTAATTGCTGAAATTAATTCTGACTGAATATATGAGCAAAAATGTGATTATGGAACTTAGAAATATATCCTAACACAAATTAATATTGTTATATCTTTCTGCACTTTCCCTTTGATTTTTCATCATTCTAATTTTTACCAACAATTTTAAGGAAGGTTGTTTGGAAGGGGCAACTTTTTATTGCCAAAAGTTATTTGCTTACTTTTAGCCTGGGGAAAAACACATCTTATTCCCAAACAGGGTATTTTGCATGCAGTGACATCCACAGAAGTATTTTTACCTGTTTTTCTTGAATAATAATTAGTTCTTCTGGGATAGTATTAATGGAAAGCTTAAAGGAAGAAGGAATAAGCTGTATTCCAAGTCTAGCTGCCTTTGTACTCCATTTCTCTCCCACTGGCTGCAGAACAGGTGTCACAAATTGGTGGGATTGCAGTAGTTTATGCTTGTCTAAGGCTTGGAGCTTTCTCCGGTATTCACTCACGAGGGTTCCTTTGTGCTGTGTGCACACATTAGTGTGACAATGACTGCCTGCTTAAGTTGCCTATACTGATGCTAGAAGTTGTAATGTGTCTGTGTGAGAGACAGCAGTGTGGGAGACTAGCTTTCTCCCGTTTTCTGCTTTTCCAAACATAATTTAATTATTGGCTGTCTACAACTGACCCAAATCAGCTAGATAGCACCTCTGTTTGGAAGCAGGTAAAAAAGGCTAAACATGGAGCCTCCACCATAGTGAATGGAATTAAAAATAAAAGTAATGAAATTATTGAGATAAAACTGAAGGGAGGTTATACTGGGAAATCTGTGTTAGAGATCTCCATGGGAATGATAATGTCTAAGAGTGGAATTGAAACGAATGCTTTTGGGAAAGGGCAGCCCTTGCTTGTGTCTCACCTGTGATCATCTTGCTGAAAGAAGTCAGTGGAGCTGATGGCTATTAAATAGAATGTGGGACAATTAGGATGGAGTTAAAGTGTTTATTAAACAATGGGCTGCTGTTTGTTTAATAAACATTGCTTCGTAATAAAAGTCATATGTTCTGCTGGGTTGCCACTATTCCTTAAGAAAGGACCTATAGCCTTGGTGTGGGGGTCTTTATGTGTATCTAATGCAGTAAGGATCTAAAAAAAAAATGTATCAGAGACCAAGGTAGTTGTGTTAGGAAAAGTGGAAAGGAATGATTGTAAATTATACATACATAGTGAAAAACTAGAGCAAGTAGATGAGGCTATACCTTGGAAAGACAGAAAAATGTTGGTCAGAAGATTGCAGGTAGCATGTGGTCAGTTCTAAGGAACAAATGTTTGTTGGAAAAAGTGAAAGTGACTGTGTACTTCTGCCCCTTTTGTTATATGAATGTGATGGGTACGTCAGGAAAAAGTAAAACTAAATTGAATACAATGGGAATGGAAATACTTGAGAAGTGTGTTTGGTAAAACAAGAAGAACTAGGGTTCTAGAATGAGTGGGTGTTGAATGAAGGTAGATTGAATACAAAAATGAATTATCAGTATGAAAGAAGTATTTTGAAATAGTTTGGTCATTTAGAGAGTATTGATTGATTTATTGATTGGATTTTGGTGCCGGCCAACTCCAGACCAACTCTGGGCAGCTGAATAAGGATTGCATTGCAGAACTTATATGAAGGAATAGTGAAAAGGTGGACAGGAAGATTGGATGGAGTTGATGAGTTTCTCAGAAAGAGATAGGTGAGAAGTTTAAAGAACAAAAAGTGATGTATAAATTGGTGTATGAGCATGCTGGAAGCAAGAATGGTTTGGAAGGATAGAAAGGGATAGAGAGGTATAGCAAATGCATAAACTAGATTTAGCTTCTTTTCTCTTGTGCTTAATTTTTTTTTTTTTTTGCTTACTGCTTTTTACTCTTGTTATGGCCTTTGTATAACACTGCTTATCCCAAAAGATAATTGTGTGATTGGCATGAATGTATGTATGTATCTGTTGCATCATTGTGGTTTGCATACAGAAGACTGAATGTACAGAGGCTGTTCTTATATGGGCAGAAAAGATGGGGATAGTATACTGGTGGAAGTATTGTCCACCACTGTCTGGATTTGTTTCCTTAATACATTCTGACTAGAACTCTCACACTGTCATTCAGGGATGGAGGACTTGTTCCAGTTCCATACTCCTTGTGATAATATTTTTGGGTAGAGAATAGTGGTCATATTTTCACCTTAGGAATTTAAATCAAGTTCTGTGTATATCATATTGTTAACATTAACATCAATATTAATTATTTTTATTGTTTTCAATCTTTTTTTAAAAGAACAAATTAAATAGCTGGCTTGCACTAATAGAGGATAAAAAAGTAGAAATCGCAAAGCTCCAAGAAAGAGAGAAAGTCCTCTATGCCACTTTTCAAGCATCCTTGGGAGAAAATAACAAGTTTGCTGCATTCCTCACTAAAGTCCTCAAGAAGAAGATCAAACGTGTTAAGAAGAAAGAAGTAGAAGGTGAAGGAGGTAAGTCAGAATCATTGTTTCTTGATTATCTTTTTACTTTTTAGAAAATTCCATATTTCAGTGCAGATGAAAGTAAACACTGCATGTTTCACCTAGTAACCCTACTATGTATCTAAGTTATTAAGAAAGAAAGTCTGTACTGTTTTTTCTAGAGGAAAATTAGAGAAATTATAGTAATGAATATTATTGTAACATTACTTTTTGTTATTTTCTCTCACACACATCCACTTACAGTAAACACACCACTAAAAGAACTTAATATGATCCATGATATACCATATTGTGTATGTAAATCCTGATGTATGTTTTGCTTCCAGCTCCCTGTGTAAAGTGAGAGCAAATGCTTTGATAAGTGGCATGTAAAAAGAAAGCAAATGTCAAGCTCCAAGTTTTGCAAGAATTTGTTATTTATTGCTTTTTTGTTTTCATATCCTTGTTTGCTATATTTTTGAACTTTTCTTAATTGAAAAGTTAATCAAACTATCACCAATAAATTAGATTGCTTGAATTTTCTGTGCCATGATCGCACTTTTTCATTCCAGATGAAGATGAAGAAAGTGAGGAAGAGAGTGAAGAGGAGTCTAGTTTAGAGAGTGATGAAGAGGAATCAGGATCTGAGGATGAAGTATTCGATGATACTGTTTGTCCAAAAAGTAAGTAGTGCATCTCTTTTACAAATCAGTAATTTCATACAACTTTTGGAAACAATAAAGATACTGTTTTTCAAAAACTGAAACTTCAAATTTTAGATGTTAATAATATGTATGTCAGCTTCATCTGTATATCGGAATGTGCTTGTGTATCAGGAGCACATAATGTTCCCAAAGTTTAGTTTCATTCATCTTTATCTTCGCAGTACAGATTACAGCGCTATTTGTTTGGATATGTTGTACTGATACAGTTATGCTAATAAATATTCCTATTAATTTTTTTTGTTGTTTAGTCGTTAAGTCGTGTCCGACTCTTCGTGACCCCATGAACCATATTGCGCCAGGCCTTCCTGTCCTTCACTGCCTCCCTGAGTTTGCTCAGTTTCATGCTCATTCCTATTAATTATGTGAAGGAATTAATGCTGAACAAGTTTCACCCTTACCAGGTAGACCAGACAGAAAACATGACCAATTTTACTTGATTGTAAGGCTACATTAACAAAATCTAGCAAGTGTAAAAGTACAGTTCTCCCCCCCAGTCTCCTTAACACCCCGACGAATTAGGGAGGGCTCTTGTGAGCCTCCTGCCCCGCCCACTATCCAGCTGAGGATTATGCTCTCTCTTATCTGACCATTCCCTAGGCAGCATCTCGGCCCAGTCTCCCAAGGTCATTCCCATATACCATTACAAGAAGTATCAAGCTATCTGTGATATGAAGCCTTGATGTCTTTTCCTAAGAGAACAGAAAAGCCCCTGGGAAGAATTCCATATTGTTACGGATTTTAATCTTCTAAATGTAACCTGCTTAGGGGTCAAAGTTTGAGCTAAGCCTCTTTTTTTTTAGATTTTTGTTATCCTGCCTTTATTATTTTTATAAATAACTCAAGGCGGTGAACATACCTAATACTCCTTCCTCCTCCTATCTTCCCCACAATAACAACCCTGTGAAGTGAGATGGGCTGAAAGAGAGCGACTGGCCCAAAGTCAGCGAGTCAACTTTCACGCTTAAGGCACAGGACTAGAACTCACAGTCTGGTGCTTTAACCACTAGACCATCTAGTCTAGTGATATCTCGACCATCTAGTCATCATGCTGCCATCTAGTTATTTCAATCAATAACATCCCATTAACAGACTTAATTTTAGTTTCTCAGGAACAGATTTAGAAATCTCCAGAATGAAGGCTAATGATAGCCAAAGCACTGAAGCACATTTCAATTTCAGAACTATGTTCTGTAGAATAATTTTTATATATGAACCACAGAGAAAACTATGAGCTCTTAGAAATTCTTCTCTGTGACATTCTGCTGTGATTTGCATTTGCAACTGTCAGTTTATAGCAGTGTTTTTCAACCTTGGCAACTTGAAGATGTGTGGACTTCAACTCCAGAATTGGTGACTCAAATTCCCCATGCTGGCTGGGGAATTTTGGGAGTTGAAGTCTGTACATCTTAAAATTGCCAAGGTTAAAAAACACTGGTTTATAGTTAAGAATGAGCCTCCTGAAATTTCCTTGGAGCCAAAGGGATAGTGAGAATTCCCAAGATTAGATTACATTATTTCATTACAGGTGGGTGCCCATATGTCTACTTTGTCACACAGGGTGTGATAGCTTGATATCTTGAACTAGTATTTAGGAAACTTGCAAATAGGGTACTAGTTTCATCAGGGACGCTTCAGTGAATTTGGGGGAGAGAATGCTGTTGGAGGAATTTTGCAGAACAGCCTGATAGGTAATGACCTCAAAAGTACTGTAGGACAGATATATTTGTGTTTGTTACATAAGGGTCTTTCAAGGAATCTAAGAGAAACCCTGAAGGATCAAATCTAGGCTAGTGTCTGGTTCCCATGATGGCTAACCAGAAACCCACAAGCACAGTATCAGGGCAAGAATTTCTTTCCACTGTTGTCCCCCATATTTGGTTCTCAGCAGCAGGCTGCCTCTGATTCTAGAAACAACATCTTGTCTAGAAGCCAATGACAGCATTATCCCCTGTATAGATGCCAAATCCCTGTCTGAAGTCATCTAATCAGGTGGCCATCATTGTATGATGTATGAAGAAATGAGAGTGCTACAATAAAGCTTGATTGGATTCACACAATAGATTATTTGGGCTTACTATTTTAGAACGTTTCCATCTTGTGTACTTTTCCTATTTGCCTGGGATTTTTATTTCCTTCAAATATAAGAAAGCAGTCCATTTATTATTATTCTTGTGATACTAAAGAACCATATAATAATTATATTAATTCATGATGTGGGAATGTTATTGACATGTTCAATTTCAATTAAAAGATCAGCAAATAACAAGAAAACCCCTGAAAAAAGACTTCCATAACTGCAGCAAAAAACCCGTGCTGGCAGATCTTGTACATAAGTTATTTGGAGAAATTTCCTTTGTAAATTAGGTTCTAAAACAGTAGTACAAGAACTCAAAGCATTATGATTTGCCAACATTGCAGTGTTTTGCACCTCAAACGATGCTCAAGATTGTTGGCCTTATTTTCTGTCTGCTTCATAGAGTTGCTGATTTTTGCAGCAGTTGTTTGAAGTGATGAAATAGATTCTTAAATAGACTTCAAAACCTTTAATTTGGAAAGAAAGTATTTCAATACAGCCATTGTGGACTCTTTCTTCTACAGAGAAGATGAAGCTGAGGTTTTCTTGGTTGAGCAGATATATTTAAAGTAAAATAGACAAATATAATGAAAATTATATTTGCTAGATCAATGAAGCATTGATCCCACAGCACAGATTGCAATGTAGCTTAGGAAGACAATAGTAGAGTCTCCAGAAAGAAATGTTCAATATGATTTCTCCTTCTCTTTCCCTCTATCATCTTTAATACTTTTTGTTCTGTTATATAATAATAGCAATAAGGATGGTGATGATTATTATTACTGGTGGAACTTGCAGAATATTTTAATAGGTGAAAAAAAGAATAGATCGGGGAGGAAAATAATCTCTGCCCTTTCATTCCTTTCTTTTTCATATATTACCCAGCATGGAATATGAGATGTATTTATTTGCAATATCTGTAAGCTCTGAGAAGTGTACAACAGAGCAAGAAAAATAAAGCAATCAAAATAAGGCAGAACAAGACACACTAAGACAGAATATGCACAGTCAGGACTAACAGTGTAGTGGAGTAAGAATTTTTCATTGCCTTGTAGTATGTGAGGAGGAAGGGCACTGTAAGTAATTCTACTACTCTGTTAAGTACTGTGTTCCAGAGAATGGGGCCATTACAGATAAGGTTTACTGCCTGACCCAAGTTCCATGTACTTCCTGGGGAGGAGGGATTTTTAGTAGATCAGACCAAGATATTCAGACTTGGCCAAATCAAGGCAATGCATGATGTAACTCAGTGCTTTGCCATATAGGGCTTGAATTGGACCCAGAAGATTATTGCTAACCATGCAGTGATCTCAAAATTGGTATTATCTTGCAGTGGGTGGATTGTTTTGTCAGCAGTTTGGCCACTGTGTTCTAGATCAATTGAAGCTTCCAAATCATCTCCAAAGTCTGCTCTACATATAGTGTGTTGCAGTAATCTAAGCGTGTGGTGATCAAGACATTAGTTATCATCACCAAGGCACTTGTCATTTAGGTAGGGGTGCAACAAAGGACCAGCCAGAGGCAGCTACAGCTTCTACTTGCTCTTTAAGCAGGAGCCATGAGTCCAGGAGCCCCCTGCCCCTTTAAGTGTGAACCAACACCATATTGAGGACTTTACTCCATCTACAGTAATTACCAGAATTACACTATCAGATCACTCTGATGTTTATTGATGGAAAGCAGTCCAGTCTTGGTTGAATTTAGTCTGATCTTGATTCACCCCATCCAGATCTTGATAGAGTCCAGATACCAGTTCAAGCTTTCCACAGCATCTCCAGCTTGGCCTAGTATGGCAATGTACACTAATGAGACCTTACCCCATACCAATGGATGACCTCTCCTAGTAACTTCTTATAGGAGTTAAATAACCTAGGGGAGAGCACTGACTCCTGTATCATCTCACACCAGAGCAACCAAGGACTCAAGCACTGCTCCCCCATGTTTATTGACTGGAAAGGATAGGAGTAGAACCACTGTAAAATGATGCCCCCCAACTCTCAACCTTTACAGGCAGTGTGTGAGTCCCACTGGGTAGATCAGACCAGACCATTTTTTCAGCATTACCTGGCTCTCATCTAGGTAACATGCTTCCATTAATCCCAATCAGTCCAGTCCAGTCTTCTCCAGTGTTTTTCCAACAGTCCAAAGTAACCACTAGCACAATCTGTTGGAAGTATCTGCAAGGCACTGCAGTTGCTGTGTTCTCTCTCTGTAGGCAATCCTGGATATTTTGAGGCACTTCTCACTGATCTCATCCAGAGCCAAACAGTCAGCAACCAGGAGCCACTCTTTAGTCCCTTCATATCACTACCCAGCTCATAAGAGCAATGGTGACAGTTTGCTCTTGAAGTTTCACATTGTCACAAATGCAGTTCAGATCTAGCTGTGCTAGCAGTCGCTTTTTGGGAGCACAGGATGAAGGCTGACCCAGTATTGGATCTTTTCAATTCCTCCACTAGTATCTTCCCACCATCAATATGTTCTGCTTCCTTCTTCATTGTCATAATACTTCCAATCCCGCAACCATCACAGTCTCTGCAATCAGCTGATTTCTGATTGTTGCTGATTTCTACTTCCACTCTACTACTTTTGCTCACACCCACACTATCACTTTCTCTTCCTTTCCTAATCCTAACAAACTGCTGTTTCCCAAAGAATAACCAATGCAATTTATCAGCTAAGACTTCAGGGATTTCCAAATCCACCCTTCCTACGTGAGGGAGTAGCAATTCACTGCTCTATCTTGATACTTTTATTTCAGAGCAGGAACTCTAAAACTTATAATTAAAGTAATACTGATGATCCTAATGGCTGGCATTTGTGCAGTTCAAAAATTTACAGAATCTATGGAAGTATTCATAGCAGGAAAGTTCTAAATAACTATGCATAATCTTTAAGGTATCTAATGCTTAGGTTGCTCTTTTAAAATAACTGAAGTCCAAACCAAGTTAAAATAGAAGCAGTTATTTAACTTGAATTCTTTCTCATGTCAGACTGTGATGAGACACTATTTGAGAACACACTGCAGCTCCGAGAGAAGCGACTAGATATTGAGGAGGCTTTAGCTGAGGAGAAAAAAGCTATTGAAAATGCCAAGAAAGAATATGAAGCATTAACAAAGAAGGTACTATGACTTTTTCAACTGTGACTTGTCCCCAAGAATCAGACTTGAACTAATAATATATTTCTGAAAGCCTGCCTTGCTGCTTACTTAGGTTTGGGTGGGAATATTAATGTGCTCAAAGGATAGAACAGTTACTTCATTGGAGCAGCAGTTCTATAAAACTCTGGACAAATTTTGGACATTATTAATTCTTCTACTCACTGAAGTCTGGAATCATAATCTGAAATAACAGATGAGATGTATAGAGGTGACTTAATGTTATACATTGATATATTTATTGCATAAATTAACCTTTTTAATATGGACTATATTAGACATATAGTAGACATCCAATTGGCTGCGGGCCATCATACTTGTTCCTAGTCAGAAAATGACTTTGAAAACAAAAGTAGCAATGAAGAGGCTTCTTTTGGAGTACTGCTGCTGCCAGGGAGGGGAAGGCCCTCCGACTGTATCTCGGGAGCAGGGGACACGTTGCTTGATAATGTTTTTTTTGCTTTGTAGATACCATCATTCCCTTATTCACTCCCCTGAAAACCTGACAGAAAGAAAATTTTTATTTTCCTATAGCAGTAAAAGAAATTAATAGATCACTTCCTCCTGTTTTACCTTAATCTAATAAACCATTTTGTGTTGGTCAGTGCCTGCATTATAAGTTCTTTCATTTGTAATATGACTGTTTTTTAACAGGTGAAAGTAGTAGCAGCCAGCCTAGATGCTGCAGATTGGGAACTTGAGGCCTATCAGAGAGAAAAGCAGCAGAGGCTAAATGAGCTGCATGTCGTAGTGCCTCTAAAACTTCACCAGGTGATGACTCAGTCAGATTTTACTGTTGCTGATTTTGGTCATAAATGCAAGCAGGTTGCCAAAAACCTGAAATGCAGCCACATGACTGCAGGGGGGCAGCATGACATTTTACGACAATTGGAAGTGCTTTACAGGCCATAAAGTACCCTTTCTGAGGCCATTGTAATTTTGAACTGTTGTTAAATGAATGGTCATTAAGTGAGGACTACCAGTACATTGTTCTCCAAATTTATGTATGTTCTACTTTTTTTGCAGGTGGAATATATATTGAATGGAGAAATTCCCTCTGATGTCTCACAAGCTTTGGTATTTACCAATCTGTCTTTGGTGACCTTGCAGCAAAGAATTACGACCTTGCAGCAGGAGAAATTAGAACAGAGGGAACTTTATAAGAAGGCCCGGGAACAGCATAAGCAACTAATTCGAGACAGAAGAGAAATAGCACAGAAGATTGAGCGTGAGTTGCTACATTTCAACTTAATTAATATGTGAAGACTTCCCATATTGGTCCATGGCAAACACATGATGGGCTACTATTTCCTGCAGGTGTATATTTTGTACTCTAGCTACTTTCTAGAAATGCAGATGCTGACACAGAAAGATTGAAATATCTCACAACATTGCTTCTACAATTCAATATGGTCTTAGATATTGTATGGCTCTGGAAGCACCTAAGCCAGACTTACCATTAGCAAAGTGAGATAGCAAATACCAGCAATATTTAATAAATAGTGATGCTAAGAAGACATTGGAGCACCATGCTGTGTATCCTCTGGCCTGCCTTGCACCTTGCATGTTGACCTCACTTATCATGTTCGTTTTTTAAAAGAAATCACTTAGCTCAGCTGGTCCTGCCCTGTCTACTGCTCTCTAAAGGAAAAACTGTTGAGTGATTTTGGGGCCAATCACTGTGTCTCAACCTAACTTGCTGATCTAACTTCTTCAAAGTAAGATACAGCTCCTGTCTGGTTCAATTTCCATACAAGGCTCAGGAAGAGATGCCATCTTGTACTTAGCCTCAGGCGCTAAAATGCTACACCACACAGTAAGCTATAGGTGTCCTTTCCTGCTTTTATAGTAAAAACTGAAGACTGTTTTAGGCATGGTATGTCAGTGTGTACCCTTGCTATATTTACTGAAAATGTCATATTGGGCTTTGGTATTACAAGACAGTATCATTTTTGTTAAATGCACAAATAGTTTCAATCCAAAGCTTCCATCTTTTTAGAACTGGAAGAGAAATGCAATCAGCTGATGATGATGAAATTTGGCCGGATTGTAGACTTGGAAGCACTGCAGACTCTTTCTGTTAACACAAACCTGGAAGAACTCAGGATGAAAGTAATGGAGAAAGAGCAAGTTCAAGCTGTGGAATTGAAAAAATGGGAGGTAAGGCTTGATACTGAAGCAATACTGTGCCTATGGAAGTGTCATGTGGGTTGGCTTTGGGAGCAGTCAGGGGCATGCTTGGATAAAATAGAAAAGCAAAAAATTGCTTGGAACCAGAAAGCAGTTCAAACTCTGTATTAAACTATATACTGTGCTTCATGTAGTCTATTTCCTTATTTTGTAGAAATTATCTGCAAAGTTCAGAAACGATTTTAGCAATATTTTTAAAGGTGAACTACTGGCCCAGAGAAACTGCTAGAACTGATGATAGGAAAGTGACACACACAAACACGCCCCCCCCCTCAGGAATAGCAACTTTGAGGGATTTTTACTTTTTGCTGACATTGCCTATTGCAAAAATGGAGGGAAACTGAATTAACCTTGACTATTCCTCATTTTAGTCACCTCATGCTTCCTTTGCTTTTCTAGTTTTCTAAAAAGGAAACAAGGAACACAGAGCTGTCTATAGTTTGTGCCATCTCTAGACCTAAAGAAACTGTGCATGAGTACTCTTTTATAGCTGAAGTTCATGCTCCACATTCATACCACAAATAGAACATGCTGGGAACCTTCATAAACATATTTGGAGCTGACATACAGGTAGTCCTCATTTATCGACTGCCTTGTACAGCTACCATTTGCAGTTACGACAGTGATGAAAAAGTAACTTTGCGACCAATCCTCACATTTATGAGTGCAGGTCTATAAAGCAAAGGAAAGCTGAAGTAAGACCGTAAGCACAGTCATGGTTTCACTTAGCGATCACTTCGCTTAATGATCGAGTTGCCGGTCCCAATTGTGGTTGCTAAATGAGGACTACCTGTACTGTTATCCACTTCTGAATTTCACCTCATTTTGTCTGGATAATTTTTCTTGAACTGGATGGTTCTCATATCCTGTTGGCTTTCTCCCCAGAATCAGTTAAAAACTGATCTACCATATTGTTGATTTATGCATCATCTGTTTGGTATTCTCCTGGTCTGAGTGCCACCCAATCCTTTTATATGGACTTGATTTGTGCCAAGAAATATCCAGGTGCCCCACAAATCTAAACCCCTGGCACCATTACTTCATCCCCACAATGTGACTACTCACCTCTGCCTCCCATGGAACGGGTAGCATTTCCCAGAAAGCTACTTCTGTGGTCCTGAATTTTTATATCCTACCTAAACCTGAAATTTGGCTTCTGGGACCATTTCCCCCCCCATGTCATTAATTCTAACATGCTGCATGACCAGTGGCTCTATCTAGATGGCCGATATGGTCCACAGTCTGTGCATCTGGCACACCTGTAATACGCTCAACTGTCTTTGCTTCTAATAATATTCCCCTCCTCTTAGAAACTCATCCTTAATATGAAAATATATCGTACTATTCATCCTCCCAAGATAGGGCCACTTTCTGTCTCCCTGCCCTGACAGCTTTATTCTCTGTGACTGCCAAGATATCACAATTGGACTAAGACTGTTATCTCATTCTCAGAAGACTATTGTGTCCTCTCTATCTCACACAGCTTCTATAGTTCAGCTACCTTGGCCTTAAGAAGATGAATTTCCTTCCTGAAAATCAGATACTCATTGCACCAATAGCATATCTGTGACTTCTGCCCAGTCATACATATGACATTCGGTATAATACTTAGCCTTCTCACATTTCTCTTGATTATTTGGCTGCATATCTGTACTGATTTATTACAGTTTATTTAAAAAGATAAATTCCTTAAAATATCAGGAGGGTCAAATGCCCTAGCCTTTGCCCTGTTGCCAAAATCACATGAATGCTTAACTTATAAGTCAACTTCATTGTAATTTATGAGTATTGACACATTTTTGTTGAGGATGTGGTGTTTCATCACATCACTACCTAACCAGTGGTGCTCACTGGTTGAGTTCTCAGTCAATACTAAGTTGGTTGTTAGGATAAATGAGGGGAAATCTTTAGCTTTCAAGTGGAAATATGTAATTATTTCCATTATGGAATAAATGCAATTATTAATAATCATTAATATCCTGGCTCTCTTCCAGGATAAAATTCTTGAGATGCGTCAGCAGCTGATGATGGTAATGAAAGAAAATACTAGTAAACTGACACAAATGAATGCATTTTGCATAGAAAAGATGAAACTTGAAGCTAAATTGGATGCACTGCAGAACAACCTGGTATGTGTTGCTTCAGTTAATGGTTCATGATTAGTAAGCCCAAAAACATTTTCTTTTATCTTTTAAGATCTCTATAGAGGTTGTAACACTAGGCTGATCTTTACTAATTGTTCTCTATATGCGGCTATTGTCCAAGTTTCTCAATTTATGACCTTTATTAAATATAAGATCACAGTTCAATCACCATATTTAATAAAGAGTTATGAATTTATGAATTATGAATCCAGTTATGAATTGTACTTTTTATCTTGGTTGCAAGCGAACAAAAACATAATTTTCATAAAACCAAGAAGAGGATAGTTGTTGTTGTTGTTTTTGTTGGTTGCACAGTCAGCCAGATATTTAGACTGGATTTGGCATTATTATCCACCTATCAAGTCCTTCCCAAGGACCTGGGATAGGCAGTGTTGTTGTTTGATGGTGTTAAAGGTATTGTTGCAGGATGTAAGCTGTTCCAAATAAAGCTGCCTTTTGCAATTGACGGATGGTGATTTTGTCAATGCCAATGGTCTTCAAGTGGTGAAGACCATTTTGTGATTTTCTCCACTTCTTTCTCTTCTATTCTGCTGTCTCCAGGTATTGCAATATCCACTATCCAGACTTTTTTGTCTTTCTTATCAACAATTATTAAGTCTGGGATGTAGTGTGGCGGGTGCTTGTCTGTTTGAGTTCTAAAGTCCCAGAGGACTTTAGCTTCTTCATTTTCTATTACTTTGTCTGTTCTGTGGTCCCACCAGTTCTTGCTTGCAGGCAAATGGTATTTCTTACAGATATTCCCATGCACCATTGTTGCTACTTTGTCATGCCGTTGTTTGTAGTCAGTCTGTGCAATCTTCTTGCAGCAGCTAACTAGGTAGTCCACTATTTCTTCAGCTTCTTTGCAAAGGCGGCATTTGCTGTCTGTTGCCGTCTTCTCAATTCTGGCTTTGTATACATTTGTTCTTAAGGCTTGGTCTTGTGAAGCCAGAATTAGCCCCTCTGTCTCTTTCTTCAACTTTCCTGCTCTTTAGGCATTGCCAGGTCTTCTTGTTATCTGCTTTGCTTGCTAATTTTTTGTGTATTGGCCACGTAATACTTTGCCTTGCCATGTCCCTTTTCTATTTTTCATTTGGTCTTTCTTGTAGGTTTGGTCAGTTTGGTCTCTTCAGTATTCAGTAAGCCTTTATGGTGTACTAGGTTCAGTGCATCTTCTTCACTGTCCTTCAGTTATTCTTCCAATGCCCTTTTTTCTTCTTCAACTGTCTGGTGTACTTGCAACATTCCATGCCCACCTATGCTCCTTGGTAAGTAGAGATTGTCGACATTGCTGTATGGATGAAGGGCATTATTCATTGTCATTATTTTTCTGGTCTTCCTATCTATGGCTTCTAGTTCTGCTTGAGTCCAGTCCACTATTCCAGCTGTGTATCTAATGACTGGGATTGGCCAGCTGTTAATTGCCTTGATGGTATTTCCTCCACTGAGTTTGGACTTTAAGATCTTCTTCATTCTCATGATATATTCACTACTAACCTTCTTCTTGACTTCAGTGCGCTTGATGTTATCAGCTTGAAGGATGCCCAGGTATTTATAGTGATCTTCTTCATCCGGACTCTTGATGTCATCTTGATTCCTTCAATTTTTACTAGTTTTGCCCTATTGATGGTAAGGGTGGCACATTTATCCATTCCAAATTCTCTTGCAATATCTTGGCTGTATATTCTGATAGTGTTGAGTGGTGATTCCATTTCAGATGGTGTTTTTCCACACAGCTTCAGATTATCCATGTAAAGGAGGTGATATATCCTGGCAGATGTTTTTGATGTTGATAACCATGGCCTGACTTGTTCAGTATTGTTGACAGAGGAATCAGTCAATGACAAACAGTAGTGATGATAATGAGTCTCCTTGAAAGATTCTTCTCTTGATATTAACCTCTCCCAGTCTATCACCATTGACCAGCAACTGTATCTTCCACTGTGTAATTGATCTATGCACAAAGTGTCTGATGTTTCTACTGACTCCTTTTATTTCTAGGCACTTGATTATCCAATCGTGGCAGAGAGTCGAATGCCTTCTTGTAATCCAAACTACATTTAAGTTGGTCTTCCTTCTCTTGCAGTTTTCTAAAATCATCTTGTCAATTAGGAGCTGATCTTTTGTTCCTCTGCTGTTTGGGCAGTTTCCTTTCTGCTCAGGTGGAAAGAACTTGTTTTCAACTAGATGCTGTTGGACTGCATCATCTACAACATCAGTTAGCAATCTGAAAGTTGTTGGTAAGCAAATAATTGGCCTATTGTTGCCTGGTGCTACCTCTTTTGTTAGATCTTTCATTATCAGGTAGGTTTTGCCAGATGTTAACCAATCTTTAATTTCATCTCCTTGCAGTATGTTATTAAACTGCTTGGCAATGTGTGGGTGCAGACCAGTCACAGGTTTCAACCAAAAACAATGCAGTTCATCCTCACCTGGTGCTGACCAATTCTTGATTTTCCTTGCCCTTTTCTCCACCATTTCTACTGTTATTACACATTCTTTCATTTCAGGTTTTTTTTTTTTTTTTACTCTTATCCACCTCCTTTATCCAAGCTGCATTCTTGTATTTCTTTGGGTTGTCCCATAGCTGTGCCCAGAACTGCACTGTTTCTTCTTTGCCAGGTGTTGACTGATTCCTTGCAGTCTGTCCATTGATGGATTGGTCGAAATTTTTCTGATCTGACTGGAATTTCTGCCTATAGTATGCAGTTCGAGCTTCGTATCTGCAGATCTTCTTGGCTGTGGCTGCTATTTGCTGCTTTATTATTTCCAGTGCTTCTTTGATCTTCCTTTTTTTCTGGGTGATATTTCTTGATTAGGTATTCTTTGGTTTTCTTGTTCTTCACCTTCTCTTCTTCAATTTGTTCTAGCTTGCTTGCATCTGATATTATTATTATCATTATCATTACTGTTAACTGTGATTAAGGAAAGTTCCTGGTTTTTGTTTTACAGGGAGCAGAATTCCAAGGACCTCGCAAAGCAGATATTGAGGAAAAGGAGAAATTAATTGCACTTGTTCAGCTGCAAGCCCGAGAAGCTGAAGTCTTGAAAGAAGAAATAACTCTCCTGAGTAGAAAGGATGGTCGTATCTTCCCACCCCCTCAAAGTCTTTTCCAGCCAGATGAGATTATAAATTAAACAGTTCCCTTTTCCTGGTTTTTATAAAAATCAGTCTCACTTCATGTGTATAACCAGAAAAGTGGCTCTTGAAAGTTTACCACTGTATATTTTATTTCTGGAAGAAATTATTTGCTTTCAACTATAGTTAAGGTTGAAGTTTAAGAGTATAACTTCTCCTGAGGTAGAGATGCAGTGATTGAGGAAACCTACACCATTTGAATGACTGTTTTTCCTAAAGTTATTAAAGATATAGAACCATTCTTGTGAAAATACTCTGTATCTCTCATTCTCTTAATCAGTCCAGTTGCCTTTGGATATATGAAAAGTCTCTACTTAAAAATCTTCAAATTTCTTCAAATAGATGTTCCGTTTCCTAACCCAGCATACATGTTTGCACATGCCAAAACAGGCAATACTGTGCAAAAAGGGGAGCTTGTTCTCCTAGCATGCTAGTACATCTGCACCTATATCACAGTATGAAACAACAGTGTATTACTACCCAGCAGCATGCTGCACATGAGAAACTTTGGACCAAGCCAGATCCAAAATAAGCCACCAATAACCTGGAAAATTTGGGCCAGCCTTTGCATTCTGTGTCGAGAATGCTGTTGGCTGAGAAAAAAAAAAATATATAAAGAGGGTTCTCATATCCTGTTCCTTCTGCAATGTCTTAAATTGCTGCAGACTTTGAAATTGGCAGTGTCACTCACTGGCTACTCAGCTATGTGAACTGCTTATAATTTTCATGGCTAACATATAGACATACTTTGAGACTGTAATTTAACTTTCATACTATGAATAAAGCATATGTGAATAATTAAATTTTAAACACACTATTGAGCCCGAGTCTCAGCATATTCCTTGGTTCTTTATTGTAATCTGACTTTGAAGCACCAGATTCTTGTGGTTCTCTATAAAGCTGAGGTCAGTGGGATGAACGTGGGCATACTTGTTGGTGCTCATTAAAGTTTCTCAGTCCCATTTTTTAAAAATTAAAATTCATTTTTTTTTTAACCTTGAGTAACTGGAAAGCAGCGGTAGACTAAGTAGCTACTGTACTTTGTGCATTTCTTCCCCCTTTCCTTTCTGAATGTGACTGGTTCCATGTTGGACCAGAATATTTTTCAGAAAGAGGACAGGTGGAAGCCAGAGCTGTTTCTCTCAAGCTCCTTATCTTACAAACTGAAAGGAAGAAAAAGAAGCTGATGTTGGATAATCTTGGAAAGGAGAGCAGATAACTTAGAGAGCCAGAGTTGCAGAGAGAGATTGAGAGAGATGGAATAGATCTAGCAAACTGAGCAAATATTGGAGGTGGGGGACAGAAAGAGGGAGCAACTTTAGCATGGTGAGAGATTAGAGGCATTAGCTGGCCCCGAAATAAACCTCCCAGATGGGACCCCCTAAGTGAGACAGCTTCAGGTGTCAACCTTCCCTCCCCCCACTGTAGCTTTTGAGGGGAGGTAAGAGAAAGTAAGGAAGAGGGTCACATGGACATTTGTCCCCCACTGCTGGTACAACAGCAAACTTGAGCCCAATAAGGGTCTCTATAATGGTTGGTTCCTAGATTGATAAAGATTCAGGAGACAGCTAGCTGTGTTGTGTTATCGGTAAAAGGTCCTGCTTCCTCACTGTTAGAAACTGAAGAAGTATCCACCTGAATGTTTTAGGAAATAAATTGATTCTAAATAGGAAATAGTTTAGTTGTTGAACTGATGTAACTCCATTTCCATATGTCTTGCTAAAGAACACTCTGAAAAGTTTGCTTGGAAAGAATTATGTGACAGCTGCCAAGGAGCTTGACAGGTGCTCTGGAGGAGAGGAAGGGGGGAGAGATAAAAAGCACCCAATAACAAGAGCACTTCCATCATGTGGTTTGGTCCTCCTTTCCCCCATTTCTGGGCTATCCATTGTAACAGCAGTTGTCTCCTGGCCTTCACACTAGCGTATGGGATTGCAGAATGGGATATGAGTTTATTATTTGATTGCATTGGGTGCATGTGTTTAGGGTAATCTACTGTAGAGGAAGAGGAATTCATGTTCGGGGGGACTATACTAAGGAAGAAGCTTTGAATGCTAGCAATACAGTATTTTTGTAAGTTTGAGGCAAAATGATGTGGGATATTAATTTTAAAAGAAATTATTTAGATATAATGTGGAGAAATTTGCTTGCCTTTCTGTGAAAAGCCTTTTTGGGAGTAGAAAACTCCAGATTCAACAAAAATGTATTTGTGTTCTAGTCAGTGTGTTGTCATGCAGGTATACCTATAAAATATAGTGGCTTCCTTTTCTAGAATGACTCTTACCTCTTGTTGATTCCTAATTGAAACAGTTCAGTGAACTTTTTAAATTAATAGAACTGCAGGGATCATGTTGCAGTTGTTAAGATTTAAAAAGCAAACAAGTATTTCCAAAGACAAGTTCAGTAAAAAAGAAGAAATGCTTTATTTACTTCTGAAGCATGGTTTTTTTCATTACTGGCACACAACCTATATATTGTTTTTAATGCAGGTAAATGGTGTGTTAACTTTTGTATTTGGCATTCTGCAGTGAAATTCCTCCAATAGGATTATAGAAAAAGATTTTCCCACATTTTTGCCATTAGAAACACAACTCTACCAACTGGAAAATGAAGAAAGCTCCAATGCCTTTTTAAGACATAAAGAAGAAATCTGTCTTTTCAAGTCCATGATCTAATGGAAATATATATGGTTGAGTTGGTCTTGGTTTATTCCCTGCTGTATTTTTCACATGATATCATTCATCTCTGTAATTACAGAAGGCACATGTACATCTATTTACAAGTGCATAAATATATAAATAAAAATGTAATACAAAAATAAATAACCTTTTCTCTGTTTAGAATAATCTTTGTAAGGCAGCTTTATCTGATGGTGGAACAAGTATTTGAGGAAATATGCAGTGGCAGGCTACTCAAATATTTCTCTGAGCTTTCTCCTGAAGAAACATCTACTGGATTTGTGGGCCACACATGTCTTCTATTTTGGCAGAAATCTGTTCTCTCTGTGTGTTCAACAGGTACTAGACCAAGGCAGCAGGTGGAATCTGACAATACAAAGAATAAGAATCAAACTGGATCCTACATCAGAACCTTCTATTCAAAATATTTTGAAGAGAAATCACAAAAACAAAGAGCTCTGAGGTCCTGAGTAATTTTTTAGGAAACTAGATAGGAATATACATTTATACTATTATACATGAGAAGACATAAGCTAAAAATGTTAAGAATTACTGGTAAAAGTTGATAAATTTCAGTAATTTCCACTGTTATTTGATAAATAAACAAATCTCATCAACATTTCTATATCTTACTAAGAAGGTATATATTAGTAAAAGCTTCCTGATAATCACTGTTGACATTTCAATCTTTTCAGAGCCTTACCAATCCATTCACATAAGTTTTTGGAGGCCAAACAGATGGTGTAAGAATCAAAGAAACCTTCACTGGTAGCCTTTTAGCATTTTCTAGACACAATTTAACAGGAAATTCCATTGTTTGACATTTTGTGTTACTGGTAAAGTATACAGATTTTAGCTAGCAATAGAGAAATAATACATGAAAGATGAATGTGCTGTACCTAATGAACAAGTCTGATTATTAATACAGATTTTCTCTGGCAAATGCTTAACATTTAATAAATATGTAACACAGAACTCTGAGTGAGTAGAAATGTCCTGTGACTATTGATCTTCCCTTATTCTGGTCTACATTACTTCTTCAAAGTAACACTTTCCCCCTGATTTTATAAAATACCTAAGGTCTCTCTGGCACTGACCTGTATGGAAGACAGGATTCCTCATGTCTTCCATAGTGGAACTTCCCATCTTGCTTTGTGATGTTGAGTGACATAGGCTAAGGAGTTGTTCATGTTGGTAGTGTTGGTGTTGGTAGTTGTCATGTTGCTGTAACAGTTGATTTGTGGAGTCATCTGGAAGACCACAGAGAAAAGAACTGTGTTCTAATCCAGAGCTGGTAAGCCTAAATATAAGAGATAGAAGCAGTTTGAGGTCATCAATGATCCAATTACTGAATTTCTCATAAATGCAGATTGCAGAAACAAGATAGAATTTGTCAATTGCTTAATTTTCTTTTCACATTTGAGGTTCCAAATGGACTGCAATGTTATGTACTAATATAAGATAGGTATATTCATTAAGTGTTAAAATGCCAAAGATTTCTTAGGAGGACCAGATTTCTATGCATTGTAGAGCAGATGATTTCTGCAGTATTAGTGCTCTATAGATAACTACTTTAAATATACTTTAAATATTCAGATGCCAGGATGTGTCTATATCTTCAGAGATTAGAATCATGCAGGCGATGGTTTTCTCTGTGATACTCTATGGAAACGATAGAAACAGTATTGATGCTTTTGAACTTTGGTATTTAAGAAGACCCCTGAGAATATGGTTAGCCAAGAAAACAAAGTTCAACCCACAGTTCTCACTTGAGGCACAAATGACCAGACTCAAATATTTTGAACACATTATGTGAAGATATAGCTCTCCAGAGAAGTCTGTAATTCTGGGAAAGATGGAAGGAAAGAGAAGATGATGACCAGCAGCAAGGTGGATGGACTTAATTATAGCAGAAATGGATGTACCAAGAGCTGAAGGGTCAGGTTGGGGACAGATCATCCTAGAGAAAAATCTATGCAATTGCCAAGAGTTGACACCGACTCGATGGCACATAATCAAATATGAATCAAATATATTATATTCAGAATCCACTTTTTTTTTTGCTTTGCTTTAATTTTCCAATCTAGATTTTTAAACCTCACAGAAAGAGATTGCCAAGTATAAAATAACATCCTGTTCTCCATCAAACAAAAGGGAAAAAATATCCCACAGAAATAAACCAGACCTTTGGGGTTCAGGTGGAGTGTTTCCATTTTGTAGTGCCCTCCCTTGCAGAAAAGCATTGGTTTCATTTTGCTGAGAACAGAAAAAAATAAGCACATTAAAAATAAACATCAGAGAAAGATTAAGATTAGATGCCAAGTCAGTTCAAGAAGTGATGCAGCAGGCACTCAATTTTAAGAATTTAGCATAAAGATTGGATCCAACATTACAAAAGTTAAGCTGATTTCAAGAACTAGACTCAGTATCCACTCAAAACACTGAAGTTTTGTGTTTGAGTCTTGGCATGCAAATACTCACATAGACCTTCTATTATTTATAGACAGAGTGAATTTGGGGCTTGTTTCTTCAGCTATATACTCAAAAGTTCTATTTTAATCAACCATTTGGAATGTTTAAGTACAAAACTTATTTATTGAAAACACCACTGAATCCTCCTTTAGAATCCACCTATGTAGGAAATTGATATTTCTGGCAAACGTTTCCCTTCCACTTCTATCTTGTAAGATAAACCAGTTGTAGAAACATCTCACAAGGAATACTAGCCACAGTGTTATGAGAGGTATGAGAAGTAAGTTACCTAACAGCTTCCAAAGTTGCATTAACAGTTTACCTGTTGAGCCTCATCTGAGTTGCAATCATATGACTTTGCACAAGAATATCCAACTGTAGCTGAGGGAAAATGACCACTGCCACCATTTGTATAATGTAGCCCATTAACTTGAGGACTAGAAACACCTCGCAAAGGCACCATGGTATATTGGCAAGATGGTACTAGCAGTCGTGCTCCAGGAAAGCCCAAATCTATGGTCTGCTCTGAAAGAAATAAATATACATGCTAGACTGGGAATACAGGATGACCACAACTGGGAACAAATGATTTGGACTAGATCTAGAATTTTGTTTGTACCTACAATTAAATTCCCCTCTTTCCTCCTCACAGTATGCTCTGTAGCTCTTGGAAAATATGAAGTCAAGAGATAATGGGGCTATGTTGCAGAGAATTTCCAACAGCTAAATTCTATCTTCCTGCTCATACCACATCTTGCCCCGTTCAGTATCCCCCCTCCCCCCGCTGGAGTCAGCACATAATATCTTTAGGTCTTAGAGTTCAATTCAAACAGCTTTACAGGTAGTCCTTGCTTAATGACTGCCCTGTTTAGCAACTGTTCAAAGTTACGATGGTGCTGAAAAAGTAACTTTTTGATTGGTCCTTGCACTTACAACTGTTGCAGTGTCCTCACAGTCATGTGATCGAGATTTGGGCACTTTGCAACCGCTGGGCATTTATATTATATGTGTACTTCACAGCCAGCTTCCAACAAGCAGAGTCAATGGAGAAGCCGGAAGTAAAATTCCAAGTCATGGTCACATGCTGTCTCGTTTAATGACCACATCACTTAGCAATGGAGTTCCTGGTCCTAATTGTGGTCATTAAGCAAAAACTATCTGTATTGCTATACAAGAACATTGTGTTAGATCTTGATTGTATATGTATGCAATCATGCAGTTGAAAGTTTAATCAATCACATTACTTGTGATGTGAAAAAAATCCTGTGAAAAAGAATATGAAACCCCATATTACAAACTAGTGGAGGGCATCTTGGTGTCCTCAGGATGTTTTGGATTATCGTTATCAAAAGCTCCAGGCAATCAAATTTGGGAGCTGGATAGCTCAAAACATTTTAACCAGCTGCCTTTTCCCATTAGAGTCCATAAATTTTAAATCAAACATGTACATGCAGAAAGAAATCCCCCTATGGAAGAAGTTAGACGTTTTGGCTCTTGGGGGTACTTACTTTGCTTAGACCAAGCTCTCCACAGGCAAAATGGAATAAAAACCACAATTATGAGAACGATGGAGCATAGTACCACACCTACAATCAAATATGATAGATCACTGGAGCGGGCCACCATGGCCCCTGCCCCTAAGACAGTATGGCCACTATTGAGTGGTGGGTGTTGTATTGTAGATACTGTAGATTGTGGAAGACGACCAGGCAGTCCTGCTGATTTTCGAGCTTCAAGAAAAGAAAAAGCACTATTAGGGTCTCATGTTACACAAGGCCTTCTCCACTCTTCAATTTCTCCCTGCCCAATTCTTCTATCTCAGCCTTTCTTTCTGTTTATGTAATATATTATTTTATATTATAATGACAAAATATCCATTCCCTCCTAACACAAACACTGATGATTGGGATGATGAGAGTTACAGTTAACTTCCCATTATGCTATATTACTATCACATGACTGCCCTGATGGATTCTGGATGATGCAACGGTCTCAAGGGTAAAGATTTTTTCCTGTGGACCAAAGTCAGGCTCAGTGTTATGCAAACACGGGAAACTCTGTGCCTCATTAAAACACCTGCCTTACAGCTGTAAGCATACAGAAGGACAAAAGCCTTAATTAATGGAGAGGGAAGTTGTTGGGTATTCCTAGTGTTGCCTTTAGGAAACTGGCTGGTGAAACTGACTGAAATTTTCGAAGGAAAGACCAGAGGTCAGCAAAGACAACTTTAAAAAAGTGCTAGAATCCCCAAAGCCCAGAAAAGTGTTATTTTTTCCCTTTTTCCTCTCCTCCCTAGAACAGAAACAAGACTTCTGCACAGAGAGAAGCTGCATGAGGGAGGGAGGGAAACAGGTAAGAAACTGTATAGAGGTCCGTCTGAAATTTTATAGACCTATGTATGTATAATTTCCGAAGCTAAAGCCATTGTTTATATTTAATATCCTGTAAATCCAGAAGAATTACTTGTGCATGTCTGGAAATCCCTGTCTCCTTTTCCCACTCTTTGACACCAAGCTTCTAGTCAAGTCCAAACTGTCATCTTTCTTGCTGCTCCCTTTCATTGTATGCCCGGATCATGAAAACTTTCTGTTTTGAGTATTCAGACCACAATGCTCAAAGAGCTCCATAGTCTGCTATTTTAACCATTTCTGTTATTCATTACTAAGATCAACAACAAGAAATCATATCTCTAGCTTAATAAACTGCTGTCTCTTTCAGATTCTACATCTGCATCACAGATTCAGCCTTACTGTTCTGTAGGCAAATCTGCTAATATTTAGTGCTGATCACTTAGTAGTTATCGTCTACTTCCAATGATATTAAACTGTAAGTCTGTTTACTGCAGAAGTGGGAATCTGTGACCTGCCAGATGTTGCTGAAATCTATCCCCAAAAGCTCTAGCCAGCATGGCTTATACTAGGGCTGCTGACAACTGGACCTCAGACAGATTAGGAAGGCCACAAATCCTATAAACTTTATTTATTCAATGGGACGTCTGTAAGGCCACTGGAAAAAAATCATATTTATGTTATTTGTTTCAAGTTACTGAAATATCATCTATTCTGTTAAGCCATCTTTTTGATCTTTAAAGTATTTTTTTTTATTTGCTTTTGGGTTTTATACTGCCATTTCCCCATCAACTAGGCTGAAATGTCTAGATATTTCCTGCCTTGCTTGCAAATGTTTCTGTCTTTTAGTACCAGTAGACTTATTCCTGATTCTCAAGTTGTGCATATAATACATTTGTAATTGAACTCTTGTCTTTGTTGGTTTTATACCGTTTGCTCAGCAACAGTGTATTTCAAGACTTTTCTATTAAAAAATTATTAGTGTTACAGATTAATCAGTGATTACAGATACTCTGAAGATACTTGAGCACTACTTACCTTTAGTTTCACACATCATCACATTACTAAATTCACTCTCTCCACCTTCATTGAAACATTGCATTTTAATGTCATATGAAGTCTCTGGCTGTAGGTGGCTGATAGAATGCCAGTACCGATCACCTGAACAAGAGCAACACACACAACTGTTACTTTCCTGTCTCTTCATCACTCCATCCTAAGATTATACAGTAAATGGAAGGCTAATATAAATATTATATTCCACAGTAATCAGTGAAAACAACATAATTTTCTTCTTCACTTATTTGTACATACATACCCATCACAGTATTCCCCTTCAGAGTAAGCAATTTCACTCAGATTGCAATAAAGGAGTAACAAATACTAAGACAAAGAAATTAAGCTTGAGGTAAAAAAATAAAAAGAAACATAAATACCAGTAGTTTACATCAATGCTATTCACTGCACCTCTGCATAGCTTTCTATCCCTGTAAATATCCTTGCTTCCCCATATCTACACATTGTTTCACACCAACACATTGTTGTATTTTGTCTTTAGCACCAATTTGAAAACTGGCTCTTTTATATCAGCTGATTTTACTTTATTTTATTTTACACTACTTTCTATTTTATTATTTAAACAAGTCTGCTCTTTAGTGAATGACAAAATAAAGGCATCTTGTAGAAAGTATTCAATGAAATCTAATCCAGTGATCATTTCTTACCCTCTACCACATCTTTCTTATAGTCGCTATCATTATCACTGTCAGTTGGTCGATAATAGATGTAAAATCCATGAATTGGTGTATTGTTATTGCTGGCTGGGATATACTGCAAAAAACAGCAAAATGCAGAAATGAATAAAAACAGAACTAGTAATCAAAGCTACTCTTGTAACAGAATAACTATATGGAAAAGGTGATAAGACTGTTGATTCAGGGGGAAGGGGAAATATTTACTACTTTTTCTAGAACTTGCCTATCAAACAGTCAATGTAGAATAGCTATCATGGTGGAACCAGAATGAAAGGGGAGATTTTGTGGTAGATCTAATAAGCCAAATGCTGAGATGAGACTATCTCCACATACTTTACACCTGAGTTACCAGATAACCTGCACAAAGTTCTGATAAAAGACAATCAATTGATAGTGGAAGGCTGAGGGATAAGTTATTAGCATAGAAGATTACTTTTCTTTACATATTCATTTTTGATGTATTTTCATATTCAATTCCTTTTGCTTATTTTTATATTTGTCATCCCAATTAATCTTGTCAAAATGTTAATTTGCAATTTTTTTTAATGAATTGGACATAATTCCACAGTAACACTGGTATTCTTACTAAAGTTGTACCAGAATTAAAATATTTTGTACAACTTGCTTATGCATGACAAGTCCCACATGTCTAGAAGCACTGAACATTGCCATGTGATATTTTAGAAAAAGATATACAGCAACAGAGAAATTTAAGGTGCTACTAATAATTATAATTTGCATTAACCATATTTACAATGTCATAGGAACTATCTTCTGAGAAATATTGTGCAATTTTAATTAGATAAAGTCTGCTGCAGCTTTAAAAAAGTCCCATCTTTGCATGCCAATTATATGTCTTCTATCTCATGCTTACCATCCACTTTAGCATGATGGTTGTCTCATTAATGGCATCAGTGAAAGTGATATATGGACCTGTTACGGGACGCTCATATGCACGATTACTGTAGCCTGATACTACATATGGTTTAGATGCAGCACTAGGTTCACTCTCCCCCAGTATGTTCAACGCTCGCACACGGAATTTGTAAGATGTGCCTAAAAGATTGGATGAAAAGCAATGGAGAAAAGTGATGAGCAGAGGAATGTCATCTGACCATAGTGATACTTTCATTAATTTCTTCCTGAAAACCTGGAATTTTATTCTATTGGCATTTTCTTTATCTACTGACCTAATAATGTAGCAAAAAATCTATTTCCAATATTTTTTTCTTCAGGCAATGAAGAAAAATCCTCTGTCCTAATATTCAGATAATCATAGTTGATATCTTCTATTAAAGAAATGAAAAAGACCACATCTGACATGCCAATGAAACGTCAAAGGTACACAAAAAGCAAGTTCTAGAAGAGATATTTGGAAGTAGGAAAACACACACACACACATACACACAGAAGTGGGGAATATGTTTGCTTGTAGGAGAAGAAACAAAGGTTGATTCTTCCAAACAGGGATGTACATCCTTCAATAGAGAGAAATAGCCCATCTTTCATGTTTCTACAGCAGCACCAGATGCACATGATATCACTAGGTACCAGCTTTTACCAACTTTACCCATGGCTTTGGAGCAGACAGAGAACTTCTATTTGCCTGATACCATGTGATTAATGGAGGAAAAAGCTGGAAGGTACAATCACATGTGACTGATAGCAGTATTCGAAGGATGTGGGGTGGGGGGCAGCGTCATCTCACTTAATTGAGGGATTTAAACCCTCTCCTTCTCTGAAGAGTCCTTGTAGTAAGAAAGGGGCAGATTGGCAAAATATTAAGTTTCCACTTCTCTCCCAATTCTTAAAGGTTTTTATATGAAAAAACAGAATTATTGGGTTATCCTTATATGTAGCACACAGTTTAAGGATGCTATTTGAGAGCAGCCTTCAGAGAGAATAAAATGATTGCAGAAATTTACGTCTCTCTAGAAAATGAATTACCTTTCTCCTTGGTATGGATAATGAAATGTTCAGTTATAAGCATATTATAAGCCACTACAGAAAACACAGAAATGTAAGCATGTTGGGAAGCTAAATCTACCTTTTTCTAGGTCTCTAATTTCCACAGAGAGACGAGAAGGGGGGATGTCACTTCTGGCTAGCACCCAGTCACCAAGTTTCTTCAGTCTCTTATATTCCACTCTGAATGACTGAATAGGGAACCCACCGTTCCCACGTGGGATCCAAGTCACATAGGCAGATGTCTCAGATGCTACTGAAATAGTGGGACGATCTGGAGCCTCAGGGGCTGTAAAGAATAGGAAGATTATGTAACAGATATGAAATTAATCTCAGTTTCAGACTGGAAGAGTAAAGCTGAAGCCACCCTTGTTTGTTTCTGGTGTTTAAAATGGGATTCCACATTTATGAATGGAAAATCAATAATTTCTTCATAAAAATCAGAAAATCCTATGACTGTTTCACCAAATTATTATTTTATTTTACTTTCTTAAAAAATGTTATTTCTTTATACCACAACCCATAAAAAAAAGAGCTTCCCTCCAATAATTACCAATGAATGGAAGGAGGAGGGCATTTAGCCAGTTCAGTCCAGTTCATGGAAACCAGCTGTTAAAAAAATTAAGCCCTAAATCCTAAGCAGAGGAGGGCAGTGATCTGGTATCTTTCACGACCTGCCAGAAGGATTTAGCTACATCCAGACTCGGGCTCTCTGCTCAGCCTTTAGTAGGATGTGGTGGTTAGCATTCTTAGAAGGGAGAAAGAGCAGTTGCACAGCCCACAAAAGATTCCTGACACTGCCAACCCAGAAGTAGTGATTAAGTGTGAGCAGAAGCACCAGGTCTCACCACACAGAGAGCTGAGTGGGGAGCAGAGTGAACCTCTGTGCTGCATCTCTGAGCTCATGTGTTCCTTACCTGCTCAAGAAGTGCTTGCTGCCTAAATTAGAGAACACCCTGAGGGAAAGGGCATCTTATATTGGCTGAAAAAATACAAGAAACTGTTGAAAACTAATAAATGTACAGGAGCTGCAAATGTCTTTATATATTAGCCATTGCTTGGGAAAGGATGCTTGGCTGTGAATTCTAACCTTTTTTGGTAGCTCCTAAAAATAGCATCTCTCAATTTTCTTTTGTCCCTGTCCATTGTTTTTCCCCTCAACTGTATTCCACCCAGAGCTGTTTTCTCCTTTCTTCTCTTCCCTTCACAACTTCTCTTATCCCCTCTCCATCCTGGCTGCTGCTTCTGGGATTCATTTCTTTATGTCTCTGTTGAAATAGGGAAGGGAATATGTTTCTATGTGAGAGAGAGAATGGTTGGCATATAGAGGGGGATCCAATAATTTTATACATGAGGTGCCTTAGCTCATGGAAAATTAACTTTAATCAGTAGTTATTAATAAATCTCTTTTTTACCCTGCCCTCCTTTGAAGCATGGTGTCTACCAAGGACTTAGATAATCAAATGTGCCTTCTTACACACACACACAAACACAGATCTTTATTTGGGGGGCAGTGAGAGAATCTCCAGGTTTGGTTTTAGCTGGAATTTACAAACTTAGATTGACAAGAGGGGAAGCTGGACATTGGCAGGATTTTTATCCATATTTACATTTTTTTTTCTGTTTTTCTTTTTTGGGCAAGATTGTCTTAAATGTAGAATTCTCTTCCTATGGAGAAAATATGGTATATTAGTAACAAGGGACTGTTAGGGTCAAAAATGTGTACACTGAATAAGAATTGTTTTAAAGTTTCCACTTATAGCCAATATCTGTCCTAAATTCATAAAATGCTCAATCAGCCCATGTAGACAGATCTGGTGTGCTATTTTAAAATATCCTTTTAATTAAAAACAATAGTTCAAATTTTTAAATATCAAAATGTTGTTCCCTAATGATTATATACCATTGGCATTTCTATAGTAGGTACTTGATGCCAAAAAAACACTGACTCTGGAGAGAGATGTGACCTAATAAGGACTAGAAAGAAGATAAAATAGCCTCTCTTTTACTATTTGTATAGTCTGGCCTTTCTTTAAAATCAGCTGCCTGGTCTTTTCTAATTCTTTTCTTGAAATAAACTGGCCTCTAGACCTAAAAAAACTTTGTTGCTACAACTCTGAGATGACTTACGGGACAGGCGATTATTATCTGATTGGTTGCTACTTCGAGAGCCAGTGCCTGGGTCATCCTTCTGGAACTGCTGTTCTTTACTGGCAACAATATCTGGTTTTGGTCGTCGTCCTAAGCAAGACAAAAATAATTAACCAAGGAGTATTATATTAAGTGGCTGTTGCTGTTACATAAACTTCACCACTGTGGGAGTTTGCATTCCAAGGAATTACACTGCTTTAGTTAACATGAATATGGCAAACTGCATGCTTTCTTTGTGAGAAAATGTTTTTCAGTTAACTTTTCCATTTTAAGTTTTTCTAAGAATATGATTACTTTGATGAATTCCTTTCTAGACAGAGACTTTGCATGTGAAACGGACATAACATTAGAAGAAGCAAGACCATATTAGGGATTCTAACCACCCAGAATTTGGTGTCACAATATGTGTACTCTAAAACATATCATTAAGTACCTACCAAAAGGTACATTACTGATCACTAGATAAGCAACTATTTATAGAAAGAAAGCACATATAACTAATTGCTAAAAGGTAGGGCCATTGACATAGCTTTTTCCAATATGGAATCCTAGCCAGCATGGTTGTTGCAGAATTGAAATCCATCACATCAAGAGAGCACCAGCCTAGAGAAGGTCTCCTTGGCATCAGGACAAGCCAGTCACTTTCCATGCAATTGTATCCTAAAAGACAGTTATTCTTTACCTGTTCTGAAGGTCACCATGGCTGTCTGGCCCTCTCCAGCACAATTATAAGCAGCCATCTCCACTTCATATAAACTTCCTGAATCCAGTTTTGTTAGACTTAAATGATACTGGCTGGCAGGGACATCTTGGATTATCCAGTTATCTGAAGAATTCATTACCTGTTAAAAAAAAGATGAACACAATGATCAGGGGATATGATGTGCTTTATGAAGGGTAAAAGGCTATAAAAGGTTTGTGGCTAAGGATGAATATATAGCATCTTCTTCAATCTTTGACTATGCTATTTAGCAATTATGGGCTTTATAATCCCACATACCTGGAGGGCACCAAGTTGGGGAAGACCAATCTAAAATTAACAAAGTTTAAATTGATATCTGAAAAGTTAAAGAAGCTTGTCTTAATGCAGACAAATCTTATTATTCACAAACCCATGTATATAAAAAATAAAATATCAGTGGAAAAACAGACCAGAAGCAGAAACTGCTGGTAGTTAAAATTAGTAACAATAATATTATGCTACTACTACAATATTACTAATATTGTAATATAATAATAATAATATCAATACACATTAATACTGATAATGGTAATATTGATAGTCAATATTATTCTGTGTGTTCAAGGTGTAAGGCTATGTTTAAAAACTGAGCTTTTGTATGCATTATAATATAGGTAGTCCTCATTTAGTGACTGCCTCAGACAGCAACCATTTGCAGTTATGACAGTGTTGAAAAAGTAACTTTGTGACCAATGTCTGCATTTACAACCTTTACAGTGTCTCCCTCAGTCATGTATTTGCCATTACAGTCAGTTAGTATGCATTGTCTTGCACCTAACCCATTTTTTTTCTTTTTTCTCCCCCTCACAGAAGATTACCTAAACAAGCTATCACTTCCTGAGCTGCTTTTCTCCCCAGCATAGTCTCTCCCTAAAAAGTGCACACAAGAAGTTAACAAGCTCAGCTCTGTGACTTTAATTAGTTGATTAGAACCCTCCAGCTGGCTTACATCTGCTGCCGGACACTGACAAGACCCTAATCAATTTCACCCTGAAGGCTTTTTTGCCTCCTAAGCAGAGTGCACTAGGCAAACAGCCGGCACTAGTACATTCCTTTCCATGTCTATTCCCCATTGTGTGCCTGCTGACTCTCTTGTAATCCCTTCCTCTCCATGTACAAATATTAATTCTCTTCTTGCTAGTTATCCCAGCACCAGGGTGAACATTCCAAAGGGCAGGGGAGCGGGGGAAGAAGGCTATAAGATTTGCCCTTTTACCCAGCTTCCTCATGAGTCGAGTTCCAGAAACCTTCCCTGCCATTTGGCCTCACCTGGCTGTTTGGGGTCATATCTTTCTGATGCTGTAAAGCAAAGGAAAGCTGGAGTAAAATCGTAAGCACAGTTGCAGTCATGTGATGTTTCACTTAGCGACTGCTTTGTTTAATGACCAAGTTGCCTGCCCAAATTGTGGTCATTAAATGAGGATTACCTGTATTGTTGTCCTCTTATGTTTGTGTTTGTTCTTTATTTGCATCTCCCCTTCTTTTGTGTATTAAGGCAATAAAATAAAGATAGTTATGGCTCAGAAAGGGTTTAGACAAAGTTTCATATAGCAAAAATAATATTCATTTCTCTTTTTCCTCATCTTTGTGGATAACCCACAACTCATAACATGTCATCTTGCTTTGTCTTACATTAATTTTGTGGACTTCTTCTGTTTTAATTTGAGATTTTTGTCTGTTCCTCATAACATGGAAAAATTTAGTGACACTAAATTCCTTGGAGCTCAGCAGCTTATAGTCACATTTATAACAAAAATTAAACACATACAAAAGTACACTTAATGAATGTAAATTAATTAAATTAAGTTCGCTATGTAAAATATACTATTAAATTCAGGATACTAAACTTGAAAAATTATGAGTATGCCAAATTGTGCATAATGTATTTTACATGAACTTATATACAATACGTAAAAATGCTAAAAATTAAATGCTGACGTTGTTGAAAAATACTGTTATGTTTGTGGAGAATAGAGGAGAGATGGAAAGGCTCTGTTCATGGCATCAACATTTCTGCAAAAAATGTGTGCTGTGAACATATAGAAGTGGGAGTTCAAGCTGTTTTGATATAAATCAATGTCTAAAGGTGTTCACTTCACATACCAAACTGCACAAGCTTAACAAGCTTTTCAGTGTGATCATTCATCAAACGATGATAAAGCAGTCCATATTATTTTGATAGCATTCTTGGATACTCCTTAAACTGTGCCATCAAACCCTGCCTCAAGTAAATACACAAGCTCTGATGAAGTCATGACAATTGCAGATTTGCTATAATCTGTTTCTCTTTTACATGAAAATCTTATTTCAAGGCATTAGATTGCCAGTCTAACAAGTGGCAGGAATTAAAAGGAAGAACTCTCCCACCCCAATGTATAAAGGCCTTTAATATATACAGTGGTACCTCTAGTTACGAACTTAATCCATTCCGTGACTCTGGTTGCAACTCGAGTTGGTCTCAAGTCGAGGTAAAGTTTCCCATAAGGTTCAATGTAAATACGGTTAATCTGTTCTGCCCTCCGAATTTGGTCGCACCACGAGGCAAATTTCCCCATAAGGTTCAATGTAAATACGATTAATCTGTTCCGCCCTCCGAATTTGGTCGCACCACGAGGTAAATTTCCCCCATAAGGTTCAATGTAAATACGGCTAAACAGTTCTGAAACATATGCATTTTATTTTTAAACCTCAAAAACCTTCCAAACGCCACAAAAACCTTCCAAACGCCACAAAACACACCACAAGCCTCACTGAACATCTCCTTGCTACCGCGATCTCGCCCACAGGAAGCCGCAACCGTGTGGCAGCAGGGAAAATGGCCGCGGATCCGGTTCGTAAGTAGAGGCGAGTTCGTAAGTAGAGGTAAATTTTTGAGGCCGGAGCTGGTCGTATCTCGAAAAATTCGTAAGTAGGGGCGTTCGTAAGTAGAGGTACCACTGTAAATACAGTGGTACCTCGGGTTACGAATTTAATCCATTCCGTGACTCTGGTCGCAACCTGATTTGTTCGCAACCCGAAGCAAATTTTCCCATAAGGTTCAATGTAATTACCGTTAATCCATTCCGGCGTCTGCGGACGTCAAGGGCGGAAAAACAGCCGCGGACCACGCGGCAGGGCAGAAAAACAGCCGCGGACCGTGCGGCAGGGCGGAAAAACGGCCACAGACCACGTGGCACAGGCAGAAAAATGGCCGCGGACCATGTGGCAGGGCAGAAAAACGGCCGCAGACCACGCGGCAGGGCGGAAAAACGGCCATGAACCGCACGGCAGGGCGGAAAAACGGCCGCGGACCACGTGGCACGCGCGGAAAAACGGCCACGGACCACGTGGCACGCGCGGAAAAACGGCCACGGACCACGTGGCACGCGCGGAAAAACGGCCACGGACCACGCGGCAGGGTGGAAAAACGGCCGTGGACCACGTGGCACAGGCGGAAAAATGGCCGTGGACCATGTGGCACGGGCGGAAAATGGCCACGGACCACGTGGCACGGGCAGAAAAATGGCCGTGGACCACGTGTCATGGCGGAAAATAGCGGCGGATCCAGTTCGTACCCCGAGGCGGAGTTCGCAAACCAAGGTAAATTTTTGCGGCCGGAGCTGGTCGTAACCCAAAAAGTTCGTAAGCTGAGGCGTTTGTAACCTGAGGTACCCCTGTATTTCCTATCAAAAATGTGTTGTATACTAAAATCTTTTAATGTTAAGTGCAAAGGCCAATGGTGACTTCTTCCAACCTAATAATTTTCAAGAAGTTCTTGAAAAACAGACTGCTCCAATCAACTAGAACAACAAAGAAATGGCAAACTGCAAGCAAAGACTGAGGGCAAATTACCTCTTGGTATGTGATTGGGGGCTGCAGTCTACCTCCCTGAGAATAAATGCAATGTAAAAGCAATGTCTTAATTTTAAATTCTTTGCTCTTAAGAGACAAAATCTAGTGTATCCCTCATTTCTATCTCTGTTACGAGATAAAGTATTAAGAGTTTCATAAGAATAATGTTATGAAAAGTAAAAAGAGAATGCAAATACCACATTAAAATGTATATATGTTCATAGAGCTGGTAACTATATATGTAGGTATGTATCTTTGTTCATGGACAGCCTCTTTCCAACACTTCAGTTTTCTTCTCTGCTGATCTCCATCTTCATTTACACTATTGTAAGCTATCCTCATGGTGTTTCCTTATGATAATACTGACAATGGTCCCCCTCCTGCTCATCACCTTTAGCACTAGTGCACAGGACAAGAATTCTGTCCATTATAAAAGGAAGAAAAGGATGATGCTACATAAGCAGGCAATTAAAAAAAAAAGAAGCTAAGATATATGGATCTTTCCATGGAAACTATAAATTAATATTGCTGTTAGATATTAATTAGATAGCACATAAGTAAAAAAAAAATTGGAATATGCTAACCTTGCGATACTTTACAATATAGTAAAGGATAGGTGTTTTGTTATCATGCCGTGGTCGCCACAACAATTCATATCCATCAGTTTTGGTAGTCCGTGGAGAGCTAAGTATGACTGGGGCCTCAGCTGGAGAAACCAGTCCTTTTGAGGTACACTGGACAGATGCTGCTGATACTGTAGGTTTTGATTTTAAAAGAACAGCTTTCCCTTTCAGCATTTTTTCACTTTTGGTAAACTTAGTAGGTGTGGTGGCAGACTGTGCTGAATCTCCAACAGGTCCCTGCTGTGACATCTGACTTGCTTCTAGAAGATAAGAGGGAAGACAACTGCCATATTTAATACTTGCACAAACACAAATATTGGCACACCCAACCAATTTTTACAAATGGACATCTCATCACTCCCAAATCAAGAAGAATGAAACTTCAATGTCACATGAATCTTTAGCAGGCATTAGAATATTTCTCCTTAATTTGATATTATCCAAAATCAGGAATGGAGACAGCAAGAAGCTTAACACTGAAAAGATAAACAATCATAGAATTAGAATTGACATTGGAGGTCTCCACCCTCTGTTCAGAAATCCTCAGATCATCCTAGACAAATGTTCCAAACTTTGTTTGAAAAGAGCACCCATAACTCCAGGAGGCAGGCTGTTTTATTGCCTAACAGCTCTCACAATCAGGAAATTCCTTTTTATTTTGAGTTTGGAACTCTCTCTGTAAAGCTTCCACCCACTGGTTCTTGTCCTTCCCCTATGGAGGATATGGCCACACCCTCTTCCCAATGACAGCCCAAGTACTGAAAGATTGTTATGTCTCTTCTTAGTCTTACGAAAGGGACAGATCTCAAAGATGATTATGCTGTTATCTTAACTTCACTAAAGACTTACCTGGTTGGGAAATTCTCAGCTGTATCATAGCTTGTGCACTCCCAACTTCATTTTCTGCCATGCACTGGTATATTCCTTCATCCTCAGGCCCTACACTAGAAAGACGAAGAGCCTTACGAGACAGCTGCATTCGATGGCTGGAAAAGAGAGGAACTGCATTGCGTAGCCACACCACCGAAGGCTGGGGATTCCCTCGAACTCTGCAGGTAAACTTTGCACTCTGTCCCCAAGTGATGATCTGCTGGGATAGTTCCATACTAACCTCTGGAGGTTCTGGAAAGGGGATAGAATTATACTGCCAGTCATTTGGAGAATGGTGTAAGAATGGCTCTCTGAAACAGAGATCTCTGTAATCTCTGTGAAATATTTGTAGCTATCCTTACTAGGTCCTTCTGTTATAAACACAGGGTTATGGTGACAGCTATAACCAAAACTATTTCTCTTTGTGTACAACTATTTTGTCAGTACATGACCCTCATAATAATATTTCCATGCATATTGAAACAACCTAGGACACTACTGGGGAATTTGGCTTTCCAGATGTTGCTGAAATATAGTTTCCAGTAATCTCAAACAGCATGTCAATAGCAGGAGAAGCTGTGAAATATATTTAGCAACATTTGGAGGTCACAGGTATCCACCCATGGCCGACAGAAATTGAATTCTTTCCCCTTCTATAATGAAAGGCTCCAGATTCTAAAATTGTTCAGATGTGTCTAGCAAGAGATTTTTGATCCAGACTCTTAATTAACTACAAGAATATTTATGCCCAGGTAGCCAATTTACGTGTCAAAGTATAAAGTAAAATATATTCTATATATTTCATTTTAACAAACATCTACCAGGTAATCCTATCAAATTAGGCTTGTATGTAGAGCAAGAATGTATAATCAGTCACTCCTTGTTTCATACATTTTCCAAAACCTGGGGTGTATACCTGTTAACCCCTACTAAACTAGCCACTGAACTGTAATTTTTAAATGTGACAAAAGGGGAAATTATTAAATATGTGGAAGGTATCATAAATAACTGTAATCAATCCCTGATGCAGGGTAACTGCTTTAGCCAGAAATTGCATAATCCTATTAAATTATAATTCAGCTTCTACTGTCATTTCTATCCTCCTAAATAAGATATAATGCCCCTTTGCTCTAATCACCTAATTAAAATCTTTGGTGTAAAAGTGATTAAGAGCCGGAATCACCCAATGATCTTAAAGATTGTTTGCTTGTTCTTCATGGACATTCCATCTAATTAAGTATATGCTTAATTAGTAAGTGTGTATTCTATTTTGATTACATGTTTGGATGTACATCTGTGCACCTAGAATCACAATATTTCAATAAATAACTTGGTTTTGATTTTCTGGCTATTATTCAAAAAGTTGAAAGTTTGGCTCTGTTTTCAAAAATTACCTAATCTACTCATCCATTCATTGCTGTAATGTTGGGGCACCCAAGTTAGTCTATTGGTCTAATTGTAGCATATATTTTTAATAGACTGATGGTATTATTCATTTGGGACATGATCTCTTAAACTGTATTAGATCTATTGCATTTACCCAGTTACAATAAGAAGTGACTTCAGACAGTAGCCCCCAAAGATAAGCCTATGCTTGCATATTTGTGCATTTTACTGAAGTTAGTGTTTCTCAAGAGATATGAGTGGCTTTATACTAGGAGATGAAGGGAATGAAGGAGCACTGGATTCAGCTCCAGTATAGCCAGAGAAACACTTCCTTCCCACTTTAATCCCCTCCAGTCAACAGACTAGGAAGTTAGAACTGCTCTGAAAATTACAGTGACCAATAAGGTCAAAGACTGCATGTTCAAGACGAGAATCACAGATTTTGGACAGGATGTTGTGTCCAATGCCTTGCTCTGTACAGAAATCCAAATTAAGGCATTGCAGACAAACGACTGTCTGGCTTTTGTCAGAAATATACTATCATATACAATCTATACAACCATATATAATTTAGTAGAACAAAAATAGAAAAGAAATTGCAGCTGTCCGCACCAAATACTTGAACATTGTAGAGAATGACAGCTGCTGCAGCTTTCTTCACACCATTGTCAGCCATACAGCTGTAAGTCCCTGAGTCTTCCTCACTGATGGCATCTATCAGAAGATTGCTGAGAAGGAACCGAGTTTTATTGTAGCTAGAGACATTGGAGCCATCCTTAGTCCATGTAACATGTGGAGGTGGAATCCCACCAGCTACACATTCAAGGATGAGGCTTTGGCCCTTGGTGATAATGATGGTCTGGGCCTCTGTGGGATAAATTATGCGAGCGGCCTCAGCTGTTGAGCCTATGCAAAAGGAAATCAGATAAAGAAAGGAAAGTAATTGGCCATTAAGAATTGGTTGCCTCTTAAAAATGTACTAAATAAAATGTTACACCATGATTACAGAGTTTCAGCATCTTAATCTTTAAAACTTTATTCCTAAAGATTTAAAAATTGGATTTTTTTTTTACAAGTTACCAAAAACTATAATTTGTAACATCATCAGCTTTTGGAACTTGTTTTGCAGAAAGCTGTCACATAACATTTCATGGGCACTTCAGAAAATTAAGCTATCAACCTAACACATTGTTTTAATTATGCATTTTTGCTACCTGAAATATTTTACAAATTTTATCCCATTTTGGCTGGTGTGGGTCTTCCGGGCTGTGTGGCCGTGTTCTTGAAGTTTTGTTTCCTAACGTTTCGCCAGCACCTGTGACCGGCATCTTCAGAGTGCAGGAGCCCAGACAGGAGCAGTTCACCGTATGCCGGCCGTGAAAGCCTTCGACAATACATTTTATCCCATTTTACTTCACAAAATGGGATAAAATTCACTGGGGGCTCACACCAGTGGAGGCAGCTTGTGGGGTGATGGACTTTGCCCCCCCCCCGTCATCTTGAATGTTCTTAGTATTTATGTACAGGGTTTGTTGTCTTTATTTGATTTTTAATGGATTAATTTATTTTAACTATTTATGGGGGATTTTTAATTGTTGATGGGGTTTTTGATTTTAACTGTGAGCCGCCCAGAGTCACCCGTTGGGGGGAGATGGGTGGCATACAAACAAACAAACGAACAATAAATACCACATCATTTATAAATAAAGTCAGCCAGATTTATAGTTGCTGGTATATATGTGGATCTGATTTACAATCTGGTGATCAGCACACTTGGCATTCTATCCTTTATAGCACACTATCTTTCTCTCTAACCAATCATTTTTGTGTTTTCTGTGAATTACACTTAACAGAAAACAAGAAGCTTATTACTATCAGAGGGGTGAAGTAGGGAGTGAAGTGTTAAATCATCTACAACTTTCAAAGGTCTCTAGATTCACTCTAGCCAGGGTAAATGGTGATGGTTTTGCCAAAATTTCTATGAAGATTCTTTATATATTTACTATCTATAGTGGCGCTTAAAAGTTTGTGAACCCCTTTGAATGTTCAATATTTCTGCATAAATATGACCTAAAATGTGATCTGTTCTCCACACAAGTCCTAAAACTTGTTCATTGATTTATTGAGGAAAATGATCCCAAGCTACATCTTTGTGGCAAAAGTATGAGAACTCTAGGATTATCAGATCATATGAGGGGGAAATTAGAGTGAGATATTTCAATCAATGGGATGATAATCAGGTGTGAGTGTGGGAGGTCCTTCCTTATTTGAAGAACCGAATTCTGAGCATTCACTATCAAAGTCTGATCTTCACAACACAGGTATGTTGGAAGTGTGGCATGGCTCGAGCAAAGGAGATTTCTGAGGACCTCCAAAAATCAGTTGTTGAAGCTCACTAGGCTGGAAAAGGTTACAGAACTATTTGAACACCACCAGTCCATTGTCAGGCATATTGTGTACAAATGAAGGCAATTCAACACCCTTGTTACCCTCTCCAAGAGTGGCTGACCAGCCACACCAAAAGCAAGGTGTGTAATTCTCTGGGAGGTCTCAAACAACCCCAGGGTAATGTTTAAGGAACCAAAGGCCTTTCTTGAATTGGTGAATGTCAGTGTTCATGAGACCACCATCAGGAGAACACTGACCAAAAATGGTGTGCGTGGCAGGGTTGCAGGGAGAAAGCTACTACTCTCCAAAAAGAACATGGTTGCCTGTCTACAGTTCGCAAAAGACCACATGGCCAGACTATTGGAAGAATGTTCTGTGGACGGATTAGACCAAAATAGAACTATTTGGCTTGAATGAAAAGCATTATGTTTAAGAACCTTATCCCACCTGTGAAACATGGTGGTGGCAGTATCATGCTTTAGGCCTGCTTTGCTGCCTCTGGACCAGGACAGCTTGCCATCATTGATGGAACTATGAATTCTGAATTGTATCAGCCAGTTCTACAGGAAAATGTCAAGGTATCTATCCGTGAACTGAAGCTCAAAAGAAAGTGGGTTATGGAGCAAGACAACGACCCAAAACCCACAAGTTGTACAAGCAAAGAATGATTAAAGCAGAAAAAAGTTAACATTTTGGAATGGCCAAGTCAAAGTCCTTAATCTTATAGAAATGTTGTGGAATGACCTGAAGCGGGCAGTTCAGGGAGGAAGCCCACCAACATCCCTGAGTTGAAGCTGTTCTGTAAAGAAGAATGGACTCAAATTCTTCCAAGCCAATGTGCAGGACTGATCAACAGTTATCAAAATGCTTAGTTGCAGTTATTGCTGCTCAGTAGGATATACCAGTTACTGATTACTTCTGCCACACACAAAGATGTAACTTTGGATCATTTTCTTCAATAAATAATAAACACGTATAATGTTTTTGACTCATTTGTTTAACTGGGTTCTCTTTATCTAGTTTTACCCCTGCAGCCAAAAGATTTAGAAATTAGGACTGCTTCTGTTAGTTACTTTTCCCAGCAATGACTAGTCTAGGAATATTTGCTTAAAATTAGTAAAAAATTTGCAGAAGTATCTTTATAGTTTCTTTCTTTTCCCTAAGGGCATGGAGACTGTATTCTGACAGTCCAGGAATGCACAGTGAAAAGCAGGAAGCATATGTAAAAATAAGAGGTCTCTTGAGACAACATGATGTGATACTACAAAGAGCAACAGAAAAGGAGAGAAATGGCTGTAACTTGGAGGAATACTTACAAAAAGAAAGCTCAATCTTTAGAAACAGTCATACTACATGTGACATGTAGCATGTAATAGACTTGCACAAAAAAAACATGTGAAAATTAGTCTCAAAAGAAGGTGCTGTGCACAAAGCAAGACAGCCTACATGGAATGCTATTGGAAACATTACCATCATCTCCAAGGAACCCAAATATTCAGAAGTAGTGTCTTACGTCTCACACGGAGTCTTTCACTAGACACAGATGTTTTTACTTCCTGGGTGACAGGGTTGTAGGCTGCACATTTGTAAGTTCCTTCATCATCCTGGCTGGCATTGACTATCTGAAGATTCCCAGATGGCATGATCAAGTAGTTGTCTATTAAGATAAAGAAAGAAATTAGTCAGAACTATTTTCTGAGAAAAGAAACATTTCTACTGTGCAAGTTCTACCATGTTATGGATAGAAAATGAATTTTTTTGGCTGAACTTGCACAACATACTTAACTGAGTCATTCCTAGGTCAAACATATATTCTTGTTTGATATAAGATGGTGGCTATATAAATGTAATCAATCAATCCAAAAAGCTAGTTAATGCAGAAACAGACCATTCTTTTATCCCAAAATAGTATAGATCAACTTCTAATCAGAGTACTTTCCCTGGATCAGGCCATGTTGTGCAAACCAGGATTTTATTTAATATTATTATTTGATTTTGGCTCCACCTGACTTTAAACAACCCTAGTAGTCCTCTATTGCCCAATCAATCTTCCCAAGTGCTTCATAACAAAAGTCTCTATACCAATACCAATACTTTAATGGCCAAGTATAAAACATACACAAGGAATTTATCTTCGGTGATAACAGCAAAATCAACGATGCGTTTGGATAAGAGCAAAAAAAAGATCACATGGTATTCAGCAAAGCAATGGCATGAGGGAAAAAACTATTCTGATGTCTGGATGTTTTAACATAAGGAGCTCTATGGCGCCGTCCTGAAGGAAGAAGTTGGAACAGATTGTACCCAGGATGAGAAGAGTCTGCAGATATCCTCTCTGCCCTCCTTTTGACCCTCACAGTATATAGTTCCTCTACAGAAGGCAGATGGATTGCAATGATCCTTTCTGCAGACTTAACTATTCATTGGAGTCTGAGTCTGTCCTGTTTGGTTGCAGAACCAAACCAGACAGTTATAGAGGAGCAGATAACAGACTCAATGATTCCCCTATAAAACTGCACCAAGAGCTCCTGGGATAATTTAAACTTCCTAAGTTGCCGCAGGAAAAACATGAATGCCTGGATTGGCATTCATATAACACTTTACAAACCCTGACCATGCCTGTTCCTTGCCTAGCTAATGGGGAAGGAAGGGGGCACTGAAGAAATGAGGCTTTGTTTCATGAAGGTTCACAACACAAAGGCTCATGAGATAAAGACAGGACTACTGATGTAGTTCTGTATTCTCCAAAATACACCAAAATACACCAAAATACACCAAAATGGTGGTCACTGACTGATTAGGGTAATTCTATGTTGCCAGATCCAGATCCAACAGGAAGGATCTATGAATAGGTTAGCAGTTCCAATATAAGGGAATATGTGTACCTCAGGGTTGCACTGTGGAGTCCTTGGGGTTCTCTGAGCCTGGTTGTTTTCTTGCAAATGTTTTGTTACCCAGCTAGGTAATATCTTCAGTACAGTAACCCCAAGGGCTCCACAGGTTAGCAGTTGTCAGGGTTTAAATATGTTGTGACAATGTACATTGTCATATTAAAAGTAGATTTTAACCAAGTTTGTTAGGAAGAGAAAAAAATAGCGAACAGTTGGAAGAGAATAAAAATAAATGAAGTTTAAAAAAGGAACAGTTGCAGTCAGACATTTGTCTAGTGTTGGATATGATTCAAATCTATGTTTGTTTAATCAGGCTTAAATTCCAATGTATATAACGAAAGTTACTCCACAGTACAGGTAGTTCTCAGGTTACAACTATTTGTTCAGCAACCGTTCAAAGTTACAACAGTGCTGAATGAGTCATACTTATGACTGGTCCTTGGAGTTCTGGCTGTCACAGCATCCCCACGGTCATGTGATCACAATTTGGGAGCTTGGCACCCAGCTCGCAATTATGTTGCTGCAGCATCCTGTGGTCATGGGATCATGATTTGTGACCTTCCCTGCTGGCTTCCTACAAGCAAAGTCAATGGCTAAGCCGGCAGGAAGTCCGAAGTAATGGTCACGTGAGGACCTTTCTTAAGGACCTGTGTGGTCCTCGCTTAACAATGGCAAGCAGGATTACCATAGTTGCTGTTGCTAAGTGGTGCAGTCACATGACATTGCATTTTATGATCACATTGCTTAGCAATGGCAATTCCCATCCCAATTGCCATTGTAAGCTGAGGACTACCTGTAAATGTCTTTAGGATTGCAGCTGAAGACCTAAATTCAAAGCAAGCTCTTTAGTTGATATAAAAAATTGCAGCAAAAATTCTTTGAATTAATTCTTAACTTGAAAATCTCAAGAAAACAACAAGCAGAGAAATATGGCTTAGAACTGAACACTGCAGTCTATCTCAAATTAAATTATCCTTATTTTAAAACGGACTATAGTGGAGCAATTCTTATGCTATTGTGGTAGTGTATAACTTTTGCCTCAAAGATAACTAAAAGGAAAAGAAAATGGGGAAAAATGCACAGAAACTTCCACTTTGAACTCCATAAAGTAAGAAGGTTTAGAAGGTTTATCTAATGTACAGGTAATGTACAACCACTTGCAAATTTGGGACATTGCATGTGCTTTTTGAAAAACAGTGTTGTTAGGGTATCTACATACATTTTTAATTGGAATTATATTGATCTTTCCACCAGCCCTTGTATCTGGCTGTGTGCAATGTATTTGTGCAGTTCAGCCAAAAAGTGATTGGAACAGCTGTCATATTCCCAACCTCAATATTTTCATATACACTTATGTCCAACCAAAATATTCCCTTCCATTACCTGATATATCTGCTGTAGATTGGTGGAATGGAAGAAAACTTGGCTTAAAAATGACTCAATAAATAATCACAATTATCTAACATCTCTAAGATTCCTTATGCCTTCCCTTAACACCAGACATATGTATGATATGATCCAGTCATTCCCAAAGTTCTCTGGCAGTCAAATCTACTTTTTATAAGCTATATTTAACATCATGAGAATGTGATGAACATAACAATAAAGTTATGAAATTGCTATAGACAAAAATGTGTAGCCACAGAGTCTTGGGTATAACATCTAGGATATCCTTTTAAGACCTCAGAACAACTGCACAGATAAACAAGAAAACATAAGGAGATGTTAAAATTTATTAGCAGATAAGAACAGAACAATCTTCCCTAATTTGGATGCCTTCTAAATGTGTAGGCTGCCAGAATTCATATACACTTATGTCCAACCAAAATATTCCCTCCCATTACCTGATATATCTGCTGTAGATTGGTGGAATGGAAGAAAACCTGGCTTAAAAATAAATAATCACAATTATCTAACATCTCTTAAGATTCCTTATGCCTTCCCTTAACACCAGACATATATATGATATGATCCAGTCACTGCTTAGAATTCTGAAAACTGAAAACCACTTATTTGCAGTTTGCCTGGGCTGAAATAGGACAAAACAAAAAAGGTTAATTCAGTTGCTTCTCTTTCCACCATCAATCACAGCTCACCTCTAGAGGCCTCCAGCCATTCTTGCTTCACACTGTAGCGAACCTGGGCTTTTGGATGGCTTTCAGGAAGGTCACATGCAATCACAGCTGTATTTCCCTCGTCAACTTCTATTACATGCTGACCATCATATTTAAAGTCTTTGAGTTCTATTAAAATTATAGTAACAAGTTAGTATATCAATTAATAGTTTACATCTAATAGTAGTAATATGTTTATTTGCTATGCACTTATACATAAGTGCAGTACAAGCAAAGCAATAAAAATATAACAGTACAGACCAGTATCAGTAGTAGAACAATGTAATCATTATAAAACATTTACTAATAGCAGCACAACCATAATTTGAAATGATCAGATGGAGTTATATTTTTGATTCAAGGCTAGCCAGTTAAAATATAAATCCAAGAGTTACGTCAGGCTTTTGGGCTTCTTTGGACACACACCCTGCAAAAAAGGAAAACACACACACACACATTACATGCCTTCAGGTGTAGAGAGAGCAATGTAAGATGGTCCAAATGGGCATTTTGCCCCTCAAGTTCAAAGTATTAAAATGATCCTGATACGAACATAACAAAAATTTGGTCAAACCAAAAGCTCACAGTCTTGCACTCTGAATAACAAATCAGCTGACTAGATGTATCTGAAAAGATTGCAAGCAAAACATAGTGCTGTCTTTGATTCTGGGTGTAGCATGCAGCCTTCAAAAAGAGCACCTATTGCTTGCAAGAAGAGAACTCTATTCTGTACCTTATACAGTAGGTGCCAACCCAAAAATTTGTTAAGACAGCTACCTCAAATAATTTGGCCCTGAAAGGTGCTTTGTCAAACTTCAACCAAACTTGCGACACTTTATGCACTAAGTTTAAAATTTAGTCTCAATATCACTAATGATTTTTTTCAGCTTATTGGAGTATAACCAAATTATAGAATTAGAAGGAACAACAAGGCGTTCTAAAAGTAGGACAAATGAATATTACGGCAAGTATTGCTGTTACTGTACTGTGCCATTCTTTAAAATGCAGATTCACTTCAACCTAAAGACTGCCATTTTGCAACGAATTTTTTAAAACATACCTAACTACTACATTCATTACAATATTATATCATTATGCTTTTCCAAAAGAATTTTATTAATTTAGGAGTAAGAGGAGATTTTAAACTATGACACAAATGCCTAGTAATATGTATAGAAGACTGCAAAAAAACAAAGCAATGTAACTATAATTTTTGAATAAACATCCCCAAATATATACTTAATTTAATCCAGGGAATCTTTAAAGACATTTGCCTAGACATATTGTTCCAATAAAACAGATACATATTTTTGGAGACAGCAAAATGCAGTGATATATGTAGTGATTATGCTTTAATGGCCTTGATTGGTACATTTTTTGTTTAGAAAACTTTAGTGGAACATCTTTTTCTAGGAATTGATAAACTAGAGTATGCAAAGCATTTTGAAAAAATGACTTGTTTTGGGTACAAAACAGGATATTTCATACATTTTTAAAACAGTTTTAGCTAAAGCTTCAAATGTTGAAAACAGGATGTTTTGCACTTAGGGTAAGACGTTTCATAAAATCTGGCACTTGAAATGTTTCATGATAAAGGCAAAGCTCTATCATAAATCATGACTGTAGTGACAATATATGCTCCAGTGAAGTAGGTTAGGAGGATCTTAAAAATCTGATTTTTCACTTTTCACATAACTTTTAAAGAATTAATATCTATTAGTAGATTTCAACAATATTCCTTGTGGAGTTGTCTTCCACAATAGCCAAGTCTTTGATAAAGTCTCACTAGCCCACATTGGTTTGTCTGGATAACAGCACTTATCTGAATACGAATAAAACCAAGAAAAAAGAGGCTATTCCTGTGTGAGGGTCAATTGTTTCCTGTACTGGCCTTCTTCTGATGTCTGTGTGGAATTTTTAGGTTCTATCCAAATTCCCAGATCTTTGCCTGCAGCTGTAGGGTTTATGCGTACAAGCATGTGCATAAAAAACTGAACATTAATCTGAAGATTAGATTATAGTTTTTTGGTTGAGAGTTGCCATATGCTAGTTATATGTTTAGAAGGGGAGAATGCAAGTTCAAAAAAGTTTGAGAAACAATGCTATAAACAGAACTTCGTGCAAAAGGACTGTTTCTCCATGTCCCAATTTGAAATCATAGGATTACCAGCTTCAAAGCCTGAGTGGGGCACTTTATATTTAAGCATTAGTTACACTGAAAGAGAAATTCTGTTATCAGTTCCTTACTGTAGCACTGTGAAAATAAAAACTCATCCAATATTATTTTAGGTTACCGTTTCTAAATCACAACTTCTCATCTCCGATCTATATTCTGAAAACAAAGAATTCCTCCCAAAATTTAGACAATTTTAAAATCAGTAGTTTCTCCTTGTTTTTATAGTTGAAGAATCTGGAACATTTGCTTGGAAATTTTATAACACTGCATTAGACTCCCTTCATATGCCCTGGAAAAGTAAGAAGGTGTTACTATCCCAAGTTGGACTAGCTCAGGGCAAGTATTTAGGGAGTTTGGACAGCAGAAACCAGAAGAGACTGCAAACTAGGAATTATAGCCAAGTCTCTATTGGCAGAATGGGAGAGTGGAAAAATATGTTTTCATTCTCTGGGATTTATATCAGCTCTCCAACAGTAAAAGACAGATCTGGCTCCAAGGTTCTCCCACCCACGCTCATGGAAAAGTGACATGAAATTTCTCAAACAGGCTAATTAAAGCAAGATTGCTTCAAAAACATTTTAAAATAAAAAACAGCTCCCTTGGCAGCATAGCAAAAAGCCTTCCAAAATGTAAAACGTATTAGCTGTCAGGAGACTATTTCAGTGCTAGTGCCTGGATTCAAGAAAAGAGGGAGGGGAAAGGCTTAACAAAGACAAAAAAATGATTTGCAGCAAACATGTTTAATACTTTAGGAATGTCTTGGCATCATACAACCAAAAATAATTAATAAATGCAAAACAAGAGAAGATGTTACGGGTAAACTTCAGTTAAAGTAATTAATCCTTTAAAGACAAATTTAGGAGGGAGAGCTATGTTTCCATGGGATACTGCAGATAGATTAAAGTTAATTTTTCTCTTGCAAGATCTCTATAGAACTTTCCATTCCTCCAAATGGGAAAATTGTGTTTGAGAAGAGAAGGGTGCTAGAATTATTCTCTCATTTTCCTCTTTTCATGACATTAACTATTAAAGAAGGATAAGAAAAGAGAGTAAAAAAGTAATGATATAGCTTGGCTGCTCACAGCACATATTTCTCCGATCAACAACATGTGAGTTGGAATCAGAAAAAAATAATGCGCATCCTGGTGGTCCAAATTCATCACAGCAGTAGTTGAACCCTACAACTATTGTGAAGGCTTCAGAATTACTGGCAAAAAAAGTGTATGTCCACAAAAAATAGACCAATTTCTTTTCTTTTCTTTTTTTAAGCATTTGAACCCATGAGCAAAGAGAACAGTTCCACAGTTTTGCAATCCAATTTCTTAACAACTTTCTCAGAAGAAAAATTACATTTTTTTGCACTTAGAAGACATTTGTGGGTCTAGAGAGAGAAAATGTAGTTTAACAATAAAATAGTATTACAAGTAAAAAATAACTCCTGGAATATAATCATGTCTCTGCTCTCCCTTCCCTTTCCAAGTAGCTCATCAGTACAATAGCAGTGGTTTTTTGTCAGGTCCATAGGAAGATATTTGGCTAAGCCACTAAGCATACAAAAAGACCCTAAACAAGTTTAAAGGAATCCTAGCATAATTCAGATCCCAAAGAAAACCATCTGGAGAGGCATCACAGATTACTAATTTTAAAGGTAAACTGCTTTTTCAGAAGCAGCAGCACATGAGGCAGCCTTTAAATCACAGAATTGGAAAGAGCCAATTAGGTCACTGAGTCTTATCTCTTGCTCCATGCAGGAATCCAAATTAAAGCATACACAACAGATGGATGTCTAGCCTTTACCTGCACACATCCAGTAAAAGGAAACCTACCACCTATCTGGGTAATTGGTTCTACAGTTGGATGCTGTTCATAGTTTGGACATTTTTCTGATCATACAATTGGAATCAGCTTTCCTATTATTGAAATCCATTATTCTATGACCTGACTCCTGGGATAAGAGAAAACATACATCACATCTTTCCAGGTATCTGAAGAGTGCTACCATATTCTGCTCAACAGCAATATCTGTAAGAAACCACAAAAGCTGCAATTACTTACTTTAGTCACATCTGACACAAGTATGCAAGTCACAGCATTTGCGTGATCATCACATAGGAATTGTTATTTGCTCCCCTTTGCCATCTCATGGCACTCACAGCCCTCAGCCTTCTCTTCTCAAAGCTAAATGTTCCCAGTTTCTTCAATCTTTCCTTATATGACTTAGTTTATAATCCCTGATCATCCTCATTGCCCTTCTCTAACCCTGTTCCAGTTTCTCTGAATCCTTCTTAGCATGTGGTGTCCAAACTGGATACAATCCTCAATATGCAGTCTGACCTCTACTGTTCTGCTGTTTTCCTGGCTTTCAGCCACATCTCTGAAAGTAAGATGTAATTCCATACTGAACCAGAAAAAACAACAATTTTTTTGGACTGAACCCAGTTTTTCACCTCACATGTGAAACCTGAATGGTAGGAGATGCACCTGCTTGCAATTTCTGCTACCTATTGATAAAAAAACATCACTTGCCAATAAATGCCTTCACTTTTTATCTTGGCAAAGAGCCTAAAATTTAGGACAGCCCAAAGGAAATGGTATGAGATTGCATAGATCTCAAACAGGAATGCACAATATAGTGCCTGTAAGCATTAATGCCTTCGACATCAGTTTTAGTCTTCATTTATTCTAAAGATTCTTTTTAATTAAAAAAAAATGCAATGCTGCAAAGTAAAGCACCAGCTTGCGATAATATTTGTTTAAAGGAATGCTTCGGAGTTTCACAAAGCCCCAGTGTCATCTTTAAAAATAAGAATAATAAGGACTACAGCCCAGTGCTTTGCTCAGAAGTGTTTCAGCAGCTTGGATAGCAGAGATCATCCTGAGGGGCAAAAGTGGGTGACAGGTAGCAATCCTGTCCACTTTTCTCTTCTGATAAATATTTTATGACTATGTCTATCATGATAGCTTTTTGTGAATAGGAAACATCTTAAAGACAGCCATTTTATGAGACTAATTTTGATATGAATGTCACAACTGCAACCAGTGACTACTGGTTTAAAAAGCTGCCATCCCTGAATAGTTCTGACTTGAAAGAAAGTGGACCACAGCAAAGAAAACATGACAACTTTTGCATGAGTTTCAGAAACCAATAGTCCAGAACCATATAGGAGGCATTCTTAAACTGGTATGTCACTGGAAATGGCAGGAATGGAATTTCTTTTCAATTCCAGTTAATTTACACTGGCACTGTTCATTCATCTCACTAAAAATATGTGGGTTTTTTTTTTCAAATTTCTTTCTAATTTGCTTTATTTCATGAGGGACTCAACTCTTAAGAGTGAAAAGTAACATCAGATGGGAGAACGTGAACTAGACTGAGAAAACCTCTCCTAAAGAAATACATTATAAAGTCAACAGATTTCTAAATATATCACAACACTGAGAACAGTAAAGGGTCACTTTGGAAAGGTAAAGCTTACAAGAATGGGAACTGAGAAAAATTTAAGAGCGGGATATGACATATTCCACTATAATCTCCATCTAAACAGCATTTAAACAGTATGGGGGAGCTTTCTACCTGTCTTCCATTAAATTTTGTCTCAGTTGTTGATGGTCTTCACATAGGTAGATCTCAGGTTGAAATGGCTAAAAGGTTTTGGTATAGGATATTTATTTGTAAGTAATCATGATACTAACCGAAACAGGAAGCCTGAAGAAAGAGATACTTCCTATTGCACCTTTTTAAACCTTCCACTGCTGTTTTGGCCTAAGAGTTCTTGTACAACAGTACTGATTCTATAACTTTTGTAGGCTAACTACAATTGCACAGAGATCAGTCTGTGGACTGTAGATGACCATTATCTTGATATACCATAAAATACTGTGACTGGAGGCCAGTCCTGATATTTGCATATTTCTCTTATACCTCCACCCAGTTATTTTTGCCCTGCTCTGCTGAAGTGTTAAGTATTCAAACTAACACCATCAGAGTACATAATTTTTCTTGTATTCACACATACATACTAAATGAAAAAACAGTTATATAGCCAGAGTTATGTCATACATATTACTTCACCTTGCATATGCACCTCTTCATTCTACACTGAAAATACTCGATTTATCATAGCATCTACTTGATAAGAATAACACACCTTTGTTTTGATTTCCAGCTCTCCACATTATAATTCTATTCTGAAAACTCTTAGAGGATGAAAATGGCTTTTCAACATGGAGCCAAAACCTGCATCAAGGGACTGATTAGAGGCCCTGACAGAAGCAAAATGAAGAATGAGGCATTTTGTTGTCATTGAAAAGACAGCTGCAAAAATACATAGGTCCCCAAAGATATCCCAAAGTAAGGGTCACTGCCCATTGGTATTTCGCAAAAGAAAAAAAAAGCTTAAGTTGAATGTTGCTTTGCAGGTATGCTTTTGAATCTGAGCATCAGAACACAGAACCACACTATCTTATTGTAACTCTGTACATAATTAATAACAATAGACGATGGGTGATTACAACTGTAATATTTTAGGGTAGCATTAAAGACAGCTGGCAACATTTTTTAACCATACCAATACAATTGTATGTTCCCTTGGTATGAGTTACAGTGGTTTATTGTCTTCAAAATCAGCTGTTCTTACTTATGCTATAAGTGGCCTGTTTTAAGTATATTGATAAATATGTTAATTTTATATTTACTGAATTCATTTAAGTTTTACCATACATTTCTTGCCTGAACTTGTATTAATTTCAGGCAGTTTTGAGATGCAACAGCTTTCAAGAAATATTTGAAATGGGGTTTTCCTATGCTAGTTAGCCAAAGGCAATAAAATATATCTCGGGAAAGAGGAATATTACTGAAGAATCCTTATATAATTTTTACTTCAACAAATATTTATCATATATATATTGAATACACTGAGTAACATAATTTCTCTGAGTAGATTATGAAACTATTAAAAGAATTTTAAAATAACAATAGAAACTCTAATATACATAATAAAAATACACTAAATATATAAACCACAATTCCAGTATAAAGCAGGCACTTAAAATTCCAAAATTTATTTTAAAAATTTGGAATGAAAATAAAGATTATGACAGCAAGATAGTGGCATAGGTGCTATCTGTATTGTTTGAGGAAGAGGGTCATCAGCAAGGACACCTGGAGAAAGGTCTCCAAAGATCACTGAAGGAGTCAAATTGATAGATTCATAGCTACAGTTTGTACAGTTTGAAAGCTTTCATTCATTTCATTTTGGTCAAAGACTGAAAAATACTGAGACTTAATTATGAATACTTCCATGGATTAGACTCTGTGCCAGACTGAAGGCAACTCTGCACCTCTGTGCAACTGGCTAAGAGTTTAACTAGCTCCAGTCTAAATATTAGGCAATGGGAGGGAGGATACAATGGAGAAAAGGAAGGTAGTGTAGAGAGAAGTAGAGACAGTGAAGGAATGCAAAAGCTGTTAACAGATAAGAGAGGTAGGAAACAAAATGTGAGCCCTAGGAAAGAACTAAATATAAGAACGAGACCCAAAAGAAACCTACCTTGATTCTGTGTGGCCTGAGAGAAGACAAAGGGAAATTCTAGCATCTTTCAAGATTCTGTTGCAATGCCCTGCAACCAATTCCAACAGTCCTTGGGGTTTTCTGTATCCTGACCTGGACTACCTTAAAGGGCTAACATCAGTCTTGAAAGCCTCCCTACTCTCAAAGAGGCATCAAATCTTGCCTTTGATCCTGGAGGTGGCATCACATCCTCAGGGCACCCCACTGTCTGCAAAACAACTTGCTGGCTGTTGCAGCAACAACGACAAATGGAGTTACAAATATCAAACTTGTACAATGCCAAGGCACAACTAACACAGCAGTTGGGAACAAGGCTTGTATCAGCCAGGAGCAGCTCAGCAGCCTGCAGTCCAACCAATATTTCTTTGCTTTCATGGGAGTTTGCTGGAAATGTTTAGAGGAGCTCAGGATCAATTTCTCAGTGTGAACTCTTTATGGCAAGTCAGCTTGAGTTTTCTGAAAGAAAGGGCAGTCAAATGTGCTGCTCATTGAGGGCAATGATGAGTTATTGGATTATTCATGCAAAGATTTAGAATTGCATTTCGGGATATGGTTAGGAGAGCAATGGAAAACTGAGCAATTTGGGAGCTGAAACAAGGCAGCCAAAGAGTTTGTCAGTACATACTGGATTTTCCGTTATATGCCAGAGATGTGGGGTGGAATTACCTTGCTCTGACTGACCAGTTTTGAGGCTTTGCTGATGAATTGAGAGATGATTTAATGAAACAAGGCACACTAGAAAATTTGGAAGAACTGTGTCAATGTTGCATGTTAATCAATGGGTGATTGGAAGAGCTGAGGCCTCTCTTCCCCTCTGCCCACCACATGGCCTCCTTAGATGCCTGCACCAGAAACCCCAAGCAAATAGGTGCAGAAAAAGATTCCTGTCAACAGCAGAGAAGAGACTTAGGTTTATATATATAATGTGGAGCCCCAGGACACCTAGCCAAGACTTGCACACTAAAGTTCAGACCTCTGAGTCAGCTACAAATTGCTGTACCTATGAAACTGCAGGTTACATAGTAAGCAAGTGCCCAAATCACTTCAAAGCCTCGTCTTTGGGAAACTTCACAATCTCCCCTCCCAAGAGCCCTCAGACAATTAAAAAGAGCTCAGGTAGCTGACATCAGGCAAGTGTATTTCATTATCCTTGTTACTCTTCATTCAATCTCTGGTTTTCAAATACCACTCTCTGCTCTTCTAGTGCATTAGCCAATTTCATAGATGAGACACAGTGCAATTGCTTATATTGCCTACATAGTAATTAGAGAAACCTATCCTTGTGGAAATGATTTACAGGCAAGTGCTCTGAGCTGGTCTTGTTTTGCAGCACACAACACCTCTGAAACTTACAATAAATGGTCATACAGAATTCTTGACACTCTATGTCACAGCTTCTTTACATGTTCCCATTGTTCTGGACATTGACTGGCTGCAAGCCCATAATTCAGATGTATACTGAGAGTGAGGAACAATTTCTTTTCCATCTCAAAGGTGTCAGTGGCACCATTTGCAACTTTCCACACTTTCATCCTTCTGCTCAGTTCTCTGAATTTTCTTCTTGCCAGAAAAGTATGCAGAGTTTGCTGATGTTTTTAGGGAGAAGGAAGCAACTACATTGCCTCCTTATCGAACATGTGACTATACCATCAACTTGAAGGTGGGAGCCCAGATTCCACCATCTATTTAAGAGTTACCGATGTTAAAAGAATTTCTCCATGATAATCTGAATAAAGGTTTTATTTGTCCTTCTAAACCTCCAGCATCTCCCCTCACATTTTTCAGCCCTAAGGAGGTTAATTCTGTCAGGACTTCTAAACAGTGTAACCATTAAATTGTGCATACAATTTAATCAGAATGAATGAGGGCCGTGAATACTTAACTGCCTTTGATACCATAATGTTTAATATTCAAGTGATGCCTTTTGAATTGGTTAATTGCAGCATGGTCCACTCCAGGTTCATGAATGAAATATTTTTTTAATATTTTGGATAAATATGACATACTGGTTTTTTTTTACCCAGAAGACCCACCTTTGCACAAAACCCCTGTTAGAAGTGTCTTAGAGCAACTCCGCAAAGAGAAAAAGCAAGCCATAGCCAGGTAGGCTAAACAATTACTGTTTTTCCAAATTAAAAAACCACTGACTACTAGGGAGGCCCATAAGCAAAACAACTGTATTAAGAGGCAAAGCAAGCAGCAGTTTCTACATCTCTCTTAAATGGAAACCATGTTTTCCAAAACTTAATCTAGCTGCAGAGCTCAGTCCAAATCCCCCAAAGGCTTCAATCCAAGTGTGGGCCTCTCCCACGGAGCCTTAGAGCTGCTCTTTCACTCTGTTCTGTTTCTCCTTTTCTATCCCAGCCCAGCCTAAACATTTCATTTCTGATTAATATTTTGATAGCAAGCCAATGTTTTTTGGCATTGCAACAAAACCAGTCCCCATTTTACAAACATATCTCCTTCAAACTTTTTAAAGCAAATCTTTCTGTACTCCCACTTTATCCTCTGTTACCCTAATGAGCTCCTCCTATTTCTAACTGAGACAGACTATATGGGTATTTTGTCAACTCACTAATGCAGGTAACAGCATTTATCCTACAGGTCTGTTCTCTCAGAACTCTTGACTCTTGAACAATGTCCATAACCCAATTTGATTACATAATTTACTCAATAGGAGGCACATCCTAATTTGGAAGTGTTGATGTGAGCTAAACTCTAGGGTGCCTTCTTGCCTTCTTCATCACAGACAGGTGTTTTCATCAAATCCTAAAACTGGAAGAAGACATTTAGGTCATCAAATTCAACACCTTGCTCAGTACAGGAGCTGCCCATGTTAGGAACTTTTTCCTAATATTCAAACTGGAATCTGTCTTCCAATAAATTATTATTGTTATATTACTATTTGTACTGAAATGATTCTTATGGTCAAACTGATAAACATCTCTGACAGAGGCCATACTTTGGCATGAATATCAATCCAGCAGAAGGATAGAATTCAAATGCCTCCTCCGTGTACAAGAGATACCCATTTCATCTAATTTGAGCAGTATAACTATGCTCCCTTGCAGAGGCAAAGTGATGTAGTTTGAGAGGAAAAAAATCAAAGCTACTTACTGGCTAATGTTACCATGGCAGGAACACTGGCAACAACACCTTCAGACATGCGGGCTATGCACTGGTATCGACCCACTGTGTAATTGTTTAAGGCAGCAATGGTGAGTAGTCTTTGATCAATATGGATCCCCAGAATATCATCTGACTGAAGCAGCTCCTTTCCATTCAGTCTCCAGGTAACATTGACTCCCAAAGGCTCAACCACACATCCCAGAGTCACCAAACCACCATGCTTCTGGACAATAGAATCAGGTTGGACAGAAACATGTAGAGACTGACCTGCAAAGAAAGACAGCCCCAAAATTTTCATAAATCCTGGTAGGAGGCCAGTTTCTTCCACTTTAAATACTTTGACTTAACTACCTTATATACACGAAATTACAAGTTTAAGGCTTAAGGCATTCAAGAGCTAGTTACCTCTTGGCAAGAAAATGTGAATGTATTCTATTTAAATACTATACTTACAGATATATATGATCCTAATCGAAACAAGACTGTAATGCTGAATGTCTCTGCAAGTAAATAATGGTATGTTCAGCTACCTCCTGCCCCATTGTTCTGTCTCTCTGTCCTAACCTAACCAACCATCTTTGCAATCCCCATTTGACAATCAGAATGATAGTACTTTTGAATTAGATAAATGTCTTTGGTTGCTCATCCAGGAATTCATTCAATGATTAATGTAACCAACTTAATCATACATGGTCAGGGTGGTCAAATTATTGAAAGTTGATAAAAATGATGACTAAGAAATAGGCAATGTAAGCAGTGGTAGGAACTCATAAATATAAAAATATAAAACTTTGGTTCTTTAAAAATTGCAAATAAAATATTGTAAATAAAATCAAGGATCTGAAAATGCATCAGCTACGTAGATAAAAAGTAGGGGAAACAAATTACTCACCCAAATTTGTAATGCAGTTAGCAGATGCCAAAAGCAAACAAGCAATAGCAGTCATGGATCTTTTCCCCTCTGATATCATTGTCATCCCACGCAGAGGAATATGGAGCAAAAAATACCAACCGGAGTTCCCATAAGCTAACCCAGAGCACTTAAGAATGGAAATTCAACTTCATGGATCAACCTGAATAACAACAGAAGGGAGAAAATAAAGCAGTATATTATATAAAATGTAGGAGAATAGCATTGCTGATCTATATCCCTATGTGCCCATACAAATTGGGTGTGGTCTTCCAGGGTCCTTCGAAAATGTGCTTTGAAATATGATTTGGAATATAATGAAAGGAAACAGTAGTTAAGAATGAATAATAAACTACATGTATTTAATTCAATCATTATAAATATAATGTGATAATTACATATAGGTCAAATTTCATTTTTGTTCTACCTCACCCACTTCTTTGACCTTTCTCTTCTGCTTTTTGAAGTGTAGCATCCAACATGTCATATAAAGACACACCACTGCTCCATCAGATCTCTACTAAGAACATAAGGATGTTATGCTTCAATGTTTCTTTAAGTGGCCAACCAAGTGTCTTTGGGATGCCTACGAGCCAGAGGTGGAAATTTATTCAATTTCTCTGAACTCACCTTATCCTGCTTGAATGCCTCTTTTACTCTTTTGTTGTCTAACTGCTTCCCTGTCTGTTGTGGGGGAATGTCAGAAGAAATACAGAATTGAATTTAGTGGGATTGTAAGTGGTAAAATAAGATGGACATGATCTAGAATGAGTGTGTGATGAGGAAGACTGAATAAAAATATGATGAACCAGTATAAAAGAGGTACAGTGAGGTGGTTTGGTCTTAGAAAGAATGAGGAAAGATCTGACTGCAAAGTAAATAAATGAAGGAAAACTGAACGAGGAGGAGGAGAAAGGCCAAGAAAGTTCTAATTGGATGGAGTTGATGAGATCTTAAAAACAGCTCAGAAATTTAAAGAATAAAGTCAAGACCTGAGCTGGTGTATCAATGAGATGGAAGCAAAGATGGTTTGAAGAACAGAAAAGTATGGAAAGGCATAGTGAATGGTTCTGGTGTAAAGTAGTTCTAGTTAAATTTCCTTTTCTCTTCCTCTATCTCCTGCTTTTAATTTCTTTTGCATAATGTTGCTTACCCTGAAACAGAATAGCATGATGGATACTTATATATGTAAGTATGTATGTAATAAACATTTGTTAAATCAACGAAGTACTACTATAGCTATTTCCAGATATTTAAGAATTATACAATGCAGTGGTATGAGATATTTGGAAAATACATTTTGGCACCTTTTTTGTTTTGAGCATTCTAAGTTATAATTCAGCTTTGATCACTAATAGTAAATATGGTATTATTCCTGACTTCTGCTTATTTATTTAAGTCTTCTTTAATCAACTTTATCCTATATGCCCTGCTCTTAGCAATTTTCTAAAAATCAGTCCAGTGCTATCTAAAAAAATATTCACTTTTCCTCATATTATTTCACAATATGGATAGTAGATATGAACCATGTATTTAATACTTGTAAAATATAAAGCCTATGTATCACAAATGAAATATCCCAGTGAACAAATATGTTAATAAGGATATTTTCAGACTATAAATAAGAACATGTCTAATCAAGCAGAGTATAACAATGTTTGCCAAGTTTTGTTACCTTTTTATTTTGCTGTGGTTATAAAAAATATTTTGGTTTAAACAGAAAGACAAATGAAAATATTTCCTCAGCCCTTGGGCTCTTTTTTATACAGAGAGAAGGAAGGAAAAAAAAAATAGAATCTTGGAGAGAAAAGTACTTGAAATTAAAGGGACCAGAAAAGAGTGACCTAAGGAAAGCCAAATACTAAATCAGCCTTTTCCAACAGCAGCACCCTTAGTGACAGTCAGTGATGAGCATGGCCAGGCAATGTCCCATCCCTTTTTAACATACTACATGCATGTAAAAAGGTGTGGGGCTTTGCTCACCCAGACATGCCCAGAATATTGAAGTCAGTGACTATTCCTGCAGATGTTCTTGTTTCTCTTACCAGGTACTCTACCAGGTATGTTGAACTACTATTCTCATAAATCCTACGCAGCTACTGGAATAGGCCACATTAAACAGACAACCACAGTTTGTTTGTTTACCAGTGTACATACCAAACTAAAATCTGATTGACATGTACTGGATTTAACTAAGTTAATAAAATATATATCTAATTAAAATAATTGGGGCAAGTAGCTGCAATTTAAATCCCACTTATATCAACAAATATACAACACCAATAAATTGCATATTTACTCAGATGTAAGTTGAACTCTTCATTGGAACTTATTCCTAGTAAATATCCAAAGGCTGGTAATCTTAGTTTCAATCCAATATATTTTTTTCTTGATATCTCACTGTATTGATTACCATGTAACAAAACCCAGCCATACTCCTTCCTGAGATTTTAACTTTCCCACCCCTTTAACATGAGTTTGTTTATTTTTATTTATTTATTGATATATCACATTTATATAGCCGCCCACCTCACACAAAACGACTCTAGGTGGCATACAAGAATTGAATAAAACAACAAATAGATAAAAACAGTCATTATAAAAGATTTAAAAAGTGATTATTAAAATGCAACATTATCAAAAAGCTTTGAAATTTTAAATTTTAAAGTATACCAATGCCATGGAGACAGCAGAATATCAATCATAGTGGAGCCATCTAAGAATGTCTCCAGTTCCCAAAGACTCCCAAAGTTCTGAGGTATCTGGGTATAGCTATTTTCCAAATTTCCACTTGAGGTGACAGTTAAGTTGCCATTACCTTAACGAGGATTTCGAATGGGGCAGAAAAAGAGATCCCTCTACTTAAACTAAATAAACGGCCAGTTTTTCCATTTAATCAGGAATATCAGGTCAAGTGGCTTAGTGTGTGTGGTGCTAGTATAAACCTTGAAGTAAAAAAACAATATAAGGATCTTAATGTTTAATAAATCCAGCAAATTAAGTACTCACCACATTCTAAAAGAACTACACTGATATCCAAAAACAATTCATCAACCAGCAAATAAAATAATGAAGAAACAGAGTCAGAAAATACAAATTATGGTAAAACCACTACAATTATAATATACCATTGAATATGAATTTACATCTTGAACTCAGAAGGAGGTTCCAACATTGAATTGGTATTCTAAAGGATGCCAATGGATAGATAGTAACTGGTTCAAAGAAGATCAAACAAAGATTGAAGGCATATACTGAAATACTGTAAAGATGTCAACATCCAAGATACCTTAGTAGATATTTGCTAAGAAGACTTAACAGAATATACAAATTATCATACAATATCCTTAATTTCACATATTAGCAAAATGTTTAGGATCATCCAAAGCAGATTAGAGCCGTACATGGAAAAGGAGATGCCAGATATTCAAGCTAGCTTTATAAAAGGACAAGGAACACAAGAGATTACTGCTGATGCATGCTAGGTAACTGAAAAAGCCAAAGGATACTAAAAAGTCAGTATGTGCTTCATTGATCATAGAAACAGCTTTGATTGTGTTGATCATGTCAAGCTGTGGAATGTGCTTAAAAAAATGGGAATCCCAGAATATTTCATTGTCCTCATATGAAACCTATATGAAGGTCAGGAAACCACAGTATGGACAGAACATAATGAAACAGATTGGCTCCAGATTGGCAAAGGAGTGAGACAAGGCTGTATTCTCTGCCCTTATTTATTCAACCTATATGCTGAATTGGAAGAAGATGAGTACAATTTTAAAACTGGAGGAAAAAGCTGATATCCAAAAATGCAAAGGATCTGCAAGCTCTAGTAATAAAAGTCAAAGAGCACAGTGAAAAAATGGGACTATAATTAAACATAAAGAAGACCAAACTAATGTCAACAGGTAGAACCACCAGCCTTAGAATTTACAATGAAGATTTTGAAGTGGTAGATAGCTTCTGCCTTTCAGGGTCAACCATCAACAGTAAACTTTTGTATACCTACAAAGATCAGAATCATGAAGACAAAGGTATTCCCTTTGACACTCTATGGAAGCTTTAAAGTTGGACTTTGAAGAAGCAAGATAGAATATTGACACTTTTGAAATCTGGTGTTGGAGAAGACTCCTGATAATACCATGGAGAGCCAGGAAAACAACCCAGAGTTCTTACTGGAGGCACAAATGACTAGGCTCAAATTATGTTACTTCAGACACATTATGCAAAGACCTAGCTCTCTAGAGAAGGCTCTAATGCTGAGAAAGGTGGAACAAAAGAGAAAAAGAGAACAATCAGCAGCAAGGTGGATGGATTCTGTTACAGTGGTATTGGGTGCACTGTTAGAAGACTTGAAGGACTAGGTTAGGGGCAGATCATCATGCAGAAAATCTATGTGATCACTAAGAATCAACACCAACTTGACAGCAAGTAATAACAATAACAACAATAATGTACCATTTGAAGACCGCTGGCATTGGCAAAATCATTATCAGTCAATTGCAAAAGGCAGCTTTACTTGGAACAGCTTATATCTTGCAACGATACCTTTAACACCATCAAACAACATCTGCCTATCCCAGGTCCTTGGGAAGGACTCAGTAGGTGGATAAAAATGCCAAATCCAGTCTAAATATCTGGCTGACTGTGCAACCCACAATAACAGAATTTACATGACAATTCAAAGGATTCCAGGAGTGCCACATATAATAATCAAATATACCCCTTGATTTTTGCTCCATCATTTTAAGTCTCATCTTTTCCAAAGGAACATGTTTAGCACATTCTTAAAATTTCCATTCAAATCAATAGATTCTAAATGTTTAACTGGTTGGATTGTGTCCTTAATTATTATCAATAGAAATCTGAAGCTAAGCCTTAATGTGGTAGCTTTTTGATTTAATACCAAGTGTAATTTAATCCATTACAGTTTAGGATTATCTGCAAATCAGATTATGTCATAATATCATAGTTTTAAAAAATCGGTGCAGTAATATATGTAGACACAGACCGAGAGCTTTTCATCAAAAATGTAGCAACTTTATAAAACTAGGTGATAACAATGAAGAATTTATGAAAAATCTAGATATTTGCATTCAAATGGTATGTTTCATGAACAGAAGCTGACACAATGTCTATATGTAACGAAGTTAAATATGGTATCTTTCTGCAAATTTAAATGCATGCCTACTATTTATGCACAGTTGTTTACAGATTCAGGATAAGAGAAGCAGTAAAATAGCAAGTGCAAACATTTGGACAGCTTTTCAGTCACTACTTTTAACACCTTTAGTAGAAGTAATATCTCCCATTCTTAGATTTGAGATCTTCCCACAGATTTCCAATAATATTCAAATCTGGGAACTGTGAAGGCCATTCTAAAACCTTTATCTTTCCCTCTTGTATGGACATCATGGTTGATTTTGGATGTTTCAGAAGATGTTTCAGACTGCTGTTTTGCTGAAACATTCAATCTCTTTTCAGCTTCAGTTCTTCACTGTTAGCAAGGAAGAATGGGAAAAAATTCCGAAAGCAAAAATAGACTCTTGTGAATCATATAAATAAAATGTAAAAGAACAAAGTTGCTCAATCTCCTTAAGAACAAATGTCTGCAGGAAAACAAGTTGAACAAAAAGGAATAAAACAAAGGAAGATGGAAGGAGTCTTGTGATTCTGACAGTGGTACCAGGTGTTATGTTGGTTTATCAGAACAAGGTTTTATTGAGGAAATGCTGTCTGCAGCTCCAGACCTCCTAGATTAACCATGCAATTGTTATTATTACACTATCTGAATGAAACAGCCTTGTTTCAACTGCTATTACCATGTCCATTTCTTCACTGAGAGAAAAGGATGAAGGTGAGTAGAGACAGGAAAAGGAGAAATGAAAGGAGACTCAGTGAGGCAGGTTTGTCAAAGCCTCTAAGAGTAAAGCTACCAGACTTGGGCTACAAAAATCTGGATCACTACTATAGGACAACAAAGAGAAAAAGAAATCTCTCTTTTCTGCCATCTAGTGACCCCTTGCACTACGGATCCAATAGTCCTTATAAGAGGGCTTCCTATCTTAGGGAAAAGACCTTAGGTCTTCAGTCAAATGGATTTAGCAATCAAATCTCAGCAGTTGAGTGATCTAGGCAGCTTATTTAGGAGTAAATTCCACTGAACTTCGGGGGGGGGGGGAGCATTCAGTTACACAGGACCAGACACAAAACAGTAATAGATGTAGCATTTCTGTATTTTTTATCCCTACTTTTATAAATGCTGTCATTTTTAAAGACAGTTCTAGGTGAGGACAATATCGTTCACTATGGCTCTTCTGACATCTTGCTTCCCATGTGCACAACAAGCTGAAAAAAGATGGAAAAGACTATGAGTATGTCCTAGTTCACAAATATTGCTAAGCTGCAGAATGATTTGTGTACTTTGCCTCAGCATTCTGAGTGAACTAGGGCAATGTTTTTCCTCATGTAGAGAAAATGTAGCCTAGTAAGACTTCCATAGTAATTAGCTAGATTAGCAGTAGAAATAAGAGATGGATGCAGTATCAAACTAACTGAAGATAAAGTGAAGGTTTAAAAAGAACTATTAATCAAATTTGTTTAATTTGTCAGTTATGCTATTCTAGGGTTTGGTTGGTTGGTTGGTTGGTTGTGTGGTTACCCAAGACGTACTGTAGATGCTCTGCACATAAAGTTAAGCCAAAAATAAATTAACTACATTATGATTAGTCTGTGTAAACAAGGCCAATGTCTCACTAAGGCTACTTATTTATTTATTGGAATTATATGGCCACCAATCTCACAATGGCCACTCTGGGCTGCTTACAACGTTTAAAAACAATGCAAAACATAAAATAGTATAGTATGATATAAAACACAGCAACACATGTAGCAGCCAAGGATTCAAATCTAAACAAACAAGACAATATGCGCATGACAGACTCCCACTAACACTCCAACCTCCATGCCCAGGAACACGTTCACATCTTAAGAACCTTCTGAAAGGCCAGTAGGGTCAGGGCCACTCTAATGTCAGGGGGAAAGGTGTTTTATAGGGCAGGGGTAGCAATCCAAAAGTTTGCATCCTTTAACTGACAGGACCTGCAGCTTCTTCTTGTCACATTAACCATGGGTTTGGTCAACTGTTTTGGTTTCAGGTACAATGAGATAATCTTCTATGATGACCTGCTCTGCCCACTGACCACCACCACCATTCCATGAAAATCTTGTGTTTAAGAAGGTATGCATATGGTTTAATTTGGGGACCTGAAAGCATCACCACAAGCATTTGATTGCATACAAGAAGCCTTTGTTATGCTTGTGTTAATGTCCAACAATTGCACATTATAAACAATCCAACATTAGTGATCTAGCATATGTGACCATAGCCAAAAATTAGAATTTGGGCTAGCAGAACAGAAATACTGTTATTTGTCATACAAGGACAGAAATGTCAAATATATGGTATTAGCTATGACTAGCACAATCAAACTAACTGTATAATGCTTTATGTATTAAGAAGATTAAATTATGCATTTGTTTGAAGTGAAACACAAGTAATAATTATACAAATATTCATTTGAATACTCATGGAATACTTAGCTAAATTCATTGAATCCTTCTAATGAGAGTCTATTTATTTTTCCTCTCCAGCAAGGATAGCACTCCAGCAGAATAATGTGGTTCTTTTTTAACGAAAGATCCAGTTTAGGGAATTATTAGATATGCTGCATAGGACAAGGTGGTAGCTGTTTCATGAAATATGTTAATTAATAACATTAATTATTAAACATTAATTATTAAACTATTAATAATTTATTACATCATGAGTTGACACCACTTGAAAGTCTTTACTGCATTATTTTATATTGCTGAATTTTAAATAGATTATTACTTTATAACTGCAGGATACGTTTTGGGAGAGTATCTGAAATTGAACTTTTGGAAGATAAAATGTAACACGCAAAGTAAACAGATGTAAAATGACATAAATAGGACATAACTATACCCATAAACATACAAAACTACAAAATTAGATTTGGTTGCCCAATTGCCAAATGAGATAAACAAGGCTAAATCTGCCTTAATATCAGTATTAAAGTATGCATAACACTGCAATTTTTTCAGTCATTCTGATAATTTTCATCAGCCATTTCCCTTTTAATGTATTGATGCATTAGAATCTCCATCAACTCCAGCTATGACAGATCATGTTTAGGCTAATTTCCATGATATTAATTTGTCAGATTTTATTTGCTACTTTTGAAAAAAATGCCCATGTTTTCAGAATCATTACTTAATTCAACCACAATTAAGGACTGGAATGACTCTAGCACACTGCAACCAAGAAACCTGTAAGAATGATGGATTGTGTCATCCACAATCTAACATATAGCCCCAAATCCACCACAGTATTTTCCAGATACAAAGAGGCCTTAATTGAAAGAAATGCTAACCCGTTTCCTGTCTTACCCTATCCTATCCAGTGAGACCATCATGCTAAAATGGGACATACAGCTCATCCCTCATCTTGCCCAGGTCCCCATATTCTAAAGCTGCAGCAGCCCTGTAAAGGGTAAGTTCTCCTTACATACTTCCTTTCTTCTATATATTGCTCCCCTCACAACCTCACACACTTAATTTTCACTCTTCTCCCCCCTTCAATTCTGTATAAATTCAATTTGACAACCCTGCTAATTGGATAAACGTCGTTCCTTGTGCTCCTTTAAAGCAGTTCTCTTTTCTTTTCTTGTTTTTGGAGGGCGATTGAGACTGTTCTTTAACATGAATTCCATCTGCTTTATTTCTCCTCTCCCTATTCAATATCCTTCCTGAATATTTATGAAGGGTTTGCTGCTGCCACCATTGCCGTCCCAACTTTCTCTCTTTCCTGCCTCCTTCTGCAACCTCTCACCTCCCTCTTTCCCGGCGCCCCCTCCCTCCCAGGTTCCTCCTTCCTCCCCCGCCTGGCTCAGATATTCTCCCCTCCTATCTCTCATTGCCCTGCACAATAACCTTCCAAATGCCCCCCTTCCACCCCGCTTTAGATAAACACAGGCAGTGTCAAGTGTGAGGAGAAGGGGGGAGGGAGTTCAACTGCCAGTCAAGCCCCACGTCTTCAATGAGACCCAGAGGCCTACCCTAATCTGCTGCATGCTTGCCATATGGGAGCTCTGTTGCCCTGGGAAACGCTAACAGGCAGAACGGAGCTTAATAGAGTCCATATTCATTGTAATGCAGTGAGATGGCTCAAGGGACTATTGCCCCTGGGGTCTGTTCTCATTCTTCTGTTCCTTCTCTTTCTTTCTTGCCCCCCCTTTTTTCATTCTTTCCTCTTTTCAAAATACAAGGTCCCTAGAGAGCTCTAATCTGGAGAGGCCGAGGCTCAGTGAAGGGCCAAGGTTTGGAGCTGGCAGAGGTGAAGAAAGAGAGCTAGGAAGGTGAGGGAGATGAAGAAGTGAAATGGACAGTAAAGGAGCAACTAATAAGCATGCTCTAGGGCAGCTGTCAAGATGTCTCCTTGTCCTGGGTAGACCTATGTGCAGCAGTTGCAGAAGTCTTTCGCCCTCAGAATCGTTGTCCTGGATAGGAAAGCTGGAGGGTGTGGAGATCACCTAGAGAGAGTGTGAATAAGGACATCAGTTTGCTGCATAGTACTTGTTGGATGAATGCAGGAAGGCACAAGAAAGGCCTGATCTCAGCAAAACTCAGCCAAATGAAATGTGCCAGTCCCAGAAAGCAATTTCAGGAAGAGTGGAAGAGTGCAGGGTTTGCTAAAAGATCTTTTGCCATTTGGAAGGACATAATGACCATTATATCCATTATCTGTTTGATAAATAAATAAACACAGCAATTGCCTTGAATGGATAAGAGAATCTCTTCAGGAAGCTTGAAAAAAGCAGTCTTTAAAAACAAAAAATTCTCCTGCAACTCAAAATATCATGGGGAAAGGGAGCCTTAGCTGACAACTGTGTTTGAATGAAGTGCCAAATTATTTCCTTCTAGCAATAATGCTCATTGGGACCAAAGCAATCAAACTGTTTCCAGCCACTACGCCATATCACAAGGGAATTCTATAACAATTCTCTAATGATTTTCTTTCTTTTAAGCTCTAATGTTCATATTGTTCAGTTACTTCAAAGAGAACATGCTACCTTCAAATGAGGAGATGAGCTGGAAAAAGTGTTTGGTGTCACCAAGTAATTCCCAATACTGTAAATGCTATAATATCTACAATGAAAGTTAACATCCTGTGTATTCTTGAATAATTTTCAAGAAAACAGCATACTTATCCCATAAAATAAGTGCAAATTGCTATGCTTTTACATTTAAAAAAAAACGACTTAATAAGTTCTTCCTAAATTTTATACCTAGATTTTGTGACATTCTGTAATGTTAGATGACCATATTTTTTAAATGTAGATTTAGAAACCGGTTTGGCATTTGATGAATATGAGATATTCAGACAGACAGACATTTTTCCCCTTGTGTTTTTTTGTTTCATTTGTTGTTGATTGTTTTGGTTGTTTTTCATAAGTTCTTTTTCTGTTTCAGATAAATAAATCTAAATAAAATTTTTAAAAATCTAAAAAACCTTTCAAACAGGACCCCTAGTGGAAGACTTAGATATCTGCATTATTCTGGCATTCCTCTAACTTCACACATCCTGATGCCCACATATGTTTGACAAATTTATTTAATGTATACATTTATACATTATATTTAAAGTATACATTTATTTTATACTATAACCTACCTGTATAAAATTGGCTTGCAATGGCACAGGAAACCACATATATTGGTTAGATCAATGTGCACTGATAACAGACATACAATAAAGGAATATATGTCTTAATTTAGGATCTTTGTTCCTTGACTATTTTCACTTTCAGGTAGTGATCTACAAACCACCCAACAAATAAATTAGTAATGATTTATAGTCATATATAAATTTCCTTCAAATTCCCTCTATATGCCAAACAAGGGGCATAATCCAGGTTTACCATAATATTAATGTTTTTAAAAGTCCTCTGCTCAGGAGTCTGAGCAACTTTTACAAAAGTTCCAAAATTTATCACTATACTTATCTGAATTATTATACTCTTACTTACCCTTGGTTGAATTACTAGCTGATACTTGGAGAAAGGGAGGATACACTGACTATATGAATTCATTAATATCTATTCAAGACAGATATTTGATGGACTAATCTCTTCTTAAGAAAACATGTTTGAACCTAGTTTTGTAATAGCTCTTCTAGTTGCTAATATCTTCCATTCAAGCAAGAAGTTAGTGAAGGTAATGACAGTTCCATTTCAGTACTGACATGCTGTATGAAGTAAATTATCTAGACACATTTTAATCTGAATTTAGAACTGCTTTTGGCCTTGGCATAGTTTTGTTCAGTCAGATAGATTATTCTTATTAGTTATGACAAGTTAGACTTTGTTAATTCTTCATGTCTCAGTGGCTTTTTACACATCCATTAGGGAAACGTGTTAGAACCGTCCCAGAGACTTTGTTTCAGAGACATATTGATACATTTATTTTGTTCTTATCTGCAGGGTCTGTTCCAAAATATACTTTTGGCAGGAAGAACACTGCTTGGCTCTTGTGCTACAGAGACTTGCCTTGGCTCATCGTAACTTCAATGCTCTTTAAAATCTATAAGAAGTCTCTGAGGGATTTCATCATGAGATTTGGAATGAGATGTATTTAATATGCTGACATTCTATTTCTTCTGTATTTGTTTATTAACATTTCTGGGTTGGCAACTTTTATTATTAAAAACAATCCTAAAGCAGTGATTTTCTTTAATATTCCACTTCTTATAAATAACAATGATGCCAAAGCGATCACAATATAATTTTTCAAATGCACAATATTATTCAGTTAAAAAAGTACTACTACTACAACAAATCTCCAATCATCATGCTGTATTAAGCCCAATTAATGAATCTGGAAGAAAATAATAATCTTCAGCAGGTGCCCAAAACCAGCTAAGAGTGGCATCAATTTGAAGAGAAATATGTTCTATAGCTAGCGTGCCACCATTTAGAAAGGCCTATTATTATGAATTCCAGTCTATTTGTGATGATGGTATATCCAATGGGCTTAGCAGGTCTGAAGAAATGAGCAGAATGCTACCTGGAGAGTTGCTCACTTAGATAACCAATACTGTAAAGCATTTAGAGCTTAATATGTCAAAGTAATAAATTGAATTAGCCAAGTGACAAACAGGCAACTAGTGCAGATCTTTAAAGATTGACATTACATGGTGTCACAATACCATAACTCTCATGGCATCATGCCCTGCATTTTGTACAACCTAAGTCTCAAAAACTGTCTTTTAGCACTAGAGTACATATAATGCATTGCAATACTCTAATCGGCAGGTTAGTAGAGTATGCAGATAGGTTATCTTTATCCAGACAGAGCTGCAGTCAGAAGTACTACTGTACGTGAGTCCTCAGTGACAAGACAAAAGCAAGGAGTACTTCCAGAATATGCACCTGTTGTTTTTGAGAAAGTGGAATTCTACCCGAAACAACCTGTCTCCCTGAGTTCCAGACCCAGAAACTACCAGTCAGGAACTCCACCATTTTGTTAGAACTCAGTTTCATTGTACTTCTCCATATTCACCAACCCATTAATCCTTCTTGTCATTTGATTCATGGGAGGTTGTGCAGTGTGAATAATGTCTGGATATAATTATACTGGGCGGGGTAAAGTCAATAAATCTGAAGCTGAATCCAGACAATACAGAACCCTATGAGCATGTGTTTTTATGTTCAAAAATTGGTTCTGTGTTCCAGACAGAGCTGCATTTCAGCTGAAAGAGCAGTAGCATAACTTGAGATATTCCTTGATACAGTATTTTTACTTAAGCCAAGTGGATGTTGTATGTCAGACCACCTTTCATCAGTTTTGGCTGAATCTGCAAGTACAGCTGTTCCTCAACAGAAATAAATCCAGCCCAAACGGTTCATGCTCTAAGAACCTCCTGAATGGACCATTATACCATTGTATATAGAGCTGTAGAATTCATTAGACAGCTTTCAATCTGCAGAATGAGACTTCCAGAACATTAACTGTGGAGGAATGATGGAATCACAGTACGCCAGCATTTTGAGAGAGCTGATGGTCTATTTGCTTCTATGATTTTCAAATGATGATTTTCATCTTTCAGTCTCTTGGGTTACAAACATTTGAAAAGAGAACTTTTCTGTGTATGAGCCTGTCAGGTTTTAAGATCTTCTGAAGAAGTTGTTTTTCCAGTTGCATTGAGGACTATCCTCTTCCCATTAAAGTACAACTGCTACTAATCCAGTTATATTCTTGACATCAGGAAAAAAAACCTTGCTTTTTGTTACAGCTTGTTAGTGTATTTTATCTCCTTTAAAAACTGTTTTATGTCTTTAGTATTTTATATGACATAACCATTTTGATCTTCTTTTATACGGCACTTTAGTATTTATGTGATGAAGAGCAGCTTAAAAATAAGAAAACAAGTGAAGCAGTTTTGACTATCTCAGTTACTTTTTCATCTAACCATTTATCTCCAGGATCAGATTATACGGATCAAATTTTTGGTATTATATATTTGAAGTTTGACATCCTGCCTAATCTAAAGGCCTGATATTATCCTGGTTCACATGTAACGAATGTTAAGCCATATGTTTTGTTTTTGACTTCATTCATTCACAGAGGCATGAACCTATCCACTGTGGTTTACAAAATATAATTTCATTCTTGGGATGGATTTGCATGTCATGTTAAGCGAGAAGTATCTGAATCCCGCAAAGTTTAAGATGTAATGTTATATAGGAAAGACCTTGGGAGATTGGGCCAAGAGATGCAGCCTAAGGAACGTCAGATAAGAGTGAGCATAGTCCACAGCTGGATAGAGGATAGGGCAAGAGGCTCAGAAGAGACCCTCCCTAGTTTCTCTGGCTATAAAGGAGATGGGGGGAGAATTGTACTTTGTGACTTGCAAGATTTTGTTAATGTAACTTTACAGTAAAGTAGACTTAGCTCATCTGGCCGGGTTTCCTGTCTAGTCTACTTAGTAAGGCTGACAATGATGACCCTTCATAAATTGCCATTGAAGATAAAAATTACTATATAAATATATATCTAATTGTTATTAAAAGTTTTAAAGAAGAAACTTTTAAAAATGTTTTAATAAAAATTATATCTATATTTATATAATATAAAAATTACTAGATACTTGGGCATAATGCTATTAATTATATTTAAATAATTTAATTCAAAACAAATTTTGTTTTTGTCTTTATCCTGTCTACTTTTGCCCAGCCTGAGGAGAATCCCTAGTGCACCACTCAAAGATCAATTCCTTGGCCCAAAAAAGCAATGAATAAATGAGTAAATAAATAAGCCTTTTTATTCACACATGCAGTGTTTCCTTCCTAATAAAGATAAACAAACTAGGAAGCCTTTAATCAACCACAATTTCCATTTTGTCAGGAAATTATGGTTACTACTTCAGAAGAAATTAAGATGTTAAACCACAGCTTGCAGTTCTTTCATATTTTAACTTGTTTTGAATTTGGTAAATATGACTTCTAATTTCAGCTGAACTTTTTTAAAATAATATTTTAGAGACTTCTTGATTTTATTTCATTTCATTCAAACGGGCTTTGTGGGCTAATTCATATGACACAATGAATCATGTTAAGGCTCAGCAATAAATGGATACAGTACTACTAAGCAGTTTGTTTAGTGAATCATCTGACTCAGGGAATCTGAAGCTAACATCTTTTCTCTTGGAATAAGCCATGCTAACTTAAATGCCATGCTAAATAAACCGCAATCTGTAATTGATTAGCTGACTCAGAAAGGAGCTAGTGAATGCAGTCAGCATAATGTATTCTCATTTAATTAGAAGGAAGGTTATGCCACATGAACTTTTTATATGTGCAAAAAAAAAAAAAAAAGAGGGGGGATATTATATCTTGGCACTAGATATACTTATTTGATTCAGTTCTGTGATTAATGCTCACCCATTTGTTCTCAGGTACAATTTTATTCCCATTATTGAGCTTAAAGAGTGAATGCCAATAGAGATAGAGCCTTAATGGGCAACTTAAAAAACAGAAGGACATATCAGTGTGCTTGGCTTATAATGAAGTACTAAAATTGGGGTGAGGGGACCTTGAGGAAAAGCTACAACACATACACTCAACAACACAATAAAGACTTGGCATGGCCACTAATTACTGTATGGTTAACTTTAGTTGGAAAAAACAAAAAATCAGGCATGAGGAGAAAAGGGTGATTAGCGCCATGAACAACTGCACTCCAGTTGGGAGAAAAGCAAATGCTATAACATTTTGTTGTAAGTCCATTTGTGTTTCATAAGATGAAGATTCCCTCCCCCTTAACCTCCCATGCTTCTCTTCTCCAAACTCTCAAACAGGCAGCAGGAGAAGGTCCAGCTGGAAAGCTTGCTTGCACTGACACAGTTTACATTCTCCATTTCCCCATTCCCTCCACACCACTTTCCCCACACTCCAAAAGTTCTCTCAAGCAGCCTTTAAGCTTTAAACAAATATGAGTTTATAAAGAAACAGTCTGCTCCTGTTTCTGCCATCCCTTCATCCTGCCTTTCCCCTCACAGCCAAAGCTCAACAGAGATGGCATGAACAGCACGTGTTCAGAAAACAAACACATGGAGCACAGCCAACAATGAAGCTGGATTTGGCATGCCCTGTTTACCAAAAGGAATAAGGAATAGGAAGAAAGGAAAACAGCAAAGTTGATTGGAATTATATACCACTCAGAAAAACATATATGTATAAATAGAGAGAACAATGCCTTCAGTTCTCATGAACTCAACTTCTTCTGTTTCCAAGTAATTCTACTCTTTGTGGGTTCCTACCCACATCTTAAATTAAAAACACAATTCTATCTACTTATTATCCTAAAAAAAAAAAAAAGGGAAGAATTAGGTTTTCTCAAGTTGTCCAAAAGTATGTCTCACTGCAAACAAAGACCATTGTTGGTTGCAATATATTCTGCCTTTTCCTCTAGTCTCCTGCACTAATTTTTTTGGCTTAAATCCATGTGGCAACTTGCATTCCCCCTGACCTTCTCCCCCAGCTCTTTCAATGTCTTTTGTTGGGTTCAGGATAAAAACATTGTGGAGTGGCTTAGTTCCATGAGGTTTCTTCCCAAACCATAATGCATTAAATCTCTTTCAGAAGATTTTCAGATATGTTTGGTATAGTTGTAAAACCAGGTGAGATCTGCCTCCTGTCAAGCTCTGTATGGAAGGTTCAACTTTTTAAAAAGAATTGCTCATGCTAATATTTAGAGGAAAATCTCCATGCATGTTCCAGCACCTTTCATAAATATCTTCATAATTCTGTGGGACCAAGTAATATGCAAACTGAAATGTAATTATTTGTGATACACATCTATGCATTCAATAAAATACCCAATGAAATTTTTTTAATAAAGTTGTTATATCATACTTTAAATATCAACATTAATTTTCATATGGCATCATTGACCCACTCACTGCACCTCTTGGGCTTCCCAAAATATTACATGCGGCCATTGGCAAACAAAAAGTAGCCATTCTTGGTCTAGGCTTAAGGTTCATTTCAGTTTATCAGTTTATCTACTACACTTTACCTCCACAGACTGAAAACTTCAGACGTGGCATAAATTACAAGACGATCAGACTGCACTGTGATCTCTTAAAATGTCAGCTAAGGACCAAACATGGGGGGCAGAGTTCATAAATATTAAGTGAAAGACCCATCCCTGTTCTTTCCACCAAAGCATACAATTTTCTCAGTGCAGCACTAAAGATCTATATGAGTGTTCTGAATTTGGATATATTCACCATATCCAGATTCCTTATACCAAATTGTGATTCCCCAATGTGGTGCCTAGGGGGAACAGTGTGCTCTTATTGCCCACAGCTTCCCTAATGTACCTAATTATATATTTTCAGATTATTTTAATTTTTTAAAAAATGAATGGGAAGCTACAAAGCAAAGCACCAGCCTCAAGCATAACTTATATTGCATCTTTTCTGGGTCTCTCAAAGATTCCAATGTGAAATTGGAATGTAAAAATGTAAAAGTAAGCTTAGATGCTGCCTGGTTCTATATCTTTTTGTAAATGGATGGTTTTTGATTGGCCACATCCTCTATGGCAACCATTTTGTGAAAGTTTAGATTCTTTCCCAGTTGTATTTATACCCACAGTATCATTCCATCCTTCCCTTATTCATTTTTTATTAATCTGGAAAAAAAATAATCAGGCATAATCCAATGCCACCCGCCATGATTAAAGCAACAAAAGTTTTAATCATCTTTCTTCTGTTTTCTTATAACCTAACCACTTAGCTCCCTTTTTCAGTTAAAACAGAAATTTGGCAATGAAAAAAACTAGATTCTTGTCAATCTCATTCTTGGCACGGTGTAAGAATGTTTGCTGTCCAAACACTCAAGCTAAGCAAGGAATATTGTTTTATCCATAGAAAGAAGAAGGAAATTTAAAGCTATTTCAGAGACAGGGAACTGATTAAGGAAGACACATGGTGCCTTGGGGGTAATATTCAGTCTCTAATCTGTAATCTCTGATTATTTAAAATATAACTAAAAAATTGATGTTTCCCTTTAATCAAGAAAGATCTGCCAATGTATTTGAGGATTACTGCTGGTTGTTAATTTTCATGAAAACATTAGCCTATCCAATACAGTTAGGTTGACGATAATGAACTATGAAAGCATGTTAAAGATTTTACAGGACACTTGTGGGGACAGTGTACTGAACATTTCATATACTTCAGTTAATAAAGGGGTTAACACTAGGATAATGTCAAAACGTTTGCTTCCTTTTCCAAGCAAAACACATTTTTGGCAGTGTTCCTCATCTGGGGAAGAGTCATTCCACTCCTTCTCTTTTCCTCCGCCTTCTCTGCTCAACAAATGAATCTCATTGCCCAACACACTCCACAACTAGTTTCATCTTAATCCAAACTCATGGTATGTTTCAACTTCTGCCAAAAAGATTTAAAAAAAAAAACTTCTATGTAAAGAGAGAAATAAAAAGAATAGAAGAGGGCTGCTTACTGTGTGATGATTATTCTATAGAAAGGCGTTGGAAGTAGCAGAGAGCAGAGATCTTACTTAGATGATCAGAGACTGTCTTGAAGCCAGCATCAAATAGGCCACAAAAGACCATTTGCTCCCCATATGATCTTTCTTTCCCCTACAGCTATAGTTTAGAAATTTATATTCTCCACTCTAGCACCAACCTACTTCTGTTTTTTCTTCTTATTTGGATCCTAGTTCCAGCCACTGTCATCCAAGAACAGAGTAAAACTGGCACACTTCCTCCCCCACACCCAAGAGCTAGGAATCAGACAACTGTCTCCAAAGATCATTCCTGTGGCCAAAAACAAGAGGGTTGACTTCCCCACAAACCCAGGATGATTCAGGAGTCATCAGACAAAACCAACTTTCTGGATATTCAACCTCCCCTCTCCAACCAACAGAAATAGAGGTACTGTCAAGGCAAAGCATGAGCCCATTCTTTGTATATTTTCTTGCCACTTCAAGTTTGCCTGTCTAAGACTTTCAGAATTACTGATGTGTGGTTATGTGTTCTCATTCTCTAAATATTCTGTGCTTTTGTCTTCAACTTACTTAAGATCTTACTTAAGGTGCATTGCAGCAACTGTACCACAACTATCTTTTGAGGAATACAAGAATGAAAGAAACTAAAACATCAGGTAAAGTAAAAGAAAATTAATTTAGAAGAGAAAAAGTATTAAAAGTTCAGTTTGTGCTGCAAATTGAACTTAAATGAAACCCCAGGTCTGTAATGAGTGAAAACAACAGCCCTAAATATAGGCTGTCTAAAACTGGTGGGATCATCTGGAGTTTCAGGAAATACAAATGGTCAAAATACAAATTCACCTCTTACATATGGGAATAGTATGGGGCTGGACAGGCCCTGGAAGATGTACTTCTGTCATTATATCAGTGCCAACAGAGCAAACAATACACTGGTCTATCGAAAAGACTGTTTAACTGCCACTAATGCATATTTCACCTGCAGCTTGTACAGGCTTTATATTATCACTTGCTCCTGGCTTTTATTTGTTGTAATAGGCTACCCTTTTCACAATCGGTACACTCCAGATGTATTGGGCTGCAACTCCTATATCTATCACCAGCATGACCAATCTCTGTTTCCTGGGGTGATAAGAGTTATAGTCTACCATACTGGAGGGAATCAAGCTGAAAAAAACTGTATTAGATCAAATAATTTGTCCCAGTGTACTGTTTACAGCCTTTATTTCTATCCCAAAGTTATCCTTTCACTTAACTGCAATATGATGCAATTCCATTGCCTCAATATCTGATATCAGTCATTAAAATACTATCCTTGGTTTGTGGAATTCTCACTGCTGTCTTTAAATGGTTTCAATGCCAAGCTTAGCCTAGAATGTAGTTGATATAAAGGTATCATGCCATGCCATGCTCGGTTTGGAATTCTGGTGGCTAGGACACAACCACATTTTCCCTGCTCATGGTCTAATTTTGCACAAATTAATGTTTACTGAGTTAATTTTTCTAGATTTGTAAGATACATTACATTGTAAACTAACCAAACAATCTGGGTACCCATAACTTTCTAAGCCACCAAAAAAAAAAAAAAAATCTAATGAAGGTTCAGACAAGCCAAACTTAACTCGTTGTATCAATGCAATGCTAGGTCTTTATCTGATCTGGTTAATAATATTTTGCAAACCCAGCCATACTGCCTTGCAATATTACATGTCCAATACTCATAGATCTCTTAAAACTGAAATAAGAAAGCTCTGACTTTCTTCTGCTTTTAGTACCAAGTAACAGCTCTCTGCAAAGCTTCATCCATACATACACTCCATTTCTTCAGAGTAAGAAGCATAATCATTTCTTATCTTCTCACAGAGATGTTTATTTCTTCTGTGTAGACTGGGCAGGGAGATGGAATATAGCAGGCTATAGTCTTTGGATAGGATTTTCCTGCCCCCCCCCCCCCAACCATGTCATCTGATCTGCCACAGATTGGGGGAAAGAGTACCTCCCTCAATTTTTCAACCTTGTCTTAAAAATATGTGATAATATAAAAAAAAGTAGGCAAGTACTAGGTAAGCAATTGGCTTTAAATATATTTTGAGAACAGCTAAAAAGGCTATCTGCTGGTACATGATCAAACTATCAATGCAAAGATTATCCTGAAACTGAGCAGTGGCATGGTTGAAAACAACAATAAACACTAGTCTATTAAACTGAGGATGGTATTCTTGATTACAGAAATATGAAGTGAAATATATGATTTTCCACAAAAAACACTGGGTTTATTTGTAGAAAATAATTAGGGTCAATTCAATACAGACACATTCTTCCTCAGGTAAGAATAAGCTGAAAAGATTATCTCACATATAAAAGAGCCCTTAAAAATCAAACCCTTTTACCTCCTTTGTGTGCAATTTTAAAGGGAGGCAATATTCACATTCAAATATAATTCACTGCTTTACTGAATTTTAAGGGCTCAACAGAATACTCCTGGCTGCTGCTGTTGTGTCCCCCCTTTACCTTTTATGTTTTCTTATTTATTTATTTATTTATTTATTCTTATTTTCTTAATTTTTTAAAGATACATTTTCCTTTCCATATTGGTGTCCATCCCACAGCCATACTGAAAGACCATGGAGTCATTCTACCAGAAAGTGTAGATACTGTCCACCAATTCCAGAAATTATATTTGGAAAGCTTAAAACTCAACCACTAGAAGCCTCAAATTTCTTGCTTCCTTATAAGAAGATAAGGAATGGAAGTGGGAAGAAAACAAATCCAAGACCTGAGATGATGTATTATTATAATGCTTAATCTGGGATCCTAAGGAAATAGCATTGGATCACTTTAATTATCCTGACATACTTGGAAAAGTATAGTCCTTCCAGGCAACTCTCTTATTTGCAACATACATCTTCAGGGAATGAAGGAAGCACAAATGATCAGCTATCACTAATTCTAACCAATAGGAAGATTTAGGTGATGAAGCAGAAATGGCAGAAAGATTAAGAGAAGTGACTGTATAATACAGGTTTTCTTTCTTTTTTTAAGGGAAAGTAAAGCAGGTTAAAGTTAAATGTTCTTCATGGATTTCCAAAAAATGGATTTCTGTAATGATAAATAGGATTCTGTGGTATGAGAAACTAATGAACAGAGGAGCGCAAGGTAAGTAGTAGTTTGAACAAAAGATATTAAAGTTACAACTACAAATATTTCAACAATGAGAAAAAAGGAAGACAGCACAAGATACCAATATAGGTGCAGAAAACAGTCTGGAACTGTAGCAAAGTATCAGAAAAGCTGGAGCCTGAAGAATGAGCTGAAGTTGGCAAGGGAAGATCAACAAAACTGATTCTTCACATGTGTTCAAAGTAAAAAACACAAAGGATCAGCATATTCAATGGTAAATTGGTCAGCTGAGGCCTTAGTCACAGCTTGGAATGAGCAAGTGGTATGAGCACTGAACCACATTGTCCCTATGTGGCCTCTTTTTGTGCACTGATCCCATCATGCACCTTGGTCTTCTGAGGAGCTCAGGGAGATGAAGTGTCAGAAGAGATGCCTGCAGCACTTTTGGAGGAAGATAAAGAGTGAATCTGAACACAGTTAAAGAGCCAATATTTGGGATTATCTCATGGTGATAAGTTCGGCAAAATGTCAATATTTCTCTGCCCTTACTGTCGTCTGCTGGCCCTGTTTAAAATGACCAGTCTCTGCTGTGAAGGGTTGGGCTACAGGAATTTCTGCTGGGCTGCTGTGAAAAATATTGTAACTCTTTGGCAGATAAAGTTGTTGAGATATGCTCAGAGTTGGACTCCAACTGGCCAAGTCCAGTTGAGGCAAGGTCTCATGAAGTTATCTGAGTTTAATTTGAGTCTGTGACTCCTGATGAGGTCAACAGCATCCAGGCATATTAGATCTAGGTCATTCCTGGCTAACCAGGTGACCTGTAGTTGGGTCCATGAAATGGTATCAGCCCCTCTAAGAGAAGGAGTGGTTTCTCTGGCCCTAAAGGAGGTGGAGGTGTGCACCTTCCTCAAGAAGCCACCCTAGTTCCCACCTTAATGATGTTCTGGAAGTCTTTAAAAATGTGGCTGTTCTCCCAGGCCTTGGGACAGAGCAGCCGTGGAGCACTGTTGGTGTGTATGTCTGTGCATTTAAATATGGGATATGGTTGTCTGGACACTTCAGATTCTTCCTCTATTGTTTTTATGTTTTTAAACTGTAAGCTGCTAGAGTCAGTCTACAGTCTGACAGCCTCCAATTCTAATGAAAAAATAAAATAAATAAAATCCCAACAGATTACCTTGACTGATGTAGAAAGCTAAGGAGGGACAGCCCTCTTCAGTGCTTAGGTAAAAAGCCAACTGGGAAGACCAAGACTGAGGGCTAAAAAGTCCTGGAAGAAAACAATGGCAAACAACTTCAATATCATGTCAAAAAAACCCTATATGGATGTGTCCATGTAAGTCATCAGGGAAAGGGCTACTTTACCTTAAATAAAAGACAGAGTTACTCAACTTCTATGAGAAGAAGGAAGATCCAGGGAGGTACAGGTCAGTCAGACATCAACACCTAAGAAAATTCTAGAGCAAAACAAACAGTGATTGATCTGTAAGTACCCTGAACACAATACAAGTAGTCCTTGAATTACTACAGCAATTGGGACCAGAATTTCCATTGCTAAGCAATGTGGTCATAAAGCGCAACATCACATGACTGCATTGCTTAGCGACGACAATCCCTGCAGTCCCTATTACTGTTGTTAAGTGAGGAGTGTGGGTCTGTAAACTAACACCTCCTTGCAACTTGCTGCCAGCTTCCAACAACCAAGGTCAGTGGGAAAGCTGGCAGGAACTTGCAAGTCCCAAGGGGCTTGTAAGCCGGCTAGCAGGCAGGTAAGTGGCTGCTGCTGGGTGGGAGAGGGAGCAAGGAGTGCGTGGGTGGCCAGGGAAGTGTGATGTAAGTGCGGCAGGGCGTGGGGCTGCTACCGGGTGCGGGAGGGTGCACAAGTGGCCGGGGAGGGTGTGTGAATGGCTGGGGAGGCACTGCACAAGCACAGCAAAGCTCAGGGTGGGTGCATAAGGGTGTGTGGGTGGCTGGCAAGGTGAGGCACAGTGCAAGGACAGAGGGGCTGGGGGGGCACGGCTGGGAGTAGAGCCTAACCTGAGCAATTTGTGACCTTCCCTGCCGGCTTCCCCAATGACTTTGCTTGTGGGAAGCCGGCAGGGAAGGTTGCAAATCATGATCTTGAACTGCAGAATGCTGCAACCGCTGTAAGTACAAGCTGGTTGCCAAGCACCCAGATCACAATCACATGACCATGGGGACACTGCGATGGCCAGAACTTTGAGGACTGGTCAGAACCACCACTCATTCAGCACTGTCATAACTTCAAATGGTTGCTGAATGAGTGGTTATTAACCAAGGACTAACTGTATGATGATTATCAGAAGCCAGTACAGATTTGTTAAGAATAAGCCTCGCAGATTAATCTTATCTCATTTTTAAATCAAACATCTTCCTTAGTAGATTGTGGTTGTAGGCATTACATATCTTGATTTCTCTAAAGCATTTGACAAAGTAGTTCATTGCATCATAATTAGCAAGCTAGTTAAATGTAGATTGGATGACTTGACAATGAAGTGGGTTCACAGCTCTCTCAAAAATCTTATTCAAAGAATACTCATCAGAGGTTCTTCATCAAGCTGAAGATAAGCATCAAATAGCATGCCACAAGGTTCAACATTTTAATTAACAACTTAGCTGAGAAGATAAACAAATACCAGTACACCAGGAACAGCCAACTCCCTAAAGCAGTTCTATTTGGCTTCTAGCAACTTTACCACATTATTTCAATTTCACCCTTAAGAATTGCTTTTAGATAATAGCTCACTTTACACTGTAAGGTTACATCACTCTTTATGATCAGCTACAATGACTTTGCCTGCAAGTGTCCCTCTATATAGAGGTGGATGGTGGATACTGCAAACTTTATTACAGACGTCTATGAAGAAGCTGATGCATCAAAATATATTTCTGATTCCTACTTCTGGCTGCCATTCAATGAAACAGAAACAGGGAAATTTAACACAAGAAACACTCAGTTCATGCAATGGTTCCATTTGTACTTACTTGATCAAGTTACTAATGGCACAGTGGATATTCTATTAGTTCAACATGCTAGGCTATTTTAACCTGGATGACATTTTTTCTCTGTGGCTTGGCATGTTGAATTAACCCATTTGATTATTTTATAACTCAGTGTATTGTGGAATCCAGAAAATGAATTAACATAGTAACCAAGGTGTGCAAACACAATTAACGAGTTCCACATAGAGCCCATATACCTGGACACTATGTGGAAAAATTGTCACAGAGCTGCTGGTCTGTTGTAAAAGTTAATTTATAGGCAGTTCAATGTACTTTGTTGTGAAGAAAGCTGCAGTTTCTCTGCATTATTCTGTATTTTGAGGTGGTGGCAGATCTCCCTGGAGAGATCCCCATTGGAAGATCATTTTGAACACTCAGACTCAGATATTCCTGAAGAATTACCCACTCTGTGATTCTGGGGACCTGCTGTAGTTCTGGATCTTCAGATTGCCAAGTTTCTTCTCCTGAATCAGAGGAAGAATCCAAATCACTGAGCAGCAAAGAGCTCAGAAGATGAGGTATTAAGCTTAACAGCAAATGCTCAACTGAAAAACAGAACTCCATTTACATACATGTGTAGTTGGAAACAGAACCCCAGTCTTGAGGGAAGATCTCTTCAGTTGGCCCTGATACCCTATAGCTGGGGTCTTGGTAAGACTAGACATTCTGGCTTTAAAAGCCCACATTTTCTTGCAATTGGTGCTAGGGCAATGTTTGTGAACTACCAGATCGTATCCTAACTAGTCCAAACTATTTGTAGATCTCTGAGCATGAACCCTGGACTGTTTCTGAAATCTGCTTTAGTTAGTCTCTGAGTTTTTGCTTTCGTTATTCTTCTATTTGATCCCTGGCCTACACCCTGATTTTGAATAAACTTACTGTGAGTTTTGCTTCCTTGCTACAACTGCAAACAAATATTCATCTGCATGATTAATTGTATCCCTAAAAGCTTCTAACTAGTGACATGTAGGAGAATCTTAGATACATAATTCTGGAAGAGTACTCCCAAATCTGAGCACACTTTGCAAATGAAGTACCTGCATTAATTTAATCCACAGATGGATTTATCACACATAATTTTGTTCAGATACTGTATATTAGAAATCTTTTCTTTGGCAATTGTACAGAAAATATACTGATGGACTGACATTATATCCTTTGCCTGCCCCCTTTCAGTTTTGTACTTCTTTAAAGATAAGCCCAGTTTTGCCTTTGAGGATGGGAAGGTTTGAAGGAAGGTTATGAAGAAAGAAGAAGCAGGAATCACTTAATTGGGAGTATTTACTATAAAAAATTATAATGGTTTCTCTGTATCACCATTAACTAAGAGCATTATTAACTATTAGAAGTAGCTCAATTGCAGAGCTCTTGCCCTCTGCAGACTGCCTACTGACAACCTTCAAGGTTAATTCAAACATTTATAATCTTCTCATGCTTTACTACCAGTTCAGTTTTCACATCAGGAATCAATTATTTGATCTCTAAGGTGACAATTTTTTTTTTACTAAGGTGTAATTTTCAAATGGATTTGGCTTCCATCTAATGATTTCAACGTCCTGTATGAAGCTGAAACAAATACTTGTGGGAAGACAATGCTAGGTTCACACACTGTGCTAGGTCATAAACCATAGATGAATTCCACAATGTCTAAGTCCATACAACACATTAAACTAAAGCCAAACAAATTGTATTATAGTTAAATGAGATATATGAACCCTGTCTTTGTCTATAACTCCACCCTAAAACATTTATTTCTGAAATAAAACTAAATTATAGTTTAGTATTAATGTGAGCATCAAATACATGTTCCATTTTCCCTGGTGTACTCATGAGGAAAATGGAAATGTATGTTTCTACTTTTAACTAACCAGAGTTGTCTATTATATCTGAACATATGGAAAGTTATGGAAGCTTCAACCACAATTAATTCAAAGGAGCCTGGGGCACACTGTAAATTTTCTGTCTTGACTTGTTCACTAACCATCAGATATGGTCTCAGTTATATATTAAAATGTAACAATTTTATAGCAGAAGCTTTCTTCTTTAAAATATCTACTCAGAATCACATCAAAGGAAGTAGCACATAAACCTAAGAGTTGAAACTGGTGTGTGTGTGTGTGTGTGTGTGTATAATGTTGGATCATAGTTATGTCTCAACCAGTTCCCTACCTTCTTCCTAATGAATACAAAAATCTATGGTACATCCTTCGGCTCACTCTTAGATTTTGGCCTGTACTGTAACAAAAGCTATGTAAGTGTAACCATTTAAACACATCCATCCTATATTATCCTTCCCTTTCCCTTCTCTCACCCTACTACTGTATATACAAATATGACACTTGTTGGGACTACATCTGTGTATTTCCCTAAAGATTGTTACCTTTTCAAAAAACAAGGATTTGCTACAATGTTTATTTATGATGGCATATTATTAAACTGATCTCTTCTAGTAATTCCTACATTGATTACACCACAGCTTTTACTACCATAGTTTTATTATATTATTTAGATCTATATAACACTTTGGAATATTAAAACAATTTTCATTATATTTAATGAAGAGTATTAGTATCAAATCAAAATCAAGTAACTTTATTACTGCCATAAAGTCAGAAAATGGTCTATAAAACCTAAAAGTAAGTATGTGTATATGTATATGTATATGTATATGTATATGTGGGTATGTGTGTGTGTGTGTGTGTGTGTGTGTGTGTATATATATATATATATTGACCAGTATGTGTAAATATAAGATATATAACAAGAAAAAAATATAGAATATAAAAGTACAGGGATAAAAGTACAATAATAATAGAATACAATAACATAAAATACAAGTAAGTAAACAAATCAGAATCTTCAGCTACAAGTAAGACGAATAACACACAAAGAGGCACAAAACTGGGAGGATATACAGGTAAGAGGAGTGACAAATAAAAGTTGTGCTCTCTGCCTGGAAATGTCTTCAGGATGGGGTGGATAGGAGCCATCCTAGAGTCCCAGCAAAAGAAACCACAGAGGAACATATGGCTCAAAGTCTCTCTTGAGCCATCCCACATGGGCACAGACGCTGGCGCATTGGAGCATTCTTACAGTGTGCAAAGAGGACTGATGAGGGCAGTATGTCTACAGAGGAGAGGTTTTTCCACTGAAAAACCCAATTAATAGATTTTAGTGATAGCTTTCTTAAGCCATGTTGATTTAAAGCAATCCCAAAGGGACCAAACCCATAGGGAAGAAAATTAATTTTAACCAAAAGTTGACTAGTAAAAACCCAGCTCTAGTCTCCGCAGACATTAAACCCATCTCCAAATGTAAAACAGCATTCTTAATACATTTTGGGTCTGCACGAATGGCTGTAATAAACTTAGTTTGAACAACTTCAAGAATATTGAACTTGGTAAGAGTGCAGATCCGAGTACTATAGAGAAGCTAAGGGGCAGCCTTGGCCAAGAACACCTGCAGGGAAATAAAGGGCTCCCTTTCAATGAAAAAAATCTCATAATAGTTATGGAGCTACACTAACACAGTAGGAATGATGTGCATTCCAAGATAGAGAGGCATGGAACAGCACTCCAAAGTATTTATAGGTACACACCTGTTCAACTGGAATCCCGTTAATTTGCCATTTATGGATTTTATTATGGTATTGGGCAAATACTAGAACTTTGGTTTTCTGATAATTAATAAACTTTCTTCTAGACAGAAAAATGGCAGTGCCCCTAGTACCCTTCTCATTCCCACCTGAGAAATGGGCATGGTAAGTACATTGCCTGCATATAAAGGTGCCGGAGTCAGTCATTCTGCTAGACCAGGAGGATGATGAGCAGGGACTATGAGTGCCTGTATTATTGGATTGATCTGTATATTGAAAAGTAAGGGGCCTAGTATACAGCCTTGCCTTACCCCTCTATGTGTTGGAACAGCTTCACAGAGATGGTATTAGTAAGGAGTTATGTCTATTGGACATCTTTCTCCATAATTAAGCTTCTTATTTCAATTCATTATAAATTCTCCTGCACCTTTTACATGAAAAGATCCCCTTTTACACAAATGAAACGTGCAGTGTATTTACCTGAGGTTTCCCCTCTTTCCTTCCTGTGACATTGCATGAGGGGCTGCTTTTGTAGCTATCTTAACTTTAAAAGGTGATTCCACCATTGCCTGAAAGCCTCTTGTTGAAAACCTTACTGCATGCCCAGATTTAAAGCATACACCCTTGATCATGATTTAAGGTTTTTCTGTTCAATGACTCTGATTTTTAAAATGCATGCAAAACAAGTCCTCTTCTATTATTAGGCAGAGGGTGTTGTAGATGACTCACAAAACTTCATTTTTCAAAGTACTATATGCTTTAGCCATTGCTTTCACATCATGCTAGCATACCCCAGGGCACAAGTGGAAATCCCTGTTATAGACACATGAACAGATGACACACCAAAAGTTGCATACCTAATCGTTTTATAATTCTTGCAGGGACAGGAAAATTCAGAGCTATCCATTTCACAGATCTGGGATTGACAAAAGCAATTAAATCTAATAATAAATTGTTCATTGTCAAGGAATGCCATTTTAAGTTGCACAGCTATTCTTGTTCCATTTTGATTGAATCAGACAGTACAGCTAGATCCTTAATTTTTTGCTTTCTCTCCCATATATGGCATTTTATTGAAACATCACTTCCAAGAATCAAGTGAGTACACATATCATGGATTATATGTTCTAAAAAGTTTCTGCAGAGAAATCCCCAGAAGCCACAAAGCACAAAATCATTAAATATTTCAGTCCTCTTCGAACATACATCAAAGAAAAAGCTTCTAGTAAATACAACAATCCATATGGGTCTCCTCCATTTGTTTGGATTACAGTTGGAGGCTTAAATTAAGTTCCCAATGTGAGCTTACAAGCAGACAGTGTTTAATCACTGCTGAAGACTTTCATAGTCCAGAAAAGGTTAAAGCCATTAACGACTTTAAAGGTTCCAGAGTTAAACTGGCCTCTGCAATGTGATACAAAAAACAATGTTACCTAAGGCTGCAGTATTTAAAATTAAACTTATATATTTTTAAATAAGGTTAACCATGATTAACAAAATCACAGCAGATATGGAAGACAAATAAGCTTCAACTATTTTCCAAAGGGATAGCCACAACATTCAGAATCTGAATTGTGTCTAGAAAGATATAAAAGCTCAATGTTTTGTTAGCCTCACTTTCATATCTGAAGTGAAGCTATGCAGATATGAAACAAATGCTGTTTTTAGTCCAAGGGGTCACAAGTATCTTATCTCCGAATCACATGGCAGTGGTGGACAGTTGTGTGATCCCAGGAGGTAGCTCAGCTGTTTTAAGACACTCATTCAGGTAAGTGTAATGGTTGTGCTGCCACACACTCTGAAGCACCTTTTTGCCTTCAGATCCAAAGTAATGCACAGCTTTATTCTACCATGCTTCCAATGACCAGCTTTATTAAGAGGTCAACTCTTCTATTCCACACTTGGAGAACTGGGAGCTTTGTAAGTGGCACAGCTGTGTGCAAAGTGCAATAAAGTGATCTTTTCTCAAACGTGAACAGATTTAAATCCAAAATATAACAGTAGATTAGATGGATCACTGACTTGATTCTGTATATGTCAAGTATATATGTAGTTTTATTTAAATTTATTTCAAATATTCTAATCCACTTTTCTACTTAAAAGCCCTTAAAAAGCCTATTTTGAGATGTATTTATACTAAGTCAAACACACCTATGTCATGGATTTGGGAGAGATTCCTGAGGGATATTGGTAGCTATTAGCTGCAGAGTCATTTATCAAACAGGCAGATACCACTTATTTTTAAGATAGTAACAATGTACTTTTGCAGTGCTTAACTTTTCATTTTATATTCTTTATTTAAAGCTAACTTGCTCAACATCATCCTGAGATTTCCGTGACCTTGTATTTAACTTGAGTTCCCAAGTTCATAGTATAGTTAAAACTTCCTACTACCCTTAGGTCATCCTTTGGATTCTCAGCTAGTCTGCAGTTTTGCAAACATAAATACACTCAATGAAGTGACTCCCAGAGATTCAGTATGAGTAACCTGTAAAGTTTTATTTAAAAGTTTGCAAGCTGGACTCATCAACTTTGTTATTGATAGTGAAACCTCTAGAGCATGCTGGCTGGGGAATTCTGGGAGTTGAAGTCCACACATCTTAAAGGCTCTGAGATTGAGAAACACTGCTCTAAATTAATACTTGACATTATCATGGCTCTCATTATGATCACTGATATGTGTTCACATTGTTAGCAAAAATAGATCAATGTGAAATGCTTTTGCAAATCCAGTGCCACACTGAAAGTAGTTTCAGCATACATGTCCTTTCACAGAGCTGTTGCAAACATAACCCTAAGATACTCACTGCAAAGCAGTTCCTAAAGCTTAAATTGTAGGGGCAGTGTGTATTTTAACTATGTGTGTTATGCTTATTTTCTCTGACTACATCCATAAATAATACTTCTCTAAAAATTAAGCATAGGCATACATCAATAATGCAACAGATTCATCCCCTTTTAATGTTTCTATTTTTTCTACATTTCAGTTTTACCAACAGAACCAACTTTAATAACTGTGGTTGTTACGATCACTGCAACTCTGATAAATGCACATTTGCATTAATCAGTTAGAATGCATGCTATCACTTGTTTGTGTGTTTGTGGGAGTCATGGGAGTCAGTTTCAGCAAGAAATACCCATCTTTTCCTTTGTACCCTGACTATTCTTTTCCAATATACTTCATGGAAGAAATTACCACAACAAGGAACATTTGAGCTCCAGAAATTGCTGAGGATGACGCTGGAACTTCAATCATCCACAATCATTGATCGTATGGGTTGGGAGTGGTTGTAGCTGTAGTTCACCTCTGACTAGGACCTAAGCATCACATATTCCCCAAAAATGTTGGAACATACAATTGCTATTATCTCCACACATCAGAATTTTATAAGAACTTTCTCTAATATGATACTCTCCAGTTAGGGTGATAGAACAATGCATTTCAGTTCACATTTAGGAATGCTATTTTGGAGAATATGTGGATCTTTCCAATAGAATTGCTGGACTGGAAACTAAATCCCCATGAATCTTAAATGATGATAAAAGCCAAGTACAAAATATATACATTATCATGGAGTTTAAGAAAGATGATCACATATATAAAGAAGCTGAATTATTTTGTGGGGATCAGGATGAAAGACAAACATTAAAATATCAAAATAATTTTTCTGCTAAAAGCTGAAATGTCTTCAGAAAGAGTTACATTCAGAGAGCATGTGCAGAGTTTAGACCAATAAAAACTTACTCTACTTCGTGAATCAATTTCTTTACCAACAAGACAGTGATGTACTAACAGCCATTTTCAGCACACACAAACCCCTTCCCTGCCTCCTCCCCTGAGGAATCTGACAAAGCAAAGTAATTAGGAGAAAAACTGTAACGTTATAACAATACATTGAAACCAAAGATTATGATGTTCAGATCCATTATGCACACTTACAGACCATATAAATTCACACTGGAATAGACATAGACATATTACCATGATATCTTAGTCCTTGTTAGAAATAGCCACCTGTAATTTAGACACTTTGCTTTTCATTCACAAGAAAAGACATCGTGCCTGAGCATACTCACATTTCAAAGCTTTCATTAAGAAAACAGTTGGGAAGCCTAAAGAAACAGGAAGTAAAACTGCACTTAGTTCCCAGCTATGCAAATCAGTCCTGTATACTTTCATGAAAACATTAGCTTAGTCTTCCTTTGCTTAAAAAAGAAGTATATATAATGCCAATATTCCAAATATTCATATTGAGTTTTGCATCTAAGATGAACTGTGGGCTTGCATTCTTAAATGTAGCAATGATGAGATCAAAAGAAAGAACATAAAAAAACTTGTTATAGATTCCTTAAGTTATATTCCTTATAAAAGAACTCAAGAGAAAAATAACACCTGCACTAGAATTTGTACAAATTTTACCCAATAGTGCACTTTTGTTCAATCTCCTACAGAAATCACTAGCTCTTAACTTTGGTGCTTAAATCAACTTGATTGAGATGCTCCTGTAAATAATTCTTCTCTTCCATTCCATTAGGCAACACAGCTGGACATCTAGTTGCAAAACCTTCTAAAATTCTTCTGTGCAAAAGGAAAAAGCAACATTTCCCATTTTTGATTTACTTACAAATGTCTCCCAAGACTAAGCAGCTATAGGGGAAAAGGCAAGCAATAAAAGTGTTTACTCACAGCAAACCTATCAATGTATTTGGCATAACAGCAGCCCTTGAGCACAGAAGAAGCAAAAGATGCTGCTGCTTTTAGATGATTCACTTCTCCATTCCCAATCAAAACCCAAAAACTGCACATTCCTAGAAACTCTTAGACAGATAAATTGATAGGTACATCTTTGTTTGTTGATGATACAGGCTTGTTATGGAGAATTTCCAAGACCGCTCTTTCTTCCAAGGCACATTAGTTTAGAAAAAAAAAAGAAAATGTTTTTGGAGAAGTTTAGTCAAGTGCTGGAGCTCAACAGCAAACGACAGGCCTTCTATCTTGGCCAAGATACTGTGAAACAGTAGGAGAACCACACTACAAATCCCACCTGTCTAGGAGGGCAACGAACATGCATAGAGTTGAGAGAATCACTGGAGAAGTCTACTCCTTCTTTTCTCACAAATTCTCTCATAGTATCCAACCAAATATTCCCATTCCCTTTCCCTAAATTTTCAGGGCAACAAAATACCAAACTGCAGCTGACTTAGAAAAGCACAAAGTAAAATAAAAAATCAACCTGGTTCTTCCGTTGTTGTTGTTGTTTTAATCAGCCCCGGGGATTGTTTTGCTGTTATTTGGAGGGGGGGATGTTTCAGACTCACCTAAGATCTCTGCTGATGCTAACGGGAGACCCAATTAAAGAAAGGGGAGGGACGGCATAAGGGCGGAGGGGGAGCGCGAGGAAAAATAAAACAGCAACAAAGAACCTGAAACCCCAAGGCTGAAAAAGGTTTCAGGCCGGAGAGATCTGCGAAGCACTCACCAAAGTAAAGCTGGAGCGGAGGATCTGGATGGAGAGGTTTTAAAGGAAAAAAAGGAGACTGTTGTAACTTGAGTGCTGGTTGCTTTTAGGAAGACTTGCAACTTTCCTAAAAAGTCCAGCGAGATAGGAAGAAGACACTGCTGAAAGGCACTGGAATCGAGGCAGCCAGACCCTCCATATGGGAGAAGGTTTTTGGATGACTGAACTCTCAAACAATTCCCTTCTTTTTGCTCGCCCAGTTTTGGAACCTCCCATTCCTCCTCCCCCTCCCTCTCGGAGGAGGGGAGAAAAGGGGGAGGAGCTGAAAAAGTGAAAAGGGGGGAAACGGAGCTTTCTCCAAAGGGGGTCCCAACAATACCCTTCCCGTTCACGCTGGGTCGGCGGCGAGAGAGGGGAGCCTTCCATTTGCACCTGACGTTTTAAAGAAAGGGAAAGGGCGATGTTTAAAAGACTGCTTATAAAATCAAGTAGTGACGACCACCACCACCCCTTTTCCAAATGTGAGAGAAGGGTAGGGTGGGAAAGTTAGATGCAAAAGTTTGGGGGGAAAGGAAGGGGAGGTTTTTACGGGCAGCTCTTTGCAACTTGATATGCAGCGATCTTTAGTCCTAGCTGCTGATCCGTATTGACCAGCAACAGGCGGAGGAATAAGGAGAGTTAGGAGCAAGTTTACTATAGCGAATGATTCTCTTTAAAGTATTGCACATTCTCATTAAAAAACACCACCACCACCAAACGAACCAGGCCATGGATCGCAAAGGTTATTTAAGTGTGAAGGGACAGATCATTTCCAACAGGCTTATGACAGGGAAAAGTGATGAGCAGAAAACAAGAAACTAAATCCTATGAAGAAAGATTGCAGGAATTGGGAACGTTTAATCTTGATAAGAGATGACAGGATCCTCTTCATCCAGAAAGGATGTCACACAGAGGAGGATCAAGACTTACTCTTCATCATTCCAAAGTACAGGATACAAAATAATAGATTTAAGTCACAGGAAGGCAGATGACTAATGAATGTTAGAGCAAACTTCCTAACAGTAAGAGCTATTTGATAGTGGGATAAATTAACCAGAGCGGATGGCCAAATGCATCACGCTGCAAAGGCTAGGATGATGATGATGATTTTATTTAAGAAATTTGTAAGGCTGCCCAATTTGAGCTGCTGCAACTCTGGGCAATGTAGAGTCAACAATCAACAAGTAAACAATACAGTGAAAAACAAGTAGGGACAATAGTATTTGTACTATAAGCATCTGGTGGATACCAGGTTAGGGAGGTAGTAGGACTAGCTGAGAAAATGCAGTGGAAATACTTAATTGTTCTAGAAGAAAGCTAACAGACATGAAATCAGAGCTCTAAAGATTTCCCCATTTCCCCCCATTTTTTAATAATAGCTTTCCATTATTAAAAAAAATAAAGAGGGAAAGTATAAGATAAGCTAAGTCATTGCAATTCAGCACTTTGCACTTAGTCTACTGTAATGGGCTCTATTTGGGGCTGCCCTTGAAAACTACATAGGAGCTGCAGTAGGTCCAAATTGCAGTACCCTGGTTACTAACAGGGAGAAGTCAGTTTAGTAGCATTACATCTGTCCTTCAGTCACTGCACTGATTGCCAATAGGCTTCCAGGTTGCATTCAAGGTTATCATCTATAAAGCTGTACATGGATTGACACCCCAATACTTACAGGTGTGTCCAGCCCAGTTTTATCTTGGCTTAGGCATGCATCCGAGAGAAAGTGGTTAGAATCCCCACTGTAGGGGAGGGAAAAAGAATGAGGGACCAGGGGCATGCTTTCTTGGTTGCATCCTCCATGTTACAGAATTCCTTGCCAGCTGAGGACTGCACCCACCCACCTTCTACTCACCATTCATAAGGCGTTAAAAGCAATATGTTCTCATGAGCTTCTGAGGTGGATTGTGGACTTTAGTAGATGGATTGTTGTTAGCTTTGGTATTTTTATTCTTTGTGGTTTCATTCTTTTTTGTAAATCATCCTGAGTCCTTGGAAGTGAGCAGAATATCAGTGACAGTATTAATAAATAAATAAGCATTGCATGAAGAGGGACTGATTGTACAGGTAGTATACAGATCAGGTAGATTCTTGTTTTTGCTCTGTAGCAAATAATGATGTGGAATAGTGTCTAATCTCTGGAAGAGAAAAAGATGAGCAAAGTAATAAAATGTTTACAACATGCCATTGAACTAAGTGGGACTTACTTATAAGTAAACAGGCATAGATTTAGAAAATAAGCAGTATTTGGACAGAATGTACAAGGACCCTTCCACCCACCCACCCATCCATCCATCTACTTTTGTGCACTTACCTCATAGAGCTTGGGTTTACTTGTTTTAATCAGTTCTCATAGAGAAAGACAGAAGAAAAGAGAAAAAGAGGCTGACAACCACCTAGGAGGGTTGACTCAGTTAGAGGGGTGATGTACCACTGGAAGATAGGAAGGATCAGCTTGAGAACTGATCATCCTGGAGAAATCAATCTATGGGGTTGATAAAGAGTTGACACTGGCTTGATGGCAAATAATCATCAATCAGGACTGATGACAGAAGTCATTCAATTAGATTTTCTTATTTGTTTTCATAGCTCATAGTTAACTTATACAGTTGAGTGTTAGTGTGGCAAAGGCTGTGGATTTCTGTAGCTCTGAAAGGGTTTAGAGGTGGATCAATCACTGTTCACTAAGCTGAATCTCTGTGTTTGTACCAGTTGGTGATAGGGGTATAGTTTAGAAGGCTTTAAGGCTATTGTGTCGCCACTGTGCTGATACATTTTTGGGCTGATCCAGCAAGGCTTAACCTCCACATCATGGCAAAACCAAAATCCTGCAGATCTGAGAACTGGATAAGCCCATTAGGCTATAGTATACAATACAAACCTATCTTACAGAACTAAAAAGTAGCTGTTCATATCTCCACTTGTGAACACTAATGCCTTAGCAAAATCAGAACTCGACAAAATCTTAGGAGAAAAAATTATTTGTGATTTGTGAATGCCAATTTCTCCAATCAATCATAGCCAGTATGGAATTATAAGAAGTGTAGTCCAATATATCTGGTTAACACCTATTTAGGGGAAGATTAAAGCTCACCTTGCAGAATCCTACTTAAATTACCCAATCAGTTTATTTAAACAGTCTTCAGACCATAACAAAATAACTATTATTTTAGAATATCCAAAAGTATATAACTTTCTTAATTACAACTCTCAATGTTCCTATATAAATTGCTTCCTTATCATAATAGCACCAATTAGGAACTTTAACTGAGGAACTCATGTGATCATGACTTACGACTTCCTGTCAGCTTCCCCAGTGACTTTGCTTATGGGAAGCCAGCAGGGAACATCAGAAATTGCAATCACGTGACTGTGGGATGCTGCAACATTGTAATCGTGAGCTGGGCGCTGAGCACCCAGATTGTAATCATATGACCATAGGGACACTACAATGGCCGGAACTCCAAATACCCATCATAAGTCCCCCCTCATTCAATGCTGTCGTAACTTTGAACAGTCGCTGAACAAATGGTTGTAACCCAAGGACTATCTGTAAAGAGTATCATGTAATCATGTAAAGGTATCATGTAAAGGGACTAGGATCAATAGGCCAGCAGATATCTTAAAAATATATAATTTCAACCACAATTTAATAGAAACTAATCAGGCTGAAAGTGAAAAAGGACATAAACCTGTTTCTAGCAATAAGACTGCATTGGGAACACAACTTGGATGTGAAGCAAAGCACGAAGGAATTGGGTTTATAATGAATGATGATCAACTTTAATTCCTTTAACCCAGATTGCTATATAAAAATGAAGTCACTGTTTTGGCTTTAAAAACTTGAATTACTGTTGAATTTGTTGTTGGTTTTCCTTGGAATGGAAGAATCTAAGAATTGCTGATCTAGATGCAGATGTCTTCTTAGTTACTCTTACTTAAGTGGCAGTTAAATATAAAGCCACACAACTGCTTTAATAGGTTGATGTTTCCCTTCTTAAACACAAATAGAGATTATTGATCTAAAACTAACATAAATTAGTATTTTGACTACCACATATTAATTGGTCCATTACCTGTTTATCCATAAAACTGATCCCAATGCACATTTAACTTGAAAGTAATTGTGATTGGGAAGAAAAAAATTAGCTTGTAATTATAGAAGAAAAGTTCTATATTATATTATTTAAAAATAGCAATATGATTTTATTTTTATTAGGAGGCAAAGAAGGTAAGCCATGCTTAAAAAACAGCTTTATGCATTATGCCACTGGGAACATTATTACCATGGCCATGCAGATTTGCTCTCTGACTGATTGGTGATTATGTAGATGCTAAAAATTAGATGCTAGAAATTCAGTATCCACTTACAGCAAAGCTTCCCCAATTCTATACCTGTACTTAACCTTTTTTTCTTTCCAGATGCATAACGTTATACTTCTTTTTGTTAAATGTTGTCCTGTTTGTTCTGCCCTGCTGTTTAAATCTGTCTAGATCTTCATCATTTTTCACTATAACTTTTGAAATGTTAGCCACTACTACTGATTTTAGGAATCTGCAAATTTGATAATCATCCCCAAGCCTTTTCATTCAGATTGTTAATAAAAAATTTGAAAAGTACCAGGCCCAGGACAAGTCCTTGGCATTCAAAGCTACTTTCCAGTTGATTATGGATCCATTTATGAGCACTCTCTGGATGTGATAATTCAAACAATTATGATTTCATCTGTATCATCTAGCCCATAGTTTATTAATATGGATTTACTGAATGCTTTGTTGAGGTCTAGATAAATTATATCCACTGCATTTTCCTGATCTATTAAGCCAATAACATCGTCAAAAATGGACCTAAGACTCATCTGAGGTGCCTTATTTGTGACAAACCCAAATTGACTCTTTTTAATTGTTGTATTCCTATCCAAGTACTCAAAAATATGCTGTTTAATAGTCTGCTCAAGGACCTTGTCCAGTAGAGGTGTCAAACTGAAAGATCTGTAATTTCCCGGTCCTCCTTCTCCCCTTTCTTGAAAATAGGCACAAACATTTATTTTTCTCTGAACTTCAGATACCTTACTAGTTTTCCTTGAGTTCTCAAAGATTACTCAGTTCCTTCAGTACCTAAGATGTAATTAATTGGATCCTGGAGATTTGAATTTATCTAAATTAGCTACATGTTCTTTTATCTCTCCTTCTCAGTCCTGAGCTGCAATTTCCTCTTCCCGCTAGTGGCACAATGACTAGTTAGGACTTTGTTTCCATTCTGAGAGAAGACAGAAATAAAATACAAGTTGAGACATTCTGCCTTCTTGCCATATATTACCAATTCAATCTTTTCTCCTTGCAATAGACCATAGCCACTTTCCCTTTCCTTTTTTTACAAACCTGGAAAAGCCTATTTGTTGTTTGGACATTTCTCAGAAATTTTAGCTCATTCTGTACTTTCACCTGACATAGTGCCTACGGTTTCTGGAGAATGCCTCGTATCCTTCTTTGGTTATAAGTGCCTCCTTCCATTTCCTATACATGTCCCTTTTTAGTAGGTGGAATTTCACCCATCGTAATGTTAAAATAATGAGAAAAGTGTTACTTTTCCAGGGAGCTATCAAAGACATAGAAGCATTCCCTGAATAAGAAGTTTACGGTCCTAAGTTCTTTGGCATTCAATGTGATTGCTATTCCTGGTAAGGAATGGCATAAAATGAACTTGATTTGGCTTTTGTCTACAGTATTAGTACTACACTGGAATAGTTTGTAAAGAGTGATGCTATTTGTATGGATTACATTTTCTTCGGTAACATTTCCATTTTTATAGTCCTTGTATTATTGGTTGGAAATCCATATTTTCACATTGACATTGTAGCATTTGGCTTACAATGGAACACAGGATAGTATGAAAGTGACCTTTAAAGACTAGGGTTGGATGGGAACAATATTGTATCACGTATAATACAAGATGATACCAGACAATCTGCCTAGGTCTTGATAATAGCTTTGTATTTCTTATAGCTAATGTAATGTCTAGTAATAGGAATGAAACATAATTTCTGCTATAACAGAACTGGGTATATTTCAAAACTGTATTTCAGCAACACAATTCAGCAATAATATTTCAGCAAAACATTTCAGATTTTGAGACTAGAGAACTTAGCTGTTCTGGAAGGCCTAAGTGGTTTACTTTCTCTTATTTTCTTTCTTCTAGTATTCATGTGTTGGTTTTCCTGGAGGAGTGGAATAATGAAATCGTTAGCAAATCCTCCCCCCATGTTATCATTCGTTTAACAATAGTGACTGGTGAACAAACCCTGAGAATTAAGATTTTTCAACTCAGTGCTCAAAAATGGATGGCTTCTCTGTGCTGCTATCTTACTTACTTCAAAATTCTCAATCCTCAGAGCTGCTGAAACTCCAGCTGTTTGATATTGTGCTCTTTTGATGTGGGGGCCATAAGGATATTTCAGCTGAAAGACAAGATTGAAAAGAAATTGAAAAGTGGTATTTTAATAAGATCTTCAGTGGATTACTAGCTCTATTAAATTTGTCATTCTGGTTGTTATGCAGAATACATAAAAGTCTTTGGTTTCTTCACTGAAGGTTAGAAACCCTAAATGAGTTTTCCAATCAAATTATTTTTAAAGCAGTCTTATTATACAGTATGCCAGATTTCTACAATATATAATAAAAACACTTAAATGCCATGCTTTATGTTGTTACCTAAAATTTATGATATTGCTTGCTTTTCATATGAATGCAGATAAAAATGATTAGATAGAACACTCCCGCAGGTGAAGGATCTGGGATATAAATATGTGTGTGTGTATGTATGTGTGTGTGTGTGTGTATATATATGTATATATGTATATGTATGTGTGTATGTATATATGTATATATATATATATATAAAATGGAAGATAACTCATATATCCTGCTATGGTGAATTTACTGTCACAAGCCATCTCCATTATAATTGAGTACATAAACAAGAAAAATGATATGGAGAATAAATAAGGGATTGTTCCCAATAGCAGAGTTCCTGACACAATTTTTGACAAAGTTAGATGTTGCTTTGAAGGTTGTGGCTTATTTTCTTCTTTAATAATGTAGCCTAAATCAACAAGTCGATTCAACTTGTAGAAGTTACAAGGGAACTTACAATTTTCATAAAATCTAAATGTGTGTTTTTTTTCTTACACGTATTAGTTATTCCTGATCCTAAATTCCCTAAGTAGATTTCTCCAGGGCTAAAATTGTTAAACTGTAAAAGTCTGAAATCTGGAGAATTGTAATCAAGTGAAAATAGAACTGAGGAAGCATTTTGGCTGTAGAGTAATGACTGCCAGTTAGAGAATTTCTAATGTGGATTAGGGAATATTCTTCTTTGCTTAGATTTTTTTTTTTTAAATTACATGGTTGACTTGTTTGAGTCACTTGTTCAGAGCATGTTGATCATGAAAGGATTAAAGAGAGTGCAGATTTCATCTTGAAGACAAGCTAATCTGAGAGAAGCAGCCTGCATTATATGTAATGAAAAGTCATTGCCACTTCTGTAAGAGAGGCAGGATCACATTCAAAAAGAAATGAATAGGAAGCCCTCAGCTTAAAGACTTTAGAAGCTGGTTTTGCTTGTTTACTTTTGTTATAAAGCAATTTGTTGTCTTGATAATCCATAGGAAATTGGATTGTTACTTTCTGGAATTAAATAAATGAAATTTTGGTCAGTGAGAAGATTAGAAAAGTGTTTAATGTTTTGTGAAGAGTTATCTTCCATTTATTTTTTTATTTATATCTATCTATCTATCTATCTATCTATCTATCTATCTATCTATCTATCTATCTATCTATTCCTCCCTCCCTCCCTCCCTCCCTCCCAGATCCTTCACTGGTGAGAGTGTTCTATCTAATCATTTTTATCTGCATTCATATGAAAAGCAAGCAATATCATAAATTTTAGGTAACAACATAAAGCATGGCATTTAAGTGGTTTTATTTTATATTGTAGAAATCTGGCATACTGTATAATAAGACTGCTTTAAAAATAATTTGATTGGAAAACTCGTTTAGGGTTTTTAACCTTCAGTGAAGAAACCAAAGACTTTTATGTATTCTGTCTAGTTAAGTATGTAAATAAATAATTACATACATGTTCTGTGCCTATATAAATTCTAAAAAGATGAACAGGTGTTAAACATTTACCTAAAGAAACACAGTGAAGTGCACAAGTTATAGAAGGAAAGGCTAATAATACTCATACTTGATTATGTTATGATCAAATCAGCTTTTTACTCTTGTCCCCTCCCAAACAGCTTAAAACAGTAGCTATAAGAGGCCTGTAAGAAAGATCTCTGATCTCTTCATTTGAATACTGCATACAATCTTGACTGTAATGGTTCAGTCAGTGCAGATAGGAACTCTAGGCCATATATACTTGAGATGTCATCAGGATTGTGAATGCTTAACCAAAGGAGTATCTTCAGAGTATCAGTATGCTGCACACACCATGTAGTATGTTGGCTTGCAAGGTAATCTTTAGATTAGAGGTAGTAGCATGCATAGATTAGCATTAGCATTCTGGGCGTTAGTTGTGCATGTGGAACACTGGCCAAAATGTTCCCCAAATTGACTAGTACTGTCTTCTTAATGTTAGCAAGGAATGCAGCATTTGGCATGATAAAACTTAGGGGGACAACCGCATCTACTTTTTCTTTTCCTTTCTAAAAAGCATTAGGTGAAGACCTTGCTGACCATAGCCATGTTAGGTGAGTGAGGTCCATACTTATGGACCCTGTCATGATGACCATAGTGTATGGAAGATTGTAACCTGAAACATAATAGAGCATAAATTAACAAATTAAATATAAGAAAAATAAATCTGTGTTTGTGAAACTAAGAGAAAGGGGAAGCTTGCAACAGATCTGAATGAAGGTGGCCTGCTGTTGTAGAATGGAGTTGATAAATAGAGGTATGAAAGTAAAGATGTAGGTTTAATTATGAACAAGGGTGCCAAAATTCATGTTAGAAATCATGAATTGGGATCATATTATGGATGTGTATAAAAGTGCAAATTCAAAGGTTGATGATAGTTGCATATTATGCTCCAGTGTTTGGTGATATGAAAGAACCAGGGAAGAGTTTCGGGAAAAATGATACAACATTATCAATGTAATCCAAAGGGAAAGGTTAGTCTGCTAGGTGACATGAATGAATGAATGTATGAGTGGGAACAACATAAAACAGTAAAAAAAAAAAGATGAGGGCAATCAAAGTCTCCAGAATGAATTACAGTGGTAATTATTTGGTGAATATCTGCTTAGTCAGAGGTATATTTCTTTAAAAGCTGTGGTTTAAACACTGATGTATACATTAATAGTCTACAGTAGAGGCAAACAGCCTGACCTCAGAATAATCTATTACTATAAGAAAACACAGGGATGGCCACCTCTCCTTCTACCCAAAAGCACAAAACTCCACTGGATGGGAAAGAAAAAAGTACTAACTTTGAGCCTTGCTTCAGTTATATATAAGGCTTGCATTTTACACCTGGCAGTTGTAGGTTTGTTCTTTAACATCTTTCCTAGTTCTTGCAATATAAGGACCTGAGTCCTTGAATTATTGCCTGCAAGTCTAGTCTAGTATACCCTGAGAGAAGTCTGACAGTACATGCAGCAAAGAAATGAATGTAAATCTAAAAAAAGATTGATTTGATTATTCAAGTTGAAAGAGTGAGAGAATTAGTGAAGGGTTCATGGATAATGAGAGGTTTGAATATTGGACAAACCATTTTTAAATAATGTCAAGACTGGGTGTTGGGGGGCAAAGGGACATGGAAAAAAACAATAAGCAAAATAAATTGGAGTGAAAATAGGATAACTGCAGAAAAAGAAAGTGTGAGATCTGTATGAAAAAGTGTTTAGTTAGATTAATCTTTCAACTGAATAAAAGGAAGTGCATGTAAGAAAAAATGATGTGGAAACTGCTTGGAAAGGAGTGAAAATAATGACATAACAGATGTAGGCGTGTATGATTTTACACTAAAGTCAAGTATGGGGAAAATACTTAGTGGAATGATAAAGTAAAAGAGGATGCAGATGAAGAAAAAAATCCTACAAGGAAATGATTACTGCAGAAATGAGGACAACAGGGATATTGTATAATATCTGTAGAAAGAAACTTTAAGTTTAAAAGAGGGACAGAAGTGTTGATGGAAATGTATGATGGAATTTTTTTTATAAAGTTGTTTGGGGACTGGGTGAAAACAGATAAATAATAAGCCTCTAGCAGAGTGAATAAAATTAAGAATAAAAGTAGTGAAATTATCTGAGATGAAATTGAAGTGAGGGAATGTTGGAAGGAGTATTTTTGAGAATGTTATGGGAATGATAGTGAAGAATATTGAAGAATGGAATTGAAATGAATGCTATTAATGTTATACTCTGACAAAAATTGATGGAAAAGAAGTCAGTGTTGTGAGATTGTTGAAAAATAATGCTGTAGATATAAATGGAAAATATCAAAATATGGATGTGATTGTTTAAGAAGTGGCTGTACAACTTGTTTAACATGTGTGTGAAGACTGCATCTGTGTCTGATGATTGGAAGAATGCTATTATAATTCCCTTATACAGATAGTCCTTGTTTAGTGACCACAATTAGGAACAGCAACTTGGTCATTAAGCGAAGCAATCACTAAGTGAAGTCATAACTGTGCTTATGATCTTACTTCAGCTTTCCTTTGCTTTACAGACCTGTGAAAGGTCACTAAATGAGGCAGTCACTGAATGAGGATTACCTATACAAGAATAATTTTGATATGGCCTAAGGGCTAATCAATAAACTTTTATTTGATTTGAACTGTACAAGAATATTTGCAAAATTACCATGGGATTAGTTGGAGAAGGTATTTGGATGAATTGTGTCTGAAAAGGTATGAGAGGTGACAGTGAACAAACTTTGAGAAGTACAGTGCAGCTTTAACTTGGGCAGATGTGCAGACCAGATTTTTGCTTTTTAGCAGGTCATTGAGGAATGCATGAACATGCAGAAGGAAGTTTGTTAATTCAGAAAATGTGTATGATAATCTGAAAAAGCTTGAAGTATGGAATATTTTGCACCAATATTAGGCCACTGGGTGAGGTGATCCGACAGTTCGGGGTGAGGTATCAGTATGCTGATGATACCCAGCTTTGTATCTCCTCCCTGGGCTGTCTGAGTGATGCAGTGGATGTCCTATCTCAGTGCCTGGAGGCTGTAGGGGCCTGGATGGGGCGCAATGGGCTTTGGCTCAGCCCAAGCAAGACTGAGTGGCTTTGGGTGTTTGGGCTTCCCAGTACCAAGGTTCTTCCATCTTTGGTTCTGGATGGGGTGGCTCTGACCCAGACAGACCCGGTGCGCAATCTGGGGCTCCTCTTGAACTCATGGTTCCTGCTGGAAGAGCAGGTGGCAGCCGTGACTAAGAGGGCCTTTGCACACCTTCAGGTTGTGCGTCAGTTGCGCCCATTCCTGGACCAGGAAGCTCTACTCACTATCAGTCATGCCCTTGTGACCTCCCGTTTGGACTATTGCAACATGCTCTACATGGGGCTGCCCTTGAAGAGCATTCGGAAACTTCAGCTGGTACAGAATGCAGCTGCCCGGGTTGTAAATAGTGTCAGCTACCCAGCAGATGTACTGTAACACCACTGCTTTGGGAGCTACACTGGTTGCCAGTGTGTTTCTGGGTGCAATTCAATGTGCTGGTTGTCACCGTTAAAGCCCTTCATGTTTTGGGACCGGGTTACCTTAGGGACTGTCTTTTGTCAGTTGTTTCTACCCATCTAATCCAGTCGGGCAGGTTGGGCATGCTCCAGGTCCCGTCAGCCAAGGAATGTCAGCTGGGGAGGACCAGGAGATGTACCTTTTCTGCTATGGCACTTGCCTTCTGGAATATCCTCCCTCCTGAGATTAGGATGGTCCCGACCCTTTTGAATTTTCGGAAGGCTTTGAAGACCTGGCTTTATGCCCGGGCCTGGGACCCTGAGTGTGTGAAGGGCCCTGTTGCATGGTTGTGCTGATACCGATGGTTTTTTAAGATGTCTTGGCTGCATTTATATTTATATTTAATTTTTTGTATTGTTTTAAATGTTGACTGTTTTTATTGTTGTTAGCTGCCCAGAGTCACTGGTCTGAGATGGGCAGCTATATAAATTAAATAAATAAATAAATAAATACATTTATTTTATGCATTTAAATACATTTCTATGAGATTATCACAAAAGATTAAGAACCCCTGACCTAATATTTGTAGCAAATGACTGATTGAATGTATGTTGCAACAAGAGTATGGATCTAAAAATGTATATATCAAAAACAAAGGTAGTTGTGTATGAATGGGGCAAATGGAGTAAACGTTTGCACATTATGCATAAATGGTGAAAAACAGGAGAAAATAGATGAATGTGTAGTTTGGAAGAATATGAAAAATATGGATGGAAAAAATTTAAGTGATAGGAAGATAGACAATACAAGATTTATTGTGATAAATAAATGTTTTTCAAAAGAAGCAAAATGTTGTATATAACTGCATGTTTCTCCCAACTTTGTTATATGGAAGTAAGAGTTGGATGTCAGCAGAAAACATAAATTGTATGTTGTGGGAATGGGTTCCTTAAGAATTGATTTGGTAAAACTAGAAGAGACAGAATGAACGGGTGCTTAATAATGTGAGTGACCAGTACAAAAGAAGTACATTGTGGTGGCAGCTTTATAATATAGAGAAAATGAATGAAAATTGAGTTGTGGAACAAACTTTTGAAGGAAGAGTCAAGAAGAATGAGAAGGCTGAGAAAGTTGTAGTTTGATGGAATTGATGAGGTCCTCAAAATAGATTTCTAAGAAGTACAAAGAACGAAAGATGGTGTATGAATTTGTGTACGTGGAATGTTGTGCAAACAAAGATGTTGGGCAAGGCCAGAAAGGTACAAGAGATATAGGACATGGTGTTTGTTTACATTTAGTAAGATTTCTTTTATCTTGACTCTTGCCTTTAATTTATTTCATTCACTGCTTATACTTTTTCTACACCTTGCATGATGCTGCTTACCCCAAAAGGGAATGGCATGATGTGTATTTATGTAGATATGTTAAAAGAGCACTAAAGATACACTTATACCTTGAATAACTATGACATGACAATCTTTACAAATGAAAGTTTAAAGGCTGCTATTTGCACTAGTATTTCAGGGGAAATCACAACTGACATATGTGTGTCATTAACTATCCTCCCTGAAATCCTACGCTATATGCTTTCAAGCAAAAACATTTTTTAAATGTTTTGCAGTGCTGAAGAGGGAAGATGACTAAAACTGTAAGTAATAATAATCACCAGTCCTAACTCTGCAATCTCAAATTGCAAATACTTTTTCAGAAGAAATGATATATCAGAATCCTGTGAGCTACTAAGAAAAGGAACAGCGGTCAGAGACCACACTGAAGCTCTCTGGATGGCCAAGGGCCACAAGGGGCAGGGCAGTGATACAGATGTTTGGGACAGTGTCACATTATCAGGCAGAGCTGGAATTTTTCAGCTTCTTCTGGGTTTGGAGTGTGTTTGTGTGTGTTGTTTTTAAAATGCTGTTTAGGCTATTACAGTATTTGTGTTTCCAATGTCAAAATGGGATCTATAGCCCATCGTTTATAGCAATTATGGTCAAAGGCAGTTCCAATGGCTGCAGAAAAGAGCTTCAGATGCTTGCCACCAGATTTTCCTCCTCAGATCTCAGAGCGTGTTTGGGATTTTAAAAACTCAAAAAGAAGTGCAGAAACATTGTAGATAAGACATGTGCATAGATTGAAGGCAGAGTCCTTTCCGCAGCCTATACTGAGTCTTGTAAATGTTCCAAACTGGTGTTGTATAAAGCAAGCAGGTTAAGCCACAATTTTGTGTTTGTGACAAACTATTTGGATGACTGAAATACTTCTGACTGAGGGCTCCTAATGCTCCTGTTTAGTAGGTACTGTACAGAATTTAATCTGCCTTTCACTGGTGAGCAGATTGGGGGGGGGGGAGGGCAAAGAACTGTCAAATAAATGGTGAGAAAACAGAGAAATATAATTTTTCCATGAATGAGTGAGTTTGACTGCAGAATAGAAAACATATAATGCAATCTGGGCAGGAAAAAGAGAAATACATGTTGCACATCCAGCGCGGCTGTTGGAATTAGCCTTTCCTATTGTTCTCCTTTCCTCACATTGTATTTATTTGTTTGGTTACTTCTGTTTGTCAATTGCTATAACCAATTTCTCTGTTCTGCAGTTTAATCAATGCAATATTTCAACAAGGCTTGATCTTTATTTGCTTTCTTTAGATCTTAACTTGGAAAGTTTCATTTTAAAGATACAGGACTGTTTGATTTTTCTAAACTTTCCCATTTGCCCCATTATTTCACTTTCATCTTCCCCACTCTTTTTGCTCCACTTGAATGTGAATCATAGCTGGAAGCACATTGTGCATGATGATAGCAGACTCAGTCAATTGTACAATTCTGGTAAGAGCAACCTTGGTTTTTTCTGTCAGGCAACCCGTAAAAATCATGTGGAAAAACTCCTATCACTTCATGTGCTGTATTGCTGTGGCAGTTTCCCAGAAAACATGAGAAGGAGAGGGAAAGCAATAAAAAAAACCTCTTCCTTATAAGGCCCCCCAGCCTACCTCAAAGAAGAAAAAAAATTCTTTGCAAAAACACCTGTCTCTTTCTTTCCAAGTAACCCAAAACATTCCAAAGACTGCAGAATGACCTGCGCAATTGCTAGGTCAAATCAAATTCCATCACTTCTCAACCAGACATATTGCCTCAGCAAAGCTGCCCTAAATGGTCTCTTTTCTATGTTGTGACTAGGGAGAAAGCTATACAGGGATGTTAATAGGTTTTCCAATCCCTCGGAATAGGAGGTGAAACAGACATCCCAGGTCTCTTAATTCATCTTGAAGTGGGAAATATTTTCTTTGCGTTTTCTGGTTCTGCTTCAGCGCATCAGCTTTGCCAGATCTCCCTACACAAGGGAGGCTACTTCAGTTACCTCACTTAGGAGAGGTATTGGCTGTTCATTTGAGTGTGGTTGCTTTGCAACAGGGGTGGTCAACCTAGTTTGGATCAGGGATTGCAGTCAACCAAAAAAAAAACATGCATTGAGTCTCTACTCCCAGAAGTGGGTGGGGTCAAAATGGACAGGGCCAAAGACATCCCCTGTAAACTACTGTATCCGTTACAGTACACAGCTATGCAAGTTAAGAAGAAAGGCCCACTGAGGTAAATTGAATTTAATTTCTAGATTATGTGTGCATAGGATTTGCAGCCTTAGTGATGCTCATTTCTGTTGCAGCTGAAATGGTGAACAGAGGAAATAGCCTTATACCTTATTTTTCCCTCTCTTCCAGTACTGTCTACCTGGCACTAGCTCTCAAGCAGACTGTTTTTTACCACCTGCTTATCATAATTCATTTAAATCAGTGTTTTTCAGCTTTGGCAACTTTAAGATGTGTGGACTTCAACTCCCATGCTGGCTGGGGAATTCTGGGAACTGAAGTCCACACATCTTAAAGTTGCCAAGGTTGAAGAACACTGATTTAAATGGAGGCACTAGGGATTAAATCTGGGATTTTCTCTTCTCCAATGTGAAGGGTATTAATTTCATTCTCTTTTTAGCTATTGACTGTGTTGTATCATGGTGTTCTAACTGTCAAAATTCACAGCCATTTTGAAAGAGTAAGGTCAGCATTTTGGGGTAGTGTCTGGAAAACCCCCAATACAAATTAGCATGTAATATATTAAATAGATGAGTGACTAAAATAAATATTCTTTCTCCAGCAGTTATTTAATAGTTACTTCAGAAAAAAACACTGCTCTATTTGATCATCAAGTGAGGGATTTGAAAAAATTATAAGATAAGCCAATCAATTCAAAATATTTTGGAAGTTTAATTTCCTGTAAAGGTCATTCATATTTCCTGTAAAGTTCATCCATAAGTCTCCAATATACAATGTAAGGAATATTTTGGCTGCTAAGGCTAAGCTGAAGCTGGCACCAAGAGACTCTAAGGGTTTATCAGTGAAACTCAGTGCTACTCTTAGCTGCCCAATTTTGACAGCAAACTGCTCCTCCAAATTTTGGTTCTGGAGGCAGCACCAAAGCTATATGGACAGTTGCTGGGGACTCGTGGCCACCTATCTGTGATTTCACTTTTATAATCTTGTTGCTACCAGGCTTGATTCTATTTCTTTTCTTAGAACCACCAAAGTCAACACCTCAGGCGAAGTTCTCTTCTCCCCCCCCCCCCCTCGCATAATATGCAGAACACTCACCTTCTTATATTTTTTTTTTTAGTTTTTCCTCAATTTAATGTACAAAAGAATAAAGAAAAGAGCAAGAAAAATAAAAGAGAAAAACCTATTATCAGGTGGGTATAAAATAGCTCAGTTTTTAAATGCAGTGTTAAAGCTAGACCATACAAAATAGCATTGGCCAGAATTTATGTTGATAGAAAACCTGAATAATCTCAGTTGTGAGATTCCCTGCTTCTCCCAATGACAGCTATTACACAATTGTACTATGGAGTAGAGCATCCATATACAAGATGACAATTTAGTGACACCATGTAAAAATACACCTTCTTGCTCTGGAATGATTGTTGTATGCATTCCCATTCTTACTTCTCTACTACTATAGAATTCAGAACTTACATCCCATTTTACTGAGGGTGAAAAAAAAAGGATAGAACAGCTGAACCATTGTACACTGTAGTAGAAAACTTTGAATAAAGTTTTTCCTTGGAGCTCTTTAAAATGTATGTGCTGCATCAGAACTGAATGCAGACACAGGGTCTGTCTTCAATTACCATTTAAGCTGCTTCTGCCCAGTGTTTATGACAGCTTAAGAAAATCCTGTCCTGGCTGAGGTCAGATTTACCTCTTGCCTTGTTGTCAGAACTGACTAGCAAATGCCATGTTTTCTCTGTCATTTTCTATTCAACTTCAAAGCAGTGTCCCTGCACATTTTCTTGCTCTGCTGGGTTTTCTATTCAAAAGCATACATTTCTACCCTATGTTGGCTTGCATGCTCCTGTCTGTCTGGGCTAGAGTGCTTCAGTTTGCTCCAGGCCAGCCTCAGCAGTTCATTGGCTACTTTGCAGCAGACAGACTGCCCCTTCAATTGAGCCATGGCTTATCATGCAGTGTAATAAATTCTGTACCTCCCCTTACTCCCCATACCACCTGCAGACAGGAGCACTCAGTCCCTAAGGGATAGGAATACTTGAGGCAGCGTCAAAGTGTAATTTGGAAGTACAACAGAGAAATGTACCCTGAGGTCCCTTTGATGGTGAGTGGATGATTAATAAAGGGTAACGTCATTCATTTCTGCCCTCCAGAAAAAGCTGCTGCCTATTCTACTGATGGGGCAACCAGGCAGTGCGGAAAAGCCCTTACTTGATGAAGGTGGGGTCCAAAACCAGTTAATATGATCCACAAATGCTTAGAAAAGCTTAGTCCGTTGGAGTCAACTGCACTGATTGAGTCAAAGAGTGCCGATTGTTCTCGGTTTGAAACTGCAGCTGATGTTCTTCCCACAAAGTGTGAATACTATATATAGAAGGGAGAAGCTGTTATGGTTCTACTGCCACTTCATTCTGTTATAGGAGCCTGAGGTACTGAGTAGCTGCTGTTTACTAACATTTCAGCAGCAATGTGATATAATTTCCAGCCTAAGCGTTGTGTGGGCACAGCAGGATGAAGTCTAACAATACTGACAATAACATAATCAGAGAAGAGGAAGGGTGTATGCTAAGAAACATTGCTGGGGCTGTCGTCCAGTTCATACCTTCTTGGGAATACGCCCACTGAACTCTGCAGGCCTAAGTCTGGGTAAGCATACATAGAATGATACTGTTAATCTTATCCTGGAAGATGAAACTTGGTATTTCTGAAGCCTGTATATTACTAATGAGGGGGTGTTTGCCTGTTGAAAAGAGTTACTATGACCCCTATTTTGTGCCACATGCATCTCACGTCTGTCAATGCTATAGACAACTGAATGTTTGGCACAAATGCAAGTGCATATGCCTAGAGAAGTGTGCATCAAAATATACACAAATTTTAGTGCAGACTTTAAAAAACTGATATCAAATTCACAAAGATGCAAATCTGAGAACCCGCAAAAAGCCAAATTTAACCATTTGGCAACAATGAGAAAGCAAATTAACATATTCTCCCATTCCTAACAACCAATACAATCTTAAGCCAGCCTCAAAGCCCAGCAGATGGGAAGAACACAATGTTGGGAAATCTACCTTAAGTAAGTCCATTATATCCACTTGTGTCCTCCATCTCTCAGACAATGAAGAATAAATCAGCTTAGAGCCTTTTAGGGATACAGCATGTTTTGTTAAAGGATATTAAAAGAAGTCATATGTTTCTCCATGCCACCCACCAGGCTCAACCCTAAAATACCTTTCAGGCCTCCCTTTCAAAGCAGCTAGGAGCATCAAATTTCTTCAAAACTTCAACAAATATTTCTGTCTTGGATCTAATTCTAAGGAACTTCTGATACTCTGCCTACATTTTCCTTTGCTTCATTTCATTTCATCATATCGCTCCAAGTTCTTACCAGTAAGGGCCACCCAAAGCAAATGCTTTTTCTTCTTGATGTTGTCTACAGTTGCTCAGTCACCTATGCTTATTTAGGCATTACATCTTCAAAATTTTGGAATAATGTCAATTTGGATTGGCATGAATACAAAATAATATAGAAGGGAGAATAAGATCCTACCTTACAATGCTTTCTCATAAATAACTTCTTTCTCTGGTACTTTAAACGTCTTTGCAAGCCAAAATGTAACACCAGAAAAAAGTGATTTACAACCGGTCCCTGCACTTACAACCATCACAGCCACGATGTCGCATGATTAACACCAGAAAAATTCAGCCAACCAATGGGAATCAAACATCCCTAGAAGTTTCCAAATGGTTAGTACAGTGGCATGTTACTGCCCCAAATCACTGAGTTCCAAGTGAATGCTGTACAAGGATATCTAATGGACTTTATTTTCAGAATTAAAATCAACGTGAAGAAAATCCCTTTATTTCAGAAGACACCATGGGGGGGGGGGAATTAGGCCCATTTTTCACAACCAACAAACTACTGTTTGTAGGAACTATGATCAGTTGACACTTCAAGTATCTTCATCTCAAATAAGGAAGTGTATAATTTGATAATGCATGCAAAATTGTATGTGTGCTGATTTTTAGATAATAGCAAGAAAGCCCTGATGGGGTGGTAATGTTAAAAATTCAGTGTACCTGGATACTGTGTATAGGTAGTCCTTGACTTATGACCATTTGTTTAACAACTGTTCAAAGTTATGACAGCCCTGAAAAAAGTGACTTACAACCGTTCCTTGCACTTACAACCATCGCAGCCATGCAGTCACATGATTAAAATTTGGGTGCTTGGCAACCAGCATGTATTAACAAAGGTTGCAGCATCCCAGGGTCATGTGATCACCATTTGCGACCTTCCCAAGGGGCTTCCAATAAGCAAAGTCAATGGGAAGCTGGATTCACTTAACAATTGTGTGATTTGCTTAATGACTGCAGTGATTCGCTTAATGACCGTGGCAAAAAAGATTGTAAAATCAGGTGTAACTTGCTTAACAACTGCATCGCTTAGCGACAGAAGTTCCAGTCCCAATTGTGGTCATAAGTCGAGGACTACCTGTATGCAACCTGCTCTGTTCACACTTCTAGGCAGTGTAAGAATTGATTTCCATACTAGAGATAAACATAAAAATTAAAAAAAAAAACTTGTTGAAATACATGAAATAGGTTTTTGTGCATGTTGTGAGATCCAGGAATATTAGATTGCTTTTAAAATTGATCTGCCATGTTGAAATCCCTCATATTTGAGTTACTTTATTTATAAATAGTTGTCCTATGGAATTACTGTACAGTGAATGGGTTAGGAGCAATCAGATAAATACATTTGTTTATTTTTACCTTTTAATTAATTTTCTATGCTGTCTACTTTCCAGGAGGCTTAAGGTGGTATACATAATTCACACACATACATTCTCAACATGGACCACAAACAATAAATCAACCGGCCATATTTTAATCTTGTCTGTTGTGCAAAGCCAACCCATGGAGTTTAGTGCATCCTGGAAACTTAGAAAATTGGGCCAACTGAGTAAACCATAATAACATTGGTAAGTGTGAGGACCCCATTTTCTGTTATATAAGAACGATGCATAATGCAACTGTTTTATACCGTGAGCTAGACTGGGAGCTACTTTCTGACCCCACATCCCTCTGTGATCTTTCTGACTGCATACCTGATAGCTGTTCTGGATCATAATTCAGCATGGCAAACACTGGGCCACCGGCTTTCTCAGCATTCTAAGAGCAACTGCACGGGCTTTTTTATTGTAATGTAAACATCACAGTTTCTATACTGTATTACTTTTATGTGGAGCAGTAAATTGAACACTAGAAATATTGCTTTCTATGCTGAAGAGAGATGTCGCTTACCCTTTCCTTGTCTTATATGCATCCAACAGGCCATCTTCTTTTTAATGAGCATTGTTGTAGCAATAAAAAAAATAATATATTCACAAATATTTAACTAGTTACAAAATTATTCTAGGGATTGCAATTGTTATTATAATTCTTTCTGACTAAAGAAAGCTCCTAATCAGGATTATTTTTCATGTATACATTAGTAGCTCCCATAGGAATACCTCCAAATTCTTAGCTGGTATCCATCTTGCTTCCTAGATAAGTGTCAGCCCTCCCAGGTAAACCAGACAGGAAATACAACTAGATGAGTTAATTCTACTTTATTGTAAGGCTCATTAACAGAATCTTGCAAGTCTGAAAGTACATCTCCCACCCTCCCTATTTACCACCTGAGTACTTAGGGCGGGTCCTTCCTAAATTTCTTTCTCTGGCCGCTACTCTGTTGTGGACTCCTTTCTCTTTTATCTGATCATTCTCTCCACCCCCTGCCCCCCCCATCTTCCAAGGTCACCCTCACATTCCATCACAATAAGCTTATTTAGAATTGTATTTCCTAGATTGTATTTCCTAAATTCAGTAGGCTTTTCTCAGATTAGGCATGCATAGGAGTGAACTAGGGAAACCTTTCCCAATCTGGAGATGATGAGAAATGTAGTCCAACACATATGCAGTTTCTGAGTTAAAGAAGACAGCTCTGGAGATATTTTTTTTTCTGGTGCTTCTGGATAGGCATTTGTCTTGCTTCTTGAGTATAGAAGGCCTGAAGGTTCACATTTGGAAGTATTTTAGCAAAGTTTGGCTAATATTTGCCACTGCAGAATCATGCTGTTCATTCTTTGACCAAAGCACATGATTTTAATGATGGCTATTGTATGTCAACTTTTTAATTCTGTATATATAAATTTAGGAATTGTATAGAGCCTAAAACAAACTTATGAGCAGCACAGGAATGTCTCCTGCACTGCATGTTTCCATCTCTACCTGCTGATGCTAATGCGAGTCATTGACAACTAGAATGTAATGTTCTAAAGCAGTGTTTCTCAACCTTGGCAACTTTAAGAGGTGTGGACTTCAACTCCCAGAATTCCCTAGTCAGCAAGGCTGGCACACCTCTTAAAATTGCCAAAGTTGAGAAACATTGTCCTAAAGTATAGTAAAATAAGCTCTCATTTGGTATCTTCAGTCATTCCCCTTTTTCTTTCTTCTCTTTGCCCTTAATCCAAGCTAATACCTTCCAGATGAGGTGCTAGCAGCTGGTAACTGCACTTGGATCCATCTTCATTTGTGTTTCAGTCAGCACGGCACCTCACTAATGGATCTGAGTTCTGGCAGAGGTCCCTGGGACCTGTGTCAAAGAAAACACATTGGAGGGGGAGAGAGGAGAATATTCAAAAAAGCAGGAGGGGATCTAGCACAACTACAATCTGAATCCCTATAAAGTTTGTGGCTCCTGCAAGTGAAACAGTATTTGTGGGATTTCAGACAGCACAACTTCATTTCTTTCTCCAAGCAGAAACTTGACACCTGCTTTAACTGGCCCTCCATGGCTCTTTCCAATCACTTGGCAAGAAATACTTTACTCTGAGGGAGGCTCATGTTCTAAAGCTGACAGCCACACAGAGCTATAACACACCTGGAGGTTACGAACACTGGTCCCATGCAGGGCCTCTGCTGGCTTGACCTACTGGAGATGGTTTTCTTGGAGCTGAGCTAAAAAAGAGGCCTTTGCAAGGGGTGGGGGGGGGGGGGTTGTGAGCTGCAAACCTGAACCTAAAGCACTTTTCCTTTTATCAATTGCTTGCATTCATTGCTGGTTGTAAGCTCAGAAAGTCAAATCAGTCCAATGGGATTTTAAATCCTTTCACGGAAGGATTCTGTTGTCCCAGGACTTGGGGTAGGGTGGATGTAGTCCCCTTGTTAGATGTGTTCCTGTATATATAGAGTGTTGTTTGGATGCATGATGATCTTGTATAGTTTCTGTTGTATTTTTCATTTTCTATATTGTTGCTTTTTTAAAAAACTGTGAGCCACCTAGAGTTGTCTTGGGTTTGGGTGGCACCTAAATCTAATAAAGTAAAGTCATAATTAAAAGATTGTAAGGGGAGGACAGACAAACAATATATGGGATATATATGCAAAGGAAAGAAGCAAAGATATCCATGCTGGCCAGAAGGAAAATTATAGTAATGCTTTTATGAAGCCAGTTCAAAGTAATAAACTAGGATGCAAGCTTTGCACGCTCCAAAATTCTTATCAAACAGGATGGTAAAGAAAGCAAAATGGATGAGAGGCAGGGGACAGTGGTGGCTTTCATTTAAGCCATAGATTAAATCAATATTAAGCTACGGTTTTAGGAAAAATGCAGGAAGAGGATGCTTCATTAAAATGAGGATAGCAGCAGTGAGTTTGAGAGAAAGAAGAAAGAGCCTTGTAGCTCCTGCAACTTGCTGGTTATTTTGGTGGAATCAGACAGGCAATGTACTACACAGTATTCCATCAGTTACTTAAATTACAGTACTTAAACATCCATAATACATTGCATTGGGAGAGTCCAATCCATCAGAGTTACAGAGAGAATAAGGTGGTTCTATTGAAGCTGGAAAACGGGCTTTCTCAGGTACTAAGATTCCAGGTTGTAATTATAACTGTCCTAGTAACTCCTGGGATGAAAAACAACAGTATTTTTTAAATAATAGGATCAAATTGTTATTCAAAACTGTGTCCATCAATAGACAAAAGAATGTCAAGGACATGTAAAACTTCAAGGCAAATACTTTTTCACAGAATAGTACAGATATGGCAAGGCTCACATCTCACAACTTCTAAATATTCAAAAGAGGCCAGATCGGTCTTAGAGATCTATTTTAAGCTAAGTAGAAAAGGATTTCAAGACAAGCTGGTCATATAGAATACTTCATAGTCCCAAGATAGATGTATTAGTTAGAATAATGACCTGTATTGTCCCTTCCCACAGAATAACTCTAAACAATTCAAATTCATAAGGTCAGAAGAAGATATTGTTGTTTTTGAATCTGATTTATTTTTTATAATTTGTTTTAGAACAATGTTATAAGTGTTCTTTCTTGTAATCCACCTAGAATGTTATGGAAGGAAGGCAAATACAGATGGCCTTCATTATTCCTGGGGGTTCCATTTGAGAATTAGACTATGGATAATGAAAGCATAAATAATGAGACTTATAAGAATTGGATAATTAAGTTCCAGAGCCTGTGGGCATGCTCTTCATCCTCCTTACCTCTCCTTCCCATGGCAGTTGTCTATGTAATGTCCGTGGGTTTTTTAAAAAAATTTTTTTATCCTGCCTTTACTATTTTTATAAATAACTCAAGGTGGTGAACATATTGTTCTTTCTTCTCCTTACTTGGTCACAGCAGATATGCAGACAGCATTAGCACCCAGCACAGTGAGACATTTCTACTAAGATTGTAAAATAACTCTGAAGAGTGGAAAAGCTAATGTGAACACCTGGCAAGAGTGGGCAACTCCATTACCAGCTGAATGAGTTGCTCTGAAGAAGGCAGCTAGAAGCCACTAGAACATCATGACCAGGCAGACCCAAGAAGATCTGCCATGACTCAGAAGCAGCAGGAGATATAGGTATGTTGAGCAGACAATCCAACCCTAACTCTTAAAAATGTATCTTATGCGTGTGTAAAAGTCCATCTCCCATTTTGTACATGAGTAAAGTAACCAAAAAAAAAAAAAAAGGCCTAAACCACAAAGTGTGAAAATCATCATGTATATACCAGGATCTGGTCATCATGTACATCCTGGTCGTCATCAACTGCAAAAACATAAAATCATTGATTTTGAGACAATGAGTAACAAGGGCCACCTGTATTTTAAACAGAATAGAATGATTTAAACATGCTGTAAACAAAGTAAACAGGTAAATAATGTATTCTGACCTGAATGTATGTGAACTGTTTGTAGTTATTCTAGGGTGAAGGCCATGTTCTACTGATGCTGAAAGTTATTTTTTTCTTCTTGTGACAAACAGCTGAGTGATGTTACTGACAATAATCTCCAAGGTTAAACCCTTAATAAAGAAACCCTAATATTGCATGGACTAGTACATTGCACCGAACAGCTAATTTTTTTTAATTGAAATCATTTATACAAGTGTCCGTCTTTCATGATGGACAAAGTGTGCTTTTTTAGGACTACTTTGAATCAATCCAAAATAGAAATTCTGAACTGGAGATCTGTCAGGAAGGCAGGCAGGCAAGCCAGAAGGAATGCAAACAATTCATAAACTCCATATCCATTGTTATAGAGCAAAGAACAATTAAAATAATTTACAAATTAGAACCCTCCAAAACCCACAAAATTAAACCACAATAGAGCTTTAAAAATCCAGTTCAAATGGAGTCCTATACAAAATTGTTTTGGATTTAAACTTACTGAATTTAGTAGGTACTGTGGTCACCAACACATCCCTTCTGTCCCAGATGAGAGCACAGATTATATGTTTGTAGAGGAAGAAATCACAGCATTTGAAACATAGTATATTTCAGAATACATTTCAGCCATTCATGCCCACTTAGATGCTACTGAAGGACGATCTGAAAGTTCTTGTAGACCTTGCCTAGGGTTCTTTGTGATATATAAAATGTTTGTTTCATTCAAGTATTCTAAATCAGCTTTCAGAAAACCATGTAGGGACAAGGGAATACAATCTATAAAATATTGCACTTAATAACTTTTAAATTAAGTACGTGGCCAACCTATAAGTAAGGTTGACTTAAAAAATGAATTAGTCTTTGATTTTTTGTACTTTTAATAGCAAGTATAGGTGAATTATAAAGCAATCTAGCAGTTGGTCATTCTAGAATTAAACAATGGTAACTGAAAATTATTACTGAAATATTAGAAGGGAATATACATATATTTGTATTTTGCTAAATCAAAGTAAGACATTAAGGCATTTGTTTGCTTGTTTATAAAAGCTAAAACAGCAGTGAAGAGCTGCAAAGCTCTTAGCAACAATGATACACCGGATGATGTGATTCATCATAAAATATTATTTTGCATCTATTGGACCCTTCAAAGAATGTTTGACATCAGATTTTTTACTGGTATTGTACAAAATTTGAGGCTCCTTTAACTCATATGATTTGGTCTTGTCCAGCCACACCTATGTTCTGGTTTTAAATCATAGCGTATGTTAATTCAGCTTTGGAAAGAAATAGTTAAAGATGTAAAAATGATGTTAAACTATATTTCTAATATGTGGAATTTGTCATTTTATACTGCTGAGCCTGGGGTTCAGTAAAGAGGGTAACCTTGCATAAATAGAAAGAAACTTTTCCTTCTGATACCAAGGAATGGATTTGGGATATGAGCCTTCCCTATTTCTGAGAAGTCTTTATGTTCTAAAAATGAGAAAATGAAGCAATGTGTTTCCATATAGTCTAAATTAAATGATAACCTTAAGGATTTAATTCTGTATTGATACTACACAGATAATATATGGAGCTTTTTTCTTTCTTTTTTAAATTTTTTTTTCTTTTTGTTTATGTTATTTTAATCACTCTACAATATATGTGGATTCTTTTCTCACTGCATAACCACTACTTTAATAATGTAAAATATGGCAGGTGTGATTCCTGAAGAGTAGCAACCTGCACTGCCTGAACCACTAGACCCCTTCTGTATATTTTTGTGCACACATCTTAGCAAACTGTGAAACCATACATTCATGATTCCATATGCCTTTACTTATACTAGGCCAACAGAAACTCACCAACATTCTTGGTTAAAAAAAATTGTTCTTTCATCAACTTAGCAATTGTTGGCAGAGCTTATAGGGAGTTTCCACTGTAGACTGTGATTCATTTACCAAATGAAATATGATCTTGGCCAATAAGAAAGAAGAGACAGAAAAACAGACAGACACACTACAGAATTTTCAGAAAGCAAAAAAAGAAGCAATCAGAAGAGCAAAAGTAGTATGTTTGGATACAGGAGTAGAGGATTGCAGAAGGGGGACAGTCTGCAAGTATTTGTGTGTACCTGAATGAATCCGGGTACATCTTTCAGGATTCTCCAATCCATTTTTCCCTCTCTGCAAACAGACACAAACATTTTGTAACTGCTGAACAATCTCACCCTTACTGATCTTTAGAGAAAGGGAATCAGTTGATGTTTACATTTTTTAACTTTATTTTTTTTTACTTATATAAACATTGACATTCCCTCCAATAGTTGTAACCATATAGCTGTCAAAGCTCTGTTAGTCTGCTAGTGTATTGCTAGTGTAATATTTGAGCAGACATAGATAAATGACATCATTTTTCCCTTTTAGAGACATTTTTCTAATCTGTTTCAGAGAATAAGTGATCAGTGCTAATCTATTGCTGCTCTGTGAATGGTGATTGTTTACATAAATCCAAACTTTATGGGATTTTAACTCCAATCCAGTATAATCTATGCAGTTGCCAGTGGGGTTCGATCCATTATATCTTATTCTACAAAATGTATTAAAATGGCCCTCAGACTATTTATTCTGTTGCAAGGAATTTATGCTACTATTCCACACAGAGCGACATATTTTTAATTGGCAGCACTTGCAACTGAAAGTGATAGAATAAGGAGATAAATGAACCCTGTAATCTACTCAAATTATTTATATTATTTTATATATCTACATCATCCAATAGTCAAATCTCTCTAAGCATAGTTAATTGCTTGGCATAGGCATAGAGCATTGGCATAGAGTGCCTTTTATCTGATCAAGTTAATATTCCAGCAAAGACCCTAGGAGACAATTACAATTACAATTGTCTCCTAGGCTCTTTGCTGGAATATTAACTTGATCAGATAAAAGCCACTCTATGCCAATGAGGTCACTTGTGTCTCCAGTTGCAGTGCTCAATTAAAAAGTACACAATGATTAATCTGACCCTTTTCTAGCAGCCAGTCTGAACATTATTTAACTAGGGCAGGTAACTTATTAGAATATTCCCATATTTTCTGTATTGTGTTTCAGTTTGTGAAGCTTTTAAAGATGTTTCAGCACTTGTTCACCTCAATCTGCCATTCACAGAGTACAATTTAAAAAATCCTGTGGTGCCATAACAAACCAGTTATTATGGCTTAGTTCTCCATGGGTCAGAGGCCACTTCATTAAACATATATATATATATATATATATATATATATATATATATATATATTATTGTTCTACAAGTCTGATGCTGTTGATTGAAAAAGGTGGGAATAATAAAAACAGAAGCCAAAGCAAATAAAATGTGGGAATTGAAGACAGTGATAATTACTTATAATCACAAAACAACAACATCAAGTTGCACAGTGTGACATTGCCTTTATCTTATGAGTATCACACATATGATAAGAAAAGTTTATCTCTCTGTAATCTCTGAGAAATGGTGTTAAAACTTGAAATGAAACTTAGCTCAGATTTTTAATGATGAAATTGATTTGTATAGTTTTATTTATTTTTCCTCAAGAACATCCATCTTGGGAATTTCTGGGAAGTTCTATTCCCCTTCTGTCTACCCTAAAGCTTTAGCAAAGTTCTTAACAGTCCAGGGTAAAAATCAGCAGAGGCTCTCATAAAGGTATTAATAGACAAAATTATAGATTATATCCAAAGTTAATTATATCCATAGTCCATAGTCCAAGTCCATAGTCCATAGTCCAAAGTTCAAAACTAACAAAACCCAGTACCCAAAATCCAATGGGCAAAGCAAAATGTTTTGTCACTTTGCTAGAATAAGAAGCAACATGTAATGTCCCAGTTACTTTCAGTGTGGCTTTAGCACTTTCAAAGAATGACAGGATATGATATGTGCCTTCAGCTCCAAGTGCCCCCCAAATCACCCCCCTAAAATTAGCAGTAAAACCACCAAATGTTGGTAGTGTGATATTCCATTTTCTTTCGTACTAGAAAGACACAAAACAGGGATGTTAATTCTTTGGAAGGCTCAACACTATTTTGTACTTTGCCTTTGCAAACCACCAGAAAGAAGAAAAACAGGATCAAATATTTCCAGTCTCCTTCTCATGGAGGAATTGTCTCACTGGATATGCCTGTTGGAGCCCATGGAAGCCAAAGTAGTAATTTAAGAATGAAATAGAGGTATCAGGTCAAAAACATTGCCCAAATGTTGCAAGCCAAATGGGACTTGCTTTCTCCACATCACTGTACCTTCTTGTTTTGCAAGTGATCATTCATTTATGTTGTTATTGAGTAGTTTGAACTGAGAAAAATCTACACCAAAATGTTCTTCAGATAATCTAGATTACTGTATGTCTGGGAGACCTTTTCGCCTCTTCTTCATTTCACAGTCTTTGAGATTTAGCTGCGCTGTTTCTTTAAGATTACCATAAGTTTCTGGAAAGTAAGTTTCCTTGATTTATTGCACCCAATTTTTTAAATAACCAAATACTTATGGAAAAGTCATCTGTGCTTTTGAGAAAGAGGCTTTATGTGTGTGAGAGAGAGAGAAAAAGAAAGGGTTTTTTTCAGGAGAGCTGAAAATGTTGAATTCTTTACTCCTTTCCTATAGTCATAGTCATTTTTTGAAAAATGTAATACATTTTAGACACAACATCACACAGCTTTGAAACTGATCTGTTTATTGAGATATGATGTGTTCTGCACTTGAACTCAAATTCCTTAGCTGACATCTGATAACAACCCACAGTGTAGCCAGTAGGTGCTATCGGTCCACAGACTTCGTAACATATTCCTCCATATGTGATTCTTTATAATATTTACAGGAGGGAGAGATAGCTGCAGCTGAATATTTTGTCTTGGGTAGTAAATTGGTTGGTTCTGACTGCATGTTTAAATCAATCATTTGTTAACTGCCACTCTCCAAATGTGTTGGAGTTCAACTCTAATAATTTCTGTCCAGTGCAGCCAATTGCACAAATTCATCTAGTGCGCAGCTGCACCCATACCTACACAGGGAGACCTTAAAACAGTCACTTAGGCCTTTGTCACTTTGCAATTGGATTATTGCAATGCGCTGTATTTGGGGCTGCCCTCGAAGACCACTTGTTCAGTAAGCTGCAGCAGGTTCAGAATGCAGTGGCATGAACAGTTATGGCACAACCATGTAACATCTCTGCTCTGTGAGCTGCACTGGCTGTCCGTAGGTTTATGGGTGCACTTCCAAGTGCTGGCCAATAAATCTTCATGGCCAGGGCCTGGTTATTAGAGAGACTGTCCGTACTCTGTAGTTTCTGCCCATCCCACACAATCTGACAGAGTCAACATGCTCTGGGTCCCATTGATTAAACAATGCCACCTGGCAGGATTCAGATAGTGGGCCTTCTCTGTCATGGTGCCTGCCCTCTGGAATACTTATCATTATTATTATGGTTGGTTGCATAGTCAGCCAGATATTTAGACAGGATTTGGCATTTTTATCCACCTACGAGATGTTCCCAAGGACTGGGATAGGCAGATGTTGTTGTTTGATGGTGTTAAAGGTATCGTCACAAGATAGAAGCTGTTCCAAGTAAAGCTGCCTTTTGCAATTGACTGATAGAGATTTTGTCAATGTCAGTGGTGTTCAAGTGGTGCTCCAGATGTTTTGGGATTGCACCCAAGGTACCTATAACTATTAGTACTATCTTTGCTTTCTTTTGCCATAGTTGTTCTATTTGCAGGTCTTTATATTTTGGGATTTTCTCCAGTTCTTTCCCTTCTGTTCTGCTGCCTCCGGTGTTGCAATGTCCACTATCCAGACTTTTTTGTCTTTCTTATCAACAATTGTTAAGTCTGGGGTGTTGTGTGGCAGGTTCTGCTATTGCTGCTGCTGCTGCTGTTGTTGTTGTTATTTCAATTTTCAACCATTTCAATATTCAATCATTCCCCCCAAAGATTCACACAGCACCCACCCTAGTGCTATTTAAAATAGGGCCCTAAGTCAGAGTGGGCGATAGACCCTTGTGTGATGTTTTTGTGGGTGAGGGACCTTTGTGTGATATTTTGGTTTTTGAATGGTTGTTGATATTTTATGGACTTTCTCTTTTTTATCATGTAATACTTATTTTTTACTTTTGTTTCTCATTACTGTACTCTGTAAGCCACACAGAGACATAACTGATTGGGGTGAGTGAGTGGGATTGGTTCTCCCCGATATCTTCATAAAGGCTTCAGCATCCAAGGGTCTCTAACTTTTATACCCAACAGATTGGTACCATTTTGTCCCAAAACTCTCACAAATAAATAAATAGCCATACTGGGTGGAGTTGAAAGCAATTGCAACCAAACATATTTGTAGAACATAAGGCTGAATAAGAATTCTATGATCTTTTTGGATAATCTGACCAATTTTTTTCCTTAAATTTTGCAATATTGTAGCTTCATATTATTAAAACTTTCTAACATACCATATGTTATATGATATTATATTATAATATATTGTACCTGATAAATTTGGGGTTTGATCCAGAGTAATCCAGAACACTCTCAACATAATTTGATTCCAACTGATGTCAGGATCTGGAGCAAGATTCCAAAAGATGAATCTTGCAAAAATATTTGTTTACAAATTGAACACGAATTAGCAGGTAAATGCAGCTATAAAAAGGCAAATGCATTTTAGAGTTCATCAATATTCTGCATCAACAAAATGCTAATTTTTTTTCATCACAGAAAGTAATAATTGCAATTTATTATACATTGTATAAATGCCATGACAAATGTTGTATCTAGATATGGCCACCGTGTGTAAAAAAGAATCAGAAAAATGAAAACAGGCTCACAGAATAGTAACAAGATTGATCATGGCACACAGCAAAGTTATTTATGGGACCACCTTTCCAACTGTCTCTTCTTATTCCATAAGATCCAGCAGAGTGGGTGTGCCCACTCTGGATTTAATTAGTGATACAGTTAAGAATAAATTTCTAGTGGCATAGATTACCTTCCAGATCATCTTCTTTTATTCATGATTTCTGTGTCACAAAGACAAGGACTGGAAACATTCACTGGGTTAGTTAGTTAGTTAGTTAGTTAGTTAGTTAGTTAGTTAAAACATTCATATGGCCACACAACTTAGTCGAGGTTACTCAGGTGGCTTACAGAAAATGCAACAAAATCTTAACGAAAATAATACAAAACCACAATGCAGAAACCAATCAACAATAATGAAACAATAAAACAAAACATTGCAATCCAAACAAAATAACACTATCATGTAACTAGGGCTCACAACCCCAAGAGCCTGGGAAAGAGCTTTACTGAAGGCCAGCAGGGTAAGTGACAGCCATATGTCAGGGTGGTCATTCCATATTTCCTCTTTATCCTCATTCTTGGAAATGTGACACACAGCCTTATCAAGGTGAGTGAGTGGGATTGGTTCTCCCCGATATCTTCATAAAGGCTTCAGCATCCAAGGGTCTCTAACTTTTATACCCAACAGATTGGTACCATTTGTTTTATAACTGACTAATCCTACCCCTATCCTGGAGAAATGAGCAGATTTCTCTAAGGAGGTTTCTTTCTCTCTCCTTCACATTCAAGAACACTCTTTTTTACAGGCTTGAAGTTATAACTGTTACTGCGTAGGCCTTCTCTTGGTCCAGTTATTCAGATTTGCCAGATGTTTAAGAGCCAACTGGCATTCTACAGCAGAAAGAGAGAAAGAGAGACTCCTTCATAGTGAATTGGCAGACATTATTGTGTTTCCAGACTTTGAAAGAGAGAGGGAAAATTCTGCCTCAGCAGGCCACGTTAAGCTGCCATCACAGCAGAGACTGTGCCAAACAAATATTAACACACCCACCCACATACACATCCACCCACACACATTTTTGTCCTTAGACATGGATGATACTGATGGGCTAGTGAATGAAAATGGGAAGGGTTGAAAAAACAAGGCACAAGTAATTTCAGGTAATTTCTGATTTTTTAAAAAAATATGTCATAAACTGTTCTTTGGCACTGTGCTTATTTTCATAGACCAGTTCCAACCAGTACATTTGGAAACAGGTATAAATATCTTTTTCTAACTTGATTACGGTCCAGGTTGCCTTGCCTGCACTTGTTTTTTCCATCACCGTACGTGCAAATGCGACTGTGTGTATAAATATTTTTTATGCTCCCCCAAGCACTCTCCAAGTGACAGGAAGTCCTGGGCAATTTTACATAGCGATTTTACCTTTGTGGGTGAGAGGACAATGAAGGATTATTGTTTCTTTTATAATATGTAATATATCTATTATGTGGGCAGGTATCAAGCAAACAGGCAAATGCATTGATTTTTCCAAAACTACATTAGTTCCAGAGTAATATACTGACTTTGAGCCCATGATTGCTTCTCCAATTAGCCTCCCAAACAAAATCCCCACTTACACTCAGCTGGATCAAACTCCCTTTCTAAGTCCCCAGAGACCACAGTTCTAATTAATATTTGACTAACCAGTTCTTTTAGGAAGTTTTCTCAGATGAACTGTTTCATTAATGTTGTTACAAAGCACACCCTTGTATGTTAGATAGAAATAATTAATTATTAAATGTAATGAACTTTAACTATTGAACTGAATTTGCTGTTGTGTATCCTTGCTTAATGATCACAGTTGGGACCGGCATTTAGGTTGCTAAGCAATGTGATCATTAATGAATCATGACCAGACCCAATTTTACGACCTTTTTTGCGGCAGTTGTTAAGTGAAACACCATGGTCGTTAAGTGAATCATGCAGTTTCCCCATTGATTTTGCTTGCCAGAAGCCGGCTGGGAAAGTTGCAAATAGTGATCACATGACTCCGGGATGCTGCAACCATTGTAAGTGCAGATTGCAATCACGTAACTATGAGGGTGCTGTGACTGTCGTAACTTTGGGCACTGGTCAAAAGTCACTTTTTTTAGCACCATCGTAACTTCAAACAGTCACTAAATGAACAGCCATTAAGCAAGGACTATGTGTGTTGCATTATCCTAAATGGTTATTTCTGAGTCCAAAGAAAAAAACAAGATATAAAGAAAAATATAAAGACATAAATAAGTGGCTTCCGATATTCTTCAAAGCAGAAAATACAAAGGGAATGTATTCCAATTTTTTTCCAATAAATTCTTCTGGAAAACCCTCCTTTGCTTTGAAAAAAGGGGAAAGAAAAACTCAACCCTTTATACAAGAAAACTGTCAAAGAAGACACCATCCCACCAAGGTAAAAAATTAATTTAAAAAATCCAGAATTATAACAACTGAGTTTAAACTCTCTTATTCAATATTATTGATCTGAGGTTTCTGGACAAGTACTTAGTAACTAGTGTAACTAATTAGGCAGCTTTAGCCACTATTTTTATAACTCTTAAGTATGAACAAAAGAAGAAAACAATAATGTTGCAATCTTTCCAGTTCAAGATTAAAAGAAAAAGGTTATTTGAGTAACACACACACACACACACACGAAATATTCTGTAAGAATGCCTCTTTTTATAGTGGGAAGAGTGGAACATGAACTTTTCATGATCTAGGTCTACAGCTGAAAGCTGCTGCTCCAATGTATTTAAACGAAATGAAAACCCTTGACTTAGAAAATCTTAACATCAGTTTATTCCCTTTTCAACAATATTTCGTGTGCAATTGTTGGGATGAGGGAACAAAAAAAAAAGTGCAATGGAAATAGGTTAATTTAAAAAAATATATATCTACCATCAGTTTGTTTTCTTCCAATTTCATTGGCATACCACAAAGAGATCTACTGCTGCTCATCCCTCCCAATCCTATAAAATAAAATTTTCTCTATTATTGCTGAACTGGTAGAGATCTGAACCATGTGAAGCATATAGGACAGCCTAATTAGATTCATCCTTAATTAACAGTTCTGAATCAGAAATAAATTTGATAAATAGAAACTCTGGTGGAAGGGGGATTGTGCCCTGACTCAGTGACTGGATGGCCCAACTAGCTGAGCCATCTGCTCCCTTGGTCAAGAACCTTGAACCTTTGTGCTGGTAACATATAATCACAGATCATTCAGTCAGGGGTGTCACAGCCATCTTTTTAATCCTCCCAGCAGCTGCTAAGGAGACTGGGAAGGTTTCACTTTTCAGTCCCTTCCCCCCTCCTTTGAGTAAAATTCCTAAAAAAAAACCCCACAACAACAGTGGCACAATTGGTGTTGATGCCACTTTGACAGTTTAAGGGAGACTTATCCATCCCCCCCCCCCCACACACACACACACTTCTGCCCCTTTTCCACACTTCCCATGTGGTTGTGGGAGATGAAAAGAACAGTTAAACCTCCAGTAAGTAGTTTGCATAACATGGCTGATTGGCAGGAGTTAGTTTAGCCCTAAACAAACCTGGAGCTGTTTTGGGTTAAAATTAACCTTGTCTTTGTCAGTTAACTTGGTTAGGGTATTTGTACAGCACACTAATCCCCCTGTTTCCTTATTCAAGCAATCCCTTAACCTCTCAACTGTTTTCTGTATTTTTCATAAATCTCTGAGTTTTGAACCCCAGACAGTCCTACCACACTCTTGTTTTATAGAACTCATGAGCTTTGAAATTTGAAATTTGAAAAATTAGACATTCAGTGACTCCAAGTATCAAGAATGTGTTTAAAATATTAGTATATGTATTTAATACATAGGTGCAGAGCACAAATGTTAAAAATAGGTATGGGTTACATATTACATTAGGAAGAGCTCTATTGATCAGGCCATTAGCTCCTCTAGTCCAGTAAAGGAAATAACCATAAACTGCATTAGTCTCCATTAATTTTAAAACTATCCAAATTGGCTGCTCTTACTACACACAGAGAGAGACATTTTGGTGTAGTGGTTAAAGGTGTTGGATGAGAAGCTGGGAGACTGTGAGTTCTAAGCCTGCCTTAGGCATAAAAGCCAACTAAGGGACTTTCGATTCATTTCTAGAAAGAAGGTACTGACAAGCCATTTCTGAAAAATGTTGCCTAGTAAACTACATGGACTTGTTCCTATAGTCACCAAGAGTCAGAACTGACTTGAAGGACCATAACAACAACAATAAACATAAACAGTGACTATGAATTCCAACATTAACTATGTGCTTGGCCAAAAAACAAAACAAAACAACTATTTCTTCTGCTGGTTCTCAATCTGTTTCAATGGATGTTAAACCTTGGTGTGCTTTAACCATAATTTTCTGACAAAAAAATCAGTAGCCTGGTTCACATATAATGGTAGTCATAAGCTACAATCTAGGAATCCCTATGGCTGGCTTCCCACATTGTAGTATTCCAAAAACTAATGGAACCAAATTATGGATGAGACCCTGGTATAAACTTACCTGAGAGCCAGTTTGATGTAATGGTTAAGGCATCAGACTAGAAACCGGGAGACATGAGCTCCAGTCCCACCTTAGGCACAAAGTCGGGGGGGTAACCTTAGACTAGTCCCTCTCTCTCAGCCCTAGGAAGAAGGCAATGGCTATACCATACCACTTCCAAAAAAAACCTTGCCAAGAAAATTGCAGGGACTAATCCAGGCAGTTGCCAGGAGTCAAGACTGACTTGAAGGCAATAAATAAATAAACAAACAAACAAACAAACTTAGCCACTGCCAATATATCCTTTCACTGAAATGTTATTCATGTTGTCTGAAAGACTTATTTGCTGTCCTGTAATAAACATCAACTGTCAGTCTTGAAAAAGTGGACAGAGTTCTTGGGGATGATAGTGCTGCCATTTGCATCTTAGATCCTTGTCCTTGGCTTCAGATGATAGTAAATTCGTTTTTGAGTGAGAAAATGGTTCCACCTGCTTTGAAGGATATGGTGCTGCATCTCCTCATCAGGAAGCCATCTCTGGCCCCAGCAGTGCTAGATGATTTTTGATCAGTGTCCAAATTCTGTTTTCTAGGGAAGGTGGTAGAATAAGTAGTAGGGCTGCAACTATAGAGGGCCCTGGAAAAGGAGAATTTGGACCCTTTGCAGCCAAGATTGCCTCAGCAGCTTTCAGTACCATTGATTGTGGTATCCTTCTGGACCATCCTTGACTGATTGAAGTAGGAGATAAAGTATTACAGTGGTTCTCCTTTATCTGGGATTAGTTCCATTTGGGGGGGGGGTGATATTGCTCTAACTTCATACAATATGTTAAGCCATAAACTATGATGGCTGGGGTTTTTTAAATGATGTGCAGAGCCAAAACCAAGCAAACTACAGTATGGTTTTGCATAATGTGTCAAGCCAATCTGTATATCTCTGTTTGAGTTTCACTGCCAATTTTTGGTTTTGATTTAATAGCATACTAAACCAGGCTTGTTCACTATGCCTTTTCAAAAAAAGACTTTTTGTAATTTGTAATTGTTGAGACAGAATCCTGATATGCAAACCATGATTACAGCATAGGGAACCAATACCATTTCTGCCTTAGATCTAGAAAGTGATTGGCTTTAGCATGGCATGTTCTGCCTGTTTATTTTTAATTCTGTGTGTTTGGCTTTGGGTGAAGGTTGTACTCGTGGAGGTTGTTAGGAGACCAGCAGTTTTAAATTTGCAGAATGACTTAAAACAGTGGAACTTAGGCAGACATATTTGAATGCAGGACAGCAACCTATGACTTTGGTTGGGTTAGTGAAAGTTTACACAGCTTGTGAAAGGGGAATGTACCCAAATTTAACTTTTGCAGTGCCCTCATGTCATCCACTGGCCCTTCTCCTGGCCCATGGTTTTCCCTTGGAGTGATTTTTGCCAGCTTGTTGTACAAGTGTGCTCAGCTCAACTTTTTCATTTCAATGGGAAACAAGGAGAGATAAAGCAATTGTTCTTCTCTCCACCCATAGATTTTTAATAGCTTGTTGATGAAGCAATCATATTCTTGTGTTTGCAGCTAACCTTCCTTGGCTCCTCACTTCCTCCATAGGTTTAGTGCCATGACACTACAGAAAGGTTTCTAAATGCAGCAATACTCTACTACCAAGACTACTGTTTTCGTAGTCACTCAAGTAAGGCAGATTTGCTGCTATATCACTATGGAGCTTTTCTTAAAAGTGCAGTCCAGATTCACAGCTACTGGAAGTGTTACTCACCCCAGTCTAACCAATCAGAATGTATGGAGGCTTGAAAATGCTTAAGGCTACTCAGATATAGTAAATAGGGTTGCACACAACATATAGCTACATTTTTATTAAAGTTTCTGAGCTGGGTTTTGAATCAAGATCTTCAAGTACTGTAACAGTCATCTGACCACATCTGGAAGCCATCAGTTTTGGAAAAAACTATATTAGTCTTTACTTACTGATTATTTTTTATACCCATTGTAACCTTTCTCCTATCTCATAATGCTTTTTTATTCAGACAGAATGCAGTCCAGATCAGTGCATTCCATCTCCCATTACAAAAGAGACATTATTAAGATTTTTTAAAAAATGCTGAACTTGGTCCATCAGGTTGTAGGAGAGTTATGAAATTATGTGACAATAAAGCTAAAATGAGAATTAATTCTTCCTCCCTTCCACCTGTTTTGAGTACTTCTCTCCCCTCTGATGTGCTCTCCCCCCCCCCCCCTGCTTTTCCTGTCTTCAATTTCAGGTCTTGGAAATAAATGGCTCCATGCAATATTATTGGCTGCTTTCCAAAAGCTTATGAGCTCTGCTCTGGGCCCCTGGCATTAACTGAAATTTGAGTTCCATAGGGCACTGAAATCATGGGTATCAAGGCTATAAAAACATTAGTGTCTCCTGGAAAGAGGGTTGTAAATTCTTCAGAATTCCCACCAAGAGTGTTAAAGATTTCTTTCTTTTCCCCAAGCTCCACGAAAGAGGCTCTGCAATAAATAAAGTTTGGGAACTGCACATGTCAGAAATACCTCTTAGCATTTAGTTTTTTGGCACAGCAAATATTATTTGCCTTAAAATGTTAATTCATAGTCTTATTCTTGAACAGGTTTCAATAGGATTTGAAAAAACAAACATTGCTTTGATGGTTCCTGCCCCCAATGTACATGTTTATATACACACACATTTCTTACAATCTTAACACACACATTATAATTTAGCTGCAATATAATGTAGACAAAGGAGTCCTAATATAATAAAAGCTAAGCAAAGCAACATGTACTGTATATCTATTTAGAAAAAGGTCTTACGTAGAATTTGCTCTCAGGCAAAAGTCTATAGGATTACAGTCATCTACATAATTATCCAGACCCACTGGATACATTGATTCTTACTTCTGAATAAAGAAGCATAAGAATGGTTTGTAAAAATAAAACAATTTATATATTAATAAGTCAAGTTCCTTTGGAAAAATGTGCATAAAATTATTGCAATTTAAAAACACAAGAGACAAATTTGTCCTTAGCGCAATATGCTAAAATAAAATGTTCAGCTCCAGAAATCCAGCATGACCTTGACAACAGTAAAATTATGACATTTACATTCCACAATTTTCCCAAAGATTTCAGGTCATTATATGTGGTTCTCTTTCATCCACTGTCTTTTTTAATCCATATGAGGTAAATTAAAACATGACATAGGTGATACTCAGTTCCATGAGTATCATGACTTCATGGGGCCTGAATTTCAATCTTCCATCTCTAATTCATTACTCTAAGAACTATATTTAGCCCTCTGTGCATTTTAACTTTTCTTTCTTCAATCAAGTACTGCAAATTCTCCTTATGCATTCCTGTATTTTTACATGATAATTTTTGATACATTGCTTAAGAGAAAACATATTCATAACTGTGTAGCATGCATGTGAGCTTAATGGTTTATGTACAGTGTAATTGTACCTCAGTTAGTAATCTAGATTTAATCAATAGTTGACCTGCCCATCCTATACTGGAAATTTAGAGGAGTGCATATAAGTCTCCTAATCATTATAAAAGTATAATGAATATCTTAATTAAAGCAATAGTTGCCTTCGTAGCTACTCTGTATTAGTTAAAGTTTATCTGTTTTGGTGACCTGTCTTGCCTTACCCAATTTACTCAGAACAAAGAATAATCATATATCAGCAGAAAGTTCCCTTTCTCCTTTCGTTCTCAATTTATCTCCCTTCCCCTGCCTCCCACCCTTACCACCCTCCCCCTATAAAGCATGCATTTCAATTACACAATTCACAGAGTGATTTCTTAGCTTTGCCTCAATCTAGTAGCAAAATCAGGCATAGCATATCTCCAGCATTGAGGGCAGGAAGAGTTTTTCTGATTTGGACCAGAGGAATGAGAAAGAGCACAGCCTTTTCTCCTGCATCATATGCTTCCCTCCCCCTTGCCAATTTTTAGGAGAGAATTCTAAACCAGCCTCTCTGGCTTCAGCAAACTCACTGCACATGTCAACAAGAAATAGTATCGTGGAATTTGCAGGGATCTTTTGTTCTCACTTTCCTTTTGTTTCCTAAACTCCAAAGCTCCGTTCACAAATGTTTCTCGGTAGTTTTCCATTGCCCAACTTATGGGAATTAAAAAGTGCAGTCTAAACTTACTTTCACTTAACTAAGTCAGTTGCTTCTTTTTTTGTTTGTTTGTTCTTGAAAACTGGTATTTCATGTGTTCTTTCCAACCATTTCAGAATCAGGAAAGAATCTTACAAAACACAAGTCTTTTATTTGAATTCAGTTGTTTCCACCACTTCCCTTTAAGGCTGTATTCAAAGACTCAGCATGCCATGGAAATCTAGATGTTTCTGGATCAGGATCAAGGTCCAAATAATATTGGTAATTTACCTTAAACAAGCCATACCATATGGTCTAAACCACAAAGAGAGAGTTAAGAGAAGCTTCATCCTCTGTCTAGTAGCTAGACACAAAGATAGGAATGTACAGCAGCCCTGCAAAAATGGGACCATTCCAAACACTTCAGCTCTGTCCCTTTATAAAAATTATTTTCAAACACCCCTTATGGATATGCAAGGGGAAGATGAAATCTGGGCAGGAGAGTGGGGTTGGATAAGTGCTGTCCCACTCATCCAGGATAGCTCCCTCCTTAATTAGGCTGTTCCAATTTTCAAAGACTTTTTTCTTAAAATGGATAATCACCATCTTCAAAAGTGAGGTCACTGGAGAGATAGTTGAATTACCTTCCAGAATGACCATTACTTCATAAACCAACCCAGTCCTTGGTTTGTTTGATGATCTGTCAATAGATCATCAGGTAAATATTTTTTTCAGGAACACCATTCCTTGTTAATGAGTACTGCAAACTTGTGAGCTACAAAAAATATGAATGACCAACAGATAGCTGCAAAAAAATATAAAAACCCTCTGCTGCTCATCCAGAGCTTTGTAGCCCAAATGTGATAGCCTTTTGCATGTAGCAATCCAATACTCTCTATAGTAGTGTTATACTCATTTCCTTATTAATAACTCATTTCTGTAATTTGTATAACTAACCTGCCCTTTCTATTCCATCTTTTCCATATAGTTCTGCCTATATTGTTATATCTTCCCTTTCATAACATTAAAAAAGATTTTTAAAAATAAATAAATAAATAAATAAATAAATAAATAAATAAATAAATAAATAAGACTGTATGTCTAAGGTTAGGGGGATTTGAAGCTATATATGTCTAAGGTTAGGAGGATTTGAAGCTATATATATATATAGCTTCAAATCCCCCTAACCTTAGACATACAGTAGATCCACTTACATTGGTACAATTGGAAATGTTTCCAAATATTCTGCTGGGCTCTGCCAACGCATCCACTTTTACTTCGTAAACATTTCTCTTCATGAAGATCATCTCAGCTACATTCTAGGGAATAAGGCAAGCAAATGTCTGAAGTCCCCATTCTCACTTTGAGGCAGCTCTGGCCATCTCTATCCTCACCTCTACTATTAAACTGGTAGTAAAATAAATTTATAGGTGTATCATAGAGCAATATAGGGGAAGTGTCCACGGAGAAGGTGACTCAGAAGTTTCTTACATGCTGTATAGTATATGCATTATATTCTAGAGTTACATGTGAATCATTTTAAAAAGGAATGAAAATAAAAACCTGAAGATACATGTTCAACATAAGTGACTTACAGTCCAGCCTGAATTTTTGCTACCCATGTCTAATAAGGCATATTATTGTTTATTTGAGTTGGTTTCCATCTTCCTTTTCTATTTGGAACCAGGATTACTACCTTTAATACTTCCAGCTGCATTTACTCCATCCCCTCATCTTCATGCCATGTGCTTACACGACACTTCTGACTGCATGATGGGAGAGTAATAGGTACTGGTAACTTGGTTTCTCCTGAGTTATCATAGTGTTTCCAAGGGCTGAAGGACAGGCTGTGTGTGTGTGTGTGTGTGTGTGTGTGTGTGTGTGTTCAAAGCATAGGGGCAAAACTGGCCCTCATAGAAATGCTCCCCTTTAAATCCCAGGTACACATAGCACTAGGCTCCTGCATGTCTCATATCTAAAATATTCCCTTCTCACTAGGGCACTATTGCTTACTTTTGTTTTAAATATTTGAGTTTGAATTATTCACTGCATTTTTATTAATAAAGAGATGTTTGGGAGCACTGCAGTTGAGAAGTGGTTTTCAATGAGCAAGCAGTCCCCTCCAACGTTGAAAACTGATTTGTATTTCATTCTGGCCTCTTATCCACATGTACTGCTGTATGACATAAATGGCTATAGATGCAATGAACTAAACAATATATGAAAATGAGAGATCTGATATGGTAAATGTTTATGTGAATTCACCTTGATCCTCTGTATCAATAGAAACAGAGAGTTGACAGTAAGAAACTGCTATTTCCATGAAGATGGGTTTCTGTTCACATAGCCTGATCACACATACACACAAGCCACAGAGGTTAATGACTTGTGGCTGCTCCTGAACTTGGGTTGACTCTGAAGAAGTAGTCCAGATATGAAGGTGACCATAGAAAGTGGCCTATTCATTACATGAGAGACCAACTCAGACTCTGAACACTGAGTCTTGGGATTTCTGTTTGTTTTCTTATTTGATAAACTCAAGTCTTAAATGCTAACCCTTGAAAGCCATGCATTTCTAATCACAGAAGAGTCCATGAGCTGAAGAGGCAATAGGCATACCCCTTTCTTTTTCAAGTTCACACACATACACCCCTCACCTCCCTACATCTTCTATACTATAGCATAATACAAGAGAAGTGGGGAAAGGAGACAAGGAGGGCTGCCCACCCGCCCCCATGCTGAGCCTGGGTAGACTTTGTGAGAAAGCTCTACTCCATCTGCAGCCTCGCCCGGTGGGAGTCAATTAATTCTGAATAACCTAAACTGACAGAGGTATTTGCATTCACAACCTGACTGATGACCGTATAAAATTGATTTATGAAATGAAGTGCTTCCCCACCCCTTATCCCCGATTCAGGCCATAATTGATTATATGTGCTGCAACGAAATTAAAGAAAAGAAAAAATTAAAAAAAAGAAAAGAAAAGAAAAAAGGGAGGCCCCACAGGCATTGCTCTATATTCTCAAGGTTTCCTGGGATTAGCTGTTCTATTCATCACTTATCATTTTTTATTTAAAATCTTGCTTCCCATCCTCTCTGCTGATGCTCAACCTTTGTTACATTAGCTGCTTCTCACGATAATGTGCTACGTGGTGAAAACTAGAAACAAAAGAAATGATGTAGCAATCAGGATATGTGCAGTTTGATTGGTTTAAGGAATAAGAACTTTATCTGATGTGATCTCATCTTGTGTGAGCGTATATCAAAAAGACTATTTGGTATGATCTGCCAAGTAGTGCCAAGTGTGATGATGGCAGGATGCTTGGTTCTTGAACTTGGGCAAGCAGTCTTAAAATGACAGACCAGTGGGGTGCTCCGTGCCAAGTTGCCGAAAAGTTCTATGGCATGGCTACCTTTGCTCATTCTGTTGGTAGAAGGTTGTGTGGCTGTTACTGTTACCATTTTTTTAAGGACAGATTATTCTGTCTCCAGGAGAATTGCATTTTTCTCCACACAGAAGCACAAATTACTCAACTTCATGCTGTTTATGTGCTGTTAGAAGAACATCTGATTCTCTCTCACACATCTATCCATCCAAACCCACACAAGCACATATGACAACTGGTTCGAGAGGACTTGCCATTTGGTGCAGGAGAATCACTTGCTATGCGCTCTTATGCCACAGTGGCAGCGCTGCCACTTACCCTCCAGCTGGCCTGCTATTCTAGATGCATAATTTGGAGAGGGTGTTCAGGTGGAGGCAGAGTGAAGCAGACAGTTGCCCCAACCACTGCTAGCAGCTGGATGTGACAGCTGGTGGGAATCTGGCACCATTTTGCTTTGCATCAATCTGCTGCCTGAAATGACTGCTTCATTCTACCTAATGGTAGGATGGTTTCATGGTAATGTTAGGACTATTTTATACAGCATGTATGTGTGACATGGTTCATGTTAAATGGGCTCAAACATCTCACGAAACCCAAACCAAGCTGTATTATGGTTTATTGTGATGTATGAATAAGCCCATTGCTTGCAGATGTAATAAAACATGATTGTGTGATTGCCTTTGCGCAGAACTGCATAAAGCCAAATGCAGATTTTTACAAGGGGAGATAAATGGCCACAACAATCCAGCTCCTCAAGTTTGGCATAAGATTTCTTTTCCCACATTTATTTGTGGTTATGTTTTAACAGGGACATTCCAAAGTGTACAATAAGTAATTTAATCAATCTGGCTGGTACCACTTTAGTCTGCAGAAAATTATTTGGCATGGATGAATAAGTCTCAAGGAGGGGGGATTGGTATCCTTGCAAGGACAAACTAACATTCTAGAAGTTCATATAGAATGCTTTGCTCTGAAATCTAGTTTTCTACATAGAGATAAGTCTTTCCTTTCTTGTAAACTGTAGTTTGAAGTGGACCCAGCCTTGGTATGGTTTTAACCAGTTCCCCTATTTGTTAGAATTACTCCAGGGGCTGTGCTCCTTTACTGTTTACATGTGGGAAGTTAACTGCTGCCCATACTGAATTCAGGAGGCAGCCTGTAATAGAGAGACAACAAGTAAGGAGGAGGGAGAAGAGACAATAGGACCAAACAGGCTGATCTTATGCAAGGAAGAACAGCAATGATGGCTTGAGACACTTGCTGCTTCAGTCAGACTCCCCTCCCTGAAGCCAGGACTACTGAAGTTTTATGGCAACATGTTAGATACTTTCCAATGGTATCTGAAGCAAGCTGCATTTCCTTGTTCCATGTAGGCAGGCTCTAAATGACAAGGTTTATGTTTCTGTAATAGAGGCATGAGGACCGTCCTGCCCCAGTTTTAATCCAGCCTGGAAATTATCCATCTGTGTCTCAGAAAGGCGCTGCCCTCTCCCAAAACTCTGATTCTTCTCCCTCCAATCCTCATTCATGTGCCAGTGGAAAGAAAAAACCTCTGATTTCTGCTGTTCAGTTGACTAAATGTAATAATGTAATAATTTTCGGCCCATAAGGCTTTACATTCCTGAAGTTGGAGAGCAAAGAGGTGTCTTCTCTTTAGTGCTATTGAAGCAAAATAGTTGGCAGACACAAGAAACTTAGCAGATGCAACTTATGTCACCAAGCCAAACAGCACCTTCTTCACAACTGTTAAAAATATTACAAAGTCTCTGCTCTTTCATCTCTGCTCTGCAACCAAACAATAAGCTTTGCCATTTGCCATTTTCTCAAAGTGAGATTTAGTCCTTCAGTGACTATTTCCTATGAACATGGAGACTTTCACTCCAGGGTTACTTCTACTTTTCTTTTTCTTTTTAGTTTGCTTGAACAGAAATAGCTTTTACAATTTTTGTCTACTTTTATGTTTATTTGTCAGCCTTACCAGGTAGACGAGACAGGAAACATGACCAGATAAGCTAATTCTACTTTATTGTAAAGCTATGTTAACAGAATCCTGCAAGTCTGAAAAGTACAATTCTCCCACTTTTACAGCCTGAGAAATTAGGGAGGCTCCCTTCTGAGCCTCTTACCCCACCAACTTTCCAGCTGCAGGCTATGCCCTCTCTTATCTGATGATTCTCTAGGCAGCATCTCTTTGCACCATCTCCCAAGGTCTTTCCCACATACCATTACATCATTATGCCCAAAGTCTATTGCCTTGTGGTAAGTAAGCACTTATGGTCCTCTTTTGGTATGGTCTCACTTGCACTGAGAACATTCCTAGGTGTCTTCTATGCTGGCAGATCTGTCTTTTCAGATTAGCATGATAGTTCTTGTGTACAGATAGAAAATCATAACACAAAGATATGTTTGTGTGAGGACTAAAATGAGGCAACCATCTTCCAATTTTAATAAGAGCACTTCATTAAAAATATGATACACAGTTTATTATCTCAAAAATAAAGTCTGAATTGGAAGAATTTTCCATGCATCTTTAGTGGAAATAAAATGAATCTTCAACATCATACACACACCACCACCACAAAGGATGTATATTCCTGACACATAGCCAGAGCAATCCAGTAATATAATTTAGCAGAATAAGGGGAAACGGATAGATCTCTCTCTGTTTGCTCACTCTCCTCATTTCTGTCTGCCCCAAATCTGAGGTTTGGGAGTTTTTATTTTAATTTTTTTTAATGTAAAAACATCACCTGTAGGGGATTTTCAATGAGTGAGGTCTGTTGTCAGCAAAATTTCTTCCAATTTAGGCCATTCTCAATTGGAGGGGGCTGGGTGGGATGAGGAAATTCCAGTTAGGGATGCGTTCTTCGGATTGCATTCTCTTTAAATGGAAATTCCATCTGTTTCTTCCTTAGGGAGCTAGAATCCCACAGAACTGAATTACTACGAAGAGCAGACAAAAAAGCATGCATCAGATTTGTTTCTTAATTTTAGAGAAATCATGTTTCCCAGAAGTAACGCTGCTTAGCTCTCCTCTCACCCCTGATTTCTGTTACAAAAATGAGAAAGAAAAGAATGTAAAAGGCATTCTTTATTTTCCCCACAGCTGCCTCCTGAGCCCCCCTTGCTCCTCCTTGCTCAGGCATGCTGGGTAATGCCATGTATTCTTAGACTCCCAATGGCCCCCATTCCTGTCAATTAGTTACGGAACGCTCCTGGGATTCATGCCTGACAGCTCCGGCAAAGCAGGAGAAATGGTCTCAGTAGGGAGTAAGGGGCCTGCCTTCTTTCTTCCACAAGAAATACCTTTCTCAGCAAGGCTTTGTAACAGCTGCCCCTGCCCCCTATCTACACACATCCATACACATATGTGCATGCATATTGTGCCTGATTGTGAGAACTCTTGATACAGGAGCTCCTGAAGAAAGTTGATGGGCTGAAATAAAAGTATTTTAAAGCCTTAGGTTTCCCTCAAATCCTCTGTGGCCACTCTTAGGAGTGGTTCTTATTACAAAACTTCCTCTGAATTATGCAGAGACATGATGTTTATCTGCTCCAATGTCCGTGCTTTCCACCTACTTACAGAATAACACCTTGGGAGGGGATTAGATGAGCATGGGAACTTTCTGGTTACAGATCGCTGGAAAACCAATTGCTTGCAGATCTACACACTTTATAGTTATTGTGTTCTTTCTCAATAGAGAATAATTCAAATTGAGGGTAAGAATGTGGTCCTGTAATGTTCTAGAGAGAGAATTTCCAGTGATTTGTTGCTAGTTTATTTCAATTGTAGAAAACCTCTTCAATCCAGCTCCTTTTTGTTTGGATTTTGGGGAAAGTTTTTTAGACACAGACTCCATGTCACCCATTAGGAAATTTACAGAACCTTCCTAGGAAAGAAAGGCCTTCCCCCATCTGAAATATATTAGGAGAATTTTGGTTTGGTTTGAGGGAGAGTTTTATCTATCCTTCCTTACCTCTCAACATCTCCTGATTAAGCTGCTATACACCCTGTCCCAGAAAACTCTCAGATGTCATCCCAAATGTTCACTTGAAGGACAAATACCAACTTGGTTGGGTTAATGCCAGCCCTATGGAATTCCACAGTTGCCTTCCCCCAATCCCCCATGACCCACCATTAGCACTGTAGACTGCTTTCTACAAAATGGGACACTCTTTTCTTCAATATCTGCCCGCTGCATTTCTACAGAACAGTTGTAGCCATCCCTCTATTTAAGCCACACAAAGAAAATGTCCATTTCTGTGAGAGTCCTCCTTGTTAATGTCCATTTATTCCTACCCTCAGTTTCCTGGCCTTTATCCAGCTGTCTATCAATGGGAGGAGCTCTCCTCTTAACCCACAACTACTAAAGTTACTCAAAGATCCTTGGTGAGGGACTTGGTCAAAAGCTTTTTGGAAGTATAGCATCCTCTGGTTCACCTCTAGTTCTACGCCAGTCATACTCTCAAATTGTGCCAGCTCTCCTTTGCTCCCTGCTCTCTCTCCAGGCAAGGCAGGCAGCAAACAGGATAGAAGAAGGGGAATGCTAGCCTGAGATGCTAGTAGCAGCTTCCCACTGCCATGGCTATGCAATAGCAGGGTGGCCATGATGGCAGGGCAACATCCTTCTTAGTGCCTCCTCAGTCCTAACAGGTGGGAAAAAGGGTCTGGCCTAGCCAGTGGGGCAGGGACAGCCACAAAGCTCTTAGTAGGCAGGCTTGACAGTGGATATGCAGTCCAGCAAGCTAGACCGTACACCTTTGGGGACAGCTGCAAGAATAGAGTGTGGTGGGTTTTTTCCTCACTGTCTTTTATTTTCCCCTTGTTGTCATTTCCTAACTTCCTTTGTTAACCCTTGCCATCTTCCTTCATCCTAATTTTTTCACAGGGGGAAACACTCAACAATACTATAGCCTCCAGGCAGAAATTCTCCCCCATATGGAAGTAGAAAGAGAAAGAAGAGGTACAACTCATTTTTACCAGTCTTGTACTTCAGTGTAGCTATTTTCTCCAGTCTACCCATTTTTTTATTTGGAATCTCCAGTTTTCTTGCATAATTCCATTCTGCAGCAACATATTGCAGCCTGATGCTGCCAGGGAAGGTGACACACACGGTCCCTCTCTTTACCTGTTTTCTCTCCCTTTCTGAATCAGAAATCCTTTTTCCCCTTCACAAGATCACAATCTTTGCTCCTTTAATTCTCCATTCCCAAGCTGTGCTGTCCCATACAAAATGTTCCCTTACATATGTGTAAGCAGGCAGCTCACCTTGTCTTTTTCACTGCAGTGTGAAGATGCCCTGTGGTTTTTAGAGGGCATATTTTTAAACACATCACACAATACATAATAAGGCTTCCTCCCACTTCACTCCACACCCTCCTTCCACCCCTGCCCCACCTGTCAGCCCTGTAATTTTTGGACACAGGTGTACCTAGAAGACTGGTAAATCTGTTTAGAAATTTCTTGAGTGACAGATTATTGGCACAGAGCACCCCCATGCTAACATCCTGTCACTCAGGCAACATGAAAAATCTCTAAAGTTTCTGTCTCAAGCACCTGAACACACTCACCAAACCTACCCCACTACTTGTGAAGGGGAAAGATTTCTGGTGAGTTTTCCTGCTGGATAGGAGAAATGGAGCCAAGGGAGTTCACCAATAGTTACCTTTAGCTGTCCCACAGTAAAGTTGTAAGGACAGGACCTCTGACAATTGGTTAGATTAGAGCTTGACAGTTGGGGAAGCACAATTCTGCCAGTATATTTTTTTTGCCAACTCATAAATAGCAAGAATGCATATTAATGTGGCCCTGAGGAAGAGCCCCTATACAGTATATGTTTGCGTGAGTGCTGCCTCCTGCCTTCTGTGCTGTGGCAAGAAGGGTTAATTCCCAGCCTTATACTTTTCAGCCTTCCTCCAAATCTTCTACCTTGACCAGAAAATTCACAGTCTGTTTAATCTCTATTTTTCTTTCTCTACATTCTCTGCCTTTAGCTGAATTATGTGCACGCTCCACTAGCGTATAAATGGCTCCCAACTCCTCTGCTAGCCTCTCCCTTCTCTGTTCTGTTCATCTCTCCTCTTCCTTCAGCCTGCCTAAAATGTATTGGCTGCTGTATTCAGCTGGATGCCCATAGCATTATTAAGGTGTGTTGGGTTAAGATTTCTGAGCTGTCCATGGTTAATTGTCATGACTGACTGTTAAGCAGTTATGTGGTTGCCTTGTATGCCATTAGGCTAAAATATTTATTTGTTTACTGACCACCAATTATGGTATCATTTTAACTTAACCAGCACTTAGACCTGTTTAATAAACTTGAGCATCTGGCCTTGCTCATCTTGCAGCAGCCTGCGTTGCTTCTCCTCTGTTGTCTGCCTGGCCTTGCGCATTCAGACTGTGCAGAGAAGCAGGCACACACATGCAGAGTTGCTGGCTCCGTCAGGAACAGTGTGAAAGACTGGCGACGGCAGCAGGTGTGGGAGGACCATTCTGGTGGGCAGAGGGAACTGTGAAGAGTGAGACCCGATGGAGCGGCATATGTTGCAATTCCCTTAAATAGGCATTGCTTGAAAGAGATCTTAATTAGAATAGCAAGAGGTAATGATTTCCCCTCATGATCAGGAGTGTGTAGTTGCTGCATTTTTTCTTAAGCAGCAACAGTCCTGGAGGAGATCTTGACTTAGATGTCATATCTGCTTATATCCTGAAAATGGCTCCTGACTGGAACCAGTTTAGTGCAGAATGTAGATATAACAGAGGTAGCAGGCATCCAGTACTACCTGAGATGCTTTAGATTCAGGCCAATAGCTATCTCATATGCCTTAGTTTCATATAGCTATGATCTATTTACATATAGTTAATAGATGTGGATAGACCTATGCTCCTAGGATTTTCTAATCCGGAGGCAGAGAACCTCCAGGCCATTGACTAAAGGTGGGTATCTGGCTTGCAAGGTCCCTGACTCAAAGATCCTCCCCTCTAAACTCAATACCACCTTCTGCTTATATGGAAGCCTGAAATGTTTGTTCTACCTGAGTTTAGGAAAGATGGCCAGAAGGTGGAATAGATATAGCTTCTTTTCACGAAGCCCTACTCTCTGTTATTATCCAGCCTATATGCAGAGGGACATTTGGCTCTTGGGCTGCATTGAGTTCCTTAGCCATGACAATTCTTATTTAAGGAGCAGACTAGACATGATGCTGTATGGCATCATGTCCTTTACCCTTCCTTCCTTCCTTCCTTCTTAAATGGTGGAATTTCATTGGGACTTCCATAGGTGGGAAGGAAAGAAAAATGGAAGTTTTTCTTCTGGGACTAACACCTGCTTTACATGCACTATTGGGTTGTGACATTGAGGGAAAAATAGGTTAAACCCATTATCTCTCTGTGTGGTAATTATAGCACTTTTCTCCTACACATACAATAGCACACATGCAATTAAAAAATAATTGATGTGATTCCAAATGTTATATGTAATGTTATATCTAGGTTTACCCTAAGCCAATCCCTCATCTTGTGACAGCTAATTCTGCCAGTTCATTATGTATTTTTGATGTATACTTTGTGTATACTTTGGATTCAGCAGCATCAACTGGTAATCCAGTTCAATTGGGTGACCTTGAACTATGAGTGACAAAAGATAAAAAATTATACTTGTTCAAATTTTATTAATCTTTATCATGTCACCTTTATCATAGCTGTGGAGAAACATTTTCAAACCATATATTGGAATGTATTTGATATGTAATATGCTTGCTGCCAAAGAAAACCCAACAAACTTCAGTATACACTATTCTAATCATTGTTCCAGGAGAGACTTTTTATGTTGAGTCTTTCAACATTTGAGTCAGTAGGTGCCACCTGGTGGCCAACTGGGACACATCAGATTCTTTAGGACAGGGCAAAGTGCCAAAAAGATTTTATGGAATAAATATTAAGAGAGTTATAGAAAAAGATATTCCCATCTCTTCAACTTACCAGAAACCCCCAAAGTGGTAGCAGATGAACCCTGGAGACAGCCAATGGCTGTGCAGTACTCTTCTTCCCATATTTTAGGTTTATATTAGTTTTTCAAACTTGGCAACTTTAAGATGTGTGACTTCAAACTCAGCCAGAATGCTGGCTGGGGAATTCTGGGAATTGAAGTCCACGCTTCTTAAAGTTGCCAACTTTGAAAAACACTGGTCTACCCTGAGGTTCTGACTGTCTGGGGGCCTTTTCCACCTTTTTATACTTTTGTTAAGAGACAGGGAATATGAACAATAATATTATGGAAGGGTCAATCCACAAAACTTGCTAAGTAACTTTTAACACACATATTGCCTCAGCTGACTAAATAGCACTTTCTACACAAGTATTTCTTGTATCTGCAATGGGGAAAAGGGATCCATACCACTATCTCCCCACCAATCTTCTGCAGTGCCAATGCAGTCCAGATACCTTTACATCACACCCTTCATTGCTCCAGATTTGAACTGCACTTTTTAAGGGTCAGTAGGTTCTGCAGCAGAGGTCTGCAAGATGGTGGCTCAGGTGTTGCAAATCCAAGCCCCGCCCCTTTTGTATGCATGTACAAATAGAGCAGGTCTTAGATTGTTATGCTGTGCCTGACATTTCCCACCCTAGATACTGCTGCTGAGTTTCCAAAATTTGGAATTCTGTATTTTCCTATAGCCATTTGGAAGAAACCAATGTACTGCAGTGACCATTTTCTCTTTTGAAGATCCTGATGTTACGTTTACAAGCATTCAACTATTTACGACAATTGCTAGTAAATTGCATTCCCACAAGCAAAATAGTTAACAGGTGTTTATGCAATGGAAGTTAGTAATAATGGTTAGATTATATTAATGATGATGGGGTTAAGATATAAAGCAGCCATTTTAGGAGTTCTTTCAAAACAAAACAATTCATTGTGGAAAATTCATGGAATTTTATATGAGGTCCAAATGAAGTCAACCGTCCTACTATTTCTTCATTTTTGTTTTTTTTTCTTAGCACAGATATCTGCTAAAGAGACAAAGAATATATATCAGTGATGCATATGATTGATCAGATCAAGTGTCCTTGTTGTCCCTGCTTTTTGGATGGGGCTGGTCATTAATAACTACCTGCCTGGGGTTTCTGCTTGCAAAGACAGCCAGCAAATTATAGAAGAGTTAGAGAATAGTATGAAATATATTATTTAGTGTGAAATGTTCCCATATCAGACATGTCAATTTTCAGTGCTCTAGCATATGACCTAGTGTGAAATGTGCAGGCAACCTATTGTGCTTTTTTCTGAAGGCAAGAGTATTCCTATCATACATCAGTCTTAGTTCCTTGGCATGGACTAGAGCCAACAACATGAATGAATGAAGGAAACTCATAGAAGGAATTTAATCTTCAGAAGAAATTATCTTTTCAGGTCCCAATAATATTGATGCCTCTGGAAGACTGTCAACATTTCTCCAAAGTCATTTATTGTAATGAATACAGATATGATAACGTGCTCAGCAGGCATTGATCTCACAAGTCTGATTAAGGGGCAATCTGTCTGGTATGAATAACTGTAATTCCTTTATTATGCAGACTTCTTCTGTATTCCTGACAAATATTAGCCTTGGAAAACAAACAGTTATTACTTTAGATAAAATGACCATTTTTACTGGAAAGATTTTTGGTAAGTTTTTGGGTTATATATAAGAAGAAATTCTTTATTTTATCTAACTTTTTATCTGGACCAGGAATAATTACTTCAATAAAATATGTCAAGCCTATTGAATGAATGTTTTGAGGAATTGTTTCAGCACAAATTTGATTGAAGCTACTTAATATTGTAACAGGATTCATGGATCTTTCAGTTGATTCCATCTATTGTAATTGCTGCTTGGTAATCCACCTCTTCTGAGCAGATATGTCCTCTTTCAAATCAAGCAGTCCTTGACGCCTTCAAGCAATAACTGAGTGTGTTTATTCTTTTCCTTTTACTCAGTTAGTCCACGTTGAGCAAACTGATCAAAGTTGCCATCTGGCCAGAAAAACAAGCAAAATCAGTTGGATGTGGAAAAAGGTGAGTGCAGCCTTTCATGAAACATAGCCCAATATGTAGAAGAGCAACCTTCCTGAACATGATGCCTTTCAGATGTGGTACTGAGAACATACAACATACTTAGCCCATAACATGGTTTATTTACTCTCAGTTCAGTTTACAAACCCAGCTTCTGTCATTTACGGCCTAACGCTGTGTGAACCTAACTACTGCTCAGGTAATTGCGAATTATAATTCCAATGTACTTGGAAAATCCAGGGATGGCCTATAGACTTCTAAATCCTTGACAGAAACATGTAATTGTACCAGTTCAAAAACAGTAATATTAAAACATCCTTAGAATTTATAAGCATAAATTTATAAGCATACAGTTTAAATGAGAGTATTTTATTATAGGCAAAAATTAGTGTTTTAGTAAAGTGGGGGTTCTATTATAGGTAACAGCTTATTTCATGAATCTTAACAATAGAACTAATTATACTGAAATGTTAATTCTGATTTACCTTAGAATTTTGGAATGGAGAATTGAAGCCGTATGTATTTAATAAAGTTCTCCGTCTACTATGTTATGTAGGAAATTGTGAAGCATTTATAATGACTCCAACTTTCTTCAAAATGAAAGAAAATTTAAAATGGATGAAGCATGTCAAACAGAATACCTAACAGAAGCAGCAAACTTTATTTGACACAGGTTGTTTCTCAAAATGGCTGCCCTAGAGGTCTAGTGGTAAGAATGCTCCTTTCCACCCTTTTCCTCACCTCTCCAGGATGCTGGCTATTCTAACTTACATTTCTCTTTATTAGATGGTGGGCAGATGCTGCTCTGAAACTCATCCATATTTTGTTGGAAATAAAGATGATGCTCAGGCTGGCACTTCTCATTTCTTTTTAAATTAAAATAACCTAAAAGCAAGTTAAGGTCATGTAAAGCAAGGGGGATGGTGGCTACCTGGAAAGTTACCCATTTTTCATTTGGTCACAGAAATTTATTTATTTTATTCATAAACATTAATGTGCATATCTTAAAACTGTTCACTTATTTGTAGCACGTCTAACTGAACTCATGTGGATGTTGCAAAACAAACATGTACTTTGCGTATAAAAATATACATTTTATGTAAGTCTTGTTGAACTCAATGGGACCTAATTATTTTTGGGTAAATATGAACTGGATCTGGCCCCACAAATCAGTGATTTCGACAAGAGAGTTTAGCACATCCCTTTTGGGAATCAAATTTCTTACCTTCCTGAATACATATTCTGTTGGCAAATTCAGCAGAAATGTTTCTATCACGATGAGCAACTTAATACTGAAACTTTGTATTGTTATAGTTTTCTTAATAATAGCAAATCCCTCCCACCAAATAAGCTGCAGGTTTTTTTCTTCAACATCAGACAGCACTATAGCAGACTCTTTTTCTAGAGTTATTGTTCCTTCTACTGATAAAAAAAGTCATCTTTTATCTTTTTAAAAAAAGATGGAAGAACAAGGGAAAGAGGGATGTCTTTAAGTAGGTGAGGCTGAAGGCTGGTTTTCCCAAACCTCACCCTTCTGCAGGTGCCACCCAGATCCTGGTTAAAAAATACTTCAAGGGGCATCAGTCTTGAAGACACTTCTATCTGGGAATGATTTCCAGATAGGCTCACCTGTTTCAACTGGCATGCCACTCTCCAAAAAGAAAAAGTGCAGACTAGTCAAAGCTGATTCTTGGTTATCAGGTGAAATATTGGAGAATTAGTACTCTGAAGTAGTCTTAACAGAAGTGCCATCAAATCCTGGCTCCCAAATAGTCAACTTTGTCCACCTCATATACTTCCCAAAAGAGGAATTCCTGAAAAAACACTGTTGTTCCAACTATAACTATGCCCGTGAATTTGCATAGCACAGTGGGGTCTGAGGCTTAAAATACAAATATACTCCTTGGACATGGGGTCTGGAGGTTAGATGATCCTGTCATTGTGAGTTTGTCTTTTTTATGATCAGAGTTGAGTTTGTTTTGGCTGCCATTATTTTCCTATATTTTTATGTATGTTTGTCTGATTTTAACCCTATGTGCGCTGTCCAGAGTCACAATTGTGAGATGGGCAGCTATATAAATTGATATAATAAATAAATCAATACTTTCTTAACCCATACTTCTCTATGAGAATCTTCTTCATGCCTCAGTTTGGGCAATTGTCCATGACTTTCATAGAAATAAAATCAGGATATTATGTCACCCTGAAGGACTCGAAACAGGGAGCTAAATTTAAAAACAAAGCAAAAAGCCTTGCTTTCAACATAGTTAAGATTATTCCCTGCAAAAAGGCTACATTTTCTTCCATTATATTAAGAAACACATTATAACCATTAGATAGGGATTTGCCTTGGGGTTGGGGGTTTTGATTAGTTTTTTTGGCAGGCGGCACTGAAAAACCTCCCCACTGTAAAAATATGTGGTTTTGTAGCAATAAAGGAATGTGGATTTTAAAGCTAAAACTCCCAGATTTCTTTAGTGGAATATGCCAGCTATCAGATTCCAAAGGGAAAAAGTACTTAATAAGTACTTATTGTTGTGGTGCCAAGATAAATGCATGAGTATTTATCTGTCAAATGAAGAAAGATGTAAGAATCTGACACCATCAAAACACCCATATTTTATAAGTGACAAATTGTGAAAGGAAAGATAGTATGTAAGACAAGTTGAATAGAAGGGAAAGTGCTGAAAAATCACAGACCCATATAATGATAAGCTGTGTGAATCAGGAGGGGAAAGGAGACAGTTGGATCCAGGTAAATTCAAACTAAAGAAAACCCTTGTTGACTGCATTCTTCTCTAAGTTATTGCAAGCTAATTTTCTATTTTGATGTTAATCTCCTCCCTCTCACCACCACCTTTTTTACTGTGGGGAGGAGAGGGAAATCAGAGAAGGGAGGATGAAGATTGCACACTCAAAGTGGAAGTTAAAAAAAACCCCTCCCTTCTATTGACTCCTGAATAGCAAGAGGTAAAGAGAACCACATGGGAATCATTGTTTGAAATGAGAGCTCCTGGCCTCCCCTTTCTCATTATTGTGCTATCGGCCCCCCTCCCCCCAGGTCCTTACTCTTCCTACCCACCCTCTGGACACGGCCCGCCCTCACCCGCCCCCATTTTCTCTTGTAAGTCCCAGAAGTTTTTTTCCCCCTTCCAAACTTTCACAACTCCAGGCCCCTCAATTTAGCCTGAAAGTCCCATTCAGAGTCACTGGATTGGGGAAAATCCCTTATTCACCTCCCTTCCCAATTTGCCTCATCAGCTGAGCTGCAGTTCAGATCCCACAAAACAAAACCGGACAAAACCCCTTGCCATATAATTAATGGCTCCTGCGGGAGGACTCCCTTGCTCCCAAGGGCTCCTGCTGTTGTTGCTTCTGTTTGCAGTTGCGACTCTCCTTCCTCTATTTCGTGCGTATGTGTGTGTTGCCCTTCACTTAATCAGAGTGTACACTAGAGGCAAAGCCGGCTCAATCCTATTTTTTTTATTCTTTTTTGCATCTGAGTTTAAGAGCTTGCCAATGTGCAGCCAACTCTTTTTGTCCTTTTACCCCAGCTGCTGTCCAAGTGCCAAGAAGCCGCATTTCACTGGGCAGAGCAGCATAATACAGCCTGGTGATGGATGGGGGGAAGCAGGGAGGACCTACCTGAGGCAATGGAGGAGACAAAAGGGGAAATATACAGTAGAATGTGGCACAAAGGAAAAGCATAGAAAGGCAGCTTGGTTAATGGGCTGAGTCAAATTTAGCTGAGTTTTGCTTCTCTGTCTGGTGCTCCTGAACCTCTGCTTAAGATGGTCAGATGTCTGGGGGGAAACTGACAGAAATCTTCCAGCAGATTCAGAGCCAGATTCTTATCTGTTAAAACATTAAGGTTGCCTCCAGATGGAACTTTTAACAAGCAACTGTCCAGTCCCATTGTTGGAGTTTCAGCAATATTTTCCCACAATTTCTTCTACTTTTTTCCCCATTCTGTACATAGTCAAAGAGAGTGTTGAGAAGGAGAAGACAGAATAGCAGCCAAAGGTTTTTTGACTCTTAGCATTATGAATGATCAGTTTGAAATGACTATACCCAGGGTTTGCTTTCTGCTTTCAGGTGAAGGTTGCTTTTGAAAACACACATTTTGCTGTGTTGTATCCACATGTTAGTTGGTATGATAAGAGCCATCTGGCAATAAATGTGAACATGCCATCTGATCAATTTTTCTAAATTACTTTTACAATGTGCACCAAAGCTTTCAAGATAGAAAGAAAAAGAAGGGAGAAAATCAGGATGCCTCATTTCTAGCACATGGACTTATGGTCATCATCAAATTCTTCTGTTTTTCCCATGTAGAACTGTTCCTTTGCAACTCACCAAAATCAAAACTGACTTCATTTGTTAACAGAAGACTAGTAGTACAATTTCTAGCTGGTAGAAAATTGCTAATTACAATATCTCTTCAATTTGACCATTGCTTCTGAGTATCAGTTTTCTTCCATAAGTAACATGTTTTTAGATGGCATAATAATTAATAGATATTATTGAAATCTTCCCTCTCAATTACTAAGAGAGCTCATATAAAAGTCCAATAATTATAGAAAAATATAAAAATAATAACTTTGGGACATTTTTTAAAAAGAATCTCAGCCATAGCAAACAACTTTAAAGAATATACAGCACTACATTAAGCGCTGTGCTAATACAGAAACAGTCCAGATAACTTAAAGAACACACAGTTTTTTGTTTTAATGTGCTTATGTTCCATCTGACCCATCCTATGAAAATGTCTGGCTAGTTCCAAGTGACTCTGTGCCTTCTCAGATATCCCAGCCTGATTTAATTCTCGCCAGAGGACAATTCCTCACAGCAGCCTAAGCTGCCAGCCTCCCACACTGCTCCAGGCTCTTTCTAAAGCCAACTTCAGAAATTCCAGTCTAGCAGCCTAGATTGCACTGGGTTGGCCTTCAGGCTGGGGTGGTACTCATTCTGGACTATGACCACAGCAAGACCTTACTGGATGTTACCCTGCTTCTTGCTTTCCCCATCTTTGCAGGGAAGGCAAGCCTCACTGGCTGGCCCCTGTTTGGGTTGGTCTGACAGAGCCTGCCTTTTCCTTTCAGAGAGAGTTCATTGCTCTGATGCTACAATTATCAAAGCAATAGGGAATGGGTTATTCTTTCAATCTTACAATTCCTCTGTAGGTCTATGGAAATTCTGTAGCAAGGAAGAACTTCACAGAAAGGAAGAAGTAACATTCCTATTTTGCAACTTAAAGATGATAGAGATAGATTAGAGGGAGGGAAGGAGGGAGGGAGGGAGGGAAGAAGGAGAAGTTTTGTACTAAGGGAAAGAGGTGGAAAAGCAAGTGAAGCATGCTTTACCCAACCTAGACAGAAAATGAAAGGGTGCCCAATGGAAAATGGAAGGGTTGAATGGAGCACAACCTTCTAATATTGTGGATAATTCATGGACTTAACACTCCACCATTGAATCAACCACAATATTATTAACCACAAACTAGCAGAGAACGTAGCTGCTTGGCATCCCAGAACAAAATGGCTGTCCAGGTCAGAGACCAACAACTTCCCAGGAGGGGAGGGGATGTGCCAGCCACTGCACCCAAGTGGATCTGGTCCTCTGCTAGAATGAAATGAAGCACCAGAGACCATCTGCTCTGAAAGGCTTAAAACAGCTTTGGTTGGAAAACAGCAGTTTCGAATTGTAGCTGGAAATGATAGGCGTGGGGCACATTTGCAATAGCCTGGGCGTGGAAGGATGACACTTAGGAAGCAGCGGGCCAAGCAGAAAATGTGGATCTGTCCAGAGTTACCCTTCAGTGGAATTATAGTAGGTAGGATTCACCTGAGCTTAGTATCAGTTGGTGAAGGAAGCATTTAACCAAAGAAATAAGCTCTAAAACAATCTGTCAGCCTCCCAACCAACCTGTAATTATATTCCCCTATAGATGTGTAGTCCAGGCAGGACCACTGTGTTTCGTGTTCACTTCTGGTAAAAAGTCTATAGTTTTAAGGAATTCTATTCATTCAGAAACAATAGCATTTATTTATTTATTAAACATTCAAAAGTCTTTGCATCATTAATGCATGATTATCATGAAATACTATATGGGTTAGTAGAATTAACATTTCTCCATGGTGATTAATGATAAACATAATGTTCTTTGCTTCATGCAATTTCTCATTATCAGACTGTTCCATTACAGTGATACTGAATTATAAGTATTTTTTTTTCCTACTTTGTCCAATGTATCTGTCCTGTCAACTCCCTGTAGCTGCTGGCTGACATACACCAAGTGCCTTGTCTGGATTTCAGAATGAAAGAGATCACTTGAATTTGGACTGTAATGCAGCAGAGACTTCCAGGAATGGCTAAAGCTCTGCAAGAAATGTCTCCCACTAAGTTGTTGGTGTCTCCACATTATGGAATATTTGCCATACATGGAAACCAGTGGAAAATTAGGGAATGCTTTATTTGAAGGAGTGAAAGGTTAATAATAGAAAATGAGACATAGATTCCAGCAAGCATTTTTTGTTTTGTTTCCTGCTTTTGTTGTAGTTCCAAACTTAATAAACATTTATATTTTTTTCAGTCTGCACTTACAGAGTTTCCATCTTGGGGTCTAATAGGTTGAACTAGGATTGCTTGCTAAGCCAGTTGTCTCCTTGCCCCTAAATCTAGATGTGTACAGATCAGTGTAGATGTGTTCTGCACCACTCTTTTGAAAGTTGAGTATTTTTCATCTCCTGCCAGACATTTTCTGATTTCTTTCTTCCATCCCTTCCCTGAATAGAGTAAACAAGAGTCCTGAAAATAATCTGTATATATAGGGTTTAATGGGCTTTTGACATTGTAGGAGACAAGGAAGACATGAGAATATAATCTAGTGTTATTATCTGGCTCAACTGTTGCTTAAACTAAGTCTCTTTTAAAAAAACAGAAAAGGAAAAAGATTATTACTTTCCAACGCAGAGCAGATGACCCTAAATGCAGCAGGTTGGAGACTTCACACACATACTCACACAAATTTGCCACAGTCACACATCTCAATTCCATCCCTTTCAGGAGGTTTGAACAAGACCATTGGTAGGACAAAGGAGAAACAAGGGGTTCTCCTATTTCTCAGTGACCTTGTTTGCAGATCAATGGTTTCCAGCGAACAAACTCACTATGTAAAGAAACGTTTTCATTGTAATTGCCAGTGATCCTGCACAAGATGTTAGGATGCCATTAACAATGAAACAACAGTGATCTATTCCTTATCTTTGGCTGTTGATCAAATCACTGGTAGGAAAAATGGACAGGATATTCCACAACTCCATAGGCCACACTTTTTGGAATAGGAGCCTCATGCCAATTGTGGGACATACGGTGTACTGCCAATAATTGTTTTAATATGGCTTAAAATAAAAAGGAATCACAGTCATATTGGTCCATGGGGGGGGGGGAATCTAAAATCCACAGATGGGTAACCTCACAAGATGTAAGGTTACAAATTAATGGGTCAGTGTGGCTAAGGTATCCCTATTCAAGCTTGTATTTCACTCAAGACAGTAAAAGGTGCTATTTTTTCTCCCAGCACTTAGGCCTCTCATAATAGTTCCATTAGAAAACTAATTGTTTATGGCTCCATAGAGAGGGCACCTTATCCAAGATAGGTTCTTTCACTATAATAAAACATGAAATCATCACACTTAGGATCGTTTCATTTCAATAAGCAGAGATCTCCAAAGAATCAAATAATTTGAGAAGCTGAGCCTTGGAAAAAATGGTTTAATCACCTAACATATATCTGAGATTTACAATGCTGAGAGCTGACAAGATAAGATCATGGGTATTGGGACCCAATCTGGAAGTGACATAAATGCCATATGTGGAAATTTCCTTGGAATCCCTGAGGGTTGAAGTTAATTGGTGGAAGATTGAGGACAAAAAGGGGGGAAAAAGTGCCTTTTCAAATAGCATACAATCTATGGAATTCATTACCATGAGATATAGCAATGACCATCAATTTAGACTGCCTTAAAAATGGTAATATAATTCATCTAATAATGTTAATTACATGCTAGTTCTAGTCTTGGAGACTGCAGGTTTCTAAATGCCAGTCAATGGTGAACAAGAACAAAGGAACACTAGTAGACTTTTGACCTGTGTGGCCACTATAAGAAATAAGACACTGGAGTAGATAGATCTTTCCTCTACTTACACTGCAAGATTCTTCTCATAATTTTAAAACTACATTAAAAATCCCTCCTTCATTTAAATTAAAATAACCTTTTTCATTGTGTCAAACATGTTTAATAATCAATTTATCAGAATTATTAATTGACTAATAATTAATTCACCCTCTCTAAAGAGGCTCAAATTTTGCTGTGATTTTCAAAGAAAAATTCTGTTGTTGCAGAATAAAATATTTGATAAAGTGTAGTTATTTCTTTTCCAGTTTGGAAAAATATTGTTATTTGGATTTGACACATGCAGATGAAAGAATGAAGAGATAGCAATCACAAGAGAAAACAAGCCTGCTTTCTAGTATTTGGACCCAAACAATTAATTTTTAAGATTTAAAAATTTGTGAGTTCAATATCTCTGAGAAGTAATGGGGTAGTTGGTATAGGGGCTGGTATGTGGGCACTCATTTCTATTAATGTAGCCTGATAAGAGAAGGAATTTACTATTCTCTTAACTAGTACTTATATTTTGTAACTATTTTCAAGGCAATCTGAAAATGATCCATTATGCTCCTATTGGCCCAGGTTTATGATATTACTCAAGATAACTAGGATTCATCTATGCCGCAGAAACCCAGAATGCTTATTTACTGGGCCATTACCAGATTTTTCATGTGGAGACATTATTTATGCCATTATTTGTTTGCCATCAAAGCTGCAAGAAAACTTTGGGTCTGTGAATGGCATTTAACAGTTGATCTTCAGTAGTTTCATGAAGCTGATGCTGACCAAGGTGAATGCAAAGAAGATTTCCATGTATTGGGACAACAATTTATTTACTTACTTATTCTGGTTTACCTGCTGCTCCAGTCTGGAGACTCTGGGTGGCTTATATCAAGCCACATATAGTAAGAGTGAAAATAATAATTATAGACCACTAGTAACAACTAGAGAGAGCCAGTTTAGTGTAATGATTAAGGCACCAGGCTAGAAACTGGAAGACTGTGAGTTCTAGTCCTGCCTTAGCCACAAAGCCAGGCTGGGTGACCTTGAGCCAGTCACTCTCTCTCAGCCCTAGGAAACAGGCAATGGCAAACCACTTCTGAAATCTTGCCAAGAAAACTGCAGGGACTTGTCCGGGCAGTCACCAGGAGTCAACATTGACCTGAAGGCGCACACACACACACACACACAAACAACCTAACAACTAGCCCAATGCATCTTGGGAGTAGCATAATCTTCTAACATGTCCCCAAATGCTCTCCTGAGCAACCATATGTTAATAGCTCTTTGAAAACTTAATAAGACACAGATGGTCTAAATAGTTGGTGGTAGCTTATTCCAGAGGAGGGGGAACATCACCAAGAAGGGTCCCTGAGGATGGTATCCTAAGCAATCCTCTTCCCCAATCTCATTGGACAGATTGCAAAAAGCTTGCCAGGAAATAGAAAATATATTATACTTTACTGAGAATGAAAATATTATAAAGCATCAATTATCCATGTTAAAAACTGTCCCTAAAGACTGAAAATTACATATGACATTAGACCGCTGTAACTACGAGCCTTAACACGTATGGGAAAAAACATGGATAAAGTCTGAGTCTTGGCCTCCTACAGAGAAACAGCTTCTTCTCATGTCTTTCTGACTCACAGCTGGATGCAACATGTGTTCTTATGTGCTACTCCTGCCTATTTTTTCCTTAAGCAGAGGAATGGTTTCCCGTGGTCAGCTGCTGTGCCACCTGCCCCATTGCAGAGGGAAGATTTGAGCTCCCTGCTATTCCAGATGCATCTGGGATTTTCTGATAGTGAAACTATCTGAGGAAAACTCGACTTGGGCTGTACTGGAAGCTATGTGGTAGAGCCCAGCAACTCAAGCTCTAAAACAAACAAATGTAAAAGTACATGAGGAAGACACTGAATTGAGACAGTAGCATTGACAGTTTTAGGCACTCCCTCCCTCCACCCTTTCACGACTCCAAATTAGTCCTCTGAGGCTGCCATTCTCCTCATTTGGGATAAAAAGGGCAAGTATTCCCATATTGTTTTCATCTCACATCAAGGGGTTATTAGCCCCTTGGAGGTGGTATGATTTCAGTCAGGGAAATGGACAAGGCGAAAAGGTTAAAAATCCCATCTCTCAATGCCATTGCCTAAACCCTGTTCTCATACTCATAAATTCTCCTGCGGGCAGCTGTTACGAGTTTTTCAAAAGCTTTCAGGAAATTTAATCACAGATCTCCCGCGTGATGCATTTTTGCTGTATTGTATAGTCCAGCCACATGGAATATATCATGGAACAGCTGTAGCCAAATATAAAGTTATTGTGTTGAGGAAGAGGAGAGGGGTGTTGTAACCTGATACAGAGATTACTGGGTAGATTGTACCATAACCCCCAGATTTTCCTCTTAATATAAAACAAGTATCTTATCTTTTCAAAGTCAATTTTTTAATAGAACATGGACTCTAATAGTATCTCCCACAATGGCCATGAAATCAGATTTTGGCCCATAAGAATTTTTTTCTGTTTTACTAAAGATTAGCAGTCAACTTTTTATGCATTTTAGCAACACTCTCCAAAGAAAATATAGAAAGAAACAGCTAGTATATTCTGTAACTGATGAGCAAGCTTGTTGGGATTAAATGCTTTATTAAAAAAATGGTGGGAAAAACATTGGCATTTGTTGATCGCTGCAATAATATTATTCTCTCAGTTATCTTGCCAATCGTGGTGGTATACTAGCCTCATGTGCCCTTTCTCCAAATTGGGAGGAAAATTAGGCTCCTGCTTAACCTTGTATCCCACATTTTCTCAGTCTGGTGCTTCCAGATGTCTTATGCCACAATTCCCAGGATTTCCTTCAGGTCTGACCAGCAGTTAATTTTAACACTCCAGTCTCAAGTACCTTGAGTACCTTCATATGCATACCCTTAAAGACTTTTCTCCCTTTTCCATATGCTTTATTAAGTTACTTTGCAGCAAAACCCATCCAGTTCTGATTTATATTAAAGAGGGCTTTTTAAGCAGAGTTTCCCCCTGTTATTAGTTACTTATATAGTACATTATCTGTAGGTCAAACTGAATCTCACCACCAGAAAGAAGTAACACAAGTCCGCTAAATCAGCCTTCTCTTAGAGTTCTCCTGATGTGATTGTACTACAATTCCCATTATTTCCAGCCAGCACAAGCCTGCCTTCTCTAAACAAGAAGATGTTTTATCACCTTGCAGAAGACCAAAAGGAATTAGATTATATACAGTCCCTGAAGAGACCCTTTTCCGTGTCTATACTAAGCCTATTTCTGCAAGTATGCCAGAAGGGTAGTGAAATAAAGATGATCTTATTGGCGGATCATGGAGCTTGGATTACAGAGGGGAGCACAGTCCTTATTTTAGACATAACTAAATAAATGGATGCCTCTTGCTCTTAGGACTATTTCTCCACCTCAGTACAAGCATGCCTCTATATGATGGGTTCATAGGATATGTTCTCATGAAGTTGCTGTCATTTCATTCTCATGTCTAGTTGATGCAGCTTAAAGTTGTCTTCAACTGTTCCAGTTTTAAACTAGCATTTCCCTCTTCTCTCAACAACTTTTTGCCATGGACATATTTTGGGATGCTTGATGTGGTCAAGGATTGTTCAGCTCCTACTGACAATTGTAGCTGCTGTAGGCATAATCCCTCCCCTCCAGTCTGTGGGCATTGCTTTCCATTGCCTCTTTCAGGAGACTACTAAATCCATGTTTAAAAGTGGCAGTAAAAACAGCTGCTGGGTGTGGGGGAAGAGATGATGTGGGAAAGAGAAGAGTTCAGTGCTCTTCTGAAAGAGTGTTAAATCTGTGTTTAAAAGTAGTCTGATATAGGTTGACATGACTTCTCCTGCCCTGCCAGCTGCTTGAGCTGGATGACAGGTACTGATGAACCATTGCTCGTCTTCTCTTTCCAGACTGGGAGGGGTGGAAGGCAAATCTGGGAGTGACCACTTTTTACCTGCCATATCTTCAATCTGCAACTGTCTGCAGATGGGGAGGGCTGCCCATGGATCTAGCTGTCTGTCAAAACTCGCCTCCTTCTTGAGTCCCAGCTCATGTTAGAGACAGTGATTGGTGCTTGTCTTCCCTGCTGGGAGTGATGCTCGGTGGGAGGGTAAAGAACACCAGTAGCCTCCACCAATTACTTTCTTTAACTTATCTTGCATTAAATTATTTTAAAAAGTGTCACTCACTAGCCTCATTACTGAACTTAGGACTTAGGAGTTAGAGCAGGAAATGTTCTGTTGATATACTTTTATGTTGGCCCAAGGACTGGTGGACTGTACATTAATGTAGCCATCTGGCTGTGCCCTTAAAAGCATTTGGATTCAAAACCGCATGGTAGTTTAGTTCACTGTTTGATATGGTAGTCTGAAACTGCTACTGTTCTGTACTAAGAAATCACTTTTTTAAGAAAGACTATTCCTTTTTGCCCGTTTCCTACCTTCCATTCCATATCATTACACTTTCTTTATAACTAGTCACAATAAATGGTAAAGGGAGGAAAGCCTTCACAGTGCTTTTCACAGTGCTTTTAACAGACATGGCTGTGGGCTTGATTTATCTCCACGGATTAGTTTGACAGATATGGTCTCATAAAAACTCCAGACAACAAAAGAGCTCACTGTGAGAGCGTATGAGCTAAATTGTTATGAGCAGTACTGAAATCAAGCTAGAATGTGTTTTCCAAAGCTCTACTGCAAAGCTTTTTGCTATTGATATTTCTACAGAAGAAGTGGAATAGAAATTTCTGTAACAGGAGGGTCTGACATACTGATAATTGGGAAGTTTTCTTTCTGCCCCATGCTACTTTGCATATAGTAGATCTTAGTATTTTGAAATTACACAGAACCTAAAAAGGAAGAGTTGTGAAACACACACAAATTAACAATAAAACAGATTTAACCCATTTATTTTTCCAAGCCACTAATATTTAAGGGCTAATAAATAAAATGCAACAGCCAACAAATTGTAAGAAAATGCAACTGCATGCAATATTGAGCTTATGGCACATGTTGCTTTCTTCTGCATGTTCTGTATCATGTCCTCCATTTATAAAAGCGAATGGAGACATTTTTAATTCAGCAATCCTGCCACCAGCTATATGAAAACAGATACAGCATGATTCTTCCACAGGAATCTTGATTTTGAATTTTAAGGATGTTTGCAGTTCAGTCTACAGAGCAAACATGTGCAGATGTATTCCATTTTTTACAGCTCCATGAAACACCTGGAGAATGTTCTTGTTCCATGCATTCCTATACCCATTTTACATCTCCCAGAATTCCCAAGCAACATAGTCCCAGACTGGGGAAAACTACTGTATTCCTATAGTATTCAAGCTACATATTTTTCTACTAAGAAAATATTATTCTTTGACTATGTAGAAATGTCCTACTTTTCATAAATCAGACCTCTATTTAAAAAGTGATCCAAGGTAAATAATAATAATAAACTCATTCAGGAATTTTAGCATTCAGTATGAATGATAAACAAGAAACACAGATTGTCTTTGTAATGAAAATGGTCCCCTCCAAGGGAAATACATTATATTTCAACTAAAGTAACCCTTTGATTTACACTTAGCATGCTAAGCAGATGTGAATCATTTGTGTGTACACAACAATGCAGAGAAAATGGGGAAAGCCTTTGCAGGAGGCAGCTCCTTTAAGGCTCCAAGGTGTGGCATTTTGCTGACACCAGTGTGCTTTGCTGAACGCTCATTCCAAGTGCTTTGCACAGCCCTATTTGCATTAGGAAGCTGAGCTTTGTCAGTGAAGAAGTTTCATAAAAACCGAAAAGCAGTCATTCAGCGCGCCAGTGATTCACAACCTGCTTACCATTCAGTTGACTATGCAAAGTTCTCCAGCAGTGCTGCCTTCAGAGACAATCTAAATGCTGCAGCTGATACCAAATGCAGTTGTGGCAAGACCACCTTTCTCATGTACAATAACATCTATATTAAAGTTGCTACATTCGTAGGCGTCCTGGCCCAATTCAAATTGCTGGTCATTATCTTCAAAGCATCATAGAGCACCCAGATTTATCAGACAATACCTTACTGGAATAGATTCTGCTTCTCTGGTCTGGTCATCTAGAGAGAGCCTGTTGAAAATGTCCCCTCCTTGCAAGTTGGGAGGGGCGTGGAAAAGATAACATGCCTTCTGTGTTATAGTCCCCACCCTGTGGAATTCTCCCCTTGTAAAATATATTCCAGAAATGAGTTAAATCTGTTTTATTTCAGCGAGACTTTGGCCCCAGCTGATTGGTCAAGAACATGTATTTTGGTTTTGTATCAGATTTTATTGCTATGTTGGTTTTCTTTTTTCTTTTCTTGTTTTTGTGTGGATTATTTTTCACTGTATGTTGTGAGAGTCCTTCTGTATTGGGGTAGTTATTAAACAAATATTTTAGATCAGGCAAAAACTTGTTGCATTCATAGCCACATGAGTTGCCCTCTGCACTAACAGCAGGCAGATTATAAACTCCATATGTTATTTGGAGACAAAAATATTTAGTGAAGTATAGTAAAATAATTTGACTAAATGCTTTCCTTGGTAAAGCTTTTATTAAATTCCATTTTCTTTGACAGAAGACTGTGTAGAAATGTATCATGGAATATAATCTCAGGAGTAATTCAAAAGACTGCCTATTGTCCAGTATATTTCAGTTCAATGCATGCCATACGCAATCGTATTTACTGACGATTTCAATACTGATTTATTACATTCCGTTCAAAACAGAACAAATCAAAAGCCTGTTTTAAAAATCTGTTTTGGCAGGCACATGTGGACCAACTTCATAGTCCTCTAGTGTGTTGCCCACCAAAGAATTCTAGCAGTTGCCTGACCAAAAGGTCTAAACCAATGTCTGTTAGATGCTAGACAGCACAAGAGACCGCGAGGCCCTAAATAGTAGAAATGAAAATTTCAGGATTTGCTGCCCTCTTGTGGAGAACTTCACATCGAACATTTCTGCAAACAGCAGGCTCACAAAACTAGCTTTGTATCAAAAGACCCCTTATGACTAGAGTTAGATCATTTTAATTTGTTCTCTCGACAAATCATGGTTAAATTTTGGAGCAGTGATTCTTAACCTGTCAGAGGAATAAATTATTCCAGATATCTTCTCCCCATACCTAAACACCATACTGCCCCAGCTCAAGCTGTTATCCAAGAATTTTTTGTCAAAAGGCCGAATGGAACCTGACCCTCCAGATATTTGCTGACTTTGAGTTTCAGCCTTCCTTCCCCTTGGCCCTCCTGCTGTGTTTGCTAGGAATTATAGTTCAGCAATGTCTGGAGAACTATGCATTCCCTTTCTTATTCTAAATCAAGAACCACGGCTGTAGATGGCCATGTCAGTTCTAGAGAGCAACTTCACACCAGCAGCATTGGGACATGACAAAAAATGGTCCCCCTGAATTCATTAATGAATGTTTTTACTATGTCAGATTCAGATTATGGGGTTACAAATTGATTAGAAAACATTGCATAGAATACTGATAACGAACAGATACTAATTTACCATATAACATGGAATGATCACGTTTTGAGGCAATAGGCCACTGAATTGCTGGGATTCAGGAGTGGGGAAAAATGTGTAACCCCGGGCCTGCTTTTGTATTTTCTATGTTTTTGTTTAAGTACAGCTAGGAAGCCAAGTGTTAATTCTTGGGTCATGGTGGTTCAAGTTGACAGGAATTGAAATCCAAGACATCTGGAGGACAGGAATTTAGGGAAGGCTATTCTAACATGTTGGCAGTGTGTCTAGAAATGTAGCTTAAATTTTCATTCTTTATTTTTAGATATTTTTGCTATATTTGCTCCTGAGTAGTTAGAAAAAAGGATAGAGATATACAAATGTCTTTACAACACTTTGTAACAAACACTTTGAGGTGCTGATTTGGAAAAGATTGTTCCAGAGTTATGTCATATCCCTAATACACAAGCTTACTTTACACATTATGCTAAACCATAATCTGATTTGCTTGTTTTTGCCTTAGTGTGATATATAAACCTGATGTATAAACCCCACCATTATAGTTCAGTACTAAGTGGGAATCAGAGTATTGTAGCTTGGTGAACATTTTGTTTTTTTACCAATACTGGCTTAGCATTTAGTGCAAACAGGCATACAGGCCATACAGGTTTAGAACTGATATATTCTCAGAGGCCAAGCAATGGCATTGCCTTTATCTAAATCTTTCAGCCTTTCACTACAGTTCAGACAAGATGCTCTAATTTCTTCAAATCCATATTGCAATATATCAGAGTGACTGAACAATAACATCATATTCAAAGCCAAGCAATTAATACATTCAGATAAAATAAACTTGCCTTAATTTTGGAGGCTCTTAACTAAGCAAATAAGGAAAGGCAAACATTGTACATTTAGCTACACTGTAGATGATAATCCTCTATATTTGTTCTTGACGATAGTCTCTTATTTTAAGCATATGGTTGCAACCACTTAGGTTTAATGTTAAATTATGACAAAGGAAAAAAAAAGACTTAGAAGCATGGCTTATGAAAGGATTTATTTATTTCATGTAAGATCAGAGATGTATATGGTGTTTTTATTTTTTTGCTTTGTTTAAGTATAGTTTTCCAGGTCAGGTTAATAGGATTTCTCCCCTTGAATGAGAGGAGAAGGAAAAAATAGCAAGGATTGATTCATTTAGGCCTATAAGATCACTGGTTTACATTTGTCCAATTGTATACAGCAATAAAATACATTATTCCAATTCAGTCCATGACAGGGGCCGTTTCCTACAAGGAGGCTGATGGGAAAGAATCTCCAGAAGGTACTGCTCACATTTGGTACAGATGTCCATGGAAGGCCAATCCATCATACTTTTCATGCAGCAGGCAAGGGGTGGTATTAAGCGATGGGGTTCAAACACAAGAGGTACTCTGGAAGTTATGACAAGAATCCAGATTACTTTCAAATATACTTTTCTCATGCCTTTACACATTTTGAATACCTAGTAAGGCTGTGTACATTTAAAAAATGTTCTGGAGGAAATGTGTGAGTACATGTGTGCAGGCTACCTCTCTTCTCTTCATTCAAATAGGCATAGTTTCCACACAAGTCTGAAAAAAGAGACAGGTGCTGTATATACACAAGATGTCCACAACATTTCTTCCAAATCATTTAGGGATAATTATACTATAATTACTATATATATATAGTATGTTTACATATATATATGTTTAATTTTAAAAAGGGAAAAAGTTAATCCAATTTGGAAAGTAAGAACAAAGCCAGACAATCTTCTCCTTTTGTAATTCAATTTGCAACATGATGTGCACTAAAAGCTACTAACTTTCTTCACACATCACACTAAACTATGTGTTTGTTTAGCTTAGACTCAGCACAGCTTGTGAACTCAGCCACTGTAGCTTCTAAAGTAGGGTTTATGGTAGGGCACACAGCTTTCAGCTTTGTAGGACATACAAAAAAAGGTAGATGCAGAACAAAGAAATGACAATGGCAGGTCAAAAACTAAATGCAATTTAACCAAATTTACATCTAAATTTAAATAGTAAATTAATTTAATTAGTAATTCCCCTAAGTCAGATGAAATAGTTAGAAATTATTAATTTTTCCTATCTCATTAAAATTCCTATTTGATGCCAACTTTTGGAGAGTCTCTGGAAGCTTTCAAAGAATCTATATGGCAATAGTTTCTAGCATAGCATAATGTGTAAGCCAGGCCACTATGGTTTGTTCATCAAACCCAGTTACAAAAGGCCATGGTCTAAAGTAATATAAAACTCATATTTTAAATACCCCACTAGGTCTTCAGCATCTGCTTCAAGTAGACACAATAGGATATCTGTCCAAGAGAAACTTGGATGCACACTTCACAATGGTCTCTGTGATTCTTATATAAGGTTTCTCTGCTATGCTTGTGCAGAAGGCCATTTCAGTATGAAAGCCTAAGCTTTGGGGTGGGAGCTCTGACCCATTCTGCAACACACATTGTATTATGCTGCCCATTCCTCAGTTCTTTACTGACCACCACAATGTAGACCTTCAGTTGTTCCTTCTTTGTTTACTCAGTGTTTGTTCAGTGTCTTAAATCTGTATGGCACTTGAAAGCATCTTTTCAAGATGTCAGCAAAGTGGTACTAAACTTCTACCATAGGACTGCCACTCTTGGTGTCTGAACTGTTTTGGCAAAGGATCCCACCGACAGGCTTTCTCCAGACAGGCCTGGTAAAATTGATCCTCATTTTTCAGCAGGTCTTATGCTCTGCAGTTTCCATTGCCAAACTGACTCCAAAGAGAGCTGATTCCACTGAATCAAAGTGTAGATTCACCTAGGTATAGATTCACCTGCTCATTCAGTGGCCTCAGTTCCACTGAATGAGCAGGTGGCCTTGTCAGCATTCCCATATCCTGGTAAATCACTTGAAATTAAGCTTTCATCCTCGAGGGCCCAGGCTGGTCACACTGTGGGATGCAGCTCTAAGCAGATGGTGTATACTGTCAGGGTCAACCAGGTACTTAGGGATAAACTATTCCCAGAGTTGCAAGTGTTGTTTCGTGCACAGTTACTAGTGTCTTATTTTGTTGGAACTATCCCTTTAGTAACAGAATGTATGTTGTGGGAAGAGGAGAGGAACAAAAATAAATTAAGGAATTGCAAATTAAAATAAATCACGTCCCTATTTGTCATCCTGACATGTTGACAGTTGTGTTTCAAGGCTTCAAAATAGAGCTTATTACTTATTAATCTGAAGGTTTGTGTCATTTGTTCCTAAATATGAATTTATGTTTTGACTCTTCACTAAGGAGTTAAGCAAAATTCAAATCAAATCAATTTCTATAAAGATAAAAATGAATCAAGCACCATGGTAATTTTCTTATCTAGAAACCATGGGATATGAAACTCATTTTCTGAGCATATAAGCATCATCTGATCAATTCAAGTTTATTATGGGCTAGTAGCTGGGGAGACTGGCAAGGTAGAGAAGAAAATGTCTGTATTATTAATGTAGTTTTATCCTCATGACAAACTCTCACCTTGATGAATCCCACTGTTCTGCTTCAAACAACAGCTGTGAAGCTTTTTGGTTGTGCAGGCCCTGATCATCTTCCTTGCCCAGTTGTATCACTTTAAAGAAATTAAGTGGAAGGCGTACACAAGGTCTTACTGGCATAGACATCTAGACAAAAATACTGTGATTTTAACCCACTGATCAAATCCTTTAAATCAGTTAATATAAATTAAAAGGCATTCACTATCAATGTTAAACCAAAAATGAAGCTGCATGTTGTTAAATAGGGCTATGCAACATCAGTCAGACACAAAGTACCATTAAGCAATCTGATAAATGCTTTATTCTGTCATTGGCTCCTAAATGAAACTTTGTAAACATGGCTTAAATTTACACAAGGTCTTATTGGTCAGTAGCTTAATAAAACAAAGAGAATTAATGAAAAAGAAAAGAACTTACTTTGATGCAGCAATCTTTGCAGATCACACTAAAATAAAAAGTTAATACTTCAATTGTAGCAATAGCAATTGAATAAAAACAGAAATAACAAAGGAGTTGAATAAAAAGAAAAAAAAGGAGTTACAAAACAAGCCACACTTAAGGTAGAAAATAAGTTGCAGGACTGAGAAGTTGGGTTGTTGTTTTTTTCCTGATGCCTGCCTGATCAATTGCAGGTTTTCCCACAAAGAAAAGATCCCAGCTACCAAGCCTTTTATGAAATGCTTTTTTGCAGCCAACTCTGAATTTAACCATCATATATCCAGAAATGAAAATCTCATCTCATTTTGGGGGAAACCAAACAAAGAACATAGTGTTTGCCATTGCAGTGCCAAACAATTATCTTTTGGCTGTGCAACAACTGGAGGAGACAGTCAAATTTTCTGGGAGATAGAATAATAGAATAATAGATTTGGAAGGCACCATTTAGGTAGTGTTTTTCAAACCTGGCAACTTCAAGATGTGTGGACTTCAAGTCCCAGAATTCCCCAGCCAGTTGAAGTTCACACATCTTAAAGTTGCCAAGTTTGAAAAACATTGATTTAGGGCATTGAGTCCAGCCCCTGCTCAGTTCAGGAATTTAAATTAAAGAACTTCAGATTTCATAGCAGCTGGAGAAGGCAACCACACAGTCTTGGGGAAAGATGTGGCTGATTTAGAGTTGCAGATAGAGGCTGTGATTGTACTCTGATGCCCTCTAAATATTCTCCTTTGGGTAATAAAATCTGAAGTGAGCACAGCCATGGTAAATATTCTATTTCCATGTTGTTGTTCTGTGACTTCAGGAAAAAATAGTAGGAGGATTAGATCTAAGATTGCATTATTGGAAGTTTCCACTACATAAATGGAAGTTTGTTTGCCTTACTTTCCCTCATTCTGAAATGTCTCAAATCCATTTCAGAGGCTTCCTGAGCTCTATTGCATATTTAGAAGTGTATCCAAGAGAATAAGTAATATGTTTCACCGGCAGTTTCTGTTTTGCTGGCAGGCTGACAGCACTGAATCAATTCACAAAATATGATATCTGTTTAATAATCTTTTAATCTTCCCAGTAAACTGAGTTCTCTAGGTGAATAAGGAAATCGCATATTAAAACAACAGAAACAATTGAATAATTAAACATATATTCAGTACATAGTAGGTGGTGAAAGGGGTGCTTCTTAAAATGTATCTGGGCAAGAGAGACACTCTCTCCTGAAAGATTAAAGCTGTCGCATCCTTTGAAAAGCTAATGCAACTGCTTTAAAGACTTTCCCAGTTCTTTTGCATAGCCCTAATGAATTATAGGGCTGTGTCATGCTTCTGATTCAGGAGTGGTGCTTTGGAATGGGTGGGAACATGAACATAGCCCCTGTCTGTGGTTTATTTGCCAAGATTGGGAGCTTCCCCTCAGCAGCCATGCAATCCTGGGAAATGACACAGGGGCTTTAAAGCGTTGGAAGCAGGGGCTGCTTTTGCACCCCTGCACATTCAGCCGCACTTCTTTTCAATCAAATCCAAAGCATTTAACAGCCCTAATAATAAATAATACCTCAAAGACATGAGAAGAAACACATATAAAAGCTACTGTCCCAGGGTAACAGGCATTTTAATTTTTTCCAAAAACCTAACCATAAAAATTATAGGCAAAAAAAAAAAACGTTTTTGTCTTGCACAGCAATTTAATCATAAAAAGGCTGTTTGCTTACCTACTACAGAGATGACACATATAGGGCCATATAAAGAACTTGTTGTTACAAAGGAGGCAAAGCTGTAGGGGGGAAATTTTGACAAGTGATCAGATTTGTTTTTTATAATATGATAAAAATAAATGCAAGTAATAACACCCATATATAGAATGAAGAATGTTTACAGATTAAAGTGTGGGCTACAGTTTCTGGAGTAATTTTATAGCTATATAAACCATCCCTTCCAATCACTGAAAAGACTGAAAATAGCTTTGCATTATGGAATTTTACTTTATTGTATATAATTTGCTCTGCACCAAATGTAGACTGAGGAAAAGGCAAAAAGTGAACTCCGGTATGCTAGACAAATTGTTTTCCTCAAGATATTCCCACCAGGAATACTGATATTTTTTGCATGCTTAATCTGAGTGAAAAATCTGTATGAGATATAGAAAACACTAGCAGAAATTAATAAGATATGCCAATGTATCACGAAAGGGAATGGGACATTTTATCTCATTTCCCCCTCTTTTGGGTGGAGGGAAGGGATAGATTTTTTTAAAAAATAAAATGGGGCACATTAAAGTTATCTACTCTGGTATTTGGGAGAAAAATAGAAAATGGCAAGCCACCTTGGGAAAGAAGCTTCAGGGTTCTACAAAAAAGGAAGACAGAGACTGTCTGCAGTCCACACACTGCCCAACCCTGATCTATTGGCACAAGGATTAGTACAGGAGAACAAAGTTAACTAGACAAACCAAGTCTTGCAAAAGCCAACATACTTACTAAACATTAAGGATATGGATACTTGTGTCTGTTTTTAATAAATATTAACAAACCAACCAAAGTGTACTTCCTCATATTAAGAAATTACCTCAGCCCTTGAAGGCACATTGCCTCTTTCTCTTTGGCAAGAATCTTTTATTTCTAAATATCTTGTTCCCATCAAATCTGCAATGCTTGGTAATGACCATCTTGAACATGTCTGATTGTAAGGAGATGACAACTATAAATTAAAGGAAGACATTCATAAACTGTTAAATTTTTAATAAAACCAATCCCTCTGGAATTTAGTGATAATTTAGTAGTTAATGAAAAGTTTTTAGTTTGATATGAGTAGCTTAAAAAATAAGAAATTCAAACGAAACACTCAGGACCAACTATAGCCATATTTCTGTAAACTTAGGAAGTTACACAATGCTCATATTTCCCTCCAAATTGAGGATAATGGTATTTCCTGTTAATACACTCTATTTAGATATAAATTCAAGAATTGCACATCTTTAATTATGTGCACACAGAAAAGACACAATGCATTGTAGGGTTCTGTGGGGCTTCAGAGCTAAATCCAAAAAAGAGAAGTAGCAGCAAGAAATCCCCCAAACCACTGACATTTCTCTAGCATTTCAGCATGAAGGTTTAGATATACAAATGGGTGTTGAAAAAGGACAATAGATAGGTGTCATCCTAGTTTATTCTTGCCTTGGTTCCTGATCCCCTACCATCCTTACATAGCTCTCCTAGTTTTATCTTTAGTTCCAGATCTGACTGAATCCAGCTCAGTGCTGTTTTTTCAGATTTTGAGAAGTCTATTGTGTTGATGTTTTGTTCAGAGAAGATACTATCATGTGGAGAATTCAAGATGAACTTCTGAATATCTCCTGCAGAAAAAAGAACACACAGACAAAAATATAAGTAAAAATGTTAAACTATTGTGGCTCTCTTCAGAGATAATAGGATACTTAAGATTAGTCAATTCTCACTACATACAGCAGAGAATATATGATGTTATAACATACAGTATGTCTGGTTCAAATATTTAGCTTCTGTTATCTAAGAACCTCTTATGCTTCTTCCAGGGTTCCATACTGATTAAGCATTTTTTCATACCTTACAAGTTCACTGGAAAAAAGCAAAATGCTGGATGTATTTTTTTACAAGTTTACTGATGTAACAATGACAAGGTAGATCTTTTTTTAAAACAAGTTTATTGATAGAAGGTGGACCTGTCTTTGCTTTTTTTAAAAAAATAAAAGAAGAGGTGAAATTGACCAGAATACTGCCACTTTCTCCTTATAGCCCAAGTGACAGGAAAAATAGTAAAATGGTGGTATTTTCCAGGAGGGATAAAAGAAAAGAGGAATCCACCAATCAGAGTCATAATATTGCACAAAAAGGGCTTGCCAAAAGAGCCAATCCCGCCTATAAGGACGACAGCTCTTCTTTTTATTCCTTCAACTTCATGTAAGCATCCCAAGATATCTGCATTATCAAGAATGTCATCCTGGTTAACAGTTGGAACATACCCTTATAATTGTTGCTAGCTTTCTGTACAAAGATTGGTCGAAGTTTGGGTGGATTTTTCACTTCCATCATGAGCCGATCATGCAGGCTGAATTCTTGGAAGACTTTCTCCTTCAATTTCCGTGCTGATACCTAGCAAATACAGTGAGTTACAAATGGAAGATGGTGGTATCTCTAAGGCTGGACCAGGGCCTTGCAGCCCATAAGACTGCCAAATTCAGCACCATAGTTAACTTAAAAAACAAATTAAGAGCACAGGTCTTATCTATCCTATCTCCTCCTCCTTCTCCCTTCCTATGGGATCTCTAGTGAAATGATGATGCTGGCATGATTGCAGCATTGCTCTGTAAAGAAAAAAAGGGAAAGAAAAAGTGTGATGCCACTTTCCGGCGTGATGGGAGGATGTAGACAGAGAGAGAAGAACATTGAGAGCGCTAGAAGTGAGTAAGGAGGAAATAAAATTTAAAAATGGAAAGACTTGCACATGTGGTGGTGGTCCCAGAGATCAACATGCCTGGGGCCTCTTCTATCCTCGTTAACCATTGATAGAAGATGTCTCCCAAATTAGACAGTGCAAGTGCACAATAAACGCTGAATCTGATATGACCCATTACTTACTGCATGGAGGCTGTAGCGTTTGTTTTTGATATCATCCACCACCATGCTGTAGGATGAATGGATCCCTTCTCCTGGAGGAACACTGTGCAGAGTTTGCTCCATGGCCTTCTGCAGCCTCACACTGTTCTGCAAGTAACCAAGTACATCCTACCACAAGCCATCCTGAAATGGGGAGGCCCAGCTTGAGGCTTTACATCAGCCTGCAGGTATATCATGTTGTATTTAATGTAAAGTATGATTGCTGAAATACAAGTGTTGTGTATTAAGAAGTTTTTGTTGTTGTTATACGGACCAGTATTCAGGTTTTCCACTGATATAATATGCTAAAATACTAATAGATGGGAGGGATTCATAATCTGAAACAGACAAAACATCGGCCTTATTTCATAGCTCAATAAGCATCCAAAAATTATTCTACCAGGGAATTGAAACTCCAGCTCACCAGTGAGCCATTCCAACTGTGAGGATTCATATGAATCCCTTCCCTCATCAATGGTAGCTCACCAATTTCAGTTTCCTGATGGGGAAAGCATTAGTGTTAGCGTGAAGCCCACACTTGCCAGTTCCTGATGGGCGATAGCTGGTTCTTCCCCAGCCATCACCCACCAGAAGACAGGAGTGGGGGGCAAATACTATGTGGGAGAATGAGGAATTTTCTATGTTTAGGATGTTTAGGTGAGCCCTGGACAGTAACTCCAGGCATTTAAAACCCAGGGTCAGATTCTTACTGATCGTAAAAGACACAGACAGCTAGAACCGTTCTTGCACGGAATCTTCTGACGTGTTATTTGTTCAAAGCTGATCACTCTTATTCATCTAACTGAAGGGAGGGAGGTGGAAAAATAATTCAACCAGCAGTTAACAGAGTTATGAATTATAAAGATTGGGAAATAGAAGCAACTTTTTTCCAGCTGAAGTCTAGGTGCAATTCTGACAGACTGCAGAAAGTGTTCTCTCAGGATGTGATATAGCCTTAACTAGGCTCTGCCTAAATATATCTTAAATTTAAAAAATACAACATTTTCTCACTAAATGAAACGTCATATGTATACTTAAGCATACTCATTTGTCAGAAAATTCAGTTAAGTTCATTAAGACTAACTATTGAATAAACATTTATAGACCTGAGATGCAAATTGTGTTCCGTTGTCCCTGAACCTCCCCCTCTCAGGAAACAGCTTACAATAATAGATTAGATGGCACTCCTAATGAGGTATTTTAATGAATAAGGAAGAACTTCAGCTTTTGAACATTACTCAGCTTCAAAGCCTGATTATATGAGATACTGGCCAAGAGGTTCCCATAAAGTATTAGCTTTTTGCTGGAAAACTAGTATTAAAAGTAACAAAAGTATAAATAAAAGTATCCATACCCAATTGTTTGTCTTCTGCCTGGCAGAACAGTCTTCAACATCCATTCTTCCCAAATACTGAAAGACATTAAAAGATACTCCTTAGTTTGCTCAGTGTAAACTTTTTGATTGCCTTCTCCACAATTTTTCCTCTAATTTCAAAAGAAAAATGATAGTGGGATGAAGTGAAGTAGTGATAAAGAAGGATTTAACTACTGGGTTCTCGCATCCCCCAAATACCTCTTTGCAACTCTGTATGGTTAACATGAGTTTCTGAAGCTCAATGTACTCAGAGAAGAGCATTTGGCAGATGGCTGTATAGTGACTGGCAGCTTCGGAAGGTCTGTGGAAGTGATCCTCACAGATCTAAAATGGACAAATGGTAATCAGTTCTGGACCCAGGTTCAATTAAGTTCATTGAACAAACTACTGAATTTATAGACCTGAGATGCAAATTGTGTTCCATTGCCCCTGAACCTCTCTCCACTCAGGGAACAGTTTATAATAATAGATTAGAAAGCATCAGAAATTATTTTATCAGAAAGGTATTTTAGTGAGTAAGGGAGCACAGCAGCTTTTGAATGTTACTCAACATAAAAGCCTGTTTATTTGAGACTCACTTATAATACAACTTTCAATTTAATCAAATTCTATAAGAGGCATAGTAAAAAGAAAGAAAAATGAACATACTCAATATATTCTAGAAGAAAATAATAAGAGATTAGACGCTGCAGAACATCAATCTATTTTGTCTGCTGCCTTTCAAAACTGATACAAAGAGAACAAATAAAGAAACTGAACCCATACCCAGGCTGTACAAACTCTTTCTGATCAAGAGCTACTCTTGCCTTGTGTGGTGCACTGGGGAGTCCTCTAAAACATAGACAGAGCCAAGTCAAATAAATAGAGGACTATATCAGGAGATAAGCTTGATTCTACATAAAACTAAATTTAACTAAATACAATTATTATGCTACATCCCAGATATTTAATAAACTGAAGGGGAAATCACTAAATATCTGAGATGTAGTATAATTACAGTTTGATGGGAAAACATAAAGTTGGTCCACAGGCTCAATTCAGGTTGATTTAGCATATAAATCAGAGGTGGTGTGACATAAGAAGATATTACAAAAAGCAGCCATCTCCAGCTTGCTGCTCTGCAGGTATAGTAGACTACAAGCCCCAGAATTTCTGCTGGAAGAGCCAAAAACCAAACAGAAATGTGTTCAACCCATTCTCCACACACACTTCAGTTCTTTGTTCAAGGAACTACAATAAAAATACAGGTAGTCTCCAGTCTAAGAATGAGTTCTGTTCCCAAGGTCTGTCCTTAAATCAAATTTGTACCTAAGGTGGAACAATATTATTGTATAATACTGTAAAAGTAGTATTATGTAATGAACTTGAACCATTGTGTATTTAACTCAAATCATTCTGTGTTTAACTTGAATTTTGCTACAATAGGCTCTGTTCTTAGCTATGGGTCACCTGTAACCTGGGTGTTCTTAATCTGGGGACTACCTGTAACAAAACTCCAGATTAGCAGACCTACACTGACTGCAGAGTGTGAACAAAGTAAGTCAAACAAATCTACCAAATGAAGCAAATGTGTGTTGAAATAAATCTAAATCAATCAATCTATCTATCTATCTATCTATCTATCTATCTATCTATCTATCTATCTATCTATCATCAATATTCTATAGATTCTTATAAGTCCATTACAATTCACAACGGTTGGGAAAATAAAAATAATTGGTTTTATAAGTATGTTAATATAATTATATAAGTAAGTATATTATAAATGTACATACTTCAATGTGAATTTCTACTATAATTATATTTAAAAGCATTACATAAATGTCTTCTATTAATTAAATTATTTAAACTAGTTAATTGCTAAAGTTAAGTGAATAATTAGGTGACTGAACTGCACTTCGGACTGAATGCATTTAAAGGAGATTAGCATAATTTTCTTTGTAAAAAAATAACAGAAAGAAAGGAAGGAAGGAAGGAAGGAAGGAAGGAAGGAAGGAAGGAAGGAAGGAAGGAAGGAAGGAAGGAAGGCAGGCAGGCAGGCAGGCAGGCAGGCAGGCAGGCAGGCAGGCAGGCAAATCTTTCCTACATAGACAAGTTCACCCCTTCTTTGTCTTTCTTTAACCAAACTTCACACTGAATGGGTAAAATTGTTTTTCTACTCTTGCAAATCACATTTAGAACCAATAAATAGCTAAAGATGCAAATAAGTTGTGTGAAACAGCACAAGACCTTGATTACGTCCTGGAAAGCAACTGTGGCTTTTGAGGTCTCTGTGTTCAGTTTGAGCATGAAGGATATTAGCTTTGCCAGTGACTCACTCAGCTCTCTCTCCATGTGGCTCTCGATTCCCCAGTCCAGAGCTTTATAGATCGCTTTTCCTAATAATTCTGCCAACTGGAAAGGAAATACTGAGTGATCTGTCTTAATTGTGAAAGTGTAGGATAGTTTTGTTAAAATCAATAAATAAGTGGTTGCCTAGGTGACTACTATTAGAAGAATTTAGCTACTGTTTTTCATTTCTCTAGACATCCTTAAAGCAGTTTAAAAATAAAATTATATAACAACACATCAATAAAAAGTTAAAATAATAAAACATATTAACCAATGTAGTAATTTGAGGTAGCTGGCAATATTAAAACCAGAAGGTTAGAGCAAGCAAGGATGTTGGGAATCTCCTGATCTCAACTGGGAGAGGAAGTCAGACCCCCACTACACTATTGCCAGAGTATCATCTACAGAACATTAAGGCTAATCTAGAAGGCAGTTTCTTGGTATCCCTACTCTCAAGCTGCCTTATAAAACAGCAATAAGGTCTTGAAGATATTCAAAAACAGTTTAGCAGCAGATGCAGTGCCCCTAGCCCAGGAGTTAAATGTGCAGTATGGAGTTGCCCTGAGCACTGCCTCTGCAACTATCAGCTGCCTCTTCTGAAATCATTTCAAGAGGAGTCCCTCATACAGGATATTACAGTAGTCTAGTCTTGAGGTAACCTATATATGAATCACTGGCTAAACTCTTATGCATCTCCAGATGAGGACTGTATGCCAGTTCAGAACCAGTTCCAGATCTGTGCTATTACAACACATCAGCTAAACTTGAGAACTGAAGGTTTGTTTTCCTGATTCTGCTGTGATGTATCTGAAATCAGAGCAAAACTGGTGCTCGTTTTGGTTGTTCTTTGCAATGCTGTAGGTCTGTGAAGCTTGTGGTCAATCAGTTTTTCTGCTGGCAGAAACTCTTGACTGATTCCACTTTCCAGCTCCTGGCTTCATGTCAGCATCTTTCCTACTCCTCTGATAAAGATTCTATTGCCATACTAAATTGCTATTACTTTTTTGAAGTGCAACAGAAGAATGATGGCATGGTGGCTTGACAGTTTTTCCTTTTACCAACTTCTATGCTGCTATGCATTATGGACAAAATGGATGGGAGAACAAGGGCAAAAAGTGACTTTTCCTTTTGTGTAGGATGAAGGCAAGGGAATTTTTATTCATCAGTAGTCAGTAGCTAAGGATAGGAAGCTGATCAAATGGCATGTCTTGCATTCCTCTTGGCCAGGTAGAAAGACTACTTTGTTGTTCTAAGTGATTTGAGGCTGGAGAACATGACAATGATTGCTGTCAACTTTATAGAAGCAGAGTAGAAACCGTACGGATGTGGAATTGTCCTCAGCTTTAGCTACTGCATTAGGTATTTTTGCCATTAAGGCTACATAGGCCATCACTAATGAAGATAAATCCATGAAAATATCAGATTTTGTACCCATGGCTACAGGAAGAATGGAACCCCATCCAAGAAAAATAAATTATCTAATGGCCAAACTTGAGTACTAGTCACCTCAAAATCACTATAGACTTATTGTGCTAATGTCAAAAGAATGCCATCAATTGTGTCAAACACCAACATCTTACCTTATCTTCTAAAATCTCTCTTGATTGTTGATTTAAATGATCATCTGAAACAAATGTTTTAGCCAATTTCAGCTTAAATTTTAGTTGCATGTTCAGGGTGACCCTGGAAGATACTGATAATAGATCAACTGCTGATTTTCTTAAAACTTGTCAAATAAGGACAGCTGAACAGTACTCTGTGGACCATAACCTAGTTCTTAATCAAGATATGCCACTGTGGATTCATGGGAAATCCACCTTTCTTTTGTCAAATGGAATGGGGGGTGGGGGGACAACAATATCAACATTAGTCACTTCCTCCAGAGTAAATATGTATAGCATTCTTCCTTAGCCTGCTGCACTTTCCCTTCATAGCCATGTTGCTGGTACATGATGGTAGTCAAATACATCTGGAAAACTCAGGTTGAAGTAGGCTGATATATGTAGGATTGTGTTATAAAAATCACTGTAAAATCATATGTTTTACAGAGGACTGTCTTCTGTTTAGAGTCTAGTTTAAAGACAGACATCAGAACAGAGAGGCAGGGATGTTGAATTTACTTGGTCAGCAGACTGGGCAGGCATATATTCCCTAGTTATTATGGGAAGGAATATGCTCCTATGCTCCTGTTTCTATCATATTTATTTCTATTTCTATAAATCAGCATAAATACATTATCAGAATATTAATTAGCACATGCACATTTTTCTGGCTTTAAGCGTGATGATAGACTTCCAATGTTTTGATATATAGTATATATTCCAGTTTTTTATATAAAGTAATTGGTGGTTTGTTCCTATGATTAAACCGAGAACAATAGTTTATACCTTCTAGAGGTCTTTTCCAAAAGAAAAAAGTTATCAGATCAAACCTATCATTTTAAGAGAAGAAATAAAAATCAAGGTTTTTCATATGAATTCTTTTAACTCTCATGCTCTTACTCAGTGTTGTCCTTCAAACAATGGCTTATCCTTATCAACATATCTGCAATGTGAAACTAATCATTAGTATACAAACTGCTACCTTGATTACATTAAAATCAAATAAAGATTGAAATCTTGAATTAACAGGAGTTGCTTGCATTTCATAAGCACCTTTTCTATTCTATAAATTTACTTTTCTTTAGCTCTATGAACAATTCAATTGAATTATGTTTTGGAATGCTTGGTTTTAGAAAGGAAAAGAATAAATCAAATTAGAAGGTGATATAAATACTACAACATTACATTTTCATAATCCTTAGTCACAGAGAAACATTTGCAATGATCTTGAGTTCTGTGACTTCCTATTCTATTTCCCTTTTGAAAGGATATTAAAATTGCCCATCTATTTACTCACACATCAAATATGATTAATAGGACTGTGTTTCCAGGTACCTTCATTAAAAATTTAACATCTCAATTAAGATAAGGCATAATATATTAAAATATTGGGGGAAATAAGAAATTGTAAAAACACATACAGTACTTATAAATGAGACAGAGTAACTTTAGTAACTTTAATCAGAATTCTTACCATAGTTATGTTTGATAGTGAAAGATATACTACCATCAGAATGGATATAGAGGTTATCAATATCTAGAATCATCATTTGTACTACAGAATCCAATCCTTGAGCTAATATCTGATCCATTTTACAACAACAGTGGAAGCAAATAGCCCAGGCTTGTTCTTCACTTATGGGCTGTTTGTAAAATCTCAGAAACTGAGCTAGAGAGACCTTAGTGATATCCTTTGTATTAATCATTGTAATTGCTGGCTATGTCCCTTCTTCTGCTCTCGATAGTAACAACTGAACAAGTACTTTTGTTGTAGTCCCATTTATGTCTTTTGATATGGCCTTTTCAGGTTTAGTTGTTTAGAGAAAATGTGGCATGTATTTCTTAAAGGGGAAGTAACTGCTTGATCCCATATACAGTATTTGTTTTACCCTAGATTAAAAACCAAGATCAATTTATCTGTAAAACCACGGATCCCTGCGACAGTTTCCTAGTATATTTATCAGAGCTGGGATACATCTTACAAAAATAATTATTTATTAAAAATAATTTAATACTAGTTTTGATGGAATAAATTCCACCATCAAATATCTGAAATTTCTTATAGTAGTTTACATACATACTTGTAGTCTAATTTCAAACATCACATATTTCTTTGTAGCTTAGAATGTTGTAGGAATTCAACCACTGCTATTAATAAACCCTTCTTTATAGATTAGCATATGTGATTATGTTAATTGTAGTTTATTCAACAGTGGTTAAACATGTATGATGCTGATCATACTATGCTCCATGAAGTAACATAATTTTTTAAAGTCTTTAAGAAGCTGTTGTTGAAGTAAGAATGTCACAGTATCAAAATCGCAGCTATCAGTATTATAAAGTACAGTATGTTTACATAGACAGTTTTTTTAAAAAAACCTTGAGAGAAAGGAACTTTAAAAACAATTCAGCAAAGGCCATGTAATGCTAACTTCTGCAGGAGGGAGGCAGAAAAGCAGGTCAGATTCATAATGGCATGAAACATCTCATCCACAGCCCTTTGTAAAGGCAGCTTATATTTGAATTAAGCTGTCTTGCTTTAAAGTAGCATTTCCCCTTTTATCTAAACATGTCTTGCCATACAATCTGATGGTGCTGGTGATGATGAGGTCAGGGGATTAGTTCTGCCTGGTTCTCATTGGCCATCTATGGGCACATCTGTTCCCCTGACCTGGCAACAAATCTTTGGCTGCTAGGGTTCAGAGGGGTGACAAGAGAACCAGGGAGGGGGCATTGTGAGGAAAGTAATCCTGTAGTTGTCAGTTCTCCAATCCCATGAGAACTTGATTATTGCTTTGCTTTCTTGATTCCATTCATACCCATCACCTCTACCTTCTGTACCCTTAGTGCAGTATTGTCCAAGCTTGGCCACTTTAAGATGAGTGGACTTCAACTCCCAGAATGGCTGGCTGGGGAATTCTGGGAGTTGAAGTCCACTCATCTTAAAGTGGCCAAGTTTGGACAACACTGCCTTAGTGGTATGGAACAACTGTTTTTATTTGAATTTGGTCCATAATTCTCTTAAAGACTCAGCAGGTCAGCCAAGAAAAGAAGTCCAGCACCTGACTCAGGTAAATAACAGATGCTATGAAGCTGCAGGAAGAGGAAGATTTGTAACTGAAAAGGAATTGCAGATTGCAACCCCTCTGTAGTGTAGCTGCTGTCAGAGAGGAATTGTGATGGTCTACTCTGTAATCAATTTAAAACAAACAAACAAAGCAAGACAGAGATTTTATATTTACCTCTGTCTCCTTGGCACTTTTCAGAGATGTCATATTATATGTCCTATTATCCACAATCAATCCTAGAATAATGGGAGTTGCAATCATTACACTTGGGGAAAACCTGTGGAAAGATGATTTTCTGATCTGATTTGTACGTGGATCCATCTCCTTTATTCCTCCTTGTAAATGTTAATGAAGCTTTTCCTAATTTTCTTTCAAAATGATTCTGTATGTGTTTATGAATGTTACCATTGTTCATTTATTGTTGTACTATTGAAGCTAACCCTTAAACAGAATGCATGCCGGCGGCAGTGAAGAGGAGAGTAAAATAAAACTATAATATTATGCACCCATTAAAGGAACGGAACTCAAAGGTGTTCTTTTTAGAAAAATCAAATGCAAAACTAACCTAAGGCTATTTGTGGGTTGCAAACATCCGGATACAAAACATCTCAGATGGCACAAAGCATTTAGCTTCCTGCATCTCTTTGATGCTATCTAGTGGTCTCGGGATTTCTACACCAACAACCAGGAGAGCAGCATTTCTCACTCTTGGGAGCTTTAAGATGTGTGGACTTCAACTCCCAGAATTCCAAACACATCTTAAAGCTCCCGAGAGTGAGAATTGCAGCAGAGAAAAAGAGCGAACGTGAAACGAAGGGTAAATCCGCAACGGGAACCTTGGGGAACGCGTCAAACAAAAGCGCCCTTCCAGGTCCCGCCCCTCCGCCAGAATAGCGAATCAGGAGGCGGAATTTAAAGAAAACGCCTACTCTGTTTTGCCTCGTCCTAGAGGGGTCCGCCAGTCCTTCTCCTTCCGGCGACTCATCTAACTGGGACCGCTGACAGGCAAGATGGCAGCTCCCGGAGACGGGGAGGCGGTGTGGAACCGGTGGGATGTGCCCTGGCCTGCTTGCAATGCCGCCGAAGCCGCGCCGGCCGAACACGCTGCAGGTTAAGGCAGAGCTTTCAACGCGGAGCATCTTTGCGTTTCGCATTAAGTTTGAGTGATAGATAAGCACGATCGCTGCGGAAGTTTCTGTCTTGTCTGTTTTTTTGGAAACACAGTTTAACAGGTTTTTGGGTGGTGGGATTAAAATATTATCCAGCAGGTTTGAGCTTGAACCAACGTAACATATGCATATGATTGTTACAAATGAAGGGAGATGCGTCGTTCCATTAAAAAAAAAATCTTAACGTTTTTGGATGTCTACGATTGTAATTTGTTTCTAATCGATTTTAGTGGAAGCACCTTCTCTCTTAACATTAGACAAAGTGTGTCTTAGAAGTGTTTAACTTGGATGACTTATGCTCTTAGGTTTTTCAAGTGTCAATTAATATAGGGTTAATTGAGTAAACTGGGGTTAACTTGATGGATAAACACACATGAACATGCACAACACTGAAAAAAACTAACCAAGCACATTCAACTGTCATGTGCTGCATGAAGTCAGCCTTTGGTATTATAGTTCACTGTGATGCAAACACAAAAGTTGGATTAATTGAATAAGCAGTGGTTTAGTTAAACATGGATAAATGTGCCATGCCTCTGTATGTGGCAAGTATCTGAAATTCCATGCCAGGAAGTAAGCAAAGTGGCCAAAGGATACAGTGTCTTGGACAGAGTCCAGATGGGCTGCTTGAAGGGAAAATTTCCCTAGTGCAGAAAGCAAATTCAGAATTCTCCAGCTCCTTTGCTAACCTGCTGTGGACAACTAACTAACTTAGGGTTTTCCAAACTGTGAGGTGCACCTCCCTAACCCTTGGAAGTGCAGACAGGGTCCAGGGAAGGTGTGAAGAACTTTTTAGTTGTACATTGTTACAATAAATCCACCTTTGTTAGAGTTTCATTGTATTGTTTTCATAGTTCATTTGTGTTCATTTGATTTTTAGGGGAGGTGTGCTCATTAAGATTACACTAAAGGGAGCTGTGATGGCAAAAAGTTAAGGAACCCCTGAACTAACTGATACTGAGATTTGAGATCCACCTCCTTTGTTTCTGGTTTATTGAGTGAATTTTTGCACTTTCATATATTGATGCCTGTGTTTATATTGTCTAGTGATATGCCTTTCAGCCGTTCTGAAGAGATGTTGGGCTGTTGACAACATGTTAAACAGCAAAATGCTGGTTGCAGAACAGAGCCTTCTCCATTCAATCATTTATAATTTCCATTATCAGATGATCCATCAAAGGGCCTATGGGAGTCTTAAACAGGTTGGTAGAACCTTTTTGGAAATCTTCTTGATTAAATCTTTTTACATTTTAAACTAATTATCAAGGTTTGAAATTATGCTGTCTTTTAAATGTGTAAGAACCATGTACAGGTGGCATCCAGTAATTCTGCTTTATGGATTCAAGGCCTTCCATAAGCAAAAATGCTGAATTTACCCATTGTGTCATCCTTACTAGAGGAGTAATAGTAGTAGGAGTGAAAAAAATTCCAAAAGTAAGAATAAAAAGACTTAGCTAGCTATAGCCAACATTTGGAAACTGTTATTTCTGCCAAAGGAGGTATTATGTAATACTGACTGTAAGGGTGTCCAAGGTTTTGCACCTGCTATATTTATTTTTTAAAATTTTGAATCTGTAAACAATTACACATAAATAGTATGCATTCAGTTTTGCAGAAAGTTGTCTTGCTTAACTTTTGAACATGTAGAGGTTGTTCCTGTTCACTTATTGAAACATACATTTTGAACAAGTTAAGGGTGCTTGCAACTATATATGCTATGAATGTTATAGAACATGTGAAGAATCTGGTTATAATTAATATAAGTAAAAATTAACATTTGATTCATTTACATCTAGTGCTAAGCGTATTTCTTTGGAAATAAGAATGCTATCAATTTGCTTGCTTTTTAATATCATAGGCCATTGGCAACCTTTTTTTACCTTTAAACTTTCAGGTAGAACAGTGCTTGAAGCGCTTAAATTTAATGAATCTGGAAAAGTCAATTCAAGAAATTGCTCAGATAGGCCTCATGTAAGTAGCTTGACAGCATGTCTATGTGATTCTATAGTTTTTATTAATAATTCAGTATACCTAATGTAATTTAGAAGAAAAATGGAGGAATAAAATCAACTGAAATTCAGACTATTTTTGGTCAGCAGTGTATCTTGTTTGGCCGGCTGCTGTGTAGAACAATGGTATCTTTCAAAGCACACTGAATTAATCAGTAGAAGATTTAAAAAATGTATTATAAAAAAAATTGCATTGAAAGGAACAGCCTAACCACATGGTACTGTATTTCTCTGCGAAATTGATTATTATCGTTCTTTGTAATCTCATCAGCCATTAATATATTGGAAGACTTAAGATGTTTTTGAGGAAAAACTAAAAACCAGGAGTAAAATCCTAAAAGAAACTTGAGTTCACAAACAACAGTATCTTTAATAAGGATGGGCAATAACTTAGGATTCAAAGGCAAAAAGGTGCTTCACAGAATACAAAGATGCAAATGTAGCGCCTGTCTGGAACTTCCTGATACTGTGTGGCTGCCATCTGCAGCCACTGTGTGATCCAGGAAAAGGCTCAATTGATTTAAAGAGTTGCAGACAGGTGGTATTGCATAGTCTGCTGTCAGTGTAGGTCTGCTAATCTGGAGTTTGTTGTAGTTATCATATCAGCTTGTGACAAAGCAGACTCAGGAGAGAGCAGTATTCGGTACATCATGATACAAGCACATCTACATGTTCTTCTCTATTTATTTTAAATAGAAAACAGAGATCTGAAAATCCTAAGGAGTCCTTGGTCCCCAGCCAGCCTGTGATAGAAGTTGTTCTGGTGAAGATACTGGGTAGTTGCAAGCTTGTACTACGTTTACTTGAATGTTGTTGTACTGCATTTACGTATCCTTCCAAAAAAAGATTTTTACAGGTTTTATTCATTACTAGTTGTGCATCAGATTTCTGGTCTTAAATTTTTGCAGTTCTCTAGCATCATAATTTAGTGTAAATAACTTTGATTACTCTTAACTGTCTGAACACTCTGAGTTCACTGAACTGAGTAACTATCAAATAGACATTTAACTTGGATTTCTAGCTTTTTTGGAATCATTATCCAGCCTTAACCAACATGTTTCTCAGTTTAATTGTTAAACATCTGTGTTTGGAAGAGTATGTATTGTTCAATACTTTGGTTCTGGGGTTGCTGAGTCGGTTATGGTATGTACACCTCTTAAACATTTTAACTGTTTCATTACTGCTTATTCATTTACTTGTTTATAGCGAAGATTCTGCTTACCTGTTTCTTGCCAAGGGTGCCAATGGCTGTCATGTTAGATGGGGGGAGAGGGTACCAATGGGTATCGTACACACTGCAATTAATAAGGTTCCAACTTCATTTATTGCTATGGTGCACTGGTAAACGTGGTGATGGAGGGGCACTAAATGGCAACTTCAGAAACTCCGGTGCTTTCTTTCAGCTGGGTTGGGAGGTAGAAGGAACATATTTTCTTGTTGTCCTTTATTTATTTTTCCCTAATTGGTTTTGTGGAAGAAACTTAAATATGGCAGGTGCAATTAGTATAGACCTGGTCTTGGGGACTGTTTATGGGTCAGGGGCTTTTATATGCAGATCAAAGGCTTCCCTTTTCTCCAAATGCTCAATTTGGGACCTTCCCTCTGTGCAAAAAAAATGTTTGGTAGCATACCTTAACTCCAGTAAACTTTTTGTAATATACAGATGGCTTTGGGTTATGTACTGCCCAACCATTGGAATTCATTTTTTTCAAAGATGGAATTGCAGTGTTTCTCATTGAGTTAGAATTGCTCTGTTATCTGGTAACTACACCCGCTTTGTTTCAGATAAATAAAATAGTCAGACATTCTGTCCAAATTAGGCAACTGATTCTTCTGATTCCCTGATTTTTCTATCCATCTGCCCTCCTTTGCTTTTGATTAGGCAAACATGAATTCTGATTGTGTGTGTGTGTGTGTGTGTGTGTGTATTATCCTAATTAAGTAAGGCTCATAGCAATTCAGATCCATACACTGCACTAGTAACTAGCGTTTTCAAGAATTCTAAGATGCTACTCTAATATTTAGAAGCTACTCACCCCTTCCAAAGTAGAGAGTGGAGGGAAAAGCATTGATAAATGTCTTAGCCTTAATCACTGCTGGAACAAGGAAGTGAGTTTTTTAAATAGATACTGGATCCATTATGGGATCAGAGTAATCTGTTCCTTGTGATATACAGTATTTTAGATGGAAGCAGTGCAGAATCCTGGTGTCCCATAGACATCTGGCCAGTAATAGAGGTTATTTAGTATCAGTTTTGTAAGGGGAATGTGCAGGAAGAAGACTGATCAAGACCTAGAGAAAAATTCAGAACACTGACATGGGGAAACTTTGTTTCCTGTTTTCTTTGCATTTTTTAAAAGCATATGTTTGGTCTCTAGGCTTATTACTTGGCAAAGTCCTTTTTACATCCTACTGAATTTATTTGCGTCAACCTGCATTTCTATTAGGACTGTTTTTTATATAATAGTATAACAATTTCATATAAATCAATAGATTTATGTTGGCAAGCTCTATCATGCTATATTATAGTAAACTCCTTGTGAAAGAATTACTGATTCATGTTATCTAAGGGGATAAAAATGCTGAAATGTGTAGGTTTGGGGAAAGTTGTCATGCTTTTTAATTAAGGAGAAGTGTAAGGAATAATTGTTTCAAATTTTAATTTTTCTTCTGGGCTAGTCTTAATTTTATTGCCAAAGTTTATTATGAGACAATACTGGTTAGTTCATACTGAATTGGAGATCTTAGTGAAAATGAGAACCAAATATGGAAAATATGTTACCCAACACTCAAGTGTTCCTTTTCTCTCTCTGTTTCCTTTATTATTCTAGGATTCTTTATAGAGCTGTATTAAAAAACCTTAGTGCATTATATAAGGATCTGTTTGAATTGCTTCAAGAAGTAGCAAAAATGCACCAAAGACCATATATTAAAGGATTTGTCTTTCCTTCTGAAATAAATGATTTTCTGGGAACCAGTTCTTTAGAGATTAAGAAGAAAATGCCTAAAGCATTTATAGAAAAGAAAGCTGGAACTGGATGGATGAATACATTTTTTTCAGTAAAAAAGACTACATCTCAGTCTCAGATTTTGAGTGCAGTAGTTCCACCAGCAGTCAGGAAAAAGAAAAAGAAAAGGAGGAAGGGTACCCAAAATACTTCTGATATTGGAAAACCAGTTTTGATCAACAGAACTAATCAAGGTAACTAGTAATTACTTCTTAATTTACTTGAATAGTTGAGGAACAATCACACACATGCTTATATTACAGCACTGTGTGCAGATTTTTATGCCTTTGTAACTTGTATTGAGTAGGAAGATCTGTGTAATGGATATGCATGTAGATTACCCTTTCTCTTAATAGAGTGGAGAATGACTGCAAATAAGATGGGCAAAGGGAGGGAGGGATGGAAATTGCAAATACTTAGATATAGCTCATAGTTCTTTGGAACTAGACTATTGGATATCTAATGGCAAAACCAGAAATTCAGTGCAAGTTACACTAATGTATAATTTATTAAACTTGTATGCTACCCGACATCAGCGACTCTGGGCAGCTCACAACTAACAAAGAAATTACAATAAAATCAATAAAAGATAAAAGATGGCAAGCATGATAGACCAGATGGAATGAAGTGAGGGGTCTCACTGTCCCTCGCCAAAGGCCTGGGTGAAGAGCCAGGTTTTGCTCTTCTGAACAGCAGCAGATTGGCAAACATCTGGATCTCAGGGGGAACTTCATTCTAGAAGGCAGGTGCTGCTACAGAGAAGGTGTGCTTTTGGGATCCTGATAGATGACATTGTTTAATCCAAGGAACTTGGAACATGCCAATCCTGCAAGATTGAAGTGGCCAGGCTGATTCTGTAGCAGATTCAGTGATTTAAACCTATTTTTGGTCGAAATCATTTACCTGTTCTTAGTTTGATCTCAGTGCCTTTTCTTTTAGATCTTGCAAAGAAGTTGGAGTTTGATCTGAAGACCTTATGCAAATATCCTAATCCTGTGCCACAGGAGGTTTGTTCCATTCTGTGCTTGTGTGCTGTAGACTTGTATTTATTTATTTGCTTGTATTTGTTTGTTTATCCCACCTTTATTTTGGGTCAAGTCAAGGCAGTGTACATACTTAATGCTCCCATCTCCTATTTTATCCATAACAACAATCCTATACAGAGACTAATTGGCCCAAAGTCATCCAGCTGGCATAGTCCATATGGTTTTTCTTTATATGTCATATAAAGACATGTCTATCTGTGCTTTGTAATTTTTCATGTGTATGAATAAACATGTTTATCCATCTATTTTGTAAATAGGGTTAGTGATTTAATTGTTAAGTTTGCGTTGTGGAATTCTATTCCATTGAATATGGATTTATAGAATCTCAAGAATGTTTTGGGATTGTTGACCATAGTTCAGTGGTCAGAAATATACTATTCATGTGGAAGGCTCCATTTTGATTCCTGCTGTCTCTCATCCTTGTTCGGTGTCTTTGGAACTGGCAAAACTTTTGAATGAGCCTATTCCTAGTTAAAATAAGCAGCTTGACCAAATGTTTAATTTAGTGGTAGACAACTTCATATTTTAATCAGGTCTTCAGTAGAATTTTCTTGGTCACCAGAAATGGTGCTGATTTTTTTAAATATGAAGAACAGATAACACTTCACAATTGCCCTGGAAACTACTTTGATGTGCATTTTTGGAGGTTGTTCAAAAAGCAAATTTTTAAGACTCCAAAGAGACATTTTTTCATGGCCAACATTTGCCTTAATACAAACTCTAAACCATTTTTTAAAGTGGTTAAAACTATGACCTGTTTAATTTGTCTCCTTCTAGGTGCTTTTTAGCCAAGGATGCTGTGTGTTAAAGTTTATTCTGAGGCTTAGTTATTTTTAATTATTAATCTTTTCCAGTGTTAATTTCTTTACTATTCATTTGATTTCAGAATTCCAAATTCAGGAATATGCTTCCTGAGTCAAAGGGAATCACATCTATTTCTTCTAAAGCCCTGAGATCTCAGCATCTTCACTCTTTTGTGTCCAAGTTTAAAGAAGTGCAGTCCTTTGAAGAATTATCTGAGGCACTGAAAACAACAATTATCTGGTGTAAAAGCAATAAATTTGGATCAGGGGCTTTCTTCTTAGGAATGAAGCTTTTAAAAAGCAAGAGGCTACAGCATGTGGAAGCCCAAGGTTGCAGGTGTGTAGATTGTTAGTCCTGGTCTTTTGATATCTTCTAAATAAGCTCTGTGTAATCCTGAAATATAGGTAGTCCTTCATTAGCGACTACTAATTCAGCAACTGTTTGAAGTTACAGTGGTGCTGAATGAGGGGGACTTATGATCAGTCATCGAAGTTGCGGCTCTTGCAGTGTCGCTGTGGTCATGTGATCACAGTTTGGGCACTTGGCAACTGGCTTGCAATTACGACAGTTGCAGCATCCCAGAGTCACGTGATCGACATTTGCAACTTTCCCTGCTGGCTTCCCACAAGCAAAGTCAGTGGGGAAGCTGGCAAGAGGTTGCAAGTTGCTTCTGCAAGTTGCTCCCGCTGCTTTTTCTCCTGAGGAGCCCCGGGCGGGTATGGGGATCTCGTACCCATACCCGTACAGTGCCTGTCTGCAGCACCCACCCGCCTACCTGTACTCCATAGCGCCTGCCCACAGCACCTGCCTTCCCATACTCCATAGCACCCACCCACCTGCCCATTCTCCATAGCACCCACCTGTAGCTCTTGCCTGCCAGCCTGCTTGCCTGGGACTCAGTTTTAGCAGCATAAGCAAGTGCTTCTGGATTCCCGCCTCTTCCCACATCGCAGTTGCATGAGGTCCTTGCTTAATGACCCACACTATCCTCACTTAGCAATGGCAACAGGGACTCTGGGATTGCTGTTGCTAAGTGATGTAATCACATGACATCACACTTTATGACTGCATTGCTTAGCGATGGAACTTCCAGTCCCAATTACCGTCGTTAAGCGAGGACTACCTGTGCCTAGAAACAGTGGATGTTTCCCACTTTCTTCTCTCTCAAGAGCAATGTACACCTATTACGAGATCCTTGCTGAGAGTTTAGCTCAGTAAAATGACTATTTTTTCCAGAGCTGATTGACTATATTTTGGCATCATGCAAATATGTGTGAGAATATAATTGGTTAGCAAGGGTATGAAAACCTGCATAGTAAAGAAGCCAATCTGTCTTCTTTTTCTTACTAAATTCTTATAGTTACTTAACACTAGATTTCTGTCTTCTCTTTGAAGTTGACAGTATCTTTCTTTTTCAAGCAAGTGAATAAGTTCAGAAGACTGACAGATTACAAATCTGGAACAGATAGAACTATGAGTATAATATACAAATTGCAAAGTAAATTTATCATCATTGCATCCTGCATGATTTTTCATAATGCAGGTTTTGCATAAAGTGTTCTTGGCTTGCTATTTTCTATGGACTATTTGCAGCCCAAACACATTAGAATAATTCTACGCCTATCATTTGATTCTGGGGCTACATAACTGAAGGAAGTTCTCCTGCCTCCATAAATATGTACTAAGAAAACATCAACCGCTTTCCATTCATTCTTCAAAGATCACAGTGGGGACTTACATCCCTTGAGATATTGCTTAACAACTCAGTAGCTCCACCCAGGATGGCCAATGTTGAAGGATGGTGGAAGTTGTAATTCAGCAGTATATAGACTGGGTTTTTCAAACTGTGTTTTGTGTTACCCTAACATTTTGTGAGAACTTGATGGGGTTCTGTGAGAGATAAAGCCCCCCCCCCCAATTCACCTGAATGCAACCAATTTTATTTCACTAGAGCTTTGGGTTTTAAAAATTTTAATTAACAGGTTCAGTGGCCTGAAAAAGTTTGAAACCCCCCTGATCTAGAGGACCATAGGTTCTCCATTTCCCAAATGAATGCTAAAACTATTTGCTTCCCACATTTGTAATATGTAAATGAAACTTCTTTTTCAGTCTGGATATTAATAAAATTAAACTGTGTGAATGGTGTTGGAGCATGCATCTGCATTCATAGTGTTAAACTTTTTCTGTAGCCTGTTTCAGATTTTGATTAGTTGGTAAAGCTCTTCCAAGGTCACTAGAACTTTGCCATGTGAAAAAACTTGATTACACAAAGTGACACGGTTTTACAGACAGTGTTATATCAAAGCATTGCCCTTTGCTGCTTTAATTGCTAATCTCTTTTCTCTTACAGATTGCAGAGGAAACTTGGCTGTGTTAAAGCCACTATCTGTAAATATCTTACACTCCAAAGTTGCAGACAGAAACCCATGCAACGTCTTAGAGCAAGTCCCCAGCAAAGTACTAGACTCTCATGGAAGCAGAGCTGTGTTTCACAGAGTATGTCTGTACATAGGGGTCCTGTCTCTAAGAGAACTGCATCTCCTTTCCTTGATCAGTGCTTTCCACTGTGGATTGCGGACTCCAGTGGTACAAAGACTCTTGAAGAAAGTATCCATGATGACATTTCTGTCCCTGCAGTGTTGGAAAGTCACTGTACCCATATAGAGAAAGAAGCCACTGAACCGAAAGATGACATTGATGCTATTTTTAAAGTTATAGGTCTTTAAGACTACCTTCTATTATACTGTCATAAATGATGCAGTTGAAATGTTATTTCTGTTCCATTATAGCAAAAACAGACAACTGTTCTCAGATTTTGAGGTTTCCTTGCGGTTGTTGAAAAGCAAGTTGTAATTGCTGATGGACCGATACAAAGCATCTCTCAATTATTCATTTTCACAGCAGCGTGTTTTACTCTATTTTATATCTATAAGAGAGTGTTCCTACAGATCATATGAAACTTAAGTTGGAGCAGTACCAAACAAATGCTGTTAAGAATACTTAAGTAGAATTACAATATTTTCAAATAATTCATGAGATGAATGGGCAATGGGGACAATGGTGTGTGTGTGGGGGCCGGGGGGGGGACCAGAGAGAGAGAGTGGAGTGCCTTCAGATGTGTAGCAAGTAGCTGGAACCAAAAGGACCATTTTGTAATATTAGGTGGTTGCAGGTACCATCTGTTTTTAAATATCAGTAAGAATGTGGTTGTGAATCACAGTTAGTATTCTTTAAAGAAATAAGCTCGGCTGGCCACCTCTAGTGTGGGGCAACTTAGAAGCGTCCTAGGTAATGTTTTAGCTCAGAAAGGAGAACTAATTTTTGGAGAAGGGGGAAAGAAATATATAAAGCTTGCTATTTATAGTTATGTATTGGATGTTTGGCCTTTCTATGACAGAACAAGAGTAGCCATTGATAAGGAACAAATTCATTTTAAAAAACTGTTCCATGTCTCTTAAATTTACAAATTCATTTTAAACCAATAGTTATAACCCACCAAAGCTTCAACAGTAAGGATTCATAGAATTACCTCCCACCCAAAAAAAGGGGAAAAAAACCCTGAAAATCACCACCAAAAGCCATAGGGCTTAACTCCTGCATGAGTTTATATTGTGCACTGATACCAAGATTTATTCCTTGGTGTTTCCTTCTCTAACGCAGTGATACAGGGTTTCTGTTTATTACCCTTTTATTTGTTTTATTATGTGTTTTATTATTTGCCTAGAGTTACTTGGACTACTGAAGTACCTTATAAATTGAACAAATAAATATCTGTAGTAGTTTCTTAATGGTGATAATAATTTTTTTCATATCCATCCTACACTTATTCTCTTCTAGACATGCCAAAGGTAACCTCACCTGGCAACAAAGAACAAGAAAAAATACAATTACAATGGCAGAATTTCATGCATTTTCATATGTATGTATATAAAACTAATTCTTTGTATTAGTTTTATATATATATAAAAACTATATATATAGTTTTTAAAAGGAAGATAAAAACTAATACAAAGTAATATAAAGAAAGAAGAAAAAAAGAAATAGTAACTGTAGAGGAAAAAGCTTAAACACCATGTTAAATATAAGCAAATCCAATACACATCATTTTTCCAGTCCAGATATCAGCAAATCCAAAAAGAACTTCCCCCTTCTTTCCCCTTTCTCCAAAAATTAGTTCTCCTTTCTGAGCTAAAACTAATGTTTTAGTTTTAAACATTTAAAACTAGGACGCTTCTAAGTTGCCCCACACTAGAGGTGGCCAGCCGAGCTTATTTCTTTAAAGAATACTAACTGTGATTCACAACCACATTCTGATATTTAAAATAGCAACATGTCCCATTTTGGCCCTGGTCAAATAAACTGACTTTGTATTCTTTCTTCTTAGGCAAAACAAATTTGTTCCTCTTCCATTCAGATAATTGTTGATCCTTATTTTGAATTTCTTTAATACTTTGTACAGCCTCTTCTGTAAGTCCAGCAAAAAGAAATTGTTGCAATTGCTTTCTGGGATTGTCATTTTTATTTCCTTGTTAGTTTTTAAAGCCTCATCCAATGTTTTCTTTATATCTGATGACAAATTCTTATTCCGATTCTTGTTCATGCTATTCTTGGGTAGATTTTGTTGCATTTCTTTTTCTGTAACATCTTCTGGGAACCGACTATTCCCAAGGAAATGTAGCTGACATAAAAAGTCCCTATGTAGATCCTGGTGCAGTTCCTCAAAGATATTTCTGAATGCCATTATAAGTTACGTCTCCAATATCAAAAAGTTTTTCTTTCCCACAAAATTACATTTATTCTTTAAGATTAATTTCAAAGTCTTAATATTCAAAATCCAATATTCCAATGTTTTCTGAGCCCTTAATTTGTGTAAAACTTTCTATAGCCAAAACCTTGTCTTGCTTTTTGCTATTTATTTTAAATTCTTAAAGATTATAAAGATACATTTTCATTTTCTTATATTAAGGATTGAAGGCACCCACCTGGTGTTTACAGCCTTGCAACTTCAAAGGTGTCTAACTTCTTTGAAGCAGTTAACAGGCAGTTTCTGAAAGTGGGTTAGCAAGGGAAGCATGAACTTAAGAGTCCTTTAAAAAGGCTCCGTTTGTGGTTGGAACAGTTATAAATACAATTATAAATTTACCTCTTACTCTAAGGTTCAACATGACTCTCTTCTTTCAATCTATCCTGTCTAGTCATCAAAACCATAAATCAAGTTCATTTTTTTCTGTTTTACACAAAAAATCCATAAGGGGTTTCCAGTCAGCAATAAATGTAGATATTGTCTTTTCTCTGATCAAAGAAGTCAATTTGGCCATCTCAGCAAGTTCTATCATCTTCACCAACCATTCCTCCATTATGGGTAATGCAGAATCTTTCCATCTTTGTGCATACAATAATCTCGCTGCGGTTATCACAAAAATAAAATTCCATGATTTTTTTCTAATTGTCCATCAATCTGAAAAGAAAGACCTTTGGTCTCAATTGTATATTAATCTTTAAATTCTCTGAATTAGTCTATGTATTTGAATCCAAAATTTTCTAGCTTTTTTACGCGGCCACCAAGCATGATAACAGGTCCCTTCTTGTTCACATTTCCAGCATAAATTTGAAGTGCCTTTATACATTCTAGACAATTTCTCTGGAGACATATATCAACAGTACAATCATTTTATAAAAACTCTTTTTAAGATTATAACATAATGTAAATTTCAATCCTTTCAACCACATATTTTCCCATTGTTCCAACTGTGTATTATAACCAAATTTTTTAGTCCACTTTATCATACATTCTTTCACTTGTTCTTCTGTTTCAAATTTCAATAAAAATTTATACATTTTAGCAATTACCTATTCATCATTTGTACACAATTCCATTTCAAACTTAGAATGTTCAAAACCATGAACTCTTTTGTCTACTTTAAATCTTAACAACTGTAAATAATAAAACTATTGGCAATTATATCCCTGTACCACCAATTCCTCTCTTGATTTTATTTTGAATTTCCCTTGACAAAATTCTAGTATCTCACAATAGGTTAGCCATTTATTTTTGCCTATTATTTCTCATCTATAAAATGCTGCTTCTGCTGGGAGCCACAAAGGTCTTTTTGGGCACAACCTCAGTTTATATCTACTGTATTCCATATTCTCCATTTGGCATATCTAACATAATGATTTTTAAAACCCACATTAACCTTGACTTTATTGTACCATAAATATCCATGTTACCCAAATCTCAGGTTGTGTTCTTCTACCTCCAAGAGCCTTCTATTTCTCAGCAGCACCCACTCTTTCATCCAAATCAAACAGCAAGCTGCACAATACAATTTCAAATCAGGTAGACCCAATCCATCTTTTTCCTTTGCATCTTGTAACAACTTATATTTAATGTGATTTTTTTCCCCTGCCACACAAATTTAGATATATCCTTCTGCCATTGTTTAAATGGTGCATCAGTTGTCAGAACAGGTATTGTCTGAAACAAAAACATCATTCTAGGGAGGACATTCATTTTTATCACAGAAATTCTCCCTAGCAATGACAGTTGTAGTTTCTCCCATCTTGACATGTCTTTTTTAATTTCATTCCATGTCTTAACATATAGTCATTTTGAAATAACTTACAATTCATATTTGTCATAGACATACCCAAATATTTTACTTTCTTCTCAATAAAACCTGTTTTATTCATCAGTTCTGTTTGATCTTCTATTTTCATGTTTTTTGTTAACATCTTCGTCTTCTGTTTGATCTTAAAACCTACCAGTGCACCAAATTCTTTTAGTTTTTCCATTACTGTTTCAATTCCCTTTAAATGATCTTCCAAAACCAACATCAAGTCATCTGCAAAAGCCCTTAACTTATAAGTTTCTTTTTAAATCTTTACTCCCACAATCCTCTTGTCTTATATCTCTATTCAGTATTTCAAGAACCAAAATAAAAAAAGAAGAGGCAGTGGACATCCCTGTCTTGTTCCTTTTTGTATCTCACAAGGCTTTATTAGATTTCCATTAACAATTAATTGTGCTTTTCTATGAAGTATAAATCGAACTTACCCATTTTATAAAGTTCTCTCCGAAGTTCATATCTTGCAAAACTTAGAACAAGAAAGCCCAGTTCAAATTGTCAAAGGCCTTCTCCGCATCTAAGAAAATCAATGTGGCTTATTTTTCATTATGTTGCTCCAAATATTCCAAAATGTCCAACACATTTCTAACATGGTCCTTTAACTGTCTTTTAGGTTAAAAACACATTGATCCTCATGAATAAATGCTTGCAAAATTATTTTCAGTCTATCAGCTAGAATCATTGTAAACAACTTGTAGTCATTATTCAGTAATGATATTGGTCTATCTGTAGTTTCTTCTTAGTCAAATCTTGTCCCTCCTTAATGGGACAATTAATGCTGTATTGGCCTTTCTCCAACTCTCTGGCATCTTCCTATTCTGTAAGACAGAATTCATTGTGTTTTGTAGAGGTGGTGAAAGTTCATCCTCAAAAAATTTATAATTAGAACCTGATGATCCATCTGGTTCAGGCACCTTTCCCAGTGTAATCTTTTTTATAGTTTCAGAAACTTCCTTTATTTTTATAGGTCCACTCATAATTAGTTTCTGCTCCTCTGTAATCCTTGGTAAATTTTGTTTCTGTAGGTATTCATCTATTTTCTCCAGAGAAATGTCACTTCTTTTATACATGTTAGAATAATATTGATGAAATGCTTTTTATATAGCCACACTGTCCATTAGTACAGTATCTCCCTCTTGTAATTTCAATATCATTTTCTTTTCTTCTTCTTTTCATAATTTATATGCCAGCCATTTCCCTGGTTTGTTTTCAAACTCAAGTTTTTTTTTCTTTACATAATTCATTTTTATTTCCATTTCTCTTACTGCTAACAGAGATAACTCTCATTGTAAACGTTTAATTTGTTGAGAAATACTTATCTTTGGAAATTTCTTTAATTCGTCTTTTCTTTTTAGCTCATCCAAAATACCTTGTGTTTTCTCAACTCTTCTTTTTGAGTTCACTATTATGTTGTATAAAACAACCTCTAATAAAAGCTTTACTTGCATTCCAACCCATTCTTAAATCAGTACCTTTACCTAAATTATTTTCAAAAATTCTTTTAATTTCTTTTTATAATCCTCCCCTATTGCTTCTTTCTGTGGCAACATTTCATTTAGTCTCCATCTAAAAGAACTAGATTTCCTTTTATAAGCCAAACTCACAGGATCATGATCCGAAGAAGTCTTTGGTATTATCTCTACTTCAGAAACCTAAGTAGCCAAATTCTTTCAAATCCAAATCATGTCTATTCTTGAAAAGGATCGATGTCTTTCAGAAAAGTATGTGTACTCTCTTGAACTGCCTTTTTTCTGTGTCCATATATCAACCAGCCCTAAATTGTCGTTCAAATCAAAGAAAATTTTTGGTAATTTGCCTTTAGTGATTTTAATATTTTTCTCAGAAGTTCTATCCAGTTGTGGGAAGATCATTCCAATCCTGCATCAAACTCCAATTTTCATAAGAGAAACCTATTAGTCTCTCCATAAGACCCTTATAGAACAGTACTTTATCCTCATTTGAAGCATAAATTCCCAGTATCAAAGTCTTAATCCCATGCAAATTAACTTCCATCCCAACAAATCTACAATGTTCATCAGTCAATACAAGTTCTGGTTTTAGATTCAGATTCAGAGTTTATTACAGTCTTAGACCAGTACAAGAAGTTTGTTCATGAGTGTCCTATGTTCACTTATAAAACTAAGAAATCTTTAGATAACATTTAATACATATTTAGGATACATATATAAGACAACCTGGCACAAAATCATAGGTAGAATTCAGACGAAACAATCCGTGTCTCAGATATAAGTAAGACAGTATCTACAATTTACCTAAAATATAATAACATCTAAAATTACAAAAATTTGATGACATCTAAAATGTAATCATAATATCTAAAATTATATGGAATTTAATAATGTCTGGACTTATATAAATTATATCTATGTAGCAGGAGCTTGCCCTATTAAGGACTAGCAGATCTAATAGTAAAGTTTAATATGGTCTTTGACCAACACAAGTAAAAATCTACCTATGGACCTTGTTTAAGCTGATAGTTATCAGATAACAATAATAAAATATTACAAATTCTAATAAAATTTGTCATACTTTTGAAACACATTCTGAGGGAACCTGTTAATGGAAACTTAAAATACTACTTGACTATAATCCATTACTTCAGAACCTTTCAGCTAGCTTCCTATCCGATGTTGACGGATCTTTATTGCTGCCACGCAGAACCTGGCTACCTGCGCTGTAACGTAAGGCCAGTCATCCATAAGAAGCATTTGAAGGTAATCTGAATCTTGACAGCCAGGCTGCTTGCTGATCAAGGGAGCGAGCAATTTACTCCGTGGGACTTGGTAAAAGATACAACGGAGGAGAACATGACCCATGTCTTCTACTTCCTTGGCATCACAAGGACAAAGTCTTGCAGCTAATGGAATTTTTTTATATTTGCCGTCCAACACTGCTGAAGGAAGAGATGGCATCGAGCTAAGGAGACTGCTTTTCGATGACTGGGGAGCTCAAGCTGCGCTAGATATCTGGCAGCAGTGACAGTAAACTTGCTGCATGGCAGAGATAAAAAGGATGGAACCTTCCCTAAATCTGCTTGTTCTATATCCTCTGTCCTTTGCTTTTTGGCCATTCTTGCCTGCTCATATTCCATTGCTAGAATCCCAGCTGTAGAATAGCCTAACAGAGAGGTTGAGCTCGATGTCCTTTTTCCACAAGGATTGAAATTTCTCCTGAAGGATAAGTGGAGCTAGACCCTGCAGGTAGTACTTTATTTTTAGCCAAAAATTCAGCGAAGCTAGGTGCACTTTCGACTCGACCTTTATCGTGCCTGTTTCCAAGCGTAATTGTGCATTAGAGACACATCTGGGCATTTGCAGGACCGCCCTAATGAATTTAGCTTGGACTCTTTCCAAGTATGTCACACTTGAGGCTGGAGAGCTGACAACAGACCCATAGAGAAGTTGGGCTAGCGCCTTTGCCTGGAAATGTTTGAGAGCTGCTGGGACAAAATACCCCCCTTTACTTCGAAAAATGGTTAAATTGGCATTGGCGGAACGAAGACCTAAATCAGCCGCGTATTTACAATGAGCTCTCCTTGATCCGGAGGCATGCATGATTATACCTAAATATTTAAAACTATTCACTTGTTCTATTCTATGACCATTAATAGTCCAGAAGTGTTTTGGTCTTTTGGAAAGGGCCATAATCTTTGTTTTCTGATAGTTTATATCTAGAAGATTGTTTGCACAGTATTGGACTAGAGTTCTCAGGGCTCTTCTTAGACCAATTGGTGTCCTAGAGAGGACAACTGCATCATCTGCATAAAGCAGCAGGGCAATGCTATGAACCCCTAATTTAGGTGGGTGAAAGTCCAGGTGGTTTAGGTATCTCACCATGTCATTGATGTAAAAGTTAAAGAGTAAGGGAGCCAAGATATATCCCTGTTTCACCCCCTTTTGTACTTTAATTGGTTTTGAAAGAAACCCTTGCCTATTACATTTAACCTTAAGGGTGGTGTTAGTATGTAGCGCCCAAATTAAATAGAGAAGCCTGCTGTCTATTGATGCAGCTTCCAGCTTCTCCCAAAATTTGAAAGATCAAAACGCTGTAGATTTATTATCTAAACACAGTTTGTTGACGGCACAGACTGTTCTCTCAATTTTCGACTTATTGACCAGAGTTAAAAATCAAGTAGATGCCTTAAAAGAATCCTTCATAGAATTTACTAAAAACCATCAGAAGCAATTTGAGTACCCTGACAAATCCAAGAATCCACCTCCAAAATGCCCTTTGCAAACACTCACCAGAGGAAAGGAAGACCCTTGTTTCAGAACTAACCTCTCAGTAGGACTAGCCAGGGAGGACAAGGTAAAGATAAACAGCCTTGTACATTCAGGTGAAAAGGGGGACAGACCGGTAATAAGCAATTGTTACTTACAAACCAACACCACTTCAAATTTTAAATATCGGTATGAATAGAGGCAAATGGGAGACCAAAAGGACAGTCACCCAATCATTAAGTCTGCTATTATGCTGTGAAAAACAGCTTCTGGACTTGTATAAGATAGAATGGCTACCAGCCAGAGGCAGCTTAAGTTCTGGTTTTAATTTAGTGAATTTTACCATTTGCTCCTGTCAGATTAGCTCAATCAAAATAAAATGAACATCCGTGTTCCTATTTGTTAACATTTGTACTCTCCTGTGAAAGATTTTATCTTTGAATTTTAAACAATACTGAAAATGAAGCACGAAGAAAGAAGATCAACTTAAAAGTATTGAGATTTATGACCATGCTTTTAAAAATAAAAGACATGTTTGATGGGACCGAGGTAAAAGATAATGGCTCTATGGCCCTTAGAACTTTTTGGCAACACCTGAAAAAACAAAATCATGAGCTAAATAAGAATGTAAACCAAGAATTATAGCACTCAAATGGTGTAGTCTGAAAATTACAGGGTATAATAAGGAATAATGTCCACCAAGAATATTTTAGCATTTTGTTTTAAAGACAAGCAACATAATAAAAAGAATGTTAACTTTCTTAAAACAGTTCACAACATAGTCTATATCAATGTGCAGCAGCGTTCTTACTATTTTTCACAGAGTTTGCTTTTACAGAAAGGGTGGATCAGAAAATGAGATGAGCTCAAAAAAGGCCTCAAGATCCATAATTTGCTTCATCAAATGCTTTTCGAGCCCGTTTTAGTTCTTCATTCATTGTTAACAAGTCCTTCACACGAGCAAATTTTCGTGGGTCTTTACGAATCAAGAAGACAATATCTTCAACCTGTACTCGACCTTGTCGTCCAATCGACATTGCTTTGTGGGTCTATTGGTCAAAAAGAAAATCCATTCCAATTAAGTCAAATTAACAAAGACATTTTCTGTGATGTTATGAGTTGTAACAAATATCCCTGAATGTAGATAAGATAGTTGCTTGATTATGAAAAAGTAACTAGAATCTGATTATCCAGTGACTTTCTGTGGCTGAGTGGGGACTAAAACCTGGATCTCCCTGCTTCTAGTCTAACACCTTAATCACTACACTGCTTTGGTTCATGAATTGTTAGTGAAAGTTTAGATGGCTGAGTCATGACAGGTTTTTATACATGTCTCCTTTCTGAACACTTCTCAGTTTTACATAAAACTCAGTGGTGTAAGGAACAAAAGTCTAAATATTGCATCTGTAGTATCAAATGTTTACTAAACTACTAACACATTATAAGAACCTACCATTTCTGTGATGAATTCTATGACAAGATCCTCAAGAATATCCACAGACTCTGTGTAAGGGTTCTGATCATCTCCAAATCCATACATCATACATCTCACTGGAATTAAAAAAGCAAAAATCATCTGCAGGAGGGCATTGAATGGAGACACTCTGGAAGACTTATGATCTATGTGATTTGGGCAGTCACATTCTTCTAAATTCTCCAATCAAGCAAATTTTAATAGTAATTTTAAACAAATGTACATGTGGAAGTATAGTTCAGACTTGTAAGGGAGAACCATGACACTATCTTGCTGTAACTTTAATACCAGTGTTTGAAAGATCATTTTAATAGAACATGTTGAAGAAGTAACATTCTAAGAAAAGCATCTGCTGATTCTAGACCCCAAATGAATAAACTAGCCAACAGGTTCTATTTAGTCCAAGTTACAGTTCAGGAAGCTTACACCACTTTGACTATATAAGCTTCAGTATAAGACCAAGTTTTCATCTGAATGGTATTTTACAATGAAACTGTACGTAGAGGGGTCTTTGTCTTACTGTTAAGACAGTGGGCTGAAAAGCAGACTGTGCACTTTAAACTCCCATGTAAGTATTAGCAAATGCAAACCACAAAAATACAAATGTTCTGCACACATAGTAAAAGTCAAGTATTTTAAATCAAAAAGGTCAGCAGTAGTTGATCCATACTTGTTCATCACTAGCTCACTGCAAGACCGAGTGATACAACTGGTAATGAACGAAAAACATCTTACATGACTTCATAAAATCTGAAACATTTTTCAATAGATATTTCATTTGCTGTGCTACAAATCATATCAAATGACACATGAGCAACTGTGAATCATGTTAAGTATAGCTTAGTCATCTCGATTTCTTTTTACCTAGTAGTGTAGATTGATAGGATGAAATCACTTGACACTTCACAGCAACAGTGGCATTCAAAAAGCTTATGACAGGGATAAACACAGGGATTCTTCAAAAGTGGAGGCTACAAGAGGATTAAATTTCCTCACTACTTGTGAGAACACAGAAAGCTGCCTTATAAAAAGTTAGGTCATTAAAACTGATCTGTGTCTATTGTCTTATACTAATTGATGGCAGTTCTCTGGTATCTTCTGCATGCAAATAATCTACTTATTTACTCTTACTTATAGGCTGACTTCAACTTACATTCTTTGGAGAACAACCGCTTCCTTTTTCCCTGTCCACCATCTGGACCTCCTCCAGTTTCTTCATTATCTTCTTCAAACTGTAGAGAACAAATCCAAAATTAGGGTGAAAAAGAGGTGTACCCCAAGATTAAGCTAAGAAACAAAGTGGCCAAAATTATTAGGATGGTTAAAAGCAGAGAGGCAGCAAAGGGTTCCAAACAGATCTCTTGAAGTTGGGGGAATAAACAGTACAATAACAAAAGAAGCTTACTGTACATAAATATGAAGTTATACATACAGAATAAAAAAATCAACTCTTCACATTGATGAGATCTGAACTAGAACCTTGGGGTGCTAGAGGCAAAGTTGATGAAAACATCAAATCAAGTTGTGGCAATTGTGAAAAAGGCACATTCCATGTTAGGTATCATTTCAAGAAGAATCTAAAATAAATTTATCAATACTATAATGCCTTCATAAAAATATATGAATACTGTAGTCTTGGCCACAGTACATTAAAAATGATATTGAAAACCTGGAAACAGGACAGAGAGGGAATCCAAATTATAATCAGGCTGGAGTAACTCATTTCAGAGAAAATTATGACAAGTAAGGGAAAGAGGAAATTTGAAAAAAAAATAGAATACTATGGAAAAATGGATGGGGAGAAGTTTACGTGCTCATAATTCTTAGGACAGGGCTCTGCAGCAATTTGGAATTCAAGGGGAAAAGGTGATTCTTAGCATGTGTTGGTGCTTGTGTTGCATATGTTGACAACTCCTTAAGCTGCATCCTTCCATGAGCTTGCTGTGCAATTCCAAGAAAAGATACATATGATTTAAGGAAATGCCAAAAGATGCAACATGACTGTCCATATGTGCTTCTATCACTTGTTCCCCTTTGAATCCAGATGATGAAGCTGAATGGTGGGACAATTCAGAATAGGCAAAACAAAATACTTATTTAAAATTAAACCATGGGATCTATTATCTCAAAATGTGGTGGTGCTGATTCATTTGAGCTGCTTTAAGAGGGATTAAAAAAATAATAATTGTTAACAGTTATTAGATATGCTGGCTATATATTACCTCACATAACACAAACAGGCTGCTGAAAACTTGAGAGGGGGGATTCTGTTCTGTTCCCTTGAATTTTGTTTGTGAGCTTATCACAGGCCTGGCTGGACACTGAGAAAATGCATTGTCGCACCAGACTGGCCTGATTCAGCATAGCTATTCTTAAATCCTTAAGATTACTATGCTGTATTTAAAAGAACAGCATAAGAAAACTGGGAGGTTCTGAATATATAACAGTCCAAAAGAATGGTGGTGGAAAAGAAAATATAATTTTTAAAAAATATTTTCTACCAAAATCTGTAAACAAAACAAGCCGTAATTACCTATAGTGCTTCTGCCCTTCACCAACTAGATTTAATTTGAATCAAGGTTTAAGTCTACAACCTCATTTATATGCCATGGATCCATGAGAATAAAAAAATGGTCCACCATAAAACACATGCAACTGCACCAAACCAAAGTGCGGTCCTGTGGAGCAAATCTTATTTTGGATGCATCTTGAATGAGGGGGCTTGTATGTTTGCAATTAGTTTGTAAAGCATCATGTCACTATGCAATGTGATTCTTCTCCAATGTTCTCGATTATAACTCCCAGCAATTCTAGCCAGCATAGCCTATGGTCAATAACAAAGGAAATGCCAAGCAGGTGTAATACGAAGGAAGACTAATGTCTTCTGCAGACTTCACCAAAAATAATGATAATAGAAAGTAGGATTGAGGATATGCATGGAGTGTGTTGCTGGCCCACAACTAGTACACATGTTTATTCCAAAATAAGCTTCAGTGAGATGACTGGGAATCACCTTGTATTTACAGAAGGGTTACGTCAAAAAACGTAAAACCAAATTCAAGTTTATCCACATGTAAGTCTCACAGTGCTCAGGGAAGCTTACTCCCAGTTTCGTTTGCATAAAATGACAATCTAGAGTGGAATCCTAAACTCCGAAATCCAGAGAACTTATTCCAAGTGAATTATTTAATACCATTTTATTACAGGTTTTCCCTGCTCATCATTCAAAGTGATGCGTTGCCATCAACGAAAAGGATGTAGCTTTTAATGTAAATAATACCAAATAAACCCTGAATTAAAACTTCAGCCCTCTCCGGCCGATGGGTGCGATCGCCTCCAGCATCCCAGGGAACCTAGGAGAGGCGGGAAGCCGGAAGAAGCCACCTTCTTTTCCCTAAGCCAGCAGCTGCGACCCGACCAGCATCCCAGTTGGTCCTTAATCACGGTTCACACCATTTGCGCTACCCGGCCCCTTCTTATTTTTCTACTTCACTTACAGGTGGGTCTTCTTCTTCGTCGGCCATGTTAGCCACAGGAATACCCACTTCCGGATACAAAATCAAAGAGCGCTTCTGACGAGCAACTCTTCCGCCCGGCTTCGATCTAGAACGCTATTCGTTGTTGCGTCAGCCTTCTACTGCGCATGCTCCCTTGAGCAAATGACGCTGTAACGAGCCCTTTCACCGGCTTCATTGGACAAGAGTCACGCATGCGCAACCGAAAGAGTGGAGTGTACGTTGTTTACTGGGGGCTTTCAAATCTGGTCGGAAGCATGCGCACGGCCGCTATAGGGCAGCAAAAAGATACGGAAAAGGCCTACTCGTGGGTGCCACCTTGTGATCGTCCAGATCTTTCCAGCCCTAATTTATATAGTATTTGGGTACCTGGAGAAAAATAGCATTGAAACCTTAAGCAGCAATGAGTGATAAGTCAGGTTTGCTGTTTTCATTTCTCTACCAGGTGCCATTAAAATACCACCTTCCAGTTTGTTGCTTTCATAAATGCAGAGCTATGCTTGGCTTAATAATGGAATACTGTATACATCACAACTGAGTTCATTTAATAACCTTAGATAAACCAGAATAAATTACTTTGGTTTAATATTTTGTGTAAATTCAGCCATGTTTTCTTATTTGCCATTTTCTGCCCTTTGCCAAATTGGAAGCAGAAGCATAAAACATTCCTAGATTCACACCAAAGTTCCTGCTATTTATCCTGTATTAGGGTTTATGGTTTTGTCTTCAAATAGTGGCTCATTCAGGAAATCCTTGTCTCCTCCATGATATTCTGTTTCCAAATATTTTATTACAATTTTGAGTTTATGAAATTAGCATATCAGTGTGTGCATTAAGATGCTGTACACTCTGGAGTTAATACTCATGGTGAAGAGTGTACATACGTGGGTGTATGTGGATTAACACATATTACTTTTGTATGAGGTAAGCCAGCTCCAATGTATTGCTCATTCTGAGTCCACAAGCTGGACTTCTTCCTCGAAATCCTGCTGTTAATAAACTACTGATCTACTAAACTATTGCATTCAGTCTTAATTCCAAGAAACAGGATTAGGCCACTTACCTGATGGGCAAAATGGGGCTGGAAGTTAAAACGACACAGCAATCAGGAAATGACTGCTAACAATTCATCTGCTTGTTGAAAGTTAATAGTAGTTGGAGACTTAAACAGAATGGAGTACTGCAGATTAAGAAGCAACAGCCATCTGAATGCTTTAGCCCTATCATTATAAGCCTCTGATGGAATTCTCAAGCTATTTAGAGAAGTCATACCTTTGAGGTACTCAGATTTAAGTAGTCTTATCAACATAGCTGGCCACTTTAGGAAGGAATGCTTTTGACTGTATATGCAGTAGAATTGTGCTGAGTCTTCTGTTTGCACATAAATATATCCATTCTTTCCTTTTAAGAAATAATTCAATACAAACATACACTACAAAAGAAAGCAGCAAAATAATTTCTCTTATTGCCCCCCACCCCCAAATAGACTAAGACAGGGACGTTTTTGCAAAAGCGATCCTTGTACATCTACATAGTCTCTAGAATGCCGTGATGTATTTGTAGTATTACAGAGCTGAAAAGACCACTACATGCAGCCTCTTACTCAGTGCAGGGATCCAAATTAAAAGCATCTCAAATGATGACTGTCCAACCTTTGCCTTAACACATCTAACAAGTGGGGCTTATTACCTCCCTTGATAATTGATTCCACTGTCAAACTATTATTGTATGTATTTTCTACCCTTCTGTTGAAATCTGTCTTCTGTAGCTTAAACCCTTTATTCTGAGGCTTGCACTCTGGGTTGACAGAAAGGGGGTTCTGAAGTTTTGTGTGATATCCATTCAGGACCTGATTGTCATCATGTCCTTTACTAAACTTTCAAGGCTAAAAAGACTCAAGGCTCTTCCATTTCTCATCATATGATTTACTTGATCTTCTTTCTTCTCCTCCTTTCATCCTTTTCAAATTTGTCTGAATCCTTCCTAAAATGTGTTGGCCATAACAATGTTTTAAGTTTCTCTACTGAAAAATCTGGGCTAGGAAGAGCCATATACTACTTCTAAGCATAACATTTTGTCTTTGGAGTTTCACATTTAATCAACCAACAAGGGGAAAGTATGTGACAATACTGAATTTACATAGCATTTATTGTTCCAAAATAATTTATATTTATACAGCATCTAGCATGAAGTTGAAGCAAGATGCTTCTGAGTATAATGCATCATCCAATGGACAATGGAAGATGTCCAGCTGTATGAGCTATGAAGCATCTCAATACATGGATTCCAGAATAATTCAAAGAACTGTGGAAACAAAGACAGAAATATTATGTTAGTAGTCTCATACAAATAAAACATTTTCCATTCTCTCACTATCCTTGCACTTGCTGCCTCTGCTTGAGGAATTACTCTTTCTTATAGTTTAAGTTCAGCTAAGTAGCAGCACCCTGGCTGATCTCATGATTCTAAGATTCTCAGCCTTGGTAAGTATTGGGATGGAAAACCAAGATTATACCAGGGTTGTAGATTAGATTGGAAAGTAACAACTGAAACTCACACACACTTTGGAACAAGGCAATGGCAACCACTTCGTATTATTGGCAAGAACGTAACACGAACATGTCGGTGTAATCACCCTTGGATCAAGTTTGACTCGTGGGAAGGTCTGAATGCTTATATGCTAAACATATAATTTATGTTCTATAATCTAGAAAGATAATCTATTCATGCTTATAGCAAATTTTATAAAATATTAAAGATTCCTCAAGTTGGGCTTGACTGCTTGTGATTATATGAATTATGTAGTCCTTTGGCAAGAATCAATAAGTGATTTGCCTTTGTATTCTTCTGGGTTTTTTTTTTTTTCAATTTCCTAATCTAGTCTACAGTACTAGGGCTAGGGCTCTCCTGCTTGAGATCAGCTATGGTCTGCTTAGTGTTCAACCTACTGTGACTTTTTTAGCTGTTACCTGATAGGAAAAAGTTGAGGAAAGCACGCTTGGGTATTTTTCTTTACGAAGTCCTGAATCTGTAGCACATTTTTTGCCATCACTGATTTTGCTGCTTTGTCAATTTTAGTTAATACAAGCTGCCAAAAGACACAAACAAACCCACAGAAAATAGCTTAAAAATAAGTTTTCGAAACCTTGAATTCTTTTTGAGTTTAGCACTTGAATTAGGTTAGCAGTACTCACAGGCTGTTCTTTAAAAGAATGAGATCCTGTCCTTTGCTCTTCCGACTTTTTCTACTTTCAGAGATGTTTTGTGAGTCTAGCTTTCACGAACAGCTTTTCTCTCTCCCCAAAAGAATATAAGGCCTAACTGAGCAATCTAGGTGGATCAAACAAACCACTAATCCACTAACTCAGTGGACTGGATACAGACTAAATTAGCCATATCTGAATCCTACTAGCACCAGGACAAGTAAGTTGTGACTATTAAGTTAAACGGAACTAATTTTGGGTTTAATTCTATGCATTTATACTTTTTAAGGAATGAAGTCCACAAGTCAGTGATAAAGTAAACATATAATATAGGCAGAGGTATTCAAATTTAGTAAGTGCTTAAAAAATTCATTTCTTGTCAGCTAATGCCATCTTCTTTCAAGCTAATATTTAGAATAAATTATGTTGAAGCAAAAGGATTTTTGCCAGGATTAGGCAAGATGGAAGGAAATGTTGTATTCATTTTGCCATTATACTTCCAAATTAATTTATGTGAATATGGTGGTTAAAATACTATAGTAGTACATTTTGTACATTTTAAAAACCCCAGCTGGTAAGAGCAGCATATTAATTACAAATATAATTTGTCTATTTGTGTGTACCTCTCTTACTAAACTGGAATGAAATTCCTAAACAAAACTTTGTCTGTTCTTGTTTCTTCACAGGTTTTAAAAATTCTCCTAGACAGAATCAATAGAGTCTGGCTAGATGGTATTTATGCTGTCCAGTTATTGTTACATGATTTTTAGAGAACCTGATTTATTAATATTGTACACTCACTGTTTTAAAGCAAGGGTTACTACTCACAACATACGGAATCCCAAATTCTTCTAACATTTCTATAGCAATGTTATCCATTTCCTGAATCCCTGCTTTGGCATCTATTAATAAGAACGTACGTTTCAAACTGCAGAAAATAGAAACACAGCGACAACTTTGCATAACCATAATAGAAAAAAACAAGATCCAAGTTAACAGGCAAGAGAAATAGGTGATTTTCCATTCCTAATTTTTAACTTAGTTCAGAAGCATTTATAATCTATCATTTCTATCATTTCTGTGTGGTAAATTCTCCTTTGGCAGGAACAGAGACAACTACCACTTTGAGTAGAGATACCAATGCAGAACAGTTTGCTTTTTTGAGAAAAGGTGCTACTTCAGATGGAATTGCTATTTTGATCCAAGTTGAGGTGACTCAGCAAAGCAGATCCATATGACTTCACGCATGCCTCAGGAATATTTTGTAAATAGTACTTACAACAGGATTGTATCTAATCCCAATTTTAAATAGTTGTTTCACCTAAAAATTGTTTTGTATGCCCAAGTACACCTCCCCCTTAAGGCAAAATTTTACAACTTTATTCCCCACCCCCACCCAAATCTGTAGAAAAAAATTCCAAGAAATTGCTATATTCAATCTTACTTTTTACGTTGGTTTAAATAAGGCTCTACCATCTCTGCAAAATCTTTGGGTGCTTTGAACCCATAGCCTGGCATATCCACCAAAGTGAAGAGTTTTCCCACTTTGAAAAAATTCATTTTCTTTGTGTGACCCTGGAGAAAAAAAATCAGAGGAGCTTTTCCTCCTTGTTTCAGACAAAGCATTATGAGATCCATGAAACTGTTTAAAATGTACTTTTAAAAAATTAAGTAGGCATCTGAATCAGTGGAGTGAAAAGGAAGTGACTGATAGAGCTGAAAAACTGCAATGTGTTTGACAATTATTCGGTCTGAAATATCAAGTTTATTTACTTTTGATATATAAGCTTTTCAGACTCCAACCATATACAATATTTTAAAATCATAAATGCATGAGGTATGCTTCATGACAAATTCCAAAAATTTATCTGTAACATCCTGAACATGAAATAAAATATAAAGTAAATTTGTAGATTATTGTGGATAATCTACAACTCAAAAGGCATGTACACCAGATTCATTTTTTGAAGCAATACTGCAAAACATCTAGAATCAAGTAAAAAGTGTTTACACTACTTATCTATATCCTACTTTGAGATTCTATTAAAACTGAAGTAGTTTCCTAGGTTTGCCAATTTTATTTATATGTATGCAAGACCAGGTGATCCAGAGCCAATCAATCAGGTATCGGGGGGGGGGGGGCAGTAAGGCAGTCCCCCTTATTTTCAGCCAGGATAGCCAATGGATGGAGCTGGTTTGGAGCCATAGTCCAAAATATCTTGAGAACACCAAGTTTTTCCAGTATCCTGCTCTTGACTTGACAGAAACCCTACACAGGTATTGTGCCTTAATATAATAAAGGAACAGACCTATGTAGTTCATGCTGGCCTGCCATGTAAATTCTCAGTCTCACCATGTCAAGCAATTTCTACTTATGTTCCTGGGATACAAATTAAACTTTTGCCCATCACTGCAAACCCTGATAAAGCAGAGTCCCAGGTCCCATGGAATCTTCTACTCAAATTCAAGCATACAGGGTGATCTGGCATGAGACTGGAGTGTACTGCATTCCTGCACCGTTTATGCTGAGTAGAGCTCAAATAAGTTGAGCGTACTGAACATATATGTATATTATTTGTATATTCTTTAATCTCTCATGAATATAGGCACCTAACAATGCAACTGTGTGTGACCAATCTAGATATGTGCGATGCACTTATTCAAAAGCACCTGCCCTTAAAACTGGATTTTTTTTAGAACTTGTCTTGCTTATACTTTATTCACTTTGAGGGCGAATGTAATCTATCTTCACATGCTACTTACAGGATGTTTGGAAATTCTGACTTCAACATCAGGGGCCAAAGAAAACAATGCTTTTATTAAAGATGATTTTCCAACATTGCTTCTTCCTAAAAAGCAAACCTGGAGGAAAAAGTTACAGTGATTTCATTATTCTGTTTATGTCCCAATAAAAGATGTATCATTTAAACAAGGCATGTTGCTAGTAGCCTGGTGCTCTCCAGTAGCATTGGTTAATTTGAGGGAATCTGATCTCTTAAATCTAATGCCAACCTAATCTCTGCAGAGTCCTGGAAGGGGGGCTGGTTCCAGCAATAGACACAGATGGAATTTCTGATGAAAACACTTTTTTTCTGTACCACTACAGAAATATCAAGGTTTGCAGAATGTAAGAATATGTGTAGAAGACAAATAGTCCTTCTAGAAATGGAAACCATCTAGAAAATCTATGGGCTATTCAGTAAACCAGAGGCAAACTCTTAATAGCCTATCTAGGAAAATGAGCACATGGAAACCATATTCTAATGTTATTTTTTGGAAATCCTAGGCTTTACCAAAGTTCTGAAATGTAACATTGGCTCCAGGATCTTTTTAAAGAGGAGTCAGCCAATGCGAGGCACTTGGCTTGGCCTCACATAGGGAGAGGGGGGCATTTCAAGTATAATCTTGTATTTGAAATAATCAGAATTGTATTTGCATGTTCCTTCTGATCTCCACAAGATGGTCCTGACATGTATGTGTTATTTTCCCCTCTTCTACTAGCATCAAGGCTTAAACTTTGCTGCCATCCAATGGAGGCTAATCTCTCCTCATCAGTAGTCACCTTAAGTGACTTCACCCAAAAGACAGCTTAAGCAAATGTTTTTATTATTCACAAACCAAATACAAACTGACATAGTTATAAGCAAACATTAGGTAAGCAACAATCAGGTGCTCCAGTATTTATTCTGGAACATAGTAAGCTGCATGTAGTCTTCACTAGGGTGAGATTGTTGGTCCCTCTTTTGGTGAGCAGAAGATGCCTTACAGTAAGTCCAAATACTGTTCTCAGGGACCTGATGATGGAGCTAACAGGAATTGAACCTATTCTACAGTATCCTGGCAGAGGTCAGTATGAGTTATAGCACCCTTTGTAGATGGACGCATCTGAAGCCATCTTTGCAGATACAAACTTACTTTACATTGTTTAGTGAAAGTACAATGTCTATCAAGATAATCCCTGCAGACAGAGGTGTTGATGCAGTCATTTTTCTGACAGAGTGGGCTTTATAATAATAATTAATAATAATTTATTAAATTTATATACTGCCTGACTCCCAGAGAGTCTGGATGGTTGATGCCCTCTGGCAGCTTTTTTGAGTGCTCTTTGTCTATGCAAGAGGATACAGTCTAAGACAATGACTTGTTTGTGCCAGTTTTGCTGCCAGTTCTTTGTCTAGTTCTACTATAAGAATCCCAGAAGTTCTTTTATTCCTGCTGATGTTGCCATAAAGTTTGTACCCTTGCACCATCATCTGAATAGCTGCCAAATTGTCAGGTTCAGCCCAAAGAACTCCACGAGACAATGCAAATACAGTTCTGTTGTGTTTATTAGCTTCTACCTCAAGACAGAATCTCACCAGACTGAACCCAAGTTCCCAAGCCAGCCAGCCACAACACCGTGAATTCCTTAACAAGGTGCCAGCCTCATCTTCTTGAACTTTCCATGCTCCTGTTGGAGGCTAAGAACATGCTTATCTCCCTGAGCATGGCCTTCATAAGTCCATTCCATCACACAAATTAACCAGTGTATCTACCTAGTTGCTGGACATTTAGATACCAAGATGCTTTCTGTTGCTAAAGCTAATAAGCCAGTGCTACATCCAGGTGTAAAGTTTCTTGTTCTCCAATATGGGAAAATGTAAGAATCTATCCTTTGGACTTGTTCTGAGTTCTAATCTGTAACCCAACCAGGGACGTCAGAGAAGCCTCTGGACCTAAAGGTGCCATCAATGCTTTCAACCATTCCAACAACTGAATGAGCATTACAGATAGTTCTATTTGTGGTGCTGCTTCACTTGATGGCTAGAGGACTTTAGAAGGTCCCTTGTGTGGCGGTACAGATTGTCTCCACTGGGAAATTGCCTTTCCCCATGCCCCACAGCACCACCACAGCATGACTTGGTTTGCCCCCCTCTCTGTTTGCCTCAGACATTTTTTAGCTCTGTGCTCCTGTTCTCAGCACTTGCCATCTTAGTGAAAGGAAAGCAGGAGATCTGCTTACGTGTCTTGCTTCTCTTAGGGTGGGGAAAAACCTTCCTGATGATCTCTGATGCTACTTCTACCTCTGTCTGCTGGTTAACACTTGGATAGAAGGTCACCTGGAGATCAATCCTGTGCCATCTGCAGACTCCTATTAGGGAAGGGTATGGGTGGGTTTTGGAAGGCACTACAGTTGGTCCCAAGCAGTTCCTACTACTTTTCTGCGCCTTTTCTTCAGCCACAGCCATAAATGCGGATTACCTAGTAGCACAGTGGCTGATCATCTTTATGCCACTTTGAGGGGGTAGCTGCTCCTGAACTCCAAGTCTTTTCTGGTTCCCTTCAGCTAGCATTGCTGAAGGGACAGCAGTGAATCAGATGGGAAAAATGCACCCAAAAAAGGTTCACACACAAGCTCTCTGCTTATCATGCTCACTGCTCATTCCTTTTAAAAGAAAACAGAGCCCCCCTGGCTAGCTGCAATCTCTGCAACCACTACCCACTAATCCATACCTCCACATGACCTGCCACTGCAAACAAAGAGCTGGACTCTTGTTACTGTTTGGTGCCGCACATGAGCAAATGCTTGTGTTGCTTCTCTCCCTGTAATTCTTCTTCCTTCCTCCTTCTCTCTAAAGTTCCCAAATCGGTCCTCCTCTCTCTTGGTTCTTAATTCTTAGCCTAAAATGGAGCCAAGGAGAAGTCCTTCCTCTCCTGCAAGAGGTAGAGCTAAGTCTGAGAGGAAGAGCTAGGCTCCAGAGTTTAAACTCTACCTTCTAGCCACAGAAGTGAAGTGAACCCGTTCCTGATGGTTCAGGTGGCCAGGAAGGATCAATATTTTTAATTCAAGCCCACAAAACTAGTAAGTTAAAATACAATGGCAGGGGTTAGTGTTTCAAGCTTCTCCCCACATTCCTATAGGGCTAGGGTTAAACTGATATAAGGAAGTTGAAAGAAGAAAATGTGGGAGAGATCTGTGTGTTCAAATAACATTTCAGCTCCTGAACCACAATGTTATTTGAACACACATTTCAAGCCCTTGTTGGACAGCAATTCCCACTGAGTTCACTAGAAAACTTGAGGACTATAGACGCAGGCATATGGAGGACATTAGGCTAAAGAAGGCAGAAGGAAAAGGACCTGACATTCTGTTGGTAAATTCTGCTCTTGAAATGTATTAGGACAGTGAACATCTGAGTTTATTCAATTTGTCTACCTCACTATTCAGTTTTAAACATAGTAAATGTATGTTTAGAACAGAAACCTTATAAACCAGTTCTGACTATAATTCTGATGGTATTTACTTTTTAAAATCTGTTTTGGTTTGCCAATTTTACAAGATTTGCTTTATTTACAGTTTGCTACCATTTTTGTTCTGGGGATCTTCCCCTTTACCCCCCCCAAAACAAAAAAGAAATTTGGAATTGTTACTTTTCTTGCAAAGTCCAATAAGCACCTGAACCTGAAGATAGCACTGATGTAAAATAGACAAAGATAAACAGAGACAGAAGGATGAACTCAGCTTCTGTTTATCTTTGAGCCTTGTTCATAAAGAAACAATAAACTATTCAGTGGATATTTAATCCCTTAACAGTGTGTAAACAGAACAGCATTCACATCACAAGGACCAGAAATTTGTTTACAGTAACGAAGATATTCTGCAATCAAAAAACACAAAGATGTCTAAAACATGGACTTTTAGAAACTCTTTTTCTTCTTTCACATGTGAAGGAACACCCCCTGCTCAAAATTTCAAATAACATCATTTTGACTACATTTGTCTTCCTTCCTCTTAAACATCTAAATAATAAAAATGGAACCCCCTTTTCACTGATCTCACCTCAGGCTCAGACATTTGTGGGGCATGATCCATCCGGACAGCAGAAATGGAATAATCAATGATGTGTTGATGTGATGGAATGAAAAACATCTCTGCCTTGTGGATGTCCTCCTGGTTAGGTTTGAAAACGTAGAAGGATGATGTGTCCACATTAGGGGCCAAGAATCTTGCTAGATCTTGGAGAGGAAACGTTATGGCAGTAAACTGTTTTTCATGGAGCTGCTGAACTTTTGAAAATGAAGCATATTGTACAGGAGTCCTGCTTTGGGTCATAAGCTGTCTCCGTAGTACACTGATATATCTGCTAGATTTTGACAGCTGATGCACCTTCACGCATAGATTTTCCATCACCAAGGCAATTCAGTAACTATATATATCTCTCTCTCTCTCTCTCTTCAAGTGAGGGTTTTCAAGTCCATATTTCTAGTGAGAAAAAAAAGGAGGAGAAAGTAACAAGCATTGTTGCTATAACTCTCCAACCTGGTGCTCTCCAAAGGGGTTTGGCCTTCAGTTCCTATGATCATCAGCCCCCTATCCTTATGGGGAGATGGGAGTTATTATTCAAAACATCTGGAGAACATCTGGATGGAGACAGCTTCAGTAGTTAATTAAAAACTGAGAGGTAGGCAGTTGTACAGATCAAATAAATAAATAACACCACAAATGCATCTCCCTTCCTGTTACTCCTGCCGTTTGTAGCGTTTTTTTCTTTTATATACGCTGGCCAAAAAAGACATCATGTGATCCTGTACTTGCTTCCAGTGAATAAGACCTAATCAAGTCAAAGGGATAATTTACTTTTAGCAGATAAGATTGGTGTTTTAAAGGCAGAAGTTTCAGGGGGAGGAAAACTGCAAGAAAGATTCAGAAATAAACAAACGAAAGCGAAGGTAACCTGGAGTACGGTGGAGCAGTAACTGTAATGCTTATATAAAACGCATACATTAGGAAGAGCTCAGACTTTTTTTAAAGAGGAAGTGCATTTGAGGCAGCGGAGTTGCTTCTCCAACGTGGTGCCCTTCATATTTGCAGGACATTAAACTGGCAAGGGTTGAACAGAGAAAGGAAACTTTGATGCAACCTGATCGCAGGGACGGAGGTCAAAAGGAGAGCGCTTCTTTCTCCCCAGTAAAGGTCCACACGGACACGCACAGCCGCGACAGAAACCGAGGCCCCAGCGCTCGCGCTCCTGCGGCACGGGAAGCCGATGCACCTCGGAGTCTTCCCCGGAAGCCGGAGGGCCCGCTCTCCCCGTCTTTGACCCGGACGCCAGAGAACCATAGAGATAGAAAAAGGGCGGCTCTGCCGATCCTCTCGGATGGGATCATTAGGCTATATTTGCAAGGCAATTTGAAAAACGAAAAACAGATCACGTTTTATGCCCGCGAGGGAGCCCGAATGAAATAAAAAGCAGTTCCGTTCCGGAATTTTTTGCAGACGTGGGCGTTTGGCAGCGAGTTCTGAGTCGCGTTAAGCTTTAGGTTGGTTCACCTCCTGCCCTTTGCCACAATGCGGTTAATCTTTTTGGCGCAGCTTTTATGTGAATTCAGTCATTGCGGCTTATTCATCAAACAATGGATAACCCAGTAACAAAGAGATGATACAGTAATAGCACCGTGCTTTTTGATGAGGGGAATTTGTGGCTTTTCATGTGGAAGCAACCACGTGGGTAAGTCAGTTTATTAGAAATGAACTTACCCATATGTAAGTAATAGGAATTCATCATAAGTAGCTGTCTTTCCGTGGAGGATTAATCTTCCTGGAACACTCATAACGTTGATAAGGCAGCGGTTGACCTATAAAGTGTGCAGGATGTTTCCCTTACAGCCGGTGATTATGTTCAGCTTCCAAGCAGAGCCTCAACTTCATGAATCTTCTTTCTAATGAATTCAGGTTTAGCTTATCACACTCTGTGTGTTCACATATAACTCTAACCCGTGGTTTCATTACTCAAGCACAATCCATGTGCTCCTGTATCATATCCACCATAAGCCAAACATACCATAGAATGGGTTAGGGCTTATCTGCTGGATTTCTGTACGTAAACCAGTTTGAAATGAAGCTGTTGAAGATGAAGAAATTACTTACGATTTCAAACATTTCCAGGTGTTGTGTCCATGACGCTATATCTATAAGCAGTGAGAACACAACAGTAGTTTCTTGTTTAACGGCTAGATGGCAGTACAGGCAAAAAAGCACTTCGCTGGGATCCGAGAAACCTGGAATGTACTGGAATTATCGTAAGAAAAAACCGTTGGCTGTGATGGGGAAAACTAGAAAGTTTGCGTCTGTCTGGTTGTCATTTGACCTGATCCAAACCTTCAACTCTTTTGCTAGTGCTTTCTGCGTACTTCTTCGCTTTTTCCCTATTGCAAATCTTTATATAAAAAAAAACTACTTGGATATACCTTGGTAGTCACAAAGCGTTTTCAGCTCCTTTATCTTTTAAATGTGTGGGTAGTTATTATGGATTTGCTTTCTTCTTGTGAAAAACCTATGCCCCTGTTAGGAGGGATGGCCCCACTTTAGCTACATAAGAACTGGGATGCTCGGAAATAGAGGGAACTATGATTAATTATGCAGTAAATGTAATATTTAAGTTGGTTTCCATTTGTGAATAGGGATTCAGGAGACGAGTAAAAGAAAGACATATATTTTGCAGAAATATAAAAATAATAAAATACCTTATACGTTTTCCTAATAGTGTGAGCTTTGAATGAGATGTGGTGTGGTGGACTTTTCAGATGTTGCTTGTACTAATTTCTAATAAAGAACTGGAGCAATGGTACGGATGAGTTTGGAAATGCTTCATGGAAAAGGAGATTGCCAGTTCATATTAAAAAAAAGAAGGGAATATGAAGATTAAATCTTTTTAAAAGAGAAGAAAGCTTTTAAAATGATTGCACATCTGCAGTTGTGCATAAAGAGCCTACCATCTGCTGAAAGTTATCTAAGCACATCAGTGTGTGTGTCTGGAGGCTGGGCTACCCCTTGCCACCCACTCCTTGCCTTATGCCTTCAACAAATCTAATTCTGCAGGATACAGCAACCGTACCTGAGCTAAAAAAAATCTGGATGACTATTAGAGAGCAACAAAGAATTAGAGTTGCTACCGTATCTAATGGTTGTCCATAGTTTTGCAGCCTAGACATGATAGTCTAAGGCAGTGTTTCTCAACCTCAGCAACTTTAAGATGGGTGGATTCCAACTGTAACTGGCTGGGGAATTCCAGGAGTTGCAGTCCACACATCTTAAAGTTGCTGGAGTTGAGAAACACTGGTCTAAAGCTTGAGGCCTCAATAGGAGCCACAGGAAAAGAGCAGCATGGGAGAGAAGTACTACTGTTTCTTCTTTCCAAGGCAGCCATTGGAAAGCAGCCGCATTTACTGAAAAGTGAGCCCTTAGAGGTGCTAACAGCTTACAATCACTTCTGGTGACTCTCTTCTCATTCTCCTCCTCCTTACAGTTTATGAAAGAACTAGGGAGAGAAAATATTGTAGTAGGCATACCAATCTGGGCTGCAAAACTGCAGATTACCATTCAGAGCAGCAAAAAGATGCAAAAAATATTAACCCCTTGTTGCCATCTAATGGTTAACTGGAATTTGCAGCACAACTATAATATGCCTTCTGAAGGGGAGAAGTAGAGGACCCCCCACACCCCCAGTCTAACACTTGAGCTGTGTGATGGAAAAGAGCAGGTGTCAGCTGTGGCCAGGAAGTCCTTTGCACAATTGCATCTGTGCACCAGTTGCACCTTTTCTTAGATCAGGGGCCCTTCCAGACAATCACTCATGCTGTAGTCTCCTCATGGCTTGATTACTGCAACACACTCTACATGGGACTGACCTTGAAGACCACCCAGAAGCTTCAACTAGTCCAGAATGCGGCAGCACAAGCAGTAATAGGCATACCTCAGTATGCCCATATAACATCTCTGCTTTGCAAGCTGCACTGGTTGCCAATTTGCTTCCAGGTACAATTCCAGGTGCTGGTCATTACTCATAAAGCCCTACATGGCATACAACCTGGTTATTCAAGGGACTGCCTGTCTCCCATAACATATGCCTGGCAGATTCAATCCTGCAGAGTTGGCGTGCTCCAAGTTCCTTTGATTAAACAATGTCATCTGTCGAGACTCCAGAAGTGTGCCTCTCTGTAGCAGCGCCTTCCCTCTGGAATGAGGTTTCCCTTGAGATCCAGATGGCCCCCATTCTGTTGTTGTTTAGAAGAGCTGTGAAGACTTTGCTCTTCTCCGAGGCCTTTGGCAAGGGAGAGTGAGACCTCTCACTTCATTGTGCTTGCCATTTTTATCTGTTGATAATATTTTATTGAGATTTTAAAGATACATATTTAAAAGTTAGAAATGAAGAGGAAAATTTGAAATATAATATGTTTTATTGATTTTATTGTAGTTTCTTTGTTTGATTGCTGCGAGCCACCCAGAGTCGTTGAGAGCCAGGTGGCATACAAGTTTAATAGATGATGATGATGACAACGATGGTGATGAGGTTCAGGCCCACCACTGTACCGGGAAGAAATGGCTACATGTTCATTCTTTCTTTTGCCTGTCGACTCAACTGCACAGCCCGAGGGGAGGGGAGGCATCAGCACTCATCCTCTTTCAACACCAGAGGGGAGGAAACCATCTGCAAAGTTTGCCTTGAGGCCAACAGACCTCTATGTGTGTTGTTCTTTCACCTTTCAGTTGGAAGTGGACTCGCCAGCTCTTCAAATAGACAGCTGTCTTCTGAATATGAAATCATTTTGAATTATTATAATTCAGGGCCATAACAATTACAACATACGGTTCTATTGGAAGTATATTAAAAAATCAAGGATTTAAGTAAAAGTATTAAAATAAAGAGTTTGTTTTGGTGCTGTATGTAGGATGGTCTTCTTGCTAAAACAAACTAACGGAAGTACAGTTCTGAGAACAGGACTTTTTTCTGCTGACGCATACAGCATATATGGGAATGAAAAAGGGAATTTTGCCTGTAAATCTTGGTTGCTTTTTATAACTTCTCAGACAGTTTCTAATTATAGGCTGAAGACACAGGCATGACATGGCAAATATAGAAACCAAAATTCTGGTGAGGAGAAAGGCAGTTGTCAAACAGATAACACATTTACCCTCTTGTTGAAAATTGCTTCTGTAAGTCTCATGGAAAAAGAAATTATCATTGTATCTTTCTTTTACGTGGATGTTTCTTAGAATAAATTAATTTAAAACACCCATGCCTTTCACAGGATGAAGCAGTAATGCTTATGCCGTATGTCTTTGTTTCAGTCCTGGCTACACAAGATTTAAATTCCACAATTCTCACAGGCCCAGTTCTGCTTCTACACTGTTTCATGCTGCTGGTTGAACTTTCTGCATGTAAGATACATGAGATGCTGGGGGGGGAAATCAAGTTTATTCAGCCAATAATAATAACAAGCCACTGAAGCTTTGTAACTGCAAGCTTTTGAATGCCAGAACCCTTTATCCAACAAGATAAACACTTCCCCTCCCAAAAAGGGAGGGAGAGACAGAAATATGCCAATTTTTTATTCTTAGGTTGAGTGAGACGGAAATGCCTTCAGATATGCAGATTAGGTCTTATCAAGTACATGCAATGCTGGAGATTTTGAAAAGAAAGAATGATACTCATGAGAGAGAGAGGCAGGGTGGGCAAAAGCCAAGGGGAAGGGCTTGATATTTGGGGAAAGGGCTGGGGAAGAGGGACAGAGTAGCCTTGCAAAGTGAGCAAGGTTTTGTCATGTATGTAAACAGCCAGAATTTTTCTGTTTTGGGGAGAATAGGTTGTTTTAACTGTGGTAAGCCTATTTTGGAAATTTTGAATCTCAATTTTTGTGCAGCTGAGCATCAAAATGGTGGGAAACCACACCACTGATACTTTTGGTCAGAGAATGCTCAATGTACAACAAAAATAGGATTTGGGTTTTGTGGGGTCTCAGGTTGCCCACTTTGCTACAGAGTAAGTTCAAAGTACCTGTAACAACAAATAACGCCTATCCAAGCTTAGGACCTAAATCTCTGTCTTATGTACCCACCCATCAAGTAATAAGTAATAGGTTGTGCCTCACAAGGACTAATACAAATGTGTTTGATCAAAGATAGTGAGCTTAATTAAGAGGGCTTTAAACTGTGGGGATGAGAGAAGAAGGTAAGGACCTTGGATAAAGCCTTGATTCTTGTAGAGGGATGTGAAAGTGGTGGTGTTATGGGGCCTATTAAACTCAACAAAAAATCAGGAAAAAAATTGACTCATAGTTCATGATCCTTACTATCTATATACTAATATACAGAGTATGGGAGATAAAATGAGCTTGAAATCCTAGTACACAAAGGCATGTATGATTGGACAGGATATTTCCCGCAACTGCAGTATAGCAATAGATCCAGTTTGTTCAAAGAAACAGAAGCAACAGAAAGGAAACAGAAGCTGCATTGTATGTTAAAGTTATCTCTACTGATTTAGAAATCCAAGTGAATGAACATGGTGATACTGTAGAGTGCATACAGGTTAAAATAAGTGGAGGAGCAAATAAAACAAAAGTCAAAGCATATACTGTATAAAAGCAATACTGTTGTTGGTATCAGACTTCAACCATGAACAAAATTACATTTCATTACACAAATAATTACAGTTTGGGTATAATGAACATGAAGCATTCATGGCATACCGCATGGAGCATCCAGGTTAAAATAAGTGGAGGAACAAATGGTACAAAATTGGATTAGAATAACTAATATCTTAAAAGACAATTCATAGCAACCTTGAAAAATAAGAACTGGACTAAAACAAGGAGAATAAATTTAACAAATGGAGTTATCACTTAGGAAACCTGAATTTTTTTCAACTAGAGTCTCTCTCCATTCTGGTGTGCCCAGGGACAGCTTAGCATTTGATTTAACCTACCTAGTTTCTCACGAATATTCTGCAAATTCTGGAATATCAGAGCCACTGTATCTGCAGTAAAGAGCCAACCTATTGTCATAAGTTCTACAGAGATCTCAGGAGTATTATTTTCTTTACATAGTGACGATGATGGGGGGCTATGGCAGTTTCTCTTCTACTCTTCCCTGAGTTCATTAATTTATCAAATTGATTATTTAATAAAAGTGATTCATCATCATTTACGTAATGGATTCTATGTTTCAGAATAAGTATTCAAGCCAATTTTTTTTTAAAAAAATCTTTTTTCATATTTATCAGACTGGTTTTTTTTTTTTCTTCTTCATCTAGGCCGGGAATATGAATATGATTCTGTTTAATCAAGTTTCAACTTGTTTAAAAACTGAGTGGTAGTAATTTTCACATAGTTACAATTATTGTACTATTTTAATTAGTTTTTCTTTTGCTTAATTAGTTACCCATGTCTTTGTTGTTTTAACTTTTATTTGTATAGGTAGTCCTCGACTTATGACCACAATTGGGACTGGAATTTCCATCACTAAGCGATGTGGTCCTAAATTGAGATGTCACATGACCGCATCCTGGCACTACCCCATTGCCATTGTTAAGCAAATTCCACTGGTCATTAACCGAGGATCCACCCCAATCCAAGCCATTCCGAGCTTGGTCCCTCCCAGCCTTGAGCCTCAGTGAGGTAAGGAACTGTTTCCAACTCCCCCCTCCTGCCTATTTCTCCCAAATCTCTGCCCTTTTGGCTGCCCTGCACCCTGCCTTGCGGGTGGCAAGGCTCAGGGGCTTCTTGGCCCTCCTCCCTTCACTTACTCGCATGCACCAGTGCCCTCCTTCACTCGCTTGCATGCACCATGCCCTCCTTCCCCCTTCACTTGTTTGCATGCACCAGTGTACTCCTCGAAAGTTGCCTGGGTAAGTCTCCCCAACCACCCCGGCCTTTCTATTTCACTTGTTTGCATGCACCAGTGTACTCCTCGAAAGTTGCCTGGGTAAGTCTCCCCCAACCACCCCGGCCTTTCTATTTCACTTGCTTGCATGCACCGCACCCTCCTTCACTCCGTTCACTTGAGGACACTCCAGGATCCTTCCAGCTCTGCAGCTCATGTTGCAGAGCACATGAGCAAAGGAGGGAAGGACAGTGCAGCGCATGCAAGCAAGTGAAATAGAAAGGCTGGGGTGGTTGGGGGAGACTTACCCAAGCAACTTTCGACCTCCCTTGCCTGCTTCCCCATTGACTTTGCTTGTGCAAAGCCAGCAGTGAAGGTTTCGAATGGAGATCACATGATCGTGGGATGCTTGGCAACTGGTCGTAAGTGCATATGGGTTGCCAAGTGACCAGATCATGATCACATGACCACGGGGATGATGCAATGGCCATAACTTTGGGGACCAATCTTAAGTCCACTTTTTCACCACCATCGTAACTTCAAATGGTCACTGAACAAATGGTCATAATTCGAGAACTACCTGTATTCACATTTTTCTTCCTGTTTATAGTTATACTAACACATTAAGAAGTGAATATTAGAAAAAAACCTCCTTACATAAGAGCAACGCATTAGTGGGACAAATTATCCAGAGAAGTGATGGACTTCCTCTTCACTAGATATGTTCAGGTGGAGGTAGACAACCTTCTCTTAGTGATTCTAAGTGGAGATTCTTTCTTGAGGGGGATGTTTGGCAGGAATTTGCTATGCAGAAGTCTGAGAAAGGGCATTCTCAATATAGGCATCCTAGTTGTAAGGTGCCTTCCTATTCACTTATGGTCTGAGATATATCCTCCCAGCTTTTGCCTTTTACTGGGCTCCTGTCCCTTCTGTTCGGATTTAGCATTGTGGTCCTGTGTCATCAAGTTCTTAAACTGTTTATACTTTTAAACATAGAGGTAGTCCCCAGTTTAAGAACGAGTTCCATTCCCAAGGTTTGTCCTTAAGTCGAATTTGTATGTAAGCCAGAACAGTATTATTGTATAATAGTGTGTAAGTAGTACTGTGTAATTAACATGAACCATTGGGTATTTAACTCAAATCATTGTATATTTAACTCGAATTTTGCCACAGTAGGCTCCATTCTTAACTATGGGTCATCCTTAAATCTGGGCATTCTTAACCCAGGAACTACCTGCATACTATTTTAACAGTTATTTCTGAATTTTTAAAATAAAAAAAAAACAAGTTGCAGTTGTTTGTGATGACCTGTATACCCACTTTGGAATTTTTTAATAGAATGAAAGTATAAGGTAAAGAAATTAAACAAAATATTTCTTTTAATTTGTTTATAAACTTCCTGCATATTCATGGCCATTTAATTTCCGTAGCTATTTAGAAGTGACACACACCACAGGTAACCACTAAGGAAAGTGGTCATGTATGACTTCTAGCTACGCAAACCCTCAAAATTATCATAACTTTCCTGTTTAGACTTTGAGCATAGTGTGAACACATGGTAATGCGAGGCTTACCATCTTACACTACCTGCGGATAAGTCACCTTAGGTAAATTTGTTTCTTTAACAATACTGTTGGGGTTTTGCAGCTATACTTTGACTATTAATCATCTGCTTTTATTTATGCATATTCTTGATCCTGATTTTGTGATCTTAGTATTGAACAACAGGGTGACCACAGCAAGCTCATACATATTCGGGAGGAAACAAAGAGTGAACCCGACTGAGTACGAGTAAGAGCTCACATACTTATTTATACTTTTGGTTTAGGTTTTGCCTGACCTCAGACTGACTCTGGGTGGTTTGCAATTCAAGCAATATAAAAAATAACAATCTACATAACAGTAAACAGCTGACAAATCTGGTCAACCCATAAAACAGATATCATACACCTAAGAGGGCCTCCATCCACCCTAGACAAAGCCTGGAGAATTAGGGATTACATTGTGGCAGTTAGGGTGGTGAAATATGGTAATTTCTCCTCTCTTATCATATCCACAGACAACTGTCCAGTGTCTCTCTTTAAAGTCACCTATTCCTTGCTGAGGAGGGAGGAGCCATAGTACCATCTGGATGGCCACCAGAAGGAATATTTTAGGCATCTGGTAAATAAAATTACTTGAATTCACTGGGAATTGGACTCTGCCTGGGCAAGCCCTGTCAAGGTGACAGAAGTGAGGTTTTGTCTGGTTAACTGGGGCAAGTTTAAACTGTTACTCCTGAAAAAGTGGACAGGGCCCTCTGGTTTATTAACCTGCCCACCTGCTTATTAGATCCATGCCCCTACTGGCTGGTGAAGACTGCCTGAGAGTGGGAGTGATACTGCCTGCCTTCAAAGAGGTAGTTTAATGCCTCCTTCTCAAGAATCCTTCACTAGATCCAACTATCCTGAAACTATGATTTTCATCCAGTCTCCAACCTTCCCTTTCTGGGGAAGATTCTTGAGAAGCTGGTTGGGTTACACTTTCAGAGGGCCCTGGAGGATTTGGGATATTTTCAGACAGATTTCAGCCAGGACTAGTACTGAGACAGCATTGGTCACACCTGTTGATAACTTCTTGCAGGGCAGGGTAGTGCTATTGTCCTGGTTCTGTTTTTTTCTTAGTGGCATTTGATATAATCAACTGTGGTATTCTTCTGGATTGCCTGCAAGGAATGGGAATGGGAAGAAGGGTTCCAGTGGTTCCTCCTTTCTATTTGGTCAGATCCAGTAGGTGACAGAAACCTCTGACATGTGGGATGCCTCAAAGCTTGATGCTCTTGCACCTGTTTAACATCTACATGAGGCTATTGGATGAGGTCATCTATATTTGGAGTCAGGTATCATTAGTATGCTACTAATACCCAGTTGTATATCTTAGTCCCAGGCCAAGGTCTTGCCCCAGGGCCTTAAGGCTGTGGATGACTGGATGGGAAGAAAAAGGTTCAACTTAACCCTGCCAAGACTTAGTGGCTATGGACCACCCAATTTGGACATGCCTTACCTTTAGTCCTGATTTATGAAATGTTGGCTGTTCTTCTCTGAATATTCTTTTTATATTGTTGAGATTGTCTTATTTCAAATTTTGTGTGTTGTATGCCACCCAGAATTGTAATAAACTTGGTAAGCTTATAAATTATAAAATAACATAACAAATATTGGTGACTGCAGATGTTTCTATAAACAACCAACAAATTTGGTGAGTTTTAGTGATATCCAGTTGTTGCTTTGTTATTCAGTGCACTGAACTTGATCTTTTGAAAAAGAAGAGGAACTGGCATGACTAGGGTGAATTTCAGTTGCAAAACATTTGTTTATTCATTGAGATTATTTCAACTGCACATTCCTCAGCAAACACCAGTCAGCTGGGCAGAAAAAAAAGTTAAGGCAGTGATCTCCCATTGCGACAGTATGCTTGGGTGTGAGACCAGGTCTGTGTGTATGTGCAACATTCAAAAGCTGGAAATTCGGTAAGAGTGTGAAATACTTGCAAAAGCTGAGTGTGTGTTTCAGAATGAGAAGATAGGAAGATTGTGTCTATGTATGTAAGTATATAAGAGTGAGCATATATATGTTTGTGAGAGGACAAGTAAGGAGTGACTGACCCTGATTTTGATTACGGTCATACCAGATATACCACTGGCCGTGCCCATTGCTGGTATGCAGAACGAGCTTGGGGGAGAAGCTGCCAATCTCTACTGAGATGCTCCAAACCACTTTGATCTTTACTATGGTCTCTTCTAGATCTAAAGGCTGATGCTGAAGAGGCAGACCAGATAGAGTAGCCCAGAGTATCAGCATGTAATCAGACACCTGAGGCAGCTTCAGGCAGGGACATTCACAGGGAGAAGGGAGAAGTCAAAAACTGATGAGGTTTGAGTTGAAGTTGTGATTATAAATACTACATATTCAGTGCCCCAATTCATTAGTGGGCCTGCTCACATGTTTCTTGCTACCCACTAACCTCCTTGTCCTAGCTCTTTTTTAAATATTAATTAAAGATTAACAGGAAGGTAGAAAGTGCAGCAATAGCCTCAAGCATAATCCTAACCCTAACAATGTCTGAATTCTATAAAGACTGTATTGTTATCAAAGGGAACTTTAGCAGAAATGCAGTATTTATTAGAAAACTAAACTATGATTATACCATTTTGAGTCATGTTAGTGGAAATTAATGCAGTTATTTCCTTTGTGCAAACTTGTTTTGAATCTTAAACACCCACTAAAAGTAATGTGGGAACCGAACCCTCGGTGCCTAATTTAAGCATTCTGCTTTTGTTTTTTCTCTCACACTTCTTTGTAATGTCCTACTTCAATGTTTTTGTTCATGAACTCTGCAAAATACAGTATTGGGGAAGCTTGAAGATTTTTAAAAAGGTAGTCAATTTTTTCTTACTACACTGTAAAAATGTCAAAAAATGTCAACAGTGATGTTTTGTTGACTAAGACAATTGATGGCATGGTGCTTTCACGATCCATAGTATCTTCCATCACACCCAAGGCAGTACGCTCGTTTAGGGAGCTCAGAGCAGGTCATGTAGCTTCTCCTCCTCTTCTCTTTAACAGAGACGAAGTGGGGAACTCAGGAGAAACAGTCTAGGATGGGGCTGTCATTCCTGCCCTCCAGCATCAGCTGCCTGAAGGGTTGGCTAACTCTGCCTAATTGTACAGGTGGTCCTGAATAGTGAATCAAGCCACTGATCAAATTTTCTGGAGAACGGTAAACTTTTTTTCTCCTTTCTGTGAAATAGAAAAGGAGGTCATCAAATCTATTCCATTTGGCTTTTTAAGTTGCTTTCAATAGTTTTAATGTTCTTCTAAAGTGCCAGTAAGTTTATGATTGATTTCTATGTTTTTATGTATTAATCATATCCAATTTGTTAGGTAATAGCTTTGCAATTTTTGTGAAACAGCATGATAGAAATTTTACATGCAGATCAAAATAAATGCTTATTATTATCAATCAGATATCATTCGCTTGAAGCAGACTCCGTTTTGAGACAGGGCCTGGATTCTGTTGACCGCCTTTTTCTTTTTCTTTGAATGTCACTGGAAAAACTTATCATTACAAGACAGCAGCTTTGTTTAGGGAACAAACAAGAAAAATGCTTGATCTGTTTCCTCAGTGATCACTTTTTGACTGTAAGCACAGGAAGTCTTGCACAGTGCGAAGGCAGTTGGCAGAAGCAAAATTGTTAATCAGTTGCTGCAGAAATTAAAGGATGTTGAAAGCAGTAGAAAGATGCCATCTGGAATAAAAAATATTCACCAGAAGATGCTCATTATAACAATAGATAGTTGTACAACAGAATGGATCAAATAGAGAAACAATTGTGTGAACCATGGAAGCAAAATGCAGTGATTTTATTATGAAGATTTGGGGTGTCTGGACCCTTCTCACTATTATGATGGTCATGACAGCAATCGGTAAGTCCAGCATATTAAAGACAATAAAGATGTGGTTTTTTCTTGTAATATTTGCCTCTCTGTTTTGCAAAGGAGTAGGAGATTTTGCAAAAGATCTGGGACATGTTTAGAAGGCAAGTAATTTTTTAAAAAAGAATATTTTGTAGGTAGTTTTCTACCCCTATATTCCTAAAGCAATGGATCTTGCTTTATCATGCTGAAAGTAAGTCACAATGTTATGGTGCATATTTTTCTTATAAAATGTGAGCATTGTAGTATGTAAATTTTTTGATAGAGACTCGTCTATCTGATGGTAAAAGAATAGAAAAGGGATATAACAGTAGTATATGCCAGAAGAATGACCATATGGAGTCCGAGGATTTCAGCTCCACTTCTTGTCAAGCAAGGGTGAGAACCTGTGGTCCTCCAGATGTTGCTGAACTACAATTCCAGGAATCCCTCATCATTGTCAATATTGGCGGAGGCTGCTGGGAGTTGCAAATCTACAAAATCTACAGGGAACAATTTTCCATTTCTGAATTTTTCCCATTATATAAGGAAGTTATGGACACACTTTTGTTTCAAGCCAGTGAAGAAATGCATTGACTGCACATATACAGTGTTTGCATATAAACACTGATATCAAAAATAGCCTGAATATAAAGCTTTCTGCAAAGTAAGAAAGTAAGCTGATTTTCAAATCTCTCCTCTCTTCTTCTTTCTCTTTATTCTTTTCTATCAGGCACTTAGCATTCTAAATACTATACCTAATTTAGTGTTTTAAAACATGTTATTTTTATTATTTTGTCTGATTTAGCCAGTGATGTTCCAGGTTATAGATTGCCTGGTTGATTTAGACATAGTAACCATGTGTAACAGTATGGCATAATTTGAGTTCCAGTATTGGAGAAGTCAGTGGAGCCTAACTGGAATAGGCATTATCTTCATCATTCTCCGACTGGTTATGGCATTATATATGCGTATTTATAATTATAACCTGAAGAGTCATAGTAGAGTGAGACAGTGGGTAAATCTGGGTTATAGTAACATATGTACTTGGTACTTACTTATTTATTATTTGTCTGCATTTGTTATTTGTTTATATTTTATTCCACAATTCCTCCAAAGGGTTCTGGGTTGTACACATTGTTCTTCCCTCACACATTTTATACCCACAACAATCCAGATTATGTTAATAGAGGAAAAATGGCCAGCTCATGCTGCGATCATTACAATGGCTGGTGAGTTGAAACAGTATTGCCTTGGTTCTAATCTAAACACCATGCCATACTGAGTTCACATTGCTATGTATACATGCCTAATGATGCATGCCAATTTAATGTGAGAACTGCAGTATCCAGTTAAATGATTCTGGAAGCCACTTTCATATTTGACTCTAGTGAATAAAGATTTAGTTATTTTCATCTGGACTATAAATCAGGCATTAGGGTGCCTTGTTTAATAAATTCCTGCATGTTACTTCAGAGATCAATAATTTATTCAGTTTTGTAGCATTAACTTGGATATTACAGTACAGTAAAGAATATAAATGTATTCTTTATACATATTCTCATACAATATAAATATGACTCTTTATAGGGTTATCCCTATCAGGAGAGATCCTTCAAAATAGTGTGGTATCTCATCAACATTTCATTTAAATCAAAGATGTCGTCCAAAGCTAGTATCTGCTTGTTGGAGGTAATGCCACATTTATTAATTCAGTAGACCAAGCAATTGTGTCATATATTAAATCATCTATCTCCTTTGTTAAAATATTGATCAAACCATCCTATGCTATGGAAAGATCAGGGATGGTTTGATACATAATAATACTCCCTCTTGGTTTTTAATCTATTTATAGATAAATGTATAAAGAATGCTTATGATGATATTAGGAGAGTGTTTATTAGGGACATTACTATTTATTAAACATGTAGGCTACCAAATCATTCTGACTTGCAGTGGGTTACAACAAAATAACGTACAATAAAGACATCCATCACAGGCAAAATCAAATATGATAAAATATCCATGATAAGAAAATAAAAATAAATAAATATGACACAGCCCTTATAACACTTGAGCCTCAAGCAACTAAAAAAGCCCTAAACCAATAGTAGCAATAAAAATGAAAAATGTAATTAAAAAGGGTGGATGATGGTGAAGGATTATGTCCCAGACACCCTCTGAATAAGTTCAGCCTTCGGCGGTTTCTGGAGTGCTATTATCAAGGGCAGCAATCTAACTTCTGGAGAGAGGCTGCATCATTGAAAAACAATACTTTCCAGCCACAGCTGTCCTCACAATATAAAAATGAATGTGTGTGTTCTCTTATATGCAGATGATACTGTGCTGTTTACTGAAAACCTGAATGATTTTCAGGGAATGTTAGATTGTATGATGCAATGAGGAATATGAACCTGAAAATTAATGCATTAAAGGCAGTTGTCTTTGATAGGGAAAGTGAAATGAAACTTAGAAGTTATACATAAATGGTGAAAAAATAGAGCAAGTATGAGTAAGTTGGTAGAATGTTTATCTAAAATGGAAAAATGGATTTGCAAATTTTTAAGCTATGTAAATCCGGCTAGAAAGATAGTATCTCTAACCTTGGGTGGGGTAGCACTTCCCCGTTCAAGACTGAGGGAGTCTTCCTGGACTCACAGCTCCTGCTTGATGAGCAGTTGGCAACTGTGGCCAGGAAGGCCTTTGCACAGCTTCATCTGGTGTACCAGTTGAGCCATTTCCTGGATCAGGAGTCTCTTCAGACAGTCAGTTATGCCCTAGTCACTTCACAGTTCAATTATTGCAATAAGCTCTATATCAGGCCCTTGAAGACCACACAGAAGTTTCAACTGGTCCAGAATTCAGCAGCACAGGCAGTGATCAGCATGCCTTGGTACGCCCATGAGACACCCCTGATTTGTGAGCTGCATTGGTTGCCAGTTTGTGTCCAGGTGTGATTCAAGATGCTGGTTATGACTGTTAATGCCCATATGACATAGGGCCTGGTTACTTGAGGAATCGCTTATCTCCTGTGGCATTGCCTAGCCAGTTTGATCTGATGGGGTTGGCACACTTCTGGCGCCTTTGCTTAAGCATGCCTTCTACGTTGTGGCACCTGCCCTCTGGAATGAGGTTCCCCAGAGATCCAGGTGGCTCCTACCCCAATGGCATTTTGGAGAACCTTCAAACCTGGCTCTTCTCCCAGGCTTTGGACTAGGATGGTTAGAGCCCCTTCTTGGGTGGATAATAAGTTTGTTGTTGACTGGATTCACCATATTGTTTTTATACATTGCATTTTGTTGTTTTGCTTTTTATACTGTGATCTGCCCAGAGTCAGTTGGAGTTGGGTAGTATCTATGTCTAAATAAATAAATAAATGTGGTCTGTTGTGAGGAATGAACATTTGTCAAAAGAAGTGTGCCTCTGCATACTTGGTTATGTGGAAATGAGAGTTGGATATGTCAAGAGAAACAAAAAAGTAAGCTGAACACAGTGGAAATACTTAAGTATGTGGTAAAACCAGAAGATACAAGATCGTAAATGAATGTGTGCTGAATGATACAAAAGTAAGCGACCAGTGTGAAAGAAGTACATTCAAGTGGTTTGGCCATGTAGAGAGAGCGAATGAGAATTGAATTGCAAAACAAACAAATGAGGGAAGAATGAATGGGTTAAGAAAAAGGGCTGACAGAGAAAATCATGGTGGGACGGAGTTGCTGAGATCCTCAAAAAGAGAGGGGTGAGAATGCTAAAGAACAAAATGGCACTGGATAAACCAATGCATGAATGTGACAGAAGCAAGGGTGATTTGCACAGGTAGAAAAGTAGGGAGAAGTATAGTAAATTATTTTAATGTAAATTCAATTTAGTTAGATTTCTGTTTCTTTTCTCCTTTAATTTCTTCTCTTTTTTTTTTTACTACTTCTTAGTCTTTTCCTATGCTTTGCATAACTTAGCTTATTTTGAAAGGGTATAACACATTGGGTTCACAGAGATCACTGGAAGATTGTACTCTTTGTTAATATTGTTTTTATTGCTTTTATGCATTGTTAGCTGCCCAGAGTCACATTTACGAGACGGGCAGCCATATGGATCAATTTAACAAAGAAGCAAATAAATATTGGCATATGGGTACTTTTTTGTGGGGAAATCTTTCTAAGATAGTAGGAAAATCACCTTTTAAAACTATCTTTTGGGGGTACTAACAGGCCAAGTTGTAGTCTGCAACATCTCCCTTACCTCCTGTTTACCTATAACAATACTTGATAATATTTCTTTCTATATCTTTCCAGATAAATCCAGTAAATCTGCAGTGCTTGGAACAACCATTGAATTGTACTGTCCTCCAGAAACATATAATATGACAGTATGGAAGGTGAAATTTAAGAATGGAACACAGTGCTATTTATCATTTAAGAGAGAGAACAATACCATAGCCAGAAACTGCAGTATGAACATGGACTGGATGTCTAGACCAGAAGAAGAGTCTGCTGTTCAGATAAAGTCATTTCAAATGTTCAGTGAAGGAACATATACATGTTTCATTGCTACTGCTAAAGGAATATTAAACCATGAATATGACCTAACTATATTAGGTAAGAAACAACATATTTAAAATCATCATCTTAGATTGTTATAGTCAGAACTATTATATTCTTTTTTCCCAAATGTTTATATCATTATTTTTCAGATATCTCAGAACAGTTTATAGTATCATTTAAATGCAAACTTAGAAAAAACATATAAGCCACCAACAGATTCTTTAAAATCAAATGAAAACAAACCAGCACTACTCTTGATCTTCCTCTTATTACAGCTTCTAGTTTGATTACTACTGCAATTCATTAACAAATAATTATTTTAATCAATATGCACAATGTAGAATTGCCATGGTCCTAATGGCTGGCAGCGGGATGAATTTTCAGAATGAAGTTTCAAATGAAATTTATTTCAATCTAGTTTTTAAAGGGATTATAAAACATACTTTCAGGATTAATACATTTATTCTGCTTTTACTTGTTCTTGTAATATCTTGCTTCATTAATGTACTTAAGGCAAAGAAGTACCTTCAGCATTATTAGTTCAAGATGGTGCCTATTATGGCTGCCTTCCCTGAGGTGTCTGAGTAGTCCTTGTTTATGTTTATTGTGGACATTTGCCATCAGCTTTCCCATTTCCAGGCATTCTCTAGGAAATGTGTACCATCCTTCTGCTTTCAGAAATGGGTAAGAGTAGTTGCAGATTGTTATGGAGTAGCAGCCACTTTTATTCTGAACAATTATCTGCATTTAAACACCTGGCAAAATGTAAGAATTGCTAATTATTGAGAAGACAAGGGATTTGAAGTTCCATATTCCATATTTTTCAAATGCCAACATGAATACATAAATATGCAATATTTCTATATACTCATCATGTCCTTTAAGGCCTTGCTGTTCCATTCCAATCCCTATAGGTATTCTAAGAATATTTTGGTACAGCATCAGTTCAATAGAATATGTGATCATAATGCATTTATATTTATCTGCCCATCATTTCCTGGAGCAGGGCTAGACTTCACAGCGGTTATCCTTTCATTGGATTAACTGCTCATGGAATGCTCACTCATGGAACATTTGGCATATGTTCCAACCCGTTTTTCCTGATGCTATTTTCCCTCAAAAATCGGGGGGAAGCTTTCTGTGATGGTTTTTATGAGCAATAGAGGAATTTTACTATCAGCACTGTGCAACTGACCAGAAGAGATTATCACAGGGTTGACTGATGATTAATTTGTGATGTTTCAAGAATGGAAAACTTGCTAAGAGGAGGGGGAGGAAAGGAGGGAGGGAACACCCACTCTGCTTCTCCAGAGTGGTTAATAATCAAGAAAGAATTGTTTGATTTTTTTAAGCACCTTAAATGTGCAGGAAAGAAGGAACGTATGATTCAAATCTCTTCATGTTTACATACAGAAAACCAAGAAAAGAAAAACTCATCCAGAACTAAATATATGGCAGCAATCTGAGCATACATATTATTGATTGCTCAGAATACATGGGTTTTTCTAGCAACTTCTACTTCTCAAGGTTATTAGGTGTGTTTCTTGTGTTTACAGTGTAAACATGGATATTTTCCTGTTTTATCTATCATATGCTTACTGATTAGCAATTGCATTTTGGAAATCTGATAGCAGGATGCCTCTAACATTGAATAGGTGTTAGTGTAAATCCTGAATAAGACTTATCCTATCATGCTTGGTAAATGTAACTAATTATTTCCTATATGTCCCATTTTATTTTAGTATCTCCAAAAGTGTCCTTGACTCACAGCAATGGCACGGCTGTGTGCAAGGCGGCTGCAGGGAAACCAGATTCACAGATCTCATGGAATCCCCCAGGATACTCTACAATTGTGTCTGAAACATTGCCAAATGGCACAAAGACCATCATCAGTACATATAATATGGCAAATATTAAGGAAGATGAACTTACATGCTTCATCTTCCATCCTACTTGGGAAAAGCCACGCATCTTAAATCTATCAGGTAACTTTAAGCACTTAATCATCCATTTCACTTGCCAAGTCACATTTGGTTGATGCTAATCTGGAGGTCTCTATTCTCTGCTGACATTTTAAATGAGTGAATAATCAGTGAAATAATCAGAAAATATCAGGTTGTTTATCTAGCTCAGTGCTATTTACTCTGATAGACAAAGTTTTTTAGGGACTTTCTTATCATCTCCTTTTAATTGGAGATGCCAGAGGTTAGTCAGGCCACCTGCATGCAAGACACAAGGTCTACTGCTGGACAATGTTCTTTCCTAACTAGAATGATCCTCCTTCAATGATTCCTGCATGTTAATAACTGATTTAAATATTTCTCTAATTATTTTTATGTTAATTGCTTAAGCAGTGTGGATTGGGAAAAGGTTTTGCTTATTATTAAACTATTGGTATAGGTACTAGTTATGAAATTATTTTAAAAAGTCACTGAATTTCAGAATGTAAGTTAGAACTAACAATGCTGTTAACACTAGAAGGAAAGTACTCTTCCTTTACTTCCTAGAAAGAAAGTACTCTTTAATATTCCCTTCTTCAAACAATTAGGGTAGCTAGAATATAAGTGATTCCCTCTGTTACATTAAAATAACTCCGCCTAAATTGTACAGATTAAAAATTCCAGTTACTTTTGTGGAAAGGCTGGATATTTGCATTCCTGCTGTGCACCATTAATATTTATTGCCATGGGTTCTTACAGCTTAAAGAAAGTGATAAAAGATTTCACAATGAATACAAAATATTGTGTGGCTTTGGATACAAAGTAGATATAAAAGACTTAAAATGAGCTTTTTAATTAGAAAAGAGGAACCTGCATAGGAACATATCTGAATTATAACCAATAATTCTGTTTTCTTTTTCTGATGCCTTATTTGTCAATTAAATCTATGGAGGCTATAATCTCTCCTACTTATTATTCTCACACTTTGCAAATTCTCAGATAGACACGAAGAAAGGAAAAGTTCTACAATGACAATTCTCTATAGCTGTCTTACTGGTCTTTTGGGAATTCTTGGATTTTCACTCTCCATTTATCTCTGGAGATTCTGTGGAAGGTACGTATACCAAAAATTTAACCGAAATCATCCCACAGTTCTTTCATTATTGACCAGAGTTTGTCACGGCAGCATCTGGAGGGGAGAGGGGGATGAATTTGGCAAGACGGCAGGTAGAGCATTGCAGCGTGCTCCCAACCCTTCAGAACATGACACCCACACAAAAGGGGCGGGGTTTGCATCATGTCACTCTGCCTGCCTCTCACCCCCACCCATGCAGACACTGCTGGGTCACCATGAGCATCAACTCAGTTTACTAATGCAGCAGTGAATCTATTGCACTTCAAGGACTACAATGTTGCTCTTGTAATGAAATGTACAATGAGGGGAAAAGTAAAGTAGGAGGGAGTTGTGGAAGAATTATGGTAATTCTAGGGCTGAAGATAGGACTGTATACCATGAAGGAAGTGGTAAATTGTTCCTTCATTTTGGCTCTGCAACCTTTGCATCTTTTCTTATGCGGATTGGGCGATAAAACAGAAAGATATTTTGCTATAAGTGATATAAATTTGAAATCCCATCCCTTTGATTTAACAAAACTCATTTGCTGTGGCATTTATTGGGAGAAAGGGACCTGACTGTATTTTCCTTCCTTCTCCTGTCATATCAGCCAAAGAAAAATCACTGCAACTACAAATGTAGAAACAGTTTCAGGACAGAACATCCAGGTAAGACCAAGGAAATAGTAATTGATCTGTTTCAAACTAGCCTTTAAATTTTTTAAAATTAATCGTTGGCATTGTAAAGGTCACAGTAACTTTAAAGAGGTCTGGCTGTGGTCTACAGCTGCTTGTCATCATATTAAGGCCTAGGGGAGAACACTGTTAAATACCTTTAATAATTAATTACTTAATTTTAATAATTACTTAGCTTTATTGTAAATTAACTTAAATCAAATTTTGCTTATGCCTTCACCCCAGCCATTTTTTGAAGTACAGCATCTAGCAATGCAGCTTAACAGGAAAATTTGACTCTTGGCTTGAAAACAAGCTAGCATTCCCTGATTATGCCATGCAGTATACAAGCAAGTCTAATACCAAAGCCTGGAGCTGGTGAACCACATTCAGCTCTGTGAATTGCAAGCAGTGCAGTTTCAGTCAACAGAATACTTTCAGTCTCAAAGGCATCAACCAATAGACCACTAATGGTGAGACACAAGGAAGGAAACTGTAAGGCTTAGGATGTTGGCTCCTTTCCTGAGTCAGAGGTATGCTGGGTTTTAGTCACCAAACAGAAATGACAAGATTTTGCCCAGAGTGGCTGCTGCCCTTTCTAAAGCAAGAAGGAGACCCAAGCTTACAGTCAAATTAATAAAACAATAGCCATAATTAATATGCCATGTTTATTAACTGCTTTTTAGACATACTTCTTGGTATGGTCTTCCTTCCTTCCTTCCTTCCTTCCTTCCTTCCTTCCTTCCTTCCTTCCTTCCTTCCTTCCTTCCTTCCTTCCTTCCTTCCTAACATATTTTATTTAAATCTTGTAACAACTTTCAAATTTAAATACATAATCTGATCTGCTTTGTCAACATAAGTTTCATAAAGGAAATAATAAGTGCAAAAACCATTCAAGGCTGAGTAATGAACGGCAAGCCTCAAAAAAATCAGCTTCCTGTTAAATGGGTTGTTCAAGTCATTAATATTTATTGATATTATCTTAGTTTGACCCATGTTATCCTTAATTTACCATCTAAGTATTTTATAGATTACAGTTATATAGGCTTGGCTTTGCCTATTCTGGTTTTGAAGTTTCTCCCTGCTGTTTATCATACTTAGTAGACACTTGCTTATACAGCTTCCAATAATTAGTTAACATCTTTCCTTGAATAAATGAACACTTTCTCTCCATCCATAATACTTGCAACTAGAATGGAACCATCCACCTGTGTTTAATATGCTGCTCCTATAAATATGATGTCAAGAATGTCAAATCTTCATGTTTCTTAAGTTCATCTTGTGATACAGCTGGTAATAATTTCAATATTTTTACCCACTTTTAGCAGAATAGTTTGTCATTTTAATTATACTATGGCCTCTTTAGTTCTTAAATATGTAAATTTAATGAATGCATCTCATGGAAGATTTCCTCTTTGAGCTACAATGGAATTAATTCTAAATACTTCTTGAATCTTCATCTGCATCAAAATCCAAATAATTTGACTACACTGAAAAAGGCTGAATCTAGCATATCAGAGGAAATAAACATATTCCTTCAGTATGTTTATTTCCTTTGTGATCAACTCTCAAATGCTAGATTCAGCCTTTTTTGATGTAGTTCAAAATTCAAAAAAGAATGTTCAACTTTGTCACTTTCACCACAACTATATCAGAGGTGGTTATATCTTAAAGACCACCCTCGGTAAGGTCCAACAGCTGCATCAAACAGTTTTGTTAGTGCATCTTATGCTAGACTATTCTCCAAATTGTTTTTATTAACTTAATTTCAGTGGTGCCAAGCTCTTTGAGGCTGACAAATTCATGAAACAAGTATCACTTGGATTTCTGGAGTGATCTTTATTGCTAGTAGAGTAATGTAACAGAATCTCAAGAGCCTAAAAACAAATTCTCCAGATCACTTTATACCTAGTGTAATTAAGGTAAAGTTAATCTGCATCTCTTTCTCATGCTTCCCTCTTCCTTGGATTAAGGAATCTTTCCTATAATAGTCCTGGCCCCTCCTCCATGTTCCCAAGGTCTGCCATAACAATAGGAACTCTAGTCTTCTGTCAGAAAAGGAGTACCACAGCAAGACAAAACTGCTGGGGACAGTACATTTATAAATCCCCCCAATGTTTTTTAATTATGTTATTAGTCATCCATAATCCTTCCTTCCTCTCCATACCAAAAAAAAAAAAAAAATCTTATTTCTAACACAGCTGTACTGGACTCAGTTAAGTGACCAAGCTATTTTCCAAAATAAAATCCACACTTGCTGTAATAGCTCCTCCCCAAGTGGGGAAAAAAACGGGGGGACTCACTCACAGAGAGGAGGGGACTTGCTCACAGAGGAGAGCGAATCAAGGGGAGCGAATCACAGAGGGGAGCAAATCAAGCGAATCAACTCAGTCAAAGGGGACTCACTCACAGAGAGGAGTGAATATTCTATCAACAGTGCCTCCAGAAAATCAAAGACCTAAAAATAGATGAAGATGAAATTATGGTTTCATTTGATGTCACAGTACTCTTTGCATTCATAGACCCAGAACTAGTGAAATAATCCATGGCAGCAGTACTATACAACACACCCAACTTAACCAAATACATTAAGATTGAAATACCCAGAATCATGGACTTCATCAACCTCTGCCTCATTACCTACTTTCTGTTTGATGGACAAATATACCAACAAATCACCCTTGGGATCACCACTCTCAAGACTCATAGCAGAGACTATAATGCAGCATGTAGAAACTACAGATAGTCCCCAGTTCCATTCCCAAGATCTGTCCTTAAGTCAGATTTGTATGTAAGCCAGAACAGTATTAGTAAAACTCCTTAATCTCACAAAACAGGGACAGACTCAACCATAGTTTCAACTGGGAAACTCTGAGCATCCTAGACCAAGCTAAACCCATAAATGCTAGGGAATTCCTGGAAGTCTGGCACTCAGACACATCAGCCATCAATAGACACATAAAGATAAACCACATTTACACACCATTCAAAAGAGACAATAAGAAAGCTATGAAGGAAACAAAAAGATGAGAATACATCCTCTCCAGCAGCCTATACCCAGAGAAGCAGGGTGTTAATACCAGACAACCAATCAAGCAGAAAACAATACCCTAATTAAGAAACTACCAAGGAGAAAACCACATCCCCACCAACACTGGTAGGGCAAGCTACTGTATATAAATAGGGAACAAACCCCACACTCACTAGCACTGATGATATTTAGTTGGGTAATGAAATGTCTGCAATCAAACAGCCAAGCTCAGAGAGTACCAAGGACTCCAAAAAGAAAAAGGACGGTAGTCTACTCTTATTTTAAGTGAGCCCAGTTACAGTTTTAGATGACAAGATTACCAACAGAGGGTCTCAGCTCAAGAATCCATGGGTTAGCCTTTGCCTCTAATCCAGGAAAGATGTCCCCTATTCCTCCAAGCCTGCCATCCACTGTAGTTAGTTTGCCATTAGTAAAACAAATGAAATACTGTGGCAGAGAAGGAGAATCTGAAGACCTTTTATCTGTGAAAGATGTTGCAGTATCTCACAGTAAGGAAATTTCCATTTTGGAAATCCTCTACAACTTAACTTCAGGATAACTATACTTTAAGAATGAACGAAAGAAAGAATAAGCCTCTTTTTGTAAAAAAGAAAACAAAAAATTCATTTGCTACCACCCACAATGTGTAATTATGCTTGCACATAAGGTTTGGGGGTATAATTTGGGGGGGGGGCGGGGGATAGTGTTTAATGTAGAAGTTCAGATGTCACCTGTGTTATAAACATGGACTCAGTAACTAATCATAATGATTAGCATCTCAGTGTGTTTTGTAATGCAAAAATCCAATCATGTAAAGGTGATTTTGTCATATTTTTTTCTGTCAGGTATAAGTCAAATATAAACAGTGTATAGAATGAAACAAAAGAATTAGACAGGGTTATCGATACTTCCATTTTTAAAGAATGCTTCAGAACTTTATTCAGAACAAGCAATGCCTTTTCTTCTCAAACTCTTTCCTTGTTTTGTAGGAAAATGATTTGGAGCCATATGCTACCTTTGTGCAAGTGGAAAATGTAATCTACGATAAAGCATATAATTTCTCATCAAGTTAACGCTTCTCAGCTTTCATGTTCAACATAAGGCATTACCAGACTTGAACTGAGAGGGGAAGTATGTAAGGGCAAAAATGAATAATTACAGTAAATGGCAACTGCTGTAACTTTAAATCAGTCTACCCATTGAACATGAGTACATTTTGCCTTTTCTCATTCTTGTTGTCACCTGCCCCTCAGCCTGTTTCTCTGGTTACATTCTGCAATCACTGGTTGATAAACCAGTCAATTGGCTACCTGCAAAACAAAACAAAAAAAAAAGCTAAGTAATTCTCCAATTCTCTTCAAGCTCCACAGAATTCTTCCAAGAACCCTACTGGCCTGTTCTGTACCAGGAACTTACTTTTTCTCACAAAGACTGAAACATCAGACTTTAAACAGCTGATATGAAAGTCATGAAAAACGGCTATTCTTCCCTCACCGTTCTGCCTAAGAGTGAGCTGAATTTGAAAAGCTCTCAGGATCAAGTGAACACAAGATGATTATTCAAGAAGAACTCATAATGAAATTTATTTTACTTCTTCTGTCTACTTGTGTGTCTCCATGGTCACACTTTGCATTAGAACATCTACAATTTCTAAGCATTAAATTTAGTCTATTGTCTTTCAGAAGGCCTGAGAAAATAGGCTTGCTGAGATTTTGTAGACTTCTGGACAGACCCCTTTGATTTTACAATGGATGAGATTGCTATAATTAGAAGTGATTCAACAAGCACACAGCAGACTCCAGATGACTTGACATTTACAATCTGAATGGAATAAGTGAAGTAGTGGAAGAAAAGCAGAATTTGGTCAAAACATCATCCTGGATATTTGGCCTTGTTCTGACATTTTTGAAGTGTCATAGTGATGCAAACTAAATTGGGTTAACAGGAAGGCTTAGGGCCAATTACTCATTATATGTAACATATAGAAATAAACCTCAATTTCCACTTTTTGTTAAGTAAGACCAGTTTTGACAGGATGTCATTTTGAATGTACAGAGAATTTGTACAGAAAGCTCTAAGGGAGGAAGTTTGCTTGAATTTAGAATTTAAATGTGAACTTTTTCTAATCTTCTATTTTGAACCAATATACAAAGGATTGAAATAGGTAGTTAACTGAATTTTGCAATGCAGCTCCCCAATTTAAAAGGAAAGTCTACTAGCAAAAAGTCTTCACAAAAAGATACATAACTATAAAAGTAATATACAAAAATGCAATCATTTAGTAAATTTGCTTGCAAAAAGTGTGTACATTAACCAAATTGTGCACACTATATGATAAATGTGCAACTACATTTGAACTAACATTTAAAGGAGGAAAAATTAAAAACCAAAATAAATCAAAGCATATAGATCAATGTTTCTCAACCTTGGCAACTTTAAGATGTGTGGACTTCAACTCCCAGAATTAAAGTTGCCAAGGTTGAGAAACACTGATATAGATTCACCCATTCCTGTTCTTCTCCCTCCTTTCACACACTGTTCAAAACTGTCCCACAAATCACTTTGGCTTTCTTCCTTTGGAGGCCCTCATGGACAGATGTAGGTTTGGATCCTGGCAGGGAGAGTGGCAGCATGTTCAGTGTGTAAAAAGAACAACAACAAACAAAATTCAGTGTCATTTAATGGAAAAACAGCCATCTGAGATGTACAGCATATTGTTATGTCATCAATAATGAAAGCATATTACAGTGGTACCTCTACTTATGAACGCCCCTACTTACGAAATTTTCGAGATACGATCAGCTCCGGCCCCAAAAATTTACCTCTACTTACGAATTTTCCTCGACTTACGAGCCATTTTCCGCCCATTCCGCGTGGTCCGCGGCCATTTTTCCGCCTATGCCATGTGGTCCACGGCCATTTTTCCGCCCATGCCACATGGTCCGCGGCCATTTTCCACCCATTCCACGTGGTCAGCCATTTTTTTGCCCGTTCCACGTGGTCCGTGGCCATTTTCCCGCCCGTTCCACGTGGTCCGCGGCCATTTTCTGCCCGTTCCATGTGGTCCGCAGCCATTTTTCCGCCCGTTCCATGTGGTCCGCGGCCATTTTTTCTGCCCTGCCGCGTGGTCAGCAGCCGTTTTTCCGCCCCTGACGCATGGTCCGCGGACGCCGGAATGGATTAACGGTAATTACATTGAACCTTATGGGAAAATTTACTTCGACTTGTGACCAACTCGACTTGCGATCAGAGTCATGGAACAGATTAAGTTCGTAAGTAGAGGTACCACTGTATTTGCCAAAATACTTTTGCTATACTACAGAAAATGGTTGGCATTCAAATCTGAGATTCTACAACACTGCATACTATATTTGTCTGACAAGGAGGTTATTTTTTTCTCTCCCCAAATAATTACCTACGAGTTGGATGTGTGTGTGTGTGTGCACGCACGCGCGCGTGACAGATTGGATGGGGGAAAATCACCTTTAGGAATTTGAAATTATCAAGAGCCACTAGGTGGCACATTAGCCTAATGATCAATTAAATTGTGGGAACTTTTCCACATAGTAAGCCTGGGAAAAATTATCTTTCAGCTTTTCTATTTCCTAGGGAGCCTTTGAAAAGGAATTATGATATTTATCCCCCTTACCGCCATTTCTCTCCATGGCATCCTAAACACATTTGGTTCTGAAAGCTGAACTAAAGAAGCAGCATTGTTTTAGTCATGGTGATACAGGTTATTAGTACATTACAACATTTATCTGACAGTACTTGTTAAAAGTTAACAAATCCATGAACCCTGCTATGTGATATAGGAAGATTGCAGCAGTGACAATTCATATTACTACTATCATAAATGAATGACTCTCCTGGATACAGGAGTGTTTCAAACTGAGTTGATTTTTTTTAATTTAATACCTTGATATTGCAAAATTACTAAGCATTATGCTAAGCAGGAGAATGTGTGACCGCAGCTTGACACTGAAGTAAGTTTTTCTTCTTTTTACTTATTAGAGGAAATGAAATAAACAAATGATGGGTGGTTTTCCTAGACTCACACAGGATGTCTGTGGAAGAAACAGGACCTGTAGATACCAGACTACATAAGAACTTGAGAAGTTATTATTGTAAGTGATTTTGGGGACTGGGGGAGCAATGGTGTCCAATATGAACCAAGGCAGCAGATAAATGAGGCCCCTTAGGGAATTCCACTGTATTACTTTGTGTGAAAGAAAAACAGAAATGTGTAATTATAGTAACAAAACAGAATGTGTATATATATATGTATGTATGTATGTATGTATGTATGTATATGTATGTATGTATATGTATGTATGTATATGTATGTATGTATATGTGTGTGTGTGTATGTATGTGTGTGTGTGTGTGTGTATGTATGTATGTATGTATGTGTATATACATGTGACAAAGCAAGGGGGAAATTCCATTGCTATATAGCAGCATAGCTACCAGGAAAAGCCAGGAGTCACTATTTATATTTGTTTAGGAGGACAGCGTCCATCTTCTTGATAATCCAACCAGAGTGGCCCATAGTAAGGGATACTATAAGTGACAGCCAAAGGAATCCAGGTCATTTACACTGTGATCCTTTCACTGCCTTGTTAAAACATGCTTTTTGCAATTCCATTTAAAACTATTAGTTATTCTGAAGAATTTTTGTGAAGCAAAAGGCAGGGTATTACAAGCATGCACCCCATTTCTGAACAGCAAACCAGCATATACTCTGTTTCCCATCAGATTTCTAGGTAAACTTCATGCCCCTTGAAGCAATGAGCAGCTTCTCTAGCTTGTCTGCCTCTGTCTTAGCCAATTTATGCTTTCCGCCCATTCAGGCACTTTCAACAGCATCTTCCTTTCTTACACCCCCATCCATCTACATGTAATTATTTTGAAGAAAGAAAGAACATCTTTCAGACTTAGCATGTGGAAATGCTCCCATAGCCTAATGGAACATGAAGCTAAAATGCAGCCTAGTGGCTCTTCATGATTTGCAAGGGTTAAAACCCATCAATCTTCTGCAAATTTCAGTACCTTGTCTAATAGACTTTTCCTTTTCAATTGGAAAACTGCATTGCAATATTCAAAGAACTGTGAATTTTAAAGGGGGAATGATATATTTGAAAATGCAGAATTAGAATAAGTTCACATTTAACTGCAATTTAAAAAATACAACCCTATTACCTGAAGGATTAGGTATCTTCACTGCATCTTTTCCTATAACTCTATACCCTAAATCATCCCTTTCAAAATAATACTCCTTTACAAAAAGTGGCTACTGAGGCTAATTTACATGCATTTGCATGTAATGTGTCATTGGCCATAACCTTCTGATTAATTAAATCTAGGTTAACCTACTACAACACTTCAGAAATTATTGGGACAAGACCAAATCTCCAGGAAGGAGTTTTGCCTTCCGTCTGCTTTTCTGCTTATGCGTAGATGCCATTATGTTCGCTTGTTCCTTAAGACTGTAAACATCACCTAGAGTCTATTGTATGTTTGTCAAGTTGCTTTTAATGGTAGCAGTGTGTATTTGTTGCACTCTGGGCTCTGGCAAAGGATGAAAAGAAATGTTCTTTAGAAAGCTGTAAATAATTCACTGGTGCCAAACTCTTCCTTACCTCAAATGTGCTTATTTAGGCAATCTATCCAGAACTTTGTGAAATCCCAGTAAGACTGTTGTCCAAGTCCTTTTGAAAAACAGTACACTAAATTTAATCCTTGCAAAGTCTAGTAGTTCTTATGAAAACTGTTTGAACATGGAGATATAGATATGGGCACATACAAGATGTAAAAAGATGTCATCATGAATTATTCTGGACATGGATGTTTTACCCTAGTGGAATTCATGGCTGTATAAATGCTAATCACAAGCAAAATTAATATTTCCCTTTCCTCACCATTACATATTTTTAAGTGCATGGATGCAGAATCTCTAAGATAGCTTGCTCTTCTGCCTTCTGGATTTACAGTATGAAGAAGTAAGATCAAGATATGTCAGAGAAGGTTGAAGCTAGCATGCAAGATATTTAATGCAGCTGTACCACAAGCGTGCTAGGCTTTTCAAAGTTTAAGCAAAGGTGATTCCCCCCCCCCCCAGCTATTTCAGGCAATTTAAAAAAGAATTTGACTTTGCACAGTGTTGTGAATATTTGTAGGATCAGTGAAAGTCTAGATTAAGACAAACTGCACATAAATGAATAGCACATCCTCCTTGTAAAAATGCCAGAAAAAACAAACAAATAAGCTAAGCTGTCTGGAAGAATCAGAACAACAGTAACTTTATAGGCACTGTTAACTCAGGGATCTGTGCTTAATGTTAATTTAATAAAACTGTGTTTGATAGATTTCATCCCCATAGTTTTGTCTCTAAGAGTTACAGCTGTTAATAATGTTTATAATTGCAGAATTTCATGTTCTTTGTAAGACTGTAATTCCAAATGTCATTTGCCATTTTCACTTTCTATTTGTCCATATTATGTAACTATGTGGTCACCAAGTCCCCCTCAAAGAATCTAGCTTATGTACATTTCTTTCTGTAAGCTTAACTGAAAAGAACTTGTTGGAAGTTGGCTCTAATTCTGAACATATGTATTAGTTCTTTCCATTGGCTTTATACTCTAATCATTTATCATTAGTGGCATCACTTTCCAAATGCATTTTTCCATCATTTCCCCACTTCCCCACAAGGATTATTTCCTTGTACAGGACTTTTCATTGCACAGCTCTGATACTTTTCCCATCCAAACCAAAGCCTTTAACAAGGGAGGGAAATCTAAATTTACTGTTTACAAAAGATCACTGAAATTCAGGATTATATCTGGAAGCTGTGGGAGGTTTGGATGGGGAGGAATAGGTAAGACGGAGTGGCTGAAGTTTGGGGGCTGCAAGATCTTGGAGATTTTCATCTTTAGTTCTGGATGGGGTGCACTTCTCTGATCGGAACTGGTGCATAATCAGGGGACCCTCCTGGACCCATGGCTCCTATTTGAAGAGCAGATGGTAGCTGTGTCTAAGAGACTTTTGCCCAAATTCACCTTGTGTGCCAGTTGTGCCCATTTTTGTATTAGGGGTCCCTGTTCAAGGTTACTCATGCCTTGGTGACTTCTTGTTTGAATTCCTGCATTGTGCTGTAGATAAGGCTGCTCTTGAAGACTATTCAGAAGTTACATCTGGTCCAGAATGCAGAAATATGGCTAGTTATGGGCACATCTTGGTATGCCCATGTAACGCCACTCCTACATGAGTTATACTGGTTAGTGATAGGCTTCTGGATGCAATTCAAGGTCCTGGTTGTCAAATGCAAAGTCTTTCATGGCATAGGGCCAGGATATTTGAGAGAATAAAAATTCTGGAATACAAGTGCTAACCTGGAGTTCATTTTCTGAGATCTTTGGAGATATGGTGGCTTGGTTTATATGACATACTGAATCACAAATTAGCCAACTACATTTCAGCCTAGTATTTTTTGTGAACCTCACTTGTTCACAAAAGTTGATGGTTTGGTGAAATTGGATTATAACCATGGTGTTTTTACAGCATATGTGTGGAACAAGGTGAATTGAACGTATGAGGGGAGTTCTCACAATTAACACTTCAACAGATTCCTGATTCTATTAGACTGTTAGAAAAAGCCAAACTGCCATGACAACAAAGTCAGCTTTATCTCTCCTTTTCTGACTCACCAACCCTAGCAGGGTGACTTCCTGCTACAGAAATAGGACTCACTCACTCTTTCCTCTGTCTAGTGGGAGAAAAAAGGATGAGTAATTTCTGCCCATCAGTCATGTCTTATTGGAGCCTCTTAGTTCTCAGTGAATACATTGCTAGGAGATTAATTGCTGTTAACTGCCCTTGTTATGACTTAAGAGATATTGCTACAGAGTAACACTCCTATTGAGAGACCTACTCACATAAAGTACAGAATCAGGAATTATTCAACGGGAAAGGACTGATCATTTATAAAAAACCACTGCCACGAGAACACTCATTCATACAATCTCTGCCAATGGGTGTACCTAAGCACAGAAATAAACTAGTGAAGCTAAAAGAAAAGTAAATTATCTAAGAATTTGGGTTCCAAAATGCAATCCAACTTCACAATTCTCTATCAGGCTCATGACCCAAATCTTCTTTCTCATCCCACAACCCCTCCACATAGGTTACACTCACTCCGATCATTTTCTCTCTCTCTCTCTCTCTCTCTCTCTCTCTCTCTCTCTCTCTCTCCCTCTCCCTCTCCCTCTCCCTCTCCCTCTCCCTCTCCCTCTCCCTCTCCTTCTGATTCACTCAGGACCGGACCTCCCTGCAAGCTCTTTCTAGCATTTCCCCATTCAACATATGTAGCCAGAAACACATCTTAATCTTTCCTTTCACTTTCTGAATGACTCCCAGTTTCTTTACTTTCTTGCTTTATTTATTGGTTCTCTCCCAATCATCCAATTCTAATTTCCTTCTATGCTGAATCACCTTACATTCTATGCAGGTCAAAATCACCCTTCCCTTGATAGCTATTCCCAGACAGCAGTCAGTAGCAATGGAGTCAGTAAGTTTTTCCTTCCTTATTTTTTTCCCCTCTCCGGTGGTTAGAAGTACTTCATAATAAAATGTAGCAGAACAATAGACGGTATTTCACTCTGAAGCAAGTCTCCTGCCCAACAAACAGAATCATGGGAAACAGCTGGGTCTTTTGCATGTTTAGAGAGAGACAAATTATTATTACATATTGTTTATATCCAGGCTTAAATAAAGCCTACATTACTTATCTATAAACAATTCCCTATTATGATTGAATCTACCTCAAATAACAGAAGAAAGGATGACACATTGTAGGCAGCTTTAGCCAACAACACATAACTTGATCTCTTCCTGCAGTTCTGTTATCTCAAGCAAAGGCAGAAATCTTGTTGTCTTCTAGATATGGTTGGATGTCCAAGTTTCATCAGTCCAGAAGAGCATGCTAATGGCCTGAGGTGATAAGATTGCATCTGGAGAGCCACAAGTTCCCCATCTCTGTTTATACAAAATATGCAAACCATTTAAAAAGGGTATTCCTTGAACAGTTTATTTTTCTCATCATTAGATTAGAAACACAACTGCTACTTCTGAAGAAATATGTGAAAGTGAAATCAGCGTCGATCCATTTATTTTATCTTCTCCTGGGAGTTAGTTTGCCATATTAGCAAAATAAATCAATTTTAAATTAAGTTAGTGTTTGAACTTATAGCAGGCTAATTCTTCCCCAAATCTTTTGGGATGGCTCCCCATCCTCCATCTTTATTTGCGAATGAATAAGCCTTAGTTTTACTTAAAAGAGAACAATTTATTTTAACAGTATCTGAGCACATGCTGAGGTCATACATATTGGATGGCCTAATCACATTTCTCCAGGAAAAAAAATCTGCAATTTGAGAAGAAAGGTTTATTTTTCTTTAAAGAGTTGTTTCAGTTAAAACAAGCTTATGTTTATGACATTGTGAAATCCCATAATTAATGTTATTAACCAGAAGGGTTGACAGACATTCACTCTTTTATTCTTAAGGCCATTGGTGACGTGTCTGGAAACATTACTGGGGTGTGAGTGAGTATATGAAGCTAGCAGTAGAAAGAAATACAGCAGTGCTGGAAGAGTTGTTGGATGTGATGGAGTATTGTATCGCTTCTTCCCAAGTGGATCTTATACCTCCCACTTCATGTCATAACTGAGTCTGACTTCATTTTAAATGCAAACAACTCATGTCGACTACTGCACAGAAATATACTTTCTAATTTTTAGACAGTTTATTTTTGCAAAGAAAACCCAGCTCCATCCTCAGCAAACCAAAATTGTATCCCCTCACTTTGAAAGATGAGCCATGTTACATTGTAGTAGCAATCTCCAACAGTGTGGTTTTGCCACTTTGGACCATTACTATGTGCCATGAACAGTCTTAAATTCCCTTATAAAGATAGCTTTTCTCACTAAATGTATCAAATAAGAATACAAAAAGTACAATAAGAAGTAGAATCAAGTTTTTAAAATGCTAGGCCTAAAAGGATAGGAACCATGAACCACATTGGATCATATCTATTCTTGAAGACAGCTGTTTGAAATGTTTCTAGCACACTTTAGCATTATGACAAAAGAATGCAGTTGAATGTGTGGCATAGGCCCATTTCTGTATACATCATGAGTTAACCAAGGCACAGAATATTTATACACGCCTATTTTGTAATTATAAAGCACAAACAAAAGGGAGTCTGACTCACTGTCTGTTCTAGCAAAAATCTTTCTTAAGTGTTTTTTGTCATCCTTAAAATCATTCTGTAATGGAGTATGATTGCCATTTTATAAGCAGAGTTGGGTTCTGGTTTACCTAAAGATGAAGCTTTCAAATTTCAAGGTTTACAAATGAAATTGAACTCAAAAGGTCCTAATTCCAATGTGCAAATATATTATAATAATTTAATTATTACTAAGAGGCACATTTCTGAGAAAAAAACAATGTTGAAAACTTTTGTTAACCTACTTGAAACACTCTCAACTCAACATGGAAATTAATGGACAATAACTTAGTCATATATGTGAAAGGTACCCCAAATGTCTGTCTCTGGACCAACCTTCAGGTGCACCAAGGCTTTCTTCTCAAAGAGGTAAGATGGAGACCACCCAGTAAATTTAGTAAGCACTTAACTAGTAGTGCTCTGTTCATGTAGCTCTAATGAAGTCTTGGCAGAAAAGAATGCTTGTATTTTAGACAGTGCTTGGTTTTAAAAAAGTGTGCATTTTATTTACAATTGAGAAATATTTCTTTTTCTTTTTTCTATTTCTGAGGAACCTGTGGCAAAAAAACATGACAACTTCCCATTGGCAATATTGCTGAACTTGCAGTCATATGACGATGAATCTCTTGGTTGCAGTCAAGAGCCTTTTTGGCTTTTCTGGCTTTGGGTACTATAATATTTTCATTTGTTACACAGCTAGTAAAACTTCATCTGCATTAAAAAAAGTAAATGAAAGTTACGAGATTGGGGCTTGGAATTTGGGTTCAGCTGTGGGAAGCCACTTAAAATGCCTCAGAATAGCAGCAGTGACAGGATGTCCCCCCACTGTAACTATATTCCCATTGAGCTATATTCTCCCCAAGCATATCCAAGGTTACTATAAAATGAGCTAATTTAGGCAGCCTTGCTGGGAGCTAAACCTTTGTTCTTACATGCAGGCTGCTATCTTGCTGGATAGCACCACTAGAGGGCGGTGATTGGTGTATGACCACCAAATTAAATATATTGTAGATGGAGAACCATGTTAGTCTATGATAGCATAAAATCAAAAGGAGTCTGCTGGCATATTCTAATTGCATAGCAATTTCCCCGCCTGAACTCCTGTACTCTGTTGCCAGCTTGGTGATGGGGTCCCCCAAGCTTATGGTCCTGGGGGACTTCAACCTTCCTTTTCTGGAGCTTGGGAATTCATGGCCAACATGGTAGCCATGGACCTGACCCATGCAATCAAGGGTACAACATACATGGGTGACCATATGCTGAATTGGTTTGTAATGCAAATATTATCCAAATGCATATATATTTTTATACATTTATATGTATAAAATATGACTATCATTTTTAACCTATTGTAGTTTGTATAAATGAGTCCCATATTTCATTATACTTGTTCATACAAAGTCTATGCCTATAGGCAATCCGCTCATAAGTAGTACATGCAATCTTGCAAGCATGGTTACAAGGAGATTGGGAGCCACAGGTTCTCTAATCCCGTGTTAGAAGAAAAAATTATTTTCAGAAGCTGTTTCTGTCAGGGCATCTGCAGAAGGGTCAGACAATGTCAAAATGTGAGGGTGACTGAAGCCCTGCCCTTTTAATGGGCAGCTGGGCCTGACATTTGGACATTGTTGACCCCTTCACCCCCCAAGGACAACCCTGGCTTCTGTTCAGCATCCAGATGTTTAATTGTAATTACTGTCTGGGTGAAGAACTGGTTATTGAGAAAGGAAATCTGGTATCTTTTATGGAGATCAGCACCTCCTTGTTCAATAAACAACCATTTTAATACCCTCCAAATAAATTTTAATTTACACAAAATTAAATTAGCTAAAATTAAGGTAAGGGAATAAAAGATATAAAAGAAGGTTACTTGCTGGATTGATGGGTTTGACCCTAGTATAGTAGTCCTTGAAAAAAATTCAAATTCCTATGGTCTTTTTTCACTGCAAACAGGTCTTGAGTGTTTGCCTTGAGCGTTTTTAAAGAAGAAAAGCATAATTAAAATATTTTAAATTAGTTCCTGTTATCTTGCAAACCTATTTATGAATCACAAATGAGAAGTTCTCTATATTCTTAGGGTGTGTGGCTACTTGTTGATAAGCAAATTTGTCTGGTCCTGTGAGAAAAAGGCTTTCCTTTATTTAGCTATAACCTCAGCATTTGAATAAATAAATTCTTATCCATGATCCCAAAGCCAACAATAAGTTAAGCAGTGATTTCTTTCACTGGGTTCACTATTTCATTCTTGTCTTGTCCAGGTACTAATGTGTCTGAATGCACTTATTTATTTATATACAGTCACTTATACAGTATGTTGAACGTTGCCTATTCTCATGACTCTCAGCAGCTTATTCACGGATGCCTGTCCAGCACCAACAGAATCTTTAAAGTGCCTTGCACTGAAATTATTTCTTTCATTAAGCAAACCAACGGCCCTGAATAGGTTGGACAGTAACTGGCAGATATGACTTTGTTAGAACATCCAAGGTAAAAAGAGTTTTGAGATAGCCTCTATAACAGAAAATCTGAACTTCTATTTGATGATGCAGTTAGTAAACTTTATACTATATCCAAAATAGCTATTCATTAGCCATTCTTTGGAACCCCCAAAATTTACTGAGAAGACTTCACCACATCTCTTAGAGCGAAGGACAAATTTTCTAATATTGATTGTGAAAAGATTCTAGAATATTCCAAATCTATTCTAGACAAAAATCTGAAGTAAAGAGCATAGCTCATTTAGGCTATCTATGAGAGACGTAAATCTATGGTAGACTGCTCCTATAAGCCCCCTCCCGCTGAGCACATTTCCCGTATCATGCTGAGTAGGGCTAATGCTTTAAACATTTTTTCTGCATTAAGTCTTGCTTTCATCTGCACCACTGGCAGACTACTGTCTGAAGCAGGTCACTTCCCTGTCTCAGGGAAAGAAGGAATACATAGTGGAAAGTTGTGGGAGATTTGTGGGGAAGACAAATAAAATAATAAAATAAAATAAAAATGCCTCCATTGTGTGGAAAAAAATTGTGCTAGTTTTCTCAGTGTTTATTTTATAACCACAACATGGTTTCATTTCACAATTTTGTTTTACATATAAGTGTTTTTCCTGAAATGAATGTAAACCGTGGGTAGTAGGAAAAAATTCTGAAAACTACTCTTTAGGAAAACTGATTTTTTTTTTTCAAATCTTACTAGTTTGTATTTAAGAAAGACACATACTCTTTTTCTATCTTTATTTTTTTTAATATTTCATTTCAGGTGATCTGTTCAATGTACTGGATTTTTAGTTTATCAAGAAATATAGCTCTCAAATATAGCAAACTCAGTGAGGAAGTCCTAACAATTTTTTGTTCAGTGATGTTAACTGAAATCACCAAAATAGTTTTAGTATAAAGTATGTTTGCCATTTCATTAGTTTTCAAAAGAGATTAAAGGATACCAAATTTATTTTGTATGTTCACCTTCTGTTGCATCGCTAAATGAAAAATGTTTTATTTTTTCATCAGAGTAGGGACCATGGTTTATTTAGCTTTACTTTTCTACATCTTATTGAGCCAAGAGAGAAAGGGTTATTTTTTAATTAATTTTTACTACTAGTTCTTTTTTATAAATAATTGTAAGTTTTTGCTTCATTGTAACTGACTGAATTGTACCAAATCTACTGTTTCCATACTTTTAAATAAGTCTAATCGAGTTGTAGCTAATAGTTTAAGGACGAATAAAAATGTCTTCTGTGAATGGACTATACTAATACTCACATTAATATAATATATTGTCATTTATCCTCTGAGATAGTGGATAACCAAAATATTTAAATATTTTAATGCCTTCTGTACTATCACCTTCCGAGAAGTGAGTGAGTAAATATTTGGACTAAGCATCCTATGACTCATTAAAGCAGCCGCATCTTTTATTCAAGTAGTTAGGTCTTTTTTCAGGCACATACAGATACCTGGAAAATATGCGTCTGCTTTATAAAAGTATTTCACTCCCACACATTCCAAAGAACTTTTCTGAATCATTTTTGAAGCATGTATAGTCCCAGTAAGTATAGCTCTTATCCACAAAATATCCATTTTTGGTGGGAGGATAATAGCTATATAATTTTTTTGCAATGTTTCTTTCCTTTCATTCACATGCATCTCTTCCTCAGTCATTATCTACAGAACAATTTGTGATAAAGTGATTTTTCTACACTGAAAGTAAGTTTAAAATCTGTAAAGTAATAAAAAATAAATACAGGAAGGAACAAGATAGAAAAAATGTGGAGCCCCTCTAACTTTCCTCCTTTCTTCTTCTCAACTATTCTGAAACTTATTCCAACTTCATACCTCTGCTGAACTGAAGTAAATAATAGCAAACTGAAATGGCCAAGTATCTATAAGTTTCACAAGAACCTTGAGGCCTGCCCAAAACTAAGATAATGGCTTCTATGTACACCCTCCCTGGAAATGCTCGGTATGATATAATTTAGTAAATCAAAAGAAAGCAGAAAAAACTCTTCCAAAAGGACTACAAGCTTCCCATATTCATGGAATGCTGATGGAAACTGAGCCAACTCAACAAAGAATACACTATTTTTAAATAGGAAGACTGGAGGTCTTAGGGTGCTTTGAGATGGATAACTCAAATGAGTTATGAGCTTTGCAATGGAAACTCAAAGTCAAAATATATCACAGTATGTATGTATGTATGTATGTATGTATGTATGTATGTATGTATGAGCAACTACTCTGTCATTTCCTCTTTAAGGTTTTTTTTTATATGGAAAGAAAATGTGGGTGATTTAATAATGGAAGGTGACATTTATTGTTTAGACCTCCCTAAACTGTAAGTGTAAGGAGGGCAGCTCCACAATAAAAGCCTCATTTGGGAGCCTCCATAAACAGAAACTGTTAGGCACAGGTATGCAGATTCAATGCAGAAACTTATAAGATCACAGATTCAAAATATAAGGCAAGCTGGTTACAAACAAATCATGCTGAGGTTCACCCAATATCTGAATAAACAAATGAAGGTTTGACAGTAAAGTCCAGCCCAGCCCAGCCCAGCCCAGCCCAGGTGATGGTCACTGAATAAACTAAAAGCTTCATTCAAATCCAGCATGCAGGAAGATGGTCAGAAAACAGATGTGAGAGCAGTTTTCATTTCGCTGGCCAAGAAAGATTAGTGCTTATACTTTCCTTGTGCTTGAAAGAGAAGCCAAAGGACTTGATTTTATGCTTCATGCTGAATTTCAGAAAGCCTTTCAGAAGAGCCAGACAAGCAATCCTGATCTAGTGGTTGAGGATTAATGCAATTCTCTGTGAAATGCTGGTAGCTTAAATGGGATGTAGACTGAAGTATTTGTTACATTATTTCAAGAACTATGTGCTTAGAATCTGTGAATTCCCATTACAATTATTTTCACAGATAGAAAAATTTCTTGATGAGGTAAACCAAGATTTACCTTAGAAACTTAGGACCCTTGCTTCCATATCCATGTATGTAGATTTATCATTATGATTAACCTTGGAAATAGATCTCATTGGACCTTGATAATGATACATTTTCTCATCAGTAGCAGTGGATCCACGCAAAGTATCAAAAGATTAACACAAACAAAATATATGAACCTTATGGTAATATCAATTATATACAAGCTCCATATAATTTTTCTAAGGGCACTTCTACATTATGACTTTACCCTAATATAGAATTAGTTTTAGACTTGTCACAAGTTGTCAGCTACTTTTGAAAGCTGGGTGAATTTATTTCTGACTCATCATGTATTGAAAGCAAAACTGTCTTTCCCCTTTGAAGGGCTTGGCTCTCAGACTTCTACCAGGTAGTCTGTTTTCCATTGGCTGGAACTCCTGCCTTACTCTACTTTCCATTTCTTGGATTCGGTATACAAAAAGCCAGTTTGAAGGTATTTTTAGAATTTATCTTTTCCTCCCTTACTCCATCCACTGAGCAACATGTAATCACCCATGGCTACAGTGATTAGAGAATAACTGCTGACACACTGCAATTTCACCACCGCAGGTTTTTGAATGCAGGGGGAATGGTGGCTCTGAAACTAGGAAGCTCCCCTTAAAGCATTCAGAATTTTTTAAACTCACCTAAAAAAATGAGGTAGATGATAGATAGATAGAAATTCCTATATGGAATGGGAACGTGGGGTTCTTGTTATTCCAATGGAAGCTTAGATTATGGCACTGATTGAATTACCTTCTCTGCCTCTCCTGTTAACCAACTGGAGGTGCCCTGATTAGCTTTTGATGCTCTCTCTATCTTGTCAGCATTTTGAGGCCAAAGAAGCAAAGATAATGAGAGACTGGCTTCAGATTGTGATCCAGGAATAAAAATCCTGGTGTGATGGAAGTTCCATAAGATTTAAACCAAGCCCTCCAGATGAGTTGGAACTTCAATTCCAGAAAGATGATTGGAATGTCAGGGAGTTATAGTAACAACACGTGACAGCAACAGGTTGTTAAAGGCTGGTTTAAATGTAGAGTTTATACAGTTACTGTAAGCTGTCCACGTATTTAAGCTGAAAACTCTAGGCATTTCCCAGATCCACTCAATTTCCCCAAACCCCTCAGAAACATTTTTTGTGTGCCCTGATAGCATTCTCATCATGACTATCCTTGCCGTACAGTTTTCTGTAAGATTTCTTTCCTGTTGACTAGTGGAAAAGAACAAAAATCAGCATCCAGCTAACACCTCAATCCCATCCTCACCCTGGCTACAACGTGTTTGTTGTTGAATACAAATGCTGCTCTAAACAGTTGGTTAGGTGCCACAGGCTTTGACTTCTAGTTCATTAGTTTCAATGAGGCCCAGGGAAATTGTGGAAATTGTGCCATATTAATTGTGCCATACTTCAGTGGGAAGTACAGCTCCATGAGATAAAGTGAGAGTTCACACCAGTGTGTGAGACCAATCACCTGATGGATCAGGAATTAATCCTGCAGGGTTGTTCTTGCATTTCTTCCTGAGGTGCAGCTGAGCTGGAAATTGGGCCCTTCTTTAGAAATGAGAGGCAGTGAAAAATTTAGACTGGAATTAACAGTGAAACCTAGGAATAGAGCTATCAGTGTCGTAAGAGAAAAGAAATAAAATTATGTAGATGAAATATTTATAAAAGGTACAGGAAAATCAAATAATGGCAGTGATCAGAGATTGCATCAATAAAAAAGAAATAAAAGTATGTACTTGAGGAAGTTTTACTGCTCTGAAATCACATATTAATGCTTTTTTAAAAAGTGGGATCTTAGCCCTATTTTAACAATCTTCTTTATACATGGGTAGTAAGTGGAACCACACTTCATTTATTTTATTTATTCAATTTATAAGACACCTAATTGCAAAGCAACTCCATGCAACCATTTTTTGAAAAATGTAGAAACACATCATAAAACCCAGCAAAGTGAGACCAATCAGAATAATAAAATATGTATGTATGTATGTGTATGTATGTATATGTGTGTGTGTATGTGTGCATGTATGTGTGTGTGTGTGTATGTATGTATGTGTGTGTATATATCATGTCAAGAAATACAAAAAGAATTAAAATACCATACATTTCATGTAGGCTTGCTAGAAAAGCTGGGTTGTTAGAGCTTTCCTGAAAGATAATAGGTTGGGGATGTACAGACTTTGGGGCAATGCTGCTCTAGTGGGAAGAGGCAGTGACAGAGAAGGTCCATCTCTGAGGTGTCATGAGAGGGCATTGCTTTATTGACAGGATCTGGAGCACGCCAATCCTGCAGATCTCATAGGATAGGCAGAAACAATTGGAAAGGGGTGGTATCATAGATATCCTGCCCTGATCCATTAAGGGCCTTATAGACAATGACCAGCACCTTAAACTGCACCCAAAAGCAACAGATAACTAGGGTTCATCCAACAAACCTGCACTGCTGCATTCTTGACCAACGTAGCTTCTGAGTGGTCTTCAAAAGCCGCCCTATGTAAAATGCATGGCAGTAGTTCACATAAGACAGTGTTGTCCAAACTTGGCCACTTTAAGATGAGTGGACTTCAACTCCCAGAATACCTCAGCCAGCATGGCTGGCTGGGGAATTCTGGGAATTGAAGTCCACTCATCTTAAAGTGGCCAAGTTTGGACAACACTGACATAAGAGGATAACCTTTAGTTTTGTCCTTTGCATTATATCTGCTCTCTAATCTGTCACTTGGTTTTGGTACACCCAGCTTCTATCATACAGCTGGCTATGCAAAAAACTCAATTTGCAGGTGTTTCTGTAGCACATATGAGCATGGTTAGGAAGGGTTTTTTATAATTGCAAGACTGGCTACAGAGCTATATGACATAACTCTGATATATATATAAATTTTGTTCAGCTGAACATTGGTTTTGTTCCCCATTGAATCTAATACAATTGTTAATAAAAATATGGTTATGCGGGGTTGAGTTGGAATTTGGAGATGATCTGTCATAGCTGCTTGTTAGCTTTTTCGCTACTCCAAATCCACCCCAATCCTCCAGAGTAATTATTTTTAAAAACCTATTTACTACAGTGGTTCTTCTAAAGAAAGTGATGGATGAAGAAATAAATGTAGAAAATTCATGTGGCTTTCTTAAGCTAAAGAGGAGAGGAATTTGTGGACACACATTTGTACTACTGGATTTTACATATATCATGAAAACTGGATTCATAGTATGAGAAATCTACTGGTTATTCCTTTTTAAGTATTTTGTCTATTTTTTCTCTGTTAAGTAGGACAAGAAATAAGCGAGACTTCTCAAAATTTGGAGAGAAAGAGAGGTGAAATTTGGGTTCAGGGTTATTGATTTTATTACCTCTGAAATACAGTAATAATATTTTGGCAGTCATTTTGGAAAACATTATGCTTTTGACAAATGTTACACTTACACGAACAATAAATATGTATTTTTGCCCACATCTGCATTCTTCAAGTATTTTTATGATAGAGCATCTCCATTCTCACAATATTTTTTTAAATTATATAAAGCCATCTGTATTTTCATATTTTAATCTGATTCATGCCACGTTGACTTCATTCTTGTGGTTAAAACACGCATGCATGACAGCCAAACCATCTGTATTCTCATTCTATTTCAAATTTTCATGCCAGAGTCCAGATCATCTCCCTTTCTGTGGGTAAAACATGCATATGAGAATATGACCACAGAGTGGCTATAAGCAAAAACAGATGAACATAAATTTCAGAAGCCTTTAACTGAAGCAATTACTGTACAGTAATGAAGGTTCTGTAATACAAAGGCAGCTGAAAACTGATTAGACCAATGAACTTTTTTCAGAAATCTGTTGCTTAGAGCCACAGCATGGCAATAACTAACTAACTAACTAACTAACTAACTAACTAACTAGCTAGCTAGCTAGCTAGCTAGCTAGCTAACGGAAGGAAGGAAGGAAGGAAGGAAGGAAGGAAGGAAGGAAGGAAGGAAGGAAGGAAGGAAGGAAGGAAGGAGAAGGAAGAACAACTGACCTACTCAGAGGCACCCCTGGTATTAATGCAAGTTTGGGAGGTTAAGGAGAAACCATCATGTTGCTACAGTGGGAATGGGGAATCAGTGGCCCCCAGATGTTGATATCCCTATCCCTCACTGTTGATCATGCTGGACCTGTTGAGAGATACAGTTCAGCACTCTCAGACTGCAGTTCTTGCAGTATATTAGGTGAGCTATTGTTATGCCATCTGAAGGAGAATCCACCTGTGCTAAATAGTGCTGCATCTCCTGAATTTTCTGCATCCACAGGTTTGATGAGTGTATAGGAAAAGATAACAACTCCCTGAAAAGAAAAACCTGTAGGCCAGCTACAGTATTTTGGAATGCCAGTACAAAAAGCTTTGAATTGTGAGAAATATAGCAAGGAATGCTTATGACCTCACTGTTTAAGAACAATTTTTACCAAATGAAATGAACTTAGTTTGTTCAGCCTTTCCTTCACATCTCAAGTTATTCCAGATGCTTTATATTTTCTGTTCTTCTTGGAATCCAGAATTGGACTGGATTTTAGACTCTACAGGAGTCCTAAATAGAACTGAGCAAGCCATTTTTTAGCAAACCATGAACGTGTACACAATATTTCTCAAGCAGTACCATAGGGAACTGTAGCTTCTCTTCTCAAGCATGCTTTGCCAAACAATATATCTGGAGAATGTCAGATAAGGGAAAATTATTGTATATTAACCTGGCTGCATAATTTGACAGCCAGTGGAACACCTTGTTCTGTTTCCACTCTCACAGAGATGGGGTGGGTAAGTATGAGGTGGTGGCTTACTTCTATCTTCAGAGAAGAGGAGGATGTGAAGGAAGATAATAAAACAATGCATAGATTGCTTTTCCAACCAGCATTACTCATTGCTTTATACTGCTGCTGCTTTTTCCCCCTTTGATCTGCACTGGCTACTAATTGCCTACTAGGCACAACTTAAGGTGCTGATGTTCTTCCTAAATGGTTTAGATACTGATTATCTGCGAGATCATTTCTCTCACTATGACTTTGCCTGGTTACTCAGACCAGTGGGAAAGGCCCTTCTGAAGATATCCCTGCTGCCAGGAGTTTATCAGTTATTCGGGAAAGAGCATTCTGTTTTGCCCTTGATAGCCCAGGATTTAAGAATATGGTAAAAACAATGGAATAAATAAAAACCCAGGCTATGCCTGAAAATACTTCTGTGGGCCTCAGCCCAAGAAGCATTTTACAGAAAAGAAACAAAGGGCAAAGAAACAATGGATATTATATAAAGATTTGCTAGTACAGGAAAATGGGAAGCTTAAGATGAAATCAAGAGAACAACTGACTGCAGAGGGATTTAATGTCCAATGGTTTTCATATGCACAATTAAGGAAGATTTAATATAGATAAAAAAGCACCAGGAATAGAATATGATAAAACAGAATTTGAAAATGAATTACATACAAATGATGAACATGTGATTGCTAAAATGTATAAACATTTGCTGAGATTTGAAATGGAAGAACACCAAGATAAAGAATGTATTGTAAAATGGGCCAAGAAGTTTGGCTATAGCATTCAAATGGATCAATGGGAGACAATGTGGTTAAAAATTTTGAAATTCACATTGTCTTTTACAATTTAAAATAGAATTTTATAAAATGATGTATCATTGGTATATGACACCAGAGAAATTGTCTAGGATGTATAAAGATACTTCTAATTACTGTTGGAAATGTGAAAAACATGAACGGACATTTTATCATGCATGGTAGACTTGTGAAAAAGTGGAAAGATATTGGACACAAATATACTGTATAAGGTGATGCAGAGGGTTTTAAAAATTAATATTCAGATGAAATCAGTTTTTTTCTTATTAGGATTTATGGAAAGTCAACTAGAAAAAGCTCATGGATGATTGGTTTTATATATGGTAACTGCAGTGAGGCTATTATGCACAAAGATGGAAGAATACAGAAATATCCATAATGAAAGAATGGATTGTGAAGATGGCAGAGTTTGCAGAAATGGCTAAATTGACTTTTTTGATTAAGGAGGGAACAACAATTACTTTTATAAGAAACTCTCATGGACTTTTCGCTGAAAATGGATAAACTGAATTGGTGATTTCAGGATTTATTGATTAAAAAGGTTTGTTTATGGGAAAAAGGTAACCATGATATGCAATTTGGGAGGGTGGAAATGGTAATTACTATGTTTGTAACTGCTGGAAAGTAGATCAGAAGTCACTTCTTTAGATATCTTTCTTTTTCTCTTGTTATCTTTCAATTTTTCTTTTCTTTTTTTATATTTCTTCCTTTTTTCTTTTTCCTGTTATGTTCCTGTAGTTTTTTAATCTTATGTAAAATTAAAAATTATATTTAAAAAAAAGCATATGGTAAAAACACACCTCTAGAGTACAACCTTCCGACATAGGCATCTGGTGGAAGGAAGGAAGGTTACTAAATATCTGAACAGGCAAAGGAGGACGCAAACAGTTGGAAAGGAGGACAAATGTGGGGAAAGGAGGACATATTAACTGTGTAATTTTCTTGGCATCTGTAACAAAAATTACAGTGAAAAACTGCAAAAAAATGTACTTAGGCCTACATGTATATGACATTTTTTTTATTTATATATATATATTTCAAATTTAGTCACTGCCCATCTTACTCAGATTACTTTTTCCAGCATCAGAAAGACTGGTTTTTCAGTCGCAATATTTTTCCAACATATTTTCATTTTCAAGAATATACTGTTCGCTAGCGATAATACAAAATCGTTGACCACATGCTTTTCAAACTTCACCATAGAAATATATAATGAGTCATGTGATCTACATAGTCCAGTGATCATAGATTTGAAGGGGCTGGATTGAAATCAATTGCTGAAATCAGGAAATAAATAAGGCAAATCTAGGCTGTTGAGTGTCAATGGATGAGGGAAAAAAAGAAGCAGATAATTTACAAGATCACAGTACACAAAAGTTTGAATGACTACTGTTGTGAAGACAGTCCGAAACAAAAACAAGACACTCAAAAAGCCAGACAATATTTGATTTTAAGGCTATGCCTTCCAGACAGAGGACATGAGGACAATAAGGAGGACGTGTCTGGTAACCCTAGGTGGAAGCCACAATGATGTCATAAGCATTATGACACCATAAGCAAACGCTATACATTCTGTAATTTACATGCATCATTTTATGATGACCTCCTGAAGTTTGATGTTACTTACTCCCCACTCCCACCCACAATGCAAAGGGCAATACCTTCCACCCTGGGGCTCTCATGCATCCAGTTTTCTTGCTGCGTATCCATGTAATTTTCCTGGCAACAATACAAAAATGATTTGCCATTGCCTTCTTTCAGTTCAGTCTGAAGTTTCTTCTAGATGGGATGTCATGCCTAAAGAGCTGTTCTGCCTTTATTTCTATTACTTTCACTTTTAGCTTTTTCTTCCCCTTTAATCTTACAAGCAAAGTTGATAGCTTTTGCTCCAAAGAGTCCTGCATTCAAATCTATTGAAAAGTTAGAGTCTTTCTTATTATCACATTAAATAGTGTGGAGCATAGTTTGCAGTATAGGTAGGATAGAAAAGAAAGAAACAGTCCAAGCGGAATCTGTGGGAATGTTGCATACATTGTGAAGTCGGAAAATCTCTTCTACTGGCAGAATAATACTTCCATCAGCACCTGTGCTGAGTTCTGTGGAACAGTTTTATGAAAGATAAAATAAGAGCTTTCCTGGATTCCCTAGGTCATTCTTGAAACTTGAGACTTGAGACTCCAGCTCATAAAAAGCAATGTAGGAGAAAGGGTCAGGATTAATCATTCAAATAAGTGAATATGAAAAGAATCTTCCATAGTAATGTTTCATTTCATCTCCCTCATGTACTTACTTCCTAATATCATTCCATAGTATTATTGTATTATTGCTGCCTCAAATGGCTACATAAAGCTGTTTTTAAGAAACAATGATGTCATGTTTACAAGTAAAGAGAAAACGTTCAAGTTTATAATCATAAAGCAGAATCTCGTGTCCCTGCTGGGGTCTTTTTAAAGTCTTGGTACTGCAGTAAAAATGTCAGTAGCTACAAAAACAAGAAACACAACTCCTACTTTGTAAGAGTGAATTATCTTCATTTTCAAATGCTCAAACAGCCACTTAGAGAGATTTATTGTGCCTAGTGGTTAAGGCACCAGGCTAGAAACCAGGAGACTATGAGTTCTAGGCCTGCCTTAGGCATGAAAGCTGGCTGGGGTACCTTGGGCCAGTCACTCTCTCTCAGCACAACTCGCCCCACAGGGTTGTTGTGGTGGGGAAAATAGGAGGAGGAAGGAGTATTAGGTATGTTTGCCGCCTTGAGTTATTTATAAAAATAATAAAGGCTGGATAAAAAAAATCTAAAAAAAAAAAATCAACCGGAAAGTTCTCCAAACCTCATCAGGTTATAGCTGTGGGGGGAAATTGGAGGAAAGAGAACTATGTACATTGCCTTTAGCTCCTGAATGAAAGGTGGAATATAAATCTAATAACCAAATAAACAATCAAACAAGTGAATCGACCTGGATGGACCTGGACTATGAGTACTCAAGGACACACTATCTCTTACATAGTACACACTGTTTTTGCTTGTGAAGTATTTTGATCTAGTTTCTTGATTGTTTCTGCAGATGGCAGCATCTGAGCTGAGAAGCTAAGCAGAGTTGGATCTGGATTGTTTTGGGTGGAAGATTACTGGGAAGTTGAAAAAAAAAATTGGAAGGAGGCAATGGCAAACCACTTTTCTTGGTCACTCCTGGGCTAGAAGCATATGCATGTTTTACAGAGAAGGCAGTTTTGTCCTAATGTTATCCCTTTGAGCTATCTCAGCTGCTTCTGCATTTTAACACATTTTCACTATCTTTTTAAGCATGCCTGGGTCAGCTTATTCAGAGATGAGCTGTTTCTTGCCATGAAATACGTGGTAGGGTATAAGTTCTAAAACTGGTGTCTGTTCTAATTATGATATATTATCCCCTGAGGAAGAAAAGTTAAACTCACTGATGGATTTAGTCAGATTTCTGTGGTATGAGGTAATTAAACCAGAAGGAATTCTGCCAACTGCAGTATGAGTCTTTTAGAAATAAAAATCCAAAAGGGATTTTATAGATTTTTATGTTTAGCTTTAAGAGTTTTATTTCAGGTCCAAAGCATAGGAATATACTGAAGCAATGCCCTGAAAATATCTTTTAATTAATCACAGTTTGAGAGACTGCTTGAATCTACTAGTCATGTTAAAGCACAAATGCTTTAGCAAATGCTTTAGCAAATGCTTTAGCAAAGCACAAATGCTCTGGTGGTCTCCATATCAATCATTAGTTGCATTATATAATGCAATTATGCAATCATTAGTTGCATAATTCATAACCAAGGTTCTATCAGATGATCAGAGATATCCTGACATCCTTATAATAAATGTTTGGGGAGACTTCAATTCTATGAATATTTATTTAGGAGTAATGCTTTACTGTATTAGCAAGCAGAACTTTCTTCTGAATAAGACTGCATTTAGAAGATTAGACATTTTAAAAATGATAAATACACAATAATGATAAATCAATGAAGGAATAAAAAGCATGAAGAAACTATTGATTCCTAATTTTAGAATACTCTGTACAAAACAAGTACTTTATAGATGACAGTAGTGAAAACTAATAAAGACATGGGATTCTGTGATTATTATTGACTTATTCATATCTATAGAAGAGAATACCCAAAATCATGGACCTCATCAACCTCTGCCTCACTACCTATTTTTAATATGATAGACAAATATACCAACAAATCAGAGGTACACCCATGGGATCACCACTCTCAGGACTCATAGCAGAGATTATAACTGCAGCGTCTAGAAACTATAGCACTTCCATGCATACAACCAAAAGTATGGATCCGGTATGTAGATGACACCTTTGTTACAATAAAAAAGGAACAACTAGGCAAAATACATGAAACTGTCAACAACATCTTCAAAGGAATAAAATTCACTAGAGAGGAAGAAAACAACAGCACCCTAACCTTCCTGGATATCCACATTAGCAGAGGAAATGACGGCAAATCAGAAACACGAGCCTATTGGAAAACAACCCACACTAACCAAGTAGTCCATTATCAAAGTAACAACCCAACTTCCCACAAGAGGAACTGTGTAAGAACATTATTCAAATAAGCGCAAACACACTGCAGCAACCCAGAACAGCAGAAAAAGGAAACAGACCACCTAGACAACATCTTCCAACAAAATAGATTTCCATGCAACTTTATCAAAAAACGCCTGAGCACTCAACCTACTACAATACAACCAACACAAGCTATGAAAAGGATAATACTGTTATACATCAGAAATGTCTCAGAAACAACCAAGAGACTATTACAACCACATGGCATCTCCACAGCACACAAACCAACTAAAGCCCTCCAAAACCTCTTAAGTAAACCAAAAGACCTAGTAGCCCAAGAAGAAAAAACAGGAGTCATCTACAACATACAGTGTAAGAACTGTAACAATGTACACTATGTAGGACAGACAGGCAGAACACTAGCAGAGCACATCCATGAACACCAACTAGCAGTCAGAAGACAGATGAAAACTCCTTAATGTCACAACACATGGACAGACTTAACCATGGTTTCAACTGGGAAACTGTCAGCATCTTAAACCAAGTTAAATCCAAAAATGCAAGGGAATTCCTGGAAGCTTTATATTCTCAATGCCCGGGGAACGCGGGACTGATATTTTATACCTGTTCCAAATTCCAGCTTTTTAGTCTCAACCCCTATACCTGGTCAGCAGACTGTCAGAGGCTCTGGCTTCTGGCTGTTGCTCTTAAATGCCACATTGGTCTCCCTCATCTGCAATTTGATCATGGATGAGAGGGCTGACTTGGCACATATTACCGAAACCTGGCTGGGCCCGGAAGGGGGGGGTTGTCCCTCTCGGAGATGTGACCAGCTGGGTTTCAAGTGTGGCACCAGCCAAGAACCTGGGGCAGGGGTGGTGGTGTGGTGATTGTCATCTGAGAATTGCTTACGGCTTTCAGGGGCACTGCCCCACAGGTCACTGGATGTGAGACTCTGTTCATTAAGTTGGGCTCTAGGGATCAGTTGGGACTGTTGCTATTGTACCAGCCTCCCTGGTGCATGGCAACCTCCCTGCCTGAGCTCCTTGATTCCATATCCAGGTTGGCAGTAGAGTTCCCCAGACTTATGGTCTTGGGGGATTTTAATCTGCCTTCCCTGGGAGTGGGATCTGAGGTGGCTCAGGAGTTCATGGCTACCATGACGGCCATGGGCCTATCCCAGGTCATCCAGAGCCTGACACAAGATAGTGGTCATACACCAGATCTGGTGTTCCTGTCAGAGCAGTGGCTATATGATCTGCAATTGGGGGAGTTGTTGGTGTTCCCCTTGTCATGGTCAGATCATGCCCTGATCACCATGAGATTCTTTGGTGCTACCATCCACTGCAGGGAGGCTGGACCCATTAGATTGGTCCACCCCCGGCAACTGATGGACCCGGGGGGGTTCCAGAGGGAGCTGGGGGCTGTTCCTGCTGGTCTGCTGCATGGTCTATCTGAAGCCTTGATTGCTGCCTGGAATAAAAGAGTGACTGAGGCTTTGGATCAGATCTTGCCTATGTGACCTCTCCCCTCCCATGGATCCTGTCACTCCCCACAGTTTATGGAGGAGCTGAGGGAGATAAAACAAGAGAAGAGATATTTAGAGCATCACTGGTGCTCATCTAAGGACGAACTTGACTGAACACGGGTTAGAGCCGCTATTAAGGCCTACCAAATGGTGGTAAGGTGGCGAAGCAACAGCACTCCTCCGCCCTTATTGCATCCACAGATTGCCACCCCACAGCCCTGTTTCGGGTGATATGGATCCTCTTGGGTACAGGGGGCCTGGGCAACCTTTTGCAGGGTTGTGTGGAGGAATTTGCTCAGCATCTGTTGGATAGAATCGCTCGGATTCATTTGCAGTTGGACGGTGGCTTTGCTGCAGGTCTGTGGGAGATGCCTAGGGTAGAGTCTTGCCTGGTTATCTGGGAATAGTTTGACCTTGTTGGGCCTGATGAAGTAGACAGGATCCTTAGGACTGTGAGCTCAGTCACTTGCTCTTTAGATCTATACCTCTCCTGGCTTGTGAAAGCAGCCCATCGACCATGGTATCCTTCTGGATCGACTCAGAGAATTGGAGGTGGGCAGCACAGTATTGTGCTGGTTCGCCTCCTTTCTCCAGGGTCGGTTCCAGTCAGTGGTGACTGGGGAGGTGGACCTATGTAGGGTGCCACAGGGGTCAGTGCTCTGTTTAACATCTACATGAGACCGCTGGGTGAGCTCATCCATAGCCATGGGATGAAGTATACTGATGATACTCAATTGTATGTCTCCGCCCGTGGTGACTTAAGTGATGCTGTGGACATCCTATCTCAGTGTCTGGAGGCTGTGAGGATCTGGATGGGGAAACAGGCTTCAACTGAACCCTGACAAGACTGAGTGGCTTTGGGTTTTGAGCCCCTCTGCTTCTAGGATTTTACCATCTTTGGTACTGGATGGGGTTACACTGCCCCAAACAGACCCTGTGAGCAATCTGGGGGTCCTCCTGGACTCATGACTCCTGCTCAAAGAGCAGGTGGCAGTCATGGCAAGGAGGGCCTTCACACAACTTTGTATTATGCACCAGTTGCACCCATTCCTAGATCAGAGGGACCTACTCACAGTCAGTCATGCCCTGGTCACCTCCCAGTTAGATTACTGCAATGCACTCTACATGGGGCTGCCCTTGAAGAGTATCCGGAAACTTCAGCTGGTGCAAAATGCAGTGGTGCAAGCAGTTATGTGCGTTTCTAGTAGAACACACATTACACCTGTTTCATGAGCTGCACTGGTTACCAGTTTGTTTCCGGGTCCAATTCAAGGTGCTGGTATTGACCTTTAAAGCCCTTCATGGCATGGGGTTGGGTATCTGAGGGACCACCTCTCCCCAATTTCATCTGCCTGTCCTCCCAGATCCAGCAGAGAGGGCATGTTATGAGTTCTGTCACCTAGGGAGCTACATTTGGCAGGCCCTAGGTGACAGGCCTTTTCTGTTGTGGCACCCACACTGAGGAATCTTCTCCCCCCTGAGGTGAGGCTGGCCTTGTCATTGTTGAGCTTACAGAGGTCTCTTAAGATTTGGTTATGCCAGCAGGCCTGGGAACTCCAGGGGATGGGGGAATTAGTAAGGTGGCTCCCTTATTTTTAATTTCCTTTTATTCTCTGTTTTATTTTGTTTTATATATTTTTAATGTATTTTACTGTTTTTAGCTTTGTTGTACACTGCCCAGAGTCGCCTGTGGTGAGATGGACAGCTATATAAATTGATTAAATAAATAAATAAATATTCAGACAAGGCAGCCATCAACAGGCACATAGAGATAAACATCTACACACTATTCAAAAGAGACAGTAAAAAGGAAACAGAAGACCAGAACATCTCACCAGCAATCATCACCCAGATAAGCAGAGATTAACATCAAGATTAACACCAGACAAACAATCAAGTAGTAAACAATATCCTAATCAAGGAACTATCAGAAGAAAAAAAACAACAACCCCCCCCCCCAAAACAGTGGCAGGGCAAGCTACTATATCAACAGAGAACAAACCCCACTCCATTCTAGCACTGAAGATGTTACCTAGCTGGGTAACAAAACGTTTGCAAGATAACAACCAAGCTCAGAGAACCCCAAGGACTCCACAGTTATTCATATCTGTTTACCTCTGTTGCTAACCTAGCTGGTTTAGTGGAAGTAAATGTAAGACACATGCAGTAAACATGATAGAGACTGGATCTCTCACAAAATGTGAAACTGGGATAACTGACAAACATTAGACTTTTTGCTTTAACTTTTATAAGCCTGTATTGTTTTTTGTTAATGTATCCTTCAGTTAAGAAGCTTATATTAGGCAACCCACATTTATATTCTAGCCATTCTGTGAGGTTATTCCAACCTCTTAGCTCCCCTCATTTCTTAATTTCTGGCTATAGGCCTAGCAACTGCTGTGATTATTTCAGGTATATTAAGGAAGCTGCAATTCTATCACCATTCATGCATCTGGCTTCATACAATAATAACTTTTGTCAAAATAGAATTATAGGAAGGGTTTTCCTGCCTTTTCACCCCAACCCTCCAAATCCCCAATGTAGTACTCTTCCAGAGCATTTGCCTTAAATGACTATAAATGTCAAGAGACTTTACACTTGTGTAATTTTTAGCTTGTAGTCAGCTTGTAACCATAGTAGCTGTGACTGCAAAGCTGTACTGTACAAAAGAGCCCAACTTGACAAGGCAGTTTGGCATACACTAGATAACACAAAAGTGGAGTAGGGAAAGAAAGGGCGATTGATTAACATTCTCCTTTTTCCTTAACATTCCATGGCTACTTGGATGTTAGCAATAGCTTAAAAGATACGTTTACTAATCTGTCATCACTCAATTAAAATAATCTTTTTAAAGAGTACATCAATCAAAAATGTCTATCCAATACCAACTGATTTGGGCACAATAGGGTAAAACAATCTTTTAGATGAAAAAAATGTGTAATCTAATCTTCTGATGTTATTGGACCAGCTCCTCTGAGAGAATAAGGCAGTATTAATTGTATTATTGGCCAGGGATGCAAAACTGGTAATACACTCCATTGCGTGTCCATGTATGGGAATAGCTGGATTACTCTTTTCAACTGTTAAGCATTCAAAGCTTTGAGTCTCTCAGTTTTAAAAATGTAATATATAGATGAAATGAAAAGTTGAAGTCCTAAAAGCTTGGTTAACAACTTTCTGAAGATATGGAATCCAAACTTGGATTTTTCTTTGAAGTAAGTATGAATTGAAGGATTAGATGGGATAATTCTTAAACAAACTCAGAAACTTCTTCATAAGATAACTCTGCTTATAGAAAATAATATACAATCTGTGGAGTCCTTGGGGTTCTCTGAGCTTGGTTCTTTTCTTGCAAACGTTTCACTACTTGGCTAGATAACATCTTCAGTGCTAGAATGGAATGGGGTTTGCTCTCTGTTTATATACTGTGGCATGCCCAACCAGTGTTGGTGGGGGTGGGGGGTTTGTTTTGTTCCCCTGGTAGTTCCTTGATTAGGGTATTGTTTACTGCTTGATTGTGTGCCTGGTGGTAATCTCTGCTTATCTGGGTGATGATTGCTGGTGAGGAGATGTTCTGGTCTTTAGTTTTCTTTTCTATAGTCTCTTTTGAATAGTGTGTAGATTCTGTTTATCTCTAGGTGTCTGTTGATTGCTGTCTGTCTGAATACCAAGCTTCCAAGAATTCTCTTGTATTTTTGGATTTAGCTTGGTCTAAAATGCTGACAGTTTCCCAGTTAAAACTATGGTCCAGTCTGCCATGTGTTGTGAGATTAAGGAGTTTTCATCATGTCTTCTGACTGCTAGCTGTGTTCATGGATGTGCTCTGCCAGCCTTCTGCCTATCTGTCCTACATAATGTTTGTTACAGTCCTTACACTGTATGTTGCAGATGACTCCTGTTTTTTCTTCTTGTGCTACACAACCAACACAAGCTATGAAAAGGATCACACTGCCATACATCAGAAACATCTCAGAAACCACCAACAGACTATTACAACCACATGGCATCTCTGTAACACACAAACCAACTAAAGTCCTCCAAAATATCTTAAGTAAACCAAAAGACCCAGTAGCCCAAGGACTCCACAGTTCAACCCTGAGCTACACATATTCACCTCTACTAATATGCAAACTGTTTCAAGGGCATCTGTAGTTGTAGGTGTGTGAAAATCTGCAAGTTGGTGGGTGTGACATCATGATTCAAGTAGTGCCACTTTTGTGTGTACTCACAAAGCCACCTTATTTTCTTTTTCTTCTCAATTAGTTCTCTTGACTAGGATGCTTGGGTTCTTAGGCTCAGCCACACAAATCCAGTACATAAAAACCTTCTTGCAAACCAACGTTTTTCTTTATTCATGACATGACAGGTTTTATTCCCCCAGCCGTGTGAGGCTAACCATGTACTAAACATTCAGTTTAAACGGATAAATAAATAGTGTTCCCATTTCCATCTCAGCATTTGACTAAGAGAAAGATAGCATGCAGTAAATGTAGAGAATAAGGAAGATGACCTTGATGGAAATATGCAGGAACTGTTACCTAGGCAAAAAGGGCCAAAACATTTTTAAAATCCAGAACAACAAGATAACATTCAGAAGGGACTTAGGCATATACCTCTACTTCACTGGAGGAGGAGGAGGAGGAGGAGGAGGAGGAGGAGGAGGAGGAGGAGGAGGAGGAAAACACAATCAGACTTGCAAGATTCTGTTATTATAGCTAATCTTAATAAAAGTAAGTTTAGCCTTCCTGTTGAATTGATTTCCTGGTATGATCTATCTAATGGGGCTGAGAATGAAGCAGTAAAATACTTTATGACTTAATTGCTCAATCACTCAGATATTAATTCATTCCCTGCATGCAGTAATATAGTTTTGATTATTATTACAGAGGATATGGCTAACTTAAAGTATATATAAATATTTTGAACTAAATTCTTCTTAGAATTAATCAAGGATTTTAGATAAACTTAGCTGGCAATCTCTCATGGTTAACAGAACATTGAGCTTCAGATCCTCTTCTCTCCGACGAAGTTTGTGCCAGGTAGTCTGTCCTCCTCCATCTTCAGTGATCTTCCCTTTACCCAGGAGCCTGCCTATCTTCAGTCACCTCCATTCTGGAACAGGTGATTCTTCAGCAGCCATGACTATCTAAATTCAACTTGGTTTGCCAGTTTCTTCTCTTTCTCCATCTCCATCTCCAAATCTTCAACTTCTTTCCTGCCAGCTCATCAATCATTTCAACCTCTTTTCCCCACACCAAGAATGAGAAACTCTATGTTTACCTGTTTCAGTTCTTATTTTCTCAGACCAGACCAAACAACTTATAAATTGGGGGGATCATTTGACAGGGTGTTAGGTTGTGTTTATTTCTTCATTGTGTCACTCACCCCATTTCATTATTTTATATTTATTGTTCCTTTCCTGTTTTTAATCTCCTGCCCTTATTTTTCCATAGATCACTCCTAACCTATAACTGAATAAACAGTATTTCATTTCTGCCATTTATATGCTGATCAGTTCCAAAATAAGTCTGAATGGCTTACAAATGCCATGGAATTGGTATTAAGATATTGGAGACACTATATACTATTTTACCATTGATTGCTTTATCTTCCAGAAATTTGCCTAACTACTTTTAAAATTGTCCATATTATTGGCTATTACTGGTAAAGAAGTAGTTTCATTTTCTCTATTCTCATTCTCCCATCATTCAGCTTCATTAACTGATCCTAATTTTTTTTACATAACAAAAGAGAGAGAGATCCCCTAGGATGGGAGCAAAAAAAAAAAAAAAGAAAGGGGAGCCATCTTTAAATGATAGGGTAAAGAGGATGTGAGTGAATCGAAACTGGTTCAGTCCGGAAAAGTTAGAGTAGGGAACAGTCCTCCAAAAGAAGATGTCATCTGCCATTGTATAAACTTCTTTTAATCCTAAACACAGGTGTCGGCAGCAGTTTATTGATCTTGAAAGTATAGCGAAAAAAGAGGATGGCCTTGAAGGACAAAAGGAAGATCCACTACCAAGGCAGTGATAAGCTAAAAGAAACCTGAGCCCCAGCCAGAAAGCAATTTGTAAAAACACATCAGACACACACCCCCACCCCCAGTTCTAATAAAGATAAAAAAGGGAGGAAAGATAGTACATTCAGCCTTGCAAGATTCTGTTACTATAGCAGTTCTAATAAAATTAGCTTAGATCTGCATGGTATCTGTTTGTTAGTCTGGTCCACCTGATGGGGTCGACAGAAAGGCATCATACACACACACACACACAGAGAGAGAGAGAGAGACAGAGACAGAGACAGAGACAGAGAGACAGAGACAGAGACAGAGAGATTTATCATTATTAATTCACATATTCCCTCTTGAAAATGAACTCATTCCACTGTACTGTCCTCCTTATCCATGTTTTCCCAGATTAGTGATTGGGGATGGGGTGGAATTCAGAAGTTAATACATACAGTGTATAAATATCCAACCCTAGCTAGGTAGCAACACCTACTTGATTTTGAATGATACTGGAAAGCTAACAAGATCAGACCTGGTTAGTATTTGAATGACAGATCACTAGGAAAACCCAGGGTGTAGGCTGGACTGCGAAGATGAAAAAACATTCTGGAAGAAGACAGTGGAAAACCATTTATGGAATGTGGCTAAATCATCAAGAACTGAGCTCATCTTTGCCTTTAATATAGATGGCCAGGTTTTATAAATACAAGCACCTATGTATTGTCGAAGGCTTTCACGGCTGGAATACGATGGCTGGTGTGGGTCTTCGGGGCTGTGTGGCTGTGTTCTGGAAGTTTCTCTCTGTGCCCAGCTGCTCCTGTCTGTGCTCCTGCTCTCTGAAGATGCCGGTCACAGATGCTGGCGAAACGTTAGGAAACAAAATTTCCAGAACACGGCCTGGAAGACCCACACCAGACAAGCACCTATGTTTGGCTAGATGTCATTTATTAAACTTTGTAGAATTTAACTTTAGGGAACTATTATATTTACTTCTTAAATTAATGTTTTAGAACTCATCTGCTGGATTTGATGACAAATCTGTTTTGAATTCTGAGAACTGCACAGTAAATTATTAACTAAAATTGGAGGGTATCTGGGCTGTTCAGATGCTTTCTGGTATGACTTTAAATCAGATTGGTGTACCTCTTCCTCTGCAATATATTTCATGCTACTGGAATGTATTATACTCTAAAAAGGCCGTACATTTGGGATTATGAAGCTGCCAAAATGTTTTCATGTTTGAGAGCAGACTTCTGTAAAGTAGATCCATTTTTCCCCAATAACTGTTGAAATGAAACCCTCCTGAGTAAGAATGGAATAATTACATAACAGCAAAAACAAAATGACACATAAATCAAAACTCTGCCTAGTGATGTGGGAAGCATGCCAGCTTTCTTCTACATTAAAACAGTTCCCCATTTGCTCAACTGAGTTCCTCTCCTTCCTTTGTTCGCATGAAATTTCATTAGTTTTTTATAAAGATGTTGCTATAGATGATTGGATGGAACACTCCAATCTATACAAGTTGACACAGTTAAGCGGTAAATCTTGAATATAGGAAACCCGACCCATAACTGGATTCTCCAACTAGCCATATTTTTTCTTCACCAATACATTCCTGGATAGCATGACTTTTCTCAGTGCACACACTGAATCTGCCTGTACAGCTGGAGCAGATAAACAAATGGGATTCATTTATACCACGTCATGAAAAACCTGAAAAAACTCTTACTGCTGTTTGTTCTGCAATATAAACCATACAAATACCTGGGCCCAGATATCATCTTCCATTTGTAACTCATCCATCTTTGCTTCAGTTTCAGTTCTTTTAAGAGTGCATCTATAGTACTAAGAACCTGTGTTTGCCCTTTATTTAATCTTTACTTAGACCTATGTTCTCCTCTGCAATTAAAAAAAAATATATTTGGAATGTATTTAATTTTACTCTTTAGTATATATATGCCTTCAAGTCAGTTTTTGACTCCTGGCAACTGCTTGGACAAGTCCCTGCAGTTTTCTTTTCTTTTCTTTTATTGTAATGTTGTAAATCAAATACTCTGGTTTCTCTTCAGATGATACAAATCTTTCGCCTTTTACTAAAGAGTCCCTGCAGTTTTCTTGCCAAGGTTTTTCAGAAGTGGTTTGCCATTGCCTCCTTCCTAGGGCTGAGAGAGAATGACTGGCCCAAGATCACCCAGCTGGCTTTTGTACCTAAGGCAGAAGTAGAATTCACCATCTCCCAGTTTCTAGCTTGATGCCTTAATCACTACACCAAACTGGCGTCTATACACGCACACACACACACTTACATACGGTACATGCACACACACATACACAATAAGTTAATTTTGATGCAAAAACCTTTTATCCAAATCTGTTATCTGCTTAATTTAAAATTTTATTTGCAAAGAGCAAGACTTCTATCAAAACACATACTGTATTTTATATAACTTCTCTGAGGAATTCATGGTAAGTAAATTTAAGATGGTATATAAATGCTGTTTGCTTAGAAAACATTTCCCAAATTCTTTCACAGTGAAAAAAAGTCCAGATTACTCCAAACCAACAAAGAGGATACCTTTCTTTCCAAAATCATTTACTCAAGAATTTTTTCATTACCATAACTGGAGCTGATACATAATTAGTGGTTAAAAACCACTATTACAAAAGAAGAAACTGACAAGCTGTAATGGAAAAACATTTACAGAAAATTCTATAAAGCTTATTTGAGGTGAGAAAAAAGTATTTCTATCATGCTGGTGAACTCTTATTTCATGTGCCTTTTTTTTTTTACAATAGTTTTTATTAAAAGTTCTACATATATAATAAGTACATTAAAAGAAGAAGGTATAATAAATGTGAAAGAGAAAAGAAAGGAAAAAAGAGACAAAGAATAAAGGAGATAGAAAAAAGAAAAAGAACAGAAAAGTACAGAAAACATGAAAAGAAATATAAAGAAATGGCTTCTGATCTTCCTCTCGGCAGTTATACATACAATTCTAATCAAACCTCTCTCTCTAAGATTACTTCATAATTCCCTTCTTTCTTTAACCTATTCTTTCTAATAGTCCAAGCCATGAGTCACAAAATCATGTTCTTTTTTTACGCAAAAAGTCCATAAGGGATTTCCAGTCATTGATGAATGTCAGTAATGACCTTTCTCTAATCAAAGAAATCAGTTTGGCCATCTCAGCAAGTTCTGTCAATTTCACCAACCATTATTCCATGGTGGACAGTGCTGAATCTTTCCATCTTTGTGTATTTAATAATCTCACCACAGTAATCAGATATAGAAATAATCTTCCATGAGTCTTTTCTAACTCCATAAAAGGAAAAGTTCTGGCTCCAATTGAATATTAATCTTTAAAATCCTCTGATCAATGTTCATATTTGAATCCACATTCTTTTAGCTTTTTTACACATCTATCAAGCACGACAGAATGTCCCTTCATGTTGTTCACATTTCCAACATACATTTGGAATGCCTTTATACATTCTAGATAATTTATTTGGTGTCATTCCATGTGATTTTAGCAACTCATGTTCTTTATGGCTTCATTCTGTAGCTTCAGTATGCCTAGGATCATCTGAAAATCTCCATCTTATTTTCATATTTTGCCATAAATACAGTTCAAAACAGGATGGTGCTATTTGATAAATATATCATGGAGGAACTATTTGCATAGTTTTACTTGACTGGCAGTGAGGAATTCATAGACCATGTTTTCCCATGGCATCAAAATGTCCTGTTAACATGTCCTCATGATGACCAAACCGTAGCCTAGTCAGCTTATTGTTTGTGGTTCCTTGTCCTGCAGTTTTCTATATCCCAGAAAATCCATAAATATTCCAGAAAATAATATTCCATATTATTACCAAAAAAATTCCACAATGATTGTTGCTTGCAAGAATAATTTCATGTATAAATCTCCTATCTCCTATAGTCCTATCAAGTCTTCTTTGCAGGTTAAGGAGAAAAAGAATAGCAGTTCAGTGCTTTTTGATTACTAGTGCTCAAAGCCCTACTTTGAACAGCTCCTCATTCCTTATCCAGTGCTTAAATACCCTCCCCAATCTTTTTTCTTCCTTTCCTAGTAGTCCATATTAGTTCTACTCCTTACAGGGACTGTTAAATACCACAGATCAGGAAAGCATTAAGTATTTGATATTGTACCTCTACCAGAGACCCAGTTTGGTCTAGTGGTTAAGGCATCAGGCTAGAAAGCAGGAGACTGTGAGTTCTAGTCCCACCTTAGACACAAAAGCCGGCAGGGTGACTTTGGGCCAGTGAGCCTCTCTCAGTCCATGATATCAGGCTCGGGCAACAAGCCGGTCAGTTAATTCCTGCCGCAACCAATGGATCAAAGAGGGCCCTGCACCAGCATTTAAATCACTCCAGGCCTCCTATAGGAAAGAGTGAGTTATTCTACCCCGCTGCATCCATTATAAGTTTTACAAAATTGTTTGCTTCAATGTCCTAAGAAACATTATCGATTTTTCTATATCTTGTTGAATTACATCCATGGCATGTGTGAATGAGGGGATGTGGTCAATATAACCCTGGTAGTATTCCATAGCACTATAATTTCTAATAGGTCTTCTCCAAGTCTGTATCTTTTCCAAGTACACCACCATCATAGTCTTTGACTATTGAATGGAATTGTTTCTAAACTTCACTATTATGACTTTTAGCATATACTTCTCTACCCTGCTTACACTGCCTGAGAACTCTCTGGGAAATCTACTTTGCATTTTTGCTTTTCTGCATGGTGGATAAAACAGCAGAAACAACTAGAAATTCAACAAAATCACAATAACACATTTACATACCTGGTTCCGTAAATCTCTTTCCAGTTGAATAAAATACATCAGAATTTTTTACCTTCTAACTGTTCATGTGCTACACTTGATGTAGAGGACTGGAGATCCCCCATAACATGCTGGCACTATTCTGTCTCAGTGGCAATGCTGCAAAAAATTGATCATCCAAACCATCTAAAGAAAAAAGAAAAATGACACAATAAAGATCAGATTTGCTGCAGGAACGCTTGAAAGGAACCTGAAATTCTACCAATATTTATTTCTGTGAAAATTGATTACCTTCATAGACTTTCAGATATTGTAAATCGGATATTTCATTCTCCTAAAGGAAAAAAGAAAAAAATCCACAAAAACTAGTTTGCCTCTAACAGGGTTACTTCTAAAAAACAAAACAAAAGGAGTCATAAAATCTTATGTTAGTTACATCCCTTCTCAAAGATTTTCTTAGATGTAAAATAGTACAAGCATCTGAAGAAGGGAGAAAACTTCATATTGAAACAATAATATACACTCCTATTTTATACCTTATGTTGACATCACAAACTAATCACATCAGACCTAAATTCTTAATACCTTTGCAAAACCAGACTCAGGAAGACTGGTTTAGCTAACCCTTGCTTTAATTTGATTAAATTGTATCTGTCTGTTTTACAGTCTGACAAAGGGTTAGCAAAGGAAATAAAACATATCTTATTTTAAATGTAAATATATTTTATTATAAAATTCAATTGGAGAACATTAACATCTTTTTGTAGTTGACAGAAGTAACAATTTGGCATACTAACCTTTTCAAACTAACAAGCCCTTACTTGTTATACTTACACAAGTGTTTTGTGTAAGTCTACTATCATTGTGAGGGTGTCTCACTGCTCAGCTGAAGACCTGTAGTTAAACCTTTTGCACACAGGAGTTTAAATTTTTTTACTATTATTTTCTTTTGGAAAGGCTCAAAATAGGGTTTGGTAGGTATGTTCCCTTTTTTCATTGCCTTCTGGAGGTTTGGAAGATTGTTTTGTTTATGTGTGTCTGTATTTCTGTTTCTAGTTAAGCTTTGCAAGAATATCTGTTTTTAACTTTCAGAAAAGGCAGAAGAGCAGTCTGTAGCTTTAAAAAGTTCTTGTTTCCTGCATTTAATGTGCTGATTTTAAAAACTCAATAAAAATGCAACTGTATTAGGGCTTTATTTTAAAAATGGTCAGAATAGAGTTGCTTCAAAATATAGGTTTCCAATATAGTCAAGCCCTAGAATTACCAGAGGTCAGTGTAATGAATTGGAAAATTATGTTAATCATTAACTTTAAGGTGGGCAAGCAGCTTTCCCTAATAGGATTGGATAACACATCATATCCAGTAGGGTTTGTGACCCTGTGAGATTTGTACCACATAGATTTTGACTGTTTACTTTATGTCACTAATTAAAATTACTGATAAAATCCCATTATTGGCATACACTATAACTACTCACAACAAATACAGTGCCACATTTTGCCAGCAGAAATGGGAAAAAAATAATTTTGAGGCAGAGCCCCTAATGGGTGGTGGCTGCTCTTGTGGTGGGTCAGAGGTGGGTTGAAGATGATATTGTGCATTCATATTACTGTCAAACAGTGGTGGAGCGTTTTCATGTCAGGGCATGTAGGATGTGAGGATGAGTACTATGCCAGGAAGAGTTTCTTCATGGTCAAAATGCAACTACTATTTAAACTTGGTTTTATTCTCCTCCCACGTTATCCTTTTCCTCCTGTGTCAAGAGCAGGGAGTGTCACAGTCTTTATGCCTCTTAGCAACTCAAGAAGCCTTTTTTGGTTACAAAGCACATAAAGAAATGCAATCAATCAATCAATCAGCAAGCTGTGCTTATCCTCCAGATGGACAGTTTTTAATTCTGCTGGCTTGTTGTTTGTATATAGGACCAGTAGAAGAGAATAAATAGGACCTCTTGAACTCACTGATTTAATTTTACTCTGGAGGTTGGCATCCTTAGTTGTTGACTATTAGAAATCTTCATTTCTTTCTTTGGTGGTTCCAGAATTTGGGTGGGTGGGTAGGAGTAAGTTTAGCCTAATACTGAAAGCAAATACTTCCTGAAAAAAATAAACAGCAGAAAAAGTACCTCTTTCAGGCTTGAAATGCTGCTTTGATTCTGCTGGGCTGTTATGAAGTATGACTGCAATAAAGAATGTTGCATTAACTTTAGTTCAAATACCTTTTAAGGCAGAGAAATTTTAAATGCTGACAGATTCTAAAATAAATGTTATGTGCCTGTTTTTCTTGGTTTTAGCTAAGTGACCCTGGGACTTTGAAGATTTTTGAAATGGTCTCAAAAGCTTTAAATGTCTCAAAGAGATTGTTCACATTTATTATTTAATTTTGAAAAGACAGAGAATGATTAAATTTACACATTGTCCTAAGCTGTAGCCTGGTTTTACATTTTTGACTTAATGAGTGTTACCAGCCACTGTGGCTTATTCTTGTTAAAACCTCATAGTTTAGACTAGGTTAATGCTGGCTGGGGAATTTTGGGAGTTGAAGTCCACATATCTTAAAGTTGCCAAGGCTGAGAAACACTGGTTTAAACAATATTCTAAAACCCTTTATAAACAAATATATCAAAGAAGGATAAAGATTTCAAAAGTGGTAGGTTGTCTCTCTGTGCACAAGGAAGTTAGAGTCATGGCCAGTCACATTCTTTCTCCTCTTCCTTGCATAACCCTACCCCATCCTCAGCATTTCCCAATCATTTATATAACCAACCTAAGGAAGTTTCTAAGCTAGCTAGTGAGCAAAGTGTGCTAATATTTCATACTATGTTATAAATTATGGCCACCTATTCACAGCCATGCTATTTCATCATACTAAACACCAGCTAATGCAGTCTTCCCTTGTGTGCTGCCCTCAAAATGTGTGGTACTCTGTACCTCAATTTCCAAATTCATAATTAGCATAGCGTCTACAAGGGACTAGATTGGGGGAGGTTGAACTCAGGAATTGCAGTTCTGAGTTCATTTATGATAACTCTCTCATACTGTTGCCTGAACCCTTCAGAGCAAAAGGAAGCTTGTAAGGGTGATCTTTTCTACCACCAAGGATTCTTCTAAACAAAACATTTCCCATTTAGTAGCCCTGCCTATCGTAGAATTTATGTGGGATCCAGGCGTCATAATTTTCCATTCAATATTGCCTGTGTTTTTTCATCACTTGTTTCCCTCTTTTTTCTTTTCACCCACATATTTAAATATTAATGAGGAAAAATACAGACTAGCTGCACATATGCCTTCTGAAGGATACTACTGACAGCCTAACAACTGGAAGCCCACTAAGGTTTTATAAGGTACTTGCAGGACCTTTCCATAATCTTCAGTGGAACCCAGCCCTTGCTGGGAAGAAAGGAAATGCTCTTAGCATAATGTGAGCAGTCTGAAGATGCTCGGTGATTGTCTTCTCTTTCACCAACCTCATAACCTTGAAAACAAGAAGCATAGAATCACTGCTCTGCCTCAACTGCTGTTAAGTCATGGAAAAATAAAATGGTCTCACCCTACTCTGTGCAAAAATAGCTTTTTACTGTGGTTTCAAAAAAACAAAACAAAAAAACCTGCAGCTGAGCCAGGAATAAATTCACTCCACCCTTGAATAGTGCTAATGTTGCAGGTTCATGGCAGTCCACATCTGGATTAGAACTGGCACAGAAGCATGTGGAAATACTTTTAATACTTCAGTTGCACTGGCTTAGTTAATAATTCATATTTTGAGAATAAAGGGAGGAGACTATCAGGTTTAACTGAAACCTGGTCAAGCTGGGTAATCACAAAAAAAGAGGCTTTTTAATCATGGCACCCTGGCCATATAATGTCCTTCCCAACTGTGATGTCATTTAGCATGATGCTTTTTGTGCTAGCTCTAAATTTCAGAATATCCTAAAGTTTTTCTTATTTTCTTTATCCTGCTTGAAGTTATAGTTTTTTTCTTTAATTTCTGCTCTCTGCTTTCTTTATATACATTACTTTGTTTATGTTTTCTGTTGTTATTATTGTCTCAAACTCTTGAGAGATTTTAATGGAAAAGCACAGGAAAACAAAGCAAAGCAAATATATATTCTAAGGCTGCAGTCATAAATATGCACAATTAACACAGAGGGATTTCTGTGAATACTCGTATTGTTCTATGCATCATATCAACATTTTGGAAGGGTGAGACACACATGAGAGGAAAACGCATGAGAGAGATAAAAAGTAGAACACCTGGGTATAAGCAGTTCTCCATTTCAACAGTGAATAAGATATTTGGTGATGATATATGAAGCATTTTATAAGACATAGCAACAATTGTTGGATCAAAGCTGGTTTCTGTTATTTCCAAAACCTAAGGTAACATTGTGGTCTGGTGTCTGAATACAGACTATTACAAAAATAAGATTGCAATATATTTAGGGCTGTGATAGTACTTCTAATTCTATCTATAGTTTCCAAACCACTAAGATTTGTAGAAACTAGACATAAAGTTTATTACAGTCACACACTGAAGGATAGTTTTGTAACTACAGAAAACTACTGTGCATAGACAGAAAAGAAACACATGACTTGGAATCTGAGGCCAAAAAATAAAACAGCTGAATAACAACAGCCACTCAACAATCCCACAGAAAGAAACCTGAAAACACAAATAAGACCCATTTTGTTTTGAAGACAATTAGGAATAAATTGTTGTTTAGGGTGCCCTTCACTTCTTGCCCATAGCTACAAGATGAAAATAAAAAGGAACCTTAGATGATTGGGGCAATTCTTCTTCCAAAACTAGATTAAGTAGTTATGTTCACCTGACACTTTCTTTTCCAGGCATTTGAAAAGTAGATCATGAAAATCCATAAATAGTCTCAGCATTCCAGTGAAGTTTGCTTTTAACAACATAGAAGAAACAAGCCACTGTAGTTGGAAAAAGGAGGGGAAGGAAAGGAAAAAAATTAAACATAGGCAAAAATGTTTATGAATGGGTTCTGTTTTGGCAAAACAGGCAAGGTTGGCCTGATCTTAATGTCCTCGTTTAGCAACCACAATTGGGACCAGCAACTCGGCCATATAGTGAAATGGTCATGAGTGAAACCATGACTGTGCTTATGATCTTACTTCAGCTTTCCTTTGCTTTACAGACTGGTGAAGGTTGTAAATGTGAGGATTGGTTGTAAAGTTACTTTTTCATCACCATTGTAACTGTGAATGATTGCTAAATGAGGCAGTTGCTAAATGAGAACTACCTGTATTACACAATTTCAAATCCTGGCAAGCAGTTTTCATTACATTTCCCACACTGCTGGGAGACAGCAGCAGAATAGCATCAGACAAAGCAGACTATGGACTGGATGGGAGAGGTAGGGCCTTGCATTGGCCTGAAGTGGACCATAATAGCCTCTCTGACCCCATCTGCTACTGGCCACCTGACTTCACCCTGATGTGGTGAAGCACAACAGGATTTTTTTACAATTATCAGCTGTCTATGGATTCTGTTGGCTTAAGGCAGAAAACACTACTTCAGCACCAGTACAACTAAAGACAACTTAAGCTTTGCACATCTATGAGGGACATGGCCTGGGGACATAGCCAAAAATGATGATACTTTGTATGTGGAGAGGCTTTGCAGGCTTGCCCAACAAATGACCTTTTCTAGTGATCATGATCGATAGTGGACTGAATTAGCTATATAGTGAATATTCAGTCTAATGAAACATACACTGTCTGAGCACCGGTGCATGGAAATGCAACAGCATGCACATAATTATGTGCCAAAGAGCAGGAGAAGATCAAAGTACCAAGAATCAGGACATGAACTTCCCAAGGACAGCTAGATACCTCCTCAAGCTGTCTTCTAAATTATTTTATTTATTTATTTAGTAATCAAATTTATATGACTGCCCATTTACCCAATGAAACACTAAGTGGTGAGAGTTTATTACAATTAATTATTATTATATAATATATTTATATTATTTTATTTATGTTTAGTATTATTTATATTAGAGAAAGAGAGAGTAAATATACTATATTTACTATAGTATTCTATATTTACTATATATAGTAAATATAGTATATTGCTATATATAACAAGATTCCATAACAAGATTAATGAAAATCCAGCTACTTTAGATTACAAAACAGGTGAAAAAAAGGAACTCTATGTGTAAGCTGGATGAAATGTGTGTGCACATGTAATATGTAAGAACTTCTCTATTCTATAAGTAGTTATTTTATTTTCTGCTTTTTACCTGCTACTTCCCTCACTATCTTTTCCATGATAAGATTTTTTTCTGGAATCACAAAGCTACATGACAGCTTTTGGTAATTATCTACTAATTTCGATAATTTCTCTGCTTACGTTAGTTGGGAAAATTGTGTTGATCAGTGATGTTTATCTCTAGTTGACTACACTGGAATTGAAAACTGCATTAAAGGGACAACTGCATTTAAGTTTTTATTCAGTAAACCAATGCCATTGTTGTATTGTGTACTATTGCCTTCTGTGGTGATTGTACCCACCGGGGGGCAAAGTTTCTGCAAGGGTAAGGAAAAAGTTCTCTACGTTTCCCTGTCCCAACAGATGTGTACAAGCAGGAACATGGCCTGAGAATGAGTATAACCATCACCACCACCACCACCCCACAAATGATGGGCATGCTGAACCTGCTGGCTCTGTGATATTGGGGTATGGGTGCTACATGAGAGTGGCTCAGCAGTGGGGTAGAACTAGCTCATGGAGCACCTTCAGGTTATTCTGAGAACACTGGTGTTATGGGAAACATGGTTGAAGAAAATGTATCTACAAACCAAGTGCAACATGAGAACTCTGAGAGGATGGCAGCTGATATCTTTCCCCAGAATGCCTCCTTTACAGAGATCATATGCTTTTTTTTAAAAAAAAAAGATATCTTAATTATTAATTGCTTAGAGATCATATTTCAATGAGTTTATTAATCATATTAACCATTTCATTCTTTTATCTCTCAAGAAAGAAGAATGAGAAGAGTGAAATTATATTTTCTTCAGAGTTCTTCATTCCAAGGTGGATCTACTGGTTGGAACCCTATATTCATAATTTCAAGTATATTATATTACAGCATGATGTACACCATTTCATTAAATTCTATTCCGTAACATTCAACCCAGTCCAGATCTTTTCTGTCTTCCCTTGGATAGGATGATAACTTCCTGTAGTAGCTCCCAGATCTGAGCTGCAAAAATCTGGGCTACTACAAAATGGCAGCCAACTGCCTACTCATGGGTACCAGGATTTCTGCAGCCTAGATGAAGTAGCCCTCACTTGCTGGCCAATAATTTTTTTAGCTGGCCTGGGGAAAGTTATATGTAACAGCCTTACTAAAGCAGTTATGTTATTAATGGCTGAGTGCAGTCTGAATCACACAAGGCTCAACAGACCAACATGCCAAGATAAAATTAGAAATAGTTTAGTTCTCAAGTACCTTTACTGCAGGTATTTGGATGTCTTAATCTAAAGGGTATGTCTTTCCATATACACAATAGCTAATGTTAAAATAGATAGCTTCATAAGAATTACAAGAAAATGCTAAGGTTGGAAGGCAGTTTATAGAAACACTGTATGTTGCATAAGCCATGAATTATATTTCCCACTAAATAAATGAAAGTTATTTTTCTCAATTGCTTCTGTAGTCATTTGCAGAGCTGGCATACTGTAACAAGAAGACAGAAACAAATGGTTCTGTAATGATGTTGCTGTAGAAACGGAACCTGCTATAAGTAATTAACTAAACTACGGCTAGACACGTTTTTCTTTCTTGGAGAGGATAAAACAAACAGGCAGCAAATACATAGAAGAAGCAGCTCATCATATCAACATCACCAGTAAATTATTTTAAGTGAGATTATATTGGAATTTATAGAGAAAAGGATTAGCAAAGCTTGATACATAGGACTATGGAAGTACACACACAAACATAAATGGGCTGAAAGAGTCATAGAAATGGTTTTCAGTTTTTTTTGTTCTTTTGTGAATTCCTTTCAGTACAGACACATTTGCCAAATGTTTTCAGTTAGCTAGTTGGCTAGTTAGTATACATACAAAAATCAGTTAAGTATTGGTAATATGCATCAAGACCAATGTAAAAAGATAATTAAGGGTAAACAACAATTAGCAAAGGACTAATGCATAAGTGGTTATATCTTTTGTATGGTTATGGGTATAGGAATGAATGGATATTTTCCTAATATGGCATTTATACAGGAAATTTATGTACTGTACTTTAACTGAATGAGAAGTAGCTACTTCTAACTGGAGAATAATTAATTTTAAAAGTAATTCATGTCACTAAGTGCAGACCCTATTTGTAGAGCACACACAGAAACAAAGGGATTCACATTACAAAATTGAAAAGCTGATTGGTTAGTATAACCACTGCTAGTATGTGTCCAACAACACAATTTTTAATAGTCCTAAAATGGAGAAAGTTGAGAATGTTAGATTTGCCAAATACATTACAGAGAGAGTTGTTATGGAAATGGAGTGCTGATTTTGCTGTATGACAGATAACATGCTGATAAAAAGGGGGGAGATGGTGAAATGGATAGATAGATCTGGAGGAGGAAAGAGGAGGAGCAGAAAATCCACAGAAACAGAATACATCTTGTTTCACAGTTAAGAGAAACATAAAGGACTTCACTACAAGTTTGGTCACAGAGTTTTACTCCACTATGGAATTAAAGTATTATCTGCCTTCTCCTGAGTCAGCACAAAACAATATTGTCACAAAATTTGCTGTTTTCATTGCAAATCCCCATCCTGCCTCTGTTGTGTCTGTTCTAAGTTACTGCTGAATAGGGTGTCCTGTGTGTGGGATAGATAATATTCTCCTTACATACATGATACTGAAGTGCTTATTAGGCAGAGCAGGCAAACTGAAGCTGCCTGATGACCCTGGAAGGGAAGGAGAGAGATAATAAAAACCAGGTTATTGTCTTTTCTGTGAGGAGAAAGGAGTCAATACATGGGTACAATAAAATAGATTGTTATGTTAGAAGGTGTTAGTTTCAGTAGAAAGGGTGGGCTTGGAGTCTCTTTAAAAGAGCAGAATGTAGAGGTGCCAGGTCAGTCCATAGTAAGGTCAGCCCATGTTGTTATCAGATCCTACATTCCTGCAGTACAGGTCATGTCATAATTTGCACTGCTTTTGTAAGTCCTATATATCATTTCAGAAGATATATAACCTGTAAGCTTGTTGTGGATGCCAATGAAATATCTTTCTCCAGTCGCTTTGGTTCCTCATTTCAGTGGGCATTTTCCCTACAACACCTGATTTGTGATTTTTTTGTGTGCCTTCAAGTCATTCTTGACTCCTGGCCACTGCCTGAACAAGTCCCTGTAGTTTTCTTGGCAAGAAGTGGTTTGCCATTGCCTGCTTCCTAGGGCTGAGACAGTGACTGGCCCAAGGTGGATAAGGTGGGACTAGAAATCACAGGCTCCCAGTTTCTAGCCTGGTGCTTTAACCTCTACACCAAACTGGGTCTCTTGTGAATTACAGGCAGGGAGATTTGTTTTGTTTTTTCTTCTGCTTTGCTGCTCTCGTCCAACATCAGTGAAGCATGAATGGGATGGGGTTTAACTTGGGGACTGTGTGGAGTAGGCTGGCTTGTCTGCCCTTAAGATAATGTGATTTAGAGAAACATATGAGAAGATATCCACACTGAAATATTTCAGAGAGAAAGGAGGCACAGCTTGCCATGTCTGTGCAACTAGCTAAGTTCTGCAGAGCAGGAGACAAGTGACCCTGACAAGCTGTTGGGAAATTTCAGTAAATGGTAGATGGAGAAAGTGACTAATTACAGGAAAACTTGCAATAAAAGCCAGGTTTGACATCTCTTACCATTTTAAGGCACTGCAATAAGGAAAAGCTGGCCTGTTAAAAAGCCCCTAACTTACTTAATGTCCAGGTGGTTAGAACATAAAACAGTTTCTGGTTCTAAGCAAATAATTATTTCACATTAAGGACAAGAGATGGGTGGATTCCCATCTTTCTCTCCCACTTTCCCAACAAGCATCACCAGTCATTGGGAAAATAACTACAAATCACTCTAATTAATGTGGGTTTAGTCATCTGTCAAAACTCAATCTGATTGTGATCAAGTATTGTGTGTGAATTCATTCAAGGGAATAAGCTGATACCCAGGCACATTTTGGACACACGTTTAGCGCTATCCCAGAAAAACAATAAACCCATTCAAAAGGAGCCTGGATAAAAACTGACAGGCAAGGGCCTTGAGAAAGAGCCAGTTCTCCCTCTCCTCTTCATCTTGTGATAATGCCAGTGCCATTATTGGTCAGCTGCTGCCTAGGCTGAGCCAGAGAGCGACTCAGATATTTGGCAGATACAGAGAGAAGAAAGAACAAGATTCTCCTGATGCCCAAACAAACTGGTCCTGGAAGACAATGTCTAGGGGCCATGCAAACACCAGGCTAAAATGACCAATAGGAACTGGACTGATTCTAGCCCTTAGCAGGATCACTTGACTGATGAAGAATGTCAGATTGGATCACAGTAAAGCTGCTGAAACCTGATGGCTGTTTAAGGGGGAAAACACCACTTTAACATTGAAACTACTAAGGGCTACTTAAGACAGCTTCAGATATCTGAGGATGAGATAAAGGCAACATCATGAGAACATGATGGGGGAAAAAACTCCCAGGGCATGTGAGTGCTGTCTTAGGTGCAAGTTGGGAAACACTTTGACATTACAATTTCAACATTTCTGAAATTGCAGCCTAAATTATGCTGGGGCTATTCTACTATTTTCACAATCTCCCATGTATTTATGTCCTCCCTGAACTTTGATATTCCTTGTTTTTAATAGACTTCCATGCAGCAAATATTGTATAACAGCACCCACAATAGAAATACCTTGCTGGATCAGACTAAGAAAATGTTATCAGTTCCAGGATTCTGTTTCCAAACAGGGACAAGTGCTCCTGGAAGTTTTAAAAATGATGACTACTGTAGTCCCAGACATACGCCATAAGAGATACCTCCTTAAGCTCAAAACTCTCTATGCATCAAAACTGCTTTTTTACTCATGTATACACATTACTAGGAAAAAGAAAATGCTGAAAGAGGACAAAAAATAAAACTATGCATTACGACAGTACATGGAATGCCCAACTCTCGGCCAAATCTTTAGATTCAAATTCCGGAGTATTGTTTAGGGAATTCAAAGTTCCACTTACCCATTATTTAGAATGAGGAAAATATAAATTAATGCCTGTAACTTTTTTGTTATTACCAGTATTGGATTAAATCTTCAAAGAATTAGAAGTGGGTGAAATTTCATAGGATTTTTTTCTGACATCTTTGAATTACCCACTTTAAAAATCTGATTCTTTTTGTTTTGATATACAAAAAGAGGGGGAAAAAAGATTCTGGGGAAATAGAATTTACAGTGTGGAATATCTGTGGCAAGTTTCAAACAGATTGATTGGGGGCAGGCTGTGCAAAGGGAAGAGTGTGTAGCAAGAAATGATAATGTCTCATCATGAATGGATTGGAACTGACCGTCAGGAGAGAGTGGGAACAAACATAAAGCACAAACTCATTGTCTTTTCATAAAGAAATATATTCCTTAATAATAAGGCCACAAATTCTAAGGATGAGAAATAGGAAATAAATGATAGACCTTCTCAAATTTTGTCTACAATGGTATAACTGGACCACTGTCACCACCCCTGTAATCTGATCATAAAGATTGTTTTGATTTAAGGACAGAAGTGTCAGCCACTGGACTCATCATCAGAGACCTGCCGATGTGCCTCCTTCCCATCAGCCTGGAAACTGCTGCCTCCACAGCTTTCCTTTAATTGCAACTTAGGAAGGAGTGTTGATGCCCTCACTGCTGGCCTCGTTTCTGAGGCATGGTTTACATCAGGACATAATTGGCTCAGGGAGGGACTGCAGTGAATCTCCTTGATAATGGCTCATCATCTGGGTGCATAGCTTTCTCTGCTTCCAGGCTACCTTAACACCTTGATACTGCCTGTTTCCTCCATTCATTCTTCCAGCATGCCATCTGGTGAGAAAGTCCCTCACTAGCTTGCCTGATGTCCTCTTCACTTGGCCCCAACAAAAGCTGGCTTGTATGGGGGCACTGCTTGGGATGGGACAGGCAGGAACAAGCTTGATGCTGAACTAATCTTCCTCTCTCCTAGTGTCCCCCCACCTCTGAAAATAACCAGAGCTGACTTGGCAAGGAGCTTCCCAAAGGAACATTAACTTCAAGGAAGGTTTTTTATAAAGTCATGATTCTCTGGACCTAAAGAAACAAGCAAAAAGAGAGAGAGAGAGAGAAAAAAAGGAAAATGCTGGGCAAGGATCTCTTCTTACTGGCAGCCAAAATAGAAACTGCCATGGAGGCACTGTGGGAAGCCTAAAGTCTTACAAGTGTTCCTATCTTCTAAGTTTACATTATTTAGTTCTCTTGGATATTTTGAAAAATTGTGGGTTTAAAATATCAGGTGTCTCAGCTGAAGGCTTACAGAAGCTCTTGGTGAAGTCAGTCACTGCAATATAGTTGAGGGGGAAAACAACAGCTCCTTTCTATATATTGCAGTAGTGGAATAAATTTATGATTTGAATTTAGAAAACTCTGCCTGTTTCTGATTAAGAAATGAATGCAATGATAGTGACATTCTAACAAGCAAGAAACTGAAAACTACCTCCCCTCCCATTCCTCAAACAAGCAACAGCAAAAATGTGCATTTATCCAATGCTGTAACTCTTTTTGGATCAGGGGAGAAAAGCCACTGCAAGCCATTTCTTGCCAAGGTAAAAGAAAAAGATCAATGAGGAAAAAGAATATAAACACATCAAGAAAGGAGAATTCAGTTACAGTCTTGCAACAGGATATTAAGAGTTTTTTCTGCTCCTGCACACAAATTATTGCTCTTCCTTCAAATATACTTTTTACATTATTCTTTTTTCTTTAAAAAGATAACAGATGGCAGTATCAACATTCAAATGTGTAATGGACGATGATTCCTCTTTTCCCTGTCCTGGGATGAGCTATATGCTGCGGGGTGTAAGGGAAGAATCATGTAACTTAATGCATAGTAGCTTTTTGAACATTTGTCTTCTGTTATACAGAGAGCTCATAAAGTGTTCGTGCAGTTTTAATTTTTAATAACTTCACCTCTATATGATATAAACAAACTATAAAATGAAACAGAGGGAAAATTTATTTAAGATTTAGCCTATTTGTTTGTCGGAATGTTAATTTTCAACATATCCACTATCATTTTGGTTACAGGGAGTATCATGATTTTGAAGTTCTCTGAACATGTTCTGCAGTTGTGTCTGACTTACAGCAATCAAATTTGTTATTCTATTATTTTATTCAATATCCAGTTAATCAAGTTCTCTTTCTATTCCATTTTATATATTATTAATATCTTATATAGAAATGATTAAAAATTAAAACTACACAAGGATTTTATTGAGTCTGTGTATAACCCTGATGTTGAATCATTGCAAGCCTGCTAGCAGTATCCTTTTTTTGAATACTGACTGATTATGTGCCATCAAGCAGGTGTTGACTCTTCGTGACCACATAGATAGATTTTCTCCATGATAATCTGTCCCAAACTGGTCTTTCGGGTCTTCTAATGGTGCACCCATCCTCACTGTAACCAAGTCCATTGACCTTGCTGCTGGTCATCCTCTTCTCCTCTTTCCTTCCATCTTGTCCATCATTAAAGCCTTCTTCAGAGAAGTGGGCTTTCACATAATGTGTCTGAAGTATGATAATTTGAGCCTGGTCATTTGTGTCTCGAATAAAAACTCTGAGTTGACTTGTTCAATGATCCATTGGTTTGTTTCTTGGTGTCCGTGGTATTCTCAGAGGTTTTCTTCAATACCAAAGTTCAAAAGCATCAATACACTTCCTATCCTGCTTCTTCAAAGTCCAGCTTTCATTTGGATACTGAGTGATGTTATATTAAAACAAAATGTCAGTGTTTTATTAAATTTCAACTGCATACCTGGGGCGGGGGGGGGGCAAGGGTAAGACCACTGATTAGAGAGGGTCTCATCTCAAAATAAACATGTGCTTCATGTTGCTTCAAATTCAAATATAAAATGATTTGTTACCTACATTCTATGTTACCTATTTCTATTTCCCAAGTAATGCTTTATAGTATGACTTTACAAGCTTGAGGAAAATGGTCCCTAGAGAAAATAAATTCAACACCATTTGTATTGCCAACAAACTTCACAATTCACACTAGTTCTTCCAAAACATAAGGGATACTGTGGAAGGATTGAGACTTTACTGTTCTGCCTTCAACATATCTTAACTTCTGCATTTGTTCAGGCACTGAATATATCTAATCTGCAAAGAATTTGAGCACACATTATCATCACAAAAGCTTCTACAGATCCACTTCAGCAGAAATACAGAAACTTAACCTAAAGAAAGGTACACATAAATAAAATGCAGGAAGTGCAGGTTATAATTACTTACTACTGGTGACAATTATTGGATGTTATACTGACATTCTTATGTTGGTGAGCTAAGCTGATTATTCTGGCTTGCTTCACCCAGCTTGGTAAATATAATGTTGCTTATTTGATTTTGTCATGAATCCATATTTTATTGCTTAGGTTTATGTAAGAACCAGAGTCTTATAGTTTGCTCAACAAACAGTAGTTAAAACTGGCTGAGCATGATTTGTGAATTCAGAGTTTTTTTTCTGTTTAATGTAGTAGAAATGAACTTCTTGATGAATTCTAATTCAACTGTTTCATGAGTTATTTCATTGTTCTGATTTCATCTCTGATATGAAACCCTTATAATGAATTGACGAGATCAAATACATATATTTTTAAAAAAGAATAGGTGGAAACACCAAGTAAACAAAATTGCACAGAGGAATCGAAAAGCTAATGTAAGGCTAGAGTTTCCTGGCTTTAGATCTAGATGGTAGAAGACTGTCAAGAGAAATTGTAGTCTTACTGAGAAAGACTACACTATATTGAATTTGACATTCCACCTACAAACAATCAATTCATGAGAAGAGACTGAAATATCTGAAATATCATTGAAATGAAGCATTTTTATTCAACTTTGCTGTATTGATTTTGGTGAATTATAGTCTACTAAGACTAGACTTATACAAATTGTGCTAAACTACTGTTTAATCATGTCTTATTGAATAAGTTGACCTGGCAGGATTCATACCACACACTATACCATAAAAATCATTTTAAAATCTGAAAGGTGAGTTTGCACAATACACTATACCAGAAAGTAATCAAACTATCTTATAGATTACTCTGTTGTAAATGATATCTTCTTCTAAATGATATCTTTCTTCCCTAACTTGTCCATCTCTATACTAACAAAGTAGAAGTTCTAACAAATGACTAAACCCAGAGGTCCAACTATCTGTCAAAACCATTGCAACCCCAGCAGTGCTATGATTTGTGGATGACTTTCCATGGTGATATTGAGAAAGAGAGAAGGAGGGGGAAAGTAGCCAAGCCAAAGCAATCCATCAGTCCTTGTACTTAGCTCATCACGCAAGCGTTTGCCAGAAGAGGCAACTGGGATTGACAATAGGGATAGCAATATCTTTCCTGTTTTGTTTTCTGCTAACTCACATATGGGTAAAAGAACACTGGGAAAATCCTTGAACCAGCATCATTACTTAGCTTCCTAGTTTGATTTTTTCCATCTTATATAAATATTGTACCCCTTCCCCAAAACAGCATATCACATGTAAAACTGCCTGTAATGTCTGTCATAAAATTAGTCAAAAGGAACGCGAATACATCATCACAATATAATGTCCATAGAAAAGTCATCCATAATGGCATTATTTTAATGCAATATAACATCCATACAGGTCTACCCTAGAGAAAATTATAGAAAAAAAAATTGTAACTCAGCCTATGATTCAGTGACAACAACTCTCCTAGCTCTTTTTGATGTAAGTCTGCCTTTGTTCAGTTTCTTACCACTAACCTTTGGCTCAACCTTTTAAAAAAATTCCTCTGCCTCCTTAAATTCAGAGTTCATCTCTTACTTATCTGTCAAGGTGCCAAACTAAACATATTTAATTCTTTTAATCACCTCTCATAAGTCAGTCCTCTAATCTAATTACTTGTTTTAACTGTTTACAAAAGAAGCCAAATCCTTGTTTTTAAACCACTCTGACTGCAGGCATCTTTAAGTGTGCTCCAAAGTTTATTGCATAATTATCATTTAGCTGAGTTCCCTGACATGTTATACATGTGCATTGTGAAATGTTATGGTCACTACTATAAACATAGATTGTGTATGTCACATTTTCATAGGCCTAAAGATAAGAGGTAGGCCTACATGATTTCACAAGATTCTGCACAAATCTCAGTATTAGTTTACAGGCCAAGACCACAAAGGCCAGGACTGTTTCCTGTTTTAGCAGGAAGCGTCATCCTTTTGCTTCTTTGTCTCATGCTGAAAGAAGAGGAAATGTTATCAGTCACTTGGGATTTCCTTTCCAAAGGGGTTAGAGAAAGCTATCTCTGTCATGCAGAAGATTGTAATTCAATCCTTTGACCATGATAACTTTGTTAGTGAGCATGAAAGACAATGTGTACATTAAAAAAAAAAATCAACAATAGTATGTTTTTCCAGGACCATTAAAAAAAAAAAAAGAATCTATAGTTGGGTAATGTCAAAATGACATGAAAGAGATTGCCAGAATACTTTTTTGGACAATAATAGTTAAAAAAAAGTGGGAGAAAGAACAGAAATTTCCTAAAATTAAGCTTGTTGATGTAACCTTGAAATCTGCTGCTTAAAGTCCAAGATGGAGGTTCTAGACAGAATGCATTGAAGCCTTTCTTCACACGCCTCTAACCATGATATGAACATACTTGGCAACCTACTGTACTTTGCTGTGTCCCCATGAGGTGCCTTAACCGTTATCCTCTGCCCACAAGTGAAACAGGCTTAAGTCATCCTGATCTGTCCTGTTTTTAAAGTAGTGTTTTGTCCTTCAAGCTGGTAGATGTTAGCCAACTATTCTGTTAGTGGTACATTCAGGGGATCTCTAGGGAAAGGGAAGTGCCCAGTCCCTATTGGCCACTTCAAACTGGTGTGGGCATGCCCCACTCCATCTCAGGCACTCTCTCCTGCCCTCATGTTTTCTCCCTCCAGGTAGAATTAGCTGTCAAGGTACAACAGCCCCCATTATGGAAAATCCTCTGAAGGCTATAAAATCACTGCTCTGTCGGTGTGAATACTTGGAAACAATCTTTTGGGTGATTATATGAATTTCCTATTATGACTCCACAAGTGATTAATATCCTTTACTTCTTGGAGATTATCTGATCTCTCTACCTCTCAGTTCACACAACTTTTCACATTCAGACAAGTGTTGTTGGAAATAAACCAACAGACATCCTGCCAGACTTAATCTGCTTGCATTCTTTTGGTTTGTAGAGCACAAAAATGTGACAGAGAGGCCTTCCAGGTTACTCTTTTATCACACCAACAGAACTTCACATTTATATAGATTTTTTTTGATTGACCTAACTAGTCCAGCAATGTATAATGTACAATGTACAAAAACTCAGTATCTGTGCATTCCTCCTCTTAAATGTTTCCTGCTTGAATTAGCCAATTTCCTCCCTTTGAAGCTCACCACATTTCAAACATCTTGATATTCATAACACATAACAGTCTTTGCTGCTGGTTTTTCTATTACATTTTTTGAGAGAGTGCTTTCTCAACTCTTTTCTGAGTGTCCAGTTTTTTCTATGCCTCCACTAAGTCCTTGTCATACCCTTTCTGTCTGATCCAGAGTTCATGTACCAGAGGAAAGACAATAAAAATGTCTTTGCAGAATTTCTTCTGGAGTAGGAATGGATAATTGCTTTGGCTTTTCCCCACCCAAGAAGCCTCATGATGCCGCATGAGTCATAAGGGAGGCACCAGTCTCTGATCAATGCAGCTCCTGTACGTGAAAAAGGCTATACATAAATTTTGAAAGTTGCAGGCATCAACTGTGGTGACTGACACCAGTTTAAATGGTTTTAAAAGAAGACAGACAATTTACTGTATAGAGGACTAAGTAGCTGTTAGCTCTGAATTAGCATACCATAAGCACCAGTTCAGCTCCTGGTGACTTTTCTTGGCAATAGTATGGAAGTAGTTTGCCACTGTCTTCTTTCAATATATCTTTTCAGCTTCCAGCCTTGGGATTTCTTAGTGGTCTTCCCTCTGAGTACTAATCATATCCACCAGTTGTAGACATTGCTAGGGAATAACTTTCGTTGAATCTATAATGTCATTTGTTTTAATCTTAGCATGGTGACTAAACCTCCCTATTGTGTTGAAACCACCCACAGTTTAACAATCCTGATTTAGCATATACTGGAATACAGAGAAAGGACTATACTTCTGCGTCTAAGAATTAGAAGTTTTCTGCAGTGTGTAAACCAGCTGGAAACGAAACTAGCTTAAGAAATCTGTTTCCAGATTTCAGCCCCTTCCTCTGCTTTGGCCAGAGGATGTCCTGAAGCTCTGTCTGGGGCATATTTACCATGGCTTTACCTCCTGGAGTGGTAAAGAAAGAGGAGGAAGAGGAAGGCTACACCACAGTTTGCCCTTTTTCCTAAGCTAGAAAGGGAAAGTGGCAGAAGTCTCATCAATTTCACCCAGTTAAAAGAAAAAAGAAAACAGGCCCACCATTTCAGTGAACTTGTAAACAAACAAACAAGCAAAAATCTCAGCTTTTCACCATTCAGTTGGTGAACTTGGAAAGACAAATAGTCATGGAGGCCAGGGAGCAGTAACTGGAAGGGAGGTGGTATTCCTGCCCCAGTAGTACACAATAACCAATAGCAGTGGAGGCGTTATCTTACAATAAAGTGAAGTGGGGCACGTGAAACAGACGGCATTACTTGAAGTAGCACATGTCGGAAAACACTATTTTTGATGTGTAGCAAAAAAAGGTGGGCAAAGATTCCTTTCTCTGCCTTTCTTAGGGGAACTTAGGGTGGTAGAGGACAATGCTGTGCATTGCTGCCCTTGAAAAATGGTCAGTGGCTTGTACTTGTGCTGGAGTCAGTATATGGCCATGTCCACAAAGTCAGCAGCAGTTGATTCAACTCAAGAGAAAAAGAAGCTTAAGTATGTATAGTACTGCAGCTTCCCCTTTCTGCTATAAACATATATGGTAGGTGTGTTCAGCCTGCTTCATGGACTAGAAGAGAAAACCAAGGTCAGCATGGGCCAGGGTATGTGTGCTAAATGTCACATTTTTAATCCAGAATGCTTAATTTTGGGCTCTATTATGTCTTTCATTGATTGTTACCTTGCAGTAGTGAAGCTGCTTGTACAGTGCTGCTATGAGCTATAGCCTTGAAAATGTACCCTCCCAGAAGGGCAGATCAGAGAAGAAGGTCAAATTAAATACAATCCATGGGAGAAATAAATGGCAACTCATTTCAGCATACAGTGAGGAAACCAAATAAACATTTACAACCAGAACAATGTCAATATGATACAGGAATGAGCCCTCTAGATAAGAATGTATCTAATGAGCTACTGAGGAAGAGCAGAGGCCAAATACAAGTAGTAGTTGTTGTTGTTGTTTAGTCGTTAAGTCGTGTCCGACTCTTCGTGACCCCATGAACCATATTGCGCCAGGCCTTCCTGTCCTTCACTGCCTCCCTGAGTTTGCTCAGTTTCATGCTCATTGCTTCAGTGATGCTATCTAACCATCTCATCCTCTGCTGTCCTCTTCTCCTTTTGCCTTCAATCTTTCCCAGCATTAGGGTCTTCTCCAAAGAGATCTCTCTTCGCATTAGGTGACCAAAATATCTGAGCTTGAGCTTCATTATTGATCCTTCCAATGAGCAATCAGGGTTGATTTCCTTTAAGATTGACTGGTTTGACCTCCTAGCAGTCCAGGGGACTCTCAAGAGTCTTCTCCAGCACCACAGTTCAAAGGCATCAATTCTTCGGCGCTCGGCCTTTTTTATGGTCCAGCTCTCACACCCATACATTACTACTGGAAAAACCATAGCTTTGACTATGCGGATCTTTGTCGGCAAGGTGACGTCTCTGCTTTTTAATATGCTATCTAGGCTTGCCATAGCTTTCCTCCCAAGGAGCAAGCGTCTTTTAATTTCATGGCTGCAGTCTCCGTCTGCGGTGATCTTGGAGCCCAAATAAATGAAGTCTGTTACTGCTTCCATTTCTACCCCTTCTATTTGCCAGGAATTGATGGGTCCAGATGCCATGATCTTAGTTTTTTTATTGTTGAGTTTCAAGCCAGCTTTTGCACTCTCCTCTTTCACCCTCATCAAGAGGCTCTTTAGTTCTTCTTCACTTTCTGCCATTAGGGTGGTATCGTCCGCATATCTGAGGTTGTTGATGATTCTCCCTGCAATCTTAATTCCGGCTTGTGATTCTTCCAGCCTGGCATTTCTCATGATGTACTCTGCATATAGGTTAAATAAGCAGGGTGACAGTATACAGCCTTGTCATACACCTTTCCCTATTTTGAACCAATCGGTTGTTCCATGACCGGTTCTAACTGTTGCTTCTTGGCCCGCATACAGATTTCTCAGGAGACAGGTAAGGTGGTCTGGTACTCCCATCTCTTTAAGAATTTGCCACATTTTGTTGTGATCCACACAATCAAAGGCTTTTGCATAGTCAATGAAGCAGAAGTAGATATTTTTCTGGAACTCTTGTGCTTTCTCCATGATCCAGCGAATGTTGGCGATTTGATCTCTAGTTCCTCTGCCTCTTTGAAACCCAGCTTGTACATCCAGTAGTTCTCGGTTCATGTATTGCTGAAGCCTAGCTTGTAGGATTTTGAGCATAATCTTGCTAGCATATGAAATGAGTGCAATTGTGCGATAGTTTGAGCATTCTTTGGCGTTGCCCTTCTTTGGAATTGGAACATAAACTGACCTTTTCCAATCCCGTGGCCACTGTTGCGTTTTCCAAACTTGCTGGCATATTGAGTGCAGCACTTTAACACCATCGTCTTTTAGTATTTTAAATAACTCAGCTGGAATACTGTCATCTCCACTAGCTTTGTTGTTAGCAATACTTCCTAAGGCCCACTTGACTTCATTCTCTAGGATGTCTGGCTCAAGGTCAGTGATCACACCAGCGTGGACATCAGGGACATTAAGATCTTTCTTGTATAGTTCTTCTGTGTATTCTTGCCACCTCTTCTTAATCTCTTCTGCTTCTGTTAGATCCCTGCCTTTTTTGTCCTTTATCATGCCCATCTTTGCACTAAACGTTCCTTTCATATCTCCAATTTTCTTGTAGAGATCTCTAGTTTTCCCCCACCACAATAGGTTTTCCTCGATTTCTTTGCATTGTTCATTTAAGAAGGCCTTCTTATCTCTCCTTGCTATTCTCTGGAAATCTGCATTCAGTGGCTTATATCTTTCCCTTTCACCCTTGCTTTTCGCATTCCTTCTTTCCACAGCTATTTGTAAAGCCTCATCAGACAGCCATTTTGCTTTCTTGCATTTCTTTTTCTTTGGGATGGTTTTAGTTGCTGCCTCCTGTACAATGTTACGGACCTCCGTCCATAGTTCTTCAGGCACTCTGTCTACCAAATCTAATCCTCTAAATCTATTCATCACCTTCACTGTGTACTCACAAGGAATATGATCTAAGTCATACCTGAGTGGTCTAGTGGTTTTCCCTACATTCTTCAATTTAAGCCTAAATTTTGCAGTAAGAAGCTCATGATCTGAGCCACAGTCAGCTCCTGGTCTTGTTTTTGCTGTCTGTATAGAGCTTCTCCATCTTTGGCTGCAAAGTATATAATCAATCTGGTTTCGGTATTGACCATCTGGTGATGTCCATGTGTAGAGTCGTCTCTTGTGTTGTTGGAAATACAAGTAGTACTAATGCTTATTTTATTTTATTTTATTTTATTATCAACTTATGTGGCCACCCATCTCACAAATGTGAGCCTGGGTGGCTAACTACACATGGAAACAGTAACAATCAATATTAACAAAGAGTAAAACACTGCAATGGTCACCGAGGGTAAACTCAGACAAAAGAATCAGCAAAAACATCTCAACAGGCTGTCTAACCACCCGACCCCAGGCCCTGGAGTACATCCAGGTCTTCAATGCTTTACAAAAGTATTTATGATATCGATGGGTGGATGAAAGGTGAAAGGATGTCCAGCCGTTAATGTCGCAGAGGCAAAGGGAAAGTTTGGGGCTGCAAAGAAATGTATGCCATTGGCACTTGGAATGTCAAAATTGTGAACAAAGGCAAACTTGATGTCAAGAAAAAATGTAAGGTCTAGCACTATCATTCTGGGAATAGGCAAACTGAAATGGACTACTTCATTTCAGAAAAGCAGCTACTACAAACAAGAAAATAATAGAAGAAATTGAGCAACCAACATTATAGCTTCTGTTAATAGGGTGCCAAAATCAGTGCTCGGATACAACCTAAACGCGACAGAATGATCTCAGTTTCAGTCCACGGAAAGGCAATCAATATTACAGTAATCCAAGTCTATGTTCTAACCATAGGTGCAGAGAAAGGAGAAGGTGAACAGGTCAATGACAATTTGCAACACTTGTGGACACAGCACCAGAAATAGATGTCCTACTAATTTTAGGAGACTGGAATGCTACACTTGTTAAATGGAACATATGTCTGTAGTGCACAAAATGAAGAAAGAGAAATACTAATACAATTCTGCCAAAACAAAAATTTAAAAAATGAATGTTTATATCAAAGACCTTCTTCCAACAACCTAGAAGATGATCTACATATGGACATCACTGGACTGACAACACAAAAATCAAACTGTCTGTTTACTCTGCAAGCAAAGATGAAGAAGCTCTATTCAGGCAGAGGAAGAAGGAAAGAAAAAAGGAGGGAGGGAGGGAGGGAGGGAGGGAGGGAGGGAGGAAAGAGACTTGATGCTGACATGCAACTCAAATTCTCTTTGCAAAATCCCAGCTTAAAGAAAGCAAAATCATTAGGCCAATTGCAACCTCAGCAATATTCCACATGGTTATGCATGAAAGGTAAAGAAAACATTTAAGGAATTATGTCTCATAAATTATGTCTGAAGAACTCAGGACTTAAATTTGTGATATCATTAAAGAGGAAGCAAACAAAAATACCCCAGAAAGCAAAAGAAGGTGAAATGGTTGTCTGCTAATACATTGAAAGTAGCTGAAGAAAGATGGAAAGCAAAGGACAACAGAGGTAGAAGACAAAATATTGCAATTGCCTCACTAAATGCTGAGTTTCAGAAAAGAGTAAGAGGAATAGTATATAAATAAGCAATGGAAATAAATTAAGGATGACAATCAAATGGAAAGAACAAGAGATATATTTAAGAAAATTACAAAAATCAAGGGATATTTTTATGTGAAGCTGGACATGATAAAAGATAAAACAGGCAAAGGTATTCTGGAGAAAGAAGATATAAAAGAAGAGATAGCACAAATAGATGGAAGAACTACACAAGAAGATCCCAAAATTAATTATACGGTATATATGACAGTTTGGTCCATTGAACTAGAGTAAGAGAATCTGGAGAATAAACTTAAATGGGCCCTAAAAATACTCCTAGAATGGAATATGAAGCAACTAAATGGTTCAAAATTGGAAAAGGAAAGGTTATACACTGTTACCTTACATATTTAACTTATATGTAAAATATATCATGAGAAATGTTAGACTAGAAGAAATAGAAATTGGAATTAAAACTGCTTGGAGAAACATCAACAGCCTCAGATAAACTGATGATGGCTCAAATGGCTGAAAATGAGGAATATGTAAGGAGTCTCTTTTTGAAGATGAAAGAAGAGAGTACAAAGCAGATCTGTTGCTCTGTATTAAAACAGACAAACAAACAAAGATTATATCAATAGGTAGGACCAGCCCAGTGCAAACAGATAGAGAAGGGTGAAGAAGAAACAGGCTTCAATTTCCTAGGCTCAAAAATTCATGGAGATACTGACTGTAGCCACAAAATAAAGTGGTGTCAGCTATTTAGGAGAAAGTCTATGACATACAGAAAAAAATGTTAAAGTGCAGAGACATCACACTCACAACAAAGCTATGTATCATCAAGACCATGGTTTTTACTGCTGTAACATATAGCTGTGAAAATTGGACAATTGGAAAGCCCGAACAAACTAAAATTGGTAACTTTGACTTACAGAGTTGAAGATAATTCTTTAAAATATGTTGGACTGCAAGAAAAATAAGTAATTCAATACTTGTTGAAATAAAATCAGAGTGCTCAGTGAAAACACTAATCATGAAAGTAAAACTTAAATATTTAGACACATAAGGCAAACACAAGAGTAATAGAAGACTCTAATGTTTGGAAAAATGAAAGGCAATAAAAAGAGACTAACAGAAGGCAACATGCCTAAATACAATAACTGATGACACAAACTTGAGCATACAAAACTAAGAGACACAGTTATTGACAAACAGCCCTGGGGAAATGATGTACATCAGGTCACAGTTGAAAGTGACTGAATGACCAAACAACATCCTTCATCATAGGTATTTCCAAGAATTCAACATTAAAGTAGGAAAGACAATCATATTCTTCAGACTCTAGTATAACATGATTTATATATTTTAACAATGATGTTACCACATAAAATGATGTTCTCACTTTCTAGCTATTGAGAAATTGAACATTTATTTTTATTTTATTTATTTATTAGTTTTTTTCTTTTTACTTGAGAAAGATGTCTCTAAGATGTCTCTTTTCTTCAAAGGAATAAAATTCACAAGGGAAGAAGAAAACAATAACACCCTATCCTTCCTGGATATCCACATCAGCAGAGGAAATGACAGCAAGTTAGAAACACAAGTCTACCAAAAAAACAATCTACACTAACCAAGTGCTTAATTACCAAAGTAACAACCCAACCTCCCACAAGAGGAGCTGTGTAAGAACATTATTCAGATGAGCACAAATGCACTGCAGCAGCCCAGAACACAAGAAAAAGCAAACAGACCACCTAGACAACATCTTACAACAAAATGGATACCCACACAACTTTATCAAAAAGTGCCTGACCACTCAACCCACTACAGCACAATCATGACAAGCTATGAAAAGGATAACCCTGTCATACACCAGAAACATCTCAGAAACAACCAACAGACTATTACAACCATGTGGCATTACTGTAGCATTCAAACCAACTAAAGCCCTCCAAAACATCTTAAGTAAACCAAAAGATCCAGTAGCCCAAGAAGAAAAAACAAGAGTCATCTACAACATATATTGTAAAGACTGTAACAGTCACTATGTAGGACAGACAGGCAGAAGACTAGCAGAATGTATCCATAAACACCAACTAGCAGTCAGAAGACAGATGAAAATTCCTTAATCTCACAACACATGGATGGACCAAACACCATGGTTTCAACTGGGAAACTGTCAGCATGTATTAACTCTGTCAAAGGTTATGCTGTAAATAAGCAACATGTTTCTTAATATGTTCTTCATTTCTAGATCTTGTTTGCAATCTGTTATTCTTTTTCAAACAGTCATCAAAGGAGATACTACATTATCATGTTAATATCTGCCACCCCCATGAAATTACAAACCCTAACAGTTGAGCAATGCAAGAAGTGATTTATCTTCCAATCCACTTTCCTTCTTTCTAGGCTAGAATCATCCCAGCATTCCAACCATTGTGCCACCACCTATTATGCGTTTATTTGTCATTTCTTATATAATACTGCATTCAAAAGTGACTCCTTTTGGATTACAAATATCACAACAAACAATCATTATACAGGAACCCTTTATTAAAAAGCCCACTAACCCAACCCAACATCTATAACTGATGGTAACAACCCCTTGTGAATCCAAAACTGCAGTGATCTAACTTAGTATAAGGCCACTTCTTACATTATTATGTCTATTTTGCATTTTTATTCCCTTCCTTTTTACTATTCTCCCTTTCAGTCCACACATGTACAATCATATTACATATTGAGAGACATCATTAGAGTTCTTGGGGTTCTCTGGGCTTGGTTGTTTTCTTGCAGACATTTCATTATCCAACTAGGTAACATCTCAGCTAGAAGGCAGTGGGGTTGCTCTCTGTTGATATACAGTAGCTTGCCCTGTCAACACTCCAAGCTGTGGTTAGAAATCAATCGAACGGTCCACTATTACTCATCAAATTAACAGGTCCGAATCTGGTTGTGAGGAACTCATCCCAATAATTTCCAGAGGCTGCACTAAGCTTCACTAAGTCTGGTCCTCCCCAAGTCATCTCTACTGTTTCCTTTAAAAACGGGGGGTCTGATTTGAGAACATGCAAGAAGAGAGGGACTCTTGGAAAGAGAGCGCTGAAGGATCCATTATATTTGTTGGACCTGACGAATGTCCTAAGTTTCCCCTTCCCGCCGGGGGGGGGGGGGGGGAGTCGCTGATGATGATGTGTAACATTTCAGTCCCAGAACGAACTTCCTCGTTTCTCCCTCAGATTGAGGACAACTCTCTGAGTTAAGTGGAATCTCTTTCTCTCTCTGCGCGTGTGTTCATGCGTGCGTGTGTGTGTGTGTGTGTGTGTGTCCACCCCTTGTGCTGTTGTTTCAGTTTGGGTTGGAGCCGGGTTGAAGTTATCCTAACATTTCTGGGAGGAAATCCAAAAGGTGGGGGGGAGGGGAGGGGGGGAGGGAGGCTAGGGAATGAAGATTATGAAAGGAGAACAAGGTAAAGAGGAACGCGTTATTTTCTTCGTAAGAGCTTGGTGCGCGTTTAAGCCATTCTGCCTGGAAAATGTATTAGCGCTGATGCTTCAGCTCTGGGGAGACAAAGGAGCCCCGCTGCAGGCGAGAAAGCGGAACTGATGTGGAGGCGATCGTGAGAGCGTAGAAGAGAGAGAGCAGCCAGGTCTGCGAAATGTGCCTCTCTGTGGCTGTTCCCGACAGAAGGCAGAGCTGCGGCTAGATGGAGCGAGGAAGGCTCCGGGCGGGAGCGTCTGTTGCCCTGCAGCTGCTTCCGTGAACGCGAGCAAGCCTTTCGGGGAAATCTGTTCTGCCCTCAGCAGAGCTACATGGCAGCCCCCGTGGTCTAAAGAGAGGATCTGAGAGACAGCCTGTGGGAAGAAGTTTGCTGCAAGAGTAAGTTTCCCTGCTTTTCTGAGACTCTCCACATACTGTATGTGTGTAGGGCTGGGAGACAGCCAGGCAGTCTGTGCTAATACCGTAGTCAGTGTGTAGATTATCCAGACCTTCTTGACTTTTCTCTATCATGCACTCCCAGGAATTGATAACTGTCATTATTGTTGAAGACTGTCCCCCACCCCATTCCAAGGGAAAAAAGAGTACACACCTTCTTTCAATTTATATGTTCTTTAGAATCTCAACAGTGTCTAGTACTGTATAACTGAATCTGGATAGTTTTCTTCTCAGCGAAGGGGTTGCTCTTGACATATATACCAGTAGTAAAGTTGAATCTCATCTCTAAAGAGAAAAGTGACACAAAAATCAGCAGAAATGTGTAAAGCAAGTTTTTAAAATGCATTTCAGAAGGATCGGCAAGATCTCTCTTGATGACGGACGACTCACTCTGGGAATGTTGGATATCCTTAGTCTTTTCTAAGAACCCAGTAATAATGCATCTATCCTCCCATTTTCTTTTTTAAGGTCACAATGAACTGGACACCGGTTGTGAGCTTAACTGTGTTGTGGGCAACATGGCTAGTGTGTGGTTCACACAAGCCAGTGAGGCAAACTGAGAGAGGGAGCCTTGGAGTCAGGAAAGTACCTGTGGCCTACAGGAGCAGTATCAGGAGATCTGCTTCGACCCAACCCAGGTTAGGCAAAGTGCCTCAGAGACTTGTAAACCTTTCTGGGAGGTACTGGCAACGTCCCGTTGTTAAAAGGGATTCTATGGAGCCTAAAAACCCAGCAGCCTCTTCCTCAAAAAATAAATCTCAGGTTCAGATAAAGACTGGTGAGATGAAAATACGGCAGATGAAAAGACCTAAGTTGGAAATGATCAAAGATGAAGGAACGTCCACTGCAGTCCAATCCCGGGTTGTACGTTTCTCATCAGGGTCCAGTTCTCCCAATATTCTGGCTAGCTTTGCAGGCAAGAATAGAGTCTGGATCATCTCTGCTCCTCATGCCTCAGATGGCTATTACCGGCTTATGATGAGTTTACTAAAGGACGATGTCTATTGTGAGTTAGCAGAAAGGCATGTCCAGCAGATTGTACTGTTCCATGAGGAAGGTGAGGAAGGTGGCAAAATTAGGAAGATAACGCCTGAGGGGAAAATCCTGGAGCAGCCTCTCGATCCAAGCCTCATTCCCAAACTCATGAGCTTTTTGAAACTAGAGAAGGGGAAATTTGGTATGGTACTGTTAAAGAAGACGTTACAAGTTGAGGAACGGTATCCTTACCCAGTAAGGCTGGAAGCTATATATGAAGTTATTGACCAGAGTCCCATCAGGAAGATTGAGAAGGTAAGGCAAAAAGGCTTTGTCCAGAAATGCAAAGCAGGTGGAGGGGAGGGCCAGATCCTCAAGGAAGGGTTCAATGGGGGCAGCAGCACAAGAGCCTCTCCAAATGGTGGACGTGTCCAGTCATTACCAAGGAAGGAAGAAACAAGAAAAGGCAGTATGCAACCAACAAGAGTTAAAACTGTGAAGAAAGTGGCCACAATGCCACCTCCTACTCCCACTACAACTAGAGTCACTACCTTCCCTCCGACAACCACAACTCTCAGGCCAGTTGCCAGAATAATGACAATACCAAGCAGACCCACAACCACCATCACAACTGTTCCTACTACACAGAGAATGTGGACCACAAAGCCACTCGCACAGCTTCCCACGGAGCCTGAGACAAGCACCACTCATGAGACAGAGAATTTCTCCCTTTCCGTATGGAGAGAAAACCGCAGAGGAAAGCATCCAGGCCACACACAAAGACAACCGACAGCTACTAAAAGACCCAGCAAAGCTAGTCATTACGACACTTACACAGAAATCCCAAAAGCCACCTCAGAGCATTACACCAGGGCAAATGCTGGCAGATACAGAGACAATCGTACAGACAAGAAGGACTATAACAATCGGGACCCTGGTATCACAGCTGGCCAGCACAAGCCCACTAAAAACAAGCAGTCCAAAAAGAAAGCCCAGGACAAAATACTGAGCAATGAATATGAAAATAAATATGACTCGGAGCAGCCTGCGGTTCCTCATTTAGAGGAAGGCGTCTCCATGGGAAATATCCCACCCAAGAAAGCCAAAGAGCCAAAGAAACGCATCTCTTTAAATAAATCTGAAAAGAAGAAAGAAAGATATGACAAGAAAAATGAGAAGCAGGCTAAGAAGGACAGAGCTGAAAGGAAAAGCAAGCAAGAGAAAGAGCGCAACAAGAAAAACAAGAAAGGAAGCAAGACAGAGAATGAAGGAAGCCTGAAACCTCATGCTAAGTCTTTCACACAGACCTCCAAAAAATCTGTAACAAACCTTCTGGACTTCTTTGAAGGCAAAAGACGACTTTTGGTAAGTAGATTATCCCTGAACATACATCACTCACATCTGTTCATAATTCAGTTTCTTAATGGGCCCCTATAAGTACAGACTTTTCTTTCTAAACAGGAGTCTATTGCATTAGTTTGGCTTCTAAAAGTCTTTGACGACAGCCATGATCCAATATCTTCAACATTTTCATTACGATGATACCATAACATTAGCTTTCCTCTTACTCGAGCATGAGGAACCCATAGTTTTCTAGATACTCTGGTATTCAGGTCCCGTCATCCCTAATCCTTGGCCATGTTGGCTGAGATTGTTGGAAACTGTAGTCCAGCAATATCTGAAGGCCTGCATTCCTCTGCTTGAACTGCCTTTGGAGAAAGCCAATGCTGTTATTGCAAACCAAAGGTGCTGTCAAAATGGAAGAGGCCCTGGGAGTGACATGTGTTACACATGCGCACATTCCTGGACAAACTACCCTTTCAGACTTTTCCCCCCTATATTCTTCTCACTCACATTTGCATATACTCCCTGCCTTCTCTCTATTTTTCTTCCCTTTACAAGCATTGGGACCCTTTCTTTCACTAACATGTAACTTTTTAAAGAATTTTGGGTCACTACAGAACAAAGCTCTTGAGTCCAGGACATTCATTTCTGCAGAGGGCTCCTAGGGTAAAGAGCATGAGAAAGGCAGGATAGGGCCTCTGCTGAACTGTGGGCTCCTACAAGGTGCAAGGTCTGGATTTGCGCTCAGCGATCTGTATCCAACTACACACCACTGAGCAAAAACTTGCACGTTGGGAAGAAAAAGAAATGAAGGTGGGGGGCGGGGAGTCCAGCAGCCAAACACTGCTGAAGAATTTCTGAGAGACAGGTTTCTATGTGGTGGCAGCAGGAAAAGTTTGCTAAGCATGTGCCAGGAGGAAAGAGAACATAGGACTGCTCTTAGGTGCGGTTGTTTTTTTAACTTCTATGGAAAAAGACTGTGTTTTTAATTTCTAGATCAGCCTGGACAAAGGACAAAGGATGGCCTTTGCTGTCCGCATGGGTTGAAATATATAGTACTGAATTAGTCAAGTCATTTAGTTAGCTGAACAGGTGTTCCTTACCAATTTCCCCTCACTGTACTCTGGTGCCATATCTACTGCTAAAGAGGGAGACCTGAGGTATGGGCAGCGGGAGAAAAATGGCAGAAAGTCCTGTTGCATGAATGGAAGTTCACTCATGAAATATTGTACATATCCCCCAAATTTTAGGGTTTAATTTGCAGAATTCAAAGAAACACTGTTACTACCTTCTGCTTTTCTTCTTAGAGATCTCTTACATTCCCATATCTTTCCATACTCCATTTTACAGCTGGGCCACATACCTGCTGGAATAATCTACTAGGAGCCATAACACATACCAATAATGGGCGATACTAGACTCAAAATGGTTGGGGACCCTTCTGTGTCCATCTGACATTTTTTTAAAAAAATTCTACCATCCTCTTTTCTCGTTTTTTTTATTTCTGACAACCTCCAAGGCAATATTTTCAGGCCAAGTGCATTCTTAGCCTTTTGGCCTTCCCCTACTAATAGCTTACTTCGCCACTTTCAGTTTGTCAGCAAAATAAGGGCTATTGTAAATCTGGGGTATGGCCTCCATCCTATATTTGTAGTATCTTGCTAACCAAATGCCTTATCCTCACTAATTGGGAACTGATATTTTCAAGCTGTCTAGTCAGTGGTGTGGCTGGTATATCTTGTAGCCAAGGAGCTGAGGGAAAGGGTCTGGCTACACCTTTCACATGCCTTATACTCACTTCCAAGAGGTTGTCTGACCTCCCTTGCCAGGAAGGGGGTGATGAACACCAGTTGTTTCCAGGAACAAACAGGATCATTGTAAGAACATTTAAAACACTGAGGACAAGATGCTAGCATATGAAATGTCAGCATCCTCTGATTAAAAGGGAACACTGAGAGTGCCAAGGAGTTCTAGTGCCAATGTAAACTTCAAGTGAGAACAGGGCTTAGAATGGTGAGCTAGAGGCTGCGTTTGAAAAGTGGGTGGGTCCAGGAATTAATAAAGTGCAATTAATATGATTATTTCTTATATTTTTAACAATCCCCCTTCTGTCATAGAGATTTTTAAAATATAAAAGCTAGCTTAAAGACAGTGAACTATTCACATTCTATAACTTCAGGAATATATTATTTCATGTTCTTAAATGTCAGACATGTTAAACTAACCATTTGTTACCCTTTTTCAAGCACACGAGTGAACTTGGCTGCATTTGATATGAGGTATGAAAAGTAGGAAGGAAGACTTCTCCCTGTGCATAGGTGACTATGGAAAGGAATCATGGGGTTCACTGGGAGCCAAAATATTGCCTACCATGGTATCTTATGACAGCAGAGGCCCTTCAAGTATGGCTGGACTGTTAATTCTCATCATTCCTCAAAATTAATATACTGGATAAGAGTGATTGACAAAATTCAGGAAGTCAAAGTTGTCCATCCCTGCCTTAGGTTGACATTAGCATGGCATATTCCTAATAACATAATTATAAATCTCATTGAGCAAATGATTAAATCTTTTCTCAATAATTTGCGCAGGTTGTCAGAAAACAAGAAATGGATATGGTAGAATTTGTAACCCACTAATCTGAGGCAATGAATTAGCAACAATTGAAAACTGGAATTTGTATGTTTATTGTTTTACAGTTCATGCTGAATTCTATTTATGTATATTTCACCTTCCAGCTTTTCTAGTTGACATTTGTTCACCATTATAATGACAACTTCTAGATTTTAACTGTTTTTTGGCATTGTTCCAGGATATGAATGTACGTATTTGCAGACATATTTTTAGCATGTTGTCAGTAAGATGGATACAGTTCTTTTTCAACATAAATAATGTGGTAATGTGGTGAATGTCTGAAACCATAATGCTTTATGACCTGTTTTTGCATCTCTCAAAATATAATAATTGTATGAGATTAGCCTCCCATCTCCAAAATCATTGTTTTAAAAGAAACACAGTAGCTCTTTCAGAAGTTTTCCTTGAACTAATAACATTTAACTTCAAGGCATATTGTGACAATTCAGACTCACTTCACTGGTTATTATTTTTTTCCTACTCAGTGTTTTAAATGCAAAACAACACATGATTATACATGATAAGTGAGAAACAAATTTTATTTTGCCATGTTATATAGTGATTAGGAATCCATGCAATATTTTTTTTTATGCATTTCATTTGTGGCCATATTTTTTGTGGTTTGTGTGCTAAACCTGCTAGAGTACTTGTATCTCTTTGTTGTCAATTAAAAATAAATAAATAAAATTGGAATGTGGGCACAATATTATCCTATATGAGCCCCGGAGGCATTCTTAGAAAATAAAAATGGTGGGAGTTACAGGCAACTCCCTCATTCTGAAGCCAGACTAGTTTCCTTGCCTCCCAAAGGAAAACAAAGGTTGGGAGATATTAGTGAACATGTTGGGAATCGAAGGGGAGTGATTTTATTAAAGTATGTATGTGTATGTGTGTTTTGCCTGCTTGTGTGTATCTGTTAGCTATTTAATGGGTTGTTTGGAAGCTATATGTTTTCACCTAGTGCAGCTCATCTGAATTTGCTATGTGTGTCTATACATTTGTATGTTTCTCTGAGTATCAAAGTTTTGATTTCTATGAAATAGCAATTGTGTTTTATGGAACAAGAATATGATTTTGAGATTCAGCTCCTTCTCTGATTTATATCCTGTTTCTTGTTAAAATATTTATCTCTAAATTTAGAGTTTGCCCTCTATGAAATGGGTGTTATAATAAAAAATTGGGGCTGTGTTTTCATGACTTTCTTATTCATGGTGAACCTGGTTAACCAAGAAACCATGTTTTTATGGCTTTGCAAGACACACTGACTCATAAATTTAATCTCATGGGTTGGGTTCACCTAACATCATAAGAGATTAACTAATCTGTGTTTCAGTGTGTCATGCAAACACATGGTATGAGCTCTGCCACCCTGCAATATGTTCCATTTCAAATTCATCTTCAAGATGCTGTCCTTACCATCCACGATATCCAGATGCATTTCTCCAAGGTGGAGCTAACTAATTTGGGTGAAGAAAACTCTGATTCCTATGGATGGCTTGTGAAGAGACCCATGTTGGCAGAAAAGTGGGGAGGTGCCCTTTGCAGAGTGGGTCCAAGGCATGACCAACCAGTCCAAATTTGCTCTTCCATGAGGAGAACAGGAATGAGGATCTCAGGATTACTGAGAGGTTGTTAGCAGTTATAAAAGAAGCAGCTCCAAAACTAGAGCTGAGTCTGACTAAAGCAAAGTAAATAACTTCCAAAAGAAAGACATGATGGCCCAATCTGTGCTTTGGGAAAGAGCAACAGTAGGATGTAGAAATGCAAGTGTCATTCACAGGGGAATGGAGCTGGAGAAAATACTGGTTGATCAAGGATAGTGAGGAAATATTTTGGCCTTCAGAGCCCAACGTTATAGGTTAACTATGGCATTTTGTGAAAGGTAGGGGTATTTTGTAGTACACACATTAAAATCATTGTCTGGTAGGACTCTATAGATTTAAAAATGGTTCTAGATTTTAGAACCCAAATCCTTTATCTTGTATTTATATGTTTTTGAAAAATGATTTTTCTGTTAGCCTCATACTTTGCCTTATCAGAATGGATTTTGTGTGATTGGCCATGTCTGCCAAAGAAGCCATTTTGTGAATGGACAAACCCCTCATGACAATCTTCTATTAGCTCACAGCAAAATGGCAGCTACTTGTTAAAGAACCCACAGTGTTCTTTCAACATTCCTAATGTGATGTGCTCACCAATCCCAAAAGGTCAGGGCCCCTTCTACATTCCACTTAGTTCACTGAAACAATGAACCTGATTTTTTTAATCAGCCAAATGTTGGGTCTTCCTAAGTTAGCATTGTCACCTGTGCCAAGATAGCATGTCTAACTGCTGCTCCAGCAACAGATCTTGAATATCTTGAATAAGTAAATATTTTCTACTATGCAGATACAATGATGCTATTCCTATTGAATTTCTGCTTTTCAATAGGTTTTCAAAGATGCAACACTTATTTTTGGAATATACAATATCTGCCCTATTTTTTCTTTTAAATCTCTTTTTAAGCCAACTTTTTTTACAAACCAGTTTACAATTTCATTTTTTTGTAATGCTACCCTGGTCTCAAAAGTTCAATCTTGAATTTAAATGTGAAGTTCTAACATTTAGATCTATGAGGAAGGTTCAAGTTCAGATTGAACAATATAGAAAAAAGTTACCAAATGACCAGGAAACAATGTATTAGCAAGCTCCTAGACCTTAACCTGATTTGTAAACATCAACAAAATGCATTTTATAGTTTCATAAAAAGTTACATCATCTTCAGAATAAGCTTAACTTTCAAGCAGTTACATGGACACATTGATGCACGGGCATATCCATGATACAGAAATAGTTTGCCACTTCCTTCTTCCAGGATGTCTTTCAACTTTCCAGTCCAGCTTACAGACTACCAGCTTCTGGACTGGAGACTTACTAATAATGTCTGCAGATAACAGATGTGGGGCCAGTTGCAAATTCTGGCTTTGCTTTCCTATCTCCTGTTTCCGTCTGTGGTTTTGCTTCAGGCTTGTCTATTGTGGCTTGGCTATGTTGCATTTGTTTGCTACTCTGTGGTATGGAAGTAGAGTCTGAAACCTTGAGTGTGCTCTTTTTATTCATAAATTAAAAACAAAACAAAACAAAGAAAAAAACATAGCCAGGCTACATTTTTACTAAATTCTAAATTTAACCCATAGACATCTTTAAATCAAAGTATGCTTTGTTTCACAAATAATTATATTTTATTTTAAAACTGTGATTTTAGAAAAGAGCTCCATGATCAGATCCTAACCACCACCATTCCTTTTTGATCTTTATTTATATACTTTACAAAGTGAAACAGCAACTCAATGAAACTGAACTGGGATTAGGAAAACAACTCAATGCAAGGGAAAGGATTAATTATTCTTTGACTGGGTTCCAACAGTACATTAAACCATGATTTATTTAATATAGGGTTGCCATCTCTGGGCTGCCCAGATTCCAAATGTAGCAATTCTAATTTAACTATGGTTTATCAAATAATCCGTATTTTTCTGGAGTTGTACAACAAAACCCATGGTTTATAATCCCCAATGAGTGAGTTCATACAATATGTTAATCCAAAACTAGGTCCGCTAGATGTGGACTGAAAAATCCAGGATGGCAGCAAAAAGTGAACATATTCTTTATTGCATTACTGGCATCTAGCTGTTGTCCGGATTTTTGTAATTCAGTTCTTGTAGACCTAGTGAAAACCTAACCAGTCACATTATACCTTGTACTTAGCATGTTGTGTAAATCCAGTCATTCCCACCCTAATAGGATTATGGTATAAAAAGGAATAAATACTATTTATTGTATACTTCTTAAAGAAGGGTGGGTCACACATTCAATCAATGTAAAATTCAACTACAGATATAGTTTTGTATTTCAGTGGTAGAAAGTTCTAGGCTTTTATCAAGTCATATTTTCTTGCTTCATCATGGGAATAATCAGGCAAGCAAACAATGCTAGCCTTCAAACAATTTTGTTTTTACAACTGGACTCTTGCTGAATAAATCTCAGGAATAATTTCTAGAAGTTCAAATGTGCTTAGTTAACTATTAAGATCCAAATTCTACAAATTCAAAAGAGTTCCTTTTCTGTATATTTTCAAATTGTCATTTTTTTACCATGTACAGTAGGTTTGCAATATGGAATAAATTCAAATGCATCAAATCAAACTCCATTTTGAAGGACTATCATCCACTATCATCCATACAAACATCCTGAAATAAAAGGGCATTTTGCTTGATTAATAAAAATTAGTATTTTCTAGCTGTATGGTAATAAAGTACAACAACAACAACAATTAACTTTGTGTGAGATGGGCAGCTATATAAATAAGTAAATAAATAAATAAATAAAGTAGGACTATTACACAGGTAGCTAACAGGCTATCAAAACACTTTATCATGTTATTCATTAGAATGTTTGCCCAGGAAGCCTTGGATTCAAATATGCATTCATCTGCAAAGCATCATTCCTTAGCCTAATCTAATTCACAGTTTGTTATGAGAAAAAAATTGAGAGTTGGATAGATTTATGGCTTTGAACTCTCTGACTTCTTTCTAAAACCTGTATGTACTGAATTAAGCACTAGCAGTTTCCAGAATAGAATTTGATACTTTAAGGTATATGGATAGATGCTTCTATCTCAGGTATGTTGGAGTTTAAGGAGCTACAAAGGAGTTCTTATTGTTAGAAATTGGCCTATCGTCTTCTTTAATTGGAAGCCATATATGCTTTCCAGATTAGCCAGTTAAAAGTTCTAGACAAAAATATCCAAAACTGTAACTGCCTCAATGCTACATTTTCTTTTTATTCTTATCTTTTGTTCCTGCCAACCCATTCCCAATTCCATGCTCAGTGATTTTGCCTGTGTTCTGGATATTGACTTCTTTTTGGCCATGTTATTGTTTTAGAAATGATAAATTAATGGACTTCTCATTCATTTTTCAGTTTCTGGCCTTAGACTCATTGTGCCTAGGTGTGTTTTCTAACCTAAAACCAACTCTGGCAGAGCATTACAGTCTAAAATCCTGTATATATCATGCCAGTTGACTTGTCACAAGTTATATGTAAAATTCCAACTAATAAAACATTATTTCTCATCACCATGGTAACACACGGAAAGGGAAAGCCTTGGTGGGTGGGATATGAGCTATTGGGCCTTGTGTTGTTTGGTTTTCTGAAACTAATGCTCTGTAATTTTATTAGCTGATCACAACACCCAAAGCTGACAACAACATGTATGTGCAACAGAGGGATGAATATCTGGAGAGCTTTTGCAAAATGGCGACTAGAAAAATTTCAGTTATCACCATCTTTGGAACAATGAACAACAGTCATATGAAGATTGATCACTTTCAGCTAGGTTGGTTTAATTTTATTATATAGAATGCTCAAGGAAATTAGCAACCATGAAATATATAAATATATGTGTGTATTTAAAATGATTTTTTGCGGGGGAAGGAGTGGAATGGAAGCTGCCCAGAGTCACAAATGTGAGATGGGCAGCTATATAAATTGAACAATCAAACAAATAAATCCAGCTTCGGTTGGGAAGAATATGAGAACCTTTTCTGAGATAACATGATTCCTCCTTAGGTATTTGCATTCCCTTTTGTATGTACAGAGATGGCTCTAGTATTTCCTTTGGATAGCTTTTTCCTAAGCATCATGTTCAGATTCATTCGGTGTCTTTCTAGTAATTTACAAATCAGTAAAACAACAGGAAGTTCAGTAGTATGATTAGATCACAAAATAGATCCAAAAATCCTTTGGTTCATGTTAGCCACATACTTTATATCTAGTTCTTTTATGTAATTGAAGTCTACTTCATTTATTACTTGTGTGAAGGGTCAGACAACACTGAAAGGATTAGGGGGCAATTATCCCATTTGCCCTGACCTCAAAACTATATAGCTTTTACTGGCAGTACCTTCATTATCCACTCATGAGCATGGATATCTAGGGAAAAGAAACCTTTCTACTAGGGGAGATTTCCCCAGGTCCTGAAACTCCATGGGCTTGTAAGACTTTTCATACACAGTAATAGGTGAAGGGGGAGTGTATGCTTATACTGGCAAGGTTAGCATATCCTTATTTTGTGAATTTAAGTAAAGCAGTTTCTGACAATTAGTTGGGGAGGCATGAGAAAGTCTGTCTCTAAACAAACCCTGTGATTCTAAGAAGGATTTATTCTACTTTTTCTTATTTTCATTTTTACTAAAGGTGGTGAAATGTATTCTTCTGCACAAGTTTTCTCTTGTCAACTGAAGTATTATGATCTGTGAGGTTACATAGATTAAGGCTACAAACATTTGCATTTTAGAAAGCTCGGACTGTATAGACACAATAGAAGTATTAAATGTTATTGCTTTCTTTTTAATGTTGCAAAATCATTATTCTGGCAGAATAATAGCTGATAGATTTAAAAATATCAGGTTGGATCCAAAGAAGCTGCTTTGTGAATTGAAGAGCTTACACTGACATTCCACCAGAAGAAGGGAACAGATTTTTTTCTGATTCCCCTTCTGCTTCTGTCTCCCCCAGTTATCTCCTGGCTTGCTTTTGTGCTTCACTGATCCTGTTATTTTTTAGTCTGATCAGCTAAAAAAGGAAAACAAAGAAGTGGAGATACCAGGTTGATGGGCTTGTGCTGTAAAGGTCAGCTGGCAACCCAGACAAGCTCAGATGTTCACAGGCTGCTTGCTCAATATAGAGTCAACACTTTCACAGGGGAGTGATGTTCTCTCCATCACATAGGACACAGAGGGGTATCCTAAACTCTCTTTGGGCTACAGAGAGCTTTAAAAACGAAGGCAGAACTCCAAGTGGAACCGAAGAAAAAGGTGTGGGTTTGGGCAGGAAAAAGGAATGAACTAGAAGTGGTTTCCTTCAGCTTCTGATTAAAGTGAACTTTCCAGGAAAAAGTAATAGAAAGAACAGCTGTTTCATGGGTCTTCTATTTTTGTTAAACTTGGTAGCTGTCTGGCTGGAAGGTAAGCTTGGATTCTTTTATTTCTTTTTTAACGTATGATACTAAGTTTCTCTGCTTATTGAATGTCATTGAGCCATACTTCAGACTAGGCATGAAGTCATTAACTTTATAGAGAACTCTTTATAATCTGTATTATTAAATTAAAACATCTCCTGTTTCTCAAAGGAAATTAAACTATTTGTAGCAAATCAGCATGATCTTGAAGTCTGCCTGGAACATTGACTGTATTTGTGTACATTTCTCACAAAGTTAAAAGAGGATTTTATATTTGATCCATTTTCTAATTCCTTCTTTTTATAGTTTGCTTTTGCTTAACTTTTGTGAGATTGGTCCATCTCCCAAGGAAAGGCTAAAACCTCTAGTTACATGCCTCTAAGCTATTGGTCAGGAGGATACATTTTAGAAATTTTCCTTTGTACTTTTTCCATTGCCAATATTGCAGACAGATTGTAGGAGCTCTAATTGTCTTATCCTGGGGTTGGGGGAATATACCAGATGAGCTATCCCATAGAAGATAGGTAATGGCAGCAGTAACTATCAAGGTATTATTCCAAAAGGCAACAGAGTGGAGCCAGTTTTTTTCTGGCTAACTGAATAAACAATGATTAAAACCATATGTGGTTTAGCAAGATGAGAGAATAAGGTATGTGAAGGGAAAGCTTGAGTCCATTGATTAGATGTGGCTTAGCATATTGTATGAACCATGGCTGAGTGTAGTGTGTGAACTTGGCCAATTGTGGCATGTAAACAAACTTTAATATGTTGAGGTAAGCGACCAGAATAAAGTTATATATGAATGCCTTTGAAAAATGGTTTATTTTAACCATTAAATAACACAGAATACATCACCAGGATTAAGGCCTGGAAATACATTGAATTTATAACATTTCTGTGCATTTGCTTTGAGAGTTATGGACAAGAGAATAATATACTTGAATTATTTTTCATTTAGGAAGGTTAGGAATGAATGTAATTGAATGAGAACTTTTTACTAGAATAAATAAAGTTCCTTGAAATCCCTTTCAAGAGAAAGAACATCATTGCTATATATGAATGAACAAAAACACATAACATTAATCATTAATCATTAATCATTGATTTAATATTTTTAAATGCATGAATAGGGAAATACCAAGTGGTTTAAACAGATCTTGGAATTTAACATACTCCCCTATGGCTGTGGTAATTTCTCCAGTCTTCTCAAACGCCATTTCTGGCTCGATTTTTGAACTACTCATTCTTGTTTTTAAGTTGTGCTGCTAAATTTTACAGAAATGCTGTAAAATGATTCACTGATATTCACATTGTAAGGAAATATAAAAATACAGATTTTTAGAGAAAGAGAATGAAAAACACTATACCATTGGATGATACACCTTAGTTAATTTTAATTTTATATCACCAGAGAGCCAAACATATTTTCTTGGGAGGGCATAACAATGGCTAAACAACATGTAGACCTTCTCCTTTAGCAGTAGAGACGAAGATCTGCCCAGTTTTCACCACTGAGACAGTTCTAATAAAAGTTAAAAAAGAAAAGAAAGGTACATATCAGAAACAGTCTGAATTCCACTGTATTCAGTTTTTTCCTTCCCCAGATAAGCCCACAGATTCTTTACCCCATGTTCCATAAGATTGCTTTGTCTATATCAGACTATCTGTCTTTGGTTTGATACCATTATGATTTGGACTATTGTTTGGGCTTTTGGTTTGCCCATTAGTAGTATCTAAAGAATAATCTTTACATGCTAGACAAGAAGGTAGCAAACTTTTGGCATTATTGCTTACGTTAGTGAAAATCAAGGTGTTGATGATATCTGATAGGTGTCTTTGAATAGAAGAACAGAGACATCTACTCAGCACTCATCCCCATTTCATTTTCTTTTAAGACAATGAGAATCCCATGAAGGTGATAGAGAATGAAGATCTTGTGGACCAGAATCTCATCAATGAGCTGAGAAGAGAATATGGAATGACCTATAATGACTTCTTTATGGTGTTGACAGATTCTGATATGAAGGCCAAGGTAGGGGGAACTATGTTAGCAAAATTAATGAAATACACCAGGTGTCCTGTGGATGTATTGGATTACAGTTACTATGATACTTAGTTAGCATGACCAACTAAGAATAGAGATGAGAAGGGCAGAAAGGAGAGTTGGATGCATGAGTGATATGGTTCAGGGTATGAGCATAAAAGTGGTTGGTTCTTGAAGAGGAAAATGGAGTTGCAGAAATAATGAAAAAATGGCTCTATTTCTCCAAACCCCTGACAAGGGTTTTCACTTGAAAATACTGTACCAGGCTGACACACTTACAGGACATTCAAATCTTATGCCACAGAAAGATCTTATAGGGCATTGTTAAAGTTCTCACAATGTCATCTTTAGCAAAACAAATATGGCTTTTTTATATTTCTTTCCTGCTGGAATTCAAGATGGCATACAGAAAGCTCCCAGCTGATCTCCTGCCCATGGACTGTCTAGATATGACCAGTTTATGAACAGCTAAAATTATTGCTACATAAGCTTTCAGATCATGACAATATTAATCTGCCTGTATCCAGAAGTCATTATGTGAATTGGGAGCTGCCAAGAGATTTGTTTGCAGTTAAAACTCTTCTTAATTCTTCCTTTTATAGCAATATTATGAAGTGCCCATCGCCATGAAGTCTGTGTTTGATCTGATTGATACTTTCCAGTCACGTATCAAAGATATGGAAAAGCAGAAACGGGAAGGCATTGTTTGCAAAGAAAACAAGAAACAATCTCTGGAAAACTTTTTGTCCAGGTATTTCCTAAAGCTACGTCACATATCTTATTTTCTTTTAATAACATAATATGAGAAAAATGTTAGGTTGCAATTGCCACCAGCTGATGAGTTTGGTTAGAAAAAAAAAGGCTAAGTCTTCAGTAGTAAATGCCTAATGAGAACATTGCCTGAGTTTACTTCCTCCCAGCCCCAGTGAGTCAGATTTTTGGCTACAAAAGTCTTCATCCCAAATGTGTCAACGTAGGCTATAGAACAACTGGACAAAATTCAAGCTTGTAGAATGTATTTTGCTTTTTAGAAGAATCCTGAGAGTCCATCAAGAGGAGAGCACTGCAGAATAGTGCTTCAGGAGGATGGACCTAAGGTGCAGATTTTGGGGTGTCCCCAGGGGCATTTGCAGCAATGGTCACTGACTTCAAAATGTTGGGTGCAACCAGATGATCAAAGCCTTGCTCCCTTTTTAATACGCCTTGCATACATTGTATGCATGTAAAAAAGGGCAGGGCTTTAATTGCCTTTTTGATGCCAGCCAGTGAGCATTGCTATCAGACCAGGACTTTGAGACCTGGATCTCAATTTTTTTTTCCAGCAGTACAATTAGATGAAGAAAGTGTTTTGAACTATTGATAAATAACACTTTGCTCACATTTCTGTGGGGAAACTCTTTTCTGGACAGCTGCTGGTTCTTTCCAAACCACCTTTTTCCCCATAATCCTCAGGTCCCTGCCAATTTTCATGTAACCTTTCATCTTTTCCAAGGAAATGAAGAGCTGGGATATAAACTAATAAAAGAGAGCTGCAACAAATAGGGGAGTTTCTCAACAACGTATCATGGCCAGCTGAACCAAAAGTGTGGGTTATTTCACCTTCCCTTAAATGGACTCTGCTTCATCCCATACTAAACACAGGGGTTGATAACTTGTAGTTCTCCAGCTGTTGCTGAATAACTCCCAGCATCCCTCAGCAGTGACCATTCTGGCTAGGGCTACAGCATTGAATTGTATATTCAATATTCAATTCAGCAATATCTGGAGAGCCACTGGTTGCTCTACAGCAATGGCAACTTTAACATGCTGGCTGGGGAATTCTGGGAGCTGAAGTCCATACATCTTAAAGTTGACAAAGTTGAGCAACACTGTTCTACAATGTCTTTCATAGCATAGGCAGAAGCTACTCAGAAAGCTGTATTGACTAACTGATGGATTCTACCCAGTAATGTGGAGATTTCTTTTAGAATATCCTCTTTTTCATTCCAGATTCCGGTGGAGAAGGAGACTACTGGTAATATCCACTCCCAATGAGGAAGATTGGGCTTATTCACAGCAGCTTGCAGCCCTGACAGGGCAAGCCTGCAATTTTGGTAAGTAATAATCCCCCGCTTTCTTTCTCTTTTCTTTTTGTGGCTTTAGCTATGCTTGTAAAAACAAGCATAAACTACATTAAAACTACATTAAAGTTTCTTAAACTTCTGGGCCATTTTGAGATTCTTCCAAATGGAGGGATTATAGTGCTATCAATCAAAAGGCAAAGTAGCCAATTCCATATTTTCCTTCTTGTGGAAATCTTAATAGGTTATTTAATGAAAAGAAAGAAGATGGGAAAATGTGAGAGGGTTACTTGTGGAGGATGACAATGGCTGGATTCATACGGCATATTTAGCAATAATACTTTGCTACTGGTTTAGCACAACAGTCAATTTGTTTATAAACTATGGATTATGAGAGGGGTATGGTAACCCAGACAGTTTTTATTTGTTCTGTAAACCACAGTTTAACAAACTAAAGCAGTTTGCTAATGCAAGAATGGGTAACTCACAGGCTATGAGCCATATCTAAGCATCCCAAAACTGCGCCACCTCAAAATTTGACAACAAAATGGTCAACTTTCATCAGTGTGATTTTTGTTTTTGAAATAAAGATATAAATGGGCCTAGGAGATTCTCAGAGGTAAATAATTTCCATTTTTACCTTAAATCCATTTTGACTATCCCAAAATTGCACTGGGGAAATGTGGCTATTTGTTATTGAATTTTGAGGCCAATTTTAAGCCAACATACATACATTCATTCATTCATTCATTCATTCATTCATTTCTACGTATCTGTCTCTGTGTCTGTCTGTCTATCTTATATTGTATTATATATTATATTATATTATATTATATTATATTATATTATATTATATTATATTATATTATATTATATTATATAAGATATCTTATATCTCTCCCATTGGGGGAGATGGGCGGCATACAAATTTGAAAATAAATAAATAAATAAATAAATAAATAAATAAATAAATAAATATTCTGTGGTTAATGTAGACTTTTTTGGAGGGGATTGGAGTATTTTTAAGGATAGAAATAGGGGTGGCTTACTTCCCAGAGGCTTCCAGCTAACTTTCCCACTCTTAAACCCCATAAAAAATGCCCCCCTAAATATTGACCTATGATGTCATCAGCTCTCAGCTGGTTGGGGAGCGAGTTGTGGACATAAGCCTGAGAAAGCAGTTCATCCCTGTATTAATGCAGTGTGCGAGCCACTTAGCTATGTGATATCCAGTCAGGCCTGACCCCTGGCAAATATATGTACACATGTGAACCAGGTCAGCATGCATTACATGAAGAGGGTAGGAGGTAATCACCCTGCCTTATTAAGAGCCTTACCAAGTATTACTCTTGGCTACTAACAACCTATAACCCCATAAATGTGAAAATGATTGCTAAAGTATATCTTTTAATGTAGTAGGGACATATATGAATATAGCCATTAAAGAATCAATTTACCCATGACAACCTGTATGCAAGCATTATCAAAATAACTTCTGTATGAAACACCATGAGGCTGAACTAGTTTGGGCAGGCTCTTAAGATATCTGCAGTACATGAAATGGTCCTAAGGATTGGGCATATACTTCAAGTCCTTTTTAATTTCAAGGACTTTTTATGTTATCAAAAACAAACAGCAAATTGATAAATTATGATCCCCCTTTTTCTCAGGTTTTAGTGAACAGTTAGAAACAAATGATAGTTTCTTAAACTGCAATCCTGTGCTGGAACATAGAGAAATTGGTTTTTGAGTAGACATCTACAGGATTACATTCTAAATGCTTCATATTGGACTCTTACAAAATATTTCAAAGGTTAACCTCAGTGTCTGAATTATGAAGAGAAACAATAAAATGACTGATCATGAATACAAATTTTCCTCCCCTTAACCAAGCTTTAGCCAACTAATGGTCTCCCTGTAAACTACTAAAAGTAGAAGAATGGACTGTCTTCCTTTTGTATTGTTCGGTAGCGATCTGAGCAAGTCAGATACAGAATTTCTAAAGAAATCACATATCACCAACATGAATTGTACTTATTGGTATCTAGCTCTGTGTGACTCCAGGATTGGGGAACTGCCTGAAATAGTTCTAGATATGTTCAGTGGGCTATAAACATGACAAAAAGTATAACAAGCATGATTACATAACTGAAGTAAAAGTATTTTTCAAAATGTTGGATTTAATTCTATAATTGTTGTATATTTTGCATTATCACAATTATTGCCATTGAGGTGTCATTCGGTATTTGATACCTTTCTTCTATAGGTTTGCGGCACATAATTGTCCTCAGGTTGTTAGGCCTGGGAGAGGAGATTGGTGGAGTCCTAGAACTATATCCAATCAATGGTAAGAAAACCTTTTTGGATTTTGACTATTTGTCCTAAAATATCAAACCCAAACATGATGTGCATTATTCTTCATGCTGAACCATTGTTTATTTTGTTTATATTTAGAAGTAGTGAATTATTCTTTAGACCAGGCAGTAGAATGTTATTAGTAACCTCATATAAGTCCATAGTAGAGTCATCCTTCCCCAGGCTTTTGGGTTGTGATGTGCTGGAGCCCCAACTGGATGATAAATGGCTGTTTGGATTGCCATTTTATTGTTCCATTATTTTTTGTAGGTGTATGTATTATTATCATTTTGTATTCTTTTCATTAGATCTTGTTGGATTTTTTTTTTTTTTGGCAAGTCAATACAGCAGACAGTACTCCACTAAAGCACATTTTGGAAAGCAGATTTCCTTAATTTTCTCCATGTGTGTTAGATCAACTTATACCATGTTTTGTTACTATAGCCATTATTGTCAGCTCTGAAACTTTTCATAGTCCTACCCCACATGCTCTTTAAAGACTGTCAGCATCACCACCTCTTTGTGAGAACTTTAGATAACCTTGCGGATCCATCTGTTATGCTTCAGTTGCCCAAAGGGATATGGCTCCAGCCCACAAGTGTCTGTGGACAACCCAGACAGCACAGTATTCTTTGAGTCCACAGGCCAGGAGCCCAGTTAATGAGCAAGATCCTGCCTCAGTCATGACATCATGCTCTATCCATTAAAAACAAGTTAAATGAATCTGAGCAACTTTATCAGTGAGGTGCTGTGCAGAGTGGTCATAGCAGTCAGAATAACTTTTCATCTACCTCCATCACTGCTCTAGGTATCTTTTCTGTTGTTTTACCTCCTTGGTAAATAGGGAACAATTTAAGTTCACTTAACAGAGAGATGCCACTCAAGAGCAATCATGTCAACTGCCCAGGTCACCTCCTGTTGTCAGTGCTTCATTGGGCACTTAACAAAACTGCCCACAAGATTGCTGGGAAAACTCTATTGAAACCATTTGAATCTAGATTGCTAATTTTGTTCTTTAGAGAGTTCATATTTCTGTGTCCCATACCCAGGAATAGGATCTCAAACCTATCAAATGACAAAGGATATTAGCAAGAAAAAATATGTGGCATTAGGGAGAAATTTCACATTTTAAAAACCTATGGCAATTTAGGCTGCAGGTCAACTTATTGCAAGGGTGATTATTCTACACTGAATTTGGAATTCTTATCTCATTAGAAATTTTGTAGGAAATTAGACATACTAAAGGGAAGTTTCTCCCATTGCTGTTAGAAAATTGTCTTCTTAATTCAGCTTTATTTCAAAACACTTTAAAAGGAGAGGTTTCCCCTTTGATATGGTCATCTTAAGTTACCTTCTAGCATCAAAAGGTATTTCTGCTACAACTACAAATATACTGTATACAATTGATTGAATATGTTATGCTTTCAAGACCATCCTATCTGCAGATTTGACATTTCTCCAATTCTTACTTCTCTAGGGAGCTCCAGTGTGGATCGAGAAGATGTCCCCATTCATTTGGTGAAAGATATTCGCAATTATTTCCAGATCAGCCCTGAATATTTTTCCATGCTTTTGGTTGGCAAAGATGGGAATGTCAAATCTTGGTATCCTTCCCCAATGTGGTCCATGGTGATTGTGTATGATTTGATTGACTCTATGCAGCTTCGACGACAGGAAATGGCCATTCAGCAGTCACTTGGCATGCGATGCCCAGAAGATGAATATGCAGAATATGGCTATCATGGTTATCACCAAGGTTATCAGGAAGGTTACCAAGATGATTATCGTCACCATGAAAGTTACCACCATGGATACCCTTACCGAAAGTAGCAACTTAGCCTTTGACTGCTTGCATCTTAGTAGTCATTCAAGCCACAAAAGGCCACATGTGGAAATTGTTTTATGATTACCTGAACGTTTTCTATTGCCTTAGTGTTCGGTCAAGGGAGTGTATAAGATTTTGGCCTTCTCTGTAACACACATTTCCATGAACTGAAATAGGTGAAATTAATATCACTGATGCCTTATGAAATAAAGACTCCTGTATATTTTAGAGCCCTTCTAACTTGAGGGTATTTCCTTGTGCTATATAAATATAGAATGGAAACTCCTTCCTTAATGGTGACCATTGTATGGTAGGCAGGATATAACATATACAATGGACACCAATTCTTTTCTAACTGCACCCCCCCCCAGGAAATATATATTTGAAAGTTGTGAATCTTTATTAAAGAGGAAGAGTAGTGAATCATGTTACAGAATATGATCTTCAAACTGTAGCTTTACAGAAGGATTGTGGCAGTTTTTGTTACAGAAAATGATTCCTAAAGGAGTTTTAAAAATGCTATGACTAAAATAACTTTGTTCATAATATGCCACCTCTATATGATTCTGTGAATTACCAATCTGAAAAGTTTACACAGCTAACAATTTAAATACAGTGGAAGATTCTGAATGAAAATACAAGAGAACAAAGATCAAATTATTTCAGCTTTTTATACTTAAGCAAAGCCACAGGGCAGAACATGAACACAATAGTCTCTCTCTCTTTATCTTTCCTAACATCTGCTATGAAGAAGAATGCATGAATAATAACTATTTTCAATAGTAAGTATTATTGTCCAAAATTTGTCTATAGCAGGTGCCTCTTTTTGTCTCCTGCCCTACCTAAATATGCAGGAATACATTCACTTCAGGAAAGATTATCCATATAGGATAGTTTCTGCTATGTATCAGGGAGTCCAACATTAACAAATATACTACATGGGTAAGAATAAAGATCATACTCTCAACTCCTCAGTTCACAAGGAAAATAGGGTTGATTCCATCAGAAGTGTGCTGTACTGCTAAATTTTGAGAAATTTATATTCTCTTACTGTCACATGGATCTCCAAAGTTTCATTCATCAAACCCTTTAGTATAGCTAATTTTACTTTAGTCAGTGTATCTTTGGGTTATTAGTTTTGCACAGCCAGGCAACTGCCTGCTTTCCTCACTGAAAAAGCAAATCTATAATACTTGGTATGTATCAATTCAAACTGCAGGTGGAAACTAGTATAACCTTCCTCTATACAGGGACCAACATATTCTTCTCAGTTAAAAAAGAAATCTTAGCATGTCAGAAAAACTTTTTCCTAATATGCCATAGCAATTGCTGCACCTTACATGAGGCCTAAGGGCCAGCAGTTCCAGAGTAGAACAATAGTACAGTGTCCCCCTTTTCCATTTCCTGTGCAGAAATGATGAAAAGAAAGTAATTTCTGCTGTTTAACTTGGAATTCAAAATCTCCTCAATCCTGTGGTGTCCTGTACTTGAATTCAATTAGTTTTTCCATCCTCCAATTCCAAAGGAAGGAAGCCTCAAAACAGCTTCACACATACACACACACCATCACCACCACCAATCTCAACAGACTACCAGAGAAGCCTAAACGTTTGTATAAATTGCCAAAGACTATAAAGCACGTTCTTTACAGATAAATAATGAGGTTATTTTTAATTGATGTTCATGTGCAATCTGTAAGTCAGGAGGTAGTCCATACATGATCTCAAAATGTCAGTAAACCTGATTAAAGTTAACCTGCAAAACATGTTAGGCAGTTTTGTCAAATATTTTGTGGAAGGAATTTTTCCAGGAATATTTAAATTATGGTTTCTCTGTGTTTTGCTTCTTTAAGTGCAATGTAATCTGAAACTAGTGATTTCACAACTTCCTGAAAACATCATGCTAGGAATGACAGCGGTAATGTTGGAACAAGTAAGACCAAACCAATCAAAATACACAACTGGAAACAATACTCAACACTAGCTTTAAATTTGACAGTCTTGTTTTTTAATTTATTTTTATTTTGTTTTTTTGGTATTTTTTGGTATTTTATTTGCAAAACAAGCTATACCCCACTAATGCAAAAAGCATCGGAGCCTTCTCTTTCAAGAAATTTCTTGTTAAATTCCACAAGCCAAACAAGGCAGATTTCATTCTCAAACATAGATAAACTGCATATTCAGTGGGGAAATATGTGTTCCCTAAATGAGTCTGCCAGGCCACATGAATGCAAAAGGGGAACCTTTGAAGAAGGCGGCTGGCTGACAGATGAATATTTCACCTTTTCCATATCTTCCTAATTCTATCCAGAAAACACCTGCTCAGGTCATTTTTCCAGAAGGGGAAAATCATTACAGTACTCCATATCCACCCCAACAGTCATGTAGGTCCTAGCAAAACAGAATCAGGTCAGGAATGCTTAATCAGCCACTTTCTATTTGCCATTTGTTTCCATGACACCCCTGCACTGATAGACAAATACAGTGGACCTCAACTCTTCATTAACAGACTATAATTATATATAGAACAAATATAACTTGGAATGCAAGTTTTATAATACATTCATTTCCTTAGGCTATGTCCTGCCTGAAATGAAGGAAGAAATAAGGACATATGTGCTTACAAAAAGTATAACTTTATTTGCATGAGCAAATTCTAGGGCATCCAAGACCTTGAAGCTGGGTAGAGATGATACCCAGTTTACGGAACAGTTTGATGTATCTTAAAAGACTCCAGTAAGAGCCTAGTACGAATGCATACATTACTGAAAGCATAAATATATATTTGTGATATTACTGGCTTTTAAAAATATGTATTTGAATATAGGTTTTCTTATTGTTTTGGAAAGTGCATACTGGTCACTAAAATATATATTTTTTTATGTCTTTAGTTCTATTGTTATACATAAAACCAACATCCAATTACCTAGCTGATGCGTATTACCTAGTATATTTTTCTGGTCTGGAAAACAATTCAAACTCAAAAGAAAAATATCCCAAGTTTTAATTAACTCCAGGCACTAGTGGGCAAGAATATTTGCCTAGCATTTTCATACATTACTCTTCCAATAATTTTGCTAAGCAAGTTCATCTTGCAATGTACTTAAACAACTGCCATTAAGGAATGTATGTTCTGTTACATTAGAACTATTTCTTCAGAAACCATTAAAGTTTTCACAGAAATTAAACCACAATGGATACTTGTGTCAATGAAGGTGATAAAAGAAATCCTTATTTCAAACAGTATTTCTGAATGAATGCCACAAAAGTAAGATAAATCAGGCTCAAAGGGATGCTTCATCAATTAAAATGTTATGTATGCAATTAACAGAACCACCTTATATCAACACAATAACACTGACTGGAATATTTGCGTAGCATTTTCATACATTACTCTTCCAATAATTTTGCTAAGCAGTATTACCTTTTGCACTGCTGCCATATTTACAAATGAATCTTAAACCTGAAGTATAAAACTGAAAGTGAAGAGTTCACATCACAATTCAAGCATTATTTTGCACAATATAATTTGGAAATCTCTATAAGTCATAGTTGCTAAATCTCTTGAACCCAGTCATATTATTTCTTTTATACATTGTCATTCCAAAACTGAATCACCAATGCTAGAAAAACATACAATTTCTCTTATCATATCCACAGAAAATTTCACATGCATTGTTACAGCTTTAAACATATGTCAACACAAACTTTCTATGTTGCACTGCATTTTATGCCTGTGTCTCTTTTGACCCCATGCTGTACTTTTACAGAACTTAACACAGAGACAAACATTAATGTGTACAAAAGACAGACTGAACATCAAAGACAACCCAATCATGGGAGGCACTCCAGTTTTCCAGTTCCAAATGGAAAGTTAAGGAGATATTTATAGGGTAGGTAACATCTCTTTAAGGAATTGACATTTCTAGTACATAACCTAGATGTGGGTGGAGTCTTAAAGGCATGACCTGATATGAAAGGTGTCTGTGTTCACAATTACAATTATTCTTGGCTAACATGCCATAAAAGAGTCTCCTTCAACCTGGTGACTTCCGGATATAACTGGACTACAATTCTTCAAGAATAGTCACTGAATAAACTACAGAAATAATGGAATAACACATCTGTATAGCACCAACCTGGGGTGGTTGCACATCAATCATTCACCAGGGAAAGTAACAATTCATTTGGAATACATAGTTTGCTACCATATGAACATACTCAACGCAATTTCTGACATAACAGCACATAAAAAGAGACATGAGCAATGTTACCCAGTGTTACATGGTTTATACTAGGAGTAGAAACTTTTATCACCAAACTCCCAGATGTTAAGAGTGCAACTCCTGTCATCCCTTCAGCCACACTGGCTAAGATTGAACAAATACTTGGAATACCATAATTTCCCCAGCCCTGTTTTGCACTATCATAGAAGGGTGATCCTGCTGGTGTATTTTGAAAGAAATAATATTTAATTTTATGCTTAAATACATAATTCATCTACTACGTAGCAATACTAAAAACAGTATCCAAATTGTACTGAAATGTGCAAAATGGCTAGAAGACAATGTTATTAATTTCCTATTCATTTAAAGTATGTGCTTGAATCCATCAGCTGGATAACTCATCTGATTTGTAATGATGAAAGCATATAGAAGAAATGCTAGATGCCCAAATACTGACTTTCATACTCACATGATATCGTAATTACTCTAATATTGAGGATAAAACATATGCAGATTTTAACAGTGCATATCACAGGGGTAGTCTAGAAAAGATCCACAATTGACTATGGTTCCCAAGGCATGTTCACATGATGGCAACAATATTTCCCAAAGCTTAAAGTATGAAGCACAGCTAACACACAAGGAAATGTTACCATTTCATCTCTGTGTTTATGGTATGCAATAATTCAAATATATTTTGAGGACTGTACTTCTGGAATGCTATAAAAAATTATAGCTTTCACAATTCCATCAATAAATTCTTCCCTCACATCATCTCTGAACTGAGGTATCTTTGTCAGCTTAGTGGTCTCTTTATTTTAAGGTGAAAGAATCAGCTGTCTCAACATACATGGTTCAAAATGATGCTTTCCTTCTGTATCCAAAGTCTTCTGAATTCCAATGACTCTTTTGCTGCAAAAACAAATCTCCACTTTAGGAGATTAGATATACAGGAACATGAGCAGCCCTGCTGGATCACATATAAGCTCTATTTACTCCAGTATCTTATTTCCCACAATGACCAACCAGTTGCCTATGGGATGCCCACTATCAGAATAAATGGACGATGATTACCCCTCAGTAATTCCCAGCAATTAATATAGATAGCATTCTGGTAAATCAGTGCTTTATAACTGATTATGTGAATAATTATTTGTAAATAGGCAAGCCCTCCTCCCATCATCGATTTGGCAAGAATATCCAGATCTCCCCAAAATTCCAATTGCATTTAATACTCAGAGGTATATGGTCTTCAACATTATGAGTAGTGCATAGCCATGAGGACTAGCAGAAATGATAACTTCCACTGATTTTTCTAATCCCACTTTAAGATTCTTTTTATAGTTAGTAGTTAGAATATCGTTTAGCACAACTTGATTTTTTTAAAAAAAATCCTACCTCAGTGAAACCAGTAAGAGATTTCCACCACTTCCACTGTGAAAAAGGTTCCTTCCCCTCACATTCTATGACGTGAAAGAGCCTTCCCCAACCAGGTACTCTCCAGATGTGTTGGAACAGAAACCTCAAAAATGGCTAGGGGGGCAGCAGATAACATTCTAGTAAATTGGTGCTTTGTGACTGATTATGTTCCCCATAGCAGTTATTTTGTGAATAGGCAAGCCCTCCTCCCATTATCCATTTGGCATCAACATCCAGAAGATCTCCCCCAAATTTCAGCTGTGTCCACTGGTTCCAAAAAGCTGGAGACCTTTACTATAAGGCTTCCTCATCTGAATCATGATCACTGCCTGGTTTGGTGAGTCTCTCAAGTTCTTCTCCATCCTACAGAAAATAAAGGGAAGATAATAAAAAAATAATATTTATGTTGGTAAATAACTCAATTTATAATAAACAAGTCCTTAAAATGAACAGATTGCTTCCACTGTCTAACATTATCATAATTTGAAGCACAGCTATTTTTAGTATTGTCCTATAGTAGTAGCAGTAGTAGAACTTTATTATAGTCCTTGTTCAGCTCACCTATAATGGTGCTTCTTCCACTGAGACTGGATTACAATTTAAGTCACCTTTGATAATTACACTACAGAGGAAGGAGGTACAACTTTTGTAGACCAGAAGGCTCTACCAGGCTTTGAATAACATGCTGAGGATAAGAACTGACTGGGAGAGGACTGAAGTGTGAAATGGGTGTTCCCCCTCCAAATTACCCCTAAACAAGTCTGTCAATTCTAGTGTAGGAACTGAGGCTTGTAAAAAAGTTGTTTGTGAGCATGGCCCATGTGCTGCAGTTTTTATATCCTTGTCATACAACCGTGGCATAAGTAAATAAATACAATTTAGTGGATTCTGAAGGCCCAATCCTACAATATGTATCAGGTGTCCTACTGCACAATATTAAATCTTTCTTAATCAGTCACTTTGAGATGTGTTGCCAATTCCTCTCTCATAAGAAGCGTATTTTATGTGCCATGCAAATTATTTGCCCATGTTGAAGGAGCAGGAATTTGACTTTGGCAACAGAAGAATAACATTTATTAAATCAGTATTACATAATTTTCTGCAATGGCACCATGCAAAAATTTGAAAAACAAACAACCAACCAAATAGGGCAAATTCTATATCTTTTCAGTGAACCCAAGAGAAAGTTAACATAAAGTTTGTTGTTTTTTGAGGTTTGATGTATTTACAAATCTACATGAAAATTATATGTATTTACTTTCATGCACATACATACACATAACAGGTTAACTTCTGTATACAATCTACATATTTATTCAAATGACTCTTTAAGCATTTTTTTTCATCAATATATTTTCATGTGCTCAATGTTCTTTATCACATGTACTTTTTTCCCTCCAGAAACTACTTTGCAAAATTTGGAAAATTATCAAGGAGAATTGTACTTTAACTTTGGAAGTATGAATTTGAACTGAAAAAACTATTCACTGCATTCCTACGGATGAACATATCTTAAGAAGACCTTGTTTGTTAGTGTGCCCTCTGGTGTTCAATTCTTTTAAAAAATAGCTTTAATTCAATAGAAAGCTTAGCAAATTGCTACAACTGCATTTTTTAAAAAGAATTTTACAGATTCAAAGCTTTTCTAAAAATGTATTGTTTTATATATTTTAATATTTATTGCTGTTTTATTGGGAACCGCCCAGAGTCATTTTTTGTGAAATGGGCGGTATCTAAATCTGAAATATAAATAAATAAATAAATTTTTACAAATACACTTTAATATTAACAAGGAATGTGTCTCAAAAATACAAAATATTCCTTAAAAATGTCCAGTGTAACCACACTATAGTATTGTAAACTTCTTAAGAAATTAGGATTCTAGATTGAAAAACTGCAACAAAATGGAATGTCCCAAAATGTACTGGTTTATAGCATTATGTCATATATTTCTGGAACCTAGAGAGTGTACATCCCAAATACAGTGTGATTAGGACACACAAATATAGGATATGTAAAGGAAAGAAGTAGCTCGTAGTGGGAGATCACAGTAAGATTAAGTGGCTTCCAGAAAGGCCACCACTTGATCTTCTGTTCCAGTTTTCTGAATGAACCACATCCTTTATTACAAAGAGCAGTAGCAGTTGATTGCTCTGTTGGGTCAGCACCCTCACACAGAGGAGCTTCTCTGTTGTTTCCCAAAAAAGAACCGTTTCTCAAATAGGCAGAAAGAAACAGCAGCGCTTTGTACCACTGGAACTGCTTCACCTGGGCTACCCATGAGCATGGTTCAAATGAAATGACTTCCATTTATAGTTTGTTGTGACTGCATCCAATTATGTGTACTGATTTCTCCAACAGCTGTAGAGGGCCATAACAAACTTACTTGGATGCATTCATAACAAACTGTAAACTGTGGCATAATATTTGGACAAACTTTTTAAAGCAAACTAGTATATGGGAAGCAGAGGCACACACTTATAGATAGTCCTCACTTAACAACGACAATTGGGTCCAGCAACACTGTCACTAAGCGACATAGTCGTTAAGTGAAACATCATATGACCATGCCTGACTTATTATACTGTATCAGTTCCTCTGCAGTCGTTAAGTGAATCACCTGTGGTCATTAAGTGAGATATCATGTGACCATTACTTATGAATTACTGCCTGCTTCCTTATTGACTTTGCTTGTTGGAAGCCAGTTGTGAAGGTCGCAAATGGCAATCATGTGACCACAGGATGCTGCAACAATTGTGAATGAGTACCAGTTGCCAAGCATCTGAATCACGATCATGTGACCGTGCAGATGCTGCGACTGTTGTAAGTTCAAGGACCAGTCATAAACCTACTTTTTCAGCACCATCATAAATTCGAATGGTTGCTAAGCAAGCAGTCATAACCAAGGACTACCTGTACTTGCAGAAGGTTGCTATTTTAACAATGATGTCAAACATTTCTATTCACATCACAACCAGAGGCGTGGGCTGAAATCACCTGGCCCACAGAATGATCTAGAAGGGAAACTTTTCAAAGCCTTACCCCACTAGAGCGCTCCCATGCACCTCCATTAAGTTTGCCCCTCTCCCACTGAACAGTGTATTCCATACAACGAGGGCTGCTGGAGTGATAGATAAATATAGACAAAAGAACTACAGGTGCTTCCAAGAAGAACTCCATGGAAGGCTTAAAGTCAAATACAAAAACTGACACAGTGGTGATGATCACTGTTGTAACTTGTGCAGTCAAAACGTGAAACATGTTGTCTCGGAACTTCAAAATGAAGGCCACTGAGAGCCCCAGGAAGGCAGTGACAAAAATAAGGGCCACAGAGAATATGTTGTGACCATAGAAAAAACCACAATACTCTATCCGGCGTCTATTTTCAGGGCGCAGGCTTAGCATCAGAGCATTAAACATAGCTCCAAAGAGGTACAGCTTGGTATTCTGCACGAAGATGTTTTCACTGAACTGGCCTCCTTCTTTCAATATCTTTTCATTGTAGATGTTGGCTAATGCTGAAATAAAACACTGTACTAGTATGAGCAGATGTCCCAGTCCAAGACGAACTGTTTTCATGGATCCTGCAGCAGTTGTGACATTCCAGCTAAAGCCAGGGAAGGACCATCTAAGGCTGCAGTTCTCTTTTCCCCAACATTCTTCTTCTGGCTTGGTGTACTGAAGGCAACTATTTGAATGGCTGAGAAAAATGTCATGATGCAATCCATGCACAGCCAAGCTATGCTTATTGCTTTCTGTCCCTGCAGTTAGAGCTACAATAGATAGGAAAAGAATCAGCAAAGATGCCCATTGCACCCAGGAGACCTGCCGCCTGCATGGAGAGAAAAGAAAATATGTAAGTTGGCCCCAAGAAGCACAAATAATAGGTAGGAAAAAAAGAGTTATCTTCTTTAATAAAGCAGCAGTATGAAACAGAATTGCAGCTTCCCTTCCAGTATCATCCCAGGAAGCATTCTTAGGACAATAATACTATAGAAATCCAAAGGCAGAACACAGTAAGCTTACAATGCCTCTCACACCTAACAGAATAATTCACTCTGCACATGGAATTATTTTGTATCTATTGAAACTGTGTAAATGCTCTTTAGAACAATCCTACACTATGTAAGTAAGTGTAAGAATATTATGACTGAATTTGAAGACAAGCGTTGGGGGGAGCTAATACAAATTTGACCCAGTTCAATAAGATTAACATGTATTTAGGACTGCCTCCTGAATCATCAACAAAAAACATAGCAAGTAAACCAAACTCAGCTTAGCCACATATTCATTAACAAATACATGATAGCGGTAATAATGTTCTAATTATTTTTGATGTGTTTTTAATCTTAATTATCTTTAGAGCCTTGTTTACAATTGCTTCAGAAGAGAACTTTGAGGAAACAAAGAAATGACAAAAGATAACACGTTTCCATAATTACTCACTTCAGCACTATTCTGAACAGAAGAGCTGTTGTTATGATAACAAAATTTGAGAAGAGAACAGCCATGGCCTAGAAGAAAAAGATGAAGCATTATGTTACAAGCCAAATGCAGTCTAGAAATAGGATATCCATTAGCCGACCATCTCCTTAAAATATGAAGGCGAACACTGTTGGTTGTAGAACCAAATCTTATTGATCTAAGCTGCGCTTGCTGGAAAAAAAAAAATGAACTGGCTTTCTAGAGAGGCCCTGAAAGCAATCATTCCTGCATTTCACAGAATCAAGCAGAAAAGAAAACCTTAATATTCATTCCTCACATTATGGACCAGTATCTAATGCTTTCTTTCTGTTCATGGGAGGCTCTTTGATTAGTCAGGCTAGTACTGATCCTGATTATTTATTTTCTAGGGGTATATCATCAGCATTTCATCGTATCATACAAAGACTATGGGATAATTCAGTACAGGAATTAACGGCTGAAGCCAAAGTTTTGTGTTTACCTGTAACTTTTGGAATTAACTGTAGATATACTTTTCAACCCACTAAATATCTGAATAGCTTATATTTAAGTAAATACAGAATAGCCTTTTCAAAAGCCAGATTAAATGTGTTGCCATCAAATATGCTATATGGTAGATATCAAAAAATTCCCATCTCTCAAAGATACTGTCCTTGTAATGGTACTGTTCTTGAAATGGTGGATCACTTTTTATTGTATTGTGAATTTTATAAGAGTCTTCGGCAGGAAGTTATCTGGCCTATTTTAAAATCCAAATCACAAAGAGTATGTAAACATTTTACTTGCAGTTGAAAATCCTAAAATTACAGTGGTAACAGCCAGATTTTTAACTATGGCTATAAAAACAAAGTCTTTAGTAACAAATCAATTAATTGGGGTTTTAAGTGTATTATGTAATATTTATTAAATATCTTATTTGTTAAACTGTTTTATCTAATGCCAAGTTCAGATTATGTTTGTAACTTCCTTTTGGGCCTTTTGGGCATAAATAAAATTGAGAAAATTGAGATTCCCATTTGAACAGAAACAGAAGGAGTAGTGCAAGTGAGAAATAGTTTCTTTGAACTTTGAACCTACTGGTTGCTCAAAATGAACAGTGACTCCTCTCAAATCTGCTCTAGAGCAAATCTGAGGATGTGTACATGTGAAAGGGGTGGGGAAAACCAGAGAAGAACAAAGGGCTGCTCTATTTTGCAAATGGAATTCAGCTTGTGTCATACTGAATGTAGCCAGAATTCATTCCCATCTTAATAATTCATGAGACAACTACATCCAGCCCCATTTTTTATAACTGTTCTTGTCTTTATAAGTAAAACTGTCTTTAGACTTTTTACACTATCATGAAAATATATACATTGTCCCCAAATTCCTCCTAAGTATTAAAAAATACAAAATGCCTATAGGTACTCCTTGGGTTACAACCATTCATTCAGTTACTGTTCAAAGTTATGATGCTAAACAAATGGTAGTTATGACCAGTCTTCAAAGTTCTGGCTGTTGCAGTGCTCTGTGGTCACGTGACCAAAATTCGGGCACTCAGCAGCCCACCCACATTTATGACAGCAGTGTGTACTTCAACTCCCCTACCTGCCTATCTCCCTCCATCTCTGCTCATTTGGCCACCCTGCACTCTGCTGCCTACCCTGCTGCCCCTCACCACCCCCAGCTGATCTTTGTCATCTACTTCCTCCTGCTACTGAGAAGGTGCACCCAGCCAAGGCAGCTACTGGGCCTTTGCAAGGCTTCAGGGAGGCCACGCAAGGAGCCTCGTGAGGCTTTGGGTGGGGCCTCACAAGGCTTTGGGGAGGCCACCTGAGGGGTCTCACAAGGCTTTGGAGAGGCCTCGTGAAGAGCCAGCAGCTGCCTCAGCCAGGTGCAACTCATCAGCAGTGGGAAGAAGACGGTGAAGGTCAACTGGGGCAGCAGGGGTAGTGGTGGTGGAGTATAGGGTGACAAAAAGGGCAAAGATGGGGGGAGATAGGTGGGTGGGGGGAGGTGAAGCAGAAAAGTTGAAGCATGAGGTCCTGACCAAACGGTGGCGCGGTCCTGGCCTAACAACTGCAACCAGAACTACCGTTGCTAAGCAGTGCGGTCACACGATGTTTCACCTAATGACTGCTTTGCTTAGCAATGGAAATTCCAGTCCCGGGTCGTAACCCAAGGACTACCTGTACTCACTCTAGGCCAATATTCAATGGATTGCAAATGAAATTCTGGTGAGCTACACTTTTTGTACTGCTCTAGTTTAAAAAATTACCTTATTTTCCTTGGTATTACTTATAGTTATAAGTAATACACAAAGTTATTACAAACTTCATACACAAACTTATGTACAAACAATTGAAAACACCCCTTACTATAAAGATTTCTTGTCTGAAAGATTTATGAAAGCACTACAAACACAAGAATTGAAAGCAGTTCTAGCCCATTAAATTTATGTTCTGCACATATTATACATCATATTGAATATAATATCTCCAAAATACCAATTCAGCTACTGAAATACTGTTTGGTAGCAAAAAAAAAAGGGGGGGGGAAGTAATTCCACCTATAATCTCTTAAACAGAGTGAAATTTGATATAAGCACTTAAAATGATAAAGACATACTCTCTGTCCATTCGAACGCCACATATACAGAGCATTCTACAATTTGGAAGTGGTACTTACTGGTTCAAGATAGGACAACACATAGAAGACAATCAGATTATCTAAAAAATAAAGAAAAGCTGGAATTGACCACTTTATGTAGCTATACAATTGCCTCCATGAGCTGCAGCCAAATCCACTATGGGAATATCCTCCTAAAAAGAAAAAGAATTAAGAAGAAAAGAAAAATAATTCAACACATTAATTATTAATGTATATCTACACTGTCCTCAGCCCATATGATTATTGTTGGTTTCAAAGAGAACAAAGCACTAGAGACAGACTCCTTAAGAAATTCATAATTGGAAGCCTCCTCATTATACACAGATATGAAACTTTACCAGGCTTTCCTAGAAAGATGCTTGAACCATATTCAAATTGAAATTTTGATATCTGAAATCTGATCTGCATAATTTTCTTTTTTCTATGTAAGACCCTTATCTGGGAAATTTATCTCATATAATTTTTGTGTTAAATCATTCTGTGTAGAAAAGTGGACGGCTGCTGGACCTCTGGACCAATTCTGCCAGATGTTTGGTCTGATTTAATAAGGAATGATTTCTCCTAATATAATCATATATGTTAAGATTATTAGCATTTATTTCATATTTTTTCATCATCAGCATAAAGATGCTGATGATGGAATAATATTTTTTCTAAATCCTCTTTTCTGCAATATTTTCCCATGTCACTCAAGGAACTATGCTTTCGAGACCAATTCCTGAAGTCTTCTTGGATTCAGGAGCAAATTTCATGAGTCTAGACTCCTAGTCTATTCATATTTTCTAGCAAGCATTTCACTTCATAAATACAACACAAGGCATTCATGTATTGTTCTATAGCACCACTATGAATTTATAAAGTGCTTATAAAGAATTGTACATAATCTGGACTATATTTCAAACAACTATTAATCATACTTTATTAATCTAGAAGAGGAAGATGAAAAATATTTTCCTAGAGATTTGTTACTACACACTTAGTCTGAGTAGCTCAATTAAATCTCAAAAAGATTTATAGAACTAAAGAGACATCCTAATTTCTGTTGGCCAATCTTTTCTCAGATAATCCATTTTCAACACTGATGGCCTGTGAATAATCCACAGGAGCAACAAACAGGGAGCAAGATACTATAGTAAGGTCATTTATAATACATTATTATACAGATTAAAAGGAAGAATTCTTCATCATTTCACTGATACAGAAAAGAATAGGTTGTTACTACTTTTTATAGCCAAATATTACAATTATTACATTCAATTCCTAAGATGTCTCAGACTATACAGATTTTTTTTTTAAATTCAAAAGAAATGACTTCAATTTTCAGTGAAATAACACTACAAGCAGTATATGGGATCGCTATGATGTAAAAACACATTCTAAATTATTGAAAATACAGATAGTCCTTGGTTAACGACAGTAATTGGGACTGGATTTTTCATCGCTAAGTGATGTGGTTGTAAAGTGTGATATCACATGAGTGTGCCACTTAGTAATAGCAGTTCCGGCATTTCCAGTTGCTGTTGTTAAGCGAAACCTGCTTCATTCGTAAGTGTGATGTCATACGGTCGCCATTTGCAATTTCCTGCCGGCTTCCCCATTGACTTTGTTTATTGGAAGCTGGCAGTGAAGGTCACAAACGGCGAACATGTGACCATGGGATGCTGTGAGCTGGTCGCTGAGTGCCTGGGTCGTGATCACTTGACCGCAGAGACACTGTGACAGTGGGAACATTGAGGACTGGTTGCAAGTACCACTCATTCAGCAAAAACCACTTGTACATTAACACATACTAAGCAACAAGAGCCCCTTCATGGATCACTGCCTTGTCGTGGCGAAGGGGCTTGCGTAACTCAGTGAAGCCATGAGCTATACCGTGCAGGGCCACCCAAGACGGACAGGTCACGACAGAGAGTTCTGACAAAATGTGGTCCACTGGAGAAGGAAATGGCAACCCACTCCAGTATCCTTGCCAAGAAAACCCCAGGGACAATGTTAAAAGGCTAAAAGATATGACGCCGGAAGATGAGCCCCTCAGGTCGGAAGAAATGCTACTGGGGAAGAGCGGAGGGCAATTCCAAGTAGCTCCAGAAAGAGTGAAGCGGCTGGGCCAAAGCCGAAAGGACGTTCAGCTGTGGATGTATCTGGAAGCGAAAAGAAGGTCCGATGCTGTAAAGAACAATATTGTATAGGTACCTGGAATGTAAGATCTATGAACCAAGGCAAGCTGGATGTGGTCAAACATGAGATGACAAGATTGAACGTTGACATCTTGGGAATCAGCGAATTGAAATGGATGGGAATGGGTGAATTTAATTCAGGTGACCATTATATCTACTACTGTGGCCAAGAAACCCTTAGAAGAAATGGAGTTGCACTCATAGTGAATAAGAGAATGGGAAAGGCAGTAATGGGGTACAACCTCAAAAACGACAGAATGATCTCAGTGCGTATCCAAGGCAAACCATTCAATATCACAGTCATCCAAGTCTATGCCCCAACCACTGAGGCTGAAGAAGCTGAAGTTGACCGCTTCTATGAAGACCTACAACACCTTCTAGAACTAGCACCAAAAAAAGATGTCCTTTTCATCATAGGGGATTGGCATGCTAAAGTAGGAAGTCAAGGAGTAATTGGAATAACAGACAAGTTTGGCCTTGGAGCACAAAATGAAGCAGGGCAAAGGCTAATAGACTTCTGTCAAGAGAACAAGCTAGTCATAGCAAACACTCTTTTCCAACAACACAAGAGACGACTCTACACATGGACATCACAAGATGGTCAATACCGAAACCAGATTGATTATATACTTTGCAGCCAAAGATGGAGAAGCTCTATACAGACAGCAAAAACAAAACCAGGAGCTGACTGTGGCTCAGATCATGAGCTTCTTACTGCAAAATTTAGGCTTAAATTGAAGAATGTAGGGAAAACCACTAGACCACTCAGGTATGACTTAGATCATATTCCTTGTGAGTACACAGTGAAGGTGATGAATAGATTTAGAGGATTAGATTTGGTAGACAGAGTGCCTGAAGAACTATGGACGGAGGTTCGTAACATTGTACAGGAGGCAGCAACTAAAACCATCCCAAAGAAAAAGAAATGCAAGAAAGCAAAATGGCTGTCTGATGAGGCTTTACAAATAGCTGTGGAAAGAAGGAATGCGAAAAGCAAGGGTGAAAGGGAAAGATATAAGCAACTGAATGCAGATTTCCAGAGAATAGCAAGGAGAGATAAGAAGGCCTTCTTAAATGAACAATGCAAAGAAATCGAGGAAAACCTATTGTGGTGGGGGAAGACTAGAGATCTCTACAAGAAAATTGGAGATATGAAAGGAACGTTTAGTGCAAAGATGGGCATGATAAAGGACAAAAAAGGCAGGGATCTAACAGAAGCAGAAGAGATTAAGAAGAGGTGGCAAGAATACACAGAAGAACTATACAAGAAAGATCTTAATGTCCCTGATGTCCACGCTGGTGTGATCACTGACCTTGAGCCAGACATCCTAGAGAGTGAAGTCAAGTGGGCCTTAGGAAGCATTGCTAACAACAAAGCTAGTGGAGATGACAGTATTCCAGCTGAGTTATTTAAAATACTAAAAGACGATGGTGTTAAAGTGCTGCACTCAATATGCCAGCAAGTTTGGAAAACGCAACAGTGGCCACGGGATTGGAAAAGGTCAGTTTATGTTCCAATTCCAAAGAAGGGCAATGCCAAAGAATGCTCAAACTATCGCACAATTGCACTCATTTCACATGCTAGCAAGGTTATGCTCAAAATCCTACAAGCTAGGCTTCAGCAATACATGAACCGAGAACTACCGGATGTACAAGCTGGGTTTCAAAGAGGCAGAGGAACTAGAGATCAAATTGCCAACATTCGCTGGATCATGGAGAAAGCACGAGAGTTCCAGAAAAATATCTACTTCTGCTTCATTGACTATGCAAAAGCCTTTGATTGTGTGGATCACAACAAACTGTGGCAAATTCTTAAAGAGATGGGAGTACCAGACCACCTTACCTGTCTCCTGAGAAATCTGTATGCAGGCCAAGAAGCAACAGTTAGAACCGGTCATGGAACAACCGATTGGTTCAAAATAGGGTAAGGTGTACGACAAGGCTGTATACTGTCACCCTGCTTATTTAACCTATATGCAGAGTACATCATGAGAAATGCCAGGCTGGAAGAATCACAAGCCGGAATTAAGATTGCAGGGAGAATCATCAACAACTTCAGATATGCAGACGATACCACCCTAATGGCAGAAAGTGAAGAAGAACTAAAGAGCCTCTTGATGAGGGTGAAAGAGGAGAGTGTGAAAGCTGGCTTGAAACTCAACATTAAAAAAACTAAGATCATGCCATCTGGACCCATCATTCCTGGCAAATAGAAGGGGTAGAAATGGAAGCAGTAACAGACTTCATTTATTTGGGCTCCAAGATCACCGCAGACGGAGACTGCAGCCATGAAATTAAAAGACGCTTGCTCCTTGGGAGGAAAGCTATGGCAAGCCTAGACAGCATATTAAAAAGCAGAGACGTCACCTTGCCGACAAAGATCCGCATACTCAAAGCTATGGTTTTTCCAGTAGTAATGTATGGCTGTGAGAGCTGGACCATCAAGAAGGCTGAGTGCCAAAGAATTGACGCCTTTGAACTGTGGTGCTGGAGAAGACTCTTGAGAGTCCCCTGGACTGCTAGGAGGTCAAACCAGTCAATCTTAAAGGAAATCAACCTGATTGCTCATTGGAAGGATCGATAATGAAGCTCAAGCTCAGATACTTTGGTCACCTAATGCGAAGAGAGATCTCTTTGGAGAAGACCCTGACGCTGGGAAAGATTGAAGGCAAAAGGAGAAGAGGACGGCAGAGGATGAGATGGTTAGATAGCATCACTGAAGCAATGAGCATGAAACTGAGCAAACTCAGGGAGGCAGTGAAGGACAGGAAGGCCTGGCGCAATATGGTTCATGGGGTCACGAAGAGTCGGACACGACTTAACGACTAAACAACAACAAAAGCAACAAGAGAAGATGTGCCCATAGCTAAATATTATAACAATTTAGCTCTAACAGCTTACCTTTTCTGATTACCCAGAGGGCCATTATCAGACAGAGTACCAGCTTAACTAATTCTGAGCACACATTCACAGTTGCAGGAAGGTAATCATACTTATTATCTGAAACACATTTAGAGAAGTTACACGAACACTGCATATATTAACTTTAAATAAAGTAAAAACACTACAACAGGCAGCCAATACATATATGTACATTCAGCATGATGCATTTGAGAAAACTTCCACTTTTATTTCCAGATAAGAATTTTTCATGAAAAAAAATGAAAATTTATCTTCTGCTTTTGGAAAATAATTGGTAAATAAGGGGCTTCAAGGAATGAGATTCAAGGTTGAGGCTTTTTTGTCCTACAAATTACTGTTCTGATCCTAACTGTATAGTATGTTTTTTCACTTTTGACCAGATTACTAACAGAAAGTGCTTCAGTGTTGTACTTGATGTCACAAAAGAGTTTCTAGCTATATGGAGGATGTATTCTTTTCTATAATGGGTCTGGGGACTGAACTCATATTGCCAAGCAATCCTGAAAAGCAATCAAGACTCCAGAGAACCTGATTATTTTAGCTTCATGTCACAAACTAACAAAGAACCTGAAAGAAGAGAGCATGCCAACAAATTCTGGTAGCATCTATACAGAAGTAACTATTCCAACATACCTTCATTGGCAGAATATTTCATCAAAAGGATACGACTTGAACCCAAGGTAACAAAGGTACCTCCTAGGAGCAGCGTATAGATGGCTGACTTGGACCATCGAGCAGACTGACTGCAACACTTGGAATCCATGCTGTTGTTGTGTTGTCAGTGCACTTTGAACCGCAAAGTAAAACATTTTATCAGGCATGCTCTTTAAAATAACTTTTATTACTTTTGGACTACCCAGGAAGCTGTTTAGTGCTTGATTCTTCACAAACTGCATAAACACAAGTGTTATAATGCATGTTTCTCTGAGGCATTGAACATAAATTTAGTGACCTTTACCCAAGTTTCTTGAAGTACTATTTTAATAAATCCTTTAAATACAGTACTAGCACACATAAAATTAATAAGAAATGTTCCCTGATCTTGATGCAATTTAAATTTAGTCTTTACTGAGTAATGCATTTCAATTGAAGGATCTGAGTACAACACAGTACTCTCCTAATCTTTATTATTAGTTGTAGGCATTGTGGGAAAAATGTATTTTCCCAGATCTACCTTCCACAATTCTGGAGTAGAAATACTAGTAAAAAAGGGAATTAACCATTGTTTTCACCACTGGATATTTAAATATGTTAAGATAATCTCAGAAAAAAATCACAAAAGTATTTCCCCTTTCAGTTATATCTCTTTGCTAGTGTCATTCTAAAGCAAATAAAACAACTGCTCAACTATTCATATAATCCTTGCTTGGAGAAACTAACTTTCCTACCAGGATTTTGGGGTAAAGCTGGGAAATCTTATTCATACCTTAAAGACCTTGAATGACTGGGAACAATAATGGACCTTGTTTTGTATTTTTGGGGAAAGTTTATGGATGTAATGGGAAGAAGGAATAATCTTGAGGAACAGGAAGAAGAATTGCAACCATGACAACTATCAGATAAAAGAAATTTGAGTCCAGGCCACATCTGTAATCCAGTAAGCATCTTAGACAAGACCTTCCTTAGTTCTCACAAAGATAAAAGGAGGGAGGCAGGGGGGAAGCACATGCAGACTGGCAAGATTCTGTTTCTACAACCTTATAAGAAAATAGTATTAATTTGCATGACTTTGGTTTCCTAGTCTGGTCTACCATGGAGGGCTGACAACATGCATACCTTTTTTTCATTCTATAATATGTTTTAAAAAGCATAAACTTCAATTTTTGATTCCATTTAAGCACAGCATCTCTTAAAGAACCTAGAACTGCAAGCCATAGTTAATACATGTTTCAATTGTATATGTTGCCAAGCCTATAATGGAGGGAAGTCATGCTCAAAAAGCAATCTCTCAGCATCTCTATAACAACTGTTAGAAATCAACTGATTTAAAGCATTAATCCCTTGTTTAGCCCAGTTATTTCAATAACATTTCTTCTGCACTATTTTCAAATTTAAATCATACCACAGCATCGATTTCTCATGTGATTTGGGATCAAAACATAATTGCTTACTAATTAATAACCAAATATGCCTAGCAGCTTTCTGAAGAGAAAATGAAGATCTCAGTTTAGTATACCTGGACCCTAAAACCTGCCAAGATTTCAAAGGCATTACATGCTTGCTCTTCAAGTGAGCCCAAAGAGGAAAGTAATTGTAATAAGTAATAGTCCAATTATATAGTTGAACATCTAATAGGTTAAAGCCACCATCCTTGTAAGGAAGCCACAGTTTAGCCAGAGATATTCTAGGGGCTTTAACCTGCCATATAAATTTCCTTATTAACTCATCTATATGAAATATCTATAGGAATTAACATTGGAATTCTTCTTAAAATATATATTAATCTTGATGTAATATTTATTTCAATAACATTAACCTTACCCCAAACATTTAATGGGAGTTCTAGCCATCCAGTTAAAGCTAAGTGAAAATTCATCTCTACATTTGAAAATATTAAATTCAACATATTGTAATATACTTCAAGAAAGATGTAAACTGAAGTATTTTATAAAGTCTGAACAAATTGTAAATCTTAACCTCTTAGAGTAGTAGATCCAAGGCAACAAGTTAGACTTATTCCAGTTAACTGTATACCAAGAATATATTGCTGTATAATTTCAACAAGTTTTGGTAATGACATTGCATAATTATCAGGCATAGCCATATCATCATCAGTATATAATAACAATTTATACTCAGTGCCAAATTTATATTCAAGGTCAAAATACCATGAGACTGTCTAAAAGAGAAACCAATGGTTCAAGAACCAACTTGAAATTAAAGATGCATGGGACATTCTTGTTGAGTACCACTGTGCTTTGCAAACAATTTTTATGACTTAAATGCTATATTTAGGAAACTAAAACTCCAAGCGATCACATGTAACACTATTTGTGACAGCGGGTTGTCTGATTTATTTGCTTTATTCAATAAACATAGCTAGACAGCCCACACCTTAGCAGACTGCATGAAACCACTCAGTGCACCGGGAAAACCAAGCCAAGTGTGACTTAATCAACAAATGATAGTTAATCAAACGGTGGCTTAATATGTGTGAACCACGCCTTTGCCACGGTAAACCAGCCTGCGCCAATTCTTTGCCTTCCAGATGGACAGCAATCTACTCCAGCTGGAAGCAACAGGGGCTGAAGTCTGACACAACTGGAAGCCACAACGAGGCAGGCATATGCAATGGTCTGCCAAAGAGCCCATCTTCTTCTGACTTGGGACTCTGGAGCCCATCGAACTGAGCGAGAACAAAACGCTGGAGCTACCCAATCTTGCTCCCATTTACCTTCTTGATGGAGCTGCAATTCCTGCAAAAGAGCAGGCTTTTAAAACCTATACTATGGGAGCGGTGCTTGACCCCACCTGCCCAAGCCCACAGCCTCCCAAGGACTCGGTTACCTGACAGTTGCAGATTCTCTCCCGGCATCTCCCCAGCCTTAGCCTACCAGTCACTCAGGCACGCACGCGCAGAGATGAGAAGGAGAGCCGGCACTTCCCAGCTGCCTCCTTTGTCCCATGATGCACCCGGCGGAGGAGAAACAGCTTGGAAGATGCGTAATGACTCGAATGAAACGGCATTCCTAGAGCTAAGAAATGTAGCAAGCAAATGGCTACGAAAATCGAAAGGTTTCGCAATAGGCGCAGAAGGGAGTACTTCTGAAAACCATTTAGACTTTGACTTAGAGATTTATCAATGGAACACACCTGTGCCATTGTAGAATTACGACCCTGGGCATGTGTGACGTTCAAATTTCGTAGATCTATGATGACGTGATTCAGCCGCAAACTCAACTCTCTATCTCTACGCAGACGCAGGGAAGGGGCGGGGTTCTGCGGATACCGCCGGGCAGAGACGAGGGGCAGGGCGGGAGTTTGGCAGGTCATGTGTCAAAGGAGTTCACGTGACTCCTTGCCCCCCCAACTGAAGGTAGTGGGCGGGGAGGGGGGAGCGCTTGGTAGCTCTCATTTCCCGGAAGGAAAGACTAAAGAAGGGAAGAGCGACGGCGCAGTTGAATTTGTTGGTCGGGTGCTGGTGACGGGCACTCTTTTCTCTGTGTCCCCCTACAGAGCAAGGCGCCATGCAGAGCGTCATCAACACGGTGAAGGGGAAGGCGCTGGAGGTGGCTGAATACCTCACACCTGTGCTAAAGGTGAGGTCCCGCCTACCGACCACAAAATGGGGAGGGGAGGAGCTATAGGGAGGCACATTTCTTACCTGGTAGCCCTCCTTGCCTTGGACTACTGACCCCATAATCCCTGGGCCGATTGCGGGTGCTGTAGTTCGATAGACTTCGAGGACAGTAGTTTTGGAAGGGTATAGGAGTTGCAAGGGGAAAGAGGAGCAGTCGGTACACTGTTCCCAAACTTTTTGTTCTCTATTGTATCATCCCCTTGCAGGCTGGAAAAGAGTGGGAGATATAATGCGTATATCTGAAGAATGCTAGGTTTTGGAGGATATTTCTTCGGTCAGTGGCGAGCGCTCTCAAATTTGTTAACTTCTTAGCAGTGAATCTCTGATCTCCAGATGTTGTTGAATGACAGTTTTCAAAATTTCAGGCAATTTGGCTAATAAGAAAAAATTCTGGGAATGGTAATTTAGCCACCTTGGGAATACTATGAGTTCCCCAACTAGACTTGGAGCTCAAGGAGCTGGGATTCTGTGGCCCAAGAGAACTTGTTCCTTCTCTTTGAGTGTTTCTCCCACACGCAAGTAGAAGGGAATGAAGTGGGAGAGCATTTTGATCAACTAGCTTTTTTAATGGTGGCAAGATTCTTGCTACAGTTCCAAACTGAACTAGTGTCTAAAGATCAGTGATAAGGCAGTAATTATGACTAGGAAAAGGTGAAATATGGCTGTAAAAGTGAGCCTGACAGGCATGTGTTTGCAAAATTAGGCTGAAATGAAAATAAAAGTCGTACTTTCTGCTGAAAAATAAAGGATGTGGAAACTCTCTAGTTCAGAATCTTCTGGAGGCATTGCTGGCATCACAGGGTTTTGTCACAAGATAGAATAGTAGAGAAAGATGCATATTTCTGGAGTGAGCATATGGCATGAATGTGTGAGCAAATGCAATATTATCTACTTGCTCTTGTGTCAAGCTCCTTATTTAAAACATTTATGCTCTTTCATCTTATGCTTGTTAAATATGGAACCATAATTACAGGTGAATAAGAAATATAATTAAGGGGATTAGTTTGAGTGTATTAATTCACAGACCTTTAAATAAAAAAAAATGATTCTGTACAGTGGACAGATAAGTAGAGAGAAAAAGAAAGGCTTATTAACAAAGCAAAGTACAATATTTCAATATTTTAACAATAAGCATACAGGGGAAAAAAAACAAAGCAAAGTGGAACTCAACCATGGAAACATTTCCAGCCAAAATCAACTGTGTGATATCTGTGTCTCAGGAGAAACCATTAATGACGTCTCTTGCTATTAGTGTGAAAGGAGTTGAGGCAGGCTGTCCTTATTTTGGTGGCTACACTCACACAGTGCAGCAGTTTCTTGCTTGATATCAGGATGACCTCGATATTACTGATATTTTGGAAATAGTTAAAAGTGGAATTGTTTCAGGGGGAAGGGCTATAATGACTGAGATGACATAATTGCATAGTGGACAGAGTTGTATTGTTTTTTTCTTTTAGGATTGATCTTAAGTTTTTACTGTGGATGTTTTATTTTACTATTGTATGTTGTTGTTAACTGCTGTTATTCTTTTGCTTGTCTCAGGGACAAATTGAATACATTAAAAAATTAAAACCAAAAATTTGCCTTTTAACTTTCTCACAAACTTTAATAGTTGTTGTTTTCTTCCCTACAAATTTTGCACCTCTCAATAGAATTCCCAAGGTACTTCATTTTCATTGGTTGCTCTAAAACATGATTGGTGATTTGGTGCCCTCCAGATGCTATTGAACTAAAACTCATGTGATCCACAGATTCTTCCTCTTTACTCTATCAAATGAATCTCTAGAATCTTCTACTTTTATAATAGCGGAAAACACAGCAATCTTTTATGATGCTAAATAGTTCTTTCGGGTAATAGAAAGTTAAAAAAATACATTCCAATAGGGCTGTTTAAAAATCAATATTTTATAAATGTTATTGATCTTTTATTCTTATTTATCTATGTGCCCTGTCATTAAAATCAAATAGCACTTTCTTGGCATGCCACATTTTCAGGGACTCCTGAGGTAGCAGCCCAAGAGAGCAGATACTTTTGCCTTGAAAGTTTAACTATGGTAATCCTGACACTTTATGAAGTGCTTAATCTCCTTCTGAACCAAGATCTCAAAAAATAGGGCCAGTTAGCACAAAGGGTAGCAAAGCTTGGAAAGTGTTTTATTTTTCATCTAAAAGTAAAGTTTCCTTTCATTTTGAAAAAAAATTGTTATATCTAATTTTCATTAATATAAATGTTGGTATATGAGCAATAAAAGCAGTGATTGCTGACATTTGTCTGGGTTCTTAGAGAAAGTAGCTAATCAATTTCTACAGGACAAGTATGCTTTGATAACTTCTATGTATTCTACTGTAGACAAAAGCAGTTGGAAAGACTTTCAACATAAAGGCTGTTACGAAGTTAAACCAAAGGAATATTTGGTCAGATAGTACAGGTTAAAAGCATTATCATTTTCTTTTCATTATCTTAAGTCCTTTGATTTTAAATGTTTACAGACATCTTTTTTTCTTTAGGAATCAAAGTTTAAAGAAACCGGAGTTATCACTCCCGAGGAGGTATGTGTATAATGATTTACTTATTTTTTTTTAAGTAAATCCTGAAAACAGTAAAACATGAAATTCCTGTTGCAGGTTTTGCTAGTTCCTGCTAAAGCCATCTAGAATTATGGCAAGTTGCTAAGATTTAAGGTTTACAGCTAATGTTGTAGATGTAGGCCTGTTGCTGGAATAAAATCCCATTGAACATACATGGAATTGCTTATGTATAAATATGCAGAGGATTGGACTGTAAGAATTTTTTTATAGTTGTTTTAAAATGTTTTGCATAGTTTAGTAAGAAGCAATGGTAACATCTTGTGGTTTATCTGGGCTTAGAATCTAACCAGAGTTTTGGATGGGATACTTCCAAGAAGTTTTAAGACTATAGGCTAAACAAGAACGTTAGAAAACCATCTTGGAAAAAGGCAGCAGTAAATTACTTCTGTATTGCTATCATTAAAATTATATGGACATCTTAATGAAATCACCAACTGTTGAGCTTGACCTGAAGGAGATTTTACTTTTATATACTTCCTTGGGGACTACAGTGGTGAAAAGCTTAAGGTTGTTTCTTAACATAATGCTACCAGCTATTTGGAATTACCAGGCATGAAAGGAAAGAAACTAAAACCTTTGTTGGTTTCACCTTTTTTGGAAGTTTTACAGTATCAGAGTCAAATATACTTAAGTACTTGTGAGCACTTATCTCAAGATGTGCTTAAGTAGACATATTAAACATTAATTAGTGTGCAGCTTTTTATACTGAAATAAATGTATGGGTTCAGGATATGACTATCACACTTGGGAAGGAAGGTGAAATGAAATTATTCTTCTTTCCCCCTGCAGTTAACGAAGGAAAAAATTGTTTGTTAAGGAGCCCTTTTTTCTCTAAATGCTGAGGGAGGGGATTTGAGGACAAATAATTAAATCTGATGTGGCAAATCAGTCCTGCTCACAGCCCTATATATGTGCTTGAAACCAGAAGGGGAAATAATTTTCCCAGATCTTTTAAGTTTAATATATTTCAGTTACTTTATTAATGTGGAGCTTTAAAAAATCTGTGATGTAATCAATTTGGGAAGAAAAGTATGTGTATACAAACTGGGTAGATAATTTTATGATTATTTATTAGCACAAACCAGACAAACTGTTTTCATTTGTTCATCTTCAGGAATTGCTGTAGGAGCTATTATTTGTGAACTGAACAAATGAATGAAGTGGGTATGATTTGACATTTAGTCTGCATAGGTACAATTCATAATTATGCCATAATGTTGGTAAAGCTAATATGTATATATCAGATATATCAACATTTGCTGTTTTGTTTTGGCAGTTCATAGCAGCTGGAGACCATTTAGTTCACCACTGTCCTACTTGGCAATGGTAGGTAAAATTCTGCAGAATCCTCTTCTTAAAGAGCATTTAGGTATGTTCACTGTATGCAGATGCATGTATTTCCTACAATAATTTGTGAACAAATAGGGAGAATCATCTGAATTCTAATATCTTACCTTCTTTGATGGAACCAGATTTGCCTTTCAGTTCCTTACGTCTGCAGTCACCATGTTTTTTTAGATATAAATTATTTAGGATTAGAAGAGTGATAAGACAAAAAGGCCAGACTCCAGAATGCTCTTTGGCTCCAAATTCATAATGTTTTAGTTTCCTTCATACTCCAGATTTATATTCTGACAATATTGGTGTGAAAAGGAAAATCAGATTGAGTTTTACATCTATTAAACCACAATTGTCTGAGGCTCTGGGCTTATAGTTCACTTTTGTCTCCTAAGGCAAATAACAAATCACTTTTTAAAACTGTTTGCATGGTGTTTATTTCAACTTCAGCAGAAACACAGTGGTACTATACAAGAAATAGCATGCTATTGTCTTCATATTATCACTGTTTCTGTTTGCATTTTAAGGGCTACTGGAGAAGAATTAAAAGTCAAGGCTTACCTGCCAACAGACAAACAATTTTTGGTTACTAAAAATGGTAAGTCTGGGTTTGTGCTTTTATATCCAGGTTTCTCCTCAAATATTTGTTAGTTTAGTATGATTATGCTATTTTGAACATCTTTAGGCAATACCTTGCTTATGGTTTATGTGATTGGACTAGAAGGAAATGTAGGTATGCCACTGTTTTCAAGGCAGAACATTCAACTAAATGGCTTTTTTTTGATTCCCCACAACTCCTTCTGAAATTAATTGTAATAGAAGACTGAGATAAATGGAGAAATGCATATTTTCTATAAAGCTGTGAAAGTATTACACAATACACATACTTTTCCTAAATAGTCTACATTTCTATAAAAGTGTCTTTCCAGCACAATCTTGGCTTTCAGAAGTTACTAATTTTGCAGCCATATTCCATTTGCAAATTGTGCTCCTTTTGGATTAGGCAGTCCCATTAGATTTGTGTCTTCGCTAGATTCTGATTATTCCTAGATTTTTTTTTTAAATAGGCCTCAAATGCATGGTGTATCATTTTGTTTTAGTTTTCTAATTCACATCCTTATTCAGTTCATCTTACAGCATTTGATTCAGCATGAAGTGATTGTGCTGGGAGATTTCAACAATCTAGACATCTGTCAGAAGACTTGCCAAACACAAGATGTCAGATAAATTACTGTGTTGGTGATAATTTTCTCTTTCAGAAAGCCGGGGTACATGCTAGGGGATTTCCTATCTTGGACTTGATACTTACTAATAAGTAGAAGTAAAGAAAAGATATTAAAGTGGCAGAAACTTTGGCTGGAGGTTACCACACATTGTTTATCTTTATTTATTAAATTTATACATGCTGCAACCAAACAAATCTTAGTGATCTCCAAGGTATATAACATAATAATAGTTAAAACATCTGTGGTTAAAAAAAATAACATAAATGACAAAAAAAATGAAAATAGATAAAGTGGTGCAGTGTAAGAATATGCTTTCTGAAATAATTGGTTTTCAATTTCCTGAAAGCCAGCAGAAAGTGGATGAGTCTGATCTGCAAGGGGAGGCCATTCTAAAGCAAGGGCACCAATACAGAAAAACAGGACTGCCTAGCCTTGGCTCCCCTCAGCTCCCAGAAGTTTGGAACCACTAGGAACCTTTCCCTCTAATTTCTAACAGGTTAGGCCAATTCAAATTAGAGCAGGCAGACCTGTAGATACCCAGGTACCAAACCATGTGGAGCTTTATAGGCCAACCTCATACATGAAATGTTGGGCATCATTAACATATTGATGATACTGCAACCCTAACTGATGAGTGACCTAATCCAGTAGCTTCATATAGATGTTATCAAGCAAGAGAGGACCAATCCCTGTGGCACTCCAGATATCAGGGACCTTTGGGATGAGCTTTCCCACCCCACCACCATTGACTGAAACCACCTAAGGAAGGAGCAGAATCACTGCAAAACAGTGCCTCCAATCCTCAACCTCCCTCACCCCTGCCCAGGCAATCCAGGAAGATACCATAGTTAATGGAATCAAAAGCCATCAAGAGGTCATAAAGGAAAAGTCCTAAGACAGGTCTTCAAGGAGAGTGACCAGTGCCATCACTGTCCATAGCTGTTTATAGGTGAACCTGGCCACATCTGAAAAAGATCCATATAATCCATTTCTTCTAGGGTGCTGTGAAGTTGGTCTGCCACCACTGTCTCAACAACAGCCTAACAAGGGAAGGTTGGAAACCAGATTACAGTTGTCTAAGAACCCCATATTCAGGGACAGCCTCTTCAGGGGGTCCACCACAGCCTCCTTCAAGGCTCCTGGGAACTGCCTGTCACATAAAGAGGTATTAACAGTCTCCTGGAACCAGGTGGTCACCTCTCCATCCTCTCCTTGCAACAGTCAGGATAGGCAGGAGTTTGAAAGGCAGGTGGTAGAAAACAACTTAGCACCATATCCACTTCCTCAGAGAACACAGACTAAAAGGTCTCAGGTAATAATGCAAGTCAGTGTCTTAGTCACTACTAAGGACTTTGCCAATGAACAGTCAAGACTTTGGCAAAACTGAGTGACTTTATCAGCAAAGTGCTATGCAAATAACCACAGCAGCCAGATGAGAGATCTTCATGTCACCCCTTTTCCAATAGAGAGTTGATCACCTTAAGTGACACAGTAAGGGAAGAAAAGTAAACACACTTTACTTCTTGTCTTGCCATGGTGTAGACCTGAATATGGGAACATATCTGTGCTTAATCAGATTCGCTTCTAGTCTTTCTCTAGCAGAAGCATCACTTCTGGTGCTTCCTTTCCCAGAGGGTCTCAAAAGACCAAGATCTCAACTAGAATCTCAACTAGAATCAGCTGCCAGAAAGAGGCCGTTCAAGGACAGTGCTGTCTAGCATCTGGCATGTTTCCTGCTGCCAAGTGTATACCAGACAGTATGCAGAACTACCTGCCAGAGACCTGGGAAACTTCCCAAGTATTCATTGGAAATAAATTGGATTCATTAGACATCTTGGGTGGACCAACCAGGTGGGTTGCATTAACGTACACAGGTTACAGGTGGTTCTGAATAGTAACCAGATCAGGGCATGATTTGACCATGGCAGTGAGATGATAGAAACCCTCTCCATCTCCAGATCATCAAGCAGCTGCTCAGACACAATCCAAAGTGTGAATGCCAATGTGGGTTGGGCCCAAAATTATCTGAGACAAGCCCATTGTCATTATGGAGGACATCAACTCCCCGGTCTTATTGGAGCTAGCTTTCAGGGTAGGCAGACTGAAATCACCAAGAAACAGAGATTCTCTACCACCAACCCAGAAACCAATTCCAACAGCTCAGGGAGGGATCCTGCTGGGCAGCATTGTTAGAGTTTTTGATTTTAACAAGAAGCTTGGTTAAAAAAAAAAAAGTCCCAGTATAAACCATAAGTTTCAGAAAGGCAGATTTTAAAATAAATAGTAAGGAAGATGCATGGGAAGAAAACCTTAAAGGGAAACATGTTCTAACTGGCTGGCACTTCTTGAAAGGAAATTAAGAATAGCATAATCTCATACAATACCAGTGGGAGTCTTCTAAAGGAGCCAATGTAGTTGAACCAGGCAACTTGTAAAGTTGATGACACTAAAGAATACTTACTGGAAATGAAAGGAAAGGCTAATGACCAAGAAGTCTATATAGCTTCAGCTCAGAAATGTAGAAATGTGGTTAGGAAGACAAAGGTGGAAAATGAGCTAAGACTAGCAAGAGAGGCAAAATCAATCAAAAAAGGTTTCTTCAAATATGTCAGCAGCAAGAGGAAAACAAATGATGGTGGGCTCATTGCCTACTCCAAGTGGAGAAATTTTAACAGATATCAAGAGAAAGCAGAGGAGCTCAACTCCTCTTTTGCCTCTATCTGTGTATTCAAAGGAAATAGTGATTTGAGCACCATAGATTGGGAATGGTCACAAGAGGAAGGTAGCAAGACAGTAAGGATGTGATAAAGGAACTTCCAGCTAAATTGAATGCCTTCAAGTCCTAATGACATACTGAAGTAACTGGCTGAAGAGTTATTAGGGCTTCTGTCAACAATCTTGAGGAATCCTGGAGAACTGGGGAAATGCCAGAGGACTGGAGAAGAGCTATTGTGTATCTCTTCAGGAAAGCGAAAAGAAAAGGAACCCAGTAATTATCAACCAGTGAGCCCTAGCATCAGCACCTGGAAAGATGTACATAATACAATAGGTCATTTGTAAATATTTGAAAGTCAATACCCTGAGTCTGGCATGGTTTGTCAAAAATATATAATGTGACATAAATCTTGTCTTCTTCTTTGACAAGGTAACTACTATAGAGGACAAGGGGAATCTTATGTATATTAACTACTTTGATTTCAGGAAAGCTTTTGACAAGATTACACATGACACTTTTGTTAACAGGCTATTAAAAATGTTTGTTGGGTAGCACTATGGTAAGGTAGCTCCAATACTGATTGGCTAATTGCAGTCAGAGTCATCATCAAAGATTTTCCTTCAAGGTGGAGAGCAGTAACTATTGGGGTCTGGCAGAGATCTGTCTTAGAGCCAGTATTTTACACTGTTTTTATTACATGGATAATGGGATTGATGGGCTGCTTATAAAATTTGCAGATGACACAAAATGTGGAGGTCTGGCTAACACCCAGGATGATAGAATAAGATTGCAGTCTAATTTGAACAGGTTGCAAGACTGGGCTGAGAGGAGAAGATGATGTTCATAAGGGAGGAATTTAAGGTATTACTTTAGGAAGGAAAATATAGGGCATGTATACAAGATGGAGGATTCATGATTTGGAGAAGAACTTGTGGGTGGTCATTGACAACAAACTGAACTTGACCCAGCAATGTGAGACAGTTAGGTGAACTAGGCTGTATCAAAGATGTGTGAAGTCCTTATTTCCCCTCTATTCTGCCCTGTTGAGACCATACTGGAATTCTGTGTATAATTCTGATCAAAACATTTCCAGAAGGATATTGACAAGTTGAGAGACAGTTTGATGTAGTGGGTTAAAGCATTAGGCTAAAAACTGGGAGATCATGAGTTCTAGTTCTACCTTTGTCACAAAGCCAGCACTCATCCCTCCACTTCCTTCAGTTCCGCTGCCACCCTGAACAGCATCTCCTGTACAACCACCACCTTTGCCCAGGGAGCCACCACTGCCTCTCCAGCCCATCCTGCTGTGCTCTTCATGGTCTGCAGGCTATTGCTCCTCGCACTGGTGGCAGACACATGGCTCCTCCACCCACACCACCACCCTGCCTTCTCTGCCAGCTCTGTCCCACTATCTCCTCCCCAGCCAGGCACAGCAAGCTCCCTGCCACAGACAAGGCTCTGCTGCCCTGCTGCGCTTGCTGCATGCGTCCTGAGGCTATGCCCTCTCCCAGTGCCTGGCCAGCAGTGGGAGGAAGAAGATGGTGAAGGTCAGCTGGGGATGGCAGCAGCAGGGGGCAGCAGGAGTAGGTGGCAGAGTGCAGGGCGGCCAAAAGGGTAGAGATGTGGGGGAGATAGGTGAGTGGGGGGAGTTGAAGCAGAGGCAGTTCATGCAGAGCAAGGGAAGCATGAGGTCCTCAACTAATGACTGGGCTCTGGATTGCTGGGACTGCCATTGCTAAATGGCGCAGTTACATGAAGTTTTACTTAGCAACAGAAATCCCAGTCCCAATTAGGGTCATAACCCAGGGACAACTTGTATCAACTTCCGTGATATACAGTATATTTGTCAACAATAGATACTGTTGTACTTAGAGTACAATTCTAAAATGTTTTAGAATTTTCTTTCCTATTATTGTATGAATGAACACAGGATACTTTTTATATAGTGCCATGCTACAAGCGATGTAAACAGATGGAGTATTCGGATGAGCTGGAAGCTATTATAGAAGAGGATGATGGAGATGGAGGATGGGTGGACACATTTCACAATGCGGGTAATTTAGATTTTTTCTTATTCATTTCTCTTATAAGTTGTGACCCCCCGCCCCCTTCTCATGTACTTTAAAGTGCTCCAAAGTGTACAGGTGTCCAAGTATGGAAACCATTTTCATTTTAGCATTCTTCATTGAATCCTTAAATATTTTAACCATTGAAAGTTCAGAGTCAAAGTTGTCATCAGTATGGTTGGTTTGTAAAGTGGCAAGTGTTTATGGAATTATAAATTATCATTAGGTTATCCATAGTTCTGACTCTATTAATATTTCAAACAGGTATTACAGGAGTGACAGAAGCCATTAAGGAAATCACAGTGGAAAATAAGGTATTAACTGATTTACTTAACTGGTTAACTGAAGTTTTCACATAGCATACTTATTGGAATAACCCTCTCCTTTAAAAGAAAGGCATTTTTAATGCAAACAGTATTTAAATAAATTACTGAATTTGTGATTCTTGCAGATGACAAGTTATAAAATAAGAATCTTATATTCTTTGATAGTAGAGTGAATTGATGGATTGTAGTTTATTTCAGAGTTGTACTTATTACATACAGGGTTGTATTCATTGATAGCATAGCTTGAGTTCACTATATGGACATTCTGGCCTGGGAGTCTGTTAAGCGCTGAAAGCGTACTTTGTTTTGTTTTTTTTCTCATGCCCTTTAAGGACAATACAAAGTTAACAGAACGCTTAGTTTCCTGTGAAGATGATGATGATGAAGAAGGAGAGGCAGCTGATATGGAAGGTACAGTTGATATGATATCTGAAGGCAGACGTATTGGATCATATTAAGTAAATGAAACCAAACATTTCTTTTTGCTATTGTTACATTCTTTCAATATTGTATAATGGGGAATGTTTTAATCAATTTCGCTCATTACTTCGTTTTTGAGAAATATGTCTTCTTTTTAAATATCCATGCCAGAAAATTTGAGAAGAGAGAACTTAAACTAACTAGTATTAAACAAGTTACTGACATACTCATCAGTGGGACAAATTAGGTGAGGAGAAGCCAGAACAGTCATCCTAGACAAGAGAAAGGTGTTAGGCAAATAAGGCTATTCCATTAAATGATTACCTTGCATATATACCATACTATTAATGCAAGTTTGTCTCTGTAATGTGGAGCAATGCATTTGTCTGTATTTTTTTTAAATGGAAGTAATCAAAGAGACATAGCATGAATAGTCACTTACCATTTTGTTTTGAAACTCTTATGAGAAGCAGTGTAACAGCCCTCAGTTCCCTGCCTTTCTCACCTGTGGCCTTAGGCACTGTCTGTTGAGATTGTGTTTTTTTCCCTCTGGCTCTTTCCTGGCTTCTTCCTACTTTCTGACCAAGAATGTCTATGAAAATTGTGTACCAATGCAGCAGCTGGTGTGGAAGCAGGTTGCAATCAGTTCTTGATAAGCATTGTATCTCTCATATATGAGATGCAAATATTTTTTTAAATCCAAGAGATTTGTTTTTAAACATTACTCCCTGCCCTGGGACAGGTTAACAAAAATACTTACATGATATTTTTTTGTTGTCCTTTCAGAATATGAGGAGAGTGGACTGTTGGAGACAGATGATGTAAGTGTGTGGTGTTTTAATAATGCTTCTTTTGAATTTTCTAGTTCAACAGAGTAGTTCTTAGAGTGACATTAAGGTTAAACAGAAATCATGTAATCTGATATTTCAGCAACACCATTTAATAGCAGTAGACACTAAACTTGAATAACTGTTTTTTAAAATCTTGAACAGGCAACATTAGATACAAGAAAAATAGTGGAAGCTGCCAAGACTAAAGCTGATGTTGGAGGTGGAGAAGAAGCTATTCTACAAACTAGGACTTACGATCTTTATATCACATATGACAAATACTACCAAACACCCAGGCTTTGGTTATTTGGCTATGATGAGGTAATTTTTCCCCCTTATTTGGAACTTTAGGTGCCCAGTAGTAAAACAAATTTGCAGTTGGTTATAATAATAACCCTTGGATAAAAGACCAAAAACAAACAAACAAAGTCCACAGCATGGGAAATCCTGCAGGCCTTTGGGAAAAATGTAAACAGGCAGAATATATTCTTCAGGGAAGCTTCTTTTTGAAGTGTTGAACTCAGCTAGATAACAAGAAAATAGTAGTATCTTCTACAGTGGACGAAGCACAGACTTGAATATCTTGTCCCTGGTGGGATCTGAGAAATCCATATTTCAGCTAAGAGGCAGTTAGCCTGTTATATCACAAGCTTTTCTGCTTGCTGTGTTACATTTTAGGCAGGCTTTTATATTGGTTCTGCAAATAGCATGCAACGTTTAGAAAATCAGGATCATTGATTATTGAAAATGTCTTAAAGTTTGCAGCTTGAAAAGATCCTGAATCACTAAGTAGCTTTCAAACGACTAATGACCCCTATTTACAGAGATTTACATATTGTATTCTTTTTGTTACCTTGAACTTGGAATGTTCCATTCCCCCTCTGAACTATGCCTTTTGTGGGACAACCTGGCAGTTTCCAAAATGAAATCCTTCAAACCAGGGGGTAGATGAAGGTGGTCCATGGGTTGTCCAGCTCCAGACGGTTTGTTTCATTCTGTAACGCTTCCAGTTTGGAGCATTTAGTTCTGGAAATTGCTAAATCAAACCTGGAATGGCATGGTCCAGAGGGGATATGGAACATTCCAGAATTCTCTGGAAGAAGCTGTTCCTGAATCAGTGACATTTGCACATCCCTAATTTTTATTTAAAAAGCAATCTAACTTGCTTTTTAAAAAAAAAAAAAATCTGTGCTTAAAAAAGTATGCAAAATATTTCAGACTATCTTGAGTGAGAAACATTGCAAAGCTCCTGTTTCATGTTCAGAGACAGACTATCCCAAGCTTTTGGAAGTACTTTCAACTTGAAGCAGCTCTGTTCTGAATGCAAAACATAGTTTCCAGTTGAAAACACTCCCACAATCTTAAAAAAAAGAACCATGTCATGAACTTTCATGTTTGATATGGTTTGATTTGAAACATTTTGCACATCTTTAAAAGTAACCAAAATTCTGCATCAAGAAAATCTGAATTTTGCAACAGTCATAAATAATGTAAATTTTATACAATTCTGTGGAATCATAGAGAGGGGCAAAGTGGTACGAGTGAATTAAATAGGTTCCACAAATTCTGTGTTCTTCATTCTCTCCTTTCTGTGCTGAGCTTGAAATTTTTAACAGACAGTATTTCTAATCTTATAAACAGTTATTCAGTTTTACTAGTTTTATGTTGTATTTAAAGAGGAATCTGAGCTATGTCTCTCATAATTTTTCTTTTTAGCAACGACAGCCTTTAAATGTAGACAGTATGTATGAAGATATTAGTCAAGATCATGTCAAAAAGACTGTGACAATTGAAAATCACCCCCATCTTCCTCCACCTCCAATGTGTTCAGTTCATCCATGCAGGTATTTTTTTTAATCCATGTTTTTTAAAAAGTATATCATATACAAAGATACTAATTTACTACACTGGTATCTTTTTTCTGTTTGATTACTTTTTAGCAACAAAAGTGGTTCTCAACTTTGCATTTTTCTTTCTGTGAAAATATTTTCGTTCATTGTTTATTCAAACTGCTCTAAATATTTACTTAAAGCGTTTTAAAAAATGTTGAATTTTGAACTTTTTTGATTAAATAAAGTACTGGTGAGGTTGGATCTTTCAGAAGCTTGCCAAGCTACGTTTCCTTTTTTTCCAAATCCTCCAGAAGGTGGTAGACAAGTCTCTTGGAAGATTTTTTTTTATTATTCCAAACTGTGTACTGCTTACCAATGATTTCAGTTGTGTGTCCTGACTACACATGTGATTGGGCTGAAGACAAAGTCCTAACGGTCTTGTTGAACTCTCTTGGCTCTTTCAAACTGTACAATATCATTTGCATAATGTCTCAGTTAATGTTGCATAAGTTGGAAAGAGAACAGTGCAAAAGCTCTTCAAGAGTCTGAATTTCTCATACATTTTAAAAATGGTAATTAAAAGCACACTATCCTTTGTTTCTCTTTGAGAGCCATTTGAATTTAGCTCTGAAGTTGGAGTCCCAGTGCAGTAAAAGGGAAAACATTTTGTCCACATTTAGACATTGGGGGTTACATTATCTTGGCTAGGCACGTGTACATAATGAAAATGTGTTTTGTTTCAACCCGAAAAACCACACTGTTTTTGTGGGCTGCAGCAGAACTGAAATCTAGAACAGAATTGGTTGTCCTGGGTTTCAGCCGTAACAAAATCTGGGTCTTATGGGTGAGTAGGGCAAGGCTTATGTGTCTCACCCTTCTCTCCTTTCCTCCTCCATACAGACGGTCCCAGCATTCTGCCCCCCCCCCCCCAAATCTTCCAGATGACTCCCTTCCCTATCTCTTCTTAAGCTGCTGGTATATACTGCTGATGTTCTTAGCTTTTTCCTGCTCCCTCCCCCAAACATTTCTGTATATATTTCAGTTAGTGCCAAGACAAAAAACACAGATATTTTAGTCCAAGCATGGGCTGCTCAAAACCAGCTGGTCTGTGTGTAGAACAGTTCATGCAGGAAATTTTTACACATCCCTGTGGAACTTTATGCAAACAGCATGTTTGGAACCTGAAATCCTCCAGATTTTATATGACAGTTAACCATGCTAACTAGCTGTAGGTTCCCTACCCTGATATGTAGGATCAGTGCATAGAGATTTTAAATCTGGAAAGAGGGAAGAAATGAAAATGGCTTCTCCTATCTGTGTAAAAATACAATCTAAGAATTGTAACATTGGTCCAGTTTTGGTATTTATATTTTAAAAAATAAGAAGGAATAAAAGAGGAAGACAGTTCTCTTGCTTTTTCATTTTAGAAACAAACCAAAAGCACAGTGCAATTCATTAAAAATAAAAAAAAAATAGAAAAAGTAGAAGGATATTATTGCTCTCCTGTTATAATTTGGAATTTGTCTCAGGGCCTTTGCCATTTAGAACAGATTGTTAGATAAATATGCTTTGCTCTGATCTGATCTGATCTGATCTGATCTGGCATGGCTTTTTTTTTTTTTTTTACAGTCTATGAGATCTGTACTAGATTTTTTTTTTTAAGGATCGGCCCTATAGACAGCTATTAGAACAGCCCAAGACAAATTTCTTGGAAATAGAAAGGCCATACTAATGTCAGTTTTCCTATACCAGAACTGTTGGTTTCTTTAGCTTTCAAAGACCAAGCCTGTAGTAGCAATTGACATTTTGTGCTATTATTTGTTAGTTGTCTGTTATATCTAATTCAGATTTCTCCAACCTTGTGCCTGCTAAATATCTTAGATCAGTGCTTCCCAAACCTGGGTAAATTACCCAAAATTGGGTAAAAGTAGTTTTTCTCTACACACAAACCCATTCACAACAGGGACATTTAAACTGATTTAAAGATTGCCATGTATACTAAAATATACAGTGGTACCTCGGTTCACGAACGCTTCTGTTCACGAACAATTCAGTTCACAAACAGCTCCGTTCGCAAAATTTTGCCTCCGTTCACGAACGCCAGATCGGGTTACGAACAGGATCCGCGGCCATTTTCCCTCCCATGACACGTGGTCGTGGCTTCCTGTAGGGAGGGGGACTCTCCCTCCAAGCAATAACCGCCTCCCCACCCACCTTCCTGTCCTCCACGCCAGAAGTCGCGTCGAGCAAGGTTAGCTTTCTCTCTCTCCGTACTGTACTTTGTGTCATATTTTTGCAGTTTAAAAAAAACAACAACATATGGTTCAGAACGGATTAACCGTAATTACATTGAACCTTATGGGGAAATTTGATTCGGGACGCGATCAAAAATTGGTTGGCGACCAAATTCGGAGGGGTCAGAACGGATTAACCGTATTTACATTGAACCTTATGGGAAAATTTGATTCAGTTCACGACCAATTCGGTTCGCGACCAGAGTCGCGGAACGAATTAAGTTCGTGAACGAGGTACCACTGTATTTGAAAATCTCCCAAAGTATTCGTATTAAGATGAAAATTGATGAAATTACCAATGGTAATTTGTTGAAATGACATAAAGATCAATCAATGATATTGTTTTTATAATACAGGTCATCCTTGAGTTACAACCATTCATTCAGTGACCGTTCAAAGTTATGATGGTGCTGAAGGAAAGGACTTAGGACCGGTCCTCAAAATTCCAGCTGTTGCAGTACCCCTGTGGTCATGTGAAGAAAATTCAGGTGCTTGGCAACCAGCTCACACTTACGACTGGTTGCAGCATCCCACAGTCACGTGATCATCATTTGAATCCTTCCCTGCCAGCTTCCCACAAGCAAAGTCAATGGGGAAGCTGACAGGAGAGGTCATGAGTCACAAGTCCCCCATCCACCCTGCCTTTCTTCGCTCACACGCACTGCGCCCTCCTTCCCCCTTCGCTTGCTCGCACACATCACATCTCTTTCCCCCTTTCGCTTGTATGCATGCACCCACCAGCGCCCTCTTTCCCCCCTGAGTTTTGAGTAATGAAAAAGTTTGGGAAGCACTGTCTTAGAGTATAAATTCCTAGCCAGTATAGCCATGACCATATTAGCTCTTAATTGTGGGAGTTCAACACATCTGGAGGGCATCAGGTTGGGAGACTGGTCTACTTCATTATTAAGAATTATTATTAAGAATATCTACTCTTATTTTCTTACTAAAATACTGTAGACGTGTTGCACTGAATATAGCAAAAAAGGGGATCGGGGAAATTAACAGTAAAACCAGAGAAAATATATTAGAAGTTTGCTCAATATTGCCTTCAATTATATTTTGTGCAAGTCCTTTGCTCCTTCTGCTACAGAATATTAGTCTAAAAACTGTGGCAATCATTTCCGTAGCGGGCTTCCTGTTAATTCTTCTTGGATCATCAGTGGAGTGGTGTAATCTGCAGGGTTTGAAATCAAAGCTTGTGTTTTGAAATTCCAACAGTTTGTATCCTTGCTGTACAATTTCTTTAGATTTTTCCATTAATTCAGGAAAATCCTGGGTTCACTGAAGTGCAAAGAGAGAGTTGTGTAAGTTTTCAGCCAGGTGTTTTGCTGTTATCATTAACATTATTGATTGCAGCATGTCAGTCTGCTTATACTAGTTGCGTTGTCTCTATTTAGCCGGCCTCCTGCTTTTCCTGTTTCAAGAAATGTATGACAAGGTTTTCTGAGAAACAGCTTGAGGAAGCAATTAAAAAAAAGACAACTGCTTTGTTCAGACTTACAGTCTGAAAAATATACTACAGAAAGAAAAAAGGCAGGGAGGGGAGGAAGTTCATACACCAAATCTTGAAGTTAAAAACTAGTTCTTAAATAATAACTCCTCTCTCCAATATTGTTTATGGAGAGGTGGAACCTGAAGGGTTAAATACAGCTGGTGAAATGGTTTGATCTCCTATTCACCACCTTCTATGGCAATCTGATGAAGGTTTGCTGCTGTTGGCAGTGGAAGGAGAAACTTGATGGAATTGGCATAACTGAAATAATGCTTTTAAAAAATTACTGAATGGAACAGTCTTTTCATTTTCTCCCCTATAGCTACCATCATTGAATGGACTTTCTACCTTGGTATTCTCTGGGAATTCTTCCACATAGTAAAGTGTTAGGATGTTTCTGTTTGGGATGAGTTTCTCTTTCAGATAATAATACTGTAGAATGTGATAACACAGTGACCTTGCTCACTCAGTACTGTGTTATTCCCACACTAGCACACTAAGTTTCACTTAGCAACCACTTCACTTTATAAACAAGTTGCTGGTCTCAATTATGGTTGCTAAACAAGAACTGTCTGTATTTTATAATGATCCTGCCTTTAATGATGGTGGAACAGGAGTTTAGAGAACACAAGTTGAGATGTGAGTTGCTATTATCAATGAAATAACTAGAACTGACTTTTTCAATTCTACTGCTAGATAAAAACTAGTTAATATTTATCTTATTCTTGTCCTTTATTATCTCTAAGCAATAATTTTAATATTGAAATAAAGCCCTAAGCTGATATTGGTGTTCAAAAGATATTAATGATTTGTCTTCAGGCATGCAGAAGTGATGAAGAAAATAATTGAAACGGTGGCAGAAGGTGGCGGAGAACTTGGTGTTCATATGTATCCTTTTTACAATCAAACTTTTCTTCCATCAAAGAGAGTAATTTGAAGGACTCAGTAACAATGTCATTTATTTTTCCTGATCTCAGCCAGATAAAGCACAAGGCATGAATTTCCAACGCTTCCAATTATCCACTGCTATCTTCTCCAGCAACTACCTTTTTCAAGTTTTAGGTGAATTGTTTCATTCAAATACTGTAGTTAAACATAACTGAAAGTAGAGGTAACATTAGAAAAAGAGGATTTGGTTTTGACGTACTTTTAGCTATATGATAGGAACATTAATGTATGCTTTTTTAAAGGCAGCATTAGCAAAAACAATGGTAGGTGTGGAATAATAGGCTCAAAAGAACATTTGTGATGGTCAGCAAATTCCAGCTGTCTTCAGTGATAGTAATGACTAATAAAAACTAATTGTTAAGTAGACTTATCTGCAGACTAAGAGGTGTGCATACTGCATTAGCCATTAAACCATTATATCAGACTGGATTCTACGAAAGATCTAGATAAGGAGAGATAAACTGGTGTTTGATTTTGGAAGAAGGAAAGTGTCTTTATAGCATTACTCTCTTGCATTTCAAAGGAGAGAATGTGAAACTATAGTACTATATTAAATTTGTTTTCCTTAATTAAATTTCAGGTACCTTCTGATTTTTTTGAAATTTGTACAAGCAGTCATTCCAACAATAGAATATGATTACACAAGACACTTTACAATGTAATTACTGGAAATAAAGTTTATGGTAATTATGGATTCTAATTTTTAAAAAGAATAACCCAATGTGACTGACTTGTTGATCCACCATTGTGTACAATTTCTGAAATGTATCACTTCTCTCAAGTTTATGCATCAAAATAAAATTCCTCTGTCAGCCTTACTTTTTAATAAATATCTTTATGTGTAAAAACAATAAATCACTTTTTTCATTCCTGTGCTCTGGCTAGAGTTGTGCTTTTCTTTTACATAATGCAAAGAATAATAAAAATAGCTATATCAGTTATGATATGATATGATATAATATAATCTTTTATATATTTTATATATATATATATATTCATTATATATAATATAGTAACTATATCATATTAAAGCTGATAATTTAGTTTATTTAATATAAGTTTATAATTGAGCAGTTTTAATATATGCACTTTTCATATAATTTATACAGTGTTTTATTTTTTAATATTTTAATTTATTTTTTATTCTAGTTTATGCAGTAAAACTAGAAACATTTTTAAATTATTAACTTAACATCAATAAATTTTTTTGTTGCAAAAATGGGGAAGGTAGAAATTAAACTGGATCATCTGGTAGATCTCTATGATTTTAGGATCAGGAGTCAAAAAAATGCCAATTCTTTTAACATAAGTAGCAGCAAATTACTCTTTTCCCCATTCATTTTCCCCAGTGTTATGCTGGTGACTGGGAAATGGGTTAACTAAGAATGGATTATGTAGAGGGACTATGAGTTGTGTTCAGTTTTAGTCCTCACATCAAAAAGTGCTGGTTTCAGAGTTGCATCTAACTCCTTGTAGCTGATCTTTATGTTCTAGTATATTTAGAAGCAAAAACAGGTTTGGAAATCAGGCAACTACATTTTATCCCAATGAGATGTATAATTTCAAAACATTGGATTAATTTCGTAAACAAAAGTACAATAAACTCTGAATTTTGTGCAAGTACAGCCAGACAATTAACTTCATGTAACATTAACTTACATTTCTTATTAGCCTGAATGGACGAAACAGTGGAAGTCTAAATACATAGGATGCCAGGATCGTACTAGATCAGGGGTCCTCAAACTTTTTAAACAGGGCCAGTTCACGGTCCCTCAGAATGCTGGGGGGCTGGACTATAGTTTGAAAAAAACATGAGGGTCCCTCCTGCGGAGTATGAGGAGAGGAGGAGAGCCGCCGGACCCGGCATACCTGTCATGTAGAATAGTCCAGCTCTGCAATCTCCCTCCTTGTGCATCGCCTGCAGCTCCCGCACAGCCCCAACACTTCCGCTTCTGACAGACAGCGGCGGCGGCCAATCAGGTGGGGGGGCCGGATAAATGACCCTGGCAGGCCGTATCTGGCCTGCGGGCCGTAGTTTGAGAACCCCTGTACTAGATGATTGAAAGTTTCTAAAGAACAGTACAAATTTAGAAATCAGTCTTTGCACTATAAAAACATTAACCTCTATTTCAACAGGACCAACAGGCTTAAATTGACTGGGTTCCAATGCCCTGGAGGCCCCCCCCCGGAAACATCTATAAATAGAAGACAACCTGTGTTGTAATGATCTTGGAGGTTGTATAACTGTATCAAACAGTGAAATATCATGTAGACAAGGACAAGTGATTTTTCTACCCAGGATTGTAAAATTAGTGAGGATAAGGTGTATTTAAATAGCTTAGGGATTTGGTACATTCTCATTAATTTTAACAAAGATAATTGGCATCTTGATACTTCTGTAATTAAAAAAAAGATTTAAAAAAAAAAATGGAATGAAATGCTGAAACGTGTAACTGATCCCATTATTCTTGAATACATACAATATTCAGGAGATATCTAAGTTGCAATAGATAAAGAGACTTCTACAATAATAAAACACTACATAGTAAATAAGAGAGTGAGTTACAAATAGGTCCCCATCTCTCTTTGGCTAACATGGCTCCAGCTTAAATCCTTGAGTAGGGAGGATATAAAAAACTTGGGATCTTGTTGTTTAACTACTTTTGAAAAATTAATCATTAAACAATCTTCCCAATCTAAAGGAACAATCTCAAAAATTTATAAATTATTAGAATTGGAGGTGAGTGACACCTCCCTCCACCCCTTGCCCTGTAGGTTTAAAAGAAGCTTGGGATACAGATTTAGGAAAACAAATGGAAGAGATGGTAGCACACACTTTGAAAATCAGGTGGTTTCCTATCAGCTTCCATAGAAGAGATGCAGTGAAGATGGTACATTGCTGGCATTTAATTCTAGCACAAACAGCTCATAATTCATCAAAATGGAGAGGTTATAATCAGAAGGGGATTTTCCATGTGTGGTGGACTTGTGAAAAAGTTGCACCTTAGTGGAAGACAATATTCAAATAAGTTGGAATAATAACTAAAAAAAAATAGAATGTGTTCCAGAGTTTGGATTATTACACATTTTTAAGGAGACAACTCAAAAAGCAAAGGAGGTTATTGTATTCTTATACCTGGTTGCTAAATGGACATTTTTAGATAACCTTTCATTGAACAATTGGCATGCTATGGTATGATCAATTGCTCTTATGGAAAAGGTTATTGATAAAATAAGGATACTGATGGATGAGGGATGAATCACAATTTTATTGGTTCTGGAAATATAAATTCAGCAATATATGTAAACCATGACCGAATATTGCAATATATTCTGGACTGTTATCTTGTGTTCTTGTTTCTTTCTTGCCTTATAGACTGTTAAAAACAGATAAAAATAAAAATGATACAGACGTTAGTATTGTGTGCACAATAATGCAATGATCCAAGCCAGTTGCGTGTGTGAATCCTCTAGATAATAATCTGTTCCAGTTATCAATATGGTGCCCTCAAGAAATGTTGAACTACAACCGTCATCATCCTAGATATTAATGCCACAGTGACAGAGGGAGAGAAGTATCTAGACAGTATCAAATGGAAGAGAGGCTAGTCTTTTCTAATATGTTGGCGTTCAATATTTGTATTTTAGTGATGTGAAAGATTATGGAAAGTGTGGGAGAATGAGATTTGTCCTCCAATGAAAACAACAAGAACCACTATGATTTCCATGATTTCTTCTTTGTTCAGTAATTACGTTATTATAAAAATACAAATTAACATGTCTTCTGTTTTCAAGAACTTCTGTACCAAAACCTTGCCAATTACAGCTTTTTTAGATCCAGTCTTTTGATAATATCTGTGTATGGAAATTATAGAAGTGATAGATTTTTGTGCAGATTATTTGAATCAACTTATTATGTTGGCATTCTCCTTTATATTCTTCCCAAAGATCCTGATTATTTGCTACTGGTAAACATTAACTTTTCTGTTTGTTAAAATGGGGGTGGAGGAGAGAAAATAAAAGTTAAAATGTTCTTAGCATAGAACGTGATGTGCCCAAGGACACAATCTGAACTGATTTCCGAACACCATTAGAAAGCCTCCCATAGTTTTCCTTTTCTATAAGAAAGTTCGTTATTCTGTGGAATAAAGTTGATGATTATCTTTACATTGATAGACATACACATAGCTAGCCAAAGTTAGAGATGCCATAATCTTCAACTCTGGTAATAACTGAATAGTTAAAATATTGAATTACCTTGTAGTTATAAATAAGTCACGGATCAATTGTTCATTTACTAATATTTATAAGGTTGCTATCTCACATACATTTTGATTACATCAACAAAGAACATGAAATCCATATTTTTATTTAAAGTTAACATTCCTTAGAGATAAGTCTTCAAATTACTGAGCTCACAAATTAGCATGAAGATGTCTCACAGTTTTATCTCTGAAGTTTAGCAGCTCTGAGTTAGAAGTATCTGGAAGTCTATGGAAATGTCTGTGTGCCCCAGCATGACCCACTAGTTAATGAGAACACATCTGGACATCACCAAGTTGAAGAATGCCAGTGTATTATGGTATAAGCTCCTTCTTCAGGTCTTGCAAACTGTAAGGGTTTGTTTTAAATTTAAGCTTTTTCATGTTTTTGCTGAAGAACAACTTTTTTAATAAAAATCTCATTTCAAGAAGTGTATATGTGTCTTCATAAAATTAAGGGGTAATCCAGTTCAACTCTTATTTAGCAAATTAAGGTATACAATGGCAGTTTTATTTCATCTAATTACACACTACAAATAAGTAATTTAAGATCCATTGTGATATTTTGCATGGATGGCCAACCAACATCCTTGAAGTTAATTCCAAGCAATAGAGCACAATTATTTCAGAGAGAGAGAGAGAGAGTTAACCTATAGGAAGAGATACTGTACTCTGAATGAAAACAAGTTTAGAAAGTAGTAATAACCTATAAGTAATATTATTTCTTTAATGCAACATATAACTGGAAAGTCTTAATGAGTATATTATAGAGCCCAATATGTAGAGAGCAATGACTGGGCTTATGATAAGCTATAATGTTTAAATCCAACTATAGTATATAAGCTGTGATTTATAGCTTAATGCAATCTCAGTCAACTGTGACTTAGCAAACCGTTGGTAAAACAAACTGGTGTAATGTGCTCGTACATCCAAGTCAGCAGTGTCTTCAGCAAACTATGATGATACCAAATGACAATATGTGCAGTGATGTTATCAGGCAAATGTTACCATGATGCACTTGAGTCCCATTTCTGACACAAGTACATTAATCATGGTGCTTTTGTGATGATATCACGTTTCATCATTCCCCCCCCAGTTACCCATAATTCAAGTGTGTAAGGCAATGGTTAAAACGGGTGGATGACAACCTAATTTCATTCATCCATTACATTCCTTCCCCCACTAATTACAATAGTCTTCCATAAACAGTGAGTTCAGATCTGCAGTAAGAGCAAGTGGTCTCTTCCCCAATACCTGGTTTGGAAGAGAAGAAGGGGAAGAGAGACAAAGAGAAAGAGGAAAAATAGGAGACTTAGAGAAAACATAAACATGAAGCATCAGAGAGAGAAAAGAGGCAGTCCTGCCCTCCTGCTGGCTTTAGCCTGTCCATCATAAAGCATTTAGCATCTGATTATACTGGCAAGAATGTGGCTGAAAAAAGCAGATAGATGATTGGATGGATGGATGGATGGATGGATGGATGTGGATGGATGGATGGATGGATAGATGGATAGGTGGATAGATACTGTACATAAGAGTCAGATTGAAGGTGTACCCTGGTTTGAATATGTTCTCAGTTGGATCCTGGTGAATGTGACCAGTCATCCTCAATTTAATATGCCACCAGATTATTTGGGGGGGATCTAAAGCTATGTATCTGTGGCTTGGTCCACACATTATGCAAACTGTGATAATGATTTGTTTGTGTTTTGCTTCATGTGTTCTGTGAACCCAGTCAACTGTAGCTTATTCAATAAATTTTGTTTCAGCAATCCATGGCTTAGCATGATGTGCAGACTCAGTCACTATGTGCTATGGTGATAAGTGTTTGGATTGGACAGAGTGATCAGAATGCTTTGCAAATAGGAGGAAGAAGCATCATGTACGCCACCCTGAGTTGTACAAAATAAAGGCAGGATATTAATAAGGAGGAGGAGGATAAAAATATAAGTGGTGTACTAAAATATATTGTAGACTTTAGACTTCTGGTGCCCTCACCTCCTATCTCCAAATTAGCAGAAATAGCCAAAACGTTCCTTCATGGTGTACCTCACGTTCCTGAGTAGTGTGCTGTCTTGCCCATTTAAGTTCTCAGGTATTCATCCTTGCGAGCTTTAGCCCTTGCCTTTGCCCCTGTCCCTAATCTCTTCCTATCCACATGGGAACAGTCCAAGCCGGTCACCTGCTTTGCCATAACATTGTTTAGCCTGCTCAGCAGAGAAGGAGTTGAGAGACCAAACAAATTCAGAAGTTGCTTATCTCCATTGTGGGAGGAGGAAAAGAACACAGCGTCACTGAGGCCACTGTCTCTTGCAACACCAGCCAAAGAATATACTTCTGTGGGGAAGTGGCAAGTTGCTGCAGGGAGAGCTGACTTTTATGTGTCTTTCAGCACATGAACATCAATGGGAACATACAGTTTGAGCCCTGTCCCCAGATGTCTTCTACTGATGCTCCTAGGCTGGTCAGGACTGAAGCATTACCAGGTGAATGCAGCTCAGCTCAGAGAGTACCGTATAGCTGCTCAGCTGGCAAACTGGGATTACAGCCCCCAACCTGAGGGGCTATCCAGGTAACAACAAATCGGGGCAGGATAGGGGGATACAATGGGGAATATATTCAGGAAAAGATTCATTTAGTGAGTGATGTAGTGGCTTTCTGCTGCAGGGCTTAGTGAACCCAACCTGTGTGATTGGAAAGCCACATTTAGTCTGCTGTGGGGCTTATTCAGTAATCCATAGTTAAGGAAATAAGGTATGTTGTGAACGCAGCCAGTAAATAAAGGAGAGGTAATGGAATGGGTGGCTTTGGGTTAATTTCAAGAGGAAGTATGCTATGACTTTTACATTGCTTTGACTAAGAGGCGTTACTTAGCATTTTCCTTTATAATTCATATTTTCCAGTTAGGAACAATGGTTATAATATATTAAGCAGAGTGTTCAAGCTTGCAGTCCCATCCTCACTTTCAACTGGAATTATTAAAATGTAGCTAGGTCTGGCTATTCCTTGTTCTTATGGTGACATTTTGGTTCTTTCTATGATTTCCAATGTATGTTTTTATTGCCTCTATGCATCACTTTGTACATGTAGAATTCAACAGCTGTAGAAGGGAAGCATTTTAAATGAACAACTGATAGGCACAGCTCAGGATAAGCTTTACCATTTGATTTAGGAGATACGTTTTGGTTTGCTTTATCCGTCTGACTATAACCATTGCCAAATATTTTCACTTACTTAACAGCCTCTCTACTCTTTGCCCTTTAATCTCTGCGTACTTTGCAGTAACTATTTATCCAATACTCCATCACTTATCATCTAGTCTACTTTAGTCTCCTCACTGGCATTCTATCCTCTCAGCTTTGTTAATGTGGTGTTGCATGTTAAATTTCAGTGTTCTAGTCCTCATGTTAAAGTTCTCCGTATTTTTTCATCCCAGTTATTTTCACAGGCAGCTCCATTCCATTTATACTCGGCATCTATTCTCTCCTCTCATATCCATCTTCTTCTCTTCTCCTGTATTGCTATATGCCTTATAGACTGATCCAAAAATTCTTGCATACCCTGATACAGTTCCCAGGTGTGATAGAGTCTTTCTACAATATTTCTGGTCTCAAACAGTTGTAATCAATGAGTTTGCAATCAATCAGAGAGTTGAATAATGGTATGCCTTTTGACTTCTATATGTAGCTGATTGAGATAGGACATTCCATCAGCTAGTTCCATTAAAGTATGAAGTGTTGCCAAAATACAAAACCAGTGTTTTGAGGCAATGTGGAAGTGGATGGGATGCTGTAGGTTAGTTTCAAGGTACTGTTCAAGGTCCTGATATTGATAATTTAATTCTTTACATGGCCTGATACATACAGGATTTCCTTTCTCCACAAATATTTCCCCTTGTCAGTAAAAAACTTCATCGTTCCTTGTTCCTTCACTGCATGTGATCAAGTGCATTACAAAGACTTACTGTTAATGTATGGAAATGTGCTTAAATGTGCATAGTGTATTTTCAGTCAAAGAGTTGGAATATATTATTTTATTAAATTATTTTGTATGATTTCAGATTATCACAGTCAGATCTTGCATTTAAAAAAATTGTCTATAGAGAATATGAAGTAGATTTCAAACAAGAAAAACCAAGAGATGAGCTCTCAGGTAAAGGCAATATTTTCAGACTATATTCAATGTATAGTGTTCCTATGATTATGAACCCAAATGAATTAAACATCCCAAGTTTATTTAATTATCCAATGCCCAGAGGTCTTGATTTAGTATAGGGTAACATCTGGAGATGTTGAAGGAGATCTCAATATATAGATTATCTCTTGAAGACCACCATCCCTGAATAAGCAGAGAGAACATATGCTTAACAGTCTTATTATTCTAATTCCATCTGTCAGCAGGAAATAACAGCCAATACCACTTGAGATAAACACAAGAGACAATTGATAGATAAGAACACAGGAAAGAGAGTTAAAAATGACCCTGTTTCATCTCTTCCTCACTTCATTACATTTCAGATATATGACTTTATTTTCATGAACTCCACTTCTAAAAACAAATAATAAAGGCATTCATTATTATTATTATTATTATTATTAGTAGTAGTAGTATTATTATTCTATACACAGAGAGATAGGCCTGTAATCAGAAGGAATCTGGTAGCACCTTTTCAGAGTAACACATTTTGTTAAAAGACATAAGCTTTTGTGAACTACAGTTCTCTTCATCAGATGAAGAAGTGAGCTGCAATTCGTAAAAATTTATGCCTCTTAATAAAAATTTTAAGTCTGAAAAGATACTACTAGACTCCTAATTTTTGGCTACCTTAGACTAACATGGCTGTCCTACAATGTCCCCAGAGATACCAGCAAAATTTCAGTTTCAGTGCAGGTGGCTACTAGTGGGTATTATCGTCTAAATAAAAATTAGGTGTGGCACTTCTTACAGGATTATTTGCTGAAAATCAAGTTCCAAACCCATAATAATTTCTTATAAATCATGTGGGTTGTGTTTGTTTTTATTCTGTTAAGTGAATGTTTTCCATTATTTTAGTGACCCCACAATATCAAAATGTGTCAAATTGTCTGGGAAAATTGTTTCCTCCTTCTACTTCCATTAGAATTTCCTATATAGTCTATAGATTTTACAGGGATAAGGATGTAGTAGCAGAGAAATGGATGGGTATGATTTATAATAACTATCTCATCCCATTAAAATGTATGAAAGAAATGAACATATGAACAAGTTGTTGCAAGCAACTTCCCCTGAAAGTGTTTCCTACTATGCTGTTTCAGTAGGGGAAAGCAGTAGTACAGAAGGTTTTTTCCATATGCACAAGAATCCTGTTTTTTCCTTTTTGTACATCCAATTTAATATACAGAAGAATGTGCTATACAGTGCTGTGGGCTGAAACATTCATGCCTTTCTTCAGCTTCTCTTGGAAGCTCCTGGAGGCTAATAACAGAGGCCAAACATTTATTTCGGTTAATTTAATTGTTTAATATTTAAGTAAACATGACTATGAATATTTATTTTCTTCTGCAACCCCACTTGCTTTCCCTTTTTGATTTCACCCACTTTTCCTCTGTCTCTTTCAGTGTATAGTTTATTGCTTAAGAAAGTTCGCTCAACCTGACATAGGAGGTGATATGAAAGATCTTTGCTTGAAATCCTAGAAAGTCACTGCTGGTCACAGTATGGCAGACAAAGCTGAAATAGATGAACAGACTGAAATAGCATTCTGGGTTCATAATCCTATAATATTGGATGGGAACCCTACCCTGCTTGTGGGTGATGCAGTGGCTGCAACATTGGGCTTAGCCAGGATTTCAAAGGCTTACTATAACCTAGTCTTCTGGACTAATCTCCTGTGCCCTCAGTTTTGATATCTGTATTGTCTGAGCAAGTACTCTTTAATTTATTTATGAAGTTGGTCACCCATTTTTCAATAACACCAAAGCAGTGAACAAATAGACCAAGATAAAGTCCTGTGCCCACTCATCCAGCCAGGATCTCTGTGAGGTGGCTTCTCCGTTCCCCCATCCGTGCACATAAGCCAACATGCAATTTACAGACGAAATGCTAAGCCACTATCTCTTTGCCTCAGTGAAATTTGTCAGATGGATTATTTTGGAATTTAAATGCCACGATAAGCTTTTTGGAGGGAGATTGGGATGGACAGATAGAGAAAATAAATAAATCCCTGCTTAAAAGAAAACAGTAGGTCTTATTAAAGGATAGCTGATTCATTTTATAGTCAGGCTTGTGGTCTCCACTTTCTGTACCTTTGTTGCAATTTATGTTCATCCAGGAGAAAAAGAAAACAAGAAAACAAATATTCTTTCAAGTACCATTTTGTATATTTAGTCTTTAAAATCATTTATTAATTTGCTTTGAGCAGGGCTTCTGGGGCCAACACTACGTGCTGAAGTGGGAGACATCCTCATCATTTATTTCAGGAATTTTGCTACCCAGCCAGTGAGCATTCACCCACAGAGTGCTGTGTACAACAAATGGTCAGAAGGTAAGCACTGCCATAATATTGACTGAATATCCTGGTCATTTTTCCTTCAGTAGAGTTAAAGTAATAGGGCTAAATTCTAGGTAAACATGGATAGGGTTGTGCCTGTGGGCATCAGCTGTCAAGGTCAGAAGCAGGAACCTAAATGACTCTCAGGCCATTATTAAATAAGAACAGGAGAACGAGGCATTGGATTTGAAACCTAGAGACTGCTTTATTAGGGCTTGAAGCCTAGATTTTGCAGTAGATGGTTTTCTTCATTATTCAGGGCTTTTCTAGTATTTGTGAGGAATGTATCTTATACATGACAACCCTCCACACAACCTTCAACATCCTGTTCCTGGTGTTTATTTTAGGCATTGCTTTAGAACTTATCTCCTGCTCCCTCTTAAGTCACCACTTCATAGCCGATGACTGAGATTACAGGGGATGGGGAAATCAACATCTTATAAAATGGACGATGGGATATCATGGCACCTTCACAGTTTTCAGAGGTTATTTCAGTATCGGAAGAATGATGGCTTGTTAGCCAGATAGCCAGTCAGTTTCACCTTGTAAATGCTCAGTTTGTTCACCCCCTCCAAAAAAGCCAAACACACCTGTTCAACATGTACTGAAAAAATGGAGGGGGATGCCAGCAATTTCTTTTATTCCATTTTTATATGAAATTATTCAGGACACCAAGGAATTATATTTTTGTACACTTATTGATCAGCTGAAGGAAGGTCACTAAATCAGCCCAGAGAGTTCTATGTCTCTTTTGGGTTTGCAGGAGTGAAGATAATCCCGAGGCTAGCTTTAAAATAGGGGTTGGGGTTGGGGAGTAGAAGTGGAGCCAAATGGAAGAGCTCTTGGACAGTGCGCACGTAGAACCCTTGAGTGGCAGAAAAAAGAGCAATGTGGTATTAGAACTGAAATATGGATTAAGATCTCTTTTTTACTATATGTGGAGAACCAAAGGAGGACCCAATCTGCAACCAGAGCTGTAATAGGTGTAGCAAGTGTGTGCATATACACTCACATGCACACACTTGCTAAACCTATTACAGATCTGATTGCAGACATTTATTTTACGATGGCATTGTTAATATGCAGAGTTAATAAATCATGATCATCTCTTTCCTTTGCCATTGAAGGTTCTTCATACTCTGATGGGACATCAACTATAGAAAGACTGGATAATGCTGTGCCTCCTGGCCAGTCGTTCAGATATCTGTGGAACATCACTGAAGAAATTGGGCCAAAACAAGCTGATCCTCCCTGTCTCACTTATGCCTACTACTCGCATGTAAACATGGTGCAAGACTTTAATTCTGGTCTCATTGGTGCTTTGCTGATATGTAAAGAAGGTAACAAAATGTGTTAAACTGCAGACTGTTCAAGTGTTAGTCACTGTGGGGATTAATCTGTAATGTGCTATCTTTCTGCTCATATTTGTATTTCTGTTTGTTTAATGTTCATGTTTCATAGTTCTTTGACAAAGCTGGATCTCTCAGGCAGAGTTTTAAAGGGCCATTACATAATTGGAAATTTTGCTATTTAGCTTTCAAAAGCTTATGTTGTATCCAAGAATGTCTCTGTTATTAGAGATGGCAGGAAGAACCATGTAAGTCCATGGGCCCATCTAAGACATTCTGCTCCTTGGAGCAGAGGTGAGATTTCAGACATGTAATAATCCCAAAGGTTCAACATCTTAAAGGGTTTTACTTCATCAGTCAGAAACTGGTTCCTGCCTTCACATTCTTCTATCTTGGTGACAATGAAGCACAGGGATTCCTCACAATAAACCATTCATATTCATGCCATTATGGCTAGCTGCTCCATATTTGAGACTTGAGGTTATGGCTTCTGCCATAGAGAATACAGATTGCCACTTCATTCAATCGCGATTTTACTTTTGAGCAGTGAGGAAATGATCTGTTGATAATATGAACTTTTGAAACAAAATAATTACCAAGTTATAGTAAATTCAATGTTTACTTTTCAGGTGTGGTATTGCAGAGTGCTCAAAGCAACTGTAATTAGTCAAGTACTTTTGATATTGAGGATAATAATGTATCTCTAATGATGGCAAAGAAGCTGGAAACTGTTAACTTTACACATTGAGCTTTGGTATTCCTTGGCCTGGTTCAGATCTATCCATTTCTTCTCACTGCAGGCAATGTTCCTTTAGATCAGGAATAGGAAGCCTGTTTCTGCCTGGGGGTTGGACATCTCCTCCCCCACTTTTTTTTTTTTTTTGAATCAGTATCTTAAGCTGTAGGGAATGCAGTGGCGAACATTATAATCACTCAGCTATATCACTGGAAGGGCATATCTTAGTACTTTAGCCCCCCCCCCTTTTTTTTGGTTCTTTTGCTTCGTTTTAAAAGCAAGTTAAATAAAAGCATTAATCCTAGTACTTATTATGATAACTATTTGTTTAAAGCACACAGTTTGCTGAATTTTGGTAGCACAATCTTGGGGTTCTAGGACCAGAAATAAGGGGTGGAGGGCTCCAAGGTCTGCAAGCCAAGATTGCCCACCTCTGTAATAGACTTTCCTAAATCTTCTGCTTATGAGAAGGACCCTACTAGTCTTCCTCAATCTATTACTCTCCAGATGTGCTGCTCTTCAATTCTCTTTAAAGTTAGGTGGCATAGTGAAAAGTATTTCATTGCACTAGACACTGATAATTTAAAATGCATTTGCTATTCAAAAAGTTATTGTAGTTTTGGTAGTCTATGCCATCTTGCCAATGTCCTTTTTTTTTTTTTTAGGAAGCCTGAATGCAAACGGGACACAGAAACTATTCAGCAGGGAATACGTGCTGATGTTTGCTGTGTTTGATGAAAGCAAGAACTGGTACAAAAATGCCTCCCTCCAATACACAATTAATGGGTATGCTAATGGAACATTGCCAGGTATTTCTTCTTCCATATTGCTTGATTAGAATGAAATTACAGTCATTTTTATGGCAACTACAGCAACTGTTCTTTTTCTTCCAGATGTTCAGGCTTGTACTTATGATCATATTAGTTGGCATTTGATAGGAATGAGTTCTGGTCCTGAGATCTTCTCTGTCCACTTCAATGGACAAACCTTGGAACAAAACCATTACAAAGTGACAACCATCAACCTTGTGGGAGGTGCCTCAGTAACAGCCAACATGTCAGTGAGCAAGACAGGAAAATGGCTAATATCTTCTCTGATTGCAAAGCATCTACAAGGCAAGGTTATCTTTATTAGCAGACAGGCTGTACAGTTACAATCTTAAATTCATTTCTTGTATAGGACTCATACAAAATTATCATACCCAAAAGGATATAGCATGAATGTGAGGTGCAGTTTGCAGAATGATTCCAGAGCAACAGGAACTATGACCATGTACTTTATGAAAGTCCTTGTGCCCTTGTCCTCAGCTGACTTATTCAGTTCAGCACATAAGTACTATATACCTAGAACCTGCAACTCCAGCATTTCATAGCCCCGTAAAGCCATGGTTGTGGTTGCTGTGGATGATGTGGGTTGTTTTGCTCCAGAATGATGTTAGAAGGAGGAAAGTGAATAAATATACAAAGACTAATCACATTCATTATATTTATTTTGGTTAATTTTTTTTATCTTAGGCCTGCTTACCTCTTTTTCCTGGTTCTACCCAGTTTTCTGAAACCAGTTTCCAACCCTAAATAGTTAGACCACCTGCCTCTCTTTTAAACCCTTGGATAAGTTATTATTTATGCTGAACTTTAGAGAAAGTAGAAAAGACAAAAACCTCTCTTTAGAACTAAATGTATTGTTCAGATTACAGTATATAACTGGTAAAAAAAACCTAGTAGATTAATAATGGGTAGTCGGTTTTAATTGATGAAGATAGATTTAAACAGACATATGAGCTAGCAATGCTTATTTATTCTTATGATCATTTTGGTTGTGCAAAAGAAAAAAAATGTTAGAGACTTTTTAGAAAATGTGCAAAAGAAAAAGAAAATGTTAGAGACACTGACTAATGGCATTTATTTATTTATTTATTTATTTATTTATTTATTTATTTATCTACTTATTTCTTCACATTTAAGGCTACCTACTCTCCAAGAGAGTCAGTGTGGCTTATAGAGGATAAAAACATCACAGCACAAAATCAAACATCAATAAAAACACATTGGGAAGCAAATAATTTCCACAGCACTTAAGTAAAACAGATTCACAAAACATCCTGGCCCAGAGCCTGTTCTTCAAGGCATTCTTGGCCATCCAGATTTTGGGGGGTATGTTGTTCCATAGGGAGGTGTGGTAACAGAGAAGACATGCTTCACCAACCTAATGACCTCCAGTTGTAGACCAGTTGACATAAAGAAAGTCAGAGTGCATTAGAGGTAACAGATTAGGGGCATCTGGTTTATCTTCTTTTTTCCATATCTCATGAATGAATTATACTTATACCTATATCTATTATATAATGAGATCTAATTTATGTACAGTTGCTTTTTGCTGGAGGATACTTTTCTTGTGCATTGTGTCTTTCTCCATTCTAGAGAAGGCAGATATCAATCAGTTTCTCCTGATTTCCACTGTTACAAAGCATCTTAACTGGATAATTAGGCAATCAAAATTGTTTTGCTTATTTGCTGTCCTCTTTCCATGTAAGATAGCTTTCCTGAACATGGGGACAACTTTTATCTATGTGGATTTCAGCTCCCAGAACTCTCCAGTTAGCATGACCATTGTTGAGAATCTTGGTAATTGAAGTTCATCCATTTGGAAGGAATCTAGGATGGAGAAGTCTGATGTAGATTATCTTTTGTACAGACATCCTATATAGTACTTCATCCCTTGTACTAATATAACCATTGTTTAATGGTCAAACTATTTCATTTAGAATATTATAGTAATGCATGATAGGCTACTTCAGGAAATACAATCACATTTATAGAGGTTTTTTGTTCCTGAAAAGGGGTGTGGCTATGTACATAATGAGCATAAATCAGGTCACTGAAAGGGTCTCTCATACCAAATTAAGCTGTCAAAAGCAATTTGCTGCACAGTTCTGTAATTCCACATGTACTAACTTGATTAAATGTATAAGAGTTATGTATGGTTCATAGATTTCTTTTTTGGGCTAAAGAGGAAGAAGTTCTTGTTTCTTCATGGATATAGATAAATATAAAAATTAAAAAATATAAAATAGGCAACATTTATTTTTAACCTGAACAGTCTGAAAGGCAACATGAATAGCAAGTAGATATAGATGTACCATAACCATTTATATGTGTTATTATCCTTGTCCTATTTGCCTTTTAATTTAGCTGGAATGTATGGTTATCTAAATATCAAAGACTGTGGAAAACCAGACACTTTAACAAAGAAGTTATCCTATAGAGAACTGAGGATGGTTAAGAACTGGGACTATTTCATTGCTGCAGAAGAAATCACCTGGGACTATGCTCCAGAAATTCCTAGCAGTGTTGACAGGTAACTTGATTGAATGTGGTTTAAGTGGATGAAATGATGCCATAGAAATTCACAGCCTTGCCCTGGATCTATCACAAACCAAGGCCTTGTGGACCATTTCAGTTAAGAGAGACACATTCTCATCATGTTAAATTATAAAGTATGGACCTCTCTCTTGCTTCTTAATTCCATAAAATAAAGAAATGTCTACTGATATACGTAGAAAGCCATTTCATACTACATTCTTAGTTAATTTTTCTATTTTCATACAATTATGCAAGGAAAATAAGGATGGCAGAATGAAAGAATAAAAAAACCTTAGTACAAAGTTTATTCACAATACTGTCATAGTTTCATTCTCTTTCCAAAAAATATCATCATCTCATTCCCTTTTTCCTTGAGAATAGGAATTAAAATTTATTTGCTACAATCCTAAATTTCTCCCAAAAGATCTTTGTGTTTTTCAAGATATTATATCTTCACAGAGAAAGTCTCTTGCTCCAATTTTAGTTTTTAAATATATCTAAAGTTTTGTGTAATGAGAGGGGAACCACTCCGAAAAGAAAAATAGTATTTGAGGAAGATTAAAGCATCCTCCTCTTTAGCACTTTTTCATTTTATGTTCTGAAAGTAACTGCCTTTTCCTAGATTAACTAACCAGCACGTCATTGGAAGGATTGGAATTTTCAAACATATGAGGTGATTGAATTCTTTTTGAGAAATTCGTTAACATTAATGTGACAAATTGCAAGAAACTGAAAAGGATGCTGATGCAGCCAATTAAAACAAATTCAGTCTATTCGGTTTTGTCAAATATTGGAATTCATCTCCCATCAACCCTGTCAGAATGGCCAATGGTTAGTGATAATAACAGAAATGTCTGAATAGCAGAGCCAGTGCTATAATCCCATAGTATTTGGAGGACCTCAGGTCTATCACCTCATTCTATACTTATACTCATTTGGACATCTATGTGTACAACTTTACTGTGGTCTCTTACTATAATGCACATACTGTAGTTGTGTATCATGTAGATTTATCAAAATTGACTTTCCCACTCGTGGAAGCTTCTGTTTTTTTGGAGATTTCTATATCTTATTAAGGCCTATTCTTTTTCCTTTCTCACTTGTAAAGAAAATATAAAACTCAGTATCTGGAAAATTTTTCAAATCTTATTGGCAAGAAATACAAAAAGGCAGTCTTCAGGCAATATAAAGACAACAGCTTCACTAAACGTACATATACCACTTGGCCCAAAGATCGTGGAATTCTGGGGCCTGTCATCAGAGCAGAAGTCAGAGACACAATAAATGTAAGTACCGATGAGCAAGAGGAAAGTAACTAGATTACAATCCCATTTTATTTCATTTGCACACAGTAATAGGATTAGCTTTAAATATATTTTGCTTATCCACAATGCATACAGTATATAATCTTAATTGATATTGTGACTAAGCTAGTTACATTCAGCTGCCAATGAAAAGTAAGGAATTTAGTAATGAATAAGTTTTCACATTGATTTCTATGAAAGTTAAGTGCAATTTTTGTAATTTAAACCATGTGCCTCTTGTGGAGTTCTATATTGATAGAATCCTTTCTCTATAAGTCTTTAGTTTATCTGTATTCATCAGCAGCCAAACATTTATTTATCCTGCATATGTTACTCATTTCTTATTCTTGATAATAGTAAACTCAAGTGACTGAGTTCCAATCAGTTTAATAACAAATTTGGGTGACTAAGTTTCAGTATCTTCACCTCAAATGAAGTACAGGTGGTCCTCACTTAGTGACCGCTTGTTCTGTGACTGTTTGAAGTTATGATGGTGCTGAACAAGGAATAATTATGACCAATCCTCCTAGTTGCGGCTATTGCAGCATCCCCACGGCCACCTAATCATGATTCGGGCACTTTGCAACCAGCTCTCAATTATGATGTCACAGTGTCACATGGTCACACGATTGCCATCAGCGACCTTCACTGCTGGTTTCCTACAAGCAAAGTCAATGGGGAAGCTGGCAGAAGGTCTCAAATGGCAATCACATGACGTTGCACTTAACGTGTGGAATTCACTTAACAATAGCAACTGGAAGTGCCAGAACTGCCTTTGTAAGTCGTCACGGTCATGTGACATCATGCTTTATGACTGTGTCACTTAGCGACGGAGTTGCTGGCTCCAATTACCATCATTAAGTGAGGACTACCTGTAAATTCAATTAACTTGAGTAGGTATGTTGCGCATATTTTATTCTAATTTTTTTGGTATCATCTAGCCATTGTTGTAGCTAAATAAAGCTTTGGTACATATAATGTCACAGTGATGGTTGGATAGTATTATAAACTGCCTGTATGAAACAATTAACATCTAAATTACCTAAATTAAAAGAAAACAATGACATATTTCAAAATAATCTTATAAAATCTATAAAGTTTCAGGACCAATTAGATATTAATGGCTCTGGGAAGAGGGAAGGGGCCAAAAAAATTAGAAGTTGGGCAGGCAGTGTAGGTTTATTAGCTACATCTATGATTTGCAATAGGTATATCACAGAGACACAGAAAGTGACTCTTCAAAGGACAAAGATGTGCACCCTATTTTGAGCTAAGGTTCATATGCGGTCTTTGAGTAGTATGCTATGGACTTTACTCTAAAAAATGGGCAGATGGCAGCACACAAAATTTAAGTTAATTAAGTAAAATGAGTATAATTAATTCCCATGTTTTTTAAAAATAATTTTCCTTTCTATCATGAATTACAATTACTGGCAACTTGAGGAAGGACCATGGGAGCAGCACAAAAGCTTTAGCAGGCATTGTGAAGCTTTGGATTGTACATAGACCTGTTTTAGACACTAGTAGTACACTGCAACAGTTGTTTTTCATATAAAATGTAATATTTCCCTCCCTAGTTTAAAGATCTTCCAGTTTCATTTTAACTCTGCATCAATCTTTCCTAACCTGGAGCTCTTCAGGAGAAGCGTATATTATATTCATGTATAATGTTGTTTATGTGAGCATCAGATAATTGTTCAAACTGATTGTGGAAGAAATTGTCACAAATGAAACCTATAACTGTTGTTGCTTTAATTGAGTTTGAATGATAGATTTTCACAATAGAATTGACCATTATAGGCATCTGCTGTATTTATACTGCAAACCTAATTAAAGCAGGAAATGCTTTAAACCTTGTTTGTGGCAATCCGACTTTATTCTCCCACAACTAAGCATATAGGAACCCTAAGAAGAGAGATTTTTCTAGTGGCATTCTTTTTAAATGGAAGCGGTCGTGCCATAAATATATGTGGCTGCTTTTTATTGTAAAAACCCATAAATGGAACAAAGCATTATCCTAATAGAATTCTGTTGTCTTGATTCCATTCTAGCCGCTGGCTCTGCTATTTGATACCTATCACAAATACAAGAGCTCCTCTCTCTGGACTTGAAATAAATAACTTGGGAGAAAAATTGTGATATTGTCTGGGTTTCTCTTTGTAATAACGCTTCATTGATGTTTAACATGCTGCAACTTGACTCATGTTGAGTTATATGTTTTTTAATTATTCACAGAGATTTTCTGTGGTATTTGATAGGTCTGTGCTCACGTCAAAAACAGTTTGGAAGAACCTGTGTGAGTGCATTACCTCTCTGTTATTCACTAAAGCACACAGCTTTTTAGGAGCTTTAAGAGTCGTATTAACTTTAATGAATGGATTCCTTTAAAGCAAGACCATCTTTATTTAGGCTTGTGTGGAAGTCTGAAAGAAAGTCAATTTGTTTAATAAATAGCAGACAGGTATTTCACTCACAAGACAGCCAAAGCATTATTCCAAATCATTTTTGAAACACAGTCCTTGTGTTCTATTGTTATGCTGCATGCTTTTATAATTATATCTGATTGATTAGAAGATGGGGATGTATATAATAAATGATGGTGATGATAGCTAAGTTCTTGTACAAAAACTAGCAGTGTTGCGATGTTAAACATATATTGGATTTCCATTTTAAACAGATTGTATTCAAAAATATGGCCAGTCAACCTTACAGTATTTATGTGCATGGAGTTTCTGTTTCAAAAGATGCAGAAGGAGCTGTTTATCCTTCAGATTCCAAAGGTTGGTTAGTAGTTATTTCTACCTTCCTTCTCTGCTGTCCTCTGGTTATTGACACATCTTCCTCACAGGATAAGCAAAAGGCTGGTCTCATTGTTGGCTCCAGTTTAAATAATAAAAAGAAAATGGCAATCTATTTTAAGAGCTTTTCAATGAATTATAATCAGTGTACCAGAGATCAGAGAGAGGGGTGGGATTATTTTGATGATTCAGCCCAACCCCTGCTTAAAGCAGTAATCCTTGTTCAACCATCTCTGGTAGACAGCTGCCTACCCTCTGCATGAATACACCCAATGAAGGAACCTACCATCTTTTTCATAGCTGGTTCTAATTTTGAACTGCTTTTACTGGTAGTGTTGGAATGGAATGAGAATCAAGCCCTCAGCAGACCATTGGATAACTTTTGGCTAATCACTAACGGGGCTGGTACACTATGTTAAGCCATGGTTTCCTTAATAATAGCTTGCTAAGACTCAATTGGTTGGATTAACATAGCATAAACTATAGTTTGCAAGCTCCAATTGATAAATTTTCTCATTAAACCAAACTAATCACATCATGGTTTAGAGTGAAGTATGAACCTAGTCCTATCCCATAGTTCAGTGTACCTCATAGTTTTCATTGTGAGGATAAAATGAGGGGTGATCCCTTGTGTGCAATATAGATGTTAAAAAAGAAATAACATCCACAGGTATAAAAACAGGAATAGAAAACAGAACAGTTGAGTAATTAAGTATGTTGTAATGTAATAATCCAATGGGAGACAATATAATAGAGAGATCTTAACTGTTATCACTCTCTGGTCTGCACAGGGTTTTCTTTTATTTGCTTATGCTACAGAAGTATAGCTCTCCAGTTGTTGTTGAACTACAATGGATAGCATCCTTCATCACTGACCATGCTGTCTGTAGTTTGGTCTACAGTCCTTGCTTAATGACCACAATAGGGATCAGAAAATTGGTTGTTAAGCGGGGTGGTCATTAAGCGAGTCACCAAGTGACCAGACCCAGTTTTACGACCATTTTTAAGACACTCATAAAGTGAATCACTATGGTCGTTAAGCGAATCACATGATCGTTAAGTGAATCGTGTGGTCGTTAAGCGAATCATGTGGTCGTTAAGCGAATAGAGCTTCCCCAATGGATCTTTTTTGCCAGAATTTGCTTAACAAGCACATGATTTGCTTAATGACTATGTGATTCACTTAACAACCACAGTGATTCACTTTACAACTGTTGTAAAAATGATCACAAATTGCAATCACGTGACCACGGGGGGTGGTACAATGGTTTCCGATGGTCGTAAATGCAAGTACAGGTCGTAAAGTACTTTTTCCAAGGCTGTCATAACTTTGAACCATCGTTAAACTAACGGTTTTTAAGTGAGGACTACCTGTATAGAAAATTGAGTTCAACAACAATTAGAGATTTGCAGGTTTCTTACCCATGCTTTACACTCTTTCTTTCTTTCTTTCTTTCTTTCTTTTTTTTTTGCATTATTGTTTACTTTAGAGAATATAACTCAGGGCAAAGCAGTTCAACCAGGAGAAGTCTACACATATAAGTGGACTGTGCTTGACACAGATGAACCCACAGAAAAGGATTCTCAGTGTGTTACCAGGTTATATCATAGTGCTGTGGATATGACAAGAGATATTGCCTCAGGACTGATTGGGCCACTTCTGGTTTGTAAACGCAAGGCACTTGACAGCAAGGGAGTACAGGTACTGTCAACTGCTGCAAGTTGAGGGAGCAGAATGATTGATCACAAGTTACTTAGATTCAGAGGCAGTATGGCTCTATATTTATCTGTTACTGGGGAACTGTGGGAGTTTCGATTGCTTCTGTCTTCATGTTCAACATGGGCTTTCAATATGAATTGTCAGGCTCCCCAAACCATGACTTGGTAGTAAATCTTTGTGCCCCACTCTCCCCCACCTCCCGCCCACAATTCAGTTTAACGTTTCTGTGAGGCTTGAATTCGACTGAAGTATCACAGACACATGACATGGCCTCACTACACAAAAATAATTCCTGCAACTACAATGAAGCCAAATTGAACAACTTCTACTTCCTGTCTTTCCATATTTTAATGGACTTGTTGCCCTGTGCTGTATGGTTTTGAAGATGAGTGTTTTGTGTTGGCATAGCTAACATTTCTACCATGAGAACTGCTGATTCTCAGCTTATCTCTCACAGATATCTGATTGGATTAGTTGAGGGTGATTAGGAAGTTCTCTCTTATGAGCCAGATTAGATATGATGTTGATTGTGTGCATATAATTTATTCACACAATGCAATGTTTTTCTTACATAACTAGTAGCCCAGGGGTATTGTCCCACAGTCACAAGCACTCCTCCACAATTCTGAGAACCATCACATTTTGAACCTATTTGCGTTTCAACAGAAGCCCCAGTAATGACAATGAGCTCCTACAATAAGAGTATCTCATAAAAATCAGTGCTACAACTGAAAAAAATGTGTCTTCACTGCTGCTCTACCCTCATGTGATAACAGTAACACTGGATAGGTTTATGTAGTAGAAGGACTCTTTTGATGGTAAAATATAAACAGTTCTCATCCAGTTTATAAATAAAATAAACAGTTCTCACCCAGTTTGTTTAGAAACTAGTCGTACACAGTTGTACACAGGGAGCAGTAATTAATAAAGGATTAGTCTGATAATATAGAAGTAAAAATAAAAATTTGCCACAGCACTCTAGTAGCTAGATTTTTTCATTTTGCCATCTTGGGACAGAATAGTTCCTGCAATGGCTTCTGAACAATGTACTTTGGATAAAGACAGCCCTGCATGCAATATGACTCAGCATGCAATTACAAAGACATGGATAATAATACCCAGGCTATCTCTGAATAGGTTTGGGTCACAGCTGGTATATTAAGGTAGGAGAAAATCCTGCGTGTTATACAGATATAATCTATGGCTTTCAGTATTCAATAGTGTTCAAATTCTCACTTTGTTTGTGTGTGGCAGCCATTCACATACTTTATCAATATCCCAAATATGTATACTGTAGACCCCCTATGTTGATATTAAATATTTGGGAGACAAGATGAAACTCAGTGGAATGTATGGTATAAAATGTAACCTGGATAAAATGCTGGAAGTTACTGTGGCAATATTGAGTTAAACAAATTATTTTAATCATTGAGAACTTCCTGTTTCTAAGCAATCCCATTTCATTGGTCATTCCAAGCTTTATTTCATCTGTATGATATAAATTAGGTGTTTGTGTAACTGTGTGTATTGTTTTATTGCAGTTTTTTTTTTAAATGAAGACTCAGAAATTCATATCAAATGGCATATCATTCCACTAGTTGAACTAGACGTATTTTCTGCCTATCACTTTACAGAAAAAAGCTGATGTTGAACAGCATGCCATCTTTGCAGTGTTTGATGAAAACAAGAGTTGGTACTTGGAGGACAATATCAAGGAATACTGCAGCAATCCCTCCACAGTTAAGAGAGATGACCCCAAATTCTACAAGTCCAATGTTATGTACAGTGAGTAGTAACCTAAGTCACTATTTTGTTCTGTGCTAACCCAACTTCATTAAGATTAAGGGAACAATTAAATTAAAAATAAAAGATGGAAGAAAATATGTTATTTTTATAATACTAATTTTGAGTCTTTAATCCTAAAGACATTTACTTTGGAACATGTCTGATTTAACTTATGAGATTCATTTTTTGAGCAGCCATTCTTAAGATTGCACTCCTAATTGCATTTTTTATTTCATTTTAGCACTCAATGGCTACGCATCTGATAGAACAGATACTTTGGGGTTTTGTCAGTCTGAAATTGTTGAATGGCACCTCACCAGTGTAGGTACAATGGATGAGATTATTCCAGTACATCTTTCTGGTCACACCTTCCTAAACAAGGGAAAAAATCAAGATATTTTAAATCTTTTCCCCATGAGTGGGGAATCAGCTACTGTAACCATGGACAATATTGGTAAGTAACAATAGGTCTGTGTTTGATTCTTTATTTTCAAAATGTATAGGTAGTTCTATCACTGAGTTCTCAGAATAGCTTGCAATATGATTAAAAGCAGTATAAAATTCACAGTATAGAAAAGCATGAAATCCCATTAAAATAGCATAAAAATACTGAAGAGAACTAAATTTAAAACAAGCATGGATTAAAAATAAGCATGGGCAAATTATAAATAAAATCTAAATCAGCACCAGGACAGCCTTTCTGATTATGGGTGTGTAGATCAGTCTAAATCCAGTTTATGTGACAGGTTATTCATTTATGATTCTATTCACTCGATCCCCTCTGCATTATACACTGATTTTATTTCCACTTTCAAAAATCACAAGCTCTGCCTCCCTTTTAAAAATTTATCTATACATTTATAAAATGTGCATTCTGCCCAGTTCCATTCTGTGGCAGCTTACAAATATCTATTGACAATAACATTCAGTCTAATAATCTGAAGAAAAAAACATTTTAAAAACCATAAGCATAATATTTCTAAAATGCTGAAAGACCTGAGTGAAAAGATATGTTTCAAGCCTTCTCCGAAACTCTAACAAGGAGAGGGGGTGGGGGGGACCTCCATTTGTAAAGCATGCTTTTGCATAGGACACAGTCTGCTATGGAAAAGGTAGAATCTGTGGCAGTCTGCACAAGAAAATCAATTGAGCATGCAGTGGACAGCATGGGAGTAAGTGGTCCTACAATTAATTTGGGCCTGAGCCTTGTATGTGCTACCATAGTAGCACCTTGAATTAAGCCTGAGAAGCAGCCAATAACCAGTGCAATTGTTTCAACATGGTGGTATAGTGTCATTTATCCCCTGCATTGCTGAATTCCAGGCCAGTTGAGTTTCCAGACTTTCTTCAACAGCCACCCCATGAAGAATTCATTTCAGTAACTCAACCTTGAGGTTACCAGTGCATATATTAGTAACGCCAGGTCATTCTCCATGAATGACATTCCTTGTTTATCAACTGAAACTTATATGTACTGTGGCTTTCCAGCATCAGTGCTGATTCAGGAGGAATCTCTAAGTTGTGAATCTGAACCTTAAGGTAAAGTGCAACCTTGTCCAGATCACATATGTCTCCAAAGTTCCAAAGTCTAGCTCTAGGCTATCTAGAATCAGCAACAGCTCCATGTTCAATTTTAGCCTCAGCTTGTTCCCAGCCAGTCCTTTACAGCCCAGAGATGCACAGAGGTTCTCAAGCCACCCAACTCTGAACTTGAAGGAAAGGAGAAGGGCAGCTAGGTTATTCTGCATAATGGTAGTTTCATATTGATGTAATGCCTAACTATAGATTTTGTATCTTTCCTACCTCAAAATGGTGGAAAACTTTAAAACAATGGTAAAGTGTAGAGGGAAAAAAAATCAGGGCCATATGCAGTCCTGAAGCCTCAGCTTGCCTACTGCTGTCTTTAAGGGGGTAGTGGATAGCATAATATTTTGTTGTTATTTGTAACTCTATTTTTCGTATCTATTATATTGCCATAAGATGTTAGAAAACCTTTCCTAATCTAGTACCCTCCAGTTATTCTGGACTTCTCTCACAATTCCTACTCAATTTGGCTTTACCACACTAATTTAGCTTTAATTAACATTGTTAATGAACTGCAGAACTAACATCAGTAATCAGGTATAAGCAAACTATGAAACACAAGTAGCCTATTTAATATGAATTATTTTGTATTTGCAGGGACCTGGCTTCTCTCATCATGGGGCTCCCGTGAGATGAGCAATGGCATGAGGCTGAGATTTTTGGATGCCAGTTGTGACAATGAAGATGATGGAGAAGGAGAAGAGGAAGAAGATAGTGAAGTTATTGCTGCCAATGTTGTCCATTTTAGCTCTTCAGAAGTAATAGAAAAGGACCATAGAAGTGTAATACCAGAAAATGAAACAGATGAGATAGCAAAAGAATTGGGATTATTAGATGACAAGGATTATGAACAAAGGTCAAGCGAGGAACAGGTGGATGAGGATGATGAACAACTAATGATAGCTTCAATGCTTGGGCTTCGCTCATTTAATGGATCAGTTGCTGAAGAAGAAGACTTGAATCTCACAGCTCTAGCTATACAAGATGATGCTTACACTTATGGTAATATACCTTTAAACTCTCATCTAGTGTTGGTAAATAGCAGTGATGTTGTGCACGGTAATGAAGAGTTGGGAACTCAAAATAATTCTTATGTAATTGCATCTGAGACCATCTATCCTAATTATACATCTTCAGCAGGAGAAATTTTACTTTCAGTTACCACTGCAGAGATTGGCATCTTGCCATCTGAGAAAGGCCAAAATGAAGAGAATATTACTCAAATTTCAGATAGCTACAGACAAATGCTTGCTGCTGAATACTTGAAAACGGATGGAGGAGTCCAGAGCAAAGATATGGGAGAATTATTGAATGATAACAAGAATGGTACCAAAGTGTCCATCGAAATAATCTCTTCTGTGAAGGAACAAGAAGAAAATACATTTAAAAAAGATACTTGGGATAAAAAGAGAAAAAGACAAGTTCTGACTGAGGCGACTTTGCATGCTGTTAAAGAGATGTATGCTCTACTCTTTCATGTACAACAAAAGAGAAATCTTTCCACTTTCAACATCACAACTGAACACATGAAATTTCTTTCAAGTGAAGAAAATGACTCTATTTTAGATAACTCAAAAGCCAATTACTTTTCATATGATTATGATTATGAAGAAGAAGAAGCAACAGTAGCAGCAAATGTTGGGTCTTCCAAAGTTTCAACAAATATAACTCTGAGTGAAGAAGAGGCAGTGGAAAACAATGGTCCTGAGTCAAACCTTGTTTCTGTACTTTCTGAAGTACAGCAATCTGAAAATTTGACTTCAGATGATACATTAGATAATTTTGTTTCTACAACAGTTTCAAAGACAACAAAGATTTTGAAAGGTTCATCTCACCAAAGACAAAAATGCCTCCCTAAAAACACAGATGTGGAGTGGAATGTTGTCCACAAGAAAGAAAGTTATGGTATATTAGCTGACCTCACTAATGATGTTGACAATAAATTCCAGAACAGCACCAGAAATGCCTCATTCTCTCAAGAAAATGCCATGTTTCCTGGGAAGACAAAAGAGAAGACATATAACCATCATGCCCAACTTGAGTTAGGCCAACCAGGAATTAATAGCAAACATGAAGCCCAGAATATAGTAAGAGATGAGAACTGCACTATCAATATATCTCAACCTTTTCTAAAAATCCAGCGAAGGAAAAAAAAGTCATTTGTATTAACTCCAAGGACTTCTAAGTCTCTAGTGTCACCTGGAAAGCTCAAGAGCTCCCAACTTTCCAATACACCCAACCACACAATGCTGCTAAATGAGGCCAATTTGACACAAAAACAGCATAAGCCAATTGTTACAATAGGTCTTCCAGTGGAAAATGGCGACTATCAGGAATATGAGATAGATAATATAGACAATGAGAGTAGTAGTGGTTCATTTGAATATGAGGTCATGCATTATGATAATCCATATACCACAGATTCTCGACTTGACAGTGATAGTGCACGTAATCCTGATGACATAGCTGGACGCTACCTACGTGCTATCAACCGAGGAAATATAAGGAGGTACTACATTGCAGCTGTAGAAACTTCGTGGGACTACTCACCATTGAAAAAAAGGTTTGGCTGAATTATTTATTTTTAATCACTGCTCAATTTCATGTTGCTGGCTTAACTATAACATACTAAGATGTTAAAGAATCCCTTAGTCATGAATGGGCTGTAAATTGTTATAATGAAATGCTATTAAAACTTGAGCCAGATATGTAGAACTGGACTGTTCAAATGTTACCACAGAAAGAGAACAAATTTAGAACTATGGAATCAATCCTGGATTGATGATTTCCAAGATCCCTTCCAATCTTTATATTTTACCAAGATAACTTGACTGAGATGCAAGGGAACTTTTACAATTGCATGCAGTACTCTCATTCTGTTCTCAAGACATACTGTATTTTTCAGTCAATAAGATGCCCCCATGTACAAGACGACCCCCACTTTTCCAACCCAAAATTAAGAAATCAATATTTTAAAGATAGTGCAGAACACATTTTTATTTAGTAATTAGTTAACATTGACCTGATACACTCGGTGGGAGGAGGTCCAAACCGTCTCTCGACAGCTCTATTTCCATGCTCTTTTGCATAACTGATTACATTCAATCACGAGTGAAACTGCTGATAGCTTGTCTCTGCAAACAGACTTCCTCTAATTGGTTTGTTCAGCATCAGCTGACATCAGTTACATAAGGCTCGTGATTGGAGGAAGTCCGTTTGGGAGACAAGCTATTTCACTCGTGATTGGAGGCTAGCAATAGGAGGAAGCTTGTCTGCAGAGACAAAGTATGGGCAGTTTTGCAACCGTGCGGTTTTCTCCTCGGCTGACTTCCTTGAATAAGATGCCCTTCAATTTTTAGCATAAGGATTTTAGAAAAAAGTATCGTCTTATAGTCGGAAAAATACGGTAATAAGCTAAAAAGTCTGGCCTTAATCCCATCATGCCGAAGTGTTTCCAAAATCTTAGGTTTATCATGTCATCCAAATCCAGCACAACTGCATTTTAATTTATCAAAAGAATTTGTAACTGAGGTTTGTTGTAGATTGCAAATTCTATTTTCCATAAACTCAAAATGGCTTTACTTAATGATTTGTTTAAAAAAACTGCAGAGTGTTATGATGGTGGCGTGTATGCCTTAACTGAAGTTTTTGGTTCAGGGCGTTATGAGAACACACCCTGTTTTAGTATCAGTGAATACAGGATATTGCTTTTTTGCAATTTTGAATATACCATGGTTGAGTTAGAAATTATCAACTCAGCAGTCAAGCACAAATGGCATGGAAACACACTAGAACTGATTCTGAAGTAGCACAAAAACCCTATGTTAAGAACCATAGCAGTGTTTTATGAACCCAGGCACAATGATTTATAAACCATGGTTTATGGCTAAGGATGTTGTCTGATCCCAGCCAAAAGCTTTTTTGGGAAACAGAAGAGTCTGAGCTGGAAAGCAGGAAAAGAACTGAAAAGGATGAAAATGTTGAACCTGGACAAAACATTAAGAAAAATGATGATATATGTTTCCATGTAGAAGGCTTGTCAGGCCTAATGAAAAAGCAAGAAATTGAAGAGAGGTAGCCACAAGCACTGTTGCATTTTATTTCTCCAGTGGCTTTGTGCTCAGATCCAAGTACAGACCCAAGATACACTGAGGAGAAAGAACAAAATGGCAGCATAGCAGCAGCACAGCAGTGGCTGTACCTGGCAAAGTCAGGAATGGAATGGAACTAACAAATGACCAGGCTCCAATTATCCTACTTCAGCCACATTACACAAAGACTTAGCTCTCTGGAAAAGACTGTAATGCTAAGAAAGGTGGAAGGAAGGTGAAAAGGATGACCAGCAGCAAGGTAGATGGACTCAGTTACACTGGCGATTGGTGCACTTTTGGAAGACCTGAAGGACCAGTTTAGGGACAGATCTTCATGGAGAAAATCTGTCTATGTGGTCCCTAAGAGTCAATGCTGACTTGATGGCATATAATCAATAAATAATCAGTCAGTCAGTCAGTCAGGGGACCTCCAAATAGGAGTGCAGATCTGATAAGAGACTGTGAGGCCTCCTATCAGTCAGATAATACCATGGGCTGGAGCTTTCTGGAAGCAAGAAAATACGGTTTTCCCCATGTTTTCCACAGAGTGGGGAATGTTACATTACGCTGGATGCCATTGCCCAAGCAACTTGGTTTCACTTCCTTGAGCCTGAAGGAAAACTGTGCTCTGATTGTCGGAGAGTCACTGCTTACTCATCTATCAGCTTCTGTTCTTTTGTCATGGCAGTGATTGGTTGGACTGGGCAAGAGAACCTAAATGCAGTAATCCTGTCAGGCCAAAGTCAGTAGTTTTGAAGAGGAGGTGAGCCACTGATGAATGATACTTTTTTTTTTTTTTAAAGAGGAATGAGAGATACAGGCATACACCTGTGAGGATGTAAGTAACAGAACATCATTAAGTATTGCCTGGCAGCTGAGCACCAATTTGCTGTCCATTCTCTATTCTTAGCTGTTAGTCAAAGAAAGCAAACAGTGATCAGCTGGTGGCTCCCTTCTTGAAAACATTCTCCTGTCCATATAGCAATTTAGCACCAGAAAAATACTATAGTCACAACAGTCCAGAACAATACTCAGTGGGCTTTAAATTGGAATTGTAACAGTTTGAGGATGCAAAGGCTGGTTGAAGTCCTCTTTCTCTGAGCAGATGATAATGACACAAGTTAGTAAACTTGTTTTCTTTTGCTTAAGGGAGTAGGACTAGAATTAATAGGCAGAAATTATAGTGAAACAGATTTCAGGTAAAAATTAGGAGAACCTTCCTATTAATTGTTTAATAGTTGAATAGATTGCTTCAAGAGATGTTGAGTTTTCTGTTTTTTGTTTTGGCTTTGGAGTTATTTAAGTAGAGGCTGGACAGCTTTTTGACAAGATGCCATAGTCGCAAGAGCCTTGCAACTGGGCAGGACATTGATCACTTCCAAAGGCACTTTTGGCTCTAATAGTCTATTATGCTTTCAAATAGCACTAGGGATGAAGTTATGGTTGCACAGTTTCAAAGGAATAAGCCTAACAAACACAGTGGGACTAATTTTCATGTAAGCATGGATAGGACTGCATTCTAAATACAAATCACTCAATTGTGTAAATCTGTTTTTCAGTTCATGTCCTGGAACTAGGGGAATTAGAGAATAATAATTTTGTACAACTGCAATAAAAGTGTTCATTGACTTCTAGTATTAAGAGAAAAAACAATTCTCTATCAATTCAATATTTGACATTAAACATTCACAAATTAGGAGGAATAAAAGCTGAACAGACACAAAGGAATGCCAGCTCTTCTGCAGGTCCATCTTGGATTCATGTTTATGTTTATCAGAGAGGAGCCCCCTTTGCTACTCAAGGAACTAAATTTGAAACTGAAGAATCTGAAGAAGCATGGAGCCTGCTATTCAAACAGAAATAGAGAATAGCACATGTAGGCATGCCCAAGCCATGGATCCCGCTAATAAACCTAATACAAGCTATGTACACATAACTGTAGCCCATGGATTGCTTCCCTGTTACTAAATAATGGTTTGCAACTGGCTGGGTTCACACAACCCACAATAATTCATAATCTATGATTTCTAAATTATAATGCCTGAGTTCAGATAATGCTTTAAGCCAAAATCTAGTAATAATAATAATAGTGATAAAAATAATTTATTAAATTTATATGCTGCCCAAGCCATATTATAACTTAGTACAATGAGTGAACCAGGTCATAAAGTCAAACAATACATTTGATATGACATGTCTTTTTTGTTGTTTTTATTCTACCATTTCTCTTTCTACAGCTGCAAGTACTACTTGATATGCAGTATAAGCAGATTTTTAAAAATTCACAGTTTTTTCCCCCAAAACCTTCCATATCCTTAGTTCAGTGAGAAGTCACCCAACCAGGACCACATTCAAAAAAGCTGTTTTCCGAAGTTATCCTGATTATACTTTCCAGACACCTAACCTTGGAGGGGAATATGAAAAACATCTTGGTATGCTGGGTCCTGTCATTAGGGCTGAGGTGGATGATGTGATCCAAGTAAGTCCATGTTCCCAATATTTTAATAATAGGAGCACTGTGGATTCTTATCAACATTAAACATGAAAAATGTGTGAATTGCAATTAATAGAATCACTTTCAGGATTTTAAAAAGCCTGTTTCAAATTTTTGTGTCTTACTATTACATGTTAAGTAAGGAAATTGTTTATACAAAGGATGTAACAAAAATTTACCACGGACAACACTGGAATCAGATTTGGGCTTTTCACATCGGCTGGAATGAGCACCAACAGGAATAAGGTCAGCTAGCATGCTGCAAACAAATCTTACAGTTGAAAATGTAAGAAGCTGGGGATCTTAGCTTCTTTTCTTTTTCTCACAGATCCAGTCCCTTACAGGAATTCTGAGCTTTGAAGTACTCTTTGAATGAATCTGTGCTCAAGCCTAGTCCCGTGATCAGTCCAGGAAGCCCGGGGTGGACGGTGGGGGGGAGCACTTGCTAAGAGTGCAATGGACATGTTAGTTATAAAAAAGGAAGAACAACTTAGAGCACAGGCATCTAACTCTGAGGCATATTTTACAATCTGGATGTAAATCAGTGGAGAGGATATCTGCCTAGCAAAACAAGAAATAAAATAAATTAGATCTACCCTAATTCATATATTTTTAGTTTATTCATGTGGCATTTACAACACAATATTAAATATTATTGCTCCTATTTAGGATATTCCATTCCATTCTCTTTTTCCCTCCCTCCCCCACCCCCAAAAGTTATGCCTTACAAATTTTCAGGGTTTTTTGTTTTTTTTTGTATTTTTGCAAAGCCTGCATTCCCTGAACTAGCTGATCTCTCAATCTCTCTCTCTCTCCCATATGGTTAGTGTGGCTCTTACTATATAAGTTCAACTCTCAGGAAATTGAGTTCACTACTATTGTATATGGTGATTCAGAAGTACAATATCATATCATATTTTTTTAGGACCACCTGAATAATATTCTTTGACTGAGACAATCTTGTACAGGTAGTCCTCAGTTAATGATGGTAATTAGGACTTGAATTTCTGTCGCTAAGTGACCCTGCCACTTAGCGGTGGCAGTTCTGGCATGGGATTAAGCAAATCCCATGCTGTCATTAAGCACAACATCATGTGGTCACCATTTGCAACCTCTTGCGGACTTCCCCATTGACTTTGTTTGTCAAAAGCTGGCAGTGAAGATTGCAAATGGTGATCACCTGACCGTGGGATGCTGCGATGTCATAATCACGAGCCAGTAGCCAAGCACCCATATTGCAATCACATGACTATGGGGACACTGCAATGGCCGCAACTACGAGGACCAGTCATAAGTACCACTTGTTCAGCACTGTTGTAAGTTTGAATGGTTGCTGAACAAGTGGTCGTTAAATGAGGACTACCCGTATAGAACATTTTTGTATATAGAGAGATTTCTAGTGAAAGTAATAACACACTGTATATGCAGTATATGAGGTATATAAACTGTTTTGGGACAAGGGTCACACACAGATTTAGGTGGGCAGGATCCAAAGCAAAAGTAAATTGGATTTAATATACTGGTGTAGACTTTCACAGCCAGTATCCGTTGGGCAGTGTTGAGCTTCAGGGTTTAGTGACTGCAGTCTAGACAACAGATTTCCTGATGTTTCACTGACAGCTGTGGCTGGCATCTTCAAAAGCAAGGTGGTCTGCTATGCAGACTACGGGCAACTGAGCAGGAACTAATTGGGCTCCTGACTTTCTAACTGTTTAGCAAGCTGGTTTTGGATTGGTGCAGGTTGGTAAGAGTTGGTCTCTGATTGGCTCCTTGTTTGTGCCCAATCCTGGTTGGTTGTTTTGGTGGAATTGGTTCCTGATTGGTCCTTTGTTCATGCCAGCTTCTGATTGATAATTTTTGGGCATGTGCAGGATAAGCACTCAAAAAATAAAATAAATAAATAAATAAAATAAAAATGTAAGCATATTGTACAATCACATTGGAGAAAATAACCTCTTTGCAGCTTCAGGGTAATGTCATGGTCCTTTGAAATACCCTACAACCTGTGACAGAAACTCAGGCTACAACTCTACAAATGTTTGAAACTCTTTTGGGCATAGTTTCTTACCTCTGTATTAATCACTGACTGTTTAACACTCTAGGTTCAGTTCAAAAATTTGGCCTCTAGACCATATTCACTTCATGCTCATGGCCTTCTTTATGAGAAATCTTCTGAAGGCAGAAGCTATGATGACCAATCTCCTGACTTTTTCAAAAAGGATGATGCAGTCATGCCAAACGGCACATATACATATGTCTGGCATGTCACCAAACGGTCAGGGCCAACGCACAATAAGAAAATATGTAGATCATGGGCCTATTACTCTGCTGTAAATCCGGTAAGACAAATGTAATAGAATATAATAAAAAAGAAAACTTAATAATTACATAGTGCATTTATTTAACCTTAAATAAGAATGTATGGCTAATCTTTCAGCATATGCATTTTGATTATTAGATGTATCTTAGATTTGCGATTCCTTTTGAGAAAGAAAACAATAATGATTTCTGTTTAGATCACCATGTTATTGTTTCAGTATTGTTTGTAGGTTTATGTATTGTGGTTTTGTATTCTTTTCCTTAGGTTTTGACTAATATTTTGGTAGGCCAAAGAATTTTGAAAAACTCTCCAGTGAAGGAGAAATTGAATCAAATTTGGTCACCATTTATTAGCTATATTAATAACATTTTTCCAAACAGATTATCTCCTTTAACACAAATGTTGTTTTGTATAGAAATATTGATTGAATATTTATGTTTATTTCCCTTCCGGGTTAAATACGTATGGGTGTTTGTAATTAATAATTCTTTTTCATATTTGGTTTGGTGATCATTTTTACTTTTAATTCTGTTCTATTACTGAATGTATGATGCCCAAACACATTCCTAGAGCTTATTTTTGTGTTTCTTTTTTAACTTGAAAAATAAATTAAAACATGTTTTGCAGGAAAAAGATATTCACTCTGGCTTGATTGGACCTATTTTGATCTGTCAGAAAGGCATGATTGACAGTTATAACAGGCCAATAGACGTGAGAGAATTTGTCCTGCTTTTTATGATCTTTGATGAGGAGAGAAGCTGGTACTTCAAAAAATCTGACAAAAGGTCTCATGCAGAGAAACTCTTAGGAGTCCAATCGCGCCACACTTTTCCTGGTAGAAATATTTTCATTTGTCTTCTATAAGATTTCTAGTTACAATAAATTATTTTCATGCTAATTGACAACATAATAGGATTGTGTACTTAATGTTAACTTTTTGTATATAAAAATTACATTTGTATTTTTTTCTTTTTCCCTTATCTTAATAATAGCAGATCTACAAACACAGACCTGTATTTATCCATTGTTAAAACAATCAGCTCAATTGTTAACTGATTGCTTGTGTTAATATCAAATCTATTAGATCCTACTTTCTCTTCTACTTTCTCTTCTAGTCTTTGTATCCTAAATAAAACAACTTTATATTTATATACATATATTCTTAAACCACATCACAGTATACAGATCAGATTCCCCTTCACTTCTAAGATTCTATTATTATCCTTGTTCTGTCTTTAAATAAAATTTCAGAGGTGCTATTTGATGAGAAGCAGAAAAAATACATCTATTGATTCCTAAAGGTGGCTTTGGCCCAGTCCCCCTCTCTCAGCTCACCCTATCCCACAGGGTAGATATCTGGGGGAAAGCACAGGAGGAAGGATTGCTATGCATGCTGTCTTGAACCACCATACAAAAGGTGGAATCCAACAAATAATGAATAAACCTTCCATATATTATGTTAAGAATTCTGTGATTGAGATTTTTAGTGTAAATTTTTCTTGAATTAATATGACTATAGTAGTATAGCATTTTTATTTGGTAAGTAGTTATATCTAAGCACAGCATTAGATGTATTTTACTCTGACAATACTCTGTTGAGGTATGTTGGGCTGAGAGAGTGACTGGTGCAAAGCTTCCATAGTGGGGGAGGGAGGGACGGGGACGATAGAATCTGGGTCTCCCTCCTTTTAGTCCATCTTACCCCCTATAGCACAAGCAACTGTGAAGCTATTCAACTCTGCACTGTTTTGCTCACTTATTTTTTTTTCTCCCTTTCTATTGCTGTATCACAATTATAGTCAAAATCAGGATTCTCATAACTAATTTTTCAGGAAGAAGCTTTATATAATTTGGTTTTGATAAAATATATATTTAAATTAGATATGTACTTCCACTGGAATTTCCAAATTTGCCTATATCATAATCTTTAGAAGCTTAGAAGGTGGCTCATAATAACTACAAAAAAATGCAAGGTGTATTTGTAATTCATCTTCCTGCTATTACAGTGCTCAAGTTTATTTGGGCTGACTTCTTTTCCTGAATGAGGATTTTTTTGTATTAAGACCAATCCATGCTGGACATTTGTGAATGAAGTAATTAAAAAATACATAATTTTTTCATCTCTTCTTGTATGTTTCACCTTATAGCACTAGTTAAAAGCAGATGAAAACTTAGTGACAACTAGGAGCTTATTTGGATAAAACAAAACAGAAAAAGAGCAGTTTTCCCCCAAATTGTCACAATGCTATTGGATCTCCATTTTATTATTATTACGCATTTTTAATCTGATGTATTAAATTGAACTGCAATGCTTTTTGTTTAATCACTCATCGTATTTTTATTTTCAGCAATTAATGGGATCTCCTACCAGTTGCAGGGCTTGAAGATGTACAAAGATGAGAATGTCCACTGGCATTTGCTGAACATGGGTGGGCCCACAGATATCCATGTTGTTCATTTTCATGGTCAGACATTCACCGAAGAGGGAATGGAAGATAATCAACTTGGGGTCCTTCCTCTTCTTCCTGGTAAATAAATTCATATCCACATGTCTGTTTTTTGCTGAAAGGACTTCGAACAGTTCTAACTAGTTGCATTTGTGTGAATATACATATAAAGCATTCATCAAAATATATTGGCCGCAATAGAAGGTAAGAGTATTATGTATACCGTATTGAGTTGTACGAAATAAATGTAGGAAATAAATCTAACAACAACAACAATCAGTATGGAATTCACAATGCATTTAAAGTTGTGTACAATCTTCAAGGAAATAGGGTATTATTTAAACATGATAGCATCACTATTTACATAACACTGTTACTCTTCTTTTAAGATATTCTCTTGAAGAAGCATTATACAGCCTGCAGTACATTGGAATTTTAATAGCATACAGCTTTTCTGAAATAGTGAAATATGTAAAATAACAGCACCTTACCTTTTGTAAGATACACTTTCTTTATGATGTACATAGTGGCCATATCTGTATGTATGTATTATTAAATTTGTATGCAATGAAATTTGTTCATTGTAAATGTACAATGATTTTTTTTTCCAACAGCCTTCACAGGTATACTAAGACCCTCAACTCTTCAGCTAGACAATCTGAGACAATTCTGGGTAGCAATACAAAACTTCTCACATATATGAGAAATAACTGCTCATAAAAGCATTCAGCTATTCACAGAACACTTGAATCCTGTTCAAGTTTGATGGCTGCCTATGGGGCAGTATATTCATGTGAATAAGAGGGAGTGAGACCTATTCTACATGTTTATGCTATAATAGAAACCTTTGTAAAAAGAGAAACTGATAAACTAGGATTTCTGACTATACAGAGCTCCAGTTCACATTCTTACAAGATGAAGCTGACTGCAGATCTCCTGTCCAATACCAGAAGACTGGAAAGGTTTAATGAAGGAGTGCTGTAAAACTCTTACTCATGTTAGTATACCTTATTGAAAAGTAACACATAGGGCACCTATTGCTGGACAGATGCTCCTCAAATTCAGTTACTTTCTTCTTGTGTCAACCAATAGTTTGTTCCACTAACTATTTGTAAATATAATTATAAACCTGAGCTTGCTATGTAATTTCTGGTTGAGTTTAACATGCTGTTCTACTCACCATGTTACTACATGACTCAAATTGTTGGAATTTAAATCTATTTTAAAAATTAGCATACCTTTCCTCTCTGCTTTCAAGGTTCATTCAGCACCATCGAAATGAAACCATCCAAAGTTGGCACATGGCTTTTAGAAACAGAAGTTGGTGAATATCAGGCAGGAGGAATGCAGGCTCTCTTTACTGTCATTGATAAAGGTAACAGAGTTTAACTGTACTGAACTCTACAAGGCACATCAGCTTCACTACAAGTTTGGGATACAGAAAAAAGTGGTGGGGACCAATTCTGAGATCCCAGGTTCTTTTTGTGTATGGATAGCACGTAGATGACATCACTGGCACATTTCCTAGTTAGCAGGCATTGGAAATATTTCTGGGATTTGGAGGAAAGCAGGTGTCCCATTTTAATATCATTACTACATAATCTGCTTGTGTCTTTGCCCCTTCCTAGCTGAGCATACCTAAGATACGCCGTTCTTCTGTCAGCATAGCAACCATACCTCTCTCTCCAGTTGGGTTTAATAAGGAGTATTCTGCTTAATGCCAAAATTTAGGAAAAGCTAATAAAGTATCTCCATGCTGTCTCTTTCTCTCTGCAGATTGTAAATTACCAATGGGTCTGACAAGTGGGATAATACAAGACTCACAAATAAGTGCTTCAGGTCATGTAGGTAGGTTGAATTTTAAAGCTGAGAAATGTCAAGAATCTTGTTATTTGGAAATCCCATACCTAGAAGTTCATCTACTGCACTGTGTGGCTCTAATGAGCACCAGTCCTGTAGATTATACTTCATGTGGGCCATATTTTCACTTCATTTTTTATGGTGGTGGAAATAATGGTCTCATAATATAAAAAAAGGCAGGGAAAAAGAACAATAAATATTAATTATTGAGTATACTACCTAGCATACAGTATTCAATATATTTGTTGTAACATTTTCAGAATTGTATCGATACTTTTTTCTTTCTACTTCTTGCTTCCAATTCTTATATAACAATTAATATCTGATAATGTCCAATATTTTATCTATATTTCCTGTCATGATAATAATATATCTCTTACTGTTGTTTTAGTAAAAAATGGAAGTGACCATGCAAAGCAGCCTTATCTTGTTGACACACTTCTACAAACATATCTTTTCCATGCCTCTGTACAGGATATTGGGAGCCTAAGCTAGCAAGACTGAATAATGCTGGAAAATATAATGCTTGGAGCATCATCAAAAAGGAAAATGAACATCCATGGATCCAGGTATGAATTAATCACAAAACAAAAAAACATACATAAGTCTTAATAAGCACAGATGGTGTTTATTAAGTCAAGACAGTAGTTGTGGTAAAACAATCAAAGCCACACACTTTTTATACATGTGTTGATGTCAAATTCATGTACAAAGTAAGTGGGCAAGGCTTCAATGCACAGTCACAACTCCCATCTTGACTGTTTTGATCCTCCCTACAGAAGCTATTTCTTCTTTGCATATATTCATCTATTCTGCTCCATTAAATCTAACCACCTTCATTCAGAGCTGTTACTTTTTGCACCTTTCTCTTAATTTCCAAACATATAACATTTCTTTTTTCCCCCCTTCATTCATGATGTATATCATTTGCCCCTCTTACATTCTAAATTGCAACCTGCTATATGCTATAGTTATCAACAGATGGGCCTATAGATATTTACCTCTAATGTCTTTCATTACTTTGGCCAGATAGTGCTTTTTAGTCAGTTAAAGAGATATTAGATTAGGTAACCAGTCTTGTATCTATGTCAAATGGAACATTCTCTAAGAGTAAAGAGTTGATTGACCAATATTTGGTACATTTTTGCTAGTATGCCACAAGCACAGCCAAAGTTTTATTTCAGACGAGCTCATGTAATTCTGCGTAAAGCTGGATTCTCTGATCTAAAGACTACTCAGCAAGCCCATTGATTAGAAGGTACAAGGAATTTACCGAAACATAGAGGACATTTTAAAAAAAGAATTGACATTTTAAAGTAATCCGTCTGAAATGGTTATAGGGACAAAGCTTTTTAAGATTATTATTTTTTGCTTTTAAAATAGTAATAGAAAAAGAAAAGGAACAAAATACAAAGATAATTAAATGCAAATATATACATTCTCAAAGGAAAAAACAACACATAAAAAGTGCTTTTAAAAAATAGAAAAAATATAACAGAAAAAAGAAAGAAGTATAATATATCGGTACAACAGTTAACAATTACAATTCAATATATGCTTATCTAATGTAAATATTATTCAAGTGCATATATATTTATTTCTAATACACTTATATAACTATCATTCTTTTTTAACCTGTTGTATTTTGTATAAATGAGTCCCATATTTCATTATACTTGTCTATACAAAGTCTATGTCTATAGGCAATCCGCTCATAGTGTTATCAGGTCTTCAATCTGTTGAATAAAAGGACCCATACATTTATCTTTCCATTGCTGCAATATCAGTCTTTTGGCCATAGTAAGGGCATGGAGAATCCATTTACACTGTCCAGTTGCCATACATATTACAAGTTCCATGCACTAGGTTTGTAATTCAAGATAATACTATCCTCTGAAAATTTTAGTTTTTGTTGCTCAGTCATATTTATATAATCTACTACTTTGTCCTAAAACATAGTAAGTATAGGACATTATAAAAACATGTGTTATCCTTATTACATCTCCAACAGAAAGCTGTCTTAGACAGTCCTTTTCTATACATATGTAGTAGAGTCCAATAAATTCTAAATATTTTTTTTTTGTCATATAAATCATAGTTTAAGGTCCATTGACACTCTTGCTATAGAAGTTAAGACACTCTCCCATTGTCTAGGCAATATAGGAACCTCTAATTCTTTATTCCACTCATTTCTTAGCATCTGCACAGGTAGTCCTTGACTTACAACCACAGTTGGGACCAGAATTTCCATTGCTAAGTGATACAGTTGTAAAGTTTGATGTCATGTGACTGCATCACTTAGTGACAGCAATCCTGGGCAGTCCTGGTTGCCATTGTAACCCCAAGATGCATAGGTCATTAAGTGGGAAGAGGCAGGAGTCCCAGGTAAGGAGCACAGGGGTGCCATGGGGGGTGGAGGATGTCTAGGAAGGGGATTGTGCAGTGTGGCATGAGCTCAGGAAGGCCAGGGAAAGAATGAGCTGCTGCTCAGGGGCTTCTTAGTGTGGCACGGCTCTGGGGCTGCAAGCTTTTTGCAGCCCCAGAGCCACAGTGCGCCAGAAAACCCCTTTACACTGCATGAAAGCCTACCCCAGCAGTGTAGTGCAAAGTCACGGTGCCCCAGGAAGCCCCGACAGCATGGAGCAAAGCCGCCATGCTCTGGGAAGCCCCAGCTGCCCCAGCCCAGTCCTAGCCATAGTCGCCCTCACCACCCTGCACTCTAAGGCTCCTGCTGCTTTGTGCTCCGCTTCCCTAGCTGACCTTTACTCTCTTCTTGCTCCTGCTGTTGATGAGGCATGCCTGCCCTGGCCCTTCACAAGGCAGCTGCTGGCCATGTGAGGCCATCTTCACCAGGTCTTGCGAGGAAACCACCTTGTGCAACCTAGTGAAGAAAGCCTCATGTGGCCAACAGCTGCCTTGCAAAGGGCCAGCCAGACATGCATGGTCAGCAGTAGGAGCAAGAGGACAGTGAAGGTCAGCTAGGGTGGCAGGGGGCACAGAGTGCAGGGGGCCTAAAGGATATAGATGGGGGGAGATAGGTGGGTGGGGGAGTTGAAGTGCCCCTGTGATCGTAAATGTGAGTGGGCTGCCAAGCACTTGAATTTTGATCATGTGGCTACGGGGGCACTAGAATAGCCGTAATTTCAGGGACCAGTCGTAAGTCCCTTCATTCAGCACCATTGTAACTTCGAATGGTTACTGAACGAATGGTCGTAAGTCAAGGACTACTTGTGTCAAACTGATTTATTGATAACAAATATCTATAAAAACTAATAGTAGGTTTTTTAGTTTTAAAGGATTTAACAAGTTGTTCTAGTATCTTAGGTGTCTCAGAAACTGAAAATGCTGCTGGTCCAAACAATGTTGCTAACAAATGTTGTATCTGTAAATATTGCCATTGGGTTACATCTGATATTTATGTCTTAACACAGTATATGTTAAATATTCATTTTCATTGTCTATCAGTTGGTCCAAAGTCAATATCCCCGCTTCCATCCAATTTTTCCATAACACAATCTCTTTCCCAATTTTTAACTTTGGGTTTCCCCATAAAGTCAATTTAGCATAAGAAAAGGGGTCAAATCTTATTGCATTCCATAACTTTCCAGCTGACATAATTGGTTCCAGAGATACTAGAGTTCTTGTGTATTTTGATCCTAATACTGTCCATCCAACTAAAGGTGCTATATATGTACAGTATATTCCAAAGTTGCCCAAGTTGGAAAATTGACACCAATAGATTGCTTCCAGTATTTAATAGTTAAAAATAGGTAAGTGTGATGATATAGCTCCAGATTTGGAAAACAGAATCCTCCCTTATTAACTGGTAATTGCATTTTCTGTAAAGATTTTCTCAGAATTGAAGAACCCCATAGAAATTTTCTAAAAAAAGAATTTATTTTCTGAACATATTTTCCAGATATGTGAACTGGAATTCTTCTCAGAATACAAATTAATTTGGCAATAATATAATTTTGAGAGTGTATAGGGACAAAGCTTTAACTGGCTACAAGATCGAATATGACAACTTCGTATGAGAATAAACGAAGCACAATTTCTCCATCTTCTCTCTGTGGAAGAAATTTCAATTGTAAGCAGAGAGGAGAGAGAATATACTCTCTAAACAGTATCTGTTCCACTGGTGAGCATTGTTAGACACAAACTAAATCAGAATTTTCTTGTTGTTTGTTTTTAATTGCTGAGATTATTCTATTCATAAATATATTTTTGCATTTGGATTGTAGAGCTTTATGTTCTTTATGACTGGAATAAAGAAAGGGGCCACATGAATCCTTCACAAAGAATTAGGTGTAATTTCAGAGCTCCGTAAACATTGCTATTGTATGTAATCAGGTGACTAATATTAATAATTCTACTTACTATTCACTGTATTGAATTAATTTCAATTTAACATAGCTTTCTTGTTATCCCTTTGTCCTGGCTCTTCCTACTTTCTGGAATCTGGCCCTCTACCATGCTATTCAATGTCCAAATTCAGCCATAGCCCCCCAAAGTTGCACATGATGCTTAGGGCCCTCGAGACAGGCATTTTCAATTATGAGATCCTTGGGTGATTATTTAAAGTTGCAATGGTACTCTTTTTCATAATATGACTGATTTCCATATTTGGATAAAACATAGTAAAACCAAACAACCTCACTTGAATAATCTGAAGTTGGTTCCCCTATAGGAATCTTGCTGTAAACGTTTTTTTCTGTCCTTTTTGCAATCTTTGGTGATGGTTTGGAAAGTTAGAATGGCAGATATTTTGGCTAAGGCCAGCTATGCAACATGGGAGTTGAACAGTGGCAGAGCAAAACGCACCACCAATTTATGATAGCCCAGAAGCTACTTGATAAATCTTGTGAGCTTCTTGTCTATGACTAAAAATAGGGAAATTATAAAGCACCTGGCAGGCCTCATGGGTCAGAAGTTATGGCTTAAAACATTGACTGGATTAGGGCTACCAGCTCTGGGCTGCAAAACCTGGAAAACCACTAGATGGTAGAATTGTTTTCTTTGATTATCTGCAAAACTGACAGATCATTATTTGAATTTAATGCAATCATTTTGACAAAAGAAATGTTTCAGCTATAGTTAAAAGCTGTTCAGTGTCCATGATATAAGTTTAGACCTGCGTTGTGGCTTGCATTTGAAGAGGAAAATTTGGCATCTTCTTTGGAAAGTAGTCTCTCTGTCTGTTTGTCTACCTCTCTCTCAAACACACATACCACTTTATTGTGGTCAATTAGACCACATTTAATGTCATAGCATCATTTAATATTACAGCACCATTTGCCTTTGTTTTGAAGACTTGCAGAAAGAGCTTCTTTCATTTCATGGACATTTGTACTGGTAAATAATAGCATAAATGAAACGGTGAAAACTGTTCCCAAAACTTAAATGTTTAAAAAGAAAAATAAATGGTTTCTACTTTACTGTGCTTGCCATTCTACAAAGTCTTTCATGACCTTCTACAAGTCATGAGATGTTTCACTAATTATATAAAAAAACTACCATGTGATGTTGTAAATGGCAAGCATTTCTCTAGTTCTGGCATCTTTTTGTCCCAGTGTTTCTTATTTCAACTCCTTAGGGGAAACTTGCATGACTTTCTGTTTTTCTACCACATTTTGAATTTTTGTTTTTAATAAACTCTAGCTTTGGCAGTTCTAGACAGAAGACATCTCTGTTAATGATTCATATGCTGGCTGCTGCATGAAGATGTATGAATTATCTTCCAAGAATGCCTGTTTATCATATCAGGCCTTGCAGTTAGACAACCTACTTTTGGAGTATCTGGGGCTGAATCTTTCTGTCATGGACTTCCAATTTTGCAAAGATGAGATGGAAAAATATAGAATCATCAACTTAGAGTTTGAAAAAGAGGGCTACTAATTTAAGAACCCAGGCATGTACTAGACCAGGGTTCCTCAACCTTGGTGACTTGAAGATGTGTGGACTTCATCTCCCAGAATTCCCTAGACAGCCATGCTGGCTGTGGAATTCTGGGAGCTGAAGTTCACACATCTTCAAGTTGCTGAGGAACCCTGTAGTAGACTGTAGCAAAGCAATAAAGAAAGCTCGACACTTTTGTGCCACCTACCAGTCATCCAGAGTTTTGCTTCTCACATGGTAGTCCTAGAAAACTTTAGGCCATCTAGTACAATCCCCTGCTTGTTGCCATAACTCAGATTAAAACCTCCCCAACAGATGGCTATTCATTCTCTAATGGACACACGCTGCAAAAGGTAACTGATATGAATTAATTTTACTGTTAGGATTATTTTCTAATATTCAGTAAGAATCTCCCTTCTTGTAACTCAGATTTATTATTCCTTGACTGCACTCTAAATGGTAGAGAATAGGTCCTGACCTTCTTCTGTATGACATTCTTTCAGACATTTAAAAAGTGCTGTATGGTCATATTTTCCTTCTGCCACAATGCTATATATTCCCAGTGCCTTCAGTCCATGGGACTTTGGAACTAGTCCCTTGATCACCCTTGTTGTCCTTTTCTAAATCCTTTTGAAATGTACTGCCTGACTTTGAGGTGGGGTCTCAGCAAAGCAAAATAAAGTGAATCAATTATTTCCCATGATTTGGAAATTACAGTTCTGTTGATGCAGCTAAAAGTGCATTTGTCTTTTCTGTAGCTGTATCACACTGCTGGCTCATATTCAATTTATATTCAACTACTATTCCAAGTACTATTATGAAGCTATGTTTTCCCATCTTACACCTGTGCATTTCATGTCTATTTCTTAAATGTAGAAATTTACATTTGTCTCCCTTAAATGTCATTCTATTATTCCCAGGTTTTTTTTCAAATTTGTGAATATTATTTCTGTTGTCTAGGATAATGGCCATACCTTCCAATTTGTATAATTTCCATATTCCAGTTCTTCATCCAAATCCTTAATAAAATAGACTACTGCAATGCACTCTACATGCGGCTACCCTTGAAGAGTATCTGGAAGCTACAGCTGGTCCAGAATGAGCCGCGTGGGCTATTTTTGGAGCCCCAAGAAGGGCCCATGTAACACTGTTGCTCCGTGAGCTGCATTGGGTACCAGTCTGCTTCCAGGTTCAGTTCAAGGTGTTGGTTATCACCTTTAAAGCCCTATACAGCATAGGACCAGGTTACCTAAGGGACTGCCTCTTCCCCGTGACTTCAGCCCATCCCACCCGATTACACAGAGAGGGCATGATTTGGACCCCCTCGGTAAAAGAGCTCCGATTAGCAGGGTCCAGAAGACAGGCTTCTCGGCTGTGGCCCCCACCCTTTGGAATATCCTGCCCCTGGAGTTGAGATTGGCCCCTTCATCCAGGCCTTCTGGAGGGATTTGAAGACCTGGTTCTGCCACTTGGCCTGGGGTGAGGAGGGAAGACATCAAGTGTGGGGATGGCTAGTCCCTTAGAAGCCTTTTATCTGTAGCTCTGGAAACCATCAGCCTCTTAGACTTTTTCTTTTTTGGTAAAGTTTTGTATAGTTTTTATGTTTTCTGTAATTTTATATGTATTTATTATTTTAATGGATCATGTAAGCCTCCCAGAGTCCCCCATTAGGGGGAGATGGGCGGAGATAAATTTAATTAACAAACAAACAAATAAATAAATGTTGGAAAATACAGGGCCTAGTACTGAAAATTTTGGTTCATATTTAATACCTCACTTCAGTTTGATGAGGAAACTCTTTCATTATCTGCCATTAGTTCTAAAACTCTGGGTTAACCATCTGTACTCTTTCTGAGATAATTTTTGTCTCCTGCATCTGTCCCTTTTTTGTTTGGTTATCTGTTGTTTGGTTGTTTCACTAGGCTTTTTGTGCAACCATATTGGCTCCTTCAGTTGCCTTCTACTTTTCCTCTCATTGTTGGAGCTATTTGCAATTGTGGTTTCAGAATCTTCTTTTATATGGACTCCCACACTTATTGATCTGCTTTTCTTTTAGCTTTTTCTGCAATGGAAAAATTAATCCATCATTGCTTTGAATTTATTAAACTCCACTTTCTCGAAGTCCAATAAAACTTTCAATATCTTTAAAATCAGAACTAGCATTGGATAGCCACTATCTGCTGAAATTCCTGTTGCTGCTGGTTCCTTGCTAAAGAACTTCCAAGTTTGCTATTCCCAGTGCTGTTATTTATCCTTTCTCTATCACCTCCATTTCTAGTCATTGCCAAATATCAGGTGTGCCTCCAAAGTAAGCCTAACATATTGTACATGCTTTGAGATACCCTTGGACAGCGTTGGAATAAAGGGGAAAACCTGCTTTTAACACTGATACAACTAATATGACTTAAGCTTGTCTCATTCATGGGCTAGGGAGTGTCAGGCTTCTCTCAACAACATTAGAAATGGAAGCACAAGAGAGCAGGCATCCAAGGATACTAATCTTGGATAAGAAGATTAATAAAAAAGGAATGAAGCTGTTATGACAGAATTCTGGACACTGCTACATATCAAGTGCAAGCCCAGATTACAGCGAAATCAAAGTTCAGATTCTTGCCCCTTTACTCTCACCTGCGTAACGGGCCTGAGGCTCCTCTCTTCTGGGCAGGAGGAATGGTTTCGACCTGTCCCTTGTTATGGCAATGGATTGTGGTAACTGGTTTCTGGCCATTTGTTCCTAACCATGTCAGAACTAACTTTCACAGGGACACAGAAAAAAAAGTGCTGTGGTTTAGGTGCAAGGAGGGGCATGGCCTCCATCTTCATTACTGGCTAGTATCAAGTCAAGGATAGGTCTGTCCTCTTGTGCTTCCTCCCCTCCGAAAGAAACAACTGTCTGGAAGGTAAGAATTGTCTTCCAACAGATGCCAGGATAATTAAGTTCTCTTCATAGTAATACTTCATGCCATTTCAAAAGGTCTGCAATTTGTTTTTGGAAAGGATTATTCACATCTTCTTCATTGTGTTTATGATATTAAGCACCAACAACAGTATTAATTTTTTTGTTCCTCTACTCATTTGATCCAGAAGCTCACTACAGTATCACCAAGGTCACTCATTTGGATTTCTAAACTGATAATGGATACTTTGAACATACAGTGCAACTCCTTCCCACTTTCTGTTGCTTCTGATTTTTTTTAATGAGAAAAGATATGAGAGGAATAGGAACTGCTCACTCTTTAGGCAAAGGTCATGTAATTTAATCAGGTAATACAAACTTAGAAATGGCAGGAAAAAAATGCATGTGTCATAGGACTGAAGCTGTGATAGAATTCCTGACTGAGAGGAAGTAATAGTATTTTATTTATTTATTTAATATATTTTAAATCAATTTCTCATGTAATAATCCCAAAATGTTTACAAATAGCAAATCTGAAATGATTAAAATACACAAATTAAAAACATACAGGTAAAAAGATGGGTAGAAAGGAGGGGGAAAACCTAAATTTCATCCATAGCATTCATATAGGGAAGGCTTGAAGAAAAAGATGCAAGCATCTAAAAGACATAAGAGTAAGCACCTTGTATTAGAGTTGAACATACAGATAGACCTTGCTTAATGACTGCTCTGTTTAGTGACCATTCGAAGTTATGACAGCGCTGAAAAAGTAACTTTACAACCAGTCCTCACATTTACAACTGTCACAGCGTCCCATGATGATGTGATTGACATTCAGATGCTTCATAACCAGTGGGCATTTATGACCATCGCAGTGTCCTGTGGTCACCTGATTGCCATTTGTGCACTTCACAACCAGCTTCCGACAAGCAGAGTCAATGGAGAAGCTGTCAATAAAATTGCAAGTCATGGTCATATGATGTCTCACTTAAATGACCTGCAATGACTCACCTAACAACCAAATGGAAGTGATGTCATATGGCTGTCAGGTGATGACAGGTGATGTTTCGCTTAGCGACTGCATTGCTTAGTGACAGAGTTTCCAGTCCTAATTGTGGTCGCTAAGCAAGGGCTACCTGTATTTCAGAGAGCAGGTGCCAACATATAGTGAATGTGGACAATTTAGGAATATAATGGACAGAGGCTGATATCATTGCTCAGAAGATATGGCCCTGTCTCTGAGCTTTAAATGACTGCACAAAGAAAAATGCAAAACACCAAGTACATATATTAACTGATTCAAATTCAGTCTGCAAGATGTATCCTCCCAGTGCCCAAAGAGCTGATGAGAACCTATACTGGACTCATTTCTTACTGTAAGAGTGACACATCCCTCTAATTTTTATCTGATTTTTAATCTGATTAAATTTTTAAATGCAATTTTAATATGATTTCAGAGATATTAAATTATTTAGACTTGGGTATTGAGGAATTTAATTCTACGGAAACTAATTTTTGATCTTATTCCCTTGGGCATGGAATTAATAAGCCAGGCTAAAAGCAAATAAATGGAGTTCAGGAGCACAGAAAATTTTTTTGAAATGGCTGATCTCTTTTGTTCTGTACATGGTCTTCCTTTGACAATAAAGCTATTGTCACTGAAACAATAGTTTATTGCAACATCACAATGTGATTCGGTTGTGGAAATGGTCTTGGAACAGATTGAAATTCTTGAGACATTAAGAATATTAACAATCAATGTGTTGGTTTTATCACCTCAGATTAGGGTATATTTTGAATTAAATGTGCAAAATAAGGAATATTTGAAAATTGCTTGCCCACTTGGAATAGCGGATGAGTTGGAAAGCAAAATCTTTGATTTGTACAATAGTTTCATTATATTCAAATTCTACAAGCCTGACCATAATCAGTTAGTCATTTACTTATTTAGTCTACTGGTCTAGTCTACTTCTTTGTTATTTAGATATTTATTATAGCTGTAAAGCTATAGCAGATGTTTATTATAGCTGTAAAGTAATATAAGTTAAGAGTCTTGTATTTTAATTTGCATAAATAACAAATCATATATTCTTTTGATCTTCTTTGGGAAAGGAAGCATGCCTGCTATAAAGATATTCAGGTTCTGCATATTATTTCATTTACATGATCAGTTTTATATCTGGTTCCTACATTGTGTTAAGCCATAGTTTGCTGGGTTCACACATGCTATGCTATAAATGAGAATTTACAATGGTTTAGCAATCAAAAGAATACAAAACCTCATACATTATGGCTTAGTGTCCTACATGAATACATTTTTCACAACACTGTGTTCCATGTCAAAAGCATTCTGGATGGTCTTGCCTTTAGGCTGAGAAAGATAGTAGCCTTAGACAACAGATGGTGAAGGCTACGAGACAGATGAGTGTAGACACTATTTGCCCTGTATGTCATACATTGGCTTACAGTAGAGAGGATGCTCTTCTACCATCAAAGTTGAACTAGATTTCAACTGTCGGCTTGTTTGTAATTTGTAAGTTGATAGAGATGGTGATAAACATCTGGTCCTTTATCTGAGGCAGCAGATTTCTTGGACCAACCCTAATATTCTTCTCTAATACTGTACAGGATACCTTTTAACTGGAAAAAAAAATGAAACTGGGATTATTTGTTTGTTTGTTTCTTTCTTTCTTTCTTTATTCAATTTATAAAGCCACCTATCTCAGACCAGTGACTCTGGGTGGCTAACAAAAATAAAAACAGTCAACATTTAAAACAGTACAAAAAATTAAATATAAATATAAATACAGCCAAGAGATCTTAAAAAAACCGTCGGTATCAGCACAACCATGAAATATTTTATACGTATATGTTGTTGTATAGGTAGATCTACAAAGACAAGTTGTCATCACAGGCCTTCAGACCCAAGGAGCCATGCAGCTACTGAAATCCTTGCATACTAAGGAATATTTTGTTACCTACAGCAAAGATGGGCAAAAGTGGATTGCTTTTAAAGGAAAACGCACTGAAACACAAATGGTTTGTATGTTTCCTCTATCTGAAATCCTCATACTTCTTTTCTGCTTGAAAATATATAGAAGTGATATTAAAGCTTTTTACCCTTTCAAATATTAATATACGAAAGAGAATAGTATGAAAATTATATATTGTCTACAGATCTTTTAAACCGATCAGCGCCAAAAATGTTGAATTTAGTATCTTATCCTTTTTCCTTTTGATTTCTTTTTAATGAAGTAGTTTCTAGATCTAGGTTAATTTTGAATGAGAAACAGAGTTGCAAAAACTAGAAAATATTTAATTGGTAGGTGAGAAGAATGTAAAGAGTGGGCAGGTAATCTCTTCCTTCTTTTGACTTATAAACAATAAAATAAATTATTGCAAAGAGAATTGAAGTTGGGAGCAGCACATATGATTTAGGGCAGTTTAATATATTTAATTTAATATTATGGATAAATGTATAAAGAATGCTTCTGATTATATTAGAGGTGTGTTGAATGTGGATAAGAATGTCTGTGTACTTTTGTTTACAGATAATGTGTCATTGCTGGCCAAAATCCCAATTATTTGTGGTGTACATTAGACCAACTGTATGATACAATGAGGAATACGAATCTGAAAAATAATATATCAAAGACTGAGGTAGTTGTGTTTGACAGGGAAAATGGAGAGAACAATTACAAGTTATAAATAAACACCAAGAAACTAAAACAAGTAAATGTACCAGGACCCCTGCAATGTGAAAGAAACTTTCTGATCCTCAAATCCCATTGAAATGATTCAGTGCTTCTTTTGATGTGCGCTCTCACTAAGAACCAAGAATTGCTCATGACTGAATAGGCTCAAATTCAGTTTAACTTTTCAGATGCAAATGTATTTTAAATAATTCATATTTTTAAAATGAGACAATTTACAGAATGTGGACTTCTTTTTCCTTAGTTTTTTGAGGGTAATTCAGATGGTACCAAAGTAAAAGAAAACCACATTGACCCTCCTATTATTGCCAGATATGTTAGGCTGTATCCAACCAAGTTCCACAACAGGCCTACCTTCCGCATTGAACTCCTGGGTTGTGAAGTTGAAGGTAAGACATGAACAGACATGACCCTTATTTACTGTCAAATGAGGAAAAACAGATGATGGTTCCATTTAATGTTGTTAAAAACACTGAAAGTACAAAGAAAAAGAGATTTTATACAAGTGATGAATATTAGAAAAAAAGAGATTAAATTACTTGATCAAACGTGATCAAACATGATTGAAATGTGATTCCAAGCCTGATAGTATATTTTCCTGTAAAATATATTGGCACTAAATAGATCTAACAAGAATATGCATTTATAATAGGGTGCTCTATGCCCTTGGGAATGGAAAGTGGGGCTATCAAGAATTCAGAGATTACAGCCTCTTCTTATAAGACGACTTGGTGGAGTTCATGGGAACCATCCCTTGCCCGCCTCAATCTGAAAGGGCGGACAAATGCTTGGCTACCAAAGGTAAAAACAAAAGCTATAAAACTATCTTGCCTGTTTTTTTCTTTGTTGAAATATTTTTTATTTCATCTTTCCATTAAATTAAATGCTTAAGGCAGCTTCATTCTAATAATCAGTGGCATCTAACAATCAAAAGAGAAGAGAGAGCAGAGAGTGTGGCTGATATGATTGGTATATTTTTAATGATGTTGAGTTGTTACTTACTTCCTCACTTTTATTTTTCTTTAGCAGAGTCACTTCACAAATTATATGGCAGTAGTTTCTTAGTTACATGTACGTCAGTCAATACTTTCTCTCTGATAGGTATTCTTGTATAATATATGAGTCTTTAAATAATTGTTTATTGTATTCAGGTTAAGAAAAATTATGTTTCAAGTATAAATACATGAAGCAGCCTTAAATAGCTTTAAATGCATTCTATTTTATTAGAAGGTAAATTAAAACAGAGGGAGGAGAGATTCCATCAATTATACGGCAGTTAAGGTCTTAATTGGAGATTATCTTTGGGCTTGTGGTGTTTGAATTTAGGGTAGGTAGTAAACTCCATGTGTTCTCTTGGATTTTTAATAGCATTTTACTTAACTGTTAGTGAATTCAGATTTCCTGTGCACTTCTGTAGGACCCAATGGATTAGTTGCAGGGTGTAGGTAGTTATCAAATCGACTACTAAGGGTAGCATGATATGGTGGTTTATTAATTTATTTAATCCTGTAGGCAAACAACAATTATCAGTGGCTACAAATTGACCTGCAACAACTTACAAAGATAACAAGCATAATAACTCAAGGAGCTAAATCGATGTCTACAGAAATGTATGTGAAAACATTTTCCATCCATTATAGTGATGATGATTCAACATGGAAGCCTTATTTGGATGCTTCCACTTCCATGGAAAAGGTACCAATTCCTTATCTTATTTGTGGTTCTGATGACCTGAATGACGTCTTCCAACTTTGTTTTTGGATTACCATATATATGGCTTTATACTGGGAATATACAAGGCCTAAAAATGTATGTTGCCTTCATTTATTATTAATGTCCCTTTCATAGGTCTTGATCTACCCTTTGGGAATTAGTGGCTCTGTACTATCTCATTTGGTTTTGTTACAGCTCCTACACTTTACCCTAATACATTGTTAAGTTGCTTAATTACAAACAGTGATTTGTAATTAGGTGGGCACCAGATGCCCCTTTCTCAATTCAGAGGAAACAAAGGGGTACAAATACAGCAGTAGTTGATATAATGGGACAGGCTAGCAGATCATTTTGCAGATTAGGCCCCTGGAAAGATCACTGCTCAAAAACCTGGAGAGTCATTGAGTCTTATCTCAGGCCAACTATAGTTCATGTGTCCTGATGGACCTAACCCTAGTATTCCTATTGTAAAAACGACAAGCCAGTGCTGGAGTGCTTCACAAAAGGGTAGTTCCTGGGCACAATCAATTTTGTTTTTCTTGCGTCCCAGGCATGGTCAAACATTTATTCTACCATGAATGTTTTTGCCTCATATTGTTCTACAAACGAAGGAGAAAATGATGGCAATGTGGACCAGCCAGTAGCCTGATGAACCCTTTCCCTTCCAGAGGGTTTGGAAAGTCAGTAATCTTCAAAGTCATGTCTCCTATTCTTCTCTATGGCTGAATTTTTCCTGGAATTCCAGCAACATGAGTTTTCTCCCATGTTAAAAGCATTTAGAAGGTGCCATCAGCTAGGACAATGTAGAGGAAAGGCACACTGACTCTACAATACTTTGGATATGCTTCTCGAATTGAATGGGTTTGCCAAAACAAATTGTTAGTCAATAACAGATGGTACTGGTTTCAAATAATGGAACAAGGGCTTGAAACCATAAGGCAACTTGCTAGGTTTATCTAAATTTTAAAAGCACAAATTGTGTGTTATTGAGGTGATCTGAGACAGAAAATCATTTTCCTGGTGATATTCTGCAGTAATTTTGAGACATTTATGTTTGAAATGTTCATTCATTCTGCATATTATACTAATTCATTCTTTTGTGTTTATATTTAGGTGTTCACAGGAAACATTAACAGTAATGGGCATGTCAAACACTTTTTCAAACCACCTATATTTTCCCAGTACATTCGTGTCATCCCTAAAACATGGAATGAATATATTGCACTCCGGATAGAACTCTTTGGTTGTGATACCTTTTAGGGCTTGGGCAGACGACCATCAAATCAAGAAATTTCAACCTTTTAAGTTTGCTTATCACTAACTCTGTTTTTAAAAGGAAAAACAAAAACACAATAAAAATCTCTTAGCATAATAAAACTGTGCTTGCCCAAAGAATTTTCAGCTACAGCTTTCACATAGCTTTGGAAATATCAATTCAAATAGCACAACTGAAGCAACTATACAATAAATAATTGTACTGTCACTTTAATCATGAATGTATATTTTAATATGATGAAATCTTACTTTTTGCCAGTTTCATGTTTTCTGTGTCTCCCTCTTCTCAAATAAAAAAAACATTGTCTTTCTTTTTTTTGTTGTTGCGCTTGCATGTGAGGGCATATAATGAAAATATTAGATTAATTAAACCTCAGCAGGTGGGAGTTTCTAGCTCAACTTGGCTGATATAGAAAGTTAAAGCAGGTTGGTGGTGGTTAGTACATAGATGAGTGACCATCTGAGACATCTAAGCCAATAAGATGGATTGGGAAATCAAAGAAGAAGGCAATAGCATCTATGTTCCATATCATGTTGCCAGGAAAAATGTGGATGCAGCCATATAAATCACCAGGAACTGAAATGGACTTACAGGCAACTTTTAATGAACGCAAACAGCAACTGTTAGATCAGGGGCATAAATGCTGATACCAATGGTGCCTAGTTACAATCTCTCTGAATTATCTTGGGTCTGAAGAATGAATCAATGTGACTACAATAATCAATTAAAATGATTCATTTCAATTATCGTTCTAACATCTACCAAAAGTGAACCAACTCCAATGAATCAGTGCATGTTTTGCTTAGAAATTAAACATACCCAAACTAGAACAGAAATACCTTTACTGTTATTTCAGGCTAGACACATCCTTAAATTGTATTTAAGTTGAAAAGTCAGAGGCATTGGCCTTAGTTGTGTTGGAATCCTTACCGTTGACGTGGTACACTTTATTTATTCAATATGTATTGATTTGCTCAATATGTAAATAAGAAATATCAGAAATTATATTAATAGCGGCATAAAGGTAAGAAGCAAGACTATATTGTTATTTATAATATAATTCCAATATTGTACTTAATAAACATCCTCTGCTTCTCCAGTTATTACCTGATAATGGCTCAGGTTACCCATTGTGGTAAACCATAAACTACAACTGCTGAGTATATATAATATTCTGGGAGGGGCAATATTTGAGCAGTCAGGCCACAACTCAGCTTCTAACCTTTGGAGGGGCTACAAGAAGACATCCGGTGATACTATTACTAGAAGGAGTGGCATCATTGCCTCCCCCCACTCTTTTGGGAAGGTTTACGGGTGGTGATGGAGCAAGAAGCCTCACTGGGGAAATTGTTCCTATTCTCATCTTTAAACTACCATAAAACTAAAAAGCAAAGAGAGCCAAAACGTAGCTGCTTTGTCATGTAATTTCAACAATACAATCTTGGGGTGTTGGAGGAAATTTTCAGCCTGCGGGTTAATCACCCTTGCAATATACTAAGCCAAACCCCAAATTATATTGTGCTTTAGTGTGATATATGAGTCCTCACTGGTTACAGGTTTGTAGCAGTTGTCTTGGGGTAAGGTATCTTCTTGGTTGAACCTCAGCATAATCAATATCATTGCCCAGAATCAAGATCCCCCATTGACCTTGTAATAGAGAGTCTTCTTTCCCTGACATGTATGAAATTTCTTAACTTCATTTAAAATAAAGATAACGTCTTAGATTTGCTCATTAGAGGTGGATAAACTATTGACAGAGGAAAAGAGGAAGGAAGCAAGATTGCAATCTCTTTCAATAACTTAAGAAAATAAGAGCTGCAATCTGTTTCAGTAATTTAATCTAAGCAAACAATTATTTCCTGAAAGCTCAGAAAATATCAGCTGAGAGCAAACATTGTGTTAAGCCAATCCAATGAGTTCAGACAACATGCTATCCAAATCCGAATAATCCATATTACAGATTAACATGTTGTGTTTCTTAGTTTTTTTGCACTGAAAGGTATTATTAAAGGTATTATTATTTGTTAAAACATGACTAATGCAGATATGACTAATATCAACCCATGAGTATCAGATAATATCTATCAAACCAGCATCTCCAATTCTTGCTTAGTACCTGTAGGTATTTTGTATGTGTGTGCATATGTATATGTGCGAATACATATATGCACACATAAAAGAATCCTTATATATACTGTACATTTGAGACTATTTTCACTTATTTAGCTTATGGTAATGAGAGGCAAATAAAAAAGGCAACATAAAAAAGCACAGAACAGAATATGTCATATAGCCAGTGGCATCTGCTGCAAATCTTTAGATTGGGCAATGATATAAGCAAATGCTACAATTATAAAATTGTGTCTGGCCCTCTGAAACAGGTACATAAATTATAGCATTTGTGTCACATACATGTCATTATTTGCCCCTGCCCCCAGTCCATGTGAACACCTTGGCAATGAAATCATTATGATGCATTTAGCCAGATAAATGATGGAGGTTTAAAATAAACTGAGGCATTGATTTACAGCTTTCTTAATGGTTTTTTAAAATGCCCTCTCATAACATTGATGGGATTTTTATTAGAAATGTTCCCATGCTACAGGTGAAAAACAGAGACTGAGGACTGATTATTAGCATCTAAAATTCTGATATATTGGTTGGGTTTGAACTTCACATTAAGCCTTGGCTTGTTTTATCATGGTTTATTGAAAATAATTTATTGGATTTACATATCGTACAAATACCTAGGTCCCCAGTGTGGTACCTGGGGGATCCAATGTGTATCTCCTTTGGCATATTCCAGGCTCCCCATCTCATCTGATTTTTAAAATGATTTCAAATTCTTGGAATTCAAAAAAAAAAAGAAGGAAGCCTCCAAACCCCCAAGCAAGGTTTCATCTTATAGCATCTTCTTTATTTTCAATAGTATTTATATGGCTCACTGGGTCCATAAGCATTCACAGTAAATTTAAATTGTGCCCTGAGAAAAGACAGCTAGGAAACATAAGTAAGTAATTAGAGGAGTTGGTAGAGGGCATTTTCAGTTGCATTTTCAATTCGGTAAGTAGAAGTTCTGCCATTGACTACCATTATAGTTGTAGTCATTCTATGAACAGCTACTCCGTGTGAAGTATTTTGTATGAATACCTTACTCTGTTCTAAAAATTCCAAAAGTGCTCATTGGTCCAAAGAGATTGTGAAGCCATGAAGTTAAACATGGGTTACACATGACAATGACTGGTCACTGCAATAACACTGACAACATGTCAATATGATTATAGTTTAGCAGATTGTGTGGACCAGACCTCTGATTTCCATTTATCTGAAAAAGAGAGAAATTAAATTAATGACGTTTCACAGAAATATATCAACACTTTCATTGTTTGGCTAAAAAATTGTGTAGAACTATACTCACCTGTAATGTAAATTCTTAACTTAAAACAACATTTTCTAACATCTCTCTTTACAACACTTCTTAAACTAGAAATTTTCTAACAAGCTAAGATAAAATCCATGAACATGCTTCTTCTTTTCTGTATGACAGCCCTCTATTTCTGCTGTAGATTGAGATGTTCTTATCATGAATCAGCTCATTCCTGTTGTGACTAAATTTCAAAAGAGATGTTTAATCATTATATATAAAACAAAAGTCAGATGCAAGATACTATGCTATAATATGCTTAGGCAGTGTCGGTCACAGTCACACGTTTATTTTCCTATGAACCATGCAGGTCAGACAAGTTCTGAAATAACCTTTTTAGGTTTTTATATTTCATGCAGTCTATAAAGCAGTGTTTCCCAATCTTGGGAACTCTGAGGTGTGTGGATTTCAACTCCCAGAATGAAGTCCACAAATCTTAAAAGTTCCCAAGGTTGAGAAATACTGTTATAAAGTGATCCACACTGTATTACTGGGCTAAGAGAGACAACAAATACTCAATACTCCCAGTTATGGGAGATAGTAAAAATTTTTCTGTAATCTGAACTCTTGTTTTAAAACAGGAGACATGCTATCTTTTTATATTCTGGACAAGACATAGGAGCTGGCAGGTCCCCTTAGCAGAATCATTTTGAGACACTAAGAATTCTGGGAGATGAATATTAATTCCAGCCTGCCTTCATTCTCTTCTCAGTGGGAATGTATGTTTGTCATTGTGTATGTGTAATGGTCTGTAACAGTAACCTTGAGGAATGAAAGAAAGAGCCATAACCAAGACAATCAGAAAAAAGCAATCAGAGTCTGAGGCAAAAATGCAATTTTAGAAAGTGTCTCAGACTTGACCCTCCCTAGTTCTTTTGAAGATAAAGGGAGGAACGGAGTGGGGAGGCACATTCAGACTTGCAAGATTCTATTATTATAACCTTATAATAGAGCCAGTTTGGTGTAGTGAGTAAGGCATTAGGCTAGAACCTGGGACACCATGAGGTCTAGTCCCACCTTAGAGCAAACTGGGTGACTTTGGGCCAGTCACTCTCTCTCAGCCCTGGGAAGCAGGCAATGGCAAACCACTTCTGAACTAGTCCAGGCAGTTGCCAGGGGTCAACACTGACTTGAAGGCACCAAAAAAGAAAATTATAATAAAAGTAGTATTAGCATTTATAACTTTGGTTTCCTAGTCTAGTCTTCCTCAAAGGGCTGGTAATATGTGGACTCTCCACTTGTGAGAGACCCAGAGCATCCATCCATCAAAGGATGACCTTTATTTATTTGCCTTTATTTAGCAATCATTTATTTCTCTCAGAGCAGCATTATCTCTGTAATGCTATTTTTCCTCAAGTCTGGGTTTCATATTCTCCTGTCTATTCTATTTTTTCTTTGATCCATCCTATCTCTCTGTCTTTATATTCCAGACTTTATCTCCCTAGGCTTAAAAATTCATAGGGATGATTGTAGCCATGTAATAAAGAGATGTCTGCTCCTTGCAAGAAAAAAATATAACAGTTCCAGATAAAATATTAAAATATAGAGACATCACACTGACAACAAAGGTATGCACTGTTTTTTCCAGTGGTAACACATGGCTGTGAAGGCTAAACCATCAGAAGGGCTGAAGAAACAAACATGGATGCGTCTGAATTGTGGTGCTGGAGAAAACCATTGATGATACCTTGAATTACAAAAAGAACAAATCATCCAGTACTAAACAAAGGAAAACCAGACTGTTCATTGGAAACACTAAACATGAATCTAAAACTCAACTGTTTGGTAAAGATAAAGCAAATGCAAGAGATCTTGGAAAAGACCCATATGCTTGGCAAATCAAAGGCAACTGAAAAAGAGGCTAACTGAAGACAAGATGGCTAGATACTATCACTGATGACACAAACATAGGCTTTCAAAAACTCAAAGCAGTTATTGGCAGACAATCCAGGAAAAATGGATTGAAAATGACTGAATTACCAAACAACATCAAGATCTCAAGGCCCTGTTTCTACTAATTATCTGATTCTTAATTTCCCTGCTTGTCCATTACTACTACTTGATACTCTTTTCTTGTCAACAATGTAGCCACTTACTATTCTATAAGATGTTTGTCTCAGTTTGCTCTTCAATTTTTCTTGTAAAAACAGAATTGTCTATCAACATTTTACAGCTGTTTTCCCTTTAATATCAATACTAAACTGCAAATAACCAATCTATAATATCACACAATTTATCCCAGGATTCCTGATGGTGTAATTGAGTGGGGTTGCTCTTTGTTCATCCTAATGTATCAGAACACAGGAACAGAGAATTTTGGGGTTTGGTATGGCTTGAGACACTGTACAGAATAAACTGTAATTACTGTTTGATAATACACTATAAATAATGCAAAGAATGGGAATATATTACAGTTTGATATATATATGCTAGTGATAATTAAAATTGTTATTATTAGAAAATATGGCTTTTTAAAGAGAGAGTTTAACATAAAAACAGGCTTGCTGGATTAGATGCAAACCTATTTAGTCCTGTACTCTGTTTTTCACAATGAGCAGTTAAATATAGCGGGGACACCTAAGACAGTCCATAGAATGCCTTTTAATCTCATGAAATGTAACAATGCATAGAAATGCAGTAATGCTGTGGTGCCCGCCTTATGGAATATCCTTACTCCCAAGATTAGATTAGTGCCATCTCTTTTGCTATTCTGGAAAGCCTTCAAGACCTGGTTATACGATCAGGCCTGGGGCCTCCAGGGAACCAGAGACCTACTTAGATGGCTCCTTTGCTGAGGGGGTCATTTTTATTCTCCCTCCTTTATGGTTTGTATCTTGGTTTTTATGATATTTATTAATGTGGTTTTTATATTTTTCATGTTGTTTTTATATTTGTTTTTATCTGGTTGTTGTATGCTGTCCAGAGTAGCTGTATGGGCGGCTATATAAATTTGCTTAATAAATAAATAAATAAAATAAACAAATGCAAATAAGAATGGAACATACTGCAGCTATACCAATGATCTAGTCATCTTTTTAACATGACTATTGGAATATTGAAAAAAATACTCTAAATCAGAAATAAAACAAACACTGTTTTAATGTGCTACCTCAATACAGGGTGAAAGTACAAAATTTCAACAACTTTTTATTTAGAGAATCTAGCAGAGAATGTAAACTATTTCTTTGTTGAATATTCCTAAGAAAGATCATGTGAACCCTAACCTTAAGTAGCTTTCCTTAACCACATGCCTCCAGATGGACTGCAATTCCAAGAATTCTTGGACCATAATGGCACCAAGAAATGCCTCAAAAAGCAACCAAAAGATAGTTGAAATAGTCATGAGACTTGGTGGGGAGGAGTGGAGGAAAGGCCCGATATTTTAGAGTTCTTTTTGTTAAATGTGTTTATGAATATTCCAACAAGTGTTATCAGTTGCAAATCATGCCTAACTTTGCAATCACAAGATCTAGATGCTGAAGGCTAATATTTATGTGTGGTCACAGAGTCAGAATCAAGGCACAAAGTACTATAAATTATTGGTAAAAAAAACAGTATAACTGAACAAAATACTTGGGTCCACAGCCTTTCCCAAGGGCACCAAGTTGGGCAAGGCTGATCTAAAGGATGAGTCCAATGCTGGCCTTTATGACACCGCACATCATAAGATATGCGGTAATAAGATTAGATTGGGCCCAACCCTACTGGATTTTCGGAAGGCTTTAAAGGCTTGGATGTGTTCCTGGGTATGGGGGCTGCAGGTTAGTTGAAACCTGTGTGATGTTATTTTACTGTGGATTGGGTTTTGCCTTGTTTGTCATTATAGGTTTTATACAGTATATTAGTTCTTTTCTAAGTTCATTTTGTATTCTGTTTTTATATGGTGTTAGCTGCCCAGAGTCACTATGGAGAGATGGGCCAACTACTTTGGTCTTTGCTACATTAATGTTCATATCCACATTTCTTCTCCCATCATATAATCAAACATTTGTTCTAACTCACAGACAACAATACGGCATCATCTGCATACAAAGATGCATATATTAATGTCCATGTTAAACATACAGTACCTCTAACAACTGTTCTTTATATATTTATTTATAAACACATTGATAACCAAGGGACATCACACATTCTTGTCTTATACCTTGCTCAATGTTGAACCATTTACTGAACATTCTTTATTGTCCTGCATGCTTTAGTTCCATCATATATTGTCCATATTTCATTTAACTTTCAGTTCCATTTTAATGAAAAATATTTCCACTTTAGTGCAAAATTTCCATAATTGAAGCTCATTCACTATACATGCTTTCTGTAAAACAACCAATGTACAATTTACTTTCTTTCTCATGTTCATATATTTATTGATGACCTGCTGAAGAGCAAAAATCTGCTCTGAATATCCCATCTGGTATAAAGCAAAATTGCACTTCCCAAATTTTGCCTACACCCCATACTTTCAGTCAGAATTCTGCCAAACACTTCCACAGTTAAGCCCCATAAACAGATCCCCCCATTATTTTTGCATTCATTCTTATCACCCCTCTTGTGTTCTTCCAGTTGTCCAGTATGAATGAAGTTTTCACATGCACATAATTACATTGTAATTACATTGATAATCCATAAGCAAATTTCCATATTTTACAGTTACATCATCTATTTCTGTAGGCTTACAGTTTTTCAACATTCTCACAATATTTATGACTACTTTTTCATCATTTTTTCTTTAACACTAACATTTATAGCATAAACTTAAATTCCAAGCCTTCACATATCACTTCCATTCCAATACATATCTATAATACTCCTCTCAGCATTCCTTCAGGTTCTTTCTAAATAATTTCATTATTGTCATTTCCATTCACTCTGCTGGAAGCTCATTGTTTAGTCCTCTTTGACAGCTTTTAAAACAATTGATTTCTATCCAAATTGCTCTACATTTTCTCTGCTTCTTTTAATTTAACTGTACCTTTCCTTGCAGTCACTTTTTTCCCTCTATACATGTTTCTTGATTGAGGCAATCTTTCTCTTATATGATTTTTTCTTATCCACAATATCTTTCACTTCATCATTCAAGCAAGAATCCTTTTTCACACTATTAGTGTAATTCCACACAATTGTATGGTACTTAGTAACACAATTATTTACTCTCAATTTCAGATACAGTAGCTTCCACATCCTCTTTCCTCATGTTCACTTTCTAGTCATTTTGTTCTTTCATTATCATCATTTACTGGAGTGTAATATGCAACTATAACTAACCTATCAATTCTTACTTTCATAAACACCAACTTTCACACGCACCTATCTAGGTGACACCAGTTCATACTTTCTGACATATATTTTAGCCCTTTTATTCATGGGCACCTGAAAGCTTCTGTTGCTTTCATCAAAGTGATGTTATAATGGACATAAAAAGGGCTGAGGCTTGTGTTGTGATTGTGCAGTGTTTTCATCAGTGACCCATTTGACCACCCCTGTGATGCTGCTGCTTTGTTTATAGTTAAGCCTACACCTTCACTTCTATACATGTATTCATTAACTATATACTGAAATCAGACCACCTCCAATCAGATCTATTACAATTTTCCCTTTTCTCTTAGTTTCACCGGCACACACCATATCTATATTTTTTAAAAATTCATTCATTCATTCAAGCTCTGAACAATTTATTCTTCTTACATTCCAGGTTAAATTCCTCCATACATTATGGTCATCAACAGAATGGCCCATATTGACTTCAGCTACCCATAATAGTTTTGGTCAATCAAGATTTTACAAAGTATTCTTAGTCAGAGGGCAAAAGTAGATTAAAGTAGCAACCTCAGTTATAATAATAATGCCACATGCAGCCTTCCCTACTAGTGGTAAGGTCAGTATTGGTCAGTTTTGTCATTACTTGATTGATATACCATAAGCCAATGTACTGCTTCTCATAGGATATCCCATCAACTAGGAGGCACATGTATACAGTACACTGATACATTCAAGATACTGGAATTCTTAAAGAATCATATCTCCTCTGCACCAGGAGTTTTGATTTATTCTACCTGTCCTCATCTCCACTAGTGATCCCAGGACTAGGACTGTTATTAATACTACTTTTATATGTTCGTTAAAGTTCGTGCAAGATCGCTTGGCACCTCTCTGCCCAATACCAGAACTTAGACTTTGAGAAAGGAGAAGGAAGGATGGCCGAGAACTGAGACGGGAAGCTAGAAGTAATAATCGTAATAAACGCTCCTAGAACAGCGGCAGAGCACGTTTTCACATCCCCGCTTGATGTCCGACTGATGATGCACACGTGATATGTTCCTTTCCGAAGAAACTCTCTTCTCCAGCCTTTCTTTAAACCGCGGCCGCGCCAGTCAAAAGGAGAAGAGACACGAAAGGGAAGCTACGACGAATCAAAGCAAAAACCAGCGGCGGTGTGGCCTGGATCAGCAATCCAATTGGTCGCTCTACACATCTAGTAATCTCTCCTTCCCATTCATTCGGACGTGCTTCTTTCTCTTCCAGCCAATCGCAGATGCAAACGAAAGCAAGGAGGCGGGGTTGTTTACTGCGCAAGGGCCAAGGTGCCTTTGGGCGCGTGGGTTGCCGGTCTCATTTCTGCCCGCTCGGAGGTGAGGCGGCCGTCGCTGGAAGGCTGCCGCTGAAAGCGGAACCTTGAGTTGCCCCGTTGTAGGGCTCGTCAGATGGAAGCGCCGGGTATCTTGGACGGACTCTCGTCCCGGTTGTTCCCTGGCCGCGCGGGGCGGGCTCCGCGGCGTTTTGGCTGGGTTCTTCCTACGACTGTGCTGTGTGGCTACGGTTTCTTTGCCAACTTGCGACCGTCGGAACCTTTTCTCACGCCTTATTTGTTGGGACCGGACAAGAACCTCACCGAGACCCAGGTGAGATGTCTTCTCTCATTCGGTTTTCTCGATTGCTTAATCTGTAGGACTAGGACGGCGCGTCGCCTTTGTTATCTCTGGTTTCGACGCTCATTAATAGGAAGAGTATTCTGCAACACGTGCAGGGAACTTTTCTCGAGTGGTTTTTTTTTTTAAGTTTGGAGGTTGTGTAGCCAACAATTTATGGTTTAAAGATTTACGCTCAACTTTTGGGATTGAATGAAGTGCTCCAGCCTGTGAAATCAGAATTATGTGCTCTGTGGAGTCGTGGGAAAATAGTGTAATGGGCTGGAGAGGAATGTGGCATAGGATAAATAGCAACAGTTATATCTGTGATCTTTGTCCACAGTTCCTGAACATACAGGATTGTTTCTTGTGGTGTTATGGCAGTGAGCACTGACAGGGTTTAAAGAAAATTCTTGGTTTTGTGAACCAAAAGACTGATGTTTGTAAACTATCCAACCTTAGTGCAGTATCTGAATGGGACCTATGACTTAGAAGCCTTGACTCATCTGATATGACTCAGCTGACTTTCATGCCTAAGGCAGAGCACAGGTTTCCCTGTTCCTAATCCATCAATTTAACCTTGAGTTAAAATCCATAGTCCTGAACTGTAGCTTTCTGAAAATAATCTGCTAGAGCTACTGTAGTGTGCCGGTGAGGATGTTTAGCTTAGTTTAGAGACACCTAACTTTAAAGCATGTCTATCTTGGGTACAGAGATCACTGAGTGACCTTAGGCCAAATGCTGGCTCTCATTTGGAACACAATATAAAGAGAAACTCATCTGTTTTGGATATAAATGTTATACATAGCAAAGCAAGCATCCTCTGTATTCTTCTTGTTCACAGCTATTGGCCTTTGTTTTTAATAAATTTATAAAGTGTTCAGCACACTCAGTGCAGACCCATAAAGCATAGCTTACACATATTGGCTGGTGTGGGGAGCTTATATAGAGGTTTGGCATATGCTTTGAATGTTTGGAGACTGTAGCACTTGAGCTTGTCTCTGAATAATGTCACTGAGTAAAGTACATGCAAGAATCATCATTGCAACTGTTTCCTGAAGTGAAATGTGCCAACTGTTTCAGGTAGCATTTTTCCAGTAGTAAGTTCATCCTTCCAATCCTTAAATGATTAAAATACCACCATCTATGCATAAGGGAAGAGCTTGTGGGAACTCTAAGATTTGCAGAAGTAAAAAATGTTAGTTTGCCCCTGCAACAGCAGACCTAAGCACAGCCAGTAACCTTGGATTGTTGACTGTTTCGTGGAAGATATAGATGGGTCAGGTAGGTGAAACACTGAACAGGTCATTGTAACATTTCATTGCAGATCTCATTTTGAAAGGCAAATGTTCAGAATGAGTCATAGGAATTTCTGTTGACATAGAGTTGTTTGGTATTGTAGGGTCAAATTTAAATGTTGTCCTAAAACCCCCAAATTGTGTAAGTAGTCTGGCGACTATGCAAACTAAACAATGTTTAAAGTATAATTTGCTTAACATGCTGAACTTTTCTTTATATCTTGTTCTGATGACATGAGAAGAAAAGCTTAAACTTCATGGAAAACTTATGTAGAATGGCAAGAGAAGATATTAACCATTTTTCTAAGCTTTACACACTGTTGGGAAATGTTCTAATTAACTCTGCTATGCTTCCGAATAATTTCCAGTATTTCTGATTATGCAAGCAAAATTGTTACTAGGCACTTCCCTTGGAATAGGATTATTGAACTCCATTAGTTTTACTTCTGAATAGACCTAGACAGGGTCTAGATAGACAAGGATTTAAGAATGTGTAGAGGAAGATTTTCAGTGGGATATCTGGCCATCAAAGAAGCATCTGATGTAGAATTTGTGAAGCATGGCACAAACCATTTTTAAGGTGGATAACTCTATTTCATGAATACTGATTATGATATTTTTGAACAGTTTTGACTTTATGCAATTACAGTGCATGCAGCTTTTGCAAATTATGTTATCTGGATGGCTGCAGATTACAAAACAACTTAACTGGGTTTTTTTCCTTGATGTTTTTGGTTTTTGCCAAGTGTAGATAAATTGGGCAACATGACAAACTCACACCACCATCCTCATTCATACATTGTGACTAAGCTATACTATAGATTCATAGGTTGAATAACCAACTAGTACAGCCATGTTTGACAGTGTTTCTCAAATATCTCATGCTTGGCCTGCTCTTCCATTCCATTTTCCCAGCATCAGTGATTTGTTCTCTTAATAAATATGCAAAATCCCCCAATGGATATCTGTGTAGCTTACACCTATTGTGTTCAAGAAGCTATAGCTTGAGGTATTAATTCTAACAACAGAAATGGGTGGAAGATAACCCATGACTAACTTTTTCTTATCTTTTTGTATTCATCTTTTTGAACTCCATTCTTCTGAAATCAAAGAACAATGTTGGGAACTAGAATATAATTTTCTCCTATAAATCCAGGTTGGTTGATAAGTGTCCTTTGCCAAGAGGCATCTATCCTAATGTTTTAGGAAATGGGAGAAATCTTTTCTCTACCTGGTATTCAGATGGTGCTGATTGGACTGACTCTCCTTTACCAGAAAGCAAAGCTAAGTCTGTTTTCTCTACATGGAGAAGTTTTAGCTGTGTCTTCTGACCAAAAGAGGTAGAGTTATCCATGTCCAGTCAGCTTCATCTTCAGTGACCAAGAAGTACTGTAACCTCTTACCTGTAATTAATTTTAATTAATTTAGATTGAATGTAGGTTTTATTCAGTTCTGATCACTTCTTGGCCCTGGCTCCACCCACTTTTTGGAACACACTTCTAGTATGGCTTACTTGGCCTTCACAAATGCCAAGTTGCACATTTCTCTGTTAAAACATTATGGATTTTATTGTAGAAAGGGAAATGTTTTAAAATAAAATCAGTTTTCAAATATTGTTAGGATATACTCAAGTATTGTTGCTCAGATACTTGTTCCCATATTGTGAATTTTCCATTTTATAAAGTTAATATCCTCTTTTTTTTTGTAGGTCTTCAATGAAATTTATCCAGTATGGACATACTCGTATTTAGTGCTGCTGTTCCCTGTCTTCCTGGCCACAGATTATCTCAGATACAAGCCTGTCATCCTTCTGCAAGGACTAAGCCTTATAGTGACGTGGTTTATGCTTCTTTATTCCAAAGGAATTCTAGCTATTCAGTTCCTAGAATTCTTCTATGGATTAGTGACTGCAACAGAAATTGCTTATTACTCTTACATTTATAGTGTTGTGGACTTGAACTTGTACCAGAAAGTCACAAGCTACTGTCGAAGTGCTGCCCTTGTGGGTTATACCGTGGGCTCTGTCAGTGGGCAAATCCTGGTGTCTGCTGCAGGATGGTCCCTGTTCAGTTTGAATGTGGTGTCACTAATTTCTGTATCTATTGCCTTTGCAATAGCTTGGTTTCTGCCCATGCCACAGACAAGCTTTTTTTTTCACCATCACTCAAGCTTCCAGGTCAGTAAGGAGATGAAGGTTTTAAATTATAAAAATGGAACAATTATCCAACATGGTCCTGCGTTAAAGAGGGTTCCTGGGTGGGAAGATGTTGAATCGAAGGTTCCCTTAAATATAGAAGAGCGTCCTGCAGAGGAGCAGGTAAGCAGTACTGCTTTTATGGTGAGGTGTATGTGGAAAATATGGTCTGCCACTGAGCACATATCTTCAGTTGGGTTAATTGGCAATGATCAAAAGCCTATTCTACCTTTGTTGTTTCTGTTTGATCATTTCAAATTCTGGTGATGGGGTCTTAAGCGTAGTTATGTTGGTGGGATCCTATTGCCTGCCAAAACAAAGACATTTTAGAATATAAACCAACCAAAAATGTCAATATGTACAAAAAAAAATCTGGTTATTTGGGGGGAAAGTAATTTTTGCAAAAAATAGTGATGTCACTTTACTTTGGAAGACAGGCTCTTAGCTATATAAGAATAGAATCTTCCAAGAAGAGTTAAGGAAAGCTGTGGCTAGTCTTTAGGAAAATGTCAACTATAAATCCAAGAATAGAGAGTAAACAATTTAGTTTGGTAAGAATAGAGATTCTGTTTCATGGAGAAACTTCAAGAAGATTTGCAAAATGTAGTGAACCCTAAACAGGCATTTTAGCAGACTGGAATATATTGCTACATTCCCATCTGCTACATACTGTGGTCACTGTCAGAAATTCTACATCCCCAAATATCTCAATCACTTATCTGAAATATTTCCACCATAGCTTGTTAAGAAGGCTCTCTGTTTCTGTAAGTTTTCAAATGAGTTTCTTTGTGCTAATAGATATTTCATCCTGTCTAGGTAGCTGAAATCTCACATTCTGCTAAACCATGGCTTATTTCAACCATGATTTGTTGAAAAAATTACACTGGATGGGTTCATAATCTTGCTAGGACAAAATCAAGCAAACTTTAATGGCTTATTGTAGGAATCTCCAATTGTTACAAAAGCTGCAACACTGGAACCTTTTTGTACATTGATTAAAAAAAAATCTCTTGGGTTGCAGATGAAGAATATAATGGTATGTCACTAAACTTAAAATTACTAAATTAAAAAAAAACACTTTACTGTAAAACTAGGCTACTTTTTTCCATTTTACTTGGGTTGATTATTTGGCAGCATTTTTCATTAACCAGAACACCAATATTTAGTTTCCTTTTGTTGAATAACAGTATAAAACTCTTGAACCTAATCCTCTGAAACTTGATAGGAGCGATACTCTCAGAAGAGGCAATTATCCCAGAAGTTAATTTCCAATTCTGCCAAGAAATAAAGATGGCAATTCTCAAATTAAAAAAGAATTGTGTTCACATTGGCATGTATCACCCTTTCACAGAAGGCTATAATTCCCTCAGATTTAGCTGAACATCAGATTACTTTTAATGGAAAGGCACATTTTGTCACACAGAGAAAAAAAAGAAATTGCCACTTGGCATACTTCAGTTATGATTGATGGAGAAGCATGGTGATTTGAGTGTAAAAGTTAACCTCATCTACCTTAAAGGGCTAACATGAGTAGAAAGTAGCTAACCTCAAGCAGAAATTGAGACCAACCTGTTTGGGAGGGAGACAGAATTTGGTGCCAGGAAGGGGTTAGGTCAGTGCTGGAGCCCCCCATCGAGGTATGGCTCCTGAGTGATGAGTGAGGAAGAGTCTTCAGGAAATACTCTGTGGAGAGTGCAGCAGCTTCTTATCCTCAACTCCAAACTGAAGATTGAGGAAGCTCAAACTGATAGTGAAGAGACGGGAGAACAGGCATCCTCACTGGCCTGCCACTAGCTTTTCAACTGCCTCTGAGTAGTTTGAGATCCTAGCTGAGTGCAGTCTTTGAATCTAGACGTCATTTGATGAAAAACATGAGCAAAATGTTAAGAATTAGTTGCAGTGAAAAAGGGGATATCTTACCCCTTGCATAAGCTTAGCTGGTATGGTTAGAGCAGAGGTAGAAAGGCTTTTCACTTTCCTACTTGTTTGATATTCAGAACAATTCTTTGGTGAAGAAAGCCACTCCTTGCACCAGAGTGTGACAAATCTCTTGGATTTCTTAATCACACGCTGCTCTGTTATTTCTGCTATGGATGTGAAATAATTATTGGAAAATAATGTTGAAGTTTCTACATTAGAAAATAATGTAGAAGTTTCTAGCCATATAAAGTGTGATACAAAATACTTTATACCCAGTGCTATTTAGTTTGTGGTCTCTTTGCTTTGTGTTTGTTTATTTGGCTTGTGTATCTAAACCAATTTTAAATATATTTGAGTAGATGAGGATAGGCAAATGTTGGGTGAACACTTGCCTGATTCAATTGTGGATGCAAAATTTTGACTCTTCATAGATTCACTAAAATTTTTCATTGCTTTAATATTACAATCACGCATAGGCAACTGACAGTGATGGCAATGCTGTCTGTATGTATATTCAGAGACTTTGATCTAATATACAGATAAGTTTGCCTCTCTTTTTTTTGGCAAGCTCTATCCACACTACAGGTAGTCCTTGGGTTACAACAGCAGTTGGGACCAGAATTTCCATTCTTAAGCGATGCAGTCATAAAGTGTGACATCATGTGACCACGCTGCTTAGCAATGGCAGTTCCAGCAGTCCTTGGTTACTGTTGTTAAGTGAGGACCATATGGGTCATTAAGTGAGGACTTCATGTGATTGCAACTTATGACTTTTTGCTGGCTTCCTCATTGATTTTGCTTGTGGGAAGCTGGCAGGGAAGGTTGCAAATTGCGATCACATGACCACAGGGTGCTGTGATGGTTGGAAATCTGGGCCAGTTGCCGAATGCCCGAATAGCAATCTTGTGACTGTGGGGGTGCAGCAATGGCTGGAACATCAAGGACCAGTTGTAAGTACTACTCATTCAGCACTCTCACAAATTTGAACAGTTGCTGAGCAAATGGTCGTTAAATGAGGACCACTGTACTGAAAGCTTTTGTGAAAAATGCTCTACATGTCTCTTTTCTTTACTCTACTACAGTATTAATCCCCATAGTACTGAGTGTACAAAGAACACTTGGAATTCTTATCTTGATGGTAGTCATGGCGATTGTTTGAGATAGCCTATGATTGTTTTTCATTTATGGAGAGTAATTAAGGCACAGAGAATTACCATTCACATAGCAACAAGGTCATTAGTGTGGTAGAGATCAGTGATATGAATACCAAACTCTCTTGTTCAAAGCTACCGTATTTAGAGTGCCATTAACTTTGTTATCAAATTAACTTTGTTATCCAACTATATTGTAAATGTTTGCTCTCACTGAGCTGGAGCAAAGATACCTATTATTTGCATGTGGTAAGTAGTTACAGCTAAAATAGATAGCCTATTACTTCTGCAACAGCTGGTGTTAGTTTGCTTGCGCACCATCTCCATTATTGTCAAGCATGGCTCAGCCACCCACATGTTATTCAGACTTTTAAGTTATACGGAATTATTCAACAGATTTATTAAAATCTGCCCATCGCTTTCTTTGTTTTTAAGGTGGTAAAAGGAAAGACAGCTTTTGCAGAGCTATGCAAAAGAAAGTTTGAACTTGCTTGAATTTTTATGAAATGAAAATAGTTGTGTGTATTGTCGAAGGCTTTCACGGCCAGCATACGATGGCTGGTGTGGGTCTTCCGGGCTGTGTGGCCGTGTTCTTGAAATTTTGTTTCCTAATGTTTCGCCAGCACCTGTGACCGGCATCTTCAGAGTGCAGGAGCACAGACAGGAGCAGTTCTCTCTGTGCCCAGAGTGATGTGACCCTTTTTGTGGGGGTCTCTATAAATAAATTCTCTATAAATACCCACGAAAAGGGTCACATCACTCTGGGCACAGAGAGAACTGCTGTCTGTGCTCCTGCACTCTGAAGATGCCGGTCACAGGTGCTGGCGAAACGTTAGGAAACAAAATTTCAAGAACACGGCCACACAGCCCGGAAGACCCACACCAGTTAGTTGTGTGCTTCTGAAAGCCTTGGCAACAAATGGGAGCCTGTCAGATACTGAAAGAAAAAAAAACTTTATGCATGAACTGAATACCAACTTTGGAATGATTGCTTGAAATACCCTCCAGTGTAATAGCAAATTATTGCATAAATGTCACTGTACCTCAATTTAATCTAGTGAAAAAATCCCAGGCAATGGGAAGACGTATTGGGTGAGGGAAGCAATATGTCTATTCTTTTTACAATTCACCCTGTGCAGGATTATTAGTTAGTAGAATATTGTCCCTGGACCTGGAGATACCAGATCTTTCCAGATTTCACTGAAATATGAAGCTGTGTGTTGCAGACATTTAATGTTACTTCATAATATTTTATTTAGTAATGGAAATCAGCACACAAGAGTTAATAGCATTCTGCAAGAAGCAGAACTATGAAGAGAAAGTGATTTGCTCTGTGGACAAGCATTCACAGATAGCAAGCATTCATACTTGCCAAATATGAATGAATCATTGTCCTTGAGTAGGAATACAGAACTATAGAAAGCTCTAGCACTTCCTCTGCACCTAAGGAGAAATGAGAACTCACTGTGATATTTGTTGTGCTTTCTCCTGAAATATAATAATCTTGAGCCTATCTGGATCTGTACTATTCCAGTTGAACCATGGTAAATGTAAGGGACAATTCTGGTATATTTTAGTTGAATGTTTTTGTTTAATCTATACAGGAACAAAAGGTGGACATTATGAAGGTAATCAAAGAACTCTGGCAGGACTTCTTACAATGTTACTCTTCCTGGCCTCTGCTGTGTTGGTCTGTATGGTGGGCCCTGTCAACATGTGGCTATTTCCAGGTCATAAACTATACTCAAGGCATGTGGGAAATTGTGCTGCCTTCTCAGACTTCTGAGATCTATAATGGTGCTGTGGAAGCCATTTCCACATTGTTGGGTAAGCTGTTTCTTAACTTGGTTTTCTTCTGATGGATGATGCATATTATTGTATTTTGCAATTGTCAAAACTAGTATTTCCTAATTTGTGGAAAGGCCATTTTGACTAAGCAGCGCTCTGGTACATTGCTGTTAGGTGAGTTCATGTGATGTATTTATGATTACTCAGTTTTTATTACCAACCTAGGAATATGTTTTGAAATACTAGGGGGAGATAATAGTTTTTAGAGAGCCTCCTGGAGAAGATACCCAAATATATATACTCAAAAGTTTGGTCATATTCATGTGTGTACATTTTCAGTGCAATGGCAACTGAAACAATATAGTTATGGCTAAATATCTTTACTGTACAATATTTTGAATGATTTCAACTGCTAGATTGCAAAATATCCTACATAGACCAATTCCACCTGTATTATTCTCACCTCTCATGCCCATCATCATACATTAGTAAAAGCTTGAAAGATTACTCCAGAATCTTCTGGAGTACAGGTCCTAGACAGGCCAATAATGAGAGTACATTCAAACTGTATAGTAAACTTGTAATCCTCAGATTCTTTACTTTAAGAGAGCCTTTTTTACATTGATTTGTCTGTCTCTCAAGTGATTGGTTGTTAGTCTGCAGAAGATTGTGAGGTATTGCATTAGGCTGAATTTTCCATATGAAAGAACTAATCCTACTAATTGTGTCAGTTGGAACTTGCAGTCAAAGAACCAAGACTGCTAATCCTGTGGACACATTTGGAAATTAGAGGAACTGTTTTGGAATCTGGCTTGTTATTAAGGGACCAGTAACCTGCCCAAGGCAGAAGTTGCATTTCAATTGCACATTGAAATTACATAGTTTTTCACAAAAAATGCTAGTTTCCTTCTTTCTGCTAATGTGAAAGTCAAGTAGCAAATATTTAGCAAAGCTATTACTGACTTCTATTTTCTGATTTGATTAGAATATTCCTTTGAAAAAGTATTCAAAATATATGCTGGACATAAGTATTTTTGCTCTCTAACTTGTTTGGGTTTTGCATTTATAGGTGCTGTGGCTGTGTTTGCTGTGGGACACATAAAAATATCTTTCGTTACTTGGGGTGAAATAGTCTTAGCTATTTTCTCCTTCTTCATTGCTGCAGTTGTGTATATCATGGACACTGTTCATAACATCTGGGTCTGCTATGCTTCCTACATGGCATTTCGAATTGTCTATATGCTACTCATTACAATTGCAACGTAAGTACCTGCTTGCAGACTTTGTCAGTTTATAAGTGTTCTATCTTGTCAGTCCTCAGTTAGATACCATCCATATCTGGTGAGACTGCAAATCCCAGAAATTCTAAATGATCTAATGAGAGTGCTATCCTGATACATATGGAATGTACCACATTGGGGAATGTTGTCATAACTAAACTTAGCCTTGGGAGTAAATTCTCTGTGTTTGTCTGAAAGCTTCAGTCCTGTCACAGTAAAGCCATAAAATAGCCATGAGTTAAAAACATTGATAGGTTGGAAATCTGCGCTGAACCTGTTGAATTGCAACTGATATTAGAAAAATACAACAAAGAACAGTAAATTTGTTTAGTTAAAATGGGGCTGGAAGTTGGGAATGTAAGGGAATGTATCTGCATCTTACTATAAACTTGTAAACATGTTGCCTGGGAAGAACAGCATTTCTGGGACCTCTAACCTAAGCAGATGCTGGACTGGTATACTAATCTTGTATGAGTAGCAGATGGGGAACTAATAGAAGAGAATATATGTAGCTCAGGGTTGAACTATGGAGTCCTTGGCGCTCTCTGAGCTTGGTTGTTTAATTGCAGACGTTTCATTATCTGACTAGGTAACATCATCAGTGCTAGTGAGTGTGGGGTTTGCTTCCTGTTTATATACAGTAGCTTGCCCTGCCAGTGTTGGTGGGCATGTGGTTTTTCTCCTTGGTAGTTTCTTGATTAGGGTATTGTTTCTGCTTGATTGTTTGTCTTCTTGGTGATTCCTTAATTAGGGTATGAGGAACTGTTTTAAATGTCAAGATAGATATGGGGAGTGCTGCATATCTGAAGGTTGAAACTGAATATCAGTTTATGAAAAAGGAAAGTGGGTGGTTATATGTGGTGCTTTTTGTAATTCATGTCATGGGTTGATTGTGATAGACACAAATGACCTTTGGATCCTCAAACTTCCAGGGAAGGTATTTCTTCACTCCAGAAAAGCATTTAATGCTGCAATGATTGCTGCGTTGCTGGATTTTATTTTCACCCCTGGCTATTTGGTTTTTTCCAGCTGTGTTCAGATTTAAGATCATTCCCTTACTTAGTTATACATCCTAACTCTTTTCCTCCATTATTTATAAATGTTATATCGTTTTGAAAGTCATTGTCTTCTTTAAATTCTTGGCTGTTAATATTCACGTACCTCATCAGTCTACCCCAAACTAAATTTCTGCTATAGTTATTATTTGCTTTATATCCTCCCTTTTTACTTAGAGGGCACTAAGTTAGTGAAAGCAGTTCAATTGCTTTGAATTTCCCTTTGCTATTTGGAAGGGAAATGTTATTTTAGTTTGTGGATTAGTGAATTAAGTTCATTATACCGTATATAACAACAGGAACAAACTGTGGTGTTTGTGGACAACCTATCTCACTTCCCAAACTTGATCCACTTGTCTTAAAAATGTCCTGTGTAGGAGGAAATAGGAGAGTTTTCTTCTTGCATAAAGCAGGAAAAAAAATATTTTTCACCACCCTTTGCCCAGAGGAAATAGTAGAGAAGGTGCAGCTTCAGTCCCAGGAGTGGAGCTTTGAGGAAGGGGCTCTCTGTTTCCTAAACCCCAACACCTTATATCAGCTGAGCCTTCTGGGAAAAGAATAGGGATGGGGGTCCCCCACTCCTGGCCTATGAAAATATTTAAGGACAAATTAAATATAGTTTTGTACAGTTGATCCTCAGTATTCATTAAGTCCATATTTGCAAATTTGTCTACTTGCTAAAATTTATTTGTAACCTCAAAATCACACATGTTCCCAGCTGAGCTTAAGCAAGGCAATGTTCTGCCTTCTTGTTTCAGCTCTCATCCTGAAAGTAGGTGTCCTGTATTTCCCCTAGGAGCAGTGGTTCAGTATTTGCTAATTCAGTATTTGCAGCGACTGTATAGACTGTAATTACTGTGAATGATGAGAATTGACTGTATTTTTAAAAATGGAACCACCTCTTTGAGTAAAAACAAGTTTGAACGGTCTCATTTTTAAAAAAATAAAGTGAAAACACAGGTGAGCTTAAACTCTTTTTTGCCTGCAGGTTACTTTTCCATAGTCCTCCTTATCTTTTTCCTTTTTCTCAAATTGGGGTTTGATACCTTTCAGAATTTTTGGGTGGAAAGGTTATAGGGAGATAAGCCATAGGAGGAAGGAAGAGAACAGTCTCCTAACTCATATTCTCTCTTTGTTTTTAAGATTCAGAAAGGTCTATGTGTGAAATATACGGAACTCAAACACTAAAAAATATACATAGCTAATATGGTTACATCTTGATAATTAGCCCTGCAGCCAATGAGTGAAATATGTTGTCTTTAAATTCCATTTTTCTTTTCTTCTTGTGAAGGTTCCAGATTGCTACAAATCTAAGTGTAGAGCGCTATGCCCTTGTATTTGGTGTCAATACTTTTATTGCACTGGCATTGCAGACGGTGCTCACATTGATAGTTGTTGATGCAAAAGGTCTTGGCCTTGATATAATCACACAGGTAAGATTTATTCATTAATTTTGATTGGGTGGGAAGAGAATATACAGCTTTCCACAACCTGTTACCTTGCAGAGATGTTAGACTTCAGTTCTCATAAGCTCCATGCAGCATGTATTCTCCAACATCCATATAGCACCATTTAGGAAGGCTACTTTTGAGTATCTTCAAGGTATGAGAGGCCTGATTAGTCTTTTGGAGGGTAAATAGTACATTGCCTTCTACAGTTGCAAGAAAAAGTATGTGAACCTTTTGGAATTTCATGGTTTTCTACATTAATTTGTCATAAAATGTGATCTGACCGTCATCTAAGTCAAGAGTATTGACAAATATAATGTGCCTAAAATAATAACACAAAAACAATTCTGATCCTTCATGTCTTTATTGAACATACTCATTCAACATTCAAAATGCTAGTGGAAAAAGTAAGTGAACCCTTGGAACCAATAACTGGTTGGACCTACCCCCCCCCCCCCGCCACTTGGCAGCAATAACCACAACCAGGCGCTTCCTGTAGCTGTGGATCAAACCTGCACATTGTTCAGGAGGGATTTTAGTCCATTCTTCCTGGCAGAACTGCTTTAGCTCTGTCATATTCTTTGGATGTCTCGTGTATGGCTCTCTTCAAGTCATTCCATAGCATCTCTATTGGGTTGAGGTCTGGGCTGTGACTTGGCTACTCCAAAAGGGGGATTTTGTTTTTCTGAAGCGATTCTGTTGTGGACTTGCTCCGGTGTTTTGGGTCATTGTCCTGTTGCATCACCCAACTTCTACAGAGTTTCAGCTGATGTACAGACATCTCACATTATCCTGAATAATTTTTTGATACACTTCAGAATTCATGTTCTCCTCAATGACTGCAAGCTGACCAAGCCCTGATGCAGCAAAGCAGGCCCAAATCATGATGTTTCCTCCACCATACTTTATGGTTGGGATGATGTTTTCATGATGATATGCAGTGCCCTTTTTACACCAGATGTAGTGCTGCGTGTTCTTTCCAAATAGTTCAGTCTTTGTTTCATCAGTCCACAAAACATTTTGCCAATGCCGCTGTGGAGTGTCAGTGTGCTCTTTCGCAAACTTCAGGCGTGCAGCAATGTTCTTTGTAGTAAGCAGCGGCTTCCTTCGTGGTGTCCTGCCATAGACACCCTGCTTGTTCAATGTTTTACGTACTGTAGACTCATGAACACAGAAGTTAGCCAGGTCCAATGATCCCTTCAAATCTTTGGCTGTCACTCGGGGTTGTTTCTTTACCTCATTGATGAGTCTTCGTTGTGCTCTTGGGGTCATTTTGACTGGGCGCCAACTTCTTGGTAGAGTAGCCACAGTCCCAAAGTGTCTCCATTTGTACATTGTTTGCCTAACTGTAGACTGGTGAATTTCTAAGGTCTTTGAAATCACTTTGTAACCCTTTCCAGCTTTATGTAAATCAACAATTCTTGATCATAGATCCTCTGAAAGCTCTTTTTGGCGAGGCATGGCTCACATAAGCGTATTCTTCTTGTGCGGAGCAAACTCAAAAAGTTTGAATGGTCTACGTAGCTCTAGTCCACACCTCCAAACTCATTTTCTTAACAAGACTCCAGGTATGCTAACACCTGACTCCAATTAGCTTTTTTGAAGTCAACTCAACGGTTCACATACTTTTTCCACTAGCACTATGAGGTTTTTATGGTTGTTCTCAATAAAGACATGAAGGATCAGAATTGTTTTTGTGTTATTATTTTAGGCACATATTTGTCCATACTCTTGACTTAGATGACGGTCAGATCACATTTTATGACAAATTAATGCAGAACACCATGAAATTCCAAAAGGTTCACAACTGTATATGTTGGGAGATTTATTTTTTTTACATTCCTAATACACATCAGAATTTTTCTATTTTTAGACATATTGAACTGCCAGGATGTTCAACAGATGCAGTAATGCCAGTGACTATGTTTTGTTTAAATTTGAATTGCCTCTTGGCTTTGGCTTCCATTTAACATTCCTAGAAATACACTAACAAAATATGCAGTGGATAAACAAAATACAATCTAATTTGCCCTCTATCATCACAAATTGTAACCCATGTATCTCATGTCTACATGGGGAGGAACAGATTTTAGTTCAGTCCTGACAAGACTGAATGGCTATGGCAGTTTGGGTCTCCGATGTCAGTGAAATTTTCTTAGATGGGGTTGCGCTTCCCCATTGAGACTGGTGCACAACTTGAATGTCCTTTGACTCATAACTACTGCTTAATGAGCAGGTGGCAGCTGTGGCCAGGAGGGCCTTTGTACAGGTTTGTCTTGTGCGGTAGTTTGCCCATTACTTGACCAGGAGTTGCTTCAGACAGTTATGCCCTAGTCACCTCACAACTGGTCTATTGCAATGCCTCTATTGGGGCTGCCCTTGAAGACCATCCGGAAGTTATAGCTGGTCTAAAATGTAGTAGTGCAAGCAGTAACAGGCACTTCATGTTATGCCCATGTGTTATTGCTGCTGCGTGAGCTGCATTGGCTGCCATTTGGCTTCCAGGAGCAATTCAAGATACTGGTCATCACCTATAAAGCCCTTCATGGCATAGGGTTATCTGGTTATCTACGGGATCACCTATCCCCAATCATTTCTGTCCACCTGAAGTGGGTGTGCTCCAGATCACCTCAATTAAATGTTGCCATCTTGTGGGACTGAGAAAGCATACCTTCTCTGTCATAGCCCCCGTCCTCTGGAATAGCATCCCCCCAGAGATATGTAAGGCACCTCCTCTCTTAGAGTTCTGGAAGCTCTTAGGACCTGGCTCTGTTCCCAGGCTTGGGGTTAGCAGAGCCCCTATTGTGGTTTTGATTGCTTTTTTCCCCCTCTGGGCTGTTATGCTCTGTTATGCTTTTAATTGTTTTTGAATGTTGTAAGCTGCCCAGAGTCTTCTGGAGTCAGGCTGCTATAATAAATCTAATAAATAATGATAATGATCCCTGAGAGAGAAGATCTAAATGGTGCCTTCCCCCAGTTGTGTTAAAAAAAAGACTAAATTAATTACTTCTATCCACAGCAAATTAAGTTGCTTTAACTTGTCTCACAATTGTGCCTTCTATGAGAAAAGTCAGTGAACATTAATTTTTCCATTTACTAAATCTTCTTTTGTTTTTGTAGTTCATGATCTATGCTGGCTATTTTGCTGCCATATCAGTATTGTTCCTGATAAGTGGCATGTACAGTATTATCAAGAATTTCTGGAGAAAGGAAAGAAGAAGAAATGACACTGTTACAGATAGTGTTTATAATGCATGAACTAATTTGATATCTGGTGGGGAAATCTATTTTTAAATATGATGGTTCATATTTATTCAACTGTTGTTACTTTAAAACTGTTACCTGAATTGTATTTGATTATATTTGTACTATATTAGTAGCATATGTTAGAAACAGAATACATCTGTCTTATATAAGTAAGAATGCTGTATTTAGCAAAACAGCTTCAATATGGCTTTCAAGGACAAAGTCTACATGGGGACAAATCTTCCTGTTTTTTCTTTAGCCAGACAAACCATAAAACTAATTGCTCATTACTTGACCAGGAGTCCTGCAGTGTTGGAATTGGCTCATGGAGTAATTAATTCTCCCCACCCCCTTCATCTTGATTGTTTTAGTCTTTTTATGTATATAGTCTTTTTATATAGTTTGATTTTTTAGCTAATTTCATGTGGATATTTATATTTTTAACTGTTTTGAGGTTTGATTTTAATTGTGAGACACCCAGAGTCACCCTCTGGGGGAGATTTAATAAATAGACAGAAATTTAATAAATAAAATTGGAAAGTGATGGTTTTTTTAAAGTGTAGCCTAGTCTGTGCTTTCACTGCTCTTAGTATGTTGGCTTTTAGGAGCCTAGAACTGTGAGGCACTGCGATAGAATTGCAGTCAGCAGCATCCTTTGAAACTAATTGCAGGATACTGCACAGGTTTGGTAGATGCACATTCATGAATAACAACTAGACCTTTCTGTATATGTACTCAAAACATTTTTCACACTATAGTGTGATTTTGGTATATTTAAAACATTTTAGTTCTCTTTTGCTGCCCCTATTGATTGTGTCTAAATAGATTTGATTTGCTGACTTCATGAAATGTCAGTGGTATATCTTAATTCACAGATGTTATGAGGCAATGGATAGCAGAAGCAGTAAACCTCCCATGGTTCAAATATGGGTTGTCACTTGGATAATTCTATTGGTCATATTAGGCTTTTCAGCTTCTCCAAAGAAACACTTAAATTCCTGTATTTATAATGTTGATACAGACTTTCACAATGTCTTAGAAAAAGAAATGGCAGCTATATCATTCTGCATTATCTGTTCAAATAATAGAAATGGCCTTGATTGCTGTTTCTGCCAATAATGATTGCATTTTTGAATTGTGGAACAAGTGGATGTGACAGCACTGGGTAGGAGATCATTATTTTGATTGTTTTCTGTGACTTAATAAATCCATAATCTGTATTTATTAAGATCTTCTGGGAACATTTGGGGTGATTCCTTGAGCCTTCTGGGACTTCCTGAGTAGACTGTAGATATTTCATAACTAGTAGGAAAAGTGCTGAAGAACTCAGACAGTTCTAATTATCCTTTTAACTTAAGGGAAGAAAGATTTTTAAAGCACTATTTCATTTATATATTTTTTTTTATTTTGGGAAAAAGAAAGAGGGCTGCTGAGATACTTGTTTTCTATTCCTTTCCTGTCCAGTTACTTTGTCTATATTCATTTCCTATGAATGAATAGCAAATCATAACATTGAATAAACCCATAAATAGCAGGATTAGCTTCAGGGTGCTGTTGTTAAAAATACTAGCCCTGGCCATGTGATGAGAAAGCTACATGTTCTGTGTGAAAAGTTACATCTTATTCAGCAGTGTGTACTTACCAATTAAAACTAATAGTGCCTTTTATATAAATATAGCAGAATTCAGGTAGTCCTTGGTTAATGACATCTTGTTCAGCAACCATTTGAAGTTACAACGATGCTGAATGAGTGGTGTTTATGACTGGTCCTCAAAGTTCTGACCATCCCAGCACCCCCGCAGTCACGTGATTGTGATCCAGGCGCTTGGCAACTGGCTTGCACTTAACAATGGTTGCAGCGTCCCATTTGCAACCTTCTCTGCTGGCTTCCCACAAGCAAAGTCAATAGGAAAGCTGGCAGTGAAGGTTGCAAGTCCCTCTTGTAAGTTGCCTGCCCTCCTGTGGCTTTTTCTTCTGAGGAGCCTGCACACCATCTTTCACCCCGCAGCAGCCACCCATGGCCCCACTGCACTCATGCTGTGCCACTTACCTGCCTGCCAGCCTGCTTGCAAGCTGCCTGAGACTTGCGACTTCCTGCTGGCTTCCCAGTTGACTTTGCTTGTGGGAAGCCAGCAGGAAGTCGCAAGGAGGTCCTCACTCAGTGACCTATGATCCTCGCTTAACAACAGCAAAGGAGATTGTTGGGATTGCCATTGTCAAGCAATACAATCACATGATGTTGCACTTTACAACTGCATTGCTTAGTGACAGAAATTCCAGTCCCAATTACTGTCATTAAGCAAGGACTACCTGTATATATGTCTAGTTGTTCCATGTGAATCATTTTCAGTAAGGAAGTGTTTTCCTATCAGAAAGTCATAATACGTGAGAAGGGCCATATTTATAAATTCTATTTGTAGTGGGACTGTTTAGGTGGTAGCAACTAACTGACCTAGGCTGATCTTGAAAAAGGTCCAGTATTGGATAGGAGGTACTGGAAAATCCCAAAACTGTAGCCTAGGCAAACATCCCAGAAAGCAGCAACAAGCTACTATATTTCTACATTGTTGCCAAAACTACATGGACATGTCCATGAAATCAATAGTTGAGCTCATTGGAGTCTTTATCATAATATAATATTATATTGAGCATGTAATACTTTCTCATCCAGTGCTATCTTTACCATATCAAATTCTGATGCAATACTTGGAGTATTACAGTTCCCAAAGTATGAGCATAAAAACTGGCGAACAACTGAAAGATTCAGTAAAACACTAACTGAATTACCCATTCTTGGTTAAAGGTTAAACCTACCACAATGTCATGCAACGCTCTTTATTTTTTGTGACAAATTCTACTTTGGAAGCCCATCTTATCAAAAAGTTCAGCAGATTTTGGACTACCTGGTACTAGTTGATAATTTAATTTATCCTAGATGTTTTCATGAGACCCCTTCCTTTCAGATCACATAAAGGCACTATTACCATTATCAGAGGAGTAAATAAGTTTTAGATCTTGTGAATACTTTCTAGACATGTATTAAAATGAAACATGAAACTACTTTTAGGAGGAAAAATTGGAAACCTGTATCTATCTACATGAAACATGTAGATATAAATTCTGAGCTAAATGTGACCATTGGCAATTACCTAGATGCAACTAAATGTAGGACAGTTTTGGGATTATGAAGGGGGGAAGGAGAAATTTAAGTCTCACCTTCTATGGTCCCAAAGGAAAGTGTAATTTTATTTAAATTTCAAGGAACGCCTTTGGAGGGCCAAGTTTTGTTGGCATCTAGAGAGAATCTTGTATATTCCCTTCATACAGCTCAATCTTCCCTTCAGCTGTTTATATAACCAACATACACAATTTAACTCCATTCAGTTAAAATTGTATGTACTTCAGCCTTTGTGTTTCTCCTCTTGATAACTCTGGAAGTTGGATAACTATGAAACCTAATTTATGTGAAGGATACTGTTAGTGGATGAAGATACCTTCCTTGTTTAAGGACTGTTTTCGTTCTCTCTCTCTTCCTCTCCCCCCCCCCCCACACACATATACACAATTGTGCCACACTAATCCAGTCCACTCAATTTAACTTTGGAAATGATTCCAGGTTTTTTTTTGTGTGTATTAATGTAATGATACTAGGGTAGAGTATTTTAAAGTCTAGAAAGGTTTCTCAAAGGAAAAATAGCATGAATGGCAAATACAAATATGTAGGTAGGAAAACTTATTTTCATCAAACTGTAAAACTATTTTTAAACAAATAAACATATTTTATAATCTTACAAGTTTGTTTTTCATTATTCATTTTTGCAACAATCATTCTAATATATATATCATTTAAAAATCATCCACATCTTTTACTCATTCAGAATGTTGCAGTTTTCCTCAAAACTTGTATCTGGTTCTTTAATTATCATCATGTATTAGACTATAGCATGCAACTATTACTGATATATGAACTCCAACTTTCATATGCAGCTATGTGGTCTAGATAACACTAATTCATACTTTTTAATATGCATTTTAGTCTTTTACTTCCTAGCATATATTGATCAGTTCCACTCCAGATCAGAGCAGTTTTATTTAAATCTCTTACATCCTTTCTCATAAGACTGATTTAAATGATCAGCCTGCCCCAATGCAAGTACAGGCCACTGACCATTTCTCAAGGCAGGAGTGCACAACAGCATTCTCTACCTTCCCCAGCCCACCAGAAAGGCAACTCATCTTTTTCTGCTATGCATCAAAAGCAGACTTTTCTGACCTATGTTGGCACAAGTGGTACTGTCTGGATCGCCTGCAGCAGGTGCTTCATTTCATAGGCAAACATCTCTATTCCAACTGGCTACTATGCATTGTAGCTGAAATACCCCCCTTCCTTCTAGTCATTAATAAAGAAGCAAGGGAATCTGCCAGTTGGAGGCTGTGGTAAACATGGTTAAGACCAGTGTTGTCCAAACTTGGCCACTTTAAGATGAGTGGACTTCAACTCCCAGAATTCCTCAGCCAGCATGGGTGGCTGGGAGTTGAAGTCCACTCATCTTAAAGTGGCCAAGTTTGGACAACACTGGTCTAGACAGAACATGAGGCTTTGATTGGCCACAGTGGAGGAAGGGGTTGAAATCTGGAAAGGGATCTCTTAAGTTGGCTCTATTTCCAGTCAATTTAGGAACAGGTCAGCAGTTTAAGGCTGCAGTACAGAAGAGTCCTAATTTTCACAGATGGATTGACTACCTTCCTTCCCTCCCCCCCGCCCCTTTTACTCTAATATTCCAAACTGAAATCTTCCTTGTACTATGGTTGTCACCAGACAGGCCCATAAATATTGACAGCTGCCTACCATGGTCAACTGAGGCTTTGACAAAATATTTTTATTAGTAAGAGGAGGTTGGACTAGGTTACCAATCTTAGCTGCAGATGCATCAAATGCAGCCATGCCTGCTAGATTTAAGGATCGTAACAATCAGTTTTGGCACATCTTGGCCAGTATGGCACAAGCAGAACCAAGCATGTTCACGCTATTATATGCCAGCCAGGATCTCTAATCTAGCTACGACCTTGCAAGCCAACATACTGTTGCCCAGAACTCATCAACTAAAAGATGTATGCAAACAATCCGACGGGTGCACTCAAGGGGGACACACTCAAGACACTCACTCAAGACACACACAAGTAAAATGTTATCTTGTCAAGTTACAACCTAATCTGTACCCCCTTTCCCCCCGCCATAAGCTTATTAACTCTTTCTTCGAACAAGTGCAAATTTAAACTACGTATGTCTAATAATAAATTTCCCGCCTACACGTCACTTCAACTATTTCCGTAACAACACCAGGCCTGCGTGGACGCCGTCATTTGTTCTATCGCGAGATTACCCTGCCTCCGGTTTCTATGGAGACGGGAAGCGTGGTGCGCGGCAGAAATGCCCCGTTTGATCCTTTACAGCCGCCGTCCTTCTCTACTTGGTGAGTGGTGGGGGAAACCTCGGAGACATGGCCGGACGCCGGTGGGTGCCGCAGTTACCATGACGACGCCATGGAGGGCGGGTCGCTGCTCAGCGCCGTTCGCAGGTGGAGATGAGAGGGAAGCTGCGACAGGGTTTGGAGAGCCGGCGCTTAGAGAGTGAAAGGGCCTGAGGGGCGGTTATGACGGGCAGTGCACGGTACCAGGGCAGGCTCTTACATGTGAAGAAAAAGCCCGACGAAACCTGGCTCGTTGGGAAGCGAAGGGTAGAAAGTTACTGACTCGATTGGAGTCGGCGTACTGTTCCCTGACCAAAAAAGACAGCAAGGTTTATTTAGTTACTTAATGAACTTGTATGAATATAAGTTTTTTTTCGGAGGGTGACAATTCTGAAGTCGGTGCTAAAGAGCGGGCGGGCGGGATAGGCGCGCAGTATGTGTCGCTCTCTCGGTAGTTCCGGCAGCTTGATCGTCGTCTCAGGACCAGAGGCATGCCGTTATTTCGGCGAGGACCAGAGGAGGTGGCGGTTGCCATGGCGACAGGTTAAAGGATTGGATTATTGCTTGGTCTCCTCCTCTCAGATGCTTAGCGAGTCTAAGCAGCATCAAGCCTTAATCTGCCAGTTATCCCCAGTCCGGACAGACGCTGCAGGCCTCGCATATTGCGTTGCTTTGGGCTGTATGACTGAATCCCAGAATTGGTTCGGTCTCCAGGAAAGCTTTATCGTTTGCCTTAACGTACCTGGCAAGCATGCACTGGAAAAATGTCGTTATACTGCCGGAATCATTACCATAAATGTGTTGCTTGATGCCCAAGAGCAATGGGTAGTGTTGATAAAAAGGAGTGGTGATAATTACAATACTGGTGATCTCATGACTTCTCCCTGGGCTCTTATTCTTTAAGAATGAAAGAACAGACACTTTTTTATCTAGTCAGGCAAGTCCTTCAATTTTATTTTGCTTTTATTTTCCTTCTTAATAGAAGACTTAGGTTGCAGTCCTCCCATACTAACACAAAAGTCAGTTTTATAGTAAATATGCTGCTACATGCTAGAATATCTTTCAATTAATTGTCAATTAATTAATCACTATGGGTAATTAATTATGTCTCTCACCTTTTGTTTTACCATATTCACCCTGCAAACAAATACTGTGTGCATGTGTGTATATGTGTGTGTGCACGCGCATGTATATAAAACATGCATTTCTCAAGAGTATACTGTACTCAGTGCATCTGATTAAGTGGACTACACATGGAAGTCAATGTGATAAAACCTTAATTAGTATTTAAGGTGCTAGAAGACTCTTTGATGTTTAGGACTGATCAAAGTACTTGTGTATAAAGTGAGGAAAATAGAAGACTGCAGAAAAAGTGGATAGTGAGAATCAAAAAAATTATTAGAATGTTATTGGAAGAGCTATAAGGTATAACTAAGGGAAAATCAAGAATATTTGTCCATATAGTCAACAAGACTAGAACTTGACTTGATCCCATCTATCTAATCTGTGTACAGTTAGACCTCATTTAGTGACTGCCTCATTTAGCAACCGTTTGCAGTTATGACGGTGATAAAAAACTAACTTTATGATCAATCCTTGCATTTATGATCTTTGCAGGTCTGTAAACCAAAGGAAAGCTGAAGTAAGACCATAAGCACAGTTGCAGTTTCATTTAAGGACTGAGTTGCCGGTCCCAATTGTGGTTGCTACACAAGAATTAACCGTATATATAGGTTGTCAAGTTAGTTAGCTATCACTTGCACTGTGTTGACAAAAATAGTATTCTAAAATGGCCATGTGTGCTTAATGCCTTTTATGCAATCTTAGAGGAATAGAAAAGGAGGGTTATGTAACATTATATTGGATCTATTAGCTGTCTTCCAATATTGTAATTATTCCTTTCTTCCAGTTGATCAGGATGATGTTCCCTCCCCATACCCCATTTAAAAGTGATCCCAAATATAAATTGACTGACATTTGAGGACCGTGCATTCCTCAAATAAATAGATATTTCACTCACTTCATTATACAGGTAGTCCCCAGGTTAAGAACGCCAGGGTTACAGACGATCCAGAGTTATGAACGGAGCCTATTGTAGCAAAATTTGAGCTAAATACACACTGATTTGAGTTAAATACACAATGGTTTGAGTTAATTACAGTAACTACTTATACAGTATTATACCATACTACTTATACAGTATTATACCATAATACTCTTCTAGCTTACATACAAATTCGATTTAAGGACAGTCCTTGGGAACGGAACTCATTCTTAAACTGGGGACTATCTGTACTATCTTAGAGTTCTGTGAAATCTAAGAATAGTAGAAATAAAGCTGTACTGTTTGAGCAAGATTACAATCCTGTATATACTTACTTTGGAATTTCTGTTGAACCTCTGAATAGATGTGCATAGCATAGTGCTGCTAATTTTGGTGATCGGATTAATGTGACATTTGTGCACCTAAATACTGTTAATAATACAGCTATGTATTTGTTACCTGGTTAGGGAAAGGCATTGCCTAGCCAGTTTGGATAATTGACAATAGAATGTTGATGTACAGTCAATCCTTTTTCATCATAATTGAAGTAAAAGTGAAGCAGTTCTGAATGGAGTTTATGATTAGCACAAACAGGAATTTAGGTAGTATTTCCTGTCTTATTTCCAGAACGTCTATGTAATGTTTCTTTTTTCAAATGTTCTAGCCATTTCTGATATATCCTTGTAAGTTCCTATCATGTTATCCCACTTAAGTTATAATGAGTACAGAAGAGTAAATTAGAAATGGGGACGTTTCCATAAGAGTCATACAAATAAAACTGTTGGTATTGCTCAGAAATGGTGGATAGAATATCAGACATGAACACTATGGTCCTGGTAGTCTTATTCCTTGTACAGAATTATTGTTTGGATAGAGATTTTCACGATAAACATAGTGGGGAAAAAGTTACATCTTTCTTTGTTAGTACAGTAATAAATCCATATAATGTTCAAATGAGCAAGTTAATTGTCAAAATCCTTGCATCAGCTTTCAACAATTTGGTGAGGGACAACTGAAGATAAGAGTTAGTGTTATTTATTTGTTATATTCTACCTTTTCTCCAGGAGCTCAAGCTGCCTTAATAGGAATCTTCTTTCATTATATCACTAGATTCTAGTGACTAGAACAATCACCCTGTAAGAAAGGTTTGATTGAGAGTCAATCAAACCTTTTCCCAAGCCTAGTCCAGAACCTTAATCCCTATTCAACATTAGTTCTCTAAACTTTTTGTTGTGGTGTTATTCTTGAGTGTTGTTTATATAGTGTTAATTGTATTGATCCTCAGTTACATTTTTAAATGTTTTATTGTTTTTAATGTATAACAAAAAAGAGAGCAATAACCAAAGCCAAAATTAAATGAACAACAACAAAAAAGGAAAATAATATTTTTTGTACAATGGGACTCAAGTATTACATAACAAATTAAACTTGACCAAATGGAATCAAATTGATTAGATTATCCAAGACATCAATAATAAAAAAAAAAGTTCAACTGTAGAAAATGTACAGATGTCTTCAATCCAGGGTTTTAAACTAGATACATTAGAATCCTTCCATTGGGGTAAAACATGCATGGTATGTCCAAAGTACTTCAAACTTTGATAGCTCCAAATTTGGGGGATATAATTTAATCACATTCACATCTTTAAGCCTATTTCTTTTTCCAAAACCCTGGTTACAACCTTATTAATATTAAATCAGAACAGTGTTAACATAGAACTTCCCAAACATAAGTCAATTTCTACATATTACACTTCCAACATATAGTGGTTGAAACCTTCTTATTCACCTTTGGGGGTGTCCAGCAAACACAAAAATATCGTTTGTTGAATTAATTGCAACCTGAGATCATGCTATAGGTATTTAATATTTTTAAGACTAACCCACTGATATCCCAATTCAATGTCCCAAATATCTTGCAGATTTTCTGTATTTATCTTAGTACAATACAACTTTTCAGTTAAAAATAATTGTAGGTTTAGGAACTTCCAAAACGTTTTCCAATAATATTACAAATTTAAAAACTTCAGACACTGCATCAGACCTGAATCATGATGATAAAAGATGTTTGAGTAGACTGTTTGTGTACATACTGTTTCTACTCAGCCAATGAGATCTATCAGAGAGAGCATGCTCTGGCTCCTTTCCATCAAACAGTTACTTCTTGTTGGACCCAGGAGACATGTCTACTCTGTGGCAGCGCCTACCCTGTGGGATAGCATCCCTCCAGAAATTGGGATGGCCCTGACTCTGTTAGTCTTTTATGAGGCTTTGAAGACCTGGTTGTTTCCCCAGATAGTTGGGCCAGGAGGTTAAGCAAGTTCTGCTGGTGATGATGTGGTTTGTATGGTTTGAGGTTTATTATTTTAACTTCAGGCGTCAGGTTATAAGCTGTTGTTGTTTTAATCCTTAAACACCACCAAGAGTTACTGTTATGAGACAGGTGGCCAAATAAATAAATTTATTCAGCAATTTTTGCAGATGCATTGAACTGTTTTATTTTTAGATAAATGATTTTAATGATTGCCTTTTATTTTTTATATATTCTTGTAGAGATTCTTTATACATTCATTTCTGTTATTCATTTGACAGCCTATCATATAAATGTTTAAATAAGATAATTGGACATAGCATTATCAAATAAGCATATACAATATAGTGAAGGAGAAACCAAGATATTATATGCAATCAGATGTGAGGAGAACCTAAATAGACTGCTGAAAGTTTATCATGTATAAGATGAATGAACTGGATAGGACTTGGATCCAACTTACTCTTAAAGACCCATGTTTTTAATGGGGCACTTCTGCAGCTGACTCCACTAATATGGTTTTCAGCAGCTAATTCATGGTAAGTGTAAACAGAAACACTTTGCCTGAGGCTTACAATATTTCATTTCAAGCTGGATGCACATCTAATGCTCTTGTCTAATACAACAAAAATCCATGTAGTTGAATTGTTCAATCATGTCCGATTCTTGGAGACTGCCTGGACAAGTCCCTTTTCAGTTTTTCAGAAGTGGTTTGACATTGCCTCCTTTCTAGGGCTGAGAGAAAGTGACTGGCCCAAGGTTACCAGCTGGCTAGTGATTGGCTAAAGTGCCTCTGAAAATGACTGCTGGGTGGTATCATGCACACTCAGATCAACTATATTTGTCCACATATTCAAAGTATTTGAATTTCTCCTCTGAATACTTGTGATAAAATATGTTAGGAAGGTACTGATTAGAAGAGGATGTTACTGTACCAGAAGTGGGTGTCATGCCAGTATTGTAATCTTCACTGATTCCCTGTTGTTATAGGATCTAGTTCAAAAAGCTGCTCTGCAATAATGTAGTCTTTTCAAAAGTAGATCACAATAGGTCTAGCCTATTGATCTCAAAAAGCCAACTCTCAGAACAGTTTACTATAGCAGTTGAATGGGAAACCACTGGGAAATCCCATAGCTATAGGCTAGGCTGGGATGTTTTTGTCTGTTTCTTTATCATTATCTGCCTGTTCTTCCTTTGGGAGATGTCTTAAATTCAGGATTGTCTTCATTTCAGGTAAATATAGTACTTTTTAATGCCCTTGCATTTCTGCTGCTATATTATATTGCTAAACAATTCTCTTGCCATGGACTTTTGTAAAGGTACTTGTGAAACTTGTTATAATTTAATTGCTTATAACTGATGTTTAATTTAGCTTTATTTATTTTATTTTATATTTTATGGCTTCTATTTTTTAATTTCCTGTTGCCTTAACATACACTTGTAGAAATAATGTGTTAGTGTTTTGAGATAATTAGGAGCAGGGACTTTGCTGAGTTACATTTATTGCCATTATTATTTATTGCATTACATTATAAATTGATAGATGCTATTTGTAATTTTATGTTTTCCAATTTTATAGTTTTATTTTAAGGAACATCCACAATGAGTGACAAAAAAGAATCCAGTGAATCTACAGATACAGGAGATACCACAGAAGGTGGTGATTATGAGGATGATTTTGAGAAAGACCTTGAGTGGCTAATTAATGAAGAAGAAAAAGAAATCTCTGATGATATACAGGTATTAAGAGAATAAAACATAATCTTGTACCAGTATAAAACAAATATATGTAATATACAGTAGATTGATTAGAAAAACTGCTAAACGTAGGATGAAATTCAAGTTTTTTATGATTAAATGCCAAGTGGCAGTAAGCTGTTCTGTGGCTTGATTCGCCCATCATATTCAGTCGTAAAGTGTTTTGCTTACTTTTGGTGTATTGTATGAATCTAACCACTCTAATTTATAAACTGGCTTACAACTTAGTTCAGTGGTGCACAATCTGAAGCCCCAGGATTGCATGAAGTCCCTTAAAGCGTTTGTGTGTCCACCAAAAATTGTTGCTAGATTATATAATTTTTTAATGTGACAAAGGGAGAATCATTAAATGTATAACTAGAGAAAATTCTGTTAACTATATTTGATTTCAATTAAATATAAATGAAATAAAATCAATTTTAGTTTTTGTCCTATATTTTGGAGTGCGGTGCACAGACTATCATTCAAAACCTTAGTGTAGTACTCAGTCAAAAAATTATGTATTCCCAGCTTAGCATAGTGTAAGAATACAATAAATTGTTATCCAATAAATCATGGTTAAACAAATCATGCCTTAAATAGTACGTGAACCAAGCCTGTGTATATTGCCTCCTACATTTTATATAAATAGGTATTACATTTTTTTCATAGAATCATGATGACAATGAAGAGGATTTTGAAACTAACACTGACAAAGACTTAGAGGATAGAATAAATCCTTCACAAGATTCTCTTGAACCTGAAGAAATACTGAAGGATGAGGAACGAAATTCTTCACAAGAGCCTCCTGAGCCTGAGGAAGCTCTAAATGATGCACCACAAAATGAAATACATTCTCTACTTGAATTTGATCCTAAGGTGTTGGAACCGGCATCTGATACAGATAGTGAAAGCTCCGGTCAGGAATCAAGGCTAGAAGACAAGGAGGAAGATGATGAAGATATAAAGCGTTATATCTTAGAAAAAATTGAAGAAGCCAACAGGCTTCTGTTGTGTCAGGAGCCTTTGGATGAAACAAAAGAAAGAAAACTAAAATTCAAGGATAATCTAGTAGAACTAGAAGTACCATCTCTGCAAAATACAGAAGCAGATAAAAATGATCCTTACAGAGAACAAAACATTGCAGGTAGGCTGTCTCAGTTGCGCATTTCTAATGAAACAGGACAGGAAGATATATCTCTTTCTATTAACGGTGGTACAGATGATGAGCACAAGGATGGCAAGATCCTAGTAGAAAGAGATGGGAAGTTTGAACTCTTGAGTATCCGTGACATTGAAAGTCAAGGCTTCTTTCCCCCACTAAGTGTTTCTTTCACTGACATTGAAACTCAACATATTTCTCCTAAGACTTCATACGCTAGTGCTTTTGGCGCAATCAGTATAACAAAAGAGGAGTCCTTCCTGCAAACCCCTGTAACATCTTGTTCTCCTTCCAGAGAACGATTTATTTTTATCCCTCAACCGCCACCTATTCGACCAAGCTCCGCCATCAATATTACAGGGAATATAGAAAAGGGAAAAAGCCCACGCAGGGTCCAGTCAGCAAAAGTGAGCATTGGTATAAGAAGTTCTACATACTGCTTATCACCCAGGCAAAAAGAGCTCCAAAAACAAGTAGAGCAAAGAAGAGAGAAAACAAGAAAAGAGGTGAGAATGTTAATGATGTGATTATTTCTGAAAAATCTACGACCATGATATGAAGGCAGAGAACATCCTTCATATCTATTCATTCTGCAAATAATATTCAGAGTATAGGTTTTGTATATGGGGATTCTGTTTAGCTGTATGCTCTTTTAAGCAGTCATTTTTGTTTGAAATATCCTTTTTAAAAACCTCTTACCTCTTACAGGAGTGACTTGATAATAAACTTTAAAATAAATCCTACTGGTCCATATCTTAAACTTAGTATGTCTGTTTCATCTTTTAAAACATTGCTAATACAATTCCCTTTTTAGAGCTGTGTCCAGAGGTCACCTGCCCTTGTTGGCTTTGTTCACGTTATGCAATGATGATTTACTTAGTTTACCTCAATTACCTTGATTTGCACAATACACTGAACCATAAATTAACAACATGAACTGGATTTATGCAACCATGTATGCTATGATTTGGTTGTTTGATTCAAGTATTGTATGAACACAATCTTTGATCTGTGTTTATTTTATTTATTTATGCTGCCCATCTCCCCCCCAAATGCAGTGTTGTAGTTACAAAAGCAGAAATAGTTTGGGGGAGGAGGGAAGTTCTTTGTAATGAAACACCAAGTAACATGAGGCTTCACTGCAATTGTCACTACTTTTGAGATTCTACTGTTGTTTCCCATCATGACACTATGTCTGGACAAAAAATTGGATCACATCTAATCAGCATCCCTTTGTCTCCTGATCCTGTGGAGAATCTTAGAATGAGAAAGCATGTGATTTTTGGCAATTCCTACTCCTTACAACCTTTGTTGCCTCTCTTCCTTTATTTTCAGTGTCCCTCAACCTTTCAGAGAACATTGGGATGGGGGATATCTTGTGGAAGAACAGCTGGAAATCACATCCTTTTTGCCTAGGCTGGATCAAAATCAAAATATGAAACTCTGTGATTGAAAGCAACTATTTGACCAACTTCTTTTACAGCTTCCATTATGATGGTTTATAATCTTTTGAATTTTGAATGGGATTTTTCAAAAATTGTCATTATTTGTTAATGTTTTAATGCAAGGAAGAAATACAGAAAAGGATGCTGGAGGACTACAAAAAGAGAGAGAATGACCGAGTCTTCCAGGCTTGGCTGCAAAAGAAAAAAGAACAAATGCAGCAGGAGAAAAGAGTCCAGCGTGCAAAAGAAATGGAGAACTTAAACAGCAGAGTAAGATGACGTTTCCATTGTTCTTCTGTGGTTGGTTCAGTTTTAAAAGTTTAAACTTAAGTTTTCTTGATGAGGATGGATAGAATTCAGCCTTTTATTTCCAGATGCAAGTATTTGTATGTTAAGGACAAATCTAGGATCACTTACAGATAATATAACGAACAGCTATTTAGAAGCCAAATTGGCATGCTGTTAAACGTCACTGAAGTTCCTTTTGTTGCAATGTATTGTTTGTGTGCATATCTCCCCACTTCCCCCCAAATTTATCCTAAGCAACAGCTGCAAAATTTCATTGTCTAGATGCATATTCCTTGGCTTATCTGCCAGAAAATGCCTAGAGTTTGCCACTTCATTATAAAAGAATGGAATGTTAGATTTTATAGATGAATAAATAAAATGCTTCATGCTAATGTTTTGAAAATAACATTGGGTTATATAAACTGGGTTATATAAAGTACTTAAAAATTTGTGAACTCTTCTGAATTTTCAATATTTCTACATAAATATGACCTAAAATGTGATTTGTTCTTCATACAAGTCCTAAAAATAGATAAACAGAACCCAATTAAACAAATTAGTCAAAAACATTATACTTGTTCATTGATTTGTTGAGGAAAATTATCAAAAGCTATACATTTGTGTGTGGCAAAACTATGTGAATCCCTAGGATTTTCAGTTCATTTGAAGGGGAAGTTAGAGTCAGGTGTTTCAATCAATGGGATGATAATCAGGTGTAAGTGTGGGAGGTCACACCTTATTTAAAGAACAAAATGCTGGGTATTCACTATCAAAGTCTGATCTTCATAACATATGTATGTGGGAGTGTGTCAGGGCTTGAACAAAGGAGATTTCTGAGGACTTCCGAAAAGCAGTTGTTGATGCTCACCAGGCTGGAAAAGGTTACAAAACTATTTCCAGAATTTGGACTCCACCACACTCAGGTCAGAAATGGTTGACCAATCAAGATCACACCAAGAGCAAGGCATGTAATAATCCAGGTCTCAAAGAAGCCCAGGGTAATGGCTAAGAAACTAAAGACCTTACTTGCATTGGCAAATATCATTGTACATGAGACCACCATCAGGAGAACAATGGTTTACATGGCAGGATTGCAAGAAGAAAGCCAGTACAGGTAGTCCTTGCTTAATGTCAATTGGGACTGGAATTTAGGTTGTTAAGTGGCTCCCCATTGATTTTGCTTGCCAGAAGCTGGCTGGGAAGATTGCAAATTGTGATCATGTGATCCCAGGATGCTGCAACTGTCGTAAGTGCGAGTTGGTTGCCAAGTGCCTGGATTGTGATCACGTGACCGTGGGGGCATTGCAACGGTCGTAATTTCGGTCACCAGTCATAAATCACTTCTTTAGTGCTGTTGTAACTTTGAACAGTTGCTAAACAAATGGTCATTAAATGAGGACTACCTGTGCTCTCCAAAAAGAACATTGCTACCCCTCTACAGTTTGCGAAAGACCATGTTAGGCCTTATCCCATCTGTGAAACATGGTGGTGACTGTATCATGGTTTGGGTCTGTTTTGCTGCCTTTGGACCAGGATGGCTTGCCAACATTGATGGAACTATAAATTCTGAATTGTACCAGCAAATTCTACAGGAAAATGTCAGGGTACTGTCTGTGAACAGAAGCTCAAGATAAAGTGGGTAATGCAGCAAGATAATGACCCCAAATACACAAGTTGTACAACCAAAGAATGGTTAATGCAGAAGGAAGTTAATGTTTTGGAATGGCCAAATCAAAGTCCTGACCTTAATCCTATAGAAATATTGTGGAAGGACCTGAAGGGGGCAGTTAGCATGAAGAAGCCCATCAACATCCAAGCTGAAGCTGTTCTGTAAAAAGGAATGGGCGAAAACTCCTTCAAGCCGATGTGCAGGATTGACTGACAGATATCGGAAACGTTTAGTCGCAGTTATTGCTGCCCAAGGGGGCACACCAGTTACTAAAAGTAAACGTTCACATACTTTTGCCACACAAATATGTAGCTTTGGATCATTTTCCTCAATAAATCAATGAATAAGTATAATGTTCTTGACTCATTTGTTTAATTGGTTTCTCTTTATCTAGTTTTAGAACTTGAATGGATCTAGAATCCATGATCTAGAACAGATCATGTTTTAGGTCAAATTTATGTAGAAATATTGAAAATTCAAAAAAGGTCCACAGACATTTAAGCACCACTGTAGGTGCATCAATTACTTAATCAAAACAATTTAAAAAATAATACTGCTAATTACAAGAATTAAGTTAAGATGCCTCTGAACACATGCAGATGGCTTGTTTTCTACCCAATGTATTACTTGTACTGAATATGGAATAACAACTGAGATGGGATTGTTAGTCTGAATTATTTTCAGGTTGTGCTTATGACCTAATCTCTTCCCTTTCCCACTTTTCTGATATAAGAATCAGTATATATTTTCCTAATTTTGAAAACAAATAATTTAAAAAAAATTTTTAAATAGGAGAGTAGAAATCCAGAAGAAGCTTTCAAATCGTGGCTTAAAAGAAAGCAGCAGGAACAGATTAAAGAAAAACAGATACAAACCCTGAAAGAGCAAGAAGAAGGCATGTTCTTCCTTCCAAGAACCACTGAAAACGACAAAGCTTATAAACAGTAAGTAGTTTTGCTTTTCATTTTAGGAACCAATGCAATATCATTAGTTTAACAAAATTTGGATTTTTTTTCCTCCAGGAAACAGATGAATTTTGGTCCCCATCGTATTCTCTCTTCAGGATGTGTTCTCCTGAAACTGTGTATTTTTCTTACTACATTTTGGGTCAAGCAAGAGAAAAACACATCCACACTACATGAAATAATACTATAGCATGAAAAGTTAGATCAGTTTTAGAAACTATATTTTTCTTTAACACACTATCATGTATTATGTGTATGTTAGTATTATGTGACTAAAGATTAGTCATCTCTTCCTTTTCTCTTATATTACATTAAAATATTAAATGTTCAAATGTGTTGTTTCTACAACTGATCTGCTTTAAAGTGAAGGTGGTGATTAAATGAGGGATTTGATTCAACACCAAATAACCTTACACCCTGGCCAGTAACAATATTGAAACCTGGTTATTGCTTGATGAAAAGAGTTTCAGATGCTTTACTTCAGCAGTTTAATCTTTTACCAAAACTCTTATGCTTACTATATTTCTATGTAAGATAGAGCATGATAATATATATCATAATATTAATGAGCAACAAGTTCACTCACATCAAAAGATTCAAAATACTTACTGGTTTCAACATTACAAACTACAGGTCCTCAACTTATGACCATTTAGTCATAACTTTGAATTATGACAGTGCTGAAAAAATGGATTTCTGGTCCCTGAAATTAAGCCATTGCAGCGCCTCCATGGTCATATGATCAAAATTCAGGCGCTTGGCAGCTAACCTGCACTTAAACTGCAAGGGCGCTTCAGCTCCCCCGGCCCTCCTATCTTCCCCATCTTTGCCCTCTTGGGTGCCCTACACTCTGTCACATACCCTTGCTTCTCCACACCACTGCTGCCCCCCCCGACCTTCACTGTTTTCCTCCTGCTGCTGGACTGGGATCCAGGCACTGGGTGAGGTGCTCTTGCAAAGCCTTGCCCCCGGAAGCGTGCTTCCAGGGACAAGGTTTTGCAGGAGGTGCTTCCAGGTGAAGCTTTGCAGGAGGCCTTTTTGCTGCACACTCTGCAGCTTACGTTGGAAGTTGCTGGCCATTTGTGAGGCTTTGCAGGAGGAATTTCCAAGGGCCAGGCTTTCCAGGGAGGGGCATCCCAGGGCTGCACCCTCACCCAGTGCCTGGATCCTGGGCCAGCAGCAGGAGGAAGAAGATGGTGAAGGTCGGTTGGGGTAGCGGAGCACAGGGCGGCAGGGGCCTTGGAGTACGGGGAGGTGAGGGCAGCTGGAACTGGGGCAGCTGGGGCTTTCCAGGGTGTGGTGGCTTTGCAGAAGTCCCTTTGCGGCATGTGGCGGGGCTGGGGCTGGTCTTTGCTCTGTGACTCTGCAGCTTTTTGCAGCCCCAGAATCGCTGTGCACCAGGAAGCCCCTAAGCCACAACATATTCTTTCCCTGGGCTTCCTGAGCTTGCACTACACCGCAGCACCCCCCTCCCCGACTAGGGTGTGGCTGTGCTGGTCCTCCCAGGCCTCCCCCATGGCACCCCATTCTCCTTACCTGGGATTCCACCTCTTCCTGCTTAACATCTTGGAGTTACGATGGCAACAGGGATTGCTGGGATTCCCATTGCTAAGCAATGCAATCACGTGACATCTCACTTTACAATCACATCACTTAGCGATGGAAATTCCAGTCCCAATTGTGGTCATAAATTGAGGATTACTTGTATAATCCCAATCACAGGCGATTGTCTAATAAACCTTTTAATGATGCATTCTGTTCCAGAATGTATCATTTTGTTAAGGATAAATTATCTGTTTCTACTACCCAAACAAACAGCAAAAAGTGATGTCAGTTAATAAGTTTTAAACACTATTTCGTTTCTCTCTAGATGGCTAAGGAGGAAGAGACGTGAGAAGCGAGAAGAGCAACTAGTTGCTAGAGAACGATCAAAACAGTTTAGGCAGGAAGCCAGAAGAGCAAAACAAATAGAAAATATTCTGTGTTCAATTTCTGAACCAAAGTCCCTTCGCTTTACAGATCAGTACAGCTGAGATTTAGAGACACTGGGTGCCTGTCTTCCAGAATATCTTGTATAGCTTGAGATTGCCTGTTGGAGGTAGTTTCTCTTCTGGAATGTTTAGTAGTCCTTCAATAATGGCTTAATTTTCTCTGTCTTAGTAATTTTTCCCTATCTTAAACTTGGAATAATTATCTATTTGTGAATAGATTGGGATGGCCTTCTCAGTTCTATAAAACATATGGAAAACAATAAATACTCCTCCTGTAACCAGAGTGTATTTTTTAAAAAATAGTTTATCTTCAGAGTTATCATTTTCATACCCAGCATTTGATTAAAAACTCTACAACAGTCACAGCTGATGCCAAAACAATAGAGCACTTTATTTATGTATGTACCAATGTTTACTGTTCACTCAGGCAGCTAAGCTATTTTAAAGTTTTATTTAATGAAACTTCTATTTTTCTGTTTTATGGGGAAGAATGGGCTTATCACACATTCAGCAGTAGTTACCAATGACATTCAAATAGCCTCCATTTTTCAGAAGCACTTTCTACTTATTTTGAAGCAGAAATCACAATATTTGCACTGCTTTGAAATTTATCAGCATATCCACATTGTAAAATAAAAGTGTTAGAAAATAAATCTGTTGTTTCAACTTCTTCCCCAATATAAATTTGGGGAAGAAGTTGAAATGGGACATTGCTATCATATAGCATATATTTTTTATGCTGTTCTCTCTCTCATTCAGATATATGTAAGATAGCACCTATTTTTATATTGTTTCCTTTCACTCACTCTCTCTCACATACACCAACATATATAGTTATAGATATACAGTGGTACCTCTAGTTACGAACTTAATCCGTTCCGTGACTCTGGTTGCAACTCAAGTTGGTCTCAAGTCGAGGTAAAGTTTCCCATAAGGTTCAATGTAAATACGGTTAATCCGTTCTGCCCTCCAAATTTGGTCACACCACAAGGCAAATTTCCCCATAAGGTTCAATGTAAATACGGCTAAACAGTTCTGAAACATATGCATTTTATTTTTAAACCTCAAAAAGCTTCCAAACGGCACAAAAACCTTCCAAACGCCACAAAACACACCACAAGCCTCACCGAATGTCTCCTTGCTACCGTGATCTCGCCCACAGGAAGCTGCGACCATGTGGCAGCAGGGAAAATGGCCACGGATCCAGTTCGTAAGTAGAGGCGGAGTTCGCAAGTAGAGGTAAATTTCTGGGGCCGGAGCTGGTCGTATCTTGAAAAATTTGTAAGGAGGAGCGTTCGTAACTAGAGGTACCACTGTATAACAGAGAACCTATTTTTGTACTATTCTTTCATTCATGTGTGTGTGTGTGGTAAGAGGTTTATATAACATGGTTGGGTTAATGAGTCAGACAGGTGTTGCAGGACTTGTTTTTCAAGAACAGAATAGAATAATCATATACAACAACATTCTTCTAGATACTGGCTGAAACAAAAATAGGCTTAAGGTTTTCATAGATACTGTGTCACAGCATTATTTGGAAGTCCTTTTGTAAAAAAATAGGTTATTTGCTGTCTTATTGAGAAATTGTAAATTATAGCCCCAACCCACTCCATCCTCAAGACAGATTTACAAACAAAGCTTTTTTTAAAAAAAATTGATGACAGCATCTTCTTACTATTACCAAATTTAAAAATGAGAGAAAAGAGATAAAAGTAGAAGAGTGGTCCAACCACATTTAATAGCACCACTAAAAGCTTGTCACAAAATCCCTCAGGAATACTCATTTCAAGTTTGTTAAAAGCCCTTTCTGTAGAAAAGGTGAACTGAGAAGCACCTCTCCAGTAGTTTGCACATAAATGCTGTTGCTACTCTTTGACATAAATTTTGTGTGACTTGTATATAAATACCTATTGCACTTTAGAATTCATTTAATTTCAGCAAGTCAACTCCAGCACTTGAGATCTTTAAGCACAGTTTCCACCTAAATAAACATTTTGAGTTTTCCTTAAAGTATGCATTTTCACCTGCCCATGTAACAGCTACTATAACACTGGAAATAAACTGTAGAAAATACTTGTGCACTACCCCCACCATAATTCTAAAATAAAATAGTTCACATAATAGAAATCAGCATCTGCATATTTTCAGGGAAGTGAATATTTTGACATTCATGGGACACTTGTAATACTCCCAGGTTTTTCCTTAAAGAAGAAAAATTGGTATGCAAATTCTATCAAAGATCTGTGTACAGTATGGAACATATTGTTCTAATACATTCTTAATTGGCCTTGAAGAACAATTTACATTGCATTAGAAATCCAATTTGCCACAAAGAAGAATTTGAGAGCAGAATATTAAAGCCCTGAAAGCTTTACGAAAAATATATTTCTAGCACAAACATCCAATCCTCACTGGATAAAAGTACAGAAAATAAATGCACACAGAGATTGTATGCTTTTTCAGAATCAAAAGCCATTGCTATTAAACAGAATTTTTTTTAAAGAACAAGTAATTCTCCCTGGCAGTGATCACAACAGTTGAAAGTTATGTTCTCATATCTAGTGTAGGGGTGAAACCGTCCAATATTTTTCTTTGGGGAAAGAAAAGATGCTGTTGAAGCCTCGGAAAAAGGAAGTTCTGATACCTCTGTACATGTACCAGAATCCAGCATTCTTAATACCTGGAAAACAATAATAGCAATGAATGTTTTGGAACAGTGTCTTTCAATCAAGCAAGCAATCAATCAATCCATGCTGTGCCTTTCCATCCAAAAGAAAACCACAGTGGTTTCCATTAGTAAAAATATTTAAAACATATTTAAAACAATCTGAAATATCTGGATAAAGGGGTAGTTCATTTTCTAAAGTTAAGGTGGCCAAGTTCAATTCCCATGCAAGAGAAAGGTCTCTTGCAGTAGTCCCCAAGTTACAGATGACCCATAGTTAAGAATGGAGCCTACTGAAGCAAAATTTGAGTTAAATACATAGTGATTCGAGTTAAATACACAATGGTTCAAGTTCATTACACAATATTACTTATACAGTATTATACAATAATATTGTTCCAGCTTACATACAAATTTGATCTAAGGACAGACCTTGGGAATGGAACTTGTTCTTAAACTGGGGACTACCTGTATTTCCAAATGACTTTTTAGAATCACAGTGGCATCTCTACAAGATTATTTTATTCTGTACAGGATAAAGAGTTTGCTTCTTAAAGCTGTTTATTATCTTAAAAATTAAAACCAGCTCTTTGAATTGTGACCAGAAAGCAATTAGCATATTATTCTAGTTTCACATATCATCACCTAGCTGCCACAATTTACACCAATTGAACTTTGCACACACTCTTCTGTATTAACTGAACAATAATATGGGAAATGCAAAGATTATTATAATTCAGATACCATTAGTTGGAAATGATTGGATCTGACACAAAAGGCATAATTGTGTTCCTTTTACTACTGTAATCTGGAGAACAAGCAGGAATCTAATCTTGTCTGCCCAGCACACGTTGAACAATAAATTCCAGCTCAGATTTTCTATTAGCCTCCAATCTAGGCCATGGTTCAGACTATGTTCAAGGAAAAACTTCCTCAGGTCTTTCTATCAGCAATAGAAAGAAGTGGGCCACAAAAGAGGTGTAGCTCCAGGGATCAACTGCCAACTTACTCTAATCACCTCTGGATTTGTATCTTGTCTTGCAAACAAATAGTAGAAAACATATTTATATTGCCATGCAATATAGTAGAATATATTCTGAAAAGTACTTAACAAATAGAGAGTAGAATCTATCCATTGACTGAAAACTACATTGAGTTCAACAGGGACTCTACATGTAATAAAGCAAGCTTGGTGTAAACAAAAACATATACAGTATTTTACAACAAAAGTTAAGGTGCATAAATAAATATGATTACATCTGTGGGAGACAGATAAAAAACCAACAATTTTAACCTGCCCACTCCCAGGCTCAGGCTCAGATGCACCTCCTTTAGCTTAACTGGCTGTACAGGGACCATTGTCCATTATTCAGTAAACAGATGGTCCTAATAAGTTGAGAAATACATTTTTATATTCAAAGTATGAGAATGCTAATAGGCCAGAGTTCAAGGCTCATTAAATCATAACATTTGTTATAATACAATAAAAATAAACTGCTTCATGTTTCTAGAAAGTAAACTTAATGCCCAACAGAAAGTCACGCTACTGTATAAAATATTTTTACCATTTCAGCCATTTTCTCAGCAGGGGTGTTGCAGCGTTCTGTGGATGAAGAGCCATTTTTTGGACTGTTAGCGCTATTGGAGTTTCCAAGTAGATGTGAAGTTACTGCTCTAGCAAGTTTATGATTTACAGCAGCTAATTCTGCCGTACTATGAGGATGCGCACTAGGATAGTATGTCTGCTGCCTTCCCCACTGTAGAGAAACCAGGAGCTCCTCTAATAATCTGCATTGGAAATAAATCAGTTTCAATTACAAATATTATAGACCATGAGAAGATTTGGTGGCTACATAAATAACAGGATGAACAGTCAAGAAGAAGGAAGGATAAAAAGAAAGGGGTGTTAAATTATTCAAGAACAAAAATTGCTATTTACAGTTTTGCTGGTGATGCAAGGAGATAGTCTATGTAGCTTCTGGTTAAGATTTTCGATAGAAAAAATAGTGTGAAGATGAATTATCAAACCTTTATGGTACTTGTGTAACAGGGGAGACCACAATAGGAAGGGCAGAAAAAACTCAGACCAACTGTAGATTATTCCAAAAGAGGTAAAAATAATTGGGGAAAAAAAGATGTTGATTTCCCTTTGCATAGGTAGCCCTTCAGTTCACATCAGCCATGTGGGATAGAAATTTCACCCAGGGAATATGGACAGACCTATTACCTATTACCAATTCCTGTCATCCACATAGAATAAAGTTTCTTACTTATGGATAATTCTGACAACAAAATGTAAGATAAGCAGACCATAGAACAAAAACTTAAGCTTGCTAGGCAAGCACCTAATAACTAGGTATGGTAGACTCTGTCAATCAATTGCCACAGAGAATGAGTTTTGTCATTTTAGGGCAACGCTCATTGTTTTCAATTTTTTTCTGTATTCATCTCTCATTCTCTCTATATAATGCATACATATAGGTGAAACTTGAAAAATTAGAATATCGTGCAAATGTTCATTTATGTCAGTAAGGCAACTCAAAAGGTGAAACCAATATATGAGATAGACGCATTACATGCAAAGCAAGATATGTCAAGCCTTACTTTGGTATAATTGTGATGATTATGGTGTACAGCTTATGAAAACCCCAAATTCACAATCTCAGAAAATTAGAATATTACATGACATCAATAACACAAGGATTGGAAATAGAACAATATAGGACCTCTGCAAAGTATAAGCATGCATATGTACTCAGTACTTGGTTTGGGCCCCTTTTGCAGCAATGACTGCCGCAATGCGGTGTGGCATGGATGCTATCAGCCTGTGGCACTGCTGAGGTGTTATGGAAGACCAGGATGCTTCAATAGCGGCCTTCAGCTCCGCTGCATTGTTCGGTCTCATGTCCCTCATCTTTCTCTTGGCAATGCCCCATAGATTCTCTATGGGGTTCACGTCAGGCGAGTTTGCTGGCCAATCAAGCACAGTAATCCCATGGTCATTGAACCAGGTTTTGGTACTTTTGGCAGAGTGGGCAGGTGCAAAATCCTGCTGGAAAATGAAGTCAGCATCCCCATAAAGCTCGTCTGCGGAAGGAAGCATGAAGTGCTCCAAAATCTCCTGGTAGATGGCTGCATTGACCCTGGACTTAATGAAGCACAGTGGACCAACACCAGCAGATGACATGGCTCCCCAAATCAACACAGACTGTGGAAACTTCATACTGGACTTCAAGCATCGTGCATTGTGTGCCTCTCCATTTTTCCTCCAGACTCTGGGTCCTTGGTTCCCAAATGAGATGCAAAAGTTTCTCTCATCAGAAAAGAGGACTTTGGACCACTGGGCAACAGACCAGTTCTTTTTTTCTGTAGCCCAGATAAGACGCTTCTGACGTTTGTTGTTCAGGAGCGGCTTGACAAGAGGAATACGACATTTGAAGCCCATGTCCAGGATCTGTCTGTGTGTGGTGGATCTTGATGCACTAACTCCAGCCTCAGTCCACTCCTTGTGAAAGTCCCCAACACTTTTGAATGGCCTTTTCCTGACAATCCTCTCCAGGCTGCGGTCATCCCTGCTGCTTGTGCACCTTTTTCTACCACACTTTTCCCTTCCACATAACCTTCTATTGATGTGCTTTGATACAGCACTTTGGGAACATCCAACTTCTTTTGCAATTACCTTTTGGGGCTTTCCCTTCTTATGAAGGGTGTCAATGATGGTTTTCTCCACAATTGTCAGGTCAGCAGTCTTTCCCATGATTGTGATTCCTACTGAACCAGCCTGAGAGACCATTTAAAGGCTCAGGAACCTTTTGCAGGTGTTATGGATTCATTAGCTGATTAGAGTGGGACACTTTGAGCCTAGAATATTGAACCTTTTCACACTATTCTAATTTTCTGAGATTGTGAATTTGGGGTTTTCATAAGCTGTACGCCATAATCATCACAATTATACCAAAGTAAGGCTTGACGTATCTCGCTTTGCATGTAATGCGTCTATCTCATATATTGGTTTCACCTTTTGAGTTGCCTTACTGACATAAATGAACATTTGCACAATATTCTAATTTTTCGAGTTTCACCTGTACATACAATATGTACACATGTGTATATATAAGAGCTGTCAATGGAGAACAGCTCTTCATATATTTGATCATTTTGATGCAATTATTTCCTAATTGCATGTTATTGTTTTCACTGTTCAAAAAGTATTTTGACCCTGGTAATATTTGCCCATATTTTGCCCAGAGAACTCTGATTACATTGTGAATTAGAAGTAAATCTGTAAATAAAGCAGGCTATAATTGATTAAGACTTATGCAACAATAAACATACAGGTATAAGAGTCTGCTGTTATTTCTAAATATCAATGATTCAGAGGTGCTAAGTAAAATGGCTAAAGTGGGATTTGAAGCAATGGCTTTCAGAGATTGAAAACAACACATATATTCATACTTTTGTGCAGCAATCATTTCTTGGCGAAACTGATCACGTTCACTTAAGAGATCCTGAATTGCGCTTTGTGCATCTCTGGCCTGACGCTGGAGAACTGCTCTGGAGTTAGTCAACTCATCAGACATGACTCTGCAGAAGAAATTTCAGATATGTCCTTGTCAGATAAAGCAGATTCATCTACTTAATATTGTGGCTCCTACTATACAACAGCAGTTAATTCAATGGTTGCATTTTCATGCTGCAATCTGAACTGACATATAAATAATTTGGATTAAAAGGGATAATACATCTTGACCAAACACATTTGATATGAAGTACAAGGTTTTTGTACTTTTTCTCCAGAAGGAGTAGCTATTGTAATATTATGACTGAAATAATCCTGTAAGATATATTACTCTGAAGGATGGCATTCCAATACCATGCAGTTAGCTTGTTTGCTAAACTGAGATTTGAATCATTACTTTAAACCAGTTCAGACAAGGTATCAGTTACATCATAGTAGCTTTCCCAATTCACAACTTGTACTAAAACCAACTGCCCTTTCTTTTGCAGTAATTTAGCAATGTGTAAAATATCAATGAAGTAAATGGATATTTGCTGGGCAAACTTCTAAACTGGTAAGTAGATTACTTATAAAGGTTTTTTTTAAAGAGATATACTACCAAATCTTCATTTGGTATTCTCTAGATGGCATACAAATATTCATAAATATCAAAATTATTAAATCTTGATTAAAATCTCTAAAAAATTATTGCAAACTGTAAAAGGCTTGAGGAAATGAAACATTTGAAGCCTCAGGTACAGTGTTTCAGTTTACACTAACCATGAATTAGCTGCTGAAAAGCATACTGGAGTAAGCTACAGAGGTGCCCCATTAAAACGTTAGAATATGAGCATGTAAGAGTAATTTGGATCCAGAGTGAGGGTCAGAAAACTACTCAGTTTTGTATCTCAGAGTGAGGGTCAGAAAACTACTCAGGTTTGCACTACTACTTAAACAAAGGTGTGTTGTGACACCTCCTGGAAGGACCAATCATGCTGCTTCATTCTGGGCCAACTGTCATTGTCTTCAAGAAGCACTCCACAAACAGCAATGTAGTAATCCAGCCTCAAGGTTATCTACCCAGATGTTACCAATGTCAGGTCTCTCTCCTCCAGGAATAGGCACAACTGGTTTATCAACCAAGGCTGATAAAAGTTTTCCCTGCTACTGATGTGCACCTTTTGTCAAAGCTGGATTCAGAAGCATTCCCAAGCTGGAAACCTGATTTTTAAGGGGAAGCATGACCCCATCTAGAGCAAGCATGTCTGTTAAACTTTAAATCCTGGTATCCTGAATCAACAACTCTGATGGAGAAAAGGTATTTCTGTGCTTATGGTTGCTTAGTAGATGTACATTTACTTATCAAGATGACCTTTAAAAAGCAGCATTATTAACAGTACCTGCTGGCTAGGAATTTGCTCCGCCAAACATCACATTGTATAGACATCCGTTCTAACTGCTCAGACAGCTGAGACACATTCCGCCCAAGGGTTTCATTTTCAAGAATCAGTTGATTTTTTTCACGCGCCATACGCTCAAAATGATATTGCAGGTCATCTCCAACAGAAGCAACAAGTAACTTTTTCAACTCCCGATTGACCTAAGATAAGAAATGATTTCAATATGCATTGAGTTGATTAACCTACTGTTGTTAAAGTACTGGGTATAAAGAAAGATGCATGCTGGCCTTGTTCTGTCTCGGTAGATAGATGCAGTAATTAATTACAGCATATATTAAAAGTTGACTGCTGTGCATTTCAAAATATGATGAACAGACTCCAAAGAAGCTGTTAATGTTTGTGTTCCTGTAGACTGGCTGCATAAACAACAGATTTACTTATGTCTTAATAAAAAGAAGGGGAAAAAAAGACAGGATTTCATAGAATGCAGCTTTAACAGGCTGAAAATAATAGTTTTCATGTTCTTAGCTTTCATAATCTGAGAACAGTTCTATCCCACAGTAGCTTTCAAGAACTCCAAGAAGCTCCTCCAAAATGGTATCAAAATCCAAATTATAATTTTACTCTGATGCAAGTTGGCTTTCTCTAGGGGATTGAGGGCTCACAGTCTTATGGAATAATGGCATATTCAAATGCAGTAGCTACACACAGTCTATGCATTTTCAGGTAGAGGGTCTATTTCTCTGTTTACTTCACTTTATATTGAATACTTTTATTTTATCGCTTAGAGTAATCCAGTAATGTAGAATACAATCCTAAATAGCCTTACTATGAAATAATGTCATTAAGTACAATTTAATTTTTGAGTAAAAATGAACCAAAACCAGAAAAAAACAAACTGAGCATAAACTATTAAATGGGGTTGAAGCTGCATTGTTATCTCTGAATAATTATTATTTGCATACATTGCAGTTATTTCTTCCAAACGCATGGTACAAAGTAGCCTTTAAAAGTAATTCAGCCAAGTCTGTTTTCTTACCTCTGTTTGTACATGGAGTTGATTGGAAAGGCCTTCCTTATCCTGTAACAATCTCTTTTCTGAATTCTTAAGTTTCCCGATTTCACTTCTTAGCTCCAGCAGTTCTTTCTTAGTATCTGATGATATTCCATCTGACAGACTGAGGGTTTCTTTTTGGTGACCTGCAGATTTGGATGCTTTAGCATTTTTAACAGGTATCACGTGGTTTATAGCAGCTTTAGGCACCACTATTCGTACAGCTTCAATTTCCACAGCCTTGTCACCATATACTTTCCCCAGCTGAAGAACTCCAGGACTCAGTGACGGAAGAAGTTTCTTGTGTGGGCTTCGATGGGCATGGCTCGTTGTGGTGGGGATTACTTCAACAGATTTTGGAGGTTGCTCTGTTTCCATGCCATCACCAGGTCCACGAATAGGTGAGGCAGTATATTCAGCTGAAGCTTCAAGTTGAGACAAAAAATAGCATAAAATATCTTTAAATTAAAAAAACCCATTATTAATATAATCTAATATTATTAGATTACATCCAAAGCTTGCCATTTCCCATAACATGGGAATATTTGGCAGCACTGTGTCAAAAAAACCCACTATAGAACCTTGGAAGGATCAGTCTCAGATTGCATTTGAAACTCTCCTAGCCAAATTAAGGAATCCAAACTACAGGTAGTCCTTGGGTTACGATGGTGATTGGGACTGGAATTTCCATCCCTAAGTGATGCAATTGTAAAGTGTGACATCATGAGATTGCATTGCTTAGTGACAGCAATCCCAGCAATCTCCAGGGCCGCATGGGTCATTAAGTGGGAAGAGGTGGGAGTCCCAGGCAAACAGGCCAGTGGGTGCCATAGGGGCTGCTCCATTGAATTTGCTTTTGAGAAGACAGCAGGGAATGTCAGAAATTGTAATCACGTGACTGCAGCTCGCTAAAATGTCATAATCACACACTGGCACCAAGTGCCTGGACTGCTATCATGTGATTGTGGGGATGCCCCAACAGCTGGAACTCCAAGGACTGGTCTTAAGTCTCCCTCATAACTTTGAATGGTTGCAGAATGAGTGGTCGTAACCCGAGGACTACCTGTATAAAGAAAGCTAACTGCAGATTTAGATGTAATACTAATTTAAATGTAACTATATTTAAAATATTCATAAATAAAAGTTTAGTACTATGAAAAAGCATGTACCAGTTTCTATTTTGCTAAATAACCAACATTCAGGTTCTTTCACAAAAGCTCTTATCTAGATTTTTAAAAATAAAACATGTATTAAAACCCTTTTCTTTGTAAATATCTGCAGAATATATCTCCAAATTCAGTATTTAATTTCTAAGAAGGCTGAATACTTACTGTTTTCTGTATTCTTTAGAGTTGCCATTTTATTGATGGGATTGCATACAAGAAAAATGCTAAAGCCTAAAAGAAACAAACAAAAATAAATATTATAGCTGCCAATTCCCTTAAATAGAATATAAAATCATTATACAGAACACATGGCAACGTACTAATTCAACCCCATAATAGAGCTTCTCACAAAAATAGTAGAAAAGGTTCAAGCCCAAAACCTGATGTATTGGAAGTGACTGAATACATCCTATTTAGGATAGTTGATCATTATTTAAAGTATTTGTAAAAATATTTTCATGGTGCCTTATATGAAAAATTAAGCTAATCTTATTTTTAATGTAATTTTAATGTAATAAAAAACAGTTAATACAATAAAACTATGAAAGACAAAAAGAGGAACTATTTCATTTTATTGGAATAATTCTTAACTGTACCCTACACTTATTTATTTTGTTGGGCTGTTTGTGTGTTTTTTTAATTTATTAAAAAAATTGATTACAAAAAGAAGAAAAAAATACATAAAAGTGATTTAACAAAAAAGTGAAAAAATGCAACAAAGAGAAAAGAAGTGTTAATATATTGTTATAATAATAAACAATCTCAATTCTATATATGCTTATCTAATACAAATATTACTCAGGTATATATATATTTCTAATAGATTTATATGATTACCTTGAAAACAACAAAAAAGACAACTAAACAACTGTGAAAACAATGTGGAAAATGGTTTATGCTGGAGGGGGGACACAGACCAGATATTTGCTCTAAAGCAAGTCAGTATTATATGACTATGAGAAAATTTATTGTTGTACATTTCTTGGTTTTAAGAAAATGTACAGTAAAATAACTAGACTTGTATTGTGAAACCTTTTGCTCAAATGTGAAGTGGAAAATGTGTTACTGAATGCAGTAAGAGTGATATATGATGGAAGTAAAAATGCATGACAATAAATGGAATAAATAATTGGAATGTTTAGCAAATTGTTCAACTGATGGTTGAGCAGAGAATAAGACAAGGATATATGATGTTCCCTTGGACGTTTAACCCATTTATGGATGATGGCTGAGAACGCTAATGATTTCTAGTGTTAGATTGCATATGAAATGAAGAGTTTGGATCTAAAAAATAATGCATTAAAGACCAAGTAGGTAAGATCTAAAAAAATAAATGGAATGAACTATAAGTTATAGGCCAGCAGGGTGATTTTATGTACCTCAGTAGATTGTTAAGGAAACATGGGGAAATAATAATAATTATATTTATACATCATTCGGCAACATTAAAGACAACAGGTAGTTTGTATTGTATAATTGAAAAAGCCTTAATAAATTAAAACATATAGATAAGAGAAAACACTATACTTAGGTCATTTTCCCCCCCTTTAATTTATTAAAACATTTTTTAAAAAAAGAATAACTAAAAAAGAAGAAGAAAAAGAGAAACAAGCAAACTCAGAGAACCCCAAGGACTCCACACTTCAACCCCGAGCTACATATATTCTCTTATATTGGTGAATAAAAGAATAAAATATCAATAAATAAACAGGAAGTTTACAATTGTCATGAAATTTGAAGTTAATTAATTGAATAGAACCAGGTTCATTGTATCATTAAAAACAACAACTAGAAATCTCTAAAACATTGAATATGATATTAATATCACCATTATTTATCATTTCAAGAATAAATTCACACAATTACATAAGAAGAAAACACTAAAAAAGAACACGGGAAAAAAAATCAATAAAAACAGTAATACAAAACTATTTAGTTTCAAATTCCCTCCCACTGCACTCCAGCTGAGATTTGCATCAACGTGTTTATAAATGTTGAGATTATTTCTGGTTCTTCCATCAATTGTTTCCCATTTAAAAAATGTACTCTGTGCCTGAGTTTGCATTATTCGGTGACACATGATATATAAGTGAGCCATACGTGCTTAAATTTGGTTAAGCTTCTGTTCTCAATGTATACTGTTACTTTTGCCTTACATGGGTTATTTTTCTACACATCAAAGCAACAGTTCTGGCCTAGCCTGACATTAGAGATGCAAAAGCTGAAAAAAAAATGCCTATGTTTTTGAAACAGGAAGCTGGCTAAGAATGCAGTTCTTTTCTCATGTAGGCAACTACTCCAATGGAACTTGGATGCCCTGAATATCCAAGGTACAATTAGGATGGAATTCTACTTCTTTTTCCCTCTGGAATATAATCACTCATACAATTTAAGAGCTATCCCAAGCATAAGGCAAAATGAAGTGATTACTACAGGCAGCTGATTTGGGGATTCATGACAAGACAGAAAACCAATAGTTATTTACAAACTGGGAGAGAGATGCTGTTTGGATGTGGAGACATCAGGCAGCAAATCTCTTTGGTCAGCTGTGACAGTTTGGGCTGAGAACAACTTTAAAGGTTCGTTTTCGCAACAGGGCTTCACTGTTAGAAAGCCGACTCTTGAAAGTGATTCTCATATCTGTATTTTAAAACATCACTAAAACTTAACAAATTCCAGACCATCAGGAGCAAGTCTGTGCACCAAGATGACAGAAATAAGGATACAGTATATACTACACAAATCAAGAGGCAAAAACATTATTTTTCTGACTTACTGAAAGAGCTTACTCCACACATTGATTTGTCAAATAACATGCTAACTATAATGTGGTTTGGCTTGGGTTTAGCATATTGTGTAAACCCCACCATTTTGGATTGTAAACTACAGTTTGCACAAATCCAAATTAGGGTTACCAGATCTGGGCTACACAAATTCAGATAACTCCTAAAGGGTAGGAAAGAGTTACAATTTTCCATAGCTCATTGTACCAACCTAGGAGTTGTCCTTTTCGTGGAGGCCTCAGGTGGGGTGGCAGAGGCCGTGGGAGGGCAGGGGGTGCTGCAGGCAGGTGCATGCTACAGAGTGTGAGCAGGTGGGGGTGCTAGGGAGTACAAGATCCCTGGGATCTTATACTCTGTAGCAGGCTCCCCAGGAGAAAAAGTGGGTAGAGCGACTTACTGGACTGACTTGCGACCTTCCCTGCTGGCTTCCCAATTGGCTTTGCTTGTGGGAAGAGGGCAGGGAAAATCACAAATGGTAATCATGTGATGTGGCTTGCTGAGATGTCATAATGATCAGCACCTCATGATCAGGAATGCTACGACGGGTGGAACTTTGAGGACTGGTTGTAAGTCCATTTTTTCAGCACCACCATAACTTTGAATGGTTGCTGAACGAATGTATGTAAGCCCAGGACTATCTTTAGCTTGCCCTACCAGTTGCCTAAAGCTACCACATATAAACAGGCAGCAAACTCCACACTCGCTCACACTGATGATGTTACCTAGTTGGGCAATGAAACATCTGCAAGCAAACAACCAAGCTTAGAAAGCACCAAGAGTCCCACAGTTCAACCCTAAACTACAAATACTCTCTTCTGTTGAAAAATTATATTAAATTCTGTTAAAATTCTGTTAAAAATTATATTTTCACTCTCCTATATTTTCGGGGGAGAGGGGGCTGAGGCCTGGAAGCGCCGCTCCTGGTTATAGCACGAAGGCTGAAAGATGTTCCCCCAAGAAGGTAGACCGGCCCCTTCGGAGACGCTGACTGCGACGGTGCAATTCCAGTTTTTTGGGGGGAGTGAGATGTTGCCGTCGATAATTATTTTCCCTCTCTTCTGTATTTTCAGTGGTGGAACAATTGCTCCATGTGGTTATATCCTACCGTGGACAATTAAAAACCATACACATTCATGGGATGGTTTTTGCTGTAAGCAGCCGCGAGTCGGGGGGGGGGCGGGGATTCGGCTGCACACAACACTCAAAAACCACACAAATAAATGAATATCCATTAACTACCCAGAAAGCCTCCTGTCTTCCTAAGGCTGTTCTCCGATTCAATTTAATGGGCTCTTCAATTTCACACCGACTCAATGCTGACGGGCCTCCGGCACGGCTGGCTACACAGCGTCGGGGGACCTGGTATGATGTCAACACGACCCGCTTCTCCGTAACATTTATTTACAGAAATACAGCTGAATTACTCGCTTCAGGCAATCCCCGGACGGCTTCATTCCCACAACACGCTAACCCGGAAACAAGGCGATGGTGGTTTGGACGACTGAGTGACGCCTAGGTTTACGGATCAGTGAATTGCTGTACAAATTCGTTTAAAGTGAAAAACTTACCAGCTGTGGGGTTTCCTCCTTCACACGGAGGACCCCTCACCGCCGCTTCTCATCGCTCGTTCTTTCTCCCTTCGGGAAGGAATAACTTCCGATCGACTCCCTTCCGTCTATAGAGGTATAATAATAGATCCACACAGGTTGAGCAACTTCTGGCCTCAGTTTCAAATTTTTGTTCGCCTTCGTTGGGAGACCCTCAACTCACTGGCAACGTTCATAAAATTACATTAGACTAGATAATCATATGATTACTTAATTTCCAATTTGTACAGCGTATTTGCCACTTGGCTAGCAGCGCGACCCTCGCTCTTCAGGTAAATGCTGCAACACAATGAGGCATTCCTACTTTTTCTGTCAGACCTTCTTTCAAATGGGAAAAAAGAGATTTCAGTTTCTAAAAGCTGCGCACAGGCCCATGAAGAACTGCATGAGGTTTCGTCACTACAAAGTAACAAGATTTGGGCACGGAGGATGCAATTTAAATAGTTCGATCTTTGCTTAGTAATTTTTTTATTGGGCTATTTTTGAACGGAACTATCACCAAACTCTTTTTCATCTCTATTTTGGGAAATGTTGCAGGATTAATGTATGTTAGCCACAGGCCTCCTTACAATCTATAATATAGATATGATCATGATAATGAAGAATATTTGCGGCTACAGTAGCGGTGGAAGTAAAAAAACCCAAAACTTTCACTCAAAAGTTATTGAACGTTGTAACTTTTAAATTCCTATCTCTACGTTCCTGTACAGCAATGTAATAATGACGTGCCCTTTCCCACATTCAGCCCTGCGCAGGCCCGCGGGAATTTCATGAGTTCCGGTCTCTTTTTCTAGCGTATAGAACAGCCCTGGTCTTTTACTACCGCCACGAGACTGAGCGACACTGCTCCCAACCAATAGAGACCCAAGGCGCTCTTTTTACTGGACTTTTAAGCCGTGGAGCAAGAGAAGGCGTGGCCTCGGTTGCTAAGAAGCGGCTTGTGTGTAGAGCGTGTCGCTAGTCGGGTTTTCTTTCTCCGGTTTTGAGGGAGCTGTAACGGCTGAGGTGGCGATCGCGGTCGGGAAGGCAGAGGCGGCTGGACCATGGTGAGCGGAGATAGGATGTGCGCGCTGAGGAAGGAGATCGCCGCGGGGGAGGGGGTTCCTGTGATGGCAGGGCGTGAAAAGTCGCTTAGGGGAGGCAGCGACCCTTCCGAAGCATCCCCGTTTGAAGAAATGTTGAAACTTGAGCTAATAGCAATCCTGTAGCTCAATGGGATGATGGTTATTAGGGCTTTATTAATGTTACAGGGACCAGATTTTCTTGGAAAAAATAAAGGACAAATATGGAAAAGGGGCAAATCTGAAAGAGATTCCTAAGGGTAAAAAAATATTGTTTATAACTTGGCTTTACAGAAGAAAATTCAAGAGCAAAAGCAAGAAAATAAATATTTAAATTAAATAAATCTAAAGGACAACTTTCTGAAATAAAGGATTATCCTGTATAATAAAGGAAAAATGAGGGGAAATGTACAGTGGCTTCCATAACGAGACTGCAGCTATATCCCACCTTTCTTCCAGGAAGCCAAATGTGGCATATATAGTTTTACATATTTTATCTTCACTGTAATCTTGAGAGGTAGGCTAGGCTGAGAAAGTGGTAGGCTACAACCATTCAGTGTTATTTATCATTAAATGGTATTTCAAATTAACTCTTTCACTCTTAGTTTGACATCTTTTCCATCCTTTTCACTGTTATCTCCAGCTAGCATGCCCAGTGATCAAGGAGGATCAGAGTTTCATTGGTAAATGTGTGAAAGAACCCACATTGGGATGACTGTTATAGTTACCAAACTGTTTCAGATTCTCTTCATAGTATCCTAATAAGCTGAGGTTTTCTTTAGATTTAGGGAGAGAATGCCTATTAACTTGGAGAAACATGAAGTCCTCTACATGCAGGAAGAGGAAGGCAAGATGGAAAAGGCAATAAGACAGTGAGAATTTCAGGCTGGATTTAGCCAGAATTTATGCCCTGGTTCACACAGTATGCTAAGCCATTATGTAGTTTGTGTGGGTCAGGCAAACACAGCCAATTTTGGAGTTTTGAACAAACAGTGATTTACCTCAGTGAGTGAACTCAGGCTGCATGGACTGTTCATGTACTTAGTAGAGTTGCTGTACATGCACTTGTTTGTAGTATTTCTTTATATGCAGATATAGAAGCAAAGGCACTATACAGTCTGTCTCAGAAATTGAACTGTGAAACAGATGTTATGGAAGTAAAACCATACAGCTATAAAACTATTGATTTATTTCTGAATAATGGGAGTTTGAATCTGGCTATTTAAGACTCTGTTTAAAACTGCAATTTTATGCATATTACTACATATGGAAGAATTTTGTTTAAGGCAGTGGGGTTTATATTTGCTATGCATAAATAAGGCATCATACATTATTTTTCCCATTACTCTCAGCTATTAATGATCTTTTACTTAATTCCTCTCAGCTGCTTTGTATGTCATTACTTAAACCTCCAAAATTCTACTCAGTTAATTTATTTAATCCTTTGTGAAAAGCTCCTTTTTTCCCCCTGGAATCCTTTCTTGGCCCAACAGTGATAACAATTTACTTTTTTCTCCTTCCTTTCATGTCCTTTCGCCACCCATAGCCTCTTTTCTATATATTTTATTCACTCATTTTACCTAAAATCTTTAAAACATTTCTCTTACCACAGTAATAGCTCTGTCTGAAATTCCCAACATTGCAACATTTGTGGAAAGAACAGTAGGGAAAAGTAGCCTTTCACATTGTTCAAAAAGAAAAGATTTCAAAAAAGGTGTGTGATTCATGTGAGCTCAAAGCTCACACCTGAAGGGTATGGCTATATGACACAATACAAATCACAGTATATAGTAAGGTGTACCATGGGCTATGGTGTGGCTGGTAGTTGGAGTTGTGGTTGGTAGGTTGGTGTATTGTAAGTTCTGTATAGATTGTGCAGTAAAAATCTGTGTACAGGTTTCTACAAACAGACTGTGGACTAGTTATTTTGCAATGCTCATGGAGCATCACAACGCAGTGTCTACGCTGATCCCCGACACATTTGTGGAAAGAACAGTAGGGAAAAGTAGCCTTTCACATTGTTTAAAAAGAAAAGATTTCAAAAAAGGTGTGTGATTCAGCCCAAAGAGGGGGAAAACAAAAATATAAAACTTTGTATAGGCAGGTAATGGCAGGTAAGTAATGATATGACCTGCTGCAATAAGGCTGCTGTGAAGAAATGTAATTGAATCTGGGTTATAATTATATAATGGATTGTTTGTAAAACAAGCAAGCGAAACAACAATGTATGGAAAACATAAACATTTTATCTTATGCTAGATATGTCCTCTAAAGGTTTATAGAGATGCTGAATTCCTGAACTTTTAATACAGGTTTTGAATCTAGTCGGAAGCTGACAGAATGCCTAAACATGCAGTGTTCTGCTTCTGATACCATATTATCCCTCTTTGCAGCTTTATGCCCAGTGTAAACTCTCTTTATGGATGGGATAATTTACTGTTCCATACATATATGTCAAAAAAACTATGCATGTAATGCTACATTGTACTCTAATGTTGCTGTACTTATAAAAAGTTCTAGTCTGAATGAATAAAAATTAAGATTTGGGAACCTAAAAATGCAAAGAGGGCAACAAATAAAGGATTAGGAAGTGAATTTATATTCCTAACTTCTTAACAAACAATACTTGATTTCATAAGTTTGGACTTAATAAACAAGATTGGGAAAGCAGGCAGAGATAGCTGCTTGCATTCTTTCCAGTTCCTGTACTACCAGTGATCATAGGAGCTTCTATATTTTCTTCTGTGTAGAAAATATAATCCTCCCCAGGGGCTTATCGGGTTATGTGCATTCTTGTTGCCTGTATATGTGTGAGTTTCTGAGGTCTAATCAGGGCAGGTTCTTATGTGTTTCCTCCATGTATCTCTGTGGACTTATCAGGAAGGGAGGATATGTACTTTCTCTGTGTAAGTCAGTCCCATGACAGTTGCTTCCAACTAAGAAACTGGTTTCCCACAATCTCATTCTTTAGATTTATTGAAAGGAACAGAGGTTAGGTTACAGCATCTTAAAAGCTGGGTATGTATACTTTAGCACCTCACTTTTCAGTAAATGCATCAAAGTGGACCCTCTTTGATCCCTCTGATAGTCTTTTTAACTGCCTCTTGATGCAAAAGAGAAGTTGCTACTGTTTGCTTGATACAGATGTACACAGATGTTCTGACCAATATTTTGCAACTCACCATTCCCCAACTCAGCAAATTACAGTATATTTCTGCTCTCCCTTTTGGTGTATCTGTATGTTTTTGTTTATTGTATGCATAGGATAGCACAGGGTGGGCTGCATCATGTGATTAGGAAGGAGAGTGGAGCAGGAATTAGAGTGGAGGAGTCAGCAATATTTCATGCTTCTACTCAACTGCCCTGCCATTGGAATTAAGGTTTTTTTTTTTCCTGGAACATTTTTCTCCACAGCCCCTGGCCTTATCTGGCCAGATTTTGTATTCAGCCTTTCCGTTGCCAGTTTCTTCCCCATATATGATCCCATTCTGTTCTGGTTTTGGAGAATTATTCTGCTGAAAGATAAACAGAGTCTTAGCCACAGTGACATAATTTCTTCCCAACATTCCATTGAGTTGAAATTTTTTAAAAAGGGGGCTTCCGGGGACAGCAGTGGAGGACTGAAGACAGCTCCGCTTTTGTGGAGCTGACGACCGTGGTGAAAAGAGGAGCCGGTGAGTGGATCAGCTCCTCGGAACCCCTCTCTGGATTAAGGAGAGGGCAAGGATTGCCCACAAGTTTGCTCCATACAGAATCTCCCTGCGAAGAGATAATAAAATAGCGATCTCCAGTGGCTCTGAGAGTTCTGGGAGCTGGGGGAAAAACATTGTGCCTAAGTTGCAGTTCAGCACCTTTCAAAGAGACACTGGGTTCATCTACTTCCTCTCTCAATTACTTTAGGAAGCTGCTTTTTACTGATTTCTTAGAAGCTAAGAATCATCCGAAGGGCAAGTTTTATTACGCTGGGAGGATCTCCTTCAACCCTGGATGAAAGAGGCTCTGTGTAAGTGTAAGGATTAAAAAAAAAATTACTTTTTGGAAACAGCAAAAGGGAGACTAGAATGTGGATTTTGGAAATAGGCAATCTAACTTTTTATTTATTTATTTATTTATTTTACAGCCAAAAGGCCCGAAAACAAGTTACAAATATAATGTAGACTTGACATTGAATAAAACAATTTAATAAATAAAATATTTTATAAATATTACATGATACACGTAAAGGCCCAACTCACTGATTTGTTACTAAAAACCTTATTTTTATAGCCATAGTTAAAAATCTGGCTGTTGCCGCTGTGATCTCAGGATTTTCATCTTCAAGTAAAATTTTTACATACTCAGAAGTATCCCTTCCTGGTTTAGATTTTAAAATAGGCCAGATAACTTTGTGCTGAAGACTCTTATAAAATTCACAGTACAATAAAATATTTCAGGATCAGTATCATTACAGGGACAAAATCTTTGAGAGGTGGGAATTTTTTGAAATAAAAAAATATAGCACATTTGATGGCAATACATTTAACCTGGCTTTTGAGAAAGCTATTCTGTATTTACTTAAATATAAGCTATCCAAATATTTAGGGAGTTGAAAAATATATCTGTAATTAATGCCAAAAGTTACAGGTAAACACAACACTTTGGCCATTAATTCCTGTACTATCCCATAATCTTTGTTTGATACAATGAAATGCTGATGACATACTCCTGGAAAATAAATAATCAGGAACAATGCCAATCTGACTTATCTTTTGAGTCACTTGTTTAAACCACATATCTACAAAAGATTCATTTGGAATTTCCTGAAGCAGTCCTTCCTTATTTTTAAAAATATATATTTGCAACCAAAGCTTAATAGTGTTTAACCAGGCCTTTGTTTTCAAAGGGCATTGCCCGGTTTCCAAGAGAATAACAGAATTTGGAACACAGCTTGGTACACTTAAAAGCGATCTTAAAATTTTTGCCTGCAATTGTGCTATGTTATTATTGGCAGATGTGATCCAGATTGGAGCTCCATATAGAATTTGTGATGCAATTTTGGCATTGAAAACTTTTATTGCTGCGGGAACAAATCTTCCTCCTTTTGAGTAAAAATATTGAAGCAAGGCCATCATAGTAGATTTGGCTTTTAGAAGTATTGCCTTACAATGATGTTGCCAGGTTAGAGCATGGTTAAATAAAATGCCCAGATAACTAAAATTCTCTCCTTGTGTTATTATATGAACTTGAATTTTCCAGATATACTTTTCAACTTTTTTTTCAAAAACCAAAGTTTAAGTTTTATTATAGTTAATTTGTAATTGATTTTCTTGGCAATACTTAACTAGTGCCTCAAGTAGGTGTTTCAGGCCCAATCTGGTATGTGAAAGAGGAACAGTATCATCTGCATATAACAAAGCACAAATTTTCCTTTCAGCTAATGATGGACAATGGCCTCAACCTAAAGTAATGTGGTCTCCAGATCATTGAGATAGATGTTAAATAGTGTAGGGGCCTTGTCTCACTCCCTTCTTCTTTGTAATATCATCTGTAAGTGAACCTTTTCTGTTGCATCTAACTTGCATTATACTATCTTGATATAGTACCTGCATTAGGTATGTAAGACGCCTGTCAGGAACCAAATTTTCTAACTTAGCCTAAAGTTTGGTTCTGTTAACAGAGTCAAAAGCAGCTTTAAAATCTACAAAAGCAGTAAAAATTTTACCTTTCAGGAAAATGGAGTATTTTCTTGCCAGATAGGCTAATACAAAACACTGATCAATTGTTGACCTGCCTTTTCTAAAAGCAGCCTGAGCATTTGTTAAAACAGAATGCTCCTCAAGGTAAGAAATTGATTTTTCATTTAAATGTCTTGCATAAAGTTTTCCCAGGATAACTTCCCCTTATAATTGGCAGGGGTTTTTATATCTCCCTTCTTATATAGGGAGACTACTATAGCCATATTTCAGCCCAAGGGGATTAAACCAGAGCTATCTGTTGCAGTGAATAGGGCTGCTAATAAGGGTCCCCACCAATGTAGATTTTGTTTGAGGAGTTCAATAGGTATATTATCCTGACCAGGAGCCTTGCCAGATTTTACTTTTGATATAAGGACAGTAATCTCTTCCTCTAGCACTGGTTCCCACTGTGGAAGGGTAAGTAACTTTAATGTTATTTGCTATATTTGTGACAGGTTGCACCTGCTCCATAAACATTGATTTAAAATATTTTCCCCAGGTTTTAGATGGTATACAACAGTCTGGAACAGAGGGAACAGTGGAAGCCTTGGAAATTAATTTCCAAAAGATTTTGGAGTCTTTATACAGAGAAGCATTTATTAATAATGACCAGGAATATCTCTCTGCTGTTTCTTCTGACGTAATAGTATCTTATAATTTTTCTTCAACTCATAATATTTTAAAGGGGGATGTTGTAAATTAGACTTTATGTATGCTAAATATAGAGCTCTTAATTTTTTCTTAGCTGCGACATAGTCTGCATCAAGCCAACTAGAAGTGGTATTCAGCCGAGTATTTCTTTGATTTGATGTAGCGGATGCTCCAGATACTAGACTTATACTGATTAGGTTTGTTAAAATATTAAAAGAACTCCCATCTTTTATTATACATGATCTAAAATCTAAAGCTTGAGTGGAGTTTAAAACTGTAGCTAAATAATTATTTAGATGTTCTCCCCAAGAAATCCTGCAGTAGAAATTGCCTTCCTGAAGAACCTCTGGGGAATAATATTGGGTTAGATTAACTGCTTATCATAGGTTAACAAACTTAAATCTATAGGTTGATGTTCACTATCTGATATGCAGCCAACATTAAACAATCTGACCAAGGGAAATAAATTGGTCAATGTCAAACAATAATCTATCACACTTACTCCCCACCACAAGTAAACGTGAATTCACCAGGATAATTGTCTGTCATTGAACTGTTTAAAATTATTAAATTTAACTCATTGCAAAGACTGGCTAAACAAGGTCCTGCGTAGTTAAAGTTCTGATCTTTAGATTGTCTGTCATGCAATCCACTTTCCCAACGTTTGACAGATAAGTGAGGAAACTTGGCTACCAATGCTTCATTATTAGGGCCAATTCTGGCATTTAAATTGCCCAGAATCACAAAATGTGTATGAGGGAATTTTAAAAGTAGATTGTATATACATTGTTCCAATTCTGTCCAAATATGTTTAGTTCGGAATTGTGTTTTAGCTGGTGGAAGTTAATTATTTATGATTATTAAATCAAAATGTTTTAATTTTAAATGTATTGTAATAGCATATTGTTCATAGTGCCCTACTAAGGTTGTCTCTGCCTTTAAAGCCCTTGAGACAAAGATTGCTAAGCCTGCATCCTTTCTTGGAAGTTCTAGAAGCCTTTACAATAAATGGAGTAAAGCCCTGGAGTTAAAGATAATTGTGAACCCAAGTTTCCTATAGTGGAATAATATCAATATTGCTTAAATATTGAGTAAAAGAAATATCATTACATTTGTTGAACTAACCAGCAATATTCCAGGAAATTATTGTCAGAGTTGAGTGCTTAGGGTTAAATTCTGAAAGTAGTCATCAATGTCAATGCAATTTAGTAATCCTTCTTTATTGAAAATAGCACAGTGACTCCTGCTTCTAGAATTACTCACTGGTGAGTTTTGGGTGGACCTAGGGTCCCTTCTAAAGACCACTGGATTGACTGGGCTACCACCGACTTCATCGGCCTCCAAGTATCTCATTTGTTACCTAATTGAAGCAAACCCAGTGTTAGGTTTATTCTGCAATCTCTTTGTTTCTCTTGTGCCTTTTGCTTCCATATTGGGGCGAACATTAAATTGTTACATTTCATTGCTTGATTAGTTATTTTCCCTGATGGTTTGACTAGCTGGTCTTTAAGTTTACAGGGTTGTATTTTGTAAAAATGAGATACTATGATAGATTTTTTATTAATAGAATCCTTAAGATCGAATATATCATCTGCTGTTTCTGTTGTTTTGAACGTAACAATTGCTCTTGCTTTAAGATAGACAGAAAATAAGTACTCAGTGTTACTAATCATATTTGTAGTGATTGATGGAATTAAATGTTGGCTCAATTGAACAAAGTATAATTTCCATTCTAATTGAGATAACATTCCTTTAGGTTTAGGATAATTTATAAAAGCCAATTTATTAGGTACAGGTTTAGGATTCCAGGATATATTAAGTAACTTAGTAATGACGTTCTTGCATTTACCACATTTGGAGTTAACCATAGCTGAATCTTCTGCTCTAAAGGGCATAAAGATTATTCACATCCACAGCTGAGTTTGACAAGCAGTTGACTTTCTGTTCTTCTCACTAGGATCAGCTGTCATTAAGATAGAGCTTATACTGTTATTATTTTCAGAGTCTATGTTTGAAGTCCTCTTTGATTTCTTATTTTATAATGTCTTTTCCTTTTTGTTATGTGCATCCATAATATTAAACAGTCTATTAAATTTTAGCTTTCCAGTCAGTTTACTTGTTTTATAGTTCTTTATATTTTTGCTTTTTTTCTTCAGCTGTCCTTGTTTCGATTTAAACTTTTTAGATAATTTCTTTGTATCAGAATTATTTGACTTTAAATTTTCTGTAACGATTAAAAAGAAAAGATTTACTTTTTGGAAACAGCAAAAGGGAGACTAGAATGTGGATTTTGAAGAGGACTTGAAAGAATGTTTCCTGTGGGGTGTTTAAAATTTATGAAAGAATATATGAAGTTTCTGAAATTAATTGTATGTAAGAAATCCTCTGGTGTGAAAGTTTTGTTGACTGAAAAATAAACATGATAAGAGGGAAAGTTGTCTAGAGGGAAACCAGAGAGAATAAACAATTACAATTAAAGGAGAAGAGACCTATTAATACAATGGAGCAATATTATTTGACTATAGAAGAAATAAAGACTGTTTGGGAACAATGTACTCAGAAATTACTTACAAGATTGTCTGATACTATAACAGAGGATATAGAAGAACAACAGATTTTATAGGACAAAAAGAGATTGAGGCTGATTTAAATATGAATTAAAATGCTGGATTATAAAGTGATATGGAAAAAGATGCTGTGGATCTGAAAATGGATTTTAAAATGCCAGAGTATAAGAGTGATATGGAAAAAGATGCCCAAATGGATTTACAAATGAAACCAGCTGATGTTACAATAATTAAAGGGGACATACAAATAGTAAATCAGAAGAGTGACTTGGAAAGCCTTCTTATTTTGGATTTATGAAAATAATGTGTTAAACCAATGTAGCTGTTTCTGAGAGGAGAAAGAGAAACTACTGAAGTTGTTCCTGAAAGGAGACAAAAGAGAAAATGAAAAAAATTCATGTTGTGGGACTCTATTTGACAGGATTAAAGATCCAGCTTTTTAAAAGTAAACAACATTTACAAAGTGAACTTATTTGACTATGGTTAAAATATATGTTGTGGTTTCTAGTAGCTATCAGTTGGATTACTTTTTTACCAGGACTGAATGACAAGGTTTTACGGTTCTGTTTATTAGTGGGGAGAGATTTCTTTTGCTTTACTACTTAGAGAAAGTGATAAATTGGATTATAAAATGGATTTTTTAAAATTAAGGTTAAAATACACATGTTATTATTTTAATAAGCTCTTAATAGATTTTCAATTATTAGGATTGAATGATGAGTTTTTATACCTTGATTATTGATAATGGATTAATTATGGGAAGAAGAGATCTTCTTTCTTTTTATTACTGAAATAAATTGCTGAAATTGTTTACACTTGTCCAGAGGGAGGAGGGAGTCATCTTTTATGTATCCTTTTTTTCTTTTCTTTTTCCTTTTCTTTTTTCTATCTCTTTACATTACTCTTTCTCTTTTCTTTACTTTTTGTATTTTCTTTAGTTTGTATTAGTCTTTTATCTTTGTACATGTAAATTCTAATAAAATTATTATTAAAAAAGATTTTTTGAAAAGGGATTATTCATTCATTCATTCATTCATTCAGTTTAGGCACCACCCAACTCCATTCTGACTGGGTGGCAATAAAACCAAATAGGTAGAAAGTACAAGATAAATAATATTATAAGAAAAATAAAGAATAAGATGGCAGGATCAGCTAACAACACCCACACTTACAAATGTATCCAACAGGAACCCCTGCCACCCTACCCCAAGGCCTGGGAGAACAGTCATTTCTTTGAGGATCTCTGGAATGCCACCAGAGTGGGAGCCACATGGATATCTGGGGGAAACTTCTTTCTAGAAGGTAGGCATGCTTCCTGGGTCCTGATAGTTGACACTGTTTAATTGGAGGGACCCAGAGTGAACCAGCCTTCTCAGCTTGTTCCAGCTGAACAGACACCACATAAGATAGGTGGTCCCTCAGATAACAAGGCCCTATACCATATAGGGCTTTATAAATCATAAATAGCACCTTGAATTGCCCCCAGAAGCATACTGGTAACCAGTACAGCTCAACAGACATGTCCATCACTGCCCATGCTGCTGTATTCTGGACCATTTGAAGTTTTCAAGTGGTCTTCAAGGGCACTCCATGTAGAGCACATTGCAATAGTTGAGGTATGAGGTGACTAGTACATGAGTGATTGAAGGGCCTCCAAGTCTAGGAAAGGGCACAACTGGCACACCAGGTGGAGTTGTTAGGCCTTCCTTTCCACAGCTGCTGTCTGCTCATTGAGCAGGAGCTAGAAGTCCAGAAGGATTAGTTTAAAATTAGATAAGAAAGCTTGCAGTTTTCTTTTTCTGGCAGTGTCTGAGAATGGGGATCAGGAGAATAATATGGGAACCCAAGGCTCAAGTATATAATACTAAAACATCATTTATAGAAGAGGCAGACAATGTGCAGTCTCCAAATGATGCTGTACTTTTATCTGCCCCAAGTCAGTGGTCATAGGTGATGGAATTGGAGTCCAGCAACATTCGCGATGGGGGGGGGGTACAGTTATCCTGGTTCTACCTGAATGTGAACAGGCCTCACTGAGTTACTGATTCTAGACTAGTCTGTAGGCTACAATCCAGGAATAGGAGCTCTCCTTTAACAGATTCTGTGCACATGCAATGATTTCTGCACCAGTGCCAATCTGTTTCTGAGTTCCACTGAGGCTTTCCAGGGCTCCCTACCCTGAGAAGTTGGACTGCTGCTACAGTGAGAATGACGCTTCCAACCAGGTCTATACCATGTTGCATTGTGTTGGAAGGCTCTTTGGAGCAGCTGGTTGGCTATTTGGGCTCCAGCTGCCAAACCTTCTTTGCAAGGTTAAATGGAATGGCAGTGTCATGGAGGTGGGAATGGCCATCCTTTGGGGCAGGAAAAAATGGACTCCTAGGAATTCCCATCTGGCATCTATGGGAGTGACTGTCCAGATCTTCTGGATTGGAAGGGCTGTGCACTGCCGGGCTCTAGAATGTCCCTAGGTGGGAAGGCTGCTCCCTCTGTGGAAAAATCAGCCAGCCCACTCTTGAACACCCCCCCACCCTCATAACATTCTTAAAAAACTGCTGGCCAAAGGACCGCCAGTGCTTTTCTCTAGCTAGCGATCTTATAGCTCCACTGCTTAATCAGGGGACCTCTTCCCCTTGCTACCTACAACTGAAGATTAGTACAAATAGTCCTTGACTATTAAGAGAGACACTTGTTCCTTGCCAGTTTAGTCAAACTCACCTTTCTGGGGCCTTTGGTAGCCCAAGATCGTTTGTTTAAACAACTCTGCATCCCCAAGTTTGCTTGAGCCACTTGAACATGCCTCCCTTTCTCTTCTTTTAAGTGGTAGGCTCCTGAGCTAGCTTTCTGCAGATTGCTGCCAGACCGTGCTCATTTTCTGCCTGGATGAACAAAGATAATGGCAGCCCTGTCAAAGTGCAGTGTGCAGTCTGTCAGTTTTATTCACACAAATTCATTATATTAGTGGGTCACAGCCCCTCCGCATTTGAAATCACCTGTTGTAAAGTATTGCTAGCTGACTAATTTAAAACTATTCTCTCAATTCTTTTTGGTTTTTGTGAGTTTTCTATTGGGGCAGTTTAAATCTGAATCATGCATAAAATAAATTAGTATATAAAAGTGGGTAATGAACATTCTTCAGACTTTCTCTCTTTTTTCCCCCCCAAAGGTGTTTTAAAGTATAGCTCTATTGATTGTAAACTGCTTAACATCTCTATTTAAATTTCCATGATGTAAACAGCCTTGGATGTGGTCCATAACTCCCCAAGAAAAGATTATGTTTAACTGCATAAAGGAATAATTTTATTTATAATTATGTTTAACTGCAAAGGAATAATTTAAACAAAAGGGTACCCATCAATAAAAGGGTATCATCAATGAAGAAACAGCTGATAATGCTTTTATTCTCTGTAGTTAAAAATAGATTGGCTTCTCCTTAAGCATTTTTCAGAGGATGACTGTAGAAAAAACTAGAAATAATTCAACTAATTTTTTCCATCATCACTCAATATTTTAAGTAAACACTTCAGTTTGAAAATATATGGCCAAGAGAGTAACATGTCCAAAGGTTGTGGGTTCAGATTTTACAGTGAAATGCCATACACAGCATACCAGCTGTAAGTCTCACTAAATGAAGTGGGACTTCTTCCCAAGTAAAGGGGCAGCAGATTGTTAAGTAATGCCATATTCCTCTAGATGTATCAGCACTGAATATAGAATAATCCTTTTTGGAACACTAGGTGGAGCTATTTACTTGCCAAAGATATGTCTCTACTGTTTTCTTTTAAAAAGTGGGTATTTTGCCAGCATTTAATTAGGGTTTCTTCAGACAAGGATATTAACTTGAACCATTTGTAAATACCTCTGCTCCTAGAGATCTTGAAACTGTGTTGTAAAAATAATTATGTTAAAAATTAGGGCAGCCGACATGCTATGCGACTGTAATTTCAGTGAGTCTTAACAGATTTCTCCCTAAGTGTACTGTGATATTATTGTTATAAATATAGTATTGTGAATAAAATAATAATAATAATAATAATAATAATAATAATAATAATAATAATAATAATAGAACCCTCAACAGTAGGGACAGACCACTAACTCAGTGATACAACTGATACTGATTTTCAAACCAGTCTGAGCTTTGTATCCAACCCTACAGTTCATGGATTTTTCTTAAATGGGCATGTTATGTTTCCTCAATTCTAATTCTGAAATTTCTTCAGGCCTTCACCTTGGTCAGGTAGGATGCACTACCCTCCACAATCCTGTGGGGCGGTATAAAAACTTTCCTCTTCAGGAACATGTATGCCAAGGTGGGGATGGCTCTGTGGAATCCCTAAACCACATGCCCCTTTGTTGCTCTCTTTACACAGAATCTCAGAAGACATACTGTATATCTATCCCATTTTAAAGAACTACCCTGGTAGAGAGTACAGTGCGTAGCTGTCACTTCTTCTATCTGACCAGAACCCTGACATATCTTTCCAAGTTGCCCAATTTTGTGCCACCATCTACCTACAACTGAAGATTAGTACAAATTTTAGTAATTGCCGCTATTATCTGTATTATTGTTACTATATTAATTTATTTTAATGTATTATTATTGTATTTTATGTCTACTTTTTAGTATTAATAATTAAATGTTTATGTATTTTTACTGTAGTGTTCTCTGACCAAAGGGCTGTAATAAATTTTTATTTGATTTGATAATTAAAAGAATCAGGTAAGCTAATGATGAGTCACTTCTGTGACTCACAAACTTACAACTAATGTAAACCATAGTAGGCTACAACTGGAATATCAAATGTGTGGTGCCTGTGGTCATCAATATGTCCAACATCTTTCCTCTTGTGCCTGCCAGGCTTCCTATAGAATCTGATTTTAATTTCATATTTTTAAAAACCAGTAAATGAAAAATTGCTTGCTTATAGTTCATACTTACTTCTCAGAATTCTTCTTTGCCTTATATAGGTTTTGCAGCAATTCTTAGGAAAAAGAAATGGGAAGGCTGCAACCCAGGGCTTTGTTTGGAAATAGCTCCCAGAAAAAGGCAAAGATAAGCTGTAGTGGAAGAGACACAGCAAAAAGACAGGAGTAAGGTAGGAACTAGAGGAGATGGCAGAAAATAATCTCACCAGTCCGCTTTCTGGAAAATAAATATTTTTTGAAAACACATGCCCGTAATGTAGCCATTTTGTTAATTAGTGAGCACTCCCAACTGTAGTCATTTTCAAGTGGGACCACAATATGCTCATAAAACTTCAATTGTGCCCCTCGATCCCAAAAGATTGCAAACTCCCACAATTTAAGATTGTTTGCTAAATTTTCATTCATACTATACTTAGTTCCAGAACTAATTCGAATTGCCAGTTGGAATCCCCTTTGTTCTTTCCTGCCCTCCCATTTTCCTGCCCTCCCATTTTACATAACTCTTTACTAAAGATAAGTTTTAAAAAAACCACCATACCCCTGTGTCCAATATTAACTTGATATGTGTCTTTATGATAATAGTTTTATGGGCATGCCATCGAACATTGTGGTAACTGAAATCTGTGTTTAGTTGAATTGCCTAAGAGTTAATATTTTACACAATCCAAAGTAAAAAGAAGCATTTAATTTTAATGACAGACTGATCAGGAGCCTGTTTGGTTAAACTGTAGTACACAATGAATGCTGGTTCAGAATGTTCCCAGTAGTGAGTAAGAAGGGGATTGGTTGAGCTCTTTTCTTTCTTTGTAACAAGGCAATAAATTTTTAATAGGCCATGATATTCTCAGAATGTTCAAGGTAAGTGCAAAATATGTGCTCTTTGGAACCGCCTTTCAAATTCTTTGGTACTAACGTACGCTGGTATCAGCTGGCTGAAGGTCACTTTTCACCCTTATTGCAGTTCCAGGAGAACCTAATTGTAGTACTTTTCTTATGTTCAGAAAGGTATTAGACGTAGAAAATGATTGTGGCATAGTTGGCTGAGTGCCAACTGGGAACTTGGACACTGAGTTCAAGCCTCACTCATATATGTTTCCTTGACTTCATTCAAATCTGCCTGTTTCTAACCAGACCTTACGGGTCTCTTTGTTCATAAGAGTTTTTAATTAATTACACTGGGCTGGATTTTTAATCTGTCATTACTTGTTTCATATTTTTGTGGTTGATAATCTGCAGTTGCTTTATTTTATGCTGCTGTTCAAATGTTCTGAGTAGACCTTGCTCTGTTGAAAGGTGGCATGAAAATATCAAAACAAATAAGTTTTTATTATGACCAATGTATATATGAAAAAAATAGCAAGTTTTGTTGAACTTTTCATCAGGCTCATGTTATATTAAAGAAGGGCAGCAAAAGGGGTGGATGATGTTTGGAGTCATAATAAAAACAGTTCAGGTGAATTTTTTTTTTTTAATCCATTAAATTGTGCCCAATTTCAGGAGATTGCCTGGACAAGTCCCTGCAGTTTTCTTGGCAAGGTTTTTCAGAAGTGGTTTGCCATGGCCTCCTTCCTAGGAGTGAGAAAAAGTGACTGTCCCAAGAAGAAGGCTGTTCAATATATAGTATTCATGAAGCCTTAACATCTTTTCTTTTCATCTCTGGCTTAATGTTTGATATTAAAAATGGTGATAGCATCATAAGGGTTTCAACCCTTAAGTCCTTGAAGATAGCTACAGAAATAATTTCTCTTTTCCACATATCTAAAAAAAAGCTCATTGGGAATTTGCAAAGGTTAAACTCTGGCTGCTTCTGAAAGCTGCTTGTTTTCTAATTTTTTGTTATCTGCTCTGATCCTTCAATTCATATATTTTTTCTAATTCTGCACATTGTGAATGGAGGCCTCATTTTTTAAAAAATGCTTGCATTCAAAGTCACTACTTTTATAATGACTCAGTAATATCACAAGGACTTTACTTTGCAATGCTACGTGTACTTTGTTGCTTTCTTGGGTCTTTCTGATAAATACAATTCCACTATTTTAATCTAGGTTCCTGAAGCATGTAGGTACCTGAACTCTTTTGTGGAGAAAAATGCATCATAACAAGCTGGGTACAGAAAGTATTTGAGCTTTACCTTGCTTTCTGCTCTCTTTCATTAGCCTTTACTTTCTGAAATATGTGAAGAGAGGCAGCAAAAGCCTAATGCCATTATTCCCCTTCTGGTTCTGAACATTTTATTATATTGCAAAAGATAAAATATTAATTGGCATTTACTAATGTGTGTAAATTGACACAGTCTGAATTCTTTGTTTTTGTTGTTGTGTGCTCTTTGTATTTCTCTTCCTTCATGGAAGTTAATTTTGGGGAGAGTGGTCCTGCAGGGTGCAGCTTCTGAATAGTGGTAGTCTTCATTTGGCTTAATAGAAGCCTTTTCTGTCACTGGAGGTAGAATTGGCAATAAAGGGTTAACTCCACCTCTTCCAGCTAGAAGACAGAGTTTCCTAACCTGTGGAAGAAAACTTTCTCTCTTCATTCTGCCTTATAGAAAAAGTAGAGACTTTCCATTCTCTCCATTTTGGGAGTTCACATGAAGATGATTCTAGAAACTATCATTGCCAGAGCGGACAAAGAAGGGAGGAAGAGGAGGCAACAGGATCAATGGCCCCCAAAAGCCCTTCTCCCCCACCCCCCAGTGTTGAATGAGGTGCTAGATGACACCACCAGCAGCAAACCTCTGGCAGTCATCTCCAGGATAGAGGTTGGGACACAATCTCCCTAGGCTACAACAGAAGTGAATTCACCTTTTACTTCATCAGTAGGGATAAAATGGCAAACTACATTTTTGCAAGCTCTGAGAATTTGACTCTAATGTTTGTTGGATTTATATCCACCACTAATCATAGAGTCTCAGTGATTAACAATAGCCACAATGTCGTCAGTAAAATAAATATCCATAATATAAATTTTAAAATTGTAAAAGAAAAGAAAAGCAACAACAGTAGCAACAATATAAGCCAATTTCATCCTCCATAGGCTGTCTGGAACAATTCAGTTTTTAAAAGCTTGTAGAAGGTCACAGAAATGGGGGCCAGTCCGATTTCCTGTAGGAGGCTGTCCCATAGTGTGGGTGCTGCTATTGAGGAGTAAAGCCTGAGACCCTCAGCCCTCCATACCTCAAAACTTGAGCACCATAAGTAATTTCTTCCAGGCGAGCATATTAGAAGAGAGAAAGGGCATTAGCTTGTATCCTGCAAAACAGGAAATTGGGGTACATTAGCGGATACATTGGAGAATCCATTGCCTGGTACGCACAGCCTTCAAGAGGCAGCCCCCCTTCCTGCTTACAGCATACTTTGTAATGAGAGATATCTATCTGATAGTCTTAACAGCAAGAATATCATTACAGTACATCATAAAATAAAGTTTTACTTCTTTCGATGTGGACTTTGGCTGCATTGAGTTACAAAGAGTGCTATAAACTGTTATAATGGCTTCTCTTTGAGAAGATTGAAGTCAGGGCTAGCCCAAAGAACTCCTGGAGACCATGCAGGTTCAATCAGCAAGGTTTATTTGCCAGCACCTGTTTACAGAAATCTTCTCAGACTGACCAGCAGTTCCCAGGCACAAGTCTCTACTATCTTCTGGAATGTTTAGGGATGCGCCAGCTTTCTCCGCTTATCTCCAGAGCACTGCTCTGGAGACGAGAGCACCGTTTTCACCCCCCTTCCTCCATTCCAGTCCATCACAATATTACAGCTAGCTAAACCCAGGATAATAAATGATAGTTCTGTGTTCACATTACGTATTATGACAAAACAGGTAAACCAAATTATGCATTGCTTAGTGTAACAGCCTGATTGACCCAATATGGTAAAGCATCACTAGTCAATGACTATAACAAATCTGATTTACTCATTCATTCAGTATAGTAATATGATGGGTGAATTCCTAGCCAGGCTAAACCATAAACAAAATCCCATTTTAGACTAGTTTGGAGTGTTGAGTGAGTCCAGCCAATGTAGTACATCGTAGCCAATGAATTGCATCACAGAACAACACAGCCAATATGTTAATACTTTCAGAATTTGAAATATGACCCATTGAGAAAGCATTAGAAAAGGAGTAGAGTGTGAAGAGAGATGGAAAAAGAAAGGGGAAGGAAGCAGAAGAAGGGAAAGAAAATCTAGGAGAGGAGGCAATTTACTTCATAACCAATAACATTTCAGTTTTGATTTAAATTAAAGTACATGTAACATAGTAGAGCTAGTTTGGTGTAGTGGTTAAGGCATCATGCTAGAAACTGGGAGACCATGAGTTCTAGTCCCACCTTAAACACAGAGCCAGCTGGCTAACCTTGGGCCAGTCACTTTCTCTCAGCCCTAGGAAGAAGGAAATGGCAAACCACTTCTGAAAAACCTTGCCAAGAAAACTGCAGGGATTAGTCCAGGTAGGCATTTAATTTTCAAAACTGATTCTAAGGCACACACATACACAAAAAGTAACATAAGATGTTAAGTTGCAAAACTACCAATTGATAATCAGTTAGGATTATCTATTCTTGCAAACTGATGTAGTCTGATAGATGGTGGTATTTGATTCTGCCAGTTATTGTTTCAAAAACCTTTTGGACATCTGGTATACAAGATTCACTTGAGCAGTTGACATGGTAACTTAAGCTGGCTGCAACATAAGTGATTGTCCAAAACATTTATATAATAGGGAAGGCTGTCTTAGATTCCTCTTCCCCTACTTGATTTTTTAACTGTACCTTAAAATATGAGGGAACTATGGACAATAAGGTACTTGGAACAGTGAATGGAATATAAGTGGAAAAAACATAATAGTTAATTAAAGTGAGCATAGCACAGAACATTCAACAATAACAGTTCCCAGTTTGTTTGTGATCTGAATTCAAGAATATGTTTTTAATCTGTAAGGCTATGTGGCATAGTTGGCCTAATCTGGGAATTAAAAAACAACAACAATGTTCTGATTGTACATTGCTTTGAATGCAATTTTATTGTGAAAAATAGGATGTAAATGAAGTGATATATTGTTATGTACACTAGGGCCTTACAAATGAATCATTTGATTTCAAGGAAGTTCAACTGAGTCATCCTTTCAAATTGAATCAAGTACCTTCAGATAGCTTCAAACTCAATTATATTTGATGGACTTTCTGGCTTTGCATAGTCTCAAACATTTTTCTTCCATGTAGTGTGTTTGCTATTCAACTAACATGTATGTATTACAAATTACTTTTCATAACAGTTTATTATTTACACAATTGTGATAACATGCAAGGTTTTTTAAATTGTTGCTGAAGCAGCACGTGACACATTATTTCCTGAAGAGGCTAAGTAAGCCATGCCAACAAGCCTACTAACCTAAAAAAGATGGTGGTCAAAGTATGGTGGACTTCTGACTTTTTTAGTAAAAGCTTATTTTTAAACAGTTTTGAAAAATATTTAAATTGGACTAGGATTTTATGAAGTCATTTGGCACAATTTAAGCTCTCTACTGGATAATTTGGAGGCTGCAGTGTTGTCTGGCCCTCTTTGCTATCTCTGCCTTAAAAGAGGTTTAGGGCAAATTTTTCAAAAAATATATTTTATATATATTTATATGTGTGTGTATCTCCTAGCCACTATCTGGCTGAACATTTGCAGGATTAATATCCTCTAAAGGAGCTACGATCTCTCCAGTTGCAGATGTTTGGATGGTTCCCCATTGCAGGCCACGGTTGAATCTTTTATGAAAGTTCCAATTACTTCAAATTTTGCTGCCTATGAATCACAAATTCAGATTAAATAATTGAATCTCATTTTCGTATTGGAACGTGGCTGATTTGTGCACCCATGTATTACATCCTCTTAACTGTGAGCTGAAATGTGCAGAAGAAATAAAAACTGAGGTATTACTGCCATCTAAATGAAGGCAAATTATACCATAAACAAAGCTTTTCTGGCAATGGTACTGCACTGCAGGAGTCTCTGTTCAGTTCCACAGACCTCCCCCACCCCCAACTCTGCCTAGTTTGAACTTTAGAAGTTCTCCTAAAGATATTTATTCCAAGAGAGTTTCTCTTTAACAACTACAGTTGGTTAAGATTAACCACTGTGACTACTTATTTACATGTTTTCTATAGATGGGGTTTTTTTTATTAGCGTATTATATACTCTCTTCTAGGACTCCATAACTAACTCATAGTGTAAATCTTAATCTAAATAATAATGTGATTTTGACAGTCACTCAGCATTTAGTATTTAAAGATATAATTTAGGAGTATAGTTTTAAACATACTGAGGAGTGAACCCCATTTAATAAAGTGGGACTATTTTTATGCATAGGATTGTATGTCTCTTATTCAAGGCTCATAGTCATTTTTTTTAAAATCTTAGTTTTATTTTAAAAAAATTCTAATGTGGCACATAATTTGATGATAGTTTCATTTTGCTTTTTAAATAATTGACTGAATGGCAAGGATGGGCAATTTTTTTTAGGACTGACAGGGAGAAGGTAAAAGTTATGTTGTTCTAATTGTGCTTATGTGTATATTTTACAACTATCGGATTTAAAGATATTTATCTTATTGTTAACAGTTCAAAACTGCTGTTAAGTAAACAGCCTCACTATAAAACAACCTGAGAACATCAAAGCAATGGAAACAAACAAAAATGTCAGCAGTATAACAGGAGCTTTTTCAAAAGGGCATAGCAGTACAGAATAACCCCAGCCAACATTTTAAAAAGCTATTTAAAAAAAAAACAGGAAAATTAAGCTTGACTGATTTCCCTTGGTAGGGCGTTCTAGAAGCTTAGTACAGCAATTGAAAAAATCTTATCACATCATTTGGTGCAACTGTAGTTCACTTAGCAGAATTGAAAATTGAACAGAAAGTATGACAAGGAGTAGTCTGTAATGTATGTAGGTCCTCTGTAGATTTAGGTCTTTGTAGGTTTTGTGTGACTTACACTGTATTTGTCTAACAGCAGTATTTTGGAGCAATTAAAATTTCTTGGCATTTATCAAGGGAAAGTCACCATCATACACATGATCATCATTTGGTAGAACAGCCCGAAGGCAACTAGAGGATAGATGATACTGGTTAAATGGTTGTTTGCAGGGAGAAAGAATAGACAGATGTAAATGTTCATAAGCTTTCATGTGAATTAGAACCCGACTTTTAAATCAGGTTATTTTATTCTCTTTGCAACCTGTTTTTTCTTTCCCAACTACTCAATTATAGAAATGGAGTTTCCCAATATTTTGTGGCCAGAGAGCACATTTGTAATTTTGCTAATGTGGACTCTTTTGCAAAATACTTGTTTGAATGGGCTTCTCCATTTATGGAATGGCTGCCAGTGAGGGTCACAGCCAGTTACAAAGCACTGATTGATGATAAAGGTATCTGCACTTTTATCATCCCTTTCCCCCTTCTCCACAGGATGTTCACTGCCACATTCACTACCATAGCCTTTTTCTAGGAAGGTATTCAAACTTCCCCCCCCCCAAAAAAAACCCCAGAAACAAAAAACCAGTGGCCCTGCTGCTGCTCATTATTTTTATTTTCTAGGAAATCTTGTAATGATGTTGGAGTTTGATACTTTGCCTTGCAACAAGCCAACCTAATTTTTTTAAAAATGTAAAGTCAGGTGGGATAGAGAGCCCGGCAGCATTACAGAAGGTATCTACATTGATACTTCTGGGTAATGATGACAATAATAATAACAATAAGAGTAACTAATAATAGCAGTAATAATAGCAACAGTAACCTTAATACCGATTATGATAACAATGTATACCTTGTTATTTCAATGTATACCTTGCCTATCTAACCAGGGAGCAGTCAAGGAGACTTATTAAAAAAAAAAAATTCACAATTAAAATATGGTAAAAACAGTTAAAATCAACAATTATTCAAGGATAAATTGAATACATTTATAAAGTGAAGTACTTTGGATTTTTTATTATTTTTACCTTAAAGAATTTAAGTGTGCTTTCTTTGTCATTGAAATCATTCCAGTCCATAAAGAGAATTGAGCTTGAGAATATCAGCTGCTTTGCTTTTCACAAAGCAAAGTGGTGCAGCCGAGAGGGCAGTGTTCTGCCCCCCTTGTAGATTTCCACACTTTTCTTTTCCCAACATTTTGAAAAGATGCTTCCATGTGCCATTGTAATATCTTGTGTTTTTGTAGCTATATTTGAAATTAACTCTACCACCACCATCACCATACAGAGCAAGTAGGCTGCAACCTTCCACGCATTTTCTGGAAAGCTGCAGAAACAACATCCTTAGTTCCATCTTCTCTAGGTATTTGAAAGAGTTTTTTTTTTTAATCCTTTCCTAATATTCTTTCTTAAAATGGGGAGAGGAAGGCATGTTCTCTGAGCTTGGTTATTGTCATGCAGACGTTTCATTACTAAGCTAGATAATATCATCAGTGCATGGCAGAGTGAAGTTTGCTGATTTTTGATATATAGTAGCTTGCCCTGTCAGTCTTGGTTGGGGTGTAGTTTCTTCTTTGAAATTCCTTGATTAGAGGTTTGTTTCTTCCCTGATTTTTTATTTGGTGGTGTTTCTTGCTTATCTGGGTGGTGGGTGCTGGGAGAAAATGCTCTGGGCTGTTCGTTTTCTTCCTTCACTTTTGGTTATGTCTTTTAAATGGTATGAGAAAGGGGTTTATCTCTTATGTTCAACCCTGGGCTACATATATTCTGTATTGGAGGAAGGCATGTATTGGAGTTGACAAAATGTATACAGTATTAGCTTTGCTTCTCATATTCTTGAAAAAAAAATAGGCAGCTCATATATGATCTGGAATTGTTTCTGTTTCAATATAATGAAATTTGAACATAAGTAAGAATATTATAGCATTACTGCTATATCCTATTCAGGAATACTTACCATTCTATTTATTGCCTGGATTTGAAAGCAAAGGAAATATTTGCTTTGCAGAATACAATAGTTCTGCAACTAGAAATATACAAAAAATGATAAAGGGGGAGGATCTTCAATTTCCCTAGGATTCCCAATTCACACTCTTCTTCAGTTATATGTTCTCCCATCTAAATGGGTAGAAAAATCTGCCCTGTTTGTTTTTCCTCCTAACTGGATTTTTATGTTTAGAAAAAAAGTCCTAGTCTACAATGAAAAAATATTGGCTGATATAAATGGACTGGGTATAATTCCATACAGTAAGTGAAGGAAAGTAATTGCACAGTAAGAGCCTCATTTGAAAGTATTTTTTAAACTACTGCTTAGAAAAAGTGTGAGCCTTCAGATGATGTTGACAGCTAGTGGTAAGAGCTGAATGGAAGATGCAGTCCTTCAGCATTAGAAGAGAATCTGTTCATTCCTGTCTTTAGTGGTAAATAGATGTAACATCTTTCATGCAGTTTCTGTGGTCTTTGATGGTAATGACTTACTCCATTTTTATAGCAGTGGCAAAAGTATACAAGTCACTTCTTGGAAAGAAAAGCTTTCTCAGCAACTGCTGTGTCTTCAGTGAGTCACAAATAATACATACTGTGTGTTCTTTTGCAGCTCTAGAAAATGACTGGCTGACAATTGTTTCTTTGTATTTAAGGTGTTTGGATTAGGGCCAAGGAGACTCAGATTTAACACTTCCTGCAGCCATGGGAATTCACTCTCTCTCAGCCCATACTACCTTACAGGGTTGCGGTTGTGGGGATAAAAGAAGGGAGATCTCCATGTAAGCCACCTTGAATTCTTGGAGAAAAGATGGATATAAATCAAATATATTAATACATAACTTGATACTGTTAATGAGTCCCATGAATTCTAACAAATGAACCTTAAGAGTCCTACAGTCTCTGAGATGTTAGATTGATAGCCAGGGACCCATCTTTGGAAAGAGAGAAGAGCTTTCTCTAGGATTTATATGTTGCAGGCCTCAGTGTGTGTGTGTGTGTGTGTGTGTGTGTGTGTGTGTGTGTGAATGACAGAGAGAAAGAGAGAACATGGGAGAGAGCACACTGATAATTTAAGTGCAATTTGCTAAACTGGGTACAGCTTTGGAATTGACCATAAGAATAGCTTACTGGGGGCCTGATAGAAGTTTGAATGTACTTCCTGTCTTATGGAAGTATGTTAGTCTCTCTTTTGCCCTGCTTGTGTATCTGTAAATAAAGCATATATTACAGAGACAACTTAAATATTTAGTGCTGTCACTTCAAACCTGAGTCCTACTTACACCTTGGAAAAGTGAGAAACACTTATTTACATGTTAATATAAAGATTAATATATAAATACATACTTTACTCTAAAGGGTCTTTACCTTAATCTGTGATCAGGTCCATATTCTTGGCACTTGCTCTGTACATTGTAAGTCCTTCTGACAAGGCAGGATCCATTTAAATGTACAGTATTACTAGTATTAGTTCTGAAGAAGTGTTTAAACTATTGTAACAGTTCTTACTGATTGCAGAGGTTGAAAGTGTTTACTTTTAGGGTTTGGTCATGAAGTGTGAATACAATCTCAAAATAGCATATCTCTACAAGAGACTTATAAATACAAAATTGCACTCAGACTAATATGAAAACATATCTGGGGCATATGTCAGAAGTTGAAAATGTTTTGTGAAAGTAGGTAGGAAGGGCTAATATTCCCTGGTAGTCTTTTGCAGCACTGTCCAATTTTTATGCCTATGATTTCACAGGTTGTAGTGCAGTGCAGTGTGAGAGAGATTTGTAGAAAAGTCAAAATGACAGGAGACATTTATAGCAAGCCATATGAAAGACTGGCTGAGCTGGGAAGTGCTAAAGCAGAAATCCTGAGAAGCCTTATCATGAAAATACGTTTAATGGGGAAATTAGTAAGAAAATTTAGCTTATAAATATAATAATTTAGCTTAAAATATAGTAACTAACAAAGCCTTCTGTTAACCACACATTTAGTAGACATAGGTAATCAGTAATTTCATGTGGGCTGGCAAGGGAAAGAAATATAATATGTTTTTCCTTTGCTGTTCTGCTGATGGTGAGTGAAAGTCCTTATTTATATATTCACAAGACTTTTAAGCCACTCCAGTCAAAGCCAACTCTGAGGTGTATACAATTCCCCATCTTCCTAAATCCTGATTTAAAAAAAGAATTAAGGAACTATATTTTATTTTTGGTCCACTGATTGTGGAATTCCTATCTTAGTTTATTATTATTATTTCAAATTAATCCACTGCAGGATTTATATTAATATGAATAATCTCTCTCAGACACACAGTAGTTAAGATGCTGGACTAGAAGCAGGGAGACCCAGACTTGTCTTTCCTTAGGTACGGAAGCTGGCTGGATGACTTTTCGCCAGTCACTCTTTCTCAGGTTTAAACTGGGAACTCAAACAACATCTATCTACCACCCTGCATTGAACCATTGTAGTAGATTACAATCCATAACATTCAATGAAAAGGCCTTCATCCTTGTAGTGGATTGATTTGGGATTATAATAATAATAACAAAAACTTTTTTTATAACTAGCTAAATCAATTAGTGACAAAGTCCATATTTCCCTGCTGGTTGTTTAGGAGGAAACATCCCTTTTCTCTATTCTGCATAGGTATGCAACCTGCTAGCTGACTTTTTTGCAGGGCAGACTAGTAGTAGAAATATTTGGCATTTGAAAGAGAAAAGAAATATATAAAGAAGTTACTTCCAACTTGCATCACAAGTATAAACAAATTTAGTAACTCTTCATCCTCTCTAAAGTTACAAACATTAATATCTTCATCCCATATCCCATCTCTTATTTATAAACAAATTCATTATCTTTTCAGTCCTGATGTCAGCAGAAAGTCCATGAAGGGTTGCCAGAAGTAACAACATTTTTTTTAACCTTGACAAAATAAACCAACTTTATATTCCTTCCTTTTACTTCTAATAGTCTTAATCTTTGGTTCATTCAAATATTGTTGTAGGATTTGATTTCTCTTCATTTCTTCTTTGTCCCATCACACAGAGTTCTTCAAGGTTTTAACAAGCCTCTTTTGTAAATCCAGAAAAATGTTATCCAGGTCACTCTCTTGGTTTATCATTTGTATTTCCCTTTTAAATTTTAAAACTTCAGCCAGTTTCTTTTGTAGATTCAGTGAAACATCCTTTTCTAAATCATTCTCATATATTCTTATTTTTCTTGTTCTTCTCTCTTTTGTTTTCTTTTTTTCCTTGCATGTTTTACTCCTTCTCTCTATTCTCTTTTCTTTCTTTAAGTTTAGTTTGTATTAGATTTTACTATTATAATCCAAGTTCTTAATAAAAATTATATATATATTTGGCATTTGTGGATTTGTATAACTTTTCAAAACTTCAGTCTTTAATCCTGATAAAAAATTTCCCCAGCTTGGAGCCCTTCAGATGTTTTGAACTACAATTCCCACATAGTCGCAGCCATGATGTCTGGGAATTCTATTTCAACATGTGGGAAGAGCACTGGATTGGGAAGATTGTTGTACAGCTATTGTATAATCTAATAAATAATAATACCACCTGTATTGATATTATATCTAAGCCTGAAAATGTCTCTTTGTGGGGCACATCTTCACAACTAAGTCCCATAAATATTGTCTGGAAACTTTTATTGTTGTTGTCCAAACCCTGTTAGTCCAGAAACCTATTTTTGTATGAAAAGTAATACTTAAACTTAATGGAAATACTTAATATAGTTTTCTAGAAATCTCAGAAAAGTCTGAAAAGGCAGAGTCTATAAATAATAAAATGTGTATATTTATAGGCATCTGTCTTGATTTTATACTATAATGTCCAAATAATCAATAGTATGTACAGTTTTAACTGAACAACAATAGTTGCTTGATGAAAAAAGTGAAATGATCCATACTTTTGGAGAAACACTTAAAAAACAAATATTCCTTATTTAAAATTCCAACTTTTGGTGCCAGATTATTATCTTTGAGAAATCTTGATGCCTTTTACCCCAAATAACTAAGCAGTGTTGTTGCATCCGGTTTTATTAGAAGAAATATTGAACATATTGTCATTTCTGAAATTGTTACAAAATTCATACATTTGACTTTTTTTTTCTAGAGCCAAGATGAAAGATATGTTTTCATTGCAGAATGGTATGATCCTAATGCTTCACTTTTTCGGCGTTATGAACTTCTGTATTACCCAAAAGATGGATCAGTTGAAATGGTAAGATTGTTTGGTATAAAAATACTTTATAAATTGTTTGCTTGAAAGCAACACTAAATTACCTTTAATAATATGGGTTTCATGTTACACAGCACCAGAAACAGAAGGATTGCTTTCACTTCCTAAGAACTGCATAGTGTGGGAGAAGAATATGGCATTATTTCCCCTTTTCAGAAACGTACATATAATTGCAACATATTTTTATAGAAAGAAAGAATTGATTGTGAAAAATTAAATATGAGTTTTTCTAGGGACTTCAGTGTTGGAGTATTCATTGGGGAACATATGCAGCTTCCCAACAAATAAGGGCAGGTTAAACAACCTTGCTTGAGATAAGCATGAGAAAATCACTTAGACATTAGGTTTGTTTCCAGAAATCATTTCCTCTATTTCAGTCTTTCCCAGGCCTTTTCTGTGACCATGGAGATGAAATGTGACCATGGAGATGAAATCCTATGATGTATTTCCTTTCTTAGGTTAAATCTTATCTGTTACACAGGATTTAATATGTAAAGACTGCTTATCCAATTTTTGTCTCTTTTTCTCCCCATGTTAAATATTATTGAATTTGCTATTGATCAGAAATTTGATTATTGAATTGTAGTATGTGTGTGTATGTGACCTGCATAGCTCTTATTAGCTTAAAGATATGTATAAGGTCTTAAAAATAGGTGGGATGGATAGTCTTGGTTTACCATTGCACAATGCTATTGTTGTGCCACAAAACGGGTCTGAGCTTGGTGTTGAAGCCAAAAGACATCCAAACATGAGGTGCAGAAGGAAGTTTGCTTTTATTAAGGTACCAGAACAAAAGGACTCCAGCCTGTAAGGCGGCCAGAGCCCTGAGCACAGTTTGGTTACAATTTTTATACTTCCCAATTCCCCCACCCCCCTGTTCCCCATTGGTCAAACACTATGGAGCTTATACCCTATTCGAAGCACCTAAACTACCCACGTGAATCTCCGCCCCTGTTTACATCTCCCACTACTCTACTCCAAAGCCCCTTGCCCCTATTTACAATTATCCATATTTGGGACTCCTATTCACATGTCATCTTGAAGGTCACTGTGTTCCTATAGTTCCTACAGTCTGCGGTTAAACTGTTGCAACTGTCTATATCCTTCCCCCTTTTATATGTGTGCAAGCTGCGATAAGCTTATAGCTGTCAGGCCTAGCCCAAGGAACTCCAGGAGACCATACAGATTCAGTTCAGCAATGTTTATTAGCTACAACCTCTATCAAGAATCTTCCCAGACTGAAACTCTGTTCCCACAGTAGCTATGAAAACAGAGTGAATTCCTCAGGGAGGTGCCAGCCTCATCCTCTTATCTCTTCCTCGCCCTTCTGGAGACGAAAGAGGATGCTTGCCTCCCTGAGTGTGGCCTTCATTATTCCATTCCATCACAATAGCTAAATTTCGCACATCCTGTTTTCCCAGGTTGTGGGCCCTCTTGCAAGAGTTTCAGCATGTTAACCCTGCCCTTACCAGCTATCCCAACGGTGGGTGGTTGAGCTTATGCCTCTTCAAAATGGTGTTGATATGGCCTCAATTCTACATATGAACCTGCGTGGAGGTTACCCCCCCCCCCATGTTGACCCCTCACTATCACTTATATAACCAGGGATTATTAAATAAACCATAGTTGTCTAAATTCTCACAATATACTTAGCCATAAACTTTTTTTTTAAGTTATTTTCTTGAAGAAAACAAAACAGAAAAACAACCTGTAAATAACATTTTAAAAATTCAGATATATTAAACTAAATTATACAAGCTAGCAGCTAAAATTAATACAAGGAATAAAATAGAATAATGGGGGAAAAGAAAAAATAAGAATACATTAATAATATTTCTCCAGTTTTCTGCATTACAAAAATGCTATTTTTTCATGCAGAATATATTATAATTTTTAAACATTAAACAGTTTTGAACGTAGATGGTATGGAGTCATATTGCTTGATCTTTTCTTTTTAGTCAGCATAAAGCCAGTTCAAAAGCTGAGGGTTGACAAATTTCACTAATCTGTAAACCAGGGTTAACCAACCACGGTGATTGAATAGACACAATCTACTAATTGAAAACCCAACAAACTACATTAGGATGATGTGGGAACTTGAGTCTCTTTTTTTACTGGCAATCTGTCTGATATTTGCTCATCTTGGGTTTTGTGCAATAGTATAAATCCTAATAGTATAAGTTGCATTGTCAGTAAAATGTGCAATTACAGTGGAAATCAGAAGAAACACCAGAACTATGAAAACTGTTATGCTAATAACCTGTCTTTACTTACACTGCTGTGAGTATTGCGTGTGTATATAATTCATTGTCAGAACATGGCCAACTATTTTATTATCTTATCTTTTTATTTATTTATTTATAAACTTCCATAGAATTTCATAATAGATTAGAGTCTTTACTTAGATACCAACCTTTGACACTTTACTGTAGCTTGTAGTTAGTATGACTGTGCACGCTTCAAAAAAAAACTCAGAAGAAGCATTTTGGACTTCACATAAACATTTTCTCTGCTATTCAGAAGTTGCCAGATTCTTTTCAGACTTCTTCATAAGTCTGAAAGAAAGTTGCCACTGATTTAAGAAATTAATTCATTATTTTAATGTGATACTTAAAGCAAGGGCATCTTTCTTTTTTCAGGGTCACATGGAAGACTTTAAAAAATGGCTGCTTTTAATGAAGAGCAGAGTGAGGATGTGCTTAGGTCTGAAGGAATTTTTCAAAATAATTTTGAAATATGCATGTCCTAGTGGACATTGTATTTGATCAAACATCTACAGATTGAATTCTATGTTCATAGCTGAAAATTGGAAGACAAGCCTTCCCCCTGCAGATAAGATGAAGGGGAAGCATGTGCCTGAGGGTCCTTTAATTCTAATACAGTAGGCTTCATTTAATAAAAGAGAGTGCAAGAAAAAGAAAAAGGAATAAATCAGCAAGCTGTATTTACAAACTAGAATAATTACTGTTTACTGACTTTATTGTGCACCTGTCTCTTTGTGTAATCAGATGGATAAATAATTCAAGGTGAACAGGTGAATTATGTATACATGTTTGTATTAATATTAGTTTTTCAGATGTGTTAGTAATTGAAAAAGGATTGAAACAATTGCAGTAATTATCAAAAGAACTGACAAATATTTGTGAAGCATTCTATGAAGTAGTGTCTTATAAGAAATTCGTTTTCCAGAATGTGAGCAAACAGGAAGATTTGTTGGGGAAGACACTTTCCTCTCCTTACCATCTTCTCCTCCCAGTCCAAGCTAGTTCTCATCCAGATAGAGTGGAGCTCATGACCAAGCCAACAGATGGGGAAATTCTGCTTGGGAGATTGGCTAGGGAAGTAAGTGAGAAAAACTCTATGGACAGTGAGGGAAACTTCATTATGAACTGCACAGTGTGTGCAATGTTAGAAACGGGAGATGCTGAGAAGGCAGAACATTTTAACTTCCATTTTGCACCTATCTTTTCTTAGAAAGAAAATAAATCCCTACCTAGTCATTAGCAGGGAAAGGAGGGAACTACATAGTAGGATAGGCAAGTAGAGGTTAAGGAAGAACTTAGGCTAAGAAGAGATGACTGAGAGGAGACATGATAGCAATACTCAAATAGTTATCACATAAAAATAGAATAGAATTGCCCCATAGGGCAGGACCAGAACCAGTGTCTTAAATGTGCAGGTAGTCCTCGTTTAACAGCCATTAGTTTAATGATGGTTTGAAGTTATTACAGCCTCGGAAAGGGTGCTTTATGGCCTGTAAAGCACTTCTGGCCATCGTAAAATGTTGTGTGCACACACCATAGTCATGTCACATTTTGGGAGCTTGGCAGCTGGCTTGCATTTACAGCCGGTTGCTAAGCACTCCGCAATCATGTGATCGCCATTTGCAATCTTCTCTGCTGGGTTCTCCATTGGAAGCCAGCAGGGAAGATTGCAAGCAGAGGGGACATGGTGGTGTATAGGAATGGAATTCAAATCCTGAAGATTTAAGCTCTGTTCCTTCACAGCAGTGTGAAGGAACGGACCTCAAGTCTTCAGGATTTGAGCTCCATAACTGCCCACCACTGGGAGGTTTGAGCTCTGTTCCTCCAGCCCTAGGAAGAATTTCCATCCATGGAGGGGAGGGCAAACCCTTTGGCAGGCTTTAGGAATGTTTGAGTGTGAAAGGGCTGACTGTCGGGAGGATATCAGCTCCACACAGAGCTGAAACCATCCGGCAGGCAGCCCTTTTGCTCTCAAAGAACTGCCTGCCAGGAGGATTTCAGCTCCACGCTGAGCTGAAATCCTTTAGCAGACAGCCCTTTCGCTCCATCAATTTAACAACCCAGGACATCGCTTAATGACCATAACCAGGAGTGGCCGGATTTCAGTCATTGAGTGAAGCAGTCATTTGGGCATCTTGCTTAACGACTGCTTTGCTCAACAACTGAGATTCCAATCCCAATTGTGGTTGTTGGGGGAGGATTACCTGTACAAGGAAGTAGGTTGTGGCTAGAGGTCAGGAAGAACAAACTCCCACAGGAGGTGGTGAGTTATTGCCTGGAGGCCTTCAAACAGAGGCTGGGTGATCATATCTTGGGTGTACTCCAATGGATCCTGTGCTGAGTAGGTGGTTGGACTAGATGACCTCTAAAATACCTTCAATATAAGAAATCTAGAATTCTTTAATACAAATAGAATTGGATTTTCCTATTTATTTTTTGTTAGATCTCTATCTCATCTTTTATATAGGAGCTCAAGTGGCATATATAGTGCTTAAAATCTGGGCCCAAAAATCATCCAGTGAGCTTCTGTGACAGGTAGACTAGAACTTGGGTCTCTTTAGTGTCTGTCCAACTTTAACCACTACACCATACTGATTCTTTTCCATTGTTATAGCATGATTATAATAGATAATTTAGCTCAGCTCATGAAGGCATTTAATTTTTTTCTAGTCATTAGAGGTTCAGAATCACAAAGGTTCAGGCTTAAAATGTGGCAAACTACATGAAATCCAGCTAGTTAAGCAGGTGACTAGGAATCATGATTTTTTAAAATAACAACCTCTGTGTGATTGTAAACAGAAATCAGAAAGGTTTTTGCATTTTAAAAAGGGTTGCATGGGGATATCATCCTGCCTTCTATGACTCTTTCTGTATTTTTTCCTATATGCGTGCAGTAAGATAGGGCGGATATTCAACATCCTAACATTTGCCTGGATTTCATTAAAATTTTATATTTTTTAAATTAACAAAATAAGAACATTAAGTCAGCTGTCTCTTTATCCTTCAGTATGACGTGAAGAATCGCTGCAGATTCTTGAATCGCACTAAATATGAAGATCTGCATTTTAAAGATCTGTTTGTGGGCAACAGAATTACTGTCTTCTCGCGCCACCTCAATTTAGTGGACTATGGGGATCAATATACTGCCCGCATGTTGGGCAGTTGCAAAGAAAGGTGAGAAATTGCTGTTTCTGAACTTCTGAAGAATTTTCAGTTTTGTAAATTAATTTGATCAATATATTTTTACTGTATCTTCTATTAGTGAGTCATCTTATTATATACAAGAGTGAAGATGCATTGGTTTTCCTGATGATGAAAGGAAAAATGGGGAAATGTACTATATTAAATTGGTCCTCAGAAAAAGTAGAACCAAGTATATGAACATAAAAAAAAGGGAAGAGAGCTCTTTGTTATAGTTACGTCTTGCTTTTCATATAGTTATGTGCTGCTTTAACTTTATACAGTCATGTCCTGTTTGACTCTCAGTGGCTTACAATTAAAATGCTCAAAGTACTCAGATTTCTTACAATTCAGGCCATTGTTTTAGAGCTTGTTGACTTTACTAAGTTTTTATGATAATCCAAACAACACTTTGAAACATAAAGAATTAATAATTTTTTTCTCGGTTATAGCCAGACAGGTAGTAGCAAGATCCTGTGAAACAGGAAAGGATTTGAACAGTTCCATAAGATGGCAAATAAGCTGGAAAATTGCTGTAACAGAAAAAATAATTTTAAAAAAGATAGCAGTATCACAATAATACAGAAGATTATTTTTCTTCATCTGGTTTAAACTTACTGATTATGTACAACAAAGCCATAGTGATTTTTTTACTACCCAGTTGCAAGTTCTAATCCAATTAAATAAGAGGTGTGTGTGTGATGTGTGTATTGCTTTTGTATATACTCCGCTGTATTATTAATCATTAATTATTAATAAATTTAAATTTAAAAAAGAAAAGTTTATATTAGAGACACCTACAAATGTTTCCTGGCAGCTGATGGTAATAGTCCCAAGTTCTTTCAGAAAGAGTACCTAGAAAGAACTGGAAATGAATATGTGGCAAACTAGTTTTTTCAGTACTGTTGAAAATATTTTTAGAAAGGAATAAAACTAGGCATAGAGTTTTCTTGGTGACATTTGCTCATTTCCATTGTTGGCAATGTCCATAGATTAGATAAGAAAGAAAAAAAATCCACGGTAGCATCAAATAACTTTGTCTTCAAGAGATTTGTCTGATATTATAAACTGTTGAAGTACAAGGAGAGATACTGTACACATGTGATTCGCATGATGCATTGGAACATTATTATTGATCAAGATATACTGTTGATATACTCAACATACTGTTGATCAATATGGCATTACTGACATCAAATAAATTATGCAAGATTATCCTCTAAAACACAAATTGGTACCAAAAATATGTGTTTCAACTAGCATCTAGAGATTTTTAAAATATAGCAAAGAAAGAAAAGTAGGGACTTCTTCTTTCATTAGCAAAGAAAATATGTGTTAGGATTAAAAAACAAAGAGGGACAACAAAGGAACAATGGATAGGCTCATCTAAGATGGCAGTTTAGCCTCTGAGAAAAATTAACTAAAAATTCATCTGTCACTTCTTTTGAGCACGTATAAAATAAAACTGAACCTTAACATCACTCCATGTAGTTTCTCTATATATCTAAAAGTTTGTGTACATTAGAGTCTTTCTTGCATCTTGGATGATTTCATCCTGTAATTTGAGTGGTGGCTTAGATTCCTTTCTTTCCTTCATTCCTCACAGTCAGCTACTGTTCCCAGGGAAAAACAAAAGAACAAAAGCCTCAGGCAAACTCCTCCTTCCCCATTTAACCTCAGGATGGTTCTTGCTCAGTGGTTTAGCCAAGTTATGATACGAGAGGTAGAAGGGATTGGTCCTCAGGTCAACTGTGAGTGTCTTCTGACTAACAGAAATCTTTAGAAACTTGTATTGTTACCAAACATCCAGCTAAATCCTCAGGAGATTTGTTAAAACCAAGCCTGTACTTGAGGTTGTTGAGATGGCTGTTTATCTGCCTTGGAGCTGACCATGGTGCTTGAGCCACTTGATTTCCTCAGGAAAATATTAGAAAAGCAAAGAGAAGACATGCTGCTGCTTTCCCACAGTGATTACATGTTAGTTAGGGACACACCTTCCTCTTCTTTTCCCCTTTCACATCAATGCTCAGGCGTAGCCTCTCTACAGTGGCATACTCCAGATGCTACCATAATTACATTTCAGCTAATTGTTTGCCTTTCTGAGTTTCTGACAAAGACACTAAAGGAATATCTTTCTCCCTTCACTCCCCCCTGCCCCCGGTATTCCAATTATATTGCAGTTACCAAAGAAACATGGTCATGGATAAAGGAGGGGACAGGGTAACAAGATTTACCCCGGATTATCTTTAGGCTTTTGAAAAACCAGCATCTCTCACCGTAAGAATATCTTCCCATTTTGCAGTATGAGAATATTAAAACTGAATAATATTGCAAAAGTGTAATAAGCTGCCCTCTCTCCCTGCCCTACTTTGGGTCGTATATTAAGGTCATAACATATTTCTCCATGTCCTTCCCAATCTATAGCTGCTTAACAAATCAGTGGGTCCCTATTTGCCTAACACGAGATCCCTTCCCCCCCTCAAATGTTTCTGTTTAACTAGAATCTAAAGAGGACAAAAGGAGGGCAATGTCTAAAGAAATGCCCTCTGCATTTTTGCCTCCATGCAACTTTTTGCTTCACCACTCATTTGTATTACTAAAATGTTTGATCCAAATATTTACATTATTTATATGACAGGTAGGAATGACTACATAGTGATGACTGGCACGGTTATGTTTCCCTGTGTGGGTACTTTTGATTAGAGATATGCATAAGCTATTTTTTTTTAAATTTCTCATTTAAATCTTACTGCAAGTTATTGTTATTTTTCTCTGTTATAGAACCTTGGCATTATTAAAACCAGATACAGCACTCAGACTTGGAGAAGTCATTGATATGATTATTAATTCTGGTTTTACAATAACAAAAGCTAAAATGATGAAACTTACAAGGTAAGGTTCTAATCATTTTTTTCCAAATAGTTTATATTTTAAATCTTTATTGACTCATGAAGAAAAATCTTTAGCTTTTGTAAAACTACCCCAAAATGGATAGCTGTTGCCAACCTATATCTTGATATGTAATTAAAGTATGACTGTGATACCATCATATTCAACGTTTCCATCTTGGGCCATGCAGTAGCCCAAGAATTGAAGGAATAAAGATAAATACTGAGTGTTATGAAGTGATCTCACACACATTCTTTAACTAAATATAACCATAATAAAGATGTGATGTGGCATCAGTTGTTCATAAAGGGCAATGTATAGTTTTAGCCTTCTCCCTTAGGTGATAGTCCTGATGTGGTCCATGTGCTGTTAAATATGCAATTCTGTGTGTGGACAGCTACTGAAACTATCACTTACTTAGATAAATTGTATGTCCTCACTCATAGTCTCAGCTTCCCATTCCAGTTGCTGTCCTGGAAGCCAGGCTAAAATAAGATTCAATATGATTAGTTTTTGATACAGTAGGGTATTATTGTATTTCCAGATAGGGGAAGTTCCTACTGTGGCACATAGATACTGGACACACTCATTCTTTTAAGATAAGCATTTATTAAAATTATGTAAAGTTTATATTCACTTTCTGCAGATAAGATCTGCTTTGATAAAAGCAGTACCATGAGACTCCAGGTCCATTAGCCATTGTGGAATAAAATTATGGGAATTGTAATGGTAACAAATCTGGGAGTTATAGTCCCCAAATATCTAGAGGGCAACAGTTTGGGAAAAGCTATCTTGGATAGATGCATGGCATCCAGAATATCTTAGGAATAGAGATAACAAAGCGGACAGAGTCTGAGGAAAATGAATCTGGAAGAGAGTGTTACACTAGAAGAATAAAGCAAAAAAAAAAGGAAGAAACAGTGAGAGTAAATATTCAGAGGGAGGGACGTGTGTGGTGCTGCTTGAAATGGTGTACACCAAGATTCACACTGTGACTTTAAATAACTAGTGAACTCTTTGGTTAAATTCACTAATAATGTTTAATATTGAAAGAAGGGAAAATGATCAGATGCATTCTTGGACAGTGATATTAAATGCATTTAAATTTAATTCAGGCTAAATGAAATCAAACTCAGGTTCTATTCCATAATGGCAGCCACATTTTGGAATGAGGCCCTGGCACACAATACAATACGTTGACTTAAAATTAAATTCAGTTAATATTGGTCTCTGGGCATGTATTTAATACATTTTATTTTCTTCTACATTAAACATTACAATTTTGTAAGTACTTTTGGAGATCTCTGGAAACCACACCAGAAGTGAAGGGGGCACATGCAACCTTGAGGCCTCAAATAATATATTTATGTTCTAGAGGGTGTCTGATTCTGAATAATGCAGAAGGTTTATCAGCAGGAAGAGAACTGTGGCTAAATAGTCTGATCTCAGAAATCCCAGTTTATCCACTGATGTCTCTAGGTAGGACAGGGACTAAATCTTAAAAACCATTGCCAGTCAATTTAAATAATACTGAATCAGATTTCTTGGCTTGATATAATTTTCTGTAAGGCACTAGGTCAGGAGGTTTTGTGAACCTGTCTTGATTTTCCCTGGTTGCTTGAATTGCCTTTGGTATGTACGTAGTCCTCAACCTAACAGCCATTTGTTCAGCGATCATTTGAAGTTATGACGGCACAGAACGAATGGTGGTTACAACCGGTCTTCAGAGTTCTGGCCATTCCAGCACCTCCACAGTCATGTGATTGCAATCTGAGAGCTTGGCAACAGGTTCGCACTTGTGACTGGTTGCAGTGCCCTGCGATCATGTGATTGCCATTTGCAATCTTCCTTGCCAGTTTCCCCAGAAATCAATGGGGAAGCCAGCAGGGAAGGTCACAAGTCGCTGGGGTAAGTCTCTCCCACCTGTGCACCCTCCCCCAGCCCCTCTGTGCTCACACCACGCCGGCCACTCAGCATCCTCACGTACCCTCCCCAAGCCATGCCACACTCCCGTGTAACCTTCCCGACCCAAGCTGCGCCTGTCACACACACCCTCGTGCCCCCTCCCCGACCCATGCCTGTCATGCACCCTTTTGCACCTTCCCCAGCCTGCGCCACACCTTCCCTGACTCTCACACTCTTACACTCCCCGACCTGCATCACACCTTCACGCACCTTCCCTGACCCACACCTCTTGTGTACCCCCTCACACCTTTGCGCCCTCTCCCCAATCCTCACACACCTCTTGTGCACTCCCCTGCGCCCTTCACAACCTCCCTGACACTTGCCACACCTCCCCTGCACCCCCATGCACTTCCTCACTCCCTCCACCACCCGGCAGCAGCCACTTATCTGCCTGCTGGTCTGGGACTTGCAACTTCTTGCCAGCTTCCCTATTGGCTTTGGTTGTGGGAAGCTGGCAGGAAGTTGCCTTGCTTAACAACCATGAGATTTGGTTACCAATGGCAACCAGGACTGCAGGGATTGCCATTGCTAAGCAATGCAGTCATGCTTTACGACTGCATTGCATAGTGATGGAAATTCTGGTCCCAATTGCCGTCGTAAGTAGAAGACTAACTGTAGTAAGTTTTACTATATTTTATTTGTTGTTTTCAGTTATGTACACCTCTCTGAATTGCATGTTTGGTGGGTGGCTATATAAATTGAATGAATGAACGAACAAACAAACGAATGAATGAATGAATGATAAAGACAAAGGGAATCTTCCCTGTAGAGTTTGAATCCAATCTGTTATTAAGAAAAGTGTTAGAGATATTATCATGTACACATTAATTAAGACTTCTTAAATATATCTTTTATAGGGGAGAAGCAATGGATTTACACGCAAGCCATCAAGCTAAACCTTATTACAAGTGGGTATATACTTTGGTGTACAGGGTAGTTTAATTTGTATGTTACATTCCTTGAAATAAAAAGCCTTACCATGTTGCTTTCTATTCACGTCATTTGAGTTATTTACATGAACATACTGCAGTTAGTATTTGATAAGCATAGAAAAACCTGAGTTCTCTTAATTTGACACCTGTTTTCCTGGTAAGGAAGTGGCTGGTTAATCTTGACTTGCATTCTATCAGGTTTGTAGTCAAGTCAGAATCAACTCCTGGTGACTTCATGGACACATCCATGTTGTTTTCTTGGTAACAATACAGAAGTCATTTGCCATTTCTGCCTTCTAAACTGTATTTTTGATTTCAGCATTCAAATATCCCTGTGGTCTTCTATCCAAGTGCTCATCAGGTCTGACTTTGTTTAGGTTTTTCAAGATCAGCTAGGTCCTGCCACCTGCTCTGACACTTGCATTCTAATAAACTAAATACATTCTAACAATATTAAAATATGTTTTCATCACTTTCTCATCTTTGGAACTTTCTTGTAAGAGTATACATGGTCCTAACTGTCTATGTTAGTTTTTATACAGATCTTAATACATACATTTCATTCAACATTTTATTGTGGTGGTATTGCATGCTCAAGGGTTTTTTTTTTTTTGCAATGTGTTTTTATATCAGAATGGACTCTATCCTTTTCATTTTCCTTATCATCAAGCAAATTGACTTTGTAGTACAGTGCATGTTCTGCAAAATCATGCGAAAGATTCAATGATTCAATCTCTGGAACATCTAGTAAACCAATGGAAAGCTACTATTAGTCAGCATAGACAGATTAAGGGTTGAAGGACAATAGTTTATTTATAGCAATTTCCTTGGTGGTTGCTGCCAAAAAATGATATCCTGGTGTGCGTGTATGTGTGTGTATGTATATATATATAAAAGGTGTTCTTGTTCTTATCACTGCAAAAGATAATCAGTTCCTCCTTTCCAAGAGACCAGGAATGAGCAAGATAGTCTTGCAACTTCACAAGCTGCCTCTCTGTGTTCCAGCTCACAGGGGCAAGGAAACTGCTCTTTTGTTTAAAATATATTGTGTGGAGCATGGGAGTCAGATGTGCATGTTCCTATATTATAAGAGTAATGTTAGGCAATTCAGTGATCTATACTCATCCCTGACTTTACATTTAATTATGTACTTGCTGGTTCTGGTAGCTGTACTGATGAGTGCTAATTTTATTTTGTAATGTTTTACATACACTCTTAGACATGTATTTTGTTTTCTTGGTATGCACATTTGTGATTGAACATGGTTGCCCATATATGTACAGGAATAATAGATGGAGTTCTACATAAAGAGAGATGCCTGGCTTGATAGACTTGGCAAGCTTCATTTGGCCTCTAAGCTGCCAATTCTTAAGGAGCCAAGAGTTTAGGATTTATGTAACTGCTTAATCTGCAATTAAACAGGAGATCAGAGTTCTTGAGTATTCAGTGAGTCTATTTTCATGTTTTTTCAGTTCTGCCTCTTTTAAAATATTAAATATTAAAATAGTTTCAGATGTTGCCAAAAGATAACAGAATGAACAAAGTATTCTTCTGGAAATAATAATGTGAAATTATTCTTTCCAATCAGATTTTTCTGCAAGTTACTGTTTTTACTATAGTAGCTTAATATTTGTACTGTGTAGCCAATTTTGTTGGGATTGTTCTGCTTAGGACAGGAGAATCCTGATGGAGCATTTGGTTTCCAATGAATCCTGACTATTCTATTTTTTACTTTCAGTGAGCTTCTTGAGTTTATTACAAGTGGTCCTGTTGTTGCCATGGAAATTTTGGGAGATGATGCCATAAGTAGATGGAAACAATTATTAGGACCTGCAAACTCAGTTGTGGCCCGAACTGATGCTCCAGGCAGCATTAGAGCATGTTTTGGAACTGACAACATAAGAAATGTGGCTCATGGCCCTGATTCCCTTGCCTCTGCTGCTAGTGTAAGTTTCTCAAATATACAATTGATATGCTGTGCCTTTCTGCACATGACTTGGTTTCTGTTAGCATACCATAAGAATTATGTTTTCATACCTCTCAGTTAAGTCTATTCCAAATGATGCAGATAAATATGTAGACTGAACACTCCCTTCCTCTTTCTGTCTGAACCCAGTTTAAGTTACTGCTTTTGACCCCAAGTTCTATTTGATCAAACAAGGCAATCTGCTAAGACTCTATTCTGTATAGCAGATCCTAAGGCATATTTTATCACCAGCACAAACTTCTTAGCATTGGTACAAAATGTTTGATTTTTAGAAAAAGTTTTAGTGATTTGTTATCAAGGTCTCCTCTAGGAATCAGATTATTCTCCAGTCCAGTTCTCTTCTTCACTTATCTGAAGTGAGAATCTCCTGATTCTGGAAGAGTCTGTACAGGAAAGCTACTGTATTGTGTAACTAATTATGTTTCTATCACTTCATCACATTTTTTTCACTGTAAAGCCTCCCCCCCCACATTGTTGTCATGTTGAATAGTAGTAGTATGATTTCAATCAGATACTACCCTGAGCTGTTAAGGGAGTAGTTGCATGATAATATTCTAAATAAATTAAGTAGTTAATCTTACATGATAAAATAAGATATAATGTATATTTCATTTTCATGTATCTTGTTATAGTTGAAACTATAATCGATAATGCATAGCCACCTAGAAATTTTTGATTGTTTCCGAACTATACATTGGGGTGGATTAAATAATTTTAAACAGATTAATTGGAGGTTCATCTGAAGGCAAACTTTCATATGTATCTTCCCAAGCTATTAGAAAACAGATTGGACAACATATTGTTTTTGCATTTTACTTTTTGATACCTGCTTTTCTTTCTATGGAAACATGTTTCTTGACATTGGTTAGAGGAGCTTAGAATAGTGCTGCTGGCAGTGTCTTAATTACTCTCTGATTTGTCCCCTGCTATGCAACGTTAAAAGTATTTAAATGTAGCATTATGTATTTAAGTGTGGGATTATCGATATGTGAGGAGTTAAAGAATCAGTTCTTTAATTTGCACATTATTGAATTTTATACAACTGTAAAATGGTATAACACATGCTCATACCACTGAAAAATATTAAGCTTCTTAAGAGATTATAAATTATGATGGCAAAAAAGGAGGACCAGTCCTTGGCACTTGAATTTACCATCCACCTTTGCAACTGATCAGGAAGAAATGCTTTTTTCCTTGCTTCTGATCTCCTTCCTCCCCTAATTTTCTTATCTTCTCTAGCTTCCTCCTTGTTTTGTTTTGCTTGGAGAAAAGGAAATATTTATATTGAGGTTACTTAGCAACCCAGGATCATTGTACATGGCCTTAGGGACAACTGTACTGTTAGGCAGCAGGCATTGTTCTTACTATTGCAGATAAGTTAAACATCTGTCAGGACTGAATCCAGGTAGTGGCATATCTAGGTGAAATAACAGGTGATCTAATTCACAGATGCCCTTGCTAGCCTGAGATTTTGTCTCAGTGTCCTGTTCATGAGAGAACAGACTACTCATGGGAGAAAAATGAGGCCTCTAGAAAGAGCAGTATATATAGTCTGCAGAAGCTGTGTTGGTAAAGTAGAAGACCAATTAGTTGGTTGGTTGTGAAGACAAACTTAGGGAGAGAGAACTGGAGATTAATATCTCTAAATATGTATTAAAAATGCAGGTTTGAGAATAGATTCAAAATATGTATATACTCTCCAACCTAGCAGTTCACATAGTTTCATGCATTTCAGACAGAGATGATTTCTGCTGATTGAATTTTTGAAATCCATGGGCATAAGATTTTCTGTAGCTGTTGGAGAGAGATTCTAGCACCCAATCCAGGCTGCAGTTTCAAAAAAAAAAAAAAATCTAGGAGAAGGATCTCACCTCATCAGGAAGAGAGCTTCTGCTGTTGTTGATGCTGACGTTTTCTTCCCCAGTGAGCAGCCAGCCCTGTAAGAAGGCCCTCTGTTTTCTAAGAGTAAGCAGATAGGGAAACAAACAAAAGAGTATCTGTGCAGTAACAGATAAATAGGATGTGGAACTGAGGTTTCAAGCTTTTTTTTTGTAATTTGGTTGCTTTTTTGCTCTTTTCTTCCTTCTCTTTCTCTATTTATGTTGTTGATTCTGCCTGCTGTTTTTTTTCTTCTTTAAGTCACTAGTTCTGTTTGTTCTCTGTCTCTTTTCCTCTAGTTCAGGGTTCCTCAACCTTGGCAACTTTAAGATGGGTGGACTTCAACTCCCAGAATTCCCCAGCCGTCTTAAAATTGCCAAGGTTGAGGAACCCTGCTCTAGTTGAAAGTCTCTCTCTCTCTCTCCCTCTTATTAATATATTTATTCAGCTTGCTTTGGGATTTGGATTTTTGTGTCTTTACTGACTTGGATTTGAGGCTTTTATTCATCTGCTAGGCTGTTAAATTACCTGGTTCAGCTTACTGTTCTTTTGCTTCTTCTGGGCCACCTGATTCACTCTGATAGCATAAAACTCTTTCAACTCAGCCAGCAGTCACATGGCATTCAGGTTAGAAAGTTCTTTGTTTCCAAGGTATGAGCAACTAGTAGGGAAATCAAGTTTTACATAGCTTATTGGGAATGATTGAATGGTGATGTGATAAAATAATGAATTCATCTCATGGTTATAACACCATGGATATTGAAGGAGATGTTGTGGTGACATAGGATGTGTTTTATGGTTTTCTTCCCCCCAGTTCCATCTGTTCATAGTAACGGAGTGCTGAAATTTGCCTTGCAATTTCTCAGGGGTTTTTTTTTTCCTGAGAAAGGCTTTTTGTATCTTTTTCTTGGGGTAGTTGAGAATTTCTTGAAAACCAGTATTGTTTTGAACCTTAGTCTGTGTTTGGAGTTTATTCTCTTTGTTGTTTGATAGAACAGTCACATGAGGCACTTTCAAAAATATATTAAAAAAATAAGGAATGGAAGAAATGAATGGAATGAAAACCAGTTAGTCTGACTATCAGAATTATAACCTGAGTGCTTTGAGACACTATTAAATATATATTTAATTCCTATTATTTTCAGGAACTGGAATTATTCTTTCCTTCCAATGGAGGTCGTGGACCTGCAGGCACTGCAAAGTACACACATTGTACCTGTTGTGTTATTAAACCTCATGCAATTAAAGAAGGTTAGTTATATACCTTGCAGAGTCAGTAAAAAGTACATGCTGGTCCTCTTTTTATCTAGCCAGTATCCATACAAATTATTTCCAGAGTGGTAGCTATCTTAGTCTGGTTGTAACAAGTGATGGTTCTTTATTGTGAATGCCAGTACTTGTAATTTCAGAGATAAAGACCTTTCTTCCTATTGCTACTCTTTATTTTTTTATTTCTTTGAAAAAGATTGTTTAGCAGTTAGGCTCAGATGATTTCCAGCTGACCTGCTTGCAATTAAAGTGCATAAACTACATAGAGAATTATTTGGGTTAGCAGGTTCAGCAGAGATATTGGCAAGAGAATGCTATGCAAAACCACTTTGACCTTCATGTTTTGATACTGCTTCTAGTAGGTCCTCAAGGGATAGAGTGATAATGGTTAGAATATGACAGTTGCTTCTCCCTCAGAATATATCAGTATAAGCCTTCAGTACAAAAGTTAACATCAGACAGCATATCAGAGTAGTGGATGCTTTCAAACACTTGTCTTACTTTAAGATAACTTATAAGTCAAAAACTTAGAATAGAATAGAATAGAATAGAATAGAATAGAATAGAATAGAATAGAAATCTTTATTGTCATTGTACAACTTGTACAATGAAATTAATGCCACCCCAGTACAGCTTTAAAAATATAAAAACCATAAAACACGTAACACACATAAAACACAACCTTCACATTCCATATTGCACAACCCAATACTCAGTTCTGGGCTGAACTTGAGATAAGCACACACTGATTTCATCTTCAACTGAAATGACAATTTCTGTCTTTGCTTTTGATGCTTCTTAAATAAGAAAAAGCTTGCTCACACATGTAAAAAGTTGAAAACTGCAGCAAAATGTTCAATGTCTTCCTATGAATGGCAGGATACCCTTTCACAGAAATCCAGAACTTGTCCATGGGCAGATCAATGAATCTTATCTTGAGCGTATGATCAGACTGTAACCCACAAAGTTCTTCGTCTTCCTTCAAAATGAAGTTCTCAGGCGGAGCAGATGCAGAGAAAGGATCCTTCACCCAGTCATACGTTTGTGTTGAAAGGGAGGGAAAATACTGATCAATTTTGTTCTGCAGTACTTCCAGGTGGTTTTCAGCTAGATTTGAGACTTTCTGTATCCTTCCTCACTCTCAAGCCAAGCAGCAGTGGAAACATTTCAGTATTTCCTTTTGCAACATGATTTTTCCAAATATTCAGTTTTCTTTTAAATCCAAGAATCTTGCCACTTGAAGTCAAAATATTTTCTCTAGTGCCTTGCAGAGATTTGTTCAGCTGGTTCATGTGATGAAAGTATGCTAGTTTCTGCAACCATTCTCCATCTTCAAACCACTCAGCAAAATGTGGAATATTATTTTCTCAAAAATACTCTTGCAATTCTGCCTTCAGCTCAAACACCCTATTGAGAACTCTTTCTCTGCTGAGATACCGTATTTCTGGACTAACAGGAGACTTATGTGCTCTTTGCCCAGGTTTTCACACAATTTTTTAAACGTTCTTGAGTGAACTGGTCTTTGTTTAATAAAATTAACCATTTTTTAGCATCATCCAGAACTTTTTTCATTTCATCTCCAAGAGTTTTTGGCACCAACACCTCTTTGTGAAGAAAGCAGTGTGTTGTAACAACATCAGGATTTTCCTTTCTTACAAGAGACTTACTGTACTGTTTGACAGTGGAACCTTTTCCATTTTTGTACTGCATTTGGTCCTAGCATTTTTCCCACTATTTTACATGCTGGCATGATTACTTTCTCACCCAAAGCATGACTTTTACTTTGCTGTGTAATAAGTTCTCCAACTAAATAACTTGCTTCTTGTGCTTTTTTAATGACTGTCATTTTATTAACAAAAGCTTTACTCTGTTTGTTCTGTGATTCCAATAGCCGTTTAAAATAATCAGAACCTTTATCTGTCATATGGCTGTGATTTGTAGTTAAGTGTCTTTTTTAATTTCCTGGAGCCATTGCTGCATTTGTAAGTTGTTTGCCACAGATGAGGCACAACGGAATAGGACAACTTGGATCACCAGTCCATGTAAAACCCATTGATAAATAGCTTTCATTGTAAAAATGGACTTTTTTTGAGTCCGTTGATGTACCACTGCAGGGAAATGCTTGAGAAGATTTAAATTCTTCATTATCATCATTAAACATTGGTATTGTCTGTTCTGGAATCCTCCTCTCTCACACCTCCTCTTCAAAAATCACTACATTGGACCCTCAGACATGACTGAATAAACGTGTATGAAATTTATTTGAAATAATGGGATAAAATAACTACAGGAAAACCGCAGGGAAAAGATGCAGGAGGGAGAGACTGACGTCACAGACTAAGTTGGATTCCATTAATTTCTTGAAAAATGCACTTCTCTCCCTCCCCTTCCTGCAATATATTCCTCCCTTCCTGCAATATAATGTTCACTTGTTATGAATGGTCTTTCCTATCTTGTGTCAGAAATTAAGAATGGAACCAACCAAATAAACACACTCCTACAGCACACTACCAGAGAACTCAGAAAGAGTTGTAACTAGATTTTTGTTCAGTCTCTGCTCATCACTGTGAGAACATGTTGCCCAAACTTGAAATTCTTTATTAAATAAATCATTATCTCCCAGGAAACCCCTAGTGACCTCTTGCAGAACCCTAGGGTTCCATGGAACCCTGGCTGAGAAACCCTGGTCTAGTCACTCTATAAATCTGAGCTGTAGGTCATGTAAGCTTATGTCTTTTAATAACATTTGTTAGTCAGAAAGGGTGCTACCAGACTTCTGATTGTTGGCCACTATAGACTAACATGATCTCCTTTTACTGTGTTTTGAAGGGTACATCAACCTATCTAGTTACACAGCCACAACAAAACCCTTTTTCCAACACATACCCAGTCACCCATATCTCAGCCCAAATCTGGATGACTACTAGATGGCAGCCAAAAGATTCAAAACCTCTTAACACTTTGCTGCCATTTAGTGATTGATAGGTCAACCAGTTGACACAACAATAACCATTTTGGAAAAATTATGTAGATGTATTAAAAATCCCACACAGCTTAGCAGGTCTCTCATACACACCAAACTCAAGAACATTTATGCAGTGGCTGATTCTGGGCAGCACAGATCAGTGCAACCACTTTGTTCAGAGAGATGAACTCTTTGCTGCTACATAATGGTTGGTAGGCTAACTGTCCTTTGAAAGAAAGGAAAAACTTGTAATAGGACAGTGTGCCTGGACTGTACAAGCATCACATCAGCGACATATAGTTTATGGTGATTGATGGAGGCAATGGTTGGAGAAGTTCAAGTTTCAGCCAGGAGAAACCAATAGCATGTCACAACTGTAGGGGCAGCAGAAAGACAGGGGCTGTTTTGAATGCCATTAAGGGCACATCATGGTGGCAGCAAGATTAGAGTGATAGGAGTCCCTCCTGGTTCTGGGACAGGAGGGAAGCATAGTAAGAGTGGCTGTGTAGATGAGTGCTAAGTAGTACCTATGCCACATGTGGCATTCCCAGCTAACAGAACAATACCTGCCAGATTTGGCACACTGTGGCTAGTATGCCACAATTGCAACCAAAGCCAAGTTTTATCCCAAGCATGCTTGTGCTATATCTTTAGGTGTAAATCATTCATGTTCTTCCTAATTGCTGTAAATTACACATACAGATTTTTGTTTTGCTTTAAGCAGAGAAGAAATCCCAGTTGAGCACCTCAGCTCTAGAAGTTTCTGAATAGGTATCAAATTTATCTTTGTACAGGTGTCAGATGTATACCTATTACTCCAACTATATATTGGTATTTTTTAAAGAATTCTTCTTATATGATATACTATGATAAAAAGGCATCCCCAACTCTCAAGCATTTAATACTTAAAAAACTACTCTTAGGATGTCTGACCATTCCTCCTCCACCTTTTTTTTTTTTTAATGCAGGTCTGACTGGGAAGATTATAAAAGCAATTCTTAATGGAGGGTTTGACATCTCAGCCTTGCAGATGGTAACTTATTTTCTTTTTGTTCAACTCTTGTGGAATTAGGAGGTGGAGAGAAAATTCAACATTTACCACCTTCTGTTTCTTCTCTATAACCACACCTTAATGCAGTGCACCTGGGAATAACATGTCTCCTCAGGTTCCAATGGTTTCTTTTCAGCTGAAACAGCTGCAGCCAGAAATGTATGGCTTCCTTCAGCTTAGTTGAAAGTGGTGTCTTGTATCAGGTTTTCAAAATGTTATCTTGTTAAACAAAGGAAATCAGCCCTTTTCAGTTCAGTTATACCAAAAGTGGACAGACTTCAAGTTCACTGGATTTATTTTGTTTTTTGTTAGAACTCCCAGATTGTCAGCCAAAGAAAGATGGAGATTACTTAAAATTGGATCAGGTTGTTTCTGAACATATTCTGAGTCAGCAAACTAGCAAAGCTAAACTGAGCTCACATTTGTTGTTTTCATGCACAAATCCCAAGTTTGTTTGTTGCAGCAGTTAATTTAGGCAGAAGAAAGTATTTTTTGTTGCTGCTGCTAAGCATTTCAAAATCAGAACTGCTTGCTCACCTATTGCAATTTACTTGAAGCCCAGTTTATAGATGCTGATCTACCTTCCATGTGGCCTTTCATTATGCTTTTCCAACACCACTGGCTATGGAGACAAACCTTTAAGGTTGGGAATGATACCCACTGAATTTGTTGGATACAAATCAATAGAGTCTTGATGTAAATAATATATGTTGAGAAGCATCTGGCTACTTCTCCTCCAGAAGAGAACAGGTACATTTGAATTACTGTTTTTCTCCCACCTATTCATTTTTGGTGCCTTAGTGTCAGTCCGTACTCACATAATGCAAATCTACAATAGTGCAGTTCAGAACACATGAGTTAACGAGTTCTCACAAAAGGATTGATAACCAACCTAAATTGAGGTTAACTTTTATAAGAGGCAGTGATCAGGTTGGTTCTGAGGAAGGCTAATCTTGATCCAGAACATGACAGCCAGAATTAGCCAGTAGATAACTTCTCACAAAGGGACCCATAGCCAACCCTAATTAATCATGGTTAGCTTTTTAAGAGGCAATGATCAGATTGGTTCTGAAGAAAGTTAATCTTAATTCAGAAAATGATAATTGGAATTAGCCAGTAGTTAACCTCACTTTCTTAGACAAAGTACTTGAGCAGGTAGTTATTGATCAGTTTTAGACACTCTTAGGTGAAACTGGTTTTCTTGATCTATTCAGGGCAACTGCAGGCCTGGTTTGGAATAAAAATGACTTTGATCAACCTGTGAAATAACTTTTGTTGGGGGGGGCGGGGAGAGAACTTGTTGCTTCTCTTTGATCTCTTATTGGCTTTTGTTATAAATCATCAGGTTCTTATGAATAGGTTGTCAGGGGGATATGAGATACTGCATTTCAGTGGATCTGCTAATGTTTTAAATGGCCAGTTCCAGAAGTTAGGGCTGAGAATAACTGCTCTGCCCAATGGAATAATGTGAGGTTCCTCACAGCTCTAGTTTATCCTTTGTGTTTTGGATATCTACATAGAAATACTACTAGGATTTACCTGGGCATGTAGGCTGAAGAACCCTATACTTGCATACTTGGACACTAAAACCTTCATTAGCAGCCTTCTCCAGGTTCCCCCAATCAATGAGATATTGTATAGATATAAGAGAAAGAACCTTTTTAGTAGTGATGCCTTATTGGTAGAACACCTTTCCTAGAGAAGTTTGCCTGGTGGCTTTGTTATGATTCTTTTAATGTTAGTTATGCTTATTAGCATTTTAGGGACAGCTGCTTTTAGTGAGATCTTATCTGCTGTTCTGCAGTGATTGTCATTAATATATTGTTTTGTGCAAGATGGCTGGTTTTCTTTTTTACTATATATATAAAACGGCTGTGCAGTGTTTCAGATTCAATTCTGGAAGGGTGCTCTGAAGCATGAATGTGGCTCTTCTTTGCAACCACATCTTTTCTCAGGATCACATGGCAGGGCAAAGAACAGCCACACTTTCCTAGGGAATCATCTGGCTCTTTTAAAGCTTTCCAGACAAGTGTTACATTTGGGCTCCTGCAGTTCCGCAGCATCTTTGCCATTGCCTCTTTCCTAGGGCTGAGAGAGATGACTGGCCCAAAGTCACCTAGCTGACTTTGTGCCTAAGGCAGGACTAGTACTCATGGTCTCCTGGTTTCTGGCCTAATGCCTTAACCACTACGCCATACTGACTCTACAAATAAATGCTTACATATTATAATAAAACTCACTAGTCACTGATAACTGATAATTGTAATCAATATTTTATAAGCATTTAAAATTGATTTGACATTGGAATGAAGGAATTAAAAAAAAAGTAAAAAGAAGCAAAAGCATTATAGAAAAAGCATTTAGAGCGCCGCCTCTCTTTCTTCCACCCCGTTCTTTTCTTCTCTGGATGTATTGTGAACTTACTTAAACTTTATTATAAATAACTGAATTATTTATAAAGTTAACAACTATCATGGACCTTGTTCAATCTGAAACTTGACAAAAACTTTTCTTGGAGGGTGGAGGGAAAGTAAGTAAACCTTTTGTGGAGGGAGGCGCTTCTTCATGTGCAGGAGGCTCTGGGTTTGTAACTGGTGTGTCTGTACTCCAGACTAGGATGGCTGCAACTGCAAGGCTGGGAAAGAACTGTCTGCCTGCTATCCCAGGCAAAAGATTCCTCCCCCAGGGACTCCTGCTGAGTCTGCATTAGGGCTGCTTGCGAGCTGCAAGCCCAGAATTTTGTGGTGCCTAAATTTATTATTACTATTTTGGAGTAACTTAATTTTGTGTGTGCTTGACTTTTTACCCTGTGTGTGGTTTTGATGAGTAGTGTGCGCACACATGTTGCCTTATCAGCTTATTTGCCAAACAGTAAATAGCCTCTGAGTAATTAATTGAGAAACCACACAATCCCTGTCAGGATTGTGCTTATACAGAAAAAGGGCAACTATAATTGTTAGATAGTTTTTAAATGTTTGTGAGATAATACCAGCTTCACAATTCTGCTCCATAGAAACTCAAGAATTAGACTTTTCCTTCCTATTTTGTATGCAGTTCTATATGGACCGTGCAAATACAGAAGAATTCTATGCAGTCTACAAAGGTGTTGTTGCTGAATATTCTGTAAGTAAATAGTATAAAGCCTTTTTTTTTTCTTTTTGATGCGCTTTGGATACTATCTTATCCTCCAACTTTTTTGGTATAGTAGTGGTCAGTATTACTACTCATAGTTATGGATTGTTTTAATTTTTGCCAAAAAGTAAACCATTAATAATTTATTGGAAAAACAAACTGTACAAATAATTTTTAGCTTTGAATCAACAGTGTGACACATATAAAACTTGTCTGTGTGTACTTTCAGATGGTTATTTTTTTTGGTATCCAGGGTAATAATATTACCCCCATTGATAACATTACATTGTTTTTGAACAATATATCAAAATTGATTTCTTAATTTTTGAAATAAAGACAAATTTCCAAAATGTCCATTTCCTTGCCACCTTGTCCATCTTCCTGCCAAACCTTCCTTGCGTCTTTCTGCCTCACTTTAAAAATGGATCAAATCCACAATCTAGCAAGTTAATCCTTTTTGTGGACCTTTTTTCCGATTGGAGGGACTGCCTGGTGTGCCTTCTGCCTCCCAGATCTTACTTCAGTTTAATAGCATGGCATTATAACTTCGCAATTGGGGAAAAACCCTCAAATGCAAATTTTGTTAGTATGCTACACTTGCAGAATTTGCAGGAATGCCATACTTCATAATATTTGCTGAAATGCCACTTTACACACTTTGCTTTACAACAGTTTTATTTATTTATATTTCCATTTTTATACTACCACAGTTCAGTATGACTCTTAGCTGTTAACAAAATACACATAACATTTAAAACATCCAGAGTTAAAATACCCATGGTAAATTCAATAAAAATAATGCTAATAAGTTAATAATGAAATATAACAACTTGAATTAATCCTTCTCTATTAAGAACCAATAAACTCAATAAATTGTGTTATTTCATAGTGTAACCACTCTAAGAAAAAGGTCAGTTTTCAGCATCTTCCTAAATGAAAACAGGAAGGGTGCCAGTCTAATTTCCATTGTGAGGTGTTCCAGAGAATGAATCTTGAAAAACACAGTCTCCTAGCTTTAGCCTTAGAAATGGCAGCTCTTTCTCCTGAAATATCACAGAGCAATGACAAATCTAGTTCAATTATGACTTCCTTGAAGTAACTAGATGCCAAATTACATTTATAGGTCAAAATCAGCACTTTAAATTGTACCTAGAAGCCTGCCAGAAACCTGACCCCCTAGCACCGATATTATATATTCCCGGTGATGTGCTAATTAAGACGCAGGAGTTAAAGACTGGCTGCAGCCCCAAGTGGTTTTTAAAGTCAGCCCCATGTAAAATGCTGTAGTCAAGTTGTGATGAGAGCATGTTATTGGGGCAAGGTCCTTCTGTTCCAGGTAGGGCTGCAACTGGTATACCTGCTGAAGCTAGGCAAAGGCCCCACGTAACTGTGGTCTCTACCTGTTACTCTAGCAGAAATTGTGAGTCAAGGTTGTAGGTTGTTGTAGATCTTCTTTAGAAATAGTGCTTCCCCCTCAAGATACAACATTGGTGGTGATAGAGAGCCCTCAGGCACTGGGACAAGACATTCACAGTATATTTAGAGCTGCCTGGGATAGTGTTTAAACCTGGGTATGATCAGCATGTTGGTGATACTGCACTCTGAACTCCCAGTAGCTTTTGTGTAAATGACAAAAAAGTAAGTGGGGAGGAACAATTCATGTGACAACCCACAAAGGAAGAGCCACTGAGCTGACCTCCTCTCCTATACAACCAACTGGATTGAGGAAAGAGTGGCAGTGCTATAAAACAGTGTCTCCAATATACCCAACCCTCCAATATACCCAACCGTTGCAGGTGGTCCAAAAGAATACCACAGTCAATAGTATGAAAGGCAGCTGCATGCCCAAAAGAACCAGGAGTTCCAGGTCCTAACAAAGGTATTCACCAGAACAACCAATGCTATTTCCATCCTACACTCAGGCCTGAATCATGACTGAGAATGGTCCAGATAATTACCTCCTTCTAGGGTGCTTTATGCTGATCTCTACCACTGGCTCAACAGTCTTCCCTAAAAACAGAATATTGGAGACTGAATTATAGTAGTCCAAAACAGTTGGCTCCAGGGAGAGCCTCATTAAGACATGGTGCATCACAGCCTCTTTCAAGGATGTTGGATGGAATCTGTCCTACAATGAAGTATTGATAACCAATGCAAATAACCCCCCTGCAGGTAATACTGTCTCTTGTCTCTTCTAACGCCGTTCTGAAATTCTTTGTTGTTTCCTAAAATCTTTGTCTTTCTTGACTTTGGCTTTGGTTCTTTTCTTGACAATTTATACATACCATTTGTTCTAACATCCACTTGCTTTCTTCTGCTTTTTGGTCTTTGGCAGTCTTTTTTCACATTCATGCTGAACAACTTCTTAGTTTTCGTTCCACAGTTGTCCTGGTTCTTTATCAATAAGGTTTAGAACTTCAAAACAATTTCTGATGTTCTCCTTGAAAATAGTGGGTATATGCTCAAGATCATATTGTGGAAATTGTTTGGCTTTCTTCTGCTGCTTTAGCTTACCTTGGAACTTGCACATGAGTAGTTCATGATCTATTCCATGGTCAGCTAGTGGCACATCATTGCTGTTATAACTGAGCTGTTCCACCTCCTTGTACCAATAATATAGTCCATTTGATTTATGTGTATTCCATCTGGTGATGTCCATGTACTGTATATAGGCATCATTTTGGTTGTTTGGAGACTTTGTTAGCAATGAAGAAAACATTGGATGGGCAGAAATTGATAAGTCATTGTCTTCACTTTGATTTTCTAGGCCATACAGTCCAACTATATTTTCCTCCTTAATATTTCCAACTTTGGCATTCCAGGCTCCTGTCACAAGCAGCATATCTTGCATGTTCTGTCGATTTCAAATTGAACTTGATCATAAAAGTCATCCATCTCCTTTTCTGCATCCATATTTGGAGCATAGACTTGGATAATCATAGTATTGTCAATGAAGTCTAATTGATGATATTTGGTCACCTATTGCATTGTAGCCAAGTATTGTTCTTGCTGTAGCCTTCTTAACTATGAAAGCAACACTGTTCCTTCTTTGTTTTGTATCTCCTGAGTAATAAACAGTGTGATCTTCTGACTGAAAGTGTCCAATTCCAGTCCCTCTCAATTTGCTGATGCCTAAGATAACAATGTACAGTATAGTCAATTCATTTTCATCTTTTACTGTGTTGAGCTTTCCCAAAGCTTTGGATTTTCTTTTCCTGCATGGCAACCTCAGCAACTAGGGGTCCTGCTATAATCTAGCCACATCATAAACACCATTAGTACTCCAAAAGATCCTCAACTCTTCCTCAATAGTGTGTTGAGTGCCATTTACTTGATGGGTTCATTATCTGTCACTATATCATCAATCATTTTATATTTCCTATCCGTGTGGTTTTCTTGGTAAAATACTAGAGTGGTTTACCATTGCCTTCTCCTGCACAGTATGAAAAGATGTGCAGCTTATAATGTGCTGCGCTGTTCAAAAAATAAAACAAGCTGAAAGAGATCACTCTTACCACTTCATACATTTTTATAAAAATAAATTCAACTTCTCAGATATTGGGGAGGGACTTTGCTTGTGGCTAACATTTATTTATCCCAAAATCATCTAGGATGAAAACCCCAAGTCTAGTCCCAGAGGAATTTTTGTAGATTTCTTTATTTATTTTTCCTGCTTTTTGATCACTTGGTTTTCTATAAAATAATAAACATGGTTAGAAGGGGTATAACATTTTCAGTAATGTGCCTTCAGAACAATTTAAACATCTGTTGTTTTTCTGGTTACAGGAGATGGTTGTAGAACTCTGCTCAGGACCTTGTATAGCTCTGGAGATTCGGCAGGTAGATCCTGAAAAAGTGTTCAGAGACTACTGTGGGCCTTCTGATCCTGTAAGTAACTGACTGAGTAATTTACATCATACCAAAATAGAACTGATGAGTGAGGTCTGAGAATGTACAGTATATCCCTTTATTTTCACCTTTAAAGCAGCTTGGAGAGGAGGTCCAGTTTAAGTTAGATTGTAATATTGTACAGAGCAGTTCACTCATCCCTTTTGTTGGGTCAAAATTTCCCTTCCTATTTGAAAAATATATACAGGCATAATAAAGGTACTTATATTTTCCCCTCCTTCCCAAGCTATTAAAGGGCAGGGAACAAATATGGCAAATTGCATATGTATGTAGTAGAGGTGTGAACAAAATGAAATATATGTTATGTTTTGAATCCAGAAAAGAATGCATTCCAGAAGTTCAGGAATATCATGTTGGTTGCACTTTAGGAGAAATAAAATCTAGAATGTTTTGGTAGTTCAGGGTTTTGAACAAAACAAAATTTGGAGGAGTTGCAAAGAATTTTAAGAGGCAAATAAAACTTGATTCGTGTGTTTCATCCCTTCTCTTCAGTCCTCCCCTCAACCACTCCCACCATGGCATGACCCACTGGGGCCCATCTCCCTAATCTTCCTTCTGTCTCTATCCTCAATTGTCACCACAAATGTTCTGGCCAGTGTGCCCGTTCCTTACTGTGATGGTCTCAACAGTAGGGAACAGGCTCCCAGCACAGCATGTCTCCCTGTTCCCCCAAGACTTTCCCCTTCCTTTCCTTCCTACCTGCTCTTAGTCTCCGCCACCACCATCAATACCCATAACTATTCTCAATGTTCCCACCCAAATTACTTCTACTCAGAACAGAAATTTTGGTCCAGATCCAAAACAAAACAGCCCCCTGCATCCCAAAATATCTTGCACATCCTAGTTTCAAGCACATGTTAGCATTAAGTATCCTAATGCAGCTTTTCCAGTCAAAATTAGGGCCTTGCAATCATGACTTTAACATTTTAAAAAACTTGGTAGGTGCTCTTGGGAGTTGATGTAATTGTGACATAGCATGTTGAATTGTATAATAAGATTATGAGACATCCGTAGCAAACTCAACAGATAATCAGGCCTACAAGGATACAAGAATTTCTGATTTATGTACAAAGGCCAAGAAGCTTTTGTGAAGAATTATGAAAGCATTCCAGTGACTGCTGTGTATACAGCTGAAATCTTTTATATAGTTGTTTCAATAGGGAGATTCTAATTGATGATAACTTCTGAACTGTAGTTTTTAATTGCCTCAAGGAAATAGCTGCAGGTATAGGGAACAAACATATTTAGCAGAAAGCATATTTTATGCATGGCCTGCTATAATTTGTATACACTTTCAATGCACTTAGGAGAGACTTCCCTCCAGCCTGGCACCATCAAATATATGTATGTACAGGGATGATGGAATTTGTTATTCTATATATCTGGTCGGTGCCAGTTTGGAGGAAAGCTGATTTATAAAAATGAGCATGACAGATTTATTTTGCTATTGATAAAGTGAAATGTATGCATGTGGAGCATGTAAATTGAGACAACAGCTTGAGATGAGAAAATTATAATCCTTTGGTTTTCCAGAGAACATGCAGGTATCCTTATATTTCTGCTGCTGCTAATTTTTAGAATTTTTTACCATTATTCTAGACTAGGCAGGATTGTGTAGTTCATGCTTGTATCAACAATTACAGTTTTCACTGACTAACTGTGCTAATCCGAAACTAATCCTTTTGATATGTAATCCATGGATGATTTTCATAATTTTGCTTTATGTATTTGTTGCATTTATATGTCTTCCCTATCCAATAACTATTTGTTGGTCCAGTTTTGCAATTTCTGAAATAAATAACTTGCCTTCCAAAATTATAAATTAAAGATTTAGGTATTGAAACACTAAATATCAGTGGTAAAATGTTGAATATTAAAAATGCTAGGAATAATCAAGATGATATAATCATATTGCTTAAGCAACAACCATGTCATTTTTTAAAAGTGAGCTCATCTGTATCTGTTTAGACTGCAGTCCTAAACCCATTTATGTCAGCTTAAATACCATTAAATTTAGTAGGACTTCCATCTGAGTAGACATGCATAAGGTTATACTGTAATCATGGGAGAGGCATGGGGAAGCAAATGATGATACATGGGAACCTGTATTATCACGCATATTTCACAATGTACATATTTCCATCAGATGTCATGATGTCATTACATAATTATGCAATTTATGCAATGACATCATGATGTATGTGTCATCCTTCTGACAGTGTTGTGGCTTGTTGTGGATGCTGCTGGCTGTAACTGAATATTATAGGATTGCAGCCTTAAATCAATTACTGATATGTGGTGAGCTGCGGCAGAAAAGTTTCTAATGTCAGTTCTGCTATGAACTACTTAAGTGACCTTTAGCTAGTATTTACCATATTTTTCCATGAATAAGATGCCCCCATGTATAAGATGACCCCCACTTTTCCAACCCAAAATTAAGAAATCAATATTTTAAAGATAAAGCAGAACGTATTTTTATTTAGTAATTAGGTAACATTTACATGATACACTCAGTGGGAGGAGGTCCAAACTGTCTCTCTGCAGCTCTGTTTCCATGCTCTTTTGCATAACTGATTACATTCAGTTTGAATTTCGCAGAGTAAGACATTCGCCTATTTATTTTTTTATTTTCCGACATCTTTATGGGCTCAGAATGCTCTGACGTTACCAGCCCCTGTCGCATCTGCGCACTGCCTACACGCTCTCCACCTCCAACGGGATGTGTTCCAATTGCTTTGTTCAGCATCAGCTGACATCAGTTACATAAGGCTCGTGATTGGAGGAAGCCTGTTTGCAGAGACAAAGTATGGGCAGTTTCGCAACCGCGCGGTTCTCTCCTTGGCTTACTGCCTTGCATAAGACGACCTTCAATTTTTAGTGTAATGATTTTAGAAAAAAGTATCATCTTATACATGGAAAAATACAGTATATCTCAACTTCAACCTCAGTATTCAAGTACCAAAAGGATGAGGAAACTGATCTTTCTTGTGAATATTAAAGCTTGTATATTATTTGTCTTCAAAGGTCTATGCCAAGTACAATTAAAACAGTTCTTATTAACAAGTTATAGAAATCATACAACTATTAAAAATATAGCTACATTAATAACAATACAAACAATTGTTTTCTATTGACTATCTTATTTATATGAGTTTCAGAACTTTAATTTAATAACTGTTCTTTGTTGCAGATATTTGCAAATTTGAAGGAAGAAGTTTTTGTGATTACAACTACAGTAATTAGGTAGCTTTTTAGATAGCATGAAGTAATGCAAAGCAAAAGAAGTAAAGGATTTTTATCCAGTGACAAGGCTATTGTAGGCCAGCGTAGAAAACAGATCAATATGAGGCTGCAATTAGTATGTCATTCTGTCTGTCTCTGTTGAAAAGGATGTGATTGGATTGTCTAAAGGGTCAGACATCATCAGTATCACATATACACACACATACTAGATTTTGGACACCTACTAGAAAGTATAGTTTTGTCAATTGTCATAGACAATTTAATTGTTGTACTCTGCAGCCACATAGGCTACAAAATCTTCTATTAAAACTATGAAAACTAATTTCATATTTGTGTACAATGATACTATCTAAGCTTCCCAAGTTGTCTGACATCTCACTTGCATATTAAACTACAATTCTTTTCATTTCTTGGTAAACATAGCTAAAAATTTAGCTCATTGAGATTGCTGTTGGCTATAGTCCAATATATCAGGAAGGCACCAGGTAGAGCAGGCTGCAATACGGTATTTCCAAGATTTTTTTTGCCCAGAGTTGTGAAGTACATAGAGCCGATTGATAAGATCCACAGATATTGCCTCACAGGTTTCCATTTTTCCTGAAGGCATATTTTGCTGAGATTTATTTATTAATCAAATTTGTTTTCATTTCTGGCTGCCATCTACATATTCCTTTTAAAGCAAACAAGCAAAACAGTTTTTTCTATAAATTCCGAGAAATATTGCTTCTTACAAAATTCTGCTTTCTGTTTGTGATAAGGTACTAAGTTAGGAACAAAGGAACTTGTACACTACATATATCAGCTTTTTCTTATTCTTTGGGGGATGGAGAACACCGTGGAAGACTATTATAATCAGCCTTGGGGCAATTTCTGCCTCAATTTAGAAAAGGCAGAAATAAGAGCAACATAAAGGATTGCTTTGAAATTCTATTGCCTAAGTGACCTAAAATGTGGAGAATTCTTTGCATTTATTTAATTAACAAAGTGTCTAGTAGGTTTTTTCCCCCTTGTTTTATTATGGTCACAGTTGCAAGCTCTTACTTATGACAGTAGATCAGCTGCATCATTTTGATTTCCAAGAGTCTTCAAGATTAAAACCATTTGGCATTTATGTTGAGATATAGAGATATAGAGATATGCACACACACATATACTTTAAGATACAAAAAAAGTGCAAAGAAAGGAAACAAAAACAAAGGAGAAAAGAAACAGGATATAAAAAGCATTTTTTTAAAAAAAAAATGCAGCATTAAACCTTGACCACATGGAGTAATACTGATTAGTCATTCCATTATGCCTATATAGAGGTAGTTCATGAGCAGAAATCAAACACATCCAAGTCCAAGATTGTAAAGCTGGGGTGATGCTATCCTTTCACTGTAACAAAAAGACTTGCTATACTTTATGTTTGTTAAATCCCATGTTCTTCATGAATTGATAAATTCTAGATTTGGGACATATAATTCAACATCACATTAACATCTTTTATCCAAAACCATATTAGCAAACTTATATATACTAAGCCAAAATGGGACAATACCCAACTTACCTCATAGATTTCTTGATGTGGGGAAAATTAGGAGGCACTGCTATGAATACTACCTTGTATTCTGAATGAAAGCATCATATGAAGCAAATAAATAAATGCACAGTAGGACAAGTCCATATTATATCTCTGTCATGTTGCACTTCCATAATGATATTGATAACCAGTCTTTTCTTAACACTCTCTGAGGTATCTAATAGACATGAAAAATCTTTTGTTGAATTAATTTCATTCTAATATCATAAAATCATAGATAATATTGTTAAAACTCTCAACCTTTGATTTATTAACGTGGGATTCCAAAGTTCTTGCAAATGATCAATATTCACTTTAGTAATACATTTTAATTGACATAAAAGCATTGAACGTTTGGAATCATGCATCACATCACAGTACTGATAATAATTCAGGCATTCTAGAAGGTGTTAACATACCTGAATCAAATTGTGAGATCAAAAACTAGTTTGCTGTACTGCCATTCTGGAGTTTTTAGCAATTCAAATTCTTCTTGCAGTGCCCCAATTTTAAAAAATAAAGTAAATTAACAATAGGCTGATCTAAAGTACTGATAATCTGTTTGCCCATGAACTCCATGAAAAAGGATTTATACACAATTTTTAAAATGGGGTTATCCCACAATGTAAATATTATCATGAAAATAGGGGATAAAATTGTATTTTCACCCTAACAACTTCCAAATATGTGTTGCAGCTTATAGTGATAGAAATATCACTGAATTTTTACTAAAATAAAGGAAAAAAGAACAAAGCCCCTGCCAGGTATCAGAAATATATAATAGCTTTCTCATTGTGCCTGTAATAGTTTATGATTTTGATCACTTGGAGTTCATAAAGAAATGGAAGTGGAAATATACGTGTGTATCAGTGAGAAAGTTGAGAATCAGGAAAGTTAAAGCCCCCATTATCACACAAAAGTCTTAATTCTGTTCAAGATAATCTGGTAGTTTGTCTTTGCCATAAAAAAATTCTTAAATTATCAATCTCTTTAAAATATTTAATAGTATTAACATAAATATTCTTCTACAGTGATACTTAAAAGTTTGTGAGCCCTTTTGAATTTTCAGTATTTATGCATAAAGATGTAATAGGCTGTGAGAGTAACCTTGAGAGGCAGGAGGAAGAACCGCAGCCAAGATAACGGTCTGATAAACGAAATCTTGAGTCCAAAGCAGGAATGTAATTTGAGTACTGTAAGGATTTCAGAATTGACCCCCTAGTTCCCTGGAATATAAAGGCAGGGAAGGGAGAGGCATATTCAGACTTGCAAGATTCTGTTACTGTAACCTTATAATAAACGTATTAGCATTCATAATTTTGGTTTCCTGGTCTGGACTACCTTGAAGGGCTGGCATCAGTCAAATGAATTGATAAGCCTGAAAACTATTGGAAGAATGTTCTGTGGACAATGAGACCAAAATAGAACTTTTTTTGGCTTGAATGAAAAGCATTATGTTTGGTGAAAGACAAACACTAAATTCCAGCACAAGAACCTTATCCCATCTGTGAAACATGGTGGTGACAGTATCATGGTTTGAGCCTCCCTTGCTGCCTCTGGACAGAATTCAGCTATGAATTCTGAATTGTTTCAGCCAGTTCTACAGGTAAATGTCAGGGTATCTCCATGAATTGAAGCTTAAGAGAAAGTGGGTTATGGAGCAAGACAATGACCCCAAACACACAAGTTGTACAACCAAAGAATGGTTAAAGCAGAAGAAAGTTAATGTTTTGGAATGGCCATGTCAGAGTCCTGACCTTAATCCTATAGAAATGTTGCAGAAGGACCTGAAGCGGGCAGTTCATGTGAGGAAGCCCACCAATATCCCTGAGTTGAAGCTGTTCTGTAAGGAGGAATGGACTAAAATTCCTCCAAGTCGATGTGCAGGATTGATCAATAGATATCGGAAACATTTAGTTGCAGTTATTGCTCTCCAAGGGGGAGCACACCAGTTACTGAAAGCAAAGGTTCATATACTTCTGCTGCACACAAATATGTAGCTTTGGATGATTTTCCACAATAAATCAATGAACAAGTATAATGTTTTTGATTTAGTTGTTTAATTGGGTTCTCTTTATCTAGTTTTAGGACTTGTGGAGTACGAATCATATTTTAGATCATAATTATGCAGAAATACTGAAAATTCAAAAGGGTTCACAAACTTTTAAGCGCTACTGTAAGTACAAAAGCAATATTTTCTGTAATCTATATGTCAAACTTGCTGTCAAAATTATAGTATCATTTAACATAAAAACCAGGCAATAGCTTGTAGAGCTAGGAGAAGCTTTACCACTCTTCAAACTTACAGTTATATAAGCTTCATTAAAAGCAGTTGAGGAAGATTTTATTTAGAGAAGTATTTTTATATATTTGGGGACTTATTATCTCCTTCAGAAATTCACATGGCATTAGGCAATTATTGGTTTTGATTGCTTTGTGGGCTGAATGTTGTTCTCTATATAAAGCTGTGATATTTATGATGATAATAATTAAATTGCCCAATAGGACATACCTTGAAAAAGAGGATTTTATCAAGACCCAGAAACTCCTCTCATTGCTTCATCTGTAAATAAAAGAATGAGTAGCAACATGTATGAGATAAAAGTTTATTTTTCTTTCTTCTTCAGGCATGATTTTTTTTTAACTTAGAACATTGCTAGGTTTCAAAAGTGATCCCAAAATGTGATCAAAAGAGAAACTTTCCTGCAAAAAATAAAATAAAATGTATATTACTATAAACTATGTAGATTCATAGCATGATTCATGCAAGTAGGAGGGGAACAGATCTGTAAAGTCAGTCTTTATGATGAGTATCTTACTACCTGCCTGATAATTCAGATATTTTTTGGGAATATACTGTACCCGCTCCTCATTTAGTGACCATATTCCGTTCTAGTGACTTAGTTGTTAAGCGAAATGGTCACTAAACAAACACGTGACAGAGGGAGATGCTGTGAAGATCACTGGTTGCTGCTGTCTCATTCAGATAAAATTATCTCGTACAGCTACGCCAACTGTATGTAGATCTCACTCTGGTGTGTGTTGTTATCAGGCATATGACATTTGGTCATAAATGCATGCATTGGTCAGAAAATGATTTTTTAAAAATTTCTCTTTATTACCAAGGTAGTCACTAAATGAAGAGTGGCTGTAAATTAATTCAATAAATTTCTCAGAAATGTATTTGAAAGACTGAACAACAACAGCCATATTCCTTGAAGTACAGCTTCATATGAGAAGAAATTGATCAGGTTTTGCTATGTGGACACCTTAGAAATAAAAGAATGTATGGCCCCATAGAGTAAGTTAAATCCTGAAACAGTTCCCAATAATTGAATCCCCAAAATACTGTAAATACCAAATTGGAACCCTTTAAAAACTATTGCTATAGTTCATAGTGTTTTGCATCTGTTGTTTTCGTCATCTGTGTGACTAGATACTCTTCTCTTAGTGATGTACTTTATTTTAAGAGTGGGTGTGGTTCCAGTGACCTTACATTGCCAGGGTTTTTTAAAAAGCAAGTGGATGCATCTGTTATGTATTCTGCACTAAAGAAGCATTCCTTTAAAAAAAAATGCTGTGGCTGCAACTGCACTGTGAATTTCACTCTCTGGCAATTTTCTTATTGTCCTTTGAACCATTAATTAAACAAATACTTTTTTTACAAGCCTCAAACAACCGAAGGAGAAATGTAGGTGACTAAATGAATGTTTGGTAGATGAATAATTTAAAATTTACTCACTGGTCTTCTCCTTCCTACTGCAGGGCAACCTGAGCAGAATTTTGATCAGTTTGTTTTCTTGCAGAACTATTCAGAGACATGTGTCATTAATCTTTTTTTTTCAAGGTGGGGATAAGGATTTTAAAAAGTGTGTGTGTGTGTTTAAAACGATCAGCATGAGAAAGAGAATTTTTTGTCTTATTTCTGATACCTCAATCTTGGGAAGTGTAGAAATGATAATGTGATAAGCATTGGTTAGCAGGCAGCTTTGCACAGCGGAAAGAATGCATGTAGTGAGAAACACTAAAGTTAGGAATATTTCTTTGGTTGAAACTATCCTGGAGGCTGGTGCTTACAAAAAAAAAAGGTTTTGTTTATGAAATAACATAGCAATAGCAAAGCCTGGGTTATTTAGTTTGACTACAGCTCAGAGACTGCATTGTGTTTTCTTCCATTGTTGGAACAAAAGCAAGCGAACTGTCCTGGACAATACAGAAGAACTGAGAAGGAGAAGAAAGTATAGGTGATGATAATGAAATGAATAAGGGGCATTTTATCTTGAATCATTACCAAGCAAGTCTTTTAGACAAGAAAAGAGATAAAAATGCAGAATCCCTCTGCTAACTGTCTCTACATTTATTTCCAGTAGTAATTTTATAGGTGCAGGAAGCCAATGCGTATAAAGTTGAATTCCAATGAACATTTCTTCCATAACTCCAACCTTATACATACTTTATGTATATAATAAGTGTGTTTATGCTAAATAGAACTTAATACTTGGATTTAGAATTGCAGTTATATCTAGACAATATGCATAGGTTTATTTTCTAGAATGAAGAGAGATGACAACGTACTGTAAATGCTTTTATTCTCTTTCTGTTAAATGTATTAATTAAGAAGGGACTAGATTATTAAAAAGTTTAGAAGGGACACTATGAGTATACTATGACAGATTCAGCATGTATTTACAAAATTCAAATGCAGCATGATATTGCAGATCTTATAATGTGAGAAGATCTCAGATTAACTGGCTTTCATTTGATGGCTATGAGCTTTGCTGATGATATTCTGCTTTTTTTGCTATACATCTTACTTTCCATTTACAACTGAATAAATATAAGTAAGATACCAGAGTGAGATTATTCAGCATAAGCCTCAAAAAATATATTTTTGGCAAGTTTAATATTCAGTATCAATCCACAATAGCACTGTTAGCTGTAAGTCAAATTCCAAAATCCATCTAAAGGAAATATCCAATAGCTTTTGAGTCCTCCGCAGTTTTTCATAAGGCAAAAACAGGAAAAAAAAATGTTCGTGGAGGTAGGGAGAGTTTGAGATTCTTATCTACTATTTTTAACTTCCAAATGTTGGAATCCATTAGTATCATCTAGAATGCCACATGATGGGGAATGTTGAGAGATTTGCCTCTGTTTAAGAGTGTGTGGGAAAAGATGACATAAATGCATCTATCTAGAAAAATCAAGTTGTTGATTTCATAAAAATTCCTCAAGTTACTCTAGGGCTATTCGGTTATCAGGCCAGCTAAACCAAATGGTTAGCAAACTATATATTATAATTAAAATGTATGAATATTAATTCTTCATTGTGTTATCTATTATTCATACTAAAATTATGTGCCAGCACCCATTTGGAGTCTTCTAGAGCCTGTAGAAAGATTGGTACAGTAGGTCCTATGTCTGGCATATACCGCATTCCCACTTGTTTTTCCTCTTTCAGGCATCTGGCCTTATGGCCCTTAGAGATGAATTTCACAAGTGTCAGCAGTGAAGGACCAAATTTCCCACTTTGGGTAAACATAATCTGTGCCTTTTTTGCCTTGGCAAAGGTTGTGCAGAAAACTGTAATTAGCATTTATGAAGCTGGTTTGCCATAGTTGTATCTCCTACTTATGAGCCACTCGTTTGGAACAAGCTGTAAAGATTGCAAAATCAAAAATATTGTAGGTTCCTTACATAAGCTTTTGACCGTGTCCCAGAAATTGTACAGCAGATAATTTGTCTCTTCAAGAGGCTAGTCAGAATCCCATTCATCCACAGAGGACCTTTAGATCTGCTGCACCATTATCAGCTCTGAGGAAATTTTTCATTGACTCAAACCCTTCCAAGAAGTTTGCCCTGCATGATTCCAGTCAGAGAAAGAATGGAGGGAGGCAGGGGATAAAGGCCCTAGTGTGTCCCTAATCCTGGCTTTGGTGGTATACTCTACCTGTGACTTTCTGCAAATCCATTTCTACAAATTTCATTTCTACAAATCCATTCCCCATTTTGTATTGTTTTTCCTCTTCAGGATCAGGAGTCATTCTTGACGAGAGCTTCAAGATAAGATCCCTCTTGAGATCTACTTCTCTGGACCATCCTTTATTCCTTGGGGATGTTCAGAGTTGTGTCATTTGTCTGTCTCAGCAGCCTCCCACCAAATATTTCTATAAGCACTGTAAGGTTCCAAACAAGTCTCTGTGCATGTGATTCTTAATTAGTGAATGTATTGGAGGCGGTTCCTCTTTCATGGCCCCACAGCCTTAAGTGTTACTTTTGACTGAATATGTATGCATAGAGTTCTAGTACTCAGTAGGTAACATCTGAAGCAAACTTCCAATTTCATTGTAGCTGAAAGTCTATTTCTTTCTCTCTGATAAATGCATCAGGAAATGAAAAATATACTTGAACTGTATTTCAGTCAATCACAGACCAGAATACTTGAACTGTATTTTCAATAGATAGACTATTTACAAAATTATTTTTAAAAATCCATGATCTCCAGATGCTTAAAAAATTGTAATGACTCCTTGAATGATTCCTTCTAGCTAACTTGGGGGAGGCATTGCCTAAAGTATCTCTAAAAAGTAGCTTCCTTCTTCATCCTTGTTAAGAAATTCAGCTGTGGTTGGCAAAATGGAGAGCCTAGAGGTTTCTTGCAGACTTTTCTAAAGACACAGTGTCAGTACATTTCAGCAATCCCAGCCAACTAACACTGGAGTCTTTGGATAAGTTTAGCCAAACAAACTGTAATTATTAATCATATGTGAAATATCTTTCAGCAATTGTGTCATGAGTTCAACTGAGCAGATGGCATCCAGTTTTAATTCTTTCTTACTTATTAGTACCAAACTATTTTTCTTCCTAATTTTATACTGAATTCCTTGTATGACGCTCAGACCAAAATGGAATCCTTTTATTTTTGAGGTAACTTTATATTTGAAATAGTCCTTCTACAAAAATAATTTATTAGATAAATCATCTCTATTTTCCTTCAAGTATGCAATCTTTTCTTTCACATCTTACAATTTCTATTTTATGCAGGAAATAGCCCGTTATCTCCGTCCTGGCACCCTCCGTGCTCTGTTTGGTAAAAACAAGATCCAAAATGCTGTTCATTGTACAGATTTACCAGAGGATGGTCTTTTGGAGGTAAGGCTAAGAAGTGCATTTTTTAAATTATACTAGATTGCAGGGTTTTTTAAAATTAAAATGTACATAGAAAATTGTTTGAGTTTATATTTAACACGATAAACATTTTTTTTTAAAAAATCCTCTCTTCATGTATAGATTACAATTAGCTGGAAAAGGGAGTTCTACTTGTAATTAGCATTATGTATAGTTAATTATCCTGAATGTATCAGCACACTGCATGTTCCTATTACTCTAGAATGTGTCAGTATGCTCCATGTACCTTCTAGTTGGTGGGATATAGAGAACGGTATATTGGCTTGTAAGTTAGTCTCTAGATTAGAGATCTTGCATAGAACAGTGTGACTATTCATGAGGTAAAACTTGTGCTACCAAAATGCTGGCCAAAATATTTCAAAAATGACTACTGCTGTCCTTATCATTAGCAGGAAATGCTGTATATGACTAAGGCTGGTAACCTAGTCTACACCTTCTATATATTTCTGAAAAGCATTATAAGAAAGCCTTGATTAACCAAAACCATGGATACCTATGGGTCAATCTTATGATAACCATGGCATACAGTGCTATATTTCCTTTTCTTTTTCCTTATCTCATGCCAGATTTCTTGTCCTATTTCTTTTTTTTTCGCACTTTGCATAATGTTGCTTAATTCAAAAGGTACACACACACACACACATATACTGTATATATACATAACAATATTGCTACATTAATTAGAACTTAAAATAAATTAACTTTGGTTGATATTGTAGGATTTATACCATAGCATTATTGTCTGTCTAAAATAGGCCAAATGTCCCCAAATTTTATTATGCAGCCGGTTTTCTGGATAACTGATCCCCAAGGAAAATGTCATGACTTGATATGCTACCATAACTTCTAATGTGGTTAGCATGGTACAGGTGGATTTTTCAAGCTTCCTAATTCTTTGCTTTGCATTCTGCTTTAAGCATGATGTAATGTATGTTGCCTTATTCAGCTAACACCAAAAAGGTGCTTTATATACTACTTACTGTACTTCTCATCTTGCAATTGGACCTCATCCAACAGTGGCAATAGGTGACTTATCAGCATTGCATAAAAATGTATTGAATACTCTTCAGATTTCTTGGCAATTGCAACTCATTATCTGAGATCCTTTGCTGCAATAAATATGCAATGCTTTTCCCTGGCTTTGACTTCAGGCAAACATCACTGGATTGTGTTAAACCCAGACACTTCAGGAGTGGTCATGCATAGTTAAAATACATTGTGGCACTGGCTATCATCTTCCAGCTTGTGATTATGCATTAGAAAGTCAAGTATGTCTAATTAAATTAATTAATTAAATTGTGTAATTTGTTAATTAATAATTATATTAATTTATAATTGTAATTTAATTAATTGTAATTTGATCAATTATAATATTAAATTAATTAAATTTAATTAATTAAGATAAACTAATTATTAATTTTATTTATTTATTAAATGCCTAAGATTAGGCAAGCTTGTGCTATTCTCAGTAATGATGGGGAGACTGATGGAAGTGTTTTTTTCTTAACAAGAATAGGAAAGCCATAACAGTTTTGTACAAGAGGTATATAAGAGGTGATTAAGTGATTGTGTTTGGCTCAGGAGATTTAGGGTTAACTTCTCCAAATGTACTGAATTTCTTAATGGACCACCACAATCACTGGCCTCAAAATTAGCAATTCAAATTGCAAGACAGCAAGTTGGAAGCTACAGTTTTTGTCACAGCATATATGGTATCAGGTAATGGATTTACCATAGCCCTCACTAGACATTCAGATTTTCTCATTGGATAATCAGTGCAAGTGAAACACTCTGGGCAGTCAGGTTCAGAATAAATTAAGATACATGGACAGGTCTGGGCAAGTGGAGGACTGTGGTCTGAAAATATGGACTGTGTGTCATAGTTGAGCAAAGTAGTTCTAGGTTCAGGAGAATTATTTTGAACATCATTCTGGATCAATCTTGCAACTCAGTTAAAATATGCAAGTATGGTGGGTGCCTAGACAAAAAGAAAGTATACTTCAAGAGTATGTTTATGTGAGTGCATGTATCCTACACACACACACACATTCATCATCAGCGAGTCGCTCATTATAGTCTGACCCTGAACTTTTGGCTTTTTCCTTCTGCAAATGATTTCATTTAGCATAGCAAAGTTAATAAATAACTCTCACATGACTGATTTGAGCCAGGAAATAGGAGCAGGAATTATTGGCTCTCTTGTAATTGAACCCATTTTCATTCATAAAAGTAGAATTGCTATTCTATTTCTTTTTTTTCTAGTGGCATTACACTAATAATGTTTCAGGTATTTCTACGTTATCTTTAGTTTAATGAATCAAAAGCTATCATTAATATGCATCTTAATATCTTTAGGATAACATTTTCAATTAAAAATCATTAATTGCACTTCAACCTCAGTGCAGTATTCCAGAAATGACTGATGATTTAAAAATTGGAATATCCAAAGGGGTAGTAATGTTTGAGTTATGCCAAGGTTATGGCCTTTGCTAAAAGGTCAAGAATTCGCTCATGGTATCTTAACGGTCATAATATAGAACAAGTGACCACCTTTAAGTACCTAGGTGTGGTCATACATGCCTCCGGTTCAAGGAAAGCGCATTGTGAATATGCAGCTGCTACTGGCCAAAGATCAGCCAACGCCATTCTCAAATTCTTTCACTCACAGGGGGGACATTATGTTCCTGCTGCAATTAAGCTTTTTCAGGCCAAGCCACTAGCACAGCTTCTATATGGGACCCAGCTCAGACCCCCAGCTTCCTGTTTTACACCCTTGGAAAGGATACAGTCAAAATTTATTAGAGCAATTCTCCAGATGCCCTATTGTGTTTCAAATGCACACCTACGGTTGGAGACTGGGCTGACAAAAGTAGAATCAAGAATCTCTACAGCTTTCTTATACCTCTGGCTAAAGCTTAATTTTTTTCCTCAAGGCCTTGCACCATTAATCCTTCAAGACAAATTCTCCTCTTCATGGATCAAGGCTGTAGAGTCTAACCTTGCAAAACTAGGTTTTTCTCCTACTCAGTACTTGGACTATGAACAGGCAAAACAAAATTTGAGATTAAGGGTAGAGGAGATAGAGAGACAAACGGACTTAGAGAAAGTTCCATCATTCCTGTCTCCAGACTATACTAGATACATTGTCAACCCTGCCAGATACTGTATCTTAGCCAGTTAGAGACTGCGAACCATCAGAAAGCCTTTTCGCTTGCACGACGCCATGCGCTCCCCTCAGCTGTTCTGGATGGCATATACAAAAAGATACCATTGACCAAAAGGCTCTATCCCTGTGATTCTGGAGAGGTAGAAACCACTGGCCACGTGTCAGGCCTAGCCCAAGGAACTCCTGGAGACCGTGCAGGTTCAATCAGCAAGGTTTATTAGCTAGCGCTTATTTACAGAATCTTCTCAGACTGACCAGTAGTTCCCAGGGACAAGTCTCTACTATCTTCTGGAATGTTTAGGGATGCGCCAGCTTTCTCCGCTTATCTCCAGAGCGTTGCTCTGGAGACAAGAGCACTGTTTTCACCCCCCTTCCTCCATTCCAGTCCATCACACCACGTCCTTCTTCGATGCTCATTCTATAAAGACATTTGAACAAAATTTATTCATCCAATGATTAATAGGTATCCAGGCCACTCTGATACCGACTATCTACAGATCCTGCTTAAAGACGAACAGACTACAGTCACAGCGCAGGTACCTAGATTCTGTGCAGCAGCGTTAAATATTTGTCAGAATCTGACGAATATCTTATTGTAAATAGTTTTATATAATCAACACACTTCAATTTTAGATATTATTTTATCATCACCTTTATTATAGTTACCGATCAATAATTGTAGGATATCATAATTTAAAGAGTAATAATTACACTACAGTATAGGCTGCTTGACTGCATGTATAAATGACATTTAGGTGGCCAAATTATAATTATGATATAGGTTTTACTTGATATTGTATCTAAGATTTTTAATTAGACATGTTATGTGCATTTTTAGTTGTACTGGTCTATGACTGTAATAAACTGATTGATTGGTTTGAGTTATGAAACTGTAATAAGTATTATTACAGCCCACAGAGTCAGAATTCTGAAGTTACAGGAAAAAAGATTTGAATTAAATATAAGAAAAAAAAATGTCCCAACAGCAAGGTTAGTTGGTAGTAGAACCAGTAACCCAGGGAGGGTTACTCACCTTCACTGGATGTGTTCAGATAATGACTAAATAGTCCTCTCTTGCAGAAGCTTTAAATTTAGATTCCTACCCTGAGCAGGGGCTTGGATTCGATGGCCTAAATGGCCACTTCTAGTTTTATGATACACTTCCAGGAAAAAAGACAGATATCATTAACATTGTTACTTTGATACGGCGACCACAATTTTTGTACATACTTTCTCAGAATGAATGCTAAATACAACTTGGTCCAAGACAGCATCAGATGTCCACCTGAATTATGGCTGAAGCTCAGGCTGAAGTTCCAAGTACATTAGCTTATTGTCATCTGCTCAGTCATTCAAAATAAAATGAGGAATCGGTGCATTCAATGTCAGAGTCACTCAGAGGGTCTGGTGTTTTGTAGCATGAACAGAAGCAGGAAGATTAGAGAAAACGCAAATGGAAATGTGCTGAAAGGCACAAATGCCAAAACGTAATTAATTGTTACTGTGAAAAGTGCTCATTTTTTGCAATACTAGAATAGATATTTAGCATCTGAGGCATGCATGTGTGAAGAAGAGAACGCTTCATAATTTTTATACTTTACAATTTTTCAGTGTTTATTAGTAATATTTGATGGTGCTTTGGCCTAGTTTCTTTGATTTCTTTAGTATTAACTATTTACTTTTAGTAAACATTTTTAAGTTTATACATTTACTGGATCAACTCTCTTGACAAGAATATATATTTTGTTTAATGTTAAGTTTTTTAAACAATAAGCTTTTTTGGGGGGGTCAGTTTCAGGTATAATCTTACCCCGTTTTTGTGGGTGTAAGCTTTGATGGGATCAATGGGATTTACAGTTGAATATTCCTGTATAGAGATATCTTATAAAATTTTGAAGCTGATTTGTAAGCCTCGGATTTATTAGGATATAAAATACACCAAGGATTCTCTGGGCCCCTGCCAAAAGCTGCCACTCTCCCAATGTCTGTACCAATGCAAGCAAGCTAGTTGGCTTCCTGTCACAATCTGGGGTTTTCCCTGTGGCTCTCCACTTCAAGGTATTTTCCAATTATGCTCTCAGTTCCATGTTAGTCTGGGGGATATGCAGGTGTCAGTGGGGAGGAATCTGTGGCATCCTCTTGCCCTGTTTTAAAAATTGTCTATATGATTCTTGACAAACATGAACAAAGTATAAAACATGACTCTTCTCCAAGGAGCTTTTGGTATACATGATTTAGTTTCAAAACTGTTTAACAATCCAGAATCCCAGTTGTGGACCTCTAGGAACTGTAATGTTTGTGGAAGAATAAGGAGCTTTGTTAGAAAAAATGTCAACCTTGTCACATGTCTGTAGTCCCTTGTGTTATTTTGGAAAAGTGGTGAAACATTTAGTTTCAATATTTGTTGTAGAAGGGCATCCTGCATGCATTCTTTCATTAGCTTGGTATTGGCACTTATATTTACTGTTAAGAAAGAAAGTTAAGTTCCTCATACCTGCTCTACATACGTATTTGAAGATAACTTCTGTTGAAGTCTGCAGGGCAAACTTCTAAGTCACCATGTATAAGAACTTTAAGTGGAAAGGCAGGGAATTGAACCCAAGATACCAGCATGGTATGATTGTGTGTGGTCTTGCTTGCAAAGTGGAATTGTAAATCTTTTGGGAAAAAGCCTTTTAAATGCAAATTTAAATGAAAATTATAGTTGGAATCCAAGAACTGTACAATTTTCCATGTAAATCCAAAACTTGTTTAGGCTTTTTTAGACTTTCACAGCGGCCTGGCATGGAAAATGGCAACTGCTTTTAAAACTGAAGGGAATTTCAAAAGCAGCTTGCAAAAAAAAAAAGTTGGAACAACTTTTCAGAAGGGGAAAATCATGTTCCATAATGAGCTATCAGAAATTGTTTAAAGGATTCTGAGCAACATTTCTAATTTTGAACAGATTTGAAGGGGAAAGGTTCAGATCTCCAGGGGGGAAAGAGAGCAAAGGAAGCAAAAGTCTTTCCTTGCTCCATGAGCAGAAATCTGTTTGCATTATATTCGATCCAGCCCTCTCTCTGCACCAATTAGACAGATAGCAAGACTTTTTCAGATTAAACTAGAATCATAACTTTTGCTAGACATAATTTTATTATGATTCTAAACTCTAATGTAAAATGAAGATTCAGCAAATTCAACTATATTAAAAGAAACATTGAAATCATTTTTGTTTCCTGAAATTTTCTTTGATGCAAAGATAGCAAAGTATGTAAATGAATAACTCTACAAAGTTTCAACTGGCTAAAAGCCTACACTTTCTTTGCCTAGCATTCCATTATGTCATATCCTGAACAAAGGTCTCTTAGTGCTGTGCTGTGTGTCTGTTCAGATGTAAGCTCCAGTGAATTCAGTGAGGCTTATGCCCAGGTAAGTGGGTCTAGGATTGCAGCTGAAGGGTGCTGTTACATATTAACTTCTGAGCAAGTATGCAACTGAGTCTTTTAGTAATTTGGAATTTATTCTCCTTTTCTCAGCAGTGCATTCTTATTCGTAAAACAAGAGAATCAATCATCTGAAGTGAAGCAATGCCCGGTCTGTCATGGGCTCTTCCTTCGTACCACATTTCCCCTTTCAGAGGCCTTTAAGTAATTAATAACAAGGCCATTGTATTTCCTAGACATCTGGTGATGTTGCAATACAGCCTTTCATTAAGGGCTAAAACTGGGTGGTATAATTCTATGTCAGATGCTTTAAATGTTCAGAGGGAAAAGAAAATGCTTTGGGTGCTGATGAAGGCAGTGTCAGACCAACTCTCCTTCTCAATATCCCTATTATTAAACTTTTTCCTATTCTATTTTATTGTTTTTGCTAATTGCTTCTGTGATTTCCATTTCATTATGGCATTTGTTTTTTGCATTTCTGTTTGTGTTGTTGTGATTATAATGCAATCTTTTTTTTATATCAATTTTGATTTATTATTGTGAACTGCTTTGTGTAGTTCAAGTAGAAAAAATTGCATTTGATTTTTAGAAAAATGTAAAAGCAGCCAAGTCGGCAGAGATGGTGTCTGTTTATGCAGTTATTTCGTATACTGTATCATAATGTCTAATCTTGGTAGTTGGAACTTAAAGTAAATAAAATCCTTGTTTTTGTAAACCATACAAGAGATAAAAATTTAAATTAGACTTACTGTAAATGTTACAATTCCTGTGATTAATTCAGCCTTTGCTAATGTATATGGAATGACTCTCTCCACTTTGCACTATCACTGCATATACTGAGGCTCTTGCTTTCCCCCAAATTGCTGAAACATTTTCTGTTTTTATCAGAACAGGTAGAAAAACCTAGCTGACCTTAGCTGATTCAAAAAGCTAAGCAGGATGAAACAGATTGCATCTTGGATGGAAGTCTACCAAGAAATCTGAGGGCTGTAGGCTAGACTGGGAAGTTGAAGTTAAAAAATCTTAAATATTTTTGGAAAACCACTTTTGTATTATTGCCAAGAACACAACATAGGTATGTCCATATAGTCACCAAGAGTTAAATTTGATTTACAAACTTACCTTAGGGCTTATGCTACAGATTTCATATTTATATGCCACCCAACTCTCAAGACTCTAGGCAGTTTACAATACAAGATTAAAACAATCAACCCCCCTCCCCAAAAGCCATTGGAATCCAATCCAACTGAAAAAAGAAACAGGAGTCTTGTCATCATAAAATCTCTACAGCAATACTAAAAATCAAGTAATAGAAAAATCGAACACCTGTCTAAAGAGGACAGTCTTCCCAACCACACAAGTTCAGTAAGTAGGATGCCAGGTGTACCTCTGGGGACAAGGTATTTCACAGTGTAGGGACCATCATGAAAGATTTGCCTTTGGACCCATGTCCCTTGATTTCTTGTAGGGACAGGACTTTAAGAATCCATTCCTTATACGTGTATATGGCTTGGAATGATTTCAAGAGCCAGTATCCCTAATGGTATAGGGCTTTATAGTTCAAAAAAATCAGAAGCTTGTTAGTAACCAGTGCAGCAACTAGAGAATTGCTGTTAAATTTGGGTATCAGTTCTCATCTGTTAACAATCTAACAACCTCATTTTGTAGCAATTGCATTTTCTGGGTTGGTTTAAAGGCAGCCCCATGTAGAATGTATTACAGTAGTCTACATGATGATAAAAACATACACTGGGGTCACCAGAGTTTCTCAGTCCAGGTAGGGGCACAACTGGTGTATCAGGGTATGCTGAGCAAAGGCCCTGGCTTTTCCCATGTTGTTCCAGCAGTGAGCTGTGAGTCCAGGAGAACTTCCACAAGCCTGCTTCTTCAGGGAGAGGATGACCCCATCAAATGCACTGAGATCATCACAGAGTCAACTGTTTCTGTATAAACAATAACACTGAGATTTATTTTGAGTTGTTTTGGCCCATCTAGTTCTTCACACCCCTTCATGGATCACTGCCTTGTCGTGGCGAAGGGGCTTGCATAACTCAGTAAAGCCATGAGCTATACCGTGCATGGCCACCCAAGACGGACAGGTCATGACAGAGAGTTCTGACAAAATGTGGTCCACTGGAGAAGGAAATGGCAACCCACTCCAGTATCCTTGCCGAGAAAACCCCATGGACAATGTCAAAAGGCTAAAAGATATGACGCCGGAAGATGAGCCCCTCAGGTCGGAAGGTGTCCAGTATGCTACTGGGGAAGAGCGGAGGGCAATTCCAAGTAGGTCCAGAAAGAGTGAAGCGGCTGGGCCAAAGCTGAAAGGACATTCAGCTGTGGATGTATCTGGAAGCAAAAAGATGGTCCGATGCTGTAAAGAACAATATTGTATAGGAACCTGGAATGTAAGATCTATGAACCAAGGCAAGCTGGATGTGGTCAAACATGAGATGACAAGATTGAACGTCGACATCTTGGGAATCAGCGAATTAAAATGGATGGGAATGGGTGAACTTAATTCAGGTGACCATTATATCTACTACTGTGGGCAAGAAACCCTTAGAAGAAATGGAGTAGCCCTCATGGTCAGTAAGAGAGTGGGAAAGGCAGTAATGGGGTACAACCTCAAAAATGACAGAATGATCTCTGTGCGAATCCAAGGCAAACCATTCAACATCACAGTAATCTAAATCTGTGCCCCAACCACTGATGCCGAAGAAGCTGAAGTTGACTGGTTCTATGAAGACCGACAACACCTTCTAGAACTAGCACCAAAAAAAGATGTCCTTTTCATCATAGGGGATTGGAATGCTAAAGTAGGAAGTCAAGGAATAATCGGAATAACAGGCAAGTTTGGCCTTGGAGTACAAAATGAAGCAGGGCAAAGGCTAATAGAGTTCTGTCAAGAGAACAAGCTAGTCATAGCAAACACTCTTTTCCAACAACACAAGAGATGACTCCACACATGGACATCACTAGATGGTCAATACCGAAACCAGATTGATTATATACTTTGCAGCCAAAGATGGAGAAGCTTTATACAGACAGCAAAAACAAGACCAGGAGGTGACGGTGGCTCAGATGATGAGCTGCTTACTGCAAAATTTAGGCTTAAATTGAAGAATGTAGGGAAAACCACTAGACCACTCAGGTATGACTTAGATCATATTCCTTGTGAGTACACAGTGAAGTTGATGAATAGATTTAGGGGATTAGGTTTGGTAGACAGAGTGCCTGAAGAACTATGGACGGAGGTCCGTAACATTGTACAGGAGGCAGCAACTAAAACCATCCCAAAGAAAAAGAAATGCAAGAAAGCAAAATGGCTGTCTGATGAGGCTTTACAAATAGCTGTGGAAAGAAGGGATGTGAAAAGCAAGGGTGAAAGGGAAAGATATAAGCAACTGAATGCAGATTTCCAGAGAATAACAAGGAGAGATAAGAAGGCCTTCTTAAATGAACAATGCAAAGAAATCAAGGAAACCAATAGAATGGGGAAGACTAGAGATCTCTTCAAGAAAATTGGAGATATTAAAGGAGCGTTTAGTGCAAAGATGGGCATGATAAAGGACAAAAAAGGCAGGGACCTAACAGAAGCAGAAGAGACTAAGAAGAGGTGGCAAGAAAGATCTTAATGTCCCTGATGTCCATGCTGGTGTGATCACTGACCTTGAGCCGGACATCCTAGAAAGCAAAGTCAAGTGGGCCTTAGGAAGCATTACTAACAACAAAGCTAGCAGAGATGACAGTATTCCAGCTGAGTTATTTAAAATACTAAAAGATGATGCTGTTAAAGTGCTGCACTCAATATGCCAGCAAGTTTGGAAAGCGCAACAGTGGCCATGGGATTGGAAAAGGTCAGTTTAAGAAAGGCAATGCCAAAGAATGCTCAAACTATTGCACAGTTGTGCTCATTTCACATGCTAGCAAGGTTATGCTCAAAATCCTACAAGCTAGGCTTCAGCAGTACGTGAACCGAGAACTACCGGATGTACAAGCTGGGTTTTGAAGAGGCAGAGGAACTAGAGATCAAATTGCCAACATTCGCTGGATCGTGGAGAAAGTACAAGAGTTCCAGAAAAATATCTACCTCTGCTTTATTGACTATGCAAAAGCCTTTGATTGTGTGGTTCACAACAAATTGTGACAAATTCTTAAAGAGATGGGGGTACCAGACCACCTTACCTGTCTCCTGAGAAATCTGTATGCGGGCCAAGAAGCAACAGTTAGAACCAGTCATGGAACAACCAATTGGTTCAAAATAGGGAAAGGAGTATGACAAGGCTGTATACTGTCATCCTGCTTATTTAACCTATATGCAGAGTACATCATGAGAAATGCCAGGCTGGAAGAATCACAAGCCGGAATTAAGATTGCAGGGAGAAACATGAATAACCTCAGATATGCAGATAATACTACCCTAATGGCAGAAAGTGAAGAAGAACTAAAGAGCCTCTTGATGAGGGTGAAAGAGGAGAGTGCGAAAGCTGGCTTGAAACTCAACATTAAAAAAACTAAGATCATGTCATCTGGACCCATCAATTCCTGGCAAATAGAAGGGGTAAAAATGGAAGCAGTACAGACTTTATTTATTTGGGCTCCAAGATCACCACAGACGGAGACTGCAGCCATGAAATTAAAAGACGCTTGCTCCTTGGGAGGAAAGCTATGGCAAGCCTAGATAGCATATTAAAAAGCAGAGATGTCACCTTGCCGACAAAGATCCGCATAATCAAAGCTATGGTTTTTCCAATAGTAATGTATGGCTATGAGAGCTGGACCATTAAGAAGGCTGAGTGCCAAAGAATTGATGCCTTTGAACTGTGGTGTTGGAGAAGACTCTTAAGAGTCCCCTGGACTGCTAGGAGGTCAAACCAGTCAATCTTAAAGGAAATCAACCCTGATTGTTCATTGGAAGGATTGATAATAAAGCTCAAGCTCAGATACTTTGGTCACCTAATGCGAAGAGAGGAGTCTTTGGAAAAGACCCTGATGCTGGGAAAGATTGAAGGCAAAAGGAGAAGGGGATGGCAGAGGATGAGGTGGTTAGATAGCATCACTGAAGCAATGAGCATGAAACTGAGCAAACTCAGGGAGGCAGTGAAGGACAGGAAGGCTTGGCGCGATATGGTTTATGGGGTCACAAAGAGTCGGACACGACTTAATGACTGAACAACAACAACAAAGTTCTTCACAGCCTTCAGACACAAGTTCTGGGCTTTTTGTATATTCTCTTTCTCAAAATGGTAGGAACCACGCTGTCAGTTTTCAATTATTGTCATTGATTGTGACTTGGGGGAGCCTGAAAAGAGCCACAGAGGCCAAAGGTACCATCTCTGGGCTAGTGCAAATTGCTGATGAAAGGTCAGAGTTTAGTAGAACTCCATTTTTTATTTATTCATCAAATTTATATCCTGCCTTTGTGTTTGTATAAAACTCAAGACAGCTCACAATATATTTTTTTAAAAAGCTGCATGTATTTGAAAATTGGGAGTGATTGCTTTAAATTCAATTTGAAGACTTCCAGATGTGTTGGGAGTATATACTAGAAGTCTATACTTCTGATGACAAGCAGGTTTGCGAAGGATATTTCATAGTCTATAGAAGCAGGTAAGAACACGTAAAGTGAGGCCGTCAACCTGCATTGGATGAAAGCTGTGTTACATGGCTGCCTTCGGTCATTAGCTATCGACTATGTACCAAAATGTGATAACGTGATTTCATGATTAGAAGATTGAGACAAGTGGTCCTGTTTCACCTCTCAAGGACATAAAATACCATTGTTTTGGCAGTCCCCTGTTCCCCACTTACTTTATTAAGAAAAGTCTATAAATTCTTTGGGGAAAATTGCTAATAATTAATTTTTCCCACTATTCATTACAGAATGTTTTCTAAATTAACTCTATATTGTACTAAGACGATGTCTCTACTTTTCTGTAGTGTTTACTTTTCTTTGAAGCTTGCATGTGACTCTTGCTGCTTTCAGAGTACATACCATACTGTTCAGAAAATAATTATTTGCAACAATAGTATGCTTAGGACTATGGATTGCACAAGTATGTAAATGTCTTCAAATGACTAGAGGGCAAAGAGTATGATAATTATAGTAATCCTTATGCTGCAAAGCAGTGTCACCAATCAACCTGTGTTCTGTTGGGTGAGTTGAAGGGAGAGAAACCCCTATCTGATATGGAGAGCAAGTAAAAAGAAGTCTCTGTTACAGGTTTTGGAAGAAAGTGGATTCTTGCATGGTGGGAACTTTGTTTTGTGGAATTACAAAGTTGTTTTAACTACAAAACTAGTTTCTTTGATTTGTTTCCAGAAGGGTGGCTGTGTTAGTATTTTTGCAGCAAAAAGAGTTGTGTAAGCACTTTAAATATTTCTTTTTAATCAACCCTTTGTAGATACCAGTGTACCTCATCAGATGCATGATGTATAGTTCTGGGAAATGGGGGAAAGAAGAAAAGGGGATGATGATGAAAGGAAAGTTGAGCTACCATATCTAAACAGTAGTTAGGCATGATACCCAGTTCATCACATCTGCTATTTTGTTAACAGATACTATTCTGTCTCTCTTTTTAAATCAGTCTGGCCTCACAGATTCATCTGAAACAATATAACTCTGAGTGTTTGTGTTATCAAAGGAACATTTGTAGAGGAAGAATCAATAGAGGGAAGGGGATGCTTAATATCACCCCTCTGTTCCTCCCATTACAAGTAATGACAAATGTAGAAGAATGTCAGCATGCAAATTAAGCACCTCTTTCTGTCAGATTCTAACTTTGCATTTGCCTTTCAAAGTTGGAAACTCCAGGTTATTTTTGTAATGTATGTGTCTGACCTAATACAGGTAGTCCCCAGTTTAAGAATGAGTTCCATTCCCAAGTCCTGTCCTTAAGTTGAATTTGTATGTAAGCCAGAACAGTATTATTGTATAATACTGTAGAAGTAGTATTGTATAATGAACTCGAACCATTGTGCATTTAACTCAAATTATTGTGTATTTAACTCAAATTTTGCTACAGTAGGCTCCCTTCTTAACTATGGGTCATCCATAAACTGGGCATTCTTAACCCGAGGACTACCTGTAGTCAGTGGAGCCAGAGATAATTACATAGTAGTTAGTAATTAATTACTATTGCAGTAAGATTTAACCTGGTTAAGCATACCTACGATCTATCTACACTTGAGTAGTTCAAAAGCTTAATGGTAGACTAATATAACATACTATCAATATAGCATTGTATATGAAAGGCTTTAGGAGATATTTATGGGAGAAAACCTTCAATTTCAGACTGCTGTATCAAATACCTAGATTTATTAGCTAGGAAAAGAAAACCATAAAGGACCTGGGTTTGTTTTAAGCATGTGAAATAAATTATAATAGCTATGTTCCTAAAGAAGGTAGTGACTTAATTTTCTCTGAGGAGTATTTTCTCCCTAGTCCCTACACTTCTTCCTTTGGGCTTTGCAAAGGATTATGAGTTAAATAGAAACCAGTTGTTTCTGCTTGCTGAATATTTTAAATGTGCTAAAGAAGAAACCAGCAAGCTAGGATTTCTGCTCAGTAGTAGGAATGAGAAGTCTCCAGGCACGTAAGAGGGTGTACTAGAGCATCAAGGATCAAATGGATCATCAAACCACAAACCTTGCCCCTGCCCTAAAGTACTCAGCTAGTAGCAGCAGCAGCAGCAGCAGTAGTACAGGTTTCTTTCTCTCTCTCTCTCTCTCTCTTTTTTTTTTTTTTTTTTTGCTCTTGAATTGTGGTTCATAACTTCATGTCAGAAAATCTCATAGATATGCATTTTCTTCCTCCTCTTTTTCCACCTGCAAATTGTGAGAGGAAGACATCAACCCATAGCTCAGTTACAGGTAGTCCTCAAGTTACGACTGTAATTGGGACCAGAATTTCTGTCTCTAAGCAATGCAGTTGTAAAGCATGATATCACTTGATCACATTGGTTAGGAACAACAATCCCGGCACTTCCCATTGCCATCATTAAAATCCCACCAGTTCTTAGGCAAGGACCCACCCTGATCCAAGCCACTCCCAGCTTGGTCCCTCCCAGCCCCGAGCATTGGTAAGGTAAGGAACTGCTTCCTTTGCCTCTTCTTGAACTCCCGCCTATCTCCCCCCCCCCCCCATCTCTGCCCTTTTGGCCTCCTTGCACTCCACCACCTTTTCTGGCCTTACCACCCTGTGCTCCACTCACCCTGCCGGCCTTCCACCCTGTGGTCCGCTCACCCTGCCCTCACTGGGTCTGCTGCCCTGCAGGCCCTGTGCTTGCTGGCCCTGCCACCCTGCCGCCCCCAGCTGACCTTTACTGTCTTCCTCTTGCTGCTGATGAGGCACGCCTGGGCCTATGAGAGGCAGCTGCTGGACACACCAGGCCATCTTCCCGAGGCCACTCGTGCTGTTCTCCAAACAGCATGCTTCATTAAAAAGCAAGGACTACCTGTACCTGACTCAAATTTAGTGGCTGAGTTCACATGTTACACTAAAACGTGATCTATTTTGACATTGTATGTTGAACATGTTATGACATGGTGTTTGTGTGATGCTAATATATAATGTGGTGGTCTTGTTTGTGATTTTGCAATCAGTGTGGAACTGGACATGGTTTATAAATCTAAGTTTCTTCTTCATAGGTTGATGCACCTGAACAAAACTCTATTAGAAACTTTTACAGGTAGTCCTCACTTAATGACAGTAATTGGGACCAAAATTTCCTTCACTAAGTGATGTGGTTGTAAAGCATGATGTCCCATGACCGTGCCACTTAGCAACAGCAGTTCTGGCAGTCCCAGGTTCCTGTCATTAATCAAGGGCTGCACGGGTCATTAAGTGAGGAATTCGTGTGATCACAGCTTCCAACATCTTCCTGCCAGCTTCCCCATTGTCTTTGCTTGTGGGCAGCTGATAGGGAAGGTCACAAATCATGATCACGTGACCACAGGATGCTGCGTCAGTCGGAAATCAGGGCCAGTTGCCGAGCATCTGGATCACGATCACATGACCACGGGGGCACTGTGATGGCTGGAACTTCAAGGACTGTTTGTAGGTACCACTCATTCAGCACTGACATAAATTCAAGCAGTCTCTGAACGAGTGGACATTAGGCAAGGATTACATGTAGAGCTGTGGAAAATTTTAAACATAAAACTTCCAAGCATGTGCCTATATGTGCTTCCTACCTGTCCTGTCACTTTCAGTTTGATTGTGCAGTAGCAGCAGTAGCAATAGCAATAGCCACTGTCTTCCTCATGGTGTGTGGGGTTTCTTTGTTGTTGTTTTTTGGTGAGAATGTGAATTTTCTGATTTATGGCTTCATCTTCCCTTATTTTACAAAAGTATTTTTATTACATCTCCATATTGTTTTTTCTTCCCCTTCTCTGCCCTTTCTTTTGGAATACTTATAAACATGGTATCAAAGATAACTTTAGGAAATTTGCAAAATGCTGTATTAAGTGGCTTTTTATGGATGGTCATTTCCTATAATTAGTGTGCTTGGGAGCTATAATGGATAAATGCTCATACTGTCAGCAGTTCTCAAAACCCTCATAGGAACTAATTTTTCAGTTTCCTGCTTGGTAGTGCTCAGCCGAGCACTTCATCTTCCTTGGAAGATGAGCATGTCAATAAATACTCAGAAACTAAGGAACTGAGCCCTGGGACCAGCAGAGAAAGGACAGATGTAGGCCCTGCTACTCCCTAGCCTGCTAGAGGGAATTGTGACTTGGAAATTGAGGTAAGGCTCTCCAGCTTTCAGGAATGTTGGTGGCAATGTGTGGAGAGTCAAAAAGTGACAAGGGGATGGCTACTTGCAGGGGAAACCTTCTAATGGGAACTGAAACTTTGCACAATCTAACCCCAATAAATCAGGTTTGCTCAGTTTTAATTTTGCCTAAGTGGATATTAAAGGTCCCCTCAGAAGGCAAAAATCTCAGCTGGAATAACTTTGGTGACAGCCTACCTTGAAATCACACTTTGTGCTTTTTATTTGGATTCCTGACTCCATTTAGACTTGACAGATGCAACTGATTCCCTATAGAAATCAGCCACACTTGGACTGCTTGTTGGAGTTTTGACCCTTAGACTGTCTCAGGCACTGCTGATGCCTGACCCCCTTGCAATCCAGAGAAAAGGCTAAAGCACGATTTATGACTTTTCAAGTACAACCATACTTAGATTTTTGGATTTACAACTAAGTTGTTTTCTTTATGCCAGTGACTAGCTGGTCTGTGAAAATGCTTTTCTTTGATGGAGCTATGCAAGCTGGGTTTTTCTCAGTCTCCTTCAGTCTGTTACACTTGATCCCATTTACCTTAGTACCAAAGTCACTTAAAAAGGTCTCTTGAAATATAAAGGTTATAGTTGCTCTTATGACTTCCATTGTTCCAGAACAAACTCCTTTGACGCTGGAGGGAAGTATAGCCTATCTTCATTTAAAAAAAAAAAAAAAAGCAAAGGGCAAATTAGCCATTCTTTGAAGTACTGCCATTGTGAACAGTCACCTGTCGCCAAGTGCCTTCAAGTCTATAGCCTCTCAGTTGGAACAGCTTAGGAATCAAGCAATAGAGACAGCCTATATCATCTGTTACCCCTTTAGCTGATCCATTTATCAGAGTCACAACTGCAGTGTTGCAATCAGAAGGGAGATTTTAAATCAGCACCAGACCTGATAGGCTCATTTTATGCTTGAAATTGTTTGCATCACTATAATCACCACTGTCCTGACTCTCCAATTCAGAGTTTAGCATTTTCCTTTGATTTCAGAACTTTATATGGGCTACCACCAGAGCTTCCTTGCTGCTTTTGAGGCATTGCCACAGAATGGAGTGTCGGTACTCCAGATCAAGGCACTACCCTATTCCTATCTTCAGCAGCAAGAAAAATAAAAATTGAAATCAAAGGTATTCTTTTTTACATAATGGACCTTCCTTAGCCTTCAATTTGCATTCTCATCTTAGTGCCTGGGAGAACATTGCCAGGTTTCTGACTGTTTACTATCATTAACCTAAGATATTTCATAAAATGTCATGCACATTCACTTCTAGGACTTCTTTGGTCTTCCCTGTTACTCTGCACTGAGGTAGTACAGCTCCTGTAAAAAGAAGGAGCTGAACCAGTTCCCCAATAGGTCCTCCATCCTGTGTCTTTTATTCCAGGTACTTCCTAGTCAAAAAGAAATGTTAGGGTATTCGCCTAGTTCTAGACCCATAAAGCTTGCATTCCTGTATAAGAACAAAGGTATTATGTATGGTTAGATTTGTCAACATTTTGCCATTATCTCACAGAAGGGACTGGTTTAGAGCAATTATCTTTCTGATGCTTATTTTCATGCATCCAATCATGAAATTGTGATTAATGGCCAGGCTTATCAGTAATGTGCTTTTCCCTTTGGCATGTCCAACATATACCCAGTTTCTTCACAATATGCATGTCACTGTAGTGGCCAGTTTGTCTTTGGCAAATTCATATCTATCTCTGGGAGAAGAACTGTACAGCAGGTAGTGCAAGGCCTTCCTTCCTTCCTTTTTCTTTTCTTTTCCTCTGGGACTTGGAGGCAGCTGAGTTAGAATTAGCTGGACCAAGCCTGTGCTTCAGCTACAAAAAGAAGTATTTGGAGGCGACACTGTATTAGAGAGGACAAAAGACAGTGCTGCAAGCAAAAGTTGCAGGTGAGAGCTGAGCAAAAGACAATTATGACAATGACTTGGGGATCATTGGGGCTAGAGCTAGCATGCAGAAATGCAGTGCAGAGGTGGGGAAGAAGTAGGTTCAGGAGCGTGCACAGCCACAAACTGAGCAGAGAACCCATGCCCAGCAGCTATGTCAACTTCTACAACTCCATCCACAGCCAGCCAGCACTTTCCCCCTTTTAGCCAGAAACTGAGAGACATCAACGTCTAGTGGCTGTATAAGCCAGAGGCAACAGACACTTGCTGAAAAAGCCTAGAAAATGTCAGCCAGCCACCAAGGCAGCCAAAGCTGGGGTGTTTAAAGGATGGTTAGATCTCAGGCTGAGAAGAAGAGAGACTTAGTTTCTCTGCACTCCCAAGTGGCCAAGCACAGGGCTCCCTAAGCCCTGATAATTAACACAGGTGTGGGCAATTTAAGCCTGCCTGTAAAGGGGGGAAGGAGGAGAAGAAGCTTATGGAAAATATGAATAGGAAATAAGATGCATAGGAGATAAGATTTAGAGAGAGATGAGGTTTAGAAAATAAGCCGATATCCTCAATTATGTATGAAAAGACATCATTTTTGTACAGTAAATACTTCCCTGCAATAAAGGGAGACAAACCTTCCTTTGTCAGTATTATGCATCACTTTCCCCCAAAGAATCTGTCACTTTACCCATATAGACAAGATTAATTTATTGTGGCACAGTTCTATAAACACCCCTGAGCCATGAAAACAACCATTCATCGTTTTTCAAGCAGCTTCAGCTCTGAAAGCGTCAACTTGAAAAAGTCACACTTGGATCAAACACAATCTATTCTTTTTTATCGGAGAAGTCCTGGATTGTATCTGAAATGGGACATTTCTGCCTAGTGACAAAATGTTCTACCTGTCCAGATTGGCTGCTGGCACTCAGTCTAAAGACCACAGCTTCTTGTACAGCAGTTATTGGATTTGCTACATTGACGTCAGATGCAAGATCCCACATGCCTATTTTCCAGAGATGGCTCCTTTCTACCCACACATCTTCAGCAGTTGGTGGGAACTTGTGAGGGCCAACAATTCCTAAGGCAGAGATGTCAGTTATGTCAGTAACCAACAAATGCTTGGCTTCAAGGCCACAAATAACATTCAGGCCAAGAATCTGGAAAGGTGGGAAGAAACAACAGGCCTAAACTGTCATGGGTGACAAAAAGAACTGCACTTTCATCTGATGGCAGTCATCTGTTCAATATGGCTTTGTTATAGCTTGCAGGAAGGTGCTTACCTAGTCACACTATGTCATGTGTTTGAGAGATTTCTGCTGAATTCATGCTTAGGAGCCAAGTTATGGCATGTGAAGTCAGGGGATTGAAATTTATTGCTGAGTCCTGGTTTGGGGAGCCTGACAGAACCTGCAAAATCTATTTCAAAGGTTTCCTTTCACACACAAACTTTGCACACCTACTATCACTTCCTTGATGATTGGAATGCCATTCAACATTTCAGATTAATGGTTCTTGATTTCTTTTTGGAATGCATTAATCATATCAACATTCTAGAGGACTTAGCATTTGTTAAGTCTGTCAGAACTTTCAAATCAATACTAAATAATTGAATTGTCCAACAGTATGGTAGCATTTTGCATGATCAAGCAAAGACGGACACATTCTTGGTGATTCATAAATTTAAACCTGTACTTGTAAAACCAGTATATGTACCACCAAATAACTCCCCATTTCCAAAAATGGACAACAATATTGCAGACTCTCTTGAGTTGCACCTCTACAATGTCCCATAAGTAGATGGTGCTCCCCACAGTAATTTGGTCCCTATTCATGCAGTGGGGTTCCTTGACAATAGAACTTTATGCATCATAGGAGAATGGGTAGTAGTCATGTCTTTTTCAACAGAGCTGGGAAATGTCTTCCTCCTTTTCTGGATCAAACCCTTTATGCTTCCCTCCATTCCCATTCCTAAGCAGGATACTTTATGGTTAGTATTACTGTGCTGTACCTGAGTACTGTATCCAAATCCCCCTTGATTGGGGAATCAAGCCTGTTTTTGATCAACCATGATGGCCTAAAATGGCTGATAGCCTACTTGCCTTCTATTTCACCAACTTCTACTTTCTTGGAATTGAGGTCAGATACTTCAACCAGACCTATTTTCAGCTTCTCTAAAGAAGAAATAGATGCTAATACCAGGCAAGCTGTACACATGCTGTAAGGTGAAACAGAACAGATACTCTGTTATCATTTTTAACCAGGATGTGAACCCTATTACCTGTCCTCTTTCACTACTATTGGAATGTGTGTTAGCCTTAGTCCTTCTCTTAGTTGTGAATGAGTTTGGCTGCTGCTTTGGAATTGCATGTGCATGTTACTGTGTTTTCTCTTGTCCCTATATAAAATGCTTCCTTAAGAAGCTTTTGAACTTGTGGCACCCAGTGAAATTGTTACTGCCCTAACCCCAGCGCTTGTTCTTCTTTGTCCAACAAGGCTATTAACCCTGTAGCTACTATAGACCTCTATTTATTGTTTTTTTAAAGTTAGCTTTTTGGTTATCACTTCAGCCCTTGGGGGTGGTGATCTCTGTCCTTATGCCTAACTTTCCTTTCCTGTTACTACATAAAGACAAGAGAGGTTTTGCACAAAATAATTACATTTTTCTAAAAATTGTGATGGCATTTCACCTCAGTCTGTCTTTAGTATTGCCTACATTTTGCTACATCACTGTAGCATTGTTTCCATGATTTGGATATTCGTAAATGTCATGGCCATCCTCTTGGAGAGAAAACAACTATTCTCCAAACGAAGGGACTTCCAATCAGAGATTTGCAAGTTGGATCTCTGCCTTGATGCACTTTGCCTATTTCATTGTCAGTTAAGGATCCTCCATCAGAACATTTACAGTTACAACATTTGTTAACAACATTGTTTGGCCAGCAGCATTTCCAGCTTCTGAGATACCTGAGAGATTAGAACAACTTGTTAAATCCTTTAAAACTAAAAAAATCTATTAGTTTTTATATATGTTATCAATACATTAATTTGATATGCAGATGTTAAGAAATGAGTGGAATAAAGAACTAAAGGTTCCTATATTGTCTAGAAAATGAGAGAGTGTTTTAACTTCCGTAGCAAGAGTGTCAATGGATCTTAAATTATGACTTATGCAACAAAAATAATATTTAGAATTTATTGGACTCCATTACATTTATATAGAAAAGGATTGTCAAAAACAGCATTTTGTTGGAGATGTAATAAGGATAATACTTCTTTAAAACATATGTTTCTACAATGTCTTATACTTACCAAGTTTTGGGATAAAGTAGTGGACTATATAAATATGATTGTGTGACAAAAGCTAAAATTTTCAGAGGATAATATTCTTTTGAACTATATACATAGTACATGGACTTGACAACCAGACAATGTAAATGGATTCTCCATGCTCTTACTATGACCAAAAGACTGATATTGCAGCATTGGAAAGATAAATGTATGGCCCCATTTATTCATTGGTTGAAGACCTGACTGCACTTGTCCTTATGAGCAGATTGCCTATAGACACAGACTTTGTGTGGACAAGTATAATGAAATATGGGACTCATCCATACAAAATACGGTAGGATAAAAAAAAACACGATGGTCATATGAATGTATTAGAAACATATACATACTTGAATAATATTTGCATTATATATAGAATTGTCGTTTACAGTTATAATGACATATTAACATGTTTTTTCTTTGTTGTTTTTTTCACTTTTTTGTTAAAACACTTTTTATGTGCTTTTTTTTTTCTTCTCTTTTTAACAATGTATCTCCATCATTATTATCTTTGTGGTTTGGTCTTTTGTTTCTTTTTTTGTTATTAATTAAATAAATATTGAAAAAAAGGATCCTCCATCACAGGTCAGGTCCTGCTCTGCAGTCTCCTCAATGATCTTTTTGATGGCTGTAGTTTTGCATGATTTATGCAAAGCTCATATACTTGGTCATAGTCTTCTATGTTGCAATGTAGCATTGCAGTTAAATATCAGAGCTGTGAAGGAATACATTTGGGAAAAGTGTGTCATTTTCTGACTTCATGTAATAGGGTATCTGCCCCTACCTGCTATTCAACCGTGGATGTGATGCACAGAGAGTACAAGAACAAGAGCAGTTGCTGTGGTTCTTCAAGTGGTCACTCTATACTTATACAACCTTGCCTCAATCCCAACAGATGCCTCCATTCTGAGGTATTCTCAGAGATTGCTGAGGCAGCCTTGGGAAGTGTGGGACAATTGGACAAGTAGGAATTTTGCCCATAAACATGTGTACTAACAGTGTGCTTCTTGCCAAAAAGTCCTCCTTGGCTCTTAAAAGTTCTGATGTGGCTCTGGTGTAGACCATCACCCATATGTGCAGCTTAGCATGATATGTGAATCCATCCAATATAATAAACTTTTAAAAAATCTATTTTTCCCAGACTATTATGAATCAAAATTATAAGTTCGGCAGTGTTCAGGTAGAACTTGTAAAGGGGTTCATTGTCAGCCAGTCCTTCCTGTTCACTGTTTTTTCCTGAGCAAACTTAGGTATGGACAGAATGGAAGCTTGCTAGAACCAAATTATGATTCTATCAACATGTCATGTACTCTAAAATTACCTTGTACTGTTTTGGTTTCTTTTGCAGATCCAATACTTTTTCAGTATCTTAGACAACTAACAGAACATTGTGGAGCAAAACTGCTTAGAAAGAACAAACTGCAGAATGGGAAATGTATGTTTATCCATTTATTGTCCAGTGTTTAACCTGAATGAAATACAAGGCCAACAAGAGCACTGAACTTCTGGCTATTACATATATTAGAACATAGAGTTTTGCACTTTAGACAACATTTAACACCAATTGATGGGGTAACTGCATTGCTTCTCAAAGTTCAAAATAAAGATTTATTTTCAGACATGTGGCTTTGGTTTATTTTTATACATTACACCTTTTTCTTGCAGAAAAAAAATTGTACAACTGCATAAATATAAAATTCTTCCACCATGAAAATGGTTAAAACATTCAATAAAGACAGCACCACAGCATGTGATGCTTCTCACAGGAAAAGAAGAAAATATACAAAGCAAAATAATTATTTCTATCACTGATGAGAGTAGTAGGCTGACATAGGTCTCTCACACAATCTCAAAACATAGTAGAATGAAGGGAAAAGAAAAAGACACCAATTGCTACAAAGCACAGTACGTGATCACCTACTCTCCATAGCTTTGTTTCAAAGTTAAAGTAATTTTTCCCTGCCACCACACTAAGTTTAGTAGACTACTGAGGGATGGGGGTTGGGGTAGGCTTCATGGAGTGCTATTGAATAATCACAGATGGGCCTTTACCTTTTGAAAACAAAATGAAAAAACTAAAAAGTACTGTGCCAGTTTTAATCCCACTGAGTATTTACACCTTGTACAGCAAATCTGTGCTCACGGAAAGTAGAAAACAGGTACAATAATACATGGCTTGAAAAATGACCAGAGTAATGCACCTAAAGTACTGTACACTAAATAAAATTCACATGGCAGCAATACTTAGGGGGCAGAAACACTGCTTACTACAAGTCAGTTATGGAATCATAATTTACAGTAGAAATGGGCATGTCCCAAGGCTCAATTAATTCTGTTTTTCATCATTTACAGTAGAATAAATATCTTTGTCACTATTGCTACACTTTTAGGTTTACATTCTAATCTATTTAAATGCAGAAAGCTAGTGTAAAGCATATAGGTTATGTGTAGGTCCCATATGTATGAGTTTTGTTCAAGACTAGTAGTTTTTTGTCTCTCTTTATACTTTTTAAATGGCTAAGAGGAAAAAAGAAGAACCAAACTCTGCTTGTGATCAGCTGCTTTTTATCTCAATTTTCATATCAAAACGTCCCTGGAAACGATCTTTGTCACTGTAGCCAATATTTTGACCATAGGCCTTGCACTCGATACGCAGCTCCATATCAGTAGTCAGGTTGGTGAATTGTACTGCTACAAGGGGTTGAAGGTATTCCTTCTGAACAATCCTGCCATAATATGGGTAGTATTGTAGAGGAAAGCCACCAAAACCACCAAAGCCGTAGTATTCCACAGGGCCAATTTTGTTAATTTCATCTGTTTTCTGAAGAAACATAGGAAGCATACTTTAAAAAAAACAACATTCTTGTCCTGTATGCCACCTTGAATTGTTTTCTATTATAGTGAACATCAAAAAGTTACTCCAGTTATGCATCTTTCCAATATTCTTTAGTGAGTTCAGACAATGAAAATAGTCATGTCTCCATCAACTGTAATTGCCTTAGATTATGGTTATATAAGTATCAAATAGCTAAAAATTTTACATCCTTATCACACGTTGCAATAATGTGAGTGATGCAAAAAGGTGAAAAACATCTCCTCTCCCTCCCTTCTTCAAACCCCACATACCAAATTGAATGCCTGCCTGCAATCAACATATGGAGAACTTTTTGTGCCATTAGAGTCCCTGTTGTTCCAGATTTTTTAGACTAACGAGCATAAATCCAGAACCACAGTCAGTGTAGAACTTAATACAGCAACTTCCCACTGCAACATAGCTTGTCTCCTGTAAGACCATTAAACCTAGAATGTATATTCATAAAATATAACATTAGTTTTTGATTGTGCAGATACAGCCCTATCAACATATATTCCCTAGCCACCCACAATCTGATTCCTTCTAGAATTGTTGGACTTGAACTCCAAGGGGCAAATCTAGCTAGGAAATGAAATTCAAAGTATCTGAAGGAAGGGACAGTTTATGCAGAAACTGAATTGAACACTCTGGCTATCCATAGAACCAGAAGTAAGAGCCTGCTCCTTCTCCATTCAGTGAATGTGAATTTGTTATTAGAATGTAGCTTAATTTCAAAAGGAATTTGAAGAACTATGCAGAATTTCAAAATCTAGCAGTCATTAACTAAATGAAATTTCCAGCTTAACAGGCAACATGTTTCTAAAAACCATGTTCTAGGATAAACAATGGGGGAGGGCTGTTGCTTTTACTCCCATCTGTAACTTTCAACTTCAAAAGTGTTCAAAACATTCTGCACACTGCTACTAAAACAGATGAACCTGTAATGTAAGCATAAGAAGAAACTGCTAGATAGATCAAAGCCTTAGCCATCATTCTGCTTCCCAGTGGCTAGTCATAAGCTTATAGGAAACCCACAAGTACATCATGCTGGCAACAGCTGTCTCTTGCTATTGTTCCCTAGAGTTTTCATTGGCAAGGTAAAATCTAATGCTGGAAGTTGTAGATAACCATTCTGATAGTAGCCACTGATAGTTCTATTTTTCATTAATGTAAAGCTTTTTAATTTAGATTTGTCACAGAGACACTGATGGCCAGTGATGGAGCTTCAGTTGGGTTAGCATTCTAACCTTACAAAAGGAATTCATAACTAATAAGGCTGAGTTCTTTGGTTTCACTCTCCAAAAGGAGTTTTGGAGCACAAAGAAGCAAAAATCTGGCACCTGTTTGCAACATCTTAAAGCAGTTGTGCCTTCTCCCAAGGTAGCACAGCTCTTTTAAGATATTGTAGAGAGGTATTACTTTTGCTCTCCTATGTATTTTGAAAGATCTTTTTGGGATCAAACCTGAGCATTGCAAGTCCCTGATAAATAGTATTCACAAAAAGATCATGCTTTTTGGTAGATGTTTCCATGGTTGCCTTGTGAATTCTCTAGGCCACCCAACAGTCTGTAATCTCCTCCTTTCACCACTTTTCTCCATTCTTTTCTGCATGTTGGAGATTGTCAGACTGTTTAATCATTTCTTTTTGAGTCTTTTTGGTCATGGGAGTGAAGAAGTGATATATCTTGGTTTAAAAGTTGTTGCCACTTCTAATACCATTCCTCTATTTAGGAAAACAAATTAAAATTTTCTCCATAGATTCTTCTTGAAGAAAAACAATGCCTTTTTTTATTTTGGTGCAAAGTGACATTACTTTGTAACTCCAAAAGCAAACAACAGAAGATAGTCAGTTGAGAGTTACCCTTATGCAGAATGAAGAGGAGAGCCCTCAAATATTTCTGCACAGCAACTTCCATTCATTTCAGTAGGATTTGAGTAGAGATTATTTTTCCAATTTGCAATTCCTCTCTGGTGTGCACCAAAAGCCTTTATGGAGGATTTTACTTTTATTTTATGCTAGTTCTTTTACCAGGATAACTTTGCATTAAACCAAGATGCAGTCAATCAATAAAGACGATATCATCTTTAAATAAGATTGCATCAACCAAACTATTAAAAGGCTGAGATAAAGAAGATATCCAGTTTCAGAAAGGTAGCAAAATAGATGTCATACAAGTAGTCCTCGCTTAACGACCTAAATTGGGACCAGAATGTCTGTCACTAAGCAAAGCAGTTTTTAGGTGAAACATCACGTGACCACACCGCTTAGTGATGGCCATTCCAGTAGTCCAGATTGTGGTCATTAGGTGAGGACCTCACTGTCATTAGGTAACCTTGCTTCAACTCCCCCCACCCACCTATCCCCTCCCCAGCTCTGTCCTTTTGGCCACCCTGCACTCCGCCACTGCCTCCTACCCCTGCTGCCCCCCACCACCCCCAACTGACCTTCACCATCTTCTTCCTCCCACTGCTGACAAGGTGCACTGACAAGGCAGTGGGAGGAAGAAGATGGAGAAGGTCAACTGGGGGCAGTAGGGGTAGGCAGTGGTGGTAGAGTGCAAGGCAGCCAAAAGGACAGAGAAGTGGGGAAGATAGGTGGGTGGGTGTGTTGAAGCGCACACTGCGGTTGTAAATGCAGGCAGGCTGCCAAGCCCCCAAAATTTGATCATGTGACTTCAGGGGCACTACAACGGCCATAACTTCAAGGACCAGTTGTTACTACCATTTGTTCAGCGCTGTTATAACTTCAAATGGTTGTTGAATGAATGGTTGTTAAGCAAGGACTACCTGTATACCTTCCTAGAGACAATATTTCTCGTATCTGATGCCACTACAGAAAATGTCTTTTTATGGCTTCTGTGCCTTAGATGATGCATGCATCCAGAGGAGAACCTCCTAGAACCAGTCAACATGGTAGCCTCCAGTTGTGTTGGATTGCAGCTCTTATATGACAATTACCATAATGCCTACGAAGGTGAAATGTGAAGTTCTTTCTTACCTCAGTTCCAACTCAAAAAGGGTTCCAAAGTTAAGAATACGTACATGACATGGGCTAAGGCACAAGTCAGGAGCTATCACAGTCTTTTAAGCACTAATAGCAGATGGGATCCCAATGCCTGATCCTAGCTAGTAGTAGTATATTGAACTAACAGTTCCAAGACAGTCTTTAAGACAGATCCTACAGACAACACATTCGAGTAACAGGATTAATTGTTTTACCTTAGCAGTGCAATAAATGGGAATGACATTCTGATTATATTTTGCCTTCAGCTCAGGTGGGAGGGAGTCATTTAGTGGAAGCTGAGGAAAGAAACACATTTCAAAAAGATTTCAACAAACTTCCAAACTGCTGCTAATAAATAACTCCTATTTCCAATATGTTTGTTTCCCATATATTATATTCTCTAATAGCAGTTGGTTAACTAACTGCCTATCAGTTTGGAAGTGAAGCAGAGCAGCCTTGAAAAGGAAAGAAAAGAAAAGAAAAAAAGAATATCTATATGAGGCTGAAGAAAGAAAGGTATATAGGGATAGGTGTGTCTGTGTGTATATACATATATTTTACAAATGAATATATCACACATACACACATGTGATCTGTGAAGGCAAGAAAAAAAATATTAGTGTAATTCATTAATGAAATTGTGAACTTACATTCAGCAAAACTACAACTTCTGCATTTGCTGCTCCCTAATCACTGCTATTTTGTGGACAAACCTGATGTTCTCTGTTGTTCTGTGTGGGCAGCTCTCACTTCTATCTGAGAGAAGTTGCGTAGGGAGCTAAGAGGGCATTTGAAGAAATCAGAAATCAAGTGTTCAAGACTAAGGGTGGTTTTAGCTGAAAGGCTCCCAGCAGTTGGGCAGCGTTGGTCTTCAGGGTTTAATGACCATGGTCTAGACAACAGATTTCCTAATGTTTCACCAGTAACTGTCATCTGCTACATAGACCACCTTGCCTCTGAAGACACCAGCCACAGTTGCCAGCGAAACATTAGGAAATCTGTTGTCTAAACCACAGTCACTAAACCTTGAAGCCCAGTATTGCCCAACAAATACTAGCTGTGAAAGCCAAGACGAGTATATTTTACAGTTACACCCCTTCCTCAGTCAGGAGGCCCTCTGCACAGTCACTCATGCCCTGGTCACCTCCTGGTTGGATTACAGTAACACACTCTACATGGGGCTACCCTCGAAGAGTATCCAGAAGCTACAGCTGGTGCAGAATGTGGTGGCACAGACAATTCTGAATGCCCCTAGGAGGGCACATATAACACCGCTGTTACGCGAGCTGCATTGGTTGCCAGTCTGCTTCTGGGTCCAATTCAAGGTATTGGTCATCACCTTTAAAGCCCTTCATGGCACAGGACCAGGTTATCTGAGGAGCCGTCTCGCCCCGGTTACTTCAGCCTGCCCCACTCGGTCCAGCAGAAGGGGCATGTTGCAGACCTCACCGGTCAAGAAATTTCGACTGGTGGGGTCTAAGCAGAGGGCCTTTTCTGCTGTGGCCCCCACCCTATGGAACAATCTGCCTCCCGAGGTCCAGTGTGCCCCCACTCTCATGGCCTTCAGGAAAGGAGTGAAATTCTGGCTGTGCCAGAAAGCCTGGGGGCCGGATGGGGACTCGCACCAGTGGAGGTGGCTTGTGAGGTGATTGACCTTGCCGCCCCCATCATCTTGAATGTTTTAATATTTATGTACAGTCTGTTATCAATATTTGATTTTTAATGGATTAATTTATTTTAACTATTTATGGGGGATTTTTAATTGTTGATGGGGTTTCTGATTTTAACTGTGAGCTGCCCAGAGTCACCCATTGGGGGGAGATGGGCCGCATACAAATATAATAATAATAATAATAATAATAATAATAATAATAATAATAATAATACTCCCAGCAGCATTAATTAAACCTCATTATATGCAACATATTTCTCCAACTTAACAGGGTTTTTTTTTAAGAATTAAAAATATGATAAGCAGCAGTTGAAATATTTAAAAGCATTACAGGTAGAAGCAGACCTCCAGAACTGGTTTAAAATTCAGAGGACAAGACAGAGCAATGAGATAAAAATGCCTCATCAGGAAGCACCATTGGAGGGAAGGGTTCAGTTGGGAAAAGAGGGAAATAGAGAAACCCAGAGCTGGAGTTGCTAAATATTTTCAATATCTTATTTCTGCCTCTTTCCTATTCTGGATTACAATTTTCATCACCCCATGCAGAACATTCCGGTAGGAGATGATAAAAATAATAGTCCAGGGCTAAGTCTGGATACAACCCAGTGTCTTACATGGCCTTAGGATGAAATAAATCATTCCTCCCTTCTCAGAATATGCTGATTTTGTTTTAACTGAGTATCAGAATATTTGGTTGTATTAGAGCACATATTAAAATTTGTAGAAATGTTTTAAAGATTCAAACAAGAATATGGGTGCAGTTATTTCCAGAGGTATTTCACTGCTTTTTTGGATTTAGAATGATCACTGAAAATACCGTATACAATCACCACCATTTCATTTGTCAAGATTTCTACGTTCTTCCAGGACTGTATTATCACTTCACTGGATGACCAGTAGATGAACAGTTCTCCATTGAGAGATAGAAAGAAGCAAGCTTCTCCAAGCTGAGACAAACACCATTTTGCACTTTTGGGTGATCTCTGGTGAGGGTGGGATCAGGGTTCTGCATCCATCCTTGCCCTACTTGACCTCTTGGCAGCTTTTGATACCATCAACCGTGGTATCCTTCTGGATTGGCTCAGAAGATTGCGAGTAGATGGCATGGTGCTTTGCTGTTTACCTCCTTTCTCCGGGGCAGTTTCTAGTTGGTGGTAGTTGGGGAGGAACGATCCTGCCCTGAGCCCCTACTATGTGGGGTGCCACAGGATTTGGTACTCTCCCCTCTCCTATTTAACATCTACACGAGGCCGCTAGCTGAGCTCATCCATCGCTATGGGGTGAGATATCATCAGTACATTGATAATACCCAATTATATATCTCTGCCCCTGACGAATTAACCAACGCTGTGAACACCTTATCCCTGTGCCTGGAGGCTGTGAGGGTCTGGATAGGGAACAGGCTTCAACTGAACCCTGGCAAGACTGAGTGGCTTTGGGTTTTGGGGCCTAGCGGTTCTAGGACTATGCCATCTTTGATGCTGGATGGGGTGGCGCTGCCCCAGACAGACCCGGTATGCAACTTGGGGGCCATCCTGGACTCATGACTCCTGCTCAAAGAGCAGGTGGCAATTGTGGCTAGGAGGGCCTTTGCCCAGCTTCATATTGTGCACCAGTTGCACCCATTAATGGATCAGGGGGCTCTGTTCACTATCACTCATACCCTAGTCACCTCCCATTTGGACTTCTGTAATGCGCTCTACATGGGGTTGCCCTTGAAGAGTATCTGGAAGCTTCAGCTACTGCAAAATGCAGCAGCATGGGCAGTTATGTGTGCCCCTAGAACAGTGCACATTACACCCCTGCTCCACGAGCTGCATTGGTTGCCAATTTGCTTCCGGGTCCAATTCAAGGTGCTGGTTTTCACCTTTAAAGCCCTTCATGACATGGGGCTGGATTATCTGAGGGACCACCTCTCCCTGATTACTCCCCCCTGTCCCATCAGATCTGGCAGAAAAGGCATGCTGTGGGTCCCGTCTGTCAGGGAATTACACTTGGTGGGTCCCAGGAGACTGGCCTTCTCTGCAAGTCGCTCAAGACCTGGCTATGCCATCAGGCCTGTGGTCCCAGGGGACCTGGGAGATCTTGCAATGGCTCCCTTACTGCGGCTAACATCATCCTTTCTTGTTTGTGTGCTTTTTATAGTTTTTAATAATGAATGTTTTAAATATATTTCTTGGTTTTTTAATTAAGTGTTGTATGCTGCCCAGAGTCACTTTTTTGTGAGATGGGCGGCCATACAAATTTGATAAATAAATAAGCAAATAAATAAATAAATAAATAAATAAATAAATTTCCCTATGAAATCATGTTGCCTACTTTTATTTCATACCTTATGAAAAGAAAAACAATACTTGCCTTAGGTACAAATCCCAGAACTCTGTTGAGTTTGATGATGACACATGGCTTGCCATCTTGGTAACCAAAAGTAGGATCTTCTATCCCAGAGCAATTTTCCAGCCAACTGCGATAGAACTTGCAAGATGGCAGGCCACCTTGAGAGCCATCAAAGGGTCCTCTGTTTTTGGGAGGAGAAGGTTCAGCTGATGGTATGCATCAGGGAAGACAGAAGAAGAGGTCAATATTACTTATATACATTTTAGTCAACACCACATTTTTTAAAATTTACATGTAGTGCTTATTAACTTAAGATCCAGAGAGCAACAAATTTCCTGTTCCACTTTATTTTTAAGCAGAATAAGAGTGTAATATGTATTTTACAGTTTTGCATCACTGCTGTTCCTCTAACTGGTATAAGATAATTTTTTACAGTGATTACATCCCAACACACACTGATACCAAAACATACAATCCTCCTGACCATACATTTTTCTTAATCTGAGTATGTTTAAAAATGATTGCATGTAGAAATAAGCAGCTTGAAGATTATAGGAACCTTGTCTCTTTACAAAGAAGCCTGTCCAAGGTCAGTCTTGGGATATTAGATATACAAGAGACTGCTAGCTTTAAGACCATCAACAAACTTTCAGATGAATCAAATTAAAAATAAATTAAAATATTTGCCAACAAAATCAAATCTACTCACTGCCACAGTTCTCAAAATGGATGTCTTGCTGTTTTTCTTTCTCATAATCCTTCAAGAATTTCTCAAGTAGGTCTGTGTATGTCTTATATGAGTTAGGATCAGAAGGGTTGAAAGAAATCTCCATTTTAAGGACTTGGGGAACATTTGTCAATCCTGGAAGGAAAAGGAAAATAGCAGTTAACTTACAGGAAGATAAGCCAACTAATAGGGCTTGTGACAATGAAGCATTTCCGAGAACAGTGCTAACTCAGGAGAGAAAGGTGAAAACTCTGTGCTATCAACTGATTGATGACCAGGAAGTTCATGACGATTCAGTGTTTAAAATTACTTGCTGCTCTTCTCCCTTAGCAAAACTGCTTTTTTGTTCCTAGCTACAAAGTCCTGACACAGACTTTAGCCACATGGCCTATGATTCAGAAATGTGTGTCATGCTTCAGGCAAATGTCCTTATACAAAAGGAAAATTTGAAAAGAGGCATAATATTCTTTGCATTTTGACTAGGTTGCTGTATGCATGGAAAAAGTTATATATGAAGTTTTTTAAATCTTATTTTTTTACAATTGAAGTCTCTCTATGAATATAGGCATCTGATATAAACCACAATGTCAAAAATGACCCCCCCCCCAAAAACCCCACAGCCTTTTGTACATGCATTCGAACACTGAATACGTCTGCAAATAAACCATGAAGAACAGCAACTAGTAGACTGGGGTTTGAGTGGGGGGAAGGAAGCATTATCAAAAGGATTATGGAGGAAAATAGACTAACATCGAATCAAAACATAGGATCAAAAAGCAAATAATCAAAGCTTCACTGCAGTGTTTATCAGACAGTACTACTGGAGGGGGACCTTACCAAGGGATAGTGAGAGACACCCCTACAAACAAAATAGATGCACTAACATTTATACATTTCAGAAAAGGGGAAGGGAAAAATGATGCATACATACATATTCATATGATGATGCAGGCATACATACGTAAATAATAGATCTCGAATTACTTTCTCCCTCTGCTATCAGTTTCAAAGAAAACTATTGTTCTAAGAGAAAAGAAACAAATCAAAGGGAGGGGGCAGTTTAGAGTGCCAAAATGCCAGGACAGGATCATGAGTTGTCATGGGAATGCTCTGATAAAATTGGTGTAAGCCAACTCCAAGGCTATTGCAAATTCCTTACGTTGCAATTGAATTTATGTGTTCCCATCTGAAAACTTATTTTCCTCACAGTTCCAATAATAATTACAACAACCCCTACCTTATTTACTGATTCCTGCTGCTCCTCCCGCCCCATTAATGTCTTTTCGGTATTGCAGTTAACCAGCAAACCTGTTCTAGAAAGCTCTGCGTTTGTATACAACCACCCACACACACTAAATTTGAGGACTGTTGAAGGCCATGCTGGCCGAGAATCCGTAGAGTTGCAATCCTAACACATCTGGGGGGCACCAGCACTCTAGGGAGACTGGGAGATCTCTGCTGAGGCATGGGTGCACAAGGGAAATTGTGAGAAGGGGCAAGACCTTGAGGAAGAGAGGCTGTAGCTAGAAAGGACTGAGCTTCACATGTTGCTTGGAGTTTAATTGATAATTTCTTAAAAAGCTGCAAGCCTCCTACTTGTGGCTTGTCACGGAAAAGTGTCACATTATCTTGGACCTGATTATCAGCACTCTACAAATAGCTGCCTCCCAAGTAGTTTGCCAAGTTGTTCAGCGCTTTCAACCCCGTTTAAACCCCGTTTAAAAGCTACCATTTATTCCAAGGATATCAAGATGGGATTCTACCATATCATTGCAGCAACTCTGTGAGGCTGAGAGGGATTCAGTCACACAGCAAGTTTTATGGCTGGGTTAAATGGGGACTTGAACTTAGGCCTCCAAGCCATTCCACAGGGCCATATTTTAAAAAAAAAAAAAATAGTTGGAAGAGAACTGAGTAGAGAAATACAGCCAGGGCAGAAACAAAATGTACTTTCATTTGTATTTAAATGTAATGGCATTTAAATTATATTAATCAGAATGAATTAATATGATTACTTCCCATGTCTTTGATAATTGTTCAGATATATTAAAAATACAATATTCTGGCACTTTTCTGTGCCGGTATACACCAGTATTCTGGCCAGTATTCTGTGCCAACTGTATCTAAGACTGTTCATTTACCTGATACATTAGCATAATCTCCTGTTAGTGAGATGTGTGGAGAACCTCTTGTGATCATCAAACATTCAGTAATAACCTATTTTTGAGTAAGTAGAACCATATGAAAACCTGTGTTCACAATAACAGTACAGACGAGGAAAGTATTCAAACCCTGGTCAAGTCATTCATTCAAGTCCTTTTTCTACCTAGAGTGCTAACCATTTTAGCATTCTGGAGAAGTCCTCCCCTTGCTAGCATTAATATGACATTTTTCTCCCACAGACAATTGTGAGTTCAGCTACATAAATATTGGTTCCCATGTGAGTATATAGGGTCCTGGCCAATGCACGTGCAGCCTTACACATGAAGTCTTTCCTCCTGCAGACCATTGCACTAAGTATTAGGTATTCTGGATGGGGCTTCAGTGTTAGTTATTTATGGGTGAATGTAGAGGTAGGCAATTAGTTGCTTTGGAGTTCAATTCTCATTGGCTTCAGTACGGATAATATAAGTTGTGCAAATTGACAGGGTGTAACACAAAAATTATCTGTAAAACTATCTGTCATTAAGCGAGACATCATGTGACCGCAACTTGCAGTTTTACTGCTGGCTTCTCCATTGACTCTGCTTGTTGGAAGCTGGCTGTGAAGCTCTCAAATGATGACTGCATGACTGTGGGACAATATGATGGTTGTAAATGCCCTCCAGTTGCAAAGCACCCAAATCTCGATCATGTGACTGCAGGGGTGCTGCGGTGGTCATAAATGCAAGGGCCGGTCATAAAGTTACTTTTTTAGCACTGTCACAACTTCAAACAGATGCTAAACAGGGCAGTCGTTAAGTGAGGACTACCTGTATGTGTGAACCACCACTCTACAGATACTCTAAGAGATGTAGATGATACAACACTAAACAGTGTTGTAGTTCAAATTATAATCCACAGCGACAACATTCTAGGTTCCAATTAGCATATTTTACAGGCTGGAGAAAGGTTAGTATATCACTGACTTCTCACATTGTCTCCAAACAGTTTCAGATAGTACAATCAGTGCCAGTAATTTAGTTAGCCAGCCAGCCTTTGCTAATATCTGAAGCTTCAGACGGGTGATGGGAGGAATAAATCAATTATGAATTTCAGTTTCCCAGTTTCTCACTTTCCTAAGTTTATGTCTATCAGGCTCTGTTTCCACATCAGCTTCAGTTTTATTATGTTTTTTTTAAAAAAAACACATAAAAAACACATGAAAAAGCACAAACATTCATATTAATTTTATATGCATTCCCCTAACGCATTTAGTTTGATATAAACATATTTGAATGCTATATAGTAGAACATAGGATAGAAATAGTGCTTTACAAGCAGCTTCCCACATCACTGACTTCTGATTCAATCCTAGGGACTTCCAGTAAAATGATTTAGTTTATTACTGAGTTGACTGCCTTCTAATCCTGCTCATATTGCACAAAAGCCAATGACATTTCAGCCCCTAGCACTTCAGTACACTCACAACATAGCTCCCATCCTGTCCCAGCCAAATATCTGTCTATTCAGAAAACTAAAATGTTCATCACCAATAGGCAGTGAAAACTAGTTTGAACTGAAATTCCAGCACACAGTGAAAAAGGATCCTCTGGCTACCTTTTCTTACATATTATTTCTCCCTGTGTATAACTTTCCTTTTAACTGCTAATTTCTTTGGAAGTATGGGATGGAGCAGGGGACAGTTTGCGCATTGCTACTGGCATAGTGGGTGGCTCTGAATGGCATTCTTTAAACGGAACTGATTCCTTGTTCCAGCTAGGAGGGCACCTGATGCAACTCAGGATTTTGCATGCCAAGCACCTGGACAGCTGGAGGGGAGGGGGAGGCTGAAACTAGACAACCTCATCTTTATTCTTGGATTGTTTGGGATGGTGGCCAGATACAAATGTAGTATTGTTTGTCCAGTCTGTCAGTCCACTGGATACTCTGTATTGTCTAGGACTCGTGGCTCCTATTTGGGAAGGGGAAAAACACCACGTACATGGCTCCATTCAGGGATTAATCTAACCTGCTTACTCTTTTCATACTTGTTTTACTAATTCCTCATGTGTGGAGTACAACTCCCATTATTTCCAGGGCTGGAGGTTATGAGAGTTGTATATGCGATATATATGAATGACACCAGACTGGAGAAAGCTGCTTTATATTCTCCTTCTTTTTCTCAGAATATAATACAATAAATACAGATTTAGCCACTTTAGCTAAATCTGTATTTATTGCCTTAAGGGAAGAAAAATCTACCCAGGTCAGTGCATATTAGCATCCTTGACCTACAAACACAGCTCTGTCTTGGTGTGAATACAAATGATAATTGAAGAGGCTTGGTTGTGGAACACATAACACTGAGCTATCAAACTGTTGGATTTTTTGAAACCTTGCATTTTGTTTCTCAACACAGATTAGAGAGTATTGAAAGCAACTGGGTCTAGAAGCAACAATAACTGAACACAATGTTGTTGTTTTTAACTCCAACTGCAACAGTGTTTTTGAGAAAGTTGATTAAAATTTAATTGAAATGCCTGATGCATGTTTAACGCTAAGGGGAGATTAAATTCATGTTGCGGCTCTGATTGATTCTACCACACATTACATTTAGTTAGGTGGAAGTTCTGTTTCATGTTGGGACATCCACCCCAGAGTGAGCAAGCAACACAGGGGTACAATTCTATATTGAAAACTTGTGCAGGAAGGGTCTAAAATCAGCCATTTCTAAACCTTTACAAAGTGGTTTGTCTTTGTCTTGATAAGGTGATTTGTACCATGGAGATGATGCAGTTCTTACTGAGGTGAATACGTAATACAGTCCTCCTCAACAAGGCACTTATCATGGACTTGGGGTCTTGACCAGTAATTCCAGTAGCTGAACAGAGGAGTTAGAAGAAACCTCTGTACATGTGCAAAAGCCTTTTCTGGCTATTAGAATTGCCAGACAAGTATGAAACCGAACAGCTACATACTTTGAGGTCTGCACAAAGAGAGGGGGGCTGCATTGCTTTGCAAAGCACCTTTGATAGGTAGATTTTCACAAACCTTTGTTGAAGCCAGGCACCTTTTCTAAACGTTGTGAAGGGTAAGCTTTCATATTTTACAACTTTTACTAATCATGTAATTTTCAGAAAGCTGGTCTACAGGCATTTTTTTCTCCCAAACCAAAAGTTGAGAGCCAGTTTAATGTAGTGGTTAAGGCATCAGGCTAGAAACTGGGAAACTGTGAGTTCTAGCCCCGCCTTAGGCACAAAGCCAGCTGGGTGACCTTGGGCCAGTCACTCTCTCTCAGGCTAAGAAGTTGGCAATGGCAAACCACTTCCAGAAAACCTTGCCAAGAAAAGTGCAGGGACTTGTCCAGGCAGTCGCTAGGAGTCAGCACTGACCTAAAGGCACCAAAAAAACAAACAAACAAACCACCAACCCTCCCCCCGCCAAAGTTGCCCCAATCATCTTGCCTATAATTGTAACTGTACCTCCTTTCAAAGTATATACATACCTTGCCATGGATATTTTACAATAGAACATGCATTACAATATCAGATTAAGCATTTCATTAACCCTAGCCCCTCCAGGCAGCAATCAGTGCACTGAATTGAAGACAACATAATTTTGAAGCCAATTACATTGTAACAATTACAATAAAATTGTTGTTTTTATCAATCAGTATTGGGGGACATACATGGAGGACAAAAGTGGTTTCAAGACAGTTCCATTTTCAGAATAGAAGGGGTTGTCTTATCCTAGCCATTTCTAAAATGTGTTCCCCAGATGTGTTAGGCTACAAATTGTATCATTTTGAGTCAAAAGCTTGAAGGAGGATGCCTTTGTCTTCTCTGTCCATCATCCCCAAGCTTTCTGAATATTTATACGTGAAGAAAGAAGGAAGGAAGGAAGGAAGGAAGGAAGGAAGGAAGGAAGGAAGGAAGGAAGGAAGGAAGGAAGACGGATGGGTATCTGTCTAAGAAAACTCATTCATCTTTCAGAACTCTTATTGGTACTGGCCAGTTTCTGTGTGTAATTAAATTAAATTTAAATTAAATTAATGAAATGTAGCACATGGCTACAGCTACATGATAAAGGATATCTTTTGCAAAAGATCCCAGATACAATTCACAGCATCTCTAGGTAGCCCTGGAAAAACACCTGCATAGACAGTCACCTCGAGGTAGTCTACATAATACTGAGCTAAGTACACCGGTGGGTGATTAAACAGCAGCTTTTCCCACTAAAAATAGACAGTCCTTATACCTGGGAGATTACAGTACTGATAGCCAAAAGACTATATTATTGCCAACTCTGCCACTCAACTGTTACATTTTTTCTACATGTTCTCAACATGTAGCATATTTAATATTATGCCAAGACTGGGGCAGCTGTCTTTGATGTAAAAATATTCATTCCATGATTCACACATTACCATAGCACTGATGCTTTGCTAACAATGGATTGTATTTGCACAAATTGAGTGCTTGACAAAGTCCTGACTACTAAACATAGAAGAGTAGTCATATGTAATTTATTTGTCTCAGGTGATCTTACAATAAAACTTAGCAACTTAGTTGTTTTTCATTTCTTACCTTCCATAAGTTTTAATAGAAGAGGATATGTGTAGCTCAGGGTTGAACTGTGGAGTACTTGGGGTTCTCTGAGCTTGGTTGTTTTCTTGCAAACGTTTCATTACCCGGCTAGGTAACATCTTCGGTGCAAGAAAACAACCAAGCTCAGAGAACCCCAAGGACTCCACAGTTCCATAAGTTTGCATTATATGGTTACCTCTACAAAATAAATAATTCTCCCTTGGCTTTCACTAAAGGGCAAACAAGAATACTTCCTTCTAGCAACCCTGCCCTTCTCTGTAACCTGAACCCAACAATGCAGTATGGGCATGTGGTCAGGAAACAGGATGAGAAAGTTGCCCTAATGCTGAGAAAGAATTCAGGAAATAAATATTGTGCCAATAGCTCATTCAAATCAGTGCAGATCAGTATATACAGTACATTTACACACAGAGACCACATATTGACTGTTCCAAATTGTAGGACTATTTCAGAGGGAAATTAATAACACATTATCACATATTTCATGTGAGTCTTGCCTAAATTAGTTTCCATATGACTGGAGCTGGCAGCTTACACAACAGAGTGTGTAAGGCACACTTTGTCCTTGAAGGCCCAGTTAATAAAAGAAAATTTCTCAGATGGGATGGCAGCAGGCTGGTCCTACTAACAAAAGACTCCTCCTTCTCTCAAGGCTCTGTTTAACTTGACAACTTTTATATGCATGTATTAGAATAAGGAACTGATGGGTCCTCCCTGAGTTTCATCTTTGGATTAGAGTATTTGTCTTTCCAGTGGTTTCAAGAACCATACAAGTCACACATAAAGCCAAGTGAAAAGTTTCCAATGGGTAATTCTATTAATACATGCCACGGTTAAAAGCACGAATTGACTGATTCCAAGTAAAGAGAGTAGATACAAGCTTTAGGTAACTGTACCTGTATAAGTACAATAGATTAGTTAATGAAAATCATAAGGCAAACAACATTTTAGCATGCTCTGCCTTTCTCTCATTTTTAGGCCACTTTTCTAGACAAATTCCTCCCAAAACAGTTTATAACAACAAATTATAATACTGAGTCTAGATAACATTACTGAAAATGTTAATATAAAAATCCATAATAAACAATATATTTAAAACATAAAATAGTAAATTACAGTAACAAACAATTAAGTCAATAATATTTATATCCTTGAACATCTGGCATTGATGGGAGTTGTAGTCTAAAACATATGGAAACATATGGTTGGGAAAAGTTGCAGATAACATGGAAACTAATTGTATGGCTATCACTAGTGTGCAGTGACCCAAATTTGGCTAAAGTGAATGATACTTAATTCCACAAATATCAAAGGAACCAGTTAGTCCTGACTGAATTAACTCTAACCCCTTTATTTAGTACAATATTTTACCAGACTGTCTATTTACTTGCTCCACATCAAAATCTGAAACAGATTAGAAAAAAGAAGGAAGGAAGGAAGGAAGGAAGGAAGGAAGGAAGGAAGGAAGGAAGGAAGGAAGGAAGGAAGGAAGGAAGGAAGGAAGGAAGAAAGCATCAGGTAAAAGAAAACTTGAAATTCTAGAGTGCTTGGAACATTTTATAAAGCAGCAGACACATCTCTGATGGAACGCAACAATCATTGTAATCACTGAATGTGATAAGGCTGATCTCCCTGTGAATGGAGAATTTAGACACTACTGAAAAATCAAGCTCCTATGTCCAAACTAATCACATCTCCAGATTGGTGGGTTACTAACTATCCATACCAACTTGAGGAAAGTTAATAAAATTATGTCATATATCATTTTGGTGAGTAAGTTTAACTTAGAACTCATAAACATGAGTGTTGATATTATAAGAAAACTGAATTCTATCTTGAATATTATTTCCTTTCATGAGCATTGATATTGTAAACTTTACAGTGTCAATGACTATAATATATGACTATATATATTGTCAAGAGAAGTATTAGTAATAGTTTAAAATACAATTTGAATATACTATACAGAATATAAAAACAAGTACAATTTCTGTTGTATTCATTAAATAGCTACCATAGGGATAAAACCACATGTCACACCAATTTACCGATGTGCTATTTGCTACCCCTTCCCTAGCACCCCTGTTTATCTTTCTCTTTTTCCTAGGAGGATGGAAAACCAAGCATGATTATCCATAGGGGGCATCCTTAGTGATGTTATCATAAAAATGTCATAACATACATACTTGTGTCAGACATTAGGACACACGTACATAGTGGCAGTATTAGCCTGATGACATTATCACTTTTTAAAAATCATCCTGGTTTGTTACAGATATCACTGACACATGTATGACCTCTCTGTGACTCATTAAAGCAGCTGCATCTGTTTGCAGAATAACATATTAGCAGAAGCCTCCCAAGGCCGGTTGCATGATCCTACAAAGACATCTAACTGCTTTAACTAGTGATTGAAAGGTGGTGTATTCATGCTCTTGTGCATTGTGAAACACCCCCCTTTTTTACAGTAATTTTATTAAAAATTACAATTAAAAAGATGAAAACGAATATAAACTAAAAAGATAAAAGAATAAAAAGAAAAAATAGAAAGTGCAGAAAATAAGAGAAAGAAAAATAGAAAAGAAAGAAAAAATAAGAATATAGTAGAGAAAAAAAGAGAAGACTTCCCCCTTCATAACAAGTATAAACAATTTTAGTAACTTATCACCTTTTCTTAAAATACAACAAATAATCTCTTCTTCCCATATCCCATCTCTTATCCTTAAAGCCTCATTGTTCAGTCCTGATTAGCAAAAATCCATTAAGGGTTACCAGATAACAACATATCTATTTTAACCTTGATCAAATGAACCAACATTATATTCCTTCCTTTTAACAATCTTGATCTTTAATCCCTTCAAATAATGTCCTAGAACTTGATTTCTTTTAATTTTTTCTTTATCCTTTCTCACAAAATTCTTCAAAGTTTGAAGAAGTCTCCTTTGTAAATCCAATGTAGGAAAGTTATCCAGGTGACTTTTTTGGTTTGTTGTTTGTATATCCCTTTTAATTATTAAGACATCAGCCGGCTTCTTTTGTATGTCCAGTGCAGCATCTTTTTCCATATCATTCTTGTACCCTGTCATTTTTAAATCCACTTTCAGGTCAGTCTCAGTCTTGCCTGGTAAAACTTGTTCCTCTTCCATAACAACTTTTAAACACAGTCTATCTATAGAGGCAGACACTCTTAAAATTAACTGCTGGATCCATTGTCAAAAATATCCTTCAATATGTTTAATGTTAAAATATTTTGCTCCATTCTGTACTAGTAAGTCAAATTTAAGTGTTCTTCTCCTTTAATTGTAAACTTTAGTTCATTCTGGTTCCCTCTAGTGTCCAACCTTCAAATTCTCATCCTACCATGTTTTTTTTTGTTAAAGAGAATGCAAAACAAAACCATTTTCCAACAGGTAGGACTCTTATAATTAATTCCAAAATCTTATTTCAAATACAACTGGGCCCTTAGTCCATTTGTAACTTTCCAGAATCAAAGTTCTAATCCCCTTTTGCTGTTTGTGCCAAAAGAATTTTAAAAAAAATCCTTAAACTTTTATTTAAAACTTCTTTCACTAAGGATTGAAGGAAACTCATCCAGTGCTGTAAAGCATGTCAATCCAAAGATTCCTAATAGCTGAAAAGCAGTTAACAAGCAACTTCTGAAAGTGATTAGAAAAGGAAGTATGTGAACCCAGTGTCCTTTTTAAAGTTACTGACCACGTTTTGAGAAAAAAGATGAGCATTCCCTTGTCTCCCAGAGCTCTAAACCTGCCAGAGACAGCTGCGATGCGTTCTCCTTGTGAGGAGCAACTGTATGGAACATTTGTGGGTGATCTCAAGTTCTCTCCTTGTCCAGAGAGGAATTACAAAGTGTCAGTCTATTTGCCGGCTCTTCATTCTGCTGCAGTCATCGGCTCTGATTTTAGTGGAGCCATCTTCAGTTTACCATTTCTTCCCCAGAAGTCCCCTGAAACACCTTTCCAGATGTTAATTTATTATTATTATTATTAATTAAATTTATATGCCACCTAATTCACAGCAACTCTGGGCGGTTTGTGCAGCTTACATTGAAATCCAGATGTTTCAAGCAGCCACTTCCATTGAAGCTCTGGTGGTTCACACAATAACCCCATGTGTTACATGGCAACAAGTCATATATTGAATTGGAATCAGGGCTGATTTCAAATCCAGTGACATAACAGCTTTTCCTTCATGCAATGCTGTTGCACTTAGGACTGTTCAACTCAATAGACTTGACCTGAATTTAGTCAAACTTGAGAGAAACCCATTGAAATCAATGGGGAAGATGAGGCATGACTATGCTAAGCATGCCTATATTGGATTCAATGAAAAAGCTTTCTTTCCTCATTTATTTTCTGACTTCTTTAAAATTTGAGGACTTTATGTCAGCCTGTCAAGTCCTTTAAGGCTGGCAAACTCTGGAAACAAGAACCACTTGGACTTCTACAATGATCATTATTGCTAGTAGAAAAATGTAGGAGAATCCTTCTTAAAAGCCTGCCAGAGCAAATCTCCACATGAACTTAGACGTAGCATGATTAAAGCATATTTATTGAGTCTCTTTCTCAAATTTTCCCCATCTCTGGACTAATGAATCTTTTCTGTAATGGTCCAGTTCCTTCCTCTGTGTTCCCAGGGTCTGCTAGATATTCCATCCCAGAGTTACAGTTATTTATAAGTTTTAATTTCATCTTAAAATCTGATAAATACCCTACACTCAGTATTTTCTAGAATAGATACTATTTATATCAAGCAATCTATTATTCTCTTTTCTCCCTGCCCTTTCTTAATGCAGTATCTTGTCCACAACTTTTTTTTTTTAAGTTATGATCAAGCCACTCCTGAAGAAATCTATACTATACCCAGAAGATATAAATAATTTTAAAAAGTTGGGTGAAGGCATCACTTTCCTTCTTGCAACCTAGGTTCCTATGTAAATTGTTTTCTGTGTCTTCCTGTCTTTGTCCTTTACATTCTAGGAGGGACAGATGAAAGGAAGAGCTGAGAGCATTTCATCTTTAACTGTTATGTGGAAAAGAGAATTTTAGTACAGACAGATTGCCATGCAAAGTCATTTCTCACTACTGATTTAAACCGCCATTCACCTCTGCATATGCCATTACAAACCAATGTTACTGTTCAATTGGCTGTCTACATTATAAACCCCTCTTTTGCTTCTGTTGAAACTCCCTGCCCAAATCCATTGTCTAAATGTGTAGATACGTCAATCATTGCAGGCACTCTCTGGCTTTGTTGCCATCCCCTTCACTTTACCAAGCAGGTGGAAAACTTCCATGAACCAGAGTAGTGCAGCAAGAATGGAGTGGGTCTGACATCATTGCCAGTTTCTGACGTGTAGGCATTGTACAAATTAATAATATGAAAAGAAAATAATGGGAAGATGATTCCTAATCATAAGCTTACATTATGTGTTTTTTAAATTAACTGAGCTGCACCAAACAGATTCTAATTCAGACAGATATAATTAGATATACTATCTAGGGGACACCAGAACAGAAGTAGCTCCAGAGAAGAGACAAAGACAAATGTTCCCTGATTGTAAAAATACCTAGGCCCTGTAGAGCTAGATAACAGTAACTGACCAGCCTCTGGGCAATCTTCTATCTTACTTCACCAATGGAAAGTGTTTAAAATGGAAAAATACAGGAACCTGGCAAATTATAAACACAGGCGCAGTTTGATATCTCTCGTTCTTTGCAGGATGCTGCAGTGAGGAAAAACACTGCCACTTTAGAGTTGTGTAACTACTGATTTTTGAAAATATGCCCTTTTCCTTCCACAGATAAAGCAATGGAATTATCTTCCTCTGCTTAATATGGTTGGAAGCCTGGATAGAAGCTGATTTCAGAAATGAGGAGCAGGAAGGTGATGTCTATAGAGGGAACATAGTTGTTTTTTTTTTTAAAGCACACATGAATTAAGGAAGCAAATGCTAGGAAAGAAATCTTACAGTAGATTGGTTTTGTATATGGTAACTGCACCAGGATTATTGCATGCAAAACAATGGAAGAATAATGAAATTCCCACAGTAGAGGAATGGATTGTGAAAATGTCACAATTTGCAGAAATGGCAAAATTGACCTGTTTGGGCAGAGAAAAAGCAACAGAAACTTTTCTGAAAGACTGAAAACCTTATATGGAAATGAATTGAAGATTTATGGATTTGAAGATTAAGAAAGATATGGATTAAATGAGGGGCTGAAGGGACTTGTATAACTTTTAAGAGAGACAGGGCTGCAATTATTCGTTGAAAAGAAGGTTGGAAGTCATTCATATATTTCTTAACTGTGATAACATAATTTAAAACTGTTTAAAACATTGGCTGGGGGTGAATTAGATAATAATATGAGAGATGAAAATGTAGAACTGGAAGGATAACTTACCTTACGATGCAGAAGGTAATGTAACATTTCCAGGTTTGCTAAATAATTTGCCTGACCTGCCTGACCTTAAACCAGCCCTCCTCACCTTCAGACATATTGGACTTCAACTCCCAGCTTTCCCACCAAATATGATCATGATAGGATTGTAGTCCAATATGTGTACACAACACAAGTTTGGGGATGATTGTTTTAGCAGTTTTAACAGTTCTGATGAATTTTTTTTCTCTCTCTCTCAGTAAAGAATGACAGAAAAAAATTGAAAGAGGCAGTTAAAAGGTGATTGCCATATCTCTACAGCTCCAAAGGCAAGCCCATATCCATCCCACTGCAATGGGGCATGTAATTAGCCTACCCAGCTATCCTCATAGTTACCTGGGGGTGCTATTCGGTCCTGATATTTGGGCTCGAATTCGCTGATAGTGAGCAGCAAGACTTGAATGGTCCCAATGAAGATGCCTGCCAGGCAGCCATAGAAGATCAGGTAGAAGAGGAAGATCTTAACTGTGACAAGAGAGAACAAATACTGCTATTAAGGACAAGGGGTTAATAGGCCATCAGAATACATAGCAGTTTTTCAAGATTACCAGTACAAGTCACATTAAAGTCAACATTAAAGCCAATTGCTATGAAGGAAGGATAGTAAACTCAAGCAATGGGATCTAAAATAAGAGATCAGAACAGAGCAATTTTTTAAAGTTGTGAGTTCTCATAAACACTGCAATCCTAAATACATTTACTTAGGATGGACTTGCTTGCTGCAGGTTGTGATAATTATAATCCAACACACCTAGAAAGTATCATGTTGGGGAAAACTGGCTGATATTGTTAGAATTAGAACGTACCTAGTTGAATCTCTGGGCCCTTAATGGGATTCAGGAGCAGTCCATTTCCAGCTTCAACATAACTCCTCCTACTAGCAAACTCAGTGTCAATAAGTTGGCTTATACTCCAAAGCTGGACCACTGAGATATAAGGGATATAGACCGTAAATATGGTAATAAGGTGATGTAGTGGTTAGGATGTTGGACCAGGATTGGAGAGATTCAGGAAGCTTACTAAGTGACTTTGGGCCAGCAATTCTCTCTCAGTCCAACCTATCCCGTGGGGTTGCTGTTGTGGAGAAACATAAAAGGACAGAGCACTTGAGCCTCTATACAGAAGGCAGGACATAAATCCAATAAATAAATGAATAGGAGACAACTATGGACATTAATCACATTCAACTCACACCCCATTTTGTTACAGATGGATCTAGAATCTACACATATGATTGTGGATGTTTCTTACCTAGTAACCTTCAAATATGCTTTTGGAATTATATCCATATCTGAAGTTGCATAAAAACCCAGCTCACTATAATAGTTATCTTGATTAAACTCCATGTTTCCAAGATTTTGAAGTCTCTCCCCCAGATTTATTTGAACTTAGATCCTCTTATGCAGACTCAGTTCTCAACAGCTCCCTCATACTTTGCTTTTATATTTATTTATTTTATTTATCAAATTTATATGGCCGCCCATCTCACCAAATGTGACTCTAGGTGGCATACAACAATCAATTAAAACAATAAATATATAAAACAGTCATTGTTAAAATATATACAATAATCATTATTAAAAAATAAAACCACACAGCACAGGAGAGAGTAAATATCAGCCACAGTAATGGAGCTAACTAGAATTTCACTGGTCCCCTGGGACCCCCCCAGGCCTGATGACATAACCAGGTCTTGAGGGATTTCCTGAAAATTAGCAGGGATGGAGCTAACCTCACTTTCGGGGGGAGATTGTTCTGGTCCCATGCCATGAAGGGCTTTAAAGGTTAAAAACAGCACCTTGAATTGGACCCAGAAGCAAACTGACAACTAATGCAGCTTGTGGAGCAGAGCTGTAACACATGCTGTTCTGGAAGCACATATAACTGCCCACACTGCTGCATTCTGCACCAGCTGAAACTTCAGGATACTCTTCAAGGGCAGCCCCACATAGAGCGCATTACAGTACTCCAATCAGGAGGTGACCAAGGCATGAGTGACGATGAGCAGAGTCTCCTTATCTAGGAATGGGCACAACTAGCGCACAATACAAAGCTGTGCAAAGGCCCTCCTAGCCATGACTGCCACCTGCTCTTCGAGCAGGAGTCATGAGTCCAGGAAGGCCCCCAGATTGCACCCCAGACAGACAATGCCACTCCATGCAGCACCAAAGATGGCATAGTCCTAGAACTGGTAAGCCCCAAAACCCAAAGCCACGTAGTCTTGCCAGGGTTCAGATTATATAATTATAATTATATAATAGATTATATAATCTATTAAGAAAGCCATTTCATATTAGTCACCCATTTGGGCTACACCAAGTTGTAATCAGCCAGATTAATGCTCAAATATTGTAAGAGAATAATAGGAAAGGGGGTTGTTGCTGTTCTTCAAGGAAGAGGAGTAAAACTTTATTTGTAGTACTGCTTCAAGGAACTGCAGTTTTTGAAATCTGGTTTTATCAGTTTTTAGTTTACAGGGATTATCTCAACTGATTAGCAGCAATGTTACATGCTGTACTAAAGCCTCCTAGTGCAAACCTACTAGCAACCCAACTTCAAAATGAAAAGGGGCGGTTAAGCTACAAATTATATTGTAAAAGCAGTGATCTTTGGAACCAACATTAGTATGGAATGACTGTAAAGGGAGGAGAGATAAGTAACATAAATACAGAAAAGTTTCTCCTTTACAAGTAAGTCAGGGCAAGAGATAAGTCCTATTAAAATAAGGTGTTTTTCCACCAAATGAAGGGAAAAATGAAAGTTATCCAGAGAGACTAGCAGCACAATAGTTTGGGCACTCCTGGGTTTAACACACTCTTTAGTAACCAGGCAGCAGTAGGCAAATAACTGTGACGTCAGAGAGATTTGAGCATTTTTTCCAGAGTACAGTCATAGGAGGTGCTGTTGAAATGAACTAGAGAAAACCTGCTGACAGCAGGGTGCTACGGGTGGTGTATATGGAAGGGCAGTGAAGGGACATGTATTTAAATGACATTCCTGATCTGGATCTTAATAGTAGACTTCCCTACGCTACAGAAGAAATCTGTTCTAAAAAGAAAGAGCATAGAGACTTTGCATTTTTAAAGCAACAGAACAGTGTGCTATCTAGTACAGAGACAAGATCCTCCATTGGTCTAGCTATTCTGAAAGGGATTTAGGGGACATTTTACTGTCCACTCAGTAATTGGCCATCTTGTTTCTAAAGGTGTTTCAATACATGACAGCCCAGTACCCTCAGATTAATTGGACTACAACCCTCATCAACCTAGTCAGAACTATGCCATAACTATGTTGGCTTGGGATGATGAGAGTCGTAATCCAAGCCATTTGCATCTGCCCTCTATGCGGATTCAAGGATTTAAGCTTGAAAACGTTGAATATGCCACTTCCAAGATGACATTGGTTAGATTCAATGGCATTGGGCCAACAACTGCAGCTGGAAGCAACTCTCTAACCAGAACTCTTAGACTAATATGTGAATTATTTTGAAATGCACCTTAACTCTTTTCTCTCTTATCTCTAAGCTCTTATTTCATAGAGCCAGTCTCATTCGTTACAAACATTTTTTTCCTCCTTCGAACTATTTGTTGCTCTGAGTATAGTTGATATTTCTAATTTGCACAAAAACTTTAGAAGAGAATAGAAAGTTCTAGAAACAGTACTCTGCAGGGATCTACAGAGAGATTTAAGATTCAAACTCCAGCAGTGGTAGGATGAGATTCAAGGGCAACCTATCCTTTCCTTCAAGGGCAGTCATATCTAGCACATTCATGTAAGAGGCCCTGAATGTGCTCTGTACAATCCACATGGAATTTGTCACACTTTTTCCCTCAGAAAGGACGAGAAAATAAATTGCATTTAGTGCTTCTTGGCTGGCACAAAAAGCCTATTCAAAATAAAGCCGGGGAGTCAAGAAAAGACAGTAGCACGTGTTCTGAAGTTAATACTGTTTTACAATCTGTCAAAGTGACAGAGGAGTAGGGGAACCATTGGATGGTAAGTTTCTGAAGATCTACAGTGACTTTTGCATTTGAGCTGGCTTGTGCAACATGGAATCAGTGATGAGCCCATGAATAGGGCCTCACTCCTAGAGTTGAGTTGGGGCAAGGATGTCTAAACCAAGCAGCAAATGGAGTGGGTGGTAGAGAGGAAAGGTGGAAAATTAAATAGTTTTTGCCTGCGCGTGCTCTGAACCATCTCATCCAAGTTAGGTTTAGTTGCTAAGAGACAGCCTTCAAGGACTTTATTATTTCTAAACTTCCTTTTGCCTTCCAACCTGACCTTTCTCTCTGTCTCATTCTCCTACCTCTGCAGCTCCTTAGGCCTCCCTCCCTCAGTGAAGGTGTGTGGACAGCCAGCAAGTCAGATTTCCAAGAGATGTTGGTCCATCCAAAAGGTCCTCCTTTAGATCAACTCAGGATTCTCCTTGACGGCAGTCACTCTGTTTCCCCAGGGATCCCAAACACATCTGCCATTACCTCTTTGCTCAGAAGGTATCACCTTGACTAACCTTGAGCTCTGATGCATTATTAACCCTTTGGAGTTGATGGGCTAGAAAGCAGTCCAAGCCTTCTCTTTTTCTCCAAGCCCAATTCCCAAGGTTTCTGGTGGCCATTTTAGAGGAGCAAAAGGAAACACCAGGCCCCTTCCCTGGTATGTCCTTCTCCCTGTGTGGTGCCCTTCCTGAGCAAGGGAAAGGCAGCCGCAGTGGCTGCTGTGCTGACAAGGAGCATAGTGGGAGGAGGGGGAGCAGGGCGCCCCCTCTCTCCTGGCACCCACCCGCTCTGCCCTGCCCTGCCTGCAGTCACGATGCATTTGGGTGTATCAGTGCCCTTCAGGGTGACCTTTCAGGTGGCGGGGAAAGAGAGGAGGGAAAAGAAAAGGAGGCTGCTCTTTCTAGTGCAGTGGCAACAGGCTGCAGCGCAGAGATGAAAGTCCACTCTGCCAAGGTGACAAAGCAGCCAGCCTCCCCCAATCCCAAGGCCCTCCAAATATTCTGAATGTCAGTCCTGAGCACCCTGTCCAACCTGCCTGGGGATGTGGGCATCACATCTGGAGGGCCCCAGGCTGGGGAAAGTGGAGAGGCAATCAGAGTTGCAGGTTTCCCCTGGGAAAGCCGGCCATAGCAACGCCACTGGGGCAATTCCGCAAAAAGAAATCAATCTGATCTTTTTACATGCACAATGCACAAGCAGCAAATGATGGCAGGATTTAGACAACAGTTTGTACAACATGCTAAGCATAGTTAGCCTTGGTTTGCCTGGGGGGGGGCGGTTGGCATGTTCCATGAACTCAGCCATTGACTCACACATCTGCGGCTTAAAAATAACCATCAGCCCTCCCTGGTTTGTCATAGTTCCTGAAAGGCACTGCCATACTGGAAAGTCTCGCTGGCGGCACAAGACCATTGCTCATCTCTCTCGCCTCCCATACAAAGCGTCCTGGACGGTTGATTTTTGAAAGCTGGCAAGGAGGAGGCTTGGTGTGTATTTTTAAATCCGACAGCACGGGAGATGGGCGGGGAGCGGGGGAAGCGAGCCAGCCACCCGAAGAAGAAAAGTGATCCGCAAGATTTACACCCGGCGACGGCATCCCTGCCCTGCCAGCCTGGTAAGGAAAGCGGCTGCCGCGAGCCAGGTGCTCAGACCGACGATCTTGCGAAACATGCGGGCACGCGAAACGGAGGACTTTCCCCTCCCACGCAGTCAATTAACACTACGCACACGCACACACAAGCACACGCAAATCGCCTCGAGCCTGTGCGTCTGTGTTTTAACGCACCACAAATGATAGAGACAAACCCCGACTAGGAAGATACTCACACCAACTGCCTCCGGTCCTCCCTAGAAATTCCTTCTTCTCCGAGTTCCAGATGAATTTCTTCCAGTTGCCATCCCCTTCTTTGGCTTTCCCGCGAGCCATGAATCAGAATCTCCTCTCTGTTGCCTTAGCAAGAACTACGCAGGGAAAAGACGATGAGAAAGAGGGGGGATTCCGCTGCCCCTCCGAGATCCTCAGTGCCCGCCACTAATCCAGAGTAGAGATGTTCGCAGCCCCTGAACTGCCGGCAGGCGCTGGGCGGAAAAGCGACGGTCTTTTGTGTGCCGGGCTAGCGTCCCACCCTGACAGGGGCGCGAACCTCAGAATAATCCTTGTCAGGAGAGAGAGAGAGAGAAAGTGAGGAAGGGAGAGAGAGAGAGAGGTATACTCGTATCTCTGGCTCACTTGGTCGAGTAGACGCTCTCCCCAAAGGGAAAACAAGGAAAGGGGGTGGCGAGGAGGCAGTAGAGAGGAAGAGCGAGCAAGCGAGCGTGTCTGTGTGTGTAGAAGCCAAGGGGTGGGAAAAAGAAAACGGGGCTCTGCCCAGGGAGAGAAATTACCTCTGTCCCCTCCCACTCGTGCTGGATATATTGTCCACCTCCTGGGGCGAGCTCCGCCTGTCCAAATGCCGGTAGCCAATAAGAATTGTGGCCAGGCGGGCGAGGGAGCGAAGCTTGGGAGGCGAGGGGAGGGGAGGAGGGGAGGGAGGGGAAGAGAACAAGGGCGCGAGCCGCGGGAGACTAGGGGGCCGGGTGGATTGGCGGGGCAGCCCCTGCGGCAGGTTCCCCCCTTCCCTCTCCTCCGGTACCCTCTTCCCCTTTTCTGCCGGGCTTCCTCCTTGCCGCCTCGGCATCTGCTTCGTACCACACTGTTGCGCGCAGGCAGAGAAGACAGAAGAGACGAGAAAATCCACCTGTAATTCCTTCTTAGAGCAGAGGGGGAGGCAGAGGGAGTCCTGCGCATAAAGGGGTGGGTGAGTGGAGGACAGAGTCCGGAACCGAAGCGAGTTTGATCTCTCCAGATTAACAGCTCCAAACGGGAACTCGGCGGCCCCAAAGCGGCGGGCGGGAGGCAGGGAATGGAAGCAGAAGGTGGCCGCTTCCAGTCAAGTCACCGAGGCGGCGGCCTGGCGGTCAGGCTCCGGGGCTGAGACCAGAAAGGGAGCTCTCATTGCCTGCGAAGACGCGCCGCTTGGCCAAGAAACTGAGCTGCCCGCCCAGAGAGAGGCCGGCGCGCGCTGCACACCTGGGCGCAACCAGACAAACAGCCGAAGGAGAGAAATAGGGGAGGCGAAGAGAGCCCCCTCCAAAAGCAGCCGCAGGGAGGATCGGAAACGTGGCCGGGGAGAAACTGCTTGCAGCATCTCCTCGCCCGTTTGGTTGCGTCTGCGATGTTTCCCGGTTGTTGCGTTAGGCTGACATTCATGAACTGCCAAAGGGCATTAACAAATAGTGATCAGTGTGGTGCGTAAGGGAGACTTCGCGCGCCTGGCACAGCCAAGAGGCAGTGTAGCAGTTAAGCTCTGGCCGTAATTGAATCTTCCGTGCCGAGATCGTTTGTCTGCAAAAACAGGCTGTGGACAAGATGAGGATTGACCTTCATGTCCGGAGCCAGAATTCATCCTTTCAAACATACCGTGTGCCCCGTGCTTTCCTCCCGTTCTTGTTCACCCCCCTAGAAGGTGGAGCTGTTCTGCTTGCCTGCCTCCCTGCAACGGCATCCCTGCAGCCTTCCGTCCTGGGAATGCCCTTCCCTGGGTCAACTTGCTACTGCTGCTGCTTGGAGCTACAGCCACCTCTGCTTGCTGCAGAGGGGTCTTTCTCCAGCAGCTGTGGAAGTGAAGCCTGGCTGCATGCAAAGGAACAGGAAATTGTGCCAGTCTAGTTCCTGGTTATGGATGCAAGGCGGGTTCCTGAAGGTCGTCTCTTACTGTAGAACCAAAGTGCTGACTCAGGAGAACAACAAAATCCAAACCAGGAGGAGACTTTGGTGGGAGGGAAGCATCACTATGGTGCCTCCTCGGTGAAGGCAACAGATGTGACAGACCGGAGAAAGAGATGTTTTTAACGACTAGGAGAATGACATGCTTTCTTCATGCAAATACCTTCTCTTCTTTATATTTGGTATTTGCCCTTTTTCACACAAACCCCAGCAGAGTGCCTGAAACTGAGCAAAGGGTCTGGTGCTAGTTTACAGTGGGCACACCTCTTACAACTATTTTTCTAGTTGAGATTCTTCTGCCCCAGCTTTTGTGCTCCTGGTAACATTCTGCTTTACTGACACTCAAAAAGGAGAACAGAACAATGCACGCTCTAAGCTATGCCAGCATAACCTTTCACTGTGTTTGTGTTGGAACACCTGCAAACATTTCAAGGCAAATGACTGAAAGCGTGGGGGGAAAATGGCAATCTGACATATCTGAAAGAGGTGGGGGAAAGTGAATGAAACCTCAGAAATATCAGTATGATGGGAGGGAAAGAGTCATACTAAAAAACTGGATTACCAGGATATAAATTGAGAACAAGCTTAGGAGGAAGAAATTTAGAAGGAAAGGGTATTTCTTCCTTATCTGACCTTGAACAATGTCACAGGCCTCTGCAGCAAATATTAACAGGATATACTGGTTAACAGAATGACAATGAGAAAAGGCTGTTCACAGTTACTAATTCTAGTAAGAGCACCCCCTTACTTCCTTCCCCACTACAGAGAAACTCGGGAATTCTGACACTTCCGTGTTCCTTAGACTTTACCAGTCACCTTGGATCAGAGTTTTCATTTTATTTCAGCGAAGATAGTCTAGCTAAGTAGCTGATGGACTTGTCAGGTGCAAGAATTGTAATGATAATTCTTCATGTATCGCCATGACTGACTGACTTCAAGAGGAGCATGTATTCTCCGTGTTTAGACTGAAAACAATGTACGTAGCTACTAACATTCATGAGGGAAATTTTTGAATTAGCCAGTTCAGAACACTGGTGAAAAAAAAATAGCTAACCTTAAAGAAATATTATTCTATTTGCTGGTCAAGAAAGGTAAAGTAACATTTGCTTCACATCACAGTGAACCTTTTGTCCCAAGCCTGCCAGTTTTTGAGCAGAGCTGGAAGCAATGAAGAAATGTAGCACCATTTCTGCTGACCTGGTAGACCTATACGATACGTTGCTAGTATGAAGTTTTCAGAATGTTTTATCCCTTCATGAAGCATCTTGTGAAACCACACGTAAGCAATCCAGTATGCTGCTAGCCTGCCAATTCAGCAATTTTATTATGGGGGGTGGGGGGGCAGGGATTCTCTGTATGGATTTCTGGCTTTTAGACCAATGATTCTGGTGATCAAAAATTAGAAACTGAAAAATTGAAACTGAAAATTAGAGGCTAGGTTCACACAATCTGCTAGGTTGATTTATTTGAGGTGGTGAGTGAATGGGGAATTTAGCCAGTGGTGTGGTGTACTGTGTAAACCCAGCCAATTTGATTAATTCAGTAAACAGTGGTCCAATAAACCATAGCTTTAACCTAGTAGACGGCAGATATCAAAGGCCTTTACAGCCTTTATAAAAATAAAGCCAGACAACAATTTTGGGATTTCACTAGGGAAAAAATATTTGAGCCAAATTAGGTAGTATAACTTAATGATTGGAGGAGATCAATCACCCTCAGTTTATATAATCCCTCTTCCTAAATTAAAGAAAATGCTCTTCTTTCAGAGTCAGACTCTATCCTGAGTTGTGAACTCTGGTATTATTCCAAGTACATAAAAAGTAATCATAGCCATATTGGTACATGAAAAATGAAGACTGAAATGTCTTTTGATTTCTGCTTTTGGCCAAAAATTATGTGCTTTCCATGGAATCAGACAGATCAGGGATGGATACTTTTTCTGTTAAAATAATTATATATACTTAAATATATATCATGTTTTCTGTTCTACTAAAGAAACATAAATAATTATGACAACATAATGGTGCAAACAAAACAAAAATATCAATTCATCTGTCAATATTGTATAGATACTGAGAAACAAAATAATCTAAACTAACAATTAAGAATATAAACAAATAAAACTGGACCCAACCTTTCTGACAACTTTCATCCACCCTCCAACCTTCCTGTTTTACGGAAGGTTGCTGAGCAAGTGGTAGCGTTACAGGCACTGTAGAAAACAGGTTATCTAGACTCTTTGTAGTCAGGTTCCTGATGGGACATAGTGCTGAGGTGGCATTGGTTATGCTTGTTGATGACCACTGGAGAAACCAGGATAGGGGTAGCGGAACAACTCTGGTTTTCCTTAATCTCTCAGCAGCTTTTGTTTCTATTGTCCATGATCCTTCTGTATCACCAATGGGGATTGGGAGTGGGAAGCACAATGTTTCTGTGGTAGTTCTCTCCCTTTCTCTGTAACCGGATTCAGTCAGTATTGGTAGAATGGGGGTGGGACTGGTGCACAATTTGTAGACCTTCTATTCACAGCTCCCCTTCAAAGAGCAGCTATCTCAAGGAAGGCCTTTGCACAAATTCCTCTAAGTGTGCCAATTACATCCATATCTGGACTGAGAAGACCTTAGGACAGTCATTCATGCTTTTGTCAGCTGATGTTTGGACTATTGCAATGCAGTCTACACAGGGTTGCCCTTAAAGACCACTCATAAGCTGCAGCTGGTCCAGAATACAGCATCACAAGCAATTATGGAAATGCCCTGGTATGCCTATGTAACACCACTGCTTCATGAGCTGCACTGATTATCACTTATATAAAGGACTTATATAAAGTTCTTCCTGACATGGGACCTGGTTATTTGAAGGACACTCTATCTTCTGTAGCTTCTGCCCATCCTATACAACTGGGCAGAGCTGACATGCCTTATGTCCCGTTAATTAGAGAGTGTCACTTGATGGGATCCAGGAAGCAGGCCGCCTCTGTTGCATCACTTGCCCCAGAAATGATTTTCCCCCAGAGATTCATACACTGCTCACCATGGCCCTTAAAACCTAGTTCTTCCCCCAGGCCTGGGGCTAGAGTAGATGGTGGGCCGTTTGTGGTATGTTTGGTTTGGTAGTGTTGGCATTTTTTTATACTGTCCAGAATCAGGATGGAGTTGGGTGACTTATAAATTAAACAAACAAACAAACAAATAGGGACATTTATATCATAAACAAAACCAGAAATGTAGTCTGCTGTTTTAGAACTCATGCACTGTTCATGACAGCTAGGCATAATGAAATCTAACTGTAACGTATAATGTAGTTTCAAAACAAAGAAAGAAAATACCATGGCAAAAATAAGCAGATGCAGCAGATAAAATACAGAGCATGAAAAACTTATGCATGTAATAAATCAAATGCTTGGATAAATAGGTTTGTTCCCATATGCTGAAGTGCTATGTAAAAGGATGCCAAATTGAACCTGGAACTAAGGATTTCTACAGTTTAGGTATGTGGCCACTGAAAAGTCCTTTCTTTTCTTCTTACTCGTATGATAAAAGAGCATATATGCCCCCAAGTACAGCAATGTTTATTTCATTAAAAATAATCCCACTAACTAATATTCCTTGCTGGCAATTGGCCAGTTTCTTTGAAACAGATAAAACAAACTTCAGTGTATTAAGTTTTTCGGCTAAAGAACATGAAAAATAAGTGGAAATTGAAACATCCCCTGCTAATCCTTCTTCCATAATGAACAAAGGCCACAGCAAGTAGAATTCCATCCTATAATAGGATTTTTTCTTCTTTGTGTGCCCTCAAAATCTACTCTGGAGATCTAGAGATTCCCCACAAAGCAGCTTTGTGAATATATGGGTGGTTGTTAAAGATCTGTATTTCTGGACTTTGGGCAAGAAGACTCAAAGCATCTTTCTTTCTATTTTTCTATGGCTGGTTGAAAGGGAGACCTAATATATATCATCAAGAGATTAGATAACTTGGGTTGCCTTCCAGATGCTGCATAAGTAGCTTATGCTTAGACCAAGAATGAGCTTGCCTGATCCTGTAAAAAGACACATTTCATTCTTATTAACCTGCATCAGTCAAACACTGGTTACAGTATTTGGGTGAGCAAGCAAAAGAACTGCAATTTTGAGCTCACCAAGTATTTTCACACTGAAAGCAATGATGCTTTTCTTATATATGTAAAAAAAGACATCACCTACAATACTGCAGTGAATAAGAGTCACAAGAATACATTCCAAATTAAAAGGCATTCTTAGCACCATGTGTAGAAGTAATTTAAGTTCTGTTCAGGCTTTCTAGAACTCAGGGGGCAGAGTGATGGTGGGTAAAGTGGGGGCCTGAATCCTTCTCCAGTTTCCTGCCCCTTTCCTATGATCTGTCACTTCAGCAGAGTCCAGGTCCAGAATGATCTTAGCTGTGGTTCTGACCAAAGGAGGGCCAGTAGTGGTTGAGAAAAGTTTCCAATGTCTTCTTCACTCACCCTGTCTCTTGTCTGCTGTTGGCATTCCACCCATTCTTCTGCAACTTTATTACTATTCAGTAAGAATTCTTGCATTTAAAGAGAGACCCATTGCCATCATGGTTGGTCTTTCCCATGCATGATGGAAACAGCATGAGAGTAACTAATTGGAATGAAGGGTAATGCTAGACTTCACTTTCATACACACACTTTATGAGATGATAATGCACCAGAACAGAGTAATAAAGTAAGTAAGATACTGGGGTATTGCTGATTGTATACACATTCCCAAGGATAGTTATTTTCCACTTCAGCCCAAGAAAAAAATATCACTGAAGATGAAAAAATGAGTACCTGCAATGGAATAATACAGCCATATCCCACTGCCCAGGTTTACTTCTCCAGTTTCACAGAATATCAGATTATTTATTCATATTTTGTACTTTACTTTTCCATCCATAATGAATCCACAAGGTCGTCTAACAATAATGATTAAAAAAAAAAAGTAGAGCATCCTCACAGGATGTTCTAATTGAAGGAAAATGTAATTATACTCTTCAAATGCCTGAAATCTTGTCATATAAGATCACTTATTTGTTCTCTGGTCTCCAGAGAACAGGACTCAGTCTAATAGGCCATAATTCTTAGTGAATACAACCACAAAACATTGGGAGAAATTAGATAATAATAGGACTATTATCTAGTGATTCAGCAGGAACTTTCTTACCTGAGGTCCAAGCAGAAGCTGGTGAGCCATCTGTTGGGAATGCCCTAGCACTATTTTCTGAATTGAGCAGAGAACAGGATTAAGCATAAGGTTCTCCAACTCTATGATCTTCTGGTTTTCTATGACTCTCTCTCCCACACACCCAAGCACATGGAAACCACATTGTCAATCCATCACCTGCTCTGTCATCAACCAGGTTGAAATTAACTTTCAATCATCTTAATTTCTAACAAACTTAAAAGGCTGAGAACAGGCAGAGGACACCACAAAATGATCAATTTTCTTTCCAGCTGACATGGATTGAAACAATGTTTGTTTCATGAGGGGTTACAACTTCCTGAGTACCCTATTACACACAAATTACCTTAAAATCTCACTAAAGTTGAGTTTGGCTCCTGGTAACTTCATAGACATATTTGCATAGTTTTTTTGGCAACAATATGTAAGTCATTACCTTCTGGGACGATCTTCTGGGTTTTTTTAAATTTCCCAGTCTAGTCCTGGTGATTTCCTGGTGGTCTCCCATCTAAGGATAAAATGAATCTGGTCCTGCTTAGCTTCTGAAGCCAAACAAGAACAGCCAGATACCACCACACAAAGTATACCCCCCCCACACCCCCCCCAAAAGAAAAGAAATTGAAAGCACCTTCCTCCACTTTTCCAGTGCGTGTTGTGTGTGTTTGTTTAACCATTTAAAGAAGACTAAAGCAACTGTAATAGAGAGACAGCACCCTGTTGTGAAGGTACTGTTCCTTCTTTCCTTCTACTAGCTGTGATACTGAAGACATCATTTCTGTAACTAGGCATTTTCCACATTAGTTCTAAACATGGTTACTGGTTGCTATGTTGATGCTCTGTACTTGGGGTGGAGGAGAAGCAGGAAGATAGCAATGTTTTTTCCAAGTCCAGAGGATTATGAAAGATTTTAATGCTCTCATATAAGCAGGAAAAATCAAACTAAGATTTTTTTCTTTTTAGAGAGATTATGAAATTGATTAGAAATTCACTAGAAAGATTTATACTGGTTCATTTGATGAGGTTGTCTGTATTCCTTCCCTGCATCCAGGAGGTTGGTTGTGTGATAAACCGGAGCAAAGCTAATTGAAAATCCAACAAGCTCCAACATTGCAAAAAAACAAAAGATAAAAATAAAATAAAATAAAATAAAATAAAATAAAATAGCACCAACTGTGCTTTGGTTTCAGATAAGCTGGTGTGGAGTCACAAAATGTTGAGTGCAGATCATGAGAATAGACAGGGACATAGCTGATCTGGGAGCAATGTAAATTGCATGTGAAGTGTTCCTGGCTTCCACTAATACCAATTCTAACACCTATGAACAATTTTAAGCAACTACTTGAATTCCATTAATGGGGAATAGCAGTTACCTACCTAAGAATGCAATAGATGAAGCACGAATAATGGACAATCTTATTGTGCAGGATTATGGAGATAACTTTCATGATGAAATGAATGAATCATTACAAGAAAAATGACAACTCAGTCCTAGGAAAGTGGAAGGTGTAAGAAAGAAATCAAAATAACCCAGCCTTGATTCAGTTTGATAGAAGAGGGGCCAGGAAGAAACTCTGGCAGGGTTTTAAGATTCCGTGATTGATTGATTGATTGATTGATTGATTGATTGATTATGTGCCATCAATTTGTTGTCAAGTTTTAAATGGCAGGAGTAACACAGAGGAGAGATGTAAGATGAGTGAGCATGTTAAACGTGAAACAAGCTAGGAAACATGCAGAACATGACCTCTGGTTCTTTCTAACCCCTCAATAATAGGTCTGATCTGAGTCATGTGACAGGGAGGGAGGGGCTTAGAATGGAGGCGGGAACAGCATTCTAAGCTGCTGCCCAACTTCCTTTCACTGGGGAATGCATTGGGGATGTTTTTCTCTGCTGACCCCAACTGGAACTGGCTTATTTGTTTTACTTGATCTTTCTTGTTGCAAGCTGCTTTCCCCCACACCAAATTTGGTCCTGTCCTGTTCAGTGTCCAGAGAATTATCCTTCTGACAAGTAGCCACCCAGCTAGGCAGGGTCCAGCCCCTTTACAACATTTCTCTTCAGCATTCTCCTGAGGGGAAACAATTAAAAGTAGGTTTGTGGGGTATGTCCCTCATGTAGGGGTAATTGCAAAGAGCAGTTGGAATCAGCTGAATAATAGCTTTTCCATTGGAGAGATGATACTGATAGAGATAAATAGAAAATGCATAGTACATTCTCTCTCTTTCTCTTATGTACACACACATGCATACACACAAACATACGCTCAGGCTAGATCAGGTTTGAGTCCTGTATTTTCATTTTACTTATTTATGAAACTAAAGTACAATGAAGCCTAATATGAAGAAGTCATGCGGCATGATTTGATGCACATTGGACCTGAATAGCATTAGGCTGCCCTCCAAATGATTTTAACTACAACCCCCACAATCCTTTGCCATTGGCTATATTCACTAGAGCTGATGGGAGCTTTGTGAAGGCATCAGGTAGCTTTCCCCTGATTTAGAAGTAGGTCTATTTGAGTTCAAAGAGGCTTATCTCTGAGCGACATAACTTTCACATTTGTTTAACCATGCTTTGTTGACAAAGCCCAAATTGGCTGGGTTTATGCAAAATGACAAGCCAAAACCAAGCTAACCACACTATGACTGAGACCAGTGCATGAACCCAAGCAAATTATGTTCTGATGATTCTCTTTGGTCCTACAATGGAACTTAACACGGCATATATATGGCATAATCTGTGGATAAATAACCCAGCTACTTTGCTGAAATTAAACAGATAGAAATCGGAGGATAGGTTGTGAGAAGTCTGGAATTCTTATTCATATCAGCTTGACTTCCATGACAGAAGGAAGCCAGGATGGGATGTACTAAATGCATTAAGAAAATGTTAACTTTTTTTTTCTTGGCAGAGAGAGGCAATGGTAGAAAATATTTCACAAGTTAAAATCCATCATTTGCAAGTACAGTATCAAAAGCATAGAAGCATTGTCAGAAAAAAACTGGCACTGATTTAAATAACTATCCAAAGAATTGTGGCTTTGTTCTAAGGTCATTTCAGGAGAACAGTCACTAAGGGCCCTCCACATTCTCAGAAAGTTAAAAGTTGGTACACTATGGGTAAAATTTCCAGGAATGTCACCATTTTTATGAACTGTCAGAGACACTTCTTTCACAAGTAGTGCTGTGCAGGAAGACTGCAGCTATCAGCTTTACCTCTGCGCCAAGTGAGTGATTACCTTCCATTCCTTTCTTGGTATGTGAGTGGCTGGATGAATGTGGGAACCTGAAAGGAGAAACATAATGGCTGCAGTGAAGATGAAAACACATAGATGATTGTGCTCCACATAACAATTGAGGATTTCTTTTTTCTTTAAATTAACATTTGATTTAATAAAAAAAAATCATTGGGAAATGCAACAGATGGAAATTGCAGATGCAGCTGACTGAGAAACAGGACTCTGATCCCTGGAAAGGACAACAAGCTATTAGCCATATCCTGAATGGAAGAAACCGTGACGTGTAACTTTCCTATTACAGGGTGTGTGGATGGGGACATGCAAGGTAAGCTGTACAGTAATAGACACTGTAAACCAAAGCCAGGTGATACTAACCAAGCACCTGGCAAGTCAATATCTCCAGAAACTCTAGTTCTCCTCCTTTTCCCACTGAGTACTTGCTCTTTTGGACTATGGACTATGCAAAAATACCTAGCAGTGGAACTGGAAAACGCTATGCATGTACACAACTGATTGGAGGGAATAATTTCCCATTTCCATGAAAGATCATCCAGCTTTTCCATGGGTGACAGCAGTTTTGAGATCAATAAAGTATTCTGGAAGAAGTGCTTATTCTCCTAGTGATTTTTGAGACTGGTGCTAAATCATAATTTGGATTGCTTGATTTCATCTTAGTATACCATGTGAATCTAGGCATGGTACTTTTTAAAAAAAACTATGGACTACAGTTTAGCAGATTGTGCAAATCCAGGCAGTCATGTGCTTTATTCAGTAAGCTGTGGCTAAACATCTTGTGGCTTAGTGCAGGGGTTTTCAATTTTTTTCAGACCACTGAAGCTGTTAGTTATCAAGAGGCAAAACTCTAAAAATTGGTTGTATTGGAGTGACCTTTTTTTTTTTTTTTGCCCTTAGTCTCTCATGGAACCCCATCAGGTTCTTGCAGAACCCTGGGGGTCTGCAAAACAGAGTTTGAGGAACCCTGGCTTAGTGCAAAGTGCAATTCTGACTGTTAACAATAGGATTGGATTATGCACTCAGCACATTGTTCATTTAAAATCTTCTTCCCTATTCCTCTTAATAAAAAAACTCAAAAGAGGCAAGAAATATAAAATAAATATCCAATAGCGGAGAAGTAGCTGAGAAGCAAAATATACCATAGCAGAGAAACAAACATTAAATCACATTAAAGGTCTGGAGGAATAAACAATAACTCCTGGCAGCGTATTGAAAGCTTAAAAGAGGGGGATTTCTCAAGGAGGAGAGTTCCATAATCCAGAGGCTGCAGTAGCCAATTTACAAAAAGAGACTAAAACATCCTATTTTCCGCGTTAGACAGCTGGATCATCCATGAAGTTCGCATGCAAAACAGCCTGCTACTAGGGTTGTCCTGTTTTGATTTAATATTCATATAATTTGGGAAAGAGCAATAATGTGATACTGACAACTATTGATTTTTTAAAGAACTTTGGAATTATCAAGGATAGAGTCAGCACTGTCTGCAGCAAACCTCTATGATGCCAGAATGATGTCATGAATGCAATGACATCATCATGCAAAAGCCGCCATTATATACTTGTCTCCTAGCATCTGATGCACATGTCATCATCTGTCCTCCTTGCACCACTCCCACTATGGATGTATGGAATGTAGCTAAAAAGATTGTTCTGCTTCAGTGGAAATATACTGCTGTTTCACATTTAAAATCCTGGGCTGAAGACATGTATTCACTCTTTGCCTATGAACTGACTTTTTGCCAGTATAATGGAAAGACTAAATGAAATTGTTCCATGTGTTCAAGGTTTCACTTGTTATCTACAAACCGAGTTGCTGTTGTATTATCATCATCATCATCATCATCATCATCATCATCATCATCATCATCATCATCGTTTTCTTCTATTATTTTCTTATTTTAATATACTGTTTTATATTTTGTAGTAATGTTTCCCATCTCTTATTCTATATATCATTGAAATATAGTAATAATAATAAAAATAACAGTAATATTTGTCCAAAATTGCATGCTACCTCTATACTGACCTTTAGAGAAATGCTGCTTCTGAGCATGGAGATTCTTTCATTTATCATCAAGTATTAGTACATTTCTTCTCTCCTATTTGTCTCTAGTACTATTTAAAGTTGGGATTGGCCAAAAGTAGATCAGGTTTTACTGACAGAGGTTTGTTGATCTAAAAGTGTAATGGCAAGAAAATAATGTAACATTAGCAATAACAACACAGCTCCTTGTATACTCTGAAAAGGGCAGCCTATTGTAACAAGGAGCTGATTACTGTATGGAAGAATTGCATACATTCAGTTCTGATACTCAAAAAATATTTGTGGGGTATAATTTTTAACGTTCAGGTAGTCCCTGGGTTAAGAATGCCTGGTTTAAGTACTCATAGTTAAGTACCGAGCCTATTGTAGCAAAATCTGAGTTAAATACACAATGATTTGAGTTAAATACACAGTGGTTTGAGTTGATTACACAATACTATTTATACAGTATTATACAATAATACTGTTCCAGCTTACATACAAATTCGATTTAAGGACAGACCTTGGGAATGGAACATGCTCTTAAATTGGGGACTATCTGTATTCAAACAGATTTAAATATTGATCTGTATAATGTTTGGATTTCTGTATGGGCAATCCCCCCTCCCATTTAAAACTGTGTCAGCTAAAATTACAGAAAGTTCACTGGAATTGCTGCATAGATGGTATCTAACACCCAGAAAAGTGACTTTAATGAAACCCATGACAAGCCCAAGCTAGTACCTATTCAATGGGCAGTCTGCTTTTCAATTGCCTTTTTTGCTCATACCTCAGCCTGGGATTTGCCTTGGAGGCTGCGTGCCGATAGCTATTAGCTCACATTTTGGAAAGCCCTGAAGACCTGGCTATTTTTCCTAGGCATGGGGGTCAGGAAAGGACTTGAGCCCACATTGCATGTGTGTGGTTTCTTCAGTAGCCAATTTGTGTTTTTAGTTTGTCACAATATGTATTTTTATATTGTAGTTTTAAACATTTGTTAGCTGCCCAGAGTCATATTAGTGAGATGGGCAGCCTTACAAATTGATATAAATAAATAAACAATTAAACAAACAAACAAACAAATAAATAAATAAATAAATAAGCTTTATTGAATTCAACGGCTTTACAGTACTTCTATAAAGAGAGGATATTGTTCTTAAAATAAATCCAGTCACTGGTCCATCTACCTCAGTATTACTTATTTTGCATGGAAATGCTTTCCAGAGTCTTGGAGAAGATATTTCATCACTGAACTACAGCCCTACTTTTCAGAGTCAAAAGATGTAGGATTGCATAGTGAAATGTTTTCTTTGAGCAAGAAGATTATTGAAAAAGTGGATTTTGGAGGGTTTTAAAGTAACATTAATTTTAAATAAGAAGCATTAGAAAAACCCAACAAATGGAAATCATTGTGATATATCTGCATTTCCAAGAAATTGCTGGTAACTTTCTGCCATTCATCTCATGAAAGAATTTTGGCAGGGCTAATATAGAACTCAGTGAGGATGTCCAAGTCAGTAATATAATTAATGCCAAACAGTGTGGTTTTGATTGTGTTTTTTTTTCTCCTCCTGGGAAAGAAGGCTTGTCAAGCAATCTTTGAGATGTTGATAGCTGGAATGAGATGTTTGCTTAGAACCTGATTCCTCTGGCCTGCAGGACTGAAACCATCACTAGGCAAAGAAATAAAGCTGCTGTGTCAGAGCAGCTCTTGAAAATGGCTCTGATGTTAATATAAAGCTCTCTCCCTTTGGTGGCAGCTGTAAGGCAGGCAGAATACTGCCCGAAGCAAGGGCTGCCCATTGCAGTTGCATGAGGATGCATGAAAACCAGGCGGCAGCTTTCCCAACCTTTCCCAAGTATGCTGGGACCGCAACTCCCTGAATTCCCAAATAGGATGTTGGCTAGGATTCTGGGAGTTGTTGCATTGGAATAACTGGAACAGGAATGGGTGAACCTGTCAATTTATTTATTTACAGGACTTACATGGCCGCCTACCTCATACAATGACCCTAGGTGGCTCACATCAATCCATAAAACATAGTTAAAAACATACCCTTCCCCCCAGGCACCAGACCAAACATCCTCACAGCAAAACCCCCTAGCCCAATTTTGGGGGAAGAGCCAGGTCTTCACAGTCTTCTGGAAGGCTAAAAGGGTAGGGGTCCCTCTGATCTCTGGTGGGAGGCTGTTCAGAAGGCTGGGGCAGCCACCGAGAAGGGACACCTCCGAGGTCCCATCAGATCTAACGGAAGGGACCTGAGCACACCCACTTTATCTAACCTAGTTGGATAGGGAGATACCCTCAGGGAGAGACAGTCCCACAAACTTCAATTTTTCTGTTTCTCATTTTTGTGAATATCTTACATCTGGATTACTGAAAGTGAGATTTTGTTTTTGAAGTTCGCATTGAAATTTGTATGATGCACATATTTCAGATACTGTATACTGTGTACATTTTTCTTTGTAATTTTACCTAAGGCAAACATTTTTACAGACATTTTCTCCTTTTAGTGCATTTTTGTACAATATTTTCATGAACATGTGTCATTTTGCATACATTGGCAGATTGCAAATTGGAGAATAATAATCAGTTATTGGTTCATGTTTTGGTTCAAAAGTGTTAAACTAGATAAATTTGTATTCAAGGCATTGTGGTGTAGTGGTTATGGTGCTGGAAAAGCACTGAGGAGATCCACATTCAAATCTGCTCTTAGCTACAGAACTTCAGTGGCTGATTTTGGGCTAGTTATGCTCTCTTTCCCCAATCTACTTCAGAGTTTTTGTGTAAAGAAAGAATAGAGGAAGAAATGCTAAGTATGCAACCTTGAGCTCCCAAGGATATAAAAATATCATCATCCATCCATCCATCCGTCCATCCATCCATGGAACAATATCTGGAGAGCACGGAAAGGAGAAGACTATTGGATACTTATGGTATAATCTTAGAAAAATCTTTTCTAATTCTAGCCATGCCTACATGTGACATGTGTGCCTTTCCCCTGTTGGCTTGCTTCAAGCATCCCAAAACCAAAGAGTTGGCTTGAGCAACCTTGTAAAGTACAATTTATCAATAGAAAAAAGGACCTCTATGTTTTGACTACAACTAAGGAAGAGAAAATACATTTTGTCCGCGTTTACCTGCTAGTAACAACTAGAAGAGACTAATTTCTACATTAATTCATCCATTCATTTTTGTCTGTTTTTCTAAGAGAAGGCATGTCATTTTCACTAGATGTATATTGGGATGGGGAAATTAGGCACATTAGAGGTAGTCCTTGCTAAGCGCTGCGATCACTAAGCAGAAAATCACATGACCACAACGGACTTACGACTTCACTTCCCATTTGGTCATTAAGCTAATCACCATGGTTGTTAAGTGAGACATCACATGATCATGACTTGCGATTTTACTACTGTGTTCTCCATTAACTCTGCTTGTCAGAAGCTGGTTGTGAAGCACAAGAATGGCAATCACATGACTATGGAATGCCGCAACAGTCATAAATGCATGGTGGTTGTAAAGTACCTGAAAGGCAATCAAGTGACTGTGGGACACTGCAACAGTTGTAAATGCAAGGACAAGTCATAAAGCTGTTTTTTAAACACCACCGTAACTTTGAACAGTTGTTAAATGAGGCAGTTGGTAAGTGAGGACTACCTGTACACTCTTGCATCCAAAGCTTGGTACTTCTTAATTTATTGTAATGCACGAATCCCTCAGTGTGCAGACTGAACACAATCCAACCCTGATTTTGATGAATTGATAATTCTGAATTTTGATCTGTTTAGGATCGGAATGGCTGCTACATTTTTTCAACAATGAAGGTGCTCAACCATTTATAAAATATGGTTTGTTTATGCTTCCCTGATCCTGAACATATTTACACAAAATTAAAATCTAGCTTGCCATAGGAAAGAATAACTTATAATATAAGTACATATAATAATACTGTATGCCTTGCCAGTTGTCCTTATTCTACAGTTTCTTTTAAAACAAAAACAAACAAAAACAAAACACCAGCTGTGATTCTAGTGTCAACTTTGATGGAGAAACCACTGTCCCTCCAGCATATCCAGAGATTGTTTTCTATTACCACAATCATCTTCTATTTTCTGAATATAACATAATTTTGTGTTATTTGTATGCAATGTATTATTTAAATCAAATTCAGTGTTACATTAAGATCTGGGTCCCCAAAGTTGTCCCACAGATACCTATTTTTGAACCTATTAGCCTGCTTTCTCACCAGATTTGATAAAAAATATATATATTTTAACTTTAAAAAATTAAATGGGAAGTTTAATGTGCTGCAAAGCAAAGCATGAGTCTCACTCATAATCTCTTTTTCTGAGAAGGTTTCTTGGGCTCTGGAGCTATTCATGGCAAATAAAAATGGTAGGAAGCTGTAACCCAGTGCTTCATTTGGCTGTGTGATCACCTGCTCCATCAATACTAAGCCTGAGGTAAGCTGAGATGGTAGGGAGCATCTTGGGAGTTCAGACACGGTGATGGGAGGCAGTCTCACCAGTTTGCCTTCTGGTAAATCAGTGTTTTATGAGTGGTCATGCCCACCATGGGGGTTATTTCTGTGAGAATGTCCATAACATGATCTCAAAATCCCATATCATATAAGCACGTTCATACAAAGAAAAAGGCTGGGAGCTGCTGGGTTTAAATAATATTCATTATACATGTGTGTCAAGATTGTTCATGACAAGAAACAATTATCAAAATACTTTAAATACTTCAGTAATGTGTGTAGATACATGCTCTGCAATTCTGATGTAGAGATTAACAAGTTACTTGGACGGGCTCTTGAGAATATGATGGGTTCTTTGCTAGTGCTTAGTTTTTTTCTACCTCAATATTCTGTTTGGTTTAGAACATTTTTATTTTTAAAAGCAGGCAAGAATTATACGGCTTTGTAACCTCACATTAACAAAGGATACAACAACAACTAGATTGAAAAAAGAAATGGTTCTGGTTTTGCCTATCACATAGCTCTGTTGGCCACATGTCCATTTTTTCTTGCTTTCTTCCCTGCAGAGGCAGACGCCACCGTGTAAATAAACGTGCTGCCGCCTAGTTACATCAGCTTTGCACCGTGTCTGCAGAAGCTATAAACGAAAACAAAAGAAGGTAAAAAGCTGTTCTACTCTATGCCATGTGAAATCCCTTATGAATGGGAAGCCTACCCTAAAGACAGGCAGTTCAATCCACTTGTATTACCTGGGACCTTGATCTAGAATTGTTTTGTCTGCTTGTTTGTCTGTCTGATTTTGAAGTCTGGCTGCCCTTAGAACAGTAAAAGCAACAAGCAGGAGTGTTAGCCATAAGCCAATTAATGGCTCCAGTGGAGTTCTAAGAGCAATATCTATGAACCCTTCTCTGGGCAGGGAATTCCTAACCTGGGTGCATGGAGTTGTAGTTTGTGGTTAAACAGACTAAAAGAAGAAGACAATTATATATATATCATAAACACACAGATGTGTTAATGTGACACATGTGTTATTTATGACAATTGTTGTCCTCAGTTTCCATTATGTACATTTAATATTGTTTAAGTTTTTGATCCCACTTTGGCCATCCAGAGTTGCTGTTGTGACATGGGCAGACGTATAAAGGGATATAAACAAACAAGCAAACATTTTGTGGTCACTTAGTAAGGCTGTAGCGCCATGTCTCTGGATGTGTTGGATTCATAATTTCCATTCCAAAGCTAGAATTAGGGATGCAGCCTTGAAGAGGAAAATTTGATGCTGGAAGTCCTTTCCAGTCACTCCTGGAAATACCGATGTTAGGATCAAGAAGAGTCAAAGTGGAGCCTGGGGAAGGAATGTGTAATATGAAGCTATGGATCTGCTGCTTTCTACCCCATGACCTTTCCAATATTCTCCCAGGGAGAGACATTTGTTTAAAAGAAAAGAAAGTAAAACCAAGAATTTCCTCTGAAATAATTTATCAGTAGGATAATAGCCTTTTTTCAGTAAGCCAAAATGATAATTTTGCTGATCACAAGTTCTATTCAGCTCTACTTTTTATGAACACGGAAGAAAAATATTCGAAAATGGGTTCAGGTACACTTCTAATCTACACATTTTTGTACTTATGTACTTTCCCCATGGGCATATTGCAAATGCCATTTTACAGTTTTCCCCCTATAATACATATTTTGATTTATAGTTACCAACGACATATGCATTTTTGTTTGTATGTTTTGATTGTGAATGTAATAACATGCTGAAAAGTGTGAATATTGGTGGGCCTGTCCATCTGCAAATCACCTGGGTGATCTGAAATATATTTGTATAAAATGATCACATAAGTATTTTAGGCATTTCTATCAACAGTTCTCTCTCCTAAAACAAGGAGCAAATCTTGCAATCCCAGCTGATTTTATGAGATGTTGGAATATGAAGCATGGGAATCTCTAAATATCTAAAGAGGAATGTCCATAGTGGACAGATACTCCTTAAATATGCTGGATTCATCTGTGGTTTCTTGAACTGTATCAGAAACTCATCAGTAGCTAGTGCAGTTGCTACAATACAGGGTAGATATGTTCCCATTACTTCTGCTTCCATTAAGATATAGTCCATGTTGCTGTATTCTATATTAGATAGAATGGAATATTTCAGCAAGTGGCTCTGAAGACTAAAATACATGGATAACGGTTGGCAGGCATTTCTCTTCCAGGCAAGAATGCATGGGCCTAGCCAAAGATAAGAGAAATCTTACTCATGGGCATAGGTACCATGTAATTTCGTGGGCAGTGCCAGATCTAATGAACTCCCAAAGCATTTGAACCTTTCACCCACATTTCTGACCACTGGCAGCTCTTCAAAGGTGGGGCCCACAGCTCTCTAAAAGTTGTTACCAGATTATAGTTTTAATGGGACATAAGAGAAAAACTGGGAAAGAATCATATTAGCTGGATAAATTAATTTAACTCAAATTTAAGTTAACTCAAATTTATGTTTTTGTCCTTTATCCTACCCACTTCTTTTTTTATGAATCAGAGCTGAGATTACATATACAGTAGGTTCTATCTGCCAGTTATTCTGAGTGGATTTTATTTCTTATATCATGAAGAGAAAAAGCAATCAAAATAATTTTTTAGACATCCTGAATCATCTTTAGGTGCAGGCCTTTCATGTTTGGATTGCACAGTTTTTTCCCAATTTTAGTTTAGACTGTGTCGGTAAGCTATCATTGAATGTGTCTAGCAGAGGAGTGTCCTCCAGCCTTTCCTTGAGAAATAGTAAGAAAGCAAAAGATTTTTTTTTTTAAATAAACAGTTCCTGTAACTGGAAAACTGGAAAAGCCATGAAGGCACTGAGGAATGCATATCATAACAGCTGACCCTTCTTTAAAGAATGTTTTGTCTGTCCTTCAGCATCACCTGGCATCAGCAAACAATAATTACATTCCTGAGATGAACTGATTGTTCCTTAAGCTGTTTTTCTTGATTTTTTCCTATTTATGTACAAAGTATGTAGAAGCAGCCTCTGATCTGGGGCTCAAGAATTCATGAAGGCCTAGAGACACTTGTGATGTCATCTGCTGCACTCTTGCAAATGGTCTTTGGGTGTGCACTGTGTAATGTATAGTTTTTCCCCCCTAAAGTTTAGTGTTAGGACTAACACTTATCCATATTTGAATCCAATAAATGGGCAATTTGAAATGTTCCCCTCATCCCCAAGGTATATATCCCCACTGACAACTTTTGTGGGTGGCATAGTTTCCTCCTTATAAGAGTAAGAAACACAAAAATGACTTTAGAAAAGGCTCAAGTAAAGAAACAAAGAAAATTTTCCCAAATTCCCACCAAAGCCAGAAAGTCCTGGTCCTGCTATGCTCATGACATTAATTCATTCAATTTCAAGGCCATCTAACTCTACTGTAACTCTGGGTGGTTTATAGATAAAAATTTAAATAAAACAAAATATATCAAGAAAAAAAAAGAAGACAGCCGACTAGAAACCAAAACCCAAAAAGCCAAGCAACCAATAACCAACCAAAAGGGCTCAATTCCCATCCTTGCTCAGGGTCTGGGAAACAACCAGTTTTTAAGCAGTTTATGAAAAGCCAGAAAGGTGGGAGCAGTATAAATCTCCAGGGAGATCTTTCCACAGTTTCCTAGGAGCAAAAAGGCCTGCTTCCTAGGTCCCATAAGATGACACGGCTTAATAGACAGGACCTGGAGTGTACCCACTATAGCTGACTTGACTGGACAGGCAGAAACAAATGGAGACAGGCAGTCCCTCAAGTAACCAGGCTCTGTGCCATGCAGCATCCTGAATTGTACCTGAAGCCAGCTGGCAACTAGTTCAGCTTGTGCAGCAGTTGGGACATGTGTGCATCCTGTGACTCAACCATCACTGCCCACAGTGCTGCATCTTTAAGAGCAACTCCATGCAGAGTGCATCACATTAATCCAGTAGAGAGGTGACCAAGACATGAGTGATTGTCTAAAGATTTTCACAAGCCAGGAATGGGCACAACTGGCCTACAAGTTGAACTTGTGCAAAGGCCCTCTTAGCCACAGCTGCCACCTGCTTTTCAAACAGGAACTCTGAGTCCAAGAACATTCCCAGGTTGCATACCAGTCTCACATGCGAAGTCCAGTTCCATTAAGTATTAAAGATGGAAGTTCCCTGGAGCCAAGGAGGTCAAACAAAGTGACTTTGTCTTTTTGGGATTGAGCCCAAGTCTGTTCTTCCCCATCCAGGCCTGCATACCCTCCAGGTACTGGGTTAGGACTTTGATAGCATCACTTGGTTGGCCTGACCTTTCACCGTCTGTCAACACTAATTGGAACCAGCCACAGGGAAAGGAGGAGACCCATTTCAAAATAGTGCTTCCCACTGTCACTCCCTGAAGCTGGCTGAATCAGATACCATGGCCAACAGTATCGAAAGCTGCTTAGACCAAGAAGCACCACTCCCATCCCAACTCTGCCATAGGTCATCAACAAGCACAACCAATATTATCTCCATACTGAAATCCAACCTGAAATCCAGCTGAAATGGATCTAGCACATTGCCTTTCCCCAGAGTCCTCTGAAGCTGAAGCTGGACCACCCTCTCTACCACCCTCCTCAGAGAGAGGAGGTTAGTAACTGGATGGAAATTGTCCAGTATGGTTAGATCCAGTAATGGCCTCTTAAGAAGACAGTGCATCACAGACTCCTTCAAAGCTGAGGGAACAACCCCCTCCCATAGAGGAGCAGACACCACCATATGGACTCAACCATAAATCACCATAGGGGAGGCTTTAAGCATCCAAGAGGGCCCTGGATCTAACATATAGGTGGCTGAGTCTTACTATTTGACAGATAAAGCCAAATATAATAGATAGTTCTGTGATCCATCTCTCCCCAGTAGGGATCAGTTCACCTTAAGCAGGGCTGCCAAGTGGCTAATGGCAGACATGATGAGGGTGGAGAAATAATGTTGATGCAATGACATGTTGGAATGACCTTGGGAGACAGGGCAAAGAGACGCAGCCAAGGGAACAGTCAGACAAAATACAGCTTAGCCTGCAGCAGGAATGTGAGCAGGGCAAGCGGTTCAGAAGGGACTGGGCTATAAAGAGGCAGCAGTGGGCCAGGGGGGGTGGGTAGAGAAATGTACTTTCAGACTTGCAAGAATCTGTTAATGTAATCTTACAATAGAGTAGAATTAACTCATCCGGCCCTGTTTCTGACTGGTCTATCTCACAAGGCTGACAGTTGTTTCTCTGCCCTTATTACCACAGCATAAGCCCTAATATGGGTACTTATTTGGGTTCGGTTGGATTCACTCTTCATCTTCCTCTAGGCATCATTCATGCATTTCATCTATTGCAGCTGGCCAGGGTACCAAGATACATCCTGGGATTGGTGCAACTGGAGAGGTTGCATAGGAACAATATGGACATAGTCATACCAAATTTGCATGATTGCCCAACAACCAGGTTTAAATAAATAAACATAATACTTTGGTACTGATCTCTTCTGTAATGCAAAGCAATGATCTTTTTATGCGCATGAAGCTTGGCAGATGTCTAATGTTTCTGGCTGAGCTTTTGTGATGTGTCCCAACCTCCTACTGAATGACCCTAAATAAACAGTGAAAGAGAAATCTGTTCTACGTTTGTGTTCTACGATTCCAGAGATGCTGATACTACCTTTCTGGACATGGCTTCATTTATTTTATAAACAACCTTTTATTATTCAGAAAGTTATGATTTCTGAATAATAAATGATCAAAGCATAAAGTAGAAACGACAACTACAGCATGAAGAAGAAAGAGCACAAGTTACTGTATATCAAAAACAAGCTGCAACACTATAAAGTACAATATCAAACTATAAAAAAAACTTTACATCTAAGAACTAAAGCAGGCAGTTCTATCTGTATTTCAATAACATGCAGTGCAGTTATACACAAAGATAAGTTTGTGTATGTTCACCTTATTTTCAGGTGGAAGGCATAGGCAGTAGGTGGACAGTGGTTTCCTCAAGCTTCGCCTAATGCTTCCAGGGCTGAAGGGGCAAATCTCCAGACCACATCTAGATGCCAGCAAAGAGATAAGGGAAATTTGGTGCCACCTAGTGGTCCCCTGAGCTTTTGCACCCTGAATCTAGTAGCTCTAGCTTAGGTTATTTAGCGATATAATACTGTACTTGGTTGGAGTTGAATACATCTTTTTTTTTTTTTAAGAGATAATTGTTTAGCTTCCTGACTAGGATGACATGTGTCCTCCTTTAAAGATCACACTTCTCTATCTGAAAAGCTGCCAGAGACTCCTCTGTTTGAAGGTGGCTTTTTATTCAAAGTTCTCCCTTTGTTAAGTATGTTTAATGTGAAAGAACCTGATGAAAGGAGAGCCTTGAACATGTACATTAACAGTTAATATCTGGACAACAGATTGGACAGGTATTCAGGCCACACTATTGTGATTATTATTACAGTTAAATTATGGGTATTATTACATTTGCTCTCTACATATATATTGCCATGCACAATGTTTTTGCAAATCAGTGCCCCAGTTTTGTTCTATATTTTGTGACAAATAAGGCTGAGTCTTCTCTAAACCTTCTATGAGGCTGCAGTTACAGAAGCTGAATGCTATTCTATGTCCTAATCCAATGTGTATCTGAAAAAGAAGGTTAGAGCTTGTGGAGAATAGATGAACAAATATAATAGGGATACACAACAGGGACTGCAAAAGTCTTGAATTTGGTTCTAGGAGCCTACTCAAACATTTATTTGTATTGTATCTGTACTGGTATTGTATTTGAATTGTAACTTTTAATGTGTAAGAAAGGAGAAATGATTACATGATTTAATATAATGAAATCTTAGTAAAGCTAAATTTAGTTTGTGTTCTGACTTTAACCAATTTTTTTAAGTATGGCTCTTAGCATGTTCTAAAAATTTGCATGTTCCTACAGTACAAAAGCCAGAGTGTTTAAGGCTTGGACAATAATAACTAACTCTGGCACAGAAAGTGCTACTTTTCAGTAGGCTGTGGTCAATCTAGCTTGGCGTGTACCCCACATGGAGAAATGAGGAGCACTAGATGGTTCAAGAGCACTCTCGCACTCCAATGATGGTGTTGAGAAACGTTGTGCAACTTGTAAACCTCTATTTTGGGTCCCTCCTGCCATTAGATCAGGGTTTCTCAACCTTGGCAACTCTAAGATGCGCAGATTTGTATGCTAGCTGGGGAATTCTGGGAGATGGTCCATATATCTTAAAGCTGCCAAAGTTGAGAAACCCTGCATTAGACATTTGGTGGGAAACACTGAGGGCAATTCCTTTTCTCTTGTGGAATCCAGAATCTCAGACTTCTGTCTAGCTTCATAAACTTTTTTAGTCAAGCGCTGGAGATGGTTTGATTTTATCTCTGCTTCTCTTTTTTACAGAATATTGCTCTAATATGAATTTGTGCGGTGGTTATCTTTTATAATATGTCTTAGTTTATAATTTGTCATGTGCTCCGTATTTTTAAGGCATTTGTTTTTATTTGTTTTTTTTATGGCAAGCTACTTTGAATATTTGGTACAAGGGCTGGAAAAAATAGATGCAAATAATTGATTTCAGGTTTTTCATATCTTTGTAAGCAAGTTCTGCAATTATTATTTATTTATTTGATTTACACGATTGTCCACTTACAAGTGATTAATAACAATAAAAACTGCTAAAGTAATACAAATAGAAAAAAACAGAAAAGAAAAATGAACAAAAGAACACAGATATCTATAATGACAGGGTCAAAATTCTCTTCTTATATATTTCCATATACAGGTAGTCCTCGCTTAATGACCACAATTGGGACTGGAATTTAGGTTGGTAAGCAGTGCAGTTGTTAAGCGAATCATCACATGACTGGATCTGATTTTACGACCTTTTTTGTGGTGGTTGTTAAGTGAATCACATAGTTCCCCTTTGATTTTGTTTGCCAGAAGCCAGTTGGGAAGGTCGCAACAGCAATCATGTGACCCCGGGATGCTACAACTGTTGTAAGCGTGGGTTGGTTGCCAAGTACCTGGACTGCAATCACATGACCGCGGGGGCGCTGTGATGGTTGTAACTTTGGGCACTGGTCATAAGTCACTTTTTTTTAGCATCATCATAACTTCAAACGGTTGCTAAATGAACAATTGTTAAGTGAGGACTACCTGTATTGACATGTAGCCCCTTAGCCCAATGTCTGAGAGAAAAATCAGGTTTCCAGGGCTTTTTGAAAGTCCAGAAGAGTCAAAGACATCTAGGTCTTGGGGAAGGCTATTCATAGGATTGGCACAGTGATAGAAAAGGCACATTTCCTGGTCTCACCAAAGGAACAATTTAATAGTCAGGACCTGGAGCATGCAAACTCTGTCTGATCTTGTTTGAGGGCCAGAGACAATCAGAGAAAGGCAGTCCCTCAAATATCCTGGCCATATGCCATGAAGGCCTTTGTAGGTGACAATCAGTGCTTTGAATTGCATCCAGAAGCCTACCAATAACCAATGTAGCTAATGCAGTAGCAGGTGTATTAGATGTACCTATAACTATCCATGTTGCTGCATGGTGACCTGTGGTAGTTTCCAGGTGGTCTTCAAGGGCATTTCCATATAAAGCACACTGCAGAAATCCAAATAAGCAGTCACCAAGGGATGAGTTACCTTGAGCAGGACCTTCTGATCCAGGAACATGTGCAATTGCTGCATAAGATGAATTTGTGCAAAGGCACTCCTGGCCTTGGCTGCCATTTCATGCAGGAGCCATATGGCCAGGAGGACCTCCTGACTGCAACCAGTTCTGACTGTTAGATCCAGAACTAAAGTTGGAAAATCACCGAGTTCCAGGGGCCCAAAGACCCCCATCCACTCAGTTTTGCTAGGATTGAGCCTAAGCCTGTTTTTCCCCATCCAGATCCCCACAGCCTCCAGACACTGAGACAGAACCTTGATGTTATTCCTTGGGTGACCCACAATTGAGATATACAGTTAGTATATCAGTACAGTACACTGATGATACCTAATCTCATGTTGCTGGATGACCTCCTCTAGTCAGCATCATATAGATGTTAAATAGAAGAGGGAAGAGCTGTTGAACAAAACAAGGACCTGGAACTAGACTTCAACAACACCAGCTGGAACTGACGCTGAAGAAAACTACCACATCACTGTGACTCCCACTCTCACCTCCCTGAGCTGGTCCAGAAGAATACTATGTTCAATGGTACCAAAGGCAGGCCAAAAGGTCAAGAAAGGCCAAAATGGACACACTAACCCCATTCCAGTCCTACCATAAGTCAACACATGTGATTAGTGTCATTTCAGTGCTATACCCAAGCCTGAAACCCAACTAGCATTCATTGCCATAAATCTTTTTGAAGCCAATGTAATCCTATTAATATTTTGGCAAAAGCCAATCAAAGACATTTTCCCTATTACTAATTTTGTGAATAGACATGAATACCAGTAATTTTATTATTAATACCCACAACCTTTCATTTGTCAAGATAATAAATAATATGTCTCTCACTCCCTGATGCTCAGATAAAACCTGTAGTGGGGCAGAGAGAAAGAGACCTTGTTTCACAGATCTCTTCAGAATCCCCAAACATCAACAGATATTACATACAATGAATCTTATCTATTTATCCCTCCTTATTCCTTATTCTTGAATCTATCAATGGATATACAGTAGTCTATGTAAACATATTGTGCTTCTCTTTCTTTGTCTCTTGCATATGGGGATGGTATGAGTTAGGAAGAGCTTGCCCTGCTTTTATCTCAGTGGTGCCACATACTGTAAACTAAGTGGCACCAAGTGGTAAGCAATTCTTCTACTTCATACTTATCATACCTATTTCCTTTAACAAGTGAAGTCAGTAGGCTTTATTTTGGAACAATGGGCATAGGAAATACTCTCCCCCCAGAGGTGAGGCAGGTCCCTATCCTCCCAATTTTCCAGAGGGAATTGAAGACTTGGCTCTGCAACTTGCATGCAATGAGGAAAGATACAACCGACCCTGGGGATGGCTGGCGCCTTGAAGACACTTCCTGAGTTTATTAACATCTAATTAACACCAGCTTCTTGGAAGTATTATATAGGAAGTTTGTTATTGTAGCATATTTGAATTATTTAATTAATATTTATCTATTTTAATTCATGTTTGTTCTGTTTTTGCTGTAAACCGCCCAGAGTCACTCTGCAGTGAGGTGGGCGGTGACAAATGTGAAATATAACATAAATAAAAAATAAATAGAATTATGTGATATGAGTCCAAATTGCAAAGTGGAAACCCTCCAGATTTAGATCTCATTTTGCTATGAATCTCCTTGGTGGTCTTCAGTGAGCCATTCTTGGGCTGACTTTTGTGCAGTATAGCAGCAGCGTACATCCTGAAGCCCCAAGACCATGTGGTTCCAGAAAGCCCTAAGGTGTAGCCATCAGAGCCCTCCAAACATGTAGCAAATTATAATTTGTAATCCTATTGAAGGAAAAAACTAGGAAATATATAGGGAGCAATCATATTCATTGTATATAGTTAATTTAATATACTTGTAATTACATTTTAATTTTAAATTTAACTTTGTTTGGGCCCCACCAATTTCTTTTTCTGGCCCTGTGCTGTATGTATCTGTGTGTGTACAGTACATATTTGTATGTCTAGCCAATGGCCAATTCAGCATCAATATTAATAGTAAACAAAATAAAACAAACATAATTGCCTGTAATGTCACTTCCTTCTCTTTTTCATATTGTATCATTGTCTGAATTGAACGAAATTGCAAGAAATTCAGAAGATTGGAAAGAGGACGGAGAATATTGAGCATAGAATTGAAAAGACAGATGAAAGTATACAACAGATGATGACAAAATATGAGGAGAGATTTAAGAAAATTGAAGATGAAGACATACAAAGAGATAAGAAAATTGGAGATATCGATACTCGACTGAGTGAAGTCGAAAAAGCCAGGAGTGACTTGCTAGGATGGGAAATTGATAAATCAGAATACTATTTGAGATTTCAAAACATAGAGGAAGGAAAAGGTGAAAACCTTGCGGAAATAATGACAGAAATACTGGCAGAAGCATTGGAGATAACCACAGAGAAGATGTCAGATGGGATGGATGAAATCTTTCGTGTCTATACGAGATATGCAATGAGAAATAAACTACCAAGAGAAGTACACATAAGATTTACTAAAAAAACTATTAAGGCACAGATACTCCAGGTGGCAAGAGAGAAAACACTAAAGTACAAAGATAAAGAAATCGTAGTCCTGAAGCAGGTGCCAAGAAAAGTAAGAGATATAAGAAGGCAATATTCATTCCTGACTAAAGAGCTACTTAGAAGAGGAGTAAACTACAGATGGTTGATTCCAGAAGGTCTTCAGTTCACTTGGCAGGAACAAAGACAAAGAGTTGATACAGTCCAAAAAGCAGAGCTATTCTATTCAGAATTCTTTAAAGGAAAAGAAGAAGACACACAAAAGGAAGAATCGTTAATTGAGTTTTAAGAAGAAGGTGCAGCAGCAACTGGAAAAGAAAAAGAAGAAAGTGGGGAGAAGGTGTTCCCAGAGAACAACGAGAAGTAAGATCTACTAGAGCAATTAAACCCTCGTATAAAGCCTAACATGGAGGAAAGAAAATTGATTACGATCAATATAAATGGACTTAATCTGGCTATTAAAAGAAGGAAAGTATTTCATAAATTAGAGAAGTTAAAGTTTGATATAATTTGTCTGCAAGAAGTACATATCAAAAAACAACACGAATATTTGTTGCAGCAAAAAAAACTGGGTAAATTATTTACTTCCTTGACACAATGTAAAAAAAGAGGAGTGGTCCTATATATTAGAGATACAATGCCAGCAGAACAAATCTATGCGGATGATGATGGAAGGATTTTGATGGTTGAAATAATAGATAATAATGTTAAAATTCTTTTAATTGCAATTTATGCTCCCAATGACAATCAAGAAGAATTTTATAGGAAATTACATATGAAAATAGCTGAATTGGACTATGTTAACATCTGTATGATGGGAGATTTTAATGGAATAATGAATGATCAATTGGACTATAAAACACAGAAATTGACAAAGAGAACTAGGAAGACATTGCCAAAATCCTTCCTTCGAATGATAGAAGAAATAGACTTGAAAGATGCATGGAGAGAAAGAAATCCGGCAAATAAACAACATACTTTTTATTCAGACAGACATACATCTTGGTCTAGAATTGACATGATATGGATGTCAGCGGACTTATTTGCTAACATTCGAGAAATTGAAATACAAACAAGTACTTGGGCCGACCACAACCCAATGGTAGTTATTTGGAAAGGACAACGGAAGAGATTTAGATGGACTTTAAATAATAGGATACTAAAAGAAAAAGATTTCAAACAAAAAATAGAGAAAGAACTTACCTTCTTTTTTAATGAAAATAAAAAAGAGGATACATCATTACAGAATCTTTGGGATACAATGAAGGCTTATACAAGAGGTTTAATAATTGATTATACAAGGAAAAGAAACATAACGCAGAAAAAGACTTTTAAACTACTGGAGAATGATCATAAAAAATTGGAAGAAGAGTTACAGAAATCCCCGCAAAAAAAAGATATTAAAGCGAAAATGGATTTAATTAAACATAAAATGGGATTAATGGAAAAGGAGGAACTGGCACAAAAAATTAGAAGTGCTAAACAGAATTACTTTGAAGATGCAAATAAACCAGGTAGATGGCTAGCCTATAAACTGAGAAAAGAGAGAGAATTAAAAAGGATTAATCAATTGATAAATGAAGAAGGACAGATCTGCTTTGGTAATGAGGACAAGAAAAAAATTATACAAGACTACTATGGAAAATTGTATTATCAAGAGAATGTACAAGAAGAAGAAGTAAGACAATATTTACAGAAAGCGAAATTGCCTCAGATACCTAAAGACATTGAAATAATGTTAGAGGGGAATATAACTATGATGGAATTAACAGAAGCTCTAAAAAAGCAGAATGTCGGGAAAGCCCCGGGTCCAGATGGACTGCCAGTGGAATTTTACAAAACCTTCCAGGACATATTGAGCCTTCAACTATTGGAAGTTATGAATGAGGTTATGACAAAGAAGAGGATACCCCAAACATGGACCGAAGCATATATTACACTTATACCAAAGGAGGACACTGACCCACAGCAGGTTAAAAATTATAGACCTATATCCTTATTAAATTCAGATTATAAAATTTTTGCTTCAATATTGGCAGAAAGACTAAAAAGATATTTGAATAACTTTATCCATGCTGATCAAAACGGATTTTTGCCAAAGAGACAAATTAAAGACAACATGAGAGTAATTCTCGACACATTGGAATACTATGAGGCACACCCTGAAAAGCAAATGGCCTTGATATTTTTAGATGCACAAAAAGCCTTTGACAACGTGAATTGGCGATTTATGCTACTGCAATTGGAACAAATGGGCTTTGGTAGAAAATTTACCCAAGCCATTGAAACAATATATCATAAGCAGACTGCAAAAATTATGATAAATGGAGATTTAACAGAACAGATAGACATAACAAAAGGGACGAGACAAGGTTGTCCACTATCGCCCTTATTGTTTGTCTTAACATTAGAAGTGTTGAACAGGAATATAAGAGAAGAGAAAGAAATAAAAGGAATGAAGATCAAAAAGGAAGAGTACAAATTGCAAGCCTTCGCAGATGACCTAGTATTTATACTAGAGGACCCACTGGAAACAGCACCTAAATTAATTGAAAAGATAGAAGAATATGGAAAAGTAGCAGGATTAAAAATAAACAAAGATAAAACAAAGATATTAACAAAGAATATGTTAGCAAGGCAAAAGAAAGAATTGGAAGAAGTCTTGGAAATACAGGTCACAAACAGGGTTAAATACCTAGGGATATATATTACACCAAGATGTAGTACATTGAAGGAGGATAATTATGTTAAACTTAAACGACAGATTGCAATAGATCTGACAAAATGGGAGAATTTACAATTATCAATGATTGGGAGAATATCCACTATTAAGATGAATATATTGCCTAGGATCTTATATCTATTCCAGACAATTCCAATTCGTTTAGGGAAAGAGTTTTTTGATGATTTAAATAAAATTGTATTGAAATACATCTGGCAGGGTAAAAAGGCAAGAATAAAGCTTAAATTACTACAAGATGCAAGAGTAAGAGGTGGGTTTGCCTTGCCTAACTGGGAATTATACTACCAGGCGACAAATCTGATGTGGGTAAAGGACTGGATAACTTTAAGAAATAATAGACTATTGACCTTAGAGGGACATGACCTGTTGTTGGGCTGGCATGCTTTCTTATGGTATAAGGGAACGAAAACACAGGGCTATTTTAGAAGGCACTATATTCGAGAGGCATTGTTTTTAAACTGGGAGAAGACAAGAAGACAATATTATTTAAAAGTTCCACGATGGATATCCACTATTGAAGCCTTTTCTTATTCAATAACATATAAAAAGGAACAAACAGTTAGATATACTGAGATATTGAATGAAAAGGGTGAACTTAAAACTATGCAAGCGTTGGAAGAACAAGGTATAAAAATGAACTGGTTCTCATATTTGCAAATACAATCTAGATTCGATAAAGATTTTAAAGCAGAAGGTATTTATGATGAGCTGACTGTTTTAGACAAAATTTTGATGGGCACTGATGAAAAGGTGATTAAAATCTTTATGGACATTTACTAGAATTTAAGATGGAGGAAGAACAGGTTAAAGATACAATGATCGCATGGGGGAAAAATTTTGGATACGGAATTGATTTAGAGAAGTGGCAAAAATTATGGTCTCAAAACTATAAAATGACAATGTCAACTGCATATAAAGAAAACTTGTATAAGATGTTTTATAGGTGGCATTTACCTCCAGCAAGGATTGCGAGAATGTACAAGAACAAGTCTGATAAATGTTGGAAGTGCCATCAGAAGCCCGGTACATACTACCATATGTGGTGGACATGCCCAGAAGCTAAAAGATATTGGATTAAAATCCACACATGGTTGGAAAAAATGATAAAACAACATATAGACTTTAAACCAGAGATATTCCTATTAGGAATTATACCTGAAACATATAGTAAAGAACTGAAATATTTGATTGTAAATGTTCTGACAGCGGCTAGAATTGTATTTGCTAAAAATTGGAAAAATGAAAAAGTACCTATGCAGGAGGAAGTCATTAAGAAAATTATGGAATGTGCAGAGATGAGTAAATTAACATTTGAAATTAGAGAGCAAGAAGATAAACAATTCTATATGATATGGGATCTGTTTTATCAATGGTTGGATGAAAAGATATAGTAATGTAATAGATCAGCAAATTATATAATAGAAACTTGACAAACTGATATAAATTACTATATATATATATATATATATATATATATATATATATATATAAAATCAATGGATAAAAATGATATAAATCCTATTATGAAAGCTGGTGTTATAGACTAGTAACAAATGAATAATAATTGATAATTGATAAATATATAAATATGTGTTAGATAGATGACATGAGATTCTATATAAATGATGAGTGAAGACTATGAAAGGATGGCACAAATGATTGGTAACTGGCTGACACACGGTTTAAAATGGAAGATGGTTTTTTTTATGTTTTTTATGTTATTGTTTGTTTGTGTTTGTTGTAAAAAATAAAAAATTTATAAAAAAAAATAAATAAATAAAACAAACAGCAGTCTTGCATATCCCAGATGTAGATTTCATCATCTTCTCAATCCACAAATGCCCGTGTAAACCGTAAGCTTTCTAAATATGAACAGCTGATCTTATTTTTGGAAGGTAACTCTTCCACAGGAAAGGATTCCCAGTAAAGTATGCTCACATGTGAGCCCCCTTCCACTGCAGCTTGCAAGGAGTGGTACTCTAAGCACACATTCTACTAGCACACCATGAATTGGCAGGTTCTACTTGGAGCAGGTCTCAAGTCGTGAAAAACTTTATAGGTTATTAGCAGCACCTTGAATTGTACCCAGAAGCAAACTGGCAACCATACCAAACCAAACTGGCAGCTCTTATAGTACTGGTGCTATAGGACAGTATTGGGACATTCCTGTTAGTACATCAGCAGTGCATTTTGTACCAGCTAAAGTTTCCAAGTAGTCTTCAAAGGCAGTAGTGAGTTAGAATAGTCCAGTTGTAAGGTAACAAGGGCATGAGTAACTGCTACCCTTGCCTGCTATCCTTGCCTGCTATCCTAGGAATAGTCATAACAGGCACACTACCAGAACTTTTTTTTTTTTTGCATAATGGCTCTAGCATGCCCAACAATTTCTGCAAACCTGCAAATATTGGTACAAAAAGCTGGTTATGATATCCACAAGCTTATCTGAAGGCTGCTGGGATATCATTTTGATGCCAGAATTTCCCATGTCCTTAAAACCTTATAAATCATTGTTGAATTTGCATTATCTTGTCAGCTGTAGGATAAAACCTATTTAAATAAAACAATATAAATAAAACTATGGTGATTCATTGTGACTGGTAACACTCTGATGTTTGCTCCCATTTCTAGTTTAAGGCAGTGGAGCAACAGGCAGATTGTGTAGCTTTGTTTCATCTTAGGGAACATAATAATTACTGGTATCCTGATGGGATATTTGAATAATTGGAGTGGAAACCAACTGCTATTACAAAAATCTTTTTAGTCAGCAACTTCATTTTTCTCAGAAGAGCTGAGAGTTCAACTCCTTTGTCATCTTTTGCATCTTTTCAACATAGACAATTAAACTGTCAGTTTAATTTCTCTCCATGTATTTTATCACCTTACAGATTAGGAATTAGTTATTTTTTCTTTTCAGCTTGACAATAAAAACCTCTGGCTTTAGAACAATTCATTGTTCTAAAAGCAGGGAACAGATGAGAGACATCAAAGAAATCCAACATGTTTCTTTGGATCAGAAATCTGAGTCTACCATGCTATGGAAAAGCGGTGAAGTATGGATTTGCTAATGTACATCCTCCTCCTCCCAAAATTTATGTAAAACAATGTATATTTTGGGAAGGTGTGTCCAAAGAAAAGCAGAGGGGAAAGTTGCATACAAAACATACATTAGGAGTATGTGTGTATGCAAACGTTGTCTATCAAATGCATGTATTTGGGGAAATTTCATACAACAATATATATTACATATTTTCTGGTAGAAATGTGACAGTATGAATAATATGTTGATACTTATGATATTTGTATGGATCAGGTTTAGGCTGAACACTAACCCTAAGTTAGAAGTGAATGATGCTATAAAATCTAGCCATTGACAGATTCTGCCCAATTGGCTTTCACTGTAAGGAAACTGGTCTAAATCTTATTTTTTTATTTGTTTCTTTCCCCAGGAGCTCAAGGTGATGGACATACTTCCTCCGCTAGTTTTCTCTCATAAGAATTCTGTGAGATAATTTGGGCTAAGAGATAGGGACTGATCCAAAGTTTGAGTGAGCTTCCATGGCTGACAGTAGACCTGAACTGTCCTGGGGTTCTCTAGTTCTGGTTCATCATCTCAACTATTATAACACTTTGGCTGTCCATTTAGGTCCATTTCTTGCTATGTGACAATGAATTTTCATATGAATTATCAGTTTCAATGCAAACAAGAATACAGTAGTTAGGATAGCCACATGGATGGCAGAACAGGGCATGTTTATGTGTGGAATGGAGACACTGAACAAGTTTTTCATCCTGGCTGAAAAGTCACATCTGCTGCGTATTCAACCTACATAAGTGAGACAACATGGGCAGTGATGGGCATTTCTCAGTATGCCCATGTGACACCTCTGCTCTGTGAGCTGCACTAGTTGCCAGTCTGCTTCTGTGTGCAGTTCAAGATGTTTTGGTTTACATTGATTTTTTATGTTATCATTTGTGTTATCATTTTATCATTTATCATTTTATCATTGTGTTATTTATCAACTGACCCAGAGTCAGTTGGAGTTGAGTGGTATCCAAATTGAATTAATTAAATAAATAAATAAAACATAGTTTATCTCTTTGAATAAACATGTCTCCCAGCAGTTGTTCTGCTTAACTTTATTCCTGACTTTAGCCTTTATCTCCTATCCCAACATCTTGACTGAGAAATCAGTCCTGTGCTTAGGAAACAAAAACAACAAGGAAAAAAAAGTGTTGAATGCAAGGTAGTCACTTATGATCTATCTTTTGGGGTGGGGATAGCAGATTCCCTGCTTCAGCACCTGTAACTGAAGGAACTAATCAAGAGATAGCACTCAGTAAAACATGCAGATGATGACATTATTATACCTGCCACTGTTCGTAGTGTGCATCTGATTTTGTCATCTGTGGGCAAAACTAGACTTTATGACATCTTCTATTGGTATTTGGATTATCAAATCAATCACAGTGGCTGTTGGAAGATGGGGCAATGGGATGCTAAAGGTAAGTTAAAGAAGAATATGTCAGTGGTAGAGAAACTGAGTGATCTGGGTTCTTTTTGCTTCTTCCTCACTGCTGAAGACATAGGAGAGATGCCCCTACTCAAATTGGCTTTTTCAGGAGAAAGCCTGGATGAACTGAGATAGAGTTAATGAGAGATAGTTATAATCAGTCCAAATTGAGAAACTAAAAAATAAGTAAATCCTGGGTCCAGCTGTTATCCAAGAATTCTTAACGAACTTAAATAAGAAATGGCTGATATTTCTCCAAATACATGCAACTTCTTTTTAACACTGGCATCTGTTCCCAAGGAGGACAAAATTGCCAAAGCGATTGTGATTTTTAAAAAGGGATTGAGGGCTTAGATCAATTAGCTTAACATTTGTTTCAGGGAAAATGGTTAGTGTTATTAAAGAGAAAATAAGCAAATACCTAGAAATAAAAGCCTTTTTAAAAAGGAACCACCTTGGCTCTACAAAGGGAAATCTGAAGATGTCAGAAAGCATTCTAGACAAGATTTATCCAACAGATATAGCATACTTGGACTTTCAAAAGCTTTTGACAGAATTTATCACCAAAAGTTCCTGAGTAAACTGAGCTACCATGGGATAAGAAGATAGGAAATATATCATCAATTCTTGCACTGGTAAGATGTGCACAGTGACATCTTCCAGGGATCTGTCTTGGGAGGAGAGTTTTTTAACTTGTATATCAATGATCTCAAGTTAGGGCTGAGCAGTGAGGTGGCCATGTTTGTTGATTATATCAAATTGTTAAGGTTGGTAGAATTTTTTAAAAAAAGATGATAAAGAGCAGCTCTCCAGACTGGTAACTGTTTCAAAATGATAAATTCACTTCAACATAAACAAATGTAAAATGATGTACTTTGGCACACATACACAAAAATCAAAACTTCATTTATATATTAATGGATTCTGAATTGACAGTGAATGATCAGGAAAAGGCTCCAAAATGTTTAGTAGGCTGAGATAGCTCCCCTATCAGCAGACTGCAGCAATTAGAGCAACTTTGTTTGGACTGAAGAACAGTAAGAGGAGATGTGATCAAATGATATCAAATTATTAATGGCATAGATAACATGGAGAGGAATAAGTTTTCTCCCACTCTGTTAATACTTGAAATCATTGAAACATGTACTGTAGCTCAACCCAGTAGGGTTCTTCTCATGTTCTTATGCTAATCTTGTTCTAATATTAATAAAATTAGAACAGATCCCCAATCTGGTACTTTTTAGATATACTGGGGAGTATCAATCACAGAATTCTTAGCCAGCATGGCAGAAAGTAGCAGGGTAGATTTTTTACAGAAAGTACATGATGTGCTTTCTACTCATCACTGCTCTTCATGATGTGCTTGCTACTCATCACTGCTCACTTCTCCCACCTCCTGCTACTCCATCTTGAAATGTCCATAAGGGGAGGCTCCAAACTTATTTCAGGATACTTTTCTTCCTGGGTGGATGAAGTGCAACTTGCGTAAAAATAAGAATGTCCACGTAAATCTGCACTTTTCAGTTGGCCAATAAAGCTAATGGTAGAAGTTTCATGACAGGTAAGTGGCAGAACTTCTTCTCACAATCCCTTCCACCTCTGTGATTCTATGATAAGTAGTTGAAGAGAGGTGCTTGGTACATGCCCTTTGAATTGTGAAGGAGTTTTGTGATTTTTCAAAGGATTTGCATGCCCCTAGTAGCTAACATTTTCCTATCCCTCAGTTTGCTCACCCGCTGTGCTTTCCCAGAATCCAGATCCCAAGCTTTCATGGGAGCTCCCTGAGCTGCTGTCTCTTTTCAAGGAGTTATACAACCTATTATAGAAACATAAAGTGTTAATGCTTAGCACATTTATTATAAGATGAGTTTACAGAATATGGATCACAACTCTTTTGTTGGGGTCTTGCTGGTTGAAAATGATAAGAATTGTGGTTCAAAATACCAAGTAGAAAGTTGGCATATGGTTTGCCATCACTGCATGAAAGATCATGGTAATTCTTCTTCTGGCAGATTCCTAATTAATTGTTTGAAGAGATGATAGATAGATGATAGATTGATATAGATGATGATGATGATGATGATGATGATGATAGATAGATAGATAATCAAAATGATCTAAGGATTTGTTAAATGTGGCACAAATAAATGTTTAATGATAAGTACATTGCTCCCAATGTATACTGCTCTACAATACAGTTAGATTTATTAAAAATAGAGCAAGCACTTCCAGTCAATTCAGTCCTCTCAACATTGGGTTTAGCCAGTAGAGACTGGAGTGCAAAACAAACAAGCAAACAAGCAAACAACTATCTGCTTGTCCAAACTGATTCCTTCCCCACCTGTTCACTGGTCAGTCCAGAGACTTGGAGTTTAAAAGAAACTTCATAGATACCATTTTCTTCAATCCCTTCATTCTGTCTTCAGGCAAGCTATTATTTGCCTTTACATGCTGCTGCCCTGAAAATTGGTTGGAAGTAGATTTGTCTGTTTTAGACTGTGGAGCAGTGGTTCTTAAACTATCTGACCTAATTACCCCTTTTCCCAGTCTCAAATAATATCATTATCCCGACAAAATAACAGACTCTGTTGTTTTGCATAAGCATCTTAGCAGCGGCAGTCCCAAACTGGATCCTCAACTCAGAACAAGCAATTACAAATTGTCCATTATCCCCAGGATATGGCCAAATTACCCCCAAGGGAGTAAGTAACCCCAGTTTAAGAACCACAGCTTTAGAATCATAATTAACTTCAATTAAATTTAATGGTCCATCTTTAAGTAAATCTGGGTTCAACCTTATCTGCCTAACCTATTCTGAACACTGAAAATTTCAGTTTACTATTAATAATTGTAAATGGGTTACATGCATTTTAAGGCTCATTTTCTGCTTACCTAAACAGTCCCTACTGTCCTGCTCAATAGATATTTTTCCTATATTCAGAAAATAGAACTTGCATATCACCCAAGTCACCATGTAGTTCCTTGAATCTAAACTTACCAGTTGTAATTAAAGGTTGTTCAGCATTTTTATAAGCTTATGCAGAAGATAGACAGAGACAGAAAAAGTTTCATAAAATGGATCACAAGCCCATATACAATACAGGCAGGTGGCATTTTATATCCAAGAAAATTACTGGGTTAGCATCAGAAATGTCAGGAAGTCTTTTGTTATTGTTGATGTTACCACTGTTATGATCCTTGCAAACAAAGAAAGCTACATTAGGTGACTTTTGTTGAACAAGGTTCTGGGGCAGGTCCTCATGTGTGCCGTTCTAGATAAAAAAATCTAAATGTCCTCCCTCCACTTTCTAAAAGTAGAAACAGAAAACCATTCATCATGGAAGTTTCCTACACAGAACTGAAATGAATGTCAACTGCCAGTTGGCAGAGGCTGCCTCACTTGGATTTATAAAAGAGCAAGTGCTGACAAAAAACATTGAATGCTACCTTCTACCACATGCCTGTTGTGTTGGGACCAATTCCCAAATTCCCAGCTCTCCTGGCTAGAGGCAACAGGTTGGGAAAAGCAACATGAATCCATATATCCAGTTGTCCCCACATTGGTTCCATCTAGATATGATGTATTTCAATGGTCATGATGGGAATTGTAGTCCCACATATCCAAGAAGGCACCAAGTTAAGAAAGGCTGGACTGATCTCTGCCTCCATCTTCATGATAAAAGTACTATTATTTTCATGCAAAAGTACAGCAAAGAAAAATTATAATAACAAGTGTTGCATTAAGTTATTGGGGAGGAGAAACAGTTGACCTTTGCTTTACATCTAGTTTGTGATGGAATCAATTTCCACACATCTCAGCCTTCCTTAAAGTAGCATCCTTTTTGGGAAGCACGTAGAGCAAAATTGTGTCACAATACAAGCTTAGGAGAGTGGAAAAATACTGCTATGAGTCAAGGAAAACAGACGTGTTCTTTTCACATTAAAGCAACAACAGAGAGTGACATGCCCTCCGGTCTAACACATTATCCCCAACAACTACTTATTGTACAACCAAAATTCTGACCTGCTTTTGGATCATGTCACAGAGAAATGAGGCCAGCTAGAATTCTTTGAAGAACAGTTCCAAGATTTAAACTAGAGTATTGAAACAAAACTCAAAGTCCTGCCCTTAAATCATTGGTATTACGATCTAAATAAATTAGCTTGAAGCAGTATTCTTGTGCTATCCCTTCCAAAAATAACATTAAAATCCTGCAGCAAGAATTTAACCTGTATAAAGTAGACCAATAAAGCCTCTTAACTGCACCTCTATTTATTTCTATATCTATTTGTTTTCGTAGGTTATTCTACTTGGTGGAAATATGGAAAGGGAAGGTGGGGCAAGGTGCTACACAAATCAGTATCAAAAGCTGCCACCATCAGGCCAATATCAAATGCTGCCCCTCAGCAAGAGGATCCTGGCCACCCCAACAATCCCTCACAGAGCTTTCTCCTTCCTGCCAGTGCCTTTTTACCTGGTCTTTTTGAGTGAATAGTGAGAGGACCTTGAGCAGAGATGACTTCTGCCCAGCTTATCTTCTGTTTGGGGGCAGCTATGAGAACTGAACTGAGAGGCAGAGCCAAAGAGATGTCTCCTTGATGACAGTGGTGAGAAGATGGGTACTTGTAGGAGGTAGCCATTGATTGAACATCTCACCCAACCATTCCTTTAGTTCTTTTTAGACACTAGAAAACAGCCAGATGAATGTGCAAAGTACAGAGTCTGAATCTATCCAGTTAGGTAATTTTAAACACACACACACACACACACACACACACACACAGAGGGACCTTTTTCCAGATGATACTATGTACTGCTTCAAAAATGTGTAAATCAATTTGCTATGTTTATTAAGTAGGGCCCTGGATTTGTCCTGCTTTGATGGTTCCATAACTTCTGCAAAAGGCTTGTTTTCTCAGATTTCAGCAGGCACTGTTTCTCTTATTGCACAATAGCCATATGTCCTACATAATTATGACAAGCCACTCTTTGAAGGTGCTTTATAAGAAGGTAAAAAAAGAGAACAGGGGCTTTGAAACGATCCAGCAAGGCAGGACCCCACCTGAAACTGGCACATATAGCCTGCCTCTGCCACTGAACACAGTCTTCCTTTTTTGGGTGAGATTTATTCTATTTTTATTTAAATGTAAGAACTACTTTTACCTTATCACCTCTATATAAAAATTATCATATGCAACTTTTTATACAATCCAAGATCTTTTGTTTTCTTTTCTGATGATATTTTCCTTTTTTTATACAGTACATTTCAAGTGCATTTATGTCTTATTCACAACTATGATAACAAATGACTTTCTAAAAAACAAAAGCATGGAGGTCGAATTTTGCATCAATTCTCCTTATTTTACACTTTTGTATATTTTCATAGAATTGCAGCATACAGATGCCCTGAATTTAGCCAGAGAATGTGCATGATTAAATTCATCTGTTTGATAAATAATGACTAAAAACTATTATATGATTTGCTTTTTCATAATTATTGTTATTTTTTATTCTGCTGGGTGTTCCTTTTTTTCTCTTCTTCTAAAATCCCATACATTTTGTATTCAGCAGTTTAGTTATGCTGGTTGTGTTTTTTAGTAACTTATTGAAACTAATATAAAAATTGCACACACCACAAACACAACATTAACCGTTCTTTGGAGAAGTGTTAAATTTTTCTTTTAAAATCAGAGATATTGTGTAATAATGGAAAAAGATATGAGACACAGCCTATCTATAAACAGCAACTGGGTCTCATCAGATCCAAGGAGAAAACAACCTACTTCAATAAATCGAAACAATTTGTCAAATTGGCTTGACAATTTGGCAGGCCTCCTTGGCTAAAAACAGCAATTATTTATCATTTAATGTCTCTCTGCTATTACAGAAAAGAACACAGGAACATTGTTTGCATATGCATCTGTTCCTATCCATGATGATGCCAAAATGATTAAACATGCTGTGACATCATGATACAAGTTCTGCCCTTTTGTAATTGTCACAACATTGCTTACAGGTACATAAGAAGAGGAGTCTGCATCATTGTGCATGCTTCGTTTTTTGCCCTCACTTACAAATGTTAGCTTCATTTGGTGGGCTAATAATTCCTTCCTTTTTCTTTCTTTCTCCACCCAGTGTATCAATCCCTCTTCCTCACCCCTCTCCATCCTTGTGATGTTCTTTTTCTGCTGTTGGAAGGAGGGAGGGAAATGGTGTATTGTTGGGTGTGAGTGGTTTGTGTTTGAGACAGGGAATGGATGATATATGTAGATGGGGAATCAGTTAATTTTATGAACTTATTTTACAGGCAATTAATTTTAATTATGAGTTATTAATTTAAGTAACTGCTTTTTTCTGGCCTTTCCCTTTCCCAGAATATGGTTTTTGCAAGATTCTATTATTATAGCCAATCTCAATAAAAGTAGTTTTAGCTTTCCTGAGGAGTTGATTTCCTGGTCTGGTCTACCTGGTAGGGCTGACATCAATCTTGCAAGTCTCATTGTGCTATCGCTCCACCCCTTCTTATACACCAGTGAATTAGGGAGGCATCTGTCTGAGCTGCTTCCAGATGTTATCTCATTGTTCTGGACTTAAAAAATATTTCAGCCCCTTTTGCCTATGTAATGATTCCTGCATATGTCCATCATGGTAATCTTTCTTATCCTCACAAGTAAGGGTCTTAAATTACAGAAATATAGATTCTAGCTGAATATTAGGAAAAACATCTTAACAGTAAGAATAATTTGAGAGTGGACTTAGTCATCAACCTAAGGATGTGATGGAGTCTCTTGTTGGATGCATTCAAAGAGGTTGGACAGCCATCTATCAGTGATTTTTGATTTGAACTTTTTTTGGTCAGTAGGAGACTGGGCTCAATAGTCTAAATAGTCTCTTCCAACTCTATGTTTTTAGAAATGCTGAAGCATTGAGAGTCTCTCACCTCTTCATGCCCCTCATTGCTTACTTCAAGGCAGCAAATAACTGGGTATGCCACTAGATTATCAAAATACTGCATAGTGCATGTATGTGACTGCAGCCAGAACTAGTTGGTTGGGATAGTACAGGTAGTTCTCGACTTACGGCCATCCATTTAATGACTGTTTGAAGTTACCATGTGTCAGGTTCAACCCAAGAACAACAACAATACAGTACAGTACAGTGTAGTTCCTTTATTGCTTACACACTATAGACAGAATCTTGCCAGACTAAACCTATCCAGAGCTACTAGCGGATATATCCCATGAGAGTCTAGGGAGGGGCTAGCCTCAGCCTCTTCTGCTCCTCACGGTCCTGCTGCAGGCTGAGAAAGTGCTTGCCTTGCCCCTTCCTCTGGAATGCACCCCCTCCCTCCTGATAGCCTTGATCTCTCATACCAGTCTCCTCCTCGCCTATTCCTTCCATTACACCACGGCACTGAAAAAAGTGACTTACCACTGGTCCTTGCACTTATGACTGTTGCAGCATCCTCACAATCATGTGGTCAGAATTCGGGCGCTTTGCAACCAGCATGTATTTATGATGGTTGCAGCTTCCCAAAGTCACATAATAACCATTTGTGATCTTCCCAGGGAGCTTCCAGTAAGCAAAGTCAGTGGGGGAAGCCGGATTCACTTAACAACCACAGCAAAAAAGGTCATAAAATCGGGTACAACTCACTTAATGACCACATTGCTTAGCGATGGAATTTCCAATCCCAATTGTGGTCTTAAGCTGAGGACTACCTGTATTCATTTAGTGTGCATTAGGAGGCAAATGGATGGGCAGCAAAGATACAGTAGCAAAAGTATAGTAAGCTAAAAGCAGATGAGAAAGAACAAGAGATGGAAGGGATCTTGCCCAGCCCGCTCAAAGACTGAAGTTTAGATGACAGAAGGACTCCTATTAACCTCTAGTCCAGTTCTGACTCCAAAAAAGTATAACAAAATTTCACGCATTCTGCCAAGACATCTACACCAGCAGTGTCAGGTAGTGGAAGAAGAATGGAAATACAGATGAAGCAATAAATAATGTAGCAATACTGGAAATGTTAAATGCCATGACTCACAAGCGGTTGCAATCAGCAGCAGTACTTCCCTGCTGGAGTTCCATTTCATTTTGAAATAGAGTTAGCATGCAGACAACAACAATAAGGAACCTGCATTATGATGCAAAAGGCTGCTTAAGAAATAAAGAAACTTATTAATCTTAATTATTATGCTAGCTTGGGTATTTTGGGTGACAGCTAGAATAAAGCAATAAGAGGAGCTCTTTATCTTGTGAAAGTTTGTGTATATATGTATGCATTTGTATCACACACACATCCACAGGTTAGGAGACTTACACTTACATGCTATACAAGACTTTACCTTTGTATATAACTGTTCCAGAAGGTCTTCATTCAGGGATCCAGGATTATTAAATTCAAAGTGATGAATAAGTACAGTTTAGATGCATATAGTATATTGTATAGCACCTAGCCATAGTTTGGAAATATATTATTAGGTTATCAGATTTCATGTAACAGCTGCTGATAAATTAAATTGTGCATTTCTATTACATTAATGTTGATATTCATTGCTGTTTGAGGTTAGCTAAATGTTATTTAAATGATTATTCAACATTAGAGTTGACTGTTCATTAATGCTCAAAAGAAACAGAAGCGATAGAAAGAGTGGTGTTGGGCTGTACATTAGAAATATCCATTTCTGCTCCGTACTCCAAATGAATTAAATTGGCAGTGCTGTACAGTGCATCTGAGTTAAAATAAATGGAAAAACAAATAAAAGCAAAACTATTGTTGGTATTTACTATTGTTCTTCCTACCAAGGAGAAGATGTGGATGATACCTCCAACTGAAGATCTTTCAAAGAAGCATGCAATCATAGCAATGGGAGATGTTAATTACCCCAACATCCTTTGGGAAACAAACTCTGCCAAGAATGGTTCTTCCAGGAACCTCTTTACTTGTTTTCCTGATTTCTCTTTCAGAGGGTAGATGAAGGCACAGGAAGATCAGATATCCTTGACTTGATGCTAAATAAATAGGAAGCGCTAATTTAAGATGTGGAAATAACAAGAGCACTGGGAGAAAATGACTGTGTAATGCTGGGGTTTTGATTTTAAGGGAAATTAAAACAGCATAATCAAACCAGATTTTGAATATCAAGAAATCAGGCTATGACAGCCTTTCCAGCGATGTGTGGTCTTCTGCCTTCCTGTCAGATATTGCATGAAGAGTGGGGATATCATCTTGTCCTTTACCTTAGATAGCCAAATTTCCTTGGTGAGTTCTGAGTATCAGCGTATTATTTCCTTTCCCTTTGCAGGCCAGAGCTTCTATTATCTCAGTAAAGATATGTCACCCCACTCTATAAATTCTCTTCTTTTCTGTCATTGGAAACTGCTGCCTGGATGTTTCTCCTGATGATAATTCAAATGCAAGATATATGTAATATGTCAAATGATTTTGAAAAGAATGATTCCTTTCTTTGTCCTTATGTGACCACTAAACTGATTCTCAATTCAGGGCTAAAAAGAATAAAATTGAGTAAATTCAAGTGTGTGTGTGTGTGTGTTGAGAGAGAGAGCGAAAGAGAGAGAATAAATATCATTTTCAAACAAGAGGTCAACATTCTGCCATTAGCCAGATATTCCTGCATGGCGTTCTAGCTAACATCATCACGACTTCTAGTTGTACAAAGATTAACTAATAGTAGGTGTTTGAACCTTACCTTTCTTTCCAGTAAAAGAACAATAGGAGAGTGAATTTTACCTGCAATTCCAAGTTGGGAGTATGGATCCAGTATGTAGACAACACCTTCATCATAATAAAAAAGGAACAACTAGGGAAAACACATGAAAGTATCAACAGCATCTTCAGAGGAATAAAATTTACAAGGGAAGAAGAAAACAAAAACACACTACCCCTCCTGGATATCCTTATCAGCAGAGGAAATGATGGCAATTTAGAAATGCAAGTCTATCAAAAAACAACCCACACTAGCCTAGTGCTCTTACCAAAGTAACAACCCAACCTCCCACAAGAGGAGCTGTATAAGAACATTATTCAGACAAGTACAAACGCACTGCAGCAACCCAGAACACCAGAAAAAGAAAACAGATTGCCTATACAACCTCTTCCAACAAAATGGATACCCATGCAACTTTATTAAAAAGTGCCTGACCACTCAATCTATTACAGCACAACCAACACAAGCTATGAAAAGGATAACCCTGCCATACATCGAAAACATCTCAGAAACAACCAACAGACTATTACAACCACATAGCATCACTGTAGCAGACAAACCAACTAAAGCCCTCCAAAACATCTTATATAAACCAAATGACCCAGTAGCCCAAGGAGAAAAAACAGGAGTCATCTACAACATACAGTGTAAGGACTGTAACAGCCACTATGTAGGTCAGAGAGGCAGAAGACTAGCAGAGCGCATCCATGAATGCCAGCTAGCAGTCAGAAAACTCCTTAATCTCACAACACATGGACAGACACAACCATAGTTCCAACTGGGAAACTGTCAGTGTCTTAGACCAAGCGAAATCCAAAAATACTAGGGAATTCCTGGACGTTTGACACTCAGACACAGCCATCAATAGAGATAAACCACATTTACATGCCATTCAAGAGAGACAATAAGAAAGCTAAGAAGCAGACAAAAAGACCAGAACACATCATCTCCAGCAGCTTATACCGAGATAAGCAGGGATTAACACCAGACAAACAATCAAGCAGAAAAAAAAATACTCTAATCAAGGAACTACCAAGGAGAAAATCACACCCCCACCAACACTGGCAGAGCAAACTACTGTATATAAACAGGAAGCAAACCCCACACTCACTAGCACTAGAAGGTAAAGGCATAGAGATTCAAGATTGATAAAAGGAAGTACTTTGCAAAACATACAGTTAAACTGTGAAATTAATTGCCTAGATGTGATGATAGCCACCAAGTTAGATGCTGTAGCTTTAAAAGTGGATTGGACAAATTCATGAAGTTTTGGGCAATGGTTACAAATCTTAATTATACTGTTTACCTCCTGAATCGCAGGCAGCATACATTAAATTCCAGTTGCCAGGAAATAACTATGGAAAAGGTTGCAATCTTTTTATCTATGTTTGTGAGCCTTGAGAATGCTTTCTGTGGCACAGAATTCTGGTCTAGATAGGCTCTTGGCCTGATCCAACATGGTTTTTCGTTCTATCCTGAGATTTTTAAAATATACTAAGAATCTCCCCCAGCTGAGAAATCTCTTTTCCCTCCATAACTGAAATTTGAATCAGTATCTTGGAGAATTAGAATGAATTATATGGGTGTTCCTTTAGTTTATAACAGGCAGAAAGAGATAGTATCCTGACAGCACATCAGTAAAGATATCTGACTCTTTCTTTAAAAATATTTTGGGCTGTGCAAACCCTTTGAAAGGGATACTTGGGGAAAGAGACGCTTCAGAATATCTGGAAATGGGAAGTGGGAGCAACTTCTGAAGCAGCCTCATGAACATGGAAAATGATACCTCTGCTTCAAAACTTCAAAAAGCAGTACTCGAACATCCTCACATACAATCCAGAGCACCTCTTTCAAGGATTTGCATAGCCCAGTATTAACAAAAATGGCTTTTCCCTGTCCCAAAATATACTGCTGAAATGAAGGAAGTTGATCAATGAGATAAACAGGAGTGGGATTTTGTGTGGAGTAATACAACATTCAGATCTGAGACCAGGCTTTGACTGATTGCTTCCAGTCAACACCAAATAGATCCTGCAACCCTAAGGATTGTCCACCCATGCTTCAACTTGCTGAACTCTGGGGCCGAGCACTAGATCTTACAAAGCGGTGAACATTTTCTACATTCTGAGTCACAGCCAAAGCAAGAATGTGCATGTATTTTCTGCAGTAAGCTAGCACAGAAAAGTAAGGAATACAAAAAGAGATGTGTGGAGGGTATGTTCATCTTCATTCCCCATTTCTTTGTGAAAGTTGAAGTTACATAAATTCTAATTTGAGTAATATATACGTATACTGAATCTAGCACAACTTTTTCTTCTTGATATGAATATTTATAACTTCTGTTTTATCATGAAAACATTGAAGCTCTGCCCTTTGACATTGGTTGGTCTGCCTTGTATGGGCCACTGGTTGGAGCAGAGAAGCACAAAATTATTATTAAAGGTAACAATCCTGAAACACCTTCTCAACTCACACAAGTCCAGTCATTTTGGAGCTTCCAGGCAAATTTATGGCGCAGCCTAAGCAACAACTAAAAATTAAGCCCCTGAAGAAAAGTTTGAGGAGATAAAAAGTGACTTTTTCAATTAAATATTAGTAAAATGTTCACTGCAGACTAGTTTGAATCATTTGAAAGTTAAGTTACAAAATCATGCTGAATGCAAGAGTAGGACACATGAGGGATTAAAATTAATCATTTTATGCACCTGCATGTCTCCTTGTGGGCATTGGACAAGTGTTTGGGAGGGATGTATAGACACATACTTATATATATATAAAAAAGAACACCTGGTTTAAGGATGACTCATAGTTAAATATGGAGCCTATTGTAGCAAAATTTGAGTTAAATACACAGTGATTCAAGTTTAAATAAACAGTTTGAGTTCATTACACAATACTACTTATACAGTATTATACAATAATACTGTTCCAGCTTACATACAAATTCGACTTAAGGACAGACCTTTGGAATGGAACTTGTTCTTAAACTGGGGACTCCCTATATTTGTATTGTTAGAAATATTAGCATAAGAAGAAATCTGCTTTTAACATAGAGTAGGAATCCCAGCAGAAATGCTAAGAATTTGCATTTGATTTTCTTATATCATACAAAAATATCAGAACATAAGAATCCTTCAACATATTTTCTAGGATCTGAGTATACTTTGAGAACAGAACCAAGTCCATTAAGAGCTTTTGAGATATATAATTAAAGTCCAAAACAACATGTTTATTAAGGAAACTGGAAGCCTGCGTTTTTCACTTTTCTGTCCTGATTGTGAGAAAACAGAAAATAAAAGAAGTACTTTGTTCTTCCTGTAGTGCACAGACCGAAGGGCAGGCCAGAGTATAAGTCATCATCTGATGAGAAAGTAGAACAGCAGAAGAGAGAAAGAAAGAGGGAATTCTCTGCTTCTGATATTCTCCATGAATTTGTGTAATACCCTTTCAGAGATGTCCAAGCTATCTTGTGGTTGTCACTTTTGTACCTTAAGTATGCCCTTTGTTAAAAAGTCCTGCCTTTATCTGACCTCCTGCACTGAGTTTCATAAAATGACTATTGTGAGGTAGTATTATGAAAGACAGGGAAAACTGACTCTTTATTTCTTCACATTATAATTTTGCACACTTTATTGTATATAAAGCTCAAAGACTGTATGCTTTCTTCATATGTGAGTTGATTTTGTTGCTTGTTTTCTGCATCTTCTCTAGTGCTATAACAAGCATGGAGACCAGAACTGGGTATAATATTCTAAGAGCGGTGGTGGTGGTGGTGGTTACTAATTCGATTTGCACGGCCACTCATCTCATCTAAGCAACTCTGGGATGCTCACAACAAGTAAAAAACAATCTAATAAAAACAAGTTAAAAACCAACATACAAACAAAAAAGCCATCCATATTCAATAAAAAAAAATCATATAGTTGCACTACAGATTTGTATAAAGACATTATGATACTACGAATTTTAATTTTCTAAAAGATTCCACCCCCACTCCAATGTGTAATCTGTCAGCAGCCATACAGCAGGCTCGACATTTTCATTGGGACATTTTCATCATACCCCTCAGAAACTTCTCTTGAATAGCGCAGACCCCATCAGTGAGTATTTCTTCTGAGAAATCTCTGCCTCATAGTGCAAAAGCTACCAGTTTTTCCTGGTACACTATGTGTGTCACAACTTCAATCCAGCTTCCAACTTCCTCACTTAAAGATTTTTTTTCCCAACTCTCACATCGCATATATGCGTTCTAAAGGAACATCTGGCCATGCTATAATCCACTTAATTTAGGATGATGGTAAGATGAATTTCAGAAGCTTTTTTTTTAAGAAAGGTATTCTTTCAGGCTTTCTTTTCTTTTGCTCATGATGCAGCAGAGCAAGTTAAAACTATTTTCAGAAACGGTTACATTGTAATTCGCTCAAATTGATTTTTGATGTTAATGAGATAAGCAGCTCATCCAGAATCACTTGGAAAGATGGGTAGTCAGTGGCTTTCTACTGGTTGTAGGCTTTTTCTTGCACTAGTCAGACCTTCTTTCCTCTGATGTGTGATTCAGCATGTAGGCTGAACTTGCTGTCAATCCTCACAGGGTCAATTGAAGGTCTATGTAACACAAAGGTTCTTAAGCAATTTTGTGCCATGGATTTCTTTGAAAGTTTGATGAAGGCTACAGGAAACCCACAGATGCCTTCTCAGGAAAAAAAAGAAGATTATTTAAATGCATAAGTAAAATACATAGATATAGATTGTATTAAAAAGGAAAGCAATTATGCTCAAATACATTATAAAAATATTTTTTTTAATGTCAAATAATTTCAAATGCTGAAATTAACAAGCATTTTGGAGTCTAGAGGCCATAAATTACTTTGTTGCCTACACTCCATATTGACTGAAAAGCTAAATGCCCATTAGAAATTAGTGAATATAAAGTTGTAATTTTTCCCATCCAAGTTCATTGACCCACTGAAATCTATTTTAAGAACCCTTGGCATAGAGTTTATATGTGTATAATTTATACAGAATAATGCTAGATTCTTCAAGGTTCCTCAGAATCCATTGGGTCTAAGGTTGGTCTAATTTTGACCTGCAAATGTCCATCCTGGCTTTACCCTTGCATTAATTCCTGATTCTGCCCATAGCCTCAACACAGATCAGAATCTTAAAAAATCAGTTCAGGTAGTTCTCATTTAATGACCTCTCGTTCAGCAACTGAAGTTACAATGGTGCTGAATGAGTGGTACTTAAGACTGGTCCTTGAAGTTCTGGCCGTCTGAGCACTCTAGCTGTCATGTAATTATGAACTGGGTGCTTGACAACTGGCTCACACTTATCATGGTTGCAGCATTCCGCGGTCACATGATTGCCATTTGTGACCTTCCCTGCTGGCTTCCCACAAGCAAAGTCGATGGGGAAGCTGGCAGAGAAGGTTGCAGGTTGCTCCAATAAGTCGCTTGCGCTCTCCCTTACCCAGTAACAGCCACCCCTGGCCCAGGCGCACTCGTGCTGCACCTCCCCAGCCAGCCATGCAGCCTCCCCCACCTGGCAGCAGCCACTGATCTCCACCTGGGACTCGCTTAATGATGGCAATGGGGAGTGCTGGGATTGCTGTCAGTAAGCAATGCAGTCATACAACATTGCACTTTATGACCTGATATTCATGATGTAAACAGACATATGGGTACAGTTAAACATCAGACAAGTGAAGAAAGTCAAAAACCTGAATTGTCTCAAGCAGTGATGCATCCTTGAACCAATCCATATAGCCTACCTGCAGTCAGAGCAGTGACCAGAGAACCGCTTTTCCAAGGTTTTTCAGCGCAGCACAATTTGCTATTTGCTGTAACTGACCAATTCAGTAAACTATGAAGCTGAACGCCTTTTCTGCATTCATTATTTTTCACTGCAATGGAAAAGAAAGGATAGGTGCATCTTACAAGCTATTATCCAGCATTCTGGTGCTTGAAAAAACAACACCAATCCCCTTCCCCCTCTTTTTATTGATGATGGATTACAGTTCTGACCAAAATGTCAGATTCTCAGAACTAATCACCTTTGAAAAATCTCAGGGTTCAATTAGGATTTACAAGCTGAAAGTAAACTTTGCAGATACTGAAAATATTGGGGGGGGGGAACCCCCCTCTGATTTAGGACTTACCCTAGCCCTTACCCTAGTTAAAGCCATTTTGCTTTAACTCATTATGCATCATACTTCTTGATTTGGGGACAGGAGAAGATTATTCCTACAATACTAAACAAAGCTTCGTATCCTGTCTCATCTTGGCTCGTCTTATGGGAAGACCACCAAACATTACTTCTACCTCCTACTAATGTTTTGCTTGATCTATCCCTTTATGGTTTAGGACCCAAAATACATCCTGGCAGAGAAGGGAGAGGAGATGATGGACTGAATAAATAAGGACACATTTGCATGTTATAATGTGTGGAGAACATTGAATAAATCATGTCCCAATTTCTGGTCCTGACATCTTGACAGGTATGATAAGATACATAATGGGGCTCATGTGGCATCATCCACATAGAAGTTTTTCAACCTAGATAACCTCTGGAATTCATGGATGGGATGGTGCACAAGCCTGATTGATCTACTTACCAGGAAAGAAGTGGAAGTCAATGTACCTTTTGTTCCTGATTCTTCCTGCTCTCAAATGATATGCTCCCAGAAATCCATACTGTTTCCACTTTGTTGATTTTTTGCAAAATGTTAAAAACCTGGTTGTTCTCCCAGGCCTTGGGTTAGGATGATGGCTGAGCCCCTTTGGCTTTTAGTATCCTTTTGACATTTTTGTGATATGGGGTTGGTTTCACAGTCAGTTGTATGCCCTTTTCTTTGCTATACTGTATGTTGTTTTCTTTTTAATTCTCTTTTAATCTTAAACTGCCCAGAGTAATTGTGGAACCGGGTGGTCTCAAAACTGAAATATTGCATCACTTTATATTAAAATTAAATAATACATATAATGATCAATCAACTGCAATTTCCAAGTTAAATGCAGACACGCACATCCATATGGACTTCTGCCACATGATTTGTTACTGTTGGGTCAAAGTACAAATGTAGAAAACTACATGAGCAGCAGTGTCCTAAAACTCTCTCAGTGTATCCCTCTCAGACCTGAAAGCCATCTAAAGTGTGATTGCTCTCTATAGCTCTTTTAAAATATTTTTTCTGTAAAAGCTCCATTTCACACAGAAAACAAGGAAAGATTTTTGACACTGGTATTTTTACCCTCTATGAAGAATGTGATGGCACCCATCTGTATACTGCAGAGACATGGCCATGTGTAATATCTAGGGTAGCATTATGTCCACTCATTTGGGGGGTCAGTTATGAGAAAGGTAAAAAAAATATTTTCCTTCCTGACCTGACTATTCTAAAAGGGTGCAATTTCAAGTTGGAAGGTTTGCAAGAACAAGTTATTGCTTCATTTTTGCTGTAGTACTGCCTGTTCTATGATGTTACTGGCAGGTCAAATCTTCTGCAGAAGTGCTGGAAGTATGACAGTGGGTATTTTTAAAACAAATATCCAAGCAAAAAAGTGAATCTTTAAGGCTGGCCACTGAGATATTGCTTAAATTACAAGGAATGAGTCAAATGGAATTCACCCTGGTTTGACAGACTCACAGCTTACATATATGAATATGGCATAACACTGGAAAGGAGGGGTCATCTTTCATTTTTATAAATATACATATTGCTTTTGAAATAACTTAGGTACCCAAATCCTATGACCATATTTATTTCAGGACACATGTGGAATCACAATCATAATCATAATCATATAATATGAATATGATAGTTATTATTATAAATAAATCATCATCATCATCATCATCATCATCATCATCATCATCATCATCATCATCTTGTGATTATCTCATGTAAGCTGAGTCCCAACTTTTTTAATTCATTCTTGTCTGGCCCAGCCTACTATAAAAGAAGAGACGGAAATCAGCAAATCTACTTGTGTGTCAGAACAGAGAAGGACTGAGGCAGAGAAAACTGTTTAATTCTATCCTTCAGCTTCCTCATATATTCTTTCTGTGAGGGGCTTTTAAAAAGACTGGGGGCACATATGACCAAAGGGGAACAAACATTTAACAGTCTCTCTAGTTTCTTCAACTATTCTGACTCACAGCCTACCCAAGATTTCTTCTAAAACAATGCATTGGGGTGGGGGGTGGGGGGGACGACCCACAGTGCTCCATATAAGATGTAGTAATGCTGTTAAAAAGAAGAAGAAAAAGCCCAAGGAAGATGATTTGTCATCTTCACAGTTAAACAAAGACTCTACTTTGGCTCTTACTTGCTCTAGAACAGTAATGGACAGACTTGTCAGATCTAATTTTAATAAAACCCCCAAATCCACCAACCAAAACCAGTTGCAAAAGATATAAATGAGGTTCACCCTGCATGCTAACCCATAAATTCTTAACATGGAAGACCATGATATCTTGGAGCATTTTCAACTTTTCTGTTCATCATGCCTGTTCTTCAGTTCTTGAATTCAGTTGAATGCACATCAGCCTGGATAAGTAGATACATATAAATGAATTTGGCAGCATTGGACATAACACTAAACATGACTTATTGCTATAAAGATAAAGAAGAGTGAGGCTCAATTACTTCTCTCTCCTCTCAGCATGGCTATGAGATGAAGTTTATAAATGTTTGCTTCCAGTTCCTGCAAACAGGAGCATCTATGGTTGAGACATCAAAAAAGTCAAGATGGGCATCATAATCCTGTGATCAACCCCCCACCTTTTGTATGTGCATCAGCACCACAATGTACAAAGAAGCAGGGTTTTGATCCCACAGTTATGACCACCATTTTTTTTTTACCTTACCAAATATCACTGGCTGTGACATCAAAACCCCAATAAAGAGAGTTAATCTTAAATATTGCATGCTGAAACAAGCCAACATCAAGCCATAATTTATAAACTGATTTGTTTTTAACAAATACATAGTATAGAGTGTGCATGGTAACCAGCAATTATCTAAAATGTAAAAGTTGGGGGAAAGAAACATGTGAGCCTGATCTCACTGGAAATCATCTTTTTAACTTTAAATCATGGTTAAAACAAGAGAAGTACTAAAAATAAATATTATTATTTAATATTAAATATTGCCCACATTATTATTGGTATTGCATCTGAATTTTGGATTTCCCTTAAATTAATGCAGCAGAAATAATATTATATCCTTCTTAATTTTTTCAAAAGATACCCCATGCTACAGACTGAAAATTTCCAATTCAGAACCAAGATGTTATTTCACTGGGACAACCTCATACATTAAAGTATCATTCCCGATCAGGTACTAAGCTTGCACTGAGGGAGAACAGTACAGATAACAACTTGAAATAATGAAAATAGTGGTTAATAGTAATAAAGTTAATATATAACTCAGTAGATAAAATTGTAAGAGTTGCCAGCCAGCCTGGAAAGTTTTTCCTTGCGTAAGAATTAAACTCTAGCTTAAGGGGATTTTTTTTTTTTTATCTGTTCATCCCAATGTTATTTACTCCCCTCTCCTTAACCCTTTCTGGACATATTACTATGACTAGCAGGAGGAGAAGGAGGAGGAAAAAGAAAAGTGAGAAAAGGCTCATGGGAAAGGAAGAAGGAATGACACTTGCAAAACTCTGGAGAACTCATGTTTGACACAAAGAATCAGGAATGTACTACAGGATACATAGTGAAACTTTAATACTTCTGCTAACCTTCAGAGACAACACAACTGATCTATTGCTTTTACAGTCTCATATTCAGTTGCTGTGATCACGGTTTCAGTGCAGTAAAGCACAGAAGCTGCAGCAACGGGAGAAGAGTTTTATAGACACAGTGCATCATTTCTCTTGCAGTTAACATCAGTACAACTCTAATCAACAGCATTGTTGGCTACAGTGGGTAGGTGTAAAAGAGGTAGGCAGAATGAAGCAACAGCCTTAGGCAGCCTTTGCTGAGGTCATTGTGATTTCTGTGATTTCTGTCTCAGCACGGTACCTTGAAGAGAGAACTGTATGTGCCACATAACTTGTTGGTGACCTGGCCTACTACCCTCACGTTTGCTGGACAACCCTATCTTATTGCCAGTATTGGAAGTTTAGACTCCATTGCCCATCTAATTGGGTTTTGTTCATGGAAGTGAAAGGGCATTTCAGAGCCACCATCTAGTTTAGTAAATGTATTTATATATTTATTATACCATCTCTAACAGGAAGGCAATTTGAGGCAGAATTTTAATCTTCCCCAATACTGTTGGACTCTGGGTGATGTACAACATCAGAAAATAAAATTGAAAATAAAATTGAAAATACAATATAACAAATAAAAACTAATACAGTGGTACCTCGGGATACGAACACCTCTACTAACGAATTTTTCGGGTTATGACCAGCTCCGGCCGCAAAAATTTACCTCGATGTGCGAACTCCGCCTCGGGGTACGGCCATTTTTCCGCCCCTGACACATGGTCCGCGGCCATTTTTCCGCCACGCCACGCCGCGCCCGGCCGTTTTTGCGCTGCGCTGCGCCCGGCCGTTTTCACGCCGCGCCACGCCACGCCCGGCCGTCTTCCCACCGCACCGCGCCGCGCCAGGCCGTTTTCGCGCCACACGCGCCGCGCCACGCCCGGCCGTTTTCCCGCCCCTAACGCGTGGTCCGTGGACACGGATGCCAGAATGGATTAATGGTAATTACACTGAACCTTATGGGAAAATTTGCTTCGGGGTGCAACCAAATTCGGAGGGCGGAACGGATTAACCGGATTTACATTTATGGGGAAATTTCCTTCGGGTTACGACCAACTCGGGATACGCCCAGAGTCACGGAACGGATTAAGTTTGTATCCCGAGGTACCACTGTATATTGCATATAACATTCTATATTTAAGAGGGCATCTCCCAATCAGCCCAGGTCAAAGACATAATGGAAAAGGACTGTTTTAATTTGCTTCTGAAATGCAAGGAGAAGAAGGGTTTCATGTATCTCCAGAGGGAGAGTTCTCCAAAATGGAGGAAGGATAGTTGTGGAGTCCCTATGATTTTGATTCTTTTGGTATTGAGTTAGCCTTCTGGTAGGTTGTGTTTTCTTCTGATGTATGTCATTTTATCTCTTGTAATTGTAAACTGCCCAGTGTCATTAAAAAGTCAGGCAGCCTTGAAATTTAATTAATTATTTAATTAATTAACCCAAGGGCGTGAGCACTTCTCTTGCATAACCACCAAGTGGAGCCAGCCATTCAGATAGAAGTAGAATCATTGTAAAATTATGTCTCCAATTCCCACTGCTTCCAGGTGATCCAAAAGGACATCATGGTTGATGATATCAAATGCTACTGAGATGTCTAATAGGACCAAGAGGGATGTGCTCCCCATATCAAGTTCCCAATGAAGATAATCCACCAGCACCTTCAATGCCATTTCTGCCTCATGACCAGGCCTGAGTCTTGATTGAAAAGGATCCATATAATCCATTTCTTCTAAGCTCCATAAAACATAGATTCATTACTATTTCCACAAACCTTGCCATATTATTTTCAATGTTATCAGTCATTCTGTACTATTTCATTAATAGTTGTGTGTTAACTTTTCCTATTCTATAGGTATAACACCATGCAGAAGTTTTTCCTCATGCTAAGACTCCACATAGCAATACAATTTCTTCTGGAATCACTGGATTTGTTCTGAGTATAAGAGATAAATCTGAGTCTTAGTATCTGTTATAATAGCTGGTTACAGCCTCCCTTTGGGAAATACTTGAGGGTGTACAAATCATTCAGAGCTACTATTGTTTCATAGCAAGAACATTAGTCTTCATTTTATAACTGGTCTGTTAACTTAATATTCACGAAGTTTGTCAAGTGAATTGGTTACAGGAATGCATCTTTGGGTCTTTCAAATGCTTCATTTTCTGTATGTTAAATATATCACAGTGATTACTGAAGCTGCAGTTTCTAACTAGTTCTTGAAAGAGGAATTTATCAAGTGTGTTATACTTTAGAAGTGGTACAACCTTCTCCAGTACAACCCTCAGTTAGTAGCACACGAGCAGTACTGTTCTACTCCTTCTGTACATGGCTAAGGTTTTTGGTTTATTAGGTTATTTAAACTTGAAATGGCCACTATCCTAGATCCTTTTAACCTGGATGCTTTTACCACAAACAAAGCTGTCAACATTCAGAATCAGAAATAGGTCATCCCCCCCCCCCATATGCTTTATGTAGCATTCTGTTCATTTTTTATTCTTATGCTTCCTTCCCAGGTGTATATTCGGTCATTCGTATCTTAAATGGGCAGTCTTCGTATATGTCCTAGCAAACAAGAATCCACATAATGATTTATTTATGTTTTTATTTATTTTATTTATTTAAAAGATTTGTATGGCCACCCATCTTAAAGAACTCTAGGATCCTCATAACAGCAGTAAAACCCAATAACTATAAAGCATAACTATAAAACCATAAAACAATAATATGGTAAAACAAAAACAGACACATTCTTCATTATACAGGTAGTCCTCAGCTTATGTCCATTCATTCAGAGACCATTCAAACTTATGATGATGCTGAATGAGGGGGTTTACGATTAGTCCTTGAAGTTCCGGATGTTGCAGTGTCCCCACAGTCATGTGATTTTGATCTGGGCACTTGGCGCCCAGTTTGCAATTGCAACATTGCAGTGAGCCAAGGTCATGTGATCGTGATTTCTGACATTCCCTGCCAGCTGCCCACAAGCAAAGTTAACGGGCAAGCTGGCAGGAAGTTGGAAGTCATGGTCATGTGAGGTACTCGATTAATGACCCACATGGTCTTCACTTAACGATGGCAACTGGGATTGCCGGAACTGCCATTACTAAGTGGCGTGGTCACATGACATCATGTTTTATGACTGCATTGCTTAGAGATGGCAATTCCCGTCCCAATTGCTGTCATAAACTGAGGACTAGCTGTAATTACATTAGGGTAGAGGCAGAGGACTTTTTATAACCGCATTCTAGAATAAATTTTTATAGCCCCATTCCAATTTTGAAGGGGCCAGAGTTAAAGTGGAAAGCACCCCCCCCCAGATAAATAAATAAGCATGTCCACTCAGAAATAAGCAAGGCATAGTTGTGCATGTCTGTTCAGAAGCAAGCAAAAGCAACAGGTAAAAAAAGCTGCTTTCCCGCATGTCTTTTTATAAGTAGATTTCACATGATTCAGTCCAACTTATTCTCAGGTAAGCATGTATACAACTGCAGTCTCCTTGGATAGAACTAAAGAATAAATTTGCAATCAAACCAACCCAGGAGCAGGCTCTCTTTCTACCCAAACTTTTTTTTTTTTCTGGCCAATACAATACAAAGCCATATATGGAAGCCCCTTTTCCTCCATAAAATTACTGACTACAGTGCTATTTACACAGTGCAATCCAAATCCTATATGTGCCGATTCAGATATGAGACCAACTGAGTTCCGTTTGGTTTCCTTCCAGGTAATAGGGTAGATGAATGCAGCCTTCTTTAAACACATTAAAACAACAGAAGTGGAAGCGGACAGGACTGTGCGCATTTGTGGTGGCACAGCAGCTTCTGAAAGAAAAACAGAAATTCCTTCACCTCCACCATCCACATTGGCTTGTAATGTATAAACAAAATACCATGAGGAAATAAACAGTTATATTTTGTGGCTTATGTTACGTGCTAAAGATAACTAGGGCCACTCATTCATCTCACTGCTCCTAGCCATTGCTCAAGAAAATAATAAACTATCAAGATCCTGGTTGCAAAGGGAATAGCCAGTCCTAAACTGCAGACAGGAGGCAATTGTCTAAGATACCTCTCTCGGTTGCCTTTGCCTTTAATTGGCTGCAAAAAGAACATATATCCAACAAAATGGATTCTGGGTGAGCCTGTCTTGGGGAAGTGATTGTGTGGATTATGAGCGATCTGAACAGCATTGTGTTGTTTTAATTGTTGCATTATTATTACTATTACTATTACTATTACTATTACTATTACTATTACTATTATTATTCTGTGATTATCTTTAAACTGGTTGTTGGCTGCCCAAAGCGGCATGGTGAGTGGGTGGCTGGAAAAAACAGCAAATGCTGCTCAGAATAATCCTGTTGACTGTTAGTATGTCCACCTGGGATTTTTCCCCCCAGGGTTTTACTGCAGAACTGCAACGGGGCATTCAGAGAAACGTTTGTCACTTGGCTGGAACTGAAACAGAAGACCAAGATTTGAATAACATGAAACTTTAAAGTCATCAAGGACAAGATCTGACCCACCCTGTGCTCTGAGGGAGGGTATACTGAGGATTTCCATCCCACATGAAGTGGGAGCCCAATGACACACCTGCTCAGTGGCTGCCTGCACACATTGAAACCCCTGGCCTACTGAACAAAGGAATGCCTTTAAGGAAGGACCTTATGACTCCACAAGGTGTTTCAATGCTGATGCTGAAAGGATTGCCTTTACATTTCGTTTTGGGGGGATTTATTGTGTTCTATTGTTCCCTCTGCCTTGAGTCCAATGAAGTAAGTGATATAACTAATAAATAAAATAAAATATACATGAACCTATGGAATAGGAGTCCCTGGAGATGATAACTGACACCTTCATACCATATGCCTGGACTACTGCAATGTGCTTTATGTGGTCTGCCTTTGAAGGTAACTCAGAAACAGTATTTGGTATTTTTCAATGATGGCCTATATTTCATGGAAGTTTCTTCCATGAGCCTAGGAAGGCATCCGCCATGATGGCATTCTGGAAACTGGTTGAAACTTTTCTGGACAGTTTTGGAGAATGATGGGTTAGCATGGTTTGTGGTTTGGTTGTTAAGTTTTTATGAGTTACACCCATTTTGTTACAAGCTTTAGTGATGTTAATTCCCAGGACTGTTTGTTGGCCATGGTAGGATATAAAACAAAACACAAAGAAATCATAAACCAGCTGAACCCATCAATTTCTTCTTGGGAAGATGCAGAGTTACCCAATTAACCCAAAATATTTTTTGTTGGATTAATCACAATTTTCAGTCTATAAAAATGTGATGTTTAGATGCCAAAACTAGTATTGCATTAAAATTCATGTGTATAAACCCTTTCTTATTTCATGCCTGCCTACACTCTTGAATATCTAATATTCTAAAAATCATTTATAAATAGTAGTTCTAGATTATTACTTTGTAAAGTATCTGTTAAATCCTCTAATGCTAGACAGTTATGAAGCTTACTGGCCTGCCAGTCCATATCTAGACTTCAATATGTTTAAACTGAAGATTCAATTACACTTTTAACAAAAGATACTAGTTTTGTAAATTCTTTAATGATAAAAATTCATCATCAAATCCTATTAACTCATCTAAGGTATCCACTCTACATTCCATCTAGGCCCTCCAACAAAAAGATTGCCTTGCTATTTTTACATTTGGATTCCTGATAATGTTAATTTAGCATGAGCTTAAGGATGAAGCTAGTATAGGTGTGCTATTGCATGACATGTTTCTCTAGTTCGTAATACATTAATGGCATAATTCCATATATTTCAAATACTAACCAGGTCCAGTATTGCTTAGCTTCTGAGCCCAAACAAGTTCAACCACGTGCTGTGCTTTGCTATAATGAGCCACAGATGAATCAACGACATTTTAACTTAGTGTTATACATCCCAGCCCATATGATGAATGAATGAATGAATGAATGAATGAATGAATGAATGAATGAATGAATGACTTTATCAAAATAATGGACCATCACATAATAAAATAAAGAATCCAAAACTACAATGACTGACAGTTACTACCAATCTGTGGGCAAAGTTGATTGACATACAAAGTAACAGAACTGTGTAACATTTAAGGAAATAAATTATCATCTAGTAAATAGCACAAATAAAATTTAGACAAGAGAGGGGTGATCAATTGAAGGTGGATATCCTTGTAGAACTGGCACTAAATAAGAACCTGGGCTATGGTGTTTGTGACACCTCCATCATAAAGACAATTAGTTTATGATTCAATGTGTAAGGCGAGTACAGAAAAATGGATTGTATGCCCAGTTTCTTTCCCTTCTATGCCAGGGTTCAGCAGGCTAGTATAACATTTTTTAAGTAAATTACTTTTGTGAGCTTATTTACAAATGGTCTTAAACTGCATTTGTCCATTTAACTTCCCTAGAGATCTCTGTGCAATATTATTGCAGATATAACAAATCCTCTAATTTGTTGCAAATTTACACACTGGGGTACACAGGGATGGAAGCTAATAGATGACTCAGATTTTAAATGTTGGTAAATTAAACAGCTTACAGCTTACACTTATGTAAGTAGCTAAGTCAGCCTCAGTTCAATCTACTTTATGTGAGGTTCCAGGGAGAACACACTTCTTTGAGTTCTTTGTATGGTAATTACATGTAATAAATAAATAAAATCAAAGGTTAACCAAGCATAATCAATAAAACAGCAAGGAACCTAGGCAGAAGGTAATATATAAACGAGAAAACCATTGGAAAATATTAACTCAGTGTTCCACATTGTGGGTGTAAGTTTAAAAGGCCCTTGGACTGTATATTTGCTAGTTGGTAAATTGGCATGAAATGCTACATGCATTACAGTCACACATGAACAAAGGAACACATAGGCATACCTTTTTTTTTTTTTTTTGGTGGAAGCCTTAATTTATCTCATTCAGTCAAGTTTGGTAGATGTTCATATATTTATTCAGCACAGATACATATGAGATGAAGGAAAACGAGGTGACAAGAAGAAAGACCAGCAGATACCTATAGTAGAATATAAAGTCACCACTTGGAACCTGTAGCTGCATTCATTTCAATAGCCCATGGATGACCCTCTGTATCAAGGGCCACATAGGCTTTGCAGGACATGTTGAAAGCTACACAGCAGAAGTGGGCAGAGGCAGGACTCATTTTGAGAAGGGAGTTCAGAAGTTTTAAGGAGTGAAATGGATGCCTAAAACTACATCTTCCTCAATGCCAAAAAGACTCAAATATTTTGACCCCACCAACTCTGGTAGCCCCAGATGGATGCAGGTAGGCTTCTTTCAGTCCCAGCCATACATTTTGCACCTTTGTTGTGTGGTAAGAAGCCTTCAGGTAATTGTTGCAGTTGAGGTTTAAAGATGGTATTTCAGCCAATTCTAGAATAGTTCCTTCCAAATTACTATTTTGTGCTATTGTCTACCAACAGGAAGAGTTTCCCTCTGATAAATTCAAGCTGCTTCTCAGAGCAGCAGTGAGAAGGTAAGACGTTATTGCTCACTGCAGTGTCCTTGCTCTGAATCTAAGAAGAAGCAAACCAGTGCTGAAGGGAATGGGCAGCACTGAGCCAGTGAGAAAAGTGGGTGTCTTCAGTGTTCCCAGTGCCATCCTAGCTTGTGGAGGGGTGGCATGTCAGAATCCTCGCAAGATTTAATAGTAGATTGTTATGATGGCTAGTTTAGAAATTGCTTTTTACATGCTGCGGTTCTGCCATTGTAAAGGGGGGGGGGAGAAGGAATGAGAAACCGTTAGAAGCAGATGGCTCCTTATCACAGGCGCTGGCATGCTCAAGGTCGTACCAGCAAGAGAATCAGGAGATCAGGAGCTAAGGGGGGTATAGGGGGGAAAAGTAAGAAAAACAACTTTTGGCGCACTTAGGCTCAGTCTTAGCAATGATTTGGAACTGTACACTTGTTCTCAATAAATGAACTTTCTTTTGAATCAATACTGGTTGCAAGGAAAGTTACTGGATTTGGGATCAGCGGGTGGTAGATCGTTACACCCAGCTATATACAGCAGCTGTAAGAACCACTAGCTATCTTAAGAGCCATAAGTTATAATCAAAGGTTACAAAAACACACAATATCCTTAAGAGAGAACCTATGAGAAATCAGAGGAAAGATCTTTGCTACTGATTTGGTTTTCAGAATTAATTGATTCACAATACAAAGTCTATTAGCTCTCAGTACTTGTTTCTATTACAAGATGAGTCGTTGTCCTTAAATTCTATATTTATTGATAATGAGAATGAAATGATAAGTTTGTCTATTATCACCTACTATTGATTTTTGATTTGGGAAAGAAACTTTGTTTCATGGCCATAGTGCCATAGGAGCAGAACAACAAAATTCATTTCCAATTAAATCCATGGTAGAGGATTTTTTCACCATTCCCAACTAAAAACATTGGCAGAGCATGGCTTTTCCAATGTATTTCTTGCTGTTCATAACCACTTCTTGTCCATTTTGTTTTAGATCATTAACCAAGTAACCAGAGCCAGTTCTTCTCTCAACATAGAATTTAGTGCAGGTACAAGTTATTGAATCACAGGATACATTTATTGGAGTTCAATAACTATTCAATAATTTTTATGTAGTTTCTTTAAACCCTCACTCTACAATGTTGGGGAAAAAAATCATTCAGTTTGCACAGAAAAAGAAAAATGTATGTACTCTTTTGAGGAGGTAATTTGCCACTGTGGAATGTCCCCAGATTTCAATCACATAACATTAGCTAAAATTTGGGCAATTTTTGCTCCAAACTTTGCCCCAAACTCTTGGGCTATAGAATGCCATTTTTGTCACACTCAATATACCATTTGGCAGAACCAATGTAAGCTGTAAACTGATTCAATTAAAAGGGATCCATAAAAGCATGTCTGAGTTTACATCCCATTTTATTTCTGAAAAGCCAAAGTAGCTGGAATTAAAATAAAAATTTCCCAATTTTTAAATTTTTTTTGTTAATTGCTTTTTTTTCTGTTGTTGTTATAACCAATGTAGTATATTAGACTATAAAAAAGAACTATTGGGTTAAAAAATGCCTCAGAATGCAATTAGAAAGCTGAATGCCTCTTAATACCATAACCTGGGTATTGTCAACTCAAATTTACTCTACTGTGGAAGAGGACATAAAAAAACACCTAAAACCTGAACAAATTCTTGTGGAACCAGAAGAAGGAGGTGATTCTTCTGGTCCAAAACAGCATAGCCTTTTCACAGGAACAGTGTTTGTTAGGTATGACTACAGGTCCCTAAAAGGGTATATGCACTATCCTAAATTTTGATTTCATTTACCATTGTCTCAGGAAGCTTATCCACAAGCAGCTTTATCCAACCTGATGCTGTCCAGGGGTGTAGAAATGACAACTTGGTTATCTTAACACACGTGAAGGACGCTAAGTTGGAGAACACTATTTGAGAGGCTTCTTCCTTTGAAGGATAGAGACAGAGGACTAGATGACTTGATTTTTTTGGTAGTTAGTTTTAATTGCAATTATAAAATGAGGACATAAAATTTCAGGAATCAGAGGTTCTCAAACTATGGGTTGCAAACAAATTTGACAAAACATCGAAGCTTCACAAAGCATGTCCAGTTCCATATTACATATATAAAATGGTAGAAACTGAATTAGACTAGATGAAAATGGAGGAATTATTTCAAGTTAATTGAACCCACAGGCTACACCTATGGATTCAACAGGTGAAAATAATGGATTTGTCAGAATCCATAGTGACATTAAAGTTACCATTAACACATTATTATAGGCTTACCTAGCACTGAGAACATTTTGCTAACCTAATAGGAGGACAACACTGAAGTAGAACAGAACTAGCACAGACAAGTTTATATACATAGGGAAATGGAATAAGATTCTAATGTATCTCACAAAAAATATATACAAGGGTTATAAAACAAATTTCTTTGTGGAGTAGCATCCGTGTTCTCACTTAGCAAAGTGCTACCACGCTATCCAGACATCCATTGTTATTTAGATGACATCACTGTCACTGGAGAAAATGATGAGGTGTATCTGCAAAATCTCAAGGCAGCATTGCAGAGATTGGAAGATTATGTCCTTTGAGCACGACAGAACAAATGTGAGATCTTTAAACCTAGCATTACGTATTGCAATTCCACTACTGATGCAAAAGAGAAGTGTGCAGAGAAAATTCAATCAGCTGTGAATGCTCTGTGGCCCCAAGACCTGTCACAGCAATGATCCTTCTTAGCTATCATTAATTATATAACATTTTTTCCCCCTAAATTTAGTCATCATACTATATTACTTGAACATTTTTATCCAAGTGGGGAGGGCCTAGCAGTGGATAGAACAGTGTGTATAAGCTCTCACAGATGTAAAGAAAATAGTATAATTAGACTGGGAGTTGGCCTGCATCTGTGAATTTGCCTTGCAATGCCTCAAGATATGGCATTGTCACAGTTATATCACACATAATTAAGAAGGTAGTGAATATTACATACATTTTTCATCACATTTACTGATAGCTGCAGAGAAAAATTATGCACAGATAGACAGGGAATTGCTGAGCTTGGTTTGGGGAGTGAAAAGTCTCAACTAGTACTTGTATGGAAAGGGTTTATCTTCATCACTGAATGTCAGCCAGTTTTCTATCTTCAGTCCACAAAAAAGGATTCTGTTTACATCAGCTGCTTGAATACATCAGCTGCTTGAGTCTTAGGCTTTCTTTTTGGAGGGCACAGATACAAAATAGAATTATACAAAATATAGCAGTGTAGTTCATTTAGGTTTTTAAAAAAATCTAAGTGGTAAACTAGATAGGCTAAATCTCCAATATAAATATCATGCCTATTTTTACTCCTCCCTTTTCCTTCAAAAAAGTGCCTGAAATTCACAATCCTCCAGTGACATTACCTTGTCATTATTATGTACCATGCAGCCCCAACAGCTTCTCCTAGTATATAAATTGCAGTCCTTGGCTGCACATAATAATCAATTTCTGATTTAAAATGATTATAAGAGCTGGGTGTTATCACCTTGCAGTTATAGGAAAATGACATAGATGGGAGACATGAAAATAGCCATGTAGGAGAAGAGGAATCACAGAATTTAATGTTTGACATCCATATTTATTTCGCTGTCTAAAGAGACATGGTATAAGGCTTTTTCTCTACTAATAAAAGGCAGAAGTTAAAAGTAACTTATCACATTCAGTTCAAACATATTAATTCATTTTCAGAGATGAATTATGAGAAAGTAACAGTTCCTCAATTTTGCAACTTTGCAGAAGCAGGCCACACACATAGCATTAGTCATCTGGTGTAACCAGAGCACCTCTTATCAGTGGATAGCTATGCAATTAATTTTTTTTTTAAACTGAGAACAAAATTATTGAATGGATAAATTCCACAGTTAAAAATGAAAAAGTAGAAGACAGTCTGAGATATGTATGAGATGGGGTTGAAGGAGGGGAGATGTATACATGAGGTAGTGTGGAGACTGATAGCTGAACCAGAGTATTAGTCATTGGTATGTAGCTGTGAAGCCAGAGGAAAGCTGAGATCACTCCATGGCTAAGGAAGTGCTGTGATCTCTTGCAATATTCTGCTTGTTTTTAATGACATAAACACCCATGATTTTTCAAAGAGGGTTTCTTCCATTGTAGTCCTATAACAATGTGTTCACCAGCTAAATCTTGCTAGGTTGAGAATGCTAAAAATGAATCAGCTGTCTAGCACATCAAATAAATAGCAGAAAGAAGGATGAATTTGAAGTATATTGTTAACATAGTCTGGCTTGACAGATTGATTTCCTACACCCACTCTACACTTCCCTTGTTTGTTCTTTCCAGTTGCTGTGACACAATTCTTTACAGCTAGGGGTCACAAGAAAATTTGAGGGGGATTTGCAAATTTTGGAGGGCTTGAACAAGCAAAGTAGTTTGCTACCAGAAATCTCTCCCAGTCTGCCTGGACAGATGCTTGGCCAGACAAGGTGGGAATGTGGTCTAGGAGAGCTCTGCATGGTCTTATAGGGATCTAGTCCTAGGCCTGCATGGTGTCTGCTCTGGGGATGCATCACTGTTAGTGTTCATGCTCTGCCTGGATGGGCTAGCAACAGGACTGAGACTTTCTGCAGCTGCTGCTGAGTGTGGACCAAGGGGTGAGAATGGCTGTCTCAAAGGTGGGGCCTGGATGTCACAGGTTGTGCAGGCTCATCCTTCCAACTGAGAGGTATGTTTTTGAATTTTATTGTTTTGTTGTTTGTCTCCAATGAAAAGGCCTTGTTTTCTGAAGATGCAGAGTTCTACCAATTGTTGTTTGATTTTTGGATTAAAAATTTATTATCGAGAGTGTACAGTTTGTTTATTTCTTCTGCAGCTTTAGTGAAATCATCATTTTTATTGGGGACAGGTTATCGCAAGGATTTGTTTGTCATGGATGCGGGGATTGCAGCACAGTGTAGTATGAGAATCACTCCTTCACAGGATCAGATATGTGGGCAAAAATATATATTTTTCTCAAGTATTGTATTAATTTTAGTGAGCTGAATCCAATGCATCTGAAGAATACGAACTTCTAAAATAATCTGTTAGTATTTATAAAATTTGCAAGTTAGATTGGTACTCCACCCTTACTGGAAGATGACATTTCCAATTTTACCCTCACATCAACACCCTCATTTCAATAGCATTACATTTATATTTTAATTAGGAGAAATCTGTTCTTAAAAATGAACATTTCCTCCTGTCTGCAGTATAAGACCTGAGGGCCTCAGAACCAGCAAACCTGTTCAGGAAAAGGAATAAAAGAAGGACAGAGTATGACAATGACTAGTTGCTGAGAGATAATGACTGCTACAGCAGGAAGACTCTTTAATGGTTTTCTCTGTAGCAGCATATCCTGGAAGGGTACTGTGACTTACTGACTGACTTTTTCACTGCTAATGATATATATCAGATAAAGATAAAAAGAAAGCAATTTTACTCAGTAGCACATGGCCTCTTCCAATCAATAGTTTAGTCGGAAATCAATTATCCCCTGAACATCCAGGAGACAGGTCAACTTAAATTTAACACACCTCCCTGAATGCTTTAAATAATAGGAGAGTGAAGCTCTAAAGAATCTCTCTCAGAATTGTAACATCTCTGATTTGAGCATTAAGAGGCAGACCAGTAGCTAATAAGTCCTCCCTAAACTGGTGTATTCCAGCTGGTCAGTGACTAGGGATGATAGGATTTATACTGTAATGCATCTGCAAAGAATATGGGTCTTTAACAGTGTTAACTCTGGACTCAGTTTGAAAGGTGACTCTGAAAATGCAAATAAAAGTGTTCAGGCACTTCTAATTATTTACATGTATCAGAAAAAAATGCAGATATCAGACTGTGCAGACAAAAACAGAGCTATTCTATTTATAGTCTGAGAAGAAGATGCAATATGGGGAACATCGCTCTTTGTAAAATAAGGGCAAGACCACCACAACTTATTGTACAAATTGTAGGGTGCCCCATGGGGGGGCCACAAGCTGCAAGTAAAAAAAGGGAGCACAAGATACACCATCAACAATGCAGGCTTGCCAACTTTGTGCATGAGCACTCGGCCACCAAAACTGTTGATGGAACCTATACCTGAGATCCAGCAGGCCTTGCATAATAATAATTATATTTAATAAATTTTGAATATTACAAAATGTTTTTGGAAGGCACTAAGTGGAATTCTTCACAAGGGTGCCTTCGATGCCAGCAAGATACAGACCTGTCCGTTGAGTAACTTGCAGAAACCACATACCATAATTGGGTGGAGTGGTAGAGCCAGGAAAAAGCCAAACTTCAATTAATAGAATTCAGTTTGAATTTAAATATAGTAATTACAGATACATTTGTTATTTCCCATGTTTTTAATCATAACATTAAATAATTTCTCCCTTGCCACTAAAATTACAATTGCATGGCAACCTTTGGAGAAGCCAGACTTTTGGGGCTGTATATTCCTGTATTTATGAAAGTAACTCTGAAATGTTGATATAATATGGAATGAAACGTGAATCAAGTTTAACTGAGGCTATATGGAGAGATGCTTTCAATGCAAAACAGAAAAGACGTGAGATAGTTGCTAGACACCACAGTGTGAGATTGTGAACTTAATTTGATACTATAGTATAGCTTCTGTGACCGATAACTCCTGAGGGAAGGGAGTTCCAGCCTTGGAAAAATTTCAGACATGTTTCTTCCAAGGAACAAAAGAGGCTCAGGTTCCAAGGGAGGTGAAGTCACGCCAAGCCCCTCCAGGCCATCACCATGCGCTTTGTTCTAAACAATTTCCTCCCATTAATTGCAGTGAGAATAGAACAGTGTTTCTCAACCTTGGCAACTTTAAGACGTGTGGACTTCAACTCCCAGAATTCCCCAGCCAGCATGCTGGCTGGGGAATTCTGGGAGTTGAAGTCCACACATCTTAAAGTTGCCAAGGTTGAGAAAAACACTGGAATAGAACATTAACAAAGGATTTGTACAGATTTCCAGTTTAAGACCAGAAATACTCTGGGAACTATAATTAGATGCACAGTTGAATCCTTCTGAATGCATGGCTTTTAAAGATCAATAAATGTCTATCAGAATGCTAGCTGACAAACTTGAACGGTAGAATATATTAAGCATTTTTCAGGGGTAACCACATTTTTTTCAGATGATGTTTAGACAATTCTTACAAGAGCTTTTCCAAACTTGGTACCCTCCAAATATAAAAGCCTCCATCAAGGTGATCTGGATTTCTGGTTACTTCATGGATTTAGCTACAGTCCATAATTTTCATGGAAGTAATACAGAAGTTTGCCACTACCTTCTTTTGTCACCTTCCCAGTATAGCATACATTCGATTCTGTTTTGCTTTGAAGCCCAAACAAGGCTGGCCATCTGCTGCCATTTGCTGAGACACCCTCCAGAGAGAATATACAACAACTTCTATGATCCCATATTTTTACTACAGATATTATTGGAGTTGAAGTTCAACACAACTAGAGGCTCCAGGCTGGAGAAGGCTATTCAGCTGTATGTGATTATCTCACTGAATAGAAAGTGCAACTTCAAAGTCTAAGCCAGATATTAGTTCCTCCTACTGCTTACTCAGTTCATTCAATTGCAGAAAGCAATTGCTCAAGTTGCTAAGTGCAGAGATTAAAGATTAGGAAGGGAAAAATGAGATTAAAGGAACTTCCCTAGAAGAATTTTTAACAAAAGAAATCTTGTTTTCACTGGCTTGCCACTGCTAACATTTAGCCTCATTGTTGGAGATGCTTAAACAACCTTCGGCAAATTTGTTCTGTGGCAGAACAGAAGCCATTAGATTACCAAATAGAACAGAAGCAAAAATTCTGAAATGACATTTGAAGAAGCATTTGGGAGAATTTCTGGCAAAGAACAACCAGAAACAGCATGGAAATAATGATCAGTAGTGTAACATAAATAGCATATCCTGATATAATTAATTACTATGTAGCTGACTGATATTTTGCAGGAAAGCTGCTTTACAGTACTTATCAATTTGTACCTATACCCTTAAAGGACACACTCATAAATAAATAATACATATTTCCATGTCCAGGAAATTTCTCTAGCACGTCTGTTGAATTTCTGTAATGCTTCCCATCATGCAAAATAGGAATGGGTGTATATCTAATTTAGCATGGCCCTGAAATGTTTCCTCCCAGATGGCTTAACAGAACCTTTTTCACTAATGTTAATACAGTAGTTATTTGTTACAATACGTCTTGTTTGCTGCTCCCTTGGCATCATTTTTACCTCCTTAGCTTTATTTATCTTCACACAGTTTAAGCCAGTCAGGCACTAATAAGCTAGTCATATCTGATTTTGTGATCATATTCCCAAAGCAGTTGAGAGTAGAGATGATGCTTCCTAGTCTCAGTCTGGAGAAGTATATAACCATTCAGATTTGTCCATATCATAGTGCCTTCAGTCAATATGAGGACATTTCCTGATTTCATTCTGAATAGCTAAACACTTTTGCTGCTCTACAGCTACTTCTGCCCCAATGAAATCCATTTTCAGATCAGTCTCAGTCTTGTCAGATATAACTTGTTCCTCTTTTATAAAATCTTTTAAATACGGTCTATCTATAGAGGCAGACACTTAAAATTAACTTCTGAGTCCATTGTTCAAAAATATCCTTCAACGTGTCCAATGTTAAAATATTTTACTCCATTCTGTATTAGTAAGTCAAATTTAAGTGTTCTTCTCCTTTAACTGTAATCTTTCATTCTTTCTGGTTCCCTCTAGTGTCCTACCTTCAAAGTCTCATCCTATCATGAAAACTAATAGCAGAAGGATACAGTTATCAATGGCTTTCCCATTTACAGTTACTTGAAAGATTTAAAATGGATAAAAAGACTTATGGTATGGAGCAAAGTAAATCAGAATTTGAAATATTATTATGTCCTCATGATGAACATGTAATTGCTAAAATGTACAAACTTTTGGTAAAATTTGAAACAGAGGAAAAACAGGATAAAGAATGTATGATAAAGTGAGCTAAAAACTTTGGTTATAATAAACAAATGGATCTGTGGGAAAATATGTGGTCAAAAGGGTTGAAATTTACATTGTGTTATGAACTCAAAGAGAATTTTTATAAAATGATGTATCATTGGTACATGACACCAGAGAAATTATCTAGAATGTATAAAGGCACTTCAAATGTATGTTGGAAATGTGAATAGCATGAAGGGACATTTATCATGCTTGGTGGATGTGAAAAAAGGAAAAGAAAATTGGATTCAAATACATACTTTGATACAGAGAATTTTAAAGATTAATATTCAACTGAAACCAGATTTTTTCCTTTTAGGATTAATGGACAAACAATTAGAAAAAGCCATGGAAGATTATTTCAATATATGATTACTGCATTGAAATTACTATATGCACAGAGATGGAAAGATTTGACACTACCCACTATGGGAGAATGGTTGGTAAAGTTGATAGATTTTGCTAAAATGGATTAATTGACTTCTTTGATTAGAGAAAAGACACTGTCTACATTTATTGGTGTCTGGAAGCCTCTTATGGACTTTTTGCACAAGGTTTTGACAATTAGACAGGATAGGTTATGGAAAGAAGGGTAATATGATGCACTGTTAGAGAGAGAGGTTAAAATATATTTGTACTTATAACTGCTGTGAACAATATCAGAAGCCACTGCTTTATATCTTCTTTTTTTCTCTTTTCTATTTTTTCTTAACTTTTTTCTTTCCACACACTCTTTGATTTTTCTTTGATTTCTTTCTTTTTTCTTCTTCTTTCTTACTTTATATTAGTTTGTGTTAGTTTTTATCTTCTTGTTTAAAATCCTTAATAAAATTATATTTTTCTTTAAAAAAATCTGTGGTCCATACTATAACTGGGTTATTTGCAGGACCTCCTTTCTCCAATAGCCTTTACCTACCCATTAGATCCAATAGAAGAGGGATGCTCCAGGTCCTGTACATGATGGAATGTCATTGGGCGGGACCCGGGAGAAGGCCTTTTCTGTTGCAGCACCTGCCCTCTGGAACATCCTCCCACCCGAGATCCAGCTATTGCTAGCATTCCGGAAAGCCTTAAAAACGTGGTAGTGTTCCCAGGCATGGAGGTTGGAAGATTAAGGGGCCTATGAGGTGAGTGTTATTGTAGTGCTTGTGGTTGTCCTTGTGGCCATTCTGTGTGCATTCTGTGCTTTGTTGTTGTTGTTGTTGTTATTATTGGCTGTTCTTGTTCTTGTTCTTGGTTTGTTTCTATGGAGTTTTAATTTTGTTAGCCGCCCAGAGTTGCTAACAAAACAAAACAAATTACATGCATATTATCAAGGACAAATTTTTGTTTGATTTTTTTCCTCTTCCCCTCCTGGTTGTACTCTGTAGTGTACCTAGGATGATGTCCAAAAGGCAAGATTTTTTTTAAAAAATCCTAACTTTAAAACTAGAATGCAAGTATGAATAAACTCCTTCTTCTCTTTCCCAAGCTTTCCCAGTAGGAGGCTACTGAAACAATGTCTTCCATTTTGAAAAGTTGCCAACTTTAAAATGAGCACTGTAGGACTTTTCAGGAAAATTGTGTGAACACTGTAGGACTTGTGGAATTACTGTTACTTCATAGGAGCTCTTCTTCCGTATTAAAATACTGATAAAGAAAGAAAGAAGTCATTTAGTTAGTTGACACAATCCCTTGTTTGTTTCTCCCTTTTTTTTCCCTTAAACAAAATTGTAAAAACAAGGGGATGCTGATTCACGTACCCAGTTGGAGCCTTTTTAAAAGTCAAAGGTCTGGGGCAGAATGTTCAGCCGAAGGGACTACTTACTTCCCACTGCATGTTATACCCATGTCATGTTTTAATCTCCACTGTATGTTTTTGTCTCCATGACCCATGGAAACTGGAGTCTGTGTGTAAATCTTACATTCTGAAATAATTCTTAGGAATATATTTTCACAGATTGGTTTTATTGCCTTGAACGAAAAGAAGTTATTCCACTAATAATTTCAAATATTAAACCATATTTTGATTCCTAATGTGCCCCCTAAAATGCCCTAGCACTAAATTGTGCATTTGCACATGTGGTATGAAAATATTGTAAATACCAGGCAAGTCAATAAAACCTATGGGACTTTCTTCTTGTGCTTTTTCATTCCCCAAATCATGCACACTTTTGTAAGTACCATGTATGAATTGATTACGGATGAGGTGGAAACAAGGTTTCCAACAAAAGAAAGTTACATCAATTCATACATGATGTTTTGTTCTCACCGTTGTCTTTTAGAGGATGTCATGACTTTTATTCAACCACAACTTTCCAAAAATTGCTGATATATATATGAAAGTTTAATCACTGAACTAGATCTAGATTTTATGGAAAGTGAAATGAGTAGATGATAGAGATAGATAGAAATAGCAACAAGCTGTAGAATCTGAGGAAATACCAGCCAAACTATTTAAAATCTTACAATATCAATTTATATTCCAATACTAAAAAAGGACATTCCTAAAAAATACTAAAACTATCAAAAAGTTGCACTTCTCTCTCATGCTAATAAAGTAATCTCATGATTTTGCAATCCAGATTTCAATAATACATGGAATGAAACTTGCTAGGTGCTCAAGCTGGATTCAGAAGAGACCTGAGACACCTGAGATCACCTTGTGAACATTAAATGGATAATGGAAAAGTAAGGGAGATGCAAAAAGACAACTTGTAAAAATGAAGGACAATTGAAAAAGAGGCCAACAGAAGACAAGGTGGTTAGATACTATCACTAAAGATACAAGCATGAGCTTATCAGAATTCAAAGGAGGAATTACTGACAGATAAAATCTGGAGAAGTGATGTCATGAAGTCGGAAGTGACTGAAGAAATGAACAACAAGCTAGCAATGGACTGTAAAACTCTGGATGACCAGTAAGTGGCAGCACTGAGATACAGAAAAATATAGCTTTTAGCTGCCATCTAGTTACCACCCAGAGTTGGGCAACCCAGATCTGGATAGCACTGGAAGGGGAAGAATTTACAGAGAAGTCTTCAACTGCCCACATACTGTAGCTATTAGGCTTGGAAATTGTATAAATACTGTAAGACCCTATAGCAGTACATAGGGATTGACAATTGGATGAGATTAATTTGCATGTTTCAGAATCTTATGAATGGAATTACTCCCTTTTTTCGCTCTTTGACAGAAAAATCCTAATCCTCTATACTGAACGTTATTCCAGAATAACTATGATTATTTAAAACCCCAAAATATATAGATGCTGAAAGAAACACTGTTTAGTTTAAGACATTATTATAATTAAGGTTCCAGTCCTCTATTTATCAGTCTGGGAGTTAATTTGAAATCAATGGAATTTATTGTTGAGGATTTTACTGTGAAGCTGTCACTTAAAAGATGCTCAGTAAGAAAGTAAAAATCCATTAAATATAATGAGACTTATTTAAGTTAAAGTAACTTTAAAACTTAAACTTTAAAAAGTAAGGTCACTTAAAAGTAACATGCACAGGGTTGTACTGTTAAATGTTCTTAAAAGAATTAAAATATTTTAAATATTAATAGCATATTGAAAATAAGCTATTATTACATGTTACATTTTAACCCGCTGTTTAAGGTGGGCAACAGGAGAAAGTTTATCATGGTCTTGAAGTCTAAACAAATCAGAACTCTGATAATTTTAGAACAATTTCGTACGAAGAATGTTCTAATATGATTGTGAGTGCTAATAAAATTAAAGTTAAAAATCTATAATAATACCAAACTATAATAATACCAAACTATTGCCCAGTCCTTATGTTATTTAACCTCAGCTAGCTTTATTACACTACACATCAGCACAGCAAGGACTTTTATTTTTTGATTAAAGATGTTTGCAGAATGAGAAGGAGAAATATTTATTCCATGGCAGGAACTGAATCACTGTAGTCTTCCATTTCAGAGTAAGGTACTGGATTGTATGAAAAGAACACATTTTGCAAGTCACAAGTAATACAGAAAAAGCACTCTGTTTACTTCATATAATTGAAGGAGTATGGATACACTTATTTCTATGATAAAGAGATCCATGTAACAGGTGGCTGATTATTGACTTTAATTCTGCCTAATGTTTTATGTAACTTGGCTTATTTTATTTTAAAGTTATGCATACATGCAAAACTCCTATATTTCATGATTTTTTTTTACTCCTTAATTTTGTCAGCCCCAGAACTAACTTAAAAGGACATTTGTCTTTCTTAAGCGTAGCTAGGTATAACACTCCCCACCTTATACTGTATTTGTGAAATAAAATAAATAGGATGATAAAATGTGTGGCAATAGGCTCATCCACCTGATATATCACTATAGATGTTGAAATCATACCTCTAAAAAGAGATGGAGGAGTAACCAATCTGACAAAAGATGAATGATAAAACTACACTATATAGCAAATCAGTGTGGTCTTTTTCCTCAAACTAGCATGCAGAGGTGGGCAACTTATGGCTCTTGGGCCACAAGTAATTCTTAGCCTCATTTCATGTGGTCCTTAATTGAATTTCAAAAGCAATTTGTGAAAGCAATCAGTTTAAGCCTCTGGCTGGAGCTGCAATTGTCATTGTGGAGAAAGATCGGTGTAGATATGTTTGAGGCAGAGCGAATGGAGGATGTCAGAAAGAGAAAATGCACCCCTCCCCCAGCCCTTTTCCTATAGGCATCCTTACTGCTTTCTTAAGGCCCACTCATTACTGATACAAGAGTACTGAATATCACTTATCTTAAGGTGAAATGGCCCTCAGCGTTAACAGTTTGCCAGCCCCAATTTAACATCAATTTAACATTAGCGGCCAATCTGGATAGCTTTTGAGGAGGTTTCAGTACATTAATATAATACAAAATAAAGCTATCAAGGTACGCTGCTCAGTTTCAGAAGGTACATGCCTCTGGATAGAGTTGCTAGGGAACATGAGTGAGAGGGTTGCATTAGACTCAGACTCCATCTAGTGTGCTGCTTATTGGCATCTGATTGATCAGAGTGGGAAGGAATGATGAGTTGATTAAGCAGAGTTCTTATGATTGGTCAATGACATCACGTATACTTCAGCTTTGGGATTTACTTTGGTTTGTTTGTTTGTTTGTTTTTACTAGAGCCTGAAACCCACCAATCAGAGCAAGAACAGATAGCCTTTTTTGTTATGGAGCTACAAGGATATTGTTGGAGGGGATGTGACCAAAAAACGTTAGACCTTTTCATCCTGAGGAGTTGAGGAAGGTTTAAGGGACAAAACTGGTTCCTTACACTTTGCAGAAGCTTAGGACACAAAGAAACCAGATTTTATAGGAGTTCCAAGTCAGAAAATTACTTCAATAGCCTGTATAAAAGTGACCACATGCAAAATGATAGTTGATCTCTGGCTGCCCAAAATCTGCAGCCAATAGAAGAGAATATATGTAGTTCAGGGTTGAACTGTGGAGTCCTTGGGGTTCTCTGAGCTTGGTTGTTTTCTTGCAGACTCCCAAGGACTTCACAAAACCTACAGCTTTCCTCCTTTTTGTTTATTTAAACTTTGGTTCTTAAAAGCTACTAAGGATGAAAAAATGGGGGGAAAGTCATGGTTGTTTATTGAACCACCCAAAAGAAATCCACAAGGCCTATAATTCTTCCATCACTGGCCAAGAAAACATAATAATACTTAATGGCACAAAAATAAAAGATGATAAATAAGTAAAAGCAGGCAGAAGAAGACGAATCCTGAGGGATTTGCATAATGTGGGCTTTGTGAGTCTCTTTAATTAGCCACTGACCACATTTTGTACCAAAAAATATCCAGCTTTTCTGAGTTTTGTATGCTATGCAAATAATGTGGAGTAATTCTCTTTGGTTGCAGACCATTCAGGTTAAATTCTAAATATATGGGAATAAGGCAATGACCTCCCCCCCACCTTGTACCTAACCACTGCACCTTCATGCCTCAGCAACTTATTTATTCTGCTGCATTATGTTGCTTTCATTCTGTTCTCAGTCCACAAGTAAGCCAGCTTTAAATTATCCAGTATTAAAGTAGCATCTTAGCTCTTATTAGACATACTATCCTTGCAAAGTCAGTGGAGAGATAGGGATAGAGATAATAGATAGATGATATTAGTGTAAGACCTGATTCTTGGACACAGAGATATTATATGGGGGTATTGAATTTTTCCAGGCAGTTGCTGGGAAAATGCAGTGATACTACTGCAACATGTGTAAACAATATGAATTTGTCATTGGAAATTGGACTGTGGAAGAACGGAAACCTTGGTCTGGCGTTTCAGGAGTGCACAGATAAGAGCTTTAGATTCACATTCTACTTCCCTCCCCTCATCATGGGCTAAGATTCCCTCTTTCTGATTGTTATTTGCATCAAACTATAATTGCTTTATTTAAATGGGACAACCATGAGTTGAGTTTGCTCACAGACAAGGGAGTAATTGGGCCAATTTGCAAACAGTGCTTTCCTGTAAAAGTCAGAGGATCGGCTACCTTAGCAGTGGATAGATATAGAAGACAGATGTAACAGTAAGACAGTTACTATCCACTCCTCATCCTGCAGACTCCAACTGGATTTACTCATTATCAGCATTTATCCCCAGCCAAATTTTCTCTATGGGTTAATTGGCCTTCACACAAAAGTGGTTTCCCCGCAGGACAAAAGCTGAACAGTAACAACTAAAAAATAGAAAAGGCTACATTTGAAGGTACAAATAAAATGAACAAGTGGTGGCCAAACCTAGGGGAAGGAAAAAAAAATACATTTTTCACCAGCCTAGGACTAAATCATTCATATACTTCAGCAAACAGGACTGACTCCTCTTTAGAAGCTGGAGGTACAGATAACAAGTGGCCAAGAGAACCCTCAATACTGGTATCAAACTGAAACCAATTGGCTCCAGGGGAGATGAGATCTCAAACAAAGCAAGAAATATACTTACAACAGATAATTGTTTTAAATGTCTCAGATTGCTAATGTCTCTCTTAAATCAGTCTGAGTGAATTATTCCTATAGGTGCATAAGTACCATAAAAGAAGTAAATCCAGGCAGAATAAAATAACACTAACAAATGTAGTGAAACAAGAGCCACAGGAGTTACTATCCTGAGGATGAGGACCTAGATTGAAATATAATATTGTCTAAAAAACCAATTTTTTAAGATTGTGCCTGTTGCTTTTAAACTCCTGGTTGAATCACAGCTCAATATCTTGCTCCAATACCTGGGAGGCAAATTCTGACACATTAAATTAGCTATAATATTGAGAAAAATCAGGCAACACCATAAAGTAATTGGATAATGTTTCATTACCCATCTAGGTAACATCATCAGTGCTAGTGAGTGTAGGGTTTGCTGCTTGTTAATATATAGTAGCTTACCCTGTCAGTTTTGGTGGAGATGTGGTTTCCTCCTTGATGGTACCTTGATTTGACTCACTACCTACTTTCAGTTTGATGGACAAATATACCAACAAATCAGAGGAACACCCATGGGATCACCACTCCCAGGTTTCATAGCAGAGACTGTAATGCAGCATCTAATCAGATAATGAAACATTTGCAAGCAAACAACTAAGCTCAGAGAGCATAAAGAACTCCACAGTTCAACCCTGACCTACATATATTCTTTTCTGTTATCCCAGTTCTTGCTCCAGAAGAAATGCTATAAAGACAATTTTGCAGTGTTTCTTTTGGAGCTGTGGGAAACTCCTACCCTGCCCACCTTCCCTCCCAGGTCTTGGGGTCTGTCCTCACCCTTCCAATGGCAAGGTGCTATGGCACCTTGCCTACATCCTTTGCATTTACTGTAAGCAGTGGCACAGTGGAGACTCTAATGAGGCAGTGCAAAACTACTTTGAGAGATGAGGACAGTGGCTGTACAAGAAGAACGTTCTGTGTAAACATCCTTCCAGGAAAACTGAACCACAATGCCATGAGAACGTTTACTAAACCACAGTTCCCAACAATCTCATTTTTAAACAACTCGTCAAATTTGAGGACTAGACATTTACTTTTTAAAAATTCATCTTTTTAACTTCCACAAACTGCTTGCAGCACAGATATGATTCAAGAATGATATGGCTGACATTCTAATTCCAGGCTTGAAGGAGGACAACATTTTGGGTGATTTCTCATGTCTTTTATAGCCATGCAAATAAATTGTTCCAAGTCAGTAATTTTGCTGAAGTGTAGGCTCTAGGTTAAAATCAAGGAAGCATTTTCTCCCACAGATTCTCTTTATTACACAATCATTTATTTTGTAGATTATGTCTTTTGTATTTTTAGAAGTGGAAGTTGCTAAGGCAACCAAAGTAGTTGAACATTATGTTTTGCTGAGAACAATATGTGTTTAAATGTTCACGGATTTTTCCATTGTTCAGTGAAATAGCAGGATTAGGCGACCAGAGGAGGCAATCTAGGCTGACCTTAAGAAAGAGAAAAGAAGAGAAAAGCAACCCTTCTCTGTAAGCTGACAGTCTCCCTGGCTAATCACAAGGCAAATTCACAGCCAACTTATGGCAGATATTGCACAGGATATTGAGAGCCAAATATGTTCATTTTTATTAAATTATCAGGTAAATAAAGCTTACATTATTAGTAAACCTGGAGCAAATTTGTTGCGTCGCTGCAAAGAGCAGGATTAGAACCAATAGGTGGAAATGACAGGAAAGTTGATGCCAACTTTGTAATGGCATGAGCTGTTGGACAATGGGACAGATTGCCTTAGAACAGTTCAGCTCCCAGAATTCCCCAACCAGCATGCTGACTGAGGAATTCTGGGAAGTCCACACATCTTAAAGTTGCTGAGGATGAGAAACAGTGCCTTAGAAGATAGTAAGCCCTCTTCCTCTAGATGTAATGGAGCACAGCTTAAGTGGCCATTAGACACTTAAAATAGTCCTGTTTGCTACAGCTTTAGTTAGCAGCTTTTTTGTTAGCATTTAACTGACTACTGCAAGAGGCAGTATACTTATTTTGTTTATTCATACATCCATTTATAGATTTTAGTTTATATCAGGATTTTTGGATCTAGCCCCAGGCATTCCTCCTTTAGGCCACCCATTTCTCTTGTACACATCCAGACAAGTTTGAATCTGCCCCTCAGCCCCAAAAGGTTGGCCACTATACAACAGAATCACCCAAGCTACGGCTATGCACACATGTTTTTAAAAAGCAAGATGAATTAAATATGAAGCATCAGTTGGAATGTAAGTGGAAACTTATTTTAAAACTAGAAGAGAAAAAAAGTAAAACACAGTCTCTTATCCCATTTGATAAATGAGATTTCTCACTCTTTGTAATTTCATCTACGTAACTATTAAATTGTTTGAGAAACAACTGTGGCTTTTGTGTGTACATATTTGTTTATAAGATAATGAAACATACCATCTGTCATTGAATACCAACTGCTACTAGTGATGCTCTCCCCACTGATGGAGAAAGATATGCAGCAACATAGTTTTGTATGCCCTTGAAATATTGAGCAAAGTAATTCAAAACATGCCTTGGTTCTAGAAAGCACTGGACAACTACTGTGTGCCAAAACTATGAAGAGTTAATCTCCCTTATATAGAGATAATGGTTAGGATTATGGTAGACATAACCATGGTGTTTCTGTTCATTCCTATGGCCTATGAAAAGGTGTGTACTATTGCCCAGAGGGCCTAGACAACATGGGAAATATAGCTTGCAATATATCCACCATCCTTATTTTGCTGCATACTTCTATGGCCCCACTGAGGAACATTGGGAATTGTAAGGATATTTCCCAGAATTCCTTATTGCCTTTGCATACTGCCAAATATATCTAGAATTCAACCTGATGTCCCAAAGATATCTGGAATTCAGCCTGGGACCATTTTCTAGAGAGCTATAATTTCTCATGAGAGATCTGCAGGCTGACTTCCATGACGTGCTTAACTTAATAAGAGGAACAGCATAATCCTACTAGTGATATCAGGAATATCAGAAGAATTTTGATAAAAGTTCTGTGGAGAGCATAGGATTGAGCTGGGAAAACAGCATATTTCTTTCCTTTTTTCTTTTCTTCTGATGATTTCCTTTCCAGTGAAACTAATGGAGGAGAAATTATGTTTGCTAGATGATAATGGTGATGGAGGACCTAGAGGGTTTTGGATTTTATTAATCTCTTGCCTTCTGCAACATATATATGATAGTTCTCCTAACCCACCCTCTTTTTGTTGCTACTGAGTTTTTACTTCCAATGCCTGAGTGCTAAAGGTCTCCAAAGTTTCCTTGGAGGATAAAAAAAGAATCTAAGATCAGATCTCTTGCTCTAAAGGTAGGCCAATACCTCCAGTAGCCCCTTCAACTCTTTGGAAGACCATAGGATTGCAGCTTCAATAAGGTAGAAAAAAATAAAATTGAATACATATCCATTTCCAAAGTACAACACTTAAATTACCAACTTACCTTTCTAAAGTTGAGTTGCATTGATTGAGCTAACAAAGTCCTGTTGTACAGAAATTATAATGTATATCCAGTGTACACAACCTGAAGCAGAGGATCACATTCACCTTCTCAAAGGTATCCCAAATCCTCTCCAAAAGGTGTCACTAAATTGACTTTTTAATGTAACAAAAGGGGCAAATACATAAGGACTAATCATATTCTTTGCATTTAATTTAATTTTAATTATTAAGTGGCATTTAGTTTTTGCTTTCGTCCTGCCTACTTTTGTCAGTAGAGTATCTGGAATGCTATTCAAAAGTTAAGTGTGGCTGAAATCCCAACAAAAGTTGTGCCTTTCTGTTCTACACTCTTGTGTCTACATAATTATAAACTTTAAGAGACATAACAGTGTCTCTTAAAAAGTAATGTACTTTATTTTATTTATTTCAAAGTCTGGCAAACCATTTCTGTTTCCTTTGAGCACCCTTCAGTTTGTTCTGCTGAGTGAGACCCTTTACTTCTACCTTCAATTGTTGCCCTGGGGATACCATTGTCTATATGTTATTTATCATCTTACCTTTATGGCATTTCCCAAGAAGTGTTTCCCTCTACGAGTGAGAATAAAAAGCCAAATAAACATGCATTCAGCTTCCAGCTAACCAAATTAACAAAATGTTCACCCACTTGCTACTATTTGACCTTTGAAATGTGAAGGGAACAGGCTAAAAATAAGGCAATCGCTGGAACCAATTTATGTTGGGGAAGGCAATGTTTACATGGCAGAATGAAAATACAGTGAAAATGTCAAATGCTTCCAGCTTTACAACAGAGGTTTGCTTTGTTATCTGCATCACAGTCTCTGGATATGAGATTCAGGACCAGTGATGAGAATAGAAAGAGGGATACTGCGTCAAACATAGAGGAATGATAACCAGATATTTAAAATCTCATTGAATAGCCTTGTCCAAAAAGCACTTCTTTGATTGTGGAAGTGTAATGATTTTTGTTCTGCTGTTGCTTATCAGAAAGACAACCTGGAGCTCAGTTGTCATAATGCTTTGTCAAAATTAAAGTACAACATAGGTCAAAATCATTACCATGCTTTTTAAAAGTGCAAACATTAGGGAGAAACTTACACAACAAAAACCATGAGGATGGAACCCAGAAATTTAGTGCAATCTACCAAACTATATTTAATATTCCCCATCCCTCACTCAAAGGGCAGAATAGCAAAAAAAGACATATATGGATAAAAACTTGTCAAGTCTTGCTTCAGCAGCAGCAGTTATGGATTCCTTTCTCCATGTAATGTACCAAGAGCTGCTATAGCTCAAACAAGGAGTGTTCCAGTTTGGATGTGGCTGTCCCTTATGGTAAAGCCCTGAACAGCTTGTTGCAACATATGTACAGATGGTTTAGCCTCCTCAAGCCCTGAATTGACTTTACCTATTCAGAGACAATAGGAGTATAAAAACACTTCTTATTCAAGTTAAGTTTTGGTTGATCATCAAGCCTCAGAGGTCCTTGCTCTCCTTTGATTCTGTTCTTCATCTTGACTTGCTTTTTCATCATGATTTTTTGCTTTACTTCTTGATGCTATCTCATGGTTTGTCATTTAGTGCTCACTTATACTTTGGTCTTGACTTGCTTCTTGCTCCTGATGTTTTGTTTGTAACATGTGGATCCTGCTTTCTGCCTTGTCCTTTGATGTTGACTTCACTTCAGCTCTTCAGATCTATCTGCTTGATTGTCCAAGATTCACTATAGCCTTGACTCTCTAAACAGTGGATGACAATATTTCTGTTGCTCTTGCTTATTGCTGTCATTCTATAGTAGGCTTTAGCATAGGCATACCAAAGCACACCCATAAATAACTGCATCGGTATGTTCTGAATCAGCTGTAGATTCCAAGTGGTCTTCAAGGGCAGCCCCATGTAGAGCACACTGTAGTAATCCATATGGGAGGTGACCAAAGGATGAATGACTGAGTAGGAATTCCTGATCTAGGAACAGGTGCAATTGGCACAAAACATAGATTTGTGCAAAGGTTCTCCTAGCCATAGCTGCATCTTCTCTTCAAGCAGAAGACTAGGAGGATTTCTAATTGTGCACCAGCTCTGTCTGGAGGAATGCTATCCCATTCAGAAGTGAAGATGGTAAGTCCCTATGCGCAGGGGTATACAGTATTATAAACATTTGGGGATATAAAGACCTGATTTTATCCATTCCACTTCAGTGTTTCAGGTACATAGTCAAAAGTTCATTCCATCAAATTACCGCATCAAAAAAGAAAATGTGCCTTTATTTTTGTGTTAACCTTTCCCTAACCTGTACATTTTATGCATATTTTCCCACAATTTATGCATTCTGTATAACCTAATCAATGCATATTAATACACAATTTTATACCTATTTTTATATGCAATTTTATTTTTATTTATTTATTTATATTTCAAATTTAGACACTGCCCATCTCACGAGGAAGTGACTCTGGGAGGTTAAATTTTGAGTTTAGAATTCACTTACAATATCTGGAGTAATGCAAATCTGAAGGAACAGCATATTAAAAATGCAAATCATTTAAGTTCACTTAAAATATATATTGAACACAGTGGTCTAACATCTCCAGTAGTGGTGGCATTTGCTAACTTAAAATTTTTGCACCAAATTCTTCAGGATCCCTTCTTCTCAATTGTGCACAGTGTTTTTTAGTCTTCAGTGTCCTGATATATCTACACTGGAACAAAAGTAAAGATAAAGCAGGAATATGTCACACATATAGATAGATCTGGGATCCTCTATGTTTTCTGGATTTGTGGAATCTTTGTACTGTAATTGTTTTACACTTATTTTAATGCATACAGTACAATTTATATGTGTTTCCTGTTTCCTATTTCAGAATGATAGGAAATATGCTGCTGATTTTTGGCAACTGTGCCTTTAAAATTTAGTGGTGCAGTCAGAATGAGCTCTAGATTAAACACACACACACACTCACTCACACACACACACACACACACACACACACACGAGGTTGAGAGTCATATAAGATGCTGGGGCCACAGGTTGCCACCCCAAGTTAGTTGAAGAATTTTAGGGCACCTTATAGAACAGTGTATTTGTTAGAATAATTTTAAAATGTTCTTCATTTCAAAAATAATTTCTTCCACAAGGGGACGCCTAGAGGAAGTATGAACCACCCCTGATTTCTAGAATATGTTCTATCTGTTAATCTGGACCTAAATTGCTGTTTTGTCAATTGTTTTATGAGTATTCTCTTGATATTTTTAACCCCAGTTAGTATGGCTGTTGATTGCCATTAAGGAGTAAGATTTTTCTTCATAGGTCAGGGATTGGCTTACTTGGAACTTTTAGCTTCTTGCCAATCATCTTTCTAATCCCTGAGAATGCCTTAGCTAAAGCTCGCCAATGTTTCTTCTATGTCTTATTGGCCCAATGGTGATTCTGCTGAAATGGTCTCTCTTGTAACTCTTTCCATAGCACCTCCCATATCACCACAATATTTGAACACAATGACCTTGAGCTGCTTTTCATAACCATTTGGGACATGGTGCCAAAAATAGTCCTGTACACCTGTCATGTTATTTTCTGGCTAAAAATGAAACTATGAAATAATGTCTAAACTGTATAGCAAAAGAGTGCATTCAAAGCATTCTTGAGGGAAAACAATGCATATCACGTTTTGGGTTGTGTGACAAGCAAAAAAAGAGCAGAAGAGGCTTAAACACATATTTACCTGTCAAATTCTGATTCTATGTTCTCAGTTTTTATCAGAAAAATCAGACAACTCTTGTTTTGATGAGAATGTTATTAATCATATCAAGGTCAAAAGTGAAAGTAACAGTAAATGTTTCATTATGAAAAGGAGATAGCTGAACACTACAGTGATTTTTCATTTAGAGTGGAACTAAGCTTACAAACATTTGAAAAGGCCTTAAAAGTTACGTTTGTGAGGTTTTGCTAACAAAGAAAAGCAAGGTGGAGCATATTATTTACTGAGAGAGCTGGAGCTTTTCCTCAATTTCATCTTCTGTGTCTTGATATTTGTGCAAGACAGAACAAGAGATGAGGCAGAAGGTAGCATTTTCTATTAAATCTTCTGCTTGGTCTTGAGTCCCAGCATGGAACCAGAGTATAAGAGATAGAGAGTTTAATCCTTCGTCCATGTCATGGTCCAGTATGAGTAGCTCCACCTCAGAGTTTGTTTGTTTGTTTGTTCCAGGAGGAAAGTTTTAATTGCCCCTACTGGAAACGCCAACTGCTGCCACCAGATTCTTCAGCTGATGTCACTGGAAATTGCATCTGACCTCAAGTGATGGTACTGGAATTTTTAACTGATGTACTAAAACCTAGCATACATCCGTTTCAGATATGAACTGCCCTAATGCAAAGGCCAAAAATTAAAGTTTATGCTCCCCACATATTCCCAATCTAGTTTCCTTCCCTATTTATTTGTTTAAAAATCTGAGTTACTGATCTTGGTTGTGCATTCCAGCTAAAAACTTGTCTTGTATAAGCATTAACTCAGCTGCATTATCCTGTGAGACAGCAAAATATGTTTTGGCTAATTCTCTGAGAACAAACAGCACATGGCAGGTTTCTCATATGAATCATATAATTCTGATTATGTGTTTTAAAAATTATTTCATTTATGGAAATAATTCATGGTATGTTGAGAAGTATAAGTCCCCCTCATTAGTCAAATTTCTCAGCTGCTGTAATGAACAAAATATTATACTGATGAATCACAAATGTTAAGAATGATATCTAGTAGATTGAGAACATAGCAAAATAGACAGTTGGTAAATATAGTTTAGCCCATTTTTTTACCTTATTGGGAGGCTGAAGCTTTGATACAAGGTTCATTATGGATGCTTAAGGATTAGAGTATTAGAAATCCATTCAGTGTGGCAAAGGATGGGAATTCTGGAAGCTGTAGTCCCAAAACATCTAGAAGAAACAATTTCTAAAAGAAACCTTTTTGATTCACATTAACAAGCAGGGTTGGGCAAAACTATTTATTCTGTAGAATAGAATAGAATAGAATAGAATAGAATAGAATAGAATAGAATAGAATAGAATAGAATAGAATAGAATAGAATAGAATAGAATAGAATATTCCTGAAATCTGGATCCAAGTGTTCTGAAAGAAAATGCCTGAACATTCTGTAACTGGAACACAGAGTTAGCAATGAACTATAGATAATTATTACTTTGAAATGACTAATATTTGTACAGATCTGGGATTCATATCTTTCTGGATTTTTGTATAGCTAGCCAGGGTCTGCATTACAAAATGTGTATTAATACTATTAATATTAATAGTATTATTAATGTTAATAAAGAATATTAATAATTCTATTGCTTTAAATCTCCCAGAGTCACTTCTATGGAGATGGGTGATGACAAATATGAAATATAAAATTAATAATTTCCCTCTTCAATCATGTTAAAACATTCAGTTTGATGGGAAAATTTGGAGGAGCTTCAAAGCTGCATCGAAGACTTGGAACATACAGATTATGCACCTCTGGAATAAGGCTTCAGAATGTCAAAATACTTCATTATACAGTTTTATGTATTTGCATTTTTTGGTATTTTTACATTGTATATTGTTTATATGTTATATTGCACCTTTTATTTGTCAGCAAAAGTCATGAAGTTATGGGTCTCCTTGAAATTTTAATCCCACAACAATCTGATTAGGTAGAGCTAAGACAAAGTGGTTAGCAAAGTGGTTAGCAAACTGAGTAACAATAGTTATCCTTCATATTGCAGGCAAAGAGAGTTGAGACAGACTGGTGTAATGGTATGTGGGAATGACCTTCAGAGTTGAGGGGAGGAGATGCTGCCTAGGGAACAATCAGATAAAAGGGGGAGGAGCCTGCAACTCAATAATGAGTGTAGAAAGAAACTTAGAAAGGAACCACTCTAACTATCAGGCTGTAAAAAGAGATTTGTACTTTCAGACTTGCAATATTCTATATGTACCCTTATAATAAAATAGAATTAGCTTATCTTGTCATGTTTCCTGTCTGGTCTACCTGGGAGGCTGACATCACTCTTGCAAGTCTGGAAGTACAAATCCCCTGACATCTCTGACTGAAATATGTTATGTGTCAGCAAACTTGTGGCTCCAATTTGTTCTGGCGGCTTCCAGTGGGACCATCCTGTTCCATCTGCTCTCTGACTTGTTCTCCTGCCCCCTCAATCCTCTTCTGGTTGTGAGGGAGACTGGAACCCCAGCTTCTGCAGCTTCTTTTTAATTAGGTGCTTGAGTGGTCATTGTAGACATATGAAGCCATGAAACTGGCTCAAGGTGTGAAATTGAAAGTCTAAGTTGAGTGAATCCTGCTCACAGGAGCCCTCCCCTCCCCTCCCCTCTTCTCCCCTCCCCTCCCCTCCTCCTTAGGCTAGTTTACAGTTCCCACACAGATTCCTTCAGCTTAATCCCTTCCTCAAAATCCAGCTTTTCAACATTTTTACAAAAAAATGTTATTAGAGCCAAAAAACAGCATAAAACAGAACAACATAGAAAGGGTATAAAAGTATAGAACTATAACATAAAAAGCAAAGGATAATACAATGTGGGGGAACAGGCACACAGGATCCATCATAGGGAATCCAGGCCTAAGTAAGAATGAGATTAAAATATGATTAACATTTATATTTTTACAATAAAATTCATACATATGAAGTAGTACAGATGTAGTACAGAAAGCAAATACATTTAATCATAAATACATAAACCATGTATAAAAGCAGTTCAGAAGGAGGCAAACACACAAGGAAATGATGAACAAAAACCAAGGAGGGGAATTATTTTGCTAACTTCTTGTGGGCACCAGCATCTTCCTGATTTTACATGCTGCCACACAGAATTTTGCCATATTGTATGTTATGGTGGGATTCAACAATACTTTTCCAGCAGATGCACAAATCCAGAAGACCGCTAGGTGGCTGCTAAAAATCTAACTCTTTGCTGATACCTAGTGATCAAAAGGTCAACTGATTAGCTGTTTCAAGAATTCTTTTTTTTAAAGTTCACTTGGTTGACAATATGACAAGAAATATAGAAGGAGGCTATAGAAATTAGAGAGAGGGAGAGGGAGAGAGAGAAAGAGAGAGAGAAGGAAGGAAGGAAGGAAGGAAGGAAGGAAGGAAGGAAGGAAGGAAGGAAGGAAGGAAGGAAGGAAGGAAAAAGGGGGGAAATGTAGAGCATAGAGCATAGAGCAGTCAGAGCATTGTTCATTCCAGTTGGAAGAAACTTTTCACATGATTAATGATATTGAGCAGGGCTAGAATTTCAGCCAAGGGAACCACCAATCACTGCCCTTAGAATACTATGTGTTGTATGAATAGCAGCACAGACCAGCCCCATTAAGGCTGCATTGTAGGGGCACCAAGATTTAGGGTGTCATGATTTTCTGCTGGTTCCAGGACAGGAGAGGAGTAGGGAAAGCAACCATAGGGATCCATCAGCTGAGGACAGAAGGGATATTTAAAGTAGTGAGGACTTCCTGATACATAACTCACTGGTTCATTAATCACTGCTTTGCACCAACTCACAAAATGTACCAGAACACATTAAGTTCTTACAGCAAAGGTTGTGCCAGATCTCTGCTTCTACATCAGAGTATGTCATCATAAAATATAGCAAGTAAGCTTGGGACATTTCTGTAGAATATTAACTTCTTTAAAGACATCCAACTGTATTTGTTTCAAAGTCTTTTTCCATCACAGTGGTCACTGAGCTAAAATACATTCAGTCATTTTTTCTTGAAGATAAGGTTCAGCAGACCTAGCTAATCACTTGTCAGTTCTGCACCATAGGAATGAAGATATGGGCAAAAAAACCAATATTATAACAACTGCAGTGTTACTGTTGCTAATATTATTAGTATAGCCCCAAAGCGGTCCTAAGAACATCACAAGAACCTTACCAGCTGAGGCCAAGAGCACAATTGTTTTAGAATCCCATATTACACAATAGCTATGTCACAGAACATGGAGATTCCACAATACCTGGCATTTATGTTATTTAAATCACTGCCAATGATTTAAGAAAGATAGCCTGATCCTCTGTGAATTTGTCTAATCCCCCTTTGAAACCATCTATGTTAATGCCACCACAATGCCAGCTGGCAGTGAATTCCATACTGCAATTATTCTCCAATAATTTGCTATAGTTTCACATGTGCCATACCCAAAAAGAGCAATTGTACAGTATCATATTCAACATTATTCTAGCCAAGCACCTCTTTTTCCTACACAACCATATGGCATTTGCCAGCACAATAAATGACCTGACTGGAGTATACAGATGGGCAACTCAAGGACTATATATACCTATCAGAGATTTCACATATGGCTGAGTACAGGTATCTACGCTGCTGCTTAAACCCCTGTATATACCACTGAAATGATTATGCTAGAAAAGCTGTGGAAGGAGTCATCTTTAATCATCTTCTTATTCATTCTTCTAAAATACAAACTGTAAAATAATAGGTTGTGTCTCAGTTTTTCCCTCTTTAACAAGTCTCTCCACTCCTCCAGCCCACACTGCATTTATGTTGGATCAGATTGCCCCCTGGGGACCAACTACCTCTCACAATGTAGAATTAGTACTGGAAGTGGTAGGATCCTTGCAGGAAGGGGGAACGTGGCTTTCCAAAAGAGGTAATGACATAATTGTAAAACTGTTTTGTTTAAAACATTTCTGGTGCAGAATACTGTATAAGTAGTCAATTCTTTTAACAATCCAGTATACAGCATTGTCCCCAGGGCCTTCTTGTTCTAGAGGGAAGGTGGTATAGCCAGGAGCATCAAACTACTAATGGAAACAGTAGAAAGAACTTTTGTTCTGTTACCTGGAAGTGGATGTGGGGATGGGGGGATAAATAAATGTGTTTGTAAGGGGGAGATCTGACTCACAATTCACAAAAGATGGCTCAGGGCCTTGACAGCTATGGCTGAGCCCAAAAACCTAAACAGAGTTGGACCTATTTAGTTCTTCAGTGGAATCAGAAAATCCCAGTGATGTAAGCTAGACTGGAAAAATCAAAAACCATCTCAGAGAAAAGCAAGGGGAAACTTTAATACTGCTGCCAAGAAAACTGTAGACAGGTCTATGATGTCACCAGATGTCTAGTTCATTCTGAAGGAGACTTGACTTCACTTATTCAAACTGTGCCAATCCCTCCCCATCACTTTTGGAGGCTTTAGCTAAATACATAAATGGAAAGAAATACCATGTCATGTTGACCATCACATTAATAGATAATAGAACAAGACCAGTGACAGAGGAATTTCCTTGCCATCTTGAATTTTACTTTGCTAATAGTACTAGAGAGATTTTGGAGTCTGACATATGGGTAGCAACTTTTCTGACTGTCTAGTACATTCCATCGGAGTGGGTGGGCTCCAGGTCCCCTCCATTAAATACTGCCATCTTGTGGGACCTAGGAAGCCTGCCTTTTCTGCTGTGACCCCTACCCTCTGGAACAGCATTCCCCCAGAAATAAGGATGGCACCCTCTCTCCTAGGGTTCCAGAAAGCTTTGAAAACCTGGCTTTGGTTCCAGGCCTGGGGTTCATGTTTGTTATTTGTTTAATGGCCCCTGTTTTCTTTTGTTGATTTTGTTGTTTATTAGAGTATTTTAGCCTGGGTTGTCTGTCTGATTTAATGTTTTTAGCGGTTTTTATGTTTCTTCTGTTTTTGTATGCTGCCCAGAGTCCACTGGAGTTGGTGGCCAATAAATTTAAATTAATACTAATGATTATAACTTTTATCCACATTGAAAACTTACCTCCCTGAATGGGCATTTGAGACAATTTAAAGTTGTGGCCATGCTAAGCTTTGACATGATCATACATTTTCCACATCTCTAATGCAATAATTGAAGTAGCGAACATGTTGAACTGGCAGAAACCCAGAGAATCAAGTAAGCCAAAGTAGGCCCAGGCAGCCCTCCAGCAGAATGCTTTGGAGTCAGATGTCAATGTGCTTTGAAGCTTTAAGGTGGAACAAGAGAAAAGGCTTCAGAAATTATTTGATGCATGAAGCACAACAGTCTAGTCTTCCAATTGAGCAGATAAGGGGGTAAACCTGTCTCTGTGCTAAGAATTAATGATCTATCTGTTTCATATTTTGTAGTATTTGCCTTTTTTTAGCACAAATGTACTAAATTTCTGATTTCTGAACTATTTGCATTTTTAAAAAGTATATATGTGACCATTCCTATGCATTTTCACACGTGCAACAATTTACACATTAAACCACATGCCATGCTATTCATTGTGTTATCGTATTTCTTCTTTTCCAATATTTTAAGAAAACGTCAAATATTTCAATAGTGTCATTATCTCCCCAGAGTATGTTACTATTGGGTGATGATAATAGTAGTAGTAGTAGTAGCAGCAATTATTGTAATTGTTATTGTCATTATTTTATATTATGATTATTATTTTAAGGAATATATTTCTCTAAGGTACATTTAATTTAATTTCCCATAACACTGCTTTTGTATGCTATTTTTATCTTCTTTTTTAAATCAGAAACATTCAGAGAAGTAGAAAAGCAAAAGAATAGCTTGTCCCAATTCACATACCAGCTCAGAGAATGCAACTGTATTATTTTGTGTTAAAATAGAAAAGAAATTAAATTTGCCTCCATCCTGCATCTAAATTACAGTACTTCAGACTATAGGTGAGATTTCACAAATAAGAAATATGCTCATTGGAAAAAAAAATCATATAGAAAAATAGCCTTTAAGGAAGGAAAAAAACACTCTAGAAGTTTTGTTTTCATCACCTGGTTTTCTATGTGCAGAGATTTATTTTTCTGTGTAAGAAATTCTGTTATCTAACCATTAAGTGATATGGCCTGGATACAGACGTCTTCTTATGCAAACAATCTGGTTTCTTTAGAAGTTAGAATTAACCTGAACTGGCACTCATTTGTTTTCAATTAAGATCAGAATTTTTAGCTAAAAGTACTGAAATTTAATAATAATCACAAAATAAGTTAACCAATTGTTAGTGTGGTTGAATGAGAAACAGCTGGCAGGTGATAGCGTTAGTGAAGCTATGATCTGTGAAAAAGCCAAGAAATTGCACAGTGATTTCCTACAAAAAAAACCCCCTCTACAAGCGCAACAAGTGAACAATTTAAAGCCAGCAGAGGCTGGTTTGGTAAATTCCGCAAGAGAAGTGGCATCCACAGTGTGACAAGACATGGTGAGGCTTCCAGTTCTGACAAGGCTGCTGCAGAAACCTATAAGAAAGAATTTGCGGAATTCATGAAGGCGGAAGGATACGTCGCTCAACAACTGTTCAACTGCGATGAAACAGGGCTCTTCTGGAGGGTTATGCAGTGCAGCAAAAAACAAGTGACATTAGACAGATTTTTCGCCAAAGCTGAGCCTGCAGCTAAGAGAAAAAGAAGAGAGAAAACCCCTGAAGGAGATCTCCCCAATGTCCTTTTGGAGGGGGACTCTCCCTCCAAACAATAACTGCCTCCCCACCCGCCTTCCTGTCCTCCACGCCAGAAGTCGCCTCAAGCAAGGTTAGCGTTCTCTCTCTTCATACTGTACTGTACTATACTTTGTTTCATATTTTTGTGGTTTTAAAAAAAATACATATAGTTCAGAACGGATTAACCGTATTTACATTGAACCTTATGGGAAAATTTGATTCGGTTGGCGACCAAAATCGGTTGGTGGCCACATTCGTAGGGGTCAGAACGGATTAACCGTATTTACATTGAACCTTATGGGAAAATTTGATTCGGTTCACGACCAATTCGGTTCACGACCAGAGTCATGGGACGAATTAAGTTCGTGAACCAAGGTACCACTGTAATTTGTTCCATTCTTCTTCAGGATAAATATAAATGTGCACTATTTTGATCTGTTTCATTTTCCTCTTTCTGTAACTAATTTCATGATGACTGATTTTATTGTGTAAATTTTGCATTTTTCTGTGCTCAGATCAAGAAGAATGCAATTTTAATTCCCACCAAACTATGAAACACACTGTTTGACAGTGAGCTAGTCAGTAACATTTTCTTAGCCTACTTCATGGGTTGTGAGAAGGAAGTAAAACAGCCCTAGGAGACAGCATGACTGAATGTGGATGGATAAGTCCATTTCTGACTGTATTGCTGGTCTGCATTATATTTTGCATGTGTTCATTCAGAACTGAAGTGCGTTCCATTTAAGCCATTTTTCTTTTAGAGATATGAACATTTATATTTTTATATATTTTTCCACAAAATTCACCTTTTCTGTTTATATTTATCCTAAATATTTTAACTTGAAACACACCATTTTAAATATATATTGTATACATTTCGAACCTATATATAGTAACATTTAGGGAAGTCCCAAACGTAGAGATGACTGCATTCTGATCTGTGCATTAATAGAAGAAATTCTGATAAATTTGCTTAAAAATGTACAGGAACAAAATTTCCCTAATTGTGATATAGAGGTGTCAGAAGAAAACAAAACTTACAGTATAGTGATATCTGCACTAATATATATTAGGATGGTGTCTACATTAGGTTTCATTTTATTTAAAAAAATCAGAAAGTTACTAGTATAACAGCTGGGCACCCACAGATTATAATGGACTATAATTCCCAGACAGGATATGTAATGACTATGCTTGCTTGGCAATTTGGGAAATGACAGCTCCAGTGCATCTGGTTGGTTGTGCTAAAATTGCCTGCTTTTGTATAAAACAAGCATCTGACTCACCTCAGTGGGTGAGGACAGCTCACAGAAGTAATGAAATTAAGTTAGGAGGATTGAATTTCCCCTTGTAAAGAATTTTTGCCTTGTGTAGCAGGAAACCAGACATGTCTATTACCTGCCTAACATTCAAGCCATCCCTGAGACACTGAATGTAGAGACATGAACATTTTATTCAAATCATTTTTTCTAGGTACATTTCTTCTGCTACCATGAAACAAAGATGCATAGAATCTTAAATTATTCTGACTTCTGACTTCTCATTTAGAGATTAACCTTCACTAAAATTATATGATTTTTTCTTAAGAGAATTTTTTAAAAATTTTTCTTTAAAATTTTTTTTTAAAAGAAAAATAGGATTTTTTCTTAAGAAAAAAAGTCTAGGTGGGGAAACATTAGAGGAAAGTGTGCTAAACGCTTTTCATGCATCCTCTTTCTTCATTCTTGTGAACCTGCAAAACACTTCTCCTTGTTGATGAAAGTGCAATCCTGCAGAGAGAAAAGATATTTCCATGGACTTGGACTGGAAAAATGGCAGGAATATATTGCACAATATATCTTTATTCAGCCTGAAACGTAGGAAACTCAACTCATAAGCAGAGTGAAACTGTACTGGGTAGCTCCATTGCAATGCATATGCTCATATCTCTCCCCTTGAAATCAATGGATATAATGCTAATGTCTGTAGCAGACCTTCGCAGGTCCATGCAGGCATTTTCCCACAAGCAAAACCCTATGCTCTCAAAATCTTTGCACTTGTGAAAGAATTTGTGCAGATAGCTGTGCATGCAATGGCTTCATTCTTGTGAACATTTACTTTATGAAAGGAAGATCACATTAGATATACCATACAAGGGGAAGCTAATCCACTAATGTAGTAAATCCTAGTATATTTCTATTTATATTACCAGAACCACTTCTAGTTTTGTATCTGCCTCTATAACTTAGGATGTGCATTTTCTATGAAAATGCACGCTTTCTTGGTAATACATAATCCTTTGTACTAGCTCAACTGCATTGGGGCTGGGCTCATGCACATTCTCATAAATTAGCATCTGGCTTCTGCCCTGATAGCATCATTGTTGAAAAGCAATTCTACCAATTTCCATCTTTCAAAATGAACATTATGTTCCCAAAAGCCAAATGAGGGATAAATTAGGAACGGGATGTATAATGTATTCTTTGCAATGACTGACTAAGACAATGATTAAGGGTTTTGTAAGAAAAGAGTTTTGGGGGAAGGGGAACTCTTCTCAGTACGATTGTTTCAGTACAATTGGTACAATCCTGCAGCAGTCACATGATGGAGTTACTGTAATGCATGTTCATATATTTTCTAGCTACTACCAGATCTCCCAAGAATACAAATACTGTACACAAAATATGCTAGCAGGTACATTCCAAAAGAAGTTTTTTTTTCCCTACTGAACTACCCCAGATGTTTCCATGATTTCATGCTGTCTTTCACGTCAGAAGGAGCACTTCTAGAAGACTGTTGATCATGCAGTGCAGAAGCTGAATGGAGTGTCAATGGAATGTGGTAGAATTTACTGAACATCACACAGAGGAAAATAAAGATGCGTTTCTTGATGGAACTTTTTATCACATGTGGTAGACATGTAAAAGAACTCAGAAGTATTGGAAAGACATACATAATATAATGAAGTTTAAATTTAAGCAAGAATGATTCCCATGCATACAATACATCATGCAGCATGGTCAATATAACCACCTACAGTATAACTTTTAAGGGGGGGCTGAATGCCAACAAATAGCACAAATTAGCATTGAAATAATACAATGTATCATAATTCACAATGTTACAATAAAAAAAAAGTGTTTCTCCAGTCCTAAGAACTGTATTAACTAATTTCAAGTCTCTTCTTCCTCTAAGATAAGACATACTGTAGATTCTGTAGCTGGCTCATGCATTTGTTTCATTACTGAAGTGATCTGAGTACAGTTTTTCTATATTTAAATTATATCAACTTGCTTGCATATGGCAGACATCTTATAGGAAACCACAGTAAAGGTATTGTTTCTTTTCTCTAGAGATTGCCTATTCTTGAGACGTTGTAGGAGGGGAGCCATATTAGCCTATGGTAGCAAAAAATCAGAAGGAGTCTAGTAGCACCTTAAAAGTTTATGCTTTTTAATAAAATGTGTTAATTGGAAAGGGTGTTACTAGACTCCTTCTGATTTCTCTGTCCTTGAGAGCGTGAAAATAAGCCTGTTGTAGCCTGGGAATCATTTAATTAATCAAGTACAGTGGTCAGTAGAAATTCTGTGATCACATAAAGTGACAGTACTGTAAATGTTTAGAAGCCTTGAAGTGTGCAATTTCCCAGAACTCAAATTCTGCTATTAATTTTTGAACTGCTTTCTTTAAAAAAATCTTTGCTGATATCAAAGGCTGAAACCCCTGTAATATTGACTATCCATGTACATTTACTTCTGGAAGTGATTTTAAAGTACATATGTGTAAAAAATAAATCAGAATGGTATATCCACATTAACCATTCTGGAGAGACACTTTGGAGAGCTATATGGGGATTTTTTTTCCTTCAATTTTTTTCTTTAACATGTCGAAAATAAGTGCCTAATTGGTATTTGTTCATTATTAGGATCTGTAAATTAAGACTCCTTCCACCCAGTTATCTTTTATCTTTGTTCACTCACTCCATTCAAGAGCTCATGTGTTCTAATACTTAAAAAAGAGATAAAAGGCAGAATAATCTAAACCTTACTATTTAGGACTTTGTACTTTTCTCCATTACATTCACAAATCTATTTCCTCTCCCCCTTTCTTCTTTGTTGAGTTGAAGTCCAAGTGATCCGTTCTATTAATTTAGACTCTGGGTGGATTGGGAGGGGAGGACTTGAATTTTGTAGTGTAATGTCATAATCTGGAAGGTCAAGAAAGAAATACTAGAATAGCAGAGAAAAATGTGATCAGGGAAGTCTCATTACAGTCATAAACTTTAGGTGGCCCTAGGCAATATTTTTGTTGATTTGGCACAACAAATGCTTATGTCGAGTATAAAATATTAAATATCATTATTATTAGAATGTGATACTAAAAACTAAAAGGAATCAGTATGTGAACTGTGTATTTTACAATAGAACACATTATTTCCCCAATAAACAAATTCTGATGAATTAATTAGCTCCTTATCATAATTTAGGAGAATGTTCTCCCCTCCCTCTTCCCATGTAACTACACAGTGGCATAAAGATATTAACAGATCAAATAAGTCCATTCTGCCCTTAATTTGCTCCAACATATCTGTGTCAAAACCTTCTGAAATACATGAAACAGTAACTGGGCTTCTCTGGGAAGTGCCCAGCAAATGGGCTCCACAAAATCTCATTCTCATGACTAGCCTGAGAATTAGTCTGTTTTCCCTTTGAACGTCAGTCAAATCCTGACCTCTGCTTTCTCCTTGTGAATCTGTGAAGAATTATTAAGAATGATTAGTTCAGAATTATCCTACAGCACTTTGCCAGGATAGTATGATCATTATGTCATGTCCTATGCTACTAGGTGATACTGTGTAAAATATACACAGTATCACCCAGCAGGAAAACATGAAGTTATGCGTATAGAAATGCTATGAATGCTAAAGATTTCTGAAAGATGCTTAAAATCTGATTTAAAAAATTGTAATATAGGGAAGAAATTTCTCAGAGAATGACTATCACCACTGGATATCAGGCAGGAAGAGACCTTCTTCCCTATGGGAAGACTTTGGTTGCTGCTGCCCCGTTAGACACATTTTCAGTCTTCTTCAGAGCAACGAGGTGGCCATGGAGACTGCCTATGGCGCTGTTGCTTAGTTGCATTGGCAACTAATAATTTAAAAATTTGTCATAATTTAAAGCAATATTTGCCATGGCTGCAGTCCAAATGTTGCTCAGTGCAGGAATCCAAATTAACACATTCTCAACAGATGGCTATACTTGTTGATACTTGTGGATAAGCAGTCCGATAATATTTGACAGAACTGTCCACCAACTGAAAGAAATTTTCCTCCACGAGAGACCTCCTGTAAATGTAATTGGAACCACTAGATTTCTCACTCCAAAGAATTAAATCATTATTTATATAGAGATTGCTTTAGCGCATGTTAGCAGGTAAGGATGATATGGAACTCTCTGTCAATATAGAAAACCACAAATGAACTGTGCATTTCCCCCTTGTTCAGGCAATGCAGGAAAATGAATTTGACATAGAAATATTTCTTCCACAGACATTTGGAGCATCTAAAAATGTACTTTTGATTCACTGTCTTCACAATCAACTAAAATTATTTTATTTCCCAGGCTCTGGATTTGTTTATGTTTTGTTCATGTAATACATTTAATGAATATTTGGAGAATGAAAGTTGTTAACAGCAGATGGAATATGCACAAAGAGTTCTGGATATTCTTTCAGCTGAACATTTGCAAGGTGGGACATGGATAATGGGCATTGTCCCATATATTGTCTATACAGTATTCACTCATCCTAATGACATGTTTTCCATATCAAACTCTTTTATTTGCTCCTCTAATAGTTGGAAAAAGTGGGATGGAGTGGATAATTCCACAAGATTTATTTCTTAAGTCATAGTTCTAAAATTTTACTGTGGGTTTTATTTTTTTTTTAGTTTCTGTTTCAAATGTAGTTCCTAACTTGTTTGTAAAGAAAGAAAATCCTCACATTCAGAGGTTCTTCGCACACATACAGTACAATGGGAAAGATACTGGGATTTTATGCCTAAGAAAGAGCAAGATCCTGCAGACTCATCCACATGAAGGCCCATTCTTCTTAGAGAAGCTGATTGGATTTTGCAGTTGAATTTTCCTTCAACATTGGTAATGGAAACAAGTCCTTCACCACCCTTGAGGTCTTTAAAAGAATTTAGGAGTCAGGGCAGAACTTTGCCCTCCAATATCTGGTTATTGTTCTCAGACCTCCAGTTCTTATTGGAGAAACAGCTGCGTTACTCTGCCTAAGCAGAATTGATTCTACTAAGCAACAACTGTTCACCATGGTAAGAGTATGAGATTATCTTTAAAACAGCTATTGTATGCACATACTTTCAGAGCCCAATGCGGCCCTGAGTGCAGAGGCCGTGAAGAGTTCTTAAATATAGTAATTTTAATACATTTAATTATTAAAAACATAATTGGAGAGTAATTATGCTAATTTTAATTTTAACATATTTTGCCTATCCTTCTCTCTCTCTCTCTCTCTCTCTCTCTCTCTCTCTCTTTCTTTCTTTCTTTCTTTCTTTCTTTCTTTCTTTCTTTCTTTCTTTCTTTCTTTCTTTCTTTCTTTCTTTCCCCTCTAGCACACTACTCACAAACCAATTGCAGCCCTCAGTCCATAAAAAGTTTAAAGTCCCCTTGCATTAAAAGTGTAGTTCCATATCCTAGACAGCTCAGTCTGATGTCCAGCCTAATTTTAGATTATTAAAATATACAGCCATAGACCAAACATACAGAAATTAAAAAATATATTACACTGCATCCAATTAAAAACAAAACAAAACTATTCATGCCTCCATAAGATATACCTAGAGAAACAATCAGGGCCAGAATCTTCTAATTGACATAGTGATGGTATAAAATTTGGCTACAGTTCTGGAGACTTCCCAGTCCTCATCATTTGGTAGATAGTGCATAACTGCCAGGACAGCAGTCTGAATAGTTTGTAATTAGAGGGGAAATTAACTCTGCCCTCCAAAAGTGATAGAGCATTTCAGAAGCACTTTAACTATTGCCTCAAATTCAAAGTCTGAGCAGATACACCACCAATCTTGGTAAGCAATGGCATTGTATCTGCCCAACAGTACCATTGAGGAGAAAACATTCAGAATATGCCAATGTGAAGGCCGTCCTAAGAAAGGGGACTAATAAATGATACAGGCATTGGGGAATTGTAAAAGGGGAGTTGGTGAGCTCATTGTAGCAGAGTTTAGAAGTGTTGGTTCTGTCTCTTGGTAAATCAAGATCTAAAATTCTCTACTTGAGCTGTTTCCAGGCTTCATCCAAGCTTAGCATGGATACAGGCTGGAGGGAGGGGGGAGGGGGGAGCCCACAATGAGCCAGGTCATCCATGGTTTGTTTCTTCCAAGAAGACTAGCATCTGTCTGTCAGAACTAGTCGGACTAGTGATTCACTTCCCCAAATTTGGTGCTCAATTTAGTATACATCTAAAAACAATGAACAGTATTGCTACTATAAAGCTTAACACATTTCTGCTTACTTCTGTTCTTTGCCTCAAAACATCACCACTAGAAACCCAAGTCAGTTTAGAATTTATATTTCAAAACATCCAGCACAAGCATAACTGTTTTTGTTTCTGTGTTGCAGCAACTCAGCACAAATAGAAATCTGTTTTGAACCTGGCAAAATCTAACCTGTTTCCCTGTCTAACACATCTGCACTATACTGCATTATAAGGCTTTCATACACAAAACTGAATGGCCTCATGATCACACTCAGATTTCCCCTTCCTTCCCTCCTTCTTTTGCTTTCTATCCATTTTAAAGTCTTTAGCTTGTGATTTTATGATATTTTACTGTTTCTAATAAAAGCACTGCATACAAAACTCTATTTTTGAAAAGCAACCTGCTAAGTCTTAGTTCAGAAAGATGACCCATATTTGGAAAAATGTGTTTTTTTTCTCTTCATTTTGAATCCTACTACATGAATCTTTCCTACTCTTAAGAACAAGCAAGTAATGGTGTTGACTCTACTTTTTGAAGGTTAATATAATTTTGACACGTTACTGCAGTAAGTCCACATTTGTAGCTATTGATATGATATTAAGAATGGAGGGAGGCAGGGCAAGGGACCTGCTATGAATTACCAAATTCTGGAGATTACAAAATTCTTTTGGTCATGATTTAATTTTTATTGCTGGAGTTAAGCAAGACATTCTCACTTTAATTTGTCCTCTTTCTATATACTGAGTAAGTCCCAAGGATCTTAATGAATCTAGATTGTGTTCACTGAAAGACTGGTTCAACATGAAGATAATGCTAGCAGAATAAGAATTCATACCATCAGAAAAGTAATTCTGTGACATAGTTACCACAAGTGAATCTCAAATGTGTTTCTCTATGTATAATCTAATCTGTATAGCTCCACTGTTTCTGTTTGGTCAAGTTAATTTTTCTGTTCCAGGGCTAATAGGTAACAATATTAACTCATCCATTCCTATGTAGCCAAATGCGTATTCTTAATTTAAATTCATTGTTTTGTTGTTTCATTTGTTGTTTTTCCTGTTTTCTTGTATTTGGCTTTCAATTTATTTAAACTTTGCCATAAGTGGTTTTAGGAATGAAGAATTGCGATGAAATTAAATGAGTGAATAAATAAATGTCCTATATATCAGGATGTCAGGAAATTGGAAATTCCAATTTTATATTGTGAATATTAATTTTTATTATTTGTATCTTCATTCATTATTTAGTATTATATTTTGAAATAATGAAACTACATAGTATTTTTTAAATATTAAAGGGTATCAGGATAAACAAGCAAAATTATATACATTTTAACAACAGAGATAGATGTTAGCCTTTTCAGACTCAGCAATGATGTGACAGATGTTTATGATACATGCTTATCCCAAGCACTTGAAAAAGTACTTTGGGAGTTCATTCAAATAGAAATGTGTATGTTTCACCAATGTGTACATTTCTGACATAAATGACTTTCCACATCCTAGAAAATTCTCTTCAGCCTTATTAAAAATATCATACTAAAATAAATAAATCCAACATTTGGCACTCTTGAATACTGCATTAAAAATACCTTATCCAACAAACACTAAATGCATGTTTCTGGTATAAATGCTGGCAACATTTGTTTATATCCACTTTCCCCTTTTTGGTTTTCATCCAAGTGAAACAAGTATTTTATAACATTGGGTCAGCATGCTAAACATTAGCAGGGTGCATGATATTAATTGTTTGGAAGGTTTTTTCCCAAGCCTAGAGGTAACACAGGAATGATTTGGGAAGATAGGGTGACAATGGGAAATGCAAGAGTTAATCTTTTCCTCCCCAGAAAATTTTCACCTTGATGTCTAAAGAATGCTTTCACATCACAAAGTCTCTATGGGGATCTTGACTGCTAAATTGGATGTCTTTAAACGTGTATTGTCCTTTCATGGAAGAGTAAGCTATCAATAGTTACTTGTCACAATGGCAATCCAATTCTAAGGCAGCATTAAGCCACTTGATACCAGTTACTGGGCAACATGTATGGAAAGGGACAAGGGCGCTTTTTCCTACCTGGGGTCTTCCCATAGGAATCTTGATGGCTATTATGCAAATAGGATGCTGAAGTAGGTGGGCCTCTAAATCCTAGATCCAGGCCTCCAAGAATCCTTCTTGCTTCTAACTGCATGGTCCCTGCATGGATTCTGTTGCTCATCCCAACTCAAATTGGTCAAGAGGAGCAGCACCAACACACACTGCACTCACTTTTAAGAGATTAAAAGAGAAAGTAGAAGTTATGACAGATACAAATGGGGAAATCATGTTAATGTAATATTTCACCCCTTATTCTAACACCATCCCAGGGCAGCCTCAAGGTTTGTAAAATGTGTTAGACTTTCTCACTCATTCCCTTAGAGTGAAGTCAGGTGAGGGTAGTGACTAGAAACAGAAGCAATAGAATCAGGACAGGATCAGCAGTGGGACAACAAATGTAATACCAGTATAGTTTTCTGCTGACTCACGTATTGTTGCAGATGTAAATAAAAAATATTAGCAGATTTATCTGAATGATTGATGAAGACAAAGATGACAAGAAGGAGGATTTAAAGCAGGAAATAGCAAAACACAAACACAGTGACCAGGATATGCAAAAGTATTCTGATAGCTCTTGTAAAAAGAAAGGATTGTGAGAGCAGCTTTACATATGTATGTTAGGATGGCTATAAGAGTGAGTATCCTTTTAGGAACATGAGTTGTGTGTGCCTTTTGTTTGCCACAAAATCTACCTCTTCCATTCCATAGAGGATATCCCTGGCTCACATGAATTGTGTGTCATATTTCATTTAAGTCTAAAGAAAAACCCTAAATATTGGTATCATTCCTGGCTCCAGCCTTTTGCTGCATCTATTGGACCTGATAAGATAATATTCACAAGTCAGAAAAGGCTTATATGCCTCTTTAGGAGAAGCCAAATAAACAGAAGCAGAATAGGGGGTTCTGGAAGAGTCTGCCACAGGCTTGAAAATTGACCACATGACTGGAAGGAATGTGTGTAATTACTGCACCAATTATTCACAACATGTTTGTGTCTAAAACCTTTCTTAAAATTAATTAATTAATTAATTAATGGATTTATAAGGCTGTCCAACTCAATAATATGATTTAGATGGCATACAGCCACAAAAACAAACTCTAAGCCAAAAACAGAATCACATTCTGTTAAAACATACACAACGTATAAATATGAATCTTAAATACAGAATATAAAATGGTGACCAGCACTATTACAGAACAACCAAAAGGGGACTCCACTCAACTGGCCCCACGTGCCCTTTTCACATGGCTTTCTTAAAGGCAAGCAATGTTAGGGTCTGTCATATATTAGAGTTCCCAACCAGACCTATTTACATTCTGTTGTGCAGATCTACTAGTCCAAGTAGTGAGTCACTCCAGGACCACAGCATTTGGCTTCCCTTGGAAGAATATCACTGGATGCTAATTAGGATTTTGTAATATTTTTGTCCTTTTAGCAAATATACAAGTCAAAATCTGTTCCTTCTGTACCAGATCCTTAAGGAGACAGCCAGCAAACAGATATGCTATAAAGTTCAAAAACTCCTGTCTCTGTGTTTTTCCATTTCTAAATGTAAACTGTACATCTATTGTCCTTTTCATATATAGACACTTAGCCCTCTCTGACTGGCAATTTGGAAAGGGAACCCAGATGAATTATATCCTCCAAATTTCATCTATCACTGGGGTGGGAAAAGTTTTGGCCCCCAAGGGAACCATGCCCCATTGATAGCCATCTTTATTTATTTATATGATTTATATTTATATGATTATATATGATTATTTATATGATTTATATATCTTCTAATCTTCATTCAACTACTTCCTCCACTTAATGTTTATCATAGGCTCTTCCTCACAGCTGCATTAACATGCATTCCTCCAGGCTTTGAGTCAGCAGAATTATGCTTTGTTGGCATAATTTGTGGTACCCTGACTGTTGAGCTTTATTCAGCCTTGGTGATGAGGCTGGTGACTGGTGCTGTCCATACAGTTTTAATGCAGGTCAAGTGATTGGTGGATCCTCTTGGCTGCCTTTCTTCTTCCAACCAGCATCATTTCATGGTGGCAAAAATAACCATGAATCACAGTCCTTGACAAGTAGAGGGATAAACTTGGGAAATTGTGAATGGGTGCCTGTTAATTTAATTTATTATTAATTTATTTTTAATAACTTTTTAATTTATGCATCTTTCAAATTATCCAAGCAATAGATCACCAGTGCAGAGATTTTCTGTGCCAGTGACCTGTCATTTGGGCTATTTATAGTGTAGTGATCTTCTGGAAGACCTCTAAACCCATTTCCAAATATATTCTGGCTAACAGGTCAATGGAGCAGAAGATGCATGGATGGTGAAATGGAGGGAGATCACCTAGTAATATCTCTCTCAATTCATCCTGTGCCTTTCCTCAGTTCAACTGAGCTGTCTGCCAGGCTATACCTGGCACAGGTTTCATGCACTTCCAGAAGAAAGCCATGTTCAGGAACAGTCTGACTGAGAGATCACTGGCATGATGGGACTGGGATTGCTGTCACTAAATGGTGCATGTGCAAGTGCAGGGAGGCTGGGGAAAGAGGGTGCGGGGGGTGTGCAAGTGAAGGGGGAAGGATGGTGTGGAGCAGGGGGTGAATATTTACCTCAGCAACTTGCAACTTTCCTTGCCAGCTTCTCATTGGCTTTGCTTGGGGGGAGCCAGCAGGGAAGGTTGCAAATGGTGATCACATGATCACGGGATGCTGCAACTAGTCATAAGTGCGAGCTGGTTGCCAGGCACCCAAATTTTGTTCATGTGCCCGTGGGGGTTCTCAGTGGCTGGAACTTTGAGTATCGGTCATAAGTCCCTTTGTTCAGCACTGTCGTAACTTTGAATGGTCACTGAACAAATGGTTGTAACTACAGGATTACCTGTAGAGCTAAGAGGCATGGGGTTTATTTAAATATGTATGAATGGATGCTTTATTTTCAGCAATAGCTGGACATTTTGTTTATTTATTATATAAGCCTGTTCAGCACAAACTCCACGTTCAATATAGCTAAAATCATTCCAGTAAGGTAGCAGTTACAGATTTAAGCACCTCAGGGAGGAAGAGTAATGAATAATAATAGCAACAATAATAATTCTGATGAGATCTTTTCTAGTCATTTACAGCTTTTGAACACCACAGTAATAAAAAATAACATTTTAACATATAAATATGACCCAGACATCATTTGAATAGATACAGAAGAAAGAAAGAAAGAAAGAAAGAAAGAAAGAAAGAAAGAAAGAAAGAAAGAAAGAAAGAAAGAAAGAAAGAAAGAAAGAAAGGAGGGAGGGAGGGAGGGAGGGAGGGAGGGAGGGAGGGAGGGAGGGAGGGGAGGGATGGGAAGTGCCTTGATGTCCCCTTTGAGCTTGAGAACCAGACCTAATAACCCTCCTCCCCTCCCCTCCATTGGTTCTGTACTCAGATCCAGTTAGGGGACTTCCACATGTATATTCTTCAGTAGATGAGCACAGCTGGGAGAGGGGATTCCTCTTGTGGTCTAGAAAGTGCATCTACCAGCTGTTCATGCAAGGTAGCTGGACTTAGTCCACATGGATAGTCCATTTTTTCTCCATTTATTCTTTCCCACTGATTTGTTGATATTCTGACAGAGCACCATGAGTCCAGCTCAGCAGCTCATATGAATACATTAGAATCAAGGAATGTATATTTTAATTAACTATATTTATCAAAACAGCTTTTATCAAATTGCAGAAAATCGCAACCTGACATTATTTCCCTGTGATTCCAAGAATTCCATTGTTCCACTGCTTATGGTAACATTGCTTTAAAACTGAAATGGCTTCTTTCTTCTCCCACTTCAGCTACTGTACAAACTTTTGTATTAAATTCCTTATGAATAGGTGCATCTGGGATTATAAATGATTTATAGTCCTAGGATATCCCAGTCCTGATTATGCAAAGGATTAGAGTGCTCATAAAATTCCACCTTAAAACTAATTAAATGTATCTGCAGCCAATTCTTTTGCTCAGAAATCTTGTCTAAACAGTGACACATAGCATTTGGAGCTAGTTGTTCCACATCTGGAATCCAAATGTTAGACATGGTTATAAAAAAGCCAGCACAACAACGCCAGTTGGGCGTTTTACAGCCAGAAGCTCGAGCAACATGGACCTTGTTCTTCTCTGTATGTCCCTGCCACTATTCACAGTGGCATGGGGCCAATATGGGGACTTTTACCATTCCTATGATGACTACAGGAGTACTGATGACTGGGTTAATGTGTACCGGCAGGGTTTCAGCTTCCAGTGCCCTCATGGGCAAGTGATAGTGGCTGTGAGGAGCACATTCAGCAAGAAGGAAGGGTCTGATAGATTGTGGAACTATGCCTGCATGCCTACCCCAGATACTCTTGGGCAGCCTACTGAATGTTGGTGGGAAGATATCAACAGAGCTGGACTGCAATGGTAGGTCACCAAGTTTAAACTCAGACTTGTCATGTATTGTCAGGCTGATGCAATGGTTCATAATAACAAAACAGATAATGAACGTAGAATTGCATGTTAACACCATAATAATTTATTAAGTTAGTATCATCAGCCTAGTGTATTGTAGTAATGATACCACTATTCATTTCTATGGACGAAGCAATTGTAACATTTTCCTTTTCTTTTGAGGGAAAGGAAGAAAATTTATTGCATTAATTTTTAATTAAATTAACTAATTATTAGTTCCTTAATTTATTGCATTTATCCTACAAGTTTTCTCAGCTTTCTGAGAAACTACATTAATGACAGACAGTTGTGTTGTTATGGTTATTGTTTTTTGTAGAGAGAAGAAAAAGTGCTTGTCACGTAGACATTCACTTGTTTTGTTCCATTATTGGCTCTAGCCAAACAAATTTCTTGAAGCACCAGGAGAACTTGTGAAATTAAAAAAAAAAAAAAACCAAAGAAAAACATTATGGCAGAATAAAAATAAGTCTATGCACATATATATAAGCAATAATAGCTTTAATTATTTCACAGTTAACTCTCTGCAACAAATATCGTTCTTAAGGCATTTTAAGGAATGGCCTACTGCAGACTGAGTTTCAAAACATGGGCATAGCTGATATTACTGGGGCTGAATCACAGTTCTGGTTCATGTCTTGTTTTCACATTAAAGACAAAGATAATTGAGCATAACAAATGCTCAATTATTTAATTGACAGTTAATGAAGTGCAGTCCGAGATTTTAAGTCACCATTCACATTTGACTGCCATGAAAAATTGTCTAGATGCCAAGATAATCTTCTGAACAAAGATGTCCATTCAATTAAACATATACGTGTTACTATTAAGTATTTCCCTTATTCCCCAGTGCCATCATTTAAAAAAAAAAATTTGAAGAAAAAAAGAAATAAAAATTTAAGAACGTGTTTGCAAGGTTCAGATCCCAGGGATCTGGAAGTAAATTCTATTATTAATGTGGAAAATATTTAAGAGAACATTGCAAGAATCATCTGGCTGTTACAAAAAGAAGCTCTGAGTGAAAACTGCTGTTTTTGCAGAATGGAATTATCTATTTATTTATTTGTTTGTTTGATTGATTAATATCCTGCCTTTATTTTGTATAACCCCAGATGGTGTATGTAATGCTCTTGCCTCCTATTCTCCTCATAACAACAACCCTGTGAGGTAGATTGGGCTGAGAGAGATAGTGGCTGGCCCAGAGTCACCCAGCTGACTTCTGTGGTAAAACTCAAGGTTTACTGGTTTCTTGTGAAGCACCTTAACCATTGCCTGATATGGTATTTTAAATATTGTTTTAAAAATGTTTTTTATTTAATCAGGATTATTCCCCCTCCCCTCCGCATACCCTAACCAATGTAGAACGCAAGAACATAATGAGATATGTGCTGAACCACCCATCATCTTATCCAGTCCAGCCTTCTATTTCAAGATTCACATGAGTTGCATATAAATATAACATGAAAGAAGTAGCATTGGAATAGGAGGAAGATTATGTTTCATGTCTAGGCTTCATAAGAGCATGATAAGATGCCACAGGAATTACACAAGACATGAGGGCAAGACCTCCGTTCAACTCAAGACTTGGCACATGAATAAGAAATTGTTTCCTATTTACAATTAAAATGTGGTGTCTCTTTCATGACAGTAAAGGAATACAATCTGTTCCTTTTCTTAACCCTTTCATGATAAATAAAACCAATTTAATCTTCCATCTGTTTAATGTGTTTTGAATTTAACTGCTAACCAGTTCTACTCTTAGCTGTTATTACAGCATTTTAGAAAAAAATTGTTGCATTCGGTACTATTGAAATCAATGAGCTGATGAATTAAAATCACTCAATCAAGTCCCATTCATTTCAATGGGATTTAGCTATGACTAACTTAGGCCAGGTCTGCCCTTTCTGCTTGCCCAATTACTAATACAGGCCACCCATGCAGGAATGGACAACATTTTCCTCCACTCACTCCCAGCCTACTGTAAATGGACCACTTGCCCATGTTTTTAATGCCCATCTTAATCTGAATGGTATTCATACAGGCTAGAAACAATTTGCTTAAATAAAAAATATTAATAAAGCTGCCGATGTTCAGACAATATAATCTGTCATTTTATTAGTTTTATAAATTGTACCTTATTTTGGAGCTTGTTACCTGGCAAGGCTATCCCACTGATGCTCTTTGGAAACTGGTATCAAAAGATCTGCCATCTTGAATACTGAATGCAATAGCCATCCTGTCTAGTAACTCTGTGACAGCTTTATCTTCCATGTATTTTTCTAATCCTGTTTTAAAGCCACTCACGGTAGCCTTTATTACTGTTTTTGGCTGGCAAACTCCACAGTTTGGTTATGTACTATGTACTTTATATGTCTTTTATATGTCCTGAATCTTGCTACATTCCACTTCATTAGATAACCCTGGATTCTAGTTTTGCTAAAGAGGAAGAAAAACTCACTGATTTCTCCCCTTTTTCTGTCCTTTTCCTAAATAGCCATAGATCTTGTAACCTTCATCATGAGAAAATTGTTCCAGTCCCTTGATCATTTCAGATTACCATTCAGTCATCTTTTCCAGCATTGTAATATTCTTTTTTGAGGTAGTACACAAAACTGCATGCAATGTTCAAAGTATGTTCAGACAGTCAGTTTGATCAGATGAGCTGAGGTTCTCCATGAGCTATTTTAACAGCATCCAGCTATTTAATAGCACTATGTAAGGCGTATGCCAAGATGATTCTTAAATGATTCTTAAAATATCTGGCATTTTTATCCACCTATCGAGTCCTTCCCAAGGACCTGGGATAGGCAGATATTGTTGTTTGATGGTATTAGAGGTTTCGTTGCAGGATATAAGCTTTTCCTGGGAAAGCTGCCTTTTGCAATTGACTGATGGTGATTTTGTCAATGCCGATGGTGTTCAAGTGGTGCTCCAGATGTTTTGGGATTGCACCTAAGGCACCTATAATCATCCTAAGGTGCCTATAACTTCTTCTTCTTCTTCTTCTTCTTCTTCTTCTTCTTCTTCTTCTTCTTCTTCTTCTTCTTCTTCTTCTTATTATTATTATTATTATTATTATTATTATTATTATTATTATTTAAATTTATATTGCCCTCAACTCCCAATGACTCTGAGTGTTCAATTATATCCATCTGACATATTCCAGGCTCTATTTTGTCACTTGGTATGTTTTCAAATTTGCCCCTTAGTTCATTCTCCTGACAGTCTTTTAGAAGACAATACCTATTCAAGGTCATACCTATTCAAGTACCATGTTCAGTAATTCTGATAGGAAGCTGTACAGTAGCCTTCTCCAGCCTGGCACCCTCTAGATGTCTTGGCTTTGAGAAATTCCAGCCAACATTTAGTGCACCATGTTCTCCTGGCTGGAGGAACATGGCGCACATGCCTCTGTGTGGGAAGGCTGTTTATATAAATATGATATCTTTCCCTCAACTCTAGCATAATTGGAAACATGCAGATGTATATTGGAAGGGAAGAACTTTCAGGAGTATTTGCTTGACTGATATTTGACTATCTTACCAAATCTTTAATTTGGTACATTAGAAAGACCGTTGTGGCAACATAGTCAAAAACATGTGGCATAAATTATTTCTGTGGTTGTTTCTAGAATGTTCATTATCATCAGCGGTGTAATGCATTTTAAAGTACAATTACTCATCAGGATGGGTGGCCTTTGGCCATCCACCCTACTTATTGCATTAGATGTATGAAGGAGTGTTTGTTTTTGGGGCACCAGGAGTTTCGGTTAGTGGTTTTATTGTTCTTTGAAGTTTTGTGAGCTGCTCAGAATTATGGTACATACGATGGGTGCCATATACTGTAAGTCTTTTAAATAAACAAATAAAATTCTATTATTTGTATTCAGAGCTAAAATACTGGTTAAAAATTCTGACAGGAGGCTTTTATGGGCCTTCTGGAAGATCGTGAAGACCTGGCTTTTTCCCCAGGCATGGGGCCAGGCTGTTAATGGAGCTAGAGCATTTGTGGGGGTGTGTGACATGAAATGTTTTACAGGGGACTTGCCCTGGTTTTTAATTGATCTGGATTATGTATTATGTCTTTATCTTTGCCATCCAGAGTTCCACTGGCTAGATGGGCAGCCATATATATTTGTTCAACGAATAAATAAACCACAGACATAAACATCAAATTATCACTAATAAATCTCACATGACTGCAGTCCGAGGCATGCAAAATCTAGTGTACTGAGTTCCATGTTTCAGTGTTTCAACTGCAGATCAGATTTTAATCTACCTAATTAGGAAGGGATTCCACTTCAGCCTTCCAATTTGATTAAAAGGTTCTCCTTCCTCTGGAGTAGATTTGAGGGCTGCAAAGGAAAGGAGAATGTTCATCCTAGATTCTTACCCGTGCAATATAGGATACCGCCCACAAGCTCTGATGTGGGATACAGTACTCCTCTCAGGCTCCACAGGCAGCTGAAATGCAAGACAGAGCTTTCTACTTTAAGTGCTATCTTGCACAGAGTGTTAGTATGGAATAGGAACTCCAACAAAGAAAAAGAGAGAAGCATCTAGCCTTTACTGTGGGAATATGCAAAAAGGACAGCTTACGGTGCTTCTACAGCAGAATATTTTTACCTGTTTTATTTTTGTGGCGGGGGGGGGAACACAATTTAAAGCCCATTAAACTATTTTACTCCTTAAGAATCCTTAGAAACCTCAACATTTGGGCTTCTAACTGGACCCACTTTGAGAGTACAAAGCCCGGTGTGGACCTCTTGCTGATGGAGGTTTTGCACCTCTGTGGCACTCCATTATTTGCCTCATTCTTTGACTTCCTCTATAACAATCTGTCAGATATCATAGTAAAACCTGAAAATCTTGTTATCACTCCAATCACTTATCAGACCAAGGAAGTCCTGTCTGGTATGCATTGGCAGATAACACCACTCCTCTTAGTCCACCTTCCCCACCCACCTCAGAAGTCCAAAATTAAGTCCCTCATTACTTACTTGCCATACAGTACTTATATGAGGAAGTTAGAATCCAGTTTAGTCATAAATTTCTACATTCCTGGATACCATAACATTGAAATGTAAAATGCCATAATAAGAAACAATCTCACCCAAGAAGCTCTCAGCACTTCAGGTTAAATGTAAATATTATCTAAATACAAAATATTTTCACATCTATTATCAATAGTATTTATGTTTGGAGAAGGTGCAGAAAACAAAGAGGAAAAAAAAGGAAGAAAGAGAAAAGAAAAAAAATCTTTTTATTCCTCTAGTTTTTCCAGTTTGTATTACTTTTTATTGTTGTAATTATAATTCTTAATAAAATTACTATTAAAAATAGTATTTATGCATGCATATGTCTTCGGGCTTTGCTTATAAAGACTGACATTGATTTGGTGCCAAGGCTTCTAAGAGATGGGATTGACAGTTTCTTTGATGAAGGAAGACCTGGATGAGTGTATTTAAAAGGAAAAAGGAAAAACAATTAAATGCATGCCATACATATGTAACACGTATCATTACAGTTAGGAAACAAAGAGGTAAATTTCTCCACATCTGCACAGATATAAGATATCAGTGATGCTTAGCCTAGGAAGCATAAAGGTTAATAAACTCATCATACTAAATTCCAAGGCCTCAGCAAGGGATACAAAACCTTGTACTGTAGGCTAAGAAAGTACCTAGGACTTCCAATGGTTCATAAAGGATTGATAGATTGATTGATTTCAGAGGCCTGTTCTGTCTCCATTATATCATCCTTTCCCTATAGCTGAGTCACAGAGAGAAGTTTATTTTTTGCCCTGCAAAGCTGCTTAATTAGAGATGCTAGTAGAACACAAACATTTCTATTGTGTCCCCTTTAATTTTTTTTAAAAAATCATAGAACCCTCAGAAGCTGCCTTACTCTGAGTCAGATCTTTGAGCCATCAATTCCAACATTATCAGCCTTGAAGGGCAACAGCTGTCCAGGATTTCAGGCCAGGATTCTTTCTGCCTTCCTGGAGATTTCAAGGCCTGGATCTGGAGCCTTCAAAACAGAAAGTCTATGTTATACAGTCCCTTTCCCATTACTGGAGATAATCTCATGAGATTTTATGCTCTTGTGAAAATCCACCAGTTTTAGAAACTATGTAATTTGGGGGATCCTGTGGATGCCCTGGCATTTGGTAGGTGCTGTGTTGCCAGCCTCTGCTTTAAGATATGGTAGCACCCTTCATAAAATTATTAAATGAGGCAATTTGATCCAGAGTGTAGTCCAAAAGTTATGTTCAAATGCAACCATTTGTCTAAGCCATTTCTTACTTTTGCTGCTGGTAAGATGAAAAGCAAACATAAAGAAGGACTGGTTAATGCAAATGAAAGCATAAGAGGTAATGTTTTTAGGGATATCTCTGGTTTGTGTCCTAAATCAATCAATCAGTCAGTCAGTCAGTCAATCAACAAACTGAAACAGAAGGATGGATTAGAAGTTTTAACCTAGCCATACAGCATTTCTCTCCAACTTCTATCTTTATATCACTTTGAAGATAATAGCTTCCTTGGTAAGTAATAAATCAAGTCACTAATTTGAAGTTTTATTTTATGGAAATGTTACATAAAATAAAACTTCATATCATAAATGAAGTTTTATTTTATTTCTGACATATCAAAAATAAGCATATCAGTTCTGGGAAAGGAAAAGCAAATAAACTAATCTACTTCAAAGAATAACATGGGCTTTGATAATAACAAATGAATAAACAATGCTTGTTTATCCACTCTGTTTTAAAGGACAGAGTACAGGATCTCTGCTTCTGTGTAACAGTTCCAGTATCCTTGAATTAAAATAGCTACAATTGTAATTCCCTTTTAATGACTGGTAGATTTGTTTTCTGTGCCAGCCTGGCAAAAACACTTACTTTTAATCTATAGCAGCATTTCTGGATAAAGTCTGTACTCTTGCTGGTGGTAGCTTCAGTACTAATAACTAGGGCTCTGCAATGCTTTGAATTCAGTTCCAAAAAAGTGCTTTGGAAGCCATGGGTGTGCAAATGTAGCCCCTATCAGTAACTCTGTTCAGCACTCATATCTTTTCCCAGGAACATATGGCAACTGTAGAGGGCAGCTGTGCTAGCCTTAGAAAAGAGGCAGAAGCTTTAAAGAGTTGCATATAGAGATGAAGTTCACACTCCCATAAATGCCAAAACACTTTTTCTGAATTATTTCTGAAATGCTGCACACCCCTACTGATGTCTCCCTTCATATACATACTAGACTGTCATAAGAACACACCAACAGAGAACATGATGAGTGGGTGGGGAGGTATGAGCAAAGTACCCTAGAGTCCAGATGGAGGCTTGTAATTTGGAAAAGCAATTGCACAAAACAATGGTAATTTCTTGTGGCTGAAGATTAGAGGTGAGCACCCTTGCATTATTGCTAGTCAGCCTCTGGAATGACTACACTATGGTTCCCAACAGCCAACTACAGCCAGCTAGAAATACCAGTCCTCTCTGGGCTGTACAAAACCCAAGGACCACTGAATGTTGGAGTTTGGGCAATTGTGACTGCAGACCTTCATTTCATTTCCTCATAAGGCCTCTGAAACCACAACTGATTATTGTTCTCAAGTGCCACCATGCAGGAGTCCCATAGATATTCCAGGGATATTAAAATGGTGAAGACTATCAGTAGGATTTATTAGGCTAGTGTTTTTTTGTGTGTGTATTTTTAACTACTAATGTATCTGCACCTGATAGGGTAAGGGAAGGAAAGTATCACAGAGGAAGAAGAACAATGCCTCCCTAGAGATGTTTCGCCCTTGCACCAAAATGATGCTGGTCCTTGATGTTTTTTATTCTCCTTGTGGCCTCATGACATGTTCTTCACTTTGGAGTTCTCCAACTGAAAATACTAAACCTATAACAATCTACTTTTGTTATTAGAATGAGTCTTGTTTGTATCTTCTGTCTTTGTCAGTCATTTCTTCTTATACACTTGGACATTGGCACTTCCTTTATAAATGTCTCCTTAAACTACATAATTTCCCATTGCATCTGAATCAGTAAACTATGATTTAGTCAATGGTCACAAATTAGGGCAGCCTGGTCTTTTCCAGACTTTAAACTTTATAATTCTTGAACCATCACGGGCAACCAAAAAGGATGGTCCAATATATCTGAAAAGCAGGTTGGGGAAATCTGAACTAGCATTTGCTCAGAAGCACAAACTCCTGAGTTTTTTTTAAAGGGTGAACAAAGAAAGCTGATTCAGCATACAGAAACAGGAATAGATAGGCCATAGTCAGGAGAGGGAGAGATGTGCAGATATCTTCAATATGCAGTGTTACATGTGCCCCTATTTAGGTTTGAAACACTGGGGCTATGAAATGCTCGTCCTGATGTACAATTTAAATTGCAAAGTAAAGAGAAAAAACCAAGGGAATTTCCTTACAGAGCATTGGTGGCACTGTTGAATTGATGATGACTTGCCCTTGCATTTTTATACTGTTGTCTCTGTTGGGAGGCTGAGCTGATTAATAGTAATAATAATAATAATAATAATAATAATAATAATAATACAGTTTTTAATCAGAAGCATTGGATTTTCAGGTTGGACATTTCCTTCTTGGTGGGAACTTCCATCTCACCTTGGCTTCTGGTTCCTTTGCTTCTCCTCCTCCCCCACATTGCAAAATTAGCTGCCACAGCACCATAGTAGCTTCACAATGATTTTCTTAAATCATTGTGGATTTGAGGGTGGCTTTGCTGCTTATCCTGAAAGCAGTCCTGGGTATTTTTAACTGATAAGGAGGAAAAAAAGTACAGCATAAGAACAATAAACCAGGGTGGGAAATGTTGATTTCTGCACTCCTTATTGCTCAATGGTGGGGAATGCTGATTAATTCCTGCTGAGTTCTCTACATCTGAAAGATAGATGTGGTGAGGATAACCACAAGCCATTTTCAAAATGATTCCAAGGGTTTGGAGAATGAAAATAGGGGCTCTAAGTGCCTAGAGAATAATGCTACGTATCTGCAGATCTATTTTTCTTCTTCCAAAGCAAACAGTACAGAGGACGAAGCCAAGATTTCCATGCATTGTACTATTAAAAAATGGAAGAAGAACATGGTTTGGCCTCTATTTCCTGAAAAAAAAAGAGGTTATAGCTTTTCAGGAAACAAGAATGGCAATATGGGGAGATATTTCACATGGTTAGAAGTTTGACTAAGCAGACTTATTAAGACTGAAATGGAGGAGGTGGGCAGGAAGAGAACACTGTATTCCTTTCCACTGGCTTTAGGGTGACCACTTCCATTTACTCAAAACAAAAAGAAGTACACATACTAATTTATAGCTCAGATGTGAATTAAAAAAAATGCTATAATTTAAATAGAAAGAAACCTATTAGATGGATAGACAGCTTCAACAGCACATTTCCATCTAAGAGAAAAAACTGGTGATGAGAATCTGGTCATTAGTAATTCCCATCAGCACACTGGTGAGTTGCCACCAGTTTCTAATAATCCCCAAAGAAGGGCTAGTAATCATGATTTTATTTTCCTAATGTTTATATTTTTTTAAATGTGTTTTTTCCCCCAGGTATCAAACATGTTCAAATAATGGGTTAGTGGCAGGATTCCAGAGCCAATATTTTCCATCTGTGCTTGATCGAGAGTGGCAGTTTTATTGTTGCCGGTACAGCCAGAGATGTCCATACTCATGTTGGTGAGTTCACAAAACTGTACTGAGTGTCTAATCCATATTAAGGCAATATCTTTATTATGTCAATTCAAGATCAGAAACTAACAATGGAAAACAGTTGTCAAAGTTGTTAAGTCTTCAGCAGACAAAATGGCAAATAACAGAAAAGGAGGGAAGAATTGGCAGAGATGGACAATCTGAGGGCCCACAATTGCTGAGATCAGTAACATTATTTTTCAATATTTTGTCATTGATATGATGAAAATTATAATATAAATGTTAAGTTAGGCTTAATAATGTTATCTGTCTAGCTAGCTAGCTATCTAGCTAGCTATTTTCCCCAGGCCTAGAAAAATTTAAAATCCTGGCTTTGCCAATGTGCAAGTCATACTCTGATTCACTTTGCCTCATGGCTCCACCAAAAGATTTTCCATCATAGATCTCTTTGTTTATAAAAATCCCAATTCTATTGGTACAGGGTTTAAAACATTGTCCATTAAAGCCAATTAGGTTTTTTTTTAATAGTTGCATCAATACAGGATCGTTAGTGATGGTGGACTTTTTATAAACAGATTGTTTAGGAAGGATCAGGATGCAGATCAGATCACCCTGTGCTTACACTAGGAAAAGAAGACCCTGAACCGGAAAGGCAGCTTCAACAGATGCATTTTACACGTTGTTTACTTTCCTCTCTTATAGGGAAGATAAGTGTAGGTTTTAGTATGCAAGATGGTGCTCAGTAATACACAGATTCTCCAAGGACTGAGGACAAAAATACAAGAAATTATTCTGCAATTTTACAGATATAAAATCTAGCTATAAAACTATTAATAATAGTTGACTTGGTAATTTACCACATACACATAAATTACATTTACTAGAGCAAAGCTCACTGTTTCTAAACTGTTCAACTAAGTTCACATTTCATCACATATAATAAGTCAAGGTCTTCTCTTCTTTGGTTGGTTTCATGGTATAATTACTTGTGGAACCCAAAAATGTTATCTCTCTTTCTGCACCATAATGTACCTTTATCTATCTTATATAAAGGTGATTGAAATTACTACACCCATTACTACAAAATTCTCCTTTGAACTCCTTCATTTCATTATCCATCTCAAGATCATACTAGTTATTCCAAGTAAATGAAAGTATGTATTTTACACTAAATTACTTTTGATGTTATGCTTCTTTTGTAGGCAGATATATCTACTCAGAAATAAATTCAGTTGAATTGGGGGGAGGGTCTTCTGAAATAATTATGCATAGATTTAAAACCTTGAGCCAACTGTACCAATTAGTCAGTGCTTTCTGAACCCTACATTAATAACCTGCAAAAAAATACATCACAAATTCTGCAACTTGATTGTTAATGTAGCTGCTCTAAGTAGAATCTATGATCCAAATTTTATCTGTGCAGCTAAGGTGAACATTGACAAATGTATCCTTAAACTAATTGAACAAAGCCCATTCAAATTACTTAGACAAACTGAACTATTTACTCAGTCCACTGTTGAAACACTGGAGTTTCCTTTGTTTTCTGTTTTTTTAAGCCAGCTCCAGGTAAATGCAGTGATACGTTCTTTGCAGTACTTATTTGTTGGGCCATTCAAGAGCTGGGGTGAAACCTTTCTTCCTCAAGTGATAGCAAAAATGCTGAAATGGTGCATCAGTGAACTGTGTAAATGAAGACAAGCAATTATGTAGGTAGCCCAGGAAAGAAAAATAGTGATTACAAACATGTTTCTGCCAGACTTCAAACCAGCAGCCTTCTGCATATTAGGCAAACATTATAAGCACTGCATTGCTATGACACTCCTATGACAATAGCTGTAGCACAGATTAGAGAGCCATACCTGGGAAAGTGCAAGAAAGCTGATTCCATTTTGATGCTTTTAATTTGGAAGCAGCATAAGGGTTTTTTTGAAAAATAAGTGTGTTTAGTAAGACTCGCCCACACAAAGGAAAGAGATTGTCAATCACTTTCCTGGCAGGGAAAGTTAGGAAATCACAGCAGCAGGTGAATTGCCCAATGGGGGTGATGATCGCTGGCAGTCCCAACTGAACACCTGGCCAGCCACTGCCAAAGCATCCCCATCTGGACAGAATGTTCTTAAAGTGACTTAAAGTCCATCTGGCATCATCACAGGACTGGAGCAGCTTAAGGTTGCCCCTAAATCATACATGAAATGTCAACGGTTGATCTGCAATAGTTGATCTGAAGCCTTTGTCTAACCATCTGTTGATCTACATGAAGCTATAGCGTGTATGAATTTGAATAAAAATAAACCTGGAAGATCAAGGAATCTTGAAAGAAATTAAACTTCTGAACATTCTTCAAGGGTCAGCTGATATTCTATACCTTCATTTAAGGTACCCATTGTGCATTATGAAAAGTAGTTTGCTAATGTCGTGGCTGAAGTCTATCATGAAGGCCTCTGCTTAATTTGAAACAGTGTTTGAGTCCTCTGGTACTAATCTCATTTGAAACACTGTATTTCTACCTTTGGAAGCCCTGTGTTAGGGTGCATATTCCAAGTCTATCTAGCTACTTCTTTTCTGGAAATTTTCCATAATGATACATCTCACCATAAATCCTTGTAAATTTAAATGAGTATTATTATCCTTTCCAGAGACTGAAAACTGAATTGTTTACCAAGTAATTTCTGGATTGAGTCAAGATGTGCACAAGAAGCCTCCGAAGGCACAAACTGACCCCTGTACCATAGTGATTTATACAAAATGTTGTACAAAAAATGCATCACAGTGATGCAGTGGTCAGTACATGCATTATGGATTTTTCAGTCAACTCTGATTTAGCCCATACATTGTTTGTTGAGAAAACATGAGCAAAGCAACTATTTGCGTTGCCTACGAGCAGCTTTCTGTCCTCAATGTATTAAGAACCAGTAAAATATCATTGTACCTGCATCTGGTTTAAGACAAGCCTTGTTCCTGCATCTAGGGCAGTTTTATGACTCAATCATAACATGACCTTGGAAGTTAAACCCAGGCATTTCTCTGGGAAAGCTTAAGTAATCAAATACGTTTTATGGTTCTATCATGAGAGGTCAAGTGTCCTGAAACTTTCAGCATTTGTCTGGAAAGAATAAAAAATAATGTTGAATAGCAAATCAGTAAATTCATTGCAGATGTAAATGTGTCATTACAAAATAATTCCACTAATTCTATCTATATGCAAAGGGAAAACATGGAACTGCTTGACTTGAAGTTCTCAACATAAACATATGTTCCTGGAGTACTGGACATTTACACATACTGTATTCCTTATAATTGTTCTCTTCTCCCAAAACCCAGAGCTACTGGGTTCCAGAAGATTGATTGTTTCCACAGCTGCTTTCTCTCACTCCTGCCACATTTGTCAAAGACTTAAACAGGGATGGTCAACTTCCAGGAGCCATGGGATATTTTAGACACACACACACACACACACACACACACACACACTTCTGACGGGTGCGGGAGGCATGGCTGCAGATGTCATGATGTCAGAGGCAATGGCAGGGCCAAATATTTCAGCCTGTTTGGGGCAGAGTTTAAGGAGTATGTATGTGATTTAAACCTTGGCTTAAGGCACTCATTTCAGTTCTGAAATGCTACCCAAGTTCTGAAAATTCTGGATCCCATCCTCATTCCAGGGCATTCAATTCTCTGGAGAACCTTTGGGAGACATAAGAAGTGGGGACATATGAAGCATTTGGGCTATTGGTTGCCCACTCTTAGAGCACATATGCCTTAACAGACATGACTGTTTCCCACAATGCAAGAGATAGGCAATCATAATCCACAGGTGGCACAGAGTTTTCTTGTGGCCCCTGGAGTGTGGCCTTCAACTTGTGGCCAAAGTTCACAGCAAATTACCATTTTTGGTGACACAAACTTCTTCTTTTTCCTTCTGTGTGTATAAAAACAAAATAGGCTTTAAATCCGCCCCAAGATCCTAAAATTCCCCTCACCAAGGGTGTAACGATTCAACTCCACCCTCTTCAGTAACCCTTAGAAGCCACTTTCTTGTAAGCAAGCTCCCCCACATTGCCCAGCTTTGCACCAAATAGTTTCCCATTTATCAAGGTCATGATGTTCATGGAATATTTTGCTGGCAAAGCAAGCATTGGGGGAACATGAGCTTTGCTGTTTCATTGCTGAATTTTCAGCCTTTCTACAATACAGTATACCCACCCATCTCCTTTTTCTGTGGCTTTCTGCAAAAGACAGAAATAGTAAAGCAGCATTTGGGGAACAGCATAAAATGGTGCAAGGGTGTTGGAGGATGGCACAGAGAATTTACACCAGAGCAGACATTATTCTAGTGGGTACTGGGGGTCAGGCACAATTTTTATTCTCAGCATATTTTTATGAGTTTTTAAATGATTGTGTTTATTCTTTTATCATAATTTATATTTGTTTTATGTTTCATTATTATTATTAGTCTTTCTGAGGACTATTTGTAGTGAAAAAACATAGACATATTCCATCAATAGATGCCCCTGGAAATCTTGCCATTATTATATAGCTTGACTCTTAAGGGGATTCTCAGAAATAAAATGAGCAGTTAGCAGCTTTGAAAAAAAGCAAGAGGAGTTGCTGAAAGGGTAAGCTAGTTGTCACTGTTACCTTTCTTTTTGTTCCACTCATGTTCAGCCTCAAAGTTCTTTCAGGCTAATTATTGTGTCAGTTTCAGATTCTCTTTCTGTCCTCTTCTTTGTACGGGTGGTGGGACAACTTTGTTCAGGACTACACTTAGTGCGTCAGTGGATGTAATGATTTGAAACAAAGTCCTGTGCTATATGATGAGACTGTACAAATGTGTTTACAAGCTGTATCACATTCTTGGGCCTGCCTTCTCAGAGGACAAGCCACCGCAGAGCAGCATTTGTGCTGCACAGAACTCTGTTTTATGGAGACCTTCAAGAGACTATCTGGAGACCTAGAAAAGATGGTGGGAACAGTGTGCAATTTTAATCAAATAAGGAACAAATATTTGCCTAGGTTTTCTTGCTTCCCCATGCATGGCATAAGCAAGGGAAACGCTGAAAGTGCCTTACATAGTGCAGTCAGTCTGAATTTTAAATAGTTCCAGAATTTCAGAGTTTATTGTTTGGTGCTTTTTAAAATTATTTCTTAAGAAATGCTATTCTCTTACAACTAATGTTTAGACAATGCATTGAATGGTCTTTTGAAAAACAAGGAAACAAGCAGAGGAATGACCTGTAATTAAATCACATACATTGTGTATATGAAAAAGTAAACTTACCCAACAAAGTTGTGGATTATATGCTTAATTATGGGGAAATATAGAGTAATTTTATTCCCTGTAATCACAAACAATAGCTAAGAAAGCATAGACAGATAGACACCACTGTACTGTGCTAACAAAATGAAACTTTACATTCTTCATTTCTGTTTGTTAACACTTTGGGCAAGTTACCATAATTTCCTATGTTTTTGTTTTTTTCCTAAGTCATCTTAGGAAACAGTATAAAAATATGCAACCTCTTTAGGGTGGTTGGTGTATGTGGAATTTTGTGGATGTTCACACAACATATATGCCATGGGAACTGTGGCCAGCCAGAAATTGACCATTTACCTGCAGGCAAACTGGTGATGTTATACCCTGCTGCCTCCTCTAGCCTCCAAGTATGTTCCTATCGCCTCTCCCCCTTATTTCTTATTTCTCGACAGGTAGGCACATTTTCAAACCAAGACTGGCTGTATCTACCCACCATTGTTATTTTCTAAGAATGTAGATGAAGCAGTCCTCAAAATGAAGATATGCTTAAAGCTGATACAACATTTCATTGTTTTTAATTCTAGAACTAAACAATTAAAGTCAGATAAGATAAATATCTTGATAGGCACTATGTTGCCTATCCCCAAAACAGAAGAATGAAACAAACCTATTGCAGAGAAGAGTTCTTACTATATCCCCCCTCATATCTTTGGATAATACTGGGCTCTTCCAGATGAGAATCCAGTTCCATTATTGAATAAAACTGAACACCATCCTACCACCCAGAATAAATGATGTTGTGACTATATGCTTACCATTGCATTAAGTTCCAGTTTTCTTTACTGCAGTCTTTAGCTTTCCTTCTGATGGGGAAATTCTGTTTCAAGCTAAAATAACCTGCACAAATGGTGGTAGTTTGTTGTTTTATGGGTGATTTGTGGGATTTGAGGTGACATCTGGCTCACATTGCTTCCATCCTATGGAATCCTATTGCAGTAGAGTGATGGCATCACTAGGAACAGGGATGAAGTACGGATTGTCATCAAGCCAGCATAAGAAAGAGGTATGCTACCCTAGCAACCCTACTGCAACAGTAATTTTAATCTCTGTTAATTTTTTTTTTTAAAGAAGAGGGAAGGGATATATGTTTTGGTATGAAAATGAGGGAATGCACTGAGGTATTCATTACTGCCTAGAAGTACTGATTGGCTGGTAGCTCTCTGTCCTCCACTGTTGTCTCTGAAGAGCAAATGATGATTAACTCTCAGTTCCTATAGAATCCTGGTATGCTAATAGATGTGGAAATAATCAGAATAGCCTGGACAATCCCAGTTGTATTTTAATTGTTGAATCAGAAGCATGAAGTGATGCAAACATTGGTCATCTGGAATTCCCCAGTGACAATCAGAAAATAAATTTTCATTAGATACAACAAAATTAAATATTAAATTAAGTATTACTAAACATTTGAGTACTTAATTACCATTAGATTACTTAACTATCATTACATTGGATTGGATTAGATTAAACAAAACATGATATTAAACATTAGATTAAACATATTAAATATTAGATGCAACACTGGAAAGTTACTTGCAAAAATATAGTCAAAGAAAACAAGGAGTAGTTATGACTCAAAGATGCAGAGAAAATTCAGAACAGTTTTGATGGAAATAAAAAGTTGTTTTGGATGCGAGTGAAGAGGAGCCTCAGCACAGTGAATGAATTAAATAAAAGTGATGAAAAGATTTGGAATGAAAGTGATGTGCGGGTGGGTAGCATGTAATCTGTTGCAAGGAACAAACGTTTTTCAAAACAAGAAATCTGGTTGTATATAAAATCATGCTTCTATCCACTTTGTTGCATGGAAGTGTGAGCAGAATAATTAAGGAGAAGCGTAAAAGAAAGTTTAATGGAGGGGAATGGGTACTTAAGAACTGTGTGTAATAATACAAGAAGATCCAGAGTCAAGAACATACAGGTGCTGAATAAATGCAAGTGAATAAAAAAGTTGCCAGTAAACAAGAAGTATGTTGGGGTGGTTTTGTCACATGGAGAGAATAAATGAGGATTAAATGGCAAAACAAATACACAAAGGAAGAGTGAGTGAGTTGAGAGGAAGAGGATGTCATGTTGAATGAATTCATGAGATTCTCAGAAAGAGAAAAATGGGTAGTTTAAGGAACAAAGACAAGGTACAAAATAGTACACAGACAGGATAGAAGCTAAGATGGTTTGCAAAGCTAGAAAGGCTTGAAAAGTTTTAGTGAGTGATATTGGCACAACTTAAGCTATGTTTCTTTTTCTTATATCATGTCTTTAATTTCTTTGGCTTACTATTTCTTACTTCTTTTCTCTGCTCTGCATACTGCTGTTTACCTCAAGAGGAAAAGCATGATGGCTATGTATACATGCGTGCCACACAGCTTCAGCACAGATTGTGCAAGACTCAGCACATATGACAGCACATTATCATGCCTACCATGTGGCATGAACATTTTTCCTTCTCTATTGCATTCACACTGAACTACCAAGTAGAGCTTTTTTGGGTAGTTAGAGATACAGTTGATATTAATGTTGATCATATCCCAGTTTGGATAAGTGATGTAATGAATTTATTATACATAAAATCACTTAAACCTGTGCCAATATGTCAAAATTGAAGCTGATCTAGGATAGTTATCAGCACATTGTGTGATTATTTATTGCAGGATCAGTTTCAGCCAATAAAGCTGAGGAGATGGACATACTCCAAGATGACCTCCCTGGACCTGAGTTATTATCCATCAACTATCCCATTGGTAACCTCCCTTTTTGGAGGAAAGAGTATGTCCGGATGACTGCAGTAATTCCTGGATGAAACAGACTTTCTGGAACCATCATATTCTCAATAGTTAAGGCTGATTTTAGCACTGTGATTAACTTGGGCATCCCAGATGATGATTTTTTATGAGACAGGGAAAAGGAAAATGTCACCCTGTTTACCCTTCTTAATCTCTCAGGGGCATTTAATATTGTAGACCACAATATTCCACCGGGCTATGTTCATGGGTTGAAAATCAGAGGCACTGATTCAGGAGTGGTGGTGGAATTGTTGGATCAATGCTTGTGTGCTATGATGGACTGGATGAGGGCCAGTAAATTGAGGCTAAATTCCAGAAAGATAGAAACTATATGTTGGGAAGAATCAAGAAAAGGATTCTGGGTGCTCTTGGAGGCCAAACATTTGTTGGAGGCACATGTGACCTCAGTGCACAGCTTTGGATGGTTACCAACTCTGGCCATATTATTGATTAATTTCTTTCACAATTGCCTTTCATTCAGGAGTACTGTTCTGCTGAGTCATTTAAACATGGAAAAACAATATAAATTCACCTTTTGCCATTTGCCCCCAATCCTAGGAACTAATCATATTGTTAAGTTCTCATAGCTCCTAGTAGTCAGATGTCAGCAACCATGCCATCTATGATCTATCTGCACAGGAAGCATGATAGACTGAACCTTGAACTTCAGCAAAACCGTTTAAGATCCAGCACCAATAGAGTAGATGCCTGAACACTCAGTCAGTAAACCTATGTCAATTTTGGCCTATAAATCTAGCCTTTGAGTCTCCCTGCTCCTTTGAATTTCAAACCCTGCCTGATTTGGATTAGGTACTTCTGGTCATTCTGAAGTCATCTGCTTCCCTGGAATAGAATCTAGTTTCTTCTGGTCTTGCATATGTTTCTGACCTATTTGGATTTAAAGCCAATTTTTCTGAAAACAACTGCCTCAAGCCCAACTCATTCCGAGGTCTGACTCACATATAAGGGAAAAAGAACAAGCCTATAGTGGATTGACATGTGAATTTTGTCCCAGTGATCAAGATAGTCATCTGTATTCATATGTTGTTGTTTTTTAACTGGCTTTGAATAGTATGCTATATATTTTGTCCCATTATTGAGGACTTAAAAATATAGCACTGTCTCCTCATTCCAGTTTTAGTGGCAAAACTCTCCACATTACTCACTGTTGAGAACATTGTTCCTCTGGCTGGCTATGACTAGTTGTAGTCATGTCACACCTTAAAATATCACTTTAAAGATCACATTTTAAAAGTGACATAACAGAAAATTAAACTGATAAAACTCATATCTTTTCTATCTCCATTCCTGGATCCACAGGAATTAGTATCAATAGGAGAAGAATGGATTCCTAGGATCCACTGGCTTTTTCTTTGGGGAAGCATTATTTCATACTTTAAAAAAGAATTAGTATTCTGAACAAGGAATGTTACATTCTGTAATTAGAATATTTAAAATATTCCAAGTTTCTTTTTTAAAAAAAGTATGTAAGAAAATGTAAGATTGTTACCACTATATATTTTGTTTGTATCTGGCCTTAGGGCTGTAATAAACAAATTTGAATTAAAAAAAAAAACTCTAGTCCTACTAGTTGAAGACTAGTTAGTCATTATTCAGGCTTCTGAGATTTCATCAAGCAGGTGCTTAACAATCTGAATTGAGTCTCAAGTATAAGTGGGTTTCTCAGTGGGCTGTTAAGAGCAAAAGTCACAACATCTGAAAAGTACACTGATACTCCTCTACTTTTTCTGTAGAAAATAGAGAAATGATTCTTGTTTTCTTTTTCTTGGCTTTTAAGGATGACATCAGAACATCCAGAACATTATGGAGAAGACATGGACATGATGATGTACACCTATGATCATTATATCCGCGGAGCAGCCACAACTTTCTCTGGTGTAGAAAGGTCAGGTTCAGAAATGCTGTTGAAAGATTCTTTAAAAACTGATTTCCCGTAATACTAAGCAATGGATGATTATACTGTGAAATATTTAAACAACAAATATGTGAAGGTAAAACAGTTGCCTAGGGGTGGTGGATGCAGTGGACATCATGGAAAGCACACACACTGTTCTGAGAGACAGAATGACAATTAACTTCCCACCACCAGCCAGACTGGTATCACACGTTTTGTACCCCACAACTTTATCTTAATAGACCCACTCCAGTAATGGTAATTCTAAAGCAAGTAGCTTAAGTATAGAAAGAGATTAGCAATGGACATTAATAGGAAGAGATTTTATTATATATTAAATCCTGATATTGATATTGTAGAGTAATTCAAGCTATTAATTTCAATATTTTTAGAACTATCCTACTTATTTGGCTGAACTGGCTTCTGTACCTTTTGCTGAGGCAGATGTGTAATTGAAGGAAGATTCTTTAAAAACTGAGGCAATTTAAAATAATATTTTGAAGTTGCAGGGCCACAAGAAACTGCAACTGAATTTCTGATACTTTGCTGTCACGTTTTAGAGAGGATAACTTTGCATATTTAGTGAATTAATATAACAAAAGAAAGAATCAATCTATGATGGGGTCAATCTCTGACCATACTTTAGATCTGAGAGTAAAAGGAAGCACTATCAAGCAAATTATAGGTTTTCAGAGAAGTCTTATCATTCTTGAGATAAAATGCAATTCAGATCAATGGACAATCAATACTGTAGTAAATCTTTCTTTTTTGTGTGCCTTCAAGTGACTATTGGCACCTGGCAACTGCCTGGACAAGTTTTCTTGGCAAGATTTTCAGAAGTGGTTTGCCATTGCCTGCTTCTTAGGGCAGAGAGAGAGTGACTGGCCCAAGGTCACTCAGCTAACTTTGTGCCTAAGGCAGAATTGGAACTCATGGCCTCCCAGTTTCAAGCCTGGTGCCTTTAATCATCACACCAAACTGGCTCCCACTTAATCATTACATCTGAGCTAAAAAATATAGCCTCTCATCTGCTCATTTTTGATTATGGAAAGTTATTTTCTCCCCTTTTTGCAATGCAATACATCTGCTTTAGTTTGTTTCCAAGGAGCATTTCTCCTGGATAAAACTGCATTTTGGAAAAACCTTATGAGACAATCCAAAACAAGAAGATAAGGTATCGTTAATAGTCATTTTAAATCAAATTTCCAATTTTGTTTGAGCTCAAGGCCCAAATATTTCAAAATCATGAGCACACTAGAGTCCTTGCTGAAGGAAAGAAGGAATAAATATTTATTGATGGGGTTTTTTTTCTTTTGCTAGTAAACCATAGCTCATAAGAACATAATGTAACTAAATCTAAATCAAAATCTTAACATGTTTGGTACCTGTCATCATTTATACAATGTATTAAACCTTGTTTCCTATTTCTCTTCCTTTGCAGAGATCGTCAATGGAAATTTATTGCCTGCAGGATGACAGATTTTGATTGTCAATTTCAAAATGCTTAGAAGCCCTGAATATATACTACGTTCTAGAGTATGGGTGGGAAATAAAGAAAAGGGTGAAAAGAAAAAAGGTAGGAAAGTCAAGTTTAGTAATAATGCACCAACCTCTTCACAGAGGTTTGACTCTTGTACTCAAAAATTGCATTCAGCTTTATTTTCTGCAGGTGAATTCTTACAGCTCTTAATTAAATAATACATATGCTGCCTCCATTCTTACAATCTCTGCAGATCATGCATGCAGAGTACTTGAATTTCTATTGCTTTCCGGCCCATTCACATGCCTGATCATTTGCAGCTGCGGGATCAATGTTAGTATGGGAGTAAGCATGGCCAGTCTCTCTTCCCACAATAATGGAACTTTTACCCATTATTGGTCCAATTCTCACATATGTCACTACTATGAACTGGGCATATGGGTAGTTGCTGGGTGGGTGGGTGGGGGGGCTGATCTTTACTAAAACTGCAGATTGTTCTCCTGATTTTTTTTTTAACAGTTAGATGCTTACTCATTTATACTTGGATGAAGTTACTTCCTTTGTTGTCTAGCTCCTCTGTACAAATGCAGCTTGGTTTTGCATAGCGACTTTACATCCACTCTGCCCTCTTATGTACTTGCAAAAGAGCAAAAGCTCCCTAACTTGTGCTTTACTGATATTTGTTCACGCTACTCGACTGCTGAGATTAGCAAAAAAAAAAAGCAACAACAACTTTGCAAATCATATCAATATTACATCATATTATGTTAGTAGCAAGGCTGGTTGACAGCAATCACCTCTAAAGATTGTTCACTTACTTTGTTAATTGTTTGGGTTGAAATAGATTTAAGTACATTCCGAGGACCATAATGTCTCCATGTTAAATGGTCTCAGATTATTTTTGTTAAATGTTATGTATCAGTGTTGCTTCTCTTGTAATTAGGGGCCATAATGAATGCTAGAATACCAGATTTCTAAAGTCTCATGGGAAAGAGCAATGGCCATTGTGTGACTGTGTATAAAAACTGATTATATACCAGTGGCTTTTGCACTGTAGCTCAAATGTGGGATATAATTTTATTGAACAGTATTTAAGGCTTGATTATGAAGCCAGTCACAAAGAGGAATAACTACAAAAGGGAGTTCCTTAAGAATCAGATATAAACAAATAAACTGTGCAATTTATCCTAAATGCCTGTATCTATTATTCAAGTATATTATGAATTATTATAATTAAATGAAGAAATAAAATTATATGGCAATGCAGTAGCTTTTAAACAGTTTTTGAACAATTGTTTGTGCATTTAATAATTGGGAACAAATTAGATATAAAAATTCTGTTGCCAAATGCTTCATATAAATTAGCAAGGTTCTGCTATCATTCAAAAACAATAGATAGAGATGATTGTTTATGGATTTGGTCTTACTTCATCATGTAAGTACTAAAATTGTAATGGGTATGACTTTCTTTGAGAAGGTTTGGGAATATTTTAAATTATGAATAGGTTGCACAAAAGACAATTCAAGTGTATTCCATCCATTCAAGAAAGAATTAAAGTGAAGTATACTGTACCCAGCAAGAATGGGAATTCAGGAGGGAGCATCATTCTGCATTGTTAATGGATCTACTGTTCTGTCTGGAATTGCCCACAGAGGTATATCAGGGGATGGCTTCAGAGGCACATCAGACATACTGTTAAATATTAGGTAAAACAGACCCAAACAAAAACTTTCTTAAATGTATGTGTTCACATAGTTGTGTGTTTCCATTCAGCTTCAGAAGATATGATACATAAAGTACACAAAACTGATGACCCTAGCATTTTAAGGGGCAGGTGAAAGGATGTGATGTCCAGTCAGATCCAAATCCTGCATCTCTTATTTAAGGAAATAAGTAAGATCTGAGGTCACTGAGATGGTTGCATGTAGACATGATTAGGCAAGCAAACAATTTAAAAATTTTATCTTCTGAAATATTACCTATTATTGAAGAGGCAAAAATGGAAATGACTTCCAGTCATATAGTCTAGTGGGCCTAGTTCTCTGGGAGATTCTCACTGAATTGAATTTGAATGTAAGTTATATCGACTCTATAAGAGTCAACGCTCTGAATAAGAACATATTTATGAAAAGGGAACAACCTGAATGAATTTGCAGTGATAAGATTACAGAAGCTTCTGGGAGGAGCAAATGACTGTGTATAATGTTGCCTAAAAATCTGTGTTTTGTTCACAAAATTGTCTTTATTTCAGAAATGCCTCTGTGGATTCATTTTAGGCTGCTGTGGAGACTTTTATCGCATTTGTGTCCTTTGCCATCCCCTGTTACTTGCCATGCCAGCTTCTCTCTGTCTTTCAATCCTTGTCTAGGACAGCCAAAAAGATAGTATACACTACTTTCGGTCTTGTTCATTTACAATGATCTCCAGCCAGTTGAACATATGAAGGGTGGTATGCGAAATATTGTTTGTTGTACCTGTTGACATGGCATCTAGGTGGTCTCTAAGCTAGTCCATTCAGTTTATCTCATAAACATGATACATCAAGGAAATGTATAGTTCCTATTCATTTTCTGAAGCATTCTATCCAGGTAATGCCATGATACTGTGTATCTTGATGTTAGATGTCAACGATATTGTAAGAACACTAAGTAGAAACAATAAGTTGGAAGGAAGATTTACTTCATTTAACAAATCAAGAGTAATGCTTTATTGTCTTCAGGACAGAACATTTTATTGCAAAAAGCAGAATTACACATGATTAGAAAGAAAAACGTTACTGATATGATCTCAGTTGAACTGAGGCAGGTTATTTTATAGTTTAATCATTGGATTAGTAACTCATCTCCTGGTCTGAATCCAGAATACGTAGGAGGAACTTTTCTTGTATAGATAAAAATAGTAACTTCTCCCAATCTCAATAACAGAATATAGACAACACCAGTAAAAACATATAGTTCACACCAAGTATGGAGGAATTGCTGAACTTTTGAAGGCGAAATAACCATTCAGAATTATTGCAGCTGCATGAGGAAATGGAAGAAATAAATAGGACTAAAATATAAAAACCTTGCACTTTGGTAAAAATCAGTTATAAATTGTTTGTGAGGAATCTCTGACTAACAAAATACTAGATAGAAATTAATTTGCAATACATTGTGGATATCATTCTCTATCATGCTAGGGTTAAAGACCTTGGAGGAATCACAAATTGTGCTAGCCTACAGTTTATTGAACCATAAATGATTGAATAAATATATTGATTTATTTAGTAATATATTGAATAAATCATAATTTTGTATAATATTTTGTTATACAATAGCACTATGAGGAAACCAGACCACTGTCCCAAGTTGACTTACCTCAGGATGTATGAATAAAGACTAAGTTAAAAAGGTTGCTAAACATGCCATTGGATGTCCTGCTTCAAATAGAACCATATCAGCTCTTTCCTTGACTTAGCAGATAACTGAGCCTACCCTCTTCAATACCTGAATTCTTTAGCACTGGTTATGCTTCAGTTTTCATCTCAGAACAAGGGAAGGAAAACTTGAAAATTGGGGTCTGGGTTCCCTTCCTGAGGATCTCTCCAGTGCATTTCAAAAGGTAGTTCTAGCAATGTCTCTCCTGAGGGATCAAGATTAACTTGGTTGAACCAGTGGAATTCCAGATCTTCCTCTGAAGTGGAATCCTTTGTGGGAAACATGATATTGTGAATCGTAAGAACAATTTCTTGGAAATAAGCAGGAGGGATGAGTGAATATTAGTGGTGTAATTATATGCAAGAATGGATGACAGAGATGGAAGGAGTTCATGATCTTTGCAGAGCAGAAATATATATTGTTTACTTATATACACACCCTTTCACTTCAGATATACTGATGAAGCAAGAAAGGATAATTTCCTGCCCTGAGTTTCCCTATAGTGCTGCTATGATCTAATATTTATCAGAACTCTACTTCTGGAAAATGCTAAGAATGTTCAGAAAAGCCTTCTAGTATGTCTCTACAAGAGCTACACTTCCGGCATTTACCAGAGAAAGTTCCACTGAGAATAATATTTCCTAGATCATGTTTCTCTGAAAGAACCAAAACCAACAGAAATAGAGCACTCAATATACCTTTACAGAAATAATAGTTTTAGTATTATTCCCTAGAAAGGTATCTTACATATGAGCTTAATTTTGGCTTCTCTAGTCATTGCCACGCAAGAAGTTAGACAAGACTTTTTTTGATCTTCTGCAATCTTTTGACTAGAAATGGCAGAGGTTGAACCTGGCAATTTCTTAATGTAATACATGTGCAATAGAGATACAGGCCCCACCAGTTTTTAGGATCCTTTCAAACCATCTTGAAGCTATGTGCATCAAACATTTAATAATTGGTGGGGGAAAGGGAGTGGGACTGAGACCTCATTTGCATCTAATTGTGGCACAAATATTCCCCAGCAACATTTTTTTCTGTTGTGTCTTCATGATGTTGCCTTCATCTGATCTCCAGCCCTTGACTGAGTGAGTTTTAAATCATCCTTAGCTGAAATGGTGTCAGTTGTATTACTGTGACACAGACTTCACTGTGGATACATTCTGACACTTTTAAGAACCTTTTTGTAGCTGGTTCAGTCAGGTGACTCCTAAGAGATGTAATAAATTCAACACCTATTGGACACTTTAGGACCTCATCCCTCTGTTCCATATGCACTGTCTTCCTGTGTCATTGTGCTCAGGCAGCAGAAAGTGCAGCTTCCTCGTACTTATTAGGTCTCTGAAATTATTTCTAACCTGGAGCTTGGGACACCTTAAACAGTAGCTGATCTGCAATGGCAGCATGGTGCAACCCTCCCTGCCAGGTGTCAGATGTTGTTCAGACTGCTTTTGGACAAGATTTTAGTGCTCTTCTGGAATAGTGCTAAACGTGTGTCCAAAAGGATCTTGACTATCAGCTGATATCAGCTGACAGCCAGGCTCCCTTTGAATGAACCTGCGTAAAACATTTGAGCAAAAACAGAGCACATTCTAACAGGGAGTTAAACCCACCAGTCTAGGCTTATGTCAAAATTTGCCTTCTCCCCAAGCCTCAGATCCATTCCACATTAACGAGAATGATTAGTGGATGCTTTCCTGCCGGTGATGTTTGATGGAAGGGGTGGGAAATGCACCAGTCCCTGGCTTTGTCATTCCCTGTAAACTGTAATCAAGGACAGCACCATTGCTGACATTGTGTCTGGGGGAGGATAGGGATCACCAGTGAAGGCAACAAGTTTTATGCTGGTATAGCTTTCTACCTGTTCCAGATGGATATTACTTTAACTCAGCTGCAAGGAAGAGCTAATAAAAACAAAGAAAGAGAGACAGATGAGTGTTTTAAAGAAAAGATGTCTTGTGATTCACTGATCCAGTGTATGCTAAACTTTGACAAATGTAAGCTTGAATAGACCATTGCTTTTATGCCTATTTATAGATAATGTACTTCCTTTCATTCTTTAATTTTAATGCACATAGATTCTTCTCCCCCACCTGACAGAGTTTAAAACTGGAAATTGAAGCCAATGGAAATTACTTCTACAATGTCCATAGCTGTTTACTAAGAGGCTTCCTACTGTGATCTACCATAAATATTAGATACTCTTGATGCCTCTGCAAAAAGCTATAATGTAATTTTTATTGATGGCATTCTACTGAAAATGGTTATGCTGTAATATGAGAAGATAGTTTAGATTATGTCAAAGGAAGGCAATAAATACTCTTCAGCCATGTATGGAGGGTACATCTTGTTTTCTGAGTGACTCCCTTAATAAAAAAAAAAAAAGATGTTCTCTGTTGTACTTTATTTCTAATAGGATTTTGTCCTTTAAAAGTATTAGACACCTCACCCCTACCCCAGCTTGGTATCATCTAAAAATTTAATCAGCATCAATTCAATACCATTCTCTAGGTCATTTTTAAATTGTTGATTAGTGTAAGGTCAAACCCAGAATCTGAGAGGCTCCCACTTGATACTGCCCCCCAGAACAATGCAGAACCATTTATGAGTTGTTCAATGAATTGCAAATTCTCTGGACTTCAGTACCATCTGTTTTTATGCCTCTTGTCTACAAGATGCATGATTTGTCAAAACTTTTCAAAGTCACTACACCTGGAGTATTCCCTTAGTCTACCAGGCAAGTCACTCTGTCATAAAAAGAGGTATCATGTAATATGATGTGTTCTTGACAAACTCAGGCTGGCTCCTGGTAACAGCAGCAACTCTACTTGTAAAATGCTACTTGACCATCTTTTCTCAGATCTTGCCTAGTACAGATGTTAACCTGACTGGTCTGAGTCCTTTCACTTCCCCTTTTGAAGAATGAGGCTAGTCTCCTCCCCAGTATTCTGGCATCTCTCCAGTTCAATTTCCAGGAATTGTCAAAGGTTACATACAGCAGTTCTGAAATCACTTTTGGCAGTTTCTTCAACACCCTGGGATATAACTGGCTCTGGAGACCTGGATTCATTTAAGATTGCAGAGTGGGTTCTTACTGTACCTTTATCAGTCCTGAAGTGTTTTTCCCTGTTAGCTGAGTCATATTAGGAAAGGCTCTTTCGCTCTTCTGAGAAAAGACAGCGAAGATGCTAAGCAGTTCCACCTTCTCCCTCTCCCCCATTACTACTTCCCCTTGCAGCAACAGACCAACAGCCTCCGTGAATAACTTTATTTCAGAATACCCCCCAAACCCCAGCAGTTACAGTGTGCACTCTGCTAGTTCTGCCAAAGCTAACTACTCTGCACTCTACTCTGTTTCCCTATTATGGAAAATTTCCCAGCTTGATATGTCTCCAGTGTGCAAGTTTTTGACATGGCAATAAGACTGCACGCAAGTAAGAAAAAGCACTTCTTAGAAAATCCAGACACTGTGATAGAAGGCTGGCAGATAACAAGCTGGAAAAGGATCAGAGAGATTGGTGAGATAAGTGACTGGGGTTTGAAGAAATTTTATCTGAACTTTGTCATCTTTTACTTCTACTGATGGCTGGAAATAGCTCATGATGAGCCTCTTCTCCCCAGAGAGATTGTAGGCAGTCCCAGAACTGCCCAGCACTTGAAAGGACATGGTGACATGCAAATTAGTTTTTTAAAAATAGCTGGATGATTCAAGAGAGGATCAGGATTCCTCTGTAGCCAGGGAGATATACAGTAGGAGACGGAAAGATACGATTGAGCCTAAACTGATGCGCCTATTCTTATATAACATGTGTAAGAAGTCATTATCCTGTTAATATGAATATAAATGAGAATCAGGAAAAATTTCACTAAAAGGCCCACACTAACTTTAAATTAATGGTACACAATTTCCCTTCAGTTTCGTTGATCTAATGTAAATTGGCATAATGAGGTAACCCTGCCTTCTCTAGAAGACCAGTTCTGTTGACCTTTGCTTCCCACAAACTTCAGGCAGTGAATTGTAGTAAGGCTGGGCTAAATTCTAGCTGTAACAGCCAGTTCTCTCTTAAACTGCAATCTTATATCCACAGAAGGAATATTTATGAAGTAGTGGCCGCGTGCCTCCTAAAGGCTCATTCTCACATCCCTCTAACCAGGGCATGAAGATGTCTTGCAAATGATTTTTTAAGAGACAAGCCCTCGTGACTTTGCTTCCATCTTATCTTCAACCTGCCTTCAAAGATGGCCTAAAATCATACTTGGTTGTTCTGTAGTTGGATGTTTTGTCTTCTCCGGGCACAAACCAGAGCAATTTCTTATTCCTTGATGGTAATGGTAGCAATAATGTCATCAAGAACTGGGATCTGCCCAGCTCCTTATTGACCACTTGAGGCTGCTAGGGCCACACCCCAGTCACTGGGCACTGTTCTGCATGGCCATTTTGGTTTGGTTTGCAAGCAAAACTAGGCATGACCACCTGGCTTGTGCACAGGGATCTGCCTACTTATTACCTCACCTACATTTTAAAAGCACTAGTTAGGCATTACGTGGACATATTTCCATGTATGTACTGATATTCTGGAAAACTGCTGTTCCTCTTTATAAAACACATGTTTAGCAGTCTTGTAGACTTGTCTTTAAAAAACCATGGGACTTTGTCAATTGAACCTGAAAAAAAGATCAGGGTTCTTAATGCTTCTGTCTCATATAAATTTTCATCTGCTTCTGCTGATAAGGGGTTTCATTGACTTGTACACTTCATTTTATTACTTTGGGAGGTAGCACTATTTTGACTACCCCAGCACCATTTTGCAGGAATACTTGTGAGGGCTACCAATAGTGGCCGCTCACTGAAAGCCTTGCACTCCCCATATAGCACTTACTGATTGGGGATATAAGGAAGTGGGATGAAGTGGGATGTCAGCTGGAATATTTTTGAATATAGGAGTATCAATCTTTTGAAGACTGGCATTCCTATGTCAAAATCCCTGATAGATCCAGGAGATGGAAGGTGGCTACATCTTCCATCTCAGGCACACACCTAAAGTCCTCCAACCCTACCCCGCCACATGATATATAATTGGTGATTGCTTTTCCCACTAGCAGATGATGTTGGGTGGAAGGGGAAAGGACATTTACAAATGTACCAGTTGCTGCCCTAAAATTGTCCCACATGTTGCCTAAGATTTGTTAACTGCTGATAGGCAGCTTTAAGGTCCTACTTTTCTTTCCCGTGGTAATGGTTCTTTGTCACTAAATCAGACAGATTAGATGTCTCTTTGGTCAGAGGATGCTCTCAAACAAAGAACTGCTAGCTCTTCAAAAAAGAAAAAAAAGGGCTACAATTTATAAAGTAGGATACATTAAGAAAGTACCCTTGACTTCTCAACTTTCAGGGAAATAGGAAACATTCAACAACATGCTGTTAATGATGCTAATAATTGAAAGAGATTGAGAGACCATACTTAAGCCATATCTCATTCTTCCAGTACTGTTGAGCTTCTCTTCAGTCAGACATCATGAAATGAACAATTTTTTTCAAACTGTAGTTAATGATAGCAAGCCTGAAAAGGAATGATCACAATGCTTGCTTCTATCAAGATAAGAGAGGAGTCTTTCATTTGCATTTTTCAACAATAAACCCTAGAGAGATTTTGGTTTGGGACCTCCTCCAGTTCAGCATTTGAAATGTTGTAACTTGAAATAAGCCTGCCATGGAGTCACTGTAGTGAGTTTCTTAACTGGCGGAAAGAAAGTGAGTACCTGGCACAAGGAGGCCTTTGGCAGAACATCAATTGGCTCTCAGGAGAAGACTTGATTGCAAGGGCCTGGCCCTCAGCTCTCTTGGCTCTAAGTAAACAACAAACCTATATCTGCTTTCTACTATTTATCACATCAGTGGGAGGTTCCAGCTGACCTCTTTTAAATAATTTCAGTTCTCTATGTGCTTTGGGATTCCTTGGGGGAATCTGATTAAGAACTGAAGATATATGCAATAAACAGAAGTAGTTCTCACTGCACTGATGCAGATTTCCCATTTTATGTTTAGTGCATTTAATTCTCTTCTGCAGGATAATTCTATTCAAAGGCTATGAAGTCATTCTGAACTTAACTTTAACAGGATATCTTCAGTGTATGTCCTAATTGTGCTTCATTGATGACATGTATGACAACTTGTTTGCTTTACCAGTTTACACAATTCCCTCGGGAATATCTAGGCAGTAATTTCCTAGCTAACAATGGCCCATATAAGATAAGACTTCTTCATTTCAATCATGTTCTTAGTTAACCTTTTGAAATCTGTGTCAGAACTGCTTTTGAAGTCATGCATATTTCTATAGTGCAGGTCTTGATTACACGTAGCAGCATTTCTCACTATATATGCACTCGGCCCTCTGGGTTGCAAACAAGACTTGCTATCCATAATTTTAACAATAATGTGTGGAAATTTTCCCTCATTAGAATACTGTATCTCAAAGTTTGTTTGCTTATGATGCCTCAATGACTGATGTTGTCTCATAGGTTGCACTCATGCTGAGAACAGTGTTTTGGGGGCAGAAAGAGAAATGACTTCTCAAGTTTACCTCTTGCCATGTTGGAAATAAATCAAGAGGAACTGAGAGTGGTTTCCCACTCTGTGTTGCTTCACATGTGAACAAGCCTGGTGTAGAAGTGTTAAAGAAGAAGAAAAATTGTTATAAGATCCATTCTGACCAGTTAGCTTCCCTTCCCTTCCTTTGAATTCATTATTCAAAGCCTGCATCCTGGGAGGAGCATATTTATCAATTTCCATTTCCTTCAGTTTTTCATTCTACAGCTCTGGACAGGTTTGTGTTTTCTTAGTTGCCAACTTTTGTGAATGTGTCAAGTTTAGTTGGTCAGTTTTTTAAAGATCATGCTATAATATGTATGTATACATACATGCTTTTTTATTGGCATTCCTATTTAACATATGTTTTTCACACTTTCCCATACAGGAATCTGTACATTATGTTCATAAAAATGTGCATGTTTGCACAGCCTTTTCTTTAATATACTTTTTTACTTGGAAAACTATTCCAAAATTCTGGTAAGCGTAAATTTCAAAATATGTCTAAATTTCACTTTGAGTATCAGTTAAAAATGCAAAATTAGAAAAGTTTGCATTGCAATATCAGCCAAACACACTGCCCACAGACTGAATCCCTGCTCTGAAAATTCAATTAGTCAGGTCCTGGCATTGACAGGACCCAACAGTTGGGCTAGAGATTTAAAAGCAAGCCAGGCATTGGATTCTATTGCTGTGCAGCATTATGGAGGACCTTCTTAAGTACTTAATGTATTCTTAGACTCTGAATAGCAACTGGAATGCACTGGAATATGCTGCTGCCAAGATTCCTTTAATGTTCAAGCAAGGCATTTATCTGAACTTGTGAGGAGTGAAAGTATCTAGGGTGGAGATGAGGATTCCAGATATTGTTGAGTTACAATTCATTGTATCCCTCTTCCCTTGCTATGTTGGTCATTGAGCAACATCTGTAGGGTTACAGATCTCCCTCCACCCTACACACTTGATCTTGTTTTATTTGGCTTTGGTCTTGCCACTTATATACCCATACAATTGTAAAACTTGCTTTATCAAGATGTATGGCTGTCCACAGAATTCTATTCAAGTTCTATCAGGCAGAAAGAGGATAGTACCATATAAAGATGGCAACAACAAAGATGGGGCCAGAAAGGCAAAGTAGGAGATTCCACATTATGTTTCCATATCATCTCCAGACTGGAAACCCCTTATGGATTTTTTGCATAAAATAGAAAAAAATGAACTTATCTTCTACGGTTTTGATGATTAGATAGGATAGATTATAGAGAGAAGAGAGTAATGATGTAACTTTAGAGAACTACAATTGTACTTATAACTGCTGTAAAGAAGATCAGAAGCCACTACTTTATATCTTTTTTTCTTCTATCTTTTTTTTTCTTTTTTTCTTTGTGTACTTTAGCTATCTTTTATTTCTTCCTTTTTTCCTTCTTACTTTCTTTTAGTTTGTATTAATTTTTACTCTTGTTTTTAAAACTTTTAATAAAATTATACTGAAAAAAAAAAAGAAATCATCCTTCCAGTCACTGAATTAAATGGCAATATATTTGTGTTTAAGAAAACAACATTAAATCAATAAGTTGTGAAATGTTTGTTCCTACAAGTTGTACTGATAGCAATACTAAAGAAAACACATTCGAGTTTCTGGAAGAATCTGTACATGAGTGATCTACATAGATTATAATAATGATTCTTTTCTGATTAAAAAAAGGTTTCTGCACCTTCACCAGAGTGAATTATACATTGCTTATAGTTGTGTATAATTTGCTTACCGCAGTGAATATTGGGCTACCCTGGCATTTGATCAGATCTGCAGGGTGGTTCTCCTTTGCTATTCATAGCTTTTCAATTGCTTTGAAAATATTTCACTAAAAATCAGAAAAAGCTTCTTTCCCTTCCTCAATCTCTTAAACTGGTTTTCAGTGTTGTTTGGAATATAATATACAAAGAAGCAGAGCACTCTGCAGAAGAGGAATGTAATAAAAAGACTACAACTTTTAAACATCTTAGTTGGAGGAATCTAATCACTGGACTTTGAGATTCATCCTTAAGTAATCATTTGGCAGCTAGAACACTGGGGAAACAGGAAATCTAAGACTATAATGATGGAAACTGGGAAAAATCAGATTTAATTGAAAGTTTTACTCTGTGATCACAAAGAGGCAGGGTTATGTGTGTGCATGGGGGGGAGGAATAGAATATAACATTGGTGACAAAATGGCCAACTTTTATATCATGTTACAATGAAATTATATAGAATAACTCTCTTGTACAATCTGATGTATACAAGGAAAATGAGATGAAAAAGATGGGGTAATTATGCAATCAAGCTATTCAAAAGAACATTCCAAGTGACTTTGCAAATTAAAAAGTTAGCCACAAATATCAAATGACTGTCCTGAAAGGAAAAGAATGTGCCAACTGAAATAAAGCCAATTAGTAATGCTGATTTATCTTTTCAAATCTCTGTTCAAAGGACAATAATAGACATGCAGGCTGCCCAGAAATGAATATGGCAGAAGGAGAAGCAAAACAGAAACTAGCCATGTTGACTTTTTAAAGACACTTGTGGATTCAAGCCAAATATTACAATCAAATATGCTACTATTGTAAAAAATTGATAGCTTTATTTACCAAAACTTGTATGCCACCTACTCATTAAATTCTAGATAATGCTGGTATAACCATAAGGATTTCTTTTTGGAATATTCCAAGGACTGTACCTTATACATTATAGTCGTACCTTCTCTACAGCTCTGAAATATAGATCAGTACTTTGATGCCCACATTACAGAGAGTGGTCTGAAGCCAAAACAGTAACAATCTTACTTGGTTTAGCACCAAAAAAAAAAAAAAAAGCTTTGTGGAGGTTTCATTCACCCCAGTATGAAAACAGTTCTAGATAGATACACTTCTTGAGCAATAGCAAACCTTAAAAAATGTAACAACAAGGACATACATCAGATTCAGAAAGGAATCCAAATCCAGAAATGGGATAATTGAAATCTTTCAAGACCCTAGGATGAAGAGAGGCCAATCCAATTCAGCCATGGCCAGACCGGGATTTCTACAAACAATATCACTGGAGTATTGGAGTTTCACAGCATTGCTCTGAACAAAACCACTTTCTTGGACAATCAGTAGGGCACGAAGTGGGGAAAGAGAGACTGTTTTGGTTGGATGTTGGTACCTTTGGAATTTGGAGTTTGCTTGATGGTCAGGTGAGAAGGGCGAAAACATTCCATTCACAAGGGGCATGATATGATTCTTTTTATTACAATTATTTTAATTATCAGTCAAGAGGTTGTTGGAGATGGTTCCTCCTGAGCAGGGCTGGCAGCTTTGACATGCTGGGCTAAGCCTTTTTTTCCTTTCTATAAACATTTAACACTCCACTTATTGGGTGGTATCATAATTCCAACCCACTTTTTGCCTTCTATTATCAGTCATAGAAATTATTTGCTAATTGCATCACAGAACCCATTGGAATATCCTGATTCTGGTGCATTTATGTTCAGGTTTGTATTTAATGACTCGCAATGTATTCCACTATATTCAGGAAGGGACTTCAGAGATTGGCCATAGAAATTTAGTTACAGCAATTTCCTTCATTCCATCTTAGTTACTGTGGTATGCCACATTAGATGTTGTGCTCCTTGTCCCTGGCTGTGCCCATGTTAAAGCTGGACTGCCATTAATCAGGGATGTTTTTATTTGGAGACCTGCACAGATCTAGGGGATTGGTTGGTAACCGCAATTGCTGTCAGCCCCACTAGGTAGACCAAACAATGAAATCAGCTTCAGAGGAAAGCTAAAACTACTTTTACAGAGTTTGGCTATTATAACAGAATCTTGCAAGTCTGACTTTGCTGTACCTCCTCCTCCTCCTTATAGTTCAGTGAATTATTTCAGTGAATTATAGTTCAGTGAGCTATCTTTGAACGTTCTGAACTTTAAAAAATGTTTTAGCCCTTGTTGCACTGGCAACGGAGTCTGCATATCTCTGCTGAGGTCATATTCCTTACTCTGTACAATTGACCCTTCCAAATCTACAATTCTCTGATTCCTCTTAGGGCATGAAAATAGGTGTGTTTCTTGTAGATGAGTAAAAAGTGACAGAAAATCAAGCTGTTGGAGACAAAATTGTCTAAGGAAAAGTAGAGCATATTAATCTACTATTGGTCACTTCATAACTAACGAATTCCACTAGTGATTATTTCACCCAATTTTTCCTTTTCTGCTTTCTGATGTGTACTGGGCAATGCTGGGGATCCAGGGTACTCAGTGGAGAAGCACACATTTGATTATAACTACGGACACCCCATATCTAGTGCACATTTTATCCATTATGAACTGCATATGGATTAAAAAATCATCCCTGGCTCAACCAGAAATTCTGTGGTCTAAATTTTGCAATACCTTTTTTTTCCATTTTGATCTGCATATCTTCCATACCTTTGTAGATGTGATGTAAAGCACAATCAACAAGATCAGTCTGTGGTCATCCCTGATCTAAATTCTTGGATGCTTGCCTAAATTGCAGATTTCAGTTTGAAAATCAAAAAGAAGAAATGCTATCCAGTTCTTCCCTTTAAAATGAAAGTAAATCTGACAAACTATGATAACTCTGTTCTTTAAATGATACAATTATTTGAAGGTACATCAGGACCATCAAAATCAATTCATTGAAATGAACATTCAGGAACAATGTGAGAAAAACACTGATTCCAGTAAGCCAAACAATTGCCACACACCCACCAACACTGACAGGGCAAGCTACTGTATATAAACAGGAAACAAACGCCACACTCACTAGCACTGATGAGGTTACCTAGTTAGATAATGAAATGTCTGCAAGCAAACAACCAAGCTCAGAGAGCACCAAGGACTCCTCAGTTCAACCTTGAGCTACATATGTTATCTTCTATTGGAGATACATTTAAGTTAATAATCAAAAAGTTTTTTGCATATTTTCATCTATTGCACAGTGAAATTCATGGAATTCTGCATGTAATAATGAAATTAGTTACCAGATTTAAAAGCTCTAATTTTAATAGCTATGATCCTGTCCGTTAAAATTAGTCGAGGTAAGCCACCCTCTGCAAACTGTTCCTTAGGAGGAGTATACAACAGTTATGAGCAGGAAAAGCTGTATTTGTACCAGTACACAACAGTATACAGCAGCTAGGAAGCATATTCAATAACTTCAAGCAGTAGCATCAGATCATAGCAGTCATCAGATAGTTTCCTGCGTTTTCAAGCGCAGGCACCAGATAATGTACACAGAATATATAATAGATTAACCCATTCTGAGTCATGCAAGCCAAACCTATACTACAAATCAGGGAAATATCACTTTTATATTATGAAAACAAGGACACAAAGCTGAAAAATATAAATGGTGCAAACTCATGACTATCCATAGCATTTTGTAGAGAAATATTTGAAATTTAAATACAGCATACACGACAATATTCACATAGATTTAACCAACACCCCGATGACATAATTTGTTTGTAGAAAAAAATACCATGCAAAGGGATTAATTTTTGTATTAGTGTGCTAAATGCAGAATAAAAATAAGACTCTCTTAAGTCAAGTTTGTCTCCTGATGACTTTAATGGTTAGGTCCATGTAGTTGTCTTGGTAACAATGTGAAAGTGAGTTTCCATTGCTTTCTAAATGAATTCCAGAAAAGTTAATTACTGTTTTTTAATCATCCTGCTGACAATACTTAGAGTATTTTTCCTCAAAATATGGCTTTATGTTATATATTTATTTTGCCTGTGACCATCTGCAGTAGCAACCCATCCCTTTACTTAGTAAAATAAACATAATAATATGACTGTGAAAGGTTCTGTCACCTATAAATTTGTTGTGGTTGCTGTGGGCAAAGCAATATAGCTATATCCTGACTTTACATTAGCCATATATATGTTCTCCAGAAAGGCTGGTGTGCAGTTTCCTATTGATGTTTTCAGTGTAGTATGGTTTCTTTGAGTTCTTTCACAGACTAACCTGGTTCTTGAGTTTTGAATAATTAACATTTCTGAACTAGACAAAGGCAACTCCATGTACAGTGCATTACAGTAGTCAAGCTTTGAGGTTACCAATGACAGCAAAGTTTTAAGGTTATTTTTTTCCTGGGAAGAGAAACAATTGATGTATTAACCAAAGCAGATAAAGCATCTTCCTGGCCACTGTCTCAATCTGGAAAAGTGGAGAATGATTCAGATTCAGAAACATCCCCTCAGAAAATGAGATTTACCTCTGGAACTGGAACTTCTCCCAATAAGCATCTTCGTCTCACCTGAATTCAGTTTCAATGTATTATCTTTTATTCAATCCATTATCAACTGCAGGTAGGCATTCAGGAGAAGTCACAACTAATTTTTTTTGCAGAGAAATAGATTTAGAGGAATAGGTTTGATTATCATAAGCATATTGATAGCATCCAATTTAAATCTGTTTGTCTCCTCTCTCTCTCTTTCTCTGTCTCATTATCTCAGCAATTTCTTATAGCATTGGAGACAAAATGAATTCCTGAAATATACTATATAATAATCTCTATTTCCAATAACATCTCCAAATTACACCATTAGAAATCTACCTGAGATAGGAACAGAACCATTGCAAAGCAGTGCCTCCAATTCCCAAGTATTTCATAAATGGTAGAAAAAGATGCTGATGAGCCAAGAAATAACAGAGTCACACTACTTCTGTCAATGCCAAATCAAAGTTTATCTATCAGAATGACTGAGGCAAACTCAACCATTCTGAAACCAGTTTGAAATGTGGCAAATTATTATATTTTCTTTAAGACCGGTCTGCAGCTAAGAAACTACCACTTTCTTGGTTACCTTACCAACCATGGAAGGTTAGAAACTGGCTTATATTTGCCCATCTCCAAGGGATGCAAATCAAGCTTCTTTAGAAATGATCCAATAATTGCACCCTTTCTGCCTCCCACCTCCAGACATTTATAATATTAACTAAGGCATTTTAAATAATCTTCCAGCTAGAGGTTACAAGCCAAGCTGAAAGATACAGACAGAAAGTGGTAGCCTATTCAGTTCCTCAGGTATCACAAACTGAACTGATCCAGTCTAATTATTGGGTTGGATATCAATATATAGACCCACAAATCAATGAATCCAAAAACAACAAACAAAAGGAGTTACCAGACAATCTCATAATTGACACTGCATCAATGGAGGCAAAAAGACTGGCCTAAATGCAAACGTTTTTATTCAGAAAATAAAATAAAGCAAAATAAAATAGATCAATACAGATAAAGCAATGTACAGTGGAACCTCGGTTTACGAACTTAATTCGTTCCGTGACTCTGGTCGCACCCTGAATTGGTCGCAACCCGAAGGAAATTTCCCCATAAGGTTCAATGTAATTACCGTTAATCCATTCTGGCATGGAGGACAGGGAAGCGGCTATTGCTTGGAGGGAGAGTCCCCCTCCCTACGACCACGTGTCAGGGGCGGAAAAATGGCCGCGGACCACGTGTCAGGGGCGGAAAAATGGCCGCAGACCAAGTGTCAGGGGCGGAAAATGGCCGCGGACCACGTGTCGGGCGGAAAATGGCTGCGGACCACATGTCAGGGGCGGAAAAATGGCCGCGGACTGTGTCACGGGAGGGAAAATAGCCGCGTATCCTGTTCGTACCCCGAGGCGAAGTTCACAAACCAAGGTAAATTTTTGCGGCCGGAGCTGGTCGTAACCCGAAAAGTTCGTTAACAGAGGCGTTCGTAACCCGAGGTACCACTGTATATCACTCTAGGAAAAGTATTCCATCTACTATCCTTCTAGGGCTTACTGGTAAATCATGCATCAGGACCTCTGAGGCTAATCTTAAGGCCCAGACAAATTCTGATAACTTGCTTTTTAGGTAACTTGATCATAAACTATTTTGAATTTTAAAGGTCAAATCTAGCCCTTTAAATGGAACCAGAAAATGAATACTAAACAGTTCATCTAGTACAATAGTAGCGTAATGTGATCCAAATGCATAGTAACCAGCTGTTTTCTATAACAGGCACTGCTTCTGAATCATCATTAAAGGCATCACCACCTCTCCAAATCTTTCCATTGGTGTAAGGCATTGGTGAAGATATGCAGTGGTTCTCTTAAGAGGGGTGTTAAATATTCAAGCATCTCCTGTACTCTAAGTGGAATCGTTCCTTCCATGGGACACATTGGTGGCCATGTCCATCACAAGGACAATAATTTTTTTTTTGCATTAGTGCATGATACCAGATAATTACTTTGATACAGACCCATGAATAAGGCCAGAAGGGCATCAGTGTGGGAGTTGAGAGAATTCTAGGAATACATAACTATGACTAATTAGTTAAACAGCACTTTGAGACATAATTACACAGCACAAAAAAACTAAATGCAGATATAAAGGGTTGCTTACTGAGAAGTTTCTAGAAAAACATAGTTCCCATCATTTCCATGGTTACCCAGGTGCACATTAAATCAGGTCTAAGTCCAAACTAGTTTCTCTCATTTTTTCCTACTTTTTAATTTTCAGTGCATGGGTCAAGGGAATAAACCAGAATAACATAAAGGCATTTTTATTAAATTCAACAGGAGATAGGGAATCATATTGGAGGACTGCATTTCAAGTCTTTACCCTTCCCTTCAATATGAAGAGTAAATTTATATTAAAATGAAATGTAAGAAGAAAAGACCCTCTCTCCAGGGTCAAAAGACCTTCTCTCTTTGGAAAAGACCCTGATGCTGGGAAAGATTGAAGGCAAAAGGAGAAGAGGATGGCAGAGGATGAGGTGGTTAGATAGCATCACTGAAGCAATGAGCATGAAACTGAGCCAACTCAGGGAGGCAGTGAAGGACAGGAAGGCCTGGCGCGATATGGTTCATAGGGTCACGAAGAGTCGGACACGACTTAACGACTGAACAACAACAACAAGAAGAAAAGAAATTTAGAATAAGCATTTCTGTTAGTTGCCAGCTGTCAAATCCTAACCAAATTTATTCTTAAATTTGGATCCCGTCTTTGGGCAAAACCAAAGCAACATCTTGTGGTACCTTAAAGACTAGCAGATTTCTTATCATATAAGCTTCCTTTAATCAGAGTCCAGTTCATCAGTTTAGACATCGATTCCTAACCAGAATACCAAATGACAAAACATGCCTCATGATGTCATGGTAGAAGTTCTATCCTTTCACACTTGTGCCACACACATGTATGTAAGGGGCTGAGTTTGCTTTGTATTATTGTGATGCACATTTTATCACAAGCCCTCCCCCTCAGACAACTATGTTCATCAGATGCATGGAGTATACAATAGAAGTATAAATAGGGATATAAAATACAGCATTATTTATTATTATTATAATAAAATAATAAAATAATAATAAATAAAATAATTAAATTAATGAATTAATACAATAAAATAATAAATAATAGTGTTGTTGTTGTTCTTGTTATATATACACAGCGGTTGCTGAAAGAGAGGAAGGTGGCCTGGGGAAGTGAAGGTAGGGAAAATAACCAAGAACGGCCATTAATAAAACTGAAGAAGTTACTGATAGACAACGTCTGGTGAACTTGTCTGTTAGGTTGCTAAGAATCAGAAGTAACTGAATGACTGAACAACAAGATGATAGTTTAAGGTGTTGGACTCACAGTGGGGAGACCCAAGTTCAAACCTATCCTCAATTGTGAAAGCCCATTGGGTGACTTTGGGCCTGCTCCATTTCACAGGGTTATTGTGGGGCAAATGGAAGGACAAAGCATACCAGGTTCCAAATTTTACTACTACATCCATCACTATTAATATTTTTGTTGGTACCATCTAGATTCAGTTCCACAGCAGGCTCTGAGGAAACAAGCTGAGTGTCATAGGAGCAAAAGGTTTCTGTTTTCTCCTTCAGCCAAACTTCCCAGCTTCAGCTGAAAGAAGGAATACCATTTACCAAAGAAATATTGTACCACAGACTGTGTTTGTCTATTCCACTACATCCTTCTACCCTAGACACATTAGGCAGAGTGAGGCAGTATCAAAGTGGCAAATACTGTGGGGCAGGAAAATGTGGGAATATGTTGGAAGCCCGAGCTCTGTGTGCTTGCTCTGTATGGCAGGCTGTTGCTTTCAGGAGTGATGGAGCACACATTCTTGTCTCTAGTTCTGAAGTAAGATTCACCCATCAGCCTGGTCCCTTTCATTTATGGGATGCAAGGAGCGTCATCTTGTGCTGAGGTGGTACAGTACGTGAGGTAATTCAGGACCTGCATTTTCTTTCCAGTCCAAGTAAATACCAAATGTCCCTTTCAGAGAAGCATAGCCTTAGAAGAAGAAATCTGGATGCTGTGCTACAAATAAGAAAAATGTAGGGGCTTTTTTTCTCCTTCTTTTCTTTTTGTGCTATAAACGATTATCTGGAAAGATTCTTGGTGATTGTCTTACTGAATTAGTGGGTGTTTCAGTTTCTCTTGTACAAATGGGAGAAAGCAGAGGCAGATGTCAGACTGTTTACGAGATGTCTGTGCTACAATGTGATGACACTCAGCAGCTGTTCTACTGGCCACTTTCTCATTTTTACACTCTTAGAGTAGGGCAAGAACAGATGGCTGAAGAAGAAATCCAAGATTTCAGCCTTTTTTTCCTCCAACGTGTTTTTATTAAGTTTACCGTAGTTCATATATGGAAAAAAAACAACCAAAGTAAACTTCTTTTTCCTCAGCAATGTTGCTTTTTAATCCAAAGTTCCAACAACTTTTTCCCTTGTGCTTAACTTCAGTGGAATGTAGGTTTAGTTCGCATAGAATGGATCATAGGACAAACCAATTCAGAATTCTCATTAAAGACAGAAATGACCAGCCTCAAATTGTCACATTTTGGACACATTATGGGAAGAACCAGCTCTCTTGAGAAATCCATAATTCTGGGAAAGGTGGAAGGAAAAAGAAGAGAATGACCAACAACAAGGCAGCCATATAAATTGATAAGGAAGGAGGGTGGTAGTAGATGGACTTGAATACAGTGCTGATGGATACACTGTTGGAAAGGCCTGAAGGACCAGGCTGGAGAGAGATCATCCCAGAGAAGGTCTGTCTATGTGATTGTTAAGAGTTGACACCAAGTTGATGGCACATAATCAAAAAGTTCTCATACACATATACATAATTTTATATTTTTAAATTGTATTTTAGCCCTAAGAAATTCCTCACTGAAAATGTCTCAGTGGACTGTCATTATTAATTTAATAATAAATATACATCAATCTCCTCTATACAGAAATTCTGAAATAATCAAGATTTCTCCTCTCCCAATATATAAAAATATGATTGTGGAATATGGTGATAGGTAAGATTAACACAAATGGCTTACAGACCTTGTTAGCATATATTCTCCTGAATATATTTTTAGTTACTTAGTTAGGTTAATTTGGAGGCCACCTAATTTCATGATGACTCTGGGCAGCTTACAAATGAAAAGGGGAAAAAACATAAAAAAGAGAACAAGCCAACCAGAAGAACAAGCACTCCATTTTAAACTAGACTAAACAAAGCTAAACTAAAAGGGGCATTGTGTTTCTTACATGATTAGTTCTTTGAGTAAGTGACGATAACTCTGTGTTATTTGCTCTGCATGTGCTTTGAATTCCCTGACATGAACCTGATCTCAGCACAAGTGCTTCTCATCTGTAAATATTTTTAGAAGTTTAATTTTTTGACAACATAGTGCATTGCATAAGCTGACCTGTAGCTTATGGCTTGGCTACTCTCTGGATTGATCTGCTTTGTATGTAAATTGCTGTAGTATAGTTTTAATCAGAATTTTGATATGATTTGTGTGGTTCTAATGTATTATAGCCAGATACAAAACAGAACATAGGCCCTGTATCTTTAATAAATGCGTGGAAAAGGGTATAACTAGTCCACTACACCTGCCATCTTGCATCTATTGATATACATATTGAATATAGCCTTCTTTGGGGCAGGAAGGTCACCGTGACAAAGATTCTAACCTTGGAAAAGTCTGTGTGATGGAAAGCAGTGTATCTAATGCATTATTAAAGAGAAATCCAGAAATCTGGAACTGAATACTTGGGGAGATATTTGAAAGTGTCAGTGATAACTTGAACATTCAGTCAGTGTTTTATTTTTAAAAGCCAAACATAAAATCTACTAGTCAAACAGAAGAAAAGCTGAATTGGAAGAATTTATTTCTGCTACTCAGTTTTTTGACTGAAGTATAACATAAAATGTGGTGAGTACAATAGCCTAGTGTTTTCCGAACACTGAAAAAGAAAGCATTGTATCAACAAACAATAAAATTAAGACCAAAATAGCCTTTCTATCTGCATGTAATTTCATATATCTTTTCTCTTCTTCCTATGCCTATTCCTAACTCTTTCTCGTGTTCTCTTTTTTCCTCCCTTCCCCCAACTTATTTAGCAGCTCTTCATACAGCTATTGTTATGCATACTGGAAATAACATTTGTTTAACATCTCTTCTTCCAGTTAGTCAGCCAAAAGCTATCTCATAAAAATCTCTCACCAACAAGGGTTTCAAAATATGAAATCCAACCAGGGATAATTCAAAGAGCAGGAGGCTTTTCTACTTTGTCCAATGGTATTAGTTACTATATACATCCAAGTTCTGTTACAATTGGTTGGCTTCCCATAAATCACACACTGGTTCCACAAGAGTCAGTCACCACTGAAAATTTTCATTCATCTTGGTAGACAGGTATCCTCTGTACTTGAGTTACAGTTAGAATGGCAATGGAGATGCCAACTGTGGAATGGCTGAATGCAATGTTTTGTTTTGTTTCCTCTTTTATTCATTCAACTGCTAAGAAAAAATGACCCTTCAATGGATTTATTGCACAACTGCTATTGCCTGTTGGCATTAAATATAATGCTGTGAGATATTTTTGGGGAGACAATTATTTAATAGGGTAGGACATAGTTCTTAACTAATAAGAAGCAACGTAACTTTACATGCATTGCACCGTAAGAGGTTCATATATTCAATATATGCAGTTTATTTTATGATATATATGTTTATAAATGCATGCTTAGTGAGAAAATATATATTCAAAAGTATGTGTTAAACAGGGACTTTTGAATAGTTTTGAAATGTAAAATTAAAATTAAATAAGATGAAATGGTTTTATAAATGAACCCGTCTGAACTTGAAATCAACTGATCATCTCTGTCATAGATGGCTCAAAGCTTGGCTAATGGACTAATACATATATAACCCTTGTGACAGTAAAGGAAGTATAACTGTCATGTGATTTTTGATGTGGGTATAGTAGTTGCTTTATTATTGCAGGTTGCATGATTTCAGTTACATTATTATTGGATAAATCATATCACCTTTATGAAACATATTATTAATTGTCACAAATTGATCATTCTGTGATGAATCAGATCAAGAACCAGAGGTGGCTCTTCTGAAACTTTACAAGAATTGAGAATGAAATATAAGAAGCTTCTTGCCCTGCAAGCCTATAGGCAGCCTAAGAATTTGGAGGGAGAGGGAACAATTTTTACAATAACTTAAACTTTAGGGACAGCAAAGAAAATTTAAGGCAATGTTCCACCCCTTTCTCCTCTGTTTGAGACCTGTTGCTTTGGCTAAGCTGCAAGGGAAGGCTCCTATCTTACCAAAACATAGCTGGCTCAGACTTGAAGAACACTGGCCCAACATCATTCTCAGAAGGGAAGTTTAGAGAAACAAGAACAGCAGAGAAAGATCAGAAAGGTTCTAGAAAGAAAACAAGGAAAAAAAGAAGACTGCGAAGATGATCAATTATGAAAGAGGAGCAAAAGAGTTCGGTTCATTATAGTACAGCTTCGGTAGATCCTTTTTGGTGATTTCAGTCATCATTCTTCCTGTTGTGTCATGCTATCCTTGTTCCTTCTACGGGTTTTCCAAAATGTGGGCTGATTACAGGACACGCCTTTGTTATATTTGGTGAAACTTCACTTGAGGGCTGCAGCTACTCACAGGTAGAAATCTCTATCTCCATACCATTTAGTACATCACTGTAAATAGCATTATAATGATTCAGAATCACCATACCTCTTAACCCCAAGAAGAAATTACTATTGCTGGTAGGAACCTTCACTGTTTTAGTGCTCTCACTGACCACACATCCTTCAAAGTAGCATCTGATTTGTTGTGTTTCTCCATTTCTGCTCTGGTGAGGTCCTTCCAAATAAAATTATGCTTGGCAGACATGGTGGATTGATTTTTAGTTCTGCTGGCAGCTAGCAGTTGTGCCAGAAAAGAAGACTCTGCCTCAAATTAAAGTGGGGGGGGGGGGCGGGGTACGCTGGTAAGGAAATGGTGAAAGAAGAATAAAGGAAACTCCAGCAACAGGAAACAAGTGAGCTGGCATCCCCTCTGTGTGGGAAAAAAAGTTTGTAAATATTACAAAAAGTAATGGAGAAGGATTCCTTTCTACCTGACAGTATATCTGTTTTCAAAGAAGGAGCTTTTGCAGGTGAGCTGTTTGAAATGTTTTAACTGCTAGCAAACTTATAAACCAGTTCTCTACTAGCAAGCTACGTCCCTTCCCTGCAGGGCTAAAGAATACATATTCAGAGTTTTATTATCAATATCACTCAAGGGATTGCCTGCTTTTAGAAACGGTTCGCCATCAGAACTGTTTCTTCCAGTTCCTCATTCTAACTCTTTGCTTCCTGTTATCTCAAACAAAATGCATTTCTTGAACCCATTTAACCTCTGTCCTCCTGTACTGACATACAGTAGACACTTTTCCCTTCAGCCCTCTTCCACTGAAAATCTTGGGCTCCATTCCATTCTCAGATTCTTCTTGTTCTCTTCCACCCTTGGACAATCGTTTCCCTGTTCTTTTACCTTGCTAGAAATCAGGAAAGCATAGGGATTCTCGTTTTCATTCAGTGTGACCTATAAAGATTTTGGCACCTTTGTAATTATGAGAAACAACAGCTGCAAAATCCAAAACATGGGAGTGGATATATGTGTTGTCCTTGATCCAGAAGGATTTTTCAGATTTCCTGTCCCAGAGGCACCAGCTTCCAAGTGGAATAAAAATCACAGGAAACTGAAAGGGCATGGAGGTAGTATGGGGTTTCTTTAAAAATATCACAGAGGTTCAAGTTGAAGCAAAACAACTTTATAAAAAGGATGAGCTCATCAGCCTTCTCCTCTGGCATCTAAACAACTGAATTATATGTCCTGAAACAGCTACTTTGGTATCAACTAATAACATGCTGAAAATTCAGGCAGTAGAAGTTGGGGACAGGGGCCTGCTACATCATCCATTCCACTTGACTATGTTAATATGCATTCTTCTTGAGCTGTTAATATGCTCCAGATCTTGAGCTGGCAGGAAAATATCCTGGCATAAAATTTGCTAACCCCATTGCTGAGCCCTATTCTACCTCACTAAGGAGGCCAGCTGGAGCAAGGAGCTACAAGGAGCAGCCCTGTAGATTTGATGCAGGAGGAAGTAAAGAAAATGAATGGTAGATTCCCCGGCTTTGTTTCCCCTCCCATCAAACATCACTGGCTGGCAGGAAAAGACCCACCAATCACTCTCGTTAGTGTATGAAGGAAGTGAGCTTTGACAGATGGCTAGACTGGTGAGCTTAGGCAATCAGTCGATCTGGCTCTGGTTTTATGTGTTTTGTGTCGCTGCATTCCAAGGGAATCAGCTAATAGTGGGGCTTCTTTTGAATATGAGTTAGTTCCAATAGTGTAATTCTAGAACAGTTGATTGTTTCTTAAACACATATTTAAAAGTTGCCCTAAAACTATGTGGCAGGTGGGGAGGGCAGTGCCAAGGGTAAAGTGGGAAGGATCTCTCCCACTTTATATATCAGCTGTGTCCCTACCTGCCAGTAGCTATTTTGGTTGTTTGATAGGCACTGATAGGTCACCTGCACCTGCTACCTCCCCCAGTCCTGCCAGGTCTGTGGTCCCATGAACAGATTGTCCCAGAACAGAAATAATACAAGGAGTTACTTACTTCCTTTCAAATAAGCTTAGGCACAGTCCATAAAAATCTGTCATGGACTCCCCCTTTCCTCCAGCACACAGTAGGAACCAGATTGTTCCAGCACCACTCAGATAAAACCTTAATAATACAATAATTGATGGAAACTTATTCAGCCACCTGTCATTTAGATGGCAGAAGAAAAACTTCCTGTACAGAGCACCCTTGGTCTCTTTCTATTGGCTTAGCATGAGTCTGGTAAGTGAAAGGATTAAGGTGGCATCTTCACATACTGCTGCTTTCAGACCTACACACATATGCATAGCAGAGAAAAGGAAGAGGATGCTTGAAGCTTCACAAAGAAAGGAGTGGGAGAGAAAGAAGGGGAAAGGGCAGTGGTGTATAAAATTTAGCTTCAAGTGGTGGTGAAGTTGCTGAGAGTAAAAACGAAACTAAACAAAATTCCTCTCTCGCTAGCTCTTCTCTGTGGTTTTTAAAACAGGTCTAGTGCTCTTCAAAACAGCACTAAATATATGCATATAAGGACCCCCATAACACCTTATGGCACTTTCTACATAGGCAAATCCCTCCAGGGAAGCCAGGTCTAGTCTTTCCTGCAGGTTAAGCCAAAATGATTGTGGACCTCTGTGCTGTTTAGCTAAATAAATTTGACTATGATCTTCAAACAGCAAAAACAATTTTATGGTGCCCACTAAATGCTTCCAGGTATGTTCACCTAGACCTTAAGACCTTCTTTACTACCTGGTAGATGTGGGGGTATGTGACATGATGATTGGAGACTGGAGATGGTGTCATGGAGACTATGGGATATCATCATGCTTCATGTATCAAGGGAGCAAGTGGATTGAATTTGGAGTGGACTGATTTAAATATTACTTTTGAGTGTTCATGAAAAGATTTACTTTAAATGAGACCAGCCTAAATCAGGTCACTGGCTGTTATTACTGCTCAAACCCTAAAAATAACAATTGATTACAATGCAGTTTAAATCAATCAGGAAATGCAATGGATGTGAACGTACCCAAGAGCACCTCAGAGCTGAAAATGTCTCAAAGTGAAGTACAGCATAATGAGGATGATTTTTCAAAGCTAAGATTTTATATAAATATAATCCAAACTTTCATAGTTTTTGAATTCCATTCTAGCTACTTATTGTAGTAAAAATAATTCCATTTGAATTACTCTAATGGAAAAGAGTTACATATCTTTGCCGCAACATTAAAGGGAGCTTTTCTAGTTGATTTAATTTGGTCACTTTATGGAATTGCTATGATAGAATGTCACACAGGTGGCAGCACCTAATCATGAAAACCCTACGCAGGGCTGGATCTGATAATACTTGGATGGAAATCCCAGGAGTGTAGATTAGGTTGGGAAAATGAAAAAAAAAATCCCAGAAGGCAACTATGGCAATCCACTTCCATACTGGCACTATCAAAAATTACATGGATGTGTACCTGTAGTTACCAGGAATCAACTTGAGCAAGAGAGGTTATTATGAGATTATATAGATAATAGCATTATATGGTTTGGCCCCAGAAGGCATTGATGTTAGTTAAACTGGACTAGAGAGACATCTTTTCTGTTCTTGTTTAAAAGATACTGAAGCTCTTGTCCAGATCCTCATTCATTCATTCATTCATTCATTCATTCATTCATTTATTCATTCATTTGTTCGTTCATTCATTCATTCATTCATTCATTCATTCTAAAGGGTCACCCATTTCACCATAATAACTCTGAGTAGCTAACAGCAGATTAAAAAACAGTACAAAAATAAGCACCAAAATACATTAATAAAACCTGTAATGGCAACCAACAATAAAATAACAGCATCTCACTGGCTCCCACTAACCTGCAGACCCCCATACCCAGAAACAATCCAGGTCTTTAAATCTTTTTGAAAAGTTGGCAGGGTTGGGGCCAATCTAATCTCAAGGGGAATGGTGTTCCAAAGGCCTGCCTTCTGGGTCCTGCTAGATGACATTCTTTAATTCTGAAGCACACCACTCCTGTCCAACCTAGTGGGGCAGGTGGAAACAACTGGACAGAGGTGGTCCTGCAAATAACCTGCCCTATGCCATGACGGGCGTTAAAGGTAACAACCAACATTTTGAATTGTACTCACACTGGAGTACACTGGAAGTCAGTGAAGCACACAAAGCAGAAGTGTAACATGGAGGTACCCAGATGTGATCCTAACTGTAACACCACTGCACTGTGGACCAGTTGCAGGTTCTGGATGTTCAAGAGCAGCTCCATGAAGAATACATTGCAGTAATCCACTTGGGAGATGACTAGGGCATGAATGAGTAATGCCTCCCAGTCCAAGAAAGAGTGAAATTGGCACCCAAGACAGAGTTGTGCAACGGCCCTCCTGACCATAGCTGCCACCTGTTATTCAAACAAGAACTGTGAGTCCTGAAAGACCTCCAAATTGTCCACCAGTTGTTTAGGGTAGGGCAAACTCATCTAGGACCTCTAGATTGTTCTTCCCTAGGAGGGACCAGATCACTATGAACAGGGCCACCAGGTGATTATGTGCAGATGCAATCAGGGCAGAGAAATTCCACTTGCTGCCCTTACTGCCACAACATATTCCTTAATAATAGCTCTAGCTATTCTAGAGATTCTTGGCAAGTATAAGGTTTCCAAGAAGCCCTTTGGGGCTGATCTGGGAAACAGGGCTGAAACATCGCAAATAAGCCAGTTTTATGAACCTGGAGTTTACACAACTCATTGCAGAACACAGTGAGTTATGCGTCAGGCTATCATATCTTAGCTAAATCTCCAAAAGGAAATTCATGAACAAACTGGGACCCATTAATAAATATACTGTTCAAAAAAGAACAGAGATCATTCGGTTAGGAGATGATGTAATGAATATAGATATAAGACCCTGGAGCACAATAGGCTTGATATCAATATTCTTATCTAATTAAATAGATAGAGTCTTGGAGGAGAAAATTGCAGATATTTTAGCTAGAGATGGAAATGGCATAAAGTGATTATGTAGCATAGAAAATGAACTCTGGGCTATCATGATATACGAAAATTCCAAGTATGTTTTCTTCTGTAGAAAAAAATGTTTCAGGGAGTTAGGATTACTCTGATTATATATTTCCTAAACCAACCAACTAACCAATCTCAGAAACCTTATCATGGAACTTCTGACATTATTTCAAATTTGCTCTAAGATTTATTGATTGCAGTGGAAGGTCCTGAATCTGGAGGAGAAACCAGATCACCAGTGGGTGAACCTGGTTATTTTAAGGGATGCAACTGATCTCTATTCCTCTGTGCATACACCAGCTAATGTTACCTGAAAATGCTGATGCCAAAATCAATTTGTTAATCTGCTGCAAGATTCCCTGAGGTTTTCCTGCAACAGATTAACATGCCTATCCATTTCAAAACAAGTGTCCAGGTAATTATCTAAGCCACATGTTGCCTTTGAACTTACAGATCCTATTATAGATTATTGGTGGTGATGGCTGCCAAGCAGTGTAGAAATGCTGAGTATGATCATATAACATTGCACATTTTGCACATCTTTTGCCATACCTATTCAAAGAAATGTAGCAAGAAAGACACAAATCACTGATAGCCACATGTCACCTATGACGTCTAATAAGGCTCTAACTCAGTAGCAGTAACTGGAAGTCTTGGGCAAACATCTGTTCTTTTGTAAATTGTCATCAGTGTTGGTGTATGTGGAAGAAAGAATTTGTACAGTTTAGTACTTCACTTCATCAGGTGGCACCATCTGTCTGGTCTCAGAAACTGAACAGGGTTGGATCTAGTTAGCATTGGATGGGTGACCACCAGGAAATAATGGGGTGGTGGGGTGGTGGGTAGACATCCTTGAAGAAGGCAGTGGCAAACCACTTTGCTGGCACAAAGTCTACATGAGCATGACCATGAAGACAACAGGAGCTGAGTGCAACTTGAAGGAGAATTTGCATGCCCTTTACCTGATAGTGGACCTAGATTTTCTTTGAAGAATGTTGGTTCTGAATCTTTATTATGGAAAGATATAACAACAATTATTCCATAGTTTAGGAAGTAGTAAAATGTAAAATAGAGAGCCAGTTTGTTGTAGTGGTTAAGGTACTAGGTTATAAACTGGGAGACCATAAGTTCTACAGCAGTTGTACTTTAGGCACAAAGCCAGCTGGGTGACTTTGGGCCAGTCACTTTCTTTCAGTCCTAGGAAGGAGACAATGGCAAACCTCTTCCAAAAATCTTGCCAAGAAAACTGCAGGCTGTCCAGGCTGTTGCTGGGAGTCAACATTGGCTTGAAAGCACGCACACATACACAAATGCAAAGTATGTTCATAAGCTGCTGTGATCAGCTTTCTCCAGTGTTGTGTGATTTTGCCCAGCTGATAAGCACTCTTACTCAAAAAAGGAACCAAACAAAGTACTTAGTCTGACTAAAAAAAGGTATTGTTGATTTGTAAATGCTGCACAGATGTTTTAAGCTTGACTTGGTAGAAGTCATCTACTGCTGCTGGAGAACATTGTGTTCTTTTATTTGTAATTTATGTATACCTTACAGTTCCGCATGTACAAATAGTTTTGAAGAACTTTCTGTAATTTTTAAAAAACAGACAACTTTTTCTGTGATTGTGGCCTCATTCACATATCACAGTGCACCATAATTTAGCATGGAAAAGGTGAGCTGCACTGATCTTTGGACTTGTGTGCTCCATTCCTATGGTGCAGCCAGAAAAAAATGAAAGGTTTGCCTCAGTTTTAGAAACCCCAACCAAATAACTTATTGTAATGAAATGAAACTAGATTGAAAAGAAGAGGAAAAAGGGCCATTCTACCAGCTCACTCCAATTTTTGTTTCCTCTCCCCTTTGAATGGTTCCCATTTTGGCTGTTTGCGATAAGAAGACTAAAAGCATCCATTTCAGCTGCTTTCAGTATAAGAATGTTATAGCATAAGAGTCAGATTTTGACTTTGTTTTCATTTTTTCTTCACATATTTTTGGGGGGGGAGGGGCATTGTCTTTTTATATCCTAAAGGACCTTTTTTACCTTTAAAAAAAGTAAACTGCTCTGAGAAACTATCTACTCTGAGACTGGGGTATACAGTAATTGCTTTAAATAAATACATAAATGAATAGTGAATGAGATAGCTTCTTCTGTTAACATTAAGCACAATTTAGGGTCTAAGTGTATATGAATTATGGTTATTGGAAACTGGAAGAGAACACTGCTTTTACCCGTACCAAAAGTGGAATGGGTAGGAAAGCACACAAACCAAAGGTTTAACTACAATTTATGTGAGCTTTAAATGCAACCTCTGATTTCTAGTTCTTCAGCACAGTATTTCAGGGTCCTTCATTTCTGGAAGCAACAGGAAATCTCAAGACACCCTTTTGCAATTTTCTTGAAAGGAGCAAGAACTGGAGATTTATAGTTGTTCTATGATATCTGTTTTCAGATGCACAATTTGAGCAGAGGGAAAAATAAGCACCAGTGCTAATTTTGAAAACAGCATCAGCATTACTCAAAAGCACAAAACATGCCTTTGGAGGCCACCCCACAGCTCTGTCTTGCCAACCAGATACAAAACTGAGAATTTAGCCTTCACTGGCCACAGGCAGACTGTCAAAGTATTTATCTATATATCCCATATATTCAAGAAAGGAATATGTTCAGTAGCTATAAGCCAAAACTATCAATCAACATCAATAAATCTCCTAATCATCAATAAACATTTTAGAGAAAAGGTTATCTTACATAAAAGTCATGGTAGCAGGGAAAGTCCAGAAGTATACTGTGCAGTTATTTGACTAGTGTACTTGAAAATTTAATATTCAGAAATCCATCATGAGAGTTACCCCAGAGGCATGCAGAAGCTAGGAGAAATTTGACGCTACATTGCTCTATAGATATTTGGTTTCACTTAAGAATGTCATTTGTTCACAGGAAGTGGAAAATGGGATACATAATCATTAGAATTACATAGCCATATTTATAAATGAATAGACTAGGTAATGCAGTGTTGTCCAAACTTGGCCACTTTAAGATGAGTGGAGTTAAACTCCCAGAATTCCCCAGCCAGCATGGCTGGCTGTGTAATTCTGGTAGTTTAACTCCACTCATTTTAAAGTGGCCAAGTTTGCACAACACTGAGGTAATGCAATTACTACTTTACCCTATTATACTATTTAATTTTTTAAAAAATAGGAGGCAGCAAGTTCCTCCTTTGGAGGTGATTTCCATTAATAACAATATGAGCTCCCATCAGGAGGCGGTTAGGCTCATTCAAAATTGTGAAATGCTGATTTCTTACGCCACATAAATCAAAGGGGCCTATTGTTTATAAAATTCCCTCCAGATATAGAAACGGGGGCTTTCTCCATCTTGCTTGCTTCTGGTTACCATGCTATTTTGATCTATTGCAGAGATGCCAGGAAATGCAAGGCTTTTGGCAGCCTCTTAAGCATTTGGGAACAAGCATGCTTCTGGAGGGCCTTCAGTGCTGGTAATGTCTCTTACAAATACATTGAGCAGCAACCTTGACATCTCAACAATGTATTTATTTGTTCAGTACAGTTCTTAAGGCCTTTTCACAAATGTAGTCTTTCCAAGGTGTCCTTAACATAAAGCACACAATTCTGTTTCTATATAGAAAATCCACAAAATCATAATTTTAATGACAATCATTTAGCAAAATGAGAATGCATATTTAAACATTTGAAGTTAAAAGGAACTACCCTCAAAATAAATTAAAGCCCCACTAAAAAATAGCAATAGATATTGCTAACTATACATCTCCTTGCCAAAAATTCCATACACCATAGGCTACTATTGAGAAGCCATATCTCTGTCACTCTGGTAAATCTTAATAGCAGGCCTTTGTGTAGGACTTCTGACTATTTTGTGACATGCAAGCAGGTTTATAAAGGTAAAGTCAATCCTTCAAGTAGCCTAGCCTCAAATAATTTGACTTTAATGGTGGGGGAGGTATGGTGAACTGAAGACGGCTCTGCAGAAGCAGAGCCAACGACCACAGCAAAGACCAAGGAACCAGTGAGTAGACCTTGGAACCTCTTCAGGTAAGGAGAGGACAGGAGATTGCCCACATGTGCTCCAGATGGCTGCTCCTCACAAGGAGACCACAGGTCAGCAGTTTTCCACAGGTTTGAGTGCTAGGAGACAACAGGATCAGCCATCTTGCTTGCAACTGTGGTGGAAACTTTTAAAGGACACTAAGTTCACAAACTTCACTTTCTAATCACTTTTGGAAATTGCCTATTAACTATTCTAAAGCTATTAGAGACCTTCGGAATGTCAGGTTTGAAAAGTCTTCCTCAGGTGAGTTTATCTTCAACTCTGAACAAAAGAAAAATTAATTGCAAGCTTAAGAATTTGAAATAAACACTAAAAAGCTAAATAAGAATTTGATCTAAGAAAGTTATAAAGAGATTAAGGATCCAGATAAATTTGGAATATTGACTTTTACTATAAGATTTTGGAATTAACTATAAAAAAACAACTTCTTGTGGGAAACAGTCTTATTTTGGTTATCTTGGGAATTGCAAGTCATAATAAAAGATAAGTGATGATTTTAGAAACTAGACACTAAAGGAGACTAAAGATTTTAAGAAGAGAGAAAAAAATACAAGCCTGATGTCAGTTAATACTGACATTTATAAAATGATACAAAATGTTATAACATCAGAAATATTAAAGGAGATCTTTGAAGAATGGAGCCAGAAGTTAGTAACTACAATATCAACACTGTCAGTAATGATGTCTACTTCTATGGATAGACTATGTCTAAAGAATCTTAATGATGTGGAGCAAATTTTAGCTGACCAAATAGGGAAAGTACAGAATGTGGAACTACAAATAACAGGCCAAGAGAATGATTTGGAAAAGAATGCTTTACTGGACAAAAGAAACTGACTGAAGTTTTAAAAATTAAAAGAAATACTAATGATAAACCAAGAGAATGGACTGGAATTTTTTTTCTTGTTGGATCTACAAAGAGGCCTCAAAGAAATCTGTGCAATGGGATAAAGAAGTATTGAAGAGAAATCAAATCTTACAACAATATTTGATTGAATTAAAGATTAAAATTGTTAGAAATAAAAGGAAGGAATATAAAGTTTGTTTATTTGATCAAGATTAAAATAAGACTTTTTTTTTTTTTTCAATGTTCTGGCAACTCTTTATGGGCTTTTTGCTGACACCAGGATCAAAAACTTGATGCTTTATGGATTTGCTTATAGATGAGATAGGGAATGAAGGGATATCTGTTTACCCTTATAGAAGGTGAAGAGTTATTAAATTTGTTTATACTTGTGATGAAGGTTGGAAGTCACTTTTTTATATATTTCTTTTTTTTTCCTTTATTATATTCTCTCTTTTCTTTTTCTTCTGTCCACATTTAGAACTCTAGTTTTTCAGTGTCACAAGACAAATCTGATACAGACAACAGGATGAAGTGGGAGAGTAGTTATAATGTTAGTGAACATACCATTATGCAGACAGACTTCCTCTGATTATGCAGAAGCATATGAAATCTCTTATCTTTACTTAAAGACAATTTTTTACATAGGAGGGTGTTCTATATTTTTCTCAGCTCTTTTTCTCTTTATATAGATCTAATGCTGTTTTATTGCATTGTATTAAGTTTTCAGTTTTAAAATTAAAATCTTAAATTCCCACCACTCTGGAATTCTTTTCAGAAGGTGAGCATGATGATCCAAAATAAATATATAAAATAATTTGAATTTAAAGGTCAAAAGTGGCGCTTAATTGCACCAACAGTTAAAGTAATTGGAACAGCATTGATGGAACATGATCAAGCCAATTCATACTAACAAGTGATGTTCTACACAAGCTGAGGTTTCTGAGTCATCTTCAAAGACAGCTCCACATAGAGCACATGACAACAGCTCAGTCTAGACTGAACTAGTACATGCATAATTGAGGCTAGGTTTGTTTTTCCTACATAGGCTTCAGTTGATTATCTGATAAAGTTATAAAAGGGAGCAATCAGTGACTGCTGCTTTCTCCTGCTGAATCAAGAAGCACTGTGAAATTACAAAGTGGATCCTTTGGGAATTGTACAACCCACATCCAATACCAGATGAATCTCTCTATCTAAGTTAGTAGATTTCCCATCCACAATATTTCCAATTTGTCTAGAAAAGAGTCAGTTTACTTTTCTTCATTGATCTGCAGATATCCAAAATCACCTCTTAGAACCTCTTATAGTATAGTTCCCCAGGAATTAGTATGTAGTAAACAGAATTAAAGCAGCACATCATCATGGAAATACTCCACCCTATATCTCTGCAGCATGCTATTAAATAGGAGAAAATTACAAACCAAAGGATGAAATTACAACAGTAGGAATAATAATAACAGTGTGAACTATTGTACTGTGTAATAAAACCTGATCTGGATTGGCTATAAGATAGAGCTGTCAAATGTGGGTGGGGCTTGTTTGCTGGTTGGTGTTTGCTTGCTTTTGCCATAGTACATGTTCATACTTTCCTATACGGTAAATGTAAGCTATTATCTGATCACTTTTATTAATTTCTTCTTCTTATAAAGCTGAAATTATAGGCAAATAAATGTTTGTGAGATGGCCAGCTATATAAATTTGACAAATAAATAAATAATAGTCCATAACACTATTAGTTCTCAGTAGTATGCTAAATAATAGCATTTAATAATCCAGAGTTATCTTAAGGAACACCTTTCTCCAGAATTATCTGTGGAGTCCTTGAGGTTCTCTGAGCAGCAACCCAGAACAGCAGGAAAAGGAAAAAGACCACCTTTACAACATCTTCCAACAAAATGGATATCCACACAACTTTATCAAAAAGTGCCTGGCCACTCAACCTACTACAACACAAGCTATGAAAAGGATTACACTGATGGATACATCAGAAACGTCTCAGAAACTACCAACAGACTATTACAACCACATGGCATCTCCATAGCACACAAACCAACTAAAGCCCTCCAAAACATCTTAAGCAAACCAAAAGATCCAGTAGCCAAAGAAGAAAAAACAGGAGTCCTCTACAACATACAGTGTAAGGACTGTAATAATGTACACTATGTAGGACAGACAGGCAGAAGGCTGGCAGAGCTCATCCATGAATACCAACTAGCAGTCAGAAGACATGATGAAAACTTAATCAGTTTCAACTGGGAAACTGTCAGCATCTTAGACCAAGCTAAATCCAAAAATGCGAGGGAATTCCTGGAAGCTTGATATTCAGACAAGGCAGCCATCAACAGGCACAAAGCGATAAACAACATCTACACACTATTCAAAAGAGACAATAGAAAGGAAAACAAAAGACCAGAACATCTCCTCACCAGCAATCATCACCCAGATAAGCAGAGATTACCACCAGGCACACAATCAAGCAGTAAACAATACCCTAATCAAGGAACTACCAGAGGAACAAAACAAAACCCCCACCCCCACCAACACTGGTTGGGCATGCCACAGTATATAAACAGAGAGCAAACCCCATCCCATTCTAGCACTGAAGATGTTACCTAGCTGGGTAATGAAACATTTGCAAGAAAAGAACCAAGCTCAGAAAACCCCAAGGACTCCACAGTTCAACCCTGAGCTACACATATTCACTTTTATTGGCCCTGGAATTATCTATTTCTCAACCTCAACAACATGCTGACTGGAGAATTCTAGGAGCCAAAGTCCACACATCTAAAAGCTGCTGAGATTAAGAAACGTTAATCTACTTAAATTTAGGACCTCCTTCTTTTAGGCATTTACCTGGCCATTTTTAGCTTCCTTGTATACCTTTCCCAATCCCCTTTTGCAGAATTTGAGAAGTCCCTTTTACCTAGTGCTGCATCAGTACCGCTCCCATTTTGCATTACAAAAGGACCAGGTCCAGTCCTCCCCGAAGCAAAACATCATTCATTTCTTGCCTGAAATAGTAACTCTGGCCTTGCATTACAACATTGGTTGTTTGGATCCTTTTCAACCTGGTCTTCTTTCTGATCCTTCAACTTTAAAAATACATGTTGCAGAGGAGTTATTCTTTGGCATGCCAGCTGCTCAAGTTAGTCACCATTTGCTGCACTCATATTATAAAAGTCTAAAATGTACAGCTGAAGAAGGGAAATAATACTGATGTAAACCTACTTAACCTCACTATTATTATTTCCTCCTTATATTTCTTATTTCTTCACTAGAAATTTGGAGGATCATCTGTAGATAATGTGAAAGATGATCTATGGTTTGCTAACAATATTTAGTTCCTGCACTCACAGCAGCTTACAACAATTAAAGCCATAAAACTAACAAAGAACGTCTTTGCTCAAAGTCACTAAATTGGGCAGAATTAAAAATACTGTAAATAAATACCTAAATCAAACCTGAAGTTCTTAGATCTATTTATAGATTTGGGGGCAGGCTACAAGAGAAAGTGCCAACCTGGGGCATCATGTAAATTGCCAGTATAGCTCCCTGTCAACTGCTGAATAACATGTATCATCACACAAGCTTTTCCAAGGATCTTGTTTTAAGATTCTGGATGCAAGCATGCCCCAAATGTCAGTTCTATTCATAGAGTTCTTCTTTTCTGCAAAATAAAGTGTAAGTTATCAGACGGTATCCCAAAGTTTTTCAATCACAGGTTTTTTTTTTCATTCATTCAGCTATAATCAAACAAACAAAAAAGATGTCCTGACATTCTCCTGGAGGCCATCTAGATCCTGGATGTTCCTTTATACATTTGGTTTGGAATCAGACATAATGTACTTTCCAAAACGGATGATTTGCATCGAATAAACTAAAGCAGCACTGGTTCTGTCTTCCACTCCTCTTCCTCTTCTTCCTCCTGCTCCTCCTCAAGCAATAGGAAAATAGCCATTCTATTCACTTTTGAATGTGAACTTACCTGATATTGATTTTTTTAAATTAATACAGATATCTGAGTTAAGTACAAAGCTAAAAGTGGGGAACCCATGCCCTTTCAAATGTTGCTGAACTAATTATCACTTGAAATGCAGTGTTCTCCATATTTTGCAATAGATAATAATAATAATAACAACAATAATAATAATTTTATGTGTGTGCGTGTGTGCGTGTGAATATAATTATTATAAATAATAGTAACAGGAGTCAGCAGAAATATCAGAAGCTTTGTGCAAAGATCAATGACACAATGGAAGACACAGTTGCTGGTCGATGGTGATAGACTCAGAGAGGTTAACACCAAGAGAAGAATCATTCAAGGAGACTCACTACCACCACTACTGTTTGTCATTGCATTGATTCCTCTGTCAACAATATTGAACAAGTCAGGCCATGGCTATCAAACATCAAAAACATCTGCCAGGTTATCCCACCTCCTTTACATGGATGATCTGAAGCTGTATGGAAAAACACCATCTGAAATGGAATCGCTACTCAACATGATCCAAATATACAGCCAAGGTATTGCAATGGAGTTTGGACTGGAAAAATGTGCCACCCTTACCATCAACAGGGGGAAAATAGTGAAACTGAAGGAATCAAGATGCCGAATGGAAATAACATCAAGAGTCTGGATGAAGAAGATCACTACACACACCTGGGCATTCTTCAAGCTGACAACATCAAGTACATTGAGGTTAAGAAGGTTAGGAGTGAATACATCATGAGAATGAAGAAGATCTTAAAGTCCAAACTCAGTGGAGGAAATACCATCAAGGCAATTAACACCTGGGCAATTCCAATCATTATATTCATAGCTGGAATAGTGAACTGGACTCAAGCTGAACTAGAAGCCCTGGATAGGAAGACAAGAAAAATAATGACAATGAATCATGCCCTTCATCCATGCAGCAGATAGACTCTACTTATCCAGGAGCATAGATGAGTGTGGAATGTTGCAAGTACATCAGACAGTCAAAGAAGGGAAAAGGACATTGGAAGAATATCTGAAGGACAGTGAAGAAGATGCACTGAAGCTAGTACACCATGAAGGGTTACTGAATATTGAAGAGACCAAACTGGCCTACAAGAAAAACCAAATGAAGAATAAAAAAGAGACATGGCAAGGCAAAATATTACATGGCCAGTACACAAAATAACTAGCAGGCAAAGCTGATAACAGCAAGATCTGGCAATGGCTAAGAGTAGGAAAGTTGAAGAAAGAGACAGAGGGGCTAATTCTGGCTGCATAAGACCAAGCCTTAATGCATACAAAGCCAGAACTGAGAAAACAGCAAGAGACAGCAAATGCCACTCTGCAAAGAAGCTGAAGAAAAAGTGGACCACCTAGTCAGCTGCTGCAAGAAGATCACACAGACTGATTACAAATAATGGCATGACAAAGTAGCAACAATGGTGCATTGGAATATCTGTAAGAAATACCATTTGCCTGCAAGCAAGAACTGGTGGGACCGCAAAACAGACGAAGTAATAGAAAATGAAGACGCTAAAGTGCTCTGGGACTTTAGAATTCAACAGACAAGCACCTGCCACAGAACACCCCAGACTTAACAATTGTTGATAAGAAAGACAAAAAAGTCTGGATAGTGGACACTGCAATATCTGGAGTCAGCAGAATAGAAGAGAAAGAACTGAAGAAAATCACAAAATACAAAGGCCTGCAAATAGAAGTAAGACGACTGTGGCAAAAGAAAGCAAAGATAGTAATAGGTGCCTTGGGTGCAATCCCAAAACATCTGGAGCACCACCTGAACCCCATCGGCATTGACAAAATCACCATCAGTCAGTTGCAAAAGGCAGCTTTACTTGGAATAGCTTCCATCCCGCGACGATATCTTTAACACCATCAAACCACAACATCTGCCTATCCCGTTGAGAAGGACTCAATAGATGGATAAAAATGCCAAATCCAGTCTAAACATCTGGCTGACTGTGTGACCAACCATAATATAAATAATCATTAGGAAAAGACAAAAAAAAATCATACATTCATGAAAGTAATGTACTATACTTTTTCCCCACTTGTACCCTTCCCATGGGATGAACAAGCCCCAGCAACCTTTTTACTTCTGTCATGTCCTTGCCTTCATCTCATCTCACTCCCACCCTATACCTGACACGATTAAAGATCTCCTTACCTGTTTCAGTATTAAAGCAGTGTATTTTCCCACATATGCCATCCAGAGTCGCTTTGTGTGAGATGGGCAACTATATAAATATGACATATAAATAAAATAAGTAATCTGACAACCATCTATAGCAGTTTTGCCATACATGCAATCTGATGCATTTCTACAATTATTCTGTTGCTGTTGCAGTCAGGTGACCCTAGGAGTGGGGATTAGCCTGGTACTTTAGGCTGTTGAGGACCTCTGGGCACTGTCCTCCAGGGACATTTTGCTTTGGTCAGCGGGATAATTAAATACTTTCAAACTGGGCTCTCCTCCTGTAGTATCCAAGTCTCCAAGCCAATCCTCAGCTCAAAAGCCAGATGAGCCTGATCAACAGCTGAACATCAGTGATGGTAGTAGGGAACAGCATGTTGAAGCAGGAGAGAAGATCTCCCAGCACAACTCTCCCTGCACCTACTGACTGGATGTATGAGCTACTATGGGCCACTGTTCCAAAAGTGGCTGACTGTCAGCTGATAGTGCCTTTGAACAACCTGTGCAAAACACTTGTGTAAAGCCACAGCATTTCTCCATCCCCATCACACCTTAAGAAGAGTGATTGGAGGTCTGTCTTCCCACTGGCTGATAATACCCTATACAGTAGAAGAGAAGGGAAGCAAAACTAGAAAAATCCAGCAATCTCAGTCTTAACATACTATGTACACCATAAAAGAACAAAACCATTTGTCAGCATTGTGCCTGTGGCAGGATAGGAATCATGAATTGGGGCAGCAAATGTTTTCTGCCATCTCAAGAAACTGCAGACAGTGTTGTAAGGAAGAGCCCTGAGAAAAACCAAAACTGATGGGATCACTCATTCCTACCTTGTACAATTTTCCACTTCTAGTTGATTAAGGTCAGAGTACATGCACTCCTTGTGTGGCTTGGAGCTAGTCTTTTGTACTGTGGTTGTCTTACTTGGCCTGAAATTACGAAAATCTTTCACACCTTCCATTTCTGCTACCTTTCACTCAAGATATTTTAATTTTGGGACGGCACAACTCTGCTTATGCCTTTGACTATGCTCTTTTAATTAGTTCTTTTTCAGAGGGCAAAAATTGCCCCAGTTGCTGTTTTTCTGCATATTTTGGTATATGTATACGGTAGATCCAGATGTAGCTGCCACTGTTCCCATTCTTCCTCATACTTTCAGCGAAAGGAAACTTCTGGTCCAGAAATACTTTTCCTTCAGGAAAGTCTAGTGAGCCAGCTCCCGGCTCTAAGATGTTTTCAAACATACAAAGAAAGACTGCTGCTCTGACTGGCATTGTCTCAGCATGCCCATCCCTTTCCGATATGAAGCTGGACATTGTTTTTATTTTCCTGGTGCTGGATGAACACAGAGCTGGTTTCTATTCCACTCATCCTTTACTACTTCCTGATCATTTGCCTCTGCCCCCCTCGCCAAGCAGCAGTCCACCTGACTTTACCCTGAGGTTCAATCCTAGCTACATAGCCCATTTAAGTCAGCTGCCAAGCAGGTTGTCCTCTGTATGTGGAACAGAGCTGGGGGTTCTTTTCTTAGTTATCGAACAGGCAATTGCCTTGAACTCGCCCTGAGAGGCCAATCATGGCTTTCCTTTGAAACATTCGTTTGGCCTAAGCAGCAAGGCACATGCCTTGCACTCAGAGCTGCACTTCTCAGCTTCTTTCTGTGTCAACACTCAGATCGTGAATTGTTCAGATCAATAGAGATGGAAAATCTCTTTGCTTCTATCCTGAAGAGATGCTGTCTCTGTCTGCAGTGGCAAATATTAGCAGGACCCAGCCTTGCTATGCTAATATAATGTCCTGATGGCATAACACTATATTGTTCTGGGTTTTTTTCCCTGTGCAAGGAGTTTTGTGACTGGCTAACTGTCATGTCTGCCTGGGTGATCAGATGACAATTTTGAGGGCGTGGATTGCTGGATAAAAAGCTGGCAGCATGCCTATTCTGTCCTCCTTCCTAAATTACAGGTATCTCCTTCGTGTCTGTGTCACCTGGGGGCAGAAATTTGCTAATAGCAATCAAGACTGTGAAGGTCACATCAATATACTTCCTATAAAGGAGAAGGAAATCTGTGCAAAGACTGTATATCTTATACTGTATCTATTCTGGGATCATGGTGGCTTAAGGAAGAAGGATTGGATGATTGGTGGTATAGTGAACGGTAGGGGGTTTCTGCATAAATCATGGTTTGGGGACAAAACAGGGTCAGCATCATGGAGGCAGAAGATAAATGCTGTAAATAACCAATGAAGAAAGGCTCTGCATCAATAAAAGGCACCTTTGTAGTATGTGCATGGGACAGGGTGGGAGCAAAGTAATATGAGAAAGAGAACCCATGTGTTTATACCAGGAAGAAAAGGAGAAGGAGAAGGCACTTTCATATCTGCAGTTTCTTACTTAAATGAAAATGTAAGTCAGCATCAAGCTGGTGATGACTCATGCCTGTTCTTTCCTCTTTCTGGTAAAAGAAGGGTGTAGAGGAAGGTCAGTCGGAGGACCGCTACTGAAAGGCAAGCTACTCAGTGAGGAATTTCTCTGTTTCTCAGCTTCTCTCTGTGTCAACACTCAGATCGTGAATTGTTCAGATCAAACAGTTGGTGTAATAACCACAGGAGGGAGGTAACAAGGAATCCTCCCCTCCACCCACTTCTTCCTGCCACGGCAGCTACTGCTGGTTGTTGCAGTCAAACCCTTCCGTGCAAATAAAGAAATGTAATACACATCAGGTGGTATCTTTTAGTGGCCCAGTGTAGAAAAACTGCTGGGACAAGAATAGCTGGTTTCCTCAAAAACTAGCTGACATTTCTGCCCATGGTACTTTTTCTTTTTCTGGGATCTCTGGGTCCCTGCCTTAAAAAGAAAGCAGGGCAGCAACTTGAAAACCTTAACTATCACACAGGGGAAGCTCCAAACAGCCTGTCAATGTGGTTAGCCAGAGGAGAAAAAGTGGCATGGAGAGAATGGAGCTCATTGGAGGGAGATTTGTGGTTAGCAGTGGGCATTAGGAATGGGAGCTTGGCCTTTCAGGGTCTTCTCATTGAATGGGATCTTTCCAACCAGCGCAGCTAAAAGGTGGAGGGCCCAGAACAGTACAATAATGTGGACAAAATGCTGACATCTCCTGCGTCCCTGCCAGACACCCATCTCTTATCTCCCCACTTATCTCCCCAAGAGATCCAGTTTAGATTCTTGCTGTGATTTATTTACTTGAAAATCATTCACACAATCATTCATTGTATAAATGTGAGCTGATTTCTCATTTGGTACCCCCGAAAATGGCTCCCTGTGGAAATCCAACGTCTTTTTTCCCTGTCCAGTTATACTCACTTTTTTTCTCTTCCTTTTGTCTCTTGCTTTTTAAAAAACATTTTAATCTTGCTCCCCCATTGCCTTGCAGCTTTGTAGAATATTCTAGGAGTCATTTTGACCAAACAATGAGGCAAAAATGTTTTAATATGTTATTTTTATAACAACTACCTTTTGCTATTATTGTTAATGTAACATCCATGCAAAGTGCATAATATCCTTATCTTTTAGTTGTTTTACTCCCAAAATAGCACCTTACCTAATTTGTCTCTCTCTGAATAAAGCATCGTCTGAAAGCAAGAGGCAACAAGCAGAATCTTTCACAGTGTTTACCTAGAGACTCAGTGGTGCCTTGTACACAATGCAGTCACCCACTTATGCAAAGTGGGTGACTAAAAAGGGGGCCCATCGTGCCAGTGAAGTGTTTCTGATTGGGAGTAATATTTATAACCCACTTCATAAAGGCCAAACTGTCTGCCGGAAGGCAGAGGAATGAGTGGAAAATCTGAGGCAAAGGCTGAAGCTGTGCAAGAGAAAGCCCCAATCAAGTGGTTAGGAGGAGAGAGTAGGAGTTACAACTCATACCTGCAATTCAGTTTCCTCAGTGTCTCCCTCTCATTTTAAAGACCACTTGCATGATGACTATGTATGGTTGGAAATTACAATATTATATGGAAATTATAATATTCAGGGGAGACTAGTCTTGTAAGAGTGTACAAGGTTACAACCATAATGAGATACATATGAATGTTGGTTTTAGAATTTTGTATGAGTGCATAAAAAGTCATCCCAGAAAAAGGTAATAATCATAAAAACAACAATAACAGATCATTTTTCTTACTTGCTTTCTGATCATTCTAAAGTAGAAATGCCACTGGCTGAACTAAATCTGGGACTAAATGCAAAGCAAGGAACCCCATTATCTCCACACAGACACTTTGAGCGACCATTGGGTCGAAAAGCAAACAACAACAAGCAAGCCTTAAGAACAAATGCTTAAAGCCAGAATTGAGAAGACAGCAAGAGACAGCAAATGCCGCCTGTGCAAAGAAGCTGAAGAAACAGTGGACCACCTAGTCAGCTGCTGCAAGAAGATCACACAGACTGACTACAAACAATGGCATGACAAAGTAGCAACACTGGTGCATGGGAATATCTGCAAGAAATACCATTTGCCTCCAAGCAAGAACTGGTGGGACCACAGAACAGACAAAGTAATAGAAAATGAATTCAACAGACAAGCACCTGCCACACAACACCCCAGACTTAACAACTGTTGACAAGAAAGACAAAAAAGTCTGGATAGTGGACATTGCAATACCTGGAGACAGTAGAAGAGAAGAGAAAGAACTGGAGAAAATCACAAAATATAAAGACCCTCAAAAATGACTATGGCAAAAGAAAGCAAAGATAGTACCAGTTGTAGGTGCCTTAGGTGCAATCCCAAAACATGACTTGAAGACCAAAATCCCCATCAGTCAATTGCAAAAGGCAGCTTTACTTATAACAGCTTACATCCTGTGACAATACTTTTAACACCATCAAACCATCAAACAACAACATCTGCCTATCCCAGGTCCTTGGGAAGGACTTGATAGGTGGATAAAAATGCCAAATCCAGTCTAAACAACTGGCTGACTGTGCAACCATCCATAACAACAACAACACAACAACAACAACCCTTCATCAGAGAAATGTCAGATAAAGCCTCTTCCCGAACGTAAGGCTTATGCAATACAGAGGAAATTCTAGCAACTGGTTTTTGAAGCAATATATTATACTTCATAACTCATTCAACTAACACAAAATCATTTAGAAAAATTAATGAGTTGATCTCACAATAGCAAACACTTGGGTTTTGCCCAGATTTAAAGCTTGTTGCATGCAGCCATCTAAGCAACTATCCAACTATTTTACTTTATGCCTAGGGGTATATTTTCTGCTCAGAATCTCCTTCCCGGCATTCTTTGTGGCATTGCTTCCTTATTTATCTATATTTTCCAAGGGAGAATAACACTTTATGCATCAGAGAAAATCTATGCATGTGTGAACCACAATAAATCTTTTAGTCTTTAAGGTGCCACCCAATTATGTAAACTTTGCAGAAACAGATAATGGCAGTTGTCCCTTTTAGTTTCTAGGAGTATCACTGCTAAAATAAATACATAAATAGAACGTGCCTCCCACATTACTGATAATGCCACCCAAGATTGAAAGCTTAGTGTGAAGTCTAGTGACCACTGCAACACCAAAACAGTGAATACTTTTTATGCTAATGTTGTTGTAATGTTGCAGGCAGATAAATCCTAATAGCTTAGACTGGAGAGTGAATACATGCTTAAAAAGTCTTTGCTTTGCATTTTAAACTGTAAAGTACAACCCAGCATCTTAATGACATTATATACACACATAACAGGAATAGGGATTATAAACAGATTTTTTGTCTATCTTTATTAAGATTATGATCAGCATGACATCTGCTTAGGTTAAGTTAATTAAGTTGGACTTTTATAATATATATATATATTTATTTTTATTATTCATTGGCTTTCCTCTCATCCTTCTCTAACTGTTGCTTCTCTTTGTGCCTCTTTGGGAAGGGGAGGGAGGCGAGGCGAGGCGAGGCGAGGCGAGGCGAGGCGAGGCGAAGCGAAGCGAAGCGAAGCGAAGCGAAGAGAAGAGAAGAGAAGAGAAGAGAAGAGAAGAGAAGAGAAGAGAAGAGAAGAGAAGAGAAGAGAATTCATTAATAACTTCATTCATGATTATTGTACAAACAGCTTTTGAAATTATCTTAAAAAAAACAACAAAGATGGTAAGGGGCTTGGAGGCCAAATCCTATGAAGAGCAGTTGAAGGAACTTGGTAAGTTTAGCTTAAAGAAGAGACATAATAGCAATCTTCCAGTGCATGAAGGGATATCACAGGGAAAAGGAAGTAGGTTTATTCTCCCTAGATTATTCTTACCTAGAGGGTAAGACAAGAACCAATGGGTAGAAGTTTTACAGTAAGAGATCCAAACTTGAACTAAGGAGGAATTTCATGTCTGTGAGAGCTATTAAGCAGTGGAACAGCCTGCCTCCTGAAGTTGTGGGTGCTCCATCACTGGAGGTTTTCAAGAAAAGATGGGGCAGCCATTTGTTTTGGGATGGTCTAAGGATTCTTACATTGGGCAGGGGGTTGGAGTGGAAGACCTCCAAGGTCCCTTCCAACCCTAGGATTCTATCTTTAGGGTGCTTGTTCAAATATCTGAAAAGCCAGCCTTTAAGAGCTGTACGTGTATTCTAGTTACTGAAATAATTACATGTAAGAATATCAACAGCAGAACCTCTGGTATGATAGCGTGATTCCCTGTTAAACATTTGCAAGAGGCTGGGCCATGTCACAGTAGCAATCAGCAACTTGGCTTCTGCATACATATAGGTAGTGACAAAATAGAGAATAGGGGCAGAGAAAAGAGGGTGAAGTTGTTCTTGCAATAACCAGAACATCATAGTCCACAAGGGACATGAAGCCAATCTCCCTAGGCACACTTCATTGTGTTCAGAGAGTGAAGTGCTGAATCTCTGGCAGCCTGACAGCCTGTCACATACCCTGTGAAGCTGGGAATCTCCTCATCTCAGGAAGAAGTTTGATTGAATTCTGCCAACCCATGTGGAGAGATTATGGGTAGGAGACAATATAATTTAGGCCCAGCACATCCTCCCATTATTATAGAGTGTTCTTCACTGGTGTACAACATGAAGGTACCTTCTTAGTAGCACTTTGAGATCTGACCCCTGAAGCAGAGTTTAATTGAGTTTTGTGCTGAACTTAGACTTTTGGAGCTCTAAATATAGAAAGGAACTCTTCTGCAGATGTTATATTTAGCTCTGCTACATCAGCAGGGGAGATAATGTAAAGTAAGTGCCATACGGCAGTAGCAGCATTGTACTGTTATCAGCCATAGGAACAAATTAACAGTAGGAACCTCCTCCTGGACATGCTGATCTGTATTTACAATTTAAAGTAACAACAACTATGTCTAGTGTAAATCTATTCAATAAATTGCCTCATAACGCAATTCAGTGGAATGAAACTATTATATTGACTGAAATTCAGGTGGTCTATAGAAAACAAGGTTCATAAGATTTGTAAAAGGCATGTGTACAAATGTCTTGTCTACATACATATGTACAGACTTAAAAAGGAACACAATGAACAAGAACCACCCAGATTCCCTTCATTAGTTAGATTTTGCTCCTATGCATATGAACTGCCAATTATCTCTGTACTGATTTACACTAGCTGGGAGATGTTACTCAATTGCCTCAGGAATATGAAACACTGTCACTAGGTCAGTTAGTTCAGACAGTGCACATACAGAAGAACCAACTGTGTGAAGCAATGGGTGAACAATTATGTTTTTAAGTTGTTGAAATCATGGAAATTATATTAATCATGTAGACAATCTAGACATATTGTGAGTGATTCTAGTTCATTAGCCTGACAGAGAAGGCCAGTGAATGGCTTGACGATTATGTTATTTGGTACTAAACAACCCTGTGACTGGTTGGGTCATGAGAAAGGTGGTATAGTCTCATGTGACCAGAATGAACGTTAAATTTTAGGCTGACTATATTTTTTTTACCCCAATGCTGGATGGTCCTGGGATCATCTTAGACGAGTATATATCATAAATAGAAAAATAATTGTAGTGACAAACAAAGTTCAATAACAAGTCAATATTTACTTGCCTAAACAGATAAACAGAATGACCATGGGCCAAAAAAGCAGTGGGAGTAGGAGGGACTTCCAACTTCCTGCCAGCTTCCCCATTGACTTTGCTTGTGGGAAGCTGGCAGGGAGCATCGGAAATCACAGTCACATGACCATGGGGATGCTGCAACAGCCACAACTTTGCGAATAAAACTGGTGTGAACATCGTGGAAATTTCAATTCCAGAGGAGTATGGGTCCTGGATTTTTTATGCATTCTTTAAGTTAGTGAATTTTAATATCTTGATTCAAACATTGTTGCACTATGATGCACCATTTGGGCTAATCTGAGGGTACAAGCAGACAAACAGATAAACACAATGAGAGTTTTAGTAATATAGTAATAAGCTTGAGCAATGGTATCCAATTACTTTTTGCTAAACTCTAGATCAGAGTTTCTCAGTCTTGGCAACATTGAAATGTGTAGACTTCAAGTCCCAGCATACTGGCTGGGGAATTCTGGGAGTTGAAGTCCACACATCTTAAAGTTTCCAAGGTTGAGAAACTCTAATCTAGATAGTTCCCAAGTGGAATACCACAAAAGGCTCTTTCCTAAGCTATGTGTTATTCCATATTTTCATAGATAACTGCAGTGAGGATTTTTATCAAAGCTGCAGAACTGGAGAGATATCTAACATAGTAAAAGTCTGAGATTCAAAATTATCCTGATAGGCTGGAAACCTGGGACAAAACCACCACCATAGACATCCAAATTTACATCTCTTGATAATGAGAGAATAGGTGCCAAACTACAGGAGGTCATCCAAACTTTTATTGCTTTAAAAACAGGGGTAGAATGACAAGACTACACTTCCCCGTGCCAGCCTTTCTCTGTGGCTTGCTTATCTCTGTGGCACAGTATACACTATACCATCCTGCTTCTTCAGACCTCTTTGAATCTCAGGTCTTCAATTCAAACTGAATCAAAGTGGATTCAGAGAGACCTACTTTTTATAATCATGTTCATTATTTTTACAATGAAGCTAAGATACTGCATTTTATTTACCTTAGTGCATGAAATAAATCCACTTTGATGAAAATCAAGGAAATGTATATAGCTGTGCACTGTGACACTTTTAATGTGTTCTAAGCACAACTAGAGATCCCTCTTGTCCTTGGTAAGGAAGTGACTATATGCCCTCTGGTGGCCATAGCACTCACTTTGCTCTCAAATTTTGAAGCATGCTTGATCATCTCTGGAGAAACACTGTCATTGCTGGTTTTCCAAATATGGCTCTCTGTGCTTCTGAACTACAGAAAATAGAAGAGGGGGTTAACTTCATAATGCTGAAGAATTCTGGCTTTGTGGACCCATTTATGTTCCCCATGACGTGAATAGATGCTCAAGGCTTTCTTTTTGGCTTGATCAGCTGCTTAGCTTTATCAGTTTTCTCAGTGAAATCCCAGCAACAAGATCAATATACTTCAGGGTAAAATTAACAGAGTATATGTGATTATTTATCTTTAAATGGACCATCAAACAGATGATACCAAACCACCTCCAGAAACATTAATTGGCAAAAGGAATTCTTGTGTGTTGCAAACCAAGGGCATTTTCAGTCTTTTGTAAAGGACTCAGAAAAATGCAAAGTTCAGTTACTGCAGTGAAGCATCACTAATGTGCTCAAGAGCTTATGTATTAATTGCACACATACGTGTACCCAGACACAAAAGATCAAGCAAAGTACATGTGCTAGTTATGAGCATGAGTAAGAAAACCAGTTCTGAATCATCAATGTTCAGCTTCTTGTATAATAGATTTATATAAGAAGCTTCTCGCACTACTGCAGTAATGGACTATCAAGTTCTTTAGTGGCAAAGGTTAATCTTTAACTTTTTAAAAGGAGAGACTCTGAGGTTCAAGCATTCCTGGAACAAGACATTTGTCCTGGAATCCCTGCCCTTGATTTCAGAAGCATATAGGTCAAAAAGGCATGTTTAGAATGGACAGAAAATCCAACATGTTTTTTTTCCCACAATTGTGCTCATAGCCATTGTGCTTACTTTCTGTTGTTCCCTTGTTCCTGTTTTTTTCTCCTTCTCCTCCTTCCCTTACTGCAGCATCTCAGTCAGTTAGGGAACATATAATAAATTAGATGACATCACAATGCCAAATAACCAATCAGTTTTCTTTACTGGTATTATTTCTCAATCTGCTTTTAATCTGAATGTGTGAGAAAACACTACCATTATCAAGGGTCAGGCTTCAGTACAAGTTACTGGGGAACAATAGAGAAAGGAAGAGGATTGTGTCTTGCTTGGGGGTTGGCCAACAACTAGTTTGTCATAGTGGGATATAGGATATGGGTATGATCCACTAAAGCTTTTCTTATGTTCTTGTAAGGTATCTGATTCAACAGAGTGAGCCTGCTAATTATACAGAGTTTTACATGGAAAAGTAAAGATTAACATACAGTCCTTACCCATACAGTGACAATCATAGGTATTCAGTTTTTGCAGCTTAAAAGTATATAAAATTGACACACATTCCAAGTCAAGTTTCATATTAATCTCTATACAAAATTGCCTTAACTGTCTTAATTTGACATTTTACAGTTCATAAATTAGATTTTGACATATTCTTCCTGGGTTAAAAAAATCCACATATTTATATGAATGTACTTTTTGTATGAATAAACTGGTGAAACTGGTGATTGGCAATGGAATTTCCCACACTAATAATACTGGTGGACTTAAATCTGCCTCCACCGAGTGCAAATTCTGAAGCTGCTCAGGAGTCCATGGCCCCCATGGACCTGACCCAAGTTGTTATGGGCCTGACTCACAACTATAGTGACACTTTAGACTTGGTTCTTCTTTCAGAACAATGGAAATATGACCTGGAATTGGGGTATATTATCATCCGTTCCCTGCCACGGTCAGATCACTCTCTTTTAGCCCTAAAGTTCTCTGCAGCCATTCCTTGCCACAGAGAGAAAGGACCTATTTGTCTCTGTCTCAGGACTCTGTTGGGTTTCATAGGGAGCTTTGAGTTACTCCCAAGGCTTTGATTCATGGTTTGACTGAGGCCCTGGTCACCACTTGGAATGAGGGGGCAGCCATGGTCTTGAATTGAATTGTACCTATGCAGACTGTCTCTGTCCATAGATCCCAGAGAACTCCCTGGTTTTCTGAGGAACTCTGAGAGATGAAGTGACAGAAGAGACCCTCAGAGCACCACTAGACAAAGATGGAGAGTGAACCCTATTGAGCATGGGTAGGAGCCTTTCTTAAGGATTATAAGCAGCAAGATGTAGCCATTTCTGCAGCCTTATTGTCGTCACAGAAATCCATCCAGTGACCTTGTTTAGAATATCTAGTCTCTCCTGAGGAAAGAAGGGATGGAGGAACACCTACAAGGTAATTGTGAACACTACTGTAGGCTTCTGTCAGATAAAGTTGCTCCCTTTGAGTTAGACTCCAGCAGTGCAGGTCCCATTGGAAGTAACTAGGAAACACTACTAACTAGTGTAGTTATCTAGGAAGAGTTTTAATCCATTGGTCCCAAGGAAATAGACAGGGTCCTCAGTCCTATGATTGTATCCACCTGTGTAAGATTCATGTCTCTCCTTGTAAGTTAAGGCCTCCTGGGACATGGCATGTAGTTGGATCCAGGTACTGCTAAATGCATGCTTGAGGAAGAAAGTGGTCCTTCTGGTTCTTAAAAAGGCAGTAGTCTCTACCCCACTCAAAAACCTACCTCTGGAACCAATTGTAGAATGTTTTTTTCATTCTCAAACCTTACCTTTAAAGAAAAGGTTGTTGAGAAGGTGATTGGTTTGCAGATCCAGAGGACCCTAGAAAAAACAGATTATCTGCATCCCTTTCAATCAGATTTCAGATTGGGATATAGTACTGAAATGGCATTGATCATACAGGTAGATGATTATTGGCAGAACTAGAATTGGGGTATTGCATCTATTCTAGCCCTCCTTGTTCTCTCAACACCTTTCAATATCATCAATCATGGTATCCTTCTGGAGCAGCTTCAGGGCATTGTGGGAGATACAATTTTACAGTGGTTCTGCTCCTTCCTTCAGGGCTGGTTCAACTTGGTGTTGGTGGGAGTGAGAAATCCAGCCCCAAATCCTTTCTTTGTGTGTTCCCACAGGGCGCTACTATCTCTCTGCTTTAACATCTACATGAAACCACAGAGGGTCAGTTACAATCAATACATTGATGATAACCAAGTACGTAGCTCTACCTAGGCCAAGCAAGTGTTGCTGTCAAGGTACTTTCCCAGTGTCTGGAAGCTATGGAGTCTCAATGGAAAGGACCAGCTTTGGCTCAATCCAGGCAAGATCAAGTGGCTGTGGGTTTTGGGGTTAACCCATTCAGGATACCCTCCATTTCTATATCTGGAGTTGCACTCCCCTGGACAGAACTGGTGCAAAATTTAGGGATCCTCTTGGACTTTCAACTCCTAGCTGAGCAGGCTTCAGCCATGATCAGAAGAGTCTTTTCACAAACCCATCTTGTGTACGAACTGTCCTGTTTTTAGATCAGGAGGTCCTGCTCACAATCACTTATGTCTTGGTCACATTCCATTTGGACTATTGCAACACTACGTACATAGGGCCGCCCTTGAAAACCACCCAGAAGTTGCAATTGTTCCAGAATGCAGTGCCTGGAGTAGTTATAGGTGCACCTTGGTACACCTGTATAACACTACTACACAAGCTGCAATGCCTCTCTATAGACTTCTGATGCAATTCTAGGTGCTGATTGTCACCTATAAGGCCTTCATGGCACAGAAGCTGGTTATTTGCAGAATTGCCTATCTCCAATTGTTTCTCCTTATTCCGTGAGATCAGGTGGAGTGGATATGCCTTGGGCCCTTTCTACAAAACAATGTACCTGGCAGAGCCGAGGAGGTGTGGGACATCATTCCCCCTGCCCCAAGGTTCAGATGGCCTCCTGCTGGCCTTCCACAAGGCATGGAAAAAGGATTCTTCCCTGGGACACTGGGCCAAAGCATGAGTTAAACCTATCCAGAATGAAAGTGTTTTTTTTTTTTTTAATGAAGTATACAGTGGTTGGCCTCAATTATTCTGCTAACCTTTTCTTTGGTTATTCTGTTTTTTAGTTCTGGATCTTTGTTGTGTTTTGTTTTTAGATTTTAACCAATCGTAAGCTGCCCAGAGTTGCTTTTGCAAGTTGGGTACCCATATAAATCAAATCAGTCAGTCAGTCAGTCAATAAAATATAGTCATTTCATGTTAAAATATGATGGTTTTCCTCCATAAAATTTTAGCATATTCCACAGTGCAAAGAAAGAGATTCACACATATGTGGGATAATGCATAAATTTTGGAGAAAATTCACATAAAACATATGTCATAATGGAAAAATTGCTTCCAACCAATGTTCAAACTAGAAAGTGCATACGCAAATGTGCACATTAGAGGAACTGTCACAAAAAGTGTATGATAATCAGCACAGAATTGTTTTTGCAAACCAGAATGATGAAGAAAAGGGGACAAATGAAACTTTCAGTTGCTAAGTAAGAAATCTGTTTAAAACAATGTTGACACAATTGTCCATCCTTAGTTGGCAATAGTGCTATACTGAGGACTGCTGAATTCCCTGTATAAGTGAATTTTACAGAGATTCAAATGAATTGAATTGCAATAATTAAATATTACAAAAAAGTAATATTTAGGTATTGTTTGGCTCCTATTTATTAAAGATCTCTCCCTTTTAAGATTATTTGCCCAAATACACAGGACTGAAAATTATTCTGTTCTGTGCCTGTGCAAAAGTATGCAACTTATAACCATCATTTAAAAACTCAAAAACTAGACAGACATTGCACTCCTATACCCACCTATCTGTAAGTAAGCTTCACTAACTTTTAGGGGCATTACTTCTGAGAGTAGAATGCATAAGATGTTTCTGTCTTTCAATACTTTCTTTGCTAATCCTGGTATTTATTTTTCACAAGAACAGCTCTGAAAATTGTATCAAGATATGCTATCCCATTACTCTAGCCATTGATGAGAAATAACTGCTTCTTTTCTGGTTCACTAATTCCCAAACTCGCCTCATGCAGATGACAGAGTGTGTAATGCCTCTAAGGCATTCATTTTAAAAGAGTGCCTTCCAGAGAAGCACAAGTCTCTGGCATCCAACTTGTCTGAACTCAAATTTCCTTCCTCAGAAAGAAGAACTTGACAAAGGTCAACTAAACTGGCTCAAGGGTAGCTCAAACTGGTTTGCATTGCACAGTTAACAAGGCATGTGCTTTCCCAGAGAACTCAGAGATTCCGGAGTGGTATTAAACACAGATGTGTATCAAGCCAGAATGACTGCATACCAACTGATGAATATTTAGCTACCTGGGAATGTTTCATTGAGACAATTACACTCCCTACTCTTGGCAAAGCCAATGGATGCTACTTATAAAGTAGAGATGCTCCCCTGAAACAAATCCAGGTCCTAGAAGTCTCATAGGCTACTCTCAAAGCCCATCTGATAATTGCTCCCAAATCATAACTCTTAAGGTGACAGAACAGGGGAAATAATTAAGTGCAAAAGAGTAATCATGTGCAACTGCAGTTAATATTTAATTTTAATATTAAATATCAATCAAATCAAATTTAGCTTTTGTTATAGCCCCATCTTCTTTCCCATCCCCTCCACTCAAAAGTAAAATGTGGCCTTCTCCTTGAAATAAAGTGGCACACCTTCATTTGATAGGGAGATGCCGCATTTAGTTATGATTTATCTCAAAGAGGTGCCTTGCTCTTTTTGTTTTTGTCTTGTTATTATTTTATACTGGTATTGACCAAAGTAGAGGAGCTCATTCAGAGAGGTGCTTTGCATCACCTTGTAGTCTCTTCTGACTGTTGCAAGTGGTGAAGGACGTGTCAACGCAGGCAAAGGCCGCTGCTTCATTCTGCTTTTAGAAAGGATGAGATCAGATTCTCCCCACATTCTGCCATATTATAGTGTGAGCCCACATGCATGATAACCCCACTGCACATAGATCCCTTGCGAAACAGCCCGGTGCTTCCACTTGAGAAACAGAGCCACGTTTCAGTGGCAGGGAATGGATTTGTCCACTTCTGTGGAAGCTGCAGAGAACAGGCTCAATCCGGTTTGAGGGACTTCAAACTGGATTGAGAATCTTTGGTAGGCTGACTGAATTGTATGGAGCAATATTGCTTCTTTGTTTATTGGAAGGGTAGTTAGTATGAGGTGGGGCGGGGCGGTGGGAAGAGCACACTTGGAAATCATCAAAACTGCCTTTCATCCCACCTTTTGCTCTCCTGATAATAGGCCTTTAGCTAATTAGACAATCTAAAACTGAGCCTAGGAATAATGAACCCAGAATTCGGGGGGGATATTCCATTTGAGTCAAGGGGAATTTTGTTGGAGATCTTCCCCTAAATTCTGCTCACTGTTAGCAAACATAAGGTATAAAATATAGTTTTGAATGCCTGTAAAATAATAGCTTTATTTAAAGGCATAATAAAAGCATGGTAAAGGTACATTAACCTTAAATGTTATAAAATTAAGAATTAAATGAAAAGACATTCACATGAATATTTTGCACTGAGATACAGTATATGTAGTTCTTCAATGAACAAAGATTGAAATATCTTTAAATATCCTCAATATGTTATCTGTATTTAATTATGTAATATTTATTTTAATAGCAAATGGGACAGTTAATAAGTATGTTAAATCAATCTTTAATTTAATACCCAAAGGGATAACAATCCTAATATAAATGCCACCAAAACACTGAGGGACTGAAAAGTACATCATCAGAAAAGTATGGCAGTAACAAGCAATGACTGAGTTAATCAGACATTGTGGTAAACCATGAGGTAATTTGTTTGGATCTAGCTTATTATAAGATGGCTTATTCAACAAACCATGGTTAAAACAAACTTTAGATTAATTCAGCATTAGCTATTTATGAAATGTTCCTAGTGATTCTGTTTAAAGGAATGCACATATCTATACACACAAAGACCTATTTTTAAACATTTTCTTGATACTGCTTTCTTCCATTTAACTACTGAACAGCCAACTCCTGAGTCTTTTTTTCTCTCTATGGCCTTGATACTACCAAAAACTTGGTAACTGGAATGCTGAAGAATTGCTAATAGACTATTTAACCTGGCAGTGTGGCGTAGATATTAAATCTGAAAGACTGTTTTGGAATGGACAACATTTATTAGGAAAACCTCACATCATTCCCTAAGTGTGACATTCTCATTATTTCCAGGGCTTCTTCCCATTCTGCCAGAAGTGTGAAGTATTTGTCATACCACTGCTTTCTAATGTATAAGAAGCTCTCAGATGATCTAGCAGTGAAACAAGAGAGCTATGTAGAATAGTGCAACAGCTAAATGAATCTGCTGGAAGAAACAAAGTTCTGTTAAGAATCCAATGTAGAAGAAATATTGCAAATAGTGAAAGATTTGGCTTGCATAATAAATATAAACCACACAAGTCTAAAGTAATTAAGCCTAAGGCCAGCACCAAAAGGTCAAAAATTAATCAGCTCTGTGTATATCGATGAATTTATTCCGGTGAAATTTTCATAGTTTTGACATTTAATTTCCTCTAAGTAATTTGCAAACATTGCAATTACTGATGACCTGATATGTAGCTGCTCTGTTGGTCAGGTGCTAAAATCTACCTATGATTTTTCAGTTTTTCGTTTATTCTTTCTTTTGTCCAGTGTGTTGATGGTCTGATTCACCCAGGGAAGATTATGTGGCACACAGATCTTGATTCCATTTCTGGTAATTAATCTACAAGAAAATAAAAAGCAAGTCACTAAGTATATCTTCCATAAATTAAATAGCTTTTGCAGTTCATGTGCTCATGCTGAAATATAAAGGATGTTGAAGCAACAGTCTAAGGTCTAAACCAGCACCAGATTGTGATGGAAGGTAATATTATTGGAGGCCAATAAGATGAACATTTAGCATACAGTTAAAATATGCTAAATTATTTGATCAATCCAATGAAACATAGAATGAACATCAGTAATGTACAAGGATAATATCTATCTGGCATTTCTACTTCCATGGCATGTGTTATTGCTACTCATATGTATTGGTTCAGAGAATTTAGTGCCACTGATAATTCAGTTCTGACCTTAGCCTCTATATGCTGCTGATCATATATTCATTATTCAGTGACTGGGATATTAAATAATATATATGAATCAACTACTGTGGATCAAATGGAATTGACAGAGTTTTGGTATTATTTTACATCCACGCAAACATTTTTTTTAATCAATGAAAGAAATTTACATATTTGTTCTGGATGCTTCATGTCCCTAATCTATCATGGAGGGTTTGCCAAGATCCATAAAAGCTTATGTGATAATAAATTTATTCATCTTTAAAATGCTACAAAACTATTTGTTTTTTCTGCAAAAGTCTAGCAAATTAGATAATATCAAGACTTCAAATATTATTAATTTTATCAGATTTGTTGGCTTAAGTGAAAAGAAAAGATTGACCCAGTACAAAAGAGTTGTTGTTGTTATTATTCAAACTTTTGTCACTGAGACCTAGCTTGCTTCTCTGTGTTCACATCTGCCACATAATCACTACTTGCAAAAACTGAAGTGGACTGTTTCCAAATTCTGACCAGTTACAAACTCTCCAACAACCTGAACTGGACTGATAAACATTACAATTCCATGCATAGTTCCACAACTGCTTCACTACATGTGAGACTAAAGCAGCAACCTGGACTTTGCAATAACTATCAGGGATTTGAGTATGTTTATCCTGTATGAGCCTGAAATGAGCCTACCAACCTCAGTGTATCTTCTTGGCTCCACATTGACTAGACCTTCCTTTTTCATCTAGCTACTTTTAGTTCCTAAAGGTAGGAGGCAGCAAAAAAGACCTGGACTATGCCAAGAAGTTGGTACAGCACGGCTGGGTAAACTTTTCAGCCCTGAAGTCAACATGTGATACCAGATACAGGCTGAAGGGTGCATATGCACCCAGACAACAATATAGATATACAGTATGTATGGGGTTGTCTACCAGAAGTATAGGGAACAACATTGGGGGTGGACAGAGAATTTAGCTGGGAGGATTAAATAGCATCAGCTGGCAACTGCTGAAGAACATAGCAGCTAACCTAGCTTCTTCCAGCTGTTCTGAGCTCTCATCTTCACAAACTTCAGTCAGCATAGCCAGTGACTAGAGATGATAGTAACTGTCCTTTAAAACGTACCTGTGAACACCAGATGCTCGGGACAAATACAAGGGCCTTTAATTTTCACTGCCAGCTCTTAAGTTATTAGAAGCATTTGGCTGGCCTGTCATAGAAATACAGTATAAAGTTGTACTGAATAATCTGAAGGACCCTAGTAGCACTTTTCTGACTAGCACATTTTATTAAAAGGCATAAACTTTTGTAAGCTGCAGCTCACTTCATCAGATGCATAGAGTGGTATCTGATAAAGTGAGCTACAACTTACCAAAGCTGATGCTTTTTAATAAAATTTTAATCAGAAAAGATGCCACCAGACTCCTCCTGATTTATGGTGTCATAGACTAACATGGTTCTCCTCCTACAAAGCTGTACTAAAGTGTTCTGAGGTCCAGCAAGGCTCTTTGGGCTTATATAATGTATTGTAAGTGACCTAGGGAACTACAATTTCTATTTTATATAGCCAGTAAGAGAGGGTATATAGGCAACAATATAGGCATGTTTTTTGTTTGTTTGTTTTTCTCCCTCCAATCACCAGACAATCATTTTGGGGGACTAAATGGCTCTTCTGTCTATTAATATCTACACAACCATATTCATATGTGTTCTGTTATCTCTTTCCATTCTTGCTTGTGGAACAATATATTCTTTTCCAGGTCTACAACTGAAGATTAGATACTCACATCACAACTTTTTGTGGATGATTTTGTATTTCATAATTAGCAATTCTTCTAATGCTTATTTTTTCTGTACGCAAACTTACACAGGAGTTATGTGCCATAGCTTGAGTCCCTAAGGTTCCTAAAAAAGAACACATGAACAAAAAAAATTGTTGAAAGTCTTTTGCTGTTGTTAAATTAGATTTTCAGATCTTACACAGGCACTAGCTAATTCCTGAAGGTCTTTCCACTCTTTAGTTTCCTTTGTAATAAATCACAGTGACTACTTATATACTAATCACATAGATTGTGGCATCTTTCCTCAAGGTTGCACAGCTGCAACACAAATGTGACATTTCCCAATTTTACAATGCTTGAATCTACTTCTGAATTACATAGCTGGCTGGGGAATCATCAGCATATGTATGCATCACTTAGTGTTAGTTCCTCCCATAGATCCAATAGTTTCAGTCAATCAGTTCTTTGAAGGAGGTAATTTTTTCCTTCCTTCCTTCCTTCCTTCCTTCCTTCCTTCCTTCCTTCCTTCCTTCCTTCCTTCCTTCCTTCCTTCCTTCCTTCCCTCCCTCCCTCCCTCCCTCCCATTTTTTCAATCCTAGGCACACATCCTACTCCTATAGGTATCAAGGTTAACCTGAAGGATATCTTAAATGTACACTGGATATATATAACAAATATCCAAAGGGATTAGTTGCCTAGTCTTACAGCTGTGAAGACTGCCTCTTTCACCAGTAATCATACTTTACCAGCATAGGAACATCTGGGTCTTTTTTTTTTTTTAATATAATACTCATTAACTGCAATTTCCACCAATTAGGTGCTCAACATCATTTGGCGTCATTTTGCAAAATGTTCTTTCCAATTCTCCAATAATGCAGGGCACATGCCTCTAATTTATTTAAAGTATAAACACAGTGAGACTATACCCGACACAGTAAGCTGATCCCCATACTCACTGGTAAAAATAAATCATATCCGAGGTACTGAATTAGAACTAGTGAGAATACAATTCTGAAAATAAAATACAAGTTCCTCCAATTTAAAAGATCCACTATAGTTTGCTTAATGAATGCTTCAGAAATATTTAAGTTAGATTTAAGACCTAATAAAAATGGAAATACTTTATCCACGGTCTGTAAATATCATTGTTACAGGACCAAAACCCTCCTCATATACTGACTTGTAACAATCAAAAAGACCCTGTGATTCTTTCCCTTATGAATTAGAAAAATTGTAATCATGATATTTCACGCATATTGGGGGCTGAATTCCAAGGTCTCTTTATTAATGGAAGAAAGAAAAGGAAGCTTTGGATATAAAGATGGTAAAGAAATGAAGACCCATTGGTTGCCTATACAGATTCATTTGGTATTCATTTGCAGCCAAGAAATCAAGGCCCTCCTGGCAGAATGGGGTATCAAATCTTCATGGCTGTCTCTATGCATTCAAGGAGTTATGCACACATATGAAAATTAGCACCACAGTGATCTACCTCAGCACACTGCCAGCCTGATTGACAAGTTGATATTCATGAACAGCTGCATTTTATACCATGCACACTTTAAAGGGGTTGCACAGCTAATTATCAGAACTATTTGGAGAACTTCCATGAGATCATGCCATCTTAAGAGACATTAAAGGCTTCAAAGGCACCACAGAATCAACTCTTTTATATGATAAAATCATCCTTAAAAGTTCTTACATCTTAAACTGACAGAAAATGGACCAGAGATCTACAGAGAAGTTCAGACCTCACTTGAAGCTGATTTTACTCCTGGAAGAGCAAATGGTACAATTATTATCCCAGCTAAGAATAGCAATTCAGATGCTACTTTTGAATTGGAAAGGAAAGGAAAACCAAAAACATACCTCTGACGATATGGACCTTAAAGTTCTCCAGAAAAGAAATAGCTAGAATGACTGCCAAGTAAAATCTCATGGTTGATCTTTTCCTTAGGACAATGGGAAGATGAATACTTCAAGGCTCATTTCAACACACTTATATACTCCTCTGGACACTTCCGGAGCAAGGGGTGTAATGGTAAGGATGAGAGATGGAAAATCTGAAAAAACCCACCCGTTCATATTTTAAGATAGAAGAAAAAAAAAATCCCCCTCTTCTGTTCTAGCCCCCAATCATGAGCTTTTTCCTGCCACAATGTGGTTACTTCTGCAGAGTTTTGCAGCTAGTTTTATTCTAGGTCTAAAAGAAAGTTTTTTCTGTCCATGGTGGAAACCAACAGTGTGACTGGTTTTATCACTAAGCTGTGGATTTACTATGCACTACACAAATCAGGAAATCAAACTGTATGATCAGAAGAAAACCTAATCTAAATGTATTATCTATTTAGAGAGACATAAACACAGTCATTATTTTCTCAGGAACCTTCAGTAAATAAAAAATTACCAATATGAAATTAAATATATGTGCATGTCTCTCTCTCTCTCTCTCTCTCTGTGTGTGTGTATGGATACATCTGCAACATATAACATGCTGATCTATTAATAATTTAGATATAAATTCCATTTTATCATTATAAATGACTGTCATCATTACATATAGTACCAGCTGATACAAGGAATAAGGGCTGTTTGGAGATATATATGTACCCATATAGCTTAATAGGTAGCCTAAGGCTGTATCAGTCTAAATAATATTTCAAGTTTATTTTGTAGATTAAATTACATAACTTCATGGATAGTGTTGTGAGTTGGTTCAAGAAAGAGTAATAGAGGCATAGAGTATATCATTAAAAGAATATTAATTGTTGGAGTAATTCACCCAGTATGTTACTTTCTGTAAGGTTAGCTAATCTAAAATGCATGGCATAAAAAGAAGAAGAAAAGGCAGAAGGGAGAATAAAAACAGCAAAACCAGGGGCTTCTTTTTAGTTATGACCTGTATATAATAAGGAGCCACCTTAATAATAATCACAGGGAAGATGAGTCCTAAATGATAAATCCAGTTCCTCCCTTCTATAGCCAGACCAACATTTACACAAAGACAGATATTAAATAGTCAGGGAGACACCTGATCATGCAACAACACTGAAATATGAGACGTCCCCTACCACACTTTCCTGTTTTCAGGAACAGAAAGGAGCAGTTGAAGGCAGCTGCAATGAAACAGGAGGGGAGGCAAAGCATTTGTTCTCAAAAGAGATGTAAAGAAAATGACTGACCCTAAAATCCCACCAAAATGGCAGAAGTAGCCTAATTTTTCCTGGCTTGCAACCCTAGCAGGATAGCATTTTAAAGTATTTCCCTGGGATCCATCTCTGCTGCCTTATTTATCATAAGTGTACTGCTGGATCTTCAATTTGGCTGGAGAAGGGAGAAGAAAAGCCTGGGTGTTGGAGGCAACTTATCTGCAAATTCCTTCAGTCCTTTTGAAAAGACACAAAAGGACTGTTGGATCTTGTGGGCTGGGCAGATATAACTGGAGATAGACAGTGCCACAAATAACCTAGCCCTGTGCTATGCATGCCTTTATTAGCCCCTTGAATTGTATCCTGAAGCTTATAGAAATCCACTGCAGCTTACAAAGTAGTAGCATTACTTAGGCGTACTGTGGTATGCTCAAAACTACCAGCACTGCCACATTCTGAGCCAACTGTAGCTTCTGGAACAGGCAGACCAGCTGCAATAGTCCAAGCAGGAGGTGACCAAAACATGAGTGACTGTGAGCAGGACTTCCCAATCCAGGAGTTGTGCAAAGGCTCTCCTGGCCACAGCTACCACCTGCTCTTCAAGCAAGAGCCATGAGTCAAGAGGACCCCCAAATTGGGTACCAGTTCTGTCCTGAGACATGCAATTCCATCCAGAACTAAAGGTGAAGAATCTCCAAATCACACTCACATCATCAATATGAGTCATTGATCTGTCATTTAATTATAGCATCAGCAGGCCGGATGTGAGGCTAACAAGATGTGGTTCTTCTGGGTAAAGGAGAAGCCAGAGTAGGGGACAGGCAAAAGGTTCATATTTCCTTCAGTTTGAAATACTAGAACTCTACAGATCCTCAAGTGGATGCTTGGCTTTGTCAGATATCTGTGTGATGCACCACTGCAAAGTGAGGTATAAGTTGCTCTGTATCCAAAGAGTTGAATTACCAGCTCAGTATACATACATGGTGTATGTGCATAAAGTACCATTTTTTAGGAGGATCTTCCAATTGATGCAGATCTCCCCACTTTGACTTGGCACCAGGGAAAAGCAAAGCACCTTCTGAGACCTTCTTCATGTTTAAGCAATGTGACACATCTCTGCGAGCCTCTCCAAAGAGATGCAAAGCGATGGAATTTTTGTAACATATCATTTATCTATAGATATGCACCTGTTAAGAATATTTATTTATTTATTAAACCAATTTATATAGCCGCCCATCTCACCATAGGTGATTCTGGGCGGCGTACAACAAAGCTAAAAACAGTCAATAAATACATTAAAAATAAAAATAAAACAAAGAATAAAAGGACATTAAAAATAAGGAAGCCACCTCACTCATTCCTCCAGGCCTGTTCACATAACCAGATCTTAAGGGACCTTTGGAAGCTCAACAATGATGAGACCAACCTCACCTCAGGGGAGAGAAGATTCCACAGCACGGGTACCACAGCAGAAAAGGCCTACCACTAGGGCCTGCCAAATGTAGCTCTCTAGGCGACAGTACCCATAACATGCCTTCTCTGCTGGATCTGGTAGGATGGGCAGATGAAATCAGGAAGAGATGGTCCCTCAAATAGTCCAGCCCCATATATGTATAAATATATGGGGATTCCCATTTGAAATATTCAATTAATTATGCTCCTATATTAGCATTTCTTTAAAAATGTTTTTATTATTTAATATTCAGAGATTTTTTTTAAAAAAAAAGCAAATTGCAGAGAAGAGGAAAATAGAAACAAACTAAAGCAAGGCAAAAAGAAAAAGGTAGAAAAACGTATTATCATACTGTACTTACAACAAATAATTCAATTAAATTCAAGCCTCCATCCTACATTTTCTGATCACCAGCCAAATTTCAATTTATATTCAAACCAATTAAGGGATCATGTAGGCAGAGGAGATTAATCAAAGGCTAAAGGGGAAAAAAAAGTTTTGCCTTTTTAAAACAGGGACAGAACCTGGGAATTAAGGCTGAGGAGGGAAATCAAATGTTTCCATCTCACCTCCCACCTCAGAATTAACCAACCAGAACTCCAGGGATAATCGAGATAGAGAGGAACCTACTTAAGTTTGCCACCTTTGAAAAGATAGGATAAAAAACCCCAATGTACTTAGGAATATTGCATAAAATTAATTTTTATTTCAACTCTGTGTGCATTTAAGCCTAACCTTTTGTCTCTGATATTAATTTTCTCTGTACACGCTCATTAATGGCGTGCTTTGTGCAACTTGGAACACTGTAGAGCCAGGCTGCTCTAAATTAGGAGCAGATCAGCATCATCATGTTGCAGTCTGCCCAAAGCATTATATTTTCCTATGGGAAATTATTTTAGATTATGATGTGTGTTTTGAACAGATATGTATTTTTATCTCCATTTTCACTGAAAGTTTTTGCATGTGACTACTCTTTATATTCTCTCTCTCTCCCTCTCTCCCTCTCTCCCTCTCGTTTAGCTCTTCTGAGACTTTAGGGGAGGGGGAAGGCCTGAAAAAAATATTTCATTTATTCTCTTTTTGATTTCTTAATTTGCCAGAAAAGCAAAGCAGATATGGAAGCTTATCTCTCTCACATGCCAGGGTCAGGGGAGGTCACCAGGCAAGGTTCAATCTTGGAAGATCAGTAATGGCCGCAATAATACCAAGTTGCTCCACAAGGCAGGAGGGGAAGCTAAGTGGTGTAGATCCACTTAGAGCGATTCTGACTACCATTGAGTCCTCCAACCTTTCAGCTTACAAGCTCAGTCATGCCGCTACAGGAACATCAATCCTTGAGCAGATAGAATCATATGGATTTCATTTTGTTGATAGAAAATAAGCTCAAAAGTAGAGAGGCATCACATTGTAAATCCGGGGTGGTGCAGTATGTCCATCGTAACAGAATAATCTGTTTTGCTATATGCTCATTGAATCCAGAGTTCTTCATAGTTTTTTTGACATGTAGTTCAAAATCTCATTCATCCAATCCAGTAATTCCTATGTCTACTTACTGATATTATATTTCTGAATGAACTTTTTTCTCTTTTTTTCTTTTCTCCTTTTGCTTGTTCGTTCACTTTCTTCTTCTTCTGCTGCTGCTGCTGCTGCTGCTGCTTCTGCTTCTGCTTCTGCTTCTTCTTCTTCTTCTTCTTCTTCTTCTTCTTCTTCTTCTTCTTCTTCTGAAAATGATTAATTAATAATTTTTTTTAAAGACATGCCACTGTTTCAGATATCAAGCTAAATAAAAGAGAAAATAAAGGGTATCCTTGACAAATTCCTTGAGATATCTTAATAGATGGACATGATTCCATTTGTAATAAGTGTAGCTGAAGGTTTAGAACACCACATTTCAGTCTAATTTATAAAGGAATATAAATTCATATTTAACCAAAACCTGCTCTACAAATTTCAGCTACAATATGTCAAAGTCTATTACTGCAACCAAAGAAATTACAAGTGCTGATTCCAATTCATCTGAAAGTATATCTAGATTGTCAATCACTAAACCAATATTGTTTGAAGCTTGCCACCCTTTTATAAAGCCAGATTGCCAGGATGAGCTATCAAAGGTGATATCATCTGTAATGTTATTGATTATATATTAATGTAATGCCAGAGTTGCCATCTAAAATTTGGCATCTATATTTAATACAAAGATTAAATGATAGTTTGCAGAGAAAGCTACCAACCTTTAACATCACAGTTATGTGAACCTTATTAAAGAAAGTTGACAAATGTAATTCAAAAAAGTATCTTTATAAACCTCCAATAATGTAGAAACCAAAAAAAAAAAAGCAATATATGTCTAATACCATTCATAGGATAACCATCAGGACCAGGAGTTTTTCCAGTTTTCATAGATTTACAGTAACTTTCCAAAAGAAGCTTTCAGCACTGCAGTCCCTCTGACTCACTGATTCAAGCAGCAATTCAATGAGGCCCTTGTTTACATGGCTGAATTAGCAAGTTCCTTAAGTAATGGGGAAGAATAGAATGTCAGTCAGACAATAACAGTGGATTTAAAAATAACAAACTAACAAAAGATTTGACTGACTTGAAACCACTCAGGTTTTTTTAGCCATAATAACAGAATCACAATTTAGAATAGACTCCCAAAAAATCATCAAACTCTTCCCAAACTGTTGTCCTCCAGATGTGTTGGATTGCCTCTGTTGGCTGAGAATGAGGAAACTGTCATGGTGAACACAATTCCCCTCTTCCCCTGCTTACGAAGCACATATAGGAAAAATAGTACAGCAGCACCAGGGAGTCGGGGATGGTGACATGAAACCTGGATACAGGGAAGTGGTAAACCTTATATAGGCGATGGCACATCTCTCCACCAACACCAGTGTCCCTTAGTGCTGCTCTTGGGGGCCAATGGTTTAAGATGTGAAATCTTTGGGGTAAGATATATTTTGTGTAACGTATCATTTTTGTTCAAGATAAATGTTAGCTTCACCTTTGCAAGTCAGTAATGGGGAAAAATGGTAAATGGGAGGGGTAGAAAGAAGAATATTATCAGAAGTATATTTTGCAAGGGATTAGTTCCTTGGACACTTTTTAGTTCACTATATAATCTTCCCTAGTTAAAAAACAACTTAATCTAATTTTCAGTTAAGGTCTTGGAATGCATTTCCTTTGTTTCCACGCCATAGCAATGTGGCTTTCTTTATTTCTCTTGGCAAAGACTACTCATTTTAGTGCACCCATCGTCCTTTTACTTACCACTCTTATTTATTTCATCCATCTCCTGGTGCATTGTTAAAGGCAGGGACAGAGGTTTTCTGATTTTTTTATTTGTCAATCAAGAGAAGGAGAGTCAGGCTCAGCTCACTTTCTGAGGGCAGAAAAACATTTGCATTATTTGTGAGAGCAGGGAAATTTGACAAAACAACCCAAGTTTTACAAATTAATCTGCACTTCCTAGCTAATCCTAATTTGAAACATGTTATAAAATTACTTCAACACATTCTAACCACATTGTACTATGATGCACCTTGCATTTTCCCCACGCTTATATGTGCTGGGCATTTAATACCCACATCCTGCCTGGCCAGAGATATGTGTATTAAACCAAGAACAAGCAGTTCTTTCTTAGCTAGGGGTTTAACTTAGAACAAGTTTAACTTGCTCAGTGTAGCAAACTGCATTGCAGAGAGGAAGATTTTTTTTCTTTCAGTGGGCTTTTTTTCCCCCTGCACTGTCTGCACAGCAAGGAAAACATGAGAAATCATTCCCCCAGTGTGGTTAACACACAATCAGGATCTTCAAACATTCCATTCTGATAGCTTTCCAATGACCAGTTTGGAATCTTATCTTTCAACAGCCTTGTCTTGCTCTATCATTTTAGGAGCTATATCACTGCAGGGTTTTTTTTCCTTAGGAGAGGGAAAAATGATTGAATTTATTTATTTATTTAGCAGATTTATATATGCTTAATAAAATTATCTCACAAGAAGACAAACTCTGTTTAATTAGAGATAGCATGCCTGCGAAACACCTTTACAGTATCTTTAAAAGAAGTAACTTTTTGACCATGAGAAAAAAAATATATATCCAAAATCCACTAAGGATGTTTTATTAGGCCAACTGGAGTTTTCTAATAGTTGCAAGCTTTCAAGTTTCTTAGAACGCCTCATTCAGCAATAGGATTAAAAGCCAGGAAAAAAAAGTGGGGGGAGGGTGATCTTAAAGCCAAAAGTGAACCATTGTGAATTCTTAGTTGGAGTGAGATACTTCAGATATACAAATTGAGGCCTATTAAATATAAGGTATAGTCACAGTGAGGATCTCCCTGGAAGAAGGAATACAGTACATAGATTGTAGATTGATTTTATTTTTTAATTGTATAAATTCCAGCTGTTAAAATCAAAATTATTTCCATCCTACGTAAGTTACTTCATCTAAGGCAGCATGGCTGGCTTGGGAATTCTGGGAGTTGAAGTCCACACATCTTAAAGTTGCCAAACTTGAGGAACACTGATCTAAGGGCTTATCTGCACTGCCAAATTACCCATTGTCAGAGCAGGCCACCAACCAATTTTTAAGGACAGGACAGACATTACCTGTTTTTGCCCCACCCCCACCCCACCCCCAACCACTGCCAATCTCTAGGCATATTTTCCCACTCTGCCTTCAGAGTAGTGTTTTCTGATTTGGCTGATGGACTTTCATCTGTTCAAGGTTAACCCCAGCAGTTCATTGGCTGATGCACAGGGTTCCAGGAACACTCTCTCACTTAGATCCATGGTCACCTCCCTCTACTGTCATTTTGTGTCTTGACATTTAACCTGAACTTTGCTGTTTGTGGAATTTTCTTTTTCTTTTTTAAGAACTTCACTAATGGAGTGCTGAAAGGCAGACCTTCACCTATCCATCATTTCAACAATGAATTGATTCAGCAATTTAAAACTAAATTTTAAAGAAGGTCACTTCTCCTTCTAGTCTTCCCTGTAGTCTTCCCTTTGTGTGCTTCAAAGAACACTCCATTCATTTCATTTTTTTAATCCTCTCAGCAACATTAAAACTATATTTCTGCCTGTTTAGTGAAGCAATATCAGATTCCTTTTGTTTGTAGCAGCCAGGAATCTTTTGATACATGTCTCCTTTTCTTATCACTCTGCTTCCAGGATTGCTCAAGTGACCAACAACTTTGTGAAGTCACCAGGAAGTGCTGGTGAAGAGCAAGACTCCATGAGAAAGACTCTGCACCTCATACATGCAAATAATAAATAGAAAGATAAATAAATAATCTCTGTCCATCCAACAAAACCATAATATTCATGGAAATTCTGTCCCACCTCACACTCTAGCCATATTTTGATTGATTCCAGCATTCACCCTGTTACAAGATCTAGTAGTAGCAAAAAATCCAAAATGTCTTCCATAGGACTACTGTGGAATTTCCTAATTATGAGGATGACTCAGCCATTTTTAGTTTCAAAAAAGGGTGAACTGAGTGTTACTTCCTTGATAATGGCCAATAACAAATAAAAATCACAATAAATGGAAGCCCCTGCATGGGACTGAAAAACAAGATTAAGATTTATATATAAAACTGCCACAGTGGAAGGAATGTGAAAAGCTCAAACACCGTTTCTGCTATTGGCAGAGGAACAGAAGTTCAAGATTTATTGCCAACTTTGTCATCTGCCTTTTATGGGTATGGCCTTGTCTTTAGAAGGTCAAATAAATGAAACAAGCCATAAGTATGATGCTACATTTCTCAGATAAGCGATTGAAGTTGCCTGGTTAACAAAACATATCTAGAGAAAGCATATGGAGCTGACTGAAGAACTGTTGCTGGCAAGTCTTTCTTCCTCTTACAGTTCCGGATTCATATACACCTCCAATTTGTCATATTTCTTTTCAGAAAAAGGAACAATTGTGCAATGTTAAATCTGGTTCAATCCATCTGTGCCAATCTGTGGATATCCTGTGATAAAAAGCCAACTCGTAGAACTGGTACGATCAGTTTTCTCTATAGTCACACTATTGTTTCTAAAATCACATTGGAATACTGGTTTAGTTAGATTTTTCTCTGTAGCTGGGCTGTTGCTTCTGAATTCACACTCTGTTTTGCTTACTGCAATTTTAATTAAAACTAATTAAAATCAGTTTTAGAAAATTAAAAGACAATCAAATCTGTAGCATTTGGGGGGGGCTGGAACATTTTGTATTGCATCATGCTTTGCATAGTATTCTTTATTACTTTGTGACTCTGGAATGAAAACCTACATAATTCTTCTTGTTTTTCTTAGCCATGCACTCCCTCTAAAACCATAGTGGCTTATTTGGTGAGCTAAAGAGCTTCATTTTCCTTTCAAATACCTCCTCCATGTCATAAAACATGCTTAGGCAAAGGGCGAAGATTAAGTTCTTCGGTTAAAAAAAAAGGTCAAAACTCCTACTGGGTGCATACTTGTTCTTGGGTGAGACTGAAGTAGCCATTAGCAAACTAAGTTTTCAGTTGATCAAAAACTCAATTTGTTCACCCGAATAAATAAATAGGCCAAATCCATGCATGAAACATGGGGGGGAGGGGATAATACAGACTTAGGATAAAGTGTAAATCACATTTTAAAAAGCACAAACAATGGCATAAATGCAGAATGTACCAACCAAGACTTTCATACACACACACACATGCACCCATAGGCACTCCCACACACATACACATATATTATTCTTATGCTGTATATCCACCTTTACTTCAGATATTAACAAGTATAAGCCTGGGCAGGGCTAGATTAGCTATTAGACTGAATATTGGATATTGACCTCCAGAAAGATAAGAGAGTGGCTAGATTAGGAAATGTACGAACAGGAAAGATTGAATATTGCCAAGCTAGTTATTAATTTCACATATACACACTGAAGCAGAGCCTTAAACTTTAGCTTGTTCAATGCTTTACTCTTGACAATGGTAAAGGGGAAATCTGGTGGCATCTTTATTGATCAGCATACTTTCTTTTGTGTTCTAGGAGAAGGCTCGGTGTGTCATGCATTTCTTCAGTGTCCATTCTACAGAGTATTAGGACCAGTCTCAGAAAAATTAATACTTTGAGATTGGGGAGAGTGTGAATATGAAGCCAGATTGAATTAATTAGGTAATCATGTGCTTTCTTATAAAAATATGTATAATATATATTTCTTATAAAAATGTATATATGTACACACATACCTCTTTTGATATATTTTGTATAGCACTTTTAAGAAAAGAATTTTTTTTACTATCCAGTTTGGGCCTATTAATGATTAATTCATTACAGAGTTCACACCTTGAGAAGAAGCAGTAGATTCAAGGATGTATATTGCTACACTTCCTAATGTCTCTCTTTTTGCAGTCAAGTATAGAATCAGCTTGTTAGAATAACAGTTAACGCCTTGGCACAACTCATATATCAAAACTATGTTGCTTTCAAGGAATTTATTTGCAATGCTTTCATACCATGAAGGATGCCCAAATTCGCTTTGTTTTCTTATCAGTTGTAAAACAATCTTCTCCGTTGGGATTTTATATTTATGTATATGCATACTCAAACCATTTTGTATTAATATTCTATATAGGATCAATGTAAACCTGTGGCTTTTCCATTTTGTCCATCTGCAATAGTCCACCATTACCGTAACCTGCTAGCTTTGGAAAATAAAATGATAGTTTGGATCCTCTCTGCTTGTTGGCATTTATTGTGTGAGTTTTCTACTGTGTATATATATATATATAAATTATAGCATCCTGTTTTGCATACTAATCATTCCCAGCAATATTCTTTAATATTTCATTTTTAATATCATATTTTCTTGTCTGATTATTTGTATTAAACAAAGCTACAGTGTGGCTTTTGTTTTCCAAGAACAGACATTAATCTGTTCTTGATTAATGATGATTAATCTTCTCTGACTACTGGTAGCAATATAAAGAGTTGCTTGTTAAGATGGGCAGCTATCAAAAATAAATAAATAAATAAATAAATAAATAAATAAATAAATAAATAAATAAATAAATAAATGAAAAACCTGTATCTAATAAAGCTGCTGAAGTACATCTGGGGCTCCATTATTCCACAGGTCAGCCTTCACCAAGCTAGTTTCCTCCAAATAGGTTGGGCTTTAACTTTTTTTATTTATTTATTTATTTATTTATTTATTTTCCATAATTCAACACTGAATCTGTAAAAATCCACTTCTCTGTGAGAAAGAGAAGAAGCAGCAAACAATGAGGTGCCATCTTTCTTTGCTGTTACCACTGTATTTAAATGAAAGAAAGAATGAAAATCAAAGACTACAAAACTTTATTATGGTAAAACAAATCAGCAACTTTAAATAAAAGACAAAAAAAAAAAGGACGGTACTAAAACAGTAATACATTAATTATTTCCAAATCACATGCAGGCAGATTCATTACTTTTAGAAGACTATTATAAAGAATCTGCTGGTTATGTTGGACAGTGTATAATGTGGCTACAGCTTGAATAATATGAGAATAAGGAAACAGAAATCATTTGGGTGACCTGGAAATTTTGAGAAAAAAGGTAAATTAAGCTTATTCCACTTGTCCCTCTAATACTCACAGTAAAGTAAGATATGGCTAGCCGTTTCAGTTGCACTTGACCCACATTGATGTATTTGTTCGTCATATAGAACTAGCCCTCCAGTAAGGAGATGGAAAATTAAAATGGGCCCAAGAAAAGGCTGTGCAATATTTCAGCAATTCTAAAATAATGGGATTGTTAGCAGGTTCCATTGCTAAAATTCCATCTGTGATGTCTTAGATCATTAGAAACTAAAACTTAGATTGCTTTGCCTTTTTTATCTGTAACTCAATATTCCAGAGTTTCTCTAATTTGTTTGTATTGCACTGATAACAAGAACTGCAATAAAAGTCCATATGATAGCTATTGTCCATTGAGGCTTTCTTCCAGAACAACTAATATTTAACAAGAATTGTTAAAGGGACCAAGCTCACTGGGAAAAAGTTTAGCTTTAACTAGAAGCTGAAAATTACCTGCTAAGTCTGAGTCTCTATGCTAGGCATCCCAGACTCCATATACAAAGCTGCATTCAGCACATATCTAGGGGATGAGACACAGCTTTTGAAAACTTGAACTGACCTGATTCCAACAAAGTGTAGTTGGACTGTGGGCCTAACTGAGTCCACAAAATAGTAAGGACAAGGGTGCAAATAATTTGATGGCAGCAGGAACAAATAAATCCTCCATTTAAGCAGAAGAACCTAACTCCAATATTGGAGTTAGAAGGACATGATTTAAGATTTGGGTGGCATGGTTATATATGGTGGGATAAAATGAAGGTTAATATTGATTTCAAAAATAATTTTATTAGGTGTGCCACATTGAGAGTTTGGAATAGATATAAAGCAAGATTGTCTCCTAAAATTCCTTTATAGTTGTTGCCTCAAGAAGCTTTTTATAGAAGAGAAATTATAGTTAAACAAACATTGTTAACATATACTGACTTATTGACTTTTTTTGAAGGAGAACCTAAACTGAAAATGAGGGAAGAACTGGAATTGGAAGGTCATACCTGCCAATGGTTTACTTATGCCCAGCTGTTAGAAAGATTTAAACTGGATAAGAAAAGTTATGATTTTACATATGAGAAAACTGACTTTGAGTTGGCTTTGTGTACTAATGATGAACGTGTTATTGCCAAGATGTATAAACTTTTGTTGAAAATAATTATGGAAGATGAATATGTTAAAGATTGTATGCTTAAGTGGACAAAAAAAATGGATATAATATAATGCTTAATCAATGGAAGAATATGTGGAGTAAAGGACTGAAGTTTATACTTAACTACAATTTGAAAGAGAATTTTTATAAGATGATGTATCACTGGTACTTAATACCAGATAAACTATCTAAGATGTATAAGGGAGTGTCAAAAGTATGTTGGAAATGTAATTAGTGTGAAGGTACTTTTTATCATCTTTGGTGGACTTGTAAGAAGGCTAAGAAATATTAGGATATGATATGTATTTTGATTCCAGAGAATTTTAAAAATGGATGTACAACTGAAACCAGAGGTTTTTCTTTTAGGTATGATGGATAAACAGATTGAAAGAAAACATGGGACTTTATTTCTTTATATGATAACAGCAGCAAGACTCTTATATGTGCAGAAATGGAAGGACCCACAAATACCTACAACGGAAGAATAGACATGAAGTTAATGGAGTTGGTAGAGATGGCAAAATTGACTACTTTGATTAAAGAAAAGACTTTGACTGGCTTTGTTTCTACTTGGAAACCGCTTTTGGACTTTTTGCTTGAGACTAAAAGAAATGAAACTTTAATTTTGGGATTTGATGATTGATATTCTTTATGGCTATAGAAATACTATGTATTAGTTTAAACTTTAGAGTAAGAGGCGAATGTATAATATATTTGTACCTGTACCAAAGAAAGTTGGAATTTATCCTTTTTTCTTTTCTGCACTTTAAATTTCATTCTTTTTCTGATCTCTTCCTTTTTTAAAACCTCTTTTTTCTGTTTCTTTATATCTTATTCTTTGTTGAGACTTAATAAAGTTCTTATTTAAAAGTAGAAGAAGAAGAACCTCAGATTTTTGTAGCAATTTTCTGCATTGACAACACAGTAAATTCAGCCTGAGCCTTACTATACATGGAAAACTATGCACTGGTATTTTAAACACTTTAACTGTTCAATGCTATTACCCTGAATCTGCCAACCAGTTAATCTAGATCTCTTGGCAAATACTGCTATCTTTGTTTTCTAGTGATCAATCTTACAGTGCTTATCAGAGCAATTTTGGGCAAGGGCCTTTGGTTTTCTAAGACCAGTTTGATATTGAAACAAAACTACTACGTCATCAGCCATTTAGGAAGATTGGCAGCTGCATGTCATCTAGTTTGGGGAAAGAAGATCCAGATTACATATATATATGTCAGTCCGGTTGAAATCAATCCTGAAATTCTCTTTTCTCCAATAAATATGACAGATAGAGAGAGGTGTCTGTGGTTGTCAAAGATACCTTTTCCATGACAGTTGTCTAGTCTGCGGCTCTTCCTTCTGTCTCCCAAGGTCATTCCCACATACTATTACAGCAGTGCCACAAGCTGCACTGCTAAAAAGAGCAGAGCTATAATAATGATATTAGTTTAATTAATTAAATTATTGTGATTAATTAATAGCCCATCTTAATATGCACACAAAAACTATTTTGTTGCATACAGTATCTATACACAACTGATACTTATCTGCCCCTTTCCTTCCAGTAGAAATGGTGAATAAGAAAAGGGATAACAGTTAATAGATGGAGATCCTGTAAGGGTTAGGATTGGGGTTAGGATAGCTGAACAATAAAAAAAAAAAAGGAGGAACAACATGTACAGGATTGAGATAATGTGAAGCTGCTATTTAGTTTAAGTCTTTTAAAGAAAGTTAGTTTAACAGAGCACCTAAAGTTCACTGGAAACCACAATTTCCTTCTATGAACTGAAGTGAGTTTTGCACTTTCTCTCCCCATTTTTCATCTTTCATGCTTATATTGAAGAGATCAGAAGCTTTTATTTAACCTATCCAAGCTAGCAATGTATAGCATCCATTGTTGTGGCAATAAATCATGAATACAGATAGGGTTTGTATTATCATAGAAATGCCTGAGTAATTCTACAAATTGCTAGTGAGGACTGTGGTTTAATTGAACTATGGTCAAACTACAGAGCAAGGCCAAAACTATTCAAATGTTTCTCCTCTGTAAGGCACAAAGGAAAATCAAAAGTGAAGAGCAACTAACTAACCTAACACCTGATTTTCAAGGAGGAAAGTAATGATTTCCTGCTATTTCTCAACCAAACCAGTGTGTTAAAAGGTGTGTTGAAATCCTTTTTAAAAATAGTTTGGAAGAATTAGTAAAGGTTTAGGAAAAATGATTACAATAGCATCAGATCTTTGTATCACTTGTAATATTTTTATCATGATTGAGGATTTTACTGGTGAAATGAAGTTATCATTCATATATCTGCAACTAGAGTTGTGATGACTTCTTTCTTTTTGGACCCAAAATGCCTTCAAAAGTATTTTACTGGCAGGCATTCAACAGACAAATGACAGGCAACATCTAAATGTATCTATTAGGCCAATAGATACATTTAGAATTTTGAGAGCAAGTTGTGGAGCAAAATGTCATAAATAGGGCTTATTTATTCATAAAATGCTTGCCTTTCTGTTTGTAGTGCTCAAAAAATGTCAATTCACCAGATGGGAAACTACAGTAGTGATAATGTTCTCTGTCATATTTCCTAAGCTTCCTTCCAGGACACTGTCAACAGTCTTAGCTTGCATTTACTTTTTTTCTATGAACATACTTGCAAACAAAACATTAGGCTGCAATAACCCATTTCTTTACTTTTTCTTTATATGTCTCAGATGCATTTTTGTAAATAAATATGATGCATTTCATTTAATTTATTTAATTTATTATGTGGAGCAATTAGATTAGGTATCCAAGGCACCATGTGGCCTATCTCTGCCCTAGATGAAATTTTCCTCTAAACTAAGAGCCATGGTTGGAAAAAGGGACTATCAACTACATCATATAGCTGCTAAACATGTAGATGAACTCTGAGGACAAAAGAACAAACCGGTAGCTTTAATTATAGGACAAAAACACTTGCACTGTATATTCCAGATACAGAAACTTCCATTTCACCATTACAACTTTTTCTTAACAGAAATACTTGTGCTTAATACTGGGAAATGCATGTTAGTATAGTATGAATTGCATCATTGCACTTTCTCAACATTTGGTTATTAGGGGCAACATAGACTGTGTAGGATTCCCCTATCTGATAGCTTTACATTCCTTCTTTGACATTACCTAATGTGCCTCTCATGGTTAGACTAATAGTCTCAGGGCTGTCAGTTCCCTTTCACTTTCAGTTCCCATGATTTTCCTCTGTCTCTCCTCTGGAAATGAAATAGATACTATGCCAGATTTCATGTGATCTAGTAGATTCCATGAACTTTTGTTCATATATTAATCACATTGGTAGGATACCCATTTATAACAACATTGGGCAGCATAGAGATTAAAATAATGTCAAACAATAATCAAATACATTAAAAAGAAAAGATGGCCAAACAGACAACATGCACAATAACTAAGAGCTAGTTTGGTGTAGTGGTTAAGGTGCTGGGCCAAAAGTCAGAGAAACCAGGAAATTGTGAGGTTTGGTCTTCCCTTAGGCATGGAAGCCAGCTAGGTGACTTTGGGTGAGCCACACTCAGCCCCATCTACCTCGCAGGGTTGTATGGGGAAAATAGGAAAGGGTGCATTATGTGTGCTGCCTTGTTTGTATAAAATAAAAATGAGATGTAAATCTAGGAAATAAATAAATAAATAAATGCCAACAAAGCCATCACAGAAAGACCTCATACCATTCCTTAGCTCAATGCCTGGGGAAAGTTTGTCTAAAAGAGAGCAGGAGGGATGTGATTCCAGAGGACAAGCATGCTTCCTTGTTCCTTTCAGATGGCATTGCTTGATAGATGGAATCTGAAGCACGCCGATTCTGCCAGATCTTACAATATGGGCAGGCATGAAAGAAGAAAGATGGTCCTTACATAACCAAGTCAGGAAGGGCTTCATATGTGACAACGAGTACCTTGAATTGCACCCAGAAGCCTACTTGTAACCAGTGCAGTTCAGGTAACAGAGGTGTTACACAGGCGTACTCTGGCATGTCCATAACTTTCTGTATCACTGCAACACTTATGCCTTTTACTAATAAAGGTAATAAGCACCAATCTCCATAAATCCAGCTTTGTTATTGTTATTTCTGTCTGCATCAATATTCTGTGGTAGAAAGCTACTCCCATATTTAACAGGGGAAGAAGAATTAGACATTCAACAATTGCAGCCATTGTCACATGGCAGCAAAAATGGGAGAAGTCTCAAGTGTTGAATTTGTTGCCTTTAGGTTATCCCCTCTATTAGGAAAAGTCTTATTAGATCAAAAGAATTGATTTGTGGAAGCAGAAGCCTTGCAACTCACATCAAAGCTTGCTCTAGGATTGCTAAAAACTGGAAAGCAACTAGAAACTTGATTTTTAAAATTATACTACACCTGAACACATTTTCAGAATCCTGGGAAATCTAAACACTTATGTTTATTATTTATAATTGGCCAAACACAGAGAGGAAGAAACCATCTTCAGGTTTTTGAAAGCAGTTGCTATGAATCTGCTACTAATAAAGTAGTAAAAGTAGTACAGTGTTTCTCTAGTACATGGCTGGCTGGGGAATTCTGGGAGTTGAACTCCACACCTCTTCAAGTTCCCAAGGTTGAGAAACACTGCTCTAGTATGTGTACTTGAAACTGAGTAAGGCAAGCTATAGAAGGCCACATGTCCTGTAAATTTGTCATAGAGACATGAAGGAAGCTTAAACACCCAAATAAACTTTTCTCCCTTTCTTTCTTTCTTTCTTTCTTTCTTTCTTTCTTTCTTTCTTTCTTTCTTTCTTTCTTTCTTTCTTTCTTTCTTTCTTTCTAGGATTTGAGTAGAACTTGAGAGCAGAAATTAACTTAGTTTCCCACAGAAGGCAAATAAGGAGGCTGCTGAGCTGACAAAGGAAGGCAGAGTCTTAAAAAACAGATTCCATGCATAGATTAAAGACACAGCAAGGACTATTCAATAGAGGTCAGGATATACCATGGTTGATGTACTGACAAATTTCTGGAATGATAAAATCTGCCCTTAAGAATGAGGAGGGCCGCTAAGAAAAATGACAGAATCTGAAACGCTTGTATAAACTGATACCACCTCTTAGGGCAATATATAAACTCCTACTCAGATATGGCAAGGACACAGAACAAATAAAAAACTGCATGATAAATGGATGCAAAACTTTAAAAAGTATTGGAAAGATATACATAGCATTATCCAGAGAATTTTAGAAATTAAATTTGAAATGAAATCACTTTTTTTTACTAGGTATAATTCCAGAATATATTACTGTCAAGAAACATTATAACTTACTAAGGTAAATGCTCACGGCTGTGAGAATAATCTTTGCCCAATACCAGAGGAAAGATATAACACCGACTGGGTGTTATCTGACTGGGAACTTAAACTTGGAGAATATGCAGCCATGGCAAAACTAACAGCACATATCCATAGCAGAAGTTTAACCAAATTCAAGAAAGAATGGTTTCCATATGTGCAATGTATCATGCATCAAGGTAAATACAAACACAGTTTGGCTTCTAAGGGGGTCTAAATGTTTGTAAATACTGCAAATCGGTCGGAATATAAAGAAGGGGAAGTTAGCACTCAAATAACTTATGTTCCAGCTCCTTTTAGCTTTCTTTCTTTCTGTTTTTTTATAAACAATAATAAATAACAATACAGTGAAGACTTTAGTATTAATCATTAAGCTCAAAGCAAAACCTTTTTTATATTCTAAAACAGTGTAATGCTTTTTGCAATTGACTATCAATGGTACACTTAGCTTTAATTGTACAGTTCAAGCAACCTTATGTTTATTAACATTTTAGAAATTATATTTAACATTGATATAAACCTTTTCTTCTTATATTTAAAGGTTTAACTTATCTAAATCACTACAGTGTTAACAATTTCTAGTTTATATTGCACAAATACCACATACTCAGTTAATATCTGTATTTTATAATGTATTACTTGCATCTTGTAATGCAACAAAACAGGAGGAGTTCTGGTGAGAACTTTGATGGAGAAGGTATGATGGCTGGCAGTCTAAGATATATCTAGAGAGTGCTAGCTATTGGAGATTTGCTTTATTTGTTTATTTATTTGTAGAATTTATAAACACAGAACAATATAGCCAATACATATAAAACACTACACGAACACAGCATGAAACAACACATAACTGAGGCCAAGCCACAACATACCCTAATTCCAAAACTATTTACCCAATGGGCTTGTCCAACATCCCAGCACAATGTGAGTGGGAAAAAACAGGTTTATGGAAGACTGATAGGGTTGGAGCCATCTGAATCTCAGAGGGATACTATTCTAAAGGGCAGGTACAATAACAGAGAAGGCACATCTCCTGGGTCCCATTAGATGGCATTGTTTTGTAGAGGGAAATATCTCTATCAGATCTTGTGGGATGAGCAGAAACAATTGGAGATAGGCTGTCCTTCAAATAATTCAGACATGTGCCACGAAGAGCTTTATAGGTGATAACCAGCACCTTGAATTGTATATCGAAGCCTATAGAAATCCACTGCAGCTTGCAAAGTAGTAGTATTACATGGGTGTATCTTGGTGCAACTATAACAACCTGCACTGATACATTCTGGATCAATTGCAACTTCTGGATAGATGGTCTTCAAGGGGATTTCTATGTAGGATGTGTTCTAAGGTGGGAGATGATCAAAACATGAAAGACAGTGAGCAGGGCCTTGCAATCCAAGAAAGGGGCATAATTGGTGTATAAAATACACCAGTTCTGGAAGTGCAACCCTATCTAGAACTAAAGTTGGAGTGTCTCCAAATCTGCAGGGCCCTAAAACCCACAGCCCCTCTGTCTTGCTTGGGTTAAGTCAAAGCCTCTTTTAGTAAAAACAGTGTTGGCTGATGATCCTGAGATGGTGTGAGCAATTTTGATACACATCAGGAGTGTTATTTCAAGAGGACCCTGAAGACTCTGCATACTTTACACTGTTCAGGAAGAACCAGCTTGAAGCATTGTTTCTACAGATAATGAGATTTCCATTTCACGGTTGTAAATGTTCTCCACAACTGCAAATAGAACCGTTTGCATTTTGAACATGATTCAAAAGCACTTTGAATCTTGCACAAGCAGAACACTCTTCTGTTGTTTATTAAAGCGGTGAAGGTGGAGGCTATGGCCAAGAAAGCCTTGGCCCTGCTTTGACTTCTAAGCCATTTGCAGCCCTTTCTGAAGCAGCAGGCCAGACAGTGACTCATACCTTTATCACTGTGAGATTCCAGTACTATAATGTGCTGCCTTTTGAAAACGATCTGGAAATTGAAGTTGGTGCAGAATGAAGCAACAGACATGCTGGCAGGGGACAGCTATTTCAGCAGCATAACACCTATTTTGGGGGGCTGTATTCATTACTAGTAAGTTTCTATGTGCAATTCGGAGGATCGGTGTTAACCTATAAAACCTGAAGTGCATTTGGATGGATGGATGGATATTTTAAAATGGTATAATTTTCAATTTCATTATTATGATTCAATTTATAAAGAATAAATTAAACCCTGCTAATCAAAGAAATTTATATTGTTCAATCTTGTGTCTTCTTCATTACGAAGCTTATCTGTAGGCTAAGACTTGACAAATTTAATTAAGACTGAAAGATACCAGATTTTGGAGATATAAGTTAACAAAACATTAACATCTTTAACCTTTAACTGCCTTCCAAGAACCTGCTTCATCATGGTAATAATAGCTAACCAACCCAGTTATATTCCAGATAAGAAAACTGCATATATTCATTACTTTTGATTGTATTTATTAAACTGTTAATGAAATATAAAAGTCCCTAGTCTTGTACAAGAATATAAAAAGTATAATAATTCATTTTTAAAAGTATATCATTTAAACAATAAGATATACCAACATTATATATTTATTCCAAAAGTTAAATCAGACCTTAAGTACATCAACTAAAATATTGATTTACTTTACCTGATTAAATGTTATAAAGGGGAGAGAACCTTGTTCTGCTTTTGTAATGATTTCCAAATCATGGTTAATCTGTGTCAGCATTTATGTGTATAGAATCAAGCACTAGTATTCTGGATCAATAAATAACACAAAAGTTTTTGTAATATTGGCTGTGTTTCAGAGCCTTTGAACATGCTAATTATCTAGTCAAAGGCATATTCACTCTCTCTTACTCTATTATTAATCAATGGTCAATAGTAGATCAATTCAGATGCTTGTTATTGGAAATGTCTTTTGTTTCAGGCTAAACATAATGGCATTCTGGGAATTTTAGGCCTGCTAATGAGCTCCAGTTAATCAACCAGAAAAACTATCTCTAAAAATAATATCTACTTGATGGTTCACTTGACTCTCAGTTATTCTAGTGATCGCATAGAAATAATTTAATTGCTTGTCTCAAAGTAGCTGTTCAGGTGATCATCCTATTGCAAATGTGACCTCCATTTATCAGTCATCTGCAGTTTTTAATTAATGCATTATTACAGTGCCAGTCCTGACATTCACATTAAATGAACTTGTTCTTTCTGGTTCTGAACTCTTTCCAGTCACTGCCATAAACACTTGCTCCTATAGATTATTGGTAACCCTTATATTCTTTCATTTAAAAGTGTGGTTTGTTTCACAAAATATTGCACAAATCAACTATGCCAAACTAGAGGACCATACTCTCAAAAAAGCTGCAGCCCCCAAAGCTGTGGTGCACCCTCTAAGCCCCTTCAAAGGTTATCACTAAACTCTGATTATTCATGTAACAAAAGAGAATTATGAGTTGAAAGGGGAGTGATCCTCTTAATTGTATTTAATGTATTGTTGTTGTAATTTAAATCAATTTTAATTGCATGACATTTCAGTTTATCTTGGTGGCTCTTTCCCATGGTTCTTGCCCTTGTTTTGAAGAATGGTTCCAATGAATCATTCAGAAACATCCTGGTGCCTGGATTTAAATCCTGCAAATAATAGTCTAGCAAAGCAAACCAGGAAAACTATTAAACAGGGCTGCTCTTCTGAAAATCAGAAAGCAAGACTTTCTGATTTAAACAGGACGTAGTTGCAATTTCCTGAGATAAAGGAACAAAGTAGATTAGTCAGGCACAATTTTATGTGGTTCTCCATTATCTAGAGTTATTTTTAAATAAAATAAAATATTTATTATTTCCCAACTAGTAATAAAGCTGCCCATTAATTATTTTTGGATAAGTTACTGAATCAAATAATAATATATTTATTACATTAATAAATCAGGAACATTGTAATTATAGAGCACAATTATATAGTCATTTGGAACATCTATCTATCTGTGTCTGAGATACTAGTAAACAATGGAAAGAGAAGGGATATAATTAAGCATAAAACCAATTGTGAAATTTTGAAAGCAAAGCTATGGATTATATTCCCTGAAGGTTGTAGATTCTCTTTCTTTCATTCATTTATTTATGCTACTGCAATTACATGGAAAACTTTTAAAGAGAGATTTATGTACTAACGTATTTATGTCCCACTTTTTTGAAACATAATTTAAACAATGAAAGCAGTTTACAGTGTCCTTGGCATGTTTCCACAACAATTCTAGAGGTCTGTCCATGAATCATAGCGTTTAATCACTTTTGTCCAAAAGTGGGATGGGAATGAAATATAGATATAATAACTATTTTTGAAAACATGCTTAAACAATACCATGGCTCCATTATCATCATTACAGGAGGACTTATTTAAACATTCTTCTAAGCTGCATACTGAGTCATTAGCAAGATTTTTCTCAGATAGCTACATTATAAATGTATAACAGAATTTACAGACTTGAATTGATGATCAGCATTCACTCTCTGCACATGAACTGGCTCTCTATCAATGTAATGTAAAGCCTGAGCAGTATTATTCTGTGTGGTCAAGGTTTAATGCTGTACTTGAAAACCAAACTGTCCATATGTACTGTATGTCCCAGTCGCTGGCAGTCGGGTGGCAGATGATGATGATGATGATGATGATGATGATGATGATGATGATGATGCCTATCCCAGGTCCTTGGGAAGGACTTGATAGCTGGATAAAAAGGCCAAATCCAGTCTAAACATCTGGCTGACTGTGCAACCAACTATAATAATTCCTTTTTCCTTTCCTTTGTTCTTTTTTGTTTTTTACCTTTTTGTATCTTTTTTTCCCTTTAGTAATGTACTTTAAAGCAAAAGTTTTTTAAAAATAGATTTGGAATAGTTTGGGAAAAGCAGGAAAAAAATGTAAAGACATAGAGATGACTAAATCTTCCATTTCCATTCTTATTTTTCCAACTTCATTCCATCCCATCGCACAACAGTTTTCTGTAATTCTGGTTTGGTTTCGTTTTTTTTAAAACACCCAAAAATGTGGTCATATTCTCCTAATTTATACCAGTTTAGATGCCTTTTCCTTCATATTAACATTTTTATGTGTTGTTCCTAATATACATAAGTTTCAAGACATTAGAATATGTCTGCTAGAAAAAGTATATGCAAAATGCATGCAACTAGCATTTTATTAGGAGAATTGTAATGCTGTCTTCAATTTTGTCTAATATATGTATTTTGCATATGAACTGTGGATAGATTTTTCAATTCATCAATGATTCGTAAGAGTATAGATGCTGCCATATAACTTGGTTATATTCCATATGTTGGTTTAGGAGTGTTTGAGGAGATAAATTCACCCTCAGGGATGAACACAACAAATTTCTCTCCCATCCTTAGAAAACTGTCAAGTAAAAGAGAAGCTAGATTTTATAAGCAGGTTCAGAAGAGTTCAAAAAGTCAGACCATACTCCTAAGCTAAGGACAATTGTTGATTGATTGATCATTATATCATCACTCATATAATGATCCTAGGCAGCTCACAACAACCAGTAAAAACAAATATAAAAACAAAACAATTCTTCCCACCAGACACCAGACCAAGCATACTGTTAGCCTCCTGACTCAACCCAGCATTTAAGAGAGGGGACCTAGAGCCTGCCCGTCTTCACTGACCAAGTGGGACAGGCAGACAGCCTCAGGGGGAGGCAGCCCTGCAAATAATTTGGTCTTATGCCATATAGGGCTTTAAAGGTGCTAACGAGCACCTTGAATTTTACCCGGAAAGCAACTGGGAGCCAGTGCAGCTCATACAGCAGTGGGCACACAGAATTGCATGTGCTGCTGCATTCTGGACCAGTTGCAAGTTTCAGGGTAGCTCCATGTAGACTAATCCAATCAGGAGGCAACTAAAGCATGAGCAAAGCCTCCTGGTCCAGGAATGGGTGCAACTGACACACAAAATGAATTTGTGCAAAGGCCTGCCCAACCACCACTGCCACCTGCTCTTCCAGCAGGAATCATGAGTCAAGAAGGACCTCCAAATTGCACACCAAACCTGTCTAGGGGAGTAGAGTAGAATCAGAGATGTGAACTCTCCTGATTTCTGGTGGGGGGAGAGGGGCAAAGACACACAACCATTTAGCTAGGTTGAGTCACAGCCAGTTTCTCCCCATCCAGGTCTTTAAAGCCTCTAGGCACTGAGCAAGCACCTAAACAACATCACTTACCTGGCATGGGGCAGAGATGTACAGTTGGGTATCATCAGCAGACTTCTTGTCCCAGAAAAGATGGGCTTGTTGAACTTGGTATGCATAGCTAATCAACACACCAAGAGTAGAGATTGAACACAGCTTTATTTGTGCAAAGAAAGGGTGCAAGAGGAAAATGTCCCAAAAAGAATAATCACAAGATTGCAGAAGTTTCAAATCATTCATACATCAACAAACTTCAAACTTCAGTACAAGATATGCCTCCCTTAATAACATTCCTCTGTTATCTTGCAAAAACTACCAGTTGCTGATTCAGAAGGATGTTCAGCAAGAATGTTTTCAATTTATTTTTTTCTGACAATAAGGAGAAGAACTTTGGCAGGGCAAGATGGAGTAACTCTGGCTTAGGCTGGTACTTCAGACTGATGATACTGAGCCCCATGCTGCCAAATGATCTCACCTAGTGGTTTCATATGGATGTTAAATAGGAGGGGAGATCTGTCAGGTTTTGTAGCTTACCATAGGTGATTTTCCTCAGCAGTGTAGCAGTAGAAGATAAATAAATATTTTCTAAGCATGTCTATGGAGATTTTGTGGGGATGCAAATAATTTCCTTTCAATAACATTTCTTTTCAGTAAAGAAATAAAATGCTTGTTGAGACCTTTTGAGACAGATTACACATATATACACAATTAGCAACTGTAATGTGTTGAAACACATTAAAACGCAGTGAGTTTTTAGCACATTACACTTATTGATAAAGTACGTGTAATCTGTCTCCCATGTAACCTGCATTTGCATAACCAACTTGTCTTTCCCTTCTTCCCCGCTACCCACCTCATCCCAATTGAAATCATACATCAGAAAAGCACTCAATGCATCTGATGAAATGAGTTGCAGCTTTCAGAAGCTTATGCTTTTTAATAGAATTTGTTAGTCACAAAAGGTGCTATCAGACTCCTTCTGATTCTTTGGTACTATAGAGTACTGTATCATGGCTCTCCTCCTACAATGTGACTCTGGTCAATGTCTATCAAAGGTTGGTGGGTGACTGTGGATAACTGATCTTGCTTGGCTCACAACCCTTTTATCATTCTTTTGGAGGTAAAGGAGAGTCTCTTCAGTAATGCTTCTCTAAAGAGGTTGGGACTCTAAAACAGCATTAATAGGAATTAATAGATTTTGTTTACTGAAGCTGGCCAGAAAGATGCAGCATTCAGATCCTGTAACTGAGTCTGATAAATACATAAAATAATGTAAAAACCACACACACACACATTTGGCCAGGAACTCCATCTTGAAGGAAAAGTAAATATAATCTCTCTTTCTCTTTCTCCTCATATGTTGGTCCAGCATAGTAATCACCTTTCAAGAAAACCCTGATATGTTTCACTTTTTTTCCCAAGAAAGTTGATCCAACAGTTATTTCAACAGGAAATAACTTCTAAAAAAATATTTGCCATATATAGATATTTAGAACCACTTCTAAAAAAATATTTGCAGAGGAGCTGGATTTCAAAGTAAGACATGCCTCATTAACTTTGTTCCTTTCTTCTTATTAGATTAAAAGTATTCCTTTCTTGAACTGTTAGGGTCACAAGCCCAGACATGATCTATATAGATTTCAACATTTTACCGGTTGGCATTTATACAATCACTTCAGCCTACAGCAGTACAGCCAAGAACTAGAATGGGCTGAAGAAAAATTGTGGTTACTACTGGCTGAAGTGACTTAGCAAAATGTACTTTATTAAAAAACAAAAACATTATTGTTAGGGTACAGCAGTTGAAGTCCAATCCATCTGGAGTCCAACACCAGATCAGAAAAGGCTGTTTTAGGAACAATGTTTGGGGGATGGAATTGACACTGCATTTCTTGAAGCCTTATCAATATCACAAGATAACCATATCTGGAACAATGCAGCACTCAGTCATCTTGTGAAAGCTCTTTATGGGCATACCTAAATGGCTGAATTAAAGTGCAATACATCAGTCCTTGAACTGGCAGGAAAGGATGCTGGCATATCCTTTGCTATCTGATGGCTGAGCCCTTCAGGAGTAAGGCCACTGAGAGTGCTGCCTGTACAAGTTAAGGAAAGCAATTGGTGGGTTCCCCTGCCTTTGTTTCCCTCTCAATGAAATAATCTACAAATTGGAAAAATGACAAATAATTGGTTTACTTAATGTGTGGGGAACCAGGGTCCAGGATAGTGTAGATGGGTGCTTTGAATTGTGAGCTTAGCCACCTATCAGAGTGCCAAACTAATCAGTGCTATTTTGAACACAGATCTAGGAATGCTAAACCTTTTTCCAAGGTCTTGTGGAATGGGCAGCTTAAGCTGATTCCTGGTTTTGTGGAATCACAACCATAAAAGCTCATAATGTAGGATCCAAGTTAAACATATTATATAATGCTGCTGTTGTCTATATATTTGCCTTCCAAATGTTTTAATTCATCTTTATGCTTTTTGTATATATTATTGTCAGGCTATAATTGCCAATTTCATGCTTTCTGACCTTCCCTCACAATAACCTTGAAAAACAATGATTGGCATAAGGTCAGGTAATGATTAGCTTAATCCTTTATGCTATAGGATTAGCAAAGAACAATGGGCTTATTAAGAAACAGATGCAAAACCTCAGCTTCACAAATACAACAACATATCAATTTAATGTAATCTCAGGATGGGTCCCAACCATGAAAAAGTCAATGTATTACAACATTGTTTTGTTTTAAAAAAAACAACATACATTGGTTAAAAAATCAAGTTTTCATAGTTTATACATTGAATTCCTGGTCCAGTCAGTGTATAAATATATCTGTGAGCTTGATATTTGAAAATGCCCTTTGCCTTAGAACTGTGACCTTTCCGTTTTTCCTTAGCAGAAGATATTATCCAAGCATCAGAGGGAGCTCATATCAACTTGCTTATCAGATTGAAAAGCATTCAATAATTAAGTAGGAAAAATCCTTCTGAATGTGTTCATTTATTTATATTAAATTTATAAATAAACCTTACCACCTCAATAAAATAACTTGCCAAGTGACTTCTGGTGAGGATTTATGGCGAACTAGATGTCTCTGAAGGAGTGAAGATGGCATTGTGATGAGATTGGTGACCAGACAGGGTTTTTCTGGCCAGCCAAGCCTCTCCAGATAAATGAGAGGTTGTGCCCACTTGCACTCTGGACAGCTGCTCCTCATGAGTAAACTGCAGGAACTAAGGTTTCTGTAGTCAGCTTGTGGAGCAGCTGGGAGTTGAAGGATTTCCAGCAAGCTCACAGCTGCAATGTAGCCTTAAGGACATAAAGTTCTGCCGGACCTCATTTCTTAATCACGTTTGGAAATTGCTTCTTAACTGCTTTTCAACTATTAAGAACCTTCTGATCGACAGGTCTGATACCAGGTGAGTTTACTTTCATCCTTAGTAAAAGAAGTTTTAAAGATAACATAAAGAGAGGACATAAAAAACTTTTTTTTTTTTAAATAAACAGCAAAAGGGTGATTAGAACATTGATTTTGGAAAGTTATAAATGGGCTAAGGGTCCAGATGGATTTGAAATAAAAATTTGAAATTAGTCATAAGAATCCTTCCCATGGGAAAAGACTGTTGCTTTGAATCCTTAAAAGAAAGCATGATAGAATGGTGATTTGAATGTTGGACACTAGAGGGAACCAGAAGGAATTAAAGATTACAATTAAAGTGAAAGAACACTTAAATTTGATTTACTAATAAAGAATGGAGCAAACTACTTTAACTTTGGAACTGTACTCTTGTTCTCAATAAATGAACTTTCTTTTGAATCAATACTGGTTGCAAGGAAAGTTACTGGACTTGGGAGCAGCAGGTGGCAGATCGTTACAGGACCCAGAAGTTAATTTTAAGAGGGTCTACTTCTAAAGATGTGTTTAAAAGAGGAACAAGTTTTACCGGACAAGACTGAGACCAATTTAAAAGTGGATTTAAAAACGACAAGCTATAAGAATGATATGGAAAAAGATGCTGCACTGGATTTATAAATGAAACTGGCTGATGACTAACAAGGGATGAATAACAAGGGATACACAAATGGCAAAGCAAAACAGCAACTTGGCTAACTCTCTTATATTTAATTTACAAAAGAGACTTGTTAAAGTTCTGAACGATTTTGTAAGAAGGGACAAAGAGAAAATAAGAAAAAACAAGCGCTACGTCATTATTTGAAGGGATTAAAGATCAAGATTGTTAAATCTTTCATTGAAAAACCACCACTGACTGGGTTCATACAACACCAAACCATAAATCATAATTTACGAATACAATTGCTTGATGCTTATAATACACTAAAGTAAAATCAAGCAAACTGCAATATGGCTTAGTGGAATGAATGAAACCAACTATCCTGGTTTTGCACAATGGGTGAACCTAGTCTAGTTTAAATATCATGCTAAGCTGTGGCTTGCTTAATTGTGATTTATTAAATAAAGCTATGCAATGTGTGATGTAATGTAATATACACTATGATGTAGCACAATGTGTGCGTCTGCTGGTATGTAATAGCTGAGACAGGGTATAATCCTGAATCTTTTCATCACAAACACATGCCATGTACTCTCAACAGACAGATGATTGTTCCCTGTTTGAAGGTGGGTGTTGTGGTGGCTGTTTTTAGTGATGGATAATTGGTGTAGGACTGTTTTGGCATATACCCCTGATATTAAACAGCATCCTTGACTTAGCAAGCTCATTCAAGGAAATGGCAAAAGGAAAAAAGTCAGAATGATTATTTGGTTTAATACTAATAGGTTTCTTGGCCACAGAAATGGTATCTTAGATCCGCTGGCAATTCTTTGTTTCACTTGACTTAAATAATAATTGGCTAAAACAGCAGAGCAGTGGTTTTCTTCAGTAAGTTTTGTACTGAAACAAATTCAGTGCAAAATGTGATAGCTTGATTTTCATTGCAATCTGCAAGAAAGGAAATTGTGATAACACAACAGCATCAGTACGATGGTGCCAACCAGTTACCTATCAAATGAATAAGAAAGCAACTGATCTTTTGCCAATGCTTTTTCTGGCAGAGCTCTGCCTCTAACAACTGCATGCTAGGAAGGCATTCCATGCCTTTTAAAAACATTAGGATGAAATGTTATGGAAAAATTTTGCAGGCTGCATTTTATCTGTCATAGCATAGTACACAAGCCCTAACAGAAGCAATATATAGTCCTTCCTATTACCCAGCAATAATGTCCTTAGATAACTTTAATATGAAGTGGAAGTATGTCTTCTAATGTAGTTCTACTTTCTATACATACTACTAAAAGATAAATCTATGTAAGATCAGCCTAATCTACTTGGAGATTGAATCCTCAGCTTGGAATATAGTATGATCCACCTTGTGTTGTCTTGGGGTGATAGTTCTTTCCAGTTCATCCAAATTGTAGACAGCATGAATAAAATATGGATACAATCTGAATTGTAAAACTCTGATTACCATTAGATGGCAGCAGAGAGATACAGAAACTGCCAACTCTGCTGACATCTGGAGGTTGTCTGTATTTTTGCAGTGCAGATCTGGTAGTCTTACAATAAAAAAGGAGAACCAATGTTTACCATGATAAATACAAACAAATGGCTATTTTTTTATCAGAATGGAATGAAGTTTGTAGGAATGTAAGAGTGTTTAAGTAGAGAAAGTATGTCAGTTCTGATAGAAATTGACATAGGGGGTTGCATGATATACCCTTCACACCTGTTTTTTAAAGCTCCTGTAACACTTTTGTTTTGAAAGATAATGTAATGCAAAAATTATTCAGAAAAAGTCTTCTGTACCTCCCGCAGGTGTGACCACAACACTTCTATGCTAATCATTAAAGAAGCCCATGAGCTTGAAAACTTATGAGCATTACTTCACTTTAACTTGTGGTTAAATAATTAGACTTAATTTGGGGCCCTTGTATTCGAAGGTCCTATCCAAGGTCTTTAGTCAAAAGGACCTTGGGCTACTGGTTCAAAATCCTGCTTTGAAAGCAGCACTACTTCCAAGTCTGTGTTCTGTAGCAGAGTAGTTATAATTCAGGATCATAAAACATTTAGAAAGAGCAAGGTTTATGTCACAAACATGAGATTTTTTGTGGAGGTGTAGGGAGAATCAATTTGAGTAAAACCAAAGGACAATAAATCAAGAATTGTTGTAATCAATTACAAAGAAATGTCAGATAACTACTGTTCTAATGTTTCAACCTCATTTACTTAGAGTCTGTTTAATAACAGTTATGATAAAACATATTAGAGGATTAGAACCATGGTTAAAGATACTTTCACACTTACAGATTATATATACTTTCATTGCTTAAAACTATTCTGACTAAGATGTGGGTACACTGTAACCCAAATCATATGGAGAGCACCAAATTGAAAAAGATTTAAATTAAATAAGACAGCAAAGAAAAAAAATCAAGTTTCATAATATTTGGTACTGATACACTATACCTATTAACCTTATGTTTTGCACTTTTGTTTTCTGAGATGCTATAAAAATAATTCCTAGTATTTGTCAAGTGTTGCTTCCTGGAAACAGAGATAAGTGAGGAGGCTATTCTTGACTTAGTTCCGAGCAACACATTGTTGCTACATCAGGAAGTACATCTGGTTAAGCTGCAAATTTCAATAAAAACAAATAAACTAACCTTCATAGTTATTGATACTTTAAGAATCTTATAAGAACAGAAAATATGCAAAATACCCAGTAGACAAGGTATTTGGATAACCCAAATCCATTTTCTTTAAACAATATTATTATAGCACTCAACAAAAATGTTGAACAATACAGGCAAGTTCAGGGTGATTCAAAATGGTAAATTACCGAGAAGGCCTTATTTGTTCTGTTGTTTAATTATTTGCGGGGGGGGGGAATGCTACACTAGGTGTGTTGATTTAGTGCATCCTTCTAAACTCAGTTGCTGATAATACTGAACTCATGATGCTCCCCAGCTTATCTGGTTCAATTGACAAGGACTATACTGGGGCCAATTTGAGATCTATCATCTTTGACAGCCAAAGTCTACAACTGGTGCACTTTTTCTTGTTGGCTACTTTTCTTGGCTACTTTTCTCAAACTGGAGAAAGCCCAGTGTTATTTAACATTTTTACTCTCTGTGTGGAAAGGCTTCAGTGGACACCTTGTTGGCAGTAAGTCAACAGATTTTAGTTGTAGCATCCAAAATATTGGAGGTTTTTTCCTTCTTCAAAATGCTTGCAATCAAGGCGAATCAAATGAAATGTTATGAAGCTGTCACTGATACTGATCAAGGGTTTAACAATCATATTCTTTTAGGACCACTTGACACAAGACAAATGTCCTGCCTTGATTTAAAGATGGCATTAAATCCCATGCTTAGGTTGTCATTTTGTATGTGGTAGACTGTAGGAAAGATTCTTGCCCGAAAGTGCTTCGTGCATTGGAAATAGAATCCTATCTGAAAATGAGAAAAAAAAACAAACCACAGAATAATTATTTTTCTAAGTATCGGTAGAAACAGTTATGTGATTATTAATTGCAATTGACCTGGGTATGGCCATGCAGACTGGGAATTCTGGGAACTGTAATTATATTGTATACAGTATCTGGTGGGTACCTGACTGAGAAACACTATGCAGTGATGTCAGAAAGGAATTGCAGAGCCAAATTTGCTTACTGCAAGTAAGTGTGATTTACTATATATGGCACAGAGCCCTGGTAGGTACATCTCTGTCCTTGCTTTTCTCTGCTGTTGTCGTATATTAATTCCTGCTGTAGTCTGTGGCTAATTAACTAAAAAAACTATTGATTCAGCACATGGGTTTGTTTATTATTATTATTTTTATATGTATGTATGTATGTATGTCGTGTATGGCCGCACATCTCACAACAGTGACTCTGGGCATTGTACAAAAATTAAAGCCCAACATTTAAAACAACAACCCATGGTGCCTGGGGTAATTAACACTTTCCAATTATAAGAGCACAAGCAGGAGCCATAAGTCTAGGAGGACTCCCAAGTTGTGTACCAATTCTGCCTGAGGAAGGGCACCCCTGGGAAGCGTTAGAGATAGAAATTTCTCACACCAGGGAGTCTTAAAACCCACAGCCACTCAGTCTTGCCAGGGCTGAGCCCAAGCCTGTTCTTCCTATTCCCCTCACAGCCTCCAGGCACCAGGAAAGGACCTTGGCAGCATCGCTATGTTGGCACAGGGTGGAGATGTACAACTGGATATCATCACCATACTGATGATACTGCACCTCATGCTGAAGGATTACCTCACCCCACAAAGCAGGGGCCTCAGCTCGACCTCTCCATCCCCCCACAAAAACCCACTGGAACTAGCCTTGAAGAAAAGAGGGGAACCACTATAACACAGTGCCTCCCATTTCCAATCCCTTAAGCCAAGCCAGAAGGATACCATGATTTATGGTATTGAAGGCCACTGAGAGATCAAGGAGGGCCAGGATGGATGCACTATCTTCATCCCAACCCTGCACTTTCTTTTAATAATATTTTATTAAGATTTTAAAGATACATATTTAAAAGTTAGAAATGAAAAAGAAAATTTGAAATACAAAATATAAAGAAAAGGAAAAGAAAAAGTGAGGTAAAGTAAAAGAAAAAAAGATATGAAAAATAGATAACTTCCAATCTCTGGTCTTAGGAATAATAAGGCTACCATAAGTGCTAGTTTTTAATACGTTAGATAGGAATAATTCTTTGTCTAAACATATCCCATTACATTTATAATCTAATCTTCAAATCCCCATGTAAGCTTCAACCCACCTGCATTTTGCAAATAGTCCATCAATGGTTTCCATTCTTTAAAGTAGTAGTTGTTTGAGTTTTCTTTTAATAAGCAAGTCAGTTTATCATTTTCTACCATATCCATCAGTTTTAACACCAAGTCTGTACTTTCATGTATTTGGAGTAGTGCTTGTGTTGTCTAAAGCATAATTCAGGAACTAAAAAGATCCCAACATTCTAGAAGCCTTTCCAAAAACATGGTAGCTTCACAAGGCCAACCATCTTCTGGTTGCCTTCTCTACTGTTCTTTGTTACTCCTCTTCCCGCAAATCTCTTTGGGCCTGATGCACTTGAGCTTCCTTAAACAGGAATAGCAGTAATCAAGAAGTAGCTATTGCTTGGTGTGCAGTTTAACCTCCAATAGCACAGAAATGAAGCTGGGCAAGCATCAACTTGTGGAAAATTTCTTCAAATAACTCATTCTAAATTTGCTTTGTATGGTGTCACCCCATTAATTACAGCCCCTTGAAATGCTGAGTAATTTTTCATCTTTTCATTTATATGAACCATGCATGTTTTCCGTTATGTCATCTTTCCTCTCAAATGGGTCTTTAGGAAAAACCTACACCCAAGGCTTCATCGCACTTCTTTTATACAATGTGACTGCAAAGGCTACAGCTTAAGAGGACAGCTTTAATATTTAGATATAGATTTCACATACCTCTAACTGTCTTTATATAAGTAACAGAACATCTTACTCCATCCATGAAAATTTCTCTGAAATTTTCTTCTCATCTAAAAGCAAATTCTTTTTTTTTTTTTCAAACTGAATTAAAGTTGGTAGCGGGAAAAAATGCTGCAGAATTTCTATTTATGGTTTACAGTCAATACTATTAGCTATTCTGCATGGCTCAGTGCTCCCCTCTTATCTGTGAGCCAGCAGAAAAATTAAATTGGCACAGACATTTGCTGTTCCATTGCCAAACTCAATTGTCAAGCTTCGTTCCTTATTTCCCTTGCAGGGAAATATGCCTTCCTTACAGCTTTTCAACATCACCAACCAGCAGGAAAACCACCCATTAATCACACCACTGCTGAGATGGTTTTGAGAGACTACTAAACCTGCAGGTTTAGACATTTGTTAGAAATTGTTCTCTCTTCACTGCTACTTCTCCCTGTTTGTGGATCAGGTCATCCTGGATCAGGATGTTAGGGGTGGCAGACAAAGGGGAGAAAGGGCTCTTTACCCACCACATCTATGAGCTGATCTCCATCCTGCAAACCTGGATCAGTCTGAATAGCTGACAGTCTCAACAAGAATTTACAGGTATTTGGAGGAGTTGCACAAGGTCTTTTTCTCTCTTCTGCTTCATTGCACACCCCAATCTAAAGTGCCCAATAGATGCTGGGTTGATCCCACTCTGTAAGGGTGACCTGACAGCACTACCAATAAAATAACTGGTGATACATGTTAGATTGCACTCATAGTAATGCTATTCAGCACCTGAGCAACTAAGGAAAACTTAAGATTCTGTGGAATAGAGCAAGCTGAGGGACCAAATGAAGGCAACATTAGGGGGACATGGAAGATAAATGTGGTTCACAAGGCATGTTCAGGGTCCTCCAGATGGTCAATAGCACCACCTGTCAACTAGATCCATGTCCCTCCTGGCTAGTCAAAGCTTCCCAGGAAGTGACATGTGGGTGGGTCCAGGCAATGGCGAATTCATCCTTGAGGGAGGGGGTGTTTCCAGCTGCCTGTAAAGAAGTGCTGGTGCACCATCTCCTCAAGAAGCCATTACTGGATCCCACCATACTGGACAATTTTTGTCCGGTCTTCCAGCTCCCCTTTTTAGGGAAGGTGGTTGAGAAGGTGGTGGCATTGCAGCTCCAGAGGATCCTGGAGGAAATTAATTATCTGGACCCTTTTCAGTCGGGTTTCAGGCCCGGATACAGGATGGAAATGGCATTGGTCGCACTCATGGATGATCTCTGGCAGGAGCAGGATGGGAGTAGTGCATCCATCCTTACTCTTTTTGACCTCTCAGCAGCTTTCAATGCCATGGACCATGGTATCATTTTGGGTCGCCTGAGGGAGTTGGAAGTGGGTGGCACAGTTTTGCGGTGGTTCTCTTCCTTCCCCCAAGGTCAATCCCAATCGATGTTGATTGTGGGTGAGAGGTCCAGCTCGCAGCCCCTCCTTTGTGGGGTGCCCCAGGGTTCAGTACTCTCTCCACTCCTTTTTAACATCTACATGAAACCACTGGGTGAGATCATCTGCCTCCATGGGATGAGGTATCATCAATATGCAGATGATACCCAGTTATACATCTCCATCCCGGGTGAGGTGAGTGATGCCATGACCACCCTTTTGCGGTGCCTGGAGGTCTGGATGAGGTGCAACAGGCTTCAGATGAACCCTGGTAAGATGGAGTGGCTATGGATTGGAGGCCCGTCTGCATCCAAGGACTTACCTTCTTTGGTTTTGGATGGGGTTGCAGTGCCTAGACAGACCTGGTGTGTAATCTAGGGGCCCTCCTGGCCACGACTCCACCTGCTCCTCAAGCAGGAGTCATGAGTCCAGGAGGGCGCTTGCCCACCTCCGTGTGGTACGCCAGGTACGCCCTTTCCTGGATCAGGAAGCTCTCCAGTCAGTCACTCATGCCCTGGTCATCTCTCGGCTAGACTATTGTAATGCGCTCTAATGGGTCTACCTTTGAAGAATATCTGGAAGCTACAGCTGGTTCAAAATGCGGCCGTGTAGACAATTTTGAGTGCCCCAAGAACAGCACATATAACACCTTTACTGTGCAAGCTGCATTGGGTCCCAGTCTGCTTCCGGGTCCAATTCAAAGTGTTGGTTATCACCTTTAAAGCCCTACATGGCATGGGTCCAGGTTACCTGAAGGATCATCTCATCCCCGTCACATCAACCCATCCCACCTGGTCAGGCAGAAAGGGCATGTTGCAGATCCCATCAGCAAGAGAATCTGGGTGGCAGGGCCCAGGAGGAAAGCCTTTTCTGCCATTGTCCCCACCCTTTGGAACATTCTCCCCCCAGAGGTATGGCAGGCCCCTACCCTCCCTGCCTTCCAGAAAGGATTAAAGACCTGGCTCTGCCAGCTCCCATGGGGCGATAACAATCTTACCCAATCCTGGGGGTGGCTGCCACCTTGATGGTGTTCCCTGGGTGACTACCAATTATTCTTGGATCTATTTATTTTCTATTTATTAATAGTAGATTGTAATTTTGTAATTTTAATTGATTTTAACTGTTTTGTAAACCGTCCAGAGTCATTCAATGAGATGGGCAGTGACAAATTTGATATATAAATAAATAAAATAAATGTTCATTCTGTGGTTAGATGCAAGTGGGGAAATGCCCCATATATCAACTCCTTATCTTGGGAATTTGAAGATGCCAGAAAGCTCCTGCCATATGGTGACAGTCTGTAGGACGCCTCAGTCTGGGCAGTTTGCGTCGAGGGAAGGTTTTTAGCTACTGTATCTTCCTATCTGCAGATCTCTCCGTTCATTTCTTAGCAGTTCTTCTCGCTACTTTTAATTTTCCCAGGATCATACAAAGGTTGCTTTTAATTCAAAAAAGTCAAGGTCAAAAACCAATTAAAGAAGACATTTGTATATTGCTGTCATTGCACAAGCTGAAATTTATCACCTCATCATAAAACATAATTCCATTTCATTTTATGTGCCCTATGCACAAAATGGGAATTAGAATGAGTTGTCTCCTCAGTTTGCTAGAAGGATGACTAATGTAAAAACTGGAAAATCATATGGTACCATCAGTTGTCGCAAACTTTTCTGACTCATTCTGCAGGCAATCTCAGTACATAAAGGTTAAAAGTGATAGAGATAAAGCCATGCCTAAAAGCCACCCCCTACTTCTCCATGTGCCCCAAAATGATCCAGAAGCCTGGTAAGCCATGGCTGCTTTTGACAGATAGATAGATATTAGATATAGATATATAGATATAACATTTTTATTAAAAGTCTTTTTAAAAAGAAGAATAAAAACCACAACAAAGTAAATTAGAATGAAAAATTGAAAAAATAGAGAAAGTAATAGCAAAAACAGCTGAAAGGACAATAGAAAAAGAAAATAGAAAAAAAGAGCAAGTTATAAAGAAAAATATAAAGACATAAAGAAGTGACTTCCAATATTCTTCATAGCAGTTGTAAGTAAAAATATATTTGACCCCTCTCTTTAAAGTTACATCATGACTCTCTTCTTTCTATAACCTATCCTATCTAATCATCAAAGCCATAAATCACAAGTTCATTTTCTTTCATTTTTACGCAAAAAGTCCATAAGGAGTTCCAGTAAATGTAGAAATTGTCTTTTCTCTTATCAAAGAAATCTGTTTATCTATCTCAGCAAGATCTGTCAATTTCACCAACCATTCCTCCATAGTGGGAAGTGCCAAATCTTTCCATCTTTGTACACGTAATAATCTTGTCACAGTAATCATATATTGAAATAATCTTCCATGACTCTTTTCTAACTGTGTATCCATCAATTCTAAAAGGAAAAGTTTCTGGTTTCAGTTGAATATTAATATTTAAAATCCTCTGTATCAATGTATGTATATGAATCCAATTTTTAAAGCTTTTTTTCATGTTCACCAAGCATGATAGAATGTCCCTCCATATTTTTCACATTTCCAACATATATTTGGAGTGCCTTTATACATTCTAGATAATTTCTCTGGTGTCATGTACCAATGATACATCATTTTATAAAAATGGTTGCTGATTACAGAAGGATGTTTGGTGAAACATGTAAGAATTCTCTGCAAGCCTAACTAAGCTCTCGGTAAGGGTCTCAAGCTGTGTGAAGTTGTGGCCTGTGCAAGGTGCCTCAGGTATGGGGCTCATATGTGCTGTCAGTCACAGCACAATATAAACCTTTGTGTGTGCAGACCAAACACCTGCAGAGGATTCTTGAAAACCTTTTAACATTAAACCATTTTAAATTAATAGGCAAGATATTGGGTGTACTGTTTTTAGCTGAGCTCAGTGCTATAATGTTTATCACTCAATCCTATATATAGCTAGCTGGAAATAAATTCCATTTAGTTCAGTAGGTTGGTTTCAGGGAAAGGAGGTCTAGGATTTAACTTTTCTGGCTTTACTTTGGCACATATACACATATATTGTTATCTTCTTCTGGAACAGGAACTGTTTGGTGACATGCTCCAATGTACAACTGAGTTCCTTCCCATTGTTGGTGTCTGATTTTCCCCGGGCCAATCAGGGACTGCTGGAACTGTGGTTGCTAAGCAGCACAGTCACATGATGTCACACTTAATGACTGTATCACTTAAGGACAGAAATGTGGTCCCAATTACGTTCGTTAAGTGAGGACTACCTGTATATTCATATAGCAAAAAATATGAAAGTCACCATATATTCACCAAATTAAACTCCAGCATGAATCTTGTAATGTTTTTCATGTATGAGAATTACATTTAGGCGGGGTACTATTTCAATCTAATAAAGGATCTAAAATTTTAATAAAATCCCCAGCCATAATTATCTTAGACACAGACAAAATAAAAAGATGTTCAAAATATCTGTGTAATATATCCCACAAGCAGTATGCCTTTTCACTGGTGACAGAGAAGCTTTCAGCTAGCTGCTTACATAATGGTCTCTTGAATCTTTATCAGGGCAGATAACTCAAAATAAGCAAAGAGAAGGGAGAGAGCAGAGGGTGCTTCCTTACAGCAAATCTGCCCAGCAGGGATGCCTTCTCCACCACAAAAGAGAAAAGGAGCAAGCTAGGGGCACATGGAAGCAGAAGTTTCCCTTGGCTGCAAACAACTCAGAAGAGAAAGCAGAACCAGCACAGATCATGGCCAGAGGAGTCAAGAGGTACAGCAGAGAACAATAAAACAGACTGGGCCAGAACATCAGGATGGAGGCATCATGGGCAAAACAGAGAGAAAAGATTTTGGACGGTTGACTCAGGAGAAGTGTGTAGCCCAGTGTTGTCCAAACTTGGCCACTTTAAGATGAGTGGACTTCAACTCCCAGAATTCCCCAGCCAGCATGGCTGGCTGGGGAATTCTAGGAGTTGAAGTCCACTCATTTTAAAGTGGCCAAGTTTGGACAACACTGGTGTAGCCTATTTGACATGTACTGTGTTTTTAAGACCGAAAACCTGCAGCAGAGACAGATTTGAAAGGCATTCCTGGGACAGAAAGATGATTTTTGTGGCATCTATGGGGGAGGGGAAGGCCATGGGGGCAGAATGATGAAAGCAGCAAGTTCCTGCAGAAGCTTATGGCTGTTTTGGAAATGCGTGTGTATGCATGAAAGAGACTAAATGCTAATTATGCAGCACAACCCCCTGCTTTAGAGACAAGATATTGATTTCTAATATTTTGTTTGTTTTTGGTCTGCTTTATTCTATTTCAGTACTGAAAGGTTTTTTCCTGTGCTATTTGTTTTGTAAAGTAGTTGATTAATATTAATAGTACATTTGTTTACTGTTCACAGTGAAGAGGTAGCTCTTATTTTATTGGATTTCTCAGAGAGGGAGCTAGAAATGGATCCATCAGAACCCTCAGTCTGGATGGAGGCATCATATTGCCACCAGGTTTATTTAAAGAAAAACGTGTAGAGGAATTGGGAAGAGCCCAATGGATTTCTTGCAAGAGTCAGATCTTGAGCCCAGGTTAAAGGGGGGTAGGTTTACAAAAAATTACAATTGTAGTGTCCCTTTTCTTTTGAACAACTTAGGAAATCCAACCTGCGTTTCTGTAATACATTAAACATTAGCACCCTGCATTGCCATCATGTTTTTATCCCTTTTTTGTAGAAGTTAAATCTTTATTTAGCAAGTATTTATAGCTATTCGAAATTCACATGATCAGTACCCATCAGATAACCATGTTTGTTTTCAAAAGGGTTTGCAGTTGCTAAGTGTCCTAGAGTACAGCTGAAGCAGAAAGATGCTGCCAATGGCCTAGAACATTTTGCTTGCAGTCTTCAAATGTGGCTTTAAAAAGAAGGAGAGGAGAGGAGAGAGAGAGAGACAGAGAGAACACCAGCAGCAAGAGTGGCCCAATCACTCTTCCTGCTGCTGACAATACAAATCTGATGGTGAAAAACCTCCTCTTAGTACATTTGGCTCTTTCATTTTAACAGATGATTGTAGTGCATTACTTTAGCATTTAAATGTAATGCGTTCAAATAATTGTTTATAGCAGAGTTCCTCAACCTTGGCAACTTTAAGACAGGTGGACTTCAACTTCCAGAATTCCCCAGCCAGCAAGACTGGCTGGGGAATTCTGGGAGCTGAAGTCCACCTGTCTTAAAGTTGCCAAGGTTGAGGAACCCTGGTTTATAGGACTGGTAGAAAAACAACTTCTTTGCCGAAGGGAAAAGAAAAGAAAATACATCCTCACATCATCTGGATTCAATCATCATTTACACAAGATAATTTGTTAGGTTTGGGATTTTTAGGTTGTATAAACCCAGCCCCTATTTTTTTAAAAAAATGTATAGCTCAGTTGTGTCAATCCATCTAATTGATTATTCAGTACATACATATCCACTGTGCTGTTCCATTTTTGGGTATGCAGTGCTATGCAAAGCTCAGAAAAAAATTAAGAGTAAGCACCAGAAATAACAGGATATAAGAAGAAATATTGTTCAGTAAGAAAAAAATAAGTCTCCAAATCAAGCTTGATGCTTGGTCAAACAAACCATGGGTTAGTATGATATGTGAACGACTGCGTAGATTACAGTCAAATGGCAGATAAGCAGACACAAACAAGTGAAAAAAATGAGCACAATATGTGTGTACTGTAGATTATTACAGGAGTGGGAAACATATCCTAGAGTGCCCATGACCATTCCTTGGCAAAATAGGAATAGGGTTAAGGATGGATGGATGGATGGATGGATGGATGGATGAATGGATGGATGGATGAATGGATGGATGGATGGATGGATGAGTGTAGATTGAATAGAAAACTGAGTGACCAGTGCAGAAGAAGTACACTGAGGTGGCTTGAACACAGAGGGAATGAGTTGGGGAAATAAAGTTGAGAGGAAAGGGAAGACTGAGAAAATTGTGTTTTACCATAGCTGATAAGACAGGTAATATATGAATATGGTGGAAACATAAAAAATCTGCAGAGGACGGAAGGATAGGGAGAGATATAGTGAATGGTGTTGATGTCAAATATCTTTCCTTTTTTCTCATATCAAGCTTTTAATTTCTTTGTCTTGCTATTTGTTAATTGTTTTCCACACTTTGCATAACATTACTTATTCCAAAAAGGAATAGGGTGATGGGCGCGTAGCGTATGTATATAGATTGTTGCAAGAAGCAGTTTGACAATCAAACAAAACAAAGCTCAGCCCTTTAAACAGAGACTGCATCTGTTTTAAGTACCACAAATTGCTCAGAAGGTAGCACTGACATTTCATAGGGATGAGGCTGTAAGACACAATTGGTAGAAGATTATGCAGGAGGAAGGGAATTCTTTCTCACCAATATAACACCTAAAGCTTCAGATCTGACATGACATTGTCACTAGGTTCCATAACATATGCAGGTTATTATTATAGCATGCATATGTAGAAACATGTGAGAGTAAACATTTAGTTTAGATCAATTTGGTTATCAGTTAAAGTCCACAATAAAGTGGAAGAACTCAGTAATGAAACCTTTCCTTCTGTGGGTTCTTCAAACACCTGTGCAGCTTTCATATGTGTGACATGTTTCCTGTGTTAATGACAGTTGGTTGCTGTAATAAAAATAGAATCAGTTTTCAAAACTCCTCATTTTCTTATCAGAATTATGTAAATAAATAATGAATTTGTTATTTGCTTCTTGAATTCTGGCTTGAACTACTGGTCACTTTCTCCTAATCTCTGAATCTACATACAGTAGATCTTTCCATTGTTCAGCTGTTTCCCTCTCAGCTTTTTCCTCAATGGTCTCCATGTCAGCTATTATTTCCATGCACAATTACATACTGCTTTGGTATCTAAGGAACAGACCTTGGCCCAAGAGAAAACTAGCTGCATACATACCAGGAGAAAATCTTTTCTTTATATCAATTTGGATTGAAGTGATAGCTTAGTGGAGAAAATAACTAAAATACATGCTGGGGAGGACCCCAGCAATCAGAAGTTAATTTATTAGCATGTTAGAGAGAATCCACTGAGCAATGTTTTTGATAAAATTATGCGATGAGCAAGCATATTCCTTGATCTGATCGGATGGTCTTCTGGTTCCTTTCTTTCTTTCTTTCTTTCTTTCTTTCTTTCTTTCTTTCTTTCTTTCTTTCTTTCTTTCTTTCTTTCTTCTTTCTTCTTTCTTCTTTCTTCTTTCTTCTTTCTTCTTTCTTCTTTCTTCTTTCTTTCTATGCATATATGGGTCAACTGATTGTTAGATTGTCACCTGTCCTGTGTCTATAGTAAGTGCACATTATATTCAGATGTGCAAAAAAATAAACATGATGGCTGAGACTAGGACACTAGGAAATATAAGTGATTGAGAAAGCTACAAAAGGATATATAGGAACACAAAAACTTTCTAGTTAGGTTTAGCAGGTTAAAGAGAAAGGGAGCCCATCTCTTCATTAGAATTGTTGTGCCCTCCAAAAACACCCCTATGCCAAAAAGTATAACATGGAAAAAAGATATGGCTAGGTTTACTTGGAAATAATGATTGTAGAAAACAGTATATAAAATGTCTGCATTCACAGTTTTTGGCAGGCTTAACCTTTGACCAGCACTGAGAAAAAATGCTTATAAATTCTCAGCTCCCCTTCTACATATGCATAGTAGAAAGCTATTGCTGAACAGAGGTTTTTAAACATTGCCAGACACTGTATTACATTTTGATAATAGGTGCTTCAAACAGTATCTGGTCCAGAATCCTCTGTGTTCTCCATGTGTACAACAGCTTCCTTGTTGATTTTAATTCCCTAATGCCTTCTAATTTATGTATTTATTGATTGTTTTATGGTTGCTGTACTTGACTTTAAATGGTTATAACCAGCATTCAGTTATTGTTTAAAGAATCAGGGAAGAATGATTAAACTAAATTAAATAAATCAGTGTACTGGGCTTCTAGCTTTGGAAGATGGATGAGGTTGTTCTCAGCACTATTCCCTGAATTTGTTTTCCGGTTCTTCTCCGTCTCCAAAAATCCTTGTTCAATTTTGCCTGAGCAATAAAACAACTCATAGCAGCACTCGCACTCTCAGTGCTGTTTTCTGAACAACAACATTAAAATAAAAAAAGAACTATTCCCAATACCAGAGTAAAGAAGCAATGCATCAAGTTCTGGATATATACCTGCTTGATGGTCCCTGCCCTGAAAAACTGGACTTTTGACTTTAAAAATAAAGTCTTTTTTTTTCTTATGGCCAGGGCAGTTTGGGATGTTTAGCTGAAACTCAGTTTTCATAGCTTGGATCTTTGGTCAATTCAGTTTCTACAGTATTGCAGTTGATGGCAGTTCTCCCACGATGAAAATATACAGCCTTCAGCAAGGGTATGTGGAAAGCATATGTTGCCTTTGGGCACATAGGCTGGTTATGTTCCCTTCATCAGAAGTACGTAACACAGATTTGGGAGACTGGAATATTTTTTCTTAAACTTCTTTATGCCATTTCAGAGTTATCAGATGGACTACATTAGCCATTAAATTCCTATCCTATCAAGTTTTTAATTTAAAAAAATCTAATGGACAAATGGAGTTGTAAACTATTTGTAATGTTCGTCATAATATCATGAATTGTTTCCCAAAGGTTAACTTTCTAGCAAAACCACATTGACTAAAATAGAACTACTATATCTAAGTATTATTTATGCACTAATAGGCAGTTCCCCATAACTGCATGTTTCTACAAGAGAATTAGCTGAGTCTTTTCCATCATAATAACACTTTCATTCTTTTTAATAAAAGCTTTTGCAATACTTAGGGAAAATGATGATGATGATGATGATGATGATGATGATGATGATGATGATGATGATGATGATTTTGGTGTAGCAGATGTTCAAATGTTCATCTTTATCTTCTGTAACCAAGAAATTAAAATTAAAAATAGAAAACAAAAAGTGCAATTAAAATATTTTTGTAATCCAAGAAGGAAAGATTAAAAAAAAATCTGGCAGATTTTTCATTCCCAACTTCAAAGCAATGTTGACAGAATTTTATAACAGCTTTTTAGAGACTCAAATATTTTTTTTATGAGCATGGATTTGGGAAGAAATACTACCACAATCATTGTACCCTTATAGACCAGTATCATTTATGACTGATTGATGAACTGGTTTGAAACTTGGGTACTTGCTTATTATATGTTATCCTTGAACATTTTGTCCCCAGGGAATAAATGGATACCTGTTTTATTTGCAAAGCAATATCTGACACTTTTTCACAAAGTAAATAACAGATATTATATAAGATTCCTATTTTTTTCAAAAGGTGAAATCTTGACTTGCATGAAACAGTCTGTGAGGTTATGGCATGACACTAAGTAATAAATGACAAACGATTAACAAAACAATGATAAACTACTAAGCAGGAGTGGAGCCAGCTAAACTCCATCTACATGTGACATGATATAATGAAGAAATGTTTTGTACATATGCAAAACAGAACAAGCTATTCTTTCATTTCTAATGAGTCTCCACCATATGATTTCCAGGTTCTTTGGCATATCATTAGTGCATCAACCCACTCAGGAAGAAACTCAGTATGAAAAGAAAGAAGGTTATTCCAAGAACATATTGCTAATTCTGATAAAAATTTTCTGTATCTGCAGACAGGAAGTACTATTGGTCTACCTCTATCAATGTACTATCTAAGAAATACAAAGTAATCATATTATTCTTCATTATATAACCTATCATTTGGCTTAAATAATCAATCATTTTTGGGAAAAGTTGGTGATCCTGTGAGAGGTGCATTAGAAATAAACATTTTGTTTGTTTGTCTGTCCCTTATCTGTCCCAGATTATGCCTCATATATGCACATTTTAGCTCTACCACTTGTGGATTGGACTCTTGCCCCACCTGGCTAACCAAAGCAGTCAGAGAGGGGACTAGAAGATGAACTACAGTCAATGCTTCTCTGGGAGATGCCAGGGTTCTTTAAAAAGGCACTGTTTCTCTGACTTCTTAAGAAGTCAGGCCTGGATCCAACAAAATAGAACAACTATCATCCTATCTCTAGGATAGGACAACTGTCATCCTAATCTCTAACAAGAACCCAAATTGAGCCTCAGTTAACTCCATAGACCAGTTTCAAGGCTGGAGTCCAACTTGGAGGACTTTATCCAACAGATGCCTAGCATATTCCTCATAGCAGCCCAGGAGGTAATTCTCTTAGCTCTCTCTCCCCAGGAGAGAGTGGGTGACCTTAAACAACAGGAGTTATCTCTTAGCTTCTTTATCAGTTTAGCACAATGATCATTTTGCAGTGATGAATGCTATATAGTCAGTTGCATAAAATTTCAAGAGGGGGGAGAGCCTGTGAATTATTAAATTGTGCTTAATTTAAAACATTTCATTTCATGGAAGAAAGGCATCAGTTCAGGAAAACTTTCCCCAGGAAAAGAAAGAGATTGAGAACATTGTGGTGTCAAGAACAACTAAAAATTATGTTCATTACAACCTCCAAAGTGCTTTGTTAGCTCCCTTCTTTCACACTACTGCAAAACCAGCCAACTCTGGAAAATGTCACCTCTGCTAGTGGCTACAATAAAACAGATCTTCACACATCTGTTATACAGGCTGCTGTGATCCTTATTATTACAGGCATGATGTTCAGTATACATACCCATAACCAGTGAATTTGTAGGTGGAGAAAAAACTGTTTTTCAGATGTGGGCTTGAATCTTCTTTTGTTTTGCTTGAAAAAATAGTTTAAACGCCTACAATAAATGTGATCAGGGAGAAACAATGACAATGAATATAAAGGGAAAATTAAATTAATGCAAGAGATGAATTATTCCATACGTGGATATACAGTGTCAAAATTATATGAAAAGTGTTAGATTTGAAAGGAAGAAAGAGTTGCTTAGCAATTTGGAACCTGTGGCCTCCAGATGCTGCTGAACTAAAACTCCTAGTATCACCCCCTGCCATTATCCATACTGCCTGAACATTCAACAAGATCTGGAGATTCACAGATTCCCCATTCCTGATTTACAGTTAGCTTCTCTCCTGTTCAAATAGGAAAAGAAGCTGTGTGGCAGAAAACAGGAAGAATGATAAGGCAGTTCATTTTTACAAATCAGGGATGCCATAGCACGGCTAACACCAATGCTAAAACAGATTAATTGGGCAGTGAATAAATAATTTAGATTTAGGTGTCTCAATTGCAAAAAAAAAAATGCAGCTAATCAATGGCATTATATGTTGTGTTAGGTTATGTGTTGTGTAAATAGCAGTTTTCTGGGTAGCTTAAATATGGGTTTGTGAAACTGAAATACCCATCTTTCTTTTGCTGGAAAAGCCCCAGCAAAAAAAAATCTCACTGAAATTCTTATATATTGCCAGAAAAATCTCCACTGGTACCAAGAGGATTTTCCCTTTAAATGGAAGCAGCACCTTTAGAGAAATGATTTTGGTTAGGACTATAGCAGGGAGAGAAAGAGTTAGATTTCTCTTTTATTGCTACAGTGCAAGACAACTGCAACAAGTCTGCAGTGAAATATTGTATGATCAACAGTGAATGTCTCTGTTTGAATATGAATACATAGAAAGTCTTTGAACAGAGAACCTAAATAGGAAAGTCTGACATTACTACAGATAATAAAGTTTCTGTCTATCACCCCAGTAGCTGAATCATTGGATATTGGAATGGTCTTTCCTCTTCTCCTATTTGGTTTCTGTTCCTTCTTCTGTTTCACTGTCTCCACCATTCGCCTTTTTACTCTTTGAATCTCTTGGTAAATCTTTACCAATAATAAGATTAAGCTGTATCTAAAGATATATCTGTAGGCTCTTCACTCCTAATTCTTGTAACCCCCATCCCTTACGTCTCAATAAATCTGGCTGAAGAAAGTTTTCTGAAAATATTGCTCGAGGGGGGAAAGAATTTTACTTTAAGGCAGCTGCCAGAGGGTCTAAGATTAATTTCAGCAACTGAACTATTTCTTATTTAGTACACTTTTTTCCTGAACATTAGGCTATACAGAATTGTTTAGTTTCTTTCTAATAGCCTTCTTGTGATCCAGCAGGTAGGTGGGTGTGTTCACTGATAACAGAATAGTTTCTAGCTGACTCTCTGCATAACTATCTCCTTAATCCTAATTAATCTGGAACATTATAAATAGGAATGTGAAAATCAGCCAAGATCCAATTAAAAATTATATTCAATTCAAAGAGTTGATTCAGACAATCATTTTAAATCCAAAATTCAATTCAATTTGGTAAAAGTCCCTTGAATCTTTGAATTGATTTGATGTGATTTAACATGTTGAATTGATTGAGTGGTTCAGTTCCAAATTTTGATATAAAGGGGTAAGTCAATCATACTGCTTTTGAATCAGCCTTGAATCTGAGATACACCACAGTCCTAATTAATAAACAACATTTAAAAATGGAAACTTAATTTCCATCTGAATCTCACTTCAGTACATGAAGTGGAACAGGACCACCTTTTCACTTCAAGGCAAGGATAGCTTAAGGGATTCAGGGTTGGCCACCTAGTCTAGATATCCACTCCCTGCCTCCAAGCTCCTGTCACCTGAGACAGTTTCTTCATTTTGTAATAGTGTCGCAAAATTGTAAGAGGTGGATTCTGATCTTTTGTCAGAAATATGACACTAATGACCTGGAGAGAACTGTGCACCTCCAGGGCATTTTCAAATTCTATTGAGACTAACATGTTATTCAGCTTTTCTCTGTGACCTTGTGGCTAGGTGAGCTCCATGAAGGATAGCATACTGCATCACATAAGAATGTAGAGTATGCAGGCTTATGGGAAGGGAAAGTGGAGAAGAGATGCCTGCCTTTTAGAAAAAGAGAAAATGCAGCAAGCCACAGAAGAAAGGCTGGATTAAGCATCTGGAAAATTACTGCAGCCTTTCAGCTTCATCTGCTCACTACCTAGGATGAGTCATCTGCTTGTTGCTGAGGCAACAGCAATTTTCCTCTAGCTGCTGATCAATTTTATCTGCCCAAAGGTCCTATAAAACTGTGAGCTGTGTAGATAATGCAGCCAAGTCAAAGAAACTCATACCAAGCATTTAAAACATGTCAGGCAGGCTGTGGGCTCCTTCAAATTCTTCCCCAGGATTTCTTTTTTCTCTTCTTTTGATTAAGACTGCAACAGCCTACCCAGGCTGCACATGCTGGTATGATGACATCACTACTGGGTTTAACAACTCCTGGGATGCCACCCCCATAAATACAGATTAGCATTTCATCCTGGAAAGTAAAATAAACAAGGAACGAAGGAAGGAACGAAGGAAGTTGCTATAGAAGTGTGAGATTTCAAAACTGAATGCCACATAACACAAACTGCATTGAATACTCATGCTACTGACACCCAAGGGTTCCAGTTTTTTCTTGGGTTACATTCTGGCATTCATTTTTCTGCCCATTGTGAGATTCTGGCTGAAATCTCTTGGTAGCAGCAGTTTAATTAAAAAGTCCATCAATTCTCAACCATCTTTGAAGAGCTTTATGTAGCCATTGCCTATAGCTGTAATGTTGTACAGTAGGTATGATGAGACACAATGTTTCTTTAGATCTGGACTCCATCCCTGCTTGTCTACTGCTACACCTTAACAATAGAGCACAAATGGGGCATATACAGTATGGAGCAACCCAGAAATGTATCTCAACATAAGCATATAAACTGATATGGGGAGAAAGAAATCAATGGAAGTTGCAGGAAGGAGCGGCAAACTTGGCCCTCTTTTGTACATCACCCTTCCAAGTCTTTTTTTTTTTTCCTTTTAATTTCTATTACCTCCTGATTAAAGGTCAGTTTCCAAAAAAAATTTTTTTTAATAATTAATGTCTAAATTGGTGCTCTAATGTTCACTCAGAAACTTTGGTGAGTACAACCAACGTTCCTTCTTTCCAAAATAATTCCAGAAATGCAACAGACATCAAGAGGAAATGGAAATATGGTGATCGGTGTCCCCGCCCTTCAGGAAGGGCAATCCTAGAGGCGAGAACTGCATGCAGCAGGCATGTACTCTCAGAAGTCCTTTTCCTTCCTTTTTTCTCCCTGGTAGCATCTCTGAACATTTTAATATGTGCTAGTGCTATTCTTAGAAGTTGTTCAAGAACGTGCCTACACAATGGAATACATTATCTTTCTAAAGAACTGTCACTTTTAAAAAGCACATTTCTTAGCATTATATAAATTAAGTCCTGAAGTGTCATGTCAAACATATTCAATTATTATCTTCTTCTCCATCAATCATTGGCCACAGTGATTCATTAAAAGCTTATCCTTGCTTTCAGACATGTGGGAGATGACACAAAATTCAAATGGATATCTGCATTCTATTGTGACATTTCTCAGATGCACACAATGGATGCTAAGGAACCATTTCTCATGGGATAATCCCATAGCACTGAATAGTGGTGATATTTCCCATCTGAGCATCACCAGGCTAAGATAAAGTGTAGTAATCAAATAGAAAAAGGATGTCAAAGTACTTACTTCACCTGTATGCATTCCCCAGCATCATTAGATGGGCTTATAATTTACTCCAGTTCAGAGGTATTATCTAGCCAGTTCACTCTGGTTCATGCAAACCAGTTGTTAATTTTTTCCTAAACAACTCAGTCATGTCAGTTTGAGGCCAGCAGCCACCTGGCAGCCATGTTGTCCTATGCCAGGTGCCCTGGAGCCACCTCCCTGAAGAGAACCAACACAGATCACAGGCCACATTTCCTCCAGTTCTCATCTTGGGCTCAGCTCTCTGAGTTTGTAGGCCATTCATTGCATGGAATAGCCAAGTTCGGTCAAGAGAAAGGAACCATTCATCCAACAGGAAAAGAGGATTCCAATTTGCTCAACTGCTGGGCAAATTAGATAATTCACAGGGGGAAAAGAAGGTGAATGGGTAACAAAATGAGATGGACTTTGTACGATTTGTGAATCAAATTATCAGATGCATTTGCACCAAAACTTAAACTTGGTAGTTTTTCATTTAGGTTTACTTGAATTGATCAAATCTGTCCATTCACACAATACTTAAAACAATAAGCTAACAAAACTGGGTTTTCACAACATACTGAAATACAAAATAAACAAATAAAGGTTAAAACTGATAAGAGCAGTCATCTGATTACTATGAGCAGGAGAATATACTCAGAAAAAATGAGGCCAACCACTTTTCATAATAATAGGAGTAAATAATAATATAACTATGACTATGCTCATATTGGAACAGCAACAACAACATCATCCTCACCAACCACCCTGTTGACTCCCTCTAAAGCCCTCTCTTTATCTTTACTTTTCTTCCTTTTGGGTCTGTATATTGTGTGTGTGTGAATGGACGGGAGGATGTGCTTCTGGAACATGTTCTATTATGGTTTCTAGAAAACAATAACTAGCACTCCTGGCTTGTTTGGTAGGACTCAGATGATTATGTTCAGACACTGCATAAAAGTTTCCTAGAAGTTTTGTAACACCCTCCAAAATAAAAAAGGGAAGATATTTGCTTGGGCTTTAATATGGAGCAAAAGTCCAACTCAGTTTCAATATCACCTACCAAGTGCATAAATTTATATTTTAAAATCAATACTATCCTTCAGTTTGTCTGCTTTTACAAATTAGGAATGAAAGTGATATTTCCTTGAAAAATTACCTTTCTACTTCTCATAGAATTTAATTATGAAGTACTGGAAGATTGGCATAGGATAATGTTACTCACTGCTTTTTATTGAAGGGGGATCCTAGGAAGAAAAGGTTACTTAGGGCCAAAGTAACAGGTAGTTATATTTTCCTAACCATTTTATTTAATAAACCACAGAAGGCTACCAGTCTGAATCGAGGAACTGTGGGGGCAAGTTGCTAAATTATTTTCTCACTGTTTTTCCACTGTGTCCCCTAAATGGGTACCATGAGAACCAAAGTACTGAGTGCAGATTCAGAGACTTGGATCCAGAACAGCTCTCTCACACACAGAAAGAGAGAGAGAGAGAGAAACAGAGGTTCTGTTCTCATGCCTTGTTATCCTGCCTGGAAGTCTTCTGGAGATACAGAAGAGGCAAAAATAAGATGTTAAGAAGTCACTGCTACTGCCTGATAAAGAGGAGAAAGGCAGAAGAGAGAAGATAGCTTTAAGAGGCAGAACTGTGGAAAAGAAACAGGGGCTCCTGAAGGCACCTTGTCAAGGGTTTCCTCATCCCTGGCAGTTCCTCCACAGTTTTGAGGTACAGGGGGATAAGATCATGTAACAATGGATCTGCAAGTATCCTCCACAATATTGTGCACGTCACCTCCACAATATCACCACGCACATTACCTACCTTGGGTGAGCACCGGCAGTGTATCCGTGGACAATTGGTAGAGAAGTGAAGATGGATATTTTGCTCCATTCTTTGCCTTTTGAATTAATGCCCCCCTCCCCCCATTCTAGGTTGCACATGCATGGTCTATGCTGAACACAGTATATCTAGAAAGGCAACATTTCCCCCCATCTTTCTGCAAGACCACAGCCTCCTAAAATGATAACTGAGTTTGTGTAACCCAACCCCCAGTGACCAAAACGAATGGTTTTATTGGTGTCAGACTAGTCAAGAAATAAATATACCACTTTTACTAATCTAGTTTTAATCTGGGTGTCATAGGGTCTCTCAAACTATGCAGTATAAGAACTGCCCATGGCAGGCTTCTGCAGGCAAATCGCAACCCAGAGACAGTTTTCATGTAATACTTTTCATTTGCCTGAGCAAATGGTGATCCTGGTCCACAGTATGGGAATCCCTGGTGTACAGGATTGCCCTTGTAGATTAAGTATTTCATTTCTGACCCATGTGAAACTTCATCAGAAAAAAAATATGCTTTCATAAATCAGATAATCAATTATATGAGTATGAACAAGTATTATGAATTCATATGTGTGTGTATATTGATATTTTAATTTTTTAATCATTTCCGTTATTTCAGCCTTATAAACATTAAAATGTTTATAATGTTTATAATGTTTATAAACATTAAAATGATATTCTAAGTGTCATTTAATCCTTTAAAGTGAAACCAATTCTATGCTATCCCATGTTATATACTGTGTAACTGTGGAGTAATGGGCAATACACAGAATGTCTATGTAAGCATCCATAAGACTACAAAACCCATATGCAGTATGAAAGTGAATAAAACATGTACAATATCTAGGTTTTGTTTTATATTGACTGAACTTAAAGCAACTGAATAATAGAGTTTGAGGCTTTTCATAATTCATTTCACATTTAATGTGTAGCCTAACCCCTTTAGACAAAAGGGTACTATAATCACAGTATCTCAAGAAGTCAGGTTAAGGAGTTGCTGACAGCAAAGGAATTGCCCAGTCTTGCTTGCTTCCTTAATGAACAGGATTGTAAAACTGACTGAAATTCCTCAAAAATAATTTGCCCTATTCTGAGGAATTTTTCTTTCTTGTGGCCTCACACCATTCTGGAGAATACAGTATTAGCAGATTACCTTCCAAATGCTCCATTGCAAATATATGAAATCTGAGCTGAATTGTACAACCAGTCTTAATGCAGTTTGTTTAACTATTGTTAGACAATAGTTTTTCTAGTCTGCTTCTTCTAGTCCAGTATGTCCTTCATTCACCGATATAAATTCACAATAACAATTCAATCACAAGAATGCTTTTGTTTTCCTACCATCTGCAAATATGAGAGCAATCTTAGGTGGCTGTTTCCACTTAGTTCCAAATTAGAGGGTACACTACGTGCACAGAAGCAGCCTCCCCACTATATACCTGCAGATATGTTGGACTTTAACTCCAATAATCCTCAATTTCGGGAGTTTATGAAGTTTGAATTCCAACTCATTTGAAAGATATCAGGTTAGGGAAAGTTGCACAATAGCATGTTAATGCAACTCATTATATTTGTTGTTGGGGGGGGTCACCCCATTGAATCAAATCAGAGATCTATGCAGTTCCAAATCCTGCTTTTTGCAGTAGTCATCCAGATGCCTTCAAAAAGCTCCCAAGGGTTACAGTCTCCTCGTCCCACCACTGTTCCCCTGCAGTTAGTAATATCAGTGGCTCATGCTGTCTTTGGTCATGGAAGTTCCATACAGGTGTCTTGACTACAAACTTAATATCAGGTAAGCATCATGAACAAAGTCAACAAAAATTGGATATCAGGAACTGATGTCTGCTGCTAAACATCTAAGCTTATTGCAGTGTGATAGAAGTGGCTTTCAAGCCCACATAAATCTCTCTCAGATATACATGCTTGCACATATACGTACACACAAACACATCCATTCACCATGCTAACCTATGTTTAGTGCTCTAGGATTTTATAACAGTCTTTTGCTGACCCGTCTGATTCTACTTTGATAATATAAAACTATGGTTGTCAGCATACACATACACATGATGCTTGAATCCACATATACATTTGCATTAAGAAAATGATGGAACTAAACTGCCTGCATCATCTTCTATATTTCACATCTATTCTTGCCAGACCAACAGGCTTACATGAATGTCTCTCAATTCTGTTGTTGCCAGAACGATCCCCTTTCCTCATCAACTGGCGTGTGAGTCATTAAACTGCCACCTGTCACCATCTGCTGGAGTGTAAAAAGGAAAAAATGCACGAAAACAACCAAAGTGTGATGGAAATTTCAAGAAGCAAAGACTAAGGGTTTGTTTTGGAAGATGGAGGGATAATCTTTTAAACTGCATGTTTAGTTTCTGCTGCTAAATCAGTGTTGAAAGTAAAGCACCTGAAATCAAGGAAATCCACTCTGTGCTTTGAAATTGTAGCGACTCAGAGGGCTTCCATTGATGGACAGTCTACATTACAGAAAAAACCAGCTGGGTATCTGGATGGAACAAAGCCCTTTTCCATAGATACTTCATTCTATCCCTCTTGGATTTTCCATCCTCTATCTTTGAACAGTCGGTCCCCACTTACTGGGCATGCTGAGTGTTTCTTGAATTATTTCAGGGAACATTTTCTACTTACTTCATACACCTTAAAAAGTAGGACAAAACTTTGCTGTTCTCTCCAAATAGAGAATGCATGTGTTTTGAGTGTGGCTGCTATGTTTTGGCTACCTGAGGACATGGGAAACAAAGACTGCTAATAGCATGTTCTGTATGTAACACCAGCTGGTGTTGACTGGGAGTAAAAGGTCCTATCCTCAGCCTCTGCTTTGTGGGATTCCACAGGGTACAATACTCTCCACTCCTGTTTAACATCTATATGAAGCCACTGGGTGAGTTCATCCATTGCCATGGGTGACGTATCATCAGAATGCTAATGATGCCCAGCTTTATGTCTCCATCCCCATCAATGCTGTCAAGATCCTGTGCCAGTGCCTGGAGGCTGTGAGGGTCTGTATGGGGAACAACAGGTTTTAATTGAACCCTGGCAAGACTGAGTGGCTTTGATTTTGGGGCCTTCTGGTGCTAGGGCTATGCCATCTTTGGTTCTGGAGAGAGTGGCACTGCTCCAAACAGACCTCGGGTACAATCTGGGAATTCTCCTGGATTCACAGCTCCTGCTCAAAGAGCAGGTAGCAGCCGTGGCCAGGAGGTGGTTTGTGAAATTTCATGTTGTGCGCCAGTTGGCTATTCTTGGACCAAGAGGCTCTACTCACAGTTACTCATGCCCTGGTAACCTCTCAAATGGATTACTGTAATGCACTCTATATGGGGCTGCCCTTGAAGAGCATCCAGAAGCTGCAACTGGTACAAAATATGGCAGCGCAGGCAGTTATGTGTACTCCTCAATCAGTGCACATCATACCTCTGCTCTGTGACCTGTATTGGTTGCCAGTATGCTTCCAGGGTTAATTCAAGGTTGTGGAATGACCTATAAAGCCCTATATATCATAGGACTGGGTTATTTGAGGGACTGCCTCTCTTCAGTTACAGCAGGACCAGCAGGAGAGGGATGTTACGGGCCCTGCCTATGAAAGAGTGTCATGTGGTGTGACCCAGGAAAAGAATCTTTTCTGCTGTGGCACTGCCCAGTGGAACATCACCCCCCAGAACTTAGATTGGCCCCAAACCTCCCAGCCTCTAGGGAGGCCCTGAATGGCTCTGCCCCAATGGTTGGGGGTCCAGCAATGGTAGGGAGCTTTTACAGTGCTGTTTTGAGCTGATGTAAGGATGGATTCTGCCTCTGACCATTATTGTTTTTGTTTTAAAATGATTGTTGGTGGTTTTGTGTTTGTATGTATATATATATTTTTTAACTTGCTTTTATTGGATTGTTGTTTTTACCTGTTGTGAGCCACCCAGAGTCACTTAGATGAGATGGGCGGCCATACAACTTGAATTAATAATATGCATTGCTAGACATTTATTATGCAGGAGAAAAATTAGTTCCATCCAGGCTGCTGTAACAAGAAATCTGTAAGGGACAAGCTATAGCTCCTGTACCTGGTGGTGCTTTCATCTGCATGGTATGGTTCAGTAAGAGCTTTTTAAAAGGTCCTCACAGCACATCTTTGTGAGCACACTTTTAAATGCTGGTTTGAACTGTTAATTTTAATTATTAATCCTAGTTATTTGTTTTAATTGTTGTCTGAACTGTGTTAAATTTGTTTTATTGTAAGGCACTGACAAGCATCAGTGGCCAGCAGTATGTCAAGGTAAATAAACAAAATAAACTGAATAGAACTGAACCATCCTTAATTATTTTTTATTTTTTATTTATTAAATTTTTCAACCACCCATCTCCCCCCAATGGGGGAACTCTGGGCAAATTTATTATGAATTATGAATAATCCTGATTAAATACATGCTTATCTTTTATTAGTTGTGTCCACGTGCATTCAGAGGAAGACAGCTAGTGGTAAATCGGCATTTTTCACCAAGCTGGACATTTTCCCCCCCTTTATGTCATCACATTGATATAATTTCTGTATGTAAATTTAAATCTAAACTTTAGAACAACGTATTGTAATCATAGTAAGGGGAATTGGATGTAATGGTTTTCCAGTTGTGATACAGTAATTCTTCAGTATAAGACTGGTTTGGCTTTGCCAGATATCATCATCATCATCATCACCATCATCCTTCTTCTCCTCCTCCTCCTCCTCAGCTAATGCACTTACAAGTAATAGCCCCCTCACCTACCTATTAGTTGTTCATGCCAGTTTTACCCATTTTCCCCCTAAAACACACACAGGGAAGTAGGGTTGCTTAAAGTGAGCCTTGTGAAGATAATCAGGTTGCAATTCTCAGTTGCTCCATTTGTTTGCTGCAGGAATCTCTCTGGGCACTGATGAGTCATACATTAGCAGTGCAGACTGCGCAAGCGAAGCAGCAGCCATTATTCTCTCCACATATTTTCAAAACAAATTATCCAATCCGGTTTTTTTGAAAGCACTGCAGATATATTGCAAGACCATTTCTCCCACCTGCTCTTCCAAAGGTGGTTTATTTAAAGAAGCAAGCTTTCCTGCAAATCCCCTGTTTTTGCACACAGAATCACCTATTGAGGGGAGGAAACTGCAGGAAACAGACAACAATTTGGAAGTATTAAGTAGACCATTCATGGCTGGCAGGCAGCCAAGCTAAATATATGCATGTGCATAAGAGATTGAGTTTGAAATAGTTAGCCAAAAGGACTTTTGATCAGTACTAGGAATCAATTGATGGATGGATCATGACTGGCTCGCTGATGGACATCAGTTGTCAGACGTTTGAGATGCAATTGAGATTAACAAGGACAACATGGGCAAATTCACAGTCAACACTTTCATATTCCCATCTTGAGAACCTTCTTCCTCCCAAAATCAAATTATTTCTTTCTTTATGGCAAGGTTATTGTTTTTTAAAAAAATAAAACAGTAAACAGTAAGCAAAAACAAAAACTGTGGGGAAAACAGAAAATAAGTCATAATATATTCTAGGTTGTTTTGTCTTTTGCACATGAATTCACTGAAAAAATAGTTGAAAACTTATGGTGCGGCAGGATATTGGTCAGGCAGTGTTAAACTGTGGGCCTTTTCTCCATGTTGGTGTATGGAAGATTCAGAGGAGGAGGACCTGGCCTTCTGCTAGGTCTTTTTTTTCCCTGAAAGAAAGGCTAGCAAAGTTTTGAGGTTGTCATTGCTTTTTAACATCCTCAGAATACCCACTCATGTAGGCTTTCCATTCCCTCCTTCTTCTCCTTCAGTCTTTTTTCAAGTCCTTTCACCCTGAGAAATTGCTCCATTCATCTGTCATTTTTCCAGATTGTGGGTAATCTCATTTTACAGTCTCATAAGTAAACTGTTACATTTCCATTCAGTCATTCAGATTAGTTGGTATGAAAGGAAACGACTTCTTCTGTAAAGAGCAAGTTACATACCAAAAACCTCAATAAAGGCACCAATACAAGTGTGGTTTAAACATGCTTTCTAATCTCTAATTAGAGATTAGTGAATCCATCAGTACCAGTATCTTTCAATTTCTCATTTTTGCAAATATGACAAGTTTGGTTTTTTTTAACTTTGAAATGTTATTTTAATATTGCACTAAAATTTGCATGCATTCTGGTACCGATTTCTCCAAACTTAAGCATTTTTGTTTGCAATTTTGCCTATAGTAAACCATTACAGGTAGTCCTGGGGTTACAACGACTGGGTGAGGGGAAGAGATGTACTTTCAGACTTGCAAGATTCTGTTAATGTAACCTTACAATAAAGTAGAGCTAGTACTTCTGGGTGCGCTTCCTGTCTGGACTACCTCACAAGGCTGACATTAATCTTGGAACTCTGAAAGTACTTCTCTCCCCCCTCATCTTTACAGTCCTTTCTGAGATGTTTGCCACACTCACGTTCCTTCTGCAGACTCAGATTTTGTTTATCAGACTGTTGTCTAGTCTGCAGCTCTTCCACCTGTCTCCCAAGGTCACTCCCACATACCGTTAGAGGCTGCTGCTCTGGCCTAGGCTTTCCTACACCTGGAACAAATGACATCCAAAAATCAACCAGTGAAGTTATGGCCTTAAAGAGGATCATTTTCAAAGAAGCCTGCTGTTAAATGGGATAGCCACAGAAATTATTTCAAAAGACAGCAAACATTTGGGCCAATCCAGAAAATAACCATATGTTTCCCTGACTGAGGAGAAGCTAGATAATATATGGCCACTAGCTTGTATAGACTTGTAAAAATCAATTATTGTTAATTCTCCAGAGAAACCATAGGAAAGGCATGGAGGGGAGAACTGCATTCTTAGAAGCAAACCAAATAGTATTGTTGGTTTTTAGACCAAGGCTGCCACCTAGTGGCCATACTGTTATAATAAAATGTGAAAACAGAACAGCATCTCTTAGAACAGAAAGAACTAGAGTGACAAGGCTCTCAGATTGCATAGGACTTCCAGATTTGCTATGCAAAAATTCAGATTACAACTAGATGATAGAAAATCACTACATATAAAATCTAACTTTGCTTCCACCTGAATTTTTACAGCCTTTACCTGGTAACCCTACCGTACGTTAGTTTGAATACTAGAGTACTTCAATCATTTTGTTAAGATAAAATTTACTTACAAATCACAATAACTAGTTCTGCCATGCTAATTCAAAAGTAAACCAACCCTGATATACCCCATTTTTACTTGCTGTTTACATAAATGAATCTTTATGAGTAGTCATACCACTGGTGTCAGCCTTTAAATTTCAGAGATTGTCCTTAAACATCTGAATACTACAAACCCTCCAATGTAAGCTTCTGTGTTCAGTTCCTGCTATCACAGAGTTGGAAAGGGCCACTTAGACCAAATACACCCCCCTGCTCAGGGCAGAAATCTAAATGAAAGTATCTCAAATAGATGGCTGCCTTGCTTCTTTATACACAGATCCAACTGCTCTCACTGCTAGCAGATTTTTTCTGACATTCAATCAGAATTGGCCTTCCTGTAACTTAAAATCCATTATCTCAAATCCTACACTCTGAAATGAATGAGAAGATGTTTTGGCAGGCTTCTATGTTATATCCATTGCATTATTTGAAGACTGAGATCACTCCTCTCAGTTTTTCTTTTCAAGGCTAGACTACAATCTCTCTTAAGATTTGTGTTTCTGGCCCCTTGATCATCCTTGTGGCCTTTCTTTGAACCTGTTCTAATGCCTCCAAATCTTTAAAGTGTAGTGCCCACGTTATAGATTCATTGAAGCTAATAAGGATTGGATTAACTGCAGATTCAAAGAGACAAGTCTTGAATACTGACTGCTTTTCCTTTTATTTCTCTCTAGAGTAAGGGAAAATTATATTGCACAAAATAAAAAACCGTTTATAAATAAAACTGTATACTTCTGCTTATTTTACCAACCTATATTTGCTTCTAACAGACAATAAATCTTACTTTTTATTTATGTATCCTATAATTACACTATCAAAATCTGTGCAAATCTTGTTCTACAGCTGAGTATGTATTTTATATTTAAATAAGTTTCTCATATATATATATATATATATATATACACATACACACTGTTATCTTATATTTCCATGTTGTATTACTATAGCAATTATCCCGCTTTTATGCCCATTTTCTTAGATAATTTCAGTAATTCCATTTCACTATCTATATTTTTCCCATGCTTATTATGGTCTTCTCCAGAAGATTTGTGTCTGATGTTCTTTGCTTCTTTTCTTTTCTTTCCAGGTTCTTCTGACTTCTCCATTTTAATTTCTTTCCTCACAGCAGCCAGAAGGTTGAGCTCTTGTACTTCTCTATCTCTGACTCTGCTTCTTTCAAGCAGAGAAAAATGCCTGATGAAGTCTTTCCCAGCTGCTACAACTCATGATGTCCTTTGCCCTCACTGTGGCTTCAGCTGTTGTTCCTTTTTTATTATGGCAAAGGAGTAATCTACATACCAGTTCCATACTCTAGAGAAGACACATGAAAGTATCAACAACATCTTCAAAGGAATAAAATTCACAAGGGAAGAAGAAAACAATAACACACTACCCTTCCTGGATTTCCTCATCAGCAGAGGAAACAACGGCAAATTACAAACACAAGTCTATCAAAAAACAACCCACACTGACCTAATGCTCCATTACCAAAGTAACAACCCAACCAAGAGGAGCTATGTAAGAACATTATTCAGATGAGCACAAACACATTGCAGCAACCCAGAACACCAGTAAAAGAAACAGACCACCTATATGAAATCTTCCAACAAAATGGATATACCCACACAACTTTATCAAAAAGTGCCTGACCACTCAACTCACCACAGCACAATCAACACAAGCTATGAAAAGGATAACACTACCATACATCGAAAACATCTCAGAAACAACCAACAGACTATTACAACCACACGGCATCACTGTAGCACACAAACCAACTAAAGCTCTCCAAAACATCTTAAGTAAACCAAAAGACCCAGTAGCCCAAGAAGAAAAAACAAGATTAATCTACGACATACAGTGTAAGGTCTGTAACAGCCACTATGTAGGACAGACAGGCAGAAGAGTAGCAGAGCGCATCCAGGAACACCAAGTAATAGTCAGAAGACACAATGAAAACTCTTTAATCTCACAACACATGGGCAGACTCAGTCACAATTTCAACTGTGAGAAACTGTGAGCATCCTAGACCAAGACAAATCCAAAAACACTAGGAAATTCCTGGAAGCTTGGCATTCAGACAAATCAGCCATTAATAGACACATAGAAATAAACCACATTTACATACCATTCAAAAGAGATAACAAAAAGCTAAGAAGGAAACAAAAAGACCAAAAAAAGACCAGTGCCCAACCCCCAGATAAGCTGGGATTAACACCAGACAAACAATTAAGCAGAAAACAATACCCCAATCAAGGAACTATCAAGGAGAGAACCACAATCCCACCAACTGCAGCAAAACTAACTTTGTTGTATGAAAACATTTAGCAGATATCAACTGCCTCACACAATGGCTACGAGAGTTAGGTAGGGCCCCCTTGGCTTGTTAAAGCCACCCAATGATATAACAGTAAAGCCATTCTTAGCTTTGGGGGTCACCTGGCTGATTGCAAAGCAATATTAATCTCTGTCAGAATTTATAAATCACAGTATGCTATTGTTTGGTTTTGACTTACAAAATTGGACAAATCCAATTGTGCTTTGCATGTATTATTTATGTATAGCATAAGTGAACCCAGCCAATTGGGGCTCATGCAGCAAACCACGTAACAAATCATAACTTACTGTGATATGTGACCCTAGCCTCCCTCAGACCATGACCAGCCCCAGAACTTTTGCCATTAGGCAAACAAAGGCAGCCACCTCAAGTGACGCAGAAAGACATTGAAAGACAGAGTTATTTCACATAATCTGTCCTAAACCAGCTTGCAATCTCTGGTATGGTAAAAGTCACTATCCCCTTGAAAATACTAAAATAAGAGACAACTACCAAACCAGCTTCAATACCTGGATTTGAGGGAATGCCATCTTGTCCTTCACCTGAGGCATCAAAATGTCATGTTGGGCTTGATCAGTACCTGGAGGCTGTATGAAGAATGAGACCGTGCCATGTTTCACCCTAATCCTCATAGTTTTTTTTTTTTTCCTGTTTATAAAGGTGCCAGAGATACTCAAAATGAAAAATACTTATGGGGATGATTGTACAAAGACATTTACTTTTCCATATAACAATATGGCCACTTTTACATAAAGGATTTGTGGCAATCAGCTCTGAATCCCCTGCCTGAATGATATCAACTGGTTTCGAGAGCTGGGCTGGTTTCTATTCTGGTTCTGCTGTAGCTTATTTGAAACCAGAGCAAAGCTGGTATTCTCTGGGAAATGCTCCAACTTTGCAGAAGTTGTGGGTGATTCATATTCCCATTGGTGGGAATTTTAGCCTCAGACAATCACCCAGTTCCTGATCTTTGGAGTCTGTCTGCATTTTTTAGGGTTTATCATATATGCATACCCAAATGCCTGGCTGCAAACCTGTTGCTCAGCTGTCATTTTAGTTTCAGAAGGTTTAAATGAAGCAAACGAATGGTGGTAAACTGGAGTGGATGTTTCTGTTTTAATCATCTCATAGCTTCCCATCATAGCAACATGGCTGGGGAGCAGGGAGGGTAGTACTATTCATGTCCTTTTGCGTGGACTAGTGTGAAGGGATTTTTATTACACCAGGGTCTGTGGTGGCTTAGGGAAAAGGGCATTGATTGAATGATGTTTTTGCACTCTCCTATTAATCAGTTGGAGGATAAACAGTGATTGGCTCATGATGTTCTCTCCAGGTTCTCAGCATTTGGAGGGCTTGGGGAGTCAAAAGGGTGATGGGGTGGAAGTGCTTTATAAAGACCCTTTGGACACAGCTTCTTGAGAGGAACTTGAGAATAAGTAAGAGAAAACTCAGTCTCCTGACAAAAGGAAGTCCTGTAAAATATCTACTTAAATAAAATGAAAACATTGATATAAGCTAGGTAATACTCACCTTTGCCCACTGCTGCTTTTCCTTCTTTTGTCTGCTGCCACCTGATCTCTCTTTCATGATCTTCCAGTTATCTGGCACTCAAGGACAGCTGTAGTCCCAGACCCTCCAGGAGGACTTTGATCTATGCCTGTTTTTCTTCTACTTAACCAAAGCCTGCTATTTTTTCTGTGATCTTTGCCTAGCAAGTCGTCATTCTGTTCTTCTGGAGTGTTGCCAATATTCCAGTATTAAAATCTGATAATTTTATCCCTTTAAGTTATCTGGCCATCCTGCAGTAATTGTGGTAAGTCAATGTCTGTCCCTTCACTGCTACATTCTTCAGTTGCTTCTTTGCCTACTCAGTGAGAAATCTGTCCACTACTGTGCTGTCCATCTTAGAAAATGTATTCAATACTCCTGTATATCTCATGTGTGTGTGTGTATGATTTTTATTGAAAGTTTTAACAATAGTAGTAAGAACTCATACAAACTAAAGTAGAATGAAAAAGAAGAAAGAAAGGGAGAAATAAAAGAAAAAGCTAAAAGTGCAAAAATAAAAAAAGTAGAAGAAAAGCAGAGAAAAAGAAAAAACTTCTTCACAGCAGTTATAGGTACAATTATATTTTAACCTCTCTCTCTAAAGTTACATTGTTGTTCTCTTCTTTCTATAATCTACCCTATCTAATTATCAAAACACATAAATCATAAGTTCATTTTTTTCTTTTTTATGCAAAAAGTCCATAAGGGATTTCCAGTCACCAATACATGTAGATAGTGTCTTTTCTTTAATGAAACAAGTCAATTTAGCCATTTCAGGAACTTCTGTCATCTTCACCAACCATTTCTCCATTGTAGGTATTGCTTAATCTTTCCATCTTTGTGCATACAATAATCTCGCTGCAGTTATCATATATAAAAACAGTGTTTCATGGCTCTTTTCTAACTGTTTAGAAAACACGGCTCTTTTCTAACTTATCCATCAGTCCCAGGAGGAAAAGTTCTGGTTTCAATTGAATATTAATCTTTAAAATCCTCTGAATCACTGTATGTATCTGAGCCCAAAATTTTATAGCTTTTTTACATGTCCACAAAGCATGATAAAATGACCCTTCTTGTTGTTCACATTTCCAACACAAATTTGAAGTACCTTTATACATTTTAGTTAATTTTCCCGGTGTCATATACCAACAGTGCATCATTTTATAAAAATACTCTTTCAGATTATTACATAATGTAAATTTCAATCCTTTCAACCAGATATTTTCTCATTGTTCCATTTGGATATTATAACCAAAGTTTTTAGCCCACTTTATCATACATTCTTTGACCTGTTCTTCTGTTTCAAATTTCAATAAAAGTTTATACGTTTTAGCAATTACATGTTCATCATTTGTACACAATTCCATCCCAAATTCTGTCTTACATTGTTCAATACCATGAATTATTTTATATACTTTAAATGTTGCTGATAACTGTAAGTAAGAAAACCAATGACAAGTATGTCACTCTGTCAACAGTTGTTCTCTTGATTTTATTTTATAACATACTCCTGCATATCTCCTGTAAGTCAGTGAGAAGCATTCTGTCTTTACATGTTCCAGCTTTCAACTGCCCCACTGTGGAAGACAGTGGAAGTGATCCTGAGTGCTGTAGCTCTCTGCTTCCTTCAAAAAGATGTGGACGATACACCTTCATTGTTGGATCTTGTTAGATACAGAGATTGGTTGTTGGGTCCTTGTGGCAATCTGGATAAGAAAAACTGGCTGTTTTGACCCCAGATGGTTGTGGCCCACCTAGAGGAGAAAGACTGGGTAGGATGACCTTATGAAGCTGAAGCTGATGATTATTGTGACTCTCCACTGATAATGCTTGGACCAGAAAGAGTGATAATTGTGAAAAACCCCAGCCTTACCCATTACAAATATTGCCTGGAAAAAAGAAACTGTGTGATGATACTGCTAACTGCTTAGCTGAGAGACAGAGAGAGAGAAACTGGCCATTGCTGATGCTGTCCATCCAAAGAATAATGACTGCCTATATGATGCCAACCATTTTTACTTTCATAAGAAAGGGCCATTTTCCTCCTGGACCAAACCAGGTTTTTTTTTTTTTAATTTCTTTTTTTACTGGTGGAGTTTTCTGAACTACAACTTTCATTGCTCTTCAGAGATCTTTCCACCCACTGCCACCAGGCTTGCCAGCAATAGTGGCTGTCTACCAACAGTGTCTCCCTGTTCAGCTGCTACCTCCCAAATATTTCCCTAATGAAAGGGACCTGCTATCTGCAATACACCAAACAGCTGCCTGAAGTCACATTGTAATTATATTCTGTGCAACCCCGTTGTTTGCAGTAGAGTTGAGAAACAAGGAAAAGGACTAAAGTTGATGGAAATTGGTAAAAAAAAAAAAAAGTAACAAAAATAACTGGGGTGCTAAGGATTTAGTTGCACAGGTCTGTAATTGGAAGAAGTCAAAAGCAGAGGAAATAAGATCCTCAGAAAAACTGAAGATCTTAAGAAATAAAGGGCAATAAAATGGCTACTGGTAGGAGAGCTGAGAGGGGAGGAAGCAAATTGGATTTGTTGGGCCAGATGGGAAGAGATCCAACCCAGAATTAAGCAGCTGCAAAAAAAAAAGGAAAGTTGCAGAGATAGCTGTTACTGTGAGCATTTTTGCAAGAGAGGGGGGAGAGTTGGATTATTTAAATACATACTGTGCCTTAGAAAGGAGCTGCACATTTAATGAAGTTACTCTGTTGTGTACCGATTGCTAGCTCTGACCTTCTCTGCAGGACACAAGGAGATTCACCTCACTGAGTTCAATAGCTTACCATTATTTATAGTTACTCTGCATGATACTGTCTGTATATCAGTATGGTTACTGGTGTTCTATCACAAGTAACAAAGGAGTTCTTATCTGTTCAGATTACAGACTGGACATTTTTCTTATTAATTCCCCCAAGAGGGAGGGGGAAAATACTTCTTACAGCCCCCAGCTAGTTGGACCTTTTGCAGCAGGCTAGTTTAAAGGAAATATTAAAGGAGATGAGAGGGATCCTGCTTGGGCCATCTCTGAGTTTGTCAGCTAGAACAGTTCCCGTATTCAAAATAGGGTTGAACTACACTTGTAAACAATGGAAAATTAAAATGAATAATTGTGCAGGTTAAAATTAATTGAATGTAATTAATCATTCTTATTTTTCCTTCAAGGAACTGAGGTGGCACCCAAGATTGCCCTTTTACCCTCACAATGATTGCTTTTCCTTTCCATTGCTAAAATATGAGAGATCATTTGTGAATGAACAGAACTGAAATTATCTTGGCCTATGTATTTTTAATGAACCGTTATACATTCATGATTTCTAAGATAATTTACATATATAAAGCTAAAAGTTGTTTCTCTGCAATCCAGCAATGCTATTACATAGAAGAATATTCAGAATACGAATTAAAGGCAAAAAGCAGAACAAACAAAAAAGCACCTGGTCATAACTAGAAAACACAGTACTGTGTGTGTGTGTGTGTGTATATTAAATATATATATATATATATATATATATATATATATATTAATTGTATGTATGTATGTATGTATGTATTATAAATAAAAATCCTTTATTTCAAAGCAACCAGGGAAAAATAAAAATAATAGCCTCCCAAACTGATTTTAAGAATTATTTCTTCCATTCAAGTTGTATTTATTCTCAGGACTACCAAGGCACATAAAATCTCTTGAAACATGGTCATGTTTGATGTTGAAGTGAACTCCATATAGTAGTGTTGTAATTTTATGGGTGGTGTTTTTAATGAACAAACATTACATAGAAGACAAAGTAACATTGAAAAGGAATCTAATTCACACCTTTTTTTTTCCTGCAAGAGTTTATTTTCTCCATGTATGAGAGCATATTTTAAAAAATCACACATGTACCTCATATGATCAATTGTATTTATTCATTCATTATTACTTCACAGTTATATGGTTACTGACTTTTTCTGTTTATTTTTCTCTGAAATGATTCAGTCACAGAAATGTCAATTGTCAGTCTGTGGTCACACATACAATTGTCTATATGAGCAATGTCCAGGAAAGCCGAAATGGCACAGAAAAACTACAATACTGAGAATCAGAATAAATCATATTCTATACTGGAAAACAGTATAAAACATTTACCAAGAATGTGAAACACCATAAACCACCAGCCAGCAGAATAGATCAAATGAACTTCCATTGAATGTCAGTGAAAATGCAACAAAAATATTCCTTTTCTTTTTTAAATGATTATTCCTATACATTTATCTAATGCCAATAGGCATGCTGGGTAGAGTTCAGAGTTATAGTCACTACTAAAGGATTGACAGTCTACAACAGAAAGGCAATACAAAGATGAAGATGGGTTGGGTTGATTTTCACCAATGAGTTAGTTCAAAGAAAAATATTGTTACCACCTTGGATACTCTTATAATTTACCATCCGCATTCTGAAGAAAGCTAGTTATTTTCCTTTTATGAAGATTCAAGAAAACAACTGAGATAAAGTATCTTCTCTGTCCTGAGCAATTACCCAATTAAGAATTGTTGCATTCTGCAATAAATTGAAATCAATAGCAGCCCTGTGTTTTCCCTCTTTCTCCCTCTTTTTCTTTGACATGACCAATTGAAAGGGTGCAGAACATGCAACCTTTTGGGGATTGAGGTTCTTGTCTTTTGGAATCTGGATAGAGACTTCGCTCCTAGAAAAGTAGGGGGAGCAGGTCAAAAGTATGTAGAGACATAAGTGACTGGGTCAGAATCAAGGAGATGGCTGTACTTGCTTCTCTTTGGTTACTCTTAGTATATCTGCTGTAACAAATAAGGTTACCAGCCTCAGCTGGTTCTCCAATTTCATCTATGAGTCTTGCACAGAGATGATCTTTTGCCACTCTAATCTCAAAGCAACATGTTGTGCTACAAAGCACATAACTTTCTGTACAGAATTATAAGGGGGGAAATGAACTTGAAAAGTTTACCCATTCATGTTTGCTTTATCTACTACTATGCACTTTTCTGGGGAGTGAGGAATCATGTTATAATACTTGATTAATTCCTTCATTATCAAAAACCAGATTTTAAAGTTGTGCAAAACCTGAATTTCTCATTAGATGTGGCTTTTTCCTATGCTATGGCAGCCTTCAGTTCTGTTGCTGGGTGATCGTGTGCTCCTTCCCACAGCCCACTAGAAGGAACGAGAGGTTACAGGTGTCCAAGTCGAATCAGTTAATCTGGAGAAAGCAGGTTCCAGCTGTGCTTCCATGCTGCTGGCAACTGTGCCTGATAACCCAGATGAGGATGGGGCAGGCAATACAATGCTGCTTCGCAGGAATGGAGAGCTGCTGCTGACATCACTTGCCAGGTTGGCAACATTGACCGCATTGTTGCTGACAGTCCAAAGGCAAGGGTAGTGACTGCAACCAAATAACATGAAAAAACACAACGACTGAAATTTGCAACAGCACTTATCATTGCTTGATGTACAACAGGGGCAGACAATCATTTTGTAGTTGGGAACTGTATTTCTTTATTCATTGCATTATTTTTAGTTGCCAGGGTTGCAGAGAAGTGGGGCTCTGGAATCATGATTTTATATAACACCCCCTTTTCATATTTCTTTCTAACTGAGGGTGAGGTTGGGGAGAGCTTTAGGTGCTCCAGCCTATAATCTCTATTTTAGTGAAACAATTTAGTGAAGCTTTGAGGTTCAAGAGAAAAGAGTTTTACAAAAAGGAGTTTTAGGGGCCACATGAAGCCCTTAATCATGGTTGTCTGCACTTGGTATAAAGGAACATAGCATTTAAAACTTCAGCTTGTGTGTTTTGTTTAATCCACATCTCTTATTATCTGAGAACTTCACCAAAACCCTCCCCTTGTTGTGACTCGAGAACAGATGGTGCAACTGAACTGACAATTTTCATTACAGCTTTATGATAAATCAGTCCTTTCAGTAAAATGCTTCTTGCGGTAATTAAAGTGTCTTTTGAATCAAGCTCAACTCCTGGTGACTTCATGGACAGTAATCTTGGCAACAGTATGGAAGTATTTGGCCATCATCTTCTTCCACAATGTTTTTTCTTCCCAATTTCCCAGGCTAGCCTACAGCCCTTCTATATTCTTGTGGTTTCCCATTCAAGTACTAACCAGGTCAGACCCTGCTTTGCTTTTGAGCCCAGACCAAGTTTTTAATTGTATTATCACCTTCAGAGAATAATGAGTCTTAAAAACAGAAATATTTGTTTGATATTTGTAAGCAAAATATAATTATTCTTTTTAATTAAAACTGCCTCTTGTCATATAGGAAGTTTGGTTAAAATAACAGTTTTATTTTAATTCTCTGTTGAAGGAGGGAAGGCAGTGTTTGTTTATTTATGTAATTTCTATAGTGTGTTCCATGTATAGTAAAATCTGACCTATTTTTCTTCTTCATTAGACACGAAGAGGGCTGCTGAGGCTGCTGAGGTATTGCTGCTGAGACAACATACACACTGAAGAGATGCTTGCTTACCTAGGGCCTGGAGTGGTAGTACCACTATTGTGTGGCACTGGGAGCAGGTTGTTATGGTGACTGGAGGGTCCTGTAGGCCAGCCTTCATGGCCTGGGGACACTTGGAAATCACTGTTGGCATTTTCTGTCAAATTCACTTTAGAATAGGAAACACAAAGAATTCAGAGCCATAGCAAGATGATGTTTACATTACCAAATCAGGATGGGTGTATTTAAAAAAAAAATAGGAAAAGGCAGAACCTTAGGCTGAATGGACAACCTTTATTTATTCATTTGGTTTTCCTCTCCTTGATATGTTCACGAGGCACAGTTTGTTTTTTCAGCTTAGCTGAGAACATGACAGTAATCTTTTTAGTGGTTGCTGAACTATCCTGCAGAAATGGTTTGGGGCCCATAATAAAATCAATAAAACAAAACATTAACACACCCAGGATCTTGTGAGATATCAGAAATTTCACCTATGACATTTCATACAAGAATAATGAACAACCAAGGTTTCAGATATTTTGATTTTTGATGAAATTGTAATTCTATTTAATGTGGTCCTGTGAGTGGCATTTTGGAATGTTGTATGTGCCAAGGTGCCTCAGCCTGTGCATTGCCAGTTCCTGATTTATTCTATATCCTTACCTCTCACTGGACACAAGAAGGCAGCTTTAAAGTGGGGCATCACTGGGACAAGGCTGTTGGACTACTATGTTCCTGTTCTGCAATCATATGCAAGTATTTCTTGAGAGGAAGGAATTATAGCTTTGTTCAAGTGAACATTCTTTGCTTGCATCAAGTTCATCATCCTATTCTGCCTTTCCCTCTTCGTATACTTTTATGAGGTTCCTGATGTTATCAAACCTTGCCTTGTGTTTTTCCACTGCTTTTTTATTTTTTCACCAAAAAATCATAATAATCTGTCAAAGAAAAAAAAACAACTGCCCAATTCTTTTGTTTTCTGGCATTAAGAGCTGCCTTTCTGGAAGCCTCCTGGGGAAGTGCTAAGAAATGCATTTCCAGGAAATGTGTGGTATCTTTCCAAGCAGAACCTCACTGACTCATTTTGCCTAAAAATGAAGTCTCCTTGGAGTCTGGTTTGACACCTGGGGATATCATGAACTCACCAGGGTAATTTTCTTGGCAACAATACAGACATAGTTTCTATTCTCTGTGTGTGTTTAACTTTACAGCTTAGTTTACAGTCCTAGTGTTTCTTGGTGGTACTTTCCCATCAAAGTACTAATCAAGTCCAATCCTTCTTAGTGTTTTTAAGATCAACCAAGATCCACTACTATTTCTTTCTCAGATGTGAGGGGGAATATTATAGAAAAGAAGGGCATTCTATGTAGTCATAAATAATTTTCCTTTTGTGGTTATTCAATATCTTTGTTCTTATTTAAAGAAAAAAATAGGGTATTTATTAACTGGCATATGGAATAATTATGGATTTACCCCTTTAGAAATCTTTGTACTGTGACACACTTGCTAATCCTTTCATGTGATGTAATTTGGTAATGTGGATACCAAATATTGAAATATTGTGCGTTGTATAGATTTTTTAAAAAAATAGCTTTTAAAATTAATTTAGTTTAATGCTTTATGATTTCAATCATTCAAATCTTATCAAAGCATAAAAACATAAATCATCAAATACAATAACCAAATGTATGTTTGATAAAATGTATCAAATGTTTATAATAATCACAAATCACAAAAAATGCTGTCGTCTATCCCAGGCATATCCTAAAACTAATTCTTTGGTCACCAAATGCTCTCTGAAAAAGTCAAGTTTTTAAAAGCTTTTCGAATGTCAGGAGTGAGGGCAGAGATCTTAATTGGTGGGAGGGCATTTTACTGGATGGGAGCCCTGGCAGAGAATGCTTGGTTCTCGGTCCCCTCCTCCCTCACCTTCTAGAGACTCTGCCAGCATTCCTCAAATAAGCAGATTCTATCTGGAGTAAGTCATCTCATATAGAATCTATAGAATCTTCATGACCTATTATAATCATCTCCAATATTTCAAATTGCACCTGGAAACATACTGGCAGCCAGTGTAGTTCCTGCAGTATTGGTGTAACACAACAGTATTGGGAAGTTCCTATTAGTACACAGGTCAATGAAGCTTCTGGGCAGTCCCATCTACAGCCAATTGCAATAGTCCAACATAAGGTAAGGGGCATGAGTGACTATTGCCAGTGCCTCTTGTTCCAAAAAGAGGCAAAGCTGGGACCATTACAGCCTCTCCTGGCCATAGCTAAAGTCTAAGAAAACTCATGGATTCTGAACCATCTCTTTCTGGGAAAGCACAACTCTGTTTAAAACTTAGTATGGTCTCAGATGCAGTCTGCTCCTGAATCAGCAGCCACTTTGTCTTCCTGGAGTTGAGTTCTAACCTGTTTTTCTCCATCCAGATCCAATCCTTCCTCCCACATCCAGATTGAGACCACTCACTCAGAAGGAGTAAAATCACTGCAGAATGATTTTCCCAATTCCCACTCTTGCAGGCAGTCCAGAAGGATACCATGTTTGATGGTCTCAAGGGCTGCTGGAAGATTCAGCAGGACTATTGCAGTCACACTCCCCCTGTCAAATGTCTGCCACTGGATGTTGACAAGAATGATGAATGTGGTTTTTATCCCATGTCTGGATTGGAAGCCAGACTGAAAAGGGTTCTTTTTCTTCCAGAGCCCTCTTGGTTTCAGCTGTCATCAGATATCAGTAAGAAGGGAAAATTGGAAGCTGGACAATATCTATACAGTATTACTAGATCCAAGCTTGGCTCCTTAAGAAGGGGAGGCACCACTTCTTCAAGAACATTGGCATCTTTCTTTGTACAATGATGCATTAATGACATTAGGCTCAGCCTCCTGTCTTCTCCCTGGTAGTTCAGGTCAGATGAGGCAGGGTTCCAGCTCACAGGTAGCAGAACTGATTTTATCAAGGACTTTGTCTACTTCCTTAGGATCATTAGGTTCAGATTATTCTCATTTAACATCACAAGATGTCATCCTCAGCATCTCTTTGGATCTGAACGATTGGCTTCTAATTCCAAGCAAATATGCACAATTATCTGCACAATGCTCGGCATACATATCACAACAGCCCACCAAGTGTTCTTGTGGCCCATCCTTCCCTAAAAGTAAGTCATTTAAAAAAAAAAAGCTGCAAGCTATCACTCTGCAGGTTCAATAAGGCCAAAGAAGTAAGTCCATTTCCCTACTTTTACCTCCATGGTATAGGCCCAAAATTTGTGTATACCCACATTCAATAAAATTCACTCTTCCTCTTCTACTAGCGTCACTTCTGATGTTTCCTCTCCCAGAGCTCCTCACAGAACCAAGAAGTCCCCAGGACTGGCACAGAAGGAGAGGCTGCACAGGAAAGATCCTATCAGTGCTTTCCTTGCCTCCATGCCTCAGAGGATGGCAAGATTTACAACAGAACTATCTTTCAGTTTACTGGGAAATTCCCTAAACAGATTGTCAGACATCTTGCATAGACCGTTCAAATTGGCCTTACATCCCTGGAGAAATTAATGGTGATAGTCACCCCCATGGTCACAAGAAAGTGATCTGCCCCTGACAAAGGAGTAGTTCTCATATCCTCCACCATCAGATCATCTCTTAACTGCTCAAATCATAGACAAGATCTAGCATATGCCCTTCCCCTGAGCCTATAATGACTTGACTTGTGATAAGCCCATGGTTGTCATGGTGCCCATGAAATCCCAAGCCATCTCTAATCCCCTCCACCCTCACCCCCAGAAACAGCAGATTAAAATCACCTAGTACAATCAGCCTAGATGACTCAAGCACCAACTCAAAATGAGAAGCTTGGGCGCAGATGCCACTGTGCAACTAGGAGGCTGGTACAATAGAAGCATCCTTAGGTTATCCCTTTGGCACAACTGCATATAAAGGGCTTCACATTCAGTCATCTGTGGAACAAACTACTAGTAACCATTAGGATCTCTCAATGGACAAGCACTACTCCTTTCCTCTACCTTGGGGTCAAGGCTGGTGCAGTACCTGAAACTCAGGTAGATAAACATTGGTTAAGAGCACCCACCCATCCTTGCCCACCCAGCTTTCAATAGTGCCAGTTTCTTACAGATTGCTTTCCATAAACAAATTAAAAGCAAAACATGACAAGAACTTGCCTGGATAATTATTTTTTTGCATGTACGAAGCAGGATATGGAACGGCTCTGTGTCCTCGAAGAGCTGAATAGTGTTCACAGCCATGATGAGAATGTGGAGCAGGCAGAGAAAAACTCCCTGTGTATGGATAATTGGAAGTTCCTGCTGCACAGACAGCATCAGGATTGGAAATCAACCAACCACCCACTATGGAAATATTGAGAAGAAAAAAAAGGCTGAAGTAGGGAAACAACAAGAGGAAAAAAACTCTCTCTCTTTGTTTTAGTCTGTCATGCAAGCATATACTCAAAAAACATAGGATAACTAAATAATCTTTTATTCTCAAAGGAAAAGGACAGAAATAAGAACCATCTAATCTAAGCCCTTTTTACTGGAGGGTTGTCCTCCTTGTGCAATTAGGCACAGCAGTGAAGTTCATGGTTTGATATACTGTAAACAGGTCAGGATCATAAAATAGATATATTTGTATACAATATTGGTGTAATCTATATTAAAATTGATAACATAAGTTGACAGCCTGGAGTACATTATATACTCTGAGTATATTATTAACAAACCTAAATGAGAACTGGTGCCTTTGGTAGCTATTGAATTATCAAAATTAGCAAGGAGAACCCCCCCCCCCCCGCCCTCAGGCACAGCTGCCAGTATTTTACATTCCCCTCAAGTACTTGAGGGTTTAACATGTTTTTTACAATAACCACATAATAATTATTTATAAATGGTTGCTCGACTACTGTAAATTAGAAGTTCTAAAGTAAATGTCACATTTTTATTATCAGTAAAATTACTGTTGGTGGTTCAGTTAATTAGATGTAGATATGGTGTTCAAAATGCTATTTTGATTCATATGATGTGGCTCCCTTCTGTAGAGAAGTTTTTTCACAAGTTAATTATATTCTGGAAGACTCAGTGGTTTTGTAGACCTTCTCATTCCACTGTGTAACATACCAACAACTTGGACTTTAGCAGAAGGAAATGGACTTCTACGATAGCAAAAACATTGATACTAGAAGGCTGGAAGGGTATCCATTCTCTGTCAGCAGTACAGTTATGTATTTCAACTCTCTTTCTATATGTTGACCAAGCATTTTAGAATCAGGGGCTCCAACTGGAGGACTATTAGACAGTTGGAATCCATAATGTATATGTTTAATTTCCCTTTTTTTTCCTACTGCTAAATAGGCTAATTTAAATGTTAATTTAATTGTGTAACATGGTATGCAGTATGTAAAATTAGCTTTGATTAGTATGTGAAAGATGTACGTTTTGAGCTTTTTTCTTTTTTAATGTAAAACATATTTTTTAAAAAGAACATCTCATCAACTATGAATGATTTATTATGCAATAATCATATAACTCAATTCTTTCAGGAAGAACTGTCAATTTTTTCATAAGAACTGTCATCACTATCAAATTCAATGAAAGGAAAAGAAAGTCAGCTTTTGAGCAACTACTAACTGCTGGAATGTCAATAGCAGCCAGGTCAACTTTACACTAGGATTAAAATGGATTAATTGCACTTCATGTATGCATTTAATTGCACTTCATGAGAAGGAAAGAAAAGGAAGGGTTGGTTTGATGCTCCTCTTAGACAAAAAAAATTATATTTCATGATGAAAGGTCGTCTCACACAACTTTCTCAAAGGGGTTCTTTCAATCTAGTTCCATTTAGTTCTAAACTAAAACAGGGGCTCCAACTGGAGGACTAAACTAAAACAATCTCCTTCTATGTAACCTTTGTTGATTATTGTATGGTTATGTGACATCAGCTTGATGTCAACTCAGTGATCACATGGACAGATTCTTCTCCATGATGGGGAAATCCTTAACCTATGTAAGGATTCAGATTTAGACAAATATATTTTCTTTCTAAATCTGATTTGTTTCTGAACATAGATAGATGCCATTGATAAGCACAGTATGTTATCCACACGAAGACATAGTCTAATTTATAATACCAGGAAATAGATTGGGGAGGATAATGTAGTCTCTTTAGGTACTATTATGCCTGCAGAGGTATCCTTGGTGCCTACCAGACTCCCTGCCTGACCATTTTTAAGATTATTTAAATTTACACAAAATTAAATAGCATCACCATTATTTCCAATAATGTTCCTGGGTTGCCACAAGCATTTTGATACAAATAAGTCAGACACAATTTAACAATTAATTTTAAATGCACCCAGACACCAACAATTTTGAGGATTACAGAAACCATACTTAGATTCAGTTTAGGCAAGGTGCAGTCAATCTCCTTGTCTTCAACCTTCTGGAAAATGAAAGATTGCTAAGGAATTACTGTGAAATATTTGGCTAAGCTAGTTCTCCAACAGATGTCTATGTAGTTGAGATGTCCCATTATTACTATATCTCTCCTCCTTGAGAGTTCTTTAATCAGGTCCAGGAGGAAATTATCCAGATAGTCTTCCTGGCTTGGTGGTGTATATCACACTTGCACAATAATGTCTTTGTTATTTCTAGTGGAATGAGTCCCTGAATATATTGTCTCTACAAATGTTTCTGTCCTTCCTTAGTATTTCCTGTTTGAATTTTTTCCCCCATAATGTCTCTTATCTGTTCCCATACTTTCAGGTTCTCTTTCAGGTTTGCCTCCACATACATTTTAAATATACTGAATCTCTTCCTTACATTGATCTTATATTCTGGCTGCATGTCCTCCAGGTCACATTTTGTTGGCACACCTATTCTCTTAAAATTAAACCCATCTATTTGACACCAATAATCCACAGAAAGTTCCAAAATCTGCATCTGGAAGTGTTCGGGCTGATTAGTTTGCTCTTTTCCCATGTCTGTTTTCTATTATGTGGTCAGTTTGATTCCAGTGTTGTTTATCCAGTCATGTCCAGGTATAGAGTTTGTGTTTATGTTGCTTGAAGCAGGTGTTAACAATCAACACATTCTCTTTGCGAAACCCTTTTAACCTATTTCCAGTACTGTATTGTGTTTACACAGTCCCAGTCTTCATGTAATTCCATTTCTCCAATATCTGCATTCCAGACACTCATTAGTCGTACTATGTCGGGGGGGGGGGTTACATATTCCTTTTGTAATTAGGGGTTTTTTTCTAATAAGGCAATTACCAATGTGATATATAGTGTACAGGCCTGGATTTACAAGGACCTCTGGGAAGCAACTCAATTAAGCACTTGAAAGCTATCTATATCAGCCCTGCAGTCTTTGGGTTTCTCCAGAGCTAAAGAGGTTGTAAGAGAGTATGTAATGGACATCAACTCACAGAGAGATAATATTAACAGCTCCTTGTGTTTTGAGAAATGAAACCTAAGCAACGCTTTCACGCTGGCTAAATATCTGTATCACCTTGATTTTGCAAAATATCATAGAGGTTTCATCTTTGCTCATTTTAACACACTGCCTTCAGGAAGATATCAATACATTCTCTTTGCAAAGAGGCTTTGTACCTGTCATTTGGGAGCAGTTGAAACTGGGGTCATGACTGATATATTGCTAATTTTGCCATTAAATTTATCACTTAAATTTCATTCCAATTTTAAGTAGATTCCTTGGCAAATTAGACAAATATCTCATTTCTAATTGCAGAACATAATGGTTATGTTACCTCTAACATTGTCATATTCTGTTTTACAGCTTGTGTTTTATGAGAAAATATATGGTGAAACTTGGTAATTTTACTCAATCCAGATTACAAATCAAGTGTTATAAATTGATTGGGGGATGGGGTTATGCAGGTTTTTTGTTTTGTTTTCATTTTCTGGTCATGGACTGCACTAAAAAAACTACTATGTCCTTTATAGAGTTTGTATTATTTGCAATTCACCATAGAATTCTGTAAGGACTTCCACTACTGCATCTGTAGTAGTGTAATGGTATGTGGGAGTGACCTTGGGAGACAGGAGGAAGAGCCACAGCCTAGACAATGGACTGATAAACAAAATTTGAGCCCAGAGGAGGAGGGGTGGCAAAAGCATCTCAGAAGGGACCCTCCCTAATTTTTGGGAGAGTAAAAATGAGGGACAGGATGGGTACTTTCAGACTTGCAAGGTTCTGTTAATGTAACCTTACCATAAAGGTAGAGCTAGTACTCCTGGGTGTTGTTCTTGTCTGGACTACCTCACAAGGCTGACAAGTAGGGGCATATACTTATACAGTATGACTTTGATGTTTACTGGATATCCATTAATTCTAACAAATATTTATTAATTTATAATCAAGCACATATTTAGCCAAATCTCTTTTGAGTATCATTGTCTCTCCTTTCCTTGGTATAGTGCCATGCCCTGAAAAATATATCATATAATATCTGTATTAAAATGGCCCATCCCAGTTCACCTACATTCACTTACTTCTAAAGATCCAATTTAGAATGCTTCATTTCCACTTTGACAATTTCAAGTTTTCCTTAGTTCAAACTTCTTGCATTCCATATTCCAATTGTATACATCCGTGTAAAATAAGGAATTTATTTTCCAACACTGGCAGCATCAGTGACCAAGCTTCCTTGAGACTTTGGTCTGTCTATTTTATCACTTCATAATCTATTCATAAAAATTAAGAATTAAATGTTCTTCCCCCAGTAACTAAAGGAGTGCCTCTGACCTTGTGTGTTATCTAGTACTCAGACTTGTCCAAAAGTTTCAGCCATGTCCATAGTTTTATTGGTAACGATGCTGAAGTTGTTTGCCATTTGCCTTCTCCTGGGTTGGAGTTTGGAAATTCTTCTAGGTGGGTTGGCTTTCCTTATCCCTACAGAGCCCTATACCTGTTGTGAGTCAATCTTTGCTTCACCTCTCTCCTTTTGATTTTACTAGCAAGGATGACCCTTCCAGGAGTGTATTACATCACTATCAGGATCATTTAAATGATTGAGTCCTAAATTAATTTAATTAATTAAATTAGATTAATGCTGCACATTAAATCAGCAATCCCTTGGAAGGGCACTGAAAGTTGATATACAGTAATGCTATTTCTATGTATACAAAGAATGCTCACTTTTTTTTAGTAGAAAAACTGACCCATAACCACTTCTATATTACTCAGTGTGTAAAAGAGAGTACAGTATCTTAACAGGTGACAGCATCTGGAAGACCTCATTTAGGCCCAAAAGGGTGAGGCTTGAATGGGAAACTACCAAGAAATACTAGAGCTATATCAGACAATGATACATTACTCTCATAGTATTGCCAAGAAAACTGCATGGACCGATCACAAAGTTATCAGAAGTTGAGTTAGATTCAAAGGAAACCTTACCTTTTAACAGTGAGTAAGAATAATTGAACTTTGTATAACAGAAATTGAACATTTCTGCTTTTCAGAAATACTTGTTATTGCTATACAGTATTCCCTGTAACTGCATTATTGGTACTGAACTGGTGTAAATTTTGTAATTATCTTTGAGTAAAAGTCAATATTGACAATTACAACTGCTTTCTTTTTATATAGTAATTAAGCATCTATACTGCACACGTATAATACTTCAAAAGGCATTTTAAAGAAGAACAAGGGTTTCCCATAGAGATTTGTGTGCCTAGTCACTTCATAACTGGAAACTGGTGGTATCTAGCCAAATACTGAGCAGACAAACACCAACTAGATGCTTTGGTCAGCGACTTTAAACAGTCACAATTCCTAAAAATAAAAATGATGGGGTGGTGTAATCCAATGCGTTAAGCCTAACTTGCCCAGAAAAAAAGATAAATATGAGGTGATGTGGGAGAAGACATAAAAGAAGGACATAAAAGGAGAAGCAATGAGGCATTTGTCTTCTCTAAATAGGTGTTTTACTGTTGGCCATGATCATCATGGCAGCACTTTGGACACAGGCAAGGTCATCATGGCAGTAATGTTGTAAGAATATTCATAATAACATGCCTACTAGTTCTAAAATTTGCCCTCCCTGTGAAATAAGATGATACCCAGAATACTATGCCAATGGGGAGAAAACAAGTGGTAATAAGGCCATCAGAGTAAAACCCTAATCACAGCTGCTGGAAATGGGGGGGAAAAACATACTTTTGTTTCCTACTACTGCCATTATACTTTTTAATCTGTGAACCATCCAGTACTGACTACTGACAGATGTTGCAGTAGATGGTCACTGGTAACCTTATATTATCAATTTAGAACAATCAAATCATATTATAAAACTTACAGTGAGAATATGTCATGTGCTGACTTTCAGAGACAATATCTGGAGCATCCTTGGAGTGGTTTCTGAGGGATAATGAGATTAAAATTACATTGATTCTGATAAACTTCTTCTTACACTGATCTTTCTTTATTCAGTCATGAAGTTCATGGACTGTGGGCTATTTACTATTTTTCAGTCTAATCAACTTCACAAAGCTGTCTTAAACTCCTTGGAATTAAACTCCCTCAAAGAATCATTATGATCCCTAGTCACAGTGCATATTACATTAGTGTTTATTATACTACTAATGCAGATTATGAAGCTAAGAATGAAGAACAGTAGCCTAGCTGGTATCCCTATATCACCAACAAGTTTCAAACATTTGATGAAGAACTGAGCTTACCTTTCTTTTGCATCCAGAAATGCCTTGGCAAAAGGGTTGTATTTGATTTTGAGAGCTGTTATCTTGAGTTCCAAAAAAAGAAGAAGGATTCTGTTAAAAAGTCTCTTGAAGGTGACCATTGATCATTTTCCCACATAAGGTTCAATAAGGTTTTAACTTAGCCACAGACAATTCACATTCAAATATATTACACCATGAAGTTACACAAAGGCAAGGCACAAAATGTGAAAGATAGAAAGTTTTCTTCACACCATGTGTAATTTAATACATCTCTGCGATTTATTAAACCATGTATGGTGTGGACAGGAAGACATTTTTCTATCTTTCATGGAACCTAAAAGAAAGATTTAAAACGGTTCATAGTTGAACAGTAGAATTTACTGTTATCAGATGTGAACATTAATTTGGACAGCTTTAAAAGAATATTAAACAAACTGATGGAGGAAAAGGCTATCAATCCCTATTAATCATAATGATTTTATATTGCCGTCCACTATCAGAAGCAACATACTGAGGAACACCACTTGGTGGAGGTTATTGCACACGTTCCGCTTGCTAGCTTGCTATGGGCATCCAACTATCTACTGTGGCAACATAATATTGAACTAGATTGGCCTAGCCAATTGCTCTTTCTTAACCAGAAACACTGACTTTGCAGCAGGAAGAAAATGACTTTTTGATCCAGCACAACTACTTCTGGTGTCCTATGAATGCCTTTTCCATGGCTATTGAATAGCAGGCATGCAAGATACACATCCATGCTGATGAAATAAGTTATTTGCCTTAAAGGAGGGAAGTGGATCACAAGTTTACCTATGCTCAGCTGGAGGCTTTAAAGTGATTCCCACAACTAATAGACAAATTGCTTTTATATGATAGCCACTTACCTCTTCATTCTGGTAGGCAGTCACAGCAATAAATTGAGTTTCAGGAAAAGAACAATTCATTACCATCCTGTGTGGGCCTCCTACTCGAACAATATGAACTTGAGGCTCATATTTATGTAGGGAATTCAACATAATCTAGGATGAGAAAAAGGGAGAGAAATTAATCAAAGAGATAATACATTGTATTCTACAAAAACTGGTGGCATATGGAAGTTACTACACTAAGGTGAAGTCCTGGCTTTAATGCAAGATGAGACCCTTGGTGATCAAATGACTTTGTGACCCAGGTGTTGCAGTTACACAAAATCTCAATATACCCCCACTGTTTCCAAGATTGGGGAACTTCCATTTTGAGACTTGTTGCTATTTATGGAGTTGACAAGCATTCCTTCTGCATCAGCACCATCCTCAAAAAGGGGGGAGAGGGAAACTAAGTAGCTAATAATTGGTTTATTGATAATGAAAAATGATCAGTTTCATCTCTTTTCACTTCACCTAGACTACTGTATGTGCACAAACAGCTGCAAGGAAGGGAAGACAGAGAATAGATCTGCAAACAGTAACAGTAGCCTGAGTCAGGTTTGAATACTGTACATTTTATATTAGAATTAGAAGGGTTGAGAGATGGAAACCAGGTTGACTAGAGATGGTCTATGACCAATAAGGAAGTTTTCAGATTAGGGTTTTAATGCATGATCGCCCTGTCTTATTCTCAGGATTTTATGAAGGCTTCAGAGATCAACATCCTTCAGTTGTAATTCTCCTGCCTTTTCAAGCCACTTCTTCCACCCTTTTTTGTCCCTAGAGAAAACCTGTTAAGAAAGAAAAGAAGAATAGCAGGTGCCTTTTGAATGGTAGAGTAACTGTCCCTCCATTTGAATGCATCATTAAAACAATGAGATCTTGCATTTCATTAATTTCATTGAATTTAGTCATTCATGAAGCAATGAGATTTAATAGCTTCTTTTTTTCAGATCATGAATCTGGTCAGTACAAAAAGATAGTTCAGTTCCTGTAGAGATTTTTAGGCTTCCGAAAGCAGAAACAGTATGCATATGAACTGAAAAAATGGACGTATTATGGTCACAATGACTCCCTATTCCTTTGCTGGGTACCTTACATGTTAACAACTCAGGTGGGTGGTTGAAGATGTTTCTACAATGTGAACTAATAGTTAAGCAATAATTAGAGGTCTCTTGAATGTTCTGAACAGAAAGGACCTTAAAACATAGGAAAGATACATATTGTTTTTATGGAAAAAATACAGTTTTCCAGTCTGGGAAAGAAACAGAAATCTAGGAGCTATCTGAATGCTTTTTTTTTTCTTTGTGCTGCAGCATCTTTCTCTGAAAATCTGTATTAAACAATTGCTGCATATAAAAACCAAAGTTCCTACTGTCCATGTTTTCCCAGTTTTCTTCTTCATGTAAATTCTGGAAGACCCCAGACAAGTATAGAAATGGCCACAAACAAGCCAGAATAGATGTAAATCATATGCAAAGCTGGAAGTTCATTCTTTGCTTGCTAATGGATTTGCTTTCAGATTTATTTCTGTGTTCCAAAATAAATCAAAGAAAATGTTCATCACTGTAGACCTAGATGCATATTAAACAAACAAGCCAACAAAGCCAACTTTCCTCTTTGCATTTTTAAGGGCCTTGGGAGAGAATGCCACTTATTTTCTCGTACAGGTACATACTTTGTATTATTATTCCAAAGGCCAAGGATGATTCAATAGAATATTGATAATTATCATGAGGCAAAAGCAAGCACAGTAATTATTTCATTTAGACGAAGCCTTTTATTTGAGTACCTGACTATTGCCAACATCCCACTTATGCACCAAACGGCATAGGAGAGAAAACAAAACCTCAATACCCCCAATCATTTTCCCCCTTCTCTGAAGCCCTATGTAAAAACTCAGCATACAAGGCACACTATGGAGGTAAAAATCCCTGATGGTTAAACCACAGCACACTCTGTCTCTCTTGACATCAAGGAGTCCATTAAAATCTGAAAGCTCCAATTAAAGCCTGTTTATTCCTGTTTACATTTGGACTCCATGGAATAATTGGCATCTGTGGGTGAAGAGGCCTCTAAGGGCCCTTCTAATTGCATAAATGCACCCTTGATCATTCTTGATTGGTAGAAGGCAATGACTGAAGCCAAGAGGCTTACAGAAAACATGGTGCCATACCTGCCCATTGCCATTCAGCTTATTGGTAAGTTTCACTTTGCTAAAAGATACTGTGGCCTTCATCCAGTGTGCTCCAAAGTTGGGTGAGTCCGGATGGATATAGACACAGCTGTGGTTCGATGGCTCTGGCTTTCCAGCAGGAACCCATTCTCCATTCACATACTTCCAGCGATGGCTGTCAGTTGGAGCAAAATCCAGCAGAAAAGAATACATGGCATTTGGATCCAACCCTGAAACGCTGATCTTTAAAACTGGAAACATCCGCCTGTATGAGAAACAATTATGTGGGAAATGAGGGGTTTTAAAAAAAAAAAAAGAAGGGAATAACTAGCTTTAATTACTTGTTTTCTAAATCAACATATTAATGGAGCTGCTTAGTGCCACAAGATCTTTTCACTGAGGTAGGCAGGTAACACTCATTCCTCTTTTGTTTTGCACAGATGATGCTATGAAGTATCATGTCTTGCAATCAAAAAGGCATGTTCTGTTCCTAAAGCAATTGACTAGGGAGCGTAGACATCACAACTATTTGGCTCATTATTCAACAGTCTCTCCAAAGAAAACTACATTGAACGATTTGCTACATAATGATGATTGTTCTGAAGACCGGGTGTGTTTTTGTAATGCATTTAATTCCTGCAAACTATTTGTCAAAAGAGGAAGAGGATAATCCATACTGAAGCACTGAAAGGCTAACTGTTTATTTTCAGGGAGGATGTGAACAATCTTTTCATAGCTTTCTCCAAACAGTGCTTTCTGGAGAGCAGGAAGAGAGGGCAACTTTAACCATATTCAGAATATTTAACTAGAGATGTTAACATTTTGGAAAAGGAAAAGTACACACATTTATTTGTTTATAGTCTGCTCATGCCCCAAAATGTGGCACTCAGGGCAAGTAAAATGTTAATTTAAATTAAATTTAAATTTTAAAAGTACATAACATAAAATGAAGAGTGAAATCATTAAGAGAGAATAATAACTCAAGAAAATATTAGGATCAGCATAAAAATATAGAATGCTATTCTACCTGCCTCAAGAATGGGACCCCTGTGACTTATCTTGATGTTGAAATACTACAGCTCCCAGCCTTCGTCACATTTAGCCATGGTGACTAAAGTTGATGGGAATTGTAATCCAACAATATATGGAAGGTTAAAGAATTATGTTTTTCATACTGATTTGTGTTTATTCACACATGCACACATGGACCATTTTTCAAGACCCATTCAGACTATTGTTGATCTTAACTTATTTCACTTTGCAACTACATTCCCAATTATACAGCCTGCTTCCCATTCAAACCTCCCTATAACTTCATGATTTCTAAAGAAAAAATCTTCTTCTTCTTCTTCTTCTTCTTCTTCTTCTTCTTCTTCTTCTTCTTCTTCTTCTTCTTCTTCTTCTTCTTCTTCTTCTTCTTCTTCTTCCTCTTCTTCTTCATTATTATTATTATCATTATTATTACTAATCTACAATTAGATTCACAAAGACTGGTGAAAACGTAATAATTTAAGTCCTGACCAAGGACCTAAGAATTATTAAGGTAGCATCTGAGAATATAGGCAGTTCCAAGTAGTGTATTTTTTTGTAAAATTAGGGTGTTGAAGTCCAATAAATTCAAAATTTCCAAATATTCAGGGAGTCCTTTAGGTATTGCTCCAAGGGCTCCAATCATGATTGGTATAACAGTGGATTTCTTTTTCCACAGGTGTTCAGATTCAATCTGCAGGTCCCAATATTTCATAATTTTTCAGATTGCTTTTCCTCAATCCTAGCATCACCCAGTATACCAACATCAATGAACCAGACTTTCTTCTTTTCAGTGACTGTTATATCAGGCATGCTATGAACAAGACGCCTGTCTGTTTGGATTTTAAAGTCCCATAAGATCTTAACCCACTCATTTTCCAAAATCTTCCCAACTTGATGGTTCCAGTGGTTCTTGCTACATTCAAATCCAAACCTCTGGCAAAGTTTCCAATGAATAATTTTGGCAACTCAGTCATGACACTGCTTATAGACAGACAGACAGAAACTTTATTTTGGTCATTGACCAATAAAAATACATTCTATAAAACAAACAAAACAAAATTATCCCCTAACATCAATAACTGTTAGCAACCATTTGTGGGTGAAGCTTTTAAAGAATTTTGCTACTTTTAGAGAGAGATATTTATCTTGCTTGTTTAACAGAGAGCGTAAATAAAAATTGTTAGAGTGTCCTGGAAATTTAAATAAAATGGGGGTAATCAACTGGTGGTGAATATCCTTGTAGAACTGACAATACAAAAGGACATGGGCTGTGGTTTCTATGGCACCCGTGTCACAGGGGCAGTATCGGGTTTCATATGGGATTTTCCTATACTTCCCTTCCAAACAGCTGTGGGGAGGACATTAAATCAGGCTAGAGATGCGGCTGTCCTGAATTTGGGGACTGTAATATGATATAGATATGAAGCTGGCTTGGGTGCTAAGATTTGGTTTCTAGCAATTATATTGTGAGAAAAGGCAGCAGCTTCTGTTTGGCCTTCTATATCTAAGATCCTTTGTCTTAATGTTGATCTGGCTTGTTCTGACTCTAAGGTTAAAATGGCATCACTGGAGAAACCTTAGACTTAGTTGCTTTTGGATGGCTACTTCCCAAGAGGATTTGAAGCTATCTGCCAATGTTAGATGGGTCACTCCACTGGGGTTGTGATGTAATTTTAACCATTAGATAAAGATATTTATCCAGAGGTTGGATTCAAGTTTGCTGACTCCTGCTTCCCACTGAAGTACAGCATTTGGAACACAGTGGGTAACCTGATGTTTCTTAGAAATTTTGTTTGTATTCTTTCTAAGGTAACTATGCTGTTATATGGTCCTAGTTGAGTCCCATATATCAGTTGTGCTAGGGCTTTAGCTGCAAACAACTTAATTGCAGCAGGGATAAACTGTACTCCTCTGGTAAAATAATCGGTTTGGAGAAAAACTAATGCAGGTTTTTGTGCATTACAGGAAACATACTCCAGGTGGGCATTTCTGCTTCCTGAAGCTTGAAAAACTATCGCTAGATATCTAAATATCTTAACCTGCTCAATGGGCTGCCTACCTAAGTTCCAACTTCTCTGTTTTGGGCATTTAGAAAAAGTAAGTATCTTAGTCTTGGTGTAATTTATCATTAGTTCAGTACAGTAACATGTAAGTGATCTCAGAGCTCTTTCGAGGCCAACAGAAGTTAATGACAGATTTACTGCATCATCTGCATACAGTAATAAATTGACATGTCTTTGGGCTAGTTTTGCGGGACAAAAAGTAGAGCTACTTAGATGAGGGACCAATGAGTTTATATAGTAATTGAATAATACTGGGGCCAATACATATCCCTGTCTATCTCCCCTCCTTATGGGTATTTCCTTTGTGACATATCCTTGATTACTGCACCTGACCTTCAGTCTTGTGTTCTTGTGTATTTTGGTGAGCAGCAGAAGTAGGTGTTTGTCAATTGTGATATTTTTTTAATTTATGCCACAGTTTAGTTCTAGATGCTGTGTCAAAAGCTGACCTAAAGTCAATAAATGCTGCATAAAGGGATTGTCCTGATTTGTGGGTGTACTTTTCTACTAGATGTTGCAGCACCAAAGCATGGTCTAGTGTTAATCAATGTGCTCTAAATTCAGCTTGTTCATCCATCAGAATGTCTTCAGATTCAAGCCAATCAATTAGTTTTTCCTGTAGGTGTTTAGTATACATTTTGCTGATCTGACTTAACATACTGAATGGGTGGTAGTTAGCTGGATCATCTCTCTTGCCCTTCTTATATATTGGTATTATAATAGCCAAGCCCCAGTCCTTTGGTATCATGGCCGACTGGTCTATTGCTGTGAAAAGTTAAGCTAGCATTGGGATCCATCATTCCAAATTATTTTTTACTACTTCATATGTTAGAAAATCTGAACCAGGGGCTTTCCCTGATTTGAACTGTTTAATTATATTTCTGATCTCTGAGCATGAGGGACTGGACTCTGATCTCTGAGCATGGGGGCCAATGGGGAAGAGAGGACACATCCAACTCCAAATCTGTTAAGAAATTGTCCGCTTGACCATATAAGGTGACAAAGTGGCATTCACATATACTGGCTGGTATATATGGTGAAGAGCTATAAATATTGTTAGAAAAAGATGGGGCTACCAACCTACAGAAGATGACAGGATTTTTCAGCTGCTATCAAGCATTGCCAGGATACCCTCATAGCATTCCTTTTTTTTTTTTTTTGGACAAATTAACTCTTTATACTGTTTTTTCAATGTCACTAACTCAGAAATTGAACAAGAACCAGGATTCTCTTTATATAAATTAAAATGGCAATTTAGAGAATTCCAGGCTTCACAGCATTTGTGGCTGAACCAAGTATGACATGTTCTTGGATCATGCTTAATTGTAACAGATTGAGGGGCTGTTAACAATGATTGAAATAGTTTGGTTAAGTTATTAAAATTAGCCAATACAATATCATCTAACTTACCCTCCACTATTGCTGAGCAAAGAGACTTGGCTGGTTTGCTTCTAACAAAGTTAGTGATTATTGCTGCTTGCTGGGATGTCCATTTAGCATGAGTGGGACAAAGGTCATCAGCCACTGTTGCAATGTGGCAAGAAGGTAAGAACAACTTATCAAAGATTTTCAGGTAGAGTAACAGGAGTAACAATGCTTATAGTTATTATATTGTTGGTTGCACAGTCAGCCAGATGTTTAGACTGGATTTGGCATTTTTATCCACCTATTGAGTCCTTCCCAAGGACCTAGGATAGGCAGATGTTGTTGTTTGGTGGTGGTAAAGGTATTGTTACAGGATGTAAGCTGTTCCAAGTAAAGCTGCCTTTTGTAATTGATTGATGGTGATTTTGTCAATGCCGATGGTCTTCAAGTGGTACTCCAGATGTTTTGGGATTGCATCCAAGGCACCTATTACTATTGGTATTATCTTTGCTTTCTTTTGCCACAGTTGTTCTATTTCTTCTTCTTTGCAGGTCTTTGTATTTTGTGATTTTCTCCAGTTCTTTCTCTTCTATTCTGCTGTCTCCAGGTATTGCAATGTGCACTATCCAGACTTTTTTGTCTTTTTTGACTTTCTTATCAACAGTTGTTAAGTCTGGGGTGTTCCATGGCAGGTGCTTGTCTGTCTGAATTCTAAAGTCCCAGAGCACTTTAGCTTCTTCATTTTCTATTACTTTGTCTGTTCTGTGGTCCCACCAGTTCTTGCTTACAGGCAAATGGTATTTCTTGCAGATATACCAATGCACCATTGTTGCTACTGTGTCATGCCGTTATTTGTAGTCAGTCTGTGCAATCTTCTTGCAGCAGCTGACTAAGTGGTCCACTCTTTCTTCACCTTCTTTGCAGAGGCAGCATATCTTGTCTGTTGTTGTCTTCTCAATTCTGGCTTTGTATGCATTTGTTCTTAAGGCTTGGTCTTGTGCAGCCAGAATTAGCCCCTCTGTCTCTTTCTTCAACTTTCCTGCTCTTAGCCATTGCCAGGTCTTGTCTCTTTTCTATTTTTCATTTGGTCTTTCTTTTAGGCCAGTTTGGTCTCCTCAGTATTCAGTAACCCTTCACAGTATATTAACTTCAGTGCATCTTCTTCACTGTCCTTCAGATAGTCTTCTCATGACCTTTTTTCTTCTTCAACCGTCTGGTGTACTTGCAACATTCAACGCCCACCTATGCTCCTTGGTAAGTAGAGTCTATCAACATTGCTGTGTAGATGAAGAGCATGATTCATTGACATGATTCATTTTTTATTATTATTATTATTATTATTATTATTATTATTATTATTATTATTATTGCATATGAATGATCATCAGCTGCCCAGGGTTGAGAGTCCTGGCCAACTTGGTGTGTAGATGACATATTTGAGTAGTCAATGAGAAAAGGAGAAAATGATAAGGTCATACCTACTGGCTCTACCTTATGAGAGAAAACTCTACATCTTGAAGCTGGTTAACATAGAGAAGAAACAGGCAGAACAAATATGGCCAATGCCATTTCCCTTTCATTGGTCCATTGATTATTCCTATACCAGTAATCTTCAAATAGATTGAGTCACATTGCTTGGTGCTCCATTATTCACTATTTAGGGTTTGGGAAAAACCTAGGAATATTTCTGAATAGGTTGTGTTTAAACTTTTTTTTGTATACATTTACTTAAAGGACTTGTATTTTCCTCTTTACTCCAACTAGAACACTTAAATCATAATTGGGAGCAGGTTTGGGATGAGGACCAGGAAGATCCAGGTTCAAGTCCATCATGAACTATAAAAACTCACTGGTTATCTTTTGTCCAGCTATTCTCTCTAGCTCAATCTATCCCACAGGATTGCGGCTCAGAGGAAAAAATTTGAAGAGAGCTATATATGTTGCCTTTTACTTATAGAGGAAAAATGTGATATACATCTAAAAAATAAATAACAAGTATTCAGCCCCAGAAGATTTGAGATCCTTTAGGCCATTTTCCTTAGCCTCATACTATCTTGTTATAATGAGATTAAATCTTCCATTATATTAGTCAGAGATGGTTGAAATTGTAGTCTAGCACTTCTAAAGAACTCCAAGTTGGGGAAGGCTACTCTAGATAAACATACACATCAAAACTATCTTTCTTGGTTTGATTCAGTTGAGTTGGGTCGGGTTGCTATTACTTTTTAATAATAACATGTAACATTATCGGGACAGTTTCATTGAGTCCAGATGCATTCTACATACATTCTACTGGCTGGAATTCAAGCTCCATTACTGTATTTTCTCTTGATAAAAAAAAATGCTACCTTTTCCAACAGCATTCTTTATAATTCTTGGAAAGACATTGTGATGACGTTTGCTGCTATGCATGGATTAACTTAGTGTTCATAAGGTGATCTTTACATTCTTTTTTGTCAACATGCCAAATCAACAGAAAGCAAAAGTGGTGAATCAGAAAAGAAGCAAACTTACAGAAAGAAAATGTTGAGCAACAGCATAAGCCAAATCAAAGCTACCAACTTTCATATCTGCAGGCTATAAGAACAGCAGGGCTTTGAAGTGAAAGAACATGACTTTTGTACTGCTTGAGCCCCCGACTTCTTTTTACCAATTATATCCTCAATCCTTGCCCAGGCATAATATTTCATAACTCTTTAATCAACTGAACTGTTCTCAGAGGAAGAGATTTATTGGCTGGGGGAAAAATCTGAATGAATTTTCACTTTAAAATTTGTATTAAAGTTTTATCATTTACTTTGGAAGATAAACATCTGATTCTGCTGAAATGCAACTCCCAGCAAACCCAGCAAGCATTTTCCATAATCATAATACAACGAGTTGTAATTTAGCAATTTATAGAAATTCTCAGGCAGACACACATTATTCCTTAAGCTTCCTTTGCAATAAGTGTTATGTTCTTTTTAGCAACCTTTCAGAAACTGTATATAACACATTCTACCCAATTTTCCCCTTAAAATGTGACAAAACAAAAATATAGTCCTTTTCTATATGATCTATCATGCAGTATACTGTCACAGGGTTTTCTAGATGAGCCCCCATTTGTGCATAGCCCTTCTCCATCTCCCAACATATAGATCACAGAAGATCCTCTGAGGAAATGTGATCCTCAACAGAAAAGATTTAAGAATCAGGCTTGGGGATCAGTAAACTGAGGAATCAAACTACAGACAGCACTGAATTTGGTGATTCAGTATTTATGTCTGTTGAAGAAAGATGATCCCTGAGAAACAGAGGGACAGAAGACAATTTTCACTTTCATGCTCTGCTTATGATTGCACACCATGGGAGAGTTTTTCTTATATCCTTAGCCAGAAAAGAATCAAGCCCCCCCCCCCCATTCTGTTATTCCTGAAGCTATATAGGGTGCCCTGGGCTTACTGGTTACATAATAAAAATATACACATTGAATTGGTTGATTGATTATGTGCCATCAAGTCATTTTCAACTCCAGCTGACCACATAGATAGATTTTCTCCATGACGATACACATTGAATAGTATCACATAATTAATATTTGGCCTACACATGATACTAACCACTGGAACTGAGATCTGTAGCTAATGTGTTCTGTCTTATTGTAACTACTGGAAGAGCATAGCTCATGGATGCTTTCAGATAGGTAGCTCCTAGCACCCTCTAGCTTTTCCTCACCAGTGGCTTATGGCATCTTCTAGTCTCATCCATTCATTCTGATGCCAACATAAGAGTAATGAGCACAGGCATTCTATTATTTCAGTGATGACTGGCTCTGTTGAGAAAATGCTTTAAGTCACTAGTGGAAAAATGCACAAAATGGATTGTGAAGTAGTTCCACCTTTTCACCCCAAATAGCTTTTCTGTGGAAAGAAAAGTGATGGAACAAGTAATACGGAAGATAGGGTTAGAAGAGAAGCCAATCAAGGATGAAAGTTTTTCCAGCAGAAATGTCTGCAAGCAGCCCAACAGGACACAATATAATGCTCTTAAGTATGCTTGGACAAAACCATGCACAACTATTTCATTATGTGTAACTTGTGAGAACTCATTATTAACTAATCAGGGCTTTTCATGATATGCATGTGTGTTGAGTATGTTCGGTAAAATCATATTAATTGGTTAATATTATGTCATTTATATATTTATGCTGGTTTTGAATTTCAAGTTAATAATGCTTTAAGTTTTCTTGTGAGTACTGTTACACACTGAGATTGTTAAGCAAGATATACATTAAATAAGAACAAGTGCAAATATGTATTTACCATACACAACACAAATCTGTATGTACAGATATGTACAGGAAATGTATCATGTCTGATGGGGCCCTCTCATAAGAGACTTTTTTCAGAAAAAACTGCACATTTGGCTCAGAAAAAATATGAAGTCTTACTTCTTTTATTGAGATGCCTGCATGGATACATATACTGAATCAGCATCCTTTGGATGCACATAGAGTTGAAGATATTTCACTTGCTTCTAAGCTGTCAGCAGTAGCAGCTCACAACAACCTCTTAATATCTAAAAGGGCTCAGTATTTACACACACAAATATACAAAAAGTATTCAGGATGCAGTCCAACAGCAAGATATCCAAGTCCACTGAAAGGAGTGGAATCATGGTGACCCTATAACTCTGCTGTCATGCAGCTTTTATTTATTTCTACAGGTCTTGTCAAGGAGAACATCTCCAATGAACTGCAGATCAATCTAGAATCACGGCTAGTTTCTGTTCTGTATAGTGAGCACCATCACCATTGCAAAGGAGAAGGTAACACTCACCTGCCGTTCTTCGTGACAATCATCTCATTTGTAACTTCTCTGAACCTCTGCCACAGGGCAGAATCTTCCAAGATAACCTGGAGCTGTTTCTCAGTAGGGTCCCCTTTGTCTCTGCCAGCCAGGAGTTCATTTTCCACCACATTGAGCAGCCTGGAGATGGTGCAATCGCTGTGTTTCTTGCAGCCCAAATCAGTCATGGTGACTCTAATGTCAGAAACTTCTCAGGTTATTTAAAAAAAAGAAAGAGGGAAACCTCGACAATCCCCTCCGAACCTAAACCCAAACCAATTAATTAGCCACAGTGGAACAAAAGTGCTCACCTCAGCCTTTTGCCACAGACTTGTTCTTTCCCCCACTACGTCCCAACACGATGATGACACCTGCATGTTAAGGTTTTAACATGAACACACAACCATTTCCTAATTACCAACTGTCAGGTGGGAGGCAGTCTGATTAGGCAATTGGCTGCCTCTGAAGATGAATCTTCCATTCAATTCGCTAAGCTTTTATCTTTCTGAGGAGGGTCTAATTATTCTGCTCAAGAACTATATTTCCATTAATGAAAATGATTTAATGTCTCAAATGAAACAATGAATGGAAAGCAAATCTGTGCAGATTTGCAAAATCAAACTGAAAAGGGAGACATAACTGGCACTGAAAAGCAAACTGTGGGATATATTAGCCTTTCTTGAAGCAAGTATATTTCCCTGTGTTTCATTATATCATTGTCAACAGAAAACTTCTGTTCCTCTTCAAACTACACTTTTATACTGGAGAACAATTCACATGAGTTTCCTGTTTGCAAGCCAGATTAGCAAATTCTAGGACAGCAATGACCAATCTATGTACTTTGGGGAAAGTAAGGGATATTGCGGACAGTATTCTGATGCAAAGCGCACAGGGTTGTTGTCATAAAGCAGGCTGAAATATTGTTTTTTCCTGGGTTTAGCAAGAATTCCAGCTTGTTGCTGTTGTTTCTAAAAATGTAAAACCTGTTTTAGTGGATTATGCTGCAGTTTTTATTTATTTCCCACCTCAAAATAGTGGGAAATTTACCAGTTTTTGCAAAATTATTCATTTATTTATCCAATGTATACGGCTGCCCACTCACCAAGTGATTCTGGGTCGCTAACAAGAGTTAAAGTTAGTCAGAGGGGAATCTCACTGTGGAGGCAGAAAAAGGTGCTCATGGACCACATGTGGCCTAGAGCATTAGGATTCCTGCCCTGAAATGAAGTGAAGCGGGTGGAGAAGGGATTATTTGTTTTTCCAAAAGTATTCTAATGCTTCTTGTTCACTCCAGCATTCAAAACTGGTAATCAGTTTACTATCTGCTAATAGGCTATCTGCCATTGAATACTGACCACTGAGGAATAACTGCAGAGGAAGGCATTGACTAAATACTCTGCTTCTGGCTGCTCACTGTAGTAGCAAGAATATGAAATAGATGAATCTAATCTAGGAGGTGAATGTGATACACTACTTCAAACCAGTGGGTGTTAAGGAAAAGGAATGGACAGGTCTGTAGAGTCAAGAACCTTTGGTTCACTGACTGGATGCTGTTTGCAAAGTATTTTTATTACCTCATACTTCTGTTCCTAAAACTTCACCCAATCCTCACAAAGGCATTGTGTGGAAATCACTTTCTCCAGGTAAGGGAAATAATTTTGCTGATAAATAAGTAGCAGTACCTAACACTGCTCTGATAATTAGGCCGTGAATTAAACCAATATAAAAAATACTAAGAGAGCCTATGAGTTATGATTTTAATGAGTAGCTGTTTCCTGAAGAGGCATCAAATGCTATTACTAATGGGATTTACTGCTTCTTCATAAGTTTTATGGAGGATAGATTCTGCATCAGTATTGGGGGGGATGGGCGGCATACAAATTTGAAAATAAATAAATAAATAAATTTACCGAACCTAGCTAGAAGTAAATTCTCCTGAGAGTAGCAATAGACACCTATTGATGCTACAGACATAAACATGTAGGTTTCTTGGAACAGTGTGGAAATGGTTTGCTACAGCCTTCTTCCAAGACATTTCCTCAACTTCCTGATCAAGCCTACTGCCTTCATGTTCCTAATGGTTTACCATCCAAGTACTAATCAATAGTAATCCTGCTTAGCTTCTTGAAATCAGCCAAGGCTAGCAAGATGCTGCCACTAGCTGGCCTTTGAGCATTTGTTATTATTAATGGGATGTCTTAAATTAGGATTGTCAGCGTTATACTTAATAGCCTTTAATTTCCAGAGCTCAGTGGATAAGGTATCTCCTAACAACAGAAGGGATCAAAAGTAAGTATTTGGCCCAAGCAAGACTCAAACTTTCCAGACTTTAGAAAAATGAGTGGATTGATACCTCTGTTTCTCTGAAATTTGTGAAAACAGAATTTTCTGTATGCTATTAACAAGTACTTACCTATACATTACTGCTGTACATAAGCCCTGTTGTCTGTGAATCTCAGCCACTAGCAAAAGTTAATTGGCCCTTTTTCTGAACATGTCTGCTAAAGTAATGAAAAGACTAATCTTTTCTAAATCACTTCAAGTCCAATAATTACTGATGGTGTCAAACCTTGATTAAAGAACACCAGCAAACCTGCTGTCTTTTTGTCCTTTGTAATTATGACTCGGCATTGGATGTCATGGCTAGATAGATATTTAGTTTCCCCAGCTTCTGGAACTGAATGTTCAGGGAAGAGAGTCCATTCAAATGGGACAGGAGATGGAAAGAATGAGTTAGCTTCTCATGGATTTCATTTGATCAAGAATTTTCTATTATTATTATAGTCAGTAGAAAAGTCTGTAAGAAAATACAGCTATTAAATATCAGTTAAAGAGGAAAAATATTTTTTTCCTGCTATATGTAAGCCTGTTGGCTTCAAAGAGTTTCAGATTGATTCGTTGATTATTTCTTGGTTCAATTTAAGCACTATTGTGACAAGCACGCTTACTAAAAAGCTGAAGCAAGCAAAACACACTTCAGAAAATGTTTCTCTGCCTCAATCTATAAGACTCCATCTATCAAGTATGTGTTCTAACTGTATGGGTGACAAATAGTTCAACAAATCTAATAGAGAAAGAAAACCTCTGCAAATTATAAAGAATTTCCTGTGAAGATTCAATTTGCCATCTAAACTTAGGCGGTATTATTATTATGCTTAGATCTTATTAGACACATGGATCAGATGACTAAATCAGCATATATCCTAGGTACACACTTCTTGTATTCTCATCCCATTATGATAATCAATAGGTTATAGTGCATTGCGGTAACCAGATGAGTAAGCAAGGTAAAACCTTGTTAGCATTTGGCTGGGAGACTTGCAGGGAATGTCAATGCTCCAGACCAGACTAGGAAATTGAAAAACATCTCAGAATAAGGCAGTGGCAAACCACTTCTGTATGGTCGGCAAATAAATAAATAAATAAATGAAAAATTACATGGCCATGTGTATAAAATCACCAGAAGTTGGGTTTGACTCTCCAGCATTTCATATAAGCCTCACTCACTTTTGCCTAGGATAAACTGAAGCTGGGAGCTTCTACGTGGCCTTTCTTTATTAAAAGTATGACCTAGTAAGAAACCTATTTGTTCAGTGCATGTTCATATAGAGCAATGTTTCTCAACCTTGACAGCTTGGAGATGTCCAGACTTCAACTCCCAGAATTCCCCAGCCAGTTCTGTAGGAACAGAACTGAAGGAGCTTCAGGTTAAATATTTCAGAAAATTTTAAAGAGACACATTTTAGTTATAGGACACAAGTTTTTAAAGATTGTTACTGGCACTTAACAAGTATCTTAATTGAGTATTACGTTTACTAAGTCTCATATAGAAATTAAACTGCTTTCACAGAAATATTATACATTTTTATTTACTGACAACTTTGGATTATAACCGTTTCCAATTATTTTTGTCTAATTTTACATAGCAACAACTTAGATTTGTTTAGTTCACTGTTTAATAATTCCTTTATCTGTACCTATTTTATATGTGATCAAAATTAATAAAGTTGATTTGAAAGAATGTTAAATTATGCAAGTTTTTTTAAAAGGTTTTAACTGAAGCTTTAGTTTACACTATAACAGTATCTATTGTACCCATTTATTTTTTGAACCTAATCAAAATCCAGAGAGCTTCAATAGAAATATTTTCCCACATCATCATCTTCATAAAGAAGGAATTTCAGGATAGTTTCAACTAGTTAGTGTTATGTTTAGATGTCAGTGAAGGACAACATTTTGACTTAATTCATTTCATATTCTAACTCATAAACATGCAAACCAATATGAGGCTGGAGCTGATCTGGTAAACATGCATAATCAGTAAGCAGATTTCTTGACAAGTTCCTCCTTTCTCTAAGGACAAGAGAAGAATGTTCATAAAATATATCACTATTTCCAAGAGACTCTAAAACACTTGTTTACCTCAGTTTTCACAATAGCAAGATTGTATGTTGTTACTTTAAATAAAGCAATAAAGTGTGCACTGATGCAGTACATAATTTTGAACCTGTTTATAATCTGTTCTAGTACTTAGTATTTTTTCCTTGCTGCTATATTCTACAAAATTTCATTTTCTAGCTCCAAATTCAAGAAATAAATTGAAAGCTTCAAAATACATGTTTAAGTTTAAAGAATGTTTCCTAATCTCCATTACAATATATTGTCAACACCAACATGTTCTCAGAAGATACAGCTTCAGTAGCAAGTTTCACCATTCCGAAAATTTTCAGCAACGTTGACTTTATTGAAAACACAATATACACGTGTTGTGAAAACAGTTTTATTACAGAAGACAGAGTGCTGAAAAAGAATTCCTTTCAAAAGATAATTTCTTCTAAGGCAGACAAAACTTCCAGCACACAGAAAAAGTTACAAAAGCCAGTGTACAAAAATGGAATGTTTTTTTCCAAACTGAAGAATCGATAGCTTATTACGAGGGTTCTGCAAAGCACTCAGCAGAGGTACTTTCTTTCTGCCTTTACACAAAGAAAGCTCTTCTCTCTTATTAAAGTAGCTGTGTCTTTTACAAGCCTCATGTGGCTGCTCCAAAACCAGTTCAGCGAAAGACAGATTTTGAAGCTCTGTCTTTGAACTCTGCACAAAATATAAGTGTTTTAGTAGTTTGAAGAGGGGTGCTTCATGTGCACTGTGTACTCTTCAAAAGCATCTCTTTTGAATGCTTTGCATAACTCTACTTATTATGGAAATCCCTGCTAGCATGATTGGGTCACACTGCAGAGGTAGGCACTTCACTTCCCATGCCCCCTCAAAGATATATCTCAAACACATCACATTACGTTTAGTGGTTGAAATACTAGCATATTTGCAATTAAGGCAGAGTTTGTGATAAGAGTACAGTAATAATGCACAAAGATAAGTGATTTAACAACTGACAATATGAAGGGATGGGGTAAAACAGAAAACAATCTTATTCTATGTTTGCAAGAACATAAAGGCTGAACATTGGCTCAGAGACAAAGTTACTGAGAACTTAGGTGATACAACCATATCAAGGTAGCAGTGCCCTGCTCCCTTAATGCATATTTAGCACAGCTTTATATTTCAGGGGAAAGAAATAACTCAAAGATTATTTTATCACAGACATTCAATACCTCTAATAACATTATATTAAACATATTTTAAAATATACCTAATAAGAATTCAGCCAGGTCAAAAATTGGAAGTTACTCAAATCGAATTTAAGGGTTCAATTACTATTGAATATGTACTATAATAATTTAAGAATTAGGCAAGACAGAGCATTTGGGGTTTCTTTGTCTTAAAGTGCAAGATCTTACTATTGGCCTAACAGGTTCACATTCTGTAAGCAAGGACATTATTGCAACTGGTATTTGAGAGAATTCTCTTATTCTCTCCCTAAACTAAACCTACTACTTCAGACAGACATATCGGACAGAAGTTTATTTCTACAAAGACTTAAAAAGCCTAGCAAAATATACTTAAAGGGCTTTCTTCTTCATTTGCTACCACAGCATTCTTAAGCAGTGTTTCCCAATTTGATGATTCCACGAGGACTTCATGCTGATTAGGAAGTTAGGGGATTTCATTTCTACTTGGAGAGCATCAAGTTAGGGAAAGCTAACATGGAGCAGCAAGATATAAAGGCAGAAATTGATAACTGTATGACCCAGTGGGATCCAATCCAATAGCTGGTATGAAATTATGAATTTCTCGATGTGGATATCTGCATTTTCCAGCACTTCTATTACTACCCTTCTGTTACTCAAAGGTAACAGAAATAAATGTAAGATGCAATGCACATCAGAAGCAGCTGTTATGTTAAGTTCAACTCTCTGAAGACATTAATAGAGAAAACGGTAATATGATCTCAGCTGGTATTCAAAAGAAAGGATTTACATAGTTAGGAAATCCTCAAGGAAAAAAAAAAAAAGCAAGCTTCACCAAACCCCTCAAGTTTACACATAATTTCTCACCACTTTATATTCAAGTAACGCTAAAAGCCAAGACAGGAATATATGAAGCTTAGAGTTCTCCTGTCCACCATAACAATTTACCTCTGAAACAAGTAAGGAACTTGTATCTTTTAAAATGTTGTCCCCAATCTTTTTCAGTGCTGCAATAATGCATCAGGAAGAGGCACCATCAAGTGAAATTCTGACTTTCGTATTTTAAGAGTCCTTTTGTGCCACAACAATCTACCATAAGGGAGTTTGCAATTACCACTATCACTAATACCTATACATTGGCTCACTATAAAAACAGGATATTAAATATACACACTTATACATCTATACAATATATTCAAAATTTATAATGTACAGATCTGGGCAGTTGCATATTTAAAGCATTGATAATTTTAAATGCTCCCACAGACAGCAGATATAGGAAAAAATCACATATGGAGCATTTACATATTCAATCCTTAAGACAGAGGCCTTGTACACCTAATTTTAATACATTACTTAAAACTGTCTTCTCTCTATTCATTTATAACCAGTGTATACTCACTATCAGCGAAATACAAAAGAGAGTTACAATAAAAATGAATTCTTCCATGAATGTCAAGCTTGCAGATCTCCAAATATGCTTGCTTGGTAAGGCAGCACGATACAATTAACCTTCCAAGATCTTTAGAGTAAAACAGCCAACAATATTTATCAAAGAAGTTATACTTAGCTAATTAGACAGTTACAAACATTGGTTCCATTGTGTACAAAATTAGAATTAATGTGGGTACTCCTCATTGAAATCCTCATGAATTTCACCAAAGGCAAAATTGTTGATTTTTTTTTTTAAATAAGCATAGTACATCATCAAGATAAACCGATTGCAAATACTCTCAAATAACTCTTAACATGCACACACACTAACTTTCCTTCTTATGAGACAGAACCAAGGAATATGCCAATGCATAAATGGGACAAAAGGAATGCAGCAAAAATTGCCAATATGCCAGTGTCTGCTAGTTTAAATAATCTTAGTATACTGTTCTACTGGGAAACCAGAACATGAAACATAATATGATCCTCTTTAATGAGTTACCACAGTGATAAATAATGCAACAGGAATAAAATATTGAAAGATAAGATGGGAAAAGAGGGCATTCAAAATCTGAGATGTTTGTCTCCCCACTTAGATTATGGTCCACTTTTGTCATATTTGGCCAACATGAAGATGGTGGGAGAGGCACTACAGAGAAGAAGTTAGCTAGCAATAAAGGCAGAAGTCTTGATGTCATTTTATGTCAAGGCAACATGTGTAAAAGGCCATGAATAGAAATGCTTGTAGAAATGGAAGGGTTCTTATCTATTTTTATGGCTCCTACTTTTCTCTGCTAACTACAGATTCTGTTGCTTGTCAGACAATGATTCATGTAACTTAGAGTGAGGAATTATACTTGCTATCCTGTTATGAGACAACAAATTAACTCCACTAAGTTCCCTCATAAAATTTGCAATCATGAATTTTAGAAGATAAAGGACTCAGGACATTTAGAAATGGTCTCTTGATAGCATGAAACTAAAAGAACTTTATGGAGAGCCCCAGAAAATGCACTACATGCTTAGCTAGTGTTTTCCAATACATAACCTGTTCTTTGGACTTTTTAAATCAAACATGTTAATAGAAAGTAGTAAAATCTCATCCCATTTCCTTCAGAATTACCAGAATATCCATGTAACTTCCAAAATAAAATCATTTGAAGAAAAGATTCTTGTGCTACACATTAAGTATTAGTTTTGCCAGTGAAAATGAGGCATAGTTTATCTTGAGATTTTTCATAAAATTCATTATCCTCAGGAGAATAATATTTGGTAGCTTTGTCCTCTGATTCACAAGTTTACTTAACAACTTAATGCTTTGTTCTTAGGCAGGTGTGTGCTGTTTCAAGAGTCATTGGTTGTGCAGGTGTTCTAGTCCTCAGTGTAAGAAGATACCCAACTTGGCCTGCCAAAAAGTAGCAAAAACAAAACTTTCATAGCCATTTTTTCCATTAATTCATCTGATTTATCTTATGAAAGGCAGAAAAGGCTGCTCTTCTAACACGGTGTCTTGCAGTTTCAAATGGGAATGCACTGTTAATAATAGAATGTATTAACTGCAGTAACAGAAGGCATTCTTTTTGGGAACAAACAGAAATGAATATTCCTCTTTAAAAAAAATCCTACCCCTCTCACAGTCTGTCCTTTAGTTTGCAATTCAACTGCTGATACATGTCTTCAGACTGGAACCCACATACAGAAAAGCTTTTGAAAACAAAGTAACGTTCACTAACCAGAAAGATCACAGCCTTTGCTGCCCATCATAATATGAGTGTCTAAAATATCCACATCACATCTACAAATGTTTATTCCATAGTATTAAATGAAGAAAATGGGAACATTTAGGTAGGTATTATAACATCCTCAAACTGCCTTATTCTATGTAGAAGTTATATTGAACTACAAGTAGTCCTCAACTTAGGACCATTTGTATTGTCGAAGGCTTTCACCAAAACCAAGGCTGACACCAAAACAAGCAGCCACTCAGTAACCCAACCCCCCCACACACAGACCCAATCCCCTCTTCCGCCCCCCCCAGATCTCTATAAATACCCACAAAAGGGTCACATCACCCTGGGCTGAGAACTGCTCCTGTCTGTGCTCCTGCACTCTGAAGATGCCGGTCACAGGTGCTGGCGAAACGTTAGGAAACAGAACTTCAAGAACACGGCCACACAGCCCAGAAGACCCACATTAGGACCATTTGTTTAATGACCATTTGAAGTTACGATGGCATCAAAAAAAGTGACTTACAACCAGTCCTCCTGCTTACGACCATCACAGCATCCCCGTGGTCACATGATCAAAATTCAGGCGCTTGGCAACCAGCGTGTATTTACGACAGTTGCAGCATCCCAGGGTCACATGATCACCATTTGTGACCTTCCCAGGGGGCTTCCAACAAGCAAAGTCAATGAGGGAAGCCAGATTTGCTTAACGACTATGTGATTCACTTAATGGCAAAAAGGTCATAAATTTGGGCGCAACTCATTTAACAATCGCATCGCTTAGAGATGGAAGTTCTGGTCCCAACTGTGGTTGTAAGTCGAGGACTACCTGTAATGGGCTCCTACACCTTAGTAAGTTGTTTTGGCTTTGGCTATCATTTAAATACAGTGAATTGGGGACCATTCTCCAAATAAACTTTAATTTTTTTTCATTACTTTAAGCATATCCCCAAAGACGATTGAGCATTAGAGAAACATACTGAGACTTAATGTATTAATTACTAAGCTGTACAAAGTATTTCTTGTAGTGGAGAAAATAAATCTAACAAGCAAAATGGAGGTTGCACCCTTTTCCTCCCTGTCTTTTGGACTTTATCAGGGTCAAATCCAGCTCCTCTCCAGCTCAGACCCAAACTGACCCTCCCTATCCCCAGAGAAAGCTCCCACCTAAACCAAAGAATAGAAACCTCCTCACCAACTAACAGTATAGCCCAAGGGCAATTCTAATAAAGAAATTATAACATAGTAAGAAGTTGAGAAATCCCAATCTTCCATCTCCTTATCAGATGATGACCTCAACATTCCATCTCCTTCACAATGGACTTCTCCAGCTCTGCTGCCCTCCTGAAAGGGCCACTTTGCCTAACAAAAGAACTAAACCCAGACAGACTGACAAGGACCTGCCCATCTTCCCCAACCTGGCCAGCAAATCAGATCCCTAGGATTTCCTCCCTTGTAGCTCTCAACTTCTATAAAAAATCTTTGCTTTTTGTTTGGGTTCCCTCTTTCTTGTAAAGCAGGCATCCAACAATCATTGCAATAAACATGGTTTCTTCTCCTCAGTCTTGTGTTCTGTACTTCTGAATTTTCCACAACATTTTCAAACCACCTCAAAAAACCTGCTCCTTTGAACGTCAAAGCATCTCTATCTCTCCAAGGCCCTTCCAAATGGTTTGTGGAACCCTACTCCTTGCTATAAATTAAGATGAGCATGGCTAAAAAGGAGGATATAACCATTTTACTGTAACTGACAATCACCGTATTTTCTGGAACTTATGAGGTTACTTGCTTACCTGTTATGTGAGGCATGCAGCAAAACATTTTTTCACAGCGTCTCTGTGAAAAGAAATGTTGATAAAGCTAAGACTGTGACTAGGTTTACACAACACCATGATGTTTAGGCACGGTTCATTAATAAAGCCACAACTAACAGGGTTTTGCTAAGCCAAAATCAAGTAATCCATATTATGACTTAAGGCAGTATATGAACCTAGCTGCTGCCTTATTTAAACTAACCACACTAAACAAACTCTCATATTTCCTTTTGATCTTATCTCAAAACTCGTATCTCCTAGGAATCCTGACAGGGAGAAATCTTTTACATAGAAAGTCTTCATTACCCTAACTCTGTTTTTGCCAAACCTTTCCTTCTCCAAACTAGTTAGAGCTATCCATGTCTACTATGCGATTCTGAACTAATCACAAACCCATGAGCCTCCATATCTTTTCTGTTTTTCATCTTCCTTTGTCATTACATAGATTACAACTTTTCAGCACTCAGATATGCCCACTTGTAAAGCAACTCTCTACACTGATGGCAGTGTTTCACCAAAACAATATGTACCTGTCATTCCTGCCAGGAAATACATAGTTTGTATAAGTAATTCTTGGATCTCTGGCACACAGAACAGCATTTCATTAAGGTTAGTTTGATTTTCCAACCCATATGAATCACGGAAGAAATGTGTTTGTCCCGTAAACTAAATGCTGGCAATCAAGATTACCTTGCAAATGGAATGTAGGAAATGCTGTACCTAGAAAAGGAATGGCACAAATACCTTCATTAGCAAGATCAAGAAAAATACCTTCCCCTCACAATCCAATATCGTTAATGGGCCTGCATTGCACATGGCTGAAGGCAGGTGTTGTGCAGCAGGTATATAATGCAGTCTACCAACTGTTTTAGTTTTCAGATCAGAGTTACTTTGTGTAAGGCTGACTTCTGGACAACAATGACTGATCTCAGGGATAGGGGGAATGAAGTTCCAGGGGTCACATGGCAACAGGACTCTCTCTGGGTCTCTCTGGTAATGGCTGGTCAATGAGATAAATGCTTTGCATTCAAGAAACTGATTCTCTCAGAACATCTCTAATATCATATTTCATTGCGAGTGGAAGGGTACAACTTTAGCAGAAACGTATTATATGCTTCAAACCATGTATCCCATAGATTTTCATTCTATACAGATGGTGTGAATTTTTCATTATATTATATCAAGAGAATTACTGGGAATGAGAACTTTGATAAGAAATTCATCTCTCATATAAAATTTGATAGTGAAACTACTGGCCTATTTTATTAGATAATCAAAGAATATCTGGGGTATTAATGTGATTGGAATTGAACATAGATTGCTATTATATATTTTATTTAGCACTTTGCTAAATTAGTAGGTCATTCAACCAACTGGAGTAATATGTTTTCATTCATACCCGGATTATCTGAGGAGATTTGTAAGAATGGGTTTGTTTATTGTTCAAATGTTCTTAAATATCTTCAAATAATTGTTCTAAGAAAAATTCCTTTGTTGTTGAACACTAACTCATATTTATATAGATGGCTGAAAATTCCAATGAGTTTACAGGGAAGAAAAAATATTGTTAAAATTAATATAGCATCTAGACTGATTTTCATACATGCACATGTATGTGTATGAAATCCAATGTTAATTCCTCTTCAGCATTTTAAGCAACGTGATAAGCAATTGAGAAACTTTTTATGGGATTGGCAGACCCTCTGTTTTCTTTTATTAAATTGCCACTTTCATATGAAGAATTTTCAGAGATATCATTGGGCCTATTTCCGCTTCTTTTAGGCATTCAATTTATTTATTTATTTTAAGTATAACTGAAAAATTGATACTCTTAATATCTTGGCTGGAGTTTGGTTTCTCTTTTAGCTGAGATTTAGTTGTTGCTGTTTTCAGATTAAAGTTTATTAAACACATTTAGAAGATTTAGGGTAGAAGTTTAATTCTGATTCCTGTTTACAAGAAAAACTGATACTTTGGTTAAGTCCAACTTAAAGATAGCAGGCAAATAGTTTTGTTTAAGAACCTGGGCACAAAAGAGTATTAGTAGCTTAAACCAGCTTGTTGTTATTTCAGGTATTGCAAGAATTTGGGGGTTATAAATCTGCAAAATGGCAATGTATTCATTGAAACACACTTTACTGTTCAGTTTGGGCCTGTTCAGTTTCTGAAACCCCAAAATTATTTATTTTACTGGAAAATATTATAAAAGATTTTAAATCAACAAGGATAGATATCTGAAAAATATTATTAAGATGTGTGTGTGTGTGCATGTGTGTATGTGCGCACGGGCCTTTGAGTTAGTGTTTACTCCTAGCAACTGCCTGGACTAGTCCTTGCAGTTTTCTTGGCAAGAATTTTGGAAATGCCTTTTTCCTGGGGCTGAGAGAGAGTAACTGGCCCAAAGTCATCCAGCTGGTTTCATACCTAAGAGTGGACTAGAACCTAGTCTCCTGGTTTCTAGCCTGTTGCCTTTAAGCATTACACAAACCGACTCTTTGCTAGAACTTTAGAACTAAGATTCATATGTCAGGAATAACTAGGAATTCAAATGTGGAATAAGTCAAATGTGTCACCAGATATGAGATCAAATGTTCACACAAGCCTGCAAATCACTGCCCTTGCATTATATGCAAATGTCACCATAGGTTCTCATGTGAAATTCAATAAAAATTGTTATTTAAGGCAATGCATTCAAAATTCCTAGGGGATTAGGAGAAAATATGAAGCCAAATAATTGGCTTCATTATGGTAGACTTTATTTAAAAAGAAGTCAAGATCTGTGATGGTACAAGAAAACCTTTCCTTCCTAAATGCACAAGAATTTCCAGCTATCACCAAAGATCCAAGTTCACAGGAAAACAAGCAAGGGAAAATGAGGTGATACATACCATGCCAAGGCAAAGAATTGTAAAATACAGAAGAGGATAGTAAGCCCCTTATTATGCCACTGAAAAGAAAACAGATAATTACAACTCAAACAAAAAATGGGTATTTTGTTAAGGCAAATTAGTCACATAGTAAATTTGATTACTTACCCAGAAAGCTGCACACAGAGTTAATATGAGGCATAGCTAAAAAAAGATACACAGAGAGAAAGTCTTTGAATAAGAAAGACACATGACTACTGTACAACCAAATAGCTGTTACATGTGTGCTAGAAACAGGATACTATCAAACAAGGAAGCATATAAGCATTGGTCTAATAGTTAATCTTGAAGTATATAATTAAAATGCTGCTGTTACTTGTAATTGCTCTTTATCCCCCACACATCATAAAAGTTGCTGGTTCAGGCCAAAGCTAAGTTTTCCTTTTGGTAAGTATGCATTTTCTAAGTTCTGAATTAATTAGGAATTATACCCTATGCAATGTACTGATAGAAGACATCCTATGGATCCCCTAGAAATATGGTCAAAGTATTGGGTACTGTAAAATATTCCAGCACCTTTTCCTGAAAGAATAAAGCCCATACCCAAATACAGCAGCAGCCAGATATCCAATTACAATAACATTAAAAACCTAAAACCTCCAATTTGCCACCATAGCAAAGCAATGCAATTCCTACATTCTAATTTTCTATTATGATGCATGTTTATGGTACATATGTTTTTAACAACAAAGATGAAGCAGTGAATCTCTCTCTCTCTCTCTTTCTCTCTCATTATCTCTCTCTTGGCATTTGGGTCTAGGTGACTGGAGTTCCCTACTGATTATTTTGTCATATTTGGGTTATTTTTAATGATGTATGGTTTTCATTCCTTTTTTTCTTATCAATTGTCTATTTTTGTTGTACACCACTTAGAGTCACATTATTTGAACCGGGTGGTCATATAAATCTTTGTAATAAAATAAATATCCCTCCTCCTTCCCAGAGTCCTTGAAGCATCTTGATATAACTGTTCCCCCAGGTGAAAGATTTCTAACTAGGCAGGTACTGATGCTGCCACCACCTGTTCTTGAAATAACCTTTTCATCTGAAATCAAGGTGGAACCAAGCAGGAGATTGCTTTTCCCAAACTCAGCTTCTAAATAAAAGGCTCCAGTTCTTCCTATTAACTGGGTTCAAGTGGTTTGGGCTGTGTGGTGCTAAGTACAAAGCCAACAGTGGAGTATCAAAGAACAACAGATTCATTTTAACAAAAGCAACAAATGGAGTCATTTAAAAATAAAATAGCTAGACCAAGTTATAGGGATCATAGGTCTGGATACAAAAGCTAGCAGTAGTTAACCTGAGATTGAGGATTAAATGAACAGAGAATGGGAGCAGGAGTAAAGACACCCAACTGATCAAGCAGCACTGAAAATAAATATACATTTCTAATGCTTCTGCATATACTTGTCTTGCTAATTTTACCTTACTAGGACCAGTTCTCCCAGAGTTGACAGGCACAAACCCAGTCCTAAAATTCTTGCTTCTCTGAGGTCTTTTGTTTAACAAGTCCCAGGAGACAAAGACATTTCTAAATCCCTCTCCCCATAAATCCCATTTCCTGTGTTTCACGGGAAGACCATAGCTTTAGAGTTACAGCACCCTTAAAAAAGTTGCCAGCGAGCCAGCAAAACCCTTGCTCTCCTAGTCTTGCACATTTTCTCCACACAAAAAATGCATGTTCCTATGCTAAGCCTCACTCATTATAAAACCCTTAGGAACCACAGAGAATTACAGCAATCTCTGGATATTTACTATTATGAGCAAAAGCAATTTATAAAAAGCAAAATAGTATTTAATGAAACCTCTTTAAAAGAATGAGGGGAAACCTTTTTGGCCAAGAGGTGGACATAAAAAAAATCAGTCTTTGAGAACCATGATGAGAACTCAAAGAGGGTGGTGGGACTAACTTTCAGTCATTTTAAGGTGGGGTTATTCCAGACATATAAACCTCTTAAAGGCTAAATACAATTTTGTTTATTTCTGCAAAAAGCTCTTGAAAAATCTCACTACTGGATTTCTTCAATGCAACTGGAGAGGGAGGTCTTCAAAAACCACAAAACAGTAGCTTTCAAGCCACATGTGATTGTAGTGTATCTCTCTGTGTTTTAAAACAGTCTTGAACTGAACATTCTCATTCGTCATTAAAACACTAAAAAGTGAATTACTTACAAGCATAATAATTGTAGCTATCAAACGAGTGGGTTCAAACATTCTTTTTAATTGCTTCACAGGTCCCATAAGAAAGATGGTACTGCAAAAGAAAAATATTGAATACAACTGGCTGCAGAAAACAAATCTAAAATCTGTGGAACAGCCTCCCCCCGAGATCCAGATGGCTCTGACCCTTTCGGAAGGCTGTAAAACCACAGGCACTAGGGCTATGTTAGTAATTAGTTAGCAGAATTAGTCACTAGTTAGCAGAGCCTGATGTAGGTGAATTTGTGATTGAGAATAATGTGTGAGATGCATCGGCTTTTGGATTTTGTGTTTGTATTTGTATTTATGCTGCTTCTAACATCTTGTATTGTGAGTCACTCAGAGTTAAGATGGACAGCCATAAACATTTCCTAAATAAACAAACAAAATTTTACATGTATATGTGTTTAAAGAGACACTACAACTTTTTCTTTAAACTTACCTAGTGACCAAATTAGAACTACCATATTTGGATGCAAAAATCTAAATCATTACCAGATGGCAGTAGAAAAATGCAAGAAAAACAAATTCCTCGCTGCATTTAGCTGCACCTAAATCTTGCAACCCAATACAGTAGCCCTAGATTAAATTTAATCTCATCAAATAAAATTAGGGAATATTACTGCTTGCCAAGTAAGAAATTAATTGAATGCTCATGTTAAGTTATTATGATTGCATTATTTCCCAAATGGACTAACTGCTATAAAAATCAGAACTTCACCATCATCAAATATTATATCCAGTCAAAATATTTTGACTCAACCATATAGCAAAAAAAAAAAAAAAAATTACCAGAGCTATGTACAGTATTTCTAATTACTAATGCTCATCTCATTAACATATCTGATAGTCTTCCATCATCTACAAGTTCAAAATGAAAATAATTTACCTTCCAATGGATGAGATATTCCCCAGGGTGTAAAATACTCCAAACAAGACAGGTCCTTTCCTGGGAATCCATAGTAGGGAGGTACCCTAGAAAAGAAGAGAAAAAGAAATAAGGAGTCTGTCAGAAATGTACATATTGCCCTGTAGATAAGGGTATTAGGGGCTATTAGATTCAGATTCTCTTATTAATTCTCACAGGTCTGTTTGTTAATGCCCTGTGTTCTAACAAAACAGCTTAAAAGCAACATTAGTATAATAGTAAATCCTGATTTATACAATGTCCTGTTTTCAGAGGGAGCAATTATCATACAAACACAAACCCAGACTTCTTCAATGTTAATCCTTACTTAGCAAAAACAGCATTATCCACGTACAAGTGGGTGGAGGGGGGACTCAGCCCAGTGAGTTTTGAGTATGCCCAGTGGACCCAGACACTGGCCTGATCAGGAGTCACCAACAGGGAGGAAATGGAATAGAGCCTCCAGAATGCTGAACAGAAGTATTCTGCACCGCAGTACTTTGTTGCATACCTTACTGTTAATAATTTGGTAAATGATGTAGTTTTCTTCAAGAAGCAAAGAGGCATGGTTTAGCTAGAAAAAATACACTGAAGCAGTAATGCAGAGTATACTTAGTTGGGAGTAAACTCTACTGAACTACATTTTATTTATTTATAAATTTTCTTCTTTTTGGCCCTTCAATATACAACAATTAAGCATAGCATGTACCTTGACATCCCTTCAGTAAATCATAATTCCAAAGCAGTGAAAATATACACAGTCTTTTAATATTCAATTAGAGTCCCCCATTGGGGGGAGATGGGTGGGGACAACTTTAATTAATAAATAAATAAATAAAAATAAACAAGATTTTCTTTGACTATGTTATATGGTAAATTGCAGCTTAGAATATAGAAAATAGTAAAAAGCATGTATCAGCAAGCAAAATGAAAAAATGAAAATATATTTATTTGCCTTTGAAACTAAGAAAAACATGAATGATATAATTGATGTGAAGGTGGTCTGATTTTGTGGAGTGGAACTCATGAATACATGCACAGAAGCCCACTGGGTAAGTTGAATTAATGAAAAGGTTAAAAGATGTGTGAGTGTATGTATGTGCATGTATGTATGTATGTATGCATGTGTGTATGTATGTGTGTGTGTGTGTGTGTGTGTGTGTATATATATATATATATATATATATATATATATATATATATATAATGTATCCAATCCCTTACTTTCCCTTTTGTCAGATGAAACTGATTTAGGAGATAGCAGTAGTCCTAAACCTTGGGGTTGTGCTACATTGGGTTAAATTATAAAGGTTGAAAATGCGTGAATTTTTATATTACAATGGACAGGCATAGGATTGTACCCTTTTAATTGATTTCAAATTATATGGGGAATAAATCAAAACCCACTCAGCCAAATCACATATGTTGCTTCAGTTAGGGTATATCTATGTACAACAGCAAGCAGTTGAAAATAAGTGTCAGCGTCAGTAACTATTTTGCACTCCAGGTGACATTGTCCAAAAAAGGCAGTTTTATGATCAGGATAGAAGAAATTAAAGTCTTACCAGAATAGAACACACAGCTCCTATTATAAAACAAGCTATGAAACCTTTCAGTCTGGTACTCCAGCTTAAGGAAGATGCATCAGCTATCTGGAAACATTAAAAGGTAAAGTAAGGATGCTGTCAAATCAACTCAGTTCCTGGTGACTGAATCCATGAAGCTTTCTGGGCAGTGTTCTGCAGAGTTTTGCCACTGTCTTCTTCCAGGATGGTTTTTCAATTTCCCAGTTTAGCCAACAGTGCCCAGTCCTCCTACCCAATATAAGTATTAACAAGGAGAATCCCACTTGGCTTGAAGGACAGCCAAGGTCAGCTGAGTGCTGCCATATGCTAAGACAGAATTGTTAAAAAGACCCTTCTAAAAATAGTTGTGTCATGATTTTAACAGGCATACATCAGTGTCAAGCAACACAGTACCTATTGCTTTCTATTTTTTTTCTAGCAGCTTAACAATAGCAGGAAGTATCCAATAACTTATTTAAAATATTTTTAAAAACAAAATGGTTCCTTCGTGTTAAAGGAGTGGATGGTAGCACCAGAATGAGTTTTTCTAGTAGTGGCTTTCTCAGTTCCAAAATACCCTCCACTGTTGCCTGGATTTTCTTTCCAGCTTTCTCATGTGCTCTTAGTTTAACATTTATACTGTACCAAAGGTCATTAAATTACTTCTTTCTGCTATTTTACTGCTTATATGTTATGCATGACAGCTGCTGGTTTTAGTTTTATTTAGCTTACATTTAAAATTTTGTTTTTATAATGCTGGAAGCTGCCTGCTAAATAATTTTTTGGAGTTTCTACTTTTTAATTGAAAAAAATAAAACAAGTAACTTATCTTTCACAAAGAGTTGTAGAGAAAACAGGAGGTGGCAGCATTATGTACACCACCTTGAGTTGTACACATAAAGGTGCGGTATAAATCTAATGATAATAAATATATGGTACTTTAAAATAGTCCAAACTAAGTTGGTGGTTGTTTTTTAAATATTAATCATTTCTAATTCTTGGCATGAAGAGATCTGTGGCCCTTCATATAAGACTGCCCAAAGCCTTCCACTACTGTATGCTTCCAAAGCTGATGGTTGACTCAAATCTAGGTTTTCCCAGATGCCAGCCAAACTGGTTAATCACTACTCCACACTGTCCCTATATTTCTGGACAATTCCACTGAGTGATTAATCAAACCACACGTTTAGCCATAACCTTTATAAAAGCGCAGCGATACGCTTTTGTTGTTTGTTTGTTCTTCATCTCCTTATGTTTTGCAAATACTGCTCAGAATGCCTTTGCTTGTTATACTGTTACAAGCTGTCCTTATTTTCTCCTCAAGATCCTATCCTGTTTTCTGTGCTTAAGATACTTCCTTAGTATATCAGAGACATATTTTAAAATTCGTAAAATGTCATGAAAATAATGTTGAAATTCTGACTTAAGATACTTTCATCTTTGACAATGTTCCTTTAAAACTCTTAATTCTCCAGCCATGACAATTATCAAAGTGGGATTGGGTACTTTTTCAGTGCCTATTAAACTATAGAGACATCCATTTTACTAAAATAAAGTTCCAAAGGAGAAATGGCAAACTTTCTAAGGCTAAGGGACAATAATTTCTGTCTTCCTTTTAAAAAAAATATGCCTATAATATCAAAGGTGAAAATTCTGGAAGTGTAAAAAAGAAATAACAATTAAAGTAAATACTCAAGCACTATGTTTATATGACTCACCCATGCTTACCATAACCATGATTCATTCACATAACCCAATTTTCTGGATTCACACAATATAGTACCATAAACTAACTGTAGAACTGAGTTTGCTCAACTTGCTGGGCTAAAATGTGACTATTAGTGGCTCAAATACATCCTGCTAATACAGCCATGACGTGTAGGAGGGAGCACGGTGCATATATTCAAGATTAGAATTATCACACTACAGGTTAAAAGCACAAGAGCTTTGCCGTATAAATAGAATGAGACTGGTAAACAGTGTTGTTGTTGTTGTTGTTTTTTAACAAAAAACAACCCAGCAGTGCGTTTTAGATTACAACTTTCACCACTCTCAGCCAAAACTATATAGCCGCTGGGATGACGGAAGTTCTATGTATGGCCAGCCAGGTTGGAAAAGCCGACTTAAATGGGCCGTATCGGGAAGTAATGAACAGACTCCAAAACATCCCTGGGACAAGAAAAGGAAGACGGGGGTAGACAGAAAGCGCTCGCTTGGGAGCCTACACGGAGCACTGGCGGCGGACAGAAGCAGCAACACATGATGAAACAGACAAAGGAGAAAGTCCAAAAGAAAACACAACCCAAACGGGGGAAGAAGACGCTTTATTAGCGTCTTCTAATTAGCGTCGCCTTCCTTCAGCTTACCTTGTTGAAATAAAGAGAAGCTTACCTCCGCCAGAGGTCCCGGATCCTCCGCGTCCTGCCCACTGAGAACCCGCTTTAATTTATCCATTTGGCCCAGGCGCTCCTGAGTTTCCCAGCTCCGATGTCGTTTCTACCCACACCAATCAACCTCCTTTAGCTTCCCAAGACTACAACTCCCAGCAGACAGGACACTCAGACACTCATTAAGATTTCTTCTTCCGCCCTATGCTTTTCAGAACCGCCCATCCTGTCCCGGCGATGCAATGCAGGTTGGGAAATGTAGTTGGGGTGCTTCCCACTTCTACCCGTAGAAGAAATTCTAGTGCTGATGACAATGCTCCTTTCTTCGCAGGTTTAGCTCAGTGTTTCTCAACCTCAGCAACTTTAAGATGGGTGGACTTCAACTACCAGCATGCTGGCTGGGGAATTCTGGAAGCTGGAGTCCACACATTTTAAAGTTGCTGAGAAACGCTGGTTTAGCTGATGCTGTGTTGCTCATAGCTAGGAAATGGGAAAACTGTGTGTGTTCTGGACTATAACTGACTACATTTGTTTTGACTGCTTTAGTTGGACAAAGCTTAACATAAACTGAATAAGTTTGAAATGCTTTACATGAATTAAAGGTTAATTGCAGAATATATGGAAGTAAAGCATGCATGAGAATAAATTGAATGGTTTATTCAATTGGGAGGGAATAAGACAAATATGTGTGACATCCCCCTGGGAAGCTTGTGGTGATGTTAAAGGTATGTAGGTTGGGGGTGGGAATGTACAGTGCAGACAGCCAAGAACCTAAATATTTGCAGTGAATGTTAGATTGCATGATGCAACAAAGAACATGGATCTGAAAATTAATGAATCAAAGACCAAGATAGTAGCATTTGACATAGAAAATGGAGTGAATGCTCGTAAGTTATATATATATTTTAAAAACCTTGAGCAACTAGATTAATTTGTAGTAGTTTAGTAGAATATGTACTAAAGATGAGAAGAGGTATGAAGAAATTTTAAGACATGCAACTAGCAATAGAAAGGTAGTGGGTACAATGTGATCTGTTATGAGAAATGTTTGTCAAAGGAAACTAACATGAATATGTATAAGAACAAGCTCCTGCCCATTTTGTTGATGGAAGTATGAGTTGTGAAACATAAAAGTAAGTTGAATGCATGAGAATGAAATACCTAAGGGGTGTGCCTGGTAAAATAAGAACAGAAAGGGTAAAGTATGAATGGGTTTCAATAAATGAGATTTAATATAAAAGTGAATGACCAGTATAAAAAAACTTATATTGAAGTGGTATAGAAAGAATGAATGAGGATCAAATTGTAAAAAGAAAAATTGAGAAAGTTGTGGCTGGATGCTGAGTTGTTTAAAAAGAGAGGGATGTGAAATTTAAAGAACAAGGATGGGAAAGCATACAAACCATAATTTTTGGAATTATTTCCAAACCCTTTACCAGCAATGGCTATTGAAGCATCTATATTTTATTCTGTGCAAATAAGTAATATGTTGCATCTGTTTCTGTTTATGCTGGAAAGCACAGGGTGGGCTGAATATATTCCTGGCCATGTGATCAGGAGGGGGAGCTTACAATGATGTTCTAAGATGCTACCCAACTTCTTCTCCTGTGGAATTGAGAAATACATTCAAATTCAAGCTTTCTTTTGCCAGCTTCTCCTCATGCACCAAATTTGTTCCCATTCTGTTCTGGGAGAGTTACGCTGTTGACAAAGTTCCAGCGCCCTTTACTGTATATCATCTTTTCAACAATCCATTGGGTTGGAAAGAATAAGCAATGTATGAAGTGATGTACAGTCATGGTGGAAGCAATGAGCGTAAAATAAGCAATTTGTAAAGATAGAAATGTACGAAGAGATATATTTATGAATTTATAAACCCCTTCAGTCAAGATGACTGTGCAGTGTACAAAACCGTCAGAGTCACTGGTACTGGCATAAAGTACTGTAATGTTAACTTTTTTTTTCTTATTGCATTGTGGAAGGATGAACTGCTATGAGACAAAAGATCAAGTTGAAGAAAAAAGTGTTTTTAATTTTAAAAAGTCCTTTCTTATTGTAATATCTAAAATGAAAGTGAGATGCTAAATGTGATTTTTTTTTATTTTGTGACAGAACACAAACCATTACATGTTTCTGACTAAACAATACAAAAGGCCTTTTTCATGCTGACAAGAGTACAACCTTAGTAATTCTGCACAAGTGCTATTGAAATGAAGAGGTGCACAATGTATCTTCTATTAATTTCAAGGTTGGAAACATTGATGGTATACTGTACCTTTTTAAGGTCATAACTTGCTTAATTTCACAAGGAAATGCTTGCAAGAACAAATCCCACATAGGAGATTTTGCTACTGTTAAATGTCAAGTACAACATGCATGATATAGGAATAAGGATCCAGTTTTTTCTCCCTCTCTGGTCTGATTCTGGCATAGTTATATGCAACTATTTGTTGTAGGACAGAAGAAATAGGATAAATTTAGCTGCTTCACATATGTATTGAAACAATCTTTAAAAATAAAAAATGACTAATTTTATATTTGTAGGTGTTGTTTGCCCTTGCTTTGGGAATCTTTTTCACTGAATGACTGCTGCTGCTTCTACTTCATCCCAATTACTTCTGTAGTCTAATCATCAATTCTGTTCTATTTTGCTACATGACTAGCAATCATGACTAGATACACAGTATAAACAGCTGAAGTTCTCTCAAGACAGACATATCTCCCTTAATAATTTCTGGAATGAACACGTGTATTAGAAAAACATACTCATTTTTCAAAGAGCCATTGTTCAAAGCAAGCCAAATTCCTGCCTGGCTGAATAATTTCCTATGCATGTATGTTAAGTAATGAACTTCCAATGTTGCTTCAGGATGGCTTAACATGGTTTAAAACCTAGCAGCTAACCTATACATCTTTACTCTTAATACATTCTACAATGCCCAATGCAATTGGTTGCTGATTCAATGGACACTGGATTACACTGCCTTATCTTAGTACTTCTGAAGGTGTTAGCTATTTGGCTTTTTCAATTAAGGAATAAAACAAAGAATAATAAAAAAGGACAAAACAAGCAACCTTGTTACTGATTCTCAAACTCTTCTCTCTTGAGGCAATAGATAAGAAAAGCTGTATCAGCAGAAATGTATATATTTATACTAGAAGAATATTTTAAGAGTCTGTTGCCATAATATATAAAAACAAACCTAAGATTTATTATTCTCTCACTACCAAAACCTCAAATATTTTTTTTGTCTGCTTCCAAATGGCAGGGTGGAGAGATACACCAAAATGTAAGGACTGAAAATGAGTTTTGGAAATAACTGATAGAACAACTTCTCCACAACAGTTCAGTTTATCTTCTATAAGAAATATATGAATGGTGCAGTTTGGTAACTATTTTATGACTATATGTGCAATTATTTTTATCAAAAATACTAATAACTTAAAGTATGCATGTCTGTCATACTTGCAGTAGCCCACTACTAATATTTTATATTCTGTTACAAATATTGTAAGAATTTAGTTTTGTTAACAATCTAATCAATATAAACCTGCAGTGTTTTTAAAAGAAGATAACTTCTTCAGGTTGACAAGAAGGAGCACTAACAATTTCAATTTGTGATACCATATTAACATCTTATCTGATTTATGACAAAAATGATAGGAATCAGAGAAAAGTGGATCCTACTGTTATCTGTACTTGGTCAAACTTATTATGCAACTTGTTTAACTGCTTTTTTAAATTAGTGAAAGATTTAGCTTTGTTTAGAATTTAACAAAGCTCACATCTGATAAGACAGGCAGCAAGCAAGTGATGAGTATTAAGAATACCATTCAATGTACATTAAACTTCGTGAACTGATCAAGTATCAATGATCCCTCAACAAGGTAATCAAATTTAACTTAGAGAAGAAACATAATTAATGTACTCTGTTACACATCATATGAAACACAAGTCCTTCTATAACAAAAGACTATGTTAAAACAACGTCCTTAAAAGTTGCTGCGCTTATGAAGGGCTCTTATTTTTTTCCAACATCTGTCCAGACTTTCTTGAAATGTTGCATACTTCAAAATAATTGATCCTGATTTGGGGACTTACACTCCAATATCAGTAACTGCAGTTTCCCATTAGGTCAGAGCAAACTAGAGACACAATGAAAATACAGGAAAAACTTCCAAGTTAGCTTCACCCACCCCAGGCTACAGAAATTTTAGCCAGGCATCCAGACAGATTTATATCCAGCATCTTCAGTGGTAATGGCCAAGAAGATAAGAACAGGGTCTATATCGAGTCCACCAGATTATGCAAATCTCATTAAGTGCCTTGCGGTGCAGCTGCAGAGTCATGGTTTGAGTTCTCAGGAAATTCCAGCTTCTCACAAATATTTTCTTTGACAGGTAAATACTGAGCAATTTCATTAGGATCCGTGAACAGTGTTGGGGGAACATGCTTAAAATAAGAGAGAGAGAATTATTTAGAGAACAAAAGAGAGTGAAAGTATATCTAGATATAAATGTAAGGTAGCATTACATTTATTAAAATGTTTTGCAAATAATATTTCTTTTAACTTTATACAGTGGTACCTCGGGTCACGAACACTTCTGTTCACGAACAATTCGGTTCACGAACAGCACCGTTCGCAAAATTTTGCTTCCATTCACGAACTCCACATCGGGTGACCAACAGGATCCACAGCCATTTTCCCTGCTGTGACACGTGGTCATGGCTTCCTGTAGGGAGGGGGACTCTCCCTCCAAACAATAACCACCTCCCCACCTGCCTTCCTGTCCTCCACGCCAGAAGCTGCCTCAAGCAAGGTTAGCGTTCTCTCTCTTCATACTGTACTGTACTGTATTTTGTTTCATATTTTTGTGGTTTTAAAAAAAATACATATGGTTCAGAACGGATTAACCGTATTTACACTGAACCTTATGGAAAATTTGATTCGGGTCATGACCAAAATCGGTTGGCGACCAAATTCGGAGGGGTCAGAACGGATTAACCATATTTACACTGAACCTTATGGGAAAATTTGATTCGGGTCGCGACCAAAATCGGTTGGCGTCCAAATTCGGAGGGGTCAGAACGGATTAACCGTATTTACATTGAACCTTATGGGAAAATTTGATTCAGGTCACAACCAATTCGGGTCGCAACCAGAGTCGCAGAACGAATTAAGTTCGTGACCTGAGGTACCACTGTATTTTTGTTTTCCAACGTTTCCTCCTCTTCTACTCTGAAAACTGGACAGCTAGAGAAAAGTGAAATGGAATTGTTTATTTATTTCTATGGTCTCGCGACTCTGAATGCAACTGTACTACATAACAAGTTATTACATTAGAGATGGTGTGCTAGAGCCCGTTCGCATTCTTCTGGAATTTTGTGAGCTGACTAACAACAGAGGTGAGCCTCAATGCCTAGTGTGCCAATCAGCTGTCCCACAGCTCGTGGAGTAGAGCAGCACTGGCAGCAATAGAGCTGGCAGAGCCACCTCTTAAACATTTAGCAGTACTACACAACTGACTAGAGACAAAATCATATGAATTGTAAGACCTTGTTTACCAAGTCTTTTCCTATGATACAGAATTTAAGAGGCTCAGATATGTGTCTGAGATAATTTATGGAATAAATAATTACAACAGGAAATGAAGTTCAATCTTTTCAATATGTAGAACTTTTGTCATTAAAAGTATGTCTTAATAGTTAACAGAAACATCTGAATTTAATGTGATATAGTTTTTACTTACTAGCCCTGCACAAACAACACATCTGAGTGATCACAAGAGTGGGAAGCGTTATGAGAACACATGCTAATACAATCAGTTTACTCTGCATAGTTTAAATTAACTTCCCATGGGGTAAAGTCAGTCAGTTCTGCTGTACAAACTGCAATTCAGGAATGTTAATGAAGGTTTAACTCTTTCAAAAATGACATTTTATCTGAGAGAGGCCTTGCAAAAATTGGCCTTCTCTAGAAACAGTAGGTCTATTACCATTCCAATTTCCACCTCTCCAAAACCGATAGGAAAGGTGGTATTGGAAGGTTATGGTGGTCAGTACTGAACAGAAAGAAGAAAGGAAGCAGTAGAAAAAGAGAAGGAAAAAAAAAAAAACTCAAAGGGAAGCAGTACTGTATAGGAAGCAGCAGGCTCCTTTGTGCTGGCTGGGAGATTAAAAAAATAGCCAGCACACAAAAGATCCAGCCATGTTGTCCACTGTCACTACACAAAACTAAATGAATGAACTGGAAGATGAAATGGCTGGATTGTTTATGTCATGCAAATGGGGCCACTGAGCAATCTGGATAGAAGATAACTAACAGTTTTTAGTATTGCAATATGTTAAAAATTAACTATTTAAACAAGAATGGAGGTAATTCCTCATGTAAAAAATAGGAGATTATAGAATAGTGGTTAATTAAGAGTATATTTTATTCTTAGAAGAACCTTTTGTTACTAAATAGACTATTGTTAATTTTATTTTTCTGGCATAAATTTAATAAATGCTTAAAAAATAGTAGTGTTTCCCAGTATCCACAAAGTAGCCTGAACCAGAAAACTACTAATTCTGACAAAGAAAAAAATGGTTAAAATATTAATACCTTTAGATTTGATATTTTGCTTTCTCTAGAGGTGTATTCCCGCAACATGTAGGATTTGTTGGCCTAGTAAAAAGAAAGCAGCTAAAATGTATTTTCATAACATTGAGACAGATTTCATATGTATGTATAGTTTCAAATAAAATGAAACTTCTGTAGTCCAAAAGTAATCTATTGCAACAGAAACACAGAATCCTGCTGTGATATCCAATGAAGATGCTGAAAACCTAATATTATTTACAAATGGTAATAAACCAACTAGATTCTTGGTGGTATAACATAGGATATGTGGGTCCAAATGCCATCTTAAAACTGGCAAGATCCATATAGGAAGTACTTGGGTAGTATATTTACATGGCAGAATATGTTTAACTTCTCCACTTTTATTGCATCCTCAGAGTGTCGCCCGGCAGCCCTGCTCAGGGTCACTTGGTCCCTCCTGGGTAGGGAGGGATCGGAGGACTATCTACAGGGCCGTGCAGAGGAATTTGCTGAACACCTGATGGATAAAATCGCTCAGATCCGCTTTCAGTTGGAGGCCAAGCGTGAGGCGGGTCCAGTGGAGATGCCTGGGGAGCATTCTTACCAGTTATCTGGGAACGATTTGATCCTATTGGCCCTGAGGAAGTGGACAGGGTCCTCGAGGCTGTTAGTTCGGCTACCTGTGTTTTGGATTCTTGTCCCTCCTGGTTGGTTAAGACCACCAAGGAGGTGACTTTAGGGTGGATACTGGGGTTGGTCAATTCATCCTTGCAGGATGGGGTGCTCCCAAAGCCTTTCAAGGAAGCTTTGGTCCGTCCCCTCCTCAAGAAACCATTGCTAGATCCCACCCTTCTGGACAATTTTCATCCAATCTCCCACCTTCCCTTTTTAGGAAAGGTGGTGGAAAAGGTGGTGGCGTGGCAGCTTCAGAGGATCCTGGAGGAAACAGATTATCTGGACCCCTATCAGTCAGGTTTCAGGCCCGGTTATGGGACACAAACAGCATTGGTTGCGCTTTTGGATGATGTCTGATGAGAGCGGAATGGGTGTAGTGCATCCATTCTTGCTCTTCTAGACCTCTTGGCAGCTTTCGATACCATCGACCATGGTATCCTTTTGGGTCGGCTATAGGAGTTGGGGCTGGGTGGCACAGTGCTGTGCTGGTTCAGCTCCTTTCTCCAAGGCCGAACCCAATCGGTGTTGATAGGGAGCGAGAGGTCCAACCCACGGCCCCTACTTTGTGGGGTGCCTCAGGGTTTGGTGCTCTCGCTGCTCCTATTTAATATCTACAGGAAACCATTGGGTGAGTCATCCGGCAACATGGGATGAGGTATCATCAGTATGGTGATGATACTCAATTATATATCTCCATCACTAAGTACCTAAGTGATGCTCTGGCTACCCTTTCGCAGTTCCTGGAGGCCATGGGGGCCTGGATGGGGGACAACAGGCTTCAACTGAACCATGGTAAGATGGAGTGGCTGTGGGTACAGGGGGCCTCAATATCTAGGGGTTTATCATCTTTGGTTCTTGATGGGGTTGCACTACCCTAGACAGACCCAGTGCATAATCTGGGGGTCCTTCTGGACTCACAACTCCTGTTCAAAGAGCAGGTAGCAGTTGTGGCTAGGAGGGCCTTTGCACAACTTCGTGTTGTGTAGCAGTTACACCCCTTCCTTGATCGGGAGGCTCTCCACACAGTCACTCATGCCCTGGTCACCTCCCGGTTGGACTACTGCAATGCGCTCTATGTGGGGCTACCCTTAAAGACTATCCAGAAGCTATAGCTGGCGCAGAATACGGCGGTGCGGACAGTTTTGAATGTCCCCCAAGGGGGCACATATAACACCGCTGTTACGTGAGCTGCATTGGTTGCTGGTTTGCTTCCGGGTCCAATTCAAGGTGTTGGTTATCACCTTTAAAGCCCTTCATGGCACAGGTCCAGGTTATCTGAGGAGCCATCTCGCCCCTGTTATATCAGCCCGCCCCACTCGATCCAGCAGAAGGGGCATGTTGCAGACCCCACCAGTCAAGGAATTTCGATTGGTGGGATCTAGGAAGAGGGCCTTTTCTGTGGTGGCCCCCGCTCTGTGGAACAACCTACCTCCAGAGGTGCGGTGTGCCCCACTGTCATGGCCTTCAGGAAAGGCATGAAAACCTAGCTATGCCAGAAGGCCTGGGGGCTGGATGGGGGCTCCCACCAGTGGAAGTGGCTTGTGGGGTAATTGACCTTGCCCCTCCCCCGTCATCTTGAATGTTTTTTAGTATTTACGTATAGGGTTGTTTTTTAGTCAGATTTTAATTGATTAATTTTAATTATTTATATTGTATTGTTTTTTTAATGGCTTGGATTTTTGGTTTTAATTGTGAGCCGCCCAGAGTCATCCGCTGGGGGAGATGGGCAGCATACAAATTTAATAAATAAATAAATAAATAGTTCAAAATATACTGTTCTAATGCAGTATAGACAGAATGTGCATAGCATTACAATAATTGTACTACAGACTGTATATACATTAAAATATTGAATGCTGCAAATCCCATTCTTTATATGTTCAGATCTAGAGGACAAAAGCCATGTGCAGAGAACCAAGTGGGGGGATTTTCTTCAGATTATTTGAAATCTATTCAACTAGTTACACAAAGAAACAGCTAACAATCCTGCAACTATTACTAAAATTGGAGCCAAAACCAGACAAGTATTAGCAAATAGAATGTCCTTCTAAACACTAAAGCATATCCTAGTTTTTATGGCTTTTGGAACCAAATGTTCATATGCAGACTTTCTTACCTCATGATAAAGCCTTGTATCATTCATCCTGATAAGCACTCCATCAACTCGCAAGAAAAACCTCAACAGCACAAAAAAGCTGGATGGCATTACTCTCTGTCAAACACAGCAAGAATAATTTGCACTCGCATGCATCTAAAATAGTTTACTCTAACAGGTAATTAGAAACATGGTATATGACTTAGATTATTAAACCATCATGTTATCTTTTTTCTGAAGAATCTCATCGGTGCATTTTTTTAACAATGTTTTAATCAAAGCAAGAGTCAGGATGAAAACTGCTGACAGATTTCTAACCCTTGAAATGTAAACAGGAAAAACAAAAAGAAACAAATTTAAGGGGACATCACTAATAAATCTGTAATTATCTCAGTTCTTGTCTTTTTCTGCATTTTCTATCAATTATGGAAGGAACATACAAAAGATTATTGAACTCACAATTTTGACACTCAGGCTTGAAACCCCATGATCATGAAGTTCATCTTCAAACAAGAGCACTTCCTCAAAAAACATAATCTGTTCCCTGGCTTTTAGTTTCTCTGTATCTATATGTTCTGTTGTGGAAGAAACCTAGAACAAGCATAGAAATTAAATGTTCTTTCTTAAAAAATTGGTTCCCCAATTGTTTAACAAATTCATCCTCGTAAGTAGTTGACCATCAAAATCATACTTTTAACTTTAATGTTTCACCAAGCAGAGTTCCTTTGTAGTCTGTTGTGTAAGTCCAATCATATGGTTTAACAACCTCCTTTGTGTGTTCAGGCTCAGACCTACAGGAAAAGACAGAGAGCTATATAGCATATCAGGTTCAGAACCAGGCAAAAACTATTTCTACAGATTTATTTTACAAATTACATCAATGTTGCCTTTATAAATCAATATGCATCTGAAAATGTATAGATTTAATCTGCTGAGGTAGGAGGTGTGGCATAGCATTACAGTATTTTCTTAAGGGTTTTTTTTCCCCCTCAGAGCTGTTGACTATAGAAAGCAATGTACAAGATTAGCACTCTATCGCTTCTTCCTGCTTTTGTGCTTACATTTATAATCTTATGCATAGTGATCTTGGAGTAAATTCTGTTTAAACCAGCTAGAAGTAACAAGTGTTGGATCAGACTGTAGCTGTTCAAAGATTAAGCAGATATATAACAAATGTGGTTATATCCATGCAGAAGATTCTTCATCAGAGACAGTTTGATATATCTGGAAAATTAATTCTGTACACGACCACATGTATTTCAGAGTTAACACATAAGCTTGTATCATGATTTCAAAAATCTTAATTTGGATGAAAAAAATGTACAAGTACCATTCATACCATAGGAAAAACCAGAAGGCTAAATAACTGTCAAGATCACATATCAAGTGAACAACATAAATAAGTACAGATTATAGCTATTAAGGAAATACAGCCCTTCAGATTTGATTCCAAAAAGATGCTTAGACCACACCAGTGCAAATGTAGGAGCTGCTTGCAACTTTTTAATCCAGCAGTTTTATAAGGACGAGGTGGCTTATCTGCTTTAAAGAGCTGTGACAACTAGCAACATAAGAAGCTGCTTTAAAGAATTTCAGACAACTGTAAAGTCTGAAGCATTTTTTGGAATCAAATCTGAAACACTACACAGCCCCCAAAACTATTCCTTAGGGCCTACCAAGCTATACTAATTTTTTAAAAAACAAATAAATGTATGCTATTACCTGCTTTCTTGCCACTCTTCTGCACAAGCAACTTTAACCATACCTTGAGAGTTATTTACACATCTTAAAGCATCAGTTGCATTGAACTCTATGCCAAAGAGCAGTTCATGCTGAATTCTTAGGACATTGTCACCAAACATCATTTCTGGAACGCATGGCATGTGCAGTTCTTCAGCTAATCTACAGAGACGCAAGAAGATTAGATTACTTTGGAGCTACCAGCTGATTTCATAATGTAAAGATCTATTTTTCACCAGAGTACTCTAGTACACAACATTTATTATATAATATGTGGAGAGAAGGTCCAATCCCTTTATTTAAAATGAAATTAGCAGTTGGAAGACTCCCCTCTTTCCTCCCCAAACCTATTCAGTTGTGATTCACTTTTAGGGCTGATGAAAGGTAAGATTGCTACCTGTAGAAGGTAATTCCAATAATGAATATGAAATCAGAACAATAATCCAACATGGTCTGTCAAACAGAAGCCAAACACAGCTTTATGGGGAACAGACATGAAAACATAACTTGCAAAGTTATATTTGGAGCACTCCTTACAAAGCATTGTTAAACTGAATGAAAAGTATATTGAAAACATTGATCGGGAATATCAATAAGATAAGCTGATTCTGCAGAAGCTCTGTAATAAAATGGCTTAGTTTTAAAAGTCTGAAAAGTATTCTGCATAGGAACCACTATTCAGACCAAATACTCTACTGCTAAATTTGTAGATGAGAAGAAAGAGCAAATCAGTATCTTGATAATAAACTGCACTCTGCAATCACCATGCCTCATATTTTCGTCAGCTTCATATTATCTCAAATCTTTGGCTGAATTAGGATTGGAAGAAAAAGGATTGTCATACACAAGATATATCTTGCATCTATAGCAGGAGTTCCTAAACGTTTTGCATTACACCTCCTTTTAGTGTAATCTTAATGTACACACCTCCTCTAAAAATCCAAACACCAAAATGAACACAAATTAACAATGAAAACAATACAATGACACTTTGGGAAAGGTGGATTTATTGTAACAATGAAACCAAAAGGTTCTTCACACCTCCCCTGAACTCTGTCTGCACTTCTCCAAGGGAAGTACACTTCATAGTTTGGGAAACTCTGAGCTACAGGCTTCAGCAACCCAAACTATTCCTGCAGCTATTATTACAAACCCAGACTGCACAAATCCGAACTTCTGCACCCTTAACTGACACCAGAGACCCAGAAAATGTGTTGCCATTTAGCGATTGCCCGAATTTCTGAAGCCCAGATATGGAAGGCCTAAGTGGCCCCTCCAATGTGTTGGTCTACATGATCTAGATCTCAGAGCCATCGAAGCACGAAAGATTGGGCCAGGCCACTACAAAAAATAAAAGTAGCGAGCGGCTCTTTTGTGACTGAGCCCTAACCCACGCCTCCCGAGCATAACGAGGCGTCCAGTCCACAGTCCTTTCGACCCCCTGCCTCTTAGCAGGAGCCACGCTCAGTCGCACCTCTCGGCATCGGCCGACTTGATGATGTGGGTCCGAGCGGCCGTTAGCTTCCACGGCCCGAAAGTGAAGTCGCGGCGACTGCTTTTGAAGACAGGCATCATAATGGCGGCGTCAACCCCAACAGAGCAAGCATAGAGACGGGAAAGCTTGCTTCGGCGATGACAGGAATAAACCCCCAAATAGGAACCTTGTAAGCAAACGACCTCGGGCTTCTCTTCCTCGCGAGGGAGCAGCAATACCGCCGCCAAGCACTTTACTTCCGCTTCCGGGTTTCATGCCTCCTTAGGGAGAAAAGGCTTCATAGTCTCGCCTTCCGGTTCCTGGTCCTCGTAGGTGGTGTCCTTCGTGAGCGGAGCACGTGTTCAAGAGTTAACGCGAAGGCGGTGCTACCGGGTCCTTTGTTGCAGCGCGTCGAAATAATTAAGATCCAGCCACAGCAAAAACTGCAAGCAAATAGTTGTAAGCATCTAAGTAGAGAAAGGACGATCAGGTTGTTTTCTCCAGCAAGGCGTACACGTTCTTTCTTTGTAAGAGGAAAGTCGTGGTAGTCTGTGGTCACCGAAAACCAGAAAGAAAAAACTTCAAAAAGCGAAGATTTCAGAAATGACAGATGTCTATACGCTGCGTAATCTGGTTCTGAAATTAGAGTGCAATCCGTATGCTTTCCTACCTTTTGTTGGCTTAATGGTACCCTCCTAGATAATGAATCAAGTAGGGGGTTGAAAAGATTTTTTTTTTGTTTTTGGAGACTGGAAAAAAACCTGGTTTCTGTGTCTTTAAAAAAAAAAAGGATGGGGCAAACAGAATCTTCTCAACTTTCTGCAGCATCGAGTTGGCCATCCATGGTTTAAAAGCTATACAGTACAACAGCAGGAATTCAATTGAGACACTCCTGTTCCATTTAAATAATTGGAAAAACAGCACATCTTTGATTTCTGCCTTTTATGAAGGGTGGACTCAGAATCCTTGTCTTTTTCTTAGCTTTCATTTTTGCCATTTTTCTAAAAAGTGGGGAACAATAAAGGGTATGTAATCAATTGCTTGCTTAAATAAAGTCTTTGGGTACTCTATGTTTAGGACAAGAGGAAAAACACTAATTTAGCTCCAGATTTTGCTAAATTAGAATACTTACATTACTTAATGTTAACTGATGGTGCTAGGAGTTGTTCAGCAATATCTAGAAATCCATTCGTTCTATAACTTTGCACTAGGCTCGTATTTTTATATAAAGTGATGTTTAATACAAGTAATTTTAAACTTAGCTCTTTATTTTATTCACTTGAACTGTTCCAAAGAGAGGAACAGTGGATAACAGCAATTGCTGCTCTTTTTTCCATTGCAACTTACATTATAGACTAAGCAGACTGCCCTATTCCTCTGACCCAGTGAGAAGCAGCTCCTAAGACTAATATTGCACAGTCGTACAAATCTTGGATTTAGTTTGCCTAATTTGCCGATTGTCAAGTCCACCTTTCAACTGTGTTTGTGCAATACATTAAGAAAAAGCTCATTAAAAAGCACCAGTAAGATGCCATTTTACACCCACTCTCATTATATATTGCTCTTTAACCAAACTTTGGGGCTTCCTGTTTTTATGAGACACTACTGGGTGGGGGGTCTGTTTTCTCGAAATGCAACATGTTTGTCATCATGGATTTGGGTGATAAAGTAAACCACAAAGCTTGGTTAAGGAGATGCTCATGATATGATAAGTTGCACCACATATTTGTTACTTTACATTTTTAAATACCATGAAATGTAAATACAAGATGTTTGTTCCTTGAATAAATGCATTTTCTATGTTTTACTTAATCATATAATCTAAAGAGGAGTGAAACATGTTGATTTCTGTCACTTAAATAACATTACTTGGATTAAGAAGAAGAAAACGAACTTTTTCTCTTTTTTATTTTGTTTTCTGTTTTTTACATACTGTCCTGTATATTATGGTTTTCCTTTCTTTTTATATACTATAACAATAAATACAAAATATTTTAAAAGGAAAGTTGATTCAGAGTTTATTCGTTATAAGTTATGGATAAATAAAGCCAAGCAAACTGATAACCTCTCTAATTATTTTTCTATATCTCTTTACATTTGTCAGAAATGTAACTACTTTTTTGCTTTAAAAAAAAGTTATAACCAGTACCATGTTCATATCTTCAATATTTCACAAAATACAACAAGAACATTCTTAAATATAACAGCAAGCTGAGCAGACATATAGTATATAATCCCTACTATACAGTGCAGTTATTTAAAAAAGCAAATCAAATTTTGTGCCACAGATATCTTGGATTTTCTGTCATATAATTACTGCAGCTCAACCACATTCTGCAATAATTAGGCACATTCATTCTGCCAACTTACAGTGTAGTTCATCTGATTTTAGCTTGGTACGTTATATGGACTTGACCAGTTGGGGCCAGGTTTGTGAAGCATTTTTTAAGACAGCATGATGTGTGAATCGGGGCAGTTGTGGCTTATTGAAGAAACCACGGTAAAAAGTGTGGCTCAATTTGAAGTATGAACTTCAAAGTTGGGAATGGTGGAAAGCAATGCAATTTTTAAAAATCAGTGATTTTTCTGTGGACTAATAAAGACTTCGAGGAAAAAAGCAGAAAATAGGCAGTTAGAGCATGTGTTTAATTTCAAAGTAACTGAATGAAAAAAAAAATACCCTGAAAAATATAAACTTAGCAAATATATCCTATAGCAGGATACTTTCCTACCAGCCATGTTATCTAAGACCCCTGGGTGTATCATAAAACAGCCAGTGAAGGGAGCTGAAGTCAGTTCAGATTTTATGTGATTTCTCACAAGACCAAATACTCTTCCCAAGAAAAAAACATTCTAGTTTAGTTTTCTCCATGATACAGAGATAAAGAAAATCCCTATGTGCAGGATTGATTTATTCTAAAGAGGGCCCTGTTATGTAACCCCCTTTTTTCAGTATGCAGTGGCCCAATAATATAAATTATTTATTGGGCCTGAGATTTATTAAATCACTCTTAAGAGTCCCCTGGACTGCTAGGAGGTCAAACCAGTCAATCTTAAAGGAAATCAATCCTGATTGCTCATTGGAAGGACTGATGATGAAGCTCAAGCTCAGATACTTTGGTCACCTAATGCGAAGAGAGGAGTCTTTGGAAAAGACCCTGATGCTGGGAAAGATTGAAGGCAAAAGGAGAAGAGGACGGCAGAGGATGAGATGGTTAGATAGCATCACTGAAGCAATGAGCATGAAACTGAGCAAACTCAGGGAGGCAGTGAAGGACAGGAAGGCCTGGCACAATATGGTTCATGGGGTCACGAAGAGTCGGACACGACTTAACGACTGAACAACAACAACAAGAAATTAGGGTTATGCATAATTTGTGAATTGTAGAAATTTTAGTGCTGCTGTTGCTTAGCTTTGTACAAACTTTTCCATTCATTCTGCAGTTGCCAGACCCAGTCTGTAAGAAATATGTCAAGAAAAGTTGCCACCAAGCCATCCTGTGTTAATGAAAATAGCAAGGAAACTGACCTTATTTTATAGCCTATACATCTCCTGCATTCTTGTTCTTTAATTATTTTGCTTTCTCTACAGAAGTTAAATGTTTTTATTTTCTTTATAGCATTCTTGGAGTGTTCAGCGTGACCAACACTGTTCTATCCCAAAGTGATGAAAAACCTTTAGTTACTTCATAGCTGAAATGGTAGCAGCTATAATTTCCTATTAAATCAAAATTTAGAGAGGGGAAAGAGGATAGTAGTTGACTTTTTTTAGATTGGCATGCAATTCTGACATCTCCAAATTGCATCGGGAAATAACTATTTCTGAAATCCTGAAAGGCTGATGTTGACCTAGAGCAGTGTTTCTCAACCTTGGCAACTTGAAGATGTGTGGACTTCAACTTCCAGAATTCCCCAGCCAGCCATGGACAAATAGTTTGACTCCATTGAGTACTCACATTGTGGTAAGGCATGGTCTACTTGACCATGATTTGTTAAATAAACTACAATCAGTGGCTCAAATGATGTAGTAAATCACTGTTTATAAACCTCTGGTTTATGTCTGCCTATATGACAGTATATGACTGCTTGCTATATGTTCTGTGAAATTTTGCTTGAAAGAACTACAGGTTTAAATGTACAGCACATTATAACATACGCAGTAGTTTAAGTTACAATCTCTCACCACTTAACTGAAAGTAAATTCTACTGATTTCTACTTTAAACATGTAGAATTGCAGGGTAAAACAAACATATTTATTATTCATTTGAAGCCAGATATCCCCAAACAAGCCAATATAGCTACAAACAGCTGGAAAGAAAGGTTGCACGCATGATTCATTTAAAGAATGATCCTTTATTAAAAATGTGATTTATTTACAGAACTTCCCATTCTATTGAATTTGTCTGCTATAGAAGTTGTTTCTAAATTAAAATCTCTTCATTTTTGTTTTGCATTTGTGCAAGAGATGCTCTTTGATTGAGGAAAGAAAAATGGGATACAGTACAACAGAAGACAGCATGAAAGTTTTCCGGAGAGTGAAGAAAAGGAATGTTAGTGGGTGAGCTAATATAAATTATTTACTATTGGTGGAGAGAGCTGCCTTCAAAAACTTCATCCCACTGGCTCTATAAACCGGTTTTCTCTACATAAAGCCCGCATTTTAAAGCTGTTTTCTGACTAATGGAATTACAAAAAGAAGATGATTACTAAAGAAATATGAAGGGGGGGACAAACTGCTAAAAGACAAAAGGACGGCGGAGCAGAAAGGACAGGGTGGGGAAGTGGGAGGAGTGAAATGGGGATGGAGGGAGTGCTTCAAGGAAGGAGGGATGTGAAAAAGTAGATGGGGGGATGGACGAGAAAGAAGGGGGGTCGGACTATTTTTCTGGGCCTCGGCTGGCGGCGACTGTGGGGGGCCGGGGAAGCTGTAACCTGAAATCACCCGCCCGCAACCGTAACGAGGTGGCGGGGCTACACGGGAACAATCTAGTCCAAAGGTGAGTGGGTCGTCTCACCCCGGTGGAAGGTCTCCGACACCTTCTGGTGCAGAGCAGAGGGCAACGGACCCCGTGCTGAAGGAGCAGGGTCCTCGCCTCGGAGGGATCGCATGGCGCCTCCGCCTCGCTTTGCCTCGCGGCGAGGATGGGTTGGTACGTTGGGCGAGGGTGGTGCCCGCGGTGGGAGACGCCTGGCTACTCAGCCGCGGTTTTCCATGTCTCGGCAGCGGAGATAAAGGCTGGCTGAACGTTCTGGCATCGAGCCGGGCTAAGCTTTTTTCAACCCCGCGAGGAGGAGAATGGGTTTTCTGACTTCGCTGTACTCTGCCGCAGACCGAGGGCGCAAAAGCAGGCGAGAGTAAGCGGATGCTCGTTCCCCACTTTTCAGGGTGGTGTCTGGATCGTCCAGGCGGGGATCTTGTTCGACTGGGGACCACCCCTGCTGGAGCCTCTGCGAACCGGGAATAAAATTCTGGGTAAACCTTGCATACAAATCCCACTGTGCAGGCCCATCGTAGTAAAAAAACAAAACAACGGAAAGAGAAAGGAAAACTTAGTCGTCTGAATACATCGTTTGATACGAGCCAGCACAGGCCTGCTTACCTAGTATTTCCCAGGCACCTTCATTTTCCGTCTTCCAGTCACGTGTATGTGCCCAACACACTATTGTAATTCAGTAGCCCTGGCGAATGTGTTGAGGGGTCAGGCCGTATGAGGAAAAAAAGGCGTAATTCCTGCTTAAAAAATAATCGATTATTGTTTATAACTGGTCAGTAGTGCCTCTAGTGAGAACTGTGGTTTGATTTGTTTGATGATCCATTGGTTTGTTTTCTTGGCTGTCCACAGTGTTCTCAGGAGTCTTCTGCAACACCAAAGGCATCAATACTCTTCCTATCCTGCTTCTTCAAGGTCCAGCTTTTGCTTCCATAGAGTGTCACAGGGAATACCATTGCTTACACTCTTCTGATATTTGCAGGTATAAATACATCACAGCATCTGAATATCTTTTCCAAGGCCTTCACAGCTCCTCTGCCAAGTGTTAGTCTGTGGCATATTTCTGCTTGTGGAATTTGTATCAAATAGCATAGCAAATATATCCATCCTACCGTAAGGGTACAGAAATTGTCTCTCCCCCCCCCAAAAAAAATCTTCTGTGCTTACCATAAAAAAAAATAATTTGTGTTCCAGAGGTGTCTAAGAATAGAGTATTCTACTGTGTACTTTCAGGTCAATGTGAGATGCTCCTGAGCATCCCATTGCTCCACATGAAGCTGAAGGACATCCAGTAATTCCCCATAGCTGTGCTTTGGAATGGATGTCCATAGCAGTAGTGGTCTCTTTATCAAGAATAGTCCTCTTCCATTACTGTTCTCATTAGAGGTTTTAGTTAAGGTTTGTAGGAACATCAGGTTTCCTTATATATTATTATAACTGGCTGAAGTTCTTGAAGTATAATAGAAGTATCATGAGAATCAATTCTTTCCAAATTATTGATGTTCACTGAATATCCCATAAATACATGGAATAAATAAACCTAAGGTGACATAGGTAATAATGTGGATATGTTGCTAAGCTTTAGGGGGATCCAGTGCACAAAGATTGCTCTGCTTACATAGGAGTTATTTATTCTGTCTGCTTTTGGAAAATGCTTTGCATATCATTGCACATATTCATGATGTTCATGTGCTATTTTTCAACTTGGATGTGCCTTATGCATGTGGTATTTGGGATCCCTATGAGTTTCATTCATAAGGTATAGAGAAACACATTTTAACTAACATAATGTAGTCAAGTCCATACACTGAAAATTATGGAACGAATAACTTTGTTTATGAATATATAAGCAGCATTCATTGGTGCGGTATGTGTATCAATTGTTTTTATGTTTCTTTAGCAGATGCTCAGCATGTCTTGGCTGTTCCATTACAGTAGGCTCTGACAATGAGCATCAACTTGTCCCTCAGTAAAGAGAATGCCTCGGAAAACCTCGCACGGCTGGAAGAGGGAGCAGGCAGAATCACTGAGTCAATTGCTATCATCGTTATTGCTATTTTCATCTGTTTAGGAAATCTGGTGATCGTCCTCACTCTTTATAAGAAGTCATACCTGCTCACCTTAAGCAACAAGTTTGTTTTCAGCCTGACCCTGTCCAACTTCCTTCTTTCGGTGCTGGTGCTTCCTTTCGTTGTTACCAGCTCCATCCGGCGGGAATGGATCTTTGGAGTAGTTTGGTGCAACTTCTCTGCCCTGCTCTACATGCTCATCAGCTCTGCCAGTATGCTTACGCTTGGACTCATTGCTATCGACCGGTATGCTATCCTTTCTTTATGAGCTGGATAAGGCTGTGCAGCAAAAAAAAGTCTTTAACATCTACCAGCATTAAACATGCAGTGGCAGAGAAATATGTTTTAACTGACAATGCCACCAAGTCCATACATTGAGAATTATGGAACTAATAACTTTGTTTATGAATATGTAGCAGCATCTGAATATTTAAGCAGCAAAGAGGAAGTGTTTTTCCATGAGACAACCCAAGTCCTCCAATTGATCTGATTCAATTTTCTAAAGACAAACTCATTCTTCTAATCTTTACACTTTTGGTATTATTCAATTTCCAATGTATTGCATATATCCTAATATTATTGAATGCTCCTTTTATGTTTTTCAGGTACTATGCTGTCTTGTACCCAATGGTTTACCCTATGAAGATTACGGGTAACAGAGCTGTTGTTGCCATTGTGTACGTGTGGCTTCATTCTCTAATTGGATGCCTTCCACCCCTCTTTGGTTGGTCATCCTTAGAATTTGATCAGTTCAAATGGATGTGTGTAGCTGCGTGGCATAAGCAGGCAGGTTACACCGCCTTTTGGCAAATATGGTGTGCTTTGCTACCATTTGTAGTCATGATGATTTGCTATGGTTTCATATTCCGTGTGGCCAGGATTAAGGCACGGAAGATTCACTGTGGGAGCGTGGTCATTGCAGAGGAAGATACGCAAAGGAATGGGAGAAAAAACTCGAGTACGTCAACATCCTCATCAGGCAGCCGAAGAAATGCTTTTCAAGGGGTTGTTTATTCTGCCAATCAATGCAAAGCTTTGATCACAATTGTAGTTGTGATTGGGGCTTTTGTCATCACATGGGGGCCTTACATGGTGGTTATCACATCTGAGGCACTTTGGGGGAAAAACAGCATTTCCCCTGCTTTTGAGACATTAGCAACTTGGTTATCTTTTACAAGTGCTATTTGCCATCCTTTGATTTATGGACTCTGGAATAAAACTGTACGCAAGGAGTTACTGGGAATGTGCTTTGGAGATCGGTACTACAGAGAATCGTTTGTTCAAAGGCAAAGGACATCCAGATTATTTAGTATTTCTAATAGGATCACAGGTAATTTTTTTTTAATTCTTAAAGTGTATCAAGGGCATTTTCTTACCTTTGCTTATCCTTCTAACTGGCATATACCCCAACAAGATATCTTTATTACTGTGTTTTAGTCTGCAACTCAGAGGCCATTTCCATATTGGTGACTTAAAGCGTCTTTACTCAGTCATTGCTGAAATGAGATGAAGCCTCTTCGTGTTATTGCAACAATGGTTGGATGACTCTAGAAGATACTGTAGATTGCTAGGGCAGAAGGACCAGCATTTAATTAGTCTGGTATACAACTACTAGTGTTCTCCGCCCTTTACCCTGTGGTTTCTTTGTCTGCTTCACAGTTGTGAACTTTTTGCAAAATTGGACATGGCCGCATTTCCATTCTTACACACACTCAAGGCAGGCAGGACACCTTGGAGATTCATTCTGCCCAACTCTCCTATTTCATTCAGATAGGCTTCACTGAACTGATAGGAAGAAAGTGAAACATTAGACTGAGTGCTCTTCAAGTTGCTGTTTCTCGGCTGACTGTAGTTTGAAGCAGAGCCAAGGTGGATGATTCAAGCAAGAAAGTTTTAGCATTCCTAGAGAGAAAGAGCAGCACGGACCGGATCAGTCAGTCAAATAATTTTATTCTCTTGTTTTTTTTAATTGGCAGCCAAGGGAGGAGACATCCTTTGCATATGTATGTTTTTGTGGTGTCCTAGAACCATCAGCCTCTTGCAATTCTTCTCATATTTTTTATCTATTTATTTATTTCTGATGTAAAAAAAACGAACAAAACATCTTAGTCTCAGTTCAACTTTTCTGTGTGATGGTCTGCTATTAAAGCTGGAAAGAAGGGGTTCAATGTACTGTATAGATTAGTTCCCCCTTTCCACCACAATTCCGATTGCTTACACCATTCTTTGTCTGTCTGATTGGCTTCCCTTACAATTAGCTGCCTTGTCCTTTCACCCCAATGAGCAGAAGCATTATCACAGGTTATAATCAAGATAAATATAAATGCTCAGAGCATTTCTTTAAAAGTTATTCAATTTTTATTATTTTTGAGATATTCAAGCCCCAATACCAAGCCAAAAAGTATAAAGATTTTTTTCACTGACTTCATTAGATACAGGCTCCCAATGATATGAAATTTAATTTTGAATTATTCAAGGGTAGTGTTTGTTTAATTCAGATTTAATAACAGCTATTATTAAATCAAGAAATGTGATAAAATTCAGTGAGGATATTTGAAGATGTTTGGTTAAAACTCCAGAGGGTAATTTGTTTTGATGCGAAATACTTTTACAGATCTAGGATTATCTCCACACCTGACAGCTCTCATGGCAGGGGAACGGACTTTAGGACACAGCAGCAGCACAGGAGATACAGGTTTCAGTTGCTCTCAGGATTCAGGTAACTTTCTGTGAGTCACATTGTAATGAACAAGAGCCATCAGCAGCAAAAAAAAAAGCTTGCAATAAACTTGAAATGCAGTTTAGGAGGAGAATTCTAGTGCAATTTAGGAGGAGAATTCTAGTGCAATCCATCAGACAATACTGTGCAGCTATTGTAGGATTCCCCCCATCCCCTTCATAGTTTTTTTGTGTCAATGAAAAATACTGGAGGAAGTATTAGGAAAAAGACCAGCGGGCTGTAAACGGAGAATGGCAGTGTCTCGACTGCCCTGTAAAATTCCATGAATGTAGGAAAGATGGAGATAATTGTTTGTGTAACCTCTGATTCTCTCCTGCAAATACCCCCAGTTCCTGTCTTCACAAATAAGTTTAGTGACTAGTTAAGTCAAATACAATTTAGAAGAAAAATCATAATCAAAGATGGCTTAGTTACAAGAAAAACTCTGCAAAAGAAAATTGAAGTATTCTTCCCATTCACTTGTTTCCTAGCTCTAGAATTACAAGCAAAAGACAGACTTGAGACCTCATATTTTCTCCATTGTAAAGTGCAATTCCCGCTATAGATGTGCTGCCTGCTGTTTTCCAGATGTGTTGGAGACTACAGCTCCAGTCATCTGCCCACATCACAAAGATGCTATTTTGCATGTGTCCATGGCAGGAATTATAAGTTAACTGTCTAAGCCATTATCTCCTTTTAGGGACAGATGTTATGCTGCTTGAAGATTATAGTTCTGATGGAGTTCATCACCCACATTGTGCTTACCCTCATCGACGGAGTTCTGTAACTTTTGAAGATGAAGTGGAACAAGTTAAAGGTATGTTAAGACTAGGTACTTCAATACTGAACTGTGTATAAGAGGAAGGGACTGCTTGGACCAAGAATTCAGTCCTGAGCTGCTATTTGATTTTTGCTAGTTATTTGATTTTAATTGTTTACTTAATATAAAAGTAGAAGTTATGAAAGACTTGAAAATTAAACAAATACACTGGAAAGTCTTATAGCTGAGAGACGTATATGATCCAGAAGGGAAGATCAAGGAGCGGAGGGGCAAAATAATTCATTTTACATAACAAGTGGATGCTTAATGAAGAAACCAGTTCTGCTTCAGTTATATATTTTTTAAACATTCAGGTGTTTTAAGAAGTTTTTAATATGGGGGATAGAGACACACTGCTCTGAAAATCTCTTGAATATTTCACATACTCAATTACCAAACAAGTATTATACCATCTTGCACACTTTGTTTTGGAGACCATAAAGGAGAACGTTGCTTTTTTTTAAAAAAAATGGCAGTCTAAAATCTAAGGCACATAGATTTACTTGGCAGAACTAATTAGGTGTAAGCAAACTGACATAACCAAAGCAGTTACTGGGTATTGTATACCCAAAAGATTTTGAATATGGAAATTCCTGAAAATTTAGATATTGCTAAAATGTTCAGTTTTCTATTAAATGCCATGTTTCTGTTAAATTTGGCACACAAATCTCCAGTTTTTAAAAAAATGTTAGCTCCAAAATAACTCCTTAGTGATAATTGTGTACAGCTTAATCTTATTCTTTGTGGGGGAAATAGTACAAGCAAATACAGTGGTACCTCGGGATACGAACTTAATCCATTCCGTGACTCTGGGCGTATCCCGAGTTGGTCGTAACCCGAAGGAAATTTCCCCATAGGGTTCAATGTAAATCCGGTTAATCCGTTCCACCCTCCAAATTTGGTCGCACCCTGAAGCAAATTTTCCCATAAGGTTCAATGTAATTACTGTTAATCTGTTCAGGCGTCCGCGGACCATGCGTCAGGGGCGGGAAAACGGCGCGGCAGAAAAATGGCCGCGGACCACATGTCGGGCGGAAAAATGGCCGCAGACCACGTGTCAGGGCGGAAAAATGACCGTACCCCGAGGCGGAGTTCGCACATTGAGGTAAATTTTTGCGGCCGGAGCTGGTCGTAACCCGAAAAGTTCATTAGTAGAGGCGTTCGTATCCCGAGGTACCACTGTATTTTGCAGGACATGAATTTATTGGACATTTTCAGAGGGTGTAGTTTTGCTCTCAGCAATAGGAGCTTTTAAGATTTTTGCTTGTAGATAAATTCAATGTAATGACCATGTATTACTGATATTTATACATCTATAGATTTATAGATCTATACAGAATAGATGTATATCAACAATTGCATCCTCACTGGCCAAAGTCTGTTGATCTGGCATGCAATGATCTGTATGTCTAAAAAAATAGGAGGAAAATTAATTATACTGGATTCAGGAAGGATAAAGTAAACACTTGTTATAAAGAGATTCCTTAAAGAGAAAAGAACAAGCAAAGGAGAGTTTTCCACATAAAACAGAGTACAGAGGGAAAGGAAAGTGAAAAAGATGGAAAGAAAAAAACAAACATTTGTAAAGGAAAGGAGGAATGGGGAACTAAACTATGATGTAGAAAAACTGTCTCCCTCTTAGCAGTGAATATTAGTACCTACAAAAAGCTCAGAAATCATACAGAAAAAGTGCAGAGGACGTACAGAACAGAAGTCAGCAGAAAAAACAAAATGAAGTAGTGGAAACAGGAAGCCATATGTTGTATAGTTGCAAGTTCAAAATTAGAAGTGTAGGTGGAGAATTTAATTTGCTGCTGCAAATGTTGAAATAATAATGCTTTGTAGTTTTGAATGATCTCTAGGCTGCCTGTTGCAGTGGCAGAGGTGGGGAGAGAAGCACAGCATTTAATAAAGGGAGTTTTACTCTTTGTTGTCATTGGAGAAACATATTTCCTTTAGGGCTTGACTTTGTTATAATTTGCTGATAGCTAGGATTCACATACTTTAGTTTTAAGTTTATGGATAGATGTCATCCTTGTCAGATTAAATTATCATACATATGCTCAACTCCCCATTTTGTTAGATTTATAACTCCGGTGTGCTACATAGAAATCCCAAAGCCACAAAAGAATGAATCTTGTTTGAATTTATTCTTACAGAAGAGATGTCTACAATGTCCAAATTAACCCTTATGTATAAGGCATTCATATGGTATTATTGTACTAATCTCTCTTCTTTGTTCAGAAGCAGCAAAGAACTCTATCCTTCACATAAAGGCTGAAGTTCACAAATCTCTGGATAGTTACGCATCCAGCTTGGCCAAAGCTATTGAAGCCGATGTGAGGATCACCTTGTTTGGAGGAGATGCCCTACCTGGCTCTTTGTTCCCAGCACGAACTGTGGCAGGCAGCAATGCAAGCACACGGCGTGGTGGCAGGGTCCACCTTAGCCAAAAAGTACAGCTACAGAGCATTGAAGAAGGAAACGCTTAAAATTGCTTCAATAAAACAAACAGGAAAAAAAAAACTTTAAAACTGATGCAAAGCCATGATTCTTTGCAAGGAAAGCAAAACAGGCCCCAGCATTTTAATCAAAGATTTAAAAATTCCCGGAGACTCATCTTAATACAGTATTAGAAAACGGACTAACTCAAAACAATTGGGAAACCAAAAGTATAAAAGGATTCACTGATATCTAAATAATAAAGCACAAGTTACTTACCTGTTTCTGTGGCATACAGCAGCCTTTCCCAAGTTGGGCACTATCCGGATGTCTGGACTTCAGCTGCCAGTTCTTCAGCCAGCATGACCGTGACTGAGAATTCTAAAAGTTGAAGCTGTACATAACAGGAACACTCAGGTTGGGCTCAGCAGGCGTGGCGTTTCTGGCCGGATCCTTTTTCTGCTTTTTAAAAACTTTATGAACACAATTCATTGTTAAAAGTAATCCTATCCCTCCACCACCTTTAATTAATGATATAATTTTGTCCAGGTACTTATGGAAAAAAAATAGTACTGTGCAAAAGTTTTAGGCAAGTGTGAAAAAATACTGTAAAGAATGCTTTCAAAAATGTATATTGTAATTGTTTATGTTTATCAATTTACAAAATGCAAAGTTAGCGAACATAAGAGAAATCCAAATCAAATCAGTATTTGGTGCGACCATCCTTTGCCTTCAAAACAGCATCAATTCTTCTTGCCAAGGAACTTGGCAGGTAGGTTGTTCCAAGCATCTTGCAGAACTAACCACAGATCTCCTGTGGATGTAGGCTGCCTCAAATCCTTCTGTCTCTTCATGCAATCCTAGACAGACTTGATGATGTTGAGATCAGGGCTCTGTGGGGGCCAAACCATCACTTCCAGGACTCCTTGTTCTTCTTTACGCTGAAGATAGTTCTTAATGACATTGGCTATATGTTTGGGGTCATTGTCCTGCTGCAGAAGAAATTTGAGGCCAATCACACACCTCCCTGATGGTATGGCATGCTGAATAAGTATCTGCCTGTATTTCCCAGCATTGAGGACATCATTGATCCTGACCAAATCTCCAACTCCATTTGCAGAAATGCAGCCCCAACTTGCAAGGAACCTCCACCATGCTTCACTGTTGCCTGCAGACACTCATTATTGTACTGCTCTCCAGCTCTTCGGTGAACAAACTGCCTCCTGCTACAGCCAAAGATTTCAAATTTTGACTCATCAGTCCAGAGCACTGTTGCCATTTTTCTGCACCCCAGTTCCTATGTTTTTGTGCATAGTTGAGTCACTTAGCCTTGTTTCCACATCGGAGGTATGGCTTTTTGGCCACAATTCTTCCATGAAGACCACTTCTGGCCAGACTTCTCCGGACAGTACATGGGTGTACCTGGGTCCCACTGGTTTCCACCAGTTCTGTGCTGATGGGACTGCTAGACATCTTCTGATGTTGAAGGGAAGTAAGCATGATGTGTCTTTCATCTACTGCATTAAGTTTCCTTGGCCCACCATTGTGTCTACAGTCCTCAACGTTGCCCATTTCTTTGTGCTTCTTCAAAAGAGCTTGAACAGCACATCTTGAAACCCCAGTCTGCTCTGTAATTTTTGCCTGGGAGAGACCTTACTGATGCAGTATAACTACCTTGTGTCTTGATGCTGTGCTCGGTCTTGCCATGGTGTATGACCTGTGACCTGAAACTGTCTTCCACAACCTCACTTTAGTAGCAGAGTTTGGCTGTTCCTCACCCAGTTTTAAGCCTCCTACACAGCTGTTTCTATTTCAGTTAATGACTCTTTCAACCTACATATGAAATTGATGATCATTAGCACCTGCTTAGTATCATTGGTTAGTCATACACCTGACTGTAATCCTACAAGATGCCTGACTTTGTGCAAGTGTACAAAGTGTGCAAGTGTAAGAATTGATGCTGGTTTGAAGCCAAAGGGTAGTCACACTAAATATTGATTTGATTTAGTTTTTTCTTCTGTTCACTCACTTTGCATTTTGTAAATTGATAAACATAAACAATTAGAATATATATTTTTGAAAGCATTCTTTACAGCATTTTTTCACACCTGCCCAAAATTTTTGCACAGTACTGTATATAATGAAATGTAACAATGATCTTAATAGACCAACTGAGACCTATCAAATCTAGTGTTGGTATTGGCTGAGAATTAGGGTGCTTTCACACTAGCCTTTTAATGTGAATTGTCATATTTTGCTGACTCATTTTATACTGATCATCTACACAGTTATTCTCCGCTTCCTGTCATCTTGCATTTTTCATGTTCTTGTTTCTAGGGCTGCAGAAAGTCCAGCTTAACAAACAAACAAGGAACAGTTAGCTGCCACAGCTAATACTGCTCAGGAGATCATTCTTTATAAACACTGCAATAGGTACCATTTAAAAACTTATTTCTCAGTTGTTTAACTGACAGTGATCAGCAAATGTTTTAATCTTTTAAGAGATATATATTATGGTTGAAATACAATTTATACTAATCAGCTTATGAAAAGGCAATGACTGCAAAAAAAAATTTCTACCTTAGCTTTATAATGTTACAACACTATCTCATTATTGTGATATTTTACAGCACATGCATGTACACATATGTATATGGATTTTAAAAAAAACATCAAGACGTGTTTTTTAAAAAATAGAGTGATAAAGTGGCATCCCCTGCAGAAGTCACAATGAAAATATGCTGAGTTTTAAATGGTCAAATAGATGACATGTTTTCTTCCCACAAAAATTGAAAGAACAGTGGGATGAACATACAGTAAGTGTAACATTCTTGATAGTGTGGAAATTCAGCTGCAATTTCACTTGCAACTTGCAGAGGAAATGCAATGTTTGGGTAGCATTAGGAACCGTATTTGGAATATCTTGGTATACTGATTGAGGAAGCAGAAAAGGGAGTAATTTGTATGGGTAATTAGTCTTAATTCCTTACTTGGTATATGAGGAAAATCAAATTTCTTATTTGTATGTGTACATACACATTTTTATGGTTCTTTTAATGCATTCAACTGAGCACCACACTTAATGGCTAATGTAACTAACTAAGCTAACTCTAGCTAATGTAAAAATGTGGATTTCAGAATAAGTTGTGCATCAAGTTTTCATGTACCAAAGATAAATAGCACAAACTGAAAGTCTGAAGCTAACATTTTGTAAGACCTGATGTAATATGCAGTATCTGTGATACAAATTTTCTGTTGGAACAACTTCATTAATCTAGTGCCCTCCAAACATGTTGGATTGCAGCTTCCACAGTTTTGTTGGTCCTTGCTGTATAACAACTATAGAAATTATACTATAGACCCACACTTCCAGTGGTCACCAGATTGGAAAACTCAATTCTGTGGTCTTGGACCATTTCTGTGGGGAATCACTTGAACTCCGTTCTTCCTTCTTTCAGCAGTTACCTTCTTTGGGGTTCACGAAAAGGATGAGTTTTATATTCCACAAGCAAATATATAACACTCTGTCTCAGTGCAGTTATTGTAACTCAGATTAGTGGTGAACAGCATTCCCAGAAAGAGGATAGATTTGCCACTCTGGTTAAGCAGATTTCAGTTCCATGTACGGTGACAGAGCTATAATTGAAGAAATTAAATTTTGCACAACCCTTTTCTCTAGCTGTCTACCGTCATCATGTTTACAACACTGGAAGTGTGCTAAATTCTGTGTTTAAAATGGAGTCTGTAATATAGAGTAGTTCTTAATTTTGTTAAAAATATTTAAACACATATTATCTGCATTTCTACAGAAAAGGTGATACTTTTAATACTTTTCCTTAGCTGTAAACTGAATGAAAGCTGCTATGGCTGACACTCAAATAAAGCAACATAAATGTATTGTAGAATAACATTTTATGAAATTCTAACCTCACTTGCCAGTGAACTGGCACCTTAGAATATTGTTGTAAACTACCTTGAGTGCTTATACAAGCAGAAATGTGGGCTATAAATTCAATAATAAAGATACAAACATATTCATGGTGTTGCATCCATTATGCATCCTCAGAATAGTTGCTGCGAGTCCATGTTAAGCCATAGCACATTTTGGTTGTATGAATCCATCCATTGTTTTAAATTAGTTTATAGCTGCAATATTAATTGTGGCATATTTATAAAGCAAGGGTAAGTATATAACTTAGTGTAGAGGTGAAGGCATCAGGCTAGAAACCAAGAGACTCTGAGTTATAGGCCTTAGGCACGAAGCCAACTGGATGACCTTGGGCCAGTCACTTTCTCTCAGCCCTAGGGAGCAGGTAATGGTAAACCACTTCTGAAAAACCTTGCCAAGAAAACTGAAGGCACTTCTCCAGGCAATTGCCAGAAGTCAAAAACTGACTCGAAGGCACCAAAAAAAAAAAGTATATTACAGTGCTGTGGAAACCCAGTCACTGGCATGGACTCCAGACACTTCCACATCAAGTTGTGGCAATGGAAATTTGCCCTTCAGGTCAAGAAATAAAATACAGTGCATTTTTCAATATTATTATTTATTTTTTATTTATTTATCAAATTTATATGGCTGCCCATGTCACAAAAAGTGACTTTGGGCAGCATACGACAAGTAATAAAACAATATGTAAAAATAGTCATTAATAAAAATAGAAATCATTATTAAGATATAAAAAGCCCAGGAGAAAGTGAATATTAATTACAATAATGGCAGTACCTTAGAATGTCACTGGTCCCCTGGGACCTCCAGGCTTGATAACAACCAGGTCCTGAGGGACTTCTGGAACATTAACATTATGCTATTAACTGGGACCTTGATGCTGGTCAGAGAAAGGAACAGATGAAGTGGGGAGATGCATAGAGTGCCATCATGGTGCAAATCAGGAATGTTCATAGAACTACATTACTTAAGCATCTACAAAGTGAGAAATGACACAAAACCACTACTGATTTGCATCAGATGTCACAATGACAGTTTGTAAATTTGTGTCATGACATTATTGCATGTACACTTGGATGTAATCTCAGTTTGCTGTGGATGCCCGTGCTCTATTAGCACAAATTTAATTAATGGAGCCATTCTAAAATACCGTGTTTTAATTTTGCATTCTCTCCATAAATGTTAGATGACATGCCTTTATTATTAATACTTTGTAAAATAAATACGATGACTTGTGAATATGTGCCTGTGTTAAAGAAAACCTCAAGGGGGGAAATCTTTTCTTAGACTAGAGACTTGATCCAGAGTTCACTTCAGATTGCCGTAACAACTTTTGAGCAGAATTCTCAGGACATTCCTATTTGTGGAAAAGCGATAGTCGGTATGAGGACTTGACTTGCTTGGTGAGCCGAGCTCTGCCAAAAAAATCCCTACCGCGCTGATTTGCCAAGAGGGCGCTACCCTCCCACTCTTTAACCAACTGTTCTAAGACTAACTTGACTGAACTTGCTTTTGCGCGCCAATGTGTAACGTAGTCAAGTATGAAAATATTGGCTGCCTCTCTGACCAATTGGACTCCTCTCTTCTCGGGGACTTTCCGTTCTCCTCCTCAATTGGGCAAAAACTCCTACAGCCTCACTTAGCTCGGTGCTCTGAGACTAAAACGGAGACTTTGGGGGGCGGGAGGGATTGTGATTGGTTCCACCGGCGAAAGAAAAGAGGATTGGCAGCTTCGGAAGCCGAGTGGGCCAGGCGATTCCCGGGCAAGGCAAGACTCCTCCCCTTTTCTCCGGCTAGAATTCGATTGCTGTGAAAGGAATCCCTAGAGAGATTTAGAGCCTGAACAATGGAGAAAGTGCTGTGCTCCGGTCACGGTGAGGTTGTAGGATGGCTAGGAGGGTGGACGGGGTGACTGAGCAGGAAACCTTGGCTGGGGTGTCGAGTCTGGCTTGTTAAATTCGACGGGGATCAGGCTCTCCCCCGTCAGTTTTTCTAGTGGTGACTATGCAGTGTCAGAAAAAAAGGTGGGTTAACACAATATGCAAGTTTAAGAATGCTCTGTTTTCTAGGTACAGTACTGTTGTGAAGCGTGTGTCCGCTGTCCAGGCGCGGATGGGCAGCTCAAGCCCTGTGCTTCCGGTTTAGGATGTTTTGTCTTTAACCCACCCCTGAACAGGACGCAGACCTTCAGGCAATAGGATAGCAAGTCATCCGAAGTCTCGGTTCTGGTTTCCATGATTGCAGAACCAAAGACAGTTGTTATTTTTTGGCGGCAGCAAAAGTGGCTTTGTGCTGCTTTCCTTATAGATGTATTCTGCTCTTAGGTTTAGCTGTCTGATTGTAAGATGAGTAGGTTTAAAACATTTGCTTCCTGATTTGTAGCAATAAATGGCTTCCCCCTTATCCCTCCCCCATTTACAGGAAGTAAAAGCCCATTCTAGTCAGACGATTTTAGCACCGTAAACAGAAAATTTCAGAAATCCTTTTTCCCCCTGCTTTTGGGCAGTAATGTAATAAAACCAAAGTTTCATTTTATGAAACCAATTGTAATAATAAAGTGAATTATTACTTGTTAAAAAAGGGGAATTAAAATAATGTAGTTGAAAGATTTTATATAGGACAGAATACAGTTCAGAATTTGAGGGTCCTTTTTGCCACAAATAAAACAAAAAGCAGGGACTTAGGAATCCACAGAATGATATCCATCATATGGCACACAGAAATATTTGTGGAGTCCCAGGAGTTCTCTGAGCTTGGCTGTTTTCTTGCAAACGTTTCATTACCTGGCTAGGTAACATCTTCAAGTGCTAGAATGGAATGGGGTTTGAAGATGTTACTTAGCTGAGTAATGAAATGTTTGCAAGAAAACAGCCAAGCTCAGAGAACTCCAGGGACTGACTCCACAGTTCAACCTGAGATACACATATTCTCTTCTAGTGGTAACACAGAAATATTTTTCTGTACCACTAGGCATGATGGCCCTTGTCTGTTTATTTTCTCTCTCAGCCTAACACTTCTCACAAATTGATAAGTGGGGAGCTGGGTAAAATTTGAATTCCTGGGGAAGGGGCCTATTGATAGCAGATGACAAGTTCCTAAAGGGTGTCATATAGGAAAAAGCCACACTCGAGTTTCAATTAAAAGCCAGACCCAGAAAATGTGTGTGTATGTTAAATTATAGGAAGGCAGGTTCTAGTTAAATGTTTTAAAACAAGTAAATAAAACATTTGATAGTAGAATCAGTTTACTAAAGTGATGCTATGCTCCCTTTCATTGGATGTGTTCAATCAGAGGCTGGATAGATATTTGGAGGGAAAAGGTACAATTTGGGTTCCCCCTCTCAGCAGGAGTTGGACTTGGTGATATAAACAGCATTTCCAATTCTATGAACCACAGAGAAAGGGTAAAAGTAAAATTGATAAATGAGTCTTGTGAATCCTTGAAGTGAGGTATTTTTTTAATTGGCTGGCTTGCGAAGAGAGATCTCTTTGGAGAAGACCCTGATGCTGGGAAAGATTGAAGGCAAAAGGAGAAGAGGACGGCAGAGGATGAGATGGTTAGATAGCATCACTGAAGCAATGAGCATGAAACTGAGCAAACTCAGGGAGGCAGTGAAGGACAGGAAGGCCTGGCGCAATATGGTTCATGGGGTCACGAAGAGTCGGACACGACTTAACGACTAAACAACAACAAACAACAACAACTTGGTACTTTTCTATCTCTGATTAAACTTCATACCTTTCATTCTCTTCCCATTCAGGGTTTCCCTGTTTTTTGAAGACTGGAAACCGAGATGGCCCAAATAAAGGCAAAAGCTTTTATATGTGCGGAGTCCAAAATCAGGAGCCATGTGGCTTTGTGCTCCCCACTGAGTAAGTTCAATTGTAAAAAAAAGACAAGCTTGGGGAGCTATTAGTTGCTTACCTACTGTTCACCAGTATCTAGAAAGTAAAACCTCTGCCACTTTTAATACAGAAAAGTACTTTTTAAATATGTGGCACTCTATCCATTCATAACTGAAATATAGTTTTATGTTTAGTCCATAATTAATTTTTAGCTGGGGTGACAATAAGGTATCATTGGAAAATACATTTGTGCCACAATTAAATCTTCTTTGGAGTTGAAGCGTTTGTTGCCTGGGTTGCCTGCCTCTCCAGAGGCTTAAAAGCGTTTCTAAATATTTAATTGAGCCTTTAACAGGTTTTTGTGCTGTATATCACATTTTACTATGCTTTTCAGTTCCTTTATTTTTAAACATTTTTTCTGTAATCGGATTTACAAGTGCTTGTCCCAAAAGGCAGGATAGAAGGAGTTTGTTCATTCTTGTATCCTGTCTATAATACTGAGGGTAGCCAAGTTTAAACATTTTTTCACCATCTTTGCCACTATTGAGATAGCATAGAAATTTATTTTTTTCTGTGACATCAATATTTATGTAAATAATTTGTCTTTTCTTTCCATAGTCTTTCCCCTTCTCATTGCTTGGTGCATGAAGAATATATAGTGGAGCTGCAAGTTTTGATTAAACAACCAAAGACAGACCTGTACCGGTATATTTTCAGAGGGACACTTGATGTTTTGACAGAATAGTATCTACAAAGCATTAATACTCAGCCTGACAACCCATGTTTTGTTTCTTTACTAGATTGTTTTATCGGTGCAGTAAGGGTAAAATGGAAGGGAAGAAAATGTGTGGTAATGTCCCCTGGCAGGTATACCATTGCTATTTAAGCTTTACATTTTGACAACAATTAGAAGTCTTAAGCTCTTGTTACTTGGTTTACTACTATTTTCTCTATCTTTCTCTATTTATCATGATACTACTATTCCGGATTAACTATGGGAACTTCTAGAAAAATAGAATGAATTTTGCTGTTCAGGAAGCAACATTTTCTTTTTCTTATCTTAACTGTTCTGTATACAGTTTTAACTTCCTAAACATTTCATAACCATGCTAGAGTTTAACAAAAGTTTGTGTGTACATTTCATAGTAGAATTTGTCATATTGCACCCAGCTAAAAGTATTAATTTATACTGATTAAGAAATGTTGTGTTAAAGATATTTAGTGGATATTAGTGAAAACTGAAGGCAACATTGCTTTATAATGGTCTGAATTAGAAAGAATAATAATGAAGAACCACATAAGACAGAAAATTCGTAATACAGTTAATACCTGTGTAATTTCTGAATTATCAATGATAGCTATAATTTTTTCATTGTTACTATAGTTAGAAACTTTGCAAGATAAATGAAAATTCAGGATTTCTCAATTGATATGTTTTTCTGCATCTGTTAAAAAGAAACAGAGCAAATACTCTAATTTAAATGTAGACTAATATTTCACATGGATATTTTATAGGATTCAAATATCACTGTATTGCCAGCTAATCTACAGTCTCAGCATACTTTGGAATTGCTGCATGATCATAGAAATCAAAGAAACCCATTCAAAGTTTCAAGCAGGAATCATAAGCTACTTTCTTTCAAACAAATGAATGACAATGGGGACAGAAATTCAGTGGAAAAAGAAAATCAGAAAAAAGATGTTCAGAATTCTGATGAAGAACACCAGCCCAACTTACAGTCTCAGTCTGTCAAGAAAGAATTTTCATCAGTCATGCACATAAAAAACAAAGATTTTGGAGACAAATTTGAAAATTCATCCAGGAAAGAAACAAAAACTCAGATAAAACTGAACAAGCCTCAGACTGAAATAGAAAAAATAACATTAGATAGACACAAAAGTAATTCTAGCAAAAGGTTTGAGATTCCTTCTAGTCACATACAAGAGAATTCATCTTTGAAATTTATTGAAGATGATTTGCAGAAAAACGAAAAGCCAGAACAATCATTGTCAAGCTTCAATTGCTACACATCAAGCATAAAATCTATTAATGGAGAGCAACTTGGAAAAGAAGAACCAGAAACTTGTAGAAGCAAAATAGTAACAATGAAAAAAAGTGGCAACTGGAAAACAGAAGAAAAGACACTGATACCCAAAGAGTTTGTGACTCTTCAGGAACCAAGAAGTTTGTCAGTAGAACATGCTGGAGACAATACAGAAAAAACTCCAATACTATTACAGATGGGGAAAACTCCAGAAGAGCAAAAGTGTACAGAGAAACATTTGGACAGTGATAAACAAGAAAGATTTGTGTCATTCAAATCATCTATTGGGCAGGCAGTTGATTCCCAGCAAGGACAGGATAGCAATCAGAAGAATTCGCCTTCCATATTGTCTGAAGTAGCCTCTTTGCAGATGGCTGACAGAGGGGATTACAAAGCTCTTCACAACCAACTTTCAGCTCAGCTGAAACAGAAACAGGTCTAATCTCTTCTTGCATCTAAGTATTAATTTTTAAATGAACCAAAAGATTTCCTGTATCAAAGTATTAGGTTCTTACCCTTTGTACTAAACTGCTAAGGCAAAGTGGCTTATTCCTAACCCTCCAGATGTTATTGAATTACAATTCCCACCAGTCCCTTGAAAAGCCATAGGTGGTCCACTTGCGCATGAAGGGATGAGATTTAAGGTTGCATTCTCTTAGGAATAATCTGCTGAAGGTTAAATTGTAGGTGGAGCTAGAGCAAGTAATAAATGGGGCCAGAGCTTAAAGTGTGGCTGACATCCTTTTTTCCTCATTCTGAAGCTGTCTTTTTCCCCAAGCAGTAGGTTGCACAGAAAAGACTGATAGCTCTTATCAGAACTCTGTACTAACCTCTTACATAAAGTATTTGAAATTAGACAAGAGTTTGCATGAAGTTAGTCCAAAGGCCTTAGATGCTCACCTCTTCAGTAAGGTATTTTTAGCCGTTAAACCAGCCTCTCCCATTTTGGTGATCTTAGGATGCTCTGGGGCTGCGGTTCTGATACCCCTTTGGAAGATAAGGAATGGTTTTTCACCATTGTAATTTAAATGCATCAAATTATGTTCAAACTTTGCCTCAGTTGTGTATAAGGCCAAACGTGTCATGCAGGTGATGCCCATTTCTCAAGTTTTGACTTTAATAATAAATGAAAGGAGCAGTTGAGCCAAAATAATTGACTAAGTATGTCCCCAGTTGAATATATATGTCTGGATATTTCTATTCAGAAAATGTACTCTTTGCACAATTTTTTGAAATATTTTTAAGAGTGAATTCACAAGGTGGGTTGAGAAGAACAATTGCACCATGGAACAGAAAATATATTTCTCCTTTGCTTCTTTAAGAAGTCATTGTAAAATTGTTTCATTATTCATTACTTGGTTTTAGTTGTGTATGCTTTACCTATATTTGTTGCGTGCTAGCACTTTCCCTTCTTGAAATTAGCAGTGAACAGTTCCTTGATTAACAGACTATGAGAGGAAGGGAAATATGGACTTGAATGGGTGTTTGGGCACATCAGTCGTTATTTTTACAAAACACATCTAACTTATTATTGTATAGTTCTTAAATATTTTACCTATGGAGAAAAAAGGTGGGTTAAATGCCTGGGCATATTGATAGCCAATCAGTAACATAGCTCTTCTTGTCCCCCTTTGTTTTTGTTTTAATTTGCCTATAGAGGACTTTGAAAACAGTGAATATACACGCTCTCCCAGATAAGGGTGAACGATTATTAAAGCAAGTGCAGGAACTAGAAGCTGCACTTAGCTCTTGCAACCTGGAAACGGAAGAAAGTGTGAAGGAAGGTAAGCCTTCTTAGTACAGGATTGCTAGCATTGCTCCAAAGTCTTAAGCTATTATCCCAAGCTTGGCCACTTTGGATAGATTGGCATTATTGCTCACAGGATTCCCAGCCAACGTGTGTTATGTTAGCCAGGAATGTTGCAAGTTGGAATGCTGATATCTAAGAAATTTCCAGATGCTATAGATTTGTATCATTTACCAACTGTTTCAAATCTGGAACTTACTTTGCACAATGTGCAATGTATTTTTCCGTATTCTACATTGATCAAGTTAAAAAGTGATAATCAATTTTTAACCGTCTTTAATAGCAATTTACTCAGATTCCAGATATCTTCACATGCTAATCAAAACCCAGTATCTGTGCTTACCTCAATTACAACTGAGAGTTCTGTTTAGTCAAGCATTTGTACCCCACCCTTCCTGTATAAAAGCGCAGCTTGGTACTTAGAACTTTGTATCTTGTGTGTAAACATAGGATCATCTGTTAATAGCAGCCTCAGTAGTAGCTCTTGATGGGGTCTTGCCCCCCAGAATAAGCTTATCTGCAACTTGGGGACTTCCTGGGCTCAGGGCTCCTGCTAGATGAGCAGGTAACGCTGGGGCAAGGAGGCATTTGCCCAACTTGGCTGTTACGCCAGTTACAACTGTACTAGAACCATGACAGATTACTGAACAGAAAAATCTGTTACTGCAGAATAACACCAGTCCTGAGGTTGCTGTGCTAGTTGGCAGTAGGTTTCCAGATCCCGTTCAAAGTACTTGTTATCTCCTATAAAGCCTTACAGAGCATGGCACTGGGATATATCAGGGACCACTTCTGCCAATCTGAACATCAAGGAAGAGTCTGTTCCAGTCCCCCCCGCAACACCAAAAAATAAGGGGACTAGAAGACAAGCCTTCTAGTAGCCCCTACATTAGGAAATACACTGCAGGTGTGATTGGCCCTTATCCTCCTTTGTTCAGGAAGGCCCTTAAAACAGATTTATTTCTGCGGCCCTGAAAGCCTAGCATGATTTGAGGCACTTGCCTCTTTTGTTTATTGTTAATGTCATTATTATGATGAGATTATATTGATTTCTTTTTATGCTTTTAATTGTAGAGACAGTTGGTATTGGTTTGCTCATGTACACTCCCTGGCAATAAATAGATAACATTAAATAAATAAATAAATAAATTCAATCACATAAAAAGTATAAAAGAGAAAGAGCGAGGTTCTTAAACAAAAACATGAAAATTCCTTATACAACATAAGCTTGCCAGAATGTGAAGTTTCCCAAGGTAAAATTAGCTAAGTGTATACATTATGCTAAGCCAAACTATGGTATAGTATATTGGATGATCCCAGCCATTATGATTTGTAAAACTTTCTTTATGATTTAGCATGTTGTATTGTCATTTGTATATTCAACTAACCACGATTAAGCAAATAATGGCTTGGTATGTAGATAAAGATGGGGACCTTCACTATTATATTATATGCCATCTGGAACAGCGTCCCCCCAGAAATCTGTGTGGCCCCCATCCTGACTGTTTAAAAAGTCTTTGAAACCCTAGTTTCAAGCCTAGTTGAAAGTTAGGGGGTAGTGGTGAGCCCTTATAGGATTTTATATTATTCTGAATGTTTTTTCTTCTGGATATACAATACATCACTCTTTTCCTTGTTTTATTATTCTTACTGTCTTTAATGTTGTATGCCAATCAGAATCTTCATGGAGTTTGGGGAGGCGCAAGCTTCTAAATTTGGCAAATAAATAGTTTCATCTATAGGACATGTGCAGCCTATAGAGCCCAGCTAGAACACCCCAAAGCGGGTAAGGGTCTGTTTTTGGCAGCAGGTGAGCAAACTTTAAGATGCAAATTGGTGCTTTGTCTTTTGCAAAGCTTAAGGTATCCATTTTGCACCTGAATCATCCATCCTCCAGAACAAGTGTTGCAGTTGCTTGCCACACCCCTCTTCCTATTAGAGTCTGAATACATTTTTAAAGTATGGCCCCATCTTTAAATAAGTTATCCATCCCGGATTTAGCACAATGTATTTATCAGACCCCTGAAAGGGAGGGTATAGTTTTATTTAACATAATTTGGTACTTTTACAAAGAAAACTTTCTCTTGTCTTCACCTACTGTATTTCCATAATAGATGGACACATAGAGAAGAGTCCTTCTTGGAATCCAGGCAGGGTGATATTGGATGAGGTGATTGCTGTTAAATTATCCTGAACCAAAGAACTATTTAGATAATCAGAAACATTTTGAGTTGTGCCCAACTGTAATACAACATCTGGATCTATGTTGCCGAATAAAATCATAGTTGGTATGTGAGTAGTAAGGCACTCTTTTCCATTTGCATTCTGAAATTATCCTATCCAGAAAAGACTACCAATATTATTTTATTCATATTTCAGTCAGTTTTTGCACAACAGCAGATGTGAGGCATAAGAAGATACAGCCTGATCTGTTCACCAAGGTCAGCCCGGTGCAGCCAGGTCCTGTCACAGGAAAGGAACCAGAGCTATTCCAGAAGGATCCTGTGCCCAGTTCTTTTGAACTCCATCCTCCATTGGGATTTGGTCAGTTCTGCCATAATACTTTTAAAGATATATGAGGAAAGGGACAGCCACACTGATATCAGAAATGAATGAGGAATATATGCTTAATAATGAAGGTAATCAAGGCTCATTATTTAATTGACTCCCTTGTTTACAAGTGGAAAGAAAAGAAAAAGCATAAATGCAAAATATGCTTTTTGTTCTTAATTTTCCATAAAGTATCATTTTTGTGAAGTTCTTGACTTGATCTACTTGATGGCTGGTCCTATCTTAATCACTATGGCATAACAAATTTAAAGTTGCTAATTGTGTAACTTCTGAAATTGACTTTTAGATAATTCCAACAGGCAGGCTCTTTATGGAGGCCGAATGACTGATGATCATCTTCAGGCAGTACATAATGCCACAAGTGATGCCATTAGTCAGCTCCACAAATCTCTTGAATCTTGCCCTACGGAGAAGACCATAAGTGAAGATCCACCTGGATTGAAGGTAAGTGAAAACAAAAGGAAAACATTATGTAGTTTTATTTTCTATATAGTGCTCAATCAATATATCACCAATTCCACTTAAAGAACATTCATGAAATGCCCTCAAATGCAGGATCAGTTTCTGCACAAAAAAGGAGAAAAGGAGATTTAAATAGTTTGCTTACAATATTCTGGTTCAATAAAGCCCTCTAAAGCTTTGTTTTCATTTCTAATAAGAGTATTTAAAAAGTGTGCAGGCATCTACTGTTACAAAGTGTTGAACCTCATAAAATTGTATTAGTGCTGCTACACCAGCATTACAGATTTATGGATTTTAGTAAATTGTAGAGATGGTGTGATCCAAAATAAACATAAATGGCACATTTATTTCATAAGCTTATATCTGATGCTACTTCTGTCTAAATGCATATGTTTCTGTTATTAGCCTTACACACAAATTTGGGCTATATTGAGCAATACATACTTTATTATGTAATTAAAATATTATTATATTATATATATATATATATAAAAATAACAAAAACAAGAAGTATATCTACAGGTAGCCCTAACCGTTTGCAGTTATGATGGTGATGAAAAAGTAACATTATAACCAATCACATTTATGACCTTTTCAGGTCTGTAAAGCAAAGGAAAGCTGAAGTAGGATCATAACCGTAGTCACGGTTTCACTTAGTGGCCACTTCACTTAACAACTAAAGTGCCGGTCCCAATTGTGGTTGCTAAATGAGGGCTGCCTGTAGTATACATCCTTAACTTAAAATTAGCCCTACATATATATTAATGTAATGTAAGACAATTAAAATTCTTAAGCGTATAAACTGATAATTGCAGTCCAGCACATTTAATGTTAATGTTGACTTTTGTGTTGTTTTTGATGTGTTGTTAGCTACACAAAGTTGCATCTGCAAGATGGGTGGCAATATAAATCAATTTAATAAACAAAAATAGTCCTGTAAGTGGGATTCATAACAACAAAATACTTCTTCGAATTGAGATAGATAGGTGAACTCCTGAGACCATTGTATAAATGACAGAAAATGGACGTATTTAATATTACTCATATTAGTAATTTTTTCAGGAGAAGCTACTATTTTGATTTAATGAAATAGGATGTCTGCCATTAGGAAAGAAAAATAAATCGGTCTGACTAGACCATTTTGAGCCTTAAAAGGGTCCCTCAGTATCATGGATTGTTGATGCTTACTATATTTATGTCTAATTGTATAGATTATATGTACAATAAAATTAGATCTTGTATAGCAGTTGATTCCATATTTTACTACTTTTTCAGATCTCTATGCTGCTGCATCAAAAGCAAGCCCTTAGTTGGCTTATGTGGAGGGAAAATCAGGAACCATGTGGAGGAATTCTGGGTAACGTATATGTAGCAAAATAACTGTGCCCATAGGGTGGAAAGCTAGAAGTCTCAAACTCATTCCCCAGACTTTATGATCTTCATACCACGGCCCCATGTTCTGCACAGTGGCTTGGTAGTTCATGCTGCCACTACTTATCTTTCGGGGGCATCTTACCTGGCATTCTCTGCAACGCTGGTATGTGTATGAGAGAGATGGCTTTCAAACCTGTGCAGTCTTCCTGGCAATTAAAAGGTCAAAATGCAAAAGAAAAAAGGGGGGGGGGATAATTTCAGTGGCACAACCTCCTGGCTATGTAGTATGTGGTTAGAAGATTATGCTCTACTTCTCCCTCTCCATGGGAGATAAATCAATCTCACAGGAGGTAAACTAAATCAAATTTTATTTTTTAAACAACCTAAACAATAAGTCCTAATTTCTAACTTTAAATATCCAAAATGCGAATATTCAGTGTAGATGGAAATAAATACTGCTTTGTTAAAAAAGAAAAAAGACAACAGAAAATATATGCTCCAAACACCACAAGGTAGCACTGGTCTGTTGTAAATAGTGAGCTCTGGCCAAATCTGAGAAGAGAGATTATAAAGATCCCAATGTACATGTCAGATCACTAGACTATCCTAAATCTACTACCTTCATGTCCAGCCTGAAGAAGAACTAAAAGAAAGCTGACAATCAACCCAATTTAATATCTTGTACAGAGAAATAGAGACAATTAGGCTTAGCACCTCAGTAAAAACAAATAAACAATTGAGCAGAAAAAACTTGGCTAGATTTTTTTTTAATCAAAATAGATGTTCTCTCTATTTAATTACCTCTTCCCTGATTCTTGAAATTTCCTGTTGTTTACCATTTACAGCGGTATTAAACTCCATCCTTTTTAGGCCTTGGTTCAACAACTCCCCAAGTTCCTCCTTGAGTGTGCTCTTCAGTTTTTAAAAGGACCAAACCTCCTATTTCTGCAAACTCTCTGTGAAAATATAGTTTACAATAAGATCTTAATTTTAATCCTCAGAAGTGGATTTAGTTTCAGCTCAAATCAGCACTTTAGCCACTTGCAGATGGAGACTCCCTAGTGCTGTCAAACAAAATTTATTGTACAGTTAATCCATCCATTTCTCTAACAAATTTTATGTAAAAGGGGAAAATATAGAATTATTGGTGGAAAACAAGATACATATGGAAGATGAGAAGAGTCAAAGATAAGTCAGAGAGTTAAGGTGTCCATGCGCATAAATCCCATATTTTTGTTTTGTTCTCTGCTGTTCTTTCTTTCCAGCGGATGATATGGGCTTAGGGAAGACTTTAACAATGATTGCTCTCATTCTGGCCCAGAAATGTGCACAAAAAGAAAAAGAAAAAGAGAAGAAATTAGAGCCTTGGATGTCAAAACAAGGTACAGAAATAAGATAGTGTCGCTGTCACTGTCAACTCATTTACATAGTATAATAACATTGGATTATTTCTTGTTGATTAGATAAAAAGGAAATTTGGAACTAATGTAATTTTTTAAAAAAATGAATATGAACTATTCATTGTACATAGGTTAGGTATTGGTAGGACTGATCACTAGATTAGGTGAAATACTAAAAATCTGTAGGAAGAAGATCCCTAAGGAAAAGAGTTCCTTTCCCTCTCCACAAACAGGATTAGCCATGATCTGTGGCCATGGAATACTGACTATTAGGAAAAATTGAAAGCTGACAAATATAAGTGGCTAGGACCCTGAGTAGGTGTACTAAGCACTGCAGCACTTTGTTTAGATCCCATTTACGTTCACGTATTCACTTTTGCATTTTCAGATTCTATTGGTACCTGTTCATACGGCACTCTGATTGTCTGCCCTGCATCTCTGATCCATCACTGGAAAAAGGAGGTGGAAAAACACGTAAAACATGGCAAACTCAGGGTGTACTTATACCATGGACCTAGCCGAATTAAGAATACTAGTATGTAAGTGCAAAAGTAGTTTTTAAGATGCAGTGTATCTTGCCCTGTGCTGTTGCTTAGATATGTTGGGATACTGAAAGAAAAGCATGGCTATAGAGCCATTTAAGAGCAAAAGCACGAACTGACATTTCAATTCTCACTTAGGCCTACAATCTCAGCAGTCATCTTCAGCCCTCATTTGCTAGCAATGATTATCTCAGCTTATTCTACAGACAGAGCATTTGTCAAGGCTACCCAGGGATGTAACTAAGGATACAGCTTTATTCAATACAAAGTTTCCTTAGCAAACTGATCTGGAGTACCCTAAATTTGTTGTATAAAAATATTTGTGATCTACTCAATTGTGTACTTGCTGTTAGTAGTTGTGGTACATCCTCATGAAGCTGATGAAAATACAGGTAGTCCTTGACCTACAACCATTTGGTCATCAACCGTTCCAAGTTACGATGGCACTGAACAAATGGTGATTACGACCGATCCTTGGAGCTCCAGCCATCCCAGCATCCCCAGCAAAGTCCCAGCACTGACTCTGATTGTGGGAAGCTGGCAGGAAGTTGCCTCACCTAACAACCATGGCACTCAGTTAATGACGAGCAGTGCAGTCACGCTTTACGATTGTATTGCTTAGTGTCAGGTTCAGCCCAAGAACAGCAACGAGGCAATCCAGTACAGTTCAGTTCCTTTATTAGCTTGCACCTTATAGACAAAATCTTGCCAGGCTAAACCTATACTAAAGCAACTAGTGTCTATAACCTGTGAGACTCTAGGGAGGGGCCAGCCTCATCCTCTTCGTCTTCTCACATTCTTGCGGGGTGAGGAAGCGCTTGCCCTGGAATGTCTCTCCTCCCTCCTGACAACCTTGAAGTTCCATTCCAGAATCTTCCCTGCTCATGCCATCCATTACACTTAGTCACAGAAATTCTGATCTCAATTGCCATCGTAAGTCGAGGACTTTCTGTAATTTTGTGGTGGAACTAGAAGCAGCTGTTGTGCTGATTTGTCTGTCCCTTTCCCCATCTCTGAAAAGGAAGAGTGGATGGAAACATACATTTCCTAAGAAACCAGTTCAAGGACAGCATTCATTCATTCATTCATTCATTCATTCATTCATTCATTCATTCATTCATTCATTCAATTCATATAGCTGCCCATCTCAAACCAGTGACTCTGGGCAGGCTAACAGCAATAAAAACAGCCAACATTTAAAACAATACAAAAAAATTCAATATAAATATAAATGCAGCCAAGAGATCTTTTAAAAACATTGGTATCAGCACAACCATGAAATGGGGCCCTTCACATGCTCGGGGCCCCAGGCCCGGGCATAAAGCCAGGTCTTCAAGTTCTTCCGAAAAGCCAAAAGGGTCAGGGCCATCCTAATCTCAGGAGGGAGGATGTTCCAGAGGGCAGGTGCCACAGCAGAAAAGGCACATCTCCTGGTCCCAGCCGACATTCCTTGGCTGACGGGACCCAGAGCATGCCCAACCTGCTGGACCAGATTGGATGGGTAGAAACAACTGAGAAAAGACAGTCCCTAAGGTAACCCAGTCCCAAGCCATGAAGGGCTTTATAGGTAACATCCAGCACCTTGAATTGCACCTGGAAACACACCAGCAACCAGTGCAGCTCCCGAAGCAGTGGTGGTACGTGTGCCGAGTAACCGACACTATTTACAACCCGGGCAGCTGCATTTTGTACCAGCTGAAGCTTCTGAATGCTCTTCAAGGGCAGCCCCATGTAGAGTACATTGCAATAGTCCAAACGGGAGGTCACAAGGGCATGAGTGACAGTGAGTAGAGCCTCCCAGTCCAGGAATGGGCGCAACTGATGCACAACCTGAAGGTATGCAAAGGCAGCCACGGCTGCCACCTGCTCTTCTAGCAGGAGCCATGAGTCCAAGAGGACCCCAAATTGCACACCGGGTCCGTCTGGGGCAGAGCCATCCCATCCAGGACCAGAGGTGGAAAAACCTTGGTACTGGGAGTCCCAAACACCCAAAGCCACTCAGTCTTGCTTGGGTTGAGCCAAAGCCCATTGTTTCCCATCCAGGCCCCTACAGCCTCCAGGCACTACTCAGGACATCCACGGCATTACTCAGACAGCCCGGGGAGGAGATATAAAGCTGGGTATCATCAGCATACTGGTGATACCTCACCCCGAACTGTCAGATCACCTCACCCAGCGGCCTCATGTAGATGTTAAATAAGTGAGGCAAGAGAACCGAGCCCTGTGGCACCCCACACAGTAGGGGCTGTGGACTGGACCTCTCTTCTCCTACCAACACCGACTGGAACTGACCCCAGAGGAATGAGGAGAACCAGCACAACACAGTGCTGCCCACCCCCAACTTCCAAAGCCGGTCCAGAAGGATACTATGATCAATGGTATCTAAGGCTGCTAAGAGGTCAAGAAGAGCAAGGAATGGAAGCACTGCCCCCAGCCTGCTCCCACCAGAGGTCATCCAAGGGTGCGATCAACGCAGTCTCAGTCCCATATCCCGGCCTGAATCCTGACTGAAAGGGGTTCAGATAATCTGCTTAGTATTCTCTATAGTATTCTGTATAGGCACTTTATTTATTTGATTATTTATTTATTATTTACTCTGTAGGCATTTTATTTATTTATTTATTTGTCACATTTATATAGCCACCCATCTCACACAAAGTGTCTCTGGGCAGCGTACAAACATTCACAATATTCCACTGTATACTTTTGAAAGCAGCCACACTGATTTTTCATTGAGATTAAAATTAAAAATAGAAAGGTAATTCTGAGATACCATGTTCTTTATTAACTGTATCTCCTTCTCTTTGCAGCCTTTGTCAATATGAAATTGTTATCACTACTTACAGTATTCTAGCCAAAGAAATTGCTACACAAAAAGACCAAACAGATGCTGTTGCTGAAGATCGTCTAGTACAGGTGACTGAAATGTGCAAAGTTGATTTTAACATAGAAACAAGGAATTGCTCTATTGAGATAAAGGCCACATTTGAACTTTAAGGTATTTTGAGAGAGAGAGAGATGTCTGTGTGTTTGTGAACCCATTACACAGAATGATTTGTGCTGGAGTGGTTACAGACTCACTACACTTGTTATAATTTCAGTGGATTGTCTTTATGACCTTTCTGGCTTTTCTATATTTATACCTGAATAATTCTCAATGTAGCCTTAATTCTACAGTGCAGCAGCTAGTAGTAAAAGTAGGTTTAAAGACCATTGATTAATTTTTGTGTATTTTAATATGAACTCTAATCATGCTGTAAAAAAATGAAATTCATACCCCAGGTAAACTTCATGGCTTTTAATTGAAGGAGTGAAGCAGTTTATTAATGTTTCTGATTAAGATACTTTTGATCTTTAAAAAAGCTCATTACATATTGACCTGATCTTCAATTTTCAGACAAATTTGTGGATCCAATGAATTTCACACTTATTTAATGTTCTGTGGTTTTCAGCTCAAAAAAGTATTGTAGTACACTTTGGAACATGTATCTTGAGAAAAGATACAGTCTTACATGTACACTGCTAGATATATTGAAATGCAAATTTTGTGCTGGCATTTTTGCAAACATCACAGACTAATGACGAAATTTACTTCTCTAGGACAAATCATTTCTCTTCTCTCCTCTGGTTTGGATACACTGGGCTCGAATTATACTGGATGAAGCCCACAATATCAAAAACCCCAAAGTGCAGGCTTCCATAGCTGCCTGTAAACTGAAAGCTACTGCCAGATGGGCTGTCACTGGAACACCCATTCAGAACAACCTCTTGGATATGTACTCTCTGCTTAGGTAAATTAATCTCATTAATGAGCAGGCAAAGGTTTTGTAAGTTAAGTGTGATTCTTTCTTTCTTAAATGGGAGTCTTCTTCCTCTTTCTGTCTCATACATGCTCATATCTGCTAATTGTACAGGAAAGGCTTACTTAACCTGAGCCCAACACAAGTCTTTTGTTCACATATTGGGCTTACATTTTGCCAGTAGCTTTAAATGTAAAGTTATTTGTCCTGAATCTCTTACTCCTTAACTGCAGTGTCTCACCTATCTCTACTGCCTTCCTGTTACTGCCTTTTGCCCCCCTAGGTTCCTTCGTTGTTCTCCATTTGATGAGTTTAAGGTATGGAAGAGCCAAGTTGATAATAATAGAAGAAAAGGAGGAGAGAGATTGATGATTTTAACCAGGTGTCTCTTACTACGAAGAACTAAAGACCAGCTTGATTCATCTGGCAAGCCTTTAGTAATAACTTCTTTCCATTTTTTCTACCATTCTTCTTCCCTTAGTATAGCATAGAGTTACAGTTTTGTCTGGCCCAAATGTGAAAGAATAGACTATATCATTTTTAATTAGATAGACAAATAGTATTTTAAACTCAACTATTTTCCTTCGTAAGGCAAATGGTCTCTTTTCCATCTCCAATTCTATGTACAAAAAACTGGCCAAGCTGGCAGTTGATCGTTACGTCCCTAGTTCCAGAACAGGAGCTCTGTGCATCAGAGTAGCTAAAAGAGCATAGAGCAAATAACATATGCTCTCTCCATTCCTAACTCCCCAGCATTTTTGCCTGAGACATCAACCACATCTTCCCCATAGTTTGTCTTGTTTGCACTGAAAGTTTAATTTTAAAAAATGCAATATATTTGAAAACAAGATTTTTGAATTGTTTGCTTCTTCTAAACTGAGATTTGAAATTCTGTACTATGTGCTATTAGTCTCCAACTTTTATTATGCTTGACTATTGATAGGATTTTGAGGAAAAAAATTGGTAGGACAACAGGCTTCTGACTCATTTATGCACAACATTCTTGTTTTGTTGCTTAGACAAATCTATGCTTAAGATTTTAAATATTAGGCAAAAAATTTTCATTAGATGTATTATTACCTGATTGGGCTTCAGAAATTTTTATGTTCTGCCAGTACAAAGAAGCATATAATGTGCCAGTGTTGCATTCACATAGCATCCCTACAGCTCTAGGCCTGAGAGTGGGATGCAAAAATATGTCATCCAGACTTTTCATAGGAGAAATCATTCTTCTACTATATTAATTTTGAGTAGCTGCATTGCACTAATCATGTTGATACAGTTTTTTAAGTTGTTTTGGTTCGTTCTTCCCTTTAGGTATCTCTGCCTCAGCGTTATGTTCAGGTGCACAGATTGAAACTCTCTGAAGATGAACAGTCAGTATATGATGTGCTTTTCAAACGATCAAGGTGTGATGCCTATAAGGGCATAAATTTATAAATGTATTTGTAAACTTAGTTTCAGAGATTAGCTCTATCATGAGTACAGTTAACATTCCTAATGTTCCTTCTATTCTCGAGAAGCATTTCTAGACCATTTCTGTCCTTGCTGTCTGCTTTCGTTCTGACGTGCATTCTGTGTCCCCATCTGTTTACCTAAAAGCACAGAAAATTCAGTTCTCTACATGGCAGAGTTACCACCTCAATGACACATTCCTGCAAAAGATTGATGCTTAGATGTATGGACACTAGTCTTTAGATATAATGAAGAGCATTAGACCATGAATCATTTTCTCATGCTGCATATTTGCTTTCTCATTGAATTTAACCCTTTTAGTCTTATGATTTCATAAAGCAAAGGCATTTTTTGATTTTGTGTTTCTTCCAAAGTATAATTAGCATTCTGCTGTTAAATTTGATATTTAGAATATTTGGCTTTACCTGAACAAAGACAAGGGTCTTGAAAAGAAAATATAACTATGTCTTTATTATATAAATAAGCTTTGAGATTTAGGGCCGAAAGTGATCAGTTTTGTCTTATAGCTTCTCCCTAAATTCTGTCCCTTGTTTTAAAATGATCAGAATTTTGCTATATCTCAAAAGGTTGGGACTGTCTGCCTTTGTGTGTGTTACAAAGTGTCAAGATCTCTCTCTCTCAGAAAAGTGTACTGACAATCTGGCATGAGAGGCTACATTCACAACAGGGTGCCTGAGGAAAGAGAAAAAATAGTTCCCTTCACTTTTATCTTTGGCCTGCCCCACCACCAGTATATGGCCCCGAGAGATTTTTCCCAGATGATTATGGCCTCCAACAAGCTCTCTGCTCTTTCCTTAAAATATGAAAATGCTAAATGATACATGTTAATCCCTCTGCTTACTACCTCAAATATTTTCACTTGCTATCCATGTTATGTTCCTCAGAAAAAGTCTTATATTACTTGCATTTTCGGTTGGTATTTATAGTTCATCTTGAGTTTGTTATAGTGATTTTGAGATCAGTCACTTTATAAATTGCATTCACTTTTTGGCCAGAGATTTCTTGGTGGCACTAAATTAGCTGGCTGACACACCTTCTGTTTAGTCATTGCATCTGTGTTTGTCTTGGGTTTGTGTAAAAGCAGGGAAGGAGACCTGCTTTCAAGTTGCTTCATTATGCTTTCTTGATGTTCAACCAGATCAACACTGCAGTCCTTTCTCAAGCACCAGGAAACTTCATATACAGGCTATTCTGGAGACAACCCATTTAAAATGGGTAAGGTGTTAAATTATCCTATACACTGTGTAGAAATGTGTTGAGAAGAATCTGAACAGGGTGCTCCACTTTTTTGTTGCTATTTTTGTAACCTACTGTTTCCTATTAAAAGATAGTAATTTGTTCTAATAGCAGTAGCTACCTTGTCTTGAAGTGTTTCTAGAGAAACATCTGTTTCTTTTTAAATAAACTAGGGGTTGGCAACCTAAGGCCACAAGACCATGCAACTCCCAACCCCCTTTTTCATGCCATGGAGTTCTTTCTAACCACGGTTGCCAGAAATTGGGCAAAATATGTTTCCCACTGAGGTAGAAACATGTGAAAATTGTAATATAGGCCCTAAAATAGTATAACATAATTCAAATAAAACTTTGAATTCTTACCCCCAAATGTGTGGGGGGGGGGGGAATCCAGACTCCACATAAACAAATGATATGCCCTTTACACTTTGCCTAATTCCCCTATCCACTGATAATTTTGCCTCCCACCCTCAAATTGTAATTGTATCTTTCAGAAACCAGATTGCCTACACCTGAAATAAATTCTGTTTTTTAGCCTGATAGTATTGCTTTTGATACATATTCAGTTTCATCTTTTGATAGGAGCACAACAGTTTAAAGTGTGTCAAGAGGATTCCTTAGGAAAGATGATGAAAGAGAGCCCTCCCGTCTCCACCACCATTCACATCTTGTCCCTCTTGCTGAGGCTTCGTCAGTGCTGCTGCCATCTTTCTTTGCTGAAAGTGGTAACTATGTGATAGGCTTACAACTATTGATCCATTCTGATGGAGGTTAGAGTTCAGAAATTGTGAATCCCTGGCTGTATCCTTTTTCTTTCAGGCTCTTGACCAGGCTAACATGAATAGCGAAGGCATCTCTCTCTCACTGGAGGAACAACTCAGTGCTTTAACTCTGTCTGAACCTGATAGCAGTAATCCACACTCGGCAGTGAACCTCTTTGGTACAGCTTTTGGTGCTGATCTTTTCGAAATGACCAGGCAGAGCACCAAGGTAGGAAGGCAGTGATGGTCCTTTCAAGGGAATCCCAGATTTGGTGCCATTTTTAACAGAAGAAAGGAGAGAAAAAAGTAAGGTTGACTGAATAACAGGTAGAAAAGGAAGTAGAACCACTTCATTAGTTCTGCTGAGAAACCCATTCTCCAGAACTGTTTGAGCTCAAATTACCAATAGAGGTGAATATTGCTGATTGCAATTATGCAGCTTTAAGAGCTGGTTACCGATTCAGTTTGTTTTTCTCTTCCCTCCCCATTTCTTTCTCCTGTGTTACCTCTTTTAATTAGTAAACTTAATGGAGGAATTGCCTTACTTCCTATTGATCTTATTTAAGCCCCCTGATAGTCTTCTCAGCTGAGGGCAAAATAAAAATGCTTTAAATCAATGAAGCTCCAGGTTTTGGCTTTAAGCGCAGTGGAACTTCTCAGTAAACAGGCATAAAATTGGGCACACTCATTGTTATGTGCTCTTTCCTCTCTCATCCTTTTAGATTTCTCATCTCTTAGAAGAACTGAAGGAAATTCAAGGTCAATCTCAAAAATGGTAAGTATAGCCATTCTGCGTTTCAGAATATTTTGTTCAGGAAATCTTTGAGTTACAACAGTAATTGGGACTGGAATTTCCATCTCTAAGCAATGCGGTCATAAAGTGTGACATCACATGACTGTATCACTTAGCAAAGGAAATCCCGGCAGTCCCCATTGCCATTGTTAACTGAATCCCACTGGTTGTTAGGGGAGGACTCACCCCAAACCAAGCCATTCCCAGCTTGGTCCCTCCCAGCCCCAAGCCTCGGCAAGGTAAGGGACTGCTGTCTCTTGGACTCCCCCCACACCTATCTCCCCCTCATCTCTGCCCTTTTGGCTACCCTGCACAGCGGCATTCCTCGGCAGCAGTGGCAGTGGCAGCACTGGTGCTGAAGTAGAGCCCCAGGGCCTTCAGCAGTCTCAGCTGCCTGCCACCACCCCCAGACCTCTGCTTCAGCCCCACCACTGCCACTGCTGCAAAGGAGTGCTGCCTCAAGCCACCCCAGTGTCACAACGCAAAGCCCCAGCTGCCCTGTGCTCTGCTGGCCCTGCCACACCCAGCTAACCTTTGCTGTCTTCTTCCCACTGCTGACGAGGCGTGCCCAGCCTGGCCCTATGCAAGGCAACTGCTGGCCATGTGTGCCCTTGTCCAAATCATGCACATCCTTGTCCAAATTGCGCACTGCTCTCTTGAGATGCTTCAGAGGGCTTCACAAGAAGGCCACACCCACTTCTCTCCAAATCGCATGAGCACTTCTCCAGCATCCCACAGCCACGTGATCACCATTTGCGCGTTTCACAGCCAGCTTCCCCCAAGCAGAGTCAGTGGAGAAGCCACTGTCAGTAAAATTGCAAGTCACAGTCACCTGAAGTCTTGCTTAACAACCACAGATGATTGACTTAATGATCACGGTGGAAGTGAGGTTGAAAGTCTATCACAGTCACATGATGTCTCACTTAACAACCACATTGCTTAGCGACAGAGTTGCTGGTCCCAATTGTGGTTGTTAAACAAGGACTGTCTGTAGAATTACCAAAGATATGGGCCTTAAGAAGTTCATGTGTGGTATTCCAGATGTTTTTGAAGGCTAATACATAATAACCATTTTTTTAATAGTAATTTTATTAAAAATTACAATTATAAAGATAAAAACTAATACAAAGTAAAAGAAAAAGAAAAAATAGAAAGTGTAAAAAACAATAGAATGAAAAACAGAAAAGATAGAAAAAATAAAAATATAGTAAAGAAAAAGAAAAACATATAAAGAAATTACATCCCCTTTCATCATAACAAATATAAACAATTTTAGTAACTTATTGCCTTCTCTTAAAATACAACAAATGATCTCTTCTTCCCATATCCCATCACTTATCTATAAACAAATCCTTAAAATCTCGTTGTTTCAGTCCTGATCAGGAAAAGTCCGTTAAGGGTTACCAGAGTTAACAACATATCTATTTTAACCTTGATCAAATAAACCAACTTTATATCCCTTCATTTTACTTTTAACAATCTTGATCTTTAGTCCCTTCAAATAATGGCCTAAAACTTGATTTCTTTTCATTTTTCCTTTGTCCCTTCTCACAAAATTCTTTAGCAAGTCTCTTTTATAAATCCAATATAGGAAAATTATCCAGGTCACTCTCTTGGCTTGTTATTTGTATATCTCTTTTAATTATTAAGACATCAGCTAGTTTCTTTTGTATGTCCAGTGTAGCGTCTTTTTCCATATCATTCTTGTAGCCTGTCCTTTTTAAATCCACTTTCAGATCAGTCTCAATCTTGTCCAGTAAAACCTGTTCCTCTTCCATAACATCTTTTAAACACAGTCTATCTATAGAGGCAGACATTCTTAAAATTAACTTCTGAGTCCATTGTTCAAAAAAATCCTTCAATATGTCCAATGTTAAAATATTTTGCTCCATTCTGTATTAGTAAGTTAAATTTAAGTGTTCTCTATTAACTGTAATCTTTAGTTCCTTCTGATTCCCTCTGGTATCCAACCTTCAAAATCTCATCCTGTCATTTTTTTTTTAAGAGAATTCAAAACCAAAGCATTTTCCTAGCGGAAGGACTCTTATAATTAATCCCAAAATCTTATTTCAAATCCATCTGGACCCTTAGTCTCTTTGTAACCTTCCAAAATCAAAGTTCTAATCCCTCTTTTACTGTTTATTCCCCCCCCAAAATTTTTTTTTAAGTCCTTAAACTTGTATTTAAAACTTTTTTTGCCAAGGATTGAAGGAAAGTAGTAAAACATGTTGATCCAGAGGTTCCTAACAGCTGAAAAGCAGTTAACAAGCAATTTCCAAAAGTGATTAGAAGAGGAAGTATGCAAACCCAGTGTCCTTTTGAAGGCTCTAACCATGGATTGAGCAAGATGGCTATTCCCTCATCTCCCAGAACTCTAAACCTGCTGGAAACCTCTGTCTTGCAGTCTCCTTGTGAGGAGCAAATGTATGGAGCACTTGTGGGCGATCTCAATTCCTCTCCTTGTCTGGAGAGGAATCAAGAAGAGCCAGTCTACTCATCAGCTCTTCATTCTGCTGCAATTATCAGCTTTGCTTTTAGCAGAGCTGTCTTCAGTTTGCCATTTCCTCCCTGGAACCATAACCATTTCCATTGTGTTTCAGAATTGTCTATTTATGTGTTACATTAATCGTTATACTGGATGTATCAGATTGCCCATTATTATGTGTATATTGAAGAAAGTAGGTGAACTTGTTGCTAGAACACATAAGGTTTGAACCAGGAACAAGGTTGTTGTTGCTTTTCCTTTCTACATTTATAGTGTTGTTGTATCTCAATGGACAAGTATGCTAAAAATTGTGGCAATGCATCTGGACAAGCTTGGCCTGAAGTATGCCACAGTGGATGGTTCGGTGAACCCGAAACGGAGGATGGATGTGGTTGAAGAATTCAACAATAATCCTCAAGGAATCAAGGTATGAAAAGAGCTCCAAGATAATTCTTTTTCAGTGCTGCTTCTTCAAAATAACTACTTCTAACTTTTAGCCATATCAGTATTTGCCAAATGCAATACAATACAATACTTGTATTTTGTTTATTTTGCACAAAATAGCAATTGGAATGTTAACTACCCATTCTGTTTGCAGAATAATTAATCTAATGTTTTTATTGGAGTGACTGATTTCAGAGGCCTTTCCCTAAATACAGTGGGGCAAAAAAGTATTTAGTCAGCCACCAATTGTGCAAGTTCTCCCACTTAAAAAGATGAGAGAGGCCTGTAATTTTCATCATAAGTATACCTCAACTATGAGAGACAAAATGGGGGAAAAAATCCAGAAAATCACATTGTCTGATTTTTAAAGAATTTATTTGCAAATCATGGTGGAAAATAAGTATTTGGTCAATATCAAAAGTTCATCTCAATACTTTGTTATATATCCTTTGTTGGCAATGACAGAGGTCAAACACTTTCTGTAAGTCTTCACAAGGTTTTCACACACTGTTGCTGGTATTTTGGCCCATTCCTCCATGCAGATCTCCTCTAGAGCAGTGATGTTTTGGGGCTGTCGCTGGGCAACACGGACTTTCAACTCCCTCCAAAGGTTTTCCATGGGGTTGAGATCTGGAGACTGGCTAGGCCACTCCAGGACCTTGAAATGCTTCTTACGAAGCCACTCCTTCATTGCCCGGGTGGTGTGTTTGGGATCATTGTCATGCTGAAAGACCCAGCCATGTTTCATCTTCAATGCCCTTGCTGATGAAAGGAAGTGTTCACTCAAAATCTCACGATACATGAGCCCATTCATTCTTTCCTTTACACGGATCAGTCGTCCTGGTCCCTTTGCAGACAAACAGCCCCAAAGCATGATGTTTCCACCCCCATGCCTCACAGTAGGTATGGTGTTCTTTGGATGCAACTCAGCATTCTCTCTCCTCCAAACACAATGAGTTGAGTTTAGACCAAAACGTTCTACTTTGGTTTCATCTGACCATATGACATTCTCCCAATCCTCTTCTGGATCATCCAAATGCTCTCTAGCAAACTTCAGACAGGCCCGGACATGTACTGGCTTAAGCAGGGGGACACATCTGACACTGCAGGATTTGAGTCCCTGGCAGCATGTGTTACTGATGATAGCCTTTGTTACTTTGGTCCCAGCTCTCTGCAGGTCATTCACTAGGTCCCCCTGTATGGTTCTGGGATTTTTGCTCACCGTTCTTGTGATCATTTTGACCTCACGGGGTGAGATCTTGCGTGGAGCCCCAGGTCAAGGGAGATAATCAGTGGTCTTGTATGTCTTCCATTTTCTAATTATTGCTCCCACAGTTGATTTCTTCACACCAAGCTGCTTGCCTATTGCACATTCAGTCTTCCCAGTCTGGTGCAGGTCTAGTTTTGTTTCTGGTGTCCTTCAACAGCTCTTTGGTCTTGGCCATAGTGGAGTTTGGAGTGTGACTGTTTGAGGTTGTGGACAGGTGTCTTTTATACTGATAACAAGGTCAAACAGGTGCCATTACTACAGGTAACGAGTGGAGGACAGAGGAGCCTCTTAAAGAAGTAGTTACAGGTCTGTGAGAGCCAGACATCTTGCTTGTTTGTAGGTGACCAAATACTTATTTTCCACCATGATTTGCAAATAAATTCTTTAAAAATCAGACAATGTGATTTTCTGGATTTTTTTTCTCATTTTGTCTCTCATAGTTGAGGTATACCTATGATGAAAATTACAGGCCTCTCTCATCTTTTTAAGTGGGAGAACTTGCACAATTGGTGGCTGACTAAATACTTTTTTGCCCCACTGTATTCTGAATCAGCTAGAATTGTCTGTAATGAGCTTGATAGATTACACTTTGCAACTCAATCTGTGGTCTGAACTGCAAGTAAAAGGAAAGCCTTCCACTGATTCTATTCATAAGCAAGACTTTGTATTTCGTACAGTGTTAGATTCAGAATTCTTCATTCTGAGAGTCTCTATTCTTTGTATTTTCAATCAAATGTATAGCTCTCATAGCTCAAATCAGTTATTCCAAATCAATGACAACCTGCACTGAAATGAAGAGTTTCTGAATTTTGTCAGACTTATCCTGTCCATGCTTATATGAAAATCTCACTGAATTCAGTGGGCCCCATTCCCAGGGGGTGCAGCTAAAATCAATGTGCAGAACAGAGAAGTGGGTAATGCTATTCTATGAGGCGAGACCAGAAGAACTGACGTGAGAAACTGATTTCTACATTTCATGAGATCTGCAATATTCTTGTATATAATGGTGCATATTTGCAAAAAGTGTGGTTTTACAGAATATGTTCTACGAATAAGAAAAGTACACTATTTAGAACTTAATTGACTGCATTCACACTTGATCTTAAACCAGGACTTTTAACTTTAGTTGAAAGACCATAATGGCTTAGTTTACTCATAATGCTAAGCTATAATGGGTTGATTCACACATCCTATTAAGGCAAAGACAGATAAATCCCCTTGTAGCTTAATGAACTTTATGGGAACTTTGCTTTATATCTTCCCCAACCTGGCACTCCAGATGTGTTGGACTACAACTCCCAATATTCCCAGCCATCATAGCCAAATTAAAATATACATCTGGATGGCAGTATAAATCAAGCCTGTGATTTATATAGTATATCAATAGCCTGTGAAATAATAAACCAACTTTCCCTCTTATCATAGGTGATGTTGATTTCACTTCTGGCTGGAGGTGTTGGCCTTAATCTGGTTGGAGGAAACCACCTCTTCCTTCTAGACATGCACTGGTAAGATATCGCAGCTTTTTATCTCCATGTTAGAAAAAAATGTGTTGTTTGCAGTTAAAATAATTAAATCTGGTTAAAAGAATTGCATCATTAATTGAGGTCCCCAAATTATGTGTTTTAATTCTTTTTGTCATTTGCCATTCAAAACAACATGTTAAATCTATACCTGCTGTCTGTTTAATGAAATAAGCCTAACATCTCCCTATGTTTGCCAATCCCCTTCTAAATTATTATTAGATTTTTATCCCACCTTTTATTTATAGACAGACAGACAGACAGATAACTCAAGGTGGCAAATATACCTAAAATTATTGCCTCCTATTTTTCCTATAACAACCCTGTGAGATGAGTTGGGCTGAGAGAGAGTGACTGGCCCAAACTCACCCAGCTGGCTTTCATGTCTAAGGGAGGCCTAGAACTTTCCAGGCCAGCACCTTAACTACTACACCAAATTGGCTCTTAAATTATTTTTTAACTGCTGGCCCAGATGATGAGCTGCCAGTGGCTGCTCTTACTCATTACTCCTTCCATATTCACCGCATTGAACAGGATTCTAGGTATGCAACAGAACAAATAGAGAGGAAGAGACAGATGAATAAATGCTGGGAAAAACAAGGAGGAGATGCTATTACTGGTTCTCCCAAGGCAAAGATCAATCTAACATGGCTGAAAGGAAAGTCTCTGACTTGCCATTGGCAATCCTAGGCTCTGAACTTAATTTGTGTGAGAAATGTTTTCATCTTCTTTTCTTTTTGGTCATAAGTGCTTTGTTATTTTTCCCTTAAATTTCAGGAATCCAGCACTAGAAGACCAAGCCTGTGACCGCATTTACCGGGTGGGGCAGCAGAAGGATGTTAAGATCCACAGGTAGTGCTTCACAAAATGTCTTGTACCATTGCTATAGTGTTTTGACAGTGGAATTGCATAAAGTGCTGAATGACAGGGCTCAAAATTGCACAGGTAAAATGATTTCAATTTGATTACTATCTTTAAAGATTTGCAGGAATTACAATTCAGGATTGTTCAACTAGTTCAGTAGCTTGAACCAGTGAAGTTTTTTTTCCCACTTTGCTGAAAACCATCTGACATTGCATCAGAATTTATAGGAAGAATGGTTTAAAAATTGACCTAATTGCATACTGTGCTTGGTTTTAGGTTTGTCTGTGAAGGGACTGTGGAAGAAAAGATCTCAGAGCTGCAAACCAAGAAAAAAGAATTAGCTCAGAAGGTGTTATCAGGAAAAGGAGATTCCTTCACCAAGCTCACTCTGGCTGATCTCAGACTTTTGTTTGGCATTTAGTTGTTTATTTTTTATTTCCCCCCCATACATAGAACAAGTGTGCTTTTGAAAAGTTCACTTTTCTATCCTAATAAAATGGCTGAATATTACTATATTATTGCCCTAGCTCTTTTTGTGTAAATAACCGTTCTATGTGAAGAAGGGCTTGCCTTGTCTTTGATCTGACAATGCAATTTGGAAAAACACTCCCTCCATGCTTGATGCTGAGGAATTGCAAGAATATTTTTTCAGTACACAATATGGTCAGTTCCAAGCTGCTATTCCTTTCTGTATCACGTAGATAGAATCAGATTCCATTGACATGAATGGCCTTCCAAATGAATAATACAACTGAGCCAATCTTGATAAGAAACATGCCATGCAAATCTTTCCCTGTTAACTTACAGAACTTTAGCCTTGTTTGAAATTATCATTTAATGGTTGAAGATCAGAACTAGACTCCATAATGCCAAGAAAATTCAGAAAAACAGCACTGTTTCTGATAACGTATATTGTATTCATACGCTACAACATATTTGGAGCTATTGCACCAGAAATGGAATTATCATTATACTGTGCTTTTAATGTAACAGGTTTTATTAAATATAATTGCATTTTTGTTTTACTGTTTTGTATTGGCTTTAGCTGTTGATCTTGTACACTTCTTAGTCTTCAGATTGGTTTATAAATTCCATAAATAAATAAGCACATTGCAAATAGAAACGCAGAAAGATGGACACTCCTGCATGCAAACGCAGCTCAAATATTCTTCAGTGTTCAGGTGAGGACTGGTCATCCTGATGCTGATAAGATTAGCAATTCTGATTAAAAGTGAGTGTTTCTTCATGCAATTGCACTAGTTAATGATAAGTCCAGAAGCTGTCATATATATTCCAATGGTAACTCCAGTTTCCCCTTTGTTTCGCCGGTCTCATCTTAACCACAGAAAAATCGGCTGAGGGAAAGGTACAATGGCTACCCAGTGTATGGATTAGCAATATTAGACAAAAGCGGTCCACAGAAATAGTTTGGGCGTATGCCAAATAACCCAAGAAACAGCCAGTAGTATGAAAAGCTGATGCAAGGAAGGATGCCCTCTTAATTTGCTACTTCAGTACATATTATTCAGCTAAGCTTTCTTAATGCTGTGTCTTGATGAAAAAACAAAAAGCTTTTTTCATGTTAGAATTGTACGTATTACAAAATGCATTATTTTGGATAAATTCTGAAATGCAGCAATCAAAAATAGAAGCGAGTTTGCCATATTCTAAAGACAGTTCAAAATAGTTTAAATCCTGTGTGTATGCTATAGAGCAGTGTTTAATCTTAAAGTAGGACCCCTGAGGGTCCCTCAAGACCCCCTCTGGGATCTGGGAAATCAAAATGATTGGCTAGCCTTTGTTGAAAAATAATACAATATTAAAATCACATCAAACAATTGTGAGAAGAGGTAGCAGCAGTGAATGCATCAATTTTAATTTTTAATATAAATATAACCCATACCAGAGTTCCTCAACCTTGGCAACTTTAAGGCGGGTGGACTTCAACTCCCAGAATTCCCCAGCCAGCCTTGGGAGTTGAAGTCCACCCACCTTAAAGTTGCCAAGGTTGAGGAACCCTGACCCATACAAACAAAAGCTCTTGGGGTCCTGCATAATTTTTAAAGTGGGAAGGGGTCCTGAGAGAAAAAGGATTAAGAAACACTGCTATAGAGCAACTTTGCATCCCTTTTGAATTATAAGCGTAAGCATTTTTTTAATCCCACCTTTATTATTTTTATAAATAACTCAAGCCAGTGAACACATCTAATACTCCCTTCTCCTGTTTTCCCCACAACAACAACCCTGTGAGGAGAGGGGCTGAGAGAGTGACTGGCCCAAAGTCATGAATCAGGCTGAAACACAGACAGCTGCTGGTAACTTGCTTAATGCTGACAACTAGACTAGACTAAATGTATTTAGCCTGTCTAAACGTAATGGCCATAAGAAGGTTGGTATATATAACTCCCATATATTCATTGTGAGACTTGAGAAGGTGTGCATAGTAATCCATGCAATAGTAGAAACATGTCAGTAGAACTGAGTCCCTTGAATACATCTAAATAATATTAGTGAATTAAATGCAACTTTAAGAGCTTTGTATGTAATGAATATACAGCTTCTGTTGTAATTCATTACTAATAATAATTTAGGAAAGCATTTTCTAGGTGTCAGGATGGCCGAGCGGTCTAAGGCGCTGCGTTCAGGTCGCAGTCTCCCCTGGAGGCGTGGGTTCGAATCCCACTTCTGACAAGTTCATTTTTTTATTTCCCGGCACGTTTCTTGTCAAGAGCCGTCTGTTTTGAAAGCTGGAACGTGATCTTCAGCCCTTAATCAAAAGCATACACGAGTCTTCTCCCTAGGAATTTGTCACGGTTTCTATTCCAAGAAGACGCCGGCGGCGTGCAGGGCAGACGGGGGATTGAGGGAAAGGACAGGGGTCTCTCGCGCCGGTTGGCATCGCTTCGTGAGAAGGGGCAGAGACGGAGCCACAACCAGAAGCGCTGGAAACCCGACAGACCCCTTCCGGAGGACCCCCGCACAAGCCACAAGTATGCAAAGGGGTTCTTGCGAATACGCTTGTTGGAAACCTGCTCGCTCTGAAAGCTGCTTCCAGTCCAGGCTTTCTCCTCTTTCATCTTGCGGCTGCTCAGAATTTCCTGGAAAGAATCGCATTCTACAGAAGCTCTGGTGCCCTTTTGTAACTTCAGACGATCTGTGCTACACGCGGCCCCGAAAGGGGATGCTGCGAATAGCGGCGCCAGAAGGCAAATCTAGGGCAGGAGCAGCTAAGAGACTAGAAGTGTTTCGTTTAGTTTAGCTCAGCTTATCTAATCTTATCTTATCTTATCTTATTTTAGTTTAGTTTAGCTTCGTTTTTAAGAACGTTGTAAATTGGCTTTCGTTGCTGCAGGTTCCATTAATAGACAGAATGGCAATTTAAGTAATCTGCTGAAAATAAAACAAGTGGGAGAAATTAAATAAATTGTGGTTGGGTCAAATATAAATATTTCCGATTTGCCTCATATTGCCTTTTGGGTTTTTCATCCGATTATTTTATTGGGCCTCATCTCATTGTTTTTGAACTGAACAATACTTTGCCCTAATATGCAAAAGAATGTTCTGAGCGATGCCAGAAAATGTCCGGGAAGAGGTGAGTTCAAAACTAACACGCTGTTATCTTGAAATAGAGGTCATAGGCACCGCTGGGATTCGAACCCAGGATCTCCTGTTTACTAGACAGGCGCTTTAACCAGCTAAGCCACGGCGCCCAAACTTAGATACAATTTCTTCCAAGACACCCTCTAAAGAATAAAATCCCTTTTGAAGACATTTTTCAATGATAGATCAATAAATCATCCAGGAAAAATCTGGCCTGAAGACTACAGTGACAAGCCTATCTAGACCAAGGCAATAGCAAACCACTTCCATATTTTTGCCAAACAGAGTAGATGGAGACAGTCACAAAACTATCATGAACTGAACTCAAACTAGACTTTATATTTACACTTTTCAGTAAAAAACATCTACAATATTGCTTTTCCTTATCATTTTGTCATATATTAGACTTGCTCCACAAAAAGAGTAGTATTTCCACACTATTAGCTGATTTTGCTAAAGCCTTGTGTCCCCTTTAAGTGCACAGAATGTTACTAAAGCGCTCCAGATTTCTCTGAAGACCTAATGTTGGTGGCAATATCCTTAGTGAAAAAAAAGACAATGCAAAAATTCCTTTTTGGCTTTAAGGAGTCACAAAGAAAACAGTGGCAAAGGAAAGGAAAATACAAAATTGTTCCAAGCACAGATAGCAAGTTAAGATACTGCTACTCTGCTCTTAATTTTGAGGCAACTCTGTTGGAAAGAAGCTCCAATTTGCAAAAAATAGAATTAGTGAGCTCATATAAACATAAACACCAGCCACAAAAGATTAGACTCAAGCACACACACACAAAGTCAAAACTAACTTTTTGCAATATTTTAACTAATTTCATTTCACAGGTAGCCATTGTCCTGATATCCTGTCTCAGTTGAACCTGGATGTCCTCTCCAGCTGTCTAGAGATTCTAGCTGGTTAATTCTGAGGCTGCCCCATCTCTCTCCTCAGCCACAGCTCCCAACTTCTGCCTTTGTTATAAAAAGACAAATATTTTTTATCTCTAGGAAAAAGGGAGGGGAGTTGTGGAAATCATAAGAAAAACAAAAGATACATAGTACACATATATATAAAAGTTTGATGCAAGCATTTCAATGAATAGTAGCTCTATTTCACCATAATAATTCAAAACTACCTCACAATGACAGCTAAGAAAACAGACAGATGAATTATTGAAGACATCTATCCAGAGTTCTCACTTGAGGCCCAAATGACCAGGCTCAGATTATCCTACTCTGGACACATTATGCAAAGGCCTAGCTCTCTGGAGATGCTTTAGGCTGGGAAAGGTGGCAGGAAAGAGGAAGAAAGCATGACCAGCAGCAATGGGTACATAGTTGGGAGAACTGAATTAACAGATTAGGGTCAGAATTTTAGGCTTTATTAGTAGCATTTTAATAAAAGCTGATATTAGCATCTTAGCATGGCATCCATGGTTCCTTCCGAAGTTTAGGAAACCATGTTTTTCCTTTGAGTGAAAGCCATTTCCTTTGATATGCAAACGCTAGCCTTTTCAGCAACAAAACAATAGGAGTATGTTGGGAAGTCCTTGATTAAAGTTGCAAGTGTTAAGAAAGAAACAAATCAGGCTAGGAGATGCAATGTATTTTAAGGGTGTCTGTCTTTTCTCATGTCTAACAAAACAAAGCCTTTATTGCACAGCAGTGTCTTTTATTTTTTGATTTGTTGCTTTCTGATGCATCACTTATATAAAATGTATGTAATCATTTATTTCTGTATCCTGTATAAAGACTTGACCCATCTTAATAAATGCTTTTTGCTTTATCTGAAGTACTTGTGGTTCGTTTTGGGGGGGGGGCAAAAAGCCACTTTGCAAAGGTATTGGGTGTTTCTCTCTCAAATTCAGGGACTCGGTTCTTTCCAGCTCCACACCACTCAGATGCCTGAATTTTATGGGCAGCAAGATCATCATGGAGAAAATCTGGGGGTTATTTGGGCATATCTCTGGGGAGAATGGAGCAATTTGTAACTGCTTTTTTTGTGAGCCAAGAATCCAGTTTGGACTGCCACTTCCAAGATACTTATATAAAACAAAAGAGTCTGGGTTTTTTTGTGGGGGGTAATGACATTATTTGAGACTGGGAAAAGGGGTAATTGGGTGAAACAGTTGAAGAACCATTGGAATAAGTCTTAAAGATTGCCATCTATTGAGATCCAAAAAATCTCCTTATACTTTTATTAATGGTTAAAGTGATTATCTGCAAAATATCATATGGGATAGGAACCCCAATATTAATTACAAACACAAAACTGAAAATTACTTAATGAAGGAATTTTTTTTAACCTACAGTACTGACATCAGTTTTGACTTGGACTAGAATATCCTTCTATTTTCCCAAACAGGTTTATCAAATACATTAAAGCTGAAGTGCATAGATATATAGTAGAATATCATTGATATATAATGTTATATTATCTTTATCACCGCCAGAATTCACACGGCACACCTAAACATCTACTGTATTCTGTTAACTTACTATGTTATCTAAACCTAGACACTGCAGTTTGTGCAATGTACTGTGGTTTATGGCTTATGTAGCATGCAGACTCAGCCAGCAATTTGTGGTTAACAAAGTTATGGTCATAAACGGTCAGATATTTCATTATAAACAGAAACTGGAGATACTGATATCAAATCTCCATTCTAGCTTCTGCAGTTAAGGCAGAGCTGGGAACACCTCCAGACAAAGTCATCTCACAATTAAAGCATTTTACTATTAGCTGAAGGTCTATGAATGGACAGATCATGTAAGCTATGCTTTGAAAAACAGACTTTCAACAAATCCTCTCATATCTGACCTGTCCAAATTACAAACACCATTTTACAATATAGATTTTCTTTTCAATTTCTAGTTCGAAGAGGCCTGAAGGCCATGAACATTTTTAAACAAAGTCTCCTGGATGTCACTGCCCAAGATGACATTGTATCCCTTAAACATGCTGAATTCTTGAAGTGGTTGCCACAAGGTTTTTTTTTTTTAATTAGAAAAATACTTAATAATTTATGTGCCTGAACACTTAGAAGAGCTTTCTCTACAGATGGTTTGAAGAACTTGATCCCATCCTAAGGTATGGGAGATTTCAGGAACTGTCCTTTGCAGAAAGACTGTGTATATGTGGTCCTCCAGCTGTTGAGGACCTCACACATATCTTGTTTGACTGTAAACTATACTCTGTAGCGAGGGCTAATTGCTTAAAATCTAAGAAATCCTGGGACACTCAGAATAAATTATACTTTTTGCAGAGAATGAACTTGCATGTTCCTAGAAGGACTGTGTCTTTTACATCAAAGACCATCCAGAAGAGGATGGACCACTTAGAATAAACTGAATTTGATTGCAGGGGTGATGATATATTATGAAAATGTTCTACTTTTTTGTGTATTGTTTTTACAGCTTCTTGGTATGGTCAAATAACTAATAAAAAAACTGATTGAATTAAAATACTTATAAAAAATCAGTTAATGTTGTCAAAACCCGTATATTTCTTTCAACTATCTGTTTTTCACGGAAATTGCTTGCGAAAGAAATAAACTGTTAGTTTTGCTTCACAGTGAAATATGTATATAAAATTTTAGTTTTGGGACATTAATTGGTTTTAAACATATTTTTATAATTAAAATGTTTTATTTCCTAATAAAAATATGTGTATTAAATAACAAGTTGGAGACATTTAAAACATTTCTCACGATTTTAAAACAATCTTACTTAGAATTGATTTTCTGAAGGATGGAAAATTTAGAGGGCGTTATCGTGTGTGGCCGGTTAGCTCAGTTGGTTAGAGCGTGGTGCTAATAACGCCAAGGTCGCGGGTTCGATCCCCGTACGGGCCAAATGTTTTTCCATTTCCTTTAATTACAAACAAGGTTTTCGCTTTTTTCACATTATCCAGTTTGCTTTCCAACTGTATAACTGGGTTTTCCAGAGATTTCAAACAGCCATTTGTAACAGCCTTCTAATGTACATTTGAATTGTGCATTCTGAATCTTCTGAATGGTCTACTTAATAGTGAAAAAACTCGCACGTTGTTCGCGCTGAAGAAGGAATCATTATTACAGAAAAGAATGAAGTTGGTTTAAGTATGTTCTATTATGTTTACTAAATGAGACATAGAAAACCAAGAAAAATGAAGCACAAATTGCCGTGACTCGGATTCGAACCGAGGTTGCTGCGGCCACAACGCAGAGTACTAACCACTATACGATCACGGCACGCCACCGGAGAACCGGCAGTGAAAATGAATAATTTGCTATATAATGGACTACCTAAAAGGACAGGCAATAGTACTTAATAAAATCTCTCTCTTGCCCCCCCGCCCCACCATGCTGGAAAAAAACATTCACAGAAACATTCTCTTTGGACGAAGCAAAATGGAAGTGCTAAACTCTAATTAACCACCTCTGGTTAATCTGAATCCTTTCGACCTCTGGATCTTTTTCAAAAAAAACATATTGAAGCCTATTTGATATTTGTCCTTTCCGAGATACTTTCCCGAGAACGTTTTTTTTTAAAACAGGTCAATTGGAGAGGCAGGCACACCATCCTGTTTACTCTGTTATCTCAAGTCTGCCAAAACCGAGATAACCAGCAAAGGAAAGCAAAAAGACAGTTAACCAGCAAAGGAAAACAGCGAGAGCGAACCAGCCGGCAGGATTCTGCTTCTCCCCACGTGCAGACCCCCGAGCAACCCGACGCCGGGTGGGTGAGCGCGGCCGTTGGAGGAGAGGCAGCCGCGGTCTGGAACGAAAAAAACGCCCATAACTTCCGAAAGGTATTTTCCTAAATGCGGGCTTTTCAATCCGAGTATTAACCACCAGCGGATGAATGAAAAGTCCTTGCTGTCGAGGGAGAGGCTATGGCAGCTGAGCGCCCCTCGGCTAGGTAGAGATTATGGGAGCTGGTCAGCCCGAGGTTCGGCTCTTGATTTACTGATACAGAAGTGTAAGCAACCGATTAGGAGTATTTGGTTTCGATTAAGTGGATTTCCTTTGCCGGCTTTGTGCTAGCACTAGCAAGAAAACAAAGCGATGACCTCAAGCCAAAATTTTTAAGAGTTTAGGGGGTCTTGAAAAAGCACCTTCCGTGCCTGAACTGAATTCCAGATGCCACGCAGGCTTCCTAATGCCCCCAATTTCCTAACAGGTTACACTTGCAATGGCTAAGAGCGGGGTTCTTAGACCCTGAGATACTGTGTCGCCCTAAAATGATACAGTACATTGGGTGGCTCCCCATGGATAACACGAAGGATTTCTTTGGGGCCGGGAACACTCATAGGTCTGAGCCTGGCGACCATGCTCGAAGCAACGCATACCAAATTTGGGGGACCTCCTGCTAAGTTCAGAGCCGTCCGAAGTTTGAGAAGCCCCGAGCAGCAGTATTAGGAGCCTAATTCAGCTTCAATTTCACCCCTCGCCCTGGAGCTTCTTGGATGACTTGGGACCAATCTCTGTCTCTGATCCCCACCCACTCCCCTAGATTGATCTTAGGAGGAAAAACGAGGGGAGAACCCACCTTCCCTACCTTGAACAAAGAAACCAGGGCTATTAGCATAATTTGCAATTTTGACTACTGGGAAATGCCCCAAATTAGTTTCTGGCTTTGCTGGTTTTTTTGAAAAATCACACCCAGGCTTCTTACAGAAGCCAGTCTCCTGCCCCTGTTTTTTGCCTGGCTGGGAGGCTGTGAAGTTTGCCAATGGTGAGAAACAAATGGGAACAAGGCAAGGTAAACAAAACTTTGGGTTGTCAGAGCTGGGAGCGCACCATTTTCTTTACCCCTAAATGCCAGGTGAAGCCTAGTCCTGTATATAATGCAGTCTCTAAAACACATCTTCAAACCAGGTCAATGGTACAAACCTCATGGCTACCGTAAGAGACCTCATTTTTGGACATCCTTGCTCATCCCCCATTCTTTGTTTTGTCTGTTCTGCCTGATGGAGACCTCTGAAAAGCGTGGATGCTTGCAGTCATTTGGGCCCCAAGTAATTGATTTTATGAATGGTATGAGGTAGAACTGAACCCAAGATTTTGTTTATACAACAGCCAAGATATTTAAACCTTGCCTCTTATTTGCTGTGTTTATAGTGCCATATTAGTTACAGAATCATTAGAGAGTTGGAAGGGCCACTAAGTCTAGCTGTTTGGTGCAGGAATATACCCAAAACCATCTCTAGCAGAAGGGTGTCCTAGCCACTATTTGAATGCATCCAACAAAGGGAGCATGTTATCCTCCTGCAATCGATTCCCCTCTCAAATTGATATAACGGTTAGGATTTTTCTCCCCTAACTTTTACACAGCATCGGTCATTCTCTAAAATTATTATTTTGTGGCCTGAACTCTAGGATGGTAAGAGTTAAATTCCTGAACATAAACTGAAACGTTTTATCAGAAATCTCTGCACTCCAATGCTTGAAAGAAAAATGCCACATAGATGTGTTTGTAGATCCAAGTCCTTTATTTGGTTGTGGTTTTACAAGAGAGAAGAAATAAAGATCCCACTGACAAAAAGAACATATCAATAGCATATTGTGACAGTACAGAATACATTTTCAATTTTGCAAAAATCCAGGAGAAAAATAAAAGCACAAATTGAGGAAATCCTTATTCTTTTCAAAGCCAATGCACAATGTTTTAAAATACTGCTGCAAATCTGAGGTCATTTAGTGCCTCCTGCATGTTTATTAGCAGCACCCTTGGAACATGGTGCTGGAAAAAGCATGTCAAAATAAGGAACATCTTCAGAATACTAGCCAAGTCTGGGAATTTGCCAATTATAAAAGTATTCTCTACAATATGGTTTCTCAACCCTGGCAACTTTAAGATGGGTGGACTTCAGCTCCCAGAATTCCCCAGCCAGCCTTGCTGGCTGGGGAATTCTGGAAATTGAAGTCCACCCATCTTAAAGTTGCCAAGGTTGAGGAACCCTGCTCTACAATACAGCTTGAGATACCTGTTTATCTGTACTGTAGTCCTAGATTTCTCCATTTTCTGCACCAATAAGCACTGAGGAAAGTTTAAAGATGCACACAAATAATCAAGAAATAAACAGTATGAAAAAGTTGGTTTCACTTTATGAAAACTTCCATTTTCTGAAGCTGATAAAACTGAAAACAAAAGACCCATACATGTTTATACAAATGCCTCATCATTTTCAACAGGGTGCATTTCCATTTAATGAGCATAGAAGTATAACATTCCATTAGATAAGTATGTTTAAAAATATACAGTTTAATGTATATTGCAAATGTATTGCTACTCTTAGAGATGTTACTGAAATTTCCTAGAAATACTCATGGTTTTCTCCCTTCTGTTTGTGTCTGATAATGCCAAAGATCTACAGTATGTAGTGGACAAAACCAAAAGAGCTTCTCAAAGGGTGGCCGGGGGGGGGGGGCAAGGACTTGACCACAGCTCCTCTAAGTCTGTTTTGTTAAACCTCAAGGGCAGTTTGCCACAACCACTATGGATTGCCTGTCGTTCCAGAAGCCAGAATATATTGAACCTGCTGCAGTTATTTGGATGTAGTCATTCCTTCTAAGCTGAGACACCAAAATCTTTCTTAAATGTTGTGTTGTTTTTCACTTTTATTATTCTTTGTCAATATACAAAACACTAAGTTGTTCCTAGGCACAGTGGTTTGGATTCAGAGATATCTTTCAGAAACATGAGCATCTTCATCTCCTCATCCTAATGCAGCCCATATCATCTTAAGCAGCCTAGAAAGGACACAGAGGACTTGCTGAGAAGTAATCTGGTTAGTCCAGCTGTGAATGCAGTTTTTTTTCATTTTTCTAGATCTAAACCACTGTTAATATACTACAGCTTGCAATTCCATCCAGTACTACTGAAAACCCTTTTTATTGGCTTGGTTTCAAGAAAGCATGCATAGGATTAGCTGGGGACTTAAGTCCTTGCTTACAACAATGTAAAACATTGGCCCAAATTAAGCACCAGTGATCTCTGTTCCTGCAGAAGCTTGTTTCTGTCCCAAGGGACATTCTTTCCCATTACTTATTTAATCCTGGAAGACTGAAAACTTTAATTTGGACTATCCAGTATATAGTGTACTGAAGGAAATATTTCTCTGTGACTGTCTCAGCAAAGATTGTACGTTTGCACATGTATGTGCAGATATTTTATATACTATTGATTATAACCAGTGTGGCAATGAGCACCTCTTATAGGAACTTTACCTCATCCCAAGCATGTTTCACAAAAGACAAGAGAATATGTGAGAAAAGAACTACTAACCTGAGATACACCACCTTATACTTTTCCTGAATTTAAGCTCCAGTGTGTTCAACTATTCAAACATTATGGTTTACACTTCTACGAATCTACATTTATAAAAATTAGTTCTACAGAAATGTAATTGTTTCATTAAAAACTCACTCTGTACCAGGTACTGTGCATATGCAAAGGTAGGAACTTGGGACCCTGATAAAGGCTGTGCTGCATTTCATCTGCAGTCAAGGTGTGGATAGTTACAGGGAAAGTTTTGCGAGGAGGAACAATGCTATCAAGATGATTATCCACTTATTCTGTATTTTTTTTTTACCATAATTGATAGTAGCCAATGCAGACATTTCTCTGCAATTTAACAAATTATCACAAGTCAAATGGAGCAGCATTTTAGTTTCAAGTTACATGAATCACTGTCCTGGAAACTGGTTTGGCAAGGAGTCAAAAACACTGCAGGCAACTTAAGGCTAAATTGGGCTAAAGCCTTTTGTCAACATTTGTTCCTACTGTGGAAAGTAAGAGTATAGAAATCCCTGAAACAGAGGCATGGAGTCTATACCTCAGTACCTTGCAGCACTTCAGTCTATGCTGATTACATTTTGAGTGCAGCGCCTCTTGCCTTAATGTGATTTTCACCCAGACCTTTACAGTCACACTAATACAAATGATCAACAAGAATCTACAAAGGAGCAATATGTAGTTCTAAGAGAGCATTTACATACCATAGAATCTAATACAATTCCTAAGGCATGAGGTGAGAGAATAGGTAAACATTCTTTACTGCCACGCAGGGCCAGGTGGATGAGAGTGGGTAGCAAAGCAAGTCCTTTCCTCATTGCTAAACATGGTCGGCATTCTGATCACTGCACCCAGTCTTTGGGATGGCGCAAAACTTCTAGGATTTCTGCTTCCTTGGAATTCTCTGGCGGTGAATGCATATATTCCCACCTGAAAAGTGGGCATGTACAAAACGGCTGTTAGTTCTTTTTCCCTCATACAGTATTTACAACGTAAAATTTTAACATCCAAAGCAAAAAAATATGATCTGTTCATTTCACACTTATCTTATTGCACATTTACCACCATTAACATTATAAAGCCTACCCAATAAAAGTCTGCTTTGCAAAGGAATGGATTTACTTTGCGTTTGGTTCTCTAAAATATCAACATAATTTCTAGAGCAAACTGATCCTTAAAATTGGAATCAGGTGAAAAAAAAAAATGGGTGGAGTCCATAGTGGGAGGCAAGAAAGGAAATAGCCTTATTCAGGATTATACACTTACTCAGGAATTGCTTCCAACCTCCTGAGATGGGGAAATATTGGGTTTATTAAAAAGTGTTCATAAGTAAAAATATTGTCTGCTCTCAACTTATCAGGGGACAGAATTTTAACTACCTGCAGACAGTAGCATTGCAACTTCCAAGTATATACAAACCTAGCAGCAAGCCCAGCTTAACCATGGATCAATCTGTCCCTCCTCCCCGCATCTAAGGACTTTTATATTGTTTTCCAGGAATTCTGCTTCAAGGTACCTGACATAAACCAAGAATGAAAATTGCTTCTGCAGCTGAGATTGAAAGAGAAGGTAGAGCAGCCTATGCAGGTAAGACAGGAATAGGGAATTTCTAGAATGTCCCTTTTTCATATATGTCTCTTGAATATTCTCCAACTTGCCCCCAACATATTTCACTGCCCTCTATTATTCAGCAAGAGTAGTAGCTTCTCTCAGGAACCACACAACATTTACGCTTGATATATGAATGTGTGCAAGCTACTGGCTACAAGCCCTTAAAACCAATTGAGGTTTGCACAAGTAGTGAGACAGACATGGTAAAAGTCAGCTGTTAATGCTGTCAAATATTCAGTGGTAGTATCAGAGCTGACAATAACCAGATATAGGATTCCATGGAACTTCTTACAGAGGATATTTGCAACATAATTAACCAAACCCATTCATGTAATTCCCAATAGTAAGCATGGAGGGTTATTATCAGTCACTGGAAAAAAGTGAGCTTGGATAAGGCATGCAGAATAGAAAAACTCCTACCTGGTGGTCTCCCTCCCTCCCTCCCTCCCTTCCCTCCTCAGTTTTTCCAGTAACATAATGCTTTTTTTATTGTTTCCTGTTATATTCTATCATCTCCTTTGTCTCTCTGGTCTTGCCATACAGTGACTTATTTATTTATTTACTTATAGGACTTATATGGCCGCCTATCTCATATAATGACTCTAGGTGGATCATAACAATCCATAAAAACATAGCTAAAAACAAAAGTATCCTGCCCGCCCCCCAGGTGCCAGCTCAATTCCCATCCTAGCCCAATGCCTGGGGGAAGAGCCAGGTCTTCATGGCCCTCCGGAAGGCTAAAAGGGTAGGGATCTCTTGGATCTCAGGTGGGAGGCTGTTCCAAAGAGCTGGAGGGGCTACGGAGAAGGCACGTCTGCAAGGTCCCATCAGGGGCAACATTTAAGGGAGGAGACCTGGAGTTTGCCCGCCTTTATCTAACCTACTAGGACAGGCAGATACCCTCAGGGAGAGGTGGTCCCACAAGTAACCTGGCCCTGTGCCATGTACAGCTTTAAGGTGATAACCAGCACCTTGAATTGCACCCAGAAAAAAACTGGGAGCCAGTGCAGCTCACGCAGCAGTGATATTACTTGGGTGAACTGTGGGGCACTCAAAACTGCATGTGCCGCTGAATTCTGAACCAGTTGCAGCTTCCAGATGGGCAGCCCCACATAGAGAACATTGCAGCAATCCAAATGGGAAGTGACTAAGGCATGAGTGACTTGGTTCACACATCACACTATGCCATAATGTGGACTGCTTGTTCGAAGACAAAACAGTATGTGAGCTCAGCCATTATGGTTTATCAACCATGATTTATAAGTTATTGTTATCTTTAAGCCAGGCCAATATGGCTTGTCCAACCAACTCCATCTGAGAATAAGGTGAACTCAGACCATAGCTGACATTGGTTTCAGAATCACCTAATAACCCTTACGTCACAGCCACTAAAAAGAGTTGTTCAGCTCTACCACAGCTGTTCTTCTTTTCTTTTGCCATTAAGTTTGTGTTGCAATTAGCAATATATACTGCTTTCTTTTCTAATAAATATTCAATTAACTCCTATCCAGCAAAAGAGAACAGCAGGCAGGTTCATTTGCAGAATTAATGCCTCTGCTGTTTTGATCATTGGCATATACCTGTCATTGTTATGGATTTTATGATAGGGCTTTATAATTTTTATGTTGATTACTGTATGGCTTTATTGAAGTTTTTGACTGAGCTCCCTAGAGGTGGGCAGAATCTAGCTGTATATAAGCGTTGTAAGTAACGAAATTGACTAACACGAGCATTTCCCCCATCACTTGGTGCTCATTTAGTCCCACTAATCTAAAAACTGGTTTCTAGTCTTTCTAGTCATCTCTCATCAAGTACTACTCATCACATGAAAGTGACAGTATGTATATAAAACCAGGTCAAGAGGATGACTTTAAGCCTACTGTAATTATAACTCGTCTTCTTTTTAAAAAGACCAGTTTATTTTTTAACAAAAACTACCCCAAAAATCTGTTTTGCTACTTGCAATTATGATCTTACCTGGCAGTGAGTGGCAGAGACATAAGAATACTTTCAATCCTCGACCCTGGTGTTGCAAGGCCAAATTTTGTGCCTCTGTCATACACAAGATTGAATTCCACATACCTGTTGAAGAATACAAAAAAAAAAAAGCATTCCTCTGGTGTCCTTAAATGGCACTATTTTTCTGACTTTGCTAACCACTGAGAAAGGCAAAGGGCAATACAGCACACTGCAATTTAATTACTGATCCTGCTCAGCCTTTACTCTGGCTTTCAACATTTCCCAAAACATTATTTACGTACTTCAGAGACAACTATTAAAACACACATACAAAATCCTGAGTGGTTGAACTGGGTGCTCAATACTAGATTTCCATGGCTGCACAGAATCTTGAAACACACATTAATGAACTGCCACCATAAAGAGAGTGTTTAGAAAGGTTTTTTTTTCCACTCAGTTCCTTGGCTAACAAACAAAAAAGCATCACTGAGACCTACCTCAGCATTTGTACAGCAATAATGGCTCAAATAGCATCTTCCTGAAAGTATGGGGAGAACAGAGAAACTTATTTTGCAAAATGAGGAGAGAAGAGAGGCAGCAGAAAGAAGAGAGAGGAAGAAATAGGAGGTAGAGAGGTGTTTGGAACTACCGCCAATTGCACACTGTGTGCGATTGGAGCACTGCTTGCTGCTGATATAGCTGAGACACTTCCAGGGGACATATGAAGTGAGCTCAGTGAGCAAGCAAACAGGATTTGGCAGGGGAGGAGCTTTCCCATGTCAGAGGAAGAACACAGAAATAGAGGAAACTGCTCTTGTGATGCTGCAGTGGACTGCCATGCTTGTTTGCTTCCCCAAGACAACAAGAACTATTCGTGCTATAAGTGCAGGCTGACTGCCCTACTGGAAGAGAAGGCAAAGGGGCTACAGGCAAAAGTACCCACCCCTGCCCCCACCCCCCAAACTCATCAAAGATGGAGAATTCTTAAATTAGACAAAAGGAGATTCTGCAGAGGGATAACAGCACCAAAACGACTCCCAGAAGAGAGAAAAAGCCATGAGGAAGGAATGTGACCCAAAGGCCCACACCTGTCAAAAAAAGCTTTTATGTTCTGGAGCTGCAGAACAGATTCCAAAACCTCACCAGTTATGCTATTTCTGGAGCCCTGGATGAAGAGCAGCGACCATAAACCTCAGAGAATTTTACAGGTTCTGCAAAAGGAAAGATCTCTGCCTTGAAGAAGAGAAAATGACAACTAGTCATGATTTGAACTCCTGGCAAGATGGTGGTGTTCTCTCATCCGAACACGGAAGAATATGTTTGGAAGGCACCTTACAAACCTGATTCAGAGGCCTTTAAAATAAATTCTGTAGATGAGGGAGAAGGCAGTGTGATGTCAAGGATTGAGACTGGAAGAGGCATGCAGGTAGTGCAGGTTTCCAATCATAACTATATAAATATAGGAGGGAATAGGTCAAGCTATGTGATGTAAAGATTTTAGTCTCTATGGGGAACAGACAGAAAGAATCAGAAGTCTTAATGCAGAAAGACAAATATGACTTAGTAGGCGTTACTGCAACCTGGTGGGATGAAATGTGATTAACTTGCAAGAATTGAAGGGTATAACTCATTCAAAAGGAAAAGGCCAGACAAAAAGGGAGGAAGAGTGTCATTATATGCAAGGGAAGTGCACACATGTATTGAAATACAGGAATTTGAGCATTAGAGCCTATTCAAGAGCATTTAGATAGAAATACAAGGAATGGGAAGCAACAAAGATATTATTGTGAGGGTGTGACACAGACAACCAAACTAGGCAGAAGATTTGGATAATATCCTCCTGGCCCATATTTCATAACTTTCAAGGAAGACAGACTTACTAATAATGAGAGATTTCAACTATCCAGACATCTGTTGGAAAAACCAACTTGGCCAAGACTGCAAGGTTTCAAAAACTCCTCAGTGTTGCTGACTATATTTTCCAGAAGACTGCAGAAGAGCCAAGGGGGTTAACTCTTCTAGACCTGATCCTAACCAATTGGAAAGTGTTCATTGAAGACATAAAAGTAGTGGAAACTTTGGGAAGAAATGACCACATCGTCTTAGAGTTCCAGATACTACTGAAAGAGAAATTGGAACATAATTGTACATCAACATTAGATTTTGGGAGGCCCAGTTTCAACAAGCTCAGAGAAGTACAGTATTAGGTGGGATATCATAGACAAAAAATTTTGGATAAAGATTATGCAGGAGGGGAGACAACTAAAACTGGAAATACAATTGCATGCAAGTTGAATGAGAAAAAGTGAGGCAAAAAGGATCTGGAATATCTTGGTGGATCACAAATTTCACAGTTTTTTAGAGCAACCTTTCCCAAGTTCCAGAATTCCCTTGCTAGCCCACAAATCTGAAGGTATGCCCAGGTTGGGAAAGACTACCTTACAGAAACAAGCATATTTTCAATAAGATTTAAACAATTACAATTTCTGTAGTATTTTTAAAAAACTAGAAATGGCAGATCTTTACATTAAATAAAATGAAAGAAATCAAAGGGACCGCGGAGAGGATATTGAAAGGGCAAACTATTGTATATAAACAGAGAACAAACCCCACTCCCTTCTAGCAGTGAAGATGTTAATTAGTTGGGTAATAAAATGTCTGCAAGAAAACAACCAAGCTCAGAGAACCCCAAGGACTCTACAGTTCAACCCTGAGCTACATATATTCTCTTCTAATTAGAAATTGATATTTGTCATAAAGTTGAGAATCCTCAACTTAAAATTTGGGGAGGAGATAAAGAAGTGGTGGTAGAAATAGGGATAATAAGATACTGTGTTTTATTTGTGCAATTTTGACCTGTGAAGTTTTCTGCCAAATTAGTTCCTGCTTTATTGTTTTTTGCCTCAGCTCTGGTTATCTATGGAAAGACCAAGTATGACAAGATAGAGCAACTGTTTCAGGGAATGCAATGGGTGATAGTTACTTCATTTCAAAATCCTCATTCTTATCTTTCAGACCAGCTATAATAGATGACAGTGGGTGGAGGTGGGGCTACAACAGTTAGATCCCACATGGTTTATCAGAAGACACAAAAGATCCCATTTTAAAAAAATAAAAGCTCAATTCACAAAGATAGAATTCTATTCCATCTAAATAAAACTGGTCACATCAACAATTGCCATATCATCAGAAGAAGACACTAAGCTTGCAATTAGTGAATAGTTCCAACACTCAAAATTAAAATAGTGAAATAAAGCTATTTGGAAACAGCAGAAACCTTAAATTATGCTGTTAACTGGAATGGGCCAACCAACATATATTTTGACAGCATTAAAAGAACTTTAGGAGCTTTCAGACTCTTTCCAAAATCACATTAAAGTGTTAGTGCTTAATTCAAAGTGTTCTGTAATACTTATTCTTGGAAATAAAAGGCAAGGTGCATGTGTATGGCAATAATTAGATCTGAGTCTTCCAAAAGCCATAGTAGCTAGGGAATCTGGGTTTTAAAGTTCAACACATTTCAAAAAACTAAGCCAGGAAAGTGTGGGCTAAAGAAAGAGCCAAAATATTTGGATTAGTGGTCCCAAACGGTGTATCAATTGAGGGCCCAATCTTCCATCCTGATACCCAGAAGGTCTCTCTTACTCACCTCCCCCTACGGATCTGCTGCCATAACTTTTCTTTTGGTGAGAATATGTCCCGGGAGTGTTTCTTCACAATGGGAATGTAACAAGGCACAATGGCTTTGGCACAACTCTGCACAAACTGAAAAACTTCTTCTTTTGAAGGCGAGTCCAAGTCATCAAAGAAGATGCCTCCTATTCCCCGCCGTTCTCCACGGTGCTTGATGTAAAAATATTCATCACACCTGTTAACACCAACCGTGCTGGTTATGAGGGTAACATAAATATAGAAGTCTAAAACACTGAGTCAATATATGAAAAAATAACCTAGTGTAACCAAGGGACTGCTTTGCTGTCGAAAGTAAACATAATATATTGCCATACAGAAAATATTGCTATATATTCTAAAACTATTTTAAAAGCAGAAAGATCTGTAACTACTTTCCTAGGGTAGGAAGAAGAGAGGCCTATTAATTTCAAGAGCTGAACATACATTTAGTTTCACCAGTTGCCTGAATGAAAACAAACTACTAGTTACAGTGGACATTTAAGTAAAGCTCTTCAAATGAGGAACACATTTTAAAATATCATTTATAGAAAGTCACAGATTGAACTCCAAATACTTTTCTTAATGAAAGTTAAAACTGTTCAACAAAGCCAATGATTCAGAAAAGAACTAGGAACAATAACCTCAAAAACTCAGTGATCATTATTTTCTATCCAACTTGGCCTTCAGTGAAGCATCCAGTGGTTTATTGATCTGCTTCTTGTCAATGATTCCTCTGCTACTAGATTTTTTTTGTCCCCTGACTTCTTTTTCTTCCCAACTTTTCTGCTGAGAGAAAAAGAAGTCTTCCTTCTCACTCCATAGAAAGCAAACAAGCAAACTGTTAGTGGAGAAAAAAACTGCGTGGTTCTTCAAAATCAATTCTCTCTAGTCTTATCCCACCAAGTATGGAAAGAAATTGGATTAAAGGACAGTGGATGAGTACAAGTAAGTTGATGGTATGGTAGGAAGTTGAATGGAGGATAGAAGTATTTCTGGAAGTATGTCTGGATGGAACTTGGGTGTGCCAGAGTCCCCTCCCCTCTCTTTCCTTTCTCCTTTAGCCCTGAGCTAGCCAAAAAACTCTACACCAATTTTTATTTATTTATTTACTGCTAATACATGTAGGAGACACAGAAGATATTTTCTGACAACTCTTCTGACAAACATTCAGAAAAAAATCTGATATGAAATTCCCACATACCATTTTTTAAACTTAGGATATAACTCAGGATTATGCTGATCACAGGCATCCTTCAGAGTTTTATGAAAATGAATAGCATCTTCTTTATTCAAGTAAGTTGGTGTAAGGTCTGTTCCACCACCAAACCACCAATGTTTAGTACCTAAGAAAATAGAAAAGAACCATCATTTCTTTCTATTGTTCTTTGTAGCTACTCTTATAGTATAAGAATCATATCCATTTAGTTACAACTCATCTATAATGCAGAAAAAGGGCTATTATGATCTTAAGGATTTACAGTAATTATATCTGCTTAACTTAAGAGACGCATTACATGCATCATTACATATCTTAATATATTAGCCTTCTTCAGGTTTAGAGATTAATGTCATGAAAAGTCAAACAAGCACAGCATGCATAAAAAAAATTGGTTGCCAGTTCTGTCTCTTGGACACAAAATTTATCTCTCTGCAAAAAATTATCTGTTAAGAAAATAAGACCTTAATTATATAGTCTTGTGTTCAACAACCACTTCCGTAAGATTTTTTCAACAGGACTAGCCGTTCTGGAATTTGTATGTGAAAAATCCCTAATTACAGAGGTTCATTTAAATTTGTCAGGTTATTGTTGAACCATGAAGCTCCTCCTTTCCAAAGTCTGTCTCCGTTATTCTTACCATGTCGGGGGTATCTGCAGACTCTCACTGTGTTCATCAAAATGACATCAGCAGCATCAAGCTGCAAGCTCAGAGCCATCTGAGCACGCGTGCAATGTCACAGTACACAGAAAAGAAGAGGACTTGCACACTTCTCCCTCACATAATTTATATAATTCTGGGTCAAGGTATAACTCTTACCATCTGCATCTTCAATTTCAAAGTATCTGTAATTGAAGTGTATAGTGGGAACGTAAGGATTCTTTGGATGAATGACAGAGCTCACTCCCATAGCACAAAAAGGCAATTTTCCTAAACAGCAATGAAGAAAGGTGTCTTAGTCAATGGTGAAAACATAAGCCCAGAGTCGCTGGGAGTCAGGCAGCATATAAATGTTGTGATGATGATGATGCATTTCAAAAACAAATTAAAAACAAAACAACATTATAAGCTTTCTAAATATCCTTTCAACTCTGCATCTTACATTCCAGAAGCACCTCTGGATCTGCAACATCTTAGAGATTTTACAAGAAAGAAGTTAATGGGTCTCACTATTCAGAATCCACAGGGTCTAGAAAAGAACTGTGATAACCTCATATTTTTGTGCCAAGATTTTTGCTATGGTCCTCATTAACTGGAAGAACATCACACTGGGCTCAGTGGGGTTGACTTTGATACTGGTATGCAGAGAACTATTTAAATCTGAAGAATACGTTGCATAGTGGACTTGTGGCTGGCCACTGTGGGAAGTTGGATGATGGATTAGATTCACTTTTTGTTTAACCCAACAAAACTGTTATTAGATTCTTTAGCAGATTTTATGTATGAAGCCTCACCGCTTTTGGTCTTCAGAGTTTTCCCCCTGCTTCTCATCTGCTGAGCTGCTTCCTCAGAAAGATGTCCAAAAACAACTGAAACATTGACACCAGCCTTCTCAAAGATATCACCATCTTGAAGTACACAGCTGATGCCTCCCCCACCTGTTAAATAAAGGAACCAGCAATTACTTCAACTGCCAAGTGATTTACAAATCTTAGAATAATATTTTCAAACTATGGGGCTGTTCATATAGCTATCTAGGATCCTTTGTTTCTGAGTGCAGGCAATTCAGAAGCATGGTTTTTGCCAGGAGTAGTAACTGAATTAAAGAAGGATCAAATTCTGTTACTCTTTATTACAATCTCCCAGCAACTGATTTTAGAAGGCTACTGATGGATTACATTTGCCACTATCTGTGGCAATACCTGGTTTATTTGGTCAGAACCAACATCACTTTTTTCGTTGCTTCTTTGGGGGAAAATGAAGTATAGATGAAAATCTCACTGCCACAACCCCAAAATGATAAATGTAGAGATCAGACATACTCTGCTCAGCTCTTTTCCTAGTAGTGTAGCATCTGAGGCATAAGACGGGTTATAAATTATATTCTGTCTCTTAATTACTCAAAGGACCAGATGTTTACAAGTAATTAAATTTTTATTTAACTATAACACCGTATGAGCTAGTACCTTGAGAGATATTATTTCCTTTTTGTGATACAGTATTCCTTGCTTATATACAGAATAATTTACTTTCTCCCCAAAGTCTACCATTATTATTTTGTTTGATTATCTCTTTTTCCCTTCCTTTCCCTTTTTCACTTTATCAACTGTCTCTTCTCTCCATATTCTCTTAAAGTACCTATTTAACCCTTTACTTGCATTTCATCATGCTGTCCCTAACTTTCGTCTGTAATTCAACACTGAGTGAGAAGGCAGATAAAAGTTCTAATAATCATTTTATAGATCAAGGTATGTCATGTCTGTAATAGATATTAATAAGGTTAAAGGAGTCTATGTATTTAACTTCTACTACTTCATACAGAAATAGGCACAGATAAGAGTATTTCTATTATGTCTTCAAACTAGAGCAGGACTATAGAATGAAATTCAAATATTCAGTCCCCTTTTGTAGCTTCAGCAATAATCAATATGGGTAAGAATAAATATACAGTCACTTTCAGCCACCTTCCTCCCCAAATCTTTCAGCTTAGATATGACAGAGCTTCTTGAAAAGAAAAGAAACAAAAAGTCATTACTCCAGTATCTGTTAAGTTAAGGCTTAAGTGGGACTTGCCTTTCTTATCTTTTTACCTCCTACACTCTGTATCAGTCCCATAAAGCCTTCCCATGAAATGAGAAATCCCTCATCAGTTATTTTGTTTCAAAAATGGTCCCAAGTTGGCAACATTCATTTTCATGAGCTTTCTACTCCTGTACACAGTACTTGTTTGTAAGTCTGACATCATTCCAAAATAGTGAAGAATGAAATAAATATGAATAACTGAAAAATATGTGAAGCATAATATTCCAGGAAAAAAAGTACCAAAGTCAGCAATAAAAACTGGTAGGCATTAAAGCTGTACTTTTTCTTTTTCTTTCTATCCTCTTGAGTCAGTTTTTTACTCCTGGCAATTGCCTGGATGAGTCCCTGCAGTTTTCTTGGTAAGCTTTCAGAACTGGTTTGCCGTTGCCTCCTTCCTAGGGCTGAGAAAGAGTGACTGGCCCAAGGTCACCCAGCTGGCTTCGTGCCTAAGGCGGGACTAGAACTCATGGTCCCCTGGGTTCTAGCCTGGTGTCTTAACCACTACACCAAACTGGCTCACTAAAGCTGTGTATTAAAAGAGACAAAATTATATTTTTTAAAAAATACTGGACATAATTTTGTTGATCAAACACATACTTTTTAAATGCCCATCAGGAATGCTTAAGTAATAGCAATGGGACCTTCCTGAACTATGACATATCACTGGTCCCTTTATTCATCTGTAAAAAGGTAGGGGAAGAATACCTTTTAACAAAGGATTACCTGAATGGCCACCATCTTGGAGATCTTAACATCCCCTTCCTCTGAAAACACCTGCTTTTTAACAATACAAACTAAATATATAGTTATATTCTTCCATTTAAACCTTTTAGCCCCAGTCAGAATGTGGTAATTCCATAACACACACAATCAAACAAGACCCTGCTGCAAATTTTTGTATTATAGATGCATGTACACACAAATCCATGTAGAGCCAGTATGGTGTAGTGGTTGAGGTGATGGACTAGGGCCTGGGAGATCCAGCTTCAAATCTACCTTCAGTCATGAATTTTCACTGGGTGACTTTGAGCCAATTGATCTCTCCAGCCCACCCTATCTCCCAAGTTGTTGTGGAGAAGAACTGGAAGAAGGAGTTCCATGTATACACCCTGAGCTCCGGAAGGTAGGAGATGAACCTGACAAATTAATTACATCAGTCTAGATTTAATCCCTTTATATAGTTTAAAGGAAGAATGCTTTCCCATTGAGCTGGGCTCTATGAGACATTCCATGTAGTTTTCTTAGCAACAATACAGAAAGATTCTGGTAGTACCTTTTCTGACAAAAAAAAAAATTGAAAGGCATAAACGTTTGTGAGCTGCAGCTCACTTATGCCTCTTAAATTAAATTTGTTAGTTGTAAAGGTGCTACCAAAATCTTTCTGATTTTTTGGCACCATAGACCAACATGGCTGTCCCCCTTCAAAATACAGAAATGTTTTGTTGCTACCTTCTTACAAGGCTTTTTAAAAAAAACCTGTAGTCTTTAGCTGGATCAGCTGAAGTAGGCTGGGCGTTCCCACGACCCAGCTGGGTAATACATATTTTGCATTCCTGAATATCCTCTAAAAAGCTTTTACTACCCTCCAAGTCCTTAGCCCTTTTGGCACCTATCTTTTGGTCATGCAGAATCTTGGACATTTTCATTCTGCTTGCTTGCTGCAAACATTTTTCTAAATAAACGAGGCCCTTGAGCTGTTTATTGCCATCTCGAGCATCCTAAGGGCCAAATGAGAACCCCACTCTATTCGGTGAGACTTGTGCGGAAGTAAAGAGGCCAGATCTAGCCAAACTCGGTCCCACGAGTACGCCCGCAGGCAGGGCAACTACTCCAGATTAGCTGCACCCTGCAGAGGTGTGAGCGCGCGGACCCCGAGGGAGGAACGCGTCCCCACTCTACCCCGGAATTCGGGTCACCTTCCTTCCTTTCCCAGCGGTCCACGGTGAAAGCAGCGCCGCGGTCGACCTGGGCCAGCGCGTTGCACACCTGGCTCTGCGTCTCCATGATGAGCAGCTCCATGCGACTTCGCATGTCCCCGCGGCGGTCCCGCAGCTCGCGCAGCCCGCTCACCGGGGGAGCCATGAAGCTCTCGCATAGCCGTGCCAGATCCTCCTCCTCCTCCTTTCCCCACGGCTTTCCCGGTTGCTGCTGCTGCTGCCGCCACTGCCGAGGCTGCTCCTTCATCTCCGCCCGCCGCACCAGGCCCAGTCCGGTCAGCACCGCCGTGGCTCCCGCGGTCCAGGCGAACACCGATCGCTGCCACCGGCCTGAATCACCCCGGCGGGAAGAGCGGCCCGAGGGCGATTCCAAGGCGCCGGAACAGAACATCCTGGAGCAGCGTGGCCCAGACTGGAGCCTGAAACCCCGGGCGCCCAGTAGGCGAGCCCCGCACAGCAGAAGGGACATGACAGCGAGCGCCCCGTTCCCTCAGCAGCCGTCCGTGTCCGCGTCGCGGCCAAGCCAGGAAGGATCGCTGCGCACGCCCCTTCGGCGGCAGGCCAGGAGGAGGAGGGGAATGCGGAGCAATAGCTCTTGGGAAGTATAGTTTCAGTGGCAATCGCGCCCATCGCTAACATTACATGTGGACTACAACTCCCAGCAGCGCCCATGGGCGAAATGGGCGTAGAAGCCAGAAAACATTTCGCTTTTACATACTTGGAGCGTGGGACTGAGGAAGAGAGGAAGGTTGTGCGTGGGGCCAGCCGTGCTGCTTAGAAATTAACGCCGCTTTACGTTTTACCGGGGGCTGGCCAAATCCCATTTTATTCAGCGGCATGTGACTCGTCATTAAAAGTGCTTAAGCTTATCTTACGGGACCTAGTTGTAGCAAATAGAAGAGTACAATGTATTTACTAATTGTCCCCCCCACACACACACACGTCATGTATGGTAGTTGTGCAATAGTGCTTTGACTCAGAGTTACATGAGACCGAACAAATATTTGGAAAAGAGCGTTTAATCCCGCTCGAGGGACAAACAACCACCTCCTCCGGATACAGGAGGACTCAAAAGTTTGCTTTTGAGTTTTGTTACTCCTCGGAAGGGCAAGGATTTCCTTACAGTAGAAAACATTACAGCTTCTATCCCTTCCCCTTTTTTCTTACTCACTCGCCCTGGGCATACATTATGGTGCATTGGCATGATACAGAAAAACGCACGCAAACACCACCCTGCGCTTGGTATCTCCCACAGCAGGAGGGCGAGGGACAAAACGACCAGCCCTCTCACCTACGCGCTTCACGCTATAAACTGGGGTGCAAAAGGGCCAAGGGGCTGCATGGAGCGGCATCTGTAACAAGCCACAATGATATCAAAAGAACCACCCAGTGTTGTATCATTGCATCAATGGTGCAATAATGTAATGATGTCAGCCTTGTGAGGTAGACAGACAGGAAGCACGGCCAGATGAGCTATTTCTCCTTTATTGTAAGGTTACATTAACAGAAACTTGCAAGTCTGAAAGTACATTTCTCCCTCTGCACTCCCCTTTATGGCCCAAGAAACTAGGGAGGGTCCCTTTAGAGCTGCTTGCCCCGCCCATATTCCTGCTGCAGGCTAAGTTGCCTTTTATCTGACCATTCCCTTGGCTGGGTTTCTTCTCCCTGTCTCCCAAGGTCATTCCCATATGCCATTACAAATGATACCTCTGATGCAAGTAGGTAAGTTGCATTATTTGCATGATAATGTCATGATACACATCATCATCTCCTCATCCTTGTGCCCGCCCCCACTTCCCCTCCCCCATGGAAGCCCATAGCTGCATGACATCCTCTTTGTGGCCCTGAGAGGGTAGAGACAAAACGGTGGGCATCTTTTTGAATGGGGCTGGATTTACACATCACAATATACCATAAACTTGAAAACCATCATGTTTTATTTTAGTATGATATAGGAGTAAATAAGCAGGCAAAGGCAGTGGCTGCTTCTCTTTTAAGTTGTAATTATTTTTTCTAGTTGGGATAGCTGAGTAACCAGTTCAACAATAGAGAGGGGCTTCTTGTGTATTTGTTTATCCTACCCCATTACAGTAGTTGAATTAATAAATCATGCTAAACTAAAATACAGCCTTTTGGTTTTAACTTAGGGTATGACAAGCAATTAATAATAATGTATGATTCAACCAGTCATGGTTTAAGATGCAAATCACATAAGCGAAAGCTTTTTGAGCTTTGCCTTTAAATCAGGAGTTCTGATTTCAGGGGGTTGATGAACTTGGATGAAAAAAACCAACAACTTTATTTTCACTAACCTCTACTTGAAATTTAGTTTCTCATTCAATAATGTTTATAGGCAACAAAAAAAATTGTGCCTCTAGACCCCAAAAATGTTAACTTCAATAAATCTCACTATTTAAAATTGTTAAGCCCTACAAAAAGGTATTATTATTAATTTAATGGATTAATAAAGAACATACAGTACTGTGCAAAATTTTTAGGCAGATGTGAAAAAATGCTGTAAAGTAAGAATGCTTTCAAAAATAGATATTGTAATTGTTTATGTTTATCAACTGACAAAATGCAAAGTGAGAGAACAGAAGAAAAATCTAAATCAAATATTTAGTGTGACTACTCTTGGGCTTCAAACCAGCATCAATTCTTACACTTGCACACTTTGTACACTTGCACAAAGTCAGGGATCTTGTAGGATTAGAGTCAGGTGTATGACTAACCAATGATACCAAGCAGGTGCTAATGATCATCAATTTCATATGTAGGTTGAAACACAGTCATTAACTGAAATAGAAACAGCTATGTAGGAGGCTAAAAACTGGGTGGGGAACAGCCAAACTCTGCTACTAAGGTGAGGTTGTGGAAAATAGTTTCAGGTCACAGGTCATACACCATGGCAAGACCGAGCACAGCATCAAGACACAAGGTAGTTATACTGCATCAGCAAGGTCTCTCCAAGGCAAAAATTTCAGATCAGACTGGGGTTTCAAGATGTGCTGTTCAAGCTCTTTTGAAGAAGCACAAAGAAATGGGCAACGTTAAAGACTGTAGACACAGTGGTCAGCCAAGGAAACTTAATGCAGCAGATGGAAGATGCATCATGCTTACTTCCCTTTGACATCGGAAGATGTCCAACAGCGCCATCAGCACAGAACTGGTGGAAACCAGTGGGACCCAGGTACACCCATCTACTCTCTGGAGAAGTCTGGCCAGAAGTGGTCTTCATGGAAGAATTGTGGCCAAAAAGCCATACCTCCAACGTGGAAACAAGGCTAAGCGACTCAACTATGCACAAAAACATAGGAATTGGGGTGCAGAAAAATGGCAGCAGGTGCTCTGGACTGATGAGTCAAAATTTGAAATCTTCGGCTGTAGCAGGAGGCAGTTTGTTCACCGAAGAGCTGGAGAGCGGTACAATAATGAGTGTCTGCAGGCAACAGTGAAGCATGGTGGAGGTTCCTTGCAAGTTGGGGCTGCATTTCTGCAAATGGAGTTGGAGATTTGGTCAGGATCAATGGTGTCCTCAATGCTGAGAAATACAGGCAGATACTTATCCATCATGCCATACCATCAGGGAAGTGTGTGATTGGCCTCAAATTTATTCTGCAGCAGGACAATGACCCCAAACATATAGCCAATGTCATTAAGAACTATCTTCAGCATAAAGAAGAACAAGGAGTCCTGGAAGTGATGGTTTGTCCCCCACAGAGCCCTGATCTCAACATCATCAAGTCTGTCTGGGATTACATGAAGAGACAGAAGGATTTGAGGCAGCCTACATCCACAGGAGATCTGTGGTTAGTTCTTCAAGATGTTTGAAACAACCTACCTACCAAGTTCCTTCAAAAACTGTGTGCAAGTATACCTAGAAGAATTGATGCTGTTTTGAAGGCAAAGGGTGGTCACACCAAATTTTGATTTGATTTGGATTTCTCTTCTGTTTGCTCACTTTGCATTTTGTAAATTGATAAACAATTACAATATATATTTTTGAAAGCATTCTTACTTTACAGCATTTTTTCACACCTGCCTAAAACTTTTGCGCAGTACTGTATATTGTTACATTTTATATTTCTTAGATTTCAATATTTTGAGCATAATTAGTTTCCTTTGTAATACAATTTATATCTATGTCTTATTTTGCATTTAAATATATTTTTCTGAGAAGAAGGTTCATAAATTTCACCAAACTGTCTAAGGGGTTCATAGCAGAAAAAGGTTAAGAACATTTGCTCTAAACAATTGTCTGGACACAATTGACCTTTTTAAACTGCACAGAAAAATGAGAGAGGGAAGGGGGAATAGGAGAGGAAAGAATAAGAGATTGCTATTCACTGTTTACATTTGACTATCTCTGCTCATCAATGCCCTTTTTCTCTTACAAAATAAATACGGCAATGTTAAACACCAAAAGTAACAAGGCAAAAAAGAAATCATTGCAACTAATATCTTTGCCTAGTGGGAGGTATGCTTATAGATTTCTAATTTTAATAGTTTTTACAGCCATTTGGAAAGTTGATAGTACAATTTTTTGTACGCCTATTGCAAAGCAAGGCTAAATTCCTATTGTCATTCAGAATGAATAAAAACACTTAATAGCACTTAGGTGACGTTCAAGGATACTGAAATAGGTTGATCTGATTAAAATAAGAGTTCTAATTACTATTATCTTTATCATTCAAAACCATAATTAATTTTAAAAATTACCTTGATTTCAGGTCAGAGTTAAGATGCTTACAGTTTTCACTCCTGCTTGAAAAAGCATGGAAATGGCTGCTCCAATTTTGCACTACATAAGCTTTGTAAAGCCCTTGTACAATTTCATATATTGTCTTGGTTTTACAAATTAGGCTTCTTGTCCATTTGTCACTGAATTCAAAATGGATGTATCTATGCAGGCATTCAATTCACTCAGCTTTCCCAAGTACTTGATTCTTCTGGTGAATGTATCCATGATGCATCCCTTAAGGCCATTGTGATTCTTTACTACAGTGTACCCATTGTAGTAAATTTCAGGCAGTAATTCAACAATCTGTATACAATTATGTCCCACAGAAAACATCTGATAGATTTTCAGTAATACCGTATTTATTACAATTACAGTTGTTGTTCAGTCGTTTAGTAGTGTCCAACTCTTCGTGACCCCATGAACCATACCGCGCCAGGCCTTCCTGTCCTTCACTGCCTCCCTGAGTATGCTCAGTTTCATGCTCATTGCCTCAGTGATGCTATCTAACCATCTCATCCTCTGCTGTCCCCTTCTCCTTTTGCCTTCAGTTACAATTATGGTAATACCATATTACTTTTATCTGTAGTTAAGGTACATTAGCATTGTGACCGTATGCTAATCTTTTTCTTGTGGGTGGAGACTATTTAGCCATTGTGATGTTGCCCATTTGGAAGGAATCCTTTGTGAGTTTCAGTTGATGCTATCTTCTTGAGGAAAAACTGATCAAGGAGTCCCAGTCAATCTGCAGAAATGAGAAATAGCCCTTTTGCCAAATATTAGAAACATTTACATCCTGGACTAAAGGTTTTTTAAAACTTGCATCCTGCTCTTCTACTTCTCCACTGTTGACATCTTTTCTCAGCAAGAGGACAGTCCCTGACTGATGATCAATGCTGCCATAATATATACTAGTGTAGATTTTCATAGCCAGTATCTGTTGGACAGTGTTGGGCTTCAGGGTTTAGTGACCATGGTCTAGATAGAGAACAGATTTCCTAATGTTTCATCAGCAACGGTGGCTGGCATCTTCAAAGGCAAGCTGGTGTGCTACATACCTGTGGTCTGTGTAGCAGACAGCCTTTCTTCTGAAGATGCCAGTCACAATAGCTAGTGAAACATCAGGAAATCTGTTCTCTAAACCATGGTCACTAAACCCTGAAGCCCAACATTGCCCAATGCTGCATAACTTCTGCATATGAGAAGCACTTCAAAAAAGCAGTGAATAGGGCCTGGTTGAAAACTAAATTTCATTTCCTTTAACATTTAAACTTAATTCAAATTAAATGCTGTTACAGTATATAATCACACCCCCATCATATGAATACTAAATTTTCATTTCTTCCATATTAAAAAGTACAATTTGGTAACAACTTTTAGAATCTTTGAAGAACATAGGGTTTAGGTTGTGTCCTTCTTTAATATTGGAAACATTGCTCTCTAATTGTTATGGGATGGTGATATTATGATATGACTGCCTGCCAGTCATTTCTCAAAGAACAGAAGTCTATGGAGAGCCATGGTATGAAACTTGAGAATGTACAAGACTGCCCACTTCTAGTTATTCCATTAGAAAATGATTGAAAAGAAAACTAAATTAACTGTTTCTAAATCTAAGCTAAAAAAACTAAATTTGTTGTGAGTTGCCTAGAATAATTATATGAGATAGGTGGTCTTATAAGTCCTGTAACATAATAAAATAAAATATTACCTTAACCTTATCTAGGAAATTTGAAGTACCCAAACCTCAGATTATTTAAAGGATTCACTGGCAGCTATTTTTATCCAACTGCTGTGAAAGTTCAGAAGAAATAGAATGGTGCAAGCATACTTATTTATATTTGTATTTATTTATTTTAAAATTGGGTATATTACAGTAATTAAAGAGGTTTGATTCTGATGGTATCATTTTGATGTCAGAGATCTGCATGATTAGAAATTCTTTTCTAAATTATTAATTTTCTAAATTATTAATTTGTGCCTGAACTCTTTATAAAAAATATACCAAGGAGTAAGCATTCCAAGATAAATGTACTTGGCAGCTCAATATATTGGTACAAATAATAATTTTCTGGCCCCTTGTCCCTGATAGATGAGGCTTATTTACAAAAAGGAATGTTGGAATGACTGCCCAGCATTTTTGTTGTGTGTGTTTTTTTTTATTACTAGAGGTTTTGCTCAGGTATCTAGGAATTCTAATTCCAGATATTGGGCCAAATAAAAGGCAAAATTGGTCATCAATGTGCTCTGCATCATCTTACAGTGCTACAGGAACTGATCAATGGAGATGGAGCTGATCGATATTTCAAAATGTTACAAGAAAATATAAAATATGCTTTTAATAGCAAGGGATGAACTCCAACATGTTATGTGTCCATTTCTACTTCTGCAGTTGGAATTGAGATGGAAGACTACCAGGGGTGTAAGCTTGACTGGGAAGTTAAAAAAAAAAACCCAGCAACAAACCAACCAGAAGAAAGCAATGGCAATTCATTTCCATGCTGTTGCCAAGAAAACTAACTGGATGTGCTAACAAAGTCACCAGGTATTGAGCTTGATGCAAAGTAGACTTTTTTCCTCCCTAACTTTCCCTACATTCTCTAACTTATTCCAGAAAGATGGGGACCATCCGGAACAGATTTGGAGAGGAAATCACCTCCTGCCCAATCCATGGATGGCAAAGGCTCTGTAAGCAGGAGAAATGACTGGACATCAATCAAAGAAAGCATCAGGTATGTCCATGGTTCAATGCATACATCACACTAAAGGCCAAACCTAGCAAATCATACAATGGTTTAGTAAGTGTGATCCCAGCTTTTACACATTTTGTTCAGTAGATTATATAGACAACTTTAAAATGTGTTCTTAGCCCATTATATATTGGAAAACTGCCCCTCATGTCTCTCTTTCCTATGCAAGCCACGCACGTGGAAGTCTTAGAAAGGATTCTATCATGACTTCTATTTCTTTGGGAACATATATTAAATTCAGACAATTGTGAATCTGCAGAATAGCTTTCAGGAGAGACATTATTACTGCATGTGATTATTCTGAGAATTAACTTTTCAAATCTGATTTTCAGTGACCCTACCTAAATAGTTGGTAATATTTTTTTACATAATGTTTTTAAAATAACTATATAACACATGATATGTACCTTTGGGTGGACTGCATCAGTGTCAAATGTCAAGGTGAATGAAAATGTTTTTAGCGAGCACTACTACTACTGGTGGTGGTGATGTTGATATCTAGATTTTGGCATTTCATTAATGGTGCAAAGCACATAAAAAGGTTTTACTCAATGGATTTACTACAGTCCTTACTACAGCATTTAGACCATATTATGAAGCAAGTTATAATATGAGGGCTGGAGAAAGTCATTTGCAGATAAGAATCTGGTCTCATCAGTAAACCATTGCTTTTATTCATCTTCTAAAGTATTACAAAGAACCAATGAGGGCAAAAGATACAGTGTTCTCTTTTACCCAACCTCTATTCCTAGCCTGTTTCAAATTACATCTGTCAAGAACCTATATGATTCCAGCTTTATATCCAGCCCATAAACTTAGTGAGCCACTTACTAGCCAAGTTTAGCTAAGATACAGCTTGTTTTAACCATGCCCATGTTCACCCAACATACTAAGTCAAAAATAAACAAACTGCATTTTGGTTTAATCCCCAGTCATCAGGTCTGACCTCTAGCTTTTTGTATGAGGTTGCCAATCTATTGCTACAGTTTTGCATCCCTCTATAAACTGTGTTCTACGCAAACACTAAGTGAACTGAATTCCTTAAATTTTCAGCCAGTTATTCTAGAAAAAAATCAGTAGAGGGCATCACACAACTGTTCTTCAACTTCTTGTCTATAGCAATAGTTTGCTAATAAGGATGTATTTACAACAAAGCCTGGGGTTGCTATCATCCTTTTGTAAGATTATAATAACTGAAAATCAAATAATACTGTACCATATTCAAGAAAATTAGATACTTGTTTCTGAAGAAGGAGAGGCCAAATACATGTGTTAAACCCAAGCAGTCAAATAATACTTTATCCTAAATGTGGCGGCTGAAATAAATTAAAACCTATGTTAATGTTTTGTTTGCTTTTTGTTTGTCATATTTTGTTTGCTTTTAATGACTATTGTATCTTCACAATTATGAAAGGCAAATGAATGCTGTTTTAATTCTTACATCTGAATTTTAAATAAAATGTACCTATTCTGGATTGCATTATTAAAATGTTCTCCTTTGCTTGTTGCTAAATAAATTATAGTTGCAGTCCACCTAAAGTATGGATATTAGTCTCAAGAACACAAAAGTGATAATCTTTTAATCTTTATAATTGAATGGCATTACCTTTTTGTTTTTTGATCATACTAGTCTACCACTGATTTTCCCAACCTTCTCTTAAGAGGGTTATGCATAATGGTAAGACATGCAATACAATTTGTTCTCTATGCCTGAACAAATACAGTGCAATTTTCATACTGGAGATTGTAATATCTTCTGGTGGTCACCCTGATGGATAACACATCAATGTGGGCAATGAAAAAGGCCTTCTGTGTGCAGCATCCATAATCTTGAAAAAATAGTTAGGAAGAGTCCAGGGAAATGGGGTGATTCTACTGTAATAAAGATGGAAATGTTAGTGCTATCTGCCAGAAAATCTAAGTTCCAGACCTTCTGCTTAAATTTTGCTAAGGTTTTATTGAGGCCTAGGATAAGTAAGGCTGGTTATGACAAACCACAATATATCAAATCTTGGTCAATTTGTCTTTGCAAAGTGGATTCAAATCTATTGTTCAGGGTAAGATTAACGAAAAGAGTTCCCTCAAAGGATTTGCAAAACTTATTAGAATTCATATTATATTACTGTATGTGTGTGTGTATTAGTCCAGGACAGGACCTTGCCATCCATCCATCCGTCCATCCATCCATCCATCCATCCATCTCAAGGTCCTGTCCTGGACGAAACCCAGAGCATCCAGGAGCACATCAGTAAGATGGTACCCAAAGATGAGCTGCTGAGAGAATGCCTGAGGCAGCAGCAGACATGGGAGGAAGTTCAAGCAGAGGAAGTGCCATGGCAAGACAAGACCATGCATGGGATGTACCATCAACAGATAGCTGAGATGGCTGACACTGGGAAATCATACCAGTGACTGGAAAGGGCTGGACTAAAAGACAGCACTGAGGCACTGATCATAGCAGCACAAGAACAGGCACTAAGCACCATAGAAGCAGGGGTCTACCACACTAGACAGGACTCAAGGTACAGATTGTGCAGAGGCCTCAGAGATAGTCCAACATTTAGTGGCAGGGTGTAAGATACAGGCAGGAACAGCATACACTGAATGGCAAAACCAAGTAGCTGGCTTTGTGTACAGGAACATCTGCATAGTGTATGGGCTAGACCCTCCCAAGTCCAGATGAGAGATTCCACAGAAGGTCGTGGAGAATAACAGGGCTAAGATCCTGTGGGACTTCCAGATCCAGACAGACAGGCAGGTACTGGCCAATGAACCAGACATCATGGTAGTAGACAAGGACCAGAAGACAGGGTTGGTGATAGATGTAGCGGTGCCAAGTGACAGCAACATCAGGAAGAAGGAGCATGAGAAGCTGGAGAAGTACCAGAGCCTAAAGGAGCTACTAGAGAGGATGTGGAAAGTAAAGGCCAAAGTGGTCCCAGTGGTGGTAGAAGCACTCAGGGCTGTGACTCCTAAGCTGGGAGAGTGGCTCCAACAGATCCCAGGAACAACACCAGAGCTCTCTGTCCAGAAGAGTGCAGTGCTAGGAACAGCTAAGATACTGTGCCGAACCCTCAAACTCCCAGGCCTCTGGTAGAGGACCCAAGATTGAGGAACACATACCACCCATAGGGGTGAGTGGGGATACATACATTCATACACACATACATACATACATACATACATACATACATACATGCATATATATCAGAAAAAAGTGTAAGTTCCAGACAATACTAAGTTTGTTAGGAGACAAATCAATTATACACGATTAAATGTTTTTGTGCCTGTGGGGAGAGAATGACAGTAGCCATTGATTGACTTCAAGATTTTCTCTGGTGACCACTGTCTAAATTCTCTATCCTACCTAGCCTCCTGGAAATGAGATGGGTTATAACTAAAGAAAGGGCTTTGGGATAGATACCAAAGGTTAACATACTTGACCTATGGAATTTTGCTTGGCACCAAATTGGATGCTTTTTCAGGACTAGGTGAAGTCTTCCTTATTTGCCTAGGGTTTTTAGATCTTCCAAATTGTCATTCTTAATTTTTTTTTTAAATATGGAATTTGCTGTTCCTTAACCTTTATTTGAATAAAAATAAAGGGCACTTACCAAGTCTTACACTATTAACTGCTTACAAATTTAGCTGTAAAACAATGTCATAGTTGTTAACAGAGTTTATTGCAAGATATATAAAAGCATGTAAGATTGCAATGTAAGCGTGATCATATTATTGATTACTTTTTCAATTAATTTCTAAGATTCTGTTGCTTATATAAATTCCCAGACTTTGATGGTTTAGAGCTGGTTTACTTATTGCACTAAGCCATGTTTTATTTTTCCATGTTTTAAATAATCCACAATTGGATGGGTTCACATAACACACAAAGCCATAAATCATGGGTTAAAAACTGCAACGGCTTGGTTCACACAATACACTAAACCAAATCCAAGCAAAGGCTTAGTGCAATACACGAGCCCAGCCTAAGGGTTTAGCTTTGGTTTACTCCATTCAGAGATTTATTTGAGTCACCAAAAGCTACTGGTTTTGAAACAGCCTACAAATTTCAGAGCACATTTTCACATTACATGCTAAACCATAAGGGTTGGATGACTGGAATGTAAAAGCTACCATTATAATCCTACTCCAGCATAGTACCTAACCATTGCCAGATATTTAGCGTGTTGTAGGAAGCTGGAGTGGCTGCCATCCCCAATTTGCATTAACTGGAAATTTAGGGTATATTTTAATGTTTATTAATGTATATATTCTGAACAGTATTTTTATATGATTTTTGATAAGTTTTTATAATATTCATAATTGTTCATTTTTTAAAATGTATAAAACACACATCTTAGGACACAGAAGAAGCTTTTAAAAACCTCAGAGGAATGGAAATGTTATTTTATTTAAAAAGGCATGGAAAGCAATGATTTAGCCAGGGGTCCCAAAGAACTGGTTACTTGGTTTTAGCATTTTGTGAGCTAAGGCTATGATATCTGGATTGCAAACATTTCTGACGACCACTAAATGGCAGCAAGATTTGCTTCACTGGGATTTTTACAGCTCAGATGTAGCAGCCCCAGTAAAACTCCCCCCCCCCTCAAGATTGCAAATATCCATCCCTTATTGCTTCTCTTCTAGAGGTAGCATTTCAGCAGGATAATAACTATGTTTAATATACATTAAGTCATGCCAACCATGTATCTTACAATAGCATGTTATTTGGTTCAGGAATAAATCATAAGTTAGTATTACAAGCAGAAACCTGACAGGACTTTTTGGAATTTAGAGGTATTCAATGTATTTTGAAACACAGAACTTGTTATGTTAACCAATTGAGCTAAGGGCATATTATCAGAGCAAATAGTTTGCTCAGAGGGAGAACTTTCTTTACTTTGTGCTATTATAATTCTGTTGCTGGTTGCTTGGCTCAGATTCTTTCAACTAAATTTTAATAACTTTTTAAAATAATTGTCAGGCTTTTCAAATATTTTTTGTGGAGTCTCAAGTTAAATAATGAAGTAAACAAATATTTAAATGCTACTGTGAAAAAATTTGCATAGAGTACTTGAGGTAAAGTAGAAATCACATGGTTTTCTTATAAGTACTTTTCCTGCTCTCTGTTGTAAAATCTCACGACTGTTGCAGAACTTCCATTAGTAGAAAGTACATTTGGGTCACACCTTCATGCCTTGGGCCAATAACATTATATGGCTGGATTCAAACATCACATTATGGTTTAACTTTAGTGAAAAATGTGAAGCAAGTCACACATCAGTGGATCTCCTGGCTGATTGTCAAATGTGATTGTTAATCTCCATGAGGAAAACTTACAATATTTGGAGCATTTAGCTTAACCTCTCTCCTTTTTAAGATTTGGTTCGTGGTCATCCGTTGCCACTGCTGCTGCTGAATTTCTGGGCTTCTGTTGTCTTTTTAAAACTTTTGCTCACAAACCTGAAGGCCAGTGCTATGTATTTGCTGAAGTGTCAGACTACATTTGAAAAGAATCTGGTTTGAAATTAAATTGCTGAATTCACAAATTGCATTGTGGTTTGTTTAGTTTGGCTTAGCATGCTTTCTGACTCCAATTATTATGGTTCATAAGGCATGGTTTATGGTTTAACACTATGAATGAGTCCAACCAATTGTGGCTTTACTCAGAAAGCCATGGTTAAGCAAAATATTTTCATATATGACTACAGTCTACATCTACCAATTTAACCCATCTCATAAGGCTGTCATGAGGACAAAGAGCTGCTACCCTGACTTCCTAGTTTGAAGAGTTTTTGTTAATTATTGCTTTATTTTGCTGGGTGTTAATTTGAGCTTTGGAGTCAGGAGGTATATATGTTTTTATCTCTTCCTCAGCGGCTCAGCAAAACAATATGTATTTACATAGAATGCAGAGTTGGATCATGTCACAATTTACTAACAACTCAGAATATAAATTCAAAAAGATGAGTTCAAAATTATCATAATAAAAGTGTCACCTTATACATGAGCAAGGCTGTGATAGCAGGATAATGGATTTGTCCTGACTAAAGACTGATAAATAAATGTTAAATGGCAACTGTGAGAGCATGGTTGTGTCATGCAACTGAAGCCTCAAAGTCCAAAAGACACAATGGAGAAGAGAAGGAACATAATACCAATTCACATATTGCACTAAGCCAGAGTTTAATTTAACCATGGCTTGTTGAATTGGCTTTCATATCTCTCACTAAATCATGGTTTACAAACCAAAGTGGCTGAATTCACAGAACATGCTTATCCACAGTCAAACATAGGACATTATGGCTTAGTATAATGTCACATAAACTCAGCAGCAGGGGAGAAGAGCAAAGCAGGAGATAGACAGCAAATGAAAGAGAAATACATTTAAAAGAAAAGGGCCTGGAAAATGGTAGCCCCAAGCTCAGCCCTATTGTTAGGCAGAGTAAATTAGGAGGCAGATGCTGAGGGACATAGTACTGACAGTCTGCTGTCTACTCTGTCCTATTTCTTGACCTATCCTGCCCTCAGAAATATCAGAGCAAAATTATCTTTCTGCCATTGCAGAAGTAAGATTCAGCTGTTACTTTGACTGGCTTTTGGATATTGGAGATCCTGGTAGCAGAAGTCGTAGCTGTCTCAGAAGACAAAATGCCTTGACCAAGTGTAGACTTGGAGGTTTGTGGGCAGTGGGGTGGAATAGGGAACAGCAAGACTCCTTCAGAAACCTAGTTCGTGTTTCATGCTAACATTACAATGTGGCTGGTCAGATTGTGGCTTAGTGTGATATGTGATGACCCCAGTTAGAGTAAAATTAATAATATCCTGAACAGAAAACTAAAAAAGTCTGTTATAGCAAATCACTTCTTTTCTACCAAGGTGTGGAGGTCATCAGGGAATCTGGAGCAAATCCTGCAGGGAATCTCTATAATAAGTTCAAGATAACTTGCCATCCAGATGCCAAAATGTTGCTTATTGGTATCTCCATAGGCTGAAAGACTTATAGCCTGGGTTCACAGAACTCCCCATGCTTGCCAAAAGTTTATTTAATGAAGGCTTATTGTTATTTTTAAAACAGGGCAAACAGAAGTATTGTTTGCTACAGTGCTTTGATCTCAGGGCCATTATAGAAGCTTACAGTTTTGTTCTTACTTTACTTTTATAAATAGCTTCCCGAATATATTGATGGAAGCATTGGCATGGTATACTCATAAAACTAAAGTACTGTACTGCAGGCTCACTCCCCCTTCTCTTTACCAGCATAGCTGCAAGAAAGAGACTAGATATTTTCAATTACCAGCAAATGAGTATTATGCCTTAATCTTACATGGTGATTAAGATTAAACCATACTTTAGTGAAACAAGAAAGATTAGTAAATCCTGGTTGTTGGATTATTAGTTAAGATTAACCAGTTTGTTTACATGTGAACATACTTTTCCAGATTCACACACTATGCTAATCCAAAATGTAGGTTGCTTGGTTATTATTATGTGTACATCAAGCCATTATGACTCATTCAACAAACCACGCCGAAAATGTTATTTATTTATTTATTGGTTATGTTATCGATTGTATTCTTTTAAGCTATTCTTTGGTGGGAAGTTTTAATCATACACTTTTTAAAATGTTAATGCAGGTTGTAAACCACTATGAGTTGGTTCAGGTTTAGTGGTATATAGGCATAATAAATACTTGAATGAGTAAACCACACTATATGCAATGTAACAGTTAAAATGGAAGTGCTGATCCTCTTCTTCCACTGTAATAAAGTGAAGGAGCTGATGATTATGGGATTCTTTATATGTATATCCATGTTGGTTCATAGAATACAGTAAGCTAAACCCAAAAGCCCATAATATGACTTAAGGCAAAGTGCAGAGTTTCCATCAGTTTGAGAGCTGTGCCATGCTTCACACAGCATGTCAAAAGTTACATTCAATAGTCAGTGATGTATGGCCCATTACAGGGAGGCTCAGGAGTTTCCAGAGATGTCTTTAATATTCATTGTGCACTTTAAATCATCTCAAATGCAAAACAGGATCTACATTTTTCCCACACCTGGGGTGCTCTAGGATCTGCAAAAGGAGAATTGACAGGCCACATGAAACTTGTGCACCATCCTTTTCATCCTGGTGCTTGGAAAGCCAAATGTTTGAACCTTGTCCTTGTGTTTGGAGAGCACAATAGATTTCTTCCCATTTGGTGTGCCATTTCTTGCCACAAGAAATTTTCAAAAAAGGGATCAGACTGCATGCATGATTCTCAGTAGCCCTTTTGTGACCCCTGGGCATTCCTAAAGCAAGCAGAGCCCATATTCTGTGTTTTAGGAGATATAGGAAGGTTAGGAGGTGGATTATGTGACTCCCTACTGCAAGGTGGGTAGGGATTTAAAAGACTAAACAGTGAAAGGTGTCCCTTATGTCTTTGAAGGCTTAAGATACCCACTTTGCCTCTTCTTCCTTCCACAGGCCAACATTTTGGCCCACCCATTGTGACATTTCTGCACTGTATCCCTCAAAAGCCAACTGTTTGGGTTTTTTTTTAAGTGCCACCCTCTGCCACAAGAAAGTTGCATACCCCTATATTAAACAGCATTGTGAAGACTGGTCTAAGAAGTAATTTTAATCTTGGGTTAGAGATGGCAAGATTAAAACCAGTTAAAAGGGTGAAAACTCCTAGTAGCATCTCTTTAATCATTGTGGAAAATGAGATACTATTTTAAGCAAGATGTTTCTATATTGGTTAGAGCAGTGTTTTTCAACCTTGGCAACTTTATGCACTGAACTGAACTGTGGGATCAGGACAAGAGGCTATGAAGTCCAGCATTCTGTGTCATACCGCAACCAAGCAGATGTGTTTAGAAAATATACAAATGTGGATAGAAAGATAGCTAGTATCATGAAACCATATAATCAAGGTTATAAAATTGAAGATGACTGTATTGTCACATGGATCATTTACCTTTCTTCTAATTTGCAAAGATCACACTTGCACAGTGTAGCAGAATGCCTGCAGTTCTCTAACAATTGCACAGTAATTGCTATTTGCTTATAGCAGTAAAAACTAGCATATGAATATGAAGAGAGAGACAGGAAAGAAGAGAGAGATAACCATAAATTAGCAGGCAGGGTAGGGATCAGGAGTTTTAATGTTAACACACTGTCATTAATGTCATGATGTTTCTTGTTGTTTTTTTACCAGTAGGTCCAGATTTTCTCCTGTTCTGGCACAGCTAAGGCTAAAAGTAGGTTCCAGTTCCTAATTTCTTATTCTTATGACATTCTGAAAAGGTTTACTTAATACACTCAACTAGAAAATAAAGTCAAACCCAAAGTTGTTTACAGCAACATGTCATATATGATGAATCCAAATAAAACTGCCCACAGTCACTCTGTAGTGAGATGGGCAGTGACAAATTTGAAATATAAATAAGTACATACATACATACCTATAAATACTGTAAGGAATAGAAATATGTTATCCCAGATTCAAGATTTTTATTTTTCATTTCAGAGAAGGTATGTGCTGCTCCAATAATAGTACATAAAAATATACAGTTCTGTCACAGAACCATAAAAACCGCAGCACCTGGGTAAAATAAATAGCAGTTACCAGCCTTAGCAACTTATATCCCAAAAGCCTAACGGAGGGCTTCCACTTCTTTTCCAAAAAACAACAGAGAAGGGGCCATTCTGACTTGGAGAGCAAAATTCTCCATACAACTGGAACATGATTCCCTCTAACATCTTGCAGGGAGGGAATCAGAAGCATGCCAGTCTGGACTGAATGCACAGGACAGGCGTGTTCTACTCAGAGCAAGTGGTCCTGTAGGCAGCAAGGACCTGGGCCATAAAAGATTTTATAGGTTATTACCAGCACTTTGAATTTGAAACCTATTGGCAAGTAATGCAGTTTCTGGATGGTGTTCTTCTGCTAAATCAGTTCTAACCTGTCAACAAGCAGGCAGCTGCCCTTTGAACCAACTATTTCTTAGTAGTCCCCATGTAGACACCATTACAGCAATAATATAAAACCCCTACACAATGTAACCCCAGGTTGCATCATGGATTGATTGTCTAGCATTCTGCTTATCCAGTTCAATCACCAAAGGAAGGTCTGCTCTAAATCCTCCCCCCCCCAAATATTAAGAGGGGCTGGACTATGAGACAGGTCTTCTTGGTGGGACACAAGTATGAATGGCCCCTACCTTTATGGCATTCGGGAAGGCCTTCAAATCAGTTTTGTTCCAGAGGTCCTTAGAATAGGCAGCATTCTTTTTTAAAATAAAAATATCCATTTATTATGCAATTCCAAATGTGTTTTGTTTGTTTTTGCTTTAGTGTGCTATGTCAATAAGCCATTGTGGTTTATATAATATATTGATTATCTATCTATCATGATTTATAACTTAGACTATATCTGAACACTATGAGCATGTTCACGTGATACTCTAAGCAATTCTACTCAATTCGAAAAGATGGATTTCCACTATAGGCTAATAATATGTTCCCCGTATAACTTAAAGGACATGAGCAGTAATTCTTCCTAGAAAATAGGAACCCTAATTATCTGAGGCTCTAATATATTTGTTTACCTCTATTAATTCATTTAAGTAAATGCCTTTTGACAAGGTATTTCACGTGATATGAACAGTTCATATAACAATCCAACTCAAGAGCTTGGGCTGCTATGGCAGAAAAAATCTTATGGAAAGCAGTAGAAAAGACATTTTGTCCCTATTGCTGTTTCCTCTATCTGTGCTTTTCAGTACATCTGATTCCTTATGTATATTAGGATCAAATTTTAAAATGTAGCCCTGTGCTGCATAAACTACTTGCATTGCAGTCCACAGAGACTCATCATTATTTGGCTGGATTTTTGAAACACATCTTAAAGAAGTATTGAAACTTCAAACAAGGAAAAAAAGTTTTTAAAAAAGTTGAAGTCCTCAGTAATAGAAATCTTAAATTAAACCCACAAGACAACTAACTGCGTAGTTAGAAGGTATAGTGTACATTTATTGTATTCCCTGTGTTTTTCAGATTATAGTCCTATACGTATTTACTTGTGAGAAGCCCTAATGAATATTAGTTTTGAATGAATTGCATTGCCACATTCTTCTGGCATTATAGTACTGTAGTAACTACAGTCTTTTTCATCATTATAATTTTAAAAGAAATGATCAAGATGAAACCTGTTTCCAGGATTCTGTCTAAATTAAGTAGTATCTATTGTATTTCATTTTTTAAATATACATTGTCCTATCTATGTATAATGCTTCCCACAGCGGCAAGAAACATTGCTTAGATGGCTTCTGGTTTCATCTCAGTGGAAGGCGAGACAGAATCAGTTGGGCTTCAAGGTTTGGAAACCAAGTTTTGTGTGCAAAGCTGATGACAACGATATAACCTCTGCTACATACAAGTTTTGCCATTCACAGTATGAAAAGGCTAGGAATCAATATCAAATTATTATGGGTGAGCAGTCTTTCATTCAATTCATGTATTCTTTAGCATCCTTTTAAAACTAGGGATCCGTTGCTGATTATTCAATTGGTCTTTGAAAGCATGTTGATCTTCTCCCTTTCCCTAATTCTTCTCTTCCCTATTTCAAAAAGAGCTAAAATTGGTGCATATGGATTTCAGAGATAAAAGGGAACAGAACTTAGCTATTCAGTTGCAGTTGTTTGTCAAACCCCTCTCCCTTTCCCATCACTGGTATAGGAAAAACTTTCTCCCCTGATCCTCATTTATAGGTAATACAACCTGTATTGCAACAACTAGAGAGTGCTTTGAAGTTTTATTGATCTGTTGCTAAAGGGGTGTTCTCTTTGAAGAAAAACAAGCATTTTTATCAAATTCATCAGATGCATCACTTTCCTGCTTACCTCATTAGGAACAAATGGTTGAATTAAGAAAATAACTCCATTGTCCCTGCTCATACATACAGGTGAAACTCGAAAAATTAGAATATCGTGCAAATGTTCATTTATGTCAGTAAGGCAACTCAAAAGGTGAAACCAATATATGAGATAGACGCATTACATGCAAAGCGAGATATGTCAAGCCTTACTTTGGTATAATTGTGATGATTATGGCGTACAGCTTATGAAAACCCCAAATTCACAATCTCAGAAAATTAGAATAGTGTGAAAAGGTTCAATATTCTAGGCTCAAAGTGTCCCACTCTAATCAGCTAATGAATCCATAACACCTGCAAAGGGTTCCTGAGCCTTTAAATGGTCTCTCAGGCTGGTTCAGTAGGAATCACAAGCATGGGAAAGACTGCTGACCTGACAGTTGTGCAGAAAACCATCACTGACACCCTCCATAAGGAGGGAAAGCCCCAAAAGGTAATTGAAAAAGAAGTTGGATGTTCCCAAAGTGCTGTATCAAAGCACATCAATAGAAGGTTATGTGGAAGGGAAAAGTATGGTAGAAAAAGGTGCACAAGCAGCAGGGATGACCGCAGCCTGGAGAGGATTGTCAGGAAAAGGCCATTCAAAAGTGTTGGGGACTTTCACAAGGAGTGGACTGAGGCTGGAGTTAGTGCATCAAGAGCCACCACACACAGACGGATCCTGGACACGGGCTTCAAATGTTGTATTCCTCTTGTCAAGCCGCTGCTGAACAACAAACAACGTCAGAAGCGTCTTACCTGGGCTACAGAAAAAAAGAACTGGTCTGTTGCCCAGTGGTCCAAAGTCCTCTTTTCTGATGAGAGCAACTTTTGCATCTCATTTGGGAACCAAGGACCCAGAGTCTGGAGGAAGAATGGAGAGGCACACAATGCACGATGCTTGAAGTCCAGTATGAAGTTTCCACAGTCTGTGTTGATTTGGGGAGCCATGTCATCTGCTGGTGTTGGTCCACTGTGCTTCATTAAGTCCAGGGTCAACGCAGCCGTCTACCAGGATGTTTTGGAGCACTTCATGCTTCCTTCCACAGACGAGCTTTATGGGGATGCTGACTTCATTTTCCAGCAGGACTTGGCACCTGCCCACACTGCCCAAAGTACCAAAACCTGGTTCACTGACCATGGGATTACTGTGCTTGATTGGCTAGCAAACTCGCCTGACCTGAACCCCATAGAGAATCTATGGGGCATTGCCAAGAGAAAGGTGAGGGACATGAGACCGAACAATGCAGTGGAGCTGAAGGCCGCTACTGAAGCATCCTGGTCTTCCATAACACCTCAGCAGTGCCACAGGCTGATAGCATCCATGCCACGCCGCATTGCAGCAGTCATTGCTGCAAAAGGGGCCCAAACCAAGTACTGAGTACATATGCATGCTTATACTTTGCAGAGGTCCGATATTGTTCTATTTCCAATCCTTGTGTTATTGATGTCATGTAATATTCTAATTTTCTGAGATTATGAATTTGGGGTTTTCATAAGCTGTACGCCATAATCATCACAATTATACCAAAGTAAGGCTTGACATATCTCGCTTTGCATGTAATGCGTCTATCTCATATATTGGTTTCACCTTTTGAGTTGCCTTACTGACATAAATGAACATCTGCACGATATTCTAATTTTTCGAGTTTCACCTGTAGTTATTTGTAACTTGCTTCTTTCTCTAGGAATTGTGCAAGGCAGCAATTTGAACAAAGAAAGCTTGTTGCTAATCTTAGTATAGCCTGTGTTTCTTAATACAGGCATACCTCATTTTATTGCACTTTGGTTTATTGCACATTGCAGATATTGCATTTTTTTTTACAAATTGAAGGTTTGTGGCAACCCTGCGTTGAGCAAGTCTATCCGATGATTAGCATTTTTTAGCAATAAAGTATTTTTAATTAAGGTATGTACATCTTTTAGAGATAATGCTGTTGCACACTTAATAGACTACAGTATAGTGTAAACATAACTTTTATATGTACTGGGAAACCAAAAAAATGTCTGTGGCTTGCTTTATTGCGATATTGGCTTTATTATGGTGGTCTGGAACCAAACTTGCAATATCTCCAAGGTGCGCAACTTATCTGCTATTGCAATGGTTTATAGCTTATTCTGTTATGTACTCTAAGCATGGCTATGGTTATGTCTGCTAATGTTTACTGATTTCACAGTCCTCAATTTGGTTGATGAAGGATAACTCAATGGATAGATGGCAGGCATGCAAGTGAGAGAGAAGAGGAGGCAAGAGACAGGGGGTAGCCAAAAGTTTGGACTACTTGGGCCATCAGCAGAGGTTCATGTTTTCTAACAAACCTTTGGGAGGGATATTCTAAACTCTGCACACTTTCACTAGTGAACATGGGGAGATAAACAAGTTTGTTTACAAGCTGAAACTCTTTGTACTTTGTTGTCCTACCCCAACTCATCAGGCAATTTGGCTTTATTATGGTGGTCTGGAACCAAACTTGCAATATCTCCAAGGTGCGCAACTTATCTGCTATTGCAATGGTTTATAGCTTATTCTGTTATGTACTCTAAGCATGGCTATGGTTATGTCTGCTAATGTTTACTGATTTCACAGTCCTCAATTTGGTTGATGAAGGATAACTCAATGGATAGATGGCAGGCATGCAAGTGAGAGAGAAGAGGAGGCAAGAGACAGGGGGTAGCCAAAAGTTTGGACTACTTGGGCCATCAGCAGAGGTTCATGTTTTCTAACAAACCTTTGGGAGGGATATTCTAAACTCTGCACACTTTCACTAGTGAACATGGGGAGATAAACAAGTTTGTTTACAAGCTGAAACTCTTTGTACTTTGTTGTCCTACCCCAACTCATCAGGCAATTTGGTTCTGGAGGTTGAATCCTTATTCTAAATCTCTGCAAATAAGAGAGGGAATTGCTACCTCACTGTAGGAGGTGATTATTTAAAGTGCCAGTGCCTGCTGCAAAATGGGTGGGAGACCAAAAGGCAGTGCCACTTCCTCTCCTCTTCCCTAAGATGAGCAATTATAATTATCTGCAATGCCCCCCTCAGCTCCTCTCACTCAAACTGGCTGATGAAGAAAGCTCTGTTCCCCATTCCCAACACACAAATATTTAGCTTCTTTTGAAATTAGGAGGGCAGGAGAATCTGGGAGAAAGCAACATGATAGTGATTAATTATGCCTGCGTGTCCGTATGTCAGCCAGAACATTTCCCCCCCCTTTTTTTAGGACTATTAATTTCCTATCTCAGGGGGGAAAAATATAAAATCAAAAGAAAAATCAAACTGATGAAAACCTTTGACATCCTGATTGTTCTCCCAGATTTGCAGTAAGATGGCTGCTGAGCCCCTGTAGGTAGTATTTTTGTTGTTATATTCAGTTTTCTCCTCTGGGTGTCTATAATTTGTTTCTTTTTAAAAAAATTGTTCCTGCTTTTAAAGTATAAGCCATCCAGAGTTGTTTGGAGTTGGCAGCCTGTACATTATATAAATACATAAACTGGGAAGCAGCAGTGTGTGCTCTGCTCCCACACAGAGGAGTGATGGTGGGGGAGCAATTTGCTGGCTGAAGGCTGCCTGCCATCCCCTCCATAAGCCTTCTCCAAGGCCTGCCAACTGAACCCTGGGAGGGAACTCCAGTCTGGCCTTTCCAGTCTTCCAAACTCCCAAATATGTGAAACTAAGTAATAGGAGGCGTGAAATGAACGAGCAGAGACCTTCATTTGTATATGAACTCACTCCAGGTTCATCATGCATTCTTTTTTGTCCACCAATCTGTTAAGTTCAAATACTTTTTTTGGGGTGGGGGGGTGGATGAGGGTATGTTGATCTCCAGAAAGACCTGCATTTATTCTTCCATGATATTGATATTCTTATACCCTCCCTACACTCCCCACAGCCCCCAAAAAGAAATAGGCTGTAGAAGGCAGGTGTCTGATTTCTCTCTCTTCTAAAGCCAAAATGGCCATGGAGAGCAATACTCAGTGACAGGACCATGCCCACAGCAGACTTAAGCAGCCAATAGGATCTAGGCAGTTGTCAACTTTTGTCCTCCTCATCAAAATGCAGCAGAATGTTTGTATGGCAAGATTTGTGATGGGAGAAGAGAGCAGCACAACAAATATGACTCTAGGCTGCCTTAGGAGCAGACTGGGGATGAGATGAGGATGTGTCATTAAAAAATGGTTAGTAAGATGTCTTCATGCCACAACTGGTAGAACATAAGCCTGTAGTTTTGCACTCAACCCATTCAAGGTAGGTGGTGGTAGGCTTCAGCTGCAATTATAAAGCAAATAAATAGCAAAAGGAATAAAAATCCAAATCTACTTGCTTAATTTTTATATTGTTAATACATGAATTACAACATTTAATGAAGTTGCTTTATATGTTAATCCACAATTAAAACAAAAATTGTTACTGCCTGATGATCATGATAGATTTGCTGGAGTGGAAGTGGAACTACAGGGAAAACTCTAATTCTGGGACTTAATGCTCCAAATGCAGATAAAGGAAACTTCTATAAATGTCTTATGGAACAATTGATAACTCTTTCATATGAAAATTCGTACTTGATGGGAGATTGGAATGGAATGATCTCCTCACATCTAGACAGAACATCTTAGAAGAAAATTAAAGTACTCAAGGTAAAATACCAAAGACTTTTTTCAATCTGATGGATAATTTATTCTTAGTGGATATACAGAGACAGAAAAATGGTAATTCTAAAGAATATACTTACTTTTCCGAAAGGCATAGATCGTTTTCAACAAGTGATATGATTTGGATTTCAAAAACTTTGGCTACTAAGACTTCTAAAGTTGAGATTTTACCAAATACTATTTCTGACTATAATCCGGTGACTTTGATTCTTAAAAGTCAATTACCTCCTATAGATGGAGATTAAATGAAATATTACTACAGAAAGAGTTGATAATGAAAGACTATAAAAAGAAACTAACAGAATTTAAATAAAGGCACGGACTTAAGAATGGTTTGGGATACAAGCAAAACTTTTATTAGAGGATATTTTATATAGCATAATATTGAACTTAAAACTCCAGAGAAAATGCAATCTATTGTGGAGGAAAAAAAAAGAGTTAAAGAAAGCACCACAAAAATTAATATCTACATCAAATTAAACTTTTACAGCAACAGTTATCCATGTTAATAGTGAGACAACTGGAGATTAAGATGAATTATGCTAAACAAAAGAATTTTCAATTTGCAAATAAACCAGGGAAATGATTGGCATATAACTTATGAAAAGACAAAAGAGGACGATTCTGAAATTACATAAGGAGACACTGTATTAATGGATAATGTGACTATACAAAAAAACCTTCCATCAATATTATTCTAATTTGTATAATGGACATGATATTTCCTTGGAAAAAATAGATGACTACTTAAAAAAGCAGGATTTTCCAAAGCTTACAGAAAATCAAAGGCAGATTATGAATAGACCTATAACAATAATGCAAGTTTCTGAAGCTATAAAAAAGATTAAACCAGGTAAAGTACCAGGACCAGATGGACTACTGGGTTCTTATTACAAATGCTTTGAGGATGAAATTTTACAACCACTTCAAAATACAATGAATTCTATTTTACAGGAAGGTAGAATGCCAGAGTCTTGGAAAGAGGCTAATATAGCATTACTACCTAAAGAGGGACAAGACCCAAACTTAACTAAAAATTATAGACCAATATCATTACTGGACAGTGATTACAAGTTATTTACAACAATATTAGCAGATAGTTTAAAAATAATTCTACAAGAATTTATTCATGAAGACCAACGTGGATTTCTACCCAAAAGACAATTAATAGACAATGTCAGAACAGCGTTGGACATTATAGAATATTTGGAACAGCATAATGAAAAGCTGCATTAATCTTTTTAGATGCAGAGAAAGCTTTTGACAATTTAAACTGGCCCTTTTTGTTTAAAGTTTTGGAGGACATGAATTTTGGAGAGAACTTTATAAAAGGGGTAAAATCAATTTATAACTCATAGAAAGCACATTTATTTATTTATTTAGCGTATGGCATCTCATACATGGACATACATTAAATATTAGCATTTAGCCTAAGTTAAAAACACTTTAAAATATAAATGTTAAAAAGGTCTATATTCAAATACCAATGTCTAGGTCATCTAACCATTGAAGTGTAACATCATTTATATAAAAAAAATCAGATACTGGGCCAGTATATGCCCTCAACAGAAAGCACAAATTGTTAATAGAGATTTAACAAAACCATGCAAGATACAAATGGGAGCAAGATAAGGCTGCCCATTATCCCCTCCTTTGTTTATTTTAGTTCTTGAAGTTTTGAATAGAAATATAAGACAAGAGGAAAAGATAACGGGCGTTAAAATTAAAAAAGAGACTTATAAGTTGAGAGCTTTTGCAGATGATCTGGTGTTGGTGTTGAAAGATCCCCTGAAGGGACTGAAGTTTTAATGAGAAAACAAAATGAATTTGGTGCATTAGCTGGTTTTAAGATTAATAAACAAAAGATAAAAATGTTGACAAAAAACATGATACAATAACAAGAAGAATTGATAAATAAAACTGGTTTTAAGATTGAGAAATAGGTTAAATATTTGGGTGTTAATTTGACAAATATTAATTGTATGTTGTTTCAAAATAAATATATTAAAACATGGAATGAAATTAAAAAAGATATGCTAAGATGGGAACAATTACAATTGTCATTGTTGGTAAGAATCTCTGTGATTAAGATGAATGTTTTACCTAGAATGTTATTTTTGTTTCAAACAATACCTGTTGTGACAACTGATGTTCTATTTAAACAATGGTATAAAGATATATCTAAATTTGTGTGGCAAGGTAAAAAACCACAAATTTAGTACAAAGTTTTACAAGATGCTAAAGGAAGAGATTTGGGTCTATCGGATTTGAAATTGTATTTTGCAGCTTGTTGTTTAGTTTGGATGAAAGATGGGGTGACTTTGAGAAACAGGAGGTTATTAGAACTAGAAGGGCATGATTTAAGATTTTGGTGGCACAGCTATCTACGGTATGACAAAGTTAAGGTTAACGTAGATTTTAAACATAATTTTGTTAGGTGTGCCTTACTGAGAATGTAGAATAGATATAAAGCTAGGCTGTCCCTGAAGGTTCCTTTATGGTTGTCACCACAAGAAGCTTTTTATAGAAAAGAAATGCTAACTAAGCATAAATGGTGATATATTGGAATTTTCTCAAGGGGATTTTAAATTCAGTACAAGAGGATCTGACATCAGAACATTATACATGTCAATGGTTTTCGTATGTACAATTACAAGAAAGATTTAAAGTAGATAAAATGACTTTTGGTTTTAAACATGGTAAGATTGAATTTGAAGTAGAAAAAATGGTTAGTAAGATGTCTTCATGCCACAACTGGTAGAGCACAATAAGCCTGTAGTTTTGCACTCAACCCATTCATGGCAGGAGGTGATAGACTTCAGCTGCAATTCTAAAGCAAATAAATAGCAAAAGGAATGAAGTCCAAATCTACTTGCTTATATGAATTACAACATTCCTAAAATTATCTGAGATCAGAGAAACATTCCTAAAATAAAATTCTCTGTGATCAGCTCTTATAAGTCACACTAATATGATTTTTTTTTTCATATTTTAACTTTAATTCAGTTCCTGGATTTTTCATTGGTGTGGACAAATCACTCTGGTTTATTGCAAGAAAACTGTGTGGTACTGTGGTTAGAATTTCAGACAAGGAATTCATTACTTCATTCTGTGAAGCAAAGCTGAAGAACCTGGGAGTGTCAATTTTACATAGCACAAATGGAACCCCAATCTGGTACCCGCCAGATGAGGTGGATTACAATTCTGTCTTCCCAGTCACCCCATGATAGGAGGAAGTTGGGGAAGGCTAATATTTAAAATCTGTCAACGGGTACTTGGAAGACTAACAGAAACCTGATTCACATTTGGATTTAACCACAATTGCTGGGTTTAACTTAACACACTGTTAAATGAAAACCAAACAAGCCACACAATGGCTTGGCATAATATGGGAAACAATTTGTGGCATAAATATTTACCAAGTCTATTCTCTGTTTCCTGAATCTTGCTGTGGGCATGCCCAGGCAAAGTAGGAGTGAGTTTTGACAACATCACCACTTTGATTCTGCAAGCCTCCTCAGATTTTTAAGTGGTGACTCTGCTCTGAATCGCTTGTGGCACCCTACAGCATCACAATCCGCAGCCTGAGAAGCCTTCTAAGAGACTAATATGCTTTCTTCTTGGAATTGGTCATCCTAAACTAAGGTGGCCAAGATTAAGACTCGCCTTGAATCTGTCATCTATCGGGACCCTTGCGCCTTCTTGGTAGCAGGTTCCCCCCCCCCCCCAAAGATCCAGATCCTTCTGCTGCTGTTTAGAAGAGTGGTGAAGACCTGAATTTTCCCCCAGGCCTTTGGCAAGAGAGAGAGACCTGCGGCTTCATTGCGCTCGCCATCTTTTATCTTTATTGGTTTGATTGTAATTTCTTTGTTGTGAGCTTCCCAGAGTTGTTCAGAGCCAGGCGGCATACAAGCTTAATTAAATTATTATTATTGTTAAATAATTCTGGAGGGCAGTTAAAAGCAGTTAAGTCTCATTATCGGTAAGATTCAAATAAAGCAGCGAGTTTCTGTAAGAGCCACAAGGGCTCTGCTTTTATGCAGATGATGCTCTTATTACGGATTGCCTGCAAGGAGGACGGTGGGCCAGATGCCTGTTCACGTCCCTCCAACTCCAGGAACCTACGGGGTGATGCAGTAGCGTTGTACAGCTAGATCGCCCAGGAAGAACGGCCTCCGGTTCCCCAATGAAGGCGGGCCTCCCCTCTTTTGACCCAGCTCTAGCAATTTACGTGAAATGAGCAGGGGGGAAAGGTTCTTCTCACCTAGTGGGAAGGTTTCGGCCGCGGCCACAGGCGGAGCCTCGGCTGCCCTTGCAGTTTCCTGCTGCCTCCCTGGCCATTTGGTTCCAGCCTCGGCTCCCAGACGCCTTCCCCAAAGCGAAAACCGCCTGCCCCCTCCCCCGGCCCGATGAGGTCCCATTCCCTTCCCTGTAGACTGGCCTGAATTGCAGGGCGGGAGAAGGGACGCTACGGCGAAGCAGAAAGGCCGCCGCCGCCGCCGAGAAAGGGAAAGCCCCGGCGCATCCAAGCTGGGCATTCGCGGAGCACCTCTAGCCCGCAGGGCACGGTAAGAGCCACTGGAAGCGCAGGCGGGAGGACTGCAGCTACATCCCAACCGGCGCGCGTCCTGCATGCGCTTCAAAGCCTTATCCCGCACCGACCCGGGAGACCTTCGCAACGTTCCCGGGGCCGCGCCAGTCCAGCCAATCACCTCGGGGCCGAGAGACTCCCCCCGCCCAATCGGCGGGACCCAGAGTTATCCTCCAGGGAGCCCGCGAGGCTTGTTAGGCGGCGCTGCGTTTTCCGGTGAGAGCGCGCGGTGGACGCCCAGGGGGAGAAACTGCCGGAGCGGCTTAGCGAGGCGCGTAGTGGGATGCCTGCGCAAATTTGGAGCGCTGCTTTTCTTGTTTGCTCAGAAGTAAGTTCCACTAACTTGTAAAGGACTTTCCTTCGGGGTGGCGCGCGGTCATATTGAGGGCCTTATCGGTCACCTTCACTCTTCCCCTGCTACCAGAACGCCGACTTTGGGACGCCTCTGACTTCGTCACACTTAGGCAAGGAATACGTCCCCGGCGCCTTCCTGGAAGCAAAATTAACCGCCGACGTAATTACAGAGCTCGGTTAGTCTCCTATAGGGCATGCATGCAGCTTGGAAGCAGCTTTCCTGTTAGCGTGTGCTGCTAAGCCGCTTCGCGTCTTGTAAAACGCTCGAGGTTTTGGGACTTTGGCATGGAGCAAGATCTGATCTTGGCGCGACTTCTTCCCTTCTTGGAGCTCTTGTTAACTGTCTGGAAAGGCCAGTCTGTCGAAACACCAGCATCCCCGCCGGTGGAAAGGTGAAAACCCCCTCTCCCCTCCCAGACAGAAATAATGTGTTACCATAACTCCACCTTCCTTGATAAGTTTAGCACGGTGCGATCCCCAGTGAATCTAAGACAACTCTCCCATTTTAGAAATTAGTAACTTTTGGGAAGAAAACTAACTCTTCCTTTTAGATAAATACAGTTGTAAGGTTCTCGGCTACCCAGAAAACTTGAAATCAATCAAATAAAAGACTTCAAGCAGGGACTTCTCTAAGCGGCGTTTTATTTGGCCAAGCAAAAATCTGGGTGCTCACACCATGCACTAGGAGAGAGCAGGGGGGCACACCCTTGGAGACAAAATCACAGCCTTTTATAGTATTTTTAAAAAGGCAGATCTTAGTACCATTATAATAAAGATGAGTTTTACAGCCAAAGAAACTTTAGCAGAATACATTATTTCCCGCCCTTGTTTGCTTACATTAACTCTATTCCCCGCCCTTGTCTGCTTACATTAATTTAAAGGAGTTCCCCCTAACTCTTATACCTTGTCAGTCCTTGCAGACCCTTGTTCTGGGTCCTCCCTCCTCTTATTAGGCCACAGACTTAGTCTCTTCAGGAGGAGTTTCCCCTATTATCTGAGCTAGCTCATCTGTGGTTGGTTGCTTCCTCTTGCAATTTCGCTAAGTGCTGTTAGTATTGAAGCTTGGCTATAAAGAACTCTGCGCATGCTCTAAAGCTATGAAGTTAACATTGCCAATTTAGATATTGCTTTATTGCCACTTTAGATATTGATCCCTTCACAATTATTCACTTGCTCACAGCAGCACGTCTTTTTCATTTTGGGTTGTTCAACATTTTCTCCCCCTAGGTCCTCTAGGTAAGCTTTATTTAAAGGGGAGGCAGAGCAGGGTCTTTACTTTTCTATAGTAACAACAACCCAATAAAATTCGGTATACGTATGCCTCCCACTTTGTACAATTCAAAGTTTTCTGACCATTCTCTTCTCACCTCCATGCATGCACGCATATTTGCTTTTGCAAAAATCTAACCTTACTGGGACTGAAATTCTATTTGCAGAAAAGATCATAAATCACTCTTGCCTATGGTTTATGCAGTTGCTCGCATCAGGTCTGTTTATTTTGAAGCAGAAATGAAGCGTGTTAGGGAATACAAAATCTGAGAACATCTACCAGATGCAGAGCCTAGCTAGTTCATGCTGGACAACAAGGCAGGAAGTGGACTGAGAATTTATCATATTTTTTCACTTGGCAGATATGTTTTTAGTGTTTCTCTGCACTGAAATCATGGGGACAGGGAATTAGCTATGCCAGTTCCAACGTAGTGTAGCTGAGGGGCTCAATCCAGGCTCTTCTCATGGAAATGGGGGTATTCTCTGCCCCACTTTGGAACACCGCATTTGGGAATTTACCATATGAGGAAGTATGTGTAGAACTTTATACCTGCATTATCATGATCTTTGGAGCAGGTGTGATCTCTGGTGGTGGAGTTCCTCTCTACTGCATCATAACCCATTCAGACAGCTTCAAATTTGTGGTGGGATTTATTGTTGAAAATCCATATTCCAAACCAATCTACAATAAAAGTATGGTATTTTGTTTATTTTATTTATTTAAAACATTTATATGGCTGCCCAGCTCAACCACGGTGACTCTGGGCAGCTTACAAAAAGAAAATACAGCAAAACCTAACAAGAATACAGAACTTCATTACATACACCAACAAACAACAAAAAATAAAATGGCAGTCCAAACAGCAATAATACCATCAACTAATTGGGGTTTAGAACTTCATGACCCCAAAGTCTGAGAAAAGTACCAGGTCTTGACAATCTTTCTAAAGGCCAGCAGTGTCAGCGCCAACTGTACATCAGAAGGAAGGTCATTCTGTAAAACGGGCTGCCACTGAGAAGGTGTGCTTCCTGGATCCCACAAGATGGCATTGTTTCAATGAAGGGACCCAGAGTGTGCCCTTCCTATCTGGGTGTATGGGGCAGGCAGATACCCCAGGGAGAAGGCAGTCCCTCAAATAACCAGGTCCTATGCCATGCAGGTTTTAAACTTGACAGCCAGCTCTTTGAATTGCACCTGGAAGCCAATTTGCAGCCATTGCAGCTTACAGAGTGGTGGCATTATGGGGGCATAGTGAGAGGCACCCATGACTACCCATATTTTGGGCCAAGTGTAGCTTCTGGATAGTCTTCAAAAGCAGCCCCATGTACAGCATATTGCAGTAATCCAATTGGGAAGTAACTAAGGCATGAGTGACTGTGAGCAGGGCCTCTAGAAAGCACATAATTGGTGCACAAGAGGAAGTTGTACAAAGGCCCCCCTGGCCATAACTGCCACCTGCTATTTCTTCTTTACACAAAAAGATACTGCCATGTATAGTTTATAGTTATTCTCATCTTAGTGCAACTTGGTATATAACTTGAAGTCATGATTAAATGTTTCTTACATGATCTTAAATGGGTTTTGAGACTGAATTTATATGGTTTACTAAGCCAGCATCCAACAAACAATCTTATACTATAGCACAGAGTTTTTCATACTATTTCACAGAAGCCTATGGTTTCATGAGCATTAGATGAGAGACTAATGGTCAATCCCCCCCCCCCCCCCGCCGGCCAAAGCTCACTTGAATACAGCCAATTTTCTGTTACTAGAGCTTTGCCTCTTGAGGAGTTCCAGGATTTTTTTTAACTAACATTCCGTGGCCTAGAAGTTTGAAAACTCCAGCTACTGTATAGCGCAGTGTATAAAGCTAACCACAATAAAAAAAATTAAGTTCCTGTGTTTTTTACCCTCCTTAATAGAGAAGAACATTACATAGAACATTTAATAAATAATTGGTTTTATTCCCTGATATATTTCTGTATAACTGAAAATTGAATTCTTTAATCCCCTTTATTCTGGGTTGTTCTGATGAGTTGAGGGAGGGTAACCACTGAATCAAGATCGAACAAAAATGAGAGTGAATTTACAATTTATTCAACTAAGAAAATTGGTGAGGTCATAGAAAAACACTAGAACATGCTATAAAACAATCCATTCTTTTCATTATGATTAAAATATAATAAATGAAAGTTACAATATAATATAATAATTGAATATAAGAATTGCAGTGTAATGACTTGTACGCCACCCAGAGTCACCCTCTGGGAGAGGTGAGTAGCATACAAATTTAATAAATAAATAAAAATAAATAGTGAATGAATGAATGAAAATAAAATACTAATCAAAGCATAATCAATAGCAAAAGACACATTGATTCAAATCAGGAAAATTAGGATAATTCCCAACTCCTATAGTTAAGCGTTCTGAATATTTAACCAAAAAAACAAGCAAACTTGTATTTACATCTTCAGTGCAAAACTCAAAATTCTCAGATCATTTTCAAACTCATGAAATTTCCAGGAGATCAAAGAGAAGAGTAGGAAAATTAAAAAAGGAAAGAAAATAAATTGTTAAGAAAAAATGTTTTTCAGCCATGAAATTCAGAGAACAGAATGATCTGCCTGTCCCACTTGGGGGAGCAGGAAATGAACAGTCTGAAATTAGAAGTTTGACAGCATGTTCTAAAATATCCCAGAAGAGCTCATACCTTCCTTTTTTCTAAGCAGATATTTTTATAGGCACTTGATTCATCCCAGGCATATTTTAGAGAAATAGTGAATAAGAATGACATCTTGTGGCCATTGGCCATTGTACATTGAATATCACTCCTGAATTCTGCCTCTCTAACCTCAGTGGCTGTTAATTATATCAAAACATACTATATTGACCGATTGATGGGCCCAATTCATTTGAAATGTCTTTATTTGTATACTTCTTAATTAGTGTTCTTATATCTGGACACTCCTCTCAATGTCCATGCATTTTTTTCTACAGTGTTCTAAATCTTAAAACAATGAAAACAAACCTTATCTTGTTCTCTTTTCCTGATTCATGGTTGGTTCAACCCAATATTCTGGATTTGCACAATATATTTAATAATAATATAATAATAATAATAATACCACCTTTAACACCATCAAATAACAACATCTGCCTATCCCAGGTCCTTGAGAAGGATTCGATAAGTGGATAAAAATGCCAAATCCAGTCTAAACATCTGGCTGTGCAACAATCATAATAATGTATTAAACTTGTATGCATAAATTAACCAAACATGTAATGTTAAAATATGGTTGGCTTATCTGTAGTTTATTCTGACACACAGCCATTATGATGCAGGCAATAAAATCATGCAAATGTATGATCTAATCTGAGCCAGCAGATGTTTGTCCATAGTTAACCTGGTATGTTGTATGGTAGTAGTGCAGACAAATACCTGCCTAGCAAGTGCATGTTTCCTGAGCCAATAAGGAAGTATAAATTTCTGCATCAAAAACCAGCTGGTTAACCAGCTACAAAAGGATACCTTGGAGGTCGGTCTGTTAAGCTTCGCTGGTTTCCCCCTTCTCAAATTTTCTTCAGAATGGTAACATTTTCCTAAAGTTCTCTTGGAAATTTAAGGATTTGACCTGTTCTCTTCTAAAATTATAAGTTAGAATATGGATAACACATATTTTAACTAAATAGTGTAGAATCATTGTCCTTTTTAGCTCTTCATAGTCAAACATAGCTATGGCAACATTTGCATGGTATTGCTAGACATGGCATAATGCTGGCCATGATTAAGACAGTGCCTCAGCAAAAGGGTCACAGATGGCATGGCAAGCTACTAAGTCTACCTTTTGTTTGTTTGTTTTATTTATTAAACAAATTTAGATATCTGCCCATCTACCAAAGTAACAGCAAAAAAAGTAAAAACACAATACATTAAAAACAATTTAAAGCAATAAACTTGGTTGAGGCCCCAGCAAAAGCTTAGATCTATCCACCAACTACCCCATGCCAGCTCTGTCAACATCCTGGCTCCAGTGCCTGGAGGAAAAGCCAGGCCTTCACTGTCTGTCTGAAGGCCAACAGGGTCAGGGCCATCCATATCTCTGGAAGCAGGCTATCCAACAGGCAGACACCATGACAGAGAAGGCATGCTTCTGAAGCCTTACCAGGTGACACTGCTTCGCCAAGGGGACCCAGAGCATGCCTACCCTGCCAAATCTAATAGGATGGGCAGAAACCATTGGGGATAGGTGGTCCCGTGGCATGCTGGGCTTTAAAGGTGACAGCTAGCACCATGAACTGCACCTGGAAGTCTTCTGTGAGCCCATATAGCTCATGCAGCAGTGGTATTACGCGGCCATACTGAAGTGTGCCCACTACTGCTCGTGCTGCTGCATTCTGGACCAGTTGCAGCTTCTGAATGCTCTTCAAGGGCAGCCCCATGTAGAGCCCATTACAGTACTCTAATTGGGAGGAGACAAAGGCATGAGTGACTACAAGCAGTGCCCCCCGATCCAGGAAAGGGAGCAATTGGTGCAAAAGATGTATTTCTGCAAAGGCCCTCCCTCCTGCCACGGCTGCCACCTGCCTTTTGAGCAGAAGCCGAGAGTCCAGAAGAACCCCCAGAATGCACATCAGCTCTGACTGGGGGAGGGTCATCTCAGCCAGAGTTAAATATGTCTAGTCACCAGATATGGGGACCCTAAAACCCACAGCCACTCAGTCTTCTCAGGGTTGAGCCAAAGCCAATTCTTCCCCATCCAGGCTTATGCAGCCTCCAGGCCCTGGGAAAGCAGCTTAACAGCATCACTTGAATGACCTGGGGTAGAGATGTACATCGTTATGATTGATTCTTATCAATCTCTGGAGTAGAACAGCCAGTACTTCTCTGGATTTTGTCATTGTTGCTAACAATAACAAAGAAGTCTTCAATGGGTTGATCAGGATCAGATGCTAATCTTTTCCCCACCCCTTTTCTTTTCTAAAGAAATCTGTTAGGGCAGATGAAAAACAAAAGTGGAGCAGTGAAAACCAGAGGCATAAGGAGCCCAAATGGTATACGAGTCAAGCACTGAACAGCCACCAGGCTGGAGCAATTGGGGGTGGGCTGGAGAAAGGAAAGAGGACCATTGTAGCGCTGTGATTTTCCCTGCTACCACAAGAGCTGCAGACCTGAATCCCACCATGGTCTCTTCTCACCAAAATATCCCTTCCCTCTTCCTGCTTAACCATTAGACTCAGTAGAGAACTCCTCTCTTTCTCCTGTTCAGAATTCATATACTTGTATGTGTCCTTTGAATTGTTTAGAAGAAGAAGAAATATATAGTATCCAATAAGAACCTTCTGATAGTAGTTAATCAACAGAGTAAGTTCACATGTTTCAATTTGGGGTGATTTTCTGAGTTCCACACTGAATTCCAACTTTTCATGGCTAGGTTTCCACTATGCTAGCATAGGGCTGGATTGTTTGTAGTTCAGTATGTTGTGAGAACCCAGTTGGATTAATTCAGTGGATCATGGTTCAGTTAGCCAGAGGTCAGCAGGAATGTGAATATGGCCCTTAGAGGTAATTGTGAGAAGGAACTATACTAATAATTTCACAGGTGTAGATACATTGAATTATTTCCAGTATTGCTAATAAATATTGGGAGTTGTCTTTGTGTGGAGGAAAGCTAGCTTTATTAGAATGAGTGATAAACTTGTCTTTTCTTTTTAATGTAGTATTTTTGTTAGATGGAAGCATCATACGAATTGTTCACACTCACAGTATTTTTTAAGCATACACTAGTAAACCATTACATTTTAATATTGCATCCATTTTCTGTATTCCACTGTTCCCAGTTAAGACAGTTGTTACTACAGGAGATGCGGCAAGTGGGAGCACCTATTTGACTTTGCTTTATCTCAAAAACAATTCAGCTGGATCATATTTTGCTAGTACTTGGAAGAGAGGCCATCAGGTAATCCCAGGGCTGTGGGCTAGAATGGGAAGTTGAAAAAACTGGAAGAAGGTAGTGGTAAGCCACTTCCATCATTGTTTGCCAATAAAATTACATGGATATGTCCATTTAGTCATCAGAAGTTAAGCTTGATTCAAGCTCGAGCCTTTAAGAGGCAATAGTAGTAGTATGCCTCTTAAAGTGAGGTTATTCTTGCGGGAGAGATGATTAACTTATAAAGTTCAAACCCTGCAGGAGTTAGTTGCGATAGAGGGTGAATTAGAACAATGGCTGCTATGAATGAATGAACATTCTTTCAGAATTGTATTGTTAATTATGGCAGTGACACACACTGTCATCTTATGTGTTTGTTTTTTAACTGCTTGGGTTCTTAAAGGAAAATAGGTGACAACATATTATTTGTATGCCTTCATCTTTTCGAATTTTTTTTTAAACTGTGACAGCCCTGTATGACTACACAAGAACTATAGCTTTTACTAAAAAGACAAAAACCTGTTGTTCAGAAAAGCTTGGACATGTATACACAATAGGCTTAAACTCAAAAATATTTCTTCTAAAAAAAAATTCCCAAACTAGTTAGCATACTTTTTAGGATTACAGTTGTCATGTGTCTGGACATGTAAACCAACAGTACAGAAACTGATATCAAGTAGATGTATTATATAAGTCATACTTTAGATTAAATTACATTAAAGTTCATTAAAGTCAATAGACTGAAGCTAAGCATCTTTATACTGTTGACTTCAGTGAACTTAGACTCACCAATCTATATTTAAATATAACTATTGCATTTATTTTGAGTATTGAAATATATAGGTAAGCCTATAAGTGATTTTTTCTGTAGGTGATTATTCCACAGTATGGAATTTTCTTCTGGAATATTTGAAATACTTTTTTTGCATGTGATTTACATTTTTACAAACACAGAATTATATTGAAATATATTTTGGGGACTACTGATAAATAATTCCTTTGACTTTTGAAGTAATGTGATTCAGCTAAAAGCAGTTGACTATCCTAGGAAGCCAGAAGTTCAAGTCTACTTCTAGCTTGATAGTTTGTGTTGAAACTGATTGTGAAGTATTCCTGTTGGATGGAAGTGCCAAGAGTGTACGGAAACTTCATTGTGTTATAGTCACAAAGCAATAATCATATTAAGAGTAGCAGCAGCTAGTACTCACTGGTGCTGATGGGGCAGAAGCACCTTCCTCTGGTTTTCTTTCTGTTAGCCATTTTAAGCTCTAAGGATAACAGAGCAACGCATTAGTAGTATTTACCTCGCAAAACTGAAGTACAAGTTTGTTTCGGACAAAAATATTGGGGGAAGTATTTTTGACCCATACACACAAAAGCAGCCCTTGATTTTGTTTTGTTTGGTACAAATAGTTAAACAAGGCACAGTTTCTTTTCTTTGAAGGGAAGAAAAACATTTTTTTTACAATAAGCGAAATAACTTTAGTATTTCTATGCTTGCAATTCAAAGCTATTTCTTTGCCTCAGATTTAAATCAGGATTTGTTTTCCCTTCTCCTATAAACATTATTTGCTGAGCAAATAAACACACATACTCAAACAAAAATACAGAAAATCATTACATCTGTTCCTCACTTTTCTCTTAAGTTCCTTTGGATATCTCTGTTTCCTGATCCCTCCTTCTCTGTAGACTGGCTTATTTAATCCCAGGCTGTCTCTACACCCATCCATCCAACACCATATAATAAACCAGAACACACATGCAGAAACATGCTCTGGCTTTCTTTTAGGAGTCAAGAGTAAGATGCTGCTGAAATCACAAACTGCTTCTGCATTATGTAGATGAAGCATTGCTTTTTTGCTCCACACACAAAAATAATTTAAAATCCAAGGAAATCATTGAGCATCAACCATGGATGTCCAGTTTACATAGATAAATAGAAGGAAAGCCAGCAATCTGACTATCTCTGAATAAATAATCACTTTGAATAAAGTATCACGTTTGACAAAGAGTTCTGCCCACCCATTTGCCTTGCTTGGGCTCCTGTGAATTTAACTTGATTAACTGCAGTAAAAAGACAGTTTTAGAAAGTGTTCAGAGCTTGTACCTTAAGCTGGTAAGTGACTGGTGGGGGTGAGAATCCTGGGCTTTGGATTCCTTCCCCTTAATAATATAAAAGGTTGGCTGGTGGATTGAGGTGCACCACTTGTTCTCTACATTCTTATCCTTCGAAGTTATCAAGCCCTTCCAGAATGTGGCATCATCACCCAGACTCAGGAACAGGTAATGCTTCTTTATGGGTCATATAAAGGCTCTTCTAAAATGAATGGGGATGGACATATTGAGACTTAATCCCAGGTAAACTGGAAGATAGGTGGGGAAGTCGAATAAGTCAGATGGAAACATTTGAATAGTTCTGGCCAGAGTTGCTCTTTTTTGAAAACCAGATTCACAGTTTAGATTTCCTCTTAGACGTTGTGCTGTTTGTTAAGGTAGATGGCAGTAGTGGCTGTTGCTAAAAATGTTTTTGCCGGTTTAGATTAATAAACTAGATGCCATCCTTTTGTGGCTTGGCAATCTTTGTCTCAGTTGCACATGCCCTGAGTACATCAGGGCTTTTGTAACGTTCTTTACATAGAGCTGTCTAAAGGCAATTTGGTACCTTCTGGTAGGGTAGAATACAGCTGGCTGGAAGTTGTGCATGGACTATGGTATTCCAGTCTGTAACAGCTGCACTGCCTGCCTGTTCTCTTCCAAGTTCTAAGTAAATGTTTGTGCTTACATTTAAAATAGGTGGCTATACCTATATGAGTTTGTTCAGGAGTTGGGATGATGACAGAAGTTCTGTTTCTGAATCCACTAATACTTAGGTTGCGAGAAAAGAGTTAATTCTCAGATCTGTAATGCTCTTTCTTGAAAGAGATGTTTGATGAACCCTAAAGGCTTCTTGTTGTCATTAAGCTCACCCTTGGATAAGTACTATCTATCTTTTAATTGTTTTTAAAACAATTAGAGATCCCAAGCAGGGGTTTGATGTATTTCTGCTGTTACTTTAGATTTATACTGTCAAACCTTGACTGAAAATATTTTATTTCTTATTTCTTCCGAACATTTTGGTGTGACTCTCTTTGGGAAGACTTTTATTATTAAAATATGGAATAGTAGCTAAATAAATAAATCAGACTCCCTAGTCCAGGGTAAAGCCATAACTTCAGTGCTGCTGAAAACTATGCTGCTTCCTTAACATGAAAACTGTTGTGTTGTGGTGCTGGTGCCTCTTTATAAGGATGCCGAGGCTGTTTCCAGGTGGACCTTCTAATGTTCAATGTTATGCAGTATTAAATACAGCAAATTCATGGGGTGTCCAGATGTTGTCATTAATTGTTAATTTGGGAGTTGAAATTCCAGACAGCTGGACAATAGCAAGTTAGGAAGAGCTGATCTGGGTGTCGCAGAATAAATTATTGCCAGTGGGGGACTGGTTTACTTTCAGTGAGGATCTTCGCAGCTTCTTTTCCATTCCTTCCCCTGAATACCCAAGTGATGGCAAACAGGTATATGAGTATTTCACATACTTTTGCTTTTACCTTTTAAAATGTTTTTGCAAAACACTGGAGTTCAGGAATTTCAAACATCCAGTTTAGAAACTAGTTCAACACCTCTTTTTGTTTTTAGTCCTGCAAATGAGCATTTTTAAAGAAAAAAGTTACGCCAGTATGCTTTTAGATTGTCATTTGGCAGGTATTTTAAGCTATAATTTGATTTCTTTCACGGCTATAAAACAGGAAAACTGATATTATGATTTTGACTGCAGATGTAAATAAAATTAAGAGAAACGCACACTCAGGTGTACAAAAGCCCTGCATGCTTATCACAATTGTTGCTGTATTCTGGGGAGGGGGTGAACATGGGGCAATGGAAGGGAAAAGAGAGTGAGGCATGTGGGTCATGTTCTGTCTGTTGTGTGTGGATGGGCTGCAGTGGTTAACAAAAATGAAATACATGAATGGTAATGTGCTGCTAGACAAACAGATAAGGAGTGGTATGATGCAAAAAAAAGACTTATGCCTGGACACAGCTCAGCAATCCTGTGGAGCCAGGCATTCAATTTGCTCATTCAAAGATGGGAAAACTGGTAAAAGAGGTAAGATTGCATTTATTTTCATTATTTGAGATCCAGAAAGAGTAGTATTAGTACTTTCTTTTCTGTTTGTTTGGCTAAAGCCTTTGACTCTTTCTGGTATCTTTATACTACTGAAGTTTCCTTCCCATTTCAGGAAGTTTGTACTGTCTTTTACCCTGATGATCTGTTAATATTCCCTCTGACTTAAACAAAACAAAAAACAGTTCCCTTTCACCCTCTGCTTCAACTTCAATCACTTTCTCCTTTTATTTGGACATTTGTGTACTGATAATATCTCGTGTTTCTTTTTGTTGCCAGTTTCAAGCACAAGCTGTTCCGCTTTTAATCCTCTTAGTCTCTTCTACCGTTCTCCTTCTATGTGCCAGCACCATATGTTCCCTTTCCATTTCTAAATAGTGAAGTTATTCAATTTTGACTGGGATAATGATGCTTTCTTCAGACTGTTATCAGTTCTGTAGGTTAGTCCTTCATGTAGTTGATTTTTTTTCTTTGTTTTCTTCTTCCTCCTGATTTTCTTCCTTCAGATTGGGAAAAAAAAGGCTTTTGTAGCAACTTTATAAGCAAACTTCACTTAGAATTTTAATCTAATCAGTTTCTCTTGGAAGTTTAATCAGTTTTTGGAAATGACTTTATTATAAGCTGAATGTTGTCATTATTTTAGTCTGTTGCAATATGAGCATCAATAATTATACAATTTTCCTATTTTCTGTATTCTGAGACATGACTGCACTAATGTTCTATTAAATGAAACATGTTATATTGTACATGCTAACTAGATTAATCTTTCTGTTGCATTGTTTATCCAGGGACATTCGTTTTCATATTGTTTCTTTTTAGAGTAGGGATCCACCTTTATGGGAATACAAATCCCTCAGTAGGTTTTTTGTATAGGTAGTCCTCAGTTAATGACCATAAGTGGGACCGGGAACTCCATCGCTAAGCAATGAGGTTGTAAAGCAAAAAATCACATGGCTGTGCTAACTTACGACAGCAGTTCTGGCCGTTCCAGTTGTAGTCGTTAAGCAAATTGTGTGCAGTCATTAAGTTTGACGTCACATGACCGTGATGTGTAGCTTCCTGCTGACTTTCCCGTTGACTTTGCTTGTCAGAAGCCAGCAGTGAAGGTTGCAAATGGTGATCATATGACTGCATGACACAGCAACTGTCCTAATTGTTAGCTGATTGCCAAGTGCCTGAATTGCAGTCATGTAACTGGGGACGCTGCAACAACTGCAGCCTCGAGGACCAGCCATAAGTCTCCTCGTTCAGCACTGTCATAACTTCGAACAGTTGCTGAATGAGTGGTCACTAAGCAAGGACTACCTGAATTTTATTAACAAATTGTGACTTAATCATATCTTGGCTGATTGTGGGATTAACACAAAACTTGAAGTATTTACATACTTATATATGCTAATATATTATACACACATGCACATACTTATTGCACTCTTATAATTACATATCAAATAGAGGATTAAAAGAGGATTATGTTGTGTATCTTTGGGAGAAGAGGTAGTTAATTTTTTCTTAGTACTGTATTCAAATTCAGTAGTGTTTGCACAGTTGGGTGAATATGTATAAATATTGCAGTGGCTATACTGATTGTTTTGATGAATGGGATTATGGGCTGTGAGTTTTATGTATTTTATAATGTTCTTTATATGCTTTTATATGTTTTTTCTTGTTTTTAAATTGTTTTTTTTTTTGTTTTTATATTTGTTTTAATTTTTGTAAGCTACCCAGAGTCATATATATGAGATGGATGGCTGTATAAATTTGAATAATAAATAAATACATAAATAAATAAATAAATACAACATGAGCAGTGTGGATGTGAGACATTATTGGCCATGTTTATGCAAAAGACAAATATTCACGTAGCATGTTCTGTTTGGAATACCTGATGATATGATTAATATCATATAATTTATGGTCCTTGCTAAGCCAACATTGTAAGGCATGAAATAACCATAATGTGCAATGCTGGTTATTTAGAGGGGCAACAAGCAAGGAAACCTGACTCTAATGACATTTAAGCAACTCTCTCAAGGCTTGTTCAGTGCTTTCCATAGAAGAAAGAATATAACAATAGTGAATAGACTGCATGTACCAACATGTAGTTTGTTCAAGATAATCCAGAATTCTGCTTTATTGTGCAATTGATTGATTGATTATGTTCCATCAAGTCAGTGTTGATTCTTAGTGTTCACATAGATAGATTTTCTCCATGACAATCTGCCACTAACCTGGTCCTTCAGGTCTTCTAACAGTGCACTCATTGCCTCTTCTCTTTCTTTCCACTTTTTCCAGCATTAGAGCCTTCTCCAGAGAGCTAGATCTTCACATAATTTGATCAAAATAGGATAATTTGAGCCCAGTCATTTGTGCATTGAGTGAGAACTCTGGGCTGATTTGTTCAGTGATCCATTGTTTGTTTTCTTAAAGGGTTAACAGTATTCTGAAGAGTCTTCTCCAATACCAAATTTCAAAAGTGTAAATACTCTTTCTATCCTGCTTCAAATTTTCACTTCCATAGTGTGTCATAAGGAATTCTATTGTTTGCACTTCTGATCTTTGTAGGTATGGACACACCACAGCATCTGAATATGTTTTCCAAGATTTCATGGCCACTCTACCAAATGCTATTCTGTGGCATATTTCTTGCTTGTTCCTTTACTGTTGATGGTTGATCCTAAAGAGCAGAAGCTATCTACCACATCAATATTTTTACTGTCAGTTCTAAGTCTGGTTGCTGTATTTGTTGTCATTAGTTTGGTCATCTTTATATTTAATCTTTTAGTCCCATTTTTTCACTCTGCTCTAATTTACTTTAATTACTAGAACTTGCTGATCATTTGCATTTTCAGCTATCAGCATAGTGTCATCAGCATAGCTCAGGTTATTTATGTTTCTTGCTCCAATGTTAAAACCATGTTCATCTTTTTCCAACCCAGCTTCCCTCAATATATAATTTGCATATAGGTTGAATAAATAAGAGGAGACTATATAGCCTTGTCTTGCTTCTTTGCCAACCTGGAGCCAGTCTGTTACATCATGTTCCATCTGTACTGTGGCTTCCTGATCTGCGTATAGGTTTTGCATGAGGACATTGAGATGTTCTAGGATTTCTATTTTTCTAAGCATGTTCCACAGCTTGACATGATCAACACAATTAAAGACCTTTTTATAATCAGTGAAGCACATTTTGACTTCCTTTTGATATTATTTGGCTTTCTCAGCTATCCATGGTGCATTAGCAATAATGTTTTGTGTTTCTAGGCCTTTTCTGAAGCCAGCATGAATATCTGGCAACTCCCTTTTCATGTAGGACTCTAATCTGTGTTGGATAATCCTAAGCATTATTTTGCTAGCATGTAAAATTAAGGTTATTATACAATAGTTTGCACATTTTGTTAAGTCTTATTTCTTTGGGACTGGTATGTAAATTCACCTCTTTCAGTCTTCTGGCCACTATGTTATTCTCCAGATTTCCTGGCATAACTTGGACTTTTAGTGATTCTTTTTCTGTCACTTGCTATATTTCTATATTTCATCAACTTCATCACCACCAACTTCTAACTTGGTGATGCCTGGAGTACTAATCTAACTTCATTTTCTAGTAGCAGAGGCTCTTTTAGTAGGGAATATCTTTTAAGGTATCTTGGATGTTGACATCTCTACAGTACAGCTTTCAGTATAGTCGTTCCATATTTGTTTGATCTTTGAATCAGTAACTATTTGTCAGTTGCTTCCTCTAGCAAACCAATTAGAGGTTGGAACACTTCTGAGTTCAGGGATGTTTTGGAAGATGTTCCTTGTTTTTCCTTGTTTTTTCAATTTGAAGATTAAAACGTGTTTACAGATGTTGTTATATTGCTTCTTGCCTCTTCTAACAGCTCTCTGAAATTCTTTGTTTAGTTTCTTCCTGTGATCTTTGTCTTTCTTGGCTTTGGTTTCTTTTCTCTTCTTGGTAATTTCCACAGCTTGTTCAGTTTGCTTTCTTTTGTTTCTTTGAATTTGGCAGTGCCTTTTTACATTCCTCTTTAACAACTTCTATTTCATTCTGTAGTTCTTCAGGTTCCCAGTCAATGAGATTCAGGCCTTCAAAGTGATTCCTGATGTTCTTCTTGAATATGTGCATATGTTCAAGATCAAGATTATGGAAACTGGTTGGCTTTCTTCTTCCATTTTAACTTAACTTGGAACTTGCAGATGAACAATTTGTGATCTGTTCCACAGTCAGCCCCTAGTCATCTCTTTACTGTTATAACTGAGCTCTTCCATCTCCTTCTACCAATAATACAGTCAGTTGATTTCTGCGTACTCCATACAGTGATGTCCAGCTACACAGGTATCATTTTGGTTGTTTGGAGACTGTGTTAACAGTGAAGAAATCATAAAACCCCTTGTTTGAACACCAAAGGCCATCAGGAACAGCAAATGTGTCATTTAAATTGGTTTAAGTAAACCTGGATATCTATAATTCAACAGCCTGTTCAAAATTTAAAGGAATGCATTTGTTTTCAGTTTGTTCCTCTTTATCTGACAAATCCAGGATCCCACAGATGAAAATCATATACCTAGATAAAGAAAAGATCCAACTTGCTCTACTTTATAAGAATTTAAAAACCATTTATACTACTTCCTTTTCCTGCCAAAAACCACCACTTTTGATTTCATATTATTATTTATTAAGTCATTCTCTTGACTATACACACTAAACCTTTTCAGTTGTCTAATCTGGGATGTGGACAACAAAATCATACCACTGACATATAATATATATTTCTGTATCCAAAACCAGAAGCAAATGAACATCCTGGCTGTAAACCGTGGACACAACATCCTTAACATAGAAATTAAAAAGTACTGGAGCTAATATGTATCCCTGATATACTCCTTTAAAAGTAGGGATATTGCTTGTCTATGCATAATTTACATCTGTTCTTACCATTAAACTTCTATCGGTATAAAGGGCCTTTGTAAGATAGATGAGTCTTACACTAGTCTATCAGCGCTAGAGTTTAGCAATATCTTCCACCAAAGATTTCTTTTTATGGAATCGAATGAAACACTTAAATCAATAAATGCAACATAAAGACATTTTTTAATTAGGTGAGATAGGATAAAACAATTATCAGTGATAAATTATTGAACGTCCTTGCCTAAAACCAGCCTCTCTGCTAAGATAGAATTTTGCTCTGCCCAAATTCTACTGGAGGAGGAATTTTGAATGAATTTTGCTAAAATACTCATTTCTAGGATCTACTCAGTTACCTTTCTTAAACAATGGCTCTACTATACTAAATTTCCATCCTTTGGGATTACACCCTGTGTTATTTACGTAGGGAAACAAACCAGCCAATAAGCAGTTATTCACTGTACAGCCATCATTTCATTCATTCTTTTATTTTCTCCTGAACCACATTCATCCAGAATGTTGCACCATTTCCCCTAAATTAATGCCTGATTCTTCCATTATCACTACAGTATTCACTGTGGTATAAAATGCAATTATCACCAACCTATGGATTTTTACATTCATATGTTACTATAACAAACAACACCAATTAATACTTTATGATGTAAATATTAGCCTTTTTATTCATAAATCTTCACTTTCCTGCATGTATTCATTTACTCCACTCCAGAGGATCAGGCCACCTCTGTTCAGATCTGTTATGTGTTTCCCCTTTCCCTTAATGTACAAAAAGGTTGGGCTCATAGATACTGGGCTCAAAGAATGGGCCCATAGAAACTGACCTCAGCTGCCCATCATGAATTTGTTTGTTTGTAGTAAAGAGCAGATATAGACTAGATTACCAGGTTTAGTCATATGTCTTGTCCAATGCTCCATGTAGCATTCCCTGCTAATGGTGAAGACAATACCAGTCTGTGTCAACAGTGTTTCTTTAACGTGCCTCCAGCTTAGCCAAAGCCCAGTTTTATCCCATGCATGCTCATACTGTTCAGTGTGCACTAAGATGTCTAATCTAGAGACTACTTTACAAGCCAACATAATGTTATTCTCATCCCACACCAACAGGTATATGCCATTTATACTCTCAGGATAAATTTTTCAATGACAAAAGATTCTTCTGGCATTCTTCAGCAGGGCAGTCATTTTCTATTTCCTATAAATGTATTCTAAAAAGATAGTCCATTGGAAGAATACATAGGAAGAAGGGAATGGGAAGGAAATATCTCTTGGTTTCCTACATATAAGCTTTGTATTATATTGCAATGTATTAACTTTGAATAAGTCATAAGGTATATTTTTTAAAGAATCAGTTTTCCTGTAGGGGAAGTATATACAATTATAGAATGGGTTGAAAAGTGCAAATTAAAGCAGAGAGAGAGGGAGAGAACTAATTTGGGACTATGGTTAAATACTAGTATTTGTTAGGAGCAAGAAACAAATGGTGAGAAATCATATTGGTTCATTAAGGAAAAAGCAAAACATCAAAACAAGAATATTTCAAACTTCCCAGGTTACTTCTTGGCCATATGGCTTTGACTTATATGGGAGTTTTTAATATTAACAGAGGCAAATTTCTCATTTCTAATCTGTATCCTGATTACCTATATAAATAATGAGTTTGATCAGTCTAAGGGGAGGAAAGTCTGGGTGTTAATCTCTGCAATCTTATTTTAATGCTTTTTTTCCATTATATGTTTGCTGTTGTTCCACTATCTAATATCTTCCATGTATTATTAAAGGTCACCTATTCTGGTCATCTGTAATTTCACAATCTGGCATGATGTCACCAATCAAAGGAAATTCGATCTTCTTGATGGATTATTTTCAGGCAATAAAAATATATAAAAAGGAATGTCAGAACCCAAGAGTGTTATAAATGGTAGATAAGGTAATTTGGACCACTCATAAAATTATTTGAATGAGACAGGGCAGTGGCACAACAATAGTTTTATCTGGAAGCACCCTAAAATAGTTTTCCTTAATCTTGTGCTCTCAAAATATGTGGGAACTGCAATTCCCAAAATTCCAAGCTGGATTACGCTGGTTGTGAATTACATATCTGGAAAGCATCAAGTTAGGAAAAGACTATGCATGCATACAAGTAGTCCTTGGCTTATGATGGCAATTAGGACTGGAATTGCCATCACTAAGCAACGTGGTCATAAAGTGCAATGTCATGTAAGCACGTCGCTTAGTGACAGCAATTCTGGCCATTCCAGTTGCTGTTGTTAAGCAAGGACCGCACAAGTTGTTAAGTGAAGACCTCATGTGACCATGAATTCCGACTTCCTGATGGCTTCCCCATTGACTTTGTGGGAAGCTGGCAGGGAACGTTGGAAATCATGATCACGTGACTGCAACTTGCCGCGATGTCATAATTGCAAGCTGGGTGCTGGATGCCCAGATCGCAATCACATGACTGAAGGGACACTGTGCCAGACAGAACTATGAGGACCCATCATAAGTACCATTCATTTAGTGCCATTGTAACTTTGAATGGTCACTGAACGAATGATCGTAATCCATTTTGATCTGCATGCAAATCCATGCAGAATCACAGCAGAGGGCTACCATGTTTATTGTCCTGCTGCCACAAAGGCTTTGCAGATCCTTTTAGAATATTTGCAAGCTACAAGAGCTGTAGCTTCTCCTGCTATGCTTCCCAGCTATTTATTCATATTTATTGGAAAGCTTCATCTAAGCTGGGAAGTTTCATCTAGCTATCATGAATGATAGGTATTCATAAAGTTTTCTTCAATTGGTATGTTGAATCTTCTTTTAAAGCCATCTAAGGTAATAGTCATTACAGTTAATCATCTGATACATGAAGAAGTATTTTATCATTCCTGAACCAGTTCAGCAGTTTTCTCTATATTAATACCTCCTTAAAGGAGGCTATAAAACATGAGTGGCATGGTCTGTATTGCTATTTTAGGTTATGCTGACTCTGTTCATGTAGTCTGATATGGGTCTATGAACAGAATTCAGGCATAAGCTAAGTGTCTTATCATTTCATAACAAACAGAATTATTCTGGTATTGTTTACATGCATATTATTATTGCAAACCAATTGTGAGACTTCTGTTTCTTGCAAGTTGGCATAAGAAACATCCAGAACCTGAAAAAAATCAGCTGCTGTAGCTTTTGCAGCATTAATAACTTGTTAGGTATGCTAGAAGTGTCAGCCATCTTTTCACTCTTGCATCTCCTACAATTTTCTTCATAGAATAGGCACATGTTACATGTTTTCTTTTTTAAAAAATGATGTTGTTCTTCTACTCTCACATTTTAAGCCTATAGGCTTAAATATATAACAAATCTTATTTTACTCTTGAAAAAAAATAGAACTTACAGTAAATTCTTGCCAAATGTTCCTGGGATTCTTCAAACGGCAGTCATTCAAGATGATTTAATATTTAAGATGCCAAATATTATTTGGTGTACTACTGTATTTTTTTCTTCTTCTTCTCTTCTTCTTTCTTCTTCTTTTTAGTTTTTATTTAGGACTATTGCACAGTATTTTAACTGAGAGGAAAGGATAACATAATGTTCATCTATATATAAGTAGTTTATCTGTTGCCTTTCAAAGAAAACTAGAGGGCTGAATTTCCATACAGTGGGCACATTCACATAGAAAAACTAATTTGGATTCTGGAAAATCCCACTTCAGTTGAAATTAGCTATGTGCTAATTCACCATGGAATCTGAAATACCATAGGAGAATGGGAATATCACCATGGAGACCAAAGTTCTAGCAAATGTCAAGTGAGGTCTTCTGATGGACACAGAATTTGAACATTGTACTTTATGTCAAAAATTTGCTTACTATAAAAATAGTGTAGTAAATGAAAACTGGCTACATAATCAAACCAAGCCTGTAGTTAGTGAAATAAAAAGATATTTTGAATTCTATATCATATACATAAACCTACAGGCATGTTGAAGCTCCTTTTCTTTTACAATTCATTTTTAAATTTACTTTCAGGCTCCAAAGAAGCAGAAACCTGTAAGAAAACATAAGACATAGGCCATATTGATGTGATACGCGATACTACTTACCATATGTCCAAATCTGATTCATGCTTATGTGAGAGGCTATCAGTTTACAGTCTATATTGCTGATTGTTCCTGCTTAAACAGAACTCGCTTTTTAAAGGTTATGTTTCAGAGCATGTCATCAGACCTACTGTAAATTAAAACTGTTAGTTTAAATAGTCCTGCAGAAACAGAAGATAGAATACAAAAGCAGCTGCAAAAACAAGTTGTTCCTGCCACAGGTTTCTGCTGCTCTATTTTTATTCTCAGCTTCGAGATGCGTGGGGGCTTATTTTAGAAAACAAGGGTGATGGGGTAAAGATCATTTTCCCCATCTTACAAATAGCAGCTCTGACTCTGATCAAGCCATTGTGGAGTTTCTTCCTTCTTTTAAACATACTTAAAAAAAAAAAAAAAACCAGGAAGTGATGACCAAAGTTACTGGGATACTAACCAGAAGGAAAAGGAGTGGGTGGGTGGGGAGACTGCCATATGCTATCAGCCATAGTTTGCCGTGGTGTCTGGGGGCATTTGCTGGGCAAGGGCCTTAATCATGAGTATGCTCATGCTTCGTATGACATACAAAATTGTTTACTAACATCTTCCTTTACTAGGTTTAAAGCTTCTGGGTGGCTAATATCCAAATAATAAAACTAACAAAAGAACACTAATAACTTTAATATAACAATAATATAGAAGCAAAAGAAAACAAAGTACATATAGGGTGAAAAACAATCCAATTTAATCTCCAAGTGCTTTTTTCAAGAGCTTTATGAATAAAGATAGGAGTTGGGGAGGTATACAGATTTCAAGGTGCAGCATATTCCACACGAATGAGAAATGTCATAATATATAGGGCCACATTGTGCAGGGTATCAAGTACGCCTCTAGTTGTTCTCCTTCCTATTAAAGGACACAAAAATGACTCACAGCTGTTTGGGCTGTTAGTCCTGCTAGGCTATGACTGTCTTCCAAGTTGATGTGGCAGCTTGGAATGTCAAGCTGATTACCTTGCTGCTACCTAATCTGTTTAGCTGGAAGTGTAAAGGACTGAATCTGAGACTTTCTATAAGGCAAAGAACAAAACAGGGACCAAAGCAACTATAAAAGCATGGTGAGAAGGAAAAAAAAACCTGCTGACATATGCTTATCAAAGTCTGTTTTTATTCATTTGTCTCTCCATCCTCTGTGTTTATCGTGCTTATATTTTGGATTACTCCTTTCTTGAAGAAAAATAATAAACAGACCAACAGTCTTATTCCACTGAATGAAGGCCTACAGTATATGTAGAGCTTCAGAACTCCTGTGCTACAGGGAGATTAGTGGTTTTGTTTTACTGATAATCTGCTTTAAAATAATGTTCCTATAAAGAAGAAATCTTTGTTTTATGAATCATTGCTATCACATATCTTAAGTCGCTAAAAAAGCAAACATTTCAATGCTAGCAAGATGAAGAACTTTACCAAAGAGAACCACAACCGAAAAAAAAAATACTCTGGATGCATGTAATTGTGATGCGTATGCCTGTTTATGCACATGTGTGTTTATGTGTGTGTGTGTGTACATGCACAGTATAATTCAGTTTTCTGATTCTCCATGTTTGAGTCAGATTGATTGAATGATCTTCAAAGAACCAATAAAGGAGAAGGGATACTCTTAACTGTGCATTAAAGGTACAGGGGGGAGATTTTGGCTACACCTGACATCAACACCCATTGCCAGATGAATGCCCAGCAGTATGAAAGAGGGCCCTTTGGGCGCACGCTTTCACATGAAAGATGAAGCAGGACTCTCTTTTGTATGGAGGATTTTGCATGTATATACTGTAGTGTAAGGCACACCTTATAAATGTTCTAGCCCTGTGACTTCCTTGACATATATGATGATATTGCTCCATTCATTTCTGATAATCTTGCCAAGAAAACTTTAGGGACTAGTCCAGGGATTTGGTAGGAGTCAACGCATAAATAAACAGAAACGTAAAAGCACAAAGGGACTGTTTAAACCAGTTTGAGCTAATTTTTAAAAAAATATTAAAATCATCCTACATATTAGCTGAACACAGTGATTCCATCTAGCTAGAACTGTGAGACCTTGTTAAATCATTTAACAGAACTTTTCATATGCATTATTATTTAAAATACTTGGGTCGTAATACTTACTTTGCAAAGATTCTTACCCTTTTCTTAGATTAGATTAGATTAGAGTAAATTATCTTTAGAATAATGCATACAAAAATCAAGAATGCTATAAAAATGGTGAGTATGATACAATTTGGGCTGCTTGTGAGGATCAAGAAAAGGCATAATGATTAGATGGTTTGTGCTGATAGAAATAACATGGATTAATTAGTGGTAAGATATATTTTTTTAATTTGTATCTGTGTCTGTATTGGAGATAGTCAGACGTCACTTTCTGTTTCAGTTTTCTATCTATCTACACTGTTATAGTTTTTGTCTTTTTTCTTTTAGCTCTATCTTCTCTCTTTGCTGTACTTCCTGTTTTGTATTTTAATTGTATCTTGAAATACAATATAATAAAGTTCTTATTAAAAAAAAAAAAGGCAAGGCAGCGGCTGCAACTGAGCAGTTAAAGGCCCACCTCTTTTTTACATTGCAACATATGTAAAAGGGGCGGGGCCTTGATCACACAGTTACAGTGCTATCTTGACTTTTTTGAGACCCTCCCAGATATCCCTGAATCCTGAGAAATTTTCTAAGTGTTAACATTTTAAAGAAATAGCTCTAACAGAAAATGCTTAAATGCACAGAGTAAATAGAAATGTGGAAAAGTTGTATCTCTGTTAAAAGATGTCTGTGGACAGGTGGATCTGAAATGTGATAGTATGCTTTTAAGGCATCCTGTTGAATTGTTGATGTTCATTAGTATCTTATGGGCCTGAGTCAAGGAACCCTCCTGTTATAACTTCGTTACTTTGTGGAAGTAATATTTTGGACTTTTGAGAAAGGAAATCACCTTGGTTTCCTTGATCTTCTGTGTTTCAGGTAGCATTCAGTCTTCTTTTAATTAAGTTCCTCTTTCAAATTATGGTAAATAATAGTTTATCTGAAACGGATTAGCCATAAGTGTGATGGACAAGCAAACTATGCAAGATAGAAAGCCATCTTGATAGAATAGTATTCTGTACCCAACAACAGAATATGCTGAGCTGTGTTATCAACATGCTGTAATACTGTGTGTTTATGTAGGTATGTTTATTTCATAAACAAAAGTAATGAGGATGGGGGAGGACAACAATTTAAAATGACTGTTTAGCAAATCTAGAGACAAATTCCAAAGGGGGTTCTAAGAAGATACTGGACTATGTTTTTCAAGAGTATATTGTTACAAACGTTAATAGCCAGACAAGTAAAAAATACATAACAGATCAGCAGTTTGTTCAGGGTCATACCCTCCCCCCTCCAATTTGGGAAAATACACTTTTTTAAAAGTGTCTGATTAAGCACTTTAAAATCTGAATAAGTATAACTAATGACACAGTATAGTCATAATCAGAGAGTTAATAAGCCCCATTGTATATGGAAGCCCTATAGAGATAGAGATTATTTGCTTATGCTTGAAAATCTGAGAAAGGACTTACTCATCTAATAAATGACTGGTGAATAGTATAAATGGAGAGTTATTTTCTACTATACTCATACCCATAATTAACATTTAGTGATAAAAGCCTCATTTTGTACTTGTGTTTCAGGCCTTCCAGCCATGAGACGGATCTTATTCGTGATTCTCCTGGCTGCTGGAGTGATATATGTTGTATTACACAGCAACCTATGGAAGACCAACAGTGTGGGGTAATGTCAATATCTTCCTAGATAAGCAATTTTTTCCTTTGTCCTGACTATTTGTACATGTAGCTAAGCTATGTGAAAGACTTCTGCAGTCCTTGTGATATTCAGGAGCTAGAAAGCAAGTTGCTAAGTTTAGTAAAGAAAGCTTTTGGAAGGGTAGAACAAGAATGAAATGCAACTTGGTGCAGAATTACAGCTGTCCCGAGTTCTCATTGTTTTGCCACAGTGGGTTGTAGGCAGTAGATTTAGGGACTCAGCAGCAATGAACATGCAAATGAGAGGAAAGCTAAAATGATTTACTGAGTAAGTCAATGCAAAAGCAATAGCTCTAGTTAAGGAATGTCGTAAGGAAGAATGATACGGAGCTGAAAATAATTTAGATCCCTTCTGCTGCCAGGAACTCCTTTCTGAATGATACAACAGTGGACAAACTTCAAAGCTCATAGATGTTTAGCCCCTTCCAGGAGCAGATCAACACTCAAGTTCCATCTTTAGAATATTCCCATGCTCTTTATAGCATACAGCTTCACAGTTCTAACCAAGATACATGCATTCTGATGAGTGTTCTTTGTTTTCCACCGACTGGACACACCACAGTATAGAAGATAACTGTACAAAATACTTTATTGTATCACACACCTTTCCTGTTGCCCTGGGTTAACTCCACTCTCCTAGGCTTTGCAAGTTGATGTAGCCATGTAAATAAGTCTTTGATGGTTAGTCCTTATAACAAATAAAAGTCTTAAAGTTTGTAAAGTGGCACACAACCTTTGCCTCCCTCAAAAAGTTCTTGCACTTGTTGGGATGAGATGTTGCCTCAGCGTGGTTCCTCCTCTGGTTGCTACCACGCTCCAGGCCAAGCTTTAAGCCAAGTTTCAGACAAGAATAACATCACAATGGGCTGCTTATCATAGCTTGTGGTCCTGGCAGTTGACTGATAACTTTCTTGCTTGCCTGTAATAGTCATACTTTCCAGGCGTTGCTTCCTGCTTCCTTGTCTGCTTGTTGTCTTCTTCTTTTTCTCCTTCACACTCACACTTTTGTAGGCTAGGGGCCTGGGTGAAACTGCCTATGGACATCAGCACATCCGTAAAAATCCAGGGTGTGGCTCAATTAGTCAGGCAGCTGGAACGCCGGAGTGGATGCTTTTGTGCAAACCATGAGTGGGGAATGAATGAGTCCATCCCCTCTCAAGTTTCTGGGACTGTAAATTTTTACAGCCCTTTGGGAAAAAAGCATGAGCTTAGCCTTGGTGAATTGGGGGGTGGGAAGCGTTTCTGCCTTGCTGCAGCTGCTTTTCCCAAAGGCAGACAGCAACCCCAGTTTCATTCCCTCACAGTTGCTTACATTTGTTTATCAGGTGCTAGATAGTGCCAGTTCAGAGGTTCCCCTCCTTCTTGCAGGTGGCTGGCTTTGACAGGAGCACTTTTTAGAGATGAATGACATTTTATTCTTTATTTGATTTATATGGTTACCCAACTTGCAAAAGCAACTCTGAATGGCTTACTATTAGAAGCATAAAAATAAAGGAACTAAAAACAAAACACAATAAATGTCCAGAGTAACAATAACCAAGGCCAGCCATTGCATATTCCATTCAAGTTCTTCATTTCTAGGCAAGCTCATCCCACACACTGGCCAATGTCCAGAGGAAGAACCAGGTTTTCAGGGCCTTGTGGAATGCCAGCAGGGTTGGAACCATATGAATATCAGAAGGAATGTTCCATAGGGCAGGCACCGTGACAGAGAAGGCATGATTCCTGGGTCCCACCACGTGATACTGTTTTATAAAAGGAACCCAAACATGCCAGCCCTGCCAGATCTTACGGGATAAGCAGAGGCAATTGGAAACAGGAGGTCCCACAAATAACTCAGGCCTATGCCATGAAGAGTTTTATAGGTGATAACCAGACCCTTGAACTACACCCAGAAGCCTTTAGAGAGCTGGTGCATCCCCCAAAGTAGTAGTGTTACATGGGCGTACTGAAGTACACTCAGTGTATAAGATGGATTTGTGCAAAATTACATCTGTCCTGGTCAGGTTATACACTGGTAATCATCAGATTCTCTGGCACTGCCCCCCTGCCCAAGGGTGGCTGGGCCTATTAGATTGGTCCACCTTCAGCGACTGATGGTCCCAGATGGGTTCCAGAGGGAGCTGGGGGTTGTTCCTGATGGTCTGCTGCACAGTCCAACTGAGACCTCTTTCCTCCCATGGATCCCATCACTCTCTGTCATTTATGGAAGAGTTGAGGGAGATGAAATGGGAGAAAAGACATCTAGAGCATTGCTGGAGGTCAGTGAACAAATTCAAACAAATGCAGGTTAAAACTGCTATTAAGGCCTACCTTGTGGTGGTAAGAGCAGTGAAGCATCAGTATTTCTCCATCCTTATTGCACCCAGTGATAGCTGCCTGGTGGCCCTGTTTAACCTAAGCCCTCTTGGGTAGAGGAGACTCTGAGATTTACCTATACAGCTACGCAGAGAAATTGGCAAGGCATCTTTTGGACAAAATTGCTTGGATTCGTTCCCAGTTAGATGCAGCCTTGGTGCAGGTCCTGTGGAGATGCCTCGGGCATATTCTTGCCCTGTTATCTGGGAATGGTTTGAACCTGTTGAACCAAAGGAAGTGGACAGGGTCCTTATGACTCTGAGCTTGGCCGCCTGCTCATTAGATCCATGTCCCTCCTGGCTAGCTAAGGCTGCCCAGGAGGTGACATGCGGTTGAGTTCCGCTAGTGGTGAACTCTTCCTTTAGAGAGGGGGTTGTTCCTCTGCCTCTTAAAGAGGCATTGGTTCACCCCCTTTTCAAGAAGCCATCGCTAGATCATATCTTAATGGACCATTTTCATCCAGCATCCAACCTGCCTTTCTTAGGGAAGGTGGGGGATAAGGTGCAGCAGCTTCACCAGACTGTGGATGAAGCTGTCTAGGATCCACCCTTTCCCTAGGTTCAGAGGAGCATTTAAAGCCCAGCTTTTCCATCTGGCCAGGAGGAAGGCATGTTGTGAATGTTAGGATGCAGTGGTGGACCCATGACTTTATATATTTTTCCTTTGTCCCATTTGATGCTGTTGGGATTTTTTAATTATTCTGGGTTTATTTTTATTTGAGGGATTTTTTAAAATGAAGTTTTTTATCATTAACCTCTCAGGGAATGAGTAGCATGCAGGTATAATAAATAAATATTATAGTTCTAGTTGTAGCCTAATTGTAATTTTGTCAGTCTTTTAGGGCCATTGGATTATATGGCATATAAATAAATGCTTTTAAATAAACACTAGGGGTATTCAAAGAGAGGCTGGATGGTTATCTGTTACCGATGCTCTAGCAAATCCTGCCCTGAGCAGAAGGCTGGAATAAATAAAGTTCTTTCCAACTTGATGATTCTTTAATTCTAGGTATATATTTTTTCCTACTGGGATCACTGTTAGGCATACTTGGTAACCTAGGAGAAACAAGCAGTATTGTTTGTATCTGGCAAATGACTATTTACATTTTACCAAGGGAATGGTCTATTTCTAAGAAGCATTAGCAAGTTTAACTGACTTTATATAGATAAAATGGCCTCTTTTTACTACCTTCTGTCAGTCTGTTTTAATACAATCTCATTTCTTTTCTTCTTTTAGATTGTCCCCTCTGGACAGAAAAGTTTGCATTTTCAAAACCAATGTTTCCTCTTTCATGAAGTAAGTAAGAAAAGAAAGTGGTGGAGTTTAGTTAGTGATAGGGTTACATTCCCAAAGGAACAAGCTCAGAATCTAAGAACACTCTTGACATTTGTCAATGATTGTCCAGACTGACGTCAGGTACTCACTATAACCCTTATAAAATCAGAGAGAGCTTAGATTCAGTTATCCAGTAATCAAGACTAATCCAAAGGCATGGCAGTTTAAAATTCTAGAGTCTAGATTACTATAATCTAGAAAAATTGATGTAGCAATATCAGCTGAACTGTGCCATACCTGCACAAATCTAATATTGACAGAGAATATCTTGCAGGAACAGGGGCAAGAATCTCTTGTCAGTAGAAAGAAGGTTTGAATATGTAACTGCTAGGTTTGACTTCTGACTTCTACTAGTACAAATGTTTTTACATCATCAAACTCTTCTCACCCATAGGAGTGTATTTTTACTTTGTTTTTGTAACTGGTAACTTTGTTTTTGCATTTCCAAAATGCAAAAAGCTGTATTGTTGAGTTGTATGTATGAATACTGTTCATGCTTGCATTCGTCATTAATAATCTTCTCAAGTGATGCTGTCCCAAAGGAATGCTTGGTTTCACTTGTGAAAAATAGCATTTTAAAGCATGTGCTGCCAGCATGGCTGTCCATAGAACTTGCTATTTTCATCAGAATGAATGAAACCAGCATTGCAGCTTCATAAGCAAGCTTTGTCCCTTTCATACATGTGTGTTGTGTCATGATGCAGATACAGAAGCGGTGGGATTTGTGTCACAATTTTATCATTCTGCCCCTCTTGCCCCTCACCATATGCCAGTGGCTACCAGAAAACAACTTTTACATGAACACAGAATAGTTATATAAGTGCAAGTTCAATTTAGTGTAATGGAAGTTATTTTCTGTAATGAATAACATACAGTAGGAAGCTGTCTCCTTGACTAGGGTATTGATCATCTAGTATCAAAAATGACTGATAGGAACTCTCAGAATTTCAGGCACCAGATCTTTTCTGTCTTTCCTGGAGATGTGGGAGATCGAATGTTAACCTTTCTGCGTACAAAGCAAATGCTCTATTTTTACTATTGAGCCTGATTGTAAGATCATGTTTTATTTATTTATTTATTATTAAACTTGTATGCCGCCCATCTCCCCCAACGGGTGACTCTGGGTGGCTCACAATAACAAAAAAGAACAAACACACCAATCCCTCCAACAGTGACTAAAATCCATAAATAATTAAAATACAAACATACATTAAAAATGTCCTAAACCCCCCCCCCTGTATATTTTAGCACTAAAACCTTCAAGATGCTGGGGGGGGGGCCAAAACCCATCACCCCACCAGCCATCTCCACAGGTGTGAGCTCCCATCCAGCCCCCGGGCCTTCTGGCAGAGCCAGGATTTAACCCCTTTTCTGAAGGCCATGAGGGAGGGGGCACACCGGACCTCGGGAGGCAAGATGTTCCATAGGGCGGGAGCCACAGCAGAAAAGGCCCTCTGCCTAGACCCCACCAATCAGAATTCCTTAACCGGTGGGGTCTGCAACCTGCCCCTTCTGCTGGACCGAGTGGGGCGGGCTGAAACAACCGGGGCGAGACGGTTCCTTAGATAACCTGGTCCTGTGCCATGAAGGGCTTTAAAGGTGATGACCAACACCTTGAATTGGACCCGGAAACAAACTGGCAACCAATGCAGCTCACGCAACAGCGGTGTTATATGTGCCCTCTTAGGGGCATTGAGAACTGTCCGCATCGCCACATTCTGCACCAGCTGTAGCTTCCGGATACTCTTCAAGGGTGGCCCCATGTGGAGTGCATTGCAGTAGTCCAATCCGGAGGTGACCAGGGCATGGGTGACCGTGCGGAGGGCCTGGGATGTTCTGATGTTCTGGGATAGGGGCTTCTACTTCATGTTACTTAAAGTGGTTGTGTCATCTCCCATTGTCTATATTGCTATGACTGTACTGAAATATTTATAGAGGTTTCATTTTTAAATGAATTTGATTTTTCATAGAAAAAAGATGATACATTAAATGCAGATCTAATATAAGATGCATAATTGTAGCCTGGTTATATAATGTGAGAAAAGCCTTTCTCATTCAGCAGGGAAGAAATCCTAAATTGCAAATATGTGTCAAGTCACTGTGAAATCAGAAATATGGGAGGGTAGTTTGGTAGGCAAATTTTGCCATTGTTCCATTAGCAGCAGCAAAAGTCATGATGATAGGCTAGCAGGGAGGGGCAGCATCCTGAAAGAGAATATGACGTCAGAGGTAGAGAATCAATTTCAGGGGAGAAATTCTAATTCAAGAGGAAAAGATACCCCATAGTCACCTTAGGGGTGTGTATAGGGGTGTATATTAAGAAATCTGATGAAATGTAAATTTCTAAATATTTCTATGATTTTGCGAACTGAATTTTGCAAAATAAAAGAAGTCTTAATACTGAGAGACTAACACTGCAAAAAGACCCACCACATTAGTCATGAAGCCAGCTGGCTGAACTTGGGCAAGCCATTTGCCATTGCCTTCTTGCTGATTTTGCCAAGTAACTGCAGACACTAGTCCAGGCAGTCATAATGAGTCAATACTGACTCAAAAGTGTGCATATATGTATATATATTAGCAGAGGGTCAGAAATAAAATGCCTACTCTGGTTAGATTATTATGGATATATTTCACATTATACACCTGAGGAAGTGGACAAGCTGCTTGTGTGGACGAAGTGTAGAGCATCCCATTTGCTTCATGCATGAGTCCCTTTGTCTTGAAATCTGAGATAATGCCTAATTTGTACAATTGAACTGAACATTTATTACCCAGGATCTAGTATACTATTTTTGAGCAAATTCTTAGAGCAGGTAGTATCTTCTCAGTACAAAGCAGTTTCAAAATAGATTGTTTATTTGAATCCATTCCAGATTTCATAGAACAAAAATAGTTCTAGTGCCATGAAGGTTGATTCTGTTGATTCTCCTAGATCTTTCATTAGTCCTTCTGTACTTTCTCTTTTTCTGGGAGAGAGGATTAGAAGATAGAGGGCACTGAAAGTATGTTATCCTGAATCTTCATAGAGAAGCTATGATACAGGACTCAGTAGGATTTTTCAACAACCTGTTTAGTCCTACCCAGAGATGCTGGGATTTTTGAACCATGGATACTGGAAATTTTTCTAAGATTCTTTTACAGAAGTAACCCCACATGGTGTCCCAACTCAATCAATCAACTAAACAATAGAATTAATATATAATAATTAAATTAATACCTTTCTGAAGTTATCTTTATTTTTAATAAATTCCTGATGGAAATCGTTTATTTTAGTCTTTGTCTCTGATTAGTGGGCTATTTCCAACTAGTATGACTTTTGTTTGATTAGCAATGGAGGCTGCCCCCAACTTTCTTTTTTCTGTTTTGAGGATTATATTTCTTCTTTGACCTGGGTTTTTGAATATGCACGTTCAAATGTCTACATGAGGGACTACTTCATTATACTGAGATCAATCAACTTAGGGAGCCCTGCCCTCTTACTCCATCAAGTTTCATTAAAGGATATGGATACCAGAAATATGGCCTTTTCAATTGCCATCTTATATTTCTGGAATAGATCTCTTAAAATATGTATGTGTTCTTACAGAAAACCTTAATTTTGTTGTTGTTACTTCAGTATGTTTATTTATGTGTTATGTGTGCCAGTTATCTATTGCAATTGCTCTCTCTCTTTTTGGTTGTTTAATTATATTAACAATTTTATTGGCAAGAATAGATTGTCTGAAAAACAGAGTGTAAAATGACTACATAAATAAAAATAGTAGGTATTTTTCCCTTCTCTTTAGGTTGGATAATTTCTGTCCTTTCTTGTGCAAAACTAATTTTTTTGATATATCTGCAATCCGTGGAAGTAATGAGTTTGAACTACCTTATGGAATAAAGCATGCAGGTAAGTAAGTGTTGGTGTGAGCAGCATATGGTTAAGGTTCAGTTATGAAAGATGTGCATTTCATTTTTATTAAGTGGTATAGTGTTTTCAGAAGTGTTGCTGCTTAGACTTAGAATGATACAAAATTAAGGATATGCTTTGGCAGTAAAATTAGAAGATGCATAATCTGATTTCCTATACTCTCTTCATTTGTGATATTGAATAAGGCCTTCTATCTGTATATACTGGGCATAAAGTCATGTTTCTGAACAAGACCATTACTTCAACATTGAAAACTTGCACATATTCGGGGCAGCTCTTGCAGTTCTATAATAAATGCTTTTACTATAAATATTTGAGCAGCAGTTGTTGTGAAGGGGCAAAATGTTTAGAACATGCTCAGTCTAATTGTGGTTATGTGTTTAGGAACATAATTAAATATCTTTGTAAATAGAGAATATTCTGCCTCTAGACATGTCTTTTATATGACATGTAGGGAACTGCCTCAGCATCACATTCCTGATTGTTGAATGTGGTGCTTAAGTCCTGCTCTCAAGCCATGTTCATGCAGACACCTGGATTAAGGTAGGCTTATTTTTTGTTAGCTCTAGAATTCCAAAAAAAGTTCTTTCACAGAGCTCTGTTCTGCATGCACTTTAGCTTAACAGCAACAACAAATTATACTCAAATCAATTATGTTGAATTTTGTTGGGACCATAAAGCGCTGGTTCTTTTTTAAAACAAAACATTTGTGTTACAGAAATATATTTTGAACTAGCACTTTCAAAACTGGAAAGCTGTGAGCTATTCCCAGAAGATGACACGTAAGGATATTCATTATATCTTTTATCTGATCTTAGAGAGCTTGTAAGAAAACCCCTGCATTTTATGATACAATATTTCTGTATTAATAGGATTCTAATTGCAGAATTTTTCATTAACATAAGAATTAATTGTTTTGATACTTTTGACAGTTCTTCAGTTGACAGTGTAATCAGTAAAACCTAAATGATGATGTTATAATTGAAAACTACTTAGGAAGCCAGTTTAAGGGCTTTCCGAAGCTGCAGACCCCTCTTTTCTTTGGAGGTCTTTCTTATATAATACCTCTTCCTTCTCTCTCCGTCTCTTTCTCTGAATTAAGCGATATGAAAATGTAGTTTGAAAAGCAGCAAATTTTTACCTATTGTGTTTATCCACTGTGCATGATGAACAGAAATCTAAAATGAAATAAAATGGATATCACATCATCTTGTGATGGCACATCTTGTCTGGCTCGAATGAAGTGCCCTTTATCTCTTTTCCATTTCTTTTTGCTGTAGTTTAACTGAAAAACAGCTTCAGAAACTGTGCTTACAAGTGAGAAACTGTCAGGAGGGATGTTTGTTGGGGAGCTCCTTCCTGCTTAAAAGCCCATTTCAAACCAATAGACTTTATCTGCAGCAATAGACTGGTTGGTTTTCTATCCTTAAAATGTAGATATTGTCCTTTTGTCTCCTCCTTCATCATCAGGGTGTCTGGATTTGAACATTGATGCTAATAATGTTTTAAGTGGATTATGTTTAATTTTCCCCTTGTCTTTGTAAAGACACATTTATCCTATAATGCTTTAATCAGGTGTGCTCTTATCATTCACCAGCCCATCCTGTAAAAAATGTATCGTTGTTGGCAATGGAGGAATTCTTCGAAACAAGAGTCTGGGTCAGAAAATTGATTCTTACGATGTGGTAATTAGGTAAACAAGCTTTCTGTTGTGAAACACAAGTGTTTTATCAGTAGCCTTATTAGTGGATATTTATATGACCTACTATAATTATGAGGAAAAAGGGCAGGAAATGGCATAGTGAAGATATGGCATACTGGCATACATACAGGTAGACTTAATGATGGCCCTATTTAGCAACTGTTTGAAGTTACACCAACACTGAAAAAGTAAGTTTGTGAACAGTCCTCACATTTACGACTGTCACAGCATCCCCATGGTCACATGTTCGCATTTGCATGCTTCAAACCTGGCTTCCGACAAGCAGAATCAATGGAGAAGCCAGCATTAAAATCGCAAGTTGCAATCACATGATGTCTCACTTAATGACATGGTTCACTTAATGACTGCAGCGTAAGTGATGTCGTAAGCCCATCACAGTCATGTGCTGTCTTGCTTAATGACGACGACACTTAGTGATGGAGTTGCTGGGCCCAATTGTGGTCATTAAGCAAGGATTACCTGTAATGGCATACTGTGTAATAAATTCATGGCTGAGTTAAGAATTGGTGCTTTATTATGCTATAGCAGAATGTTTCCTTTTAAATGTAATCTGTGTTTGGTGACATCCTAGGTTGCTCCTTACTGCCCCACCTTTTGTTGTTGTTCTTTTAATATTTTTTATTTTAAAGGCTGCAAGCAAAGCACCAGCCTCAAACATAACACATATTTCTAAGGGCCTTACACAGGGTTAGGCTGAAGGTTCTCTAACCCTAAAGGCATTTTTATAAAATGCCTTACATCTACAGTACAATACTTTGTTTGCAAAGGTGCCCATTTTTCCAGAAAAAAAGGAGATGGTAAACTGAGGTGGTAGAGAGTATCCTAGAAAATAGAACAGTTGGTAGGTGGCAACCTAAGTAGTTTGACTTCTGTTAAATGAATTGTTTGTGATTAGCAGCTGTTTTATTAGCGTATCTATAACATGCTCTCAAAATTCCAGGAGACCCTATGGTCTGTGGAGCCATGTTTAGCTATGTTTCTTGTGGGTTTCACAAGTCTTTATAACCTTGAAAAATGATTTATTTCTTTTTCTAGAAATGATACCTTTTCTACTTTGGGAAAGGGGAGGATAATATATACAATTGTGAAGGAGGGGAGAGAGAGATGCATTGAAGTAAAATCACTGTTACGAAGGCAAAGGTGAACTTAGTAGAAGTGTATGGAAGAGATTGGAGATGGGCTCCTGCCAAGCTATCTTGGTAGCAGTGGAGATGGGAAAAAGCTATGTTAGTCTATGGCAACATAGTAAACATGGAGCCTGGCTGTATCTTCAAAACTAACCAGGTTTAGTAGGGATAAGCTTTTATGAGCAGCTGCTGTCTTGAAGGTGCTTGAAGGAAGTCTTGAAGGTATGATCAGACTCCATGTTTGGTCATAATGGGCAACATACCTGAAATATACACTAGGAAAAAGATCATCTTAAGAGTAGGTAAAACAGAACATAGAATAAGAAAGTTTATTTGGAAAAAATAATTCCAAGATTGGATATTCAATACTTTCCATAAGATTTTAGGAAAAAATTATGAGAAAGTACAGCTGTTTCAAAGAGCTGTTTCAGATACAGGTGAAACTCGAAAAATTAGAATATCATGCAAATGTTCATTTATGTCAGTAAGGCAACTCAAAAGGTGAAACCAATATATGAGATAGACGCATTACATGCAAAGCGAGATATGTCAAGCCTTACTTTGGTATAATTGTGATGATTATGGCGTACAGCTTATGAAAACCCCAAATTCACAATCTCAGAAAATTAGAATATTACATGACATCAATAACACAAGGATTGGAAATAGAACAATATTGGACCTCTACAAAGTATAAGCATGCATATGTACTCAGTACTTGGTTTGGGCCCCTTTTGCAGCAATGACTGCCGCAATGCGGCGTGGCATGGATGCTATCAGCCTGTGGCACTGCTGAGGTATTATGGAAGACCAGGATGCTTCAATAGCGGCCTTCAGCTCCACTGCATTGTTCGGTCTCATGTCCCTCATCTTTCTCTTGGCAATGCCCCATAGATTCTCTATGGGGTTCAGGTCAGGCGAGTTTGCTGGCCAATCAAGCACAGTAATCCCATGGTCAGTGAACCAGGTTTTGGTACTTTGGGCAGTGTGGGCAGGTGCCAAGTCCTGCTGGAAAATGAAGTCAGCATCCCCATAAAGCTCGTCTGCGGAAGGAAGCATGAAGTGCTCCAAAATCTCCTGGTAGATGGCTGCGTTGACCCTGGACTTAATGAAGCACAGTGGACCAACACCAGCAGATGACATGGCTCCCCAAATCAACACAGACTGTGGAAATTTCACACTGGACTTCAAGCATCGTGCATTGTGTGCCTCTCCATTCTTCCTCCAGACTCTGGGTCCTTGGTTCCCAAATGAGATGCAAAAGTTGCTCTCATCAGAAAAGAGGACTTTGGACCACTGGGCAACAGACCAGTTCCTTTTTTCTGTAGCCCAGGTAAGACGCTTCTGATGTTGTTTGTTGTTCAGGAGCGGCTTGACAAGAGGAATACAACATTTGAATCCCATGTCCAGGATCCGTCTGTGTGTGGTGGCTCTTGATGCACTAACTCCAGCCTCAGTCCACTTCTTGTGAAAGTTCCCAACACTTTTGAATGGCCTTTTCCTGACAATCCTCTCCAGGCTGCGGTCATCCCTGCTGCTTGTGCACCTTTTTCTACCATACTTTTCCCTTCCACATAACCTTCTATTGATGTGCTTTGATACAGCACTTTGGGAACATCCAACTTCTTTTGCAATTATCTTTTGGGGCTTTCCCTCCTTATGGAGGGTGTCAATGATGGTTTTCTGCACAACTGTCAGGTCAGCAGTCTTTCCCATGCTTGTGATTCCTACTGAACCAGCCTGAGAGACCATTTAAAGGCTCAGGAACCCTTTGCAGGTGTTATGGATTCATTAGCTGATTAGAGTGGGACACTTTGAGCCTAGAATATTGAACCTTTTCACACTATTCTAATTTTCTGAGATTGTGAATTTGGGGTTTTCATAAGCTGTACACCATAATCATCACAATTATACCAAAGTAAGGCTTGACATATCTCGCTTTGCATGTAATGCGTCTATCTCATATATTGGTTTCACCTTTTGAGTTGCCTTACTGACATAAATGAACATTTGCACGATATTCTAATTTTTCGAGTTTCACCTGTATGCTAAAGAAGAAGTAGGAAACCACAGGGAATATAACTGTTCCCTTGCCATGCTTCTGTATCACACTTGAAGGAGAACTTTTCTTTCTATTTTTTTGTTACTCCATCATGAGAACCTACACAAGCTCCCAGTAAAGAAATAAACTACTTAGGGTCCCTGTTCTTTCTATTACCTCTGCCTGTTTTTTAGTATGTTCTTTGGGTAGGGCTCCTTGTCCCATGCAGCTCTCAGTGACTCAAATGACAACTTCAGTTTGACCGAGTAACATTCTTTATTTTTTCTTCTTGTTTTCTTTGATGATAAGGAGCAAATTACAGGTAGACCTCATTTAACAACTCCCTTGTTTAGTGACCATTCAAAGTTACGATGACACTGAAAAAGTAACCAGTCCTCACAGTTACAACCACCTCAGTGTCCCTGTGGTCACTTGATCACCATTTGGGTGCTTTGAAACCGGCAGGCATTTAATGTCTGTCGCAGATTCCAGTGGTCACGTGATTGCCATTTGCACGCTTCACAGTCAATGGAGAAGCTGGCAGTAAAATCACAAGTTGCAGTAACGTGAAGTTTTGCTTAACAACTATGTCGCTTGGTGGCGGAGTTGCTGGTCCCAGTTGTGGTTGTTAAGCAAGGACTATCTGTAATGTGTATTTAGGAAGAATACTCCTCGACTTACGACTACAATTGGGACCAGAATTCCATCGCTAAGTGATGCAGTCATGACCACATCACTTAGTGATGGCAATCCCAGCACCCCCCATTGCAGTTGTAACCCCAAGATGCATGGGTCTTTGCAGCTGCTTCCAAGGTTGAGGCTTTCCAGGAGTGCATATTCCAGGGCTGCACCCTTGCCCAGTGCCTGGATCCCAGACCAGCAGAAGGAGGAGGAAGACAGTGAGGATAGTAGCGGTGGCGGGGGGCGGCAGGGATATGTAGCGGAGAGCAGGGCACCCAAAAGGGCAGAGATGGAGAAGATGGGTGGGGGGAGTTGAAGCACCCCTGTGGTCGTAAGTGCAGGCGGGCTGCCAAGCACCTGAATTTTGATCACATGACCATTGGGGTGTTGCAACAGCCGTAACTTTGGGGGCCAGTCATAAGTCCATTTTGTCAATGCCTTTCTCCCAAAGGAAGGTGCTCCTGAATTATAACAACAAAAGATTCCAACAACTGAGTCAAAGCATGTAACCTAATATTGCTTAAATTGAACGTTACCTGTTGTCTTATTGCATCTATTGTGTATTGCCAGGTTAAGTCTGCATACTATGCAAACCTAACCAATATTAGAGCAAATTCTGCTTCTGAATATTCTGTCTTGAAGTTGTACTTCAGCAAATAAAAGTGGGATTTTTCATAACCATTAATAAAAATATTTTTCCTCAATAGAATGAATAATGGGCCTGTTGTAGGCTATGAAGATGATGTTGGAAGGAGGACGACATTCCGACTCTTCTATCCAGAGTCAATTTTTTCAGATCCAGTTCACTATGATCCTAACACAACTGCTGTTCTTATTGTCTTCAAGCCCTATGACTTAAAATGGCTTTCAGATCTGTTAAGTGGCCACAGTTACTTTGTAAGTTCTGTGGGGTGGGTGTATATCTGAATTTTCTCCTACTTCTCTTTACCATATAGCAGCACAGTGCTTTGCCCTGAATACTGGTTGGGAATGTTAATTTCATGATTACAGGAATGGCTTGCTCTTATGCCTAAATTGCAAGAACATGTAGGTATGTTCAATGCAGTATATAGTTATATACGGCTATATACAGCCATGAGGAATTGTCCTAAGTAAGGATGATCTCTTTTAGGTTGATACTTCACTATGGAATATATCTTTGACTTTCCCTTCGACTAGCAGAAATCATGCAAAGTGACTGTATGCCTCTAAATTTGCCAGCAAATTCAGGGTTTTTTTATTTCAGTTATTTCTTTCATCTGGACTTAGCTTCCTGCATCAATGAAATACATTGTTTGCATAGAGGAATTTACTGAGTTAAACAAACACATACTGTATAATAGTGATAACACATCCTTAAGTTGACCAATTTTTTTTTTAAAAGGTGGGATAAAAATCTCATAATAATAATGGTATTCCGCCTTCCCCAAATAAAATAGTGATAAACCATATAGTCTAAATTAATTAATATGATAAAGAATCCATTTACATTTTAAGAGTATTCTTTTTTAAAAGATGGGGGAGGGAGAAAAAAATAATTGGATTTTTTTCATAGACAAAGTAACTTTGAAAAACCAGTTTGGTGTAGTCGTTAAGGTGCTGGACTAGAAACTAGGAGACCATGGGTTCTAGTCAGGCAAAAATGTGGGTTGGGTGAACTTTGGGCCAGTCACTGACTCCCAACCCAACCCACCTTGCAGGGTTGTTGTTATGGGAAAAATAAGCAGGAACATTACGCACACTGCTTTGAGTTGAATAAAATAAAGACTGGATATAAATCTAATAATAAACAGACCAGAAAATTTGAGCAGATTGCTTAAAAGTCCTCTTTCTTGCCTCTGTTGAAAGTAGGCTAATTCATATATTGATAAACTGCCTTTGTGGTAGATTGTGAGTTATATTAGAAATAATGTTGCTAGAAATAAATTTTCGGATATCCAAATATTTGGACTGAGGAAAATGTTGATACTGAAATGGAGTTTGCGGCAGCTGGCAGAATGGTGTTACATGTCTTTGAAAGAGTAGCATCACAGACTGTTGGTGGAGGTTTGGAGAGCAAGCAAGAAGAAGCAGGGAGATTGATGAGTTTGAGTGGGGCTATCCTGAGGCTAAGTCCCATTTTAGTGAGTTCACAGAAGGGGGTGAGTCTGAGGCGTCAGAATGGATTGGTGGCCTCTAGAGGATTTGTTCCCTGGGTGAGGCCCCTGAATTCCTGGTGTTTGGGGTGCTTTTGATGTCCTGGTGTTAGACGGTATTATTGGAAGAAATGTATTTAGATCTTATTTGGCCCACACCAAAGCCATGGGAACAGAGCAAGAAGAGAGCAGACCCAAACAGCATCTAGGGCTCTGCTCTTCTTAGTGTTAGGTTAGGGGATAGAAAGAGACTAGATGATGGAGACTACTGAGAAGCTGTGTTCAGATGTCAGGTTGGTTTGCCCTCCCCCCCTCAGATCTGTTTAAAAGGAGGGTCACAGTGTTGGGCTGGGGTGCCCTGGCTGGTGCTAGAAGAGATGTAGAGGGGCTGGCTGTTGAAAGACTGGAATCACTTGCGTGGTTTTGAGGCAATAGAGACCAGCAGTTTTCTGTGAGAGACAAAATTGCCTGAATTGAGCCACCACTTGTGGTGAGAGGACAAGGTGCAGGGGCATCAGTGGTAGAGTACCTTAATGGGATGGTGTGTCCTGCTAGTGTCCACTCCAAGACTGATTTCTATATGGTTATGGTGGGTTGTAGAAGAGTGACTGGGAGAAGTTGATTAATTGGGATGTATAGAGTGCCAGTGTGAGTGGCAATGCCATACCACAAACTATCCGTGGTATAATTGATGTGTAGGAGCAGTTATTATGGCTCAATTTAATGGTGGGATTTAGAGGCAGAAACGTCCCAATTGTAATGGGTCGTAGGAGATACTAGGCTTCCCCATTCAGGGGAAAACTGCCAGTTTGATGGCTGTTTCTGCTTCTAGGCTGGCAGCCTCATTCCTGGGGCCAGATGCGAGAACTGCCAGTGATCTTGGGCTCAGGCTTTTGATGGTAAACTCCAGGACTATTTGTATTAAGATCCTACCCCTCACAATCTAGTGAATGAGCATGCAGACTTGGCATGTATTGCCAAAACCTGGTTGGGCACACATGGTGATGACATTTTTAAAACTCCATTAATCCTCACTAGCTGACTTGATTTAATGAATGACTTATTTTTATGTAAAGGAAATATTTTTTTGTACTTCTGTCTTTATCCCCAAAAAATTCTCCACTGTATTTAGGAAAGGTGGTAAGTCATGAGGTTTGTGTCATGATTTATCATGCACATTTTGTCACTTGCCCTCATCCTCTCCTGCAGACACTTACGGCTTGCTTCATCTGTCATCCCTTTCTGCTGACAAAGAAGAAAGTTATAGCCATTTGTATTTTTTTTTTATGCCAAGCAAAAGAATAGAGCATTTTTTTATGCCAAGCAAAAGAATAGCAACTCTTTTTCAAAAAGTTGCTTTAAAGTGAGACATTAAGTTAAACTAACTTTGGAGCACTCTAGATTATATGGGGGCATTCTGGAGTTGGAATAGGTCCATCAAATAGGATTGAATAATTATCATTGTGCCAAAATAGGAGGATGCTTTTAATTGCCTCAATGATACTTTTTTAGGGAATGTCACCATCTTTTCTGAAAAATCTGGAGATTCTCTCTGAGTTTTGTAGGATACAGCATTCTATTTCTGGTCAGCGCTGCCTTATGGTTAATGCAAAATCATTTTGCTAACTTGTTTTCCCATTTATAAAGTTCATTTATCATTCATTTCCTTAATGCAATCAGGGTATGTTTTCAGACATATGAGAAGCAGAAAACAAATACTTCTATGACTTCAGCAAATTTTTTAGAAGTAGTTAGTATATTCCCTTCCTTTACAGTGACACATGTAGTCATTTGCCTTCATATTATGGAAGTACAGCTTTAACATATTAAAGGCGAGCTCTTTGTTCCACAGAGAACTGATGTCTTCTGGAGGAAACCAGCAATGAACATGATTTATAAGCCTGGCCAAATCCGAATCCTTGATCCATTCGTTACTAAAAGAACAGCATATGAATTGCTTCATTTCCCTAGAAGATTCTCCAGACGGGAAGTAAGTATTTTACTGTGACCATTTCAATAATGGCTAGGAAATTGTAATTGGCAATACTGAATTATGGAGTCCTTGGGTTCTCTGAGCTTGGTTTTCTTGCAAACGTTTCGTTACCCAGCTAGGTAACATCTTCAGAGCTAGAATGGAGTGGAGTTTGTTCTCTGTTTGTATACAGTGGCTTGCCCTGCCTGTGTTGGTGGTTGTTTTTTTTTCCTGGTAGTTCCTTGATTAGGGTATTGTTTATTGCTTGATTGTATGTCTGGTGATGATCTTGATTGTAATTTCTGCTTATCTGGGTGATGATTGCTGGTGAGGAGATGTTCTGGTCCTTTGTTTCCTTTTTATTATCCCTTTTGAATAGTGTGTAGATGATGTTTATCTCTATGTGCCTGTTTATGGCTGCCTTGTCTCGCATTTTTGATTTAGCTTGGTCTAAAATGCTGACAGTTTCCCAGTTGAAACTATGGTTATGTCTATCCATGTGTTGTGAGATTAAGGAGTTTTCATCATGTTTTCTGACTGCTAGTTGGTGTTCATGGATGCGCTCTGCCAGCCTTCTGCCTGTCTGTCCTACATTGTGGTTGTTACAGTCCTTACACTATGTTGTAGATGACTCCTATTTTTTTCTTCTTGGGCTACTGGTTCTTTTGGTTTACTTAAGATGTTTTGGAGAGCTTTAGTTGGTTTGTATGCTACAGAGATGCCATGCGGTTGTAATATTGAATTACAAATATTGAATTACAAAGCTTCTTGTAGATTACCTATTACAACAAAGTTGTCACATTAGTTACTATATTTCTATATTGCTTTTTCCTCCCAGCAGTTCAGAATAGTGGACATTGTCCTGTTTTCCCCATCGAGAAATTGGGTAGGCTGAAGGAAAGTGTGGGTTATTGACTCAAGATATTTTAACCTGGGACCCCTTGTTGATGCTCATACTCCCACACCTCAATGAGTTACTCACAGCTTTTAATTATTATTTAAAGCAGAGGGGCTTTAAACATTTCCAGGCTGCAGAACCTGTTAGTTTAAAAAAAATGCAGGAATCCCTGAAAAGCTCTAGTGATAGAAAACTGGCTGTGTCTGAATGAATAGTCTCCCACAGAATCCCACCAAATTCTCCTGGAAGCCTAGGTTCTACGGAACCCAGTTTGAAAAAGCCTGATTTAAAGAAAAGTGTCACAATGAAGCAATCACTTGCTTTCCCTGTTGTTTAAAATGAAACGTGTTGCTATAGTTAAAGTATATGTTGTCAAATTATGTGTTATATCTGAGAAGTAAACATGCATTTTTCCCTCCTACATAAAAACATAAAAGTTATTCATAGTATTCTTGACAAAGACATTTTCTGAAATGCATTAAATGGAATAAAATTTATTAATGTATACTTAGCTAAAGTATATTAAAAGCAAAGACCTAATTCCCTCCCCCTCTTCCCCAAACAGGCAATTGGTCAATCCACTGCATAATGTGCCCCCATCTCTTTAGTATTGTTGCCTTCCCTATTTTGGCCTCAGCCTCCAAAATTCAAGAAATTCGGTATCAATCCATTAAAGGATTGCCAGTCCCTGGGGTACTGTAACCAACACCAGATAGACAGACAGACATTAGTATAGAGTTTGCCACACTTCTTCCAAGTACAAGCATGGTTTTGGCATATGTGAACCTGTTTGCAAACTGAATATATCTATAATTTGTTTTTGTTTTGTTTTTTAGAAACCGAAACATCCCACAACAGGGCTAATTGCCATTGCGTTTGCCTTTGATATATGTTCTGAAGTTCACGTGACAGGCTTCAAGTATGACCTGCAGGATCAAGGGAGTTCTTTGCACTATTATGGTAATGACACCATGTCTTTGATGATTAAGGTAATATAAAATATAAAAGCTGACAAAGAAAATAGTATATTTCCTTTTCAACGGGTTGTATCAAATGGCAACTGGTAGTAGCAGAAAGCATTTTTGTAAGGCAGGGGATCTGATATTAGATATCCACCCCTTCCTTGATACAATCCTCAAGACTGCATCTCGTATCCCAGATCAGCTTTGGGCGAAGCTTGTGGTACTGGAAGGAGGCTTAGGAGACAGAACCGTCTTTGAGCTACCATTGTGGTGATTATTGTTACGTCATTATTAGCATGTCAATTAGCTGGTTTATTTGGAGCCAACAAATCAAGATCTGAAAACATGATACTAAACTACATTTCATAATGGGATTTGTTCACATGTGAATTTTCTCACCATTGGCAACAAAATTTAGACATTGTCCTGCTTTGTGGGATACTACACTGTAGAGCCAAGGGTGAAGTTAGGAAACTAGGTGTGAAGAAATAGGAAGCAAGCAGATAGGCACCAGTGTGAGAGCCAGGGTAGTGTAGTGTTGAGGGATTGGAGTAGGAGGGGGACATCCAGATTGTAGTCTATTCTCAGCTACAGAAGCGCGCTAGGTGACACTGGGCCAGCCATTGTTGTGGAGAAAAATAGGAAAAGGGAGCATTATTGAGCTCCTGCATAAAAGGCAGGATGTAAATCTAATAAATATAAATAAACCATGGAGCAAATTATTTCCTAGTGATAGTACAAATTAAGGTGCTGAATCTAGCCATTGCGTTCACACATGCTAAGCCATGGTTTAATTTATGTGAGACAAGCTGGTTTCAGTTACATAGAGAGGCAAGGTAATTGTGGCTCTTAACGCTTTTTGTCTTGCAGTTATGTCGATTATTTACAGCCGGGGGCGGGCACCAAAACCAACTAGGAATAAATCAGAGATCTGAACTGTTTGCATCCCTGTTCATGTACTGCACTAAAGCACAGTTGCAGCCAGTAAACCAGTTTAAAAAAATGGTTTCAAACTGTAGTTTGGGACCTGAAACAAACCATGGCTTAATCAACCCCATTCACCTAATCAGACTAAAACAAAAACTAACAGCATGTTATAAAAAACACCCAGAAGCATTTTATTAAAAGGTGGGAGCAATGGCATCAAAGGCCAGTAAAAAAATCATGGAGTTTAGGGTTTAATTTATATGTTTTTGTGCCTTTAGAGTTTTATATGTTTCCTTTATTGTTCTTTCCAGAATGAATACCATGATATTGTTGCAGAGCAAAGACTATTGAAGGAACTTATAGATCACCAAATTGTGATCAGTCTCCCAGAAGAACAAAATTAAAGAACAATCACTATTTTTTGTAAGACTGAAGGGGGGAAATTTTTATCTGAACTATTTTTTTTAATATTTGAAGTATTTATAGTAATTTGCCAAAATATTTTTAAAAAGCCATATCCCACATGCCTTCTAAGAATGTCTCTGCCTTAAGTGTTTCGCCAGGAAGCAACTCTCACAGTCAATTTACACATGCATGTTAACTTAATAATGGAAAAATGTTGGCTAAGTGTTCATTTAACAAGAAACTACTATTTCCTTTTAGTTTTCTGTTTACCATTTCCCACATGGTGGCACATCTCACCTACATCTTGCAGTGCAGATATGTTAGAGGTCAGGATAAAATGTTATTAATACAACTATATAGAATGTCCTATCCAGTTTCAATCATGGGTGAAAAAAATGAAGTGCTAAAAAATATTAATATACCTGGGTTCCATGATAGAGTGCTCGAAATGCATTTAGTTATTTTTTAAATCTTGTTTAAAATGAGACTGCAAACAATGACTTTTTCAGTAAGGCAATGTGTGGATGGATTAAAGGGACACAGTGATAAGTACAGAACAGTGATAAATATAATGTAAAAAATGGGTCATGAGTAATGCTATTTTCGTTTTAAATAATGGAACAGTAAAACAAAACTAAAGCAGTTACTCTGCTCTGAATTTCCTGCATCTTGCAAATATAAAAGTCTCTTGAATTAATTCATATGTATTCAAGATGTTGCAATAGATGCTTAAATCAGAGGCATCCACAGGGAGGATAAAAAAAGTCACGATGGTGGCCATGATTATATGATCAAAGTTCTCCCAGCCTTTTTTTTAATACGCAGTGCAATTACATGAATGCAAACTGTGTTGTATCCCTCCTCCCACCCTTTCCCAGAGGACACCCCTGCTTAAAATACAACTTACTGTAGAAGGTCACCCTTGGATCTTGTTTAGAATGCTTTCAAAACTCTTTATTCCAAATGTTTCAGTCCTTTTTTGCTTTTTATTGTATTTTCTGCTCTCTCAATTTTAACCTATAACCTTAAGATCACTGTCGGACTATTGTCAAACACACAACAGAGAGCTAGTAAAAGTGGAATCTCTAGAGTGGACCAGACATCTTCATTTTTCAAAAACAATCAGTATTTAAGGGAAAAGCTAAGCTAAGGGGGTAACAAATTCCTATCTCACTTTCTCACCTTTAAGTGACAAATGTTATGTTTCTATAATATTTCCATCAAAAGTGTTTGACATCCTTTGGTTTACAAATTCAAATGGTCCAAAATCTTTTATGTCAAAGATGACAGTAGATTCTTCTTAGTAGAACAATCTTCCTAAATTGTTGAATTTATTTGGCTTTAGTTTTACCCTCACTCCTCTAATTAAATATTCATTTCTTTAGAAAGCATTTAGTTTCTTTACTTGTTAATTTTGCTCAGTATGATACTACAGATGACTTGCCTCTTTGAAACTTCTGGGGATATTGAGGTAGAGAATGGGATGTGTTCCCAGTGTGTTGAGCTACAATTCCCATAAACACCAATCAGCATGGACCAGACTCAGGGATTCCAGACATTATAGCCCTAAATATTGGAAAGCCATTTAGTTGACAGCACGCAACCATATGTTTTACATGGTTGATTCCTTTTTTCTGTTAAAAATAAATAATTTATCATTAAATGATTTGAATATCTTTGGTCCTGTAGTATAGACACAGGGAATCTCAAGCCAATGTTAGAAGGCCTAACCTCCTCTCCAAAGACCTTGATCCTCTCCAACTATTTCCCTACCCATTGGCCCAGTCAAAAGGAAAAAAATTATTTTTAAGCAGCTCCAGATTGGAGATAATAACTGTTCTCTTCCTTTCAAGTATCTCCTTTGTGGTCTGTTTTATAGGTTCCTTGCTATGTGGGGCCTGGGCAATATTTTTGAGATAGAGTTGCTATTGAGGAGGTGTTCCAATCCCTTTTAGAAAATCAATAATTAGCCTACTTTGAAATATTGATAGCAATGGAGGCTTTTTTGAGGCATCTCTGCCATGAGTAAATGAGGTGTGTTAAAGTGTGTGTGGAGGGGGAAAAATAATGGAGGCTGCATATTCACATTGGGATTTTACCTTGATGGCCTATTGATGGATAAGATTTCCAACATGTTTGTCCAGGATAAGCTAAGGCCAAAATAGGTTCTGTATACAGTATTAAGTAAAGAAATGCATGGAAACTTACTCCAGGTGTATCTTTATCCTACACTGACTTGTAGCTGGCATAGCCATTACCACCTATGGAAATGTGTGTTATAAACAATAAATGATTGTTCCTGATATAGGGGTATTTTGCAGATTTCTAAATTAATGCTGTACTTTGTCAAATCTACGTGTGTATAATGAAAGGTTGCTGTGATTAGAGCAGCTTATTGGGTTTATCTTTCAAGAAGAGCGCTGCTCAGTTTCTTTTGCACCTGGCCTGCTTTCCTGAAGCCTGTTTGTATTTTCATTCTGCCATGTAAATTCCACACGTTGAGCACTTCAGTCTCAAGACTGATGGAAAATAAGACTAAATGTTAAGAAAAGGAAATTACAGCTGGTGTATTATGCACCACAAACAGGACTTGCTGCATTTCCCACTTCTACACACTGCTTAACAGTGAAAGAATTAATTCTGCCCACATTCAGATAATAGGCATGAGACAGTCCTTCTTTCTTTCCTAGTGCCACTTGGATTCAGCTACATTTCATAATTTATATGTTAGGTGATTATAACCTTGTATATCATCTCGCAGCACTACATGAAAGGTCAATTTTTGTTATAATCTAGATATTTTCAGATTAAAGTCTTCTGACTTTGCCCATTCAAAACTGGATTAAGGATATAGGTTCAGCTGCACTCTTTTTGAAAATAGCTTCACATTTTCTTAATTTATTTGATAATTTAGTAGAATATATATGAGACTGGAAAAAATTGTACAGATTTATACAGTTGAACTCTTCACTAGCCTAAGTCTTCTTTTTTACTAACATTGAATTTTGATTATCCTCTGAAATGTGATGTTCTAGTTTGGAGATAAAAAGTAGTATAGTTATTACATTTCTGTTGCATTAAATATTTTGTGTTTATATTCCCCAAAGCCTTCTTAACTTTCTTAACAGTTTCTATTTTCTACGTTCTGAAAATGTGTTGGGAGTAACATTTATGCTGTTAAATAGCTTTTCAACTTTGTTTTTATATCTGACGGCAAATTTTGAAGCCTGTTATTATTTGTGTAAAATAGTAGTTTAATGTGAAAGAAAGAGACTTATTTTTGTTATAATAAATATGTTAAAATATATATTCGTGTTCATTGCCTTTTTGAAATATTGTGCAGATCAATATAGTTTAGATGCATTGACAGTGCTAATGACATGATTGATAGGCTACCGGTAATGGGCATTCAACACATGAATACAGATTTCACACTATAATTCTATATCCCATAATATTATAATATTCTCTGTGTAATTATGAAGAAATGTCCCCATTCTGGTTACAGCCATTATAGCAAAGCGGGTTTTGGTGGTAATCAAAGCAGTTTTGTTTTGAATTATAATTAAAATTAGCATTATAGGTTTTTGCACAAATTTTAAAAAGGCTTTTTAAAATATGTTTAATAGGATATAACAATAAATGATACCTTGCTACTTTCATTAAAATAAAATAAAGCAATTTCATGCTACTTAAAATATGAAATTTAAAAATATGAAAATTGACTCATATTTCGTAAATATTAAGTTAAAAAAATAGCTCTACTATGGACTTCGGATTTTTTCCCCCTCTTGCTAATAAGCAGCTGTTTTTCTTTTCACAACTGATAAACATTTTATGCCTGATGAGATACATTTTTTTCAGTTCCTCACTTCATGAATATTAAATAATCATCATGCCCAGAGCAAAATTTGATTCTTTTATTTCAATAAAGTTATTTTGTATACTAACTAGATTTCTATTTCTGCCTACCTTTTTAAGAATTGTTTTCCCATAACAGGTGGTAATATTTCTCCTCTCCTGAAGATTGATTTCTGTTCATTGAACAATGAAAACTATTACAAAAAGCTTTTTCCTGCCATCTAGTGGTCATGTGGTGATTGCAGGCCAGATCTACTAAGTTACATGTAAAAATAATTAATACTATACTGTACAGTACAGTAATATGAAAAACAGGTTGATCTAAAAATCTCCTACCACCATTGAGAGGAGCTCAACATAACATTTCAGCACAATTTGAGCACGATTTTGTGTGCTCAAAATTAAGTAAATAAATAATGTAAGACTGGTCTTACAGTCTCAAGCTTTTCCCTACTTGCTACACTGCTGAGAAGGATCCTTTTCATTGGTAATTTTTAGGGAGCAAAATTACAGTCTAGATGAATGCCATATTATGAAAATCATAAGTGCTGTAGCTTTTGAGATCATCTTCCACAGATCAAGAGGGTCTTAATTTCCATTGCATCAGTACAGTGCAAGATATAGTACAGACTTTTTCAATTGTTTTGCCGTCTTTCCACTGTGTGGACCTCCAAATTTGAGCCTACAGATTGGATCACAGTTTCAGAACCTCTGTTGCACCTCATATGTCTCCATCACAATTATTAAGATAGTTAGCCCTTGACTTGGTCTGTTCTTTTGCCTAAGTAACAGAAAACTGATTCCTGAAACTTTATTATAAACATTTTTTTGGTATGGAAATATGAATGATGGGAAAAGTTTCCCAGCCTGTATTTTGTATGTCAGAGTACTGTTAAAGGCAGAGGAGGGGGAATGACCATTAACATTTTCCGTGTTGGTATTCAACATGCAGCCATTTTAACAAAGTTGATTAACACTGAAGGAAGGGAAAACACAAAGTTTGAATAAATTTTTAGAAAAGAAAATTGCAAAGTTGATTTTGTAGCTCTCTTCAGATGCTTTGGGTGGTTAATAATTGGATTAAGCACCCAATGGAAGCACAAAGGCTTCCATTTCCTCAGCCTTCCCATTCTGCTTACCTAGCTCATCTCTCTGACCTCCTGCCTGGTAGTTTGGAAGGGAAGTTGTACTTTCATTTGCTTGAATGCAAGTAGAATTCTCCACATAGACTGGGACTCTGGTAAAATATGAGCTCAGATTATTCAGAGAGCTGCACTCCTGCATCCAAATTGGGAAGATTTGGGAGAGCAAAAGAAGATGCAGGCAGGCCATGAAATAAGGGGCAAATGTGCAAAGCCTCATCTAGTTGTATTAAGCTGATGCTACTTGCTTTAAGAAGAACTTCCAATGAGAGCAAATGTCTTCCTTTCAGTCACCATTCAAAATTGCATAATAATGTAGATATAACATTGAAAATGAGGCTCATGGGTCATCTTTTCATCTAGGCCTCTAAAAAGATGTCGACAATCTTCACGTTTCTGATCTTTACCATATACATGCTTTCTTATTTTGACAGCATAGTTTTGACAACATCTTCCTATTTATGTGCTGAAAGCCAGAGCAATTTCAAAACCTATCCTAGTGTCTTTTCCATCTTGGTCTTTTCTGAAAATTGCATGTAAGAGTTATTCCAGATAAGTGACTTAAAGACAAGGGGCATGTTTGACAATAATACAGAATGGATGCAGACATATCTTCTTATGTTATGAGCAAGAAGGTAGTTTTACATGATAACCAGGGAGTAGGGCTTTGTCCCCAGGATCAAGAATATCACCAGTTCTGCTCATGGGCAGATGCCTGCTGACAGAAAGTAAGAGCTATGAAAAAATTCTTATGCTGGAAGCCATTAAGAAAGGAATAAAAAATAATGCTTTTGATAGTATTCTTTTCAACAGTTGGTGCAACCACACTTGGAATCATGAGTACAGATCGCATTGTAGAGTTGGAAAAATGCAAGAAAAGTCAATTAAAATTATTAACCACCCAAAGCAATAACATCTGGGATTTTTTAGTTTAAGAATCCAAGCAATAATGTCCATAAAAATGTATAAAATGATGTATGGGATAGTGAAGTTGCTTGAAAGATGTATTTTCTCTCTCAGGAGTAAGAGTGGGCCCATGAAACTATATACTGGGAGATTCAGAACAGATAATATATTTTTTATCCCATATGTACTTAAACTATAGAATTCACTACCACAAGTAGTAGTAATCATATTAGATGATAAGGTTATCAACTCATAACTATGTATGTTACTATGCCTTTATTGTAATATTGGAGGCAGCATAGCTCTCAGTGCTAATTGCTGAAATACAAGAACGATAGGTTGCTAAGGGGCACCTTCATGTGTAGTTCTCAAGGATATTTCTTTGACTAAGATGAAAGATGAAAGCAGAACTAGTTGGAAGTCATCTTCAGGAGGATTCATCCTGGAAAAATACGGGGTTGTATACGTAACTCTGCCAACTTACTCCTTCCTGCTTCTACGTGTTCAGCTAGCAGATTGGAAGGAAGGTTGTATGTTGCCATGAGTGTGAATACAACTAGTCACATTAACATGGACCCTGTGTGGAGAAGTGCAATCAAATGAAGCAAATGCTAAAATTCCCTTCCAGACCTGCCAGCAAAATGGATGGCAGTCGGGAGAGCAGAAGCAGGAATACATGTCTAACTACTGCCTTTGGTCAGTGTCAGTTTTCATACATTAACCTGAATGTTTGAAGAATGCTGGTCTTTTGGGCTAATCTACAACAATTCTTCTTACATTCTTATGACGTCTATGCAGGGCAAGCTTCCTGATATGTGTAGATATCCAGTGAACAAAGCAGCAGTTTGGTCTTGCTCTCAGATTATTGTATGGAGCACTCTTCACATGTTTAATACATTGCCAGTTAGTTGCAGTAGTTACCACTGAAAAAAGATTGAAGGTTAGTCATGACTAATTTATGTCCCATTGATTTCAGTAGGATGGTAGTATGATTAACCTGTTCTCAGTTCATCCCTATCCAAGTCTATGGACCTATTTCCACCACACATTTAACTATTTGATGAAAGAGTTAATGTCTTGTATGGACATCAAGAATGGGTCATTTAACCAAGCCTGTTAAGCCAAGTGGCTAGATATAATCCTTAACAAATCCAGCAATGCATCAGCTTCAACGAAAGTGAACTGTGTTGTGGGAACACCTAAACCCTTTGAACTTACCCTTTTTGCATATCTAGTCAGCCAATAAATGTGCTAGAGCGAGAGAAAGACTGAAAGAAGCAAATGTCTCCATTATAGAACTTACTCCAAAAACTTGGAATGACAGAACATCCCTCCCGAACACTGACTGGCTGCAATGACCAAGTCTATTGATTCTGAATAGCTAGTAGGGGAGGGGCATTTATTTATCTATTTAAATTTATGGCCATAGACCAGAACTTACATACATTGAAAAAAAAAAGATGAAAATAGAAATAAGAGGGAAAGAAATAAAATGAAAAATCAGAGGGAGTAAAAGAGAACTTGTCAAGCACTTATGGACTATCTCATGACATTATTATTATATTTTCATTTTCTTTGACTTTGTACATTTTTGTTCTTGTTTTGGTCTATGATAAATTAATTGAAGGGAAGGGGCTAATGAAGTCATGAAGTTTGCCAATAATTATTTCCTGGTGGAAAAGCCAATGAGATACTAGCTGATTTCTGGGACAGTGGGTGGGACCTCTACATTTCCAAAACTCAATTCATATTATTTGGTATTGCAAGAGTCAAGGAGATTTGACTAGATATGTTGACTGGATTAAGAGTGTTGGGGGAACAAAGTCAAAGTGTATGGCAAGAATATAGGCTTCTGTGAAGTATTTCCATTTATCTTGGGGTTTCAAGGGCTGAAAGCAAAGTTGTTGAAAGCAAAGCATTCCTGGATGAAGAAGCATACAAATTTACATGAGCTGGAAGCACTAGGGATGTTACATGTACTGTATTATAACATTTATATACTGCCCTATTCCAGCCAACCGCATGTAGTTCACAAGATTCTGATCTACAATCAGCTAACTTGTTGCACAGGAGGCATCATTCCTTCTTGGACCATTCCTTTTTTTGTATGTACAGATGATGGAGGAGACAGGCTGCTGGATGGATGCTCCATGGAAAGAAGCACGTGCCTTTTTCTAGGCTTTCCAGCCCAACTGATTTGCTATTTCTGTCACAGCAGATGTAATAACAATCGGCGTCCTTTCCTTATTAATTGTTAAAATATTCACTAATATTTTTGCCCTGGTTGTGTGTTCTAAACTGAGTGTTATCTGCTGCTTCCTCCTTTCTCCCAGTTGCATTCCCTGCTGACCACTTATTTAGGAGATCTTGTCTACATGCATAAACTCCCTGCATGGGAAATTAGGCACCTAAAGTACTGTAATAATGTATGTATGAAGTAAATTTTTTTCTTCAGAATCTGCACTTCACTGTGTGGGGCCAGGCAGAGTAGTTGTGGTCAATAAATAGAACCCTAATCTTCCCTACATGATTGCAATTTGTATGCAGGATGAGCAATCAAAATGAGCTTTGTGACAACAAAGCAATGCAGCCAGTAGTTGCAGGGGATAATATGCAGAAAAACCGCAAGTAACACATTTCAAAAACTTGACCTCCGTTGTGACATTTTAGTTTTTTCTCCTAAAGATTTTACCCATATCTTGCATCTCTGGAATATTGAAATAAATTAAAATACTGAAACATTGTAAAAAGTTATTTAATAAGATCTTTTGCAATCAGTACAAAAACTTAAATACAAAATTATTTCTTGTTTTCATCTCTTTCATTTCTTTATCCTAGCAATCTGACCTAAAGATCTTTAAATTGCCCATTGTTCTCAGATAGTCTGTGCTGTAATGCATTAAACTCAAGATTTAATTAATGGAAATTCCACTTGCAGTCCCTATATATCCACTGTGTTAGGGAGAGTCTTCTTTCAGTTAAGTGCGGAAGTTTCATTTAAGATGTAGGAACAATAAGGATTAATCTAGTTAGATTGTTTAAAACAAATGTAAATGTGATATGCAACACCGAAAAAGCACATGGATGTTAAATAACTCATATAATTCCTATTAAATTAACACCCGTCAAAGACAAATTATAAGTTATCAAAGGGACTAGAATGGCTAAGTCCATTAATTCCTCAACTCCAATACAGCTAGAAGTGATCTCTGCACCATGGATGCTTTTACTCACACCACCCATCTGAATGAGGAACAATGTGTGCAAATGGGTATTACATTCATGCAGGGCTAGCTCTAGCTATATGGCTGCCATTGGTAAAGTTGAGTTTTGTTAGGCTTGGCAGAAAGGGAGTTCCCTTTTCTCTTTTCAAGGTTTCCCTGAATATAGTCTTTGCCTATAACTTTTCAAGTAACTAGAACAAAGATAAGAGATTAATTTGGTTAAATCCTGAGTGGAGATTAGATATTCCTACTCAAACATAGTTGCCTCCCCAGGAGTCCCTGTATTTCTTGAATACTGATGGCCTGTGCAATTGCCTGAGATGTGGGCAACCCTGCACATGCAGTTCTTCTGTTGTTCAAACAGCTGGTACTGCACATACATAATCCTGTTGAAATTTGGATAGAGTTCTCATCACAACATTTCTGTTAAGCAGAAGAAAGCAAGGATGAATTTAGTTCCCTGCAGTTCCTCCCTGTTAAACAACCAACCCACATGGTAATTTCTTGATCAACAGAATGATCCCAGTTCCAGTTCTTATACATGCAAATATTGTTCAGCAGAGCCCCAGGATTTCAGCATGACCTACTCAGGTACATTTGTGTCCTTCAGGTATCCTTCTAGAATCTGTGTTAACTGAGAAGCTCATCTGGAAATGGTATTCAGAAGTTGTTTTCTACTGGGACTTACCAATACTTCAAAACACTTACGGCAGTCCTTATGTGCTAACCTCTGGGGACTGTTAAATTGACAAGAACAAGAGAGAAAGCCTTTCATCAGCAGTTGTATGCTTCTGGTATGAGTTGTTATACAGGATCCGTTATTGCAAGCTTTTAAGAATTTAGGAAAGTGAGGTATTGTCTTTGCCCTTTCATGTACACCTCTTAATGGACTGGTTTGGGTTTCAGCTGTTTTAGACTTTAAATTTGTCCATGGTGGGTGTTTGTTATAATTGCTGATTATTTGCTGATTTTCAGTTTTTGCTGTTTTATTCTTGAATAGGATTTTGTTATGTCAGCTGCTCGTTGAAGACTTTTATATTCAATGGCAGGCTGGAAATAGTTAATGTATTATTATTGTTGGTTGCACAGTCAGCCAGATGTTTAGACTGGATTTGCGTTTTTATCCATCTATTGAGTCCTTCCCAATGGGATAGGCAAATGTTGTGGTTTGATGGTGTTAAAGATATTGTCGCAGGATGTAAGCTGTTCCAAGTAAAGCTGCCTTTTGTAATTGACTGATGGGGATTTTGTCAATGCCAATGGTGTTCAAGTGGTGCTCCAGATGTTTTGGGATTGCACCCAAGGCACCTATTTCTATTGGTACTATCTTTGCTTTCTTTTGCCACAGTCGTTCTACTTCTATTTGCAGGTCTTCGTATTTTGTGATTTTCTTCAGTTCTTTCTCTTTTATTCTGCTGACTCCAGATATTGCAATGTCCACTATCCAGACTTTTTTGTCTTTCTTATCAACAATTGTTAAGTCTGGGGTGTTCTGTGGCAGGTGCTTGTCTGTTTGAATTCTAAAGTCCCAGAGCACTTTAGCTTCTTCATTTTCTATTACTTTGTCTGTTTTATGGTACCACAAGTTCTTGCTTGCAGGCAAATGGTATTTCTTGCAGGTATTCCAATGCACTATTGTTGCTACTTTTTCATGCTGTTGTTTGAGGTCAGTCTGTGCAATTTTCTTGCTGCTGCTAACTAGGTGGTCCACTGTTTCTTCAGCTTCTTCGCAGAGGTGGCATTTGCTGTCTCTTGCTGTTTTCTCAGTTCTGGCTTGGTATGCATTTGCTGTTAAGGCTTGGTCTTATGCAGCCAGAGTTAGCCCCTCTGTCTCTTTCTTCAACTTTCCTACTCTTAGCCATTGTCAGATCTTGCTGTTATCAGCTTTGCCTGCTAGTTATTTTGTATACTGGCCATGTCATATTTTGCCTTGCCATGTCTCTTTTTTATTCTTCATTTGGTCTTTCTTGTAGGCCAGTTTGGTCTCTTCAGTATTCAGTAACCCTTCATTGGGTACTATCTTCAGTGCATCTTCTTCACTGTCCTTCAGATATTCTTCCAATGCCCTTTTTCCTTCTTTGACTGTCTGATGTACTTGCAACATTCCACACCCACCTATGCTCCTGAGTAAGTAGAGTCTGTCAACGTTGCTGCATGGATGAAGGGCATGATTCATTGTCATTATTTTTCTTGTCTTCCTATCCAGGGCTTCTAGTTCAGCTTGAGCCCAGTCCACTATTCCAGCTGTATATCTAATGATTGGAATTGCCCAGGTGTTAATTGCCTTGATGGTATTTCCTCCACTGAGTTTGGACTTTAAGATCTTCTTCACTGTCATGATGTATTCACTCCTAACCATCTTAACTTCAATGTACTTGATGTTGTCAGCTTGAAGAATGCCCAGGTGTGTGTAGTGATCTTCTTCATCTAGAATCTTGATGTTATTTCCATAGGGCATCTTGATTCCTTCAGTTTTCACTATTTTTCCCCTTTGATGATAAGGATGGCACATTTGTCCAGTCCAAACTGCACTGCAATATCTTGCCTGTATATCTGGACTGTGTTGAGCAGTGATTCCATTTCATATGGTGTTTTTCCATACAGCTTCAGATCGTCCATGTAAAGGAGGTGGGATAGCCTGGCAAATGTTTTTGATGTTTGATAGCCATGGCCTGACTTGTTTAGTATTGACAGAGGAATCAGTGCAATGACAAACAATAGTGGTCATAGTCTCCTTGAAAGATTCCTCTCTTGATATTAACCTCTTCCAATCTAACACCATTGGCCAGCAACTGTGTCTTCCATTGTGCCATTGATCTCACAAAGCTTCTGATGTTTCTACTGACTTCTGTTATTTCTAGACACTTGATTATCCAATCATGTGGCAGGGAGTCAAATGCCTTCTTGTAATCAATCCAAGCTACATTCAAGTTGGTCTTCCTTCTCTTGCAGTTTTCCAAAATCATCTTGTCAATTAGGAGCTGATTTTTTGTTCGTCTGCTGTTTTGGTGGTTTCCTTTCTGCTCAGGTAGAAAGAGCTTGTTTTCAACTAGATGCTGTTGGACTGCATCAGCTACAACACCAGTTACCAGTTTGAAAGTTGTTGGTAAGCAGGTAATTGGCCTGTAGTTGCCTGGTGCTGCACCTTTTGTTGGATCTTTCATTATCAGGTAGGTTTTGCCAGATGTTAACCAATTTTCAATTTCACCTCCTTGCAGTATGTCGTTAAACTGCTTGGCAATGAGTGATGCAGACCAGTCAAGATGTTTCAACCAAAAAACATGCAGTTCATCTTCACCTAGTGCTGACCAATTCTTGATCTTCCTTGCCTCTTTCTCCACCATTTCTGCTGTTATTACAAGTTTTTTCATTTTAGTTTCTTTTTTATTTTTATCCATTCCCTTTATCCAAGCTGCATTCTTGTTGTATTTGTTTGGGTTGTCCCATAGCTGCTCCCAGAACTGCACTGTTTCTTTTTTGTCAGGTGTCAGCTGGTTCATTGCAGTCTCTCCACTGATGGATTGGTAAAAATATTTCTGATTTGACTGAAATTGGAGATTCTGCCTATAGTGTACAATTCAAGCTTCATATCTGCTGATATTCTCGACTATGGATGTTATTTGCTGCTTTGTTATTTCTAGTGCTTCTTTGATCTTCCTTGTTTCTAGGTGATATTTCTTGATCAGGTATTCTTTGGTCTTCTTGTTCTTCAGCTCCTCTTTTTTCATGTGTTCTAGCTTGTTTGCATCTGATCTTAGCATGCTGATCTTATTTTCCAACCTGATCTTCCATTTTGGTGGTGCATTGTTTGGCTTTTCTTCTTGTTTGTTGACTTTGTATCCAAAGTATTCAGTTATAACTGCAGCCATGCTGTACATTAGTTGGTTTGTTTCTTGCAGTGAGCTGGTGCTTATATTTGATATTACAGTACTGGCATCTTTTAATACTTGTGCTAGCTGTTTCTTTGTAACAGGCTTCAATGCAGGCAACCTTATTTTGTTCTTTTTCTGCTGTTCTAGATGCTCAATTATTCTTTGTTTCAATTCCTCTTGTTTATTTAGTTAGAGGGCTTTGTGCTTTCTGAAGAGAAGGCAGAGGAGAGGGTGCCTGGTTTGGAATGAAAATGATTCAATAGCTATGCTGGCTCCCTCTACTGCATCATCATCATCATCAATTATGTGCTATTAAGTTGGTGTTAATTCTTTAGCAGCCAGATAGATGAGATAGATGGAGCTTCTTCAGGATGAAATAATAATAACCACAGTATTTTGCTGCTCCCACATAATAAGAATCTCTAATCCCCATGTAAGCCATGTGTCTAATCCCCATGTAAGCCAACATAGGTATTTAAGAATAAACCATAAACACTATGTTTTGACTGAAGATAGCTATTCCATTATATGGCATTGCCTTCATGCAATTCATATACTTCACCCAATATGCAAAACTAAAGGAGCTATGCTATTTTCAGCCATTGCTAGCCACCTCTTCCAGTATATAAAAGAACTTAGGAAAATGAACTATGAATAAGCAGCTTCAATTTTGAGCATATCAAACAACCAGTGCTTTGTTCTATACCCTATAATTTCTTGACCAAGATTTGCAATAGTGGTTCCCAAATGAAAAGGGATCACTCATTGGGCATTTGTGTGTCAGATATCATAACTTTACCTGACTTCAGTTGCACTTTGCCATTCTCTATATTTATTTTCTGTGATCCATAAGTCAATCTGCAAGGCAGAGGTGACTATCCACCAATTGTTAATCTGTACTCACTAACATTACTTGGTTTGTATATAACCTCTTTTACTTCTAAGTCATTGATTTACAATATTCCACAAACCAATCTGTACACTTAAAAATATTCTTGCAACTATAAATATGGCCTATTGCTTGCTGGGAAAAAAATTGGTATCATGGATTTCAGTCAATTTGGTATTAATTAAATCACTTTCTAACACTGAGATTTGTCCTTTTCTAGTATTTCTGTCAATATGAGCAGATTAAAAAACTTCACATAAAAATAGAAACTTTGGCAAAGAGAACTTGGCGCATGATTGTTGAGTCTTTAAGTCAGTGCAGTTTTTGTTTTAAAAAAATCTTTATGGTACTATTATAGAATACACTTCTGTTTCTTTGTCTATCACTTTCCACTTTTAACGAAAGTTTCACCCTAGAAGCAAGTGATCAGTAAGCATCTTATGTGAACCCTGACATGACATTATTTTTAATGCAAAGAAGCAGACAAATGTTGAAAAGATTCACTGTACAGCAGCAAGCCAATTAACACTGGGCTTATCAATAGTTTTTTTTTATAATAAGCTGTACGTAATGTTTAAATTTGTAATTTTATTTTAATATTGTACATGTTGGTCCAAAAAATGATCAATAAATGCACCTTTCAATGGTATAGATTTGGAAACACAGAAAAAGAGCTTTCATTTTGTCTGAGTGTGTAGTTTACATTGGATACAATAAATATCCGGAAAAAGATGAGTGAACATATTGCCCAGCATAAAGTCCTGCTGCCTGTTCAGACGGCATCTGGATATAAACTTGGTCACCGTGCATCAGCTGGACAACGGCACTTCCAGAAGCTTGGTCCAGGAAACCTTTCTTGTATTCATCGTAAGTGTACATCAAAGGCTCATTGTTTTTAAATAACGCCACCCAGACATTTCCCCCTTTGCAGTGTATGTGGTAAGCGAAGTAGTAGATCCCAGGGATTTCACAGGTAAAGATACCAGTCTGTGGATTATAATTCTGCCTGCCATTATAAAGGAGCTTGTCAAACATCACAGGAACCCTGACCCGTGGAAAAGGAGTGGTGAGCTCAGCTGTGAAAGCTGGCATCTCATAGGCGGCGGCGGCGGCGGCAGCAGCAGCACCATTTTTGCTTTTCTTCCCCATATAGCCATATGGAGTCTTTATTCCATCAAGGCCTGGACCCACCTCAGGCAAATACTGTCCCATAGCTGGTGGCGTAGGTTGCATGATTACTGGAGGGCCAGGGGGGCCAGGAGGTCCTGGAGGTCCCTGGAGGCCTGGCTGGCCAGGAGCACCAAGTGATCCAGGTTTTCCAGGTGGTCCTGGCATCCCTGCAACACCAGGTTTCCCCATTCCCGGGAAACCTGGTGGGCCTGGCAAACCCCGTTCACCTTTAGCTCCAGGTAGTCCAGGAGGTCCAATTGGGCCACTTGGTCCTGCAATACCTGGGATTCCAGCAGGGCCCTGATGGCCTTGAGCTCCTGGGTTTCCAGGTTCTCCTTTGGGGCCCATCAGCCCATGAGCACCAGGAGAACCTGGTAAACCTTTGTGACCAGCTTCTCCTTTTGGTCCAATTGGGCCAGGCAAGCCTCTCAGACCTGGAGGGCCCACCTCTCCTGGGAAACCAGGTTTCCCTGGGAAACCTTGCAAACCAAGGTCACCTTTGGGACCAATAGGTCCTGGAGGCCCAACTGCTCCAATCTCTCCTTTTGGACCTGGGAATCCCATCATACCCGAGGGCCCCATTAATCCAGGTTGACCTGGTTGGCCTGGTTCCCCTGGAGGCCCACCCATGCCAGGTGGGCCCATGTGGCCTTTTTCACCCTTAGGTCCCAGTGGACCTGGAGCACCACCCATGCCACGATCACCTTTAAGACCAGGGAAACCTGGCTTCCCAATCCCAGGAGGACCAGGTGGTCCTGGTAAACCTGGCAAGCCTTGTTCACCTTTCCCACCTGGAATGCCTGACTGTCCTGGAATTCCATCTTGTCCCGGCTTCCCTATACCTGGAAGACCAGGAGGACCTTGAATTCCAGGAGCCCCAGCTAACCCATGAGGCCCTGGTGCTCCTGGAGGTCCTGGCTTGCCTATAGCTCCCTGAGGGCCTGGAAACCCTACTGTTCCTGGTTTGCCTATCCCAGGAAGTCCAACAGGGCCTGGGGGGCCAGGTAAACCAGGTGGCCCTTTTAGCCCTGGTAATCCTGGAATCCCAACACCTTTGTCTCCTTTTGGGCCTAGGGGGCCTTGTATCCCAGGTTGCCCTTTCATTCCTGGCTCCCCCTTTGCTCCTGGTTGTCCTGGTATTCCTCTGTCGCCTGGTTTTCCTATTCCGGGCAGTCCATGAGGTCCTGGTGGTCCTTGGGGTCCTGGAATGCCCATAGGTCCAATCTCCCCCTTTGGCCCCATTTCGCCTCTTGATCCTGGAGCCCCCATTGCTCCTGGCTTTCCTGGCATTCCAGGCATGCCTGGTTTTCCAATTCCTGGGTATCCTTGTGGTCCTGGTTTTCCTTTAGCTCCTGGCACTCCATGTCCTGGCAGCCCTGGAGGTCCTGGAGGCCCTCTTGGTCCAGGCTCCCCAGGAGGACCCTGTTCACCTCTCAAACTGGCTAATGGCATTTCTGCTTTTTAAGAGAGAAAGAGAAATAAAGAAAGGAACATTAACTGTTGTCTCAACTGCTCTAGAAGTCACCAACATGTTTCAAATAGAATTGATGTATCAACCTATTGGCTCCATTTTTTTACAGCATAGTTGATGTCAAAGGGAAGATAGATTCATTATACAGAAAGCATTACCAATTTCATGGTCAATGCTGCAGACCCCAAATGCCATTTTCCCCCCTAATTTGTTCTTGATGAATTATACCCATATTCAAGTTGATATTCTCTGTCTGTTTTTTCCTGTAGCAAAATCTAGAAAAGTATATAAAAATGACTAGTTGGAAAGGATCACTTTGTAACTTCTCCGAATTTGGAAGATATGGATATGAAAATGGGAGTGGACAAGATACACTCCCCTCCCTCTCTCTGTATTTCACTAAAATTGTACTTGAGCTCTGGTGAAATTGGTAGTGTCTTCTATTGCACTAAAGGGAAGCAGCTGCTTAGGCTATGGGACACACATAAGGCTTTGCTTGCCAATGGCCTGTCACAGGACCACACAACAGAATCTGCCATCTGAGGCAGCCATCTCACTCTGCCTAAGGCAGGTGTGGGAACATTTTGGTGACAGGGCAGAATGAAATTAACATTTGGGAAGAGATGAGGAAAATTGCCATTTTTGGTAGCACAACTAGAAATAGTTAGGGAACTAAAAAGGGGGGGTGGGTCTTAAGCTTCTGGAGTTGTTGTCAACTCTCTCTCCAACTTAAGCTGACTCGAATAAATATACAAACATAGTCTTGCCTTTTTCCAAAAACGAAAAACAAGCTCAACAAATTATTCTTCACAAATGTAGATTTTTAAATTTTGCAATATACACCTTTGGGCAAAGTTATATTCAATAAATGAAAATTGCCTTCCCTTTCCAACCTCCTCAACAGTGTTTCTCAGCCTCAGCAACTTTTCCCCATGCTGGCTGGGGAATTCTGGGAGTTGAAGTCCACACATCTTAAAGTTGATAAGGTTGAGAAGCACTGCTCTACAATGTAGTAATTAGGGTTCTGGGCTAGGATGAGGGAGACTCAGCTTCAAGTCCACCCTCAGCCATGGAAGCTCACCAGGTGACTTTGAACCAGTCACTGTCACTAAGCCCAACCTACCTCACATCTTGCCCATATTACCTTTCTCTTTCTTTGAAATCCTCTCCTTGCCAAGCATGGGGATCTGTGGAATTTCTTTTATATATTGAGGTATATATTCTTTTCCATATGGTAGGTGTGGCCCCTCCTTTCCCATGTGCTGCATTGGCACTGCATCTTTACCCAATGGCATATGAGGTACTTGTTGCCCAAGGGGTTGATACTGTGGCACTTGAGGAGGCATCTGCTTGATCCCATAAAAAGCACCAGCTTGGATAGATCTCAGTAGCCCAAGGTAAATGATTAGCCATGTAGGTGCTAGCAACATAGCCATAATCTGCAACAACAAATAAATAGTTCTGAATAGAAAAACAGCAAGAATAAATGTGGGAAACCTAATCTTGGACAATGAAAATTATCCCAAAGAAAAATCACTGGTAAGAAGTCATTTCTAATACTCCTTTTAGCCCTTCACCATCATAGCAAACAGGGCTGGTTGCAGGTCTTATGGGTACTGATAACTACCATACTAATGATCAGTAACTATAGTACTGATGAGATTTTAGCTTTGGAATCATATAGACAACTATCAACCACTATGTTACATATATAATATTGTCTTGGACAAATTGTTCTACTACATTGCAGAATATTAAAATGGTGATTGTCAGTGGAAATACAATTTGTGTTCCCAACAATGCTTTGGAAGATGTTCTGGTGAAAAAAAATGGGGGGGGGGGTGGATTCAAGATTTTTTAAAAATGTATTTATTTTGAAAAGAAAAAAAAGACAAATACATAGAACTTATAAAATACAGATACTCCATAGAAAAGTTTGCATTGTGATATAACAAAACATGAAAAGAAAGTACAAAATAAGAGAAAATTAAAAGAAAGTATGAATGTATTGACTAATTTGAAACGGCAGCCTGCACTTGTTGGGTCTTTTAGGGGGCTGGGTATATAGCAGAAAGAATCCCTGTTTAAGGATCCCTGTGTCAACTCTGTGCTGAAGAATTCTTCACTGGGGGAGCCCTTCCCCTTAAGACTTAGTTGTCCCATGAGAACACAAGTTTCAAGAAACCTTAAGGTAGAGCTGAGGAGTCCAGGGCCTTCAGAAGCTGCCATTCCTTGTCTGGTGCCCTACATGGCTAAGAATCCATGTTTGAGTCAGGGGAAGAGAAAAAGCATCACCCAGATCCCAGGCACAGACCATCTTCTGAGGATGAGTTCTCGCCATTTATCCAAGAATGCCCATGGCTGGGCCTAAATATGATACTAGAACTCTAGCACAAAATCTGTTAGATTCAAGCAGTATATGTACGAAAGATGTCTGAATACTTTAAAGTCCTTTTTTAAAAAAATTATTCATGATATGACTAAAGCTGATCACCCAATTTCTGTATTGATTTTTGCAAATTAGGAATGCTCTTTTGATATCAGAGGACCAAAATTTCAAAGAAGAAATGGTAAAATAATTATTTGCTTATGAAATCTAGTCTGTTCTACAAATACTTGCCATTATGCTATAGAAATATATATTTCATTTTATGGTCTCAGAAAGGGGTATAGTGTTGTCACGAACTATTACATGAATATTTTGGTTAAATTACTTTAAAAGAGAATTGTTCTTATCCTTCATGTACTCTTGAACTATAAGAAAGGAAAAGATTGGGACCATGTTCAGTGACATTCAGTGGCATTCTGTGTAATCCTACAAGTTGCTCCCTTCTTATTAAACCAAGCATCTAGGAGCAGCTGTTTAGATCTTGCAAATAATTTATACAACCAATAATGTGGAATGGCTTGTGTATCAGTTTTCTCCAGGTCTTATATGTATGAGTAGTACATGTATGAGTAGTTACTTGACAGCTACTGTCTCAGGACTTTGATAAGTTAGTTTGCATAGCTTTTTATTGGAACTTCTCATGATCAATACCTGACTTATTTCCCAACATTTTTTTTTCTTCCTAGTGTTTTCCCACAGGGGCAGGTCTGCTTTTTTGAATCAACCAGATATTGATCCACTGGTTGTGATAGAAATTGACTGATCAGCTTGTCACGCAAGCTTGATGTTGTGGGCTGAGAGAGAGTGACTAGCCCAAAGTCACCCAGCCAGCTTTCATGCCTAAGGTGGGACTGGAATTCACAGTCTCCTGGTTTCTAGCCTGGAGCCTTAACCACTAGATCAAACTGGCTCTTATTTTCCAACAACATCTCCAGCTTATTCTGATTTCTGTCTGCACTACCTTGATGCACTGCAGCAGGGACACTGTGCCACCATGATATCTGAAGACAAATATTAGCACATCATCAGACAGGGCTTCCTTATCACAAAACAACATGAAGCAACCCATGTAATAAATATTACTAATCCTCAGCTCCATTAATATGACTTTTGTTTCCATTGCAAACTTGTTTGTGGATGTTTTCGCATTGCCTTTTTGTTTTCTGAAAGAGTTGGTGGGGGAAAACGATGCAGGGAGGGAGCCTCTGAATATTATGTTCTCAGCATCATGCTTTTCTGTGCAATGTTTGAACATCTGGTCTGCTCCTAAGTAAGCATATCCCAATCTAATATGCATGTGGCCCTGAAGGAGATTGTTAAAATAACAGAAGCTGACTAAGATCTCAATGACACTTGGAAATGACTCCAGGAAAAAAAAAAGCCAACATGCCAAACCACCATGACTTATTTTTTCCTAATAAAACTGTCTAATTTCTGCTATTTGGAAAACGTTCAGAGGTCTGCAAACCATCCTTCTATAATAGTCATAAATTCAAGTATTTGCTTGGCACTTTTTAATGTTCACTTATGGTGCTCTTCAAAGACACTTCAGGACCCCTCTGTTGTTATCTTTTTCTGCTGCAGTGTTTCAGCAAAAGAAGACTCCATTGGTTGTATTCACCCTAAATCTGTCTAAACCTTCAGTAAATTTAAATTACTTAGTAGTACATAATTGTGTGTTTTAAGCAATCAGGCTCTTTCAGACTATTTCCTAACCATTTGGCGATAACATAATACACTTATTCATGAACAGCCTTCTATATAAAGAACCACCCTTCCCAGTGAGCAGGTCTTTAACTAGGAATATTTGAGAAAATCTCCTTTGAAGCTTCACAACTTTCTAATCTCTCTAAGTGTGTAACTCTCTTGCCCTTCTTCCTTAAAAATGTTCAGAGAAGTGTATGTGGAATTATGTTTAAATTATAATCACAATTTCTAGGTGAAAGGCTGGCTTTACACGTGGTACTAAATCACTGTGGTTGGCTTAGTTTTGCATTAACATGCTGTATTAATCAAGGCATTATGGTTGTAAACTATGGTTTATAGCTTAGTGCAATTATGAACCCAACTAACTGCAATTAGAAAACATATATAGTTTAAAGTAATCACTAAGCACAGCATGTGAATTCATTCTGGTCTCCAAGAACCTTCTAAATAAGCACCCATTTTACCTGCAGGCATTCAGAGAAACAGAGAGAGATCTTGTTTGAGCACTAACTGAGAAGGTCAGTGAAACTCTGCAGGAACAATAATTTCCCCTGAACTTGAACTGGCCTGCCTGTGAAATATTTCGATAATATAACACCCACCCACCCAACAAATGATTAAGAATTTTCCTCCCACAATCCAAAGCAGCAGAAAATAGATACCAAGAAGCAGTGTTGGTCATTGTACACTAGATGGGGTGTTTGTTTTAAGCTTCTGAAATCCCATTATTCATAGAATATTCATTTCTAAAAACAAGATGTGTTTATGGTATAGTGAAAGTGGAATTGTTATCAACTGCCTAACACCCCAATATCTTCCCTCAAGGGAAACTTCCAAGAAAATCACATTTTCTCCAGCATTCAGATTTCAGTACTTGATCATGTGAAATATTGTTTTGCAATTGTGATGGCCATTTAGCATACAACTGGGTAAGCACAAAGCCTTAAACAGAATAATTTTACTTCAAATAAGTCATATTCTTCAAGTGGGCAAGGCACTAAAACCTCAGAAAGTTATATTCATTTTTGGCACATATTTTCCTATAAAAGTGAAAGTTAAGAACAAATGACTTGGGATTTGGAGGCCCATATATATATATATATAGTATTAGAATAGCTGAGAAGCACATACTGTGCAAATCCATTATTACACTCAGTTTTCATTCTTTGGTTTTAGCTCTCAGCTGACAACAGTTTAAAGTCAGCTGAACTGAGCTCTGAGTTACAAAGCAAAGGTGGCCAGGAATGTGTGTAAATGACAGTTCAATCAGAATATCCCATAAAAACTCAGTACTAATGGACTGAATACATTATGCATTTGATATTTAAATCCTCAGTTTTGTCCCTTTTAAACAGATCCTTTTTCTGTTACCCAGGTGGATGTAGTACAATTTTAGCATGATGGGGGGAGGAGGATAGATAGCCCTGGATTTATCTTTGCTTGCTGACTTTCGCTTGTTACCGAATAGGAAACAGAAACAGGTTAATTGCAGGCTCTGGGTTTAGTTAGACTCCCTTCTGCTAAGGAATCTAGATCAAAGCCTCCCCCCTGCTGAAGAATGTTTCCCTTATCAGCTAGTTTCACGTAAGCGCTATTAAGCAGTTAACTCCTAGAAAGCAGCTGCGAGTCATGGTCTGGTCCTGTTTTTTTTTTTTGTTATGGCAAAAGTATCCACACAAGGGTGTGAATAAATGACTATCTGCCAATGATCGTATACCCTTTTTGTTTCAAAGCCGTATAAAAAGCGGTATTCAACTTTAAGCGGTGCGCTTGCTTTGCGACTTGAGTCCCGAGCGCGAATCTTTAAAGGCTTCCGTGCAGAAATAAAGTTGAATTCTTGTTTCCACCACCTTTGTGTGATCTTCGGCTACTCGCACCAGGTGAAACGAACCACTTAGCTTGGGCTGGGCCAACAATAGTAGATTAGCCATGGAAAGCATATATTTAAAATTTGCAACAGGGCTGACCAGCATTTTGGAGTGTGTCAGGGAGGAAGACGGCATCCGTCTGCAACTCCTTAAATCAGAAACAGAAGCTTTTTCCCAGGCTCGCGTGGCTACCATGTGATCTGGGGAAAATGTGCTTGATTTAAAGAGTTGCAGGCAAGTGCTTCATTTGCAGCATTAGGTGCACTGAAGCACCTGTTTGCTTTCAGTCCAAAGCACACAGAGACCTTAAAAAAAAGGACAATTCCTTAATCTGTACCTAATCTGAAACTACAGTAAAGACAATAGGGGCAGTTTGTACATTTTATTTCCATGCTCAATGTTTTATTAGCAGGCAATGGGTGGTTTTGCATATTAATGCATATTCAAATAAATAGTAATTGTGAAATGAATGTACTCAAGGAGCAGAATGCAAATTCACAAGATGCATGTGCTCTGTGACTAAACTAGCCACATGACACCTACCCAAATCATCTGGCTTATTCTGTTAGCCTGAGAGTAGACTGCACTGTAAATAATTTCAAAGCATAACCTAACACATGCTAACATTTATGGGAAAATCTATATACTGTAAAAGCTGTATTTCATTTTTCTCTTTGCACAAATCTTTCTTACAGCTTACTCTTTTCTTTCCTTCAGCATCAATATCACTGTGATTTTAAAAAACCTGGGAAATGAAATTCTCTTTTATTTGGGGAAGATCTGAAGTTTCCAGAGCAAATGTGTTATTAAAAAAAAAAAAACCTAAACCAATTTGTGCTGTCTCTAAAACATCTCACCACTGTTGGAAGTATATTAGGGAGAATTTTCACATTCCATTTTGTATTCTATCAAGAATCATTTCCTGTATTCAAAATACATCATAGAAAGGAGCCTTTAAATACTAAAGTATGAGGCTAGATTAGAACCATTTAATATTACTCTTGTTTATGACTCTCTGCTGTAATCCCATGGTTTTATGGCCTGATACTTTGCCATAAAATACTTTCTTTCTCAGTGCTTTCTAAAAACTAGCAAAACATGTTATTGGTTTTTCATCTGCTCACTTTGATGCAATGCACACTGTGTTTTCTTAGCCCTTGCCTCCATGCTGCTTTATGGCCGATCTGTCTTCAAAAAGTAAAGCCGTCTTAAAGTTTGTAGCCTGGGCTTGAGTCTCTGCCATGTACAGTATTTCAGCTCACTGTACTTTGATTATCCTTTCCAAGGGGGAATGCAAAACAATTGGATCTCTTATTTTCTTTGCTTTGTATTAATTTTATAGCTCCCTAGAAACCAAAGATCCCAATCCAAGGGAGATGTTCAAACCATGACAAATGTTTTTACAGTATTTTTCTTGAAAATGTCTCCTGCAGTCAGACCATTTTCATTGGAAGAAAGTTTTTCTTTCCATTGCAAAGGCAGAATCTTGTCTTGTCTATAAGCTCCTTCCAGTTCTAGAATAATCTATGTCTATTCAAATAGCAAATGCAATGTGATGATCCACTTGGCAGAAAACAACACAGAATAGTTTTTTTTTTTTTTTAATATCCTATTTCTCACTGTCTTCTTCACTGTGTTCTAAGGCATTCTTCCCTAAATCTGATTCCCCCATAGACACAGGAAAACAATATTCTCTGACAGCAAGGTTGTAAGCTAAGCTGGTTGGGGATAAAGGGAATTGAAGTCTAACCCATGTGGAGAGCATTAGATTACAGAAAGATGCTGGGACCGAATGGCATTGATCACACTTGTGGATGATTTCTGGTGGAGGCCAGATGATGTTGGTGTGTCCGCATCTTCACTGTATTTGATTCCTCAGTGGCTTTTGATACCATAGATCATGGAATCCTACTGGACCACCTCAGAGGGTTGGAACTAGGGGGCACGGCATTGTGTGGTTCTCCTTTTTCCTCTAATTCCAGTCAGGGTTGATAGGATGGGAGATTTGACCTCTTCTTTGTGAGGTCCTTCGGGGTTCTGGTCTCTCTCCACTCATATTTAACATCTATATGGAGTCTCTGGATGAGGTCATCTGTCAGCATGGGATTTGGTATCATCAGTATGCTACTGATACCCAACTATACAGGGGACTCTGGGTCTGGATGTGAAAAACAGGCTTCAACTCAACTCAAGCAAGACCATGAAGCTTTGGGTTTTAAAGCCTCCTGGATCTGGAGAGTTTCCATTTTTCATTCTCGTTGGGGCCTCACTGCCCCAGACAGAACTGGTGCACATTTTGGAGGTCTTCCTGGACTCATGGATCTTATTCAAGGAACAGGTGATAGCTGTATCCAGGAGGGCATTTGTGTCTTGTGTAGCAGTTGAGCCCTTTCCTGGATTGGGAGGCATTATTCATCACTCATGCCTTGGTCACTGTCAGGCCTAGCCCAAGGAACTCCAGGAGACCATGTAAATTCAGTCCAGCAATGTTTATTAGCTACAGCCTCTAGCAAGAATCTTCCCAGACTGAAACCCCAGTTCCCAAGTAATGCCAGCCACAACATTGTGAATTCCTCAGGGAGGTGCCAGTCTTATCTTCTTATCTCTCCCTCTCGCCTCAGGCAATGAAAGAAAATGTTTTTCTCCCTGAGTCTGGCCTTCATAATTCCATTCCATCACAGTCACCTCCTGAATGAATTACTACAATGCACTTTACATGGGGCTGCCCTTGAAGACCACTTGGAAGCTGTAGCTGGTTCTGAATGTGGTGGTGCAGGTAGTTGTGGGTGCACCTCGGTATGCTCTGTGAGCTGCACTAGTAAGTGCACCATAGGTTCTGGGTACAATTCAAAGTGCTGCTTACCACCTATAAAGCCATTCATGAGATGGGCCAATTTATATAAAAAATATAAATGAGTAAATTAATAAAACTTTGATTTAACAGACAACTCTTAATTCAATTGACTGTCTGTTAAATGAGGTGAACTTAAAAAAACAAACCTTTGCTTGTATCTTAAACCTACTAAATCAAGGTCCATTAAACCAAAGGTTTACTACATTGGTTCTATACAAATTCTTCATTTCTTATTTCAGCTACATAAACATTTTCTTGTCTGTATTCCTACTTAGTTTTAGAATAGGACAATCTGCTGCCCAAGTACATGGACACTCCCCAGAATCTCTCCAAGTGTTGCTACTAATTTATAGTAATTAATATGACAAAAGGTACAAATCACGTAATACATGGGAAGTAATAATCTTCTATATTATGTTATTATAATTAATTATATTTAAATGTAATTCAAGCAAATTCAAGTTTCATCCTGGCCTCATCCACTATGTTGTCCTGGCCCTGAAAATGTTTGGACTGAAATTCCCAGGATGCTGTTCCAAGTGTGGTGTTTGACCTGAAAAAGTTTGCTCAATCCTTTCCCTAATGGCAGAGGAAGCTGTGAATGGGCCAAAAAGTGACATTCAGAGTTGATCTATAACCCATTCTTGCTTTCCAAAGTAAACCAAGGGGGGAAAATGCACAGATGCTATTTCCTATACAGCCCTACTACTGGATAGAAAGAAGAAGTAGTGAGAGTCTCCTACATATTCTAAGACATTCTGGGTGTTTTTCATTTTTAGAAGATAGAGTTATGAGTACCACATAGCTTTACAACCCTAAACTAGTCTGCTGTTGTCAAGTGTGGAAAAGGATCCCTCTGCCAGTGTTAAAGTTAGATCTGTCTACCAGTCCAAAGGACTTTTGCACGTGGAATGAAAAGTGATGCGATCTTGTCCTTTGCCCCAGGCATCAACGTGTCTTCAGCTGGTCTTGTATAGTCTTAATATATTTTTATAAGCAGCTGATCACACTTCATAGGACTAGTACCTAGGAGTGAAAATGTCAAAGCAAAGTTTTGTTCACAGAATTCATTGAGATATACAGTTGCAAATAGCAACCAGGCTGCTCCATACCTGAAAAACAAACCATTTCTGTTTGGCTTTCTAAAGGGCATTATTAGCCAAGTACCAATACTGTTGTCAAATGATAAATTGTTGAGATTCCTTTGTTTGGAATTTTTCTTGCTGTCCTGATGAGAAGATAATGGGGCTTCAAGAATTCCAAAGATACACGCAAAACTGAGTTTTCTTTTCAAGCGTTCTTATTGTTTTGTAATTGAAAATAAAGTTGAAATGTAATCAGATACAGATGTTTTTCATATATTTTGAGTGGTTTAATAATTGAATCCTCACTTTGCCAAAATACCATGAGTAGAATAAACCAGATTTTAACCCATATTATAATTTAACCAAAATTACTAAGTATATTGAATTCTGGGTGGTGTCAACTAGAGGTTTGCATTGGATTCAGCCCAACTCTGGATCCTGAGGTAGAGTAACCTGCTTTGAACTGAATTTTCCAATGATAGTCTCATTCTAGGCCTCAATGAACCTCTAGAGCTTCTGGGCCCATACAAGCAGAAGCATTTGGCATTCAAACAATAAGAGACCAGATTTAAACATGCATGTTGAGGAATGGAAGAGGAAATACTAAATTTTTGTAAGCAACAAGTCTATCTCAGAAAGGTAATTAGGTGATCACTGGTCAGCTTACCGCCTTCTTAGACAGCAGACAAATTTTGGAGGGTAGAGAGATTTACAGTTTACCTAATAGCTTTATAATCTCTACTTCACTATTGCATACCCCTCATCCTACATTATTTTCTGATAGGTATTTATTTTATTCAAGTGATTAGTCATTACCTCCTCTAGGTATAGTACAATACCTCTGAGAATATTGCCCACTGCTTTTGGCATCTCATTCTGGTTTTTTTCTTAAATATAATTTGTATTGGAGACATTTTTAACAAGATAAAAGCAATACAATATTAGAGAAGAAACAAACAAAAAGAATAGTGAATAAGTAAGAAAGAAAATAGAAATAGAAAAGGCTTCCAATCCTTTTGACAGTGGTTATAAATGCATTTATATTTTACCCTCTCTCTCTAAGGTTACATCATAATTTCCTTCTTCCATAAGCTACCCTTTCTAATCGTCAGACCCATAACTCACAAGTTCATTTTTATTTTGTTCAGCAAAAAGTCCATAAGAGGTTTCCACTTACTAATAAATATTATAGTTGATCTTTCTCTAAGCAAACAATTTAATTTTGCCATCTCTGCTAGTTCCATCATCTTTACCAATCATTCTTCCACTGTGGGTATATCAGAGTCTTTCCATTTTTGTGCATACAGGTAGTTCTCGCTTAATGACCATTCATTTAACAATTGTATGGAGTTACAACAGCCTTGGGAAAGGTGCTTTATGACCCCTGCATCACATAATCGTGATTTGTAAGTATTTTATGATGGTTGTTAAGCAAATCACTGCTGAATTAAATTAAATGAATCATGTCATTAAATAAATTCCAGCAAAAAATATCCATTGGGGAAGCTGAATTTGCTTAACGACCATGTGATGGCTATGTGATTCACTTAACAACTGCAGTGATTCACTTAACGACCATCATAAAAAAGGTGGTAAAATCAGCTCTGATGTGGTTAATGACCAAATTGCTTAGTGACCTAAATTCTGGTGCCTATTGTGGTTGGATAGTGAGGACTACCTGTATAGAAGTCTCACAGCAGCGATCACATATACAAATAGTCTTCCACGGCTCTTTTCTTGTTGTCTGTCCATTAATCCCAACAAGAAAAGTTCTGGTTTCAGTTGAATCTTAGCCTTTAAAATTGTTTGTATCAGTCTATATATTTGAACCCAATTTTTTTTGGCTTTTTTACAAGTCCACCAGGCATGATAAAATGACCCTTTGTGTTGCCCACATTTCCAACATAAATTTGAAGTACCCTTGTACACTCTGGCTAATATTTCTGGAGTCATATACCAACAGTACATTATTTTATAGAAATTCTCTTTTAAGTTATAACAATGTGAATTTCAATCCTTCCAACCACATGTTTTCCCACTGTTCCAACAACATGTTATGTCCAACATTCTTAGCCCATTTTATCATACACTCTTTCACTTGTTCATCCTCCATTTCAAATTTTAACAAGAGTTTATACATTTTGACAATTACATGTTCATCATTTCTACATAATTCAACTTCAAATTCTGTCTTTTGTTGCTCAGTTCCAAATGTCCTGTTATCTACCTACCATATTGAGAATATGGAATAGATATAAATCCAGACTGTGCCTGAAAATGCCTCTGTGGGTCTCAGCCCAAGAAGCATTTTATAGGAAAGACACAGCAGTAAAGAAAAATGGTTAATCTTTCGAGAATTGTTAGAACAAAAACATGGTGAACATAAGTTTAAATCAAGAACACAAATGGCGGCAGAGGGATTTAGTTTTCAATAGGTTTCGTATGCACAGCGAAGAGAAAGATTCAAGGTAGATAACAGGACATTTGGAATTGAGCAACAAAAGACAGAATTTGAAAATAAATGAATGAATTCTGGCAAAAAAGTGGTGGCAAACCATTAGTCCATGTAATCACTAGGAGTCAAACTTGAGAGAACTTTATGTTACAAATTTAACATTATTTCACAAAAGAACAAAATTATAAGCACTTTAAAAATAGCATAGCCTGAAAACCCCTGCACTGATTTCTATGGATTTGGGTACCCTTAGCCTTGCTGGCTACAAAACCCTTTTCTGATGAAAAGCAAAAAAAGTCCAGCAGTGCACTGTTTTACTCTTTTTTCAGATACCTGAGGTAGAAGGGTGTTCATCCCTTGCTTTCAACTGACTGGAAAAATAGTGAAATGGTGCACCTCTAGACTTGGGGGGAAAACGCATAGAGAAAAGTAAGAAGCTCAGGGAAAAATAGCATTTTGTTTAAAGCATTTATGCCATATTTCAGACCAGCAAATTTATATTTACAAGACAAGAGTTAGAGCCATTAAGCTATTAGAGAACTCATAATAAGTACAGGTTTGAAAAACATTAGAAAGAAATACAGCAATAAGAAACTTTTTTTTTAAGCTGCTTGTTTGGCCTGAATATATGTGCATTTTGATGCTTTAACTTTGTATACCTATTTTCAATTTAGCTTTTATATATCTTATTTATATATGTGTGTGTATACACCAACACCAACACACACACATACACACACATAAAAGTATATATATCCAGTAAGACCCACCCATAGGAAGGAAAGAGATTTTTATTTGCCTTCCTGGAAGAGAAAGGTAGGAGGGAATGGCAACAGATAAATTGTCCAGTGGGAGAATGTAGTAGCCTGCAGTTTGGACTGAATGTGTTGCAAGCTGGTACCAGAGTATCTCAGACCAAATAGGAATATTTTGGAACTTTGAGTCAAATTAGCATGACTACAGGACAGGAGTGGCTTAAATGGTAAGTGCCCTTTATGTGCTATTATGCCCTATTGCTAAATATTATCTAATTTAGAATTTTAAGGAGTAGACAGTATTGTTTATAAAGATAATGCATATATGGGATGGGTGTGGAAGCAATTATTTATGCATAAATCAGTTGATTATTTTAATATATCATAAATGCTAAGCATTTCACAAAAGAGTTAGGACACTCTCTGGCTGAGTTAGCATGTTGCCCAAACCCAAATCAAACAAACTTATTGTGCCTTAGCATGATGTGTGAAGGTTTTTGAGGTTTGGGTCTGAGTTTATGTAGTCTTTTGAGGTTTGGGTCTGAGTTTATGTAGTCTATGAACACAATCTCTAATGGACTTTTCTCCAGTGTGGCACTTTACAAATGAGATGAACTATTTCCATGATCCCTAGCTGGCTTAGGTCTTGACTTCAACACATCTGGTGATATAAAACCGGGGAAGTCTCTAAGGTTTTTGTAACACAGCATGGACTTGGGAGAACAGATATGGAAAAATATTTTCCAACACGTTCTCATAGCATATAAAAAACAGTGTATTACTTTGATAGGCCTGCTTCCAGACTAAGAGAAATATAAGGTACTAACAGGAAAAACTGTCATTTAATAGATCAAAAACTAATTTCGGTGTCAAATAACAGCAGCTACCTATTATGAAATTCTACCACTGAAATCTAATTAATTCACAGAGAAAGTTCTGTTCTAATTCAGAATCTTAGGAATTCATGCAAGAATTAATTTTCTCTAAATCCTAACCCAGGGTATGTGATAAATGTACATCTGAATTGTACTGAGTCATATAACAATGACATTTTATACCCAGATTTATTGACATAACTAACTACAGGGCCAGAGTCAGCACTCAGGATCCTCAGTGAACTGATAGAGCCATTAGGCATTACCAGATAGGACTTCAAAACCACTCAGCTGGTAAACTGAGCCCCCTGCTAATCAGTCAGTAATGCCATTGGCCACTGGCCACTTTGTACAAAACATCACCATCGCAGCAGGAGGAAGCTGGGACCTGGAGTGACAGAAAACACTTGGCAATGAGGTGTGGTTTTGTGTGTTCAGCTTGTTTCCTGGGAGGTTCTAAAATCACATCATGCAATGCCTTTTGCAACCTGGAGAACACTCCCTGCAGACACCTGCTCTGCCCTGGATTTCATTTGCTTACTTATTCTCAGCTCAGAACACCAACCCCTACCAGCAGGCTGAGTCCAACTGCCATTTCAATTTCTTACATTGTCCCTGACTTGTCATCATTTGGAACAGGTTGGGATATTAAATGCATTTTTTATATTTATGTAATGCTGCATAATTGAATGTGGCACATAGATGAAACACTGAAAGCTGGGTAAACACACACCAGTGTCACACTGTAAAGTACAATGCAGCTGACAAGATTAAAGCAACCATCAGACACAGGGGTTACAAACACAGATGGAAATTCGAGGAAGCAAACTGGGAAGAGAAAACCAATATAAGTAAGCCCGCACTGTTGTCATATATTCATAATGGTTCACTGCAGTTAGATCTCTTGTTGCTTCTTCTGCACTGACGTTTTGGGAGAGATTTCAGAGACTGTCCCAGATACAACATATTAATACAAGGATAACCTTTTATGGATTGGGGGGGGGGGCACATTTATAATTCTTTTACAGGGCAGCCAAAAGCTGCAGTGAATCTGGTATTAGATGATGATGATGATGATGATGATGATGGTAATGATAATGATGATGATGATTCTAGAGGATGGGAATTGATAGATTGATAAGCATCTATCAGACTTTTTACTTTCAGATTTTTTGCAAAAGAAAAAAAATGGTGGAAAATTTAGCAATTTGCCACTGAACTGCCATGGCATGATCTTAGAGGCACCTGGGGGCTACATTTGCAAAGAGACCATGGACTGTCCACTGATGCATTGCAAGATCCCAGCAAGAGCTCATCTGGGCGTGGATCTGCTTGGCTTGATTATCTTTCTGCATAAAGGGCTGAAGCTGATAATGGTGCGTCACACTATAAGCCACTTAAGCCTTTAATGCTAGTGGTGGATCCAGGATCAACCCTTCCCCCAAGGAGTGCAACTTCATACAAAACAGGTTGAATCCCCTCCTATCTAAAGTAAGGAACCAATGATAGCCCCACTTTGCTCATCTGTCTATTGCTACTATTAGTCCAGCTGCCTCTCCAGAGCCCATCAAGAAAGGAGGGGGCCCACCAGAGGATACTGGGCACAAGCCATTGTCAAACTGAAAGCCAAACGAGAGGGCATTTAGTTTAATCTAGCAAGAATAATCTAAACAGGACAGGAAAAAAAAAAGCATGACTGAAATAAATGAAAAATGATTCCCTCTGTATGCAAAGAAATGTTAAACCAGAAACTAGTCCTGCCAAATCTTCCCTAAAACCAAAAGGTTTGTTGAGGGGGATTTGATGCTTCTATGTTTGCTAGGTTGATCATGATATACATTATTTTCTGTTCAACTAACATCATTTCCCTTTGACTGTTTTTTTACTGTTCTTCAAACCCATCCAGATAAGTGGGACCACTGGAGTCAAAGATCCTGCAAATAAAACCACAGTCCAAGCAAAAGCTAGTCAATCCTATGATGAAAACGTGCTTTTCAGGTTCTCTCAGTTCAAAGGGATAAGAACTCTCATAAAACATATTTTTGGGAGGGAATCACTTCAGACAAAATGCAGTTTATTGGGCCAGGTTTTTCAAAGCCCAGCTTTGCAAGCCATATAAATAAAAAATAAAGGGTTTGGCTTAAGGGAAAACCATTTTTGACTTGTTTATTCCAAGGGCTGCCTTGAAAATTTTATGAAAATAACGTTGAAAATAATACCATTATTTGTTCACTTTATGGATTTCAGGTTCCGTTTAAAGTTTTGCACATTTTTAAAATAAATAAACACTGTACTGAATTATTAAAATAAGCCATCTGATTATGTTCTGTGGCATATAATCTTGCAAACTGCCTTTTTCAAGCACAGTGCCAGTCTTTTTAAACAACAAGCAGTCTTGTTGCAAGATGCTGTCCATTTTGTCAAGTGTATGATTAATCCAAGAGATGATTATTTACAAGGAGAGAAATGAGATATAGGTGGAGTAGATATTTACTACTGATTGTCTACTGGCATAGCCATTATGAGCCATCAGAGAAAACAAAACATCCAGAACTGGATATTCCCTCTATTGGGAACACCAGTGTGTCCGAAAAGGATGCTCTATTTTTTTTGTTTTTTTTAAATCAGGAAGTCAGTCACAAAAAAAATCAGGGGATGAGGAAGAAGCAAGACCATCTCAAAACAGGGTCAGATGTTAACTGCCATGAGGTCTGAAATTCATCTCCAGTCTTAAGATGGGGGTTGCAGATGGAATTTATTTGTTAGCGGCAAGTATTTTTGGTGTCACCGAGCATTAAAAGACTAAGCAAATGGTGGTTCCCCCTAAATTTGAAAGCCAAAGTCTATTGCTACCTTTGGCAATGCTCCTGTCCTGGCACTGAACAGAAATAGTCATTCACAAAACAGCTAGTGATGAGCTAATGATCACATGCAGACCCAATTAACAAAGTGTGCTAGGCCATAATGTGGAAAACATTTGTTCACTAGGCAGTGTACCTTGTACATTTTGGACCATGGCCCTGGCACATTTTCCTTAGGTCATAGTTAAAAAGATTGCAAGTTGCATACCTTTGATTTGTGCCTCAGCCACTAAACCTTAGATCAGTTTATGATCCTACCTGTGGTTTGTTCTACAAGCCATAGCATAACATAATGTGTGAACTCAGCCACAGTATATTAAGGAAGCCTCAGTCTTTGTTTCAGGCATAAGGCAGCTTTTTGAAATGCCTTTTGAGGCATCTGATGGTGGCCCACAGGCTCTTTTTCGATCTCTTGAACTGCTGACATCCTGGATTGTCCGGCTGGTCAATTCCCTGAGTGCATTTGTGTATGTATTTTGTAAAACCATACCATTTCATACATAACATTTTACATATGCCTCATGTATATTCCACTCCATAAAAGCTCCTTTTAGATGTACACCTGATTCTTACTTTGATGTCTTTTGAGCACAAAGACTTTTTTCTTTTGCCAGGCTTTACAATTTTATGGTCTGCTGTGCTTTTAGCCCTGGGGTTTAGCTTATGAAAGTTCCCCCCCCCCCCCGCCCAATGCTATTCCAGCTGACTGCTGCTGCAACATTTTAATCTCTTCAATTCGGCTTTAATGTGCTTAGTGCAAACTCAGTTTTATTTGCTATCTTTTAATTTGTTTTAAAAACAATTTTCTAAAATGTTCACCTTTTATGAGCAAGACTTTTCTAAATATACACATTTTTAAATGCAATTTTTTTTGAACCAGGAACTATCTTGACTGAACAGGGCATTAATAGATTAGATGAATTCTATACTAGCCTGTGACTTGATAGATTCCAGTTTGGCAAATTACAGTTTTTTTCTAAAAAAAATAAATATATATTTATTTACATTTATATACATTATTTACATACATACATACATACACACATTTCTTTTCTTTTACATTTGAATCTTCTGAATAGGGGAAGGATGCCAGCTTTTCATTGAATCATAGAATAAACGGAGTGCATGGTGTCCCTAAAATGCAGCAGATGGATGCAGATATAATTTGCCAATAGTAAATCTTGAATCAATCCTGAACAGTTAATTGTGACATATTACTGATTATTTTATTGATTATTTTAATTTTCTTCCCTATGGTGAGTTATTATGTTGTTGTAAATCTTAATACATTGTTGTAATTATTGTTACATTGTATCGATACAATGATATTTATATAGTATTAATTGAAAATTATTGACATTCTTTTGCTTAGGTAACTTAGAGTATTGGAAAGAGAAAAAGGAGAAAGAAGTATTCTATCAATATTAATGATAATTTAGGAAGTTGATATTGCAATTTTTCATCCAGAGTTGAGTATAACATTAGGAAAAAAGAAAACCATTGCAGATTGCATCAAAGTATTTGTTGTACAATAAAGGTTTTGGTCTTGAGCTGATCACTTGGTGTTAAAATCTCCATTGTATTGTTACTCAATGTACATATTTTATGTTAATAAAAGGAAAAAAATATAAGCAATTAAAAAACAATTTTAACAAGAGTTAAAATACCAAAATAAAATAAAATAAAATAAAAAAGAACTATTGGGTTTCTAACTTCCCTTTTTTAATACATCTGCTAATTTACAATATTGTAGACATTTAGGCCCCCTTAGAAGCCAAACTGTAAGTGATTATATTCACCCTGCTGCATGATGTATTGTATGTATGGGAACCATCCTTGCTTAAAGTTAAAACATTTTTTCACAGACATTGAAATCATTTGCCAGTTTATTGTTCCCCATGTCATATTACTGTTTTATGTTTTTAAAATTGCCCTGAAAATCTAACCCTAAATCTAGCCCTCCCTTAGGCACTGAAACTTGGCTGGGTGACTTTGGGCCAGTCATTCTCTCTTAGCTCTAGCCAGGGAAATTAAAAAAAAAAAAAAAAGTATCTACGAACATGGACATGACCAGCATGGTAGATTACAATCCTTAACATTCAATAATGAGGTTTTTATTCTGCAATGGATTGATTCAGGCTGCTAATAGTTATAAATACTTGACCACAATCAAAAGTGTGTGGCTTCCAAGCTGAAGAGTAGCCGAGTGCTCTTTGCCCTGTCCATGACTCCCACTTCCAGGACTTCTGAGGTTGCACAGATGGTTAACTGGCAAAAATCCCTTCATCCCCTTCCACAAAAGAATGACCTGTCTACATGTATTTGTCTACATTTGTCTAGCAGCTTTCCAAAGAAAAAAATATTTTCTGAAAGTTTGCTCAAGGATGGGTGATACTGAGGGAAGGTTGATCGCAAAATTTGTCAATGAATCCCCCTGGATAGAGCATTTCCAAAACCATGGTGTTATAAGCAGTAAGTCTGCATGCAGAAATCCTTTTGAATGGCTGCAATTATCATGTCATGGGACAATGACACAATCCTCCATATAGCAGCCTTTCTAAGATGCTGCAAATTTAGAAGCCTGAAGGTGTCATAACCATACTGCCAAAATGTTGATAACCATTAGATGGCAGTAAAGAGATACAAAGAGTTTATTTGCTCCAGCTTTTTAATGGTAATCTGGAATTTTGGAGCCTAGATATGAGTATTTTATTTAAGCCTGAACTGCAGAAGCCTTTCCAAGTAATATAGAGGAGAGAGTGTGAAGAAAAATCCATTCTAAACAATGCATACAGAAACACCAGGATGTTAAAAGGTTCATCAATGCACATTAAACTTCTAGAGGCAATAGGGACAGAAGTGTACAGATATCAGTGTCCTAGTGTCCAGCTGAAATGAAGTATTGATGCCAAGCATAGGTGTGAGGAGGTAGAAATGGAAAATAGACCATCTGCATGGACTGCAACTGAAGTTCCTGGTGTAACAATGCTGTAACATTATAGATTTTAATGGAAAGGAATGGCCCTTCTTTGGGAAAATGCAAAGATCAGGAACACAGGTTGAGTTAGACCAACCATAGGATGGTTTCTTGTTATGAAACTACCAATAGGTGGAGTATTCTGCTGGCAGGCTTTCTATTTATTGAATTGCAGAAATCTGATCACTAGATGGCAGCCCTGGTCCACTCAATTTCACACAGAAGTCCTGCTTGAAATGACCTCCACAGTATTGTCCTAGAGCAGCCTTGCTCAGCCTAGTGCCCTCCAGATGTCTTGATCCAATTCCCATGGTGTCTGAGAATTCTGGGAGTTGAAGCCCAAAACATCTGGAGGACCCCAAGTTGGGTAAGTCAAATAAATAACTGTTTAAGTCTCCCCTGGTTACATTAGATGTTACAAAACTGCTACACTGAAAACATAACGTGAATTCTATACACAGAATGTTCCCTCCCTCCCTCTCTCTCTCTCAAAAGAATTCTTTTCTTTTAAGCATTGTGTAATGCGGGAAGGACCCTAAAGGCAAATTCACAGGACCATTTTTTAAAGCAATGACTATTGAGTGGAGCTGTCATGACCTCATCTTTTTGGCATGGGGATTAGCTTTGTTAATGCTCCAAACAGACATCAAGTTTACAGCTGATCACATCCCAGTATACTGTTTTAGAAACATCTTGAGACATTTTTATGACCTTGCAGTTAAACAATTGTGCTACTTAAAATAAATTGAATGTAACAGCCCTCCTATACTGAATCAATTCAGACTTACAGTGCCTTCCATGAGCACAGACTGGGCTGCCCAGAGGACAGGACAACAGGAAAATATTACTCCAGACCCTTGTCTTAAGACCCATTTAAGTCCCTGCCTGTTTCATCTGCATTGGCCCTTATAGAAGCCTGCAGTCCCCAACCTTTTTGACCCTATGGGCAAATTTGGAATTTTGAGAGTATTATTAGCATTCTCACAAATGGTTATCATGGCAGGTATGGTCAATCACAAAATACTGCTTTTATCAAATGAAAAAGTAATAAGATTGCTCCCTATCAACTTTTCTAGCTTCCTAGGAAGCTCTCTACATTTTCAGCTCTCTTTTTTCTGGCAGTTAGACAAACAAGGCTACCACTTCCCACCATTTCATTTTCCAAGGTGGAGATCCAGAGGCATTATTGGAAGAACACATTATGCTTGAAGCTGGTGCTCTGATTGCAGCATGCCAGCATTCCATTTTTCTTCAATTAAAAGAATCTAAAAATAAATACAATTAAACCTGGCATTAATACCAGTGAACATCTATGGAGGAATTGCCACACATAGTAGCAGGGACTCAAGTAGTATACAAAGAGAAACATCTTTCCCCAATATATTTTGTGAACATATTAAGGACACATTCCCATGCTGCCAGTGACCCTTACTGGGGAGACTGGGGCTACCAGACCAGGGCTGCAAAAATCCAAAGAACCACCAGATGGTGGCAAAGAGTTACAATTTCGGTATCTTTCTGTTGCTGTCTAATAGTCTAGATTTTTGCAGCCCAAATCTGGTAGCCCGAGGAAAGTACAGCAATTCACCTTCAGATTAAAGGTCTTATATCCCCCTTTAGTTTGCTCCCCTGCCCCATTCGCTCATTTGGGGAATCCTACTTGCCAGTCTGATAAACTTTCTCTGAAAATTTGTACTTTTATGTTTTAAATTCATCTAAATCACAGCAGCATTGTCACTAATCCTGTGTGCTAAATGCATTTGTTAGTTTCAATCTTTTTAAGGGTTGCTAGAAAGAATAAAGCATGAAAACATTTTTTAACCATTCAAAGTGCCCTTCAAATGACTAAATAAAGTAGCGGTTGTAATAAAAGCTAATGGTCCCTTGGTGTTTTTTTTCTGTATAATTTTTTGACTGGCTGCCATGAGATAGACCACATAAAGAAGACTTTTAATACTTGCATCATGTGCTTTATCCTCTCTATTCTGTATGAGCTGTGGAATAGAATAACCTCAAAGTATCAGGCACTGGGTCTGATGCATTCCTCTTGATTGAAGAAGGAAGCTAAGAATGCATGAATTCTTGATGACCTTTCCCTGCAAACTGTGAACTTTGTTCAGTACCCATGATGCATACTTAGGCGTCACTACTCCGGCTCTGAGCCAGGACCTTTTCTTGCCCATTACTTATTTAGCGACATTTCTCAAACAAAGTGAGGAATGAGAGAAACTGCTTAAGTAAACTTTGAGCTCTTTTCTTGAAACTGTCACTTCTAAGTTCATGTGGAAGCTCAAGGGAGAACACTGCTGTTTGTAATAGAGGGAAAGCGGAATTTGTGTCTACCCCCCATCTAGGCAGGCATTGCACTATTACTGCCTTTTTAGTCCAAAGTTTCTCCTTCATGTTTCAAGAGATGATTAGGCTTAATTCAAATCCCTCTTGACTCTTTGGTCAAACAGAATTTTAGGCTTAAGAAATAAATCAAGCCTAAAAGGAAATTTGACATACATTCAACGATCATCCCACAGATTGAAAGTTTCAAACTTCTTTTTTCAAATTTAAATCTGAAGAATGTCAGCCTGGAACAATCCTCTGTCCCACATCATGGGATTTTACTTAAGTGGAAATCCAGACAACAGAGAAAGATTTGTGTAAATTAGTCATTTATAATTGAATATTCTCATGCAGGATTACATTCATTCTGATCTCAAGTTGAGATGACCCTCTACATTAACTGAGGTTTCTAAACCAACTTCAGGGGTAGTCCCACCTAAATTTACCTTAATGACTGAGATGGCATACAAGTTATTTAATAAATAAATAAATACATAAATTTCATGAAGCTGGTTTGGAAATTCATTATTGTCTACTCATATGCAAATTTTCTATCACTTGTTCTTTTGAACTGTTAGATACAGCTCACTGAACTCAGGAACTGCATCATGCAAACCATATACCATCACTGAGCTATGGCCCCTATTCATCAGAGATCATGACAAAACTCTAATAGTTGACACTAAATGGACAAATTCTTGTCTTTATTATGCCATAATTAAAACCAACCTGCTTAGCAAGTACCTTTGAGTTTCCCTTACATATTTCCCCTCACTTTGTGGTTTGAAACAAGAGTGCTCATTACATAGTCCTTTATTTGTGGCATATTTGAATGTATTTCTTTTGCCTTGAGTTTCAATAATTTCTAAAACATATTTTCCCACAAAATCCCTTTTATAGCCATTTAATAATGGTAAAGTAGGACCAGTTCTACCCTGGATTGCAGCAAAGGAATCCAGGACAGACAGGAGAAATGGAGACTCATACAAGCACATTCTTAAAATACTTCATTGCTTTAGTAGAAAATCTAAATCCTTCACTTAGACTAATATTTTCACATGATAGGTTTTTTTTGTTAAAAAAAAAATTAGGCTTTTAAGGACTGTTAAACAGTCCTAATTTTGCCACAGTAAATACTTTCAGAGAGTTCTATTTTCTAATTAAAGCTACCTATCTCCTTTCCCCTAGCTTATCAGCTTTCACTGCTGCCTTTCCCAACCTTATGTCCTCAAACCTGGGTTGGAGTTCAGCTCCCATAATTCTTAAGCCATCAGTTGACAAATGATAAGAGTTTCTGTCCAACACATCTGGAGGGCACTAGATTGGGGATGGGTGATTTAACACATCCCTTGTAATTATTTATCGAACACAACATAGCAATGTCTGCTTCTGAGGGAAGTGGGTGGGATTTAGAGGCAGGAAATCCAAAAGAGCAGTCTCCTGCTTTTGGCAGAGACAAACCCAGTGTTGCTTTTGGTTGAAGATCAGAATTTTGATTGGATACAAATGGACTTGGCAGAGAATATTAAGCCGAAACACTAACAGAACTTTGGAAGATTAGAAGATGGAACTTGCATTAGCAGCTTTGGGTCTGGGATAAATTCCTATCAACAGCATGTTCTCAATTTCTTAAGGGAGACTGATTTTAATAGATATATTTGTCTCATTCCAGAGATATGTCTATGGAAGAATGAGTTTTTGATTCAGAGGATTCAAAGCTTATCCTTATTAAATCCTAACAGGCCCCCAGAAGGTTTCCTGTGGATTTTTTCTATGGCAGCCAGCCCTGCTGTAGTATAAAACTGAAGAATTTTCTTCTTTTACAGAGGTTTGCAATGTCAATTATACCCATCACTTCATTGCAGTTGTGTAAATTATCAATTTACACAATAAGCTTCTACCACAGTCATGTGGATGTCTCTTTATCCAAACAGCATTAGATATACAATAATGCATTCAGCTGTCTTTTTTAAAACTGGAGAGAGAGAAAGGGAGGGAGAGAAGAATAACATTTTACACTTAGATTTCACATAATGATTCTGCACTAGTTTGAAAACAGCTCTGGCCCTTTTTGATGCCACTGAGCTGATTTATTTCTGGATCTACTTCAGTATATCTGAAACCAAAGTCAACCTAACCTTTTCTTTGAAATGCTGTGGTTCTGTGGAGCTTATAGATCATCCATGTCCCATTTGCAGCAATTCTTTTCTCACCATTGCTTCAGCTGCTCTAGCACTATTTTTAAAGGAAAAGACAGCTTAGTGGCTTTGTAGGCCTCCCTTCAGGTGCATCTGTGGGTGGGTGAGAGTCAGATAGGTCAAGATGGCAACTGCCACCACATAACTGAATCTCCACTCCTTATGTGTGTTGCACATGCAAAGCCCTTTAAAAAGAGGGGTAGGCTTCAACTGGGTGGCTGCCATTTTGAGTTTTTTTCTACCCTCTGTGAAACTGCCCTGTCCCGCCTTCTAGAATTGCTGCAGATTTTTTTTCTTTTTTCTTTTTTGCATATGACTAGACAAATGCCACAACATGAAAAAAAAGGTTGTTGATGGGGGAGTACAAGCAGTTCTATTTTTCTGGCCTCACCCAACCAAGTCTCCATGATACATGCCAGACCAGAAGATTTTTGTTACTGCAGGATCTCAGCAGCTTGGGTGGGGTAGCAACTTTCACTCCTTGTTCTCACTGTTGTGAACTAGTAGATTTGAAGATGATCCCAGACAGAGTGAGTCACATACTTGCTATTTCAGGGAAGATACCATCTGCCATCATTCTGCAGTGGCCTCATTCTTGGGTCCTAATGGGAGGATTGGTGGTGACCTTTGTGCAATAAGACCCTGTTACTGTGTGGCAGGGGGAGTTGCTCCGTGGCACATAAGAAGATGTAATGGTCCCAAGGTTAAACATAGTAGCTAAGCATAAGGGCCTGGCATATATCACTGAAACTTGGTGGGTGAAGCCAGGAACATCTCCCACTCTGACATTTGCCTTCCTGAGATTCAGCTCCTTCAACAGTGTCACTGCCAGGGCTGAGGAGAGGGGTGGCATTGATCTTTAAAGATACCTTACCTCCAATCAGGGACTGTGCTCCTGAGAGAATGGAATATGAATCCCTATATGTAAAGTTGGGCCATAAGGACAAGCTGGACATCTGCTAGTGTACTGGCTGCCCTGCTGTCCAGCAGGATGTGTTCCTGAGGTGTTTGATCTGGTCTTGAGCTTATTGGGAAGCTTCAAATTCCATGTTCTTTGGGGCGAGGGAATGGCCTCCACAGTGATCTCAGGCCCCATGCACAGAGAAAGCCACAAAATGGATATCATTTTGCTTTAGGACAGATGTGTAGTGATCTGGACATAAAGGGCCTTTGCACCTGACTTGAAGAAGGCCATGGAATATGTCTTCCTGAAAAGGCACTCCTTAGTTCCATCTGTGTGGGACACTATCACCTTATCTCTAACTTCCTGTGATTGGGAAAGTTGTCAAACTGTGGCTAGGGTACAGCTACAGAACACCAGAGAGGAAGTAGATTATTAGGAGTCTTTTCAGTCAGGGTTCAGGCCTCAGCATGGGACAAAGATAGGAATGTTGCTCTTAGGGATGATCTTTGTCAGAACTTGAATAGGGGAAGTTTATCCCACTATCCTTTTGGTTCTCTTGGTTGCTGTTCATTAGTGGGGGAAGAGAAATTGCTCTCTTATGGAGTGTCATAGGAGTTGGTTCTTTCTTCCTTGCTTTGACATCTATGTGAAATCACTGAATGAGGTGATCCACCAGTTCAGGGTTCAATATCATCAATAATGCTGATGATACCCAATTATACATCACTACCTCAGGCTGCACAAGAGATATTGTCAATGTCTTGATCCAGCATCTGGAGGCTATGAGGGTTCGGAAAGGACAGAATAGGCTGAAGTTGAACTCGAGCAAGATGGAATTGCTATTTATTTATGACATCTCTGGTGTTGTCTCTTGATGGAGTAATGCTGCCCTTGAAAGAGCAGATCCATGATTCGGAAGTCCTCTTGAACTCATGGCTACTGCTTTAAGCTAGGGTCAATGGAATCTTTGTTCAGCTCTGGTTGGTGCACTAATTGCAACCTTCCCTGAAGGGCAAAAATCTTGCTTATGCCCTCATCACCACTCTGAATTATTGCCATGAACTCTACATGCAGCTGTTTTTGAAACCAGCTGGAAGCATCAGCTGGTTCATTATGGAAAAGTTATTGGCTGATACAGATCAACATGAGCACCTGACACCTAAGATCTGGGCTGTGGCAGGACTATAACCAGTTTTGACCTGCCTGGGCTCATATGTTCTGGGAGAACCTGTTAATTGTCCCTCAGATGCTGCTTTTCTGTTGCTACATTTGTACTCTGGAATAGCTTCTCCCTGGAAATTTGATCAGTTTCCATGTTTCTGACTTTCCTCATTTATTAAAAACAGAATTATTCTGGAAAGTGTTTTGGGCGTGAAGTATTGCCATTTATTTTATTAGTTCTGTAATTTGTTATATGTTAACTGCTGATTGCTTATCTTCATTTTGTTTCATCTCTTTATTATGGCTGTTTTATTGTGTTCTTTTTTTAAAAAATTTCTCTTTATTTAGTATCCTGCGGATTTTTTATTGTATTGCTTATAGGTATGTTAGAAACTGCCAGGAGTCTGCTCAACTGTGGTGGGCATTAACTAAAAAATTAAATAAATAGCTTTTAAATTGCTTTTCAGGAATTGAAAAGCAGAAGCTGTGGCAATGTGGAAATGCCCTTGGATGAAGCCAAACAAATGATCATAATTTAACAAATTCCCATAGCTGCTGGACCTCAACTGTCAATCTGTTTATAGAACACCGTCAACCAATCCCACCACAGGAAAATAGCCCAAATTATTGTGAAGTTATATTGGTTTTGCAGCCCATTAAAACAACGTATTTCACCCTCATTGCTCTATCAACCAGGACACACATTTACATTTCTATAAATGCATGTTTATATTAAGGTTAAAGACCTCTAATAAAACACCAAAGCCTTAATTATTTAAGACCTGTCCTTGTTGATCGTAGGGAAGTGGGAGGCATAATTTTTGGAACAGGAGAAAGGTGACAAATGATGGTGGATCTTCTCTATGGGGACGGAGTGAGGCGCTATGGTCACTGGAGTTTATTCTCTGTAGGATTGTTGCCTAAGATATATGTTGTTTCTTTTCTGTTATTATTTGGGATCATCTTTTGGGATCACTTTTAATTTACAAAAGCTTATGATTTAAAAAAAAGGTATAGCATATTTGGAGTAAAGTGCATTGAACTTACTTGGATTTAGGCCTGACTTCATAAAATAAGCAGGAAATGGATCTGAAAAGAAAATTATCTGTAATTCTCTTCCAACATGTTCTCCTTGTCTCTCTCTCTGATACAGAATACAGGAAGTGTTTTCTTAGCAAAATAAATGTTTCTTCCAAAAGTCTCACTTAGGAGCAGACAATAGTCATAGGTTTATAAAGACTACGGACACTATGAGCTAATGTCTACTTGTTTAAAATATTCCAATTAAAAGTAGAAAAAAAAAAAGTAGTTATGGTTTTGTTAAGATGATACTGCTTCTTTCTGTTCTACAGAAAATGCATGATGATTCATCAAATCTCAAAATTCATGGGTCATGAGATAAACTATATATTTAATTCATGAACTGATTTTTTTAAAAGGAGACTTGCATCATATATGGTTGTTTGCCCATTTAGCTAAATGACATTTGTAAAAATAAAAGTATCAGAATATTTTTAAGATATTAAATTAAATCAGAAGCAGTTTTATTATACTGCAACTACATTGAAAACAAAGGGAGCATTACTTATTAATCATATAACTGCAGATGCTAGAGAGCAAAAATCAACTTCACAGAAATAGGTTCCATACATTTATACAATAGAACTTTCCCTTCTGCCTCCTGCAGTTTCCTGTAACTCTAAATCCCCTTGAAATGGCTTTCCCAAAATAGCCACTGAGCATAAAATTGTCAGTTTATTATGTCTAAAAATACAAAAGAAAAAAATTGAACAACAATAAACTTTGGTAAATGAAGTGCTCCCTATCCATTCGGTGCTATTTATCCATTATTTTCAATATTGTTTAGAAGCCTAATGAACTTTGTTTTCTCCCCTTTCTGCTAAATATAGTGCCCATATATACATACATATGCATCCCACTAGTCCCTTTTGGAATAAGCAATGTTTTGCAAAATGTAGAAAAGGAGTAACAAATAGTAAATAAAAGAAAGTGAAGTTACATCAACACTACTGACTGCATCTCTGCATACTTTTCTATCTTGCAAGCCGTCCTTGGTTCCCCCACATTCATGGACTGCTTCACCCTTTGCCTCTTGTTCTTTATCAGCTTTATCAACTCCATCTAACCACAATTCCCTTCCACTCAGTCCATTCACTATTATTTCCACATATTTGTTTTGGAATTCAATCCTCGTTCATTCAATACAGCACCAATGAATATTTTTTTCAAGCCTTGTGGGGCGGGTGAGGGGTGGGGCAGGGATTATGAGCCATCGAGTTGTTTTCCACTCCTGGCTACCACATAGATAGATTTTAGGCCTATTTTAGGGTATGTTTTTCTATGGTTTGTATGTGGTCATCCAAGATGGCAGGAAATCTATGCTGCCAATTTTCGCAACAGAAATGCATCAGTTTAATAGGCATGGGCTCTGTGTGTGTGTGTAATAAAAAAGGATTTGGGCATCAGTATTAACTAAATTAGGCAAAACTAGTAGCCAATGTGAGTGATAGGAAGAATTGCGGGGTGGGGGTGGGGTGGCAACAGCAATAGCCTCTGAGCTTTCTATAGTCACATGGCTGGGCTATTCAGAGGCACAGTGCAGATGTGATCTGAGGAGCTGGTGGCAACAACAGCTGGAAGATTATGGAGTGCTGGATTAGAAAAAAGCTGTGGGAGAAACAGAGGGAGCTGCCAGTGTGGCCCATCATAACGAAGACTACAGAATTGCCCAATTGCAGCTGCTGGATGAGATCTTCAGGATGAGGAAGAGAAATGCAGTATTACTGGGTGCCATGGACTTTTCAGGCACCCTGGGCTTGTCAAGACCTATCACTTCCTCTGTGTGGGGTGAGGACTGCCCAGAAGTACCCAGGCAGCTGACCACTGGAAGTGCAGTGGATCTGGTCATGCTCCTTGTCTGACCAGATGGAGTTATTAGAAAAAAGAATAACAAGTGGTTTGCATGAACTAGACTGAATAAATCAGATAACAGATTTTTATTTGAGAGCATGCAGCCCTGTTTCAGATGTGGTCTACTCTTGCCTTGGCTAAAAGTAGTTCCCCTCATGCAGATCAGGGCCTTCATTTTGCCAGTTGTCTTGATTTACCACAATTCTCCATGCTCTATCCTATTGGGATCTGGAGAGGCCTCAGCTATCAGGAGCAGCTTTTCTGAAGACACTATGCATTTAAGTAGGTAAGAGGGACATTGGTATTGTAAATGAGTAGACACATTTAGTACTGTAAATGAGTAGACACATTTCAGCAAAAGCCATACCATTCCCACTGGATTTAATCCATTTATAATATCAGTATAAGAAACTTTTAAAAAAAGATTTAAGCAACCTTTTGAGTTAATGACTAAGTCCTGAAGTCCTGATTAGTTTGATGGAATAATGCAACCATTAAATTGAAAGACACATCAAAACACATTTAGTCCAACACCTTACTGATGCCTAAATCATATGCTATGCCATCCATGGTGGGTAGCCATCCATCCTTTTCTTAAACATCTCTGAGGAAAGAGAATGCACTGCCTTCTGAATAGCTGAATCAAGTCAGCTATTAACAACATCCATTACTCCAAGCTTCTTCCAAAGGTTAGTCAAAATTCCTTTCTTATAATTTGAGCCTATTGATTCAAGTCTGCCAATTTACTTTATATGCAATGTGAACATTTTTCGCTCCTCTGTTTGTTACTTAATGAGATCTGCATGCATCTTGCCTTTGTTACTCTTATCTGGATAAATTTAGTTTTACTTAAAAACTGATTCCCAGGACAAAACTCCTGATGAGATCTAATTGAAGCAGAATTAATTCTCATGTTTTATATTTCTGAGAATGGAAGGAAGATTATAAATGCCTTTTGGAGCAATGAATTCCTGTTTCATTCAAAACATGCCAGGTCAACTATCACCCATTTGAAAGTTGTATAGATTATCTTACATTTTTTCATAAGTTTCAAATCAATTATATTTATGCTTTGTATTTTAAAGTTTGGATATACTTACTTTAGGACTTTGAGGAAATAGATGGAGATGTGGATCAGTGCACTAGGATTTTCAGAAGTCTGGATTCTTTTGTTAGATTCTGATAAGCAAGGAAAGGTATTTTTATCACCACTGCCTAAAAAAAAGAAATTTAAAGTTAAAAATAAAAATTATGATCAATTTTAAAACAATAGAATGTCCAACCAGAAATTGCTAAAATTATTTTATTTATTTGAAATACTGATATAAAATAAAAAAATAAAAAAAATGATTAAGAAATATAGAGATCAGATAACAGCATATTGAAATGAACACTATGTGGTAAGTCCTGATAAAAATACTTCCAAAGTTCCACAAACCAACATAGAGATTTTGTGCTTTAAATGTGTTCTGAAAGCTCAAGATTGTGCTAGTAAATCTCCACACTTAAACTCTCACCAGCATTAGCAATCATGATTAGCCTTTGTATTCACAGTTTTAACATCATTAGCAAAAGTTACCTGCTTTCTTTTACAGGTAAGGCTACCTGTCTGCAAAATAAAAGTACAACACAGAGGAACTCCAACTGCAACCTACCACCCAGATGAACTTTAATTTTCTCACATGAAATAATTTTTTTAAAAAAGAGCAGTAATTTATGAATTAGGCTGGCAGGCATGCAGTTGCGACCAGTCTTCTCCTCACCACCCATGTATGTAACATTCCAGTCCCACATCATCCTATCTAGTCCAAACCATGAGCAACTACCGACTTGACTGTTTCTGCTGCTGTACTGGCCAGGCTGGGAAAATAAGCACCCCAAGCAGGAGCTACAAAGCAACAGCCCAACTATTCCAAGAACAAAACAAAACAGTGGGGTTGGATCTGATGTTGAATCAAAACTCATGAAATGCCTCTGTTTTGTTTCACACCTAGAAAAGATATGTGGCTGTTCTGGCACAGAATGTTTGAAGGTAAATTTAGTGTCCGTCGGAAAGAATCACTCAGCTGAAGAATAGTTCAAATTAGTGTAGTAGCTGTTTGTCGAAAAGGTAGTTACAACTATGCAGATAAGTGTGAAATGATGTGTGCGCTGCTGTAATTGTTTCCTTTATTACAATTTGAATAGTATATTCTTAGCATGAATGTTCAAATATACAAATTAAATTATCTTGCCTCTTTTGACCCCCCGCCTGCAGATGCTGATGGATGTAAAGGAATGCATCCTTTTTTGCCTTTTTAAGATGAAAAATGTGTTGAATAGCACTTTTCCTAATAAACATAGTTTTGTATGCATGTCCAGTATACTCTGTTGTTAACAACTTTTTCTTATATACAACATTCAATAATGTACTCTTTCACAAATATTCACTTTTTGATATACCCTGTTTCATTCAAAGTATTGAGACAAGAGTGATGTATGCTTACAGATTCTATGCATTACTACTCTTAGTCTTTTAGTGATGTCCATAATGGCATCATTTTGCTTCAGAAGGTTTCTGTTAGATTTCTAATTCCTGGGTGAAAGTTTGTCAAAACTCAAACTCAACCTATTATCTTTCTTTTGCTTCCTGTAGAAAAGGAGGAGAGTAGACACAGAGATTCACAGAATGAGATATATTAAGATTAGAGACTGCATGTACAAACTGTTATAAAAATGGCTATGTGTAAATTATCTTCAAAATTAGTTCACTGAAACATTTACCAAGAAAAAATTCTACTGGATGTAATTACACACACACACACACACATACATATATAGTTATATATAAAGGACCGGAGTCTTAAGTATTACATAAGTACAAACTGAGCTAAAATAATTATATAAATATATTTAGAAAAAAACCTCTTATGATGGTTTCATGCCTTATTTTTTCCATGTGATAATCACTACAGAAGGGAAGGCCAACATTTAGTCAGTTAAGATTATTGTCTTGGGTAGCCCATATTTTCTCTTGTATTTATCATGTGGGTCTTGATGATAGGGATCCTTCCAAGGAGGAACTGCAGAGACATCTTAGAAGCATATGGGCTCACTGAAATAGCCTCCGTGTTTCAAAGGATATGGTAAGAGCATCCTGATCTCCTGACATTGCCTAGAGCACAGGAAGAATTGCAGCAAGTAACCCTGAGAAGACATGGTATCCTATTTATCTCCTCAGTGTTTGTGTGTTTCTGCACCACAGCCTTTACAAAGTTGTGGAGTGGTTATGGACAGTAAAAGGGACATGTATACCAGCAAAATTTGTGCCATTTTATTGTTTATAGTAATGAAATAGTACTCTGATCCATTAGCCACTGTTATATGTATGGGGGTTTTCTTAATCAAAACATTTGTAATTGTGTATTCTTTCTGGCGGAAGACCCTGTTTATAATAGGTTGAGTACATGAGTATCAAGCTGATAGGAAGGAGACATAGGAGGAGAAGCCAACTTTCAGGGACCACAAGAGCAAAATGAGAAGCATATCCAGGCCATGATCTAAGGGTCAGGTTCCCTGAGACATGTAACAGTAGGATGGGAGCTTTGAAGCAAGTGGATTGAACATTATTTCAAACAAACTACATGGGTTTTATTTATACTTCTTAGGAGCCTGACCTTACCCAAACTCAAGTGAGGTGAGGTCAGGCTTTCCAGTTGCAGCTGGACTAGCATTCAGGTAAATTGATTTCTCATCTTTTGTGGGTGTTCACTCCATCATCGCTCAGCTTGTTGCATAGCCACATGATGGTGCTATTGTTCTAATTCCTTTCTATTTAGAAGCACAAGGTTTTGCTTGAGGGTCTTCTGTTTTTACCTGGAATATGGGTTTTCAGGCTCCTGATGCTGTTTCAGGAGCAGGCATAGTATCTCCCAAAGATGGCATGGTCTCTATTTTTAATTCCTCATCCTCTGAGCTGTCAGTTACCACACTAGGTCTATTCATAAATTTACTTCACATGATGAAATATTTCTATGCCACTTTCCCTATCTTTAGTTTCTAACATAATTACACGCACGCACACACATTCTGCTTAAACTGTTTTTCATTACACAAATCTCTTCCATCATCTATTTTAAACTCTCACTAGTTTTGGAGTCAACTTTCACAGACAAATTAAATTTGCTTTCTAAATGCTGTCCATGCTGTGGTGGTCTCCATTTTTAAAATTACTGTATTTTGCATTAAATAAACACAAAATAACATTTTAGTATGCACAAAAGCTTTAGAAAATACAAAATGCAGGCAAGTTTTGATTATAAAAAATGAAACATTAATAGGAAATAATGCTCTATATTATTTAAAATGGTGCTTCAGAACACATGGGAGCATGTTAGAAGCATTTTTTTTTTGAATAATTAAAGCAAATGCATCTTTTTTGAGGCTTGTGTAGTTCATTTGGGGATGGCTCCTGGCTCTTTCTGCATGCCAACATTAAACCAGGTGTACAAGCTTAGAAAAATACGTGACTGGTTTATTGGTTTGAAACATGTGCTGAAGGATTTGTACAAAGATATTAGGAAATATGTATGGAGAAGGCTTCAGGGTATATAATTTCCAGCTGAACTGAGATGGAAATTATATACCCTAATTTATATACCCTTTTTCTCAGATTCTGTCTTTTAAATTTCTTTCCATTCCATTTGGAATGTTAATTTTGGTAAATTTCTGTTTAAAAACTGAAAACAAAATTTTGAGGCATCCCTCTGAATCCCACCAAAAGATCAGAACATAAAGATCTAATGAAACTTTGCCTGTTTCTGGCCCAAATATAATACAAGGCTTCTAAAAAATATTCAAAGTAACTTAAGCAAATGGATTGTCCACAAAATATATATGACAACCCCATGAAAGAACTGTGTGGGTGCTCATAACCATGCAAAGCCTACTGATATTTAAATAATTAGAATCCTGCCTAATATTGCGCATAACTTATGTAAAAGTCCTAGCTTCAGTCAGAGAGCACAAAGCAGTTTGTTAATTCTTTGCTTCTTTACTTTACTTTGTTTCTACTATTTTCCTAGATACAGTATTTAAGGCAGTATCTTGTTGTTGTTGTTGTTGTTTAGTCGTTAAGTCGTGTCCGACTCTTCGTGACCCCATGAACCATATTGCGCCAGGCCTTCCTGTCCTTCACTGCCTCCCTGAGTTTGCTCAGTTTCATGCTCATTGCTTCAGTGATGCTATCTAACCATCTCATCCTCTGCCGTCCTCTTCTCCTTTTGCCTTCAATCTTTCCCAGCATCAGGGTCTTCTCCAAAGAGATCTCTCTTCGCATTAGGTGGCCAAAATATCTGAGCTTGAGCTTCATTATTGATCCTTCCAATGAGCAATCAGGGTTGATTTCCTTTAAGATTGACTGGTTTGACCTCCTAGCAGTCCAGGGAACTCTTAAGAGTCTTCTCCAGCACCACAGTTCAAAGGCATCAATTCTTCGGCGCTCGGCCTTTTTTATGGTCCAGCTCTCACAGCCATACATTACTACTGGAAAAACCATAGCTTTGACTATGCGGATCTTTGTCGGCAAGGTGACGTCTCTGCTTTTTAATATGCTATCTAGGCTTGCCATAGCTTTCCTCCCAAGGAGCAAGCGTCTTTTAATTTCATGGCTGCAGTCTCCGTCTGCGGTGATCTTGGAGCCCAAATAAATGAAGTCTGTTACTGCTTCCATTTCTACCCCTTCTATCTGCCAGGAATTGATGGGTCCAGATGCCATGATCTTAGTTTTTTTAATGTTGAGTTTCAAGCCAGCTTTTGCACTCTCCTCTTTCACCCTCATCAAGAGGCTCTTTAGTTCTTCTTCACTTTCTGCCATTAGGGTGGTATCGTCTGCATATCTGAGGTTGTTGATGATTCTCCCTGCAATCTTAATTCCGGCTTGTGATTCTTCCAGCCTGGCATTTCTCATGATGTACTCTGCATATAGGTTAAATAAGCAGGGTGACAGTATACAGCCTTGTCGTACACCTTTCCCTATTTTGAACCAATCGGTTGTTCCATGACCGGTTCTAACTGTTGCTTCTTGGCCCGCATACAGATTTCTCAGGAGACAGGTAAGGTGGTCTGGTATTCCCATCTCTTTAAGAATTAAGGCAGTATCTTAGGCTTATTTAAAATTATAAGTAATATATTTCATTCATTTCCAAATTTAAGTTTTTTTTTTTTAACTAAAACAAAACAGCAGCAAAAGTCTTAACAGAGATATCCTAAATTGCATTAGCTGAAATACAGGTTGAGTTCACACAACTGACTAATGATTTCATTAGTTCATTGAATAAATTGGAACTGACTGTGCTCAAAAACTGTGCTAAGCTATAAACCATGGTTTATAAAACACTGGGTTGGGTACACACAAATCCTAAACCAAACCCAAACAAATTACGCTACAGTTTATCACACTGTGGCAGTCCCAGCCAGAGACACAAATGCTACATTATTTTGAGTCTGCTGGCTTAAAAAAAATCTCCAATATAACGTTTTAATGTCATTGTCCACTTTGCAGCTGGTGAGACAGCTAGATAAGTCAGTCTTCATCCACAAGCCAATTATATTGTGTACAAATAATATAAACAGATTTTAAACATTTCTCCTCAGAACTGAGTCCCAGTGAGATTCATGTAATTGACTTCTTACTTGCAGGATTAAATACATCAAACAAATGATGGCTTTTATATGTGAAAGAAGACCACAGAACAACAAATACAGGGAGGTTTTTGCACCTCCTGGCATCATTATTAAAAAAAAGCAATTGGATGGGTTAACTAAGTTGGTAAACTTGGTTCCCTTTGAAAGTATGTCATGTTGAACTTTTCACTTTGATTTCAGTGGGATCTAAATTGAAGTAATTTACAATCCATTCAGCATGGTCAAAGTAATTCTACAAGGAAGCTTTGTATCATTTCAGAATCAGCCCTTGACCTCTCTGATCTTACAATGAAGGCTTTATTTACTTCTGGTTCTGCACTAACTTATTCAAAATTTGAGCAAAGCTGGCTTTTCCCTTTTTAGATTGCTGCGGCTTTTCAATGCCAGTAGTGACAATTCCTTCACCCTGCCTCCCAGATGCTAGATTAAGGGCAATTATTGCTTCTTCCTCCAAATAATATCATCCTGTTCCTGGTGCCAGTCTGTAGCATTTTTTTTAGAAAGTATCTCTTCTCTTGCCTCTAGCCACCATATCATCACAGAATCATGATTACAGCTAGAGTAACATGCCTACTTGCAAAATTGCCAACATGCTATCATTTCACCTGAACAGTCTACAAAGACCTTTTAAATTAGGCAGAATTGTGCCTTGCATCCAGGTTACCTTCCTAGTATCAGCTCTCCTTTTTTTTTTTTTGGCAAATGGCCAGAGAGATGCACACAATTTCTACTGAAACCGTGGTGGGAGGGGATAAAGAAGTAACAACCATGTGACTGAAGCCCCACCCCTTTTTATGTGTGTTGATTGAAGCCCTGACCCTTTTTGCATGTAATCATGTGCACTATTTTGATTTATTTTACACCTTCCTCTGCAGACACCCTCAGGGGCAGAGGTTACTAGCAATTAAAAAAAAAATTATGTAAAATAGGATTGAGGGGATTCTTGTTACTACTGGTCAGATGGAGAGAACACTGATTCATGATGTTCTCAGTAGGGTCTCTGTGTTGAGGTCAGCAGAAGGGAAGAAGATTAAAGGCTGCTTTCAGATTACTTTGTGAGGAATTGGGGTGTAGGTTCAGTGGTGGTGTGGCAATGCCTTCAGTCTTAATTGGGATGTGAGATATTCAAGATAAGCTTTTTAATCCTTCAGGAGTTTTCCCTTAGGCTTTAAAAAAAAACATACCTAAACTCTTGACATAGCTATCAATAAATGGTGTAATTTACTCTTGAATTCAGCTTTAGTCGCATTTATGAGATTATTCTGAAATAGGCCAGTGCCTAAAAGAAATATAAAATAGAAGGGGCATATTCACTCACGTTATTTCATTTTTATTTCTCAGTTTCAGGAGCATGAACACACAGTGATTTCTGCAAGTATGAATAGGATATTTTGTGTAGGCTAGTCCTCAAAACGATGTCCCATTGCATACAGCGAGACATTACTAGCAACTTGCTGTCTGAGAACACTGCGTTCATCAGTTATTCTATAACAAATTGACACAAATAACAGATGGACTGTCTGCAATTATGTAACTTGTAGATAAAGTGACATTCATAGCAGCTTAGTAAACTGTTCAAATTCTGTTGGGTCATATTCACAATTAATAAAATGATCTGGCAAATAGAGAATGCTAGCAAATGTCTACAAGTGAAGCATTTAAGGATTTCCCAAATATTTATCATTTAAGAGACCCATTTCTAAAACAACAGAATACAATAGGTTCTTTGTCTAAATTGAACTTGTACAGACAGAAAATAATGTTTGCTTGGGATGGGAACGCTGACAGACAATTTTGGAAATCATTCAGGCTATAAAGAGTTAGCAGGACATTCCCATTTTTGATGGATAATTCCACGAAAACTGAGCTTCTAGACTGCAATTTTTTGAATACCAGCGTTTAAATCACTGCTTGAGATCTGCAGATATTACAAGCCTGTAATAATAGCACCCATCTGTTGCACTGGTTTGGATCAGTGCAATGATCTGGATTATTTTAATAATTTAGAATTTTTCTGGAGAGGGGAACAATCCTGCAATGCTATTTGTGTAGGTAACTCATGCTACTGGGGCATCCTGCCCATTTTTCTTGTGCTTTCTTTTGAATGCTTTATCTATCTGTCTGTCTGTCTGTCTGTCTGTCTTATATCTTATGCATGATAATCCTAGGTGGCTCACAACAATCTTCCATAAAAACAAAATAAATATAACCCACAAAACTCTACAACAATGTTGTAGATCTCATCAGTGCACCACAACTTCCTACTGACTCTACATTTACATTCACATTTGCTGGGCTCACTTCCATCCAAGCCCAATGCCTGGGATGAAGAGCCAGGTCTTCACAGCCCTCTGTAAGCTAATAGGATGGGGGCCCTCTGACTCAGGGTGGAGGCTGTTCCAAAGAGCTGGGGCAGCCACAGAGAAGACCGTCTCTGAGGTCCCACCAGATGGCAACATTTAAGGGAAGGGCCTTGGAGCATGCTCACTCTATCTGACTTGGGGGGATGGGCAGATACCCTCAGGGAGAGGTGGTCCCACAAATAACCTGGCCCCATGCCATTTAAAGGTGATTATCAGCATCTTGAATTGCATCCAGAAATCAGTTACAGTATTCTGTAAGTAGTAGCAATTCTTACTGTTTCAAAGTCATAGTTTTCTGCAATATTTCTTTTAATTAATTTAAATGAACTTTTAATTCATGAGTTCATGAAGCTCACTCCTATTCACCAAGCCTAATTATTAAGCCACAGAATAAGTGTATGTGATTGCTTACTAAATATCATTTGCTCCGATGACTTTATGTGGAATCAATTCCTACCATATGCAACCAAGAATTTTGCATTTTTATAACTGGAGCTAAGAAGAGGTAGCCTCCACCTTTCACACCTTATTTTTGTATATAATGTATTCAGCATTCATTATTTAAACACAGATTACATTACAAGTTGTTATGATATTAGGAGTCAACATGACCGTGAATGGGTGCATGGAGAGAGTCAATTCTGGGGAATTCTAGCAAATAACTGGAACCTAGAACAGCATCCATTCTGAAAACGAATAGTTGAGCAGAGATAGATAACACATGTTTGTTCCATATTTCAATCTCATGTGTTATTATTGTATAAACTGTTTGTAAAGACAGCACCTAGCCAACCATGGTTGATCTTCAAACACTGGACAGGATTGGATCTAGTTAGTATTTGAATGGGAAACCACCTCAGGGGAGATAAAAAAAGTCAAGATGGTGGCCCAAGCCATGGATCAAAGCTTCTCTCTTTATATGCAGATGCCATCTTTACCTGTTTACATTCCCCCATAACTGCTGGCAAATTCCCCTGCTAGAAAACAACATGGATGCATCAGTGTAATCACATGTAGTAGAGTTTGACTCGAGGGAGATTTTACATTATATAGCAAGGGCTACAGGAAAGAAAGAGATATTTTATGTCCTATTTATGCACTATTTTTTTGTATTATTTGTATAGTACAATCTTAAATCATGAATTTACAGAACATTAGTTTCCGTCAATGTTTTGTATTACATGCGCGCGCGCACACACACACACACACACATATCAATCTCTTCCTTTATTTTTCACTCAGTTTTGAATTATCTAAAAGTTAAAAGTCTGTTATTCTAAAAAAAAAATCTTATAGTTAAACTTTTAAATATAAGAACAGCAGCCAAGTTTTCTGAAAAGCATTCTCATTATCCACACCCAGAAGACACTGATCCTCTGAAATAGCCATAGCAATCTTTATTTATTTTGAAGCCTGGCAGAGGAGGAGTGTCCATATTTTAATTCCTCAGATTTTAGTCCAAGAAGCTGTCTTGACAAATCATATTTTACAAATTAAAAAAAATAGCTTCTACGAATATGCATAATATTACATATTATAGCATACCCTTCAATTTGCCTTTCCCCCTTAAACTAAAGCATTCCAACATTGTAAGAAGCCAGGCTTTTCTCCTGACATCCTATCCATTCTATGTGGATTATGTTATCTATTAAATGATATGCTTATTAATAGTGGAATGTGATTTTTTTTCCATCTTGAAAATCCAGTGGAAAAAAACTTTCATGAATTCTAGAATGTTTTTTATATAATCTCCTATATAATATTCCATTTGATAACTGTTCTTTAAGTTTATGTTAAGAATTTAAGTTCAAGAATACCTGAATACCCATTTCTAGTAACATTTATTGCCAAAAAGCTTTACAGCAGCATCTGTGTTCAGCAAGTAAGTAGGATAACAGAAGCCACATTTGGGCTGATTCCAATTATGATTTTATTCTTTAATGATTCCACCTCATTCATAGAATATTATAGTGATGCTATCTTTTATTTGCTTCTATTTTTCATGTTATTTTTTTCCTATAAGTAAAGCAAAGCAAAACAGAACCTGCTAAGGATGAAAAGAGAGAATAGCTGCACAATTTCTAATAGTCTTAGAGCATCCAAAGTTACAGAAAATATTGTATTCTTGAGATGATGAATTAAGGGGAGTTCCTGGCATTTGGGTGTATATAAGCCTTGCTCTGAATTAGAATTTTTGGAGAAAGATAAGCCATATCCCACAACTTGATGCTTTGCTGCAAGGAACTGAAGTCTTCAAGGATAGAGGAATACAATTCATAGCAAAATGTATTTATAAAGCTGGCTACAGGTAAGGAATAGGAAACTAAAATAGCTGAACTTTAAGTAATTGACCTATAGTGGCCTGGGAATGAATCCCACCCTTGTGCTGCGACCCTTTCCATACAGTGTATTAGTTATATAAATGATTAAGCAGCCAAGAATTGTGGCAGTTTGAAACAGAGAAGGGAAGCACATGCCTGCTGAGGACAAGTTCCTGTTACACTTTGGCAACTGAGTTGATACTGCACCCATTGGAACACACATATTCATAAATTCATGGCAGTATGCATTAAGTTACATACTATGTTTACCAGTAACATGTTGCCAAAGATCACTTCTTACTACTGAAAACCATGAACAGCAAATTACCACACAATGTTTTTCAACCACTGTACTCTATGGATTTGGATAAAGCAGTCAGAGCAGTATCTTACTACATGTCTGAATGCTCACCCATTTCTAGAATGCAGTGTGATTTCACACTGTTGTGCTCTTGATTTGGGCACAGCATATGGTACATTGAAGACTAATGGATAAGTAGGTTCATAGATCTATTTACCTACCAACCTATCTATACAGATATCTGTTCCTAACCATGGTGACACCAAAAGGTGCATCATAACATTATGATGCAAGTTCAATCCCTTTCTACTAATGTCACACACAAGTCTATAAGGGGTGGAGTTTGTGACACAATATACCGTTTTTCCCTTAACGTTGTTCCTCCTCCAGATGCCTATGATACACCAAGATACATTTAACATCTTCTAAGTGCTAAGTATTCCAGAATCCATACAGAAATATCATGATTGGAAACAGTGTCTGTTCCTAGTAAACTATCCTGGCCTATGTCCACTCAAAGACCTTTTCAGATATAGAAGGAAACAGGAAGCATTAAACAATAGTTCTGAATGGAGACTTGAAACTGATTCTCCCTGATAGGCTATCCATTAAACCACAAAGGTAGGTGCTTTTGATACCATCTACCCTAGTCTAGATCAGGGATGGCCAATTGGCAGCCCCAAAGCTAGATACTATGCAAAACAATTTTATTTGACACTGAGAGTCACCACAAACTGGACACAAGTTGCTTACGAGGAAAAAAAAATAACATAGGAAATGGAGGTAGTCCACATCTTCACTTTGTATTTTATATGAGATTTCACAGCTATGCCTGAGCAAATGTGCTCTGCATTTGCGCAGTCTTTGCACTCATTTTTGTGGGTAAGGACTGGCTATCCAAGAGGAGGTCAATAAGTGGATGTTGGCCATCTCCTGTCCTAAAGAATTTTAGTATTACTGTGTAAATACTGCAATTCATTCTCGAATAAAAATGGAGAATTGTTTGTTATAGCCTTGTGCCCTTTAATAAACCCTAAGAGGAAAACAATCAAACCCACAAAAAGGACATTTGGGGCTATGAGCACGTGGAAACTGGCTGTGCTACACTAATTCTGAATGCAGTTGAATGCATATAATTCAGACAGACATTTTAATAGTCATTTTGTTCTTGTTCTTATCACCTCATCATGACTGATTATGGTTTCTATCTTCAGCTCTTGAATTTTTGCCAGTATTCTATGATATTTGCTTCTCAGAGCTACCTCTGGAGCCTGTAATGCTGTTAACATATCAGCAAATCTAGTACAGTAGCTACTTTATTTAAACACAAATATTTCTGCTTTTCTGGGGTCAGGGGGAGGGAATTAAACAATAGCCAGCAGCAATAGTTGCTGGACTGCTTAATTCTGAATGTGCTTGCTAGAACTCACAGTAAATCACCTAAAGAATGTTTGAAACATTAGAACAGAAAATTCTAATGTTTTAGATTATGTACTATGAATTATACATAAAATACCACAGTAGTAAATGCAGCTTTTAATACATTAAATGTACAGTGTTGCTTGAAAAAGAAAATCTGCTCCTTGGACTTGCATCTAATGTGTCCTACTTCAGAGGATAGTCTGTTAGAAAGGCTATTGAATCCATGTTTGGTTTAAGGATAAGTAATCTTAAATTAGTCAACCCCTAAAAATATAGATCACCTGAAAGTAATTTTCTCCATTCTTCTGAGGTGTATTTCAATTTACATTGTAGTAAATATTTTAAAATTCTCATCTTAACATAGAAATCAGTATATGGAATTTTACATAAATCTGAGTTCTGCATTATTCTAATTAACCCAGAATCAAAATGCAGTTGTGTTTCAGGAAAGAAAAAATGTGACTGTGACATAGAATCCTCCTCACCCCAAGTTCTCATGGTGTTTTAAAGTGAAAATGTACAGAATAGAGCAAATATATTTATCTACTTAAAATGGGGACAGAAAGTTTTGTTGCAAATCTTGTTGAAAGTTTTGATGCCATCACTGGCCAGATTTGTTTGGCAAATTACAGTATAAGAAATGAGGAGAACCATCATTTTGATTTTGGCTTCAGGAGGTCATACAGACCAATTGGGCAACTGCTTGATAAAAGCAGTAGGGACAGGGAATATTAATTACCAGACATCTGTTGGAAGACAAGATCAGCCAACCATAGTCCTTCAAGGAAATTCTTGAACTGTCAGAAGATGAAGGAAGACAACTTGATATAAATCAATGGGGAAGAAATTGTTGAAGTTGAAGTGGAAAGAACATTAGGAGAAAGTGATATTAAGGGTACTGTAATGAAAGATTTTACTAACCTTAGAGCAATAAGAAATCGGACTCATTGCAAGACAAGATAATGGGAAAGGAACTAAGATAGCACTCCCAAAAATGAAAACGCTAAAAGCACATTTACAAACAAGTTCATTGAGAAAAAAGTGAAGACAGTAGAAGAAGCTAACTGCACAAAAGCAAATGCAAATTTCTTCATATAGGAAACAAACATTAAAAAATCAAATGCACAGGTATAGTATGGGGAAATACCTGTCTTGATAGTAATACTCATGAAAAATTTTTTTGGAAGAAACTGAAAATGGATCATCTGTGTAATGTGGCTAAAGAAAAGGCAAATAATATTTTAGGCGGCACTAATAGAAGTATCATTTCTAAAGCATTCAATTTTATTCTGTATTGGTCAGACCACCTTGAGTATTATGTTCAGTTGTGAGCACCATACTTTAAGAAGTATGATGCTCAGACAAACCAGAGCAGGTTCAGTGAAGAGCAATGAGGATGATCATGGAATTAAAAACTAAGCCATATAAAAAAGCATTCAAATAATTGAGAAGATTTATTCTTGAGAAGAGAAGTTTGTGGGGATATGTTATCATAAAGAATGCCTCAGCAGATCTGTCCTCTATCACCACATAGTACAGGGATACAAATTAATGGATTTAAATCCCAGATGGCTAAATTCTGACTGAATGTTGGAAAAAACTTCTTAATGGGGAGATCAGTTTGCCGGTGGCATCAATTACTCAGAGAGATGATGGGTCTCTTTCATTGGATGTGTTCAAGCAGAGATTCAGCAGCCATCTCTTGGGGATGCTCAGCATAGGGAGGCTGGGCATGATGTTCATGTGTGTAGCTCTATCCCACTTTATGTGGGTTCTTGTTCAGACATAACTCCTGAATACAACTAAGACGAATATTGAGTGACTGGCTCTTTTAAACATCTACAGATAAGACAAAGAAGTAGGAAATATCTGGGAGATGGTGAACAGCGCTAAAGAAGTAAACAAGTGCCCAGTTTACTCCCAGCAACACCCCAATGTAGATTAACAACATGATAACCAGTTGGCAAGGTACAAGTAACAGAAAAGGGAAAAGTCTGATGAAGCTTGGAAATGGGGGGGGGGGGGGCTCAAACTTCTGTTAGCAGGAGATGAAGAAGTTGTGGTCCAGATGTTTGAAAGGCACTCTATATATAGTTCTAATTCCAGATGAAATCTATGCCAAATATTTTGCTGCAAGGAGGCTTTTAGTGAATGAAACTTAACAAGTACAGTAAATAATTAAATCCTGAAATTAAACACTAAATGAAATATGGACAATATTGGGGTAATGATCAATAATAGAGTGTGTGTGCATATCTAAATCTAAATCTATACATCTAAATCTAAATCAATGTATATATTATTTATATATATAAAATTTATAATTGCAACAAATATACAAAGCTCTGCACAGACACAAACTTGCTAACTGTTATATAAAGTAGTTTTTGATCAGTTACTATTAATATCTACAAAGTATACCAATGGCAATGGGAAAGTTTCAAGCTGAACTGAGGACTTCCAGATGCATATTTACTTGGGCACCAGTAAGTTATTTTTACCTACTATTTAAAATATGCAAGGATTCTGTACGTATATCTACTGTAAACAACAACAAAAGATACATATAATTAAAAATAAAATGTTAAATGTTAAATCTTTTTATTACTTTTTTGCTTAGTATAATAATTTTCCATTTTCAACTGACAACCCTAATTTATATTCATATAAAACAAGAGACTTTAGCATACATGCATGCAATGGAAATATGCAACAAATACCACTGTGTTGGATTTTACTTAGAAATCTCTGTGGGCTAATGCACTTATGATTTGTGGTTTTGATGATTAGAAAAAAAAAAGGATGATAGAAAAAAGTAAGCTTTTTTGTAATCATAGAGTAAGAGATAACTTTGTAATTTACTTATATTTGCTGCAAAGGAAATGGGAAGTTTCTTTCTATTTATCTTTTCTTTCTGCACTTTTGTCTTGGTTCTTTTCTTCCTCTTTTTTTTTCTTTTTCTTAATTCTATATGAGTTTGTGTTAGTTTTTATGTTGTCTTCAAAACTTTAAAATCTATCTATCTATCTATCTATCTATCTATCTATCTATCTATCTATCTATCTATCTATCTATCTATCTACCTAACACATTGCTTAATCTTGTTTTTCTATAGCTGTATATTTGTCAGTGTACATTCTTTTCTTGAATGTTAGGAGACAATAATGAGGAAAAAATGTGGCATTTGTTCTATGTAATCTTAATACAAACTTGGAGATGAGAAAAGAGAAATAAAAATAAATTGACTTGTTGAAATATGAACATACAGTACACTGGCCTATCTCTGTTTTCCACTAAAGTCACTGATTAAACTTCCAAGAATTTCATTATGAGTGAGTCAGGAAAGGACTGAACAACCTACTCAAATGACTTAAATGCTTGTTGGATGTATAAGGGGCATTTAGAAAGATACTTAATAAAGGAATTATATCAGTTAAAATCAAGTGGAACTAAACTGCACGGTTAACCAATATTTAATGACTCAATCATAATATAGATGTAGACTGGTTTTATAGCCAATTCTTTGTTTTCTCAGAGAATTCTAGCAATTGCAGTTCAAGGAAAGAGCAGATACCGTATCTAGGGATCTTGATAAAACTGTTCTCATTATCTCTATGAACTATAAATTCTTGGATTCTTATAAGTAGTCATGACATTTAATGTGACATAGCACCTTTGTCTTGTTATGACAAATAAAGAATGCTACTTTAACTGTCGTAGCTTGGAAGGGCCTTTTTTTCAAGTTAGACCAGACATCTTATAAGGCAATTGGGTACTATCACATGATTTTGCACAGCATAGTTTTAAAGACTGCCAACTGAAATCTATGAAATTTCAGCACTCTCACTCCAAGATTGTATGTGTTGAAACCTGAAATACTGAATACTGAAAACTTAAGGATTTTGCAATTACAAAAATTTTGTCAAAATGTTCTGTGGATTCTGCAAATGTCACCTCCCTGATACCTGGTATTATGGCATTGCCAATACCACTGTTACAATGTAAATATAAAAGTAAAGCATCCTTTGAGTTGAGCTCAGCTCCTTGGGGTTTCATGGACACTTCCATGTAGCCTTCCTGATAAGGAAATAATTTGCTACTGCCTTCTTCCAGAATAGTTTTTGACTCCCCAGTCCACAAATCATTTTATAAAATTTCAAAATTTTATGGTTGAATATTTTTTTTAAAAACTCCCTATATAGTCCAGCAGTATGTCAGTTACCAAGAATGGTTGTGCTTCCATTTCAATTGATGGATTCAAGCAGAGGCTAGGTAGCACTGAACTGGCTAACTAGACCCAACTTCATGATCTACATGGCATCTTCTAACACTATGATTCTACAACATGAGTACAAACTGGACACTGCAATTAAAAAATACAGTTTCAAAATGCTATTTGTTTTGAACTGCAGTTCTTTTAGTTTAATTGCTTATTTTTTGCATGTTCATATTTCTCAGTTCTTTGGCATATGTCTTCTCAGTTCTGTAGTGGCTCTGTTCTTGGGTTGTGCAGTACTATGACAACTATGCCAATAAGAGTATGAAGTGCTCTCCTTTGGATGTTCCTGCTCTTTATAAAAGGATCTCTCCTAATCTCCTCAACCGTATAGAACTCTAGCTCAAAAGTATAGAGTATCCTAATTAAACATGAGATATATACAGTGTACAGTGTGCCTTTAGATTTCATGTTAAAGACCGGCATGAACATCCTATATAGCAATATTTCACAACCTCAGCAACTTTAAGATGTGTGGACTTCACCTCCCAGAATTCCCCAGCCGGCATGAAGTCCACACATCTTAAAGTTGCTGAGGTTGAGAAACACTGCTCTATAGCCATAAAGAAACAATTTTAGACAGCCTTTCCTCTTAGTGCCATCGTTGCAGTTCTAATGTAATTTGACTATATGAGCAGTGTGTGAAAAATGACATTTCTAGAATTTATCTCAATAACTAAAATCCTTTGCACTTCCACGTCCTTTTTGTTAAAACTGCAATAAGTCATCAAAATTAAAAAAAAAAAAAAAATCTCCGCATCACACTCCACGCATTAGGGGGAAAATCATTCAGAAGGCTGTAGACTACCTGTTGTAGACTTCAGCTGCAATTAACACTGTACTTTGACATTCTTCTTCACTTGCTCTCACTACCGTCCATTATTTATAAACTGGTCCTAAAGGAGCCCTCCCCCCACCGAGTTTTAGTGCTGTGCCATTTATTGCTCTATGAAATCCCATGGATGTGAGGTCACCTCAGTTGGTTTGGCAAGGCTGAGCTCTTTTGCTGAGAAAGCTCATCCAGCTTGGATCTAGACCAGACTGGGAACCTGGAGCTGACAATAGTTTTGCAGATGTGCATGACAACAACCCTGGGAGTTTTTAAAAATAACCAGCTTTCTTTTGGAAGCAGGAAAGAAAAAACAGGAGCATTTTAATTGTTGAATAACCAACTGGGCTTTGCCCCATTCAATTCTTCCTCTTCATGGAGCAGAATAGATTTCTCATTAGTTTAAGTTTCATTGGATGCACATCTGAGCAGATATCAACATTTGACATCCAGGTGAGGCCTGCTATTGTTGCCTGCCCTATCTTCCCTTTCTAACGGCCATTTAAATTTTTCGCAGTGCCATTGGTGCATGTAAGATACTAAAGTGGCAAAACCATCTATGGTATTCAGAGTCCTATTGCCCTTCATTAACAAGAAGGAGGCACTCCTGGCAAAAGCCAACTCTGAACCTCATAAGTATTAGCTATATTCCTAAAGTGTGGTTCTTGTTCCTGAACTGTTTGCATACATTGTAAATAAATACTCCCTTCCTTCCTTCCTTCCTTCCTTCCTTCCTTCCTTCCTTCCTTCCTTCCTTCCTTCCTTCCTTCCTTCCTTCCTTCCTTCCTTCCTTCCGAATTATGTAAATGATTTCATGGAATGCTAAGTCCAACTATGGTCAGTTATGGCAAGTAATGGTCAAGACTTGGAGGGCAGGTCTAGGAAGGTACATTCCTATTTATACATGTTTTGTTTAAGTTTTTTTTCCTATAATTTTGCTTATATAGTATTCTTTGAGTGGTATTTATTATTCCTCAGCAAGCCTGAATGTGTATTTTCTCTTTTCATCTATGATAAAGGGAAATATATGTTACAGTGCTAAATTAAGAGTGATACAACAAAACCACTATAGTGATGATGTGGAAAGGTTTTCTCTGACTCATCTAATATTTGTCAATCTAAAAGATGTCTGAATCCTCATTGTGTTTATCAACAGAAAAAGGTGATATCAAGAATGGGAGTGTACCTCTCCATTTGGATTCCCATGTATATAGTCTGGAATACCCATTTGTAGCAATGTTATAATCTTTTGGAGATTAAATGATGCAACCTCCCCCAGGACACATGCAGTGAATTTATCTTCCAGCATTTAATGTTTTGAATCCCAAAACATGTTTTGAAAAAAGTTTTTTAAATTTAACATCCAGAAAATAAAAAGAATAAAAGATTCCATAGAGGTAATACATTTTTGCTTCTGGTGGTGATCTGAATTGCAGCTCTGGAATTGAGAGAAAGTGTCCCCCTTTCGTCCCTCCTTGCTTCTTTAGGCCACCATCCAAAGCTGTCAAGGAAACAAGACTTCTCATCAGAGTGTTCCCCAGGTGCCTGTTTCTAGTGGAACTCTTCAAAAAATCCAGAGCCAAAGAAGAGTTCGATTAAATAGGTGACTTGGAGGTCTTTTAAATGAGTGACCTGGAGGCTCATTCCTGTTCTTTAGACTTTGGAATCTGACATTCATTTTAGTCACAAAGCATCTCTGAGACCACTTGTTTCTGTCTGACCTTCACATCGAAGTTGCATTTTTCTCCCTACATGTCAATATAGACTTACTTAGTTGGCTCCCTTTGCACTTGGAAGTGCTTTACAGAAAATAAATTCAATACCATTTTAACACTTGGCTTCCATTTGAATACTTACCCTCTGATGCCTTGTGGAAAACTTTGAAAACACCCTAGCTAAAGAAAAAGAGCTGTGAACAAAACATAGCCCTTCAGCATTTATTTGGCTACATGCATACTTTCCACGATGGAAAAAATAAAGGCAGGATATAAAAATATGATAAATAACTGAACAATGGGCACCTAACCTCTGACATTGGAAATTAGTCCTAGAACAAAGGTCTACATAGGTAATTTCAGGTTTCAGTTTTTTAGTATCACTGAAGTAAGTTATTTGTGATATAATACCTCCACCATATATGACAATTACAACATAAAAGCAGAGAGGGAAGATCCGAATTTTGTTTCAAATATCTTCCATCCCAACTTTTGGGGAGAGAAGATAGGAAAAGCAAGAGGTACAATGAAGGAACAGATGCAGGCACCTATCTTAGACTTAGTTGTGGTTGGGGATGAAGACTGTATAAAAGAAAGTCATGATAGCCTTAAAGTGTATTGCAACTGGACCAAAATGGAGCTGCCTGATTCTGATGGTCCAGTCCTGGTTTAACAGAATTATGACCATCTTGCAGGAGTTGTATTGGTTATCAGTAGGTTTCTGGGTATAATTCCAAGAGCTAGTTATTTTCCATACATCTTTCATGCTCAAATCATTGATTTTTATAGGACCACACCTCTGATTAGAATCTTCCCAACCTGGGCCTGCTATGTGGGAAGCTTTACTGGAGATTTCCACTTTCTAGATCACTGTTTCTCAACCTTGGCAACTTTAAGACATGGGTAATTCTGGGAGTTGAAGTTCACACGTCTTAAAGTTGCCAAGGTTGAGAAATACTGCCTTAGATGGTCTGGACCATAATAGCACAGAAGCAAGTTTTTTCTGTGGTTGCTCCAATCTTTTGGACTTCTCTACCCCCCTGAGATTACAATGGTTCCCTCTTTAGTGGTGTTCCAGGAGCAGGTGAAGACCATCCTCTTTCACTGAGCCTTTGGAGAGTAGGTTGAAAGGAATTGTAGCCTAAACAAACTGCCTAAATATGATTTCTGCATTGTAGGGGACTGCATCTTTCTCAGGTTAATTGTTCAATTTTCTCTGGCAAGGAAGGTAACAGGACCCTATGGAAATGTCTCACTTAAAGTTTGGCTTGTTCACTGCATTTTGATCCCTTGGCTCATTCAGTAGAAAACAAACAATTCCTATGGGGAAACTTCCTATTTGAAAAGAGATCTTTTTACAGCTCCAGGTGTACACAGACTTTGCAGGAAGCAAATGATAGCAACTGCTGAAGAAAGATGCTCAGATTGACTGTCTGTCCCTCAAAAGAAGAAAAACAATGTCAACAGCATTATTTATTTAAGGATAGGAGAAAAATTCATTTATCTCATGCCATTATATGAATAACTTTATTAAATAACTTTTATTAAATTGTAGGCCAGGTATTTAATTATGAAGACAGATTTGGAAAGTTTTATACCAATATTTTCCCTTCCATTTGTGGAGGTTATGGAGAGAATATGGCCAGTTTTTATTTTTCACAGTGTGTATAAGCAGCAATTTTACCCTAATATGCCTGTTTTGTTTTTAATATACAGTATAGGGTTTGGTTATTACTTACAGTATGTTGTTAGCAACTTGAAGAGGCTTTAGCTTAATAAAATAAGGCAATGTCTAAGATCATTTTTAAAAGCTACATTAAAAAAATCCTTAAAGACCAACAAAAGTAAACACTAGATAGCAGAAGGCTAGATATAAATTCCTATTTACAAAAGAACATTGAGAAACAAAATGTGCTACAGATCAGGTCAAAGATGCCAAGAAGACTGACTTTGGAATAGAACACCAGACAGTTAACCATCTAGCTACAACCCGGGTACTGCTTTGAAGAAGGGATCTTATGCTCTTGAATTCTGATGTGGTTGCTAAGAGGAGCTCATGATCTTCTGTATGCATGGCTGTAAATAAAGCAAACATCACAAAAAGATTCTTGCATCCAAAGAAAAGGTAGTCCCATGTCTGGAACTTCTTTCAGTCTTAGAAAATGGGGCAAGGGTGTAGCTGTAGTTTCCTTAGAAATTCTGGGTAATTGCGGTCTGGAACAATATTCTGCAAGGTCATTGGGCACTTAGATCAAAGCTGAGGTTTTTCAAAATGGAAGAATAAAAGTAATAGGCATATTCAATTTAACACAAATATGTCACAGCGGCAGTTCTCTTTGCCTCAAAGTTTTCCTTTGCCCGGAAGATATAATGAACATCGGAAAAGCCCTGCCAGATCAAGTCCATGATTTAGAGTGTAGTATACAACTATTGATACTAATAGCTATTAGATGCCCCTGTTCCCTATGAATTTATCTAGCTGCTTTTTAAAATCATCCAATTTGGTGGCTGTCACCATGTCAGATGGCAACAAAATCCATAGTTTAACTAGGCATCTTGTAAAGAAAGGCATCCTTTTACTAGTCTCAAATCTCTCTCCCTTTCATCTCAGTGGATAAACCTGACTTCTAATATTTTGATAAGTTTTATACCATGTATATAATTTTATATGTCTCTATCACTAGCTGCCACCCAGAGCTAAACCCCTTGCTGGCTGTAGTCTTTCCTTTCAGGAAGCTGCTCTTTCCCCCAAATAATTTTGCTTGGTTTTTTTTTCCTTCATGCATTCAAGCTGCACAATACCCTTTTTTTAAAAAGCATGATGGTTAGAACTCTATACAATGTCCCAGAGGTGGAATTAATACACAGGACTGACATGGAAAAAAAGGAAGTATAAATGGCCAGTACTGGCAATTTGGAACTTGGCCTCCTATTCACACAAAGCTTTCATCTTCTACAGCTTCGGTTCACTGGTGATTTTCAGCAAATAAATATTAATGGGATGTCATGTGACACTCTCTCTCACACATAGCTATTTAATACATACATGTGAAAAAGGCATGTCCAGGAACTTTTTCAGGAGCACCTGGTCTTCAGGAAGTTATGAATGTGATGGGTACGTCAATATAAAATTTCACACAAGTTTGAATGGAAATGTGTATGTGTAATACAAAGCTACACTATGGGCAACATCCTGAAGGATATGCTATTTTCTCTCCCACCAGGCTCTGGCAGTACGTGGTGGTGATTATCCGACTGCTTCCAGATTTTTGGAGTGTAATAGCAGCCTTTCAAAGAATGTGCTGCTTTAGTTGAGTACACACCCCTACAACTAACATTTCTTTCTCATTTCCTAAAGCTACCCTAAAGAATTTCAGATGGGAACAGAGCAAGCAGGATGTCCTAAAATGACTCCTCCCCCACTTTGCTTTGGATTCATTTTAAGAAAAGTAGCTCTTTTACTGGTTACTGGGACACTTAACCCCAACGCCTTTGCTGCTTTTGTAAATGTAAAGCTCAAGAGCAAATCAAACTGCTGCTCCCATTGGGGAACAGAATTATTCTGGATGGATTTCAGTTCTTAAATCTGTGCAAGTTAACTTTAAAAAAAAAACTCTGATAACAGCTCTTGCAGTTCTTTTGACAAAATTTGAAGGATGCTTGATGACTTGTTCTTGAGGCATGACATAATAATCACACAATTGTGTGGCAGAATATGTTAAAACTCATAGGCCCTTAGTACATATTTTGAACCCAAAATAATCAAAGAGGTGGTGAACGGTAATCCCAGTTTTGTGCATCTTTATTTTGTCTAACTAGTTCAAATGTCTGAAAAGCTATCATGACTTGAGCATGAATTAAATACACACAACTCAGTCTAGGTTTCAGGTTAATCCATTTAAATTAACTTATCCTGTGATTCTTACTATATTTGCTTGTCAGTAACAATAGCATTCTTAACTTTATATTAGATTAACTATGGAAGCTTTATAAGAAGAATCTTTCTAGATCAGATCTAATTAGGATGCTGATTTTCACAGTGACCGACAAGATCCCTCCTGTCGGTCATTGTTGTTCTCCAACAACTGGCATAAAGTAGGGTTGTGCTTCAGAAATGATTTGGATGAAATATATCAGAAGTAGGGCAAGCAAAGTACCTCATTAAAATACATATTTTTTTTCAGACTGCAGAGGAAGACTGAACAAAGATGCAGCTGCTTTAAGAATCTTTTTAATGATACAGATGCTTGAAAGAGTTAATTTGTTAAAGCAGATACATGTTTTCAGGTTTATGCAAAAGTCTGAAAAAGACTCCTCTGCTTTAATAATTAGCAGAGAGATGCTTCATATGAGTTTCAAAGTACTTGTTTCAAATCCTGTTCAAATCATGTACACCTCTAGTATATAGAAACCTACCATTTTTGAAACTTGATATTGGACCCAAACAATAGCATCATATTCCATGAATTGCTTCAATATCCAGCACCACATTAACTGCATGGCAATGGATTCTATAAATTAATTTTAATAGGTATATTTCCACACTTTTTTTCATGCTACCCAATACCTGGTTTAATAATATTACTTATGAAACAAGATCTTGAAATAGTAGTTGACTGAAGATTTAATATGAGTCATCAATGTGTCATGGTTGCAAAAAAGGCAAATGCAATTTTAGCCTGCATCAAAAGAAGTATGGTTTCCAAATAATGGGAAGTCATTGACCCACTTTATTCTGTTTGGGTCAGACTATGCCTTGAGTATTGTGCCTAATTCTGGAAATAGTACTTCAAGAAGAATTCAGATAAATGGAACAAGTTTAGAGAAGGGTAGTTAGATTAGAAACTAGATTATACTATAAAGAGAGACTGAAGGAGATAAGCATGGACTTTTAGCCTGAGAAAACTGAGGTGGAATAATAACAGCCCTTTCCAAATAACTGAATAAGTGTCAGACAAAAGATGGTCAGGACCTGTTCTCTGTGGGAGTGCAGGATAATGCAGGGTGCAGAATAATGGAATTAAGTCACATGGAGGAGGATTCTGAGTTAATGTTAGGGGGGAAAAACCCTTTCCTAATAGTAAGAGCAGTTTGATAGTGGATCCAGTTACCTATAAAGGAAGTGGGCTGCCCTTCTCAGAATCTGTTCAGGAAATGATTGGACAACTATCTATTGGGAGTGATTTAATTTGGATTCTTACACTGAGCAAAAAAATGGCCTCAGTGATGAAATGGCCTTTCCAAATTTATAATTTTAGGAAGAGATGGGATAGAGCAGAGACTGGTAATGCATCTCATTTTTTTTAATCCTCCAAGAAATTTATCCACCTATACTGGGATAGAGAACACTTTTTTGGCATGATAAAAGCCTAAGTTAAGTCCCCAGCATCTATAGGTAAGGCTGAGAAATACTGAAGAACTTCTTCAAATCAGAACAATAATAAATAGGTTGACTACTGCTCCATCATTCTATGTCTCACACAAAGAGCCACGCAGGTTTCATTGTTTGAGATAGGAGTTCAGATAAGCACACAATAATTGCAGAAAGCCAAGTCCTATTTACCTTATATCTTCAGGGCAGGATCTTAAAAACTGAAGAGTTTGGACTGAGCCATAACAATGTTATCTTAAACTGAGTATCTGGAAAACTTTTCTTAGACACTTAGCAGTGAATGTTAGACCTAGCACTGAAAAAAATAGTCAAGGCTAAACTGGCTAAAGCAATTAACAGCTGCTTGCCTTTTAAGCTGAAACTCTGGTGTTATTTTTAAAAATGATTTTACATTCTAATTCTGCATCACAACTTATTTATTTATCAAATTTATATGCTGCCCAACTCCCAATGATTCTAGGAGGCATATAAACTTGAGCATCCTTATGGAAATATGATATGCAAATTAAGCATAAAGAATTAAATAAATCTACAGAACCTGCCAGAATATTATGAGAAACAGTAACCGAGAGATGGAGTACCAACATCTCTCTTCCTTTGGGGGATAATAGGCATTTCTGATGTGACAGTGAGGAATTACTGATCACACTGTATGTATCTGTACACATACAGACTGATATAATGTCTGTGTGAGGAAACAAACTGATTAACTTCACTCATTCATGGATGTGGTCACACTTTAAAGAGACATGTTCTCCATTTCTTCTTTCAAGAGACCTTTTACCTTGGGTCATTTGTAGTAAATACGGGTTCACATGACCTCTTCGATAATTTGGTCAGTGACAGTTACAGACATTTCTGGATGTTCCCCTCCACGAAACTGCCACTGCAGGGAAGAATAGAAGACCTCCAACTTAACCCCAGTGTTGAACTCCATCTGGTTCTACTGGTGTTCAAAGAAGTAGAATGAGAAGTTAGCTCTGACCATGATATTTTTAATAAGACACACTGTAACAATTTAAACTAAACAGTCTAGTTAAGTATCCTGATTGCCACAGGACTGTCTGTCACTGTTCTCCAAATCCAGAATTCAGACACATCTGCCTCTGAACCATAATAAAAGCATAAAGATGAATGTTAGTTTGATATTCCATGAGTCTAATCTTTTTTTAAAACAAAAATAATAGCCATCATCATATTATACAGCAATGAATCCTGTAAGACAGTGTTGTCTAAACTTGGCCACTTTAAGATGAGTGGACTTCAACTCCCAGAATTCCTGGCTGGCTGGGGAATTCTGGGAGTTGAGTCCACTCATCTTAAAGTGGCCAAGTTTGGACAACACTGCTGTAAGATAATGATGCCTGTATGTGAGACATGCTCCCCCTCCCAATACTTTATGTTCTACTTTGGGCTTGATAGAAGAAAATGAGATATCAATGCATTTGATTTCCATTCAGGCAAAGATGTCTTTAGCTTTTCAGTTGTTGATATTTAAATCATGCACCAGAACACAAACTGGGGGAATTATTATGCTTGTGAGAGTGTTAAATTTCGTACTTATATATACAGGAAGAGATGTGGTTTGATGTGAAGCCTCCCATGAGGCATTCCTAGGGCAGGCTGATTCTGACACTTTCATTTTTCCCAGTTTCTCATCTCACTAAACACCACTTCTGTTCTGCCTAGCTGGTTACAGAATAATCAGAAAAAAGTTTGCTTTTCCATTGTTGTATGCATTTTGCCTAATGTGTGTGTGTGTGCGTGTGTGCAGAAAAGACTTCTGGATGCTCAGCATTAAAATAATTATTTTTAGCTCTTTCTTTCTCCCTCTGTTTTTTCACACCAGCATGCACACTCTTTTTTAGGAGAACAGCACTGCTAAGCTGCATGACTAGAGCAATGGTTTCCTCAGTGATAGTACATCAATTGCAGTGGCTGGGGAAATCCATAGTTCTGTGGTATGCTATCACTTTGAAGGTCCTAGATTCAATTTTGGATTTCTTGGGAGTGCTGGGGACAAGACTCCTTGAAATCTATGTGGAAATCTCTTGGAAATTTACTGTCAGCACAGCAGACAATAGTAAGATAGGCTAACTCAGAAAAAGGCAGCTTTCAGTCATAACTATCCATGGCTTTGCACCATTTAGTGATAAATCCATTCTGTATTAGCCAGATTATTAGTCCCTCTTTGTCAGGGCAGGGCAAATTCTGAATCCTGCATTAAGGTAGGTCCAGGTTCAACCTTACACTGAAAGCCTAATTCTTGTGTGTTGTGCTTCAAAACTAGCATTAGCAGGGCATTGTCTGAAATCATGCCTGACAGGTGTCTCTTACCTCCTGAGATCAAGAAGGATGAATTTTTTAGAAGTAAGAAAAGACCAAACAGAATCATTACTGCATATACCACATAGATATCAGGCATTTACTGAAAAGAAGGCTAAGAGAGGGCAGTTCACCTGGGATCCGGGCCTGTAAGGAACAGAGTGGGATGTTCTATAGCACCTAATGTATTCTTGATGTTATTTATTAAATTCACTTACATACTTCTAATCAGAAGACTCTTGAAATACCTTAAACATTCCAAAATAGAAACAGATTTAAAACAATCATAGAAAAGAAATGTGGAGGGGAGGGCAAAGAAGTGGGAAAAGCAAGTACATATAAACAGCTAGTTTTTAATGGGAGATCATTTTGCCAGACAGGACCCTCTGGGAGATAGCACAACTCTGCATAGCTACTAAAACCAGAAGCTCTCTAGGCAAGCACTGTTGCTTGGAGATTGGTGTAAATGGAGGTCTTCCTTGAGGAACTCTAGGTTTTTAAGGCTTTGTCTCCTAATACTAATACCACGAAAGTGGCTAGGTACAAGATTATTAGGCTGCTTTCTTTTAGGCCAGATTTGTTTGGGGCCAGGTATGATGCAGCAGTCTAGTCAGTTTTACAACTGGCAACATTTGTTGGCATGTAAGACCCCTAAAATACAAGCTCAAATTTTTAATCATAAAAAATTCACAGAACAAGCAGGACTTGCAAAAAAAGTTCATCTGTGGACACAGAGCTGCTATGCAGAGTGCCAGCTAGCCAGCCAGCCAGCCAGCCAGGTCATTTTCTGACTTTTTATTCCAATTTCTCAATTTCCGCTCCCCCTGCCCACTTACATTTTATAACCATTAAGAATGCTCAGTCTTGTTTGGAATATTATTGGAATCTTTTTTCTATTTATATTTCTATAACTTTTGGGGATTCTTTGTGTCATTTAGGTACCCGGAGATTGGCACAGAGAGAAACAAATACTACTGCTTATATAGTCTTTGCATTGAGGAGAGCCAGTTTGGTCTAGTGGTTAAGGCTCCAGGCTAGAAACCAGGAGACTGAGTTCTAGTCATGCCTTAGACATGAAAGCTGGCTGGGTGACTTTAAGCCAGTCGCATTCTCTCAGCCCATGACATCAGACTCGGGCAACAAGCTGGTCGATCAATTCCAGTTGCAACCAATGGATCAACATTCAGTTAATCCGAAAAAAGCAGATCCTGCACCTGCGGGAAAAATGCTAGGAAGAAAATAAGAAATTGTCCTTTCATTAAAATGTAGAAGGTATTTAAAAGGAGCCAGACTGCTTGTTTCTAATAGGATTTTGCTTTTTAAAAAAGCAACATGACTTAATGTAACTTCTGCAGATCTTTCTCCAAAATGTGACTCATCTGAATACTTACTTCATTTTTATGATCAGCTCCAAATCAGAAACAGAATCTGTCTGGATTTTACTTATAATCCTCAGGCTATAAAAATTCAGTGGGAGCACTAAATCTTTGAAATTGTATAATGATGTTGGCATAACACTGAACTATGTGTTTATTGTTTTTAATAAATTGAATTTTTACATTAACAGTAGATTACAAAATGTTTTTGCCAACAGTTTTCTGCAATTGACTTGCCACTTATTACACTTCCCCATATCTCAGGCTTCCAGACCTTGAGGGACAAATTTGTTACAAAATGCTGCATATCTTTCTTCAAAATATGAATAGCAGAGCTTTGTTGCAATCCAGTCTTTAATTGGAAAATACGCCCCTTGTAGAATAGCCATATTTAGAATTTCTGGGCATTCAGACATCAACTTCCCCTATGTAATCTCTTTAAAAATCTTATGACTTCCTTGTAAAGCTCAGTAATATTCTGTGTATATTGCAGGTAGAATGAAAGAATTGGCCTGGTTTGCTAAAGCTCACTTCATAAATGCACTATATGAATGGAATGTAGGAAAGAAATGGCTGGTTTACACCTAGGGGTCATAGCCACTTTTCAAAAGCAGATGAATCTTGTATAGGTAGGACTGGCTTCAGCATTCAGCATCTTCAGGGAAGTAAAGCCTCCCAGCACACATGCATTTTCAGAACTGGTCCTACCATTAGGCAGAGGGAATCAGCTGCCTCTGGCATACATGCTGGGGCATGGTAGGGTCAAGATTTAAGCAAGGGGAGCTCCTGATCATATTTCACTGTTGCAGTCCCTGAGCTCCAATAGCAGGAGATAATTTACTAAACAAGGCCACCATCAGCATTCTGTAGCTTTGATCAGGTGGAGCATTTTTCCTCCTTAACCGGGCACATGGCTAGGACTGGCCTTATCATTAGACAAAATAAAGCAAGGTGGTAGTAGTCTCAGTTCCTCAAACATTCCCATCTCTTGGAGGATAGAGGTGAGGATGTTACACTGCCCATCTACATTCACTAAACTCGTCTATAGCAAGACCCAGTCCATTGTACTGAAGTACCCTTAAGAGAACCTGGATGGTCTAGTGATTATGGTGCTGAACTGGTTCTAGTCCATTCTCAGCCACAGAAGCTCAGAGTGAGCGAGCCAGATGCTCTCTGTCTCTCTACCTGTTATTTGGGGGAAAATGGGAGGAAAGGGTGCTATGAATACTACCTTAAATTCTTGAACAAAAATTAGGATATAAATCTAACAAACCAATGAAATAAACTACAGGGCCAGTTGACCTCTGTTTGTGCTTCATCCTTTGATTCAGGAAGCAAAATACCTTGAGCCACTTTTACTCACTGCTGATGCTTGCTCTGGTCTGCTTTAAGCCAGCTTAATTTCCCACAATGATCCTTATGTATTTTTACTGCATACATTGTGAGAAATTAAAATAACAGCTTGTTTTGACCCAACACACTGATGGCAGTATGGGTTTTTTGAGGATATTTTGTCCAAGCCCTTTTCAACTCGAAACTGACTCCATTTAAGCAACAACACAACCCTTATCCTGCAATCACACATAGACATAACTAGTGCGTGTACTTCTGAGCAGGTGTGTACACAGTGATGCACAGGGATTCATGCATTAGTTCTCTCCTCCTTTCTTCTACATTTTTTCAGCTTAGTGAAGCTGTTGAACCTTGGAATGAGGGACAATGGATAGATTAGATAGATATTCTAGGTTCAAGTTGCATTGCTGAACTGACTATCAATAAAGCCTGAATTTAGGATGAGATTTAGTGAAATAATATGAGTGTGAGTTAAAAACCAATTTAGGACTTCAATGTAATTGGCGGGGGGGGGGGGGGAATCTTGGTATGCACACATATATTACAAACCTTAATTGCTGAAACAAATACTTCTAGGCAGGGATGTCTACAGGATATAGTAAAAAGAAGTCAAGATGATGGCTGTGAAAGTGTGGTGTTGGTTCTGCCTCTTTTTGATGTGCCTCACAGCATTGTTACCACCATCTTGACTTTTTTGACCATACCCTAGGGATACCCCTGCTTCTGGGGCACAAAATGTTTCCAGAGGATAGCTCCTACCTCTATCAGGCACGGTGCAGCTATGCTGCCTTTTCCTCCTTAATGGATTTTTGTGGAGATGGTGTATGTGTGTAAAAGAAAATATATACAGATAGTTCCCAGGTTAAGAATGCCCAGGTTACAGATGACCCATAGTTAAGAATGGAGCCTATTGTAGCAAAATTTGAGTTAAATACACAATGGTTCAAGTTCATTACACAATACTACTTATACAGTATGATACAATAATATTGTTACAGCTTACATACATATTCGACTTAAGGACAGGCCTTGGGAACAGAACTTGTTCTTAAACTGGGGACTACCTGTATAATAGCAGGTTACAACCTAAAGACAACATTGAATCAGTGTGGTGCAGTGGTTACGGTTTTAGACTAGGCTTGGAGAAACTAGGTTCTAGTCCATCCTCAGCCACAGAAGTTCACTGGGTGATTTGGGATCTGGGTCAACTCAATTTACCTTACTGGGCTGTTGTTATGGGGAAAAAAAATAGGAGAAGAAAGCACTATGATCATTACCATTTTTAAATGAGGGGTGGGATACAACAACAAACCAACTTCTAGATGTCATATAAATATCAATATGAAAAGCAGGTGACTGCACAGTGACAACAGACCTTGCTTGGAAACATCAGTAGCAGTTGCTGCAGTTGTCATTGGCCCACTAAAGTGCCAGCTTGTGAGTGTGCAGTTTGGCTCTAAATTTTCCTTTGACTAGTGGAAAATGTACCTTTCTGAATATATCTAGTTTTAACATATATTATACATAGTCAGTCACTGCTTGAGCTCAGTCCTAAAGACTTCTTTGGCTCAGTGAGGCTAAGGCCCTGGTAAACTCTAGTGCAGTGTTTTTCAATCTTGGCAATTTTAAGATGTGGGGAATTCTGGGAATTGAAGTTCACACGTCTTAAAATTGTCAAGGTTGAGAAACACTGCACTAGTGATTCTGGCAGTAAACAGCTGGTCGGTATTGATAGCTGTGTTTTCACCATCATTCTGGGAGAAACATTTGCTGATGACTTGCTTCTGGGAAATAGAGACTGAATTATTGGAATGCAAGAGCAGCTGATTGATAGCTGAGAGGAAGTATTTTGCAAAGAGGCAGCTTCCCTTGGCGAGGTTATGGCATGAGAAGGATTGCTTAATGCAAGCCTCCCACGCTCAAGGTGGATCGCACTCCTTTAGAATATGCTACCATGTGGTTCTTGGCACCAGTCTGGAATCGGATACATGTGTTACAAGCCATCTGGCTGCCCGTGTGGCTTTGCTCTGGCTAGAATGAGGACTCAACTCCTTTGCAATCTGATTCTGCTATGGGCCTTTTCAAGATAATTAGATTATTTTATTCCCTACCTTCAGTGATGCTGATTAGAAACAGACCGGGGAGCTATGTTTTACTATTGCAAACAGTTAGAAAACAGGAGCAGGATCTGGAACAAAATGCTGTAGTGTACAAGGTTGTTGTTCAGGAGTCTGGCCATGCTATCCCTTGTCATTTATGCTCTCCTTGCAACAGACAGCGCTCCAGGGTCACTGGATACGTTCAGTTTTTATGGGGCTATGTTGCATTCTGTGGAAACTTATTTGTTCTTTTCTTGTGATCTGTAATGTTTATGTGCAGCCTACTGACATCTTTATTTTATTTATTTATTACAGGATCTGTATACTGCCCCTATCACAGACATTCTTATGTGTGAATGTTGCTGTTTTGGCTAGAGTTGTGATGGCATTCCTAGTCTCAACATTGGAATAGAGGGATACACACCCACCCACAGACAGGAGAATCTTGCTAATTGAGAGAAAAACATTCATCAGGATGTTAGCTAAATGTCTTAGGAGAATGAAGGAAAAGCTAACAAGAAACAGACTTCTGTTGGCCTCTGTAGAGATCATGATCTGGATTATATAACAAATGCCGAGTTATCACCTAATTAGAAAATTGTAATTGTAATCGCGAAGAATTATAGTTAACATTTTCTGTGTCTCTTTGCGGCCATCAAGTGTTAATCCAGATTTCCATAGCCCAGATATGGTAGCTTTACTTCTATTTCAGGAGTTTTAATAAATTAAGTTCTTATAACTACATTGAACTGCACATACATAAAACAGTATTTCTAAAGGAGAAAATGGATATTTATTTCTTAATTATTTTAGACTTGCCTTTAAATTTCAGTAATTTCCAAGGTGGCTCACAACAACAACAAAAGAATAAATCTTGTAACATCTTAAACACTTCTGAATGACATGAACATTCGTGGACTAAGAGCTGTAAAACCCATGGTTTTCTTTACTGCAAGAAAGAGCCTTTCTCATAATCTTGAAACACATATGCTAACCTATTTTCAACTCAGGGAAAGTGCACAAAGTTGTAAATTGGCAAGAGACAACAATAGTACTAAAACAGTAATTCCCAGAAATCATCATAATATGTATTGTGTTTGGTCAGAAATAAGTGTTATAAATTCCATACACTGTAATCACTGGTATGTGTGCCTATTATACAGTTCTATTTGTGTTGAGTCAAAAATATTTTCCATAGAATTCAGTGGAATTTCTTCTTACTTCATTGTACCTATCTGTATTATTCCTATTATAAAACAGTTCACAGTTACAGTGGTACCTCTACTTACGAACTTAATCCGTTCTGTGACTCTGATCGCAAGTCGAGTTGGTCGCAAGTCAAAGTAAATTTTCCCATAAGGTTCAATATAATTACCGTTAATCCGTTCCGGCATCCGCGGACCACGCGTCAGGGGCGGAAAAATGGCCGCGGACCACGTGGAACGGGTGGAAAATGGCCACGGACCACATGGAATGGGTGGAAAAATGGCCGCAGACCATGTGGAACAGGCAGAAAATGGCCACGGACCACGTGGCACAGGCGGAAAAATGGCTGTGGACCACACGGAATGGGCGGAAAATGGCCACGGACCATGTGGCACGGGCGGAAAAATGGCCGCGGACCACGTGGCACAAGCGGAAAATGGCCGCGGACCACGTGGCATGGGCAGAAAAATGGCCGCGGACCACGTGGAAGGGGCAGAAAAATGGCCACGGACTACATGGAACGGGCAGAAAATGGCTCGTAAGTCGAGGCGAATTCGTAAGTAGAGGTAAATTTTTGGGGCCGGAGCTGATCGTATCTCGAAAATTTCGTAAGTAGGGGCGTTCGTAAGTAGAGGTACCACTGTACTTGGAAATAACTCCATTTAATTATAAGGAGTCTACATAGAATCAGATTGTAATATAATATAAATAATTGAATTAATGCCGCCATCATATTGTATTATATTTTTTAATTAAGAATGGCAATTCCTTTAGCTGGAAATGAAGTTCTGCAAGAATTAATATACAATATCAAGCCGTGGATTGCTTAACCAATTTTTTCTTGAATAAACCACAACTGGCTGGACTCAAACTTTGTCCTAAATCTTAAAAATCATTTACAGACTTCAGTAGCTGGGTTACCACTATGTACTAAGGGAAAACCAAAGAAATCATACCATAGTTTAGTGCAGTGTCTGAATCTGGCCTAAATAACCATCTGGTTCAGTGGTAAAAGCTTTGACAATCAAATCATCCATCTCTCAGCCAGCCTCCTAATCATAATAATTCCTTAATCCTTGGAATTAAATATGGTAAGATTAATACAGTTATATGGAAACAGTTCTCGAATTCCTTTGCTGATATATTTTTTTCTTTTTTGTCTATGTAACGATGACAAGTGCTCTATTTGGGAAAAAAATATGTCATAGATTAAAAACAAAAGAGTATCTGTAGGTTTTTCCTGCCTTACATGTCATAACTACACATTAGTTGACGATGAGAACAAACATCTTGTTGAAACTGTGAGAACAGTTGATTGAGAGGGAGAAAAATGCAGACGGGGAGAGGAATATTGTAAATGGGAAATCTGACTGTCTGACTGAAGTTCACAATATGCAACTGTTTGAAAATTCTAAGATGAGACAAACCCCTTAATTTTAATAATCTTCCATGCTGCAGACAGACACAATAATGTTGCTGTCATTATTATTCTTTTTTTCATATCTTCCCATAGCTGCTGTTTTGATAGGGTTAGCAACATTGTACTCTGAACCCCAGAATGCCCCTTAGATTTCCAGGAAGGAGCCTTCACACTTTACAAAATACTGACCTTTCATTAAATTTTGTACAAGAATGCCAAAATATTGTGAGAGTCATATGAGAATGATAAGATTTCATGTAATGTTGGTGTTCTTGTTCAAAATCATGAGATTTCAATATTGCTTATTCATTTTATATGGGGCAAATCATCATAATCTTCTTCTTCTTCTTCTTCATCATCATCATCATCATCATCATCATCATCATCTATGTGAAAATGTAAAGGTAATGTTTCCATTAAGGTTGTTTCCCAATAGAAAAACTGATCTGCATAGTATATATCTCATAGGAACAAATACGAACAGATTCCTGAGAACCAATGTAAATAATAAAAATGGAGATCAACATTATGTTGAAAAATCGTTACATTTTTTACTGAGCATTCCTAGTGGCTGCTGAGGAGGGAGGGATGGAGATTTTTCACATGGTGACAAGAGATCCTGTTATTGACACGTTGGGAGTCAATCACCATAAGGAGACTATTTTTGAAAGCACTGCTTGGTAAGATACAGCATAGTAGTTAAGCAGGATTTATTTTAACTCACACTGTGTTAAAGCAGGCTCCATTGTGGCACAGATGGCAGTAACAAATGGAATCCATTGTCATTCATGATTCATCTTAAAACATTCATAAAAATTAATGCACATCCACGAAAGTTGCATAAAAGCCATATGATAGCAAGTGAATTAATAGCAGATATAAGAAGAAATAATAAACAGCCATGTGGTATTGTAATAATGAATAACTTTATTATGGCATAAACATTCAGAGTCTGCAGCCCATTTCATGACAAGTATAGATAAGAATGTCTACTAGCATGAAGACTGACTTCCCCATCGTTTTTTTCCCCTCCAGATGTGCTGGAATGCAACTTCCATCATTCCCAGCCAGTGTGGAAAACATCTATGCTATACTAGCTAAACGTTATGGGAATTATAGTCCAATTCATTTAGACCATATCCTTATTTGCATCCAATCACAGCATAAACATCTTTTTTCTACTGTATCCTCGTGACATTTTTGACTTCATTTCATCCCTAGTCCTTGAGTGAGATAGGCATAATTTGTCATTGTGTCTGTTTATGCTAAAGTAGCCATTTGCCCCTCTTATTCTGCCACCATTCAGCACCTCAACATGTGTAAAATCTGTTAGGCGTTGCCAGTTTGGAGGTGGCTACAGTGGTTTGAAACAGAGGCAACTGAGGCAGGATAAGGATGACAATAGGGACTGTCAGTGTCATGCCAGTCTAGTTTTCTGCCAGCTAAAGGATGGGTAGATAGCACAGCAGTGGGGAAAGGCCCCTAATGGTGAAGACTAGTTACAGAAGGCGGTTTTGACAAATGGGATTAAGTGGAAGCAAAGTAAGTTATAAGGTTGGTTGATATAATTCACCATGAAATTATTTCTATCTCAGCCAATGTTTGATATATTTTTCATTCATTCATTCATATATACATACATACATGTATATTATTGCATAATATTCTTAAGTTACTTTAGGTGTTATTCTAATTTGCCACAATGGCTATCACATTAGCCAATACCTTGATCTAGAAATCACAAGTATCTCATGTGTTAATTTTTTTAAATTATTAATTTATTTGTTAAATTTGTATGCTGCCCATCTCCTCCAGAGGGTGACTCTGGGCAGCTCACAATTAAAGTAAAACCTGAAAACAGTTAAAAATATAAATATCCACATTAATTAGTTAAAAAGTCAAACTATATGAAAGATCATATACATTAAAAAGACTTTAATTAATAATGGTGAAGATGTTAATAATGGTGAGGAAGGACTTTCTTCCTCCTGAACTATATTGTATAAAGGTTCTGCTAAAGGGACTAAAGGAAAGGATTACAATTCTCGTTCTATGTGCAAGTTGGGCCACTGTGTGCTTATAGTTAATTAAATAAAATCAGAAGCTGGAAGAAGTCCACACACAATTTGCACATGATCTAGTTTGATTCCAATAGCCAGTCCTCTGTTTAATACTACATAACACATTTTTTACACTGAATGAACTATGACTCAGGTTATACTCTCAGCTTGTGGACCTTCTTGAGATTAAGATAGAGGAATTCCTGAGAGAATATGGGGAGTGTATACAGGTGCTACAAAGTGGTATAAGACAATGACTGAAGATCAGTATCATTGTTATTCTTTATACATGCTGGTTTTGTATTCAGTTGCCATTGATGGAAATGTTGAATGAAGGTAGCAAAATTTAAAAAAAATACATATGCACATTCACAAAAAATGAGATCCCTTTGGCCATGTTTCCAATGTAATTAACTTAATATGCTATGTTGAAGTTGGGATTTTTCCCTATTTTTTTCATGGCCACCTAAGATTTAACTAACAGACTGAGGCATTGGTAGATACATTTGTGATCATTTATATGTATGGTTATAATTCTATTCAATGAAGTACATTTAAATGGAAAGAAGAGGATGTCATTTATCAGTGGACGTATTAAAAAGTGATCCGAATGAAATATTGGACCAAGTGCCAGGGAAAGTCCCTGGCTCATGTTAGGCTGAGGAATGGTCTTCCAAAGGAAGTGAGAATCTCTCTCCATTCCTTAGGACTCATAAAATTTAGCACTAGAAAACGTACTGCAAGAAACAATGTTTCCCTGGCAGGGAGGTGAGATGATCTCATGTGCCTTTTCCATCTTTCAGCCTCACAGGTCATGAGCAAATTTGACCTCACTAACAATTTCTCCTGGATTGATTTCTGAGAAAAAAATGACTAGGAATTTGTCATGGCTCTGTCTAAAAACAAATTCCATAAAAAGAGGAGGAGGCGGGGAGGGCAGCTGTGTGAACAGGGAGACCTCTTTTCACTGTCTTGTGCAAGGAGCTAGGAAGGGGAAAGGAAGATGAGAAGGAATCTATTTTCTTTCTGCCTAGAATAATGTCAAAGTTTGAGTTTAATGTTCTTAATATAGCTGTATTTTGCACCAACTCCAACAGTGATGAGTTCATTTAACATCTCAACCCCACCCCCACCCCCACCCCCAAGGAAGCTTGGGACATTGTTCTCCACTTTCTCTGTTTTATCATCCCAACAACCTTGGAAGATAGGCTAAACTGAAGGATAGCTAAAGAATGGTGACTAGTCGACAATCAACTGGTAATGTTCATGGCTAAGTGAGAATTTGCATTTCCCCAGTTGGAAACGCTACCCTAGCTTTCTCCAATCTGATGCCTTCCAGATGTACTGGACTGCAACTCCCATAATTTCTATCCAGCATGCTTGATAAAAATGTTATTTCTGCTTTGGTTTTATTTTATCTCCAATAAAATCATTTAATAATTGGAGTGTTCAGTACATACATATCTCTGTGAGTCCTATGCAAAAAGATGAAGGGAAATGGGTGTTTTCTGTCTTGTAACATTGTTCAAGTAGCTGAAGGACTGATATCTGTTCTCTATCATCTCAAAGTACAAGGCAGAGACTAATGGCTTGGTTGAACGTTAGGAAAAATATCCCAATAGAAGAACTGAATACTAGGGAGTGGGTGGGCTCCCCTTCCCTATATGTGTTTAAGCAGAGGCTGGACAGCATCTAGTGGGAATGCTTTAATTTGGATTCTGGCACTGAGAGGCACTAAGATTTGATGGCCTAAAAATGATCCTTTCTAATTCTATGTTTGTTAATCATTTCTAGTGATAGATGAACATCCAGATTCAAGCACCTTAGAGGAGGGTATCCAATGTGATGGTCTGATATATTTTTTAAAGGCTGTAGGCTCCACGCTCAGAGGCTTTGAATTGTTGATATGTGTGCTTTGAAGTAAGTCACAATTAACTCCGTAAGGAATTATTTCTGAGCTAAAGCAACTTCCTTTCCCCCAAAAAGGAATGTTGATCAAGAAACAGATTCCCTTCCTTCCTTCCTTCCTTCCTTCCTTCCTTCCTTCCTTCCTTCCTTCCTTCCTTCCTTCCTTCCTTCCTTCCTTCCTTCCTTCCTTCCTTCCTTCCTTCCTATTGTTAAACCATATTTTAACAATATTCTTTATTGGTCCATTATTAATTATGAGATGTATGAATTTGTGTATGACAACATAGTTGATCAATATCTAGATTTATTTCACTATTTAGTTCTGACTGGACTGAAAATCAATGTTCCAGTCATATGTTGAACCCAGAACCTTCAATGACTTTTCTGTTAAAACCTCCTATTTTCTGTGAACTTTCATTTTAAAATCTTCTAGCGATATTTTCCTCTAATAGTTTCAAAACTATGTCTGAGGATAACTCTGCCACTATTCCCTGCAACAAAGGCATTTGTTAGGTTAGTGAAACTCAGTGGATCCAAATCCTACAAAAATGTTCTCTTGGATCATAGGTTCAGCTGAAGGAACAACTTTAAGTTGTTTGGGGAAATACTGTTTTAGAATTACTACATTTCTAGAGTTATAGCCCAATTTATCTGAAAGCAACAGGTTTGAAAGGATTGGAATATGCTAATATATAATTATGAAGATAGCTTACTGTATAATTCCACTCCATTGACCATGGGAAGATTCTTTTTTTAGGGTAATTATCAGTTTTTAAGCAAACAAAGGAAAAGCCATCATGATCTGGATTTCTAAACAAAATAAAACTAAACATCTGGTCCTGCAGAGATTGGTCTTTGAAGACAGAAGAAAGAGAAAAACGAAAGGAAATTATTTTTATGTGTTCACATGCTGTGTTATACACTTCTGAGTAGTGAGATTATTAATAAATGCCATTAGGGTCTCTGTATCGTTAAGATTTTGGGAAGTGAGCCTAGATATTACACCAATATAATTGTTTGGTACAGCAAACTATAAGGTTTGTGTTCTAATTTCAGTTTAGAGCATGCCAGTGTCCTCCCCGCTTGAGAAACGTTTAAACACAGTGAACTACAGTTGCATGCTAAAATCCTTGTGGCGGAATTATCTGTCTGAAAGAAAAAGAACGTGGGCAGACCTAGAGGTAGTTGAGCTACCCAACTGCCAAAGTACAAATAAGCCTATGTAGCCCAAAGGAATAAGTTAACACTTTCCCAGGTTGCTTCCAAATCTTTTTGCTGTGTATTTCCATGCCAAACCAGAAACATGAACAGCAAGACAGCAAGACCAAACAGACATTCTATATGGGCGGATTTTAAAGAAAAGAAACAGAAAATGAAAGCTAATTACAACAATACAGCTTGAAAGTATTCTAGGATGTCCTGCATTTTTTTTTCTTTTTTTGGCTGTGGGTAAAATCTACTTTTAAAAAATATATAAATGAATGAAACCCAGATTTTATAAAAGTGACACACCATCCACATTCCCAGTTTTAATGTATAGAGCAAAAAGATACCTGTGGTAAAATTTAGTGGCTGCACCCAAACGCTATGACCACTGATCGTTCAAGTTATACTGTAATGCAGGAGTTGGATATTGAGGGTATAGTTTCAGAAACATGGTTCCTTTGCACCTTTTATCATATTAACCACTGAGATTTTTAGGAGTCAAATCAGCAAACGATTGACTTTTTTGCTCTCCCCTTTGTCTTTGATCTGCTTTTTCCTGATTGGAAGACTGATACTCTGTGTAATTCCTTCCTTATTTTCCTTTTTTCATTGCGAGGACAGACGGCTCAGAGATGCATACTTTCTATCAAACCATGCAATATCCATAAAGAGTATTACTTGTCCTTTTGGACCATAAGAATCTGTCTCTAGATACTCTTAAAAGAGTTGGTTCTATTTTCATATGTACTGTTTTGTTAAATATAGAATACAGTGAATGAATGGCAGGATTCCAACCAGGATTTCCTCAAAATTTTCTCTCTGCTGGAATAAAACTATGTATATATAATTATTCCCTCTTTTTCTTGGGTACCTAATTAAAAATAGTACCTCCCAATTCATCAAAATAGTTTGCCATGATCAACCCAGCAGCAGTTCCTTGCAATTATTTTAACTCAACTTGGGATACAGCAACTACATCCTAATCAGGTTCTAATTTTGATCTCTGTAAATGGGAAATGTTTTCATTTTAATGGGAACTTTGTGAGGTACAGTATATTATCCACATAGTATTTTAACGGTACTATAGTTCTGGAGTTCTCCATCTCTATAATAAAAAATATTCATAATAAAAATCAGTATCGTGGCAGTATGTTGCCATTGAGCACAAACATTTCATTTCATTTAATTTCATTTCAGTTTTTTTTTTTTGCAAACAGAGTAACACCCTATTGGCTAGCTATGCTGTTACTGTTGTTGCTGAACATTTTGGAATGGCTCACTGCAACAGTACAGATTCCAGAACTTCTGCTCTCAATCTCAGGAAGCAAGTATTGGAAGAAAATATGCAAAATTCATGCCTCAGTACAGTATTTTTTGGTAGGACACAGTTAGGGAACAGAGATATATTGGATAGAGTGCTAAGCTCAGACTAAGGAACATCAGTTCAAATCCTTTTTGGTCATAAAGCTCCTTGGCCCAGTCACTAGATGTCAGTTTAATCTGAGGTTGATGTGAAGCTAAATTGAAGGAAGTAATACTGAAGAAAGAATAGAATTAAATGCCATTAAAATTTAAAATCCAACAATGAAAACTATTGGAAACTTGGAAACTATTTTCTGAATTTTGAGCATATCAACTCTATCAAATGTTCAACTGATTTCTTGTCCATAAGATTTCAAAGGGGAAAATAAAAGATGACAAATTAAAAAGGAGAAGGAGAAGGAGAAGGAGAAGGAGAAGGAGAAGGAGAAGGAGAAGGAGAAGGAGAAGGAGAAGGAGAAGAAAAATGGATTTCTAAGCATATCTTGTAAAGTATGAACTGCCAGTTCTCACGCTGAATATTTGGAGTTGGGAATATTATAGGGTGAATGCTATTTTATTTTCAGTCCTTTCCTTCATATACATACATTCCCCTCACCCTTCCAGAAATTTTGACAAAAATGAAAAGTAAAAAAATTAATTGACAGTGAAATGTTATTGTAAGTTTAAACCAAGTTTTCAAGGAAAATACTGATAATTCACAGGTTGCTTTTCCAGAGTCAGTTTCTCTCTCCCATTTTGTTCATTTAATTCTGTCAAGTCTTCTGGTGCAAACTATGTAATATTTTTCCTTCCTTCCTTCCTTCCTTCCTTCCTTCCTTCCTTCCTTCCTTCCTTCCTTCCTTCCTTCCTTCCTTCCCTCCCTCCCTTTACTTAAAAGTAGCACAACAGAGGGGACCTTAGAGGGATGAGAGTTCCCAGTTACTGTATGCCATCCCCTGAGTCTGGCTGAAAATTCTATGGTATTCTTTAAAAAATAAAATAGTTGTCTATACTGGAATCCAATTTCCAGTGTTAGAAGGTGCTACCTTCTACACATTGCAAGTCCCACTTGATTGCAGTTGCAGGCACAACTTATTCAGATGGAATCCTTTGTATAATTTCCTTAGTCTTCCTTCCTTCCTTCCTTCCTTCCTTCCTTCCTTCCTTCCTTCCTTCCTTCCTTCCTTCCTTCCTTCCTTCCTTCCTTCCTTCCTTCTTCCTCTCTTCTAATAACTCTTGGTGGCTTGCAGAGTATACAATATAACAATAATTAAAACATTCATGGTATGATTAAAATAAATAATGACATCACAAAACCCAAAACAAAGACAGAAAAACAACAAGCAACAATAACAACAAAGGTGGTGTTATGTTTAAGTTAAGAACATTTCATTTTCTGTAGTTTCCTAAAAGCCAGCAGGGAAGGGGCAAGTCATTATGTGCCATTCGGTTCTTTACTTTATATTAATCCAGAAGAATTGATGTTTTTTTAAAGTTTGGGTGTGATATTACATTTTATCTGAAGTTTCACAAAGAATGCAGCTCTGAATAGATTCCGCTGGCTTCCCTGCCTGTCTGTCTCTGCACAGTTGCAAAAATATGTTTTCAATTATTCTTTAAACACTTGATTTAAACAAAATTTGAGAAAGTCAGGATGAATGGTGTCCTTTTGTTTTAACTGCGTACACAAAATAGTATTCGCAACTACAAAATTTTTGCAATGTAGCATTGGGATATGACCATAGAACCAGCAAGAAATATTAAGAACAGAAAACATATGAATACCAAGTACAACTTCAGGGCAATTCACCTCCTCATTGTTCAAATGATGGTATGTACAACATTTAGGAAAAACTTTCAGGAATAATGGAAGTATAATTACGTCCTGAAAAAGAGCATACAAGTCAAGCTTTCGGAAAAACATCTCTGTAGATATTATGCCAAGTCTTGAACAAGTGAACAGAGATAAGTAGCACTCATCCCAATTCCATTCTTGAATTATTCTGCATGTTTACTTTCACTTTATTTCTCTTCCTTGTATCTGGGGTTTAATAAGCAGAATTCCTCAAAACTGGAATTGAAGATAATGGTATCTTTCACAGCTGTTTATCTGTATCTGTCCTGCCCCCACACTCACTATGGTTGCATAAACAATGGCATAACAACAAAAAACTGCAATGTGTGGTCTTAATTCAATTATATATTTACATCAAGATTCTTATTTGCAGCAGCGATGGCAGATAACTGTTCTTTATCGGCTCTTCAATTCTAGTCTTTTTTTGGAGGGGAAGGAAGAGACCGTTTGGGCAATTTATATTTTCTGAGCTGCTTTGTCTACGATACAAATTTCCAGGCTGTCCCTCAAACCATTTTTCTTTATTTAAGAAAATAAAGAAAATAAAAGAAATGGAACTGAAATTTTGGAGAAAATGGCTGGTAATTAAAATGGAGCAGACAGCAGTGGCTATTGAATATGGGTTGATGGTTTGGGGAAAGAAAAGTGACAACTGGTCATCCTGACTTGGGTTGGATAGTGTTTGAACTGCTCACCAAAGCTGTTGAACAGAGTCCAAAGAAGCTGAAGACCAGAAAAGGATGGTATAACTAATCAATGCAGAGGGCATGATTGGATGCCAGAAGATGACATAAAAGAAAATCAAAGGCTTAAATAACCAGAGAAAAGCCACCTGCTACTTGACAGAGAGCAAGAAAACTGCCAGCATTCTTTGTAACTCCTTCCTGAAATCTAATCTTTTGATCCTCAGACCTACAGTATGATGGGCTATTAGCTCACTAACACTTAATCTGGCCTTGAGAGAACCTGGTCCAAATGGAAACAAAGGGCCAGAACAACTTAAGTAAGTACTTTGCATGGACCATTGTCTCATGCAAAGTACTTAGTAAATATTCTTTATCTGTTTCATGGAAGAATGATTACCTTTATTCACTATAACATTTTGCCATCCTCTGTGTTAGGTAAATTTAATAGCACTCCTAAACAGGAAAATTTTTGCCTGTGTTTCTGCTGCCCCTTCTGTACAACAAGGCAATTGATCTAATAGCTTCTCTCCTAATCTGTTCTCATTTGTCCTGCTCTCGGCTGACAGGTTTCCAGATATTTCCAGAACAGTCACCAAATTTAACAACAATTGCTGTTAGACATTCAGTTATCTAGCAACTTTGGGAACCTTAATGCATTTATGTAAGTAATTGTGTAAATGTAATATTTATAAGCAGTTTTATTGTTTTCTGATATGCATATTTTGTTCTTTGGAAAAAATATTTAAAAACAAAATATCTAACCAAACTTAAGGTAGATGTTGAATGCTAGGAACTAAACAATTCTCCTATTCCAAACACATGGAATCCTATTTTTTCTTATCTAATGCTTTTCATTTCTGCAGCATAATTTATGTTGAAGGGATAATTACTTTCTTGCTGATATTGTTAAGCAATTGGAGCCAGAAATTCTTCACAATCTACTGCCAATCACCAAATGATTTTCTAATAGAATCCAGATCTTCCCTTTGTTCATTCCTGCACCAGGCTATATCATTATTTCCTTAGCAGCACTTATTTTTCTAATTTTTGTCATCTCTTTCAGATGAGATCCCTAATATAATTCCTAGCAGCCTCATCAACTTGCAATTTCTAATAGCTTGAGTAGAATCCATAAATGAGTAAGGCAGTACATTTATTTTTTAAAAAATCCATGAAGCAGAGGCATGTCTATTTCACTGTTGTGTAATTGCAGGACTTTTCTTGTTTTATAACAGTCTAAGACTCTGGAAAAGTATTCCACAATATGAATAAGTGCTGGAAAAGAATATAATTTAAATGTATTTAAATTTATGGTAGTTTATTATACACCATCCTGAGCCTTAACAAATACCTGTTTATGAATCTTTTCCCTATAAGCAAAACAAATAGGTCCAAAATGTTCAATCTTATCCTTGAAACATTTTTTCATGTTCATATTTCCAAAAACTTAACATTCAAACTTAATTACTACCTGTCATCAAACAATAATTTCTTATGAGAAACCTGGAGCATAAATCTATGTAAGGGGTTGGTTAGCTGAGGTAAGTGGGATGTTAATGTTGAGGGAAAAAAATGCACATAAACTTATTTGTAAGAAGGGCTTAAATCTTTTTTTCCTTAGAGATGCAAACTCTGACTAAAACTTAAAAAATTGAAAACCAGGCTAGGTTAATCACAGTAGCTTTTCTCAGCTTGGTGCCCTCAAATGTGTTAGATTACAATTGCTAGAATTTCAATCCATGGTCTACACATCTGGAGGCTGCACAAGGAGGGGAAAGCTGTCATACTTATTTATGTGTTTAGCCTAATTTACAAAGAAAACAAAGTTATGCCATAAATTGGATCTAAAAGTGTCTTACTGGTACTAAGATAATGTAACCAGTAAAGGATTCCATAAAATGAAGTGAGTGAAAGAAAAACGTTGGTGATTTTCGTGTTGCTTGCAGTCCCCTTTGCTATTCTGTATCAATCACCTGGAGCTCATGGTGGAGGAAGAGACAAGGTTCCAGTGAGCTAAAGCTGGAAGGAATTGATTGCTCTTCCAAATTATAGTTTCAGTCTAACAAAGGGTCATGATCATATAGCACCCTAGTTGGAGTCTTGCAAATGTCTTTCTTTGCATTCAGTTTTGTTGCTGTTCAAGGAAAAGGAACGATGCCCCAAAGCAAAAGGAGGGTGGTTTGCACTGCCCAAAAGCATTCTCCTAAAGCCAGTAGGGGGCGGTTTACACTCTCTTGGGAAGAGCTTGACTTACCTGTCCCTTGGCCTTATTTACAGTACCGCACACTGGCTTTCAAAGAAGTCCAGATGCAGGACTCTTGTCATGCCAATGTGAGCAGCTGCACAGAGACAAAGGAGTGCTGCGATGGTGAGTCTGGAAAAACAGAGGAACACTACAAAGGTATTGGTAGGACTGAGCAGAGTTTTAAGGAACCACTTCAGTTTGTTGAAGCTCTGACCAAATCACCCCATCAAAGCAAATCCCCAAATTGAAGTGGAGATCTGCATTTGAGCAGCAAACTGAAACAGAAGGCTCTGAAATACATCGCAGGTTTTTTTAAAGCATTTTGCAGATTCAGTGGCTTTTCTAATGCTTTGAGGGATGTTAAATATGCAATGTTATCTGACTTCACTTTTAGACAGATTGCTGCCAGGGGTTCAGTGGTGTAATGAGATTTCTGATATTGATATGAATATAAATGAATGTTATCACATCATTCAATTCCCTGCCTACTGGAGCTCATTTGGGGTAGCAAGTCTAACACTGCTTTGGGCAGAGTTTCTCAGCAACTTTTCTATAATGTGGCTAGTAAAAAGTCTTAGCTTTGCTCTCTCTTGTACTAATGGGTTAGTACAAATCTGTGCTGATCTTGCCTGTGTATCTGAGAAATCAAGTTAGCTCTTAGGTCTCTGAATATATGCCCAAGACTGGGACCAGTCTGATAGGTACAATGTGTGAAGTGGGGTGGGGCAGGGAGGAGGAATCAAAATTTACTTTTAAATTCAGTATGATTGGGACAGATTTAAATCTTTCAACAATGTAATGAATAATGACAGGCTAACACTTCCAAGTACTGGTCTAAAAGTGTACTATTTTTAAGAATGGAGTGTAGCAAGGTGACCCATGTCATTAGTTCTGTCTCAGCTGCTTTGAAGTATTCCACCTCACTGTGCCAGCCTGATTCTGTTGCCACTGCCAATTAAATCACACAGACCAGTGCCAGTGAGCTACAGCCAAGTCCTGCCATTGAGAGGAGTTTCTTCCCCAAAGGGCCAAGCTTGCCAGTCATCTAGGTCCACCCAAACACTCAAAAACACCCCGCGATCATAGACAGCAAGGTACCCCACTTCATAAGGATGTCAGTAGCATTGTGCATAAGCCTATCATCCAAGAAAAGGAAATGGTAAATCAAGAGCATTCTTTTTAAATAGGTTTTGTAAATTTCTATTTTTATGGAGTAGAACATTTCCTTCAATGGTTCAATATATTTTAGAACCTTTCTTGATCAGTTTAGAATTTGCTATGCTATTCTTCCATTATCTCTGCTAACTTGGCCCTATTTCAAAAACGTATTGCAGTAAAACCCTTGAAGATATCTTGCTGGGACTTGCAGGATAAATGTCTTCTGAAAACTTTACCATTCTAATCTAAGAGTTTTTAATCCTAATCTGGCAAAATTGATGATCACAAAAACATTGCGATACTTCCCTATTATAGCCAATGGACAAATCACTCATTTTGTAAGTAGAAAGTTGTTGACTTTTTAAAAATTCTTCTTCTTTTCCTAAGCTAGCTACTTCTCCCTGTTTTTTTAAAGTCATCTTGGGAAAGAAAAATAGTAATTTCAATTTAATTGTAATTTAATTAATAGTGATAGTAACTTTTTAAAATAGGTTTTGCCAGATTTCAAACTATCAACCTTCTCTTTACAAACCAAGTGTTATAACTATTATGCTATTATAACATTCCTGGTAATGGTAGCTCTAGAAGTTATTAGGGATCAACAGGACAGTAAGAAAAGAATTTTTGTTTTAAATTAGTTATTGCACCTGCATATAAGTTACTTTTGTAACTTTAACTTTGTGTATATATCTGGAGGTTGAGTCATAGCAACTGGACTTCTTTTCTTTTTGATCTGATATGTTTCGCTGCTTGCCCAAGCAGCTTCTTCAGTCTAGAAAGTTGTCTCCCATTTTTCATGCTGCTCTTTCATCAGTCCCCAGGAAGATTAAGACCACTTCACAAGTTCACCAGGGAGGCAGCACTTAACAACCCACTTGGGGATGAGTGAGGGATTAGGAGTAAGACATCCACATCCCAAAGACTCTACTAATCACTCTCCTTTTGTCCCTTCAATGAACCCATCATGTCAGTGAGAAATGCAGCCACCCTGGAAGACATTTATGGGGTCCCCCCTAACCAACTTTCTAGACTGAAGAAGCTGCTTGGGCAAGCAGCGAAATGTATCGAACCAAAAAGAAAAGAAATCCAGTTGCCATGACTCAACCTCCAGATAATTCCACCTGGATGACTGAGAATCTTCATCAACATATTTGTGTATATATGTTCAACGTTGTGTGCTTGTCGTTCTATCTATCTATCTATCTATCTATCTATCTATCTATCTATCTATCTATCTATCTATCTATCTATCTATCATCTCTGAATGTCTGTTTATCATCTATCTATCTATCTATCTATCTATCTATCTATCTATCTATCTATCTATCTATCGATCTATCGATCTATCTATCTGCCACAAGTAAGACCCATTCATGGTAAATGAGAGGGAGCAGCAGCAAGGAAAGTAATGGGAGAACATAGTAATCTGCTGCCTAGACTGAATATCTTGCAAATTGTTGCCAAAGTGTCACAGTCCAGACAAGATTTTCTAAACAGGCTTAAAGACAAGATGGCATGAGCCTGGGACAAGAGCAGCAGAAGGATGCAGTGTGGATATGCCCAATGATCAGAATAATTTAGATTAGCTCCTGGTTCCTGGGCTTTAAGTTGTATTTGGAAGGGTTTGCAAACAGAAAGCCTTGCTGTCAGGAAGTGCTCTTTGCCCTTTTCTATGAATGGAATTTTGTGCATGAGACTTTGGATGCCTAAAATTTGGGTCTTAAAATTATTGGGAACAATGTTTTGTCACAGCATGGTAGGAAAGTGGTAGCAGAAATACTTTCATCTTTGTTTTTCTGACAGAGACTGTGTGCCTTTAACAGGTATGCAATACACAGAAATTCCAGGTCTAGCTTTCCTTAGCAACTGTATTTCCAACCAAGACCCCATTGCATCCTCTTGACCATACATGGCCATAATAAAGTTAGATCTATTTCCTGAGAATTAGTGTTGAGGAACTTGCACTTGGTTTCTTTTATAATGCTCTAAGTCTGTTTAAAATACAATGTTAAATATTTTTAAAAATCTATGAATAAAATATATTTTTTTAAAACTTTAAAAATAGTTCCAGTATCTAGGATGATTAATGAATCACATTTTTCAAACCACATTTTTCTGCATCTCTCCTGTCTACTATATCATCATGTTTATACAGAAAAGTGAAAACTCATTATCCAGAACATCAAAGTAGACTATATACCAGGAACACAACCTATAATCCTTGGCCAAATTCCAGAAAAGACTGAGCTCTCTCTCCTGACAACATACTGGAAGAGGAGAAAAGGGGAGAAAGAGAAGTGGAGCGGGGGAATGTAAGAAAAGATGTAGCAGTACCCATTTTGTTTTCCTTGCCTATTCTTATTCCATCAGCTAGTTATTAGTACATTTGTGTATTATTTGAATAAGGCCTATATGCAAAATATCCTACTGAAATTAAATCTTAAGTTTGATATCTTACTGTTGCATGAGAACTTGGTAGCACTTTGGGCCTATGTGCAGTCTGGGCATCTGTTCCGGGTTTTTTTAGATATTATCCCCAGACACAGTTGTTTAGCTATGGATCTAATAGCGATTCAGGCCACTATGTTTGAAATAACCATCTAGCTGTTGCTGGAAATTTATAACATCTACTTAACAAACTAAATGTAAAGCTAAACGAGACAGCTGAATGACAAGGTGAGAAAAACATTTATGTATTTACTGATATGACCGAAGTTATACTGCAATCAGATCCAAATGCCAGAAAGCAAACCAAATTTGAAAAACAAAAATCAAAATTAGCAACTCATCATGTTCTAATTCATTCCATAAAGAATGCCCATTATATGATATATTTCCTCCTCATTTTATGAAGATGACAACATTTTTCCATCAATTTCAGGAAAGTTGCTATGAACACTACTTATGAACACTATCTTACAAAGGAGAGACTTTAAGCAATTTGATTTGAACCCAAGCTGGATGGAAGGAAGATAAAGCAAGTAAGGAGAAAATTAGTAAAAGCATCAAATTCAGGTTTTGGCCAGATCCAGGGTATCAGAGAAAATGTACAATTCCTCTGTTCTTTTGTGGAATTTCCTTTGTTCCTAATAATAAGCTGGCTGTGTTTATTCCTAACAACACATGTTTTGACTTCAGTAAAAGAAGACAGCATGATCACTTCTTTAAGTCCGGTAGCAACACTTAAGCAATAAATTATATTTTGAATGTAAGCCAGGTTCTAATTTTATGAAAAATGTAACCTGATGATGACAGTAGAGACGTGTTCAATAACAAAAAAAAGCATTTTTAAAATTCCTAAGCCCACCCAGTGCAATGGTTCTCATAGCTGTCCTTTTTACAAAACATGCTGTACTGGGTTGTGAAAGATAGGAGAGGTTAGCATGATGTGCTAACAGAAAAAAACAGTTTAAAGATCCAGACAATGATTACAAAGAGAACTAATTTTGGCCCCAACAGGCCCATATTTGTTTAAGATTAAATTAGCCTAGTCAGTTAGCTCCCCCATCTCATTCAAACTACCTACTTGAGGTTTACAGGTTCCTTCTCGTTTCTGTGATTGAAATGAAGTTCCAGAGTGGCCCTACAAAAATGGGGCATCTCTAGGCACTTTGTTATAATTTCAATTTTCACACATAATCACACAGGGTTGGGTGTAAAACAGGGAGTTCATAAACCATGTTTATGGAGGCTCCTATCCCAGCCAAACAACCATGGATTATTTTTTTTTTACAGTCTGGTTAAATAAATAAATGCAACAGCTTCTCACCTTCACCTGCCACTGTCTGCAGGGCCTAGGAAACAATGTCTGAGTAGCAAAAACATATGCAGCTAACATCAGCCAGGGCTTTCAGTTGTGAGGGAAGGATTTCTCATTCTGCCACATTGTGTTAACATGATCAGTGGGTCCTAAACTACCTGGGGTTCCACAAAGGTTCACCAGGAGTTCTTCATTTCAGTAGTAACAGCAGACAACTAGTCCCAGACAGTTTGTGCTTCCCCCTCTATGCCATCAGCCTTGCTATTGAACCTTACATCAAACAATAGCCACAGGATAGAGCTATAAGCTAGGTTAGGGAGCATAAGACAAGCCACTTGTCCTAGGTGGTGGTCTCTTTGCTGCTCTTGCTGACCCATGGCATCTTCTGTCTGACATATTTATTTCTCTCTGCCTCATGGTAGAAGTAGCCCAGCCACTACAGCCAAACTTTCTAGTTACAGGATGGTGCATCTGTTCTAGGATAGGATTGCACAATTTTTATGGGTCATGTGCCACATTTGACCTGTTTAATGTTCCAAGACCCACAGATGGATCATTAAAAGGAGTGGGGCTACAACTGAAACAATTATAATTTCATTTACATTTAAATTAAAAATATAGTCCAGTCACACATTTAATAATTTTCCCATTCTTTTATTAAAAAGCACAGTATGATAACAGCTGGGGACACAAACAAGTTTTTGGGGGCAACATACAGCCCCAAGGCCTCAGGTTTAGTGAACCTCTGCTCTAGGAGCACATGTTTTTCCATTTATATAAAAACGAGACACAACTGGTTTGAACAGTGCCAAACAGTGCTCAACAGTGCCTTGAGCAGATGCCTTGAAAATATCCTTTGTGATGCACGGAAGTACTGTGCAGACACAATTCAAAGGAAAGTGTTCCCAAGGTAGAATGTGGGAAAACCACCCATCTAGTATGAAATAACATTTTCAAAAAATGCTGGGAAATGGGAATGCTTACAGCAGGACATGGGAATGCTCAGCATACATTGAAATAACTCAACTGCTTTCACATTAATGCATCCTGATGAAGGAGTGAAGAAACTCTCTCCAATTTCTAGATACCATGCAAAATTATTCTGGCAAGGCAGCTGTGTTTTTGATTTGAATTTAATTTTTCATTGCAAAACCACAGAATAAACTTAGCTGTCCAAAGCTGTGATAAGACAAAGTCCAGCTGAACTTGTAGGGTAATACAGCCAACCTCTATCTTACTCTGGGAACCAATTTGGAAACAAATTTACTCAAATGTAATTGCATCACTTTTTAAATAATTTGTGCACTGTAAATTTAAAAGTTTTGGTATGACTGAGCAGGAAGGCAGTGAACAAGCTAAAGTGGCCTAGGTACTATGCTTCATATAATATGTAGGCAGGTTCAACTTTATAATCCAACTATAGAGACTAGAATTGAAAATAGTGCTTTGGAGATTATAGTCAGAAAATAATTTCAAGGGAATCTCACCATTTTGAAATTTGAGCCTCAGCTCCCAGTGTATAGGCTGATGAAGATCTGTGAATGAGCTCTCAGATTGTATTATGCCATAGTTTTCTTAACCATGGTTTTAAAACTAACCACAAGGGGCTGAGTTCAAACAATATGGTTTACAAACTATAATTGATGAGCTGACATATCAAAGCCAAACAAACCACATTAAGACTTTGCTCAAGGGACGAATTCAGGTTTCTTGAGTTTGGAAGGGTTGCATCTACTGAAAACTTACTGAAGTTTTTAAACCCTGTGTCAAAGGCTGGTGGTGGTCTGTAGAAGTTTCCATGGAGCTCCATTCCTAGGAACACACATACATGCATACACTCAAATAATGTCCCAAACATGTTACACAACACTTCTGCAAGACACATTGCAACTGTAGTAACGTTACCCCTATATTGATTTACATGCAGCATCTGAAAATTAGGAGACAGAAACTTGATGCTCTTTCCAACTTTTAAGGAATTAAAAAGCCATGCTCTACATATACATCCATATAGAAACAGAGGCACACAATCCAAACAAATAAACCCAGACACTCTAAAGCAGTGTTGTCCAAACTTGGCCACTTTAAGATGAGTGGACTTCAACTCCCAGAATTCCCCAGCCAGCATGGCTGGCTGGGGAATTCTGGGAGTTGAAGTCCACTCATCTTAAAGTGGCCAAGTTTGGACAACACTGCTCTAAAGTACCATGAAATGTTACAATAGCTGCTATTAAAGAGATACATAGGGATTTCTTCACCACGCAGAAATTATGCATCCAGGATACTTTGTGTCTATAAATTACTAATAAAGTATTAATAAAAAAGGAATCTGAAATAATGAAAAGCTTATCTTTCTTTTTTAATGGTTCAAGAATGACAGTGCTTTGAGTGTGTATAAGAAGCTCAGCTGCATTCCATAAAGTGTATCTGAGTGGCAACTGGAGACAGTAATACAATGACATCGTCAAGTGACAAAAGTTTTTATGGCTAATGCTGCCTATCCAGATAGATTAGAAATAGAATAGAACAAGTCAAAGCTCAAGAAATATCTGGCTAATACTAAAACTCATCCTCAATTCAGTACTTAAACTCAGTACCCAAAATGTTCTGGTACCAGAACTGAATATAAAAATTCTACTCCAAAAGTCTTTTTGTTATTGTTAAATAGCTAGAAGCAAGAATATATATGTTGATCTCAAGCAAATTATCCTGAGATGTACTAGCAAAGTCCATTTATCTGTGCTGCTTCTGTCCTAGAACCAACCATCGGTATTGCAGAAACATAACGTTTCTCTTGGATCATACTAGTCCATCTAGTTTCACATTTTGCTTACCCCTGGGGCCAGCTAACTGCAGCGGCATCCCGTCTTTTAGCTCAGGAAGAGCAATGAAGTAGAAAATGTGATTGGTGCAACCATGCTCCACTAGCGGCCTCATCATCACAAGAGGATGCCCATTGACCCTGATGTCTGCGCTCAGGCACTGCATCTATGCTGGTCTATGACCGTAATAAAGATGGGTTTGATCTGATTCCAGGAAGGCACCTGTGGCTCAGCTAGCAAAATTTTTCTAGAAAGCATACAACTGAACATAGAGAGATAATCCTTCCTTACTTTTGCTTTTCTACAAGAGTAACGTAAAGATTTATTGCATAAACAAGTAATTTCATTGTTCTCAATGGCTGCCTTCCATGAAAGTGCCTACATTCATTTACAGGCCACCATAAAATATTTGGGAAGTGAAACTATATGAAAAGTAGAATTTAATCAGAATGCCAATGTCTTTCTTATCATCTATCCGTTTCAGCATTTTTTACTTATTTGGCCCTAATAGATATGCAAACAGTGTACATCTATGTCTGCATTGGACATAAATACTTTACATTTTAAAATGTTGATTTGCTGTTTCCAGAATTTATTATGATATTTGGGGATCTTAGATCATGTAGTCATTGTTGAAACAGATTATACTACCTGCAATGGCTGTCCTAATTTAAATGCCTGTGCTTCACATCACATCTTATCCTAAAACTAGAATAAATAAAGAAAATTTCAGCATGCTAATAATTATTGAGCACCAGGAAATAAAGAACTGCTAGTGTATTATTTTCATCATGTTGTTTAAGCAATAATATTAGAAGGCCCTTCATAGTTATGGCCCATTTATTTATTATATGTGTTATGCAAACTTTATATTTCTGTATCTTTTTACTCTCTTACATTTTGTTACATTTTAATCTTACTATTCTAGCCGTAAGAAGAAAAGTCTTTTCATTTTTTCTTGTTTTACCCATCACCACCTTTGGTTTTAGAAAAGGAGAAGTCTGCCTGCATATCTTCTTCCTGCTCTTGAATTTCACTCCCCGTTTTTCCACTGTTATTCCAATGCATCCTTAGCATTACTTGATCTTTCCCCTCACCACTGAAGAGATAAAATTTTTCAAATAGTGCTACTGAGATTGACCTGACCACAAACCTACATTGTTTAAAATTCTTCCTGTTTATACTCCTCAGGACTTTTGTTAGATGCCTATAACTCAGTAACTACTGTACTGTGAATCATCATATTTAGCCCTGCTATGATTTGCTGAAGATGGTTTCACTTCTGCTATTGTTTCAGAAAGTTGTCTCTCAGCCACTCTCCTTCTCTGAATTATTCCAGCCAATCAGAACAGAAAAGAAAACATACCATGCAGCTAGGAAGTTTTGCTTATGTGTAGCACAATAAGAAAGAAAGAAAGAAAGAAAGAAAGAAAGAAAGAAAGAAAGAAAGAAAGAAAGAAAGAAAGAAAGAAAATATGGCACTGGCTTATATACATTTTTCAGATGCTACAAATTATGAAAACTTAAATAGAAATCTAGTACATTTGAACAGTTTAAAAATTGCAATCTGAGGACCTGTATACCTACTCGGTCTACTGTCCAATTGATGCTAATGACTGATGGACAGCTTGAAGGTCTTGCTCTGTTTTTTCATGGTTCTTAACTTTAAAGTGGATGTAGACTGGGCACTCCTTCAAATAGTAGTGTGTTTTGTAAACTAAATAAGTAGGCAGGCCAGCAATGCGTCCTGTCACAAATTTTTTTTGGATTGAGGACTAGAAGCACTGACCTTACTCTCAAAAGGAATCATGAGGAAAGCCAATCTATGAATACTTCCCTACCTGTTTTTAAAGTCCACATGTATGAAAGCAGTCGAATTTTAGAGGAGATGAAAAAAGTTGGCAAAACCATCCAAACAGACCAATTCCTTGTAGTATAAAATGTATATTTTATTAAAGCCTTTCTCAACTTGGTGCCTTCCAGATGTATCAAACTCTATCTCCCAGAATTCCCAGACATCATAGCTATCCAACACATCTGGAAGACACCAGATGTGGTTGGGGAAGCCTGGTCTATTGCTAGGAAACTGACTACAAAAAGGAACAGACAGAAGCAACTTGAAAGAACACAATACTTTTCGTCATTGTGCCATGCATCTGAGCTTTTTCTTGGCTGACTCAGATATCTGCACTTACTCTTTTTGCCCATGCCTAGCCTTTCTACTTATTTTCAAGGAAAAAGCATGTTTTAGACACTAAGAGAAGATTTAACCGGTTACATTTGTCTCTGTGAAGCCTGTAGTTTTTCATACTTCTTAGCCAAGTCTTTTAGGACCAATTCCTTTCATGAGCAAAGTTCTCTCTGGTGGTAGAGGCACATGTCAGAAAACATTCATTTCCCAGAAAGCAAACTATTGAACTTGCTCCCTGCCATTCTTCTTAACTTCCCAATATACTTTCTAATAGGACAATCAGGTCTGTGCTGCAGAAATCCAGATGACCACTAGATGGAAGCAATGATATAGAATTTTCTATATCTCTCTGCTCTCATCTGCTGGACATATGGCATTCTGCAGGCCAGACCTGGTATCTCTATTCCAAATAAACTTTAGCTGTACACACTAATCACTTTCTTAGAGGTATGGCATTAGGCTCTAAGTGTAGGAGGCATGAAAGCTTCCCATTTATATACTTTAGTTATACAAATGTTTATATAGATGGGTGCAGCAGGCAAGCTGGCAGGTGACCATGGGCAATTACCATCTACAAAGCAACCATATAAATGCTTGGGCCCATCTGTCTCAACATGCGTTTTTCCTGCTTTTTTCAGACACAGGGTTTAACCTAGATACACAAACATTCCAGGCACCAACCTTGAATTGAGATTTCAATGAAATCAAGCACAGCTCAACACATGGGTCTACATTATACCCACAGAAAATCAGAAGGGTCTGGTAGCACCTTTTTGCAACTAACACATTTTATTAAAAAGACATAAGCTTCCGTGAGCTGCAACCCACATCATCAGATGCATGGAGTGGTTAAACTGATGTAGAATTTAAATTGGATATGCTGGGGGAAAGGGAGGGGAAGACAGGTTAGTTATGCAGACACATGTTACATGTGAGAGATATTACAACATAGGAAAACTGTAGAATAAGCAAAGCTCTAATCTTATACATATAAGCTCTAGAACAAAGAAAATACTACTCCCCTGGCCTCCAATAATGCATTTAAAAAGGAGAAAATCTTAGTATAATGATGTAGCCTTTAAACAAATAAATAAAAAAGAGAAAAGAGAAAATCCTGGTGTGATATATAACCTTATTTACTTTGCACCACTGCCCTTGGAACCCCCTTCCCAAACTAATTGCGGCCATCAACCATCCAATATAAATACATCTCCCCATTCTAGTCTAAATAATCTTACACTTAAATTGAGTGTTGCACACATTTTGATCCTATCTGAAACTCAACCAATCCTTGTCTTGAGAAAGGAGCAGTGTTATACTTCTGCAGGGGACCAAGCTTCTGGTGAGCAAGAGGTGCAATTTGGGGGGGGCTCAGATTGTAAAGTGGGTGAGGATATACCACATATGCAGGCAAGGCTGGGTTGGGAAGAAACTTTTTTAAAAAAGAAATGACTGTGGTATGCCTACAGTACAGTTTTCATCTGTTTTCTACCCCAAGGTGTGGGAAAAACAGAAATGGGAAAGAGTGCTTGAGGGGGCTCAGGAGCTATAGATTTTCTATCCCTACCACATTGCATCTGTTGACTTTTTACGAATAATGAGCTACCTCACAGCAGTTTAATGCTGCTAGCATAAGCAGTGAAGAAAACCCCCCTTCAGGCTGGCACTGGGTACAGCAATGCTGGCTTGGCAACACGCCATGTGACCTGATCAAAGTTCACCCTAGGAATGGTCTGGGAAAATTCACACCTCCGCTGACTTTGGCTTGTATATCCTCAGGGAATCCACAGTCTGCTTAGGGTGGAGGGAGATTCTTGTATATTTTTCAGTAAGGCTGGACAAAACTGGAACATTTAATGAAGAACTTAAAGTTCTTTGATATCCCAAATATTTTTTTTATTTTGGGGGGATTGAGGCCATGGCTTCTTTGAAGCTACAGATACAATTTATTACTGATGAAAAATCAAAGAATCAGCTTTGGCCTGAGTTGCTTTGGAAAACTTACGTTAAAATATTGCTTGGGCTTTTATTTCCAACACTGACAAATAATAGTTTTTCTGGAACAGCTAAAATGTGAAAGACATATTCCTAAAAGTTCAAATTAACGTTTTCTGCAACAAACAATAAGTATGCTACAATGATACATTTTATCCCCTAGCCAAGTGGAAATGAGCAATGAGTTATTTCTTTCCTCTTTTAAAGAATATGCTTTATAAGAATTGGATGCCAGTGGAAGGGTTGGATAAGTGTTTAACTGTTCTAAAGTAGAGTAGAAATAAATGTAGCCAAAAACCTGTCTCAAACAGCCACTGTTAAAGTTGCGTATAACATTTTCAATGTAAGTTCTTCTACTTGAAACTCCTCTAAATAATAGATGTGGATAGACTGAAAGATTTGTAGTTGAGGGTGTCCAAGGCAAGCTTGGCAAATTGATACTTAACATTAAAGCTTGAAATTCCTTAGTAAGGGTGAAGATTTAGGAAACAAATAAGCCTAATTCTGGATCCATCTTTTGCCAAGATGTGAAGATATGCCACCGAGGCAGAGCAGTGAAGTTAAAGCATGGGTGGGGATTTGATGGTTCTCCAGATGTTGCTGAACTATAGCTCCCAGCATATCTTCCCATTGGCTGGCTGGGGGGGGGGTGCTGAATAGCAGTTTAGCAACATCTGGAAGGCCATATGTTTCCCATCCTTTCATTAAAAGAACTGGCAATATGAGCTACTTTCATTGCCTTGTCATTTTTCTGACTTCTAATCTTGATATCTACTTTTAAATACACTGAAATAGATCCACTTCCAAAATCTATCCTGGAATCTATCCTGGGCTTCTATGGCATGTGAGATTTAAGACCACCATTGGCTTATTTATTTCAGGGACACTCTCCTGAGTTCCATCCAAAACATCGACCACGGAATACCTTTCGTTTATTCTGCAGCTGAGGCAAAAAGCCAGGTTCTTTCCTTCTGTCTGAACATAACATCATATGGAACTAGAGTGCTGACACAAATTCAAAATTATTAGAACAAAAAATTTTGAATCAAGTTTGTGGCAATGAAACAAGTTTTTTGTTTCAGTAGAATATGATTGAAAATATTTAGACTGAGATAACTGATGGGGGTAAAGACCAAAGTATGTCATCTTAAGCTTAATCAATAAAAACTATCCAAGAAGGAATCTGAGATAAAACTAGCTAAGCATTTTTATTATTTTTAATAAGAAAAACTTGTAAAAAAAACTTCAGCGACTCAGTAAATCAAGATTAGGATTCCATTATGCCATCAAGACAAAGGAAAGGAATTCAGATAACTCTGAGATACTAGATGGAAGTTGAATTTGGTGAATGAACACCATTAATTATTGGTTATCCTGTGATTTTTAAATTAACACCTGGAAGAGAGGCTGCTTAGACAAGCTAGCTCTTCCAATTAATTCTTGTAAGTTGTGAATAACAAACTTCCTGCTCTAACCCCAATTAGATAATTATTTCCCTCTTTTGTCTTAGCTAGGTGCCCAATACCTGCTAGACAAATAATCCTCATTAATATGTAAACTTTCCTTGCTGATCCCTAAACTAAGCAACTCTGGGAAGAGGGGGGGGGGGAGAGGTTGTAGGGCTATGAAGCTCCCCCAATGAAAGCAATCCCTTTGATGGAATTGAATTTCCTCCCTACCGCTTTGGCTCACCACAGGTGTTGCAGAAAGAATCTCTCCATCCCTGTAAGTACTGGATTTTCATGAATAAACTCTTCTTTTTAATTGTAATTTTCCTCTTTTGTGTTCAACTTTTTCGGTATCTGGCCTGCAAGTTTAAACTTAGCCGGCAACATTGTTTAATATACGTAAAGAATTAAAAATGGTTCTATTAACCCAAGTGCTCAATGATCCTCAGAAATTATAGTGGTTACAATGACTCAGTTATTGTGATTCTATCTGTTTGAAGGAATTATTATTAATTTAATTAATTAATGTATTTGTATCATCTCTGTCTCCTATTATACCCATGATGCTTTTTTATCCATGGAAGTTAGCAAACATTTAAATAAACAATGGGGTACAATGACCCACCATTTTTGTTTTCTAAAAATGTCTACAGGGCTATATAATGTAGAATAAATATAACTCTTCTTGCTTTGCAGCATGCTAATTCCCTTTTAAAAAGCATTTTTAAACAATAAAAAGTATAGTAAGAAAGCCAGATGAGACACGGATACTGGTCAACACTAAGGGATGTATTTGCAGGCACATTGGTACAGATAGGCATTCCACTGCCTGTCCCTCTGTTAAATGGAATATACTTCTATAAATATGGTCCAAAAAATCTCTTTCATCATAATCTGATAATACCAGGGCTAGAGTTGCCATTAGGCAGACTGAGGCAGTTTCCTCACATGGTGGATGATGAAGGATTGTTGTAAAATAAAATTTAAAAACTCTGCCCCTTTGATAGTTTTTGGCTTTTTTATTCACAACGATCCTAGCTGTTAGACTGAAAATAATTTTGCAAGCATTTATTCATGAGGATCAATGTGGTTTTTATCTAAAAGACAGTTAAAGAGCAGTGTTAGAAGTGCATTAGACATTTTGGAATATTTGGAGCATCATAATGAAAAACAAGCCACATTTATTTTTTTTAGATGCAGAGAAGGCCTTTGACAATTTGAACTGGGCTTTCTTGTTCAAGACTTTGGAAAAGAATTTTGGAGAGAACTTTATAAAATGGGTAAGATTGTTTTACACTTCACAGAAAGCACAAATATTTGTTAATGGGGTCTAAAAAAACCCCTGTGAGATACAAAAAGGAACAAGACAGGGATGTCCACTGTCTCCACTCTTGTTTATTTTGGTTCTTGAAATATTGAATAGAGATATAAGACAAGATGAGAGGATTGTGGGAGTAAAGATTAAAAAAAAAAGTTATAAGTTAAGGCTTTTGCAGATGACTTGGTGTTGGTTTTAGAAGATCCTTTAAAGGGAACTGAAACATTAATGGGCAAATTAAAAGAATTTAGAGCAGGTTTCAAGATTAATAAACAGATGAAGATGTTAACAAAAAATATGAAAATAGAAGATCAAGTAGAATTGATGAATAAAATGGGTTTTAAGGTTGAGAAGAAGGTAAAATATCTGGGTGTCACAAATATCTGGGTATCACAAATATCTGGGTTAAGACATGAATGAAGTTAAAAAGGCATGTTAAGATGGGAGAAACTACTACTGTCATTGCTGGGAAGAATTTCTGTGATAAAACTGAATGTTTGCCTAGAATGTTTTTGTTTCAGACAATATCTGTTTTGACAATTGATGTACCATTTAAACAGTGGCAAAGGGTATATCTAAATCTGTGTGGCAGGGAAAAACCCTAAGTTAAATGTAAGATGTTACAAGATGCTAAGGAAAGAGGAGGATGGGTCCACCTGATCTGAAATTGTATTTTGCAGCTTGCTGTTTGGTTTGGATGAAAGAGTGGGTGCTGCTGAGAAATAGAAGGCTCTTGGAGTTAGCAGGACACAACCTGAGATTTGGGTGGCATGGATATTTGTTGTACGATAAAGTTAAAGTTAATGTGGATTTTAAAAAGAATTATGTTAGATATGCCATATTGAGAATATGGAATAGATACAAATCCAGATTGTGCCCGAAAACACCTCTGTGGGTCTCAGCACAAGAAGCATTTTATAGACGAGAAATAATAGGCAAACACAATGGCTGACTTATTGTGAGATACTAGAGTTTTGTCAAGGGGAATGTAAAATAAAATCAAGAAAGAAGTGGTGGCAGAGGGATATAGTTGTCAATGGTTTTTCTATTTGCAGTTACTAGAAAGATTTAAAGTAGACAAAAGAGTTTATGGTTTTGAACATTGTAAGACTGAATTTGAAACAGAATTATCAACAAATCATGTACATGAAATTGCTGAAATGTATACACTTTTACTGAAATTTGAAACAGAAGAAGAACAAGTGGAAGAATGTATGATAAAATGGGTTAAACATTTTGGTTGTAATATACAGATGGAACGATGGGAAAATATGTGGTTGAAAGGATTGAAATTTCCACTATGTTATAATCTTAAAGAGGATTTTTATAAAATGATGTACCATTGGTATATGTCATCAGAGAATTTGTCTAGAATGTATAAAAGCACTTCAAAGTTATGTTGGAAATGTGAACAACAAGAGACATTTTATCATGTTTAGTGAATGTCTAAAAAAACTAGAAAACTTTGGATTCAGATACAAACACTGGTTCAGAAGATTTTAAAGATTAATATACAATTGAGACCAGAGGTTTTTCTTTTGGGATTAATGGACAAACATTTGGGAAAAAAATTATGGAACTTTGTTTTTGTACATAGTAATTGCAGTGAGATTATTGTATGCACAAAGATGGAAAGATTCGGCATTACTCATAATGGAGGAATGGTTGGTGAAGATGATGGAACTTGCTGAGATGGCTAAATTGACTTATTTTATCAAAGAAAAGACAATATCTACGTTAATTGCTGACTGGAAACCCCTTATGGACTTTTTACATAAAACAGAAAAAATGAACTTATGATTTATGGTTTTGATGATTAGACAGGATAGATTATAGAAAGAAGAGAGTTATGTTGTAACCATAGAGAAAGAAGTAAATTTATAATTGTACCTATAACTGCTGTAAAGATCAGAAGCTACTTCTTTGTATCTTTTCTTTTTTTTTTTCTATTTTTCTATTTTTCCTTTCTTGCACATTTAGATTTATCTTTGATTTATTTCTTTTTCTTACTTTATATTTGTCTGTATTAGTTTTTATCTTCTTTTAATATATAAGAAGATTTTATATATAAAGATAGCATTTGGCTTTGACTAAATTTTAGGAGAATTCCATTGCTTTGAATACCAGCTGGGAACTCATCTTCTATTGAAGAATTGGCAGCTACAAATCAGCTCTGTTCATCTGTTAAATGCTTTGTGGCCAACAGTTGCCCAATATGTCTGGGTAAGAAATATATTTTCCATTCCAATAAATGAATTCGGCTGAAAATAATTGATCTAAGAGTTTGCGGATGCTTCCCTTCACTATCAAACCCTAACATTTCAAAAACAATGGACATGAAACATTCCATTATCTCATTTTCAAGTATGTATAAAATGTGTTGTTTTGTTTAGACATTTATGTTAAAGACATTTTGTTTTGACTTGCTGCAAAAAAATGTTTTGACTCATTGGCTTAAAACAACCCTAAAGATCATATGCTTTGGGAACATGTTCAGCTAATAATTATTTCAAGACACACCATTATCAGGGCATCATCAAAGCTTTCAAATGGAAAAGGGAAATCTTAGTCAATCTAAGGCTTAAGGTTAGCTCCCAAACTAGGCTTAAGTAATAGGAGAAATATAAGGCTTCTGAATGCCTACCAGTTGGCTTCTCCGACACACACACACACGCACACACACACACACTGCAAAAGCAATTCCCAGAGGAATAGTTATGAGAATAACAGTTGATCTACAAATCCAGAGAATTAGATAACACATTTGTTTTGCTTTTTAGGTGTTTTTTTTTTTTACATTTTGGCAAAGTAAAAATAAAAATCTGTTGCAGCACACATGAAATTGAGCTCTCCACTGGCCAGATAAGGAATGGTTGCAGATACCTTGCTTCTCTTCTCTCACCACCATTAACATTACTTCTGTAATTTTACTGCATGCTGGCAAAGGGAAGCAGATTCCTTAGCACCTCCATCCAGGAGGGATGCTGCTTGTATGGAATTGTCTACGTCTGTGATTACACTATTGTAATTTGCCCTGGGTACAAATCAAATTAAAGGCAGGGGTCCAAATTTCTAAGTCAGGAAGATATGTTTTTGAGCCAAAATTGCCTTAAGCTTTTCAGTGGCACAGTTGAAAAAGTATGTAGAGTTAATGTATTGTTGTGATTTACATGTGATTTAATTTGGATTAAAATTAAATCCCTTGTCTTTATGTATTTCCCTTTCAATCACGTTAATCATCAGTTTGGCAAGTACTCCTGCAAAGGCTCTGCATCAAAGTTTTCTTGGGGCGCACTATGATCCTGGTCCAGTTTGCAGACCTCCAATTGTCAAGAACTGATAAACTCACAAATACATGATATTGTGAGATATTGTGAGATATAGATGGTTCAATTTGTATACCACCCAACAATGTCCATTTTCTGTTATTTCTTTTCAACTATCAAACAAAATATCAAATCCTACGTTTGTTGATTTTAATTATTTTCTGGAATATAGCTAGATTAAGTTCAAACACAACCGACTTGAGCAATTCATTAAACCCAAACATGGCAAAAAAAAAATTATCTATTAATGCCTACTATAACTCATCAGTAGTTGATGCAATGTGGCATGTATAAACAAAGCAGTTTATAAAACAGTGCCTTAACATGGGAAAACATGGACCTGCATTTCCCTGTGGATTGATAATAGTTCATTTACTTGCTAAAAAGGACCCTCTATCAATCCTGTGAACAAAGTCACCTTTGCCCTTCAAGATGAATCACATTTCAGTTCTTTAGAACTGAGCAGCAACAGGGTTTTTTTCCCTCTAAGCTATGACACTAAGACATATTTTGTTCTGGCAATTTATGAATGTCAAGGTGGGTTGGATTGTAAAAGAAAGCCAGGTGAATATTGCACATGTGTTCTAGCCACTATGCATTTGTATTCATATTGCAGACACCTTAAATATAAACTTTAAAAAAGAACTTATATGATGCACAGTCATTAGCATTATACATGTATTAGCATAATATTGGGAGGAAGGAAGCAGGTAATGGACACATCATACATGGAAAACCCCTAAAAGGATTTATTACTGCCTGGAAACCCCTTATAGACTTTTTGGATGAAACAGAAAAAAATGAACTTTTGATTTATGGTTTTAATGATTAGAAAATATTAGATAATATAAAAAATAGAGCTTTTTTTGTTTTGTAACCATAGAGTAAGAGTTAGTTTTGTAATTATACTTGTATTTGCTACAAAGGAAATCGGAAGCTTCTTCTTTCTGTTTCTTTTTATCTTTTCTTTTTGCACCTTTGTCTTTTTTCCTCTTTTTTCCTTTCTTTTCTTCCTTTCTTTTGTATTAGTTTTTGTTAGTTTTTATCTTCTTTTTAAAACTTTTAATAAAATTTATGAAAAACAAAAGAAAGAAAACCACTAAAAGGAGTAGCTATTTTCAGTTGTCTGGTCTGAGGCTTTAAATCTGCCATCAATGGCAAGGTTCAGAAGCAGAAAAATGAGCCATGTTTCAATAACTATTGCCACTTTTTACTTAAATCAATGCCCACAAGTTTCCTATAAGTGTTTACGCTGGGAAGACTAAGGAAGTAGTCATGCCTGAGAGAACACATGGTGATGTGTCCCTGGTCACATGAAGCCAGGCATTCAAAACCATCGCAGGTGCTAAAAGTGGCCTTCAGTTGCAAAATATGTAGTCACATTCCCACCAGTGAACAGATCAGATTGATCAGCTGGTCACCAGGAAGCAGATTATAATTTTCCCACTGCTGGTTATTGGTGAAGAGCAGTGGTTTTGAAAAAGATCACCAGATGGCAAACAGTTAGATTTTTCCTTTTACTTACCTTGAGGGAAAGCTACATTATTTTGTCCTCCCTCCTAGTCACTTTGCTGAACATCACTACGAGGAAAGTATAAGAGGAAAACAGGAATTTATATCTGTGTTGTTTGTACACGTTTTGTGCATGTATGGCCCCCATATGAGCAAAGATTACAACTCTTGGGTCTAAAAAATTGTCTACCCGTGTGAATGTGGTGTTATAATTGTGGGAAACTCAGGTTCAAGTCCATCTTCCTCGAGGAAAACTCAGTGAGTGACTTTCAGCTAGTCACTTTCTTTCAGCCAATCTGTGTTACAGGCAGGTTATGTGGGTGGGGGAATAGAAGACGGGGTGCTTCCAGAGGAAAGACAGAATACTAATCTAAGGAATGAGTTAATAAATATTTTATCTGATTCAAAGTAGTTCATATTTAGGCAGTTATTCTTGGATGGAACATTTCTGTCTTGATATTCCATATTAGTTTTTAGGTAATCCCATTTTATGGGATGGCAAGGATGCAATTACAAAATATAAAGGATAAGTGATTATATAATATAAAGGATAAGTGATTTTACAAAACAAATGTATAAAAATGTGATTTAATACACATTTGGTCTGACTGAGAGATACTTAGTTTAAACAAGTTCAGGCTTTCAAGTACTTTCAGACTATACCCACACCTATGGACAGGGAGATTAATTTTTTGACCAAAATTCATTCTTGTTGACTGCAGATTGTCGATGTGCAGAATATGAAATATTGCCTTTGCAAACAAGCTTTTATGCAGGAAATATTTAGAACAAGACTTTTTCTCCCAGGCTGTGAAATCACTCAGTCACCCAGTCAGTCACTCAGTCACTCCCTCACACACTTCTTCTTAACCCTCTTCAAGAACTCACGAAGAATGCCAACATCTCAAGAGATATAGGCCATTTTGTCTGAAATCTCATGAGATTTTATACAGAATCTCAAAAGATTTGGAGAAATTTGAAGGAGGGAGTACCCCGGACTATTTTGCAAGAATACATACCATATTGGTGTCCAGTGTGTGAAAGTTTACCATTCCCTAAAGTAAGAAAATCCTATTTAAAAATAAATTGATAGTGCAGGAATATGAATTTTCAAGACCACTTCTTCCTTCATGCCCTTTGTGCCTCAGAATATAGGTTCTAATTCATTGATCTTCCTTTTCCAACCGTATTGAACTTGCTTCCATTATATTTATCATGGAAGGTTTATCATTAGCTAGAAAAGGAAGGTCTTAAAATGAAGTAATTATTCACAATGCCAATTTTGTTGCTCTGGAGATTTAATAGTAATGAATCAGGCCAACTCCACCAGGACCAAGTTTAGGCCCAGGCCTGTATACCAGTAGTATTATTTCGAGTGCCCTCCTCTTATCAGTGAGTGGCAGTGGTACAGTATATTGTACTTCACAGACACAAACAGGTGAAGAACTTCATACATATGTGTCACCCAAGGTCACTGCAGATGTTTTTGAGGGATGAGCTGGGGATGTCAAGGCACTGCAATATATATTAAAAATTAAAGTTGAAAGTGATTCCAACTGTCCTGAAAATGAAATGACTGTTTACTAATATTATAGAGTGGTATGCTCTGTTAAGTTAAAACACACACATACTGCATTCATAGATAATACTCAGCCAAAAAAAGAGAACAAGCCAGTTAATCTTGCAGAGAAGCAACGTAATCATGACTTATTTAGCCAATTCCTAGTTTGTTTTTTCCACTTATTCTGCCAGTATTGAAAGGAATGGAGAAAGCATAAAACTTGGACTAGCCCATGGATAAATTAGATCCCAAGTCAAGCTTCAAAATAACAAATCATAGTTTCAGATTGTGGCATTTTTGAAAAAAAAAACCCTCCCTGAAACAAAACAAAAGGTCTCTTTCTTGAGATGAATTTGCACATCCCAACCAAATTGTTGTAACTTTGTATTATGTTTTAATTCTACCATACACACATCCCATCCACAAATCCAGAGACAAACCACACAATCTCAGATTCTGAACATTTATTGAATTTCTAGATGGAATTATTCTGCAGCATGAACAGTCTCACCAGCACCCCGAAGTTGTACATGGCAGCTGCAACAATTATAAAGTCATGAACGATTTAAAGATGACAAATGCTTTTCAAGTTACAATAAAAAAAAAAAAAAAGAATGATATACATCAGACCTGGGCACGAAATTCTTTACTATTATTAGCTGTAGTGCAATAGTGTCACTAAAATGCATATGACTGAGATTTCTTATGGGTTGGAAAAATTGCCTTTTTCCTTTCAATTTAATATACCACTGAAAAATCAGTGGGATGTCGCATCTAAAATGTCTTCCTAATCTTTAAAAAATTGTAAATCACTGGTGATATATAAGCTGTCCCCCAGATGTCTTGAGATTACCCCTCAAATGGCTGGCTAAGAATTCTGGGAGCTGAAGTCCCAAAATATATGGAGTGTGTCAGATCTTGGAAAACTTTCTATATGTATAAATATGGGAATAGGTTCTCAGCAAAAGATAACTATGTTACACATTCAACATACCATATTTCTTCTGTAGGTAAACAGAATTTTAGGCACTGAAGTTCTTTACCTAATGCTTTCAGGAAATTGATATTAATAAACATGCATTATAGGCAAGCAACATCCTTTAATGTATTACTTTAAATTGAATTTTGTACAACATTGCATAGTTGTAATTAAAAAAAAATCAATTGTCCAGTTCTATAATAAACTATAATCTAATAGTTAAAATACTGGGACTGGGAAGAATCCAGTTCAAATTTTCACTGAACTATGAAACTCACAGTAAGATTGACAAAGCCATGTGAATAGATGACATGGAAGACTGTGGTGCGATAGAGCCAAGGAATCTGTTGATTTAAAAAGCACACATGTACTCTAGTCAATTGATCTATAAGAGCACTATAAGAGTGAAATGTGGTCTTAAGCAGACCACGGTTCACCCAAACCTTGCAGGCTTGGATAAGGAAAAGAAATTATTAGAAGGGAATTATTGTTGTAACAGTAGTATTTGAGCAGAGATTTTGATCTTGTCTGTTACATTTCCAATTACCTAAATAAGAAGGACCTGCTGCTAAGTTAACTTCATTTTCATTCTAAACCCCTTCTGTTGGACAACTGCCAGGTTAAGAAAGTAAAGCCACAATCAAAGAATTTTTCCAGACAAGTATCACTGAGGAAGAAATTAATTTAAGAAAGCAAACTTTACTAAGAGCAATAACCATCCATCTTATCTGGGTGAATATTCCTTAGTACAATCATTCAGACAACCCCCCATTGCAAAGTCTAACTCATTAATCCTCCATTGATGAGAAATATGACCAGAGTACATTCATGTCTAGATAATAAATATATGTAGCTTGATTCAGTAGAGTGTAATAATTTAGAATTCCATGCTCATGTCGAACATAGATACTTTCTCATCTGCTATTGCTGCAAGGAGATCCAGAAGCATTTAATTCCATTAACCAACCAGAATTTATCATTTCACTTGAACCCTCAGTTGTGGCTAACCTTAATTATGTTTTAAGAAAACAAGCCAACTGCATACACCAGTTTGAAGTTGGTTTGCATCAATAACGCATGGGTAGGTTCACAATCTTTTTCTAGATTTGGACAGAAAAATAAACTGCAGTCATTTAAAAAACAGCCATGAAAGCATCGGATCCTCTTGAGGTAATTCCAAAGGAGAACAAAAGCCAATGAGCTCATCACTCAATATGTTTCTAAACCATAGTTTAGATAGTGTTATATATGAATGAAACCCTGGACAAGCCAAATCATTTATCTCAATGCAGCTGAAAGGATTTTTTGCTTACACCAATTAACTTATATGAACATGAATCAAAGACTGGAATAACCACTGAGAGAAATTAATGACCATGTCCTTTTGAAAACCATTGCACACTTTATTTATTACATTTCTGATACTTGACTTTCTATCTGGAAGTAGCATTCACATTCTCTTATTCAGAACCTTATGCTAGAACACAAGAGGGCGCATAACAAGTAAGAAATCTGCAATTTTGCTATTAATCTGGCTACTGGCATCATCCTTCCAGTTTCAGCTAACAGTTCATATGGCACAGTGAAATAAAACAAAATACTAACCTTCCTCTAATGAATTCTTACAAAAATTGAGAACTATCAAATACATGCTATTATGATATCTGGAGAACATAAGAGATAAGAAAGGATTTGAACAGAGACTGCCTTAAGGCTGATGTCTGAGGTATGAGGCACTATCATTTTGTTTCAGTGTAGAAGCGTAGTACAACAGAATAAGAGAATGTCCTTCCTCTTGAACAACTGAAGGTGCTCATCTTTGATCCATTCCATCTACCCGTTAAGTCCTTCTTCCAAGTTAAAGCACCTTCAGAGCAAAAAAGAATGTAATATACAGGAAGGGTGAAAGTTAGCAGCATCTGCGGAAAAAGCTAAGAGCCTTGGTTTGTACAAGTGGAAGAATTTTCTATTAAGACAAAACTTAACTTTTAGGACACCCCAATATTCTTAGAAATTACTAAAGCCATATATACTTACCTCCGTTCTTTGGTTTTGTTGTAGCTGAATGTGCTGTCTTTGGACATTTGATTGATTACTATTTATTGTAGATAAATAGTAAACAATTTCAGAACTGCAGCTGACTGCTATCTCAATAAATATTGAGATATATTACCATTTTTATAGCTCAATTGTACTTTTCTCTAATTAGTATTACCGTATGACACTTGATTGAGCTTGTGATCTGTTTTAAGAGATGGAAGAATAATCTGCGAGAGTTAGTACTATGTTGAAAAGCTGAAATTATTATTATTTTTTAAAATTCCTAATTTATTTAACAGCAGCCTTTCATTTTTGACACATGCAGTTATTCTGTTTTAAGTACATTTTGTGAAGTGTTTCTTCTGGAATAATAGTTGACACACATTTTCAGAAGTATTTGGGTAAGAAAAACTTGCATGGAATTTCACAGTAGAATCTTATTTTAATCTGAATTCTTCAGACAGTACATTCCTTAAATTACAGCTACTTAAGTATGGTGTATAGGTGAGTAGATGGTATTACTAACTAAAATTTGATAAATGATATTAGCAAAGGACTTTTAAAATACTAGCTGAGTGCAAAACATACAAGGCTTTCCTCATCCAAAAATTACATGCAGCATTTATTTTTCAACAAAGGGATCAGATTTTCTCCATCCAACTTTCTTAAAAAAGCACAAGGCTTAGCAAAATGTTCTCTACTTTAATAGCAATTTCAGAGCCATCAGACATTTATGTAACTTCTGGTTAGACTTCTTTCCTGCTACTATCAGATACTTACTGTTAAAAAATGTTTATATTATCAAACACCGGTTAAAGTAATAAAGTTTGTGGCATCCCATTTTAGTGTAAGGCTATGTTGTTGCATTTATACACATTGAATATTAATAAATATTATTCAGTGTGTATAAATGCAGCATTTATGTTAATAACTATGATTAAACATTTAATATTTATATTATTAAGAACAAAGCATTTCACAGAAATGAGTGACAGATCTGTCTTAGGCAGTGCAAAAACAATATATATCAAGCTACGCAGCACCACAATTAACAGTGACTTTTTGTACTGTACTAATTCCTGATTGCCTGCATTTCAGAACATTATGCAGGCATTCCCGGATTAGGATTTGCATTCCTTTTAAAAGTGGAATTTATGGTTAAATGTCATGGGAGAAATTGATTGAATGCATTGGCACAAAAATGCCTTTGGATGCATTCTTGTAAATAGAAGACAGAGTTGTATATTTTAAAAACTGCTTCCAATATCTTCTGCTTTTAATGTTTCTGATTTTATGCCAGCACTCTTAATATTGAGGCTGTCATTTATAAACATAACAGTATTGTGGTTATTACCTTATTCTATAGTATCATAAGACGCAAGAAAGAGAGGAGAAGATCCAAGGGGTAACATATGTAACATTCTCGATTTTCAAAAGTCATATACTGCTTTTAGAACACATGCTCAAGGTGCTCAGTTCAACAGACTTTTTGTCAAACCTCTGTCTGATTAGTGTGCTTTGGATGAGACAACAGATCAAACCTGCTGTCTTGCAAAACAATAAAATGCAGAAAGCTGTTATTTCCAAAAGTTATAGTGAAATTTTCACAAGACAGTCAGTAAGGCCTTTTCCGATGTGAAGGGGAAAAAAAATTAGTCTCCTTTATAGTACACATATTTCATGACTTTTCCTACTTTTTTTTTCCTCTCCTGCTCTCATTAAACTATAAGCAAAATTTAAAATGTTAAATAACAATTTCAGGGTTTTCCCCCCTTTTTTTCCCCTTAGTACTGAAAGGAAAAACAGCCTTTTGTAGCCAGAGATGTTACATATTTTCCAGTAATTTAAGCAATCCTCTTTCATCGTTGAAACAACAGCTTGCTACTTGCCATTGGAAGACACCCGTCACTGAACAGAACCTCGAAAAGTAGCAGCAGATCAGGACTGGTGCTGTGCCACCCTTGGGATGGAATTGAAGGATTTGAGAGAGAGATTGAGAGAGAGAGAGAGAGAGAGAGAGAGAGATTTCTTACCTTGAGCATGCAAGATCCAGAGAGAAGAGATCAGTGGAAAAGGAAGAAAGTGCTCTGATCAGCTGCCGGTAGCATGCCGTTGGCTTTTATGGTCAGGAGGGAGGAGCTTCTGTTCATTGTTGGTGGATAAGCAGACAGTAGCCAGAGGCCACTAGGACAGTAGATGCTGCTGTCTTTCAGGAGATGGCAACGGAGAATGCAAGACCCCCAGGGGAAAAACAGCATCCTGCTTTGGTTTAGATTGCTCAGGATATTATGAGATTTGGGTTCAGTTTTTCTTCTGAAATGTGAACAACGTATAGTCACAATGATATAAGGTCTCCATTCTTTTGGTCTAGGGACACTGTCACCGGAAAATATTTAAGGATGCTCAGAGCAGTTGTTTCTGTCAGCAGACCTTCGTTACAGCCTCTGACTTAGCAGTTAGCATTACTGGCTGTGTTTGCATGTCACACTAAATGATAAAGGTGGTTTTGGCTTAGCATGAAGTAAAGCCCCTGGCAACTGTGATTTGTAAACACACTATGGTTTGTTCAACCAAATGCAACTAAGAGCAACTAAAATGATCAAAGGCCTCAAACATCCTCCCTGCAAGATAAGCTAGAATATTTTCCATTAGTTTGGAAAAAGGAGACTGAACAGAGGACATGATAGGATCATATCTGGCATGGAGAAGGTGGACAGGGATAAATTTTCTCATTTTCTCGAAATACTAGTACCAGGGTTATTGGGCTATTGAATGAAGCAAACTGGGAAGAGATTTAAAACAGACCAAAAAAAAAAAAGAACCACCCTTCACAGAGATTTAACCTGTGGGGACCTTCACACAGAATGATGTGATTCATTGCCACAAGATTCATTACCACATTCCCATTATTTTGAGTTGCTTTAAAAGGGGATTAGTTAAATTCTTGGAGGACAGGTCTCACAGGGCTATTGGTCTTGAAGACTAAATGTTATCAATGAGTTGAGGACAGCAGGTCTTCAGATATCAGTTTCAGAGGAACACTGGGAGCAGAAGGGTATGTCTCTGTTGCCTACATGTGAATTTCCCAGAGGCAACTTGTTGAGCACCTCAGAAACAAAGTGCAGGACTAATATAGATTCCAATGTTTGCAGGGGGGTAATGGGGCACAGACTGATAAAAACAACCTTGCACTGTTGCAACACAAGCCGTAGCCCTTCGGCTATGACATATATGAAAGGGGCAGAACTTGCAGCAAAACAGCATGATGGTGCTTTGGACAAAAGGAGCGAGGTCCTGTGGACACTCATGAATATTTATTTTTATTTATTCATTTATATGTCACATGTATATAGTAACATTTATATAACAACAAAATAGTAGTTAGCCTGATCCAATAGAGCTCTTAAAGCATAATTTATATAACAGATCGCTTACTGGGTTGCATGGGCCCAGTTTCTGATCACCTGTACCTTGAACAATGTTTTCCTGCTGCAATAAATTATTCTAACTTCTCCCTAAGCTCATCCTTTCCTTTCTCCTCCTTCTTCTTGGGGCCTCCATAAGTGGATTAGAAATTTCTCATTTTTTTAGATTAATCAGAGTTTAAGGCCTTCTTAATCTTAGCCATGGTTAATGAGTTGCTTTGTGTGAGATGGGTGGCTATATAAATGTGACATATAAATAAAATAAATATCATGGAAAAAGACCTTAACAGTATATTAAAGTTGGCTTGTTTCCACTAGTAACAGGTAATTAACCACAATTTGTTTGAATTCAAACAACACAAAAACTGGTTAATCACCAATCAAAGCAACAACTTCCAAACTGCTCCTTGTGACCATTCCATAAAAGAAGAGAACTGGGATGGAATTATATTTGAGCTTTGTAGGGAGAGAGAGAGGACATAAAAACTAAATTGATTCTCTTAACTTTAAACTATAGTAAGCCTTTTCCAGGCCAGCTGGAAACTTGTAACTACTGCTTATCATACTATCTTTATTTATTATTGGTAATACTTGTACTGTGAAATAGCTTCTTTTATATGCACAAGTTAAATCCATGACAAAAACAGGTAAGTGATCTACTTCGGAAGATGCCTTGCAGCGAATCCTAGGAGAGACACTGCCAGCTCAGGTGCACAGCTTCCTATGCCAGAACCGTCTTCAGTGCAGACGCTGAAGGTTAACATCTTCCATCCTTAACATCTCCAATGAAAGGATTTGTCACAACTAGTCTGGGAATGATTTTTATGTCCGAGTCCTTGGAAAGTTCCTAAATGATTGGGCTAAAAAGCTAAATTGTCTATTTCACTCTTAGTTACCTTCATACTATCCACAAATTGGATAATGCAACCTTTTTGAGCTGGTGAGAACATTTGGACTGTGAAGAATGAGCTGTGGGCGCAAAATGGCAACTTAGGGGGTTGCCCATTCATAATGGCTGCCATGCAGGAAATACCAGTTCCAAAGTAGGAATTCATCAGAATGCTTCCTGCCACCAGTTCTAACCCTCTTTTCTACACAATGCTCACCACTGCTTATGTGTATGCTCTATCCTTTTTCCAGACACAGCTACTTGTTACTTTTATTTTCTAAGAAAGTGCATTAGAAAAATAGTAAGCTGGCCTGCTGACAAAAAAAAAAAAAAGGGAAAAAAGGGAAAAGAAAAAGAAAAAGAAAAAACATTCTTATTTTCAAGGATGCCTCTGAATGTTTTGGACTTAGAAGCATCCTTAGAAGTAAAAATGGCATTTTTTGGCAACATGCCAGACTACCATTTTTCTAATTAAAGTAACTTTTTAAAAATCTAAAAAGTCATGTGGGTCAAGGAGCTTGATGAGTACTAGTGGCATGTTGTTGTCCCTCAGTGTCTTAGTAGGGATGCCAACATTACAAAGAGGGGGGTCCTCTGTCTGGGGATCCTCCTGGACTCATGACTCCTGCTCGAGGAGCAGGTGGCAGTTGTGACTATAAGGGCCTTTGTACAACTCTGTGTTGTATGCCAGTTGCACCCATTCTTAGATCAGGAGGCTCTGCTCATGAGTGACAGTCACTCATGTCCTAGTCACCTCCCGACTGGATTACTGTAATGTGCTCTATATGGGGCTGCCCTTGAAGAGTATCCGGAAGCTTCAGCTGGTGCAAAATACAGTGGTGCAAGCAGTTATGTGTGCTTCTAGAACTGCACGTTACACCTCTGCTCCATGAGCTGCAGTGGTTGCCAGTTTGCTTCTGGGTCCAATTCAAGGTGCTGGTTTTACCCTTTAAAGCCCTTCATGGCATGGGGTCAGGTTATCTGAGGGACCGCCTCTCCCTGATTACATCTGCATGTCCCATAAGATCTGGCAGAAAAGGCATGCTGCAAGTCCTGTCTGTTAGGGAACTACATTTGGCAGGTCCCAGGAGGCAGGCCTTCTCTGCCGTGGTGCCTGCTTTATGGGACATTCTCCCCCGCAAAGTGAGGTTAGCTCCTCCCTATTTATTTTACGGAAGTCCCTCAAGATCTGGCTATGTCATCAGGCTGGGAGCTCCAGGGGACTGGTGAGAACTAGAGGTGGTTCCATAATTGATGCTAACATCCAATCTCTTGTATGTCTTATTATATTTTTTAAATTTTTTATTATGATTGCTTTTTGATATGTTTATTGTTTTATATCCTTGTTGTACGCCACCCAGAGTAACTTTTTGTGAGATGGACAGCCATATAAATTTGATAAATAAATAAATAAATAAAGTTTAGAACAACTGTACAGTATGTTCATTTATTAACTCTAATAAGGGAATGCAGAAAAGAGAGTGCATTCAGAAGTGGAAATGGAATGAAACTCTGTTAATTATGTCCTTACCTGTTAACTGTGCCTTTTCCGACGCTTTTGTAGCCCATGGCTGAACAAATTATGGGGAAAAGTCTACAGTTTATAATTTGTAAAAATTAAGAATAAGATTCTTATTCTTAAACTGGCTTCCTACTGAGTATGCATTGTTTCAGTCCAGACTGTCTGTCTTGTTTTATGTTTTTAACTGTTTTTATTGTCTTTTGGTTTTTGTGAACCATCCAGGTTCACCAAAACTGGGGTGACCGGCCATAACAAAATAAGAATAAGAATAATAAAAATATATTATTTAACTGGCTTCGTACTGAGTATGCATATGCAATGCATACATTTGCAAATACTGATTTCTTACATTCTCACATTTTCTGTTATTGTAAAGTAACTTAACTATCAGCAAACATTCTGATATTTAGAGCTTGACTGCAATGCCTTGTCCTGAAATTGCTATGGAGTAGAGATGCAAAAGTCTAGGCTGTGAGCTCCAGAGTAGGTGTCCTCATTTCAACTCTTTTTGTATATGTTTTGGGGCAATTTTAAGGTATCCATTGTACTCCTTAAGCCACCTCCCACCCAAAATTGGGAATATTAGGCCTTCTGGGCCACCCATGCTTGGAGTATGACCCTCAGGAAGCTATGCAATGCCCAGTGTGCCCCTCAAATAATGGAAAGTGAGCAGTCCTGGCATACAGAAAGTTGAGAAAATAAGAATCTAACTAGACTACCTGTGATACTACAGTCGCTAGCTGTATCCCAGTCACATCCCAGGTATTTTCTTTATTTTATTACACGTACTTATTTAAATCAGAAATGCAATGTGCATTTAAGGGAGAGGTTTAACCCTTTTCTCCCCTGCTGTGCCAGGCACAATTAAGCCACCTACATATTTACTGCAGTTCTGATAAAAATTGACCACATCTCTAACTGCAGGGATTGTTATTAGCATCATGTATACATAGGAATGAGAACATCCATCCCTTTTTTAAAAAATCGAATTTCTGGGGTATGGTAAAGCACTACAGCACAGCCTTCTTTTATACTTTGCACTCATGCTGAAATTTTCTCCTATATTTTAGTTCCATAACTTGACTGAAAAACTTACTTCATACCTACAACTTGGATTTTGTCAAGATGCCAGTAGCCAATCTTATGCTGTGTAGGCAGGCAATGTGAACTATCTCAACTGTTGTACAATGCTTCTATCCATAGAAATGCACTCAAGCCCATATTTCTCTATCTGATTGGAAGCCCCACCTTCACCAATACTAACTTTGCCTAATTGCACAGGGTTTGGTTTTGTTTTTTAAGTGAAAGCTTGCCTATGACAATTTGTCATCTATTGGACTTCATGGGTAGCTTTTGGCTTAATACCATTACTGTCTCGAGCAACTTCAGATACATAAAATTAGAGGCTCCTTCACCAGCTCTTCCTGTAATGTGATATGTGACATCATTTGCCAACAGTGCCCCTCTGGATTTTACATAGGACAAATGGGACAAACTTTGCATAAAAGAATTAGTAGACACAGGTTTGACATCAAGACTCAAAACAAGGACCAAATAATATCAGAGCATTTCAGTCTCCCAAGACACTCTATGGCAAACCTCAAAGTGACTGTTTTGGAAAAATGGGATTTTAACACCACTGCTGAGGAGAAATTGGTGAACGTACATACATGCAAAGGTTTCAGGCAATCTTAGAAAGTTTCAACAAGCACAATGGGTTTGTAACACATTGCAATTGTTACATCTCTCAATGTAATATGCGTCTCTATAACCAACCTGCCTTCCCCTTTCTTCACCCCACCTCATCCCATTTTAAATAGTACATCAGTTTAGCCACTGTATGCATCTGATGAAGTGAGCTGCAACTCATAAAAACATATGCCATTTAATAAAGTTTGTTAGTCTGAAAAGTTGCTACCAGACTCCTTAATTTTAGTTACAATTAAGTTGAGGCTGTATTTATTGTATTGGAGGAAGGTTGAATTCATTGTATTTATTATATTTATTTCTGGTTTTAGTTGTTTCTTCCTCCATTCCTTATCTTGCATCTCTAATTGTAATAAAAAAAAATCTTAATATGGCTGAATACTTTTCATATGTCAAAATATATTTCTCTGGGTCCCAGATTGCTTTTTTGTGCTATTCATTTATATTAATGAAAGTTTAAGGAGAAATTCAGTTGAATGACCTCAGCCATGATTGAAGAATTAGCTAATAGTTATTCTCTGCTAACTGAAAAAATTATTCACAGAATTGCTCAAAAGTGAGGGTGAGTTAAAAGTGGTAAGCGGTGTAAGTGAGAGATTTAAAAGATGGCCATGACTGCCTGAAGTACAAGAACTTATGCTAAATGAAACCAGAGGACTAGGAAATAGATAAAAACAATCAAATGAGATTTAAACCTTTTTTTAGATATTCTAACAAGTACAGTAGTTCTTCAAGCAAGCTGAAGATGCTGGATGATGAAGAAAGCTGTCCTTGAGATAAAAAAAATTGTTCTGGAGAATGTGGTGACATAGTAGAGGAAAGAAAATGAATGTGGTGTTCTCACGATCTCCTAACAGTGCTGGCTTCAGGATTTTCAGGCTTCCAGCTCAGCAACCACAATCTGGAAAAGGGAGGGCAGGTGCCTAAATAATTCTCAGAGAGTACATTGATTTTTTTGTATCTAATCTGTGAATAGTGCAAGTTAAAAGCATTTACATTATGAGTCTTAGCAAAATTTGCTGTCCTCGGGAACTAGCCCTGCTGCCTGATAAGTTCATAAATGATTTTGGGGATGCCAGTAATAAAGTAGACTATCTCCACTTCATGTAACAATTAATCTTGGACTTCATCCCTTAGAAAGAAAAACCCTGAAAGAAACCTTTGTCATTATCTTTATTATTATATAATAGCATGCTGTTAGCATAGCTAAAAGACATGCAGAGATGTTTTTGTTGTTCTGAATTTTGGAATTAATTCTTTCATTTTATTTATTGACTATGAAGCAAAGACATTGATGAATCCTCCAATTATTTTAGGTGATGCTCTAGCTTTGCTCTAAGTGATTTCCTTCTAAAATGGTGAATTTTGAAGAATAGCCATTATGAGATTTACCTTGTGAATTCATGATGAAAAGGACAAATAAATGAATATAACACAAAATATGATACTCTTTTCTCTTTAGATTATCATTTATTTCAAAATCTTCATTTGTAGTTTCAAAGAAGGAATGGGCTCACATAACTGAAATCTGCAATTTACTTTGCCCAGCTAACAGTGAATTTAGAAAACTTTAATGCACATTAAAAGAATGTCTGCATAATGCAGAAAGCCCTCCAATTTATTTAGCATTTAAAGTATATCTATACAGTTTTTCATGCCACCTCCATTTCAGTGTCATTTGCAAGATAAAAGGCTAAGATAATTGAAAGTAACATGCAAGTAAATAAATGCAACTACATAGAATATTTAGAATAATAGCAACAGTGAGCACTCCAATCAATAAAATAAACCTAGGCTATATAAATTGAATAAACAAACAAACAAACAAACAGTCTAAAAAATTCAGGTAGTTAAGGCTTTTTCAGAAATAATCATGGATGGGGCCAGACAGACATCCTTTGATTGTTAATTTTGTAAGAAGAGCGGGTACTATAGAAAAGGCACCATCTGTGGAGTCCTTGGAGTTCTCTGAGCTTGATTGTTTTATTGCAAACATTTTGTTTACCTGTCTCTTATGTTTGCCAATCAATAGCTCTGTTAGGTTAGCATTTATCCATCCCTGAAAAATATCAGTGGTGACAGCAGAGGGAGTTGCACTTACTTCCTAAAATTTATGATTTGGCTGGTGGGTTACTGTTATTTTCTATTAACTTTTAAAAATCCAGCGTGCTTATAGAACAATAGAAACTCTAATGCTATTTCAGAAATTGTTAGGAAAGAAACTGCTGTTTAATATATGTTGTACACACATCCCTCCCCTTCCCACCCACCCCAGATTATATGGTGAAATTTTCTGCAGGTTTTTAAAGTAAATAACTAGTGTATGAACATTTTCCAGATTGTAAAACTACCCCCAAAAGCAGGCAGTTAAAATTAGCATAGTGATCTTGAACCACTTCTCTGTAGCCCTTTTTTATTTGTTTGTCTTTTAAAATTAAATAAGCCTACTGAAGCCCATCTCAGAACAGAGAGACAGAGAGAGAAAGGGAAAGAAAGAAAGAAAGAAAGAAAGAAAGAAAGAAAGAAAGAAAGAAAGAAAGAAAGAAAGAAAGAAAGAAAGAACCAGAACTCCAAAAATATTAAAATTAAGAAACATATGGAATTAAAGAGCAATTTAAGGTATATGTTTTCAAGACTTCTTAAAAAGTCAACAAAAGGGTTATTTTTCTACCCAGCAGGAAGCACATTCCAGAGATCTGCTGTAATTTCGGAGAGTATTCATGAATTGTAAAATGTTCTACAGTCAAATGTGTAACTGCCCAGGTCAAGCCACAGCACCTTCAAAAAGTTCTTCCATCACTCTTGAAAAATCAGATTCTCTACACTGAGAAAAAAAGTAGGCAAAGCATTGAGAAAAGCTCAGAACAACGCACCCAGAAAGCGACATCATTTGTAACTCTATAAAACAAACTAATTAAGACGACAATTTTACATTCAATTCCCAGCACAGAAGGAATTGTATGGTACTTTTAGAGGAATATCTCTTGGCATGTTTGATTGTTCAATCTGACTGGTTTCCTCTGATTCCCCCACTGAAATTCCATAAATATGGCAGTGTGATTACAATATAAAAGCTTTAACGGGTATCCTGCAAATTCAGGATGAATTTGATCCTCTCTATACACTGGCTTCTGATCTTCTTCAAATCTAGAAAGAACTGATTCTTTGGGCTGGCTTCTGGCCTGCCACCTAGCCCCTGGATCCAAGGCTTGAGACAGGGGACTCCAGGTAGCCCTTATTTCCTATTCCTTTCTATGAAATGAGAATACTCATGTGATAAACTGTTATTTCGTATGAAGCAATTTCTCTTTTGCCAAAAGGAAATGTCATGCCGCGACTGTGGCTTCTATGATTAATGGGATCACTCAGCACTTGCTCTGACATAGAGATGCAGCAGTTGAAAATACAGGCTAGATGTTTCCTGCCCTGGGAACTTGCCATTGTGGACATGTTTCATGCATTTGCCATTTTTTGTAATATGTGAGAAATGCTGAGTTCTCACTTGGGCCTGACTAATAAATTTTACTGCCTATAATTAATTGTTAATGCAAACTTAAAGCTCAGTTTTCTTTACTCAAAAATATATAGTCAACATTCAGGTCAGTTACTGCATCAACTTTCTTTGTACTACATGAAAGGTCAACCTAAAATATTCAAAACCAAACCAAGACTCTAACTTTCCACACTCTTGACCAGGAAAACAAAAAACAAAAAATCCTGACCCTCCCTAAGATCATACCATAACCAGTTGCATTGTTACGCTATTCACTGCGGTGCTCCACCACACCCATCCCCAAATTATTCAGGCCTCACATCTCCCAAAAGGTTGTTCCCTTTTACTAGATATGTTTATGAAAAGTCGTGCATAGTCATAAGGTAATTGGCTTACAAAGATCTGATTTTGTAGAGCGTCCTTTATGCATTGACCTCCCATATGCTGTAGGTGTAATAAGTGTTTTACAGCCTACAGGAATTCTTATAGGTCATTCTTTGAGGAGTTTAATGTCATGCAACACAAGTGGCATAGTCTGGTCACGCTGCATTGGCCTTAATGTCAACGTTATCCAAATATATACCCTGATCTTTCAGCTTCCTCACTTGAAATAATTGACTTGATCTTCGTGACTTTTCTATAGATTTTTTTTTCATGTCAGAAATATGTAGATTATTTAATTTTCAAGAACAGGAATGTTTGGCTGACTATCTGATATCAGTGGATGAAAGTAGTCTTGAATCCTCATTGTTCATTCTAGCTGGAATAGAAAAGGCTAATATTGATAAAGTATTATAATCTAATATGATATAATATCTAATCTATGGATTTGTTTTTAAAAAAATTGCAGAGTATGACTACAGGCAAAAGAACTAAAAGTCAATAATCTCGATATTACATGTCAGAATAAAATAGGTTTATTCAAAATTATACATATGATATATGCAAGCTCAGTTTCCTTAGTGCCTATTATATAGTTACATAGTCAAAATATTGCTATTCATGCACTAGAAGGAAGTATCAGTAGATTTGGGGGAATCCCAAACTTTTAAAAAATATTTGGGTAAAAATGGGTGAGTGGAGTCCCAAAACAGTTAAATGAAAAGAATAAACCTAATGTAGGAGATACATTCCAAGAGTTTCTCAGGACAGAAAAGCCAGTTATGTCAATAATCAACTGCCATCTAGCACCAAGCATGAGAAACAGAAAGCGTAATGTCTGTTAAACTGTACGAAAGGTGAAAAAAAGAAAAAGTAATTCCAGATTTAAAATGCAGTGGGCATAAGAAGAAAGTTCACTCTCATGTTGATAGTGGTCAATCAACTGCTTTAAATGGCTTCATTCTAGTATGCAATAAACATTCTTATCTTCTCATATCATGGTGAGTGTCTGAGTAGCTTCTGCCGAATTTGAGCCCGTGAATCTGACACCTAGGTGGTTCCTTTGTGTCAGTAAATCCTATCAATGTGGCAACTGCTTCACTCACAGAACTCAACACATGCTCCAATTAATCCTTTTGACACATGTTCTCTTGAATTGTGGAAGATTTTTTTCTTCCTGGAATGATTTTTGCGAAGGTCTTCCAGGAAATCATGGCTTCCATGCACTACTGAGTATGTTATATTCCACAATTGTGGAACTGCTATTTTTACTTGTTGGACACTGCTTAAAGAAGATGCACCCTACTTATGTAATTTGGGGAAATCACACCATAAAATTGTTTATGAGCATTGTGAAATTAAAGGATTAGGAAATTTATTATATCAAGTTCTCTGATAAGATTGGCTTGTAAAACTGAAAAGTGGTCAAAACACAAAGGAATTGATAGGAAATAAAGGGTGCCCACAAATCTCTTTCCTCCAGAGATTTGTGGACAAGAAAAGGATCAGTTTCATGTTTAATACTGAACAAAAAATGTGCAGACAGAAAATTGAACTAAAACAAACAGCAGTAACTGGAGTCTACTGGTGCTTTTGACTGCCAAAAAAAAAATGGCTTTTCTAGCACCTCCTATTTTCCCCAATTTTCAAAGTGGGTAAATTATATTCATGTTCTAACCCAATGGATATTTTGCAGAGCTGTTTATCAGATCCCAACTGAGCAACAATTGGAAAATGAGTGGCATTATTGTGTTTCACACATGAAAAACATTCCAGTGGGGATCCCACCTTTTGTCTCTCTTAGGATTCAGAGTTATACGTGATTTTAATTAGAATAGTAGAAAAGAAGTTGGCACTAATATAATTAAAAGTCACTTGTACAGATATGGAGGATGGTAAGAACAGGCTGTTGAGATCAAGGCTATAATGGGAAGTTTTTCACCATTCCAAAGTAGCATAAACAAGGTGGTCTTTTTCTTTTTTTCTTTTTCTTTTTCTCCCTAGTGTACTTGTCGAGGCATATGCACGTTGTTCTTTTGTGTTCAGTGGCTTCAAACCAAACTCTTTGTATACCCAAAGGCTTCATTGTTTGGTCATTTGAAAGGAAGGCTCTTTTGTTACAATGAACAAGACAAATAGTTTGGCATGGCAGCACCTTATCCTTTCCTTGCTTAAATCCTGTACCTCAGGAAGAAAAACAAGGCCAGAAAAGTCATCCTTTCTCCCTTGGCTAGCTGATAATATTCAGTTTTGGAGATAGTGTATGGGAAATCTCAAAAGTCTGCAGATTTCATTTGTACTCTGGTAAAAACAGGTGATTTGATAATGCTCTGTTTAACTCCCTGTCCCTTAGGAACGTAACCCTGAATTCAGAAAATCTCCCTTTCAAAAGATTAAGGGAAAAAATGCCTCCATTAAGTATTTCAATGAAACTTAGATGATCCTCTCATATTTTTAAAAAAGTAAGAATGAATTAAGCAATAGTTCTGTCTATTAAAGAGTGCCATCTGGCAGGACCCAGGAAGAGACCATTTTCTGTCATGGCACCCACTCTTTAGAATATCATTCTTTAGAGTAGACCCAACCCTGGTAGCCTATAAACCTGACAGCTTTAAAGACCTGGTTATGTCACCAAGCATGGGGGTCAGAATATGTGTCAGAGCTCTTGGGATGGTTGTAGTAATGGTTATTATGGTTTTTTACCTGGGTGTCAATCTGTATTTATGGTGATATTATTGTTATTTGATGGTTTTAAGTACTGCTTGCCAGATTCATGAGGTTGCGATGGGCAGCTATATGAAATGGATGGATGGATGGATGGATGGATGGATAAGCAAGCCTAGTCTTGCCTTCAGATAAGCCCAGCACATTTCTGATTGTTAGGAAGTGAGAATTATCATTGCAAAACTCATGTTAGTGGGCATTCTCTTCTTATCTAGGCTCAAGATAGGCTGAGAACGTATTAAAAATACTGTTGTGGTGGTTTTTCTCTTAACCCTTTGTTTATATTTTGCTAGAATATAGCATAAACAAACTGGAACCTCAAGTCATTTTGTTTTCCCTGGAACTATTTTTATTTAAGTGGAGCATTTCACTTTATGTCATAATCATTTACCCTCAAGATCCACAAATTAACCAGATGTTTGCAAATTAATTGTAGCAACTTTGCTTTGCTGTTTGTCAGAGCTCTCTGACAATCAATTTTGAGGAAACCTTTCAAGCCCAAGAGTACTATTGCCAGACAAGATGACCTTTTGGTAAATGTACACCAAGTTACTTAAACTGAATAGTTTGGCAGCTATTGTGAATCTTCTTCCTTAGTGTGACTAGAATAGGGGGGGGGGGGAGAAAGTATTGAAAAGATGATCAGAAAAAAATTAAAAAGTGATACATTGTTTTTCAGTGCTTGGAGGGACCTGTGATGACCTCTGACATGCTACTTGACAAGTTTAAGCTGCAGATGCTTTAGATTTCTCCCTTTGACAGTCCCAGTTGCTCAAGAGCCCAAACAGACTGACTTTTGCAGAGTAAGAGCTCTTGCCAGATGATAGTGGAGCAGAAAGAAGGCATTCCCTGGGTGCATTCTGCAGAATTCAAAGCTTTTGCTTTGCTCTGCTATATCAGCAAACTGGCAGCAAATCTATGCCAACCCTCAGAATTTTTACCATGTTTATAGTAAGATTCAGAATTCTGTATAAGAAATATTCCATAATAGGCAAGCTTAGGTCTTAATAACTCTATTTATCAAACCCTAATGACTATATGAATTTAAATCAAATGCAGGTCCAGCAATTAGACAGCATCCTCCATGATCCATGAATCAAAATGAGCTGTAAGTATGTGTAGTGTGACAATGTACAATTTATTGCATGTTTATTTACAATATTATTCTGAAAGTCAGCCTGAGGTCCTGTCAGCAAAATATATTAATCATTCCTATTTTGATAGGCACATGCTACAGTATGTGTACTGCTTCCCAAACAATTTCCCACAAATGCTATGTTTGAACCAAGAATCTCCTAATTTGGACATGAGTATTCCCAGTTTAACAAAAGCATTGAAAGTACAAATCAAGCAAGGTATTAATATTAGGTCTACAGTTGCAATAATAGGATTAGGAGAAGCCACCAAAAAGGAGGATGATATTGGAACCAAGAAGATGATGATTGGCATATTGCTACAGATTGATAAGAATCAGAGAAAACTAGACCTTATTTAAAGATCTTATAGAATGCCCTTTAATATATTTTTTTTCCAATGGGCAAGTTTATCATCAGAAGATTGTTTACTATGCTATTTATATAACTGGATAGTCACCTATCAGGAAAGCTAAAAGACTCCTGTGTAAAGCAGGGACTGGACTAGATGTCCTGAAAGGTTTCCTCCAGTGTTGAATTGCTATCACTATGTGTTACTGGAATGCATTCAATCAGATGGTAAGATTTTTTTTTAATTGTTACTGTACATCTGCAACCAATCAGAATTCTGGGAAAGCAGGCAATATTTGGTATATGGGCAAATGTTAAAGATTATATTTAACGACATATCTGTACTGCCATGGGGCCACCACCCATTTATGGGGGCCCAACCATTTGGGCCACCACCGTTTTTGGAGGCAGGAACAGATGATGCCATCCTCTATTCATTCCCTCTATTCATTCCCATGAATGCATCTTCCACTTGTATTTTTCTGTTCCATGTTGAAAATAGTGTTTCCCTGCTTCTGCTGTCTGGTATATCTGCTGCACTTTTTCTTCTGGGCAATCCCCTGCACCCAAGTGGCCTTGTACCCAACTAGCTACTGCATGCAATGGAAAGGAATCCCCCCGGCCCAGCTTCATCAATGATTGTTTCCAGTTGTCTAATCTCTGCTGTAGCTACTGTTACCAAAGGCATTCCTGTAGTATAATTGATAGCACATTTGTATGTTCTATCCACCAGGAACTCTTTTTTAATTGCTATTTTTCCCCAGAGTTACTGACTTTACTGCTGTTTTTTTTTCTTTTTTAATAAATCCACCAGTGCACTGATGAAATGTTTCTTTCGTTTTCTTTTTACTCAGCTCCCAAATAGCCCAAATGAATGTGCTTTGCTTGCTTAAGATTTTAGTTAGATGACTAAGATTCTAGATTGCGTACTTGGAGTCCAGGAAGAGAGAACGGGGACTTTGCATGCATAAAATCCCTTCATATGGGTTGACAGATTAGCAGCAAGGCCTATGAAATCTTCTGCCTGATGTTCTGACAAGCTGCTGCCAGTCAAAGTAGACAAAATTCAGAGATTCTAATCTGATATAAATAGCTTACTGTGGTTTTTTTTCCCTTCATTCTTTGCCCTACAATCTTTTTTTTTTCTTTTTTGAGTTCTGCCCTTGCAAAAATGTGCAATTTTAACATAAACCTGATGGAAATGAGATCAGCAGTGCATAGCTAAACAATGTAATTTGCTAGTAGATGGTGTAATAATGGCCACCAACTAGTGCAGCTATAAAAGGTAATCAGCATTGTGAAAGCTAAATACTGAATTGTACCACACATGGAGAAAATTGCATCTGCTGCTGGATTGCTTGCATCACTCCGGCTGCAAAGCATCAGTAACACACTGTAAATTCTTAAATACTCTACTTCCTTGGCATTCTTTACCATTGTTTTAAAATTTCCCTTCTCACTTCAACTACTGGTGATCCTGAATTCTGCCAGTGTCTGTGTGGGTGTTTGTTTTCTGATTGGACAGACTACCTCCCATGCTTCCTGCCTCCAGCTTGCATTTCTCTGGCCAAGCCAGGAGATAAAGTCTCAGAGAGTTACACCACCATGAAAGTCGGAAACCAAGCAGTGACAATTAGCTCTGTAGAGAAAATATATTTTACCAGCAATGCTGATCTGCCACAGTGAAAAAAGAAGCTGATTTTTACCTTCTCATCTTTTACTGAAAGTTTACTTAATCCCGCATCCTAGCCCAGAAGCAGGAAACATTCTGACCAAGAAGTTTTCTTGCATTTTTGTTGCCCAACAAGTGACATTCATTTTACCTGGAACAGAGATTGAGCTACATGGCCCATAAATCCTGTTTCTTCTTTTACTCCCTTTATGTGTATACCCTTATTAACATCTCTAAGATATTAAAGTCACATCAATAACTTGCCTTTAAAAAAAAAACACTTTATAAAGATTCAGCAGAAAAAACAGTCTAACGTATTATGGATAGGAAGAAATCTCTCACTAGTTTAGACTACTACTGTGTACTTATTTATGTCTTTGCCATTCATGAAACAAATGGTGTGGTTCATAACTCAGTTCTATCAAATTTATAGCATTGTGTGCTCTTGATTCAGAGACTTCAGAGACTTTGCTATGCAAGGTAGTCCTTGCGTTACGATGGCAATTGGGACCAGGATTGCCATTGTTAGGCGATGCAGTCATAAAGTGTGATGTCACATGACCACATCACTAAGCGTCGGCAACCAGAAGTCGCTTTGTGTGAGATGGGTGGCTATGTGACAAATAAATAAAAATAAATAAATAAATCCTGGCAGTCCTGGTTGGTTTTGTAACCCCAGGACCGCATGGGTCTTTAAGCAGGAAGAGGCAGGAGTCCCAGGTAGGAGCAGGGGGGATGGGGGCTGCCACAGGCAGGTGCTCCAGAATGGGGGCGGGTCAGCTGGGGCCATGGGGGGGCCAGTGGAGGCCTTGGGCAGGCACTGGGAAGCATGGGCAGGCTAGGAAGGGCCACTGATAGGGTGCTGCAGGCAGGTGTGTTATGGAATGTGGGTGGGCGGGGGTGCTCCATAGTGGACTCCTTGGGAGAAAAAGTGGCAGGAGCAACTTACTGGAGCAACTTGCGACCTTGTCTGCTGGCTTCCCCATTGACTTTGCTTGTGGGAAGCCAGCAGGGAAGGTCGCAATGGTGATCATGTGACATGGCTTACTTCAATGTCATAATTGTGAGCTCGATACCTGAGCACCCGCATCATGACTACGTGACTGTGGGGATAATGCAATGGCCGGAACTTCGAAGTCTATTTGTCAGCACTGCCATAACTTGAAATGGTCACTGAACAAATGGACATAAGCCGAGGACTACCTGTAATTGTGAAATGCTATGGATTATATATCTGATTCATAGACTAGTAGTAAATGAAAACCTTCCAGTTTAACAGCAGAATTCTTAATCATAAACTTAATTTCCGGACAAATTTTAGAGTATCTCAGACCAATATTTAGAAAGTTCAAACATTCAAACATCTTCACAGGTGAATATTGACAAATTTGTATATGAGCTTTTCTTAATTAGACATCTGTAGCAAAAATCAGCTATTGCTAGGGCAATGTAAAGTTGCCAACATTATATACATTGTCCCTGGTAACTTCACTCTTCTGTATGTTCTATACCCAGTTGGTGTTTTGTGATACCAAAACACAGCAGGATAAGACTACATAAATCATGGCCTGCTGGAGGCAAGATAAAACCAGCATCATGGAGACTGATGGTAAACTGGAGTTCTCAGACCATCCGAGGGTCTTCATACATAACAAATGAAGAAAGACTTTGTGTTTTCAAAGTTTTTTTTAAAATAAGACCAAGAAAAACAAAACTTTTATCTAAAGGGCTAGTTGACTTTTAAAGGAAGGGAAATTAAAATCAAGAATTTTAAAGTACTATAAATAATGACTATAAATAATTAAAGGTGAAGTTTAAAATTACCTCCGTGAATATTTTTTTTTAAAATCCTAGTTGTAATAATCCTTATTTCTAGTGGAGGAGAACTCATTAGTCATCAACTATGATTACGGTCAGGTTAGAATGAGAAGAAATACTTCTTCAAATATTTGTTTCATTTGTTTTTGATTTGGAAGCACAGTGGAAGTGAGCAAACTAGTCTGTTCAGGCTAATCTATTCTGCAGTAATTGCAGCTAGTCTGTATATAATATATTACAGTATTCTATATAGGAAACAAGAGGAATGTGGGCAAACTGGTTGGGTACACATAACAAACCTAAGTTATGGTTTGTTTAACCACGCATCATTACATAAACCACAGTTAGATGGTCTTGCAGAACACTCTAAGCAAAATTCAAACCAACCACATAAAACGGAGCCAGTTACGTGGATCAGGACATTTATTTGCTCAGGAAAGGTCTTAGGTGATACAGCGGCAGTAAATTAAAGGCTGGAAGCCACACCTCCATCCTCTAGACTTCTTTTTTCATGAAAAGTGCTGAACTGGGTGAATATACCATTTCTTTTAATTAGAGAGCCCTTTGCCCACAGGAATCCATTCATAAGGCTGTCAGCATTCACTGATCTATGTTTGAAGTGAATAGCAAATGTATCTGCTTTCAGTTTCACTGAAGAATGATCAACATGTGCATGCAAATGTCATTTTCCAGAGAACGAACCTGTTCTACATTTTATTTATTTGTTTGTTTGTTTGTTTGTTTTATTCCATTTGTATAGCCACCCATCTCACACCAGTGACTCTGGATGGTGAACAATCATAAAAACAATTAAAACAATTATAACATAAATTAAATACAGATAGCAGCCAAGAGATATTATAATCCGCCGGTGTCAACATAACCAGGAAATGGGGCCCTTCACACACTTGGCACCCCAGGCCCGGGCACATAGCCAGGTCTTCAAGGACTTCTGAAAGGCCAGCAGGGTTGGGCCCATCCTAATCTCAGGAGGGAGAATGTTCCAGAGGGCAGGCACTATGGCAGAAAAGGCACGTCTTCTGGTCCCTATCAGCCTACAATCCTTGGCTGATGGAACCCAGAGCATGCTCTTCCTGCTGGACCGGATTGGATGGGTAGAAACACTTGGGAATTATACACTAAGTATCCAATCTGTCCTGCTATAAGGATGGCAAAAGCTCCAGAAATTGCTCTCCACTATTAATTTGCAAGTCAAGGACTGAAGTTGTTTTTATTTTTAACATATGCATTACATTCAATTCAAAGGCTTTAAGACAATGTGCCCTATCAATATGCCATCTAATTCCAGAGAGATTCCATTTTTAGACAGAGTTACTCTCCCCTGTGACAAAGGGTTTTGTAACTTGGGGATCCTCCAGACTCAAGCTCTTGCTCAAGGAGCACTTTGCAGCTATGCCTGTAGGGAGGTGAATGGGCTTTGCACAACCATCTATTGTTCCAGTTTTGACCCCTTCTGGAATGACAGGCTTTATTCACAGTTACTTTTGCCTTAGTTAACACTTGACTGGATCCTTGAATAGCGCTTGGAAGCTACAACTGAGCCGGAACACAGTGGCACAAGTAGTCCTGAGTGACCCTTGTTGCAACCCTATAACACTGCTACTTCAGGAGCGTCACAGGTTAGTGGTTGGCTTCTGAGCACAATTCAAGATCTTGATTGTCATCTTTAAAGCCCTGTATGGTTCAGGACCTGAATATGGTTAAATGACATGTTTATTCTATTACAAATGGAAACAGTTTTAATGGAGAGAGTAGATTGCAGCTATCCCCAAAATTTTATATTGTGACTTTATGGTTTTGATTTTTTATTATATTTTGTTTTATTTTAATCTGAGGTACAGAGGGGGAATTGTATGCCACCAAGAGTCAGTTGTGATTGGAATGGATTATAAACCTGTAAGTCAATCAATCAATTAATCAATCAAAGGGATTCCACAATCGGTGATTTTGCCTTGAATTGATCACTGCCTGGTAAAGACTGGGTCATCACAGTTAATCTCACTCTGTAGAGCAGGGACCAGATTACATTGTTCTGCTCCTCAGAGGCTTTTCTACCCTCTGGAGAATATTTTCTTGAACCTGGGCAGCACCTTATTTATTTTATTAACCTGTTGAACACACAGGATAAATAATTCTGGGACTCAGTTTCTCTGTGCCCTCCCAGACTATTAATCGACCCTGTGATATCCCATTTCACTGTTGTGTGCTGTTGCTTGAAAGTAGGCACCTTGAGGAATGCTTGTATGTTGCAGATTTACAGACAGCTCTGGTTGGAAAGGTATAGAATTTAATGTAAGGCCTTTGTCATAGTGTTCAGAGAGAAAAAGAAGCCAACAGAGATTTGCATAGCTGTTGGGTAGATTATATACAGTAGCTCTCAGCTGGTGTACTAGTAGCATCTGAACTTCACTATGAGCAGTTGGTGCTGTACTTCATGGATCAACATGGACATACAGTATTTCGAGCAAAAACATAACTGAGATAGCTAGTGTACATCTTTCAAGTCACTGTTTGCCTCACGACCCATCTGGTAGTCCCTAATTAGAATGGCAACAGACTCTTTTTCCATTGCAATTAGTTAAAACTGCAACTAAATTAACTTTTTTTCACATTTTTATGTACTTTCAACTATCCTGCCTGATGAACAATTCTGAAGATCATTCTTGTGTTATTTTTTATTTTGAGATTGCTCAATAAAGCTGTTATATTAACACTAATATAGATGTTACAATAACTGCACAGAAAAGGTCAATGATTATATGACATCATTAGAAATTATCACTATGCCTTATTCTCATTATAAGACAATGAGCATTCCAGCAGGCAAATTGATGAAATTAATGCAATTTTATACAAATTGAAGTTTAAATGAATGTTCTGTGTAGTCCTGGGAGCTACATTAAACTTTCCAGAATCAGGCATCAATTTCTCTGTGTGTATTTGTTATTTTAATTAACAACTGAACTATAAAAGCATATATTGAACCCTGAGGATATATTCTTCAAATGAAAAGTGATTGAAGTAGTGAAACAATATAAAGAATAGAAGATGCTTAACTATAATTCCACCAGCCATTTGTCTATCATTTTAACTGCTTTCCTCTTAATTTCCAGATCTATATTTCCAAGAATAAAGAAAGGTTTTAGAACCCTGAGGGCAAGCAATAAATAAATAAATACCCCCAACTTACAGTAAAAAAGCAAGTATGCAGGGAAAGTTAAATCTAAGCACTACACTTCCCAGGGGCCATACTGCTTTTCCAACTTCTAGAAGTTATTTTACCCCTAGAATAACCACTTTTCTTAGTGGCCTTTGGAGATAGTAATTTGCTAATGAATTTCAGCAGCAAGATCATGCTGCTAAAAGTCGGCAAATCATGGATTTCAGCAGCAAAGCACCAAATTACATTAGTGTTTTTCCACTTTGTGTTAAGCCTCCAACAGGCATAATGGACCTAATTTAATGTTTAATACAAAATCTTCAAACATCTCCAACCTTAAAAAATAGAGCAAAAATTCTGTCCCTTCACCCAACACACACCCTGTGATCCTCAGAAGCTGGGGGGAAACAATAAAATAAATAAATTGAAAAGTACAACCCGAGCCTCAAGAAGTGAGCCTCTCCTTGCCCTAAAATAAGAGTTTCCTGGGGCATATATACATGCCTTTATATGCAATATATAGTTTGGCCCTAATGCGCCTTTGTCATTTGTCCTTAAATAGTCAGCAACTCCAGCTAAGCATCGCAATTTCTCAGATTTGTATGTGGGAAAAATTGCACTGTAAATTATTGTTAAATCAATATTTTAGATTCATGCAAAGAGGCTGCTTGGAAAGTCTAATCTCTTGGTGTTAAATCAAGCAGTGATCTACTCAAATAGGAGTCTGAGTAAAAACTGTTCTCAGAAGCTATGAAAAGAGATGAAGGAAGTAAGAAGTGATATTTCTATCCAGTCTGCTTGGCGTGTGAAACAAATAGTATTTTTTTTTTCCTCAGAGGAATTTGAATATGTCTCTGAGATATTATCATTTTCTTGAAAAGGGACAAATATGGACATTTTAAAAATATCAGTGATTCCTTTCTGGAAGTTTTTAACATTACTATAACTGTTGGTCCTTTTTATAAGTAAAAGTATTACAGTCTAAGGAATGAAGTATTTTAAGAATGCTTCCAAACAACGTTAGGCAGACACTGGAATTTTCTAACACTAATGAGAACAAGGACCATTGTTTAGTGTGTTATGAATAAGAACAGTAAGAGAAGTACACTTTCCTTTGATTTAGGAAACATGGGGGTGTGGTAGAAGAGTAGGCAGGCTTTTTAGCAGGCAACTGCTATTCAGAAGGCAGCTCCAGTTACCAAGGGTCACACTTTATAGTGGGATAGTGATTCTGAGGGCAGGAGGGGTGCAACATATCAAGTCATCTGTCGAAGTAATCGGTTAAATCACTTTTGATTATTTAGGAGCATTTCTCTGGTAAATCAGTTTAATGCATATATACATATATTCACATGTGTGTATGTATCTTTGTATTTTCCTTCCTCCCGCTATGCTGCCTCATTCTGGCAGGGTGATGTTCCTGGGAGGGATGATTGAAGAATGTTGATAGTGTATACAAAGAGTATATACTCCCAGAAGGGACACCCAAGGCATAAGAATCAGCCCAGCTGCCCAACTAAACCACATGGATAGACAAGATAAAGTGATTGACGCTATAGTGCTGAATGATGGGCCCTTCAGGTTAGATGATACTCAACGTGCTACTGAGGTAGAGCTGAAGACCTTTCACATTACTAATGGTGTTTATAATGTGACTAGATTAAAGCCTTTGGGATGTCTAGTTGCTGATGTTGCCTTATAGGAAAAGAAAATCCAAAATTGCAAGACAGAATTACTGGAACATAAGAAGCATGAATGTGAAAGTTCAACACACAGTGAAAGTTGAAATGAATTGACTACACATTGACATCTTAGTATCAACAAATTGATATGGTCTGGAATTTTATACTTTCAGCCAGAAGAACACACAGTTTTATTACTTAGGTCATGGAAAACAAAGAATGAACGACATTGTTTTTATAGTTAGGAAGATTCTGGCAAGAACAGTATTTGGCTACAATGCACTCAATGAGCAAATAATATGGATTAGATTTGTGGACAGCCCTTTAATATGATGATTGTCCGAGCTTATGTTCCAACTACTGATGGAGAAAAAGAGGAGATTGATTAATGTTGTGGTCAAATTCAATCTGAAATCCATAGAACATGGAAGTAAGATGTGCTGCTTCTGGTGGTAGGCTGGGTACCAAAGCTGGAAGTAGTAAGAGGAAAATGTAGTTGGACTGTATGATCTAAAAAACAGAAATGAAGCAGGAAAACAATTTATCAGTTTTTTCTAATCCTATTATTTCTTCATTGCTAACACATTCTTCAAACAAACAAACAAAATATCGCCCATATACCCAGGCATCACCATTTGGCATACACAGATTGACTATATTACTGGTATAAGGAGGTGGAAGAGCTCAGTTATAAAAGCAAAGATGTGGCCAGGAAAGATCTTGCTACTTGCTACTCATGTTCAGGTTCCATGTCAAAATAAAGCAGAAGAACAAAGCCAATCTGTTTTCATGATATGATCTTGAGCATATACCCACCATTTTCAAGGAGAATCATTTGGAAGTCCTGAACCTTATTGATAGGGAATCAGAGGAACTGTAGAATTAAATCAAAGAGGTTGTTCAGGATGAATCTGAAAAGAAACTACCAAAGACCAAGAAATAGAAGAAAGCAAACTGGATATTAGAACAAATGATGGAAATTGCCAAGAAGAAAGAGAAGTCAAAGCCAGGAAAGATAACAGCCTCAGGAAGGAACTTAACAAGGAATATCAGAGAGCTGTCAGAAGATGATAAAAAGCAGTATTACAATGACATTTGTAAACATTCAGTGTCATACAAAAACACTGAAGATGGAAATAAACATGGAAAACCAAGGAAAGTCTCCCAAAAGATCTTCAAACTCAGAAGGAGGCTCCAACCTCAAATAGATATGCTAAAGGATGCCAATGGACAAACAGTAACTGATTTAAAGAAGATGAAGAAAAATGGAAGGAGTATATTGAATTCTGTACAATACAGATGTCAACATCTAAGATACTTTATAAAAATTCCCTACTTATAAGAACCTCTAGAACTAGAAGAGGAAGTTAGATAAGCACTCAGTCATTACCAGGTTGGAAGGCTACAGGAATTGATGCAATATGTACAGAAATATGGCAAGCAACCAAAGAGAGGGAGAGAGGGAGAGAGGGAGAGAGGGAGAGAGATGTTGCCATGTTTAAGCCTGTGCTGCTTTAAGGCACTGAGGCAGAAAATGCCTTTGAAGGGACTGTATGGGAAGTTGGTTCCCAGAAGAGACATGCTGTGAGTATGCTGGGCTGTGTGCAGGTGCTAGTTCCTGGACCCAGAGGGAGAAGAGGATGAAGACATTGGCTGGAGGCTTCCTTGAGAGAAGCAAAGTGAAGGCCCAAACTCAAGGCAGATAGGGACAAGGGAGGCACCTGCCTGTAGACAGATGCCTGGGACCTTTGGGGAAGTCCCAGACTGAGAAGAGCTGGACAGAAGACCCAGAGGAAGGTGCATCATGCAGCATCTATACAGAGGAACAGCTGGTGAGGTCTGAAAAAGCATTAACAAAGACTTTATGCACACATCAAATTGGAAGAAGTCAGGCTACAATACCAAAGACAGGAGACTTAACAGCATATGCAAACTATGATTGAGTTTCACATGCTAGCAAAATAATACTTAGGATCATTCAATGTAGATTAAAGCCCAACATGGAAAGGGAGACTGGCTTTAGAAAACATCAAGCAATAAGAGATATTAGTATTGATGCACACTGGATAATTGCGAAAGCAAAGAATACCAAAGAGAAATCAGTATGTTCTTCATTGATTATAGAATGGCCTTTTATTGTATTGACTATGTCAAGCTGTAAAAGTCCTTAAGGAAATGCAAAACCTATACATAAGGTAGAATGACACAGAATATATATCAAGGGAGATTGGATTAGAAGAAGATGACTTACAAATGAAAGAAATATTAATAAACTGCATATGTTGATGACACTAGTATAATATTTGAAAATGGAAATGAGCTACAAGCTCTAGTAATGAAAGTTAAGGAGCACCGTGAAAATTTGTAATTAAGATTAAAATTAAGGTTAAATATAAATACAACCCAACTAATAACAGATACAGCAACCAGCAATAGAACTGACAATGGATATATTTAAATGGAGATAGTGTTTGCCTTTTAGGATCAATTAAAAGGAACCAACAGTTAAGAAATACTCTGGGTATTGATAAGACAGCAATAAAGACCTTGAAAAAGATATTCAGATACCATGATGTGTTTATATCTACAAAGAACCAAACTGTGCAGACACTCTATGGAAGTGAAAATTGGGCTTTGAAGAAACAGGATAGAAAGAGTGTTGATGCTTTTGAACTTTGGTGTTGGGGAAGACTCTTGACAATGCCAAGGATAGCCAAGAAAACAAGCAAATGGATCACAGAAAAAATCAGTCCAGAGTTCTCACTCATGGTATAAATACCAGCTGGATATGTTCTTGTGAGCTTGCTTACAGTGGTGGATCTCCTGCTGGCCACTGCCATCTTCAACCTCATGGATATGCCTGACCACTGCATCTGCAATTGCTGAGGCAGTTGAGAACCCCTTTCTTCAATTCCCAACACTGATTGTGCTCCATGTGATGGTCCACCAAGGCATTACATCAGAAGGATCAAAACTGATAGTTTGACATTCCTCTGTCTAGCAGCTGCCTCCAGCAGCTACAGTACCACTGGCTCAATGTCACTGAGTACTTTGTCACTCCCTCTGAGGGAGATGGGCAGCATATCAATTTAACAAATAAATAAATAAAATACATTGAGCCTATCTAAACCAGGTTCACTTCCAGTTGCTTATCTTTTTTAGCTAATTATCATAATGAGAGGCACTGGCTCTTTTTCCCTCTTTATCTTTGTTGCTGCTCTACTCTTCCTTTCATCAAACTTTCTGCTCAAGCTCATTGCAACACAATAACTTTCCTTATCCAAACACACATCCTAGCATAGCTTCTACCTCTTCCCTTCCGGTCACTTCTTCCACTCACTTCTATCCTTTTCTCTGTTTCAGTCAATTTATTATCTGCACCCAACACAACATTTTCCTTTCTCTAGACCAGTTCATCCTCCCTTCATCTATTTGTCTTGCAATCTAATCTTCATTCATATACTTCTTTCATATTGGTCTCTCATTTTTGTATTCAATCCACATTCATTCAGTACCCTTTCATTCTTGATTCAATATGTTTTTGTTTTATCAAACATACTTCTTAAATAACCTATTTCTGCTCATTCAACTTACCCAGATATTTACTTACTTCCAGATAACAAATCAGGCAGAAGTACACTCTTATACAGAGCCACTTTCACTTCCTTCAACAAATATTCATTCCTCACATCAGACCACATATAATTCATTATATTTTTACCAGCATTTTCAGATTTTAAAATTTCTCCACTTTCGCAAATAAAGATAAGTTGCAAAAGCCGCCCAGAGTCACCCGCTGGGGGAGATGGGTGGCATACAAATTTAATAAATAAATTTAATAAATAAATGATAAATAAATAACCCTATGCCGCTAATTTAGTGGTTGGATATGCTGTTGGGTTGTCAACTGAAAATTGATTGATTTTTATATCTTCTGTTTGTAACTTACAAAACCAGCTTTGAATATAGTATCAAGTTCACACTAGAGTGAGGTCTTAGGCTGAGTTCACATCGATACTATAGCAAATAAACCAGTTTGTTTGTTTGTTTGATTGCTTGCTTGTTTATTGCTATACCTTCTATGTTGCTTTACTCCTAGCTAGCTCTGAGTGGTTTATTGTTTGGTATAATGTGTGAATCTGGTCTTAAAGTCTAATTGGAGCTCATTTTGAATAACTGATGTAGCTAATTCAGAGCCAAGAAAGTAAGTATGGGTAGAAAACTCATGGCAAAAAGGCAGGTAAGGCAGAATTCAGCTTAAGGGCAAAGTCAATATAGGATCCAAGAGAGGAGAGTAAAGAAAATTGAAATGTTGTAATTAAGCAGAATCCAGAAGAAAGCCCTGACCCGAAGTTCCTGATTATTTTCATAAGTACCTTCTTTTACTGTGTAGTAGGTAAAACCATTTCAAGTGATATGAACTGAAAATAAAAAAGAAAGAAGTGTTGGTTCCTTCAATCATCAAACGATCTGGGAAAAAAGCTGTGAAACTGTACTTGACACAGGCTAAGTGGAAGACATTTCAAAATATTGGATGCATGTTATTTAACTCCAGTGTAAAGCTCTGTTCAACAAAACAATAATCTGAACTATCAGCTTCACAAAATACAGGAAATAAGGACCCGAAAGGGATGGTCTATGCAGCTGTATCTCTTCCCCCAAAAGGGCACCAGGAAGCTGTGTGCTGTCCAAGGTGCTGCCAAAAGGTCTGAGTCCAGCACCCAAAACACTGCTGATTGTTTCTCTATCCAGAGACAATTGAGGCTACGTCTGCCTTGAGTGTCTCACAGAACTTCAAGCTCTCATTACAACAATGGCATTTATTACCTTTTGTCTGCCAGAATTACTTGAACTTACTGTTGCACCAAGTTTATATCACATTGACCCTCTACAGGTAGAAAAATAGAAGTTTTCTTTCAAAGGAATCATGTTCTTATATGGTTGGGATGCAATTTGGCATGCAATGCTATAATTTATATTACTGAACCCACAGAGAAGGAAATATAAATATATAATCCAAGGGCATATTCTGATTAAGGTGATGGTAAGGACAGCTGACAGTGCCCAATGCCTGGGAGACTGCTCTGGAACGTCATGTATGCCTCTTCAATGGAAGAAAGGTGGGATAGAAATATGTAAAATAAATGAATTGTCTGGAGCTCCATTCGGTATCAGATGAGAGAGAAATCTCATGATTTTTTGATTCAGTAACAAATTGTGCTACCTTTGAATCTTTCCCTACATTTTCCTGCAGCCATTCTTGTGTATTCAAAATGAAAGCAAGCATGTATTCAACATTCCAGTCCAGATTACTTTATCTGACCTTTTTAGAACCAAGGAAAAAGCAGAGAAAGAATTTACAGTAAATATGACTCTATTAAACTGATTTTCACTATAAATAAGCATATAAAGTTGGTTAGTTTGCTTCAACATCTGTATGTCAGAAATACTGTTGCTACAAATATAATTGATTGTGTGACTGTACTGTTTAACTGCACAAAACTGGAAATATTGCCTAATCCAAATACATAAAATCTTCCTTCAGACTTCCATAAATCCACCAAGGTTGATGCTCCTAGCTCTCTGAAGAATAAAACATTTGCCAGCACATAGATCTCTGTTACAGTTGTTTCATTTCCACTGTGGTTTTTAAGATAGTAAAGCATCACAAGTCCAATTTTCTATGTCCAGATGAATTAGAGCTAACCTGCCTGCTTCCTTCCCTGCAGAATACAAGCATCATAGTAGTTAGGTATAAACAACAACAATAGCTGGTTAATGAAGCAAAGCATTATGGATAGACCATGGGCATATCCCCATACTATGAGATAATAATTTTTTGGAGGAACAAGATAGTTATCAAGGCAGTCTTCATCTCTTTTCTTGTTTAAGAGGATATGCATATGCATACATAGCATAATACATTCATTTATTCATTTATTCATATTTGTTTCTTGCAATGGGATTTTCTCTCACATACATGTGCAAGCACCTCCTGCACATATAAACATATGAGAGGGAGAGAGAGAGAGAGAGACTTAATTTTGATCCCTTTGGCTAGGAGGAAATGGAAAATCATTAGGTATCTTGTTTGCTCCTTACAATGGCTACCAATAAGCTTCTAGGCCCAGTTTGAACTTCTGGTAATAATCTACAAAACCCAGTGTGGCATAGCACTGGAATACACTGGGCACTACCTTGCCCATCTGGTGAGAACGCCTCTGAAAAGCTGGTCAAGAAACTCCCCTCTAGTTAGGGTGAGATGGTTAAGATGACTGGCCTTTACCATACTTTCCTGTTCTATTCATCCCTGTCATGTCTTTTCCCATCAACAAGTCTGCTTAGTCTTGCAAGTTTACTTATTTCCTGGTATTGCCCTACAGGTCACATTTCAGCTAACTTGGCTTTATTAAATGCAATCAAAACTAACATTAAAACATATAGAAGGCTACTAATAATTTTCCTCTCACATGAGATAAATGAAGACAGTTTTGTTTTATGAAGCCTTCTGCTCTAGCTAAATGCTATTGGGATTTATCTTGGGGAAAGGATAACTATTGTTGTGGTGGTGGTTTTAAGCATTTAATAACCTGTCCACTCTTTTGGTTTGTGTGAGCTATAAAAACTGTAAAATAAACAAACAAGCACATAAATTCATAAATAAAAGCAAGACTCCAGTGATGTTTATCCATTTTTCAGCATTTGTGACATTGCCAAATTTTGGCAACAATATGGCAGGGAATTCCAGGCACACATCAAGGCTGCCTTGAGAACTCAGGTTGTGTGGGATGGATTACCTACCCTATCCCTACACACACACACACACACACACACAACAGCAGATAAGAGACTTTTGTTTTATTGTGATTCATTAGTCCGAACATAGTAAGTGTGAAGCATAGTATTTCTCTGGCAATGATCCTTAAAGAAGCTCTTACATTAAACTGAATCAGTACACTAAGTGTTTACAAAATCCTAAAGCATTATGGAATATTATGGCAATACTGATATTTAATTCCCACAAATATAGGGTATTATTTTTAGAAAAGAAAATGGTGTGGTATATGAAAAATCACTTGAACATAGGATATGTTCAGTAAATACTTTAAATCAAGATGTGATGTTAAAAATATGCAGTTTCACCTCAGTCCCAAACTTGTTATCTTCTCCAAGGTGGTGCCATCCAGATGTATTGAAACCTCACCTCATAGAACTTCCAGCCACATTTTTGTGTTGAACTTTTCTAAAGGGCCAGCTATATCTGCAATCCAAGTACTGATTTATGCACATATAAAAATTGGCAGCACGGTCCTCTGGGGCTTTATTTCTGAGTAGACATATTTCAGATTGCAGAATTAATCTCCCATGGCCCATTTTTAAATGAACAAATCTGTTGTGGCCCTGATATTTGTTGGAGAGCATCTCATTTATGAGCTTCAAGCAATAGTCATAAAAGATGATATGTAGTGGAAAAGAAACAATCATACATAGACTGGCTGAAAAATAAAATAAACAAATGAATCCAATTTTTACTCTCTTATTCTGAGTAATTAAGCATTGTAGCCCTAGAAACCTTGAACAAGATTCAAAGTAAATCAAAACAACCAGTGGCGTAAATAATATTAAGTGGCATAAACAATATTAAATTATTAGTTCTGATGGCATTGTCTTCCATAAGAATACCTTCTCAGTCTACCTTTACTTTAAAGGCAGGACTGTTCTCATATATGCTGGACAAAATGGTAAATATATTGCATTGTGCTGTGCTGTAAGTTGCTAGAATTATCTACACATCTTTATTTGTAATAAAGACTTTGCTTTACATAATGCTGATTTAGATGATAAAAATATTTTTTAAATTTTCATATAAATGCCTCAATCTGTAATACTGTATTTCTTTTTTTCTCATAATTTTTATTAAAGATTTTAATTACAATAGTAAGAGCAAAAAGAAGAAACAGAAGAAAAGAATAAAAAGTGCAAAGAAAGAAAAAGAAAGTAAGATAAAGAAAAAGAAAGAAATATGTAAAAAAGTGACTTCCAATCTTCATCACAGGTAAAAACAAATTTGATAACTGTTCAATTTCTATAAAGTTACAAACAAATATCTTTTCTTCCCATAACCCATCTCTTATCTATATGCAAATCCATAAATCATCAACTTTTCAATCCTGGTGTCAGGAAAAAGTCCATAAAGGGTTACCAGACATTTATAAAAACATGTCTTATTTTAACCTTGATCAAACAAACCAACTTTATATTCCTTCCTTTAATGATCTTTAATTCATTCAGATGTTACTGTAGGATTTGGTCTCTCTTCAAGTTTTCTTTTTCCCATTGCAGAGGCTTTTTTGAGGCTTTGACAAACCTCTTTTGTAAATCCAATAAAAAGTCGTTATCCAGGTCATTTTCTTGGTTTGCCATTTGTAATTCCACTTTAACTGCCTTCTTTATGTTATAATCCATACTTTTATTATTATCCAGTATTTCTGGTTCTAGTATTTGTGCTAGATCTTTTAACATCTTTTGGACATAGTCTATCCATAGAAGCAGACATCATTACTGACATTTCTGATATTGTAGCTACTAATGTCTGGCCCCATTCTTCCAAAATCTCCTGAAGTATTTCAGATGTTATAGCATTTTGTATCTTTTTGTAAATCCCAATACTAACCGAAAATCAAGGACAAGTTTATACTTTTTTTCTTCCCTTTTCCTTTTCTGCCTGGAATCTTTAGTCCCCTCTAGTGTCCAATTTCTGAAATCATAAAGTTTAAAGTTTATGTTATGACTTAAGATAGACAAAACAATCTGGTTCCCATGAAATGCTGTTTATTTCATTTTATTAATTCCAAAATCTTATAGTAAAAATCTCAATGTTCCAGATTTGTCTGGACCCTTAATTCTTTTATAACTTTCTTAGATCCAAAGCTTATTTAGCTTTTTGCTGTTTATTTCCAATTTTTAAATTCTTAAACTTATAGTTAATTTTTCTTTTGTTCAAGCAAGAAGGTAAACTTACCAGGTGGCTTTTCAAGATTGTCATTCCAAAGATCTCTAATAGCCTTAGAATAGTAAATAAGCAATTTCTGAAAGTGATTAGAAAGTGAAGTTAGTGAATTCAGTGTCCTTTAAAAGGCTCCGCTGCGGTTGTGAGCAAGATGCTGGTCCCTTTGAGTCCCAGCGCTCAGACTTGCAGGAGACCACTGCCCTGTGGTCTGCGTATGCAGAGCAGCCATCCAAAGCACACGTGGTTGATTTCCCATCATCTCCTTAACTTGAAAGGTTCTGAAGAACTGGTCTACTCACCGGTTCTTCAATCTTTGCTGCAGCTGTCATCTCCGCTCTTTCAGAGACATGTTTAGTTTGCCATGTCTCTCCCGGAAGTCTGTCACACTGTATGTAGTTTCTTGAATGTACTATCAGTTATGTACATACTACTATTTAAATCAGCTCATAAACTTTGCTTGGATGATTAAGACAGGGATAATATAGAGTCAAATGCACAGGCTATTGGCATTTGAAATAATCCTAATGCAGTATCATGTTTCAGTTAGAAAAGGTTTTTCATTTATTGCCAGATGATACTACAGTTGCTTTCCTGTAATAATGTGAAATGTTCTCTGACCCAAAAACATGGAACTAGAATGAGAAGTTCTCTTGCAGTCTCCATGAATATTGTCTATTATCTCTACAAGATTGCATATTACTAAGTAAAAGATGTGGCATTCTGACATACAGATAGGCAGATAACATTTAATAAGCTTATAAGAGAATCAAAAGTGAATAAAAGTTCCACGAACAAGCAAGAAGAAATGAATAGTACTTTGATGTGATTCCATGGCCATCCTATGAAAACAGGCATTTGCATGCCCGTTCTAACCATGTTTTCTTAAAGCACACTACCATTCTGCTCTGCTCAGACAAAGCCATTCTGCTCTGCTTTCTCCTTTAACCTCTGCAACTTCTGCCTCTCCACTTAAACTGGGATGACTAGGAAAACAGACATCCTAATAGGTGCATTCATGCCAAGGCTATTTTTAATCACAGCAGAAGATAGAAATATGAACATGTTTATGTTGCCATCCTTAATACTCACAATAAAAGTAAGGCTATCTTATTTTAAATCTATTGCTTTTTACATTTTATGTGGCTTAAAATACATTAGTCACAGACTAAAATTCTGAATCAAAATTAAAATGCAAATATAAAATTAATATATAATACATAACAACAATAAAAGCAGACATCAGACCAAAAGAAACTATACAGCATATACAATCTGGTATTTTCCAGATATTCTGGACCAGAACTATCAATCCCTATCCATTGCCCTGCTAACTAGGTTTATGGGAATCTAAAATATCTGAAGCACACCAAATTGCTTACCCCTTCTTTAAGCTGCACACTTTATTTCTTCTGGTAAATTAGAATGAGAATGCAATCCAGTACAGTACCTTCAGGGACAGCTTCTCATGACCAAATGATTTTTTTTTTTTTAGTTCCTTCTCCAAATTTGGAGAAAGAAGAAAAACATGTAGAGCAGAATAGAATATCAGAATCCTCATCTTCATGCTTCCCAACCTTCACTATAGCTCTTCCCAATATTAAGAGTTCAGAAATCAAGAAAAGATGGACATAATTGTGAATAACACTGGACTGGGAACATGCTAGAAGGAATTATTCATCTGTGGGATATAGTTGAGCCCCAACCACACTCCCAATCTGAATGAAAATTTAGACCAATTCTAGAAGTAGTCTAAATTATTTCTTTCCTATGGCTTGCAGTGCAAAGGAAGACACTTTAAAAATAAGCAAAAACCTCCAAGAGGAAATAGGGAGATAAAAATATCCCACCAACTTAATTTCTTTCTTGCTGATCTATCACTAGCAGGTAATTGGATTTTCAAGATCTGATATTGGAATTGATTAAGAACATCTTATTTGTCAGAAATTGATTAAGAATGACATATGTCAATCCTAATTTCAAAGAACTTTAGATTTTGCAAAGCTTGCTCATGGTTTTAATATACTTCCAAAGGAGCTACACCATAATATGTTTTGTCCCTGCTTGGTCCCTTCTTGCAATATTTATTTTAATGTCCAATTCAGGAAATAAATGAAATCTTTCTGGTTTAGACCAAAAATGACTTCACTAGCATAATTTTCTCACAGTTAAGGGTAAGATTAATCAGTTTTAAAACAATAAGGCCATCATAAAGCCATACAAGAGCTGGCCATCCTCTTTTTATAAGAGATTTAACTGACCCCAATGCCTTGATTTGGGAAAATATTTAGACTAGTGGGAATAAATCAAAATAAAAAAGGAACGTCTCACTGTCTTCATTTCTGCAAAGCTGAATGACAGGGATTATTGGAGCTTTCCAATGAGAAAGCTCAGGAATGGTGTTTATAAGTGCCTATCTTTTAATGCTGGGCTCTCTGTGGCATAAATGTAACACTAACAGATCATATTTGAGACCTCCCCCCCTTCCCTTAACAATGTAAAACAGCTAGGTCGTGCTTTGCCATGAATTCCAGGCCAGACCAAATTATGCTCTCTACCGTCCCATAATGAAATACTGCAGTTTGAACACAACCAAAGTGTTGGCCTGAAGAAACTCTTTTGCCTAAAACAGGAGGAAGAATTGTCCCAGGAATGGCACTATCAATGGGTAGCCTGGATAGACCCTAATACACCCCTTTATTTCCTTTAGGCACAGTTCTAACTACAGCACTGTTTTTGCTTCTTGGCATCCTTCTTTCATTTTCCCGGTTTGGCAATTGCCTCTTTGTGTTTTTTTTTCCCCCCATTTAATATGGTTGGCATCATCCTCGGAACAAAACAAACAGACTGCTAGTCAGTAGAGAAAGGAAAAGAATAATTACTGAAAAAAAAATCTTCAAATCATGTTTAGCCTCATCTGGCCCTAGAAACACATGGCAATGGGCACTCAAGTACATTCTCAAGGATGGCCGCCTTTCAAGAGAAACAAAATCTGGATTTTCTGTGTCTAGACCATAGAGGAAAAAATGCTTTAGTGCTCATTACCACTGAATGTATAAAACTCCTGAGTGACTCAAAGCAACACACACAGGGAATTTAGCAAGTTGATGCAGCCAGGCGGTGAAGAGCAAGAAATAGGAGTCAGATGTGCAATATATGCTTTTACTCTGTCTTTGGTTTGCTAAGTCAACATTAGCGAAGGAGTCAGTTTTTCTCTGCTTTATGTTCTACCTTCAAATGTAGTTAACAATATTTGACCTTCGTTCAAAAGAAGCTTGAATGGAACATATGTTCCATCAGGCTAAATATCATAGAAATGGGGTTTGGTAGCAAATCCTGGTTTTGTGGTAGTTGCAAGATCTAAACGGCAAGACGCAAGGCACATCTTGAGAACTAGACATGATCAATGGGCAATCCATGTCCTATGGCCCACAGCATTGTGCTGCTGAAATTTGGCAGTAGACAATTATGGCAACACAATTTTTTTGCTTAACCCCACCCCCTCCCCCAAAAAGTTGGTAAAATGAGTGTCTTAAACCTGGAATAAACTTGGTTGACTATTCTAACCCATTGCCTCAATGCTATTCCTTCTGTGGCCCTCTGAGAAAGGGAAAAAATGCAGTTCCTAGGGACTAGAATGCCACCTACTCTGTATGTGTGTGTTTGTGTATACACACAAAGAAACATGTATGAAACAATCCCCACCCATATGCACAGCCATCCACCCACCCAATTCTTCCTGTCCCTGCAAGAGCTGGAGCAACAATGCTTCAATTTTCCTACTGAAATTAGAGAAAGCATATAGGAAATTAAATGTAGAGATAAGGGATACTTGGCTTGGCAGTAGTGTCTGCAGGGATATCCACGGTAGTCAAACAAGTCAAGATGGCAACTGCAACTGCATGATTGGAGCCCTATCCCTCTTTTATGTGCATGAATGTAAGGGAAATGTGGATCCACTTGATTCTCAGACCCTACCTTAGTACTGTGTCCAATTCTGGCATTTAAAAAGGATTCAGACCAAATGGAAAAGGTTCAGAAGGGTAATTAGGTTGATCAGGGAACAGCCTCCTTGGATAGGAAACTGAAAAAAACTGGAACTGTTTAGCCTTCAGAAGATATGACTGCGGTCCAGGAGCATCCCAGGTGGTGGGGGTGGGGGTGGGGGTAAAAGAGTCAAAATAGTGGCTTTGCACAACTACCATCTTGACTTTTTTTGATTCTCCTCTGCTGCTGATGCACCTGCTGAGGTGGATATCATAGCACTCTTCAAATATCTGGAGGTTGCCCCAAAGAAAGCCAAAATCTGTTTTCTATCATTCCAAAGCGTATGACTCAGACTAATGGGTTCAAGTTGCATGATTCCAACTGAATGTTAGAAAAATTAACCTAAGAAGGAAAGCAGTTCAGTAGTGGAATCAATTACTCAGAACGGTGATGGTTCCCTTCACTAGATGTAGTCAGGTGGAGCCTAGATAAGGGTCTGTTAGAAATGCTTTATTTGGATTCCTGCATCAGATAGTGGGTTGTATTTAATGACCTAAACATTGTTCTGTGATTTCTTCACCTCTTCTAGATCTGCCAAGAGTGGTACATTTAACCGCCCAGAGTCACCCCACAGTGAGATGGACGGTGAAAAATTTGAAATATAAACAAACAAACAAACAAACAAACAAACATAAATTTAATCTCTTTTCTCCCACACTGAAAACTAGGAAGAGAAAGTAGAGAATGCAGTTATATAAGGATAGATAGCAGAACAGGTGTGCCGGGAGCAACAATGCAATTAGCTATTTGATTTGTATTCTGCAGGTGCTAATCCAGTTGGACCCTTGAGAAACTGGACTAAATGGACTTCTCATAATGGACATGCATGTAAGTATAAGCTCTTACACTGCTTACAACTGCTACCCAGATGGAATGAGAATGAGGCAGGAAGGGGAAGGGAGAGTGATCTATTTATGTTCTGATTTAAGACTTTCCATATTAATTACCAATATCATTCAGAACAAGTCAGCAGAAGACTAAGCAGATACATGAACCTGTGTAAAGTGAAATAATAATAATAATTATAATAATAATAATTATTATTCAAAGTAAAAACATATATACACTATTCAGGAGGGACTTCAACCACCCTAGCCCGAAGCCTGGGTGAAAAGCCAGGTCTTCAAGGCCCTCCAAAACACCAGTAGGGTGAGAGGGGAAATAATTCATGCTTTTAAAAAATGTGAAAACATTTTAGACAGTATTAAGGCAAAAGGAACTTTATACTTCTGACTTGGATAATCTCAATGAAGGGGAGTATTTTCAGAAATACCTCTGTTCATTTTTCTAAGAGATTTCAAACCCGCATCTTAGCAGGCCAATAACAAATGAATGTATGTGATAATTTGAGCCTGGTCATTTGTACCTCTGGTGAGAACTCTGGATTTATTTGATCCAAGAGTCTTCTCCAACACTACTCTTTCTATTCTGCAAAGGGATGGTTACAAACACATTAAAAAAATTGGCTGGGCCAAGTAGATAACTCTTCATAGGAACAATTTCCAATAGCAAAGTACAATACAGTAGAGTAGCCAAACCTGGATTCATTTCTCTCCCATTAATAAACTTTTTAGTTTAATCATATAGAGCCATTTTGGTCTAGTAGTTAAAGCACCAAGCTAGAAACCAGGAGACTGTGAGTTCTAGTCCTGTCTTGGCATGAAAGCCGGCTGGGTGACTTTGGGCCAGTCACTCTCAGCCCAACTCACCTCACAGGTTTGTTGTGGAGAAAATATGAAGAGGAAGGAGTATTAGTATGTTCGCCACCTTGAGTTATTTATAAAAATAATAAAGGTGAGATAAAATTCTCTCTCTCTCTCTCTCTCTCTCTTTCTCTCTCTCTCTCTCTCTCTCTAATTGATTCTTATAGTAATTCCTTTATAGTTCATATTCTGATGGCAACTGTTAAAAGGTTGATTAAGGGCATTTCCACATCACACATCCACAGCAGATGGAAATGGAGCTGCAGGTCATCTTCACTCCTGCCCATCTCAGAATGCTAAGAATATGCTAAATACACAATCATATAATCAGTGCTTTACTTGCAGAAGCAATTTAATTACTTGCAAAGTAATTTGACCAAGCTGCTGCCAGTACTGGGAAAAAAAAATCTGTCACCACAAATAGAACTAAAACAATTAAGTGCTAATTACACACACACACACACACACACAAGCATAGCAGTGTGTTTAGTATAGTGGTTTGTGTTTGGTCATTTGCAATAAATAAATGAATCAGAGCTGGACTTTCTTTGGCTACTGAGCAACCATTCTTCCTGAATTAAAAATCCTATAGAGTGCATGACAATAGCATGCTAGGTCAACTAAATGCATACAATAATGATGGGAATGTCATTCCAAATAATCTGGAGAGCACCACATTGGAGAAGCTTTATGTGCAGCATTAGATTATTGTCACTAGTTCTTATGGTGGGGATGATGGAAGTTGTAGTCTGACAATTATGGCAGGTACCCCGTTGGAAAAAGCTATAAACTGATACCTAAAGCTTGCACTTTTTGTTCACAAGAAGCAACTGAGATGGGGGACAGAATATTCATTTTATGCAGAACCCCTGATTTATGAGATCCTGGGAAACATTTATCTGTGGCTTCCTGGGTTTATATTAAGAATGCACGCAGGATGGAAATCAAAATACACAGCATCTGTGTGAAGAATGTTAATCAGTTTTTGGAACATTTGCCATAGAAGCTGTCTGATGATATGCAACTGGATAAATGGCTACATTACAGTATGTACATATATGTATGTGAATGCATTTAGCTTCTGTTCTGTAGCTTTTAGCCAAAACCTCTCTGGTTGTTAACAACTTCCTTAATTTCATGATATTCCTTATTGCTAGGGGTCTCCACAGTGTGTTTGCATGTGTGTCAAAAAAGTCAAGACTCAAGTAAAAAGAGGTGGGGCTTTGATCAGGGGGTTATGGCCACCATCTGGACTTTTTGGCCACCCCTTCCCTGAAGACCTCCCTGCATATTGCTATATCCTTTACACTGAGCAAACAGTATTAGAAGAAAATAAGAGAATAGGATGTCCAGAGTATGTGTGTTTTTCTCTATACTTATGTGCATGTGTGTATTTGTTGACTACAACACCAAAATTACAACTTGTATACAAAAGGACACAACAGAAGTATAAAAACAAGTAGATTACAGCTTAATGCACAGCCACACAAGCATAAATAAATATATGTACTCTATCTCTCAAGTGGCTTCCTGTATTCCCATTTGTAGGCAGCAGGAGAACACTCAGTATCCTATCTCACTCATTTTAGTAGGGTTTACTGAAAGATCGGTAAGTTTAGGGTTACATCCTAAAGTTTAGAGCTGATTCACCTAATAATGTAACAACTAAATATTACATCCTAGTGTTGATGCATCTGCATTTTCATTCATCTTCATGCATTTTCAAAATCCATTTAGCCATGGAGTCCAACCCTATGCAGTGCAGGAATTCAGATTAGAGCTCCCCCCCTCCCCCTCAATGATCTATGCAGTCTCTGCTTGAACACATCCAGTGAAGGATTTATACTTGCATATTTTCTCCAACAGTTTTTTTAAAGAGCAGATCAAAACCGATGAGGGATTTTAATTTTGAAAAATATCCCCTAGTAAAGGAAATTGATGCATTTGTTGAATGATCTATACAGTATTTCAGCACCTGCATCTTCTTAAGAATTTGGGAACTTCAGGAGAAATATTCACACAACTGAGTATCAATCATTATTAACTTTATGATTATTTAGTGAACATGAACAGTTGGAAATCTGAACTGGAGTTTCTCATACTTTATTTTCACAAGCCACATGTGTTTTTATTCAACTTATAAATCATTGCTTTTCAAAAATATCAATGAAATTTTAAAATATTGAATGTTTTCAGGGCTTTTTGATTTCAGTGTTTTAGCACTGAGCAAAATAAAAGATCTGCCAAATGCAGTACTGGAAAGTAAAAGCTTAATTAGATTTGATGACCCAAAACTTTTGCAGAGTTCGATCAAGATATTTTCAAAATAGTTTAGAAGAATTAAGCTATTCTTAAAACCAGAACCGCCTATATTATTCTTTTGTTTTGTCTATCAAAAATTTAAGTATATGGCCCCATACAGCTTGATGAAGCCATTTTGTGATAAAAGAGAGAAAGGAAAAAAAGTTAGGGAAAGAGAAATAGACATGATAACTTAGACCTCATTGATTTCAAAAGATATTCATGTTAGCTTGGTTGAGTTCAAAAGTGATGGAAGAGAGTTTACAATTACAGTAGATAGGAACAGGAATAGCTATCAAATCCCTCCTTCCCTCCCTTCTCTGTCTCTCTTTTCCTTCCTTCCTTCCTTCCTTCCTTCCTTCCTTCCTTCCTTCCTTCCTTCCTTCCTTCCTTCCTTCCTTCCTTCCTTCCTTCCTTCCTTCCCTCCCTCCCTCCCTCCCTCCCTCCTTCCCTTCTTTCTTTCTTTCTTTCTTTCTTTCTTTCTTTCTTTCTTTCTTTCTTTCTTTCTTTCTTTCTTTCTTTCTTTCTTTTTGTTTAAGAGACAATTGCTGAAACCTCAGTATCTATGACAACCTATAATTCAAAGAGCAAACTGTTCAAGTTAGTATTTAGAGAAAAAGCTCTCTTTAAGAATTTTATTCATATTTTCAACAATTCAAAATGTCAAACAAAACTTGAAGCTAGGAAAATATGAACACCAGCCATTGTTCATATAGCTGGCATTTTGCAAAGCATTAAAATTAGCTATCTGCGGAAGCCAATTCAAATACATGCCTGTTTGGGTTTTTATTTTTTACTCTGTCTGACTACAACATTTTTTTCTTTTCCCCCACACCTCTTGATTTTATGTTCTTCATTTTACTCATCTGTCCATCCACAAATATTTTCTCAAACCTTCTGTAGTACTTCATACTGTGTATAAGACTCAAGTGATTAAAAACTCCTCCAAGACAAACATTTACTGGCATCTACGTTTTTAAAGTGAACATGCCTGGATCTAGAAGTTCCTGAGGACTACTGTCCTGTCACAAAATCTCTCTCTCCCCCCCCCCGCCTTTTGGCAAGGTACTTGAGAAGATTGTAGCTAAGCAGTTTCATGCAGTCATAGAGAATACAAACCATGTGGTACCATTCTAGTCAGATTTCGGATTGTCTTAGTCACCCTGACAAATAGCTTGCTTTAGGAGAGACTGAAAAACAACTCTGTTGATCTTCTTGGATTTCTTGACAACATTTGATACCATTGATCATGGTGTCCTATTGAGCTGACTGTCTTGGGCTGGAGTAGAAGGCACTCTTTTTCAGTGGTTCCATTCTACCTGTGGAGTCAGTTCCAGATGGTGGCCAAGCGGATTTCTGCTTGTCCCTATAAATTGTCCCTATATGGGTATCACTCTTGTGAGATAGTCCAGACAAGAGGCACACCCAGAAATACTAGCTCTAACTATTGGAAGGTTATACTAACAGAATCTTGCAAGTCTGAAAGCACATCTCTCCCCCCTCACCTTTACAGTCAAGAAACTAGGGAGGGTCCCTTCTGAGATGTTTGCCACAACCTATAATGGACTATAGGAAAGACCTTGGGAGACTGGGCAAAGAGACACTGCCAAAGTAATGGTCAGATAAGAGACAGCATAGTCTGCAGCTAGATACTGGGTGGCACAAGTGGCTCAGAAGAGACCCACCCTAGTTTCTTGGGTGGTAAAGGAGATAGGGGAAATTGTACTTTCAGACTTGCAAGATTCTGTTAATGTAGCATTACAATAAGGTAGAATTAGGTCATCTGGCTGTGACTCCTATCTGGTTTACCCTGGGAGACCAACATCAATCTGGTTTATCCCACGAAGCCAACACAACCCCATCCATTCTGCAGACTCAGCTGCCACTTGTCTGACTGTTGTCTAGTCTGTGGCTCTTCCTCCTGTCACCCAAAGTCATTCCCACATACCATTACAGTGGGCTACTGGTTCCCACATGTATCCATTCTGTCACTTTTATTGTTGAATATTTTATAAAACAGCTGTGTAAGGTTATGAAGGGGCTTGATAACCCCTTCATTTCTCCCTATCATTAGAATCAAATGTTGATTCACTGGTGTTGGACCAGTGCTTGGACACTGTAATGGGCTGCATGAGGTCCAAACTAAGAGTGAATCCCGATAAGATGTTCTCTGAATTAGTAACTGATAAGTCTGGTAATACCGTAGTCTCCAACTCTATATGGGATTGCATAACTATTATCCCTGGTGTTTTCTTGGATTCATAACTGTCATGCAAAGAGGAAGAACCGGCTGTGATCTGTCCTGAACAGAGATGGTCCGGTCATGGCAGTCTATTATTTGTTAACTTTCTAATTATATTATTGCACTTGAAGACAACTCAGAAGCTGTAGTTGGGGTTGTTTTCATCTACAAAGAGGCTAATGTCTGGAACATCTATAATACTATAATACTAAGGGAATTGTACTAACTGCTTATACACTATTGGCCTAACTTAGTAATGCAGTTAAAGACCCTAAAGAGTTTAGAACCCAATTCTTGAGGGAATACCTCTCCTAGTGTTATCTGCCCAGATGTTGATTTACAGGTAGGAATTCCTCAATGTCCCCCAGCTGAAAGAAGTGTGTTATGTGAGGATACAGGAGAGGTTGTTCTCTGTTGTATACCCTGGTACACTCTTCTTGTGGTAGCTAGGCTGGTGCCAACATTTTTGCTCTTCAGTGCTAGGTGAAAATCTCTTACATTAAGGAACCCCAGCCTGTCTGCTCTCCCTTGTCTCCCATAAAATCTGTCCCTCTCAATGTATTTTGGTTATTATTGTTTTAATCTTTCAAAATGTTATTTATGTTTATCTACTTTTAGTATTTCATTCTGTTTATTTTTATATTATAAATCTAAAAATTTATAATCTGAGATCCTTAGATAGTGGATGGCCTATAAATATTTTAATTAAAAAAATGAAGAATTGATAAATATTTGGAAGCTAATAGTCAGGACCACCTCGGCATTAACTAGACGACAAAAGGACCAAACAAAGAGATTGAAATCAAGTAAAGGGGGAGACTTTCAGTTAAATTTTGCTTGCAGATGATTTTTGAGAATATTGCAGAAATGATCAGAGTGAAAATTTGCAATGGATAAAAGTCAAACAACAAAAATAAGGGTTGTGATTCCACTTGGAAAATTTGTCCCTTTTGTCTGAAGGGTGAGTGGGAGCTAGTAGGCCCACCCAGTTGTATGGTGGGCACAATTTGAAGTCTTTCCTTCAAATTCTAGACCATTGGCTGCCTAAGAAAAGCAATGAAATGGTAGTGCCCAGTCCAAGGTATTTTTTAAGTTAAAGAACAGGGAAACATTCACACTCCTTTTTAAAATGCTGCTGAACAAATCTTCCCAACCAGAACAGAATTTCAGCTTTCCTAAATCATGCCCTGGAATGCTTAATATGTCAGGAATGGATTAACCTTGGGCTGCTGTGCGGCAGGCTTTTTCCAGAATTTCAGATCTGGACTTCAGAGCAAGTCAGATGGTCTCTGCTTAGCTCTAGTTAATGGCAGTTTATTTCATAATGTTTATCAGAGAATTCTGGGAACTGAATCTAGTGAGGAGTCAGAAATTTTTGTAAGAGAATCATATGCTACAGATATATCCAGCCACAGCCACATATTATGCCACTGCCCTTACAGAATTTATTCCTTGGGAAAAGGAAGTAATTTAGCTGTAATTCAAGAGGACTGTCTACTAATCCAGTTATTTTAAAGCTTCAGTCCAGTTTACTTGGTTACAATCTGAGGAGAATATTTCACTTTTTACCTTTGCTAGGGTAACAAAAACAACAGAAATATTTAGAATTAAAATTCAGGATATTTTATATTGCAATCAAAATATTATTTGTAATTAAAGAGAAAGCAAGATCTTAGATTAAATGGGCCACAGGCTCCAGAATACCTTAGATTGTTTTGCAGTATATTTTTTGGCTCATCTCTTAACTTTTATGACAGCACTTTCTGAACTGATTATTCATTTTATGAAGAATAGCAAGGAACTGTGAGGTTTGGTTTTGTTTTTACTCACAAGAATGTATGAGAATTTTATTCATTTTTTAATGAATTTACCATTTACCTACATTCATACATTTCTTTAGAAATAAGTTAGAACTTTTTAAACAGAGTATAAAAGAAATTGAAAGCGATAGATCTATCTATCCCAAACAGAAGACTTTGCTTCCTTAGCTTTTAAATCTCTGTGTATTCAGTCAGTCATTGTGATGCTGAATGAGGGTTGCTATCTCTTTTTTTTAATTTCAGATTTCTTCTCCTTAATAGCTAAATGTCAAAAGGTATGTATGGTCTTTTCTTTACATTAGAATAGCTGTATGAAAATAATATGTCTGTGTACCAATTTTTAAAATAAGAATTTAAGAATGTGTCATGGGGAAAACATCATGGGAATGAAGAGATATTAAGACGTCTGGGGTACACATGAAGACTTCATATCAGTAGTTCTGTTCATTGTTGCTGATAACTTTAAATTTGTAATCTACAGTCAATTCAGGTATAGCTCTCCGTTTGACTTAGAAGTGAATAAAAAGACTTTCCTCACCATACTGTATGTGAATTTCCAGACAGGGAAAGAGCTGCTGATTTGTGTTACAATGAGCACAACTGTTGTAAGAGCTGCTTGTGCATAGAGCTATTTGTCAGTCCACGGTTGGCTATAAATTTTGCATGTTGTCTGTTTATTACTATCTGCAAAGTGACTGGTAAGTACACAAAAGATGATAGGATATGTTCAGTGGATATGTTTTCATTTGTTAAATTTGCACACTTTTAATTTTGCAAATTAATGGAGATAGTTTTTATAACATTGGCTAAAGGCAGACTAGACTTCTTTATCATTTGTAACATTATAGTTACCTCTTTTTTATATATATTCTGGCAGCCTCAGTGCTATTAAACAAAGAATCAGAACTCTGCTAGTTCTGAAATCCAAGGAAATCAAAACATGAAACCTTTATTTATAAATTTTCTTTTGACATATACATTTCCTGAAAAAGTGCTGACTTGAAAGTAAAAAATTAAGATAATTGAACATTTTATACAAAGACATTGAGGACTGGCTTATATTTTCATAGATATGTAAGTTCGTGGATATGTTATCCAACAATGTGGGCAGGATTTCAGATCGGTACATATTAGATTGTTTGGTCTACTGGTTTAGGTGCTGGACAGGGAAAGCAGGGAGGCAGGGAAACTGAGTTTCTAACCCTGATTTAAGCAGCTGGGTGACTTTAGGCTAGTCACTTTCTCTCAGCCATAGGAAGAAGGCAAACCACTTATGAAAATGTTGTCAAGAAAACTACATGGATGTGTTCATGTAGTCACCAGAAGCATGATTTGAAGGTACCAAAACAAAACAAAACAAAATCTTCAGAGGTTCAAGGTAGTGATACAAATACATGGCCTACATACACTAGCTATTATGATATCCACTGACATAAATGACCACTAAAGGGACTTTGACATGGAAAATAATTCTATTAGTAACAATTAATAGTCCCAAGTGTGTTGCAGTTACAACTTCCAAAATTCCCACATACCATGGCAATTAGAATTGCTGGCTAGGAAACCTGTAATTTATATGCCCGGTGCATCTCAGGAATGCAAAGATGTAGAAAAATACTGCAGAGCAATACTTCTTGGTGACTAGGGAGTTCGGAAAAAAAGTATTTGTCTCCAATCAAATTTCCTTTCAAATTTCCTGATTTTTTGTATAACTTTACCACTTAATGTTATCAGAGTTTCATGTTGGTCCTACACTCTGATACAGAAAAGGAGTCTAAATGAACAAATAACACTTTGTATACCAAAGTTTGGTGCTTATTTCATGTACTTGATAAAGAAAGTCATACAACACATGATATCCCACTGCAAAAAAAATAAATAAATAAAAAATCAGTAACTGCACCACCTTTTTCAATAATTGCAACCAAACATTTCCTCTTATTGGTGATCAGTCTCACATAGGTAGGAATTTTGGCCCATTTCTCCAAGGTGAACTGCTTTAACTCACTAAGATTTGAGGATATTTTATTATCAACTGCTAGTTTCAAGTCCTACCACAACATTACTATGGGGTTTAGGGATAGACTTTTAACTTGGTCCCTCCATAAGATTTAATTTGTTCTTCTTCAACCATTCCATTGTAGACTTGCTTGCATGCTCGAAATCATTGTCTTGCTGGCAGACAGACAGCTGGGCAGATAGCCTGGTATTTTCATGTAGAACAGCAAGTTGTTCAAGCCATGATGAAGCAAAGCATTGTCAAACCATGCTAGTACCACCTCGATGCTTGAGAGCTAAATGAGGTTCTTAATGTGGAATGCACTGTTTAGTTTATACTAGGCATAAAAACACCCATGTAGCCCCCAAAGTTCCACTGACTCATTTGTCCATAGAATATTCTTGCAGAAATATAAAGTGTCATCTAGCTGCTTTTAGACAAAGTTTGGATAAGCCTTAATGTTCTCCTTAAAACCCATTTTTGAACAGCACTTTTCTAAAGCTGGAATCATGAACACTGATTCTGGCCAAAGCAAAGGAGGCCTGCAAGTCCTTAGATGTTATTCTGGGGTTCTTTGTGATTTCCTGGGCAATTTTATGCTGTACTCTTAGGATAGCCATATTTGGGAAGATTCATTCTTATCCCAAATCATCTTCATTTCAAGAGTATTACTCTAAGTATGGACCAGTGAATCTCCAGAACCTTACAAATGGTTTTATAAACTTTTCCAGACTGATCAAACTTTTTTTTACAGAGGACTTCAGAAATATTTTTTGAATTGGGCACGAGGTATCTCTAATCTGTGTGGTGAGAACTTCATTCTAAGTAGTTTGTGACAGTTATATAGGAAAGGAGTTGCCCAAGTCAGCCTTAATTGTTTAACAAAGTATTCACATACCTCGTTATGTTTTTAACTGAATTGATTGAACTAGGGGTGGCGATTACTTCTTCACCTGGTACATCCACATTGCATGACCGGTGTTATTTGTTCACTCAGCCTCTTATGTAGGAACTCCATAAATCTCTGATAACATTGAGTGGCAAAGATATATCATTCAGAAAAACCAAAAGGGGGGAAAAAACTTTTTCATAAAACTGTATCGTTTTTTTTGGGACATGACAGTGGATTGGATCATTCAAATGGAGACAGATTTTCTGTTGTTTTTTTAAGAGAGAATTTGGCAGAGTTTCTTTTTTCACAAGGTTAGGGTTTGCTTGTATAATTCTGTCTCAAGAAATGGGGAGCCTTACTCCAATTTTTAGCATTTATTGTCATGAAGGGTACTAGGTCCCATTAAAAACTGACTTCAAGGGCTAATTATAGACCTCAGACCACTGGTTTTCCACATCAGCTATAGACCAACTTCATGTAAACAGTATTTTTGTTCTGTCCTGTTTGGTTAATGAGTGAATTATTTAATTATTGCTATGATGCATTACATGTGCACATCCTCCCAATACCAGACATCAACTTGCCACTGTTCTTGTGATGTAATATTATGTTTTGCAAAGAAGGGACATGAAATGGATATTGGCATACTAGTGATTCCATTTTAAGGGTGTCTGGTAAATTATTCTAGAGAACAAATATCCAAGAAAGTAGCCTAGAGTTGGCCAGACGCTCTGCATATTACATGCCAGAGAATCCTAAATAGCATTGCATCCTGAGAATTTTTTCAAGCCTAAAGAAAGGTTGATTATTATGGAAGCTGTTCTGTACGAAGTTTGCATAACTGAAGGCACCACTTATGAAAAAATTGAAATTAACCATTCATTTACAGTTATGGATGGATTTCCTTCCCTACCTAAACATTTGTCTTTGGCATTTAAGTAATAATTATAGTAGAGAATTGTCTGGCTGAATGTTTAGTGGTTTTCTAAAGCTGTTTGGTATTCATGTCTGCTTCAGTCCTACAAAAACAGCCCTGAGTATTGTTTCTAATGCCATATGGCACCCTAGATCAAAGCACAAGATTTCAAGCTGTAACAGGACAAAGAAGAATGCAAATGCTAACTGTCTGCATGCCCACAAAGAAGCCGTATTCATCCTCTTCCAGTATGTATGTAGGGTTTATCATTATACCTTTCACTTTTTCACCTATTCAGTGAATTACAATGTGTGATGCTCTGTGTGCTCTGACATTTTGTTGGCTGTCTATAAAAAGCTTCCTTTCCCTCATTTAGAATGAATGAAACATTCTTACAACAGAATTCCATTAGGTGTTCATGGAGATTTAAAATATAGCATTCCTAATTATTTTTCATACTGTAGACCAGGCATGGTACACCCTTGCCTGAGGATAAACATGGTCCAATATTTCGTTTTTCTTTCAGGTTCTGCCCCTTTTCTTTCTCCCTGTACTGAGAGAAGGGAAAGGATTTCCTCTGAATATGAGGCTTAGCTGAGATATACCCTGTTCTGTGCTGTAATGCTGAGAGAAGGATTTTGTGTATGTGTCTGTTAGTATGGGACCAAAAGACAGAAGGAGAGAAGGGGGCAAAATTTGAAAATATAGAGGAGTGCATGCTGGAAATTGTTTACCTAATTCTGGGATGCCCAGTTTGATCTTAATTTGGTCCTGGGCCAATAATGGTTCCTTACTATTGCTATATATCATACAAAATAAATCTAGAAAACCATTCTACAATGCCTTCTAATTAACTGTTTCAGATCATGCTTGATAAACTAATCTGACTGTGTGCCCCATTACACAGTTCTCATGGAAGGAAGGAAAACAGTAAGAGAATTGGCAATGAACCAGGAAATCTTTAGTTCAGATGACATTTTAACAATGAAAATGTTTGACCATGCAATGTGGCCTTATATTAATTCTTAGCCTCCTGGTGCTTGTAACTTTACATTTAGATGTTTTAAATAAAAGTATATTTGTACACTCACATGTGAAAGGCATGCATACCATTTTCTCTTTATCAAGACAATTAAGCTTCCTAATTATCCTTATTTTTGTATATATGCATATAGGATAAAAAGGCTGCTGCATAAAGACGGGAAAAGGAAAAACAAGAGAGTCAAAGCACTTCAGAACTCTTAGGATTATTCAAAATCACACTTTATTAATCTGTATATACTGTATCAGAGAAGTTACTATGAATTCCAAGAGGAAACCAGTGTTGCTACAGCAAAATTTAGGAAGCTGAGATGAGACAAGCTGAGTTATTTCTGAAAATGGAGGTGCTATCCAAGTAAGAACAAAAATGAGCAAAAATTTAGGGAAAATAAACACTGCACGACAATAAAAGATGCACAAACTTAAAGAGCATAGCCCTAAAAACATTACAGTCAATAAGACGGAGGAAGAGGAAACCAGCTATGAGGACGGCTGTATAATAAGCATATTAAAATATTATCAGAGAGAGTAACATTACAGAAAAGGTAAATGTAGCCTCTATTTTTTTTTATTCTTTGCAGAATTTAAAAATTTTAAAATTCATTTTAATTGTTCTATTGTCTATTTGGTTAGGGTATCTGATTTCATTTATCTTCATTGGTTTTGTTGGTTTTCTGATTATGAATTAGTTGGTTTTTATTACGTTGTATTTCTTGAATCTTAGTACATAAAAATGTGTAATTATTGGCTTATACAGTCTGATGTTTAATTCTCCCCTGAATTTGTTGTTTGTTGCACATATTATTGACAGGTGCATTATAAATAAAGATGATGATGCTGGTGCTGATAGTGGCGATGATGATGATGATGATGATGATGATGATGATGATGATGATGATGATGGTACAGAGCAGATACCTGGGCTTATAATGAGGAAACTAAATTGCTGAAGCAAGCACTAGTGATATGAGATGAAGTCTTTAGATTAACTAACCAAATAAATATACAGATCATGCATCCAGATGACATCCATTCAAGAATTATTTAAGTATTGAAATTTGAAATAGTTGATCTAACAATATGTTCTTCTAAAGGTCAGCTTCTGTACCTGGGAACTGGAAGATTGCCACTTACATATTTTTAAAACTATTACTGGGGAAAACTAAAAGAAAATAACATATATGTTAAATATTTTTAAAAAATAAGAAGCTGGCAAGCTCTAAAGTACATAAGAAACTGCCAAGTTTCTATCATCAACATAATTTATGAGAATGTCTCTTGTGAGATAGGAAGCCTGGCATATGCCAAAATGGTATCTGTGGGCTGATCAGCATCATATTGCTTATTTATATAGAAGGATAAGTCTTGCTTAGAAAAGATCAGAATGGCTTTTTTAAAGGTGGACTTCTTTCAGTCTTCTAGTATTATGTGAATAAGAGTGATGCAGCTGGTATTGTATATGAAAGCTTTTCAAGAGCTGCATACTAATTAGAGGATCTTATTCAATTTTTGATGTCACCAGAGTACGAGTCAAATAAGTAGTGTTTTTAATGCCAATTATTCTTCCCGAGTGTCTTCTATGAAAAATATTTAATCACCCATAAATATGAGAAACAATGAATATCAAATTCCTTATGAAAATTTAAACTCCAACATCTCAGTGGCAAGATGGAATCCTCTAGCCTGTGCAGATACTCTGTTCAGCACTAAATGAATATATATAAATTCCCCACTCACCCCTATGGGTGTATGTGTCTTCCTCAATCTCGGGTCCTCTACCAGAGGCCTGGGAGTTTGAGGGTTCTGCACAGTATCTTAGCTGTTCCTAGCACTGTACTCTTCTGGACAGAGAGCTCTGATGTTGTTCCTGGGATCTGTTGGAGCTCCGAGCTTAGGAGTCACTGCCATGAGTGCTCCTACCACCACTGGGACCACTTTGGCCTTTACTTTCCACATCCTCTCTACTTCCTCCTTCAGGCCTTGGTACTCCTCCAGCTTCTCATACTCCTTCTTCCTGAAGCTGCTGTCACTTGGCACCACTACCTCTATCATCACCACTGTCTTCTGGTCCTTGTCTACTACCACAATGTCTGGTTGATTGGCCGGTATCTGCCTGTCTGTCTGAATCTGGAAGTCCCACAGGATCTTAGCCCTGTTATTCTCCATTACTTTCTGTGGAATCTCTCATCTGGACTTGGGAGGGTCTAGCCCATACACTATGCAGATGTTCCTGTATACAAAGCCAGCTACTTGATTGTGCTGTTCAGTATATGCTGTTCCTGCCTGTATCTTACACCCTGCCACTAAGTGTTGGCCTCTCTGCACAATCTGCACTTTGGGTCCTGTCTAGTGTGGTAGACCCCTGCTTCTATGGATCTGGTGCTTAGTGCCTTTTCTTGTGCTGCTATGATCAGTGCCTCAGTGCTGTCTTTTAGTCTGGCCCTTTCCAGCTACTGATAGGATTTCCCAATGTCAGCCACCTCAGCTATCTGTCGATGATACATGCACGGTCTTGTCATGTCATGGCACTTCCTCTGCTTGAACTTCCTCCCATGTCTGCTGCTGTCTCAGCAGTTCATCTTTGGGTGCCATCTTACTGATGTACTCCTGGATGCTTTGGGTTTCATCCAGGACAGTGGCTTTGACACTCACCAGACCCTGCCCATACAGTTTCTGGGTGTTGGACTTGGAGTAGAAATCTCGGTACATTGTGAGGTGCTTCCAGGTCTTCACATAGGCAGCCTCCATGTCCTCCTTTGGCCAGCTCACTATACCGGCACTGTATTTGATGACTGGCAGGGTGCACATGTTGATGGCATGGATCTTGTTTTTCCCATTGAGCTGGCTCTTCAGGACCTGTCTTAGCCTTTGGTGGTACTTGGATGTTGCTGTCTTTCTTGCTTCCTCATCGTGGTTCCCATGTGACTGTGGGATACCAAGGTACTTGTAGCTGGTCTCTATGTCTGTTATGTGGCCCACTGGTAGTTCGATCCCATCAGTCTTAATTACCTTCCCTCCCTTTACTACCATCCAGCCACACTTCTCCAGTCTGAATGACATCCCAGTGCCCTCATTGTAGATCCATGTCAGGTGGAGCAGTTAGTTGATGTCTCGTTCACTCATAGCATACAACTTGATGTCATCCATGTAGAGGAGGTGGCTGATAGTAGTTGAATTTGTACCCATATCCAGTCCTTGTGATTATCTGGCTGAGGGGATTCAAGCCTATGCAGAACAGCAACAGGGACAGTGCATCATCTTGGTATATGCCACACTTGGTGGCCACTTGTCTGAGCTGTCTTGAGTTGACTTCCAGTGTTGTCTTCCACAGTCCCATTGAGTTCTTGAGGAAGGTCCTTAGTATCCTGTTGACTTTGTATAGCACCAGGTATTCAAGTTCTAGGCAGACCAATCTGAGCACAGCCTGGATTGACTACAGGAAAGCCTACCACTCAATGCCACACACACATGGATATTTATTAAATTCATCTTCAATAAAGTTTTAAAGAAGAAAGATAAAAACTAACAAGAACTAATATTTAGAATAAAGAGAGTGTTAAAAAAAAAGGTATAAGAAAAAGACAAAGCCAAAAGTTTAGAAAAAAAGAGAAAGAAAATATAAAGAACTGACTTCCGATTTTCTTTTACAACAGTTATAAGTACAAATGTAAATTAACCTCTTACTCTATGGCTACAGCATTACTTACATTTTTTCTATAATTTTTTTTTCTAATCATCAAAACCATATAACATAATTTCATTATTTTCTGTTTCACACAAAAAGTCAATAAGGGGTTTCCAGTCAGCATTAAGCAATATCTTTTCTCTAATCAAAGCTGTCAATTTGGCATCTCAGCAATTTTCATCATCTTCACTATCCATTCCTCCACTGTTGGGCAATGTCAAATGTTTCCACCTTTGTGCATATAATAATCTCACTGAAGTTATGAAATAACTTAATAAAAATAAAGTTCCATTTTTTTGTGGAGTCCTTGGGGTTCTCTGAGATTGGTTCTTTTCTTGCAAATGTTTCATTATCCGGCTGCATCTACATACTATTCAAAAGAGACAAAAGACCAGAAGATCGCCTCACCAGCATTCAATCACCAGCAATCATCTCCAGCAATCATCACCCAGATAAGCAAAGGTCACCACCAGGCACACAATCAAGCAGTTAACATACACTAATCAAGGAACTACCAGAAGAGCAAAACAGAACCCCCACCCCCACCAGCACTGGCAAGGCACGCCACAGCAGATAAATAGAGAGCAAACCTCATCCCATTTTAGCACTGAAGATGTTCCCTAGCTGGGTAATGAAATGTTTGCAAGAAAAGAACCAAGCTCAGAGAACTCCAAGGACTCCACAGTTCAACCCTGAGCTACACATATTTGCCTCCATTGCTTCCATTTTTTTCTCCAACTGTTTATCCATTAGTTCCAAAAAAGATCTCTGGTTTCAATTGTATATTAATCTTTAAAATCTTCTGTATTAATATATGTAATTGAGTCCAAACGTTTCTAGTTTTTCTGCACATCCAAGCATAATAAAATGTCCCCTCTTGTTGTTTACATTTCCAGCATAAATTTGAAGTGTCTTTATATATTCTAGACATTTTTTCCAGTGACATATACCAATGATACATCATTTCATAAAAATTCTCTTTATTATATGCTATGTTGTATGCTCGTTGTATGCTACGATTATAATAAGATGTAAATTTCAGTCCTCTCAACCACATATTCTCCCACTGTTCTATTTGTATATTGTAACCAAAATTTTAGCCCATTTTAAGCACTAAATGAAATCTTGTAAGATAGCAAGGAAATACACAACTCTATTGATCATTTTTCCAAGATGGGTCAAAGGAGCTTGAGAGACAGGCAAAGAAAACAATTCCATTCATTCTTTTTAGAGAAACAATAATTTAAAGCAGGCATGATGTTCAGGCTAACAGAAAGCTCGCCAAAATAGTTTCAATACAGTGTGTAGCATTCATTAATTCTCGTCTCTTGTTGATTACATAATCAATGTTTTAAGGCCAGTGCTACAACAAGCAGATTTTTACAGATATATTCCCCAGGAGATGTAGTTGCAATCAACTTCTGTAACATGATTTTGCTCAAAATTAGCTACAAAACTATTGTAATCCTAAAATAGACAGATCATGAACTGAAGACTTAAAAATTTGCTATTAACTTGCATATATTAAAACTTAGCGTTATTGTTGTATTTAATAATATATACCAAGTAATATAATTTTGGTATATAAATACCATATTTATGTAAATAAACTTGATATTTATATTGACTTAATTTTAGCTTTTGTATTTGGTTTTGGTTTTCCTGTTTTCTGTTCAATTCTTGAAGAGTCAAGAGGCTGTTTGGATCCAGTGTTAATAGACAACTACTGTTCTATATTCAACCCCCTCTTTTAGGAGGAGATTGTTGAGAAGCGGTGGAAATGCGATTACAAAGAACTCTGGAGAATGCAGATTATCTCGATCCATTGCAACTGACCTGCAGCCCTTCACATGGGACAGAACTGCATTGGTTGCTTTCACAGATGACTAATAGCAGGACTTGGATGGTGGGAGTAAAATCATCCTTGTTCTGCTAGAGTTCTCTGTGGCCTTCAAGTAGTATTCTTCTGGGTCTCCTGGGAGGGTTACAAGTGGGAAGCACTCTTTTACAGTAGTTCTGCTTCTACCTGACTGTGTGGATCTAGTCAGTGATTGCACTTGTGTGTGTGTGGAGGGGGGGACGGGAGAGGTTAGGCTCTCAACTGCTCCAGTATGGGATGCGTGGGTCTTTACCTTCTTCAATCTTGTTTGCTATCTATCATGAAGGTCTGTGGAGAACTCACCCATCAGTATAGGATGAGTTATCAATATGTGAATGGTACCCACTTACATTTCTTCACTCAGGCTTAATAGAAGATGCAGCAGAAGTCATGACCCTGTGTCTAAATGTTGGCAGGGATTGAATGGGAGAAACAAACTCAGATTCAACACCAGCAACATGGAGTGGTTGATTCCAGAAAATTATCAACTATGATTCTTGATGGGGTTATGCTCCCCCAGATAGAGTGGATTTGCAGTATGGAAGATCTGCTGACTTACAACCCTTGCTAGAAAAGTAGATGGGGACCATAGCCAAGACCTTCTGCCCAACAACAGCTGGTATACCAACTGAGGCCTTACCTAGAACAGGGTACACTGAGGATGGTCTCTCATACCCTTCAGTGAATAGTTATTTTGCTTCTTCCAGTTGAAATTTTCATTCTGTAAACCCCTGCTTCACTGTGGATTTTCTGGGGAGGACCCAGATTCATCTTTCTTTGTACTATTTCTACTTTTTCTATGGTTTTCCATCTTTTTTTTTCTTACATGCACCCAAACCATTAAGGAGGGAAAGATGGAATATGGACACAATATCCTTTGATTTACAAGTCTAGAGCCCACTTATCTAGGAGAAGCCATGGCTGTCCCCACTAACTTCCTTGTGACAAAGTTCAAGAAATCATTTCAAGAGTATTTTTTGATGGCTAAATTTCATTCAGGATATCACCAACAGATACTAGCAGCAAAAGATCTTACGAAGAAAATAGAATAACACTGTGTAAATTTATCTTGCAATTGTCCATTTCATGCATTATTTTAAAGTAGTAGGGAAGAGTAAGGAAATTAGTTAACCAACTTTTGCATATGCAAGAATGGAGAAGAAATTAATGAATAAATATAATGTGTGTGTACTCTTTTGTAAAAACACCTATTTGGAACATAGAATATTATTCTGATCATTAAAAAGGAACAATTGCTGATATAAAAAACAGTAATGAGAATCCCTAGTGATGTTTTCTTTAAGAAGTAAAAAACTGGAAGCTGTTGCAGTGGTTGCATCTTGTTTAACTTCAAGAAACCTTGACTGATTGTAGTATAGTTTCTTTCAGTATTAATCATTATAAATAGGAACCCGACTGTAAACTCTTTTCCATGTCAATTAACATGGAAGCAGATGAATGCATAGGATCACACTGAACTAAAGGGGATCTTAGAAATTAAACTTACAGGCTCACTTTGCCTCTTCCCCTTGTGTTATGTCTTTTTTAGAAGGAGGAAAAAAATTCACAAGGGAAAAAAAAATCTGATAATTTTTTACTAAGATTTATTTTCCCAGCCTTCTCATCTTCTGTCTTACTTTCTAGGAAAGATTTGCCAAAATGCTTCTTCTCCAAGTTTATTGATTCCAAAAAAAATTGGAATATGAATTCAGTTGTAATAATGCATTGTTCAACTACACTATTTCTTTCATTTATCTTTCATCAGTTAGGATAAGCAATTTAACTTCATTTTGTAATAATCAGAAATTCTCAGAAGAAAATTCCTGAGAAATGTTCTTATAACAGTGTTTGTGTTCCATTCTTTCTCAATTAAGAATATTTAGCAAAATGCCTTCTCTAATTTTACTGCCTGCAAACAGGATGGAAAATATTCAGATGAACCATCTCATTACCATAAAATGCTCAAGAAAATCTAGCATGGACTGTATCAAAGAGCATAATACAGTAAAGTTTATGAATAGGTGAAAAGACTGAACCCTTTAGCACAGGATAGAAAAGACCAAAAGGTATGTCTGGACATTATGTCAGGAATAATCTGCACTTCATTTATTGTTATCTTACCCCTCTTCTCTAAATTTAACAATGTATACGCATTGTCTGTCTATAAAACTGGTGTTGACACATGAGTAAGAAAGCCACATAGTCTAGCTGAACAATTCACATGGGGGTAATGAGTTCTGAAAGTGAAAATTTCAGCTCACAAAAATTAATCCTCAGGATTTGTGAACTCTCTCTTTGTAAATTTCATTTTCTCTATCAAATAGAGACAACTGATTCTATAATCCACATGTATTTAGAATCACAAGCATGAAAGTAAATGAAAGCAATTCTGGAAATGATGAAATATCAGAGCCATAAGAGATTCAGCTACTCTCCCCAAATAATCTCAGTCTCAATCTCTCTCTCTCTCTCTCCTTTACTCTTTTCTAGTTTCTCTCATGCTTCTCACAAAAACAACAACAACAAATGACTAGTGTGGTAAAAATCATTTGAATGACGACGTGTCTCACCTTGTCTTGTCCTGATAACACTAGCTTACTACAATTAATTTTATTTTCATGGGTCCAGAATCTAAGGCCAGAATTGATGGCTAGTTGCCATGAGTATCAATAGCTGCATTTGATGGTGTTAAGAATAATTCCTCTCATGAATAGCTGCACTTCCCTCTCCATATTAGCCTTTACTCAGCAACTTTTCTTGTAAAAGTGATAATTAAAATGCAAGAAGAAGCTTATTTATTATGGAGAGTTTTCAGAGACAGCTTTGAATCTAATGTCTGGAAAAAGGCAAGAGAAACTTAAATCACACCCCGGGGGAACATTCTTTCTCTCTCAGAATGGGAACCATCACAAAGGGGGAACAGTCCTTTAACTACTCTTTTTGACTGCTGTAAATGTCCACTAATGCTTTTATACTGCCAGCCAATTTGATAGCACTGTAATAATTTTGAGTAATAATTTTGAGTCAGAAAATCCTTTTCTATCTATCTACTCCAAGTTCAGGACTGAATCTTCACCTTTTCTATTTATTCTCATGTTGATTAAAAGAAGGGGATATCATTTGGACTCCAAAGTTGGGCCAAAGTATTGTGAGACATTATATGTACTCCCTACATACTCTAGCACTTCTTAACTGCTTGTCCTCTTAAGTTGAATTCTTTCCAGGTTTTGAGGATATGGGCAGACATCTGATGAGACAAGAACTTCCATCTGTTTAAAGTGGAACATTTAGTGACCACAATTGGGAGTGGCAATTTGGTCATTAAGTAAAGCAGTTGCTAAGTGCAACTGTGACTGTGCTTGTATTCTTACTTTGCTTTACAGACCTGCAAAGGTCGTAAATGTGAGGATTGGTTGTAAAGTTACTTTTTTAACACTGTCATAACTGTAGTCATTAAACAAGGCAGTAACTCAACAAGGACTATCTGTACTCATTTTTTTTTTCCTGTGCAGATTGATCAGATCAGCTAGACACTTGTTTCCATCTTTAGGAAAATTGACAAACTCATCCTCTTTAGTCAAACCTATAAATTTGATTGATTATTTTAGGTGCTATTTATTTTTAACTAGTGTTTATTTTATAAAATATATTTGTTTCATATTGTTTTTCATTTTCTTATTTGGTACCTACCTTATTTCTCTTACAGTGGAAAGGCCAGGCACAAAAGAGAATAAATAAAATACTAGTATGAAATCAAACTCAATTTGTTTTTCTTTTTTTAAAAAAAATATTAAAATAATAAGGCACAAACTATATAGCTGAGAAGTAAACACAGTGTAATACAACAAGAAGAACAAATTTAAAACCAACAGGAGTTCAAAATCAAAACAACGTATAGTAAAACACTAAACAGGAGCTAGCCTTATCATAAGGACAGATGTGATGGTCAGGAGGCAGCAGATGTTTAGGCTGGGTGGGGAAGCATTGGAGAACAAGCTATGTCTACATCACAACTTTCAAACTGCATCCTCTAAGAGGTTCACTTCCTTCAAGTTCAGGAGAGGTCACTAATCCATCAATAGTGTACAGAAGAGAAATGTATCCTGTTAAATGCTGATCCAGCTGGTTTTTATTTTATACAATTATATGTCTGGGAGACTTTGCTTTCCTTCATCACAGGAGGCAACATACCTTGGGCTAGCCAATCGTTCGACTCAAAGGCCTTAAAAAGTAGGGTTTCATTAGATATTGGAGACACAGACAGTGCTGAAGCTTTCTGTGTTACCCTCAGGAGGATATTCTACAAAGCATACAGTATTCTATTATTCTAAAGGCCCTGCTACTAATATATATCCCCTGAATTTTATTTGAAAGAGTCACATGGAGCAGGTTCTCAGAATACATATGGTAGCCCTTCAAGTTCGAAGAAGACACACTGTTGTGGAGTTTATCTGTGGACACGGAGGTGGCTCTGCAGTCCCAGTGGAAGTGTAGAGTCTAGCACAATGGGAGCACTAGAAGCCATTGTTGTAGTAACTAGGTGTTATTCTGTGTCGCTGCTCACAGTTTTATATCAATTTTTGGTGGCGCCTGTCTTCAAAGCTGGTGGAGGCTTCATAGCACAGGGCTCCCCAGCAGGTTCTGTCAACAGCTGCAGCTTCTAGTCTCCTTGGCTGGATGTCACAGTGGCGTAGTGCTTGTGTGGTCAACCTCGAGGTCTCTTCCCAGACTCCAGTACACTATAGAGCACCTGGTGAGGCATACAGTGGTCATCCATTCTGATGGCATGTCCCACCCACCACATCTGGGCTCTGATAATCAGGGACTCAATGCTGGTGGACTCTGCATGATCCAAGACCTCCAGGGTGGAGACATGGTCTTGCCAACGAATGCCAAAGGTGGAGTGGAGAGTGTGCATGCGAAATTTCTCCAGTTGTTTGATGTGTCTTTGGCACAGAGTCTAGGACTCACATCCATATAGGAGAGAAGGGATAACCACAACTCTGTAGATTTTAAGCTTTGTGGAGATATGGGTATTGTGTTGATTGAGCACTCTAGTATGCAGTTACCCCAGTGCCTGGCTGGCCTTGATGATCCTGGAGGAAATTTCTTTGTCCAAAGACCCATTGCTCAAGATGATGCTTCCCAAGTATTTGAAGCTGTTTACTTTGTCATCTGGGTGTTGTCAACAGTGATTTTTGGTTCTACAGGGTTGGTATTTGGCACAGGCTGGTAAAGTACTTCAGTCTTGTTCAGGCTGATACACTGAAGAGCATAGAAGCATCTGAGAATTTGTTCAGCATCAACTGAAGATCATGTCTTTGTGTGCCAGGAGTACATAGTCATAAGCAAAGAGGGTTTCTTGGATGACTGTACGGAGGCACTTCATCCATTTGTTCAAGCAGCGAAGGTAAAAGAGACAGTTGTCCAATCGATATCTGATGTACACTCCCTCCTTCAGACCCTGGACAGCACATGACAACATGCTTCCTGTCAATTTGTTGTGGAGTAGCTGAATCAACTTCACAAATTTCCTCGGGCATCCATAATGTCTCAAGATGATCCAGAGAGCCTCCCTGTTTATAGTGTCAAATGCCTTTGCCAGGTCAACAAAGACAGAATAAAGAGGCTTGTTCTGCTCAATGCACTTCTGTTCTTGCTTCACAGTAAATATCGTGTCTGCTGTATTCCATTCTGGCCAAAAGCCACACTGCGCTTCTGGGAGGTCCTTTCCAAGACAGTGACAAGTCTGTTCAGTAGAATGTGGGCAAAGAACTTGCCTGCAATGAACAGAAATGAGATACCCTTGTAGTTTCCACAGTCTGATTTGCTTCCTTTATTTTTGTAGAGAGCCACAATCATGGAAGTTGTCAGGCATCTCCTCTGTGAACCAAATGTCTTCCAAGATATCTTGAAACACCTGTAAGGCAGTTGGGTCTAGTGCTTTATAGATCTCAGCAGGAATACCATCCTGTCCTGTTGCTTTATTTGAGTTCATCTGCGAGATCGCTTTCTTGATCTCTTCAGTAGAGGGAGGCAGGTCTAGGGCATCCAAGACTGGCAGCTGAGGAATCTGCTGTAAGGCATCAAAATCAACTGTGGATGGCCTATTGAATAGGTTGGAAAAGTGTTCAGTCCAGCAGTTTTTCAGTCCTTCCTGGTCTTTGATCAGGCTTGACCCATTAGATGTCAACAGGGGGGAGCATCCTGATTTAGAAGGACCATAAACTGACTTTATGGCACTGAAGAACTCTCTGGTGACATGCACGTCTGCATAGTTTTTTACCTGCTTAGCCTTTCTCTGCCACCACTTGTCCTGCATATCTTGCAGTTTTATCTGTACTTTGGACTGCAAGTGCTTAAACTTATCTTTCTTTGAGACAGACGATGGATTATTCTGCCAGACTGCATAGGCCTTGTTTTTGGCCTGGAGGGTTGCTGAAATGGTCTCGAGGTTTTCATCAAACCAGTCTTGATGCACCCGGGTTTTCAGTCCAAGTACAATTGTTGCAGTCTACATGATGACATCTTTAAATTGCATCCACTTTTCAGAACAGATTCCTATCCAAGGGGTAAATTGCCGGAGAGTTTTTAATTAGGTACATCTTGGTAAGATTGACCTTGGCCTTGGTGTTGCAATCTGCTGAAGTTGAATGATTTTTGACAGTCCATGGTTGCTTATGATATAAAGGGACAATGTGCAGGTTGAGGACCGACCAGACCAGACTGTGATCTGTCTAGCCCTCAGCCCCTTTCATGGCTTGGGTGATGGTGACATTTCTAAGGTTGCACTGACATACTATGACATAGTCAAGTAGGTGACATTGTTTGGACCTGGGATGCATCCAGGAAGTTTTGTACTTGTTTGCAAATCTGAACATCATGTTGGTGATGCACAGGTTGTGCTTGGCACATTTGCTCAGAAGTAGCAGGTTTATTTATTTATATAGCATTATTATTTAGTTTTCCCACCCATGTCATGGGAAAAGTGTTTCATCAGTATTATTCTACTGTATATAATAATACTTATGGAGAAATTTCCTCAGAAAAGTGGGTGACTATTTACATAAACAGAATTTATTGAAGATTACAGAGAATCAAAGACAAATTTTGAGTGACCTATAACAATAAGGGAAATGTGTGAAGCTATTAAAAAGACTAAAACAGAAAAGGCACCTGGTCCAGGGGGGCTGCCGGCTTCTAACTATAATGTTTTGAGGTTGAGTTTTTACAACCTTTACAACAACAATGAATATTATTTTACAGAATGGAAAGATTCCTGAAAGCTGGAAAGAGGCTAATATAGCATTAATACCTAAAAAGGCCCAAGACTTGACTTTAACAAGAAATTATCAGCCAGTATTTTTATTGAATAATGAGTATAAATTGTTTACCTGATTTTGGCTGAAAGGTTGAAAATAATTTTACAAGACTTTATTCATGAAGATCAATGTGGGCTTTTACCTAAAAGTCAATTACGAGATAATATTAGAAACATTTTGGATATTTTGGAGCAACATAATGAAAAACAAGCTGCATTGATATTCTTAGATGCAGAGAAGGCTTTTGACAATTTGATCTGGATTTTCTTGTTTAGAGATCTGGAACATATGTATCTTGGAGATAATTTTATTAAACGGGTAAGATTGATTTATATTTCACAGAAAGGAGAACTAACAAAACCTTGTAAGATTCAAAAAAGGGACAAGACAAGGAAGCCCACTGTCTCCACTCTTGTTCATTTTAGTTCTTGAGCTACTGAATAGAGACATAAGACAAGTTGAGACAATTAAAGGATTGTTTAATTTTAGCTTTATTGTACCTTAGGTATCCATGCAATCCAAAACTCAGGTTATGGCCTTCTAATTCTAAAAGTCTCTTGTTTCTAAGCAATGCCCATTATTTTATCCAGACAAGCTGCAAAATAAATTTTAAATCCTGTAAACCCAATCTTCCTCTTTTTTTTTGTATCTTGTAACACTTTATATTTAACTTAATTTAACAATTAAGGTTTAAAAAGAAACTTGTAAGTTAAGGGCTTTTGAGAATGACCTGGTGTTAGTTTTGGAAGATCTGCTAGAGGGAATAGGAAAATTAATAGGAAAATTAATGGATTTTGGCATGCTAGCAGGTTTTAAGATTAACAATCAGAAGACGAAAATGTTAACAAAAAATATGAAATTAGAAGATCAAATAAAACTGATAGAGAAAACTGGTTTTAGATTGAGAAAAAAGTAAAATAATTGGATATTATTATGACAAATATGAATTATATGTTATTTGAAAATAACTATGTTAAGACATGGAATGGAATTAAGAAGGACATGTTAAGAAGGACATGTTAAGAAGGACATGGGAGAAATTAAAATTGTCATTGTTGGGGAGAATTTCTGTGATAAAAATGAATGTTTTGCCTAGAATGATGCTTTTGTTTCAGACAATACCTGTTTTGACAACTGATGTACCATTCAAACAATAGCAAAAAGATACATCTAAATTTGTATGGCAAGGGAAAAAACTATGAGTTAAATATAAAGTGTTACAAGATGCAAAAGAAAGAGGAAGATTGGGTTTACTGGATTTAAAATTGATTTTGCAGCTTGTCTGGATAAAATAATGGGTGTTGCTTAGAAACAAGAGACTTTTAGAGTTAGAAGGCCATGACCTGAGTTTTGGATTGCATGGATACCTAAGGTACAATAAAGATAAAATTAATATGTATTTTAAAAATCATTAGATATGCCACATTGAGAATATGGAATAGATATAAACCCAGGCTGTGCCAAAAACACCTCTGTAGATCTCACCACAGGAAGCATTCCATAGAAGAGAAATAGCAGGCAAAGACAAATGGTTAACGTACCAGGAATTATTGGAAAATTATCAAGGGGAATATAAAATTAAATCAAGAGAGCAACTAATGACAGAAGGATATAGTTATTAATGATTTTCCCATTTATAGTTATCAGAAAGATTTAAAATATATTAAAAGACTTATGGTATGGATCAATTTTTTACTAACAATTTGTACAATTTGAAGTATAATTGTGTACCTATGATGAACATGTAATTGCTAAAAAATATAGACTTTTGTTGAAATTTGAAACAGAGGAAAAACAGGTTACAGAATGTATGATAAAATGGAGTAAGAAATTTGGTTATAATATGCAGATGGATCAATGGGAAAATATGTAGTTGAAAGGACTGAAATTTATATTATGTTATGATCTTAAAGAGAATTTTTATAAAATGATGTATTGTTGGTACATGATGCCAGAGAAATTATCTAGAATGTATAAAGGCATTTCAAATACATGTTGGAAATGTGAACAACATGAAGAGACATTTTATCATGCTTGGTGGACATGTTAAAAAGCTAAAAAAAAAAAAAAATGGATTCAAATATATACATTGATACAGAGGATTTTAAAAATTAATATTCAGTTGAAGCCAGAACTTTTCCTTTTAGAATTGATGGATAAAAAGTTATTAAGAAGCCATGGAAGATTATTTCAATATATGATTACTGCTGCGAGATTACTATAAGCACAAAGATGGAAATATTTGACATTATCCACCATGGAGGAATGGTTGGTGAAACTGACAGTACTTGCTGAGATGGACAAACTGGCTTCTTTGATTAGAGGAAGGACAATATCTACATTTACTGGTGACTGGAAACCCCTTATGGACTTTTTGTGTAAAAATGAAAAAAATGAACTTGTGATTTATGGTTTTGATAATTAGGATAGAGTATAGAAAGAAAAGTGTCATGATCTAACTTTAGAGAGAGAGATTAAGATATAATTGTACTTATAACTGCTGTAAAGAATATCGGAAGCTACTTCTTTATATCTTTATATCTTTCTCTTTTTTTCTACTTTTTTCTACCTTTTTTTCCCTCTTATTGCACTTTTAGCTTTTTCTGTTATTTCTCTCTTTTTCATTTTCTCTGTTCTATTTCAGTTTGTATTAGTTATTATTGCTATTAAAACTTTAAATAAAAATTATATATATAAAAATAACATATAGAATCAGATACTATACTAATATAACAACATTCTGGACTGTATTTCAAATCACATTTTGAAATATACTCCATATATATTCTAAAAGTTATTCTATACAAGTCAACATATTTTGGAATGTTGCCACATAAAAATATTCCCTGCATATAATAAATGAGCAAGTGTGGAAAATACTGTGCTAATCTTTTTTCCCCCTGTTATTGTTATTATAATATTGAAATATATTCAGAATGTTACAACCCCAGTAGTGTAGTCCAGTTCTACAGCCTCAATCAACTACTTCATAATAATTTTCAGATATATGTTGAAGTTGGCATTCTTTTGGTGATATTATATGATTAAAGAAGATGGATTGCTTGTCCCATTTATTTCTGCAAAAAATGCAAGGACTTCCCCTTTAGCCAGATCCTGGAAAATAAAAAGAAAGATACTTTGTATCTTGTCCAAAGTCCAGAAATATAGTACTAGTGAATTCTGAAATGTAGCATTGTAACTATGCAGTCTCGTGTGTGGGAAAATTTTAATAGAAGTTAAATCCAATTGAATGAAAAACTAAGCCCAAACCCAAAGATCCAACAGCCAAAGAAGATGAACAGGACTAATTTACAACATACACTGAAAAACTGTGAAAACCATATGTGGGGCAACCAGACTGATAACTGAGAGAATACATCCATAAACATCAACTGGCATTCGGAAGACGTGATGAAAACTTCTTAATTTCACAACCCACTGACAAGTTCAATCACAATTTCAGTTGGCAAACTGGAGACATCTTAGAGAAGCCAGATCCAAAAATGCAACAGCATTCTTAGAGGGCATGACACTCTGACAAATCAGCCATTCGCAGACACATTGAGGTAAGCTCCAGCCACAAGCCATTCAAGAAAGGAAGCAACCAAGGTCAAAGAAAGAGGCAAACAGACCTAAACACATACTTCCTCATCACAGATCTTTTAACCAATATTCAGATAAGAAGGAACCAGCGTCAGATAAATAAGATTAAAAAAAAGAAAAAGAAAAAAAAACCAGTCTCCATGAACTGATATTACCTAGCTTGATAATGAAACATCTACAGGAAGAGAAGCAAGCTCAGAAAATACCAAGAACCCAACACCTTAGCCTCTTGCTACATATATTCTCCACTACAGCAAATTAAAATAATGACGTCAGTTCCATCAGGGAAGGAAAAGGAAACAGACAACGATCACGCAGAGAGAAAATTCCAAATAAAATCAGTATAGTCATCCTAGCCAAAGCAGTTAGTTATACATTCCTGAATGCACTTTTGGGGCTGAAACCAAAAAGTTTCAAGAGTGTTCATTGTAGAGTAGATCGTTGGGGAGAGAGTATATATGGACCACCTGCTTGAATATTTATAGCTATCCTTCTCTACCTTCTCACTACAGTTTCTCTATTTATAAGCTTGCCCTGCCAGTTTTGGCAGGTTTCTTCCTTAGTGGTTCCTTGATTAGAACATTGCTTTTCTGCCTGATTGTTTGTCTGGTGTTGATCCCTACTTTGATCTGAGTGTTGGCTGCCGGAGGGGATACATTCTAGTCTTTTTGTTTCCTTCCTAGGTTTTTTATTGTCCCTTTTAAATGTGGTTTATCCCTCTGTGTTTATTTATGGCTGATTTGTCTGAATGCCAAAGGAATTCCTTAGCATTTTTGGATTTGGCTTGATCTAAAATGTTAATAGTTTCCCAGTTGAAACTGTGGTTGAGTGTCCATGTGTTGTGAGATTAAGGAGTTTTTGTCATGTCTTCTAAGTGCTAGTTGGTGTTTGTGGCTGTACTATTTTTAAGCTTTACTATATGTCTTGTGTTCAATATCTTCTTATGTGGTATCTGAGATGAGAATGCTAAGTAGATTTCTTTACCAAATGTCTCTTTGGTAAAGATGTTCTGATGAATGAAAAAGGCTGAATCTAGCCATTGACTTCATACTGTAGGTAAATTTATTTCTGTAAGCTTGAGCTTATATTCTACTTAATTTTATGAAACAATTTAATTTGTGGGCCCAACTGTTTTGCAAACATTCTAGCCATATAGGTAAATTAAATCAAATCAAATCTTTATTATGGTCATAGACCAGCACACATACAAGTATTTTATCAAAAATAGCAAAGCAAGATCTTATTTTATAAAGGAGTCCATATTATTAGTACTGGCAGTAGGTTCTTCTTTGTTTCTTGGGGAAGGTCACTACAATCTTGCTTAAACTTTTGGGATTCATCATCTGGATCACACAAATATAGAATCAATAAAAATGAATGCACTGGACCCACTCTAAAGAGCTATGGCTAAATTGAGATGATAGGCTGAAAATGAGGTGCTTACCCCTAATGTCTTATGAATATCCTAGAAGAAGAAATCTCTTTGCTTCTACAGATTCAATGGGCATGATCAGTGAAACCTGGAAACCATACAAATTCATTTAAAGGTATTCAGCCAATCAATCAAAGCTATGTGATAAATCAAAATTCTTGAATCATTGTTAGCACTACATATGCTATAGATTCTTGTTTATAAAAGATGATGGCAACCAAGCAGAGACCAGCCTTTTATTACAAAAAGGGTTTTCAAGTACAAATATATACAAAATACTTAAGATGTTCACATACTAAGGACAGCAGTTTCCTATTTTTAGAACAAAGTAATATATTATTATTTTTAATTGAGGTTCTTGTAATCTGTCTTTCACATAATCTGCACCTGCATAACCAACTTCTCCTCTTTCCCCTACACCTCACCCCAATATAAATCCCACATTGGTTTAGCCAGTCTATGTATCTGATGAAATGTGCTGCAGTTCCCAAAATCTTATGCCTTTTAATAACCTTTGTTAGTTAGAAAAGGTGGCACAACCCTCCTGATTTTTTGCCATTATAGACTAACAAGGCTGTCCTCCTCTAATTATTTCCTATCAGTATCACATTTAAACTTCATCCCTTTACATTTCTAAATATTTGTTCTTTTTCTATCTTGTTTTAATCTAACTCATTTTAATGAGATTTCGGTTTTTAATATGGAAAGTTTATGTGTACTTAACAAGAGCTTTATCAGCCTGAACACTGAGTTCTCTGGTTCACCTCTTCTGTTCTCACTCCTCCTTGATTATTTATCTCTGTTTAACACCTTGCCTTTTATTATTCTGCAACTGAGCCAATGATAGAATAGCACTTGTTCTTCCAAACATACAACACCATTTCTCTCTCTCTCTCTCTCCCTCTCCCTCTCTCCCTTCACCCTTCTCCCAATGGCTTCTGAGTGAATGCCTTTACGCTTCTCCTCTGAGAGAATGCAAGAATCTCCTTGGCAACTTCCTTCTGCTAGTCCTTGCTCCTTGCAAATTCCACCCAGCTGCTTTCCAACTTTTCCCGTCTCTGGCCTTGGCCGGAGTAACCACCTTTACTGGACTGTGCATAACAAAGGGTTGGGGAAAATGACAAGAATTTAATGTCTGTTTGCACACCATTCCTTGGAAGGGTGTGATATTGGCTTCATTAATTATCTGATTACTTTTAACATTTTATTATGACTTTAGTTTGTTTTCATGGATGTAAATGGCTGAGAATTGGTTTGAAATTGACTTTATACAAATCAGATTCAATAGCAACAATCTATTTTCAAAGGCATTTTAAAAAATGCCTTTTAAAAAAATGACAGGTCCTACTCACTTTGTGCTAAAGGAGGGGCAGCTGAGGAGCTGGGAGGCAAAATCAGACAAGAGTTCGCCCCTTGCTCCAGAACTCCAACATCAGAAATGTGTTCCCTGTTTTTTTTTTTCAGGTACCACTGAAAATTAACTGACCCTGCTGCCTGAAAGCAGCGACAATGATTTGGGAGTAATGCATGATTACAACCTAAACATATAACTCACCATTTTATATCTTTAGAACAAATCAATGGACAATTTTATTGCAACTAACTTTCTTTAGATTTGGAGCTTAATTTCAAAGGAAATCACTAAATGAATTTTTTTTCCCCCTGGAATATGTCATAAGACTATATAACAAGGGGAAAATACTATTCCTTTCCTTTAATCAACATATCTTCAGCATATCAGCATAAATCAACATATCTTCTGTATTGTTGTTGCAGAACATGTAATTTAAAAAGAAATTTTATAAACAGCCATACAAGCCTAATTTTTACTGAAAAATAAGAAAGGATAAGTAGATTCCATAGACAGCAGTTTTTGTTATTGCTTAATTAGAGCTTAATTCCATGAATATTACACAATGTTAGATTCTTCAGGTTTGCTTCCCCAATCAAGAAAGCACAACCCACGTATGAACAGAGTCCAGGAAGATACTTTATGCCATGATTCATGCTGAATCAATCCAGCATGTACATTCTGTAACACAGTCCTGAACAACATGATTCACCAAGCCAAATATAGTCTGTACAAGTATTAAGCAAAGAGTTTCTTTTTCTGGTGCCTGGCAGTTTGTCAAGTACTTTTTTAGCCACAATACATATATGGTGCACTAATTTAACTGAATCATTGAATCATAGGGTTGGAAAGATCTTTAAGGCCTTCTAGTCAAACCTCCTGCCCAGGGCAGGAATCCTTAGTTCATCCTAGACACTAGCTGTCCGATCTTTGTTAGAAACCCTCCAGTGATGGAAGACCCATGGCTCCAGGAAGCAGACTGTTTCATTGCTTAATAGCTCTCACAATCAGGAAATTCTTCATTCTGAGTGTAGATCTTCCTCTGTAAAGCTTCCTCCCACTAGTTCTGTACTACCCTGGGGCACTAGGGAGAATAAATCCACACCTTCTTCTCTGTGACAGCCTTCAAGTATTGGAAGGCTGCTATTATGTCTTCTCTTAGCCTTCTCCTCTTTAAGCTAAACAGACCTGGTCCTTTTAACTTAATTAATCATTTGTTGCTCTTCTCTGCAATTTGCTATCATCCCTTAATTATCCTGAATGTTAGAAAACGATGAAACAAGTATGTACAAGCTACAATTGGCTCAGGCTCACAGCCTAAGATAATACATTTCACAAAACTCTTTTGAACTGGGTACCTGGTACTGCTGGTCCCCCAAAAATTATTTTCTCATCACTTATGATAAGCTTACATTCTGCTGGCAGTGAATCCTAAATCAGACTAAAACCTTATCATTATTTGATAAAGGCCAGTTAATACTGACAAATATTAACAACTGTTGGAAGACTCAAAAGGAGAAAGATTTCTGTTTGCTTTCCATGTTGCTAAAAAAATCTGAGAGTAGGACCTAAAGTATTGTAAGTTATGTGAATTGTCAAATCATAATGCAAGTAGGAGATCAACAGAGCAGCTCAATGCTTGTCTACTCTGAAGTCCAATGAGACTTAACTCAATAAAACTTTCATATTTACATATTTGAATGTTCTCCTATATGAGAAATTCCATCTGCATATAAAATAGATACTTGCTAGTCTTACTTCTCATATGCTAGCATTAAGTGTGGAAGAAACTGAGTTTTACTTTATTTTATTGAATAAAAAGAATACTCAATTAAGCAATCTTGGAGTACTACAGACAAGGATCAAATAGCATGGAAAAGACTATCAGCAAATATTAATGGAACAGGTTCATGAAGGCACACCAGAGTTCCATCAGAGCTCCTTTCATATCCCATTTCCTGAATGTTCAAGTGGGTTGATACAAAACGACCAGTTCTCAACTGCGTGATCTCATGGCGCCTGCTACTGGCAGAGAATAAATAAAAGGCAATATGAGCAGTTGTGCCAAAATAAAAATTACGGAATGACAGAATAGTTTACCAATAGTTCTCTCTGCATACAAAGCACCATCTCTAAAATCAGAGAGTGAAGGTTGGACTGTCTGCATTGGCATGAGATAAAATATTCCCTGAAAAAACAGAGACACAGTTCAGTCGGCATTCTAGACAAAAACATGATTGCTGATCAAATACTTTAATATCCAAAAAATCAGTGTTTGAATTCTACTTTTTGGATCAAATTCCTTCCAGGCCCATGGGTCTGCCAGAGACTTTTCAGACTTTTATGCAGACCATGTGTTAACTAGCAAACATAGCTGTACAAATGGCTCACACTGATGCAGCCATTGTGATCGCATGTCACAATATCTGATATTTGTCTGCACACGATTGTGATCCAGCGTTGCCTTTTGAAGGCATGGACTGCATGCACTCCATCAAACCCAGTGAAAGATTTGGTCAGATAGCCTTTATCCTTGCTCAGGAAAGCTGAATGTCTCATTTAGTTGCTCTGGTCCTGTTCTCAGTTGTTCTTCTAAATTCAGTGCTGCTGTCAATATTCCTTACCTTTGATGCATCTAGCATGTCCTTGTTTCATATTGCATAGAACCATAGAATTGGAATGCCATTTAGGTTATCAAAATCAATCCCCTGCTTAGTCCAGCCACCAAAATATAGAATTACAGAATCCTAGATATAGAAGGGGTCACATAAGGAAATATATTTACTGCTTACAGTGGTTCACTATATAACTAGTGCTCCATCTTCTTATTTTTTTCTGTCAACAATCACCCTGTGAGATAGGTTGGGTTGAGTGAGGATGACTATCCCAAAAACTCCCAGGGAGTTTCCATGGCTGGGGGTGGACTAGAACCCAGGTCACCCTGCTCCTAGTCTAACACCTGAATCACATCTGCTTAAATAGGACTCATCAGTGAAACTTCTAAGATAACTTATGGTCCATACACAAGTCCCAATCATATGTCATAATCTGTGAAGATATATTTCAACTGAAGTCATTCTTTATTGGAAGGAATATCCAATCCAAACCAGACTCAGCATAAGATTTCTATGGAACAGCCATTTTTTTAATGTAATGCTTTCAAAGTGAAGATTATCTTTAAAGCACCAAGCCTGCTTTAAAGGAAGCAACCAACACCAGGAATTGCACTTGGAAACATATTGATAACTCACAGCAGCACTATGACAATAAAGACCGACCGGTAAACCTGTTGGCCATTGCCTTTTAGACTAGGTGAGGTCTCTGGGTCAACTTCAAGGCAGCTCCATGTAGAACAAATTACTGTAATCTAAACAAGAAATAGCAAGGGCATGAGTAAATGTTCTCAGTGCATCCATGCCAGATAAGTGCACAACTGATACACATCTGAACCTGAGCAAATGCTCTGAAAGCCATGAACTCCTTGTGCTATATGCTGCCTAGAGTTACTCTTATGAGAGATGGGCAGCTATATAAATATGATCAATCAATCAATCAATCAATCAATCAATCAATATAAATTCTTCCTGCTACTTTAACAGGAACTATGTATTCAGGAAGACTCCTAGTTATGGCTTTGTGTAATGGTATGTGGAAATGACCTTGGGAGACTGGGCCCAGAGATGCTGCCTAGGGAACAGTCAGATAAGAGACAGCATAGTCCCAGCTGGATAGTGGGTGGGGGAAGAGGCTCAGAAGAGACCCTCGGGGTGTAAAGAAGACAGGGGGAGAATTGCACTTTCAGACTTGCAAGATTATCTTAATGTAGCCTTACAATAAAGTAGAATTAGCAAATCTGGGTGTGTTTTAGCTCATCTGGTCGTAGCTCATCTGGTCATGTTTCTTGTCTGTTCCACCTGGTAAGGCTGACATCAATCCTGCAAGTCTCAAAGTATAATTCTCCCCATCTCCTTTACAACTGAGGGACGGTCTCTTCTGAGCCAGTGGGCTTCTGAATTAACATCCACTTCATCTCGCTTGAACAGTCTGAGCTTGTTTCTCCCTAGCTTTATTCTGGCAGCCTCCAGACCCTGGGCAGCACATCTACTGCACCTCTCATTTGGTCTGAGATACAGATATACAGTACAACTGGGTATCATCAACATTTTGATGATACCTCATCCTGAACCTATGGATGACCTGTGCCAGGAGTTTCATGTAAGTGTTGAACAGAATAAGGGAGAGGATCTAGATCTATAGAACACCATAATGGAGCATCTGAGGACTGACCTCTCCCCCCTTGACATCATTAAACAGATCCACTGATTTAGATATAACTGGAACCATAGTAAAATTATGCCTCCAGTTCCAAACCTTTGCAGGTCATTCAGAAGGATACTGTGATCAACAGTATCAAAGGCTGCTGAGAGATCTACAAGGATAAGGATGGTTGCAATCTCTTTAACCACGTCCTATCACAGGTCCTTCATGAGAGTGACCAATTACATTTCTGTCATATACCTGGGCCTGAATACAGACTGCCATGGGTCCAGATAATCCATATCCTGCAGACCCTTCTGTATCCCTCCACCCCAACCTTTCTGTACAGCATTCTCCAGGACAGAAGTAATTTGTTTCCACTGGATCCAGACCAGGTTTATTAGATCAGTGCCTATTTCCGACATGCTTAAACATCCCCTACCCCAAACAAAGTTTGACTATAATGTGAATCCAACTCATAGTCCCTTCCTTGGCTGTTTTCACAATCCAGGTATGATAGATATACAATACCCAAATGGCAGAGCTAAGGTCACAAAAAACTCCATCCATTTCCTTGAGATTTACAGACTCAAAAATCTCCCAGGTAACATCACAAGGCATGACCTGTGCCATTTAAAAAGAGCCTGTCCATCCACTTTCCTAAAAGGGTCCAGGACACTCTAAATAGAGCAGCTGGCTAAGATTCCAGAAACACAATAAGGGCAGAAAAGTATTCTGCTCCAATGCCCACATTGCCATAAAGTAATCTCAAACCTGAGCTCATACCATGTCAAATCATACTTGATTCTTGTTCTTGGCCAATGTTGTTCCAGGTAACTTGTCATTCTTCAGCTGAATGCAGACTGCCATGGGTCCAGGAAAACCAAGTAACTGGTCAAGATCTATGGGCAGAGAGCGACCACTATAGAGCAATCCTGTCTAGTGTCCTGGCTGCCTCTAGGTTTCAGAGGCTGAAAAGATGTTCAACAAAAGTGCCTTCTGGATTGCTGCATTAATTTCCAAGTCCCATCTGGAACTTTCTGGTACCATCAAATGTCTGGGATAATCCATCTTAATCAGGCCACCCTCCCTGCAGAGATTAGTGGAAGTGATCTGTCCATGGCAAGCAACTGATGGAAATGTCCCCTGGAGCCAGACCACATCTCATTTGCTCTGAGGTAAAGGCCAGATCTAATGCATGGCCAGCTACTTGGGCTCAGCCAGAGAAGAGCTGGAATGAACCCATGGTTGTCACAATGTCCATAAATTCTTGAGCCATCTCTGAGCCCAGAGAGTGGAGGTTAAAATTACCCAGGATTATGAGTCTGGGTAAATCAATAACTAACCCTAGCCCTGTAATAAGATTAAACAACTCAGGGAGGGATGCTGAAGAATAGTATGAAGAATTTGCAGGAGCAAATATTATGTGTTAAATATTATTTAACTAAAGCCATTTAGTGATTTGAAAAGTTGTTTTTAAAAGTACTGAAAATAATTTCAATATTAGTTATTTTATTTATTTAGTTAGTTATTTCACAATATTCTATTCTATCCTTCTAAATCCTTTTTTAGGAATATTATAGCTTTGGAAAGTTCAATAGCCATCAAATAATTAAATGAAGCTCCATAAAGAGAAGGCAACTCCAAGGTAACTCTGAAAAGAGACTAAAATCCTGAACCTTTCAAACAAAGGGTATTTTTAAGGAGAATATTGCTGGCAAAAATGTAGTAGGTGAGTTATATTTGTCTACTTGCCTCATTACAAATAGTTTACAAAGAATTAAGAAACAGATGTGGGGCAGCTTCATTTTAAGAAATGAGAACAATAATTATTTTATCCAGATGAGTCTTCATTTTCGTTTATATAACGAACACATTTTTCTTTTCTTCAAAGAAAGCTATTTGGAATGATGCTTAAAAGAACAAAATAAAAAAAACTGGGCATCCAACTGAAAAGCAAAAAACAAAACAAAAACTTTATTTTAAAAACTCTGAGGCATCTCATTTTGAAGATTGAAATTAAATGTAATTTTTTCAGTGATGATGTAACTTCTGCATTGAAGGAGATATACATTGTCAACATTTATAACTCATGTTTCTCTTCCCTTTAAACATTCTGAGGGCATTTTCAACTTCAAGAGGAATAATTTTTATTCTGAGAGTTCAGGGAATGTACATGAAGGTCTCCCTGAATCTGCCTCAGAACATCCTATGAGATAGGTTAGCCTGAGAGAAAAAGGGATAGTGGCTCCCAGTTCCTGGTTCAATCTCTCTTGAACTTCTTTTACCTTCTGATCTGCTTTCAGGATGTTATTAAACTGAATGACAAGATGAGGGGAGACTGTCTCATCTTATAAAACATTTCTCCTGGCCAGTGACACCAGGGCAAAATACTCATGCAGTATATAACCAATATAACCATACATTTACAATTCTCCCTAGTGGCTCATTGATTTTCTAGGCTTTATATAGAAATCAGGAGAATGAGTTCAGTAAGAGATATATTTCATAATTGTAATATTATACATTGTATTAATTTCAGAGATGATATCTTATTAAAGAGTTTGTTTTTTATATGCCATTATTAATGGACATGTGGATTGTTCTTTCATGCTAGCTGTTAGCATTACCCCTATCATTGCCATAGATTAAAAAACAAAATAACATGTTTTTAAATTTGATTTTAAAGAACTGCTCAACTCATCATCATCATCATCATCATCATCATCATCATCATCAGACTTCAGGCTAAATGACCAAAGAGTTTGAACAACTCTTCCAATAACATTTCTGAACTAAGCCCCATCTGTTTCCTTTTATACTTAATAGCAGTTAGAAACAGAGAGTCATATATATGTATGTATGTGTGTACACACACACACACACACACACACACACACATACCCTGTTACCTAAATAACCAAGAAAGAGTAGATTTCAATATTTTTGCCCGCTTGGAATATCCTGATTTATGCTGAAAGAAAATTAGGGTAACTCATTCAAGTTGCATTTCCAAAAATGTATCAATAGCAAAATAAATTGATATAAATATTGTAGAGAACAGCCAGAGGAGAGTGTGCTCTTCTATCCCTGCCTTGTCACAGCTTCTGGAGTAAACAAAACTTGCTGATGCCACCACCCATCTTCCTGGAGGGAGGACATGCCTTGACCAGGCTCCATCCCTTTAACACCAACTTCAGGAGCTCTCATAGCCTGAACAACCTATTTGCCCCAAAATCATCATCATCATCATCAGCAGCAGCAGCAGCAGCAGGAACAACAACAATGAAAATCAAACTTTGTAGCATCACTTCCTGATCCTCGTAGCTTTGAGGTACGTGACCAGAGAACAGCATTCCTATCTCCTTTTGAGAAAATAAAAACAAAAGTTTAAAACTTAATTTTATTACAAATAATAAAAAGTGAAAAGTAAATTTATTTTTAGTTTACGTTACCAAATATTGGGCAGTTGGGCAAGACAATTACAATTGAATATGGAATGCTGTAAGAATTTAGTGCTGATAAAATCACAAACAGGATCTCGAATATCAGTGCTACGGGGAGATTGGACACAGATCCAAGATTGGTAGGCTTTGAGATGAAAGAGCTTAAGATGGAACAAAACTTACACAAATGAGTTTGAATAAAATACCACAAACTTCTGACAAACTAAAGTAATGAAAGAAGATGGTAGGCAGTGAGGTAGACAAAAGAGGCCATTTCTGGAAACAATCAGCACACATCTCCAAAGTATCAGAATTCACAAAGCAGACCAGCCTACCTTAAGTATAAAGGAATTTTATTGCAAATTCTTGCTTACAGCTTTTACTTTATTTCAGAGAGGAGAGATTGCCCTAACTCAGTTCTACGGCTGGTTTGTTTTGTCTGATTCCTGACTCCCTTTTATTACAACCTTCAATTCAAATTTTAGGAGCATTTCCTCTTAGCTGTTGTTGGCTCCTAGAGATTTTTGGTTTGCAGTTTGGTTCCTTCTCTCTCCTCCTCTAAGCAAGAAAAACGTAGTTCCTACCATGGACCCCAAACAATCCATTCTTTTCACCGAGACTTCCTGCCTCTCTCTCTGCTCAAGCAAGCCTCTCCTTGCTCCCTAAACATTTTCTTGGCTCCAAGTTGCACCCTCTTCCACCTCTAGCCTAAGAGAGGGTATGCTGCAATGTCATAACCAACTTTTAGTCTTTTGTACTTGCTTAACACATGTTTCATCTCTACCTCCTGCTCCTGCTGCTGTGGGAGCTACAGATGCCCTTAGCCAAATTCAACAAAGTTGTTTTATGTTCTTATTTAACACTGGGGTTTTTATGCAATGTAATGTCATGCCTATTTACAGTTTGGAATAACAAAAAGCAAAATAAAATGCTTGGGCCAGGTTGAGCATAATGTGGCTACAGTTATTCAGGGCTCACTACTTGTGTACTTTGATGTTTTTGGCTGGAGTGATAGATATACTGTATGTCTGTCAATCCAACCACAAGCAACCATGCATACATTTTTTCCTGATAGGCTTATGGAACCTAAGCCATGCTGTCTACATTAAGGGGCTAGATTGTCCTAAGTTAAGTAATGCTGCCCTTAAAAGGTCTAGAGTCAGTTGATCAAAGAAAAGCAAATGATAACGCACAGATGAGGTCATAAAGGGATAAAACTTCTTTAAAATGGTAAAAATGACAGATGATCATCTGTCATCAAAGAATTTGAAAACATCTGGAGTGGCATTGAGAGCGTGGGATGGAATGTGTTCACTTGCATTCAGGAGTATACTTTCCTCTCCATGAAAATATGCATGTGTTGTGTCTTAGGATCAGAAGAGATGTACACGATTCCATTCACTCTGTATTATTTATGATGGTCAAACAAGCTAATGAAAGTTGTAAGATGCTTTTTCATCTTAGGAAACTATGAGTAAATGAAGCCGCTTGTGCCAGTGCTGTGCAAATGTGAAGGAAGCATCCTTAGGAATAGCAGATTTTTAAACGGTAAGGCAATGAGTTTTATAAGATACTAGATTTATAAATAAATAAAAAAATTAAGCATTTATGAAATATTAGTAAGAAGCTGATGGTAATTCTACTACCACAAGCCCACTTACTAAATGTGGTTTGGACAGGGTTATGTGTTTGATTCTTCTGATCAAACAAAAGACATGACAGTCAAGAGTAGGTTTTTCTGCTATTTACTGAAATTTCTAAAAGAACCAATTTTAGTGAGTATGCATTAATTACAAGCACCCCAAAGTAATCAGACATAATATAAGATCACAGATATGATTAATCAAAAAGCAACAACAAGCCAACACACTGAGGCAAAATGAGAATGAAGTTAGAGAGACATTTGTATTTTTCCATCTACTTACTGAATAATGTTTGTAGTTTGGATTCCTACTATCTCCTTCTAGGTCAAGGAGGTGAAAAAAGGGTCAGATTATTGCTTCCAAAGATTGAACTCTTTCCCAGCCAAAGAGTTTGGTATCCAAAGAATATTGCATCTCTTGAGACTGCCCACTGCCTTTTTAAAAACGCAAATAGTTCCTACTGAAGCAGCAGGCATGAAATGAGAATTGAATCCTTTCCTCCATATACACAGCAACTTCACTGGCACCAGTAGATTTTTTTCCTAATGGAAAGAACAGATTCAGAGGAGGAGTTTTATACAGGGAAGCAAAGGTTAAATTCTTCCATGGACATGAATGTATTTTTTAAAAATAGACACATTAAATGCAAAGACACATTTACCATGATATCTAGTTGGGCACAGGTTATTTTAGGCTGCCTTACCCAGGACAGGTTGTAACATAATTGAACAGAACATAATTTCATGGTGAAGGATCTCAATTCTCTTGCAGTATCTCCAAACAGGGGAACTGGGAAGAAAATGTTGACTGAAACCTGGAAGAGTTGCTGCCAATCAGTGAAGACAATGAATAAGCAATCTTTGGTGAGGATAGTGGGGGTGGAGGTGGTGTAGAGATGCGCTTAGGCATAATAGTGTAGTTTCCAAACAGCAGGGACAAAGGCATGGGTGTGTGTGTGTGTGTGTGTGTGTGTGTGTATGGAATTAAGGAGAATTAAGGAGATCTAAGGAGAAAATGTGCTGCACTTCAAAAATATAATTACAGTAGATCATTCTGTAAAAACTGTACTCTTAACCTTTTCCAGTATGGGACTGTCCTACAAGATGTACATTTCTCTCTCTCCCTCTCTCTCTCTCTCTCCCTCTCTCTCTCTGGATGGAACCCCAATTGAGCCCTACCTTCCCTGCCTCTGATTGATGATCCGTGGCCAAGAAAGCAGCTGCATAATGACAAAACAATAAGTGGAAGAAGCCATCATAGGAAAGAGAAGATAAGGGCAATCACTACAACACTTCAGGTCATTTCTACCATTATGAAGTTCTATGTGCCTTCAAGTTAGTGTTTGACTCCTGGCAACTGTCTGGAGTAGTACCTGCAATTTTTTTGGCAAGGTTTTTTGGAAGTGGTTTGCCACTGCCTGCTTCTTAGGGCTGAGAGTAAGTGACTGGACCAAGGCAGGACTAGATCTCACAGTCTCCCAGCCTTAACTACTACACCAAACTGGCTGTCATACCATTATGAAGAGTGAGATGAATGACTGAAGTGGTGATCACTGAATGGTGCATTAATCACGGGAGTACCTCCACCTGTTATTCTTTCTTCCTAAGTTAGTTCATTATCATCAAGTATAATGGAGGATGCTAACATCTGAAGAAGCAGCTTTCATTCTACTTAGATGCAATTTGTTAGAGATGGAAAATCTATGGTCCTTCATATATTACTGATTTCAATCACCAATGGCCATGAAGGTTGGGATTTCAAAGAATCATAAATCTTTTTCCCTGAGGTGAGGTTCCCATGGTGAGCCTGCAAAGTGATTGAACAAAGCTAAATGATGGTTGCCCTCCTGCTATCTTGAGATTCTTTTATGTTTTATTCCTTTATGTTTTTATTTTTTATTTTTGTTGTTATTTATGTCTGATTTTTTTATATATTGTGATATGGTTTTAACTGTTATTTTGCTTGTAGGCTGCCCAGAGTCATTTTTTCTAAGATGGGTGGCTATATAAATTTGCTAAATAAATAAATAAAATCTGGAGGGCCACATATTTCCTGCCTCTGCTTTATATATCCTGGGGAGCTTGGGTTGCAAAATATTTAGGGACAGACTGTATTTTTGGTAAATATTGTAAATTGGCCAATTCTCCTTGTTTCCTTTTAATTTCTGCACATTTTAAATGTCCAGCTGCAGACATTCTGTTCCAAGCTAGTAACCTTTTACGACTCCTATGAAATGTGCATACCATATGTTAATCTATTTGTTTTCATGCTTACATATGGTTTCTTTGTGAATAAGGCTCATGTTATGCATTTAATATTTTGTTTGTTTGTTTGTAAGATTTATATCCCATCTTTTGTCAGGAACAAAAGGCAACATGGCAATCTCCCTTCATTTTATTCCAGCAACAGCAATCCTATGAGGAAAGTTGAGCTAAGCTGGTGATTTGGCCAAAGCCAGAGAAAGATTTCATTTTCTTTTGAGCTGAACCTGGGTTTTTCTGGTCCTTGTCTACCACCTTAACCGCAACACTATACTTATTCTATTACAATGTGACTTACAGAGTATGCAAGACCACTATAGATGGGCTCACACATACTGTAAGATGTATAAACAAGGCACACGGTAGTTTTAATTAGAGCTAAATTTCTATTTTGATCTTTCATTTGCAATTATATCTATTTTCTGACAATAGGAAACAAAAGTATTTCAACCTTATCTTTGACAGGCTTTTCTTCCCATGGTGGCATTGCTCCCAAGCAGTTGAATCCATTTTCTTCCAAGTTGACTGCCCAAAATCTCTCATTGCAAAATTCCATTTTGTGATTTGAGATAGTGAGCTTATGGGGTCTGGGAATTGATAGCTTTCCTACAGGTGATTGAGCAACATAGCTTTCCCACTGTCCTTGGCTGTGATGCTTCTGGAATGCTACAGAGCCCTCACATTGAGTTCTAGAGCTTTTTGCATCCAGAAAACTTTACTGTTTCTATTTTCATTTTTCTTATTCTTGTTCTTGGGTTTGGTTTTGTTCTCTGAGATGCATGCAGATGGTACAGCAATATGGTATATATTCAAGGTATTCAATAAATTGTAATAAATCTAATATTTTGATAATTGGAATCTGGTATCTATGAAAATATGAAAAAATGGGTTTTGTTATTTGTTCAGATTCTCTTAAATACTTAAGGGTACTTATTCCTAGGAAAATGTTATGTTTGGTGCATATGAATATTTCAGATTGTACAGTACAGATACATGGAAATATCAAGAGTAGATGAAAATAAATATGAGTTTGTGGAGAAGAATAAATATTATGAAATAAATGTGGTCTCAAGATGGATATGTGTACTGGGAGTGATGGTTATGTTGATTCTACTCAGATAATTTAAATACGTTGACAAGTTTGCAATTACATTTCTATGAAACAATCAAATACCAAGGATCTCCCTTTCAAAGCTACAGTTTCCATATGAAAATTGAGATTTTAATTTTCCTGACTTTAAATATTATCACTGGGCATATTTGTTAATTTCAGTAATGTATTGGAATGAAAATGATATTGAGTATGTAACATATGTCCAGCTAGAGTTATTATTTGGCACCCTTGAAATCCTGGCAAGAATTTGGTTCTAAATATAGTAGGCATTCTTTGGTATTTCTAGCATGAGATATATTTGGACATTATTGGGTAAGAAATTAAGATTTGACTTTAGTTCTCATGAGAAATCAACTCTTTGGAATAATCCTGATTTTAATATAGCGGGAAAAGCCATACTTTGGAAAACTGGATAGTTACTCTTAATCAGTTACTACAACTTGGTTGGTCAGAGTAGCCTATAACTGCTCTTTCTCTACTCACTTTTAAATTTTTGCAAAAAATTACAGAAGGAATACAATTTACCAAAAACAGCTGAGCAACAATATATTTATTAAACTTCTGTTATATTCCTTGGTTGGTCTAGTTGCCTTGCCTGCCTCTGAAACCCTGTAACTTAGAAGGTATTAGAGAAGGTTTCTTTTTAAGACTAACCCAACAATTCCTTTTCCTTTTATTTCTGTAAACGTGTACTGTTATAGATTTTAATTGTATATCTATTTATTGTTTTAACATGTTGTGAGCCACCCAGAGTCCCCCATTGGGGGGAGATGGGCGGAGACAAGTTTAATAAATAAAATAAATAAATAAATAAATTCAATATTATCAACAATTAGAATAAACCTAGATAATGTACAAGAAATTTGGAACAGATAGTTGAAGTTTTTTATATTGGAATTCTAATCGCTTCAGATCTTTAAAATGTTAAGTATGTTTTCTTATAAAATAAAAACAACATTATTTCAACAAATATTTCTCTTTGGGGTTTATTGGGCTCCTGTAATGGTATGTGGGAATGATCTTGGGAGACAGGGAGAAGAGCCACAGCGAGGGGATCAGTCAGACAATAGACAGCTTAGCCCACAAAAGAAATGTGGGCATGGCAAATATCTCAGAGGGACCCTCCCTAGTTTCTTGGGTTGTAAAGGCAACAGGAGAGAAATGCACTTTCAGACTTGCAAGATTCTGTTAATGTAACCTTACAATAAAGTAAAATTAGGCCATTTGGTTGCGCTTCCTGTCTGAACTACCTTGCTAGGCTGACAGCTCCTCAGCAATCTATTCAAAAAAGATTGGCTATCATCTTTCTTAAGTTGAAAATACAAAAAAGGTTGGTTTAACAAATCTCAATTTTCAGCCTTTAAATTAGCTCTTTACTGGTGGAAAGGGAAGACGAGACAATAGAGTCCATGTGGTCAAAGTTTAATTTGTTTGTTAACACAGGGGTTCTTAACCTTTTTCTACCATGGACCCCTTTGAGAGTCTGGTGAAACCTAAAGACCCCTTTTCAGAAAAATAAATACATAGAAATATATTGTATTACAAAATAAGTCAATTGTGCTTAAATACAGTTATCAAAATATTAAAAAAACAAATATGCGTTATAATAATATATGTGCTTTATTATTAATTCATTAAATCAATAACAAGACCATTTTAGGGTATAATAATTTTATATAGTGAGATTTATTCAAGTTAACCAATATTTTTAGGCTCTTACAGCCATAAATTACTTTGTTGCCTATATACATTATTAAACGACAAGTTAAAGTTGTGTTAGAGGTAAGTGAAAAAAAAGCTGTAATTGTTTCCCATTCAAATTCATGGACCCCCTGATATCTATCCATGGCCCCAAGTTAAGAACCCTTGATATAAAATGATATGAAATTCATTCATTCTTCTGAGAAGAGCATGAAAGTTTGAATTACATAATATTGTCGTGGAAAACATCATGAATCAGACATCTGCATTAAGGTCAGTTGGAAAGGTGGGCCTAAATGTATTCAACTGAATAACTACAAACATCCCACAACTGAAAACCTATTGTAAGGCTACCAGAACTAAGCTGCAAAAATCCACTAGACAACCATTAGATCTAGTAAACTCTTGGTCATCTAGATTTTTGCAACCCAGATTTGCTAGTTTAGTGTTCCTGATATAGGGAGCGTGGTTAATCCATTCAGAAACATATAAATGCAAACATTCTGTAGATCTAGTGCCTGGCGTGAAAAGATTTACAAACCCATAAAGCTGTTGTGGCCTGGAATTAAGTAAATCCATTTCAAGTTTTTGCATGTATGTTTTTAATAGCTGTATTTGTTTACTCAAAAGTATATTTCATCAAGCTCAGTGACCTTTATCATTGACTCTATGGGTTAGCTTAATTCAAACTATCATGTCAAGAATATGGGTTATTGCTACTTCAGGTACTAGTCTCAACAATGAGGAATCTGCGGCCTTCTAGATATTATTGAACTACCTACTGTCTGGAGATTTTGGGTATTACAAATAAATATCTGAAAGGCCACAGTTTATTCTCTACTAATTACCCCATATATTAATCTTTATTTGCTAGTTCAGTGGACTTAGGAATTCGTTTGTGAACTTGCTACAACTGTTCATATTCTTCCTCTTCACAGTTTAGCCTTTTAAAAATATAGTTATTCTTCTGCTTAAATAAAACTTATAAAAACTAAATGGTAGCCAGACATGGCTGTTCTTTCTCCATTGACACTGAATGAACTGCTACATCTTCCAAGAGCAACACTCAAGAATAGAACAGCTGAGAACTCATAGCAGATGTTTTGCCTCAAGGCTCCACATTTTATGATTTCACCTGTGTTTGCCTAATTTCCACTAAAACAATCTCCTCCCACTTCAACATATACGGGGGAAGATAATTTAGTTAGTCATAACACAGGGGAAAGTAGACAGCCACCGATCTGCCTTGGGGACTGTTGATGCAATTTATGCATAAATAAAGTCAACTTCTTTTTTACCCAGTGAAGCACCTATCAAAAACTGAGATGCCAAAAACTTCATCATAATTTACATTATACTTGGTTCTCTTAACTGTGAACAGAAATGCTAAATCCAGATATGGTTCTTTCACCATTTATAAAATACCATATGTTTTAAACAATATCTCTCTACTACCATGGCCCTTGGTCTGTGGTGATCATTAGTAAATATAGGATATACTATCCTTTATATATATCAAGGTAAATGGCAGCATTTACCATTTATCGAGCTAAACTTTGCTGATCTCAAAAAAAATAAATAAATAGAGCTATACCTGTCAGTACATGGATGAGAGATCACCAGAAAATACTAGGTTTATAAGATAGACAAGGAAGTAGAGAAAAGATCATAAAAAAATGCAATGGCAAAACACTTCCATATTTTTGCCAAGAATACTAGAGTACATGGACATGTTGATGAAGTCACCAGATATCAAGCTTAATTTGAGGAATATATATTCAGTAGCCAATCAAAGAATGTCTGAAATGCTTAGTGCTAACCAGTGCTACTACACAGTCATTTAAGTAAATCACAGGTTCCAAGTTCCTAAAAAAATTAAGCAAAATTCAGACACATCACATTTAGTCCTCATATTTTTGATATATTTATCAAGGAAAAAAAAAATAGTTGAAGGCAAGATTGGTTTCTTAAAAGTGAAGCAATGTTCAGGGTAGGGTACTGCCCTCAGTTATGTCTATCAAGTTCAGGATTAGTAATGAAATCATAACCCAAAAATAAAGTAAAGTATGCCCATTTGTTTTTTATTCCATATCACTGCTAAGTTGGCAACACTTGAGTAAGAATTTTCTCCCTTTTCAAATCTGCACATAATTATGGCAAATAATAGAACAAGAGACTAAGCAAGCTCAGTTATGATGCTTGGCTGGTGCCTTTGAAAAAAACTGTTTACAATGACAATGACGCATGGTTACAATTGCCCCAACTGTATTCAGATGTTAGAACTGGCATGAGTTTTACCCAACAGCAGGTGTTCAGTTTGACGATAAGAAGAAGAAGAAGGATCCAAGCCAGCATAATAGAGTACTTCTTGGGCATATCGACTTCTCAGGACTTCCTTCCAGAAGCAACAATGCTCTGAGAAGCTCTCTGTGAAATGTATTATTCTCTCTCTCTTTTTATAATAATTTTTATTAAAGTTTAAAGATACAAAGATTAAACAACTAATACAAACTAAGAAAAATATAAAAAAGAAAAAGTGCCAAGAAAACAAGATTTTTTAATATATATATATTATTTTACTATTATATTACTATATATATAGAGTAAAGAAAAAAAGAATATATATATATATATATATATATATATATATATATTCCATAAATAAATAAATATATATGTGTGTGTATGTGTGTGTGCACATGTGTATATGTATATGTATGTGTGTTTGTGTGTATATATATATATATATATATATACATACACACACACAAATATAAAGTTGCTAACTGGATTTACAATTGAAACCAGCTGATGTCTTAATAATTAAAAGGGACATACAAATAATAAACCAGAAGAGTGACTTGGATAACTTTATCATTTTGGATTTACAAAAGAGATGTGTTAAAGTTTTGAAGGAGCTTCTGAGAACAGACAAAAAGAAAATGAAAGATGTCAAGTTCTGGGACACAATTTTAAGAGATTAAGGATCAAGATTGTTAAAAGCAAAGGGAAGGAATATAAAGTTGGTTGATTTGATCAAGGTTAAAATATATATGTTGCTGTTTCTGGTAACTGTATTGGATTTTTGCTGACCAGGACCAAATGATGAGGCTTTAAAGATTTGTTTATAGACAAGAGATAAGATATATGAAGAAGAGATCTTTTGTTGCATTTTTAGAGAAAGTGATAAGTTACTGTGTTAAAAGAAAAGAAAAGAAAGGGAATATAGAGTGGGTTTATTTGACTGAGGTTAAATTATATATGTTGTTATTTCTGGTAACTCTGATGGACTTTTGCTGATTAAGAGGCTTTAAGAATTTGTTTATAGATAGGAGATGAGATATGGGAAGAAGAGAAGGTGATAAGTTACTGAAATTGTTTGTACTTGTGATGAAAGGGAAGTCATTTCTTTATATATATCTTGAAATGTACTATGCTCCAGAAGTCTATGAAACACATGGGGCCAGAGATTTGGATATCAATCAATGACTAATAGGAATTTAAAAGAAAATGTTGTAAAATTTGTTAGTGGGACACATATTCTTGCCCTGTCAGACCCTCCTTTATGAGGGTCTGTAAATAGCTTGCCTTTTACTGACTGATACGTAGAGATCAACATCATTGCATCAAAATTCTTTTTTAAGGCTATGTGTATTTGGGGCACTTTGCTTAAAGTGTTTTAGAAGTATGTATTACTTTTTTTTTTTTTTTTGCTGGATATGCTCCCTTCTGTACTGTTTTCATTTATATTTTCATTTACTTATTTATTTACAGAACCTATATGGCCACCTATCTCATACAATGAATCTAGGCAACTTAACAACAATCCATAAAACATAGTTATAAACATACCCTTCCCCCCAGGCGCCAGACCAAACATCCTCACAGCTCAACCCCCCATCCTGGGGGAAGAGCCAGGTCTTCACAGCCCTTCAGAAGGCTAAAAAGGTAGGGGTCCCTGGGATCTCTGGTGGGATGCTGTTCCAAAGGACTGGGGTAGCCACCGAGAAGGGATGCCTCTAAGGTCCCTTTAGATGGCAACATTTAAGGGCGGGGACCTGGAGCACACTACCCTAACCCAGTAGGATGGGCAGATACCTTCAGGGAGAGGCAGTCCCATAAGTAACCTGGCCCTGTGCCATGTAGGGCTTTAAAGGTGATAACCAGCACCTTGAATTGCACCCGAAAAGCAACTGGAAGCCAGTGCAACTCACGCAGCAGTGATGTTACTTGGGTGAACTGCGGGGCACCTAAAACTCTGCATGCCGTTGCATTCTGTACCGGTTGCGGCTTCCAGTTGGTCTTCAAGGGCAGCCCTATGTAGAGTGCATTGCAGTAATCCAAACAGGAGGTGATTAAGGCATGGGTGACTGTGAGCAAGGCCTCCCAGTCCAGGAACGGATGCAATATATAAAGTCACAATTACATGAAAGCAATCATAGTGCAAGTATTAATATCAAGTATCTTTCCTTTACACAAATATAACATGTTCTACATTAAACAGGATATAAATGCTAGCAGAAGTCCTTCTTAATGCTAATAACAATGAGCAGCCAATACAGACATGAGCTATTTTTAAAAAAAATACTAATTGAATTTTTTTGTAGTAGCTCTTTTTAAATTCCAGAAATAACAGATTCATGTTCCATGGGCTCCTATATTAACATGCACAGATGCAAAAAAAAAAGTTAAAAGCTAACATCTAGCTGGTTCCCTCCCCCCCCGCCACCAAAAAAATGGTTTTGCAATCCAAACTGCTGCTGCTTCTCTCACTTCAAATATTGACATTTGTCTGGGTGACTCTGATTGTTTAAATTGTCCATGGATCAATGTACTTCAGCCTCCATAGCCAAGAGGTAGGACTTATCTCAGCTGGAAGTGTCTTAACTGGGGCCACTGTCCTATATGAACCTCACACTACTTTTGAATATTTTAAAATTCAGCTTTTTAAAAAATCTACTTTATATACACTTATTTTATGTTCTGTTTTTGTAGGTACAAATGCTGCAGTACTACTGTATGTATCAGCCTTCCCTAAACTGGTACTCATATGATACACGGACTTCAACTCCCTTAAGCCATATTGGCTAGGGATGGTAAGAATTGGTTCAAAATACCTGGACAGTTGTACATTGTTCTGAACTCAGCATAATTTATTTTGAGTAAATGGGTCTAAAACTGAAATGAATTTTGGATATTCTCAATTCAACACTTATTTGGTTTTGAAATGCTTAAATTTTTATTATTATTGATTATATTTGTAATATAATTTATAGCACAAATGTGTTGACTTACAGTTTAAGACACACTGAAATCTTTCTTGATGGTCTTGAGTTGCTCAGCTAATACTAGAAAGGCAATATCCACATGATCTCAGTCTTCATCCACGAACTTTGATTGAGATGACCAATGACAGTCTCATCCCAAGAATAAGTCTTGAGTTGAAGACAGACTGACTGATGATTGAATCCAATAATCCTACTACTGCTAGCATTACTACTTCCTTTTCTATATCATGGCATTTAACACTTTTTGTTACTGCTGTTCTGGCACAGCTTCTAAATTATTATTATTATTCTGCAACCACAACAAAAATAATGATATATGACTGTGTTAGCAACATTTATTTATTTATTTTTACAGCTTATAGGCTGGCCAGCTCCCAATGACTCTGGGAAAATGGACTAGATAGCCTCTAATTCCCCCCCCTTTTTTTAAACCATTCAATTGTGTCCAATTCTCAGATACTGCCTGGACAAGTCCCTGCAGTTTTCTTGGCAAGGTTTTTTTCAGAAGTGGTTTGCCATTGCTTCCTTCCTAGGGCTGAGAGAAAGTGACTGGCTCAAGATCACCCAGCTGACTTTGTGCTTAGGCAGGATTAGAATTTACGGTCTCCCAGTTTCTAGCCTGATGTCTTAACCACTACGCTGAACTGGCTCTCAATTTCCCTTCAATATCCCTTTAATATCCCTTCGAACTCAATGATTCAATGATCTTCAGAACAGGCCAGAAATGTGCAGGACACCAATGAACAGTGCAGCCAAGGAAATCCTAATATCAAAATACCATATTGACCAATTTCAATTAGTAATCTATCAAGTCAATGTAGAACTGAAATTTCCAAACTGTTTTCAAAGGTGACTCCTGTCCAGAGATTATAGCAGGGTTAGCACTATGAGCTTATATATACACAACAGTGTAATTGAAGCTCCACTGTTTTGTTATCCGTATTGCGATGGACACACAACACATGTAAAAAATGGGTGGAGCTTCAGTCATGGTCACTGTCTTGACCTTTTTGACCATACCCAATGGACACCCCTGCCTTTATAGCAGATGTGGGAGGTCCAGGGAAGATAGAATCAATTTTGCTGGTAGAGTAGACACAACTGAATAGAACTGTAATGCAAAATTTGGTGATGCCTGCAGTAATTTTAAAGCAATTCTATTTGCAACATAAAAAAGAGCAAATCAAACAGTAGCATTGCAAGGGGGGCAAAGGAGGGGACAGAAGGAAGAAAGAAGCATCACACGGCTGTGATTCAAGCCCTCTCTTTTCTACATGCATTGGAACATATAAAAGAGATGGAGCTTATGACCCTTTGCTGCATTTTAACAAAAGCAGCAAATCCTTCCCAGGCCCGTGGCTACCAAATGGGCGTTCAGCCACTGACCCCAGATAAGAAAATGCTGCCAGTCTAAATATATTTTAGATAGAAAGCAGAAAAGAAAACAAACTTGGGGACCAAATGATCTCCTAGCTTAGGCCTGACCCCAAAGAAAGTTCTTCCCAATATTCCAGCTAACATCTGTTAGCCACTATCAAAACAAATAAATGTTACTTGTCTTGGTAGCATAATGCATGGAGGAGTTTCTCTAACAGGCAAGTGTGTATTTTGTTGAGCTTTACAATGCAGACTGAAGCTGGCCTTGTGGCAAATCTGCTATTGGTGTGTGTGATTTGTGTGTGTGCATTTGCAGTTCCTTCAATGAAATATCCAGATGAAGAACGGAGGTTGCCTTAGTGAGATATGTTACAGTTCCACATCGACAGCTTTCTTCAATCTCTCTGAATTCAGTAGGAGTGTAGCTGCCTGTATACAAGATTGTAACTATGGAAATTGCTCATCTGGATAATATTCTCTTCTGCCATCAGATACAGGCTGATCTATGCACAACACTGACCTCTAGAGTGAAGACTATGTTTGGCTTCATCAAAAGGTCTCTGGTTTTCGTTTTTGTACAGAACTACAATTTCTGAAGCATGCAATAATATTTTCTCATTAATTACAATCTACTAAGAAACTGTTAAGTGAAATATAAGGGTGTAAAAATATGATAGCAATCTATAAACTAAGATGCTGAATTATTTTCTTTAGGGTTTCACTTCCAAGCAGAATCTTACAAACATTTTCTTACGGACATCACTTACAGCATTCTCTTTGCCCACAAACTTATTCAAAGCTATTGTCACATAAAGGATGTTTTATAGTAGGTGCAGGAGAGAGGGGGACAAAGAGATAGGAAATAAGCCTTAAGCCTATGCAGGGTGGCTTGATAGACCTCCACAAGGTGAAACTAGTTGCCTCACTGAGATGTGTTGTGTCATCCTGTAGCCTTTTCTGGTATTTTTAGTAGTTGGAAATGGCTTTGTGCTGTGGAAGAGGATGTAGCGCAAAGCAAAGCGGCTGTGCTGTTTCACTTTTCGAAGCAAGAGGCCATGTTACTTTGCAAAGCAACTTCAAGGAAGTGATGTGCTCAAGCTTTTGTTGAAATGAAATCCTTGCAAAGAACTGCACAGTCTAGTAAACATATAGGGGAAGAAAATGGTGAGAAAATGAAAATGAAAGGGCAGTGTAGGAGTCAGAAGACATGGCAAAAGTGACAAGCTTAAAGACCGGTTATTTTTAAGAACAGAAGCTGATTCTCCTGAATACCTCATTTACAGCAGGACACAAATGGCCTTTTGAAATTCTCCACCAAATTTGTGGGAAACTTCTCTGCACTTCTTCGGGGAAAGGAAAAATTCTCCAAAGTTTCTCAGGATAGAACCCCTCTTACACAGTAGGACCAATAGTAGAAAATCTCCCTGGGAGAAGTTTGTTCCTGATGTCTTCCCTCAGGACTGAAACTGAAGTAAGGCTAAAGCACTGCAGACCACTTTAGGGATTATTGTACAATGAAAACTCTGTAAATTCTCCCTGAACAAGTATATTCCCTCCATGAGAATTTCTCCAAAATTCTCTTTTCCTTTAAAAGGTTTTTCAAAGTGAATTATGCTTTATCACATTACATGGAAATGGCTAGAAAAAAGCATAGGAAAATGTATTTGCCAAGCACTATTTTTTTAGGTATATGCAATGCTTTGGGAAGAAAAATGGAAAAGGTGATTTGGAGGACACAGGAGTGGAAACAGAGCAACTCCCTCCAACTCTTTGAAGCAGAATTTTTTCCCCTGGGGTCGCATAGTACTTACATAATCCCAGGAAAAGATGAGGCTGTTTTAAAGAGTTTCAAGTGGGTGCTACATTTATACTCCTTCATGCTCCAAATTAACTTTTCCAAATTATTTCTGAAGGACTTAGAGTCCTACTAATTAAAAGGGAACTTTGTGATGCTGCAGCAGGGGGAAGCAGAAGGGGGAGGAAGTAGTTGGATCCCCCAGTTTCATGAGCCTTGGTTGATGCTGGAGCTTCCTGTAACCACGTCAATAAATGGATTTCTGGATAGCAAGTTTTGTGCTGGTGCACAAGATTTAGCAAGTTCCCCTGGGCCACCCATGTTTGCTCTCCCTTTGCATAACTTCTGAGTCACCTACAGGGGATAGTCTTATGCCATCATTTTTGGCCCCCAAACCACCATATATTCTCCTTCTATTGAACATACAGCTAGATGTGACTCTTTAGGCCTATATTTTGAGTGACCCTTTTGTCCTGGAAGATTTTCCTTTGTGATAAGGCCATACCATACTTTTTAAAAAATCCATGAACTGCTTGTCACTAAGATTAAGAGAATTTATTATATTGCACGCTGGTTTGTTTCTAGCATGATGGTTTTATTCTAGAAGTGAGGCCTGAATAATTGTTATTGCAAATATTGTTTGGAATACAATTAATTTCTTCAGTAATAAGTTCATCTTTGTTTGCAGTTTATTTTTACACAACACTCTATGAGCCTATCCCTGAATGAATTGCCACAGCTGGGGAAGCACCCTACATGTTCACCCCCATAAAAACTGGTATTGAGGGTTAGGGTATAGGCAATTAATAAAGTTCTGCATGCGTATGCCTTTATATAAAACATTAGGGTCTTCTGTATAGTGTCTGATTAAAACATGATTTTCCAATACAAAAATCTTTTACTATGCCCGAAGAAGCTCACTGTGCATAAGGCTGGGGTATGGAATTTTTCTCTTTCAAAGATCAGGCCCCCTGAGGTCCCAGAATGGCAAACTTTATGTCTTCTTAAAACATTCTGCTGAATTACAAAAACACTTGACAATATACCACACCTAGGAGTTGAAAAGCTACTAGCATAGATAGAAGAAATATGTGTTTAAAGGCAGATCCATGGGAATCCCAAGAATTGCTAATAATTATGTGATTTGGACATGTTCCCAACTCTCAGTCTAGGCAAAATAACCTAATAACAATATAGTGTAGATATAATCTCATTTTACAAAGGGTGGAGAAGAGGTCCCAAAGAAAACACGGACAATTGTTTGAGAAAAATAGATTCTCTGTCTCACATATATTTATTTATATGTCTTTTTTTAAAAAAAAAAATGCAAATATAATATCATCAGGAGTTCTGAAATCATTCTAATCCCTGCCTCAACTAAAAAAAAAAAGGTTTCACATTCCTGTTCACATATTGAGCTCAGTGGGACTTATTTTCTGCATCTGTAGGAAATATGTGGACCTAATATTTGGAGAAGGTATTAAATATCAAGAGTCATTATGTAAATTATACAGAATTGAAACACCCAAATTAGTTAATTTTTATTATATGCATGTAAAAATTGAATGAAATTTATTCATTCAAATTCAAGCAGAACAGATTTAAATGTTTCACTTATTTAATAGTTTAACCATTAACTAATATTTTGGTTGGTTACACTGCTTAAATATTTCTGAAAATCTTAATTTCATCAATGCTTCTTAGTAATGAAAGAGATGAATATGTATCTAGTTCTATAAAAATTACACGAGGGATAAAAACAAACCCCTCCAAACATCCAAAGTCTTGTTTTCTTTTCTGATATCTTTATTTCATGATGATTTTAAGGAATGCATTGGGATTTTATGGCCTCAGTGAGAATCCCATCACCTGTGAGGCATATTTGCCAGAGCTGGTTTAAGGAATCTCAGTATCAAGTTTGACCCAGCCCTCTGTTAGCATGGCAGCTGGATTCCTGCAAAATGAGATAAAACCAGGTATGGGCACTGGAACACTCTACAGAACCTGAACTAAGAATTAAATATGTATCTAGAAGAAATATACTGGCTACCTAGTATATTAGTAGTAATCTAAATGCTTACTACTTTTATTTTGCACCATTGTGAGTGCAATGATGAAATTATGAAATGTCTATTGCAGCTCTTTATTCAAAATAGTCTTCAGCATCAGCAGTCTCCATTTCAATTACACAAAGAAAACAATACAACTAAAAATCCTTCCCCATGAGACTTCCTCTTGTATTTCTAGCAGTAATATCTTAGTACCATTTATTCTTACCCTCTGTTTCATGTCCTTCAGTTGTTTAGCTACCCCTGAGAATACCCGTTCTGAGTTTATTCAGTTATTAATTTGCATAATCCCTCATTGAGCTAATTTCCATAATCAGTTTTGTATAACCCTTGCTATGCTTCAGATATGCTCTTAGTGATGAATGGCATTTTTGTACAGGTGGATAGTCTACGGGATTGTACAGTGTACTGGAGAGGTTGAAGAGTGGGAAATCTTGAAGACCAAGGATTATAAATTGATTAAGATGAGCAGAAAAAGGGCTACATAAGGTGAATTCTAGTGTTGGCTTAATGAAATCTGAACATTGTGGAAGGGAGAAGAAAATGTTAAAAGTGTATAATATTCAGTAATCTTAGGTATATTGGTCCTGAATAAAAGGAAATTAAATTAATGAAGATTTAATCATTTGTAATTGATTTTATTGCCAGTCCTAAATAGTCCATACATACAGGTAGTCCTCGACTTATGACCATTTGTTCAGCAACCATTCAAAGTTATAGTGGTGCTGAATGAAGGGACTTATGACCAGACCCTGAAGTTACAGCCGTTGCAGCACCCCCCCCCAGTCACATGATCAAAATTTGGGTGGTTGGTAGCCTGCCTGCATTTACAACCACAGGAGTGCTTCAACTCCCCCCCCCCAACCTGCCTACCTCCCACCCATCTATGTCCTTTTGGCTCCCTGCACTCTGTGGCCCCTGTTGCCCTAGCTGACCTTCACCATCTTCTTGCTCCCACTGCTTACCAAGCATGCTCGGTCTGGCCCTTTGCAAAGCAGCTGCAGGCTGCACAAGGCTTTCTTCCCCAGATCATGCATGGTGGTTTCCTCATGGGACCTGGGGAAGATAGCTTCACATAGCCAGCAGCTGCCTCATGAAGGGCCAGTGGGGCACACCTCTTCAGCAGCGGGAGCAAGAAGATGGTAGAGGTCAGCTTTGGGGGTGGAGCTATTTAGCCAAAATACAATTCAAAATCCAAGTTGTTTAAATCACATTTAAGGAGTTCTACAGAACAGTTTGGGAAAGAAAAAAGAATAGAAAATATTGTGAAGAAGAAAAAGAATAGGAGGAAAAGACAGTACGCTTTAGAACAGTGTTTTTCAAATTTGGCAACTTTAAGATGTGTGGACTTCAACACCAGAATGCCCCATCCATCCATGAAGAAACAGCCCATTGTACTGACAAAATGATCTGGGAACAGAACAGCATCACTTATCATGCAGTAAAGTCCTGTTTAGCAGAATGACTTAGTCAGTTTGATCTACCTGTTAGCTAACACAAAGCTGGTGGACCTGGTTGCTCAAAAACCCTATCAACCCAATCCATTAGCTGTATTAGCTAGTGGATAAACCGTCATGCAGAAAGCCTCATCAACCTAATCTGGTAACATGGAGCTCTGTTGGGATATAGGCAGACCTGCCTGCTCCAAACTTATTAGTATGAGGCAAACATAGGACACTCTTTCCTAGTGGAGCTATGGAGGCAGGCAACTGTAGCCTTTTTTGATTTCCTGTCCTCAGATTGCTTACCCATAGCATTATCCCACCTACTACTCTGTTTAGGACTCTCTACTGTTATGGGGCATAGTATAGCTGCATGTGTTGTAACCTCCTTAAACTGACCTTGGTATTTGGGTTCCCCTGGGCTTTTTCTGCATACCCTTTCTTCAGTTGTCTCCAAATATCAGCAGCATTTAAAACTGCAGTTACTGAATTTGGGTAAGTACCTTTTTTTCTTGCTGTCGCGACAAGGCTTTCTTTTCCAACTCCACTAACAGTTCATCAACCATTTGCTGAGGGCCTGCCTCTCCTCCTAACAAAAGACAACGTACTCTTGCTACTCATTACCTACTTCAACATTTACGAAGTTCTGATTGGTATATCAAAAGGGGAAAGTGTTGCCAAAAGGTATACATGGTTGTGATTGCCACTTCCTTAGCTCCCATCTTCTGAGTGGGAAAACTAGATCATCCACGCTGATTTTCACAGTTGCAGTATTCCACAATCATTCATCTTTGAATGAAGCTTGAAAGATCTGCAGCTGTTGAGAGTGGCTTATAAGATAGAATCAAAGGTAGGTAAATAACAGGACTTATATCAGAGAAAGGCAAGAAATGTAGAAAATTGGCAATCTGATGTTAAAGGAGAGAGACAGAAAAGATCATTTATTGTATTTTGGAAAAATGTGAGAGGTTGTGATGGGTTTACACTAAAAGAGAATAATTATACTTTTCACCTGCAAGAGAAAAACTAACTCTATTGTTTTGTTCTGGCCATGTCTATTGGTTGCCTTTGTTCACCCAATTTTCACCTTGGTTTAACCATTGTTGGATATGGTTTTCAATAACTAAAAGGAGGCTTGAAAGCTCTAATTTGAAACACTGCCCATAAAGTTCATTAAATATTCAGCAATGTATCTTAAATAAAGGCAGCTCAGGAGAAATACAATTTTAAAACTAATTAATAGGCAGAACAGACAGGGCTAAACAGGTTTCTTCAGGAGATCAGTATGAGACCACAACTAAAAATGCTATGTCCCTACCATTGTATAAATGAATTTGATTTAATTTCAGCTGTATTTCTAGCTGTTGTATTGGTTTGACTTTTAATGTTATACTTCAGTATTTATTCTATATTATTTTTAAAAAGTTTTAAAATATTTGGCAGCATCAGAATTGTAAAACAAGCAAGTAAACATAAAAAAATGAATTAGTTGCACTCAAAAATGATGTTATTTTTGCCTAAGACTGAGGGAAAATAAGAACTAGCTTTACAGTCAAAATATACTGTATCTATGTCTGACTGATTGGAACTTGCCCATAAGGTGCCAAAATCAAATTATATTTTCATGCTTAAACCATTATCAAACATCCCTGAAAAGAGCAGTCATTAATAAGAAACAACTATGTTTACTTTGTTCTAATACCTTATTCATATGCTGTTGGATTATTTGCAAAAGAATAGTGTGTTCTGCCAATTATGTACTAGAAATGGAATAAGTTTCATGCCATTGAAAAACATTTTCTGGAATTAGGCAAGTACTTCATTAATTCATGTCTCACTGTTTAAAAGCTGGTAGTAATCAAGTAACTGACATGAACTGACATGTTGTATATTTCTTGAACCTTTTCTTCCCAACAGTAATTTTGGAAGAATAGAAATTATTCAGCATAAAGACCCCCTTTACTGCCTGCTAAAAACTGGCTGTTGTTCCTCATATCCTAGGTGCCCTGCTTTCCTTAGCCTTCAGACATTACAGGGAAGTTGGCATTTCTTCACAGAGATTATGGATTAATTTCAACATGTCAATGAATGAATGATTACATTCAGGTAAAAGAATAAAGTCCAGCAGATGGCACCACATAACCAACTTTGGCTGATCTCAGAAACCTAACCCAGGTCAGATCTGCTTAGTACTTGGTGGGAGGTCATCAGGAAACACAAGGATTAGACTGGGAAGAAGACAATAGGAAATCACTTCTATATGGTTGCTTAAAAAGCCAGCTTATCTATGTCCTAGTGGTCACCAAGAACTGAGCTCAACTCAATATAGTCTTTACCTTAATAAAATAAACAGTAGCTCAACAGCCTGCCAGGCAGGGAATGTTAAGTGTCAGGCTTGACAAGTCCATTGGCAAACTATCTTCTCTCACACCATTTTAGTGAGCTATTGTTATCCTGGGGCTGCCAGCAGTAGCAGATGCTGCTATCTCACTCATCTTTTCTCTAAGAGATATAATCTGACCTCACTGCTTGTGTGTCTCCTTTGTTGCTGTAAGCTTACCAGGCCAAAGGCAGTCAGTAGCACCTAGCAGTAAAGTACCAAATGAAGTATCTGCAGATGCCACCTCTATCTTTACTAATCCATGATGCTTCTGAATCCAAGGTCATGCTACTCTGAAGTAATAAGAATGGTGTAGCCATTGCACTTGCAACTCACATCAGACTGCTGAGCAAAAACCAAAATGAAGAGGCTTGATGGAGTCAATCTTAAAGAACGCAGGAACACCAGTTATCCCAGACTGATGGCTGTAATCTTCAAGATTCTATTACTATATTATGCAATATCTTGGAAACTGCTTATTGATTGCAATCCATTTTCTGGTTGTGCATCAACAGAGCTTAAAGCAGAAAAAAGAAAGTTGATGTAATTCCTGACATGTTTTCTTTTTCCACAATTGATTGGGACATGATTGGGATACATCAAGAGGACAGTTAGAGAAAGATAATCTAAACTTTCACTGTTGAACTGTAGCACATCTGTCCAGTTTACTTTTCTTCCAGATCCACTGGTTATCTGATCATATGGTCACAGACCTCTCCTACAATCAAGTTCTAAAATATTTTAACTTGCCAATATTAAAACATCTCCTTCCTCCTTGGATGCTTTTCTGGATTGACAAGCCATCCAATGAAAGTTGAAAGTCCTAAATAGGGAAACCTTTAAAATGTGATCATGAATTATAAAGAATTTAATGAGGGTTTAATGAGTGATAACTCGACTGAAGTTAAAGTACTTGCTTCAGCAGATGAGACCATGTGGTTGACCTAGTCTGAACTTGGAAGCTAAATTGGGTCAAGTCCTATTAATCCTTGGATAGGAGATATCCAGGAAATACCAGAGCTGAGACTAGACTAGGAAGCCGGGAAAAAAAAGTCATTTCAGAATAAGGTAATGGCAACCAGTTCCATATGGGTGCCAAGTAAAGTACACAGTCAGGTTCATAAAGTCACCATTAAACTTGACTCAAAGAGGACTTTTATTTAAGCAATTCTACTAGGAAAAATGTAGCTTTCAAAGTTTTTAAGAGCAAAAAAAAAAAGAAGGGAAGGAGAGAAAAGTAAGCATTGGTGATTGCACTTATATGAGCTTATTTGACCGCTAGGTTAAATGGTGAGAGCTAGATGAGGTCTTCACACACTGTCCCTGTGTTGTTGTTGTTGTTGTTGTTGTTGTTTTTTAACCTATTGTTAAAGGAGCTTCTATGTTTAAGAGACAGGGAACATCCTGTCTCTTATCCTCACTATTGTGTTTCTGATTTAATCACAATCTTCAATTTCTTCCAGGTATATTTAGTGACAAGTGAGCCATTTTGTTTTCATGTATTTCTTAAGAAATATAGCTTTTATATTTATAAATATATTCTTTTATAAATAATGTCTGTTAGCATTCATTGATAGAGTATAAGCTCATACTCTACATCCAATGTTATTATGAACTGTGGTCACAACAATAAATGTAATGACATCCAAGACAATTATATTCTTTTTGGTGATAAGCAATTTAATGAGGTGTGCTGCTACTTAATTATTCCACATTCTTTGGGCCCTTTGCTTGTATTCAAGAGCACATCCTTTAAAGGCTCCTGTTCAATTAAAACTCTGATAAAAAGGGGAAAAAGTCAAATTCTTTACTTCCAAATATTTCCTGTACTCCCTTCCTGAAAAAATGATTTCTCCAAAAATATTTTCATAATTGCTTTCAAAATATTTTTCATAAATTTCATGGTTGTTTTAAGTGGATTAAGTTCATTGGAATGAAAAACAGCTGCTTTCATACAAGTGGGAGTGTGGGCCAGTGGTTAGGCAATGGGCTAAATGCCATTTTACTTTCAGTGCTAATACATACTTGAGCATAGTCTTATTGGATAGTTTCTTACAAGTGGCCTGTCACCTCATCTCTGTTTCCTGACAGCTTGATCATTGTACTGAAGTTTTCCATATAATTATTTAATCATGATCCTCAAAAATTTTATCCTGGAATAGTAAACTGAAAAGAAAAAGATAATTTCAAAATAAACAGTCTAGAATACTCAACATATGAATGAGGAAAGAAATGTTATCAAGATAAGCAATCTTATAAGTTCAATTGGCAGCAGAAGTAATTGGGTGCCATTGAGTCAAGCCTGACTCTTGGTGACTATATAGAGAAATGAACTCCATCACAACTTGATGCTAGTAACAATCCACAGCTCCTCCAAGGACATTTCACTGATATCCTGACCCTGTCCTTACTGTTGTCTTCCTTTCTACTTTCTTCAAACTTTCCAAGCACAGTCATTTTTGCAGTCCATTATCTACTTATATTACATAGCAAGGAATAAGACTTTTTGCTTATTATTTTCCTCAAAAAAGCAGAATATTTTATCCAGACCTGATTGATTGTTTCTTTTTTGCAGTCTATGGTACTCTAACAACTGTGTCCAAATCCATAATTCAGACACTTTTTCTCTTGCTCTTTGCAATGTCCAGCTTTCACAACAGTACATTAGTGCTGGAAAAACAATTAATTATTCTGAATTTAGGATTATTCATTATTATTCATAGGAATAATAATCTTTATCCTTCATAATAAACTTTGTAATTATCTTCCTCCCTAGGATTAACCTCTTCTTTACTTCCCCAGCTCAGTATCCAAATAAACAGAACTATCTACCATGTTTACTTCTCCATCTGCAATTGCAAGTTCACTATAAACTTGCTGGTTGATATTATGTTTATCTTCTTAATATTTAACATTATCCCATTTTTTCATTTTCATTTTTCATTTTCACTGTTTGCTGTTCTAAATCTTTACTTTGAGATAACAAAGCTGTATTGTCTCTCTAATTCAAATTGTTACTGCTCCAGTTTTGATTCCACCTGTCATTTTTTTCAGTCCTGCCATGCTTATACAGTAATCTATTTACTAAGCAAGGAAAACACTGATGCACCATCTCACTTTCTTTCCTATTCTGAACCAACTGTTCTTATACTACCTTCTTGTTTACTATAAAAGTTCCTCAGAATAATAACCAGGTGTTCTGGCATGTCCATTAGTCTTAATATGTTTCACATTCTGGGATGAACTACCATAACCAGAGTTCTGTTGTAATTAACACAGCAAAACTAATCTTCCAATTTAAATTCTCTTGCCCTGCCCATTATCCATCTTATGCTAGCTACATGATATTATATCCTTCAGTCTTTTCTGCAACCTGTCTCTTCATATGACTTAAGATCAAGTGAAACTTTGCTTGTATGAGGAATTTCTGCCACAATTCAGTAAGATCCACAGTGTCTTGCATCTCTTTTCTTCATTATAACTATATACACTGATCTTTTCCAACATTTAGGCAACTCAACATTAATAATAGAGGCTTAACATTTCCTATGTCAGTAAGAGACTGCTTCAAAGAATATGCAACTAATTGGCATGTATTAGAATCTATGATAGAATCATGATGCAGTGACAATGATTGTTGCTTTTTAAATTAATTATAGGATTTTTTTGTCTTTTAGTAAACAAGGTGTTAAAAAATCTGGGATAAATGGAGAACAGCATTTATACTCATGGCCAAATCCAGAATAGACAGGATGCATTGAAAAATGCCTGTACTGCGGTCTTCCCATCCTTAATTGTAGCAACAGGTAGCCAGGAAATCAAATCATCATTTAATTTTCTCAACTGCCCAACTCAAGGATTACACTATTACCTCTCATCAAGAGCATTAAACCTAAAGAAAATTAAATAAATACAAATTCTTTAGATGAAAACATGTTAAACTAAAAGGCCTTCTATGAATACCTTGCTTCCAAGTCTATTGCTGAATACCTTTGCCACACCTCTACATAATTTGTTTCTAGTAGAATCAGTTGGTAGCAAAATTAGAAGTGTTTAATGGAGTTTATTTTAAAATAACCCTCCCCCCCCAGCTACATCTTTTATAACCATAGCTCAGAACATCCATCAAAAAAATGTTTTTGATCATTTTTTCCATTCTTTTAGCTGAAAATAATTTTTGCATGTGGTACAATCTGCTTCATACTCAAATTCCCCCATGATTCTGTTAAAATGGAAAAAATGTTCTAATTTGCAACACTTTTGCCATTCCACAATACCAACTCCCTCTCACCAAAGCAAAAACCTGGCAGCAAAAGAATGTGTCTGCACATTCACATCACTTAGTGAAATTCTGAATTCTACAAAAGGACACATATGGAAATGAAAAGAGAGACAGATCATCAAACATGAATACCAATAAGCAGAATTGTAGAGTTGATGTCTGTAGTCAGTGGACAGTGTAGTCACATTCACTGTCACAGGCTGCCAGAGATGTTTGCAGCAAGCCAAGATTTTTCGAAAATGATGATGCATGTGTTGTGATGTCATGATGCAAATGCTGCCCTTGTGTACATGTGGGAACATCATGATGCAACTAGTAGAAAAAGGCAGAGTTTTGCATCTCAACATCACAATGCATGTTTTGTAATTTGTCCAACGCTTTCCATTGGATGCCTATGCCATCTGCCAGATATTCAAACTCAGAGAACTGGTGAAGTGCCAGATCACTGGAGAAAGATAAATGTCTCTCTCTTCATAAATTGGGAGAAAGAAAATCCATAGAATTATACTGTAATCAATCTGACATTAATACAGAGAGGTTTCTAGAGTGGGACATAAAGTGATTGATCTATAACTATTTTCATACTTTTTTAATCCTCTGTTTTACCCTGGCCTTATTAAAATGATTTAAAGCCAGATGTGAGCATGTGTACCCAGATATTTCTGTCACTTTAGCTTGAAAAGATATGCACCTTTGAACATTTTAAACAGTGCCTCTGAACTTTCAAAGTCTGGGATATAGATAACAAAAATGAAGAAGGAAAGACGAAGAATGAGGATAGCTCTCAAAGTCCTTATCCCAGCTTTCCTAGCCTAGGTGTCCTCCTGGAGTGTGGACTTCAAGAATTCTCAGAGGAATTAAAAAAGAGCATAAAACACACCTTTGAAACAATTTAGACTTCATCATAGAATAACATGGTTTCAGTACTTCCTGAAGGGAAGGACAGAGGAAGGGACGGTCCATAAAATATTACCATAGTCATATAATGATATGGTATATAAACAAATATTCAAGCTATGTATTCAAGCTGTATAATAAAATATTGAGCTAAGACCCAACCCCTCAGAGATTCATTCATTCATTCATTCATTCATTCATTCATTCATTCATTCATTCATTCATTCATTCAATTTATATGCCGCCCATATCCCCCAGAGGGTGACTCTGATGGCTAAAAAATGGGCATGTCAGAAAAAATTGTGAGATCAGTAAACTAGGGAGGGAGGGAGGGAGGTCCATAGAATGGAAGAAGAAAGCTAGGAACTGATGTTGACTTAGTGGCAGGGCGTGGGCATTCAATTCACTTTCTAGGTGATCTGAAGTCATATCTGGTTTGTTTGTTTTTGGAGAAGCTGGGAAGAAGAACAGAGATCTGGAGATTCTGGAACATGCACTTCTGCCTGGGTAGGAATATAGGATTGCTATACAAAGTAGGAGAATGAATAACAAGTAGCTAATCTTTGGGAGACTACAGTTAAAGAACTAGCAGCAAAGAAAAGAAGTGCTACATCACATTTTGATTTACTTCAGCCCACAAAAACAAAGCAGAATTGTGGAAGGAAAATGTCAGTACAGAGGAATTAAAAATCAAAAAGCTGATTAACCCATTAGCTGGGAAACCCATTTTTATTAGATGAGCACATGGTCAGGTTATTGCTAAGATACTGATCTTGAATGGCTAATCAATCATGTATCTTTCTCAGAAGTGTCCACAGAATGTGGTAAAAAAAAGTCAAGAAAGCAGTCATGATGCTATGATTGAAAGTTCACATGTTTTTAATGTGTTGCATGTAAAAGAGGTCTCTTTGTTACCTCCAGATATTTAACTAATTCAAACACAGTTTCAATTAAACTTCAGGTTCATTATTTTTTTCCCCAAAAGAACGTTTTAACTTTTCTTTAGAAATCAAAATTATCAGATTGAAATTTATATACTGCACCTCGCTTGATTCTTAGGATTCAAACATTTTTCTGACAGTCCTTTTCCAAAATCAGGATGGGCAGACATTTACTTTTTGTGTTTTGCAGCCATATATAAAACTTGCATATTCTGAGATAGAATATTTATATTCAAAACCGTGGAGTCCTTGGGGTTCTCTGAGCTTGGTTCTTTTCTTGCAAACGTTTCATTACCCGGCCAAGTAACATCTTCAGTGCTAAAATGGGATGGGGTTTGCTCTCTGTTTATATACCGTGGCATGCTTTGCCAGTGCTGGTGGGGGTGGGGGTTTTGTTTTGCTGCTCTGATAGTTCCTTGATTAGCATATGTTGACTGCTTGATTGGGTGCCTGGTGGTAACCTTTGCTTATCTGGGTGATGATTGCTGGTGATGATTGCTGGAGATTGATTGCTGGTGAGGCGATCTTCTGATCTTTTGTCTCTTTTGAATAGTATGTAGATGCTGTTTATCTCTATGTGTCTGTTAATTGTTGCCTTGTCTGAATACCAAGCTTCCAAGAATTCTCTTGCATTTTTGGATTTAGCTTGGTCTAAAATGCTGTTTCCCAGTTAAAACTATGGTTAAGTCTGTCCATGTGTTGTGAGATTAAGGAGTTTTCATCATGTCACATGAATTAAAAACAGGAGTCATCTACAACATACAGTGTAAGGACTGTAACAAACACTATGTATGATAGACAGGCAGAAGGCTGGCAGAATGCATCCATGAGCATCAACTAGCAGTCAGAAGACATGATGGAAAAAATGTAAGAGAATTGTTGGAAGCTTGGTTTATTTTGTGATGGTCCATGTCATGATAATAGCAAAAAGATTAAAAGATTAATAAAAAACAGAATGAGATATTGCTCAATTTTTAAAAAATGAAGATGTATAATATATGTCATATTTCTGATTTGCCCGTACGTTTTTATTATTTTTTTACTTTAAAATGTAAGCTGCCGAGAGTCATCTAGAGTCAGCAGTCTATAAATGTATAAATTTAAATAAAATAATACATAAATGAAGTGTAATAAAACTGCACAAAGTGGGAGAATAAGATCAGGAAAATAAATTTGAGTGAACATTCAGCAAGCATTGTGTGGTCTCTAGTTTCTTTGGTGTTTCAGAAGCCTATCTAGCCAACAATTTATAGAATTCAGCTTCTGAATACAGGTTAAGCTGTCTTTAGGGCAATTTATCAAAGTGGCAAACATTGCATACCCATCATCCAAACATATTTACACCTTTCTGAATACAAATACGTATGTTTACATCTCTCCCTCTCTCTCTCATCTATCTATCTATCTATCTATCTATCTATCTATCTATCTATCTATCTATCTATGTAAACATATGTGTGTGTGTGTACAGATAGATGTATGTATACACACACACACACACACACACACACATATACATACATACTCATGTGTGAACATGAGTATAAGCTATCTGCCTAGTCCTGCAGAATATAGAGGGACTGGTGACAGAGCAAGAGAACTTGGGAGATGGCATTTGAAAATATACAACATACACAACTATGACAATTATTTATATATATATATATATATATATATATATATATATATATATATTTGTATCTGGTATGGTGTTTATTTTGCATTGTCTTTCCAGGTCAACTGCCCTTCTCTTCTTTCCCTGATCTAATAATTACTTTGGAAATGTCCCAGTGTGACGTAGCAGGTGAAGATTTAATTAGAAAGGGTGCAAAGAGGAGCAAAGAGTCAACATTCAGGCTTCCTGTCAATGTATTGTTTCCACTCAGAAGGAAAAAAGTTATACTAAAATGCAGATGAGTCAAGAAAGTTCTACTGAGCTCTTTCCGATTTTGCAGTTGTTATAAGCAACGATGCCTCCCAGGTGGCTTTGCATTAACTTCTGACATTCATACATACACATTCCGAATGATAAATTGTTTAATGATAAAAAAATCCTGTGACAATTATTTTCCATTACACTGCACACATGTTTATTATTAACCTTATTTTCATTAGTCTTGCTCAAGTCCCTATCTGTTATTTTTCACCTCTTTTGAAAAAATGCATGGAAACAGCTGTGTTCAAATGGCAATAGATATTTGCGAAATACACTTTGTAAAGGGATGGAGATGATCCCAGTTAATTATCATTATGCATATGGAATCTTTTTTAAAATCTAGGAAGAAAAAAACTAATAAGTTGCCTGCCGAGGCTGTAAACCATGCTGTAAAAACATGGAGGAGAGCTGGAGTTTTCTGGTACAACATAAAAAACTATTCATGAACTAAAAAGGGCATAATGGATTGGGGACATATATCCACCTTGAATAATCCTGGTTTGAACATGTTCCAGTTTTCATCTCCATGTTTTATCAAATAAACTGTGGGTGGGTTTTTTTTGTTTTTTGTTTTGCTTTGCAGAGATTGATTTGAGAAACAATCATATCTTTTGAGAGGCTTGTTTCATTCTAGTCCTGATGCTATGGATCAGAAGTCAAGGGTGTATGATCTTTTATAAATTCAGTTCTTGTGTTAATCAGTGGACTGAAGTTGGGAACAATAAGAAATTGAATCAATCCAGGCTCCAATCCCAATCAGAAACAGTTAATTTGGGAGGAGATGTCAAGATGTATGTCACAGAGAGACTTCCAAAATACAAGGCCTATTTGTGTAAGCTCAGTCAGCAGAAAATAGGTACATAGAGCCCAGTTTCTGAACCTGAATGGAATTCTGGCTGCATCAGGAAAAATGTATTATCTAGTAACAATTCAGTCATTGTTAATATTTAGATCTGGGTAATAACCTAAATGGAGAATATCTGTGTAGTCACTAACGGTTGACACTGACTTGATTGCACATAATCACCTAAACCCAACGTATTTATTCATGACAATTCCAACTTCATATTATATTCTACACTATATTGTTCTTATTTTTCAGGCAACATTTCTGATTTGGAAACTTATCAAATCTCCCCTCAGAATGAACGTTGATAAGAGGAAATGAAATATGGTGATACGTCTATATGGAAGCTTGATATGCTTCTCTTGTACTGGAAGTCATACAAACCAATTCAGATTCTGTGCAATATCCCTCACTCTCTGTTCTGACTGAAGAGAGATTGAAGGATATCAGTTCTGGTATCATGATTTTTTCATTTGGCTTCTCTCAGTTTAACAGCATCAGTGCAGGAATCAGAAAAATCACTGTATTGTTTTCTGACATCTGAAATGCTGAAATACTTGACCTCTGATCAAATAAAATAATAAGACAGATATATGTTGTATTTCTGTTCTCTTCTCTTTTGCAACAACAGAAATGGCTTTGATAACATATTTATTATGGCTTAATATTTGTATACTATTTCAACAGATGGACAAAATGTTTATTCTCTGGCGTCAGATGAATGTAAATGAAGCTACCTCATATTAAGGTAATTTCTTGATGATACTGAATATGACTTAATATCACCAGCAATTCCCTGATTTGTTATAATAATTTTATAAGACATTATTATCAATACATTTATAGTAATGCTTTATGGGCTCTTGCACACTAGAGGGCAATGCTGTACTATACCATTGATATTATACTCCTACCACTAAAAAAGGTATTTATGCTTAAAAAATCTTAAATATCATTTAAGTTAATGTCATTTGTGTAATGTGGAAAAATTGTCTTATTCAGCAATATAAGTAGCAGTTCCCCCAGAATTCTCTCTATTTGGTCACATATATAAAAACTAGATCATAATAAAGTAATAATAATTAAGAGGTGAAAAGCACACAGGATATTAGATGTTTATTCATTAATTTATATCAAGCCTTTCCTCTAAGAGCAAAAGGCAAAGAACAAACGTGACTAAGAGTGACCTAAACTTGGCTCTTCCTATTTCTAGTCTAACACCTTAATTGCTACAAACTATCCTTCCCCAATATATTAACATAAGTTGGTTTTTAGTTCTGGGTGCTGCTGGAGATGAAATTCAACATATTTGGATGGGATAAAGAAAAAACAGAAAGGGGGAGGAGAGAAAGGAGGAAAGTACAGTGGAACCTCGGGTTATGAACGCTTCTGTTCACGAACTTTTCGGGTGACGACCAGCTCCAGCTGCAAAATTTTGCTTCGGTTTGCGAACTCTGCCTCGGGTTATGAATAGGATCCGCGGCCATTTTCCGCCCCTGACACATGGTCCGTGGCCATTTTTCCGCCCCTGACATGTGGTCCATGGCCATTTTCTGCCCCTGACACATGGTCCGCAGCCATTTTTCCACCCCTGACACGTGATCCGTGGCCATTTTCCACCCCTGACATGTGGTCATAGGGAGGGGGACTCTCCCTCCAAGCAATAGCCGCCTCCCTGTCCTCCACGCCAGAACGGATTAACAGTAATTACATTGAACCTTATGGGAAAATTTGCTTCAGGTCACGACCAATTCAGGTCGCGACCAGAGTCACGGAACGAATTAAGTTCGTAAACCGAGGTTCCACTGTAAGAGACATCTTTCTCCTTAAATTCCTTTTGTTGCTACCATTATACAAATAGTAAATCATTGAGCCAAATCCAAGGAAGAATATTCAAGAAACTGATTGTGTTCAAACGATACCTAACATTTCTGCAGGGGTGGATGAGGTATTAAAACAGTCCAGGTGCCTAATTGATCTGAATGATCAATATTCACCGTGATTTGAAGTCCAGTGATAGGGCAGGTCATAGGGAAACTGCTGTCAAATTCATGTAGATTTTTTAAAAGTTGTAGATGACAAGAATATGGACAGGGTATATTGAGAAATTATGGCCACTACTTGCTTGAACATATGACATTGGCTTCAGCTGCACTGTTTTGCTATGGTTCCAGTGCTTCCTGTTCGGATGTTTCCATAAGGTGGTTCTGGAGGACTAAGGTTCAACATCTAATAAGTCATTGATCTATTGTGTTCCATAAGGATCTATCTTACCACTTATGATGCTTAATATCTACATGAAACAAAGGGTCATTTAAAGTGAGGAAGAACTGATGGAACCAATTTTGAAGATGACGAATGAAATTCAGACAACAAAAACAATACCAAAGACTTAGAAAAAAACATATATAACCTTAATACACAAAGAAGAGAATGACCTGAAGGAGCCTCAGTGATACAGACCAATTTCTTTATTGAATATTGATTATAAGATATTTACCGCTATATTGGCTGAGCTAGCAATGAATTCTTAAAATTATACATATAGATCAGACAGGGTATATTCCAAAGAAGATGATGTTGGATAACATCAGATTTATTATAAACATATTTTAATATATTAATAAGAAAAAGAAGGCAGCAGAAATATTTTTAGATGTGGAAAATGCCTTTGACATCTTGGAATGGACTTTTCAGCTGGGGATTCTAGACAAAGCAAATCCCATAGAAGAATTCCAAACTTAGGTGGAAAGCATATATAAATTACTAATGGCAGAGATCATAGCAAATGGAACTGTCTCTGCAGGCTTCTCAATATGTAAAGATACAAGGTAAGGGTGCCCATTTTCTTCTTTAGTATTTACTAATAAATGCCATTGTGGAGCTCTTCCATTTTTTCCTTCTTAATAGACTTCTTTTTCCTGGTAGGAAGAAGAATGAAGAAAATGATGGAAAAACACAACTACAGATGGAAAATGATAATTTCTGGACTGTTGTGTAAAATTAAGTGAACGAGGTACTTTGATTGCATATTAAAAACTTCATCTGGAAGCACCCCTAAAATAATAAACATAACTATTTTCTAAATAACTGGCCGCATTCTTTGCAACATGCCCTGAGAGACAGCTGCTGGGCAGGTATTATTAAAAAACCCTGCTGCCTTAGTAATTGCATGATATGTGAACAGGGAACTATTTGGGTTGTTGGTGGTTTCATGGCTTACTTCTGATTTTGTGTGTGGGTGTGTGTGTGTCTTGCTCAGGCTTCTAACCAATCCACAGAAGTATGATGTTAGAGGAGCTAAGGAGGAGGGGACTCAAAGAAACTCTGATTGTTTTGTTCATCTGCAGGCTGACTTTGGTTTGTTTCTAAATTACAAAGAAATGTGGCTCAGTGTTATGTACGAAGCTTGTCAGTAAAAGGCAGTATTTTGATACCTAGTGCAGTTACTATATCATGAAACTGCACCTAACACACAGCATCTTTTTTTTTTATAAAGGAGACATAGGAGATGCAGTTAAGAAATGTAAGATGGCAGAGCCTGCTGGATCCTTTCCTCTCCATTCTTGTCATTTGCTTCATTCAAAATCTTTCCACATTAGATTGGGTTTTTTTCAAAGCAAAGTCAGATGTAAATAACGTTTTCAGAGTTGCATTTAAAAAATAAGCGTGGTCAACAATTTGGTGTCTCCTTTGCATTATAGGAAGGTCTGGAGGTTATCCAGTTGTGCAGGCTGATGGTTCAAGGAGCACGATTCAGAGGAAGAATAAAGCAGGGATGACTAGCTTTCAGCTCCATGGATACCATTTTGCAGCATTCCTCTTTCCAGTATACTACTGAAACTCTCTATAAAAAGATTGATTTTCAGCAGTAGTGCATTTGGCAAATGTTTTTTTTCCTTTAAAAGACTGTCAGTAAATGCCGTAAGTGTCCAGGAGTACACATCTATTTCAGCCTAACCCCTTTCTATATTGGATCATGAGATGATGCCATCTAGACACAGTTTGTTTGGGATTTATTTATTTATTTATTACAATACTTTGGTTGTTAGCTGAAAAAGAAGTTGCCTGGGATAAAAGAAACATCCCTGATCCCCATCCCATCTCTTTCAGATTCTATGGGTTTAAAATGGAAGTGGGAAAGGTGACTACATCCTGGTGGCCCTACCTAATCTTTTTTTGCTGGAGCTAGGGTTGTTACTGATAGAGTGGTGATGATAAATAGTGGGACCTCTTAGACACATGAGTGGATATATGATTTCTTATTTTTTAAAATTCTGGGGATTGATGCTTGCATTTCATTTTTAACCCTGAGCCTTATTCTTGAGCTAACACAATAACTTCACTGCACTTTTTAGAAACTTTAAGGTGGCAGGAATGTGCATCACCAATATTTAATGTCAAATTACGCCATTGAACTCTGATGCAAAAAGCATTGGCAGAGCAGTCAGAGGCAGCTCTAGGAAAGGGGGGCAGATGACAAAAGGTCGCTTCGACCATATGGCAACTGTGAGTGGGAGGATATGAAAATGCTAAAAAGGTGAAGAAAAATAATTTAATAAAGCCCTGGAGGGAGCACTTGATGAGGAATTATTATAATGTTAAGAATTTTTCTTTTCTTTAAGAGGCAATGGAATGATGGATAATATAACTGATGGGGATTTTTTGGTCTACCTCTCATAACAGGACAAGCTGATGGGGGTGGGGGTGGGGGGAGATTCCAAATAAAAAGGACAGAAAAAGGTAGTGATTATCACCATCTTGGATGATTTGAAAAATGGATTACAAAAGTACATGGAGGGTGGGCTATCATTATGGTTATAAACTAGCTTCATTATTTTCAGGGAAGAGTCCCTTTGAGTATCCATTGCTGGAGGGCATGGATATCATCATTTTATTGTACTCATGTTCTGCTTGAAAACTCTCCACAAGTGTCTGGATGCTGACAACATAAGCCTTTGATCTGATCCAGCAAAGCTTTCTTATGTATATTCTATTTTTTTAATTTATATTTGTTATTGCATTCTATTTATTATTACACTAAAATATGGAATATTGTATAAATCCAAAAGGCAAATTGCAGCCAGTATTTGATGAATTTCAGAACTAGGTATCCCCACTAGATTTTGTTTAAGGCTTTTAGTTCATCTGGCAATAGTGCTTGAAGAGAACTCTTCTTTCTTGAAAGGAGTTGTAAAATGTATAAACAATTCCTATATTTTTGTTATGAAGCATCCTTGCTCTATGCAAATTTATTTTATTTATTAAATTTATATGCTGTCCATCTCCCCCAGAGGGTGACTCTGGGCAACTCACGATAGTAATACTGAAGTCTAGAAGGCCAGATCATTGAGATGTTTTTTGCATTAATACCAATCTATTAAATGGGCTATAACTTGTTCAGAGTTAGAGGAATGAAGCACAAAAACATTATTTTTTGTATATCCACTACAACAAACACCAGCAATCTTTAGCATTTTTGTTATTCTTTCATGTAATCAGCAACTCACAATTAGATATTTATAACCATGTGAATTTAATTCAGCTTACAAAACTACATTTTGTAAGTCTAAAAATCCCCTTCACTTTAATACTGGATATTTAGACCTGGATAATACTGGATTTAAGACCAGTTAGAAAGGTAGCATTCATTTCTTGAGCATACATGCAGAGTAGGAACTCAAAGCTTTATAAGCAGAGATGGTGCATATGGATTCTGAAACACAGACACAGATACATATGGTGATTGTGATTGGGGTAACCAGCAAGCCTGGCCTCACCTCAAAGTATATGGAATGTATTAATATTATGTTTCATGTAGTTGCTGAAGAAAGTTAGTAAAAGTATGGAGCCAACGTGAATTAGGTAATTGGTCCTATGCACTAACTTAGACTTCCTTAACATATACTCCAGATTGGTTGGGACTACAATTCATGGAATTCCCATTGGCCCTGCTAACTGGGGATTCTGGAAATTGTAATCGTAATACATCTGGATGGCATCATGTGAGGCAAAGCTGTACTATCCAGAGCAAATGATAATCACATCACTAAAAACTTTTATTTTTTGTGGGGAGCATGGCAAACTCTTGTCGCCTGTGGTAAACGCCATAGACTTATATTCATACATAGAATATTTTTTATTTAAATAGTTTCTTGTTGCCTTTGTTCATTGCTGTCTGCTTGCTTGTCTGAAATATAAGTTTTCTGAAGTCTGATGAAGTCATTTCCCAGTTATGGTCAAAGCCACTGCAGCTGTAGAAAGCATGCTATGATACAACTAGTTATTGTTCAGGAACAGCATTTTTGCTTGAAACAGGAACATTCTTGCATTCCAGATGTACACACCTGAAATTAAACCAGTGATCCAACATTAAACCTTGTCAGTTTCCCACTGATTTCAGTGAATAGTCATCAGATTGCTTTTAGAAAGACAAGTATTTGGCAAGAAGTAGCAATAGTATATCATACAAAGACATCTTTAGTAACAAAGACCAAATTGTGCAAGTCTATCTGATCCACTTTACAGCCAGATCTTCCTCAGCTTTGGAAAGAACCTCACCTACATTTTATTGGCTGTTAGTCCAGAGAGTGGGTAGCTCATTGCAAGCTGTTCCCAGTGTGGTTGAATTGTTAAGGTTTTGATTAGGATTGTAGAGACCAAGGTTCAAATCCATACATAGCCATGAAAACTCACTGGGTAGCTTCCAGTCAATCATTCTCTCTCTGACCAACCTATTTGAAGGGTTGTTTTTGATGATAAAAGAAAAGGGATACCTTGCATAAACTACATGAATTAATGAAATCTAGAGTGTTGTTTGGGAAAAGCCTAGTTTTACATTCCTGTCAGACAGACATGTAGCAAAAGTGAAAGAATTAGGTTCATATACTAATCTATAATATAAACCTATGTTTTGAAAAACTGGCAGCAATTACAGTATTCTTTTAGAGGAAATTGGAGTTTGCAGGGAAATCAGGACAAATGTTTTTGTGTTAAATTCTATCTGCATGTTTCCGAACGGCCAACCAAAAATGACATCACTGCTTCTAACTGTCAAGAGCAGCTCACATGGGAAACCTTGGTTTATATTACTGTCAGCTGTGGGAATGCAACAGGGATGATCTCATCCACAGATGAATGGGCTTGAACTTGGCTTTTTTTCCTCTATATGAAATCAACCTGTTCTTAATTGGTGTAAGTCTCAGAGATTCGGATTTCCTGTAGCTTTTTGGGTTATTATTGCTTCAAAACAGATATAAACTTAAAGGGAAAATCTGGTTTATGCAACTGTTCAGTGCAGTAAAGCTTATGATAGTAGAAAATGGTTATGTACAAATGGAATAGATTTCCATTGGACTGTGTGGAAAAGGCTTCAGTTGTTAGGCATATTGCACTTCAAATGTTTATTGATTAAAAGATACATTACAATATAAATGTCAACATATTCATATCTGTGACAGATACTAACAGTGGAGATCATCGTGTATGCATGTAGCGGCAACTTCAGCATAATGTAAATCTGTTCAGTTTCTCCTATTGGGCTAAAGTATTTCTAGAAAACAGACAAGGGAAAGCAAGCAAGCAAGCACATTCACCTGGTGATATAGCTAATAACCTACAGAAAAGGCAGAATGTATTTATACTTGTTAGGGGGTAGATATGCTTTAATTTGGTTCTGTGGAATTTGTGGAATGTTCTGCCGCCTTCTATTGCCCCAGCACTGGCTATACTGCTCTCTTTGCTCCTCTGAAAGAAAACCTGCCTCAGGAACAATAAAGAATTCACTGTTCATCTTGGACTACCCTGAGGTGAAGGTGGCTGGCACCATTTGGAAGGATGGGGAATACTGCATGTCTAGAAACTGCCTGCTCTGTTACTATAAGAAGCTAATAACAGAAAGATCAATGACCAAGTCAATCTCTCCCCCCACCCCCCAATATATCTAACACATAAATCTGTGGTAAATTATTGCAGATCTTGTGCACTTTTATTCTGTGAGAGGAAAAAAACTGATTTTATTAATACTTAAGGCCTTTGTTAATTGTAACATACAAATAAAACAAGCTTATAGAGCAATAAATAAAATTGCTATGTGGGCTAAAGTTTTCAGTCATGGACAGGAAGTCGGAAAATAGATGGACAAAGTAAAATGCTGATAAAAGGAGTGTGACACGAGGATGGAACAGGGAAGTGTGGTAAAATTAGCACCAAGGATGGTTGCTCATCCTGGGAGTCATGATTGTGGTATGTGGTTTTGAAGAATAAAAAGGACTGTTGGGAGGGACTCGGGGCCACATGGCCACAAGCTGTCCAGGTTGACCGCTTGTACATGCTGGACCTCATTGCAATGGGATCTTAAGTAAGTATGTTATGTTTTGTTGTTTGAACTAAGGTCTATGTATTGAACTATACTTGCTTATTGAATTAACATTTAATAAATACTTTAGAACTTTGAAGTGGTCTGTGTTCTGGTGTGTCTGTCTCTTGGGTTTGATGGGGTTTTTCCCCTGACAACTCTTTTTAAAAAAGGGCAATATGTATAGTTTTGATGTCTGAAGTTAGGCCCTGATAAATGTTCTGGTGCTAGAATCATGCAAAAGTAGATGAAATTGTGATTGCAACCTCGGAACACATTAGATCAGTGGTCCGCTTTGTTTAGGGATCTCAACTTTGGGACGGAATTGAAGACCATCTTGGCCATGGAGGGATTCACTGAAGGCTACACTTCAGAATGTAGGTGGAACCTCATTTTAATTAATTAAAATTAATTAAATACAGTTAGTATTATTGTTCCCATGCATTTTTCCTTTTTCTTGTGTTGGAAGTTATAATTCAGTGCCCTCCAGGGCTATTTTAAGCCTTATAATAGTGGAATGGTAGTTGCAGAACTGGAAAAGAAAGATTAGCCATTCTCTTTTTAGCAGCAACTGTCTCGTTGAAAATGTGGCAATGAAGCTAATTGTTGAAGCTGTTTGGGCCTCTGAGTATTGTGCTGTTCAAGAACACTAAAAAGATGCTATAGTCAAAGGAATACAGGGACAGGTTCTTGTAATGTTGATGGAGAGACAGAATGAAGGCTTATTCATTTTTAGGGTACAAAGTTGGAAAACTCTATCAACTTTCTGAAGTTTCTAAAGTTCCAAGGGATGCAAGGGATTTACAGAAGAGAGAGACCTTTCTGCATCCACTTATGAAAACAGTTATAAGGCACATCAAGACTTAATTCATTATACTTTGGTTCTATTTACTATTCAAATGATTCCCTGATAAACCTTAAACTCAAGTGGTAACAAAATATTCCCAAGACTGTTCTTCACATTGTTGTTCTTGTTGTTGTTGTTGCTGTTGTTGTTATTATTATTCTATTTCTATATATTTTTCAAGAAATGTTTTCTGGTAAAACAGGAAGATACAAGTAATGAATAAGTAATTGCATTAATCTCATTGAAATCAGAAATTTAACTCAGATTTTTACCATAGCATGACCTATATTTTTTTTATTGAAATGTTGGAAATCTTCCAGTAGCTTTAATGAAATGTGAGACAGTGAACCATTAAAAGTATTTGAGTCAGCCATTAAATATCAGTTCAGTGGTTTTATTCTGAACTTATCTTAAACTCTAGCTATACTCATTTCTTATTTCTTCCCACAAATTTTATTAAATTTATGATTTCCTGATGCTTCCTCTGCAAGATTAATCTCTCGGAATCAACATCTGCAAACACAGAACAGACTGGTATTTTGGTATGTTATCTAGAAGCCATCTGATATGAGTCTCAGTTAAAAGAGCTGATGGATTACAGCAAACGTTTCAGCTGTATCATTTATTAGGCTTGTATGTAAATAATGGACATCAACATCAAGTTTTAGATGGCAACGTACTTTTTAATGCAAGTTTGGAAATCTCCTTGAACCTTTTCCTATGGCTATGTGTGGCAGTCTTTGATGGCTCTCTTTTTTCTACCATTTACTACCACTTACTAACAATAAAGCAACCAATTCAAAACAAGACATATCATTGTCAACAAATTGTAGAATTTACCCTCTGTAACACAAAGTACTTTTCATACTTTTGCAAGTTGGTTAAAATGTGTGTGTGTGTGTGTGTTTCCCAGCTTCAGTTTCATGGAGAATTTTCCCCATGCAAATATTTCCAACATTTTGGTTGGAATATATTTTGTTATAAAGCATTCCAAAACGATGCTTGGTAGTCATCTTAACCCAGAGAACAGCAGCTTTGACAGCAGCTACATGTATGGTAAAATTCAATTAATGTGTATTTGTTGCATAAATACATTTGAACTGACTCTGGAAGAGAATTATAAAAATGTTGGGAAACTGCTATACAGAATCAGATCAACACCTTATTGTCAAATGTGACATCTGGTTTCAGGAATGGGTTCTCCTACTCTATCTGAAGATGTTAGGATGTGAACTGGGAATTTTTGCATAAGTAAATGTTCTGAGTTCTAGTAGGACTAGATGATGATATCAAAGTTAATCACAGAGCTCAAGGATTTCACTTTTTTTTAATCCCGGCTTTATTGTTTAGAAATAACTCAAGATAGCGAACATACCTAATATTCCTTTCTCCTCCTATGTTCCCCACAACAACAACCCTGTGATGCAAGTTGGGCTGAGAGAGAATGACCAGCCCAAAATCACTGGCCAGCTTTCATGCCTTAAGGCAGGACTAGAATTAACAGTCTCCTGGTTTATAGCCTGGTGCCTTGCTATAATGACTGGAGATGCCGGGGAGAAGCTATTCATTAGAATGCCACCTATTCTTTGTGGAGTAGCAATAAAAGGACATAAACATCTGCTGAAATATTTTATTATGTATAATAATGTCAACTGGTGGGGCCCAGGAGGAGAGCCTTCTCTGCCGTTGCCCTTGCCCTATAGAACACTCTTCCCCCAGATGGGAGGTGGGCCCCCACCCCATCTGGAAAGGGGTGAAGACCTGGCTGTGCCAACTCGTGTGGGGCGAGAGGGAATATAACCAAACCTGAGGGTGGCTGGCACCTTGAAGACGCTCCCGAGTCTAACAACTTGTTAATATTTTCTTGGAAGATATTTATTATTTATATAGGAAGTCTTCTTGTAATGTATTCTAATTAATATTTATTCTATTTTAATGAATATTTATCTTTTTACTGTAAACTCTCCACAGTAAGATGGGCGGTGACAAATTTGAAAAAAAAAAAAAAAATATATATATATATATATATAGGATGTTTTAAAAAAAGCTACAATTTCAAAAACGTATCTTAGGGCATATTCTCCCCTTTCTCTTCACTCACATAGAGACGCACAACTGAGATATACTGAAAAGTGTAAGTGCAAGTAAAATCCTTTAAAATAAGTGTTTTAAAAAAGGAAGCTGGATAATCTGCTTTTATGCAGCCCATTTGTATGGAAAAGAAGTAAATGTAGTCCAGTTCAGTACAGCAAACTACTGTATGCTTACAAATCTCTGAAACAGGTCATATATCCAGATGTTTCTTCACAGCTTCTGGCACTATTTGTATTTGCTTGCAGCTCTAACTTTGATAGAGTTAGAAACAAAATGATCTAAACTAAATTCCCAAGGAAACTGACCTTTTCTACAGTTGCTTATGATCAAATACATATGAAATACTGAATTTTGTAAAAAAAAAAAAAATGTTGAATGCTTTCATTATTTGGTACCAAATTAACTTATCACTTACAAACTTTTCATAGTTCCTGACATTAGAAACAATCTGTCAGAGCCCAAGATATTGTTAGCAGAATGTGAGATATTGCACTGTAAAGGTCCCAATGGCATACTTGTACTCCCACATGGCAGAGTCAGAACTGAAAGAGTAACATCAATATCCCAAAGAAAAATGCATCCACCCCCACTCCTGTGAAAAGTTCAGGACTGTAAAAACAAACAAAAAAGAAAGAATATTCAGTTCTGTACTTTGTATTAATAGATTTTTAACCCATTAAGATATACTTTCTGTTATTCATACTTTATTAAATACACTTTGGCAACCGCTTGTTATATTCATATGGATTCTTTTCAGCTTTTAGATCTTGATGACATGGAAAAGGTATGTGGAGAGATAAGGGCCACCATCTGCTTGCTCGATTCTTGCTAATTAATACAGCTAGGTTTGGTCTGGCACTATGGTTAAGGGAAGTAATTAATGTCTCCTTGAGTGGAGAATGTGTTTGTCATGCTTAAAGAAAACAGTTATGAAACATGTATTTAAAAAGTTCTTCCAGAAGGCCTCTGTAACCATAAGTCAGACTCAATTGTTCCATTATAGGGAATGGTGATTGAGAAAGTGATGGCCTCACAGCTCCACATTATTGGGATTTTATCAGGGATGTACTACTACAACTACTTTGTGGTTGCCTTGATGGATAATATACATCAGAAACTAGGTGGTGGTGGGGGAGTGCATCCCTACTAGTTCTCCAGGACCCTTGGTGGCTGTATGATATAGTATGATTTGACCTTGGGACGCTATTTTGTAATTCCAGTCCTTCCTTATGGGACATCTCCAGAAATTAGTGTTGGGGACTACCGTTCAACATCTAGGTCCTTGTTTTCTCTTGTATAGTAATTTTTATTAAAGATTATAATTACAACAGTAAAAATTAACACAAACTAAAAAAAATAGAATAAAAAGAAAGACTAGAAGGTGCAGAAAAATAGAAATAGAAAAGAAAGTGTAATGGAAGGCATGTGTGAGGAGGATACTGGAATGAAAGATCAAGGCTATCAGGAGGGAGGGAATACATTCCAGGAGAGGGCATAGGGCAAGCGCTTTCTCAGCCCATAGCAAGACTGTGAGAAGAAGAAGATTAGGCTAGCCCCTCCCTAGAGTCTCATGGGGTATATCCACTAGTTGCTTTAGCATAGGTTTAGTCTGGCGAGATTCTGTCTTTAGGGTGTAAACAAATAAAGCAACTATACTGGACTGAACTGCCTCATTGTTGTTCTTGGGCTCGGCGTGACAGAAAGAAAAGTAAGAATATATTAAAAAGAAAAGAACTATGTAAAGCAAAGACTTCCTACCTTCATCACAACAAGTATAAACAATTTTAGTAACTTATCACTTCCTCTTAAAATACAACAAATGATCTCTTCTTCCCATATCCCATCTCTTACCTATAAACAAATCCATAAAGCATCATCATTTCAGTCCTGGTATCAGCAAAAGTCCATTAAGGGTTACCAGAAATAACAACATATCTATTTTAACCTTGATTAAATAAACCAGCTTTACTTTTACTTTTACTTCTAACAGTCTTAATCTTTAGTTCATTCAAATAATGTCTTAGAATTTGATTTCAGTTTTTCTTTTCTCACAAGATTCTTCAAAGTTTTAACAATACTCTTTTGTAAATCCAATACAGGAAAATTATCCAGGTTACCCTCTTGGTTTATTGTTTGTATATCCTTTTTAATTATTAAAACATCAGCCAGTTTCTTTTGTAGTCCAGTGTAGCATATTTTTCCATGTCATTCTTGTAGCCTGTCATTTGTAACTCTATTTTCAATTCAGTCTTGATCTTGTCAGATAAAACTTGTTCTTCTCCCATAACATTTTTAGATATAGTCTCTCCATAGAAGCAGATGTCTCTATTGACACCATTAAAATTAATTTCTGATCATTTTTCAAAAATATCCTTCAATATGTCCAACATCAGAATATTTTGCTTCATTCTGTAATTGTAAGTCAAGATTATGTATTCTTCTCCTTTAATTGCAATCTTTAGTTCCTGCTAGTGTCCAATTTTTTAAATCTTACAATGTTTTTTTAAAAAATTCAAAACAAAAGCATTTTCCCACAGGAAGGATTCTTTATAATTAATTGCAAAATCTTATTTCAAATTCATCTGAACCCTTAGTCCATTTGTAACTTTCTAAAATCAAAGTTTTAATCATCGTTTTGCTGTTTATTCAAAAAAAAAATTCTTTTTAAGTCCTTAAATTTGTAGTTCAAACTTTGTTTCACTAAGGATTGAAGGAAACTCACCCAGTGCTTTCAAACTTGTCAATCCAGTTTCTAATAGCTGAAAAGCAGTTAACAATTGCTTTTCACAATTTTCACAATTTCCAAAAGTGATTAGAAAAGAAAGTATGTGAATTTAGTGTCCTTTCAAAGGCACCAACCAAGGTTTATTTGAGGAAGTTTGAGCAAGATGGCTATTCACTCATCTCCTAGAGCTCTAAACCCACCTGAGACTGCTATCTTGTGGTCTCCTCATGAGGAGTAGCTGTCTGGAGCACTTGTGGACAATCTCAAGTCCTCTCCTTGTCTGGAGAGCTTTCAAAGAGCTGGTCTATTTGCCGGCTCTTCATTCCGCTGCAGTTGTCAGCTCCACTTTTCACAGAGCCATTTTCAGTCTGCCATTTCTTCCTCCAGAAATCCAACATCTAGGTCCTTGTTTTATAGTGTCTCTCAAATTTCATTGTGTCCCCTATTGTGATGGAATGTATCTATGAGGAGGAGAGTGATGTGGGAGATCAAGGCTATCAGGAGGGAGGGGTGCATTCCAGAAGGGGAAAGGAGATAAGAGACAATGCAGTCCTCAAGGGAGTGTGGGAAGCAAAAGAGGTTCAGGATAGCCACTCCCTAGAATCTCCCAGGGTATATCCAGTAGTTGCTGTAGTACAGATTGAATTTGGCAAGACTAATGTCAGGCCCAGGCCAAGAACAATGGTGAAACAGTCCAGTCGAGTATAGGTGTAAATGGCCTAGGACCTGACTATCTGAGGGACCATGTCAGTACCCCAGACCCTGGGCTGAGATTAGATGTTCAAGTTTGCTTGCTTCCTTTTCCCATTCCCCAGTCTTCCTGTTTTGTTATATCTTTTAAATTGCCAAGTCTATAATCAGAAACTATCTTGTTTTTAACAAGTATAGGAATAATGATGATGTGCCACCAGACCATTGTTTTTAGATTTCTGTTATTTTGTCAATAAAAATCTTCTCCTTAATCTTTCACATTTATTTTAAGCTTTCAAAGCAGAGACGTATGATTTCAGTGTAGCAGCAAGTAACGCTGATACTAAATGAATTGGAAATATTAACAGGAGTAACCTAGTTATATCAAAGGTGAAAGTTAGGATTAAATATGAAGCTGTTAGCCATATAACTATGTCTGCACTTTGTTGGAAATAAATGACAGCATTTCTGACTATATTATTAAGCCCAGAAAGTTTTGTGCATAATTTAATGGAAGTAGTTTTCACAGGTGAAGTGAATCATGGTCAGGCTAGATTTAGGTATAAAATAATAAATATTATGAATAATATATAGTTTAAAAGCAGCCAAGGTTATTGTTAACATAATCATCATATATAGGTGATCATTAATTTTTCTTTCCAAATAATATAAAATTTTGAAAGAAATCTGAATTGTCAACAGAAGCAGTAATATATTGCTTAATAATAGAGGTGAGAGATAGGAAGGCTGGGGAGAAGAGTCATCCAGATAGATAGAAATCCTTTGTATGCAATCTATGCAATCTGTTAACAATACAAGTTCAGACAGAACAGGATATGAAATTCTTATGAACAATGAAGAATGTATATAGAACAAAATGAAATACAAAATATGTATCTCAGTTAAAATATTGCATGCAAACTAATCTCTTCCTAGTAGATGGAGCAAGGTATAGTTCAATTTATGTTTGGAAATTACTGAAATGAAATATAGAAACATTAGAGGAAGAGAACACATCTCTAGTTCATAAAAAAAGAACTCCCCCCTGCTTACATAACATTTAATATTTTCTACAATTTCTAATGATTAAAGATGCTTTAGAATCTTCTTAATGAGAAATTTACTCCATTGTCAAAGTATCTTTTCTCAATAAACAGACTAAATAGAAGCTCCTATAAATGTAGAAATTATGTGACCTGATCTGAGAAAAAGGTCCCTGTACAGATAGATTTCAATGTTTAGATTCCCTGTTAGTTTAATAACCATGACATGGCTAATAAGGATAGCTTTAGAATAAAAGTGGTCCCAAAGAACTACCCACCCCATGTTATACGTTCAATACTTTAAAAATGATTTGCTGTTTCACACATCATATTCTGATTATTCCTTGAAAAAAAACTCACAAATTAAAAATCAGAAAATAAAAATGGAAATATAGGAAAATAATAATTAGGGTACAATGAATCTTGTGGCAATGTAAATTATAACCCAACTTTTGTGGACTGCAGTCTAGATTACAGATAACTTAAGTGTTGTCCTCAAGTGTTTGTTGGATAGACAGACAGACAGACTAGACAACCTGTGACCCATTAGGTCATTGTTTCAGAGATGCTCCTTACCTAAACAGAGTAACAGAATGACCAAGGGCAAAAAAGTAGTGTGAGTGTGAGAGTGTGACTTATGATTTGCTACCAGCTTCCCCATTGACTTTGCTTGTAGGAAGCTGGCAGGGAGCATCAGAAATCTTCCTTCCTTCCTTCCTTCCTTCCTTCCTTCCTTCCTTCCTTCCTTCCTTCCTTCCTTCCTTCCTTCCTTCCTTCCTTCCTTCCTTCCTTCCTTTTCTCCCTCCCTCCATCCCTCCCTCTCTCCCCTCCTTCCTTACTTCCCTCTGTCCCTCCTCCCTCCCTCCCCCTTCCTCCCTTCTCTCCTGCTTCCTCCCTTCCGTCTATCCCTCCCTCCCTCCCTCCCTTCCCACATATAATATAGGCTTGTGCCATTTGCTCTCCCCTCATGACCCTCAGGAGGGACCCGGTGAAGCTTCCTGCTCTTCCTCCTTGGCTGACCCACAGAACTGCCTGTCACTTTGCTGGGGGGAGGTGGAACAAAGGGAGCCAAGAACCATGAGGAAAACTGCATCCTTGCTCCCCATTCCAGCATGTCCCCAAGGGCCCCCTTGAAGGAGGAAGAGGGCTCACCCATTGACCACCAGTGCCCCCCAGCCAGTCCTACCTTGCCAGCAGGCATCCGAGTTGCTCCTTCATCCTTCCTTCAATGCCCACCTCCATTAAGAGATTTCACATTTCTGCATTTCCAAAGCAGCCAATTGCCGCTCACCTGTTGGGCCTTGCCACCAGCTGATTGGGCGCAGGGAACAGAGGAAGGCAGGAAAGAGTTTGGGGATATACCCATGGTGATCATGTGACCTGAGCTGATTGCGGCGGCATGGCAGCACAGCAGTGCTGAAACAGCCACAAATTTCCCAAATTTCAATCCCACGGGAGTAATGGGTCCCAGATTTTGGGCACATTCTGTAAATTAGCCCATTTGAGGTACCTTGGTTCAAAAATAGTTCCCCTATGACACACCGTTTCGCCCAGTTGAAAGTTACACACGAGAATTTTAGTAGTAGAAAGATAGATATATTTAATGTGTAAGTAATATGTAACATTGAACAGTTTTATTATCTCCAAGACTGAGGTTTACCAGTGAGTTCACACCTGAAATTTAAGGTCATCTAGCTTATACCTTGTATTCTTCACCCATTATACTATACCAGTTCCTGTATTGTTTTATGAAACATATCAGTTGTAAATAAAATCATTCTTGTGTCTACCTTGTTTAGTCTACCTTGTTTAGTTCACAAATGATTTTTTAATTTAAATTATTTTAAATTATTTAAATTATTAACTTAAGCCAATACACAAAGAAAGCTTCATTTAATATGTGAGATCATATACGAATTGGGGATGCTAATACCTTGAGACATCTGTGAACATGCTGAAAGTTAGATTTAATGATACAATCTTTAAATAATGTCTCAATCACAGGAAGATAAAAGATATTTATTTGCTATATAAGACAGATCAAGGAGACTCATGTTGATCTAGGATTCAGAGGAGAGATGAACAAGTTCCATGAAATCAACACAAAGAATTAAATTCTGCTTAGAAAGTAAAAGGTGCTTTTAAGCTTTGTATAAGATGTTATGCATTCTTATACTAAGAATTATGTTTTAGATTAATTACTTCATTTTAAGGTAGTATATATGTTCTTTATAAGCCTACCTTTATTAAACAGAAATTAAATTCTTTCCAGACAATGATTCATTGCACAAGGCACAAAGTCTGTATTCAGTTGTGGACAACCCAAACATTCTCAGACAGCTTTGGAATCCAAGACCGTTCTCTTAGATTCCATTATGGGGAAATGCACATTTTTATAATTTCATTATATCTTCTGTTTAAAAATATTTTCATTAACAACATTTCCATGCTAATGGGGCTATAAAAAAATCAGTCAGCAACAACAGGGTTGGAAAATATAGGAGTTATCAATAAAGTGAAATAAATGACATGTGGCTACAATTTATTTAATTTTATTTATATATTAAATTTGTCCCTGCCGATCTCATTAAAAAACAACTCTGGGCAGTTTACAGAGAGACTAAAATCAGTTAAAAATACCATATATTTTCACAGAACTTAGATTTTCATTGATCAGATCAAAAAGGTTCATGTTGAAGAGGAATGAACAAGTTTCCACATATATACAGTGGGGCAAAAAAGTATTTAGTCAGCCATCAATTGTGCAAGTTCTCCCACTTAAAAAGATGAGAGAGGCCTGTAATTTTCATCATAGGTATACCTCAACTATAAAAGACAAAATGAGGAAAAAAATCCAGAAAATCACATTGTCTGATTTTTAAAGAATTTATTTGCAAATCATGGTGGAAAATAAGTATTTGGTCACCTACAAACAAGCAAGATGTCTGGCTCTCACAGACCTGTAACTACTTCTTTAAGAGGCTCCTCTGTCCTCCACTCGTTACCTGTAGTAATGGCATCTGTTTGACCTTGTTATCAGTATAAAAGACAGCTGTCCACAACCTCAAACAGTCACACTCCAAACTCCACTATGGCCAAAACCAAAGAGCTGTTGAAGGACACCAGAAACAAATTGTAGACCTGCACCAGGCTGGGAAGACTGAATCTGCAATAGGCAAGCAGCTTGGTGTGAAGAAATCAACTGTGGGAGCAATAATTAGAAAATGGAAGACATACAAGACCACTGATAATCTCCCTTGATCTGGGGCTCCATGCAAGATCATTTTTGGGGTCAAAATGATCACAAGAACGGTGAGCAAAAATTCCAGAACCACATAGGGGGACCTAGTGAATGACCTGCAGAGAGCTGGGACCAAAGTAACAAAGGCTACCATCAGTAACACACTATGCCGCCAGGGACTCAAATCCTGCAGTGCCAGACATGTCCCCCTGCTTAAGCCAGTACATGTCCGGGCCCATCTGAAGTTTGCTAGAGAGCATTTGGATGATCCAGAAGAGGATTGGGAGAATGTCATATGGTCAGATGAAACCAAAGTAGAATGTTTTGGTCTAAACTCAACTCATGTTTGGAGGAGAGATAATGCTGAGTTGCATCCAAAGAACACCATATCTACTGTGAAGCATGGGGGTGGAAACATCATGCGTTGGGGCTGTTTTTCTGCAAAGGGACCAGGACGACTGATCCGTGTAAAGGAAAGAATGAATGGGGCCATGTATCGTGAGATTTTGAGTGAACACCTCCTTCCATCAGCAAGGGCATTGAAGATGAAATGTGGCTGGGTCTTTCAGCATGACAATGATCCCAAACACACCGCCCGAGCAACGAAGGAGTGGCTTCGTAAGAAGCATTTCAAGGTTCTGGAATGCCAGAACCAGATCTGGTGGCCATGGAAAACCTTTGGAGGGAGTTGAAAGTCCGTGTTGCCCAGCGACAGCCCCAAAACATCACTGCTCTAAAGGAGATCTGCATGGAGGAATGGGCCAAAATACCAGCAACAGTGTGTGAAAACCTTGTGAAAACTTACAGAAAACGTTTGACCTCTGTCATTGCCAACAAAGGATATATAACAAAGTATTGAGATGAACTTTTGATATTGACCAAATACTTATTTTCCACCATGATTTGCAAATAAATTCTTTAAAAATCAGACGATGTGATTTTCTGGATTTTTTTCCCCATTTTGTCTCTCATAGTTGAGGTATACCTATGATGAAAATTACAGGCCTCTCTCATCTTTTTAAGTGGGAGAACTTGCACAATTGGTGGCTGACTAAATACTTTTTTGCCCCACTGTATTTCCTGAGATGAATTCTATGCACCAGTACTTTTCAAGTCAACTTCATAGCACTTTCTCTTCTGAATATGTGGAGCAACAAGCAGCAGTGGCTCCATAAATTTTTGTATGAGGAGGAATAGATGGGACACAGTGAATTTTAGGCTGGACAAGAATGCATCCTAAACCCTAAAATAAATATTTCTGATTGAAATGAAGTTAGATAGAACACTAGTTTGTTCTTTATGCTGAAACACATACACACACACACATTTACCAGCCAAATTACAAATTATGAGAAAAACAGCTCTCAAAATTTGTTTCCAAATAAAAATGTAAATATCTTATGCTCAGGTTAGGCAGAACAACACATGGTAACAGGTTTCTTTCAAAAATTCATCTGCCTACTTTTCACCTAGTACAGACACATTCAGGAATACATTTGGAGCTAGTTAGAGGAAGCAGAACAAACTCTCACCAGTACCCCTCACCAGTGAACCAAAACACGGTTGCTGTCTACCCAATATCTGATTGATCAAGCTAGTTGATCAGTTTGATTCAATGGGAAGTCAGTGAAAGGAGGAGAACAGAAGTAAAATACATATGTCAATATTGTTGGGTTGAATCTTCCAGTTCTTACGCAATTCTACAAAGCAGCTAAATGCTGTCAAGATCTATGGTTTTGGAAAGTCTCATTTCTGTTGCTGGTATTATGGCAATGTTACATCATCCATGTCGTTCTTTAAATATTTCTGTTTAAATGTGTTGATTCTTAGTCTGCATTTGATATTAAAGTGGTGGTTATAGCACATAAGATTTCACTGAAAAACATGTTTCGAACTTCCATTAAATTAAGTGCTTGATTTATTGTGTAAAATTTAACTTTTCTCTCTCTATAACTTTTGGAAATAGTAGATATTAATAGTCCCAGTTCTGTTTATTGCAGTATCCTATTTGAACTGAATGCACTGACTCCATTTAAAGCAATTAGATTAAAATTTTATTACTATTTTATGTTTTGGGATTTTTTTGTATTGCATTTTGTATATTGCCCAGGCTATGCATGTATTGGGAATGGCTCATAGATATTGTTAAATAAATAAATAAAATATGGGAGTTTTGTGTCATTAAAGTTCACTGATGATACTAAGAGAAAGAAACTTCTCTGCCTTAAATCCTGGTCAGCTGTTGGAAGCATACTTCTTGCTCTGTTGAATTCAGTAATAACATAGCTTTGTAATTTTGGGGACATGTAATGGATTCTCTTTTCTTTAGTTTGCATTTTGATGAAATTTTCTTCTGCAATAATCTTTATATCAATCATAATTTTGTTTAAATTTTCCTCAAGATCCTTCAGATCTTGCAGTTTATTGAAGAATTAACAATGCAAGTTTAAGCCACACCACAATCACTTTGCAGGTAACCTGATAGCCCTTTTAAGTTCAATGAGCATTTAATAAAAAGATTAAGATCAGAAAAAACACAAAGTAAAAGTATCTGAATTAGAATGCCTTTACACTTTTCGTAGAATGTGATTCATTGCTTATTATATTCAGAAGCAATAAAACCATTAAAAGTGTTGATTAATAGGCTATTTTGATGCAAACTGATATATCCAGTATGCAACTGACTATTTCTTGAATTCAGTAATTTTGGTCCCAATTTATTTTTGTAATTCAGTGAAATGTAAATATGCAGAGGAACTTGAAAAGATTAAAAAGCTGCTGAAGAATAGTAGAAATTTGCAAAATCATCTGTATTTTTATAGACATCAAAAAATTTTAAGTTCAACCTACGGTTATAACAAAGATAGTGTTTTGTCTCTTTCAGAACCTGCATACTACAGCTCCATTCATTACATTGGCATCATCATAGTTCTTTATCTCTAAACCAAAGGCCAAGATGATCTTTATAAAACCCATTAGAAAAGTAGCATCCAGTGAATAACATGGATGAAAATCAACAAATCATGCAAATATATTGCCTCTCTAGCAATTGTTCCTGTTTATCTATATTTTTGTTTCATGAGCAATTTGACTTCTTGGAAAATTGACTCCAGAATTATTCTACTTGTGATACTTGACAATACATCTTGAACTGAATATGTATGTTTGCATTTTGTGGTAAATTGTTTTTGACTGAATTCTGGGGTCTTGGTTTGCAAGTAGTGGCAAGAGTACAAGAAATTTCCTCTGTTTCCTCTGGAAACTCATCAGTTTCCCAGTGTCTAGGCTGAGCAATTTTTTTTCTCTTGGAGTAGCCTCATTTTCAATTTCTTTTCTAGTTGCAGAAGCCCTTGTGAATAACTATATGCTCAACACAATTGGCATCCTTTCTGGTAAAATGGAAACAAAGAAAATCCTGCATTTTCCCAATGCACTTTATTGTAACCAGGGTAGGTAATTTCTCTCTCAAACTGGACTCAAATATTGCCATGATTTTAATGGCAGGAAATAGCTTAGGACTGGCCTTTCTGTGCTATGTTGCTTAGCCAGATACTTTATTTATATTAGCAGGTGTTGCCCATTTCCTCATCCTATTCATCCTCATAAATGTCAGACTTGCTAGTTCTCCTGAATTTGTTCTTCCAACAAATGCTTGTTTCATCAGATCTTTCTGAGGAAGCTTCCTGGACTTCTGTGAAATTTATTTGAGGGTTGTTGGTTGTTTTTTGCTGCATTTATGAGATACTGATCTAAAGGCTATATAAATTAGAGAAATGGATGGAGGGATGGATTGATGGATGAATAGATTTCCTGAGAATGGGTGCTTTTGATCTGACAGCAAATTGGTTGACTGTTTGGGCCTTCCTACTTTGTCTAGGATTGTCCAACAGGGTTGAGAGTTGGGCAGTCATGCCCTGCACACAGGAGAGCCATCCCTGTGTCATTCCCTCCAATTGCAAGGGACAGACTTGGCAGGGCCATCAGCCTCCTGGCCCAGGACCTTAAAGGAGCAATGACTTAAAGCAGCGATGCTAGAGATCTCCGATCCATTCACCAAGACGAGCCCTTTAGAAAGGGCCTCAGTCTGCCCCACCACAACCTCTGGCCGTTAAGTTGCCCCACCAGGCGCGCGGTTGCGAGCTTGTCGCCTTCCCCTCCCGGGACTCCCCTCGCTCTATCCGACTCCTTGTCTGTGTAGCCGGCGCCAGCCGCAGCTCAGCAACGCAATGCGACGGGAAGGCTCTGAAGACCAACGCCGGGGACCCTGTTCTGGAGGAGGCGAGGAAGGGGCGGCTGCCGCTGTAGCGGGGCAGCCGACGGACCCGGAAGTGGTTGCGCTACCGGGGGCGGCGGGAGCCAGCGGTGGGTGGGGGGAAGGAGAGGAAGGGGAGGGGGCGGTGGCCGGATCCACGAGCGGCCGCCAGAGAAGCGCAGTTGTTCGGCTTGGGATGCGCTCGGACAGCCGGCTGCTGTGCAGGAGACGCGGGAAATGGTGAGCGGCCGCGAGCGCCGCCTCCCCCCGGGGACCCGGCCTGCGGTGGCTTCCCTGCTGTTACTCCTGCTGCTCCGACGGGACGCGGCGGCTCAGAAAGGTAAGTGGGGGAGCCGGTGGTGGCGAGGGCAGGAAAAGCCTTCCCGCCATTGTGCCTTGACGCTCGCCTGGGAGCGCACCCAGGAGGAGCATCGCCCTCTCCACACGCCTCGGATGTCATTAATACGTGGGGAAGGGGGAAAGGGAGGGGAAAAGGTGGGGCAGAATAGTCCGGAGATGCTCCTCCCAGTAAGCCCAGTTCCGTGCATCTGCAGCGAGCTTCCTTCCATCCGGTCCTTAACTTCTGCAAACTTTTAACGCCGATCCCAGCCTCATATTTTGGAATGGTAAAGGAATGAATACCGGCTGTTTTCACCCGACACACTTGAACCCCAATTTCTGAGCTCGCACAACTCACTTTTAACCGACGATGCAATCTATGGTCAAATGTAATGGGTGTTTTGTAGTCCAGGGTACCGTTTCTCTCTGTTCGCCGAAAGCCCGTTTTCGCAACTTTTCGCGCTGAAGAAAAGTCTCATCCCAGGCAGCGCTCCGAGCTTCTTCGCTGATTAAGCTGAACGTGTGCCTGAAGCGAGTGCTTGCTTTTTCTCTCTTTTTCTTTTTAAAAAGAAGTCGTAAAAGAACTGAGTGTGTGTGCCAGGGAACCTCAAAGAAAATCTATAATTGTTGGTAAGACTACACTATCATCTCCAGAATAACCTCTCCTATTAACTTGTGGCAGCAAAAACGAATAAGACCTAGTGCTTTACAGACTACTAGTATAGCCCGGTTCAAAAGTCCTGGGAAAGGAGGCAGAATGGGGTACAGATAGATTCAGAACTGGTGATGATATAATGCCTGCCAATATGTTTCTCTGTTTTGCAAACTGCAGTCTAATGGATGTATAGGAATAATGAGGACATTTATTCTGGATGAGGAAGGAAAGGTGTTGTGTGTAATTGGAGGTTGATTATTTGGAACTGCTAGTGTTGGTGTATTGTTTAATCTGTTTTATTTTATATGTATTGCTGGACAGTACAAATTTTTGATTTGTATTGCTGGACTTTGTAAGCCACAGGGTCACTCTGATTCTATAAGTCTGTGATCATAGAAGTTTTACTAATGAGTAAGCATATAAATAAACATTAGATTTAGTTGAAATGTATTAAATTTTGAGAAACTGTGGGGCTTTCAAATTATACAATATTTTGGCAATAGTATCTGTCTGAGGAGCCTCCTTCTACAGCAGATTTCTCAAGTGAATGAACCTCACTCTCCATCCCTATTCTGTAATAATTCTGTAATAAACCTAATATACTAACATACAAACATATCTATTAGTAAGGCCAAAACAGGGCAGAGGCAGAGATACTGCTTGTAAAGACAAAAGAGAGGAAGAAAACAGACACACATAACTATATTATTTACATTTTTTTAAAAAAAATCCCTCTGTCTTTAAACAGTATAGATTTAAACACTGAAAAGTAAAAGATTTGAAAGGAAAGGATTACAGTATGTGAAATGATGGGATGGAATTAAAGAATCAAGATGGCTGATGTGGGTCTTCCGGGTTGTGTGGCCGTGTTCTGGAAGTTTTGTTTCCTAACGTTTCGCCAGCATCTGTGACCGGCATCTTCAGAGAGCAGGAGCACAGACAGGAGCAGTCCTCTCTGTGCCCAGGGTGATGTGACCCTTTTGTGGGTATTTATAGAGATCTGAAGGGGGGGGGATTGGGGATGTGTGTGGTAGGGGGGTTAGGAGGGTGTGGGGGGCGTGGGGGGGGTAAAGAATCAAGAGTTGGAAAAGCAAACTAAGAGAAGAATCATTCAAGAATAGGAGTGTGGATTCTAAAAGAAATGCTCTTACATACATAAGTAGCTCAAAACAAGGTGCCAGCAAATATATACCACTGTCCTTCTCTTCACTTCACCATCCCTAGCTTTGTCATTCATTTCAAAGGCTGCAATTGGGGCAACTGTTAGGTCACTTTGATTTGAGGAATGTGTTTTGATCTCTGAATACAAGACTCCTCCTTTCCCTTCTTTATGAAGTTGTTTTCTTAGGTAAGTGCCTAAACATCTTTTTTTCATTTTGGCATATGGCACTGCCCGCATACTAGACTCCCAAACTGCATATCAGAAGGGAGAGACTATAAAAGGTTTGGAATCAGGGACAGGGCCATTTAGAAACCGCAGTTGTACCTCAACTCAGTTAAAACATTCCTATTCTGTGCCATTTGGGCCTGGATTCATATCAGAGTACAGCTATTGCATATATTCAAAAGGTGTTCTTCATTTTTATTTAAATTATTTATAATGCAGGATTTGTTCTTTTGTTTCATTTTTAATGATGAAATATGTGATGGATTGTAAAATCAACAAATTCTGTTTTATTACATGTACTGCATGTACATGTAGCTGTTATAGCTATTTACCCATATAGAAGCCTATTGTGCAGTGGTAATTGTCAACATGCATAGTCATAATATTTTGTCTTGCATTATCTGTAAGGATAAATAATTTTGCAGAAATTCAGTTTTTCAGTTATGATCTGAAAATTAGGCCTGTATAGAACATTTGACTGTCTCTCTTGATTTCCTTCATTTTCTCAAATCTAGTCAAGCTAAGAGAATTATCAAAGGACGATATTAAGTACCTGAATGAGAGAGGCCTCATGCCAAAATCTATCCAAGTATGGTTTAATTACCCTAGTGGAAAACTGCTAATTACATCATCTCACAGATACCCCCTCATTTCAACAAAGGTTTTCCTTCAGAGTCAGATACAATAGCTTGCCATCAGCACTTTTATATGGGAACTACTGTAGTCAAACCTGCCCTTGTGGTGATGGTTCAATGGAATCCATTCTTCCTGTTCTGTTACACTGCTGTATAATGATATTTGAAGAAGACTCATGTTTCTTTGTTTTTATATGTCCCAGGTGTCTCTGAGGAATTTTTAAAAATTTTCTTCCATCAAATAAGAAAAGCCTTATTACACATAAAGTTTTGCATAGAAGCTACGAATGTGCACGGACAACTGACGTCTGGTCTAAGTGATTAGCATTTCTATATTTGGTCCATAAATCTTTGGTCATGTACAAATGAATGATCAGTTATAAGCTATTAATATTTTAGATTATTAAAAGCTATTGTATATAAACCGGAAGCAAACCCCACACTTACTCCCACTGATGATGTTATTTAATTGGGTAAAGAAATGTCTGCAAACAAACAAACAATCAAGCTTAGAGAGCACCAAGGACTCCACAGTTTAACCATGAGCTACATAAATTCTGTTTTATTGGATTATTAGATTTTACAGTACAATTTATTTCTATATTGTTAATATATTGCACTATAGACTCAATATCTAGTTTAAAATTTTACTTAGAATTTATGGTTCTTTTTTTTTTCTTATTTAATCTTAACTTTTGGTTTTTAGGCTTAGTGTTAAGAGAGTGCTATTGTATTCTACTGTATTCTACTGTACCTTACCCTACCCTACCCTACCCTACCCTACCCTACCCTACCCTACCCTATCATTATTCCAACACAAATGATGTGCCCAGAAGTCTGAGAGGACCATGTACAGTTAGACAGTTGGATACACTCCTCTCCAAAATATACATTTTGGATGTATGCTGTGGATCCAAAGGGGTGTTTCACTTGTGAATAAAAAATTTTGTTGGGTGACTTGAGTCACTAGATCTAATAAAGATACCAAACTTCATTAAGTCACAATTATATAAATTAATCATTTCCACAAAATTTAAGTTCATTAAAATACTTCAGTTGTGTGTAGTAGATTATGATTACCTCTTCTTGTTGAGTCAAACTTTTATGACTCACTGGATTCATTAAATCATTAAATCAGAGTATAACCTTCCTGCCTTTCCCAAACCTAAGAAGAAAGGGAACAATGAAATAAAGAAAGTGAAATATTTTTCTGCAGCAATAATTGCAGAAAACCTGATTACTGAAACCTTAGATTAAAAATTACTAGACCTATTTTTTTTATTAAAATCCAAAATATAATAACTTTTAAACCTGATATTTAAATCAGTCCAGTTAGGATATTTTATTGATATATTGCACTAAAAACTTTAAAGACTATGACTTTTTAATGCAAACATTCAGATTTAATTTGATATACTTTCTTGAGAAAAATAGAGCTATTGATTTAAATTTGGTTAATTCATAATTATTTGTAATCTGCTGGGACATTTAGCAAATGATCTGTATTTAAGGGACATAATACCTCAATCCTCTACAGTATTTACATTGGAGAAGATTCAGTGCAGGATGAGGCAGACAATCACAGAAGTTTCTGAATCTATTCTTCATCTTTAAGTGAGAAGGGGTTTGAAAAAATAAGTCTTCACATATTATTTAGTCAATATTAGCTTTGATTCTCTTGAAGCCCTCTCACTCACCAGCAATCCACACAGTGACTACAACAACAGCAATCACACCAACACTGGCAATCACAAAACCAACATATCCAAAAGAGGGACAGGCTCCACATTCATAAATTTTCAAACACACTCTCTTTCACCGAATCTGTGGAGGGATAAGAGTTCCATCAACTGCCCTTGCATTCCAGACACCCCTGGTCATCAACCACTGGCCTTGCAGGCGGCTGGGTGCAGCTGCAATTGATTTCTCGCTCAGCCCTGGTCCACAGAGGGGATATATAAGGGAACTAACACACACACACACCTTTCTTTCTTTTTTTCCTTGTTCCCGGGTGCAACCCTGGGTACAGTGGAAACTAGCCCTTGTCAACAAGACAATCCTTATCTACGGAAAAGGGCCGGTCCCACTGTGCAAGCCAGCAATGGCAAGGGACACCACACCTCGGCAAGCCTGCCGACCCTTATCTACGAGAAAGGTGGGGGGACCCTTAGTAGTCAACAAACTGACCCAGTAGAGGCAGTGTTGTAAACTATTAAATGTATATGTAAAATCATTGGATAAAAAACAAACAGGCCAAACCGGCGACCACACAAAGAAAAACAAAAAGCAAAACAGCTGGAAAGGAAACAGACACGTAAGCAAAGACGAGACAATCAGCAAGCAAGCATGTTTGCATAAAACAATTCCAAAACTCAAAGGCAATGATATTCAATTCCAAACTGTCACTTCTTACTTCCCCTTTTTTCCCCTCTCTCTCTTTTTTTTCTTTTTCTTACAAAATACACCTCAGGGCGTGACCCTGGACCTCAACTCTTCCTCCGGGGCTGATCAGACCCTTGATGCACTGGCACACCTCAGGGTCCCAGTCACGGAAGCACCAGACTGTTTTGCCTTCGGGGCACAGCAATTCCACTCCTTATAAACTAAACTACCTGTTTAAAATTCCATAAAAACACAAAATTTTCCAAAGGGATTTCCCAGGAAGGGAGTTCCCTCTTACCTTAGAGCTTCAAGCCTTAGAACTTTAAGCGACAGTGTGGGTGAACACAGGAAAGGAGCAGCTGATAGCCTGCCTTCCAGGCCTCTTTCAGCATGTCCCTTCCTGGCCAATGCATCAAAACTGTCAGGGGAAAAACCTCGTTAAATACAGGAGAAAGACACACCAGAACATAAATCACTTCAAATTTCTAAAAGCTTTATTAAATGTTAGCTCAATAAGCAAGTAAAATTCAACCAATAGCATACAAGGTACTTACTTAGATTCACATTGCAATGAGGACCAGCACGAGCAAGCGGTCAGGTAAGACAGCTTGGCCGAGTGGCCCCGACCCCCTTGTTGCAATCCTTTTTATCCTCAAAAACCACAAACATGACTCCCAGGATTTGCAACTGAATCATAACATCCTTGGTGCTAATTTTACCACACTTCCCTGTTCCATTGTTCCTGTCACACTCCTTCTATCAGCACTCTATTTTCCGGCTTCCTGTCCATGACTGAAAACTTTAGTCCACATAGCAATTTTATTTATTGCTCTGTAATTTTATTTATTTATTTTATTTATTGCTCTTTTCCCCCTCACACTAGTTTCCAATCAGAATCATTAAAAAAAAAAAATAGATGTGGCTTGACCAATCAAACTATCCTTCAAGATACCCAATAGCATTCCTTGTATTTGGATATTTTAGGCTCCACGCCAGTTGATGTGGCAGATAAATACTTCGATAAAATCAGGTTAGGCTTATCCACATTTGGCACTTAGACTGAACTGGTATTAATGTTGTATCACCTGATCTTCAGATACTAAGCACTCTGGGGTAGTGGCTGTATTGTTCAGATAACTTCTGTGTTGTGATTTGCAGTGTTGGAGCTCTGGAGGACTTGGGTAAGACTGTTTTCCTGTTTGCAGGAGCTCTTGCCTCATTCTGCCTCCCTTAACTTAAACTTTAGTAGAGTTCACAGGCCATTTCCGGATAGTTTCTAGTCAAGTTTTACAGCAGTTCTGAAACTCACTATTAAAAGAGAGTAGAGTAGAATAGAATAGAATAGAATAGAATAGAATAGAATAGAATAGAATAGAATAGAATAGAATAGAAATGCACTCTCTTAACACTAAGCCTAAAAACTAAAACTAAAAGTTAAGATTAAATAAGAGAAAAAAAGGGCTGAAGTTAGCCATTACTCTTCCTCCCTACTTCCCCAAATACATGGAGGCTCTACACTGCAGCTTCCAACATGGATACAGCTGTTGGCAAAAACACTTGGCTGCAAACCTGTAGTGTCATGCTATCATCAGCTTTCAGTGGGTATTTGTAGGCAGGAAGACTGATGCTTTGATGGTCAGGTAACCTTTCCGTCATGCTAACAGCTCAGACATTGTTTGTTTTTGGTAAAATGGCCAAGCACATTCCAATGTTTTTTTTTATTAAAAGCATAGGATGGGGGAGTGGTGAAGCAATTTATGTCTTCACATTTCTGTGAAAGGTAGTGAGGGGATTTTTGTTACTCCAGGAGTTGGTCTAGCATAGGGTGCAGGCACTGACTATGGTTTGCACTCTACTGATTGACTCCAGTGAGCCCTGTTCATGTTACAAAGACTGGGATCTGGCTTAAAATTTTTCCAAAGATTGGGAGTGGAAGTGGTGCCAGGCAGAAGTGAACTCAGTTTCTGAACTGTCATCAGTGATGGATGAAATTCTTTCAGGAGAAAGGTGGATTAAGAGTACGTTTTGTGCCTTTTGTATGCACAAACCGAACTGAGTATAAACATACTTAACTGCCATTCTTCTTTATATCTTCCAATATACTGTATACAAATATATTTAGGTTACTTCCAAAACATATTAACACTTAAACGAATTAGTGATTCATTTAGTAGCTAGGTCAGGCTCTCTAAATTTCAAAAGCAAAACTAAATTTGATAATTCTGAGGTAAAATATATTTTACTATGGAAGGACATACTGAGGTACTTAGTATTAAAAATATTAACTAGCATGCTTATATTACATCTGTCATTGTGTGTGTGTGGGGGGGAGAGAGAGTTAATAATACAATTATTTTTGTGAAATATATTGATTATTTCTGTATTTCAAATTTTTAATACTCACATAAAAGGTGTGTTTTTTTCCCTCCTCCTCCCCATTTTTCAGGTTAAAAAAACAGATCCTTTTTGTCTTAAGAAAAAATAATGGAACATTAGAATGATAACATCAAAAGAAATGAGCAAGGGTAAAGCTTTAGGAAGGGCTTATTTCAATGTTCACTGAACATCTTATTATTCTCAACTGATATATTTGTCTACTTGTAGTCTGATTCATAATCTTCCCTGAGGTAGGTTGCAAGAGTGGGCAGATTAACAGTGCACTGAGTGTGTTAGGGCAATAAAGCTGCCAAGCAATACCACCTCCTGACTTCAGATCTATTTTTCCTTCTCAAGGTCTTGGTTAGTTTTATAGACAAATACATTATTCTGTTGGATATTGAATCTTTCCTCTCTGTTCTAAATCTTCAATAGTATGTAATACAATATGTAGGGTATCATGTAAAGTAAGGGTAGAAACTTTTGGCAATCTTTTTTTTTCTGAACTGTAACTCCTATTATCCCTTACCGCTGCTTGTACTGGCTGAAGATGGTGGAACTTAGTGAACGAAGCAGGAGAGGCCCACAATTGATTTATGTATGTTGAATTGATATGGACGGTATGTATATCCCACTATGCCTTATAGGGATATATATGAAATTTCCAGAGCTTTAACTAGCATTGCCAGAAAATGATATTGTGTGACAAAGTGAGTTTATACTGAAAAGATCAGTAAGAGCAAAGTCTGTCATTATACACTCAGACATTATGTAGATCTTATGCAAAACTGTTCAAATTAAAATGTTTTGCTTGAAATTGAGGTACTATTAGAATTATGTATCCTTTTTATTCAAATATGTTTGCAAATAATGTTTTAAAGTCTGTGGGATGAATGAAGGATGTCTGTGTTGTTCCCTCATCTGTTTTGCATTAACAGTAAAATTCTTTACGAAGTGTTGCTATCTCAGACTTAGTAAAACAATATATGTATTCCTTTTTCAGAAAATTAAAATATTTTTAAAAACGTTGAATAGGTTTTTGATGAAAATAAAATCAGTGCTATGTTAGACTATGGTATTTTATACATTCTTTGGGAATGAGAGTTTAAAATTCCCCCTGGTGTGAAATTGACATATGGTTCTTCTCAGTGGCAGAGGCACAACCTACTTATTCACATCAGTCCCAGTACTATTTATCTTTTCCATAGCTACTTGTTCAGATTCCTTACAGTGATGCACATTTTGTTATGAGGAACTGGATTATAACAGGAGGTTAAGAAGAACTGTTCATGGATATGGAACCATATTTTCCTCACTGTGATTTTCTATTCAACACATGGACAGTTCAGATATAAAAGGGATTCTAAAATTGTGAAGGACATTTTAGAGATTGCAGTTACCCCTTTCTCAATTCCTTCTTTTTCTCCAGACATATTACTAGGTATACAGTATAACCATTAACTATCCCATTATTGTAATAGAGATAGCTGAAAGCCATTGTTGTTCAAGGCATGCTTAAGAGAGGTTGGTGTAAAGTTAAAGACTCTAAGGGATTCCAATTTTTACTAAAAGAGCCTTCTGTAAACCTGCCCTCAAAAGTTGGGCTGTGATCATAAAAGTTGCTATAATATTAATTTTACTTTAATTAGTATGCAAATATAAAATCTGTCAGAGGAACTATCTCATTGTAGATTTCACATTATTAAAAAAATATTCAGGATTAGGTTTAGGATATGCAACTAGATCCATAAAGGTCATAAATAAATCCACAATTATGAAATATTGATATAACATATTTACAAACTATAATAAGTATAGTTTGCAGCTAATCGTTGAAGTGCAGATATACATTCTTCTGTTCATGAGAAAGTAACCTTACAGATGAATTTTTGTTTTGTAGGTGATGGATGTGGATATACTGTCTTAGGTCCTGAAAGTGGAACATTTACATCGATTAATTATCCACATGCCTATCCCAATAGCACAGTGTGTGAATGGGAAATTCGAGTAAAGCCTGAGCAGAGAGTTCAGCTCAAATTTGGGGATTTTGATATTGATGATTCAGATTCTTGTCATTTTAATTATGTGAGGGTTTATAATGGAATTGGACCCACAAGAACAGAGATAGGTAAGGACATATTTTCTCTCTAGTATCAATATATATTTTTTATATATAATTTAAGAGTAGAAAAATATTTCGTATGATTTATCTGTTTAGTTTAAAAAATACACACTCTAATTATTTGCTTGGTCGTTTTTCTCTTTGCCCAATTTCTGTGAATAATTTGGTTATAAGCAAAGCAAAACGTTATCTTTGGGGGCCTATATCATTGCCTTTGTCTGGACGGAAAACATTAATGCAATCAATAGGAGCTTTAAATACTTAATAACACAAAGAATGAACAGGTTTTGAACAGCCCCATACTTAAGGATAAGCTTATTGTAACATTTCTTAGTTACATTGCCTTTTTTCCTAATCATCCTTGTACAAATGCATGTTTAACATCTTTATATTTGTTCTGAACATTACATATTACCTTCAGTTTATTTCCTTTTTGCTTGTTTTATTTTATTTTATTTTATTTTCATTTATACATTCTGTACTTTTAATAGTTGTATTGATGGTTTAGTTCAATAAAAAATCATTTAAAAAGACGTATGTATTGAATGGAGCACTATTTTGATTCATCACATAGTATAAAGTATCTGTCATAAAAATACTTTTTAGCAAGCTTATGACTCTTCAGTGTTATATGAGAAGAGATTTTCTCTAAGGCAAAAGGCAAACTTGAGCTCTTTAAATGGCAAAAATCTTTCAACCCTGATTTACAAGTTGAGTTCCTTGGCCTAAATAATTCTCTGTTTATGTCTCAGCTTATTTTACCTAGTATGACTAAGTAAGAGATTGAGTAGTATTTATATTGCTTTGCTAAAAATGAGTTTTTAGTCTTTTCAACTCAGTGGAATGTTGGAAAAATTATATAAGATAGCATAGGATTTATCCATCTGCATGTCCATCAATATGATAACTGTCCCATAACTGAATAGAATGAGACTAGATTTGGCAGATGGGGAGAAACCTAAGCAAAAAAGTGATCAAGTGTGAAAATCAGCCAGATCAGATGGTGGATGTAAAAAAGAAAAAAGAAACTGGAAACAAACTTCCACACTACATCTGTGTGGGAGAGGCAGATGGGCACCATCTTGGAAAGTTGGCAAATGTTACATTCTAACTATCTTCCATCCTGGTCACATGACCCAGTGGACATACAAATATATGACTACTACTAATTAAATGAGTTAGGAAGAATTTCAGAAGCCATATTTTACATGCTTTTGTTATGTTGTTTAGAAATATAAGGTCACATTTAAATTGGCAGCACTTGTTTTTTGAAGAAGTTTTGAAATAAAATTCATTGGTAGTAACTTGCTAGATTGGCAGATGGTGTACATCTTTAGCATATATTATGATTTAAGAATTTCAGGAGAGTCAAAAGTAGAACTGATTCTTGAAGATAACTCTGAATCTTCAGGAGAACTCTACTGACACTGGAAGTATTTTGTTTCATTTCCTGTTATAGGAAGTTTGACTATGACACATTCTTTGGAATAAATTCATAGTATCCTCATTACTTAATGATACCAAAATATTTACATTTAGGAAAATCAGTCTATTTCTCTCCCTATCTTGGAAAGTGTTCCCAGGGTAGGAGATCAGTTCTTGGAAAGACAAAACAATTCATTTGTAAAGTTTTTGAGTCATAATTGGTTTGATACTGGGTAAAAATTCAAGAGGTTTAGAAATGTTGATGAAACTACACATCTCTAGGTATTTGGTACCTCTGAATTTCTAAGATACTCTGAAAAATCTGTCTTGAGAGGAAAGGGAAATATCCTGTTCATTTTGTATTTCATTATTGTTAAACTTGTGCAGCAGATATATTAAGTATGTAGTAAACACATAGATCTAATAAATGGTCAGAGGTTCTCTACTAAATTTACTTATGTGCTAAATTTATATATTTTATCTACTTCAGGGAAATACTGTGGTTTGGGCCTTCAGGTGGACAAATTAAATGAATCAAAGAGTAATGAAATTACAGTACAATTCATGAGTGACATTCATTTTTATGGACATGGGTTTCTTGCTTCGTATTCAACAACCGACAAACCAGGTATATTTTAGGATCTAATTTAGCAATACTTTAGCAGACCACACATCTATTTCTGTGTTATAAATATATAATCTTGCCACAGCTAATTGATTCCTGTTTCCCTGTTACCCAGATTCTGGTAAATAATGTATAATGAATTAAGCAAAGATATTTACAAAATCACATCTAGACAAGAGGATTTAAAGATAAGTTTAAAATACACAAAAAGATATGACTAGAATAAATTAATTCAAAGTGATTAAAACAATTGTCCTATTTTGTAGCAATGATGCACATTCCTGGACGAATAGTCCTAGAGTCCCTGGCTTAAGGTACAAAGCGTTTTTATTACAGCAGGGATGGGGAAACACATTTTTTTGAGGGTTAAGATTGAAGGTGGCATTCCTTAAGGATAATCTGCAGGCCACAGTGGGAAATAGCATATTTTTCTGCTCTTCAGTTAGCTTTTCCTATTTTTCTCCTTTTTTCTAGCTGCAGACAAATAATTATTGCCTGAGGTCTGAACTAACCTGCAACATTTTTTGAGATTAAGCTAAGAACTGACGGTAGCCCACCCCTGCTCTTGAACTACCCCAATAATATCATAGCTCTCAGCATTTTCTCATTGACTTATTGGTTAACAGTTGCCTTTAGTTTTCATATCTAAAGCTCCATATCTAAACAGCCAAATGGCTGAAGTTCACTTCAGCTACTGGTGAACCACAGTGACCAGTTAAGAAAGATGCTTCATGACATCATGATATAAGCTCTGCCATTTGTTATGTGTGCTAACATGAAACCTGAACCTGAAAGCTTTCATGGATAGGAATAGTTATTTGGAGTTTCCACTGAATTAGGGAGCTGGCAATTATTACAGATTCCTCTCAACCTGGCATATCAACTACTCTTGGCATCTCCTTAATTTGACTGATGTTTGGGTGAGATATAACTCAGCTTATCCTATGTGCTACATCTTCAGCTCCCCTTTTTGGCTTTTTTGCTGATACATCTCTTGGTTCTGTTAGCAGATCTGTATTGGAATCTACCAAGAGAGAGTGATTTCAGCTGATAGAAATAACCTGTGTCTAATTCCTAATCCATCCCATGTAGCACATTATAACTAAGAATGAATGGCAGTACTTCACCAAGGACACAGTTTATTCAGTTGTAAGCAAAAATTAGTAGGATGCATGAAAATGATTAATGATTCAGTAGTTTTCAACGTAGGGTCTTAAAACATTTCATTCTTTTAAAAGATTTGGTTTTGTTCATAATGTTTCTTTTACTATAATTTTTCCTAGATTTAATAACATGTTTAGATACTGCAAGTCACTTTTCTGAGCCAGAATTCAGGTAAATTTGGTTTTTTCCATATTTTGACAATAAATTAAGATCAGATCACTTGTGAACTACCCACTTTTTCTCCTGTTTGAACTACAAGATTTCATAGGGAGAAAAAGCAGTTAATGCTCATGTGTGAACAAACTTTTGACTACTGTTCTATGATATACAGTTGTCTGAAAATAATTTTATTGAATGCAGTGTGACATTTCTGTGCATATGTTGTTGATGTATTTAGCATGAATTGTTCCATGCTATTTCCCACTAATAAATAATATTTGTTTCAGAAGTAGTACTTCAGAAAAGCAAGTCTGTTATTGTTAAAGTCAAGATTTATTCTTATGGTTCATCATGATTTTAAAAAATCAAAAATTCATAGCTAAACTCTGAAATTTAAACATAGTTTTTGGCTGCAGTCCTATATCCACTAACCTGAAAGTAAACCAACTCTTGATTTTCTTCAGAATAAACTTTCATAGGATTGCACTGTTAACCCATTAACTGCTCTTAGTGCTTTTAAAGTAGAAAGTGAGGGCTATACTGCCATTTTTAATGTAATATAGCACAGCTCTTAAATCATAGCAATACATTTGCAGTGGTTTTCAGGCATTAGTTTATAAACTCTAATTCTTTGCAATATTCAGAATGAATGTTAGTATTAATTAGTTTTACAAGACATAATTCCCCCCAGAAATAAATATTTAACTTTTATTAATTGCTTTATTTCATTTACAGTATATAATCTTTATTTAGCTCTTCATTCATGTATCATTAAATAATAAGGTTTATTCCATTGTTGTGTTCAAAATATTTTCAGACCAATTATTTGCCAAGGCATGGCATTTTCTATAGCTTATTATTGTATATTTTTCAGCAACATATGTCTTCCTCCTTGAAAATGTACTTAAATCACCAGACTTGATTTGTTTGAATCGCTAAACTTGCTTAATCAAGTTTATTGAAAGTTAAACATTTTAGCATATGATACACTGATTATGCATTATAAAAGTACCTGCCTTTTTTTCCCCTAGCAAATATTGTCCAGCTGGGTGTGTGCTTCCTTTTGCTGAAATATATGGGACTATTCCTCATGGCTACAGAGATGTAAGTAATAGCCATTGTGATTTTCAGATTATTTATTTATTTAGTCAATTTATATAGCCATCCATCTCACCATAGTGCCTCTAGGTGGCTAACAACATTTAAAATCAAAATACAAACCACATAAAACATCAGTGCATATAATAGCAGTCAAGATAAACCAGTTTGCCACAAGTCATCAACTTCACAGGTTCCAACTAACAGCCTGAACACCATGCCCAGCAACACGTCCAGGTTTGCAAGAGTTTGCAAAAAGCCAGCAGAGTTGGGGCCACTCTAATTTGGGGGAATGGTATTCCAAAGGCAGGCACTGTGAAAGAAAAGGCATACTTTCTGGGTCGAGAAAGATGACATTCTATAACCAATGGGACCCTCAATATGCCTGTCCTGCCAGACCCAATGGGACAGGGTGAGACAGTTGAGGAAAGGTAGTCCCACAAATAAAGGCCCAAGCATTCATGTGTTTACATTTGGAGATGCAGTGGATTTTGCAGTGACACATTTGCTTTATATATTTCAACTCTAATTAGTCTTGTATCAGCACTTAATTAGATTTAAATATTGAATTTTACATAGGCTTAAAAGTTTGTGAACCCTTTTGAATTTTCAATATTTCTGCAAAATATGACCTAAAGTGTGATCTGTTTCCACACAAGTCCTAAAACTAGATAAAGAGAACCCAATTAAACAAATGAGTAAAAAATAATATACTTGTTGATTTATTTATTGAGGAAAATGATCCAAAGCTACATATTTGTGTGTGCAAAAGTATATGAACCTTTGCTTTCAGTAACTGGTGTGCCCCCCTTGGGCAGCAATACAGTAACTACAACTAAACATTTCTGATATCTGTTGATCAGTTCTGCACATCAGCTTGGAGGAATTTTAGTCCATTCCTCCTTTCAGAGCAGCTTCCAACTCAGGAATGCTGGTTTCCTCACGTGAACTGCCTGCTTCAGGTCCTTCCACAACATTTCTATAGCAATAAGGTCAGGACTTGACTTGGCCATCCCAAAGCATTAAATTCTTCTACTTTAACCATTCATACAACTTATGTGTTTTGGGTCATTGTCTTGCTGCATGACCCATTTTCTCTTGAGCTTCAGTTCATGGACAGATACTCCGACATTTTCCTGTAGAATTTGCTGGTACAATTCAGAATTTGTAGTTCCATCAATGATGACAAGCCATCCTGGTCCAGAGGCAGCAAAGCAGGCCCGAACCATGATACTGCCAGCACCACGTTTCACAGATGGGATAAGGTTCTTATGCTAGAACGCAGTGTTTGCCTTTTGCCAAACATAATGGTTTTCATTCAAGCCAAAAAGTTCCATTTTGGTCTTATCCGTCCACAGAATATTCTTCCAATAGTCTTTTGGCTTATCCATGTGGTCTTTCGCAAACTGTAGACAGGTAGTCATGTTCTTTTTGGAGAGTAGTGGCTTTCTCCTTGCAACCCTGCGATGCACACCATTCTTGTTCAATGTTCTCCTGATGGTGGTTTCATGAACACTGACATTTGCCAATGCAAGAGAGACCTTTAGTTCCTTAGACGTTACCCTGGGATTCTTTGAGACCTCCTGGACTATTACACCCCTTGCTTTTGGTGTAATCTTGGTTGATTGATTACTCCTGGGGAGGATAACGATAGTGTTGAATTGTCTCCATTTATACATGATCTGCCTGACAGTGGACTGGTGGAGTCCACTTTGGAAATAATTTCATAACCTTTTCTAGCCTGGTGAGTATCAACAACTGTTTTTTGGAGGTCCTCAGAAGTTTCCCTTGTTTGAGACATGACACACTTTCACATATCTGTGTTGTGAAGATCAGACTTTGATAGTGAATACCCAGAATTCTGTTCTTTAAATAAGACAGGACCTCCCACACTCACACCTGATAATCATTGTATTGATTGAAACACTTGACTCTAATTTCCCCTTCAAAGATAATCTTAGAAGTTTACATACTTTTGCCACACACAAATATGTAGCTGTGAAACATTTTCCTCAATAAATAAATGAACAGTATAATGTTTTTGACTCATTTGTTTAATTGGGTTCTCTTTATCTAGTTTTAAGACGTGTGGAGAACAGATCAGGTTTTAGTCATATTTATGCATAAATATTGAAAATGCAGATGGGTTCACAAACTTTTAAGCACTACTATATGCTTAGAGTAGCCTTCCCCAATTTCATCCACAGATGTTGGACATATAATTCCATTATTTTCATAATTCTCAACCAGACTACCAAAAGCCTGCCAAATGAAGGCAGTGAGAATTGTAGCACTAGTCATGAGAAACATTCTAGATCCTGGAAAGCTCACTTTAAGTTTTGTAAAAAGAGGCTAAATGAATAAAAAAAATATATTAGTAATACTTTTACCAAAAAAGGTTGAAATACTGTGAATTATTGAATTCAAATCCATCTTCTTTCCAAAGTCATCTTCCCTTTGCATGGCTGGCGTACATGCAGGAGTGGTATCTAATGTTCTTGGAGGTCAAATCAATGTTGTAATCAGCAAAGGTATTCCATACTATGAAAGCTCTCTGGCTAACAACGTTACATCAAAAGTGTAAGTATATGTTCTCTTTTTAGTTATTGCATTTCAAAATTGTTAGAATTTGACATGCAGATAAATCTAAGCTCTGAAACATTAAGCCTGCGCCAGTATTGCAAATATCTTTACAAATTACTGTAAAGTACAGAGTAGATATTAAATACAAGGTTTCATTGAAAGTTGTAAAACTTTTCAAACATGTTTGAATAGTATCAGAATATGTTTTCATGAAATTGCTGCTGTTGCTTAATTGCTTATGGCTAACTTTTGTCTAAAATGTTGACTAGTAAATACTTTTTAAAACAGTGAGTTATGAAGCATTTTAACATCCTTTATGTAATCCAGGAGAGTATTTTTAAGAAATAGACATGAGATATGGTGGAAGTTCAGCATGTTTCAGAGAACTGAAGGATCTATTAGGCATATTTTTCATCATTGATTGCAAAGACTTTACACCTTTTTTAGCTTTCATATGTTATTAATTATTGCCCAGTATCTTGACGTCAAGAAAGCACGCAAGCAAAATAGTAGTTTTTCACTGAGAAGCTTGCAAAACTGTAGGTCTCAATGGGAAGTGGAGCTAACCTGCATACCAACATTTTTTTAAAAGTAGCAGAGACATTATCTAGAAGTCTGGTTTTCCTTCTATTATTTTGAATGTGAAGACTTTTAGTGTGTGGATCTCATTTCAGAAATAGTCTAATAATCTGCTAAAGAATAATGCAAAGTGGTACATTGCAAAATGGTGTATCATTGAGTAATATTCTAGTAAAATACATAGACAGAAATTAACGGAAAACTTTTAATAAGTTGGTAGTAAAATATAGATTTGTGATTTTTTTGTTTTGTTTTGTTTTACACAGAGGCCCTCTGTCTTCAGGTCTCTTCACTTTTAAAACCAGTGGTAAGCCATCATGCCTTTTGATGTTTAATGAGATCTAGACTTTATTCAGCTCTGTATCTCTCCTTCATTTTGAATTTTCCCCTAGGCCTTTCATTGTCATTTCAAACTTGGGACAAAAAGGAGATTGTCTGTTTCCTGTCATTGTAGGAGTTACTGATTTCCTATACACTTTGCCTTGTGATTACATGAAATTGTTAATTTTTGTTTCTAATATTTGTTACGAACAAAAACTGGCATAAAATCCATCCTCCCTTTAACGTAATTATGAAATGTCCATTTCCATAGACACACATTTTCCATGAAAGAACATAATGTCTTATTAATTGTATTTAAATGTGTATATTTCTTTTGCCCTATGTTGAGTACTCAAGTGTGGACACAACACAATTGCCAAATTCCTCTAATCTGATGATTTTTCTTTTTGTTTCTCTCTATGTTTAGGTTGTTATGGGACACTTGGAATGGAGTCTGGAGTAATTGCTGATTCACAAATTAATGCATCCTCATTTTTAGAATGGCCTGAGCAACTGGGTCAACCAAGCACTTGGAACCCAGAAAGAGCCAGGTTGAAAAGGCCTGGACATTCTTGGGCAGCTTTTACTAATGATGAATATCAGTGGTTACAAATAGATCTAAACAAAGAACAACGAATAACAGGTAAGTACATATGAAATATTTATTTTAATGGAAGACAAAATATATGTATTGAATTAAAAATTGGAATTTAATTTCTGACAAAGTAGAAGAGAATGCCAGATTACAGTATTTATTTAAAAGATTTGATATAGCTGCCCATATTGTCAAATCAAATCTAATATCTTTATTATGGCCCTTGACCAGCCTTTACAATAGGAAAAGAGAAAGAGTTTGGTACAGCAGTTAATTATCATGGAAAAAAAATAATAAAACAATAAAACAACATATCTAATTAAAAGTTTTGTGCAGTTGTATGACTTGATGAAAATATTTGGCCACCTGGTATGTGAGTATATAGTTAGCGTCCCTTAAAAAGTAATAAACATAAAATCTATCAGTATGACCCTCAAATTTAGAGATGTTTGGGGAGATCAAAGCATGTCTTGGGGCATCATAAAAAGGACACCATATGAGGACATGGGCAAGAGTTTCTACCTCCCTGGATCCACAAGGGCAAAGTCTCTGTAAATAAGGAGTCCCATGAAATCTTCCCACCAGCAGTTTGAAGGGGGGGCATCAAAGTGAGCTCTAGAAAAGTCCCATCTATATTTGCTTACAGTTAGATTGTATAGATGTCCTCATTCTTTCTTTTACTATTGATTTGGCTTTCTCAAGGGTTAATTGGCCTAAATATTCAGGAGAGAGCCCAAGACTGCAAAGTTCTTCTATACAGGTATGGTGCCAATGAGATTAGTAGCTGTCTGACAACAGCAGAGGCATCAGGCCTGTAGGGTCAAACATGATTCTGAGTCCTGAGATTAGAATCCTGGTCCAGTCCTGGGCCTTAATATTGCCATGTTAGCTTCAAGCCTCAAGACTGCATTGGGGGTACATTTTGGGATATTGAACAAAGTCCTAAGGATTGAAAGGTTTCATAAGCCCTTAGATTTGTATATGGACCACATTGTATCCCATATAATAGTTGGGCAACTGTTTTAGCCATGAACAGTTTGATTCCTGCTGGAATGTAATTTGCCCCCTATTGCCTATAAAATTTAGTTATTGCTAGTGTGCTCTTTTGGGCAGTAGAAGTGGCATCATTTACCTGGGCTGTTAATTTCCTAGAGGCCTGAAATACTATGCCCAAGTATTTAAAATATTTGACTTGCTATAATTCATGGAAATCAATTGTTCACTTGTGCCTTCATCTTCTGTTGGAAAAAACTAAACTTTAGATTTATCATAGGTGATTACTAATTGTTCCTCATTACAGTAGGATGCCAGAGTTCTTAGTGCCCGCTTCATGCCTATAGAAGACAAGGGGAGAAGAACTGCATCGTCAGCATAGAGTAGAATTGGGAGATGTCTATCAGCTAATTTAGGCGCATGGACATCAACTTTCTGAAGAGAGTTGATATATATATGTTAAAAAGCAATGGTGCTAAAATACATTCTTGTTTCACCCCCTTGACATTCTGGATAAAGTCAGAAAGGTCACCTCCCTGGTTACATCTTACTCTAAGGCCAGTTTTATGGTATAGCTTATGAATTAGGAGCAAGAGTCTTTTGTCTATAGGGGATCTGCTCACAATGTCCCAGAGTCTAACCCTTGAGATATTATCAACAGCTGCTTTGAAATCAGTGAAGGCTGCATATAGATTCAAGTCAGTGGTTTGTATATTTGTCTGCCAGATGTTGAAGCACTAGGCAGTGGTCTGTAGTGGATCATCCTGGTTTAAACCCTGCTTGCTCAGCGTCAATTATTCCCTCATCTAGTACCCAGGTTTGGAGTTTGGTGAATAGGTACCTGGCATATAGCTTGCTAATAATGTTCAATAAACTGATTGGCCTATAATTAGCTGGGACATTCCTATCACCCTTTTTAAGTCCTCTGAAATCTTAGCTGTGTGGTTAATGTATGAAAAGAAAGAGGCCAATACCGGGGCCCACCAATTTGAATTGGATTTAATTAGCTCAGGGGGGATATGGTCATTCCTGGGGGCTTTACCACACTTAAGCTGGTTAATGAGATTTTTAACTTCCTTGCATGTGACTGGGGCCACTGTGGTAGTGAGGATAAAGGTACATCCATCACATAGGTGTTAGCATGTAGATCGCAATAAAGGGCTTGGAAGTGATGTACCTAGGTACTTGAGGGGATGCTTCAATGCAATTGTATAATGCCATTATGGGAACAATTTGTTATACAGGTAATCCTTGACTTACGATGTCAGCCTCTCAAGTAGACCAGAGAGGAAACACGACAACTAATTCTACTTTGTTGTAAGGCTACATTAACAGAATCTTGGAAGTCTGAAAGTACAAATTTCCCACCGTCTATTTTTACTGCCTGAAAGTTAGGGCAGATCCTTTTCCAAGGAGAGTAGGGGCCTGCCAGATCTCTGGGGGAAGGGTGTTCCACAAGGCAGAGGCTGCTATGGAGAAGGTGCACTTCCTAAATCCTGCTAGATAACATTTAAGAGAGGGGACCCTGTCTGACCTGGTGGGATGGACAGATAACCTCAGGGATAGGTAGTCCTGCAAGTAAGCTGATACCATGCCATTTAGGGCTTTAAAGGTGATACCAGCACTTTGAATTGCATTCAGAAACTGGAAGGCAGTGCAGCTTGTACAGCAGCAGTTTAACGTGGGCAGACCATGGAGCACCCAGAACTATGTGCATCACTGCATTCTGTACCAGTTGTAATTTCTGGATGGTCTTCAAGGGCAGCCACATGTAGAACAAATTACAGTAATCCAACTGGGAAGTGACCAAGGCATGAATGAGTATGAGCAAGGTCCAGGAATAGGCCAGATTGGTGCATAAGATGCATCTGTGCAAAGGTGCCCCCAGTCATAGCTGCCACCTGCTCCAGGAGGACCCCAAGTTGTGCACCAGCTCTGTCCAGGGAAGTACTGCCCTGGCAAGAGTCAAAGATGATATATCTCTAGACCCAGAAGGACCAAAAACCCAAAGCCACTTCATCTTGCTAAGGTTGAGTCAAAGCAGTCCCTCCCCAGCCTGCTGGCACATGGCCAACACAGGTTGGAGATTTATAGCTAAGTATAATCAGGATATTAATCATACCACATCCCATGCTTCTAAATGACATATGCCAGCAGTCTTATGTAAATATTAAAGAGGAAGGGTGAAAGACTTGAGCCTTGAGGCACACCACATTGCAGGAACTGATCTATTCCCCTCTCAACACTGACTGGAACCAGCTATAGAAGAACCACCATAAAACAATGCCACCCCCCACTCCCAGATCTGGTCCAGAAGGATACCATGGTTGATGGTATCAAAAGCCACTGAGAGGTTCAGGAGTGCCAGGACAGATGGAATACACCCATCCCGAATCTTCCACGGTCATCCAGTGCTATAACTCAGCCAGAACCCTATCTGAAAAGGGCCCAGATAATTAGTTTCATCTAGGACCCTCTGAAGCTGAGTATCTACCACCCTTTCAACAACCTTCCCTAAAGGGAGGTTGGAGATCAGATTAAAGTTATTTAACATGGTAGGGTCCAAGGATGGTCTCTTGAGTGGGATGTACCACCCCTCTTTCAAGGCAGGTGGCATCAGTCCCTCCCTCAGGGAGGCATTAATCACCACTTGAACCCAACTATTTGCCACCTCCTGGGAAGCCTTAGGGCCAAAGCACAGGTGGCAGAGTTCACAGCCCCAAAGACCTTGTCCTCTTCCTTGGGAGCAACCGGCTCAAACTCTTCCCAGATAACCAAGCTCAGCCCTGTCCTGGTCTCTTCCAAAGGATCTGCCCAGCCAGTGCCCAGCTATATAGTTGGTAGATAATGAATTAGGGAATAAATCAAAAGAGATGACCCTGCTTATTCAGGTAACAGGATATTCAAGAAGTAGTTTAGCTTAAGATCAGGCTACCCTAGGTTTTTGGATAGACTGGTACTGGATGCCATGGCTTTCCAGGCCAATTTGTGGCTCCCATAGAACCTGAGAGTATCCTGGAAAAATTTAGCACCACTGGCAGCAACTTTTTGTAGTGCAGCTTTTCTTGGTTATGGTCCAAACAGCCATTTCTAAACTCAGTCAAGGCCAACTCACTATAGACAGAGCCAAGTAAAAGCTTGAAAAACCCAAAATGCAGAATGAATCTCAATCTCAATCTCTCTCTCTCTCTTGCAAATTCTACTTTAACTAACTTATTTCTTTTCTTTCAATGTTCCCATCTTCACAAAAAAGTCATAAAACACAGGTAGTCCCCAGGTTAAGAATGCCCAGTTTACGGACAACCTATAGTTAAGAGTGGAGCCTATTGTATCAAAATTTGAGTTAAATACATAATGATTCAAGTTAAATATACAATGGTTTGAGTTAATTACACAATACTAGTTATACAGTATTATGCAATAATACTGTTCCAGCTTACATACAAATTCAACTTAAGGACAGACCTTGGGAATGGAACTTGTTCTTAAACTGGGGACCACCTGTATGTGTTACATTATGCTCTGAAATTTCATTAAAATGTCATGCTAAAGAACTAGTTTATTATTTTTTTTACATTTTTATATGTAATATATATTTTTATATTTTATATTTGTTTATTGTAAAGGGGACCTTCTGATTCACAGGTATCATTACAACTGGCAGCACCTTAGCAGAGTACCATTATTATGTCTCTGCTTATAGGATTTTGTATAGCAATGAAGGACAGAAGTGGACAATATACAGAGAACCTGGGGTTGAGAGAGATAAGGTGAGATTAAGATGAAATGTCACAAGAAATCATTGTACATTTTTAAAACGATAGTTTTAGAGCCTTCATTTAATATGCAGGTACTTTTCTTCATTGATCAAAGAGGGATCAAAATATGATATTTACTGGAAAATTAGAATTATTTGTAAATTCTGAAATTAAACATGTTTGTGTTTCATTAGAAACATAGGTCGTACTAACCCACTCAATCCTTGTGTTAAAGGTATTCATATAGAAAAATAAATAAAAAAGTACTTTCTATTTCATGGAAATAGATTGGACTGAGGGAAGATTACCCATAGAAATCACACACTTGCAAGCCTAGACACACACGTAGTAAGGGAGGAATGGATGGATGGGATTCTAGAAAATTTTTGGAATTGGGTGATAAAGTATGTTAGTTAGAAGTATAGTAGTATTTAGGGTTGAACAAGTCCTTTTAAAAGAAGCAAACTCTCTGTGCATACATCACACATGGAACACCTTATGAAGCAGTTGCACAAGCTTGAAAAAAGATGCAGCTGGCTTAATGATAAAAAGACAGGCTCTGTGTATGTGCTCCATGAGATCTGAATCAACTCTTTTGAATAATTTATGCAGCCCTAGTAGGTTTCTTCATCTGTACCTTATTCTTGTTCTGTAAAGTGTTTTAGGGTGAAATCAGTGTTGGAGGTACAATCTTCCTTTCCCTCTACATTCTTTTACTGGCAAAGGCAGCCAGCATGGATTTTGCACATGAATATCCCTATTCCAGAAAACTTTTGCAGTGGATCACACTTTTGCCATAATTTTCATAGCTCTACAAAGCAATTATCTATTGACAAGAGTTGACAACTTATAGCCTTTGAGATGTTGCTTGATTCTAGCTCCCCATGTCTGTGACGTTGGCCATGCTAACTAAGGCTAATAAGAGTTGCAGATTATTATTGGCGGGGGGTGTCAAAAGTTGTCTAAACTTGCTTTACGAAAATGGTAGGTGTTTAATGAGTTATGTTGGAGATCTTAATTTCTGGCTTGGTAATAGCTCATGGAATATTGAATGCTGAATAAGGTCAGGAAAAAAATAACCAGATACAGAGGTTAATTCTAGTTTTTGACTGCCCTCTTCTGGGCTTGCTAGGTTAAAAAGAAATAAATGAAAAAAGGCAATATATTTAAACTTTGCTACATTAAACTTGATAATGGTAAGTAATCATTTTAACCTTCACAGTAATCATCTTTAAATGTGTCTGAAGCTTATGTAGGAATTTCTAATTCTATTCATCTAATAGTATGAGTTAGTTGAAGGATAGTAAAAACATAAAATCTGAGTTGAGCTTGATTCTTGGTGACTTCATGGACATGTCCGTACAGTTTTCTTGGCAACAGAATAGAAGTGGTTTGCAATTGCCGTTTTCTAGGATTTTTTAAAAATTTGCCATACAAAGCATTTCTGGATCTTCCCCCATTCAAGTATTAATCAGGTCTGATTCTAGATAAGATCACCTAAATAATGCTACCTACTATGGGTAGGTGAAGTATGTGACAATATTAGGCATGGCAGTTAATCTCTCTGTAGACATAGATGCATAGTCTCATAAGTTTAACAGCAGAAGATTCAAAAGCAGGGCTCAGATAAGTTGCTTTACTGGAGCTGTGAAAGCTGTTCTTAAATAATGAAGATCAGCTATGATAGAATCTAGCAATATTTATATGTCAGCTTGAGGTTTTAACCCTGTATCTCTTTCTTTGATAATTAACTTTTGGTTGCCTTTTTCTCAGCCTTGAATCTTGAGGGCATCTGCACAGTGTTTTAATAATAGTCCTGTCTGGTCTCTGTTTCTTTATTTCTGGTCTTGCCAGCTTTAGCCTGCACAGTATAAAAGCAAGCACATTAAACATTACTGATTTTTAATGATTCATTCATTGAATTTACATTAATGAATATTTCATCAGTGCTTTGAGAAATGAAAGCCTGTTATGAGAATAATTTGGAAAAGGCATAAGAGATAATCATAATTTTCTTTTGAATTTGAAAATAATGGAACACTTCAAGAAAGAAAATAGAACTATATGGCAAATGTCATATTATGTTTATTGTATGATCTAAATATTTTTAATTTTTTTCTAGGTATTTCAAGGCAACACAGGATATTATCAGGAAGTTCGCAATAATTTCATTCCACCCATTATTGCTCGCTTTGTTAGAATAAACCCTTTGAAATGGCATCAAAAAATTGCAATGAAAGTAGAATTGCTGGGATGTCAATTTAATATTGGTAAGTGAAATGGCATTTGATAAATTCCTTATAAAATGTGCCATTTTCCAATGGAGGAGGAGGACATTCTATGTGCATTGCTCCTGTCCTTCATTCAGTAGGTAGGATCGTGATTTTAACCCTCACAGGGAGGAAATAACCATAGCACAGTTCTGATCCATCCTGCCTAGCTGCAGTGTCCAGGTCTTTGCCTGAGCAGCTCTATTTGCCTTTGTCAGAGAATTTGTATGGCTAGAAAAAGAGTAGCTAGCCCATCCACATACACACTGAAGAATCTTTTTTTCTGATTTGGTTCAAATACTCAGCCCTAACCTAAGGACTGTGGAAGGAATAGGAAGAATTGCTTGTTGAGGTCAGTCTCCTCAGGAGTTTCTGACTCCATCCATAACTGCAAAATGGCAGTTGTATATGCAACTCCCTCAGCTGTAAGTGTATTTTCCTTCATATTTTTGGGAACCAGTTGGGGCAGAGCCTAGTCAGAATAAGTAGCTGTTCCTCAATTTGTTGTAGATAATGCGTTCCTTCTTCTGGAGTTTTGCAACTGAATCTGGAAAGTAATCCTGGATGGGCTTCCTCTTCTGCCCTCAGTCTCTGTGTTTCCTCAGATCCAGAGATCCCACTCTTTTTTTTTTCTATGGCAGAGAGGGTGACTGAACCTCTTTTATTGATAGAGAATAGCTTAAAAATTAGGAGTTTGATTTCTTCTCTTCTTTTTTGCTGGAATACTCTTTGCTTATCTATCAAAACTGGGTGGAAGCTGTTTATTCCCTAATGAGCATTAAACACTGATCCTATGTTTGAAGAGAGGGGAAGGAGCCTTTACGGTAAGTCCAGTGATCCATTATGGAACAGCAGATATACTCAAATACTTGTTCCATTTTCATTGGGAGGCTGATTGGTCCTGAATGTTTATATCTTAATGACATCATATATTATGAGCATAATACCATATGAGTTTTCTCAGGCATAGTGAGATTATTCTCATTCAGTTGCTAGCACTCTTAACAGATATTTTGAGAAAAAGTAAAATTATATAAAACAAAACTACTTGTTACTTTTTAAACTAATGACATCATCTCAAGATTTTGCTTTTATTTAAGTACGGGCTCCAAGACCATCATTACCTCCACCACCCAGGAGCAACAATGACTTTTCTTTGCAGATTGATAAAACAACCTTCACCCCTGAGGTCAAGAACACTATGTTAACCTCAAGTGTAACCAAAGGTACTGATATCTAAGAAATAGCATTGCAGCAATATAATGCCTAGCATTAATAGTGCCTTTTTGTGGCACACTTTATTTTTAACCCACAGAAATTAATTCATTAGAAATGATTAACTAAGATGTAGGCCTGTAGCCAATAGGACATGCAGATTTTGCATAAGAAATTGATAAGTTGCTAAATTAGAACTGTCAACTGTTTCACACACTGAGAAGTTCTTACCATTCATAATATATTCATGGCAGTCTAAGAAAGTATATCCAAATGCAATGAATGTTATAAGCATTTTACTGAATATTTGTGTAGATAAAATGGTTTTTTTTAACAAAACAAATAACTTATCTAAGATTTTGCTTTTGCTTTAAGTTCGGGCTCCAAAAGCAACATTACCTCCACCACCCAGGAACAGCAATGACTTTCCATTGCAGACTGGTAAAACAACCTTTGCTCCTAAGGTCAAGAATACTACAGTAACACCAAGTGTAACTAAAGGTACTGATACCTAAAAGATAGCACAGCAACATAATGCCTAGCATTAATAGCATATTTTTTTGGTACACTTGAATATTTACATAGATAAAAGGGGATTATCAACTTTGTTTTTAATGAGTTTATAAACCTTACATATTTTATATCTTAATGGTTTTCAGATGTAGCATTGATAGCTGTTCTAGTACCTGTGTTGGTCATGGTTTTTACCACCCTCATCTTGATCATAGTTTGCTCCTGGCACTGGAGAAACAGGTAACCAAATTATATAAGTGCTTCTAAAGAAGGACTGCACAAACTTTGTACAGCATGCAAAACTGTACTCTAAAACTATAGTGGACCAGAACCCAATTTTGGGAGGTTTGGTGAAATATGAGCTATAAGCTTCTACAATACCAACAAAAGTGGGGTGGTGGAAAGGTTTACTTTCACCTACTCTGGTAGAGGCTATGGTGCCTGTTAATTGGATGCTGGTGAACCATATCAGCAAGATTGTACTTTTTGTACTCCTGTTCTAGAGCAGACACCTCCAGACGGTCCTCATGATATATGGGGCTGCAGTTTTAAGAATTCCTAGGTACAGTAAGGTGGTTAACACATCTGAAGAGCTGTAGGCTCACAACAATGGAAGACTGCACAATGACTATGTAAAGATGAAATGTGAAAAATTCAAAAGATTCATTCAAAAAACCATGAATTCAAATAATCCTCTTCAATTAATAACAATCCTTTGATACATTATTTTTTCTTGAATAACATCAGTGAAGTATAACTTTCAGAAACACTTGGACTAGGCCTGGAGCCACCCAGGCTCAGGTCTACCCTTAGCTATGGAAGTTCAGGCTTATTATGATGATAAACTGCTAGGCATATTGCCTTCATCTCCTGTTGGAAAGGCAGGATGGAAATTTAGTGAGTGCATGAATGAATGGATGACTAATTTGTTACAGAAAACACACATTTAACAATGTATTTAGAGGTTGAATGACATCGTTTGATAAATAACATTACTGCTATCTATATTCATTAATAGTAAATATAGTACGTAAAGAAAAAAATCTTCCTCATGTTATATTATAGTCAAATATTTTTAAACCCTATTTTAAACAGTAATACTCTTAACTGTACCCTAAGTAACAGTCTTAAGTTAATACTAATCATAGATGTTTTTTTCATTTGATATAATTTTTAGAAAAAGAAAGTCAGAAGGAACATATGATGTGCCTTATTGGGATCGTGCAGGTAATTTTAGTTGCAAACCTTGTTGTAATGTTTTGAGATTCAGATGTGTTTCTGGTTATTTCAGTTAATATTTAGGATGTGTTTCTGGTTATTTCAGTTAATATTTAGGCACCTGACTACTTGACAAAAACATCTCAAATGGCACCCTTGATTCTCATCTCTTTCACTCCCCTAACATTGCTTCCCTTGTCGGGTAGGGTAGAATGAGGGACCGGGACAGGTATTTCCATGTAACCCAGGAGCTATCTGTTGCAGCCATGGGTCATGAGGCTTCAAGCATTTGTAGAGGGAGACTTTGAATCAGGCTGCTGAATTAGTATCCTGTTTGATCAGACATAGCTAGAAACAGTTGATTATTCAGTATCCTGACCAAAGGAGGGGTTTAAACTTTATTGTGGGCTGTTTTGTTTTCCTTTCCTTCAAATGTATAAGTGGGTTGGCTGACTAGCAATGTCCCTTGCTGGTATGTGCTGCCAGATGCTCCCTGAGCTACTTACCAATTAATACCAATTCTTGGATTATATTTATCTTTATTTATTCATAACTATTTTATATTTATTTTTAACTGATTTTAGCTTCTTTGTAAACCACCCAGAGTTATTTTTGGCAAGATGGATGGTGACAAATTTGATAGATAGATAGATAGATAGATAGATAGATAGATAGATAGATAGATAGATGTCCCATTCAACAACTGTATGAAGGAGTTTGTGTGCACTATACATGAATATGGTTTTTCTGTCTGAGATGGTACCCAAATTATTTACTTGTTTGTTTTAAAAATGTTTATAGGCACCCATCTTAAATATATAACTCTGTGCAGCAAACAGTACATACAAAAGCAATATAAAAAATCCATAACCAATTAAAATAATCTAGTGTTCTTATATTGATTGAAAATTCAAGTACCTTGCCTTGAGTGAACACATTCAAGTTGAGTATTAGGCTTGACTCAAGTCTTAGTGCCTGCCTCAGAGAAACAGCAATGGGAAGAAGACCATGACACTACAGGTAGTCCTCACTTGCTGACTGCCTTGTTTAGTGACCATTCGAAGTTGCAATGGTGTAAAAAAAAGTTTTGCGATCAATTCTTGCATTTACAGCTGTTGCATCCTATGGGCACATGATTGCCATTCAGGCACTTTGCAGTCGGCACACATTTACGACTGTTGCAGTATCCTGCAGTCATGTGATCACCATTCATGTGCTTTGCAACCAGCTTGTGACAAGCAGAGTTAATAGAGAAGGTGGAAATAAAATCATAAATCGCAGTCATGTGATTTTTCTCTTAGCAACCACAGCACTCTGCTTAATGACCGAAGGGGAAGTAAGGTCGTAAACCTGTCACAGTCACGTGATTTTCTGCTTTGCAACCACAGCGCTTAAGCAACCAAGTTGCAGGTCTGAGTTGTGGCCACTTAAGCGAGGACTACCTGTATTCATTCACTTCTTTAATCACCCCAATCCCTCCTGTGCCTGCCCCCCCGCAGAATGGAGAGATTGGAGAGGAAGGGATTACAAGAGAGTAAGCAGGCACATAAGGAGAATACACATTGAAAGGAACGAAGTGGCACCAGCAGCCCCGAACATGCTCAGGGCTGGGAGCCACAAGCATGCTATGCAAACAGCCAGGGTATTCCTCATTGTGTGCCTGCTTAGTCTCTTGTAATCCCTTCCTTTCCAATAATCCCTTCCTTTCCAAGTGGGGGTGGGCAGGCACAGGAGAGAATGCCTACTGAAATCACTTGGTGTCCCCCCCCCACCAAGTGGAGAGATTGCTTAAATAAGTGGGGGGGAGGGGATTAAAAAAAAGCAATTTCTGTAGGCAATCTCTCCTGTACCTGATCTGTTCCCCCACCCCCAGAGTAGAGAGATTAGAAAGGAAGGGATTACAAGAGAGCAAGCAGGCACACAATGGGAAATACACTGTTTGCGTAGCACACTCACAGCTCCTGCCAGCGCCACTGCATTCCTTTCAATGTGTATTCCCCATTGTATGCCTACTTACTCTCTTGTAATTCCTTCCTCTCCAATGAATGTAAATACAAACATTAATTCCCTTCTTGCTAATTATTCCAAAACTGGGGTGAACATTGCAAAGGGTAGGGAAGTGGTTAGGAGGCAAACAAAAGTGGATGGTGTGAAACTGATTAGTCTTGTCAGTTCTGAGCTGGCTGTCACTGGGTGAACATTCCAAAGGGCAGGGGATGGGGAAAAGGAAAGCATAGTTGCAGTCACATGATTTCCCACTTAGCAACTGCTTTGCTTAATGACAGAGTTGCCGGTCTCAATTGTGGTCGCTAAACAAGGGCTACCTTATACAGTGTAACTTAATATGCAGACTTATATAAATAACCTGCAAAGCTTCCCTTATTTTACTTTGGATATGTTGTGCACCAAAATCATGAGTACACAGGGTTTAAACTACAGGGATACAACTGTAGGGACATTAGAAATTTGTAAGAAATATACATCCTGATATTTAATACATAAGATTCCAATGGCTACAGGGATAAATAATGTGATAGTATAATAACAGAGGTCTGAATAATAATACTCTGCTCATTTAAAATCAAGGTAGCTCAGAATAAGGGAGCATTGAATATTTGCTAAAGATGACTGAGCTGAACTATCACTCCCACCATAGATTTATTTGGGTAATATTGATAAAAAATCACTCATTTTCCAATTTGTAAGTTGTGTCTGTTACTTCTGCGTTGTGTGGATGAACAAAATATATTATTAGATGTACACATATTGGGAGACAGTTGGGAGACAGTTGGGAGAGATGTTAAGCATACTTTCAGAGGAAATTCCTGAACTATATTGCTGACAGCTTTTGCTTTCAGAGAATAGAGACAAAGAGGAAGCAGCAATTCTAGATTGGACCCTAACCAAAACGGAAGCTCTAGTAGACAAAGTGGATATAGTAGGAAGTTTGGGAGAAAGTGAATATGTAATGAGGAAATTATTCTTATAAAATGAAACTAAGCTGAGTTTAGGAGAGGAAAGGATTTGACTAAGCAGAGCAATGGTGAAGGAGGATTCCATAGCAGAAGAAATGAATTGAGAGGGAGCGTGTACTGAAGGATGCTAGGACCTTAAAAATATGTTCAGATATATTCAAAGAAAAGCTGCTAAGTGAACATGGCAAAATGTTAGTTAAGAAACAAAAGGTGGAACTGCTCTTTTGGCTCAAATCATGTCTGAGAAGAGATATGTCTTCCTTTTAAATAAGTTCAAATCACCAGGGCCAAATAGATTCAGTCGTAGGCTAATGAAGGTAATTGTTGATGTGGCCAAATCTCTGTCATCTTTGAGAAATTCTGAAGAAGGGATAAAATACCAGATGGTTCAACAAGAGGAAAAAGGTTTAAGGGGACAACAGGCAGTCTGATATTGGTACCTTGGAAAATTCTTTATCACTTCACAAAGCAATTGATTGTAAGCACTTTGAAAACAATCCAGTGATTATTCAAAGTCAGCATGGTTGTGTCAATAGCAAGTCATGTCAAAGTAATATTTCATTTATGATCAGATACATTCCTTGGGTTGTGAGAATGTTGTGGATATGTCTCGACTGCAGTGAAGCATTTGACCAAGTACCTATAACATTTTGTTGAGCAAACAAGTTAAGTAATTTGATGGCATGCCTATTAAGTGAAACTGCAGTCCACTTGAATACTTGAATAGGATTTGTTTACTGAATGTGGTGTTGGTTTCAATAGCCTAAATGATTCTGTGATTTATTTATTTATTAAGAAACTGTTTCAATAGGATTCATAGGATTTCTCTGAGTTGAACTTATTTGGATATCATTCTATTAATATTGTAATATATTTTAAGTTAATGCACATATTTATTTATTTGTTGCATTTGTACCCTGTTGCAATTTTGCAGGACACTTGGTAGTTTTACAGAAGCATATAAACTATTAAAACATACATGGGACACTTTAGAAATAATAAAAAAACCTAACATTTAAAAAAAAATCCAAAAACCAGCCATCACTTCTTGAATGCCCACTGGAAGAGCTCCATTTTCATCTGCTTCTGGAAGGGGTCAAGTTCAGATATAACCTGAGCTCTAATGGGAGACCATTCCAAAGGACTGGTGCTGCTACAGAAAAACAGCACCTTCAAGTCTTACTCCTACACATAGACCTCCTTAAAGTGGGGAACCACCAGTTGCTTCTTCTGGCAAGATTGAATTGATTGGGCTGATTCTAGTGGGTAAATACATCCCTGAGTGTACTGTGGTGCTAATCCATAAACTGCTTTATAAGTTAAAACCACTACTGTAAATTGTAGCTGGAAGCCTGTAGGAAGCCAATGCAGGCCTGTGGCAGAGGTGCAATGTGCTTCCACTGGTAAGAACCAGAAAGAGCCAGGTTGTGGCAATTGGGATTAACTGAAGTTTTCCATTTAGAGTGCTCCATTTAGAGTATGCCACAATAACCTGAGTAGTAACAAGGGCATAAGTAGCAAGGTCCTCTCACCCCAAGCAGGGCTGCAAATGGCACACAGCTGAAGCTGCACAAAGCCCCCCCTGGCCATAGCTTCCACCTCCTGTTCAGGCAGGAGCTGTAAGTCCAGGAGAACCCCCAAGTTATAAGCCTCCTTGTTCAGGTGTAATGTTTCTCCATCAAAGAAATAACTGGAGCTGTTTGTGAGCTTCAGTGGTCATCTTGCTAGGATTTAATTGCAGCATGTTCTCCCCATCCAGACCGTTACAACCTCCAGCATGGTCCAGGGTAGACTTGTAAAGCTGAGTATCTTCTTGCTGATAATACCAAACCCAGAATTGACAAATAACCTTCCTCAGCAGCTTCAGGTATATAAGCAGTAGTGGGTAAAGGAGTAATCCTTGTGGCATCCTCTGAAGGAGCAGCCACCAAGCCAGCCTCTCCTCACCACCCCTGGATATATTCCCCATCTCCCTTATTGCAAGCTCCCCGCTCATCCCACATGCACTTGGTGCCTCTCAATTCCCTCCCTAAAACACAGTCTCCCCACCACATACCAGCCTGTAAATAAAATAATTTATAATCTGATGAATAATTCATGTTTACTCTGATACCAAATATACAATCTCTACTCAATGCATCCTAAATCCTAACATCCTCATTACTGTAATTCACTAAGGAGATGAAAGTAGGACTTGGAACCTCTTCACTGGTCCTGGGCACTACCTAGCTACTCCAGCCATACCTCTGGGCCACATTCTCATTGCAAGTCAGGGTGGCCTCACTGCCCCAACTCTTACCATAGGGACTGCTCAACTCCAGGTACAGGAAAACAAGAGAGCTTGTCAATTTTAAGGGATATTGAGTCATCTGAAACTAAGCTGCAATATATTTACATTGAACACACTGATACTCTGAAAATTTGAGTAAACTCTGGATGGTTTAAACCAGTGATTCTCAACCTTTTTGAAGCTGCTGCCCCCCTAAGGAGCGGAAAATTTTTCAACGGCACCCTTTGTGAAAATCCTGTAATTTAGGGTATGGGGGGGGGGGAGTTACTGAATTATAAAAGGCAAAAATTTTAAGTAATTTTTTTCAGTAGACTTACACACCAAATTTGTTCGATTTAACTTGATACTTTAGCCCTGGAAGGTAATTGCATTCCTTTTATTAAAATTAAAATGACTAATGCAAAAAAAATGCTTAAATGCTCTTTTATGTAAATACGTTTATTTCAAAATGCTGTAAATACATTTATTTATTTTTTTGATGCTCGTTTTAATTTTTTTAATTTTTAATTTTATTAATTTTATTTTTTTTGCAAATGCTTTTTTAATGTTTAAAAATTTTTTATTTTTAATTAGATAATTAAAAAAAACAGCAAAAAATACGCTAAAAGAGTAATATCAATGAAACATGCTTGATTATGTCAGTGGGACGGTTGTGCTTGATGGTTCAGAGCCATTTTCTGAATGTTCGGTTCAATATTGTTAGAGAGATGAAGGCGCAAGTCCCCTCTTTCCACGATTTGGAGTCGACTTCTCTTTTTTGTAATTAGATCAGTCACAGCACTGAATCCTCGCTCGACAAGGTAGGAGGAAGGGAAGGCAATTAAATTTTTTTTGATGATAGTCCACAGTCCTGGGTAGAGGCGACTGATGTTACTTTGAAGCCAAAATTCTGTGAGACGATCACCATTCTGGAAACTGGCTTTCAAAGTTTCATTAGTTGAAAGTTCGGCCAATTCCTCCTGAATCTGAACCTCTGCTGTCTCAATATTCATAAAAGGGTTCATGACCCATTGAGGGACTTCCAGGGACAAAATATCCTCAAAACGCCCAGAAAAGTCCTTGTGCAAAGACTCAAGGTGTTGACAGTAAACTTGTGTTTCATCGAAGGGGATTTCACTGCTCTTATGCAGATCCGACAAGATTGGAAACTGGCTGAACTCGTTGCGACCAAAATTCTGCTTCCAGAAAGTGAGTTTTTTTAGGAAGGCAGAAATAACAGATTTTGTTGTGATCAAATTGAGCTCTTCGCCTTGAAGCTGCAAATTAATTCCATTGAATTTTCCGAATAAATCGGCCATGTAAGCAACATCAATCTTAAATTGTAGCAATCTGTCTCTCAGAGCTACATCTTTCTCTTCGAGGAACTCAAGTACAGAGTCGAAAAGATTCCAGAACCTATTGAGGCAGGCACCTTTGGAAAGCCAGCGAACCTTGGTGTGTAGAAGCAAGCGATTGAATTCTTCATCGTTGTCCTTACACAGCTGCCCGAGTAATCGATCGTTGAGAGCATTACTGTGAATTTTGTTCACAGCAGAGATGAATATTGTAATGACTGATGCAAACGGTTGCTGAGTTTTTTTGCAACTAAATGCTATCTATGAATCACGCAGTGAACAGCTAAAATACCTGGTACCTCTTTCTTCAAAAGGGCGATGAACCCACAATGATGACCCACCATTGCAGGAGCTCCATCGGTGGCAACAGACATAATGTTCACAAGAGGAATATTTTTCTCTTTAAAATAATCTTTGACAGTATTAAAAATAGATTCACCTTTAGTATCTGCAATCAAGCTTCTTGCAAAAAGCATCTCTTGAATAATTTTTCCTTCCTTCACAAACCGGACGTATGCTAACAGTAAAGCCTCATTAGTATTTGGCAAGGTTGATTCATCAACCTGAAGAGAAAATTCGGTGGGTATCAAAAGTTTGCATAAGGAAGCTTCAACATCTTCAGCCATCTCATCAATTTGTCGTCGCACTGTATCATTGCTTAATGGGACATTTTTTATAACATTGGATGGGGCTGGATGGTGTAAAACCGTTTCTAAAACTTCCTTGACAGCCGGCAGTATCAACTCTTTGCCGATGGTATGAGCTTCCCCCAATTTAGCAATTAATTTTGATATATTGTAAGAGGCTATCAAACCATCGTCGCATTTTTTTGATGAGGTTGCTAGTAAGCCTGAGACAGACGGTGCCTTCAGAAACTTGTCCCTGATGTTCGTGAAAAACGACAAATCTTTATTTTGTTTATCAGGATGAAATTTTTGCAGATGCTCCTGCAAACGAGACGGTTTCATTGCCTCATTAGATAACACTTTGTTACAAAGTAAACACATGGGTAATTGCGAGTTCGACGGCGAAGGAACAAATCCAAACTTCAAGTACGTGGAACTGTATTGACGACACTTCTTTTTATTAACCGACATTGTTGGCAGCTGCAAAATATGATGAGGGAAAGATAACTATTTCTCAAAATTAATAATTCACGACCATGATAAAGAATAAGCGCACTTACCTAGCCGACTGGCCAAATAAACAATGAAAGTAAATCGAAACTGAGGGGAAAAAACAGAAATGAAGCGAACGAAAAGCAACTCAAGAAACACGGGTCAAATCAAACATTCATATTGAAAGGACACTCAACACACGCACTGCGATTAATCGCGCAGGAAGACAGCTGACGCACGCGCTGCGATTAATCGCGCGGGAAAAAAAATGACGCATGTGCTGTGCTGGTTGGGATCGGAGAAGAATCGTAGTGTCGAGTTCTTCAAGGTCATCCTACCTAGAATACAAATTCGTCTCACCATTCTTAGAAGTGCGTGAGGGCAGCCGTTGTGTAAGTTCGTTTTATTGCTGGTACAAATGGTGTAAACCGGATAATCGATTTAATAAATTTTTGGGGGAGTTTTAAAATTAAGTTCGAATGCCAAAACATGCTCATCACCCCTCTACCGCCCCAAACATGCCCACTGCCTCCCTACCGCCCAAAACAAGTTCACTGCCCCTCAGCATCCTCCCACCGCCCCCCGGGGGGCGGTACCACCCCCATTGAGAACCAATGGTTTAAACTATAGCTGCCTTGTTAGGGGAGGAAAAAACTGAGCACAGAATCCCATTGCTAAACTGCTGCTTATCTTTGTAGGATTAAAATATGATTTCACGATATGTGTAGAACAAGCCTGTTATTACAAAATTGCCAGATTAGCATAGAAAGTTCCCGATTAAATTTAAATACTTATGATAGAGTTTTGAAAAGCTTGATTCATACATGTCTCTTATAAGTCATATGTGAGAATTCTTCCTTTTTCACATCTTATTGCAGGCTGGTGGAAAGGAATGAAGCAATTCTTTCCTGCTAAATCTGCAGACCGTGAAGAATCATCTGTTCATTATAACAGCAGTGAAATTAATTGCCTTAGATCAAGAGAAGTTACTACTGTGCTACAAAGTCAATCTGCAGGTATATCTTCCCCAGTTTACACTGATTTCAATGAATGGTGTAATATTCAAATGAAATGGATTAGCAAAGATGCTATAGTTTTCCCACAGAATTATTTCAGGTTTATGAAAGAAGTTACTTGACTTAGAGCACACCCACTTGAAAGTTGCACTGATATCATGGAGAAAGCTTGGAAAGCCAGCCTTTCTTCAGAGCCAGCTGGTTTTTTATATGGCAACTATTCTCAGGTAATTTATTAGCATATTTCTTCTCACCCAATAAAGTTTAAACTTGGGCAGTAATCATTTGAATCAGCCCAAAATCTTTTAAATGGCAAATAAAACACATAGTATATTTGTGTACTTTTTATAGAGAATTCTTGGTTGCTAACTGCTTCAGTGAACAAATCTTGAAAAGTTGAAGTATAAGAGTATCAGTCTGGTTTCTTATTGTATTGTGTTGGTGGGTTTTTAAAATAAAATACTATATAGTCACTATAGGTATTAACCTTTTTATAAATAGTGCCACTATTTCTGATTCCTTTCAAAGATACAGGATAACATACAAATCATTCATGCTGCAGGCACTGATTCAATGAAGCTTTCACCCCGTCTACTACTGAGGTTGTCTTTTTTAAGTGTGCCTTGTATGTAGACTTATCATGCTGCAAGTGCTTTGGTGTTTTTTTCTGTGTACTGAGATCATTAGGATTGGAACAAAATTTCACTTTTGGCTCTCTTCAATAGAGTATGCGCAACCACTTGTGGGAGGAATTGTTGGCACACTTCATCAGAAGTCAACTTTTAAATGTGAAGAAGGAAAAGAAGCAAGTTATGCTGATACGGATCCTTATAACACCTCAGAACAAGAAATATATCATGCTTACGCTGAACCGCTCCCAGTTACTGGACCAGAATATGCAATACCAATCGTGATGGATATGTCAGGTCACCCTGCAGCTCCTCCAGGCGTTGCTTCTGTATCTACCTTCAAAGCTTCAGGGAATCAAGCTCCTCCATTAGTGGGGGTTTATAATAAACTTCTTTCCAGGGCAGATAGTTCATCATCACCCACACATATGCTCTACGATACACCTAAGGGGATGCCAGGACTGAGCCTTCCAAATGAATTGGTATACCAGGTACCACAGAATATGCCACACTCCACAGAAAATAAAGAAGATATTAGTTAAAGAGTTTTCTACAAATTAAATCCTTAGAGAAAAAGATCAGACTTTTTTGTGTTGAAGAAAAGTGTGAGACTGTAGGCCCAGAACAATGTGTGTACTGCTCTTTTGAGGGCCAATATACAACTACTGCTTTCTTGTATATAGAATGAAAAGCTTGTCATTCACTACTGATGGGCACTACATTCCCTGTTAGGCATGAAAAGTTTAATCTCTGCCTAATTGGTTAGTGTGAATACATACGTCATTAAGACACATCAGTAATCATTAGATACTCCATATGGCTGGTGTGCCTTGGAAAAGAAAGACACTGTTTCTTACTCTTTGAAGTCACTGACACTACTAACAGTCTGATAATTCACAATTCATAAGGCTACGCATAGTACTGTAAAAGTAAGCTGAACAAAACACAAACTCTCATTTTTTAGCAAGTATTTATACAAAACTAAAATTGACCTCTGCAATGAATAAACATTTCATTTCTGTAAAGAAATTAGTTAGTAAGCTAGAGATACCAGAAATACCATACACTGCTAATCACTCTTTGCTGGTCATTGAAGAGGATACTTTCATTTAAATACTGTTCTCCTTTTCATATGAAATACTGTAGTGTCCATTTACCGGAGGTAGATTCCCTGAAGCTGGAATTTACATTAGAACTTTCTATTTCTTTCTCAAAGACATTGGTTTTCTTGCTTTTCTAGTGAACGACAGGTTTCAGATTTGGTCCACTTATGTATTCACTAGGTAGCTTTCTTTTTCAACCTCAGGTTTCCCATGTACAACATGGGCATGAAAATGGATCTACATTGCAGGGCTATTGTAGGAAGGTGTGTTAGGTGATTTAAGGTACCCAAAGTGTGATATAAATGTTAAGTGTTATATTAATATTAAAGGATGTTGTACTGAGGATTTCTTAGCTGCAAATATAATCTTTTCAGCTAAGAAATGAGAATAATAGGAAATAACCACCTACCCATCCTATTGTGGCTTCGTCCCACAGTAGTAAACTGGGCATTGAAGCTGAACTTTTTTATATAGAAAGGTATAAGCACACAAACATATTGTGCATGCATCTGCAGATACAGGTCAGGATTTTCATATATTTATAACTGCACAGCTTATTCTTCCAAATGTTTTTAGATATTTTTATGCCTTAAGAAAAACATCTTGGTAGCTTTTACATTATGAAATCTGCTGTTGATTAGATTAAAATGTGGCAAAAACTTTAAAAACAAATTGCTGCTTGATGTAGGCTGAGATTTAAATTATTGTTAATGAGCTGAACATTTTGGAAGTTCAGAATTATGTGTTTAGCTTAGAATTAAAGGTACTTCATCTTCTAGTAATTTTCTTTCCCAAAATGTACATATTTGAACCAATTAGTGATTTTATGCACAATGAAAAGTATTGAACACAAAGCTATATAATGTTGCAAATTCATTCCCCATTTTACCATGTTAAATGTGTATCAAGAAAGCACATGAAAAAGTGCTGTTTTATATTGTATTTATGAGCACTGTAGTGATGACAAAATGGAATATTCCTTAGTATGCAACAGCCCAGTTTTATGGACTTTTAAATGTTTTATGAATGTGTAAGTCAAAAGACCATTGTGTACAGTGTTGCTGAATACACAATATCTAAACCTAGCTCAATGGTAAATTTAATCATGACAATCACAACTGTGTAATATAGAAATGATTCCTTAACCCAATGTTTAATTTCAATTGCACAGAAATTTGCTCTTGTGCCTTGCTCCATTCCTGTTGTTTTTATTTATAAAAATGATATATAACTTATTTTTATTCTGTAACTATGGTACTCTAAGGTTGAATGTGTGTCCAAAAAAATTGAGAACAAGTGTATATGTAAACCTTATACTACCACGTATTCTTTGAATTCTTCCTTTGAAGAACCCTTCCAACTCATGTGAGTAAATACCTGCCAGAATGGACTGAAGAAGTTTGTGTGAATATACTAAGCTCTGTTCATAGACTTACTTGCCATTTTATACCAAATCATATTTGAAAGATATGGGTATAGCATATGGTTATAACAGAATCAGAGTTCCTGATAGCATATAATTGTTTCTTTCTGTAACCAAAACACATTTCTAGCAGGAAAACACAAGTAAAGTAACTCAAAGATTTAAATGATTATGACTGTTTTGCAATGATAACTTTTCTATTTCTATTCTTAGTTTAAGATTGGAAGTGGAACCTAAATTCTTCAAACTGAATTGTGCAGGTGCATTTAATGATGCAGATCAAATGGGATGTTTTGATATTTCATTCTAATTATACTTATTGTATGTATTTATTAACAGTATTGATAAATTAGCATTAAAAGTTATGTACTTGGTTAAACTACCTAAAATGTCAAACAGTATCAAGTTATATCATGAAATGAGAAAAACCATACCAGGTAGCTTCCCAGTTCCTAGTGAAATAAAAGAACGTAGGCTTGATAGATAGTACCGAGTCTTCCCCTGAAAGTGTTTTCTGCCCAGACTGTAGACCTACCCTAGCTTTATATTTTTTAAAAAAGTATTTTTAATCTAAGCCAGTTAAGGTGGCTATATGTGTGTATATCACGCCAAAACCTACAATTCTGCATATGTGAGGTTTCCCATAAAGTTGATGCTACAAAAATCACAATTTAATTCAACTCTATGGCTGCTTTTCCAGTTTCTTACTGGAATTATACACACATTTATGCAAAGTATCTATTTGGAAGTATGACATGTATTCAGGCCATTAGCCTTAGTATGTTTAAATGTACAATCAAGCAGACCTTCACTTTTATGTTCATGAAAGCTTGTCACATCAAATATTACAACACTATAAAAGGAGCTACATGGGGAATTGAAAGGTATCAATACAAGACAGATGAAAACAGCTGTCTTAATTTACAGCACTACATTTTAAGCACTAATGCTAAGTCCTGAATATTAAGACACACGGTGCATACAACCATCTTCCAAAATTCTTATATCTTTTTGTTTGTTTTTTAATTTGCCCCAAGTTGTGTCTTCTAAATGAATTCTAGATGTGCAGAGTGGTCTTTGCTATAATGCAAGCAAGAATGAGTGCACAGTGATGGGTGGTTATTTTCTTAGAATGTATTTTCTTACCTCAGCATGTTCTATACTGTAATCACTCTGTTTTTGTATATGTTGCTAGAATTTAGATAATATCTATAGCAATTTTTATGTAAGTTAAAAACTTTTAAAATAAAATGCACAATGTGGATGTTTATTCTGTTTAAAAAAAAAAACCACTTGTACAGCGTAAACCAGAAAAAATATTTTGAAAAAAATCTGAATTCCCTTTTTATCTTACTGAATAGCTCATCAAAAGTCAGCAACAGTTTTGGTTTTGCCTCAAGAGTCTTCTGGTTGTTAGGATAGAAGACAGGTACATACATACATACATATTCTTCCCAATGCAAAGGAGCATGAGAAGAAATTATTCTTGGCTTTAAGGGTTGTAAAGTAACTGAATTTTGAGGGAAACGGGATTACAACAGCATCATGAGAGTGGCAGCAAATTTAGGATATTTTCCACACCTGGTAGGAGTCCCCAAGTTGTTCCCAGCACAGCAGCTTTTCAAGGCAAGCCAGTTTTATTATTGTGTTGCAGATGGGATGAGGACAAGTGGCTAAGAGAAGGTGGCTTGTCTTATAGCTAATATATGATTTGAATTAGGTTCTCTAATGATTTCAATTCATTATTTTTAGCCATGGGATTTTAAAATAAGTTTCAGGCCTTCCATGATAGCACTTTATGAAAAAAATCCAATGGAGGTCTTCACACAAAATATTGTTTTATTATAAAAGAATGGTGGATGACAAAAGAATCTACACATCTTCTGCTTTGTGCACTTTCAAAAGTAGCTCAACACAATAGAGGGCAACAGAGTTGAGAGAATGAGCTACAGGAATAATTCATTAGAAGAGTCCCAGCTTCACAGAGCCATCTCTGCATAGTTTGATTAATTCTATTTCCAGAAGTTCAATTGTTTCTTTCTTTATCTGAAAAAAATATTATTTACCAGCATTAAAATTAACACAGACTTTTTTTTCAAATGTAAGCACACATAGCTGAAACCTTGCAGTTCTCCCATTTTTAATATTTATATTTATTTATGTATCACTCTCACACACACGTATATATATTTGCACAATATCCCTTATATTTTACTTGCACAATAACCTCTAAAAATATTTAGTTAGGAAGTGCTAAACGCTAATTAGCATACATAATAAGTCAATCTTGTAGGTAGACACTTCCCTCTAGCAGTTAATATTCTAATGGAGCTTGCCTGCTCCGTTACTTAAATTTGTCTACAAAAAATCTTGAGCTTCTCTGCAAACAAAATTTAATATACTTGTTTGATCATCAGGTGTAACAAACATAATATGTTGGTTACAATATTTAGCTGGAAAACTGGGTAGACTCTTCCAGAGGAAGGGTGATCTCTCCTTTCAACCTGTATTGATTAGATTGTTGGGATGGCTGACCTCAAGGTATTCCTTAAATGCTAGATCTGTCCTTAGTAAAGCTGCGCCTATTCACAAGTTGGTGATGGACAAAAAGGCAGACCTGGCAAATATTACCAAAAGCTGTCTGAATGAGGACAGGGATGTTGCCCTTTCAGAAATCTGCCCAGCCAGTTTTCAGGCCCTGCATCAGTCTGGGGAGGGGCAGGGGGTGGCATTGATCCATCATGAAACCATGTCTGGGACCAGGGTCATTGTTTCCAAAGTGGTAGAGTGTGACTGCCACTATGTTAGTAGGCTGTAGGGAAAAGCTAAGGGTCTTCAGGGTGCACCAGTCTGCTGCCATCCAATCCCTCTCTCTGTTCCTGGGCTAGTGGTTGAGTCTCCCCTTTTGTTGCTATTTTGGGACATCAATCTCTACACTGCAGGCTGTTTGATAGAGCCCAGGAATTCACAGTCTCCATTACAACCATGGGCTTGTTTCAAATAATTTTGGATCTGCCAAGGTGGCCATGTTTTAGACCTTGATTTCGCTTTGGAGCAGTTCTCGTGATCTGGACATAGAGGATATCGCCCATACCCCTTTGTCATTGTCAGATCATTTCATGGTCCAGCTGCAATTGATGGATGTCCATTACCTTCACAGGGCTGCACTGACATTTCATGGATGCAGAGTTTCAGGCAAGTGCCTTCAGGATTTTTACAATCTGACAGAAGTCTGTTAAACTGACTTTGCTGGTTTGCTGCTGACAAGAGCAGACCTCTAGGGCCTCTGTTAGCTGATTCCAGGTGGCCCTCTGGTTCTCAAAAGGCTCAGATGAAGAGTTCAGCAGGCTGTTATCTAGTAGCTTTATACTGAATGCCAAAATCCCTTTTGGAAAGGAGCCAATTGCAGGATCTTCCTTCTAGCTACTGACTAGAACAACATTTTGCTAGTAAAATTACTCAGATTTACTCAAGTTTTGACTCTACATGAGCAGGGTTCAGAATGATAACTGAGACATCTTCTCAGGTTATGATCTCCAAGAAAGTGGACAGGATACTCTCTAGAATGTCTTTTGCCACCTGGAGCTTGGATCCTTGCCCTTCATGGCTTCTTTGAGCAGCTGGAGAGAGAGAATTCCTTGGATCCAGGAGACTGTCAATGCTTCCTTGGAAGGGATATTGTCAGCTTTAAAGGAGAAGATGGTACACCCTTCCTTAAGAAGCCCTCATTGGATCCAAAGGTGTTAAGTAACTACCATCCAATCTTTAACATTCCCTTGTTAATTAAGGTTGTTGAGACAGTGTGAGAGACCAACTACAGAGTGCCTTGACTGGACCCTTGTCAGTGAAGGTTTTGATCTAGAAATGGGAGACCATCATGATTTCACTAGTGGACTTTTGTTGAGCCCTGGATGAATGTAGTGTGGCTGTTCTGGCATTTTAGACATCTCAGCAGCTTCACTGAGATTTTAGACATCCCAGCTGTCACATCAACCACAATATTATTCTAGACCAACTTCAGGAGCTGAGATCTGGAGGCAATGTTCTGCAGTGGTTCCACTTGTTCCTCAGATGGTTTCAGTCAGTTGTGAAAGGAGAGGAGAAACTGACTGTTGCCTTGGCTGCTCTCTTGTGGGGTGCTGCAGGGCTCAAGGCTCTCCTCCATACTGTTTAACATACACATGAAACTACTGAAGAAGGTCATTTGTTAGTTCTAGTTTGGTACCATTGGCATACTGATGATACTCGGCTTTACAGCCCTACTCCAGGCTGTATTTGTGAGGATGTTAGGTCTTGTCCCAGCGACTGGAGACTGTGATGGTCTGGATTGGGGAAGACAGGCTAAAACTGAATCCTCAGAAGATGGAGTTTGTGTTTGTCTATTGGAGTTCTCAGACAACCCCAGTGATGTCTCTGGGAGGAAGAATAGGCAAGTCTGTGATTTGAGTGTCCTCTTGGACTTTTGGCTCCTAACAGAACAGAAGGCTAGGTGGGTGGGTGGGTGGCTTTGCATAGCTTCAGCTAATGTGCCTTTCTACTACAACTCATGCCTTCATCACTACTTGCTTAGATTACTATAATATGTTCCATACCAGGCTGCCTTTGAAGACCACTTAGAAGCTTCACTTGGTCCAAAATGGTACCTTCTGGTGTTCACTGGTGCAAGCCCATTATATATGTGCTATGGGCCCTACATTGGCTTTCTATAGGCTTCTATAGAATTTAGGTAAATTGGGTACAATTTAAAGTACTGGTTTTAACCTATAAAAAGTCCTTTATGGCTTAGTACCATGTTACCTTCAGGGCCACACTAAAACCAGCCCAGCCAATTTGATGGTTCCCCAATTTAAAGAGGTGTGGGGTGGGGGTGGAGGTGGAGAAGACTCAGAGGTGCTGTTTTTCTGTAGGAATGCCAGTCCTCTGGAATAGCCTCCCATTAAAGTTTCATCCTTGACAGGAGCTATTCCAAAAGGCATTTGAGGAATGACACCCGATTTTGGATTTTTTATTTTTTAGATTGTTAGGATTTTATCACTTTTATTGTACTGTGGATATTTTAATGGTTTCTATATTCCATAAAGGGGACACGGTGGCGCAGCGGCTTAATGACACTGAAAGTTGCCGGCCAGAAATGGTCGACGCTTCAGCGATTCGAGTCCAGCCTTTGCGTTAGCAGGGTGAGCTCCTGTTTCCTCCCCAGTTCCTGTAAACCTAACAGTTCGAAAACTCACATGAGTAGATAAATGGGTACTCTCACTCCCAGGGAGGAAAAATACTGGTGGCGCCTTGCAAAAAGGAGTCGGGAGCAGTTGCCGGTAAGCGCGAAAAAACGCGTGCGCCCAAAAAGGGCGCGAAGCAATGGAAACCCCGCCTCCTGCGCTCGCCAGCTGGGCTCTGCTCTAGGAAGGAGGCACTGGCAAACCACTTCCGAAACACCTTGACTTGAAAACTGCAAAGGACTCGTCCAAGCAGTCACTGCAGAGTCGGTAACGACTGAGCGCAGATAAAAAAAAAAAAAATCCATAAAGCTGATGAGAGTCCTGTGAGACTGTGGTGAGGTATAAATGTAATAAATAAAAATAAATAAATAAATAAATAAATGTAACATTAAAAAAAATGAAAAACATCCTGAAAGAAGGGAAAGACATAGTTGTTGCTATATGGGTGTATCACCAGGATCTTTTTAATAGATGTTTTACTAACTGCAGTAGCTAATATGTTGATTTCACATTGGAAAAAGACCACAAGGGGGCACATTCTGTCCTTAGTTTTTGACATTATTGCAGACTCTACTAATGACTTTACCAATATTATAGGAGAAAAGTATTATATATGTTTGTATATAAATTAGGTACTTTTCATTTTGTTCTTCATAGTGTTTTCCTTTTAAAAATAATTCAAATTTATTAAATTGTATTAATTAACCTCAAGGATAATAATGTAACTTATTTGAGTTAGCCTTCATGGAAAGAGTTTATATTCAGATGGTTTGTTATATCACAGAACTCAATTTCATCATACAAGATTAGTATAAGTTTTAAACATTTTTTTAAACTCCCTCCTTAGATGGAGAATAGGATTTGACATCAGAATCAGAAATCCTTATCTGCAAATCAGCCAAAGATTTCCCAGATAATTTCTAATCTGTTTTTAAGATCAGCTATGATCTACAGTCCCTGTACAATTTGAGAAGAAGGTGTGGACTGCCAGAAGAAGCTTTAGGCTGGACAACTTTTATTTGTCAGCAAGTAAGATTATTGCCTCACTGGAAAATATGGTCTAGGTTTGGGTAGATCTGGGATGGTACAGAGATGGGAGGTATATCCAAGAGTGGCATACAAAGAGGGAAGGTTGGGTCTGGCCCAGACATCTAATAGATCTGAGGTATTTCTGTTAGGCACTAGATGAGCTTCTCAGTGATGAGGTACATGCTTTGTCCATCTCTGGAAGTAGGAGAGAAGGCATTGGATGGAATTGCCCCCAAGAGCTCTCTCCCTGCCCAGAGGACTTCTTCAAGCTCTGACATCTCCAGGGGATAAGTGGCTATAGCCACAGAATGGGAGGACAACAAGGAGTATATGTGACAGAATTCAGGTACAAGTCCATGTTCAGCTATTCTGTAGCTATAAGGATGGCTAAGTAGTAGCACTCTATGTTTAATATATCAGTGGAATGTTATTTGGTAGCATTGTTCAAGATAATCTATTCCCTATTAGGGAAGGACAGGATGGATTATTTCATTACATGCCATTGCAACAGGTTTGTGAGATACCCTATCTGGAGTCCATGTTGGCAGGACCAAATGACATAAGGGGCATTTCTTGCAAGGTCATCTAGGATTCTTTTGAGGTTCTGGACTCCAAGGACAACTTTGCAGTGGTGTAAGTTCTGTCACTTACCCAATGGATCCTTGTCCCAACTGGCTACTCTGAGCATCTAAGGGTGGGATTGAAGAAGTGATTTAATCCACTTTGAGGGAGTTGTTTGCAGCTATGGCCTTGAAAAATATGGTAGTGCATACCAATTTGAAGAGGCCATCTTCCATCCAACAGTATTAAACAACTTCTGTTAAATCACAAGTCTCTTTTTTAGGGGGAAGGGGCAGTATTTTGGAGGAAACAAATTTCCTGATCTCTTTCAGTCAGGTTTCAAGCTTGGGTGTGATGGAAACTGCACGGTAGGTTTTGTGGATGATCTCTACTAGGATCTGGATGGAGTACAGCTCTCCTGCTCTTATTGCATTGTACTGATACTTTTGAACTTTGGCACAGGAGAAGTTCACCAAGAAAAACAAATGGAAAATGGAACAAATCATTCCAGACTTATCAGTCCAAATATAAATGACCAGGCCCAAATTATGGACACATTATGCAAAGGCCCAGCTCCTTTGAGAAGTCCCCAGTGCTGGGAAAGATAGAAGGAAAAAAGAAGACAATGACCAGCAGGCAGGTGAATGGACTTGGAACAGTTGGGAGACTTGAAGAATCAGGGTGGGGACAGATCGTCTTGGAAAAGATCTATCTATGTGATCACTATGCGGTCAATCACTCCAAACTATGTTGGCAATGCAGTAGATGTCCTTACCCTGGGAGCTTTAGGGAATTCTATGGAATAAAGCTTTAGGGAATTCTATGGAATAAAATAAACTGAAATTGAATTCTAGCAAGATGGAGTTACTGCTTGCCCAGAAATCTTTGGGCTCACTCTTGCATAGACCAGCTCTGGATGGGTTGTAGTCAGAAGAAGAAGGTTTACAAGTTGGGGGGCGGGGGTTCTCCTTCATTCATGGGTCCTACCGAAGCAGCAGATAAAGTCCATGGCCAAGCACTGACTCAGTTTTGGTCTGCAGTTGTGACCCTTTTTCAAAAGGGAGGCCTTGCTATCTTGCAATTGGGCTACTGTAATGCATTCTATCTGGTGCTTCCTCTGAAGACTGTCTGGAAACTCCAGTTAGTACAGAATGTGGTAGCTGTAGCACAATTATATCTATCCTGCAGATACTATACTGACAATATGAATACAATTTCTAAATACAATTCTAGATGCTGCTTTTGATGTTAGTCTACATCATTTTGGTCCAGGTTACCTATGGAATTCTCTCCGCCAGTTAGAATCTGCCCAATCCTGTTTGATCAGCCCAGATAGGGATGCTTTGTGTCACTTCCCCTCAAGAGTTTAAGGGAACAGGAGCCTGGAATGGGCTTTCCCAGTGGTGGTGCTGCCCTTCAGAGAGAGGCTTCCCCTCAAAATCTGGCTGGCCCCTTACTTTTAATATTCTGGAGGTCTGTACAGACTTACACTGTAGATTTTTTATAAAGCAGTTGGGGCTAGAGATCTTTGTGTTTGCATGGCTATCAATTTTGATTTTATTATTCTTTCTAATTATTAACTTATATTTTATTATTTAGGTTTAATTTAAATAATGGCAATTTCTTTGGTTGTTAATTCAAGATAAAATATAAATCTTGTTATCTGCCAAGAATTGTGAGAAGTGGGTTTGGTGCAAATTTTGTAAGTCAGTCTATCAGTCAATGAACAATTGGCTGCATCTTTTGTTGAGTGTACAACAAATGATAAATACAGGTTTGTGTTGGCATTATATGTGAAATGGGTTACAATCTTGCAGCCTGTAGCAGAAATTGTAAAGAAAGCAACTTCTCAATTTTGAATGTATTAAAAGTCTACTTTCCTTCTCTTAAAAGTCTAGAGAGTAAAATATAAAATGCCACCATTAGCACACAACAAACAACACACGTAGAGACAAAAGTTTGTACCTCTGGAATATCAATTAATCTTCTTAACTTCTGATCCCTATGGTTCCAGTCTAAGATAAAATACTTCAAGGAAGTCAGTTTAAGGCCTTCTGAGGAGAAAGGACAAGATAGCTATTGATAATAGAACATCTGTATGTCAAAATGATTCTTAGACTTGCTGTCCAATTTGAACACTTCCAACTTCAACAGATGTAGGCCTGCCCTTCTCAGCAATTTACAGCAAAGATCCCTGCCAGCTTCTGAATATGGAATCTACCCCTTTTGACACAAAAACAGAGCAGTCACTGGCTTATTACTTACCATATACCAGCAACTGATTTTCCAATCTTCTGCTTCATAAAATGCAGGAGTTCAGTGTTCATTACACTAGTTCTTTCTTATTTATAAGATCTATCAAACATTCTGGGATGATATAATGTTGGCGCTGGTTTAATCATTATTAGGGATCATGGAACTTGTTTTGTTTGCAGTTAATTCAAATACCAACTTGAACAGTTATCACCATCTCTTAAAATGAGATCAGGTCAAGGTGAAGTAGATGTACTTGATATTGTGTCTTAAGATGCAAAAGCCTGATAAATACTTTCTGATTGCCATGTACATCAGCAGTTCAATAAACTGATATGACCTTATATTATTAAAACAGAAGATGCTTGAAGCTATTTTACCCTCTATCTCTGTAGTATCAAACAAGAAAACCCACAGAGAGACTAACTGATATGAAATGCATTTATTTAGGTTTTCAAACATGTTTTAACACCTGACTATCTTAATTGCATTTTAAGCAAAAAAAACCCAAATGCGTGCCAGGCACACAATAGCACAAATAACAGACAGAGCAATTCTAACAGACTCTGAGAACAGAGAGGCAGGCAATCTGATATTTCTCAAAGTATCATGCTAGTCAGGGCAAGAAAAGGATGCCCCACCATCAATATCCAGAGACATCTCCTGCTTTTGTCAAAATGACAAAGGCATGGTCATGCCTAACACTGCACTTTAACCTTAAGTTAACCGTAACCTTTTTAGATGTGCATGCAGTGTCTGCCACAACACACACACAAAAGGGACAGGGTTTGTATCATGACACTGCTTTAGTGATCCACTTGACACCCGTGCCTCCCCTTCTGTACAGCTGGTCCTATCTCGGTTTTTATTTCAGTAATTCTTAACTTCTTAAAAGTCTTGCTATTGTTGGAATAGTTGAAAAATAGATAACTTGCATTTTCAGATAACTTCAAGGTATACTGTAACTTTCTACCTTGTTGTATTAGTGCTTTTATCCTTCCAGGTGTCCCAACACCCACATGGACAACATCTTTTTCCAGCATTTTCATCTGTTCTTGTATCTATTTCAAAAAAGCAGAAAGGGGAAAAGCTGGATCAGGAAACAAGAAACTTAATTATAAGCATTTCTTATTTTCTCTAAAAGGTTCAGAAGCATACTATATGACTTAAGAAAACTCTAGATGGAAATTCAACATTGCTACATGGAAAAACAGGAATATAAATGGAGGTATTTTAAGGGAAAAAGAAAAGTAAACTCAATCAAATACAAAGACTTTTTTCCATTTTTGAAGTGCTATTAAATGGTTCTATTTCTACCAATATTGTACCTTTTTTTTTTACAAGCAACTGAAAAGTTAGCATGATTCTCTGAAAAACATACATTGCTATAAAGTTAAAATGTATAATGTACATCTCTCTGAAGTAAATATCAGACAAAATTTGCAGTAATGTGTCCAGAGTAAGTAGAGGTGATATACTGGATACCCAGCACATGAAGGCAGCTTTATTACATACTGATGGAGAAATTATTTCAGGAGATGCAACTTGAGTGGGTGGCCAAACATCTCATTTGCAGTTTCCAGAGAGAATTTTCGTACTGCTCTAGTTTGTTTGAAAGATCACAGACATGGATTAGAACAAATTAAGCGTTAGCATAATTTACTTTTGCTTTGGTCCTCCAAACTATCAAGGTAGTAAGCCATCTTTTGGGATGAGAGCAGCAGAATATAAAATTAAAAACTTAATGCCAATAGCAGCACATTTTGGTGGCAATAATAAAGAACTGTCCTCTAAGGCTGGACATAATAAGAATACCTGACTTCTTGCTTTCATTAATGTGGGGAACATGCATATTAAAGTAAGGGTGGGGATGGGGAAAAGCTTGCACAGACAGAGGCAGGAAGACTCCTTAGAGTTGTGGTCTATGTACCAGAAACTGGATTTCTTGTTCTGAAAAAGGTATTTAGAAACCACTCAACTGTATATTAGATAGAATAGTGCTAGGAATGCTGAGGTCCCAGTTTGAATTTCTATTCTGTTCTGATGCTTATTTATCCATGGCAAGTCTCAAGGTCTAAGTCCAATTTATATCAGAGGGTTGTAATGATAATATAAAAATAGGCTATGAATAAATCCCTGAGAATGGCTCTTATGAAGGACATGTTTCATTTCAAGTACTGTTATCATTATTACAGATGACAAAAGAAGTGAATGCTTACTCCAAAAGCACAGCAAAGCTCAAAATCTGTAATTGAACCAAAACTACTTTATGGCAGGGTCCAATGGCTTAAAGCTTGTTTGTTGTTTTCATGTAATCGTTGATTTCTCGTGTCTGATCACAAATTGGTTCTCAGTTCCTGTTTGAAAAATCTTACACAAAGCAATATGGTGTATATATATATCACCTTCTTTCCAATTTATGTCCCCTTGGCAAATGAACCGTTATGCATTTCTTTAGAGCTCAGCTGCTCTGTGCCAGCCATCAAACTAGTATGGCCATCCATGCATTCCTTAAAAGAGGAAGGAAGGAAGGAAGGAAGGAAGGAAGGAAGGAAGGAAGGAAGGAAGGAAGGAAGGAAGGAAGGAAGGAAGGAAGGAAGGAAGGAAGGAAGGAAGGAAGGAAGGAAGGAAGGACAATACACACATACTTGCACAAAATATACCGTATGCATATTTAGATGAAATCACTTCCCTTTGACTGTATTTACCTTTAAATGTTTTGCAAATAATTTCATAACCTTCCCATCTCCTTTGAATGCTGCCATTGACCTAGGAAAGAATATACTGTTAATAAAAGAAAACTGAAAATATGAATCATAGAATTCTTGCACTACAAACAGCAAATGAAAACAGGACCATATATTTAATTCCATCCTGCAACATGAAACCCATACTCAGGGTTTTTTTCTTTTCTATAATAAAGAAATATTTTTGTTCTGGATGCAAGAAGGTTCAGGTTCGGGTCCTGAATAATCATGAAAGAGGAGGAGAAAAAAAAACTGAGCTGGAATCTTGTAGCCCTGCTTCTTTCAAGCTTTTGGCACAGCCCTACTGATAGCTAATGTTACCCAACTAGGTTAGGATGCAACTCACTTGGAGCATTTATTGTTTCATTACCTGAACTCATGCTTTGCATATACAAATGAGTTATTTTAAAAAAATGCAGTTGAAATATATAGGCTAGGGCTATACAAGTATGTTTCCCAAGTATCCTAAGACCAGGATTTAGAGAAGGACCCTGTCCTATTACATTAGTGATTTAGAAATCTCGGAGAGGACAGTGCCCTAATTTTCCCTTTAATTCTGTGGTGTGGGGGAAAACCTTAGAAAGTGTGCCAGGTTCTCTAACAATGGCAAACAACGTACTTGATGAGTTCCAGACACCGGAGGGCAGAGCTGCAAATTACCAGCATCACCACTGACGACTTCTCTGTGTGATTTTTACGGAGCTTTGCCCATTTAGGACAGACTGAAATGTGAAGAACAAAGATTCAACAAGTACAGCAATGCCTAATTATATTAGAAAATGGTGAGGTAGTCTGCTAATGGAGCACAGCCTGTAGTCAAGTCAGTTAAACACTGAAAAAATACAGGGGATCCAGCTATTAACCCGTGCTTTCATCTTTCCCACTTTTGAACTGAGCTGTCTTGATTTTGCTGGGAGAAAATGTGGCAACCTATCATAGCCAGTACGGGATTAAGTAAGTTGGCTTCTTTAGCTTGAATACTTTATATGTATAAATAAGGATGACTGTACTATGAAAGTGCTACCCTTTCAGTTTGCCACACACTGCTCACTTTAGGCATGGGCTAACCTTAGTGACTATAAATGTAAGAGACAGTAATGGCCAAGTTAACTAATCTCCTAAATAAATGAATCATATAATAGCTTCTTTATTTTAAAAGTAGATATACAGGGTATACCAAAAGTCAGGACCCATAGGCCAATCACAATATGTTTTATTAATTTTATTATTTTATTCTCAGAGAAAATTTTACTGTTCAAAGGTCATGCATCAACCAAGTAACAAAGTGTTTAGAAGAAAATGGTAACCAATTCAAACATTTAATGTGATTTATATCATAAATTATCTATGGGGCCTGCCTGACTTTTGGTATACCCTATAAAAAAAATGAAAGTGCATCCTAAATAGTAGCTTACTATACTCTTCTAGAACAAATAAAAGAAAATAAAAGTAACAGTGAAATAAACAAAAAAACAACTAGTGAAGTTAAACATAAATATTAATAGATAAGGTATATAAATAGAAGATAATGTTCTATTATGCCGTACCAACTCTGAATTCCAGTGATTTACATGAAAAAGTAACCAATACATTTTGTTATTTGGAGCTTTATTCTATGTAACTTCATTGTATGTAGTCATGCAAGAAAGAAAACAAGGACACAAACATTGTTAGGATCATGAAGCCCACAGAGCAAAGCCATACCATTGTCACAACACTGTAGGAAATATAAATACTTGCTCAGTCTGCTAATGCCTTGGCTGTAATCAGATTGGTCCTCTGCATAAACTATTGTCCAATAATGCCAATTTTCTTAGCAGCAGCCACAAAAGCTTTTTGTCAGTAATACAACTCTATTTCAATAAGCAATTTACATTTTTTATCACTGGGATATGCCAAAAGAAGAATGATAAAATGTTCTCTGTACAAATTAGGTCAAACATATAATGTACAATAGCTTCAAACTGAGGTTCTTTACAGATATATTTGGGTAAATCAGCTAACTAAGTATGCAGTGGCTACGGTTAGGAATCTCAGTTCTATTAAAACAGTGTCCTAGAGCCATGGAATGTAAAAACTGGAAGGGATCTTAGAGAACATCTAAGTTCTCTAGTTCAAGCTCCTGTCAAGTCTTAAAGGAGCATAAACTTTACTATTTGATAAAGTGAAATTGGCAATATAATCAACCTATGCCCTTAGCCATATCCAATAGTACTGCTAAAATGGCATCTTACCAATTTAATCAGTCTCAAAAGTTTACCACTAATATCATATAAACCAAACAAACTGTAAAAAAGGATGGATAAGAATTTGAAAGCATTTTTTGAAGAATGATGTGGCTGGGGGACACATGAGGCCCAGGAATTGCCCGCTTTATCATATGAGTTTCAGTCTAGGCTTCAGCAGATTAAATGGGGACTCTAATGTGACTAGGTTGGCATTTTTCTTTTTCATTATTACGTTCATCATAATCTTTACTGTAAGCTCTCATGGGTAATTTTCGTTGGTAGAATTGAAAAATAAAACAGCAGCAGTGAAATATTAAATGCATTTCAAGATTAAACATATTTAAGTCCATTTTTCAGTTCAGTTTTAGTAGTAGAATTATTAAAATTATGTTTGTCCTCCACTATCTGGTTCCTGAGCCTTTGATTCTTGATTATCAGCATTAAATTATACCAATCTACATGGACTAATTTGTTATGAACCTAGCATCTAAAATTAAAAGCTGCATTGTTCAATGTAACAGAATAATACTCCCTAAGCACTGTAAAGTAAGCATTCTCTGAAAAAAAGCGTAATATAAGCATACAATTAATATACGTACGCATATTATGTCAAATTATTATAAATCTTTCAAGAAAAGAATGGCATAGAATGACTTCTGACTAAACTACTACTCACTTTCTTTCAGGTAGGATGAAAAGCTGTGGGTGAGATCATTGGCAGGGAGGAAACAGGAATCTGAAACCATAATAGACAACTATTGTTGCTTAATGCTATAACTAAGACCTTCAACTAAATTTTCAGGAAACTGATTTGTTATAAGCCAAGCAAAATGCTCTTTCAATAAGCAGAATTTTGCAAGCACTCAGAACTAATAACAAAAAGCTTTAAAGTGGATTAACCAAATGATGGGAACAATATTTAACCCACTTTAGACTCCTTCCAAAATTATCTCTCCATTATCCTTAAAGATAGCTTTATTGAACTGGCTGTACTTGTGATGAGATATTTTGTAGCTTTCTCATTTGAGACCAGGATCATTAATCATTATGACAAAACAGAACAGTGCAATCTATTAAACCGCTAGCCCAACCCAGAACAGCAAATCCAAGGATGATTTCAGACCATCGTCAGCTCACAGCACCAACATTGCATAGGCATGCTATCTTGCTCCCCTTAATGGAATTTCTTTGGTGATTCAAAAACAGACTAAGTGAAGAAAACACACTGGATAAATAGAAATAAAAGATGTAATCTTGCCTCTTATAAGAGTCCATGAATATGGCAGGGTGATTCTATAATAAATATTAGCACTCTTAAATATCTCCAATAGCTGGTTAAGAGATTTTGAGAATTATTTAAAATAGAAATCTTTATTGTCATTGTTCTACTTGTACAACGAAATTAAGTGCCACCCCAGTTCAGCTTTAAAAATATAAAAACCATAGAACACATAAAACACATAACACACATAAAACACATATAACACATATAACACAACCTTCACATTCCATATTGCACAACCCCTGATGCTGCTGCATTAATACTGCACTATACGATAGAATTCAGTATAGTTACAGCTCTAAGATAGAAGCTATTCTTCAGCCTATTCGTCCTTGTTTTCATTATCCTGTACCGTCTGCCAGATGGTAATAGTTCAAAAAAAGAATGTCCTGGGTGGGATGGATCCTTAAGAATGTTTTGAGCCTTCTTAAGGCAGCAGGAACTATAAAGTTCTTCCAAAGAGGGGAGAGGGCAACCAATGATCCTCTGGGCAGTGATGGTAACCCTCTGGAGTGCTTTCCTATCTGCCACTGTGCAGTTAGCAAACCATACACAGGTGCAGTAGGTTAAAATGCTCTCAATGGTACAGCGGTAGAAGGTCACCAGCAGTTTTTCATTCAGTTGTTGTTTCCTGAGAAGTCTCAGGTAGTATAATCTCTGCTGGGGCCTCTTAACCAAGGCTGCAATATGAGCGCCCCAGGTCAAGTCCTCCTTTATAGTAACACCCAGAAACTTAAAACTGGCCACCCGCTCCACTCGGTCTCCATTGATAACCAGGGGCTGGACATCTAATCTATTCCTCCTATAGTCCACTATAAGCTCCTTGGTCTTATTGATATTAAGAGCCAAATTATTGTCTCCGCACCACGAAAGCAGCCGGTCCACCTCATCCCGGTAGGCAGACTCATCTCCTTTGGAGATAAGCCCCACCACTGTTGTATCATCTGCGAATTTAATGATAATATTGCTGAAGTGAGTGGGGGTACAGTCATATGTATAAAGAGTGTAAAGTAAGGGACTCAACACGCAGCCCTGTGGTGAACCAGTGTTGAGAGTAAGAGCTGAGGAGATATAATTGCCTAATCTAACCCTCTGGGAGCGGCCAGACAGGAAGTCCAAAATCCAAGAACAGATTGAATATGGAAGCTCAGGATCCATACATTTAGACACCAGTCTATGTGGAAGGATTGTATTAAATGCAGAACTAAAGTCTACAAAAAGCATCCTCACATAGGTCCCTCGCTGTTCCAGATGAGTCAGAGCAGTGTGGAGAGTGATGGCTATAGTGTCCTCTGTGGATCTATTAGTTCTATATGCAAACTGATGTTTATCAAATGCATGCGGAAGGCAGGAAATGATGTGCCTACAGACCAATTTTTCAAAGCACTTCATGATGATAGGCGTGAGTGCCACTGGTCTGTAGTCACTGAGGTTGTTAATAGGGAACTTCTTTGGCAGTGGAACAATGATGGAAGCCTTCAGACAGGATGGAATAGTGGACTGGGATAAAGACCGATTAAAGATCTTGGTGAAAACCCCAACCAACTGGTCAGCACAGTCTTTAAGCACCCGGCCAGAGATGCCATCAGGTCCGGCAGCCTTTCTAGGGTTCACAGCCCTCAAAATACTCCTCACCTCGTGCTCCTCCACGGTGAGACAGGGGCTATATTGGACTAATGGCTGTACTCTAGCTGCCTCTGGTGGCTCCACTTCAAAACGGGCAAAAAAATGATTCAGCTTCTCTACCAATGAAGTATCCCCGTCAGCAGAAATGACATTATTCGGTCTATAGTTGGTAACTTGTTGAATCCCCTGCCACACCTGCCTCGTGTTGTTGCTATGAAAATGATCCTCAATCTTCCTCTTATAATCTGTCTTGGCCTGCCGAATGCCTCTCTTCAGACTGGCTCTAGCAGCACTGTATTTTGCCCCTGTATTTAGAGATTCCAAAACTTTTTTCTCATTTTCAGTCATGCAGCTCTGTTATTTATAAAATATTTTATTTAACTAAATAAAGTAAGTGTTCACATACTGCTCTTCAGTTATGTACCAGGACAATTTATTTAAAAACAGAACTACAAAGCCAGGACATATGTAGCAAGTCAGTAGTGCACTTGCTAACCAGCATGGACAACAATAATGAATTATGGAAATTTAAACTACAAGGAGATCACAATCCCCTACCAGAGTTCTAATATTCATAATTTTTCTTCACATAGAAATCCTAGAGTGAGAAAGAAGTAATCCTTCTTCCACGGGTATTATAGTAATAAAATATCTTATTCCAAGATTTATCTGACTATACACACGAACTCTGGTAGGGGATTGTGATCTCCTTGTAGTTTAAAATTTCCATAATTCATTATTGTTGTCCATGCTGGTTAGCAAGTGCACTACTGACTTGCTACATATGTCCTGGCTTTGTAGTTCTGTTTTTAAATAAATTGCCCTGGTACATAACTGAAGAGCAGTATGTGAAAAAAAAAAAGCTAATATAACTGTATAATACAGGTATACAGTTATATCAACGCAATAAGACAAACTGATTACAGGACACTGATTAGGGTACTGCATTATGGAGGATAAGGTGCAAAATAGTGGAGCAAGCAGACTGCATATAATCCAGTTACAAAATAATTCTATTTTGCTTTGCTAATTTAAACTTTATTGTATACCTCTAGATCATCTGCAAATGTCTGAGTGCAGAATCAATACAAAAAGACACATGTCCTTATTTATATGTGTGTAGACTTTTATTCATTTGAAGTCCTGGATGCTAAGCATAATATAAATTTAAGTGAGAATATGAATCTGGGATCCCAATGCAAGCTTTCATGAAGGTTGTTGTATGAGTATGAATGCCTTTCTCCCTTGGAAGGCTATATATGTGACCAGTGCCATTGTATGACTGTGCTAGCCTGACAAATGTTCTGTCAAAACCACATAGCAATCATATCTCTATGTCCATGTAGGCTTAATGGTTCACACAAACATCAGATCTCCAAAAATAGCACCTGAAGGTCTAGAGGCTATCAGAATGTATGAACTATTCTGTTTTGTTTGTTTCTGTCATTCAATACTCAGGAAACATACACCAATAATACTTCATAAGAAACAGATTTTAACTTAGTGTTTGTTATAATTTTTTTTAATAATGTTGTGGGTAGTACCTCACTGATACTGTCCTTATTACCTGGCAGTTTTAATTCTTCTAGTTCAATCACAGAACGTTTAGCTCCAAAGTGCTCATTGAGCATTTTTTGTAGATCTGCTGGGATACCCGGCTTTGGTACAGTTTCTGTGAGAAGATCAGAGATTTTCTTCTAAAAAATAGAAAGAGAAAAAGAAGAAGAAAGGCATAATCCATATGGTGGGTAGTTAATAAATGCACTGCATTTTTTGCATTTTTTTTAAATCTTGACAATGACAGCTGTTTATATCCTAACATCTGAATAATGTTATAGCTTACAACAACAAAAAAAGGGATTCAGTCTTGACAAAACTATGTGACCTAACAAAAAACAAAACCGTGCATATCATCATGAATAGCCTGAAGAATGGGTAGCCTTCCCCATTTCTTTCATCCAGACCTTCAGATGTCTGCTGAATTGCTTATCATTCTTCTGTTGCCAGCCTTCCCCATTCTGCCATTATGAAGATTGGGAAATCCCCTGTTGGGAAAGTAATCATTTCCAGCCACCATAGTGGAGTGTGGAGGCTCCCTAGAAGTGTCAGGTGCTTCACAGCTGCAGAGTACCAACAGCAGAGTAGCTTGTGGGGTTCTGGGACTGAGGGGAAATTTAGGCAGATGTAGTGGGGGGTGTTATTTTTTCCCCTTTTTATTTTCTTTTCTTTGTTATTTTTTGTTAATATGGGGGGTGATTTGCTGGGTTGAGAGATATGGATGGGTGGGCCTGGGACAGAGGAACCCAGGGGAGGGTGGACTATGGGGGTAAGGGTTGGGGGCACTATTGGTACAGAGATGGGCAGGGGGAGGTATGGCGGGAATCCGAGGGCGGGCTGCATTTGAGACACCAGGAATGCTGTTTGAGGGTGATCCCGATGTCTGGCCCTCAGTATTCACCCAGGTGAATCCTTAGTGGCTCTGGGCTCTGGCTGCTGCTTGTGAATACCAGGTTGGAATGTAATAAATCTGCTCTCATCCACGATTTAATTGTGGATGAGAGTGCCAACCTGGCATGTATAATCAAGACCTGATTAGAATAGGATTTTTGAAAAGAATACTTTAGATTGGACTACAACTATATTTTGCCCATTTTTAAAAAAAAATTTTTTTAAAGAGCTGTAGGGAGTATGGAAAGTGCCAGAAGAATTACATATGATGTTGAGACTAGTTAATATATCATTTATTCTTTTGAACAATCATTATTAGTAGTACTATTATGAAATAAATATTTATTTTTTATGGATGATTTAACTGAGTTATATTTAATTTATCGTTTTTAATTAGATCAAAATATAGCATAGAAATGAAAAATATTCATTTGAAATATTAATTAGGAATTACCTTTCTTTTTCTCTTTGGCTTCACTTCAATTTCTTTTTTATCCTTAGACTTCTCTTTCTCAACACTGAGGAAGCATTCTATAGGCTGGAAGCAAAAAAAAGGAAGATTGTAAGTAAGCATTTAGAAGCACTTTAGAATACAAAGACAATGATATGGCACATGAGCTGGCAGCAAGGACTTGACAGGAAATGAGAAATTTTGAAATCATGCTCTTTTTCTACTAAGATCAATAGAAAAAATAGAAAACATTATATGGCAATATAAAGGGTCATAAAGGGAAGCAGGCAGGTAAACAATTGAACAAAAATGAATTCAACAATTACTGGATTCATATCATAAAATATATTGACAATAACAAAATTGGCTGAGTATATTGTTATCAATCAGTTAACTGGAAGCTTTAAATATTCCATTAAAAAAAACCTGTGTTTTCTTTTTAATGCTATAAGGGTCTTAGTTTTGTGGTGATTGTGATTTAGCTTAAAGGGATACTGCTTTAATATGGATCTTGAATTTTGCCTATGGTCTTTGCCTTTTATATAACTTAACCTTAATGCAGAATAGAGTAAGGATGGTATTTACATTGTAATGTCATAATTGTTTCTCAAATATTAGAGCTCATAATTAGGTAGACCACTTTTCTGCATGTATCAACAGTCATTTGGATGAGATGGTCAGATAATCTCTCATGTACTGATAAAGTCTCTGAGGAGAATTGGGAGTACAAAGGTCTTATCCTTCCTTCAAATATACCTTGCAAAGACACTTTCCTTCTCATTGTTCTTAAAAAAGGATCTTAGCTGAACTAGTCCTTGCTCAGAGTCTGGGAGAGGTGTTAGTTTATTGTTTAGTTTAGTTTATTATCTATTTATTAATTTAGTTATTAGAGGGTTACTTGCTGCACTGAGTCTTCTCATGTAATCCTCTAATATACCTCTTCAACTGAGATATTCAGATGTTTGAATGGCATACTTTCCCTTCAGCAGAACAATGACTCCACTGTATATTTTTCATTGTGCACTAGATTGCTTTCTACTCATGAGAATAAAATCACCAACCTTTTTCCTTTTCTTTGAAGAAACAAGAGTGGAACTTGAACATTGCTGAACTGTTTCACTTGCACTAGCACATTCTTCCTCATTATCTGAAAGAGCTAAAGAGAAAGTGTATTTCAAAAACATATCCAACTTTCTGCTTGCTGATCTGTGTGCGACTATGTCTTCTAATAATGAACTTGATTGGTTAAATAATTATCAAACTGGGAGAGAAATGGATTTCTAAGATTTGGACAGGATTTTTAACCAACTTAATTGGAGGACTCTCTATTTAAGCAAGCAAAAATAGAAATGTTTACAAAAGAAAAAACTTTAAAAAAACAAAGCAAGAATGCTTGACACAATACTTGCAAGCTTCAGGGCTCACGGAATGTTGACCGGTGTGTATATAAGGAATGGGAGCAGCAAGAGGAAAAACTGGAAGGATGTGGGAGGTGGAATTAATAAGTTTATGTCTCTGGGGATACAGGAGAAATTCTATATTGTACAAGATATACACTGGCATATAAAAAGGATTGCAAAATATTGACAAAAGCCAAAAATAAAATGGAATTTTGTGTTTAGATGTTTTTAAACCACTCTCTTTTTTCAGTTGCCCCTGATAAAGATATTTGTTTTAAAACACATTGGAAATAATACATTGTGGCAGCTGTCTTCTTTGCTGACATGTTTACATCTTTTGCAATATTGCAGATAATAAAATAAATTTTAATGTATTGGGTTCTAGCATCCTAGAGGTTTTAAACAGATTCCAGTACCCTTTCCCATGTACTGAAAGACATTTGCACTGCTCTGTTCATATGCTGAACTGTTCAACTGCTCCCCAAAATAGCTATTGCATACTGTGACTTAGGAAACTTCTATAGCTTGTAGCTTGCCAAGAAATCTAACTGCTAACTTTAACATTTCTTCATAAATCCTGACTTGGCAGGTCCAGAAAATGGAAAGGGAGATATATCCAAAGCAGAATCATAAATAGTCCCTCCTCCCGTATATTCTTGCTCAAGAACTCTAAAAGTAGGTGAATACCTTCCATGAGAGAACTTTAAGAACACCGCACCACCTGTCAGCTGCTTATCTTAACTGCAGGCAGGCAGAACAACATACAATAAGCTCTACTCTTTCAGCCTGGAATTGCCACAACTGTACCGTAAGAGGTAGAAGTCTCTTAGCAATATGTAAATATCTTTGGTGAAAATACCCACTACTTGAACAGTACCATTACAATACGCTATGTCTTGTTTTAGAACAAATATCTGGTCTAAATTTCTGTTTTTAGTTAATTAGCGATAATGTAGGAAATCTCAATTGCTTATAGTGATTTAACAAAACACAGCAGCCCCTAACATTGGCTGTCAATCTAATATATGTGACACAACAGGGGAAAGTAATGGATGGAAAAAAACATATTTAGGTCCTTTTCTAAAGTTACATTACAAGTTGTTCCCATTACTAGACAACTAGCTACTTTTAACTGCTTGCAGAGGAAACAAGCTGTCTTGTGGCATCTTAAAACTGGCAAATTTGTTACAGACAGTCCTCATTTAGTGACTGCCTCATTTAGAGACTGTTCACAATTACAATGATGATGAAAAAGTAACTTTGCAACCAGTCCTCACATTTATGACTTTCGCAGGTCTGTAAAACAAAGGAAGTACGATCGGTTGCGGTTTCACTTAGCGCCTACTTTGCTTAACAACTGAGTTGATCCCAATTGTGGTTGCTAAACAAGGACTACCTGTATTGTATCAGTCTTGCTTGATTCATCCAATTCATCAAAGAAATGGAATAAAATCCTAAAGATGACGAATATTGTCTGTACACTCATGTTTAATATAAACTAATATACAGTGTTGTTATATCAATTTATACTATACTATTGAACTGGACACACCTAGGCTGTACGTGACTTATGTAGACAAACTCTCCCTGGTAATTTAGCTGACTTTTGTCCTTGCAGCATGCATGTCATTCAGTGGTCTAGCAACCATTCTCTCTTGTTTTGTGTGCTTTTTATAGTTTTATAGTTTTTAATTATGACTGTTTTATATGTAGATATTGGTGGTGTTGTACACCACCCAGAGTCACTCTCTTGTGAAATGGGTGACTATACAAATATAATAACTAACTAACCAACCAACCAGTCCTCCTACCTGGTGTAAAGGACTTTTATTTGGTTTTATCCAGAATAAAACATGCTAAAAATATTTGCAGGAGCATGTTTGGACATGATGTTATCATGCACAGACTTGGGTGAAGACATGCTTACTTCAACCATTTCTATCCTTTTTCACTTCCAGCCTACTAGACTGTAGAAAGTAAAAAATGAAAAATGTGATTATGGAAGGGGAAAGGGTTTCTTTTTAATATTCTCACCTTGGTCAGCTAAGCTGACAAAGTAGCTGACTAGGGAGAGTTGTTTAACGCCCTCAAAGCACCAAATCCGTGGGGCTAAAACGATTCCCCTCAGGGTTAATTGGCTGGGGTTCATTTAATCTGGTTTTCAGGTCTGCACAAACATTCTAACTCTTTCATGATTTAGTTAAGTATGTCATGTAAATACCGTTGTACTATGATAAACCACCCCAACTATGTGTGCCTATATAATATTATCTCAGGATAATACTCCATGAATCTGGTGAAGTAGCCTATACTTTGGCAGAAAAGAGCAGATAGTAGGCCATTAATATGACTTCTAATAAATTGTAGTTATCAATTGCATTAGATACTACAATTATTGTTCTGGCTTCTTCACCTTGGAACTCAAGAGTGATGAACATGGGAGTTGCAGGCAGTTTCACAATTTAGACAGTGATCAATACTGCATCTTGTGCTTTCAAGTCAAGGCCTTAGAATCATATATATATAACAAAATATAGTTTTGTAATGACAACTCAGTATAGATACTATGCAAATTCAAAGATAAGATGATTCTAGGGTCATGAAATAGATAGGGTTCCCTGTGTTTACTGTAAAAAATGAAACTGGATGTCATTACAAAACTATATTTTATTATATATACATGATTCTAAGGCCTTGGATGGATGGATGGATGGATGGATGGATGGATGGATGGATGGATGGATGGATACACACACATATACATACATTATAAACCTTTCTTTGCAATGGGAATGCTTCGGGGTCAAATTATACATTATCTAATGTATGTCTTCATGTATGTCATTTATACTACAAAAAAGTGATCCAAGTCTTTAATTGATTTACATACATATATATAATTTCAATCCTCAAAGATGCATTTTCTTTCTTTCCTGTGTTAATCAACAACCTTGCTTCATATGTTTTATCTGTAGCAAATAATCAATATATTTTTCAAAAACTACTATTCAATCTTACATTCCAGTCTTATCTGGTATAATCACAGAGATTCCATTTTTTTCTTCCAAATCTTTGTACAGTAGCCAAAATTATTATCAGAGGAATTTTCTCTAATTCTTTTGCCTCTCTGGCACTGTAAGCAACAAAAATCACAGCTGCCAAGCCAAAAATGTTTTGGGGTACAAAACCTGAATTTTGATAAAGAGGGAGAGAAATGTTAATATTGTTTGAAATGGAAAACATTTTCCAACTTACTGTATTGCTTTAAAATATTTGATTACAAGCTATTTTAAGCCATATTTGTTACTCAAACTAGCTCCCAGTATATCTTTAATGTAAGGATTAATTCACAAAGATGAATCAATAATTAAACAGATGAATAATCTTACCAGCATTTGTTATTTCTGTTTAAGATATTGTATTGTCTTTGCCATTTCTCAATGAATTAGTATATCTTTTTCTTACAGTTGTCAAATGCTCCTTATCAAACCTTCCTCCTATTTATTCAACAGCAGATGTTTTTGTCTTCTAAATATATTGCATTTCATGTTCAGTCAAGTTTCTTCTCCATTTTTAATTGCTATAATTCTCAGTTAATCCCAAATGGCATCTGATCAGCTCAGAAATGTAATTTAACATGGCTATAGTTAAGGGAAGACATTTTGCAGACAGATGCTAACCACTCTAAATTTAATATTTCCTAGTTGCACTAAAAGCTGGGTGGAAAAATACGCAGGAGCAGCTGAAATTTCAAAGGAGCAGAGACTGATTAAGTCTGTCTACATAGCCTGAATTCCATCTTAAATCTCACACACACTGCAGACTTTTGGGCTCCCCATATCAGCATTTTTTTTCTTTTCCCGTCTAGTTCTGCTTAACCACCAGCCTATAGAAAAGTATTGAAGAAGCAAATAGCTTGCTCATTACTTTGTGACTTTTTTATTTTGGTGTATATACAGTTATTATACTCTGATTTTGGGACCCCCCCCCCCAATCGGTCAGCATTGTTACTTACGCTGTATAATTTTCTATTTAAAATAGCAAGGAATTTTTTTAAAAATATATTACTATGTTCTTGATCAGGTAAAAAATATTGAGAAACTGAAGTTTTAAACTCACCTAAACCCACACTACAATTTTCCCCAATCTGTGCCTGCCATCTTAATTAAACTACAGTCCCAGAATTCCCAGTTGGCATGATTGGTGCTGTGCTTCTGTGGAGTTGTATTTCCAAAATACATCCTATACATCAAACTGTAATTCTGAGGAGTAACACTGTAGCTCCAAACATAGCCTATGCATCTATCATGTCCTTTTAAGTCAAATGCCTACATTGTTCAAATAGTCTTTCTAAAGGTTGATGTTCTACTTTGGTACCTTTTAAATAATACAGCCAGAGTTTCTTGATAAGTCGTTTCTTGTCAGATGGGGTAGCTATCTTCGTTGTCAACAGACAAATACTGTACAATATTAAGTCTACTTTATAAAATGTCGTACAAACATGCCTGTTGTTACTAGCTAAAATGGCTGGCATTCTCCAGGAAAAATTGTTTCTTTTATTCAGGCTTCATTAAAGCTAAAGAAACAAAGGGGGAAAAGGCTGAAGGCAATAATCCTTCAAGCATCTCTGTACTGGAAACTACACACATAGATAAAAATTACGCAGGATGCAATTGTGACATGGATAGCGCTCATACCTGTATTTCCAGTACTTGCAGCAGGCAAATGTCTACTGTTTGCATTTTGTTCTATTCCCGCTGCAAAGAATGACAAGAGAAGAGGTCAGCTTTCCAGCAAAGCTGCCTCTGTCAAGTGCTTGGAAAGCAAAGCAGGGAAAGCAGTTGGTTTATATTTAGAGTTTCATTTAAATCCGTGCCAGGGTCTCCCTATCTCTTCCTTACAGTGCTATCTTGGATCCTTGGATTTTACACTGCTGTATCTAAATGGAGAATGAAGCATTTCAAAGCTTTCATAACAAGCCGCTCTGGAGCATTTGAAATAGGTGTTCTTGGGTGCTCATAAAAGAAAAGCAACATTGAAGTTTACATCTATAAACATAAAAGACTTTTTTTTTTGCTCACCAGGATTTTTTTTAATATGCAGAAAAGGAAATTACCCAGAAGGCTGTCCTCTTAAAAATGGTAAGCTTTTCTGTTCCTATATGATTCCCCATAAATTAATGTACAGAACTGTTCTAAATTTACATTCAATGTGAACGTTGTTAACGGGAACTACATAATTCTAATTCAGATGCAAATTTTGAGTTATTTAATTAAGAATGTATAATTTCCATTCGTTTATCAATAAGAATAGACAACCTTAATAGACTATGCACAAAAATTATAGTATGAGCAATACAATCCCTGATTTAAAAACTTTTAGCTGGCTGCCAGGAACAAAATATTAACAGAAACATTTATGGTACAATTCCTGCAAAAGAAGGAAAGAAAGAGGATAAAGTGTGAGTCTATACAGAGACAATATCTAATTGCTTTAACTACAGATGAAGGTACTCTCTTCTGGTGTGTGCCTTTTAATAATATCAGGAAAAAACAAAACTTTCCATTATGCTTGCTATTTAATTAAACTTAGAATACTATGGTGTGGGGAATATTCCTCTTAGAAAGTCAACATTAGCCCAGACAAGTGCTGTTATTGAACAAATTATAAAATACCTCAATGTTAATTTCATTTTAGTGTTTTGGAACTTCACGATCATAGTTCAATCTTTTTATATGATTTTATTTTTCAGTTGTTTTTAATTTTTGTTGTATTTTTTCCTGAGATCTGTTAATATAAGCTGGTTACAAATATCTGAAGAAATATTGGAAACTCAAATATGTAACACCTGCTATTTTACCTGAAACTCCTTTTCTCCTCTCCAACTCAACTAATAATTTATAACTAAACCTTTTAATCATTATTATATTTATGCTATAATAACACATTCAGGTTCCTAGTCAAGAACAGTGGAAATTGCAGGTATATATCTTTAACAAAATTCAATGTAGGCAACGAAATCAGTTTTATACTAGGGTTTAGGCTTAGTCTGTGTAGATTTCTCTCCAAAATTTACTTTTTGGGGAGACACTGGCACACTCTGGTTTGCCTCAATGCTTTTCACTACCCTTGATTTCTAGCTCCATAAACCCAATGGTTTATGAAAAGAGAGCAAGGGAAATATTATGCAGTGTGCACATGGACATTAAGGATTCTTCATAGTTCAATTCTGTACTACAACTGCTTCATGAGCCATGAGCCAACTTTAGCTGAGCTATTTTTTTTTACTCTAGAGATCCAGCAGAATATTATTCATATGGATAAATTAAATGTTGTGTATTTAAAAGTAAATGTGTTGCTTAACACTAGACTTCTCAGTAGATTCTGCTAGCAGGAAATTGAAAGAGATTCAGTGTTTCATGTCCTGCTGAAGGCATGTCAAAATACAGCACTGGGAACTTGATGGTATTGTGGCCACACCTGCTGGCAGTGAATGCTATAATTTAACAATGCATTTTATAATGAATATTATAAAATGCATTTTTAAATTATAGCATTCTTTTGAATTATAGCATTCTTTAAATTCTACTTCTTTTGAATTGTCCTGAAATCCCACTTTTTATTTCACTATTACACCTTTAATGTCTGATGTCATAAGGGAGAAAAAAATGTCCTTCCATATTTTCTATGACATGATAATTTATATACAGTGGGGCAAAAAAGTATTTAGTCAGCCACCAATTGTGCAAGTTCTCCCACTTAAAAAGATGAGAGAGGCCTGTAATTTTCATCATAGGTATACCTCAACTATAAGAGACAAAATGGGAAAAGAAATCCAGAAAATCACATTGTCTGATTTTTAAAGAATTTATTTGCAAATCATGGTGGAAAATAAGTATTTGGTCAATATCAAAAGTTCATCTCAATACTTTGTTATATATCCTTTGTTGGCAATGACAGAGGTCAAACATTTTCTGTAAGTCTTCACAAGGTTTTCATACACTGTTGCTGGTATTTTGGCCCATTCCTCCATGCAGATCTCCTCTAGAGCAGTGATGTTTTGGGGCTGTCGCTGGGCAACACGGACTTTCAACTCCCTCCAAAGGTTTTCCATGGGGTTGAGATCTGGAGACTGGCTAGGCCACTCCAGGACCTTGAAATGCTTCTTACCAAGCCACTCCTTCGTTGCCCGGGCGGTGTGTTTGGGATCATTGTCATGCTGAAAGACCCAGCCACGTTTCATCTTCAGTGCCCTTGCTGATGGAAGGAGGTGTTCACTCAAAATCTCACGATACATGGCCCCATTCATTCTTTCCTTTACACGGATCAGTCGTCCTGGTCCCTTTGCAGAAAAACAGCCCCAAAGCATGATGTTTCCACCCCCATGCTTCACAGTAGGTATGGTGTTCTTTGGATGCAACTCAGCATTCTCTCTCCTCCAAACACGACAAGTTGAGTTTAAACCAAAACATTCTACTTTGGTTTCATCTGACCATATGACATTCTCCCAATCCTCTTCTGGATCACCCAAATGCTCTCTAGCAAACTTCAGATGGGCCCAGACATGCACTGGCTTAAGCAGGGGGACATGTCTGGCACTGCAGGATTTGAGTCCCTGGCAGCATAGTGTGTTACTGATGGTAGCCTTTGTTACTTTGGTCCCAGCTCTCTGCAGGTCATTCACTAGGTCCCCCTGTGTGGTTCTGGGATTTTTGCTCACCGTTCTTGTGATCATTTTGACCCCACAGGGTGACATCTTGCGTGGAGCCCCAGATCAAGGGAGATTATCAGTGGTCTTGTATGTCTTCCATTTTCTAATTATTGCTCCCACAGTTGATTTCTTCACACCAAGCTGCTTGCCTATTGCAGATTCAGTCTTCCCAGCCTGGTGCAGGTCTACAATTTGTTTCTGGTGTCCTTCGACAGCTCTTTGGTCTTGGCCATAGTGGAGTTTGGAGTGTGACTGTTTGAGGTTGTGGACAGGTGTCTTTTATACTGATAACAAGGTCAAACAGGTGCCATTACTACAGGTAACGAGTGGAGGACAGAGGAGCCTCTTAAAGAAGTAGTTACAGGTCTGTGAGAGCCAGACATCTTGCTTGTTTGTAGGTGACCAAATACTTATTTTCCACCATGATTTGCAAATAAATTCTTTAAAAATCAGACAATGTGATTTTCTGGATTTTTCCCCCCATTTTGTCTCTCATAGTTGAGGTATACCTATGATGAAAATTACAGGCCTCTCTCATCTTTTTAAGTGGGAGAACTTGCACAATTGGTGGCTGACTACATACTTTTTTGCCCCACTGTATAGCTACTATATCCTCCATTATCTGCCTCTTTCCAAAGCCCAGCCATTGAAGACAAAACAGATACATCCAACAGAGGGCTTTCTAAATGGTAGGAGTAATGCTAAGGGAAATTAATATTGATGAATCAATGAGTTCAGTGATGATCAGGTGATTGTGATTCCTACAGCACCAGTGTAGTATATAGTTGAACCACAGGAAATGAACCTGGGATGTGGGTTCAGATAGATCTTGATTATGGTATTGGATCAGGACAGGGAAACACAGGTTAAAGTCCACCCGCACCATGGAAACTCAATGACTGATTTTCAGCTTCTCACACTAGCCTATGTTAAGTATGCTACCTTGACATAGAAAACTGAATGTCTGAGTGTCTGGTGAATGTTGTGGGTAGAAGTGATGGACCATCCTGGAAGAAGTCATATAGATAGTCCTCATTTAGTGACCACGATTGGGACCAGCAACTCAGTCATTAAGTGAAGAGGTTGCTAAGTGAAACTGTGACTGTGCTTATCATCTTACTTCAGCTTTCCTTTCCTTTACAGACCTGTGAAGGTTATAAATGTGAGGATTGGTCATAAAGTTACTTTTTCAGCACTGTCATAACTGCGAACAGTCTCTAAATGAGGCAGTTGCTAAATGAGGACTACATGTAGTTGATTTGGGCTAGAACCATGAACAAGAGCATTCCACACTATTTTCTTGTATGTCCTGTTCATTTTGCTCTAATATCAGCCCTAACAACAGACAACTTTAAAGTATACAAGCCCAAGGTCTAATTATTATCCTACCTTAGCTATAACAGAGAAAGAGGACAGAAGAAAGGAAGAGATGGTAGATCAAGGTAACTGGTTTGATTTAATTTCTAGCTCAAGTTTTCTATCCTTTCTTGAGAGGCAACTAGTCTGTGCAATTATATCATTATATCATGTTGATGAATAAATCTCTGAAGGATGCCAACATTGGGAATGCCATTCAACTATGACTTAGTGAAGTTAATGTTCTCAAGCACTTATGCCAAAATAGTCTGAAATAGTTGTTTTGCAATAGTTTAAAACAGTGTCTGGTGAAACATTTTGAAGCCTCTTGCAAATTAAAAAAACAAAAACAATTATTTTCTGTTATTTCATCAGTCCTATAAAGTCAGCTTGCAATACTCAAATCTGCTATAAAGTTGCATAGTGACATAGCTATGAAGTACTCTATACAAAATCAGTTGCCAATTTTTTTCCTCCTGGTTCACATTTTCTTAAAGGAACATTTAAATTCCCCACTCAGAAAGTGCTCTTTCCAAACCTGAGTATTGAAGGAATTATTTAGGGAGCTATAAGTTGAACTACGTATGATGTCAGAACAAGGCATGCACATTTAAAGGCCATCACTTTACAACGGAGGTTTGCCTGCAGTTGTTACTTAAGTCAGGGCTAAAATGTTGATGTCAACTAACCTGTAAAAAGTGCATAGCACCATGCCCTCATTCTGCTATTCCTTAGTATCATCTGTAGAGTGGAACAAAACTAATGTCAAGTCAACTTATTCTGCTGTGGCATACATGTATAATTCCACTGCTATGTTATGCCTATTTAACTTTGTCACTGAAGGCAAAGACATGAAGACAGCACTAAAACGTATTTACAAAACATTTGTGTCAGTCTTGTTCGTGTCAGTTCTCCACAACTCCATGTACTAGATAAACTTCAACCAGAATGAGTTTTGAACAACTCTATGACATTTAAAGGACAACAATACATACTAATGAAAAAAAATGTTTTTACTATCATAGTTTTGGTGGTAATTCACCAAACTAGAGAGATAAAAGTGAAAAAATGTGGACATAAGCTTCTAGGGAAAGTAATCCTAAAAAATGCTAGCTAAAGTTATTTGATATTTGTCATGTCTTCAGCTCTTAATGGCAGAACCTGTTCTGTCCACAGTGTATGAGAAATTAGTATAGGGAATACAAATCCTCTATGGTTACTATTCAGTTGAATAAGGCAAAACAATGTGCACATTAAGTCCTTCAGAGTGAAATTACTCTTCTATAGAACAACCTTTTGAGAAACAACCGGTAATTTCAACTGGTAACTGCTTTTTATTTATGTGGAAGATGACAGTAAGATGTCAACTGGGAAAAATTACCTCTTGCCAAACATTTGTTAATTTTTCCCCCAGTCTGACAGTGCTAACAATGATATGTTACAACAGGATTTGCATTAAATAGAACTCTCAGAAATAAGAGTTTGTGGACCCCAGGCTTAAAGAGAGTACAGTGTACAAAGCCAAAATGGCAAAGCATTAAATTGTGACAGGAGGGCATGGTGTTGTTCAACCTTCCTACTTTGAGACGGTTTCTGCAGAGGTTTACAAACTAATCATTCAGATTTTTTTTTCCAAATTGACTTCCAGCCAGGATCTTAGTTCAGATTTCAGAGTATCTGAAGCGATGCATTGAACACCTGCTATTAGGTTCGACTCTTTACAAGACTTTAATGAAGCTGCTGCTGCTGGAAATGATTGTTCTATCTGCCCAAGGTAACTAACAACAACAGAATATTTCCCATCTGGAAAAGCTGAAAGCAGTGGCAGAAGGGAGCAACTTCTGAAGTGGCCTTTGACCCAAGAATATGTGTTCCTCAAATTCCTCAGCATCTTTTTTTATATAGCATTAACAAAAAAGGTGAGCACAATATTTTAATGAAGTGACAAAGGTCTTGTTAGAAAAATGGCATTCCACTCCACAATCATATTTGAGCGGAGAAAGTCCTAAGTGTTTTCAGATGTTTCCAGTCCTCTCTCAGACTTGAATTAACTCACTATATGACCATTTAGTCTCTATGCATTAAAAATGGTCTTCTATTGACTTGGCATTACAAGTTTCTTTCTTTTTGTAGCTTTTTTCCTTTTATAACAGATACAGTGCAGAAATGTTATTTTAAAATACATAAAATGTGCTGCCATCTGAACCTAATGATGAAAATATCACATACTTTTCTTCAAGACAGACAAAATAGTTTAAAATGTAGGAACAATCTACAGCCATTTCCTGTAATATGGGAAAGGTTGTGTCTGCTCGTGGGAGTTTTCTAGTAGTTTAAGGCATATAACAACCTCAAAGTAATGGATATGTATTTGTGATTCTCAAGGAACCAACCTGCAAAAGAAAAGTAATATAGACAAGCCCTCTTGAGAATTTAGAAACAACTTATGCCTATGTTATGTTTTATTATTTATTTATTTATTTATTAAACCAATTTATATAGCTGCCCATCTCACCACAGGTGACTCTGGGCAGCGTACAACAACGTCTTGCTAAGATTTGTCTTACCTACTGTAGATGAGTAGTGTACAATTTATAACATTAGAGGCATTACTTTTCATTCAACCCTTGTAGACTTTTACTATAGCAGAAAAAGCCAAGGGGAGAATCTAGAAAGGGAACCTCTGGACCTTATATCTTATTCAACATAACAACTTTACATTAAGGAGTGCAAAGTCAAGTATAGTTCAATCCTTACAAGTAGCAAATTGCATGCTTGTATATTTACAGTGTTGAAAAGGTCTGTGCTACCTTGTAATTGAAACTTAGGTACATACATCAGTTTTCACTCAGAATATACAACTGCTAATAATAAAAGTGGCCAGGATGGACAACATCACATGGCAGAAATGGTCAGCACAGCTCAGTTGATAAATTGCATTGGCAACTATAGACCCAGATCAATTAATCCTTTAATGACATTTAGAGGTTGACATCTTCCAAGCGGCAGTCAGCTGTCAGTACAAATGGGATTACATGCTTTAAACCAGAGAAATACACTAGAGTTGTGTGCTGCCCAATGTCATTTTTAATCTGATTAGAGGAGGAAATTATTACTATGACTGTGTCGCAGAAACTGAATTTCAATTTTTGGTAAAGTTTAAATTTGAATTACATTCAAACAGACTTAGTTTGTCTGGCATGCCCACTTTCTAGAAATGGCCTGGCATGCCATTTAAAGGCCAAGAGCACCCTTGAATCCAAAAAGTTGTACACTGCTGTTTTAAACTCCCCATGTGGGATAACTGCTATGTATTTGAATTTAATCTCTTCCCTTGGGAACCTGCAGTGGGAATGGCAATGTGTTACCATTATAGCCTTGGAGGCCAAAAGCATTTTTATATTATTATAATATGGTGTGTATGTGTGTATGTATGTGTGTGTGTGTATATACACATACACACATACACACATACATACTCCTACCTATGGAGAATAATTTCATCCATTCTACCCAGGAAAACAAGTCCACAAAAATACTATATACTGCATTTTAAGATTGTTTTAATACACAAATTATCTGTTGTTGTTTTTTTTACATATATGCATTATTGAAATGTGAATGCATCTACAACTTTTACTACATATTGCTGTAAATGCATAGTTCTTGTACCTTTCTTGGTATACCCAAGATTCATTCCAAATCTATCTGTGATGATAAGGGAGATTTAGGTTTGTTTGACTGATTAATATCCTGCCTTTACCTTTCATATGTGACATTTTGTTGCATGTTGGCCCATGACAAACTCCACATTTTAAAGCTAACTAACAAAATAGCAAAACCTAAATATAGCACATAGGCATTTGCACAGGGGAGGATTCCTCTCATAGTATACAAGTCAGCAATGAATTCCCGATGTTCCCATTTTTTCTTAGAACTGTCATATATATGGATATCAGCTGTGGAACTAGAATCCATGTTGAAAATATGTGTAACCTGAACTCTTACTACAGATACTAGAGCAGTTTTAGAACTTGAATCCTGTTAATCACATTATAGAATTCAATATATTTATGGGTCTATTCCAACCAAAACACCACACCTGCACAGTTGGCTCCCACTTCCCTGTTTAATCTTCATAATTCAGTGACATCTATCTGTCATTGCAGAATTATAAAACAGACTGCACCGAGTAACATGTAAATTGAACTTAGTATTAATTTAAAGAGGAGAAACCTGAAAATACTGGTCTAGTCATATTAGGCAAATGTGACTTCTTGGTTTATTTTTGGCTTAATGTGTGATCTCAGCTATTTGTCAATTATGGTTTATAATTTAGTGTTTTATACAAACCCATCTCATTGTGTTTTTTTCAATTAAGCATATTTAGGAAACCATAAAGGGTGGTTAGTGAGAATGGAAACCTCTCCATGAACATTGTATTTCCTAAACATTACTGTGAACATGTGTAGTAAATAAAACGTTGAGTGATTTTCCATTCAGAGCCACAGAAGGGAGACCATCCATATGCTTTCCAGTGAACATAAACTATCCTGTAATTCTGAACATAGCAGAAGAACTATGAAAACAGAAACTCCCAATATATTATGATAATTGACCCAGTGTGTATTTTACTTTCCAGCCTAAAATCAATTACAGCATAGGATAATTACCATAAGAACTATTTATCTCACAAGAACTATAAAATCATAGAATGTCACTTTCAAAAATTAACACCAACATTCGTTTACAGATGTACTTTCACTGGAATACTACACACTTGGATTGACTTTTGCATTAATCTTACATTATTATTAATGTAGCAGTGTTAAATTAAATTTTTATTTATCAGACAAATAGCCACATAAGACATACTCCTTAAAATCTCTATTTATATGCAATATGGCCCAAATTTAAAGAGCAAGTCATATACTTAATTATATGTCAGAGATTTGAAGGAAATCTTTATCACTTAGAACTTCATTACGATGAAGAACACATAGGGAACTAATTTAGCATAGTTTTTATTTTCAAACAGCCCAACACAACAGAACCACAAGGATGATGCTTAAGATCTCTGAATAATTATATGAATCATCTACCAAACTATGCAGACATTGCTCATGATGAAGACTATCATAACCTCTTGGTGTAATTGTAATGATAATAGGAATGAAAGAAAGTTTTCCACAATACTTTGGTGCAGTTTAACAGCTATTACAGGAAATTAAGTGAAATGAATAGTGTAGATAGAAAGCCCTTGTGAGGGGACCACAATTGCAGCAATAATTGCCTCAATATTTTAGACAATATAACAGATATAAAGTGAGATAAGTTTGCATTAGAGGTATTTACAATGTGGTAAAAAAAAAAACTTGATTAGTGAAATCTCTCTTGAATATTAAACCTACTGCTTAGGAATTCAGCAAAAGCATTTGAGAAGTAAAATCACAAAGACTTTTGAAGGACCTGATTTAAAATAGCTGGGAAACTATTTGGGTTAACAATTATTATGAGGACAACTTTATTTCGAAAGGAACTGTCTGTGGAAGGAAACACCATTATTTATGTTTACAATTTTTATATTCTACCCTTCCTCTATAATTTCAGGATATAAACTGTGATTGCCCTGTTTTGTCCTTATAAGAAGACTGTAAGTGAAAGTGACTAGCCCAAAGTATCCTGGGAAGGTTTATGATTTAGCTAGGTTTTCACTGTTCTGTGATCCAAGTTCAATACTCTATTTGCTATACCACACCCTGGATAAGTAAAAATTCCTTATATTGAAAATATTTCATTTAAAAAATCCTCAATCTACATGTTACGAATCATTAATTGTATAGCCACTTTAATTAGTACACATGATTCATTATTCTATATTCTAGGGCATATGACAGCTATTCAACTTGTTCTTGTATAACCAGTTCAAGAGAGGTCACTGATCTGGCAATAACATGTATGTTTGGAGCCAGCCCAGAGCAGGAAACAAGAGACTTGCCATCTCCCTGCTACAGTTAAAACATCTTCAAACATTCTGATAGAAAATCCGTATTGTCATTTATAAGGTGAGGCCATCCTTTCCACCTTTATTTGAACACAATTTACTAGAAAACAGCCTTAAGCATTATTATTTCACCAGCTGTCCCTTCCTTGCACAAGATGTACAGAACTAACTTTGTATATATCCAAGAAGAATAGCTTTTGGGAATCTTGTATCCACTTCTGTACTGACTGCTTTGACATCAATTTTTAGTTTCAATGAACTGAATAGCCTGTGTTTGCTGAATAAATATTTCAGTTATCAGATTCAGAGCACAACTAACATTAAGCAAATACAATCATCCAGTCTTTACATCTGATGAACAGACTCTTTTTCACGTGAACATACTGAATTATCACAGTTGGCAGGATTCCAACAATTTTGTTGTTATCTTCCAAATGTTGATTTAACAGTACCTGAGATCCTTGATGACAAAGACGTTTGTTTCTAAGGATACAGATAACAGTTAAATGTCTTTCAAATTACAAGATTTTAAATGTGCCTTCATGTCAAAGCCATTGCAAAAACAGCTCTCACCTGGGTACCAATTTGAGTTCTTATAAAAGTGCAATATTTTGGAACAACATGGACACAGAAAAATATAAATACTATTAAAAAGTAAAAATAATCAGCCCTGGCACAATGTTTATTAAACTATTCCCATTCTTTAATTATTCATTATTTTTAAAATAATAATTTAAATATTTTAAAATAAATCTCTTTTGTATCACATCATAAAATCTTTATACCTTTGTGATAGAATGTACAAGAGCTTTTATAGCAAATGGTCTGGCTCTAGGTTTACTGTATCATAGACCATTTAAAATACTGGAGACTCACCAAACTGCAGGTGACTATTTTACTGACTTCATTTCTGAATTCTGGCTTTGAACCAAGAATTCTCCTACTACTAATGAAGTAAGGAAGGCTTGAAAACCAAGATAATTCTTAAGAATAGGACTGACCTCATAACACTGAGCTCTACATCAGGATATCATCAGATTCCTGAAAACATTATGTGAACATAAGACTAAGATTTCACAGTCCATCACAGGAAAAAACACTTTAAAAGCAAATTAGTACGTAAGGAATGTGCTTTGACTACAGTATCAAAAAAGAAATCTAGAAGCAATGTTGCCTATCCTGTTTGGATTATAATTCAATTAGTGTTACTATGAGAGGTAATGAGGGCACAGAATGGTTATAGATTCTTTACAGATCTTTTTGCAGTAGTTTTGTAATATTACTTTGGGGTCTAAATTAAAAGCAAAACTCCTAAAATGTCTAGACAAATTTAAGTAATTTACTTCATGTGGAAAACAGCAGGAGTAATTTGTGCATAAACTGGTGTTTTTGTTGAAAAAAACAGCACAAAGATGCTTAAACAGTGTAATGGAAATTGTAATCCAACAGATGTACCATAGAAGACATTAAATAGAAAGAGGCTATACTAATCTTGTATACCAACAATACAAAGTATAATGCTAACATCATTAATTATTAAAAACTATATTGGGTTCTAGTTTTTTTTCTTTTAGTGTTTTCTTATTAAAATTATCTAAGATTTGGGAACTTAATTGTTATTATTATTTCAAAGATATGAGCCATCATTGAAATTGTTTGCAACTGTTATCAATTTTTAGGAACTCCCATATACCTTTATTTCTGTTCCTTTTGCTTCTCCTACCATGGAATCCTAATTATAATTTCTCTGAAGTTATTAAAATCTGCTGTAGTCCAAGATCTGTCTATAATATCAGTCAGTTTTAATTTCCCTGAAAATCAAGAACTCCAGCATTATACAATCATTTCCCCAATGTTTCTGATATTTCCATATATTTACTGGTTTCATCACATTTATATAGCTGCCCATCTCACACAACGTGACATTTCTACTCCTTCAATCCTCTGTGTTCTTCTCCATAGGTGGTATCAGTGGCCAAGGGATAGTTTGTTAAACTTTGATTGATGTGCCCGTTCTGGCCTTTTTTAGAATGAGATACCTTGGCAAGAGTGACTCATGCCTTCATGATCTTGAGTGAGGATTAATGGTGTGCACTTGATTATTTGGAAAATGGATTGGTGCTGAATGGGAAATTATGTCTGATAGCATGGGAGAGCATTTCAGCCATGTATCAGTGGCTCTCTGGGCACTGCACTGGTTACCAACTGGTTTCTAAATACAATTCAAAGTGCTCCTTTTAATGTACAGTATAATTCAATACGAATCTGTCTATTCTGTACATTTGACCCAAGAGCAAATGCGCGGGATCCTCCCCCCCCGAGTTATAGGATAGACTTTCTTAGCGGCAGCCCCACCCTTATGGAATAGCTTCTCTCCCAAAGGTGTAGAGTGCCCCCCACACACACACTGTTGTCCTTTTTGACAACTGTACTATGCCACCAGGCCTTTGGAGGCTATTTATTTGTTGCCATCTGTAATGCTGGAGGAAATTTTAAGTTTCGTTTCTGTTGATCTTAATTTCAACTGATTTATCCATGTCTGTTTTTAAATATAAAGAACTATAACAAGGGAAAATATAGGTGTACTAAAGCTGATTATCAAGAAGCACAATCAGGAAAGTAGACTGAGGAGACACAAGTCATTTGATTGCAATTTTCTTTGTTATAATTTGAGTATACATGTCTATTTAAAAGAATTATTTCTATCAATTTTTTATGCACATCTGTACTATTACTTTTTCTCTCTTTTTTAGTAATGCTTTTCTACTTTTTTTAGAAAAAGTAAGTAACTCTTCTATATCAACGTTTCATTTAGATGAATTGAGGACTGGCAGATATGAATCTTAGGATAATAGCTAGCTCCTGCTATTTCATTTCTACAATGTTAGTTTCTACAAATTTATTGGAGATAGTTGAATTCTGTCTCTTTTGTATTTTGCTAAAGAATCAAATAGATCCATATCCATGTTAAAATGTAATATTCAGTAAATATTCCAATATATTTCTATATTCAAAGAAACACATACAAAAAGAACAAGGAAGCAGTACATTTAAAGCATAATTCTAGTGAAAACAGGTATTCAATTAAATTCAACATCATCATCAGCACTGAATAGATTATGAAAATAGAATAAGATGCTTAAAAAAAACCTTTATGAAATTAAATATTCTAAGTATGCATAATAGCTATAGTAACTGCATGTGCATTATATTAAAAGACGGTTTCTGTTATTTCACAATGAGAAGCTTGGAGGCCTATTTTAAAAATTCTTGTCACTAAGAAATTAAATTAAAGAGAAATTATGTTCTGGAAGACACTAGTAAATATCTGGACATTTGTTCCAGACATTGCATTTTACTATCTTTCTTCATTCTTGCTGTACTTCCTGTGCCATTGTCCATTTAGAAATATATGGCTAAGCACAAAGAATATGTCTTCTCACCTTTTGTCAAGTGCGGACAAAAAAGTGAAAAGCACAAAGGAAATGCTTCCTTTTTTTTTTTTTTTTACTAAAACAGCTCTTTGTGAAAGAAAAGAAATTGGATACCTTGAACATCCTGACCTTTGTTGGAGGTCAGATCTATTTCTGTACTCTGAAGATTCTCTTTAAATTAATGTAGAAAACACTGAGTTTAATTTATCAATGATCTAACTCACTATACAGAAACTTCTGTGTATTAGTGAAGTTCCCATATTCTCCATTCACACTGGTGATTTTAGAAGCACTCATTTTCTTCTCAGTCCCTGGCTTCTTGTGATGGTAAACTGAGAGTAACTTTCTCCTATGTATATTTTTTAAAATGGTGAAATAAAAAAAAGTCTATTTTCAGTAATGATTATATGATAAAGAAAATAGTGGGGAAAAAACTAAATATATTATAGTAATATAAAGCTAAACGTAACAAAAAACCACAATGAACAGAAGTTCCATATGATAAGTATTGATACTTATAAGGACTTAATTCAGTTGTTAAACTTATCATTTAATCTAGGCCATACAGATGACAAATTCATATCCTGAATCCATTTGTTAAAATCAGAAAAGTGACTGTCTTTCCAGTTAAGTAAAATTATCCTCTTTGCCATGACAAAGCTATAACCAAACAAGATCAATTCCTTACATCAAATTTCAAATTTCTTACATCAACAACAAAAGAAATCAAGCGTGCATCCTTTTTCAAACAAACTTTGAGGGATCCAATAGACATGAAATAATATTTTCTGATGAATTAATTTAATTTTAAATTCCAGGAAGTATATTTCACTTTTTTATATATCTGGATCCACTGATTTTCCAGAATTGGATATTCCAATTCTTCCTTCCACAGATCAAATATGGAACTCATACTAACTTTTATTTCACCTTTTAATACCTTATAACACTGAATTGTTGAATTCTGTTCAAGCAAGCATCTCTTAAAGAAGTCAGGATTACAGGTACCTTAGAAGCTGCTAAAGCATCCACTCCATGCTGTTGAGTTAATACATGTCTTAATTGTATATATTGCTAAGCCTATATTGGAAGTAAGTCAAACACCAAAAAAATCAAAATCAAAACAACCATTAAAAATCAAACTGATTTAAAGTATTAACCCCAATTTAGCCCAAGTGTTTCAATAAAACATCTTCCCCTGCTACTTTCAAATTTGAGTTGTATCACAGCATCAATTTATCTTCTGATTTGGGATCAAAATGTAACTGTTTACCAATGAATAACCAAATATGCTGAGCAGCTTTCAAATCAGGAAACAAAGATTGCAGTTTAGTATAACTGAACCCTGAAACCCGCCAAGATCTTCCCATGTATACTGTCTTGATCTCTCAAGCTTACTGCAATGGTAAATCAATCAATAATGAAATGTAGTATTTCTCATTTAGAAGTGAGGAGAGAAAAGATGGAGTTCATGGATGACCATAACAAAACATTGATCATAAGCAAAGCACTGGGCTGTTACTTCTGAGCAACTTTGGGTTCAGCCTTTAGTAGAATTATTTTGATCTCCAAAATAAGTGCAAGACCAAAAGCATATAATAAACCATGAGAGCCAATGAGACCTAAGAGCCATAGGGAAAAGTGCACACATTAGAACTATTTGAGAGACAGTGTAGGCAATGGAATGGAAATGCTTAGTTTAAAGAGGGACATACAAATCGGTAGACTAAATTAAAATCTCAAAGAATATGGTGAATAAATGAGGTATGGTCATCTCAAAAAACAAACTTCTGCAGATAGGAAACTTTTGTATACACTAACCCAGGATTTTGCTCTCTAATTTTAAATTACTAGCCATTAGAATGGAAAACATTTTATCAGGAAGGCAAAAGCTGAAGTTGACAAAGTTAACTGTTAGTGTCGATAAAAGTAAACCTAACTCAAGATAGTATGATGAAAATTACATACAATTTAGTAAGTGGTAACCCATGAAATAATTAGTTTTATTCATTATGGAGTCACACAAATTCATAGTTTAGGGAAATGTAATATTAAAAATTGTGAAAATCCTATACTAAACCACTATGTGTTATTTTATTTTTGGTACGATGCATGAACCTTGCCATTATGATTAACAAACAATGGTTTATGTTTAGAAATATGAGTGAACTAGATTAGGTATGGTTGTATGAACCCAGTTATCGTGGTTCATAAATATGGCCTAGCTTCCTGTATAAAATCAGCTAAATGTATTTTATTCAACTAATCAATTAAGTAAGCCATGGTTCAGCATAATGATGGAATCTAACCACTGTATGTCAAGAATTCTGAATGTTTTTAATAGTAACTAGACAATCTGTTGGGTCATTGTTTCAGAGATATTTCCTTATCTAAACAGAGAAACAAAACGACCAAAGGCAAAAAAACCAGTGGGAGTGTAAGCAACTTACAGCTTGCTGCCGGCTTCCCCATTGACTCTGCTAGTGGGAAGCTGGCAGAAATCTCCCTCCCTCCTTCTTTTCTTCCTCTCTTCCTCCCTCCTCCTCCCTTCCTTTTCCTCCCTCTCTCCCTCTCCCTTCCTCCATCCCTCTCACTTCCTTCCTTCCTCCCTCTCACTTTTTCTTCCTTCCCCTTTCCCTCTTCCTTCCTTCCTCCCACCCCTCCCCCTCCCTCCTTCCTCCCACTTCCTCCCTCCCTCCCTCTTCCTTCCCTCTCACTTCCTCCCTCCCTCCCCCTTCCTTCCTTCTCACTTCTTCCCTCCCTCCCCCTTCCTTCCTTCCCTCCCTCCCTTCATTTCCAAATCTAATATAGGCTTGCGCCATTTTCCCTCCCCTCACAACTCTCAGGAGAGTCCCGGTGAAGCTGCCTCCTCTTCCTCCTCAGCTGACCCATGCAACTGCCTGCCACTTTGATGGGGAGAGGTGGAACCAAGGGAGCTGTGGACTGTGAGGAAAACTGCACCCCCACTCCCCATCCTGGTGTGTCCCCAAGGGCCCCCTCCTTCGAGGGAAGAAGAGGGCTCACCAACCACCAGCACCCTTCAGCCAGCCCTACCTTGCAAGAAGGCAGCCAAGTCACTCCCTCATCCTTACCTCACTGCCAACTCCATTAAGAGATTTCAAATTCCTGCCTTGTTTCCAAAGCAGCCAATCACTGCTCACTTGTCAGGCCTTGCTGTCAGCCGATTGGGCGCAGGAGACAGAGGGAGGCAGGAAAGAGGTCGGGAATACACCCACGATGATCATGTAACCTGGGCTGTCTGCTTCAGTGCAGTGCTGAAGCAGCCACAAATTTCCCAAATTTCAATCCCACGGGAATAATGGGTCTCGGAATTTGGATGCATTCTGTAAGTTAGCCCATTTGAGATACCTTGGTTCAAAATTTGTTGCCCTATGACACACTGTTTTGCCCAGTTGAAGGTTACAGACATGAGAGTTTTAGTAGTATATAGATATACATACTGAATCTAATAATTAGAGATAACAACATAGATTATACTATTATATAATACTATTGTATTAACTAAATTAGATAGAAATGCAGAAGAAAATAACAGAACACCCTGACTGGAGGAGAGCACAGGTTGCATATGGCATGTTTATCTATCTATATATAAATAAATAAGAATTTTGCTCATGATCTCCCAATATCTGATCAATTATTTGATCGTGTTCCTAACTAACTTTAGAATTCCATGAACATTTGATTATATCCTGATGCATTTAAAGTGATGGAATAGTCTAGGAATTCCACTGAAATTGAACAGAACTGGTTACATTTTGCATCAACCTGTAAAGTAAACCTTTGGCCATGTTAATGGTTACTTTTGGCTCCCTGACAACCACTTTAGGCAGATCTGAATACAAGCCATATGCAGTTTATCAGCTTTAGCAGCTAGAAGAAAAGCACACACTGATTCTGCATAACTGTAATTTTGTTCATAGATGACAGAAGCATACGTTCTCTCCAAGAAAGATAATGGCCTAGACAAAATTAATTTGCTGTGGCCCAAATTTTACTTTTATGTTTATTGGCCATAAACTTAAACTTTGCTTAAAATATTAGCAAAACTAATCTGTAATAGGTAACATGAATGTAGCTAATTGGAAGAAGCAGAAATAAACACGTACGGACACTTTGCTATTAAAAGGCTTATGCAGCTTGCAAACCAAAAAATGACTCTAGTTCAGTAGCCTGTTAAGTGACATGAACTGATCCTTTATATAACCTAATCTCATGTTTCATGACTGCTTTTATTAAGCATCGCTTTGTGCCACATCTACTTAATGAGCATTAATGATTGATTGATTACTGTTGTAATTATAATTCATAATTCTTAATAAAATTACTATAAGAAATAAAAGATTGATTGACTGACTGACTGACTGACTGACTGATTATGTGCCATCAAGTCAGTGTCAACTTTTAGGGACCACATAGATAGATTTTTCTTCATGATAATTTGTCCCTAACCTGGTTTTTCAGGTCTCTCCATGGTGCACTTATCACCACTGTAACTGAGTCCATTCACCTTGCTGCTGATCGTCCTCTTCTCTTTTCTTCCACCTTTCCCAGCATTAGAGCCTTCTCCAAAGAGCTAGGTCTTCACATAATGTGTCCAAAATAGGATAATTAAAAAAAAGGAATAAAATAATCTACAAAAATCTAAAGAAGGCTATATGGAAGAACTGCAATACAATGAAATCTGGTTAATACTGGCAAGAAAAGACAGGGTGAGTTTATCTTTAAAAAAGGATCAATGCACTGAAGATTAATAAGCAAAGTTCATTACAGGATTACTTCAAAAAAGAATTTTTAAAAATGAAGTGAAAAACTCATGGCATTTCTAATCTAAGATAAACCTGTGCCAGTAGTGCAGTTAATAAAATGAGGCATAACCTACTAATTATTCTCATGTGTAACCACAAGGACATTACATTAAAATTATTTAAAGCCTTGTGGAATTTACTTAGGACTGGATAAAGCATGTTTTGCAAAGTACTTCATTGACAACTGTCTAAAAAATTTGTTCCAGAAAACGAAGAGCACATTTTTGACCCCTAGAATGATGTATTGTTTATGTCCTGCAAAATAATCAAGATCTGTTATTACTTAGAGAGTTGTTGGCACTAGTACCCTGGCTGATCTTTCAGTTTTTCAGTTTTATTCCTGAAACCTTAAAAATGATACTAGGTTTGGAATAATATTGGAAGATATTCAGCAAGAACAATTGTTATTTTAAAAGTGAATTCATTGATCAGAAGAGCAAGCTTTTCTCAACTCACTCTTCAGACAACTAAAACAAAGAAAACCACAAAACAAGAGGATTTAGAAGGACTGGAAGAGTCCCCTAATCTGACTACTCAACCCATCTTCTGTTTTTTGAATCCTGGACAAAAATGAAAGGGAGAAATGTGGCCACTGCTAGCTTCTTCTTTATATGACAAGAATAAAGAGAATGACAATTCTCTTTATATGACAAGAAGCATGGGTGCCTAAGATCTAATACTAAGATCTAAATACTAAGGTCACAAGGAGTTTAATCTGTATTCATACTTTATTTGGCCATGTAACATTCTTGAAGGGCTACATTCAACATTGGCTGATTTGTCAATGGACAGGGCAAAATAGGAAGACAATGTCAGAACAAAACAAGTGATTTTCCTTTCTTTTTTCTTTGTTCAGTAACAATCCAACAGCTGGCAATCTGCAAACACAAAACAAAGGCAAAACAAAGACATCTTTGTCTTACTCCCAGTCAGTTCTTTAGAAAACTTTCTTCTTTCTTCCAGTAGGTCCACTTACTCTCCTGCTTCTTAAACTCAGTTAATCTTTGTTCCTATGTAGGAATAGTTTAAACCCTGTTCCCCAAAGAAGCATTTTATCCTCACAGAGTCCTTCCTTTGCTGCCATCCGTCCCTCTTAGCTGATACTCCACTTTAGAACTCAGAGGGCAGCATTCACAGACCCTAGTTCCTTATATAGGTTTAAGCTGGAATGTCAGGAACCAGCATATCCTAGGCTAGAGATGGTTCATGTAAACATATAATTCCAACTTCAAGACCACCAAGTGTTGCTTCTAGTATCCATTAATTCTAGGAAGAAGACAAGAATGTAAACAATGAAAATATATTGTACTGCTATGGGCAATCAAACATGATATCTTTGTGGCTTCATTCCTAACTGCAATAAAGTTCCTAATCTAGTTAATCTAGTAAATCAAGCCAACAAGCTGAACTAAGGATGAAGTGCCAGGAAATCAGTGAAGGCCAGAAGTAAAGCCTCGCAACCCTGTTCTGGAAGCCTGTCTTTCTATTGCAGGCAAGACATAAAGAAGGGGGCAATAATGGCACTATAAACAGTGGCAACTCCCAGAACACAATAGCAGGACAAAAAAGGGAACACTGTTAATATAGGCAGTGCCTATATTGTGGTCATTCTGACAACTAGCTAATTAAGACGTATAACTAAATTATATATATTGCACAATTTAGTAGAAAGTGAAAAAGCATATAGGGTACTTGCTATGAGAGGGAACTACAACCAATAGCCTAGATAAATAATTTGAATAAGAAAACTTTTTTTTCTCGGTTACTCAGCAAACTCACTTTTCTTCCTGATCATCCAAACAGAAAGATGTTGGATTTGGACTGAATATTTTTAAACAACCCTCAAATTAATAACTAAGAGTTCTAATTGCAAACAGTATTATTCATCATTTGTAACAAATTTAGCTATTCCTCTGCATTGTACAAATGTTTCCAGCATTGATTCAATTCCACACTGTTGCTCTTGAACTCTGTGGTTTTTCTGTTTTACTGACCTTTTATTTCCTTTTATTGTTTTTGCTGCTTCCCCTTCTATTTTAAAATTTTGGTGTTTGTCATTCTATATTTTGCATCTGATCTGGAAGTGCCCTGAAAATTTTGTCAAATTAAAAAAAACATATTTTAAGTAAACCCCCTAAAGGAAGCAGTGCTATCACCTAAGAGTGGAGTGACTTTTCTTTTTGTGCAAGAATCAGCAAACAAGTAAATGTAGTGTCTAAAATAACTACAAATTAAGAAGTCCTGAATTTGAACTTTGTTTTTGCTATTAACTCCTTCATTACATTTAATCTAATTATTCTTTCTCAAACTATGCTTTCTGAAATATGAAAGAGAATGACAGATTAGTTTACACACTTATTGTGATTATTACAAGAGTGCTTACGAGATATGTAAGTTGTAATGATGCTATGAGCATAATTAAGATAAGTACCTTTGGCTAATCCCTGGCTGTACCTTACAATGGACAAAGGGAGGCAGACAAACAAACAAACAAACAAATAAATAAGACTGATCTTCACAATGAAGCAAGAAGAATATAGACTTAGAAGAAATAAAGATAGCATGATGTCCAGTGTAGGATGGAGAGTGAACTCCCTGGGAAAGGAATTGGTAGATGATAAACTATTCATCTTTGAAGGATAGAAGGGAGAAACAATTCAGTTTATGGAACAACAACAAGGTGGTGGCAGTGTTAGCAAAAGTTGAGAGTTTCTGACTCTCCCCAATTAGGATTCAGTCCAGCAGAAGATCAGACACAAATGTGCTAGCTGAGATTTTAAAGTTTTATTGAAAACTTGCCAATAGAGTCAGCTGGGGTCTCCCCTTAAGACAGAGAAGAACCCCAGTCACACCCAAAGAAGAAGATTCTATACATGTTTCTTACAAAGAGATACAGCAATTAACAAATGATTGGCTGAAATTGGCATAAGTTTTGGATCCTCCTTATTATTGGGGGAAATTTATCTTCCTGATGACCTGGGAACCCTTTTTCATAAGGTTTCAGCAGAAGAAAAATTGATTCAAGGAGTAATGGTCAGTGCATTTCCATGGAGCAGAGTATCCAAAGCTAAGTGCTGAGATATAAGAGAAACCACTATGGATTTTCTAAACCTAGATCCAGGACCTGATGTTCTAAACCAAATGATGCTATTTCAGAGAACAACAGAAGGCATATTAAACAATGCCTCAAAAACGTAGTCTGTCATTTATGAAAAAAGGCTTGATAAAAATTATTCACTGAAAAGAAAGATCAGCTTGAATTGAACAGTCTCTGTGAACTCCACTGTCACTATCTCATCTGCCTTGGCTCCACTAATGTGTGACTTGGGAGCTATGAGAATTACTGGAGGGGTTATAAAATGCTCTACTGAAAAGCTACCAAGTTTTAAACACAAAAAATGTATGAATGAAAATGACCTAGAGGCTGCTCCAAATATATTGTAAAATTTTCCTCCCCTGGCTAATGACCAGTCAGAGCTCAAGAGGCACACAAAGTAATTTATTGACTAAGAAGACAATCCATTTCCAGAAAACAATACCAGGATCCCACTCTAATATTAAATACTACCACCGACAGAATATACTTGTTTTGAACAACAATTCCCTTCCTTTCCAAGAAATGTGCCATGAATTAAGAACATACTATGTATTATCTTGGGATGCAGCAGGTTTTAACTCTAAGAGGTTAGAAAGCTTCCTAGAGATTTGAATAGTAAGTGGAACAGCAGAAATGCTACACACTGGGATAAAAACGTATCATGTCTGTCTGCATTCACCTGGGGGTGGGGAAAATAATAAAACAACATTACTCATTTCTTGGAAAAGTTCCTATTTTCCTTTAGAAGCAGAAAGCCCTCTGCACAGTGGGATAATCACTCTCCTTAAGTCTAAAGGAATGTTACAAGCACTATCTGCAGTCATGTCACCCTATTCCAGCTAGTAAAAAAATGATTACTAGCAAAAAGTTTGGCTTTATTATATGTTTGAAAGAGAAAGAGAACACAAACAGGAAAGCAAATAGGTATCTGTCCTAGACAAATATAGGATATAGACAGCTGGAAGTAACAGAGTATGGAAACTGGGTCTTTTAAGGAAACATTACCTTCCATTTTGGGGGTTCATACCTTGTACATTGATTTGTACATAAAACCCTGCAGGCATATGTGCACATTAAAATGGTTATGGTCTCTTCATTTTCAGAGAACGTTCATAATAGCTACTAAAAAAAAAAAGCACCGAGAGTGTTGGAAATAGAAAATGTATAAATATAGCATTGGTTTTTGATTAGCCAAAACAGAAAATACTGTAAACTGTTCACTTAGTAAAATATAGATCTAACCTTGTCAAACAAATCTTAGTAAAAGATGAGTCTTTGATGGCTTTTTGTGTGCTGATGTCCTACCATTAAGGCTGTGGAAACCTCTGGCCCAAGAAATTCATCTATCCCTGCAAAAAATGCTTTTAAATCTGGTTTAGCTGATTATTGGGTATACTGATTAACTACTTACTTCCTTTGAAATGTTTAATTTTAATTCATTATTTTTACTATGTTTAGATTTATAATTGTTTTTATTTTCTGTGAGTTGTCATTACACTAAGAAAAAAAGAGGGACCGAAACATGATCATAAATAAATGAAATAATTATGCTTCTTAGAAACACAGCCATCAAGAACTCTCAAAAAACTTATATCTCTCAGATGCTTTGTGGAAAATTTGAAGAAAAAGTAGGGTTGTTAATAGCAGCTTTTCATGACAGAACTTATGAGAAACTAAAAAGTCAAATTGACGATAACCTCATTCTGAGACATCCTGAAAGCAGAAGGCAGACAGTAATTATAGCTCAGTGGTACCACTCAAGTTTTCTGCACAGAAATTCCCAGATTCCATCCCTGACTTTCCCAGGTAGGGCAGGAAAATCTCCTGTCCGACACCTTGAAAACCTGTTGCTGGTCACTGTAAACAACACTGAAATATCTGAACCAAAAGAAAAATACCAAATCAGATCCATCCCCAGTTCTCTTGCTAGGCGAAGCTCTATTGTTTACGTATTGTACGTTCTGACCTGTACAAACTAAATACATTAAGAAAATACATTTCATTCAGGAAGAAAACAAATATCTAACCTACTACATTCCATGCTTTTATATACACTATAAATCTACAGGATGTTAGAAATTAAAAACTCAAAATAATTTAAACTTCAGTAAACCAATGACATTTTAATATTTACTTTCCTGTAATCATCTAACGCTGATCAAAACCTCAAAATCATTGTCAAGTCCGAAGGCCTATGCCATGATAAAATTTCCATGCAATAATGCAATTGGTTTAAATAAAGTTAACAAGGCTGAAAAGAAGATACTTTAAAAACAAAGAGGCACTTTCAGTCTTAATTTTCAAGTATTCGTATTTATTTCTGTCACCTAGAAATGATTACCTATGACTTAAATCAACCTGGTAAAAGAATAAAGAATAAAAGAATAAAACAAAAACTAATCTACCTAATTAGATCATTTTCCTAATTTTAACTGCCATAAAATCCTAATCAAAGCAAACCAGCAAAAAAGAAACAAAGCTACCTTCCCACTATGTATACATGCTGTTGTCATACTTAAAATTTTAGAAGCCAAGAAAATTAGACCAGAAGATGGAACACAGATATTACAAAATACTGTTTATTATAACAGAGGAGAGAATATAAATGCTACTTTTTGTGACAGGGGGAAAATATTTTTTAAGTTACCAATCCTGATAACTCATGGAAAGAGAGGATATGGCATCCAGAGTAATGCAGTAATGCCCAGTAATGCAGAAATGGGTACATCCATTATTTACTATTTGTATAGTGGTGGAGTTCCCCCCCCCCCAAACTGATTGTTTAAATCTTGAGATCTGCAATGCCTTCAAATGCCCAACACTCTATACTAGGGCTCTGTTAGTTACCAGAGATGTTACCTGTGGGAAGCTATCATATCTCCAATCCTACATGCTGGGAGCAGATTTTATTTCCTTATCATGGGAGGGGATGGGGGGAGGGGAGGAAGGGAAGTAGAATGGAGGGCTAACAAACAAATTACTTATTTTGGAGACTGTAGATAAAGATGAAGGTAACAAGTGACAGTACTCTTTCATATACTCTACAGCCTGGGATGCCCAATGTAATAATTTGGTAGCTTGGTTTTCTCTTATTGGCAAACTGTGGTTTAGTCATTAAATGTGACCTAATACAACGTGTGAACCAAACCAATGTTTTAAGCCCACTGTGCTTCATACTTCTTAGTGGAGGTTTGGCTCAGTGGAAATGTATATTTCTGGTAATATAACCACAGGACAAAACTTAACTACTGAGGACGTGCAAAATATTCTAAGTATCAGAGCTGAACCTTTAATCCATTTGTTTTTTTCATGTATGTTTCATATCTTGATAAGATCTGAGTTTTTTCACACCTGCCAAAATTCATATTTTAAAGGAATCAGCATTGCCAACGGAGGAGGAAATATTGATCAGTCTGCTTCTGTTCCTTTACATTGCAGTCTTCTTCATATAAAATAGATGTTTTTGCAGCATGTAAATAAATATAGAGTGACTCTATCTTCATCATCATTGTCATCATATTTTGATGCATTTAACTGAATTTCAAAATAATTCTATGCTTTTGACTGACCAAGGATTGCTTTCGGATAACAGGTGGAATATAATAGATAAAAATTCACTGTCAGGGCTTAAAAAAGCATGCAGTCAACTTAGCAATGACCAATGAAAGTATTGGTTACTGTAAAGGAGGCATAGCCTTCTCCCTACTGTTGCCACCTGGAGTGGACCCAGGGAGCCTCGTCTTGAATTTTATGTCTTTCTAGGAGTTCAACTGTTATTCCTGATTTATTTCTAGATTAAACAAACTTCTAGGCTTGCAGACATGGATCTGCAGCTGGCTCACAATCCAAAGCATCCAATGTTCCTTTACAGTAATAAAGAATGGGAAAATGCCACAGTGTAACCATACCACTACTCTTTCTCTCCTCGTACCCACCTAATATTTTTTACTTTTTTTGGAAAATAAAAAAGGACTCAGCTTTAAAAAGCTAGAAAAACCCCCAATCCATTCAGATGAAAGAGATGTTGTGTAAGATAAATATCAAGCATCTCTCAAAGGGTATTTCCACATCAGCATTCATAGAATAAAATGACAGAGAAAGCACTTTGGTATCAGTGTTCTCAGAGGGCTGGTTATAATCTCATAAGCCTTATGACATAATAGAACTAAAAAAACACTTTCCTTGTGTCTTTCTAAAATGCTTCAAGACACCGTGATGTAGAGATTGGGAACATTCATAACTGTCTCAACATGTTTTGGATTCCTAGCCCATGACAGACAACCATCTATTCCTTTTATGGTTTCATGTAAAGATTTTTCCAGCTGTTGAAAAGGGGGGTAGGCATAATGTGGTACAGTGGTATTTCACTGAGGTGGTGTTTGTCTCTGCCAAAACTATGTTACTTTTACAAAATATAAATTTGCTGTAAAATGATCTGCTTGCTTATGATTCTTAAATACTGATTTTGATACTGTAATAATGAGGATATTGGATCCATAGATGCTATACTCCTTACCTTATAGTAAAGGGTTTTAAACCATTGATATGCTAATTCAGAAGCATTGTTAACAAAATAAAATCAGCCTTCATTAGCCATTTTCCCCAACACCATGACAAAAATTGTTTCTCTTCTATCCAATATTGAGCCTGACACTGGCGCTTGTGTGCACATTTCTGTCTTCTCACTCACCCATAACACCCAAAATAATGATAGATTTGCATACCGTAGTAAGCCATAACATGGTTTGACATTGATTTCTTGTTACATGAGTCCAGCCACTGTGATATATAAGCCACTGGCTTGTGGCTTATTGAAATGTGTGACACTAGTCACTGTGTTTTATTCAACAAGCATGAGTAAAGCAAATCAAGTTTTATTTCAGGAACAGAGGTTTTTCTTTTACCCCTTATTATTTTGGCTTCCAAGGCCTACAGGAAGCATGGCAATGAGGCAGTGATTCTACCAGAGAAGCAAAGAGAAATATTTTAATATACTTATCTTGGGATTCATTTATTTTACAAAGGAAAACATAGAGCCAAAATTTGGAAATTTGTTCTCAAAGTTTAGTGATAAGATCTGGGAGACTCTAGGTACTATAAAACTAGATTCCACAACATCACATGTGGCCCATAGCTCAAACCCTAGCTTAGCTCAATACATGAGCACAACATCTTGTATCTTAAGAATACCTTTATATTCTCCAAGGCTCCTTGGGCTAGGTGAAGTTAAATTTCCTTTTTAGAGTCAGGAGGAGTCCAGTAGCACCTTTTCTGACTAACACATTTTATTAAAAGGCATAAGGTTTCATGAACTACAACTCATTTCATCAGATGCATAAAATGGCTAAACTGATGTAGAATTTAAATTGGAATGAGGTGTGGGGAAGAGAAAGGGACAGGAGGACAGAGTGGTTATGCAAACTGGGACAGATATGAGACTGATTACAGAGTACCTTATCAATTAACAATTGTAATGTGCTAAAAATCATTGTGTTTGTTGAGACCTTCTAAGATAGTTTCTCAGAACAGAAACTTTCTGATGTCACCAGTCTCTTGCTCAATTATGCTGGTAAAATTTATTTGCTCCAAAACAGTTAGTTTGAGATATATAAGATCTGGAAGTTAAATGCTCTAATACTAATTTGTCCTTGTTTTGAGCCCCAATGTTACTTAGAATCAAAAGAAGGGGTCTCCAAGGGAAGTAGATTAAAGAATGTCTCCCGCACAAGATTAGGATCCACTTGGTCAGCCTCCAGGTCTTTAAAAACAATCTGTTTCTCAGGAAGCTCCATATTTTGTTCAAAACAAGAGTGTTTCAAGAGAGACATGATTCATATTATGTCTTAACTAAGCCTTATTGGAAGGCAACAACTATAGACTTACCTCAAACATAACCTATCAGGAGAGCATCCAATTTAGAAATGGTCGCAATCTCTTGCTTAGTAGCAACTAATAGCCTGGGGCAGTACACTGCCAGAAACTGAAAAGTTTAGCCTTTATCTTAACCAAATTACTGTATTGCTTTCATACAGTCAGGACCCGAAATATTGGAACAAGGATAACTGTTTTGGCATGTGGCCTCTATACACCACTACATTGAAGTTGAAAGGAAACACACCCAGATGGGAGTGAAGTCAGGACTTTCAGCTGTAATTTAAGGGGTTTGACAAAACTGGGGCACTAACCATTGAGGAAGTACAGCCAGTGGCATACACACACACCCATCGTTGGTGTCTCATAAGTAATGGAACAAACCAACGTCATTACAAACATAAGGATTGCCTTTAATACTTGGATGAAAATCCTTTGCAGTCAATGACTGCCTGAAGTCTGGAACCCATGGACATGAGCAAATGCTGAGTTTCCTCCCTCGATATGCTTTGCCAGGCCTTTACTGCAGCTGCCTTAAGCTGCTGCTTGTTTCTGGGTCTTTCTGCCTTCAGTCTTGTGTTCAGGAAGTGAAAAGCATGCTCTATTAGGTTGAGATCAGGTGACTAACTTGGCCATTGAAGAACATCCTACTTCTTTGCCTTGAGAAACTCTTGGGTAGCTTTTGCTGTATGTTTTGGGTCATTATCCATCTGCAATATGAAGCGGTGTCCTATCAGTTTGGCAGCATTTGGCTGAATCTGTGCAGAAAGTATAGCCCTATACACTTCAGAATTCATCCTGCTGCTTTTATCAGCAGTCAGGTCATCAATCAACACCAGTGACCCAGTTCCATTGGCAGCCAAACTTGCCCATGCCATAACACTGCCTCCACCATGTTTGACAGATGATGTGGTATACTTTGGATCATGAGCTGTTCCTTTCGTACTCCATACTTTTCTTATCATTCTGGTGCAAGTTAATCTTGGTTTCATCAGTCCAAAGAATCCTATTCCAGAACTGGGCAGGCTTTTTTAGATGTTTGCTAGCAAAGTCTAATCGGGGCCTTTCTTGATTTTCTTGAGCATTACCAGTGGTTTGTACCTTGTTGTGAAGCCTCTGTATTTACATTCATAAAGCCATCTCTTCACTGTAGATGTTTACAATGACATGCCTGCCTCCTCAAGAGCGTTCTTGACCTGGCTAGATGTTGTGAAAGGGTTCCTCTTCACCATGAGCAGAATTCTGCGATCACCCACTTTAGTTGTCTTCCATGGTCTTCCAGGCCTTTTGCTGTTGCTGAGCTTGCCAGTTAATTCCTTCTTTTTCAGGATGTTCCAAACTGTTGTATTGGCCACTCCCAATGTTTTTGCTATCTCTCTGATGGGTTTATTTTGTTTTCTGAGCCTAATGATGGCCTCCTTCATTCACATGGACACCTCTTTGGACCTCATGTTGAGAGTTCCAGTGAACAGCTACCAAATGCAAATGTAACACTCAGAACCACCTCCAGGCCTTTTATCTGCTTAACTAATCATGGGATACCCAGGAAACAGGGCACACCTGGCCATGCAGCTGCTTGTCAGCCATTCGTTCCATTATTTATAAGCCACCACTGGCTCTAATTCTCTGACTCTAATTCTTGTCCTCAAACCACTGCATTCACTGGCAGAAAAAGTGAGCCATTTGGTTTATTTTTGACCAATCTTCCCCAGCTTATTGAATTCAAGATGTGTTGGGACTGCACACAACCCAGATTCCCAGTCAGCATGGCCAAAGGAATTTTGGAAATGGTAGATACAACACATCTGGAGGGTGTCAGCACCATCTTCTCAGTTCTCGGCTAATAAAGATTAATATTGCCTTTGTAATAAAGCAGCAGTGGAGAATATATTGTCCTCCAGAGCCGTTGCTGAAGTAGAGCTGAGTTGCTTCAGCCAATATGACAAATGATAGGGATGTTGGGAGATATAGTTGAGCAACCTCTGGAGGATCACAAGTTCTCATGCAGTTATAACACTTGTTTATTCCTTAGATTTGATTCACCAGATCCTATTTCTAGTGCTGAAATAATGACATATCACGCAAGCGTACAATTTCTTTGGTTTGGGCTTAATGTGACATGTGAACCCTGTGGTTTATAAATTAGAGTTTATGGGTTATCATTGTGGCCTAGTCAACAAACATGGATAAAAGTATGGCTTCATGTGATATGTGAAACCACCATGCTAGAAAGAAAAACTCTTAATGACATTGTGAAGTTTGATTTTTTTTTTTTTTTTTGCTTCCAAAGCTGATTTGACCTCCTGACTTACCCAGATATCAGACACATGCAAATACAGTGTCTTAGGCTTGTATGCAAGAAGTCTCCTCCTTCCCAACAAAACTAGACTACCTTCATCCACCAGCATTGCCACACTTTCTCAGATGTCTGATTTTGGTTTAGGAAGACTTGTAACATGGATTCCTCCAGATAACACAAGATTGCTATTCATGGTATGAGAAGACAACTCAATTTCTGTTTTACAGGACTGCTTTTCCATCTTTCAAGATCTTAGTATAGCAAGGGTTAAGCTTGTCCATATCACTTGGAGATAAGAACAGAAGTGTGGATTTCCTACATAAATGGCTTAAAAGAGGAATCTTAGAAGCAAATTCTGGCCTCCAATGTGCCTTTATAAATAAGACCAGCTTTTTAATGTATAACCCCCCCACCCCCCCACTCCACAACCACATTTTACAAAAATGCCCTTCCCCCACTAGGCTGTTCCCTTTTTGGATAATCAGTGTTTTTCCTGTGAATCCAATGACCTACTCACTAAAAATAACTTTGTTTAGCCACAGAAATAGCTAACGGTACTAGAAGTTCAGACTGCAAAGTATTGTTCAACAAAATGTTATCCAAACAAAGTAAGGAATGCCTAACATAACATAACTCTGAAGCATCAAGGAAAACAATTTTGTTTCTGTGGGAGTCTAGATGACGCCACCAAATATTCCTGACAAATATTTCACATGTTGAAATGATATGTTTAACATTAAACACTATATCTATGTACTATTAAATATAAAATTACGTGTCTTTATCCTTTGATTCCTATAGTATATACAAATATTTCTGCTACATAAATGTTTATTAATGAGTCAGCATTTCCAGGACCAATAGCTCTGAATTCCTTGTAATATTCTCCTTATTGCATAACCCATAATCTGCCAAATAATAATGGCATTTTGTTAAAGATACCATCAGCATCGCTCAGTGTTACATACAGGGAAATATGACCCACAATGATGTAAAGAAAGATAATTTAAGATTGTGACTCTAAGCCCATTGACATCCTTTAGTAGGTTGGGAAATTAAACTTGCTTAAAACATATCCTTCAGCCTCTTCCATCTTACTCACTGAAGTATCAGCTCAGTTTTACATAACAGATATTTTTCACCTCCTGTGATAATGCTGTTAGCTCAGCAAGACAACTCCAAGATCCTCAAAATTCTATGGTTTCTGAAGACTATTTGTGTTTGTTCAGAAAATAAATATGAAAACTAAGACTATATACAGGTAGTCCTCGACTTACGCCCACAACTGGGACTGGAATTTCTGTCGCTAAATGATACAGTTGTTAAGTGATGCCTGATTTTACGACCTTTTTTGCAGTAGTCATTAAGCAAATCACCATGATCATTAAGTGAATCACACAGTTGTTAAGCGAATCCAGCTTCCTCCACTGACTTTGTTTGTTGGAAGCCCCCTGGGAAGGTTGCAGATGGTGATCATGTGACCCTGGAATACCACAAATGTCGTAAACACAAGTGTCCGAATTTTGATTATATGACTGCAGGGATTCTGCAACAGTTGTAAGTGTAAGGACCCATTGTAACTTACTTTTTTCAGCGCTGTCGTAACTTAAAATAGTTGTTAGTTAAACAAATGGCTGTAAGTCGAGGAATACCTGTATCGTCACTGAAAAAGAACTCCATAGAAAGGGCTGATGTAGTGTAGTCCCTGATCCAAAACAGCCTGAAGGTGGTATAATCTTAGTAGAAAATACCAGGTAATTATTTAATCAAAGTGGTCAACAGAGGGTTGATAAACAGAAATTATTTCAGTAATTGACATCCTCCCCAGCTTACTTTTGTATTTCTGCCTTAGAACCAGCCAGCCTCTCCAGCCTAATATAACTTTTTATCTTTTAATTAAGACACCCAAGGGGAGGGGACTACAGTCCAGCACTTTAACTGAAAGTATGCTGGTACTGATCCAGAAAAGGGAAAAGTTCAGCTGCAACAGTAGGGAACATCTGAGGGTGGGTAAGGGGGATCAATACCTTGCCAGTTTGTCTTCCCCACAAAATGATTTTTGTGAAATGCTCTTAAAAGTCCAAAATTGAGTTAGCAACACTTGCTGACCCCTGCTGTAGGTCATATATTGGTTATGCAGAAAATGTTCTGTTCAGTCTACAATGTCTACAGGAGGGGCTGAATTTATCCATGACTAAAACTTTGGAGAATTATCACCAGTTCATATAGACAGAACAGCAGACAGACCTAATGTGGTTTATCTTTCTATTTCAAAATGTGTACAGGTAGTCCTCACTTACAGACCACAAGTTCAGAGACTGAAGTTGCAACAGAGCTGAACAAGTGGTACTTATGACTGCTCCTCGAAGTTCTGGCTGACACCCCCCACATGGTCACATGATTGCAATTTGGGCACTTGGCAACCAGCTTGCACTTACAACAGTTGCAGCACCTCATAGTCACATGATCAAAATTTGCAACCTTCCCTACCAGCTTCCCGAAAGCAAGGTCAATGGGAAAGCCAGCAGGGAAGGTTGCAAGTCGCTCTGGTAAGTCTCCCTGGCCTTCCTGCACTCACGCAGAGCCACGGCCTCCTTCCCATAGCCTCCCTGCACTGGTGCATGGCCTGCCAGGGCCTCCCAGTGCTCACGTATGGCCTCTCAGGGCCTCCCAGAGCTTCCCCCACCCCCCATGGCACCCTCTGTGGCACCCCCATGCCCCTTACCTGGGACTCCTGCCACTTCCCACTTATCGACCCATACATCTTGGGGTTACAATGGCAACCGACATTGTCATTGCTAAGCGATGCAGTCATGTGATATCGTGCTTTAAGACCACATTGCTTAGCGACAGCAATCTTGGTCCCCATTGCTGTCATAATCTGAGGACTATCTGTACTACAAACTCAAAACAGGAATCATGCCTGTTGGTCTATTTCAAATTATTCCTCCTTCCTAGAAAACATCAATCACAATTAATAACATCATTACAATTCTTTAAGCTGTTGTCTCTTACATAATCCAATTATTCTGCCTTTTTTGCATTTCAGAGATGAGGAAGAACAATATTTAAGAAATAAAGATATGGTACCTTTGTATTATCATTTACACTGCATTTAGAAAAGGAGCTTGAAAATCAAATACCTTAAAATAATGGGCGGCAAAGTGTATGCTTTTACAAGCAGTTATTTCTGTTCAAGGAATAAAGTACATTGTGCGGCTTTCCTTCAGTTCTAGTGAGGAAAACAGTGTCGTTGTTGTTGTTGTTTAATTCTTTAAAATACTGCTAAACTTTTGTTAAAGTATCTTTCAGCAGCAGTGCTGGCCATGTTTTAGTCTGTTTTAGCATCCAGTGGTCTGTCATCATATAGTGTCCTTTAGTTTGTGTATGTCTCTTAAAGCTGACTGGGGAATTCTGGGAGTTGTTGTCCACACATCTTAAAGTTGCCAAAGTTGAGAAGCAGTGTCTGAAAGTACCATAAAAGCACTATAGCTCATCACATGACCAATAATTAGTTAAAAAGCAACTGAAATTGTTTTATAATACATTTATAAAAACATTCAAGTTTCAACTTCACCAGTAAAATAATTCTTTCCCTATTGTAGCTGAGGATAAGAAATATATTAAAATTTTGTGAGAGATTTTTCCATTCATGTTAAAATTCCCAATCCATATCTAAGTTATTTTCTACCCCTCCCCTCTTTCTCTAGATGTCCTAGAAAATTCATCCATAATTGGTTGAAAAAAAAAGGGGAATCCAAGTGTTTTAAAATATAAATTTATTACAAACTTAAACAGTATATTTGTGTGTGTGTATCTATATATCTCTGCATGTATATGTAGATAAGCACTTGTACATATATGTGCCTGTGTGATTATATATTCTGACAAACTATTACTGTTTATACACAAAACGGTGAGGTTTTAGACAATTTATAAAGAATGGACTATTGTTATTTTTATTGGAGAAAGTAGGCATTTCAACAATTATATAAATACATATTTAAAGAATTAACTGAGTATATCATGTCAGGGCTTATATAGCTTAATGAGTAATAATTGTTAAAAAGTACCAAACTTAATTATAGTATCAGAGGATTAAGCAAAGCCACAAAATCTGGTTGGAATCATGTTAGAGGTCTAATTTAAATCACGTGGTTTCAGCATCTCTGGAACCCTTTAATTTTCTGGCTTTGTTTTTTGAATAGAGAATATTCAGAAAGCTTTGCCCGGTATGGACATTTTCATTTTACCCTCCAAATTCAGTTTTGTGGCTTTAACAAGCTTCATACCAGAAGTATTACAATACAGAAGGACTCTGCTCTGAACCTTCTTTTTTTTTTTTTTTTCCTACTGGAGGTCTTATTGCACGGCTAATGCAAAACCAATCTAGAGGATGAGGTACCTTAAGATGACAATTTTTGGTTGAAACTGAGAAAAAGGCCATTTCTTTAATAGTATATAACTGACAAGGAGGCTTCCATCTCATGAATATGCCAAAACAACTGGGATAGCCTGGAGAGATGTCAAAGGTCTCCTTATAGACTATATACATTTAGTTATGCTATTGCAGGCTCAGAAGACTCTTTCCTTGCAACGTATTCCAAATGCAAACCATGTATACAGATGTAATTCTTTTTTTAAGACCAAGAGCTGAAATAAACTGGAATTTTCATGCCACAAATACTTTTTAAAAATTCTTTTGATATGTCTTCAGAAGTTGCCTCTGCCATCTTTAAATAATAAAGGAGTAACTTTACAAAGGAATATGTAATCATTTCACTTGAGGGCAAACATCATGGGCTACCATTCCAAAAGACCTTGGGATAGAAAGTTGAGAGTGCAAGAGGGAAGGAAGACAGAAGAAAAGACTGTTTTTCTTGGAGGCAGAACAAACCCGTTCTAAATTTAAGCCAGAAGAAATAAAGGAAGGACTATGGAAAAAATAAACAGTAAAAGAATGCCATAAAACAAAAACAATAACATGTAAATCACAATATTAAGAGTCAATGGGACTTACTCCCAGGTAAATGTGTACAGGATTCCATGTATAACAAACAGAGTTCATTCAGATGAAAAGAAAAGGAAGTAAGCAAAATTAACCAAGATTAAAGTATGTGTATTGTATAGGTTGAAATTCAATTCAATTTATTTATTTTAGTAGATTAAGCATATAAAAATAAATCAAATAACATGTAAATAAAACAACAGTTCTAAAACTAAAAGCATATTTTTATACACATCCTTCCAGTCCATGGTAGAGAACCAGAAAGGGAAAGAGGAATACTCAAGTCAATGACTGCCTACACAAAAGGTGCTGATGGGGGGAAGACTGGTTTCTGGGACCACGGTTTGGGGTCCATTACCCAGATGATGGACTGATAGGACAAGACTGCTCACAAGGACTAATGAAAATGTATTGGGTCAAAGCATGATTAAATTGAATCATATGAGGGTGAGAATAAAATCCCTGAAGTTGGAACCTCAAATGCAGATTTGTGCACTGTAGAAAGAAGGAGTGTTGCTGAAACAGTAATTCTTAACCACTCAATGAAAAATCAGAAAGAACATTGGTTCATAACTGTGAGCCTTCTTTGTTTATATACTACTATGCAGAGTTGGGAAAATAAATGAGATGAGCTTAAGTCCTTAGTACAAATAAGCAGATAAATATATTTAACTAGCTTGAGCTGGTGAATGAACTCCACCTCTTCTGCTGCTACTAGTTACCTTCTGCTGACTTCCCAGAATACCCTAGAAGTATGCAAATTATTCCAATGTACTGGAAATAAAATTCAAACGATATTGATAAGCTCAAGAAACATGCAGCAAGTAATAGAATGAAATTTAACAAAAAATTAATTGTATAGCTATAGGATGAGGAATACCTGGCTCTGTAATGGTAATTCTGAACAAGAAATTGAAATATTAGTTGATTGGAAATTTAATATGAGCAAGCAGTACAATGCAACTACAAAACAGGAAAAAGCAGTCTTAGGTCACATAAACAGAAGTATAATCCCCAATCACAGGAACTAAAAGGTACAGTCATGTGAAAAAGAAAGTAAACCCTCTTTGAGTTCTATGGTTTTATGTATCAGGACATAATAAAAATCATCTGATCCTTAGCAGGATCAAAAGTAGGTAAATACAACATCAGATGAACAACAACACATGACATATTACACCATGTCATCATTTATTTTACAAGAAGAAAGCCAAAATGGAGAAGCCATGTGTGAAAAGCTAAATACACCCTTACTGCTTCCATAGGTATGAAGAAGCTAAGTAGCAGCCAGGTGCTGCTAATCAAATGTCCTTGATCAATTGATCATCAGCAAGTGTGACTACCTCTATAAAAGCTGAAGTTTGAGGAGTTTGTTGTTCTTGAGCATTGAGGTGTGTGTTAATACAATGCCAAAGAGAAAAGACATCAGCAACGATCTTAGAGAAGCAATTGTTGCTGCCCATCAGTCTGGGAAGGGTTATAAGGCCATTTCCAAATTATTTAAAGTCTATCATTCTGCAATGAGAAAGATGATTCACAAGTGGAAAACAAGACAGTTGCCAATCTTCCCAGGAGTGGACATCCCAGCAAATTCACCCCAAAGTCAGACCGTACAATGCTCAGAGAAACTGCAAAAAATCCAAGAGTTACATCTCAGACTCTACAGGCCTCAGTTAGCATGTTAAATGTTAAAGTTCATGACATACAATTAGAAAAGGACTGAGCAAGTATAGTTTGTTTGGAAAGGTTGCCAGGTGAAAGCCTCTTCTCTCTAAAAAGAACATGGCAGCACAGCTTAGGTTTGCAAAGTTGCATCTGAACAAATCACAAGACTTCTGGAACACTGTCCTTTGGACAGATGAGACCAAAGTGGAGATGTCTGGCCATAATGCAGAGTGCCAATTGTTGGTTGAGAACAAAAAAAATACAAAAAAATACTTTTTTGCCCCACTGTACCTTTGTTATTCTTAAGAAACTTTGTATTCCACTGTCATTTATTTGAAGGCAGTTTTGATTCACTGAGACAGACTATGGAGGAAACTGGCAGCTCCTTTTTAGATCACTGCTTATTGTGGCCAATTAGGATGTTACAAGAGAACTTACACAGATCACTTATGTATTCATGGCTGGTCTTTAGACACCAATTCCCACTTTAAAAGTTATTAAGTACAGATGTATTCTTGTCCCTGTTTTATTTCTGTGATGTTACTTAACAACTCCTTATTTATTCTTTTTAATGCTGACAATGCAGTTATTTTTGCTCAGACTCAGGTTTTTGTACTGCAAAGCTTGCAAGCTCTAGCTACATTCTTTCTTTAATGACGAACTTTTAATTAACTATTGGAAAATTAAAATTGTTCTACCAACTAACCATTGTGCTACTTCCCACTACAAGTGGAAAATCAAATTGAATAAATTAAAATTTTAAATATTCGGAAATTTATTTTCATTCATCCATAGCTTGGAGGCACCAATCCTGTGACGATCTATTTCATTCCAAAAAGGCTTCTAATACTAACGTTTTGTGAACCACATTTGTAATGATTTTGCCCCAGCAGCATTTAAACTTTGTACTGCTAAGGTGCTAAGCCTTCTGACACACCTAGTGCAGCTTTGCATGTATAAACATGTTAGATGCATTTTAGTAAAAACTGTTAAGAATCATGCTTCACATTCCTCACTGCATGCCAAGAGCACTTCTATAACTGGACCTTGACTTTGTTTCAGTAGTGCTTGCATGAGAAATTGCCACCTGAAATACTGTCTGAAACTAGTTTTGAGAGGTGCTCTCTGCCCAGTCTTTGCAGATAGGTATGTGTAGTTATGGATTTGAAAAAAATGTGGCCTTTCAGCATGATGCTTAGCCCTGAAAAATATATAGTAGATTCCTTGATTTGGACTTGTAGAGGGCTATATCCAATATACTGATGTATTCTAATGACCATCTATGGAATAATTTGTTTCTTCCAGTAGTCTCTCTGTTCCACGGAGGACTGCTTTCACAGATTAAATGTCCTACTTCAAGGATGCTAGATGGGAAATACAGTAATATTCCATATCCAAAATGCCTGTGCCCATGCTTGGATGTATCAATTGAGACAAATGCCCATGTCTTGTTGTATTGTCCCCTGGATGGAATAGCACTGAGTTATTATCCTCCCTTCTTACTAAGCGCATGGGATGGTCAGCAATAGAGGATGTGCATTTTTTATTAATGGATCAGTATACAGACATTTCTGTGAAAGTCACTAAACTGTAATTGTGGTTAAATTGGGTTCTCACATGATTATCATAAAGACTTGACACTCCCATATAAAGATCTTATGATATTTTGGACTAAGATTGTATAAATCTTGTGGGATTTGGTCACCTAGTAAGATTTCAAACATTTCAAAATGTTTTAAGTGAGCTATCAGTACAATCACAAAAAAATTGGCAGGAAATCACCTCAGAAAAATTCAACGTTTTTTAAATGGTTGCATTGGAAAACACTTTGACCATAAAAAGAATCACAAGCAGACTGCAATATTTAATTAGCAGTCACAATATGACTCGTTGGCTCCCACACAAATGAAGAAATTTTGTAACAAGGTAACTTTATTCCATATCAGTTTATTACAGTATCTAAAAGAAGCACTGATAAGGCATGAAGATAGAGAACTGTAATAACTCTTCACTGGCAAGAAAAATAATTACATACACTGGCCTAAAATAAAAGAATTATATTATTTGGAACGTTATATTATATGGAAAATCAAAACAAATGAGAAATAACTATGCAATGCCTGTAAACAAGTATGAAGGCCAAGGTAATCGTGTTTTTCAGGAAATAATCTATTTTAAAGCAAGGGACCCCATGCTAGTCTTGGTGAGTAATCAAGAATGAATTTCTCTAAATCATGGCTTTTCAAATAGTACATTTTCCACATCAAACTTTGTTTTCTTTCGCATTTCTTTTTAAAAATAAAAACAACATAATGGGAAAGTTCCATATGGTAGGAATCTTAGCAGGAAAAAAAACCTTCACAAATGTGTCAGAACATCAATCATTATATCATTTTTCTTGGAAGGGCCTTATGACATACTCTGCATTTTCCATACAGAAAACAGTATGAGTTTATCACTTGACACTTCACCAATCCATTAATTAAACTGAATGGCTACATCTCTCATTTTGGAAGCCATAAAATAGATACTCATCTAAAACATGGATACTTTTTGTCTGCATCCCGAGATGCATTGTTTTTACAAGTCAATGATTTCATTGGCAAGATGCTAAGCTTGAAGCACAAAAGGAAATGGACAATCCCCAAGAAAAACAAAAACAGCAATAAAGTTGTTGCTGGAATAATTGAAGTTCCAGTATGTTCTGAAGTGCCTAAGTCATGGGATTCATAGGGTCAGTAATTCTAAATAGAACTTGCAAGGCTGGCTGAATAGTTGCCAGATAATCTTAAAAACAAAGGCTCTGTCAATCCACACTATTTCCCCTAAATATAAGAAATAAATATCTCCTTTCTACATCTATAATATAAAATAAGACATAACAGAAATATAACACAGCTTACAAAGTTTGAACTGCTTCCCAAACAAATCCACTTGTTAATATTTCCCCATTTATACAAATTACTTGTACGTCTAACTGGCAATACCTAATTCAAGTTTGCTGATTCTTAGTTTTTAGAATTCTCTCCTTGACGACTTTTTTATTGTTACATTGTCTTTGCCTTTATCCATGTGTGTCTAAGTGCCCCTCTGTTATCTTGTAATGGGTTGTGAGAATGTTCTTGAGAGAGAATAGGAAGACAAGGAGGAGCAGCAGACTAGGCAACAGTCAGCTAAGAGGCAGCTTAGCCCGCAGAAGGGGGGCGTGGCAAACATCTCATAGGGGACCCTCCCTAGTTTCTTGGACTGTAAAGGTGAGGGGGAGAGATATACCTTCAAACTTACAAGATTCTGTTACTTTAACCTTAAAATAAATATAATGTTAGTACTCATGGCTGGTGCTTCTTATCTGGGCTACCTCTAAGGGCCGACATATCTTTATTTAAGACATTTCTTTTATATAGTGCTTATTTTGCATAAAATATGTCCCTGCCTATTGTGCTGTTTTGCCCAGGGTACTTCAACATTAACCATACTGGTAGGAATCGGATTTCATATAACTTTGTAATTTTTCATTAAAATACATATGACGAGTATGTGCATTCACCTGGCATAAGAAACAGCATCCCTTGTTCTCTCTTATTTGGAAGAGTTGTATGTACATATATCAGGTTATGTATAGAGCTCCTGTTGACTCCAGTTATATGTGGAATAGATCAGCAGAAAAAGGTAGGGCTTCTTGGGCCATAACATCACCTCCTATTCTCAACACATAGGTTGTATAAACTTTCTTAACACAGCTTTCTTAAGTCTGGCTCTATTGGGATTCTTGAGTTTGCTTCCTATAGGGCTAACCCTACTATACAAAAAACCCCAACGTTTTGGGTTGGCATTGCTTTCTTTGTTCTGCAAATCTGCTCTAATCTTACAATCCTTTCTAAAGTTCTAATGCTTTATTGACTTCTTGCTCTAGAAAACAAACATATTCTTTGTGCGATCATTTATATCATTGTGCTCTTTTTGGGGGAAGAGGAGTTCAGTCTTACACAGTATTGAAACAGAAGTAAAAAGTTGGAACCAGGGCTATATACTGTATACTTTCCACAGTTAAGCAGTGCATGCCCATTGAACATAGACTTTAATAGGTGGCTGTCAGCCATTTCCTATTGTTGCTTGAAAACTGCTTCGAAACAAACAAACAAGCTTTGATCCTTTTACTAAAGAGTGTACTGCTGTAAGTAGGAAAGCTAGTGGAAAGGAACTCTAAAGAATGCCTCCTCCTCCTGCTGGTACTTCCAGAAGGAAGTGCTGAAAGTCACATAAAATTATCATTGGTTTCTACCAATAGCATCAAGGCATGTGGATCCAAAGGCAATAACATCTGCCTCTTATCTGATTTAAAAACCATTCTGGCTGAAAAATACTACATAAAGCTATTGCAAAACAAAGAAAATAGATGATACATTTTAAAATTAGTGCTTTTTTTAAAAAAGGAAACTAAATAAAAATAAAGATATTTAGAAGGAAACTTTGTTACTTATTTCATATTCTAATTCTAAATTGTTTTTTTCCAAAGCCAGTTAGAGCAATCGTTCTTTAAAGAATATAAAATTTCACTGATTTTGAGTGGAAGACACCTTCTTCAATATTTGGTCAATCATTCTGCTTATGCAAACTCATTATTTCATTGTAAGCTCCAAGATCATGGTGCTTCAAGCAATTTGTGGATTTTAAATGACTATAATTGTACTGATTTAACTGAAATGTAATGCTGCAATGTGTGGGAAACTGTCCTACCACTGCCATAGCAACTGCTCATAATATCAAAAGCTTAGCAACAACAAAAAAAATGAACCAAAAACAGTACGTGGATATATCTAAACACAATAATCATGTAAACTGACATACACCATCTTTTTTATGTGAAAAAAACCTCCAATATTTAGCCAAGAATCATTTTGTTTTATTTGAAGATTATGTTCCATTCTTAGTTTTAAATACAAATGTTTCCAAAAAAACGGATAAAGAAAGCAAAGAAATATTTGATCAAATAAGGTTCTAGCTGACGAGCCAAAACTTACCCCTCCTTCAAATCATCTTGCCCTAATTTCTCAGAAGGAACTATAGCTATCTAATATCATAATACTTTATTTATCACTATAAGGTTGCTCTGCTCTGCCTTCTATATATACTAACACTGCAAATTCAGCCCTCCCCCCGCCAGATCTCTACACCCAGATTTGAGAGCAAACAGGCTTACCTTAGACTCTATCTATGGCCCTCTTTCCGAGCCAGTATTATTAGCACAATTATGTAACTAGCCTATTGCAGATGATCTTAGCACATTTGTACTGGATGTAGAATTTCTTGGCTTTCTTAAGACACTTGGAAAATTAAAATATAATTATAAATCTATGATGTGGTCACATTTGGAACGCTATGCAGTGTTTCACTAGCCCATTTTGAAAAAAGATAGAGTTGGAAGAAGTACAGAAAAAAAAAGTTTAAAATGTTCTTTCCTGTATGAAAGAGGTTAGAGCATTTGATGCTTTTCAGTTTACCAGAAGACAAGAAAGAAGGAATATGATGAGGTTTAAGTTATGCAAGGTGTGGGGAAAATAATGTAACATTTTGCTCCATATCATGTAATGCTAGAACTCAGGTTTTGTGGCTGTTTTTTCCTTCTTCTAAGCAACAACCAAAGAGAGAATTAAACAGAATTAAGACAGTGGTATTTTCAATCTTCTCATACTGCAGTTCCAGTGACATTTATTGCTGAAGACACTATTTGCTCCAGGAAACAGTATTTCAAATGAGGCCAAACTTTTTGGTGGGGGCCAAGCATGACAGATGACAGAACTACAAGCAAAATGAATTCACTACTTTTAGACTTAGGTTGCACTTACAGATATGTGTCCAATCCTAAAATAAGTGGATAGAAATCAACACACGTCTTACTTTTTCTCCCTCTTACTTACTTTACTTTCTTACTTACTCTTTCTTACTTAAGTTTAATGAGAAGACTTTTATAAAACTGCTATTTTTCTGATACTGATAACTGATATGTTGGTTCTATAACTGTTGGTTTTAATTCTTATGACTGTTTTATTGTACTAGTTGTAAACCACTTAGTCTATGGCTGAAGCAGCATACAAATTTCGTAAAATACATAAATATAGATAACTGTGTCTAAAAATATAGAATTTATAGCTATTCCAGGGTGCCAAGGTAGCCACTTTAAATGAGAAGAAAAGCTGGCACACTTGCAAATTGTAAATGATATATATTTCTCAAACTTCTCAAACTGAGACCAATTTGCTCAGAAGTCGGGACATATTTTCAAACCAAAGTGGATAAGAGAGAGCATTACAGGAGACTCTGAGGCAAAGGGGGAAAAAGAATAATGAAGAGAAAGAAAAAATACTGTATTTCTGTACTATACATTTCTATAGACCCCAAATTCATCTCAATGAATGTGGAAGAACATCATAAGCTTCAGTTAATATAACACTCTGAAAGCAAACATGTTTTTTCTTTATCTTATAAGAGATAAAGGAAGTGTGTAAAGCGCAGTTCATTTTCCAGCTTTATACCACATGGAAATCAGTATAAAGAAAACCCAAGCCAATAATGTTTTTAAAACATTATTATGAAATAATAAGGAAAAGGCATAGTAATAAGGAAAAGGATTCCTTTTAAGGATAAAAAAAACATGAAGGAAACAAAGAGAATGTCTGCATACCAAACCGAAAAGTTCTTTGCAACTTTTGTTTTATAAAAGCTGGAGAAAGATGTACAATCAATATAAAAGTGTTCACCCTGTTTCACCCCTACTCATCATACTGAGTGGAATCTGTAAAGCCAAAGCTGTTTCTGTTTTATGGCATTCACAGTTGTTGATTAAATTAACTGCCTATTAAATTCACTGTTTAAATGATTTTGGCATTCTTCATTTCAAATTCTTATGTAACTACGTAATGGAAATGTTGACCTCACACTCTGGTTTCTTTAACATCACAGATATGAAGATTATGTTAGAGGAGACTTCACCAGTTGACAAAGAGATGGAATGGAGAAATGTGAAGTTTTAAAAAGAACACAGATTTTATTTAAATAAACTGCAGAGTAAATATTTAATTCCAGTGATGTTAGATTACATTTATACTATTATAACCACTGGTTTGTTACAAATAAAAATGTGCTTGCCTTCCAAGACCGTATCATTTGGCCACAAACGTCATTCCTAAATTAAATTTGGCATATAAATTATAGCCTGGAAGCAATTCCTTCCTATGAATAAATTAGAGCTGCTAAACCTGATATCATTAACAGATAGATTATTTATATCCAATCAGGCTTTTATATTTATATCTGAATTGGCAACAGCTATTATAGTTCAAGCTCAATATAGCAGTCACACTAGGGATAGAGACTATGACTATTTTAAACAGCTATGCTAGTAGATAGCAATTTCCCCATATTAGGATCTTCTTCCTTCTAGTAATATACAAAAGACATAGTAAACATCACCCTTTTGATGATACTACTATGGTTCCTTTGGAGAGCTTAAACAATTATAAAGATCATTTAATATGCCAATTTTTAATAATTCATAAAATCTACCTCCCAACACACAAACATTCAAAGTACCACATTTGAGTGGTGGGTTGCAGGCATACGAAATACTGAGCAGAGGTGTGAACAGATGTCTTCAGGACCAATAAAAAGAATTATTGGCATAAAATAAATTAAAAAGTCTGTATTGGCACCTAAAAAAAAGGAAGCCTAAAATATTCCAGCCATGCAGTCTGCAATTCAAAATCAATTTGAAAATGGAATTATAGACAGAAAGTGTTGGATAGTATCATCAGTACTATCAGTACAGAATTTATAATAAGCATTCAGAGATAAAAATGTCTGCCACACTCCACCTGTGCATCTTGTCTGAAAACATAAAGTGCATTGTCTAGGGTCAGTGTTGTCTTCACGTGTCCCATCTAAAAAAAATAGTATTGCATATGAGGTTGAGTTATCAAAACAGGCCAGTCCTTGGTTAAAGTCTTTTTCCTTTCTCACTAAATACTTTTATGTAAGTCATCTCTACAGTTTCATCAGCCTGCAGTGCAGACAAATTTTTTTTCACACACTGTGGCATGTGTTTCCTCCTCCTTCTCTACAGAATGCACACACACAACCTAATTACAAAGGTAACATCAACCACATGGTGTTTTCTTACATTTTCTTACATTTTTGGCATATTCCTGCTGTTTCCTGACTGGGTGTTAGGCCAAAAGGCTCATGCTTTTTTAAAAAAAGTCTAAATCAGGACTTCTGGAGGAAGAATCCAGGTTATACCCAAAAATACCTTTGTGGTGCTCAGAACAAGCAGCATTTTATAGATGAGAAATAATAGGCAAACACAAATGGTTAACATACTGTGAGATACTAGAATTCTATCAAGGGGAATACTAAATATAACCAAGAGAACAACTGATGGAAGAGGGACATAGTTGTCAATGATTTTTCTATTTACAGTTATCAGAAAAATTCAAAGTAGACAATGGAATTTGAAATGGAATTGTGTACAAATGATGAACATGTGATTGCTAAAATGCATAAACTTTTACTGAAATTTGAAAACAGAAGAACAAGTGAAAGAATGCATGATAAAGTGGGCTAAAAATTTTGGTTATAATATACAAAGGGAACAATGGGAAAATACGTGGTTGAAAGGATTGAAATTTACACTATGTTATAATCTTAAAGAGAACTTTTATAAAATGATGTGCCGTTGGTATATGACACCAGAAAAATTATCCAGAATGTATAAAGGTACTTCAAACCTATGTTGGAAATGTGAACAAGAAGTATCATTTTACCATTCTTAGTGGATGTGCAAAAAAGCTAGAAGATTTTGGGTTCAAATGCATATACTGATTCAGAGGATTTTAAAGATTAATATACAACTGAAACCAGAATTCTTCCTCTTGGGACTAATGAATATACAGTTGGAAAAATGTCATGGAATTTTGTTTTTATATATGATAACCACAGTGAGATTATTTTATGTACAAAGATGGAAAGATTCGGCAATACCTACAATGGAGGAATGGCTGGTGAAGATGATAGAACTTTCTGAGATGGCCAAATTGACCTGTTTGATTAGAGAAAAAACAATATCTACATTTATTGGTGACTGGAAACCCCTTACGGACCTTTTGCATAAAACAGAAAAAACGAACTTATGATCTATGGTTTTGACGATTAGATAGGACAGATTATAGAAGGAAGAGAGTCATGATGTAACTTTAGAGAAAGAGGTGAATCTACAAATGTACTTATAACTGCTGTAAAGATCAGAAGCCACTCCTTTTATCTTTTTTCTTTCTTTTCTATTTTTCTTCTACTTTTTTTCTTTTCTCTTTCTCTTTTTGCATTTTGCATTCTTTTTTCCTTCTTACTCTATTTTAGTTTGTATTCATTTTTACTCTTGTTTTTAAAACTTTCAATATACATACATGCGTACACATATAGACTTCCTGAGGAAGAAATGATGGAGTAAAGACGGCTCCACAAAAAGTGTAGCCAACAATCCCAGCAAAGAACAAAGAGCCGGTGAGTAGACCAGCTCTTTGAACGCCTCTGGATAAAAAGAGGACAGGAAATTGCCCATGAGGGCTCCAGACTGTGGCTCCTTGCAAGGAGACTGCAAGAAAGCAGTCTCTGGCAGTTTTGAGCACTGGGAGACAAGGGAGTAGCCATCTTGCTCAAACTGCAGTTGGCACCTTTAAAAAGACACTTCCTTTTCTAATCACATTCGGAAATTGCTTATTAAGTACTTTCCAGCTATTAGAAACCTTTGGATCGACAAGTCTGAAAACACTAGATCAGTCTGCCTTCAATCCTTAATGAAAGAAAATTTTAACTACAAGCTTAAGAACTTTTAAAAAAATGAAATTAAACAGCAAAAGGGTAATTAAGACTTTGATTTTAGAACGTTATAAATGGATTAAGGGTCCAGATAAATTTGAAATAAAATTTTGGAATTAATTATAAAAAATCCTTCCTGTGGGAAAGTTGACTTGTTTTGAATTTTTTTTAATACATAAAAGAGATAAACGATTTTAAAAACTGGACACTAGAAGGAACTAAAGATTTTAATTAAAAGAGAAAAATACATAAACCTGATTAACAGCTACAGAATGACACAAAATTTTTTAACATTGGAAATACTGAAGGATACTTTTGAAAAATAGAATCAGAAGTTAACAGCAATAATGTCAATAGCAATGTTTGCTTCTATGGATACACTGTGTCCAAAAGATGTTTTGGAAGAAATGGCAGAAGAGAAACAAGTTTTATCTGAGAAGACAGAGACTGAGTTGGCACTGAAAGTGGATCTACAAATGATAGGCTACAAGAATGACATGAAAAAGATGTTTCATTGGACATACAAAAGAAATTGGTTCATGCTTTAAAAATCAAAAGAAAATTACAAACAATAAACCAAGAGAGTGACCTGGATAATTCTTTTATATTGGATTTACAAAAGAGGTTTGTTAAAGCTTGGATGAATCTTGTGAGTAGGGGTAAAAAATAAATGAAAAGAAATCAAGTTCTATGACATTACTTGAATGGACTAAAGATTAAGACTGTTAGAAGTAAAAGGAAGGAATATAAAGTTGTTTAATTGATCAAGGTTAAAATAGATATATTGTTATTTCTGGCAACCCTTAATGGAGTTTTGCTGACACAAGGACTGAAATGACAATGCTTTTTGGATTTCTTTATAGATAAGAGATGGGATCTGGGATGAAGTTCATTGGTTGTAAATTAAGAAGAGTGAAAATTTACTAAAATTGTTTATACTTGTGATGAAGGTTGGAAGTAACTTCTTTAAATATTTTTCTTTTTCCTTCCTTCCTTCCTTCCTTCCTTCCTTCCTTCCTTCCTTCCTTCCTTCCTTCCTTCCTTCCTTCCTTCCTTCCTTCCTTCCTCCCCTCATTTTTTGTTTTCCTTAGCACTTTTTAATCTTTCTACTCTTATTTCTTTTAGTTTGTATTAGGTTTTGTTATTCCAATTATAATCTTTAATAATTTTTTAAAAAAGAGTCCAAATTAACCTTACCTTTACAAAGAATCTGTAAATAAAATACAACAATTTTAAAAGAAGACCATTTTTCTTTTATTTATGAACAAAATTTTTGTTTTAGTTAAAAAAGTGGATGTCTCTCCCAACCTGAATATATAAGGGGGAAAGTGGAAGTATTCTGAGTCTCAACTCAAATCCATCACCAAGGTGCCCTGCTTTTGAGTCTTCCAAAGGCAGAGAGGGCAGCCCTGAACAGATTTCTTGTTCTGATTTAGTAGAGCAATTCCTCAATTCACCATTTGACTTTTGGCAGATGATTCATATTACTTAAATCCAGATTTCTTTGAAACCACAACCAGACATCTAGTAAAGGAAGAATGCTTCAAGAAACAGATTGGAGTTGTGTACCCTGTCACTTTTAACTGTAGTAATAGTAATCATGAATATACATTTTTCCCTTCAGTGATTTCTCATTAAATGCTTGTTATTTGCTTTTTTTAAACTTCAAGTTTTATGCAGATGCTTGTAAGCTTCTGTTAAAAATGAAATTACAGCTATTCTAATTTAGGAACAGGAGGGAAAAATTCTTTAATTCATTTTCTCCTGATTCTATTTGGTTTTCATCTTATCTAATATTCTGTTTATAGTTTCATTAAAATGGTAAGATTTGCTTGCTGGGAAAAGCAATTCTAAGTGAAAAAGGGTAAAACAGGGTCAGCTGTAAGAAACCTTAAATTACAGTTACAGGAGAGTTTTCCCCAAATCAGCGCCCCAAGATACATTGGACTATAATTCTGGTTATTAAAGTCCATGCTGGATTGGTATGCAGGACCTGTAATCAATCACATTGGGACAGAATTAATGTAAACTGACATGCTCCATCCCACCCATCCTATATAAATTCTCAATTTCCTGACATGTTTTCTTTTCTTTTTTTTTTTAAAAGCACGCTAATATAGTTTTAATCTGTGTTAACCAGAATTGTCCTCCTGAGACAAAACAAAGGTAATGTCTTCAACAATCTTCATGAGGTACTTTGAGTAACTGCAGTTTCTGTACGTGTGATGGAATGGAATTATGAAGGCCAAGCTCAGGCAGATAAACATTTTCTTAGCTCGCCAGAACCGCGTGGGAGGAACAAGAGGATGAGACTGGCACTTCCCTGAGGAATTCACACTGTTGTGGCTGGAGGACTTTGGGAACTGGGGTTTGAGTCTGGGAAGATTCTTGCTAGAGGTTGTAGCTAATAAACATAGCTGGATTGAATTGGCATTGTCTCTTGGAGTTCCTTGGGCTAGGCCTGACAATACCAGCTTCAAGGTAGTCCTACCTATAGGGCATGGCAATAGTCCAATCTTAAAATCATTAGTGAACTGTGACCATTCTATCTATGTTCAGTAGTTTTGACAGGCTTTCAAGATTTTGTTACGTTACCCTATTAGCAATAAATATCATTCCAGAAATCCAAGTCATTCTTGTTTCCTGAATTTCCTGCAAGACTTGACAAGTATGGTCAAAGCTGAGGCATAAGAAATGGCTGAGAAAAGGCACTTCTGTATACAAAGGCTACAGGAGCCATGCTGATATCTACAGGTAGTCCTCAACCTATGACCATTCAGTCAGTAACCATTCCAAGTTATGACGATGGTGAATGAATCGTGGTTACTACCAGTCCTCAGAATTCCAACCATCCCAGCACCCTTGCGGTCATTGATTGCAATCTGGTTGCTTGGCAAGTCATTTGCACTTATGGCCAGTTGCCAAGCCCTCTGCGATCACATGATCGCCATTTGTAACCTTCCCTGCTGGCTTCCCCAGGAAGTCAATGGGGAAGCCAGCAGGGAAGGTCGCAAGTCTCTCCCACCCGCAAATCCTCTTCCACCCCCTCTGAGCTCATGCCACGCTGGCCACTCGTGTATCCCCAACCTGTGTGGCACCTCTTGTACATGCCCCTGCATCCTTCCCAAACCATGTCTCTCACGTACCCTCCCTGACCCATGCCATGCCTCTCACGCACCTCCCAAACCTGCACCGCACCTCTTGTTTCTCACTTATGAAGTGATCCTACAGATGCTACAGTCATGTGAAAAAGAAGGTATATTCTCTTTGAGTTCTATGGTTTTCATATCAGGACGTAATAAAAATCATCTGGTCCTTAGCAGTTCTCAAAAGTAGGTAAATACAACCTCAGATGAACAACACATGACATATTATACCATGTCATCATTTATTTTACAAAAAGAAAGCCAAAATGGAGAAGCCATGTGTGAAAAAGTAAGTACACCTTACTGCTTCCATAGGTATGAAGAGGTTAAGTAGCAACCAGGTGCTGCTATTCAAATGCCCTTGATCAATTGATCATCAGCAAGTGTGACTACCTCTATAAAAGCCGAAGCCTTAGGAGTTTGCTGGTCTTGAGCACTGAGGTGTGTGTTAACACAATGCCAAAGAGAAAAGACATCAGCAACGATCTTAGAAAAGCAATTGTTGCTGCCCATCAATCTGGGAAGGGTTATAAGGCCATTTCCAAATTATTTAAAGTCTATCATTCTACAGTGAGGAACACTGTTCACAAGTGGAAAACATGGAAGACAGTTGCCAATCTTCCCAGCAGTGGACGTCCCAGCAAATTCACACCAAGGTCAGACCGTGTGACGCTCAGAGAAACTGCAAAAAATCCAAGAGTTACATCTCAGACTCTACAGGCCTCAGTTAGCATGTTAAATGTTAAAGTTCATGACAGTACAATTAGAAAAGGACTGAACAAGTATGGTTTGTTTGGAAGGGTTGCCAGGAGAAAGCCTCTTCTCTCTAAAAAGAACATGGCAGCACAGCTTAGGTTTGCAAAGTTGCATCTAAACAAATCACAAGACTTCTGTCCTTTGGACAGACGAGACCAAAGTGGAGATGTTTGGCAAAAACCAAACATGGCATATAAGCACAAACATCTCATACCAATCATTAAGCATGGTGGTGGAGAGGTGATGATTTGGGCTGTTTTTGCAGCCACTGGACCTGGGTACTTTGCAGTCATGGAGTCAACCATGAACTCTTCTGTATACCAAAGTATTATAGAGTCAAATGTGAGGCCATCTGTCCGACAGCTAAAGCTTGGCCAACACTGGGTCATGCAACAGGACAACAATCCCAAACACTCCAGCAAATCTACAACAGAACGGCTGAAAAAGAAAAGAATCAAGGTGTTGCAATGGCCCAGTCAAAGTCCAGACCTCAACCTGATTGAAATGCTGTGGTGGGACCTCAAGAGACCTGTGCATAAACAAATGTCTGCAAACCTCCATGAACTGAAGCAATGTTGTAAAGAAGAATGCATTCCTCCACAACGATGTGAGAGACTGATGAAGTCATACAGAAAACCATTACTTCAAGTTACTGCTGCTAAAGGTGGTTCTACAAGCTACTGAATCATAAGGTGTACTTAGTTTTTCACACATGGCTTCTCCATTTTGGCTTTCTTTTTGTAAAATAAATGATGACATGGTGTAATATGTCATGTGTTGTTGTTTATCTGAGGTTGTATTTACCTACTTTTGAGAACTGCTAAGGACCAGATGATTTTTATTATGTCCTGATACGTAAAGCCATAGAACTCAAAGAGGGTTTACTTTCTTTTTCACACAACTGTAAATGGTATGTGAGAACAATCTAAATCAACTTAGTGAATTCATCAAGAGCAATCAGAATGCTCCTATCAATTTTTTATAAAATGAAATGTGTCACAGTTTGCAGACCAAATACAAAATGTTTGATTTTCCTACCATTTTAAAATATGGAAATACTTTTAAATATTGAAAAAGAATACTGAACAAAATTATTTTTTTTCCTTTAGAAATAATCAGTTAATCAATTCAGGTCTACTTCTATAGGACAGATAATCAAGTTCCTAAGGCTGCAAAGGATTATTTTAGGTAACAATTACATTAATGCATTGTATGCCAGGCACAATGACTTCCACTAGGGTAGATAACTGTATGCCAATTCCTTACAATATGGAAAAATTCTGTCTTTTGCAACAAATGTTGAAGTCTGTATGGAAAGGTGCCCACATTTTAGGATACAAATAGATCTGTGAATTTAAAAGACTGCCTCTCTAAGAAACTTGCTCAATTGTTTTCCTTTATTTTTCTACTTAATTTTTGTTTAGGTTTTGAATGGATTGGGCAATGTTCTTTTTTAATGTGTGCATATATACACCTCCTAAAGCATTAGGAATACAATAACTGGTTCTAGATATAAAAGTAAATTTGATGGGGATTCAGTTACTGAAATCTGACATGCTCTACAAGTTCAGAGAAAAAAAATGAAATGTACAATACATTGTCAGATTATATTTTCAGTGTGTCCAAAGACCACAATTAAGGATACTTAAATTTCTTGAATGTGCTCACTGACATGATGATGATGATGATGATGCAATCACTTTGTAATATGCAGCTATGTGAATTTGGGTTCTTGTTTTCCCAAATTATCAGTTTTCAGCCATTCCACTGAAAAGGAAACATTCATCCGGTCAGTCAAGAGGCTAAAACAGTATTTAACAAAAACCAATGCAACAGCATTATTGGGCCTTATGTGGTACAACATAAAGTTTGGAGGACTGAAAAAAATAAGAACATAGCTGTTTATGAAGCAAGTTCAAGCAAGAAAGCCAAGAGATACTAACCTGGGACACTCCTTGTTAAAAATAACGATCTTAAACTATCAGACAGAGCTATAATTTTATATAGCACAGCATTACATCATGGCTTATGGTGGGGAGGTGCAGCTCAATATATCAAATCTTACCTAATTAAGAATTGTTCTGGTAATGATAGTATTTTGATAAATCATTAAGATTAGATAGGTTATGACACAAGTCAGGTACATTTATCAAAATGTGTTTGCTTCAAACCTTTTTAACTTCACTATTTTTTACGGAAAAAGTCATGTTCAGAAAATTATAGACCCAAGTTTTTATTTTGAGTCTCACTTCACTGAAAATAAATTTTTCAATTGAATTAATGTCACTTTAATTGTTCTGTCACCAATGAAAAAGATGAATCTCTGGCTCCTTGATTTTTATTTATGCCAATGGCTACCATCTATGCTTGCTTACAAATGCATCAGCTTTACAACAACCATTTTAGGCCATTTGATGTTATGATGGCATAAAAGTCTAATGAAAATAACATATCAAAATGTTTTCAAGTCCACAAAGATATCAGTTGGTTTTATTTATATATATATATATATATATATATATATATATATACATACATACATACATACACACACACACACACACACACACTCATCTCACAAGAAGTGACTCTAGGCGATGTACAACAATCATATATATATTTGGTATTTTTATAACAGTGTAGGTCAGTTAATATTTACAACACAAAATGATGAAATAAATTAAAAGCATCCACTGATATTTTTTTTGTTGAACAGTAAAAGTACTTTATCATTTCCTTTCCTTTTATTTATTTATTTAAAACATTTGTATAGCCGCCCATATTAAAACCTACTCTGGGCAGCTTACAGCCAATAAAATGATATATACAATCATAAAACAAACAATGATCAAACTAAAAAACAGAAAAACCTGGCACCACATCCACACTGCCGTGATGCAACCCACATTTTCATCTCACTCTCACCTCACCCTATCCCATTAGGGGAAGAGCCAGGTTCTTGAGTGCTCTCCTGAAGGATAAAAGAGTAGGGGCCTGTTGAATCTTAGGGGAAAGGGTTCCGTAGGATGGGGGCTGCAATAGAAAAGGCATTCTTCCAAGGAGCCACAAGATGGCAATGTTTAAGCGAAGGGATCTAGAGCGTGCCTACCTATCTGCTGTGATAACCTGGTCCCATGCCATGTAGAGCTTTAAACATAATAACCAGCACCTTGAATTGCACCTGAAAGAAAACTGGGAGAAAACTTTCTGTATGCATAAAATAAAATATTGATAGATACAGCTTATTACAGATACTGAATGGTTGTTTTTTTATATCCATGGGCATGATAAAATAATAATATCTTTTATTAGGCAAACCTTATTTGTATGCAAGCTTGCAAACTACGAATGTGTATGTAATGATTTGCTAGATAATAGTTTCAGATGTGTGGCAGCTGATTTTTGACACTTTATGAATTTTAATATGAAACCATAGATAGACATAAAGGAAATGTGAAGTGAAATTCACTGAGAAGTCAACCATATAATAGTCCACATGAGCATAATACCAGAGATATTACTATGTATTTAGGGATAAGAGCTGGAAGTCCCACAATAGTGGACATAAATTGCTTCCTCTACAGAGGTATTTAAAATAATGTTTTCCTTTTTATTCTTTTTGCCAATTTTTAGAGAAGAAAAAGAAATAATGAAATATAATAAGAATTTTTTTAATGACTTTATTTTTATATTTTAATGTTTCATCAGAGAAGAAAACAAACTTAATGAATGCTTTCATTAGAACAAACTTAATGAATGATAGGATAAAAGGTCGGGTTTTCTTTTTGAACAGTAAACAGTTACAAAATAGAAGCAAGGGGTAGAAATAAACATGTTTCTGAGAAGAAGACCTAATGAAAGACATATTTTTTAAACTTTGCTGCAAAAGACAAAAGAGACATATGAAGTGTATGAAAAAGTTCATAGTATTTAAAATCATTCATATTGGAAAAAGGCTAGACTGATTTGAAATAATTTGGAATTTTCTAGTTTATAAAAGGCTAATATTACAGTGAAATATAATGGAAAATTATTAAATAAGCAGAGAAAGCAAATAGATCAAAATATAGGCAAAAACTGAGTCATCCTATAAGTTTAAGTCAAACAAAATGAAAATATAATGACATTGAATCTAATGGCCACTTAACATTTCTGAAGAGTGTCTGCTGCATAAAACAGAATATCTAGGTTTTGTTAGTCCTTCTGTGAAAAACTGCTCCTGGGTATGAAGACTGTTCAACCCTGACTGCTCATTGGAAGGATCGATAATGAAGCTCAAGCTCAGATACTTTGGTCACCTAAAGCGAAGAGAGATCTCTTTGGAGAAGACCCTGATGCTGGGAAAGATTGAAGGCAAAAGGAGAAGAGGACGGGAGAGGATGAGATGGTTAGATAGCATCACTGAAGCAATGACCATGAAACTGAGCAAACTCAGGGAGGCAGTGAAGGACCGGAAGGCCTGGCGCAATATGGTTCATGGGGTCACGAAGAGTCGGACACGACTTAACGACTAAACAACAACAAACAACATGAAGACTGTCTGATGTGAAGTTGATAAAAACTTTGTCTGACAGAAAATTTATTGACAGCTTATTTAATAGGGTAAGATTCTCATATAACTGTAACTAAGCATAGTTAATCCAAGAACTGTACAATTAGACAAACCAATTATTCATTAAAAAGTAATGCTTAGCAAGCAAACAATTTTTAAATCTAAAGTTCCTATTTAAACAGTATTCTAGGGCAGGGTTCCTCAACCTCAGCACCTTGCTGGCTTGGGAATTCTGGGAGTTGAAGTCTACCCATCTTAAAGTTCCTGAGGTTGAGAAACCCTGTTCTAGGGAATTATATAAATTTAAAGGCCATGTTATTGGGATTATCACATTACCTCACCATGTCTCTACTGAAGTTCCCCAACTCCTCTGAAGACACTGCTCCTGCAGGTATAAGATCTTTCCAAACCAAGCGGAATATAACTCAGAATATAGGAATGCTTATCAAATCTGGCAAGATGGTACGACCATTGTTTGGTTCATTTTCTTAATTCTTACCCCCCTTTCAACAACAACTAAGTGTAAAACAAGGGTCCATAAACAGTGTTATTAAATCAGGGTTATATAAGCCCAGGGAAAATTTAGATGGACTAATTGGCAGTGAGGCTAGAAAAATACCTGATTAAAACTCATATCATCTTTCAAATACACATTTGCGTATAAAGAGGAAAGAATTCTGTATGCATATTTTGTGTGATCTCTAGAACTGTTATAGTTTTGTAAACCACCCAATGGACATAGCTGATCATTTTAGTAAACATGTTATATGCCAAACTGTGCTTGTTGACGTATGTCTCCAATGCATTACAATGCACATTTAAATCTCATATAAAACAAACAGTATTAACCACTATAACAAAAATGGTCCAAATGGACAACAGCAACCGATGTTCTACTGAACAGCAACCGTTAACAGAAATGGATTTAGTTGTAGAGAAAACAATCATTAAGGAAAGAAAAAGCACACTATCAAAAGACATGAAAGGAGAGATTGATCTTCCTAGGGAGGAAGATTTCCACAGCCTGGCTACCACAATGGAGAAGGCTGTATCATAGTGCCAACTGTCATATTTCAAACCCTGAAGACAAATGGAGCAAGGCAGCTAAGGAATAATAAACCAAATCAGAAGGAAAAAGCCACACAATCTTGCTGCCATGCATACACACATACACATATTTTTAATCGCTTTCTTAAAAAGTTATCTGAGACTTCCTTCAAAAAATGTTGATGTTCCCTTCAAAGTGCATCAGGGCTTCTCTTATTTAAGAAAATAAATTCATTCATAAAATAAGCCTGTCAGCTATTAACACAGAATGGAAGCTAGATTTAGTCACATGGCCTGTCCCTGAGAAGTCAAAAGATTTTGTAGCTCCTTTAGTGATAATATTTAAATTTCCTTTGAGAGATTCTTGACTGAAACTTCAGCGTTTACAAATGTTCTATTAATGATAACATGTAAAAATGGCTAAGGAATATATATCTTTGAAAGTTTAATTCTGAGTAATAGATGATATTGCAATACATGGTCTAGCATTTATAAAAAGCTCTTTCCACTCTGGCAATTAGGGCATGGATGCAAAGAACAACCCATATGAAAGACTAAATATGTAGCCAGAGCATAATTAAATTTCATCACTACTGCTTATACTGCTGAAGAGGCAAATCATCTTTAACAATAAACACAGAACTGTGTATCTTTATCAATGCAAACTGCTGCAGAAAAAGCTGCAGGCAAAGCTCTGGATTCCAAATACTTCCTTTTTCCACATACAGATCTTTTGTGAATCCCAGTAAAGTTTATGAGAATTTCAAAGGAAAGTTCATTGCTTCCAGATTCATTCCCAACGGAGACTCCTCTCCAAAGATAGCCATCCATTGCTGATGTTTGACTAGTTCATAGTATAGCTCAGTTATCAGTATTAAATATATATAACACTTCATAAATACAATGCTTAAAACAAAACTGCTCCTAATCAGATCTGGCATAAAAAATAAAAAATACATAGAGTGAGGTAAGTGTGACCATACCCAGTAGAAGAACAGTGGATGGCAGGGCTTCAGCACATTGCTTAGATATTAAACAGTAAAACACTGGAGATAACTCTCAGGTAAACTTTCCATGAGCCACTACGTCATCCTTCGATAACTACTCAACATTAATCATGTCAGTGGTAAGCTGATGCAACGAAGGAGGAATGTCTGATTTACAGGGAGGCAGGGCAATGTTAAGAGAACAAGCACACTGCCATGTCAAGAAAGGAAACACCAACTCTAATTTAATTTCAGCTTTGCAATTCACCCCAGAAAAACCAAATATTCCTATCCTCCATCACCACCTCCCTGCAGCTATTTTATGTTTGCTCAGATTTACTGACTGAAGTTATCTTTTACATTATGATTTTCCAGTTATCATCCTGGCCGTCACCTAAATTATAATGTCAGAAGATGCATACGTGTATCTATCAACACATTATCCTTAGGCATGCTAAGTTGCCACCAGAATCTTGGTACTCATACCAGAAACACACCTAGGTCATTAGATACTGTTTAGTTACTTCTGTAATAACTGAAATATATTCAGGATGGAAACCATGAAACATTCAACATTCCAACATGTATTATACAAAAAGAAAATACTATTGAGGATAAGGCTGTTGCTAAACATTTTAGGAGTTTTAAAATTGTAGATAAAGTGCCTAATATATAATTGTTGTGGATTTAACTTTTTTCCCAACTAAAATCAAAATAAAATGGACACATTCTGAGTCAGTGACTGGTCTTGGTAATGAACTAGATGGGGACATATTAAGCAGACAAGACAGAAATTTCCTAGACAGTTGAAAAGTAGATGAGGTAATAAGGATTCCATCTATGGGACAGGTTTCTGCTTTCCCTCAACAAAGCTTCTCACTTGTTTTATTCATGAATTCAGTTCTGATGATGAAGCTTTAGGAGTGACTTTCTGCAGTTAAAATTAGTATGCAAACCCCATCCATTATCTATCTCTATCTCTGATGATGTATTTCACAGTAATACATGCATTACTATGCTCTTTCCAGAGTAATGTAACATGCTGTATGTGGGGCTGGCCCTGACTGTTGTGAACTTGAGCTGGTCCAGAATAAGGCTCGTACAACAATATTGTTACAACTTTATTAGCTATCAGTCTATTTCTGGTCATGATACTAAGAGTTGGGTATGACCTATAAAACTCTATGTGACCCAGGAACAAGCAGTCTGAAAAACTGTGAGTCTGCAAGACTTCAGCTGTCTATGGAAGATTTCCTCCTTTTGGCATATCTAATGGGAATACTAAAGAGGCCTTCTCAGCAATTGTTCCCAAGCTTTAAAATGCTTTATCAAGAGAAATAAGGCTAGTTCCCTCCCTACTATACTTTTTCTGACTTAAAAGAGTATTTTATTTAAGCAAAAATTACTTTGAAGTGCTTGTTTGCTAGCTATGCTGCTATCAAGATGCATTTTTTGGTTTCATTGTATTTTTTATCTCTATTGTTATTATTAGCTGCCTTGAGTGCCATTTTTGGTAGAAAGGCAAGTTAAGATGTAATTTAAAAATAATAAATAACAGTGGCCTATCTTTGGGCAAAGTATCCTGAGATGTACTGAGACGCTCCCTCAGGAGAAGCAGGGATTTGTTTAATTTATAGTCCAACTTCTTCCCAGGAGCTCCAGGTAGACTACATAGGGATCTCCCTTCATTTTATCTTCCCAATAACAACACTCTCTGGCAGATTGAGCTTAAAGTGTGTGACTGGCCTAGACGTACTATAAATTTCCATGGTTAAGGATGGCCGTGAACCTGGGTCTCCCTAGTCCCAATTCAATACGTTAACCACTACATCACACTGACTCATATGTCCTTCTGGCTATTGTATATTCATTGCTAGTGAGAAGAGGATGTGCATAGATCTAGATTCTCGGTTCCTTTCACATTAACAATGAATATATAGCCATTACAATGCATGACCAGGAGGCATGTTACCACTGGAAGGCAATCTTGCTTCTCTAGCTGTTACCTTAGTGACTGAGGTAGCCTACACATTCATAAATAAATAAACTCACTCTGCACTTTCACTGAACAAACAGGAAGGTGTCTGAACACTCCTCTGGGCCCTTTTGATGTACCCTTATTTAGAGTTTCAACTGCACATTCCAATCACTTTCAACTGCAACCAGAAAAAATTGGGCCAACAGTAATGTCAAATCATATGCTTTGGATTAGGCTTTATGTGAGAGGAGGTGAAGAGGCATGGGGTTGCTAGGGTGTGTGTGTGTGTGTGTGTGTTTTGAGGCAACCTTTTTTAGTCAATGTTAAATTTAGTTGTGGCATGCTTTAACTTGATCAGCTTGCTCATTAGTTATAGTATGGACAATGAAGTCATTCAGAATGAGTCAGGGAGTTCCCAATTTCAAACTGAACCTCAATCATGAGCTCAATAGGTTGCATTAAGCAACCCTCCTAACCCTGTTTGCTCAGCTGCAGCCCATATCAGGAATATGTAGATATTAAAACTGGCATCTTTTAAAAAGATATTGACAGAATATATGAAACACCTGGACTTATTTATTTCTTTGACATTCTTATGGATTGTCCATCAAGGTGAGCAAGATACACAATTTCAAATATAACTGTAAGAACAAGATTAAACTACCACATATTGCATGGTAGAAGAACAAACTCAACAGCAAAACAATTGAAATTGAGAGATTTTTAAAATTATATGAAATAAATCAATCTTCACTGAAGCGTAAAAAGAAGCAAACTTTAGAAGGGGAGTTCCATAATCATAATACTATCAAAAATATTATTCCTTGACTTATTTTACTTTCGATTCTCTAGGTAGTGAGATATATAATAGAAATGTCTGATGTCTACCACTAGTTATGGATAAGTTCATACCGGAGAAGAAATTCCAGTGTGTTATATATGAAATACTCCTTCTTAGTTATAAAACACAAATTAGTTGAGTTCAGTAATTTCAATGCCAAAGGATATACCTCCTGCCAATTAGTAACTGGTAATTTAAGTGAGGAAGACACTGAATGTATTTCATGCTTGAGAACCATCAAGGCAAACATTAGTTAAAAAAAAAAAATCCTGGTTTGCGCATGGCCATGAAGAATAGGCCATTTTCTTAAATGAAGAACATTTTCTTTTAATGTGTTCTATTTATGTCTTTAGTACGTTCTCAGGTTATCACTATGTTATATACTATTAATATTATTGTGATTATCATTAGCCACTTGGGAAAAACATTGATGTAATTCCTGTGATGTTATGTCATGTAATATCTTCCATTTAACTGTGTCTCTTCTCTCAGACATGCATGTCGCAAATGTGAACAGTACTCAGAAAATATTCCCTTAGTCATATTGGATTACAAGGGGATATTAGCTTGATCACAAACATGTCCACTTTTTTTCTGTATGACAATGATGGAAACCCTGATATACCAGTCACTTCTACAAGAAGAAGAGAAGTTTTACAAGGTTGGAGAAGAATCTAGATTTTTTTCAATTAAAGACCGAAATTTATGCACACTGATAGCTGTTTCAGATTTCCACATAGATTTTCCATTGGAAATGATGGTGTCAATGAATCAGTTTCCCCTCTGTTGTCTTGGGTATGGGGAGAAGTGAAGGATGTTTTTTATGGGAAAGTGAATAAAATAATCAGTGATGGGAAGATAATGTTAACTGGAGAAGGAAGAGGGTGGATATCAATATACTGTAGGGGAGAATATGTTATACTTAGGAAACAGGAAAGTCAGGAGAACTAATTCAAATGAAATGGAGAAGCTACATAAAGAGCTCATCTCCTTGGCTAACTGTGACAAAAACACAAGACAGCACACAAGTTAGATAAATAGCTTCTAACTTTTTACTCTTAAGATGGGTGGAGATAGGAAGCTGTTAATTTGTTACTGAAATAGTATAAATTAGGGATGTTTAGATCATTTTGTCTCCAGATAAGTCACTTTTATAGGCATCCCTTCAGAAATTTATGTCAACTTTTTCAAAAATAAAAGTAAAAAAAAAAATCATGATGCCTGCCTCATTCTATTTTAGAATGAGATACATTGTCAACCTCCAAGCTGATAGTTCAAATGCAAATGGGGGTCACCAAACCACCAGCCTAAAAACTACTCTTTTAGTCAATATTGCATAATTAGATGCTCTAGTAAAGCTTGCTGTACAGATTTTCAGAATTACCTGCTGAGCTTCTGCATAAGAATTTCCAATATCCCAAACAAACAAGAATATATTTAAAGCATATAACACATCAAGTTACAGTAAAGCCAATGTCTTCATTATAGCTAGTGTGGCATAGTGGTTGAGGTGTTAACTAGGAGCAATCAGACACTTCTTTGTCTACCAGCACTTACAGAAGCTTACTGGATGACTTTGGGCCAATCATTCCCTCTCAGCCCAACCTACATCACAGGATTGTTGTCATGAGAAGAAAAGGAAGATGGCACTACTTAAGCTCCTGATTGAAAGGCAGGATATAAATCTAATGAATAAAGCAAGGAAAGAAGGAAGGAAGTAAATATTTGATTATTTATCTGAATGAAAAGTAAAAGATGAAGCAAAATGGCCAGGATTAAATTATTTGCCTTAAAGTTTTATATTGGGAAAATAAATAGTAACTACTTGCTGCATTACTTCGTTAAACATTTAAAGATGGCTTTGTGAGAAAAATTGTATCCTTGTTGTGAAAAGGTGGAAGGATTTGATCTGATTCATATGTAGCAGAACCTAATGGAATCACCCTGGTTGAAGAAGAGTTCCCAGAAACTGAATGCATCAGGGGACAGAAAGTATTTTACTTCTGAGAACAACCACCATTCATACTTAATACAGTCAAGTCAAGTCAAGTGGTTAAAAAAAACCCTCTCAATCTGGCATATTGCCTTTTTCTTGTGGCACTCCAGGTATGAAACTTTCACATCAGAAGCCTGCTAGTCATTTGTGATTGTTCTTAGTCACACAGTTCTTATTTTAAAATCACCTGGTTCCTGCCAAATGAAGTTCCTGGCCAACGGGACCCAGAATATGCCCCTCCTGCTGGACCTGATAGGATGGGTAGCTATAACTGGGAAGAGGTAGTCCCTCAGAAAACCTGGTCCCATGCCATGTGTTAGGAGAGAGATAAACACTACAGAATGCTCAAACACCTTTCCTTAACTTTTGATATCTTGTGCTACTTTCATAAGGTATCTCATCCAAAAGCAGGCCATTCCAAATGGCTACTTCTGTAATAAGGAACTGGCATTTACTGGATTGTTAATTTGAATGTATATTCATTTCTAATAAATGAAACTGACTTTTGAAACTTTTACCAGCTTGGAATTGGACAATACAGTAATACAGAAAATACATTCTAGTAATAAAGGTCAGTAGGTTCTGTAACATTTTCCTGCATATTACTGGAGGTGTGTGTAAAAGCTAAATGCTAGAGGCAAGTGTAGAAAAAACACTGTTGAAAAAATCTTAGTACTGAAACAAGTAAGAATGAGTATTTCATAGCTGAATGGGGTAGACAATTGCCATATGGCAAGCATGTGTTTGTGTCTACACCTCAAATCTGTTTTTATTTATTTTTTGTCTTAAAGTAGCAAAGCATTGAATCACTGTATAATGAGACAATGTGGAACAATTCTAGGGAACCCGAAATCTGAAAAGGAAAACAATAATGAATAGAGGGTATCAGCTGAAAGACCCATCAATGCCTTGAAGGGAGGCAATTCATGAGATCAAAAATGCAAAAACACATCAAAACAGAATTGTAGCTTTTCATTAAAATTAGAAAACAAAACAACTCCCAAAGACCAACATCCTAAAAGTTCACTAAAGAGTTATCCAGAATCCATGAGCTAATGCAGACTAACTGGTGCCTTCTCCTTCTGCTCTGTCATTATCTATCAGTAATAGATGGTTTAATCCTAAAAATATATGATGCGGTTTTCACCCTGGTACTAGCTTCCAGATGGAGAGGTAAAATTCAGAATGTCACTTAGCTTGAAAAGGTTCTCCGTGCACATTAAATTAATTAGTGGTTCCCTGTGAGATAAGAAAGCTTGATTCTGGCAAAGAAGAATATTGAACAGTTTTCCTCATACTTTTTACTTTTTACTCCACACACACACCCTCCAGTAGTTCTATTAACTAGCATTTTGTATGATGCCAGTTGCCATGATATTTGATTTATGGAAGTATTTCTGAATTAAGTAAACTGTGGTTCAAACACTAAAATCATTTTCAAAACTAATGAAATTAAGAACATGAGAAAAGCAATATTTAGAAAGATAAAGCAGATAAATATTTTTAAAAGGTTTTAAAAGTTGCTAGTAGTCTGATGTACCACTGAAAAAGTACATTATATTTTAAGTCATAATGATTCAACCTGAGAGATTCATCCTGGGAGAATGAATGAATGAATGAATGAATGAATGAATACATACAACACTCTATCTATCTACCCACCCACCGACCCACACACCACATATACATACCTTTCTACTGACTGCTCTCCATATTTTTCTAAACCAAGTCTAAAGATCCACTAAAGAATGGGAAGATGAATATTCCTTGTCTACTTCCCTGAACACTAAGGGATTATGAATAATATAGCATGAGTGTAATTTCACAATTTAATGACATACATTTTAAAACATTGATAAGCAGCTTAGTCAGTAGGAAATACTTCCAGAATAAACAAATGCAGCAGACAACAGACATAGCCAGCAGAAGCTTAATCAAACTGAAATAGTAACGTGTCTGTTTGTGTCTATGTGTTGGGGAAGATGTATTTGGGAAGTGATCTTTGCAATGAAAATTGGGATATTATAATTAAAAAAAAAAAGACGTGTGGTTTATTTTACAAAGCTTTCAGTAATGTTGGTTTTGTCTTTGCTTTTTGAGTATCAGGATTTTATAAGATTCTCACAAAATTTCTGAAAAAACACTTCATAAAGCTGGATTATTAATTACAGTTTTTTCCCCTTAGAAGGAATTCTATTTACTTTTCAAGTGAAGGGAATATCTTTCCTCATTGTACCAAAAAGAATATCAAGACAGTTTTTTAAAAATAGCCTAAACTCCTTTTAGTATTAGTATCATAATAATGTTTTTATACACAATATTTACACAATTAAACATTTGTTAAAATGTGACATAACTTTGCCAGTTATGGGTGCATTCCAGAAAACCAATGCAGTAGATTGATTGAATGACTATGTGCCATCAAGTCAATGTTAATTCTTAGCAACCACTGAGATTTTCTCCTGGAGGACTTGTTCCCAACCTGGTCCTTCAGATCTTCCAACAGTACAGCCAATGCCACTATAATTTATTCCATCTACTTTACTACTGTTTGTCCTCTTCTTCTTTTTCCTTCCATGTTTTCCAGCACTATAGATTGCTCAAGAGAACTAAATCTTTGCACAATATGTCCAAAATATGATAAATTGAGCCTGGTCATTTGTGCTTTAAGTGAGAACTCTGGATTGATTTTTTCTCTGATCCATTTGCTTTTTTGGCTATCCATGGTATTCACAAAAGTCTTCTCCAGCAACAAAGTTCAAAAGCATAAATAGTTTCTATCCTCCTGCTTCTTCAAAGTCCAAATTCCACTTCCATAGAGTGTCACAGGAAAACCACTGCCTACACCATTCCAATCTTGTATGTATAGATACATCATGGCATCTAAATATCTTTTCCAAGGTCTTCATTGCTACTTTACCAAGTGCTAGTCTGCAGTATATTTCTTGACTGCTGGTTTCTTTACCATTGATAATCAATCCTAAAAGGCATACCACTTCAATATTTTCAGTGTCAGTTTTAAATGTGGTTGCTATACCACATGTCATTAGTTTTTTTATATTTTGTTTTAGTCCCATTTTTTTACTGTGCTCCTTGACTTTCACTACTAGAGCTTGGAGACATTTGTATTTTTGTAGTGTCATCAGCATAGCTCAGGTTATTGATGTTTCTTCCTCCAATTTTAAAACTATACTCTAATCTGCCCTGGATAATCCTAAGCATTATTTTGCTAGCACATGAAATTAAGAATATTGTGTGATAATTTGCACACACTGTTAAGACTCCTTTCTTTGGTACTGGTATGTAGATTGGCCTCTTCCAAACTGTTGCCACCATGTAGTTCTCCAGATTTACTGGCCTAGCTTGGTTAGAAATTTTAACTGATTCTTCTTCTGTTGCTTGCCATATTTCTGAAGATATTCCATCAATTCCTGTAGCCTTCCAACTTGGTAATAACTGGAATGCTATCTAATTTCATCTTCTAGTACTAGAGGTTCTTATGAGTAAGAAATATTTTCTAAGGTAGGAAGAATATTATCTATTCAACAGAATTTCATTTTACTCCTTCCATCTTTGATCTTCTTTGAATCAGTTCCTATCTATCTACTGGTGTCGTTTAGCATACCCATTCACGGTTGGAACCACTTCCTGAGTTCAGAGATCCAAAAGTCTCCCAACTTTCTTGGTTTTTCTATCTCCATTTCCATCTTCAATGTCTTTACAAGATGTTACTGTAATACTGCTTCTCATCTCTTTTAACAGATCTCTGAAATTCTTTGTATAGTTCCTTCCTGAGATCTTTGTTTTTGGCTTTGGCTTCTCTTCTTGGCAACTTCCATTGTTTGTTCTGAAAACCAGTTTGCTTTCTTCTGTCTCTTGATCTTTGACAGTCTCTTTTTACATTCATCCTTAAAAACTTCTTTAATTTCATTTCAGTTATTCTGGTTCCCAACAATCAGTTCAGGACCTCAAAGCAATTTATGACTTCCTCCTTGAAAATGGTGGGTATTATATGCTCAAGATCATATCATGGAAACTAGTTGGCCTTATTTTTCCAATTTAGTTTGCCTTGGAATTTGCACATGAGCAATTTATGATTTGATCCATAGTCAGGACCTGGCCACATCCTTGCCATATAACTGAGCTCTCCTACCTCCTTGTACCAATACTATAGGCAGCTTGTTTTTGTATATTCCATTTGGTGATATCCATGTATATAGGCATCATTTTGGTTGTTTGAAGATTGTGTTAGCAATGAAGAAATCATTGGATTGCCAGACAATTGATAAGCGTCTCCTGGTTCATTTCTGTTTCCCAGACCACACAGTCCAACTATGTTTTCCTCCTTAGTATTTGCTGATATCTCAGTGTGTAATCAATTCATTTGACCTTTCACTGTACTGAGCTTTTCCATGTTCATGCTTAGTAACAGATTCATATGTAGAAAAGCTGTTTGTTGCATTCTAGATAACATATTCTAAATAAAGTCTAAAAAATGGCAACCCAGGTATCTGGAAATATTGCAGACATACAGCCTGTTTATATGGGCAGTTACATATGTTTCTGTGGAAAGGAATGCTAGGTTTGAACAAAGTTGTTATTTTTATCCACACAACTAGACTTTATAGTAAGTCTAATGTAATTTATTGGTTTTGGTTCATCTTGTTTTATGAATCTGGCCATATTTATTTGTGAACCATGATTTAAGGCTTAGTGTAAAGTGTGAAAAAGGTCACTATGCCTTATTTACACATAAAACAAACCATGGCTTAAGTATATGAACCAAGTCATGCTCCAATATACTTGCTGTTTTTGTTTTTTTAAAAAAAACATGGGATCTATTCCATAAAGTTTTTCAACTGAATACTGGTTTGGGGAATTAGTTACTTCCAGCTGACAAAGACACATGTACTCATCATTCCATTCACAGAACTCATCCAAACCAATGGTACCAGTTACACTCATTTTCAAGTAACTATTTCTATATATTTCCTAGATAACTGTTAAAAAAAATGGTTCTATTGTTGCAAAGCATTTAGTTGGATTTGTACAAAACTAGTGTCTCTTCTATAAGCAATTACAGTGGTACCTCGGGTCACGAACGCTTCTGTTCACGACCAATTCGGGTCACGAACAGCTCCGTTCGCAAAATTTTGCCTCCATTCGCAAACGCCGGATCGGGGGACGAACAGGATCTGTGGCCATTTTCCCTCCCTGACATGTGGTCATGGCTTCCTGTAGGGAGGGGGCTCTCCCTCCAAGCAATAACCGCCTCCCCACCCGCCTTCCTGTCCTCCACTCCAGAAGTCGCGTCGAGCAAGGTTAGCGTTCTCTCTCTTCGTACTGTATTTTGTTTCATATTTTTGCGGTTTTAAAAAAAAAATACATATGGTTCAGAACGGATTAACCGTAATTACATTGAACCTTATGGGGAAATTTGATTCAGGACGCGACCAAAATCGGGTCGTGACCAAATTCGGAGGGGTCAGAACGGATTAACTGTATTTACATTGAACCTTATGGGGAAATTTGATTCAGGACGCGACCAAAATCGGGTCGTGACCAAATTCGGAGGGGTCAGAACGGATTAACTGTATTTACATTGAACCTTATGGGAAAATTTGATTCGGGTTCGGACCAATTCGGGTCGCGACCAGAGTCATGGAACGAATTAAGTTCGTGAACCAAGGTACCACTGTAAATTGCAAACAGTGGCTTCTTATAGCAAAAGACTGGCATCAGTAATGCTAGAAAAATTACTAAATTAACACAAAATCCCTTGCTACATTTAGAGCACTCATTAGAGAGCTATTCCATTATAAGTGATAAACACATTAAACTTATGGTGTCTGAAGTAATCTATGTTCCACAAAGGAACTGGGAAGATAGATGGCATGATGGGATGAATTCATTGTGGAGTAAACTTTTAACAGAGATATCTGGCAATCACTTATTCTACTAGAGAACACCACTTTGCAAGAGTGGAAGTGCCCTTCATAACTCTTTTTCTTAATTTGGAAACAAAATCTAATTTGCTAATCTAGCAATTTTGTGATTTTTGTATACTATTTTCAAATTGTATTTGAAAATACAATTTTGAAAATTGTATTCAAAATCTAATTTGCTAATCTAGCAATTTTGTGATTTTTGTATACTATTTTCAAATTGTTAAAATATTTAATACGCACTGTGATCATTCCAGTATTATGTGCTGGCTTATGCAGCTGAACTGCTCCTTCTTGGACCATATCTCCTCCTAGCTGAAACTACTAATACATCTCAGAGAGTTTTAACCATGGTTTGTTTTTATATTCAAAACAGAAACAATGTCTTGTTTCTCTATTAACAAATCAGAGTGAGAAATCAAGAACAAAACATAGCATGTTAAGAGAAGAATAAGCTAGAGTTCCTAGTTGGCATAAAACATGAAACAAACTTTTGATAGAATCAACTGTGGCTTTAGTAGGAAAAAGAAAAGGAACATGCACTGGTACAATCTTAATTCTTTTATATTTACTATTGCATGGAAACAGTATCATAATAAATAGACATTACCTAGCTGTATTTTTCAAAATAAGCCAGCACTATCATTCACCATAATGCAAATAGGGAAATTGAGAAAATGGCTTGCTGAAACATTTTTACACATGTATTTGGAAACTGAGATCCTCCAATCTCCAATGGTTCATTATAGAAATCTCTCGTTGATTAAACCCCCCCCAAAGATGAACAAACAAATCATATCCAGTTCTTTTACGATCTTAATTATCTCCTACATAACAGAAAAGCCTGTTGTATAAACAATTTTTGTATTCTTATGCCAATATAGAAACTAATTTTACTGGAGACATAAATCTAATCAAGTTATATGTGAATGGTTGATATTTTAGTATATAGCATATATTAGAATGACACGGCATTTGCCATTTTGTATACTAAAATAATGAACACCAGCCTTTTGGATAGAAATGCTGCTGTGGTGAATACATTTTTGTGGCAATTTAATTGCAACTGAAGTTCAATTAACTTACTCTTGTAATAAGTGGCCCTTTGGGAGAGCTTAGTTCTGACATCTTTGCATGCAACATATACATTACTAGTCCTGTTCCATTCTTGCAACCTCTTTGGATACTATTAAGATTATATGACATAAATGAGGTCATCCAGACTTGTAGAGATAGTTTACACCAGCTGTTAAGAATTTTTAAAGAAATTAACTCTTTGCTATTTCTGACAAAGTAACAACCATGAGGCTACTTTGCATATATGGCATTTTATAGAAATAACAGTAAATAAGGGTAGATTAAGAATTTGGACTTAAAATATCCATTATAATTTTTGCTTAAGTGTTGTAAATACTTTATCCCACAGGTAGGTTAGATTATTTACCCAACACAGCTTGCTTTACACTATTTCATCTTTATCTCAAAAGATAGATTAATGTAATAATGTGAGTAAGCACACCTTTCTCATGAAGATTTTAATCTACAACATTCTCAAACAGATTCTAATCCCAGACTTTCTCAGTTCATTGCACTGTTAATGTTAGTAATTTTTTCACAGCGCCCCTAGGCTTGTAGTTTGCGTGGTGTCTGATAGATGTTGAGCTTTGGTTTGTTATCCTGCAGTGCTCTGTGAGTTCACTGTGGTGCTTTGGGGTGCTGCAGCAAATAGTTTGGAACCATGGTTCTTATCTAAAATATCTACCAATAAAACATTTGGTCTAAAAGGAACTCTGTTAGACTAAAAAACATGATAAATTGCCTTAGTAAACTGCACCAGTCTTAAACTCTTTTTTTCAGTTAAATATTCTTAGGCCACTTTAAATTTCCACTGGTGCTGAAAATATTATAGAATGGTTTTTGTAATGGAAATGTGGCTATCACAACATCAGTTGTGCAAGAATGCAGGAATGTTTCCATGCAAAGTGTTTTATATTGAAATAATCAGGATTTACTCTATTTTGACAGGGCACCTATATCATGTCATAATTTAATCACTGTGTTTTTCCTATGATTCTTTTCCCTTTTTTAAACTGCATAAAACACAACTGTTAAAAAAAGCCCCATAAAATAGGATAGCACTTCTTTGCCTAGTATACATAGCCAAGAAGCAATTGAGGTTTTCTGAGCCTCAGAATTATTGTCCCTTTAATTGAAAACATCCTTTTGGTGGCTTGTGTCTGATGAACTGATTGTGGGAGGGGCCTGGGGAGCAAAGCAGAAGAAGGAAAATATCAGATGGTTGGCAGATACTCATGTGGTTTTCACCATGCAGCACATCTTCGTATAGTGCCTCATCTGCCAAATCCACCCCAAGACTGCTGGAAGGAAGCCTCAAGCTGTACTTGACTCAATGAGCAAGAGGTTCCAGATAGCTGCCATGTGGGTGAACTCATGGCATGAACTCTGCCTACTCCTACCCTACAAGCATCACTGCTAACTCATCCAACCTGCTCTTCTGCAACTGAAATTCCCTGGCAGGAAAACCTTTGATCCTCTAACTACTGTTGAACTACAATTCCAGCAGTCCAGCTACATTGCCAAACTAGAAATATGTTAAATGCCAACCCCAACCCTGTGAAAGTTGATAGAAACCGCTTAAAAATACAATGTAGGAAGGGAGCTATGTTTAGTAGCAAAAAAATCAGGAGGAATCTGATAGTACCTTTTCCAACTAACACATTCTCCTAAAATGTATAAATTTTCATGGTAATTAAAAATACAAGAGTCTTAATAGATAAAAACTAAAGAAAAGGATAAAGAAGAGTCTGATGACAACTGGATAAGCATTAAGAAATAAGTAGCCATTTTTTTTTTATTTTGACAAAGTAAGATTGATTCTCTAGTAGCTTTCAAACTCAAAGCAGCTTTGTTCCAGTTTCATAAAATCAGTTAATATGCATGAAGAATTATGACATCTGGAATCAAGTCCCACCTAGTTTTAAACTATAGCAGTTAATTTTTATTTCAGGCAGCTTAAATTTATCCTTTTTAAAGTCCCTTCTGCTTTAGGGGTAGAAAGGTAGACTTTCAGTTTACTCTCTGCTTACTGGCACCCTTCGGAAAATAAATACATAAATAAATCTTTTGTGTTGGAGATCCTGTTGAAAAATTAGGAACTGGAAAGCAATTCCCACATTTTATTTTTGATAAATATGTCATTCAGCATAAATTTTACCAGCCTATCCCAATGATATAACACCATACAAATTTATTTTTAGTATAACATACATTGAAAAATGTATTAACTGTGGTGGTTTTCTCAAATAAAACAATTTTTATATGGAAGATGCTAGCAATATCTTTGAACAGCATTTCTAACATTTATCTTGGAAATTGTGGAATGCTACATTATTCAGTATTCCAAGTACTTCAATCTTCTCAACTCTTTCATAGGTTTTCTCACTAACATTTCTGTTTGCTACAGCAGTTAAAAAGAGAAGCCTAGATTTGTACCTCAGGATAAGTGAAAAGGATAATTTTCTTCAAAGCCAGCTTAGAATATCCAAACACAAAAAATAAATCTGCCACCATTCCACCTATCCATTTGCTCTGATATCCTTCCACCTGTCACACTGTTGTGGTATAGCAAGGTTTTGGCCGCCAGTTGTATCCTGTCTCATTAATTAATGCTGAAAGTTATGAACATATTTTCTGGGTTAACATATGACAATACCATCTTTGGTAGTATCCCTTCCTTAACTACATTTGGTACAATTAGAATAGGATAGCAGTTCAAATACCTGCTGAAATACTGAGTTTGCATATGGAAAAGACAGTCAATCTGCTATGCACATTAATGGGTGGCCACTAGGATCTCAGTCCAGCATATGAAATAGCATATATTTCTGTTTTATTCTACTAGACTTCCTATAATAGAGCTTTACAGTGATTAACAGAAAAGGGAAAGACATATCCCCCCCCATCCTATATCAAAGTATTTAAAATTTGTCTCAAAAGTATAGGTATAAAAAGCTACTTGTCTAATATAAGGAAATTTCTGAAAATGTAAACTTCAAAATTACTTCTTCCACTCCAAACAAAACATGTTTCTTACCCACCTACTGTTCCCACCAACCCAAATCTGAACATCCATTAGGACCATATTAGGATCACTTCTAATTAGGGTCACTTCTTACACAGGACAATTTACTAGTTAATATCACATAATTAATGTATGCGAGCAAAAAACAAACATCAATAGTCACTTGGCAGATGTTAAGTTGCATTTAAAACATCAAAGTGGAGACATACTATAACGTATACCAGAAAACATAAAATGGTACTATTATAAAAGAAAATACAATTCTGTTTGGTGGGTTGTACTGAGCCTGAAAATAATGAATGTTTTAAATAAAGAAACCAATAAAGAAATAAAATGTATTTTTATATGATAGGTCACTTCCTTTCCAAAACAAGACTTAAGCATATCTGAACAATCAAGAGAACTGATTTCCTCACCTAATACTGTATCTGGAAGAAAGATACATATTTTTCACAGCCATCTCTGTTGAACAACACTTGCCAAAAGAATATCTGCACAAAATGCTTTGGAAACAAACTTAGGACTTCAAGTCACCACAATCTATTGAAAACACATGCATATTAAATGTCCTTCTACATTGCAATGACATTGCTTAATTTTATATCCACCATAAGATCTCCTGCTTACATATGGAAATAAGAATCACTGTTTGTAATGGAAATAATGATTTGTAGCAGCTGCAACTTGTCAAATAAAGAATCAGAATTATAAAAATTAGTGCATCATAATAATTAAGAGTGGAGAACAAAGAGGAATCTAATATTGTGCAGGATATAACTTATTTTTAGAGATATACACAAAATTACTATTTCATTATATAACCTATCTGCATTAATTTTTTTCATGATTACATTTTAAAACTAATTAAATTTGCAATAAGACTATAAATTTTAGAACAGCCATACTGAAACTCTTATTCTTCCAATAAAGGGTAAAGGTTTTGATTTGATTTTAGTTTCATCTGCTATTTGATTTGATTAGTATGAGTGAAAACAGAGAGAAAGAAGAATGTGTGTGTCTCTGTTGGTTGCCTATATATAAATACTTCATTGCATTTGCTAAGGCTTTTTCTCCCCAAATGTTCAAAAATTAAAACATTATTACAATTACATCTGGACAGTGCTCTCAGTTACAATACCTAATGTCTTCCTTACATTAAATATTATGAGTTCCAGCAACAAATGACTGCAAACAAGTACTTAGTATGTTATTTACACAAAGCCGAGTGCAACCTGACCACAATTTCTATTCTTAGGATGATTCCTGTACTAGAACCTCAGGAATCTGAATCATTAGCTTACATTTGTTCCACTAGTTGTTTAGTAGAGATCCCAAGAGAGCAAACAATGTTAACAAAACACATTAAATAATCCAAGCCCAAACAGAGGTAAACAAGCTACAGAATGGCCAAATGCCTTGTTTTTCTGCCCACTGAGTAACTTACCACTCCATACTAAAGGCTGTTTTCATTCTCCAAACTATAGCCTCATATAAACTTCGTTAAGAAATAGCAGAATATCCTCTGGAATCTTTGTCCAGTTATTTATTTTAATACATTTTTATCCCATCTTTTCATTCAAATTGCTCAGAATAGCACCCTGAGTCACATACCATTTTATTCTAACACCACCACAGTAAGGAAGTTTTGCTGAAAGAAAGGGATGGTCCAATGTGATTTCAGTGAGTTTCAAGCCTGGTGGGGACTAACTAACTCCCTTTACTCGGTTCTGACACACAGAGGAAGCACATCAATCATAATTCTTAATTCCAAGACCTTGTGATCTAAGAAAATGTGTATTCTCATCTACTCTTAGGCTAACTGGTAATTCATTATTATTGATATGTGAAAACTTAAACTCTTACATTTTTCTAATGTATTCCTTTATTGTATTTTATTCTAGTTATTTATTAATTAACATTAATTATTATTTTTAGAGTCTGACAAAAAAGCTGAGCCTCGTTTGTTCAATCGTTAAGTCGTGTCCGACTCTTCGTGACCCCATGAACCATATCGCGCCAGGCCTTCCTGTCCTTCACTGCCTCCCTGAGTTTGCTCAGTTTCATGCTCATTGCTTCAGTAATGCTATCTAACCATCTCATCCTCTGCCATTGTCTTCTCCTTTTGCCTTCAATCTTTCCCAGCATCAGGGTCTTTTCCAAAGAGTCCTCTCTTCACATTAGGTGACCAAAGTATCTGAGCTTGAGCTTCAGTATCAATCCTTCCAATGAGCAATCAGGGTTGATTTCCTTTAAGATTGACTGGTTTGACCTCCTAGCAGTCCAGGGGACTCTTAAGAGTCTTCTCCAGCACCACAGTTCAAAGGCATCAATTCTTTGGCACTCAGTCTTCTTTATGGTCCAGCTCTCACAGCCATACATTACTACTGGAAAAACCATAGCTTTGACTATGCGGATCTTTGTTGGCAAGGTGACATCTCTGCTTTTTAATATGCTATCTAGGTTTGACATAGCTTTCCTCCCAAGGAGCAAGTGTCTTTTAATTTCATGGCTGCAGTCTCCATCTGTGGTGATCTTGGAGCCCAAATAAATGAAGTCTGTTACTGCTTCCATTTCTACCCCTTCTCTTTGCCAGGAATTGATGGGTCCAGATGCCATGATCTTAGTTTTTTTAATGTTGAGTTTCAAGCCAGCTTTCGCACTCTCCTCTTTCACCCTCATCAAGAGGCTCTTTAGTTCTTCTTCACTTTCTGCCATTAGGGTGGTATCATCTGCATATCTGAGGTTGTTGATGTTTCTCCCTGCAATCTTAATTCCGGCTTGTGATTCTTCCAGCCTGGCATTTCTCATGATGTACTCTGAGCCTACTTCTACGATATCTGCAGTTCAGTCAGGACAGGTGTCAGTCTGATAATATGATTGAGAACAAAGAGCTCATGTGTTTGGTTTAAATAGTAATAAATAGTTCAGATGCAATGCTAAATCAGAGTCTTGTTTTAAAAAATGAGCCTGGCTTTTCACTTAAACTCCAGTGCTATCCTCTTCTCAATCCTCCTCCTTTGAATTCAGCAATTTCATCTCTCTTCCTGATTTGAGGCAAACTTGATCCCTGCTTGCTTTCCATTTCTTTCCAAACCAGGGCCAATCACTCATTTGCAAGTGTACTTTGTCTCATATAATGAAAATTGGGAAGGAATCCTTACAGGAAGAAGATGAAGGAGCATAAGACCTGGAGGGTTGTATAAGCATTATATCTGAAAAAACCCTAATTTTAAGAATGAAAGACCTCAGCCTTAAAACTTAATTGGGATCAACATAAAATACAGACACAAATAGTTGCAAGATCTTAGCTTTGACATAAAGGCTTGAGAAATAATGAAAGGGTTTACTTGTTTCTAAGACAATGGCAAAGTAAACTCCAGGTAGGCTTCTCAGAGGAAGAGCATTTCATAACTTAAAATACTCATGTTAGCATTTGCTTTTGGTAAACATTTACTTCACTTTGGATAACAATGAAGCCAAAGAATGGCCTCAAAAGATCTTAACCTATAGGTGAGCACATACAGAGTGGATAAAATAAATTACTAACTATATTTAAACTTCGTATGTTATGTGACCATATCATCCAATTCTGCTCTATACAGAGCAAAGGCTGTTCTAGGAAAAGTCCAAATGCAGGCAACTTGACATCAGCGAATAATCAAAGAATGACACTGATTTCCATTATGGTATAAAGCATAATGGCGATTATCACTTTATGAATTCTGATTTTTTAAAATTTTTTGTTTTATTTATAAATGAAGCCTCTACTAAATCATAGAGGTTTTTACTCATTACACCAATCACAAAATGCTTGTACTGTATAACTGCCAGTTAGGGGAAGGAAGATCCAGATTAAGCACTTCAGAAAGCAGCTACATGTTTGACAAACTATTTCTGCATTTCCATACAAAGGTTCAGCTCTCAAAAGAATTACGTCTTGAGCAGGTGGCCTATTTAATTTCAAGAGATTCTCTTCTTAATTGTCTTGAGAAAAACTCAGTAAATACTAAAGTTCTGACTAAGACCGTAAACTATTTTATAGGTTCTATGCAATAGTATTACTGTGGGATATAGTTAAGCTTCCAGAGTTGTATTATATTAGACAAATCTTAACAGAGAATAAGAATGTACATTTCATTAAAATGGGATGGAACTGAAAAATGTTGTTCATTGAGTTGTTTCTATTGTAACATTATGTCAAACAGTTCACCAGGGTTGTCATTAAGTTTTAGTTCAGTTTGAGTTCAGCTTGCTTGAAATTCCAGTTATAGTATCTAGCCTTCTTGACTTCTGCCAACATCTTTTTATTTTTAATGTTTTAATTAAAATTTTAATTAAAAGCCTTTAATTTTCCAGAGAATCAGAGTCTGCTCCAAAGATCTGCTATTGTATTATGTGCCCAAAATATTTAAGCATTAGCTTCATTAGCTTCATTATTAGTGCTTCCAGTGATACCTTTTATTTCATCTAGTACTAAATGATCTGTTCTTCTTGCTACCAAAGCACTCTCCACAATCTTCTCCAGTACTACAAAGGCATCCATTTTTCTTCATTTAGCCATTCTGATGCTCCAACACCTATATTACAACTGGGAATACCGTGGCCTTGACAGTATGAACCTTTGTTGGCAGTGTTATGTCTCTTAAAATGTTTTGTATAGATTGTCATACAGCAGACTTTTCTTTGTTTCATGGTCAGTCATAATTCCTACAGATTTTTGAGCTATGAAGATAGTCTGTTACTACTTCACTTCTTCTCTGCCTATCTGCATTGAGCTAGTATTGCCTATTAACATAATCCTAACAGTCAGCTGTGCATTTTACATATGACACAACACAATTTGGCTACACTTAGAGTAACAGAATCATGTGTATTTGAAAGTAAAAATTGTAAACAACTGGTAAAAATGACAAGGATATTTATTTAGGTTTGGGCTTAGCATCTCTGAACATGTGCCAGTGTAAAACTGGCAACATAATAAATAATCCTTTACAGTTTCAATGGCCCCTTCACTGCACAGGCAAAACCCTACCCCAGACGGGATGCCCTTGTATCTCCCTTCTTAGATGGATGTAGCTTCGCTTCCTGAAATCAGTTAAAGTCATTTAGTATTATGTAATGACATAGTATTGCTTCTTAGAATTAGACAATTCTCAAAACACCCACACAGCATGATTACCTACCATAGATTCAAATACCTTTTTATTTCACACATAATAAAAAAGAGAAACTAGATTATAAGTATCTTTATTTCAGCTAGCATTTGATCTCATTCTATATGGCTTCTTTTATGTCACATTTGAGGGTTTGGTTTTTTTTCATATCTTATTATGGTGTCACTCTTTAAAAACCAACCAACCAACAAATTGGCATTAACGCCATTGTGGACTTGTCAAGTCAGAGTAGAAAACTGAGGTTTTTAAAAAAAAGAAAAGAAAAGAAATGAGATATAAAATGGTGGCATTATGAACAGATGGCTATGATAAATTCAAAAGACTGTGTCTCCACACCCAAGATACACATATAGTACAATGAACAATGCTTCCTGAATATAGTAGATCTTATTTTTAAGTACATCTGCATAGAAATTGCATTGCATAGATTTATTATAGGCTGTAGTGATAATCTTATCAGTGTTACATTCCAAAAGGTGGGGCACCAACATTAGGTGGGGAAAAACGATAATTCAGTGGCAGGCTTCATATTATATGTACAAATGATTCTCATTTGAAGGGCTGAGAAAAACCCATCTGAAACCATGGAGAGCTACTAGCAGTCTTTAGGCATCTCTGTAATAGATGGAGTAAGGTTCTGTAAGAAAGCTTCTAGCTTCCTATGGGTGACTGCCATTGCTGAAAGATTCTGTGGCATAAATGTGAGCATTTTTAGCAAATTTATTCAGATAATGTATGTGGATCTATAAGCCCACATGCCAAACTGATTCCTTGAAGTGGCTATATACATTTTTCTGTATCTTTACATTTTCTTTTTCATCTTCCTCCACCAGGTATTTGAAAATGCATCCTGGAAATAACAACAAAGAAAGTACTTCCAAATTAAAACACTGTCAACAGACGGTAAATGACATCTGTATGGAAGATTGAGAGGAAAAGATGATGAAAAGGAGACAAACGAAAAGAAATTATGCAGCAGAAACAGACACTATCCTAACAAGTCCTGAATTAAACAAGAAACAAAAAAACTATTCCAAGAAGGGTGAAGACCTTTCTCGAGATGATCTTTTATTTCTTCTGAGTGTGCTAGAGGGGGAGTTACAGGCCAGTATATAATTCCAATTTCATTACAAATTCCCCTTTTCTCTTTTTGTATGCTGTCCCTATACTGTTTGATTGTGCAGGAATGTCTAACAGCCCTAGGAATACGGAGGAGGAAGGAAGACCATTAGAGGAATGAGTTAGACCCATTATTTAAAAAAAAAAAAAACCTTACTTCCAGGGATGCAGAAAATATAAGGGAGCAACTCCATCTTAATTGCCTTACATTATCGCTAATGTTGATCTGGAAATCTGACAGGCTATCAAGGTTGAAGTCAAGCCTTTTGAAGCTGGAAAACTCAGGAAACAAGAACAATTTGGATTTCTGGAATAAAATTTATTGCTAATAAGGTAATGTAACAAAATCTTGAAAATCTGCCAAAGCAATTCTCCAGATCAGCTTATACCTAAGGCAGACTTACTGCTCCTCATGTCCCCCCCCCCGACTAAGGGATCTTTTCTGTAACAGTTCACTCCCTCCAGTAATGATCTTGCTCCCCTGTCCATGTTCCCAGAGTCTGTTAGGCATTTTATCATACTCATTTAGAAAGATATGCATATTTACAGTTGTACACAGAAGTTTAGGTGCTTGAGGACAAATTGTATGTTTCAATAAATCCCAAAGCCTATAGAATTTTGTATGTGGTGAATCTTTACTTAAATTTGAATGCATACTTACTACACTTGTACAGTTGTTTATAGATCCAAAATAAGAAAACTTGTAAGTAAATATGGCATGAGAAAGTTTGGATGCATTTTCAGTTGATATATTGCTCTTTCTCTTTTGTTCGTTTTGACTGTAAAACTGTCAATAATGCCCAAAACATGATAGGCCCATTAGGTTTTCAATTAGTCAGGTGAAATCAGTTCAGTAGGTGAACAAATATTCTGACCATTCTAACTTCATAGGTTGTGACTGTTGTAGTACCTTCAACAACCATGGACTCCTCTAAGCAGCTGTCTGAGCATTTGAAAATTATTATTATTGTTATTATTATTATTATTTATTAAATTTGTCCCCTGCCCATCTCCCCCCAATGGGGACTTCTTTGAGCAGGAGCCGTGAGTCCAGGAGGACCCCCAGATTACGCACTGGATCTGTCTGGGGCAGTGCTATCCCATCCAGCACTAACGATGACAAAGTCCCAGATACAGAGGAGCCATTAACCCACAGCCACTCCGTCTTACCAGAGTTCAGCTGAAAATGGAGATCATTCACTCTTAAAAAGCAGGGGAAGATCTAAATGCTTCCAACTACCAATTCCAACTGCGAGAAACATTGTTAAGGGATGGAAATTAAATGGAAGTATCAAAGTCAAGGCAAAATCCGGAAGATGGAAAAAAAAAACGTTGCTAGTACTTCCTGAAAACTGGTCAGATCTGCAAAACAGAACCCACAAATCACCTCAAACGCCCTTCTGCGAGGTTTAGCTGACTACTGTCCACAGACCTTATACAATAGTGATTTGCATGGGACAGCTATCAGAAGGAAACATTTTCTCTGATGTCATCACAAAAGTCATTGTCTAAAACATGCAGAAGAAAACCTTGCTAAGGCTAAAGCACTTGGGAACAAAATGCTTTGGCTACAGATGAAACAAAAACTGAAATGTTCAGCCACACCCATACAAAATACATTTGGAGGAAAAAGAAGCATTGGAAGAAAACAATACTTTGTCAGCTCTTCAAGGTAGGCCAGGTCAGGAAATAGACACCACCAGGACTATAGGTCAGGAAATAGACACCACCATGGGGACGCGGTGGCACAGTGGCTTAATGACACTGAAAGTTGCTGGCCAGAAATGGTCGATACTTCAGCGGTTCGAGCCCAGCTCTTCGCAGCAGAGTGAGCTCCTGCTTCCTCCCCAGCTCCTGTCAACTCAGCAGCTTGAAAAGTTACGTGAGTAGATAAATGGGTACTCTCACCCTGGTGGGAGGAAAAATGCTGGCGGTGCCTTGCAAAGGAGATGGGAGCAGTTGCCGGTAACGCAGAAGCTGCGCACGCCCCAAAAAGGCGTGAAGCAATGGAAACCCCGCCTCCTGCGCTCGCCAGCTGGGCTCTGCTCTAGGAAGGAGGCACTGGCAAACCAATTCCGAAACACCTTGCCTTGAAAACTGCAGGGACTCGTCCAGGCAGTCACTGCAGAATCAGTAACGATTGAGTGTGGATAAAAAAAAAAAGGACTATTGGAACTCTACTTTATTAGGATTGTTGTAAGGTATAATAACAAAATCTTACAACCCTGCCAGAGTTTCCTTTTGTGCTCTGTTATACCATACAGAATCAAGGTGTGGTTATTTTGAGTCTCTTTCTCATGCTCCCTCCTTTTTCAGGCTGAAATGCCATTTACTTTCTTTTTTATCTACTAATGATTTTTGCATTATTTCACAAACACTCTCTCTGCATTCCACCACACATATGAGGGAGGAAGTCACCCTGTTATGCTTGGGGTTGTGTGGCAGCCAGTGGCACAGAAAATATTGTGCAGGTGGAAGGAAGAAAAGACTGAACTCAATTACAACATATCCCAGAAGCTGATGTTCCACAGTCAGTGAAGAAATTGAAGCTGAAAAACAGATTGGTTATTTCATCATAAGAACAAACATAAACATACTTCCAAATCAACACTGGGAGATCTCCAACATACAAGGCATGCAAGGAGACCTAAAAATATCAGAGAGCCAGAAGAGTTCTGCAAGGAAGAAAGGGAAAATATTCCAAAAGCAAGAAATTATCTACACAGAATGTTTGGAAGCTGGTATTTCTGCCATAGAAGTATTCTCAAGTACTGACTAAAAGGATGTCCAAACATAGCACCTGCCATTTTCACTATGTTCTTATTTGAATTTGTAAACAACTGTGCATAAAGAGTACATATGTACATTCAATTTTGCATAACAATGTCATATTTAATTTAGTACCATGCAGAGGTTGTATTTGCCTTTGTTGCTTAAGGATCCATTGAAACATACACTTTGACCAAGAGTGTCTAAAATTTTGTGTGCCACTGTGACTAAAAAGAGAATGTCAGAAAACTGAAATATTATTGTAGAATAATGCCTAACAGTACAGGTACAGATAGCCCTTGTTTAGTGACCAGCAACTTGTTAAGTGAAGTGGCTGCTAGTGAAACTGCAATTGTTCTTATGATCTTACTTCAGCTTTCCTTTGTTTTACAGACCTGCAAAGATCATAAATGTGAGGATTGGTTATAAAGTTACTTTTTCATTACAGTTGTAACTGTGAATGGTTGCTAAATGGGGCAGTAGCTAAACAAGGACTACCTGTAGTCCTCGTATAAAAATACTAATTGGGACAGGAAACTCCATTGTTAAGCAATGCAGTTGTAAGTTGAAAAAACATGTGGCCATGTCACTTAGCGACACACTTCCAGCAGTCCCAGTTGCCATTGTTAAATGAGGGCTGAGTGGGTCATTAAGCGAGGACCTCACGTGACCATGACTTCTGACTTCCTGCTGGCTTCCCCATCGACTTTGCTTGTGGGAAGCTAGCAGGGAAGATCGTAAATTGCAATCATGTGACTGCGGAATGCTGTGGCAGCTGTAAGTATGAGGTCCAGTCATAACTATCACTCATTCAGTGCTGTCATAAGTTTGAACAGACACTGAATGAGTGGTCGTTAAATGAGGACCACCTGTGTAGTCCTGTGCATATTACTATGAGTTACGTCTGAATTTTAGAGGAATTTCTAGATCTGTGCACACTGCAATCTAAGAAACAGAACTTTTAACTGGAAAATCCCTGATCCAAATTCATGAATTTTAATGGAAACATAAGAGCATCAAGCCAGATCATAGTGACAACAATTAGCCCAGCTTCCACATGGGCTCATGAGCTTCTCCAGCCTCCTCTTGCATAAGTGCACGAAATATTTTGTAAACTTTTGCTGCTATTTTTTACTATTATTACATGTAGTCTTTACTTACTGACCATTCGTCCAGTGACTGTTTGAAGTTACAAGGGTGCTATAAAAATAACTTTACAGCCTATTTACAACCATTTACAGCCTTTGCAGCATCCCTCAGTCACATGATCGCCATTACAGTCAGTACATGTTGCCCTGTGCCTGACCTTTGTTTTTTTTCTTTCTTTCCTTCCATGCTTACAGAGCAGATAGATTGGAGAGAGGGATTGCAAGAAAGTAAGCTGTTTGCTCTTTTACACATCAAAACCAATGCTACTGCATCAGCAACCGGGGGCTGAAAGTTGTGGGCGGGCTATACAAACAGCTTACAGTACTCTCTTGAAATCTCTTTCTCTCCAATCTCTCTGCTCTGTGAGGGGAGGAGCAAACAATTTTGCAAGCCAAAGCAAGCAAAAAAAGCAAACAATTTCTGACCCTTCTGTCCTCTTTGCAGAGCAGAGGGATTAGAGATGGATTTCAAGAGAATAAGCTGTTTGCTCTTCTATACATTGAAAGCAATGGGATTGCGCTGGCAGCGGGAAAAGGTCAGGCAAAGGAGAGATTGTCTACAAAAACGGCTTGCTTCCCCCCCCCCATAGAGCAAAAAGATTGGAGACAAGGAATTACAAGAGAGTAAGGTGTCTGCATAGTGCACCCGCAGCTCCCAGCCCTGGCTACAGCACAATTGCATTGCTTTTGATGCGCACAAGATAGTAAGCGGGCACTTGAGCATTCCAAAGGGCGGGGGAGTGGTTAGAAGGCAAACAAAAGCCAAAGATGTGAAACTGAGGACCCTTGTCTCTTTCCGGCCAGAAAGCACAGTAACGGTCACGTGATTTCCCACTTAGTGACCACTTTGCTTAATGGCAGAGTTGCCAGTCCCAATTAAGCAATAAAAGAACACTGAATCTAAGCCAAATGTATTTAAATACATTGAGTAACACAGGATATGAATACTTACAATATTGCCATAATTTGAAATGCTTGTATTTCTCCAAAACTGAAAGTAGAGTTAGATAAGTTTGCCTAAAAAGATGGGAATATACTTTAATAACACTATGCTGTGCCACATTATCCTTGATACTAAATCATGTTAATAAAAATCTCTCTGGAAAAAACACAGGACAGGTTAAAATATTAGTACTATGTTAATGTGTTCAGTTTGATAAAACGAAGGGAATACAAGTGTATGACCTTTCTAAAAGTCTATTTATAAAACTCAGAACCAATATCTCAAGAATTCCTACCTACCCTGCTTCCTTATAGTACACTTAAAAAATACCAGTGCAGAGTGTCATGGGATCTTATAAATAATGTGTATATACCAGAAGTCTGTGCTACTCACATTTGAGTCTATTTTTCCATTCTAATTTATCTTTTTTTTTCATAGAGAATAGTCCTGTTATCTTCTGCCCCATCAATACTAAGCAGAGTCACATCTGAATAGGATGAAGTCCGACTAGAAACAGATTTTATTTTATTAATACAATACTGTAGGTGAAAATCCCCACATCCAGTTTTAAAGCTTTGGGATATGGTTAGATTTCCAAATCTTTTCTTGACATTTCCAGAAAAATACAATGAGATCATTAGAATTGTTGAAAGAAACGTGTAAAATATGCCAAGTAAATATTCTTGGTTCTCCAGATAGTATTCTCAACTTAATAGGAACATAAGAAACTGCCTTGTACCAAGTTAGGCTCGTCGTTCATCTGCTTCGTACAGTATTTTCTGCATACCTCTACAGGATCTCAAGGAGAAAGCATTTCAGTCCTTTTAATTGGAAATGTCAGGGACTGTATCCTGGGACATTCTATATTAAATGCAGGTATTCTCTCTCAAAGAATAACACATCCTGGTTTTATTATTAATTTGAGCTACAACTTAGTCAAAAGGCAGCACTTTTAAATCCCATTTAGGGTTATGACAACTAATGGGGCTTTCAAAAGCATGACTGCAGCTTTACTTAGTTTCTTAAACTGAACTGTTTCAGTTCCCATTTCAGTTCCTATTTGCTTCCATCAATTTGTCTAATAAGAATTTATTTTTAACTTTTTTCAATAATAATTAGTTTTAAATAACTGAATAAGTTATATCATTTTAAAATTTTAAGAAATATTTAAATATCAACAGCAATAATCAGCACAGTATAAATCATAAAATGAGACTAAGAATAATTTCTATCCAAGCAGTTGAAGATCTAGCCTCATTTAACAAATCATTGAAGGTTAGACTATTAAGACCTTATGTTAAGAGAAAACCAAATTTCAGATGTAATATAAACCCATATAAAGAACGATAATCCAAAAATGGTTTCATGTTGTATGTACTTTCCAATAGGAAGTATAGAATATCCTTGCAGCAGTTATCATGAATAAAGCCAGTCTAATATACTTTCTGGGAATGAAAGGTTTATTTAATTTAAAAATAACAGGTTGGAAAGGAAATTCAACCTTTAGAATTTGCTTCTGTGGTAGAATATTGCCCTCTGTGGGGTTCATTTGAACTGGAGACCAAGACACACTTATGTTGAAGCATACATTGATTTATTGACAATTACAGTAAGCCAGAGGCAGGAAAGAATTACCTAAAGAGGGGTGGAGTTACAGACCTTCTTTATAGACATATGCAAATCAATCATTTCATTTTATTGGGCACATTATATTTACACTGAGTCAACATAAATTCAGTGGTAAATTCCCACTAGTAATTCATGTATTATAGATAGTGATTAGATCCTATAAGTGATCTACAAAATATGGATTAAATGAAGTCACTTCTTGAAAAATGGGGTTTTGTTCTAAACAAAAGTATTTCATCCCTTGTCCCAAAGTTGCTGTTTTCTTTTCCCCTTCATCTGAAAGATGTTGGCTCTAGCTTCTTTACTCTGTAACTCACTCCTAGTGGCTGGTTTGCATTTTTTTCATTTAAGACTTTCACTATCTTATTAGCACTTAATTACTTTAAGCATGACCATCAGCTAACTGTTCAGGAAAGACTGCTAAAAGTCTTATTCCTGACTCAGCTATTACCTTCACTTTTGGGGATAATATCTTCCCCCAATCTCCATCTAAATCCCCATACAAAAGTCCTCCTTCAATTCATCCTATTATAATCCTATTATAGCCCATTCATTTTCCAAAATTGTTGAGCTTTACAACATTGCCATTAAATACGGATGCTAGTAGAATTTCAATTAAACATGGTGTACTTGATTTAAAAGATAATTTGTCAGGATAATCTTATAACAGGTATTTCAAAAGTCTGCTCTTTGTTGCTTTGAAGGATCCAGTTCATAATTCCACAAATCTAAGATTTTGAAGATCTTTAATTACATTTGAAAAAAATCTTGGCACAGATAACTTACAGGTAATCATAAACATACATGGGTCATTCTGCCAATTTTCAGGCCAATTTATCTTGTTTTGAAGAGCTGCCATTACTGCATGGCATTGGAATGTATGCTACAGAAGGTCACATTCTCTGCACTGTGTATTTCATTGGCTTCAGTGTGCAAATATATGTACACAACAATAGTAGCAGACACATTCTGGCTTAACTTAAAACAACAAAGGGTTGCTTTGTACTTTGGTCCTAAACTTCCTGAAGGAGGAATGACATGAAAACAGCTGCCAAAACTTCATAGTAGTTTTTTACCTTGTAAAACATACGGCTCATTAAGAAGTATGAGTTTGATTACAAAGCCCAAATAAAATATGAGAAACATGTAAAAAAGGTATTGGAGTTACTATTCATTTGCATACTTATCCACAACTGTCTTTCTTTTTTTTATATTTCCTTAGAACTACCAACTTTTGGCAGGCATAAGAATAGCTGAAACCAAGGAGAGTAGTGGCAGAATAGAGGTAAAAGAGAAAAGGATGAATTAGGGGAGATGGATAGAAGGACAAGCCACTGCTTTAAATAACTACTGTTGTTTTAATAAAAACAATCCCTTTTCCAAACATGCACATGCCAAATGAATTTAAGCAATACTGAACAGCCTTAAGGAGAAATGATCACTTGTATAAAGTGCTACCCTTAAAATTATGCAGCAAATGCAAGAACCAATTCAGGACAGTTGTTTCAAAGAGCTGATATGCAGAGTTAACCTTATTGGAGTAATCTGTATTTCTACAGGCTCAGGATGAAGTGATAGGAGTTTTAAAGGCTGAAAAAATTAACTTGGCTTTACTAGAAGCACAATATGGCTTTGTTACTCCAAAAAAGGTCCTTGAGGCACTTCAGCGAGATTCTATACAAGCCAAAACTACATTATGGCAAGAGGATATCTATGAAAAACCCATGGGAGAGGTATGTATGATGCATGTTTAAAGCAGGATGTAAGCATACAAGGATTAATCCTAGAATCCAATGAATAATTGATTTAACTGAAGAAGGGCAAGTGTCAACAAAGCAAAATATTGTTTTGCTGAAGAGCACAAACAGTGAGCTCAGAACTTAAGGATCCCAGACTTTAAATCTCTACTATGAATTGACATCTACATCGGTTGTGAACTTCAGAGAGAGATAAATTCAAATGCAGCTGTCAACTGGTACAAAGTCTAAACAGTCAATGAATTCAAAGCCTACTTTTGAATTCAGCCAGCATCTTAAACCAAACAACAAGCTAAGGGATCGTCCAAAACTATTCCACATTGTTAAGACCCTTCCTTCTATTGCAATTTTACTGCCCTTTCCTTTCCTTTGATGTGTGACATACTTTATAAACAATTCATGTATAGCGTGATAGCACCGGATGCATTTCTAGGCCTTAGGAGCTGGACAATTTGGTAAGTTGATTTAGCCAACTGGCATGTAGACTTCATTGCAGCAGCATCACAATCAGACTCTGTTTAGACAAGTTAATTATTTTGGAATGGTAACCTTTGACCTTGTCAAATATTCAGTGTCAACAGATTTTGCCCTAGCAAAATCAAGGGCTTATCGTAGGACAAATTACTGAGTAAACAAGCAGGCTTAGTAGCCCTGGAATGTAAAGTATTCTGCAAACATACACACACACCCTTGAAAAGTGAGGTTTTGGACAGTTACTTCTACCTCTTCATTCTTATACATCAGAATTACAGAACTTTTAACAGGCCAAGAGTTCTTTGAGTATATGCATGTGCATGCAGGTGTGTGCAGGTGTGTGTGTGACCAGATTTTCATTAGATCAAGGACTACAACAGATTTTGAATGACATGTCAAAGATTGTACTACAAAGGGGCAAGGCTACATTGAAAAGATAAAAGTGGAAAAATGGAGGAAGGATAAATAAATGAATAAAATATCAATATTACTATGCAGGAGTTGCTGTTTTAGATGGAAGGAGGACATGAAGATGCTGTGGGGTTAGCAGCACTGAAATTTGACAGCTAATCTGAAGGGAAGGCAGATAAGGGATTACAGATGAATTCCTGCAGATTGTAGATGATCCATTTACGAGATGCCAGTAAGATAAGACCTCAGGCTTCTAGGTTTCCTCTCCTATCCTGCATAATTTCATAACTGTTTAGTTTGCTTGAAAGTGAAAATATGGGACATCTCCTAGGCTCACTAGCGAAAGGTATTTTTATCTCCACAGTTAGGTAATACAGTATGATATGCTTACAGCAGCAGCAGCAATAAAACCAAAAAGCTTCTACCTCCGTTTAACTAGCAATTCAAAATTTCAACAATTTAAAATTATAATATTATGAATCAGTTAGGAATTTGAGGAATCAGCACAGACAATTAAATAACTGAACGGTAATAAAATAAGAATACTTACATCAGCTGTGTCCAACTTCATAGAAATATATATTATCAGGCTCATTGTAGCTCAACATAAACAGCATGATAAACAGAATGTTTTCACAGAGCATTTTCCAAGTTTCAGAAAGAAACATAACTAAATACACAAACGGACCCAAACCAATGTCAGGCAAAAATGCTAGAACTCATTTCTAGGTTTCATGGCAACAATATTGTATTTATAATGTAAGTACAATTGTAGAGTTAATGCATTTTCAAATGATAGTGAATATTAAGTCATAAGAGCTCTATGAACAGAAATAATGCAAGGAATAGACAGACTCCTTCCATCTCAAATTCCAAACGTAACTTGGACTTCTATCTTGGAGCAGCTTTTCTCCTAATGCTATATGGCAGCAAAAGAGTTTCTAACACTACTAGACTTGGCAATATTAACTGCAAAGATAAACAACCAAAGAAAAGTCAAAATGATATCGTTCTATCATACTTATTAAAGTTCAGGAAGTGGAAGAGTCTAACAAATACTAGCAAGATCATTTCAAAATTCTATTTCAAAATTACAAAGACAAAATAGAGGATTTATTTTGTTGCTGATGTTAGATGTTTATCAAAAACAAGGGCCAACCGAAAGAATTACACCTGGAGTGCAGAAAAGAGGCGAGCTGCTATGTAAATTCCTCACAGTGATCTGATAATGTATCATATGTCTGGATCTCATCATCACTGATATTTTAACAGCTGGTTTATAAGCATTACGTTAAATGATGCCAACAGGATGACAGCTGTGCCAGTTGAGAATTACTAAACTACAGTAATTCTATGTGCATTTTGGTTCCAGTTTTATGCCTGGGACAGCTATGAATTTCCACAGTGACAAGTATGTTCTGCATTCTCTTCTCCTATAATGAAGTACTAACAGAGGCAGACAGTTTGATTTTTAGATAATTAGGAAGTTCACTTGATGCCAGGGACTCATCAGCAATGAAGATATAAGAAACCATTTTATAAAGACCAGTTCATTTCACCTACACCTGGTATGTAAACCACTGCAGCATTCTCCACACAAACTCACAGTGGGCTCATGAAACACATATGGTTTCATGACATGTGAAATGGCCTTGGAAGGATCTGCAGTCAGATTCTATGAGAACAAATTGATTTATTCCTATAGAAAAGCTCAATGTTCTATCAATAGTTAATTCTTTTGTCCAAAGCTGGTCCTGCATTAAATATGATCTGTATGAGAAGTATCCATTAATGCTTCTCTCATCTCCCTGTCTTACCTGTTATTTATATAGCTATTGAATAACTTTAATGATACTTCATTTATATACATGATTTTTAAATAGTTTGTAATCATTTTTTGAATAGTTACAAAATCTAGAATCCACGGATTTACATTTATTTATGTTAAAGACCAATAACCAACAGCAAATGTTTCTTCTAAATGCTTACCAATACATAAAATGTGCTAAAATAAAGAAACTGAACTTTGCATAACAATAAGTCAGTTTTATAAGAGATGGGTGGATTTTCTGATTTCAAAACCATTTGTTACTGCAAAGGTTATAAGAGTCCCAACACTGTTATAATTATGATTAATTGACCTTCAAAAGTATACCTTGTTTGTAGTTATATTCAAAGAATAACAAATTAAAAAGTTACGTCTATATATTTATTCATTTACTATAATTGTACACTGCAACACCCCAAGAAGATTCCTGGTACTTTACAACGTACACGTAAAAAAATCAAAGCAATATAAAAAATTGATACAACTAGCAAAGAAACTAAAATATACTACAAAAACAAACAAGTTGTTTTTTTTTAAATATGATTTTATATGCTTTTTATATTCTTTTTTTTTTGGTATTGCTTTTAATTGTTGTAACCTACCTAGAGTCTTGTATTTGAGATGGGTGGCTATATTAATTGAAATAATAATAAAAATAATACATAAATAATAAAATAGCTCACTCTTAATTGTATTTCTAAATGTCAAGAAAGAAGGTATCATCAAATCACAAGGGGAAGTTATTTCTAGAGTGATAGATCTGAACTGAGAAACACTGGCTCCAGAGCCACCCAAAATCTTGCTTGGGGGTGAAACCTTCAGAATCCTGAAAATGTGTAAGCTAGTCCTTTAAGTACTTGAACACTAATTCATACAGGATTTTATAGGTTAAAAACAGCACTTTGAATTGCACTTAGAAGCCTATGTGTAACCAGTGCAGACCCTAGAGCACTGGTGTTTTATGATCACAGTAAGTCTCTCCTGCTATAAGGTAGGCTGTATTTGGTACCAAATTGCAGCTCCCAGGTTGTTTTCAAGAACAGACCCACATTTACCACATTGCAGTAATCTATTCTAGAGAATACAAGGAAATGAGTTAAAAGTATATATAAAAGCCACAACAGCCCTACAGTCATACCAATTGAGAAAAGAGCTGGTGGAAGGATGGGAAGTGTGTTGACAGATATATATGCATGAAATGAACTATCTTCCTCTTCCATTACTATGGAGATGTAAATTAAGGAATTGGCCAATACCCTCTGTGTTAGGTTTATATTGCTTTCATAAGATGGGAAAAGTTGCACTTCTGTGTACAGTTGCAGTTTTTGTACATTTGGAACAAGATATACATTAATTGTAGTTCATTTCCAACTATAATGATTCCAGACAAAAATGACATCTTAGAGCAAATTACTCAGAAATTTCCATGAACAGTACAAAGATGCTTAAAATTGTCTTATAATGTTAATCATAATTATTTATTTATTTAATCAAGAATATAAGGGTTTAACAGAATTTAAAATGAAATATATTAGAAAAGGTCAATGCATTCTTGATGGAATATTTTCACTGAAATTTGTTGTTAGTTGAGAGGAGTCAGTCAGCTCAGTCCCCCATGTTTATTTTATAAGATTTAAAACAGTGACATTTGGTTAATGCTGAAAAAAGTCCATGTGCCCTGCTGAAGCTGTCTGAGTATATTATCTGAATCATGGAAGATGAGTAAATGCCAACACTTTTTTTTAAAGCACTGATTTGTGTGTGTGTGTATGTGTGTGTGCACGTGTACACAATTTCATTTTGGCCTCTTTTATTTATGACTAATTCCAGGCAAATTTATCCCAAGTTTTATATGTAGAAAAATGCAAGTATCTACACTGCAGATCAGAAAATCCAGTCCAGCAGAGACAGGCCCTCTGATAAAATCATGAAGTCTAGACTATCTTGGTCAAAGGGCTTCTAGCTGTGTCAAAACAATGAGAAATGAGAGAAATCTGTTCCATGTTATGTTTCCCTTCAATAGACACTAATTCAACTCACTAGTATAACAACACCAACAACAAAGAACTTTCATCACCTAATAAGGAAGCTGAAACTAATTACTATATGGAATGATTCCTTTTTTGTTCATAGTCTGAGAAAAATTAACATGCTAACAGCTAAACAGACAGCACTTCATTGGTTAAAAGCCAAGTCAAAAGGAAAGGGAAAGTTTCCAAACAAACAAGCAACAATTGAATAAATCAGCATGATCATCCAGAACTATGCAGACCAAATTAGAAATTCGTAACATTCCTCACCAAACCAGTTGTATCAATAAGATAGCAAAGAGGTATAGCCTAGAACAGAAGTAGGAAGTGCATGCCTCGGCCTTCACTCCTATAACCACTTATATGTTTAGGCATTCTGGAAATATTTGTTTGTTTTTATAACTGAGTATACATGCCATTTTAATCATTGACTTATAGCCCTACCTTGCATAAGCAGGATTGAAACAACTGAGAAATAAAATCAGATAAAAACAAACATCACATTCATGATCTAGTTCAAAATCTTTAAACTTAAAATTTTAAAAATTCAGCTATATAGTGTATAGATTCAGACTAAAGCAAAAGTATAAAGTGGAATGAGTAACCTGTGCAACTCCACGTTGCTGAACTACAGCTCCCAGAATTTTTCCATTGCTATGAAAGCTACAAAATCCTAGGCTTTGAAGTTCAGTAATATCTGGTAGACCATGCACATTGCCCACTCCTGCTTTAAGCCTATTTCTGCATCGAAGTGGGGATGGCTATGTTAGACATTAGTAATCTAAATAATTTATATAAATAATCTAAATAAATATTGTATGTTCTTCATTCAATTTTATGGTCCCCTTCTTTCCCTCCTCTCCTATTCACTGCAATGGGATGGTGCTGTATTTCTCTGTCTCTAGTACAGAAATCAATTATCAACCTCCATCCTTCTGTGTTTACTATTTTCTTAACATGGATGAGGGATGACATCCATGACATAACATGGCTAGGGCAATGAATTGTGGAGCTATGTTAGCTACAGTCATGGCTGTTCTGGTTATAACACTGTCCTTCTGACCCCACCATTGGACTCATTTAAGAGAAATAAAACAAAGATTAGGGATGGGCAGGTCAGCTGGTAGAGAACTGACTGCTGCTTCCAGCCTTCTTCCCAGTGGATCCACTCAAAACAACTATTTGGCCAGACTCAGAAACCAACAGTTGGCAAGACTGAAGAGAATATCCATAATCAAATAGAGCAGTTAGACCTTTCAACAAGTACATTCTGAAAATCACATCATCCTTCTAAAAAACAGTAAAATAATTTCACCTGATTTATAAAGAATCCTGAAACATCAGTGAATTAAACTAAAGAACACTTTTAGTCAGGCTGTGGATAAATCTTTACACAGATTCCAAGTGTGATTTTTATTGTACATTTACCTATATTCATACACTAATAATATTTTTGACAAAATATATTTCTCGCTAAAAATTATTAATGGTGGCATCCAAATATTGCACTTGCTATTTTAGCATCTTAATATTTAGGATAGTGATTATCAATAGGTTTGCAGGGATGCCACCAAACCACATCGACATTATACAGTATTAGTTTTGTAGGTATGCTACAATGGCATCTGAAACAGATACATGGCATAAATATTAGGATCACTGTACTAATTTATTTCTTACAGCAAATGGTATTTCATTCCAAGGCATCTGTTGCTATAGTCAAAAATTTACTGAGCAGAGTAAAGCAAACTTTACTGCAGCAATCAGAGATTAATAAACCAATTAAGAATCAGTTGCCAAAGAAAATATATGTTAAAAGTAACATTAAGTAATTTACACTGTTTTATTTGCTTAACTTTGTCAGTCGAGGAAAAGGAGAAATGATACTGATAAAAAGAAACATTTGAAACCAACGAGAATTTAACATCAAAGTTATCAAGGTTAAATCCATGCTAGTTTTTTTCTACATGATATAAATGCTAATTTTCGACTCTAATGGAATTTAGTACTATTAAGTAAGAGTGTGAAAACTTACGACCTTCCAAGTGTTGCTGAACTACAGCTTCTAGAAGCTCTATTCTGCATAATAAATGGGGAGGGATACTGGGTGTTATAATCTAACACTAAGAAAGCTACAGGTTCTCCATTCTAAGACGATTTTATGTAACTGCAGAACTCCAGATTACCATGAGATGGCAGCAAAATAAATAAAGAGATATGGAAACATTGATTCTTTTTGCTGCCATCTCATAGTTGTCTGGATTTGTGCAGCCCAGATATGAGAGCACTTACCCCATCTAATTTAAACTGTGTTTTATTCTTGTTATAATTAAATTTTAAAGCCGTTAATGGTGCACAGATAAGTTACTTAAAAATACTTTTAATAAATAATAAATGTAATAAATTCCTAGTCAAAATTAATACAAATGATAGACATCTTTAAAATTGAGGACCTTGTTACTTTTTTAGCTTGACAAATTGGTTGAAAAGCATAAAGAAACACATAGACGGATGCTTGAGCAGCTCCTGATGGTAGAAAAATCTCATAGGCAAACTCTGTACGACCTTGAGGATGAGAAGAGGAAACATGCAGAATACATGGAGAAAAGTGATGAATTTACTAATTTATTAGAACAAGAACAAGAAAGGTAAGACAATTTTAAAGACAAGCAGTCATAAAAATCGTTGTATATTTTTGTATTTATTTGGATAAAGAATTTGAGCGTATCAGTGATCTAATAAGAGGTCAATTTAACCTCATGTAACATGAAGTTAGCTTAGATGTAGAACATACATTTTGGTTTTACATGATAATGTAGAGACAGTCTTTAAAAACTTGTTGGCAGCATTAGTATTTGCTGAAGTCTTTTGTTTTGTTTGTTCGTATCTCTAAATCATATACAGGTCTCAGGCTGTTTGCTTGTTTATTTATTTTATCAGATTTATAGAGCCACCCAATTTAATTGACTCTGGGTGGCTTACAATAAAAACAACCAATAAAAACCCCCAGTAAGGTGGGATGATCTGATAAACTAATAGGAAAAAAAAAAAGGCTGGTAATAAAATACAGCCACATTTTGTCAGGGTTCAGTTTAAGCCTGTTTGTCCCATCCAGAACTTCATAGCCTCCAGGTACCATAACATAACCTTGACAGTATTGCTTGTTCAGTCGGTTCAGATGTACAAACTGAGTTTCATCAGCATACCAATGATACCAGACTCCTTCTCAGCAGATGACCTCATCAAGGGTTTCAAGTTGATATTAAACAGGAGAGGTAACAATGAGGCACCCAGCAAATAAGGGGCTGAAGAGTCGGCTTCCATTCCAGGTGGTGATTAAGGCCTCAGACAAGCTATCCACCAGACAACTGGGAAGAACACCAAGGTCCAGGTCCATTAGATATTGAGGGTAGACCAATCGAATAGGCCCCACTTCCCTGATGGATGTTAGCAGCATTGGTGAATCTAAGAATAGCCAAAGTGATCTGACCATGACAGAGGACTGATGATGACGTTGTCCACCCTCAGATCACACCCACAATTGCCCCGAAACAAAAAACAGATCTAGAGTGTGGTCTCTTATGTGGTACATCAGGCCTTTAATGACTTGGGACAGGTCCACAGTTGCCATGGTGACCATAAACTCCTGAACTGCTCCTGACTTAATACCACACTAGGACAGATTGAAATAATCTAAGACCATTAATCTCAGAGACTCAGCTACCAATTCAGCAAGAAAATCTAGCATAGAAGGAAGACTAGTACAACCACAGGGTCTCACATCTGGTTGTCTGCAGCACAGAGTTTCTTGACAACCTTAGGACTTCCTAGATACAACTATAACTCCTACCCTCCTGGCCTTGGGCCCATGGCTGGTGCCACACATGAAATTTGGGTGGCCATATTTCTGAAAGAGGAACAACCCACAGCTGCCCAGGTCTCAGTAATACACTCCAGATCGCCCACCTCATCCAGAATAAGTTCCTGGTAAGGACTGCTTTGTTACAGACCAGCCTCTGAGGATCCAGGTCCTGACCCTGGGGTTGAAACTTGGGGCAAGAAGGAAGAATTAGCTGAGCGTACTGAAGGTTGAACATGGAGCAGTTAAAGGAACTGAAATGGCCTTCCTTGTTTGGCATAAGATCATGCTATGTTCTATTTCCTCAGAAAATAAAACACTTTTTGGGTGTAAATGCAGCAGCCTTCTCCAATTGATTGTCTTCCAAAAATATTGGAGTTCAATTAAGTGTCATCATCCCTCACTAGTATTTTGCATAACTGGGGATGATGGGAGCTACAGTCCAACATATTTCGAAAGTGCCAGGTTGCAGAAGGCTAAATTCTACCAAGATAAAATTGTTATGGGGTAGAGCTAGAGAAGACTCATCCTAAAGGCTTACAATAATCATAGAGCTTGCAATGTTGCCACTGATGTGGTACTATAGTGTAAAAACTGGATTCTGTAACTGATTTAGAGAATCAATAAGCTTTCTTTACAATGCTGCATCTGATTTAGAGAATCATTAGGCTTTCTTTACAATGCTATGTAAAGTCCTCATATTGTGGAGCAATAATAATAATTATGCTTCATGCTCGGAACAAGCACTATGACATTTTGAGCAACTCAGCCCTAGAAGGCAAATAAAACATAAAAGAATAAAAATGCAAGGACAGGACCCCACAAGTAGCAGGAGATAAAATTAAACAAAAATATAAAGGAAATATTTTTATGCATATCATGTTTCCTCACTACTCTAATGGAAGACAGAAGAATGCCATTTTAAAAAGAACTGCATACTTTGAGAACAGGAACTAAATCTTAAAACAATCTCTGAGAGAAGACAGGGAAATACAATGGTTATATTTCTATACCCTGGACAGCTACACTTGATTCTCAAAGCTGTGAGGACACTGTCTATATCACTTTGCTCAGAATAGCTCCCAGATACATCAAGTCCATTGATGCACAGATGATACTTCCTCTTTCCTGCCTGCATAACCTCATGTTTCATATGTCCTGGCACCACTGGCAACATTCATCTTTCCTACTGCACCTTTTTAATTTAACTTCACTACAGATAAGCTAATAGGAACTCCTCTATAGAAGTTTTTCCCAAACAGGGAAAAAGTTTTTCCCAAACAGGTGCTTCAGAGATGTGCTGGATTACAATTTCCATAATTGCCATCCAGCACTACTGTAATAGTGTAGTGTAATAGCCTAACACATCCAAAGGATACCAAGGTAGAAAGCAGTGTGTAAATTTTTTTAAAAAATTGCTTGTTGATTATGTAAACAGGTTGGAAAAAATTCTCAAATTCATAGATAAGTGTGTACAAATGCAACAGGGTATGGGTCTGAGAGAAAGAATGGGAAAATTTGAAGACAGATACTAACTCCATAAATATTTTGTGCAATGTTGATATCTCACAGCAGACTGATTAGAGACTTATTGCAGACAGCTTAAAAGCTCTTTGTTTCATAGACCAAAACCAAAAAGAAAAAAACCCCAGACATTTAAACTGTGAAAAGCTGGCTTATTAAATAAAATGTCACATTGTCTGTAATGAAACAGTGCCAAACTACAAAACCAGTTGCTAAATAGAAAAATATTTAAAAATAATGGACAAATACGTAATTTGTATTTTAATAATTGGAAATTACTTATTTTAAATATTTACTGATGTATATCTGGAAAAGAAAAAGTGAAGTGAGAAATGAGATTCTAGAAAATGGAATAGAGGTAGACCTTGTTTTGCGACCGCAATTGGGACCAGCAACTCAGTCATTAAGCATAGCAGTCACTAAGTGAAAAATCACATGACCATGACTGTGCTTACAATTTTACTTCAGCTTTCCTTTGCTTTACAGCATCAGAAGGATACGACCCCAAACAGCCAGGTGAGCCCAAACGGCAGGGAAGGTTTCCAGAACTTGACTCACAAGGAAGCTGGGTAAAAGGGCAAATCTTATAGCCCCTTTTCCCCACTCCAATGCCCTTGGGAATGCTCACCCCAGTGCTGGGATAATTAGCAAGAACAGAATTAATGTATTTACATTCATTGGAGAGGAAGGGATTACAAGAGAGTAAGCAGGCATCCAATGGGGAATACATTGAAAGGAATGCGCTAGCACCAGCTGTTTGCCTAGTGCACTGGCATCTCTGAGCCACTAGCCACTTAGGAGGCAAACAAAAGCCTTTAGTGTGAAACTGATTAGGGTCTTGTCAACTTCACGCAGCAGCTCCCAGGCAGAGTGTTCTAATTAAGGTCACAGAACTGAACTTATTAATTTGTGGTTAGCACTTTTTAGGGAGACATTGCTACAGAGAAAAGAAGTTCAGGAAGAGATAGCTTGTTTAGGTAATCTCTCTGCTGGAGGTTGGAATGAGTCAGGCACAGGACAATGCATACTGACTGTAATGGCAAACAGGTGACAGAGAGAGAGACACTGCAAAGGTCATAAATGCAGGTATTAGTTGCAAAGTTACTTTTGCGTCACCGTCGTAACTGCAAATGGTCATTGTCTGAGGCAGATGCTAAGTGAGGACTACCTGTAATAGATTTTAGATGTTTGTATTTTCATTGGAGTACACAATGTATATTAAAAAAAAAACAAACCCTAATGTAGCATGATGTCACACCTTGTATGGTATCCAAAACACTTACCAAATTATGTTACCATCAAGATTCCTTAGCAACTGCCTTCCAGAATGAGAGAGTTTTAAGTTCCCTTATTATGATGCTATACAGTGATATTTTACACACACATAAATATATTGTTTCATTCTAAAATTGACATTTGTTTACATTCTAATATGATTTTGCACTTAGTTTAAAGTATCCATGAATATAATTTAATTTAGTTTAATAATTTGATGTATTGTGTCCACAAATAAAACAACCTTGAGGCAGATGGGGTCCACTGTCTTCCAATTTCTACTGAGCCTCATTCTATATTCCCAAATTCAGTGCAACTGACTACCCATAAGGGCGTCAACAAACAAAACAGAGCCAGAAAACCAACAGCTCCCAACACACCACCAATAGCACTATTTCTACTATCTACTGGTTGATCATATGACCAGCCAAATGATCAAGTAGTCTGGTAGCATTTTTCATGCTTGAGTGCACAAAGGAAAAGATGTATCCAGGACTCATTATTTTGATTGCAATCATAAGATACTCAGCTGGGAGTAAGTATTCCGCTATATTCAGCACTTTACTGCTAAGCTTGATCAGAATGTTAAGTTCAAAGCCTGGAATCAAGAACTGAATCTTGTAACAATTAATTGATTTATTTTATTTGGAAAAAAAATACTGTATGCTGCTGTTCTGTACAGAATTTTCCATTATAATATTAAATTCACCATTAAAACATTTAACAATTATTCAAAATATTAATATATACTAATCCCCACTGGGAGGGAGTTCCAAAGAATAGGTGCAGCCATTAAGAACATTCATTAGATGACAATCTCATAGGGATGGGACTTGGAAGGAGTTGACCCTAGTTGATTTAGTTGGACAGGCAGATGAATACAGGAGAACACATCTCCTCAGAGAACCAGATATATAGCCTTAAAGGGCCTTAAAGCCAACAGCCATCACCTTGAATTGCAACCAGAAGCCAACTGGTAATATAAGCAGCTCCAGAAGCAGCAGGAGCACCCAAGCATATCAAAATACACCCATCACTGCCTGGGCCACCATAGTCTGTACCAGCTGTAGCTTCTGGGTATTCTTCAACAGCAACCCCATGTAGAGCACATTATGGTAATCCAAATGGGAGTGACTAAGGCATGAGTGACAGCAAGCAGGAAAGGTTGCAACTGGTACAAAAGATATAGCTATGCAAAAGCCCTCCCATCCATAGCTGCCACATTACCTTAGAAGAACTCCCAAATTTTGGATCACTTCTGAGCAGAGAAGTACAGCCCCATTTAGGGTCAAAGATAGAACTTTCCTGGAATCATGTAGGCCACTAACCCAAAGCTACTCTATCTTAGAGGGATTCCAATGAAGTTCATTCCTCAGTATTCAAACCCCAGCCTCCAGACCCCAGACCAGCACTTCTACTGCATCCCCTGTTTGGCCTGGATTCATTGATTTCATTATGTGCCATCAAATAGTTTTAGACTCCTAGTGACTACATAGTGATCACTATCCCTAACCTGATCTTTCAGGTCTTCCAACACTCATAGCCATTGTAACTGACCTCATCCACCGTGCTGCTGGTCTTCTTTTCTTTCCTTCCATCTTTCTTAACCCTGTGCTGGCAGATAACCTCCCTTTTTCTATAGGTCTTGAGCTACAGGTGAAGAATTAGTTGGTCAGGCTTTTCATAAAACCAAACTATATAGACTGATGAAGGGTAGAGGACAAAGTGAAGAACTTGAAAAAGAGAGTTCTGGAGAAAGAGTGTTAAAAGGGCAAATGTAGTTTAGTGTAAGCCAATACAGTGATGCACATTGTGAAAATTTAATTTCACTTACATACTGAAGGACTATGAACTTGCACTAACCAGCCAGAAAATGACTCTTGGAACAGGAGTAGATTGCAAGCTCAATGAAAAACAGATTTTGTGTGTGGCTCCTGTGAACAAGGCAAATTAATTCAAGGAAGACTTGGAAATAACTGTCACTATGCAAGATCCTTATAATAATCTTCATGCATTACTGTTAGATAGCGTCACAATGCTTTCAGGTCACAGGAAATGATCCAACACGTAGCACACAAAAATCTTGTGATTTGTTGTTGTTATTAACAAAGAATGCAAGTTTGTTAGTTTTGTTTTCAGACATGTAAGGCAGTATTCCATTAAGGCAGTTAACAAGCATGATTTCTTCTCCTCCTCATCCTCTTCCCATTTCTGCTTCAGTTATTAAAGAATAGGTATGTGGCAATCAAGTATTGTTACATATTTATACCTAAGTTAACTATTTCTCTGCGTGTAATGTAGCTTGCAGCTATTTAGGTATACAGGTAGTGCCTGGGTTAAGAACACCCGGGTTACAGATGACCCATAGTTAAGAACAGAGCCTAATGTAGCAAAAATTGAGTTAAATACACAATGATTCAAGTTTATTACACAATACTACTTATACAGTATTGTACAATAATACTGTTCTGGCTTACATACAAATTCAACCTAAGGACAGACCTTGGGAATGGAATTCATTCTTAAAGTGGGGACTACCTGTATAGTTTTTCCTACCAGCTCCTCCGCACTTAGAGACGAGGAAGGAGGTTAATTACACTGGCTGGCATTTTCCCTTGGCTGGTCATCTGCACCAACAAGACATGTCCTATGCTAGCCCTTTATTGACAGTCTTCTCCAGACTCCACTCAGGAACATGTCAGGAGTCTTGTCCCAAGCTTCCCTGGAACCAGTATGCCTTCAGCAGTTCAGATGGCTTATAATCCAGCCATCATCCTTTATGCTTCCCCAAAACTTTCTTTTCCATACTTAACATATTCTTATTTTCATGCCAGCACATCAACTCCCCTTTCCTTTGAGAAAGTTTCTACCTATGAGAAAAGTTTGTTATCTGCTCTTCTCCCAGACTTCATATCAAAGAAAAACAGCTTGCTTGTCTGGGAGTTCACATGACAGGATGACAGACAACACGTAATTGCTGCATACCGTCAAAGATATTGCAATTGTTTCAGAATATTACTAAATTGTTTTGGAGTTATTGTAAGCAAATTGATACATATTGCAACATTAACTATTTATTTTGGACAAATTGAAAAAAACTGAAATTGAGAAAATCACCCAACAATCTATTAGTTAACTTGACTGGTCTATGGACAAAAAGATGGTATATAAATAAAAAATACTCCCCCTCTCTTCCTCCTGTTCATCTACTGTACATTTCTTCTTTGACATACATATAATGAATTAATTTAAATTTATTTTTGCGGTACAGGAATGAGCAAGCAAAATCATCAAGTGTTTAGAATAATGTTCCTGTGAGAAAAGCTTACATGTAGTGGTGGGGATTATGGTGGGGGGATCGGATTCAGAAAGTGTGGGCATATGACAGATATATAAAATCATGCAAGGCATGGAGAAATAATTTTTCCCTCTCTCACAATATTAGGTTCGAGGATAATCTAGCGAAGCTGAATGGGGGAATTGACGATAAAAGCAAGCGTTTTGTACAGCATATAATGCACAGAATTGTCAGTAGCAGTTTTGGCCCACCAACTTAACAAATTTGTGGAAGAAAATGCAGCCAGTGCTTTCTAGCCATGTTGGCAACCCATTTCCTCTACTATTAATAGACCTATTAATACAAGTTGCAGAGGAAGTAGATTTCCAAATGGTACCAGCTTAGATAAACTTGGAACAGAATGCTGGTTTAGGATGCAGATTTTTGATCTGACAGAACATGGCCTTTCTTAAGTTCTCAACATTTGAAATGGGCTTTTCAATAGTGCACTCTTAAACACTAGATAACATGCAATCACTACATACAAGTCAACTTCATATCATTTGTTAGACAGTCTCATGAAGTATTTTCTGTGGTTGATTTTTTTCTCCATCTTTGCAAACCTTTATCAATGTTTCTTCATTGTATGTTTCTACAATGTATGTATCTAATCACCACACTCCTTCCTGAAACATGTTTCCTTTTCAAAAAAACTAATTTGACAAATATGTGCAATCAATTCTATATCAATCATGGCTCATTTAAAGTATACAATCTGAATCCCTAGAGCTGTATATAGCCTTTGAAAGCTTTGGGTGGTTCATAAAGACCACAGAATGTGTTACTAAATTGTAATTTTTAATGGAATAGAATAGGAAGTAATACATGATTGTAATCATATTGAGTATATTTAATTTAAATTGTATTTTATTTAAATGAAATTTAATTATTGTACTGGGTCTTCTCCCCATATTTTGAGGTGTATCTCTTATCACAGTACTCAAAGATGAAGCATAGCAGTAGAGCAAGAATTGTTTTAGAGGCACATAAATGCCAACTGGTAGAGGCAAATGCTTACAATTTATCTACAGAACTACAACTACTTTGGAATTAACTCAAAACAGTCCATAAGTGTGTACATAGAGATGTTCTATTCCATAATTTTTTTCAATGTTATTTCTAAGCACACACATACTCTTTCAAAGCCCCTTTGAAAGTAAATAAAACTGAATTCTAGCATCCTTAGCAAATTGCATTTTCCTGTAGTTCTGTTTATCAAATCTCCATGTCAAATTAATAAGTGACAGATGGAATCTGAGCAAAACATTATAATCAGACTTGCTTCTGTCCAGGATTCCAGCCAGACACACCCTTCTTCTGGACAATATAAACTGCAAAGGAATGCAAGCAAGTCAGTTACATCCTTCCATTCACTATCCCTTACTTTTTCATATTTCTTTTCTGACATCCAACATATTATTGCTGCCGGAGACAACAAAACATTCACAGTCCTCATTGGCAGTTTTGAGAGAGGGGCTGCCACCCATTTTACTTAATGTTTTGTAGTATATAACTCAGGACAAATCAAGATATACATAGCTGAATGCCTCTTGCTTCTCAGTTACTCAGTTTTACAGTACAGGTAGTCCTCGGGTTATGATAGCAATTGGAACCGGGATTGCTGTTGCTAAGCAACGTGGTCATAGAGCCAGGACTAAATGGTTGTCGTCATAATCCCAGGACTGTGTGGGTCATTAAGCAGAATGAGGTGGGAGTCCCAGGCTAGGACTGTGGGGGTGCCGCAGGCGGGTACTATAGAGTGTGGGTGGGTTGTCAGAGGCCTTGGGAGCTACTTTGAGTTTGCTTTCTTTTTAACTTCTTTGGTTGGAACTGTCTTGGGCTGCAACCTAAAAGTAAGACAAGCCAGAGAACAGCCTGGCCTTGTTTTCCTGCAATAGCCAAGTCATATCACCACAAGTTACCCTGCCTCAATATTTCTTCCCAGGCTATATTCTATTCCCCACTCCCCCATCCCATCTCCCTGACACATGTCATGAAACAGTAAAAGCAGCAGATTAAAACAACTCTCCCTCACAATAAAGCCCCTCCCCCATGTCAACATAAGGAGGTAAAGAGTATTGCTTTCTACCTCATGTCCACTCTAAGAGACTTCCAACAGAACAATCTCACCACTTCAGGGCAGCGTTTCTTTTATCCCAAGCAGCTGGTGAAATTGCCTACACAATGGCTTCAACTAAGCCAGAAATGTAGGCAGTCCTGGTCCTGACAAGAGATCTGTGTTCCCAAAGTATCAGTGCCTGAAGAGGCAGGCAGATCACTAGATAATAATGTTTCTCCTGTTCTCACACTGCCTACCTGTCAGAACTGCTGTTTCCACAGCTTCTTTTTACAGCGGGTGTTGTATATAAAGCTAATGACATGTAAATACTGTTGACTTATTTAGTTAACGTATACGTCCAGCAGATTCTAATTTCATGCACATTGAGCTATTGTTGAAGAATGCATTGTACTCAAATGCAATCATTTCCTTTAGTTTTTTGGCAACTTGTACGTATTACTTATGCTGAAGGCAATGTATTCCAAGTTGTGAAATGGATGCCAGATCACTATACATTTGACCTGTTTCATGGGTATCTTGTGATTTGTAGGTAAGTGAGCAAGACCCTCCACACACACAAATTTATTCTGTAGAATATCCCAGTGGGAGAGCCTGAATATTTTAGCCACTACAACATAAAGATAGGCTGAAGGAAGTGATGCACACAGACTAATGACTTCATGCTAGCATTTGAATAACAGACTATCACTTCATAGCATAACTTTCAACAGATGTTGGGAAAGCATACTCTTGTCAAAATCCACATGATTCAAAGGTTTCCACAAATATCCTGGTGCATAATGAAAGGTTAAAATAACGGCACAGAAACAATACATCTTTTAAATGTAAAAATAAATCAAAAAATGAAAAAGTAAGAAGGGTAGAAGAACATTAGACATGCCCCAATAATCCAGTTTTCCTGTACCTAAGCAAAATTGTCCAACTATGCTGTTTCCAATAATATAGACTAAGAAAAATAGGAACTAACATTAATGTTGCCGTATCAGTGCTGAAGTAATCAAATGTTTTTCTAAATGTGACCCTATTATTGAAATAGCTTAAACCATAATAAATTCATAGATACTTCCAATTTCCAATTTTAAATCACTGTCTTACTTCAGTCAGGAAGTACAGTCGTGTGAAAAAGAAAGTACACCCTCTTTGAGTTCTATGGTTTTATGTATCAGGACGTAATAAAAATCTTCTGGTCCTTAGCAGTTCTCAAAAGTAGGTAAATACAACCTCAGATGAACAACACATGACATAATATACCATGTCATCATTTATTTTACAAAAAGAAAGCAGAGAAGCCATGTGTGAAAAGGTAAGTACACCCTTACTGATTTCATAGGTATGAAGAAGCTAAGTAGCAGCCAGGTGCTGCTAATCAAATGCCCTTGATCAATTGATCATCAGCAAGTCTGACTACCTCTATAAAAGCTGAAGTTTGACGAGTTTGTTGGTCTTGAGTATTGAGGTGTGTGTTAACACAATGCCAAAGAGTAAAGACATCAGCAATGATCTTAGAGAAGCAATTGTTTCTGCCCATCAATCTGGGAAGGGTTATAAGGCTGTTTCCAAACAACTGAAAGTCCATCATTCTACAGTGAGGAAGATTATTCACAAGTGGAAAACATTCAAGACAGTTGCCGATCTTCCCCGGAGTGGATGTCCCAGTAAATTCATCCTGAGGTCAGACTGTGCAATGCTTAGAGAAATTGCAAAAAATCCAAGAGTTACATCTCAGACTCTACAGGCTTCAGTTACCATGTTAAATGTTAAAGTTCATGACAGTACAATTAGAAAAGGACTGAGCAAGTATGGTTCGTTTGGAAGGGTTGCCAGGAGAAAGCCTCTTCTCTCTAAAAAGAACATGGCAGCATGGCTTAGGTTTGCAAAGTTGCATCTGAACAAATCACAAGACTTCTGGAACACTGTCCTTTGGACAGATGAGACCAAAGTGGAGATGTTTGGCCAGAATGCACAGTGTCATGTCTGGCGAAAACCAAACCCAGCATATCAGCACAAACATCTCATACCAACTGTCAAACACGGTGGTGGAGGGATGATGATTTGGGCTTGTTTTGCAGCCACAGGACCTGGGCATCTTGCAGTCATTGAGTCAACCATGAACTCCTCTGTATACCAAAGTATTCTAGAGTCAAATGTGAGGCCATCTGTCCAACAGCTAAAGCTTGGCCGACATTGTGTAATGCAACAGGACAATGATCCCAAGCACACCAGCAAATCTACAACAGAACAGCTGAAAAAGAAAAGAATCAAGGTGTTGCAATGGCCCAGTCAAAGTCCAAACCTCAACCCAATTGAAATGCTGTGGCAGGACCTCAAGAGACCTGTGCATAAACAAATGCCCGCAAACCTCCATGAAGTGAAGCAATGTTGTAAAGAGGAGTGGGGCAAAATTCCTCCACAACAATGGGAGAGACTGATAAAGTCATACAGAAAACGATTACTTCAAGTTATTGCTGCTGAAGGTGGTTCTACAAGCTATTGAATCATAGGGAGTACTTAGTTTTTCACACATGGCTTCTCCATTCTGGCTTTTTGTAAAATAAATGACATGGTATAATATGTCATATGTTGTTGTTCATCTGAGATTGTATTTACCTACTTTTGAGAACTGCTAAGGACCAGATGATTTTTATTATGTCCTGATACGTAAAACCATAGAACTCAAAGAGGGTGTACTTTCTTTTCACACGACTGTATATCGCAAACTGTAAAGGGCAGCTGCAAAGGCAGGCTGTGGAATTTAGCATTATCTCAACCCTCAATATATTCTGATAAGTTTCCTGAAATAAAAGATATAAAGTATAGTAAAAATGGAGTGCATCAGATAACATCTCCTGAAATTCTGAAGAACTATGTCTACCTGAAGGATTAACCATTTCAATCCATTTTTCTTCATTACTTGCAAAGGGGCAATATGCTCATGAATAACAGTTGCTGGGGAGAAATAAGAAGAATGACTTAATGCCTTATTTATTAACTTCTCAAAAGTATCTGTCTCCTGGAAATAGGAAATTTAATTTGGTAGAATGCGCATCTTCTTACTCTGTAATGAGATTTTTACAGTGTTAAATAGGCTAACAAATGATTGATAAATAATAGTTATTGAGGCTTAGCTAAACAAAATATACTACAAACTGATAAGGTAAATCTCCTTCAAGCTTGACTTTGGTCTCCAAGTAGTTTTTGCCAACAATCCAGAATGGCTTTGTCACCACTTTTTTCCAAGATTGCTTAAAAATTCCTATTCTAATCCACAGGCTTAGAAATTCCTGGTGATTTCCCATCCAAATACTACCACATCTGACTCTCCTTAGCTTTTTCAAGACTAGCCAAGATGCTGTTTCTTTATTAGAGTACACTATGCACCACTGTGAAATATGAATTTATTGCAAACAAGCTTCTAGGGCAGGCCTTGGATGCGTACATGTAAATGTGTAAGAGTTGGATCCCAGACTAATAAAGATTCAGGAGACCACTACGTAAACAGCCAGTGGCAAGCTTCCCCATTATCAAAAGAAGAGATATGCCTCCTCACACTGAGGAAAGCTGTTGAAAGAAACTCAGAAAATTTCTGATATATGTCAGAAAGTTTCAAATGTGCATGTGGATATATTGATTTTAAATTGTAAATAGTTTAGTCGCTGGAATTCCTCTAATCCCATCTCATTCAGCTCAATAAATCTTGTTGAAGAGGACTGTTTGAGAATCCTTCTTGTAAAAAAATCACTTTCGGTTTGAGGGAACTGCCAGATAACCTGACACCTTATGCACCATCAGACCAAGTACCCAACAAGCCCAATGTGATTTACTTCTGATAGGGATCCACAGTATTCTCAATGTCTCTAGCAAAGGAATCGGGTGCTAGGTTCCTCAGATCCTTTAACCGACAATTCTTCTGAAAGTTCACCCATGTGTTCTAGTCATGTGAATTACTGAATATACGGCACGGTTAACACTGACCTATATTGCAAGTAACTGTGAAGGACTGTTATCCACCCATGGTAATACATAATAAGCATATTTTTAACATCCCAAGAATAGAAACATCAGGAGTCGCTCTGACCTATTACATGCATTTAATTAAATAAGCCAAAGCATATAGCTTCTCACATTAGGGTTATGAATGCAAGCTTTGTTTGGATGCTTTCTCTCAAGATACATACAGCCAAGACACTAGCAAACCAAACTGCATATTATCATTGTCAGCGTAAATCACAGATCTCACTTTGCTGTAATCCTTTGCAGTGAGAAGCTGGAAAAAGGCCAAGTGAAAACATAATTTAAACACTAAATCAGTTACATTCCAAGGCATTTGCTTAGTGTTTAATAGGTTCTCAAGGGATGAGAAAATTACTAAAGTGCATTGTTTTGACATGAGACAGAGTGAGTCATTGCTTGTCACTAAATTTTAGAAGTCTCCGTATTTATTGTCTGAGATGAACTTAAAAAAAACCTATCAGCACATCCATATAGACAAAGAAATGCATTTTAGACTAAATACGTTTACTTGAACCATTACATTTAAGAAATGTTTTCCACTTCTCTGACTCACTCTGTCTGTTCCTTTAGGGTTCTCTTCTATATACATTCATTTTTGGGGTGGGTTTGAAAGACTTTTCCCTTCAAACACTGCCAGATACATTCCTGTTCCTTCTACTTGGCACACATAAATATCATCAAATTCTAAATATATGAAGTGTACATTTGCTATCAAAATACATTTGGCGAATCCAAAGCATGAATGTAAAATTAATGCAAAATTCACTTAAGAAAGTTAGGAAAATGGAGCATTGCAATACATGTTATAATATATTTATATTATACATAAGAGGTATGGTTTGGGTACTATTTTTCATTTTGTTGTATAGTTTAAAACCCATCACTTTGTGGGAATGAAAGTTTTGACTTAAAAATCCAGCAGCTTTAGCTGGAAATCAGTTTTTTAGTTTTTTAGTTTTTTTTAAGGTTTAGAAGCATATGAGCAAAACAAACTATACAGAAATGGATTACTGGTAAATGTACAATATTTTGCTACTGTGTTTTGAATATTGCAATTGTACCACACATTTTATTATGAACTTAGTTCTAGTTTATTTCTTTTGCTCCAGGATATCATGAATAGTACAAACTAAGATGTACAACACTTTATAATATAATTATTTTACAGAATGATTTAGATGAGTCTTGTACAAGATAAAGATATACCAACATACTACTATCAAAGAGTAAATATTTTTGTAAGATACCCTGGCTGGATATCGTGAGATATTTATTTTCCCTTCCTCTGAAGAACGTGATTTAGTTATTTTGCTTGAGTTAAATAGGTTACGTGGCACAGTTGTTATTCAGCAATGGGATGCTGATGGGGCATCTGATCTCGCAGGTAGAATGCCCTGTTTTGGGACTACCAAACTGAATGGTCAAATTACTTATTCTAAAAGAAAATAGCATGGGTTTTATGAAACATTTAAAAATGTTGATACTTATCCAATCTACCCTAGAAAATAATTAAAGTCTTTGTGGGATGTTCAGGCACATTGAATTAGCTGGCCACTGACCTTAAAATCCAACCCACCCTTCTCTCTCATATTCTTTGATTCCTTGCCTTAAGACAAAGCCTCCTTTAGGACTCTGTCCAAACCCCTGCCAGGGAACTGTATACAATTCTATTTAAAATATGAATTATTAATAATATATTTATTCAAAGCTCTGTAACAGCACTGCTTTTTGAGATAATTACAGTAGACGTTCTCAAACACTGCAGTGCTGTGACCTTCTAACATGATAAATGTATATGCATGAACCCACCCCAGGAATAAAATTGCACTGCACATTAACTAGTCACTGTCTTAAGAAAATCTGCTAGCATTATTCTGTAGGCAATCCAGTCTGCAAGTCACATGTGTATGGGGAAATAGGATGTGTTTACAGACAGTTAGTGGTAAGACATTGAGACAGTTGCGGGGGAAGGTCCTCTCAACCTCTCTCAAATATGCTTCTGAAAAAATATGACATCCTGCCACCAAGAGCGCTTCCCAGAGTTCAGTCAGACTTAGATTAATACAGGTAGTCCTCAGGTTACTATGGCAGTTGGGAACGGAATTTTTATCACTAAGTGATGTAGTCATAAAGTGCAATATCACATGGTTAACATATCAAGATTTGTTAGTACAGGAAGATGGAGGACTTAAAATGAAGTCAAGAGAACAGTTGACAATAGAGGGATTTAGTTTTCAATAGTTTTCATACACACAATTAGGAGAAAGATTTAACATAGACTAAAAGGTAATTGGAATTGAACAACATAATGCTCTGCGGCTTGCGTTGGAAACATTCCTGGAGAACTGGCCTGTAGGCTTCAGTGAGGGGTGGAGGTGAGCCCAGAGCCAACAGAGCCTACCCGCAGGCCCACTGCTTGCTTGGCCCAGCCTTCCTCCTGCAAGGCCTCATGAAGGGCCAGCAGCTTCCACTGAGAGCTGCAGAGTGCATGTTGAGCCTCAGGGAAGTCCTTGTCCCTCTGCTTCCTCCAGTTCCACCGCCACTCCAAACAGCACCTCCCACATAGCCAGCACCTTCACCTGGGGAGCTGCCACTGCCTCCTCCTCTCTGTGCTCTCCATGGTCAACTGGCTAACACTCCTCACACCAGCAGAAGATGCGGCTCCTCTGCCAGCTCCATCCTGCTGCTTCCTCCCCGGCTGGGGCAAGTGAGCTCCCTTCAGCCGAAAAGGCTCCACCACCTTGCCGCACTCATCACGTGTGTCCCGGACTGCACCTCACCCAGCACCTGGATCTTGGACTAGCAGTGGGAAGGAGATGGCAAAGGTCAGCTAGGGGTAGTGGTAGCAGGGGTAGGTGGTGGAGTGCAGGGTAACCAAAAGGGCAGAGATGGGGGGAGATAGGCAGGTGGGGGCAGTTGAAGCAGAGGCAGTTCGTGCAAGGCAGGAGAAGTGTGAGGTCCTCACCTAATGACCACATCCAGAACTGCCATTGCTAAACAATGCAGTCATGTGATGTTTTATTTAATTATCACTTTGCTTAGTGCCAGAAATTCCGGTCCCAATAAGGGCCATAACCCGAGGACTACCTGTACCCTTTATTTGGGACTGAAAGGTGTGGTTCAGGTTTCCAGAAATTAATATAAGCTTGGGGAATTCTTTCCTAAGATAGGTGTTCTGATATTACCAGTATCCCCAGAAAAAAGGAAGGCACTCATTTCAGCATCTCAGCTAAGGAAATCTATCACCCAGTATGGAGAGTAATTCACAAGCCACTGGGTCAATGTGGTATCTGCCTCCCCTCCATCATCTAGCCTTCTTGTAGTCCTGCTTTGGACAGCCTCCTTTGACTCTTATTGTCAAGTGCATTTGCTACTGGGAATCAAGCCTTTTTTCTGCATCAGTTCATCCCCACACAACTACCCTAGCATCCCAAGACAACAGGCAACATAAGCAGACAGAAGACTCCCTGTGCTTTCAAGATTTCTTTCTTGGCAATTTCCAATCAAGAGCTCACAGAATGGAGTCAGCCTTGAAAATCCAGGTTAGAGAGCATTTACCTTGGACAATGTGGGGATGGGCCATGAGGACTGTACACACAAAGCCAGTCCCATTATAACTCATTTCAGGCTTCACATGCACAAGCTACTTCAAATTTGCAATCCCCTTCAAATTTGCTCATGAGCTCCAGACAGTTGTGACCCACAGTTTCCAAACCCTGGGATTACAGCATGATCTGAATACTTTGATTGTTTTATCTATTTGGGTAGGTTTACTGCCTGAAGTGACTATGCCAATAGATGCTTTTATTGTATATGGTCCATCGCTATAGTATTCCAGCTGGGACCAAGGTTTTCCATATTTTGTCTCTCCATCTCATAAGGGATTGACCTCGTAAACATATGAAGTTTTAAGGCCATCAGAATTTCATATTTCAGGCCCAACTGTTACGAGACATTATGATAATGACATGTCCTACCCACTTGTATTTCTGTTTTAGTGCTACTCTGATAATGTCTTTAACGTTGGCCTTACAGCAAATTTATACATTTGGGATTTGATCTATGAATAAGATCTTTTGCACTCATCTCTCCATTGCACATGGCATAACTCAAAGCTTCTTCATTTCCGATTTTCTTAGATTCCACACCTTGCAGCAATAGATCATCACTGGTATAATCATGGCACTGAAGATGTCCACTCATGCTTTGATGTTTCCCACCTGTTTTAGTACTGTTTTTATGTGGTTTACACTGAGCCATGCTACAGTTTTTCAGCATGATAACTCTTGGGGCAACCATGTGCGGGGCACTGATCTCCTGGCAAAGCTAGATGTAAGAATTTACATCTTGTACCCTCATCATCTAGTTTCATTCCATGGTATGGGTAGAATTGATTTCACAAATATTGAATCTTGTTCCTGTTGATTTTTTGGCTGACTGCTCTTCTCACTACATCAAGCTCATTTAGACACTACTTTGCTGCTTGGACATTGTGGCTGATGAACAAAATGTCACCACCAAACCAGAGATGGGTCAGCCTCTTGCAGTTGATGTTGATACATCTCTCTCTCCAATTGAGACCTTTGAGAATTTATTCCAAGGTCATTGTGAAGAGCTCAAGAAAGATTTTGTCTTCTTGCCAAACATGCTGTATTGAGATGTTGACTGGATGGTAAAAGAGAGATATCAGTCAAGCAGCCTTCCATTTAATGATTCAGTTAGTTTGGTAGAGTTCTCATTGAAGCCTTAATTCTTCAAGATATTCACTACCACATTCATTTCTATGTTGTTGATAAATGATTTCTATACAGAATAAAAGTAGATATATTTAGCACATATGAGTGGTTCAGTACACCAAAACCTCCGTTAAGTGGAAAAATGAAAGAAGTCAACAGAAAAATCTTTACAAGCAGTTTAATAAACAATGCTAAGATGACAATAGGCAAGCAATCCTAACTAAAAGATGATTCCACAGCTGGGATGCCATAGACAAGAAGGCCCTCTGCCTGATAGTCACTTTACTTAGTAGAGCTCTGTAAGAGAGTCTCACTGGTACGTATTAAAGAAAATTATCTTAAATTGCTAATGTATTAAAAGTAAAATCCTGTGTAAAGCCTAAATCACTGGTTAAGAATAAACAGATAGTTGTGCCTTCTCTTTGTGCAACTGCTAGCCATTGAACACAAACTCTTAAACCTGCAAAAATATCAAGACTAATCTTTCCCCCTCTAAAACAGAATTCTAATCTATAATAAAATATATATTTTTTATATTGTTGTCAATGATTCACAGATTTATTGTACAATTTTAGAAACTTTGCTTGCAAATTCTTTTCTCAAACATTTTGAAAAAAAGGCTCTATCTACTGTTATCTATAAAAAGTTGGCAACAAGCACCTAGAATTCAATGGATATGATAAGTTGGCTGTGACATATTTCTACTGGAATTCAATCTTAACCTCAAAATTGATAGGATATTGCAAATATTTTTAGAACTTTTTCAACTGTTCTGTATCCTATTTTTATACTTTTTGCACATTATTTAATAAATACTGGATTGCAATAATTAATTACTAAAATAATAATCAACCAAATGTTTCAACATTTTGGGACCATGTTCCTATAAAAATAAAAGGAAAGGCTCTTAAATTCAGCAACTGCCAAATCTATAGTTTTTCCAAAGTTTTAAGGAATGTCCCTCAAGAAACTGGAAGATGTTTCCTAGTACTGTCTGATCACAAGGATGTGATTGCAGAGGGAAAGAGATCAGACGGCAGGTTTATCCTGAAGGCCTAACAATGTAAACAAATGAACATCTGAAAAACGTTTACTTACATTTAAATGCCAAGCAAACATAATGAATGCATGTAGATCTACAGAAACTCTGACATCACATCATAAATTATTTTACAAAACTTCTAAACATTATGTCATTGAGAGTCGGGTGGCATATACATTTAATAAACAACAACAAAAACCATAATAATGTCAATTCATAGGATAGCTATCATAGGATAGATTTTAAAAATCTGTTATCACATGATCTATGCATATAGGAAAACAGAATATATTCAAATGTGCCAAAATGATGCTGAAAATTAACAGACACAAGAGTAGGCATGCATTTTAACTGTGCTGTATGGAAAAACTGTGGAAGAAACCAGACATGTCCTTAAAGAAGATTTCATCATTTTAAAATGATTTTTGATAACCATCCTAACCCTCCTTATTTTAATAAAATAAGGGGAAATATGAATTTCATAGGAAAAAGGATTATAATAAGTTTTGTGGGTTTTTTATGCATACTATCATGCCACTAGTTAGATACAATTATTCAACTGATTACATATCATATCCAGCATACAAAATAAGTTTTTATCACCTTGTTCATACAAGAACATAGCTTTTATCTTGATTTTTTATTCTATTCCAGAAAACCAGTACAATCTTGGCTAAATCACGGAGATTGCATTGCTGCATGAATGTTTCAACTCATACTCCATAAATGTCCCCAGGATGTGGCAGAAAGAAAATCTATTACTGAGAACTAAGTCCTATAATTTGCAGCATTCAAGGCTTTCAAAATACTGCATAAATCTACCAATGTGATCAGAAAAACGCATTCTTATTGATGGACATCATCTGATGTTTCAGTTTGCTTTTTTGCCTGTAAACTTCAATTTTTTACATTTTTGTGCAAGTAGAAAATTTTCTACACTGCTCAAAAGGATCCCAAATTCTGTGACATTATACACTTCTGCTTGCCCTTTTGCCTTTAGAACAACACAGGTTATTTTAACTTCTATATGAATGTAAATCCTTAAAGAACAAAATATATACACATTGAGAAAAATTAAATACATGGGATCCATACTTTTTTGTTGTTGTTTAAACAAAACAACCACTTGAGCAGCTAGGTGTACCAATTATATGGCTAATATTAGGGCAACTTTCTTTTCCTTGCCTTCCTATTGCTATATGCCAGTCTCTTTTCTTACTATTATTTCCAAGTACCATTTCAAACATGTGTTGTCATTTAAATCTCAAGAAAGGTATCTCTCAGCTATCCCCTTTACATTTGATGAAAAGGCAGACTGAATGGAGCCATGGAGCATGCCATTAGTAGTTATTCACTGTTCTGTTTTAACTTCTTTTGGCAACAAGGATATTTAAGGATAATGACGTCCATGACTAAAATGCAAAAAATAAAACTTCTGAAACCAACTGCAATGGCAAGTTGTGTGTTGCTTCTGAAATGTCACATTAAATAAATAAATACCTCATCACAGCTTCTCCATAGGAGATTCTACTGCAAGTAAATTAACTACTCCATCAGTACTACTGTCAGAAAGGTATATGCAGTCCACCTTCCCTTAAGCTCTCAAAGCAGAGATACAGATTTTATGTTATATCCCCATTTTTGAGGTTTACATAACTTTCACCCAAGGCAGGGGGGATTTCTTTATTTTTACACATCCTAGGTGGTGTTTTTTTTAGTTACAGTAACCACCAGGAGGCACCACATTACTGGTTTCATCCTTATTGGGCATCTTCAGACACGGGTAGCCAAGTTATTCTATGGGGTTCAAACCCTCTACTGAGAATTGAACTCACAGATCTTCACACTTCAGATAACTATATTCAGTACATTAGCTTTAGGAACTATTTATGGTCCTGGCACTCAGCAACTGCAGGAGAGGATATCTAGAAGCACTATCAGAATGTTTCATGCAGTCCACCTTCTCTTAAGCTTTCACAGCAAAGAGATACATATGTAATATTATGTCATGCCCCCATGTATGGAGTTTTATATGACTTCCACCCCACCCAACCTTTTTTTTTTTTTAGGTTTTGTGTATGTGGCTGTGTTTCAAAAAGGGGAGGCAGGAGTAACTTTTTTTTTTTTAGTTTAAAACTCACATGACTCTCACAATGATCCTGATAAAAAATGAGTCTATTTTTTTTCTACTATTATTTGCAGATCAGTTTTTATTGTTGTTAGTATTGCAGAAGAAGTGAAAACTTCTCTCCCTGAATGCTGCAGTTGTGATAACAGCAGGCCCAGTTAGTGTTAGTATCACTTATCATCACTTGGAACTAAAGTCAAAGCCGGTTCTACATATTCCACACCATCTCTTGGTCCCCTGCACTGAAGAATGCTTTCTTGGAGTACCTTCACCTCATCCTCACACACTCACAGAACATTGGATGTCAGCTGAACACTCTCAAGTGCTGAGTGTTCACACATACATATGCACACACATAACATACGTAAGTGTGCCTATAAATGTATGTAGAAATTAACAGAGAGAAAATAATTTATAACATTTTAGTGCCTGTAAAACAGATGTTCCCCAATCACAGTGGAATTTGTAATAATAGCAACAGCAACAACAAGAAGCCATCTTGGAAGTCAAGTTATACCACCTTTACACAGTCATACTCTAACGAGATCATTTCCTCAAGCAAGATGACAGTGCAAACTCATGGCTAAAAATATTTAAAAGGGCTCTTCGGGGATTTTATCCATCAGGGATCTATCTGGAACAAGACAAAATTCAGGCAGTTTAAATGTCTCAGACCTTTGTTAGTTTTAGTGGAATTATTAATTCTTATCTCTCTCTCACCAATATAGCAGAGCTTCATTATACTTATCTTTGGCTGGATTACGCACCAAGGTAGTAGCTTTTTCAGTGTAAAAGCTATACCATACAGTAAATACAAATACCTATATCAACCATCAATTATACATATAGATCAACATTCTGAAATAGAAACCAACTCTCCAGAATATTGCATATGGAATATACTAACCACTGTGTCAGTTCAGCATAAATTTCTCAACAGAAATAATCTTGCTCAGGATCTTTAGAATATGATCGGTTATTCAGAATTTTGTATCTGGAAGAATAAAGTATTAGAGAATAGGAAGGAAGAACATTTTTGTTCAAGTCTAGATGTTAACAAGAGTTAAATGTTATCATAAGATGAGGAATTGTCAGAAATATTATGGCAGCACAGAAGATGAATGACAGTCCATATAATTTATGGAGTTTACTATCTGTTTTGCATACTGATAAAATCCCCAAATCAATACTGATTGAACAATTCATGTAATGATCTTATTGACCTTGATCTTAACCCCCACCCCCATGGAGGTTATCTTTATCATCATTATATGCATAAAAATATGCTTGAAAGCAATTGGCCAGTTCCACTAATCTAATATGGCTAAATAAGACTTTAGGTGGAACAGAGATCCAGAGTTACTGTTAGAAGAACAACAAAACAGCTGTACACATAAACATGTTTTCCAACTTGTTTCAAGTAAACTTTTAATGAACGGAAACACTTCATGTAGAAACTGCATAGGGTTCATAGTTCATAGGAACTACTTGAGAAAAGTTCTCTTCAGCAACACATCTAAAAAACAGCTGTCAGTTTGGACTTGGATTTTTTTTACAATTATAATTGATCCTTTTTAGTTAAGCTTCACTGTTCTTGCCTCTCCCATGGCCAGGAAAACTAGATAAATTATTCAGTTTAGAAAATGTGTGGAACAAATTATGCAAAATGTATTCATTTCTACCTTTTCTTTGTTACTTTAACTGCCTGCACATAAAATTAAAAACATTTTAACATATTGCGCATAACCCAGAACAAAGGTTACGTCTGAAATTAAGATGATCCAACACAACCCATACATATGTCAACCAGGTGCAAAATCCAGATGCCTGAGCATCCCCCTAAATGCATATTTAGGTTCAACAATTAACTCAAGCCCCTCACCAAGTTACTCCAGGAATATAAAGCAGAATATACAAACATGCATCATATAACATGCATCATATTATTCAGAGGATATATATATGTAGTTATAGTTTTCTCAGGCCGCATTCACACATTTTTCTAGGGTTTGTGAGCATTATGGGTTTACCACATAATGCTGAATCACAATGCAGCTATATACTGTAGACCTGCATGAAGTTGCTAGTCTCTTTTGCAACCCAAGAGCCCCCTCTTACTGTGACTGTTGAAAGCAATATCATAGTAACACAGCATTTAAAGTAGGAAACTGCAGCATAGCTGTAAAATAGGGATAATACATAATAAGACTGAACCTCCCCACAAAAACCTAAATACATGATGTGGCCACCTTCTCTGAATCATCACCCTGCCCATTGTAGCCCTTGGCTTGCCAGTAAAATACTAATTGTGGTCCTAGCCACCAAAAATTTGTCCACTAGCCACAAAAGGGCTGCCTGCTCCTCTCATAATACGATGAATTCATGCATTATGTTAAGCCAAAAACAAAGAAATTACGTATCAGAAACAGGCTTTTGGCTCAAATCAGCACACAGTAATCCTTATTTCTTTCAGAAAATGTATATTTCTCCCAATCTTAGAACACAATTTAATTATTATTAAGGTAACAAATCCTCAAATTCAATTTGACATTGGAAATTTTGGTAGGGTTTTCTGCTTTAAAAATGTTTCTTAGTTCTACAAAGGGATGACTGCATTTAAACTGCTACTAAGTAGAATTCAAAGCATTGACAAAAGCAAAATATGTAAAGATAACAGCAAAATCACTTTACTTCCTTAATGTCTTAAAATGAGATACAAAAGTACCATATATCTAAGTAGCGAGTAAGAAATACTGAGTAGAAATCTGAAAAATTACAACATCCAATTCTGTAGTAAGTGTAGCTACACAAATTTTGAAGAGTTTTAATTTCTGGAGAAAGGCAACACAATTTCTGGAGAAAGGCAACACAACACAAGGCAACACACTAAATAAATAAAAATGTATTTAGTTTTACATTTTAGCATGTAAGTTTAAAAAAAGCCCCAACTAACTTAGCAAACCATTGTTGGTGACAGTTTGCTACTCCTCTCCTACTCAGTTATTACCCCGGCCTGGATTGGAGTTGTTGGTAGGTCATTACTTGCATGTTGTTGTTTTAATTTGTTTTTAGCAAACAGAAATTCAGATACATGGTAATTACCTCTGAGTCAGAGCACCAACATTCAGAGTTCAGGAATTCCCACCCAACCCCTTTGTTTTTATAAAGAACTTTAAGGAATCCACAGGAGCAGAGACAATGCTGCAGGATTAGCACTGCTTAAGGACTTTTTGTACTGCTAGTTCTCTGTCTGGAAGATGAAGGGATGTGGACAACACCTGGGCTCAGACTCTAAAGTATGCAAACCTGAAATAAGCCATAGTGGTAGACTATGATTAAAATTCTGTGTCAGCCATATTCTGGATCTGGCAATATCCACAGTGTCAGCCATATTCTGGATCTGGCAACATCACAAGCCTAACTGTAGTATAGTTTAGAAGGATGTGTGAATGACCTGAATACTTTCTGCTTGGGAAAATATGCTACTTCTCTCTTGTATTTGTAACTTTTCAAAAAGTTGTACACAAAGCACAAATATAGTTTAGAAATATACTGGCACTGACAGAACTAAATGTATTTTGCTTAAAAGGGGGAGGGGGCTCCTATAAATTCTGTCAGTGATCCTGCATGAATGTGCTTCCACTTCTATTCAGCAGAGAACTGCGAGTTTCACAGAGCGCATTCTGTTCAGCGCAATATTATAATCAAGTTCTCCCTCTGCTATATACACAGCACTTTTGGTGACTGCAACTCCTATATTTCTCATCACAAATTCCGTAATTTCCATGCCAAATATATTGATGCATGTTAATTTATACTTTCTTTTATATTGCACAACTACCAAAACATGAATCCCATACAACCAAAAGATAATTTTCTCTCTCCAAATCTTTATCCCAGTTTTTAAATATTTTTTTTTATGTACTCCTTGAGACTATTTTATCAGATCTAGTAAACTCTTTCACGTAAACAAGAGAAATTCTTGTAGCACCTTGTAGCAACAGGCAAGGATCCACAGAGAACAATGTAAAAGTATCTGACCCTGGTCCTGCAGTTTACTATAGTCTCCAGAAAATGAGCTTTCAAACAGTTCCTCTAATAACTAGAATGGATTAAATCTCCCAAGCTGGGAACTGATCTTTCACAGGGAATGCCAGACCAGCGAAAACAGGTTGAATCCTCACTCCCAAGACTAGGAACCTATCCACCTTACAATGCCTTATTGTTAAAGAGTGGATTTATATATCATAAAATCAATCAGAAGGGACCTTGGGAGTCTTCTATTTCAACTCCCTGCCCAGGGCCAGAATCCTCAGACCATTCTGGACAAAAGACTGTCCAATCTTTTCCTGAAAACCTCCAGTAATGGAGCACCCACAGCTTCAGGAGGCAGGCTGTTTAATAGCTCTCATAGTCAGGAAATTCCCCCTTATTTCAATTATGGATCTCTGTCTCTAAAGCTTGGTTCTTGTCTTACCCTTGGGTGCTATGGAGAATAAATTCATACCCTGTGCTCTATGACATCCCTTCATGTATTGGATAACTGCTATCGTATCACCTTTAGCCTTCTCTTCTTTAGGCTAAATGTACAAAGTTTCTTTAACTGTTCTTCATAGGGCCTGGCCCCCAAGTCCTGTACCATTTTTGTCATTCTTCTCTCCACTCTTTCCAATTCCTCAGCTTCCTTTTTTGTACTGTAGTAACCAGAACTGGACACAGTATTCCAAGTGTGGTCCAACCAGTAGGATGGGGCAGTACTATCAATTGCCATGATTTTGGCATTATACCTCTGTTGACGCAGCCTAACACTGCACTGGTTCTTTTGGCAGCTGCAGCACCTTGATGGTTCATGCTTAATCTGTGGTCATTTCAAGACACCCATATCCCTCTCATAAGTACTAAAGTTAAGACAAGTACCACCTATCTTGTACCTGTGCATATGGTTTTTCATACCTAAGTACAAAATTTTACATTTCTTACCAGTGAATATTTTAGTGGATAGGATCCAATGTTCAACCCTATCAAGATACTTTTCAATCTTGAGCCTGTCTTCTGAGGTGTTAGCAATCCGTCCAGCTTTGTGTCATCTGCAAATTTTATGAGCATCCCTTCTATTCCTTCTAGTCATTTATGAAGATGTTAAAGAGTACTGGTCCAAGGACGGAACACTAAGGTACCCCACTGTGTATCTCCCTCCATGTAAATACAGACCCATTAAGGACAATGCATTGGCTACAGCTGTTTATGCAACTGCAAATACATCTGGTAGTGGGACCATCCATCCCACATTGTTCCAGTTTATCAAGGAGGCTATGGTCTACTCTATCAAATGTCAGTGTAGGAATTTAGGTAGCCAAAACATCACACTAAGCCATAGTACACTCAGTTTTAGCTCATCCTATCATATATACCCAAATTGTGGTTTACTGAATGAACATTGATTAAAAATATATGATTTAAAATGATGTTTGTACCTAGCTACAGACTGAAGAAAAAACTAGCAGATTTTTGCTACTATGCTTCTTATTTTCTGATCAATGCACATACTTCCTCATGGAGCAGAAGGCTTTCATCTACAACTAAGTTACACAAAAAATAAAACCTTCAAGCCCAAATTATTTGAAAGCACTGAGTAGACAAAATAAACTGGGCTAAATAGTAAAAAAGGAGCAACTTTGTGTTGGCACGCAAGGGTCGCAATGACCTAATCAGGCTTTAGCTCTAGTTTCTCTGATTCTGTGGTATTCTATCCTGCCATAATATTTACAAGTACAACAATATTTTAAAAACTATGATTAGTTACCATGGAGACAGGAATTGTTTAGATGGAGTCAGCAGCTAAAATAGTGCCTTTCCTCTTACAGCTTATTTGTAAGATCCCACTGTTTTTCTAACTCTTCTGTCTTAGCTAACAGACAAAACTGTGTTTTACCTACCTATCCTCAACTCATAGAAACAAAGTGGTGGAACACCCAGATTATTGGCAGATAGTTCTGAATTCTATCACTGCAATCTCAGTATAGAAACATAGGTAGCCAAAAATCTTCTGCCAGAAGTATTTGAGTGCCAGTGATGAAACTGATGCTACAGAACTGAAAGACTCAACACTTCAATGTAGTATTAGCTAATATTATATAAAAATATTAAAATCAGATGTATTTCTAAAACAGGAAATAGAAGTGGATGCTACCAATCAAGTTACTTTAGACATTTTTTTAAAGAAAGAAAATTAATTTTATGATACTGTCAAGATGTTACCCTCAGCACTCAGTAAAACAAGGGGAAAACAAGGGGTATAACAATACTTAAACCAGTACCTTGTAAGGTTCAATTTTTTTCATTGTATCAGTATACTGTAATCTGAGCCTCATTGGAAAGGAAAACGTAGCATTTTTAAATATGAGATTCACATAAGCAGATAGAAAGGAAGCCCTACATGCCATTTATTATACAATGTTTGTTAAAGATAAAAAAAAATAAAATGGGGAAAAAATCATGACATGGTATATTATTTACTGTACAGGTAGTTAGCAGCATGTTTTATTTCTCGTCTCCTGCTGAGAACTTCATGCATATTATTAGAGTCTGTGTCCTGCCTTTCCTCCTCTGTTTTCTTGTTTTATACTCATAATAATGCAATGAGTCTGGGTGTAAGAAGTAATGGTAGAGGAACAACAGATATGAACCTTAGTCTCTCCAATACTACTCTGATTCTAAGCATTGGTTAAAAAGAATTGTCAAAATATTGGAAAACTGTTTACAAAAACAGAAGTCATAAAGATTAATGTAGTAAGCATATAAGATATATGTGGATGGAAGAAGGGTTTGGTAACTAATAGGATTGATATAGGTAGAAGTCATAACTGCCTTCAGTATTGCTTGCCCCGAAGGTGAAGTCCAATGGCTCAGAGAATCAATTAGATAATTCTCACTAAAAATCCTACCAGTGATTGCCAGTCATAACCAGTTTACAGCCAGACAGGTCCTCAAACTTTTGACAAAATTAGATTCATAGAACTTGAACTAATGAAGCACTTGTTTGACTTATTTCTGTGGCAGCAAATTAACTTAATTCTATATAAATAGAGAGCATTATTTGGATCTTTTACTGTATTACTATAAACCTAATAAAATACCACCATGCTTTTCTATTATTTATCATTCTGAACTTAATGCTTGGCTGTTCCTCTGGATTAGATCATAGCAATTGAAATATTCTCTAACCTACAAGATTTTATTTTTGATTTCTGGATTTTGCCTTGTTTTCTAATTATTCTGGAAGCTTTATTGAAGGATAGCATTTTTTCACATAAACAAATAAGAGTAACTGCAGAAGTAAATTGCATGGATTTTAACAGCAACATTACCTTCAAGTCAACCTTACATAGACACAGGCAAGCAGTTTCAGCATGATGCAGAAAAGATTTGTTATTGCCTTTTTCTGAACTTAAAACATCTATAAATTTTGTTTACATTATGAAGATTTTTCTGATGTTCTTCATTTCAAATTCAGGAAAATCATCCCTGAGATATCCTGGCTTTAGCCATACCACTGGCTATATGTGAACGTGGTTCTCTTTTTAAAAACAATAATAGTAATAATAATAGCAACCAACTGTTTGGTAATTAATAAGCATAGGATACAACATGTAGTCTGCTTCACTCCCAAAGAACTCATTGGAACACCTGACCAGGGAGAACAAACATTCATACACAGTCTGTCTGTTTATTAGGTTAGGGAAGAGGTCACAAAGGTGACCAGAACACACATTTCAAACTTTGAGAATATCATGAAGGCTGTAAAAAAAATGGCCTCCAAGCAGAAGGTGTCCATTCACCAATGGCTGCCTTGGAAGTCATGAGCAGTCAAATGCCCATTTTCCAACTAAAAAGAGGAAAAGTAAGAAGAATAGGACAACCAGCAGCAAGGTTGATGGACTCAGTAACAGAGGTGGTGCATGCACCATTGGAAGACCTGAAGGATCACTTTAGGGACAGATGCTCATGAAAAAAATCTATTTATGTGGTCACTAAAAGTCGACACTGACTTGACAGCACATAATCAACTTGTTGAAATCCCGAGTAGAGTCACATATTTACATCCGTAAAAATATAGGGAAATTCTTTCTCCAAAGGCAAACTGGTGATGTTCAGAGAAAGACACACTATAGAGTACACACAACAAAGCATACATAACACAAACTCAGCCCAAACACACTCCAAAAGAACACAAAGACAGAGATAACACACAAAGATACAGATAACACACAAACACATCACAGGTGTTGTCAGCTCAGGCAAATTGTTTCATGTTGTTTCTTTACTCCTCCTCATGTCCATGTTCTCTGTAACCCCTCCTATTCTACCCTGTTACACTTCCTATCTTCCCTCCTTTTAGGTGGCCTTTGTCTTTTTTCCTGGGTATGTCCAGAAACTTCCAAATAAAGCAATGGCTGCAGCCACCTTCTTCTTTATTGTGGTTAAAGTAAAGCTAAGAAAGATTATGGGAAATACAGAAGTAACTGAAGAATGGTGCTTTGTTTTGTAGGATCTCTCTTTCCTGCACTATTTGTAAATTAAAAGACTCTTAGCTAATTAAAAAGTTAGATGAATCAGGGAAACTGATTTGTTCAAGTTGAGTGTATAGGCATCCTGATCCCCTGAATTTAGGATCTTCATGAAAAGCCATATCATCCCAAATAAATGAGAGCAGCTTATTATCCCTTCTGATAAATAGACATTCCCAGCTCATAAAGTATGAACATAGTGTTCCCTGAAGGTTATGTTCCTAAAGCAGTAGGGTCTATAAACAAAACTCCTATTAGCAAGAGCTAACAGAAGACTGAGTATGTTTTTCTTTTATGTCGCCACAGAGAAATCCTATCTGCCCTCCTCTTAGTTTGCCTTTGTCTTTTTTTCTGGGTTTTGTCTTTTCAGGCTGCATATGAAGTAGTCACTTTTAAAATAGAAAGCTGTCAAATTCAATTTAAAAAATGAAAAGTAAACAATGTAATTATTCAGTAAACAAACAATGTACACTGAATAGCAAAGAACAATGAGTAGAACATCTTACTTTTTTAAATGCAAAAGCAAATGTCAGGAACATAAAATTTATGCTATTATAGTTAGCTCAGAAGATGCACAACATGAACACACAACTAAAGTTTTTACTTCAAGAAACTTTTACTCAAACCCTTCCCTTAGTATTAATGAGACATGCTCTTCATTTCCTGTCTTAAAGCATTATGTAATATTTGCTCTGTCAGCCAGCTGCAAACAGTAATCTCTGATGATTGCATTTAAACTGAAATGCAAAGTACTCAGTGTATCAATAATTTATGGCATATATAAGAAAGTGTTGCCAGTATGCACTATAATCTGTATTCAGATTAGAAATTACAGAAAAATTAGAAATTACAGAAAGTTTGACCTGCATACAAATATTCACTCAATAACTCAGAAAAACAAATATGAGAGTACCCATTCCAATTCCTTTTGTATGTGATGAATTACTATTAGGGTGCACATTCTCTGAAACAGTACCTCCTCTCTGGAAAACATTTTCAATGGGCAATTCCTTGCAAATTAGAAGGTTCACAACTCCTGTCCTCTCCACTTTTGTATCTTTGGAGCCAATTCTTTCTTCACAATGCTAAATCACTCTCTATGTCAATATATACACAACATATTGGGGGTCGGGGAGGGCAAATAATATGAGAAAGCTAGTATTAGGAGGATCTAGAACTGTTGTACTAATGTATCATTATTATCAACAATTACCCTATTTATATTTGATTTTTAAAATGTATATCTTACTTTTCCTCTAGGAAGTCTTTGAATTTTCTCCCCAAAACAACAAATAAGACATAATTAAATACTAAATCAATAGAACAGCATGATGATGAATGAAAAAAAAAATCTATTAATGTAATTCTTTGTATTCCCAGATGCCTAAACCCCAGAACAAGTCAAAATTTATTTTTTGGGGGGGGGGGGCAGAATTCTACCATTAGAGAACTGCAATGTAAGAAAAAAAAAAGAACCCTCTCTGGTAGTTACCAATGTATTCTTCAAAAGTGTAGGCAAGAGAATAACCATCTGATTCACAGAGAAGCTTGCTTGGGAGAAGCTGCCATTTCAAGACCCTATTTCCAGAATATTATGGAACATGGCATTTTTAAGTATACTTATCTAATACTGTTTTTTTTTTTTTTAAATGACTGTACAGAAGACAGTCTGTAAATAGAAATAAATGTAAATAAATAGAATAAACTGAATTACTCTATATTTTCATGACAATATGAACCATCTTTAGGAAGTCAAGCTTTAGTCCCTATGCCATAGTATTATTCTAAATCTTAGTCCTTCCCATACAGTTTACAGTGTTTATGTGAGCATTAAAACATGTGGTAATCAACTATGACTGCAATGCTAAATCCATTTTATTGGGAAGTAAATTCAATTCAATCTGTTACAACATATTCCTAATAAATATTGTTTATTGTAAAAAATTGAACTTCAGTGATTCAGCCTAATCCATTTAGCAGAGCACAATATAGTATATAGGATATAGGATTTTAAAATTCTTTTATACTATTTTAAACTTTCATTAACATGCAGAGGATTTAATCAGATAATTCCTTCAATGAATTTTCTGCAATCTTTTTCTTACAGACTTCCTCCATTTGCAAAGCAACAGAATATAGTATCAAAGCCAATGAAGACATTCCCTTGTAAATTTAAGTCTATTCTGTGTTTTTTCCTGATTATAGATCAAATGAATGCTTTCTGGAAAACCTTATTAATACCAACCAATTAAGAATCCTAAATATAAAATGAAAGAAAGTAAAACATGGGTTTAAGAGGAAAAAGTGCATGCACTTTTACACACAACACACCCCTGTTTCTCATCTGGCCTTCCCATCATACTTGAAGAATTGTTTTCTAGTTACATCATCAGGAAATAAAACACAAGGAAAAAAAGGCTTGGTGTTCATACTTTTCTCAGAGGAGGCCAGCTAAGCTTGCGTTTTATTTTGTTTTGTTTTTGCCCCCCAGTAACTCAGTAAAGAAAAGTAAAAGAAATCCAATTGTTTTATGACAAACAAAAAAATTAAATATTGCTCTGCAACCACTTCACTACTCTATTATCAATAGTGAGATGAAACTACTCTAAACTTTTCCATGCATTCACTTTGGCCACAAATCAATCTGACACATGAAATGTTTTGCACAGTCCAAAGTATTTGAAGCCAGAAAAACACACACATGCATGAATATGCATGCATGCAAGCACACACACACATATATTTGTAGTTCTGGCTATCACTAAAGTACACTAAATACAGAATGAGACTGCACAATATAGAGTTCCTTATAAGGTATTGCCATGACGTAATGCTTCATAGGCTTTGGGCAAGCAGAGAGTTTCTCTCTCATTGTTTCGTGTAACTGCTGGAATGCTCACATCCCTGATGCCTAAGAGAATCAAAATCCGAGCACTACCGAGCAATAATTAAGTCAAGGACTCTTCAGTGCTTTTGCTGAAGGTAAGAGGGAGATTGTGGGATGAAGTTTCTTTTAGGAGCCAATAGGCATTTTGCTTCAACATTTAGTTGGCTCACTTTATATTATCTATAACATATATGGCTATTTTCACAGCATAGCTTTTGGACTTAATGCTGAGATCAATTATATTACCAAACTACTTTCCTGTTCTCCATCTAAGCATAAAAAGTTATTTCCAAGCCAAAATTGAAGCATTAAATGAAGAAAAGGGGAGAGCTAGGAATTACACATAATTTCCAAGTGTGTGCTGGACAGAGTCATAACTGCATTTTAAACTGGGAAAAGACTCAGTGACATTGTAATGGTCTAAAGAAAGTTGTAGCAATTCTTATAATACATCACGTTATCTATGTATATTAATAGGCATGTAGAAACACGTATTCACTTATTGTGCTCTTGAGCAGCTTTAGCAGCTTTAACTTTGGAAAATGTACATTATACTCAAGGCAGTAACCCTGACAGTAAGACAATTATTACTGTTATAATTTTAATTCATTTTTTAAAATTAACTGTGTATGTTCATATGAGAGAAAATAACATTAGAAATGGTTTTCAACAGTCATGTTATTTTAGAAATCACTTTTTCTCCTCTGTATAACATATGCTGTTGCAAGGTAATGATCATTCTAAGCTACCTGGCACTAAGGTCAGTCAGTGTCTTATAAAGAACATTACAGTATTATGTTTTATATATCAGCAGTTACATATTCATGGTAAGATTAAGAGCGGAGCAAACTGAGTTGGACATGCAAATGCATATTATGTGGAGTGGGGATGGGAATACATTTGAAGATAATATTTCCATTTATTCATATAATTCTTCCAATTCTATATTCAGTAGCTATCCTACAAAATACAAAATTTCTCAACCATATATTCATGAAAATAGATCTGTTGAAATAATAATGATGATGATGATGATGATAACAACAACAACAACAAAAAGAACCATGCCCACAAATGTAATTTGATGTAAGCAATGTTAACTTTAAAAAACTCAGTAGAATATTTTGGAAAGCAGCAGCTAGTTTGGCAGAGTTTATTAAGGATGTGCTCACATCTTCAAGAATATGTATACTGTGACAATATAGAAAGTTTTTGGTTTTAATAATAATAAATCTACCGTTTAATAAAATATTCTAAATACCTAATTGTCAGAGTGAAATTCTCATTCACTGCTACGATGATACCTTTATCTGGTGAATTAACCAAATGTGAAGCAATAGTTTCTAGGATGTTACAACTAATAATCCAGTAATGAATAGTAACCCCATTTCTTTTGGTCCTTTCAGGCTGTTTTGCTGGAGGTTAGAGCAACTCACTTTACTGATTTTCAAAACAAACTGGGATTTAAAAAAAAAATTTTTTTTTAATTAATATTATTTTTCAAGGGACTTCTTCTAAATGCAGCCACCATGTTTTAGTCGGATTTGTAAAACCATGAAATGTGCTGGCCCCAATATAATTAACTGATTATTTTACAAAATATAGCCAGCATTTTACTGTTTATTAATTTACAGAAATATTTCATTGCATTGAGAAAAAGACATCCTGTGAAACAAAGACTATCAGACTAAATGAAATAAAGGATAAATTAGAAAACTTTTGATTTGTTAAGAAAGCAAGTGGAAAAGTTTTTTTTCCCAATCATCTGATTTAAAAACTTTTGGAAACAGGAAATAGAAATAATTACTATATAATAGAAGCATTAATGGAATAAACTGCATTTATCCTATTCAAAACCACTCTGCTTAATCAATACATCAACAACTAGAAGTGCAATTGCACATATTATTTTTCATGGTTAAAACTTTCCATTTAGATAACAGGGTTTATTTGGTTCTCATCAGTTGTTTTTAGAACCTCACCTACAGGTTCTGTTTCAAAACTACCAATCAGGTTTCCCTCAATTCAGTGCAATGCAGAAATGTGGGCCTACAGTTCTTGCTACCAAGCATGGCTGATGTTTATTTTGGTTGGGGATTGTAGGAATTGCAGTCTAAAACAACCGGATAGCCAGAAACTTTGTAAAGCTTATTTTGTGACTTATTTTGATTATCAATAAATTATTTTAGACCATATCAAAAGATATTAGATAAATTTAAGTACTGCCCAACTGATTTCAGTGAGAGATTTGTACACATACTTTACTCTCTCCCAGACAAATCAGTGGGGCTTAAGTATTGCTTATCATGCCAATTCTGTTTCTATACTGTACAGCACAATTCTATATATCTACTTTGCAATAATTCCCATTCCAATAATTGTTATTGAACATCCACACAATCTTTGTAACAATTAGGAATTCAGTACTTACTTACAGATTGCTATGTTCACAGAAGCTTGAAAGTTAGAAACTTGAAAGACTGTGGACAGGAATGGCAATGTTACAACTATATTAATGTTATAATAAATGGTGTGGATTTAAGTCATATTGTCCATTAGATGAATAATATTTCTATTTTGTAATCAATATTAACAATGCTATGATACTAAGATTATTAATAGCAATATAATAAATTATGTCAGTTGCTTTCATCTGCCACCCTAGTTTTCCAATTACATAAGTTTGAATATCACTTAATACTAAACAACTAAAATGTTCCTTGGTGCTTCTTATATGCACTTCTCATTGAAGGAGATTGATTTGCCCAATTGGTTGTAACCAATTCTTTCATTTTTTAATAATATTTTTATTAAAGTTTATATATAGAAAAACAAATACAAAACTAAAAGACCTATAAACAAAAAGAAAAAAAAAGGAAAGAAAAAAGAGAAAGAAAAATAAAAGATGACTTCTCCCTCCCTCCAAACAAGTATATGCATTAACAGTAACTTAACACCTTCTCTAATATTACTAAAAAAAGCCTCTTCATCCCCTTTCTCATCCCTAAAAAGTAACCAAATTATAAAAAATATTCAACAATCTAATCAGCAAAAGTATTAATAGTACCAGTGATAATAAACTATATATTTTAAGCCTAAAGTAATAGATATATTTTGCATTTTAACTTGTAAATTTTTCTAAAATGTCAAACCTAAAAGATCTCTCCTCTTAAGCATACAAAAGACCAATAATAAATAAATAAATCTAAACCAAATAAATCACTTTTACAGTTATAAATCATCTTCTTACAGTCCTGGTCAGAAAAAGAAAATTCAATATTAACAATCCAAGAACAAAACTTAGACAATTTAACCCTGAACTGACAAGTCCACTTTGAATTCCTTTCTCTTCTTTTTGAAAGGCTCAGTATTCAGCTTCTTCTCCAAATAAAACCCCAGATACTAATCTCCTATCATTCTCTCCTTGTCTATTTTCAGAAAAGTTTTCAGAGATTTGGTCTTTCCCTTCAGTGGGTCCAAAATAGGGTAATTCTCAAGGTCACTCTTCTGATACATTACAGCTTCTTTCTCCGTATCATTCTCATAGTCAAGCAACTTTGAGAAATGCCAGATTATGAAAGAGACATGGAAGATATGGAAAAAGATGCTGTGGATCTGAAGATGGATTCTTTCATGTTTTCTAAAAGGCTGTCATAATACAGCCTATTAGTATCAACTTATGCTTAGTTCAAATATAAATCATGTATAATGCAATGAATCTTGGGAAAGTGAGTATAGGATTACAGCCTTGATTTTGGTAAAACGATTTCCTAGATTAATTTTAAGCATACTCTTTGACTAAATCAAAGCTCTTTGACTAAAGCTAATTTTATCAGCATGCATGGACATCCACATAAATATATATAAAGACTTACCATATTTTTCTGCAATGTCCTCTGATTACTCTCCAGTTAGTATTTAAGTGGTTTCAGGATGTTTTGATATCATCATACTATAGTGAATATCTAATTTTTCAAATGCAACTACCATTTTAATGGATTTATATGGAATTCAAGGTTTAAACAAGTAGAATTTAGTATGCTGCAAACACTGTGATGGAGCTTTTCTAACTATTACAGCCAAACTTAATAAAGGAATTAGGCCTCCAAATTTCAGCACATTTCAATTTCAAAGCAGAAAAATGGTCAAGGTTGGTCCTTGACTCAGCATGAATAAAGAAAAACATTCAAGTTAAGAGAATAAGAGAGCACTTAAAAAGCTGTATCACTAGTTTCAAGTAGTTTCAAGCTCCTTTACTGGCTGCACATCTAATGCAAAACGTAGAAACTGAAGGTTTGTGGAAGGGTTTCATTCCAAAGAGCGTATTATTAAACACATCTTAGGGCTCCATCTGGACCTAAAAGGGGTACAGGGCAGGCATCCAAGGGAAAGAAGATAAACAAGCCAATGCAACGCCAATGTTTTGTGTGTAACCAAACCCATTTCCATTATCATATTAGCCCTATAAGATTTCCATCCTATTTATTTATGTTTGTTTATTATATCAATTTATACAGCCACCCATCTCACAAACAATTAAAAACAATACAAAAATGCCAAATTACAAAAGCTACAATTTAAGAATGATAATAATAAAAAAATTTAAAAACCCATACAAAGTCCATAGCTCAGGTGTTCTCATATCCATCAATAACACTCGATACAGCCACTGCACAGGCTCTCCCCGGCTTCTGGGTCCCCATGCCTGATGGGCCACATTTTCATAGCCTTACAAAAAAACCAACAGGGTCAGGGCCAATCTGATTTCCAGGGAATGTTGTTCCAAAGGAAAAGATCTCTTCCTGGGCCCTACCAGATGACACTCCCAGGCCAATGGGACTCAGAGCATGTCTCTCCTGCTGGACCTGCTGGAACAGGTAGATGCAGTTGCAGTCCCTGAAGGGGTTTATAGGTTATCACCAGTACCCTGAATTGAACCTGCAAGCAAACTGACAACCAATGCAACCCACGGGCCAAAAGTGCAACATAAGGTGATTGAGGGATGTACATAACTGCCTGTGCAGCCTCATTTTGCACCAGCTGAAGCTTCCAATACTCTTTAAAGGCAGCCTCATGTACAGCACATTGCACTAATCCATACAAGAGGCGGTCAAGGCATGAGTAACCACAAGCAGGGCCTCCTGGTCCAGGAATGGGTACAACTGGTATACAATACATAATTGTGCAAAAGCCCTCTGGGCCATGGCTGCCACCTGTTCCTCAAACAGGAGCCGTGAAGGAGCCCCCAAATTGCGCACAAGTTCTGTCTGGGTTGGTGCAATCCTATCCAGAACAAGAGACGGAAAGTCCCCAGAACCAGAGAGCCCCAACACCCAAAGCCATTCAGTCTTGCTTGGGTTGAACTGAAGCCAGTTGTTTCCCATCCAATCCCCCCCCCCACCAGTTTCCAGACACTGAGAGAGGGTCTTCAGAGCATCACTTAATTGGCCAAGGGTGGAGATGTAAAGCTGAGTATCATTAGCATACTGATGGTACCTCAGCCTATGCCGTTGGATAACGATAATTCCTCACTGCTTTCAACTTTAAAATAAAAACCTGATTAAATAAATTATGAAACCCTTATATTTAGCTCCTGCCTTTTCTCCAAGGAGCAAAATATAGCTTGCATGATTTCCCTCCATTCTATCCCAGCAACTTTGTAAAACAAGTTAGACTAAGACAATATACCTTAGCCTGTATGGCCCAGTTTACACACTTACCATGTCCTCTCTAGTGTTCTCCAAGCCTCAAAATCTTAATCTCTTGGTCCATTTATTGCCTAAAATAGGCATGGGGAACCTATGGACCTCCAGATGTTATTGGACTACATTTTCTAATCAGCATGGCCAATGGGGTAGGAATTAGGAACATCTGGGGGATTATAGATTCTTCATACTCAACAATGTATTTTTCTAAATCTGCTACCAATACAGTTAGAAGTAATTCCAAATACAGCTGGGAATGTGAGCACACTTTCAAGGGCAGGAGTAAAGACCAATTTAACAGAATTGAAACAAAGATATTTAAAGTGCTGCTATCAGACCTTGGAAATTAAACAGATACACAGGAAAAGAGGAAAAGAGAATGGAAAGAGACTAGAAGGGCAGGTCCTGCTCTTACAGGTCCATCTCAGTGTCTGAAGCTTGATCCTGTGCCCAGGGCCTCTAGAAAAAGTGGTCATACTTTACTTTTTTTCCTCACAAACTTCATAAAGTACACCTAGTTCCTGAAAATGTTCTGGTAAAATAATTATTTTATGATCAGTACACCCCTTGTGAGTAGCACAATGATTGTTACTGGCAAAGAGCCATTTTCAAATTCATCCAACAATATTAGCTCATTTAGAAAAGGAGATAAGTTTCAATATTAGATCTATTGCACTATTTTGCATTAGTATCATTGTTGCTTAAGATATTAACAATGTCCAGAACAATATCCAGAACAACATCCAGAAATACTTGAAGCAAATACTGAAAGGAAGTTCACAAAATTACTCATTGGAACATCTACAGTATATAGTGAAAATGAGTAATTTTGTGAACTCTCTTTCAGTATTTGCTTCAAGTATTAGTATGCTGTTCTGGATATTGCCCAAAGAACTTTTACAGTGGAACAATATTCCTTGATCTCTATGGGGCTCACTTCCAGGTCATGGTACCAATGTCCTTTTCAAAGAATAATCAGCTTTCCAAATCAGTAAAGTTATAAACTTATGATTCAGGTAGAAATCCATATTTTGCAAGCAAAGGCAGAAATTACTACGTATAAAAAGACAAATTTGCAGAGCAAGAGCAGAGCTCACCAAATACTGTACTGGTTTTTCTTAACCCCTCCATTTAAGTAGCTTGCAAACATGTTTGCCACAATTCAAGAAATACTATTATTAGCAACCGTCTCTATATGCTAAAACTATATTCAAAAACTTTTCAGATTAACCAAAAAATGTATTCTTAATAAGGATGAAGCTATTATCTGGACTACTTCTAGGTTTCCAGTTTGCAAACAATATATATTTTGAAACACTAATTCTAATATAAAGCGCTGCTATGCTACTGACATCCCAATGTGTAAGCCACAGTACAACTGAATATTTTCCCCAGAACAAAAGCAGAGCATTATCTGGAATTCCTGGTTCAAATTTGTCTTCTGAAATCAACCAGGTTGATGACCTTGGGCTGGCCTCAGATTCCCCACAGTTACAACTCCAGTAACAGAACTGGACCACATGAGCTAACTTATAAAGACTACTGATTCTATAGAAAATGTTTTAAGCACTTTAGTGTCAGGCTTACTGACAAGACCTTAGCAGAATTTCCTGGGCTTGTTTAAAACTAAAGAAATTTTTAATACTAAAAAATTCAGGAGCTTTGGCCACCCTTGATCAGTCAACCAACTACATAACATATATAAATAAACTAGAATAAGGACAATATATCCAACATGAAGTCAGTCTGTTCTCTGATTACATGGAAAAGCTTAAGTGGTAAGTTTAATTTTAGCACAAAGAAGGCAAAGTTAGATGAATTAGAACTCAGGAGTTCTTTCCTCATAGTCCTGTGCTCTGACCGCCATCCCACATCTCTAGTGTCTAATCTTTCCATTTCCTCCTGTTAGCCTTCCATCTGCACAACAGTAATTTCCTGGCTGATGTAAAAGTTAAGTGAGTTCCAGTTTTGACTGTTCCAAATAAAATTACTTGCTGCTTTTCTGGCCTAAAATCAATCTGCCTATGAGATAGAAAAAGGAGACAAGAATAATGCTCGTATACATACAATTCCCAAGTAAGCTGAAGAAGAAATAAAGCAGCACTTCTGTCAAACAGTAACAACCTTGTTGAAATTGGGGGTCAAATTATGACCAAAATATGATCCACAGTAATACTGAATTAGATCAAGTTTGTTTCTGAAGTCTGCATAGCCTGACGGGCAAGAGGCAACCAAGGGAATTTTCCATTTTACTGAATGATGGTACAAAAATGGCCTGGCAACATTTTTTTCCTGCTGTGTCCCCGGCGTTTATCTTGTTGTCAGCCCATGAATGAGGAAAGCTTAAGATATTCTTAGCTGTCTAAACTAGTGTTTCTCCCTTTAGATGACAACATCTGATGCAGCCGCAAGGGGTGTAAAATCTAGGTCAGGTGATCAATAACAGATGGGATCAGACCAACACTTACAAGCCACTTGGGGTTGATGTGGGCAGTCCCTCCCCCCCACAAGTCCTTACTTTTGTCTGCAGTCATTCTACTATCATCTCCCTGAAAAGCTGGATATGTACAGCAGCACTGTGTTGGTGACTGTGCAATAGTGGTAGACTACTCAATCAGCTGTATCATAAAAGTTTAACTGTCTTGCCCATACCAGTTAGTGTAAGTCTGAAATACCAAGACAGTAGAATGGTGTAATGGGAAAACAATGTAACATGAAATAGCTTGCAGACTGCAATACTGAAATGACAGGACAGCCCCCTCCCCTTCTCAGTGTCTCCCAAGCAGGGCTGCTTTTGACTTAGCTGTCTTTGGAACTTTGGTGTTTTTTTTTTTTATTCTGCTTGATTATAATAGAATGGGATGTAGAAAGAGATGTACAGGAAGGAACCTATAGATGATGGACCAAATCCTACAGCCAAATTTGTTCCATTTGTGGTGACTGGTAGATGCTTTTCCTGCCAGCTAATGATGTGCAGTACAGGGAAAGCAGCACAGCCAGAGAAATCAGGTGATCACTTTACTGCATGTTCCACATGCATGAACAGGATAGCACTTGCCAGTGAGACAGAACAGAGGCAATATGGATGCGATAGGGATTAGCAATGGGGACATCCAATTTCTTGCCAGTACAGGTTTCTGCTCACTCAAAAAAGGATGAAGAGCATTAACTGACCAGTGGAAAAAAGCTCTAAAATTAGTCTCAGTCATCAGGCTAGATATGCACTTAATAAGGAGAAAAGCTAAGGGACACAAGAAGAAATTTCTGAAATTGCTACTGCCAAAATCCCTAGCAATACAGAAAATTGGCAAGAGGGCGGGCATATAAATTTAACAAATAAATAAAGTTGGAGTTTTCCCAGCTAGTAGCATTGGGGTCTGAACTGGCCAAGGAGTTCATGGCAGTTATGACAACCTTGGACCTGGTTATCAAGGGCATGACACGCATGGGAGGTCACACACTAGATCTGTTTTGTCTTGGGGCAGATGCAATGTGTTCTGAAAATGGGACACTGAACTCCACCCCTTGTCATGAACAGATCACTCTCTGATTGCTGTAGAGTTTTGCACAGTCCCCCTCTGCATTGAGGATAGACCTATTAGATCAGTCTGCTCAAGGCACCTGATAAATCCTGTGGGTTTTCAGAGGCTCTTGAGGAATTTCCTGAGGATATGGCAGGCAGTTTGGCTGAGACTCTGGTCACCTTCTGGAATAAAGGTAGGTCTGGAATACTAGACAGGATTGTGCCAGAGTGGCCTCTCTGATCCACTGTATCTCCCTGGTTTATAGAGGAGTTCAATGAGATGAAGAGGCAGACCACACCAAATCACTAGAGTACTACTAGAGGAAATGCTGCCTTGAGTATTACCAGAGCATATAAGCTCACATTTGAGACTTCACAATGATGATTTGAGTACCAAAAAGGAGATATTTTGCTGACCTTATTGAATCTGCTAAATGTCATGCAGGGGCCCTTTTTAAGACAATCTGTTCTCTTCTAGAGAAAGATGTTTGCCAAGACTATCTGAAGGTCCACTATGAAAAATTTTCACAACATTTGGCAGACAAAACCACTCAAAGTTGAGGTGAGCTAGACTCCAGCTGGACCAAACTAACAGAGATGACTGGAGCCTGATCTTGTGAAGTTATCTGAAATATTTTGAGCTTGTGAGTCTCAAGGAACCAGATAGAGCGCTCTGCAGTGTCAGTTACATCATTTCCCAGTTGGGTTCCTGCCTCAATGGGTGGTTAAGATATCATGGTTACTTAAGATCTTCTGGAGGTGGCAGGATGTTGGATTCCAGCAATAATCAATGCTTTGTTGAGTGTGGATATGTTTTCGTTACCACTGAAGGACACTGTGATGCACTTCCTGCTCAAGAAGTCATCACCTAATGCAACTAATTTGGATATTAGATCTATTTACAAGCTTTCTTTATTAGCAAATGTTGTGGAGATAGTGATGGTACTGCAGCTACAGAGATCCCTAGAAAAAGTGAATTATTGGATTCCTGAAAGCCAGGTTTTAGACCAGGATATGGAAATTGCACTAGTTATGCTTGCAGATGACCTGTGGAAAGATGGTGATTGGAGGAATTCAACCCTCTTGGTCCTCCTTGATCTCTCAGCAGCTTTTGATACATGAACCATGGTATCTTTAAAGACCATATTTCAGGGACTGGAGTGGGGGCATTGACTTGTAGTGGTTCTTCTTCTTGAATGGGTGGTTCCACTCAATGATGATTCGAGAGGACAAATCTGCCCCAAAACCTCTTCTTTGAGGAATGCCTCTGGGATTCTTTCTCTCCTCTTCCTTTTAACATCTGCATGGGAGAAGTCATCTGCTGGCCTGTGATTCAATATCATCAAAATGCTAATAATACACAGGTGTACATTTCACCCCGGGCCAAAAAGGTGATGTAGTGGATGTTCTAACCCAGTGCCTGAAGGCTGTCAGGATTGGGATGGAAAGGAACAGGCTTCAACTGAATCCCTCTAAGACAGACTGGCTTTGCATTTGTGGCCTAAATGATTCAAGGGAAATTTCACACAGTATTTGATTCCTCAACTCAGAGATATTCAACAATTTGGGGGTTCTCCTTGACTCGTAGCTCTTGCTTGAAGACCAGTTTGCAACTGTTGCTAGGAGGGCTTTTGCACAGTTCACCTTCTGTACCAATTGCAGCCATTCCAGGTCGGGGGGAATGGGGGCAGGGGGGACATTGTTCATAGTCATTCATGCCCCAAACACTTTTTGTTTGGACTACTACAGCACACTGCATATGGGGCTGTTCTTGAAGAGCATTTGGAATCTACAGCTGATACAGAATACAGCAGCCAAGCAGTGATAGGTGTGTCCTGATACATTTGGGTGAACCCCCCACTGTTTGCCAATTGGCTTAAATGTGCAGTTCAAGGTGCTGGTTGTCATCCTTAAGGCCTTATATAGCTCCAGACCTAGTTATCTGAGGGACCATCTTCTCCTGTATTCATCCACCCATGTAGCAAGATCAAATAGGGTCAGTCTCTTCCAGGAGGATGGTGTGCTATAATTGAACGTAAGGTTCATGGACATGTGACATGTGACATTTGTATTTTTCTTTTTTCTTTTAACTTTGTCATTTTTTAACGTGTACTTGGCATTTTGGATTCTTCTTTTGTGTTACACTGACACCATTAGCTGCCCTGAGCCTTTCTGGGAATAGTCAAAGTTAAAGCAACAAATATTCAGTTTCCCTCAATTCAGTAAGGATAAGGTGAAGAAGATTATAGCCTACCCTCCTTTTCACTAATAGTGTTATATAATATTTTAGATAAATCTGTAATATAATAAGAACTTCAAGCTAACTGTTTGTGAACAACAAGGAAGCATACATTTCAGGAATGCTTTAAATACAGATATTTAAATTGCAAATTATATTTATATTGCAAATATGTAATATACTAAAGAAATATAGACAGCCTTTCAAATAATCCAAAAACTCCTGTTTCATTAGACAGTGTGGCATATAGGAATAGTTATTGATTCAGATAGAGTTATTTTGGTTGCCTGCTCATTTCCAAGTCAAATAGACAAGTAGAATGTCTAATCAATCTGGAACTTGAATATTTAAAAGAACTCATTTCTCTATACCAGCAGGCCAGTTTCCTTAGATCTGGGCAGTATAGAAAAGTATTCTATTGTTCTACATTTGGTGAAAAACATTAAATGATGATGTGAGAAAGACATTCTCTGAAGAGAAGATAGTAATATGGAATGTTCTCCCTCAAGAAAGGCTTTAAGTGCCAATTTCACTTTTTAAGACCCATTTGTCCCACTAGATATTTGTAAATAAAGTAGCCATTGCATATTGTACAATGTGTCTGTATGTTTGTTTTGGTTTACTTTGTTTTTTTCCCCATATCTGCAATTAATTTGTCTTACTGATTGCTATTTTATATTGTTACCTTGCTAGGATAATTTATTATGAACGGCAGATTTCAAATTGTAGCAAACAGATATATAAATCAAATATTTTAAATATATAAATACAATGTGGTACAAAATTGCTGTACAACTTTGTTGCTGTACAAGTGACTTTCATTTAGTTTAAAAAGTCTAATAACTGGAGCTAATATAGCTGTAATAGATTATACAAACAAGCAGTTAAAATATATTTATCTAAAATTGTCTCTTGTTTATAAAACTTAAGTCTATGAACTGCTTTTACCAGAATTTGTCTGCTTTTTTCCCGAAATAGTAGCTACACAATCCATGTAGCTTTCTTTACCTGGCCAATGTATTCTTATGAAATCTGAATGGGGATTCAAATAAGCTTTTTAACCTACATATTGTTTCCTGACTTTCAACCATTCTAAGACTAGTCTTTTTCTAATAATTTTGAATGTTTTTGTCTATGATAGAATACCATTTCAAATATTAAATCAAATTCAGTTTTCCTCCCTACATAACTACTCCTCTTCAGAATGGCATGATCACTAGTACTACATTTGAACATGCATGTTATAAGAAATTCCAAGCTGAATGGGTAAAGAATAATACTTAACCTGCTTGATTTAACTTTAGGATTGTAAGTTATTATTTAAGTTTCCTTTACTTCTTACAGGCACTAGAAGTATAACTTAGAGATGTATTAAGATACTTATGCAATATAACCTAAACAAAAGATTCAACCAATTTGAACACTGCTGTATGTTGAGTACACAATTTGTCACATTCACTTTGTTTTCTTGAGTTAATCATAAGGAGAAAACTAGGAGGCAAATATGTGATATCCAGAAGCTGCCACTAACCGGAGAAAGAGGGAAGTGACAGATTTCTTCCCAATTAAAGGCTGAAAATCATCATGCTTTCTTTTCCAGTGGAATTTTTATTTCCTTTACTGGCAGAAAAAGAGAAGTTCTTGATTTCCATTTTAATTCCAGAAAGAACACTGTAATTTTAGCAGCAAAAATCCAGCAATTCTACTGTTCTTCATTAGGATATGCTCTTCTTTTTGTGAGAGGTTGAAAATGGTTTAAGTATATGTATGGGAGATGTGGATGTGTGAGCATGTAAATATGTGTATCTCCCAAAAGCTTTGTGCAAAACTCAGGCTTAAATTTTTCCAACCAGTAACTCTTTTTGAGTGGACTGTTATTATACATGCAGTTTCAGAAGTGAACCAAGAAGTATCTGGTTCCTAACACATTAACATATTTTATTAAAGTCTATGCAAGTCTTAATTCTTAATTCTTTCTCAATTTCTTTATAAGAAAGTTTGTTGTTGCTGATTTTACCCAGTGAAGAAGAGTGATAACATAAGTACTTCTGCTACCACATGTCCATTTTCTTCAATGAATGCCATTGGCTAGAACTGTTAAAATGCTTGGTTTCCAGCATTCCAACTAAAAATTTCCAAGAAAATAATATGCTTTGTTCAAACTTATGTTTAAAAATCATTCCTGCATCTTGACCTATGCTGTTCTCTCAGAATTGCAAAAATACTGCATTGATAGAAACTGCCACAAGCCTCTGCTCCTGAATGCCAGTGTGGCAACTTGTATTCCCTGGTCTGCAAGCCACAGCCATCTAAATTTATCATGTCTGCCTGCTGCGTTCCCATAAATGATAGGCAATCCAGTCTATTTCTAGAACCAATAAGTTGATTGTTCTCATCTTATTTTTTATTGTTTCTCCATAATTTACAAGTCTCCCACTGCACCTGATTCTTCTGGTCAATGACTGGACTGTGGTAACTGGGGCCAAGCAATTAAGTAGTTGCTACCAATTGTCTTCAACTTCCACTTCATTTACTGTATCACAGCCTTTGCAAGCTTGATTACTGCTCAAGCTGGCCAGGACTGACAGGACTCAAAGTCAAACAAATTATAACGTCACTACCTTTCTCTCTTGAATAACATTATTGTCATTTCACTCTTTTTTCTCTTAGTAGTATGTAGTCTCTTCTGATTTAAGCATTATGAATTTTCTTCAAATCTTCCTATTTCATAAGAATCCTTTCATAAGAGCCCTTGTGTGTTTTGTCTTTCTTCCCAGGTTCCTTACTCAGTTGTCTACTTCTTTTAGTTCCCTATCCCATGCTTGCCTACCCCAGTTTTTAGGTGTTTTATATGCTTAATTTTAGTCCCAGCCAAATAAACAACTAATAAAAACAGTTTAGTTCCATGAGCAACTGAATATTCCACACCATCAACCAGAGGTAGAGGATTTATCACTACAAATGCAATGCAATATAGATAATCAGCAATACCTATGAATAATTTAGTCTCTGTTGAGAAAGTTTTCAATAAATTTCTCAGTCTTATAATTAACCATTTGGTTCTGCTTTAAATTGTCAAACTATGTTTAAAAAACAACATATTTCCTTTTATTATATTTCTGTGCTACATCATCAATAAAAAAATCATTGTAAATTTAGTTTACATTTTAAAAAGGTAATTCAAATTATACTGGGAAGGCAGAATAAAAATATTTCAAATTGCAGAGAATTTACAGTATTTATATTGTTTTATATATTGTATTTATATATAAGAAGCAAATAAATACAGTTTATTCAAATAAAAAATCATGGATAAACTCAGGAATTATATAATATGCAATCATTCTCTGTCTTTTGTACTTTAACAATGACTTTCACACAGTCAGTACCACAACTACTCTTGCTATCATCATTTTAACTGCACCACAAAGAAATTTTCAACAGGTTCTCCTCACCAATCTTAAGCTGAACTCATGGAAAAATAAAGAACAAGTCTTTAATGACAGGAATAAAACACAACTTTTCTTAATTTTGTTTACTGCTCATTCCTTCCTTTTTAATATTATGGATTTTAGTTATTCTTGAATCCAAATATAGAAAACAAACTTAATAAATTATCTCAATAATGATGTACAATATTATGTTTAGATATTATATTTCATAGTGAAAGAATATTTTCCTTTCTTTTTCCATATTACTAGCTACTGAATCAAACTGAATTATCTATGCTTCCTTTACAAAGTGATTTTACATAAGTTCTCTCTTTCTAAAACAGATATACAAAACGAGCTACTTATTCCCACCAGGCTTTAATTCCATCATCTTTTTTCTTAACTAAATAGGAAAATGTTTCCAACACATTAAGACTAACCCTTTTTATTCCTGAATGAATTTTCTTTTGGAAAAAGTAGGATGACAAAATTCTTCCAGGAATACAACTGATTTTATTCAAATTAAAACCACAGCTGTGCTGAACTACTTTTTTAAAAACATAAGCAATATATGTTAAGATCTCTACTTGAGTACATTTATTTGGGTTACTTATCAATTCAATTGTTTCCATGTAAAGCATATAGACATTAAGAATGTGCACCAGCTTAATGGAAAAATGTATTGTGTTCACAAGCATGAGTGCCTTTTATTGCCAAAACCACCTGTTTGTTGCTAACATATGAGTCACAGATTTCTTGGCCATGGAGACATTTCTTTAAATTTAAGTATTTATAACAATCTCCAAGTGACCCATAAAATAGCTTATTAAAAAATTTCAGTGCTTGTGTGCATGTATGTGTGTGTGTTTAAAATGTACAAGTAGGAATCAAGGGACAGAAACTAAAAGAAAAACTCACTTCAGAGCAGCAACCCCTTTGTTTCGTAGTTGAAAATGTGAAAATTGTTAAAAATTGTTTCACAGTAGAAAACTGTGAAAACTGAAATTAGAATACATTGAGAGAGCATCAGTTTACAGATATTTAAATAACACTTCTCTGTAAGAATCAAAATGATTCTTTACTATACAATACCATTGGATACAGAGAGAAAATAGAACCGGTAATAATAAGGAAATAAACTATAATGTAGCTGCATACTAATGCAAAAATAAATAGGATAGGCAAGACTAGAAAAATAAGAAGCTCAATTTTCATGGATTCAGCAGCAATGTAATAGTACCTTCGAGTTCATAAAGACAAGAACTGCAAAATAATACAATAGGATTCAACGGCCCATTTCAGTAAGGTTAGTGACAGGTCCCTATCAGTTATCTCTGGTAAAAAGACAGTCCAGTGATATGAATATATTCTCCATCCCAAAGCTCTATCTGAATGCTAAACTGTAAAAATCAAGATGATCAATGCCATCTGAGACTACCTGGAGCTCCTGTTTAATGCCTTCAATTTAAAATACTGCAATAGTAGTTTCAAGGTGCAGCAACAAGAAAATTAAGTTTTAAGAAGGTAAAGGAGCAGATTACAAAATATAATCTAAGTACAAAGCTCTTTTAGTGAAAGATAAATGCAGTAAATAAATAAATTTCTGTTTGTTTGTGTTTAGAAAAAGGTAAGTAACTGGTACAAAACTATACAGTGGTACCTCTAGTTACGAACGCCCCTACTTACGAATTTTTCGAGATACGACCAGCTCCGGCCCCAAAAATTTACCTCGACTTGCGAACTCACCTCGACTTACAAACCGGATCCGCGGCCATATTCTGCCCATTCCACGTGGTCCATGGCCATTTTTCCGCCCGTGCCACGTGGTCTGCAGCCATTTTTCCGCCCATTCCATGTGATCTGCGGCCGTTTTTCCGCCCCTGATGCGTGGTCCGCGGACGCCGGAACGGATTAACAGTAATTACATTGAACCTTATGGGAAAATTTCCCTCGTGTTGCGACCAATTCGAGTTGCAACCAGAGTCACGGAACGGATTAAATTCGTAACTCGAGGTTCCACTGTATATCTGTTTCTGAAATTTTCAAAATATATATATATATATACTGTATATAGCTATAAGGTACAGTCTCCTTCAAATTGAGGTTGATTTCTGAAGACTTAATGGTAACATCCATGTAGCTTTCTTGGTAATGTTATGGTTTGCCATTGCCTTCTTCTGGATGTTTTTATTTCCTAGTGTAGCATAAAATTATTTATTAATATTCTAAGTACTTTTACAACTGAATTTCATTTTCTTTCAGATTGAAAAAGCTAATTGAACAAGATGCAGTTTATCAAGCAAAAAGAGAAAAGGAAAACTGCAAGAAAATAAACAAACTGAAGGAGGAGCTAACAAAACTCAAATCATTCACTTTAATGGTAGTGGATGAACAACAACGATTAACGGAAGAGCTGAGCCAGCAAACTCAACAAATCCAGAATTTAACCACCACTGCAGAACAAGCACATGAAAAACTCTCCATTGCAGAATCAAAAGCCCAAGAACAGGAGCAGAAAGCTCTCAGGTTGGAAGAAGAACTTCAAGCACAAATTAGAAAGATATCTCAAGAACAGGAAGCTACAATGGCCAAATTAACCAATGAAGAGAGCCAAAATCGTCAGCTCCGCTTAAAATTAACAGTTCTTAGTCGACAGATTGATGAACTTGAAGAAACTAACAAGTCCTTAAGAAAGGCAGAAGAAGAACTGCAAGATCTAAGAGAGAAAATCAACAGAGGGGAATGTGGAAACTCTACCCTTATGTCTGAAGTGGAGGTGCTCCGGAAAAGAGTCCTAGAGATGGAAGGAAAAGATGAGGAACTCATAAAACTGGAAGAGCAATGCCGAGAACTTCATAAGAGGCTAGAAAAAGAAGTCACACAAAGTAAAAATTTTAAAGTAGAAGTTGATAAACTCAACAAGAGAATTATGGAGCTTGATAAACTGGAGGATGCTTTCAGCAAGAGCAAGCAGGAATGCTGCTCTTTAAAATGTAACCTAGAAAAAGAAAAAATGTTAACAAAGCAGCTATCACAGGAACTCGATGGCCTAAAAGTTCGCATAGGAGAGCTTGAAACCACTGAGAATAAATTAGAAAAAACAGAGTTCACGCTTAAGGAAGATTTGTCTAAACTGAAATCATTAACTGTAATGCTTGTAGATGAGAGGAAAACAATGAATGAAAAAATAAAGCAAACAGAAGAAAAGGTACAGACTGCAAATTTACAGCTTCAGTTGGAACAAAAAAAAGTTATGTCAGTCACAGAAAAATTGATTGAAGAGAGTAAGAAAGCATTAAAATTTAAAAATGATGCTGAGGAAAAAATGTCCAACCTCACAAGGGAGAGAGATGAATTGAAAAACAAACTGAAAACAGAGGAGGAGAAAGGAAATGATCTCTCATCTAAGATGAATCTGCTAAGAAAAAAGCTTCAGTCCTTGGAAGCCATAGAAAAAGAATTTCTTAAAAATAAACTTAAGGAGACAACAAAACCTAACCCAACTTTCCAGCAAGAAAACAACAAGATTAAAGAACTAGTCCAGGAAATTGAGAAGCTGAAACATAAACTTAAAGAAATGAAGGCCATAGAAGATGATCTCATGAAAACTGAAGATGAATTTGAATCTTTAGAACGCAGATATGTTAATGAACAAGACAAAGCCAGATTTTTATCAGAGGAACTTGAGATAGTAAAGAGAGAACTGGCACGGTATAAGTTAGCAGAAAAGACAGAATGCAACCACGAGCAGAGATTATTCAGAAAACTCAAGGAAGAAACAGCCAAGTCAGGTCATCTTTCAAGGGAAGTAGATGCACTGAAAGAGAAAATCCATGAATATATGGCAACAGAAGATTTAATATGTCATTTAAGAGAAGACCACAGAATCTTGCAAAAGAAACTTACTCACCAAGAAAATAAAAACAAAGAATTAGGCAGAGAAATGGAAACCCTTAACAAAGAACTGGAGAGGTACAGACATTTCAGTAAAAGCCTCAGACCAAGTCTCAATGGAAGGAGAATTTCTGACTTACAAGTTGCCTCCAAGGAAGTCCAAACAGAACCAGTTGACAATGAACCACCTGATTACAAGAGTCTAGTTCCTTTGGAAAGGGCTGTCATAAATGGACATTTATATGAAGAAAGTGATGATGATGATGATGGTGATGATGATGATGATGATGATGAACCAATGGTTTCCTTCAAGTGCAATTCTTCTGTTGCAAATGTAGTAAATAACAGCAAACTTTGGATCCCCTGGATGAAGTCCAAAGAAAGCCACATTCAAAATGGAAGAATTTATGCCAAGCAGAACGGGAATTGTATTCAGCCTGGAAATTTAGTTTTAAGCCACACACCAGGCCAGCCTCTTCATATAAAGGTTACTCCAGATCATGAGCAAAACACAGCCATGCTTGAAATAACAAGCCCAACTTCAGAGAGTTCTCACTCCTTTACTAGTACAGCTGTAATACCCAATTGTGGCACTTCAAAGCAAAGGATAACTATAATTCAAAATGAATCATTAACTCCTATAAAATCTAAAGTACCTGATGGCTACTCAAGTCAAGAGCAAGCCATTGCACCTCTTACCGTGACCACTTTTGCTAGATCTCAAGCACCTGAATTATGTGGTTCTGTAATATCTGAAAGAACAATGTCTCCTTTGGCTTTGACAACTGCAAGTTCCCCTGAGCGGTTACTTTCACCAGAGCCCCTGGAAGTGGCTGACAAGCATACTGTTTTTAAAGTATCCCCTGAAAGGCAATCATCTTGGCAGTTTCAAAGATCTAACAGTTCTAGCTCTAGTGTAATAACTACTGAGGATAATAAAATACATATTCATTTAGGAAATCCTTATGCACAAGGTATTCCTAATTCTGTAAAAAACAGTAACCCTTGCATTCCCATGCAGGATAACAGAACTCCTAATGGAACACCAAGTAAATCTATCAACAAAATCACCAGCAGCATCACTATTACACCAACAGCAACTACTCTCCCCCGACAGTCACAAATTACAGTAAGTAGTGTCTACCACTGACTTTTCCTCGTTCTGCTGACATACATATCACTATCGCAAATGTATGCTTTCCTTCCCAGGAAGACTATTTTTGGGACAATCTTAATGAGAATTTGGGGCAAGTTCTTTGCATGTGTCAATAAGAGCATACAAAACTAACTTGCTGGTTTGTCTCTTTAATCACATGAATTGTGCACTTATTGTATTATCTGTTCAATTAAGTATATTTTCTGTTAGATACTTAGACTTGCACCTGTATAAATGCAACTTTATGTATTTATATTTTTAATATTGACATTATTTTAGCCTGCAATTATTTCACTGAAACATTTTAACATTATAAAACAGTAAATATTTTTTTAACCACTGCCTGCAGAAATCATTTTATTTCTATTTGTGTGTGTGTGTGTGTGTGTGTGTGTGTGTGTGTGAACTACTCCATGTAAACCATGCATATTTATTTTTAGTCTTTACTCCATCTGGTTAATCTTTTAACCAGATCTTAATCCTCAGTCAGTTTGTTAATTTTTTAGTTGGCTGGATTTGCTGTGGGTTTACAAATAAATACTTTCATATTGAGCATTATATAAAATTGCATGTATTTTAAATGATGATGCATGAAATTAAATGAGACTCCAGAACAGTGTACTAGTTAAGAGAACAACCTAAGAGCCAGATGGTTGCTAAGGTGTAATTTGAACAAGCAGTTAATCATCTGGTTTAAGCAATCTTTCCCAGCCCAGTGCCTGTAGTCAAGTAAAGGCTACAATCCCCAGAATTTACCAGACAGCATACCCAATATTGGCCTGAAATGACTAGAAGGCAACAGCAGTTCCAACAATTATGGAAGACTGGGGTAGAATAAAATATTGTAAGTCTCTTAGTGATTTTTTTTTAAAAAAACAGCTTCAGTACAGGCTGTTTTAAAATTTTTATACATGAAGTGCTTTCAAAAACTGGGGCAGCGAAACCTCATCAAAACAAAATTAGCAAAATACTTTTGAAAGATCAATGTTTCTCCTGCTTATTTTTCCTTAAACATGAATTAAGAAAATGGTACCTAACTTGTTTGAAGCCAGTAATTTCTTTCATCCCTATATTTCTAGGAATATAGGAAACTATCTCAGAAGTGATTATTTATTCATCTAGCCCAGCCTTTCCCAATCTAATGTTCTCCAGATGTGTTGGAAATCAACTCCCATCTTCCCTGCTATCATGGCTATCACCCCTGCTGGATGGGAAGTCAAGGAGATGAAATCAGCAACTTGGGGGAGACTGCTCTCTAAAGTCTCAGGCAAAGAACCATCCAATCATATTGTATTTGATTCTTTTAACTGGAGATGCTAGGGACTGTGCTTCTGCCTGTGAAGTATGAATTCTGCTGCAGAGCTCTGGTCCCATATTCATTTTTGCCAGCAACCCTAATTCTCAACAATATAAAATGACTCTCAAGGCCGTAGACAAATAAGATGACAATTCTAAAAACTAAAATAATGGTATTTTGCCATCTTTATAAAAGAATCCACAAGAATTTTGAAAAGCAAGCATTCTCAGTAAATACAGGATGCACTCTGCCCTATCAGAATACAGAATGTCCTATCCAAATGAAGTTTCAGTGACTAAAAATGGCTAACGATGGTTATATATAGGATCACAAGTAATAAGGCTATCAGTATGAGAGGTACTACTGCACTTGCATTCAGTTCTGGGATTCCCAGAAGCACACAGCCGGCTGCTGCAGAAACAAAACATTCACCAGATCTTGAATATGATCCAGCACAGCTCTTGTTTCTTAGTTTCTCTTTTGAAAAAAAAAAAATACCCCATCCAATATCTGACTAACTTGCTCAAATGAATACAGACAGCTCTAGAACACATAAGCCAAAACAGTTGAAACTGAAAGCTGTATGGACACATGCAGAAATGAGGGCATAAATATCACGGCTATCCTGTGCTTAAGCTCTGGTTCCAAAAAGATCCTCTGTGGAGTGCGAGCATACTTGTCCTCCACTCTTTAAAGCAGCTATATCTTTTCCCAGGATCATATGGGATTTAAATGACAGCCAGAGGACATATCATGCAACAATTAAAAGATGTGAACTTTTAAAAACAAACAATTAGAATATGTAGTTAGTTTTAATACAAGCAGACAAATAACCTAAGAACTATGTCTTAACTTAAGAGAAAAGAAGCAAATATTAGGGATATAATACAAATAATACTTCCCCGGCACTGCAGTTTGGGGAATAGATATTTCTTAAGATGTTACTAGGAGCTTCTCTTCTTTTGAAGCAGCAAGGGGGAAATCAGCTACAGCTGATTCTTCACAAGAATACTACACAAACATTAACAACACAATGATCAAACAACATAAAACAATTACAACTCTTTGTGGAAGTTGACCTGAAATGACATATTAAAATCTTCAATTTACTCATTTATTTATTTATAAATTGATTTATCAAATTAATTTGTATCACCACCCAATAGCAGAAAATAGTACAAATATAAATAGCTCTTGAGGCCCATAGCCTAGCTCCAACCACACAAATAGCACATAAAATGGGGTCACCTGGCATCCATGCCCAGGGGAATTTATACTAATTAAATTAGGACTAGTGACCAATAAATCAACTGAATGATATTGTTATTTAATGAAGAAAAGCCACAGGAGTGATGACAGGATTATTCTGCAAAGTTTGAAAGGTTGGACATCTATTTCTAAAACTTAACTTGGCTTAAGTCAGCCATGAACACTATATTTAATATTAACTCCATGTCTCCTTCAGTATTGCTAGAAATTGTTATACTCTAGCCTCTGAGTATATTGTAATTCACAAAGATTTACTCATGATCAGCTCTTATGTACAAGTTATTTACATACACACAAACACACACACACACACAGAGGATCACAGTTAAAAAGCATGTAAGATCTCTATTTCTACTCAAAATTCCAATTCTATACCAAATACCATGTAAAATGCTATCATAATATTAGTGTAATGGGCTGGCAACAGATGATGCCAATTACCTCTAAGGTTCTTCTACTTTTAACTTAAATACAGGGTTTCTCTCTAAATGCTTCAAATGGCAACCACATTAAACATCCTATAATATAAGATTTAGAAATCCTTGAGTCATCAGCTGCATCATAAAAGGCAATGGCAACATGTAAGAACAAAAAAATCAAGCATTTACTCATTCTCTAAAGATTCATCTAAAATGTATATATAATTGAAAACAGCAAAATCAAAGAAAATTTGGGTCATACTATAAACCATCAATACAAGTACTATTTTTCTGGATGAGTTGAAAGTTGGGTTTTTTTCCAACAGAGGCCAGCCAAATCCCATTGACATACACAATTAGGGCAAAGAAAAGAAACTGTTTGCAACTATACCCTATATTTGACAGTCCAGAGCTACAGTATTTGGGGCTTGCAAAAGAGGTTTTAGAAGTGGCAAGGAAAATGTAAGGGCACGTAGCGCTAGCTGACTGAACTTCCTTCCTCTGGCATACCACTTCCCAGGCTACAAATTATCTGCTCAGTAGGCCTTCGGCCAAGCTGGGCTCAATGAGTCAAAAGGATTATCATCAAAGGTCTGTTTTCACAAGCAGCATGTATTTCTAGTTACCATATTCATGTAGCCTGAGGGTATAGGGAAGAGAAAGAATCAGCTTTATTATTTTTTTTTCCATTTAAAATAATCCCTCCAGAACACTGAACACATCACTTACTTTTAAAAACTTTAAATATAAATACCGAATTTGTGTTTATCATTTTTCTGCTGTACAAGCTGGTTATATTCTAACAGTATATAAACAATCAACCTATTTAATAAGTGTGAAATTTGTTTTCTAAGTTTAAGTCTTCTTATGGATCAATATCTCAAGATAAGCCATTCTCCAAATAATTAGGCTCATATCTGGAAAATGTATCACAAGTAATTTTGCAGCTGAAATATTCTTAAGGGATTACAACATGCTTTTATCATACACAGTAAGGTTGATGTATGTCTCCCTTACATTATATATATATCTAATTGATATGACTCTCTTTCCCACCTTTACATTTCTTCCTTTTAAATGTATTCCTATTTCCTTTTAATGTTGTTATTTAGTATTTTTTATACTAGTATTTCCCATCAGAGGACTAATCAAACGTATAAATATTAGAGTTTGTATTTGGTCCTCTTTATATATAATACTCCACTGACATAAAATAGTTCCCAGGAATGAACAGCTATAGCAAATATTATAAACCCAGAATCTGGGACTTTGACGCATGACCAGAAAACTCATCAGGACACCTCTGTGATCTCTGGAATTGTAGAGAAGCAATCAGGAAGATGACTTTGAAAGAAATACTGTAGGCAAGAATCATTATATAAGCAAAGAAGGCTGAAACATTCCTTAAGGTCTGGGAAACAAGGTAGTATTTGGAAGAAGCTCAGGTAGGCCCCTTCCCAGTTCACTGGGATATAAGAAGGAGGAAAGGTAATGCACAGGCTTGCAAGATTCTGTTATTATAGCCGGTTTCAATAAAGTATAGTCTTCCTGTGGAGTCAATTTCCTGATATGGTCTACCCCAAAAGGCTGACAGGAATGATCAATTTCCAATTTCAAAAAGTTACACTATTCTTTAAGACAGAAGTGGGCAACCTATAACATCTACTGACTACTTTTATGGCTCCTGGCATTCTCCAAGATTGTGCTACTGATCCTCAGGAGCAAAATTACAATTTTCTGTGGTGCACTGCCTTTTAATGAAATAACAGCTAAGCTAGCTCTTCTAGCTTAACGTGGTCATTTTGCCTGAAACCACCATTACCCCAAATAGAACCCCCCCAATGCAGTGAACCTCACCAATCACCTCTACACCCCTGTGGCTTTATAGACAATATGAAGACAAAAAAAAAAAGGACAAAATAAAAGGCAAACCTGACTGCTATTCTCACCTAAGAGTAAGTTAATGGAAATTACTTTTAAGCAGCTATGAACAGGACTGCAAGGCATATAATATAACCAGTTACAGTAGTTGTTGGATATGCAGCACAATGCTATGCAGGTTTGGTCAAAAATCCCCTACACACAATACAGTTCCCTCTTCTGTGTATCGATCTGCAGAAGCATCCATGATAAATTACATCTTGCTTGAGACCCATCTATTTATACTACCTTATATTTAAAAGATATTAAAAGTCCTAGCCACAAGTTAACAAAAGCAAATCAATGGCTGAATGGACACTACTTAGTGTCCAATTGCAGCTGCTCTAGGAACTGATTACTTTCACAGAAAAGCCCATTTTATTGCACCAGTAATAAAATATACTGTACCAATAAAATATACTGTACCACACAGCAAGCACAGAAAGCTGTGTTATACCTGGTCAGATTATGTGTCCCTCTATACAGAATTGTTTGAAGTTCACATAGCACACTAAACCATGTCTTGTTTAAACCATACATTGGCTTTATGTAATGAATAAATCCAATTTATTACCTACTCTGACCCAAATCTTGTTTCGATAATCTGCAGAATTAAAAGTCAGTGGTTTCTAATGCATATACTTTGGACTGACAAAAACAGTTCTTAAAGTTTATAGCCAATTTGAATTTTGTACAGATGCTTAATTGGCTATAAACTTTATAAACTCCTTGGCTATAGTCCAAGGAGATTAGAAAGGATGAGATTAGGGGGGAAATGATAAAACTTAAAACCTATTCCCAGTTAGTTCCTAGATAAAATTAGACCTGGTATTTTTTAAAAAAGCAAATGTATTTGTCTAGGTCATTTATTTAGTTTTTCCAAACACTGAGCAGTTTTGTCTCAACATAACCTTTCTCTCTTCAATGGAGAACTGTTCTGAAGGCAAACCAACACCTGCCCAATGATAAGAAGCAGAATGACTAGAAGGAATAGTGGATGCTTCCCCTTTACATAGTTCATCTTTACCACTACACCACATAATAGTAGTATATTAGAACTTCCAAGCTTCAATCAATTTTATTAAAAGTCTCCGTTAAAAAAAAAAAAAAAGCCCAGTGCAGGCTGGGAGGTTGGACACTTTAGCAAAATCCAAGAGTCAGGCCAGACTGACTCTCAACCTCAGCAATTTTAAGGTGTGTGACTTCAACTCCCAAAATTCCCCAGCCAGCATGCTGGCTATGGAATTCTGGGAGTTGAAGTCCACACATCTTAGAGTTGCTAAGGTTGAGAAACAGTGGTCTGTAGCTTTCTTCATGAAGATGTCTTCTGCAGCTACAATTTGCCTGGGTACTTACCAGTCAAGTCCACACACCCTAAAGTTGCTGAGGTTGAGAAACACTGCTATAAACAGATTTGTTCTTTATCATAATACAACATCTAATTATTAAAACAATTCAGAAATTATTTAGGTCAGTTCCCCTACTTCCATAAGTGTATAATTTATAGCAAAATCCTTGCTACCCTACCTTAATAACCCTTATTACCTTACCCTATTAGTTATCCTTTGCTCCTTTTGCCAGTTGGTAAGTAGACAACTTACTACCAGTACAATAATTTGACTTTCTGGAATAGAAATCAAGCAACTGCAACCCATGCTGGCCAAATCTATAACATTATAGAGATTTATAATGAAATCCATTAAATGATATTTAACTTTCATTATTATATACATTTAATGAGGGAATATATATGTTTAAATATAATCAAATATAGGCACGCAAAGCTGCTTTATAGGCCTTCATCCCAAATAATAAATTACATAAAATATTTGTATTTAATTAAAATAAATTAATTTGGTTTCATCAAGCAAACCATAGCAAGGATACCTTATCGTCTGGGGACGCTCAAGGTCAATTTTCACATTGCCAACACCCCTCCAGCTGGTCATCAGCTTAAATATTGCCTGCAGGTTCAATTTTACTGCACATATACTATTTACATTTTATAGCCCTTAAGATTTAATGGGTATGGTTAGACGTGTGTAATTAGGATTTAAAGCAGTTTTTTCCAATTTCCTTTGTTTGCCAATGGCTTGACAGTAACTTAATGGGTGACTTGGAGTCATTCTTTCTCACCAGTAAGCCCTGAGTTCTGGATTCTGCTCCTTCCTGAAATCCTGTGATTAACAACACTATTAAAGAAGTGTTAAAGAAGACATTGAAAGGGGGTTTAAAATGTTTAAGCTTCCCAGAGTTTGGTTTTAAGATGGGCGACTATACAAATGTTATAAATATATAAATAAAATAAATGGGTTTTAATAGCTTTTAGTGTTGTATTACATATATATTTTAAAAACAGGCACAAGATCTGAGATATTTAGCAGTCCCAGCTGGTATTGGCCCTTACTAATAAAACTTCCAAGAGTTGCAATCCCAGCCCATTTAGGGGATGGCAAGGGCTGAATTAACATATTAAATATTTTATTTCCTGTTATAATTTCCTGCATGAATATTATGAACCGCAAATGCCATTAGGCAGCCCTTTCATTGCAAAAAATAATTGTGACCTTATGTAGCATCACACAAAACATGAACACATTATTGTCATTTCATGTTTCTTATATGAACTTTATTAGCAGTAATGCCATATTTTACTGCTGTTCTCCAATGATGTTCTATTTGATCAATATTTTTCTAGTTATGCATATCTTACATACATCTCAATGTTTATGCCTCGAATGTAAGAAAATTCAAATTCTACAAACTATTGAACTTTGCTGCCATCTAGAGATATGAAGCAGACTAAATCCTTCCAAAGGCTTGTATTTTTATTAGAACTGCGCAAAGCATTTGACAAAGCATTGTACTTCACATCCCACAACATTTATAGATCACCACAATCCCAAAGGGGTTGTTTTTTGGCCAGGAGACTATTTCTTTCCTGAACCAGGATAGCACTACAGTTGTGCTCTTACAGTACACTTATCCACAAATCCTAGATATTGTGATTACCCAACCCATGCGTTTAGCACATGGTTCGATGTATTGTGCCAATCCAAGGAATTAGGTTAATTAGAAAAAAACCATAAATAACCATATCTCTCTCATGCAAGTGAAGCCCATGACTGGGTTCAACACTAAGATGAACTGCTGCTTGCTTGCTTTTTGCTTAGCATGTTGTACAAATCTGGCAACTGGGTTATGTATACCATGATTTACAGTTTATGTGGATATGTGGATATGTGGATGCAGGCTATATAATCTAATATCTTCATTTTTAAAGATAAAAAATATTGGTATGTTTTAAAAGCACTGTTGCATACCAATGTGCATATTGCATAATAACTATGCATATTTGCATAATAACTATGCAAATACTGTATTTTTCTCCTTTATTTTTTTTATTATCATAGATTGCTGATGTTTTCCGTCAAGCAATTCCTGTTAGAATCCCTAAATCAAAATCCACGAGCACAACAGTGGTACCAGCAAGGACACCTTCTGGACAACAGAAGAAACCAACCTAAGATACTAAAGATGGGACATCAGACATCACCAAATCTATTCCCAATTTGCCATTCAAAATGTCAGGAAGACATAAAACTGCTGATGTGTGAGATAATTGTTATCTAACTGATAAGTAGTGCAGATGAAGAAAATGATTCTTCGCAACACCAGTGCAGGAATATAACAAAGACAATACATCAGCAAAAAAGATTAATGTTGACACTGGAATTACAAAACATTGGGACTTCCTTATAAACAGTAATCTACTATTCAGTATAATCTTGCCCCATTTTCCTAATGTGAACCAAATCCCACAACTTGTCCTATAGTACAGACTGGGGTGAAGGTTCCACTTAATTCACATGAAGCTACTGTGAATTCCCCGCATAGCTCTAACATTATATTCTTAATAAATCTCAAAACAACAGCAACCCCACTGGACCAAGGGTGATGAGGAGACCTTTAAAGAGGCAGCCACCATAGTACTCTGGTATTTTGTCCCAACATCCCAGGGGAATGGGGTGTATTGTATTCTTGATTACAATATGGGGGGAATGGGGGAAATTGTATTCTTGATTCACAAACTCAACCAACCTTAAAGAGACAAAGAGCTCTTTAAGGAACCAGGACAAGGAACTGGGGAGAAGAGAAACTATGAAAACCCTCCAGAAGGACAAGTGCATTTTTATCCTCAGCAGGAAAAAAAAAAAAAGCAGTGATATCACAATGTTGTAGGACAGTGTTTCTCAACCTTGGGAACTTTAAGATGGGTACACTTCAACTCCAAGAATTCCCCAGCCAGTCATTCTGAAGTCCACACCTCTTAAAGTTCCCAAGGCTGAGAAACACTGCTGTAGAACTACCACAGGATGATAAAATGTTACCAGTCCCACTTCATCCCCAACTGAAAACAAAAGAAAGAAATCCTACATACTCCATTCGCATATGAAGAAATGGATAACTGTCACCAAATGTGCATTTGATGTGTTTTTCAAAGTTGAGATGCTGTGAATTTTACTTACCATCATGCATTTTTATGTCAAAGTTTCTGACATATGGTAAATGAAAAACTATTTTTTTAAATTGGATATGGATTCTTTTAAAATCAGTACACATGTATGGACTGTAGAATAGGGCAAGAAATATTTTCATGGTATCTTATTATAAAATAAATTATTTTAGTATTTATACCTCAATATATGGATGGATGACTTTTTCATTAAATAACATTCCTAAAATGCTATTCAAAGAGAAGAAATATTTCTTTCAGATAATAGAATGAAAAGCATAGATGATAAAATTAAAAGCATAACTGTAAGAGACTCCTAAATTATTTGGGTTTGTACAAAAAGAAATCCTCTAAAGCAATTAATGACTAACATAAGAATGGCTTTCTAAGAATGAGTGTCTCTGGAGGAGGCAAAAGCAATTGAAATTAATTGCTTCTAGATACCAGTATACGTACAAAAGCTGACTAACAAAACATACAATACAAACTATGTGGTATAGATATTGGCTTGCTTGAATAAAATGATAGCAAGCCACAGCAAACTTGCTGTTGCATTCGTCTGTTGTTTCCGAAGAGTCAGTTTCTCCTCTCAATTGTTGCTAGTACAACAAACCTTATAAAACCACAAGTTTTAATTGTGATTTCAAACAGAAATCAGAATTGTGCATATTAAATTCTTCATAATCATAGGAGGACCATATCCATGTCCCAATATAAAATTTAACCTTAACAGACCATTCAAGACACAGCACACAGGAGTTGCATTGCATCTTTCAAAAATGTTTTAATTCCTCATGAAATGGGAACCATCCACATTATATATCAGTAGGGAGAAAAGAGTCGTGTTGTAGCAGGGATGAAGCAGAAGTTTCTGTTATCAATCTGCCACATACCTCCCTGGGATCTCCATCTTCACCTCCTTCCAGGGTGACTGGATACGGCTATCATCCAAATGTAAAATTTCCACCAGGGCAGGTAGATAGACTGCCACCAGCTGTTCTTGAATGGGGAGAACCCCCCCCACCTGAAATCTGGATGGGCCAAAGAAGAAATCCTACTTCTTTGGCATAAGCTTGTCAGTAAATGGCTCCAGTTTTCCCCCTTTAACCAGGTTTATTAAACCTAGGAACTTTTGAGCGTGTAGTGCTAAATTACAAACCTAGCACTGAAATAATCCAAGGAAAAGGGATGTTTATTTTAGTAAAGGCAACAAAGTAAGGATCTGAGAGAGAAGTTTAACTATCACAAGTTATATGAAGCTAGCAAAGAAAGAAACAGAAAATAGGAACAGGTATAAAATTACCCAAAGTTTAGCTAGCCAGCACTAAACAGAAAAAAAACCAAACCTCACCCAACTCATCTGTATTTTCTCTATTAATTTTATTTTACTACTTCCAGTTCTGCCATGGTTGGGGAGTTAGGCCTGAATATCTTGGCTCTTTTTTTAAGGTCAAGCTTTCTATGAGGCCTTCAACCAAGCTTAGTGACAATATGAATTTCTTCTCTTCCTGAATCCCACCCACCTCTCCTAGAAGACAGACGGTTTTTTTGTTGTTGTTTTTTTTACAATATTTAACAGTTCCCACAGCTAACCTGCAGGGCCCTTCCTTGCAGCTGCAGCATGCATTCCTCCACTTATTGGAGGAACTCCTCACAGAAAAGTATGCCTGCAGAAATTGTGGTGCCCCATGGACAAACCCTACTGTGCCTCAGTAATATAAGTAGTATGAGATGCTGCCCTTGCAAGTTTAATGCAGCACAAGTTAAAGGAAGTGATTAGTAGATTCCCCCAGTTTGGTTACTGTTCTTACCAAGTACCGCCTACTAGCAAGAAAAATCACCAGTCATACTCTTTACCATATGATGGGGTGAATTTGGTCTTGGTAACTGGAACTGCCCCTCACAGCCATTTTGGCTTAGGCTGCAAAGGACCAGACACATGGCTTCCACAGAGGATCTGCCCATGTGATGCCTCACCAGCACTTAGGAAAATGCTCTTCAGACATAATTTAGGCTTCTTACATACATGGTTTAGTGCTGTTTGAAAGAATGCTAATCCTGTGCTGCAGAAGCCACACATTTGGCCTCTTTTGAAGTCCAAGCCCAAATAGCCATAGAGAGCCTTACCTAGCAACCAAAATGGAAGGACCTACAGTAACCAAGAGGAGATAAACAGATCACATTGTAGTTTTTATCCGTGGTTAAAACTGTGTCCAGAAATAAGAGAAAAGACCACTTTAAAGCTGCAATAGCTAAATATAACTTAAACCAGGGGTCCTCAAACTTTTTAAACAGGGGGCCAGTTCACAGTCCCTCAGAATGTTGGGGGGCCGGACTATAGTTTGAAAAAAACATGAGGAGGGGAGGAGAGCCGCCGGACCCAGCACACCTGTCATGTAGAATAGTCTGGCTCTGCGATCTCCCTCCTCGTGCATCACCTGCAGCTCCAGACACAGCCCCTACACTTCCACTTCTGACAGACAGAAGCAGCGGCCAATCAGATGGGCAGGCCGGATAAATGACCCTGGTGGGCCGTATCCGGCCCGCGGGCCGTACTTTGAGAACCCCTGACTTAAACTATGGACTGGGGGGTGGGGGCTGTCAGGCAAATGCAACGTTATGAAGACATGTCATTTTAAAAGCTCAGTAATTGTGTATCTTTAAAGTGGGACAGCATAAGTCTTGCACAACAATTAATACCTCTCTCACAAACATGTGCAAATTGATGCAGGATTATGTAATATCAGATCATCACTTGTGTTACAAGTGGCATCAAGAAATGTCTATGATATTAAGCTATATGTAATCTAGTAACAGCAGCCAAAAGTACTATATATATTTCCATCCACAAGGCAGGCTTATGTCAGTATGAACCCTGCAAAAACAAAACAACCTTGAAACAGAAATGCAAACTTGAGAAGATGGCATCAAAGTAGTAGTATCATTTGGATAATAATTTCCAATGGTGCTGGAGCATCAGTTGAACAAGTTCAGAAACTAACTTTTTCAGTTCAGCAATACTGACATTAAAAAAATCTTAGCACAAATTTATAAAATTTAGACAAAGTTCATCATGCACTCATCCTCCCCCGAACTAGTTATTCTGAAAACCCTTACAAATGAGGGATGCTAAAGGGCAGCATTCAAATACCAAAGGCAAGACAATATGAAAAAAGGGAGGTTTAATTACAGTAGCATTTAAAAATTTGTGAACCCTTTTGAATTTTCAATATTTTTGCATAAATTTTATGTATTTATTTATATGAATTTATAAGCCACCCAACTCCAATGGACTAAAAATGACCTAAAACATGATCTGTTTTCCACACAAATCCTAAAACTAGATATGTAGCTTTGGCTCATTTTCCTCAATAAATAAATGAAAAAGTATAATGTTTTTGGGGGGACGCGGTGGCGCAGCGGCTTAATGACGCTGAAAGTTGCCGGCCAGAAATGGTCGACGCTTCAGCGGTTCGAGTCCAGCCTTCGCGCTAAACAGGGTGAGCTCCTGTTTCCTCCCCAGTTCCTGTCAACCCAACAGTTCGAAAACTTATGTGAGTAGATAAATGGGGACTCTCACTCCGGTGGGAGGAAAAATGCTGGCGGCGCCGTGCAAAAAGGAGTCGGGAGCAGCTGCCGGTAAGCGCGAAACCGCGCTCGCCTGAAAAAGGGCGCGAAGCAACGGAAACCCCGCCTCCTGCGCTCGCCAGCTGGGCTCTGCCCTAGGAAGGAGGCTCTGGCAAACCACTTCCGAAACAATTGCCTTGAAAACTGCAAAGGACTCATCCAAAGCAGTCACTGCAGGGTCAGTAATGACTGAGCGCAGACAAAAAAAAAAAAAAAAAAAAAATGTTTTTGACTCATTTGTTTAATTGGGTTCTCTTTGTCTAGTTTTAGGACTTGTGTGGAAATCAGATCACATTTCAGGTCATATTTATGCAGAAATATTGAAAATTCAAAAGGGATCACAAACTTTTAAGCTTCACTGTAGCTGCCCTTAAAAAAAACTAAACAGGGTGAGACCTAGTTAGTACTTGGATGGGAGACCATCAGGAAATCACAGGACTGTAATCTAGACTGGGACACTGAAAAAACATGACAGAAGGCAACAACTGCAAACCACTTACGTATTATTTCCAAGAAAACAACAAGGCCATGTTTGTGTAGTCATCAGGCGTTGAGGTGAAACAGAGGATGGAGAGCAGAAGTCCTATACCCTGATACACTGGAAAGCTTCAATGTATGCTTATAATATACACAAATAAGACATATACACATATACATATCCCAAAAGCACAAAGCAAGAACCAATAACCACAGCTTGGTCTCACCTTTCCTAATTGACCTCAAAACATCATAAGAATAAAAGAGTGTGTGTAAGAGGAAGTACACGTATCATACTAAGCTATTTGGTGGAAAGTTAGAATAAAACACAACTAATAAAAGAAAATGAATAACTAAATAGGGGCCACATTCTGCTAAACTGGGAGGTATTTCAATACATACAATTCCAGCCAATCCATCTGCAGAATGTAAACCAACATTTCTCCATGAACCTGTACAGTACAGCCTCCCAAGATTCACACCCTCTCTGCCCCCTTCCATTTCTTTCCTTTCCAACAACTGTTACTTTGCATCCTGCGCCCAATGAATCTGCTGCAGTTTCAGGATCCACGCGTATCTATTTTTAGTGGAACCACAGAAATGGCATCTGTTTACTGACATATCAGTTTTATAATATATTTTATGACTCAAATTCAAAAGTGGCACACTCAATTCTTCCCCCACCAGGAAGAAATTATCCCACCCTTCCACCTCTTGACTGAAAAATGGAAAACGTGTTTTGATCCAGGAGACTGTGCACCCATCCTTTCTATGTCGTTTCCAAATACCCAGAGTAATGCGAAGAGACTGCAGTAAATATGAGGCGATAGGACCGCAGTGAGGGGCTGGATACTTGCTTCTATGAAATTAGGCAGCATCCCCAAACTTCCACGCCTCCCCCGAAGCCCGGTACCTGAACTAAGGTGGCTCTCTTCACGTGTCTCCCACCAAGGCTCGTCCAACGTGTCTCCCATGCTGTGAATCTATTCACTGCAGGCCACGCCGCCCTTGCCCGAGAAGAGGAGGAGCACGGCAGCAGTCTAAGGACGCCACCGACGCTGCCGGCTGCTGCTTTGAACGTCGGAATCCCGCCCAGTGGGTCGGGCAGGGTGGGATTCCGAAGTAAAGGTTCCTTTCGTTTCGGGAAGAGGAGGCAACGAACTGCACTCAAGGCAGGAAGAGGAGAATGGCGCTGCAAATGAGCAGAGTTGTAAATGGTTCATTGCTCTGTAATGAGTAGAATACGGGAGTACATTCCGCTACACATAATAGGTCTTGCTTCTGAAGAAACACGTTGCGGACATTTGCCTTGGACTGCGCGAGCCCCGAGCTGTGTGAAACACTAAGGCTGCGCTCGCAAAACGGGATAAACCATCAACTATGGTTCACATTTCAATGTTTGTGCTCGCAAAACGCCAAGCCAACATAAACAAACCGTTATATTATGGCCTGGCTCAACGATAATGTTTTAGCCTTTTAGCGGGTCGCGTGGGCTCACCCGTCACTAAACTGTATTTTAGCAGATAGCGTAGGCTCAGCCGTGCAGTTTCGGACACAGGTGTCTCGAGCAAACCCAGAAAAATAGAGTGGTTGCTTAAATGTCGTGATGGTTTACCAGAAGTAACTCTGAACTTAGCCAATTTATTTTGCTCTGATTTAGCCGCGGGGTTTATGATTTAGCGTACTGCGAGAGCACAATGTCAAAGTTTGTGTTTACATTTCGAGCTGGGCTGTGTCACGGGCTGGAATGGAATCGAACCTGATGACACTTCAAAGACAATGGTGCTGACACGTGGTACGATTGTAGTTGTGAAGCCTGGTAGTTCTGTATCGCGGCATCTGTATCGCCACCGAGTTGCATGGCACTTTCAGACGATGAGGAATTATACCGGCAAATGCACGCTCATTAGGGCGCTAAGCTTCACTGATCACTTCATCAGACAGGCACCTCTGGAGTCAACTAGAAGCAGGTGAGGGTCTGTTGGTTTGTCCCTTAATGATTTGAAGTAGAGCACCAAAGATTTCTGACTTCTAACAATAAGAGCAATCAAAAAGCTTCCCCCTCCCAAACACGTTTAACTGAGACCTCTGTCTGTATAACGAAATCAAATATTACAGAGCTGGCTGAGGAATTCTGGGAGTTGAAGTCCACAGAGCTTAAAGTTGCCAAGGTTGAGAAACACTGTTATAGAGTCTCCATTTTTTTAAAAAAATGATCCCAATATAACCGGTTAGGCTTCCACAGTGAAATCGTATGCATATGGACTCAGAAATAAGCCTCAGTATGTTCAGTACATATGTGTTTGCTTAAAACTGCGTTTTCTGCCCTCTGACTGAAGCTGAAGTGACGGATAGCTCTTTGGCCCGCAGGATCATTCTTCAAGGAATCGAGAAGCAAAAGAAAGTGTGCCAATCTTCCGTTATAGCTCTATGTTTCCTGCATCGTAGCTGCTGCACTTTACGGCAGCCATGCAGGAGGTGGGGTGTGAACGGCGCAGAGCATTGGGAATTTAGATCACGCTTTACGGCACGGCTAGGGGCACGTCAACAGCTATGGCGGAAGGGGAGGCAGCGTCTTCGCCGAGTAGCTGGTGAGTTGAATTATTTCTTAGATAATAGGCTGCTTGAGAGGGGCAGAGGACTCATGGCTTCTCCGCTGCCAAAGCTCCTCACAGAAACGGGCTATCCATTACCCTGCTTGAAGCCAACCTGTACTGTATAAGGAAATCCACTGCCTCGGTGGCTGACTGATGCTACTTGAACTTACTCTAGAGAACGTAGCATCCGCAGATTCCACCGTGTCTGAATCTCTGCAAGGCGTGAGTCCTGGGGAAATCCTCATGCCTGTTCAGAACGACTCCTTCATTCCGATGTATTTGTTCTTGCGTCTGAATGAGGACAAGAGAAAGGGAAGTAGCTTGAAATAAAGTTCAAACAGAATTCCATTAAGGCTGAGATCGTTTTTCATGTGCTCCAAAATACTTCAAGCGGATTCTCTTTCTCACCAAAAGTGGAGCCCAGAATTAATGGAGGAGTATGGCAGGTGTGACTGAGTGTGACACAGTATTTATTGTATTTATAATGTGAACTTTTTCCAAGTAAAAATATACATCCATGTATATCTGTGTGTCTCCCAACTCTATTGACCCTTTCAATATGCCTGTAAGAGGCCAGTTAATGATTTGGAGTAGAGCAGCAAAACTTTCTGACCTCTAACAATAGGAGCAATTAAAAAGCTTCCCCTAGAAATCATGTTTCACTTAGTTTTGCGTATACATATTGAACCTGTTCCACCCCTTGAGCTTCATGGCTGAGGCAAGGTTTGAACCTGAATTTTCCACTATTTAACAACTCAACTGACAGTGATTGTTGAATGGGATGCCATATCCAGAAGACATAGTAGATCTCTAATTACAAAGACTGAGGGAGCAAGTATCCTTCAAAATGCCATCATTTCCAGGGTTTGCTTGTGAATTCAAATACATCTGGCTAGCAAATAACATACTGGATTTTCTGGATTTAGATCTTACTTAGCAAAGCAGTTCTTTTCATTTGCTACTTATCCAGTGTCAATTGTTTGTCAAGATGAACTAGTTTTCCACAGTCTGGCCTTATTTCCCACTAAGCTTCAGTATAAACTATAAGTAGTCTCATATCTCATTTTAATTTTGATGGCTTTTTCTTTAAGTTAGTTGTATCTGATCTATACAGCAGGACTCTAACCAGCTTTTCTTAAAAATACCCCCCTCTCAATTCAATAAAATGAATTTTCTTGAAGTAGGATTTTATGACTACTTTTATATACAGTTTGTATATAAAATCAGACCCTTAAATTTGTTCCATTTTGGTTCTCATTCAGTTGGATAGTGAAGATAGCAGTGGTTTTAGTTTTAGCCTTCCATTAATTGTTGCTTGCTTTGCTATGTCAAACCACATTCTTAAGTTTGTCTGTAAACATTTCCCCAGAAATGTCTAGCAGTCTAGACAATTAGAGAATGACAATTTAAAATAAAGTGTAAGAAAAGAGGAGTGCCCAGTCCTCTAGTCTTCAGGTGGATGTGAGCAGTTGATGTGAGCAATCTGAACTTTATTCATTCAGCTTGTTTGAGTTCCTCTTGCTGTTTTCACTGCCTTTTCTGGTTTCCCATGGACTTTATGCCCTATATGTTCTTTGAGTAAAATGTCCCACTCCTTCACACCTATGTATTTACTCATTGTTCTGGGTCATTTCATGTATCTTAGATTCATACAGTGCTTCGTTTATGCAGATTTTGTGTTATGATGTTATACAGTGTTCCTGTGTGCTTTACCAGTTTGCAAACCTTTGTTGTTTCAGTGGAATATACAATAAAATAGGAGTTGTACCACACCCAACTGAAGTCATTACATGTGACTGAAAGGCTGGTGTGTTCTCCAAAGGACAAGAAGAAATTTTAAGCCCTGCCTTCTAGCCAGAATAACTGGAATTAATCTTTTCCTATCTGGTCTTATGGCTAGAAAAGTACTTTATGGTAAATTCATCTACTAGTCTATCCTACAATCCCGGTATTCCTTGAGAGTCTCCCATTCAAGTACTAACCAAGTCTGACTATACTTAGCTTATAAGCCCAGACATGGTTTGCCGAGTGCAGCAATCTTGTTTAGAACTCTTAAATCTAAGAAAATGAGATTTCAAATAATTGTTTCTTTTTTGTAAAATTAATATCTTGTAAAATCAAATCTTTATTATGGTCATAGACCAGCATAATATCTTGTAAAAGAATAAGCTTCCTGAAATGAGTTACAGATCACGTTATTTTTAACACAGCTTGTATCAGGTAATTGAGTGACAACCCAAAGGAAATGTAAGTCCTCTGTAATCTAAGGAGTAGACAGCTTTTGAGATTATTACAACATATGCAAAGACTGCTAGTCAGTATCAAAGGGTACTGTGATGTTGGAAGTACTAAATGGAAAGTCAAGGGAGGTCAAACTCCAGTTCAGGGGAAGTCAAACTCCAGTCTTTATAGTCTTTCTAGAATTATTTCTCCTCAATTGCTCATACATTATTTCTTACAAGTTCTTATTTTAATTCTGCATAGTACATTATTTATCAATTTGTGAATCAAATATCAAATCAATTGTAATTTGTTTCAGGGAGGTAAAGCCATATTTCTGTAAACATTTTATGATAATTGAATGACATTTCCCATTTTTTTTTAGTATTCCATATTGCTCACATATTTATATATTGCTGGATAATACTTCCATATCAACATAGTATGTCTGAGTTTACACATTATGCTAAGCTGTTATGCTTGATTTTGGCTTAGAATGTTGTGCATAAATTATAGTTTGTGCTATGTTGTATGACTTAAATAATTTGTGATTTATTTAATACAACATGATTCATTGTGATGTATAAACAAGGCCATTATGTTTCAATAATGCTATGGCAAAAACATGATTCAGAGAAGAGTATTGAGCAGAAGCTGCAAAAAGTAAACTTGGCTACCAACATTTTGGGTAACATGCAATACAATACAAGAAACTTCATATAGGCAACATTCTGTAAACATATATGAGTAAATACTAAGCATGTTTGTCCTGCAATTATATCTTGTTGCAGCTTTTCCTTTTGGAGTTCTTAGATCCCATATGTGTGCTAGGATTAAAATGTCTACTGGGGGCCAGAATTTAAAGGCTCTGAGGAATATGTCAGGACCCTGGGAATATTCATATTTTGTTCCTGAATTTCTATCAAGATGTATTTTGGTCAATTGCTAAAGTTCTTGATAGCTTTAGAAACATAATGCCAGATAGTTATATCAGTGATTATAAAAAATCCTTCTAAAATGCACTTGTATCACTTTATACGTGTTACCTGTCTGTAAATATTTTAGATAGGTCTGTGACAAAATATTTGAATCTTTCAGATTCAGGTAATCACAAAATAAACTTCCCACCTGTAAGTCTGAAGATGCTTGTCTTATTTACAGCAAGTGCGAGCATATAGCAGTGCTTGAAGGAAAAAGTAGGAGGATTGGAGCAATGAATGCTGCACCTCACTTCACAAGATAGAATGAAGAATTGTTAGACTAAATGGAGAAGGTACCACAATAGCAGCTGGCAGAGACAGCAATTCCCCATAAGGAAAACAGTGGGCTGGATGACATGACAATTAAGTGGATATATAGTTGGCTCAAGAATCCTTAAAAGAGTGTGTGTCAACGGTTTCTAATCAAATTGGACAGGAATTCAGTGGGGTCCCAGAAAAATCAGTCCTAGGTCATTAATTCACTGATGTTTCAATTAATAATATGGATGAAGAAGTAGAGAGAATGCCTACCCAAGTTGCAGATGATACAACCCGGGTAAAATAGCAAATACCCTAAAAGACAGAAATGAAATTCAAAATGGTTTCATAAGTTGAAGAAATGGGTTGAAAGTAACAGAGGTATTTACAAAGACAAGTGCAAAAGTCTTTGGGGGTGGGGATCAAACACTGAGGTACAGATTGCCATACCTGGTTTGGTAATAAAAGGTTTTATGGTTAAAAAAAAAAAAGTTTTTGGAATAGTAGTTGATTGCAGATTAACTGAGCCAGTAGACAAATGGTGTTTTAGGCTGCAGTAGACTACCAAATCATAGGAATTTTTTTTTTTCACTCTCCCCTGCATTGGCTAGATTTACCATGAGTACTGTGTCCAATTCTGAACACGTTAAGAAGGGTTCGGAGTAATCAGTTCACAGAGGGACAGGAAAGGTGATCACTTGACTAGAAATTAAATGCAGTGAGAAGACAGTTGTTTTTTTTTTACTATTTATTTTAATAGATATTTAAAAGCACAACCAAGAAGAAGGAAGGGAAAAAAGAGATAAAAAAGTAACATCAGCTTTTTAAAATAACATTAGATTACTACCATCTATAAATATAATCTTATATTAATTTCAACTATTGATTTTAAGCAAATCAATCAATGATTTACATTGCACCCAAATGATAAGAATCATCCATCAGAATGAACAATTAATAGGAGTTTCTAAATAATTTAAGTAAGTCTATCTGTATTAGAATTTTTTGTGATTCATTATGATAATTTTGAGCCTTATGTTAAGAGAAACCCAAACTTTGGATATAGTACAAGTCCATATGTTGAATGTTAGTCCATAAATGGTGTCCAGGTTAAATTATTTTTTTATCAAACTTTTTTTTTAAATACAAAGATATTTTTGATATTGATGGGCACTCCACAACTTAGTTTGCAATTGTTTTAAAGGAAGAATTTTACTTTACCTCTTACTGGAAATTAATATAAGAAGCATAAATTATGCTGGCAGCTGTTATCATTTACGGAGACAACACTGTATATTTTGTAGAAATGTAAAGTAAAACAGCTGGCAAGAAAAAAAGTTGATATTTAAGATTGTACAATGAATCACTTTACCAAATGAACTTTATGACTTCCCCAAAAGTGGGGAAAAAAATGATCAATCTTATTATTGCATTTTCAGCAATTTTTAAAAAATATGAATTATCTATTTAATATGCCAGCAATAAAAAAAAAAAAAACCCCTCCCACCCCTATGGGTGATATGTATCTTCCTCAATTTTGGGTCCTCTACCAGAGACCTGGGAGTTTGAGGGTTCTGCGCAGTATCTTAGCTGTTCCTAGCATCGTACTCTTCTGGACAGAGAGCTCTGATATTGTTCCTGGGATTCATGGAGCCACTCTCCCAGCTTACAAGTCATAGCTCTGAGTGCTCCTACCACCACTGGGACCACTTTGGCCTTGCTTTCCACATCCTCTCTACTTCCTCCTTCAGGCCCTAATACTTCTCCAGCTTTTCATACTCCTTCTTCTTGATGTTGCTGTCACTTGGCACTGCTCCATCTATCACCACCACTGTCTTCTGGTCCTTGTCTACTACCATGATGTCTGGTTGATTTGGCCAGTACCTTCCTGTCCATCTGGATCTGGAAGTCCCATAGGATCCCCCTGTTATTCTCCATGACCTTCTGTGGAACCTCCCATCTGGACGTGGGAGGGTCTCACCCATACACTGTGCAGATGTTCCTGTACACAGTGCCAGCTACTTGGTTGTGTCATTAGTGTATCCTGTTCCTGCTTGCATCTTACGCCATGCCACTATATGTTGGACTATTTCTGAGGCCTCTCTGCACAGTCTTTGGGTCCTGTCTAGTGTGGTAGACCCCTGTTGCTATGGATCTGGTGCTTAGTGCCTGTTCTTGTGATGCCATGATCAGTGCCTCAGTTCTGCCTTTTAGTCCAGCCCTTTCCAGCCACTGGCAGGATTTCCCAATGTCAGCCACCTCAGCTGTTTGTTGATGGTACATCCCATGCAAGGGCTTCTCTTGCCATGGCCCTTCCTCTGCTTGAACTTCTTCCCATGTTTGCTGCTGCCTCAGGCATTCTCTGAGCAGCTCATCTTTGGGATACTGATGGGCTCTGAGTTTCATGCAGGACACTGGCTTTGACATTCACCAGACTCCATCCACCCTCTTTCTGGCTGGTGTACAGTCTCTGGGTGTTGGACTTGAGATGGAAACCTCCACACATTGTGAAGAGCTTCCAGGTCTTCACAATGGCAACCTCCATGTCCTCCTTTGGCCAGCTCACGATACAGGCAGGGTAGCTGATGACTGGCGGGGTGTATGTGTTGATGGCGTGGATCTTGTTCTTCCCATCTGGCTCTTCAGGACCTTCTCAGCTGGCTCTTCAGGACCTGTCCTATCCTTTGGTGGTACTTGGATGTTGCTGTCTTCCTTGCCTCCTCCTCACGGTTCCCATGTGACTGGGATACAAAGGTACTTGTAACTGGTCTATATGTCTGTTGTGGCCTGCTGGTAGTTCCACCTCATGAGTCTTCACTACCTTCCCTCTTTTTACTACCATCCAGCTACACTTCTCCAGTCTGAATGACATCCCAGTGTCCTCACCATAGATCTGTGTCAGGTGGATTAGCGAGTTGATCTCTCGTTCACTCTTAGCATACAGTTTGATGTCATCCATGTAGAAGAGATGGCTGATGGTAGTTCCACTCTTGAACTTGTATCCATATCCAGTCCTTGTGATTATCTGGCTGAGGGGGTTCAGGCAGCAGGGACAGTGCATCACCTTGGTATATGCCAGACTTGATGGCCACTTGTGCAAGCTGTCTTGAGTTGACCTCCAGTATTGTTTTCTACAGTCCCACTGAGTTCTTGAGGAAGGTCCTTAGTGTCATGTTGACTTTGTATAGCGCCAGGCATTCACAGATCCATGTGTGTGGCATTGAGTCATAGGCTTTCCTGTAGTCAATCCAGGCTGTGCTCAGATTGGTCTGTCTAGACTTTGAGTCTCAGGCGACTGCTCAATCTATGAGCAACTGGTGTTTTGAGCCTCTGGTGTTGTTCCCAATGCCCTTCTAAGCTGTGCTCATGTACTGGCCCATATGATCCTGTGGCTTGGCAGCTATGATGCCTGATAGGACTTTCCATGTTGTGGGGAGGCAGGTTATTGGCCGATAGTTGGGCGGTGCTGTTCCCTTATGGGGGTCTTTCATGATCAGCACTGTCTTTCCTTGTGTTAGCCAGTCTGGGTGGGAGCCTGCTGCTGGTTCATCTGTGCTGTTACATGTTCATGCACTCCTGTTAGTTTATTTAGCCAGTACGTGTGGATCATGTCTGAGCTAGGTGCTGTCCAGATCTTCATGTTCTCGACCTGCTGTTGGATGTCTGCTACTGTGATGGTGACTGGTTGCTGTCTGGGAGATTTCTGTGCTCTCAGGTCTTTCAGCCACTTTGCACTGGTGTTATGTGTCTTCACTTTCTCCCATATGTTCTTCCAGTACTGTTCAGTTTCTGCTGTTGGTGGCTCTGCTGTTACTGTGTTGTTGCACTGCATTTGGGATGGTTCTTTGGAGAACAGGACACTTATCTTCTTGGCCTCTGCTTTTCTATTGTAGCCTGGCAGCCAGTGCTGTGAGCCTTTGTTTAGCAGTCTCTAGGGCTTCTGATGGAGTCAGGCACTTGTATTTTTTTAGTAGCTGAGTCTTATCCTTAATCTCCACACGCTTCTCTAGTTCCACCAACTGACTAACCTCTCTCCGAGTTGCCTTGATCTTAGCATCCAACCTCATTTTCCAGGAGTGGGGGTGGGGGTATGTACTGCTGTTCTGCTTGATCATGTAGCCAAGTATCTCCAGGATCACAGCGCCTGTAGCATATACCAGTTCATTGGTTTGAGTTATGGTGGTAGTAGGGATTGTCGTGAGGACTCTATTGGCATCTTCTAGCATCTTCTAACTATCTGATGGTACTTCTCCGCTGAGCCTTGGTAATCAGTCTTGAGGGTTGACTATAGTTAGTTTATCCATAATCTTGTGCCTCATATCAGCTGCTGTGCTCTGTAATGGAGGGTGTGGCAGTGCCATTCAAGCTTCAGGTGTTGGCTGCACATCTAGTTGTTCTTTTGGGTCTTCTTGAGTCCAGGATGTAAAGTGTAGTTCATCTATCTCAAGTTGTGAGAGCAGCTTCCTCTTCACTATGTTGAAGCATTGGGTAACTACAGTAGTTGTTTCTCAGTTAGTGTGCATGTAGGTCTTCTGTCCATCCATAGTTCCCTGGTACATTTCATATATTCCCTCGCATTAGGTCTACTGTTGTAGTGGCATTCCATCAATTCCAGATTTTCTTGTCTCATCCATGTATGGTTTGTATATATATTACTAGTTTTCTCTGAGTGTAATGCCAGTGAAGAAAGTTTGAAGGAGCTTGGTACTTTTAGCCTTGAGAAAAGATGACTGAAAGGGGATATGATACTTTTCTTCAAATAAAGAAGCTGCTCCTGTTCTCAGCCTTGCACAAACAGCTGTGCAAATTCAGAAAAAGACATATATGATTTAAAGTGGTGGCAACAAGTGTGATGTGTACCCTGACATATGCTCTGAATCACCTTTTCCCTTTTAAATCTGAATCATTTCATAGCCCTAGATGACCTACTCTTAGATATGCATTAGAGTACTGTACATATGAATTTCATACATAAGAATTTTAATTTTGAGTTTCTATAATGTGTATCCATGCAAGCCATTGAACATCTCCTTCTTGTCATTCCCTCCTTCAACCCCTGTCCAAGAATGTCCATCAGTGATTTGGAGCAGATTTGAGGAGTGAATGGGTTTTTGTTGGGGCAGAGTAATGTTGAAGAAAAATATGTTCTACTAGCAGAATGCAACTATTGGCTGTAACCTATTAATTTTAGATAGGACTTCTGTAATCACCATGGTCACAAGCTCTATAAAACATTCATTGAGTAACATATTAATGTTGCAGCATCTTAGGTGAAATTTTATTTATCAGGCTGCAGAGCATTGATAGTGAATTGTTCTAAACCAAATGCTTATTTTAGTGAAATTAGTAAAGAACAGATGAAAGAGATCCTATAGTATTTTGGCTTAACCAGTAGTATAATACAATGCAGCTTGATTTCAAAGGTAGGTAAACTGTAGTCTTCCTTGAATAAAAGAAATAAATTAATAGTTTGTGTTCTCTGTGCTCATTTTTATACTGCTTCCTGTATTTGTCCCATGTTTTTATCTTAATCCTAAATTAATATGAAAACAGCTGCTTTACCTGCCAAGGATTTGCTAGTAGTATTTTTTTTTAATTTTTATTTTAGGATTTAAACTGTAACTGTCTCGGTACATATATAGTTAAACCCATTTTAAGCACTGTAAAAATCCAATAAAAGTTGCAACTAGAACTGTTACAATACAAGCATTGTAGTATGTATTGTTCTGTGTGTAGACCTGTGGAAATTACACACTCAAAAGCATTTTTTTTTCCTAATGACATTTTTAAGGCTGCTTACTTGTTTGATGAAGGGTTGGCTTATGAAAGGCTTAAACATTTTTATTAAATTATTAAAAACAAACATTAAAAAATAAACATGCTGGGAGAAACAAATCAGATTTATTACACCACTGCTTGTGCTTAGCGAGACCACACTAACTTGGTCTCTGCTAGAAGAGCCAGATCTTAAGTTCCTTCCTGAAGGCCATACAGGCCTTGAGGCAGGGGAAATTTGATGCCATAGGGCTATAAAGGAATGCAGAGATAACTTTCTTCCTTCTTGTATGCAGGAACAAGTAAGGGAAAATAAAAGGCAACTCAGTCCTGGGAAGGAAGATAAGAAACTCAAAATAGCCCAACTTTATTTTCTTTGGTTTAAGAGGGGGCAGAAAGAATCTCTGGCAGGCTTTTAAGATTCTGTTATTATACCTACAACAATTAAATAGCATTCCTGTAATCCTTGTGCTGCTTCTGGATCTGGCCTACCTGAAAGGGCTGACAAGGTCACATGTGAAGAGAGAAGGCACAAATCCAGGGTCCCATGGAGATGATTGTTTAAGTAATGGGACCCAGAGTGCCAACTCTGTCAGATCTTATTTAATGGGCAGAACAATTGTGGGGAGCTGGTCCCACAAATATCCAGATCACGAAGGACTTCTTAGATGACCATCAGTGCCTGGAATTGCACCCAGCAGTCTTCTGGTACTCATTTTCAAAGCACATCTTTTTAACTTTTATTAAGAGCTTACCTTCCATTGTTTTAAAAGCTAAGTTAATAGCATGATGGAGTTATTTTTAGATGTAAAATGAGAACATAATCCTCTGCATGCCTATTTAGAAGTAATACCCATTGAAGTTAAGAAGCTTCTTGGTATAGGGTTGTAGCTTAAACCACAAAGATATTTTTATGCCTAAAGAGATTTATCTTCATCATATATGCTTCAAGTTATATGCAATAAGGCTGGTACTAAAAGATGAAAGTATTTCAAAAGATGAAAATATCATTATCTTAAACATGCGTATACTGTTACTAACTTTTGCAGGGAAAATGACCTTGCAGAAGCTCTGGAAGAAGGAGGCTGTGATCTTGAAACAGTTAGAAACATAATCCAAGGGAGACCTCTTCCTGAAGACCTAAGAGCCAAGGTTTGGAAGGTAAACTTACCCTACTTAACTGGAAAGTGATAATTTGTTCCTGAGTTCTATAGTTCAGAAACGGTGGGAACCACCTGCCAGGTTATTTTTATCTCTTTTTTTAATTATGAATATTAGCATATAAGTGACAACTGATATACAGTGGTACCTCTAGTTACGAACTTAATCCGTTCCGTGACTCTGGTCGTAACTCGAGTTGGTCGCAACTGGAGGTAAATTTTCCCATAAGGTTCAATGTAAATACGGTTAATCCGTTCCGCCCTCCGAATTTGGTCGCACCACGAGGCAAATTTCCCCATAAGGTTCAATGTAAATACGGCTAATCCGCCCTCCAAATTTGGTCGCACCACGAGGCAAATTTCCCCCATAAGGTTCAACGTAAATACATACGGTTAAACAGTTCTGAAACATATGCATTTTATTTTTAAACCACAAAAACATGAAAAAAAGTACAGTACAGCACAGTATGAAGAGGGAGAATGGGGTGGGGAGGCAGTTATTGTTTGGAGGGAGAGTCCCCCTCCAAAGGGACATTGGGGAGATCTCCTTCAGGGGTTTCCTCTCTTCTTTGCCTCTTAGCTGCAGGCTCAGTTCTGGGGAAAAACCTGCCTAAAGTCAGTTGTTTTTTCCTGCGCTGCATAACCCTCCGGAAATGAGAGAACACGTCGTCGTTCATCATGTTCAACGCTCTGGTTGTCACAGTTCTGTTGGGGTGGTGCTTCTCAAGGAAATCCTGGCACTCATTCCATTTCGCCATGATGGATTATATCACTTCACTGCTCACCTCCTCCCCGTCCTCCTCTTCCTTAGTGGAATGCTCCTCGCCAAGCGCTTTCTGTTGCTCACTCTGGAGCTCAGCAAGTTCTTCCGTGGTCAGCTCCTCCTTATGGTCCTCAACAAGCTCCTCTATGTCTGCATCATCAACAACCAGACCCATGCTCTTGCCCATGGACACAATCTCCTCCACTACCTCTGCATCAGACTCTTCAAAGTCACGTTCAGCGACACATTCTGGCCACAGTTTCCTCCAGGCTGAGTTTAAGGTCCGGCAGGTGACATCTTGCCAGGCTTTGTCAATGAGGCTGATGTAGTGGAGGACATTGAAATGTTTCTTCCAAAACTCTTTCAGAGTCAAGGATGTTTCCTCAGTGACATTGAAACACCTGGTGAAGAGCGCCTTTGTGTAGAGCTTCTTAAAGTTGCAGATCACTTGCTGGTCCATGGGCTGCAGAAGAGGTGTCGTATTGGGGGGGAGGAACTTGACCTTTATGAAGTCGTATTCGGCATCCATATCATCCACCAAGGCTGGAGGATGTGCTGGGGCATTGTCCATCAGAAGAAGGCACCCTTCAGGCAGCTGGTTGTCAGAAAGATATTTTTTAACGCTGGGTGCGAACACCTCGTGCAGCCATTCCATGCCTTGTGACCCACGCTCTCGCATTGGCCCTCCACATGACAGGCAGTCTGGCCTTGTTCACATTGTGTTCCCTGAACGCACGAGGGGTCTGGGAATGGTACACCAGTAGCGGTTTAGTCTTCAGGTCGCCGCTTGCGTTCGCACACAGCAAAAGGGTCAATCTGTCCTTCATGGGCTTGTGCCCTGGCAGTGCCTTTTCCTCCTGCGTGATGTAGGTTCTGTTTGGCATCTTCTTCCAGAAGAGCCCTGTCTCGTCGCAGTTGAACACTTGCTGAGCGACGTATCCTTCCGCCTTCATGAAGTCCTCAAATTCTTTCTTGTAGGCTTCTGCAGCAGTCTTGTCAGAACTGAAAGCCTCACCATGTCTTGCCACACTGTGGATGCCACTTCTCTTGCGGAATTTCTCAAACCAGCCTCTGCTGGCTTTAAATTCCTCACTTTCTGTGCTGGTAGAGGGGTTTGTCCGCAGTAAATCACTGTACAGTTTCCTGGCTTTTTCACAGGTGATAGCCTCACTCACGCTATCACCTGCCAGCTGTTTCTCATTCAGCCACACTAACAACAGCTTTTCCACCTCTTCCAGCAATTGTGTCCTCTTCCTCGTTAAGATCGCTACTCCTTTTGCCACATCAGCTCCTCTGATGGCATCTTATTCTTCAAAATAGTCGAGATGGCCGACTTCGCCATCTTGTACTCCGAGGCCAGATCAGTCACACGAATACCACGATCGTGCTTTTCTATAATGTCCTTCTTCAGTTCGATTGTCACTTTTTTCTTCAAAGCCTTATTCTTGCCAAGCCTGCTCTGCATTTTCTTTGGAGCCATGCTGACAAGCACACCAAAAACCTTCCAAAACGCCACAAAACATACCACAAGCCTCACCGAACATCTCCTTGCTACCGCGATCTCGCCCACAGGAAGCCGCAACCGCGTGGCAGCAGGGCAAATGGCCACGGATCCGGTTCGTAGCTCAAGGCGGAGTTCGCATGTCGAGGTAAATTTTTGGGGCCGGACCTGGTCGTATCTCGAAAAATTCGTAAGGAGGGGCGTTCGTAACTCGAGGTACCACTGTAGTGGTTAAGTTATTTGATCAGGGAGACAAAGAATGAAATCCACCCATAGCTATGGAAACCTGCTCAGTGACTTTGGGCTATTCTTTGCTCTCAGCTGAGTTACCTCACAAGATTGTTGTTATGGAGAAACATTGGAGGAGAGAATGCTATGTAGGCTATCTTGGAGAATAGGGCATATAAATCTAACAATAATTGTAATAATTATAGTTCAACTTACATATAAGTTATATGTATACCAATGCATCAAAAATAATTAACTTTGCAATTGCAACCTATGTTTCAAGGAAATATGTTTCAAATGCTAATTCAACATGGTGTTTTCTTTTTAGAGCTAAACTATGCATTGTATAAGTAAGACATGCATTGTTAGTCAAACTGTTAGTTAAAGTGGGAAATCCATTTCTGGGAATGTAATTGGCTTTGGAGAAGATGTATGGGAAATAATGTTCCTTTCCTCTTTGCTCTTTCTTTATTGAAAGTTTTTTGATCCATGTAGCATTTCTTTCCTGTGTCAAAGTTATTTTTTGCAATATCAGTTTAAAAAAAAAAAAGATCTTGGATTCCACAGGGAAGAGCAGCCTTGGGATGATTTAATTTCAAATACAGAAATAATTGTTGGGAAATGGCTTAATTACAGTCTTTTCCATTACGGTATACCTCCAGTCCTAGCACATGCTTTCTGAAGTGGCTTTTCTTTTAAAAGAGTGCTGTTACACTTATTCACCTATACCGTGCGGTTTCTCTTTAAACTCAAGAGATAATAGTTTAGTTCGATAATAAATAAAGGACAATATACGAATATATAAAATAAAACATTTCAACTTCTAACTTACTCGTCATTCTTTGTTACACATTACTTGAACGCATACATTTGGTTTTATCATCGTTACATATTATTAAATCAAGCTTGTTCAAGAATGATAAAAGCTGCATTATAAAGAGCCAGTTGTCACTGATTTCAGTGTTTATATATGAAACAATATTTCTTTGAATACGTTTTTTAAAAAGCTGGTTTAAGAATCGTATCTTCAGTGCAGTTAAGATACTGAACATTTCTTCCTTACTTTTTTTCATATTTATTTTTAGATTGCATTAAATGTTGTAGGGAAAGGAGACAGTTTGGCATCTTGGGATGGTTGTTTAGATCTGCCAGAACAGTCACTGATTCACAAAGATTGTCAAGAACTAGTTGGTAAGTCTGAAATAATATTTTTATTTATTTATTTACATTACATTACATTACATTACATTACATTACAAATTTGGTCACCACCCATCTCACTTTTGATTGTTAAGCTGAAAACCACCTATATTCTTTATTCTCTTCATAACAATTATATTTCTATCTAATCCCTGAGATGCCTGAAATTCAACTACCTGTGTTATGTCTACTTGAACTATGGTAGAGAGATGCTAAATTTATTTAATGTTATATGCCTCTCTATTTCTGAAGACTTCAAGCAGCTTATAAGTAACAATGTAAAACTGAAATATAAAAATTAAGTCAACATAATATCTGATATGTCACCATTTGGGCAACAGAATCTTCAAGCATTGCAAAATGCTTTTCTTAAAAAAAAATGGTTCTTAAAAATGTAATAGGGAAGGGGTGTTTCAAATATTTCAGCATATGCTGTAACAGAGGCTGGGGGCCATCACTGAGAAGATTCAAGTATGGAGTCCTTATAGATGGCATTCTCTCAGATTTAGGATCCTTAGCAACCCTTCTGTACTAGATCTCACCTGACAGGCAGATTCATTTCAAAGAAGATGGTCTTGGAGATGTCCAGCCGTTAAGGCTTTAAAATTATAACAGTACCTTGAATATGTAGGGCTTTAAAATTATAACAGTACCTTGAATTGCAACTGGAAGCTAACTGGGAGCCATGCAGCTTCTATAGAAGTGGATAAAGTTAAGTGGATAAAGTGGATAAAGTTAAGTACTCCCATATTTACTTGGGCCAGTATATATTGAGCAACCCAAAGATTCTGAATGGTCTTCAAGGGCAGCCCCATGTGGACCAAAGTGCAGTAGTCCAGCTATAAAGTAATAAGTGTGTACGGGATAAAAAGCAAAATGTCCTGTTCCAGAAATACTTACAACTGGTGTACAGGATGTAATTGTGTGAAAGGCCCTCTGACCACAGACTGCACCTGCTGTTGCAAGGAGGAACTATAAATCCAGGAGAATCACGAGATTGTAAGCCAACTCTATCTGGCAGAGTGCAACCCCATCAAAAGTCAAGAATGGACTATTTCTGGAAATAGCTAGCTTCTGAATCTGCAGCCACTGTGTCTTCCTGGGATTCCATCTAAGCCTGTTTCTCCCCAGTCAAATCCTATCTTAAGATATTACTCAGCTACTGTTCACAAAACTTTCTTCAATACTGCTGAAATTCAGCAAGCAATAGTTGCTGAGAGAGCTTACTTTGCTCTTGAACCCCATTCTGGAATTCTTTGTCCATGGAAAATTGTTTAACATCCCTTTGGTACTAGGTGCTTTTCTTTCTTAAAAAATATCAGCTGAACTGTTCTTAACTTGTTTTTGTTGTTTTATTGTCCCTTTACCATTTTCCAGTTTTGGAGAGTAAGTGAAGTGCTGAGGCTAATACAATCAAGTAATGCATGTTGTGTGCTTAACTTATATAGTATTTCTTTTCAGATCAGCTGTCAGTGCCAGAGGAGGAGAAGTCAATATTACTTTTGGATGTTGAATCTGTGATTACATTTTACTGTAAATCTCGTAATGTTAAATACAGTTCTAGCCTTAGCTGGTCCTATCTCCTCAAGCCATTGGTTCACCTTCGACTTCCACGAAGTGACTTGTACAACTGCTTCTATGCTATCATGAACAAATACATTCCAAGGTAAAGATATCATTCATGAGCATTAGATTTAATCTTAAAGTTTATTTTATGAATATCTCCCCACCCCTTTATTGTCCTTCCTTTTTTCCCAACATGGCACTTTTTTCTGCATATTGTTTGGTAGGGTGATTTTTTAATCATGATCCTATGAAGATTAAATTCTTCTGATCTTTTGTTTGTCACAAATCTTTATGAAAGTCATTCATACAGTTCTTTTTGTAATTATTACAATCATTTTTATTGCATCTGCTTAATCACTCCTCTATCACTGCTTTCTTTTAGGGACTGTTTCCTGAAAGGGAGACCATTTCACCTCTTTAGGCTGCTCCTCCAATATCATGAGCCAGAACTCTGCTCATTTCTGGACACAAAAAAGATGACGCCAGACTCATATGCACTCAACTGGGTAATAAAGTGAAAGTAGGGAAACATAATGAAAAGTAAAGTTCTATAACAGTTTGAAAGTTTCAGATACTTGGTTACAACTCTTAGACAAAAAGGAACACATTTTTGCACATATTTTTGTAGCTATTAGAATGTCATAAGATTCTGATTTCTGGTACTAAGTTCTTACAGTGAATTCCCTTGTTCACAAGAGCTCTTTCTGATGATCAGAAATTATTTTATATTGGTCCATAACAGGCAGGCAGAAATATCTGATGAACCATGGTAATTTCTCCCAAGGAGTCAGGGATATTGGGTTTTGTTTTAGTTTTGTTGCAGATTATTCCCAGGATTCCTAAAGAATAATCCATGATGGAAGTATTGGCTATATAGGAAAACATACAAGTGCACCTACTTCATCATTGTTTAAAAACAATGAAAAAATTAAAAGTGTGACAGATTTATCCTAGAAAGAAATTAGAGCTTTATTAAGATGAAAGTTGCTTTGTTCTAATAGATAGTTCCTTCAGAATGTTTATGTAATGTGCAATTGAACTGATTAAACTCAGTGGTTGTAAAGGTTTTATAAAGATGTATATTTAACATAATTGTCATATAGTAACTGTCATATTTAATAAAGAGTAATTACTGATGTTCCATATAAAACTAAATGTCTATCTTTTTGGATTTTTTTAAAAAATCACTTATTTGCATCAGTATTTATTTTCAAAATGTTCCTGTGGCTTAAGCTCCTTAGATGAGAACTAGGCTGCACTTAAAAAGTAGATTATTCCATTGTAAATGCACATACAAAGCTCTTCCATGTTTTCTGTTCTCAAAAACAATCTACATTAGTGAATGCAGTCCTTAAAAACTGATTTGAGTTGAGTCTTCCTTTTCATCTCCTATCTACTTCTATTAAAACCAAAGTGCACATTATCAGCATTTAGAGATACGATCTGTTTCTGAGCCAGTAATTTCAAGAAATAAAATGCATTAGTCTGTTTTGTTATTCTGCATCATAAAAATACTGTGTTTTAAATTTACATACAACTAAAAGCTTGGACATATTCTTTTGCTGTCAGGTTTCTAGATGCAGTTCTTGGAGAGAACTTCATATAGTTCTTCAAACTTTAAGCATTCTTTAATGGCCTGGGTTCGTAGGAAAAGTGTAACACTATTGTTTAATATAAGCATAATTGAAGGTTTGAAAGATGTGCAGTAATAATTTTGTGCAAGTTTACATATGTAGTCAATCCCACTTTCCGATAAGTGTGTATAAGATTGCAAACTGAAATTGTATACTTAAACTTTTGTGAAGGTTTCATGGCAATCTCATTACCTTATTATAGATATATGTTCAGGATTGAAATACATATAGTAAGTTTAATATAATTATGTTACGAAAATGTGCTTCAATTTCCTTTTCATCTACTTTCAGCTTGGGTCCCTATTTTCAACTTACTGTACAGATGAAGTCACCCAAACAATATGGGATGGATATTTTCAGCTAGCAGATCCATTCTTCATTTACTTCCTAATGCTTATCATTCTTGTTAATGCAAAGTGAGTATATGACAACAAATTACTTAGCTGCTACTCTTGATTCTTTTTTTACACCTGCTCTATGTTTCTCCATTTGCCTTTTCAGGGAATTGATCTTGACACCAGAATCTGACAGTAAAGAAGATGTTGTGAGTAAGTTCTTCGGCTTTAATGTAGTTAGGCTATTTAGAGGCAAAGTACAATATAGTGAAATCCTACTGATATGTGGAAGATTGTATTCTCATATTGAAAAAAATGGATTTATAAAGTGTTAATGTAGCTCACATTGAACTAATTCAGACACAAAAATAAAAGGTGGTTTAATGCAGGAGTATGTAGTCTATTGACTGGGTGTGCCATAGAAACTTTCCACAAAATGATTCAAAAGATGCTTATTGTTGTATTTCAGAAATCTCTTTTTTCACCTTAAAAATCTCTTTTTTGGTCTTGGTCTGATTTTTTTTTCTGAATTCTCTCCAGTTATCTGTTCTACCAGTTACCTTTCTGTTATCTGTCCATTCAGTTTTTAAATGCTAGTTCTTTATCTCAAATTTATGGTTCTTTTGGAGAATTATGCTATAATATAGAAATACTGCAAAGAATACAATCCCATTGAACCCTGACATGGATCCATGCTCACACAAACCAAGCATATCAACAGAGCATAACAGTCTCTTCCTCTCCCTATTTCTTTCTTTTCCTCTCTCTCCATCTTGAATAATACTTTGTTACTTCTCTTTTTTCCTCCTCATATCTGAGAAATGGTTAATCAAACTCAGGAATGAGTGAGGTTGCAGTTGTGTATGTAATGTGGAAGAACACTACAAGATAAAGAGATATTGCCTGGTAACCAGGACACAATCTCTCATGTTACCATTAGCACTAGGTTGGTCAGGCAGCAGGATTTTGCTCCTTTATTACATGAGATTTTAGTATTCTGTTCTCCATGATACAATCCATTTTTTATGAAACTTTCTCTGTTCTGTGCTCTCCAAGTGATTTGTACTAATGCTGCCATAAATCTTAGTGCAGGGTTGTATTTTAAATTCCAAGAATGAACTACAGGTAGTCCCCAATTTAAGAACAAGTTTGTTTCCAAGGCCTGTCCTTAAGTCGAATTTGTATGTAAGATGGAACAATATTATTGTATAACAGTATTATTGCTTATAGTATTGTGTAATGAACTCAAACCATTGTGTATCATGAACATGAACAAAATTATATAAGCATTGACTAAGAGAGAACAAGTAGCAAATATGATAGCACAGATCTGTGCTTTAAAAAAATATTTCACCTTGTAATATTTGATGTAATGTTTTGTATATTTCAGAATTTCTTGAAAAATCTCCTGCCAGTTTGGAACTAGAAGATATAGAAGACCTTTTCTCCCTAGCACAATATTATTGTAGCAAGACCCCAGTTTCTTTCAGAAAGGTAATTGTCAAGCACATTGGGCTATTTTCTCTATTCTGTGCTCTCCAAGTGATTTGTACTAATGCTGCCATAAATCTTAGTGCAGGGTTGTATTTTAAATTCCAAGAATGAACTACAGGTAGTCCCCAATTTAAGAACAAGTTTGTTTCCAAGGCCTGTCCTTAAGTTGAATTTGTATGTAAGATGGAACAATATTATTGTATAACAGTATTATTGCTTATAGTATTGTGTAATGAACTCAAACCATTGTGTATTTAACTCAAATTTTGCTATAGAAGGCTCCGTTCTTAACTATGGATTGTCTGTAACCTGGGCGTTCTTAACCCAGGGACTACCTGTAGTTAAAGAATAGATTAAGAATGAGGATATGTAGAATAAATATGTAAATATAATTACACTAATTCTTCATTAACTGAATTAGTCCAATAAGAATGGCAGATCTTGAGCTCATACATTCTTTTAATTTATAATATGCCCAGCAGTTCTTTCAATATGGATTGCTGTTGTTTAGAATAAGTTCCAAAGCAACTTGTGCCAACATCCAAATGGCTTTTAAAAACATTGATTCAAAGCTACATAAGTTTCAATTCACCTTGCTAAATGGTAGCACCTAGTCAACCTTGGTTGGCCTTGGATGAGAGACCACTAGAAGTATCAAGAGTATAGGTTGGATTAGAAAACAAAATGTTCTGGAAAACAACAGTGGCAAATGGCCTTCATATTGCTGGCAGCAAACTACAGGGGTATGTCCATAACATCACTAGGCAACAATATCAAGCATGCTTCATTAACTCCCAGCTAATAAGAGCAAAGTACAATTAAATACTACATTATTTCTATCTGAATAAAACTTTCTGGAAAATAAATTGCTCTGCTGAGGCTTCAAAAGGCAGGTCAAGATGTTCACATTTTATTCTGGGTTTTATTTCCACTTTTATGGACAACAGAACTTCCATAAAAATTAACAGAAAATTTTGTAAAAGATCCTGGATATGAATGAACTGTGGTATAATCCTGCAAATACTGTGTGAAAATTCACACACAAACTTCATTTATATAGCTTTGTATATGTTATAAAAGCAATTTTATATGAGGCTTACAAAGAGGACATGGTCTTAACGTGCTCATTTTGCACATACTTTAATATTTATCGTAGCTATTGTTTTTTCTCTTACTCTCATAGGAAAATCATAGTCTGTTTGGCAGCAGCTTATTGGGTATCAAAGATGATGACTCAGACTTGAGCCAAGCTTTGTGTCTAGCAGTTTCAGTATCAGAGATACTTCAAGCAAATCAACAACAAGGGGTCAGTAAGCATTCCCAAAATGGGAAAAAATAAATCATTGATAGATTTAGAAGAGTATCTTAATACTAGCAAATCAGACAACTTAATCCCTGATCTGCTACTGCAATCTAATTGATTTATCATCTCAACTACCATATACAGATAACAAAGTTAGGCTATACTTTTCACATAAAAATTAGATAAACTCAGTTGCCCTTATTTCTGTATAAACATGTCTGGATCTCCCACCACATTGTTCTGCCAGCCCAGCTGTTTGAATCCAAAGCAGAAAATCTGCTTCACATGGGACATGAACAGACTCACTGCACTTATCAGCTCCTACTTAAAGATGCACCTTTTCTTGAATTTGCACAGTAGTTATCAGCCCTTCATTGAAGATCAGATCAAGAAACAGACTCCACAGAAAGACTTGGATTATGCTTTATTGAGATAGGATATAATATAAATCTTGCAAGCTTGATTATGCTTTACTTCCCCTCCCTCTTATACAGTATTCCAGTGAATCAGGGAGTCTCCTCTGAATACTACCTTGTTTCCCAGACCTTAAAGATTGTTTCAGCCCTCTTTGCTTGTATAATGTTATTGCCTATTTCTCTAAGCTCATCTCCCTGACTTTCTACAATGGTCCCAGGATTATACACTTTTGAGTTCAGGTAGTAAGGAGGTGCGAACAAAATGTGGTGACCTGCATGTTTTCCTGGGATTGCATGACCACCATGTGAGCCCAGGGAAAGATTTGTCTTCTTTAAGAAGGCTCCAACAGCTGTATCAAGCACAGTCCTGTCACTCCCAAAGTATGTTTTCCACTTTGGATCCAAATAGCTGCACATCACTATTTTTTTTTTTTTATGTTCCACTGCCTCACAAAAACTGTACTTGCTGGTTCATAGAGGCAAAAGAACAACTATAAACTGTTTGGAAAGCATGCTATTTTTAGTTAATCAGATAATTTTGGGGATTATCAAGAATACTATTTTCCTTTTAATTGATCTCTTTATTTTCCTATTCATTTGTTATAATCATAACTTTTTAAAAAAATAAATAAAAGTAATTACAGTAGAATAAACTGTATTTGAATAAACTAGGTTCTAAAGTTAGAAATAGGTTAGAACTAGAACTAGGTTCACAGAATATAAGGTTGCAATAATATAATTGTATTTGAACTTTAATACTTTATGAAAATATCTGTGAAACACAGAATTGTCATAAATGATTATGTCTAGCAAGGATCCAAGTTGTTCCAGGAAGTGGTATATATATTTGAACAATGAGAGTGTCTATGTGAACATGCACATCTGATATGCTTGCCATCTAGCAAACTGCCTTTTAAAATTCAGTGACACTCCAAAAACCTTGGCAAATTTAATAAGGAAAGAAAAATTACTCAAAGAAAAACACCAGAAAAACATTGGGATTTGTGTAATAGGACTGTGTACACTTTGGACAAGATTTGAAGGAAGTGCTGTAGACCTTTAGTGAACACTCCACTATTTAGTAAAATTGTGACCTTTTTTAGTCTTCTATCTGAGCCTGGAAAAAAAAAAGTGTGTTTGCGCCTTTAAGAATCACATTAGGTTTTGTGAGTAGATACCATAAGCCAAAGGCATCTGTGTATATTTTTTTTCCAGGTTTGCACAGTAGTCTGGAAAAAAAATGATTATTTTAATGACTAGCACCAAAATGCTGTACTCATGTAAGATCTGAAACAATCCTTCCAAATCATTTTCAAAGTGCACAGCTTTAAAGTGTAATCCTTGGCTAAAATAGTTGGCTATATAATTTTGTTAGCATCAGAGTAAATAAATTGTCTTAAACTATTGTGCATTTTCTCTACTTTATCAATTGACATTAGTAAAAATATTCTTATTTCAGGAAGGAGTAAGGTTCTTTGTGGTGGATTGTCGCCCTGCAGAACAGTATAATGCTGGCCATTTATCAACTGCATTTCATTTAGATTCTGATTTAGTAAGTATGTTTTCTGTCAGCTTAAGATGTTTACTTTCTAGTGTCCTTTCAGTTTTTTAGAAGAGAAGGATGGAGTTCAAAGATTGTATTGAATGATGTCATATTGCTGGTAGATGTCATTCTGAAAGTGAAATAGATTCTTAGTTCTGGTCTTCTATGTAAGCATCCCTCACTTCTGCTTTTGACAAGCAGCTTTGGAGCACGGCATAGGGAATGGTGACAGGCTACTATATTGTATGTGCAGGAATCCAGTTGCATCGCAGGGGATATAGATCCAATCATATTCAAAATTTAGTTCCAAGAGTACTAGGTTTCACAGTTGTTGGCTTTATACTCTCATGTTTCAGCAGTGATATTTTCATGACTACAATGTAACCACTTATGGTTGCAGATCCTGGGGTCATGTGATTTGTGACCTTTCCAGCTGGCTTCTGGCAAGCAAAATCAATGGGGAACCACATGATTCGCTTAACAGTTACATGATTTGCTTATTGACCACTGCAAAAAAGGTCACAAAATCAGGCACGACTTGCTTAGCAACCACCCCACATAACAAAGAATTTTCTGATCCCTATTGTGGTTGTTAAGCAAGGACTACCTGTAGCTAACCTTTTCAAAATGTAGCTTAGTTTAGGTATAGAAAATCATAATATATGAAGTAGCTATAACATTCTCTTAACAACTGGCTGGTAATTATTTTTTCTTAATTTTAAATATATCAGCATTCATTTTAAGTGATGATTTAGAAAAACAAATGATCAGCTGAACTGATGTGCAGAAATGATCTCTGCTTTTGTCTTGTTTTACAGATGCTTCAGAACCCATCAGAATTTGCCCAGTCTGTGAAATCCTTGTTAGAAGCACAGAAACAGTCAATTGAATCTGGTTCAGTAGCTGGTGGAGAACACCTTTGTTTCATGGGTAGTGGCCGAGAAGAGGAAGATATGTACATGAACATGGTACTTGCACATTTCTTACAGGTATATCTAAAATCTTATCACATCTTGTATTTAAAAACATTAGTTTCTTTCTTTTGTCTACCATCAGTGTATTAGGTAACATTCCCATCCTAACCATACTGAAAAATATTTCCAATTAATTTTCATAGATACATGGTCCAGCTGATCGGATTATTGCACATAAGTCCCTTGTCTAAGCAGTTAACTTAATTGTGAAAATGTTGCACAATAAATTGTCAAAATATGTGTTTGTATAGAGAGGAATGTCTGTAATAATGGGAGGTAATTTTTGCCATGTGTCTCCACTGTAATCCCCTAAAACATGCTTCTGGGCTTGAAAAGCCCCTTAAGAGCAAGAGAGAGATCTTGAAGGTACAGTGGGGCAAAAAAGTATTTAGTCAGCCACCAATTGTGCAAGTTCTCCCACTTAAAAAGATGAGAGAGGCCTGTAATTTTCATCATAGGTATACCTCAACTATGAGAGACAAAATGGGGAAAAAAATCCAGAAAATCACATTGTCTGATTTTTAAAGAATTTATTTGCAAATCATGGTGGAAAATAAGTATTTGGTCACCTACAAACAAGCAAGATGTCTGGCTCTCACAGACCTGTAACTACTTCTTTAAGAGGCTCCTCTGTCCTCCACTTGTTACCTGTAGTAATGGCACCTGTTTGACCTTGTTATCAGTATAAAAGACACCTGTCCACAACCTCAGACAGTCACACTCCAAACTCCACTATGGCCAAAACCAAAGAGCTGTTGAAGGACACCAGAAACAAAATTGTAGACCTGCACCAGGCTGGGAAGACTGAATCTGCAATAGGCAAGCAGCTTGGTGTGAAGAAATCAACTGTGGGAGCAATAATTAGAAAATGGAAGACATACAAGACCACTGATAATCTCCCTTGATCTGGGGCTCCATGCAAGATCTCACCCCGTGGGGTCAAAATGATCACAAGAACGGTGAGCAAAAATCCCAGAACCACACAGGGGGACCTAGTGAATGACCTGCAGAGAGCTGGGACCAAAGTAACAAAGGCTACCATCAGTAACACACTATGCTGCCAGGGACTCAAATCCTGCAGTGCCAGACCTGTCCCCCTGCTTAAGCCAGTGCATGTCTGGGCCCATCTGAAGTTTGCTAGAGAGCATTTGGATGATCCAGAAGAGGATTGGGAGAATGTCATATGGTCAGATGAAACCAAAGTAGAGCGTTTTGGTCTAAACTCAACTCGTCGTGTTTGGAGGAGAGAGAATGCTGAGTTGCATCCAAAGAACACCATACCTACTGTGAAGCATGGGGGTGGAAACATCATGCTTTGGGGCTGTTTTTCTGCAAAGGGACCAGGACGACTGATCCGTGTAAAGGAAAGAATGAATGGGGCCATGTATCGTGATATTTTGAGTGAACACCTCCTTCCATCAGCAAGGGCACTGAAGATGAAACGTGGCTGGGTCTTTCAGCATGACAATGATCCCAAACACACCACCCGGGCAACGAAGGAGTGGCTTCGTAAGAAGCATTTCAAGGTCCTGGAGTGGCCTAGCCAGTCTCCAGATCTCAACCCCATGGAAAACCTTTGGAGGGAGTTGAAAGTCCGTGTTGCCCAGCGACAGCCCCAAAACATCACTGCTCTAGAGGAGATCTGCATGGAGGAATGGGCCAAAATACCAGCAACAGTGTGTGAAAACCTTGTGAAGACTTACAGAAAACATTTGACCTCTGTCATTGCCAACAAAGGATATATAACAAAGTATTGAGATGAACTTTTAATATTGACCAAATACTTATTTTCCACCATGATTTGCAAATAAATTCTTTAAAAATCAGACAATGTGATTTTCTGGATTTTTTACCCCATTTTGTCTCTCATAGTTGAGGTATACCTATGATGAAAATTACAGGCCTCTCTCATCTTTTTAAGTGGGAGAACTTGCACAATTGGTGGCTGACTAAATATTTTTTTGACCCACTGTTGTGGGGAAAATTTAAAACTTTTAATAGAATTTTTCCTGTGCTCTCTGCCACTGGAACATACTTCTATACCAAAGATATAGGTTGAAGAAACTGGATTATAAACATTATCTTTATTTTGTTAGACTCTTATAATGAGTTTGAAAATATTGTATTGCTCACACTGGTGAGATTTCCCTAGGCAGGGAAAAGGAGGAAATGTAAATTATTGTCGATGGAAAAAGCCCACTCTTATTTAGAAAGAGTATAACCATAGAACTGTAAGTCTTATTGCCGTGTTCTAATGAAGTGACAGATTCTTCAAGCTGAAGCGTGTACTAAGGCTGTTTTGTGTTATACATATTTTGTAAAATTAAAAAAAAAAACCCAAATGCTAATATCATCTTGGTGATTTCCAATCTTCTTATTTCAGAAAAATAAAGAATATGTAAGCATTGCTAAAGGTGGATTTATGGGTAAGATTTGCCTTTAATTATGATAATGTATTAGTGAAGAAGCCTGTAATTGATTGGTTAAGGTATAATTACAATTTCCCCATGCATTGTTTGTGCATAGATTGCTTGGCCATTCGTTTTTACAGTATGGTTACAGTATCTCTTAGATGATAAATAATGGAGGCCTTAAAGGATATTTTTATTTTCCCATCTATAATTTATCTTCATTTCCCCTGTTTTTTGAAAATTACATTGAAAACCTGCTTTCCCTTTTTATGACTCTGTTTATCAGAATGAAATCAAACCAGTTTACTCCCTGAACCCCACTTCCCTGCTGCCTATGCAGGCAGCAGAAGCTTCTGGGATCATTAAAGTTTTACTGAATCCTACAGATGGAAACTGATTTAATAACTTCTGGCATGCAAAGAGGATGGAAGGAGGAGAAAACGTATTTGAGTTTGTTGGAACAGAAATGTTACATTTGGATAATGCCACTGTTTCTATTTCTCTTCCTACTCACCAACTTGCTCTAAAGCTTACAGAGTTTCAGTAATATGTTACAGAGGTTTATCTCAAGCTGCAAACTCCAGAGATTTGTAACCTCTCTGATTCCGCAAGAATTCCACTGGGGTGACAGTCCTGACCCTAACCTTGCCCAACATAGTCTGTCACAAATTAAGTCTTTTTTTTTTTCTTGCATTAACATACACATATTTGTTCTCATAGTTCCCAGTTCAAAAACACTATGACCTAACCATTCTTAGATTTAAGAAAAATTGTAGCATTAGAAAAAGATTGAAGAAAAAATATTAACATTGATTGATTGATTGATTGAATTTATATACCGCCTGACTCCCAGAGACCCTAGGCAGTTTTTAATAGTTTTAATTGTGCAGTTTTTGGGTATAACTGTATTTGGAGGTAGTACCGTTACAAGTACAATATAGTACTTTACAGAATACATTGTAATTATTAGTGTATCTGAACACTTTGTAGCATACATTTATGTTAACATCATTATATACTTCTATTCTTATGTATTACTTGTTAGTTTATTACCTTTTAATGAGGATGACAAGACAGTTTTGATTGATTGACATTATTTTAATTGTCTTTCTCATAGCATTGCAACAGCACTTAGCAGACATTAATGTGGAAGGACCAGAAAATGGATATGGCCACTGGATTGCTAGTACCTCAGGCTCAAAAAATAGTATTAACTCCTTAGTTGATGTGAGTGTACTTTTAAAATCAAATTGTTTAGTTCTTAATACACTCTTTCAGAATTTTATTTATTTGTTTATAATACAGGACAACATATTGCATGCATTGAAGGAGAAGAGATGTGTTAGGATTTGTTGCCAGGAATCAGAAGGAGTCTGGTAACACCTTTTCCAGCTAACAAATTTTAGTAAAGGGCATAAATGATAATCATCACTTTGATGCCTTAGCACCATGTGATATACTAGATTCTAGCACCTTTTTCAGGCTCTAACTGCCTCTGCATGATCACATATAGTAGCCAATGTGTTAACAAACATATACATTATTTTACTTAGTTCTTCTTCTTTTTAGAGAAAAATATAGAACATATGCTCTGTATGTTACAGCCCAAATACTTCATTTAGTGTGGCCATGCTCAAAGTAGTTGGTAGAGGCAGAACAAAACCTAAACTTTTAAAAACTAAATTTTCTTTATTTAAAATTTTGCTTTATTTAAACTTTAATTGAAATTAACTAAATACAGTTAATTTGGCACATCATGGATTTAATATTTTTCCTTCATTTGCAATACACATTACAGCCCAGAAGCAAATTTCAGAAGCACACTGGAGGGGAGAGTATATGTACCCTTGGGGGCTTAGATAGTGCACTTTTGTCCTCTACAAATAGAACTTGTTTCAAGTTCAGGTTTTGGTGCTTATGGAATGTAGATGAGGTTTACTCAGAAAAGTTCTGTTTTTCAGGGTGATTCTCCAAATGGATCAAATGATGGAAAGGGTGTCAAGTCTTTGGTAAACAAGATGACTGAAGCTTTAAAGACAAAATCTGTAAATGTGAAAGAAAAAGTTATTAGTTTTATTGAAAATACTTCAACTCCAGTAGATAGGTGAGTTATATTTGTATATTTATTGCAGGGATTGTGGGCCAGGAATGTGAAGAACTCTGTGGTGCAGTCACAGAACATTCTAGTGTTCTCTGGAATGTTTCACTTTTTCTCAGAATGCAGTGATTATATCTGAAACACTAAATTACTTCCTCATCAATTCCAGAAAATGACAGACTGGGCCTGGATTGGTACATTTCAGGAAAAAAAATTGGAACGTTCCAGGAACACAGTTTTCAGATCACAAAACTTTGCATATAAATTATTTCTGACCAATCTTCTTGCCTATTAAATCTCAGATTTTATTCTTCTCTAATTGTGTTATGCTATTGTGAAGAGGACTCTCAGGTTTAATGGCTTGACCTTAAAATTACAGGTAGTCCCCTGGTTAAGAACGCCCAGTTTAAGGATGACCCATAGTTAAGAACGGAGCAAAATTTAAATTAAAAGTTAAATACATAATGATTCAAGTTAAATATACAATGGTTTGAATTAATTATACAATACTACTTATACAGTATTATACAATAACACTGTTCTTGCTTACATACAAATTCGACTTGGGAACAGAACTTGTTCTTAAACTGGGGACTACCTGTACTCCTAAGTGTTAGCAAACAGATGTGCAACAAGCACTTTCTAGATTGGAGAAGTGTTATTTCTCATTCCTTATGCCACATACTTTTCTCCCAACTTCTTCTTATGCTCTTGAACCTTGTAAAGTGTTAATATGCTGTAGGAAATCTCTCTCTCTCTCTCTCTCTCTGTGTATACACATGTGTTTTGTGTGTATATATGTATGTATGCATGAATATATGTGTGGGTATACACTCACACATACCTACACCCACACATGCAGATATTCAGGAGAGCCAGTAGTGTATAGTGCTAAAAGCGTTGGACTAGGAGTGGGGAGACCTAGGTTCTAGTTCTCCCTTAGGCACAGAAGCCAAGTGGGTGACCTTGGGCCAGTCAAAAAAATAACCAACCAGCGCTGGATCAGCATGATAGATTACAGCATTAATCCTGCAGTGAATTAATTTAGAAAATAACAACAACAACAGTAGTAGTAATAATAATATTTTGTTTTAAAAACATTTTAAAAATTCCCAAATCATCTTATGCTGGAGAGCTTTAAAATATATATATATATATAGTTAACATCAATTCCAAATGGGAAGAAATAAATCAGATTTTTTTAATATATTGTAATTATTTGTTCTGTCCTCTGCCCAATTTGCTGTAGAATTTCTTTCAATCTTCCCTGGCCTGACAGAGCAACTATGCTGCGGTAAGCCACATACAGAACCATCTGAGCAAAACTGCCTTGTCCTTTTTAGCATGACTTCATACTGTTTATAAGCATCAGTTACACTGACAATATTTCTCAGATTTTTTAAATTAGGAATGCTTTACATCAAGCTCAAACATTGAAAATACTATAGTCACATTAGATGTTCATATTCATTTATAGATGATACATTTATATGTGATAAATGGTTCCTCCTTTGCAGCATGATGCAATCAAACTGAAATGTTAGCCATAGTTTTCTGAACCACAAAATACAGCTATATTTCTGATAATCCTAGCCAAACAAAATGGGATTTAGTGGTTAATTAGAGATTTTGGATGACAATTGAGGAGAAGATAGGGAAGAGGGGTTTCGTTATTACATTATGTTTCAATAATATCTCAAAAAGTGCACCTTGTATTATTATCGCACATTTACATTGCCAGTGATGCTTTGACTAACTAAATAGATAAGAATTTTGAAAGTATATAACAGGAGCCAAATAGATCTCGCAGGCATGATCCAAGAGGAAATATGCATTTGTCTGGGATTTTTTTTCTAAAGTGTGGTTTTATTTAGCATTATCTGAATATAGCCATCCATCTCACACAAGTGATTCTAGGCAGCTTACAATGATTAAAACACCAAAAACCCACCACATATAACCCCCAGCACGTTTAACCCCAAGGATAAACAATAACTGCATTCATTGAAAAAACACATCAAGAACAACAGAGCTCATCTACCCACCTGACCCAAATGACTGGGTATGATATGTAATTTGGTGATATGGTAACAATAGCTTGCATTAACAATGCTTAAATATTATAACAATCAGATTATGGCAGTCATGGTTGTTCTTAACAAACATCTCAACAATGTTTCCCATATGCATTCCTTATACCTTCTGCCAGTGAAATTAAGCCCAGCAAGCTAACCTATATTGAGATCATACCAATCTTAAAACAACAAATCATAGTTAGCATTATCCTTGTATAGGTAATGACTACTGTACATTAGGCCAGTAGTGAAATCTGAAAGAATTAGTAGAGGATGTAAACCTCATGAAAAGCATGTAGAAGAGGCCATACAAATTCTGAAACAGTTGCAAGAAAGCATAAATTATTGCCCAAGGCTATTTTGTATAAACAGTACTTTTTATAATAAATTTTGTAAGCATTCTGGAGATAGTAAATTACAAACTATCCAACAGATATTATTTATCTCTTACACCAGCTATTTTATTGAACATTGTCAGTGTTACAGATGCTTATCTTTATAAATTACTAACAAGCACCCCATATCTGGCTTTCTTGGGATGGCACATTTGTTGTTTCTCTTTACACAGTTCAGTTTCCTAAGTAATATCTACTTTAATCTGCCAAATCCTACAAAATGAAAGCAGTTACCTGCAGGAATAGAGGCAAATGTTAGTCTTCCCATTAGTTTTCCCATTCTTCTTCCTTATGGTATCTACTTGTTTCTTCTAGTAGCCATTTCTACAATAAGTAAAATTTGATTCATTTTCCAAAGTGGATTGGACAGAGATTTAATTATACCCCAGTCAGATCTGCAATTTTTAGAATATGCATAATACATTGGAATGAGCTACTTGCTGTGATGTATGGAATCATTTAATATGGCATTCAGTTTCTGTAATAAAGTCCATTTTCAGTAATCGATGAAAGATGAATAAGCAAGATACAAGATCCAGCTGCAAAAAAAGCTGAAAAGAAGATATGCAGTTCTTCACATACTATACCTCTCAAGTCTGTTGTGCTATCTGATGTTATGATTGCTCTAGAGATATTTCTTAGGTTAAACTAACATTTAAATATTCTCAACTTTTAATCTGTCAGAATTGTATACATTGCTTGGAAACAAACAATAGTTTATCCCCAAACATACTTCGATACATTGTCACTTTAAGGAAACCTTTGACTTTGAATTGTTAAAACATAGATATGCAATGTGTAGCCCTCCAGATGATGCTGAATTACAAAGCCCAGTGAGAAGAGATGATGGGAACTGTAGTTTAATAATATCTGAGACCTGTATACAGCCCCGCTGAAGGGAGCTGTGTTTTCTGACTATGCTTACTGAGCTTTTCAAATTGAACTTCTTGTATGTAATACAGTCCAACTACTTCAGTAATGTCTTGCCTGCTTTTCACTAATTCAATGTGGTTCATTGCTTTTGCACAGCCAGCTATCTTTGTCGAATACTTTGACTATACACACAGGTTTACATTTGGATCAGATTGCATGCTTCTATGGGAAAAATGCTTGTATAATGTATTTTAAAATGCAGATTTTTTTCTCCTTTCTTATGATCGTTCCCTGCCAACAGGCATGTCAGCAGCAGTGACAGAGTAGGAAAACCTTACCGTGGCGTGAAACCAGTTTTCAGTATTGGAGATGAAGAAGAATATGACACTGGTATAGTAGAAGTTTTTATAAGCAAATTATATGTTCCACTTTCTAGCTAAGTCATGAGTTCTGTTAATAAAGAGATATTTGAATTGTAGTCTGAAATTCAGACTGGAATCTGCAATAATATCTCAGTTTTACAGGCCAACATTCACCAGACTTCAGATACAGTGTACAAAATATGAAGACTTTGCAACAGAAAAGTCCATTGTTTGGAGAATCAGTCTGGACAATTTATATAAATTGACACAGATCACATAAAATTGACATAAATTACATAAACAATATAATATGCCTTTTCTTATATGGTCTGTTAATTAAACTTCTAGATGATATATTGCCATACAAAAGTATCTTTACTTCAGTAGCATCAGATATCCTACACATATAGAAAAATTTTCTGAACAACACCTGCACTCTCGCCATGTAGACAATTGCAGAAAATTCAGGGCATGTTCTGAGCAATCTAGACATCTAGACATATATTCATTTTACACAGTGCACTAATGGGCTCTGCTGGACTGCGCCACTGACTCTAACTGATAAAGTCAAGCATCCTTCTATATTTCAGAGACACTCAATAGTTATCAGAGAAATGTATTATTACTGAATGATCTTGTTCAGGATCTTTAATCAACTTTCAGGGAATCAAAATTGTATGGAACATAGTATGAAAACCCCTGCCTTATTAAACTTTATAATAATACATGTTTCATAATGAAATAACTATGAAGTTTCCATGGAACCAGCAACTAAAAATAAATGGCCTGTTTTCAGCATTGCAGTTTTACATTAACATTGTAAAAAAGCTGTCAAACATATGCATGGAAATAATGTGTAATGTAGTTTCTAAACTTGGTGATGGACAGCAGTCTTCATCTCAGAAATTTCAAATAAGAATAAAAACTGTTTTTCAAAATATGTGGTAGCAGTTGAAAAGATTTTGTCTGTGACATCACTTATTTCTTTTCAAAACAGATGAAATTGATAGCTCCTCAATGTCTGATGATGATAGAAAAGAGATTGTCAACATCCAGACTTGGATAAATAAGCCAGATATAAAATATCATTTCCCTTGTAGTGAAGTGAAGGAAAGTGGACACATGTTTCCTAGGTACTGATGCATTGGCTTTTATAATATTAATAATGTCTCTAATGATAAAAAGGGCCTATATATATAAAATTTACAGTTGATACCTTTCAAATGCCAGATATGTGGACTTGTGTAATTATTTTTCCAATTTATCTTTAACCTTACTTAATGAGGAAAAGTTAAAAATGTAGGGTGACTGTTTATGGATTAATGCCTCACAGATTTTACTGCAAATTGACTGCAGATAATCATTTCATGGCAGATATTTTGTTTGGGCCATAGTGTAATATTATGTATTTGAACTTTTGCCACAATACAAAAAGCATCCAACTTGATAAAAAGTCAGTTGTAAACTTGCTTAAGAGCTGTTATGCGCAGCTACAGAACATTATTATTTGCAAAATTCATTTGCCTCAGAATAGTAACGCTGGGGATGAGGAAGTGTCTGTTTCCTGACATAATGGCATTTTTTCCTGATTTTTTTTATTTATTTGTTTTTTTTCAAAGTCATCTCCTGGTAACTGCAACACACATGTATTGTTTGCGAGAGATTCTCTCTCGAAAGGGATTTGCTTACATACAATCTCGTCAGGCACTAAACGCTGTGGTCAAAATTACATCTAAGAAAAAGCATCCTGAATTAATAACCTTTAAGTATGGAAATAGCACTGCTTCAGGCATAGAGATTTTGGCAATTGAGAGGTAAGATTGTGCTTTGATTAGCTTCAACTACATATGAACCATCCATATATTCTGAGGATTCATTTATATATTTAAATTGAATAATCAATTGACAATAATTTTTAATACTTTTTTTTAAGTGCAGCATGTTGTATGGGGAATTATAATATCCTGGTATAAACAGTGACTCACACTTAATATATTGTGCTAGTATTATTCAAAAGGCTATTTAGCCTTCTCTAGCTTATGTAGAATTTCTTATACATTCTTTAGTTCTGCTAAATAAAAGTCTAGGAACTATTACTCCTTAGTGATTTAATCAAGTTACAGTTTAATCATTATGTAGGACCATAAGTGAATCATCTATGTACATGCCGGAATTTTGAGATTCTCTTAATAGCAGCATATTAATCAGTGTTCCAAATTACTTAATTTTTCCCAAGTACAAAAATAAATTGGAGATTAGTTCCCGGGCACGTTGAAAGGTAAACTTCATAATAACGAAAAATGTACTCTAAGGTGTAACTAGTTGTTTTAATGCAAAAAAAAAATGTTACAGATCTCAGTCCACTTCATCTGATAGACACATAGAATATAATCCTACAAAAAGAATATTACACACAGAGAGATACACGCAGAGGTCTATCCCAGCAGTAGCTGTATACGTATGTTGGTGTGAGGACTGGTGAAAGAAGAATGGAAGTTCATTCACATGATACAAGGCATGCTCCAAAACACATTATCATGGCGCTTAATAGACATAGCCATTTTATAAGACCACATAATCATCCATTTCATAGGTGATTATTGTTATAGTATTGGCAATCATTAGCTTAAAACACAGAACAGATTAGCCAAAAAGTCAAGAATTGGGAACTTTTTCTTTGTCTACTGAATATTACTACTACTGCTACTACTACTACTACTTCTACTACTATAACATTTAGTGCTAGTATAAATTCTCAACAGGCAATTCTGCACAGAGGAATACCACAGTGATTATTTATCTCATTTCAAGTCTTTGCTAGGATTTCTAGGGGTTAACGGTAGCTAATTTGTAGATTGCAATTCTTTACCAATTTCTTTCAAAATAAGCATAATTCTCTCTCTGTGTATGTATATCATATATATAAGGATTCTATGGATTATGACATAATATTTTAATTGTATTATTTTATATTGTGAAAGTGATTTAATATATTAATGAATAATCTTTCCATTTCCATTTTTAAGGTACTTGATTCCAAATGCAGGTGATGCCACCAAAGCTATAAAACTACAGATTATGAAAGTTCTGGATGCCCTGGAAAGCTAATACAAACAGATTTTTTTCACTGTCTTCAAAAGAAAGTGATGGCCAAAATATTTTACAGGGGCCTAAAACGACTTGTTGCAGCTGAATATTAACCTAAGAGGACATTTCAGTTTATTGATGGGAGTGCCTGGATAACCAGTTTATGGTAGAAGTAAACTATACTTTTGAAGAGATTTTTTAAAGTATTTTCTTTAACACATTTGCAAATATTGTTTCTTATAAACTTGAGTTATTTTTAAAGTAGCTTTGGAGAAGCTGACTTATTCTTAAGGAGTGAACTCAGTACACAGATCTGTTTGAAAAACTGTACTGAGGCCAGGCAACACTTTCCAATATTGGAAAATATTTGAAGTATATAATTCACAATTGAAAAGCAGGACATATTTCTACAAGTTCTAAGCCTTGAATATTTGGTTTGAACTGCTACATATAGCATCAAGGTTTGGCAACAATACTTAAGACAAGAACCTAGAGCTTCTTTAAAACAAGAATATTATAGGCTATCAAACTTGGGATAGGTTTATAGGGACATACAATATGTATGTAAGTAATTTTTAAAGTCTTCTATCAGGTTTAAGAGAACCGTTAAATTCCTAAAGCTTGAAAGACTAAGCAGCATACAGCAGTTGAAAGTTAACAGCTCTCTGCTTTATAATGAAAGCTGAGGTTTTCCAAGGCCAAAGTCAGCGTTAGATTGGGAGATGAAATCACAATCCATACTTCATGAGTTGGAATATAAGAGTCGGCTGCACTAATGGAGAGGCAAACATTATCGTTCAGAACCTGTTCAAAATCTGTCCAGCGCAGACTGAAATTGCAATGCACATGAGTGAAGCAAAGTGATTGGAGAAACTTTATGTGGAAACTTTATGTATGACATCTTTAGTTTTTCTTTGAAATATATCAGCTGAATGCCATTAATAATGTCTTCAGTGCTTGAAATTAAAAAAAATAAAATCTGGTGCAAAAGTCCATAGTTTTCAAATAATAACCAAAATGGTTGTGAAAAGCATTTGAATGCACTTAGGCGTCTGGAGCAAGCCCTGTAAGTGCTGACGTGAAAGCCTGCAAAACTTGAGTAACAATTCATGGGATTTTAATTAATAAGTTGGACAAAAAATAGAGTATCTGTGGATCCAGTCAGTATACCAGTGGAAATTAAAATCAACTGATCTTCATTCATTACCAACTCTTTTAAGCTCTTAACAAGAATCAAGTTAGGCACCTTAATCCTGAAACCAACATTCATTTCGAAAAATATCTAAACAAGTATATAAATATGAATTGCATGAACTGCACTTTTGCCAATACTCCTGTATTTATAGTTCTGCCCCAGAGCTGTTGCATTATTTTTTCCTTTCCCCACTCTCCTTTTAAAAAGCAAATTAAAATCTCCTAGAGGATTTCCTGCCTAATTTAGCAATGACACTTTTTTCATAATATTAATGTAAAGATGTTCGTGCAATTGTTTATAAAAGTGCTATTGTAAATAAATCATTATTACTTGAACGCAAGTTATTGGTCCAGGTCATTTGGATAAAAGATGCTTGATCCAACTGTTATTTACAAAAATAACAATAACAGCAAAATTTTTGAAAGCACGCATCACAACTTAGACTGGGATGAGGCAGTTCTGACTATTTCCTATAACTCTGCATTCCTCAGTCTGTTCTTGAGGTGGGGAATCTTCTGTGCAGAATTTGAGAGTTTGCAAAGGAGCAGGGTGTGCATTTTAAGTTTCAATGAATTCCACCCAGTGATATTAGTGGAGCTGCTTTTTGCATTCCCCACTACACATTTTTTAGTTCCCTGTGTGTAGCATTACTTGTGCTTAGGGCTGTTGCAGAGGAATATGCAAAGCCTTGTACAGTTGGTCATGCACACATTTTTCACATGTAAGGGTGAAAAATCAGCCAGTGGTTCAGTTCCTTTACCTATTATCTAAGGAACATACAAAGTTAATAGAACATACATACTGAAACTGCTTAGTAACCCATTTTAGGTCTAAGTAAGATTTGGATTTAAAGACCAAACTGTGATCTGGACTATGTGGGGCACTTGTTGTAAGCACCTTAAAGCAGCTATGTCTTTTGCTGTTCTTGTGTGGCTGCCCGCTGCAGCTGAAATAGGATCCTGAAAAAAGAAGCATTTCCTCTAAGGTGTTCCGTACAGGCACCAGTTGGATGTCCGCAGGCAATTCAAGCCATATTTTGCCCTTGAATCCTAATCTCTGCACTGCCCTATTTTTCTTCTTTCAACCAAGTTTATTGTCTTCACTTTTACTACATTTATTTATTTTATTTGTTTATTTATCAAACTTATCCCCGCCCATCTCCCCCCAAGGGGGGACTCTGGGCGGCTACTACATTACTATTGGAGCAGGCCAGGGTTGTTGAATAGTTTATTATAAGGATTTATTAGTTGCCCAATAGGAAATGGTATTTAGGAGAAGGAAAAGCAAATCTGTAGATGCGACAGTGGAATGAATAAATACTACAAATGCTATGGGTAGAAGAGAGTCTAACGTAACAGGTTGAAAAACAAAAATCTAAAACTACTTAATGCTAAACAGTAGAAATTTAAGCTAAAAAATAAAGCCTTGAGTAGGAGGGCTATTACTGAAAAAGTCTACTCCTTAACAACTGCCCACTGTATCACTGCATGGGAATGCTAAGTGCCCTCTAGAAAGATACGTGAGATATAAAATAAGTGAGATGGCATTAATTTGTGGGTGATTTTTTGGTCCTGGTCTAATTTTTTGCTCCTGATTTCATTACAAAAATAGTAGTTAGTGAGTCAATGTTTTTCTTCCTCTGATGCCACAAACCTATGTATTTCTGATTAAATGTGCTTAAACTTATAGTATTGCCATGGTGTATGATTGCAGGCAATTTTAATGAAAGTAAATCTCACTGTGATGAATTTAATTTACTTGAGGCAAGCATGCTTTTAAGGGGCAATATTTCAATCTGCTGTATCTGGAACATTACAGTAATTAATAATCACATTTTACTTACAGCAATTGTTTTTGAATGCTTAAATCCATATTTTATTATTCAAAATTGTCCTGAAATGCTGTGCTGCACTTTTTAAGGGGAAAAGATCAGAATGAATGAGTGTGTTTTATATCTCACAGTCAATCAGTCTTCCTTCAAACACCTGTTGAGGCACACATTACCTGCTCTCTCCACTTGCAATGTTTCATGGCTTGGGAATGGTCAAGATTGAGATTGCTGGAGACATAGTCTTGTTCCGTGGTTGGACATTTATGCTGGGAACACACTCTCCCTTCATAGAGATACCAACCTTCCCCTGAGATCATGATCAGGCAAATTGTTCACAAGACAAGACAACACACAAAGAATTTTAACTTCTTAGCTTTATTGATTACAATATAGCAAGGTTTTCCTTAAGCACACATATATACCCTTTTGCTCTCAAGGTTCACCAAAGAACTGATAAAGAAAACTGAGGGGACTGAGAAAGACAGGTCGCAACCTAGGTAGTGCATTTACACAGGGTGCCTTCCAACCAGGTCTCTGTCCAGGCCCTCTTTTTGTAATGTGCCAGTATTCTCCATCTCAGCTATGCTCCCATATGTTGCTCTCATTGGGCTAAATACTGCTTGAATGTGCACTTTTCATCTAGTATCTGGCTTTTGGTCTGGTCTGCTTTCAAACGTGGTCACTCACTGGTACAGTATGGTACAGTAGTATACAGAGTCATTTGGACTGAGATGGGCAGCTATAGAAATTGCATAAATAAGTAAGTAAGTAAGTACTTCCAAGGTTGCATTCCTTAGATTGCTTTCTTGCTCTGTTTGTTGTTTTTCTCAGGCAATTGCTTACATGCCCACACGACTAAATTCAGACGAAGTCAATACATTTTACAACAAAGTTTTCAAATCTGTATTTTATTATTTATTATGAGTGTGTGGCAGATTTATTGGACATGGTTTTAATGGATTATTTTAGAGGCCTTTTAATATAGTGGGGCCTTTAAAACTACACTGATAGTCACTTAGGAGGAAATACTGAAAAAGTATTACTGGTGCAGGGAATATGCATAAGTGTAACGAGCTGCCACCTGTTGATCCCAAATCCAGTAACTTTCCTTGCAACCAATACTGATTCAGAAGAAAGTTCATTTATTGAGAATAAGTATACAGATCCAAAGCATTGCTAAGACTGATCAAAAGCGTGCCAAAAGCTGTTTTTCTTACTTCCCCCCCCCTACATCGCCCTTAGTTCTTGGTCCTCTGATTCTCTTGCTGGTATGACCTTGAGCATGCCAGAGCTTGTGATAAGGAGCCATCTGCTTTAAACGGTTTCTCATTCCTACTCCCCCCCCCCTTTTACAATGGCAGAACCGCAGCATGTAAAAAACCATTTTTTTTCTTTAAACTAGCCATCTAATAATCTATTATAAAATCTTGTGAGGATTCTGACAATAAGACCGCACTTCATGAAATAAGGTTGTCAACTGAACAGAAAGTAAACGGTTCCAATCTCACTTCTAGAATTTGAAAAAAAAAAAGACAATGCATTTTTACAGGTCTAATTCCTCAGCTTGGCCATTCTCAACCTGGTAAGATCACCTCCCAGGCAACATGGTCAGTTCTCATCCAACACACTTGGAAGGTTCCAGGTAAGGCAGGAATGTACATGCCAGGCACCCACTCTATAAAGTAGGATAAAGACCTACAATAACATAACTTGACATTGAAATAAATGAAAATTAAATCTGCTAAATATGTTTAATTAACGCGCCCTCTTGACAAGTGGCTTGCCATTGTTGACTTCTCAGTCTAGGCTACAGCCCTAGAATATCCACATGGGCCGCTGTCTGAGTTCTAATTGGGGACAACCTTGTTGAGCTAGGGTGCTGCTACTTTGGGGGTTCAATATTATTATACTTGTATTTAATAACTGTCCTCTTAAAAACACAGCTGCAGATTTTGGAGGGGTTCAGGGGACTATCCAAGGTTTGGGGGCAACACCCCTGATAATACATTGGAAGTCTAATAGGACCTCTGCTTTTAAAATTCTATGTTACATTAATTAGGTAAATTCAAGAAGCTCAGAAGCATGGATAAGAGAACTGTGGTGCTCTCTCTGTGGGTGCCTAGCAACTATTAAGATATGCTGCTTCTGATTCAGGACATAATAAATAAGGCTAGAAGATATTGATCCTCCATAAATTTGTTGAAGCTCCCTTTGATGATCCCATTGGTAGCATCAAATTCTATAATATCAACACTACACTGTGTAAAAAAGTACTTTTATCATTCTTGGATTGTGAGAAAGACCAAAAAAAAAAAGCAAAAAAATCCCTCTCCACACTTTTTGACACCATGCACATTTACATAATTTTATGATGGCTTCCCTTTACCCATCTTGACTCTAAATTAAAAACCCTTGATGGCTATACATCTTCCTTGCCTTTTTTCTTTGATTTTGGTTAGTTTCTTCTACCTTTTGTAAAAGTGCAAAAAGATACCCTTTTTGAGATTCAGTGATCAGAACTGTATACAGCAATCTCACTCCATGTTATATAAGGGCAATTTCATTTCTAATAATAAATTTTAGCATGGAATTTGCTTTAATAGTTACATTCTGGGTTAACATTTTCATTGAGCCACCCACTATGATCCCAGTATCTATTTCCAGTTGAGTTGCTCTCACTTGACGTTCCACTGACATATGTGAATTTTGATCTTTACAGACAGCGAGACGTGCAGCTCCTTGCACTGGACTGCATTTGCCATTTTCTCATTCATGAGTGCTTTTATTTTAACTGGTATTCAGAATATACAAGGAGAGTATGCAAAGTTCCAAGTGCCTGCTAGATGGCGACAAAGAGGCTTCCCTCTACCAGCCGTCCGTATCTTTGCAGCTAAAATATGACGTGTCTGATTAAGTAGATTATAGCGTTGTTCTTGACAGCTTTCTCCCTCTGTAAATCCAACAAGCTTATCATTCCTCTTCGCAGTTTTCCATGCCGAAATACTGGTGCTTTATGTTTGTCACGTATTGTTGCTACAAGAGCCCAGAGGGCGGAAGGAAGGAGGAAACAGTAAATCCAGCATAGAGAATCTGAAATCCGCCAAATGCTCTGGACTTCATCTCCCATCATTCCCAGAGACACTATTAAGGCCAAGGGCTTGTGGGAGTTGTGGACCAATACATATGAGAGCTAAAAACTGGGACAAATGCCCTCCAATAGAACTACATTTCCTAGAAGCACCTCGCTCCTTTTGAGCATGCGTCGTATTCTCCAAGAACCTTTATGTTTTCCGGCGAGCGGCAAATCTTAGCAGTGAATCGATTTTATGCAGCTGGTGAAGGGAGTCATGGCTAGTAAGTAATTTTCTTACAAGGGGAAACTGTGTGCTCAGGCAGTTCAATTTCCGCTGGGCACTTAACGAAAAGGGGAGTAAAGGTGAAGGGTGACTTTGTCCCTCGCCCTGTTAAGCTTGCCTTCGGCTAGAGGGAGATGGCTGGCAGAGAGATGATGGGTTAACAAACTTAACTAGAGACTTGAGAGTGCAATTTTACGCAGGTTGGCGTCGAGTTGTAGTCGTACAAGTGGTACTGCTTGTTGTCTTTTGGCTGGGGAGTTTAAAAGATAGGTACTGCTCCTGTTTAGGGAAAATGTCTTTCCCATAATTACCTTAAGTACGCTATTTTTGGTTGGTTCGTTTTCCGTAATTTTGGATAACTTCCAGCGGGTAGTCGCGTTAGTTTTTTTGCAGCAAAAGTACCCTTAGCAAACACAGTAATCGATTCATTGTCACAGTAACTGTCACGAATCAGTCTCCACTTCAGATGCATGGAATAAAGCCCTGAGGGAGTTGTGCTTGTGCATGTATGTGGTCCGTGTGTGCTACTCCTAACCATATCAGTAAAGAAGTACTTTAAACCAATTGACTCATCAGCAGTTGGGGCAGTTTAATATTTGGCATGTCTTGCATTGTACCTCTCAGTTATTTTGCAATAGGTTGCAATGTTAAATGTGTTATCCATTTTGCTCATTTGGACTCCAGTTATAAAGTACTAAGGGGTAAGTCCACACAATGGTATTTGTAACATAGGGCTGAAGTGCTGGAAAACATTGGTGGTAGGCAGTTCTGCTACTCTGCAGGTTTTGTCAGTCATGCTCCAGTGAATTCAGAAACTGTTTGGGGACTTTTTTTAATCTCTGAAATGTTGGGAAACCTTAATTTATTTATTTATATTTCAAATTTGTCACCACCCATCTGTAAAAACAGAATAAATATTAATTAAAATAAAATAAAAATTAATTAATTAAAATAGACTGCAACAACAAGATTCCTATATAATATTTCCAAGAGACTGATGTTAATTACGTGTTAATAAACTCAGGGAGCATCTTCAAGGCACCAGCCACTCTCAGGGTTGGTTGTATCTCTTCTCACCCCACGCAAGTTGGCAGAGCCAGGTCTTCAATTCCTTCCTGAAAATTGGGAGAGTAGAGATATAACTGTAGAATTATAAAATACAGCATTGTGTGCCCAAGAAATAGCACTTTATGATCATGGTCTCATGGAATGATACCAGGATGCTTCATTCTTTTTGGCTACTTCTGTTCATGTCATCAGATAAACTGAGGATGAGCAATCCTTTTGTCAAGATTTCTGAAAAGTGATAGCATGGTTCCCTATAGTGTGAGCCCTAAAATAGTAATATCACCATTTTTAAAGGCCCAATTAGCCCACACACAATGCATTCTCACTAACATGCTAATGGTCTAGCCAAACCTGTAAAAAATATCGTAGAACAGGTGAAGTGCTGGATAACTGGAAGAAGATAAATTATGAGTTGGGAGTGTCTACCTGAGCCACTTCCAAATATTCTCTCTCTTCTCAGAACTTAAAAAATGTTTTGGCCGTTTTTGTCAGCATCTCTTCCTTACTGTTTGTGCTATTCCAATGATTGACATCTCAGTTCCACCTAGTAAACTGAATCTACTGCCCTGTAGTTTCAACCCATTGGTTCTGGTCCTGCACTCTGGGACAACAGAGAATAAGTCCATTCTCTCCTTGGTGTGTGTGATGGAATGTGGGCTTGACTCAGGGAAAGTGAGCCATTATAGAAAAAATATGAGTCCTGGAAAATTAGAAAGTGAAGAAGAAACTCGGAACAACCCTGCCTTGATTGTGCTGGTATAAGCTGAAGTAGAGAGAGACTTTGACTGGCTTTTAAGATTGTTACAATATTTAACCACATTAAAGTACATTCCAACATTCCTAACAACTCTTGTTCCCTGACCTTGCCTATCTCAAAGGGCTGACAATGTGACAGCTCTCTAGATGTCTTAAGACTGCTATCTTATTTCTTTCAATTTTCTCTTTTAGAAGCTAAACATACCCAGTTCCTTTAACCATTCCTTATAGAGCTTAGTTTTCAGTTCCCTTATCATTTTGGTAGCCCTTCTCTTAACCCATTCCAGTCTGTGATGTTCTTTTTAGACTCTGGTGCCCAGAACTAGACTTGGTCCAAGTGGGGCCTAAGGCAGAATAGAGTAGAACAATTACTTCCCATGATTTGGGCCTTATGCTTCTGATAATACATCATAAATTATTTGTTTTTAACAACTGCATCATAGAGTTAGCTAATGTTCAACTTGTGTTCAACTATAATACAACTTATACTTATATAAGGATGAGAGAGCAAAGCTTTAGTTGTTAGGGTTAAGTCGATGCAGAATTTTAAGCAAGAGAAGGTGCTGTTTAACCGCTCCTTTTTCTTTATATTGGTTTTTCCACCCTGGTGCCCTGTAGTTACATTGAGATCCCAATCCCCACACAACATGGTCTTTGGTTCCCCCAACCTTTTAAGGCTTTCAGTTATAAATAGTTCTTGACAGTGGTGTGAGAGGCTTTTGAAACAGTGCAGATTGTCTTTCTCCAGAGCTGAACCTTTGCTTTTTTTACCTTTAGATTTTCGTTTAGCACTCATCCAGCTTCATGTATCTACTGTCAAAACAGACAACTTGAACAGAGCCTGTAGACTTGTGAGAACTGCAGCAGGACAAGGAGCAAAACTTGTAGTTCTGCCAGTGAGTATAGCATTTTTCAAAAGTTACTCTCCAAATTCAGATGTTCTTACTGTTCTCCAGTGATATATTTGGTGTTTAATTTTTCTCCCTTGCATAGTTAGTTTCTTACACAATTTCTTTCCAAGGCCAGAATGAATGTCAAAATTGGGCTTCAACAAACACTAACTGCCACTGCTACCCCTGCATATAACTTAAAAAGTATGACATATTCACAAGGACAAAAAAATATATAACTTGAATCCAGCCCTATACATTGACAAACATGTTTTGGAGACTGAAGTGTACACTTCAAAATAACAAGAAACAGAAGACACTTAAGTTCTCCACATATAGCCCCACTCTAGTCCTAAACTACTGTAGTCTTATGACTTAATAAGCACATAAATTATGGCACTGCCCAAAAAACCTTTTATTGTACAGTGCCTGCATTTCAAATATACATGTGTTTTTATACATGTATAAAACTTGTATAAAACTTATACTTACAATTAGTAAATATATTTGATAGCAGAGGATGGAAACTAGATTGGCAGTTTGTAACTAGTCAACTGATATACAATATTGATCATTGTCACTTTTAATATCAGCAATTCATGACAATACAATAAATGCTAACCTAATCAAAATCCTAGTACACCCGATCTTTCACTGCCTATGTTGCATTTTCATGCCACAAACATGATACATGAATTGATAGTAGCTTAAACAGATTTTAACCAAAAGTTTGTTGAATATCTTGTCATAATCTTGCTATTCACCTGTTTTTCTTCTTGAGCTTTTTGTTTTTAAAACATTTATTCTTTCTTGTTTTATAATATTGTATTTTTAACACATGATAATGTGATTTTTTTAACTTGATATTTTGTTGCTTTGCTCCACAGCACTGGACTGTTTCCAGATGTTTTTTGGAAATTTACCCACAGAACTTGCCTGTCTGAGTTGGTCATTAATTTTTTCATGCTATGTATGTCACACAATACAAAGTACTCGGTAACCAACCAACCTGGTTCTAAATGGAGAGAATATTTCTTTTTCCTGATAGACCTCCCCTATTAGAGTAAAAATGCAGCAATCAAGACTGACTAGGATTGTATAATATCGCTGACCCATAAACCATTGTTTATAAATCATAACGATTGGTTTCACACAAACACTAACTCAGAACCAAACAAAGTAACTTGTGCCAGAACAAGCTATGAGAATCCTCTTTTCTGAACCATCTACAACAAAAGTATTTAAGAATTCCATGTTTGTGTGATATTTTTTTTGACCATGTAAACAACTATTTTTGTTTTGATCTAAAATAGGTTTCATTCTGGCTGCAGGTGAATACTATAGTTTTATTTGTAGTAATAGTAGGCAAACTGTGATGGAATGGAATTATGAAGGCCAAGCTCAGGCAGATAAACATTTTCTTAGCTCGCCAGAACCGTGTGGGAGGAACAAGAGGATGAGACTGGCACCTCCCTGAGGAATTCACACTGTTGTGGCTGGAGGACTTTGGGAACTGGGGTTTTAGTCTGGGAAGATTGATGTCAGGCCTAGCCCAAGGAATTCCAAGAGACAATGCCAATTCAATCCAGCTATGTTTATTAGTTACAACCCCTAACAAGAATCTTCCCAGACTAAAACCCCAGTTCCCAAAGTCCTGCAGCCACAACAGTGTGAATTCCTCAGGGAGGTGCCAGTCTCATCCTCTTGTTCCTCCCACACGGTTCTGGCGAGCTAAGAAAATGTTTATCTGCCTGAGCTTGGCCTTCATACAGTGGTACCTCGGGATACGAACTTAATGCGTTCCATGACTCTGGGTGTATCCCGAGTTGGTCGTAACCCAATGCAAATTTCCCCATAGGGTTCAATGTAAATCCGGTTAATCCGTTCCGCCCTCCGAATTTGGTCGCACCCCGAAGCAAATTTTCCCATAAGGTTCAATGTAATTACCGTTAATCCGTTCTGGCGTCCGCGGACCACGTGTCGGCGCGGGGGGAGAACGGCCAGGCGTGGCACGGCGGGAGAATGGCCGGGCGCGGCGCAGCAGGAGAACGGCTGGGCGCGGTGCGGTGCGGCGGGAGAATGGCCGGGCTCGGTGTGGCGCAGCGGGAGAACGGCTGGGCGCGGCGAGGTGGGAGAACGGCCGGGCGCCGCGCAGCGCGGCGGGAGAACGGCCGGGCGCCGCGCAGCGCGGCGGGAAAACGGCCGCGGACCACGTGTCAGGGCGGAAAAATGACCGTACCCCAAGGCAGAGTTTGCACATTGAGGTAAATTTTTGTGGCTGGAGCTGGTCGTAACCCGAAAAGTTTGTTAGTAGAGGCGTTCGTATCCCGAGGTACCACTGTAATTCCATTCCATCACACAAACTGAGATATAGGAAAAAAAGACAATTGAATAACATCCGCGGCCCAGATGAACAGAGTTTTCCCATTTGTTGGAAATGTTTATTTCTGACTCTGCTGAGTGAAGTTAAAAGAACCTGTTGTATCACATGTAGCCCAAATACAATGGCCTTGTATATGATGATGCTTGCTGACTGCACCCCAAATACCACCATGTTCACTCAGCCAGCCTCCTCAATTGAGCAGCAAGGTCTGCTTGGAACAGTAAAAGCTTTATTTGTCATTGATATTCTGAAGCCTAAGTTTATAAATCAGGCTAAGCTATAATGTAGGTTTTGAGGGGCAGAGGTTAGATATTTGCTTTGAGTCAAAAACATCACATTATGGCTTAGTGTGCTGTGTAAACCCACCAGTAGCTTATTCAACATACTGTATCATTATCATTATATTTTATCCTGTAGTATATGTATATGTGTGTATGTAGTATGTATATGTGTGTGTATATATATATATACACACACACATACATACATACACACACACACACATTCTCTCTCCCGTGAACATATCTAATACTTTGTGTAATTCCAGCATCAGTTCAGCCTTTTTACCATTATCTACTCCTCCAGTTAAAAAGAAAACAAGATGGTATGGAGTTGAGACTTTGCTCCAATAAATATATTGTCATGTTTTTTTCTTATGGCCAGTCATTTTTGCATTTTATATTTTTTATGTCACTTAAAAAAAATCATACATTCCTTGAATATGCTACATAGATGTCTGCCTTCTTTTGATTCCCATCATAGGAATGCTTCAATTGTCCCTATGGCACAAAATATTTCCCAGAATATGCAGAGAAAATTCCTGGGGACTCCACACAGAAGCTCTCAGAAATTGCAAAGGAATGTGGTATATATCTCATTGGAGGTAAATTGCTATTTTTTAAATTCATTTTTGTATATAAATACAGCCTTTATATTTGATTAAATAATAATCATCTTTCTTTGTTTTTAACTACAGGTTCTATTCCAGAGGAGGATGCGGGAAAATTGTATAATACATGTACAGCTTTTGGTCCTGATGGTACTATGTTAGCTAAATACAGAAAGGTAAAAAATCCCTGTCTGTCCTTTTTCCTTTCAGATATGATGAAATTACCTGCTTTATTAAAAAAAAATCATTTAATATAATTCTTTCTCAAGAGAAGGATGGTGGTCACATTTAGATTACTTAGTAGAACCATAGAATTATTTCTTTTGTAACATTTGCATCCTGCAATTTAGGAGTGGAATTTACTTGCCAACAACTTTTAAAAATTCTGTAGTTTAGCTTGAGAGTCTGCACTTTAGCATAGGCTCTTATTTTTCATGGAAGAATTCAAGGACTCCCATGTCCATTTCCACATTTGGGTTTGGATTGGCTGCATCTGAGCCCAAAGGCATTTGTTGCTTTCCCTACACTGCCATTATCACAGAGTTTTATTTCCTTTATGACTTATACTGCAGGGATAATAGTAAAGAAATTTAGGTTAAAGCTAAATTTTGCTTGGTGGAAACATTTTTGTATTTACTGCCATACATGGAAAATCTTAAACAAAGCTAAGAAGGGATATTTGTTCTCTCTGACTTCTCCCAATACATAAGAGACTAATTGACAGACAGTAGGTAATAATTGACAGACAGTAGGTAATGGGGGTAGTGTGGATGTGTGTCAAAGAAGTAACATAGAAAAGCATGGTCATTTCAACACTCAGCCTTTCTCAATTATCCACTCCTTCTTAAGTAATATTAACCTGTCAATTATTTACAACTGCAATGATCCAAGCTTAATTATTTCTGGGAAGAACTGGTGGAATGACATTGTCCTTTAGCCAGTAGGCATATGCAATTAAAATGATCTTTAAACAGGAATTTTCTTCATTTTTTAAAACAGATTCATTTGTTTGACATTAACGTGCCTGGAAAAATCCATTAAACAAAACTTCTGTGGTACTTTCTTTCTGAAGGGCAAAACCCTCTCAAATTTTCTAAATGAAGTGTGTGTTGCTTGTGCACAAAGTATTATTTGACATCCTATATTGGTACATTAAGACAAATTAAAGTGTACTTCAGCTGAGAAATGCATTAATTCTTGCACTTTCTGGCAACTGGCCTCCTCCTTTCCCATAAACACCTCCCAAAGTCAACATCTTGCAGTTAAAAAAGATAGCTGTTATTTCAGACCAGCCGACTTCATGAAAACTGGCTTCAAGTTTATTTGAAAGCTTATTTGAAACTAGTTCTTAGTTTAGACTTAACAGAAGTGTCTTAATGTTTTTCACTACTTGCAAAAAGATAGGAGCAGAATGGCTGCCTGTCAATATTTCAGTTTCATCTTATGCATATCTTAGCTTCTTAAACAAAGTTTTGATTGTCTGAATGCAGCCTCTATCTAAATATTACCGTCTCCAATTATTTTAGGCTGTCTAGCTTTGGACAGTTTATTCCTGGACAAAGCTTTTCTCTGAATTTAAGATGGTGCTCTGGCATAGTAGTTAGAGGGTATATATTCAATGTAACATTTTGTGAATCTCTCATTATTGTGCAGAGAATATGCAATTAAAATGATCTTTAAACAGGAATTGTCTTCATTTTTTAAAACAGATTCATTTGTTTGACATTAATGTGCCTGGAAAAATCCGATTTCAGGAATCAGAAACTCTGAGTGCGGGTGACAGGTTTTCTGTGTTCGATACTCGTAAGTAAAGAGACTTTTATTTTTGGTAGTGAGAAGTAATTCATCTTTAATTTTTTTTAATGTAATAAAATTTCTAAAGTTACAATTTTATTCAGGATTAAGTTTTATTTGTTAATATACATTCAGTTCTTTCATATTTGATTATAAATTATGGTCAAATGTAAATGTTTAATGTTATACCTCGTGGTGCTGAGAAAGCTACTCTGTGAATTTCTATGTATATAACTGATTACTTATTTGCAGAGTTCTTAACCCTATTTTTAGTAGAAAGACATGAATTGATGAAAACTGTTTAATTCCTCATATGAAATGTGTGATTCAGATCAGGCTTGTTGTCTCATGGATATTATAAATCAGGATTCATTTCCTCTGCCATAATAAGTACATTATACAACACATTTTAGCATTTCTAGAGACATCAGGGTTGGTTTGTAGAGTAATAAGAAGTGTCTGACATGGTCTTGTTTTGATGCAGCATACTGTAAAATAGGAATTGGCATCTGTTACGACATTCGATTTCCTGAGCTAGCTCAAATCTACACCCAGAAAGGTAAGACTGAGTAAAGCTCTTCCTTTATTTCTATATTAAATAAGTGTATATGGCCACCCATCTACTAGAGAAACCCTGGGCGGCAAACAAGGATACACAATTATCCCAAAGCAAATAAATTTAAAGAAAGAAAAAAGACAAAGTTAAGGCTCCATTCAAAAAAAATCTCTTACCCATAAACCATACAACTGTGCCAGAGCTCCATTAACATCCTGATCCCAGTGCTTGGGGGAAAGACAGGTCTTCATCCCTTTTCTGAAGGCCAACAGTGTTGAGACCATTCATATCTCTGGGGAGGCTATTCCATAAGGCAGGTGACATGATAGAGGACACTTTTGTTATTGTGTATGAAATATTGTATCTTCCACAATTAGAATGTACTTTTTTCTTATGTGTGCGCTTTAGAAATATAGAGATGAGTTGTCCCCAGTCTTTCTCTTTATATGGAGCACTACATTGTTGTCAAACTTTTATGGTCAATATTTAAGACAGTTCTGTGTCTGTACGATGGTACATATAACCACTTAACCCCAAAATAATATTTTTAATAGCTTAAAAATAATGTGGTAAAATCTGCCAGGATTTGGTGTTTTTATCTGAGAAATGTTGAGTGAGAATACCAACACCTTGCAAAATTTAACCAACTCATGGGATTATGGCTATTAAAATATATATTCAGTGAAATGATTTAATGAACCATTTGAAGTAGTAATGTCCATTCTTCTCATATGTCTGTTAAATACAAAATCATGTCATTTACATTAATTTACATAATTTCATTGATTTACATCATTTGCACAAATGATATTCAGATCTCTTTGTTTTGCCTTTTTTAAATGCCTCAACTGGATTTAGAAATTTTGCCCACTGCATCCAAAATCATCTAAATGAGGTTTAGATGAGCTTTCTCAGTCTGAAGTTCACATCAACATGGTACGTGTGGTGCAAGTTATGACAAGGATGTCTAGAAGGTTTCAGACTGGGAAAGGCTGAGATTTTTCACCTCTAGCAGCAGGCATTAGCAAAGTCTAAAACACTCTGATTTGTGCTGCAATTGGACAGAATTAGAACTAATAGTTATAGGGGGTTTTCTACTTCAAAATGGCAGCCATTACCTATATCATCTTAAGGGGTCTGGGTGGCATATAAATTTAATACATTACTATTATTATTATTCGTCATACCCAGTATCCTTAAACATTGCATGATTTCTCTTTTCCCTTTTGAGCAAATGTACTTTCCTTATGGTTTATAGGAACTAATAAGACCTATCATCTGTAATCCTGTAGTATTTTTAATAAAGGAGTTGCTATTGTTCTACTAGCAACTATTTCTGCCAATGGAAAAAAAATCTTAAAGGTACATCATAACTGTTCTGAATGGCTGTCATTTGATTTTGACCATAAATAGATGATGGCACCCCTGAACTTTGATTAGAATGAGAATTTTTTTAGATATTCTCTTCTAATGGTTTGTTTGTCTCCTCAACTGTCTAGCTTTCCAGGCAGTTTTTATATATTGTCAATAGAGTTTGTGAAAATTACTATTCATAATTCTGTGGACTAATGCTAGTGACTAAATCTTCAGTCTCCACTCCATCTCCCTGACATTATTTGTCATCGTAGCAGCTCTAATTAGTAATGTGCTCATACAGCCTTAAAAATCAAAGCGCATCATATTTCTTTGATGTGTTTGTTTTGTTTTGCAGTGTGCTTTGATGTGCTTGGGTAATCAAGAATTGCTTGATTACCTCAATATTAAGATTCTACATTTTTTCCACCATGTATTGGTAAATCACAATGATATATTGATAGTATAAAGTATACCTATCATGTTAATGACCATAGTTGCTACAAATTACTCTTAAGTAATTGATATAGCTGTTCTAAGAGAAAAAAACAGAAAATCTGAGATTAGCAGCTGGTAGCAGAATCTATTGTTCAAAGCAATGTCTTTCATAATTCAGTGGCTGAAATCTGGTCCAAAGGAGTAGATGAGAGGATGAGGTCATAAGTTGGTTGTCAGGTTCTGGTATATGGATCTGGATCTGGATTCATGAGAGATTCACAGGGAGAATCTCATAGGCAGACATGACAGAGCTGGAAGTAAAATTTGTATACCAAAAGAATGGATTGTCTCAGGAGAAATCTCTTTGGGTTTGGAGGATGGACAGGTAAATGTCAAAGCAAAAAATGGGCACACAGAAAGCTTGGAATACCCCCCCCCCCTTTTTTTGTGTCATTTTTCCATAGCAAGTTTAGGAAAAGGAAAACAAGACAAGTCAGTATACAGATAGTCCTCGCTTAATGATTATTTGTTTAATGACATTCAAAGTTACGATGGGCTCAGAAAAAGTGCTTTACAACCTATATTCACACTTATGACTGTAGCAAACTGTCGCACCCCCCGCAGTCACATGATCATCATTTGTGACCTTTTTTACAATGGTTGTAAAGTGAATCTCCATGATCGTTAATTCCAGCAAAAGTCCATTGGGGAAGCTGGTTTTGCTTAATGACCACGTGATTCACTTAACAATGTGACTTGCTTAACGACCAGAGTGATTCTGTTTATGACCATTGTAAAAGTGGTCGTAAAATTGGGTTCGGTCACATGTTGACTCACTTAATGACCGCCCTGCCTGACCAATTTTCAGGTCCCTGTTGTGGTCATTAAGCAAGGACTACCTGTATCTATAAACCCCCCCTAGCTGCAGAGTGGGAAGGGGGGAAATGCTTGCATCCATTGCATTTTTCCTCTAGCATCTGTGCCTCTAACTTTCTCTCTTCACTTTGAGCCTATCAGGTCTCTCCCAGTCACCCTCTGATTAGCTCCTCCTTGCCTGTGTTCCCTCTGATCCTTGTTCATGCTTTCAAAACTCATTCTCCACCCATCCTGACCTTTTTCTTTCTTGGTTCATTACTTTGCACAATTGCTTGAGTAATAAGAGGAAAATGTTATGAAAGCTGGTATGGGAAAAAAACCAAATTCTTTCTTTTCACAATTTTCCAGTTGTACCCATAAATTGTTCCCATTAAAAACAATAACAATGGTTAAAGTAAGGGAAATGGGCCTTTCCATTGGATAGACAAGGACTCTAGGAATAGACAGGGATAACTAGAAATGAGAGCAAAATAATTGTTTGCTGTTCTGTTCAGTTCTTTTGGCTAATGAACAACATACATGTAGGGAGAAAATCACCCCAAATGGAACAATTATCAGAGTTTACTTAAGTAAATGAGAAAGAGTATAGAAGTGGAGATTTCCTGTTAATCAGTTTTGCATTGTTGCAGAGAATGGCTGGCTAGGTCACTGCAGAGAATAGTGGAGAAGATTCAGTGGTTATCCCAGTCTACTTAGAGATTTTTAAAATGATAGGCTAGGCCAGGTTTTCAGTGCCATTGCTCAGGGATTAAAGGTAAATAATGCATTTCCCTAAGCAACTGAAAGTTCTCTACAATTTCATTAATTTAGCCATTTTGGTACAAGGTTTTGCCCCAAATGTAATACTGTAGAAAATACTGGATGATGATGATGATGTAAATTTATTGGCCGCCCAACTCCAGTGAGTGGACATTGGGCAGTGTACAAAACTAGAAAAAACATAAAACAGCTAAAAACATAACATTAGACAGGCATCCCAGACTAAAATGATTCAATAAACAACAAAACCAACAAAACAAAATAGAGGCCTTAAACAAATAAAAAACATCAACGCCAGGCCTGGGACCAAAGCCATTGTTTTCAATTATCAGTTTAATTTTAATTCTCAGTTTGGAATTCTGACAGCTTTTAGTGCAGATTGCTTCTTAAAATTACACTCAAAAATATACCTCACAGACTATCCAATGAAATAAAATAAAAAAGGCTTGACTAAAATTTATCAAATAAACAGTGGTAAGCTTTCTGCTGTCTGTGCTCTATCTTTCTGATCATACTGTTATCCTATCTTCCTTTTGAACTAAGGTTGCAAACTCCTCGTGTATCCAGGGGCTTTTAACCTGACAACCGGACCAGCCCACTGGGAACTGCTGCAAAGAGGCCGGTGAGAATCACTTAAACTACCTTTGCCTACACTCATCCCTATAGTGATATACAGTACTGAAATGACTCTCTGCATTGCTTTGGCCACTGTAACTCTTAATACAACTCTTATTGTATTTCTTAATAGTTTTTTTAAAATTTAAATTCAAAGTACGTTATCTCATTTGCTGATACTTTAGATCCTTAGATATTTTATCTAAACTAGAAAAAAAGAAAGGTTTCCATATTTAAGAAACCAAGTGGCCACATTTTTAAGTCCACCTGCAAGGGCTAATATGCTGATACTCTTTCTTTTCCTTTTTGGCAGAGCTGTGGATAACCAGGCCTACGTAGCAACTGCATCTCCTGCTAGGGATGAGACAGGATCTTATGTGGCTTGGGGACATAGTACTGTAGTAAATCCATGGTAAGAAAGAAAACAAACTTCTTCCACTAATATATTACAATCAACAAGACAAAATGGCCTAATTTAAATGTACAGTATTTTTTTTTTAATTAAAAAGTAGCCATTATCTTCACATTTACCTAACCCTGGCAATAAAAACCAAGAAAGTTCAAGCATTCTCTCTATGGTGCCTCCGTAGAAAAATTCTATCCTTGCCCTGGTCACTAAGGATTTTCTCCCTCCCTCATTTTGCTTGAGTTCACCGATAACCTAGTCAAAGGATTGTTTTTACTTCAAATGTTACGTCGCACATATTTTTAATGGCATGGCTGGCAACAGATTTAGGTATTCTATTCCTTTTTTAATCATTTGAAAATCACCATGCCTGATAATATGTTCCATATTATTTTTTGGCTAGTTTTGTTTCAGAAAATGTAGAATGACTAATAAACCTTTGATGAGAGTATCAATTTTGTACCATTACTCTTAGTAACATCTTCCAACAGTAGAGAAAAGAAAGGACATGCATATGAGAAAGATTGTGGCAACGCATTTCAATACCTAGGTCCAAGCCTGTATTACTTCAAAACTTACTGTTTTACAATCTTTTGTGTTATCAGGAATTCAACAATACCGTTAATAAATACAAGAAGTTTAAAATACCTAAACAGGTCAGATTTTATGTATCGTAAAACAGTTTTCTTCTTCTGTAGGCTGAATTTTGGCACATTTGCCTATTGCCTTTTAAATACTGTTTTAAAAATGGCTATGTTCATTTCAAATTCCTTTCTAACAGTTGCTATTTTTTCATGTGTTCTCTTTCTTTAGCCGGAAAGCAAAAATCAGTGCTCTGTAATCCTTGGTGATAGATTCATTCTGGTTTCTTTCTGTTTTGAAATATCAGTGCAGAATATACACAGCCTTTAGGTACCTTGCTCGCAGAAGGCTGAGGCTTTTATATAAGTCCACAGTTTAGAGTTAAGTCCCCTAAGATAATTAAAAATATGGAGCAAATTCACACATCCCTGGATCTGTAATCTTGATTACTTTAGATCAGTCTTCCATAACCTCTGGCCTTTGGATATATTAGGACTACATTTGGAAGGAATTATTCAGCACATCACAGTGGTACAGTATCAGGATGGGAAAGATTGTCTTAAACTGAAGTACATTTTTCCTTTCGTTGTCCTCACCTGTAACATAAACATATCCTTTTAACAAGAGGAAAGGCAGAATTGTCTAGGACTTGAAGGCAAGTTTTGTTTTTTCATCTTCCAGATTTCTGTATCAGCTTTGAACCAAATGCAGGTGAAATTTTGAGTAATGTCTTCCCTGCTTTTCAATCCCCATTCATGAGAACGTAAAACTGCCGAAGAAGATCAAGTAAATTTCTAGAACAGTTCTGGAGGTGCCCCTGAATAAGAAATCAGAGAGAGTTGCCTTTGCTGAAGGAGAGTTTCAGGAACAGCAGGAGAGGCCACACTATGGCAATACATGATTCGTTAATCCTGTGCTTTCCTTTCTAGGGGTGAGGTTATAGCCAAAGCTGGCACTGAAGAAACAGTTGTCTATGCAGAAATAGGTGAGTTGATAGGACCATTTTAGATCTTTATATAGGCTCATGTAAATTAGCTTAAGTTGGTACATGTATCTCAGTTCTCTGCCTATCAGTTAGAATACTGATCATTACAAGGTTATGAGAGTGAAGTCATTTAAGAACTTTGCATGTTATAAGAGATTCAGCAATTCTAATACACACTTCAATCTGTTGATTTAAGATTTGCCTTATGAAGATGTAAATATACAGTATTATCTACTAGGGCTATGCAGTGCTTCAGATTTGATTCAGAATATGTACTTCAGAAGATGCTGGAGCACAAATGCAGCTCTTTTCTGTGATTCATTAAAGCATGCATCAGGATCACATAGCTGTTAGGGGAAGACTTTTATTTTGCCCACACAACTCTGGAAAAAATACCGATTCTTTTATGAGTGGTGGATAGGTAATGTGTTCAAGCTATATACTGCCCAATCATATTAGGAAGGAAACAATTGGGATTAATGTGACCTTATTTCTTTTTACAGATTTAAAGAAGGCTGAAGAAATCCGTAAACAAATCCCCATTCTTTCCCAGAAACGACCTGATCTTTACGTCGTTGAAGCAAAAATTGTATGATTTTAATTTGGACCAACACATTTTCTGATAGCTATTTTTAGCTAATTACAGTGTAATAAACTAGTAAATCAAGTTTATAGATAATTAAAATAATTTCTATATAATGGCAAGAGATTGAACTTGGGGTTTTTTGGGGGGGGTTTTTTGGTCCTTGCAGATTTTGGACATTTTGTATTGCATTAAAAACTTTTCTGACACTTTTTTTTTTTTTTTTGAGAAAGTGGAATAGTCGCTTCAACATATGCTCCATTTTGGGCAATACATTTTTACCAAAAAATACACTGGGTAAAAGCAGAATGTTTCCATTTTTTTTAGTTGACGCACGTTGATTACTTCAGAAAATTCATTATCAAATGCCTTTCATTTGTAAAGTATGGTGTTTATTTGATTTTATGGAAAATAATCAGAAAATATTAAATTAGCTAAATTCTTCCAATAGTGTTTTGAAGACACTTTTGAAGCATCATTCAATTGTCAACAATGTTCATCCTAGTTCTAATGTGGAATCTTTGTGCACAAGAATTAATTATATTTCTCTGCATTAAGGTTGGTCAGTTGTTTGTCATTAAAGTGCAAATCAAATACATTTGGCCAATGTGTAAGCTCTGAACAGATTGCAAAGCACTTTAAATCCTACAGCTTTGCAGACTTTCGCTAGATATGTTACGCAAATTGCTGCTGCTGAAAATATGACGTGCCATTTAGATCTCTGCTTCACCTAGTGATCATTGGACCTGGCTGTAAATAGGCTTTTCTCCAAAGAGGTACTATAGGGCAAAAACTGAAAATCAGAACTACCAACCAACCCTCATACTTATGAAAGGTTCCTGTTCTGCCATAGCAATACTGTGCTTCATTTTGTTCTTTTTGATGGACTAATAAACACATTAATCAAGAAGATTTAAGATGAATTATTTATTACCTAAAGAAGCAGTTTCAGTATTCTGTCTCTCAGAAGTCCCAAACATCAAAAGACCCAAGGACTGCCTCTATGCATTGCCACTACTCCCACTTCCCAAGATGTATATGGAGAAGGTAGAAGTCATCCTGGTTACACCCCAACTGACCCAGAAGAGCTTGTATTTTGAACTGCTGCAGCTATCCATAAATCCTCCATGGTTTCTTCCCATCAACCTAGACTTGAGGCAGGGATAGTTTTATCCTGATCTGAGATGGCTCCACATCTGGAGGTTGATAGCCAAGCAATGTACTTTAGGCTACAATTCAGTCTTCATCAGTAGTTCAGATCTATCAGGAGGACCACTGAGAAATTCAGGCATTATAGACCAGTTAATAAGTATGTGCAAAACCTACTTTCTATTATCTCGTCATTCCAAGGGTGTTCTTGTCTCCCCTCCCTTTCCTTAAATTATCCTCAAAACTGGGAATGGTTTGTTTTGGAACACCATGAACTGCTTCCAGCTGGCAGGATTAAATTCTGGTCTACTGGACCGTCTCTGGAAAAGAAGGGTCTGGAAGGCAAATGGAATATTCCATTTAAAAAACAGTAGGTTTTGTACATATAGTTTCATAATGCTTGATTTCCCATTTTTCAGCAAATCAACCATGTTAATTTAATTACATACTATACATGTTTAGTCAGGACCAAGTTTTTTAGTCTGTAGGAAATAAGGCAAGTGAAATTTGTGTGTGTGTGTGTATATATAGAGAGAGAGAGAGCACCTACACAATAAATTTTCAGTAACTGGCTAAATAAAACACAATCATCCTTACAACAAATAGACTTGAGTCCAGCTATCAGTTGTGTAATCAGATATGGCACTTTTCATCAATTCTTTTGCCATTCAATATTCTGGAACAATGTCTTAATATTAACACCACTGCCTAGTAGAAAATTCAGCTATCCCTTATACAAAGTGTTTCTCAACCACAGCAACTTTAAAATGTGTGGACTTCAAGTCAAAGAATTTCCCAGCCAGCTTGTTAGCTGGGAAATTCTGTGAGTCAAAGTCTACACATCTTAAAATTGCTGAGGTTGAGAAACACCGCCTTACACTGTGATAACTAAGCTGCTCTTCAAAATTTGAATCAGGTATTTTAGAGATTATACATATACTGTTCTCATTTTGGTTTTTTATTTTAAAAACTCAGTTTCTTTACGAATCAGCTTGCTCATTTAATTAGTTATATTTAAAAGGAAGAGGGTAGTATCTTTTTTCTTGTAGTTTGATAGTAAATCAGATTTAAAAGGAAACAGCAGGCTAATGAAATAGTTTTGAGTTGGTACATTTTCAAACCCCTGAAGTAATAAAGTACAGAGATCAACTGGTAATAGGTTTTCTGGGTTTCCTAATAAATTATATTTTCATTATTCACAATATGTTCGTAAAAGACACTTTACTATTTACATATGTACCAATATTCTATAAATGCAGGATATCTGCAGTCAGTACCATTTCATACTTCCCAAACTTATTGTTCAGAGAATAAAACAAAACAAATGAATAAGCACAAAAACTTAATGTTAACTCCAGTCTGGTAATTTTGGCAGCCTAGATTTTAACAGATGTGAACTAGCTTTTCAAAAGCAATCTTTTGCCCTTAGTTTTATCACTTCTGCTTTTTTATGATCTGTCCATTAAAAATATAAACAGACCTTTTCCTTCTTATATATCATGCCTAAGAAAAACATGGTAAAATAGATATAGGAAAAATGCAAAGTAAAATGCTTTCACAGTAGCTACAACCAAACAGGCCAGTGTCTTTTAACAGCTTAGTTTCTTAAATTGTGTTACTTCAAAGTAGTTGTTAGCAGCATTACTTCTTTCATTCAAGTCTTACTTTCTTGTTTTGGCAATTGTTGGGAGCCAAAATGTGTTACTGGGAATAAGAGCAGATATTTAAATTCTGCTATCCATCATGGATAGCATGTTTTATTAACTTTTAAAAATAAAATAGCAAAAGGGCATTAAGTTGGTACCAGGCTTAAATTTTTCTTAGACATAATTAAATTCATATGCGTTGATCGTAAGTAAATTTAGTCCTATTGACTCAAATAGTTCTATGTTAGAATCCAGCCAATTGGTATACTGCAATACAAAAGAGTGCACTGAAGAGAAAATGTGTTTCAAGCTTGAAGTAAACAGTCTCATCGAAAACATTCTGTTGAAAGATTTTAAACTGGCTGTGTTCCTTAGAACAAAACTCAAAATTTTTGAGTGTTCTAGACAATAGGTAACAATGGGATCTTGGGGAATAGTTGCTGCTCTATCTTTTCACCTGAAGGCCGCCAAGGCAGCTCAGGTTAAAATACAACTTGAATTGCAGAAAAGTATGGTCAAGGATGTGAGTTGTAAACAAATAAAAAAAAAATTAAAATAAATTCCCATGGGAAAACCGGGGACACAGCATTGCTATCAACTACTGAAAAATCTGTTCAGGTCAGCGTGTTATTGAAAAAAAAAATAGCCACCTCCCCTCAATAGAAAGAATAGAGTGTATTTATTTAGTGCTTTAAATAAACTTTCTTGATCACTCAACCACCAATTAAAAGCTAGATAGGACAACTAAACTCTTTTATGTTCCATAATTAATAGCAGACTTCCAGGTTTTCTTAGGCTTTTTCTTTTAAAAATCTTTGGCTAATGTTCTATAAGTACCTTTTTGGGTTTTTTTTTTTTTTTTGCTGTCTGCAAGCAACTGCTTTCCTAATATTTTTGCTTGCATGTAAGGATGTCTTTTGGCTGAAAAAATGGTGGCTTATGATGCTTCTTAATTGCATGAGTAATATTAACAGTACAACAAACCAATCCCATACGTTGTACTAGTCTTTATATAACCCTTAGCATTACTGATGTGTGTAAAGCAAACTAGTGTGTACATATACACACCCTCCGCACTGACAGCAAAACAAAACACAGCACGATGTTCATAGAATCCACCCATCTACCCACATGAAGTCTAGCTCCCCATAATTTTTTTTCAATATAGCAACTTACCAGGTAGATTGGCAGGTTGTATGGCTATTAATATTCTTCTGTATGGCATATGTTTAACTGCTTCTTTCCTCTCCACTCTCCATTCCCATATCACCCTATTCAGTCTAAATCAAGAGCTGCAGGGACATGCTTGGTCCTTGCTGTTGTACTTGCTAGGCTGTAAAAATTTTGAAAAATGCAGCCCAATCACAGGTCACAAGACAATAGCCAAGTTGCAATGTTAAAGCAGCCAGAATACTGAAAATTATGTCTTTTGAAACATCCAAGTTATGTTTCGCACTTTGAAGAAAAATGTATTTTATTTTAGGCTTAAAACACTCACAATTGGAGTATTTCAAAGCTGAAGCATTCTGCACTTCCCTAATGTGGAATGGTTTTCTCCCCAAATTTCAGCAAAGAAATAAACAGAAATTTTAGAGTTTCATTACTTTCATTTCTGCAACAGCTTCAAGTACATTCTCTCTACCCAATTACTGACAATTTCCAACCAACACCCTAGACCATGTATGTATAAAGATATTTGAATGTAATATTTATTTGATGACTTTACATGTATAAGTCATTTACAAAAAAACAAAACAAAACACCCCACCATATGCATTCTTTCAGTGCAGCTTCAAATATCTGAACAACAGGCAAAATTTTGGTATTTTGGAATGCTACTATTAGATCACACATGCTTAATTCTTCATTGCTTTCAGGAGAGAAGTGCCTGTATATAGAGCCATGCAAATAAAAACCCCTTTGAAAAAAAAGATACAGTCATAAGATACAGTCATGGGGAAATGGAGATATGGGAAATAAAATTTCACTGCACTGCTTTTTATTCTTAAAAAAGCTGCTGAAATTATAAACTGAACATTGAGCAATATTATTTGGTTTTGTGCAATCATTCCCAGTTGATCCATCATCTTTTAGTAAGTGAAACAGACAACAATTTTTAGGGGAAGACATTTTAAGTAGGGTTTTATTTCTCTTGCATTGGAGGCAAAAAAAAGTTCCAATGTAGGTACACTCAACTGTGCTGTACAATGCATTTCAGATAAATTGAAATAGCACTACAAGAATTATGGATTGTATTTCCACACAACAGTGGAACTGATAATAGAATATTTAATTTTCTAAGTACCCTAATTCATAGGAAGACTTTTTAAACAGAACTACAAACTTTGTCTAGTATCAATACAAGAAACTATTGTTTCTTGAAAGAATAATTAACTATAGTTTCCAAATCAGTCAGACCCTTTGAACCAAGCTTCATTCCAAGACTCTAAACTCTTACTTGTAAAAAACAACAAATGTATTATTCTGAACAGTTCCAAGATCTCTTAGGCAGTGAATATGCAATTTTGCTATTGTTGTTCTGAAAAACTGTTCAATAATTAAATTCTTTCGAAGGATGCTCAAATAAAGACAATTTGCTTTCGGACATAGAACACCCTCATGTGACAGTGAATGAATTCTAATGAACTCTTTGTAGAAGTTCTCTATTTATGAGAGCAGCGTCCTGAAAACCAGTTTACCCACTGTTCCATATGAAACAGAAACCAAAGGGAAATAAGGAAATGTTTGTATATGGGATCTTCCTTTGGAAAAAAAAATTAAGCTTCAGTCACTATTGCCATAAAATCTTCCCCATTAAACAATTCACAATTGTTTTATTTCCCCAAAACTAAAATGAAAAAGAATTCTTATATATAAAAAATACACAGCACTACTGTTAAAATCAACAGAACAGCATGTTGTAAAACACTCTTGTAGATAGAACCAGTCATTCACAACAATCACTCTAAAAATGAGTCAAAAAGATTTTTATTTGCATGGCCAAAAGAATCTTGGATCCCCTTGCAATTTTGTTTTTAATTTCCCTCTAAAATTATTTGATGGCAGGGTCAAGGGGGGGAATTGCTTCCTTTCTTTAATAGCCATTCCCACAACACCTAAACATTTAACAGAATTACAACAGCACAAACAGAAAAAAAAAAGTAACTTCCACCATTCAACACACTGCAACAGTGTCTTTAGGACTAGGCTGAAGTGGGCAGGTTTACTTTTTAAAAGATCATTTCCTTCCTATTATTATTATTATTTTTTTTACAGTGTTGGTGGCTTCAATCCATATTTCTTAGCAACTTCTGTCTGGGCATAAGCAGCATCACAGAGTGAATAGAGGTGAGCCATTTCCATTTCTGATTTGGCTAGGTTAATAGCTTTGTTGAACATTTCAATGGCTTTATCCAGATTGCCCCTGCAATAGTGGAAAAAAGTGTATTATAAAGAAAGAAGCAAAGATTGATATGGCAATAAACGGAAGGCCAGTCATATACCTTTAAAGTTTAAAAATAGTCTATAGCCAATATGAGGTTTGATAGGACATTATAAAAACTAATAATTTTGGAAATGGCTACAGGGGCCATCTCCAAGCTTTGGAAAATAACTCAAACGTTAGGCACCTCTGATCTAGGGGAAGGCTATGAAAAAAAGAAAATTTTTATCTTTAAAATAAATTCATAGAGTAAAGGGATAATTGTACAATATAAACACAAAAAGGTTTCTTTTAACTAACATCCAACTGTACCTGAATTAAACATATACATCACATTACCGCATTGTTTAGCGACAGCAATCCCAGCACTCCACACTCAGTCATTAAGTGAATTCCGCAGGTCATTAGCCAAGGACCAACCCCAATCCAAACCATTCCGGGCTTGGTCCCTCCCAGCCTGGAGCCTCAGTAAGGGAAGGGACTGCCTCCAACTCCCTCCACCCACCTATCTCCCCCCCATCTCTGCCCTTCTGGCTGCCCTGCACCCTGCCTTGTGGGATGGCAAGCAACCCCAGAACCACATGGCTCTAGGGCTGCTTGCCATGCCTCAGGAAGCCACAGCTGCCCCAGCCCCAGTTGTCATCACCACCCTACACTCTGAGACCCCTGCTGCCATGTGCTCCATCGCCCCATCTGACTTTCACCGTCTTCTTGTTCCTGCTGTTGATGAGGTGTGCCCAGCCTAGCTCTCCGCAAGGCAGGTGCTGGCCATGTGAAGCCATCTTCCCCACCTAAAGAAGAAAGCCTCACAAAGCCAGCAGCTGCGTCATAAAGGGCCAGGCCAGGCATGCCTCATCAGCAGCAGGAGAAAAAAGACAGTGAAGGTCAGCTGGGGTGGTGGTGTATAGGGCGGCAGGGGGCCAAAAGGGCATAGATGGGGGAGATAGGTGGTTGGGGGGTGTTGAACCACCCCTATGGTTGTAAGTGCAGGCAGGCTACCAAGCACCCAAATTTTGATCACGTGATCGTGGACGCTGCATCAGCAATAATTTCAGGACCAGTCATAAATGCCTTCATTCAGCACCGCTGTAATTTTGAACAGTCGCTAAACGAATGGTCATAAGTCAAGGACTACCTGTAATTTAATCTAATGCATCAATTCTACAGCTACTATCATTTATAGTATGTTGGCCTCCAACAGTAATTTAGAATTTTAGATGTTCAACATGAAAAAATATACTTACCTTTGCACTTCAATTGTCCCCATAGTTTCATATGCAAAGTCACATTTGTTATCAATTTCAATAGCTTTGCTTATAAGTTCCAAACCTTTATCTAAATCCTGCTTCCACTGAAGTTGAAGTAAACTGAAAAAAAAATCAAATTACAGATCAATGGTAAAAGTTCAGCCTACAACTCATGAGTATGAAAATGACAAACATAAGAATAGTCCTGCTGAATGAGGCCTGGACCCATTTTCACAATAGCCAAACCAGATGCCTCTTAAGTGCCCATAAGCAGAAATCTACACATATCCCTTTTCTGCTATAGTTTCATGCTTGCCAAAATAACCACTGAATCAAGATAAAAACCCTTCATAGATTTGCCCTCCAGGAACTTATCCATTCTCCTTTTAAAGCCACCCAATTATCTTGCAGTGAAGAACTTTACAGGGCTATGTAAAGATATGTTTTGTTCTGTCTGATCTAAATTTCCTTCTCTAAAGCTTCACTGGATGATCCCTGATCATATCATTTTGAAATGAGAGAAAAAACTTCGCCCCATTCACTTTTCTTCACACCATGCATGATTTTATACACCTCAATCACATCTCCCTGGTCACCTTTTTTCTCGGCTAAAGCATCCCAAAAGTTCTAGTTACTTTCTAGTAAGGAAGGTGTTTGAACTACTGGATCCTTTCTGTCACTGCACACATGGTGTCATCATGTTTAGAAAAAAACATAACACAAAAGGTTTGGAATCTCATTAATCCACTTAGTGGTTAAGCAGCTAACAAACAGAAACTTAATATGATTTAAACTTTTCAACTTTCACAGTTGATGCTCAAATCAACAATTTCATACTGGACGCTGTGACCACAGTAATATTACTTAGAGCTAAAATCCAGTTGTGTTACCAATGAAGTTTTATTATGGAACACTGAGCAATGTATTATTCTGTACTATTATTACTGCACTTACTGTTGTAGGAAGTGCTACTGTATAATTAAAAATTACCTAATTATATATGAATCTAATATTAAAATAATAAAATAAATATATTAGTTACCCCTTATGAACATAGGTAGTAGCATTATCTGGTTCAAGATCAATACATTTATCATACATATCATCAGCTCTGCCAAATTGTTGTTGGTCTGTTAGTGCCTGCATGGAGAGACAACAGTGAATTCCAACATAGCTTATCTGTGAAAATGAGTGTTTTACAACAGGCCTAGTCTATGTTCTCCTAATGTAGTTCTTCAGTAACTAGCACTCACATATATTTGCATGATCTGCTGCTGTGTTATGCATGTAACATTTCTTACAAGAATATTTGGTACTGAGCTGGTTTATGATACGAGATTTTTTAACAAATAAAGAAATTACATACCTGGGCATACAATGCATAGCCTTCAGCACACCTTGGAAATTTCTTAATAACATCCTCAAAACCTTTCATTGCTGCTTGTATTTGCAAAGTATTATTTCCAGTGTAGGCTTGACGGTACTGCAAAAAAGAGTTACTGAGTTAAAAAAAAAAATACATCCTTAGTAGAAATCCTACATTCTCATTTCCAGGTAACAGCCAATATATTTGTAAGTGTAACTTCTAAACTTGCTACAAGTGAGACATAATTTTGCCAAAGTGCTTGTGAGATTACATTATAATAAAGGCTAATAAATTTTCAAATACTCACCAAAGCAAAACATTTCTGTGCCTGTGCCAAGGCAGAATCTGGGCGCAAACGGATACATTCATCAAAATCTTCTACAGCTTCTTCAACATGGTCAAGCAAAATTTTTAGCTGAAAATAACAAAAACCTTCAGCATAATTCTATTAAATGAAAGTAAAATCACTGCTGCAATACAGTTACCAGTACAAACAGACTGACTCAACATGTATTACACATGGCTGAATTCTTCAGAGCTCTGGGGGATGTTTACAAATTATGTAGCATCTCTTGTAATTTCATTAATATTAAACTTGTATCTCTACCAGGGTACTGTAGAATTATCATTTCAATATGCATAATTCAGTACACAGTTACAACAGTTACCATTTAATATTTTCTATCCATTACTATTTTTCTCTTGTAATTATCCAAACAATGAAACATCTGATTTTGGAGAAAAGAAATTAAGATGGTAGAATAATGCCTACCTGTCCTCTATGATGATAAACATCTGCATTCTGAGGATCAATATCAGCCGCCATATTAAAGTCTTGAGTAGAGAGCAAAGGCTGCTGCTGCTGCATATACATACTTCCTCGTTTGATGAGGGCATTAGCACGAAGCTGTTAAGAAGAATGAAGACTGTTTATGCATTTCTTTTCCTAGGAAGACTTTTCAGTTTTATTACAATAGTATCTCTTTGATAGTTTCCTTTTAGATTTGAAAACTCTCTGCACTGGCAGCTCAGTTAAAATTCTAAGTCTCTTCTTTAGAACTTCTTCTTCCCTGTCACAAGATGGCTTGCAAACTATGCTGGAGACTTAAGCACATTATCACCCAAAATGATATCATCCCTAATTCACAGAACCTGTATGCCCTTAATTGCTACTATTCTGCCAATGAAAACTAACAGATACTCATAAGAATTCAAACACATCTCATACAGTCTAAACCAATAACAACAGAAAGCACATCAGCAGTGGACTCAGACTGATATACTTTATTAGAGTCAAGGGTCATCAGCAGTTGCTGGACCTCTACGGAGAGGCAGCAAAAAGGGATGATACAGCAAACAGCATCATTTCCAGGCCAGGAACAAAGTGGCTATGAGAGTTTTATCAAAAGCAACATTTGAGAAACGGAATAGCTTAGAATTGGTCGTTTGCTACAATAAGCATTGTACAATAAACACTACATTCTAAATTCTACAGCACAGAATATAGGTAGCAATGGGTTTATCCTGCTATATCCTCATGTGAAAACAGGCAGCTATAGGGGCGAAGCGGAAGGTAGAGAGCTTAAATATTTTTCAGCCCACCACAGAATACCTTCAATGCTTGCCCAGGATTATCAGAATTAGTGGGTTGCCTCAGAACACTTCTACTAGAGAGTGGAGGCATTTCTACAAACTTCACATTTGCCCTAAAAATATGACACCCCGCCCCCCAAAACCACAGGAAATGGAGCTGGGGATAATAAAGGATAATAGAATCACTTCTCTTCTTGAATGTCACTCTAACATCACTATGAAATGTTTTGTAAAATCTACAAAACACTCACCTTTACATTTGCATCTTCCATACCAATAACCTGATTCAAATCAGGTTTGGCAGCATTTGCATTACCAATAAGTAAATAGAATGTAGCTCTTAACAGCAAGGCTTCTGCCATATATTTTCCTTTAGCTTCAATTTCTTTAGTACACTCACTAATTATTTTGTCATAGTTTTCTTCTTCCATATATTTCTTTGCCTTTAAATAGCCACAGCTGAAAGCAATATGCAAAGCAATTATTAAGATGCAAGGGAAATGCTTCTGTAGTTCCAATCAAAACTATATACAAGGTATTTGCGAAAAACCACCTAGATAGAAGAAAATTCTCTCTATATATTTCCTCAGCAATGATATTTGACTAGCAAGATTCTAGTAATTCCCAATTCATATTTAAGACTGTGTTGAACCAAGCAGTTCTAAACATGTACAAACCCTTCTGTTTGTACTTATTTGGTATTTGCCATTTAGAGAGAGCAATATTCTTATCTTAAGCAAAACTAAGCAGGCTGAATTGCTTGTGCGTTTGATATTTTCTCTGAAACTAGATTTCAGGCATTCTCTCATTCCCTTTTTAAAACAAATTTTCATTCAAGTATCAGAACAATCACTCAAAACTGTTTTTAGAAAGTAAAGTACTATGTTTATTCCTATTTTTTTACTACAGAAATATCCTATAGCAGGAACAATCTGACAATCTACATATTTTGGATTCACAACTCCCATAAGCCCCAGCAAGAGACATGAGATCAAAAGAATTATGGCCCAAAATATTTCACAGACGCCCAGTTGGTTTAAAACAACAACAAACCCCACCCCCAAACCTCAGTGTTAATCATCATTAAGGCCAATAGAGACTGTGCTGAGAGCAAATGTACCTATGATTCAGTGCAGATAAAATTACCAGGAGCATTATGTCCACGCCAACATATTTAAATCAGCAATACAAAAAGCTACCTTATGTCGAATCAGACAAATGGTCAATTGTGCTTAATACTGTATGTTCCGATATGAACTGTCCTGAATTTCAGTTAGGGGTTTCTTGCCACAGACTGAACAACCCAGCTACAAGTAAAGCCATGTGATACACCACAGAATTATGGCTACTTCCGAATTGTGCATGAAATTTTAACTGAAGTGAATGGCCAAAAGTGTACAATCTTGCAAAATATGTGAGGGAGAACTTAGGAATGGGTTTTTCCATTCTTGTTTCCACTTACCTTCTTCTCCGTTCCAGGCTCCTTTCCATTCCTGAATGTTCTCCTCCCCACTCCTAACTATCCTGGTCTGTCCTTGAAATAACAGCAAACTGCACAGAAGATTGTGTAGCCTCCCGCTGTTAGAATAATTCCAAAAGTCTACCTAACTCTTCATAATGTTTATCTCTATCACCAATTCAGACCTAATAGTTATTCCAATAACTATACAAACTAACATACTGAAGGCTAACTATAAATATATAACAATTACCCTTTTATGTATCATATCTTTCCTTTTTCTCATTGTTACCACCTTCATTTAAATCCATCCTTTTCTTATGCTCCACCAAGTAATACAAGATATATAATATAAACAAAAAAGGTTAATGCAGTGTAAATATCTCTACAGTTCAAAACATTTCTCCATCAATCCATTCTTCTCATCACACTGTTTTAGTTTGCCACTGCAATGGTGAAGTGGGAAATGATTAACTGGACTATTCCTTGAAGGCTGATCTTGTTTAGTGAAATTGTTTCCTTTGGTTTTTAAGGCAGACTCACCTTCTTCCTCACCAAGGTTGATATTCTCTTCACAAATCATTTTATAGACTGAAAAATATTCCCATCCCAGATTTTCACCTCCTGCCCCAAAATATTTGATTGATGTTTGGTGACTATTATATCTTGAACAATAAAAGGATGACATAGGGGAGATGGTAAGAACTATTTTCCATGGTCACCGAAACCAGGACCCAAAATAATGGGTACAGGTTACTGAGATTTTGTTTAAATGTAAGGAAAAGCATCCTGATAATTACTGTGCAAAAGCTTTTATTTACAGAGACTTTGGGTTCCCAGCTCCGGACTCTCAGTGGTTTAATTGGTTTCCCTGCACATCACTGAAGGCTGGACTAGATGATCTTTGTGGTCCTTTCAAAATGCACAATTCTATAGTTCTATGATTCTATTCTCCAGTGTTTAGGGGAATTTCATCTTGGTCTGGAACAGAGAGTTGGATTTCAACAGCTATCTCCTTTGGCACTGCCATGCCCTCCACCTCACTGAAAATCACCTATTCCCCACTGAATGATTTTTCAGCGTTGTTATGAAATGTAGCAAATGTAAGCTAAAAATAAGCTCCCTCTCACAGTGGGTGGAAGCTCTTACTACCTGAGTGTTTACATTAGCTCATTTCTTTTTCAAAAAGTATGATATATGGTAGCCAAAATAATGTGTTATATTTATCAGATGCTACAATGTGTATTGGAAGGTTAGGTGCTTATTCACTTGTCTAACTATCAGTCACTTACTTTTCTTTTATTATAGAAGCCTCTCCTTCTTTATCTTTATCTTCATCAGATTTCTCTCCTCTTAGAAGAGGCTGAGATATAATGTCATCTGTGAAAGAGCTGAAGTAAGATTTGATAAACTGTGGTGAAGGCATCAAGGGTTCCCGGTTCTGCAAGATAAACATTGATGATTTGAAAATGGCAAACCAGCCAATGCTATTAAAGAAATATATATAGTTCTATTAAAGAAATAAACCAATTAGCTATAAATATAGCCAATATGGTTGTTGTTGTTTTTTATCTCTAAACAACCTGAGCCTTTCTTCCAATATGAATTTTTTCATTCTGTCTGATCTTCTCAGAGGCCAAGATTTCATCTCTGAGTTCAGTAAGTGTTAAAGAGACCCATTCTCAAGAATATTCATCCAATGGAATGGATGGATTTCTGTTATTATTTAGATCCCAGATAAAAGAATCCTCTTTTTGGCAGTATTGGTATATTGACTGACTCTTACATTAGCAGTTATTTTTCTGGTTCATAAACTTGTTTTAACATGCATTACTTGCTATTTCATTTGACAATAATCCTTTAGACCCAAGAGCCTACTATAAATAACCTTAAGTATATATAACTGGAATAATAACATATTATTTCCATTTATCCCTTTTCTATTTCTCTTCTATTCCTCCCTGCTATTGTGGTAAGCTCCAGATTATCAATAAATCTTTTGGCTCCCCCCTACCACAAAGCTCCATATTGACGGAGAACTTAAAATTTACTACTTCTAGTACAGTGATTTTAAGTACTATAAACTTTTGATTTAAATATGAGATACTTCTGAAATGATAACTCTCCTGTATATCTGACAGAGTCTTCCTTATGCTGTGGCAGCCACCTCCTTTCCTTGCCTTCATGAAGGCAGCAGTAGTTAAAAGAAACTCAAATTAGCTATTTGAGATCTGCAAAAAAAGACCTGGATGTCATTTTAGTGACTTCTACTACATCACCAAAACAAGATTTCTCACAATTCTTCCTATATGTGAGTTAAAAACAACACTCTAATTTGCTTAAATGAATCCTATGACATTTCATTGATGAAGTTAATATTACTGAACAAAGAATTGCATTTTGAATATCCTTGCAACTTCACCAGCACAGCTATATTCCTGTAACCATTTAGGAAAGCTAACACTTTACCATTTATTACAGATATCAAATCATACCTTATATTTCTCTTTGGCTTTTTCTTTCCCAAGAAGTTTAAGAACTTTATCAGCTAGCAACATACTTTGCTGATTTTGAAAGCCTTCTAAAATGCAAACTGCAGTAACATCTAGAAATATAAAGAGAAATTACTAATCCATTAGTTCTTAAATTGCTGCATAGGGAACTGCTATCGAGTACATTAAATCCCACTGAACTTAGCCTATATAAATTTTATTCCCAAATCACCCTCTCCAAATTCTCATAAGATGTATGAAGAACAGACTTTATTTAATGCTTAAATAATTTTTCTGTTTCTAAGATCTCAAATTATATATTTTAATTTAATGTACAGAATACCCACCTTCTAAACATTCTTTTTTGTTGTCTAGTTTCTCATGTGCTTTTGCACGCCTAAAAAGTGCTTTCACATATCTGGGATTAAGTTCAACTGCCTTTGTGCAATCCTGGGCCACTTCTTTCCATTTTTGCTGTAGATACAAAAATAGTTAAAGATTTGTTCAAACAAAAAACATAAGATAGTACTGCTACAGATTTCTAATACTTTTAGCATAATTATTATGCTGTCTTATTTTAGTTTTCAATATGAAATAATCTTTTCTCCCGGATATTTAAATAATCAGCCTAACAGTTCTAATTGCTGCATGTTTATTCAAGAGTAAATCTTGTTTTCAGTGCAACGAATGTAAATGTAATCTATGATCGTAATCATAATTACTTACTATATAGTTTCATTACTGAAACATCAGTGAAGTGTCTGAAATAATTTTTTTATGGAATGCAGCATAGAAAATTTTCATTTTCAAAATTGAATTATGGAACTAAATCTCCAGGAGCTAGAGTATCAGTAAAAAGGGGAAAATCAAAAAACTGCAAGAAAAGAAAGGAAATATGTATTAAAATAATCAGAAAAAGTTATTATAGGATACAGCTGCTTGAAAGACTCACTCAAAACCTTTTGAAATATATGCAAATTATAAGTTATCAGAGAACCTTCCAATGAGAATTCCATGAGCCTTATTAAAACTAGGTATGTTTGACTACAAATTCCTCAATCATTAATTTTAACTGTAATCCTGTCTAGTGAGAAGACCCACAATAATAAAAAGGTCACTTTTCAGACATGCAACCAGTTTCACTTTCTTAAAACCACCAAGAAACCCATGTTGACCAGCAAATACCTTCCAGTTGTAAATAGATCTCCTTTAGATCGCTATGAGAAATATTAAGTCCTGGTTAAAAGTATGGTCATGTAGTGTTGTTTCCAAAAATTTACAAAATGTCAGGAGGAAAGGGACTGCTCAAATCTCTGAAGGCAAGAAATTCTAAAGCAGAGGGCCATAACAGAGAAGGCCTGCCACCTGGTCCATGTCCACATGATGAAAACCAGGATTCCAAGCAGACCTTCTCATGATACCGTCACCAGATGGGCAGATTCAGCCTTGGCAAGATGATGTCTGATAAAATATATAACATCATACAGGTTCTGTAGGTCATCACCACTAGTGGGATGTCTACTGTTACCCAGAGTAGCAATTTTAGTAGTAGTGTTACTCTACTATAAGGGCATTGTACCCTTCCTCAAAGAAGCACTGGCAATTTCCCTGATCCAGGTCTTCCCATCCCTTCTAACAGCTTGGGAACAAGCAGGATTTTTTGCTTGCTCCCAAGCTGTTGAGTGTACTTCCACAAAAGTGTTTAACCCCATTTTTTTTGTCAGACTTTTAATTGTTAATTTATGATTTGATTTTTTTATTTTGTATTTTAAAACCTGTTAGTTGCACTGTGTGTTCCCAAGAATAAAAAATATGGGATAAATTGAAGAAATCCAGTGGTACCTCTACTTATGAACGCCCCTACTTACGAAAATTTCGAGATACGACCAGCTCCAGCCCCAAAAATTTACCTCTACTTACGAACTCGCCTCGACTTACGAACCGGATCCGCGGCCATTTTCCGCCCATGCCACGTGGTCCACAGCCATTTTCCACCTGTTCCATGTGGTCCGCGGCCATTTTCTGCCCGTTCCACGTGGTCCGCGGCCATTTTTCCGCCCGTTCCACATGGTCTGCGGCCGTTTTTCCGCCCCTGACGCGTGGTCCGCAGACGCCGGAACGGATTAACGGTAATTACATTGAACCTTATGGGAAAATTTACTTCGACTTGCAACCAACTCGACTTGCGATCAGAGTCACGGAACGGATTACATTCGTAAGTAGAGGTACCACTGTATTAGAAAATATAGTCTATGCAATATATTGGCCAAGAAATATAGAAAAGAATATTTAGGCAGCAGGAAAATACAGAATGAGAGCTGAGACACTTTTTTGTCTGCAAGCCCTCCATGGTCTGGTGCCAATTTTAAAACCAAGAGAATTTCAGCTTCCATTTTTAACATCTAGGCAATTTGATACATTATATATTTTGCAACGGGCAGCACTATGTGCATTGTGGCTTCTGATTGTACAAGGAAACAGGTGAAAACTATATTTAAGTTGCAAATGAACTTAAATATAGATTAGATAGATTCATACCAGTTGTTCATATGCTGCAGCTCGGTTCTGATAAAATGTAGAAAGGTCACCATTTTTTTCAGAGGGACATAAACTGATGGCTTCTGTATAGCACTGAATAGCTTGCTCATATTTCCCAGCTTTAAAGTATTTGTTGCCTTTGTTCTTTGCAGCCTGTGCTTTATCAAGAGGACTCTGAAAAAAAAAATATTTACCAGTTATATGAATTCTTCCAAGTGAAAATATAAAAAACCAGCCTTGGTTAAAAGTTTAAACTTTCAAGAGTCATTTGTAAAGTTTAGCATCTAAACAGCAGAGTTACTACATATATTTCTTCTATATACAAGCAGAATTTAAGAACGGCAAACATTAGCAATAGAATTTTCCAAAGGCCATTTCCTGTAACCTCAGCAGATAAATTTATAATCTACATTTTATTAAAAATAAAAAATGTCACATTCTTTTGTCTATCAGAGGCAAGTTTCTCTTGCCCTCTGTGAAAAAAATGGTCAACAGCCTCTCACTTTGCAAAGATAGTTAAGAAGAGACAAGGGGTTTTTATTCAGCTTTTTATGCTTGCTACAGTGTTTGAGACATTTACAAAAAAATTGGAGAAAGATAGCTGTTGCAAAGAAAAAATAAATTGACTTTTCTTCCACAAAAGGGTGGAATATTCCATTTTTCCTGTTTTTTCTCTCCTCTAAAATTTCCAGCAAATCAGACAAAGTTCTGGGTTCTAGCAATCCTTTGGCAGAGAGCTGTTCAACCATTTACCTTCTCCATATCTCCCAATCTCTGTTAAGCATGTCAGAAAGTTTGGAATGGAAGAGTTTTTTCATACCTTCATTTAGTTTGGAGAGCACAGAAATCTCTTCCCCCCTCCCCCCAATCTTTTGTATATCTACCAGCAAATTAAAGAAATGTTGAACTCTACCTTGGCATATACCAGAAGATGAGAGAATTGTTAACAAGGAGAGAGAATCTTGGCTATTAAACTATACTGTTATTTGTATGAATATTGCTTTGCACAGCAAATTTTAAACGAATAGGCTTTTTTCAGACTTTAATGAGAAAGATGGAAACCTTTAGGAAAATTGCAATATAGTCAACAGTTAGCTGTAATATCCTTTACACACATAAGCCCATTATTACTTTACAAAATGTATCAGGTATAACTTAATTTTCTTATAGAAGTATGCCCAGGGTATAAAACTGAAAACCAGTTTCTTCAGAAAATAATTACAACTTATTGTTTTCACACCTTTATCCCATAATATTTCATTCCATTCCTCCCCAGTGTTCTGTGGCCACTAAATAAACTTAATTGGCAGAGGTTCTGTTAGGGTTCTTGTCTTTAGAGCTATTTCTGTAAACCTTATAGATCCCCTAAGTCTATTGATACCTCCTCTTTCTGGATAATGCTGCTTTGATTACAGGGTCACAACTTGGAGAACTTATTACTGCAAGAGACAGGATTTTTCAAATATCTTTTAAGTTAAGCCTCTTTAAAGATGAGTCTCAATACTATATGGCAGAAATCCTACAGGTGCTATCTAGAAGGAACGTTTAACATATTTACTAGATTAATAAAGCATTGTTCTGGGGATCCCTGATAGTGCATTTGATATAGCATTGTCACAGACTTTTTTTTTTTAAATTCAGGAAGAAAAGATTCTGGTGGTCATATCACTGTAGTTCCCAATTTTAAACTTTTAATGGTGAACACATTAATAAATCATAAAAGCCAATTAATTCATGATTTGGTGGTAGACAAACATGCAGACCTGACATGTATTATAAAAACCTGATTCTGCAAGGGTAGAAATGTTGCCCTTTCAGAGATTTACCCAACTGGCTTTTGGGCCCTGCAACAGTCTTGATACCACAGCCAGGGAGTAGGAGTAACACTGATCTTCAAAGATACCATACCTGTGATCAAGATCTGTGCCTCCAAGTGGCAGGATATGAATGCCTATATGTTAAGTTGGATCAGAGGGACAAGCTAGGGATCCTGCTGGTGTAGCAGCCACCATGCTGCCCAGAAGGATCCCTGCTTAAGCTTCTCAACCTATTTCTAGGCTGGTGTGGAGTCTCCTTACCCCCTGGTGTTTGGTGACTTCAACTTCCATGCTTTGGTGACTGGGTTGGGAAGGGCTTGAGATTTCATGGCCGCCATTGTGACCATGGACTTGTCCCAGGTAATCTCAGGTCCAATATGTATTGGCAAACTCTCTGGACCTTGCCTTTGCCTTGGAGCAGCTGTGCAGTGATCTTGATATGGAGAGCATTACAGCTAGTCCTTTGCCATGGTCAGTTCATTCCCTTGTCCAAATGAGATTAACTGCCATCTGTGACCTCTATGGTGTAAAGAAGTGGATGAGAACAGTCTATCCAAGATGCCTCATGGATCTAGATGAATTGCAGCAGTGTTTGGGGAGATTTGCAGTATTCTTACAAGTAGTTCTGTGGAATGCTCGATTGCCTGTGGTGTCAGGAGGCAATCAAGGCTCTTGACTAAATTGCTCCTGGGTAATCTCTCTCTATGTGCCAATCCTGAATGGCTCCTTGCTTTACTGAACTCCAGCAGATGAAGTGACAGAAGCAATGCTAGAGTTCAGGATGCTATCAGAGAAAGACAAAAAGCAAACCTGACCATACATAGGTATGAGTTAAGTTGAAACCTACATCATGTCAATAAAGAGGAGTGAAGTGCCAAATGCCTTGTTTTGGGGAAACTCCTTTTTAGGAAGGGACCTTCAAATCAAGTTCATGCCAGGTTACTACAATCAATTTCACAGTTCTTTGCCAATAAAGTCATTCAGATTCACCAGTCTCTTGACTTTTCATGGATGGAGTCCAATGCAGTGACTGGAGCAGCATGCTGCCATGTTATCTGGAATTCATTTGAGCAGCTAGATTCCAAGGAAGTGAATAGGATGCATGTCGATATGATCTCAGTCACTTGTAGTTTGGATCTGTGCCTCTCCTAGCAACTTTGTGATGTATAACAGGTGGACTCTGGGGGGATTTCCATACCTTGCTTTGGGAGGGAATGCTATTTGCATTTTTGAAAAAGACTGGTATACTTAGGTCTTCCTTGCTCTTAGTTATTCTTGGTAATTATCACCCTGCCTGAACTTTCCTTTTATGGGGAAGGTTACTGAGACCACAATCATCAAGCAACTATGAAACACTCTAGAGGAAGCCTAGAGTTAGGTCCAAGCCTGGACATAGGACAGAGACAGCACTGTTGCTGAGTTTTAACTGGAAGTAGTGTACCCCTCCCTTCCTTTTAGACCTTTCAGTGGCCTTCATCAACCATGGTATCCTTCTGGACTGCCTACTAGAGTGGATGGTGGTAGTAGAGAGTGGAGAAATTAGCCCATCAGTCCCCTTGAGAGGTGCTGCAGGGCTTTGTACTACTTATACGAAGCTGCTTTGTACTATTTATATGAAGCTACTGGGAAAGATCATTCATTAGTGTGGGATGCACGATCATCAGTATGCTGACGATATCCAGCTCTTTATCATCACCTCAGGTTAGGTAGGAGATGCTATCAATGTTTTCTCATGTATGGCAGTATCAGGATCTGGATGTGGTGAAATAGACTGAATTGAATCGCAGCAAGATAAAGTTGCAGTTTGTTGATCAAGGTGCTCTGATTGCTCTGGTATTGTCTCTTGAAGAGATGGCACTGATCCTGAAGGAGCAGGCCCACGAATTGGTGGCCTGCTAGACTTATGGCCATTGCATGATGGCCAGTTAAGATGCAACTGGGGGTGAAATTCCAGTTGGTGCACCAGTTATACCCCAGCCTGGAGCAAGGGAACTTCACGATAGCTATCTATATATCTGCTCTTATGCTCTCATTAGCACTCATTTGGATTACTCCAATATGCTGTACTTGGGGCTGCTTCAGAAGCGTAGGTTAGTGTGAAATGTAGCAGTCTAGCTATTAGTTAGAAATTATCACCAGGAGCATATTGCATCTTGGACTCCAGGCTCTGCACTGGCTTCCTATTAGCCTGCTAGGTGCAATTCAAAAATTACACTGTTTCCTATAAAGTCCTACATGGCTTGACACTGAGATACTTGCAGAACCACCTGCTCCAGCCAGAATCAACATTTGTTTCTTGGGGAAATTGTTGTGATTCCTCATTTCTGCAAGGGTGGCGGCTCACAGGCATCGCTTCTCAGCAATAACACCTATGTTAAGAACAGTCTTCTCTTAGAAATTAGGTTGGCCATCCACTGCCCTGGCCTTCCAAGAACTTCTCAAAACTAAATTCTGGAAGGCCTATGGTGAGATACATTTGCAAGAAAAAGTATGTGAACCTTTTGGAATTTCATGATGTTCTGCATTAATTTGTCATAAAATGTGATCTGACCATCATCTAAGTCAAGAGTACTGACAAAGATAATGTGATTTAGATTGACTAAAATAATAACACAAAAACAATTCTGATCCTTCATGTCTTTATTGAGAACAACCATAAAAACCTCATAGTGCTAGTGGAAAAAGTATGTGAACCCTTGAGTTGACCTCAAAAAAGCTAACTGGAGTCAGGTGTTAGCATACCTGGAGTCTTGTTAAGAAAATGAGTTTGGAGGTGTGGACTAGAGCTACATTGACTGATGAAAACCACTCAAACTTTTTTGAGTTTGCTCTGCACAAGAAGAATACGCTTATGTGAGCCATGCCTCACCAAAAAGAGCTTTCAGAGGATCTACAATCAAGAATTGTTGATTTACATAAAGCTGGAAAGGGTTACAAAGTGATTTCAAAGACCTTAGAAATTCACCAGTCTACAGTTAGCCAAATGATCTACAAATGGAGACACTTTGGGACTGTGGCTACTCTACCAAGAAGTGGGCCCCCAGTCAAAATGACCCCAAGAGCACAATAAAGACTCATCAATGAGGTAAAGAAAACCCCAAGTAACAGCCAAAGATTTGAAGGCATCATTGGAACTGGCTAACATCTGTGTTCATGAGTCTACAGTACGTAAAACATTGAACAAGCAGGGTGTCTATGGCAGGACACCACGAAGGAAGCCGCTGCTTACTATAAAGAACATTGCTCCACGCCTGAAGTTTGCGAAAGAGCACACTGACACTCCACAGCGGTATTGGCAAAATGTTTTGTGGACTGATGAAACAAAGATTGAACTATTTGGAAAGAACACGCAGGACTACATCTGGCGTAAAAAGGGCACTGCATATCATCATGAAAACATCATCCCAACTGTAAAGTATGGTGGAGGAAACATCATGATTTGGGCCTGCTTTGCTGCATCAGGGCCTGGCCAGCTTGCAGTCATTGAGGGGAAGATGAATTCCCAAGTGTATCAAAAAATTCTTCAGGATAATGTGAGAATGTCTGTACGTCAGCTGAAACTCTGTAGAAGTTGGGTGACGCAACAGGACAATGACCCAAAACACCGGAGCAAGTCCACAACAGAATGCCTTCAGAAAAACAAAATCTGCCTTTTGGAGTGGCCAAGTCAGAGCCCAGACCTCAACCCAATAGAGATGCTATGGAATGACTTGAAGAGACCCATACACATGAGACGTCCAAAGAATATGACAGAGCTAAAGCAGTTCTGCCAGGAAGAATGGGCTAAAATCCCTCCTGAATGATGTGTAGGTCTGATCCACAGCTACAGGAAGCACCTGGTTGAGGTTATTGCTGCCGGGGGTGGGTGGGGGGTCAACCAGTTATTATTCCAAGGGTTCACTTAATTTTTCCACTAGCATTTTGAATATTGAATGAGTGTATTCAATAAAGACATGAAGGATCAGAATTGTTTTTGTGTTATTTTAGGCACATTATATTTGTCAGTACTCTTGACTTAGATGATGATCAGATCACATTTTATGACAAATTAATGCAGAACACTACAAGTCTAAAAGGTTCACATACTTTTTCTTACAACTGTATAGGATACCTGGCTTGATTATGTTCTTGATGTTTATAGTTTTATTGCTCTAGAATGTTAAATATTTTAATTCCTACCATGGACATTTATTTAAATGCTTGTGTTGCTTGTAATTAATATAAATTGCTAAGAGTTTTGAGACTTGGAGGATATAAATAAAACAAATAATTACTACCATTCAACTTAAGTACGTGAAAATTTATACAGTGCCTTTGAGTTCCCAAAAAATATTTTTAGGTGAATTCAGTTGCATATTTGTCTGACAGATGATTTCTCTGAACATATATACTGAAATAATATGAGAAAGCAGTGTGCAATTGGGAAAGGAATTCAAGAGTTCAGCTTTCATAGGTCTATGAAAACATCTAAGAGGTGATCAGGTGGAGAAAGCAAATTTCAAAAGAAAAAAAACCTACAATATTATAACACTCCATAAAAGTGTATGATGCACCCATATCTGGAATATTATACATTGTTCTAACTACAAATCAAAATATATATATTTTAGAAAGGATATAAAAATGAGAACCAAAAGAGCCTGGTGTAAAACTCCTAAACAAAATATTACACCAGCAGCTCTTTAATCTTAGAAAGAAAAAAAGAAATGCAAAAAGAAATATGAAAAAATGATGTCTAAGAAGTGGATAATGAAAAGTCTATCTTTTCTCATATAACGTTAGAACTCAGTGCTATTGCTGAGTTCTTGAAGAGGGCAGGAAAAACATGAAGTATTTCACCCAGCACAATTAAACTATGGAATTCCCTACCACAACACACAGTGTTGGTCACTAACTTGGAAAACTTTATAAAAGGATAAGAAAACACAGAGAATAAGATGAGTGGCCTTTTGCCCTTGATAGCTATACTGTGTATTATTTTCAGGATTCTTCAACAATTTCACTTTTCAGCACATAAAATAGATGACAACTTCAAAGCTGTTTTCCAGTAAACAACAAAGACAATACTACCCATAGGCAATCCAAAATTTGAACGAAAAGCATTTTAAGGTATTCATTTCTATTAAAACTTATTTGGGTCTTTATTTCCGCCCTCATACAACTCAAAAGAGCAACAGAGAAGGAAGGCCTTGAGGGAAGAAGAAAAAGCGATCGACTAGTCCTGGAGCCAAATCTGCCCCAGCAAGGAAAACCAATTTCGGCGACTCGCCCCGCTCCCGCCCCCGCCAGCTGAAAACTGGAGGACCGCAACTACTGATAACCAGGTTGCTGTTGAGAAGTCACGTGGCCCAGCCGTTCCTTTCCTTCGCGGGACCCCCCCCCCCAAAAAAAAGCGGCTTTCGAGCAGGGAACCTTGGAACCCGACCTGCCCTCTGTTAAAGCACTTGGAACCGCGAACTCGAGCCAAGCCCTGCCCCCCCAAGCACGTGGCTTGCTCGCGCGCCGCAGCCCAAACGCTAGCTGAAGCGGCCTCCCGCTCTTCCTCCGACGAAAGCCCTCGCGCCCCTTCCCGCCTCGGAGAGGGTTTTGCCCATCGCCCCTCTCACCATCTGGTCGCCGCCGGGGCCATCGGGATGACCGCCCCCTGAAGGGTCTGGGAGGGCCGGGCTGGCCCTCCCCTCAGGGGTCTTCCTCTCGCTGGTGCCTTTGCCACCGGCCCGCGTTCCACGCCTCCGCCGGTTCCACAAGTAAATTGCTCCGACCCCGATCAGCGGCACCCCGACCACCAGAGCCAGCTGCCAGCGCGGGATCCCCGAACCCGTCCCGCTCCCACCTGTGGCGGCCTCCACGGGCTTCGAGGCGGCCATGACTCCCGCTCGCCTCGCACTTTCAGTTGCGGCGGAGAAGCAGCCCAGGAGAGAAAGGAGTCAACGGAAACCAGGGGCATAACGGGAAAGGCGGTCTGGATAAACTTCCGCCCGAGGCCTGCTACCCATTATCAAGTCCTATGCTGCAGGGCCACCTGCTGGCGGGTAAAAGTCGGTGCGGTCGTGCATTGGACTGAAAAGAAACCCGCTTGTTTGTAGAACAAGGTGCTGTTGGGTAACGGCGAACTGGTTGGCCGAGTTACGCAAAGGGCTCTGAAGTTGTAACATCCTAACAGGGTAACCTGCCCATATACAGGTTCATCAGATTTGAAGGCAAAATCAGTACGAGCGCGCTTCTTCCCCTTAATTATATGGAAATGAGAGTTGTGTAAGTCAGGAGAGACATAATAAATTCGCTCGCAGCCAAAAGAAAGGTGTGTAGTAAAACAAGAACGAATAGGTGCTTAAAGAATGCAAATTCAGAGTAAAATGTTGCTGATCAGGGTCAGAGCGTTTCATCTGTGAAACCCACAGGTGTGTGCAAAGTGAACAACCAGTAGAAAAGAAATATATTGAGGAGGTTTGTCACAGGGAAAGAATGACTGAAGGCAGAATTTCAAAACAATTATGTGAAGGAAGAGTGGGTCAAGGGGTAAGGAAAGTTGGAGGAAGTCATGGTTGGATGGAGTCGATGAGATATTCAAAAAGGGAGAGGTGAATAGTTTATAGAGAACAAAAGACATTGTTATGAATTAGTGTATGGACTGGCTTAACTAAATTTAAATTTCTTTATCTTACCTCTTGTATTTAATTTATTTAGTTTACTATTTCTTACTCCTTTTCTGTGTTTTGCATAATATTGTTTATCCTAAAAGGTAGTAGCATGATGGGCATGTAAGAATGTAATTTCATCACAGAATAATTTATTCAACTTCACCTACAATGGTGGAAGGGAGACAGAGTTCACAATAACAAGCTGTGCTCCAATTTATGCTTATTTATTTGAAGAGATGTTATGCCAGACTTCCCCAACCTGATATCCTCTAAATATACAGGATTCCCATCTCTTATGGGACTGCAACATTGATGCTTGTGGGTTGGCATTTGGTGGTTTTGTTCTGACACTCCTGGAGGGAGTCTGGTAAAGGAAAGCTGACCTATGAATGTAGAAAACTTTTTGCACAATCAGACACCCTAGGTTTCTTTCACTGTGGTTTTACCCGGCCATATTGCATAGTCTAAGGCTAAGTAAATCTATGTTTAAATTTGCAGTAAATGAGGTTTTTTACTTTTTTTCCCCCCTTGGAAATGGCATAGAAGATGAATATTTTGCTGTTGATGAAATATTGCTTAGCCTATTCACCCAAACACAATGCACTGGTGGCTATTTTAAAATAAACCTGCCTGAATGTTGCTCACCTGCAGATAAATTGCTTCTTGCATTGCTTTTGTTTGTTTGACTGTAGCTGTCAATGGAGGGAGTGCGTTGTATTTTCTTCCCATTTGCATTCCTGAAATATTCACTTGAGGGAGAAAAATGGGATTTGGTATAGAAGATGATATATGTTTGCTTGAGCCTCTGCTCTGATACAAGGGAGCAGCTGTGGTAGTTGAAGATGTTGGTATTTGCCTGCCTGATAGTTTCATTGGTGGTAGGTGCACACTAAACACTGATGGTGGCTTTCCTGGTGGTTTTAATGGTGGAAGAGAAAAATTTGCCATAGCATAAACATCTGTGAAACTCTCCTGAGAAGAAGGAGAAGAAGAAGAATAATTTTTAAAGAAAAACAAGGTAAATACTATTGTTTTTAAACTATTCCATGTTGTTTCAAGGGGTGTAAATTGCAGAGCTGAAAGCATATACATCGGTTTTGTCTCCTTAAATGATATTTAAGGAGACAAAAATGATTAATGATTTGCATTATTTTCAGTTGTTTACAAATAAAGGTTAAAGATAGATGTAAATTCATAGTGTTGTTCTTTAATTACTGATTTCAAGTTAGAGCTTGCTTCTAGAAACAGTACCCAGGAACCATCATGTTCTGTCCATCCAGTTTGCCTGAATCTCTTATTGCTATAAAGAACTCAAATAAGAAAAAAAACCCTGCTTTTTCCCCTTTCTTTTAGATTTCAGATCATGCAAAGTCCAGCCATTTCAAGACTATCAGGGCAGAACCCATGCAGTAGGGGATTTGCTAGGCTAAACTGTTTCTCCAAGATAAGAGCCAGACTTATATTTAAAGAATCTGGTTAAAAATAACTAAAAGTTCTAATTCTCTTTCTTAAAGCTGTTCAAAAATATATTGTTGCTATGGATTCAACAAGCTACAAAAATATATAAATATGAAATATATAAAACTGTTAGGATATCTTTGTCTTCAATGTCCCATCAGTCTATTTGAATCGATTACCCAGTTTGCAAGGGGAATTTAAAAGGAGAGTCTGATGTATATATTGAATGTTTCTTCACTATGCTATAATTATGTAACAGTTTATTGCTTTGTATTTATATATCTGACAATACTTTGTAAGACTCAAAATAGAGTATTATATTGATACAATTTTTCATAGAAAGACCTAACAGGACTTTTAAAATAACATCCAAAATATTCTGGATCGGAAAGAGTATTGTATGAATGAATGTAAAACGTACAGTGTGCTCTAGAAACTATTCTATGAACTAGAACCCTGGATGCCCCAGGTTTCAGCCCTCTCTCCTATATTATTCAATATCTATATGAAACTTTTGGGGCAAATCATCTGTCAGTTTTGGATAAAGAACCATCAATATCCTGATGATGGCCAGCTTTAAGTCTCAACCCGAGGTCAATTAGGAGTTGTCGAAGTCCTGACCAGGTGCCCAGAGGCTGCAAAGGACTGCATGGGCAAAACAGACTGATTGAATCCCAGCAAAATGGAGCTGCTGTTGGTTTAGAAACTCTCTGCTTTCCTAGATGTTCCATCTATTACTCTTGATGGGGTAGTACTTCCCTTGAAGGAAATGGCACACAACTGGGAGTTCCCTTGGACTAATGACTCAGGATTAAACAGCAGGTGAAAACTGTAGCAGGAGAGGCTTTGGCCAGCTTCAGCAGGTCTGCTAGTTGCATCCTTTCCTGGACTAGAAGGCAGTGAAGATAATCACGCACAACTTTGTCACCTCTCAATTAGAGTACTGCAATTTGCTTTATGTGTGCCTGAAGACAGCTTGGAAGCTATGGCACAGTGGCCATTTGTTGACTAGCATTAGGTAGTTTAGCAGAATAACACCTCTTCCTTGCTGTTTTTAAGGTACTGCTGATAACCTATAAAGTTCTTTCTGTCTTGGGTTCTTGTTACATTTAGAACCAGCTTACATAGAATCTGCCCAACCTGCATAATCTAACAGAGAGCAGTTTGGGTACCTTGAAAGAAATTGGGGGCTGGGACCTGGAGATTGACTTTTTCAATAATAGCCCCCCAGAACAACTTGCCCCAAGGTCAGGTGACTCCTATCCTGACGTTTCAGAAGATAACAAAAGCAGTCCTCTTTAAGAGAACATTGTGACTTGTTTAACAGCAGCTGTGAGTTCATAGTTTTTAACAGTTTTGATTATTATTTATTGATTTCATGGATGGATTTTATTATTTTATTATATTTATTATTTTATTAACAATTTACATTATACATTATAAGCTACCTAGAATCAGTAGAATAGATGTAATATAATACACACAAGCATAAAGAAACCCAGAGAATCATGTAATGCTGTGCCAGTGCTGATGTGATTTCATGAATTATATGCATTTTGAACTTGTTCCTGCCTTAATCTAGGGGCGTGTTCATATAAATGTCATTAAAAATACTAAGTGGTATTTATTGTTTGTACTTGAAATATATCAGTAATGATAACCCATGAGTGTATACAATAGCATATTGTTGTTAGTGTTTTGGTGTTTGCTGTAGTGCTTTAATGAGGTTCCTAGACAATATATAATTTGCAAGAAAGATCACAGTCATAGCCTAAACTTTCTAGGCATGTTGATAATTCTCAATTGATAATAATTGAGAGTTGCTATGTTCAGCAGCAAGAATATAAAGTAGTTCTAATTCTCTTGCTATCCTGCCAGGTATGTGACATTGAGAATTTCTCTAATGGAAATGTTAGAACCAGGTGACCATTTTAAAATAGGTTACTAGAATACTGAATGTATGCATATCAACAAGAGCAAGGGCTATACTGGGCTAACATTTGTTGTGTTGCTTTTAGTTGGGTTGTATGTAGACTTTTCTGATTAGAAGGGACAATTTAAAAACAATATTCTAATCTCTCACCAAATAGTAGCTCTCTAACTCATCAGTTACTCACTGATGAATAACTAACATATTTCCCATCTATATGTGGACTATCTCTCCCCCCCCATGTTCTGCTGTACTGCCTCATCGTGGTGGGGAGGGGGTTGTTCCTAGGATGATTAAGCAAAGAACATTGGGAGTATATGCCAGGAGGTCACCCAAGGCATGAAGGTCATCCCAACTGCCCAGCTAAAGCAAGCAGGCACCTATATTGGGCAGCAGCAGTAAAGGGAGATGCTGGAGGCTGATAATCGCTTTAGTGACAGTGGTAAAGGCATCAGTTCATACTACTCCTGTATTTTCACCAAGAAAACCACATGGATAGAAAATATAAATTGACTGATGATATAGTGCCAGCTGACGGGCCCCTTGGGTTGGATAGCACTGGCTAGCACTCAACATGCTACTGAGGAAGAGCTGACAACCTTTCAGAGTACTAATGGTGTTTATGACATGGCTAGATTAAAGCCTTTGGGATGTATAGTTGCTGATGTAGCCATACAGGAAAAGAAACCTGAAGCTGCAAAGACAGAATTACAGTGGGAACATGAAAAGTAAGCATGAAAAGCTTCTTACAGAAGAAACTCAACACAGTGAAAGATGAAATGAAATGACTATAAATTGACATCTTAGGCATCAGCAAATTAAGATGGACTGGGATCAGACATTGTCAGTCAGAAGATCACTCTGTTTATCACTGTATTCAGGACATGAAAAACAAAGAAGGAATGGTATTGCTTTTATAGTTAGGAAAGATATAGCAAGAATAGTACTTGGATACAATGCAATCAATGATTGAACAATATCAAGAGATCTTGAGCATTTAACCACCATTTTCAAGAACATTAGAAATTGTTTTGAAGTCCTCAGCCTCATTGATAGAGCACCCAAGGAGCTGTGGAATGAACTCAAAGAAATCATTAACAATGAATGCGAAAAAAGTTGCCAGAAATGAAGAAAGAGATGAAAGCAAATTGGATGTCAGAACAAACAATTAAAATTGTCAAGAAGAGAAGGGAAGCCAAAGCCAAAAAAGACAAAAATCTTGGGAAGGAACGTAACAAACAGCTGTGAGAAAAGACAAGCAACAGTATTACAACATCTGTAAAGACATAGAAGATGGAAACAGGCATGGAAAAACAAGGATAGTCTTTCAAAAGATCTTTGAATTCAGAAGGAGGTTCCAACCTCGAATTGGTATACTAAGGGATTCCAATGGACAGACAGTACAGGTAGTCCTCAGTTAATGACGATAATTGAGACCAGAATTTCCATCACTAAGCAATGCAGTCATAAAATGCAACATCATGTAACTGCATCACTTAGCAATGGCAATACTGTCACTCCTCATTGCTGTTGTTAAGCGAGGATCACAAGTCATTAAGCAAGTCTAGGTGGCTTGCAAGCAGGCAGGCAGGCAGGTAAGTGGCTGCTTCCAGGTGGAGAATGCACAGGTGGCCAGAGCAAGTGTGGCCAGGCCAGGAGTGGCTTCTGCTGAGTGAGGAGGGTGCTTGGCAAGATGTGGTGGGGAAGGGTGGGTGGGTGGGTGGTCTGCGAGTGCAGCTGGGCCAGGGGTGGCTGCTGCCGAGTGGGGAAGAATGCAGACAACTTAACGGAGCAACTTGCAACCTTCCCTGCTGGCTTCCTCATTGATTTTGCTTATGGGAAGCTGGAAGGGAAGGTCACAAATGGCAATCATGTAACTGTGGGACACTACAACTGTCATGAGTGTGAGCCAGTTGCCAAGTGCCCAGATCACGATCACGTGTCCATAGGGAGCTGGGACGGCCAGAACTTTGAGGTCTGGTTGTAAGTACCACTCATTCAGCAATGTCATAACTTTGAACAATCGCTGAACAAGTGGTCATTAAATAAGGACTACCTGTAACTGAGTCAAAGAAAATCAAAGTATACTAAAATACTGTACAGCAGAGATGTCAACATCCAAGATACCTTAGAAGATGCTCCCTACCTACAGGAACCTCTAGTACTAGAAGATGAAGTTAGATCAGCACTGCGGTCATTACCAAGTCAGAAGGCTACAAGAACTGATGCAATACCCACTGAAATATGGCAAGCAATAGAAGAAGAATCAGTAAAGGTTTTAACTCAGCTATGCCAGCAAATCTGGAGAACAACACAGTGGCCAAGAGATTGGAAGAGATCAATCTACATTCCAATACCAGAAAAGGAGACTTAACAGAGTGCAAACTATTATACAGTATCCATAATTTACATGGTAGCAAAATTATGCTTAGGGTCATCCAATGCATCTGGAAAAAGAGATGTCAGATGCTCAAGGTGGCTTTAGCAAGGCTGAGGAACATCAGACATTATTTCTGATGCATGCTGGATAATTGAGAAAGCCAAAGAATATCAAAAATAAGTCAATATGTGCTTCATTGATTATAGAAATGCCTTTGATTGTGTTGATTACATCAAGCTATGGAATGTGCTTAGAAAAATGGGAATCCCAAAACATCTCATTGTTTTCATAAGAAACCTATATACAGGTGAAGAAGTCATAGTACAGATAGAACATAGCGAAACAGACTGGCTCCAGGCTGGCAAAGGAGCGAAACAAGACTAAAATCTCCCCATATTTATTCAACCTATAACTTGAATATATATTAAGGGAGCCTGGACTGGAAGAGAATGAGCGTAGTTTTAAAATTGGAGGAAGAAACATCAATACAGTAACCTGTGCTAGCTGATAATGCTACTCTAATAGCTGAAAATGCAAAGGATGTATTAATGCAAGGTCTATTAATGGAAGGTCTATTAATTAAAGTCAAAGAGCATAGTTTAAAAAATGGGCCTAAAATTAAAGAAGACTAAACTAATGACAATAGGTAGAACAGCCAACCTTAGAATTGATAATGAAGATATTGAAATGGTAGATGGCTTTTGCCTTTTAGGATCAACCATCAACAGTAAAGGGTCAGGCAGTCAAGAGATATGCCACAGACTAGCACTTGTTAGAGCAGCCATGATGGCCTTGGAAAAGATATTCAGATACCATGATATGTCTATACCTACAAAATTCAGAAGAGTGCAAGCAATGGTATTCCCTGTGACACTCTATGGAAGTGAAAGTTGGACATGGAAGAAGCAGGATAGGAACTGTATTGACGCCTTTGAACTTTGGTGTTGGAGAAGACTCCTGAGAATACTGTGGACATCCAAGAAAACAAACAAATGGATCGACAAATAAATCAGTCCAGAGTCCTCACTAGAGGCCCAAATGACCAGGTGCAAATTATCCTGCTTACATTATGCAAAAACCTAGCTCTCTGGAGAAAGCTCTAATGCTGGGAAAGGTGGAGGGAAAGAGAAGAGGACAACCAGCAGCAAGATGGAAGGATTCAGTTACATGGAGGGACCGTGGATACACCATTGGAAGACCTGAAAGACCAGGTTAGGGACAGATCATTATGGAGAAAATCTATGTGTCGACACTGACTTGATGGCACATAATCAGTGGCTATGAAGGGATGATGACACCTCTTTTGCAAAATGGATGAACAGTTCTGGGGATACAGTGTGACTGATGGAAAAAAGAAGTAGACTGTAGCAGGCAAGATCCTTTGAAAAAAGGAAAAAAAAAATCCTTCTGATAAGACAAGAAAAATGGGAGTGGGAAAATGAGGTGGATGTTCATAAAATAGAATTCCTTACAGAGATATGCATCATTTATATCTTTTAAACATTATTTGTTATACACATAGCAAGATGTGAATTCTAAATGGTTTTCCATATCATGTCAATACAGTAAGTTTGCAGAATTTAAGCTAATAAATATAAATGAACATATTAGAGAATTCAAAACATAGGGAGTGTTCTGTACTGAATGAAGGTAATCTTTTACTGTCCTAGGAAAGCTTATAGTCATATTTGCAAAGCAGAAATTAATGGAGATGTACATATTAGGATGGATCTGGATTATAATGGGAAAAAGTCAAGGTGAAATTAACTGCAATGGGTCTGCCTGTGTTAGGGAGATAACTACTGTACAGTTGTTTTAATTTGAGATGTTTTAAGAAGGCATTTAAGAAATTAAAGATCAATAGTTAATACATCTCCTATTTCACAATGCAAACTCTATAGAAAGATGAGAAAGTCCCAGGAGTAGATCCTGGCATACATTCCAACTTTATATATTTTCCCCATTCTACCTTATTTTGTTAGGAACATTGGCCTTCACCCATATGTAAAAGAAACATTTCACTGAAAGATTTATTAGAATTACATCAAGGAAGTGGATTTTTCTTTGATCCTAATAAATCTCCTCCAAGTAATTTAGCTTTTATAGGATTGGAACTATTAATACTTTCTAGTTTCCAGAACTGATAGAGAGGGATAATTAGATGTCAAGGAATTAAATGAAGTAATCCTTTGCTGAAAATTTACTGTGTTCACTTTTACAACTGACCTCAAACCACCATTATTATTTTGCAACTCCTAAAAAAGCAGTGACTATATTCTGTAAGCCAGGCTTTGGATGCAAATGTGAAAGTTGCTTTGGAATGCACAGGGGTACTTATATAGCACCTGCCTGCAGCTCCTTAAGACCAGAGTTGTACAGCAGCCACATGATCCTAGGAAAAAAAATGCTGTATGAGCCTTCCCTCACGCTCCAAAGAACAGACCTAGAACAATAGTCTTTTTATTTATAAAATGATTATATTCCATCAAGTTGTTTTCAACTCCTAGTGACCACATAGGTAGATTTTCTCTATGACAATCTATCCTTAACCTGGTCTTTCAGGTCTTTATAAAGTACCTATCAACTAATACTTTTTCTGCATATCTTCCAAATCCCTTTAATTATTCAAAAAACCTGTACTGAACTGTGGATGTCCCAGGTTTTTTTTTAAACTCTACTGCAATGCCAGTGAACTTTATTTATTTATTTATTAAATTTATATGCCACCAGGCTCCCAGCAATAAAATATAATAAAATATAAATCTATAATAAAATATAATTTGTATGAAAATGTTATATCTTTACTTCAACCATGAATGCTTCTGATTATGTTATACTAACCAGTCTTACTTCTCTCCTAGATAATCCTTTCCTCATTCCGTCTGTGGCACATAATCTTTTCCAACTGATGTAATATTCTATGGCAATTGAGCATATTTAGTTTTTATTTGACTGTGTGGATGCATGTTATGTGACCTTTCCTAATATGCTTTAATTTGCAAGGATTTTGTTTGTTTCTTTTATTTCTGCTAACATGGGAGTTCCTGTGACATCCTGGAATCTAATTTTTCATTATTTTACTAGCCTCACTAGTATATACCAGTAGATGGAATCAGAAACACTAGGGAAAACTTAATAACCCAATCAGCTAACTTAAAATGATTATTACATCTGAAGACATTGATAAACCCTATCTGGAAGATTATTTTAATGTCCATTGAAATCAAATTTTGTCTGCACTAAGCGTTGTTCAATATGATAAGATATTAATTACTGAAGAAAGAGTTCAGTTTCAAGCCTGTTCCACTATGTATTATAGCTCATACTCTTGTCTTCTAATCTCTTTCACTCTAACAGCAGAATTTGAAACTCTATAAATATTTGTATTACTGAAAAGTGTTTTGGAATAAAATATATATTTTTATACACAGTTTTAGAGATTTACTGACTTTGGTTATATACGAAGTCATATCCAACACTTTATAATATATAAGATTTGGAACATCCTCTCTTAAGAAATCAGTCATCCTAAATATGAAATAATGTGAAATATTTTCCTATTATCTTAATATGAGAGTAAAAAAATATTATTTTTCATGTTTACTGCACTCTTTAGTGGATGTTTAAAAAAGTTGGAAGTCAGCTTCTATATGCTGCAGATGTAGCTTATTGGAGAGGACTTTGACACATGATTTGAGCTTGCTCTAATATTGTGCTGTTTTGGTTTAATATTCTTATTGTTAATACAATTTTGGGAAGAGAATTGAAGCTTAGAAATATTAAGGTGATGTTGAGTTATTTACTGAAATCTTACAATTTATCAGTTTATGAAGAACTTTGGGTTTATCAAGCATGGATTGCAGCCAGAAAAATTGTTCTGCTTCACTGGAAATATATGGCTATTCTGGATTTTAAATCTTGGACTGAAATGTATATATTCACACTCTGCCGTTGAATTGGCTTTTTATTGATATAATGAAAAGACTGATCAATATTATTCCATGTCATCAAGTTTTAATATGTTGTTCAAAAACTGAGTTGCTTATCCATTTCAAAATGTTACTTTTTAATTTCCTTTTGCTTCTGTTTTTTTACTTTCAATTTTAATATATTTTGTTGATTGCTCTTTGTGTCTATTAGGATATGAGGGCAACACAAAAAATTATTTTTAAAATTAAAAAATTAAGAGCCCCAATATGAGTAATGAGGTTTAATTTTCAACATTATTTTCTTTTCAGGGACACAAAGAAATCAAAGAAAAGAATGAAAGAAAAAAATCCTACATATTACAAAGAGCAGTTCTAATCAGTAAAAGAAGGAGCCGTAACAGAACAACAAGAAGAAATTGTGGAGCTTCCAAGTGGAAAATATAGTTAATACTTTGCAGTGCATGTATATATAAAGAGGGAGTATATTTGAATAAATTATTATAGATTGACTTTTTTAAACATTCACTAAGGAGCAATAAAAATAAATTGATACTTTTCATTCTCTAAAATTGCAGGTATTAATTAATGGAGAGCAGTCCATAAATATTATAGTTAAGATTATTTGTATTCCTGTGAAAGACCTTAGGTGGTCTTTTTCTATAACTCTCCTGTATTGGTTTTCATATAAAGCAAAATTAGCCCTATGACATAGCTTTATTAAAATGAAAATGAAGTCAGCTCCCAAAAGCCAGCTCATAAAAGAAAGAAAAGGAAAAAAAAGAAAGATCTACCGGGCATACCAAGTTCTGTTGCACAATGCCACATGTTTAAATTTTCTCAGAGGTTACAAAGTGGCTGAACTTTGTTCTGATTCAGCAGCAAATATTTTAAAATATTATTCCAGAAATTTATATAAATGAAAAAATAATGCTATTTATTAAAATAGCATAACTTTAACTGAAGTTGTTAACCGAATGTAACTTTTTGTGTTATTGCCACCCATTCTACTTCAATTACTTTATTTGTGTTTTTCCTGCTATATTATGTAATTCACGTTATATTTTTCTGCCTCAATATCTAATTTCTTTTTAGAAATTCATACATATTTCATTTACTCATTAATCCAAAAGTTTGCTCATTTCTACCATTCAGTATTACCCTTTCTACATTATCTGTAGTTTGGACCTGAGAAAATTATTTAATCAAGTTAGATCTGAATTTTCAAATGTGTCTGCCCTCCCACTAGATGTTTAGTGTCAGAACTCTGTTGTGAAAAAAGAGCTGGAATGATGGAGTATAGGCCTAAGAAAGGTAAGTGGAGAGAGAATTAGGTTAACAATTTGAAAAACATTTACCATGTAATCAGCTCGAACTTTACTATAGGTTCAGTGGGTCAGAATTCTAAGTAAATATGCATTTAAAATTTAACTTTAAGTAATCACTGAAAGATGTTTGTTCCTAACTTATTGGGGTTTGTAACTGAAAAACATTTCCCAGAAACTCATGTTTTCTATAATCCTAGATGACCACAAAGAAAAATGGCACTAAATCTTTAGGTCAACTAGAAGTGTGTGTGTGTGTTTCTTTCCATTGGAGCCTATTTTTATCTGTTCGTAAATTACATATGTAATTTATTCCAATTGGCCACTTTTTAAAAGAAAGGCATTTCTTTTCCTTCCTACCTGAGAGTCTAGCCTGGATATCTGCTGCTTAGTAGACTTCTCCATTGTTTATAAGAAGCAGCACATAGGGGTTTTGGCAGGCAGGTAGGTGTTCAGTAGAATTCAGATATTACTCCACCACCATTTGCACATAATCTTCATTGTTCTCTATTCATTGTTCATGGTGTCTTTCCTCTTAAGGATTAAGAAAACAGGTAGATCGTTTTTGAGCTTAGGATGGAAGGGTTTGATTTCAAAATGATTCCAGAAAAATATTAAAATAAGCAACTACTATCATCATGATAAAAAGCAGGTAAAGAAAATAGATTAATAAGTGTTACCCATGGTAAGCCACTTAATTTTTTACATAGGAGTTTATAATAGGATGCATCTCTCTAAAAATACTCAGTCTGAAATGAAACTTAGGATGGAAGACAGAAATGAAAATAAATTTACAATAGTACCTAGTAAAGACAACTGTGATGACACTGAATATCACTCAAAGGCCATTTTCTGTAAGAAACTCCAAAACTTCTTGCATGATTGACAGCTTGGACCCCAAAGAACTGGGAACTTTATAGCCTTAACCACTTTTGTTATCAGCCCGACCTTTCCAAACTTGGTGCCTTTTAAAAATGTTGAGACTACAAATGCATTTTTATCTAATATGACCTTTCTGGAAGTTGTAGTGGGGAGGGCATTAGACTTGGGAAATCTGACTATAAGAATTGACCAAAAGAATTTTTCAGAACAACAAATCTGATTTTAAACAATTTCTTGAGTTATTAAAATGTAATGACTAAATATTCCCACATTTCAGCATCTGTGGCTTTCTAGATATTGCTGAAATACAATTCCCAGCATCCCTCACCATTGGTCAGGCTGGCTGGGACTACTGGAATTATAGTTAAGCAAACATCTGAAGGACCACAGGTTTCTACCACTATTCTAAGATATACCTCTATTTAGCTTTGGATATACTTTTGTTTAGCAAATCCCTGACAAAAACACCTTGCAAAACAGAAAGGCTTTTCCATTACTGTGGACTCACTATTGGCTACAGCCTGCTATCTCCTACTTTGGATTCTTCAACTGCTACTTCCTCTTATTTATTTCTTAAGCTCAAGAATTGTAATTGGAAGTTTTAGTGGTACAATTCTAAAGCTTGTTTCTGTGTTTTAAATGAGAATGTTATAGCACAATCCTTGTATTAATATCTGCCTATGCATTTCTTAATTCCTTATCTATCAAAATATATCAGATTTCCTTACCCTTAAAACTGCTTTTGTCTGAAGTCTCCTTTCCTATAAGCCATCCTCATTTTGTTGAAATAGTCAGGTAATTGTCTCATACATGATCAAGATCATAGGAGGCCAGCATCAGCAGAATTATTAAATCAGCAGTGATGTCATTGGACAATAGACTTGAACTAAGGTGACTAGAATTAAAACTATACTGGTCCTTAAATATCATGAAATATGTATCTTTCTATATCTTTTATTTTCATTCATATTTGCAAACCTATGCTAGTCTGTGTTTATATTTAACAGAAAGCCAATGTGGTGGTGTAGTTAAAGCTGCTGAACCAGGACTGAGGAATCACAGTTTCAAATCTCCAGTTACCCACTAAGTTCACTATGGGACTTTTGGGCAGCCACTATCTCTCAATCTAACCTGCCTCAAATAAAATTGAAGGTGGTAATATTATATATGCCAGCTTGGCTTCCTGGAAGAAAGGCAGGATATAAATATAATAGTCACTCAGACCCTAGTCATCTCCCATATAGACTATTGCAATGTGCTCTACATGGGGCTACCCTTGAAAAGCATCTGAAAGCTTCAGCTGGTTCAAAACGCAGCCACCCAGGCAATTTTAGGTGCCCCAAGGGTGGCACATTACACCTTTGCTACGTGAGCTGCATTGGGTCCCAGTTTGCTTCTGGGTCCAATTCAAGGTGTTGGTTATCACCTTTAAAGCCCTACATGGGATGGGACCAGGTTACCTGAGGGACCATCTTGCCCCCATTATATCCACCCACGTCCCACCCGGTCAGGCAGGGAGGGTATGCTGCAGATCCCGTTGATGAAAGAATGTCGACTGGCGGGGTCCAGAAAGAGAGCCTTCTCTGCCGTGGCCCCTGCTCTATGGAATACTCTCCCCCCAGAGGTGAGGCAGGCCCCAACTCTCTTGTCCTTCCGGAAAGCGGTCAAGACCTGGCACTGCCAACTGGCATGGGGCGCAAAAAGGGGCAACCAACCCTGGGGGTGGCTAGTACCCTGAAGATGCTCCCATATGTTAACATCTTACTGACCATCAACATCTTGGAAGATATTATTTGTGTATGTGTTTTTATTCTTTTTATTTTTTTTTGTATTGGGTTTTTTTGTATTTTAATATTTATTGCTGTTTTATTGTGAACTGCCCAGAGTCACTTTTTGTGATATGGGCGGTATCTAAATTTGAAATATAAATAAATAAATAAATAAATAAATAATAAACTAAATAACAGCAGGAACAGCCAGTATTTCAACTTGAGGCATTAATTGCAAACAATAGGGATACAGCTAGTATCTGTCAGTTAATCAAGAAGCATTTAGAAGTATTTTTTATGCATCTGCAAATATTTTTTGTTCAAATACATTCTAGGTTTTGTTCAAGTACATTTTGTTAGTTAGAATCTGTTTCTCCTTATTGATGTGCTTTTTATTTCCTAATTTGATTTTGGTATATGAAAATAGCAAACTAGATCAATAACATCACTTTATTTTGGAGCAGAGAACATACCGTATTTTTCCAACTATAAGATGATACTTTTTTCTAAAATCCTTACTCTAAAAATTGAAGGGCGTCTTATTCAAGGAAGTCAGCCGAGGAGAGAACCGCATGGTTGCAAAAGTGCCCATACTTTGTCTCTGCAAACGGGCTTCCTCCTATTTCTAGCCTCCAATCACGAGTGAAATAGCTTGAGTCTGCAAACAGACTTCCTCCAATCACGAGCCTTATGTAACTGACGTCAGCTAATGCTGAACAAACCAATTGGAGGAAGTCTGTTTGCAGAGACAAGCTATCGGCAGTTTCACTCGTGGGTGAATGTAATCAGTTATGCAAAAGAGCCTGGAAATAGAGCTGCAGAGACAGTTTGGACCTCCTCCCACCGAGTGTATCAGGCTAATGTTAACTAATTACTAAATAAAAATGTGTTCTGCACTATCTTTAAAATATTGATTTCTTAATTTTGGGTTGGAAAAATGGGGGTCGTCTTGTACATGGGGGTGTCTTATTGATGGAAAAATACCATATCTAGATTTACCTCAGTTATAAGCATTCCATTTATGGTAGGAGCAAGTAAAACATTGAAGGTGGTTTTAGGGGCTGGAAAGTCTCCAAGACAGCTGTTGAGACTTTGTTTAGCTTTGAGTAAGATTAGTTCCTTTATTTTGATTCTTCTCTGTAGAATAAAAACCATTGCTTATCTTTTACATTGACATGAGAAAAAAACAAAACAAAACACTGTCCCTGTATAGACTGATCAAACTGAAGAGTTGTATAAATACCTATAATATTAATAACAATAGACATGTCCAACTTCAGATCTAAAGCTTTCCTTGCTTCAGTAAGGTTCTCCAGTAGACCTGTTCTACATTGGTGCTACCCCCAATCTTTTGGTAGATTTATTTAGGCATGGCTGGCAGCAAGCAGAATTCATGTTCCCATGAGTACCATAGCAACTTGGAACTGCCACTTAGATTTCTTTAAAGCCTCAGAGGGCCACCAACAGAGTGCTATTTTGCAACACTGTTTAAATGAAAGATCCAATTTTATTAACATCTGCTGAACTATCATAAAAAGGCATTAACAGTGGCCATTACTGAGGTGCTGGAGGCTTGGCGGACACCGATACAGTGGAACCTCGGTTTATGAACTTAATTCGTTCCGTGATTCTGGTCGCACCCTGAATTGGTCGCAACCCGAAGGAAATTTCCCCATAAGGTTCAATGTAATTACCGTTAATCCGTCCTGGCGTGGAGGACAGGGAGGCGGCTATTGCTTGGAGGGAGAGTCCCCCTCCCTACGACCACGTGTCAGGGGCGGAAAATGGCCGCGGACCACGTGTCGGGGACGGAAAATTGCCGCGGACCACGTGTCAGGGGCGGAAAAATGGCTGCGGACCACGTGTCAGGGGCGGAAAAATGGCCGCGGACCACGTGTCAGGGGCGGAAAAATGGCCGCGTATCCTGTTCGTACCCCGAGGCGGAGTTCACAAACCGAGGTAAATTTTTGTGGCCGGAGCTGGTCGTAACCCGAAAAGTTCGTTAGCAGAGGCGTTCGTAACCCGAGGTACCACTGTAAATACATTATCTTTGATATTCATCCCAGTTAGTTTTAGGAAAGCAGAGCATTTCAGTCACTTAAGAGCAGATATCTGGCCACTGTACTTGGCCATCTAATTTGCTCTTATATAATGTACAAATCATATTATGATTTTCTGGCAACAAAATATGTTCATCTACTATTTCTGAAAGATAGGACTGGAATTTAGTAATGTTCGTTTAACTACTGTATATACACTGCACTCCAGAACAAGATCTGTAAGAAGCTTAGCAAGAAATTAGAGGCAGTGGTTCACCCCCTCCACAAGAAGCCATTGCTAGACCCAACAGTTCTGGACAGTTTCTATCCAGTCTCCAACCTTCCCTTTTAAGTTATTGAGAAGGTGTTCACACTGCAGCATATGAGGATCCTGGAGGAAACGGATTATCTGGAGCCCTTTCAGTTGATTCTGGCCAGAGTATGGGACTGAAAAGGCATTGGTTGCTCTTTTGGGTGTGTGAGAGGAAAATTTTAGTAGCCTTCTATATGTTTTAATGTTAGTTTTGATTGCATTTAATAAAGCCAAGATAACTGAAATGTGACCTGTATGGCAATGACTAGAAGTAAGAGGAACTTGCAAAATGAAGGAAATTGCAAATTTGTTGATGGGAACAGAAGTGCCAGGGACAGGGCACCGGGACATGCTGCACTTTGTTCTGGGAATGATCTCAGAATCATAATTGTGGTTTGTGGTTTAAAGGGATAAAAAGGATGGCATCCAAGTAAACGACGCCTCTTGGTCAAGCTGTCTACCTGACAGCTCGGTCAAGTTGGTCACGACATTGCAATGTGAATCTAAGTGAGTACCATGTATGCTATTGGTTGAACTTTACTTGCTTGTTGAACTAACATTTAATAAAGCTTTTAGAATTTTGAAGTGACTTGTTTAATGGTGTGTCTGCCTCCCGTGTTTAACGTGGTTTTTCCCCTGACAGGTGACATCTAGCAGGAACAGGATGGAGGTAGTGTATCCATCCTTGCTCTTCTTGACCTCTTGGCGACATTCAATACCATCAACCGTAGTATCTTTCTGGATCGGCTCCAGGAGCTGGGAATGGGCAGCGCTGTGCTGTGCTGTGCTGTGCTGTGCCGTGCCGTGCTGGTTGTCTTCCTTCCTCTGGGGCTGGTTCCAGTCGGTGTTGAGCTGGGGAGTCGGGGGTGAGAGGTCCTGCCCTCAGCCCCTGCTTTGCATGGTGCCATAGGGTTTGGTACTTTCTCTATTCCTGTTTAACATTACATGAAACTACTGGATGAGGTTATCCAATGGCACAGGGTAAGGTATCATCTCCACTCCTGCCCAATTAAGTGATGCTGTAGAGGTCCTGTCTCAGTGTCTGGAACTATAGGGGTTTGGATGGGGAACAACTGGCTTCACCTCAACCCAAGCAAGGCTTTGGGTGTTAGACCACCTGGTTCTGGGGACTTTCCATCTCTTGTTCTGGATGGGGTTGCACCAACCCAGAAGGGACTTGTGCGCAATTTGGGGGTCCTTCTGGACTCATGGCTCCTGTTCAAGGAACACATGGCAGCCATGGCTGGAAGGGCCTTTCCACAAGTACGTATTGTGCATCAGTGGCATCCATTCCTGGACCAGGAGCCCTTGCTCACGATCACTCACACCTTTGTCACTTCTCATATGGATTACTGCAATACACTGTTCATGGAGCTGCCCTTGAAGGGTATTTGGAAGCTTCAGCTTGTGCAAAATGCAGCTGCGCAGGCAGTTAGTGCATCCCTCAATGAGTGCATGTTACTCCTCTGCTGCATTGGCTGCACTGGCTGCCAGACTTTTCTGGGTGCAATTCAAGGTGCTGGTGATGACCTATAAAGCCCTTCATGGCATGGGACTGAGTTATTTGAAGGACCGCCCTTCTCTAATCATACCTACCTGTCCCATCAGGGCTGGCAGGCGGGGTATACTCCAGGTCCCAACTGCCAGGAAGTGTCATCTGTTGAGGCCCAGGAAGAGAGCCTTTTCTGTCATGGCTTCTGCCCTGCAGAATATCATTCCCCCAGAGATCAGATTGGCCCTGACCCTGCTGGCTTTTTGCAAAGTCTTAAAAACATGTTTTTGCCAATGAGCACAGGAACCTGGGAGTATGATAGAACTGGTGCAGTGGCTATAATGACTTATATGCGGAGATGATTACCTCAGCTATAAATTTTGTTTTATGATTTTATATGGTTTTATATTATTTTATTGTTTTTACTTGTATTTGTTTGTTCTTTTCATACAGTTTTTTAATTGTTTGTGAGCTGCCCAGTGTCTTGTATAGAGATGGGCAGCTATAGAAATTTGATTAATAAATAAATAAATTCTAGGGCAATCATGTAGAGTGGTGAAATAGGATTTATTTCTGTATTTGCCTGGATAGTATTGGTTAATGCAAGGCATCATTAACTTTGCCAGAATGTGCCTTTTTATTTGTGCATCAGTTCCATTGCTTTCAAGGCTGACAAGCACCTTTAGGGTTTTGTATCATTTTGCAGAATAGAAAACTTTTGCATAATCCGAGATAAGCACTTTTCTGTGCCAAGCATAACCCTTTGCAGTAGATACAATAGACAGCAGAATATGACTTCATTGCAGAGTGGCATTGATTTCTCTTGCTATCCAAATATTTCTAAATGAATGGGAGTACTTTTTTCTGGTACCGCAAAAACAGATTAATGCATGCAGTGTGCTTGTATGGCTCTAAAGGAAAGTATCCTGACCTGAAAATAGTATCATCATCATCGCCACTATAATTCTATTTCTACTTGGTTACTCGTGTTTATATAGTCAAAAAGGTAACACAAACAACAGAGAAATTATCAGTAATCTTGGAAACTAATTTTGTATATATACACACACATACATACACACAAACATTTTTAGGGTGGGAAAAAGAGTACATGATACAAATAGCCCAGTGGACACAACGTATGGACCAGGATGGGGATGAGAAATTAAAACAGAATGAGCAAGGCATAGCTGAAAAATGATAGAGGAATATATAAATATTAAAAGGACAGAGTGAACCATCTAATATCTGGATATGTTATTTTTGGTTTATAATGAAAATGAACCAAATCATTAAATGAATCATAATACTAAAGTGAAAGCTAACTCAGGGAAATAATAGGTAAAGCCAAGATTTTTATATATTGGCATTGGCGCCTGATTCCAACTAAAATGAAGAAAAAAACTTGAATGGAAAAAGCAAAAGAACTCAGCTTGAGGACAGAGCATATCCATTAGGGCACTGAATGCTGCTTGAATCTCTTGCAAAAAAAAGAAACAAAAGAAAAGAAAATTGGGGACATATGGCAATCCTAACAGAAGAATTTTACACTGCAACCTTTTTTGAAGAGCAACTGTAAGTTTCTTTTATTTCCAATTATTAAGCATGATTGCTATTGCTTATGTAACCAAAAAGGTGTCATCCATACATCTGAGAGAAATATTCTGGCATTCTGTAGCAGGAATCCTAAAGGAACAGAGATTTGTATTTGACATACCAATCTCCGCTAAGGACTGGGAAAACTATTACCGGTGTTTGTATGCTGTAACAGAATCTACAAAGAAACAGTCCTTAAGCAGTGATTTGCCATCTATTGAAGCCTCTCCCCCTTGGCCACCAGTCTCAGAAAAAGAGGTCCAGCCCATTATAAAAAGTCTAAAAAGCAATAAAGCACCTGGTAAGGATTTCCTACCAGCTGAACTATTCAAGAAATTCCCTGACTGGTGGGGCCCACTATTGGCAGGTCTATTCACACATATAGGGGGACGCAGTGGTGCAGCAGCTTAATGACGCTGAAAGTTGCCGGCCAGAAATGGTCGACGCTTCAGCGGTTCGAGTCCAGCCTTCGCGTTAAACAGGGTGAGCTCCTGTTTCCTCCCCAGTTCCTGTCAACCCAACAGGTTGAAAACTCACGTGAGTAGATAAATGGGTACTCTCACTCTGGTGGGAGGAAAAATGCTGGTGGCGCCTTGCAAAAAGGAGTTGGGAGCAGTTGCCGGTAAGCGCAAAAAACCGCGCGCCCAAAAAGGGCACGAAGCAACGGAAACCCCGCCTCCTGCGCTCGCCAGCTGGGCTCTGCTCTAGGAAGGAGGCTCTGGCAAACCACTTCCGAAAAACAATTGCCTTGAAAACTGCAAGGACTCGTCCAAGCAGTCACTGCAGGGTCAGCAATGACTGAGCGCAGACAAAAAAAAAAAAATTAACACATATAAATAATACTTGCCATATCCCAGCCAGGTGGAAGTTGGCTATAGTCATCCCTATATATAAAAAAGGGAATAAAAAGGATCCTAGTAATTACAGGCCCATTAGCCTAATTGACATTGTTGCTAAAATATATGGTAGGTTCCTTCTGAATAGAGTTGAATGCTAGGTAGATGAAAAACACATTCTCATAGAAGAACAAGCCGGTTTCAGACAAAGCCGATCTACTATTGATAACTGCTTTGTTTTGAACCATCTGACTGACAAATTTGTCTGTAAGAGGAGACATTTGTTTGCTGCTTTTATAGACCTCATCGCAGCATTTGACACAGTAAATAGAGAACAACTATGGAGTAAACTGACAGCTCTTACAATAGAACCCAGACTGCTGGCTTTGATCAAAGCTCTCTATACAAGTACCTGTGTGAGAGTGCAGTTCAGGGTTAATGGAGCTATGACAAATAGGATCCACACATACAAAGGGGTAAGACAAGGGTGCATACTAGCACCATTATTATTTAATATATACATCAGTGACTTACCAGGATTAATGAAAGATCCCACGGTACACATGCCTAGGGTCCTAAATACATATTGCAACATTTTGCTCTATGCCAATGATATGATATTATTATCATACTCACAAGTAGGACTGCGTAGGCTGTTAAGAAGACTTAGCTCCTATTGTCAGGATAACTCTTTAATCATTAACAAATCAAAATAAAAAATTATCGTGTTTGGAAAACGACATGAGAGACACAGATGGCAATTAGATGGTGAACCAATTGAACAAGTTAACACCTTTCCTTACCTAGGCGTAACTTTCTCTGAGACTGGATCTTGTGTTTGTCATCATCAACGGAGCTCACTCAGAGCAAAGGCACATTTAAATCTACTGCTTAAATTAAAAAATCATAGTTACCCAGGTTCTCTAGCCCGAATAATCAAAGTATGCAAAGCTAAGGTTACCCCTATGCTCTTATATGGAGCAGAAGTTTGGGGCCTAAATTCCACCTCACTATTAGAACAAACACAATACCAGCACCTAAGAAGTATTTTGGGTGTAGACAAAAGGATCTCTGCTGCTGCAGTTAGGGCCAAACTGGGTATTCATACAATCGATTCACTGGCTAAAACCAGAGCATATAATTATTGGTGCAAAATTAATGGAATGGAGACTGACAGACTTCCAAAGTTGTGTTTTCTAGAGCAAATAAAATCCCAGTCACAGACCTCCTGGATTATACAATTGACAAATTATATAAGAAGCTGTGGTCTTCCAGTCACTGGTGCAACTGTAGAACAAGTCAAAAAGAGAGCTGCTCAAAGAATCTCAGACATAGAAGCGCAGAAAGATATAGCCACCCTTAGTATGGTTGGCAATTTGAAATGGCTAAGCCTATATAAACAAATAGCAAGGTTATGCTCAAAATCCTACAAGCTAGGCTTCAGCAGTATGTGAACCGAGAACTACTGGATGTACAAGCTGGGTTTCGAAGAGGCAGAGGAACTAGAGATCAAATTGCCAACATTCGCTGGATCATGGAGAAAGCACGAGAGTTCCAGAAAAACATCTACTTCTGCTTCATTGACTATGCAAAAGCTTTTGATTGTGTGGGTCACAACACTGTGGCAAATTCTTAGAGACGGGGGTACCAGACACCTTACCTGCCTCCTGAGAAATCTGTATGCGGGCCAAGAAGCAACAGTTAGAACCGGTCATGGAACAACTGATTGGTTCAAAATAAGGAAAGGAGTATGACAAGGCTGTATACTGTCACCCTGCTTATTTAACCTATATGCAGAGTACATCATGAGAAATGCCAGGCTGGAAGAATCACAAGACGGAATTAAGATTGCAGGGAGAAACATGAACAACCTCAGATATGCAGATGATACCACCCTAATGGCAGAAAGTGAAGAAGAACTAAAGAGCCTCTTGATGAAGGTGAAAGAGGAGAGTGTGAAAGCTGGCTTGAAACTCAACATTAAAAAAACTAAGATCATGGCATCTGGACCCATCAATTCCTGGCAAATAGAAGGGGTAGAAATGGAAGCAGTAGCAGACTTCATTTATTTGGGCTCCAAGATCACTGCAGACGGAGACTGCAGCCATAAAATTAAAAGACACTCCTTGGGAAGAAAGCTATGGCAAACCTAGATAGCATATTAAAAAGCAGAGACGTCACCTTGCCAATAAAGATCCGCATAGTCAAAGCTATGGTTTTTCCAGTAGTAATGTATGGCTGTGAGAACTGGACCATAAAGAAGGCTGAGCGCCAAAGAATTGATGCCTTTGAACTGTGGTGCTGGAGAAGACTCTTAAGAGTCCCCTGGACTGCTAGGAGGTCAAACCAGTCAATCTTAAAGGAAATCAACCCTGATTGCTCATTGGAAGGATTGATAATGAAGCTCAAGCCCAGATACTTTGGTCACCTAATGCGAAGAGAGGAGTCTTTGGAAAAGATCCTGATGCTGGGAAAGATTGAAGGCAAAAGGAGAAGAGGACGGCAGAGGATGAGATGGTTAGATAGCATCACTGAAGCAATGAGCATGAAACTGAGCAAACTCAAGGAGGCAGTGAAGGACAGAAAGGCCTGGCGCGATATGGTTCATGGGGTCACGAAGAGTCGGACATGACTTAATGACTGAACAACAACAAATATAAACAAACTTTTCAAACTGCCAACTACTTAAAGACACAAATGCCAAAACACCTTAGGGAGGTATCTACCCGAGCGAGATTTGACCAGCTTGATACAATGGTTAGATATGGGAGGTTCCACTGTATCCCTTATAATGAACACACTTGTATCTGTGGAGCATCAGAGATAGAAGACGTAGCACATATATTATTTGATTGTAACTTGTATAAGAAGGAGAGAGATATGTACCTTGGATCATACATTAACCGAATGATCCATTGGGAACCACAGATTAAAACAACATATCTTATCTGTGGTCAGAACTTGAAAATAACATATGATACAGCTCGGTATCTGAGTAAAACAATACAGTTGAGATCTGCATGCGTGGGGTTGATTGTGGTATATTGTAGGGGTGACACGGAAATATGATCTGATCTGTCACTTATCTGTATACTTAATTGTTGTATTTTATTTCCATTTTACTTAATTTATTATTACACTGGGTTTTATTAACACTTTGTGTTTGAAATTTTGAATTTTGATATGGCCTAAGGGCTAATCAATAAACTTTGATTGATTGATTGATTGATTGATTGATTGAGAGAAATACAGCAGCTTTTGAGAAAACATTGACCGTGTAGGGAAAGAAAATCAGAGGGAACTGAATGGAGTCTCTTGAAAGAAAGAGACTCTTGAGCTGGTTAGCTCAAACCCCGAATAGAAATACTTCATTCTACAACATTTTGTCACAGGTCCCATCCTTTTTCTTACTTCTGCTGACATTTTTACAAGGGACATAACGGTGCTTTTGATGCTCATTTTCATTATGGGTGTTCCTGGTATAAGATCCCTGATGCTGTGATTACAAAAAAAAAAAAAAAATTATATAGCTACTCTTAGCTTTTCTTATTTAGTGAATTCAGTGGGTAGGAAAAAGAATTAGCAATAGAAAACATGAGGAAGGAGGAATTACAACTGGAAGATGATAATATTTGGGCCTTTTTTAAAATTCATGATTGAGGCAGAATGATTACACAGTGGTTCATCTGAATGTACACTGAATGTTGTATTTTATTAATGGCATGCAAAAAGAAGAAAATAAGATTTAAAATCAATTCTGGGCAAAAAGAGGGTTTTTTTTTAAAGCACTATGATGTGGGGACTTTTGTCTAAGATACCACTGCAAATCTCTGGTATACTTCTGCAGTATTTGTCTGAAAGTTGCTTTGTACACTGATGCTCTGCTGTTTTTCTTAGAGATTTACATATATAAAGCTCTTAATTATATTTGCCAACGTGACTGATCCAGAATAGGAAACTCTTATACTGTTTTCCCAGTGGTGGCTTACAGTGTCTTCATAGCATCACTCTGTTATCATTGAGATGATATAAAGGCAGTTGTCAGTACTGTGATTTTTGCACAATGGTTGGATGTTTCTAAAGTTATTCCAAGTCACTAGTGGGAACATTATTCTGGACAACACCTTCTTTTGTATACAGGTAGTCCCCAGTTTAAGAACAAGTTATGTTCCCAAAGTCTGTCCTTAAGTTGAATTTGTATGTAAGCCAGAACAATATTATTGTATAATAGTGTATAAGTAGTATTGTGTAATTAACTCAGAGCAGAATGTATTTAACTTGAATTTGGTTACTACAGGCTCCATTCTTAATGGGTCATCTGTAAGCATGCCAGCTGGGAATTCTAGGAGTTAAAGTCCACCCATCTTAAAATGGCCAAGTTTGTACAGCAATGGAATTTCAGGGAGTAATTGAAAATATACAGTATGTCCAAGAAGCACCTGCAGATTATTGATTTGAGGAATGAAAATGGGTCAATTATTTCTCCTTGCCGAGTAATTTCAGCTAATTTTAACAGCAACTTCTGTCTGTCTGTCTGCTTCCTCTCCCCTCCCCCATTTATGAAGTTATTATGGGGCTAACTTGCACAAATGAAAGTCTCTTAGTGACTTAGCACTATAGTAAGAATTGCCTATGGAACTGAATTTGATTAAAGCTATCTGCCAAATAGTGACTGTGCTGAAGTGTCTCCATTAATGCAAACAGAAACGTGTGGTTTCTAAAGGAAGCGCTAGAAACAGTCCTGAGAAGGTGTGTTGTGTGTGTGTGTGTGTGAAGGCTCTGAAACAGCTGGTTGGAATCTCTCACAACAACTCGCCCTCCCGGAACATCATTGGGGTCCTTCGATTGTGGTTTTTCGGAACCTGCGAGGCAAGGGTCTGCAGCTGAAATCCGAGGCTTTCAAGCAGATCAGCGGACACTCTTTATGTCCGCGGAGGACCTTCCACATCCGGACACTCCACCTCCCCGCGGCGCCACTCTCCCTCACTGCCACATCACTGCAGCCCTTTCGGCAGTGTTTCTCGCCTCCGGCAGAGGGCAGCTGTTCCGGGGTGGGCTTTCTCTCGGATGGACGCCTGCCAAAGCCCATCCGGAGGCGAGAAGAGATGAAAAACACCAGTGGAAAGCGGGAGGGGAGGAGGGCGTGGATGCCCCAGCGGTGGAGTCAGAAAGGCGCCTCTGGGTGGCTGTCGAAGAAGGCGGGTGGAGTGGGGAGGACTGTAACAGGAGCATCCCTGGCGGAGAGCAGCCAAACTCTTCCTCGTCACTGAGGAACGGTGACTTCTCCGGCACGTCCGCACTCTTGACTGTGGACGATCCTGGAGCCCGCACGTCGAATGCTATGTAAAATTCCAAAGGCTCGGGGGGTGTTTTAAGTTGCAAAGAAGCAGCGCAGGTTCGGTAAGCCTTTACGAAATGTTCCTCGGCGTTCTGTGTGTTTTACTGGCTTCTGCGCGAACAGGGAATGGCAAGCGGAGCCCTGATTCCCGGATTAGATAGTTTCCCGGAGCGTATATGGAGCATACCAACAAAATTCCAGTCTGACAAACATGCATAACGGAGACGTTTCCGTTAGTAGTGGCACTTTATCAATAATAGTAAGCTTGGACTCGTGGGTTTAAAACTTTTGAGCATCGTTCACTTTCCCTTGTTAGGCGCGATCCCCTGGAAAGTGTTCTTGCGCAAGTTCCATTGAGATACAGTACGTGGAACCCCTGCGCGGTTCAACTGCTAATTCATTTCAGCGGGGAGCGAAGAAGCGTTCCGAGGGAATGGAGGTTGTGTGGTAATCCTGGAACGTTTGTCCCTTGAGGAGTTGGGGAGATGGGAAGAGGTGGAAGAAGGGCGACACAAGACTGATGATGCAGAATTCTCCTATTTAATGTTTTCCTGTATTATTATTATTTAGTAGTATGAGCTAGAGAGGAAACACAGTATTTATAAAGCAATTCCTGTAAAAGTAGTGTGCTTTATTTGCTGTTTTGCATGCAGATCTTTTTTTATGGAGAGAGAGGGTCTTGCTACTTTTCAGAACATTTTATAATTTTGGCAGCATTGTACATATTTTCAAAGTCACGTAACAGAGATGCCTATGTGTGAGGATGTATGTATGTAAGCGCCATCTGATAATTTTAAATTTTATACCATAAACATTGACGTTGGAGTTTTTTAGTTGAAGCACTCAGCACTAGGATTAACTCTGGTTTGACTGCAGTAAACTAGGTTATTGCAGAAGTATGGTATGCCAATAACAAAGAATGTAAACCAAACCTGGAACTTCCAGCATCTTATCTCACAAAAACTTATTTTAGCTCTCCCAATCATAATTACAGGCAGCCAATTAATAAAGCTGAGGGCACTTACTCCAGGAGGATGGAAGAAGTCACTTGTAATTAACAGTAGATAAATATCTAACAATGCCAGTTCTACAGTTTGCTTCTTTCTTTATCACAGGTAGGGATGTTCCTCAAGGCTGTTAATATTTAAAATAATTTTAACTTCAATACATTGAACACATGACCGAAATTGTCCAATTTCTATTAGGTAATTTGTCCTTTTTTAAAAAAAAAATCTTAATCTATATGTACACAAATACCTGGTATCACCATAGTGATTCTGCAAAGTAAAGCTGCTGAGGAATGTCATCTTAGAAATAAATTGTTGGCAAGAGATAGAGAAGTTGCAGCAATTTAGTGCCCAAAGGTAGAAACAGGCTCCACATCAAAATCATTCATTCTAACTATTCAAGTTAGTAGAGAGAGCAATAAATAAGATTCTTTGTATCACAAATGTCTGCCTAATTTAAAGAGTAGTTTAATAAAATGTAAACAAGGCCAGGAGTCAATGCTGACTCAGAAGCACCAAAACAAGCAAACACCTACCTGTATTCATATAGGCTACCTGGACTGTATGTTTATTTTCCACTAATAATTCTACAAAAAAATGTGTGGTGTTGGCCCAAATATTTTATATGCTGTGATAATGAACACTTAATTTTTGAATGCAAAGGCTCTTTATTTTTTATTGGAATCATATCAGCCATGCAGTGTAAAGATTGCTTCAGGGTAAATCATACAACAATCCTAAAAAATGGGATCAGTAGTCCTTGCTTTATTTTTTTTGCCAAGCTAAGATTTGAATATGGATTCTGAGTCATAATTCTAATTCCTCATTTAAATGCATGGATTTCCTTAGGAAATAAAAGTTATCTCTAACCTTGATCTGTTATATGAATTGTCACAATCATGTAATTGTAACCTTCAATCAAAAATCAGTAATTTCTCATTAAGAGTGATAAAATTAAAATTCTCCTCTTTCGGGAGACATGTTTGTTGCAGTTTACAGAAAACTGTGATGAAAATATTGATCATTGGTTTATATAAGAAGGGGAAACATTCAGTAGAACACCATGTTTATTTAACTTTCTCTGTACTTCCCATCACAGAACAATTTTTCATTGTGCCTTACTTGTACACTCTGTAGCCCTATCAATAATACAAATTTGCTGGGATAGTCAGAAAACAAGACACAATTAAGAATTTTATTGTAGTCATTGATTTGCTACCATTTCAAGCATACACACACACACACACACACACACACACATAGAAAATTGGAAACCTTATGGGAAAACAAAGCAAACTGACCTTTTTATGAATAGAATTATGATCATTACCCATTTCTGACTGCAAGCTTTTCATAGGCTCTGTATCAGGGGCCTGGCTTTGATATGCCGACATAAGAGAACTTCAGTGGTTCCCTCAATGCCTTCTCAGTTCTCTGCACCTGCAGTGAGTATTGTGATGAAAATAAATTTAATGGCAATGAGGAAGATCAAAACCTTTGGAAATGTTTATAGCAAAAAAAGTATGTTTACCAATAAATAGGTGGTAAATATCTCCTATACAAGCAGATTTTGAAGTCTGGCAGTGATACCTTTCCAAACAAGTACAGTTCATAATGCTAGGCAATTTTAGCCCCAAAGTCACTTTTTCAAAAATGAGAAAAAATGGTTTGGCCAATTCTTCTGTATTCTTCAGAGTACGTAACACAGGCAAATATCAGTATGATGGAATATGATCTGTTTTAATTGAATTCGCTTTCTTCATCCTAACAGCTCAGCTAAGCGGTCTTACACATCATTTTAAAGGGACTTTGGGTTGGACTGATGAATCTGTAGTGGAGAAAATCCAGTATGTGTGTGTGTCTGTATCTGTGTGTTTGAATGTTGAACTTTGCTATTAATCCTCCTGCAAAATCTTGAATTGTTCTGCATGAAGAAGATCTCTCTGTGTTGTATGTCTGATCTCTCTCACACATACATATATATAGATGATCAATATATTTATTAGCTAATAAGATATAACCATGGAAAGGAAAAATGTTTAGTCTAATGAATAAACTGTACCAAAGGAAGCATTTATTAAAGAGATGGAAAGATATTATTGTGTTCATATGTTGTTTATTGAAAGCTTCTCTGTAAACATTTTTCTGTATAGCACACATAGATAACTGCAGCCTATCAGTCCATTGAATTATCTAGTCCAGAATTACAAACACTGACTGGCACTTTTTCTTCAGGATTTCAGGCCAGAATTTTTCTAGCTTAACTGTAGATACCATATATTGTACTGGGACCGTCTATATAAGAAACAAGTTTTCTACCATTGATGATGACCCTTCCAAATAAACAACTGCTCATGTTATTGAAATGAAACTAATAATATATGAGATCTTTCTTCCTTGGCCAGATGGTGCATTAAATTTCAACTTAAAAGAAGTGCTCCCATGTATAGTCCTGAATATTGTTCAACCAGGTGCCTTCTTGATGGGTTTGAGTACAATTTCCATCATTCTCAACTGAAAGTGTTTGACATATTTGGAAAATATCAGGTTGAGATAACTACATTATTAGTTTCAAAAAACAGTTAGGATGCAGTCCCAAACACACTTCTCAATATGACATTTACATGTTATGTGTCTTATCTGCATAAATCTCACTTGCTGAGGTTATTGGGATTCTGTACTTTATAAAGATATGATTAGGTTGTGTTCTGCATGATTTTTTCTTGCATCAGAAATACTTTTTGCTCAAACACCTGTATTGACATGGGCTCCCATATTTTGTAAGTTATTCTGACTGTGAAAAAATAGATTTTTGGACTAATATATCAACCACTATAGATTTTTTGGTAGAGAAATTTTGAATGGGAACAACAGACATACTATTTGTTATGCTCTGAAATACAGGTAGATCTTGACTTATGACCATTCGTTTAACAATCGTTTGAAGTTATGACGGTGCTGAAAAAGTGACTTACGACTGATCCTCACACTTATGGCCGTTGCAGTGTCCCCGTGGTCACATGATCAAAATTCAGGCAGTTGGCAACTGGCATGTATTTACGGTGGTTGCAGTATCCCGGGGTCACATGATCACCATTTGCAACCTTCCCAGGGGGCTTCTGACAAGCAAAGTCAATGGGGGAAGCTGGATTCGCTTAACAACTGCGGCAAAAAAAGGGAGTAAAATCAGGTGCAACTTGCTTAATGACCACATTGCTTAGCAATGGAAGTTCCAGTCCCAATTGTGGTCATAAGTCGAGGGCTACCTGTACATGTAAAGAAAATTTGCTTTATATCTTACCTTACATAATTCCATCAATGTTGTTACACTGATAAGATATCCATAAACATCCAATAGGAGAGAATTGTGATATCATTCTCTTTGTTACAAAGAATTTATAGTAAGGAATTTTGTATTAAGTAATTCATGAACAGTGTTTCAAAAAGCTCATAGTGGGTCATTCCTGCAACAAACTATAATTTATTATAACATCCAACTATAATAAGCTATGTCTTAGATTTGATCCATAAATATGAGATTCTTCTTAAATTTACTTTATTTTTTGAACTGCTTTTTCCACAGTAGAAAAAGATGGGCAATTTTAAGGGTCATGCTCTTCCTGGAAGTTTTTTCCTTCTGTTTGGCTTGTGGTGGTCTGTGAAATATCCATTCAGGTACCTCTGTCAAAGGAGAAAAACCATTTCCCTTGGTTCCAGGGCAGGATTTCAACGCTTAGAATTTACTGAGGGCATAATCAAGTTTGCCTTTGCTCTTATTGGTAAGCTTATATTTTTAAAAAGTTGTAATTCTAAATAAGTATGATTAGGATTTAAAGTGCCTATAAAACAGCAATTGATTTTTAAAAAAAAAATTATTAAAGGTGAAACAATTTATAGTTAATGTCAAACTGAAGTGTGGATTCTTCCTATTGTTGAACTTTGTTTCCTTGCATAGTGACCAGCAGATAACTCTCATAAGGATTCAGTGACAAAGGTGAACAACTAGCCTGTTTACTTTGTACCTTAATCTTCTGAAAAATATACATCCCAAACTTAATGTACCTCTAAGTAAGAGAAGTAAGTGATGTTGATCTTTACAGGGAGGAAATAACCGTATTTTGTTAGAGCTTCAGTAGAGGACATGGTGGCTTCTATATGCTTTCATTTGTCCTCATCAGGATAAGCATTCTATGGTTCTATGGGCTAGTTTATACATTCTGACTTATTTAATAAACCACAGTTGGCCTGGTTTACATAATACACTAAACCAGCATTCTCTAACTTAAGGAGTCGACAGTCCCATAATTCTGAGCAATGGTCATGCTAGAAAAGAATTTGGGGAGCTGAAGTCCTCAGTTTTGGAAAGTGGTTTCCAAAATGGTTGGGGAAGCTGCACTAAACTAGATGTTAACAAATGACTATGGCTCAGCATGATATGTGAATCCAGCTGGTTGTGGTTTATTCCAGAAACAATAGGTAAGGAAATCATGACTTAAAGTGAACCTAGGGATTACCTTGGTTACAAAGCACAGTCCCATTCTTAGGCTCTTGGTAGCCAGCCGTGGTCCTCCGATTAGGCAGGGTAGAAGCAACCGTCACAGATGAGAGATATTTGGTGAAAGCAGTGATAAGTCTTGGCCATTTCTCCTGGACTTACCCAGCTGTTCCCGTCTGTTGGAAGATAGAATTTTGAATGCCACATAGTCTACCCAGCACCTCCAAAACCAGCCTCCTGCCCTGATGTTAGTTCATCATTAGATGAACTAACTGACAAGATTCAACTGGCCATCTAAATAGCTTAGATATACTGTAGCAAAATATCCTGGACGACTTCTGTCAATTTTAGGGATGTAGTTTAAACATGAAACACATTTTATGAGTGTAAACATGTGATGAACCTCACAAACGTGAGACTTTGGTCTGTGATTTGGCTCACATTGTAGGTATTGCATGGAACGGGAGATGTTGTGACATCTGTTTCAAGAAAAAGAAAAATATCCAAGATAGTGTATGAATGTTTCCAGACAGACCATTGCCAGTGAAATGTATTTTGCAGATGTATCATTTTTTTCTTTATATAATTTTATTCATGGTAAGAAAAAAGATGGTGGACATGATAGGAAAACATGGGATGTTTTACAAATAAAATACACTATTGTCTGGAGCCACTTGTATTTTATTTCTGAAGCAAGCCTGTTGCACAGTACCACTCTTATCTGGAAGCAGCTCAATATGCATTAGTTATAGCAATGGTTGATTTTTTGCACAATAGGAATGAATGAATGAATGAATGAATGAATGAATGAATGAATGAATGAATGAATGAGGCCAGCATATTCCTTTGTTATGTTGTACCCAGGTATGATAGCAGAGCAGTTTGTTCCTGATGGACCTCACCTGAAGCTGTATAATTATGAAAAAAAGCAGTGGAATTACCTAATGAATTGGCAGCATGCAACCATGTACCTCTTCTATGGCATCTCAGGGCTAGTGGACATTGTGACTCACAGCACAAATGCCTTACCAGAGGCCTTAGACCGAATGATGCTCTCACTTGCTGTTTTTGTGGAAGGTGAGCTTATAGTATTTCACTGCACTGTTTATGTAGAAAAGTTTTCTGAATCCAAATGAAAAAGAATAGACAGAGTTTATCTGTTAAGGTAACCATGTCATGGAATCAATATGAGAAAGGATATACAGTAACAGAAAAAGGGGGGAAAAGTGGATGTATGAACCCTAAGAATTAATCAAGTAAGCAAGCAAGCAATAAGCATCTGTTTCTTCATTAGCAATATGTGCAAAATGGAAGATTTGTTTTACTTAGAGTTTAAGAATTCATTATATTTGAGGTAATTAAGCAAAATCATGACTGTCTGAGGATAAATTATATTTAGATTAAGCAAAAATCATTGTTTGTAGGTACCTCAAAGGTTGTTGTTCAACATACTAATGATGTAAACAACCAAAAATCTTCTGCAGTAGCAGCCCTGAATCACACTTACCTAGCATCTGCTTGAAGCATATGTCTCAAGTAAAGAGATGCGATTCTTGGACACTCTTTCAGTGTTGGGCAAGAGTTTAAGGCACTCTGGTTGAATTGTATGTTTCAATGAATCATAACTCAACAAAAGATGATACAGCTTCTATGTGGTACAAAGTTAAACGCAATGTCTTTCTGCAAATTTGAATGCATACACCCTATATATGCGCAGCTGTTTAAAGATTCAAAATAAGATCATGAGCATGGCAGTCTGTATTTTATAGCTCCTCCTGTGGTGAAAATAACAGCTTCCAAAGATTTTCTGTAACCTGCTAAGAGTCTTTGGAATGAAATACACAGTTCGCATGACACAAAACCCAAAGGTTTTTAACAGCAATCTTGTACAAAATGTGCAGAATAAAAAGTAGCTGAATTTTCATTCCCTTTCACCAGGATTTCTATTTTATTACCACATCCATGGGCGTTCTATGTTAGATCTTCATGTTCATCAGTTACTTTTAATAATTATCTTTGGAGGTGCCATCTGCATATTCTTGGAAGTCTTCTTCCTTGATAGCATTATTCTTGAGATGTTCCGAACAAGTCTCTGCATATTGCATGGAAGCTGGTTATGGCAGGTGAGTGAATAATTTTTCTTTCTCTTCCTGATGCATTTTTTAAAAAACCTTTGAGATTAGACCCAGGATCAGCAGATGAGATCCTTAGACAGCTGCTGAAGACTCACTGGACACCACCACACTCACTGCTTCATCCCTCTTCTTGTGCTTCTCTTTATCTATTAAGATGACTGCAGCATAATAACACTGGAGATCATTCTGAAGCATTGTACACAGTCAGAGTGATGGCCACCATTTGTTCTTCTATCACTGCCTGCTTCAGTCCTTTTATCTCTGTCTGCTTGTTTCCTCAGTGGAAAAGAGACTTGGCTGCTAGCATTTTCCCCTGCCCTGCTCCATGTAGCTCTGAGATAGTCTGAGAAAACAAATAAGGCAGGAATGGGAAACTTTTTAATGATTGGAGAGACATGTTTTTTTTGGTGGTGGTGGGGAGATGAGATGAGAGGGAGGGGAGATGAGATCCTTAGTCAGCAGAGCAGTGAGGCAATGAGATCCTTAGTCAGCAGAGCAGTGTGGATCATGTGACACATTTGGATAAGAACAGGATTTTCAGTTTGTTCTCCGTGAATTGTGGGTTTATTTTATTAAGCCCATTTTAGTGGGCTTTAAAGAAAACCCACTTTGGGATCTATGTTACAGTTTAAACATAGAACAATTATGTTATCTGCTTGTTTATTGAAAACAGAGGTTTTTAGGATTTAGCAGCATTTAGGAAGCCTTTGTGGATGCTATAATCTGATCATTCATTGGCAGTGTTATTAGAGTATTTTCATTTGATGCATTTCTTTTGGCCCAGGGCTACTTTACTTTGAAATGATTTCATATTTTCCCTTTTATAACAATGAATAGCTAACTTGAATATTAGAATAGAAAGAAAGAATAGCTATCACTCTGTAATTCTATTGTGGAATTTTAATTTAATTTCTATCTCAACTTTCTATCATCATGGAAACCTAGGTAGCATATATGGAGCCTATTTAAAGGTTAAGAATTGTGGTTAGATTCTTCTAGCCTGCGCAATGGTTATGACCTGCCCAAGTCTACATAGTGAGTATATAACAGAGTTCATATCTAAATCACCCTTTCCCATATCATCCTGGTATGATGGAAGTTACTGGGAAGTTCCAAGGATCTAGAGAATGCCTTTGTAGGAAAGGCTGATATAAAGCAGTTTTAACTCTCCATTCTTAAAATGGAGGTAGTTAATCTGTAATCTTTTTGATATATGCAGCCCTCAACCTCATTTCAAGAGGCCTTCAGCCTAACTGAAGGACTGTGCAAAAGATCAATTTAGATTTTTATTAGAATTCTTGGGAGTGAGAGAACAGAAAAAAAAAGTAGATATCAGAACAAGAATAAGTTTTATCAAACAAGCAATGGCATAAACTTTTGCTTTTTTACTCCACTCACCACATGCTTCAGCCCTGCTGACTATGTAGGAGAATGGATCTAACCAAAAGTGTAGCCTACCTCAGCCTTAAGTTGTAGTAATTAACATATGAGGTAGAAAGGAAATCTTACCAATTTATTTATTTATGGCAATCTATATAGCTGCCCTCTCAAAAAGAACCCAGGGTGATGCTAAAACACTAAAAAGATAAACAGAACATAAAACAAATTCCACCAAAGGCAATTCAACAATTGATAACAAGCTGTCATCCCAGACAGCTCTACAAATCTTCCTGATCCTATAAGATGATATTGTTTAAGAGATGGGACCTTAAGCATGGCAATCCTGTCAGACCTTATTGGAGAGGCAGATATAATTGGAGAGAGGCTATCCAACAAAACCCCTAGTATTTCTAATGCCCTTTCCTTTCCTTTTTTTTTTTTTTACAGATTGGATTTGTCCTTTACCCTCCAAGTGGAAGTCCTGAATGGAACCAAGTGGATCACAGTAATGTCATGTTTCTCACCATGTGCTATTGTTGGCATTATGCAATAACACTTTTTATCATGGCAGTCAATTATACTCTAGTCAGCTGGTAAGTGAACTCTACTGAAGAACTGGCATTCTAAAGAGCTCCACTTAAATGTCAAGAATTTCACATTTTATTCTTCACAGCAAAATCTCCATATATTCAAAAATGGGTCCACCAGCTGGGGAGGGATGAAAAAGTGCAGTGACCTACAGATGCATCTCCATTCAGCCTGTGGGTTTTGAAATGCATAATTGTTCCTTGATGCTTCCTTTATAACCTTGCAAGAAACAAATAAAGTACATATGTCCATATGCACAGTTATATAAAAGCTGTTCATATTAGTGCTGGGAGAATGTCACCTCCTTAATTTCTCCCTGAGAGTCTTTTAGTTAGCCTGCTTATTCTCTGAGATCTGTTTAGATGTAATCCTTCAGCTCAGCACACAGATTTGGAAGAACTTATCATTTATAAGTGAGGAAGGCAAAGGTTTTGATTATGCCTATCATTTTTATTGTCGTTGTTTTATAACCTAATATTCCCAACATGTTGCAAATCTCTGATTAGAATACAGGCTCAGAGGAAAAAAACATACTGAGGCCACAAACTGAGCCATGCATTAGATTTCATATATCATAGATTGATATTGCTTGACACAGATTGAAATATATTAAACTAGATGCCGTTGGACATAATAGCCTAGTGATGTCAGCCATTAAGAATGAAGGGTACATTTATCCATGTAATATCAATATCTATTCTATTTTCTTGGTCACGCAGTAATATAATAGAGTGAAACTTTAGAAAAAGAGGATTAAATATTGGAAAAATAGATGGAATATCAGGAGTTATTTTTTTTTAACTTTCAATGTGCTGTCTCATTTAAGAATAACCAGCCCTACACTTCATCACTGATTGGCTTAGAATGTGTGATGATTTAGCATGAATTGTTCTTTTAACTTTTCTTCTCCAGGGTGGTTCGTACCAAAATAATGCAAGTCCCATCTATGGAAATTGGATTATTGAAAACATCTGAGCGAGAACAGGAGTCAGAAGATGAAATTTAATTCCGCAGAAACATTTTCTCATAGTTCACTTTCTATTTTAGTATTTCTAGTCTCTGATGGTTTTGCTTTTTGTATTATTTAGACCTATACAATCTTGACATTAATTTATGAAACTTCCATTATGGCATTATTTTTCCCAAGCTTGAAGTAGAAACAGATGACATTGTAGCAGTGACACTCTCAAATGAAAATCAATCCTGGCCGTTAATAGATGGTGGACCTACACTTTCATTGCTCTTGGATAAACTGGGAAATGTCCACATATTTTTCAAAAGCCAGATGCAATCTAAATGCAACAGAAAACTGGATATATATTAAAATAGTAAAATGGATCAGTTATGCATTAAAACTATTTATAAATATAAAGAAGAATTTCTAGAGTAGATTCCAAAATTATATTTGTAGCTCTATTGCTTTGTTCCTTTTTTATTTTTATAATTATTTATTATCAAAGGATACAAAAAGTCAGAGTAGGGATATTTTGTTTCAGCAAATAATGATGTCACCAAATTGCTGTATATATTACTTTGTACGTGAAAGTTACCTGCAACAGAGTTGGCTTATTTTTATAAAAAGAAGAAAAATATATAAGGCCAACATGTATTTCAGATGCTTTCTACTTTGAATCCATTCAGTGCATAGAAGACTCAGGTCATGTTTCAAATCCCTATTTTGCTGTGAAGCTTATGCAAACCTTGGAGAAGTGATTGACTAGGTTCACACATTATGCCAAGTAATAGCCTTTTATGGATTTGGTTTAAAGCAGTGTGTGAACTAGGGCTGTGCAAATCCTTTGGCAAAGGTGTTTCACAGCATGCAGGAAATCGTATGAAGCAGCTTTCTCCAGGTCATTAAAGCACCTGTGCTGGGCACCCGCAGTATGTGTGTGTATGTATCAAAAAAGTCAAGATAGGGCTGAGCCAGCCCACCTCTTTTTTATGTGTGTCACAAAAAATGATGCTGCATACCGACTGAGAACTTACAAAGCACGGGCTTATGAAGAACTGTCAGGTAGGGTCACAGCTGGTATTTTTTGTGAAAAGTTGGTTGGAAATATTTGTATAAAACTATAAAAGCCTGTCATCAATGTTATTGCATATAATAGATGCTTTTCACAGATTAGTATAGCTTTACAAGATGTGAGGAGGGTTTGACTGATGACAATGAGTTTTTAACAAACCAAGAATGTTTATTTGTAAACAGATTTACCCCTTTTTCTCCTCATGCTAACATATCTTTGCAGTATTGTAGGGTGGTAAGCTTGTTTAGAATACCATGCTTCTTTATACAGAGCTCAGAGGTTACACCCATATACTGCCCACTTACTTTAATAACTTTAATAACAAGTGATTTCTTAAACTGCATAGGGCATGCTTTAAGTTTCAATTCATGGGCATCTGGGCAGGGGCAGTGACATCAAGTGAGCCACCACTCACTGAGGCAAATTATGTAATGTGACATCCTTCTGGCTTGTTCCAGATGCTTGTGTTTCAGTGAGTACTCCAGTTGGGAAATCTGCTCCAGATATTGTCCCAGCCTAAATATCAGGCTCCCTTCTTTCCCCTTGTATTTTATACTTACAAAGAGCTTCTACTCTGTGTGCCTTTTCCCAGCCAGACTCTCTCCCCATCTGTCACTGTTAACTGTCAATTGCAGCTCCTCTCCCCCTGCCCCTGCCCCCGCCCTACCCAGCCATGGGCATCTACAGGATTGCCTGAGTCACCTTCACCAAGCAAATGGTGCAAATTACATATTCAGGATGCAAGCATGTAATTGGTGGCATTTGCATGATGCTATGTTGTATCCAGTACCATTTTGATGGCCTCATGGCTTTGCCACATCTTCTTTTCTGTGCCTCCTATGAACATCTCCCAAGGGACATCTGGAAGTAAGGCCAGCATACTGGATTTATAGAATGGCATTTCCCCACAGGCTGCTTTAAGGAGTCAGTGATGCTTTCCAGTACATTAGAAAGCCCCTCTTCCAAGCATCTCCACAGACCTTGTTCACACATTGCTCTAAATCACAGCCCTTGAATGAAACTACCCATTATAGTTTTTGTGAGTGATTGTTTATGGCTTAGATTTTTGTGAGAAGGAGGCCACTGTGCCTTATTCAATAAACTATGATTAAAGCAAATCATAGTTTGGTATGATGTGTGAACTCAAACTATATGTCTTATACTACTTTACCTCACAGATTTGTTTGAAGAACAAAACATGCATAGTCTTGAGTTTCTCAGAGGAAGGGTAGCATACTTATGTGTTTATCTTTTTGTCTTATGAAATAACGTTGGCATTTAATACAGGGATAAGATGTAGCTGTGACTATCGCATAATAGTGCTCTTGCATCAGAAATACTTTGCTGCACATATACACATCACAGTTAAGAGTACATTTGAATATTGAACACTTCTGAAAATAGTTGATCATTTTTCTGCCAAAAATGAGAAATCCAGAACCAAAATAAGAGGAAAGGGATTTGTAAGTATGTTGCAAATGCTGATGAATCTGCATAAATGCAGTTTCAGAAATAATTATGATAATTTCATTAGAACTAAAATTCATCTCAACCGATTGGAGGAAATTGAGCAGACAGGCACACAGTCATGATCTGCTGCTTGACTTTTGATGATGAAATGTAAGGCCCTTGCTCTTATATCAAGGGCTTTTTATCTATAAATTAGATTTAGACTGGATGCGTCTTTCCAACCAGAAGAGGCAATGCAAAAATCTAGACAACCATCAGTTGGCAGCTTTGCTTTGCTGACTTCTAGCGGCCTGGATTTTTGCAGCCCAGCTCTACTAGCTTATGGTCAATTAGAGCAATGGTCAATTAGAGAACTAATTCTTGCGGAGTAGGATATTGCCATCTTAGCTGAAGGGCAGAGCTTATACTGCATAGGCTTACCTGTGCTGTATGTTAGCACAAGTAAGAAGCAATCAGTAGTGGTGATTCCTCTGTCCCTCCCCAATATACTAGATGCCTTTTATCCTTTCTCCAGTTTGATACATCTTTGCATATTGTGAGAAGGACCCTTTGAAAGAATTCTTATTTCTGTGATGCAATATGGCATGAAACAATACTCAGGAAAAACTACATATGTGCCTTTAGCTTTAACATAAAGTACATACTCAGGTTGGAATATCTAATTTGAGACAAAACATTAAGGATGTTAACATATTTAAAATATGTATGTTTTTTGTCTGTTTTGTTCAAGAATTATAAATCTGAAGAACTCTGTAGTTTTATATACAGAATATAAAAATGGCCATATTAATTACTATTTGAAATGCACTTTCTATGTACTCAATATTTGTGTTAAAACAAATTTTATTATTCAAGAATAAGGAAAATCCTCTCGGCTAATCACAGGTGGTTTGGTTCAAGTACTTTAAAATTATCAATAGTTATTGGCTTTTAATGGTACTGCAATGTATTATAGTGTACATTGAAATAAAAAGTTTTAGTTTATTATACAAGCACAATTGTATGCAATGACCTACTTTTTATTCTACAATGTATAGACCAATCTAGCTAATACGCTTGCTCTAAAAATCATGCCTTATGACCTATGGAAGCATTTTTTGTAGTTAATTAATTTTAAACAAATTGTAATATAAATGAGTCTTATGATATAATAGACAACCTGTGACCTGTTGGGTCATCGTTTCAGAGATATTTCCTTACCTAGACAGAAAAACAGAATAACCAAGGGCAAAAAAGCAGTGGGAGTGTGAGCAACTTACTACTTGCTGCTGGCTTCCCCAATGACTTTGCTTATGGGAAGCTAGCAGAAATGTCAGAAACCCTTCCTTCCTCCCTCCCTTTCCACATATAAGACTGCGAGGAAAACTGGACATTCTGGCATGTCCTCAAGGGCCCCTTCCCTCAAGGGAGGAAGACGGCTCACCTGTCGACCACTGGCATCCCCCAGCCAGCCCTACCTCACCAGCAGGCATCCCTCACTTCCTTCCCTCAACACCAATCACCATTAAGAAATTTCAAATTTCTGCCTTGTTTCCAAAGCAGCCAATTGCTGCTTGTCTGTCGGGCCTTGCCACCAGCTGATAGGGTACAGGGGACAGAGGGAGGCAGGAAAGAGGTTGGGGATATGCCCATGACAATCATGTGACCTGGGCTGACAGTGGCAGTGCGGCAGCACAGCAGTGCTGAAGTGGCCACAAATTTCCCAAATGTCAATCCCACAGAGTAATGGATCCTGGATTTTGGATGCATTCTGTAAGTTAGCCCATCTAAGGTACCTTGGTTCAAAAATTGTTGCCCTATGACACACGGTTTTGCCCAGTTGAAGGTTACAGACATGACAGTTTTAATAGTATATAGATACATTATTTAAACTATCAAAACTTCCATCCACTGCAAAGAATCCCAGGCTTGGTAAAGTGCATTTTACAGTCTAGAATTCTTGTTGATGTAATGACTGTTAAACAGACACATATATGCATGCAAACATATCCATTGTGCAATGTTATACAAAGCACAAAAAGGGTGTAAGAAATAGCAAGCCAAAGATATTAAACGGATGAGAGAAGGAAATGAAAATGAAATAGAATAGAGCTAAATCTAATCTTCATACATTTCTATCCTTGCAAACTATCTTTGATGTATCCACTGATTGATTATGCACCATCAAATCTGTGTTAACGTTTAGTGACCACATAGATGTATATTCTCCAGGGTGATCTGTTCCCAGTGTGGTCCTTTACTCTAATTATGTCCATCTACCTTGTTGATGATTATCCTCTTTTCCTCTTTCCGTTCACTTTTCTTGGCACTCTAGACTTCTCAAGAGCTAGGTCTTTGCATAATGTGACTACAATATGATAATTTGAACCTGGTCATTTGTGCCTCAAGTAAGAATTCTGGATTGATTTGTTGTATGATCTTTGTTTGTTTTCTTGGCTAACCCTGGTATTCTCAAGAATGTTCTCCAACACCAAAGTTCAAAAATGTCAATGTTCTCTTTATTCTGCTTTTTCTATACTATGTCACAGGGAAAACCTTTGCTTGCATGATTCTGAACTGACACATCATGGCATCTGAATATCTCTTCAGATACAATATCTTAATTGTAAGCTGCCCAGAGTCACCCTCTGGGAGAGATGGGCAGCATATAAATTTAAAAATAAATAAATAAATAAACAAACAAATTATATATATATATATAATAAAATTATAATTATTATAAAATTTATTATAAAATAACTAAAATTAAAATTATTATAAAATTTATTATTAAATAAATAAAGAAATCTCTTCCAAAATCTTCATTGCTTTCCTATTATGTATTTCTTGATCCAGATCCAAAGCCTGCTTCATATATTGCTTTTTATTCTTGTTTTATTTTTTACAATAGAGACATAGGAACAACTACAATACCAACAGAAAAAATGTAGTAGTCATTAGATAGTGAAAAAAGATTACATACAGTACGTTTTAGTAATTAAAATATACTAAATAACAAAAAGGAGTAAAAATCAATACAACAAAGAAGATACATTCATTTAGCAAAAATATGGAATTAAATCAATCCTTAATATCAGAAGGATATGTTTCTTTCCATTCAGATAAGATTATCCTTTTTGTCTTTTTTCCTACCACTTTTTTAAATCTCATCAGCTTAATCCAACTACAACTCTTTTGCTCTTCTCTCCTCAACCCATTCATTTCCATCATATTTTGCAACCAAAACACCTGAATATATATCTTTCTCTAAGTCAGCAAAGATGCAATATGCTTTCTTTTTCAAATTCATACCTTTTTTTAATGATCTGCTAAAGAGTAAAAATCTGGTTTTCACACCCACTGTATTGGACTTCCCAATGTATGGCTGTGAGAGCTGGACCATCAAGAAGGCTGAGCGCCGAAGAATTGACGCCTTTGAACTGTGGTGCTGGAGAAGACTCTTGAGAGTCCCCTGGACTGCTAGGAGGTCAAACCAGTCAACCAAGCAATGAGCATGAAACTGAGCAAACTCAGGGAGGCAGTGAAGGACAGGAAGGCCTGGCGCGATATGGTTCATGGGGTCACGAAGAGTCGGACACGACTTAACAACTAAACAACAACAAACAACAACACCTTTTGTATCCTTTTAATTGGAATTCTGCCAACCACCTTCTTCCCAGGCTTACATATATTAATTCTGTGTAGTTTTTGCATTCACTCTTGCTATTTTCTCCCTTGTATTGAGGAACATTAATGGCATTCTTGCAATCATAAAGCACAGATTGAATATTCACACACATGAAACTGTTTTGCATAGTCTGTCCATAAGCAAACCAGTGGACTGTATGGCAACATCAGTTCTCAGAATTGTGGAAGGTGTGCATTCTAAAGAAACTCTATGAAAAAATCCTACTTCTCTGCTTATCATCTCTAACAATGATCGGGTATCAGTGAGGTCAATTATATAAGAACAGGGATTTAATACAGCTAGATATGGTGACTCCTGGAAGAGCAGATAGTTGCTATGTCTTTCAAATTCAGTGCTCTGAAATCTCAGCAATCAGGCCTGAGGCTAAAGAAAACCATTGAGGGTATCTCTCCTTTGTCTTCTCCCCTATAGCATCTAGTAACACAAGTGATAATTATTGAGATCATCCAGTAATACAGTAAAGAGATAGTTGTTATTCCAGATTTGTTATTACCTTAGGGCTTTTTATATGGCTCCAAGTGTTCTGCTTTTTACAACACTTGCCTTTTAGGTTTTCAGGATGGAGAGGGTAATTTATTGCAGCTTTGACATTTGTTGTTGTTGTTGTTCAGTCGTTAAGTCGTGTCCAACTCTTCGTGACCGCATGAACCATATTGCGCCAGGCCTTCCTGTCCTTCACTGCCTCCCTGAGTTTGCTCAGTTTCATGCTCATTGCTTCAGTGATGCTATCTAACCATCTCATCCTCTGCCATCCTCTTCTCCTTTTGCCTTCAATCTTTCCCAGCATCAGGGTCTTTTCCAAAGACTCCTCTCTTCGCATTAGGTGACCAAAGTATCTGAGCTTGAGCTTCATTATCAGTCCTTCCAATGAACAATCAGGGTTGATTTCCTTTAAGATTGACTGGTTTGACCTCCTAGCAGTCCAGGGGACTCTTAAGAATCTTCTCCAGCACCACAGTTCAAAGGCATCAATTCTTCGGCGCTCAGCCTTCTTTATGGTCCAGCTCTCACAGCCATACATTATTACTGGAAAAACCATAGCTTTGACTATGCGGATCTTTGTTGGCAAGGTGACGTCTCTGCTTTTAATATGCTATCTAGGTTTGCCATAGCTTTCCTCCCAAGGAGCAAGCGTCTTTTAATTTCATGGCTGCAATCTCCGTCTGCGGTGATCTTGGAGCCCAAATAAATAAAGTCTGTTACTGCTTCCATTTCTACTCCTTCTATTTGCCAGGAATTGATGGGTCCAGATGCCATGATCTTAGTTTTTTAATGTTGAGTTTCAAGCCAGCTTTCACACTCTCCTCTTTCACCCTCATCAAGAGGCTCTTTAGTTCTTCTTCACTTTCTGCCATTAGGGTGGTATTGTCTGCATATCTTAGGTTATTGATGATTCTCCCTGCAGTCTTAATTCCGGCTTGTGATTCTTCCAGCCTGGCATTTCTCATGATGTACTCTGCATATAGGTTAAATAAGCAGGGTGACAGTATACAGCCTTGTCGTATTCCTTTCCCTATTTTGAACCAATCGGTTGTTCCGTGACTGGTTCTAACTGTTGCTTCTTGGCCCGCATACAGATTTCTCAGGAGACAGGTAAGATGGTCTGGTACCCCCATCTCTTTAAGAATTTGCCACAGTTTGTTGTGACCCACACAATCAAAGGCTTTTGCATAGTCAATGAAGCAGAAGTAGATGTTTTTCTGGAACTCTCGTGCTTTCTCCATGATCCAGCGAATGTTGGCAATTTGATCTCTAGTTCCTCTGCCTCTTCGAAACCCAGCTTGTACATCCGGTAGTTCTCGGTTCATGTACTGCTGAAGCCTAGCTTGTAGGATTTTGAGCATAACCTTGCTAGCATGTGAAATGAGTGCAATTGTGTGATAGTTTGAGCATTCTTTGGCATTGCCCTTCTTTGGAATTGGAACGTAAACTGACCTTTTCCAATCCCGTGGCCACTGTTGTGTTTTCCAAACTTGCTGGCATATTGAGCAAGTTTAACAGCATCATCTTTTAGTATTTTAAATAACTCAGCTGGAATACTGTCATCTCCACTAGCTTTGTTGTTAGAAATGCTTCCTAAGGCCCACTTGACTTCACTCTCTAGGATGTCTGGCTCAAGGTCAGTGACCACACCAGCATGGACATCAGGGACATTAAGATCTTTCTTGTATAGTTCTTCTGTGTATTCTTGCCACCTCTTCTTAATCTCTTCTGCTTCTGTTAGGTCCCTGCCTTTTTTGTCCTTTATCATGCCCATCTTTGCACTAAACGTTCCTTTGATATCTCCAATTTTCTTGAAGAGATCTCTAGTCTTCCCCATTCTATTGTTTTCTTCAATTTCTTTGCATTGTTCATTTAAGAAGGCCTTCTTATCTCTCCTTGCTATTCTCTGGAAATCTGCATTCAGTTGCTTATATCTTTCCCTTTCACCCTTGCTTTTCACATTCCTTTTTTCCACAGCTATTTGTAATGCCTCATCAGACAGCCATTTTGCTTTCTTGCATTTCTTTTTCCTTGGGATGGTTTTAGTTGCTGCCTCCTGTACAATGTTACGGACCTCCGTCCATAGTTCTTCAGGCACTCTGTCTACCAAATCTAATCCTCTAAATCTATTCATCACCTTCACTGTGTACTCACAAGGAATATGATCTAAGTCATACCTGAGTGGTCTAGTGGTTTTCCCTACATTCTTCAATTTAAGCCTAAATTTTGCAGTAAGAAGCTCATGATCTGAGCCACAGTCAGCTCCTGGTCTTGTTTTTGCTGCCTGTATAGAGCTTCTCCATCTTTGGCTGCAAAGTATATAATCAATCTGGTTTCAGTATTGACCATCTGGTGATGTCCATGTGTAGAGTCGTCTCTTGTGTTGTTGGAAAAGAGTGTTTGCTATGACTAGCTTGTTCTCTTGACAGAATTCTATTAGCCTTTGCCCTGCTTCATTTTGTGCTCCAAGGCCAAACTTGCCTGTTATTCCGATTACTCCTTGACTTCCTACTTTAGCATTCCAATCCCGTATGATGAAAAGGACATCTTTTTTTGGTGCTAGTTCTAGAAGGTGTTGTAGGTCTTCATAGAACCAGTCAACTTCAGCTTCTTTGGCATCAGTGGTTGGGGCATAGACTTGGATTACTGTGATGTTGAATGGTTTGCCTTGGATAGGCACTGAGATCATTCTGTCGTTTTTGAGGTTGTACCCCATTACTGCCTTTCCCACTCTCTTATTGACTATGAGTGCAACTCCATTTCTTCTAAGGGTTTCTTGGCCACAGTAGTAGATATAATGGTCACCTGAATTAAATTCACCCATTCCCATCCATTTCAATTCGCTGATTCCCAAGATGTCGATGTTCAATCTTTTCATCTCATGTTTGACCACATCCAGCTTGCCTTGGTTCATAGATCTTACATTCCAGGTACCTATACAATATTGTTCTTTACAGCATCGGACCTTCTTTTCGCTTCCAGATACATCCACAGCTGAACGTCCTTTCAGCTTTGGCCCAGCCGCTTCACTCTTTCTGGAGCTACTTGGAAATGCCCTCCGCTCTTCCCCAGTAGCATATTGGACACCTTCCGACCTGAGGGGCTCATCTTCCGGTGTCATAACTTTTAGCCTTTTAACATTGTCCATGGGGTTTTCTTGGAAAGGATACTGGAGTGGGTTGCCATTTCCTTCTCCAGTGGACCACATTTTGTCAGAACTCTCTGTCATGACCTGTCCGTCTTGGGTGGCCCTGCATGGTATAGCTCATGGCTTCACTGAGTTACGCAAGCCCCTTCGCCACGACAAGGCGGTGATCCATGAAGGGGTTTGACATTTAGCCCAGTCTCAATAACAATGTTAATATTTAATGTAGAATTTGACTATCTTGGAAATCTATAGATAGATCAAAAGAATCTGGCATGCTTACCCTAAACATTCCAATACAAGAGAATACCTGTAGCTCAAGGTTGAATTGTAGAGTCCTTGGTGCTCTCTGGGCTTGGTTGTTTGCTTGCAAGCATTTCATTACACAACTAGGTAACATTATCAGTGCTAGTGAGTGTTTGGTTTGCTCCCTGTTTATATACAGTAGCTTGCCCTGCCGGTGTTGATAGGGTGTGATTTTTTCCTTGGTAGTTCCTTGATTAGGGTATTGTTTTCTGCTTGTTTGCCTGGTATTAACATCCTGCTTATCTGGGTGTTGGCTCCTGGGAAGGATGTGTTCTGGTCTTTTTGTTTCCTTCTTAGCTTTTTTTATTGTCTCTTTTGAATGCTGTGTAAATATGGTTTATTTCTATGTGTTTATTGATGGCTGATTTGCCTGAATACCAAGCTTTCAGGAATTCCCTAGCATTTTTGGATTTAGCTTGATCTAGGATGCTCACAGTTTCTATGAAACTGTGGTTGAGTCTGTCCATGTGTTGTGAGATTAAGGAGCTTTCATTGTTTTCTAACTGCTAGTTGGTGTTCATGGATGTGCTCTGCTAGTCATCTGCCTGTCTATCCTACATAGTGGCTGTTACAGTCCTTACACTGTACGTTGTAGATGACTCCTGTTTTTTCTTCTTGGGCTACTGGGTTGTTTTGGTTTATTTAAGATGTTTTGGGGGGCTTTAGTTGGTTTGTATGCTATGGTAATGCTGTGTGGTTGTAATAGTCTGTTGGCTGTTTCTGAGATGTTTTTGATGTATGGTAGTGTTATCCTTTATATAGCTTGTGTTGGTTGTGCTGTAGAGGGTTGAGTGGTCAGGCACTTTTTGATAAGTGGAATGGGTATCCATTTTGTTGGAAGATGTTGTATAGGCAGTCTGTTTCCTTTTTTCTGGTCTTTTGAGTTGCTGCAGTGTATTTGTACTTATCTGAATAATGTTTTTACACAGCTCCTCTTATGGGAGATTGGGTTGTTACTTTGGTAATGGAACACTTGGTTAGTGTTTTTCAATAGACTTGCATTTCTAATTTGCTGTCATTTCCTCTGCTGATGAGGAAATCCAAGAAGGTAGTATGTTGTTGTTTTCTTCTTCCCTTTTGAATTTTATTCCTTTGTTGTTGATTGTTTCATGTGTCTTCTGTAGTTCCTTTTTTATTATGACAAAAGTGTCATCTAAATACCGGATCCATACTTTTGGTTGTATGTGTGGGAATGCTATAGTTTCTAGATGCTGCATTATGCTCTCTGCTATGAGTCCTGACAGTGGTGATGCCACAGGTGTCCTCTGATTTGTTGGTATATTTGTCTGTCAAACTGAAAGTAGGTAGTGAAGCTGAGGTTGATGAGGTCCATGATTCTGGGTATTCTTGATTCTGGGTATTCATGATTCTGGATCTTGCTTGCTTCAAATGAAAAAAAACAGTATAATTGTGTAGTAGCTAAAAGTCACACAGACACTCTGTCCCCAAACTATTATGTGCATTATGAGATGTATTTGTCAGATATGTTTAACAAAAATGAGGCTACTATAGAAAAAAAAGACAAAATTAGGCAATACGCTGAGCCTCAGAACCAGTTGGACAGTGCTAACATTTAAGAAATGGGTTGTTATTCCCATCAGAGTTCTGGATTGGTTTTAAAGGAAAGCAGTACAATCTGAGATCTCAGGACCATATTTAGCCTCCAGAAGCCTTGGTGTGGACTCAGAGGCTTCCCAAAATGGGGACCAAATTATCTGTCTTGAAAGTTACTAAAATTTGATGAGACAGAAATCATATTAACCATATTACTCCTAAAGGAACGTAAATGAAACCAAATTAAATTTAGAGTTTATGTCACTAAAAATATTACACGTAGCCTTTGCCTGGAAAGGGTTCTAGTGACTTCAGCAATCAGGCTGGCACTGACTGATGTTGAAGCCTCTGGGGGGGTTCTTGGATTGCCTTCTTTCTAATCAGGAAATTCTTCCCACAAATTGATTTGATTCATCTTTTGAAGCACAAATAATGATAAATATGGAGTTGGGCAGCTAATAAATTTAAATAAATAAAATAAATATTTAATGAATCTCACATGGGCTAAACTTTGCATACATTTCCTGTTCTACAATTGAATAATGACTGGGCAAGGTTTTTAATGAACTGATTGCTTCATTTCCTGGTGAACTGAATGGTTAAATGAGCAGAGTTTTAGAATAAATTTCCATGCTGAAATACATTTAGAAATGCATTAGAGCTTTGTGCATTGTATTAGAGGATCAGCCTCCTATTTCCTCTAATAGTCCCTTCTGTAAGTGATTTACCATGAAGTGTTGTTAGTGAAATTATTCCAAATGTCTCGACTAATGCATATCCTAAAATATATTTGCAGGTAGTTTCTCTTTCCTGTAAACAATGCAGGCATTTCATGCTATTTGTAATATATGTTTACTTCAAAATGTTCACTCATTCTGTTGCCAATATCGATACTAATTAGTGCAGCCTTGAAATTGTTAATGGTTGTGGTGGACATGTGTCTGATGCACAGCAGTGCTGGAGTGCCCTCTTGGTTCTTACCCTAAACACTGATTCTTTGATTCTCTTGTGTCCAGACTATCAATCCCATCTTTTCTGTTCAAGTTTTTTTAATTGTCTTTTTCTTTGGCCTACTTTTTACCTTCTTTTCTCCCAGAAAGGTAAGGTACTTTGCAACTCTCCCCTCAGGATTGGCCAGCTCGGATGTCCACTCCCGGCAACTAAGACGTTTTCTGAGAACATGACAAACTCATCCAAATTAGCTTTTGTCATCACTATTTGCTTCCTTGACTTTCCTTCTTTTGCAGATTCTATAGACCTTCAGCCATCTGTGAAATTCCCCTTTCTCATCAGTTAGCAGAGGACAGTCAAGCAGTTTTGAAGAGACATTGTTTAAACTCCAAAATCTGCTTTTAAATGCTAACATTTAGACAACATTAAATAAAGCTGCCCATCAAATGAATGTACATTTCAAAAATGTAATTCCTATTCCAAAGTCTCCAACCATTACAGACTTTGATGAAGAACTTCCTTTTTCTCACACAAGCTGTTGTGTGAAACAAGCACCACAAATCTCTCTGGGTTAGTCAGAGGTAAAGTTTTATTGGAAGCGTTTGCAAAGGCTGGTGGGCTTCGTTGCAAATAAGAAGCCACGCCCACATACACACTCCGGCCTAATTATATACATTCCCGATCGCAAGTCCGTCCCCTTTTCCCCATTGGCTAAGGTACTCAGGGTGTACAGTCTTTCAGGCTGCTCTGTGATTTCTTCCTGGTCCCTCCCACCTCATCCATTGCAAGTCTATGGTAATTTGCTCAAGGTTTCAGCTAATTGCATTATACTGATAAAGACTGCCCCAGGTTAAATTAGTTTTTATTTACATTGTCCCACACAAGGAGACAACTTCCTCTCCATCTGCCACTATTTGATAACCATAACACTTAACACTACTTCCTTCTCTCACACACAGCTGCACTCTTAGCATGCTCAAGCTACTATTTCTTTGTCAATAATAACATATTTTATCCATCTCTCACACTGTGTTCAGTTGAAAATAGTTCTGAACTTGCCTCTTTTGTTGAAGCTTTAGGAACCTGGATTTATTTTAATTTTATTTATTTGCTTGTTTGTCTGTTTGTTTCACTTTTGATGCTGCCCAACTTCAACTGACTCCAACATAAAAAACAAATAAGAATACAGTAAAAATTAATCCAAAAAAGAATTGCCTGACCATGGAGTAATCATATTAATGAAGTTTAATTTTTATTCAATTTAAACATTAAAAAAGATCTAGTTTTTATTCAGGCTGGACTTGTACTTTTTTGAATGAGGTCTGGTATAGCCCTCAGTAAGAAAAAACTATACAGTAATAATGTTTCAAACCAATTGGCGAAATGTATCTCTCGTACTTATCCAGGAATAATGACGGGCCATACTTTCCAATCATTTACTTAATGACAAGCCCAACTAAACATATATGAAGGAGGTATGATAGGAGAAAAGCAGTTAGAATCTGGGAGAATCGAAGACGGGGGTGGGGGGGAGTGAGTGAGAGAGAGAGAGAGAGAGAGAGATGAGTTGAGTTGAGTTGAGTTGAGTTGAGTTTCCTTACCACTGTTAATGGGGAAGTTGTTGAAAACCACTATCCCTACAGCACCCACCCATTTGGCTCCTAAAGTACATTCTCCTTTAAGACTTGCTGCAACATCACCCAAAGCAGTGATAAGACAAAGGTATAATTTATCTTTCACCATAGAAGGCTAGTGAATGAGCTAGACTCCAGATAGACAAACAACAGATGGATTCCAGCTTCCATTGTTTAAAAGAGAGAGGAACCTCTTATGTAGAAGAAACTCATCAAGGGAGGAGATACCAAAAGAGAACTAGCGGGTTGGTTGCATCTCCTGAAATTAGCACAGAAGGCCTAGAGGATTTGAACCAAGACATGTTGCATGCAGAAAATTCAAATCAAGCACAGCTCATGTAATTTCTGTATGGACACAAAGTAGTGAAGCTGCCTGAAACATTTTCAGTTTATGAAATGAGTAGTGCAGTGATAAAAAATTGTAATATAGTAAACTGAATGTGATATATATAACATTATATATATAACTTAATTTAGCAACAACAACAACAACAAGGTATATTAGTCCTATTGAGGTAATTCCTAAAGAAGATGTGGCCTAAGGGCATTATGCCTTTAAGAAGAGTTGTTAGTCAGCAGATGCCTGGTTGACAGCTGCCCTTAATGTATTGACAAGTATTGACTGCATCCCTTTCTGGGGCAGGAGGTTTACTGTTAATTTATCTGTACTAGTTTCTGTATGTTTTCCTGGGAATGGAAGGACCTGTTTGTCATTTGTGGTGATTTGCAGTGAGCCTCAGACCTAAGCTAGAGCCATTGGGCGGTGCTGGCCAGCAAATGCTACAAACCACTCCCGAACCCCAGATCCAGCTTGTCTAATATTTCATGCCATTATCTGATGGCAAAAGAGCCAACTCTGAGAAAATGAGAGTGAAAAAAAAAATCAGGGCAGCCTTGAAGCAGGACAACCAGAGGCATCTGCAGAATCCCATGTTGCGTTGCACTGCATCCTATACTCCCTATCTCTGGATGCAGATCTTCCTAATGACACATGTGGGTACAATCAACACTCTAGGAGGGGTGCAGAAATGTAACAGTTGCTTCTCTTAAAACTCTACACAGTGTTCATTTGGGCATGACTTATATGTGTATTGGTGTGGGATGAGACTTAAATTTTAAAGGTTAGGATTTATGTATTGGAGAGCTGGACCATAAAGAAGGCTGAACGCTGAAGAATTGATGCCTTTGAACTGTGGTGCTGGAGAAGACTCTTAAGAGTCCCCTGGACTGCTAAGAGGTCAAACCAGTCAATCTTAAAGGAAATCAACCCTGATTGCTCATTGGAAGGATGAAGCTCAAGCTCAGATACTTTGGTCACCGAATGCGAAGAGAGGAGTCTTTGGAAAAGACCCTGATGCTGGGAAAGATTGAAGGCAAAAGGAGAAGAGGACGGCAGAGGATGAGATGGTTAGATAGCATCACTGAAGCAATGAGCATGAAATTGAGCAAACTCAGGGAGGCAGTAAAGGACAGGAAGGCCTGGCGCGATATGGTTCATGGGGTCACGAAGAGTCGGACACGACTTAACAACTGAACGATTGGAATGCAATAGTAAAGACTTCTTATAGCATATACAGATTTTCTATTACATGTATGTTTTGAATTAGTTTGCAATTTATCAGTTGGATTATTTTAAAACCTGCAAAACTGCATTTAATTTTTGGAGTTCCACTGCCATCTAGTGGACATTACCCAAAGCCTATTATTTAAAACCTTTTCTCAGTTGAGAGTTGCAGGTAGAGATATACAATTGAGCAAAAGTTTGCACAACAGCTTTTCATTTAATCTAAATCAAGCTCAAACTTCTATCAGTAGAATTTTGTTTTTGGAAATACAATATAAGATAGAAAATTGGATCATAAAATTAAGATCATAAAATGAATCATAAAATTAAAATTAATATATCATAAACCATTAAATTAAATCAGATCCAATCTGATATTACAATTAAATTCATAAAAATAAAATTAACTGAACTTGTAGAAATGACGAAGCTGACCAGTCTGGTCAGAGAAAAAACAAATATTTTTTTTGAAAGATTGGAAACTTTATATAGCCTTTTGGTTGAAAGAAGAAAAGATTGAATTGATGATTTCTGGATTTCTGGATTAAAAAGGGCCAAAGAGGATGGGGAAAAGAAAGAGATAATTACTTGATAGAAAGAAGGGCAGAAGGCATAACTGTATGGTTTTTTTCTCCTTTCATTTTTCTTTTCTTTTTCTAGCTTTTTTGTTTTGTTTTGTATACTTTTACTGAATTGAAAAATTCTAATTATTTTTTTTTAAAAAAGGAGTACAGTAGCCCCCTTCCAGTAACTCTGGAATCTGCTACTTCTCCTCCCAATGATGACATTTAGATTGACTATCCTCTCCTATATTTGCATCATTAATGTGTAGGAATACGGTAGAAGCTAAACATGCTTTTGGTGTCTAAACATTTTCATTTCAAGTTTATTTAATTAACCAGGAGTTTGTTCATGTATTCATAATTATGTAATGCTATGTGATTTCACCATATCATCACTTGCTCTTCCTAAAAGAGCACTACACAATCCATCACATTTCCACAAGGACAGCATAATGTCTCAATGATTGGAATTACATCCAAGTATTTACATCTTAGTATTTACGGATGCATCCACAGAGAGTTGGTGTTCAAAAAAATCAAGGAAGACTTTGTTTCTTTAAATTGGAAAATACCCTTTCATGCTGGCTGGAATGGCATGGTGTGGCTATGGAGCATCATCATTTGTTTTCACTTGTTTTCTCAACAGAGATATTTCTCTGAGCAGTGTTTGCATGCAAAACAATAAAAGTATCATTTTAGAAGGCAAATAACACTAAATACGCGTTCTTCCATTCAAATTGCCATGTCCACTGTGCTACTAGACAGAAAATCTGCATTCTTCTCTCCCAATTCTTATTCAATTTGATGAAATAAAATCTGTTTGAAAAATTATTTCAAAGAAAAGTGTTCATGAAATTCTCAGTGGTGGGTGGGTGATGGTGTTCTTTAATTTTATTAATAGTGAGATGGCTGACATGAATGACCTTTTCATTGTATTATAATCCCTCTGTGATTTGCATTCTCCCTGGCTTTCTCTGCTGCAGTTAAACCTGACGGGAAGACATCATATCAATAGTCTCAATAGTGATGCCAACCAGAAGAATCTGCTGGAGAAAGGGAGGGGTCAAAAATGTCAAGATGCTGAACAATGATTTATGGCTCAGCACTTTCTGAGCTCATATCCAGTTTTGTGAAGGAATATCTGCATCTTCTAAAAATGACATCTTCCATGTGAGGGTTTTGTGTGGATTTCTATGTCTATGAAAATAGACCACAAAATTTTGCAATCAAAACCTTGCTTCCTTTTAACTTGTGAACAATACAAGGGTTGGGGCTCTGATCTCATGCTTGTGAACACCACCTTGACTTCTCTGACCCTTCAAAGGTGCTTCTGCCAATGACTACTATGGGGAGTCCTGCTTTTGGAAAATTGTTGCGGAATTTCTTCTTCTCTTGGAGAAAATCATATAAATCACCCATTTCCCTTTCCACAAAATTAATAGGAATCTCAAAAGACCATTTGCACCCAAGAGAGAAAGAGCCGTCACCTGTCCTTACTTGCCTTATTTCCTTCATTATTATTCTGCAGCATCTTCTCAGCATCTTTTTCTAAATGGTATAAAGATTAGGTCTACCACCTATGCTTCTAAATTTACCATTATATGGGAAGTTGATATCCATCTTGAACGTTATGAGCTCTTTTGCTTCAATAGTAAAACTGTGACCTCACAGTGGCAGTGCAATATTTTTCTGTGCACAGCAGTTCCAATGAAAAATTAAAATTACACTTTGAACAGTTATCCTTCAGAAAACCTCTGTTGTTTTTTTCTTTTGCCCTGAAAGGTAAGTACTGTGTCAGAATGAAGGGAAGCTGACTTAGGAAAGATTAAACAGTTTGTCCCTCTACCTGGGTTATAATTTGCAGCTTTTCTCCAGGGTTTCAGGAAGAGGCCTTTCTTATCTCCTGCTATCTGATTCTTCTAACTCTACAGTTGCTTAGAGTTTCTATATGCAAAGTATCACCATGGTTTATAAATCATGATTTATCGCTCAGCACATTTTGTGAATTCATCCAATATTGCGAGGGAATACCTGCATCTTCTAAAAATGACATCTTCCTCATGAGATTTTTGTAAGGATTTTTATGTCTACGAAAATAACTTTTAAATAAAAACCCCAGATACTATTGCTTGAGTTAATGCAACTGCCTGTTTAATCAGTCAGAAGGGTTTAAATCAATTAGCTTTATCCAAATAATTTGCAATCCTACTTGAATGTATTTTCTATTCTGACTTAGGTATGAAAGTTATTGTAGCAACTAAAAGTAAAGTCTCCTTTGGTTTGAACTCCACTCCTGGTGCCTACATTTACATGTCCATTGCCTTTTCTTGGAAACAATTTGGAAATGCTTTCAACTGCTTTCTTTCTGGATTTTTGACACCCCAATCTAGTCAACAGCCCTGAAACTTCCTGGTGATGTACTAATTTGATCTAGTATTACTCAGCTTTCTTGAGGTTAGCAAAGGTTAGTTAGGTGCTGCCACCTGGTTTGACCTTTTCATTTATAAGGACTCTAGACATTTTTCAGATGCTTGGAACAACTTTGGCAAAAAGGTTACTTATCTCCCTTGCATGTTCGTTACTTTGCACAACTGCTTGTGCTTCAATGCCATCTATAATTTCCTTGTGGTGTTACCCAAAGCTAGGCAGTGGCCATTAATAGCAGATGTATAAATAAATGAATGGGTGAGTGACTAGTTTGAAATCACCTACTGTGTATTACTCAAACACTGAATTAAGCCATTGCATAGAACCTGACTAACACACCTTGACCTGTTGTGTGAATCTAACTAATCATGACATGTTATACAAATCAAGGCTAAATATGATCTAGGAATCTAGTGCTTGTCTTAAGAAAACACATCAACATTCCTATTATATGTTCACTTGAAACCAGTGGAAATTTATCAGTTATTCAGAATGATAAACAGGAGTACTCAGCCATCTGTGTTGAACACTATTAAATTTAACAGCATAATTAGTAATATCTCTGCAGGACACAACTTCATGAACTTTGATCTTCCACGCAGTATGAACTTTAGATTGTTTCTTCTTTAGAATAGGAAATCCATACACCAAGATAGCTACTCTAAATATCAGGAAAAATGAAAATTACTGATCAAAGATTTCAGAAGAAAATGATAGGTATGTGAAAGACCTACTTCCCCTATAGATTAATCCTTGTGGTCCAATGTAAATGCACATAAACATTAAAATGGGTAATGTGTTTTTTAAGTGGCAAGGAAATCAGAAGAGTCATCCCATGGCTGAAAACCTAAAATATTCCTCTGCTTGCCTGTTACTTAATCTTGAGCCAAATGTATGAAAGCCCCCTGGCAGTAAAACAAGTCAGACAAGTTTAAAATGATACCGCTGGTTGGTGACTATGGCATAACATTGCTAGCTTTGATCATTCTAAACTGTGTTAAGATCTTAGATTTGGAAAAGTATTGTGCAAGAAGTTTAATTACCAGGATAGCTTTTATTATTCAAAATGCTTTACAGTTCAGTCCTTGCAAGAATTCACTTAACTAAACTGTTTGCAAGGACCCTAAAGTGTGCCCTATTCCCATTTATTCTGTGCACATATTTCTTTTATTTACATCTGTTCTACTTGTTTATCAAGACTGGCCTTGAAGGAAATTTACAAATTCATGTAAAGCAATACAAAATTACATGATAAAGTCAGTGTAAAGTAATACAATTTACATTCTAGAATACAGAGATCAACAAGAGTAAGAACGATTCAAGCCTGTCTATATTATTTGCCATTTAGGCTTGGAAGAAGCCTAAACTTCTTGACTGCAGTAACTATATTATTATCTGATAAAGGTCCAGCTAGGTTCACCTCATCAACTTTGGTTGATCTCAAAAAACTAAGAAAAGTCAGACCCGTTTGGACTAGATAGGAAAGTTCCATGAAATACCAGGGCTGTAGATTAGACTACACTGGGAGCTTGGAAAAAAAAATCTCAGGACAGAAGGGAATAGCAGACTATCAGGAAAAACTTCTTGGTCATGGGCATGAAGTCATCTGCCTTTTAGGTCAACTTGTAAACTTTACCTACTGTAAAATCTCTGAGAAACGAATTTATCAGTATGGTACCATCATAGAAGGGGCCATCTGCTGGACTTCTAAAGCTATCAGTTCCCTTAGTAATTCTTCAGATCAGTGTTTTTTCAAACTTGGGAACTTTAAGATGTGCCGACTTCAACTCCCAGAATTTCCCAGCCAGAATTCTGGGAGTTGAAGTCCATGTATCTTAAAGTCGCCAAGTTTGAAAAACACCGCCTTAGATCATCAAATCAGCAGATGGGCAAGCTTACATGACAGCACACTTGTGGACCTGGAGCTCACTGAAAACTGCAATGCTCTGCTCCTAGAACGTATTACTGTATAGCACACTTCTGCAAGATATTGCTGAAAACAAGGCAAGGCAAAAGATATACAGTATAGTACATTGCTACTGCTGAAAGAATCTCTGCTGATATATTTATGGGAAAGAAAGTAACGCAAAGTAGATTAAGGTTGGCATACTAACAATTTACCAAATGACCTCAATAACAGGGAGAGAAATTCATATTTTAAATTGAATGACAATTACGCCACACCAAAGTGGCTGTGAGTGAAGAGTAAATGTCTATTATGCAGAATAGTGTGTTTAGAAGCAGAAAGAGAACATCATGTTTTTGTTTCAGTTTGACCAAAGTTCAGTGGGCTCATGGCAGAATCTAAGTCACCTTCGGCTGAACACGCATTCACACACCGCCCTAAGCATGGTTAAAATATGGTCATCGTACAAACCTTGACACTGAATTATTGTTCACTGCAAATGTTATCGATTACTTTAAAAATGTAAAGTTTACAAATCCACACGAAATTCTATCCGGCAATCAGTTCTATCGTATGTGGAATTAAGATCCTCTTCCTGTCACAGAGGAAACCGCAGAGGATGCCGAATTGCTTTCGGTGTCTTCCGCGGCGACGCTTCTCCTTGCGCCTGCGCACCTCCTTTTTCCTGTGACGAAGCATTTCCAGGCCAGATACCCGCCGTCGGGTCGTGGGAGCGGTGCGCGTGCGCGGAGGTCTGGCAGCGGGCGGGGCGGTAACCGCCTTGGCAGATTCCCTTTGCCACGTACGGCGGCGGCGGCGGCGGTGAGTGGCGGGGGGCCTTAGGCCGGGTTTGGTCGCCTGGGGGTGAGGGAGGCGCTGGCCTCCTTGTGCTGGAAGAGCCAAAATCGAGGCGGCCGGGGAGCCGTGGCCTCGGTTTGAATGGGCGCGGTCGAGCTGCTCTGAATGTGTGTATATACGGGGGGCGGTGGCGGCGGGGTGGGTAATCGGCCAGAGGATCGCGAGGGAAAGAGATGGGAGTCCCGGTGAAGACTTCGCCCCTGCATTTTACTGGTGAAAGGGAAGTAGCTGGTTGGGCGCCGCTCAGCTGTTGCCACTTCCTGAGTCCCATTCACTTTCCCTTTAGTGTTTCAGCTCCAAAGGCTCCTTTCGGCTCCTCGTTGGCCTGTTGCAGCCGAATAGTGAAGGGGCACCTTGAAGGCCGCGGTGCGTTATTCTGGGATGGCAGGACAGGTCTTTAGGGGACGAAGATCTTTGCTTGGAAAGATGCTTTCTTTTTTCCTGGCATGTGCCCTCCCCTCCCCGCCCCGCCTCGGCCGGGTTCTGGAGACTCTACAATGAGTAATTTGTGGCTCTGTAAATGAAGTTCTCTGAGGGTGGCCTGTGAAAAACGTAGTTTTTCACTAATGATGCCTGACTTAAAAAGCTACAAAGTATCAGTCTTCGCAGTTTCTGTGAGGCTTGGAAGAAGGGAAGTTAGTGGCCAAGGTCACTTAAGAAGCTGGAGGGAGGGTTTTGGTTTAAATCTGGCTTTTGGAATGAATGGATTTAAAACGTTTATGAAATATGGAAACTTGTCTCTCTTATTTTAAAATTCTCAAGAATCCAAGCTGTTGCCAGTTTCTTTATGTCAAGAGCTCTTTATTGTCCCAACAGTGCAGCCCCCCCCCTCCCATAGGATGCTAATATTTAATCACCTGCCAAAGTGGAACATCTTACAGAGAAGTGAGCTACCTGTTCTTTTAAATCTTTTAATCATTACTATGATGAAGCTGTGGTGTGATTATGTTATTGGAACTGAAGAACTTGATTTCTGGTGCAAGCTTATAGGATGTAGCAGTGCTTTTTGTATGCTTAAAATAAAACTACAAATTATGCTAAGCATGCTAAGTTTACTTTTTCATATGAGAGTATGCTTAAAATATTTTAAGAGTCTGCTAGGAATGGGACGGGCTGTCAACATTGTGAAATAAATAATAATTAAAATGTATAAGCTTTCCTTCCTGACCACCACCTAAAGAGGCTTTTATTAAAATAATTGCTTTATAATGCTTCACACTGAGCCAAGGTACATATATAGCATTCAGCACTTAAGCTACAACTAATTCCTTAATGTATGTGCAATATAATTCTTACATGTCTGGGAATAGACAGTTGTTGAGTATAGTGAGACTTACTCTTAGATAAGTGAATATTGGATTTTAGCTAACATGTAGTCACAAATTATCTGCCTATAATGAAAATTGCACTTGAAGCTTCATGCACATCCACAAAAAGTTCACTTGTAAGACTTTGACTGTCTCTCTTGATTACAAATTAAACTCAAAGGATGACTTCCAGAGCAGTAGTATAAAGGTTCCAGAGCGTGCGTTAGTTTGTTGCAGCAAAGATGGCAAGTTTTGTGGGATCTTAAATACTGGTAGGTTTATTGTGAAATATCTTTTAGTGATATTTCACTAGTCAGTGATGCTTCTGAAATGGATATTGGTTTTTTAAATTACTGTATGCCATTGTAGATTAATTCATTTATGCTTTCCTGTTGTATAAAATAAAGGCTTACAAACAAAAAGATAAACTAGAAGAAATGTAGAAGAGTATGTAGTCTGTAAAACAAATAATATAGTAGTTAAAAACACCTTTGGGATAACTTTATTTCAAAATGTTGTTTATGTTAGGGTCTTTAAAAGAAATGACAGTAGTAAGAATAAGTTCGTGTTTTGTCATCACACAAAAAAAATGATTTTGGTTAACTGTAATTGATGTGCAAATGATGGAGAAGATTGGTTCTCAAGTAGGAAATGGTTACTGAATATCTGAAAGATTTCTATTTCTCTGACACAAAATGTGAGAGATTATGTTCTTAAGCTGTAACGTTGCATTAACGTTCTTGCTGCAGCTTACGTGTATATATATATATATATACACACACACACACACATACATACATATACACACACACACATACATATATATATACATATACACACACATACATACATGTATACACATATGCATGCACCAATAAATGTATCATTAAACATTAAGGTTCAATTATCAATTGGGTTTAAGATTATTCTTCAGTTCCTCTAAATAGCAATAGATGATAGCCTCTTTCAAATTATAGTCAAAGGTACATCGAACTTTGCTGGCTCACACCAGTGTTTTGAAAACTAGGCCTTGGCTCTCCTAAGAACAATATGTTTGCATCAAACAATTTTGCTGGGTTATGCTTGTCACTGCACTGCAGTATTGAAGCAGATTGTTTATACTGTTTGTATATATGTGTATGTATATACGTACGTATGTATATACTTTTATCTAACCAAACTCTGGATGAATCAAGAGAATACAATAGAATGTGTTCATGAGCCCCTGGATTAATTGTACCTACTATGCTAATTGCTGTATTCTTATTTTGTCCTCCAAGATAGGCAACATTCATTCAAAATTCTGTTAATATGACTAGAGTTTTTAGTACTGGAAGGAAAGAAATACTGTAGATCTATTGGAGAACCAGGGAATGTTCTGTAGGCTTTTGGGGGGTGACAATATGCTGTTATACAGCTTATTTGAATATGATTTTGAATTGACAACAAACTGAAATTTATAACAATCATCATGTGTTTTTTGAAAGTTGAGTTCTAACTTTAAAACAAAAATAGATATATATGAGAGGTCAGGTGAACAATGTAAAATACAGGAATTATAATTGTAGCTTTTTAGAAATTCATTTTCAGGCATTCTTTCCAACCTTTGACCCTCCTTCTAAGATTCAATTTTTTGGCTCTAGAATAATAGAACTGAATGTTTTATTGTCTTGAACTACATGTAATCTTTCAGCCACCAAGTGACATCAATTCTTTCTAAGCTGCCTGCTACCTTGGCTTGATGAAATAGAAAATACAAAGAGGCAAATTGAGTTATCATATGACTTACAGTCCTAACTTATTCTTAATGGAATACTTAAAGGCAGGATATTTTGGCAATAATACAATTCAAGGACTAGTGAAATTAATGTAGGTTCAGTGTTATATCTTGAGAAGTAAATGTTTGAATGTGTGCTTGCTTATGAATGATGTTGGTCTCATGAGAAAGATGAAAACTAACTTAAGCTAACTTGATGTTCTGATGCAGATAGCGTGCACTACAGCCTATTTTGCTAATTAGCACTGCATGGCGGGACATCTGACATCCAGCTGAAAGTTAAAGGAATAATTTACTTATCCTTTCAGAAACCAGTGCAAAACAGGTAAATTACACATTTGATAGTTTTATGCAATTTATTAAAGTATGAAATTAGCATGTTTGTGAAGTGAATTTATTACTTCAAGATGAAATGCTATTTGTAAATTGGGCCCCAACTGTTTAAGATAGCTAATAGCAGTTTTATCTAAAGGAATTGAAACATTGATTTTATCAACCCCACCCAAAAAAATTAATCATCCAAAATCTCATCTTTCATGAGAACTTACACAAGAATTGTGAGATTTCACATGTCTCCAGAAATCTTGCAAGGTTTTGTCATTCTCTTATGAGATTTAATCTTTTAAAATCTAATTTTATCTAATTTGGGAACTTCAGATGCTATCAGTGGATATCTTGGTGCCCCTGGCCATTGTTATCAATCTTGTGTTACACACGCTGCTCCCAGGTTCGGCTTATGGTCACTCACTCACACACTCACAGCCTGTTGAGGCACGCGGATCTTGTCAGCCCCCCTTGCTTTTTACCTGGGTTTGCCAGATAGGTGCAGCTGGAGCAGACAGACACACAGCCCTGGTCACAGACACACACACAGCCGGGAAATAATTAGGGATACACACAAATCACTTCCAACCAAACACTGAGGCACAAGAGGTTCTTTGTAATACACGGAGACCCAGTGAATTTAAAGTAACAGCAAAACTTTACTGGTTGCAAGGTACATTTGCTCTTTCTCATACACACACACACAACTACAACTACAACTAAACTACAACTAGGCTGTAGAGGGACGGAAACCGCCAAGTCTGGATCCAAAGGTGACTCAGACAACTCAGAGTGGGTGGGCTTTGGGACCCCTTTTATCCCCAAAAGTCCTTTCTTTGTTGATTCACAAGTCTGGCAGTTGTTGATGGGATTGGGGTTTCCATGTGCTCGGGCCCAACTTCCTTTTTCTGGTTCAGGTCCTTTGTTTTTTCCTTAGCGACTTGCTTCCTTCTTATCTAGCTCCCTGAAGGGATCTCATAGATAAGTTTCCTGGCTTTTGTCCTCTCTGCTTACGTGCCTGCTTCATCTTTAGGTTATGACAGCTTCAGCTTAGTTTCACAGTGGTAGTCAATAATGTACTCTGTTATGTACAGATAACAAAGCTGCCATTGTAACTTATAATTTCACACTCTTCTTTCCCATGCCTAAAATTTTGGAATTACGTTTTAAAAGATTTATTTCCTAGCATACCAAATACATAAGTATTTTTTAAGAATGACCACTTTTCACAGTTAAAACCACAAATTCGGTTTTGGTCACTTTGAAAGGATTTTCCTTTCCTTCAGAATTTTACAAAGCAACTAGAGCCCCAGGGCATGAGATACTCCTACCACTTCTCTTAGTAATGTATATGTTATTATTTTCTTCCTTCTCCCCACCATGAACCTGCCTTAAGTTTGTATTTTGGTTAAATGGGTAGATATTCATGTTTCTAATCCATTTTTATATCTCTGTAAGAAGACCGGTAGTAACCATGAATGGCCAGCTGGATTTGAGTGGAAAGCTTATAATTAAAGCTCAGTTGGGTGATGATATTAGAAGAATTCCAATTCACAATGAAGATATCACCTATGATGAGCTGGTGCTGATGATGCAGAGAGTTTTCAGGGGGAAACTGCTGAGCAATGATGAAGTTACAATAAAATATAAGGATGAAGGTAGGATTTTCTTACCCTCCCATATTCTAGTGTTACCTAATAGTGAAAAAGCTTTATGGAGTTCTTCCACTTTTCTTATGGAACACATCTTTTTCTAGTGCATGCAGAGCTTAATGGAATTACAAAAAACAGTAATGCCAATGCCATTAGATCTTACTTACTTACATTGAATCTTGCATTGTATGATTACTATATGATTGTATGATTAAATTGCAACAACAGATTTTCTGTATGTAGTATGTTTTATACAGTAATACTTGTATATGGATTTCCTACTTTGTTTTATCCTCTTCTGTATTGGGCCATTGGCCACATGTTTGAAACCAGTCTAAAACCCCTGTTTATCTTAAATGATACAAGTGTAGTGTATATAGGATAGTGAGATAGGAATAATGCAGCACTAAGGATTAGGAGCCAGTTACACAGGAAAGGCTTTGCAGTATGAAACTTACTAACTCAGTGGAGTGGCCTTGTACTGGAGAGGCAGGTAGATGAAAGAAACATGTAGGAAAGATAACCTGTCCTTGATGAATTGGTTGGGCAGTGATGAAGACCCTTACAGGATGCTGAATTAGAGTTTCATAGAGTTTCAACACTGCTAATAAAACTTTTACACAGTACTGTATGTACTTGAATTATATTTACACTAGATAAGTATATATAGAATTGTAACAGTTGTAATGATATACTATTTTTTGTTTTTCTTTTGTCACCTTTTTTTTAAAGCACTCTGTGTTTCTTTTTTTGAGAATGTATGTATTTGCATTATAATTATTTTTGTGAGGTTTTTTTGTTTTCCTTGTTGGTTATTATTTTAAAATAAAATCAATAAAAAATAAATGGCAAAGAGGTATTATGCTTGTACTAGATCCAGAACACTTCTTTCAAATAATTTTCAAACTACGCACAGCTCTGTTAAGTAGCATGGACTTATGTTGTTGCATTATATAATTGTTACTCCCTGAATAAGATTAGTACCATTTCTTGTTATTTACTGACCGGCAATAATTGCTTTTTGGAGCTTTATCCTGTAAAAAATACTGTGAATGGTTACAGTGCAACCCTAAGTATTATATGCCTGAGGCACCTTTCAGCAGAGTTTGCTATGAATACCTTTAATTACCTCCACTTAAAAATTTAGTTTTTTTAATTTTGCCACAGTGATATCTGTGCTTAACGTCTCAGTAACATAGGCCATTTTCTACATTTTCTACTGTTTGATTACATTAGCTCAATTTTCAGCTCTTCCACATGAAATGTAATCCAACACTGAACATGTATTAAAATTGGCTCTTTCTTGAAATAAGAGCTTGAATAAATCTCCCCTGTTTTTGCAGTCTAATTCAGGGCACACTTATTTCCATTAAATATTTTGTAAGTTTTATGGAGCTGTTTTGAAGTAAGGCAGCATAGAAAATGCCAGTAATAAATGAACAGAAATAGAGTCAGAGAAAACAATATCAGACCTGGGTCAGATGTTGGCTCATGCCACTGTACCAGTCATTGGTGGTGGTGTAACCTGTTTGTTTTTATGTAAGCTGAGTATCAGATTAAATTGGCTTTGACTAGAGGAAAAAATAATGCTTATTTTTCCCCTACTTTTTGCTGATTGTTTTCTGTTATGTTTTCTTAATGGGCCTCATTTGCTTAATTTTTTTTTAATATGTTCTTTATACTAATTAGGAGGTAACTTTTTCATATAACCAATCTTTAAAGAAGGGCAGTTTTCTTGGGTTTACAACATAACTGATTAAATGTTCTATTTTGGAGAGCATCTTGTCTTTTGAAGTTAAAATAAACTACAAGAATTGTATGGTTCAAATATGCATTTTAAGCGAGGTAGGGGAGACATTTTCAAACACTGATACCACAATCTCCTAAAATAATAAATGAAATATGTTTCAGTCCCTGTGAATAATATTAATTTCGTTAAGGTTAGATTTGGACCAGAAAAAGAATATACTGCGTAACATTCAATATTTAATCTATATACAGTTTTTTTGGTTGAGGTTATTGCTGCCGGGGGTGTGAGGGGGTCAAGCAGTTATTGATTCCAAGGGTTCACTTACTTTTTTCACTAGCATTTTGAATGTTGAATGAGTGTGTTCAATAAAGACATGAAGGATCAGAATTGTTTTTGTGTTATTATTTTAGGCACATATTTGTCAATACTCTTGACTTAAATGATGGTCAGATCACATTTTATGACAAATTAATGCAGAACACCATGAAATTCCAAAAGGTTCACATAGTTTTTCTTGCAACTGTATTACAAAGACTCTTTATGATATTGAAACTGCCCCACTGATGCTTGTGCAGGCAAAACAAGGAGCAAAGCCTTGGAACAAGTTTTGACAGCACTTTAACTCTGCCTGTGTCAGGTTTTATTTAATTCCTGCCCTCCTGCAACTGCTTGCTATCTTTTGGAAGTGGATTTTTAAGTGACTGACACTGATATGCTTTTTTGTTGGAAGTTATATCTGATTCCTCATTCTCCTTAATTAACAGATGGAGATCTTATAACAATCTTTGATAGTTCAGATCTTTCCTTTGCAATTCAGTGCAGTAGAATCCTGAAACTGACACTGTTCGGTAAGTAAAGATGTTGTCAAAGTTGCTTGATACTTTGGTCCTTCTTTATCTTCCTTGGTAATAAATCTTTCCTTCATTCCCAATCATGTAACTGTTCAGAGAACAGAAATGGGACATATCATTTATTCTGAAGAAGTACATAATGTTTAAATGGTCAAATGGTTGATAGTGGGCTGAACTAAGTAAAATAAAGTTATAACATCTTAAGAATATTTTGTCTTGTGTTGTGAAAACTTATTAGCATAGTATCTGTTTTATAGTTAATGGGCAGCCAAGACCGCTAGAATCAAATCAGGTAAAATACCTTCGCCGAGAACTGATAGAGCTTCGCAACAAAGTGAATCGTTTATTGGATTGCTTAGAACCTCCTGCTGAGCCTGGACTTTCTACTAGTCTCCCTGAAAATGGTAAGTTGATAACTGTTACTTAAAAATAGATTGATGTGGGAAGCCAGATACTCTTACTCATCATTAGTTGTGCGTACCTAGAAATATGCAAACATTTCAGGGTTGAAGCGCTCTGATCCCCAAACATCCCATTCTAGCTACATTTGTCATTTAGTTTATTTGTTTATTTAAAATATTTGTATGTTTGCCCATCTTGAAATGAGAACTCTGGGTGGCTCACAACCATAACATAAAGCAATATACAAAGAGTAAAAACAAGAAACAATAAAAACAGAAAAATCCAGCGCCATAAACTCTCCCAATGCAGCCCACAAAACTTTCCTCCATTCCTATCTTAATGGAAGTGTTCTGGCTGCAAAATTGGTTTGAATGGTGTGTTTTAGGTGAGGACTAAATGCTTTTTCCAGTATGGAATCATTCCTGATAAAGTCCAGATATTTTGGGTTTGGAACCTTGAACCTTGAAACATTTTGGGCATTGCTGTAATTGCTCTTTAAGTCTATAAAGTTTGGGCCACTGTTTAAATGTTGCTGTCATTTTTGTAGTTTCAGGCCTCTGAAAATTTCCATCTCTGTTGCAGATGTTGCAGAGGGTAGGGAAGACAAGCCCACTGCTGCTGATTCGACTGTCAAGCCTTCTACTCAAGTTATAGCAGCAAGTATGTCTGCTTTTGATCCATTAAAAAATCAAGATGAAATCAACAAAAATGTCTTGTCAGCATTTGGGCTGACAGATGATCAGGTGTCGGGTAAGAATATATATTTTATTGAAACTGTTGCTGAAGTTTGCTCTTTCAGAATTGGCCATGCATATGGCGCTTTCATAGATTTTACATGAACTTCAAACTTCAGATTACTGCATTACTTTAAGAATATTTGTGACATGAAGTCACAGTATTGTACCAATACTGAAATCTTTACCATTCCCAAGATAAAGTATTGTTAGTAGATATTTAGTGCAAATGACATTTCTTCTACGTGATGTTTTACATTTTTATTTTCATCTATTGGAAATGTTACAAGGCTGCCCAACCCTACAGTGATTTTGGTCATTTGTTGAATGACTAATATATTTAAATAACATGAGTGTCTGTAATAAACATTCCAGCCATATGAATAGCTTTGCTTTAAACTGTCTATTGGTAGAAGTGGACAATGCTCAAATTTAGGCATATGCAACTTCGAAATTTTCCATTTCCTTCCAGACCATTCTGTTCTAGGCAGCAGTTCAGCAGTTTCCAGAATTAAAATTTCAAACCAGAAGCAGTTTGAGGTGTTCAAGTTTGGTCTGTTCATCATAAACAGAACATCTCAATCCAGTACTGGCTCAGGGGATTTATTTTGGGAAACTACTAAACAACGCCTTGGACAACATGGTCTGGAGGAGGTTTGGCATGGTAGACAGGGAAACACAATTGTTTTAGAATCAACAAACTTTCTGCCTCACTACTTAGACTTTCAGCTTGTACCTCCCTGAAGTCATTATGGTATAGTGGGCAACATACAACTTCTAGCACTGCAGATCATACAGTGGAAATTTGATGGCAAAGGATCTAATCTTGGAAGTAATTTTCTGTTGTTCCTTGAACAACAAACTTGCTTGAAAGCTCTCTGAGGCTTATTGCATTTACTTCACATTTAATCTCATTTCCCCATTTAATTTCCTCCTCCATTGATGACATCACTAGACATGTCCTCTGCAATCTCAGGCTGGAAAATAAGTGTGTCCAAAAAAATTGCCCATCCCTGTTCAGGGCCTTAGTTTTCCACCTGTTGATAATATCTAAGAGATTAAGATTTGCAGAAATATGTTTCTTGTGCGTCCTATATAAATGTGAGCTTATACTACTAGATTTTATAAAAGGTTACATTATGGATATTGTGAATACAGCTGGTGCTACAGTATATACGTTTGACAGATAACTAAGTCTGAGAATATTGTGTGATTTTGTTAAGAAAACAAGGATAGTCCTTATTATTGCATATATTGAAATAGGAATGAGATCACTTTGAAAGCTTAAAAACCACACCATGCATAGAGAAATCTATTCATTTATGAATCAGTGTATAAACTACTTCAATTTTAAAAAGCTGTAAGTGGTGTGCAAAGAGCAACAAAGCCAGTGCAAATAATAGCATGCATACACATGTAATGTAAATATTAAGGTCTTTTATATGCTATTATAATTAGCAGTTACATACCTGATGATAGTAATTCCTTCTGAAAGGTCCCAAACTCTCTGTGGGACAGCCATGTTTTCACAAGTTTCTCGAAGGTTGCAAGAGCGGGAGCCATCCTTGTTGAGCAGAATACAGCAATGCTCCCAGAAAAACTTTTGCCCAAGGAAAAAATACACACCAGCATGATAGGTTTGCAAACTGAAATGTCCATATCTTGTTCTCCAAAGAAACTCAGCCAGAAAATATATACTATCTGGTTGTTTATTGATAAAATGCAAAACTTCATAAAATACAAGTTGTATACAAAATATAAGAAAAAACACGTCTTATCATAAATTCAGCATCCAAGACTTATCTACAAACATAAAGTCTCTAGCCAAAAACTCTCAGAGAAGAGGTACACTACTTGGTTATTAGTTACAACTACATAACCCATAAAACTACACAACTACATGGTGGCTAATGCTAAAACAACAGGCATACAATGCTCCAGTTATATTGCCACTCCATACCCCCCCACTGGGTAACTAGCATTCACACGCCAATAGGTGGCAATAAAAATAGCAGTATACGTGCACAACATACAATAACAAGTTTTTTTCATAATCCATGCAACCATAATGTTGTTGTACAGATAATGGGATGAATTTCTTCCCATGAGAAACTCCTGACAATCCTCTCCTTGGGTGCAAGCTATTCCAGAGAGAAGAGCGTACATAGAGAATGCACATTTTTGGCCCCCTCCCACTGTATTTTCAGTAGATAGGAACCTTCATCCAGCATTCATTGTTCATGTGGAATGAGTAGACAGGATCTCTCTTGAGATAGATGGTGGTGTTGATACCAGGTTCTGAACCGTTGCAAAGTTTTAGACGTGATACTGTTTTGAATTGCACTCAGAAACATATAGGTAGGTGTTATATTGGAGTAGTGAATCTGTCCTATAAGCTATAGCTGCTGCATTCTGCACTAGTTGGAGCTTCTGGGTACTCTTTAAGGACAGCTTCTTTTAAAACAAATTACAGTCTTCTGTATGGGAGGTAAGAGCATGAGTAACCACCTAATTGCTCCCTGTTCTAGTAAGGCCATAATTGGTATACCATCCAAAGATATGCAAAGGGCAAAACACTTTCCTGGCATGATTTCCACCTGTTTTTCCAGCACATGCTATGAGTTCAGAAGGACACCCAAATAGTGAACCTGCTCTCCACCAGGAAGCACACCTCTTTGAGAGCCAAATATGGTATAACTACAGAATAAGAAAGCTTTTGAATAAATGTCTTGTTTGGAATAACTTTAAGCCCTATCCAAAGCTTGACAGCCTACAAACACCAGCTCAGGACTTCTACTCTATTCCCCTTTTGATGAAGTTATACCACTGGTTATTATCCACATAGATCTCCCTGAACTGGTAAATTATCTCTCCCGTGGGTTTCATTTAGAGGTTAAGTAGAATAGAGGAAAGAACTGAACCATATGACACACCATATTTGAGCACTCATAGGATAGACTAGACCCGTTCACTCAGAAAGGAGTAGAACCATCATAAAATGGGGCCTCCAACCTTTCAGCTTTGTAGGTGGGTCAGGAGAACAGTCTGTCTACAGCTGTTTATCAAAAACTGTTTAGAGTCCCATGAGAGTGGTTGATGGTGGTTATACTCCCACCATTGAAGTGCCGTGACAAGTCATCCATGAGGTGGTTTCAGTTCTGACTGCCAGGGGTCTTGGTAGTCTGCTTCTTCCAGGGTTTTTTGTAATTTTTGCCCCAGCACTTTATCCTCCATTCTTCCCCACAAAGGGGAGATTGGATATAAAGCAATAGTTGCTTAATAATAGTGGATTCAGGGCAGGTCTTTTGAGGAGGGGATGCACCTTTGAGGGAGATGGGCAGCATATAAATTTAATAATGAATAAATAAATAAACCTGAATGTTTTAAAGGCTACTGGCATTTCCCCCTCCCTCAGAGAAATGTAAACTATTGGCTGGGTCCACCTCCCTGCCTTCTCCTCAGCTGCTTTGACTAACCAGAACAGGTATACAGTGCACAAATGGTGGAGCCAAGATCACAGAGAATCTGTTAGTTTCCTTGAGTTCCACAGCCAATATTGCAAGACATTACTGCTGCCATCTCATTAGATCGTGTACATGCAGCTTCCAACTTAGAGCAGGTATGAGCAATTTTATCTGTGAAATGATCAGCCAGATGATTAGAGCTTGCACTGATTAGGTCTTCTGGTCCATCTATCCCAAGGAGTGGGTCACCTTGAACAGCGTACAGTAATTGTCTGACATTCCACAAATGAAGTAAGGGCAGAAAAGTAGATTTTCTTGCTTCCTTCATTGCATCAATCAAGTAGGTTTGTATTTGAGCTCTTTATCTGGTCATTTTTTGTCTTCTGCTAGTGTTGCTTTTCTCCTTTCTTGTTCTTATATGGTCTTTGTGGTTAAAACTTTCTTAACTTTCATTGCATCTTCCTCTTTTTTTTCTTTCTTCTTTTTCCTATCTCTTCTTTCTTGCACTTCTAAGACCAAACATTCCAGTAATCATTCTGATACTCCATCATCATCTCTACTGTTTCTATGCCAGTCATATAGCTTTCTATACTGACTGAAAGGAATTCAGATGTTAGTTGCAGTAGCTCCTACACTAGCTCCTGGTTTGGCAGCAGCTTCCAAAATGAGCTAAACTTTGGATGTCATGCAGTCTTCCAGACAATGGCACTGCTTCTCATTCCCCCAATGGAACTGAGGCTCCATGGGAGCTAGATGGTCATCTCTTGTAAAATGGGGCTTCCAGCTCTCTGTTCTCTTTTTTCCCCTTTTTGGTGTCTTTTAGCTAAATACACTTCTTTCCAACTTTAATTCAGTCCAACAGTTTTCTCTTTACTTCCTTCTCTCTTTCTGTTCCTTCCGAAGCACAGCTTGCCTGCATCTCTTTAAGTTGAATACCAAGGGTACACCTGTGAACCATCATAATGGATTGTTGCAACTGGAGATACCCAGGTTCAAATCCCCACCCTACTTACTGCATGATTTTAGGTCTATTATTCTCTCTCAGCCCAAACCACATCAGGATTTTAAGCAACGGAAAGTGATACTTCAGTAAGCAATCACATGATCAGTTCACAACAGTTGATGCATGGTTTCAATTTAAGTATGTTTGCTGCCTTGAGTTGAGACATACATATATATAGACAGGAATAATAACAACAACAGCACAAACATCTGCCTATCCCAGGTTCTTTGGAAGGACTTGATAGGTGGATAAAAATGCCAAATCCAGTCTAAACATCTGGTTGACTCTGCGACCAACCATAATAATAATAATATGCTCAGGGATGACCTTGGTTTACATAAGTCTGTGAAGTCTGTATATTGGGAATATTATTTGTATACCGAATTTCTAAACAGCAACAGTGACAATAGATTAATCTCACACCTGAAGATTAATAGTTAAAAAAAAATAATGAATAAAAGAGATGGAGAAACCAGCTTGTAGGAGGAAAATCCCCGTCTCATTTTTTTTCTCCATGCTAACTATTAGCACAGTGTTTTTGAAATGCCAGAGAATTGTTATTGCATGTTAGATACACATGACTACTTAAGACAGTTGCAGAAATAACCATGAAGGTTCGTGAAAAGATAAAGCTGCAACATTGATTTAATGGATTGGTTTCAGGCTTTGTTATGCCTGGAGCAGGCTGTTAAAATAAATTGCAACTAACTTCAGTTCCAGTTAAATCGTTTAGTATGATTAATATCCAAATATGATGAAGTTTAGGATCTGCCCCTTTGGACGCACTCCAATTCCTGTCTGTAACTACAGTATTGAGCAGTACTTAAAGGTACATTGCAGAAAGTTAATATCAGTTGAAGCTGGTATTGTTCTGAATAATTGGGATTTAGTTCATCATAGTTATTTTGGCTGAAGCTGATGGCCAGAAATGCTGAGCAAATTACTTTGGTCAGTATCAAGTCAGTAATACTGTATCTGAGTTTCAAAAAGTAACATAACCATGCAGCCTATAACAGAGATGGCAGCACTTTAAAGTAAAAAACGTGGTTCAGAGCACACAGCTGTGCAGCCCTAGCTATTATATAGCAATTTGGAATCTAATAGCACTTTTGCATAGTGCTTGAGAGATTATTTGCATTACTTAAGACAATATTTCTTTAGTGAAATATGCATTGTGTTCTAATGAAAGAAAGTAGGGAAAGGAAAATGCTGTTAAAATTAGGGTTGTACAGTAATATAACTGAACAGAAATCATGGACAAGCTGTTGTGTGAAAAATTCTAAATGAAATAGTCACTGTATGGATACATTAGAATCCCCTCTACTTTCAAATCATAATCCTGCGGACAGATGCTTACATATGGATTTATACTTCTAGCTCACTCTAACTGTAATGAAACCACATTTTAAAGTGTATGTATCAGTAGCCCTTTGTAACTAACATTTCTTAGCATTGAATCAAAGCCTGATGGAACTACTTTAGAATACAAATATCAGGTATTTTCCACACAGAACAGTAGTTATAGTTCAGTGGAAATGTGATAAATTGCTATACTAAGTCACTGAAAAAAAATAAATAAATAAAAAAGCATCCCAATTGTACAAGTCCAGGCCATCAGAACTGGGAATCCAGATAGAGTACCAAGCACTTTTGAATTAATATAGGTTTTCTTAATAATTAATTTGGTACCAAAATGCTAACATAATTTGAGTCAATATATTTATTGTTTATATTAATAAATAATAAATTATTCCATCAATAATCAATCATGGGGCATAGGCCTAGGGCTGTATGTATCCCCTGAAAATCTTGGGTGTGGCTTTCAGAGGCCCTCCAAAAGTTGTCACCAGGTAGTGATTTCTACGTGAGAAGGGGAAGCTACATAGGAAGGAATATTACCTATATTGAATTATTTTGATTTAAAGGTGACTAAAATGAAGTGAAATTGAATTTCAGTTTCATCGTGGCTCCTACCCCTTTCTGAAGTACAAATCTAGTCATCCATTTGAAGGCTAACTAGAAAAGCTGTACATTTCTGACATAGGAAATTGTATCACGCTTCTGCAGCTATGTTACTTTAAACATCGCTATAAAATTAAGAATATTGGATTCCAGAAAGATTCTAGATTATTGTTCATTAAATATCTTCTTTTTGGAATATTTTTCTTTTCCAGGGCCACCCAGTGCCCCTGTAGAGGAACGTTCAGGAACACCTGACAGCATCACTTCTGGATCCTCTGCAGCCCATCCACCATGTGTTCAACCACAGCAACCATCATATGGAGGATCTCAGCCCCAAACTGGTCAAATGGATGGTAAGCAATCCATTCATCTTTATCCTGCTCTCAGTGAACATATTTGTCCTTCCATATCTCACAGTGCGATCTAGTTTATGGCATTTGCTCCTGCAGTTCCATACCACTTTTGGCTGTTTGCAGTTTTGTTTCTTTCTTAACTGCTCCTGGTCTTGCTTACTTCCCCAAATGTGTGCTTCAGCTTTAGATTTCTCCCAAACATTTATATCTTGTGATATTTGTGACTTGCCTCTTTGGCCTTTGTTTCCAAACCACATTTGCTCACATTCATTTCTGGTTATGTTTATCTTTAGCTACTGCTCCTTCCTTTGTTTTTTTTTTCATTGCCAAAATAGAATTCTATTCCTTGGAGTTGGGGATCTTTGTTTTGTACTACTCTAAAGTGCTATACATACTAACAGTTGTTTTTTGAGTTGCTTTAATTAATCAAATACAGGTAATATGCATAGTCTCAGATTTAAAAAGTTATTTTGATTATGTAAGCTAGCACTAGGTGGTGCTCTAATGCTGAGTCACAAGAAAGAGTTCTCTAAAATGGAAAGTTTAAAAGCTGTTTTGAAGGATTAGCACAGTGGCTTAAAAAATGAAGCACTATTATTAGAAGTACCTGTTATAAATACTGTCATTTTTAAAATTATCTGGTTCATCTAACAAACATTAGGCATATATGGTAGAAAATTCCAGTGTTGTTTTTGACCTAGCTGTATGCACAGAAACTGGCTTTCCAAAGCAGTGTGTGTTTATGTATTTTTTACTAGATGATGTTCTGTAGCCGTGAAATAACTTTATACAAATACAAGTATGTACATTTTCAAGAAAATAACTTGTATCTTTCACATTATAAACAATCATTTAAATAGAAAGCTTGCAAGATAAAGCAAGCACCAAGAAAATTTTCCTTTTCTTCTGCATGTCCCTAGGCTCTCATATGTGGCAAAACTATTTACTTTTCTATTTTATTACAATTATTTATATCCCACTTCTCAGGTTAACAGTCTTCCCAAAGCAAAATACATTTATAAATTGAAATGCAATAAATAGTTTTGCAAAAGAAACCAAAGGGTGTGGTGGCGGTTGTGGGTGTTGTTGCAGGCAGTTGGCAGTAATGGTCCTGTGGACTGAGAGAGAAGGAAGCGTACTCTGCTATTGATAAAGCAAAAGTCTTCTTCCAAAGTGTTTTGCCTGTTACAGATAACTAGCCTTCTCTCAAATATATTCTGATAACCTATATATGTATGTATGTTTTCCTTGGAAAGGATTGGAGGAGAAAATATAAACTACAGGTAGTCTCCAGTTTAAGAACAAGTTCTGTTTCCAAGGTCAAGTTCCTTAAGTTGGATTTGTATGTAAGCCAGAACAGTATTATTGTATAATACTATATAAGTAACATTGTGTAAAGAACTTGAACCATTGTGCATTTAACTCGACTTTTGCTACAGTAGGCTCTGTTTTTAACTATGGGTCATCTGTAACCAGGGTGTTCTTAACCTGGAGACTACCTGTATATTCTGGCTACTTCTGATAGAATCCTGTCCTTAGAAAATAATAAATTAGATTAAGTCATTCTGCATTTGTTTTTAAATTCTTATTTTAAGAGAGCAATGTATGAGACAGATAAGGCTAAGCAATTAATATTCTAAGCAAAATTTTTAAATTTTAAATTGGTAGGCCAAATATATCAACAGTATCCACAACAGGCTGGATATCCTTCTCAGCAGCCACAAGCTCAGCCTCCGCAACAATATGGTGTACAATATCAAGGTAAGCAGGTGGTAGGTACTTCAGCATTGCTAAATTGAGAATGTCATAACTTACTTGCTTCTTGAATACTTCTTTATAGTTTAATTCTCGATGTAAAAATAAAACAGGAATGGAATATATTATTACTGCACAAGTGATTTCAAAGCTCTTGTGTAGGTATACTTTCAGATATGGTTGTGAAAGAGCTGTTTTGGGGAGATATGATCCGAAGTAGCAACTGAATGCTACCATTGCTCAGAGCTGATTGCTTTAATAATTTGCATACGATGATGCATATTTCAGTGTCCTCATTCTTAAAGGGGATATTGTACAACAGTTCGTTTGAAAGACCAATAGAATTCATTGTTACAACAATGGAGTTTGTTTAACATAAAAAGAAAATCAGAAGAAAATGCCTGATGCTTAAGTTTTGCTTGCTCATTCACCACTCTGCCATCAGATTGCCTCTAGAAAACATCTGGAATCCTTCAGTTATAGTGAAACTAGTCAAATATCTTAAAATGCCCAATAAATCAGACGAGTTCTAGAAGAAAACTTTAATCTGAATGTTTATATTTCCCTTGAACATTGAGCTGCTTCAGTCATTAAATAAATCTCTGTTTAGGATGGATCTTTGCCAGAACAACATCTGAGTCCCACACAAAATAAATGCCACCTGAGCTTTAGCAGCTATTAATCATATAGTTACCAGCAGTTCTTTCTGCATATGGAAATTAGTTTTGTGAAGCCTTACAGAGAAACAGTTGAGTTTTCTGGGTGATCTTTGTGTATGCTTTTTTTTTTTCTTTCCTTAGAAGGCTTCTAATGTACATTCCAGATAATAGTCTTTATTTCTTATTATCATCACATGGCTAGTTTGCTGGGGTAGGTCAGCCTAGTTAAACCAAAACTGTTTAGTAGTGCTCTTGATTGCTTTCAAAGTAAATTTTGAGCCCAAATTCAGGTGAATTCTAAATTGACTTCAAAGTGTATTTTAGTCATTGCTTTCTCTGTTTAGGATCCTGTGTTTTTAATAATTATTATGTATCTGGTATTTAATGCTAACAGGATTCCAGTCAATGGAGAGGTTTCATTGCAAGTAGCTTCAGGTGTGTTTCATGCAAGAAATAAATGGAGTTCTTAGTCCCCCATCCCCTCCCAGCTTTTTGTTTTATGTTACCAGTGAATTTGTCCTTGAAAGTTATTTGTGATATAACTGAAAGCATAGAACTTAAAGCATATACACTCCTATCTACATTTTTGTACTTGTCAGAATGATATCTGGAGATAATCTGCATTTGGATGTCTACTGATTGTTTCAAGCTGTGAATAAAACAGCCTGAACGTATACATATACATGTACACACACACTTATACTTATGGAGGTACTAAGTGTTTTGAACTCAAAATGTTTTTGGCTCAAAACTTGGCCATTTTGAGCTGAGATGTTTTCAGCAATCTGATTTTAGAAAATAATGTTGAAACAGGCTAGCTTTGATTTTTTAATGGGCTATTTCAAGTGTTCTGAGTGCAGAACAAAAATATGTTCCCAGAATAGTATTTTGAGGTTGGAACAAAACACTCAAGCCATTTAGAGTTTTGTTCTGATGGAACATAGCCATCAGCCACTCCTATGGAACATTTTGAGTGAGACTGTTTTGTTCCAAGCTTGAAACAAAACATGTTTCCCATTTTGTGCACGCTTCTGCTTTAAAATGTGCCATTTTTTAAAAAGGAAACATCTTTATATATAAAAATGTATGAAATAGACTGATACTGTGTTTAAATTATATAAATAATACAAATTCATACAATTTCACCTTCTCTACCACCTTATCAGTTTTTCAACAATTAGTATAGAATTTGTTCACACATGTTTGGTTGAATTGTGTGAACTGTGCTTTTTGATGGTGCTGAATGTTATAAAAACTATATTTTGCTCACCTACACAAGTCAGCCTTTAGAGCACAGCTATTTGAAACTGTACCCTCATGTGTACAAAAGACTAGGTTTATACATATTCAGGGCTGTAGAACTCTGGATTCATTTTTTCAACATTCTGTAGTTAAATTTTGTAACTGTCTTTTCAGGAATGGTTATATAAAAGACTCATGGAAGGTTAATTTTGTATATGATAATGGCAGCAAAATTATTATATGCACAAAGGTGGAAGAGTATTGAAATTCCCACAATGGAGGAATGGATTGTAAAACTTATAATTAGTGGAAATGGCAAAACTGCCCTGTTTGGTCAGGGAGAAAACAACAAATGCTTTTTTAAAAGACTGGAAACCTTTTATGGACTTTTTGCTAAAAGAAAATTGAAATGATGATTTATGGATTTAATGATTTAAAAAGATGAGAATTTAATATGAGGTTGAAGGGATTTCTGGAAGAGATAAGAGAAGGAGACAATAGGTTTGTCAATATCTGTTGAAGAGAAGGTTGGAAGTCACTATATTTAATAACTAGTTTTCTTTTTTTCTTTTCTTGCACCTTTTTCTTTCTTTTCTATCTTTTTCTTTAGATTTGTCTTTTACTTTATGCAAAACTCTCAATAAATATAAATAAATAATAAAAATAATGCCAACATATGAATAAAGATGCAAGTTCTACTTTCACCTAACTGCATTGTTGTTTTACCTGGATCTCTTAGCAGGCTACAGCCAACAGACTGCTCCTCAACAAGCACAGCAGTTCCAAGGATACGGCCAGCAGGCATCCCAGGCTCCAGCTCCAGCTCCTGGCTTTCCTGGCCCAGGTCCGCAGCTGCCAGCTCAGCCTCCTCAGCAATATCAGACAGGCACTTATACCCCACAAAATTATACAACTCAAGCTTCCCAGTCTGCTAATTATAATGTAACCTCAGCATCACAACCTGGAATGGCTCCTAGCCAGCCCAGCACTTACCAGCCAAGACCTGGTTTCACCCCACCTCCTGGAACTACTATGACACCTCCTCCAAGTGGCCCTAATCCTTATGCACGCAGTCGTCCTCCATTTGGCCAGGGCTATACTCAGCCGGGCCCTGGTTATCGATAGGAAACTATGCTGTTAAAGAGCCCCAGGTAAATCCAAGCAGCTGCTGATGCTGTTCCATCTGTACAGGCGCTACGATTCTTTAATTGATATTTAAAAAATAATGAAAGGCAGACTATTGTATGGTATCACTGTTGCTCTTTAATTTTCTGGGATAAATGACCAAATGAATCTTGTTTCCTGCTTTAAATGGTATTGGCTTTCTAGTTTAATATTTGTCCCATTGGAAACACTACCTAAATGTTTGTAAAGCAAATGACATTCTAGTTTGCCATATTAAACTGCTAGGTGGAAATCTAGCTGACTTATTTGGATTGGTTTTACTAATAAAATGAAGTACTAAATTAGATCCACTTGTTAAAAATTAGATATGATGTATAAATTGTAACTTTCACAATACAATTGAATAAAACATTCAGATCATTATTTGATCAGTTGCAGAGAAGTCTGTTTAGTAAATGTTATACCTTTCTTTCTTAGTTGGAGATAACTAAGTCTCTAGCTCTCCAGGCTTTGTTGAAATAATATATTTTTTCACATAAGCAACACATTTGAAGCAATTTCTGTTATTATAACAGCTGAGAAATGTTGTACTGAACATTAGCAACTCATTATTTTAATTCATTGTCCAAGGTAATGTGGAGAATATTGTGTACCTTTGTTCTTGTTTTGCATAGATCACGGAAAATGACAGATACTTGAGTGATGATATAGCCATGTCCTTGGCAGAGAAACTCGGGTGAATTAAATAAATTAAAATGCCTTTCATACAGATATTAATAGCACTCTACCACCTGTGATCTTCCCTGACAGGTCTGCATCAGCATTTGTGCATTAGAGATCTCCAGTAAAATTTAAAGGAAGCACTCTTGAACTAGAGCTCAATGAGCAGTAAAATTTTTGGACTGGAAACAGGATGCTGTTGTTACGTGTTATCTATAACTTTTGATTAGCTAATAAATAGCTTATTATTTTAATTGTCCATAAGCAAGGGTGGTGTTACCATGGCACACTTAAATGAGTGAATTGCATCAGAATATTGGTAAGGCAAGATCATGGACTATTCAGAAGGGCTTATGCATGTTGGTTTTCTGTTTTGAGCATTATACAGATAGTATTTTTCTTGAACATTGTTCAGATGCCTCTGCTCAGCACTTCTTTTTCTAAATCAACCAGCCTATAGCACTGCTAGGGTCAAAGACTACAGTGGTTCATTAAAAGTTGTATTATTTTTATCTGTTTTATACAAATACATGAGATTAAAAGGGACCAATTTTAAAATTAGATATTCCAAAAAATTGGAGGGGGGGAGAAATTATATGGTAATTATAAAGTATGCAACAAACTTATACTGTCATTAGCATCCTATCTTTTATTAAGTGACAGATATTGTTAAAAGTTTATTTTCACTATATTGAACATGTTCGTTGATTTCAGTATACCCCAGAACTAAAAGACCCCACCCTAGAACTGCCCTTCAGTATTGACACTATTCCTTTTTATCTTGTGTCTGTCTTCTTGCACTTTGATTTGGCATGAGAGTGATCCAGGTTTTGTGGGTATCTAATGATTTTTACCTAAATATTCTTTCTTTTCCACCATACCTATTTTCAAGCTCAAAATTCAGCACTTCTTTCCATGAACCATGTTGTTTAGTCGTTAAGTCGTGTCCGACTCTTCGTGACCCCGTGAACCATATTGCGCCAGGCCTTCCTGTTCTTCACTGCCTCCCTGAGTTTGCTCATGATTGCCTAAATATATCCATTTATTTTAAGAAAACTTGTTTGTTTACTTACTTACTTATTTAAAAGATTTGCCTGGCTACCCATCTTAGAGCACAACTCTGGATGGCTCACAACAACAGTACAACTATAAAAACAATAAGACAAAAACTAAAACCTTGGCACCTCAATCATCCGCCCAGGGTGCCCCAACAACCACCCACAGGCTTCTACTACTCTACCCCAGTGTTTTGGTAAAGAGCCAGGTCTTGATGGCCTTCTGGAAAACTAAAAGGGTGGGGGTCTGCCATAACGCCTGTAGGAAGGTGTTCCATAAAGTAGGGGCAGCTGTGGAAAAGGCTTGCTTCATAAGTCTCTCTAGGTGGCAATATTTCAGGGAAGGGACCTGGAGCATGCCCATCCTATCCAATCTAGTGGGACAGGCAGGTACCATAAAGGAAAGGTGGTCCCGCAAATAACCTGATCCTGTGCCATGTAAGGCTTTAAAGGTAATAACTGGCACCTTGAATTGCACCCAGAAGGAACCTGGGAGCCAGTGCAGCTCGCACAACAGGGGTAAACATGGGGAAGCCTAGAGGCGCTCAACAGTTAACTCTACTTGTTAAAGTTTCTAACCTGTTTGTGAGAGAAGCTTCATGTATTGCACATTAATACAAGTTGGAGGTTTCTAGTGAAAATGGATCACTACTCACATTATCCCTAGTCTGGAAATATGGTTAACTAAGCTGCTAGAAGATGGTCAGAACCACTTAGGCCATGTTGGTGTTAATTGCACACTTTTTTTCTTCAGGGGTTTGTATTCCTTGAACTTAGCAGTTGCCAGTCCATAATGTCTCTGCCTTGTCAAGGGTCTGCTTAAATAATCAATTCAGTCTGACGATTTGAATTGAATCAACAAGCTAATTGGATCTGACTGATCTCCCCACACTTAATAAATAGTAGAACCAATCTACTTTTTCTTTCATTTTTCCGCATTAAGGTCTCACTGTCTAATGTTTCATTATAGTGGTTATGCTAGTAATATCCTGATCTGTTTCTTTTTTCCCACCTAATGCCAAAATGTTGTGGAATGTCTGATTTGGATAAAGTTGGATATGGGTTAACAAAGTCTCAATTCAGGTAAGATAAGAGACTGTTGGTTACTAGAGAAGCCATCACAGGGCTGGAAGTGGAATTTGTTCTGGGCAAAGGTGTACAACTTGCACACATTGTAATAGTCCAATTTCAGAGAGCTATGGGTGCTTTTACCTAGTTTTAGTTACTGTACCAGCTTCATGAGTCATGCCTTAAATAGCTATATCATGTGAGGTTGTCCTTGAAAAGTGCTTAGGACTTTCAGATAGCATAAAATGCAGTTATTAAATTGGTGTCCTTTATAGACTACATTATAGTTTTCTTGAATTGACTATACTGATTTTCAGATGTGTTTTAAATAAAAGGGATTAATGATTATTGGCATCTGATAAGACATTTTGCCAAGGCAAACTGATACATGAACTTAATTAAAAGTTTCAGGATCTAAACTATAGTGCTGTCCATAAGCATTCCTCTAAGGATCAATTGGATACTTTTCTTGATAGCTCCAAATATCTGCGTTCTATCTCCTAGTCCCACACAATCCTCTAGCTCTCCATGTATATATTCTATATATGGGCAAAGATTTACAAATGGCACTTACTATATGATACTTACTGTCATAAGCCCTTCATATTTCTGTGGACAAGCTTGTGAAATTATTGAAACCCTTCTAAGTGACCCTTGAGATGGGGTCTCTCGATATAGGTCATCTTATAAAGCTTGTGAGGTAGGGTTTGATGCATTTTGATTCTGTCATCAGATAATTTAAAGCAATACTGTCTCGAATGTCTGTTGTTTATTGTTCCTGAAGGACACTGAAAAGCCTTCTAATCAGATCAATGAATGAATGAATGAATGAATGAATGAATGTTGGGAGTGGGGATTACCTTTAGGATTTATGATCTGACATTTCAAATTAGGTACTTTTCAGCTTTGTGTATACTGAATATACCAATAAATCAAATACTACTTATGATTAAAAATATTTTATTAAGAGTACAATGTACCTGCAGTGTACTTAGATTTTTTGTAAACCAAACAATATTCCTTATGTTTATTATATTTTAATACATTGACTAAGCACCATTAAAACTTACATCTCTTTATAATGTTTAAATGTTTAAGCAGTATAAACTTAGCACTTTATGCAGGGAGCAGCTAAATTATTTTCAAAAACAGTCTTCATTTTCCATTCTATAAAGCAGATCACATTACTCTTCAACTTTATATAAAGAAAACATTTTTTAAATATATGTGCTTTGCATATGCTTTGACAGTCTTCTATACTACACACTAGTCCATGTTCCTCTACATTTAACTCAAATAAAATGGCATTGCATTCTTGACATGATGGTCTGGTGGTAGATTTATATATCATGTCAATCTGAATATACCCATTTTCCCAAAGACAGCTTCAAGAACTGATTGAGTCTGCTGTGAACTTTGAGGAGGAAAAACTCTGCTTGAGTTACTTGCATAGCTTTTGTAAATGGCATAGTGCACATGTACTTTGTATTTAGATATCTATACCAAAGCGCACAGTATTTTGAGAAATATCCTTCTGTTAACAAAAAAATCAATTATTAAGGCTTTTGCATCTTTATTTCGCTGTAGCAATGTATTTTTTTCCCTATAAATTGCTGTGGTTTTGGGTGTGTGTGTGTGTGTGTTTTACCATGAGTTAGCATTAATTCAAATCACTAGTGGGAGACAAAAATATACTGAGTCATATTACTTCTACCTATACCAAAAGTAAATGCTATCAGAACCAACACTTTCTTACATACAACCAATCTTTAATGCCATTTTATAAATGTTTTTTGCTGCCATAGGTCAAATGTGTACTGGGTATGCAGAATTAAAGTTTGTACTATCGAACTGAAACTTCCCTTGCCTTGAGGAGCTCTTGCACAATGTTAAGGAAGATTTATCACGTATTTTGGATAAGAAAATGGTTATTGGTATGGGTTCAGTTACATGATTCTTTTGCTTTTTTCATGATATTTTAATTGAAGATATCTGAAATCAGAGCCAGGTATCAGTTTTCTCTAAAGTTTGAATAAAGTCAGCAACTTTTCAATTGGACTGGATTTTTTATAAAGCAGGAGAAACTTCCATTAGTTAACTGATAGAATAATTTAAGTGTGTTTGAAAAGAAGCTAGAATGTGACCATTGGCAATGTACATTGATACATTTCAGAAGATAATATGTTTTTCTGATCAACCTTTCATTAAAGGTGCCTCAAAATATCACAACAATGATAAAAAATAAACTACACCTTTTACAATAAGTACTTAATATTATAAGAGACTATTAGGGAGCCAGCTTCCCAAGACATCACTTTATGATACGTTCTTTCTGCAACAGAACTGTAAATCTGAACATTTATAGTTAAGCAGCCAATGCTATTGAACCCAGTATTCTCGCTAGATTTCTGTATGTAATATCATGACACATTATCTCTGAGCATGGAGCATCAATTTGTTTCTTGTTCTACCATTTTCCAGGTATTGTAGTTCCACACTCATACCAATGAACGTAGGTAGTGTGTGTTGCAGCTCCTATTTTTCCAAAGTGGACAGGTTCTTGACGAACAGCTCTAAAATAACCTGGTTAAAAGAGAAGTCCAACATTTAGTAAAAGTTGAAAATGGGGAGGATGACTCACCTGTGTATAATTAAGTAGCCACACTTTTTAAAAGTGTGTTCTTGAACATGTAAAGTCTAAGCAAAATTTACTTTACAGATGTGTATCACACATGATCATTATGACATATAATTGTTATGAAGCCAACATTTTAAATGGCTTCCTATTCAGTATAGTTTTTGGAGTCATACACAATTGTAGCAACATTATTTTCCAGATAAGTAGTATCTAGAAAAGCCCTAAGGGTGTATGTCACTTTTTATTTTACTTTTGTCAGAATGAACAATGTCATCTTATGGGATCTAGGAGGAATGCCTTCTCTGTGGTGGTCTCTGCCCTTTGCAAACAGTCTTCCCCCAGACGTACAGTTGGTGCCAATCCTACAGGCCTTTAGGGCAGCAGTTAAGACTGGGTTCTTCCCCTGGGTTTTGGGGTCAGGTTGAGTCCCCAATGGATGAATGAGAGGTTTTCAGTTCTGTTTGTCATTTTGTTTTTTTAGTATGTTTTAATGAGTTAGGTTATTTTGTATTAATTAATTATGGTTTTCTTTTTGTATACTGCCCAGAGTCACAGGGTTTGAATTGGGTGGCCATTATGAATGCATAAACAAACATGGTTATGAATGTACTAATATATATATACTTGGTTGTCAGGTATGTACTGTATCAAAGTTGACTCTTGTTCTGCTTCCATCACAAAGTAGACAATTCTGTAGACAGCTTATTACATTTAAAGATGGGAAGATATTGATACTTGATATCCCTTTTATTGTTCTTGGTTTAGAACATACCATCTTTGGTAGGCAGTTGATCTGGCTGAAGCATTTGCCCTGTCCTTCCATCTAAATATGAATCCACAAATTGACAATGATCTTCTCCATGTCCTCTCTGATCTCCTATATTATAAAATGTACCTGGAAAATATTAGAAACACTTTCAAAATACGATTAAAATTCAAATCCAGTAATAAACCGGCAGACCTTGGGTTACAATGGTAATTGGGACTGGAATTTCCATTGTTTGGCAATGAGGTTGTAAAGCGTGATGTCACACGACTGCATCACTTAGTGACCGAAATCCCGGCAGTCCCCATTGCCATCGTTAACCAAATCCCACCGGTTGTTAGGCAAGGATCCACCCCGATCCAAGCCATTCCCAGCTTGGTCCCTCCCAGCCCTGACCCTTGGTAAGGTAAGGGACTGCCTCCTCTTGAACTCCCCCCATTTACCTATCTCCCCCCCCCCACCTCTGCCCTTTTGGCCACCCTGCACAGCAGCACTCCTTGGCAGCTCCAGTGGTGCTGGGGCTGAAGTAGAGGCCTGGGGCCTTCAGCAGTCTCAGCAGTGCTGCCTCAAGCCCTGTGCCACAGTACAAAGCCCCACCAGCCCCCATTACCCTGCACTCCACAGGTTCTGCCACCCCCAGCTGACATTTGCCATCTTCTTCCCACTGCTGACAAGTTGCAGCCGGCTTGTGAAAGTCAGCTGGGGGTGGCAGGGCCTGCGGAGTGCAGGGCGGTGGGGGCAGCTGGGGCTTTGCACTGTGGTGCTGGGGTGGCTGGCTGTGGCACAGGGCTTGAGGAAGCACTCCTCAGTGGTAGTCCCCAGTTTAAGAATGACTTCCATTCCCAAGGTTTGTCCTTGAGTCAAATTTGTATGTAAGCTGGAACAATATTATTGTATAATACTGTATAAGTAGTATTGTGTAATGAACTTGAACCATTGTGTACTTAAATCATTGTGTATTTAACTCAACTTTTGTTACAATAGGCTCCGTTCTTAACTGTGGGTTGTTCTTAACCCAGGGACTACCTGTATTGTGAAACATATTTTGCTAAACACATTTTATGACATTCCATGAAGTACATTCCATCTTGGCTGCTGGGCATGCATATTATATGGTTGGAACAGAGCTGTTCTGTTTTAGGAATTTGTAAGTTTGTCTCTTAATTCTTTTACAGGTAGACCTTGCTTATCAACCATTCATTCAGTGACCATTCATAGTTATGATGGGGCTGAACAAATGGTACTTACGCCCAGACCCCGAAGTTATGGCTGTTGCAGCGCCCCTGCGGTGATGTGATCAAAATTCGGGTGCTTGGCAGCCCACCCACACTTACAACCACAGGGGTGCTTCAACTCCCCCTCCCACCTATTTCCCCTCACCTCTGCCCTTTTGGCTACCCTGCACAGCAGCACTCCTCAATGGCAGTTGCGGTCCTGGTGTCGCTGCCCAGGGCCTTCAGCAGTCTCAGCTGACCGCCACTACCTCTGAGGAGTGCTGCCTCAAGCCCTGTGCCGCAGCCAGCCACCCCAGCACTACAGTACAAAGCCCCTGCTGCCCTGCACTCTGCAGGTCCTGCCGCCCCCAGCTGACTTTTGCCATCTTCCTCCCACTGCTGACAAGGTGCACCCTGCCTGGCCCTATGTGTGGCAACTGCTGGCCACGCCACGACTTCTTCCCAAGGCCATGTGTGCCCTTCTCCAAATTGTGTATTGCCTTCTCAAGATGCTTCGGAAAACTTCACAAGAAGGATGCACCCACTCCTCTCCAAATTGTGCATGCCCTTCTGAAGAATCATTAAAAGGCAGAGTGCAATTTGGAGAAGGGTGTGCAACTTTTCTATGGTCTTTGGTATACCAAATAGTACCAGTGTTTACATTTTCCAATTGTCATGGAAGCTCAGTAGTTTAAATTTTCAGAGTCCTTTTCATAGCCATTGAAGGCAGCATGCAAAATTTAAATCACTTTGCATTTTTCTTTTTGCAACAGCTATTTGCTGAAATGTTCACGTTGGACATTTGATAAATGAGATCACTAGTGGTTGCTCTTTATAGAATCAGTAATGGCATGTTTACACAAGTAGAAACACTATGCTAAACTAGGGAAGATGACTAATACATGGACATTTACTTTCAGTGAAAGCAGCATTAAGTACTGAGGCATGCAGGAGTTTGTCTTGAGTTTGGATAGTATCAATCTCCCATATGACATTGATCTGTTATATGTTTATATAGCCACACTGATCTACAAAGAACATGTTATATTTTTCCATAGCCCATTCCCACAACAATCCGGTGTTGAGAGATAGAATAGCATATGCTGAAACTCAATGTTTGCCAGTATAAAGAAGAGAACCTGGATTATCCATGATGTTTCATGTTGCCTGCATACCTAAAACAGTATATTGATGGAGCTGCCTTGGTGATGGTTAATGACTTTTTGATCTCATATAGGATAAACTTTCCAAGAATTGTCAATCATGCTTACAAATGCCCAGTGTAATTTTACAAAGTTGCTGTGCCTGAAATTTATTTTCAGAGTACACATATTATTGAACCTAGTAATGTCCTGTACTAGCTCATATCAATAGCCTTCCTATATGCTTAGTTGCTGATAGTCAAGAGTTTTGATTTTATACCTGTAAGTGAATCACTGAGGTAAATTTTATATCGAAGGGAATTACACAATTGAACACCCACAAACTTCTTGTACCAAGTCCTCTTGACATACTGTTTTCCCTTGCATTCAGAATAATCATCAGAATTAAAACTGACTTCAGTCCAAATTGCATCTCTTCCCACTGTAAGAAAATAACAAATGAGATCTTGGTTATAATATATGCCAAAATATATATCTGACATAAACACTGTATTTAAGTGAAAAAACAATGTATAAGAATATTAGCATTATTATACAGTATTTTCCCCTTGCTTATCATAAGCCAAAATAAAACCCACACCCCAGTAAATACAAGTACAAAAACAAAACAAAAAACAGCAAAAATAACAGATAACAAGGAAAATGTTAAAAGTAGGAAAAATGAAGTAACATCATAGAGGACAAAAGATTATTAAGAGCTCTTCTATAGCATTACATATTATTTCTGTTTTATTATGTTAATCATGTAATTGTTCATCATATGATTTTTATATATCTTTATTGCTAACTACCTTACACACTATGTCAAAAAGGCCGATTCCAAATTCAATAAATGAACAAGTAAGATAATAAGACTGCCTGGCATCTAAAGGAAAACAAAATTGTGGCTGGGTAAATATATAATGAGAATAATATTGCTTAATTTGGTTTCTACAACAGAAACAGTTCTTTAATAGCCACCCACCATTTTATTTAGAAGATATGAGAATGGGGAGAACCTTAATTAACCTATCTTAAGGATTGACACAGTTAAAATAAATCAAAGGAGCTATGACAATGGACATTCAGATTTCTGAATGCCCTGAATAAAAGTTTTTAACTGAAATGCATTGAGCCAGAAAAATATTTTTCTCAGGAACTTTGAGGGCACTGGAAGATTCAACAGGAACAGATGGCCCTGTAAATATCTGAGCACATGGAGAGTAAACATAAACCTTAATGGGTTCTGGGTGATGGGGCATATTTAAGATAAGCAATAGGGAAATAAATTAATTGCAACAATTTTCAATCACAAACTATTGGTGCAAAAGTGAAGTAATGTTATAAACATATTTTTATTGTTTCATTAAATTATAATTTTAATTATCCTTCTGAAAACTATAAACTGAGATAAAAATGATGTTACAAAGAAAAAAATTGCCTTGGAAATATATTGCAATGAGCACAATAAGATGTCTAAGAAAGGAAGATTTTACTAGAAGAGAATACTTATAGCTCAGGGTTGAACTGTGGAGTCCTTGGTGCTTTCTGAGCTTGGTTGTTTACTGGCAGACATTTCATTACCTGACGCAGTAACATCATCAGTGCTAGTAAATGTGGGGGGTTCTCCCTGTTTGTATACAGTAGCTTGCCAGTATTGGTAGGGTGTGGTTTTCTCCTTGGTAGTTCCTTGATTGGTAGTTGGAGAGAAGCCAACAGCCAGATAAACAGGGATTAACACCAGATAAAGAAGCAAGCAGAAAACAATGCCCTGATCAAGGAACTACCAAGGAGAAAACCACACCCCCACCAACACTGGCAGGGTAAACTACTGTATATAAATAGGGAGTAAACCTCACACTCACAAGCACTGATGATGTTATCTAGTCAGATAATGAAATGTCTGCAAGCAAACAACCAAGCTCAGATAGCACCACGGACTCCAAAGGAAGATTTTATTAAAAAAAAAACCCTGTATTAAATGAAACTATTATAAATAAATGAAAACATTTACTCTTCTTGACTGTTTTGAATTGTTTCTAGCTTGGCAAAATAAGGCATTTCTGTTTCTCTAAAACTGGTTTATGGCAGTATTTTTTCATGGCTGCTCAACATTTTTAGAACTCAAGGTGTAACTGATGGTGTATTTCTGGATGAGTGGCAGAAGGCTGACAATGTTTTGCTAAACCACTTATTAAATAAGAAGCAGCCTATTCATTTCACAAACTTGTCTTTTAATTTAATGACATGGACTAAGAAAATATGGCCTGCATTTGGTACATTTATGCCTGCTGAATTTGAGCCACTAAAGCACCACATCACCTTGTCTGGGCTATTCTCTGGTAAACATTTAATTGACAGGAATGATTTGCAAATGGCATAGGTTGGAAAAAATGTACAAAATGCCTTTCTCTTCTAAACATTTTCTCTCATATAGCAGCACATTATCTGATCTCAAAAACATTCTCCCATAAGCATGCTATATGTAGAGAGGACTTACTTGAAATAGACTCTGTCACTCTTGGGTCAGCTGTAAAGAAAGGGGAAGAGAGAAGCAGACAGTAAGGGAAAACAAGTAATAAGATCAGTCTCCAAGAAACAAACAAAAACAAAAAAAACTTCCCCAAACCTTCTACCTAGAATTTTAGAAACACAGTAAAGACATTGTAAAAGAAACTTTTTTTAAAAGAAAAAAATGTAATTGGCATGAACTTTTAGAATTAGGATGTGGTTTGACATTAGGACCAATTCCATCTGAACATCCAACAGTTGAGTTCAAAAAACTGAAAGATAATATTTTAAAAATAATTTATCTAATGATTCTTGTCAGCCCAAAATGAGACTAAATTGGCTATAATATAAACACTTCATGGAATTTTTAAACATATTTTTAGTAAAGTGTTGGTATTTTATTTCTTAAAGAAATTCTACATCAACCCAATTTGGTTTGCACTAATAAATGAAATGTTAATTGTTCATTTTCAATTCCAGTTTAAACAAATATTAATATGAAGGTTTGTTGAGTTGCTATAAGTTTTTGATCTAGACACATTTATAACTTTATCTGTTTTTTTCCCCTCTATAAATTTGTAAAGAATTAAAAGAGAGTTATGTCTAATTGACACAGTTATTGGGATTCTTACCTGATTCAGTTCTAAATGGCTTTGATTCACTACTTGGGCCTTCCCCAAGAGGGTTGCTAGCTATCACAACAAATTCATAGCTAGGAAGAAAATAAATAAAATGTACTTTATTTTTTGTTAAAAAATATCAAGCCTCTTACATAAAACAATCATACTGGTCCTACAAAAGGATTTTTCTAAAGATTATTAAATACTGTATTACACATGAAATCTTAGCATGTAAAAATTCTACGTAAATAGTTTTTCTCAACTTGAAATAATTTCTGTACCACAGATTGTATTACCTCTGTATTTCAAACCATTCAACAGTACATAAATGTAAATAAATTTAAAAGAACTGAAAATGAAAAGCATCTCAATGTGCAACTTTTTCTGGAATGGCTAGTTTAAGAACTTTGCTCAACTACATGTTGTGCCTTTACTCAACTACATGTTGTACACAGTTATGCCCTTTCCTGGATTGGGAGGCCCTCCTGTCAGTCACTCGTGCCCTAGTCATCTCCCATATAGACTACTGCAATGCGTTCTACATGGAGCTACCCTTGAAGAGTATCCAGAAGCTACAGCTGGTTCAAAATGCAGCTGTGTGGGCAATTTTGGGTGCCCCAAAGATGGCACATGGTACATCTTCACTGTGGGAGCTGCATTGGGTGCCAGTTTGCTTCTGGGTCCAATTCAAGGTGTTGGTTATCACCTCTAAAGCCCTACATGGCATGGGACCGGGTTTCCTGAGGGACCATGTTACCCCCATTATATCAACCCATTCCACCCAGTCAAACAGAGGGGGTATGCTGCGGACCTCATCGATGAAAGAATGTTGGCTGGCAGGGCCCAGAATAAGAGCCTTCTCTGCCATGGTCCCTGCCCTGTGGAGTACCCTCCCCACCAGAGGTGAGGCAAGCCCCTACTCTATCGACCTTCCAGAAAGCGGTTAGGACCTGGCTCTGCCAACTTGCAAGAGGCAAGAAAAGGGGCAACCAACCTTGAAGATGTTCCTGTATGTTAATATCCTTTATACCAGCAGCACCTTGGAAGATATTATTATATATGTATGAATATGTTTTTATTGTTTTTATTGTATTTTAATTAATATTTATTTTTTGTTTTTACTGTAAACCACCCAGAGTCACTTCCTAGTTCCAAATTTGAAATATAAATAAAAATAAACAAACTTAAGGAGAAAAGATAAATCAATATCCTTCTCTCTAATACTAAAATGTTGGGGTGGGGGTAATGATGACATAATAGTTTCTATATATTGTCAGATGTATTATATCATCAGAGCCATTTATTTATTTATTGATTGATTGATTGATTGATTTGATTTGATTTGATTTGTATGGCCACCTATCTTAAAACACAATTATTGCTGGCTCACAACAACAATAAAACCCTAAACTATAAAAACCATAAAACAGTAAAACAACCAAAACCCAGCACCTCAGTCATCCCCTTGGGATGCACCAACAACCAACCCAAGATACCTCACTCTACCCTATCACCTGGGTAAAAGGTCAGGACTTGATGGTCTTCTGGAAGGCTAAAAGGGTGGAGGCCTGCCAGATCACTGGTGGCAGGGTATTCCATAAGGTAGGGGAAGCCATGGAAAAGACACGCTTCCAAGGTCCCACTAGATGGCAACATTTCAAGGAAGGGACCTGGAATGTGCCTACCATATCCAATCTGGTAGGCTGGGCAGATACCCTCAGGGAGAGGCAGTCCCACAGATAACCTGGTCCATGCCATGTAGGCCTTTAAAGGTAATAACCAGCACCTTGAATTGCACCCAGAAGGAAACTGGGAGCCAGTCCAGCTCATGCAACAGAGGCGTAATGTGGGCGAACCTAGAAATGCTCAGCACTGTGCATACCGCTATATTCTTGTAAAAGGCTGTGAGAATAACCTTGGAAGACAGGGGGAGGAACCACAGCCTAGATAACTGTTAGACAAAAGATATCTCAGCACACAGAAGGAATGGGGGTGTAGAAAGCATCTCAGAAGGGACCCTCCCTAGTTTTCTGGAAAGTGAAGGCAAGGGAGGGGAGAAGTGCTTTCAGACTTGCAAGATTCTGTTACTGTAACCTTACAATAAAGGTAATGTTACTTATTCATGGTTTGGTTTCTTGTCTGGACTACCTTGACTGCTGACATCAATCTTGCAAGTCTGAGTGCACTTGTTTATATTTTCTCTTATTTCTATTAATTTTCTGACCACAGTATGCTGATATGCAAAATGAATAGAACACCATTGCAAAGTTCATTTACATTTTACAATGGGTGTGAATTAAATAGGAAAAATATGTCTGGCCTGTATAATTAAGGTAACTTCTAAGATTTTCCAAAACTCAATATAGTTTAGCAATTTTTTTTTTTAGCTTAGCAACATAGATTGTTTCAAACATACTTAAGGAAATGGCTGTGTTATTACCTTAAGAAGACTTTTGCCTTGATAATTGATAAACATTAATTGTTAAAACTGATAGTTTAATATACCCTTAGAACAAACAATGTTTCATCTAATTTTCCAATGTCAAAGATCATATATGTACTGCATCCTTACATTTCTCAGTCAAATCCCAAATGACCAAGGTTAAATTATCATATTTCAAACACATTACAGATAGTCCTCAGGTTACAACGGCAATGGGAACTGGGATTTCCATCACCAAGTGATGCGATTTTAAACCCTGAAGTCATGTGACTGCATTGCTTAGTGAATGAAATCCCAGCAGCCCCAGGACTGTGCAGGTCATTAAGTGAGGATCTCACGTGACCATGAAGTGGGAAGAGGCAGGAGTCCCAAGCAAGCAGGTGGCGGGTGACAGCTAAGGGCTGGGGAGCAGGTGCCGCAGGTATGCTCTACGAAGAGTGGGGCTTGCTATGGCATGGGGCTTGAGGTGGCACTCTTCAGTGGTGGCAGCCTTCAGCAATCTCAGCCCATCGCTGCTGCCCCTGGGCTTCTACTTCAGGCCCAGTGCCATCCAGAGTGCTGCCTCAAGCCCCAAGCAGTGCCAGCTACCTGCAAGCCCCAGCACTGCCAGCCAACCCCAAGTCACAGCAAGCCCTGCGTCACCTCAAGCCCTGCACTTTCTAGTGCCCTCCCCCAGCACCCGCCCCTCCACCTGCAGCTCTCACCCACCGGCCTGTTTACCTCTTCCCAGGCAAAGAAGGTGATAAAGGTCAGCTGGGGCAATGGCAGGGTGGTGGTTGTAAATGTGGGCAGGCCTGAATTTGTGGGGGCACTGTGATGGCCTGAATTTTGAGGACTGGTCATGAGTTATTTTTTTCAGCACCATCGTAACTTTGAACCATCTTTGAACAAATGGATGTAACTTGAAGACTATCTGTATGCAGAAACCTAGCTCTCTGCAGAAGGCTGTAATACTGGGAAAGGTGGAAGGAAAGTAAAGAAAAGGACAACCAGCAGCAAGATGGTTGCACACAGTTACAGTGGCAATGGTGCACTGCTGGAAAACCCAGAGGACCAAGTTACAGACAAATCTTCATGGAGAAAATCTATGTGGTCACTACGAGTTAACATCGACTTCATGGCACACAATCAATCAGTCCTTAAACTGCTCTGTTCTGTACTGCTGTGGCTTAACTCTAAACTGGTTTAAATAAAATCTGTTCAAATTGAGATACTTGGGAGTGGCTTACATGACATTTAATCTAGACAGCAGGCAATTTAGGCCACCATTGGATAATTCCCCTGTTGCTGTGGCTACCCTACTTTCCATTCCAGGAAAGCAACCGTCAATTGCTTTTCTCTCTGTGGGCAGGTCTGACTGGAATATATACTTGTGTGTGTGTGTATGTGTGTATACACACACACAAACATTTAGAAATACACAAAGTTAAATGTATATACATAAATAATCAAAATGCATGTATATTCAGGCACAATAACCAGCTTTAAAATAACCCCCCCTTTTTTCATTTTCCCATTTTTTTTTTCTCATTATGGTCATTCTGGTTATAACAATTGCTTGACAGGCAGAATACCTTTGGTTCAAAATCTGCTATGTTTCAAACCTGGGACATTCTGCATACCAAACATCATAAGCAGTATGCCATTCAGAAACACCTACAGTGGGGCAAAAAAGTATTTAGTCAGCCACCAATTGTGCAAGTTCTCCCACTTAAAAAGATGAGAGAGGCCTGTAATTTTCATCATAGGTATACCTCAACTATGAGAGACAAAATGGGGGGAAAAAACCCAGAAAATCACATTGTCTGATTTTTAAAGAATTTATTTGCAAATCATGGTGGAAAATAAGTATTTGGTCACCTACAAACAAGCAAGATGTCTGGCTCTCACAGACCTGTAACTACTTCTTTAAGAGGCTCCTCTGTCCTCCACTCGTTACCTATAGTAATGGCACCTGTTTGACCTTGTTATCAGTATAAAAGACACCTGTCCACAACCTCAAACAGTCACACCCCAAACTCCACTATGGCCAAGACCAAAGAGCTGTTGAAGGACACCAGAAACAAAATTGTAGACCTGCACCAGGCTGGGAAGACTGAATCTGCAATAGGCAAGCAGCTTGGTGTGAAGAAATCAACTGTGGGAGCAATAATTAGAAAATGGAAGACATACAAGACCACTGATAATCTCCCTTGATCTGGGGCTCCACGCAAGATCTCACCCTGTGGGATGATCACAATGATCACAAGAACGGTGAGCAAAAATCCCAGAACCACACGGGGGGACCTAGTGAATGACCTGCAGAGAGCTGGGACCAAAGTAACAAAGGCTACCATCAGTAACACACTACGCCGCCAGGGACTCAAATCCTGCAGTGCCAGATGTGTCCCCCTGCTTAAGCCAGTACATGTCCGGGCCCGTCTGAAGTTTGCTAGAGAGCATTTGGATGATCCAGAAGAGGATTGGGAGAATGTCATATGGTCAGATGAAACCAAAGTAGAGCGTTTTGGTCTAAACTCAACTCGTCGTGTTTGGAGGAGAGAGAATGCTGAGTTGCATCCAAAGAACACCATACCTACTGTGAAGCATGGGGGTGGAAACATCATGCTTTGGGGCTCTTTTTCTGCAAAGGGACCAGGACGACTGATCCGTGTAAAGGAAAGAATGAATGGGGCCATGTATCGTGAGATTTTGAGTGAACACCTCCTTCCATCAGCAAGGGCATTGAAGATGAAATGTGGCTGGGTCTTTCAGCATGACAATGATCCCAAACACACCGCCCGGGCAACGAAGGAGTGGCTTTGTAAGAAGCATTTCAAGGTTCTGGAGTGGCCTAGCCAGTCTCCAGATCTCAACCCCATGGAAAACCTTTGGAGAGAGTTGAAAGTCTGTGTTGCCCAGCGACAGCCCCAAAACATCACTGCTCTAGAGGAGATCTGCATGGAGGAATGGGCCAAAATACCAGCAATAGTGTGTGAAAACCTTGTGAAGACTTACAGAAAATGTTTGACCTCTGTCATTGCCAACAAAGGATATATAACAAAGTATTGAGATGAACTTTTGATATTGACCAAATAGTTATTTTCCACCATGGTTTGCAAATACATTCTTTAAAAATCAGACAATGTGATTTTTCTGGATTTTTTTCCCCATTTTGTCTCTCATAGTTGAGGTATACCTATGATGAAAATTACAGGCCTCTCTCATCTTTTTAAGTGGGAGAACTTGCACAATTGGTGGCTGACTAAATACTTTTTTGCCCCACTGTATATGTTATATACATATGCTGAAGCTGCAGCAGATTTACTTGCAGGACAGCTGGGAAAATGAGACGAAGGGGGGTTCATGCCTCTGTATGGTAGTCAAAGGGCAGGGGCTTGCCTAGAACAAAGTGTGGTGCAGCACAAACTGGAAAACATGACTTTTAATATGAAGGAGGAAAACCCAGGCGGAGGCTGCATTTCTTGGGGCTAGAGGTAGGTAGAAGATGATGTCCATTCCTTACCACCAAATTATTGGTGGCCTACACTCATGACAAAGCAATCTGACAGTGCAGATATGCCCAAACCATTCAGCAGAATAGGCATTCAGCTCCAAATGTCAAAAGCCTATACATTTCAGTGGCTAAAAAAACCCCTTTCGAAATAATATTAACAATGAATAACTTTAAACATTGGCCATGAGACAGAGCAGGTAGCCAGAGTGGCTATCATAATGGGCCTCTTTCCAAGTGTTATACTGGCAATTAGGAATAGCTGGATAGGAGTGGGAAACTGACAATGCTATACAGTACTCTATGATGGCAACTGATGTTGACTCAGTTTTCTGCTACTCCTCAGGAAAGGCAGCTAATAAGGACACCTTCTACACTTGGACCAACCCTCTTTGTAGTGGCTGATAGCTTTTCTCTTTCCTCTTAGGGGGTTCTGTTGATACAACCTTTCTTCAGAAAGGCTGTCTCTAGAATAGCTCTGTTGAAATAATGGAGTAACCTAAACAGTGTGGAGAAATCTCAAGCAATGGTTCCAGCTAGTGAATTATTATGGTTGCTACTAGACTTGGAATCCATGGTAGCATAATATGTCAACAATGATTATTTCCTATACTATCTACATGAAGCTGGCCTGAACATTAAGCCACATTGTCCGGCATAGATTATCCTGCAAAGAATTCATTCCAACAAAGCCTCAAGAATGTTTGTGCATATGTTGGATTGCAACCAAAGTCTACAACTAGCCATGGCTAACGGTGGTGCATGACATTTATTGTTAATCCAGCTATTATTTTAAGTTGGCCAACCATATCTTAGTCTTTGTGAAGATTTTACTTTTTTTTGTTCATTGTTTCACAATCCCAGATGAAAGCAACTGTTGAAATACCAAGGTATCTAAGTATGAAAATCCACAATATGTAATATTGTTTTTGAACGTTTGTCAAGACAGACTTGACTAATTCCAACAGTATTTAATAATCTGAGGAATACTGAGTGAACCAAATTATGGGCAAAATGTTTTGTATTTTCCAGTTTCTTGTACTTTGTTAAGTCTTAAGATGCTATTTTTCCTTACTCTGTAGTACTGCAAACATTATTTCTGGTAGCTTTCCAAGTTTGAAAGCCAAAATACTCCTCATCCAAGGGAAAATAAAGAAACAGAACAATGACATAAATTGATTATTGGGTTTCTGTTGCCATAACAGAATGGAACACCTGCATCAGGTCAGTGTCTTTAACAAGTGTATGGAATTTTCCAGTAAGCCAGATATCCAAAAACAAAAACCAAACAAAACCCCCACCCAAACCCAAAAACTGAACAGCAGTAAACTTTCAGAGTTTCAAAGAAGTAACAGACAAAATGAACATCCCATAAACTTTAAAATTTAAAGTATGGGTATACCACCTTTAATTTTAATGCCTACTGACAATTGATAGTACTGATGAAAGGCTACTGACACAGAAAAAAACATTTGGAGGCCTTAGAGACCCAAAGTCAGAAGTTTTGAACTTACATTTTACAGCATCCAAGTTCACAATATTCTACCACTGTTTTAGCCTTCCAGTCAAAGCAAATAAATATCCTTAATTATAATTGGTATCATAATTAGAAATATAATCACTCCTACCATGCATATCCCTAAGTTTTTGTATGCCCTTTTGTTTTTCCCCCTAAAGGATCTGCCATTTATTTTTTGGACTTATGTCTGAAGTGCACTTTCTTAGAGATGTTTATAACCGATTCACTTGTTCATAACATACGTACAGTATAAGGCTTAATGCAATATTTCTATCAACATATGAAAAGATGCACCTAAAACAGATAAACCTCAGATTGCAGCAAAAAGTGGCTTTAGGTGCAAGGTTTTAGGTGCAGTGAAATTAGCTCCTGTCCTGGCTATAGATCATATGCATCCTTCATCAATTTGCCACCTTAAACTGCTATTTGCTTCTGACAACTTATCAAGATAAAGTGATATTTAACTGCTATTTCCTTTTGCTCTCTTCCTCCATCTGAAAAAGCTCATTAATAATGAGCATCGTGTGAGAGCAACTCCACATATGTTCATATAATATTCATGTTCAAATTATGTTCATATTAACAGGGATAGCAGCTGAAGAAGAAGGGATATTTCAGCAGGCAACTGAAGAAAGATTTACAGTAGGTTTGGTGTTTCTCAAACGAGTCTCGTCCTGAGTTTCCTTCCATTCTTCTGTCCTATCTTCTTATACAGTATAAGCTAATTGATCAATATCCTCAAACCCTGGACAAATAGGCTAGTGAAACTGGAACTAAATTCAGATACTACCAAAATCATTGCCAGTTCAATACAGTTTCTTCTTATTTAGGAAGTTGTATTTCAAACATGTGAAATGGAACTTCTATAAGAAAGACACACAGCAGAACATGGTATGGTTATCTATGGCCAAAATATATACTTTTTCAGGCTTCAGAAAAAATATTTTATCAAGCAAATGTGCAACCACACTTCTTTGCAATATCTGACAGCCAAAATACTGTATATGTTATGCAGGAAATCTGTGATCAGATCTTGCCATTTTTAAAGAAGATTGAACAGCAACTGAAAAACATCCTGATTTAGATGGGGATTGCACAATTTCTCATTCAAAAATTTTCTAATTTCTCAATCTGGAGAAAAAAATGGGGTATTTGGGTGTTCCAAATAGTCCTGTAGCTTTTGTCATGTATATTAAGGAAAATGGATAAAATGGGGAAAGGTGATTTGATCCAATAATTGCAGGAACTGTATACTGTTATGAATTTTCAAATACAGCAAAACTGAACTTGCAGACACAGAAATGGAAGTACTCAAATATATACAACAGATATCTCTCTTCCTATTTCAGTAGGTGATAGCCCCTGGCTGACCTTAGTTTGGAATCTAAGTGGAGAGCCTGGTTGATACTTAAGTGCAGACCAGGAAATTCCAGGATTGTAGACTAGATTGGTAAATTAAAAAAGCATTCCAGAAGAAGATTATGGAAAACCATTTCCAGACTGTTGCCAAAGTAATTATGTGAGTGTGTTCATGAAAACACCAGGTTTCAAGCCTTACTTAAAAAAAAGACTTCTGAAAAATAATATACATATTTTAACCTATGTTATAAAAATAAATCACGTTCAATTATTGCAGGTTGGTCCCTGAGTAAAGCAAAACAAGAAATGGTAAAAAAAATGACTGGTGTATAGTTCAGTACCATCAACCATGGTATCCTTCTGGGTTGCCTGCAAGGGTTGGGAGTTGAGGACATTGTGTTGCAATGGTTCCACTCCTTCCTAAGCACATGGTTCCAGTCAGTGATCCTGAGTGATGAGCAATCAAGAACTTATCTGCCACAGGACTCAGTCCTCTTGCCCATGTGTTTAATACCTATTTGAAAACTCTGGAAGGGGACAACCATAGGTTTGGGGTGAGGTATCATCAATATGCTAATTATTCCAGTTGGTCATCTCTACCCTGGTCCAAGGTATAATGGATATTCTCATCCAGTGTGTGGAAACTGTAGGGGAACTAGATGAGATAAAAGAAGCTCAGGCTGAATTCTATCAAGATGAACTTGCTATTTTCAGAAACTATTTGCCTCTCTGTTCCTATTTTAGTTCTGGAAGGAATTGCAATCCTCCAGAAAGAACAGATGTACAATCTAGGGATTGTCTTGGACTCATGGGTCTTGTTACATCAGCAAGAAGAGGCTGCAGCTATGGGAGCCTTTGCCCAGTTTGGGGGCAAAAGTTGTGACTTTTCTTGCAGCACAAGGACCTGGCAACAGTAACTTTTGCCCTTATCATGTCCAGACTGGATTATTGTAATGCTCTCTACTTGCCTTTGAAGATGACTCAGAAGCTTCAACTGTTGTTGAATGCAGCAGCCTGTTTGCTTGTGAGTTCAGCAGTGTTACACCTTTATTGCACTGCTGATTGGCTATGCATATATTGGTTATGCAAGTTTAATTTAAAATGGTGTTTTGATCTTCAAAGCATTACAAGGCTTGGGTCCAGGACATTTTCAGAACTGTCTTTTCTGAGTAGATTTAGAGTCCCAGTGGCAGGAACCAGGAAGTAGCCATGCTCTGTGGCTGCCCTGGCTGTTTAGAAAAGCTTTTCTTCTCCAACTACAGATGGTCCCTTCACTTCAGGAAAATGGTAAAAACTGCTCTTTGGCTACATATTTGGAGCCTAGTGTCCTTTTTTTTTTTTTTTTTTGCTCAATCTTACCTGCTTTTATTACTGATGTTAGTTAAATTTTAATATGTTTAGTATGTTGAATTTATGCACATTGCCCAAAACCGACCAAATGGAATAGTATACAAATTTTTGCAGTGTATACATAAATGCACATTTAATTTCATTATTATTGTAAAATTCCTTTTAACAACATTACCTTGTATTAGGTTTCAGGTTTTCCACTGTAGAATGGGTTTGATTTGTAGTTGTAACGGACTTATCTTTTCCAGCTGGGCCTCCATTTTCTGTTGAGACAACTTTATATTCTGAAATTAAGAAGATCATGTTGAATCATTACTTAGATTATTTTAGTTTTGTAAAATCTGTTTATCAGGTGTCTGTTTTGCTCCTTCATGTTCCTACTGTAAACAAGTTACAATATAGTTCAAAGTGTGTTTCTTTTAAAAATTAGAAAATTTTACTACTGTATTGAATAAACAAATTTCCCTTTAGTTGCATACTTAATGTAGCTTAATTCTGGAATAATATATCAAAACCCTATTTGCCAGAAACCATATTTAATGTCTCATATTTTTTTAAAAACTGCTGAGGTAGAAATCAATGTTGAAATAAGCAGACTGTCCCAACTTTATTTACTTAGCCTAAGACACTGGTTTAATTATAATAAAAATGGTTATAATTGATAATATTTTCAATCAGGGTTTAAAGGGGAGGAATGGCAGACTGAAGACTTTGCCATGAAAATGGAGTTGACGACTGCAGCGAAGAATGAAGAGCCGGTGAGTAGACTGGCTCTTTGGAACCTCTTGGGACAAGGAGAGGATAGGAAATCACCTACATATGCTCCAGAAGGCTACTTCTCATGAAGACACTGCAGGACAGTGGTCTCCTGTGGGTTTGAGTGCTGGAAGACAATGGGAATAGCCATCTTGCTCGCAACCACAGTCAGTACCTTTTAAAGGACACTAAGTTCGCTAACTGGACTTTCTAATCACTTTCAGAAATTGCTTATTAACTACTTCTAAGCTATTAGAGACTTTCAGAATGACAAGTTTGAAAAGGCTGGGTGAGTTTGCCTTCAATCCTGAATGAAAGAGAATTTTAATCATAAGCTTAAGAATTTAAAGAATCTGAAATAAACAGCAAAAGCTAAATAGGATTTTGATCTTAGACAGTTAAAAACAGACTAAGAGTCCAGTTAAATTTGGAATATTGAAACTTTTACAATAAGATTTTGGAATTAATCATAAAGTACAAACAGTTTCTTGTGGGAAATAGATCCTCTCTTGGTTTTTGCAAGACATAACATAGATAAGCAATTTCATGATTTTAAAAACTGGACACTAGAGGGGACTAAATATTTTAGGTAGAGGAAAGATATATAGGCCTGTAAGATGATGCAAAATGTTATGACAATAAACATTTTGAAGGAGACTTTTGAAGAATGGAATCATAAAAAGTAGCCATGATATCAACAATGTCAGTAATCATGCCTGCTTCTATGGATAGACTATGTCCAAAAGCTGTTATGAAGAAATGACAGATGTAGAACAAATTTTATCTGACAAGGTAGAGTTGGTATTGAAAGTGGATTTATAACTGACAGGCCAAGAGAAAGACTTAGAAAAGGATGTTACACTGGATCTACAAAAGAAACTGGCTGAGGTTTTAAAATTTAAAAGGGAAATACAAATGGCAAACAAAGAGAGTGACCTGGATAATTTTTTACTATTTTTTATAATTTTTTACTATTATTTATAGTGATTTACAAAAGAGGCTTGTTAAACTTTGAAGAACTCTGTGTGATGAGACAAAGAAGAAATGAAGAGAAATAAAATCCTATGACAATATTTGAATGAACTAAAGATTAAGACTGTTAGAAGTAAAAGGAAGGAATATAAAGTTGGTTTATTTGCTCAAGGCTAAAACAAGGTATTTTATTATATTATTATATTATTATATTATTATTATTATTATAAACTTTATTGTCATTGTACCTCGTACAACGAAATTAAATGCCATCCCCAGTACACCTTATAAATATAAAAACCATAGAATAAAAAACACACCTTTCACATTCCATTCACCATTGCACAACACCTGATGTTACAATAATATTGCACTATACAGTAGAGTTCAATATAGCTGCAGCTCTGAGATAGAAGCTGTTCTTCAGCCTATTTGTCCTTGTTTTTATTATCCTGTACCATCTGCCAGATGGTAATAGTTCAAAAAAAGAATGTCCTGGGTGGGATGGATCCTTAAGAATGTTTTGAGCTTTCTTAAGGCAGTGGGAGCTGTAAAGTTCTTCCAAAGAGGGGAGAGGGCAACCAATGATCCTCTGGGGAGTGGTGGTAGCCCTCTGGAGCGCTTTCCTATCTGCCACTGTGCAGTTAGCAAACCATACACAGGTGCAGTAGGTTAAAATGCTCTCTATAGTGTAGTGGTAGAAGGTCACCAGCAGTTTTTCATTCAGTTGTTGTTTCCTGAGAAGTCTCATGTAGTATAATCTCTGCTGGGCCCTCTTAACCAATGCTGCAACATGAGTGCCACAGGTCAGGTCCTCCTTTATGGTAACACCCAGAAACGTAAAACTGGCCACCTGCTCCACTTGGTCTCCATTGATAACCAGGGGCTGGACGTCTAATCTATTCCTTCTATAGTCCACTATAAGCTCCTTGGTCTTATTGACATTGAGGGCCAAATTATTGTCTCCACACCACGAAACATTAATGTTTAAACATACTTGGAATACTAAACATTTGTTTTCAGATATATATAAGGCCCATGGTTCTTCAAAACCCTCCGGAAGGCCAGGAGTGAGGGGGCCAATCTCACCTCAGGGGGCAAGATATTCTATAGCAGAGAAGGCCTGCCTTCTGGACCCCGCTAATCGGAGCTCTTTTACTGAGGGGGTCCGGAGCATACCTTCTCTGTGTGATCGGGTGGGATGGGTTGAAGTCATGGGGAAGAGGCAGTCCCTCAGGTAACCTGGTCCCACACCATGTAGGGCTTTAAAGGTAATAACCAACACCTTGAATTGGACCCAGAAGCAACTGGTACCCAATGCAGCTCGTGGAGCAATGGTGTTATATGGGTCCTTCTTGGGGCTCCAAAAATAGCCCCCGTGGCTGCATTGTGGACCAGCTGTAGCTTCTGGATACTCTTAAAGGGTAGCCCCATGTAGAGTACATTGCAGTAGTCTATCTGGGAGATAACAAGGGCACGAGTGATTGTTCAAAGGGCAGTTATTGTATAACAATAGCAACATCACTAATAAATATGAGAAAGTATGATAGTTCTCACTATCAACAAGAATTGACCATGAACATGTTAACAAAATTTTCAGTGAATTCAGAGCACACAGAAGAATTGCCTGACATCTGTTGCCATGGACAGGGAACATGGAAAGGTCATCTGTTAATTAATTAAGGTATTAATTTTAGTTAGAATAGAAATCAGAGAGCTAGAAAAATTAGATGTTTTAATAAAATAGGCTAAAGAACACCAATAAGTCCCCCGCTTTTCAAAACAGTTAGGAAGAAGAGTGTGTGTTTACCCAGTGCCTGGACCGTAACAAGACAAAAATCTAGCGAACCTGTAACAGTTTCATTTTCTGGTTTTTTCCAATCCAGTATGATAAAAGATGGACATCCCTCAACAGTCACCACAGTGAGGTTCGTGGGAGGTTTTTGGGGGGCACTAGTAGCCAGGTCTGTGTTGTCCCCCATCTCTGCTGGAAAGTGCTGCAGAGTATCTGTGATGGAGCATGGAGTGTCTTCTTTTTTTGGCAAGTATTTCACGTGGTCACCTGAAGAGACAAGATCAGCATTTAGACTGAGCATGAAAAAGATGATAAAGCAATCGAAATATATCACTTTAGATGGTGGTATATTACTTTAGTTAGTTGTTCACAAAGAGAAATGCTTTTCCGCAAAATAATTTCTCTATAAACTTCTTAACGAGAGAATACATAGATGCTAGCTTGGAACCCTAACCCCTGATATCTACTTAGAAAAAAACACAATGTTTCTATGTTTGATCCTTGGAAGTATTTGGCTGCCCAAAATGTAAAACAGAAGCCTCAGATCCTTGAAATATGCTTACTTTCCAAAATGGGTAAAGCTAAAATCAGAGCATCTTTGTCAGATATCTCTTTTCTCTTTTACATCTGAAAATATGATCTGTGCATCTAAATTTGTAAATTTCTTGGGTCCTGCCTACATCTTCAGTTAAGCCAGAAATAAATTTGGTCAGCACTGAAACAGGGATGTTATGGAATCATTGAGATTTGAGATCGTTTTTGAAATGGCACACATGCCTCATATGAAGAGTTAGGAGTTTAGATATGGGATGCAAAATGTTGTTGTAGGGAGTATATATGTCCAGTAAGTATTTACAGGTTATTTGAGCTATTTATTTCAATAATTCCAGCAATGTACACCCACACATGCACAGACATATAAAAGTATGTATTTCTAGGAAGACTCATCTGCAGGAAGAAAAGTTATTGGCCTTCGCTTTCATGGAACAGAAAGGTATAAGAACACAGCAGCAAGGGAATTGTTCAGATTGAATTCCTTGGTTGTTGTCAGAGTCTCTCAGTCTGGACTCTTTAGCAAGAAAGCAGGCTAGAGTCAAACTGACATGGGCACGGGACAGCAGGAGCTTAAATGATAAGTGGATATACACCCTGTGACTTAGTCTCCAAATCTCAGTCAGTTCTCACTCAGTAAGTGATAATGGCTATTCAGAATGCCTCGGTGTTTACTGAATGAAGTTGAGAGGTCTTTTCTGCGCAGACATTGGGATACATAAATTGGCAATTCTGTACTGGTGCTGGCATAGTCTAGTTACCAGCCACTATTCTGGTAACTGAAGTGAGAAGAGACAGAATAAATATTTCATGCAACAGCACTTCTACGTTCTACAATGAGTTTCACTAATTTTATTGCCTTCTATGAGTCTGTCATTGCCCCAAACCTCAGAAAACTGTCTACAACAAAGCTGGCTGCATGTCTCAGCACAGGGACACCTGCTACTGTAAATCTCCTGGGGAGGACAGATCTATACAGCAGCATTTGGCTGTTCCTGTCACCTAATAGTGTGGTCAATAGCTGTTCCTGTCACCTAATAGTGTGGTCAATAGCATATCTCCATATCTCCTCTTATATGTCTCTTGCATGAATAGTTGCAAAGCTAAAACAAAACAAAACAAACACTTCATACTATAACAAATGATCTTAAGATGAGAACCCCTGAAAATGACTGCCAGCTCAAAGGGAAGGACTGCCAGTTAGAAGGAAAATGAAGTTTTATTAAAGAAGAATTCACTTTAAGAACATGGAGGATAAAAAAGATAACATACATTGGCTGGTGTGGGTCTTCCGGGCTGTGTGTCTGTGTTCTGGAAGTTTTGTTTCCTGACGTTTCGCCAGCATCTGTGACTGGCATCTTCAGAGAGCAGGAGAACAGACAGGAGCAGTTCTCTCTGTGCCCAGGATGATGTGACCCTTTTGTGGGTATTTATAGAGATCTGAAGGGGGATTGGGGGGATGGGGGGTTGGGGGGTGAGGGGGTTGGATTAACGAGTGGCTGTTTGTTTTGGTGTCAGAAAAGCAGCCACTCGTTAACCCAAACCCCTAACCCCCCAACCCCCATCCCCCCAATCCCCCTTCAGATCTCTATAAATACCCACAAAAGAGTCACATCATCCTGGGCACAGAGAGAACTGCTCCTGTCTGTGCTCCTGCCCTCTGAAGATGCCGGTCACAGATGCTGGTGAAACATTAGGGAACAAAACTTCCAGAACACAGACACACAGCCTGGAAGACCCACATCAGCCATCGTATTCCGGCCATGAAAGCCTTCGACTATACATAACATACATTGCCTAACAGATTTTTTTGTATGAGATAGATTTAAAGCATACCTGTATACCTTGGTGTGCCTGTAATATCAGTCTCTGTTGTAGGGACAGAACTGAACATTGGGCTACCTAAGCACAGAACAATAACAGGTCATTAGTGAAAGCCGCGGTTTGCAACCTTGAAATAACAACTTCTGTTCAAAATCTCTCATTTTAATTGTACCTCAATTTTAAAACCTCTCCTTCAGACATGCTTGGAGTCATGTTCACATTTCCTTAGGACTGAACTAAATGTGGCATTATGAAAAATAAAGCTTTGCATTGCTGAAACTATGATAATCTTAACCCAAGAGATCAAATTCATGATTGCTATTGTAGTAACTTCATAATGTTATTACTCTTTATAACTCCAAAAAGAGATGGTTTTTGTTTTTGCTTTTCTCTGAATTTTTTTTGGGGGGGGGTTGTTTTTTTTTGTGGGGGAGGTATTTCAATAATCTAATTGTTTGGCTGTCTCTGTAGGGAGGGCAATGCTTAAAAATGCTGGAAGTAGACTGAACTAATCCTTCCTTTTAAAGCATGCCATTTCATAATAGCTAGGGAAACATATAAACAAATATTCTGCTAGGAAAAAAGAATGTCAACTAAAATTAATGGAAATTAAGTTATATATTATATATCATATTGGTAACTATAACAATCAGTCTGAAGTAGCTTGCCAGATATACAGTACAGGTCCTTTTGAGATAAGTGAGAATTAACACAGCATTTTTATAATGCTTCTAGAACTGATTGAAGCAATGTGAGATACCATTCGGAAATGAACGATTCACATTCTTTTTAGCATGAGTATGTTAAACTATGTCAGGTTTACTAGACATTTGCTAACTAACTCATTCCTTGTAATGTGAAGGATGGATTCTTGATATCAAATGGGTATTCACAGTTTTGTGATGCTGAGTAGAATACATAGTTAAGCAGATCCAACATAATACCCTAAGAAGAAACATGCTGGATTAGATCAAAATTCTATGTAAACCAGCCTTCTATTCCTAACAGTAGTAAACCAAATGCTTATGGGGAACCCCAAAGCAGGATGTGAGTGCAATAACACCTCTTTTCATGATGGCTGGCAAATGGTATTAAGAAACCTGAAATTAAAAAAAATCATTTTTAGGCTAAAAATACATACTGACTTTAATTTTTCAGAGCTATAGCATCAAAGTTGTATTATGCCGATAAACATAGCCATTATACCTAATGATGATTTGTCTACACAAGTGATTTATTTTACTTAGATTTGTCTATGTAAAATAATTTACTGTATATACAGTATATATTTTCTTCACTTGAACACTAATAGCACTTCACTTCTTATATTCAAATCAATCTGTTATTTTCAAAACTGCAACAGCTTCCACAAAAGTACCTTAACTTGGACTGTACAGCAATATATGACTTTGAAAATGGCCTTTAATTTTTTAGGGTGACATGTGCCAACAGCTTTTTTGTCGGTTTGCAATTGATATTCTCTGGGTGCATACTTCTAACACTTTAACAGAGCTAGTAACTCATTCTCCAAATGACTTTCTGGATACTGGCTTCCTTGCTAAAACAACAGGATGCTACAGAAGTGGTTTGCCATTGCCTCCTTCCTAGGGCTGAGAGAGAGTGACAGGCTCAAGATCACCCAGCTGGCTTTGTGCCTAACGCAGGACTAGAACTCACAGTCTCCCGGTTTCTAGCCTGGTGCTTTAGGCACTACACCAAATCAGCTCTCAATATACCTATCTAATTTAAGAATATAAGAGCCCTGATGGATGAACCCCCCATCCCCCTGCAATCCATGTACTCCAACTATTTCTATGGAAACTCCATAAAAAGCACATGAATGCAGAGCAACACCTTTTTGTGCATATTCATCAGAATCTATGTATGATAGTATTTAGGATAATGGAAGAAATGTACAGCTATTAAGAATAGTAGCCACTATTGAATGTATTGCCTTGTTGCATTAATTGAAAATAAGTATATACTTTCATCTATCCTGAATTGCATGCTGTAACCACAGCTTTATCAAATACGATATAGTATGTTTGTATTGTAAAAGAATCCATTTTCTCCACACAAAGCATATTCTATGTTTCCATTACTTTTTGTTTCAAAGCTTAAAAAACACATAAAAACCTTTCCCATAGGAGAAATATTACAGCCCTTAGACAATTTTAGTTGGCCCTTTCTATATGCTTGTAATGGACTTTGTTGCAGAACAGTAATCAGAGATATGTGTAGTATTCCAAATGTGGTTTGTAGTATATATCAATAGAGGAATTAACAACCTGTGTCACTGAATCACAGTTTCTATGCTTCCTCACCACTGACTAGGCTAATGAGAGTGTCTGATCAGATGTCCTAGATTAGTACAAAGCTGTTAAGGATAATTACCTTTTATTCTTTTTCTAATTATCTAAACAAAACCAATGTCTTTTTCACAGCAGGCCATTATGCATCTTTACAATACCTTACATTGAATCACATTTAATATTTTTACAGTTTTAAAAAATCCCTTTGATGTTCTTCACAATGCCTTATTATTTTAACCATCCTACATAATTTTTTAATAAATATTTTTACTGAACTTTAAAAATACAAAGATAAAAAACGAATACAAACTAATACAAATATAAAAAAGAAAAAGTGCAGAGAAAAAAAAAAAAGGGAGAGAAGGGAAAAAATATAAAGAAAAAAAAATGACTTCCCCCTTCATTAAGACAAGTACAAACAATTTCAGTACCTTATCACCTTCTCTAACATTTCAATCAAAAATCTCTTCGTCCCATATCTCATCTTATATCTATTAGCAAATAATAAAGCCTCATCATTCAATCTTATTCAGCAAAAGTTCATTAAGAGTTACCAGAAATAACAATATGTATATTTTAACTTTAAACAAGTAAATTGATTTCATTTCCCTTTCTTTTCTTTTCTTTTCTTTTCTTTTCTTTTCTTTTCTTTTCTTTTTTCTTTTCTTTTCTTTTCTTTTCTTTTCTTTTCTTTTCTTTTCTTTTCTTTTCTTTTCTTTTCTTCCCTTCCCTTCCCTTCCATTCCATTCCATTCCATTCCATTCCATTCCATTCCATTCCCACAGTAACTTATCATTTTGTCTAAAAATACCAAAAAACAAAACAAAACCCCACCTCTTCTTCCCATATCTTATCTATAGACTAATCTTTAAAGCCTCGTAATTCAGTCCAGGTCAGGAAAAACCCATTAAAAGCTACTAGAATACACACACACACACATACACACACACACACATATATATTAACCTTGATCAAATAAGCCAATTTTATAATTCTTCATTTTGGTTTTAAAAGTCTAGATGTTTATTCCTTTTAAGCAGTGTTCCAAAAGCTGATTTCTTTTCATTCTCTCTTTATCTTTTCTCAGTAACTCCCTCCTAAGTATAACACATCTCTTTTGTAGGTCTAAAATAACAAAGTTGTCCAAGTCACTCTTCTGAGTTGAAGTACACACAGTCATTCTTCTGATTTATTATTTGTGTGTCCCTTTTAGCTAATAAAATGTCAGCCAGTTTCATTTGTAAGTCCTGTGTAACATCTTTGTCAATATCATTCTTGTACCCTGTCATTTTTAAATCCATATCCAAAACAGCCTGGTTCTCAGTTGTATCCTCTTCTATCTCCTCTTTTAAACTGATTTTTATAGTAGCAGGCAAACCTAAGAAAAAGTTCTGAGCACACTGTTGCCAAATATCCTGAATTCTTCCAGAGTTAAAATACTTTTCTCCATTCTGTATTAGTGGGTCTTCTTCTTTAATTATAATCTTTATTTCTTTCTGATTGCCTCTAGTAACCAGCCTTCAAGGTCTTCTCTTATCATGTTTTTCTCTAATCCACAACATTTCCATGTTGTGTAAGAAAACACAAGAAACATTCCCATGTTGTGTAAGAAAGGTTTCTTACACTTAGATTCAAAATCTTCATATATTTTTAGTAGGATTTTAAACAAACCACAGGAAGGATTCTTGTAATTAGTTTCAAAATCTTATTTCCAGTCAATCTGGCCCCTTAGTCTATTTATAACTTTCCAAAATCAATGTTCTAATCACCCTTTTGCTGCTTATTTCTGAATATTTTTTTTTTATTTAAGTTCTTAAACTTACATGAAATTTCCTTCACTGAGGATTGAAGAACAATCACCCAGTGTGATGAAACCTGTCTTTCTGAAGGTTCTTAATATCCCAAAAGCAATTTACAAGCCATTTCCAGAAGAAGTGATGGAAGCGGGTGAACCCAGTCTCCCTTTGAAGACTCTCAACCATGGTTTGGGCAAAGCTGATTGTCCCGGCCTTCAAAGCTCTAAAACTTGCTGGAGACTGCTGCTGTATGTTCTTGTCATGGGGACCATCTGTATGGAGCACTATGGGCAATCCTAAGTACTCCCCTTTATCCAGGGAGGAATTTTGAGGTGCCAATCAGTTCATCAGCTCCTTGTTCTGCCACAGTCATTGGCTCCACTAAAAGTAAAGCCTTCTTCAGTCTGCCATTGCTTACCCAGAAGTCCAACCATCCTACATAATTTGATAAACTTGGGCACCCTACTGTTCACCTCTAATTCCAAAGAATTTATGAAAATGCACTAATGTAATGTAGCTGCTGAGTGCCCCCACCAACACCTTGCAGGTTACAGCCCTTTTCTGTGAAAACTGACCAGTTTTTCCTACATTCTGCTTCCTGTTCTTTGGTTGATTACTTATTAAAAGTTTAGCAAAATCATGTTTGTTTTGCATTTCATATTTGTCTTTCTCAGGCTTATCCCAGTATAAAAGGAATCAGATTGCAGAACTTACTGCAAATGATTGTCCTGGTGTCCCTTTAAACAACATTAAACCTTCTCCCAGCATCCAACATTCTAAGAGTCAACTCAATAAGACTCCTCTTATGGTTATTCCTAAAACATGCAGAGGTAAGGTGTGGAATTCAACAGAATAATATAAGAAAATGTCCAGTGATATTTGGAATGATATCATAGCTATTGGAATTGATATTCATTTATGCATTAAGCTACAAGACTGACATTAATAAAAACACAAAGAAAACTTGGAACTGTGCTATTCCATTCTTACTGTAATCTGGAGAAGAAGCTGCTGTAGGTAGCTTTTTAGCTGAATTTGTTTTCACAAGAGAACCTGACCAAGTGGGTTTCGCTACAGAAGGTGTGAGAAATGAAGAAGCTCGTGGCATCAAGATATTTCCTATTTGGAGAAAAAAGGGAATTTAAATATCTAACTGGAATCTACACAGGCTTGATTTAAAATAAACACTATAAATGAATAAAAATTAATCAAGAGGATTACTTAAAATAGAAACGTTCCTTTTGAGTAATTTTACACAAATAGAGGCAGCTATGAATTCTCACCCAGATATCAATTCTCGAATATAAGTGATTAAGGTATCAATGTATTTATTAAGACATTTCTAGTGTTCCATATCTATATAATTTGTAGTTTATTTTCCATTGATTATCATATGCTATTGTATGAAATGAAAAGGTTAAACAAAGTAAGCATGATTCAGCTGATCTACAGTATATAAAATAGATTTATGCCCATTGTGGGGGGGGGGAACTGAAACAAATAGGCCAAAATGCACTTTACAAGGCACAGCTATGTACTGATATTGTCTGCCCACATTTAATGTAATTACTTGACTGAAATGTCCTCTCTTATGGTGCGCTTGAATCTGTATGCTCACATCCCCATTCTGAAGGATTTAGTAACATGTAAATATTTCTGTAAAATCTCTCATTGAGTTCCTATTTGCTCCTCCAACACAAACTCCTTGGCTAGCCCACAATATCTCTATTATTCTCCCCTATGTACTTGTCTAGGTCCACCACCCTCTCTACACATTTTCAATCCCATTAAGGGACCTTTTCCAGTTGCTACCTGTAATGGCATGATATCTACCTCTTTTTTCTCTAACACCTACCTTTTCCATGAAACCTGTAACAAAATTCCTAACCCACATACAGTAATTTACTGTAGCCTTCTCAAGCCTGATGTCAAGTAGATAGTATGCTCCCAACAAAGATCTGTAATCTCTAAACAGTGTGGTAACATTGACTGGTAATTTTGAGTCCAATTTATTTGGTTCCTGGTTCACCATGATATTCTTTTTGTTTAAAATAATTTTATTAAGAATTATATTAAACAGGTAAAACTAGTAAAGGAACCTAATACAAAACTACATAAAAAGAAAAAAGAAAAGAAAAAATATTGCAGAAGTGCTGGGAAAAAAATCCCCCCCCGCCAAAAAGAAAGAAGGAAAAAGAAACTTCCCCCTTCATCCCCAGCAAGTATATTCAACATAAACAACTTATTACTATCTCTTCAAATACAACCAAATGCATCTTCATTCCATACCTCGGACCATTCTCTATAAACTCATCTCTAAATCTTCAGCTCTGCTTATTAATCAGCAAAGGTCCAGTAAAAATTAACAGAAATACCTAACAACATAAGTATATCGTCTCCTTTCCATTTAATCAAAATCCCTCTAATCCCTCTCTTTAGTAATCAAAATTAACAATTAAATATTACAAAAAAAGAAAGACAATTAAACATAGTAACCCCTTATTTACATATCAAAAATAATAATGTAGATATTGCAAACTAATCCATTACACTCAGTTAACCATTTCCAAAAAGAACTATCCAGTCAAGATAACCATTAAGCATCACCAGAGATAGCAACTCATTATTTAACCATAATCAAATAAACCAATTTTATATATTCTTTTCTTATTCCTCCCAGCAATCCTTAAGTCCCATAAATACGAGGGGGGACCCAAAAAAACCCAGAATTTATTTATAAAAAATTGTGTATTTATTTTTACATGTTCAAACTTCAGTCACCTTCAAAGTACTCTCTGTTTGATGCAATACACCTATTGAGACATTTTTTCCACTGCTCAAAACAGGTTTTGAACTTGTTGATCTTGATGCCTTTTAGTGCTTCTGCCATTTTTTGTTTCACCTCCTCCACATTGGCAAAACGTTTCCCTTTGAGGACTTTTCATCCCGGGAAACAAGAAAATGTCACACGGGGCAAGATTGGGTGAATAGGGAAGGTGGGGCACAAGGGTCATGCCATTTTTGGTCAAAAACTGCCCAAACACTCAGTGTGGTGTGTGTAGATGTGTTGTCATGGTGGAAGAAACAGTCACCTGTTTGCCATAATTTGGGACATTTCTTCTGCAAATCGTGATGCAATCTTCTCAAAACTTCCAGATAAAAATTTGGTTGTCCGTTTTACCCAGAGGAACAAATTCCAAGTGCACAATCCCTCTCACATCAAAGAAACAGATGATCATTGTTTTCACGTTTGACTTCACTTGTGCTTTTTTGGGTCATGGGGATGTGGCAGTTTTTCATTGGCTGGATTGCTATTTCATTTCGGGGTCGTAGACGTAGCACCAAGATTCATCTCCGGTTATGACTTTTGAAAAAAAATCAGGGTTAGCCTCCAACTTCTCCTTCAAAGCATGACACGCAGTCAAGCAATTGTCTCTTTGTTCAGGCATGAGCAAGTGAGGCACAAATCACCCATCACAAAATAGGCAAACGTGTTGAAAAAGTCTCTAAAAAAAAACTCACTGAAGCCGAACGCAGCCTCTCACAACAACCCAGCTGGTACACTGATGCAGATGGGTTCCTAGGACATTCACCTAGTGGGGAAGCCTATACTACAAGGCACCCGCCCTCCAGAAGATAATTCTGGATTTTTTTGGGTCCCCCCTCGTAAAGTTCTAACTTCTGCTTTCTTCTATGATCCTTGTCTTTTCTCCCGGAGTTCTTGTTATCTTTATCCAAGTCCATTTGTAATTTCTGTGTAGTAACTCTAGTAGATCTCTTAAATTCCATTACAAGAGGGTAATCCACATCACTCTTTTGATACATTATTTGTACGTCTTTTTTAATTTTTAGATGATCATCCAATTCCATTTGTAAATCCAATATTTCCATCTCTTTCTTATATGTTATTTATTATTATTTATTAAATCAATTTACCTAGCCGCCCATCTCACTACAGGTGACTCTGGGTGGCATATTACAAAGTTATAGTTTTTAAATCCACATTAAAGTCCATTTTGGTTATCTTTAAAGGGACTTGTTTCTCTTCAATAACAACTTTTGGTTTCAGTATAGAGTTAAATAGTGCAAGCATTTCTTGAGCCAACTTATAAAATGTTTCCTTTAAAGTAGCCATCTGGTGCCTTCTACTGATCAACCTTCAAGGTCTTGTTATCAGCTTGGAAGCAAGAGAAATATTCCCATGTGAGAGGATCTTTCTAATTAACTTCAAAATCCTTCTTTAAATCAATTTCATCTGAGCCTTTAGCATTTAAAAACTTTCCATAAACAACACTATAATCATCCTTTTGCTGTATATTGCAAAAAATAAGGATCTTACAAAGCTGGAAACACATAATTTTCTTTCTTTTTAAATGGATTGAAGAGAACTCAGCCAGCAGATGCTAAACTTGTGGTTCTGAAGGTTTTTAATATTAAAGAAACAATTAAAAAAATTAAACTCCAAAGTGATTAAAAAGATGAGGTTTGGTTGAACCTTGAGTCTGTAAAAGGCTGCATTAACAGCTCAGAGCATTGTGGAACCCGTGACTGCCAGCTGCTTGGAACCAGCTGCAAAAACCTCCGTTTCTGCCATCTACCCACAAAAAAACAGCTGTTTGGAGTACATATGGGTAATCTCAAGATCTGTCTTTGATCCAGAGACAATTTTGGCAGTCTGGATCCTATATCCAGCTTGCCTTTTCAGCTGTAATGCCCCCCGCAATCTGTGGAGTGGCGAAAATGCAGGACATTAGTTCTCCATTCCTTGCTGGAAGTCCATTCTCCTCTTTCTTCTTGACAGAGTTGCAAACAGGTGAGAACATGTCCTTATTCATCTTCTCTGTATGGATATAACATTATTTAGTGGCGCTATTCAAAACTGTAGAGTTATTCCACCTTTTCTTCCTTAATATATATTTTTTTTCTGTGAGAAAAAGGACATTGGTAAAGTCTGTGTGTGTGTGTTGGGGGGAGGAAATAGGAGAATTATACATGGCAGATAATGATTTCTTCACTGTTCATCAATCCCATGAATAACACAGGAACAATAAATATTTTGCCTGGGAGCACTATAGGATGTTTGCAAAAGATTGTCATAGTTCAAATGAATGTTTGGATGACTGATCACATGAATATCAATTGCATTTAATCCAAAAATAAAAAGTATAATGCTTGTTTTCTAGTTACACTGAATATAAGTACTCCTTGAGCATATATAAAGAGAGCCCTGTGCATTATGACAATAAACTTAAGAAAAAACTCTGTTGCTTATGAGGCTGACATACCTGAACTGCTAGGTTTACCAGTCACAGTGTTGGGTGGCAAAAGTCTTCTTCGTATTGATGTAGGCCAGGTAGGAGCTAAGGGAGGTCGTGGAGAACCAGGTAGTGTAGCTACTGTATAATGTTACAAGACACCACTGTTAATGGAGGAACCACATACTGTGCAATCAGAAAAAGAAAAACGGCTAATAGCTACACTTCTCAAGCAAATTTTTAAGGCATAAGCTTCAGTGAAAAAAGCTGCAAAAGAACATAAAACATAGACAGGAAAGAGCTGAAAGGTGTTATTTTGAAGCATTAAATTTCTTGCATGAAAATGTGCATGCATCTGGCATAAGACTAAACAAGAATGCAGCAAGGCAGCTAAACAAATTTGCTAGAATGTATGCTTCTTGTTCAGTTAATAATATTTACAGACTTTGGCTGTACTATATTACTAGGTAACAGAACAGGCTGTCATCATGGAGGAAGTTAAGTCAAGGTGAAACACAATGCCCATTTTCTCTGGAAATATGACCACTGCTTATGCTGCAGATATCTATGGATTGGGGCAATAGTGCAATGGTAGTAGTGTTAGTCAGGGGAACTGCACAGGAGAAAAAAAATTACCTAGCAAACCGCTCAGTGTAGGTCTTTTCTTAAAAGGTGTTCAGTGCATTCATGCAGTGGCAAATGAGGGAAATGAGGGAGGAAGGCTCTCCCCAAGTTCCTTCTCCAGCTAGTCTGACCTCCTTGAGGTAAGGAGTATGGTTTGAGATGAACTGAGATGAAATTGAATAGCTGCATAAAATACTTCATATCTAGTTAGCCAGATGCTTCAGATCTTCCTATGTGCACAAATATTCTCATTGTTTGTTTAAAGTCTAGTAGAATTATGCTTTAATTTTTAATTTATAAACACTAGCTGTATATTGTAACTGCAGTAATAAGTCTGTTTATATGACTGCACCTGATTTTATGACATTCTTTGCAGTGGTCATTAAGCAAATATAAATTAATCCCTTTGTCGTTAATAAGGATAAAATCCTTTTTTAATTTTTAAAGCCATTGCTTTCATGCATTCCTTCCAAGCTTTAATTCAGTAGGAGCAGTTTTCCAAAAAAGGAGAAGAGGACGGCAGAGGATGAGATGGTTAGATAGCATCACTGAAGCAATGAGCATGAAACTGAGCAAACTCAGGGAGGCAGTGAAGGACAGGAAGGCCTGGCGCAATATGGTTCATGGGGTCATGAAGAGTCGGACACGACTTAATGACTAAACAACAACAAGTTTTCCAAAAGTTAGTATAGCAAGCTCATGCATAGCTTTAGCAAGACTGTATTATATGAATTAAAGATCAGTAAAGACAAATACTGAAGAAGCATTAAATAGCATTTATTGAAATAATTGAAAATTCATATAATATATAAATTCTTTTCACCAGCATTCTACCTATATCCCAAAAAGCAATTAATCATCCAACTGAATAAATAATCAAGAAAACATTAATTTATGCATACTGACAGGTAGTCCTCGACTTATGATCACAGTAGGGACCGGAAAATTCATAATTAAGCGGTGCAGTCATTAAGTGAGGCATCACATAACTGCACCTGATTTTATGACATTTTTTGCAGTGGTCATTAAGCAAATCACATGGTCGTTAAGTGAATCACATGGTTCCCCATTGATTTTGCTTGTCGGAAGCCAGCTGGGAAGGTCACAAATGGCGATCATGTGATCCCAAGATGCTGCAACTGTCGTAAATACATGCCGGTTGCCAAGTGCCTGAATTTTGATCACGTGACACTGTGATGATCATAAGTGCGAGGACTGGTCGTAAGTCACTTTTTAAAGCGCCATTGTAACTTTGAATGGCCACTAAATGAATGGTCATAAGTCAAGGACTACCTGTACTGCAAAGTGTCAACGGGGCTTATTTCCAAGCAAGTTTAGAATTGGGCTACTGATTTTGTGTTAAATTAAAATGGTATGGACAGTAAACACTATAAGCAATTTTCCTGCCTCCCCTTTCCTTCTGTAATGTCTATGCTCCTTAAAATCCGGTCCTCTGATGTAACTATCTGCTGTAGCTAGAGAGACCAGAAATTTAGCACTAAAGTAAAAACTAGTAACCATCTGGAGAAAGGCTGGGAAGGTGGCAAATGCCCTGCCAACTTTGAAAGACCAGGACTCCTGATGTTTTGCCCAGTTGAAGCCATTTTGCAGAGATTCCATTATTCCTGAGGGTGACAGGAATACTATGGGAGCCCTTAAGGGTGGTTATTGGATGGGCTAATTTGTTCAGGTATAAATATTGGGAAAGAATCAAGGAATGGAGAGAAAAAAGTTTTTGCTTTGTTTTATTTATTTTATTAATTCTGACTTGGCATTATGAGATTTATCAGATAAAGAGCAGAGAATGGAATATGGCCTGAAAATAAGTATTAATGTAGTAAGTGATTAAGAGATATAGTGGTAGGAAACAACCTGGGTATTGCAGAGAAAGCTCTTGGATGGCACCAAGGAAATCAGTGACAGTAAACATGGTCAGCCTAAAATTCTTGCTTTTTAATGCCAGGACATTTTTTGGTAGAACATCTGGTATACAAAATGAAGGTGCTGCCCTGGCATGTATTATAGATACCTGGCTGGAAAGAGGGAGATGAAATTAATCTCTCCCAGGTCTTCCCGCTGAGTTATTCTGTAATGTATAAGGTTAGGACAGGAAGGTAGTGAGGCTGCAGTCTATAAAATTCCATCCTGCTGATTAGAAGCTCTGTCTGATCTGCCAATTTAAGGGTTTTTCCTACATTTGGATGGTTGTCACAGTACACCATTCACTCCTCTGAACAACAGTGTCTCTTCACAAACTGCCTAAGGAGATGTCTGTTGGAGAAATATACTACCCTGAAGGACTACTTGGGCTTCAGGGTCCTCTCTGAGATTATTCAGTTAGGAGTGGCTTAAGATTTTATGTTTGACATGAACAACCATGGACCTGTCTCAGTTGGTATCTGGTATCATGCATGTAGCAGAGTACTCTCCAGTTCTCGTATTCTGTTTGGCTGGAACTAGTGATCTGAAAGCACAGATATTTGTAACTCTATTGTGGATTCTCTGGTCAGTTTTATAGTGGTGGTTGCTATAAATCTCTGTAGACCTGAATGACTAGGACATATGGTCTGGAATGTGGAGACCCTGAAGGTTGACACTATCAGTCCTAAACACATTCTTCCCTCTATCAGAGCTAAATCAGCAGCTTGGTTTTCAAACCAAGGTAGCCAAAAGCAAGGCAGCTAAATCAAGAGATTGCTACTCATCCTTTTTACCCATGGGAAGATTCAGCAAGATAATGCATGGTGAATACACTTTACCTGGTTTTTTTCTTGTAACTGAGGAATCCAGTGGTATTCTGGACTTAGTACTAGAGCTTGTACTGAGAGGCTTGGCAACACCTTCATTTGTTAATTTATCACCTTAGAATTAAACATAAAGATAAATGTATCAGCGGCTATTAGTCACAACAGCCATATATTATCTCTCTAATCAGAGGCAAAGTGTTTTTTGATACCAGTTATGTGGAATATGAGAAAGTGAGTACTATTCTACTTGTATCTTAAGTGCTGGATTCTTATAGGCCTCATATAGGCCAATATGAGAATAGAAAGCTACACTGAATTGGCCTATTCATCATGGCTTTTCTTATGCATACATCATACAACTGCTGTACTCCTACTCTGTTTTTGATTCAATTCAATATTCCTGTAGTTTTAATTTGAGGCTCATAGGTAGAGTAGTCAGGCCACTTAAAGACAAAATTTTACTCAAGCATCAAACATTGTGAATCAATTATTTAATAAAAACAAGCTATATGAAGAACATGTCTCTACTGATCTCCTGATTAATCCTCATAAGTCCACAAATTAAATAGGGTCAGTACATGTAGCAGAGCACAAATGAAGACTGTGAAGGGAACGGTGGGGAAATGCTATGCAACTTTCGAGTTAATTTTTGGAAAATGGAGATTTCCTTCTCTCACTTACTTTAGCAGTCAGTTATAATGTATTTCAATCAGTTATAAGAATTCCAGAAACAAAATAGAAAATAAAAGAAAATGAGAAAAAAGAATCATACATGTTAAACATTTTAAAACTCTCACAAAATCAATAGAAAAACAATCAAGGAAAATCCTAGAGAATTATCCATAAACATGCCATTTTACTGCAGCTGAACCTATACCATTTCCAATAATTGTAACATACAGTATCACCATGGTGACAGAAAACATCTGGCAACTTTCTTTGCAATCATGGAATACTGGTCTAAAAATAGGATGAGGATTCTCTCCATCCTACTTATTTTGGAGAGAAGTTACTAGTCCATGCAAAGATCAGAGTAAAAGAGGCAGCACAATAACACATGTGGCACTGCCTCAATTTCACTGATTCCACAAGAGCAGATGCATTCAGCTTTGGGGACATTACCATACTTTCCTTTCAAAAGAGCTAAGGGTAAGGTAGTGAAACAACCTAAGAAAAGCTCTTTCATACACCATGTACATAAGATGTATCTTGCAGGATGAAGACTATATTTGTCTCCACATGAAGGAACATGTGTGTTTTAGGAGCATAGAATGAATAACAAATGGCTCTCAGGAAGATAGATTGAACAACTTTTACCAAATGGAAATTTGTATGCATACATACTTAAGAGCCATACAACATCTGTCCTACTTCAGCATTGTATGACATAACTGGCAGTGTAGGAAACAACCATCTCCTAATATTTATATACTTTTCAAAACTGTTTATACAGTTCTTGAAATGAGCAGTCATGCAATGATTGCTTCTTTTGTTGTGTTTCACTTATTCAGCTGATATGGCTTGGAAATATTTTAATTAATCTTTCTTTGGATTAATTGGCTTCATGTTGAATAATTTAGCATAACCCTGGAATTCCAAATATGGGGTGCTAATGTGCTCACAGATGCCTCTGTTGGCACCCATCAGGTTCTCATCCATACCTGATCATTTAAAAAAAAAAAAATTAATTACAAAAAATGCAAAGTAAGATGCTGGCTTCCAGCATGACCTTATTTCTGAAAGTATGTATGAGCCTCAAATTAATCTAGGGCCCTTCAAACAGTCATGCATGCCCTGGTCTCCTCCCAATTGGATTACTGCAATGCACTGTACATGGAGTTGCCCTTGAAGACCACCCGGAAGCTACAGCTGGTTCAAAATACAGTGGCACAAGCAATAATGTGCACCTCTCAGTGTGCCCATGTGTCATAGCTGCTACACAAGCTGCATTGATTGCCAGTTGGTTTCTGAGTGCAATTCAAAGTGCTGGTTATTACCTATTAAGTCTGTATAGCATAGGGCCTGGATACCTCAGAGACCACTTGTCTCTAATCATTCCTGCCCACCTAGAACATTCCCGCAGAGTGGGTGCACTCCAAGTCCTTTCCATTAAACATTGCCATCTTGTGGGACCTAGGAAGCCTGCCTTGTCTGTTGCAGCCTCACTCTCTGGAACAGCATCCCCCCAGAGATAAGGATGGCACCGTCTCTCCTAGGGTTCCGGAAAGCTTTGAAAATCTGGCTTTGGTCCCAGGCCTGGGGTTGATGTTTATTTGTTTAATGGCCCCTGTGTTGTTTTGTGGATTTTGTTATTAGGGCATTTTAGTCTGGGCAGCCTATTGATTTAATATTTTTAGCTGTTTTTATATCTTTTTTAGTTTTGTGCACCACCCAGAGTCCACTGGAGTTGAGTGGCCAATAAATATAAATAAATAAATAAATAAATAAATAAATAAATAAATAAGCAAGTCTCATAAGCTTTTTTTAAAAATAAAAATGGCGGGGACTTCCACCTATTGTTCCCATTGTCTGGAACTGTGTTCATCTACTTCAAACATTCTTCAACTTTGTAGATGGTTATGGTTCCTGGGGCAACTGTTCTGTGAAGCCTCAACATCAACCATTTTGCAAGACAGTTAACAGCATGTTTTTAAATTCCAAATGAACCACCAGGGCAAAAAAGTTGGAGATGTCTAGTCTGACAATTGAAAAATGATCTAAAGTGGAAAATTTTACACATACAAGCTTTCATTGGCATAGATGGATCAACAGCTGGCATCTTTGCCCAATTCTCAAAGTCTGAGATCCCTGGCAGAGCCCACTGTTGGTGCTGCCTGAAGCCTCCTTTAGTTTATTTTTCTGACAAGTTTTATTTGCTCATGGATATTTGGAAAGTTAAAATATCCATCCAAACCATCTACTGCTGCTTGAAGTATGGACATTATAGCCAGTTAAATAATTAGACTGCTTTGACAGATGAAAGTCCATGCCCAAAGACACTTTGCCCAAGTCTCCATTAATTTGGAACTGGCTCTGTTCATTAGTCAAGGATGCATTTTTCAACAAGAGCAAATGTTAGACTAATGCCAGAAAGGTAAATTTCTCAAGTAATAGCTATACCACTTAGGAGAAAAGGGCCTGGATATTCCTCTAGGGATATATTTTTATAGAAGATATGCTAATGGAGGGGAATATATCTGAATCATCCACAGCAGCAGGCAAAATAATCACAAAAATAGAGAAATGTATGATCATTAAATAATAGGTAGTCCAATGTTTATTTCTCACATTTATATTTTAAATATAGTTAAGGATGCTATACCTGAAGATTACACAATTTTATCTTTTTGATCAATAAACTAAGTATGATATCATGCTAGCTTTCTTTTAAGGGTTGAAAAAGAGGTGAAAAGTCAAATTAAAATTTTAATTTTATTTGAAATTAATGAAACAATCTGCAAGTCTTGGAGAAGTGGTGGTGGGGGGTTAAGTTAACACTTAACTATATGCTTATACCAGAAGAAATATCTGATGACCTTTTAATTTTTTTTTCAGCTTATTTTGTATTTTTTCATTTTTTAGAGGAGGGTTTGAGATAAAAATGAAAAATATTCTAGTATTTATTTATTTATTTATTTGGTTCCTTCAAGTCAGCATTGATTTCTGGTGACTGCCTGGAAAAGTCCCTGCAGTTTTCTTGGCGAGCTTTCAGAAGTGGTTTGCCATTGCCTCCTTCCTAGGGCTGAGAGAGACTGACTGGTCCAGGGTCACCCAGCTGGCTTTGTGCCTCAGGTGGGACTGGAACTCATAGTCTCCTGGGTTCTAGCCTGATACCTTAGCCTCTATACCAAACTGGCTTTATTTTATATAAAATATAAATTATTAATTGTTCTATACAATGGCACAAGATTTGTTGCCTCTTAATTTTATTAACTATAAAATTTATTTTGATCTTAAGGATTATTAAGGAATGGATTATTAATGAAAGGCTTAGCAAAGTCTAGTGTTAAACAGAAACAGTTATTATATTTCAGAACCTTGAATAATTTAACCTATATAATTTGGAAAAAGTTTTAAAATCCAAATAATTTGTCTTCCTTAACTCAATTTGTTTTACTGGGTATTACAAATATTTTCAGTGAGTAAGCAAATCACTTATATTCTCTCTATATCTCTAGTGGCATTCCACTTTTCAGACTATAATTAAATTGTCAGAAGCACTAGATACTCTCTTGCCCTCCATTCCAAAACTTATATGGAAATGATTATGGCACATCCAAAAGTTAGGATATGTTTATACCTCAATAATTATAATAAGAATCTTACAGGGTTAATTATGATTCAAATTACATCTATTTCTTTCCTTGCAGCTATCACTACTTTCTTAATATCAAATAAGCACTAACAGTGTAATCAAATACAGGTCTACTGAATAGGGCCTCATTTCCTGGCATTTGGCTGTAGAACTGCAGACTCATTATTTCATAATTATATTATTGTTTTCTATTTATCTGTCTAGAAAGATAAGCAAAGGACCACGCAGGTATATCATTAAGCATATCTGGAATGAAATAAAGATGCCACCACTAAACATTTCAACAATATGAGGAATAATATTTAAGTGTTACCTCTTGGGATTTTACTCCAGGATAGTCCCCCTGGTGTTCTTGTTCTAGCAGGTGCTGATGTTGTTCTATGGACAACTGAAAAAAGGAATGTCAAGGTTATTAGAAATCAACTGGAGACAATGATATATTTATTTTTGCTACAGTTACTTTACAGCCTTGTACTGACTTTTTTAAAATTAAAAGGTGGGTTTATGAACTGACACTTGTTAGATTCCCTCTGGAGAGTTTCCCTTTCCTCCCCAGGACTACTTCTCTGTCTTTCTGCAGACAATGTGCCTTGACATTTGGGATGAGGGACTGGAGGGGATATTTCAGGAAGCAGCAGCAGTAAAGTCTGCTTCTCTTTGCAAAGAGATCAAACAACCATCTAGACTACATTTTGCTGTAAAGCTGCACTGTTATTGTTATTGATGTTAGGGTCCTTTGAGTCAATCTTGAGTACATGGACAGGTTCAAGTGGTTTTCCTGGCAACGTTTTTGGAAGCCAGTATGTTTTTCTACTTCTCTGTCTAGGGCTGAGAGAAAGTGACTGTCTAGGGTAAACCAGCCGGCTTTTGTGATAAGGAAGGACTAGACTCAGGTTCTCCCCATTCCCAGCTCATTGCTTTTAACTTCTACACCAGATTGTCTCTCTAAAAGTTGCATTTCAGGCAGGTCCAGTTAATAAAAGAGGTAATGTGCTGAGTTACAAACTTAACTCTGTGATCTGCATCAGCAGAACACTGACTGAGATGCAGAGTTTTGATAGAAGTCAGCTACACTAATGCAGAGGAAAATATGCAATTTGGAGAGGCTTTTGGAAAAGACTGTAGTATTACATACTAAAGCAAATATGGGCAACTGTTTAGTAGGCAAGAATCACACTGAATGTTTTTGAAGAGATTGAAAGTCAAAAAATGAACAGGACCATATTACATATGTGGTTGAAGCTGGAATTTTTTTCTGGAGATTTGTGGTGGCTTTGTGTTTTAACTGTGCAGATTAATTGTGATACTGTATGTGCCTTAAGGATTTTGGCCCAACTTTTATCTGCTTCCAATTTCAGTATGGTAATCCTAGTAGTGTTCAGCAATTTTGGCCAAAGGGGTTCTTTGAGTACAAAAAGGCATGGCTGCATACTGTCCTGGGGCTGCAGGTTGTCTACACCTATATGAAGAGCTGTCCTTGTTCCCGTGAAAATTAGCACTGGGGGAAAAAAACTATTGAAAAGGATATTGAAGTTCCTTTAAGGAAACAAGTATGGCACAACTCCTTTAGTACATGCCATAGTTAAGAATCTCCCTTAGCTAACTGAAAGTTAAAAAATCTATGTCAATTCACCAACCAAGATAAAAATATTAAAAAACTATTAATTAGGGTATTTTATAGGAAAAATATATTACTAGATTTGGCCTAGGACTTACCAGTTTTCTTGGGTTTTTCAGTAGTGAGGTATACTTTGGGTGATGCTGTTAGAAAGAAAACAAATCTAATTTCATTTTTAGGATCATGATGTACCGAAAAGAAAATATACAACATGATAAAGGATCCAAGCACCCCAAATTCAGGAAAAATGGGCACTAATAGTCTGCTAGTTTTTAGCGTTAGCTAACATTTATATTAAAGGATCATACATTTTACAAAACATGCATATAAACAAGGCAACATGCTTTGAAAAACAACAATTCTCCAAACATTAGACATATAAAAAAAATCATAAATTTTGAAAGTAAAGAATTTCAGTAGACATCATACATCTAGCCCAGAAAAAGACCAGTATTATTATGTTTGCATAAATTGCATAAACAGTGTTATTGTAAGGTAACACATATGAAATTAAGGTAGAAGCTTTTAGGTAAATACTTCTTTCCATGATAAACTTGTAAACCAAACAAAGAAATTATTTTTCTATTTCTGCTTGTACAATAGAGGTATAATACTACTGACTTTCTCTACAAGGTAGTTTTAAGGATTGCTGAGAATGTGGCTGCATTCGCACATCATGCTATCCCCCAGGATCTTGGGGTAGGAACATAATGGAACAATCCAAAGTATGGTTCAGTATTTCAAGGATCAGACAGATTTATGCTTTTAATTCAAGACAGTAAATTGATCAGCTAAATTACGGTACTGTATTGATCTTAGTATTCTAGGTTTTCTATTTTGAGGGCTATTGATGTCAGTCGATAAAATGGACAAACAACAAAGAAGAAAAAACTACACCAGCTAAAATAATAAGATTAAAAAGTAGCTGGAGAAGAAAATATATGTATCATCACTATAATGTTGCTTAATACACAATCAAAACTACTAAATTAATTTCAATTACCAGTTTTCAAACGTGGAGTTTTGGTGGCTGTTACTGTGCTGTGGGGTTTAGATGAAGCTAAAACAAAATAATTGAACTTGTTAACTGTACCCAGTATTGTTTTTAAGTGGAGTATTATGGCATTCAAAACAGAAAGTACAAGACTGTCAAAGCAATGTTACAGTTGACGTGCCTAGGATTCAGCATGGACAAGAGACTTGTGTTCTAGAAGTTTAAATCTTTGAGACCAGCAGATTCAGAATTAATAAGCTCTGATACAGAAGTTTGTTTGAGGTAGCATTCTGTACAGTTTGTATATGAGGTGGAAGATCTATGTAGTACATTCACACACACACATGCACATGAACACGCTGATTCATTAGCCTCTATGAAATTTAAGTGGATAAATGTTCATTCCAGTCAACTTCAAGGAAATCTCCCACAATATCTTGGAACAATTGGAAACATGATTGAGAAGCTGAATTGATTCTGGATATGCTGCAGTTGGGATATAGGGAACAAAAGAAGTGTGACAGTCACGATTAGGCATAATTCTCTGAGTCAGATTTGGAAATGGAATAACAAGCAAGATTATTGCAAGAAAAAAAAATCCTAGCATACTTCCACCTGCATATTTTATTAATAATCACAATTGAATGTATTCCTGGTATCCTTTTCTTCTGTTCAAAGAACAGCTTATGGAAATTGTGGAATGCCCTTGTGGAAACCAGATTTAATTTTTGTTTAGCACCAGGTGAAGACTACTAACTCAAATTTTTATGTCTCAATAAGGGTGGTCTGGTCTGTTTTCATTTATTTAATTTTCAATGTGATTTTGGCTATATCCCACCACAAAACGTATGCCACCATAAGATACAGCATTTGACCAAGTTCCCATCCTTATCCTTTTTAAAGATTTGTATCCTTTATATTGCCAATGTTGTTTTGCTCTGACTTCATTTTAGAAGTTTGGATAAGGTAGGAGAGAAATCCAAACAAACAAACAAACAAATAAATAGCTAAAACCCAAAAGCAAACAAACAAAAATATATCAATAACTGTTAATCCCAATGATTGCCTAAATAATATCTTTCAGACTGCAAAATAAATGCAGATGTGAGGGGTAACCACTCCTCTCCATCTCTGTTAGTAATACGCCAGTCCAAAGTTAAAAGGACAGATTACATTCAGATATCCCTTATGGGAATTCTTGCAGCTGAAAGCACAGGAACTCAAGTTCCTGCTGCTAATCCAGAAAGTCCCAGGCTTTGGGTACAGTAGGTGCAATTGTTTGTCTCTTTGCCATCAAGCAGTCTCTGATTCTCTAGATGTTGTTCACCTCTAACTCTAATAAACCCTGACCATCAGCCATATTGATTAGGCCTGATGGGAGTGGTGTCATAGAAAATCTGCCCTCTTTGGTTTTTAAGAGGCAGATAGTCATAATACTCCTTGGATTGCTAAACAGTTATCTTTATAGAGATAGTATACAAAGAGTCCTGACAGCCTGCCACATGACTTGAGAAGAGTAAGTATGAGAGGAATAGGAAGATTCTATTCATTTTCTCCCACATCATTTTCTTCTCCTTCCATTATGACCTGGTGACCATATTAAATAATAAGAGACAATTGGCAAATCATAAATTAGAAAACATAATCCTTTGTGCATGCTTCCAAGTGACCCTTTTCTTGTCTTGGTATCTTCTTTCATTTGAAGAGAACTTTTTAGTTATTTTCAGCCTTCCTTCAGTTCTACACCCTGATCTCTGATGTTGATTCCCAGGCCATTTTGTCTGATTCCCAGGCCATTTTCAGAGATTTAGACACCTCTGTTCCTGACAGCAAAACGCCTCATAGCAACAAAACACATACAATAGCAAAGAGAGTCAGGACAAGGCTTCATTTTGTGGACAACTCTTTGCATTGCTATAACTGGCCACAAAGTGAACAAAGCCTCAAAATATTATGGGGGTCCACCTTAAATTTGCAGCTATGTATCATATGTTTTCTCACTATTCTTTCTTTTATTTTATGAAGAAAAATCAGTCAAGAGGAAAAGATTCAATCAGCCTTCCAATGGCTTTTGACAGTTATCCTGCTGGAAGTATGCTGTGTCGTTTAATTCTTTGCAAGCTATTACTACTTCCCATTGGCCAAGAAATAGAGAGGCCAAACCTTCCTCAGTGAGCTTTTCATGAAGCCATGTATCATATTTAGAAGAGAGAGAGAGAAACACCTACTTCATATAATGTATTATAATTTGACACTGGAATCTAATATTACCATAGATAGTAGAGTGATATATTGTACAAGAAAATATTCACTGGCAAGTGGCATATGCAATAATGCTTAACATATGGCACAATTGGACATATTGGCCATTTTTTTAAAAAATCTTGCTTTTGGTGTAGCTCTGTTATGAACCATTATGTATTTAACTGAAAGAACTTGATGTCAGCATACTTCCAGATATTGCATCAGTTAGATTTCAAAGTACTAATAGCAGTTTAAAAAACCGCTAAAATCCCATCTACATTGAATGTTATCACAATGCAATTACCAGGTTTAGTCTGGGATTTTTCTTGTTTGCCAGACGGTTTGGGTTTCGAAGGAAGAAGTCGTGTTTGTTTTGGATCTGGAAAAAAGGAGTGGAATTTATATACTTTAGGAAACATAGTCTCATGTATTATTCAAATGAGAGTACATTCCTTAAAATCATTAGATAAAAACAGTAATGATTCCATGTATTTCTGGTAGCTGATTAAAAAGACTTGAAATAGGGCAATGATATATAATCAGTGATAAGGAGAAATGATCAAGCTCTGAGAAACAATATATTGGGTAGGAAAGATAGAAATCAAGATATTGCTTACCAATGTTAAAATCTGACAGTAACAAAACAAAAACATGTATGGAAAAGCCTACAAAATATTAAGCAATGGTGTGTTGCAATACAAAATGACATGTTATTTTTGATGCTCATGAGAGAATAAATTGCATATTAATTTTATTAAGGAATGTTTTACCCCTAGTGGTCTTTGTTCACCCAATAGCCTCTCTGGCAGTGGGAACTCACAGAGCTCCCTCTGAGCTAGCATATTTTGGGTGAGTAGAATCCATCTGAAGTAAGTGGTCATGAGAGTAATGAAGACCAAATCATAAAGGAATTTAAAAGTAGTAAACCAGCATCTTGAAATGATCCAGAAGCCTACTGGCAACAGCTCCTGCAGGCAACATAAATCAGCAAGGGCAGCTGCATTCTGTGCCTGCTGTAGATTCTGGGTCATTTTCAAGCAAATTGCAATAGCGTAACTGGGAGATGATAAGGATGTGAGTCATTATTTTCAGTAGTTTTGATCTAAGTTCTGGTGGTCAATAGTATCATAGGAATCCAAGAGATCCAACAGGACTAGGAGATGCATACACAACCTCATTCAGATCCCTCTGCAAGTCATTCGCAAAAGTAACCATTGAGGTTTATGTTAGTTACTCTGAACATGAAATACGATTGATAAAGAAGCATTTTGAAGCTACTGCAAATTTGGTTGTGTGATTATGTTTTTAACTGCAAAGGTGTAAATATCATTGTTCATAATAAGTAGAACTTTGGACGTGATAGCTGTGTGGATATCTGCAAATGTGGCTAAAATATTTGTGTGTGTGTGTGTGTATACACATAATCTTCAAGGCAAATAGAGATACAGTAGCTTTGTATCTTGTCTCAAAGAAAAGCTCTACAAATTTGGTATTGATATAAAACAAGATAACAGCAGAAGGCTTTCATCTAGCACTATTGTTATCAGCTATTTCAGTGATTTCAGGTGTGCTGCAGTGGATTTCTAGTTACCTTTCAAAAACAGAAAAGAAAAAAAAGTATCTGAGTATATAAGCTAATTTTCCTGACAAGTTTTTCTTCTTATGTTGGGATATTTTTGCTAAATCTGGCCACAAGATAATAGTTTTCACAGAAGACAAGAGATGGAAACATTTTTTTCTGTAGTCTCTCAGGTACAAGCAGAGGGAATTCTGGCTATCTTGCTCTAAAAATACAGAAACTAAAAATTTGGCTGACAATATGAACATATAGAATTACAGACAAGACTCAGTTACCAGATTTGGTCTCTAGCATTCTTGGCGTGGATAGTTTTGATTTATTAGGAATGAACTATTCCACTGGGGAAGGTGAAACAAGAGTTTAAATCTGGATTATACCTTGCAAGAATGCATCTGTCTATAAGCTTGTAAAAGCAGTTATGAAAGCCAGCTGGGCAAAAGCTTGAAAAGGAAAGGCAATGTCATTATTATTATTATTAATTTAATAATAATAACATTATTATTTTAGTATTTTGTCATCATCATCATCTTTGTCTTTAAAGATTTCTGAGTAACAAGTATTCTTTTGCTTAGTGTTTTCATTATGGGAGAATAACTTGCATATAACACATTTACAAGAATTCAAAAGGCCTATTTAAATGACACTCAACTCTTGAAATTTCTGGTTTGCTTTCTGCAATTTTCTTTTATTTGATTTGTAACACACATGGCTAGTTCATGTCTCCATAAACTGAATTAATTATTAAATTAACTGAAATTTAATAATTAATTAAAGTCTGCACTAGCTGATATTTTTTTCTGTGCTGAGATAATTGGTCTGAAATGGGAGCCCCCTCCATGTGTGAGACATTGTGGCCGTGTCCTTTGTATTCATAATGTGACCATGGAACACATTGATATAATTGTAGTACACTGATAGACCATGTATACTGTATTGGCAACCCATGGTTTTGAATACCAATAATTACTTATAAAAATATTCCCCATCTATTATTCTGCATCTGCAGAGGAACAGGTACAGGTAATTTCTGCATCTGTAAAGGAGCATATACAGGTACTTCCTGTACAGTCAGTTGTGACTGTTTCCCTTCACTGAGATAACCACAGAAATTGTGAGGTTTAATGATGCAGTAAGACCACTGGTGACTTGATCTTCTCTCTCTCTCTCTCTCTCCCCTTCAGAGCAGATGCTCCCACACCTTCATTTCTTCTCCTTTCCCCTGCCCAAAAACACATCTCTTCCCTATTTTTAATTTGATGGAACATATTTAACTGTATAACATCAAGAAACTGAAATAGAAAAAAATATCCAAAAAACTGTTGTGGTGAAGGTGATGAAACAAAAATCATGGCTCCAGCTTGCATTAGATGAATTACAAGTAAGGATAGTGGTGGGATAAAGTGCTTGTGTAAATAACTTCCCCTGCCAGGTCGTTCAACTACAGTATTTTGCCACCTCACTGGAATTAAAAAGCTATCTTAATATAAAGTGTAATATCATACCATGTTGAATATCCAAAAAAAAAAAAAAAGACTACAAATTAATAATGAATTTGTGTTTCATGTAATTATCCAATGCATTTTCCTTCTCTGTATGTTGAATTTGCTGGCTTCAGCCTACAAAACATGTTCTTGGTCACACAAACTACAAAAGCTACAAAAGCTACAAAATGACTACATTTTAGAGAGAATTGGATGTTAAGAACAGAACTTTATTTGAAATTTTCATAGCAGCTGTCTATTTTACAGAGGCAATTTCATTGCTTTTGAAATGAAATAGAAGCAATGTTTTCTTGCCGGTAGAGAATTGTTGCCTGAAAATTACAAAAGTCAATTTGCCTGAATGATATCCCTAAATCATATACTGTATGTATTGTGTTTTAGCAATCTAGCTTAATCTTCATGATTTTGAGAGACCTTTTTAAAATCTATTAAAAATACACCTACAAAGTATGTTCATTCATCCATCCAAGTAAGTGCATTTGTACATTAAGATAGGCAAACATTTCCCCCTTCCAAATGGGTTACATATGCCATATTCTCATACAGAAATGGTGCTGAAATTAAATTTATATATTCATGCTTTCTAGTGCATGAAATGGTTAAGACTGTAATGATGCTGCTGCTTTAAAACTCGCTTTATGTGAAAGTCAACATGTATTGCATATTTTGTGCCAAAGACAGCTGAATATATGGAAAGAGCAACTGGTTATTATCTGTAATGGTATGATACAATTTTCCTGGGAATTTCTTTTCCTGCAAAAAATTAAGAGAAAAGCATGACTTTTATTATATATGATTACCAGGTGTTTCCTTTGTCTCTTCAGGGGCAACAGGTAGCATAGTTGTAATAAGATCTTGAGAGAATGGAATAATTTCTGTGGGACAAAAAATTGAGAAATCATGAAAGAACTGGAGAAATTAAGAAAGTTATTTTGCAGTAGTTTGTTCCAAGTAGTTTGTTCCAAATAGTTTACTTTCCTATACATGAAAAATTTAAAAAATATTCTTAGCCAAAAGGATTTTACTGCATTAAAAGAATAGTTGAGAAAGCAAATAACCACATATTCATGGATAGGAGTATATTGGTCAACCAAAGAAAATAATCCTTGACAGGTCTTTTTCACTTAGCCTTTTCTGACTTGGGAAGTAACAATATATAGATTAACATGCTTCCAGTTGTTTAATCTGCTCTTTAACTGTCACCCTATAGAATGCCTTCAAAATATGTAATTGCCAGGAATGGCTAATGATGTGTTCTATGTCAGATTTATTTTCTGCCAACATGAGGGTAACCCTTTTCTGTGTCTATATCTATTGGGAGGTGGCAGAGAAAGTAATCATTTTGCAATGAGGAAACAGTTGTATAAGTTTCTGCATCAAGTTATCTGACTCTCTTCTTCCACTTTGATTGTCCCAAGACAGCTAGCTCTTTGCCATAGTACTGTTCTAATTGCCTGTATCTCTGATTAGTTTCTTGCAATTTCAAAAATTATTTTTGGGACATAACTTCCAGTTCTTAAATGAAGCTTTATTGTCTTTCAGATTCTGTTTAACCACATTAGTATTTTAGACTAATATTTATATTAGACTAATATTTATATGAAGCAAATATTTTATTTGAAGTTCTATAGCATTTTAAAAATAAACAGTCTAACTTCTGAAAACATTCTTGATCATCTTTCAATTTCATTTTATTAATTATCTAATGAAGATACTGAATTTTGGATTGACAGATTAGATTATCTCTACCCAATCTATCTACTCAGATCTTGATGAAAACAAAGGGGCACATAATTCATAGATGAGAAAATTGTTTTATTTTGGACTGTTTTGGTATTAGCAAGCAGCACCCAAAGATAGAGGGAGGGATTTGAACAATCCAATTCCTACTATTGGGAATAACCAGAAAAAGGCATAATTCTTTAATGATATTTTTTTTCTCCCAGAAAAGTGGTCCCATTTCATGTAAACCAATTAGTTCATTCTACTTGACTGTACTTCCCTCTACACTTTTTCATTATTCAGACATATTAAAAACAGAGTCACAATCTAAAACCACTATAGATGATAAACCAAACAGAAAATAGATAGAAAAAGCATACTGAAGTACTGAATGTTTAAAATGTAAATGTCATAAAACTGAAATGCAATCGAGTCAACTCAAAATGCAGCCCAAACTAAAAATGCATACTAAATAGGTTTCAAAGAGTTATGCAAAGTACAGGAAGGAATAAACACTAATATTTTAAAATGATCATTTTATTTACTATTAAGTTATATAAAAAAGAGGTCTATTCCTAAAGTTCCAATGAATGATAGTTCGTACACTTTTCCTTGAAAAAATTACAATTTACTAATCTCTTGTCTGCTATTTAGGAGTAATCTGTCCACTCACACTGGACAACCACTACTGGCTGTCATGTAAGATATCTTTCCAAAATATCAATAAACTTCTCCATCCTACTTGCACTATCTTTCCAACTTGAAGACTGACATTTTTGTGCCCTCCATGCTCAATAATTCCATACTTTTTCATACAGGGATAAATCACAAAATTCAGAAATAAAATCCCATGTCATATGAGTAAACATCCCCTGTCCTATTTTATACTTCCTACATAATGAGGTAATTAGGAAATACTTAAAACTTTCTCTGAAGTCCAGTAAAGAATATTTTCTTGAATTAGTTTCATGTGAAGATCACAAGAAACATACATAATATACTTTAAGATCCTTAGCTACGTATCTGTTAACATGATATTCCAATTCTTCATTTCAGAGTTCTTGCAAATAACTTAATGATGCTCTTTAATTGTGTATACAAAGAATAATCAAAACACATTTCAAGACTTTGTAGCAATTCAGGAGTTTTACAATGCTAATGAATCTGAATCAAATTGAAATCAAGAAATGTTTTAATTGAATATACCACCAAAATTTTGCAATTTTAGGGAATCCAAATTCATGTTACAATATCACAAATGGTTTTAACACTTGATGACAATTTATGTACATGATAAATCTATACTCTGAGATAATCTCTGTTTGAAAATAACAGGAAATCAGAATTTTTGGGAAGCCATGGGCAAGTAAGGGCATTAATACTTTAGATCAGTTTGTTGCCATAGATACTATAATCATGATGTGTTATTTATTTATTAAATTTATATCCTACCCATCTTCCCAGAGGGTGACTCTGGGCAGCTCACAATTAAAATCCAAACAGTAAAAACAATAAAAATATAAATATCCATGAAATTAACTAACAATAATTCTATAGTAAAAAAAGAACAAAACAAAACTATATACAATTCAGGATGATGGGGGGGGGGAACAGTATCAATCATCCACCAGCCAATTCCAACAATCCAAGCCCCCATCAGGCCCCCAGGCCATCTGGCATAGCCATGTTTTCACACTTTTTTGGAAGGCCAGGAGAGTGGGGGTGGCCCGCACCTCAGGTGGTAAGGTATTCCACAGGGCAAGGGCCATGGCAGAAAAGGCCCTCTTCTTAGACCCTGGCAGCTGAAATTCCTTGACTGGTGAGGTCTGCAACATGCCCCTACTGCTAGACCGAGTGGAGTGGGAGGATATAATGGGGGTGAGACAGCTCCTCAGATATATGAAAACAGGCATTACTACTTCTATAATGCAATGCATTTCAAAGACCATCTGCTTTCAATTATCTTCAGAGGTCCCATTCCATAGGCTGGTGAAGCGATGACTGGCAACAGGGCCTTTTCTTGATGGCTCCCAACTTCCTTAAAAATGCCTGTTACCAGAGAACCTTGGATGCTCTTTTAGTTTCTGCTAATTTCTCTAATACAAGATTTTATTATTATAGTAATAGTATTGGGCAGTTTCATATTGCTTACATTGAATGAACTTCCCAAAACTAAACCTCCTAGTGTACACAAGAGGTTCTGGCACTTATATTTACTGTTCCCTTGCTTGTGCAGATGGATCCTTTGCTGGTGACTGCACCCACAGATAATTTGGAGGTGAGGCTGGAGAAATAAGGGCAGCACTATTGTGTGCTTTAGATTCAAATGGAGGAGGATTCCCTTATTTTGAGATGGTCAGTAGCTTCTATGAATAAACACTCTTAATATGGTTATGTATTGAAATAAATGCTTATTGTTTCCTTTTGAGAAAAAATTATAAAAACTGCTTTTTAAAAGCTATTATATTGGGGGGGGGGGGAAGTTACACTATTTAGAATGCCATGAACATATATTGTAAATCAAATGTACTGTTTCAACACTATTCCAATTCTCATTATGACATCCTTTTATGTAATGCTCTTTAGACAACAAATATGCAAACAAGAGGAATGCTTTAGTACAGATAAAAGTAATTCATTATTATTTCACATACTTATACATATATTCTTCTATCCATAGAAAAGGAAAGCTGAGTTACAACAATAATGCCATTTGATATTAAATATTTGTCTAAGGCCCATTTCTGAGTTCATGATTTTAACTGCATATACAGTACAATTTCTGAAAACATCAACTTTGCTTTGGATTTATGCACTCTAATTAGCAAGTCTGTGGTAATTGTCATGGATGGGGCAACAGTAGGATGTAATTTATCAGTGGCAAAGCAAAGATGTTTTGCATATGCTAAAATAAATCTTATTTACTACTTTTAAAGTTTCCAGAGTAGCTTGTCGAAACAAATAATTAGGCTGAGCTACTGAGCAAATTATAAAATTTAATGTTTCACCATGTAGGGATTATTTTAAGAATGAAGTCATATAAATACAAGTTAAAAATATACATACAAACACAGAGAGACACACAGAATGCAAAAAGATTCTGCAAATGAGTCCTGGGACAAAACTATACACAATGTATGAGCCTACCTTAAAGTGGAAGAAGTGATTGCAATCTATGACATTACTGTATCCAGCATTCTATAATGACAGGATATGCTGTATGCACCCATGCATATACACTGACATACCCAGTGAGGAAATTTAATGGTGCAGTTTTAGTAAAAGAGACAGTAAAATAAGGGAATAGCAATTATATATCTACCTGGTTTTGATTGGTGTATTTTTTGACTGGGGGGAGTTTTAGGTTTGGATGGAACACGATGTTTGATTTTTAGACCTGAAAAGAAGCAACAAACTCTATATAAACTGGTGTCCATGTGTGAGAATTATTTATCATACTGATTCAAGTAATAGCAATTACAAAAATAGTGAACAGAATTCACAAAAGAATTCACAAAAGAGGCAAGAAGAACTTCTTTCTTGGATTAACAATTTCTAGTCTAGACTGTAAGTCTGACACCACATTTGGGAGAAGAGTAGTGTCACCTGAATTTCTTTCTGATCAAAATCCATTCCTACACCATTTTTTGCATGCCTGCAAATTTTGAAAGAGTTAATTCTAACATATGTAGAGGATACCAACTAGAGTAATCTATATTAGGAATAGAGAAAACAATATTTTTTTCATCTAAATTGTAGGAGTTTGTCATAAAAACCCTCATTGCAATGGATCTACATGGTTGGCCTATGCCATAATGAGACAATTTCTAATTCATCCTTTCAATAGATGCATTTCCAAAGGAGATCTTCAGTCTCCTGAGTAAAATGGAAAATCAGGACAATTACCGCTACTTATTCAGAGGGAGATTCTATTTTGTTGCTTAATCTGGCAAAAATGCTGGCATCTGCAACTCAGTTGGGTCATGTGCCTTGATCCAACTAAATTGCAAATGCTGACAACTCCAGACTTCCAGACATCCTGAGAATATTTTGAGAAGAGAATGATAAATGATCAGTGTTTTAATTAACATTCTAGAAAACATATCTAATGTATTAAACTTTTTCTTTAATCTCAGGGAATTCTCTTCAGGGAATATGATCTCTGTGGAGAGCGTTTCATTAGTTGAGAACAAATAGCTGAAGCTTAAAAAAGTTTTTTAAAATAAGTAAATAATCTAAACTTTTCAAGTCCAATTGGTTGGCTCAAATTATATTAGAAGTCCTCATATATTAATTTAAAGGGGGAAAATGGACATTCCCACTTACGTAGAAAACATGTAACATTAACTGAATTTATACTGATTTAAATATATAGAATAATAGGTTAAATGTTTGCAATGTTCTCAAGTTAAAGGTATCTTGAATGTAATCCAAGTTGCAGTTACAAAAGTTCTCTAAATTGGAGGAAATTGTTTTGGTCAATAGCAAAGACAACCTCTTGGCTATTTTCTAAAAGCCTGTGTGTATGGAATAGAAGATTCCATACAGATGATGTATGGAAATGTCTTGTACATTAGATGTTACAAGAAAAGAAACTTGTTTAATAAGCCAAAAATGTGGTTTAAAAGGAAAAATGTTATTCTCGTTGCTAAGAATGAATTCATCCTTTTTTTTTTTTTTTTTAATATTCTGCTGGCATGCCTGTTCTATATTTTTAACAGATAAGAAAAATAATAAAGAGTTGCTGCTATTTCTGAGTAAGAAACTATTTTTACAGAAAAACAAATTAACTTTTTTTTTTTTTATTATATATAGGTCTTTTCCACCATTATTTGTGTATTGAGATGCATTTCACAAAAATTATGTATAAAAGATACACACACACATACACACAAACTATTAAACAGTTTTTTTTTTCAGTTTTTCATTTTAGTTATACACGAATATGTGGTTTTTTCCCCACACTATTTTATGTGAGTATGTAAAATGGAGCTCTATTAAATATATCTGAATCCAGCTTTCAGAAAGTCAAAACAATGAACCACTCACTGGATTTCGTTGGGATTATACCAGGACTGGAAGAAGTTGGTCTGGTTGGAACTTGATGTGTTTCCTTAGGAGCTGTAAGAAATTATACCAAGGGTGTTTCTTTTTTAACTTTAATATCCCAGTGTTACCAAATGCAAGGTGCAGAGAGTTCAGACAAACAGTTCTACAATGAATACTATATATGTATTAAACCAATCAAAAGACCAGTAATAATATTGTGACTGCTTTATAAAACTTGATACTATAAACATGAGTAATGTTATAAAAACACAAAAGTTAGCATTTAAGAAAAGCATGAAATTCCAAAACCTAAAATACAATATTAATTCTCTGAACTAGATGCAATGTGATCTGAGAACTAGACAAGAGAAACCACCTTCCAGGGCTACTTTCAATTATTTAGGAAAAAACACCAATATAGCTAAGTAAAAAAATGTGTTAGCGCAGCTTTGTGAACTCTTATACTTTCTTATTCCTCTTATAAGGAAACTGTTTCATTGTAATGCATCACAGTGACAAGCAAGATGAATAAAAACATTTCAGGTCAAGTGAGGTCTGTGATAGTCTGAATGGAATTTTCCAAAGTGCTTTTCAGATCTTACATGGTCTCCTGATTGAAATATATAGATGTAGAAGTAGATATAGCTATACAGTAAATACAGATATAGTTATAATTTTTACAGAGAATTATACTGTATTTAAAAAGCAGAAGCAGCATTCTCTTGGGAGACTGTTTGTCCTGCACTCCCCAAAGGTCAGTTTTAACCAGAAAGGGCTGGGTTCTTCTAGCTGTATATTCCTGGTTCTGCCACTAATGTGTATATTACAGTTTTTCTCCTGTTTCTGTTAACAAGGAGTTTCACATGGTTGTACTTTTTAATCATTTATTACTTGAGGTCACTGTACATCTGTGCCATTTTGACTACTTCATGGGCAACTTCCAGATGCTGGCAGTCACAACTGCTTGCTCCTGGCATTGCCATGCTACTGCAGCACTGGTCAAGGGTGGTGTTCACTCATTCCTGATCCCTCCCTCCAACACCTGCATTGCTCCTCTGTGTGACCTGTCACCTGTGCTATTTCTGAACAAAAGTACATCACTCTTTCAGCAGAGTGTCAGACCTGAGTTTTGAAATAGCCTGAGTCACAAGTATCCTCCAGACCTGCAACCTGTTGGTCAGGCAACTTGGCAAGGACTTAAGCCAGCCATGGTAAACACCCACCTACACTCAACCATCCTTCTTCACCATATTTTAAGAAAAGGAATTGGTTGTTGTTTTTCCCATTTCAGGTGGAAAAGTGATAGTGGAGTCAGAGGAATCCACCTATCACTTCCTTAACTTGTCTTGCATTGAAACAGTATTGACAGCACCATTTGCCAGCCTGGTAAGTAAGGCACAGTTTTATACCAGCAGATTTTTCTGCAAGCTCATGAACTGGAGTCTGCATTTTAAGACAGCTGTCTTGCTGCACCATTGATGCATGCACCATGACTACATGATTTAGTAATAATATGAAAGAGGCATTAATAATGAAGAAACTTGAATGTCAAGCTCAACTTAATGATAAATGTGATGGCATATCATTAAGACATATAATTCTGATTATTTGTAATTAAAAAGAAAATATGAAGATCCATAATTAAGTATATTACCTGTTGACGATTTTGCTTGTTCAGTTGTAAAGATAACTTTTTCCATGTCTGCATCAATGTTATCAATAAATAAAAACAAAAACATTCAATATTAATATTGTAAATATGTTGCAACATAGCATGGAAAATACATTGTGGTTTCATTCAGATATAGCACTCAATGAATATACATATTTTATTTGATCAACTTTAAGTAACAAGCTGTGATCTGGAGTACAAGAATGTCTTCTGGGTATATCAAATACAAACATTGGTTAGACAGTGTATTTTACTAATATACAGAGCTTTGCATTCAGAGGCAAAGAGACAGTTTAGCCCCTGTCTGTAACTTTTTAAACCAAATATTTCTCTTCCCAGAATTATGCTGAGGGTAGCTGGGCAATCTCAGAAAAAGATGCAGCTTTAAGAAGGTGCGAACAGGTGCTCTCTGCTTGCACCCTATGTACTCCAGTCCACCCTTTTTGAATCCAAAGCTACACACATATATGCTACATTGTTTCAGATGTCCTTCCTATGTATTTACCTATGTACAACCATTACTTTTATGAGCATAAAATGCTAGAAATGCATTTGTTTGTTTAAAAAGGTTTTAGGAACAATGGGGAACATGCAGGTTGACTGTGTTAGTCATAGACTAGCAAGAATATAATTCTGACTCCATTTTGTACAAACACACATTCATCCCAAAGTTAATTCCATTTACTTGGACCATTCTCAAAGACTGAAGTTCTGATGCTGTTTTTTTCTTGCTAGCTACAACTGTAACTTTTGGAAGTTGCACTATGTGGGGTATTTCTAGATTAGTAACTATGAAGTGTAAACATGCATTAAACAGACAAACAAAAACTTCCAGCCATCTAAAGCTACTGAGAAAGTATTTTCATCATCCGATTGATGAACTGAGCAATCATTAACACCCTTTAGTATCTGATTTCTTTTCAATGTTATTTTCAATGTGAAAATAAAACTATGTCTCTTTAAGGTGGCAGAAGATTTTTCTTGCTGTTTTCAGTCACTCTAATGAGAACATAATGTGATGTAATGGGAATGTACTGTGACCTACTATTATGAGAACATATGAGATTATACAGTATAGATTGGCAATGTTAGATTTCTTTGAATATTGAATCACACTCTCAGGAAAAGAAATTCCATGCTATGGCAAAAATAAGTAAAAAACCCAAAACTGATCAGTGTATTGACACAGGACAAACAGGAATTTACCATGCTGAGGCTGTGGCACTTCAGTGCTGGTCTGAGGTTTATGCCTGGCATAATCTTTCTCTTCTGGAAATAAAATAAGGAATGCAAGTTATTGATTGATGTATTTTTCCAGACCCCTGGGCAGTATACTAAATGCCATTTAGCAGCATGCCTATGTAAATAAAGTATATTCCATAGGACAAAAAGACAAATAAGATCCTTATATAATAGGATTTAAATCTACATACAGATTAAAAGAATAGAGGTCAATGGCTGACTGCCCCTGAATGAGCAATGAGAATATTCAGGCACAAATGTTGTTTGATGGAGATCCAAATTACTCAGACACTTCCTGCAGATTCAATCATGGCAAGGATTGGAAAGTGAAACATAATATATTCCCATGACTCTTAGGTTGCATTTCAGAAAAACAATGAAATTAATGTATTCACAAGGAAAACACTGTTGGTTCTTAAAAGTGCATAGCATTTCAGTTGTGTAATTTATCTTCGGGAATTAACTCAGGCTTTTGTAAAGATATCACCTAAGGACAAACCTTTCTGAGGTTTTTAAAACAGGACTTAATTGTGGGTATGTTAGTTCTAAGTCACTGTGGAATGACTTGTCAACTATAGTGTAATTAAAATCTCACAAAGGCATTACTAATACAGAGTAAAAAGGCCACTGAAACACTAGGGAGATAAATATTTAATAAAATAGCATTACCGATTTTGATCTTTGGTGATTCTGTTCTAAGCACAGTAACTTTTACAACTGTACATGAAGAAAATATAAAATATAGGGTTCTTTTGTCCTATCATCCTTGTGAAAATCACACATAATAGCTAACAAACCCATTATAATTTTTAAAATATCAAAGCAAAGATAATTAACAATAACAAAAAGAGAAAATGATAGTAACATTAACATTATAATAAAAAGATAAAAGTAAAAATATACTAATATTATTGATTACTGGTGGTAGAATTGAAACCTAAGTTCCAATGTCTGTGATTTTAAAAAAGTCAGTTTGTTGGTCTTCCTAAATTATAATCTTATTAAATGGTAGTATGAAATAGGTGGGGGAGAATGGGGAACACAGATCAGGACCTGAGCAAGAATATTGAAATAGTAACTGGCAGGGGAGAGATGGTGGGCTTTCTGCTTTAGTTGCCGACAAAATATCTGCTATCCTGAATCCTGGATGAAACTGCTGAGCTGGCATGCATTATATAGATATAATATCTATATTATAGGGGGGGGGGGCATCAGCCCCACTAAGTAGACCAGGAAATCGACTCCACAAGAAGGCTGGAACTACTTATATTGAGATTGGGTATTATAACAGAATCTTGCTAGTCTGATTGTGCTATGTCTTCTCTTCCTTCTTATAGTTCAGTGAATTAGGGAGGCATCTGTCTGAGCCACTTCCAAATGTTATTTGGCTGTTCTGAACTTTAAAAAATTCTTCAGCCCCTTTTGCCCAGGGAACAGCTCCTACATGTCTCTGTCAAGGTTATATTCTTTACAGAAATAGGCAGAACCTGTTGCTTTACTGTCTAACTGGGAGGGTGGGGTGGGGTATCTCTCCTGGGTTTATCTATAGGGTACTCAATGATGCAGCAGGCTACAGCTGTAGGGGAGGATGATGAAAGATTATAGTCCATAGGTGTTCTTTTTGACTGACTAGAAGCTGGATCTGACATTTTACCAATTTTGAAAATTTGTCGCTGAAACTGAGTGGCCAGAACCATGTTAATATAGCACCCACTCAACTACATAATAGTTTGTCTTCCTGAGTTAGCTGTGATGAACTCCATGTGGAAGTGGACTTCTAGAGAGCTTTAATATCCATGCTAAGGTCACTTGTCTAGGAGTGTTTCAGTCTTTTGTGCCTGTCATGTAGACCATAGACTCATCCCAATTAGTACCTGATATTGCACATAAAGCAGGCCATACAATGGAACTGGTGTTCTGTTTGGCTGAGGTGGTTGTCCTGAAAGTGGAAGTGTTTTTTGTAATTCTGTTGTCATGGTAAGATAAATTTTTAGACTGGTGCTTGCCATAAAACTTACAGAGGAGTGGAAGACCAGTTAAAATGGTCTTGGTCAGTGCCTGATGTTTCTGGGTGATTATTTAATATACCTGGGGAATTTTGTGTCTCATCTGTCAGTGATATGGTTGAAGCTGCAGCTGATCTGTGGAACATGGAGATGACTCAGGTGGCTGACACCTTTATTCCTAACTACATTCTTCCCTCTAGAAGAGCTAAAGCTGCATCTTGTTCATGAAATACCATGTCTCCTTTTATGATCCTGCCTGGCTACACAGATTAGCAGAATAGGCCCTTTTGACGATCGTCTCACTTCTAGCAGTTCACCTACCTAGTCTGTGGGAAAGGGCCTCCCCTTATATGGCTCCCAGGCTACGATGTACATTCTCCAAGGAGGCACACTTGGCCCCCACTGTCCTAGTACTTGTGAAAAACCATTTTTTCCACCAAACCTTTGTTAGTTGAACTGATTTTGATTTGAATAAGGTTGATATAAATTAAATTGTTTTTTTTTTTATGGTTTAAAATTTAGATTTTTAATTGTGCTAAGCACCTTGAATGTTGTGTAAAAAGAAAGATGGGGTATAAATTTAATAAATAAATAATAAATAAACAATAAATAAATTGACTTGAATACATAGAGAAGGTGGGGAAAGAAATAAAATAGGCAAGCATTGGCAGTAATAATTGTATATGGGCAGAGATGGTAAAATGAAGCTTCCTTACTAGAAATTCATTAGGTAACTAATGCATAATTAGAATTAGAATTAGAAACGTTAATAATTCATAATTCATATGAATCTAAATAACTACAAGCAAAATATTTTGGCAAAATAGAACTTTCCTAACTCCATATTTCCAGTACAGTTTTGGGTTTCTGACAAGTGACTTATGAAGGTCTGAGAACCCTCTATTTGATATTCAATACAATGCTAGACCCACAGCTTCAGTGATAGACTTGTAGCTGAGATGGTAAAGTGCATTCATTTCATGCTAGAATCCTATTACAAGCCATTAGGGAAGAATTCTGTGCATAATTAAATACATATAACTCTTATTTACAACCCTGGCTTAGGAGATTTGGGTGGAAGGCACCGTGTTGTAGTGGTTTTTCTTCCTCTGGAGTTGGTTCCAGATGGTGTTGGGGAATGGGAATGATATAGTCCTAAACCTCTTCTTTATGAGGTGCCTCAGAGCTCTACTGTCTCCCAACTTCTTTTTAACATCTACATGAAACCAACAGGGGATGTCATTCCTCTGCATGGGGTACAGTATCATAAGTATGCTGGTGTACATAACTCTGTCCTGGCCAAACAAGTGAAAGCTGTTGAGTTTCTGTCACAGTGTCTGGAAGCTGTGGATGTCTGAAGGGAAGAAGTTCAACCCTACCAAAACTGAGTGTCTGTGGCTTTTGGATCCATCAGAAGGTTATGGATATGAGCCAGGTTTCCTATTATTGATTATTACTGATTGTTGTTTTTTCTTGGATTCCTTTTTCTTGTAAGCCACCCAGAGTTACTGTGTTAAATACATTTAATAAACAAAATTTCTCTTACTGCTAAAAGGACAAAACTAATGAAATTTTGTTTCCAGATTATATTAGGCTTTTTTAATGCACAGACACACATACACAGAGAATTTAAATACAACAGTATCGAATTTTACCAGGTTTTGGATGTAGCCCATGTGGGGTAGCTGTTATTTTAGGGATGGAAACATGATGCTTTGCCTTTGCATCTGAAAGAGAAAAAAAATCTTCCAAATTATTAAGATGTAAATAAGGTCAGGTCTGACATTTTAGAATTGAAGGTGAAGGTGAAGAAACATGCTGTGGATATGAAGTGTACAAAATCAGCCACACAAAAGGATTGAGAAAGAATAGGCTCAATACATGTATAAAATTAGTGATACATGGAAATTTCAGGAGCTAGCTTAAAAGAGAAATGTGAATTACAAACATGGAAGAGTTGACTGCAGCATAACATGGCCACTTCCAGCTATTTTCATATATGACTGAATCACTGTGCAAGAAAAGAAAGAAAAAGCAGTACTGTGGAAAAAATAAATAGAATGGTTAAAAGTCTTCAGTGCTAAATGACTAACAAACCTAGAGAAAGGATGGGTTTTAATGAAAAAAAAAGATGATGTTAGATGATCTTACATATAAGAAAATGTAATGGATTTCTGGACAAGAAAGTAAAATAAGAAAATCAGTCAGTGTGCCAGGAAAACACTATTACCTACTATTGGAAGTTCATTGCTAAACGTAATAGGTTCCAATACTGTACCAGGGAAAAAAGGGATCTATTAGAATATGGAAAACCTTTCAGAATGGCTGTAACTATTGCACTGATTTACAAACAGAAAAAAAATGCTATAGCTTTAAAGACAGAATTTGATATATAAACTTAGAAACTAATCAGAATTGTGGAATAAGAAGCTGCCTTAGTAAGGACCATCCATATCTGTGGCTGTTGGGTAGCTGGACGAAAGCCTAGCATTTATACTCTTTTGTTGCTGGTTTCAGCTATTATTGTTATTCTGGTTCTAATTAAAGATTTCTATTTGTGTTTTTCTTGACTGTTTCTATATTTGTTGTAGTTTTCTGACACCAGAAAGACAGCATAGAAATGTTTTAAAGAAATATATAAAAATACAGTGCTTTTCCAACTTAGCTTTAAAATTCATATCCTTAGGAAACATTTCATCCCTAATAACTATGATCTGAATGTGACTTTTCTTCTGTTCTGTCAATCAGTCAAGCCTTCATGTTCAAGTACAGGCTTGTCCTTGATTCACATTCTGCAATAAAATAATGACTGCTCACAATTTAATATATAAAATGTTTAACTGTTAGGTCTAAATTTCTCCATGTCTAACCAAAAAATGGATTTCTGACCAATCAACAAAGCCTCTACAGCACTAAAATTGTGCTATCAAGACTGTATGTGTTGGGTCATGTTCTAAAAGCCTACTTTAACCTTTAAGTCTTCCACACATTTAGGATACAATTACTTTGAAAAAGTGCTAGAGGATAAATAAATCTACCCTCAACATTATCCATCAGACAGAAATCCTACAACCCCTTGAATATGCAGAGGGAAGGTTTTTCTTTGTCGAGTTGTATACAGTATATGTAGACTTCCATTTCAATGAAAAACCTTCATTTCCTTACAAATGGTTGCACATTCAGTGGATTCCTCCCTGTAGATGAGAACAATGGGAAGGGCTCCATCTGATGAATAACACAGAGGAAACTACACAGCTCTGAGTCACTACATTCAAATTAATCCTAAACTGAACTAATGCAAACAGCTATAGAAACAACAACAACAACAACAACAAATCCTGATAGGTACTATAACTTTAAGGCTATTGCTATTCTGAGCTTTCTTCCAGGATTTAGGTTCTATATCTCAAAAGTACAGTGTAATGCTACATACATTACATCAAATACCAACAGTAACTTAGTGTGTATACAACTCTAAGGTTGAGGTTGTGTAATTGCTCACATTTCTTGTCAGTTTGGCCAAGAAGGCAGTCAAATAAATGTAGGTGACTGAACAGGCAAAGTATAAAAGCTACTTCACTCAATAAAAACAAATTAAATATTTTAGTAAGTGATTGTTTCAAAGGTAGCATAAGCTTTATTCAATTGAACATTTCTCTTTCCCCTCAATGATTAAATATGGTATACAACATCATCCCTAATTCTAATTAACTCAGTATCTGTAATCAGTCCATTGTTTTGTTTTCTGCTTTCTAACAAACTCTATGAGATCTGTATAAAAAAGGGACTTTTGTCCTTGACTAAATCCATCAAAATAACACTTATAAAAATTAGCATTCCTTCAATACTGGCTACTTATATTAATTGAAAAAATGTCCTGGTTATTAATTTCTTTTTTAAAATAAAAGGACTGGAAAGCAACAGTAAAAAATGAATTAGTTTACTACAGGCAAACCAGCATAATTTGCAACACACTACGATGAATATCCTATGATAAACAATGTATGTGGCTTGACACAAAAAGTTGCAGATTACTTCCACTTTCATGATTCAAGTACTATCTCTATATGTACTGAGCTGTGAACCCATGAGGACGTCTTCCAAAGTTCTGTTCAGTCCAGAAACTCCATGAGTCTAAGTAGATGCCATGAATGCATTATGTACCTACAAACACACTGTGCAGTTTTATCAAACACATAAGAACACATAATTACCAGGCTTAGTAAATGGGAGTTCTGATGTTGTGAAAAGTTTAGGAAGATAATTATCGGCCTCAGTTGAAACTGGAAAAAAAGCAAACAACCCCAAAATAAGTTAAGGATCTCCTGAATGAAGGAAAAGATTACGTCTAACTATACAAACATGAAACAGACGTGTTCCATCTTAAAATGTACTGCATGGTCCTACGACGAAGAAATATATTGTCTCAGTTCAATTTTATTCCTCTGTATGAACTTTTAGTGGGTAGGTTGGGATATCTTGAGTTAGAAGTCTACTTCTATCCCCATTCTATAAAGGGGACATTTTCAACACTGATAGTTGAATCAATATATTTAGAAATTATGCATTCTATAATTGAAAGAAGCCTGGATTTCATATTCACGTGGCATAAGAATACACTACAAAGTTTCAAGACATTATCTGGTAAAAAGGTAGAAAGAACTAGGGTAATAGAGGTAAATCCTCAGGAAAATGGATTTCAAAAGTTGCATGAGACAAAAAATGTTTAGTAGCGGGGCCTTCTAATAAAATGCATTTATGTACTGAAGTTCTATACCGTGACCCGCACGCACATCTTTCAAACTTCTCTTCAGTCCAGAAATTCCTTGTGTCTAAGTAACGTCATTAATGCATTCTCTATCAACAATTGCACTGCATACAAACACATACCACACACAAAAGAACACATAATTACCAGGTCTGCTAATTGGGAATTCTGGTGTGCTCAACAGATTAGGAAGATAACTATCAGCCTCAGTGGAAACTGGAAAAAAGCAAACAATCCCAAAATAATTTCAGGATTTCCAGGATGATGGAAAGGGTAACAGCTAAGTACCCAAAGATGCCTCAGAGGCATTCCATCTTGAAATGAAAATGCCACGCGTGTCCTAAGTAGAAAACATATATTGTCCCATATCAGTTTTATTCCTCTTACTATCATAGGAAGTTACTGTGAGAACAGTGGGATGTCTTGAAATTGGAATGTCTACTTCTATTCCCATTCTATAATGGGGACACTTTCAGTGTTGTGCTGCATCATCTACCAACAATCACAGTGACTTTGGTAGAACACATAAAAACACATAATTACCAGGTCTCCTAATTGGGAGTTCTGGTGTGGTCAATAGTTTAGGAAGAGAATTATCAACCTCAGTTGCAACTGGAAAAAGCAAACAAACCCAAAATAAGTTCAGGGTCTCCAGGTTGAAGGACAGGGTAACAGCTAAGTACTGCAAAATGCCTCAGAGGCATTCCATCTTAAAATGAAAATGTCATTTACGGTCCTGAGCTGAAGAAATTTATTGTGACATTTTATTCCTCAGGAAGTTATTGTGAGGACAGTAGGATGTCTCAATATGTGAAAGTCTGATTTAATCCAGTTTTATTAGGGGCACTTTCAGTCTTGTGCCTCATCCATAATTGGATGAATAGATTTAGAAATTATACATTTTACCAACTCAAGAAATTATCTTGCAAAAAGCAGAAAGAAGTATTGAAAAAAGTCACTCTACCAGGTTTCCTCTCTGCTACTTCTGGCATGATAGAGTCGTGTTCTTTAGGTTTTGACAGAACAGGGCTTGGTTCATAAGTAGCTGAAAGGAAGCTCCAATTCAGATTTAATGTATACGCTTACAGGAACATATAGGATTCAAAACATTGTGTGATAGTAATATCATATAAAAAAAAGTTTGAAGTGAAAAGAGAAAGAATTTTTGGAGGGGGATGGGGGTAAAAAATGAGGAAAATGGACTTAAAAAGTAGCATGACAAAAAAAAAAAAGTTTAGCGGCGGGGTCTTCTCATATTAGGCATCTGTGTACAAAAGTTCTACGTGTGAACCACACAGAGGTCTTTCAAAGTTCTGTTAAGTTCAGGACCTCCTTGTGTCTAAGGAATGCTATTAATGCACCATCTACCAATAATCACAGGGAATTTGGTGGCACATATAAAAAGACATAATTACCAGGTCTCCTAACTGGAGGTTCTGTGGTGCTCAGTAGTTCAGGAAGATAATTATCAGCCTCAGTCGCAACTGGAAAAAGCAAACAACCCCCCAAAAGTTCAGGATTTTCAGTTGAAGGACAGGGTGACAGCTAAGCACCCCAAGATGCCTCAGAGGCTTTCCATCTTAAAAAGAAAATGTCATGCATGGTCCTGAGATGAAGAAACGGATACTGCCATATGTGCTTTATTCCCCAGGAAGTTATCTTGAGTACATTGGGATGTCTCGAGATGGGAAAGTCTCCTTTAATCCTGTTCTATTAAGGGGCAGTTTCAATCTTGTGCCATATCCATGAATGGGTGAATAGATTTAGAAATTATACATTTTGCCATTAGAAGAGAGTCAAGATATTATCTTGCAAAAAGCAGAAAGAAGTATTGAAAAAAGTCACTCTACCAGGTTTCCTCTCTGCTACTTCTGGCATGATAGATTCATGTTCTTTAGGTTTTGTCGGAACAGGGCTTCGTTCATAAGAAGCTGAAAGGAAGGTGTGGTTCAGAATTAATCTATATCCTGACAGGAATGAATAGGATTCAAACATTGTGTGATAGTAGTATCTTATAAAAAAATTTTTGAGGTGAAAAGAATTTTTGGTGGGGAACAGAGGTAGAACCTGAGGAAAATGGACTTAAAAATAGCATGAGAAAAAAAAAAGTTTAGCAGCGGGGTCTTCTAGAATTAGGGATCTGTGTACCAAAGTTCTACATGTGTCCCACACGGATGTCTTTCAAAGTTCTGTTGAGTCCAGGACCACCTTTTGTCTAAGTAATGCTTTAATGTGTTATTTAGCAACAATCACACTGCATAGAATTTTATCAAACACATAAAAACACATAATTACCAGGTCTGCTAATTGGGAGTTCTGGTGTGCTCAATATTTCAGGAAGATAACTATCAGCCTCAGTTGCAACTGGAAGAAAGCAACAACCCCCACATAATGTCAGAATCTCCAGGTTGAAGGACAAGGTAACAGATACGTACCCCAAGATACCTCAGAGGCGTTCCATCTTAGAATGAAAATGTAATGCATGGTCCTAAGATGAAGAAATATAGTGTCCCATATGGGTTTTATTCCTCGCAGTATAACAGGACATTATTGTCAGTACAGTGGGATGTCTTGAGATTGGAAGTGTACTTTTATTCCTGTTATCTAAAGGGGACACTTAGAGTGTTTTACTGCATGTATGACTGGATCAATAGATTTAGACATTCTGCATTTCTCCATTTCAACAGAGTCAAGAAATTATCTTGTAAAAAGCACAAAGAACTATTGAAAAAGTCACTCTACCAGGTTTCCTCTCTGGTACTTCTGGCATGATAGACTCGTGTTCTTTAGGTTCTGACGGAACAGGCCTTGGCTCATAAGTAGCTGAAAGGAAGGTCCAGTTCAGATTTAATGTATACGCTTACAGGAACTTATAGAATTCAAAACACTGTGTGATAGTAATATCTTATTAAAAAAAGTTTGAAGTGAAAAGCGAAAGAATTTTTGAGGGGAATGGGGGTAAACCTGGGGAAAATGGAACTCAAAAGTAGGATGACGACAAAAAACCCACAACCGTTTAGCTGCGGGGTCTTCAAATAGTAGGCATTTGTGTACTGAATCCCACATGTGACCTGAATGCCCATCTTTCAAAATTCTGTTCTGTCTGGAACCTCCTTGTGTCTGAGGGGTGCCATTAATGCATCATCTACCAACAATCACAGTGGATACAATTTTATCAAATGCATAAAAAGACGTAATTACCAGGTCTGCTAATTGAGAGTTCTGGTGTGCTCAATAGTTTAGGAAGATATCTATCAGCCTCAGTTGAAACTGGAAAAAGCAAACAACCCCAAAAGAAGTTAAGGATATCCACGTTGAAGATTAAGATAACAGCTAAGTACCCCAAGATGCCTTGGAGGCGTTCCATCTGAAAATAAAAATCTTGTGCATGGCCTTAAGATGAAGAAATATATGTGTCTTATTCCTCTCACTATAACAGGAAGTTATTGTGGGTACAGTAGTGTGTCTCAAGATTGGAAGTCTACTTTTATTCCCCTTCTAGAAAGGTTACACAGGGAGTGTTGTGCTGCCTGTGTGATTGCATCAATATTTTTAGAATTCTGCATTTCTCCATTTCAAGAGAGCCAAGAAATTATCTTGCAAAGAGGAGAAAGAAGTATTGAAAAAGTCACTCTACCAGGTTTCCTCTCCGGTACTTCTGTCATGATAGATTCATGTTCTTTGGGTTCTGACGGAACAGGGCTTGGTTCATGAGTAGCTGAAAGGAAGGTCCAGTTCAGAATTAATCTATATGCTGACAGGAACTTAGAGGATTCAAAACATTGTGTGATAGTAAGATCTTATAAAAAGTTTGAAGTGAAAAGAGGAAGAATATTGGAGGGGAATGGGGGTAAAACCTGAGGAAAATGGACTTAAAAAGTAGCATGACAAAAAAAAAAAAGTTTAGCGGCGGGGTCTTCTCATATTAGGCATCTGTGTACAAAAGTTCTACGTGTGAACCACACAGAGGTCTTTCAAAGTTCTGTTAAGTCCAGGACCTCCTTGTGTCTAAGGAATGCTATTAATGCACCATCTACCAATAATCACAGGGAATTTGGTGGCACATATAAAAAGACATAATTACCAGGTCTCCTAACTGGAGGTTCTGTGGTGCTCAGTAGTTCAGGAAGATAATTATCAGCCTCAGTCGCAACTGGAAAAAGCAAACAACCCCCCCAAAAGTTCAGGATTTTCAGTTGAAGGACAGGGTGACAGCTAAGTACCCCAAGATGCCTCAGAGGCTTTCCATCTTAAAAAGAAAATGTCATGCATGGTCCTGAGATGAAGAAACGGATACTGCCATATGTGCTTTATTCCCCAGGAAGTTATCTTGAGTACATTGGGATGTCTCGAGATGGGAAAGTCTCCTTTAATCCTGTTCTATTAAGGGGCAGTTTCAATCTTGTGCCATATCCATGAATGGGTGAATAGATTTAGAAATTATACATTTTGCCATTAGAAGAGAGTCAAGATATTATCTTGCAAAAAGCAGAAAGAAGTATTGAAAAAAGTCACTCTACCAGGTTTCCTCTCTGGTACTTCTGGCATGATAGATTCATGTTCTTTAGGTTTTGTCGGAACAGGGCTTGGTTCATAAGAAGCTGAAAGGAAGGTGTGGTTCAGAATTAATCTATATCCTGACAGGAATGAATAGGATTCAAACATTGTGTGATAGTAGTATCTTATAAAAAAATTTTGAGGTGAAAAGAATTTTTGGTGGGGAACAGAGGTAGAACCTGAGGAAAATGGACTTAAAAATAGCATGAGAAAAAAAAAGTTTAGCAGCGGGGTCTTCTAGTATTAGGGATCTGTGTACCAAAGTTCTACATGTGTCCCACACGGATGTCTTTCAAAGTTCTGTTGAGTCCAGGACCACCTTTTGTCTAAGTAATGCTTTAATGTGTTATTTAGCAACAATCACACTGCATAGAATTTTATCAAACACATAAAAACACATAATTACCAGGTCTGCTAATTGGGAGTTCTGGTGTGCTCAATATTTCAGGAAGATAACTATCAGCCTCAGTTGCAACTGGAAGAAAGCAACAACCCCCACATAATGTCAGAATCTCCAGGTTGAAGGACAAGGTAACAGATACGTACCCCAAGATACCTCAGAGGCGTTCCATCTTAGAATGAAAATGTAATGCATGGTCCTAAGATGAAGAAATATAGTGTCCCATATGGGTTTTATTCCTCGCAGTATAACAGGACATTATTGTCAGTACAGTGGGATGTCTTGAGATTGGAAGTGTACTTTTATTCCTGTTATCTAAAGGGGACACTTAGAGTGTTTTACTGCATGTATGACTGGATCAATAGATTTAGACATTCTGCATTTCTCCATTTCAACAGAGTCAAGAAATTATCTTGTAAAAAGCACAAAGAACTATTGAAAAAAGTCACTCTACCAGGTTTCCTCTCTGGTACTTCTGGCATGATAGACTCGTGTTCTTTAGGTTCTGACGGAACAGGCCTTGGCTCATAAGTAGCTGAAAGGAAGGTCCAGTTCAGATTTAATGTATACGCTTACAGGAACTTATAGAATTCAAAACACTGTGTGATAGTACTATCTTATAAAAAAAAGTTTGAAGTGAAAAGCGAAAGAATTTTTTGAGGGGACTGGGGGTAAACCTGGGGAAAATGGAACTCAAAAGTAGGATGACGACAAAAAACCCACAACCGTTTAGCTGCGGGGTCTTCAAATAGTAGGCATTTGTGTACTGAATCCCACATGTGACCTGAATGCCCATCTTTCAAAATTCTGTTCTGTCTGGAACCTCCTTGTGTCTGAGGGTGCCATTAATGCATCATCTACCAACAATCACAGTGGATACAATTTTATCAAATGCATAAAAAGACGTAATTACCAGGTCTGCTAATTGAGAGTTCTGGTGTGCTCAATAGTTTAGGAAGATATCTATCAGCCTCAGTTGAAACTGGAAAAAAGCAAACAACCCCAAAAGAAGTTAAGGATATCCACGTTGAAGATTAAGATAACAGCTAAGTACCCCAAGATGCCTTGGAGGCGTTCCATCTGAAAATAAAAATCTTGTGCATGGCCTTAAGATGAAGAAATATATGTGTCTTATTCCTCTCACTATAACAGGAAGTTATTGTGGGTACAGTAGTGTGTCTCAAGATTGGAAGTCTACTTTTATTCCCCTTCTAGAAAGGTTACACAGGGAGTGTTGTGCTGCCTGTGTGATTGCATCAATATTTTTAGAATTCTGCATTTCTCCATTTCAAGAGAGCCAAGAAATTATCTTGCAAAGAGGAGAAAGAAGTATTGAAAAAAGTCACTCTACCAGGTTTCCTCTCCGGTACTTCTGTCATGATAGATTCATGTTCTTTGGGTTCTGACGGAACAGGGCTTGGTTCATGAGTAGCTGAAAGGAAGGTCCAGTTCAGAATTAATCTATATGCTGACAGGAACTTAGAGGATTCAAAACATTGTGTGATAGTAAGATCTTATAAAAAGTTTGAAGTGAAAAGAGGAAGAATATTGGAGGGGAATGGGGGTAAAACCTGAGGAAAATGGACTTAAAAAGTAGCATGACAAAAAAAAAAAAGTTTAGCGGCGGGGTCTTCTCATATTAGGCATCTGTGTACAAAAGTTCTACGTGTGAACCACACAGAGGTCTTTCAAAGTTCTGTTAAGTCCAGGACCTCCTTGTGTCTAAGGAATGCTATTAATGCACCATCTACCAATAATCACAGGGAATTTGGTGGCACATATAAAAAGACATAATTACCAGGTCTCCTAACTGGAGGTTCTGTGGTGCTCAGTAGTTCAGGAAGATAATTATCAGCCTCAGTCGCAACTGGAAAAAGCAAACAACCCCCAAAAGTTCAGGATTTTCAGTTGAAGGACAGGGTGACAGCTAAGTACCCCAAGATGCCTCAGAGGCTTTCCATCTTAAAAAGAAAATGTCATGCATGGTCCTGAGATGAAGAAACGGATACTGCCATATGTGCTTTATTCCCCAGGAAGTTATCTTGAGTACATTGGGATGTCTCGAGATGGGAAAGTCTCCTTTAATCCTGTTCTATTAAGGGGCAGTTTCAATCTTGTGCCATATCCATGAATGGGTGAATAGATTTAGAAATTATACATTTTGCCATTAGAAGAGAGTCAAGATATTATCTTGCAAAAAGCAGAAAGAAGTATTGAAAAAAGTCACTCTACCAGGTTTCCTCTCTGGTACTTCTGGCATGATAGATTCATGTTCTTTAGGTTTTGTCGGAACAGGGCTTGGTTCATAAGAAGCTGAAAGGAAGGTGTGGTTCAGAATTAATCTATATCCTGACAGGAATGAATAGGATTCAAACATTGTGTGATAGTAGTATCTTATAAAAAAATTTTGAGGTGAAAAGAATTTTTGGTGGGGAACAGAGGTAGAACCTGAGGAAAATGGACTTAAAAATAGCATGAGAAAAAAAAAAAGTTTAGCAGCGGGGTCTTCTAGTATTAGGGATCTGTGTACCAAAGTTCTACATGTGTCCCACACGGATGTCTTTCAAAGTTCTGTTGAGTCCAGGACCACCTTTTGTCTAAGTAATGCTTTAATGTGTTATTTAGCAACAATCACACTGCATAGAATTTTATCAAACACATAAAAACACATAATTACCAGGTCTGCTAATTGGGAGTTCTGGTGTGCTCAATATTTCAGGAAGATAACTATCAGCCTCAGTTGCAACTGGAAGAAAGCAACAACCCCCACATAATGTCAGAATCTCCAGGTTGAAGGACAGGGTAACAGATACGTACCCCAAGATACCTCAGAGGCGTTCCATCTTAGAATGAAAATGTAATGCATGGTCCTAAGATGAAGAAATATAGTGTCCCATATGGGTTTTATTCCTCGCAGTATAACAGGACATTATTGTCAGTACAGTGGGATGTCTTGAGATTGGAAGTGTACTTTTATTCCTGTTATCTAAAGGGGACACTTAGAGTGTTTTACTGCATGTATGACTGGATCAATAGATTTAGACATTCTGCATTTCTCCATTTCAACAGAGTCAAGAAATTATCTTGTAAAAAGCACAAAGAACTATTGAAAAAAGTCACTCTACCAGGTTTCCTCTCTGGTACTTCTGGCATGATAGACTCGTGTTCTTTAGGTTCTGACGGAACAGGCCTTGGCTCATAAGTAGCTGAAAGGAAGGTCCAGTTCAGATTTAATGTATACGCTTACAGGAACTTATAGAATTCAAAACACTGTGTGATAGTAATATCTTATTAAAAAAAAGTTTGAAGTGAAAAGCGAAAGAATTTTTGAGGGGAATGGGGGTAAACCTGGGGAAAATGGAACTCAAAAGTAGGATGACGACAAAAAACCCACAACCGTTTAGCCGCGGGGTCTTCAAATAGTAGGCATTTGTGTACTGAATCCCACATGTGACCTGAATGCCCATCTTTCAAAATTCTGTTCTGTCTGGAACCTCCTTGTGTCTGAGGGGTGCCATTAATGCATCATCTACCAACAATCACAGTGGATACAATTTTATCAAATGCATAAAAAGACGTAATTACCAGGTCTGCTAATTGAGAGTTCTGGTGTGCTCAATAGTTTAGGAAGATATCTATCAGCCTCAGTTGAAACTGGAAAAAAGCAAACAACCCCAAAAGAAGTTAAGGATATCCACGTTGAAGATTAAGATAACAGCTAAGTACCCCAAGATGCCTTGGAGGCGTTCCATCTGAAAATAAAAATCTTGTGCATGGCCTTAAGATGAAGAAATATATGGTCCCATATGTGTCTTATTCCTCTCACTATAACAGGAAGTTATTGTGGGTACAGTAGTGTGTCTCAAGATTGGAAGTCTACTTTTATTCCCCTTCTAGAAAGGTTACACAGGGAGTGTTGTGCTGCCTGTGTGATTGCATCAATATTTTTAGAATTCTGCATTTCTCCATTTCAAGAGAGCCAAGAAATTATCTTGCAAAGAGGAGAAAGAAGTATTGAAAAAAGTCACTCTACCAGGTTTCCTCTCCGGTACTTCTGTCATGATAGATTCATGTTCTTTGGGTTCTGACGGAACAGGGCTTGGTTCATGAGTAGCTGAAAGGAAGGTCCAGTTCAGAATTAATCTATATGCTGACAGGAACTTAGAGGATTCAAAACATTGTGTGATAGTAAGATCTTATAAAAAGTTTGAAGTGAAAAGAGGAAGAATATTGGAGGGGAATGGGGGTAAAACCTGAGGAAAATGGACTTAAAAAGTAGCATGACAAAAAAAAAAAAAGTTTAGCGGCGGGGTCTTCTCATATTAGGCATCTGTGTACAAAAGTTCTACGTGTGAACCACACAGAGGTCTTTCAAAGTTCTGTTAAGTCCAGGACCTCCTTGTGTCTAAGGAATGCTATTAATGCACCATCTACCAATAATCACAGGGAATTTGGTGGCACATATAAAAAGACATAATTACCAGGTCTCCTAACTGGAGGTTCTGTGGTGCTCAGTAGTTCAGGAAGATAATTATCAGCCTCAGTCGCAACTGGAAAAAGCAAACAACCCCCCCAAAAGTTCAGGATTTTCAGTTGAAGGACAGGGTGACAGCTAAGTACCCCAAGATGCCTCAGAGGCTTTCCATCTTAAAAAGAAAATGTCATGCATGGTCCTGAGATGAAGAAACGGATACTGCCATATGTGCTTTATTCCCCAGGAAGTTATCTTGAGTACATTGGGATGTCTCGAGATGGGAAAGTCTCCTTTAATCCTGTTCTATTAAGGGGCAGTTTCAATCTTGTGCCATATCCATGAATGGGTGAATAGATTTAGAAATTATACATTTTGCCATTAGAAGAGAGTCAAGATATTATCTTGCAAAAAGCAGAAAGAAGTATTGAAAAAAGTCACTCTACCAGGTTTCCTCTCTGGTACTTCTGGCATGATAGATTCATGTTCTTTAGGTTTTGTCGGAACAGGGCTTGGTTCATAAGAAGCTGAAAGGAAGGTGTGGTTCAGAATTAATCTATATCCTGACAGGAATGAATAGGATTCAAACATTGTGTGATAGTAGTATCTTATAAAAAAAATTTTGAGGTGAAAAGAATTTTTGGTGGGGAACAGAGGTAGAACCTGAGGAAAATGGACTTAAAAATAGCATGAGAAAAAAAAAAAGTTTAGCAGCGGGGTCTTCTAGTATTAGGGATCTGTGTACCAAAGTTCTACATGTGTCCCACACGGATGTCTTTCAAAGTTCTGTTGAGTCCAGGACCACCTTTTGTCTAAGTAATGCTTTAATGTGTTATTTAGCAACAATCACACTGCATAGAATTTTATCAAACACATAAAAACACATAATTACCAGGTCTGCTAATTGGGAGTTCTGGTGTGCTCAATATTTCAGGAAGATAACTATCAGCCTCAGTTGCAACTGGAAGAAAGCAACAACCCCCACATAATGTCAGAATCTCCAGGTTGAAGGACAGGGTAACAGATACGTACCCCAAGATACCTCAGAGGCGTTCCATCTTAGAATGAAAATGTAATGCATGGTCCTAAGATGAAGAAATATAGTGTCCCATATGGGTTTTATTCCTCGCAGTATAACAGGACATTATTGTCAGTACAGTGGGATGTCTTGAGATTGGAAGTGTACTTTTATTCCTGTTATCTAAAGGGGACACTTAGAGTGTTTTACTGCATGTATGACTGGATCAATAGATTTAGACATTCTGCATTTCTCCATTTCAACAGAGTCAAGAAATTATCTTGTAAAAAGCACAAAGAACTATTGAAAAAAGTCACTCTACCAGGTTTCCTCTCTGGTACTTCTGGCATGATAGACTCGTGTTCTTTAGGTTCTGACGGAACAGGCCTTGGCTCATAAGTAGCTGAAAGGAAGGTCCAGTTCAGATTTAATGTATACGCTTACAGGAACTTATAGAATTCAAAACACTGTGTGATAGTAATATCTTATTAAAAAAAGTTTGAAGTGAAAAGCGAAAGAATTTTTTGAGGGGAATGGGGTAAACCTGGGTAAAATGGAACTCAAAAGTAGGATGACGACAAAAAACCCACAACCGTTTAGCCGCGGGGTCTTCAAATAGTAGGCATTTGTGTACTGAATCCCACATGTGACCTGAATGCCCATCTTTCAAAATTCTGTTCTGTCTGGAACCTCCTTGTGTCTGAGGGGTGCCATTAATGCATCATCTACCAACAATCACAGTGGATACAATTTTATCAAATGCATAAAAAGACGTAATTACCAGGTCTGCTAATTGAGAGTTCTGGTGTGCTCAATAGTTTAGGAAGATATCTATCAGCCTCAGTTGAAACTGGAAAAAGCAAACAACCCCAAAAGAAGTTAAGGATATCCACGTTGAAGATTAAGATAACAGCTAAGTACCCCAAGATGCCTTGGAGGCGTTCCATCTGAAAATAAAAATCTTGTGCATGGCCTTAAGATGAAGAAATATATGGTCCCATATGTGTCTTATTCCTCTCACTATAACAGGAAGTTATTGTGGGTACAGTAGTGTGTCTCAAGATTGGAAGTCTACTTTTATTCCCCTTCTAGAAAGGTTACACAGGGAGTGTTGTGCTGCCTGTGTGATTGCATCAATATTTTTAGAATTCTGCATTTCTCCATTTCAAGAGAGCCAAGAAATTATCTTGCAAAGAGGAGAAAGAAGTATTGAAAAAAGTCACTCTACCAGGTTTCCTCTCCGGTACTTCTGTCATGATAGATTCATGTTCTTTGGGTTCTGACGGAACAGGGCTTGGTTCATGAGTAGCTGAAAGGAAGGTCCAGTTCAGAATTAATCTATATGCTGACAGGAACTTAGAGGATTCAAAACATTGTGTGATAGTAAGATCTTATAAAAAAGTTTGAAGTGAAAAGAGGAAGAATATTGGAGGGGAATGGGGGTAAAACCTGAGGAAAATGGACTTAAAAAGTAGCATGACAAAAAAAAAAAGTTTAGCGGCGGGGTCTTCTCATATTAGGCATCTGTGTACAAAAGTTCTACGTGTGAACCACACAGAGGTCTTTCAAAGTTCTGTTAAGTCCAGGACCTCCTTGTGTCTAAGGAATGCTATTAATGCACCATCTACCAATAATCACAGGGAATTTGGTGGCACATATAAAAAGACATAATTACCAGGTCTCCTAACTGGAGGTTCTGTGGTGCTCAGTAGTTCAGGAAGATAATTATCAGCCTCAGTCGCAACTGGAAAAAGCAAACAACCCCCCAAAAGTTCAGGATTTTCAGTTGAAGGACAGGGTGACAGCTAAGTACCCCAAGATGCCTCAGAGGCTTTCCATCTTAAAAGTAAATGTCAAGCATGGACCTGAGATGAAGAAACGGATACTGCCATATGTGCTTTATTCCCCAGGAAGTTATCTTGAGTACATTGGGATGTCTCGAGATGGGAAAGTCTCCTTTAATCCTGTTCTATTAAGGGGCAGTTTCAATCTTGTGCCATATCCATGAATGGGTGAATAGATTTAGAAATTATACATTTTGCCATTAGAAGAGAGTCAAGATATTATCTTGCAAAAAGCAGAAAGAAGTATTGAAAAAAGTCACTCTACCAGGTTTCCTCTCTGGTACTTCTGGCATGATAGATTCATGTTCTTTAGGTTTTGTCGGAACAGGGCTTGGTTCATAAGAAGCTGAAAGGAAGGTGTGGTTCAGAATTAATCTATATCCTGACAGGAATGAATAGGATTCAAACATTGTGTGATAGTAGTATCTTATAAAAAAATTTTGAGGTGAAAAGAATTTTTGGTGGGGAACAGAGGTAGAACCTGAGGAAAATGGACTTAAAAATAGCATGAGAAAAAAAAAGTTTAGCAGCGGGGTCTTCTAGTATTAGGGATCTGTGTACCAAAGTTCTACATGTGTCCCACACGGATGTCTTTCAAAGTTCTGTTGAGTCCAGGACCACCTTTTGTCTAAGTAATGCTTTAATGTGTTATTTAGCAACAATCACACTGCATAGAATTTTATCAAACACATAAAAACACATAATTACCAGGTCTGCTAATTGGGAGTTCTGGTGTGCTCAATATTTCAGGAAGATAACTATCAGCCTCAGTTGCAACTGGAAGAAAGCAACAACCCCCACATAATGTCAGAATCTCCAGGTTGAAGGACAGGGTAACAGATACGTACCCCAAGATACCTCAGAGGCGTTCCATCTTAGAATGAAAATGTAATGCATGGTCCTAAGATGAAGAAATATAGTGTCCCATATGGGTTTTATTCCTCGCAGTATAACAGGACATTATTGTCAGTACAGTGGGATGTCTTGAGATTGGAAGTGTACTTTTATTCCTGTTATCTAAAGGGGACACTTAGAGTGTTTTACTGCATGTATGACTGGATCAATAGATTTAGACATTCTGCATTTCTCCATTTCAACAGAGTCAAGAAATTATCTTGTAAAAAGCACAAAGAACTATTGAAAAAAGTCACTCTACCAGGTTTCCTCTCTGGTACTTCTGGCATGATAGACTCGTGTTCTTTAGGTTCTGACGGAACAGGCCTTGGCTCATAAGTAGCTGAAAGGAAGGTCCAGTTCAGATTTAATGTATACGCTTACAGGAACTTATAGAATTCAAAACACTGTGTGATAGTAATATCTTATTAAAAAAAGTTTGAAGTGAAAAGCGAAAGAATTTTTTGAGGGGAATGGGGGTAAACCTGGGGAAAATGGAACTCAAAAGTAGGATGACGACAAAAAACCCACAACCGTTTAGCCGCGGGGTCTTCAAATAGTAGGCATTTGTGTACTGAATCCCACATGTGACCTGAATGCCCATCTTTCAAAATTCTGTTCTGTCTGGAACCTCCTTGTGTCTGAGGGGTGCCATTAATGCATCATCTACCAACAATCACAGTGGATACAATTTTATCAAATGCATAAAAAGACGTAATTACCAGGTCTGCTAATTGAGAGTTCTGGTGTGCTCAATAGTTTAGGAAGATATCTATCAGCCTCAGTTGAAACTGGAAAAAAGCAAACAACCCCAAAAGAAGTTAAGGATATCCACGTTGAAGATTAAGATAACAGCTAAGTACCCCAAGATGCCTTGGAGGCGTTCCATCTGAAAATAAAAATCTTGTGCATGGCCTTAAGATGAAGAAATATATGGTCCCATATGTGTCTTATTCCTCTCACTATAACAGGAAGTTATTGTGGGTACAGTAGTGTGTCTCAAGATTGGAAGTCTACTTTTATTCCCCTTCTAGAAAGGTTACACAGGGAGTGTTGTGCTGCCTGTGTGATTGCATCAATATTTTTAGAATTCTGCATTTCTCCATTTCAAGAGAGCCAAGAAATTATCTTGCAAAGAGGAGAAAGAAGTATTGAAAAAAGTCACTCTACCAGGTTTCCTCTCCGGTACTTCTGTCATGATAGATTCATGTTCTTTGGGTTCTGACGGAACAGGGCTTGGTTCATGAGTAGCTGAAAGGAAGGTCCAGTTCAGAATTAATCTATATGCTGACAGGAACTTAGAGGATTCAAAACATTGTGTGATAGTAAGATCTTATAAAAAGTTTGAAGTGAAAAGAGGAAGAATATTGGAGGGGAATGGGGGTAAAACCTGAGGAAAATGGACTTAAAAAGTAGCATGACAAAAAAAAAAAAAGTTTAGCGGCGGGGTCTTCTCATATTAGGCATCTGTGTACAAAAGTTCTACGTGTGAACCACACAGAGGTCTTTCAAAGTTCTGTTAAGTCCAGGACCTCCTTGTGTCTAAGGAATGCTATTAATGCACCATCTACCAATAATCACAGGGAATTTGGTGGCACATATAAAAAGACATAATTACCAGGTCTCCTAACTGGAGGTTCTGTGGTGCTCAGTAGTTCAGGAAGATAATTATCAGCCTCAGTCGCAACTGGAAAAAGCAAACAACCCCCCCAAAAGTTCAGGATTTTCAGTTGAAGGACAGGGTGACAGCTAAGTACCCCAAGATGCCTCAGAGGCTTTCCATCTTAAAAAGAAAATGTCATGCATGGTCCTGAGATGAAGAAACGGATACTGCCATATGTGCTTTATTCCCCAGGAAGTTATCTTGAGTACATTGGGATGTCTCGAGATGGGAAAGTCTCCTTTAATCCTGTTCTATTAAGGGGCAGTTTCAATCTTGTGCCATATCCATGAATGGGTGAATAGATTTAGAAATTATACATTTTGCCATTAGAAGAGAGTCAAGATATTATCTTGCAAAAAGCAGAAAGAAGTATTGAAAAAAGTCACTCTACCAGGTTTCCTCTCTGGTACTTCTGGCATGATAGATTCATGTTCTTTAGGTTTTGTCGGAACAGGGCTTGGTTCATAAGAAGCTGAAAGGAAGGTGTGGTTCAGAATTAATCTATATCCTGACAGGAATGAATAGGATTCAAACATTGTGTGATAGTAGTATCTTATAAAAAAAATTTTGAGGTGAAAAGAATTTTTGGTGGGGAACAGAGGTAGAACCTGAGGAAAATGGACTTAAAAATAGCATGAGAAAAAAAAAAAGTTTAGCAGCGGGGTCTTCTAGTATTAGGGATCTGTGTACCAAAGTTCTACATGTGTCCCACACGGATGTCTTTCAAAGTTCTGTTGAGTCCAGGACCACCTTTTGTCTAAGTAATGCTTTAATGTGTTATTTAGCAACAATCACACTGCATAGAATTTTATCAAACACATAAAAACACATAATTACCAGGTCTGCTAATTGGGAGTTCTGGTGTGCTCAATATTTCAGGAAGATAACTATCAGCCTCAGTTGCAACTGGAAGAAAGCAACAACCCCCACATAATGTCAGAATCTCCAGGTTGAAGGACAGGGTAACAGATACGTACCCCAAGATACCTCAGAGGCGTTCCATCTTAGAATGAAAATGTAATGCATGGTCCTAAGATGAAGAAATATAGTGTCCCATATGGGTTTTATTCCTCGCAGTATAACAGGACATTATTGTCAGTACAGTGGGATGTCTTGAGATTGGAAGTGTACTTTTATTCCTGTTATCTAAAGGGGACACTTAGAGTGTTTTACTGCATGTATGACTGGATCAATAGATTTAGACATTCTGCATTTCTCCATTTCAACAGAGTCAAGAAATTATCTTGTAAAAGCACAAAGAACTATTGAAAAAAGTCACTCTACCAGGTTTCCTCTCTGGTACTTCTGGCATGATAGACTCGTGTTCTTTAGGTTCTGACGGAACAGGCCTTGGCTCATAAGTAGCTGAAAGGAAGGTCCAGTTCAGATTTAATGTATACGCTTACAGGAACTTATAGAATTCAAAACACTGTGTGATAGTAATATCTTATTAAAAAAAAGTTTGAAGTGAAAAGCGAAAGAATTTTTTGAGGGGAATGGGGGTAAACCTGGGGAAAATGGAACTCAAAAGTAGGATGACGACAAAAAACCCACAACCGTTTAGCCGCGGGGTCTTCAAATAGTAGGCATTTGTGTACTGAATCCCACATGTGACCTGAATGCCCATCTTTCAAAATTCTGTTCTGTCTGGAACCTCCTTGTGTCTGAGGGGTGCCATTAATGCATCATCTACCAACAATCACAGTGGATACAATTTTATCAAATGCATAAAAAGACGTAATTACCAGGTCTGCTAATTGAGAGTTCTGGTGTGCTCAATAGTTTAGGAAGATATCTATCAGCCTCAGTTGAAACTGGAAAAAAGCAAACAACCCCAAAAGAAGTTAAGGATATCCACGTTGAAGATTAAGATAACAGCTAAGTACCCCAAGATGCCTTGGAGGCGTTCCATCTGAAAATAAAAATCTTGTGCATGGCCTTAAGATGAAGAAATATATGGTCCCATATGTGTCTTATTCCTCTCACTATAACAGGAAGTTATTGTGGGTACAGTAGTGTGTCTCAAGATTGGAAGTCTACTTTTATTCCCCTTCTAGAAAGGTTACACAGGGAGTGTTGTGCTGCCTGTGTGATTGCATCAATATTTTTAGAATTCTGCATTTCTCCATTTCAAGAGAGCCAAGAAATTATCTTGCAAAGAGGAGAAAGAAGTATTGAAAAAAGTCACTCTACCAGGTTTCCTCTCCGGTACTTCTGTCATGATAGATTCATGTTCTTTGGGTTCTGACGGAACAGGGCTTGGTTCATGAGTAGCTGAAAGGAAGGTCCAGTTCAGAATTAATCTATATGCTGACAGGAACTTAGAGGATTCAAAACATTGTGTGATAGTAAGATCTTATAAAAAGTTTGAAGTGAAAAGAGGAAGAATATTGGAGGGGAATGGGGGTAAAACCTGAGGAAAATGGACTTAAAAAGTAGCATGACAAAAAAAAAAAAGTTTAGCGGCGGGGTCTTCTCATATTAGGCATCTGTGTACAAAAGTTCTACGTGTGAACCACACAGAGGTCTTTCAAAGTTCTGTTAAGTCCAGGACCTCCTTGTGTCTAAGGAATGCTATTAATGCACCATCTACCAATAATCACAGGGAATTTGGTGGCACATATAAAAAGACATAATTACCAGGTCTCCTAACTGGAGGTTCTGTGGTGCTCAGTAGTTCAGGAAGATAATTATCAGCCTCAGTCGCAACTGGAAAAAGCAAACAACCCCCCAAAAGTTCAGGATTTTCAGTTGAAGGACAGGGTGACAGCTAAGTACCCCAAGATGCCTCAGAGGCTTTCCATCTTAAAAAGAAAATGTCATGCATGGTCCTGAGATGAAGAAACGGATACTGCCATATGTGCTTTATTCCCCAGGAAGTTATCTTGAGTACATTGGGATGTCTCGAGATGGGAAAGTCTCCTTTAATCCTGTTCTATTAAGGGGCAGTTTCAATCTTGTGCCATATCCATGAATGGGTGAATAGATTTAGAAATTATACATTTTGCCATTAGAAGAGAGTCAAGATATTATCTTGCAAAAAGCAGAAAGAAGTATTGAAAAAGTCACTCTACCAGGTTTCCTCTCTGGTACTTCTGGCATGATAGATTCATGTTCTTTAGGTTTTGTCGGAACAGGGCTTGGTTCATAAGAAGCTGAAAGGAAGGTGTGGTTCAGAATTAATCTATATCCTGACAGGAATGAATAGGATTCAAACATTGTGTGATAGTAGTATCTTATAAAAAAATTTTGAGGTGAAAAGAATTTTTGGTGGGGAACAGAGGTAGAACCTGAGGAAAATGGACTTAAAAATAGCATGAGAAAAAAAAAGTTTAGCAGCGGGGTCTTCTAGTATTAGGGATCTGTGTACCAAAGTTCTACATGTGTCCCACACGGATGTCTTTCAAAGTTCTGTTGAGTCCAGGACCACCTTTTGTCTAAGTAATGCTTTAATGTGTTATTTAGCAACAATCACACTGCATAGAATTTTATCAAACACATAAAAACACATAATTACCAGGTCTGCTAATTGGGAGTTCTGGTGTGCTCAATATTTCAGGAAGATAACTATCAGCCTCAGTTGCAACTGGAAGAAAGCAACAACCCCCACATAATGTCAGAATCTCCAGGTTGAAGGACAGGGTAACAGATACGTACCCCAAGATACCTCAGAGGCGTTCCATCTTAGAATGAAAATGTAATGCATGGTCCTAAGATGAAGAAATATAGTGTCCCATATGGGTTTTATTCCTCGCAGTATAACAGGACATTATTGTCAGTACAGTGGGATGTCTTGAGATTGGAAGTGTACTTTTATTCCTGTTATCTAAAGGGGACACTTAGAGTGTTTTACTGCATGTATGACTGGATCAATAGATTTAGACATTCTGCATTTCTCCATTTCAACAGAGTCAAGAAATTATCTTGTAAAAAGCACAAAGAACTATTGAAAAAGTCACTCTACCAGGTTTCCTCTCTGGTACTTCTGGCATGATAGACTCGTGTTCTTTAGGTTCTGACGGAACAGGCCTTGGCTCATAAGTAGCTGAAAGGAAGGTCCAGTTCAGATTTAATGTATACGCTTACAGGAACTTATAGAATTCAAAACACTGTGTGATAGTAATATCTTATTAAAAAAAAGTTTGAAGTGAAAAGCGAAAGAATTTTTGAGGGGAATGGGGGTAAACCTGGGGAAAATGGAACTCAAAAGTAGGATGACGACAAAAAACCCACAACCGTTTAGCTGCGGGGTCTTCAAATAGTAGGCATTTGTGTACTGAATCCCACATGTGACCTGAATGCCCATCTTTCAAAATTCTGTTCTGTCTGGAACCTCCTTGTGTCTGAGGGGTGCCATTAATGCATCATCTACCAACAATCACAGTGGATACAATTTTATCAAATGCATAAAAAGACGTAATTACCAGGTCTGCTAATTGAGAGTTCTGGTGTGCTCAATAGTTTAGGAAGATATCTATCAGCCTCAGTTGAAACTGGAAAAAAGCAAACAACCCCAAAAGAAGTTAAGGATATCCACGTTGAAGATTAAGATAACAGCTAAGTACCCCAAGATGCCTTGGAGGCGTTCCATCTGAAAATAAAAATCTTGTGCATGGCCTTAAGATGAAGAAATATATGTGTCTTATTCCTCTCACTATAACAGGAAGTTATTGTGGGTACAGTAGTGTGTCTCAAGATTGGAAGTCTACTTTTATTCCCCTTCTAGAAAGGTTACACAGGGAGTGTTGTGCTGCCTGTGTGATTGCATCAATATTTTTAGAATTCTGCATTTCTCCATTTCAAGAGAGCCAAGAAATTATCTTGCAAAGAGGAGAAAGAAGTATTGAAAAGTCACTCTACCAGGTTTCCTCTCCGGTACTTCTGTCATGATAGATTCATGTTCTTTGGGTTCTGACGGAACAGGGCTTGGTTCATGAGTAGCTGAAAGGAAGGTCCAGTTCAGAATTAATCTATATGCTGACAGGAACTTAGAGGATTCAAAACATTGTGTGATAGTAAGATCTTATAAAAAAGTTTGAAGTGAAAAGAGGAAGAATATTGGAGGGGAATGGGGGTAAAACCTGAGGAAAATGGACTTAAAAAGTAGCATGACAAAAAAAAAAAAGTTTAGCGGCGGGGTCTTCTCATATTAGGCATCTGTGTACAAAAGTTCTACGTGTGAACCACACAGAGGTCTTTCAAAGTTCTGTTAAGTCCAGGACCTCCTTGTGTCTAAGGAATGCTATTAATGCACCATCTACCAATAATCACAGGGAATTTGGTGGCACATATAAAAAGACATAATTACCAGGTCTCCTAACTGGAGGTTCTGTGGTGCTCAGTAGTTCAGGAAGATAATTATCAGCCTCAGTCGCAACTGGAAAAAGCAAACAACCCCCCCAAAAGTTCAGGATTTTCAGTTGAAGGACAGGGTGACAGCTAAGTACCCCAAGATGCCTCAGAGGCTTTCCATCTTAAAAAGAAAATGTCATGCATGGTCCTGAGATGAAGAAACGGATACTGCCATATGTGCTTTATTCCCCAGGAAGTTATCTTGAGTACATTGGGATGTCTCGAGATGGGAAAGTCTCCTTTAATCCTGTTCTATTAAGGGGCAGTTTCAATCTTGTGCCATATCCATGAATGGGTGAATAGATTTAGAAATTATACATTTTGCCATTAGAAGAGAGTCAAGATATTATCTTGCAAAAAGCAGAAAGAAGTATTGAAAAAAGTCACTCTACCAGGTTTCCTCTCTGGTACTTCTGGCATGATAGATTCATGTTCTTTAGGTTTTGTCGGAACAGGGCTTGGTTCATAAGAAGCTGAAAGGAAGGTGTGGTTCAGAATTAATCTATATCCTGACAGGAATGAATAGGATTCAAACATTGTGTGATAGTAGTATCTTATAAAAAAATTTTGAGGTGAAATGATTTTTTGGTGGTGAACAGAGGTATAACCTGAGGAAAATGGACTTAAAAATAGCTTGAGAAAAAAAAAAGTTTAGCAGCGGGGTCTTCTAGTATTAGGGATCTGTGTACCAAAGTTCTACATGTGTCCCACACGGATGTCTTTCAAAGTTCTGTTGAGTCCAGGACCACCTTTTGTCTAAGTAATGCTTTAATGTGTTATTTAGCAACAATCACACTGCATAGAATTTTATCAAACACATAAAAACACATAATTACCAGGTCTGCTAATTGGGAGTTCTGGTGTGCTCAATATTTCAGGAAGATAACTATCAGCCTCAGTTGCAACTGGAAGAAAGCAACAACCCCCACATAATGTCAGAATCTCCAGGTTGAAGGACAGGGTAACAGATACGTACCCCAAGATACCTCAGAGGCGTTCCATCTTAGAATGAAAATGTAATGCATGGTCCTAAGATGAAGAAATATAGTGTCCCATATGGGTTTTATTCCTCGCAGTATAACAGGACATTATTGTCAGTACAGTGGGATGTCTTGAGATTGGAAGTGTACTTTTATTCCTGTTATCTAAAGGGGACACTTAGAGTGTTTTACTGCATGTATGACTGGATCAATAGATTTAGACATTCTGCATTTCTCCATTTCAACAGAGTCAAGAAATTATCTTGTAAAAAGCACAAAGAACTATTGAAAAAGTCACTCTACCAGGTTTCCTCTCTGGTACTTCTGGCATGATAGACTCGTGTTCTTTAGGTTCTGACGGAACAGGCCTTGGCTCATAAGTAGCTGAAAGGAAGGTCCAGTTCAGATTTAATGTATACGCTTACAGGAACTTATAGAATTCAAAACACTGTGTGATAGTAATATCTTATTAAAAAAAAGTTTGAAGTGAAAAGCGAAAGAATTTTTTGAGGGGAATGGGGGTAAACCTGGGGAAAATGGAACTCAAAAGTAGGATGACGACAAAAAACCCACAACCGTTTAGCCGCGGGGTCTTCAAATAGTAGGCATTTGTGTACTGAATCCCACATGTGACCTGAATGCCCATCTTTCAAAATTCTGTTCTGTCTGGAACCTCCTTGTGTCTGAGGGGTGCCATTAATGCATCATCTACCAACAATCACAGTGGATACAATTTTATCAAATGCATAAAAAGACGTAATTACCAGGTCTGCTAATTGAGAGTTCTGGTGTGCTCAATAGTTTAGGAAGATATCTATCAGCCTCAGTTGAAACTGGAAAAAAGCAAACAACCCCAAAAGAAGTTAAGGATATCCACGTTGAAGATTAAGATAACAGCTAAGTACCCCAAGATGCCTTGGAGGCGTTCCATCTGAAAATAAAAATCTTGTGCATGGCCTTAAGATGAAGAAATATATGGTCCCATATGTGTCTTATTCCTCTCACTATAACAGGAAGTTATTGTGGGTACAGTAGTGTGTCTCAAGATTGGAAGTCTACTTTTATTCCCCTTCTAGAAAGGTTACACAGGGAGTGTTGTGCTGCCTGTGTGATTGCATCAATATTTTTAGAATTCTGCATTTCTCCATTTCAAGAGAGCCAAGAAATTATCTTGCAAAGAGGAGAAAGAAGTATTGAAAAAGTCACTCTACCAGGTTTCCTCTCCGGTACTTCTGTCATGATAGATTCATGTTCTTTGGGTTCTGACGGAACAGGGCTTGGTTCATGAGTAGCTGAAAGGAAGGTCCAGTTCAGAATTAATCTATATGCTGACAGGAACTTAGAGGATTCAAAACATTGTGTGATAGTAAGATCTTATAAAAAGTTTGAAGTGAAAAGAGGAAGAATATTGGAGGGGAATGGGGGTAAAACCTGAGGAAAATGGACTTAAAAAGTAGCATGACAAAAAAAAAAAGTTTAGCGGCGGGGTCTTCTCATATTAGGCATCTGTGTACAAAAGTTCTACGTGTGAACCACACAGAGGTCTTTCAAAGTTCTGTTAAGTCCAGGACCTCCTTGTGTCTAAGGAATGCTATTAATGCACCATCTACCAATAATCACAGGGAATTTGGTGGCACATATAAAAAGACATAATTACCAGGTCTCCTAACTGGAGGTTCTGTGGTGCTCAGTAGTTCAGGAAGATAATTATCAGCCTCAGTCGCAACTGGAAAAAGCAAACAACCCCCCAAAAGTTCAGGATTTTCAGTTGAAGGACAGGGTGACAGCTAAGTACCCCAAGATGCCTCAGAGGCTTTCCATCTTAAAAAGAAAATGTCATGCATGGTCCTGAGATGAAGAAACGGATACTGCCATATGTGCTTTATTCCCCAGGAAGTTATCTTGAGTACATTGGGATGTCTCGAGATGGGAAAGTCTCCTTTAATCCTGTTCTATTAAGGGGCAGTTTCAATCTTGTGCCATATCCATGAATGGGTGAATAGATTTAGAAATTATACATTTTGCCATTAGAAGAGAGTCAAGATATTATCTTGCAAAAAGCAGAAAGAAGTATTGAAAAAGTCACTCTACCAGGTTTCCTCTCTGGTACTTCTGGCATGATAGATTCATGTTCTTTAGGTTTTGTCGGAACAGGGCTTGGTTCATAAGAAGCTGAAAGGAAGGTGTGGTTCAGAATTAATCTATATCCTGACAGGAATGAATAGGATTCAAACATTGTGTGATAGTAGTATCTTATAAAAAAATTTTGAGGTGAAAAGAATTTTTGGTGGGGAACAGAGGTAGAACCTGAGGAAAATGGACTTAAAAATAGCATGAGAAAAAAAAAGTTTAGCAGCGGGGTCTTCTAGTATTAGGGATCTGTGTACCAAAGTTCTACATGTGTCCCACACGGATGTCTTTCAAAGTTCTGTTGAGTCCAGGACCACCTTTTGTCTAAGTAATGCTTTAATGTGTTATTTAGCAACAATCACACTGCATAGAATTTTATCAAACACATAAAAACACATAATTACCAGGTCTGCTAATTGGGAGTTCTGGTGTGCTCAATATTTCAGGAAGATAACTATCAGCCTCAGTTGCAACTGGAAGAAAGCAACAACCCCCACATAATGTCAGAATCTCCAGGTTGAAGGACAGGGTAACAGATACGTACCCCAAGATACCTCAGAGGCGTTCCATCTTAGAATGAAAATGTAATGCATGGTCCTAAGATGAAGAAATATAGTGTCCCATATGGGTTTTATTCCTCGCAGTATAACAGGACATTATTGTCAGTACAGTGGGATGTCTTGAGATTGGAAGTGTACTTTTATTCCTGTTATCTAAAGGGGACACTTAGAGTGTTTTACTGCATGTATGACTGGATCAATAGATTTAGACATTCTGCATTTCTCCATTTCAACAGAGTCAAGAAATTATCTTGTAAAAAGCACAAAGAACTATTGAAAAAGTCACTCTACCAGGTTTCCTCTCTGGTACTTCTGGCATGATAGACTCGTGTTCTTTAGGTTCTGACGGAACAGGCCTTGGCTCATAAGTAGCTGAAAGGAAGGTCCAGTTCAGATTTAATGTATACGCTTACAGGAACTTATAGAATTCAAAACACTGTGTGATAGTAATATCTTATTAAAAAAAAGTTTGAAGTGAAAAGCGAAAGAATTTTTTGAGGGGAATGGGGGTAAACCTGGGGAAAATGGAACTCAAAAGTAGGATGACGACAAAAAACCCACAACCGTTTAGCCGCGGGGTCTTCAAATAGTAGGCATTTGTGTACTGAATCCCACATGTGACCTGAATGCCCATCTTTCAAAATTCTGTTCTGTCTGGAACCTCCTTGTGTCTGAGGGGTGCCATTAATGCATCATCTACCAACAATCACAGTGGATACAATTTTATCAAATGCATAAAAAGACGTAATTACCAGGTCTGCTAATTGAGAGTTCTGGTGTGCTCAATAGTTTAGGAAGATATCTATCAGCCTCAGTTGAAACTGGAAAAAAGCAAACAACCCCAAAAGAAGTTAAGGATATCCACGTTGAAGATTAAGATAACAGCTAAGTACCCCAAGATGCCTTGGAGGCGTTCCATCTGAAAATAAAAATCTTGTGCATGGCCTTAAGATGAAGAAATATATGGTCCCATATGTGTCTTATTCCTCTCACTATAACAGGAAGTTATTGTGGGTACAGTAGTGTGTCTCAAGATTGGAAGTCTACTTTTATTCCCCTTCTAGAAAGGTTACACAGGGAGTGTTGTGCTGCCTGTGTGATTGCATCAATATTTTTAGAATTCTGCATTTCTCCATTTCAAGAGAGCCAAGAAATTATCTTGCAAAGAGGAGAAAGAAGTATTGAAAAAAGTCACTCTACCAGGTTTCCTCTCCGGTACTTCTGTCATGATAGATTCATGTTCTTTGGGTTCTGACGGAACAGGGCTTGGTTCATGAGTAGCTGAAAGGAAGGTCTAGTTCAGAATTAATCTATATGCTGACAGGAACTTAGAGGATTCAAAACATTGTGTGATAGTAAGATCTTATAAAAAAGTTTGAAGTGAAAAGAGGAAGAATATTGGAGGGGAATGGGGGTAAAACCTGAGGAAAATGGACTTAAAAAGTAGCATGACAAAAAAAAAAAAAAGTTTAGCGGCGGGGTCTTCTCATATTAGGCATCTGTGTACAAAAGTTCTACGTGTGAACCACACAGAGGTCTTTCAAAGTTCTGTTAAGTCCAGGACCTCCTTGTGTCTAAGGAATGCTATTAATGCACCATCTACCAATAATCTCAGGGAATTTGGTGGCACATATAAAAAGACATAATTACCAGGTCTCCTAACTGGAGGTTCTGTGGTGCTCAGTAGTTCAGGAAGATAATTATCAGCCTCAGTCGCAACTGGAAAAAGCAAACAACCCACCCAAAAGTTCAGGATTTTCAGTTGAAGGACAGGGTGACAGCTAAGTACCCCAAGATGCCTCAGAGGCTTTCCATCTTAAAAAGAAAATGTCATGCATGGTCCTGAGATGAAGAAACGGATACTGCCATATGTGCTTTATTCCCCAGGAAGTTATCTTGAGTACATTGGGATGTCTCGAGATGGGAAAGTCTCCTTTAATCCTGTTCTATTAAGGGGCAGTTTCAATCTTGTGCCATATCCATGAACGGGTGAATAGATTTAGAAATTATACATTTTGCCATTAGAAGAGAGTCAAGATATTATCTTGCAAAAAGCAGAAAGAAGTATTGAAAAAAGTCACTCTACCAGGTTTCCTCTCTGGTACTTCTGGCATGATAGATTCATGTTCTTTAGGTTTTGTCGGAACAGGGCTTGGTTCATAAGAAGCTGAAAGGAAGGTGTGGTTCAGAATTAATCTATATCCTGACAGGAATGAATAGGATTCAAACATTGTGTGATAGTAGTATCTTATAAAAAAAATTTTGAGGTGAAAAGAATTTTTGGTGGGGAACAGAGGTAGAACCTGAGGAAAATGGACTTAAAAATAGCATGAGAAAAAAAAAAAGTTTAGCAGCGGGGTCTTCTAGTATTAGGGATCTGTGTACCAAAGTTCTACATGTGTCCCACACGGATGTCTTTCAAAGTTCTGTTGAGTCCAGGACCACCTTTTGTCTAAGTAATGCTTTAATGTGTTATTTAGCAACAATCACACTGCATAGAATTTTATCAAACACATAAAAACACATAATTACCAGGTCTGCTAATTGGGAGTTCTGGTGTGCTCAATATTTCAGGAAGATAACTATCAGCCTCAGTTGCAACTGGAAGAAAGCAACAACCCCCACATAATGTCAGAATCTCCAGGTTGAAGGACAGGGTAACAGATACGTACCCCAAGATACCTCAGAGGCGTTCCATCTTAGAATGAAAATGTAATGCATGGTCCTAAGATGAAGAAATATAGTGTCCCATATGGGTTTTATTCCTCGCAGTATAACAGGACATTATTGTCAGTACAGTGGGATGTCTTGAGATTGGAAGTGTACTTTTATTCCTGTTATCTAAAGGGGACACTTAGAGTGTTTTACTGCATGTATGACTGGATCAATAGATTTAGACATTCTGCATTTCTCCATTTCAACAGAGTCAAGAAATTATCTTGTAAAAAGCACAAAGAACTATTGAAAAAAGTCACTCTACCAGGTTTCCTCTCTGGTACTTCTGGCATGATAGACTCGTGTTCTTTAGGTTCTGACGGAACAGGCCTTGGCTCATAAGTAGCTGAAAGGAAGGTCCAGTTCAGATTTAATGTATACGCTTACAGGAACTTATAGAATTCAAAACACTGTGTGATAGTAATATCTTATTAAAAAAAAGTTTGAAGTGAAAAGCGAAAGAATTTTTTGAGGGGAATGGGGGTAAACCTGGGGAAAATGGAACTCAAAAGTAGGATGACGACAAAAAACCCACAACCGTTTAGCCGCGGGGTCTTCAAATAGTAGGCATTTGTGTACTGAATCCCATATGTGACCTGAATGCCCATCTTTCAAAATTCTGTTCTGTCTGGAACCTCCTTGTGTCTGAGGGGTGCCATTAATGCATCATCTACCAACAATCACAGTGGATACAATTTTATCAAATGCATAAAAAGACGTAATTACCAGGTCTGCTAATTGAGAGTTCTGGTGTGCTCAATAGTTTAGGAAGATATCTATCAGCCTCAGTTGAAACTGGAAAAAAGCAAACAACCCCAAAAGAAGTTAAGGATATCCACGTTGAAGATTAAGATAACAGCTAAGTACCCCAAGATGCCTTGGAGGCGTTCCATCTGAAAATAAAAATCTTGTGCATGGCCTTAAGATGAAGAAATATATGGTCCCATATGTGTCTTATTCCTCTCACTATAACAGGAAGTTATTGTGGGTACAGTAGTGTGTCTCAAGATTGGAAGTCTACTTTTATTCCCCTTCTAGAAAGGTTACACAGGGAGTGTTGTGCTGCCTGTGTGATTGCATCAATATTTTTAGAATTCTGCATTTCTCCATTTCAAGAGAGCCAAGAAATTATCTTGCAAAGAGGAGAAAGAAGTATTGAAAAAAGTCACTCTACCAGGTTTCCTCTCCGGTACTTCTGTCATGATAGATTCATGTTCTTTGGGTTCTGACGGAACAGGGCTTGGTTCATGAGTAGCTGAAAGGAAGGTCCAGTTCAGAATCTATATGCTGACAGGAACTTAGAGGATTCAAAACATTGTGTGATAGTAGGATCTTATAAAAAAAGTTTGAAGTGAAAAGGAAGAATTTTAGAGGGGAATGGGGGTAAACCTGGGGAAAATTGAATTCAAAAGTAGGATGACGACAAAAAACCCACAACCGTTTAGCCGCGGGGTCTTCAAATAGTAGGCATTTGTGTACTGAATCCCACATGTGACCTGAATGCCCATCTTTCAAAATTGTGTTCTGTCTGGAACCTCCTTGTGTCTGAGGGATGCCATTAATGCATCATCTACCAATAATCACAGTGGATACAATTTTATCAAATGCATAAAAAGACGTAATTACCAGATCTGCTAATTGGGAGTTCTGGTGTGCTCAATACTTCAGGAAGATAATTATCAGCCTCTGTTCCAGCTGGAAAAAAGGAACAACCCCAAAATAATTTCAGGATCTCCAGGTTGAAACATAGGGTAACAGCTAAGTACCCAGAGATACGTCAGAGGCATTCTATCTGAAAATGAAAATCTTGTGCATGGCCCTAAGACGAAGAAATATATGGTCCCATATGTGTTTTATTCCTCTCACTATAACAGGAATTTATTGTGGGTACAGTAGTATGTCTCGAGATTGGAAGTCTACTTTTATTCCACTTCTAGAAAGGGTACACTGAGGGTGTTATGCCGCCTGTGTGATTGCATCAATAGATTTAGATATCTGCATTTTTCCATTTCAAGAGAGTCAAGAAATTATCTTGTAAAAGCAGAAAGAAGTATTGAAAAAAGTCACTCTACCAGGTTTCCTCTCCGGTATTTCTGTCATGATAGATGCATGCTGTTTGGGTTTTGACGGAAGAGGGCTTGGTTCATAAGAAGCTGAAAGGAAGGTCCAGTTCAGAATTAATCTATATCCTGACAGGAATGTATAGGATTCAAACATTGTGTGAGGGTAATATCTTACCAAAAAAAGTCTGAGGTGAAAACAGAAGGAATTTTTGGAGGGGAATGGGGCAAAACCTCAGGAAAATGGAGTTCAAATTCGGATGAAGACAAAAAAACCACAACTGTTTAACCGCGGGGTCTTCAAGTATTAGGCATGTGTGTACCATAGTTCTACATGTGACCCGTACGCAAGTCTTTCATAGTTCTGTTTAGTCCAGAACCTCCTTGTGTCTAAGGAATGCCATTAATGCACCATCTACCAACAATCACAGTGAAATTGGTGGAACACATAAAAACACATAATTACCAGGTCTCCTAATTGGGAGTTCTGTGGTGCTCAGTAGTTCAGGAAGATAACTATCAGCCTCAGTTGCAACTGGAAAAGCAAACAACCGCAAAATAAGTTCAGGATGTTCAGGTTGAAGGACAGGGTGACTGCTAATTACCCCAAGATGTCTGAGAGGTATTACATCTTAAAATGGAATTGTCATGCATGGTCCTGAGATGAAGAAACGTATACTGCCATATGCGTTTTATTCCCAAGGATGCTGACGCACAGGGTGACAGCTCAGTAACCCAAGATGCCTCAGAGGCATTGAATCTTAAAATTAAAATGTTATACATGGTCTTAAGATGAAGAGATCTATTGTCCCATACAGATCTGGGTACCAAATTTCTACATGTGGACCTCATAGCTGTCTTTCAAAGTTCTGTTCAGTCTAGAACTTCCTTGGGTCTAAGTAATGCCTTAATGTGTTATTTACCAACAATCACACTGCTTAGAATTTTATCAAACACAGAAAAACACATAATTTCCAGGTCTGCTAATTGGGAGTTCTGGTGTGCTCAATAATTCAGGAAGATAATTATCAGCCTCAGTTGCAGCCGGAAAAAAGGAACAACCCCAAAATAATTTCAGGATCTCCAGGTTGAAAGATAGGGTAATAGCTAAGTACCCCACGATGCCTCAGAGATGTTCCATCTTAAAATGAAAAAGTCATGCATCGTCCTAAGATGAAGGAATTTATTGTCCCATATGAGTTTTATTCCTCACAGTATAACAGGAAGTTTTTGTGAGTACAGTGGGATGTCTCGAGATTGGAACTCTACTTTCATTCCTGTTGTCTAAAGGGGAAACTTAGAGTGTTTTACTGCACGTATGACTGGATCAATAATTTACAAATCAGCATTTTTCCATTTCAAGAGAGTCAAGAAATTATCTTGTAAAGAGCAGGAAGAAGTATTGAAAAAAGTCACTCTACCAGGTTTTCGGTCTGGAACCTCTGGCAGGATAGAGTCATGTTCTTTAGGTTCTGACGGAACAGGGCTTGGTTCATGAGTAGCTGAAAGGAAGATCCAGTTCAGAATTAATCTATATGCTGACAGGAACTTAGAGGATTCAAAACATTGTGTGATAGTAAGATCTTATAAAAAAAGTTTGAAGTGAAAAGAGGAAGAATTTTTGGAGTAATGGAGGTAAAACCTGAGGAAAACGGACTTTAAAAGTAGCATGACAAAAAAAAAAAAAAAAAGGTTTAGCGGCGGGGTCTTCTAATATTAGGCAACTGTGTACAAAAGTTCTACGTGTGACCCACACAGAGGTCTTTCAAAGTTCTGTTCAGTCCAGAACCTCCTTGTGTCTAAGGAATGCCATTAATGCAGCATCCACCAACAATCACGGTGAATTTGGTGGAACACATAAAAACACATAATTACCAGGTCTCCTAACTGGAGGTTCTGTGGTGCTCAGTAGTTCAGGAAGATAATTACCAGCCTCAGTCGCAACTGAAAAAGCAAACAACCCCCCAAAAAGTTCAGGATTTTCAGTTGAAGGACAGGGTGACAGCTAAGTACCCCAAGATGCCTCAGAGGCTTTCCATCTTAAAAAGAAAATGTCATGCATGGTCCTATGATGAAGAAACGTATACTGCCATAAGAGCTTTATTCCCCAGAAAGTTATCTTCAGTACATTGGGATGTCTCAAGATGGGAAAGTCTCCTTTAATCCTGTTCTAATAAGGGGCAGTTTCAGTGTTGTGCCATATCCATGAATGGATGAATAGATTTAGAAATTATACATTTTGCCATTAGAAGAGAGTCAAGATATTATCTTGTAAAAAGCAGAAAGAAGTATTAAAAAAAGTCACTCTACCAGGTTTCCTCTCTGGTACTTTTGGCATGATAGATTCATGTTCTTTAGGTTTTGACGGAATAGGGCTTGGTTCATAACGAGCAGAAAGAAAGGTCCAGTTCAGATTTAATGTATATACTGACAGGAACATATAGAATTCAAAACACTGTGTGATAAAATACCTTATAAAAAAAAGTTTAAGGTGAAAGAGAAAGAATTTTTGGAGAGAAATCGGGTAAAACCTGAGGAAATTGGACTTAAAAAGTAGCATGAGAAAAAAAAAGTTTAGCAGCGGGGTCTTCTAATATTAGGGATCTGTGTACCAAAGTTCTACATGTGGCCCTCATAGCTGTCTTTCAAAGTTCTGTTCAGTCAGAACTTCCTTGGGTCTAAGTAATACCTTAATGTGTTATTTACCAACAATGACTCTTCATAGAATTTTATCAAACATATAAAAACACATAATTACCAGGTCTGCTGATTGGGAATTCTGGTGTGCTCAATATTTCAGGAAGATAATTATCAGCCTCAATTGCAGCTGGAAAAAAGCAACAACCCCAAAATAATTTCAGGATCTCCAGGTTGAAAGATAGGGTAACAGCTAAGTACCTCAAGATGCCTCAGAGATGTTCCATCTTAAAATGAAAAAGTCATGTATGGTCCTAAGCTGAAGAAATATATTGTCCCATATGAATTCTATTCCTCTCAGTATAACAGGAAGTTATTGTGAATACAGTGGGATGTCTCGAGATTTGGAATCTACTTTTATTCCTGTTGTCTAAATGGGACAGTTAGAGTCTTTTACCGCACGTATGATTGGATCAATAGATTTAGGAATTCTGCATTTTTCCATTTCAAGAGAGACAAGAAATTATCTTGTAAAAAGAAGAAAAAAGTGTTGAAAAAAGTCACTCTATCAGGTTTCATCTCTGTTACTTCTGGTATGATACATTCATTTTCTTTGGGTTTTGACGGAACAGGGCTTGGTTCATAAGGAGCTGAAAGGAAGGTCAGTTCAGATTTAATCGATATTCTGACAGGAAGGTACAGGATTGAAAACGTTGTGTGATAGTAGTCATATCTTACAAAACTGAGTTTGAAGTGAAAAGAGAAAGAATTTCTAGAGGGTTAATGAGGGTCAAAGCTGAAGAAAATGGAGTTCAAAAATAGGTTGAAGAAAAAAAAAAGCACAACTGTTTAGTAGCTGGGTCTTCAAATATTAGGCATCTGTGTATCAAAGTATGACATGTGACCCGTACGCAAGTCTTTCAAAGTTCTGTTCAGTCCAGAGCCTCTTTGTGTCTAAGGAACACCATTAATGCAGCTTCTACCAAGGGTTACAGTGGATACAATTTTATCAAACGTATAAAAACATATAATTACCAGGTCTTCTGACTGGGAGTTCTGGTGTGGTCACTAGTTCAGGAAGGTAATCATCAGCCTCAGTTGCAACTGGATGAAAGGAAATGACCCGAAAATAATTTCAGGGTCTCCAGGTTGAAGGAGAGGGTAACAGCTAAGTACCCTAAGATGCCTCAGAGGTGTCACATCTTAAAATGAAAATGTTGTGCATGTTCCTAAGATGAAGAAATCTATTGTCCCTTATGAGTTTTATTACTCTCAGTATAACAGGATGTTATTGTGAGTACAGCGGGATGTCTTGAGATTGCAACTCTAATTATATTCCTGTTGTCTAAATGGGACACTTAGAGTGTTTTACCGCATGTATGATTGGATCAATAGATTTAGAAATTCTGCATTTCTCCATTTCAAGAGAGTCAAGAAATTATCTTGTAAAAAGCTGAAAGAAGTATTGAAAAAAGTCACTCTACCAGGTTTCCGGTCTGGAACTTCTGGTGTGATAGGGTCGTGTTCTTTATGTTTTGATGGAACAGGGCTTGGTTCATAAGGAGCTGAAAGGAAGGTCCACTTCAGAATTAATGTATATGCTGACAGGAACGTATAGGATTCAAAACATTGTGTGATAGTAATATCTTATAAGAAATGTTTGAAGTGAAAAGAGAAAGAATTTTTGGAGGGGAATGGGGGTAAATCCTGAGGAAAATGGACTTAAAAAATAGCATGAGGAAAAAAAAATTAGCGACGGGGTCTTTTAATATTAGGCATCTGTGTACCAAAGTTCTACATATGGCCCACACGGATGTCTTTCAAAGTTCTGTTCAGTCCCGATCCTCCTTGGGTCTAAATAATGCCTTAATGCATTTTCTACCAACAATCACACTGCATAGAATTTTATCAAAGACATAAAAACACATAATTACCAGGTCTGCTAATTGGGAGTTCTGGTGTGGTCAATAGTTCAGGAATATAATTATCAGCCTCAGTTGCAACTGGAAAAAAGCAAACAACCCCAAAATAATGTCACGATCTCCAGGTTGAAGAACAGGGTAACAGGTGATTACCTCAAGGTGCGTCAGAGGCATTCTATCTTAGAATGAAAATGTCATGCATTGTCCTAAGATGATGAAATATATTGTCCCTTATGAGTTTTATTCCTCTCACTATAAGAGGAAGTTATTGTTAGTACAGAGGTATGTCTCGAGATTGGAACTCTACTTTTATTCCTGTTGTAGAAAGCGGACACTTAAAATGTTTTACTGCATGTATGATTGGATGAAGAGATTTAGAAATTCTGCATTTTTCCATTTCAAGAGAGTCAAGAAATTATCTTATAAAAAGGCAAAAAGAACTATTGAAAAAGGTCACTCTACCAGGTTTCCTCTCTGGTGCTTCTGGCATGATATAGTCGTGGTCTTTAGGTTTTGACGGAGCAGGGCTTCGTTCATAAGTAGCTGAAAGGAAGGTCCAGTTCAGAATTAATTTGACAGGAAGGTATATTCATAACTTTGTGTGATATCTGTCATATCTTATAAAATGAGTTTGAATTTGAAAGAGAAAGAATTTCCATAAGGTAATGTGGGTGAAACCTCAGGGAAATGGACTTCAAAAGCAGCATGAGAAAAAAGAAAACCTTTAGCAGTGGAGTCTTCTAATATTAGGCATTGTATATTGAAGTTCTACATTTGACCGATATGTAAGTTTGTAATAGTACGATTGAAACCAGAAACTCCTTGTGTCTCAGTAGTACGTTAATGCATCATCTACCCACAATCACTGCCCACTATCATCAAACACATAAAAACACATAATTACCAGATCTGGCAACTGGGAGTTCTGGTGTGGTCAATAGTTTAGGAAGATAATTATCAGCTTCAGTTGCAACTGGAAAAAAGCAAACAACCCGAAAAGAAGCTCAGGATCTCCTGACTGAATGACAGGGTAACAGCTAAGCACCCCAAGATGCTTCAGGGGTGTTCCATCTTAAAACGAAAATGTCATGCATGCTTTTAGATGAAGAAATATATTGTCCCATATGAGTTTAATCCTCTTACTATCACAGGAAGTTATCGTGAGTACAGTGGAATGTCTCAAGATTCGAAAGTCTAATTCTTTTGCCATTCTATAAAGGGGAAACATTCAGTGTTGTGCTGCATTCATGATTGGATCAATAGATTTAGAAATTATGCATTTTACAATTTGAACACAGTGAAGAAATTATCTTGCAAAAAGACAGAAAGAACTATTGAAAAAAGTCACTCTACCAGGTTTCCGGTCTGGTACTTCTGGCATGATAGAGTCGTGTTCTTTAGGTTTTGACGGAAGAGGCCTTGGTTCATAAGAAGCTGAAAGGAAGGTCCAGTTTAGAATTAATCTATATTCTGACAGGAAGGTACAGGATGAAAAGAGAAGGAATTTGGGGTTAAAGCTTAGGAGAATGTACTTCAAAAGTAGACTGAGGGGGAAAAAGATCCCTTAGCGGCAGGGTGTTCTATTATTAGTCATCTGTGTACTGAAGTTCTACATGTGACCCGCAATCACACTGCATTCAATGTTATCAAACACATAAAAACACATAATTACCAGGTCTGATAACTGGGAGTTCTGGTGTGGTCAATAGTTTAGGAAGATAATTATCAGCCTCAGTTGCAACTGGAAAAAAGCAAAAAAAACCCAAAATATTTTAAGGATCTCCAGACTGAAGGAGATGGTTACACCTGAGTACTTTTATTGTTTCATATAGGACTGTCAGAAGAATAGTTGATTTGTATGGTGAGGTGTCTTGATATCTGAAAATCTCCTTTTATTCTAGTTCTGTAAGACGTATATGTTTCAGTGTTGTACAGCATACATGATTGTATCAATATATTTATAAATTATGCAGTTTATAATTTGAAGAACGTCTGGATTTAGTACTCATGTTTTATAACTATAGATTGTATATTTCAAGAAGTTATCTTGTAAAGTAGCAGAAATAACTATTAGGAAAAGCCACTCTGCCAAGTTTCCTGTCTTGTTCTTCAGGCGCGGTATAGTCGAGGTGTTTAGATTTTGATGGAATGGGGCTTGGTTCATTGGAAGCTGAAAGGAAATCCAGTCCAGAATTAATTGGTATCCTCAAAGGATGGTAAATGGACTCAAAATTTAGAGTGATAATAATAATAATAATAATAATAATATATATATATATATATATATATATATATATATATATATTATCCGCACTCAGTCGGTACCGACTCTACGGTGACTGCCTGGACGAGTCCTTGCAGTTTTCAAGGCAAGGTGTTTCGGAAGTGGTTTGCCAGTGCCTCCTTCCCAGAGCAGAGCTCAGCTGGCGAGCGCAGGAGGCAGGGTTTCTGTTGCTTCGCGCCTTTTTCGGGCATGCACGGCTTCCGTGCTACTGGCAACTGCTCCCGACTCCTTTTTGCAAGGCGCCACCAGGATTTTTCCTCTCACTGGAGTAAGAGTATCCATTTATCTACTCACGTAAGTTTTCAATCTGCTGTGTTGACAGGAGCTGGGGAGGAAGGAGGAGCTCACTCTGCTGCGCAAAAGCTGGGCTCAAACCGCTGAAGTGTCGACCATTTCTGGCTGGCAACTTTCAGCGTCATTAAGCCCCTTAATAATATTTTCCAAATGATTTATAACTAAAAATATAATACATTCCTGGATAATGAAAGGTTGAAACTCTAGAGAGTTGACTTCTAAAAGAATACCCCAGGGAAAAAAGCAGTTAATGTATGTATAAGCATGTAACATATTCATTATGACTTTAAAAAAAAGATATTTGAACTCTTTAGCATGAACTACAGTATGTAGTTCAAGGATAATGATTTGCTGAGGACAATGATCATTTGATGCCTAGTATTTTTTTATTGTCTCAACATACGAACAATTTTTCTGCATTGGCCCTCAAAGGTTGAGCTTCACAGCTTACACTGACAATATAGATAATTATTTATATATACGTTTAACACATTAGCTCTGTTTTCATTTGCCTTGGAGAAAATAAATCCTATCCCTTTTAAATCAAATTTTGCTTGTTTAAATGCTGTCTTGCTTGTTTGCTTGTTTTCTATTGTTGATATGAATCAAAGAGACCTTGATTCAAATTTCAATGCAGCCCAGATACTCCTATCTTAATGGCCAACATCAACATACTCATTACTAAGATTCACATCACATAAAATTTCAGGAAAGTTTGAAAAACACATTATTACCAGGCTCAGTAAATGGGAGTTTTGGTGTGAGTAGTTTAGAGGGAAAACTATCTGCCTCAGTGGAAACTGGAAAAGAGCGAACAACAGATTAAGTATGTTATGGTTAAATAGCATGTTTATACCTAATCTCTCAAAGCTAGGTCAAGAGCTTTCTGTTTTTGAATGTTGTCATGGATATTTATTTTGTAAGATATATTGCTTAAAATGTTCATTTTGTAGTATGCTGTACAAGATCTGATTTGCAAAAATCTGAATGAGGCTGGAAGTAAGCAAAAAGTCAAGAGTTCTGTCTTTGTAGGTCACTAGTGGTCGTCCAGAATTTTATAAATTTTTTAAAAAGTCTGAATCTCATATTGGGGTCTTTGGAATAGATGGATATCCAAATCAAGCTCAAGAGAATATTTCAAAGTGTACAAAAAACAAATGCAATATTTAAAAAGTCACTCTACCAGGTTTCCTGTCTGGTATTTCTGGCATAGTATAATCAGGTTCTTTAGATTTTGATAGAACAGGGCTTGGTTCATAAGAAGGTGAAAGGAAGGTCCACTCCATAATTAATTCATACTCTGACAGGAAAACACACAGACTCAAAATATTGTATAATAGCAATAATATATTACTAAAATATTGCATAGAAGAATTCCATGGACAAACAGGGGTAAACTCTAGGGGAACTGACTTCAAAAACAGTATCAGAGAAAAAAAAAACTAGATGGTAACATGTTACTCATCATAAATTTAAAAGAACAGTTTGGTGAAAAATGAGCTAAATATTCAAGGATAATGGTGTTCATTTCTGAATCAATGAATTCAGTTATCAGTTGATCCTGGAAATTCCTCTATTTTGCCTATTTAAGAAGAAATTATTTTTCTGCCATAACATAACTTTACCACTTAACTGTGACATATATCAGCTACATGCTAAATGTTAGTTCTATTTTCATATAAAAAGGACAAATAATCTAGGCTTTCTTTAAAAATGCAAATTACTTTCTTATTTACCCAATTTTATAATTCTGCATATTATAGTTATGACTAGCTGTGCTATTGTATTATGCATGAATCAAGGAGACCTTGCTTCCAATTTTTACTCTGTCTAGATACACTCACATTACTAGCTGTTATCAATGTACTTTATACAATAAAATTACATAAGGTTTTATAAGACACTTAAGACACTTAAGGCTTAGTAACTGAGATTCTGATGTAATGGATAGTTTAGGAAAAAATTATCTACTTTGGTTAAAACTGGGGGAAAATCCGACAAATAATTGAAACATTTCATGATGGAAGATCATATTTACAACCCTCAAATTTTGCTCAGATGCCTTCTGCCTTGAAATGTTGCTGACATGTTTATTTTTTTAAAATGTATGTCTTCCAATGGAGTTGATTCCAATAAGAGGTATAAGATCTTGGCTGCCAAAATAAGTTTGACCCAAAACACTGAAATTTTAGGGTAATGTTTATGGGGTGACATGCAAAACTTTCCTTCCTACATATTTTGTTTGTTTGTTTATATGACTTAAAATAATTAAGTTATTTTCAGATATTAAATAGTACTTTCTTAGGAACATAATCTGCATCTCTTAGAAATTTCTTAGCCAATTTTGTTTGAATAATCAACTGAGTTACTTAGCTGCAACATTCTATCCTAGTTAAGACTATTGGATTCTGAAGCATTTTTCTGTATTGGGACTGTAAGTTAAATGATAGTTATTTAAGAAAATAAAACAAAATTTAACAGGTTATTCTGGAGCTATTAAATTCTGATTTACCAGATGCGGTTGCTGGTAATCTTTGAAATTATTATAAATACTGATGATCAGATGATAGTAACTATTGGAAATTAGATGTTAATTAGAAATATACGAAGCAATTATTCATAGAATAATTGTAAAGTCTTTGTCTAGTAAAATATTGAACTTTTTTCTAGTACTCTGGTTTCAATTATTCTGTTCTCAGTTTTAGTTCTGTACTGGTTTGAACACAAAGATGACCCAGTTTAGGGCAGGTTTTCCAATAGATTAAGAGTCCCAAGTGCACATTATGCCTTCCTGTGGTTTTCTTCCTATTCTACTAAGTCTACTCAGTCCAGTGAACTGTAAGTTAAGTATATGCCTAATTCTGTCAGACATAGAATCATGGTCTCTGTTACTCTTGTTTCATCCTGCTACATATTCACATTACACTTGACTGTTCCAGTTTTAGAGGTTCAGAATTTTACAAATTATATACAGTTCAATAGAATGCAACAGTTTAGTTTCATATTTGATAAACATTTTTAGAATCTCTCTTTTAACACCATAATATAAGGAATATATGATAGTAGACTAGTATTCCAGTATTTAAAGGAGTAATAAAATTTTAATTATAAATAAATGGCATGAATAAAACACATGACTAAATAATATGGATGGATGCATATAATTATGAGAAGAAATTAATAGAAGAACTAGGAATTGTTGAAGTAAAAGATATTTTACCCATTGTTGCCACTGGATGTCCATCAGTGGCAGATATCTTAGTTGTGGCAGGAAGTGGAACCGATTTGCTGGTAACTGCTGGAGTAGAAAAGATATCATATTGAGACAGATGAAAGAAATCTAAGAGTTCAGGATTTTCAATCTGGTATTCTGCATGGAATATTTTCATAGCATATCATTTGTGAAAGATAACTAAAATATAATTAGCTAATTAGTAGTATGCTGTGCTTCTGGATTTCAGGTAAGTTCAAAAGTTTGTTCAAGTATAATACTGACTCAGTGTATTGACAAGACAGTATATTAGCATATTTCATTTATTGGTTGAATGCATTTAATGTCTCAATCCACTGAAATTCTAGATGGTGCACAGGTATAATATTATGATATGATATGATCTAATATATACAATTTTCAACAACCATGACTCCACAATTATCAATCCCCAAAGGCCTTCCAAAAAAGCCTAAATTCTACAAGTGTCTTGAATTCTACAAGTGTCTTGAAGGTCATTGTAGTGGGAGCCACTCTTGCCTTAGTTGTTCTAAAGAAGGGGAGCCCACAAAAAGAACTGCTGTCATGCCTGCTTCTGTTATACCTGGAGATGGGAGGAGACCTTTAGTAGCTGCTCTCTTGTTGTCCAGATTAGACTGGCAGAATCTACTTGGGGAAGATGGTCTCTTACACTGTATACATAGGCCCTGAGTCATATCAGGCTTTATAGAAGCATCCAGAACTTTGAATTGCACTTGGAAACACATCAGTAACTGATGCAGCTCCTACAGAAGTGGAATTATATGATGGTACTGAGCCTGTCTAGTAAGCATGCAAGCTATTGCATTTTGGAACAGCTGCAATTTGTGGGTGGTCTTAATGAAGAGCATCGTGTAGAGCGAATTACAGCAATCTAACTGCAATATGATAAGGGCATGAAAGACTGTCCTCAGCACATCTTCCAGGTAAGGCCACAATTGGCACACCAGCTGAATCTGGGTAAATGTCCTCCTGGCCATAATTTCCACCTGCTCTTTGAACAGGACCACTGAGTCTAGAAGGAGCCTGAAGTAGAGGATTTGCTTTCTCTGGAGTATACAACCCCTTTGAGAGTTAAAATTGGTAATAACCTGGAATTCAGGCTTCTGAATTGACAGCCACCTTTTCTTACTTTGGTGAGATAGGACCCAATTTTCTATCAGTGTTGGTTCCAGGGCTGACCTATTGAGGAATGGGCATATCAGAGCCTCTTTCAAAGCTGCAGGGATCTCTCTTTCCCTCCCTTGAGTATCACCTGCATCCAATTCCCCATCTCCTCCCTGGTCACTTTATCCAATCTATATGTGACAGAGCTAACATTACAGAGAACCCTGTTAACTTCCCTTTAAATTTAATTAATTAGATTAAAATTTAATCTTAAATGTTGTTATCATTAAATAATTTATTACAATGTATGTTTGCTGAGAAATTTGGAAAAATGAGCTACAAATCTTTAAAAAAATAAAATAACAGGGCTTACTCTCTAGATTATTGAGGTCCACGCATAACTGCTGATTTTTCCTTGATTAGTTAGTATGTTAGATTCTATATCTTCCCTTTCTTCCAGGAGCTCAGGAAAGCTTACAAGAATATCTGTCTTCATTTTATCCCCACAAAAACAGCCTTATGATATAGGTTAGTCTCAGAAGGAAGATGCCTAGACTAGGTGACTGAATTATAAAGCAAGCAAGGATACAAAGGATTCTTTTATAAATGGAATAATAGAGCATATTCTTGAAAATCTAATAAAACAGCATTAGAAAAATGATCTTGTATCAGGGTAAAACTTTAAAACAGCCTAGGCTGAAGCTGCAAGGACTAAATTTTTTTCCCCCAAACATTTTTAAAAAGAGAGAGAAGGAAAGAGAAACTCTGTAGGATGCCAAAAAATGAACCTTGAGATTAGTTAAGTAGACATGCTTAAATAAAATAATTACATAATTACAAAGGAATTGTGCCACCAGCACACTGCCCAACTGTTTTTGATTTACTTAAGCTAATGTACCAAATTAAGCATGCCAGATAGCTGCCTTTTTAAGATATCATGTTCTGGGAATAGATCAAGTATCACAAATTCTATTTTTCTCCTCACAAGCAAAAATAGACCAATGACACATCTTTAGAAGAAATCTGTCCCCTTATTTATATGTTCAGGTTTCCCTCTTGATCTCACAAATTCTATATCTTTTCCAACTCAAAAAAAATAAAATAAAATAAATGAAGGGAATAAACAATATTATTAAAAAGTAAGTTTATAGAGCAAAAGTCACATCAGTTGCTTCTCATTTACCTGGATGATCTTTATATAAGGATACTTAAGACATTATGCTGTATAGAGCATAATTTTATCAAGCACTGTATGCATGTGTATATGTAATTCCTCATTCTCTGTCCTGCTTATTGGATATCTGTTGCAAGTTTTCTTATAAATCCTATAAGATTTCACTGCACCAATTATCAGGAGAGAAGTAGAGCCTGTATCCAACCTTGCTTTTTATTTTCTTGTGAAAGTGTAAGTTAATTGTGCTAAAGTTCTATGTGCTCTCCCTCAATAAAATGGTGTATATATGGGTTCCTAGGGTGCTGGACCCAAGAATCAACAACTCCCTTACACATACAAACAATTTCAGTTTAGTTTCAGATTTATCTTCCCATATATTGTGGAGTCCTTGGGGTTCTCTGAGCTTGGTTGTTTTCTTGCAAATGTTTTGTTAACCGGCTAGGTAACACCTTCAGTGCTCTAAAATGCACTGAGGATGTTACCTAGCCAGGTAAAAAAATGTTTGCAAGAAAACAACCAAGCTCAGAGAACCCCAAGGGCTCCAAGTTCAACCCTGAGCTACATATATTCCCTTCTATTGGTATCACATATATTGTCCTAATGAAAGCAGGGTGCAGATGGCTTCCCCTTTTTTATCTGTATAGGTAATCCTGTCGCAAATTCAAACACTGGAAATTGTATGTTGCTTGTGCTATTTCAAGTAGGAAATTACTTAATTCACATTGGAAAGATAATATCCATCTTCAGCTAGAGAGATAATGACCCTCTCTAGTTAAGGTTCCTGGAGGAAGATATTAGAGACACTGAATTCAAGAAATTTGATAAGGGTGTGTCTAAACCTTCTAGACTGAAATAGTGGTTTTTGGTATTTAGTTTCCAGGAACTTATTAAGGCTGAACAATTTACTTATGATTTAACATATTTTGAATATACAGATATTAATACTTATAATACCAAAAATCTTTGCACTGAATGAAAATAGCTTTGATAATTCCACCAGAAATGTTATTTTTTTTATTATGTTTATGAGTATTTTTAAATGCTTTCAGAATTTTATCCTAATGATCATGTACTGCTATTTGTGATCAAGTGTTTAAGCAAATATTGCTGATATTCTTGTCCAATTATATTAATTCAGTTCTGTGTTTCATTTCATAAAATGATAGACATATAAGATGTTATATGATGATGAAATCTTACTGAAATTCTAGATGTCAAAAGAATACTGATTAGTATATTTTATTTCATGTTGTGAAGTTATATAATAAAAACATTGTGACATGTTCTGTTATTATGAAATATTTGTCCAAAACAATAAGAGGGAAAACTTGATCCACACTGTGGAACAAAATAGTTATAGGAAAGTACATAGCAATTACCCAGTGCAATCTTTGGCTCTTCCAGATGGGGAGGAAGTTGGGGCTTGGAAGCAGGGATTTTTTTTTTCCTGGGAGCTGAAGGATAAAAAGGAAAAATGACAATTAAAAAAAAAAGCACTGTGCACTCAGAACTGCTTCTTTACAAGCATTTTTAAACTGGATGAGAATCCTTCTGTAACAGAATTTTGTGCACATCTAAATCCAAAATTGCATAAAATCATCCCAGGTGATTAATAAATAAGAATTTATATGTTGGGTTGTATTTGTATTTTAAGATTTGACTTCCCTCTTTTTCCACAAGGCAGATTCTAAACAACTGTTGCAATTTCTGTAAGATTCTAAAATGTCCAAAAAGACACGAGATTGCTGTTTGAAAAAAGTAAGTAGTGCAATGCAATCTTATCAAATTGTTTAGAAACAAGTTTCTGTGATTGAAAGAGCTTTACTTTTCAGGTATGTGTGTATAGCATTTGGCTCACTGGTCTAGCCTTAAATGATTATTTTGAACCTGATTAATACCTGAAAGTATATATCTATTCTGATATTTTTAATTGAAAGAAAAAAGCCAGGCTAATGTAGTTGTATTTAATTATTTGTGGTGCTTCTTGGTTTTTAAAGTGATTCATTTATTTCTTTTAATATGTTGCTGTGTTTTATAGCAGCTCTTTGTTTGGTACAAGTAAAATATTTCTTTAAATAATAATTGATACATTTTTGCTTTAAATTATAACCATCTAATAATTTACTTTCACAAGCATACAATTACCTCAAATAATTATCTTTTTCTCAGATATATTACTGTCTTTGTATACATACACAGAGTATACATAATTAGAGCAATTGAAACAATAATTTTCTCAAATAACCTTATTTTCATTGCTTTCCAATTTAATGCTATAATATGAATAATTTATCATTCTGCTATTATTAAAAAGTAGTAAAGGGTTATGTCAAATTGGATGGGGTTCTATTAAAAGGGGCATGGCCTATTCCACACTTTTTTACACAGTAAAATAGGGTCCAGTTTGCTGTTACACATTTTCTACTTAGCATGTACCCCCCCAAAATAAGGAGCACAGTCAATTTTGTCAGTACCAATAATCTGTTTTAACATATGGATCTGACTGCAAACCATGATTTCCTTCTTCCTTCATGGTAATGAAGGAAAGGGGAAAGCATTTATTTTCTGTCCCCTAAATTCCAAACACTTACTAAGAGCTAAAGAACCAACCAGATATCCATTTTTATTCTTGAGGCCAGTTCACATCCAGAATCATAGGTCTTGGGTGGAGTCTATTATATATATATCCAATCTAGCAGATAATACATATATAAAAAGATGTTTCTATAAACTTTGCCTTTACCAAAGTTCAAATAGAAAGGGTAGAATTGCTAGGGCTGAATCAATGGAAGTTTCAATTTTATTAGTGAACTATGAATAGCTCCTATGAGAGAAAAGGAACTGAAAAAAAGGACAAAAAAACCCCCACCTTACCTGTTTTATTTCTCTCAGCTAGCATACTCTCATCACCCAATACTTGTTAAGATTCAAGAAAACATTTCCCTATTCTCTCTCTAAATTTGGTTTGTAACATTCTCTCATAGCCTAATTTGTTTGGCTAAATGGTAGCCAATTCAACCAAAGATAAAAAGTATTGACATCATTCTGAAAAAAGAGTAGTAGAATAGCTGGATCACGCTCCTGGCTAGAGAACATGGCAGTTTAAAACATCTGATTAATGAGAAGCAAATAGAAGTAACACATGCAAATAATGGTAAACAGGGAGGGATTTTAGCAAGTATAACTATAATTCAAATTAAACATATGACAACATCAAATCTGATACACAGCATGGTTTCCATTTAGGCCTCATCACTTGAATGCTAATGTAAAAACCAGGCAAAGAAACAGCCCAGCCAACAAGAAGAAGACAACAGATGATATACCGTGGCCAGACGAAGGGAGCACCCACCACAGTTATAAAAATCGACCACCTATAGAATATTGAAAGCATATGCAATGTATTTAATTATTAAAACTGTTCTCCTGTAATTTTATGTAAATGTAATTATTCTTTACCCATTGTGGTTCTTGGCAATTCTGAGGTTTTAAAAATGCTAGATGTAGTGGTTTTCTGCTGTGATTCTTTTTCTGCTAATAATAAAAAAAAATGAAATAGCAATACATCATTTGGGAATTAGATACTTTTACATAAAATATTATTCTAATATTTTTACTAGAAGCTAATCTTTGTTGTTGCAATGACTACTTAGCATCTACTATAAAAGCAACTTATCTTTTGAAGCTGAGACCTTCACTTTCCATAAGAGCAGTCTCAGTTCCTAGAGAGAACCATTTATTGCACTGGCCTAGGTTAATCCCTTGAAAGACAACAATGAACTAAATATATGGAGGAGAGACAGATAATAGATTATGCCATTAATGAAGATAATTCTGCTTTCCAAAAAGGCAACTGTTTTAATCTGGATGTCTACTTTTAATATTTCAAAAATGTAGTATGAATTGACCAGCTTAAGATTTGTATAGTCCTAGGACTGCAGTATGAGCCAGAGCTCCAGGCACAGAACTGCTGTTGTTGAGCTAGCTGAGAGCCAAAGCAACGTTGCCTGTTTTCCATGTTGCAAATCACTTGGAAAAGACAAGGCTACAAGGCTACATGACTCTGTATGGTTCACATAAAATGTCAGATACTCATAAAACAGATGCTACAAAGAGTTTAAAGATGAAGGGAAAAATCCCAAAACCCCAAATCACCTTCAGGAGAAAGATGAGACTTAACTATCTTCACCATGTGGAATTACAAAAAGGAAGGTCTTTTTCTAACAGTACAAAATTACTCCACATGCAAGCTAGATATAACAACCACCAGAAGCGACAAGAGATTGAGATATATGTTTTCTAGTGGTTAAAATGCTTTGGTCATTATGTCTGAGAATATGGACAGGCACTACTGTGACACTTGTGATAACTGGAGGATATAAGCTGTAAGACCTTTGAAAAGTCTTCTCCCTAGAATTGGCCTCAGAGCCCAAGATCTGGTAGGAGTCCCCTTTCAATAAAAAGGATTGAAAATAAAATTGCCAAAATAACGATGCCCTATGGTGAGTGTTATAATACTGATCAATGTGCCTTGAAAAGATACTGGAAAAGATATTGGGCAGCTCCCTTGCAAGAAAAGACTATAGTATTGGGCCTTTTTAATTTAAAAAAGAAGGTGGGGAAATGGTATATAATATCCTTTTTTCAATTGCACGCTTGATAGAGGAAAGAGTTTATGCTTCTCTTACAATGTGTCACCCACCATACTGAGAGATGGAAAGAAATGCTTAAATTTATGAAATTTTCTGTCAAAGTGATGGTGATCAGTAAAAATTATTCTAGAAGTAGATAAATGTCTAGAATAAATGCATGGAAGAGAAGTCTATAAATGTCTACTGGTCTTGATATTTCAGTGTAATAAAACATGTCCTTTGTTTGCATTGGGAGCAATAACAGAAGAAGGATGTTGCCCTCATGATCTGCTTGTCAATTTCCCAGATGCATTTGCTCACCATGCATCCATTCACCATCTGCAACACTGTCTGCTGGATGAGATAGACCTTTCGTCTGATCCAGCATAGTTCTTCCTGTGTTATTAATGTGCTACTTTTAAGCAACCAAATTATTTTCTCATTTCTTAAATCTGGATACTATGTAAAACTGCAGTTTGCTCCAAACCATGCACAGAAACTTAAAACATTCTCTCTTCATTCATGAAGTAGAAATAAAGGCTCACTACACAACTCCATGGCATGCCATCTAAGCTCTTTATCTGAATGTGTTCAATGGTGAACATCAGTGTTACAATGAATGTCTATAAAGTATTTCAGTGTCTAGATAGCAATGAGAAGAGAAATTTCATGTGATTTAAATCTAATTAAAAGAAATATTCTGACTTTTCATGTAGATAAAGAACACATTTTACAGGAAATACTTTTATTCCTTTTGCTATGGCCTTTTAAAAAGTTGAAATACTTTTTCTAAAATCAGGAGATAGAACTGTATTTTGACTGATATGTTAAATCAGCACTAATGTATTTTACTTGTTTTCCTACAAATATTCATTATGAAGTGATGAAAGGGCAGATCTTTTCACTTTTCATAATTCAGATCAATGGATACATTCACTTTATAACAAATACATTTTCAAATAATTAATGCTATATCTGAAAGCTGATTAATACATTTGAATGTTCATTTTGTGGGCATCCAGGTTTTTATTGTGCAATCACCTTGTTCCATTCATGGAATTTTTAGGAAGATCCTCTAATGGTTTTCTATTTGTAGCCCTTTTTCTTTTCATTTTCTCCATCTTTTTTCCTACCACAAAATAGCTTCTGAGGCCTTTTTCACAAGGCCTTTTTACTGATGTGATAGGAGCCTACTCTTTCTGAAAACATAATTGTTTTATTATTTGCCATTGTGAAAAAGGAGGGGTTTGTTACAGATTTCACAGGAAAAATATAGTTGAAAACTCCTTAATCTCACAATACATGGACAGCCATAACTTAACCATAGCTTCATCTGGGAAACTGTAAGCATCCTAGACCAAGCTAAATCCAAAAATGCTAGGGAATTCCTGGAAGCTAGGCATTCAGACACGTCAGCCATCAATAGTGATAAACCACATTTACACACCATTCAAAAGAGACAATAAAAAAGCTAAGAAGGAAACAAAAAGACCAGAGCACATCCTTTCCAGCAGTCAACACCCAGGTAAGCAAGGATTAACATCAGAAAAACAGTCAAGCAGAAAGTAATATCCTATTCAAGGAACTACCAAAGAGAACCCCCGGCCGCCCCACCGGCAGGGCAAGCTACTGTATATAAACAGGGAACAAACTAACACTGATGATATTACCTAGTTGGGTAATGAAATGTCTGCAAGCAAGCAAGCTCAGAGAGCACCAAGGACTCCACAGTTCAATCCTGAGCTACATAAATTCTCTTCTATTGAAAAATATAGTTGGAACTTCTGTAAACTATACAACCTGTCAATAGATTTTTGTTACCTGGAGGTACTTTTAATTTTTCAATAATCCTAGATGTTTTAGGTATGTTTTGCTTCACAGATGGTAGACTAGAGACTTGGAAAAAATAAAATAATTCAAACACTGCACAGAAAAAGTTATATTTCATTGCATGATATCATTCCAAGAAATGAAATATTTCTTATTTATTCTATTTATATATTTACTTTTAATATCTGAAATGAAACTAAAAGCATCATGTGCAGAAAAATATAACTATATCTGCACATACATATAATATGATATCTCTAGTTTCGTATGTATATATATGTCAGGTTCGGTCAGCACGAGGCTTCAGGGAAGCACGGGGCTGCAGGGAAGCTCGCAACCAGACCACGCGGAATCCACCGGCGGTAGCTAGCGGGGAAAAGAGGAACCGAAAGCGCCGCTAATTAACGAGCCACCTGCGGCCAGCTAAACAGGAAAACCACAGCGGAAGCTTTTAACTATGAACTGATAACGGCGCGAGCATGCAAGGAACGGGGCCGCAGGGCAGCGAAACAAGATCGCAACGCAGCACAGAACCCGCGGGTCTGCACGTAGCAGGGAGGGACCAACCCAGCCGGAGGGGGACTGGCAATCAAGGACAATGGACTCTGACCAACCCTGCCATCATGAACGATCAAGGGGGACATTGGGGGGCCCAATAGTCCACAGCTGCAACGTGATCACGAGGCGGGAAAAAGCGCGGGAAGGGGGGAATATAACAAGTGATGCAATTGTACCAAGCCAGTCCTGGCTTTGCTTGTGACTACTACGTTACGCATGAGTAAACCTTCTTTGTGAACCACACGTGTCACGAGAGTTTCTCTGTCGAACGGGGCAAATCTTACAATATATACATAAGACAGAAGTTTTATAATTCACCAAAGAGTCAGCATATAAAAAATATTTGCATAATTTCTCAGGTGCCAAACTGACATTTATGCTTTTCCTTTTCAACATAAGCACAAAGAGAAAGAGGGGTAAACCCGCATGCCTTCTCCAGGTGGTTGTATAAGATGCAAAAATGCCACATAGCTTGGAATTCCTTTTCACGTGTAAGTTTAAATCAATATAAAATAAGTGGTTCCCAAAATCCTGAAAATAAAAATTATTAGAAATGAGTGTATTAATTATGAAAAGGTTACATATGATGACTTTCTGGTCATATTCAAGTTCAATGAAACAAAAATGTAAATTTATGTTATGGTGATTCATAAATAAATGGTATCTGTATACATAAATGTATGCTTAAAGATGTTTAATTACCAGTTTTCTCATGCCATCCTTCTGCAGTGGCAGAAGGCTTCCATTTCAATGTAGTAAATGGTGTTTCAGATGGGGCTGAAAAGAACATCAATTTTATATTAAAAATTGTTCAAGATTAATTTATAAACATCTCATATAAAAAACCGCACATGCAAGGATCTTGCAATGATGAAGAAATTCAATATGAAATGGACCAGCAAGCTGATTAAAATGATGGAGAAGTAATGCAAGTTATACAGTATAGAATTTAAGATGTTAATGTTTCCAATACAAGTGGTAACTACTCACAAAGACCGTTCTAGATAAAAATGATGGATAATAAAAAAAGAAATCCATACATACCTAAAATTTAAAATACAATTATGAACCATAATTTTCAATGCCTCTTTAGAGGCTTTGAAAAAGACAGAAATAGAGAAAGATTAGTACTGAGAGAATGGCTATTGTATTCTGGAAGAAATTAATTCACATGGAATGAAAATGTTTCTAATGAAATAGAAAATTCAGAATAACCATTTCCAGTGAAAAATAACTTTACCCAGTGTTGCCCTTGGCCAGTCAAGAGTTTTAGATGTTTTGGATGGGAGAACTTCCAAAGTGGGTTCATTTGTTACTGCTAGAAAAAAAAAATTGAATGTATAGGAGACAGTGAGAAAAAAGCAATCTTAAAAAAAGGTTTTGCCTGTGGAAAATTATTTTCGGTAATTGAAGATGAAGCATTTCCATGTTTAGTGTTCATTGCTTTTAATTCACCAGTTTATTAGTTGTTATCAATGAAGCATTCAGTTTAAATTTCACACTAGTAAGAATTTTGTTTATGAAAATGTAGTTGAATTTGAACAAATACTGGTCTACTTAGTGCCTTTCTGCATGAGGTGTAACAGCTTTTATCAGAATCAGTACCACACATTGGATTTTAGAGATTTCTAACCATTCTATTCAGTCATAGGGTTGGAAGAAATTTTAAAGGTCATTTACTCCAAGCTTAGTGCAGAATCTACTACAGGATCTCTGACAGGAGGTCATCCAATTTCCTTTGAAGATCTCTGGTAAAGGAGGACTCACCACTTCATGTGGCAGCCTATTCTACATGATATAAAGTTATGTCTTTCAAATAAAGTGGCACAGAATTACAAGATTGTAATAAAAAATAAATTGTACTGCAAATGTGGCTAGTATTGAGAACAATTGTACTTCGGAATCCCATGGATTTAAGTGTAAGACAATAACTGTATTTTGCCTTACAATGAACATTTGCTCAGAGAAATATCAGCCTAAAATAGATATTAAGGAGAGAAAGATGTTTATTTATGTGAGATAGTTTTTAGTCTAATCAATCAGTATCTTTTGATATATAACAAAGGGTATGGGTGGAATAAATTGGGATAGCTATGTTTTGATTGGAGATTTAATCACTTTGTTTCAAATAGATTCAATCTTCAGAAGGTCTTACCTTAAAATTAAAACTAAATGAAAGAGATAAGCCTTAAGCTCCTAACTGAAGAATAATTCCACCGTTTCAATGAAACAAATTTGAAACTATAGTTCAATGGATGATAGTGGTATACCTGGTATGGAATCTGATATGGCAAATCTCATCTGACATTTGGGGGCTTGAAAAAACATGCTGTCTTTTGCTGAAAACTAAAAAAAAAAAAAATTGATAGTAACACAATTATAAGTGTTTAAAATTTTTTGGCAATATTTTTTCCTGAATGCAAATAAATAAGATTCCTAAAAATGTTTAAATTTTTGATTAAATGGGTTTTCAGTTATCCATCAATTAATAAATCAAACTGAAATACATGTATGAGTTACAAAAACTCAGTGACAATATTTTTGAAGATCCAAAAAGGACAACTTCCTTTTGAAAAATAAGAGTAACCTCCCTCATTTATAGAAAGGGATATTTGGGAATTTTCTTATTCTCCCAACTTTTAAAACTGATAAATTACTATCTATTTGATAATATTAGTGTTTAAAATGCATATTCTGGAGATCTTCTGAAACAGAACAGTTTGGTCAGTTGAAAAAGATTAGGGAGAGTTTTTGGCTTACCAAATCCTTCTAACCTAACTGCCACTTAAAGGTTTCAGGAAAGAGGCAAGAAATTGTACCATTCAGTTAACAAAGGCCTTCTCATCAGCAGAGTGAAATTATTTGGATTCCACCCACAGATGTGTCTTTCACCAAAGCAATGTGATACTAAATTGCTTTTTATTATTAGTTCCTTATCTACTTGTAAAATAGAGAAAAACAAAGTAAAAATAGGAGTCATCAGATGTAGAACAGCAAATCTCTGTACTCATACCTAAAGAATAAAACCAACTCTGTTTAGCTACTATGACTAAACTTAAATGAATTACTCAGTAGCACATTTTTAGTGGTGAAAAGAGATGAGCAAGTTTCTCCCAAGTATCCAATATGTAGGCAGCTTACTTTACATATTATCTCTAATGTTAAAATTGAGGTGTGTACTATTAAGCCACCATGTAAATATAGGCTGGAATCCAGTGAATATGTTCTAAGTGTTTGAGATGCTAGTGAAACTTTTGATTTATACTGAATCACAGACTCACTTTCAAAGTCAGATTGCTAGCAGGAACTGCTGTTCAAGAAGTTTCTTTGGGAATCAGTTATGGTTTTACTTTGACTTCTAACCCAGCCTATATTGCGAGGTAAAATTATATGATCTCTGAAGGTGCAGGGAAATGCTGCTTGCTACGTTAATCCTCTGTACTGGGTACAGTATGGCACTTCTAAGCCTCAGGGAATTACCTCTGCCTGGAAAAGGACAGGATACCAATATTTCAAATCAATGCTTTTTAAACGATTAAGGAAAATAATGTATAATTATTGAAGTAACTCTTCATTTTTGGGAAAAAAATAATGCTTTTTATTTTCTACAGCCTTCTGTTTATTGTAGTTGGTGCAACTACACCAACTGAGTTGGTTTCACTCAGTGAAAGTCACTGCAAAAAGCTTTTATTGTGCCTAAATCCCTTATTATTTTCTATTATTAATCTGATTTTTTCCCCCTAAACCTTAAACTATATTGACCAAATTTCAGTAACATGGTCAAATTCTTAATTATTAATACAATCCAAAGCCACGTATATATTTTTACATGCTTTCCAGCTGCGTTTTCCATTTAACATAGATGTTTTTATGCTTAGGTGGTGGCCTTATTGCAATCAACACTTAAGGTAGAAGTAACAGATACAAAACGTGGGTTATAAAATCATACAAAGAAAACAATTAAGTATAACAAAATGTCCTTTGTATCTCAAAGTTCAATTTGAGGACAATGTGGGAAGTAATGTATTAATGGAATGCATAACTAATGTTTAGAACCAGAGGGAAAAACACTCTATAAATAGGTTTCAGTGCTTGAAGTTAATGGAAAAATGGGGAGGGGGAGTGTTTATTATCTAAAGACAAGTAAAAATTTAAATGGCAGGCAATTCCTACCTTGATAATAGATTATATTTCTTAACAAAATTCTGCGTTTAAGGGGCCTTCACTGCTGTATTTCTGTACACTGGTTTCTATTAAACCCCAGACATACAACGGAACAGTAAGTAAGTGCTAATCCTCAACAGATACAGATATATTTTCTGCAGTGTTTTAATTTTACAGATGTTATGTAACATCTGTGAAGGATTTTCAAAGAGTTTTTCTTTTTACCTCATATGTGTCAATTCTCATTTAGGATTACCTTTGGTAAATGTATTTATTTATTTTATTAATCATAAAGTGACGATTTTATAAACTGTATAAGTGACTCTAGGCGGCTTATAAATAAAAAAGTGATAAAAAACAAAAATATACAAAGTTAAAAGACAGAGAGAGTTTCCTCAAGTCACCAACCACCCCCAGTGCTGCAAACCCCCATTGGATCCCCAAGCTAGTTGGCAGAGCCAGGTCTTAACGCTCTCCTGGAAGGGCAGAAGAGTGGGGGCCAATCTCACCTCAGGGGGCAAGATATTCCATAGGGTGGGGGAGGTGGCCAAAAGGTTCTGTTCCTAGACCTTGCTAATTGAAATACTTTAGCCGATGGGGTCCATAATGTGCCCTTCCTGCCAGACCAGGTGGGATGGGCTGATGTAACCAGGATGAGATGGTTCCTCAGGCACCCCACAAGTAGGGGCTGCAGGCTGGACTTCTCACTTCCTATCAACACCAGTTGAGACTGGCCTTGGAGAAAGGAGATGAACCAACACAAAACTGTGCCTCCCACCCCTAACTCCTGCAGCCAAATTATTAGATGCAATTTAACTTTTATTTTATCTCAAATAATTTGAAGAAAAGATTTTACTTTACAGTGCCTTCTTGGTGCAGTTTCACTTAGGTTCCTGAAAATATTGTTTGCCTATAACTTCAGTGTGCCACAACAGCCAAAGGAGACAGTTTAGTTTTGGACTTCTTCTACAGAAGTTTAGTGTCAGGATCACCATAAGTGATAGTAGTGCTCTATGCTGCACTTATCAGAAAGCAGCTGGAATACTATGTCCAGTTCTCATTGCCACAATACAAAGAGGGCACTGAGGAACTGGAAAGAATACAGAGAACAGAAACAAAGATGGTTAGGGGCTTGGTGGCCAAATCCTACAAAGAATGGTTAAAGGAACTTGATATGTTCAGCCTGCAGAAAAAAAGGCTAAGAGGAGACATAATAGCAGTCTTCCAGTACATGAAGCGATGCCGCAGGGCAGAAGGTGTGGACTTATTCTCCATAGCATCCAAGGGTAAGACAAGAACCAACTGGTGGAAGCTTAACAGATCCAAACTTGAAATAAGGAGGAGTTTTCTGAGTATGAGCCATTAAGCCTGCCTCTTGAAGTTGTGGATGTTCCATCAGTGGACATTTTCAAGAAAAGATTGAACAGCCATTTGTCTGGGATGGTCTGAGGATTCCTACATTGGTCAGAAGGTTAGACTAGCAGACCTCCATAGTCTCTTCCCACTCTAGGATTCTGGCTTCAAATAATTCCAGGCACAGATACAAAATAACAAAGTCTATTAAAACACAGCACACATGCACACACTTAAATACCATTCCTCTGGTAGGTGGCAAAGGAAAGAAAATATATATTCAGCTCCCTTGTAAAATCACTATAACAGCAGCTGGTAAGAAGAGTTATTAAACAGCAGTGTGGCATAATAAAATAACAAGAAATTTAATCTCCAGATGGCCAGATTAAACAAAATGCTTCTATTCCCTCCTGTGCCAACTTTCCATAAGGCACACAGTTCACCTACTACCTTCAGCCAACTTTCTCATCTACCATCTATACTTTACCTTACAAACACACCCTTTTGCCACCTATCTTTGCTTAAAATTTCCCTAGCAACAATTTCTGGAAACCTACCTCCTCCCCGCCCCAACAGATACTAACCCTGGTGAGAATGTTCATACTTCAGTACAGAATGTAAAGAAAATTTAGAGCTTGCTTGATGCATTTCCAGTATGTTCCTATCACATTCCCTAAGCATTACTCAGAGCTGTAACATGGACTAAATTACCACAAAAACATTGCCTATTCCATCTTCCAACTTCTCTGTTACACCTAAAATGATTGCCGCAGCTTAATATTCTTTATATTCTTTCTCAGCATTACATTCCATGAAAATTCTTGAACTATTTCTTAATCTTGTGACTGTGCTGACCCTTTTGTTAAATACTTTGAGTTTTCAACTGTTCTCTGGATTTTATGCTGTTATTATGTAATCTATACAACTTTTGCTTTAATGCCAACATACATATGGATTATAAGAGTCTTCCACATCTGATCAAGCTTCATCATTTTTATTATCTATTCATCTATTTTTAAAGCTTTCACCTGCTTTATAGTACAACGTACCTGTCATTGAGTTAAAATTACCAAGCTTGGGCTAATTGTGTGAAATTAATAATTTTTAATAGTACGGATACTGAAAAACAAATGAAAAATATCAAAAGTAAATGAAATGAAATGAAATGAAATGTTCAGGGTTGGGAGGAAGTTGTAATTTTTTCCCCACCAAATCATAATAGCGGAAATACTTTTTCCCTATGTTTTTAAACCATACAAAGCATTACAGTCACACAATTCTGTATTCCCTGTGTGTACTGGAGCACATGAATGAATAGGAAATGTCATGATGTGTTCCATAAGAAAGCAAGGGAAACTTCAGAGCACATTTTGACAAGAGATTATGAGATTTGAAAAATTCACCCCAGACCTGAATTTTATAATATAAAGCTAAAATAAACATTTCAGTGTGGGCTTCACTAATTTTAAAGAACTGGTTTCAGGTTTCTAAATGTTTAACTGCAAAACTGGTTATTTTAATGTAGTCACAATCCAGTGTGGAAAGTTTTTCTGTCTTATTTTATTAGACAGAATGTAATAATGCTATTTAATGAAATAAAAATATAATAATAATATAACCTTTTATTTTAATAATAACATAAAACACATATTCTGTGTGCTTCCTTCCCACATAAAAAAAGGAATTCATCTTTTCTTCTATCATGTTGAAGTATTAGGAATAAAACTTAATATTATCAATTTCATTCATGAAAATATGTACAAGTTGTTCTCATTACTAAAATATGCAGTAATAGAAAACCATATAGTCATATCTAGTCATAAGACAGAGTCAGACAACTATATCATTGTTGGCTCACAAGTAGCCATGGGCATGTCCTTCCAACAAATAATGTTTGTTGGAGTGGTTGGACTCAAACAAATAATGTTTGTTTCAAGTGGTTGGACTTGAAAGCAAAATAATAATAATAACAACGACAACGACAACGACAACGACAACGATAATGATGATAATGATAATAATGATAATAATGATAATAAAAAAAAAGCAGGAAAGTTGAAGAAAGTGATTGAGGGGCTAATTCTGGCTGCACAAGACCAAGCTTTAAGAACAAATGCATATAAAGCCAGAATTAAGAAGACAGCAACAGACAGCAAATGCTGTCTCTGCAAAGAAGCTGAAGAAACGATGTACCACCTAGTTAGCTGCTGCAAGAAAATTGGACAGACTGACTACAAACAATAATACGACAAAGTAGCAACAATGGTGCATTGGAATATCTGCAAGAAATACCATTTGCCTGCAAGCAAGAACTGGTGGGACCACAAAACAGACAAAGTAACAGAAAATGAAGAAGCTAAAGTGCTCTGGGACTTTAGAATTCAGGCAAACAAGAACCTGCCACACAACACCCCAGACTTAACAATTGTTGACAAGAAAGACAAAAAAGTCTGGATAGTGGACATTGCAATACCTAGAGACAGCAGAACAGGAGAGAAAGAACTGAAGAAAATCACAAAATATACAGACGTGCAAATAGAAGTAGAATGATTGTGGCAAAAGAAAGCAAAGATAGTACCAATAGTCATATCTGCCTTGCGTGCAATTCCAAAACATTTGGAGCACCACTTGAACACCATTGGCATTGACAAAACCCTGTCAGTTAATTACAAAAGGCAGCTTTACTTGGGGCAGCTTACATCCTGCGACGATACCTTTAACACCATCAAACCACAACATCTGCCTATCCCAGTCCTTGAGAAGGACTCGATAGGTGGATAAAAATGCCAAATCCAGTCTAAACATCTGGCTAACTGTGTGACCAACCACAATAATAAAAATAATGATAATAATACACGCTCTATAATATTATATTTTATTTAGAGGAAAAAGTGTGAAAAATAGGGGAATCTTTAAAAAAAGTTACATGAAATAAGAATTAATTTCCTGCTGTATGCACAAAATGTACTTGATTTATGTTGCTAATTGAATTTAAAGTCTGTTTGCAAACATGGATGACTTGGAAAAATGATTTCTTGAAAACAGAAAGATCATAACCTAAGAGTTTTTTTTAGGAAAAAGTTGCATGAATCATCTTTCTTGGCTGAAGAAATTGCATTCATCCCATTTACAGATAGATTCAGATTCTAGTTCAGAACTATTTGTGTGCTGATAAAATATAATACCCATTTTAACAAAGGGGTCTTTTACAGAAAGTTTAAACTCATAATAAATTGGTCCCCAGATTGTTTCTTACAGAAAAAACAAATATTTTTATTTGATACAACTAAAACACTCATAGATATTGCTTGGAAATATTTATTGAAGTAGCCCAAGAAAATTTACTTGAAATAAGTATCAGGCTAAGCAATAAAATCTGACGGGCTTGCTTTGTAATATTGTCATTCATGGATCAAAAGGAATTAAGGAAAATTGAGAGAAAAAAAACCCTGAAATATATGATGACAATTTTTTATATTTTTATCCAATAAAAAGTAACCATAAGGTTAAATGTCAAGAGATTCTTGTCAAATAAAAAAATCATTTTTGACAATATTGTTCATCTGAAAGTGTCTGAAATATATATTATCTAAGTTTAATACATCCTCTATGAATGCTCTAATGAAAATTGACCTTTCTGAAGTTGCTGTTTGTGCTAGTTTAATTATTAGTTTAATATTAGTTTATTATTAAATATTATTAGTTTAATTATTAGTTTAATATTCATGGCATTCAAAACTAACATCACAGTCCTGATCCTTTTTGAAAAGGCCCATTTCTAATAAAACCAATAGATCATTAAAATACATTTAACAAAATAGAGCACACTTTCTTTTACATAAACACACACAATGTCTTAGTCCTTTCTGATACATTCAGGTATAAATACCTTGTCCAACAAGACCTATTATCTCTTTTCTTTTCTTAAATAAGTTCCTAACATTTCTTGCTGCTAAAACCTAAATAAAGATTTTGTGTCTCATGCAAAATAATAAACCACAATGTGAATCTTGATTTTGACTCAGCATGATGCATGAACTCTCCCATCATGGTTTAGTGTAATGTGTGTGAACCATGCCATTATAGCTTGATGAACAAAACACAATTAGAAACCCAGTTGCAAAGAAAGGGTATGTTTGTGCATCCATATACTTTGAAATACTGTCTTGGAATCAAATATGGATAGCTCTATTACTGTATATGTCGGAATATATTTCATTTCCCTACCTGGATATTTAATCAGATGAGTTGGGGCATTTTCAAATGTTCATTGCTTCTACTTCCCAATCCTTCAAAGGCAATTTGAAAATGATCCACAACAGCCTTCAAACTTGCCAAGCTTGAACACTGAGAATGAGGGGGTTTTACTGTGATTTCAGCTACACTGCAGCTGAGCCAGAAATAGAGTCATCATATGGAAGAGCCTTTAGCCAAATATTCTTTGAACACAGAACAGATTTATTTCTAAACTTCATTATTGAAATGCAACATTGGAGGAAAATAGTTACCTGGCTTTGTCTGTACAGTCTTTGGAACAGGTGTTTGGGGTTCTGAAGGAACTGGCTGCATTTTGCTTGAAGCTAAAGTAAAAGAAATTGTCATTAAAAAAAAAAACATTGGCACCGAATTCATATTGCAAATTTATATCTGTTCTACAGTGAGCCTTCCAGGACATAATTTAACTTTAATTGAAGAAATTGTGATATAAAAACCAGACATATCATTAACACTAAAAAACCTAAATATTATCAAGATCGAGTTTTTGGACTATAATAATCTGAATGCTAATCCTTTTAAAGAATTTTAAAGCAAAAATGGAATTAAAGCAATATTAATAAGAAATCGACATTGCCCAATGATGTGGTATTTGAGGCATAGGAGGGCATTTGAGGCATAGGAGATGGTCTTGTTTAAGTCCTGGAAACTTGTGCAGATCTAAATATTAAAAAACAAAAATAAAACAAGAAAAGCCACTATATGATTTCAAAAATCCTGAAAAATAAATACTTAAGATTTAGTGATATGATACAATGGACATAATTGTATACTCTCTATACTTAGATAATGATCGGCATAAATACTTTCAGTAAATCAGATGGCAGGAAACAGTTCATTAAATCAAGCACAAGCAAGAAAGCCAGTGCTATCGCCATTGTACAGAGGGCAAGGGAGACAATATGCACTGTGATATCATGACAAAAAAAACCCCTTTGTTACATATTTATCTAGGATCTAGGCAGAGGGCCTTTTCTGCTGTGGCCCCCACTCTATGGAACAATCTTCCTCCCAAGGTGTGGTGTGCCCCCACTCTCATGGCCTTTAGGAAAGGTGTGGAATCCTGGCTATGCCAGAAGACCTGGGGGCCAGATGGGGGCTCGCATCAGTGGAAGTGGCTTGTGGGGTAATTGATTTTACCCCCCCCCCGTCATCTTGACTGTCTTTAGTATTTATGTATAGGGTTTGTTTTTAGTGGATTTTAATGGATTGAGTATTTAATTGTTTATGGGATATTTTAATTGTTTATAGGTTTTTGATTTTTAATTGTGAGCCACCCAGAATCACCCATTGGGGGAAATGGGCGGCATACAAATTTAATAATAAATAAATAAATAAAATATTTGTGTGTGATTGACACAAATATGAAAAGATGGAAGTTGCATTATGACATTGTAGCATATGTATGACATTATCATGGTTAGGCAAGGACACGTATGGCCAATGCCACTGCAAGAAGGTAGCTAGGTAAAGACAAATATGTGATTGGACTTAAAGGACTCTGTTGCTCACCAGCTTCAAAAAGCTTACATTTTGAGAATTGCAACATTTTGTTTTGTTAAAATGCAATTGAAAAAGCATATTGGCTGCAATCCAACAGAGTGATTAATCTTGATGAAGATATTTCAGTGAGATTAAGCATGTTTAATGACTGTTGGACTGTGGCATTCCTTTAAGAAAACAAGACCATTCCTTTTTATAACCACAGTGGTATTGATTGTGATGAATAGAAATTACCATAAATGGAAAACAGGGATGAACTCTGTTAATGGTTTTTCAATGGCATTTTCAAAGCCACAACATTGTACATTTTTAGTTTAATAGCAAAGAGTGGCTCAGGAAAACCAAGGAGTTCTCTCTGAGTGTTATAAATGAAGTATGTGTATTGTACAAATATTGCAAAGGCAAAAGATTCAAGTTCCAAGGTTTATGAAGGTTAATCTTTATGGAGGTACTCTTAGCTAATGTTTTTTAAAAAGTTATCATGAACCATGACTTCTGGGAAAGTATGGTGAACTGAGGACATCTCCGCAAGAGCCAACAACCGTGACAAAGATGAGGAACCAGTGAGTAGACCAGTTTCTCGGAACCTCTCCGGATAAGGAGAGGATGGGAGATTGCCCATACGTGGCTGCTCTTTGTGAAGAGACCACAGGACAGTGGTTTTCTGCAGGATTAAGCATTGGGAAACAAAGGGATCAGCCATCTTGCTTGCAACTGCAGCAGAGCCTTTTAAAGGATACTAAGTTAGTAAGCCTCACTTTCTGATCACTTTAGAAATTGCCTATTTAACCATCTTAAAGCAATAGCCTATTAACCATCTTAAAGCAGAGACTTTGGAACGACAAGTTCGAAAAGTCATCAGGTAAGTTTATCTTCAATTCTGAACAAAAGAAAAATTAATTTATAACCTTAAGAACTTAAAGAATTTGAAATAAACAGCAAAAAGTTAAATAAGATTTTGATGTAAGAAAGTTATAAACAGATTAAGGGTCCAGATCAATTCGGAATATTGACTTTTACTACAAGATTTTGCAAATAACTATAAAAAATAAATTGCTTCACGTGGGAAACAGTCTTATTTTGGGTATCCTGGCTATTGTAAGTCATAACAAAGATAAATTACTTTATGATTTCAGAAACTGGACAACGGAGACTAAAGATTCTAAGCAGAAGGAAAAAAAATACATGCCTTTTCTTAATATCAGTTAATACTCAGACTTACAAAATGACAAAAACACTTTATAACATCAGAAACATTAAAGGAGATCTTTGAAGAATGAAGCCAGAAATCAGTAACTATAGTATCAACACTGTCAGTAATGATGTCTGTTTATATGGATAGACTATGTCCAAAATATGTTAATGAAGGAATGACAGATGTGGAACAAGTTTTATCTGACAAGACAGAGAAAGTACTGAAAGTGGAACTGCAAATTACAGGGCAAGAGAATGATTTGGAAAAGGACATATTGGATACTGGACATACTGGATATACAAAAGAAACTGGCTGGAGTTTTAAAAATTAAAAGGGAAATAAAAATGATAAACCAAGAAAATGATTTTGAAAATGTTTTCTTATTGGATCTACAAAAGAGGCTTGTTAAAGCCTTGAAGAAATCTGTGTCATGGAGTAAAGAATTGAAGAGAAATCAAATCCTATGACAATATTTGATTGAATTAAAGATTGTGACTGTTAAAAGTAAAAGGAAGGAATATAAAGTTGGCTTACTTGATCAGGGTTAAAATAAGACTTTTTTTTTTTTTTGCAAAGTTCTGGCAACCCTTTATGGACTTTTTGCTGACACCAGGATTAAAAGGTTGATGTTTTATGGATTTGCTTATAGATAAGGGATGGAATATGGGTTGAACAGATATCTGTTTGTAACCTTACAGGGGATGAACAGTTACTAAAATTTTTATACTTGTTGTGATTAAGGTTAGAGGCCACTTCTTTATATATTTCTTTTCTCTTTCTTTATTATATTCTTACTTTACTCTTAATAAACCTAACCCTAAACCTAACCCTTACTTTTCTCTTTCTTCTCTCTTTTTCTTTTTTCCTGCACTTTTAAAAAAATTTTCTTCTCTTTCTTTAAGTTTCTTTAAGTTTAGTCTGTATTAGTTTTTACTATTGTAATAAAAATTCTTAATAAAAAATTATATTTTAAAAAAGTTATCATGAACCACCTTTACATTGCTAAAAGTTGGGTGTAGAGAGGGAAGAACTAAATGATACTTGTCCCCTTAAAAAGCCCCAATTTACCCACAAACTACTAATGAGTCCATTTACTAATGCAAATCTGTTACATCCCAAATATCCATCAGAATACACCAATTCTAACAGGAAAGGATGAGAACTATCCTTTCTGGGTATCATTTTTTCAGTTCTACTACACTGATTGAAAATATGATAATCATGGATCTCTGTGCTTAAATGTCATTTTCTTCAAACACATGCTAATTGTTAGGGTTCTTTTCTCTCAATTTCTACTAACACTTAATCCTGTGAATATAAAATAGATTTATCTTTCCTACAATTTTTATAATACATTTTCCTTTGATTGAATCAAGAATGTTTTATGCACAACGCTCCATATTATTTCTGAGCATCTCCTTAGGACCAAGAAAGCATAGATTATCTAGGAGCCAAATGTTTTATATAATTTATATGCTGCATTATTATTTATAGTCTTTACACTGCAATCTGTTGTTTTGTACCTCTTAAAGATCAGCCCTACTGTTTGCCCATGCTATGGATTGTAATGGCAAGGTAAAAATAAAATGGACCAAGCTCTGCTATAGTGGCCACTCTGCCAAAAGATCCTCCCCCAATAATGGGAAATCTCTCTTCCAAATAATTTACTTGGAGATACCAGTTTTTCAATTACTTTGTATTTTGTTGATTAATTGTGGTGATTATACTGAGGATAAATTGAACCAAGAAGTGCAAAAATAAGATTAAGGGAACAAAGAAACCTACAAGCTGAAGAAGTGGAGTATTAACAAACTTTTAGGAATATAAGAGGATATCAAATTGAAGCATGAGCGGGAATTAAAAAACTTATCAAATTAACTTCTGATGTTTCTTATCAGTGTTCTGCAGTATGGAACACTAGCAAAGCATCTATGAGAGGAGTGTTTATTTTTCAGGCATCAGATAGACAGAAACTATGTAAAAACAGAAGGATAAATTGAAACAAAAGATAAAAGTGATTTATAATCAACCAGATTTAATGGAAGTAAATGAGACCTAGAAGTTGAATTTTGTCAAACAGAAGATTTTTTTGAAAAAGCCATAAGTTAGACAAATTGCTTGAGCTACAAGTTGCAAAAGTACCTGTTGAGGTATACTCAGTAGGAATTTTACTATGTGAATAACAGGAGGCAAACCATGTAGCCGGGGCTTTTGAGCCAAGTGCTCACACCTGATGGATACTGACTCAGCACAATGTGGGGGATATAAGCAGCCTGCGAGCTGTTGGTTATTGCTGGGTGTTAGGTGTTGTTGTTGTGTGTGTTATTAAGTGCTGTATATGATATAGTCTGTAGCTTTAACTAAAGCAGAGTCCAGTTGTCTTTCTTCTGGGACCACTCAAGGACTGGCCCAAGGTGTGACTCTGACAGGAACAAGACAAAAGAACCAATTCATTATCCTAACCAACAAATCCTAATCTGGTAAGAAACAAGGATTCAACTGATTACTTAAAGTTTTCGTCTGTGGCCAGTAAGAACAGATTTGAGTTTTTCTAGCTGCTCACATTTCATTCAATTAATAATTCAGAGTCACTACAGGATATTTTGCTGCCTGAAGCAAAAATGGCATCCCTTCCTATTCTCATACTGAAGCCAACCTGCGAAGCTAAGCTATGCCAGCCTTATGTCAATAACACCTTCACCATCCTGAGGCAACATAGTAAGGTTATATGAAGCTTTGATTCAGATATTTAATTTGAAAACCAGATTGAATCAAATGTACATATGCAGAAACAGGGTGTTTTTTTTAAAGCTGGTTCAGAAATTCAAGTTAAATTAACCAATTGTTTGAAATAAATCTGATTGATTTTCCAAATCTGAATTATTGAATCAAATCAGATGACAACAGACATGGGATAAAAACAGAAAGAATTCACACACTTCATTAGCTAGGGAAACAGAAAATATTAGCTCTAATATAGGGATATAGATAGGCTGAGGTGTATATTTGACTTCCAGCACTTACTTGTATTAATAAAATAATTAGCCCTGCTCCATTTACATTTTCAAGATGTAGATATTTCAGTGAACATGTTGAATAGAAGTCCTTAAATAAACATTCACACATTCCCCTTCAGAGAAATGACACTACTTGCTTAATTATAATTTGACAGATACATCAGTTACATGGAAAAAGAGATGCCAGATGTTCAAGCTGGCTTTAGAAAAGGCCAAGGAACATGAGACATTATTGCTAATGCATGCTGGATAATTGAGAAAACCAAAGAATACCAAAAAGAAGTCAGTATGTGGTTCATTGATTATAGAAAGGCCTTTGATTGTGTCTATCATGTCAAGCTATGGAATGTACTCAGAAAAATAGGAATCCCAGAACATTTCATTGTCCTCAAAGTTATATTCAGGTCAGGAAGCCACAGTCTGGACAGATCATAGTGAAAAAGACTGGCTCCAGGTTGGAAAAGGAATGTGACAAGGCTGTATACTCTCCCTTTATTTATTCAACCTATATGTTGAATATATATTAAGCCTTAAGCCACACTCATCTTTATTAATTATCTAATTAATTATTATCTTATTAATTATCTAAATCTTAAAGATAATAAGATCATTATCTTATTAATTATATAATAATAATTAAGGGACGCTGGATTGGAAGATGAGTGTGGTTTTAAAATTGGAGGAGGAAACATCAATAACCTGTGCTATGCTGGTAACACTACCCTGATAACCAAAAATGCAAAGGATCTCAAAGTCTAGTAATAAAAGATAAGGAGAAAAGTGAAAAAAAAGGAACTAAAGTTAAATATAAAGAAGACCAGACTAATGACAACAGGTAGAACAACCAGCCTTAGAATTGGCAATGAAGATATCAAAGTGGTGGATAGCTTCTGCCTTTTAGGATCAGCCATCAACACTAAAGGATAAGCTGTCAAGAAATATGCTGCATACTAGCATTTGATAAAGCAGCCATGAAGGCTTTGGAAAAGATATTCAAATGTTGTGATATGTCTATACCTACAAAGATCAAAATTGTGTAAACCATGGTATTCCCTGTGACACTCTATGAAAGCAAAAGTTGGACTTGGCAGGACAGGAAGAGCATTGTCATTTTTGAGTTTTTGAGTACTGTGGACACCCAAGAAAACAAACAAATGGATCATTCAACAAATCAACCCAGAGTTCTCACTCAAGGTACAATTGATCAGGCTCAAATTATTCTACTTCAGACACATAACGCGAAGAGCTAGCTCTCTGGAGAAGGCTTTTGTTCTGGGAAAGGTGGAAGAAAAGAGAAGAAGAGGATGACCAGCAGCCAGGTGGATGGACTCAGTTACACTGGCAATGAGTGCACTGTTGGAAGACCTAGAAGATCAGGTTATGGGTAGATCATCATGAAGAAAAATCTATCTATGTGGTCGCTAGAAATTGAAAATGACTTGATGGCACATAATCAATAAATCAAAAGATACATTAATGCAAGAAATTTGATTCATTTAAATATCATGTTTGTACCATACATATCAGTAGTACAATTCAGTAACCCTGCAATGGTAATAAACAAAATAGTTATCCAATGTGACAAGGGGCATTTCAACCACAGGAGTTTTGCTAGGTTCTGAAGATTCCAGTTCACTTTCAGTGTGAGCTAAAGAAATAAAAAGTTACACCTTTTCTGTAGACATAAATTATACTGTGACCACATATATGGCATACTTCAAAACAAAGCAGGGAAGACAGATTCACACAGATAGTATTTTGTGTTCTCACCTCATCACTCCAAAAGCCATGATATAGTTGTTAAAGGGAATGGAAATACTTCAGCAAGCAATTTATAAAGAAGCATTAGATGTCTTGCCTACCAGAATAGAATATTTTTCAAAATCTTACAGTTGCAATATTCCTGGAAAGGACAGAGGAAATATGTTTTCTTGGGAATAAGTCCCTTTGAATAAAGCGTGCCTTACTTTTCAACAAACAAACATTGGATTGTACTATTGGGAAGTGTTGCATACTCCTCTGTTAAGGATGACTTTCCTTATTATCTTTTTGTTCTTCAAAACTGAAGTGAAATCTCTTTAATCTTAGGAGATTTATTTGAACTGCCACTATCACCAACCTTTTTTCTAGTTCAAAAATTCTTTTGCTTTTCTCTTTTCATTCTGTAAATTTCTGAGGGAATGGTACAGTCACTTTGTTATCATTTAAAAAAAGAAATGTGCACTTTTATTAATTAACTTTATTTAGGTAATAAACAGATCCACTTAATATCTATATTCTGTCTGTAATCATAACCCTGTTTTTTTGACATAAATAAACCCCTCCCTCATCCCTGTCCTTCCAGCCACTCCCCAAAACCGTCTTTCTTCACTTCCCTCTTCTCTCTGGAACATAAACTGGGAAGGGCTTTGATTAGCAGAGTTGCTTTATGTGAGATGAACAGCTATATAAATGTAACATATAAACAAACAAAAACTATTCTTCAATAAATGTAAAATATGCATAAACATACCACATTTCTAGGCTTTGAAGATTATTATTTCATTTTCAGAGCTTTAAAAATAACAGTTAAGGACATTTTTATAAGAGCTATTATCTTTCATTAGCCACTCACAACCAGATGTCTTCCAGATATGTCAGAATTACAGGTCTCAGAACTCCCAGCCAAAATAACTATTGGCCATGAACTGCACTTACAACTCATATGAAGTGAACCGGATTGAAAAAGGTTCCCTTACTTTCTCTCAATGTAGCACCTACAGTTCTGTTCCTAAAATTCCACAGACTAATACTAGGCATACTGACTAATGTTATAAAATGGGCAGTTTTTATGCACATGTGCTGTTACTATACATCTTTCTAAGCAGTTATTTTGGGCACAATCTCACAATCATTCAAAAAGTTGAGCCACGTTTCTTTTTTAATTAGAAATTCATTTGTGATATAGCATCTCATAGCTGAAAAACAATGCATCATTGTGGCAGTCTTTCAATTGAGTACATGTTAATTTGTAATTCCAAACAGCAAAATTAAGCATGGAAAGAGTATATGTTACCTTGACTGATTGTAGATTCTTCTGAGACACTGGGAGCTGTAGGTTTACTACTTTCCCAATCTTGTTCAGCCATAGCTGTATGAATATAATGACTGTTAGCTTAAACTTGGTTAACATCAATAAAATTAAGCTAAATTATGGATCAAACCTAGGAAGGATATGAACTACTTTTTATAAAATACATTAGATTGTATCTGGGCTTGAAAGTTAAGCAGGGATGGACCTAAATGGTACTTGGATAGAATAGCACCAAAATGTTTCAGGTTTGTAGGCTAGATTAAGACATTGGATAACATTTCAAAAGCAATGGCAAACTATTTTATTGTTACCAATGGAGGCGAATATTTTATTGTTGTTGCTAATAAATGCACACCTAGGTCCATCTAGTCACCAGGTGTCAAGCTTGATCCCAAGGTGTCCTTTCTATATAAACCTTGAACACAGGCAAGGTTGTAGCTAACAAGAGCCAGTCCTACAGTCACTGAAATCAAATGGAAAACATCCCAGTGATCAGATGTAATTTATACATGAAAAGAATTCACAGGAAGCTTGAGTAATTTCATAAAAGACTAAGGAGTGAAGAAATATCAGCAAACATGAAGAAGCCCAGGCTATATTATAAAGGTAAAGTAAGAACTGTTCTGACTTGTTGAAAATGGAGCGCAAAAAAACTGAAATAGCAGATTTACACATTTGTAAAGTTTGTGGCACAAATAAGAAAATGAAGAAAATGAACTGCCAAAAAAGAATCTAAATTCTGAATTTACTCTTTGACAGCAAGTCAGATGTGATATAAAATATTATATGTGACTTTAAAAGCACACCGTGCAATATATTACAAGCACATACTCCTTAAGCATTCTGATAAGTAAGGTATAAAGGAGAGACTGTGCTATAGTTCCAACACAGTAAAGAAGCAGAAATGACTTGTTCTCTGCAAGAACCAAAAGCACCAACACCCATTATGGGCTTTTCTTAATGCAAATGGCTGGACCGGGGACTCAACAGCAGACTGAGTTTTTGGCCTAGAGTTGATGGCTCAGCTCTTTGTTCCTCATTACAATCCCATTCTGGATCCTTCTTTTCTTTCCTGTACCAGGAATCTGCATTAGAAAAGAAGCTTGTCTGCTCAAATGGCAGCTTTATTTTTCCAATGCAAAAGTTACAGGAACTAGGACATGGCCTGAAGTGAGGCTGATCCCATGTCAATGTTCAGCCCAGACAGGTTCTTAAAGAATATGTGCTCAAGGGGAAACTCTATGGTTAAGTTCATTCCCATTCCCTTGGCCCTCAACCAAGAAGTAATCAGGTGAGTTACAAGACCCTCAACCTTGTTTCTCATCTGAATGATGTAAAACATACACACACACACACACACACACACAATTGCATAACAATTTTCAGATCATTTTTCCCTTTGCCTTCATTAAGGGATATATCCAGTTCACTAGCTTTAGACAGCAGATGCCCACCTGTACATCTAATAATAGCTCTGGATCTCAGCCTGCAGATGCCTGTTTAATGCCATCATGTGAAAAATGTGTATTCTGTGATCAACTAGTGATTTAGCAAAATTTTGCTTCTGTTCCATAAATAAAGTCTCTTTAACATTTATATTATAGCTGTGCAACACATTCAGAAGCAGCACTTCACAAACTGTATTGGTGCAAGTGAAACACCCCGATCTGAAATGTTAAAGCAGCTACATCTGACCAAAGCTCCAAAAGTGCACTGACCTTCCAGTGTCAGTCCCTCCCATTAAATTGCTTTAATGCTTTGGGGGAAGGGGTTGCTTGGCTTGTGTCAACATGTATATTTTATCTATTATTATTTATTGTTTCATGGTATAAACTTTTGTACTATTGAAGTGACCTAGCAGAATCCCATGCATAGTTATCTGATTTTAACTGAACTGCTAACATTTAAGTATATGTCTATGGGATGCTGCTAAATGTATTTCAGGCTGCATTATTGTCATTCTCTGTACTAAGGTTCTATACAGTATTCATATTTATTTCACTTGGACTAGGAGAAATAGAAATTAAGATTAAAATTGCTGGAAGAAACATTAAGCTCAGATATGCCAGTCATACCACTTTGGTAGCTGGAAGCGAGGGAGCTTTAAAAATTTTCTCATTGAAGGTTAAAGAAGAGAGTGCAAAAGCCAGCCTGCTGGTCAATATTTAAAAAAAAAAAAAAAAGCATGATGTCAACAGACAATACCAATATTGTCAACAGATAATACTAACAGAAATAAGCAGAAAAGAAGTTGAATTTGACAGAACCTAGGCTCAAAAATTCAAAGGTATGGTGACTGTAGCTATGAAATAGAGACATCTACTTGGGGAAAATATTACGGTTTCTTTGGCACAATCTGTTAACTGCAGATTAGTGATGCCTTTGCAATCATATTTAGAGAACATGAAAAGATGACATTATCTTCAACTTGCTCCTGAACTTCCAAAAAGGCAGCCTTAACCTGTTTTCTGCTTCTATGTTAATGGAGTGTTTTCCAGCTTCTTTCAGCACAAGATGAGCTGTGCAGTCTATCTGCAGTGCATCATACTGAGGTAAGATTAAAGGAGAGACATGATCTCCCCAGTCCCTGGGCAATGATTTTCAAGAGCATTTGCTTTGTGAAAGCAGAAGGGTCAGGTCTCTGCTCTGTGCCAAAAAGCCATATCCCCAATTTTTCTTGCTAACCTTGTTAGAGCTGACATCAGACACCTGGTTTCAAGGGTTTGGAGGAATGACAAAGAAGTATGCATGGCAGTGACAGAAGGTGTCTCAAATGATCAGAGAACTGTTGGGGAAGGGGGTGGGAGAAGTGGCTCTTTAGCTATTACTCATCAGAGTAATGTTGCCCACACAGGCTCAGTAATGCCTGATCAGAGGGGTTGAGTGGATACTGGTTTTGACATGCTTCCAGCAGTCTTCCTGAATACCACTGGACAAAAATGCCCATCCACCCATGGATTATTTGCTGCACTGCCTAATATATGGGGAAGAAAGGCAGATTTACTGGAAAGGTGTTTGGTCTCCTGCTGTCAGGTCTCAAGTCCCATGGAATGATCATTCCATGGATAATTAGAAAACTGGCACCACTCCTACCTATCTCCACCCACTGCTTCTCTTGCCAACTTGGGGAAACCACAGCTTCCCTCCTTTTGATAAGTCAAAAGCTGGTTCCCCGATTTCTCTTCCCATACATCTTCAACTGCTACTCCCCGAAGTAAAACTGCACAAAACACAGATTAAGCGCTCAAGTGTTTTTCACACATGTTCAGTGGGCTTCTGGAAGTCACTGAAAAACTGAACAATAAAAATCAGGAAAATGTATGTCTCTCAATATATGTTGCCGAATAATGTAATGTTCTATTGATTTTAGTTCAATATAAATAATTAAATAAAAGTCCTTGTCAAATCACTATATAGAAAGAAAGAGCAAAATAATTACCAGTCTCGGATTGTGGGGTGATTTCTTTTACCTCTGATGTCTTTGATTCTGCAAGCCATTCTTGAGTTTTATTCTTAGCTGCATAAAGCAAAGAGTAGAATTCTTACTTTTTAAAGGAAAGAACTATAACCTATATCTGCGGCTAATATTAACTACTTGTATTCAGGCTGTGTGAATTAGTATACATTGATTCAATTTACTGTTTAAGTTAGTAGAGCAGTATTCCAGTTCACCATATGTACTTTTTACACTCTCAATAGGTGCATCTATTTTCATTTTCAACTTTCCTTAATATAAAGAACTCACACCACATTGCCTGAAAGTCTATTATTTTTAATGAAAATTTCTCAGGAAATAATTTTATTATATACATTTCCAGATGTAAATGTTTTTCTACATACATTTTCTGATGCAAGCTTTTTTAAATTAAAAAAATGTGTTTAAATGCAACATTTGGAAAGCTATGTTTCTTCCAAATATATCTGTCATAGGCAAATTCTTTCTCTGTATGTAAGTTTTACCAGAGAAAGCCAAATGATAACTAATTCAGCACTACCATCTGTATTCTGGTGGAAATTGTATATTTATTATATATTGCTGAGTCTGCCCAGGACAACAAAATCCACAGTAAATGAACTAAAATTCAAATAAATAATATATCTAAACATAATTATAGTAATTTGACAGAAACATTGTCAACCAATCTAACAAAACTGACTATAGCAACAATAACAACATTAAATAAATCCACTCCCATAGAACTCCGTAGCAAAATCTTCTGTACATTCATGAGACTTGATTTTTTTTTTTTAATCTACTCTGATTTCCTAAATATAACTGATAGGGAAACAATTGAATTAGTTTCTGAAGCAAATCATGACTTAAGCAATTTAATTTAGCACATTTATCATTTAAAAAATTGAATAGATTGATTTTGGAACTTTTACAGGTAATAATCAGAAATAGTCTCCCGGGATACTTAAATGGAAAAAGTCACTAACAGGAAATAAGACCTGGCACATCAGAAACAACCATAAACTGCAGTCAGTTGGACTTTATCTACAAAGCATTACTTTTAAAGTCCTTGTTAAATAACAATTTGTACTAGTTGTAATTAGTACAATTAACTCTGGAGTCATAGCAGAAGTTAATCTTCCCACTTGCTGTCATAATATCTTTCTGAAATTATTTCATTACAGAGTAATAGAACAAGGCTATGCTGGCCTAGATCTAGCTTCTGTAAATTTGGATTTTTATCTGTATCTGCCTTAGTCCAGCATAACCTATGGTTAGTTAGGCAAATAAGTAAAGTGGCCTTCTGGAAGCTGTATATAGATCCAATGACTTATCTGGCATTTCACATCATGGACATAGTTAAGCATGTGGCAGTTGTAATACTTGACCAGTGGACTACATTCAGCCTATGTGTTCAGAGTAAAATTCTGCTCATTTAAGGCTTTCTACTTACCTAGAATTTTCTTTGGTTTTTCAAATACATCCAACCTTGAAGAAGATGGAGTTTTCTGTTGTGTTGCATTGAAATCAGGAACAATAAGGTGCACTACACATACAGATAAATGAGTCATTCATTTAGAAGGTTTCTAATATTCCAGTTATGTAGAGTTTAGTCTCAGTAGTAGAAAGGGTCAGTTGGAGGAGAAAGAGGTAAGAAAAGAATGATAGCTTCATCTTATAAACATAGAAAATTATGTGTTCATTTTTCAATAACTGATATTGAAGAACAGGCTTCCTTTACCACCCCAAACAGGCTTTCTTGTAATTACAGTAACTTTTTCCTGGAGATGTCAGGATCTCAAACCAAAATTTTAATGTCATTCAAGAAGTGATAATATTAATGAAATAAAGTATTATTGTTATTAGCAAAATTGGCACTACCATTTACAAAAAGCTTAACTACAGATTTTTTAAATTCCTTTTTTATATGGCTTCATGATCAAATGCAGTACAAACTAATAAGATTTAGTTTAACTATTATATCCACTTAGAGCCTCCCAAAAATAAGTTGTGAAAGTAAGTCACCAATTGCCTATAAGAAATAATGAACATCTTAGTCACCTAGTATTGGTCCTGATAAAGGAGACTTCTCTAGAATTTTAGACTGTGTCCGATGTGTAATATTTTGAAGAACTGTGAAAATAATAAGAATGAATTATAGATACAATATTTTAATATAGATCTCTTAGAAATCTATATACCTGTTTTTGTGTGATAAACCTGATACATATTATGGCTGATATGAATGCTTCTGAATGTTCTTGTACGTTTATTATCTACTAATTTCTATTAAATTATAGATACTTTTGTCGATATTTACAAAATTATGAAACTCAATATTCAGTATTATGTAACATTACATAATGAAAAGATGGATCTGAAGGTGAAAAGTTATCAGACTAGGAAACTTTGGAAACTTCAGATAGGGCAATAAAAAAATCACAGTGATTTTAGTGAAAGTAGTTTTGGCAGCTACAAGAGAGGAAGTAATGCACCAGGTCCAATGGCATGCTTGAAGGGCTTGCCTTTCAAGCTAACAGAAAATGTTCCCATTAGCCTATGTTGCAAATGGAATTTCTAAAAATGAAGGAAAAAATGAGCGCCTACATGAGAGGGAAATTTATATGTGGTTGTTATAATAGGGACTATTTACTAATTATTTCTTTAAATTGGCATGCAGCCCTTCAAAATCATGCTTTTCCACAGCAGCTTCTATCACCATTTAAGAATGAACAGAAAAATTGTATCAAGGAAATATATTGGGAGGCTAAATGAATGTATGTCATCTGATTAAAAGACAAAATGGGATGGGGGCAGAGGGAATCAGTGGGATAGATAGGTACAGAAATAACACAAATAATCTTTTTTTTTTTGACATCATACAGAAACTGAGGGAATGCATAGGCCAAATCTACAGAAGCAGCACTAATTATTTGATAAGACATGCATCAAAATGCAGAGTCTTTATCTGGAAGGCAGAGAAAGAGGAGAATGTGAAGAAGAATATGAATTTTAAATGAACTTTTCTATTTGTAAGCAGAACTGAGTGGATAAGGTTCACAATGAATTATAATATGGTGTTGAGACTATTCTCAGTTTACTACAAAGTTGTACTGGATTTGAAGAGCAAAGAGTTAGTGGAAGGACAGCAATTTTTACATTGTCAAAAAGAAGAGGACTGTCTCCAGACATTCTTTCCAAAGAAGGAGCACATGACCACACTAATAAGTGGGAATCAGGACAACTCCTTAAACGTCAGCAGGCCAATTTGTCAGGCACATTATTTTATTAAATAAATTACAGGTAAATATAAATTACTAGGAGACAGCTGTAGCTTTCTCTGGAAGATAAGACCATATCTACCAAAACAAACTTCTCCCTTCCCACTAGCCATGAAAACCACTGGAGGATCTGAAATGGACAGTCAATCTCTTACTGAAGCCTTGAATGCCACCATCTACACACTAAGTCTCGAGTGATCCCTGTTCCTAAAGGAAAACAAAACAAAACCCTGAACCATGGTAGATAATGTACGTGATAATATGTTACAGGTTATTTCTACTTAAATTTGGGCATACCTATCCAAGATTCACTTTAATTTTTCCAGTACAGATCTCTGGGTTCCTGATATAATGACCATATGCAAAACTGGGTTCTTGGACTAGATCTAGTCATGCAAAATGCTGTACACAATTTTTGCTAAGTGGAAAATAGTTTTCCTGTTGGGAAAGAAATATACTAAAATATAGCACTTATCAAATATTACTAGAATACTTTTTAAAAATCTACTTGACAAGGGGCCAGAATCTTGTGAATTATCAAAATCAATATATTGATATGCAGTACAGCTTTATTTGCAAAAAGCTTGTGACAGTATTGATTCTGCATCGCCTTCCTTGAATTGTTCCTATCCACAGGCTACATAAGGAGGGATTCCTGCTTTGTTGCCAAACCATTGGGGGGGAGGGGGAAAGGATGAATTCAATCCAAGTTTTATTTGATTTTCTGCAAGGATGACAAGTTCTGCTATATGACTTGACTACTGCAAGATTTCTCTCACATCTGAGGGGAATTGTCTGAGGCAACTGAATTTGCTGAAAGAGGTGATATTTTAGAACATTTCTACCATGCTTAATTAAAGCATATTTATTTATGCTTCCATTGCATACAAGCTACACTCATAAATTCTTTTCATGCACATTCTTTCTATTCTATAAATATCAGCATGAGAAGTCCCACAATACCTTGTTTGATTACTTTAACTGGAACAAGAGTTTTTGAATCTGGTATAAACTGAAGAAAAGAAAAGTAAAAATAAAGGGATACATGAAATATCAGTATATTTTTTTAAAGTCACAAATACTGTTCTTTCTTTCTAAAATTTATTTTTTTCAGTAGTGCATATAGCTTTCATATGCACAGCAAATGCACTAGATGACAGCTTATTGAATTATAAGCATTTTCTTTGTTTATTTCATAGTAAATATTTTATGAAGTGCTTAATTTCATAAACACATGTCATGAATACCCATTCCAGCTGCTGAAGGGCATCAGAGAAGAAAAATGGGGGAAGGATGTTGTAAGCTAAGCACTTTAACTGTTGCTGCCAATCTTTTAAAAATTCTTAGAAGCCCTGTTCATTTGGAAAAAAAAAACAAACCAAAAAACCCCCACCCCATTTGTTTCTCATTCCTACAATACAAAAAAAAATCCATTGTTTTTGTCCAGCGATGATAACCCAGAGTATCAGGGAATCTGAAATAATTATATTTTAACTGATTAGTTTTTCTTCTTGAATGACTAAATTATATTTTGGACGGAGCTTGTCACCGCCTTTTAAAGAGGCCCCAGAAACAAAGCTTTCAATGTGTATTTCATAGTCAAGCATCACCTTATCTTTTCAACTAATGAATGAACAATTTTTAAAAATATTTTTACAACATTTTAGTTCCACTGAGATAATTTACCCAAACATCACACAAGGTTGCCTAGCCCTAATTTAATGTTTTTTTTAACACTTACATTCCAATTTGACAGCTAATGGACCTAATTTAAATTTTCAGGGCACTGTGTAAAACTTGATATGTTTGGCTCATGGAAGCCCAGAGAGCTTTTACCTACTGCTGCAAGTTAAGGATTGTATAGGGTCCATCAAATCTGAATCCATTCCCACAACATCCAAATTTTAATTTTTTTGGCCTGCATTAAACTGACAGTCTAGCAACAAATAATCCTATGGGTCCTTAAGGACTAACCAATCTGTTATGCCATGATATTTTTATATCCAAGATTAAAATTCATCACAAGTGAGGACACAGCCTTTATAATTCACTTTTATATGATATCTGAGAATATATATATATATATATATATATATATATATATACACACACACACACACACACACACACACATATACACATACATACATACATACACACTATATATCTATATCTATATATAAACTATATGAGATAAGCGCACTGGAAGGTAGAACTATTTAATAGAAAGTAAATTAATTATATTCCTATTTTTTTAAAAAAAATTGACACACACCTAAAAATCTGAATCAGTCTTAACACTTAAGTAAAATAACAACTTGATCTAACTGATTCATTTTTTTTTTCTCCACTTCTTCTGCAAATATTTAGTAGACATTAATGGAGCACTGACTTGAGTAAGTAATAGGCTTGGAATAAGTCAGATTCTGGATTCAGACAATAGAACATATTAATCAAGCCAGAATGGATACATCAGCAAACCACAATTTCCAGATGTCATTTGTTGCCAAAAATAAACTATGCTTCAAATGAATGGTCATATTATGCTAAGCTGAAAACAAAACATCTTTGATATGGCATTATGTGTGAACTAGGTCATTAAGTGAAAGCAGCTATAGGACTACAGTTGAACTTACTGACAAAACTGAAAACAAAGAATCAGGGCCAGATGCAGTCCATTCATGTTCCATTCAAACAAGTCAAATGTGAAATTGATGTACTTTTAACAAAAATATGTACCATACTAATATTGCATAAATTCAATGTAGTACAATATAGTCTAGAAGGTGTTGAGCTAGGACTGGGGACTTCAGGTGTGAATGCCTATCCCAATATAAAGTTCATTGGGTCATTCTGAACCAACCAAAATTTCTCATTTCAATCCACTTTACAATCTTTTTATTGTATAGATAAAAAGAGGGAAGACTTCCATGAAAGGGTTCTTTGAGTTCCAGGGAAAGACAGACTGAAAACCTAACATTGCAACAAGCCCCCAGGATAAAAGAAAAACAGGATTTTCTTTTGGAGATTTTCCAAGAAATTATGAGCTCAATATATATCCCATATAAAATAGTGGACAATGTTGTTAGATAAAATTGTAAAGCTTTTGCAGTCTTGCTGAAAAATAATCAGTATGACTTCGGAAAATGTAAGTTAGTGTCACTAAATTTTAAAATTCTTTGAGAATGGCAAGATATATTAGGAATTTCAATAGGGTCTTTTCTTTTTCTTTTTACAAAGTCTCTTACTAAATGTAGCAGTTGGGAAATTCTACCTCTTCCTTCCTTGATTCTAAGTAGTTAAATATAACTTGCACAAAACAGGTTCTTTGTATAAATCATCTGGCAATTGCTTTAGCTTAGCTTAGCCTAGCCTAGCCTAGCCTAGCCTAGCCTAGCCTAGCCTAGCCTAATCTCATTTCCTCCCAAAGGAGCTGGCTAAGATAATTTAAAGCACGTTTGAAAATATTGAGCTTTTCTTAGGTGTTGTTGTAAAAAATTCATTCTCTGATACCCATACTACAATATATGTTTGTACCACAGTCTGTCAACATTATATGGTATAAGTAAATCATGCCCTATTGATGCTCAGTTGACTGAAATAAAATAAACTCAGTTATCACACATACGGGATATGCTAGGCAGTAGTTACACTCAGGAGTGTATGTAAAAAAAGTCAAGCTGGTGCAACACATGTAAAAAGAAATGGGATTCAATCATGCAGACACACATACCGCCCTGAGGACACCTCTTGTTTTACAAAACTTTACTAATTAAAACAAGAAGGCTAAGCCATTTTTTCAGAGAACAAATGTGGAAATTTAACAGTTTAAAGCACTCTGCTGTGCTATAACATTATATGTGAAGGAGAAAAGGAAGTAAATGAAAATGCATATACCAAGTTCTGTTTTTGATTTCTGGTGTGCTAAAAATCATACACAGGCAGAAAAATTCCAATGTTCCTTTGGACACTCCAAAGACTCAGTGCTCTGACAAGTTCTAAATATTTGCCTGTTTGTTTTTTAAAATTAGCTTCCCTTTTATATTAAACTAATTTGGGGTGGGGATGAAATGCTTTTTCTGTATGTTTTCCAGTGCACCACTGTAATATCCTTTTTAGGAACATTAATAAACATGATATGCCATGTTGACTCTATGTATTAAGTCCTTTTACATTAGCAATGATGTTGCAATTTAGAATACTTATAAGCTCTCTTTGGTCATTCTCATAATGTTGCTAACAAGGGACAAACAAGCTAATTCTGTCTCTTTTCCCAGACCTAAGAATCCTGTCTTCAGTAACCTTGCCTTCCTTTCATAGAACATGATTGTCAGTAGAAAAAAGCTTCTTGAATCCATGGTATATAAGGATTCTTAACTGCATAAAGAGCCTTCAAAATTACAAAAAACTCTTCTATCAACAGATACTTTTTGTGGAGGAAAAACTGAATGATAGCTAAGGGAGAATGTAGGTAGCATGCTTATTCTTGTTCCTTTCTCTGCAAGTAGAAGCAACACCCACTGATAACAACTGAAAAGGGCTTGTGCTCTTACTTATACAATAATCGGGGGTGGAGGGGAAGAAAGATTTAAACATTGATGTAATTCTCGGAAACCAGTGTTCCAACTCTAAACATGCCAAGCCACTCATGAGATGCAATGTTGGACTATATGTACTGTATATACTATATGTAAATCCAAAGTGGATTGCTAGTACATTCCCCAGTATACTGTAAATTCACTAGGATATTATAAATTAACTGAATCACTGCACTGCAACCAGTGTGAAAGAATTCAGCTTCTAGTGTCAACAAGATGATGACTCATGGCAGGAAATTTCCTTAAACTTTGGCAAAAAAAGAAGAAAAAAAAGAAAAGGAAATCAATATGGTGGTCCTCAAAATATCTAAATTAAAGGGAACTCTCTTATCAGTTTAAGTACTAGGCTAAGGTTCTATAGTTAGAATTTCCCATTCAGATTTTTAGATGGCTTCATATTAACTTTTGTGAAGTGATAGCTGCCTAAACTTGCTGCATGACTTCTTGATAACTTCAGTTGTACAATGAAGCAACTGTTACATTTGATGAAGTCAGATTCCAAAAATTAATGTTACAATAATGTGTGAATGTTCAAAACTTCCACTGTTTATCTTACAATACTCACACATATTTACACATAGCCAGAAGTTACAGATGATCTTCATGTAGTTAGAACAACCTTTCCCAACCTGCCCAGATGTACTGAAACTAGGGATAGGGAAATTTCACAATCAGCACTGTCTGGGAATTCTGAGATATGTGGTCCTAACTCACCTGGATGGCAACAGGTGGGAAATGGCTTTATTAGTGCAAGAAATAGTAAATTATTAAGATTTACTTAAAATCTTACTTTTAAGATTTACTTAAAATCTTAATGTGCTGGAATGATACTAAATCATTTCAACACAAGGGAAAGGAGATGTGCTGGGAACCTGTATTATATTACTCTGTACTTCCCAGTTGCTTGGTTAAAAGATCTCAAGTCATATTATAGAGCAATCAAGGGCCAAACAATTGTAAACCAAGTATTTCAGCTCTAAAAATCTTCTATAATAATTCACATAATCAAAAATGTATTTAATACTAAAAATACAAACAAGACAATTAAATCCAGTTTATCCTGACCCTGCTTTGGATGGAATACTTCTGATGTGAAAAGTGAGAAATATTTGTAGGGTCTCTGAATAGGAATTAATAGCAGTGTTTGCATATATTATTAATTTTTGTATGGAAAAAAGGAAAATTTCAGATTCACATTTGATACATCACTTATACAACAAATATGCAAACTAATAAAAATAAAAATAATTTTCATTGCATACCTGTGTTTGGATTTTAGGTAACTTGTAGTTGTTCTGGAGTTGTCCATTTTCTTTGTTTTTACCTGACATAAATATATATGTATATATATATATATGTAAAAATCCTCCAGTAGTTACATAAAGATACATACACACACTAATCTTATAATTCCAAATGTAATGTGATTTCTTCATACTACTTCCCATTGTTTATGTCACAGTTAATGATAATTTTAATGAATGTATTGGCCTGTTCTTCAACTTATATTTAAACTCTAGCTCTTTCCTGCAATTGTCAGTGATATATTTAACTTAGGTGGGTAATATTTATGGGAAAATACTCTATTTTATTTATTTATTACATTCATAGCCCATCTTTCTCCTAAAGACAATGCTATAAGCAGATGACAATAGTAACTAATTCAAATATTTAAACTCATCAAATAAATACACAAATAAAAAAGTATATAATAATAATAATCTCACAAAACCAATGTCAGTAGCATATCAAGTAAGATGCCAAAAACTGTTAGCATTAACATGTATTTACAACAATTGTCTGGCTGGTCCTGTCCTCATATTGCAGTAGGTTTCAAAATCTAGGCTCAGTCATTCCAAGAAGATCCTCTCTCAACTTCCCGCTGAATATATTCCTGGTACTAGCACAATGGGAAGGACATCTCAAAGATTGTAACTTGAAGAGGCCCATAAGAGAAAATGCAAAACTTCAAGTAGCTTTGGCCCAACTTTTATGCAGCTTTATAAGCTATAACTAGCATCTATACATATGTTCAGAAATAGGCTGTTATTGTTAACTAACGAAGTAAGAAGATGCTTCTCTCTCATGCTTTCAGAATCAATAGCCTGGGTTCAGGATTGTGCACTAACTAAAACATCTAAACAGTTTTCAAAGTCAGCCCTTTAAAAAGCATGTTATATTACACTAAAACATGGGATGTAGCAAGATTTTATATAAACAGGAATGGGCATATTTGGCACACTAGGTTTAGTAATACTAAAGAATCTTCTGAGTATTCCACCATTTTCACTCTAGCTCTCCTTTCATTTGTTTTATTATCCACAGTTCTCTTGAAAACCAAGGAGAACTGTAAGAGAAATCACCTAGAAGCAGTTGGGTTTATGGGTACAACCTATGATGGGGGAAAAGTAGAACAGAATAGATGAAATAGGAAAACAGAGGAACAGATACTTAAGCAATTGTCATTGTCTTAAATAGGTAATTTATTCATTCATAGAAATAAGCAATATTTAAACTGACCAGTTAAAATGCTGTTGGCAAAAGCTCATACATTTGATAAAATATAAGTGCCATATTCATTCTGTGTACCTAAGAAAATCAATTTCTCTGCGGCTTTCTTATTTAAAGTCAGGAGTGGGTCACTTGAGGACTCACCCCCCCCTTTTTTTTTAAATAAATACCATATTCCCTCTGACTACATCATTGCCTCCCCTCCAAAAATATTGTCCTCCAAAAATATAAGTAGGACACTTGGCCACCAAATGTTGTCTATCTTAAGATATTTAAAACTGGTATTTGGAACGTATAACTCCAAAAATAAATAGACTCTCCTACTATGAAACTTATCTTTGCCTAGAGAGTGTGTGGATGGAGTGATTACTTTAAGTATAGGTGTTTAAGGTGGCTGTATAAGTGGAATAGTGTTACGTATAAAAAGAAGAAGAAAAGGGGGGAAGTCAACAATTAGAGTCTTTGCAACAGCCTTCATGGGAAGAGGGAAAAGTGAGACTATGAACATTTTTACCAGAGGCAGTTAAGAGACTATTTATCATGATTCTCACTGCTGTCTACAATAGGAAGATAAAGAACAAGTGGGTGTGTGATAGTCCCCTTCTATGGAACAGCTCACCCTCTGGTCTGCCTCCACCTTATTCGGTTTCCAAAAACATGGCTTGTTGGGAAGGCATTTGAGGATATGGGGGTTTAGCACTGTGATGGTTTGGGGGGGGCATTTCTGTGTTGGACTTTTAATTTTAATTTTTTTAACCCTTGTTGTGAAATTCTGTAATCCACTTAGAACCTGTATGAATTTGGTGGATTAAAGTCTAAATGAACAAATGAAAGGAATATTTTAATTAAAGGCACAGGAGCTCTGTAAAACCTCAGCATTATTTTCTTAACATTAGAAAGGCTGATGCTGTCTTTTGTTGCTCCCCTTACCAGAAAGTTCAAATCTGAAAATCTGAAAAAACCCTAAAATAAAAGATTGCATATAATGATTTGACTTCAAAAGATGAAATTCAAATAAAAAAGCCAGCAAAGAAGGGTCTTTACAGCCCTTCTAAACAACAGTAGGGTGAGGGCCATCTGGATCTTGGGGAGAACCTCATTCTAGAAGGCACACTTCTGGGGTCCCAGTAGATGGCATTGTTTAATTGAAGGAACCTGGATTGTGCCAACCTTGCCAGATTGAATTGGACAGGCAGATATTATGAAGAGAGTTTATCTAGTCTGGGGGTTATTCATGTGTTTTTGTCTGTGCAGTCATGTTCCTCTTTTAAATTATGTATTGTTTTACAAATCGTAAGCCACATAGAGTCTTACAATTTTTAAAGCAGCTAAAATTAAATAAATAAATAAATAAGGTTTTTATTAAGCAGTGAAAGTTTGAAACTGTTACAAATTACTTACCAGCCACCTTGTGAGTGAAAATCTTACTCCAGATCCCATCACCTGTATTGTCTTTCACTCCAAATTCATAAATAGCGTTAGGTTTCAAATTGTCCACCACTGTTTCTGTAGTTGGACAAAGCTGCAGAATCCACTTCTTATTCTTGTCCTTTTCTCTGTAGCGCACTGTATAAAATCTAGTTGATAAAAGTAAACATAAACTTTCCATCTGAGAAAATGAAGGACATTTAAAGTAATGTGTGCATCTTTGCTGAAAGCAAAACCAAATTTATTATGGAAAACTTTATGCATGTATTCAGTTTTACTTCAGACATTCTTGAATTGTGGGAAAAGGACCCTGAGACGGTAAGACATTAGACAGAGTTAATTTCATTGTCTAAATTGAGGCAGTATATGGGTAGTTCATTCCAACTATCCAGATTGAGGCAATGGATTCATATCTGATCAGTGCTCCCTCACGCAGGTTTCTTAGCAACCGTGCTAAACTAGCTGACCTACATTATGCTTTGTGGGAATGACAGCAATTTATTTCTTTCATTTTATTGTAAATATCTTTGCAAATGCAGAGCCTTTTAAACTTCCCTTTAAAACATAACCTAGTTTTCTCATCTGCCTGTCTTATTTCTCTGTATAACACATGTAATCAAGATATATTTAATAACAGACACCTCTTTTTTCCAACCATATAATTTTAGAAACTTGCCTGTAGGCATAAAAATATGTCTAACATTTCCTCATAAATTATGACAATTCCTCCATTTAATCTAACAATTCTGATCTAACCCCAACAAGATAAAAATCAGCCTCAAAGCATAATGGAAACTATGTGAACTAATATGTTGAAATAGCATTATATTTACGTCAGCATACAACAGCGGCCTAATTAGTAACTTAGGAAGAGGCCACATGATAAATTCAAGGTTGAATTACCTTCAGCTGCAGATGTGTTATGTGTTATAGACTCTCAAACTACAGTGCTGTTAAAAATATTCTTTCATTTTTTTAAAAAAAACCCTTGTTTTTGTTCAGCCACTGTCCTTTATTAGCATTATTATCTTTCTTACTTATTTCACTTTCCTTGACCTTATTATTCTACATTCATTCATTTGGCAGTAGTGGCAATATGAATTTGTTTACAAGTTTGTGCAAGTTATCATGTCAAAGATAGCTTGGTGATATTACTGTTTTAATTGTGTAGGGCACCAGAGATTACAGCACTGGATGATATTGTGGACAAATGAGGTCAAGGTCTAAAACAGAATAAAAATAGTTCAGACAAGGATAGTACTAAAATAGCATATTTACTTCACTTAGTTATTTCATTATATAAATAACATACGGGTCTCCGGTTGTTCTATCCCCACAACAAGCTGAGAGCTTGGGCTGAGAGAATGTGACTGGCCCAAAGTCATCTATTGAGTTTTCATTGTTGAGGATGGACTTGAAACTGGCCCTGCCCAGTCCTAGTCCAGAATCTTAGCCACTATACCACACTAGCTTTTAAATGTGTTTAACATGTGACAAACTTGCTCAGAGCAAAGGCATTTTTACTTTCACAAAAAGAAATATAGCAAGAACTAAATGGCCACAGTGCGCTCTTATCCAAACTGTAATTGTAAGCTCATGTCATTTCATGAATAAAATATCTTTTTGCATGGAAAACAGATGCATTATGGAAAATAATAAAGTATCGTTTCATTCCATTACCTGTCATTTGGACAGTTATTCACTGTGGTCCAATCATGGTTTGGATTGACTAATATCCCCCAGGATAGGAAGACAGATGTTGGAGTTAAAGTGCCTATTACCAGTTGAAGGGGTTTGCGTGTCTTTGTTTTACCTATATAAGCAAGTAATATAAAATTGCATAATGTTTTATAGTCATATATTTTAAGATATATCACAAGGGCTTCTAAATTTATCACTCATATCACTATTCTATGATCCATCAGAATGCCACTTATCTCTTTTCTTCGTTGCTAACATTGCATATAGAGGAGTGCTGTGGAACACCAGAAGGTCCACAGCTGTAGCTGATGAGCTGTATTCAATTCAGAGTCACTTAATTTAAAACTGGAAAGATTACATCTGTTGTATTTCAAAGTGATACAGTCAAGGACAGGTATTTATTGCCAAAGTATTTATAATAGGACATGATGATAATTAAAACCAGGTAACATTGTTTATTCTGTATAATCAATTACTCATAATTCTTTCCCTACAGACCTGTTTGGGCAATAGTTTTACATTTATATCCCAATATGTAAGAAGCACTGTAATGGTTCCTCAGTCCAAATCACTTTCTATCCACAGTCATCCATAGATCATCCACAGGTTATAACATGACTTACAATAGGAAGTGACTGTTCAATGCAACTAGCCACTAAACCCTGAGGAATGTAACTTGAAAACTACAGCTATCCCACATACCTGTCCAGTCCTCATCCTTGATCAAAGTTATTTGCAAATAACTTGCACACACTTCTAATTCCTTTTTAGAAGACCATTTAGGTTGCTAGCACAAATTCATCAATAAGGAAAAGTTCATTTCACCCATAGTATTCTTTTGTAAGGAAGTACTACAGTCACAACAGACTGCATTATTTACATGTTACTATTCACAAGGGAAGGTGTGGTGGGAATAAGCCCTGTCATCTCAAAATCTTTAAGCAGAGGCATCCTCACAAGCAAGAAAGTGGTCTACACTTGGGACTTTCACACGTACAGCAATATGCAGGCTGGTTTCCTGTTGATATGAATATTGCATGTCAATGGTTGTATTCTCAATAGATTTTCTCATACACAGAGCCCCACTTTATGAGTCAGGGGTGTCCAGAGGGTATAGTAAAAAAAAAAAAAGTCAAGATGGTAGCAGTGATAGTGCACTTGAACCTCTGTCTATTTGTGTCCTACACACAGCACACATAAAAACAGATGGGACTTTAATCATAATATCTTGGCTGCCATTTTGCCTTTTTAATCATACATTGCAGAAACCCCTGCTATGAGTGGATACCCCTGATAATTAATGCAGTACTCAGAGGTGCTCAATCAATATAGGTGAACTAGGCTGTCACTTAGGGTGCCAAGTTGAATAGTGCCAAATTTTAGGACAAAAAGGATTTTTAAAAATACAAATATATATTTTTCTGAGGGTAGGGTGATGTTGCTGGTAGCTAGTTTAGAGCTGCAATCGTTCATATTTTAGGAGGAGCAAAGTCTATGCCTGTCACTTGGATGACAACTAGTTCCTTTATTCTCAATTCCTGAAAGAGCTCATATGCAGTGTGTTATATAGGAAATTGGAAGGATGGACACTTACACTTTTAATTCCTTTGTAGTAGCATCTACAGACTAATGAAACTCTAAAACATAGTTGTAAGCACACAGCAAATTGAACATTCAGCTGAACTTTAACTTTTCTGTCTGTGTACTGTTCAGATTGCTCCAGCTCAATTTCTAATCCTTCCTTCATAACTTTAAATGTGTGGGTGTATGTGCATACATACATGCCAATTTCTTTATCTCCAAATGTCCTTTACTTGGTTCCTTGAATACTGCTTAGCATGAGCTAGTCAGTCATCAGTTATTCTATTTTATGAGCACACCTTCTGCAAGTCTTGTTAATGACTAGTTAACACACATATTTATGTCAATCTTTTAACGTCAACAAAATGAGATTTCCATTCCTTGGGTTTTGAGTAGAATATGTATATATCTCATAAGGCATTGGGCTGGGTTTTAAACAGTGCTAACAGATGACCCCAGGCATACAGGTTTGTTTGTTTGTTTGTTTAGAGATATGTGGTGGCTTTATTTCCATGAAGCATTCCTCAGATACATTGGCTCATAGCTTCTATTTTGTTAGGGAAAAAGCAGACAAATTGAAGCGGGATAGACTGCTGAAAATAAGTGAAATGTTAGTGCCATTTTATGTGTCTACTAAACAAGCATCCTGCATTAATTAGATTCAAGTAAGTTGCTCATGGAAATATGCCAGTACCTGATAATGCCTACCTGATGGCCAAAGATCAGCATCCAGTAAAATTGAAAGGGAACTTTTTACTTTAGTCCTGGCAGTTTGAGCAGAAGTGTTGTCTGTACGTGAGCACAGTAACACATAGACAACTAGGGACAGCTTTCGAAGCGACCAGTGAAACTTGGAAAGGATGTACTTGCTTTAATAGTTTGAAGAGCAATGTTTCATTTGAGCTAATGCAATTTATGAAGCACCTCTTTCAAACGTTTTGGCAGCCCTAGAAAGTACTGAAGTCTTGGAAATCAGAATGGTCTCTTTTTTTCTTTACCAGATTGTTTTGTTTAGTGGTTCTAAGATTTCTTTTTGTGATGCTTGTGATGAAACCACTTTTCTCTCTGACAACCAATGAGTCCTTTGTAGCATTTGTTTAAAACTTGCAAATAACTTTGACTCTAGTCACTAAACCACTCAACTTTTGTTGTATTTGTTTTTCTATTTGCTTGACTAGATTTCTAAACAGAATATTATTTTGGATTCTTTATGATTCCCTCAACTCTTCTCTAGTACCCAACCTTCATTTTCAAGTCAGAATTTTCCACTTTTTTTTTTAATTCATCTTATTGCTTTATTAAACAAAGAGAGCCTTCTGCCTTGCGCAAAGAAAAGTAGTTCAAATTCCATATGTAGTATGTGTTATACACCATCTTTCTTATTATTTTCTTTTATGAGACAACAAATGTTGTTTCCCTTTGCTTAAGTATGTTTATGCATCAAATAAATTAGATGTAATCTAGGGATCTTCCTGGACTGTCAGCTTCTGCTTGAGGAGTAGGTAGCAGCTGTGGTCAGAAAGCCCTTTGCACAGATACAGCATTCCTGGATTGGGAGGCCCTCACCATGTATTGGTTATCTCATGGTTAAACTATTGCAATGAACTTATATGGGGCTGCTCTTGATGACAGTTGATCCAGAATTTGGTATAAGCAATAATGGGCAAGCCTTACAATATCATTGTAACACCTCTGCTGCATGAGTTGTATTGGTTACCTGTTGGATTCCAAGTGCAATTTTATTTATCTTTATTTATCATATTTATATAGCCGCCCATCTCACAAAGTGACTCTGTCAAATTTGAGGGTTGCTTATTATCTATAAAGCCCTAAATGTCATAACACCTAGCTATCTGGAGGACTATCTCTCTCCCACAATGTCTGCCAATCCTGTGTGTTCTGACAAGGTTGGCTTGCTTTAGGTCCCTTCAATTATGCAGTTTCATTTAGTAGGACACAGGAGGCAAACCTTTTCGGCCTTTAGGAACAATATCTTCCTGGTGATCCACATGGTTCCCACTTTGCCCATTTTCAACTTGTCTTTACAAAGTTGGCTTTTCCTGTAAGTCTTGGATTAGGTCAAATGAGCTCTGGGAGTTGTGAAGAAGTTGGACAGCGTTTTTTTGTTTCCTGAATGTTATTGCTGGAGTCATTTTGTATTTATTTCTGTTTTTAATTTTGTAAACAACAAGGGTCATCCAGTGTAGGGAGGCCTACAAAACCAATCAATACAATTCAGTTCAGTGAACTTGTCTGAACTACTTATGGTTCCATATGCAAGGACCATGCCAGTTCAAGTTTGGCAGTGCCTCCTTGTCCTCACATCATTGGACTTGCAGGCATACACAGTTTTCAAAAAGGTTTTTTTCCCCTTAGAATTGAACAGCAGATAGTTGACCACCTCCCAGCTCCTTCTTTTCTCCCTTCCCTTCTGCAGATAAGGTAAAGTAGCACCTTCCTTTCATCTTTTCCAGTTGCTCAGAGGAGCTGCTCTGAGAGGCAACTCTGGTCCTCCTGTACAATAGCCAGTTTTTTCCCCCCTCTCCATAAAAAGCAAACATAGAGAATTAGGATGGTAGCATATTGGCTGACTCCATGGAAGACAGAGCCCAGTAGTGCAGGCACTTATGGCAACGTGAAACCTCTGCTGAAATATGGAACTGTTCTGTAATTTGTTGTCAGAGTTAGTTATCTCCCATTATTATACATGTGGATAATTGAATTAATTATTCCCCACTATTTGTGAGGCTAAGTGAAAACATGCACTAATTTGTCTCCAGATTAGCAGCAAAAAAAGCTATAGCTCAGATTTGTGAAACAACAGAGCAAAGTATCTGCTGGGTGCATGTCATTTGTCAATGGAATGATGCTTCTTTTGGTCCCTTTGCAAATATTTGATTATATCATAAGAAAAAGCAAGATGCTAATATACTGTAGGTTTGATTTTATGAGCATGAAAAAATATGTAATTCTTCAAGGAATTGCTGAATTGGCTAACATTGGCTTCCTTTTTAAAAAAAAGTTGAATAGGGTGGTTCATGTCTTGAAACTGTATGTTCCATGGAACCATTCTTGAACAAAAGGGAAGATTATGACATAACCAACCCAGAGCAATAGCTGAATATTTATTATAATTTGTTGTCCAAATTCAGGAAAAGTCATTCTGATTGAAATATGGGCCTCCTGAATTTTTATGGAAAAATAAAAATGTTTAACAGTTTTGCAGTACCTGAGCAGGATTTCTTGGAATTAGGAACAGGTGCTGGCCTCACTACAATCAAGTATCTTGGCTCTGCATCTGGAAAATATTAGTTATGACCATTTAAAAAATCAGACAAGGGAAAAATACATTAATAATCAAAACCATATCATGTATCTTACTATTTCTTTCCCACTGTATTATTAGTACTTCATTAGCACTACATTTAGGTTATTCAAGTACATTTAGTTATATTTTTAAGATGCCTTGTATCAGTAGAATTTTATAGCCATATTTATAATATGCATAGCAGCATTGAATTGTCTAATACTTCCTACTTCAGTAAAACAGCATTTAAAAATCCCCTCATTCATCATCTTTTCATTTGTAAGAACCTCTTTCCCAAATAGAATCACATTAATCTGGAAAAAAAAGTTAAGAAACTTTAACCGTACTGCTTATATTTTCCATCAGGAAGAAATGAATCTGGGATGAAAGAAATCAGGAAGTTGTGGATTGGAATGAAACAATGAAATAAATGGTGCTATTTAAAAACATGGAAACTTTCTTCTCTATAGATGCTGAACAAAAAGTGATGAACCAGTAATTCCACAAGTAGAATTTTTCATTTGGTTTTTCAACACTGATAACATTTCCATTTTCATTTACAACACTGTAGGTTGTAATGTACCTGAACTCTTAGCAGTCCTCACCATGACTCCTGACCTTTTATTTTCCCTACTTTTGATACCCCCTGACCCAGTTTTTTGCCACACTAGCAAATACCCAACCCCAGTTTAGCTCAATGTCATGTGAATAAATATCATAAATATCCCATTCTCTTTTTTTCTCCAGAAAGAAATTGATCCAATTGAAACGCTATAAAAACTGCTCCAAACCAATCATGGAAGCATGAAACAATATTTACAATAAAATTAAGTTGTTCAAGCACCATTTCCATAAAGAGAAGTCAGTCAAACAGATAATTATTACTCTTTGAAAAAGGTATAATTTTGTAATCCAAAACAAAACTATTTTGGATTACAAGAAAATGTTAAATATACACATATAGTCCTGATGCAATAGTAATAATCTGCATACAAAGGTAGTACTGTTCTTAAACTAGCTGCAATTTTTTGGAATAAATTCCCTGCTGACTGTATTTACTGAGAACCAGTTTCCAAATTCTTCAAAAATCTTGTTCTTTTTTGGAAACAAAGCCAAAATTGCTGATATTTTTACTCATAAGCTAACAAATTCTTAGTGCATTTGATATGCTCTAGAAAAACACATGGTAAGAAGCCATAAATTCATTTAATATTTCTAGTAAAAACCAGCTAAGTCATCCAAAAATTAATTACATTCAAAACTGATTAAAACAATATTATCTGGTTGTAAAAAAAGCAGTGTACTCTTTGAATGTGAATAGATGTACTTTCTCAATGGATAAGAGTCAGACTTTTAATTTTAATATTTTTTAAAAAAATTAGACAAAATAATCATTTTATACTCCATATTTATTCAAGTTATATACAGTATGATGAAATGTCTTGAACAGTGATTTAGTTAATAAAACAAAAATTATTTGGAATTAGAACTCTCAGGTGACAAACATGTTAATCAGTCTACTATTGTACAGGAATATCAGGTCATGTGTCAGTCCTTCTAGGTAGACCAGACCAAGAAATCAATTCCATGGGAAGGCAAAAATTATTTTTACTGAAATTGGCTATAATAATAGAATCTTGCAAGTTGGATTATGTTGGATGTCCTCTTCCTACTTATAGTTCAGTGAATTAGCAAGGTATCTTCCTAATGTTTTACCACTTGGCAATGGAGTTTACATCTCTCCATCAAAGTCATCTTCCTTACTCTCTACATCAAGTGTGTATGTACAGTATGGAGAGAAACTGTTTAAACAATGGCTACTTTTAAGAAACAAATATGTTTCTGACTTCTGGGGAAGCAAGGGCAGTCTGAAGATGGTTTTGCATTTTGCAGAGCTGATGACTGTGGTGGAATGAAGTGCCAGCAAACAGATTGGTGGCTTGAAATTCTTCCCCAGATAAAAGGGAGTACCCAGGATCTCCCCTAAGTGCTTTACACAGATGCTGCCCATGAGGAGACTAAGGAAAAAAAAAAATTGAAAAGTACAGAGAAAAAAAAAGGGGGAGAGAGAAAAAAATGTAAGAAAAAGAGGAAAAAGATATATAAAAAAATGATTTCCCCCTGTATCAAGACAAGTACAAACAATTTCAGTAACTTATCACCTTCTCTAACATTTCAACCAAAGATGTCTTCCTGACAGAAAAACAAGCAAGATATTAAAAATCCTAATCTTTAAATTTTAATCCCTCAAATAGTATCCCACAAGTTAATTTCTTATCATTTTCTCTTTGTCTCCTCTCAGGAACTCCTTCTCAAATTTAACATATACCAGAGATAACATCTATATTTTAAGAAAAAATATATCTTCTTCTCATATCTTATCTATAAACAAATCTTTAAACCCTCTTCAGTCCTGGTCAAGAAAAACCCATTAAGAGCTACTAGAAAGAAGATCATTTTTATTTTTTAACCCTGATTGAATAAGCCAACTTTATATTCCTTCTGTTTGCTTTTAAAAACCTTGATGTTTATTCCCTTTAAATAGTGTCTCAAAAGCTTTTCATTTTCTCTTTGTTATTTTCTCTTTTCATAAACAGACCTACTTCACAGACCTACTTCAAATTATGGAGAGGTCAGATCTTAAAGTTTAATCATGGGACTACATGTTGGGCTTCACACCAGGACTCAGTGATAAATCTCAGCTCTCCAGACCCTTAACCCTTATTTAGCAATGGCTTAATTTGTTAGAAGACTCTCAGGAACAATTTAGCTAGATTACATTCTTTATTGCAGACAAGAATGAAGATTTATACAGAACAAATAATTTGCTCTGCTGCAGTGCGAAGAAATCCAAGCCTATATATACAGTAGGTCTATGCTCCAGAGTTTAAAATAAGCTTTTTCCTTCCACTATTCCAAGTTAATGGATAGTTGGCCATTCACTTGGTGCCGTGGGAAGAATTTGACACAATATAGTTTACATAAAAGTTCTTTCTAGTCTGGGTGAGGTATATTCAATTATTTTTTTATTGATTGATTGGGCATGCCTGTAATATTGTATTGTTGCTGAGTTTCCTTGAACTGCCGGTACGTCTTGTAATTCTCTCAGACTTACTGGAATAGTTTTTTATAGATGTTTCAGTAAAGCAAGCAGCAGAAAAACCTACTGCTAATTCTAGTTCTTTTGTTTGAGCAGTAGAAAAGATGTAACACTGGGAAAGCCTTGCCAGCTTCAGCCCTTGCAAGTGTATCAGACATGGCATTTTCTTCTTTTGTAAAGAATAGCTTTCTAATTCTCAGTGTTTGGTTTTACATAACAACCTTGGAAGGCACTATGGAGTTTTGTCCAAAGCTGACATAAATCACATTTTTTTCCATCAGTATACTATGTGGAAACTCACTGAACTCTAGTGATATTGATGCTTGGCAAGAAATGTCATGTAATTACTTCACTATGTCCTCAAGCCTATTACATTTTCTTCACTTTTTCAGACTTACTTTTGAGGGATAATAACCCATAGTGAAGAAACAAATAAGAAATTGCAGAGCTTCAGAGAGTGGGGGCTCATTGAACACAATAAACTAAGTCCGTGACCTTATTAGGAGACAGTCACACTGAGGCTTAAGAGAATTGGAACTGAAACAACAGGATCATACAACACATACATTCAGGAGTGGGAAAATAGGGAATTAAGAATTAGGGCAAAAAGGAGCAGAAGTGCCATGACAGACTCTTAAATGGAATTGTTTTACCACCTACATATTCACTGCTTTCAGTGGTAAAAAGAAATTTTGTTATGGCAGGTTTGGCTGAAGAGTTCTTGAGTCATTGAATAGTTTTGAAGAAATTTACTGATATTTTTACCTAGAATTTCTGAACAAACTTACACTTCCAAATAAGAGTTTGGGTGTTCCCACCTTATATATTACACACTACCCAGTATGGAGCTGATAATTCTGATGTTTATTCAAGTAATAATAAGTGCTATCACATGGATCAAACTATATCACTATTATCAAAGCTGATACAAGTATATAATTATTTTTCAAAATGTTTGTTTTCCATTTAGGCCTTTTTTCTATATGCTTTTAATGGGCTTGCTGATCTCTCCATGCTGAGAAAGGTAAAGACTTTTTGAGTCCGCCCTAGCTCCTCATGATGACATGGAGATGTCCTTGGAGTTTTCTTGGCCACAATATGGAAGTGGTTTTTTATAGCCTTTTCCAGGATGACTTAAAAAAAATTTTTTTTTAAGCATTCATGTATTTTAGCCTATTCCCCTGGGATTTATTGGTACCAACTTGGATTGGTTTAGCTTAACTGTTTGAAATCAGCTAAGGTCACCTAAATATTGCTGTAGGCCCTTCAGATACACTATACTCTTGGGCATGTCTTTACACACACAGCTTTTTCTCATTAGAATGTTTTCTGATTGGTTTTTTTAAAAATTAAATTCTGACTCTATTGTGTCATTTCTTAGCTGATTCCAGTCTATTACCCAATTGCTTAATTTGGGCTCTACTCTCTCTGCATGGGGTATTTTATAATCATACAGTTACTGAGAATTCTGTCCTGATAGTTTTCATAGCTGGACTAATGTTTTTTAATTTTTATTTTCCTTTTGGGGAAATATGATATTTGGATGCATTATTTATCCAAATAACATAGTCATGTGTACATGTGATGGGCAGAAGCAGAGGCCCAACTCTGTACAGTGGAAATGCATTGGAAGGGTTTTATACAAGTTTACATTTACTGAAAGCTTTATCCAGACATCATGTGACAAGAAAATGGATGGGAAGTGTTTATTAAGAGAATACATTTAATTAAAATCTTATTCAAGTGTTTTATGGTGTAATATGGGGAAATGCACTGGATACCCTCTCTTCACAGAAAGTTTTGCTGGAGTTAATGATATTCTCTGTGTGAAATTTCAATACAGCACCATTCTGCATGAATGCCATCAAATTCTAAGTGTGAAGGTTATTTGCCATTTCCAAGATTCCAAATATCTAAAACAATTCTGCATAGTCCTTGAAGTTGACGTGAATCCTGGGGAGTGGCCTAGGTAGTTGATTCAATCAGCCCTATAGCCTATGTAGAGAGGGCAGAGGTAGGTGGGGGTCCCTCCAGTGTGTGAGAGTTGGGGTGCCCTTCCCTAGTGTGAGAGACAAGGAGGGGAGCCCAAGGGTGAATGTATGGAGTGTGAATGAGTGTGTGAGTACTGTAAGGACACTTGCACCCCCCCAAGTGAGAGTTGGAGAGTGAGGGGAAGTGGACTGGGTGCTCCCTACCAGCTAGTGAGAGAGGGCAGTGAAGGGGGCACAGTGGGTGAAAGGGGTGAGGATTAGGGTTCCAACGGCACTGAGAGTGGCGGCTGAAGTGCCGAGGAGCCCACCACCACCCTCTGATTGATTGAGGTTGTTTGTTGGTGCATGGTTGGATAGAAGGCCCCCTAACTAGGGAAACCAGAGAACAGAGATTGGGGGGGAATGGAGGCTCTGGGGAAGTTAGGGTGGGTTACACTATTCAGATGGTGATGGGCAGGAGATGTTATGAGGGGAGTCAGAGGGCAGGCCAGTCTCAGGGAAAGTGCCCCCAGTGTTTGTTACTGGTGGCATGTTCTGGCCCTCTGTGCTCAGACCCAGGCCCTGGACAGCAGATCCATGAAGGCCCTGGCTTTTGGGTGCTGCTTCTTAATGCCAGGTCAGTTAACAACAAGGCCCCCTTATATGTGATCTGATCATTGAGGAGTGGGACAACCTGGTGTGTATTACCAAGACCTGTCTGGGCTCTGAAGCCCCCTTTCAGAAATGTGCCCAGCCAGGTTTACAATTTGGCACCAGCTGAGACCCCAGGGGAGGGGAGGAGAGGTAGCAGTTCTCATCTGGGAGTGTCTGTTGGCTTTCAGGGGCACTGCTCCACAAGAGACCAGTTGTGAGACCCTGTTCCTGAAGTTGGGTTTGCGAGAACAGTTGGGGTTGTTGCTACTATTCCAGCCTCCCTGTTGTGTAGCAACCTCCCTGCCTGAGCTGCTGGAGGCCATCTTGAGGCTGGCAGTGGAGTTCCCCAGATTCATGGTTCTGGGTGACTTCAATCTGCCGTCCCTGGGATGTGTCTCAGAGGCAGCCTGGGAGTTCATGGCCACCATGGCAGCCATGGGCCTGTCCCAGATTATTCGCAACCCAACTCAGGACACTGGCCTCACACCGGACTTGGTTTCTTGTCGGAGCAGTGGCAATGTGATCTGAAGGGGAGTTACATATGTCTCCCTTGTCATGCCTTGGTGGCTCTGAGATTTTCCTATGCTACCCCCCTCTACAGGGAGGCAGGACCCATTCTATTGGTCTGCCCCTGGCAACTGATGGACACAATGGGATTCCAGAGGGAGCTGGGGACTATACCTGAGGATCTGCTGCACGGTCCAGCAGAAGCCCTGGCCACCACATGGAATAGGGAGGTGGCTGAGGTCTTGGATAAGATCGCACCTGTGCAACCTCTCTTGATCCATTCAGCCCAATACTCCCCATGGTTTATGGAGGAGTCGAGGGTTCTGAAAAGGATTAAGAGATGTCTAGAGCACCACTGGAGGAAAACAAGGACTGGATCCAACTGAACAAAGGCTAGAGCCGCTATTAAGGCCTACCTTGTGGCAGTAAGAGTGACAAAACATCAACACTTCTCCACTCTTATTGCATCTGCAGAATGCTACCCAGCAGCCCTGATTAAGATCACCCAATCTTTTTTGGGAAAGGTGGGCCCAGTGACCCACCTACAGGGCTGTGCAGAGGAATTTTCTGGGCATCTGGAGGATAAAATCACTTGGATGTGTTCCCAGCTGGATACCAAGCATGCGCCATGGCCTGTGGAAATGCCTGGGGTACGTAGTTACCCTGTTATCTGGGAACAGTTTGACCCTGTTGGGCCTGAGGAAGTGGACAGGGTCCTCCGGGCTGTAAATTCCACCACCTGTCAGTTAGATCCATGCCCATCCTGGCTGGTTAAGGCAGCTCAGAAGGTGACGTGTGGGTGGGTCCAGGCAATGGTGAATTCATCCTTGAGAGAGGGAGTGTTTCCAGCAGCCTTTAAAGAGGCAGTGGTACACCTACTCCTCAAGTAACCATCACTGGATTCCACCGTACTGGACAATTTTGTCGTCTCCCACCTCCCCTTTTTAGGGAAGGTAGTTGAGAAAGTGGTGGCATTGCAGCTCCAGAGGATCCTGGATGAAATGGATTATCTGGATGCTTTTCAGTTGGGTTTCAGGCCTGGATATGGGACAGAAACAGCATTGGTCGCATTTTTGGATGATCTCTGGTGGGATCAGGATGAGGGTAGTGCATCCATCCTTGCTTTCAGTGGCTTTCGATACCTTTGACCATGGTATCCTTTTGGGTTGGCTCGGGGAGTTGGGGGTGGGTGGCACAGTCTTGTGCTGCTTCACCTCCTTCCTCCAGGACTGGTCCCAATAGGTGTCGATAAGGAGTGAGAGGTCCAGCCCGCGACCTCTCCTTTGTGGGGTGCCGCAGGGTTCGGTACTTTCCCCACTCCTTTTTAACATCTACATGAAACTACTGGGTGAGATCATCCACCACCATGGGATGAGGTATCACCAATATGCAGATGATACCCAGTTATACATCTCCATCCCGGGTGATTTGAGTGATGCTGTGACTACTCTTTTGTAGTGCCTGGAGGCTGTGGGGGTCTGGATGCGGAACAACAGGCTTCAGCTGAACCCTGGTGAGAGGGAATGGCTGTGGGTTGGGGGTTCCTCTGTATCCAGAAGTTTACCATCTTTGGTTCTGGATGGGATGGCACTACCCCAGACATACCTGGTGCATAATCTAGGACTCATGACTCCTGCTCAAGGAGCAGGTGGCAGTCATGGCCAGGGGGGCCTTTGCTCAACTACATGTTGTGCACCAGTTACGCCTTTTCCTGGATCAGGAGCCCTCCAGTCAGTCATTCATGTCCTAGTCATCTCCCATATAGACTATTGCAATGCATTGTACAGGGGGCTACCCTTGAAGAGTATCTGGAAGCTTCAGCTGGTTCAAAATGCAGCCGCGCAGGCAATTTTGGGTGCCTCAAAGATGGCACATGTTACACCTTTGCTGAGGGAGCTGCATTGGGTGCCAATTTGCTTCCAGTCCAATTCAAGGTGTTGGTTATCACCTTTAAAGCCCTACATGGCATGGGACCAGGTTACTAGAGGGACTGTCTCACCCATCCCACTGGTCAAGCAGAGGGGGTATGCTGCGGACCCCATCAACAAAAGAATGTCAACTGGCAGTGCCCAGAAGGAGAGCCTTCTCTGCCGTGGCCCCCACCCTATGGAATACCCTCCTGCCAGAGGTGAGGCAAGCCCCTACTCTCTTGACCTTCCAGAAAGCAGTTAAGTCCTGCCTCTGCCAACTTGCATGGGGTGAGAAAAGGGGCAACCAACCCTGGGGGTAGCTAGCACCTTGAAGATGCTCCCGTATGTTAATATCTTTTCTATCAGCAGTGTCTTGGAAGATATTTATGTATGTATTTGGTTTTATTGTATTTTATACTATTTTTATTGTATTTTAATTAATATTTATTTGCTGTTTTTATTGTAAACCGCCCAGAGAAACTTCTCATGACATGGGCAGTGTCCAAATCTGAAATATAAATAAATCAATAAATAAAATTCTAAAGAACAAAATACCTACCATATTATTGTAGAAATAGTAGGGACCAGAGGACTCCAGAATATTTTTTTTCCTTCACATCATAATGAATTGGCTGTTTAAAGTTTGCTCTGTCAGTTTCTTAGAAAGTAATATCTAAGACTAGAAGAAGCTTGTGATGCTCCAAATATAGTTTTCTAATGGAACAAGATTAACTGTTGGATAACTGCTGGATCTCTCTTGAAACCAATAGAATGTCTCAGAGTTCTCTAGAATGTTTTATTCCTTGATAACACATACTAGAAAGGAAGCAGTCTGTAGGAATTGTATCTCACTGACTAAAAGCTCTATCCAGTAGTCTGCTAACTTTGCTGCTGAAAATAAGCAGTCAAGAGAATGTAGGAATTATGATGGTAAACAGAATATCTGACTGGCCAACAGCCTCCTGAGCTGCCCATGATGCTCTCAGGACTGGCATTTCAGTACCCAGCCTTTCATTTGAAAAACTTCATTATTCACACTGAAATAATTCAGGAGAGTTGTGTTGCTACAACAGGAGCTAGTTCCAACATGTTGTTTTAAGATTCAGATACAATGAACACACAATTAGGGCAAGTGCTAGAAAGTTTTATTTTGTATCTGAAAATTAAATCTTGCAGAATAAGGGCAACATAAGATGAATAACCTTACATGTTGGCCAGGGACCCCAGCTAGAGCAGATGGATTTGTGGGGCTTCTGTGTATGTGGCCTTTTCCTGGGACCTTGGTCTACACTGGGGCTTATTCTCTGAGAATGATTTAGAGGTTTATACACTTCTCCTATAATCCTGTTGTAGATATTATACTTGTTAATGACCAAGATAAACTGACAAAGGTAATTCAGGTAGTAATCCTCTTAAAACAAGATAAGATAGTGTTCCCAGACAGTGCCATCCTAATCTCCTTTCTTTCTTTTTGGTGGTTGGTTAGCCAAAAATATTTTAAACATTTTCTATTTTGTATTCTGTTTGGGAAGAACTGGTGCTCTAATAATGGAGAAGTTATAATGCACCTGTCTTGTCATAGATAATCAGAGATCAGTTTTGATTTAATTTAAGAAATGCTGCCTGCATGATCCTCCATAAAGATGACATCTGGATAAAAATTGGCATCTGCAGAATTTTAAAAGATGGTGCAAACTCCACCTTATCTGTACTTGTGTCACTACACTGTACACGAGGAACAGTGCTTATGTTGTGATGTCAAGCACTTTTTGTCATTTTGATGACATTTTGACTTGTGGACAGCTCTGCATATAGTTTTTTTTAACCATATGGAGGCATGTGACCTGCTTAGCATCTTCCAAATCTTCAGCATGTGATTTTATTTTCAGATTTTATAAAATGTCGTTGTTGTTAATATAAAGTGTGTAAATCTGCCACCATCAAACATTTTGCAGTATAATATTAGTGAGCCCTTAAAAACAAACCTTACATTTTAAGGCTATCATCTCTATTCCCAAGTTATCTCAAATTTTCACTGCAGTTTGGGCATTATTTATACATTGAATTGTATCTGAAAGTTTACCATGGTTCTTTCTTTCTGGCATCACTTTCAGACCTGTTGCTATCCAAAATGCTTGTTTTTTGCTGTTCTAATATTCTCCTGTTGTAACGACAATACTTTTTCTATTTATTTTTTTTTACAATTCGATGTGCTTGTATAATTTTTTTTCCTTTTTCTTTTAATTGACCAATGTAGAACTATTTTTATTATAAAAAGTGTACTTATAAATTGATGTAAACTATAAAACTCTCTGGCAAGTGTTTAAATTGATTTTATAAGTTTTATTAGTTTAATACTAGGGGAAAACATTTAAATGGTTTCCAAATGTCTGGACTTACAAAGTGAAAATGTATTTAAGAAATTAAAAAGTATGTATTGGATATATTTGCTCTAAAAGGAAGGAAAGCCTTGTGCAATGCAATGCTAAGTACTGTATGTTTACTCATAAAGGTCTGCAACCTTAGAAATCCATTCCAGAAAAACATAGATTTAACATTGCCAAAAATAGCCAGAAGGCATTTAAAAGTTCCAAACCAACTGCTACTCCATTATGAACATTTGTCTAACACAGTTGACTATATAAACACTTACTATGAGTTAATATTTGCTCTGATGTTTGCCAGCAGCTGTTTGAGGATCTCTGAAGTTTCAGGAGTTTTACTCATCAAAAGTGCATTAACCTTAAAATTCTTACCTGTGATATTCTGCCTTAAGAAGATATTAGTATTATTGTTGCTGTTGTTTTAACTGTTTTGTTTTTTATTGTATTTTGAACTGTTGTACACCACCCAGAGTCCACATAGATTAGGCAGGTTATAAATATTGTTAAATATTGTTAAATAAATCAAGACTCCCTTGAAAATATTATAATGTATATATAAGATGTAGCATATGTCAATAATATTACAACCTATAAATGATATTTAAATTGCCTTCTCAAAATTTACATCATCAAAATAAATACTGGAAATATGTTTTTCATACATGACAGAGTTGTTCCCATCCAATGGTTACCTTCCTGAAGAGAAATTTCATGAGTGAACTGTTTTATTACTGAAAAGGAACTAATTCTGACTTTATCTAAATGGGTTTTCTCTTTCTTTTGCTATGAAATTATAATTAATCTAGAACTACCTGGACTGGAAAGATAACTAAATGACAATTGAGGTTAGGCTGCTGTGAGTGTTAAGAGGAAATCTAGCAGTTGTCGGGATAGAGATGTTAATTCTGTCAGCAACCAACAATTGCTGGGCTTTAGTGGGCAAATCCACACAGCTACAGTATGAGGATAGCTCACTAATTATGTTTGCCCATTTGTTTTAATTTATAGGCTATCCAACCCTTAAGGGATTCTGAGTGGTTTACAATTAAAAAGACCCCAGCATATAAACAATACAACAGAGTGGAACAGCAAAAATACCAGAACAAAACCAAAACAGACCAAAGCAAAAAAAGGAAAAGGAAAAGGAAAAGGAAAAGGAAAAGGAAAAGGAAAAGGAAAAGGAGGGCATGTGTGTCCATAATCACCCTGTTCCCAAAGCCTGGGATAAGAGCTAGATTTTCAATTATTTTCGGAACAACATAAAGGTGGGAGCCCTTGCAATTCCTGTACCTATATTTCAGTGTCTTCTTGAAGCTGAGAGCATGAACTCTGGAAGTCATGTTTTCCTAATATTCTGCCTCAAGATGCTGTTTGCAGGCAATGTAGGGCACACTGATATGCATAAGAGAGGTGGCATGAAATGACCTGCTGCATGCTGGCACTGTTTTTTACAGGGCTGTCAGACTCTGAATTGGAGGAAGTTATGACCTCGCAACCCAGGAGCCAGCAGGCTCTCAGAAAGCTGCAGACAAGAATGAGCCTACAAGTCTGGAGCAGTTAGATAACCAGCCACCTTTTGCAGGGCACAGCAGCAGACTGAGTCACATGACCTAGAGCCTGAGTAAGAAAAAATCCCCAGCCCTCCCACCCACAGAAAGATCAAATGAGGAAAACAAAGACATTCAATGAGGTTCCTCAGAAGAAAGAGGCATTAATCAGGAAAACAAGACTTTGGGAGTCAGACTTTGGCTGACAATGTTCCATCCCTGGATCTGACTTCCTGAATGTGTGTTCCCTCTGATTTGCTGACAGATCTTTGAACTGGTACATGACTACACTTAGCTCTGATTCCTGGATCTTGGATCTGTCTGCATAGAACTTTGATGTAAACTTATTTTCCTGAGGTTTTGTATTCCTGCACTGTGATAAACCACCATAAAGACCTTTTACCTAACTCTGAATTCTTGCCACTTGTAATGGCTGGCTCTCATAACTCCAATTGGTTCTGCTAGTTTCTTGTGTGACCACCCACTTCAATCTGATTACTGACCTCTTTGCCCACCCCTCTGCCCTCTTTTGGCTATAGGAAGGCTGCAACTTCTGCAGCCACTATTTTAAACCTACTTCAATTGACTCATAGACCTAAAGCGTATGAGGTCTTGAAACTGGCCAAACTGTGGTTGGCTTAATGCATGAGATTGAAAGAACTCAGCTTTTGTGTGTGTGTAGTTTCCCTTTCCCTGCCTGCTACTCCCAGGGAAGCTGTGGCTCCTTGCTTTCTTTCCTTATACTATTATATTCTTAAGGTAATTCGATAATACAGCTCTCATAATGATCCCCACGGCTAAACTCCTTCTCAAATTTCTTCATTAGCACTTATTCCCTGGATGCATCTCAGCTATAAAAATATAGATGATCCAGATGGCAGCCAAAAGATATAAGAAATCCTAAATCTTTGTTGCCATCAGTTGATCTGTAGTTTCAATGAATAAAAATTCCAAGCAATCAATAATACAATAGGAAAGAAAAGAATGACAGTGAATGGAGTAACCAGGGCATCGTCTACACCAATTTTTTTCACAAAAACATAAAGTTTTTGGCAACTTTAAGATGTGTGAACTTCAACTCCCAGAATTCCCCATCCAGCATGCTGGCTAGGAATTGTGGGAGTTGAAGTCCATACATCTTAAAGTTGCCAAGTTTGAAAACCACTGTTGTACACCAATTGAAGAAGGCTTTTCCATGCTGGATAATGTTGGGAAGGGCTGAAATTTTAGCTAAAACAACAACAAATTGTGACTTCATAATGTTGCAGCAAGGGACATGGGAAGCCAGGAACACTAAGCAGCAGGTTTGAATTTCCTTTGGTTTACAAAGGGAACTGTACCTTTATGCTGACAGAGGGCAATCAACTCTCCAATATGACTTTATTCTAGTTTTCAATAACAATTCTTTTTTTTTTTTTTGAGACTTCAATTGATTCCAGATCTAGAAGCCATGTTAAGTTGTGGGGAGTCAGCTAGCCCTGTTCCAATGAGCCTAGCTGCAACTAATTAGTGCAAACTACAAGGATCATATGATGCCTATACTGAAAGATGTGCACTGATTGCAAATTGCTTACCAAGCAATTTAAGGGACTAAGCCCTAAATGGTTTGGGACTGGACTATCTGAGGGACTGCCTCCCCTGCTATGTAACCTGCCTGGTTACATAGATCAGAAGTCCTTTTGAAGAGCCTTCTGCTAGAAGCTCTTCTATTAGGCACTGAGAGGGCTTATATAGCTCCTGAAATATGGATTGCACTCCCCAAGGTCTCACTCTCTCTATATTCAGAAAAATGTCAAAAACCTATTTCTTCCACAAGTATGCAACTGCTACCTGATTTTAACAGTTCTGATTTTACTCCTGATTTTAATTATGGTGTTACTTTTTTTTTTTTTATGTAATTTTGTGGTTGTGGTTGTATGCCACCTTGAGTGTTGCGGGGACAGAAAGGCAGGTTACAAATTCAACAAACAAAGTTATATACAGTAATGCAAGCAGAATAGCTAAATTATGGAGATAGGAATTGTTAAGGTATACTCGGTAGAAATTTTACTGTGAGAATAACACAGGACAAACCATGTAGCTGGGGCTAATGAGCCAAGTGCTCACACCTGATGGATACTGACTCAGCACTGTGTGGGGGATATAAGCAGCCTGCGAGCTGCTGGTTATTGCTGAGTGCTAGTGTGTATGTTGTTAAGAGCTGTGGAATAGGTTAGTAGGTAAAATATAACTTGTGTATATAGCTGTATATAATCTGTAGCTTTAACTAAAGCAGACTCCAGTTGTTTTTTTTCTTCCTGGACCACTCAAGGACTGGCCCAAGGTGTGACTCTGACAGGAATATTTTTCTGACATGTAATGCATATTATTTTGAATTTTGATTCTATACTAAAATTAATGTTGATATTGCCAACAGCTGAGAACAGCAAAACTGTAAAATTGGTCCAGGATTAGTACTGTGAATAATAAAATAAAATAATAAAATATTTTTTAAATGATCTAATTAGGACTATCAAACCTGGATTGCAAAAATCTGGATGATTACTAAAGGGCAGCAAACAGGGTTTTCTGAATTTCTCTGCCATCTAGTTTTTTGCAGCCCAAATCTGCTAGTTCTAATTTAATATTAAATCTAAATTTGCTTCTGGTGATTAAGGCTAAGTCTGGTAACATTAGTTACAGATCAACAAATTATTGACCAACATGCAATCCTTATATTTAAAAAAAGCTGTGTAGTTAACATTTGCATTAGTGACAAATTAGCCTGTTTCATTTACATATTCAGGAATTTTGAAAAACATCAGTAACTGGAAAAATGCAAACAAACATCTTTCAAAATATATAGAAATAACTGTATTGGCAACACACATTGTTTCTTTTCCTTTCATTTTCATCTATCCCCTAGCCCAAACAACAAGAAAATATGTGTTCAATTTGTACAATCATTTTTCTAAAACAATCTGTAAATCATAAGTAGCCTTACCAACTTCAGTTATGTATGTTTTCCCATTAGATGGTAGGGGAATATACTGGTTGGAGAAGAAGCTGCTTCCATACCCCAGGATGAAGCCTTCCAGTTTAGTGCTTGGACTTGGATGAATGTATGTCATGCACACTGCATCGTTGGTTGCATTGATCTGAACTTTCAGGCTTTGTCTCTTAACTGAATGCAGCAAAAGAGCAAGAGAAAGTGAGATGTTACTAAAGCATACATTAATTAGCATAGACATGCACCATATATCCAGAAGCATAAATGGAAGGCACAGCTATAGGTGATTAATAGCAAATGGCACTTCAAGAGATAATTTGAAATTGTATTATATAGACACAACGGTGGCTGAAATTACACAGAAGTTGCTTTGTCTTATTTGCAATGATTCTTTAAAAAGGTTCTTCAGAATTTACTTTCTCAGTGTGAACTATCTAAAAAGTAGAAGTACAGTGGTACCTCGGGTTACGAATGCCTCTGTTAACGAACTTTTCGGGTTACGACCAGCTCCGGCCGCAAAAATTTACCTCGGTTTGCGAACTCCGCCTCGGGGTACGAACAGGATACGTGGCCATTTTCCCTCCCGTGACATGGTCCACGGCCATTTTTCCGCCCCTGACATGTGGTCCGCGACCATTTTCCGCACGACACGTGGTCCGCGGCCATTTTTCCGCCCCTGACACGTGGTCCGCGGCCATTTTTCCGCCCCTGACACGTGGTCCGCGGCCATTTTTCCGCCCCCGACATGTGGTCCGTGGCCATTTTTCTGCCCCTGACACGTGGTCCGCGGCCATTTTCCACCCCTGACACATGGTCGTAGGGAGGGGGACTCTCCTTCCAAGCAATAGCCGCCTCCCTGTCCTCCATGCCAGAATGGATTAACGGTAATTACATTGAACCTTATGGGGAAATTTCCTTCGGGTTGCGACCAATTCGGGGTGCGACCAGAGTCACGAAACGAATTAAGTTCGTAAACCGAGGTTCCACTGTAGTAGTAATAAGGCCAGGGTTGGTTTATGTATGCTATTCATTAAACTGAGAGAGATATGTAATTGTGCTGATCATACTCATCAGCTGTATTTCCCGTCACTGGGATGCTCAAAATAATATGTAACCATTAAAACTAAGACAATACATGTACAAATTAAAGTAACAAATAAAGTACAATAGAGTATTATCCAATAGTAACAGATTACTGGACCAAAGGTTTTCACGATTCAAAATTTGATTGAGAAATCTGGTCACTGTTAGCTGTTGAGATTATTTATCAGTCTGACACATTACACTGTCCAGAGCCATTGTTGTGATTTACAATAACCTTACCCAATCAGACATAAACATCCATAAACTATACTGTCACATACACCACAGATCATCAAAGCCTATATGCTAATACCAAATAGCAGGTGGTTAAAGTATCCTTCTGAACAATGTTCTTGCCATGAAATAGGTGTAATTTAATCCATCTGTAAATGTTTCTGTGTTAGTCAAAAGCACTAAAAGATAATATTAAGCTCACTTAGGATCTGGATTCAAGCCAGATGTATTCATAAGTTCAGCACTTTGCAATGCATTCTCTTGCTAAAGCACAACATCAACATTATGAATATAGGCTGTCATTTAAAAGAACAATGGGACTACTATATGCACTGATAAATATGCTAAAAAAATTCAGCACTGGTTAGTCCCTAGAGTCAAGAGGTCTTAGTTGCCTTTTTAACTTTTTGGAATACACGATAAGTCCTTTGATGGAGAAGTTAAAGTAAGGCAGTAAGTAAAGTAAGTAAAGTAAAACACATATGGTATGTTTTGTGTTTTTTTTTAAATAGTTTTGATCTTGCTGAATTTCTGTAAAAATACACTAGTTCTTTGTCTTGTCATGGGTCATGCAAAACCTTAAAATACCAATAAAGTGACTTTGTTTAAGTCAATCTTTAAATAGAATGAAAGGATATACTGAAGTAACAATTCTGGAATGTATCAGTATATACAATATGGGGCAGAGAAAAGAAACAACAAAAGTAATTTTGAAGTAATATATAAGACTTTTTTTTCATAAATGAGCAAGAAAGATAAATGTTTTGTTGTGGTTTGAGAGAATTTGCTTGGGAAATGCTGGATGCTCACATCCTATGTTTATGTTTTTTTGCTTCCCATAATCAATATATTTCTTCTTATTGATGAGATTGATTTTGATGACAATTGAGCAATACAAAAAGCATTAAATTTTTTTGTATATTTCTGGTCCTTTAAGGTTTCTTGGCTATGGGCATCTCTATGCAGTAAGTCATTTTCATGACAAATACTCTTAGGAGCATTGGATGATACATGAATCATTTTCTGAAAAATGAAGGCTACTGCATTTTGGATGAAATGCAGTTTCCAGGTAGTCTTCAAAGGCAGTGAACTGCAGAAGTTAAACTCATGGGTCACGATAGCCAGATCATTCTGCTCCAGGAAGAAGCAACTGAGCCATCAACTTGAGCTGGGCAAAGATACTTTTGGCTATGGCTTCCATTACCCTTCCAGTAGGAATTGTGAATCTAGGACAAAATCCCAAGTCATGGTAATAATCTCTCAAGGGCAACAACTCTGTCTTGCTGAAATCAACTTTGCCCTATTGCTGTTGCCCATCCAGACCCCAACAGCCTCTATACACCAGGAGAAGACTTTGACAGCATCCCCTGCTGGGCCCAAGATGGCAATATAGAGCCAAATATCATCAGCATATTGATGATATTGAATCATCAAATTTGTGAAGGAATGGTTGGATGAAGACTGGGCTCAGGGAGATAAGCATTCCCTTAGCCCCCAACAGGAGCGTGGGAAGTTTAAGAAGATGAGACTGGCACCACCCTAAGGAATTCACAGTGTTTTGGCTTGCTGGCTTGGGAAGTTAGATTCAGTCTGGAGAGATTTCTGTCTTGAGGTGGAAGCTAATAAATGCAACAGAACTGTATCTGCACTGTCTCGTGGAGTTCTTTGGGCTGAACCTGACAAAATTGCTTCATATAGATATTAAATAGCAAGAGGAGGGAAGAATCAAACTTTGCAGCACACATATGGAAATAGCCACCAGGTTGACCTCTCCTCCTCCATCACTATGGATTGGAACTGTGTCCTGAGGTAGGAGGGGAACCACTGAAGAATGATTCCTTCTTTCCATCTCAGTCTCTAGGACTAGTCCAGAATACTATAGTCAATGACATAAAAAGCCACTAAAAGGAAGTGCCATACTACCATCAAGGTTCCTACAAAAGTTATCCACCAGAGTGACCAATGGCATCTTTATCCCGTGCCAGACTGAAGTTGGATTGAAAGAGATCTAGGTAATCCACTTCATTCATTCATTCATTCATTCATTCATTCATTCATTCATTCATTCATTCATAGATAGATAGATAGATAGATAGATAGATAGATAGATAGATAGACTATATGAGTCCCCTATAAACCTATTAGGAAGGGGTACACCATAGCTTTCTTCAAGATTTCCAGCATTGTCCCTTTCCAAAGTCAGGCATTGTCCACCTCCCAAATCCACCTCTTTATATCTCCCAGTCCTACAAAGGAACCAGGAAGGACATGGATCAAGACCATATATTTTAAATATCTTGATATTTAAAAGTAGTGTAAGATTCCGGTGAATTTCTTTTTAAAATAGCATAAGATTCCTGTGAATGTTGACTAATTTTGTTTCCTAAAATATTTAGGAAAACAGTATTAAAATTAAAATGGTCACTAGATAGCAATTCACTGGAACAAATCTAGTATTTTAAGAACTGGGCTTGAACTTTAATGTAAATCTATCTTGAAAAATCCATCTTGCTGCTACTAAGTTAATGGTTAGCAGAACAAATCCTCAGATAAGAGTAGCCAGCTAGTTGAACCTGCTATTAAAGCTTTCTCAGCCAAGGCTGTAATAATTATCTATTGTTCTGTTGTGGCATTCCATTTTATCCCTCATGATGTTCAACAGCTATGTGAACTCACACTTATCCTACCTGTTCCCTAAGTCATCTTCAGAAAGCCTGGTCTGGATACTCATGCTGAGGTGCAGCAAATGGATATAGAAAAAGGCAGGAAGTGGGTCTCTTCAGTGATAGCCCCTCCATCCCAATTTTGAAATGAGTCATGCATACCTAGCATCATGCTTATTGTCTTTATGGTGTCAGGAAAAAACAGTTTTATACTCACAAATCTTTTAATTATGCTGCTGTAACATTTGACTTTTTTTTTTGCTGTTTTAATATTTAACTTGCTGTAATTGTAATTTTTAATGGTGAAACACACTCTTAAGTGTCTTTTAATGGGAAGTGGTATACAATGTTAAATGGGTCTGAAGTTTGAAGTGAATGCTCTAGACATTTTTCAGACTAAATTTCTATATCTACAGCTTTGCTGGGAGTTCCATCTCTTTCAGCTAGAAAAGATCTGTGCTGTCTGGAATATTTGCATAGGCACAACTTTCCCAAATTATGTTGGGTGGAGTAGCTGTTAAATGGAAAGTGAGTGCAGTGTTGCCAAGTTCTTCTGTAGATATAGAAACTCAACATGGAAACTTTTCTGGCAATGACTATCACTTTACTTTGAGGAATCAAACTTACAGTCATGATGCAAATGAAGATTTGACAGTGATCTGTGGTTCTCATTATGTTATTGTGTTAATCATTGCAAAGTAGCCTATTTTCAATTTCCATCTTATCCTGGTATATACTACTTTCACTGAACTTTGATTTTATACCCCCTCTGCCCTTTTAACAGTATTTTCAGCTGGAATAACTTCTTCATACTTCCCATTATTTACAGACCAAAGGTAAATTATTTTATTTCAATCCAATTTTAAATTAATCTAATTTAAATATAGTTGCACAGACATAAGTCCTTGGAAGATATATTGATGTGTTAATTGATAATTGAATAATCAAGTGCCTAGAAATAACAGGAGTCAGTAGAAAGATCAGAAGCTTTGTGCAAAGATCAATGGGACAATGGAAGACACAGTTGCTGGTCAATGGTGATAGATTGGGAGAAGTTAACATCAAGAGACGAATCTTTCAAAGAGATTCATTATCACCACTACTGTTTGTCATTGCACTGATTCCTCTGTCAACAATACTGAACAAGTCAGTCCATGTCTACGAAACATCAAAAACATCTGCCAGGCTATCCGTTGCATGGATGATCTGAAGCTGTATGGAAAAACACCATCTGAAATAGAATCACTGTTCAACGCTGTCTGAATATACAGCCAAGATATTGCAATGGAGTTTGGACTGGACAAATGTGCTACCTTTACCATCAACAAGGGAAAAATAGTGAAAACTGAAGGAATCAAGATGCCCTATGGAAATAATAGCAAGAGTCTAGATGAAGAAGATCACTACAAATATCTGGGCATCCTTCAGGCTGACAACATCAAGCACACTGAAGTCAAGAAGAAGGTTAGCAATGAGAAGAGTGAAGAAGATCTTCAAGTCCAAATTCAGTGGAGGAAATACCATCAAGGTGATTAACACTTGAGCAATTCCAGTCATTTGCAATAGTGGACTGGATTCAAGCTGAATTAGAAGTCCTGGAAAGGAAGACCAGAAAAATAATGACAATGAATCATGTCCTTCATCCATGCAGCAACACTGACAGACTCTACTTACCAAGGAGCATAGGTGGGCATGGAATGTTGCAAGTACACCAGACAGTTGAATAAGAAAAAAGGGCATTGAAAGAATATCTGAAGGACAGTGAAGAAGATGCACTGAAACTAGTATATCATGAAGGGTTACTGAATACCAAAGAGACCAAATTAGCCTACAAGAAAGACTAGATTAAGAATAGAAAAGAGACATAGCAAAGCAAAGTATTACATGGCCAATACACAAAAAAACTAGCAGGCAAAGCAGATAACAGCAAGACCTGGCAATGGCTAAGAGCAGGAAAGTTGAAGAAAGAGACAGGCTAATTATGGCTGCACAAGACCAAGCCTTAAGAACAAATTTTTTATTCCTGTAAGCCGTCCAGAGTCACCGTGAATGAGTTGGGCAGACATATACATTGCTTAAATAAATAAATAAACAAATGCTTAAAGCCAGAATTGAGAAGACAGCAAATGCTATCTCTGCAAAGAAGCTGAAGAAACAGTGGATCACCTAGTTAGCTGCTGCAAGAAGATCACACAGACTGACTACAAACAATAATATGACAAAGTAGCAACAATGGTTGCTGTGAATACCTACAAGAACTATCATTTGCCTACAAGCAAGAACTGGTGGGACCACAAAACAGGCAAAGTAACAGAAAATTAAGCAGCTAAAGTGCTCTGGGACTTTAGAATTCAAACAGACAAGCACCTGCCACACAACACCCCAGACTTAACAATTGTTGACAAGAAAGACAAAAAAGTCTGGATAGTGGACACTGCAATACCTGGAGACAGCAGAACAGGAGAGAAAGAACTGAAGAAAATCACAAAAATACAGACCTGCAAATAGAAGTAGAATGATTGTGGCAAAAGAAAGCAAAGGTAGTACCAATAGTCATATGTGCCTTGCGTGCAATTCCAAAACATCTGGAGCACCACTTGAATACCATCGGCATTGACAAAATCCCCATCAGTCAATTACAAAAGGCAGCTTTACTTGGAACAGCATACATCCTGTGATGATACCTTTAATATTAATAAACAACAGCATCTGCCTATCCCAGGTCCTTGGGAAGGATTCAATAGGTGGACAAAATACCAAATCCAGTCTAAACATCTGGCTGACTGTGTGAGTAACCATAAAAATAATATACTTCCTCACTTCCAACTCTGAACAATTTAGCAAAATTGCTTTTGCTAAAGGCAATTAAAATAAGAAAAAGTATGAAGGATCACTAAATATTACCTGACTATCAGGGGCATCTGCACAATGGTCACCAGCTTCAGAATGGGCAGTGCAATCAGGTGATTGAAAAGCATACCGTTTCACACATGCACAATGCACGTGATGAATATTAAAAAGATAATTCCTGCTATTTGACCCCTGTTGAACATTCTAGGTTTCAGGTGTAAAGCCAAAAGCTTCACTTATCTAATTACTTACAAGTTACAGATCACTTAATCACAATGTTATGAATCTGTATAATTCTCATATTTTGAAGTAACATCATAGGCTACTTTGTTTTTATATAGGATTTGTCATTTAGCTTCATTCTGGAGAAGGTCGGTCTATGTAGTCACTAAGAGATGACACTGACTTGATGGCACGCAGTCAATTGATTGATTTAGCTGAATTCCAGATAAATTGTGATGACATGATTTACTAGGCTTTCATTGCCTTTACACCTGAATGGAAATCAAGTAGTGGATTATCCACTAGAGAAGACTATTGTTGCCAAGTCACACTGTTGAAGAGACATGAAAAATTTAGTCCAAACCTTATTGAGATCAATGACATATCTACACAGCTTAATGGAGCCAGCTTCACTTCATTGAGAAGAAATTACTGGATAAAGCTGTGCCTTTATCATTTCCAGATCCAGCTGTGATTAGCTAGCAAAAAAGGCAGATCAACAAAAGAAACATCTGCACTGTTTGTAAATTGCTCAATCCATCTGTAGAATTCCCATGATATCAGCTGAAATTAGCAAACTAAGGTTCATCTTATACTTAAGTTTTTGTGCTTACCGCTCTTTATATTTTCTCTCAAAAAATCTCTATTGTATCATGGGGGATGAAGGAAATTGATACCATATGTTAAGCTAGTTAACAATAAATCTATTTAACTGGCATAATGAAGTAAGGCTTTTAGTTTAAATTAATACTTCAGTGTTCTTTGCTGGTTATTTCCTTTTAATATTAACATGTTAAAATTAACTTCAGTACATATGTTCCAGGTAGTTTCTCAACAGGTTCTAAAATAAAAATGCATGAGGAAACCAATAGAAAGAGTCAATTAGTATTACTTTGCCTACTTAGTTGGAAAATATATCATTGTGAGCAATTACATCTTTTGAGCTTGCCATATTTATTATGCACATTTTCTCATTTTACTATGGAAGCAACCCATTTGGGATAAAGGTCTTATGACAGTAAGTATTCAGCCCCTCCTACTAGAGACAAGAGAGTTACAGAAGAAGTAGAATAAGTAGTAGTAGTGGAAGAAGAAGAAGTTGTTTAATTGCTGCATATCATGAAAGCCTTGACTATAAAATTCATGGAATATGTACAAGTCACCAAAATGGCATTGTTTTTCTGAAGCAGAGGCAGAAGACCAACTGTAGACATCTGAGAGCTGCAACAATTCAGTGGCCCTTTGGTAGATACATCTACCAAAGGGCCACTGAATTGTTGCAGCTCTCAGATGTCTACAGTTGGTCTTCTGCCTTTTTGTAGTAGACTTGAACTTGTTTGTGTGAAACAATATTTTAATATTGTTTGTGAAATCAATATTTTAATAGTTTTTAATCCATTTGTACTGTACCCTGGATAATGATTTTTTCTGGAAAGACTTTCATTTCTGATTTTTCCATTTTCAAAAAATTCTGCCATCTACCAAAAGATACTATAACTTCACCTTAATTTGGGCAATCAGATAGCAAAGCAGAATTTTTTGAAAATGGAAAAATCAGAAATGAAAGTCTTTCCAGAAAAAATCATTATCCAGGGTACAGTACAAATGGATTAAAAACTATTAAAATATTGATTTCACAAACAATATTAAAATATTGTTTCACACAAACAAGTTCAAGTCTACTACAAATGCTACAGAATAGGAAAGTTTAGTGGTTGCATCTATCGCTGCAAATATTGAGTGGATACTATGATCAGCAACTGAAGAAATGAGATGCCACACTGTTAATCTGTAATTGGAAAATATATTCAAAAACCACAGTTGGTTACTTAATACCAGCTCAGGTAGGAATCAAAACCATCTAAAAACTCTGGTTCAACTCTGTTTCTTGAAAATTCCGGACCACTGTAAACAACAATGCTACTGCATTAGAAAGAAAATACATTTGCATAAAATATGGGAGGCAAGAGGAAGGTCTCTCTTCAAATTAAGATGATCTTCTGATCATACAGCAAGTTGTATGCAACTCTTTTGTACTTCTAAAACAAGGAACTCTCCATACTGGCTTAGGCATGCATAGACTTCCTTTGAACTTTGGTCCGGCCCCATTATCACCTCCAGTCCTACTCCCAAAAGTTAGATGTACTTCTCCAGGAGCTACAACTCTCTGTCATTGGCAGCCTGTACTATCTGATACTTGAGGAACCAGCCTTACTTACTAACAATGCAAGATTCTGATAATAGGTCATGTATTTTAAACAGATTTAATGTAATTTAGAGGAATAAATTTAGTTCATTATTTCAAGTAAAGTGAATTTCTGCACAAGTCTCTGAGAAACCAAATGTTTTTTGCTAATTCTTGTGTAATTCCTCATCCAAAGAACTTTTCTTTTCTGGTACTTTGCTAATTAATGCAATTTGTTCCATTTACTTATGAGAAAATTTATTCTGGCACTTATTTTTTAATCCATGTTTGTAGTGCTGGAAACCTTGTGACATCTGTGTTATATAACAGAGAAGAACAACATTACACACTGGAAGTCAAATCATGTATTGTCTGTATCCAGTGTGTGAGATAGATGCCACATGGCAAGACACTGTGCCAAAGATTGGTGTTTAATTGGAGAATGAGGCCATTAGCAAGGAAAAGGCTGGAGTTGTTTGAAGCAGAATTTAATGAGAGCCTGAAAAAAAAAATGCCTTTTTAAAAATCTGTGGTTTACTAGAGCAAAAGCTATTTACAAGAAATACAGTTATTGATTTTGAATAGATACCACAAATTGTATCATATGTGAAGTTGGCAATGCCTTTGTTCTCTTTCAAGGTTTGTCTGCTCTTCAGTCCCAGAATGCAAGCAGAATATCCTAAAATCTTGACTATTTGATCTTCCGATTTCTAATCTGAATCTGTACATTGTGCTAGGAAACAAGTAGCTACCTAGCTTATATCAGCCTGCTTGAAATGGCTCATAATATTGATAGCCTCAATGATTTAGTTACAATTTTATGTTGGTATTTTATTTTACTTAAAACAGAATCTATTTATTTATTTTGTTAACTTACAGAATGCTAGTCAGTGACCATAATAAAGAAGTAATAATATCATTGGGCTGGAAATGCACTGGCCCCTAGTCCTTAGTACTCAGAGATTTCTATTGAAGAAGAACCTTGACAGTAAGTTTGTGCTACAAATCTTTATTATGGCATGATTTAGATAAAATAATACAAGTTCTAAACAAATACTTAATTTTGGATTAAATCTTTTGCTGCAAAATTTACTTTAAAATGCCTTTTAAATGGAAAGGATAGGAAAGCATAATCTTACCTTACTTGCCAAAAATGTGATTCCCATGCTTATAAAGGCAAATGTGTTTTGCTAGCAAATACCACTAATAATTGAGAATCTCTGTTATACAGAAGTCTTGAAACACTGACTTCATGAGGATCTAGATTTAGGCCAGTCTTATATCAGAATCATGCATCTACCTGATAGAAGGAGCTTTTCCATTTATATCCATCCCTCCCACCATTCTGCTTAAATTTCATCTCTCTCTCTCCCTCTCCTTCCCACCTTTAACCAAGAACCATCACTTTCCTCTCAGCAAATCCAGGTATATCCACACGGTTATTTCTTGAGGCTAATAATGATGAGAAAGGTAAGGGATAGAAAGAACATCAGGATGCCCAATGTGGGAACAGAAAAACAGCACTGCAGCCAACACTCCTTCTCCCTTATTGTTCTCTTGTGAATTCACTGTAACTGTGAAGTGAGAATGGAAAATGCGCTCCTCTAATCACATCTAAAGACAAGGGGATGGAAGCAATGTACTATAGTTTCTAAAGGAGAGAAATCCCACTTGGAAACTCTGGCTAGTGGACAACTGCTTATCCCAAAACTTCAAAAAACAACAACAACAACAAAAACACCCTGTAAAACTGTCTTTACAGTATTTTTTCCAAAGCAAGAGTTCAGCCACTAATTTCAATTTCCAAAGCCCCAAGCAGACCTTGCAACATTGAGATAACGTGGGGGAAGTCTCTGATCTCAGGCCATGTAATGCCTCCCCTGTGTTTATGATTTTAGGATCAAGATAGTCTTACAAACGTATGTTATGATGTATATTATATGTTGATTATGTTTGGTAATAGGAATTCACTGATTATGAACAAATCTTGATATAATAATTACATTTGAAAATGCCAAATTCAGTTTTCAGTCAATACTAGAAGAACAAATAGCAAGATAAATTGTTTGATAGTTATTGTTTCAAAGTTACCTAATCAAAACAATGTTTCCTACCCTGACAAATGTATAATCTATCTATGAACAATGAAGGCAACTGAAAGAGAAAGAAGACAAGAACTGTTCTTGTTCCTTGGCTCTTCTTCTTAAGATCTGCAACTTAATCTTGACCTTACCACAAGAGCCTATTATAACACAATTCTGACCAACCTAGCAATACTGTGGCTAGTACTATCAAAAGCTGTTGAAAGATTCATTACCATTAACAGAATCATTTTTTTTCTCAACATGTGTTACCCCTAAAGAGAGAGCTTTTGTCTTACAACTTTCAAGGACCATGCCCTCATCCCTTAGGACAACTATTACAAAACTGCATATGTTAATATTTGTTTTACAAAGTTCATTAAAAGGCTATTCCCTCTTCATTATTCTTCATGTTTTATACATTAAGATATTGGGTGTGATATTAAAATATAGACCCAAACTCCTTCACTTCCAGCTACTTTTATTACTTATGTATTAATAGTGCATATGAACTGTGGTTTTCAGTGAACAGTCTCATACCTTTCCAGATTTGATGGGGGATGACATACTGTATATAGAAATATGGCACAATGATATTTCCCCATTCAGGCAAAGGAGAGATAAAACAGGCATAAATAGTTACGTCCAAGTACTGAGGCCAAAGCTGTGTTCTTAATTTAAACATAGCTTACCCTTTAAACTAGCGTATTTTATGTAGGCCATATATCAATTTCTCTCTCACCAACTTTCCTTCTGCTTCCTTTAAGCAGCTGCATTTATTGTCATATTCCCATAGCTGAACACCTCCTCTCAGTAGCTAGTTTGTGAACATTTCATATCATCACACCAATATAGCCAAAGGCTGGTTCACAGGTATGTGCAGCTAGCCGCAATAATGCCAAAAGGATAAAGTGTACATCATAACCTCTGGATGCAAGCTTTGCCTGTTCATGCTTGTGTCACAGTGTTGTATACAAACTTGCACGGGTAGAATTTGCATTGAAAGGTTGTTATACATGTTTTGCCATTTGTTGCCTTAGCCCCAGTGTTGATGCTCATGGATGGGCTGGAATCACTTTTGGGATCCAACTCTCAGCAGGCAATCACTTCTGAACATTTGATTAATCATAACTATACTAACCAAAATAAAGCCAAAATTATCAGAGCTTCTATTTCTATATAATTTGTTTTAAGAATAAGTTATTAATGTTTAAGTTTGAAATGAGACAGAATAAATTTGGTGATATTATAAACAGTTCAGGAAAGAAAAATGCATTTCTGGGAATTATCCATTTTTCTTTATTACGTTATTATGAGAGCTGAATTAATAGTTTTCTATTGAGACAGAATTTAAACTGCATGCAACAAAGAAAGATTAGTAACATTACAATTAGAGATATGAGAGAGTGTGCTAAGTCATGAAGAGTGAACTGTTGCACCTGCTTTGTCTTACCCTATTTTATCAGTCCATAAAAGGAGTAGCAAGCTGCCCTGAAGGCATTCAATGTCTGAAGAAGACTAGCTCTTCTGTGTCCCATAACTTGAAAATAAACGCTTAATGCTTCCGTGCGGGTATCTTTTCCCGTCATTGCTTGCTATCTAGTTTAACCAAGCCGCTGTTCCTGCTATTCTTGATTATTCTCTTTGCCACACCTCCACAATTTCTCTTTCTCCTTGCATTTTGATATATGTAGCACTTGAACTCCTGCCCTCCCCTTCAGACAAAGGTGTTTTGCACAAAGATCCAACTCAGCCTCCCAAACAACAGTAAAAATATCTTAAGAAATCCATTTGGTAGTGATTTAGGAACAAAAATATCTTCTGAGAAGCTCTTTGATGAAGAAAGATTGATTTTAAAAATTATAAACAATAACCTTGCATGCAGTAGCTTCAACGCTGTGGTGGTATAGTAGTAAAGTTGCATATACTTTCCCTTCAGAATGGTTGTAGGTGTGGTGATATAGGGCTCAACCTGTACTCAAAAGTCCATGTAAGCAATGGACAGGGGGGTGTGTGGATAAAGGGAAGGAAGTTGTAAACAATGCATATAGTCAGGACACTTGGCTATAAAGATAGGAGCCCAGTCAGTCCCTGTTCAGTTGCCTGTGGTGTGCATAGCAGACCACTTTGCCTCTGAAGATGCCAGCCACAGTTGCCAGCAAAACATCAAGAAATCTGTTCTCTAGATCATGAACCCTAAAGCCAACACTGCCCAACAGATACCAGCTGTGACAGCCCACACCAGTATAATGCATATACAATCCCTAGACAAGCCTGGTTCATAAGTATGAAGAGAAAAGTTTGACTGGAGATGCTGTGAGTCCTAGTTTCAATAGAAATGAAATATTGAAGGTGAGATCAGGTGTGAAAAGATCTCTGTCTATGAAACATCATCACAGCTTAAACATTAGGGCTGCTTGATTTGTTTATTTTTTTAAAGACAAATTGTTATGCCACCTTGTTGAATATTCACACACAGAGGCTTACTATTATTTAACTGTTTATTCTGTCAGTCTGCAGAAATTTTACATATTTGCTTGGGGGAGGGGAGCTGTTTTTGTCCCCTCAAACTGACAGGAGAAAACATCTGAGTTTCCTACCTGCTGTACCCAATATTCAGGAATTGAATAGGCTTTGAAGTGGAAAAAAAGAAATAAGATGGCAAGCATTTTGGAAAGTATTTGATCTGATTTGTAACAAAACTGCAATGAACTGATATTGGCAATTTATCTGATTTGTCTCTTAACTCTTTTTGTAAATTGTTTTAGTATTAGTATCATCATAATTATCAGCTTTCTTTATTTATTAACTAATCTGAGGGTTGCAATTGTGATGGGTTTTATTTATTTGTAACAATACATATCAGTGATTTTCATTATTCTTAATGTGAATTATGTTCCATATTTGCTTCTTGATGGAAATCTTATGAATTGAATTCTGATGGTAGAATTTTATGTTAACCAGATAGAAAGTGTTTTTTTTTCCTTTCTCATAGCAGCATAATTTACTGTCATTTAATGAAATTGACTGCAGCTCCCAACAAAAGAAAATATTTCTCCACGTATAGTTTATGGAGTTTGTTGCTTCAAAATTGGTGACATCTATTGGATTGGATAGCTTTAAGGGAAGATTAGATCTCAGTCAGTGCTTGGGACTACTGGCCATTATGGATTATAATTACTGCAGAGTAAAATGAGAAAAACCTATTAAAACGATGTCTTATGTGAAGCAGGATGCTAGATCTGGTGTACTTTTTCAAATGTACTTAATTTTTTGAAACTAAGCTAAATACTTTTTGAAATATTTGTACATCAAAAGTTTGTTCAACACTTGCATACTGAAAATTTGATAGAAAAGATTTCTGTCTGTGAATTTGTATTTTTCAGCCTTGAAATACAAGTTAAAATAAATATTTAATGGAATACGTACAAGGGATAAATCCTTCCTTCATCATTACATGACTACTATGAAAAAATCATTACTAGCCAAAAGAGTAAATCCTTAATTTAATGAACTGAGACAAAATTCTTGTGTTCCAAAAAAGGCTTCAGTATCATATACATATACAAATACCACATGTTTTCATGTCAAAACCACTCGTAACACCACCTTCTATAAATAACAAGTAGAACCTTTACATTACAGAAGACTAAAAATGGAAAGTTGAAAGCTCAGAAATAACCACTACATTTACCTTAAGTCTATACTTTATAAAAATTATAAGTGACTAAAATTGTCATAGCAATAGTTATCAAGGAATTTATTAGAATGAGTTATAACTCTTATTAATATATGTGTTTTGATGTCAAAACAGAAGCCTCCCATAAACACTAGAGAGCCATTGCTGCTCAGTGTAAATAATGCTGAACTAAATGGATAGCAGTCTGATTAGTATAAGGAATTATTCTATGTTCCTAACTTTATTTCACATATTCAGAAAATTAATATTGTAGTTTTTAAGTAACTAAAAATATATAGGGTATCCATTTCTGCAATTCTAAACGAAAGTTGAATTAATGCACCAGTTGCTGAGATTATAATTGATATGCTGTGATGACATCTGGCTTTGAGCCATTTTGTTCACCCCCCCCCAACACATGCATTACACTCACACGTACACAGAACCAGAGAAAGCAAAATGATATCACTGAAATAAAATATGTAAGAAAGCAATTGTTAATGAACAAGAAAAACGAGGTGGCACAAGGCTGATATTCACTGTATTATACACTAGAGTGTATTTTTCATGATAAGTAACAAGTGCAAATGCTATATTCCAGGCTTGGTGAGCAGAGTATAGACCTTCAGAACTACCCATTTTACCATTCAAAAGGATCTGCAGTAGTTGTTAATCCTCCAACCTGAATTCATTAGATACATGTGACACAGTTATATTAGTATGAAAGCCCCAGTTTGTCATTTCATCTCTTAATCATGACTGTTATATATCATGTAGCTAGTTCCTTTTGCTAAATTAACAATTATGAGGTCATATAGGTTCTGGCTAGCTCCAAACTCATGCTTTATTCTTGAGTACAGCAAAGATATATGTGATAATACTGTACTTTCTGAAAAGATGTCTTGCAGAGTTGTTGGGAGTAGGGCAGAATGTTAATTAACTAATTAACTGCAGAAATAAATCTTCCAGGCATAAATCCATTTCAGCGTATTTTCAGACTGCAACACACTTTTCAGACTGCGCATATGTGGGGAAAAGAGCCTGCTGTCTCCACCCATGATACATGTTCATTGTTTACACATTCAGATTGTTAACATAATTTATTAAACAGCAGGATAGATTTCATTCTATTTTTTTTTAAATCCTATTGCAAAACCGCATATAAATCAGCATAAAATGTGATTATGATGAAAATGAAAATAAAGAAAGAAGATAATGAAAAAACACATAAACTGTTATTAATTTCAACATCCTGGCTGGTTATATTCATTTGGGAAAGTATAAGAGTTGACCTACATTTGTTGCTTGTGGCTTTCAGTTTTAACATGATAGTCTTACATTGTACTTTCAGATAATGACCACAATACACCAGAGATAAATATCTTTAAGCTCATCCACCACAAACAGACGGATTACATTTCCTTTAATAGCATTGATGGTAAGGAGAATAATAGTCTGCTGTTCCATACAGCATAAAACATGTGCAATCTTTTACAATCCAACTTGTTTAATCTTGTTTTCATAGATAGGATTTTTATCGTACTTATTCTGAAACATCTGGCAAGTTGAGTCATGTACATTTGTTGCATTCTATATTCCAAGTTTAATTCAGGTATCATGAGCCCTTTGCCATCTTTGTCAGATAAAGCTTAGCTTGCCATCTGATCCACATTTCTAATTCTCTCGCAGAGAAACCATTTTAAATGAGAGGTGTTAGTAATATTGCATTGTTGGAAAGTATTCAGTGAGGTAACCTTATAAGACAGCTGGAAGGTTAATAAGATATGAGGTATTATGGAAAATTGTGAGCACTTGTTTTTATTTTCTTATCATGTTTAATACTTGTAATAACAAGAGTTTCTTTATATTACATTTTTGCCTTACAACTACATTGTCCTTTTTGTCTGATTTAGATAGTATTTTAAATTCAATGCAAATAAGAGCATATCCACATGTCCCACTTAGCCCATCACCAGTATGGGTTACCCATCTTTTCCAGAGTGCAATAACAGGCTAACATTAGAGTATCTTGCAGAAATGCCCTAAGAATAATCAGCCTCAAACAATCTGCCTGAACTGAATGACAACTTAATTCCAAAAAGTGATCTACTTTCTTAGTTTAATGAACAAATGAGATGTTTTAAGAGTAGCAACCTGATAAAATTGTACAGTGTTTTTCAGAGTTTCAGGGTTCTAAGAAATGAAAATAACAACCACAGGATTTTTAAAAAATGGTAATATCACAAAATGGAAAGCATCTGAAGTAATGTGATTTATACTCTGATAATACTGTGTCAAAATGAAGATTCACAGTCCTTGCAGTATTGACCAATATTGACTTTATTTTTGCCAGCAGTTTCCTGTACACCCTGCATTTACAGAAATGCCACAGAAAGACCTAGACGGTACTTCTATTTCAAGCTCACTCAAATGGAACTCCTCAATTTGGAAGAGGGAAAGGCTGAGTTCCACCTTATGCCATTTGGGTTAAGAGACCAACACTCTCCCTTCTTTGGTCACCCAATTTCTAGGATACTTTTGCTTGCCTTGGAAACTTGAGGCTCTTGGCACGTAACAGTATTCATACACCTATTTTCTACAAGTCTGATGTTATTCTTGCTGGGACACGTGTTGTAAACCTGTCTATATCCCTGCGTAGACAAGATAAGCCCTTGTAAAATATGGATCATTAATTCAATTATTGTTCTAGAGAAGGGGTGGACAAACTTTTGATGCAGAGGCCAGAGTCTGCACTTAACAGTTTTAGAGAGGCAAGTGTCACAGTTGGTGTGGTCATATTATTCTTATATACAATGGTTTTTGTTTTTACTTGAGAGTGGGGAGATATAGAGAGCTTTTCTTTCAGTATGTTAACTATAAATTAGGCTTTATATGCTTTTTCCAATCTCAAAATGGTGGGAAAGGAGGCTTTATATGCTTCTTCCAATCTCAAAATGGTGGGAAAGGACGCTACCAAACTTCAATAGTTGTGGTCAGATGATGCGCCAGCACCCACATAAAGGTCTTTGAGGACATATGAAGCCTAAGGCCTCATGTTGTTATTGTTGTTGTTAACTCTTGTAGAAAAGTGAGAAGAATCCTTTCCATTTGTGACCATGTTTTTGTGACCACAGAAGGACAGGTTTTTTTCACTTCGGTAATAACTAGCAAACTTAACCCTTGTTAGTAAAATACAGGAAAGAAGAAGAAGCATGTAATGATCATATTGATTAAGCTAGGTAGGAATGCCACAAGAAGACATTTGGAGTCAGGCAGCCCTGTAAATGTAATAATAATAAAAAAAAATGGATACAAATTAAAAATAAAGTCAGACTCTTCCACACTAGTGTCCTTGGGAAATATCTAACAAAATGAACCAATACTACCAATTATGAAATGCTTTCATAAGGGAGAAAAGTAGATGTAGAATAAAAGATTCAACTTTGCAGTAAGTTTTTGGCTTTTGAAGAGGCAGAGGCAATAAGGAGGATTGCAGATGAATTTAAGAAAAGAGATTTCGAGAGAAAGAATTGCTAGCCCTCAGGTATGTTTTATTGGGCAAAGTTGGTAAACAGGATGATAATGATGTGATGGTGATGATTCAAGGAATTCAAGACAGGCACCAGTCAAGGACCTTTTCACTTAGGGATAGAGAAGGATGAGAAAGAAAAACAAATGTTGCAGAAAAACAAATTCAAATTCAAGTGGGCAATTACAAACTCACTTGTGAAGATGTTACCTAAAAATTAGAAATTCTAAAAAAAATTACCCTCCAAAAAGCCCAACAGGATGAAGTAAACACACAAAGCAATGTTTATGGAAATCTTTTCAATTCTTTTACCAAAAATGGTCAAAGGACACATCTGTGTTTTCTTCTGTGTAACGAAGTAACATGTCTCTGTGCAACTTCTCCCTATGGACTACTTAGGGTATGTGCATACAAGCTACAAGCGTGTATGTTGTGTGCATGTGTGTTTGCTTGTCTATGGGGGTCTGATGTTTCTATGCAAATATAAGTAAGGGTTTAATCAGAACAGGTGTACATATGTTGCCTCTGGTTATGTGTGTGTGCTTTTCTGCTCTTGTGTTGCATTCTTCTGTCTACAGGTAGTCCTCGATTAACAACTACTTGTTCAGCAACCATTCCAAGTTACAACAGCACTGACCAAGTTGTACTTACAACCAGGCCTCAAAGTTCTGACTGTCCTGGCAGTCCCACAGTCATGTGATCACAATCTGTGCTTGGCAACCAGCTTGCACTTACGACAGTTGCAGGATACCATGGTCATGTGATCACCATTTGCAACCTTCCCTGCCAATTTCCCAAGCAAAGTCATTGGGGAAGCCAGTAGGGAAGGTTGCAAGTCACTTGTGTAAGTCTCCCACACCCTGCAGCAGTCACCCCAAGCCTCGCTGCACTCATGCCACACCACACCATACCCTCACACACCTCGCGCACCCTCCCCTGCCCCACAGCAGCCACTTAGATGCCTGCCAGCCTGCTTGTAAGCCACCTGGGACTTGCAACTTCCTGCTAGCTTCCCCACTGACTTTGGTTGTTGGAAGCCTGCAGGATGTTGTAAGGAGGTCCTTGATTAACAACCTGCGAACCTTGCTTAACGACAGCAGACTGCTGGGATTGCCATTGCTAAGCACTGCAGTCATGTGATGTCGCACTTTATGACCACATTGCTTAGCAATGGAAATTCCAGTCCCAATTCCTGATGTTAACTAAGGACTACCTGTATGTATTTCTGGTCTCCCTTCATGTGGTGTCTCTCTGTGTCTGTGTGAATGTGTGCATTGGGAAGCACAGGGCAGACAGTATATGCTCTGTATCATATGACTAGGAGGGAAATAAAAAGGGACTTGCAATGGATCATTCAGAAGCATTCCAAGCCACTTCCCAACTACTTCTCCCTTAGGTATACACTGAAGTTTTTTTGTTTGTTTGTTTTGTTTTTTTCTGGAATGCTTTTCCTTACAGCACCAAGCCAGATAATGGGCCATTTTTGAACTTGTTCTTTCTTCTGCCAGCTTCTCCCACCATATAAAATTTGGTCCCATTCTGTTCAGTTTTGGGAGAGTTACCCTGCAGGTGGAGAGACAGAGTCCCAAACTACTTTAGATAATTTTACATATAATTAACATCCTTTACATAAAAACTAAGGGGACGTGGTGGCGCAGCGGCTTAATGACGCTGAAAGTTGCCGGCCAGAAATGGTCGATGCTTCAGCGGTTCGAGTCCAGCCTTTGTGTTAACAGGGTGAGCTCCTGTTTCCTCCCCAGTTCCTGTCAACCCAACAGTTCGAAAACTCACGTGAGTAGATAAATGGGTACTCTCACTCCGGTGGGAGGAAAAATGCTGGCAGCGCCTTGCAAAAGGAGTCAGGAGCAGTTGCCGGTAAGCGCGAAACGGCGCTTGCCCGAAAAGGGCGCAAAGCAATAGAAACTCCGCCTCCTGTGCTCGCCAGCTGGGCTCTGCTCTAGGAAGGAGGCTCTGGCAAACCACTTCCGAAACACCTTGCCTTGAAAACTGCAAGGACTCGTCCAAGCAGTCACTGCAGAGTCGGTAACGACTGAGTGCAGATAAAAAAAAAAAAAAACCGTAAAAACTATGCTATTAAAAGGGCTATTTCCAGCACATGTATATACTTTTAAAAAGTGTGTTGGGCTTTAAGTGATTTATAAAGTATGTTTTCACAAAACATTTGGACAATACCTTTTGCTTTTCAAGATGATGTTATGATTACATTGGAACTTGAAAAATTGTAGCTGTTCATAACTGAAGAATTCCATACTAGCAGAAGAGCACATGCGTGTCAGTACAGATTTTGCAGCAGGAAATACTAAATAAACGTGCAGTTACATCAAGGCAGAACAAGAAATATTTTGAATCAAAGTGCTAGGAAATTGAAGCCATCCTTGCTCAGTCCTGTGTAGGGAAGATCACTCTCTTCCTTGGTAATTGGTTCTATTATTGAACTGCTCTCACTATTAGGAAGTTTTTCATTACATTCAGTTGGAATCTTCCTTCCTATAACATCAATACATTATTTTGTATCCTGCACTAGGGAACAAAAGAACCAGATGTTATCTTTTTCTGTACATCATACTTTCAGGTATTTAAAGAGTACAGTAGTATTATGTTGAATGAAGTATTATGTTGTATTATTACAACATATATACAAACATACATACAAAATACAGTAGTAGTATGTTGAATGAAGATCGCCTCACCAGCAATCATCACCCAGATAAGCAAAGGTTACCACCAGGCACACAATCAAGCAGTAGACATATGCTAATCAAGGAACTACCAGAGGAGCAAAACAAAACCCCCACCAGCACTGGCAAGGCATGCCACAGTATATAAATAGAGAGCAAACCCCATCCCACTTTAGCACTGAAGATGTTACCTAGCTGGGTAATGAAACGTTTGGAAGAAAAGAACCAAGGTCAGAGAACCCCAAGATATATATTTTAAATGAATCCTAAAATTGTATTTGTCTTTTTGCACTCAAAACACTGTTGACTCATTTTCAGTCTGCAATCAACTATCCTGCCGAGATCTTTTCCACAAGCATGGTTACCAGACAGGTTTTCCCTAACCCATACTGTACCTCTGCATCTGATTTTTATTTCATAAGTAGAAAAATGTGGTCTTTGTTAAATTTCATAATAATGCTTTCTCCCTATTTCTCTAGTCTTTCAATATACTTCTGAATTTTATTTTTGCTGTGTAGAACATGTACCAAAGCAGCAGAAGAAAGTGAGCCAGTTTCCATGAAATTATCATGAGAGTATACTCAGCATTTTCAAGGAGAACATCAGGGACCACTTGAAATCTGGAATCTTAGTAATAGAAAACCAGAGGAACGTTGGAATGAAATCAAATAATTTGTTAAGCGTGAATGTAAAAAGATCAAGAAACAGAAGAAAAGAAACTGGATGTCAGAACAAGGTGGAAATAGCCAAGAGAGAAGCCAAAGCCAAGAAAGACAAAGATCTCAGGAAGAAACTTGAAGAATTTCAAAAAGTTGTTAGATGGAACAAGAAGCAGTATTACAACAACATCTGTAAAGACAATGAAGATGGAAATATATATAGAAAAACAAGGAAAGTCTTCCAAAAGATCTCCAAACTGAGAAGGAAATTCCAGTCTTGAACTGGTATGCTAAACATCACCAATGGACAAATAATAACTGATATAAAGAATATTTTAAAAGTTGGAAGAAGTATATTTTATTTCTGTACAGTAGAGACATCACATTCAATACAGTAGAGGTGTCACATTCCAAGATACCTTAGAAGATATTCCTTACTTGCAAGAACCTATAGTACTTGAAGATAAAGTTAGATCAGCACTATTGTCATTAACATAGTATTGATGAAATATCTATAGAAATATGACAAGCAATTGAAAAAGCAGTAGAAGAATCATACTATGCCAGCAAATCTGGAGAGCAACACAGTGGCCACTAGACTGGAAGAGGTCCATCTACAATGCCAACACCAAAGAAAGGAGACTTAACAGAATGTGCAAACTATTGTATAATCTCCTTAATTTACATGTTAGCAAAACAATCCTTAGGGACATCCAGCACAGATTACATGGAAATGGAGATGTCAGATATTTAAGCTGGTTTAGAAAAGGCCAAGGTACATGAAACATTACTGCTGATGCATACTAAATAATTGAGAAAGCCAAAGAATATAAAAAATAAGTCAATATATGCTTCATTGATTATAGAAAGGTCTTCAACTGTGTTGACCATGTCAAGCTGTGTGATGTTTTTCGGAAAATGGGAATGCCAGAATATCTCATTGTCCTCATAAGAAATCTATACACAAACCAGGAAGCCATAGTCCAGGTGGAACATGATGAAACAGACTGGCTCCAAGTCAGCAAAGGAGTTAGATAAGGCTGCATACTCTCTCCTTATTTATTCAATCTATACGCTGCATATATATTAAGGGAATATGGATTGGATTTTAATTGTAATTTTAACCTGTGCTATGCTGATAACAATACTCTGATAGCTGAAGGGATCTGGAAGCTGTAGTAATGAAAGTCAAGGAACACAGTGAAAACATGGGACTAAAATTAAATATAAAGTAGATCAACCTAATGACAACAGATATAGCAGCCAGCTTTAGGACTGACAATGAAGATAATGAAGTGGTGGATAGCTTCTGCCTTTGAGGATCAATTATCAACCTGCAATCAAGAATTATGCCACAGACCTACACATGGTAGAGTAGCAATGACAGCCTTGGAAAAGATATTTAGATATTTATACCTACAAAAATCAGAATCATACAGGCAATGGTTTTCACTTCCAGAGAGTGTCACAGGGAAAGTTGGACTTTGAAGAAACAGGATGGAAAAAGTATTGACGCTTTGGTATTGGGGAAAACTCCAGAGGATTTCATGGATAGCCAAGTAAACAACTAAATGGATCACAGAAGTAAAGTAAAGTAAAGTAAAGTAAAGTAAAGTAAAGTAAAGTAAAGTAAAGTAAAGTAAAGTAAAGTAAAGTAAAGTAAAGTAAAGTAAAGTAAAGTAAAGTAAAGTAAAGTAAAGTAATCTTTATTGTCATTGTACTTCTCGTACAACAAAATTAAATGCCACCCCAGTGGAGCTTTAAAAATATAAAAACCATAGAACACATAAAACACATAAAACACAACCTTCACATTCCATTCACCATTGCACAACCCCTGATGCTGCATTAATACTGCACTATACGGTAGAGTTCAGTAGAGTTACAGCTCTAAAATAAAAGCTATTCTTCAGCCTATTTGTCCTTGTTTTCATTATCCTGTACCAGATTTATGAACGTAACTTTTTCATTTGAAACAAATGTCCCTTGTATCATATCAAAAACAACTTTGGGAGAAAGTTATACCATGTCTTTACTAATGCTATTTTCTTTGGATTATATGAATCTCTGATTAGTTGATTTTATCATGAATAAATTATCTGTGTGGTAGTTAAAAGTAAAGATAACTCCACTATAGCACTCCATCATGCCATATAGACACTACATAATAAATGTTGCACTTACTTAAGCAATGGATGACAAGAATGGTGGCAGCAGCACCATTGCTAAAAGGGAGTTCAGGCTGTCATATCTAAAAGTAGAGGAGGAAGGGATCATTTTGGCCATTTAGGCCAACTCTGTCACTGCATGCATGAATCCATACTAAAGCATCCATAACATACATTAGCTTCTCCTAAAAAGTAAGCAAACAAACAAACAAAAAAACCCCCACCTTATTTCTATCAGCACTTAGAAATACAATCCTACTGAAAATATGCAAAACTCCAGTGTAGATGAACTTTTAAGTTCCTGCTTTAATGGCAACACCTGGGCAACTTGGCTGAACTCAAAGCTAAGCAGACAAAACCGTCAGGAAATCCCAGAGCAATAAGTTAGGCTGGGTGGTGGGGGATGAGGAGACTGACATCCTGGAAGAAGGGAAGAGCAAACCAGCTCCATGAAGCTGCCATGAAACCTATTCCCAGGAGTTGAGCTTGACTCAAAGAAAATTTTAATATCTGTGGCGCCCAAGTTATTAGTAAAATATATATTTGAAATAACCCACAGTCAACAGTTGTACAGGCAACTGTGGCCATTTTCATAGTTCACATAATCTAGTGAAGATAAAATCTCTCACAGGTTGCTGCAGGTTACTGTGACACTAACTTCATGTCCTGTCAAATGAATGCTTAAGAGAATAGAAAGTGTAAGTTGTTTATTGGCAATCACACAAACTACTTAAGGAAGACACACACCAAGTAGGCTTACTATCAAGTGTTAATACTGTGTATTTTAGAACAACTGGATACTGCAATCCTCATTCTATTTAGAGAATAAACATAACTGAACATGTGGCAATTATTTTTGCATAAATATCCATAACATCACATTGTAAGAGCAACATAATTGAAAGACTGCAAAAGTCCTTGTGGATGTTCACCCTGCACATAAATAGAAATTCATGAAGACTTGCTGGCTTCACTCAGTTAAGCTTTTGTGGTACAGGCTATACCCCATGATGATTTCTTTCCTAAGATGAAGAACAGGATGGTACTTTCCTTTCACTCAATCTACAGAACCTGACTGAAGCCACACTTGAATTTTACTTCAGTACTGATGGTCTAGCGTTTTTCACCACAGACACCCCTGCTCTCCAACAGAGGAACAACTGGCCAAATGCATCCACTGCCCTCTTCACTGTTGTCCACTATTTGTTACTATAGTAACTGTTTCAGTTTGCCAACTGTAAGATCTACTTGCTAAGATACACTTCCACATGTTAAAGGTGAATGGTCTAAAGGCTGTTCTCCATACCCCCAATGATACACTGGCCCTAGAAAACTATTGCCCCACACTTTTCTTTTTTGCTGTGACTCCAAAACTAGACCAACAAAATTGCTGCCTTCACAGGAGGGTGGGGTCTGTAGCTTTGGAGGCTGCTGTGGGGGAAGCCCAGAGGTAACGTCAGATGCAGGAAAAGGAAGGGCAAAGGAAGGGCAGAGGATCCCTGTCTGGCAAGTGATGATGGTTACTGGAAAATCATGCTGTTTTTTTTTCTAGCAAAGCTCCACCCTTCTTGGAAATGAGGGAAAAAAAAGATATTGCTTAAAAAGTTGGGGAAAAAACAGAGGTTGTCTTGAGGGAGGTAACAGTGGAAGTTACTAGAAGAAATAGACTTCTATTCCTGCGTGAGTCTTAAAAAAATAAAAGTTTGGTTCTGTTCTCATCGAGGGCCCTTCTGGCAATGGGACAATTAGAACCCTGGAAGTCACCAACTTCCCTCAGGCTTCTCCATGTTAATTCAGATATTTTCAGTGGAGATTCTGTTGAATTTTATGATGGAAAACACCATTTTTTTGCCTGATTGCTTTGATCCAGCCTCTGCAGCAGGCTAGCACCAAGATGAAGGCCTGTTTTAAGGACACGTCTCCAACAAATGGCTAGTATTTGTTGAAGACACCTCTTGACACAGGTACAAGGAAATGTATGGCTGACGACTTAAACAGTTGGAAACTGGTATATATGAGTTGATCCCCGATGTTATTTAAAAGCCTGAAATCCTGATTTGTGTCTATTTATTCACCGAAGAAAAAGAAAGTATTCAGTAGCAATACTTTTTCTTTCCTAGATTTGATCACAATATGGATTCATTGGTCAGGTATACCAGTATGGCTATTTCATTTAATTAAATGCATAATTAAGTTACTTTAGTTACTTTCTGCTAACTAGTGAAATTATTTTTGTTTATTCACTATGCTGCTGTTGATATATAATTTCTCTCACAAACTGCAATTTTATAAATTGCATTTTTTAAAAAATACATGTATTCTTATTTAAGCTTAATTGTAAGTCATTTTGAGTATTTAATAAAATAAGATAATTAATACATAATGTTTAATACATCATTTCCTTTAAATAGTCCAATTCCATATACTATTGCATTGTATTTAATAGAATATGAACAGTCCAATCCTATGAATGTATGCTGTTTTTTGGTATTCTTGGGGACTTACTCCCTAGGGACATTAGAGTCAATAAAACTTCTGAATTGATGTGGACTGAATTGCAGTTTTGCTAAACTCTTCAGAGAAACACTTAAAAATGCCAACAACTACAAAATGGAATAGTGAATGCATACCACAAACATTAGACAATGCAGCTCTGTTCCCATTTCAAATGTCTTACAGATATGTACATTATCTAGCCACATTTACTTGTGCTTAGCCATTAATATTTCATGTGAAATGGAAATTAAAATAAATATTACTGACAGCTTTGTTATACCTTGTTTGTAGCTATGTAGACACTTCTATGTATATACCCCATTTCACATAACAGGCAGATTAATTTTTAAGTACTTGCAGCTATTGCAGGATGTTTCTTCCATTACTTTTCTGCCAATGTTTATCTGAAATAAGATTACTTGTACTGCAATTACTTTCTAAACTATTTGAAGAGATTGAGGCTAGGTGGTTACAGCAGCACCAGGCTCATTGAAGTATAGAGATCTATTTCCCAACTCTTCTTGGAATGTCCACATGACCAATCAACTTTGTGTAGTTGCACAGGTATTTCAAAGAGTGCTTGGAAAGAAGCCTATGGCCTTAAAAGAACCTGTTGTCCTTTGTAATCGTGCCAAGTTTTTAAAAAGTTAAAGAAACATGTCGCACATCTCTTGTACATTTTAGAAAGTGAAGGCAAGCCACTTTTGAATTTGATTTAAAATTCTAAAGGACATATACAGTAGTTAAATGGAGTAGATTTAGTTTGATCAAATCACCCAGACAATCATGCTACATTTAGCTCTGTTTTTACTTTTGGTATATTCAAATTAGTATTTGAAACGTGTCTATTTAATTACAGACCGTGATCTGGAAAATGTCTTGCTACTGGGAAACCATGAAATTTCAAAAGCAGAAATGGTAAGGTGTTTATGTAATCAGATTAATGTCCTTATCTTTAAAGTAAGGGGATAAGAAACTGTATTTACATGCAAACTATCCAGTATAGATGTCAAAAATCCTACCTGTGGCATTAAGCACATACAGGAAGATTGGTTTAGCTTTTGCACCCTTTCTTTGCTAGTCACGTTTGTTCTTCAGATGTGATTTGATGCAATCATTCAGTCTCTTTCTACTGGTTCTATAAGTATCAAATCAATTTTAGGTAACTTCTACGGAAAATAGTATTTCCCTACCAATGTTTTAAAACAGACATTTCAGTTGAATGAAATGTGAAATGTGAAAATGGCAGCACCTCAAGAAGCAAAATCTTCATGTTGATAGTTCAAGAATAGCATGTTTGTATGAACAGCTTTTATACTAAACCCAAGTAATTGGCATCCAAACATATTATTGGTCTTCTGTTACTGGATTTCTTTTCCTTGGTACAAGAACAGGATTTTCTCCCTCCCTTCCCCTCCCCTTCCCTTCCCCACCCTTGCTCTTTTCTTTTCTTTTCTTTTTTCTTATACCAGGGAAAGGAAATCTACTTTCATAACCTAACACCAGGAATAAACTTCACTGAAATGGTTAAGTCTGCCCAAAAATAACTTTGGCAGCTCTTAACATTATGAACTGACTTTAAAGTACTGCCTTCAGCTGGAATCCTTGTACTATTTTGTGAATATTGTGAACAGAAGTACAGTGCTGTAGAAAATAACTTTAGTGCATTGTCTACTTTTTAAAATTTAATAAGACAGGAGTTCAAAGAAACAAATATTCTTACCTGAATGCATTTCCAATACCTAAAAATGTTTTAATAAAATAGATAAACCTTTGGAATATCTTCAGATAGCCAGTAGGTACAGTGCATTAGAAATAGCCTCATACTACAGTTGTACATATTGGAAAATTGGAATATGTTGTTGTTTATTCCTTTCAAAATAATTGGAAAACAAATGAAAAAATAATAATTAGTATTTTCAGCTGCCACTTAATTTGAGAAAGCATCTGCCTTGCTCTGTTGGGGGATATTCCTAGTGACTGAAAATAAAGTATAGAGCATTTTGCCAGGATTCTGCACTGAAAGATAGTTATGCCTTTTATCCCATGTAAGTGGATGAGGAAGACATATAAAAGTATCTACATGTTCCAATGAAAAATACTATACTATTTAGCTCAGAATGTAAGTACATTACTATATATCCATTTGATAAATACACTACGATATATCTGTTTGACAAAGACGACAAGTACAGTTTGTGGAGGAAGGACATAAACTTTTCAAATTACAAATAAGAACAAAGTGCATTCTTTATTTTATGGGTAAAAGGTCATTTTTTTCTTGACATGAACTATGTCATGTATATTCTAGGAAGTTGTTTTATAATTTAGCATTCCTCTACCAGATGAATATATAAAAAATGCTACTTAGAGATTTCTCCCCACATTGGGTACATCTGCAAAGCACATGCTGCATTTAAAAAACATTTCAGCAAGATCAGTAACTGAACATGAAATACCCAAGAGTTATAAAATACCAATGTATTAGGCACTTCTTAATCTAGGTTTATACATATGATATTAAGGTAATAGTACAGATTTTTTTCAGAAAGGAGTTTAAAATGTCAGAGTAACATATATTGAAGGGTTTATTGAAGAGAAATAATGTTGCGTAGTTTCTTTCACATTATAGAAAAGAGGGTCCAGTGCAGTGCTCCTAAACTCTTTGCATCTTATAATCATGCAAGCATACATTTTAATAGAAAAAAAGACAAGTAATTTGAAGAAAAACAGTATTGTTCCTATAAATCAAATCAATTTTAAAGTGTTTACAGTGTAGTTGAAAGAACTGAATCCTGTTTACCCACATATATCAGAGATCACATTACACACTACCATAAGAAGTAAATGTTTAAAAAATAAACAGGAAGACTAGTTTTCGTCTGGTTGCAGTGTTCCTTGTTTAATAAAAAAGTATGTTTTATCCTTGCTTTGTTTATACAAAGAATTTTAAATTTCTCCATCTGTCTCTGTCTCTCTCATATGTGTTTCTGCAATTTTTACTATTTCATTTCTCCTTCACTGCATTCTTAATCCTTTCATATTTCCTGAAAACTAGATTGTATTATTAAGGCTAAGCATTTCCTTTCCCACAAAATATGAAAACCATATCTACTTGCCTCCTGGCAATTTCCCAGCATTTCCAAGGATTTGTGCAAAATGTCCACAGAGAAGAAGAAAGACCAATCTTGATATCATACTTCCAAAACAAAAATTCCACTGTTAAAGATGCTGAACGGTGTTATACAAGGTAATGCAGCTGGAATGAAGTGAACTGTTCTCTCTGTCACAGAGACAGCTGAAGTTTGACAGTTTAGTTTACACTGTGGGAGGAGACACTATGACCTCACACCAACTCTCTGCAAAGATAATTAAAATATAAATGGTATTACCAAACTCTTGCTTGAAATGGATCTCTTGGAGTTCTTCTGTGAGATCCCTTCTATGAAATGTATAGAAGTATAATTATTTGCATGACCAAAAAAGTTTGCACAAGCACCAAGAATACATGATTTGAGTGGACTGGAATAGAAACAATCTTTGAAACACATAGAAGATATTGAAAGCTTGAGTTAATAATTCTATTAACAAGTTAACTGGGAAATCGGCAGATGGAATTATTCCTTCCCTTCCCTCCAGCCACTGGACACTGCTCTCCACTGTCATATCTTTTTTACAAGTTCACCAGTGAAACAGTGAAAAACTTTTTTCTAACAAGTTCATTGATGGAATAGTGCAAGTGAAACAGCAGATTTTTTTTTATATGTTAATTGATGGAATAATGCAAGGATGGACCCTTACAGCGCAAGTGACAGGAAAAGAGGTAAAACTGTGATCCTTTCTTACGTCCAAGTTCAAGAGGAATAGGCATGCAGGGGAAACTACTAGTCACGGGTGTGGGTAAACACAGTCTGGACAGAACATCAAGGCATTGTTTTGGTCAAAGCTAAGGAAGGCTTTGAAATGCATAATGCTATTTCTCAAACCAGCTTTATTTCTAGCTGGTTTAAACAGGGGAGACAAATCATTGAAGGTTGCAGTGTAGGAAAGCCAAAAGTAAAATATGGAGTCATGATCATGATGTAAGAAAAAATATGAGTGAACAACTACATTATAAAGAGAAATTTACTTATCATAGGTGAGGACTTTTTTCCCTATCATCCCTTTCAGATATTGATACAGTAAGCAGGATCTTAACTAAATGTCTAACGTGTCCATCCAAGAATAGGTGCCAAACAAGGGAAGTTTTCTGAGTTGCCTCAGTTGTTAAACCGGAAAAATAAAGCTTAAGCATATGGATTACACAGCCTCAGAAGCAATTAAGGCAGTACATTTTCAGAATAGAAGGGTCAGAAAACCAAAATCACTTAGTTTTGTATTTCTTTAGCAAACAAGGTAGATCAAGAATCCTATTTGGTGCAATAGAATTGCTTGCAGAGAAAGTTCCAAGGCCAATTTCAATAAGTGTATGTAATAGTTTTACACTTTATATGAATATTGTATTTGAGTCCACTCAAGGTTTTACTATTTTATATTTGAAGAGTTGACAAGGCTAATTATATCACCAATTTCATATTACATTTGTTTATTTTTATTATCAATACATTCAGGATATTTTCTTTGTCTCTTTATTCAGATTTCTAATGTTTGCAGACTATCTCTTTAGTTGCCACTGTTCCACTTAACTGTACTTCTTGTTCTTTGTACATAACAAATCCTATATTTTGCAATCCTTTGAGACTGCATAAACACAAAATGGTATGTTTTCTATAATATGAGCCTCATTTATTGGATTTCTTAACTTTGCCATAGGGGTTTCATAGGAAAGGTTTCTGGAAAATAGAAATGACAAAGAATGTTCCATCACATCTGCTAGAAGGAGGAAGGGGAACATTGGAATATTCACAATATAACCCATAATTTATTATTTGATCCTCTTATTCCAAGCAACTGCACAGCCTGATCTAGTTGTTTTTGAAATACAGTTGTTGTAGACCTCATGGGGTTGTTATACCTCCATAATAGTAAGTAAATCTTATTGGATAGTTCTGAATACTAAAGACGACTCTTCCATAATACAACTGTGTAAGATTCTACTAGGCAAAGATATGCTTCCTGAGTAAAGGACAGTATGGTACACAATCAGTGCTACATTGTTTCTAATGGGGCGAACAGAAACTTGAGTAGAAAAGAGTGTTTTTTTAACCAACAAAATATGGAGGGAGTTAAATTCTCTTTATTGTCACCATTGATTTCAATAGTTAATACTCCACTGCTCTGTCATTATTAATTCTCATATCTCATTGTTCTGAAAGGCATTAGTTAAAGCATTTATACCCTCAGTTCTTCTTGGAAGGTCCCAGAGCAGCTTATCACATAATAAAAACTTGACACCCTTTATAGACACAATAGGAAAACAGGTTTGGAAGACAAAAGGAAAATAAAATAACTTGGGCAACAATTCTTAATGATTTATGGAGCTGTATAACAGCCAGTTTGGACTGCTATTATGACTGTTCAGGGAGTCACAGAATAGTTGGTCTGCTGATCCCTTTCACAGAGCAATGGTCCAAATGGCTTCTATGTGAAGGGATAGATATATATGCTTTATTTCAGCCAAAGGCCAACAGCTTAAAATAACATACAGGGACAAAATGTCCAGGTAGTAATATGGTACAAAATAAAAATACACATTAATACACATTAAAGTTGAATGGGTGGGGGGAGGATAGCGGCTAAGTACATTAATTGAGGAAGACTATAAATTTCAATTTTTACAGTAGGTAAATTCCAATTCAATCCAGTGGCTTTGATTGTATTGCAAAACTTAGTCACTTTCCTGGAAACTTCAGTATGTAGTAAAAAGTGCACTTTTCTCAGTTGGTGCCAGTTTGAATATTTTGCAGTTAATGGGGTCAAGAGTTCTACCTTCCTTGGTTAATAGACTGGGCAAACCTGAAGTAGATCGGTAGCAGTTTCAGTACCAGCATGGATACACAGGTGAACTTGAAAGGAAATGTTAACCCCATTGAGGAAAGAGTGTCTAGGTTTGCCAGTGTGACAGAGGGTATCCAACTTTGCCCTTTGGTATGACAGTACAGAAATTTAGAACATATATTTAGGGGTACTGAAAGGGGGGGCGAGATCAAGATGGAAGCGGTGTGAGATGTAGTTCTATCCATTTACTGTTTGACTTTGCTTCAAGCTCTTTTTAGACTCAACATACATAGAGTTTGGAAAATAAGTCCACAATAAGCCAGGTCAGATTAAATTTGGTTGTTTCATGGAGAATTTTGGTTATTTCATAAAAATGTGCAACCTTCTAGGGGTACAGAGACTCCCAAAATTTATTTGAGTTCATATTTTAACTGGTATAACCTTAGGTGGGCCTCAACAAAAACACACTCTACCTGTAGTTGAAGAAGAGTACAGGGGGCTGAGCCTGGGACCAGAATGTAGATCTCAAGAATCTAGATGGTGCTGAATCTAGTGCAGGGGTGTCCTTGTACACATAACACTGTGCACAGTACATGAAAAAGCTTAAGACTTTGGCTTTAAGTAATTTAATTGCAGCAGGCACATAGTTCATTTCCCTTTAATTTACATAGCTTTTCCTGTAATTTCCTGATTTGGGGCTGTAGTTTCAAAGAGATGGTATAGTAGAAATGAATACCAAGAGATGTGTAGGCCTTTGTCTGCTAGACTGAGGTATTATTAATTTTTCAGGTGTAAGCAAGCTTAGACCCTTGTGAAGATCATAGCCTTGGTTTTTATTTCAGTCTGCCAGAACAATGCAGTGTGCAGACTCTGTCAACCCCACTTGTGAAAGAGAGAAAATTCCATCATTGTCAGTATATAATAACATGGAGATGAGACTATGGGCAAGAATGGAGGGTGGAATTCAGTTTAGCAAGTGTCCTTACAATATCATTGATATAAAATTTTTAGAAAGGGATGGCTTAACTCCTTTGGAAGTGGGTATGTGAGTACTGTGGTGCTTTCAAGTAACATTTAAGTGAAGAAGGTGGTGATATATAGAAAAAGTTGGCAGTTTTCATCATAACCTCTCTCAAGGAATTAAAGTTGAAAAGTTGCCTTCAAATCTATAAAGTTGACATAGAATCATGCAGTAGTATTGAAAAGTCTGGTTAGATGATGACTAGTTCCCTGGTTAGGATTATTTTCTTGATCATCCAATAAGCAAGCTTTTGGAAGAGATGTTTTGCATATAATTTATACTGAGCAAGCTGATTTGATGATAGTTAGCTAGGATGATCTTGTGGTTGTTTTTTTTATATATTGAAAGTAATATTTCAATTACTTCAATATTTATGAATGTGAAGAGAGATATTGATGTGGGTAGGTAAGAGGTCTACCAGTCAAGATTTGTTTTTGAGAACTCTGGTGAATCAGATCTCCCCTGGAGTTTTGTTATATCCTTACTGATGAAGTAAGGACAGTATTTTTTATTCCAGAACTAGAGGCCAGAACTGAGAAGAAAGGAATGTAGGCTCAGGTCCCTGTAAAATAAAGTACAAAAATGTATATCCCAAATTTTAGATTGTATTAAGTGATTCTCTCCAAGCTGAATCACTAAAGAAGCAGAGAAAAAAGGCACCAGAACAAAGAGTCTTTTTTTTTTTTGGCTTGGACTGTCTTACTCAGCAGTTGGCTCTACATCATCTTTTTCACAAGGGCCTTATACTTCTTTTTTTATAAAGAAGAATGTTTCCTGGGATTAGCAGGACTTTAACAGCTTTGTATACTGGTAACTAAAAGTTTGGCCTGGAATATATTCCTTGTCAAACCAAGATTTGGAAGATATAATGTGGAAATATGGAGAGAGCCCAGGAGTAAATTTTAAACAGTTTTAGAATGAACTGATGATATTTTGATAAATATCTCCCTTGTATTGTTCATACAGCGTTTTTGTTGCAAAGCTTTGGGTGTGGTTAAAAATTGGGAGCATGTATTTGCTGATTCATTAGACTATTTGATATGGGGGAGTTTCTCCTGTGTTGCATCTTCTTGGGCACTTCATGATGGCTTGCCAATCTCCAAGGGGAAGATAAAATGCTATTAAAGGAAAGTGGCCATTATCAGGCCTAGAGGTGATACTGAAATCTGCATAGCAGTTCTTGAGCAGTTAACATGTAATTGATTGTATTAGTACTTCTTCATTTCCAGAAAGTAAGCTCTCCTTCTCTGTCTCCTGAAGCTGTACCATGTAGTATTAATAAGCCATGTTTGCTAGCCAACTGTGCCAATCTGCAGCCCCCTGTATTGATGCCCTTAGCTTTTGAGTAATATAGCTCAGCCATGAAGCTCCATCTCCATGAGCATATGAAGTTTAGGTATGTTGGAAGAAGGGAGGAAGGGTCCAGTCTAGATGCTAAGAGCAGTAGCTTTCAAATTGGTAATTCACTACAACATGGCACTACCTTGTTGGTTTCTTTTAAAAGAGAATTGAAGAGATGGAGACATGCTAATGGTATTCACATTGTCATCTAAATACTGTCCTAGGCCTCTGCTGTATCAGACTAGTTAGTCTTCTGAAATTTTCCTAGTAGAATTTCTTTCAGCTCCTATAGATTTTTTTAGCTAAGCCTGATGACAAACTTTCTACCAGCAACAGACCATCCAACAAAACAAAACAAAAAACACCTCTAACTGTAAATGTTCATAGCTTTTACTTATATTATTTACTTATATTATTGAGAAATAGCATTCAGATACACAGAATAACATACAGGTTCAGTAATAACTGAGACCAGTCACCCAAATGAATACTTTGTTCTACTGAACTGACAAATAGAACCTGAGACTAGGAGTTAGCATAGGTTCCTTTAGGAATATTTTTTTGCCCATAGGTGGAAGGAATGCTACTGAGCTGGCAATGGGGGGGGGGGGGGGGAAGTCTTAAAATTCAGAGAGAATCCTGGGAAAGAAAAGGAGAACATAGATGGACAGAGATAATGGCTGGCAATCTAAAATGGATCTAAACAGTGTTGGCTGTTGAAGATTTATTGTTTTAGTAAAGGACAAGTGTTGGCTGGTGAATCCGGGAGGGCAATTACACTGATGAAGGACTGTCAGTTTGAACCAAGCTTGAAGACAAAATGAACAGAGATTGCCAAAGAGACTCACTGTTTTGACAGTGGCAAGACCATAAAGAAAAGGAGGTGCCATGAGACCTTTTCTACTCTTTGCAGGTGGCTTTTCACAAGGAACAGAAGATAAGAGGTTCTATTGGCTACAGGAAGTAGAAGCCAGTACAGTCTAAGTGAGAGAAAATGCCAACCAATATCTGAGGCCTTTAAATAGAATATTTAGTAGTTAAAAATATGTATCAGTCAACATTATAACTTGGAAATGTATGCAGGTAGAGAAAACCTAGGTTGTAAAAGGCAAAAAACAATCTTCCAATGCATTTTAAATTCAAGCAACTACTTTATGTTTCTAAGAAGGTAGATATGAAGGAAGGAGCAAACAAGGAAATACAATTGTCTCAGATGTGAATTATATATGTAAAGTCTGGCTGAAAACAAAAGTAGACATTATTTGGGTTAGTAGAAAACAGAAAAAAAAATTCAATATGTATTTTTGTGCTGTGTCTTTCACTGAATCCTGAGAACTCACAAAAACCAGTGTTAACCTTCTAATAATATCAAGCTATTTACCTCAATTGCAATGAATCCCTCTGTGTCCTGCAGGGAGTTACCTTAGAGTTAATAGTAATCTTGTCACACAATAGACTGAACATTGTAGAAGAGCATCCATATTACTCTAGGGTGGCAAAAAAATCAGGAATGTGATAATACCTTTTCTGACTAACACATTTTATTAAAAGCATAAGCTTTCATGAACTGCAGCTCATTCGGTAGATGCATAGAGTGGCTAGACTAATGTAGGATTTAAACTGGGATAAAGGTGGGGGGAAGGGAGGGGAAGATGAGATGGTTATGTAGATGCAGGTCACATGTGAGATAGATTGTGAGTACCTTATCAATTAAAAATTGTAATCTGTTAAAAACCCATTGCCTGAAACTTTTTGATGTATGTGAGTTCAATAATGTTTTGGTTAATGATGCTGTTCAAGTCCTGTTTTAAAAGAGAGAAAGGTCTTTTAGAAGGGGAAGATAATGCAGCAGCCCAGAACAAAATGGCAATGAAGGGCAGCCAGCATTCAGGGACTGGAGGGAAAGAGGCATTCCCGCTATATTGCACAGAAGCCAACTGGAGTGGAGTGTTTCACTTACAATGAAAAGAAGGGCAGCAGGTGAAACAAACCACACCTCTTGTCCTGGCACAGGTCCTAAAACACTTTGATCCTAGCAGAAAAAGACAGGCATAGATTGGCTTCCTGGTAGGCTTGGGAAAGTAGAAGATGCCAATATGTGTTCCTGCCATCAAGAAAATGTTAGTGTCCCATAACTGGATGGGACAACCTGGTCATGCCCACAATCCCTTTCTCTTGTAAATCTTTTTCTCTCATTCTCTTTCTGGCATCTTGCTCTTTCCTTCATGAGTGAGATATCCTCTCGTATCGCTCAATGAACTAGACTCTGCTTCTTCTCTTGGTCAGCCAAGCCTCAGTTTAGTCCTAGTCAGTCACTGGGTGGTTCTCTAATAGATGAAACTTCTAGCTCCTCATGTTCCAATTGACTAAACTGCCAATCATTGCCCTGGAATACTTTGCATCCCTCTACCTGCTCATGAGTAATTGTTCTTTCAGAAGAGGGGGTTCTCCATCCTGCTGATTCCAAGTGACCTATTGTTCCCCCCTCCCCTTCTACCTTAGCATATATAAATTTGGGGTCCTATATATGTTCCTGAGGAGGCTTTCTTCAAACTAGATTTTTTCCCATCCAATCTATCACCCCTCCTACTACATGATCTTTAGGGACTGATTCTGGTTAAACAAAACACACACACACACACACACACACACACACACAGCAAGAGTCTTTTGGATGGCAGCAGGATAGAAATATATTTAATGAATAAATAAAAATTAAAATAATTTTTAATAAATAAAAATAAATAAAATGGGGACTTCAGAAGCACTAAGATGACCTTCCTATCTCATATCCCACACTTTACTTCTATTGCAGTTGAGCTTAACAGTCCAGCTACCAGACTGTAAACACATTTTTTGCCAAGCTTTTAATTGTTAATTATTTTAATGACATTTTAAACTTGGTTTTGATTATAATTGATTGTGATACATTGGATTTTTTAAAATGCTGTAAGCCATCTAGAGTGATAAAATAAACAAAAGGTGGGATATCAGTTCAATAATAAAATAAAATTAGCTTGGTTCCCAGTTCAGCAATCACTAAGGGGACTTTCTATACAATAGCTTTCTCTGCCATAGCTGGTAACTTTCATTCCAGTGTGCGAGTGGGAATGTCTTACATAGCTTATGAAGGGGTTTCCAAGCTCATGCTGCCCCTTTCTTTATGGAATAAGAAAAAGAGGACTCTGTTTATATGTCCACTTTCCCTGCGGCATTAACATATCTGTTGCAACACTAGTAGAATATGGGACAGAATGTTTCTCTTTCAGTGTGACTAAATTGCAGGCAGGGGAGGAGCAGTGAAAAGCAAGTTAAGAGAAAGGAGTAGAGTAAACCTAGAGTTCTAAAATTAGGCTAGGCTAATTTCTAGGAAAGGATGAATCTCTTTACCGTCATTGTGTGTCATTGATATATACAGTATTTAATCCACAGTTCCACTGTTTCTCATTTTGACACAAATCTCATACTTTTAAAAAAATCCTTCTTATGGGACATGTTTAAACAGATACTATAATAAATGTTTAGATATTAGTATGCCAAGGAGAAATTTTCAGTGGGGATTTTGTGTTAGAAAAATGGCAGTGATTGACAGAAATGGACTTTAGGGTTCGGAAGTCACTTTTCTCTTGTTATCAATTACTTTTAGTCTCATGATATATAATGAGACATGGGAAGAAGAGAAGTAGGTATTTGCCATATACCTTTTGCAGATATAGATCATGCCTTCATATATATCTTGATAGACTGGTTGCTTGGTTGGTTAGTTTTCGTCCACAGTGGGAAAAGTAACAATGTCAGGAAGTTGGGAATCAAATGATATGTCCATGGAGTCTCCAGGAATCAAACCTGACCTAAAGGCCAAAAACAAAAAAGGTTACAAAAAAGAAAAAAGAAACATTTCAGGGACCTTGACCATACACATGACTGACCCAGTGACCCTCTTCCAAGTCAATTTACATATTTTCATGTGGCAATAGCACAGAGACTAGGATGACTGTGGCAGCCATGTTTATAATCCTTTCACCAGAACAAGAATGGGATGCTGTCTTTAGTGCAATCACAAAATTGTTATTCTCACTATAGTTACAAAATGAGCAGGTTTGATGCAGGGATTAAAGCCACTAGGCTAGAAATTGGGAGACCATGAGTTCTAGTCTATCCTGAGGCACAAAGCCAGCTGGGTGACCTTGGGCCAGTCACTCTCTCTCTCACTTTTTGGGTTGCAATTTTTTTTATTCCTAGTGCTGAGTGACTAATAATAATATCTATGTAGAAACCAAATACACTGCTTTGAGTTCCCTGACAGAAGGAAGATAGGAAGAAATGCAGTAAATGAATGATATGTTAAAGATAGAAATTGGTGGGCTCAAGAAGCTGAAGTTCTAGTAGTGTTCTTATCCATTATTCTAGTCCATGAAAGATGACTGGAAAAATTGCATTGAATGTTAGAAAAATCTTCCCAACAGTAAGAACACTTCAGTGGAGAAGTGGTAGGCTTCTTCACTTGATGTGTTTATATGGAGAGGAGCACAGAAAACAATTGGGGATACTTTAATTCAGATTCCTTCACTGAACACAGAATTGAATTTAATGTTGTAAGTAGCCTTTTCTAATTCTAATTCTGTGGTTCTGGATTTATTTTGGGAGACGGTGGCACAATCTGGCCCGGTTGTTTCATACGTTATAAAAGGAAGGAAATAAGCAAAACTGTGTAGGTGAAGACAACAAAGAGTAGGACAGTTTCAGGTGAAATTACATTTCAAGGCAGTCAAACAAAGTTAAGAGAGTACAAGTGGTACCTCGGGATACGAACACCTCTACTAACAAACATTTCGGGTTATGACCAGCTTCGGCAGGAAAAATTTGCCTCGGGTTAGGAACTCGCCTCGACTTACGAACCGGATCTGCGGCCATTTTCCCTGCTGCCACGCGGCCGGGGCTTCCTGTGGGCGAGGTCGCAGTAGCAAGGAGACGTTCGGTGAGGCTTGTGGTGTGTTTTGCGGTGTTTTGCGAAGGTTTTTGGTGTGCATGTTAGCATGGCTCCAAAGAAAATGCAGAGCAGGCTTGGTGGGAGTAAGGCTCTGAAGAGAAAAGTGACGATCGAGCTGAAGAAGGAAATTATAGAAAAGCACGATCGTGGCATTTGTGTGACTGATCTGGCCTCGGAGTACAAGATGGCGAAGTCGGCCATCTCAACTATTCTCAAGAATAAAGATGCCATCAGAGGAGCTGATGTGGCAAAAGGAGTGTCGATCTTAACGAGGCAGAGGACACCAGTGCTGGAAGAGGTGGAAAAGCTGTTGTTGGTGTGGCTGAATGAGAAACAGCTGGCAGGTGATAGCATGAGTGAGGCTATGATCTGCGAGAAAGCCAGGAAGCTGCACAGTGATTTGCTGCAGACAAACCCCTCTACCAGCTCAGCAAGTGAGGAATTTAAAGCCAGCAGAGGCTGGCTTGAGAAATTCTGAAAGAGAAGTGGCATCCACAGTGTGGCAAGACATGGTGAGGCTTCCAGTTCTGACAAGACTGCTGCAGAAGCCTACAAGAAAGAATTCATGGAATTCATGAAGGCGGAAGGGTACATTGCTGAGCAAGTGTTCAACTGCAACGAGACAGGGCTCTTCTGGAAGAAGATGCCAAAGAGAACCTACATCACGCAGGAGGAAAAGGCACTGCCAGGGCACAAGCCCATGAAGGACAGATTGACCCTTTTGCTGTGTGTGAACGCAAGCGGCGACCTGAAGATTAAGCCGCTACTCGTGTACCATTCCCAGACCCCTCGTACATTTAGGGAGCACAATGTGAACAAGGCCAGACTGCCTGTCATGTAGAGGGCCAATGCGAGAGCGTGGGTCACAAGGCAGTTGTTCATGGAATGGCTGCACGAGGTGTTCGCACCCAGCGTTAAAAAATACCTGCCTGAGAACCAGCTGCCTGAAAGGTGCCTTCTCCTGATGGACAATGCCCCGGCACACCCTCCAGCCTTGGTGGATGACATGGACGCTGAGTACAACTTCATAAAGGTCAGGTTCCTCCCCCCCAACACGACACCTCTTCTGTAGCCCATGGACCAGCAAGTGATCTGCAACTTCAAGAAGTTGTACACAAAGGCGCTCTTCACCAGGTGTTTCAATGTCACCGAAGAAACTTCCTTGACTCTCAAAGAGTTTTGGAAAAAACATTTCAATGTCCTCCACTGCATCAGCCTCATTGACAAAGCCTGGGAAGATGTCACCTGCCGGACCTTAAACTCAGCCTGGAGGAAACTGTGGCCAGAATGTGTTGCTGGATGTGAGTGTGAAGGGTCTGATGCAGAGGTAGTGGAGGAGATTGTGTCCATGGGCAAGAGCATGGGTCTGGTTGTGGATGATGCGGATATAGAGGAGCTTGTTGAGGACCATAAGGAGGAGCTGACCACAGAAGAACTTGCTGAGCTCCAGAGTAACAGAAGGTGCTGGGTGAGGAGCATTCCACTGAGGAAGAGGAGGAGGGGGAGAAGGTGAGCTGTGATGCGATAAAGTCCATCATGGAGAAATGGAATGAGTGCCAGGATTTCATTGAGAAGCACCACCCCAACAGAACTGTGACAAGCAGAGTGCTGAATCTTATGAACGATAACGTGTTCTCTCATTTCCGGAGGGTTATGCCGCGCAGGAAAAAACAACAGACTTTAGACAGGTTTTTCCCCAGAACTGAGCCTGCAGCTAAGAAGCAAAGAAGAGAGGAAACCCCTGAAGGGGACTCTCCCTCCAACCAATAACTGCCTCCCCACCCCATTCTCCCTCTTCATGCTGTGCCGGTTGCACTGTTTTTCATGTTTTTGTGGTGTAAAAATAAAATGCATATGTTTCAGAACGGATTGTACTTTACATTGAACCTTATGGGGAAATTGCCTCCGGTTGTGACCAAATTTGGGCGGAGGGCGGAACGGATTAACCTTATTTACATTGAACCTTATGGGGAAATTTGTCTCGGGTTGCGACCAAATTCGGAGGGCGGAACGGATTAACCGGATTTACATTGACCCCTATGGGAACATTTGCTTCGGGTTACGACCAACTCGGGATATGTCCAGAGTCACGGAACGAATTAAGTTCGTATCCCGAGGTACCACTGTAATGTGAATAATGGCATTCTTCAAGGTTCTGGAAGTAGGTTTGAAATTGAGTTTCAAATAATTCAGCTTTTATCATTAGTAATTTTACAGATCCCTTAACTGAAATCCAGCTTTCTGTACCAGTTGAAGCTGACGTTCACTGTGAATTTTTGTATGTCTTTTCATAAGACACTCAGCCTAATAATCCCAATACTTTGCCTTTTTGGCAACTGCAATTGGCATATGTATGTAGCATTATTTCCATTATACTCACAAGTGGAATTGCCATTTATTTTAGTAAAGTACTGTTCTTTACATTTCTTTTTCCATGGTCTTTAAATTTTTGGATGTCCCTTTCTTGCTCTTTCTTATAAGAGTCCAAATAGATCTTTTTTCACAAAAGCTCACTCTTTCTAACAGCACAGAAATGAAAAATCTTTTGTATAGAATCAAACAGTAATGTTTTATGATAGTCTACTTTAGGCTATCATAATTCTTCTAAAATGCCTAAGTTTTTCTTGCTTTACTTTTTGAAATGCGCATATCCTTTATGAGTCTATAACATGACTAAACAGTCTAAAATATGGATTCAGGCAATTAGTAAGACTCCAAAAATGTCTGTATCAGATTTTTTTCTATGTAGCAATGTTCTTGTGCTCCAGAACATATTTGTTGAATCTAGGCATTATGATTGCAATTAAAAGGATCCAGCCCCCTCTACTAGAGAATGTCATGACCTTCTGCTGTAGTGAATTCCACTGGTTTACAACATAATGTATAATACATTTCCTTTAATTTGTCCTAAATAAAGTAAGGTTTTTTGAGGATGCTTATTCAACTTATTATCATAAAGATATATACTTGGAATTTGCTTTTTGAGATTCTACCCTTATAATAGGTAGAAGACTAAGTACACAAATATTACAAATCTAAAATAAATGCTTTCCAAATAATCTTTCAGATTAGTTGAACTAAAATCTGAAAGATAAGAATTTAGATCTGACTGGTATATTTCTGTATACAAATAGATAGGTATACATCAGTTGAACATGTTTTCAGCTGAAAAGCAAAAAACACAATTTTCTTTTAAAATAATTGATATACACTTCTAAAAGTACACAATGTGTCCAAAGCCGCCTTCTTGACAACTGGCGGCAAAAACGTACTTTCGAACCACATTTTTTAGTTCTGCGCATAACATGTGTCCACAGTTAGGCTATGTTATCACTGAATTTATGTAAAGTAGATGTCATGGATTCAGTCTGAAGAAGGAGCACAACGCTGAGGAAAAGAACCATGTTTTATTGCAATGATCATTGGGTGCCTGCTTTACAAGAAAGAGGGACCCTGAGCAATGGAAAAGCAACAATTTTTATAGAAGTTGAGGGCTACAAGGTGGGAAATCCTAAGGATCGTATTTGCTGGCCATTTTGGGGAAGATGGGCAGGTCCTTGTCAGTGTATCTGGGGTTAGTTCAATTGTTAGGCAAAATGGGCCTTTCAGGAGGGCAGCAGAGCTGGGGAAGTCCATTGTTAAAGGAGATGGAATGTTGAGGTCATCAACTGATAGAGGATGAAAGGCTGGGATTTCTCTAGGTTGCAATTTTCTTATGAAGGCTACCTTTGGGATATACTGTAAGCTGGTGAGAAGGCTTCAATTCTTTGGTTTAGATGGGATTGAAGGGACATTTTGGGGGCAGGGAAGGTCAATTTGGGTCTGATGGGATTAGGCAAAAGATGAACAGGGTTTTGACTCTGGTCATATCTAAAAGACAGGGAGGAAAAAGGTGCAAACTCCATCTTGTTTGCTAGGTTTATTTTCTCAACTACATAGAGGAGTATGTCAAGTACAACAAAGGTAGATGGAAGAGCCAGAAATAAATCCTGCCTGAAGAAGAATATCTGAATTGAGAGAAAAGTATGAGCAGAAAGGTCCGCCCCCCCTTAGTTATACACTCTATATAATTTCATTTTGCATTTATTCTGCAGGTAGAGTGCACATGCAGTCCTAACTCAAAGAGTCTTAATTCCCCACTGATATTGTTGTTATTATTATTATTGTATTTATTTAGAAAAAACATGTAAATAAGTCATGCACATTTTTCTCTTAAAGGAGGTGGTTTCATGAGTAACAGAATGAATTGACTTTATAGTTTGCTGGGTAGTACTTTTCTATAGTGAAGTTTGAAACACTGATTTGTAAAATGGATTAACCAAAAAAAATAAGTGCCTCTGGGGGCATGAAATAAAATAATCAGTTTTGCCTCTACCCAAGGCCGAAAAGGAAGCTCTGAGTGCTACATCTGGAAATTGGGTGTGGTTCCCCAGCCAGGCAAGCTTAATGAGTCACTTTGAATTTGTTTGGTTTATTTTTATATAAACTTTGTCCATGTTTGCAAACTACTTTATTAACGGCAAATAAAAATTATGAGATTTAAAAAATAATCCATTCATTTATCCCTATTCATCATGCAGTACGCTTGACTATCACTAACACTGAACCCCTTCCTCCTTTCAGAGTCAGGTAGTTGACATTGGCAAACACGTACTATGTGCTGTATTTGTTGAGTTAACTGTGCACGCCCACTAGCTAGAATATCCTAGAATAAGAAAGTGTAAGAGGGAAGAATTTACTCATTCATAAGGTTCAATTGACAATGATTATCCTGTTGATAACGTATGAGTAATGTGTGGTTAGAATCTTGGCAAGCAAAATGGTATGAGGTGCTGACATATTCCTATGACTGTTGTAGGAAGTCTTAAGCATGTTGCACAAAAAACAATACCAAACGTTTTGACAGTCAGTCATTAGCTGTGGCAAATTAAACACTATGCTGATGAGTACACATGCAAAAAAGGTGTCTGACAGCCAATTATGATGACATTTCCAAGAATGTAAGTGATTACTGAGATTTTTCCTAGCACTGATATCCAGTAACTTGCAACTTCATGATTGTGATCTTGTTGTCAGATAGATATACATGCACACACACACACAGAGTGCATGCCTGTGCGTGTGCATGTGTGTGTATAATCAGTTATCGTATTATCATAGTTTCCAGGCATTAATCACAACACATTCACCTGTTCATTTTCATTAGAAATACCTTAATCCTATACTGTAAATTGTGCATGTATGGGGAGTGTGTGTATGAATTAATTTATGAAAGGAAATAATTTTTATTAAAACAATAAATTAGGCAATTAGTCATAAGAGTTAATATTTATTATGGCTATTATTGTTAGTAGTAGTATATAATACTGCTACAAGTGAACAAAAAACCAGCAGTAAATGAATGGCAAAACGAAAATAAAACAAAAACCCGTAATTCCTTTCTGTGCTGTTATATGATTTGCCCTTGCCCTGAAACCCAGTTTGGCTCATCTTTGTACACTTTACTACTAGGGTCAAGCCAACAGATAAGCAATTCCTATTATAGGGAACGATTCCCTTCTTCAGTAAAACTGATGCTCTTGTGTTCTAAAGGACTCTGGCAGGCGTGTCTAACCAGAGAAAGGATCTTGGTCTGAAGAAAAGCAGGGTCCCCTCAATAGCAATTTGAATAGCCACAGAGAATTGAAGGACCCAAGGATGATCTTCCCAAGCTAAAGACTGCACAGATCCCCCTCAATTCTTCATCTTTGCACTGCTGACTGTTGGGTTTTGATAAAATAGTGGCAGAGGTGACAAATGGATATCTACATAAGGAAATGTTGCCAGAGCCATGAGCCATGAGCCCTTCCTTCTGTTAGAGCAGTAGGCATATGTTTCTCAGTGACTTCCTGGAAGTCCATCTTCTTTTTCATTGAAAGGCATCTGGAAAGCCTTTTCAGGATCATTGACTCTTTTGTTCATATCAGTAGGAAAACTATTAAACCCAACTCAGTATTTTTGTCTCAGGGAAGAAATCTCTGAAAAAAGGAGCAGGAAAGCCTTCCTTAGTCATCTCTCTCTCTCTCTCTCTCTCTCTCTCTCTCTCTCTCCATCACTAACTGAAATCACTCAGAAATGTAGAGAGGGACAACCAACACTGAACTTTTTCCTCTCTTGCCAGCCTTTCACATATACCGTTGTAACCTTCAAGTGAGCAGAACCCTACAAGGGTCTTCCAGTTTGTTGGACTTGCAGTATAGGAGGCTGCTGGGTCTTACTGGAGCTGAACTCAACCCCTAGTTTTGGTAAGTGCAATGGACCCTCAGAAGGTAGCACTACTTAGCTAACCTTGATTGATCTTAAAAACTAAGTAGGCTAGTCATGGTTGTATTTGGATGGAAGGCCACTGGGAAATTATAAGCCTGCAGGCTACATTGGGAAGTAAAATAATAATAATTTTAAAAATCCTGCTATAATGAAAGATCGGACTAGTAGTTCAGCAACAGTTTATAGCATACAAGGACAAAATCATATATATTGACACAGACAGAGAACTAATGATGTCTGCACAGACCCCTCAGCTAATTGGGCACCAGGTCAGGTCTTCTGTGGAATATCTGTATCTATCTATCTATGAAAAAGTTTTAGGCAGGTGTGAAAAAATGCTGTAAAATAAGAATGCTTTCAAAAATATATTGTGTAAATTGTTTATGTTTGTCAATTTACAAAATGCAAAGTGAGCAAACAGAAGAGAAATCCAAGTCAAATCAAAATTTGGTGTGATCACCCTTTGCCTTCAAAACACCATCAATTCTTCTAGGTACATTTGCACACAGTTTTTGAAGGAACTCAGCAGGTAGCTTGTTCCAAACATCTTGGAGAACTAACCACAGATCTCCTGTTGATGTAGGCTGGCTCAAATCCTTCTGTCTCTTCATGTAATCCCAGACAGACTCGATGATGTTTTGATCAGGGCTCCGTGGGGGCCAAACCATCACTTCCAGGACTCCTTGTTCTTCTTTACACTGAAGGTAGTTCTTAATGACACTGGCTGTATGTTTGGTGTCATTGTCCTGCTGCAGAATAAATTTGGGGCCAATCAAATGTCTCCCTGATGGGATGGCGTGATGAATAAGCATCTGCCTGTATTTCTCAGCATTGAGGACACCACTGATCCTGACCAAATCTCCAACTCCATTTGCAGAAGTGCAGCCCCAAACTTGCAAGGTACCTCCACCATGCTTCATTGTTGTCTGCAGACACTCTATTGTATCACTCTCCAGCCCTTCGGTGAACAAACTGCCTCCTGCTATAGCCAAATATGTCAAATTCTGACTCATCAGACCAGAGCACCTGCTGCCATTTTTATGCACCCCAGCTCCTATGTTTTTGTGCATAGTTAAGTCGCTTAGCCTTTCCACATCGGAGGTATGGCTTTTTGGCCACAGTTCTTCCATGAAGACCACTTCTGGCCAGACTTCTCCAGACAGTAGCTGGGCATACCTGGGTCCCACTGGTTTCCACCAGTTCTGTGCTGATGGCACTGCTGGACATCTTCCAATGTCAAAGGGAAGTAAGCATGATGTGTCTTCCAACTGCTGATTAAACTGATTAAGTTTCCTTGGCCAACCACTGCGTCTACAGTCCTAAACACTGCCCATTTCTTTGTGCTTCTTCAAAAGAGCTTGAACAGCACATCTTGAAACCCCAGTCTGATTTGAAATTTTTGCCTTGGAGAGACCTTGCTGATGCAGTATAACTACCTTGTGTCTTGATGCTGTGCTCAGTCTTGCCATGGTATATGACCTATGACATGAAACTGTCTTCCACAGCCTCACCTTAGTAGCAGAGTTTGGCTGTTCCTCAACCAGTTTTAAGCCTCCTACACAGCTGTTTCTGTTTCAGTTAATGACTGTGTTTCAACCTACATATGAAATTGATGATCATTAGCACCTACTTGGTATAATTGGCTAATCATACACCTGACTCTAATCCCACAAGATCCCTGACTTTGTGCAAGTGTACAAAGTGTGCAAGTGTAAGAATTGGTGCTGTTTTGAAGGCAAAGGGTGGTCACACCAAATATTGATTTGATTTAGATTTCTCTTCTGTTCACTCACTTTTGCATTTTGTAAATTGATAAACATAAACAATTACAATATATATTTTTGAAAGCATTCTTACTTTATAGCATTTTTTCATACCTGCCCAAAACTTTTGTATATATGTATATATATATATACTGTATGTATGTGTATTCCACAGAATATATATTATTTACAGTCTGCTTCAATGTTCTGCTTATTAATAAAAGGTTTATTGAAATAATGGTTTTTCTCTTCATCTACAGAAAGATGGTGGTTTTTAGGGGGCTTTGTGCATTTGCAATTTTACAGTATTGCTCAATGGATATGAAAAAAAACAAAAACAAAAATAAAACCACAGCCATTAAAGTCAGCAGTGCTGTATATGGTGAAATTCACATGACCATTCAAGCACATCTTACTCCTGAACCTTGATGCTTATACTTCAATTGCGAACATAGTGAAAATACATGCCAACTGAGTATCACTTTTAGTTAGAACAACTACAGCCACAACAGTGCTCATAGATAAAAGGGACCACAATGTATATATTATTCCAGCATTAGATGAGGTAGAACTTTCTATACTCGAAAAGGTGCTTCTTTTGGCTAGCGATTTGACTACTGCATCAAACTTTAACCCATAAAAAATATTTTGTTTGCAGACATAATGGATGTGTGTAAAGATAATAGACAAATTACTCATATGTGCTGCCTTCCCCTTATGAATTACAATGACTTAGAAAATATCTTCTGCAGATATTTTAGCTTAAAACACAACATTGTGATAGAACAATTATATAACATCCTTCATGGATGAACAAAACAATATATATATATATATGTATGCTTTTGAGTGAAGCCAAAAGCTATATGCAGTGGTATTTTTTAGCAAAAAAAGTATATAATCTACTTGTCTTCAAATAGGCATCCTAGACATGCTAATCCTAAGGTTGATTGCTGATTTTGTATTAAACGTATACAGCCAATAGCCTTATGATTTCTTTGGCAGCTCTTCCTAATCATCTCTCTGTTTCTGTCCCCATACTTTTTTGTCAAACAGCTTTCACAAATGTTTTCATATAGCAAATGTTTAACAGATCATGCTTTATTTGCCTGAATCAAAATAAACCATATAATGTTAAATAACTTAGACAAATGTGTTCTAGCATAGGAGGCAACCTTTTGGGGTCAGGAGCTTTTTAGACTTTTGAGACCATATGATTTATACTTCTACAAAATTCTTCCCATAAGAGATGTGCTTGTCTGCAAAATGCTACCCTAATGGGTGTTGCCAGTCACAAACTCTAATTTACCAGAAAGCAAAGTGGCACCCAAGAATTCTCTACTATCCCATCATAACTTTGATGGGACCAAAGACATGCTGCAGAATTTGATGGTAAATCCTGATGCTTTGCTTTCAGTCTAAAGCATTTTCACAGGGGGTACTATAATGAATTTCTGTAGAAAGATATGTATAGTTGTGATGTAAGACTGTGATTCTGCTCCCATAATGTATACACTGGACTGTTTAATCCCCTAGGGCCTGAAAATGAGATCTATAAGGAAATAACACCATTTATTATTATAACTTCATGAAATAATCAAGTAATTTACCCTATGATGTCATATCTGTATATTGTTAGAATTAGAAAGAAGAAAGTAATAATACAATAATCCCCACAAAAGCCATATAAATATGAAACATATAATGGTTTTTGTTGTTCTCAAGCCATTACCTGACACTAGATCACATGGATTTCAGAAATGGCACATGAAAATATTAGGTAGTACTGGGATATGGCTAACAGCCTCAGCTTTTGGCCTTCATTGTTACTATATTGATGTGATACTCACCTTGGTATTCTGCCCAGCAATGAAATCAGAAGGAACTTTCAAGCAAAAACTGGGGAATTTCCAATGTGAACATTTCATTATGTGGTTTGGGGATTTTTACATTTTATTTTATGTTTAATCCTTGAATCCGTCTGACTTGAATTATCTAACATGTTGTGCTTGGCGGTCTTCCCAGTGACAGAATTTAAGTAAAGGATGGTTCCAAGCTCATCCAGATTCAATTCTGATACCATAGTGATAAGTTTATTTTCTAAATAAAACAGTGACATCTCTTTATTTCCTTCAAGCTTAGTTATTCCTATTTCAGCTTTTTTTTTTTTTCCCCAAGCTTTTCTGTCTGGCCACTGTGAAGGAAAGCTCAATTATACCTGTTTCTGCTATGTTACTCTTGGATAAATAATATTAACCTCAGTATTATCAAAGTAAAATGAATCAGGGTGACACCAGACAATGAGTGAAAATACCAAGCTTGGGTTTGCAATAGATTGTATCCCAGAGGCATGACAAATGTAGTGATCAATACTTTTAGCAGTCTTATGACTTTTGTCATTGAGCCATCATTCAACAGAGAGAGGAAAGAGGATTCAGTTCTTTGGAAGGGCCATAGCAGACTCTGAGGCAGTTTAGTTCAGCAGCTTTGCTGCTATAGCACTTCAAACTCTGTTTAACATCTCTGATTTAGTTTTTCCTACCATGACAGTTCTCTAACTATATACAGAAACATTCTTTGTTTCTGTCATCTATAATAAAGTGAATCTCACATATGTTTAATTTGTTTCTTTATTTTTCCTTTCATTTTGAATGCCTACTGCTGTGAAGCATTTCAAAATACTATATAGGACAAAAGGCCTTGGTTTTTTTTTTAACGTCCTCTTATTTTTAACACTTTTGTTTAGTAGAAGATGAACCTGGAAAATACAGAATGTATGAAATTTAATTTAAGATGTTCTCCTACTATCACTTGTGGTCTTTGACTAGAGACTCCAACTTTAGGATATAGGAATAAGCCTTATATACATTTGCTGGCTTTCCTAATGCACAGAGACACAGATAAACCATTCAAATCACTTTGACTAAGGCCACAGTAATTAACTTTCACTGATATTTTATGCATCTGAAAGATATAAATACAGCCAGGAGAAACAAATAAAAAAATCACAGAATCCTTTGAAATGAAAGCGTCAAACTATACTTTAGTTTACAGGAAATGCTTATTATTTTTTTTAAGAGAAAGCTTTACTGACATTTGACCCTTTTGTCTCATATCAGCAATTTTAAGACTTATATGCTTAGCAGTTATTTTTTTAGCATGCTTTTAACCCATTACACCTATCATGTGCATTGTCATAGTCAGGTTGTGTCCTTCCTTGTGATCATTCTGAAAATAATAATGGTTATTGAGCATAAGGAAAATTCAAGTTGACATGTAAAAGAAAGATTCCTGTTTCAGTGACTGAAAGTAACTGAAATTTCTTGGCTAAGGAATACAGTTTGGTTTCTCTCTGTACACAGCTGGGAAAAAGACCAAGATTATAAGATTCAAATGGAGTGAGACATAGTAAAAATCATCATAGGAAATCTTTAATAGACCTAAGTAGATTTACTAAAACCAGTTATAATTATAACTGGCTTAATTTTCATATGGGCATGCAAATTGAAGAGGTCTAATACTTAAACTGCTATAGTTCATGGATACGAAATAAAATCACAGCCTAAGGTGATTGTCAGAACATCTAACACCACTGTCTTAGCCATAACCACAAGCACATTAGAAAAGAGAAAGATCCTTGTACATATAACCCATCTAGCCTATCTAGAAAATTTATAGCTTATCTAGCCTTTCTAACCTATCTAGAAAAGAAAGAAGGCTTATAAGCAAAAGACTATTGAAGATCACACATATACAAGAAAAACCAAAACAGGAAGGAGTAAACACCAAGTCTGCAAAGCAATAGCTTAAATGGATTCACAACTCTAAACAAGTTAGAAGCTGAACCAAAATAAAACATTTAAACAAAGTATTCCACAGAGACCAAATTCAGAGAAGTCAATAGGTTTGGATGTCACAACCTGTGACCATTCCATAGTGACGTAAGTGGAGAAATAAATTAATATTTCCCCATCATATTCCTGCTGGGATGTTGTGTAAAGCATTTTACATTACTCTCTCATGCAGATCATTGTTGCGTAAGTATGCAAAACTTTTGTCCTGGGGATAATTACTCCAGTATCAGCTAAACTTTACAAAGATTGTTTGTGGTGACCCATGGCTTTGGTTTTGCAGATCTAATAGTTTTGGGCAGTTCTAGCAGAGATTTGTTTTAGTTTCCCAGATCTGCAATTTTAACATAACTTTAACATAACTTCCCTTTATTATCAACCTTTGCTCATAATTGAAATTCCTAGATGGAAGGGTTTAGAGATTTTTTTAATGTCATCCTTTAAAAGAGTGAATTATCTTCATTTTCAAATGCTCAGGCAGCTGCTTTGAAAAGCTCTTGGTTGCTGGAGTAGACACAACAGTCACAATGTGAGATTAGAAACATCAAACTATTTGGTCACCTGTATAATTGGCTTCACCTGGCTAACTGTAGGCCTAATTATCTATCAACTTTGGGTTATATTTTACAACTTCAGAGTAAAAAAACCGTAGCACTGAATTAACAAGAAAAATATTCAAATATCTGCACCACTCCACTTTTTTATTATTTTGAATGTGTAATCAAATGCATGTAGATAGTATATATCCTTTCAGATTGGCAGAACACATACATTATTTAATCCATTGGAGTCCATTGGAGTTAGGTGGCTATAATAAATTTAAATAATAAATAAACAAATAAATAAATATTTAATGTTTGTTTACTAAAAGCCTGGATTTCTCAATTTCTGTGAAAAATATAATTGTTAATGTTAAAGGAAAAAGTTAAATTTGATTCTTGATCATTCTTATGAAGTCCAAATGACTGGGGATTATTTTCCCCAAGAAGATAACCTGTTTCGTGAATAAAAGTATTTCAATATGTATTACTCAGATGAAAGAAGATATTAAGAGAAGGATGAAAATACCCCTAAATTTAGGAGGGGAGAGAGAGAGAGAGAGAGAGAGAGAAAGAGAAAGAAAGAAAGAAAGAAAGAAAGAAAGAAAGAAAGAAAGAAAGAAAGAAAGAAAGAAAGAAAGAAATGGCCAGCTATCTCACTGTAAAAGTCCAGTCTTTCATGGCAAAGCAGCCCAAAAGCTGAGTATGAAATGGCCATAGGGACTGGGAATTGTGTGCCCACCAAAGCACACCAGGCAATGGAATGGAGGCATTTGTGTAAGACAGAAAGAAACACAGCTGGAGGACTGGACTGCCCTGCTTGTAGTGAAGGTTAAACTTGATGCAGAGAAAGAAAACTCAGATAGAGGTCACCACCCAAGTAGCCTAGGGGCAGGGTGAAGACAATGTAATCTGTTCCTGCCATTCAGAAATAATAGGTGGCTCATTCTTATGCTGTGGCAAGTAGGAAGTGCAAACAGCTTTCTAATTGGTTCATAGGCCAATTAATCACTTATTTGTCCTTTTATTAAATCTTTATCATGACCTCAACATGTGCAAACCCTCTGAAGTTTACATCCAACACTTATCCTCAACATCTTTCCTTAGATGTTCCTCCCCAGTTCTGCTTTTAGGTTACTCCTAGCCTTGTTTTTATTCATCTTTTCTCAGAGTAAGATAGGCAATCCTTGGCTTTACTATTTTCTTGCCTGTAGCTCTTTTTTCTCCAATACCATTGGATCACAGAGAGTCAGAAGTGATGAATGACTATTCAGTAACAATGGACATGCATGTAAGTATGTAAATGAATATATTCATGGGGGACTAGTCCTTTCTCCAAACTCTCCCCTGTTCTCTTAGAAAGGAGATAAGTAAAGTGTAGAAGGCAATTGTTAGTGATGTGGTGATACACCAAAGAAATGGAAAAATAAAAATCAGGAAATCTTGAATATCCAGAGCTGATGTTTATCCGCAAATTTGTCTAAGCATTTTAATACAGTAACACTGCTATTTTTCACCTGTTGATCTTCATCTGGAAAATATGTTTAACAAAGAATGCCAAGAGGTTTCATGTTACATATGGCTTGTATTTAGAATTGGCATGGCTACAAAAATCCAAAGCTGCATCTACAAATATTCAGCAGAAATTCTAAAGTTCTTCTCATTTGTAAACCCGATCGTTGAAATATAAAAAATGAATATTAAAACAATATATACTAATAGTATACTTTGATGTACAAACATTCCCAGAAGTTTCTGTTATTGAGATAAATATACTCTAAAGTAGAAAAGAAAGAGAAAAACATAAAAGAAATGGAAAAAATGGATAATTTAATCTCCATTTCTTTCTTAGAATCTTAGAGTCTAAGATTGTTTGCTGTTGTGTATTGCCAAGCAGGATAAGCAAATAATTAGTCCCGGTACTTTACACAGCTATTGTCCTAATGTAAATTTTAAAAAATAGAATTAAAAGCAAATTATTAAATTTCAAACCTGCCTAAAACATTATATCCATGCAAGGAGCAGGAATGGATAGCATGTCAGAATTATGGGAAATGATCCACTTTAGTCACTTAATTTATTATTCTTATATAACACTTTGAGAATTCTTTTGCCCCAAACATGTACTGCCATTGATTTTGAATGAAATAAACTTATTTCCTGAGTTCCTTACATTTTTGGGTAACAAACATAATCTAAAACTTCTAATTTCTAATCCAGACCCACTTCACAAAGACCCCCTTCTTTTTGCCCTTGAGGTACAGAATTTGATGTTTCTTTCATCAAATTAGTTTTAACTGTAAAGGCATACTGGTTTTCATCCTACTATACAATTAACAAATGAAATAAGACTTTGGAAAGCCAGATGAAGAAGGTAAAATATGCTTCCCAAATGGGATTGATTTGAAAAGTCACACTTCATCCATGCCTATTCTAAAATAACTTTGTCATCATACTTGTGTTATTAACAATGGGTTCTGCCACATCACCAGTCATTCTATTTGTAAATCATTCCCTAAACTCTTTAAGCCCACTCTTCAGTTCATCCAGTTTGTCCTCACCATTAGAAGATTCATAGTTTAGCATGGTGTTTGGCTTGTAAGAAGTACCTTCAGCCCAAGGTAGCCAATAGTTGCTTCACAACTGGAATTCAGTTAGTTTACTCCCCACTTTCATCTAGTTTATAATACTTTGGGAACAAAAATAAAATTGTGGAGAAAGTCCTGGTTCACCATGATATTCTTCTTTTTAAAATAATTTTATTAAGAATTATATTAAAGAGGTAAAACTAGTACGAGAACCTAATACAAAACTACATAAAAAAAGAAAAGAAAAAGAAAAGAAAAAATATTGTAGAAGTGCAGGAAAAAAATCCCCCCCAAAAAAGAAAGAAGGAAAAAGAAACTTTCCCCTTCATCCCCAGCAAGTATATTCAACATAAACAACTTATCAGTGCCTCTTAAAATGCAACCAAATACATTTTCATTCCATCTTTCCATCTTTCCATCTCTTTCTTATAGGTTATAATTTTTAAATCCACAGTAAAGTCCATTTCAATTATCCTCAAAGGGACTTATTTCTCTTCAATAAATAAATTTATTTTTTTATAAATAAAATAATAAACTTATTTCTCTTCAATAAATAAATATATATATAATAAAAGGAGCATAATACAAGAATAACATCATAAATCACAAAACATGAAGGCAAATATATAACAAAGTTGTCATACATTTCATGTCTGAAGGAAAAGATTTGCTGAGGGTAAGCAGCACACAGAAAATATCTTCTTTTTAGTCAATACCAAATTAAAATATATTAGATATGCTGCAGCTAATAGGGTCTTCGATGAAATTGCAGTGATACCACAGATTTATATGAAAGAAGCTGTTCTTCCAGTATTCTGGTTCCAAATTGCTTAGAATATTACAGGATAATATCAAGACTGTGAACCCAGCCCAATACCTGTCAGCAGCCAGTATGGGACAATTTTTAGTAACTCATAGTGGTTGTAAATATCTTCCCCAGATAGGCTCATCTGGTGCCTCTTCAGCACCATCTTATTCTCCCAGGTTTTCTACTTTTTAATTTGAAATAACTAAAATGTTAGTACTTTTTAGAACCTTTTGTTGCTGTTATCATTTGTCCTGCTTTTATTCTGTAGTTTACAGCTACAACTATTTAATATCTTTTTAAGAATCTATTCTGTATTTATAGTTTTAACTATATTGTAAACTGCCAAGACAGCTTCATTTATTAGGTGACAGAGCAGGGTAATCAATAAACAAATGACCTTAGCAAGTACCATGTCTGGATTGTGAAATACAATAACTATTAGCTACAATCCATAGAACGGTTTTTGGTATGCCCAAAATGTGAGAATATGAGATTTATTTCCAAAGACAATTCTCTGTATAAAGTACAATACCAAAGTTAACACACACACCCTTTTGTATAGCTAGACATGATGTTCTGGCCTACAGTCAATATATTATTTATTTATTTATTTATTAAACCAATTACAGCTAGTGCTGAAAGATTAAAACCTTTGTTGTTTTCTTTCAACAGCAGGAGCAACAAAACCTTTCTCAGGAAGGCCAACTCTTGGTTCCTTTTTTTTACAAGAATTCTTGAAGATAAATCAAATTCTGAGAGGTTGGCTGAGCTTTGCTCAATGTTTGCCTATTCTTTTTCCCCATCAGTGTGGTGAATCAACAAAGATATATCAATAACAAAATATTTCCTTGCTGCAGTAATTTTTCACTAACTAAATCTTATTCTAGTAACTTGCCTATGTCTCTGTTGTCAAATGCAACTAATCCCATCATGGAAGTTGATGGGCCACCATTTTTCTCTTTCTTTATTACCAGGTGTCTCTATATTATAATAGTAATCAACTACTGTAATACTGTAACAAGCTAACTATGAAGACACAGTTCCAATAGATTTTGCATATTTTTCCATTGTTTTTATTCACCTTAACTACTTAATAATGCCTAAATGGAGTTAGCTAAATATGGAAGAAAAGAGCAGAATCATACTGAAAAGCTCTACCTCTGAAGGTATACACAACATTCAGTTTCTTTCTTCAACATATATATGTCCATGACAGCAGAATTTGATCCTGTGATCTAGTGTTCCTATCTCTACAGGGGCAAAACTTTTCATCACAGGGTAATTATGCAGTTCTTTATCTGTTATTTATTTTTTCAATGAGACTGTAATCACAAACTCAGTTTACAGAGAGTAAAACAGACTGAATTCATTTAGGTCTAATAATGCGTAGAATTGTGTTATATATCCTTTTACTTGTGGGGATAGAATGTGAAACCTACAACTAATATAAAAAATAAAAATTCCCCTGCCTTCCATGTTCTAGCAATGACAGCACCCAATATGTGAGATAAATAAGAAGTACTCATCTTAAAAAAAAAAAAGTTACAAATGTTGCTCCTGCCCCCCCCCCAAATCCATAGGGCTCAATTCTTTGGTCTCTGCAAAAGCATTCAAAATATGATAAAATATCTCAACTCCTCCACCCTTTAAAGTCAAAAGTAAAACTTCATCTTTATATAGTAGGAGGAAATTCAATATTTGACCCCACTTCCTGACTTCCCACTGCTATCGAAGGCTACTTCTTCCACAGTCAGGATACCTTGTCTTGGAAATCTTCAAAGGTGTTGTAGCATGGTAGAAGTTCTTCTCTACTAGTTCAAGAATTGGCCATTGCATATAATGAAAGAAGATTCCTTTACCCTGAAACATAAAGCAAAAGGAAGAACAGTGAACCTTCTTATTTCTGTCCCACCATGAGGCAGAACATTTGGAAACATTGGAATGTCCATCATCAAAACACTCCAGTCAGCGATTACAGTTACTAGGCTAATACATTTTAGTATTTTTAGACTTGTTGGACTACCTAAATTTACAAAACTATGTACAATGATCCCCCACATCTTCATTACAGCATATATGGTTATAGATTAGTGTGTAGCAGTAACTTTTTCTAGACCATCCAGAATATATGCTCATTTATTTATTTAATTTATATACCCTGCCATCTTGCAATTGCAAATCTTAACTTAAACCTCTCTTAGGTTTCTTCAGCAAAGGAGAATGCACAATGAGCTAACTTTATAGTCCTATCAATCTGCAAATTGGGAAAAGTTTCTTTCTAAACTTATTAAATTAATATTGTTTCTTTTCTTTCCTTCACTGCTTACTAACAGCATCTCTCCAAGGTCAGGCATAAAATAGTATTTTTCAGCTGAGCTATCTAGACTTTTTTAAAGCTGAAAATAACAGTTTAAAAAAATCTGGGAACATATACTGTATGTACAAAATATGTTCTTGTACATGAATCAGAATGCCAGCTTCAGCTTATAGTAATTGAAAGCCAGAAGTTCTATGTTTCAATTCAGTGGTATGTCAACTAAAAGAGCTGCTGCCATACAAAATTCTTATTCACATTAGCTTCATAGCTGGCATATAACATTATATCTAACATTATATCTATTACAAATTTGTTATCAGTGGTAATGTAAGGAAATACTACCTTAAAGACTCAGAGAAAAACTTCTGTGGCGTTATTTAATGCTTACGGCTTTAATACATACTGTTTCTTCAAAATAACAAAAGAGACAAACATCAGTAGTTTAACCTATCTACTAGTGCTTGAATTTTGCATGGCCATTTCTTAAGGCTCCAGTTAGCTTTGAAAAGTCTGTGCCAGTAGAATAGTTTATACTTACATTCAAGAGAGACACTAACCAGATGCAGTGTGGATTGTTGCTGCTGATGAATTATGTATGTGTTGCTATTTTAAATCATACATAACAAAGAAGCCATTTATAACTTGCTTGACAGTATATGATAGATCACTGATAGTTTTATTATATTAAGAGTGAAAGTAAGGAGTCAAGCCAACTTGGAAGTGTGTTCAAGTTATAAGCCAAAACAACAACTACAAAACACCCCAATACCAGATGTAATACAAATACTTACCCCATACATGCACACATATACACATACACATACACATACAAGTGAGCTGACATATGCTGTGCCACACCCAATATATGCTATGCCATGCCATCATGGCTTTTCTATGATGGCATGGCATAGCATATATAGAATGTGGTGACAAGCAAGAGATGAATAAAAATAAGTATAAATCCAGGCCAGTGCTCATGCCCTTATTAAGAAAATGTTATGAAGTTAACAAGGCAACTCTCTCTAAATAGGGTGTTAGCTGTCTCCTTCAATACAACAAGAAAATGATGTCACTGAAATGCTGGAATTCTCTGATGGCATTTACAGCTATTAAGTAAAATGAAATACTGTCTCTTTCAAATGTTTTGGTTCTCCAATGTAAAACTCTAAAATCTTTGGCATACTGACACAAACACTATGTTTATATAATGGTTTTCATGGAATATTCCTTCAACTGCTTTGAAATATTTCCTTAAGGGTACATTTAAATAAAATTAGAGAATTTGACATCAACACACTTGCCATATAAATATATTAAGATCACCTCCATCCAAAGTTCATAGATAACAATGTTTACTTCATTCTCACCTTAAAATGTTCTGCAAGACTACAGTTGAAGGAAATATTATATTGGTTTTTTAATGAAGCAAAGCATCATAACTTCAGTCCTATCTTGTATGTATGTATATCCTGTTTTATTTGAAGCAAATTCTAATAAACCTAGTGCAACTTGCTTACTAAAATATGAAGCAATTATCATCACTTCTGCCCATCATTGTCTTTGGGCCCTGGTCCTTCTCTTTTCCAGCTGAATGGCACATATAACATCTTACAAATTGTCTCATAAAAGGCAATTGGTCTGAAGAAGGTTAATGTCCTGATCTTGAGATTATCCTGAAATAGATTACTCCAGGAAGAGTGAGATTTGTTATGCTGCTTAAACTATGGCAACATTTTAAATGAATAGAGGGAAATATTTTAAAAAAATAATTAAATGGTGGCATTTTCTGGGCAGGCTCTGTTTAAAGCAAATAATATTGGGGTTCAGATGTGGAAGGACTTTGGAACCTATATGTAATCTTCAGATATTAGATTATATTAGAGTTAGCCCAAGGATATTAACAAGCTCCCTTCAAGTAATAATAGGTCTAAGCTATAAACAGAACTAAATAACTGGTCCCTCGCCTGAACAAATATAACCCCAAGAACTTAAAAATATAATTTAGGATAGTGAGAAAGTGTGGAAAGAAAATTAAAGAAGCTAGCTTTGCACTGCCTAGGCTGCATACAGTATTTATAAACTATCAACAGTAATATTTTAGAGATTTTCCATAGTTCTATAAAGTGATCTGCTATCTGACTGGCAAAATATCAGAAGAGCTAGGCACAGTAGTGGTATCAGGTTATAAAATGGCACAATTCCACTGGGAGACAAAACAGAAGCCACACTACTAATGCAGGAGCAGCTGTTCAAGAAAAGCCAAGACAAATCAACCAGCTGACTAGTGTCTATCATTTGTAATAATTCTGGATACATTTTTTTCTTAAAAGATTTGTTAAGAAAGAAAATACTTGAGAAGGTTTATTAAATAGATTTGTTTGAGCTAGAGCTCACTGTGGCTTAGTTCTAGAACTTCATTCCAGAGCTTTAAGAGAGTAATGATAATGAAGAAATGCTTCAGACAAAAGGGAATTGCTTTTCACTCATAGTAACTACAATTCATTTTAGAAACAATTCCTAGAAATGGTTAAGAATTAAATTTTACCCCAAGCTAAATCCAGGCTAGCAACTTGACTTCCATTTTTGTCAAAAGTATTTCTGAAGCAACACTTAACCTAATTCTCTGAACAGATTGCAAACCCATGGAAGAAGTAGATATACCATGAAGGCTGGATTGTCCTCAAGCATTTTGATGACCTCTAACCCTTTGAGGTGATGACATCACTAGATCAGAGGCCATACAGAAAAGACCCAGCCAGCATGATTAATAGTCAGACTACTGAATGCAAAGCATCTAGAAGGCCAAGCTTCCCTATCCCTGCCTTAGTACAAATTTTTAAAAGCCTAGCATTACCAGTAATCATGGGCAATCTAAGTACCACTCATCTGTTCTAAGTCTCCTGGTACTTAATAAAACTAAGTTAACATAAACCTAAGTAACAAAATTCATTTTAGCTATACTAAGTTAAAAATGTTAACATTAGCAGTCCTTCGGATAATGATGACTTTGAGTAGGCCTATCTGGGAAGGACATTTCAAAAACAAGGAACTGTTAATGAAAATGGCTCCTCTAATTAGTCACTCTCTCTGGTTGTCTCATGCATTTCAAATAGCATTGACATTAAAAAAAAATCAGATAATAACCAAACTAGTCATTTAGATTACAGTAAGAATGAAGCAGCCCAACAGTATTTGTATCTCTGACATATGAAGGATTCTATATGTTACAACCAGAAGTATGGATTGAATTAGTAGTTATCAGTAAAAATGTAACAGTACAAGTAAGCCTTTTTTTAACCCAATCCCCATTAGCAATCCTGCAGTAATATGAATTAACTTAAGTTTTTTTTAGCTGTCTTCTTTAGCAACCTTATGTTGAGAACATTGCAAAATAAAATCTAAGTGTTGACAATACATGGATAATTGTGGTAACCAGAGTAGTTTAGTTCACAAGGGGTTGCAACAATATTCTATCCTCAGCTGGTAGAAGGTGTTTCGGTTTTCTGTGATTAGCTGAAGCATAAATAATAAAAATGAATTCAACAGCATCTTTAATGCATCTGCTTCTTTGAAGAGAATAAAGTACTATTTTCTCTGACCTCCACTTACCATAATTACTTAACTGACCACTGTTCCATGTGAGTCTGTTTGGATAAACTAAGGAGTAACTTTCATCTTACTATACTATACACAGTGTACTTTATTAAAACACTTTCTTTCAGAGTTGTTATAGGACTGATCATTCTCCCTTTTATAACACTTCATAGTGCCTTCCACACTTTCTGTTCTCTTTAAAACTCCCCCTTCCTGCTGTGGCTGATTTTACTTTTGAGTTCCGAAATACACAACCAACTTGAACCTTCGCTGTAGTGGGCAATGTCTATCATCCATCCATCCATCCATCCATCCATCCTCATATCCACCCTTCCACATATACATACATACATATATGTATTTATTCATAGACTGCCCATTTCAATTTTTATCATTATTGTATCCATCAATTACATCTCAATTTTTTTGCTGAATTGATGTCATTTTATTGATCCCAATCCAATCCATTATTGGAAATCCCAGAAAAGTACTACTCTTACATCAGCTGAGTCAGTTAAAAAACAAAAAAAACAAAGTTTGATGTCATCATTAGATTGATTATCCCTCATTTCATTTTTCATTTTTCAAGCATAATTGTTCATTTAAACATGGAACAAGATAGGACTGCAATCATTCTCTGTTCTCTCTGCCCTTTTTGTCCTCCTCTATCTCAAAAAAGCAATTATTTTTTTTCCATATGAAAGGCTCAATCACAATTAGGGCTGCTTAGAAATATTGTCAGTATATTCCACAATGCTTCTGGTGAATCATGTTGGGAAATTTATTAACACCAACCATTTCTCAGAAAAAGTCCTTGTAACCACAACATAAATCTTACATTCTCCTAAAAAATATAAAATAGACTATAAAAAGAAAAAAAACCCATACCATATTTTTCCATCAATAAGACGCCCCCATGTACAAGACGACCCCCACTTTTCCAACCCAAAATTAAGAAATCGATATTTTAAAGATAGTGCAGAACACATTTTTATTTAGTAATTAGTTACCATTTACCTGATACACTTGGTGGGAGGAGGTCCAAACCGTCTCTCTACAGCTCTATTTCCATGCTCTTTTGCATAACTGATTACATTCAGTCATGAGTGAAACTGCTGATAGCTTGCTCTGCGAACAGACTTCCTCCAATTGGTTTGTTCAGCATCAGCTGACGTCAGTTACATAAGGCTTGTGATTGGAGGAAGTCTGTTTGCAGACTCAAGCTGTTTCACTCGTGATTGGAGGCTAGCAATAGGAGGAAGCCTCTTTGCAGACACAAAGTATGGGCAGTTTTGCAACCACGCGGTTCTCTCCTCGGCTGACTTCCTTGAATAAGATGCCCTTCAATTTTTAGCGTAAGGATTTTAGAAAAAAGTATCGTCTTATAGTCGGAAAAATATGGTAACTGGATTCTTTCATGAGGATAATACTTGTTTAGATAAGCCTTAAGGCTAAAAAATTTTCAAACAACTAATACAAATATTGTTCAATATAGTTAAACAATATTTAATAGCTAATTTTTAAAAAACTACTACCAAAAGCACTGTCCCAGTGTTGCAATATATATTGGCTCTGTGATGACAGGTACCTCTTCAAGCATCCCAATTATATATTTTTTACTCTTTCTGCTGTCAAATATTGTTCCCAGTTGGATTGTTCCCAGTTGGATGCCAAGCATGGGGCAAGGCCTATGGAGATGCCGGGGGTATGTACTTACCCTGTTATCTGGGAACAGTTTGACCCTGTTGGACTTGAGGAAATGGACAGAGTCCTCCAGACTGTAAATGCCACCACCTGTCAGTTAGATCCATGCCCCTCCTGACTGGTTAAGGCAGCTCGGGAGGTGACATGTGGGTGGGTCCAGGCAATGGTGAATTCATCCTTGAGACAGGGAGTGTTTCCAGTGGCCTTTAAAGAGGCACTGGTACACCCCTCCTCAAGAAACCCTTACTGGATCCCACCATACTAGACAATTTTCATCCAGTCTCCCACCTTTCCTTTTTAGGGAAGGTGGTTGAGAAGGTGGTAGCATTGCAGCTTCAGAGGATCCTGGATGAAACAGATTATCTGGATCTATTCCAGTCAGGATTCAGGCCCAGATTTGGGACTGAAACAGCACTGGTTGCACTCTTGGATGATCTCTGGCGGGAGCGGGATGGGGGTAGTGCATCCATCCTTGCTCTTCTTGACCTCTCAACGGCTTTTGATACCATCGACCATGGTATCCTTTTGGGTTGGCTTGGGGAGTTGAGGGTGGGTGGCACAGTGTTGTGCTGGTTCACCTCCTTCCTCCAAGGCTGGTCCCAATCAGTGTTGATAGGGAGCAAGAGGTCCAGCCTGTGGCCCCTTCTTTGTGGGGTGCCACAGGGTTCAGTACTTTTCCTGCTCCTTTTTAACATCTACATGAAACCACTGGGTGAGATCACCTGCCACCATGGGATGAGGTATCATCAATATGCAGATGTTCCCCAGTTATACATCTCCATCCCAGGTGATTTGAGTGATGCTGTAGCTACCCTTTTGCGGTGCCTGGAGGCTGTGGGGGTCTGGATGGGGAACAACAGGCTTCAGATGAACCCCGGTAAGATGGAGTGGTTGTGGGTTGGGGTGCCTCTATATCCAGAAGTTTACCATCTTTGGTTCCGGATGGGGTTGCACTACCCCAGATAGTCCTGGTGTGTAATCTGGGGGTCCTCCTGGACTCATGACTCCTCTCAAAGAGCAGGTGGCAGTCGTGGCCAGGAGGGCCTTTGCTCAACTATGTGTTGTGCACCAGTTACACCCTTTTCTGGATCGGGAGCCCCTTCAGTCAGTCACTCATGCCCTAGTCATTTCCCGTATAGACTATTGTAATGCGCTGTACATGGGGCTACCCTTGAAAAGTATCCGGAAGCTTCAACTGGTTCAAAATGCAGCCACGTGGGCAATTTTAGGCACCCCGAGGACGGCACATGTTACACCATTACATAAGTTGCATTGGGTCCCAGTTTGCTTCCGGGTCCAATTCAAGGTGTTGGTTATCACCTTTAAAGTCCTACATGGCATGGGACCAGGTTACCTGAGGGACCATCTCACCCCCATTATATCAGGCAGGGAGGTATGCCTGAGGATCCCGTCAATGAAAGAATGTTGACTGGTGGGGTCCTTCTCTTCCGTGGCCCCTGCCTTATGGAATACTCTCCCTCCAGAGGTGAGGCAGGCCCCAACTCTCTTGTCCTTCTGGAAAGCAGTCAAAACCTGGCTCTGCCAACTGGCATGGGGCGCAAAAAATGGCAACCAACCCTGGGGGTGGCTAGTACCCTGAAGATGCTCCCATATGTTAACATCTTACTGACCATCAACATCTTGGAAGATATTATTTGTGTACGTGTTTGGTTTTTATTCTATTTTTTCTGTATTTTATATTTTTTTATTCTATTTTAATATTTATTGCTGTTTTATTATAAACTGCCCAGAGTCACTTTTTATGAAATGGGTGCTATCTAAATTTGAAATATAATAATATAATATAATATAATATAATATAATATAATATAATATAATATAATATAATATAATATAATATAATATAATATGTTAGCATAGTCATTTCTTGTTCCCAATAGTTCACCAATTTTCTAACATGAATGGAATTTCAATGTAAGTAGAGCAAGGACAAAATGAAATCTACTTGTGCCATTGAAATGAATTTGGGAAATATATCCTCAGGAATTCAACTCATCACTTATTTAAATATATTTTTTTATCCAGATTTTTCACTACATTTTAAAAGTAGTATTTAGGCTATAATTTTATACATACTAACCTAAAGTCAGTAGTCTTATTTCTGAATAGGTCTTGTTATAAGAACGAGAGGCTTGGCAGACCAGTAACTCACTACTGATCAACAATGGAAATCTATCAGAACAGGAGCAAACCCAGACTTTCTGCCAAGAATCTAAACAAAAACAGCTATAAACCTCTTCATTAACAGTTGCAGTCTATATTGTCTAAAGCAGAGTTTTCAGATGTTTCCTTTGCCATTATATTTCTATCCTTACCCCATTTACCAGCAATTAAACTGCCTAATAATACAATATCCTTGCTTGCTTGATCATTACTGGTATCACTGAAAAACCTTTGGGGGTAGAACATCTTATGCCCATGATGGTGATTTTCACTGATGACCTGAGCCTTTCTGTATTTTCATCAATGGATCCTTGTACAGCTGCTATTTTCTGACATCTTTTTTTTGGGGGGGGGGGAGGTGCTTGCTAAACTTACACCTCCTTAGAAATTGTTAGAAAACTATTTTTTTCTTGTTCAACAAGATTGCAGCAAAAAGGCCTGAGTTAGTTCAGAAAAATAGATTGTACAAAAATTGTAAAATTATCCACAGAGAGATGCTTGGCAAACATACACACCATCTGGATTTCTTTTTTCAGGTAAGTCAGGCTGAAAGCAATACTTGCTGTTTTCTTGCTCAGCTGTTTTCTCAAGGTAGAGGAAATAGGAAAGCCAACCAATTCTACCACTCAGTGATTGTCAATTGTAATAAGCCTTGAGTATTCAATCTGAACAAAAAGGCAATATAAAATGAATAAATCAACAGATAAATAAACAAGCAGGATCCTCGCATGTCACTGTCCTAAGTATGCCAAAAACATAAGAAATTCATTCCTGACATTCCCTCTATTCCTGCAGTGGGCACATCCAGATGTTCTTCTTTGCCTTGCAGATATTTCAATATGCTTGATGCATAAACCTCTTGAAATCTGATAATAGTTCTGAGACAGAAGCCTCTTTCTTTTCTATCTAAAATATGTTGCCAGATGACTAGTTCCTGATTTTGGATGGATCTCAAATGAAGTTTGCAATGACTCTCATTTAGAGAGCAGTCTGCTTTATATAACTGCAGTCCTCTTTCCCTTGGGCTGGGAAAAGCCTTGCACAGGCCAGAATTAAAAACCTTCCCAATGAATTGTTAAGATATCAGCTGTCTGTGTAGAGCCTGAATTGTCCTGTTAACAGTAGGTAAGCATCGCAAGATTACTTGTCTGGCTGCCAATTCTAAAAGTCTCTCTCAAGAACTTGTTCTTGATCCACTCAAACCTTGGCTGTGGTCCAAATCTTGTGGTTCCAAGGCTTTGACAGCTCTTTACCTGGAGATACTCTGCTGGACAAGGACAGCTGATTCATTCAAGCCAGCTGCAAAGAATTTTCCATATTTTTTATCCTCCCAGTAATTTATACCTGGCATAATCATCTCAAACCTAGGCTGCTCAACTTCTCAGTTTGGGCCTGTAACTTATTGGTTTCTGAATTACTATCACTATAGCCCCATTGGTGGAATATGCCAGTTTTAGGGCCTGTGCTATTAGACAAGTTCTTCATAAATGTATGTAGAGCTAAAGCATCTATAACAAGTTTTCCCCATATGAGGATCCTGCTGGCATTCTTACATTTTCCCCGAAACAAACATGAAATTAAAATGTCTCTGATGACTTTGGGCTGGGGGGAGCAGGGTCTTACCCATGTTTATTTTCATTAGCACATTGAGATTCTAACAGACAAATCTCTTCAATTTTGTGAGCCAAGACCATAAAAAACAACAATGTTGAGTAGTATTAAGACTTAAGTCATAGCAGTATGTTACAAATTGAGCAAAATCCTCTTTCCAAGGCTCAAGGCAGTTTACAGAATTAACAAGGCAAAGTACAACAAATATAGAATTATAACATAACAGTCTCAACTTTTTTTTTAAATAACCAAGAGAACAAATTGAAAAAAAAATCTTACAAGCCCTCCTAAATGACAATATGAGGAAGTACAATGACCTTATGGGAAGGAAATCATTCCACAACCTCAGAGCAACTGAGGTAGAGATCATACAGTGACAATTGATATCCTGCATTAAGTTGAAACTTGAAGGAGAATGTGTATAATGGACTATAGTCAGTCTGTGGAATGATATAACAAGAGGCAATCTTGCACAGGATCCTAGCTGTAAAGACCAATTAAATGTTTAGATTTTCCTGCATTATGTTTTGAAAATTTATACACAGAATAATTCATCAGATAAGTCTATTTATTTCAGGTTTATTTATTTATTTATAACATATCCATTTGAGCTAAGAAATATTGCCCAGAAACAGAGAATTGTAACATGTGTTACAGTAGTAGAAGAAACAAAATATAAATCAAAGAGATTTAAAATTCAAAACAGCATTAGGTAAAAGCAGGTTTGGGGGATATAGCAGTGGAAAGTCACATAAATAGTTGCATAGCAGAATCGTATTCATTACTAGAATTAACCAAACAAACCTCAGATCCATTTAGCTGGAAATGAAGCCACTTAAGTCCAGGACTTGATCTGTAATGCACATGTTTGGCCCCTAAGCCACCCACAACCCCCCTCCTTAATACCATTTGGCTATTTTACTGGAGGCTTAATGTTTTACCATCTTACTTCATTCAACATGTACTATGCTACAAACAGCAGATGATAAACATTTAAGTCTGGCACAACTTTGTCAGAATTTGGAATGAACTAGTAAAAACTGTTGTTTGTAAGCAATGAAATATTTCAAAAGAACCATTTTTATGGTGGAGCAGGTTTGTTCATAGCCTCCCACACACTTCATATTTATTATTCATAGTTCCCTGCTTGGGTAGGAAAGTGCTGAATATGGCAAAAAAAGCAGGTCATACAAGATAAAAGATAAATTTATTTCCAGTTCAAAAATCCAGACATTTATAGTATACTTTTATTTAAGTAAATGTCACAAGATAAAGTCCTAAAAGCCTTGAGTGGTAAGATCAAGAGGGATATACAGATTTTGACTCCCTGGTCTTAATGCCCTTTTTTGTGGACAACCCAATCTCCTGAACCCTATGGTACATGCAGATGCTCTGGAGAAATTACAGGTCTGATATCCCTTTTTTTCCATAACTTTGAGCCAGGACCAAGCGAAACCTTGATGCTCATAAGGGCCAAATTACATGTGAGGCAGGAGATCTGTGACTGGATCTTATTATTTTCCTCCCTTAAAAGAGGCTACAGCCCCTGAGGACTCAGTACAGGAGAGCAAATCAATCTCATTTTCCCTCATTGATTTTTCACTATGAATCACTTCCACAGAATTGCTATTTAGAAGAGAAAACATACAATGTTATGTCATATCCATGTTGCACCCGTAAACTGTTCTTATCCTGTGCTCATGGCAGCTCAATTTTTAACTCGCTTAGGAAAATCCTGCCTGAACAGAAATACTTCGATAGTAGTTTGCAAGATTTTCAGTGGAGACAAGAGACTGCCATGTTCCCCCATTGGACAATGACCCTGCTGCTGCTGTGCCTATTCCAGGATCCCATTTGTCAATTGTTTTACCTCCTGTGGACAGGTCTACTGGGCATACATACTTTTGTATGCACTGGGAGGTGGCTACAAGTGGTTGTCTTTTCCTGGCCTCCAAAAATGATTGCTTCCCCATTCTAGTCATGGGGAAGTAAGGCAGTGGGGATAAGCCCTTAGTCAAATATTTCTTTATGATGCTATTTTGGTATTTTAAAAAAGAGAAAGGAAAAATAGCAATGCAAGGAAACCTGTTACATAAGTACTGAGATCAATATAGGGCAATTAAAAGCACTTATTCAAGGAGCAACTAAGAATCCATTCATAAGTAATCACTGAAAAAAAGTAATAAAAATAGAGTGGAGGAATTGGTTACTTTCAATAAATATTAGAAAACCATGTTGGCTAAAGAAAAGAGTATTGTATTCTACATTTTTCTCCTCAATAGGTACATATATGGTATTGGTGGGAAAATGATGGAAGAAACAATGAAAGAGAGAGAAAAGCATTGAAGAAAAAATGCCCTCTTATGCACCAGGCACAGACAATATTGTCTGCATATAACACCCTCCTGAGACTTCAACGTGGACTCCAGAGTCTCCACGTTTGCCATAATAATTTAATGTTATAGTTTACTGTCAACTTTTGGCAGCACACAGTGACACTGAGTTTATTGGCAGACTATTTAGAAATAGTCTCTACTTATTCAAAACATTACAAAAAAACATGAACTGTTTATTTTGGCTCCATAACTTCTAGAGTTCTGGAACACTCATAATGAGCTCCCTTTGCAATGCACCAATTGGAGGTAGGGCTATTTTTGTTTCATGTGGTCTCTTAGTTATATTATCCCACTAATATCTATTAATATAAAGAGCACTATACAGTTTATATTTTATTCAGTAGAAGGAACTCTTCTGGTAGCCATGGTCTTCACAACAGTTGAGAATGGGCTTAAGGCCACACTATGAGTTGCGCCAAGTATATTAAAGAGTGGAGGGGAGGCAGTTTGGAGGTTCTTTGATTTTTAACTGTGAAGTGCTTATTATATTTGGAAACAGTTTTCAGCAATCACAGACAAATGGTATCCTGAGGGCTATACAGAGGGGACTTGGTGGTGGTGTGTTGTCCATCCTTGCTTTAAATTAGACTAGGAGTGAGGCACTCTTAGGGTACCTTATGCCTGACCCACCAATATAGGCCACCCATCATTTCTTGAGTGCAGGAACAGATGACATTGCCTTTCTCCCACTCACACCCCATTGCAAATACATCCCTGCTTATGATTTGAAAACTGGTATTTTCCATCCTGGACTGTCTTTAGTCCTTCCTAGTGGATGACATGCAATGATCAGTGACAACTCAGTTCTAATTAGTGATTTTCCCCTTCAGAGCACATGTCTTCCAGAGCACAGGCAGCCATTCCTTCCTAGGTTATCTAGTTGCTATGAACTCTGCTGGTTAGCAGTTGCCATTGTTGTTCTTGTTGTTGTTCTTATTATCTAGCAGTTGACCCAATAATGGCCTGTTTCTTTACTCCATGATTTCCTATCCCCTCAAGGAGCTCATCAATCCATTCAACTCTTATGTTTCCTACTGGCACATTTTCAGTTTCTACCCAGACTGGGTGAACCATGCTCCTTTTGCTTTCCCACCCCATGGGAAATGCGTACATTACTACAAAGGTTTTATTTTTTTCTCTAAATAGTAAGTTGTAATATAGACATGTTAGAATAAAACTACAAAGTTTCAGTGAATGCCATAAACGATTAGTTCTTCATTGTTACAAAATTTCTATGAATCTACAGTGGGCCATAAAAATAGAAGAACAACCTGTTTCCTATTGCTTTGATTACTGTAGCATCTGAATCACGATGGTCCACTTTAGTGTCAAAAGACAGGCACTGGAAGACCAGGCCACATAGGTGTCAGCCAACAGAGAAGAAGAAGAAGAAGCACGGAAATGACAATCATGGTCTGTGATGGCTATAGTCCAGAGTAAGCACCAACCTGGCCCGTTGCTAATCCACAGCTGAGAAGCAGGCTTAGCTGTGGTGTGGAATTGTCCTTAGCATTAGAGACTAATGCATCCACTTCCCTTCTGTGGATTTTTTCTCCAATGAAGTTACAGTCATCTTAATGAATTTGGAATCAGTGTTCAGTGATGGGATAATGGTTCCAACTAATCTTTCTCCCAGGTTTCAGGAAGAAATATTGTCTCTTGCTAAATCAAAAGTACTAAATCTGTAAATTAGTTCTTTGAAAAATGGCTCTTTGATTATTTATTTATTTGTTTGTTTTTAAAGAGTGGTTCCACTTATCCTATCTTTGATTCTTGGTCTGGCATTCACAGTGCACATATATGAAATTAGCAAATCAGAGCTTCTCACTTAGCATCCTTAGTAAGCTTACTGCCTTCTGTGCAGTTAATAAGATGGTACTATTTCTTGTTTTCCAATTAATGAAGCAAAGGAAGGATGTCACAGAGCCAGATGTCTTTCCTGTCAAGCCCTTTGAGACTGGCAAATTCAGGAAGCAAGACCACTTGAATTTCTAGAATGAACTTTATTGTTAGTAGGTTAAAGTAACAGAATCCTGAAAGCCTGCCAAAGCCTAGATCAGCTTATAGTATGATTAAAACAGCATTCCTCTGAATCCTTTTCCTCATATTCTCTCCCCTTGACTAAGGAATCTCTTCTGTAACAATCCATCTTCTTGCTTCCTCCTCCATGTTTCCAGGATCTGATAGATTTTCCATCAATTTTCTCACTTTGAAGACAATTCTTCTATGCCAACTACCTGAACCAACATTCCAAGCTAATTTTCATCTGATTCAGCCTTATACTAAAATGTATGTTATACAAATAGCTTAGAAGACTCTTCAGTAGATCTCCAAGTTCCTGATAATGTCAGTCTGAATTTTCTTCCTTGAAATTTTCTTCCTTACCCCCTAAAAACAATAATAACAAACCTTATTTGATGAACTCTGCTATATCTTCAGGCGGCTGGTAGAGACTCTGCTTTGGAGTCCTAAGGAGTCACCTATAAGTATCTTACAAAACTGAACTTTCTGATAATTTTGAATGGCTAAGTCCAACATATATTAATTAGACAAGTCTATGCTTCTGCCTTATATTAAATAATATTGTTAAATGACACCCAGTATTAATCATCCCACAGTTGGAAGACCTGAAGTACCAGGTTACAAACAGATCATCATGGAGAATATCTATCGATGTGGTCATTAGGAGTCAAAAACGATGGCACATATTCAATCAGTTAATCATCATTGTCCATGCAGGCTGGTGTTGGTAAGAATGGTAGCTTAGTAATTGTGAGAGTTTAAACTAAGGTTCTCATAATAGAGATGTTATGTCAACAAGCAACAATTACTTGACTTCAAGGCCATGAATAGAAAAGATTCTATTGAAGTTGGGAAGAAAAAGCAATGAGTTTAAACTGGTCCTGTATTGCATCCCCATACTGATGGTGGACAGTGAATTATGTATTTATTGGATAGATTTCTGTACTACCTTTCATTCAGGAGCTCAAAATAGTGTACTTCCTCATCCCATTTTTCCCCCAGAAACAACACTGTGAGGTAGGTTGGGCTGAGAGAGTACCTGGCCAAAAGTCACCCAATGAGCTTCCATGGCTGAGGGTGAACTCGAATTTTGTCTATTCTAACACCTTAGCACTACACCACACTGATTCTTATTAACTATTCCCAGTTTTCAATGTATGTTCTTATCTAGCAACATCATTTTCATCCAGGCTGCTAGTCCCAATTATGACATCTCCCTGGGATGGCCATTCCCAGGGATATTGTGAAGATGATATTGGAATAAAGATGGGATATAAATGTACTAAACAAAACTTTTGTTGTATTCTTTTGTTCATAACTGTTTTTTCTTTATTTGACTTCTTTCTCTGTTGAAGTGGCTGTTTCAAAATATGATCATTCTATTGCTTTCAGTTGATAGTACAAACAAATCTCAACTTTATGATTAATCTAAACATTAAGTAAACTTTGTTTCTAAAACAACAGATATTCTTACAAGAAATGTAGCACAAATTATCCAAATAACATTGAAACAGCACATTTCCTCGGTTGACAAGGTAATGTAAAGGTTCTGATCTGTTTGTTCCCGGCATAAAGGACATTCTGTGTTGCTGTATACAGGACATGGATGAATAAAGTTTTGAAATGTCTGGCTTTTGTTACAAACCTATTACACTCTAAGAAAAATATCTGAGAGTTTTGGGTTTTTTTGGTCTTTCATAGAGAAATGAACATGAAAGCCATCATAATGAAGAAACAAACATCACTAGAAGGAAAACAATAGGATTTTTGGAATCCTTTATTTCTGAAAATTAAAAAGAAAAGCACAAACATTCTTCTCACTAATTTTGTATGTGTGTGATTTACAGTCATTGCCGTTTTCTCTGTTAAATGAATCATTTCCTCCCATCCACATTCTTTTTCATGTGCCTCTCAACTCTATACAAATGCTTTTATTTGCATCACTTCAGTCTTGGTAGAGGCCATTTAAAGTTCTTCCTATAATAACTCTGTGCCTGCGCAGTAGTAATCATGTTAGATTGGCATAAGAAAAAAGCACTGACTAGTTTTCCAAAATTATATCCCTCTACTATATTACAACTCCCATGAGCCATTAATAACATAAAGAAACCAATAATTTAAGGAAACATATTTATTTATACATATTTGTAATCACTTGTATCCTACCCATTTTCATGGATTCAGGGGGGTAAACAAACAAGGCACTCCATGTAGAGCACATTGCAGTAACCTAAGCTCAAAGTGACAAGGCCATGAGACACAGGCTTGCAACTGGTACACCAATGAAACCTGGGTGAAAGCTGTCCATAGACTCCATTGTTCAAGCCAGATGGCTTGAACAATGGAGTCTATGGACAGCTCTTTGGTTGAACAAGAGCTATACATCCAAGAGAACACCCTTCCCTGCCAAGACACAGACATATTGTTTTAAGGTAAATGCAACCTTGTCCAGAGCTAAACAGAGTCTGGTTTCAGGAAAGATCAATCATTATAAACTCTGTCTTGCTTGGATTAATTCTGAGCTTGTTACAACCCATCTATTCCCTCAGAGGCTCTAGACAAGAGGTCAGAAACTCCACAGCATCTTTGGTATAGCCTAGGATGTCAACTGATTGCCATCAACATATTGATTATGCTTTGCCCCAAACTGATTGATAACCTTCCCCAGTAGTTTCACATATAAGTTAAACATAGGAGAAGTGGTTGACATCTGTAGAACCCTACATTGGAACCCAAGAACTCAATCATTCCTCCCCCTTGCACACCAATTAAAGCCATCCAGAAAGAGTAGAAGCATTGCAAAATAGTACCTCCAATATTAAATCCTAGCAAGTGGGATATTACAATATTACACTGATGACCAAGAGGTCTCATAGAATCAGGAGGGCTGTTGTCTCTCTGTCCAGTTCCCAACAGAGGTCATGTAGTAGAGCAACTAATGCTGTTTCTGTCCTGAAATCAAGACTGAATTCCAACTAGAAGGGATCCAAATAATCCATTTTTTCTTCTTGCTCTATAATTGGAATCCTAACCTCATTCTTCAATATCTTATTGAAGGTATTGAATTCAATTTCAATAACATTCAATATTCCCATCAAGAAAGGGAAGATTAGAAATTGGTCATATATTGGTAGTGTTACTCTTTCATCACATATACGTAAGCATATAAAGTTTTGCTTAATAATTTTGTGAAAGCACAGGGCTGAGCTGTGCATATTCAACTATCTTAGTTTTTCCTCCTGTATACTAAAAACTACCAAGCATCTTTAAATTTCTTGTGGGAAAAAAGTTACTTTCATGCTTCATTTTTTTGAAAATCCATGTAGTACTAGGAATGAAGCATGTGAAGAGGGCAAAAGAAAAGAAAATAAATAATGAACATGTAGTTGTGAATTCCTGTCATCCTACTGGATTGCTTCCTCTTATGTAAACAGTGAAACAACCAAAGATATAAATGGTGGTCAGTGCAGTGACAGAAGAAGGGAAGTGTCCTGGTAATCAGCATGATAGCACAATAGAGTGTGTGATGGGGTTAGTTCTAATCCAAATGATACCAGTCCCAAATACCTCTCTCTTATCTGTTTGTGTTTTGCCTTTTTTCTATCATTTATCAATAATAATCTTTGTAAAAAAAACCTGATACATTTTGTACTGTAAAATCTGAGAGTACATTTATACCACATGTCAGCAAACAGGGATGAGTGACCTCTGGTCCAGCTGGGGCATCTGGAAGAATTTCCCTGTCTTTGCTGCCCTGTGGAAATGTGGAGCAGCCAAGATTGGGCAGAAACATGCCTACAGTTATTTAATATGGAACCACTGCAAGATAACCTGTGTTTCAGTCTCCCCTGGTTTTTCCCCAATGGACAAAAGCATGGGGCAGTCAAAATTCTCTACATAGAGTGAGGCAGGAAGTAATCATTCTGCAGTTTCAAGGTCTTTCCTGAGTACCTTCCATTGGCAATACAGATCCATTGGTAAATGAAAGTCCTTTCTACTGTACAAAGCACAATGTTTCAGGCAGGTGGAATTGGGGAGCCGCTCTTGGAACAGCTGGCAATAGTAAAATGAGCATAGGTCTTTGGAGGATAGGCTAGATAAACTGGCCAGGTAGACCAAAAGTCTTCATCACTGAAATAGAGGATTGATGCAAAGTAGCAAGACTGAATTCTATTTCTTCTGCATCGGGAGGGTAACGGAAATTCCTTCTACAAATCAGTGCAAAGAACAACCAGACTTTCTATCACCTCATAAAATAACTGCCTTTACCAAAACTTTAAAAAGTAAGCAAAGTAAAATAATTACAGTATAATTTGCTGGGAATTGTGACGACGACGACGACAAAGATGATGACAACAAAGAATTATATTTATAAGGTCATCAAATCAAGGAGGCTTGATTAGAGAAACATACTTTTGCAACAGACATGTGTAGAGTCATGTTATAGATAAACCATATATTTCATTTCATTTCATTTCATTTCATTTCATTTCATTTCATTTTGTTTGTTTGCTTACTTAGAGGCCTTATATGCTGGCTATGAGTGGCTTACATACTCTAGATATAGAAGATGAATAATGATACGGGACACAGTGCCAGAGATGAATAAAACTCTGTATTCATGAAACTCCAGATTACAGGAAGGAGCACCCCCCCCCCCCACAAGGCATGTTGAAAAATCCAGGTTTTGATGGCTTTTCTGAAACCCAGCAGGGTGGGTCTGTCTTTCATCCTTTTCCAGTCTATGTTGTTTCAGCTGTTTCATGTGGATTTCTCCCACAGTACCTTTACTCCTTGCACTTTACCTACAAGAATAATGCAAGGCTTAGCAAAATAGATATTTATTTTTTCATTGCAAGATGTCTTTATTTCTGAACATAGATAACCCCAAAAGTAAATGATATATTTATAATATATTTGGGGTTTGTTTTTTATTTTTATTTTTACTTTTTTTGTATTTATAATGTTTGAGTGAGTTTCCTTGCCTTCTTTTTTTCCTTCTTAATTCAGCTTCTGCAACAGCCATATTTACTATAGAAATTGTGCATAAAATATATTCAAAAGAAAGATTTTCCAAATTGAGTCAAGTATAGCACAAATGTTGCAAAAATCAAAATGCTTCTATTTCTCACTTGATGCTGTATGGTTTTATGAAAGTGGAAACCAAGGGCTACCAGAGCTGAGCTGGCTGCAAAAATCTGGATGACTACTAGAAGACAGCAAAGGGATATAAAAAACTTTGCTGCTGACTGTTGGTCATTTGGATTTTGTAGCCCAAAGCTGCAAAACATTTTTTACCCAAGTAAAATCAATGAAATAAATGATGCCTCCAAATTTTGGAATGGATATAGCCACGCAGACCACCTTCATTAGGAGAGTAAGTTAATATAAGTGAAGGGAAAGGAATTGGGGCCTTCTTATTGATGGTACAATTTCTTTGGAACTTAAGCTTTATTAAGACATGTGAATTCAGCTCTTCTACAAATGCTTTGGTTTTATACAAAAATGTTTTAAGGCAGGGTTTGTTAAAATTGATGTTATGTCCTTGATTTATTTAGACTAGCCTATTTGTTTCTTCTTTGCTCTCTTTAATGTACTTTAATATACTAGAATGTTATTAATCCTTTGGGCCCTTCAAATATTGCTGAATTTCAATTGACTATGCTGGCAGGTAATTCCCAGTCCCTCCAATATAATAATAATGCAAAATTCACACATAAGAGGAATGCATTAGTAGACACGCAGGAACCCTAAAGCATAGAGCAGTACTTTAAAAAAATGGTAAAACCAATCTAAAGTGGGAAGAATCCAGAACAGCTAAATAAGGAGTGTACATACTGCTGACTGAGATCCAAAAATATCAAAGGTGGTAGAAGACAATGAAATGGAATATCCTGGAAAAGGATGGGACTGTCTACCTAGATGTTTAAACAAGACAATTCTATATTACAATATTTTGTGACAAGTGCCACTAATAAGTAATAAAACCAGCTTTTAAAACCAGCAACAAAAATTAAAAACAAAAACCTCCAGATGTTGTTGGACTTCACCTTCTCTCATTCCTTATTATTGTCTATGACAATTAAAACTCATGGAGATTGAAATACAGCACATCTGCACGACCAGATGTTGCCTGTCCCTGTTTTAGGAGAATTCTGATCCTAATAAAAAACATTTTTCTGGCATTCCACCTCTGGAAAATTTCCTATAAGCTGAAGCCTCAGTAGTGTTAACTTGCCAGCTTCTGAATCAATATTAGATTTCAATTCCCTCCTCTTTTTTTTTAACAAGGAAAAATTAGTGTATATAGAAAAGTGAATATAAAAATACCATTATCATACTTTGGAATTTTGTGCAATATATATTTTTAGAAGTCTAAAAAGATTTATGTCCCTTGAATTGTTGTTAAATTTAATAACAGGTGAATATTATAATGGAAAATGTAGAGAAACAATTTCTGGAAAATATCAAAAACAAAATTCTCAAACTGAGCTGAGTATTGTCTGTACTAAAATCCCTCAATCTAGTGCTTTCCAGATGTGTTAGAATCAAGTCCTGACCAAAAGCTAATGTGAAATTACCTGATGGCATAGATACTAATGAATTATGTATTGAATTTAACAAAAAATGGATTTTGGCATTTGATTGTATTTGATTGCAATTGCAACTGTTCAGATCATTTTGTTTGTGATTTAAGTACAAGCCTGATGTAAAAGTAAGACATGGAGGAGGAGTGTTTTTCTCTGAGAAACTTTCTGCTGCTTGAGTTTAGTCTGTTTCTTGTTTGACAGCCCTGCAAATCACTGTAGTCATTAAAACAATATACCTCCTTCTTATATTCTCATGTTCTCTCCATTATCCATGTTATATTTGCTATCTTGTGTCTCTGCTTTTTCTGAAACCTGCCCATTCATTTTACATTTCTGTGTCCATCTATTCTTCTGTGTAAGATCTTATTTCAGTTCTTTCCATGAGGGACTAGTGTAGTGGTCCAGAAATTTGCATGTTCTTTTGCATCACCTTTCTTTGGTATATCTTTTCCAGGGATCTCCATAAGAAGTACATCAATGATGAACATAGAAAAGGGGTATGACTTGCATCACAGTGTTTTCAAGCTGCTGACATCAGTCATCTTGCCTTCCCTCTGTGATCTATAGGTAATCCTCATTTAGCAACTTGTTGGGACCAGCAAGTCAATAGTTAAGTGAAGCAGTTGCTAAGTGAAACCAAGACTGTGCTTATGATCTTACTTCAGCTTTCTTTTGCTTTACAGACCTGAGAAGGTTGTAAATGCGAGGATTGGTTGTAAAGTAACTTTTTCATCACCATTTGTAACTTTGAATGGTCACTAAATAAGTAGCTGCTAAACAAGAACTACCTGTATTCCAATCCCTAAGCCATACTGCCATGTTCTATATCTGTTATGTAGAGTTGTTAGTACTTTAATTGCCTTTTAAGAATTCAGTGGATATTTCTGAACCTGGTACATTTCTATTTGACAACAGTCTACTGCCTTTTGGCTTCTTCAGTATATTTTCTCTCTGCAAATTTATTTATTTATTTATTTGATTTGTCCCCGCCCATCTCCCCACAACGGGGGACTCTGGGTGGCTTACAACAAACTAAAATCAGAAATACAATTAAAAGTTATAAAAACCAGACATTACAAAAATAAAAAAGCTAAAAAATCCAAGAGGCTGATAGGGGCCACACTAGGCCGCTAAGGGGCCAGCCAACCCCATTTCTGATATCCTCCCTCCCTGCCCCAGGCCAGATGGCAGAGCCAGGGCTTCAAATCCCTCCGAAAGGCCTGGAGTTAGGGGGCCTGTCTCACCTCCGGGGGCAAGATGTTCCAAAGGGCGAGGGCCACAGCAGAGAGGCCCGCCTTCTGGACCCTGCTAATCGAAGTTCTTTTACCGTGGGGATCTGGAACATGCCCTCTCTGTGAGATCGGGTGGGACGGGTTGAGATCGTGGGGGTGAGGCAGTCCTTCAGGTAACCTGGCCCCATGCCATGTAGGGCTTTAAAGGTGATAACCAACACCTTGAATTGGACCCGGAAGCAAACCAGTACCCAATGCAGCTCACGGAGCAGAGGTGTTATATGGGTCCTTCTTCGGGCTCCAAAAATTGCTCGTGCGGCTGCATTCTAGACCAGCTGAAGCTTCCAGATATTCTTCAAGGGTAGCCCCATGTGTGGCTGTTAATCTATAAATACATTTATAGAGGGTTTCAATATAATCTTTCCATCTTCTTTAACCTTATTTGCCTCAATAAATTCTCTTCCATGATTATTCTTTATTATTCCTATGTTAGCTGTAAATTTTCTTTACAGCTTTCTCTGATGCTCTTAAAGACATTTCTCACTTTCCCTTTCTCATTATTTTTTCTATTTTTTAATTTTCTTATTTGAAATATTATTCCTTGTTCTTTCTCGCTGGATATTTGAGTTCAGCTGTTGTACATTCTTGTTGCCCAATTTTTTCCCCCTGGGTATTGTCCTCGCTTGTTTTAAAAATGACTTGTTACTCTTACATTTTGGAGACTTTTACTTCTGTTTTTGCATTGTTTCTTTATTTCTTCTCTTCTTTTAACTCCTCAGGTTCATTTCCGCATAAATAAAAGGTACTGATTTTGTTCCTTATATTTATCATATTTTGTGATTATATCTTCTCCAGATACAGAATCTACTCTCTTTAGCTTTCTAAATTTAATCTGCATATTTGACATCAATAATTGAAAGTCTCTACTGCAATCTGCACTGAAAATATCTAGTCTAGCTGCAGTGTACTAATCCAGTTTTGTTTCTTATTCTAGAAGCAATATGAAACAATATGCGGTGCTTTAAAGGCCATCTCTTTTGGTGACTAATAGCATAAAGTTGCTGACATGTTTGTCTAATTTCTTGTATAATAAATTTTGAAACTTGGGAAACAGAAATGAAGGGACCTGCTCTATTCCGTCATTATTTAGGGTACTGCCAATGCCTAGCCAAATTCAGAAGCCAATCCTAGTCAGTTTCATAATCCCTAATCGATTTCAATATGCTGGCAGAAAACTTTCCTCTTGAATTTTCACTTCCTGTAATGCATCCTGCAAGGAAAACTGTAACTGCATCCATCCCCCTAACTTTAAAACACCTTGGCAGCCCATGATTAGTGATAAAAGTGTAGGCAGAATTATTAAAGTGAAGGTAATTCCTTAAACATCTCAGGTTGAGGTCAGCATAGCCCAGCCAGAATTCACCTAGTTAATGAAATCTGTCCTGTCAATATAGTGATATAGTGGTATTTAGTCATGCTTTAATTACTGCCAACCTCTTGAACCTTCATTTATAACATATACAATTTTACAGTAAATGTCAGTTCAAATGATTAGATGTTAGTTAGCTAGCGCTTGTTTTATGAACTGATACAAATTTCCTTCCATTGATAGATACCCTACGTTTTTAACATTCATGACAGCTAAGCTGTCACCTAATAACTGCAATTATTAGAATGGAGTGTGACCATTTCAATTAACCTGAACATGGAAAACATTTTTTTGTAAAGAAATATACTCCTTTCTTTTGATCAGCATTAGTAAAAGAGATAAAGCAGAACTTCCATGTTTCAGAAAACTTACATCTAGCCATCAAAGTTGCAGAATATAAAAGTTTTGGTTCAGGAAAAAATTAGAAAGATTTATGTCTTATTACATTTCAATTCAAAACCAATAAAAATTATACTGACTATATCTGTATGTTCTGTACATATTTTCAGACTCACCTGAGTACTACTTAGGCTGCATTAGTCATATTCTGTATTTCATAAAACATGTGAAATTCAGATTTTCTCTTGAGCTCTGGAGAATATGATATCCAGCTAGCCAAATTCTTTTCAGCAGTGATGCTCCTATTAATGTCCAACAAATTTCAGCTGTCCTTTTTCCATTACCCTAGTAGAATTCCTGGAAACTACCTCTACCCTCTCATGCACAACTGTTAGAAAGAGCTTGTGATGACTGATTAATTTAGTCATTTCATAACAGTGAAAGGTTTTTGGATGTCACATAAGGGTTGTTTTGTTAATTAATTTGAGAGCAAACAGTTTTTGCATTTTCCCTCCATATCATATAACACTATGGAAGATCCACAACATTTAAAAAACAAACTATTGGTTCCTTAAAATGGTTCCCAGAAGGGTTGTTACTAAAGTTTGGTGGAACATCCATATGTGATGTATTTATGCTTAAAATTGTTTTTGCTGATAGACATTTGTGACATGCTCGATATAATTTATAGTGTTATTTCTGCATGATATAAAATGAGGACTTCTTTTATTATATTCTTCATCATATTTTATTCCACCTAAAAGCAACCACTTTCCTAGGCAGATTAAAACTATTGGTACATCTAAAGAACATGAAGAAGCAATCTTGAGGATGTGTCAGTACACTGCATTAACACCCTAATTGGTGGTGTACAGGCAAGAGTATGTTGGCTTGCAAACTATTCTGTAGATTAAAGATCTTAGTTTCCATAGAATAGCATGATCATGCCAGATTCTGGCTGTACTTGTGGCTTATTAGCCAAAATATGCCAAAAATGACTGGTATTGTCCTTCTATTATGTGTGACACAGATACAAGGAATGCTGGTAAGCTAGCCTACACCTTCTTTATAGTACTGAAAAGCATTATATGAAATCCTCAACTGACCAAAGCTGTGATGGGCAACAGAAATCAATATCTATAGTGATGACTATGGGCAATGGAAAATTACATATAAGAGGAGCATGAATTAACAAATGAAAGAAATGAAATACTAATTGTGTTTGAAACCAAGAGAAAGGGAATGAGGGTACTAGATGAGAATGAAGGCAATTTGATCTTGTGAAATGGAGTGGATAGATAAATGTGGAAATGAAGGTGTAGGTTTAACAAAGGAATTAAATATATATGTCAGTAAGGATGAGGTGGTGGTGGACTTCCGGTAGGGGCCATGGTAAGCTAGACATCCCTGCCAAAGCGGGACGGCGTTTACGGTGGAGATTGGTGGCTGGATGCTGGATCCTGGCCAGCGAAATCTCTCCAGAGAAAGGAGAGATCACGAGATAACCTATGCACACTTTGGACAGCTGCTTCTTGTGAGTAGACCACAGAAATCAAGGTTTTGCGGTCAGTTTATGAGCTGAGTAACTGGGAGTCAAATATAAATTCACAGTCATAACACAACCTTTTAAGGACAAAAAGCTTGACTGAGCCTCATTTGTTAATCACATTTGGAATTATTTTTTATTGCTTTGGAAATATTAAAACCCTTTGGAATGGCAAGTTTTTACTGTATTCACTGGGTGAGTCTCCTTCTCCTTAGAGAAAGAAGTTTTAAATGTAATTTTAAGGACTTGGAAAAATATTATTTTTTGGAATAAACAGCAAAAGGGTGTTTAGTGTGTTGATTCTGTAAAGTTAAAAATGGGCTAAGGGTCCAGATGGATTTGGAATAAAAATTTGAAATTAATTATAAAAATCTTTTCCATGGGAAACTGTGGTTGTTTGGGTTCTTTGGGGGAAAAAATGACAGGATGGGACTTTGAAGTTTGGACACTAGAGGGAACTAGAAGAAAATAAAGTTTACAATTAAAGGAGAAGAATACTTAAATTTGACTTGTTAACAAAGAATGGAATTATTAACAAAATACTTTAACAGTGGATATTTTGAAGGATATTTTTGAACAATAGACTTAGAAATTAATTTTAAGAATGTCTGATATCATAGATAGATGATGTGTCAATGATGTCACAGAAGAAGAACAACCTACAGTATATTGGATAAGACTGAAATTGATCTGAATGTGGATTTAAATATGACGTTATAAAAACGATATGGAAAAAGATAGTATGCTCGTCCTACAAATGAAACCGGTTGATGTCTTAATGTTTAAAGGGGACATATAAGTACCAAATCAGAAGAGTGATTTGGATTACCTTTTCTTACTGGATGTACAGAGGAGATCTGTTAAAGTTTTGAAGGATATTCTGAAAAGGGACAAAAAAGAAAAAAGAAAATAAATCAAGTTCTAAGACATTATTTGAAGGGATTAAAAACCAAGATTGTTAAATGTACAGGAAAGTAATATGGAGTTCGCTTATTTGATCAAGGTTAAAATATATATGTAGTTATTTCTGGTAACCCTTAATGGACTTTTGCTGATAAGGAAGGAATGACAAGGGTTTGGGACTTTGTTTATAGTTAAGAGATGAGATATGGGATGAAGGGAGAATTTGTGTATTTAACAGATAGTGATATGTTACTAAAATTGTTTATACTTGTGATGAAGAGGGAATTTAGTTTGTTACATTATTTTTTTTACCTTTTTTCTTTTCTACATTTTCTATGTTTTCTTTTTATTCTTATATTTTTGTAGTTTGTAGTTTGTATTAGTTTGTATTTTTTTAATTGTAATTTTTAATAAAAATTATTTCAAAAAAAGAAAGAACGAAAATAGAGACGAGTGAGTGACTGCTTAGTAAAAAAATATTTCAAATATGTAGTTCAAACATCTCTATTCATATGGCAAATATAAATCTAAAACCATAGTTGATTTGATTGTTTATGATGAAACAGGTTCTGAATATGGTCAAGAGGTTCTTGACACTGTTAGAAGTAGATCTTGGCAAAAATAGACATTGAAGAAAAGAAAAGATGTGAAAGAAACAAGAATAAAAGTAGACTAATGACAGGAAAAGAAAGCATGAATCCTATATTTAAAAAGCATTAAAAGACCATTTAATCTCCCAAAACAATAAATGGAAAGTGGATTTAAGGAAGAGCCCATGGAAGTTAATTGAAACTGTGTGAAAGTAATTACATTCCTAACCGCCGAAGAAGTACGTGAAGTTACACTAATGGGAAGTATGTGAACAAATGCTTAATGAAATGATGAAGTGAAAGATCTAATGAGAAAATTGCCTATAAAAAAAATAAATGTTGTAAAAATGAGAATGAGAAAAACTTGTATATATTGCATATTAAGGGGAAAATAGTGGGAAGAAAAGAATGTAGTCAAAGAGAGAGCAAGGAACTCTAAGGATTAAAGCAGGGATAAAAATGCATACATTTTTATTGTTTTGGAAGTTGATGAAGAGACTAAACAAGAAGCCTTAGGGAAGTGAATGGAATTAAAAGTAAAAGTGATGAAATTATTTGGGATGAAGCTAACATGAGAAAATGTTGGAAGGAAAGCTTTAAAGATTTGTATGAGATTGAGAAGATTATGTCAAAAAGTAGAATTGAAAGGAATGCTTTAAAAATTTATTTTAAAAATGGGAAACTGGATTCTGAAAAAAAAGCACCACCCATTTTGACTGATAATAGATTTTCGAGTGCAGTTCAAAGTGTTGGTATTAACCTATAAAGCTCTGTTACATAGTTCAGTTCCTAATTATCTCCTTCATGTAGAATTTGTCCATTCTGTGCAGTCTTCTTGGGAGGAGATACTGCACGTTCCCTTCCCACAAGAAAGCCCAGTTGCAGACCCTCTGTGTCACTGGTCCATCACTATAAAACATCTTACCCCTAGAAATTAACTGTTCCCCAGCCTGGTCTACTTTAGGAAAGCAGTTAAAATTTGACTATTCCTCATGGTATTTAGAAATTAAGTGATATTAGGCTGCCTTATGTAGGAGTTTAATTAATTTTTTCTGTATTTATAGTTATAATTTAGCTGTTTTATTCCTATTCTTATGATTAATTTTAGATATATGGACTTTTACTTGTTGTAATCCACCCACTATCTTGGGGTAGAGCAGTATACAAATATGTGCAGTGAAATTAATCATCATCATCATCATAGAAAATAAATAAACAAGTTATTAACATTTAAAATGTGCCCACCAATTTAGAAAATGTTTCCCCTGAAACAGTTTATACAACATAGAGATGGGTGGCTATATAAATCTGATAAATAAATAATTATGGTGAAATAATCCACTGTCATCTCAATACCTTATTGCAAAAATAGTCCAGGATTTTCTAGAACAATACCAGTTCTGTTATTATTAATACTATAAATTTAGTTTCATTCTGATTTGAAAGAACTAGTACATATTCTACATGCTTTCTAGAAAATTGTTAAAAGTTCGCTGTTGATCTAAGGATTATCTTTTCCAAAGACTGCCTTTTCACACAAAGTAGTAACTGATTTTTGAACTGTGGATGTTCCCAAACCTGTTAAATGTTGAGATTATGTAGTTCCACATGTTTGACTTAAAAGTATCTTTTAAAGTGCCAGAACCAAGAATTAATTACTTTATCTATTACTTATCATTTTTTCTCACTGGTAGACTCATATGTTTATTCAGAAGAAATCTACATCACTGCCATCACTCTACAGCAGTATTTACTTTTAGTTTCCACTTTGTTAACATTCTGGGAAGATTTTCACAGGTGTTCAATACTATTAATATACATCACCTGCTTCATTATCAGAATACACTGTGCATTTTCCAATCTGCCCTTCTGACTGTTTTTAGGAATTTTTTCCAGACAATTCTGGTTTGGAGACCCTGTTGAATATGATAGAATTCAAAGTTGCAATATTATATATTTCATTTCTGGGATGTGGTTGCTGTCTATTACATACAGTAGAAATAATTCGACTATGAAAAATGATCTAGTTATAATTTACAACAGTATCTGTCCCATCAAGCTTCACATGTAATATCTCAGTTCCTAGTTCAAAAAAACAGGCTTTGTTCTTCCAAATCCTAATGATCTGTGGTATTAGATGGTCTAATGGAAGACTGAAATTGAAATAATATTTATGCTAGAAGATGTTAACCAAAGTATGCTGTCACATTTATTTGCTTCTCCAAGCAGTGGTAGTTACCTCCCGTTCAGTGTTGATCCAGTCATGCACATTTAATCATAAAGAAAAAGGCACTCCCAACCATTTTTGTTTGGTTACACAGCTGGGACCTCTAAGACACTTCTCAAAAAATATTAATTATACTCATAAAACCCCCAAAGCTGGGCCCTTTCATTTAGTACACTGTTATTCAGTATGCCTTTATTTATTCATTTATTGTTGGCTCATAAACAAGCTGAGACCTGATATGGAGGAAAGTACCCAGCAATGCCATTAACCAATCACGGGAAGCTCTATTCGCTCCTGCATGGAACTGAAGCCACATCTGGAAATACCCATAAACTACGTATAAGGACAGAATCTTACTCTTACATCCATTATTATTCATTTTTGATTGTGCTTTGAACTACAGTTGCACACACTTTCCCAAGGCTACATAGAAGATGATCTAATTACTATGTACCTTAACTTGTGATTTTTGTTGTCTGATTGTAAAAAGAAGACAGTGATCTTTGGAAGGAGAGTTCCTGGGAGGTAACTGAGAATTATTGTTACATACAGTTTGCAAGTGGCAGACAATCATAATTAATGCTATACCCAGAGACCCATTGTCACAAGCATTTCCCCATTTATGTCTATGATTATTTTGACTTAGTTTACCCAATTACCCAATATTACCACATAAGTACAACATTAATAGACACAAATTTGACAGCATGTGGCAAGTTAAAGGACACTATCTGCTTTTGAATGGGTGACTGGCATGCTAGATCTGAAATTTGATTAAATATTTAAGGTTATAAATAACAATTATATAATATTAATGGTTGAATTATTTCTACCATAAAGGTTATTTCTTTTGTTTACTTCTGTATTTATCAATTATGTTTCTATTAAAAGATTTCCAATAATAAAGCTCATAGATTTTCTAAGAAAAATGAAATTATTTTCTACTGTTCACTATGGCAGTACAGGTAGTCCTCGAGATGTGGTCATAAAGTGCGACCACGTAGCAACTGCAAGCCAGGCAGTCTGGCTTGTCATTGTAACCCAAGATGTGTGCGGTTGTTAAGCGGGAAGTGGAGGGAGTCCCAAGTAAGGAGCATGGGGGTGCTGCAGGGGAGTGGAGGAGGCCTTGGGAGGTGTGGCACAGACTGTATGCAAGTTGGTGGAGGGGGTGCTTCGTGCAGTGCAAACTCAGAAAGGTTGGGGAATGAGGGTGCAGGGTGGATGCGATTGTAGGGAGGCCGTGGAAAGAGTATGGGGTACATGCATGTATGTCTGCGAGCACAGTGAGGCCAGAGAAAGAAGGCACAGAGTACGTGCATGCATGTGTGCAATTGCAGGGAGACCAGGGAAAGAGGGCATGGGATGTCCAGGTACATGTGTGCAAGTACAGGGAGGTTGGGGAAAGAGGGCAGGGGGTGTGTATGAGAGAAGGGGGAAGAAGGGGGCAGTGTGTGTGAACAAAGAGAGGTGGGGGAAGACTTACCCCAGTGACTTACAACCTTTCTTGCCAGCTTCCCACTGACTTTGTTGGGAGAAGCTGGTAGGGAAGGTTGCAAATGACGATCATGTGACCACAGGACACTGCAACTGGTCGTAAGGGCAAGCTGGTTGCCAGGCAGCCGAATTTTGTTCTGTAACCATGGGGGTGCTGCAACAGCCAGAACTTTGAGGACCAGTCGTAAATCCCTTCATACAGCACCATCACACTTCATCACTGAACAAATGGTCATAACTCGAGGACTGCCTGTATCTTAATTGTTTAAGGTTAATTTGAGGCAAACTTTGAAAAGGCAGACAGAATTTGGTGAACATTAAATACTTTATTGATGTGACAGATTGGCTAAGAATGAAATGACAGTATATGTCAAACTGAAACCTAACAAAGCATATAGAAATATTTTCATAGATTTCTGTAAACAATGCTCCCCCTCCCCCCTTTGACTATAATGGACCTTTTTAGAATATTTTTATACAAGAATTGATATAAGCTCTATATTTTCTTATATGGTCAGCAGAGTTTATAATTTAAACATCAGAAAAGATAATGTAACTTTTTTTTGTGATCACTCACAGTTAAAAACAAGAATTTAAGATTTGCTAGAGAACTCTTATCTAACCTGATGCCTTCACTTGCATTGGACTTTAATTCTCCAAGTCTCCATTGATGATGACTTGACACTCCCCTATAACTGGGAAGCACTTGGTGGCATGAGGCTGCTTTCGACATATCTTAAATTGTAGGGCTATGTGAACCTTGATTCAGAATTTCTATCTGAAGTGGATTCAACTGACTGTGCAAAACAAATTGACTTTTGGAACTGAATTGGAAAGTTAAATCAAACTGTGGAATCAAAATTAATGCCTTTGAGTCAAAGGCTTCTGTGTATGTATAGAAATTATTTTTTAAAAAAGATGTAGAAATTTAAATTAAATCAACCTCATTTGATCATTTAGGTTCAGGTATCTAAATTAAACCAACTCAACTTTAGAAATTGGTTCAAATCATTAAATGGGATTGCATCATACTTCAGTACTGAATCAAGTATTCATACTGTATTAGGGCTCATTTATACACCTCTGTATTTTAAATTTCTCCTATTCAGTGCTAGAAAATACCCTTTAATCGACCCCAGTATAGAAGCCTAAAAATCTACCACCACTTCAGTCTGTAACATCAGCAATCATATATGAAATGTAATGCCATACTTTATATTAGCTACAGTATTTCTAAGATTAACAATGCATATGTCCTGCTTGGCTATATTAACACTATTTCATCAAGATATCAAGAATTGTAAACTTTTGATAATTATTATTATACAATATTATTATACAATATTACACAATATTGGCAAAGAATTTTTTACCTGATCTGAAATAACAGATTGTTGATATGTATTACCTGTCAATATCTAATTAAGGAGGATTGATAAATGGCAAAGAAGAGAAATTTGGTCAATATTTTTGGAGTTGTTTAGTTTATGAAATATTTTCTAGGCCTTCTTTTATTTTGCTTTTATATCATATAATTTGACAGTGTCACATATGAATTCGTATAATTAAAATATATTTTTTAAAAAATGACTGTAAAGGGCCACTGTATTTTCTCTTTTAGGGAATAAGAGTGAGAAAGTGGGGAAGAAAAATAATAAAAGCCTCCTCCATTATCCATTATTTTTATTCCTTTTGTACTTCCATACCTTCTAAGGCTATCCCAAATCTTACCATAAGAATTCATTTTAAAAAATCCCACTGAAATTATATGGCAAAATGTTTCAATTTTTATTCTGACAAAATAAAAAACAAAGATTATTTTATGTAACCCACCCAAGGCCCCCCAAAATTTCAAAAATGTTCATGATGTCCCATCAGGGACATCACCACAATAGCTGTAAATTCCCTGCAATTTTTGTTAACTGAATCTATTTTAAAAATGCAGCCTTAGTAACAAGAAGGTTGCTGAACTTTAGGGTACAGGGATATGTTTGTGTGTGTATGTGTGTGTGTGTACAAATATAAATATAAAAATTATACTATGACTTTGTGTGTATAATTATAAGGTACACCTAAATACACAGGGCATATATTTAATTAAATACATTGAATATTCTTATTACTCTTCAGGTATTCTATAACCTTCCCCTTTTGTCACATTAGAAATTGCTATTTAGTGGCAACTTTTGACAGAATACAAGGCAACACATGCAAGTCTTCTAGGGCTTCATGGAGTTCTGGGTCTTCAGGCTGGTTATGCCTGATAAAAAATGATAGAAAATATTCTTACACATTATTCTTGATGGTAGTAATGCAATATTGATTAAGATGGATATGATGTGTTCAACACCTGTCCTGCAATTACAGCAAGTTTAATTTCTTCTCTTTGCTTGTACCAGCATTAAAAGTTCACTGTTTGAGATACCCAACCTCCATTCACTTCAAACTATTTTATCCACAAAGAATACTGGGAAAACATTATAGAGATATGTCCTTCCACTTGCTAGTCATGTCAGCATCAACTTGGGCAGATTATTTTTATCTTGATGTATTTACTATTACAATAGAAGAAAGGAAGAAAATATCACTATGCTCATTATTTAAATCAAGGATGGGAGCTGCATATAATAGCTTACCTAAAGCCAAGAGTTACCTGCAACAGAACCATGAGTTCTTGATTGAGCCCTGACATAAAATTCAATTCTATTTTATAGTCAAGAAGTTGGACCATTCAAAGTATGAATTCCAGTATCTTACCCAGTGAACAAATCCAGATTAAAGTACAATATATCTGTCTGCCAAATGTCTGTGCCTGAAGACTTCCCTCAAAGGAGACCCTGTCTCTTCCCTATATTTGGTCACCTTTTCTAGGGTTTAAAAAAATCATTGCAATAATATTACCCCATCATAAAAATGATGTTAAGAGCTTTTATACAAGTTCTTTATCTGTATGCATCTTAACAGGATTGGACTAATTTCTCATTGGAACAGCTACATGGGCAGATGTTTTCCCTTGTGCACTATTCATACTATAATCAGAATAACTGAATCTGTCATATAATTGAAGAGCCAAATGTGCTAAACCCATTAGCCAAGTGACAAAGTCCTAAACTTTGGATGATCTTTTGGAAAGAAGTATCAAATGGTATTTGTTACTGATGGGTGATACTGCTGTTTAACAAACTATGCAAAAGATACGAGGGGGAATGATGTAGATAGGCAGGGATGGCTTCCTGTCATTCATTTCTATTTTGTTTTGCTTTTTAAAATCTACCTTACCTTTTCTTTCTCTGTGTGTGTGTCTGCGTGTATAGACAAGCACACACGTGCATACGTCTATGCATTAATGAAATACAGTATGTCTTATTTATCAGCAGTTCTTCACAAACAAGAATTTAGTTTATATCATACAAGCTAGTAGTTCCCACAAATGGGGTAAGTTCCTCCATTATTTCATCTGCTGCTACCCACAATGTAGGAATGGTTGTTGTAGATGATAGAATTAGCAGAGATGACAAATTTGAGTTGTCTGATTAGGGAAAGGACAATAATCTCATTTATCAGTGACTTGAAACGCCTTTTGGACTTTCTGCTGAAGAAAGAAAAAAATGAAGTTGTGATTTATGGGTTTGACTATTAGAAAGGGTAGACTATGGCAAGAAGGAAATTATGATATAATATTAGAGGGGGAGAGAGAAACATATAAATGCATTTATAACCCCTGTTAAGAAGATTGGAAGCCACTTCTTTATATTTTTTCTTTTATTCTTTTTCTCTTGTTCTTTTAAGCTCTATTGTTTTTATCTTGTTAAAAACAATAAAAACATTGTTTCATCTGCTGCATATCATTCTGGACCAGAATGAAATATACTTCTATCCATTACAGGAAAGTATTTCTACATTAAAGCCTAATGGTACCTAAAATTTGTATTGTCCTGCCCTATTTCTGTTGGCCCAATCTAGACTGGAAATACAGTGTTTAAAGTAGAAAAGCCTAATTTACAACCTTCTCATGCATAAGTACCTTTAAAAAACACCTCCATTGGTGTGTATTTCCATTTACATAGTCATGCACTAGTGATTATATCATCATTAATTAATTTTTTCCATCTATGTTTTTCCCTTTCCTCTGCTTTTCTCCAGGTATTCTTTCAATATCTTTTGCTACTGGTCAGTGTCTATCTTACACAGCATATTCCTTAAGTTTATTTGGAAAAGGCCATGGGCTTGAATACTGCAATATAAATACTTCTATATATTTTCAGTTTATATCTAGCAAATTAAAAATGTCGTAATGCTTTTCTTTATAAGCTTGAAAAAAGCTTATTATAGCATCAGATCATAAAAATCATTGCCAAATTATATGGGAACAGCCAAAGAATTTGCCATAATCAGAATGAAACTTGATTATGAGGGATTTTTAACATTTATTTACCAACCATAACTGCATGGAGACAAGGAAAGAAACATTGCATAAGAGTAAGGAATCTAGAGTGGTTACCCTCTTTGTTTGTTTTTGAGCCTGTGATGATTTCACTTAACATTATAATAATGGTATGATTATATAAAAAAGAAAAACTGAACTATTATTTAGCACAAGTTAAGACAAAGTATAACATGTCCTTAAATCCCCTTTGCAAATATGTACACATGTTACTTATACTGCACAAAAATAAAAAGGAACTTGGTTTAAAAGGTTGGACAACACAAGAATTTTCCATCCTTTTCATCCCCAGATTATGAAACACTTATTGTTCACATTCTAGTGCAATAATATATAACTGTGATAGATGATAGATAGATGATAGATAGATAGGCAGGCAGGCAGGCAGGCAGGCAGACCGACAGACCGACAGACCGACAGACCGACAGACCGACAGACCGACAGACCGACAGACAGACAGACAGACAGACAGACAGACAGACATGTTATAATGGTAATATTTATTCTGGTTATGAACTGGTGTTGTCTGTTAAAAGTTAACTATGGAATATGCATTCCATAAAGATAGTGATAATGAGATTTAATGACAGTCAGCTGGCAGAACTCTTTATAGCTTAGAGAAGAAACAGGCAGGGTTGGTAAATTGGGTTACTCTGAAGGAGACAATGTATGGTCAGTTCACATATCTCATCTGCCTTCAGAAAAGAGATGTGGTGCTAAAAAAGGATCTGCTCACATTTGTCTCTAGTACTACGTTCAGTTGCCAGCATCTCCAGGTAAGGCTATAAAAACTCCTGTTTGAATCCCTAGAAAGCCATCACTTTATATTTATAAATATATTCTTATTTTATTTATTTATTTGTTTGTTTATTTATTTATTTATTTATTATTACATTTTTATGCCACCTATCTCCCGCAGAGGGTGACTCTGGGCAGCTTACAATTAAAACCAAGGCAATAAAAAAATAAATATATAAATCCCTCCCATTAAAACACAAATAATAAATCTATAAAAGCAATATACAAATCAGGAAGATGGGGGAAGCAGCATCAATCACTCCACAAGCCAGCTCCAGCAATGCGAGCCCCCTTTAGGCCATCCAGGATAACCATGTTTTTACACCTTTTTGGAAGGCAAGGAGAGTGGGCAGCCTGCACCTGAGCTGGCAAACTGTTCCACAGGGCGGGGTGGCAGAAAAGGCCCTCTTCCCAGACCCTGGAAGTAGACCCCTAGATCATGGTTAGTATAGGTTTCTAATGGTTCCCTTAGTGGATCCTGTTTTCTAGCCCAAACAAAGCCATGAAAGCAAAACGAAGGAGTATCAAATGCAGGGTCTACGACAGTTCTTGTAACCCTGAGCAAAATCCAGGGCAGTATTTCTCAACTTCTGAGACTCTGAGATTTGTAGACTACAACTCCCAGAGCTCCCCATCCAGCATGGCTGGCTGGGGAATTCTGGGAGTTGAAATCCACACATCCCAAAATTATAATTAAAATTATAATTAAAAATTAAAATTAAAATTAAAATTAAAATTAAAAAAATATTTTAAATTTTAAATTATAATTAGATTAAATTATAATTAAATAATTAAATAAAATTATAATTAAATTATAATTAAAATTATAATTAAAAATTATAAACTCATGGTGGCTCCTAATAACTAAAGCGTTATTTTTAAAATAAGGAATGGGCAATAATTGATGGCTGTGGGCTCATGGTTATCACGACATCATATCATTATTAAAGACTGAGGGGCAATAATGCAAAATGAGTATGGTTATGTCATGCATATACATATTCTGTTTTTCTCTAATTTGAGGAGATATTTGTTTTTCATCTTTGCAAAAGCTATTTCAGGATTGTATTGTCGAAGGCTTTCACGGCCGGCATACGATGGCTGGTGTGGGTCTTCCGGGCTGTGTGGCCATGTTCTTGAAGTTTTGTTTCCTAACGTTTCGCCAGCACCTGTGACCGGCATCTTCAGAGTGCAGGAGCAGACAGGAGCAGCACAGACAGGGGCACAGAGAGAACTGCTCCTGTCTGTGCTCCTGCACTCTGAAGATGCCGGTCACAGAAACGTTAGGAAACAAAACTTCAAGAACACGGCCACACAGCCCGGAAGACCCACACCAGTCCTATTTCAGGATTATTTTTAGAGCCCGTAAATCATAGGAAACTCAAAATGGTGGGAAACCATATGAATGATTTTTGAAGGTCCTGTGCCCAACAAAAAAATGAGCTTGAGCCATATGTGGCCTTGCAATTCAGATTGTCCAACTCTGCTCCAAATGCTCATTCATTGCTAAATATTGTGGCGTATTTGCCAGTATCACTGTCTGTCTGATTGGTTTATCTGCAGTTTCTGGATCATTATTATTTAAAATGGGACCCATATTTGCTCATCTTTATTCATCCTTAAAGAATCTTCAAGAGTTCTTTGCCTTTAAAAAAAACATCCCAATATCTATTGATAGCCCTGAAATATCAGCCACAAGTTCTTTCTACAACTTGGCATGTAATTCATCCATAGAAATTAATTTTAGCAGTTCTACTAAAAACTACTAATCATCTATGGTCCTGGCCAGAGGTCCTTACTGTATGATCCATATAAAACTAAAATGTCAATCTGAATGGACAATTGGAGACCGGAAAGAGGATAGAAAGAATGAAGTGTCAGTGTTGGTTCCCACATACAGGATATGCTTTAGATGTAAGCCCTCAATACAAAAACATGTGACATTGATCATGAGGTCTCTGTACCATAACTGTCAGGCCTATGGCTACCAACAAGGAGAAAAGGAAAATAAAATTTAAGAGAAAAATGGAACAAAAGACCCCAACATGAAGGAAAAGAAGAATAGAGGCACCTACCAGTAATAGCAAGGCATTAAGCTGGAAATAGGAGCCACATCTATCATCAGCCAAAGAGCTGTATCACTGTTACATGCAACAAGGTGATTACGTAGGTGTATGTTCATAAGGAGGAGCCAAAGTAAAAGCAAGCACATAAACATAGTCATGCTCATTAGAAAGTGGATCATACATGAATCAGGCCCTAAAGGTACTCATAAATATCTAGCTCTGGGGATTTATTTTTTTTTTAATTTAAGGCAAATAGGTAGTCTCTAATGCTTTAATTCCGTACCTAGGACTGCAGCTTCTTTCTTCATCATGATTACTTGATTTCTCCCAGGCTGAATATAAATGCCCTTGTGAGAGAACACTGAGATTATTCATTCTAACTTGTCTGAATCACCTGTTAAGTTTCACCATCATAGTGAAGGAGTGGACCTTGTTCTATTTTATAAGGCAGAGTGGAATATATATTTAATAACTTTTGCAGATGCTATAACTAATATTATATTGTGAGCCTCTTCTGCCATCTAGTGAGAGACCATTACGTTTTATAAAGGAACATTTTTATCAGAAGAAAATTATAAATGTTATTGATATTATTATCGTGATTAAAGCATGCAATTGTAAGTATGTAAGTACAAGTATGTAAGTCATAGAGTTTGTGTTCTGATATAAAAACGCACATTCCATCCCTTGCTTCCTTGCCCCACCTTTAAGCCAAAAATTGAAGTGCTTAGACATTGTTAAAAATGGAATGTGACATCCTAACTTGGGATTAATGTATTTGCTTTTGTTGTTGTTTAATGATGTTATTGATCCTTGCTGAATGTCACCATATGATTCAGATCTATTTCTGGCAAATGCCTGTGGAATCATACTGGATTAGCTAGGCAGCTGCTGACATACTATAGAAGCAGCCTATTTTTAACCTGATGTTGGTCATCAAAACGGATGAAGGATTCCATCTGACTTTTGAAACCTTACAATATACTTTTTTCCTAGCTACAGGATAGAAGGCTTGGAGAGAGACTGAGAAATCCTAAGGAACAAATACGTTTGATTTATTCCACAATTTTCATGACAACTTGATATTTCTTCAATATCTTCTTTATTTCCTTTAAATTAATAAAGGAAGCCGAACCCCTGTCCCCTTGCTCTTCATTCTGTTATGCTCACTGTTTTTAGCACTAACTTAACAAGGGATTATACTGTTTTAAGCCAAAGATCAGGGATGACCTTATTATTCAGGATACTTGGCTTTGAAATCACTCTTAATAACATACAGTTGATGTAAAATGACTGGGTCAGAAGGTGAGCAGCAAATACTTTTACAAGTACTTCATGAAAAGCTATTATTCCTATCACAATATGCCACACTTAAAACCAGCTGAGCAAAATGAAGATGTGATGTTTTGAGAAACAACATTCATTCTCTGTTCTTACAAATTTCAAGGCTAAATTGGGATCTTTTAGATCAGCCTTTCTCAACCTTTTGACCCTGGAGGAACCCTTGAAATATTTTTAGGGAACCTTGGGGAACCCCTGTACATTCAGGCTCAAATATAGTGCAGAAGATACAAATTTGTTATATTCATTTCATGTGTAAATCTGAATATGTGCATTAACAATGTTCTTAAACTAAAAATAAAGACTGAAACTTGCCTCTTCAATGTGAAACTTGTGCTTGTTTTTTGCTGCACAAATACTCAATTCTGGGCCAAACCTGAGGTAAGCACACACTGATTTCATTTTCAACTGAAATAAAGTGATTTCCGTCTTTGCTTCAATGCTTGTTAAATAAGAAAAAGCTTGCTCACGACTGTAACAAGTTGAAAACTGCAACAAAATGTTCAGTGCCTTCCTACGGATGGCAGGATATTCTTCTTTCACAGAAATCCAGAACTTGTCCATGGGCAGATCAGTAAATCTCAACTTGAGCGTACAATCAGACAGCAGCTCACAAAATTCTTCCTCTTCTTTCAAAGTGAAATTCTCAGGCTGAGCAGAAGATGCAGGGAAAGGATCCCTAACCCAGTCATACCTTTGTTTTGAAAGGCAGGGAAAGTATTGATCAATTTTGTTCTGCAGTATTTCCAGATGGTTTTCAATTAGATGTGAGACTTTTTGGTATCCTTCTTCATTCTCAAGCCCAAGCACCAGTGGAAATATTTCAATATTTCCTTTTGCAACATGATTTTTCCAAACATTCAAATGTTCTTTTAAATCCAAGAATCTTGTCACTTGAAGTCAAAACATTTTCTCTAGTGCCTTGCAGAGTCTTGTTCAGCTGGTTCATGTGATGAAAGATGTCTGCTAAGTATGCTAGTTTCTGCAACCATTCTCCATCTTCCAAGCCCTCAGCAAAATGTAGAATACTATTTTCTTGAAAGTACTCTTGCAATTCTGCCTTCAGCTCAAACACCTTGTTAAGAACTCTTCCTCTGCTGAGCAACCATATTTCTGTGTGCAACAGGAGACTTATGTGCTCTTTGTCCAGGTTTTCACACAGTTTTTGAAACATTCTTGAGTGAACTGGTCTTTGTTTAATAAAGTTAACCAGTTTTGTAGCATCATCCAGAACTTCTTTCATTTCATCTCCAAGAGTTTTTGACATTAACATCTCTCTGTGAAAAAAGAAGTGTGTTGTGACAACATCAGAATTTTCTTTTCTTACAAGAGAAACGAAACCTCTTATGGAGCCAACCATTGATGGAGCACCATCACTACAGATGCTAATACAGTTCCTCCAAAACAGACTTTTTGTTTCCAGATATAAAGACAAAACATTAAATACATCTTGGCCTTTGCATGTTTCATGTAGTTCTTTGCAGCAGAAAAAGTTTTTCTTGAATTTCACCATCATTTACAAATGTCACAAATGCCATAACATGACATTTATTGGTAAAATTTGTTGATTCATCAACAAATTGGATAGAATAGCTGCTGTTCTTCAGTTTATTACACAAAGCCTCTTCAGCATCATGTGACAAGTCATCAATATGCCAGTGGCATATTGCCAGTTTGATAGTGGAACCTTTTCAATTTCTTGTACTGCATCTGGTCCTAGCATTTTTCCCACTATTTTTTTTTACATGCTGGCATGATTACTTTCTCACCCAAAGTGTGACTTTCCTTTGCTATGTATACTGCTACTAAATAACTTGCTTCTTGGGCTTTTTAAATGACTGTCATTTTTTTAACAAAAGCTTTACTCTGTGATTCCAATAGCCATTTAAAATAATCAGAACTTTTACTTGTCATATGGCTTTGATTTGTAGTTAAGTGTCTTTTTAATTTTACAGGAGCCATTGCTGCATTTGTAAGTTGTTTACAGATGAGGCACAATGGAATAAGACATCGTGGATCTGCAGCCCATGTAAAACCCATTGATAAATAGCTTTCATTGTAAAGACAAACTTTTTTTTCTTTTTGAGTCCGTTGATGTACCAGTGCAGGGAAATCCCTGAGGAGATTTAATTCTTCATTATCATTATTACCATTAAAATTATCAGTATTGTCCATTCTAGAATCTTTCTCTTCTCTCACACCTCCTCTTCAAAAATCACCACATTGACATGACTGAGTAAACATGTATGAAATTTATTTAAAATAATGGATAAAATGACCACAGGAAAGCCTCAGGGAAAAGATGCAGGAGGGAGAGACTGACGTTGGACAAATCTATTGATTTCTTCAAAAAAAGCACTTCTCCCTCCCCTTCCTGTAATATATTCCTCCCTTCCTGCAATAGAGCATTCACCTGTTATCAATGGTCTCCCCATCTCACATGAAAAATTAAGAATGAATTCAACGAAATAAACACGGTCCTACAATGCACCACCGGAGAGCTCAGAAAGAGTTGTAAGTAGATTTTTGTTTGGTCTCTGCTCATCGTTGCAAGAGTGCATTACTGTGATGGAAGGCATGAGCGAGGAGGATCCTGGAATGGAGATTCAAGGTTACAGGGAGCGGGAGAGACATTCCAAGCATCTCCTCAGCCCCCAGCCAGAACTTGTGAAAATGAAGAGGAGACTGGCCCTTCCCTAAGGGATTCAGGGTTATAGTAGCTGTTGTTGGGGGCTTAGAGTTAGTCTGGCAAGATTCTGTCTATTAGGTGTAAGCTAATAAAGTAACTGAGCTGCTCCTGGACTGTCTTGCTGTGGTTCTTGGGCTGAACCTGACAATTACCCAAATTTGAAATATTTTTTTAAATACATCGTGATCTCCCAGGGAATCCCTAATGACCTCTCATGGAACCCTAAGGTTCCATTGAACCCTGGTTGAGAAACCCTGTTTTAGATTTAAAAGCTTGCAATGATAACCAAAAGTACTAAAAATGTTTGATATCTAAGGTGATTTGTCTGCTGAGTTGGGTTGGTGCTTTTTTTCCCTTCATTCCTGATGTATGTTTATCATATACAGGTAGTCCTTGCTTAACGACCATTTGTTCAGCAACTGTTTGATGTTATGGTGGTGCTGAACATATGGTACTTATGCCCGGTCCCTGAAGTTACAGACTTTGCAGTGACCCCAAGTCATGTGATCAAAATTCAGGCACTTGGCAGCCTGCCTACGCTTAAGACCACAGGGCAGTTCAATTCCTCCCACCTGCCTATCTCCCCCCATCCCTTTTGGCTGCCCTGCATAGTGGCACTCCTCAGCAGCAGTGGTGACACTGGGGCTGAAGTAGAGGCTTGGGGCCTTTAGTAGTCTCAGCCAGTTGGTGCCACCCCCAGGCCTCTACTTCAGCCCCAGTGTCACCACTGCTGAGTAGTGTCACCTCAAGCCCCACGCTGCAGCCAGCTACCCAGTGCCACAGCACAAAGCCCCAGCTGCCCATGCCACCCTGTGCTCTAAAGGCCCTACCGCATCCAGCTGACCTTCACCGTCTTCCTCCCAGTGCTGATGAGATGAGCCCAGCCTGGCCCTATGTGAAGCAGCTGCTAGCTGCGCCAGGCCTTCTTCCCAAGGCCACTCATGCCATTTTCCAAATAGCACACACTGTTCTTGCAATGCTTTGGAAGCCTTCTGAGGCCTTCCTGCACCTCACGAGAAGGCCACACCTACCATTCTCTAAGTCATACATGCTGTTCTTGTGATGCTTTGGAAGGCCTCAGAAGCTTTCTGAAGGCTTTCTGAAGCACTGCAAGAATGCTGAGTGCTATTTGGAGAAGACACGAGCGGCCTTGGGAAAAAGGCCTGGTGCAGCCAGCAGCTGTCTTGCATAGGGCCAGGCCAGGCACGCCTAGTCAGCAGTGGGAGAAAACAGTGAAGGTCAGCTGGGAGCAGCAGAGCTTGCGGAGCACAGAGCAGCTGGGGAGACTGGGGCTTTGTGCTGTGGTGGGGTGGTGGTGGGGTGGCTGGCTGTGATTCAGGGCTTGAGGTGGCACTCCTTGGCAGTGCTGGGGCTGAAGTAGAGGCCCAGGGGTAGTGGCGGTTGGCTGAGACTGCTGAAGGGCTCTACTTCAGCCCCAGTGCCCACCTGCATACACTCTGACCTGCATTAGAAATTAGGATGTGGTCTTTCACCTCACTGACCCCTCTTGCCTTTCAACTCACCCCAGCCTTAGTGTTAATGAATCAGATGCACTGCATGCCATATTCAATTTAAGGGCCAGGTCAAATTATATGTCTATGTCTATGTCTATGTCTAGCTCTTTTTAAAAACAAATATCAATAAGCTATACATTTAGGGCATTCTTCAAATCACTTGGAGAATAAAGTAAATGCAGAAGATGACAGCGCTGTACACAAGTGCTAACTGAGAGACAAGGATCAGAGTTCTATAGATCTCTGAAACAATGTTTTTCTTTAATGGAAAATATCTGCTGAGATGAGGAAAACATTAGATAATTGCTCTGAGTGCAAAGAAAGATGCAATTAATGAAAAGCTGTCCTAGCAGTTTAGGCTGTTCAAAATGGAGTCAGATTTCTACTATAGCCAGCTATCCATTCTAAACTGGATGGAAAAGTGCCTTCAATTTATAACTCTTATCCCCAGTCATGTGCTCTCAATTAAATAACTCCACTGGCCTAGCTGGATCTGAGCCAGTACTTTGGAGAAAAAAGAGACTGTATGCTAATATTAATTCCTGGAATCTGCACCCTCTAAAAATGACTATTTTTCATAATGAGTTAATCCCTATATGATCTCTTGCCAGCATGTATTTTTATGGGCTTCGGCCCTTGAATTCAGTCCATGAAGAAATAAAAACGTTAATCTTACAGATAACTTGTTGAAACTGGCATCAATAAAATGTGTGTGTGTGTATGTATATATATATATATCAATCTCATTTCATTGACAATTGAATGGCCTCTGGAAATTCACTGTGTCAGAATAAATATTTTAATGGGTTTAGATCTTTACTACTTATCTGCTCATTTTACTTTGGATTAATGTGTTGCATTACTTTTCCTTGCTCATTTTATCTTCATTTTCTTATCCTGTTTTTATCATTTATTGCTTTATACTTTATTTCTGTTTGCTATTATTATTTACATAATTATACTCCATCTTTCAGTTCAGGCAGACTAGAATGATGCATTCTTATTGTAAGTATTTTAAGTTTATTCCAGATGGGTATGGCTTGGTATCCTTATGAAAGAGGCAAATTAATTCTCAGCCCCCCTCAGATTAAACCTCAATCAGCCTCAAATTTAAAAATATATGTTTGAAAGAGGAGGAAGAAACTCGTTTCAGGCTGAGAGAACAAAAATTCAATGAAATAGCCTGTTCTGTAGAATGCAAATACTGCATATTTGTCATGCCTACCCTGAAAACCAAAACCAATGTGATGAGTTAACATCAGTAAATTATGTCTGCTATTTAACAAATGGAACTCTAATATCCAATAGCTTAGAGTGGTCGCTGTCAAGACTTTGTTCTACTATTTTATCTCATTGATAGGACTGTCCATAGCTTGAAAGGTTAATATCAATATTCTGGTATTATCAAGAATCACCCCTTATAGTGCACTGTGTTTGATAAAGGAACAGCTATATAATCTGAAAGAACAATCTTATTTAAATTTTGTGTTTTGGTTAACACAAATGGAGTAAGACCAGCCAAGAGGCTAAGTGGACATGATTCAGTACATACGTATAATCATGCCTATTGTGTAGTGGTGAACATCACAAAGAAGGCTTACCTTGTTGCTTCCACTGGATCCTGGATTCAGCAGAGCTCTTCGGAGACATGAAGAATTTAAAATCATCTGCCCCAGAAAAAACAGTGTCAGCATCCTCAGAAACCTGGTATGATAGATTTGCAATGCCCTTTGAGGATAAAATGGTATGTGTTTGTGCTGTTGTGAGACTGCTGTAGATTTATTATTCACTGAGAGAACCAGTGCATCATCTAATATGAGATCACTTTCAGATCATGAGGCCTGATGATATATGCAAGACTCTTGCACTTATCTGACCTACAACAGGTTTTCTTGATTTCTGTTCATCTTGCCACATTTGAGCTAATCCTGGGGGATTAACTGGGTGGAGCTGGGAAGTGATAAATCCATCTATGTGTAATGGAGTTGGGCTGCTGACCTTAAAGAAGACAATGGTTCACTGACTTCTGAAATAATCTCCCAGAGGATTTTGCCAACTACTACCCAGTCACAATACCCCTTTGGGGACAATATGCTTGGTGGAGTGTTGTCTCTGCAGCTACATGTTCTTAAAAGACACCAATTATCTCAACACTTTTCATCTTGGGTCAGGCCTGTTTTTGGGACAGAATCAAGCATGATCACTCTGATAGATGACCTTGTGCAAAAAAGACATGGAGGGATCTTATTAATCTTGCTTGACCTTTCAGTACTCTGTGAATTGGGAGCACCATGTTACAGTAATTCTATTCCTCTTTGCAAGGATAGTCTCGGAGTAATGTTGGGTGACTGTGCCTCTGCATTCTGGTAGTGAGGTGCTACAAAGTTTTATTCTATCCTTGGTACTATTTAAAGTTGATTTGAATTTGCTAAAGGTGGATATCAGGAGTTTTGAAACTGGTTGCCATCAATATGCAGATCATACTTAGTTCTACTTTTCCATAGTTTCTGAATTTAAAAAGCTGTATATATCTAAAATCAGTATCTAAATGAAATGATGGAATAGATGAGGGCCAGTTAACTGAATCCTGACAAGATGGAGACTTTGTGAGTGACCAGATTCCTGATTCAGGAACTGGGGAGTTTACCCATTCTAAATGGGATTATTCTATGTCTTTAGGAAAAAAAACAAAAAACAAAAATCAGGTATATTATGGGTGGGTTGCTCCTAGAGTCATCACTTTTGTTGGTGGTCCAAATGATCTGTATGGCTAGAAACTTGCAAATTTTGCAGATGAGGGAAGAACAGAATCACACTAGTAATTCCAGATAATTTGAACTTAGATGATAGCTATCTACTGAATGAGATAGGTGGAATATTTGAATCTTTAATTATGGTATATAAAAACTCATTATAAAAATGACAAGGAAAAAAAAAGTACACTGACAAAACCTATATCCCGTATTTAATCAAAAGTTCTGACAACATAATGTAAGTTCTTCTTTTTTAAAGGTTTTTTAAAAAAATATAGAATATTTTGTTGTTTCTATATAAAGCCAATTTTTTTCTATTACATATGTTGAAAACTAGTATACACACACTTGATTGATTGATTGATTGATTGATTGATTGATAGAAAGAATTAACTTCTTAGATATTTAGTTCTATTTCTCAGTTAGGATAGTGTGAAAACCAATAATAGCACTATCTAGTGGAAGGTGAGAAAATATTCTTCACTTACAGTACATTCATATTAATACAAAGTAAGTCCCACAGAACTCAGTGGAATTTATTTTCAGAATAAGCACTATGGCCTATGGGACTGCAAACCTGGTATGGTAATATCAAATAATAATTGACTTTTGTTCTAATTTATAATGAGCAAAAAAACCTGTATTAGCCCTATATACAATACATCTAGATAAGAAATTAAGAGTTCAGTTTAACATATTACTGAACCAAGACTTTTTTCCTTTTTTTAAACCTATACATTTTTCACAAACTAGCATCTATCTCTATTATTAACAGTCCAAAACAAAGATTGTCTGATAGCAGTTCTTATTTTATTTATATACCACCAACCCAAAAGGAGGGGAAGCATACACACACACACACACACACACACATATTAGTGGCAGAGCAATACATTTACATGCAGTTAAAATCTGCCCCAAGTTAGTGAAACTGACTTTTCATCTTGCACTCTGAAATCCAGTTGTGAATAGCCTTCTCTTTATTTCTCCATTCAAGAATAATTAAGGACAGTAGAATCAATCCAGTAATAATATCCATATACTGCATTGAAAATACTAAAAGTAACTTTGCAACCATGTCTGAGCCATCCCTGTAACAACACTGTTCAGATTGATCTCCCATGACCATTGCACTGGATCCAGTTTTTAAAGCAATTTCCTGAAAGAAAATAAAGCATCAACTGTTTAAATTCTTGGCAAAAGTTGCATGTCATGATCAAAAGAAGGAAAGGAGAAAATTTGGTATAAAGGAAACTTTATTATAACTGAATCCCAATATGTGCTGAGGGATATATCTTTGTCAGAAGACTGAAATATAAATTAAAAAACCATACAATACATTAAACATACTGTATTACAGGGATGAATAGAACACAGGTAAAATATATATTAAATAATTTAAACCAATGAGAATTATGTACAAAGAAAATACAGAAAGCAATATAGGAATAGGGTACCCCCCAGCTTAAAAAGGAAATAATGTAAATCAATTAATGGTAGATACATAGGAAAACATTAAATGAATGATAAACAAATGGATATAGTGTTGCAAAAAATACTAATCCATGTTAGATACAAATTCGAGTAAGTGCTGTATGATTCTTCCACTAAAAGAAAAATTAATAACGGAATGCAACCTCCCAAAATTAAGCCTAAGTTTGAACATGCAAGAAGTGAATATATATATATATATATGTATGTATGTATGTATGTATGTATGTATGTATATATATAAAAATATGGAATGAGACCAACAGTTCCAAATTTCATAAACAAGAAACTGACAAAACACTGAGAATGAAAAGGCATCAAGAACTGGCAAGAATTAGTATAGCTCTCGAGAACTATAAAATGAGAACACAAAGCTAATTACAGATGACTTAAAAATCATATAAAAACCACACATTCAGCATAGTTAACTAAACGCAGAGCACTAAAAATGAACAACCCCCCCGCCCACAAAAATATTGGAATGGGGAGAAAAAAGTTAATATAAATAAAAAATGAAGAGAGTGCAAAAGAAAATGTAACATGGAATAACAATTGCAAAATGACACAGAAAAGAAATGAACAATTATATTGAAAATGTGATGACATCACAAACTGAAGACTAGCAGGTGAAACAACATGCATGCTGATGACAGAATATGAACTCCTACACTTGTCTATAAAGTCACAGTGCAAATAGAAAAGGGCAGAGCTGTGTCACAACAGAAGCTTCGTCATTTTGATGCCATTGTGTATAGCAAGCAATGCCTATCCTGTTGGCCTTTAAAATGCTCTAATGTTCCGGTTGTTTTTCTGTTGAAACAAATTAACAAGGCTATTCCTCTGGAAATTATGTTAATGTTATATAGCTGTGGCATAAAACCACATTCTGGAATAGAGTATCAGAATAAATTAAGCCTGTTGTGAATCATTGTACTGAAATTTGGTAACAGAAGAAAACATCCTTTGGTTGATTATATAACACTGATGTCTTAACTCTTATTCCAAGAAATTCTTGTAAGTACAGCTGAAAATATTTTTTACAATGAATACTTAAAATACCAAACGTATCACCATAAAGTATACAGCTGTATTTTGCTAATGCAGCACAGCTTCCATTTCATTTCAGTTTGACTTACTGGATAAATCAATAGATATCATAAAGGTGTCATTAACTGAGTTCCTCAATCATTTGGTAACCCCATTTTGAATGGGCAATTAGTATTATTTTTGCAGCACCCTGCATTTTAATATTCCTCATATTTAATAAGAGAACTAATTCTGAGTGCATCAAAAAATAGACCAGAACTTGTGGAATAGTTCTGAACTGATATATTAAAATAATCTGAATTTATTTTAATGAATCTCTATCAAAGATACCAAATAGCTATTGGCACATGAAACAACCACTGGAATAACATACGTACAATTTCCAATGCTCACAACAGTATGCATCATGTTTTGATTACTGACTGCAAGTTCTTTATTCATTACCTGGCTGGAGGATGAATTCATAGGGTATGTTTATGACAGCTTTCAAATACCTATTTTAAGGAAAAAACTGCTAGTTGTAAACAAGCAAATTCAACAGTCTTAACTGGCTGTTTAATATCTATTTGATTCTATTTAGCCTTGAGCAGCAGGGGTGGTGGTGAAAGCTGGATGTTTCAATATAAGAGAATATGTGTAGCTCAGGGTTGAACTGTGGAGTCCTTGGAGTTCTCTGAGCTTGATTGTTTTCTTGCAAATGTTTCATTATCTGGCTAAGTAACATCTTCAGTGCAGTGGCTATAAACAGAGAGCAAACCCACTCCATTCTAGCACTGAAGATGTTACCTAGACAGATAATGAAGCATTTGCAAGGAAACAACCAACCCCAAGGACTCCACAGCTGGATGTTTATTGTATGATTTTTGTGTGGTTGTTTGGTATGGATAGGTAGGGTGCTGGGGGATTTGAAGATATGAATGGGTGGGCCTGGGACAGGAGAACCCAGGGGAGGCCCACACTGGGGGGATACATGAGGGCAGGAGGCATTATTGGTACTCTGACAGGCATGAGTAGATATGGGGGGAAACCTGAGGGTGGCCTGCACTCAGGGATGCCAGGAACACTCTTGGAGAATGATCCTGACATCGTGCCCTCAGTATTTAGCCTTGTGACAAGTTCAATGGATCCTTGGTGGTCCCAGACTCTGGGTGCTGCTTCTGAATACAAAGTCAGTGTGTAATAAATCTGGCCATGATCTAATTATGGATAAGGGTGCCAACCTGGTGTGCATAACCAAGACCTGGGTGGGGGGTGTCCTGGGGAAGGTTCTCCTTTTGGAATATGCCCACCTGGGTTTCAGGTTTTGCATCAGCAAAGTCCCCAAGAGAGGACAGCTATTGTCATCTGTGAGTTGTTGAGATATCCAGATGTGAGACCCTCTGGCTTAAGTTGGACCTCTGGGACCAGCTGGGATTGCTGGTGGTGTACCACCCTCCCTGCTATGCAACATCATTCCATCATTGGTCCTGATGTGTAATGGTATGTGGGAATGACCTTGGGAGTCAGGAGGAAGAGATGCTGCCTAGGGAATGATCAGATAAGCGGGTGCATAGCCTGCAGCTGCATAACGAGAAGAGAAAGAAACTCGTCTCAAAGTTGCCAAGATTGAGAAACACTGATCTAGCATCTCTTCCTCTTGTCTCCCAAGCTCATTCCCATATTCTATTCATGTGATGGGGTTGCAATTCCCCATTCAAGACTGGTGCACAATTTGGGGATCTTCCTGGATTCACAGTTCCTGCTTAAAGAACAGGTGGCAACTATGGCTAGGCAGGCCTTTGTACAAGTTCATCTGGTACACCAGTTGTGTACTTTCTTTAACCCTTCAGATGGTAACTCACACCCTGGTCACCTCATGACTGGAGTACTGTGAGGCACTTCATGGGGCTCCCCTTGAAGTCCATCTGGAAACTATGATTGGTACAAAATGCAGCAACATGAGCAGTAATGGGTGCTTCATGATATGCCTGTGTGTTACCACTACTAAGCAAGCTGCACTGGTTGCCAGTAGGCTTCTGGGTACAATTCAAGGTGCTGGTTGCCACCTATAAAACCCTTGATGGCATAAGGTCTCATTATCTGAGGACTGCCTATCTCCAATTCTTTCTGGCTGCCTGGTACATTAGGGCAGAGTGGGCGCACTCCAGGTCCCTTCAATTAAATGCTGCCATCTTGTAGGACTGAGGAAGTGTGCCTTCTCTGTCATGGTCTCTGCTTTCTGGAACTGCATCCCCCCAGAGATATGGATGGTGCCCACTCTCTTGGGGTTTGAGAAAGCACTTAAGACCTAGCTCTGTTCCCAGGCCTGGGTGAATGTGGTTGAGATCCATTGGTGGGGCCCCTATCGTATTTTTGTACTGATTGTGCCATTTGCCTTTCTAGTTGCTTTAGTCTGGGTTGCTTGTTATGTGGGTTTTAACTGTTTTATTGGGGATTGTGTGTGTGTGTGGGTGTGTATTTTGTAAGCCACCCAGAGTCTTCTGGAGTGGGTGGCCTTATTAAATTAAATAAATTAAATTAAATTAAATTAATTAAAATGTCAGTTATGAATGATGGCTTTAGATGGGCTGTTTCTACACATTGTGAGCATTAGACTGAACAATTGTGAGCATTAGACTGAACAATAAAAGTCTAATAAAAAGTTATAATTGCAATACAATTCTAGTCCATAATAAATTACAATTTCTCAGTTTAAACATATTGAGAAATATACAAGCTTGATGAATCTAGGGGTTCAGTCAAACTTTTAGTAAATAACAAATTCAATTTAACTTTTCATAATGTCATTCATGGCTCAGAGGAAGGGCATGCCAATCTTCAGCATGCCATGAAGGGCTTTAAAGATCAAAGCCAGCACCTTGAATTGGACCCAGAAACAAACTGGCAATCAATGCAGCTTGCAGAGCAGAGGTGTAACATCTGCCACTCTAGGGACACACGTAGCTGCCCATGCTGCCGCATTCTGAACCAGCTGAAGCTTCCAGATACTCTTCAAGGGCAGCCCCATGTAAATCACATTACAGTAGTCCATCCTGGAGGTGACCAGGGCATGAGTGATCATGAGCAGAGCCTCCTGATCTAGGAACTTATGCAACTGGTGTGCAACACGAAGCTGTGCAAAGGTCCTCCTAACCACGACTACCACCTGTTCTTCAAGCAGGAGTCATGAGTCTAGGAGGATCCCCAAGCTGTACACTAAGTCTGTTTGGGGCAGTGCAACCCGATCCAGTACCAAAGTTGGCATAGTGCCAGAAGTGGCAGGCCCCAAAACCCAGAGCCACTCATTCTTGCCAGGGTTCAGTTGAAGCCTGTTGGCCCCCATCCAGACTCTCACTGTCTCCAGGCACTGGAATAAGACATCAACAGCATCACTTAATTTGCCAGGGGCAGAGATGTATAATTAGGTATCATCAGTGTACTGATGGTACCTCACCACATGGCGACAGATGAAATCACCCAACGGCTTCATATAGATGTTAAAGAGGAGTGGAAAGAGCACCGAACCCTGTGGCACTCCACACAGTAGGGGTGAGGGCGGGATCTCTCCTCCCCAATCACCACTGACTGGTATCGACCCTGGAGAAAGGAGGAGAATGAGCACAATATAGTACCATCCACCCCCAATCCCCACAGCTGATCCAGAAGGATACCATGGTCAATGGTATAGAAGGCCACTGAGAGGTCAAGTAGAGCTAGGATGGATGCACAACCATCATCCTACTCCCACCAGAGATCATCTAAGAGCATGACCAAGGCCATTTCCATCCCATACCCAGGTCTGCATCCTGACTGAAAGGCGTCCAGATAATCCAGTATATCCAAATCTTCCTGCTTTTTTTTTTTTTGGTCAGTCCAGAATTCAGAGTCTGTTCTTTTGCGCCCCTTTCCTTTCCCTTGTTTTGCTTTTTTTCCTTGGTGCTTAAAATCTATTTATAATTCATCATTCCTTATAGGCTTATGTGTCCATGCATCATCTATCTATATTTCAATTGTCTTTCAGAAATTCAATTTATTTGACCTCTCTGTCTGTTGTTTGTGTAATGTCCTTGATCATCATCTTCTGGTAGAACTACTGTGTTAGAGAGGGAATGGATACCTATACATTCAACAGACCTTCTGTTGCTTCCCCAAGAATCCTTGAACCTGGAGAAATGTAGCATCTCGTTATGCCATGGCCTTATGCTTATGATACCTTAACAGAGGTATACAACCATTTTCAGGCCAAGACTGCAGTAGGCCTTGGATAGAATGCAACGGGTTGCATTCTAAAAAGTGTAAAACAGGGTTTAATTTAATTTAAACAAAACTGAATAACAATTAAATGAAAATAATTAAATGCAGTTGATATGCTCACACATTAATAATTGTTTACTTTTAACAACTGCAATTCAGTAGCAATAAAGCTCTGGACTCCACAATCAAAGCACTGGAGAACTGAAGTAGCTCTAGAGCCATTAATGAGCCCTCAGCTAGAGAAGAAGTGGCTGCATCATATTTAGATACAAAACTCTTGGCTCTCACTTTATTAAAAAACATAAGTTTGTTTTTATTAAATTGTTATTAGTTTTATATAACTTAGTATTTTGCTGCCCTTTCCTAAATGCTTCTAACAACTTCTATTTAGTCTTCTAGGTAACATAGAAATTAAATGAAACAAAAACCAGAAACATAATATAAATTTAAACCATCAAAAGGCCACAGTGAAATTCAACACCAGCATGTACAGTAGTCCAATAGACAGTATGTACAATATAATATGTTGTTTTAGCTGTTTATGAAGTAGCCAAACAAAATTCAAGTAGAATGGTACTCATTTCACTATGTAAAGAAATAAAATTACATTCTTACATGCTTTCTTCTGAGCCAGTCATGTTGCATAATAAGCAGGTTCAAATAAAGAAAACCTATGGAAGAAAATACCTAACTCACATTTGATGCCGTTTTACAAACTCCACAAACTGATGATCCTTGGCATAAAGTTCTATAATCCTTATTCTGTCCTGAATCTCCTATAAAAGTAGAAAAAAAGCATAGCAAGTATAAAATAATCCTAAATAAAGCACAATAGTTCAAAATAGGAATGTTTTGTACCTATTTCAATATAAAACAACAAAATAAAAAATACTATATAATGTCCTTTTAAAATGGTTTCACCAAATTTGAATCCCGCATTTTGACCTGAAAAAGTCTACTATTACCAAATCCTTGGGATACAGCAAAGTGAAAAACAAAACAAATAGAATAAGGACTTACATACCTCCTTACTTAATTCTCTGTTATCATAAATGTGTCTGATCTCTTCACTGCTATATTCAGTGGATGTCTCATTGCTTGTGGAACTATATGAAGTTAGCTGTGGATATCTCCGATAATAGTGGCTATATCCAGTGGTATCACTCTCATACATTGGGTTGTACTTCACTGCATATTCAATGGATGAAAGGTTGTCTCCTTGCCTATAAAGAAAACAAACTGAACTCCACTATTTTAAAATATTTCCCAAAACTAAGTTGACAATAGCTGTTCTCAGGCATTCAGAAAAAATGAGTGAGGACAACAGAAATACATGCTATTCCTTCAAGCCCAATCTCCATGTGTTGACTGAGAAAGTCTGAAGACAAAGTGTAGCTGCATTTGAAGGAGCAACATTCCCATTCCCATCGGATACATAAATTCTGAAAGACTAGAGCAGTGTTGTCCAAACTTGGCCACTTTAAGATGAGTGGACTTCAACTCCCAGAATTCCCCAGCCAGCCAGAATTTTGGGAGTTGAAGTCCACTCATCTTAAAGTGACCAAGTTTGGACAACACTGGACTAGAGGGTGAGGGAGAGGGCTTCAGTGCATATTTCCTTAGCCTTTTTAAAACACCACCTGAAAGGAGTTATCTGACGTTCTGAGCAATAAACTGCAAGATAAGCAATATCTGTACTGGAGTGGGTTCTACAAACTAGAACTCCATAACAAAGCAGAAAATATGTTATGGGTAAAATAGTGCTTCCAATATTGTTTGAGACTTTCAGGATTTTCCAGCAGTTATGAACAAAGATGAACTCTTACTGGAGATCCATAAAGCTGCCCAACAGTAAGACATAGGTCTTCTCTTTCATTTATGAACCGTCTACTTATCAACCAACTTATCTTTAGACTTTTATTAATATACAATTTTATCTAGAGGAACAGTGAAGTCCAATTTTTAAAAGCCACTGGTTTGGGAATCTATGCAGTATATGGTTGTGCTCCATGTACTGTGTGCTTGCCTGTCCTCTCTTCAGCACCAGTGAGTGAATTACATGAAATAACCTCCAAATGATACTTACACAAAGGAGTCCTCAATTTCACTTTTTGCATTCTGATCTCGAAGGGTTCTGGCCAGGAAGAAAGTTACAATAGAGGCTACAAGAAGGAAGACAGCTACTGAAGCTATTGCAATTCCCACAACAAGTGGTTCTGAGACATACTCTTCACAATGCTCTCCTCTATACCACCAGTTATTACCTACACGGCATCTATCATTCATCCACACCAACAGGAAAGTGAAAAAGAAAAACAATGATGAGTTAGTTATTCTACTGTCATCTGAAATGACAGAATGTCAAATGCTAGTCTTAGCTAATGCAAGATAACAACTGAGCAACTGCTCATATATTATATAGTTGATCATAACTAAATTATTTGAGAGACAGTTTGATGTAGTGGTTAAGGCATCAGGCTAGAAACTGGGAGATCACAAGTTCTAGTCCTGCCTAGGCACAAAGCCAGCTGGGAGACCTTGGGTCAGCCATACTCTCTCAGCCCTAGGAAGGAGACAATGGCAAATCACTTCCAAAAAACCTTGCCAAGAAAACTGCAGGGACTTGTCCAAGCAGTTGCCAGGAGTCAAGACTGACTCGAAGGCACATGAGAGAGGGAGGGAGAGAGAGAAGAGATGAGACGAGACGTAAGAGGAGCTACAAACACCATGCATGAAAGACATTTTTAAATACACCCCAAAATATATGGAATTTCACTGTTCTGTATAATTGAACATAATATTTCAGGGAACTATGGTAATTTGCATTACATTACATTACATTTCCTCCAGGACCTCAAGGCAACATACATGCACTCCCTTCTCCACCTTTTCCCACACAGCAGCAACCTTGTGAGGTAGGTTGAGCTGAGAGTAGTGGCTCAAAGTTTTTCACCATGAAAAATTCCAGAACTCAGGTTGAACTTGAGTGTAGGATTTCCGTGGTTCTAGTCCAAAACCTTAACCACTGTACTACATCTATTTTGCTTATAAACAAACACAAATATCAATGCGTCAATAATATAATGGCTGTGATTTTATGCATTTGAAAACCAGTTGGACAACTATTCACTCACCTACATATTGCTCCTTGCCCTGGGATTATGTCACATTTGCCATCATTCTGACAAAAATTAGGTTGCAGAAGGCAAATGCTATTACATGGCAATCCATCAATGCTTAGATAACCAGAATAACAAACACATTCAGCCTCTCCACTCCACTGGTTCACTAAGCACTCAGAAAACTCATTGCATGCCTGGAACTTGCAAGGGTCAGCCTGGACTCCTGAAAATGATGAGAAAAAAATGAATGCATAGGGAATAGCAGAAGAGTATGCAACTTTGCCTATAGAAAGATGATTTTTTTATATATACTTCATACATACATATATTTATGTCACACAGTTCTGTTTTGGAGTAAACAATTTTATGCAAAGTGAGAATGGGATTAAGAAATTTTTAATTTTTAAAATTAAAAATCAATGTTTAAAAATAGTTATTAACTCAAGGGAATTGACACATTAAACGCTTTTTTGCTTTTGGAAACATGAGAACAAGCTTGCTGCGTGAGGCATAGACCCATTCAGCCAGCATTCTGTCTCCTATGGGGCCCACCAGATACATCTAGGAAGTCCACAAATCAGTACTCCTTTGTCGTTATAGCTCCCATGACCCAAGTATGTAGAAGTGGACTCTTCTGTGCCTTGATGCAGTGCCCAATAATCAAAGTTATTTGTCCTGGTTAAACCTCTCCTCGCACAGTGGACCAAAGAAACTTATACCATGTCTTAACTAGAACCTATATATAGTAACGTTGTTACACTGGTTCTGTATATGAAGCCATTATTTATTCTTGTTAAACAGAACAGTTTAGAATTTGGGCAACAGCATTTATCTATTATGATGATCTTACTTTCTATCATGGGAAGTCTGAAGTCTGTGAAAAATTTGAAATAACAGTTGTGACTGGGGAAGTTCCATGTTAAATCTAAACTTATTTGTGGACTTATCAAAGAATTGTTGTTTAAAATTAACTACAGTATGTTGAAATATAAGAAGGATCTTGAATGTAGGAAACACCACATAAATGGGAATATCATCATCATAGAAACTACTTGGCCTAATTATCACTGGGAGAGTAAATATATGGCCTGGGCACATTGAATTGCAGTTGGAGACTAAAAGAGGCCCTGCAACAGAGGAATGTGTGGAAAAAAAACTAAATTAGAATAATGCCCCCTATGCCCATTTATATAATATGGAGAGAGAACTGAATTCAGATGGAGTGAAATGGGAGGGGATTTGATAGCATTCAGTTATCTGAATCCTGTTGCAGTCTTAAATGGTATAGTCTGTTTGGCAAAAGTCTTCTGCCTCATTGAAAATAAGGCCTTTGTCTCTCAGCTAATGAAACAAGCAAAAATTCTTATAATACCTGATTCTACATCCAGAGAGTACTTATCAATAGCCAAGTTCATAGTTTGGTAGGCAGTGTTGCAAAAGTCTTCCAGAATCAGGTACACAGAATTAGTGACATTGTGAGGCACAGCACTTGCAAATTTCATTCGGCTGTTAACCACAATACTACCATTCCTGAAGTTCAGAATTTCCAGATTCTGGAAGCCAGTTAGATTTGACTGCAAATAAGGAACCAGCTATAATGAAGGGAAAAAAAAATATATAAATGAAATTATTGTATATAATGCATATATCTACTCATCCATTCTATGTTAGTCCATTGCCCTAAGCTATAAGGAGTTTATTGGGTTTACCTTAGCATGATGTATGATCTTAGCTTATATTGGTTGTATTTTATAAATTATTGCAAGATTTAGTGTTATCTGTGAAACAGGCTACTATGACTTGTTCAACAAACCAGCAAACCATGGCTTAATACAATGTGATGATTGATCCATGAGATCTGCAGGATAGCATATGTGTGCATATTCCTGATTATATATCATTTTAAAATAATAAGTCTCAATAACTTTTCCATACGTGTAAAAATCTATTTTAACCTTAAAGACATATTTGTGTGTATGCATTAATTTTTACTGGTGCCAGATGTAGGGACAAATAAAAGGTACCTCTCCATTATCTCTAAACAAGACAGGAAACCAAATTAGTATGTGTGTCAGGATCTTCTAGGATGGGGAAGTGACCAGTCAGCATTTTAAAGGACCAGATAGGGAAGAAAATACAATTCTTGTCTCATCTGAAGTTATTTTATTGTAAAAGACCAAATAGGAAACTTTGTATGTGCAAAAAGAAAAAGAAGTAAAGTTTAACCATATCAGGCAAAAGCGTACATTAAACCAACGAGAAAGAGGCACGCTGTGCTATGCATGTTTATAAACCATGTATGTAACCATCCCAATGTTAGTATCTGTTTCTATAGGACAGATCCAATGATCTTTGCTAAATAAACTTTTCCCTTTATCTGCTGACCTTCTTTACTAATTGATGGTGAAGAATTGTTATTACACAATACACATGATGTACATATCTATAATGTATGTAGATAGTAAACAATAAAAGTATTGGACATATTAATCAGTCTTCCAAAGCTTGATATTTTAAATCCTAAGTTAGCCAATTCAACAATTAAAGACAGGAATATGTCTTGTAACAATTTCAGTTAATAATTGTTCATTGAGTAGCTATAGACAAAACATAATATTAACTTGGACATATACAGTACAAGGTAAATCTGATTGTTTGTGATTTTTCCTTTTACTTAATAACTCTTCATCTATGAATTAAAGAACTGAAATGAGCATAGCAGGCTAACGTGCAAATACAAGCTGTCCTACAAAAACAAGATCATGCTATGCCCCTCCATTGGTCACACATGTTAAAGGAATAGCAACTGGCAAAAATAATAAAATATATCTTACCAGTTCTAAAAATCTTTGCTCCAGGGCTTTATATTCAGGAGAATTTTTGTTAAACAAATCCTCTGAAAAAATCATGTTAGTAACTCGAAGGCTAAAGAATACAACTAAAGCGCGTGCAGGGATAGTCACATTGTTGGGATTATCATAAGTAATCCCAGACACCCCAACCATTTCAGTAGAATGAGCATGGGTTGGTAGCTTTACATGACTGTCAATCATACTTCCTTCTTCCTGGTTCATTTCATGGGAATAGTAAGTTGTGCCTTCATAATCTTGACCTATAACTTTCAGTTCTTTTGTGACCAGATCTTTTTCCAATTCAGGGGAGATAACTGTAGATTGAAGGATAGTTGTCTGTGTGATAGGGATGTCAGAGAAAGAACTGGCTGAATATTCTGTTATAGTCATGGTTGTATCACTGTCAAAGCCACTATGTGGAGAATTAATGATGTGGGTGGCACTGAATTCTCCAAGGAAATCATTGGGATCAGTTGGCACGTCTGTTAAATAAGTAACTATTGTTGAATCTTCCAAACTAGATGATGCTACTAGATCTGTGATTTCATCTGCAGAATTATAAATAACAGTAGTAGATGGAGTAACAATAGGTGTATGAGCAACTGATTCAAAGGCTTCTGGTACTGTTGAATCAGGAATATATTTTTCCATCATAAAGTTACTTATCACTGGACTTTCCACAGTTGAATATGCTGATAAAAATATTTCTGTGTTTCCTAGTCCTCCAGTTCTTGGAGCACTACTTTGGGTTTGTTTTATTGTAATGGCTATATGTGGTTGATTTGTTGATGACTGGTCTGTTAATATTTGGTCATAGATTTCTGTTATTTCATAAATGATTTCATTATCCTCACTGGAATTCTCCAATTGTATTATGCTATACATTTCAGTAGATGTCAAAACTCTTTCATCTGAGGTATCCTCTGTGTTGAGAGGTGACTGGGAGATGGTTGCATCTAGTATATCCTGAGTAATATAGTCCTTTGGCGAATCCAGAATAAAATTTGTTTCCTTATAGTCATGCTTACCAGATCCCTCAGTTTTCAACCAGGTCCATAAGTTGGTTTGTGGCTGTTGTCCTGAACCAGAACCATAGTAATCGATATTATCTTTTTCTTTATATATAGAAGACTGCTGAATTTCCTCTTTTAAAAAGCTTGTAGACAATTCTTCCTCAGTGCTAGGCTCTATTGGTAAAACAGAGGCTGATGATGATGTAATACTGAGAGGAATCGCAGAATCACTTGGGGGTAGAATTTCTTTTGGCACAATGTGAGGGAGAATAGTTGAAGGCACAAGCAAACCTTCCAACTCTTTCTCATTTTCAAGTCCTAAAACAAAACAAAACAAAAAAAAAATCAGTGCAAAATTAAGTTTTTGTAAATGCAGCTTATTGAAGTTTATTTCTTAAAGACCCAAGTTTATTATTTACTGCTCAGCAAATACTGTAATCTCTTTAGGGCACATTCACTCTTGCATCAATGACAGAAAGAGAGGCAATTCTCCTCTTTGTTCCAAATCTTAATACAGTTACAAATCTAAATCATAATACAGTTACATTAAAACCAAACCAAACTAAATAGAATAAGGAGTTTAAAAGTTTATATTCTTTTCATTTCAAAAATGCTTCTAATTTAATTTTGAAAATAAAATATGAAATATTCATATATATCAATCAGTAATTCTAAAAGCAGCAATCAATTGACATAACATAGACTGTATGTGTGTGTGGGGGGGGGGAACAATACAAAAGCAATTCAAATTATAATAATAAAAGAGCAAAAGTAAAAATGTATGCCAAAAGAATGGCAAATCAAGTTCATCATTCATTTTAATTTAGTCTAGAAACAAACTGGCAAGCTATACAGACCAAACAAAATTGCTGTAATATGTTTTATAAATCCTGGCAACTGCAATTTGCACCAATTACATTTGCAAACTGCAGTGGGGATTCTCCTCCTCCTAAAGCAGACCTATGGAGTACATTACACTAATCTAATTGTAGGCAATTAGTACATGAAAAACTGTGGAAAGTTGTTATTCTGGACAGCTTTATACATCTAAATAAATAAATAAATAAATAAATGCCAAGCCTTAGGGGTAGGGAACTCAAGGTTGAAGGGGAGGGTTTTATGGAATTCTTAAGATGAAATATTACATTTCTGTACAAGACTGCTATTATAAATATGGCTCCTCTGTTAAAGAAATTAAAATAATATTTTCCAGCATGGTGCCAACATCTGATAATGCCTGTCTTATTGTGAAAGGCTGTTATTTCAGCTAACTCTAGAGGAGAAATTTTGAAGCAGCCAATTAAGAGCTCTGACAAAAATGCTCAGTCCATAAACATTTCTGAAAAAATATATTATCCTAAGACTTATAATTTTTAGAAACAAGTCAAAATAACTTACCATCTTCTAACAAAGACAAATTAGAAAGGCTTTCCAAGCCCACAAGGGAATCGGTTTCAAAGAATTGTCCTGTGCCATAATGTATTTTCTGTTTTTCATCCATAAAAAGCAAATCTTCTGGGGAAATGGTGATATCAGTTTTTGAATGGAGAGTAATTTTTGATATTGAATTGAAGGTACTTTCAGTGTTCAGAAAGCCATCTGGTCTTAACCACACGTTATTGTCACTATCAAAGACAATATCTGGTCCAGGCAAGTCAAACGACAAGATGTTGCTTGTGGTTAACTCATCAGCAAAAGGCCACTCAGATACTATGGCATGATCCTAAAATATAGATCCATAATGGTTACAAACAGTGATAATGATAATGCTTCAAATTACCTTATAACTCACTCCCATATCACATCATTTGTACAACTTACAACAAACCTATGTGCAAACAAGAATATACTGTAAAATGTGTCATAGGTTGTAATAGGTTAAATAAGTTGTCATCAGAGACATCTGTAGGTGGGGGGCAAATGACAAAAGCAGTGTCCTACTAATGTGTCAGTCCTACAAGGTAGACCAGACTAAGAAACCAGCGCCATACAGATCAGGACAACCTTTAGTATAATAGCATTAGTAACAGAAACTTAAAAGTCTGAATGTGCTTCTCCTCTTTATCTTTATGTGAATTAGAGGGGGGCTTGTCTGAGATGTTTTCTCAAATTAATTTCGTGGCCTGGGGTCAAGGCCCGCTTATCTGACCATTGCTTTAGTTGTGGCTGTTCCTTCTGTCCTTCAAGGCCATTCCCTATTTTCTCTACATAATGTCACTCTAGCTTCACTTTTGTATGTGTTGTGATGTTATATGCATGTACAATGTGGTAGAACTTGGGCATGGCAATGGAATGCTGTTTTTGTCATTTTGACAAAAGCACTGAATCCTGCATACTCCACTGGTTGTAGCAATTACAGTTAATAACTATAAGAATGCTTCCAAGTTGCAGTTCTGGTCAGAGTCCAGAACTGAGTTTTCATAGGGGAGCAAGGGGCAGTCAAGTTGTGTTATCTTGATGTCATTGTGCAAATGATGTGAATTATCTATTTGGGTCATTTTGCCTCATTTGTGTGATGATGTCATGATGCATGCAATGTCATTTTGATGTTATTGTGGGCTCCACCAGATACCTATACCCAAATCATTTAAGCCACCAAAGATATAGGCAAGAAAGCAAACACTTATCCCACTATTGACAGGCCTACTGCATTTACTTTGCTCCAGTTTCTATACTGCTTACTCAGATCTGGATTAATAAGAAAGTTGATTTCCTACAAACAGTGGGCTAATAACTTTTAGTGGATGAAGAAAAAGCTTGCTTTGTCTCTTCATTGATTCTTGGTACATTGTTATCTTCATAGCTTCTCTACTTTGCTACACTATTTTCAGTTCAGTTTTTAACACCTTCCGGCAGCTTGTGTTACTTTGGGGAGAAACTACATGTTGCATACATCAAATAAAAAAAACCAAAAGAAACAAAACACCCTTAAACCCTCCCTGGGGGGCTACTTTTGTACACGTCAGGAGAGGCTAATCTGGAGAGAAGGCTTCTTTATGCATAACTGCATTAAAATAGCATTAGGTTTCTACTCCCATAAACCAGACAAAAGATCTGTTTTTATGTTAATTTAAATCCTTCTCACATGTTCACTGATTAGCTCATCAATAATAATTTTTTTAATTCAAAAATACAGGAAATACGTAATGTAACATAAGTGAACCTAGAGAAAATGTGCAGAATTATATATTAAAATAATGTAACCACAAAGACTGGGAATAATTACTGTTCAATAGAAATGTTTGGACCATTTGTCTATGGCTGCCAAGAATTACAGTTTATTGTTTATTTAAATGCAGAGACGTGTTGCTATGACATCTGATATTATTCAAAGATTCTTAAAATAGCATATTACAGAAATATAATACTTTTGGCATATTTTGGTTCTTGCACATACCATTTTTATATAAAAAAAGCTATTCTAATAAGATTAAAAGACCACTCTGAAAAAACAAAATATTTTCCAAAACTTTTTGACAGTAAGACAGCAATTTCAGTAATCTAACACTGAATTTGTCTCACATAAAGAAACAAAAGAACATAAAAGCTACTATAAATAATTAAAAACCTCAGTATATGAAGTATCTACAGATAAAAAGAGCACTTGAAAATCTTTGGAATATTGTTGAGTTTTCTTATACAGTATTAGAACAATTTAGATGATTGGGTAAATGTCCATAATACAAAGAGCTGCTAGAACAAATTTTTACAAACCCTTGAGATATGGAATTTGGAAATTACATGATTTTTAATCCAGTATCTTTGTTGAGCACCCAACTGGGGAACATTGTGCTGGAACATGATGGCAATGCAGGAAAATCAACTTACATCATCAGTGGGCTTAGCAGTAATCCATGATGGGATTTCAGTCACAGAAAAGACCATTTCCTTTACTATGAAGACAAACAGTAAAAAAAGCAAAAGTTGATTTTTAAATTGTTTGCAACCCTATTTCCTAATCCTAACTCATTAAAGGAGCATATGCAATTTAAAACTGTAACGCTGCCAGTAAGAATTTATACACTCAAATCTAGAACAGATGTACATAACTCAATACAAAGGGTATACTAGGTATACTATATCTACAATCAGAGGAAATACAGCCACCAGATCTTTGATGCACAATTTGTCTTTTTTGTGAATGTTCCCAAGAATTTTCACATGTAATACAGTCCCCTTAGAACCTATAGAATATGAAGTATTTCCTAAGCACAGATTTTTGCACATAAATAACTCAGCCCAAACCCAAAGAGGTAACAAATTCTGGCAGAATAAGCTAAGAACAAAAACAGGTGTAACAACCAGTATAAAAAGGATAAGGAAAGTAGCTACTGCATTGTTTGTATGGATCTTTTATGATATTTCCAAAGATGATAGAACATATCGGTAATCCATTTGAAGCCTGTAGTAGTATACCCAATATACATGGTTTCTAAATATCCACATAATATCAACTGCAAGAGCAAATATTTATCAATACACTGTATTTTTCACAGACCATCTTTCCTCAATCATTTATGCCTGTCCTATTTGGACAGGGAGTTTCTGCTAAGGGTCCCCATCTCCCAGGATGTGTGGCAAGGCCAAATGGCAGGCATTCTTTGTAACAGCCCTCCATCTCTGGAATAGATTGGACGTGAAAGGCAGATGGCTTCCGTCCTCAAGGCTTTTGAGGATTTTATATTTTTACAACTCTATAATGTTTTATCTTTGTATTCTTAGTTACTATTTTAATCACTGGATTCTGATTCTGTATCCTGCTTTTAACACATAAAGTCTGTAAGCTACCTAGACTCTAGCTACATTTCAAAGGTACAGATCAACTTCAGATAAATAAGTTATCCAGTATTTTAGGGATATACTACACTTTGGATAAGCTAAAAAGGTACTTCAGGGTAGGCATGGATTTGCACACTATGCAGAAACGAACTCTATAAAATGGAAGTGATGGCAAGAACCAGATACTCATCCATTAAAATAAAGTATACTTTTAGAAAGAGAAAAAAGTGTCTTCTGATATACACAGAAAGCTATCACATAACATAATCTATTAAATTCTTGGCATAAAAAAAATCATTGCATATTTTAAGAGTGAAATAATTTGAATTGAAACAATATTTATGTACCATTAATGAGCTGGAGAGAACCAGGATCCAAGGGCAATGAAGTATTCTCAAATAGAATGTTCTTATGGAGGATCTCAGCAATATAATGTCTGAAGTCACTCTCTGTATAAACAACTGTTGAGTTATCTTCAATCTCTGAAAAGGAGTTCTTTTCCATTTTGTTAGGCTGGAGGTTAATCCAATCCCAGATAATATTGCTGATGGCTCCCCTATCAAAAACCACAGCATAGAGGACTTCTACACTGCTAAATATTTAAGAAAGGAAGAATTAGAAAGAAGTACATATTGAACAATTGTTCATTCAAACCCTACACTAGCAGTTACAGATTATTATTTGTTTACATTATATGTCCTTTGCATTCCTTCTGATAATGACTAAATTTCTGTAGTCTAAGCATCAGTCTAGATACTATTCTTATTGTCCAGTGAAAGCAGTTATATCAGCTTTATTACTAGATGTAAAATGGTTTTCATCAAGATTAGCACAGTCTAGTCTTATATTAGCTATAATTTCCCTGAAAATAACCCTTTCTAAAGTGCAGTTAGGTTCAGAAAAAAGTCCAATTGGTATCAATAATTGTTAACTGGTTATTTCAATGTAGTACGTAATATAAGCCCTTCTAGCATCAAGATTTTTGTTAACTTTCCAACAAGTATTAGGAACTGATTTTTAAAGAACTATTTGCAAATCCTTGGCTGATGAGTTAGATTCCATTTCACAACATCCACCAGTAACATTGAATTTAATATAGACTTCTTGCTGATTCAAGTTGCTTCCAGATATAGGAGGTTTTCCTACAAATGAGCCGCACCTAATCAAAAGGAAACAATTAACTGTAATTCTGAAAAAAAAAGTATTTAGAAATGTTCTTTACCTGTTATCCTGAGATGACCTAAATGTTAAGGTAAGGTAGAGAACAATTGTTAGAAATATTGTTCCCCAAATAAACTTTATAAATCAAAGCCTCTCATCAAACATGGAAAGATAAACTGAGATTGAATGAATGATGTGCAAAATGTTTAGAATTTAAATTTGCATTTCAATATGTCATTTTGAATTTAAAACAATTCTTCTGAGTTGGAAATAGTTGTTTTGCATTCAGAATTGACTGCTTCAATCATTCTGGAAGTAAACAAAACAACTGCTTTGAACCTGAAACAACTCTTTCAAACTCAAAAGCAGGGTATTCTAAATTCAAAATGGTTTGAATGAAAAAAAATGCATATCCCGTTTAATAATAATTCTGGTTTCATGCTTGCTGAAGGTTTGAATAAAATATAAGTACTATTCAGTGAAGTTTTCAAAGAACATTAGTGAAGAAGGGCTAATCATGCTTTGCTTGCACTATGATAAGCCCAGAAAACTTTTAGCTGAGAAGCCCTTTATATCTGCTTTTTGCCCTGTTCCCATATTAGCTCTGACTTGGCTGTTCCCATGAACTTGGCTCATTTCAAGGTTGATTTGGCTTCTAGGGGAGTGGGATATATGCTGGCTCTCCAAAACTAAATCAAATCTATACTTCTTCTGCTTTGCAACACTGGAAACTATAAGTTGCTTGTTTTTCTCTTGGGTTTGATCTTGCTTCACCATGGCTTTCAGCTCTTGGCCATAAGCAAATTCTTTCTCAGTGTCTATTCTAGGGAAGAAATATAGACATTGCTACTTTCTGTCAGTTTCACAATCCCTGTAAAAACATAAATCTGTTGGGTTTCAGCTTTCTTGTTTATCAAAACAAACAGTTTCCACAAGGAGCAGTGGGAAGTAGTTAGAGAGTTAGGGATTTATTCTCTGTTCCCTCATAGCTTTCATCATGGTCTTTATCTATGAGGCTGCTAATCTCAGATCTTGCATCAAACTCTTGTTCTCTGACTCTCCTCCTAATGTAACGTAGTCAGCTAGGTTCTAGATTTTCCCTATTCCTACTCTGTATTTTCTTAAATAAGTCTTCTTTCTGTTAAAATTATAAGATTGCTTCACTAAACCTTGCTCAGATTAGATTTGTGCTCTCAGGAATGTTCATCCACAGGCACCAACGCACACGGCTTCACCCTACCTCTGGGCTAAAGCAAGCCACCACCATCCCATGCACATAAGGGTTTTGTACTGCCACCAACAATTATTGCTTACAGCTTTTGTTAAAATACCTGGATGCAAAAATTGTTGCCTTGCTATCCTTTCAATCTCATAGCTAGCAGAAGATTTTTAACAAAACAAGACATTTCATGTTTAGAGCAGGCTGGCTTTCTCTCATAGCAATTTCCACATTTTTATAAATGTTTTATAATATATTTCAGTAGGCATAAGGACCAAATTATGCATCTAATTGTTTGTGGTCTGTATAATTATTTGAAAACCTGTGTAAGGAACCAGTACTTAAAAAAACAAGCAAACACTGCCCAACATATAAAGTAGCCTTCAGAGGAGCAAACTAAACCAGTTGTGCCTCTTCAGTAAATTTTTAATTATTAATAATCATATATATATGATTAGTTTAATAGATACATAAATAATAAATAAATAATACAAGCAAAGACAAGCATATACTGTCCATCAACAATGGAGCAAAGATACTGCAGTTATATAGTATTCATAACACATTTTAAGGTTATAGCAACTATGTAGTATTCATAATAAACTGTAAAGTTCTCAGTATGTTTTTCCAAAAAAAGAGAGAAGATAGGAGAGGGAAGTTTTGATTCAGCAAGGAGGCATAGATATAAAGTTCCATACTAGCAATTTTAACAATATTATTATAAGATGCTTAATTTTCATTTGCTTATAAAACTTCATACCTGAATTCAGTTACATGGATATTCTTGTATCCAGGCAGTCCTTTGTATGCATTCTGAATCTATTTGAAAGATAAAGAGACAGATTCTCAAACCCTTTCATTTTCAGAACTCTCTCTCTCTCTCTCATTCTGACTCTCTGTGTTATAATAAATCAGTTGTTACTCAATAGTTGTGCAGTTTCCAGCTGTGTTCCATCTAGGAACTACTTTACCATGATTCCTTGATCAGACTCCTGGGGAAATGGAATTTATCCACTCAACATGCAAATATAATATGAACTGTAGTTATGAAAACACCATAGAGACTGGTCTGACAGTGTGACATAATTGGTAGAACATTAATTTTAGCAGTGGAAAATCCAAATTTGGAAACTGTACTCAACTTTGAAATTTGCCATGTTAATGTGGCACACTCAGAAGCTAAAGTAAGATTTATGAAGGAAGAACTGGATAAAAATATAATATGAACCATTCTGGATTCTTTGGAATGAGAAGCACTGTAGAAATACAATAAATTAATATCTTGAAATGGTCCTGGTAACATAATTAATAAATCACAGAACTTCTCCCCTCCATACATACACCATTTGCAAGTTTTTGAGATCTATTAAAGCATTGATTTGGAGGTTGACCACTTCCACTTACTAAATATTCCTCAACAAATATTTCTCTTTTTCAAAAGTGACAAATCCAATCTTTTCCACTTACTAAAGTTCCCCATCTTTCATTAATCTCTTGTATGTATTATTTCCAATTTATCTTTTTTAAGCTGAAAAGTACTGTCTTCTCCTTTAACTACCATGTGGTTATGCTTACTGTGAATCCAACACTAAAAAACATTTATTTCTTTTTGCAAAGGTCTTTAATTTCCCAAAAATACTATGATGGTATTTTTGGATTTGTATCTGTAGATAATGCTGCTCTCAAAGAAGAAAATAGATAAAGTTTACTAGTACTTTAAATAAGTGTAACTTATGCAAACTCATTATAGTTAAATAAAGAAAAATGAAGGAATTGTAAGGATGTAACCGACATCCCATATCAAGAATGCTTCATATGCAGAAAAACAATTTGTCTATCTCAAAATTCCTTCTTTCTCAGTAAAAATCTCTTTTGTACATTGTACACTGCCCATTATCAAAACATGCTGCAACACAGAAAGGATGGGGTGCTCCAAGCAGTGAGGGAACTTGGCAAGCGATTAAGGGAAAAAAAACTGGAGCCAAGTTGCCTTTATCTGACCAGGCATTTGTATTATGGCATGGCTACTTGGCTGCACAGTTAGGAAAACTATGGTGTCTAGCCTAATCTGGCCATATAACAGTTACAGTGGTCCTCTTTGGCTATAGTATATATGTATAATATGAGGAGTCAAGGACTGTTTATGGTTACAGAAAGAATGACACATAGAAAAACAAAGCTCTCTTCTCAAATAACTGTGCTAAGCATGTGTGACCACTATTAATACAAGTCCAGTTCAGGAAATCTGGAAAAGCTGGGTAAATCACACAGATGATGTTTCCCTTTTTACTTCTTAAACACCAAAACTATGATAAATATGATTTATTATCCTGCATATCTCTGTTGGCATTTAGCATGCTTATCCTGGATAGGATAAAAAATTGAGTCCTTTCATTTCCAAGGCATCTTTCACACAGCACTTGAAGCAGAAGAAAGAGCTATGAAACTTGAGCAGCAACAATGAGCATTGATTGACTAATGTTCTCTATTGGCTAACTGAGTTTTCATTGGCTCAAGGTATTCTACTGAACTCCAGGATGTTCAATGGCATTCACATGAGAAAAGAAGGGTCAAAGGCACAGTGGCAATAAAGCCCGTAATGGATACTTTGCATAAAGGCTGTATTATGGAACAGCAGGGCTGTATCCCCCAGTCGTGTCCACTTAAAGATGACATGTATATTTAAAGAATACATACATCTACTTAAAAATAACAATCAATAAAGTGCAGAAAGGATGGGAAATTTCTATGCAAAGATGACACTTCTATGTCAAAGATGACATTTCTATGTCATTTCTATGTCATTTCTATGTCATCTTTGCACAGAAATTTCCCATCCTTTCTGCACTTTATTGTTATTTTTAAGTAAATGCATGTCTTCTTTCAATAAATGTTCTAGAGGAGGCCTTTGGTCTCAGTTGGTGTATATATTATATGTTCCAACCAAGATGGTAGCCTCTTGGTAACTATAGAATAGAAATGAAACATTTAAAAATTGTAATTATTACTTCTAGAAAAGTAATCTGGAATTCTTTTTTAGATGAATTCATCTAAAAATGCCCATCTTTCACCAACTGTCCTATGATTGGCCCACCTTTTTTAAATTAATACCTGGAAGAGAGGCTGCTTAGATAAGCTAGTTCTTCCTATTTACTCTTACGTGTTATGAGATAATAAACTTCCTGTTCTAATTCCAATTAGATAATGATTTCCAACTTTTGTTTTAGCAAGCGCCCAATACCTGCTAGACACTTAATCCTCATTAATACATAACGTTCCCTTGCTAATGCCTAAACTAAGCAACTCTGGGGGTGGATGGGAACAGAGAGGTTGAAGGGCTATAAAATTTGCCCACTGAAAACAACCCTTTGTGAGTCACATCCACGGACTGCCTACCTCACCACAATCCAGACTCACTGCAGTGTTCTGAGGAGGGTGAATCTCTGACACTCTAAGTATTGGGACCATTTTAATAAATCTTTATTAATTGCAAGCATCCTGGCATCTTTCCTAGTGTCCACCTTTATTGATATCCAACCCGCAAAAGCAACCCTTAAAGTTTATAACAAAAATGTATAGGTAATACAATTACTTCAGAAATAAATTGTTGAGAGAGTTGTTGGTATTCTTCATTGAAGGGGTCACTCAGCTCACTGATGTATTTCTTTTCAGGAAGAAGAATACTGAACACAACCATTTGCTCATGAGCAGGTTTCATCAGTTTTATATAATCTCTTGTTACCTCATTACTGATCTGGCAAAAGAAACAAACAAGCAAAAGAACAATATGATTTAATGAATTGTAATAATAAACAACCTCCCCCAAACTACATTTAATACACCAAATTAATCAGTGTGCTAGTTTCCTTCATGCATTAAATATGTTACTGGAGTTCTCATGTGGTTACTAGATATTACTAACTTTTCTCCTAAATTATGTGTCTTCTCCCAAGCCCATTGTCTGCTCATATGGATGTCTGCAAGGGGAAAAAAGGCAATCACTGAAGGTTTATAACTGTGTAAGTATCTATTGACACCGAAACCATGTGTGATAATTTTTTGTTGAAATTTTATATATTCAGATTTTTCTCTAATTTATGGGTATCAAGAACAGGGAAGGGGGCAGTTGTGTAAGGACATTTTCATACCTATAATACTGTCTAATTTATTTCTAATGTAAATTGTAATTTCTAATATAAATTCTTTTTCCATGTTAATCAAATGTGGCTGGAGGTAAGATTCTATTTCCATTGCTTCCTGACTAGAAGCAATCAACACTTTATTTTTTAAAAGGCATTGTCTGATGATGGGCCCTGACTCATTCCTAGTAAAAGATTTTTTAGAATTAATGAAATAATGCAAAGGCATATGTAATACATTTTTCAGAAATAAAAGTGAAGAACATTTGGAATACAATACTAAGTATACAGAGGGCCATTTGGGGAATGCAACTGCTAACTGAGTGAGTGTGACATATGGCTTTCAGTTGCTGGTATGAGTTAGCAAAAGGAGAGAGAGAAGGGGGAGAAGAAGCTCAAATCTAGCCTGTACTGTCATGGGCTGATGAGCTGACCTGGTTGCTAGCCAAGGCTGTTGTGGGGCAAAGGAAGACAGCATTCCCATTTGCCCAGCCTTGTATATAGGTGTTGGGGACTAGAACCCTAGGGGGACACCCACCTACTAAGTTGTTGGGGGATATGTTGCCAGTCTAACACAAAACTGGACAGAGAAAGAAAGAGAGGAGAGAAACTAGTAGAGAAAACAAGAACTACAAAGAAATGTTGTAGAAGGAACTGACTGGAGAGAAAAGGTGGAGAGTAAAGTTGTGTGGATGTGTGGAGAAGTTGTGGGTTACGAGTAGAAGAAGGAGAAGAAAAGTCAATGGTGGTTTCCCTGGAGGAAGGGAAGAAAAGTCCCAGAGAGATGGAATTTCACCCAAGACCCAAGGCAGGAAAGAAGGAGACAACTGGTTACAGATGTAGTTGGAACCATGGAAGTAGGTGGTGATCAGAAAAGAGAACCATGTTTTGGTTTTATTAATGGGCTAACTCTATACCATTGTGTAGAAAGTTGGATTTTCAATTCCTTTCAAGAATTTTCCTGCTTATTATTAAATGCAGCAGAAATAAAATAAGATCATTTTAAACAAAGGGCTTGCATTCTCGATGAATTCTGAATAAAAAACTATTGAACTACTAGGCAGAGGTTTTCAATATTATTCTAATCTTTGTTAGCCTTTTGAAATAAAAAGAAATTAAGAGTATTTTTTCTACTTGGTTGAAGTTATCACTGCTCCAATACCTCCAATGTCTATCAGGCAACATCTATAAAAATTAAACCAATCTAATAAAGCACTCTAACATACTTCAGGATCTTCTGTCTTTTCAGTTCTGTCCAAATGACTATCAGTTGAGGCCACATCAGAAGGAGGAACACTGGCAACTGTATCTAAAGAAAATAATAAGTGTCACCATATTTTTATATCAACTATTTCATTAAACAAATAACAATCACAAGTCAATATGCCAGCTTGAAAATATTATCAAGTCAAAGCAAAATAAATCTGACTAAAGTTTTAGTCATACTTTACATAAAGCCATTGAAAAACTGGACTATAAGTTACTGCCCCAAAACAAGTATTGACTTGGCCTATCACAGCTGCAGCATTCCTCTGCATAGAAAATGTCATTCCCTTCTATAGCTAGGGCACCCCTGACCTACCTCCATGTACTCTATTCCCATGCAAAATTGTAATCACCCTGCTCTATCCTTTTCACTAATTCATAAATCAGGTAACAGACAAATTAAGGAGAACAGACCTCTCAAAGTGGTAGTATCCCCAACTGGAGAAGAAGCTGACATCCTGAAACTGAAAAATAAGAACAACAAAAGGAGTGTGTGTGTGTGTGTGTGTGTGTGTGAGAGAGAGAGAGAGAGAGAGAGAGAAAGGGAGAGAGATTAAATATTTTCTTTCAAAAATAATCTATTCCTTATTCCCATGGATCTTTCAGAAAACTGAGATAAGTGGATGAATAACTTTAATCCAATGTTATTTGTACGATGCTTTTACAATTGGTCATGTTTTTACTGTGATAATCTTACTATTAGTGGGAAAAGTAGATCATGTAGAGATCATTAAAGTCAACAAATTACCCATTATATTTTTATTACAATCAGAAGCAACTTTTTGTATTTTCTGTTTCAAAGCTGGCCTAGATGATGCCTGATATTTTCTAGATATGCTTAGCTTTTTCTTTATTCCAAGATTACATACATGGTGATTAAAACACATATCCACTCATCCCCCAAGGCTTCTTAATATAACATTTCCAAGATGACTTGCAGCATACTTTATAGATAAAAATAAATGATTTTTCAATAATAATGCTAATAATGCCCTTATGAGCTAAAGGAATGTTTTAAACTTAAAGCAAAGAGCATAGCCTGTGTCTGATACTATTTAACATTTTGTTGTATTTGTCAAAATCCTGAGAAGAAATCTTACAGAAATTGAGATAACTAGATGTTATCTATTTATAAATAGATGCTTCATTTTGAAATCAATGATGCCACCTCAGAACACAAGCTGAACTATTGAACTGCCTCAGTTTTTCCCATAAGAGTTAAGATATATTACAATTATAAACTTGAGAGACCTTTAACTTATTTACAAAATGAATATTTTTATGAAGCCTAAGACAAAACATAGAGACTTGAATATTCCTGATAACATCCATAAGCAAATATATGTAGAAAGATGTCCTTTTGTTTTATTTTATTTGACCTTTTATCAGAATCTTTTATCTACAAATTAACAAAAAAACTGGGGAATGGAAGATATGATGTGCAGTTACAGCTGTGAAAGCCAATGGTTCAGTGGGGAAAAAAAGATTCAGGAGACTAAGGTTACATAATTCAATTAAGATTTAAGTCCAAGCAAACCAATCAGAATAAAATAAAGCCCTAATATTCAGCATTACTGAAAGACCAAGTGTGACAAGCAGTAGATACAAGATAAGCCTGGGTTTGGAATATGCTCTTTGACTGAAGAGGCAGGAACTCAACTGACTGGAGGAAAAAGAACCTACACTGAAAACTTGCCATATTACATTTACGCTTGCATACTGACTTTGTTTTTCTTGAACTCCCTAATTACTATCCCAGTTCACTTTGTTCAAGAAAAACAAAGCCAGTTTTTCAAATGAATGTGAAATGAACTGAATAGATCTTTATCAAAGGCATTTTTTTCCCCTGAAACAAATACAAATATATTATCCTTACATGACATTCTAAGATGCTGTTCTAAGCTTTAGGAATTACAGTGGTTGAGTTGGCATTATTTTTATGTATTTATTTTATTTATATTTCAAATTTAGATATTGCCCATCTCACAAAAAAGTTACTCTGGGCGATTCACAATAAAACAACAATAAATATTAATTAAAATACAATAAAAACAATATAAAAATACAGTAAAAATGGAATAAAACTAAACACACATGCAAATAATAATATCTTCCAGGATGTTGATTATCAGTAAGATGTATCAGGAGTATCTTCAAGGTGCTAGCCAGCTCCAGGGTTGGTTGCCCCTTTTTTCGCCCCATGCCAGTTGGTAGAGCCAGGTCTTGACTGCTTTCCGGAAGAACAAGAGTGTTGGGGCCTGCCTCACCTCTGGGGGAACAGTATTCCATAGGGCATGGGCCAAAGCAGAGAAGGCTCTCTTTCGGGACCCCACCAGTCAACATTCTTTCATCAATGAGGTCTCCAGCATACCCTCTCTGCCTGACTGGGTGGGATGGGTGGATACAATGGGGGTAAGACGGTCCCTCAGGTAACCCGGTCCCATCCCATGTAGGGCTTTAAAGGTGATAACCAACATCTTGAATTGGACCCGGAAGCAAACTGGGACCCAATGCAGCTCATGCAGCAAAGGTATAACATGTGCCATCTCTGGGGCACCTAAAATTGCCTGTGCAGCTGCATTTTGAACCAGCTGAAGCTTCTGGATACTTTTCAAGGGTAGCCCCATGTAGAGCGCATTGCAATAGTCTATGCAGGAGATGACCATGGCATGAATGACTGACTGGAGGGACTCCTGATCCAGAAAAGGGCATAACTGGTGCACAACACATAGTTAGTTGAGCAAAGGCCCTCCTGGCCACAACTGCCACCTGCTCTTTGAGCAGGAGTCTTGAGTCCAGGAGGACCCCCAGATTACGCACTGGTTCTGTCCGGGGTAGTGCAACCCCATCCAGAACCCAAAATGGTAAACTTCCGGATACAGAGGAGCCCCCAACTCACAGCTACTCCATCTTACCAGGGTTCAGCTGAAGCCTATTGTTCCCCATCCAGACCCCCAAAGCCTCCAGGCACTGCGAAAGGGTAGTCACAGCATCATTCAGATCACCTGGGATAGAGATGTATAACTGGATATCATCTGCAATATTGATGATACTTCATTCCATGGTGGCAGACGATCTCGCCCAGTGGTTTCATGTACTGTAGATGTTAAAAAGGAGCAGGGAAAGTACCGAACCACGCAGACTCCACAAAGGAGGGGCCTCTTGCTCCCTGTCAACACTGATTGGGACCGGCCTTGGAGGAAGGAGGTGAACCAGTGCAAAACTATGCCACCCACCCCCAACTCCCCAAGCCAACCCAAAAGGATACCATGGTCAATGGTATTGAAAGCTGTTGAGAGGTCAAGAACAGCAAGGATGGATGCACTACCCCCATCCCGCTCCCGCCAGAGATCATCCAAGAGTGCAACCAGTGCTGTTTCAGTCCCAAATCTGGGCCTGAAACCCGACTGAAAAGAGTCCAGATAATCCATTTCATCTGGGTTCTCTGGAGCTGCAGCACTACCACCTTCTCAACCACCTTCCCTAAAAAGGGAAGGTAGGAGACTGGACAAAAATGGTCCAGTACGGTGGGATCCAGTGATGGTTTCTTGAGGAGGGGGTGTACCACTGCCTCTTTAAAGGCCACTGGAAACACTCCCTCTCTCAAGGATGAATTCACCATTGCCTCGACCCACCCACATGTCACCTCCCGAGCTGCCTTAACCAGCCAGGAAGGGCATGGATCTAATTGACAGGTGGTGGCATTTACAGCCCAGAGGACCCTGTCCACTTCCTCAGGTCCAACAGGATCAAACTGTTCCCAGATAACAGGGTAAGTACATACCCCAGGCATCTCCACAGGCCATGCCACATGCTTGGCATCCAACTGGGAACATATCTGAGCAATTTTATCCACCAGATGCCCAGAAAACTCCTCTGCACGGCCCTGTATATGGGTCACTGGGCCCATCTTTCCCAGAAGAGATTGAGTGATCTTAAACAGGGCCGCTGGGCAGCATTCTGTGGATGCAATAGGAGTGGAGAATTGTTAGCATTTCGCCACTCTTACCGCCACAAGGTAGGCCTTAATAGTGGCTCTAGCCTGTGTTCGGTCGGATTCCATCCTTATTTTCCTCCAGCGGCGCTCTAGATACCTCTTAATCCTTTTCAGAACCCTCAACTCCTCCGTAAACCATGGGGAGTATCGGGCTCAGTTGGTCAAGAGAGGTTGCATGGGCGTGATCTTGTCCAAGGCCTCAGCCACCTTCCTATTCCAGGTGGCAGCCAGGGCCTCCGCTGGACCCTGCAGCAGATCCTCAGGTATATTCCCCAGCTCCCTCCGGAATCCCATCAGTTGTGTCCATCAGTTGCCGGGGGTGGACCAATCGAGTGGGTCCTGCCTCCCTGCAGAGTGGGGTGGCATAGGAGAATCTCAAGGCCACCAGGGCATGTTCAGACCATGACAGGGGGAACAGATGTAATTCTCCCTTCAGATCACATTGCCACTGTTCAGACAAGAAAATCATGTCTGGTGTGAGACCACTGTCCCAAGTTCGGTCGTGAATAATCTGGGACAGGCCCGTGGCTGCCATGGTAGCCATGAACTCCTGGCCTGCCTCCCAGGCATGTCCCAGAGATGGCAGATTAAAGTCCCGCAGAACCTTAAGTCTGGGGAACTCCACCGCCAGCCCCAAGACTGCCTCCAGCAGCTCAGGCAGGGAGGTTGCTACGCAGCAGGGAGGCTGGTACAGAAGCAACAATCCCAACTGTTCTTGCGATCCCAGCTTCAGGAACAGGGTCTCACAACTGGCCACTTGTGGAGCAGCACCCCTGAAGGCCAATAGAGAGTCTCAGTAATACATGCCAGGTCGGCCCGCTCCCGATCAAATGACATATAAGGGGGGGGACCTTGTTGTTAACTAACCTGGCATTAAGAAGCAGCAGCCAGAAGCCAGGGCCACCATGGATCTGTTCTCTGGAGCCTGGGTCTGAGTCCAGAGGGCTGGAACAAGCCACCAGTAGCAAACACCAGGAACACCTTCCCTGAAAGCGGCCCACCCTCTGACTCCCATCATAACATCCCTCCCTAACTTCCCCAGAGCCTCCATTTCCCCCCAATCTCCAACCTCCGGTTTCCCTGATTAGGGGGCCCTCCATCCAGCCATACCCCAACACACGCCTCAATCAATCAGAGAGTGGTGGTGGGCTCCTCGGCACTTCAGCTACTGCTCTCAGTGCCATCGGAGCCCTAACCCTCACCCCCTTCATACACTATCACCCACTGTGCCCCCTTCACTGGCCTCTCTCACTAGCCAGCAAGGAGTACCCAATCTACTTTCCCTCCCTCCCAACTCTCACTCATGGGGGGCAAGTATCCTCACAACACTCACACCCACATTCACATTATTGATTCACCCTTGGGCTCCCCTCCCTGTCTCTCACACTAGGGAGGGGCACCCCAACTCTCACACATAGGAGGGACCCCTGCCCACCTCTGCTCCAAGTTTATTTTGGCCAAGAACTCTTATTATGTATAGAATCTACAGCTCTGCTCTTTATGATGTCACAAGACATGTTTTGGCCTGTGCCCAAAAGTCCACTTGACATAGCAACTGCACATTTCTTCATTTTTCATTGCATGGATACAGGTAGTACAAAACAACTTTGGTTCAGTGTAAATAAACTTATGTCCCCATATATCTGAATAAGAAAAAAGCATAGAAATGGGAAGTGGCTACATTAAAGTTATTTTTTTCTTCTGACTTTTTAAATTCTCTAGCTGCTCTTTGAAAAAGAACAGCTTTTACTGTCATGTTTAATAAAAAGCAGTACAGTATGCTGACATCTAAATAAAGTCTGAGCTCCCTAATTACTATTCCAGTTCACTGTTTTTCAGAATGTCTCAACTTGGAAAGAACCCCTGACATTCTTCTACTTCTCTGGGAATGTAACACTCATTCAATTTCAGTACTTGGGGATACATATTTCAGTGTTTCAAAACAAACTTTATATTATAAAAATGTCTTCTGAAATTACCTGACATTGTTTGTGGCATATGAACTGTGATCATTTTCAACAAGTCTTTGAATTGTTCTTGTACTTATGAGGCAGGCCACAGATTGCTCAAATCTTTATGATCAAGATTGAAAAACTCCAGAATTGTTAAGTCAAATGATGCCAAAAATATGGATTTTGAATAATGAAATAATAAATGCTAGGGTCAAACAGGAATGATTTTGCAAATATTTGTACCTTGAAATGTGAAATTTGTCAACATATTTAAACTTCAGTTTGGTTAGAAATGTTATTTTGCACGTAACTTATATTATAGCCTGCCCTTTCCCAAAACTGTGAGGTGGACAACATTTTTTCCATTGATTTAAGTTTAGCCCAGCTCTGACCACTAATAAAAATTCAAAGTACATTTTACAAATCTTTCCTCTCTCCCCTTTCCCCCAAAAGTCCTGTACACATGCCCAGGCTAAAACAGAAGGCTCTCAGTGCTACCAATCAAGACACTGAAAACTATATTTTTCATTCCTGAATGGATTTTACTGTACAGGAAGAGAGATAGAAGAAATTATAAAAACACATGGAAGAATTACTATAGAAAACAGCAGCCTAATAAATCAATGATTAGATTTTTTATGGATGGTCAAACATCAAAGGTGTCCCTTTCAAAGTTATGGGTTCCCTATGAATGTAAGAAGTCTAATTTTCTTGATTTTCAATTATATCATTGGGTACCAATAGCAGAGAATACGTGTAGCTCAGGGTTGAACTGTGGAGTCCTTTGGGTTCTCTGAGCTTGGCTGAAGATGTTACCTAGCTGGGTAACAAAACGTTTGCAAGAAAACAACCAAGCTCAGAGAACCCCAAGGACTCCATCATTGGGTACATTTGATAACCTCTATAATAAAATGAAAATGATTATGATTATGTACTATTATGGTCCAATTGGAGAGCTATTATTTGATACCTTTGAAAACTTGGCAAGTGCTTTGTTCTAAATATACTAGGTTGGTGTTATAAATATGACCTAAAAATGGGTTATCCTTAATCAGCTAATTATTAATGATACTAGAAAGATTACAAAAAGTATGTAACTTGCTAAAAAGAACTGGATGGCATTCAGCTAACATATTTGTTATGCCTTTTGTTTGGCTTTTGGAGAATTTGTTAAAAAATGGTTAAAGATGTAATAAATGCCCAAAATTTATATCTCAGTGACTTGGAAAAGATGGAATTATGGTTATTGGTGTTTGCTGAAAGTTTGTTTTTCCTAGACTATGAAAATCACCTAACCATGACATCAAGCCTAGGATAGCTAAATCAATGTTTATAGCTGCAAACTGCAGCTTAACTATGTTTCTTATGGCTCCCAAAAAACATATCCATTCTGAATTTTTTATAAAAGCTAAATGCATAACCAATAGCCAAGGCTTTTTCCAAACCTCAAGCAAGATAAAAATGCTTTGAGCTTTGCATGTTGGACCAACTCTGCCTGTTGACGATTCTGGAAGTGCTTTTCAGTGCTTACAAAATGTATTTTTAAGAGCCTGGAATTCTAACTGAACCCAGATAATAGGAAGTAAGTAAGTTGTGAAGCTTTAAAGAAGTTTGACTTACCCACAGGACAAATCACTACAGGAACTGACAAGAAATCAAAACAGCACAATAAAGATAAATCATGGAAACAACGTTTCTTACTTCTTACAACATATTGTAAAATATAGAACAATGTAGATACTCACCCACCCATTGCTTCTTTAGTGTAGGACAATTTCTAGAAAAATAGAAAATCACATTTTAAATATATAACTGCATTTTGCAAATTTAGGTGCTATATTTGATATCCTTGATTCTGCCATACCCATTCATTCTTATTTATTCATAAAAACATACAAAAGAAAGCCTCCAGTACTGAAGTTCATAGAAATAGAAACGTCAATTCCCATAGATGCTTAAGTTTAATAGCCACATTACTGGGGAGGAGGGCTATGCAAGACTTCAGATTAAAGGTCCAGCTCTAACACTTAAAAAGGGTGTGGAGCTTCAGTTGCACAGTCATAGCACCAGCCTGACTTTTCCTTGAACCCCCCACTGCAGATGTCCCTGCACCAGGATCCAAAGCTGAATTTCATTCCCATAACAAACAACTAACATTTGTTCAAAAAATTTAGAGGATTTTAGAGAGATGTTTATATTCTAGATATGCAGGGCACATCTAGATTACCATATTCTATAATGTGTTTATCTTGAAGTGAATTGCTTTCATTTTATATTTTTCCTATGTTGATAGTTGCCTTAGCTGCTTGGACCAAAGGTGAAATATAAATTAAATAAATATATGAAGTATGTTTCTTCACAAATAATGTGTTAATATGCAGTGTGCTGATTCAGATTAATTGGTATGTTTAATTAAAGGAAATTCCATAGATGTTATTAGTGTTAAGGCAGACAATCATTAGGCAGACCATCTTTCTTAATTCCAGGTATTGAAAAATAGGCACTGGACACTCTGAATAGGCATTATGGGTTCTAAGGCAAATTAGAGAAGGGTTGGGGATTTGAAATATTAAATTTAGTATTTTCTTTGGTTTCTTGGATAAGATTAAGTGTTCTTTATGTTTGCTTTTATTATGTGCCCCAAGCATTCAAAATGGAACAATCAAGCTAAATAAAGACATTAGGCATAAACATTGCCAATAAGAAATCATAAAGCAACACTCGCATGCATGCCATTTATACTATTGGGAAGATAGGATGCTAAACGTAGCACTAATATGATTAGATATATTAGCATGCATTGTTCTGGGAATTTTATAGACTATTTATAATGTTCTTATTATTTAATAGGCATACTTATGAATGGGTTCCCTGCCTAAAGGGAGAAATTCATTGGGAGAAATAAAATGACGTGTCAGTGAGCAGTTGAGTTGAGAGTACAACACTACCAATTAATACATTTGTGGAAAAGTGCCAATAATTATTTTCATTTTATTTTATTTCCTTACTGGTAAGGGTGGAGTTTATGGCTGATAAGTGAAAATTAATGGGGGGAAATTAACATATTTTCAGGGGAGGAAAAACAATAGTTTGAATTTTCAAGTACTGCAGTTGAGGTGGCGCCCAACAGGCATCTCATATAGCAAATTAGTATTAGCTTCTGAATGACTGCAGAAACGAAAAATCAACTAGAAACTTTCCTGGATAAGGAAAAAAACCTATACAAAATCTGCCAAAATATTAGTTAGTCACTGACCAGTATATCTCTCTTCCAGCCATGGAAAACCTTATATTACAAGCAGATTTAGGCAGTGGGATGTACGTGCAAGTTTAAGGGATAATATATTAACAGCATAAACATTGCAATGGGAATGGCTGATGTCTGAAACATTGTTGCATCTTTATCACATATTTTAAATAAAGAAATAAGTAAAATGCATAAAGTTAGAAGTGTTTCTGGACATTGCCCTTTGAAATGATTTGTTCATATGGTGGCTCTGGCTGGCCAATCAGTATGAATGTTATTCCAATACATTTCTGTGTTTTATACTTTTATAAAGTAACCACTGAATTCATATTCACCAAATATTAAATATCCACTTGTTTTGCAGCTGTCTGTGATCTATCTCCACTTCAGCCTACACTTTGTTGGATTAGAACATTGTTTCTCAAGCTTGGCAACTTTAAGAGGTGTGGAATTAAACTCCCAGAATTCCCCAGCCAGCCATATTGAAGTCCACACCTCTTAAAGTTGCCAAGATTAGAAGGAGTAAACTTTAAAATATGGGGGGGGGGGGACCCTCAATTAACCCAGGACACATCTCTCACTCTAAATCACTTAGGCAGCTGATCTGATCAAGACCAGCAGGCTTAAAATAACACTTACTAGAAGTGTTTGGGTTAGATGGTAAACATAAGTATGCTGTCACCTTGGATACAGTGGGATTAGACATTCACTCCTGGTGTCTGGTTTTAGGATTTGAGCAGATTATTTTTACAGAGACCACAAACAACCCAAAGAACCAGAAATACTGATATTCTATTCTGGACTTGGAAGCATTATTGCTGCATCGTAAGACTAAATGCAAATGATATATGTTACAGCAGGAAGTTATAATTCTCTTCAGCAGCCTGGTATGGTTCTGATATGTTGGAACCATTCCACATGAACAAATTTAGTTTACATAACTGGATTGTAGTTTATAACATTTGCAGTATGCCATATCTTTCTGTCTCTTTGAAATCTGTGGATGGATGAACTTAAAAAAAAACAAACTAGGCTTCATTCAATAGGTATGTGTTGATGAAATTGCTCCCATTATTTGCCTCACAACAGCACTGAATGAACACAGGTTTAGTTTTTTCTGATTTCATAAAATATAATCCCAATACTCATTTAGAAGCCTTTACGAAAGATTGTCTATATTTTTTTAAAAAGTCAAATGCTACTAGAAGCACATATTATACAATTATTATATGTGCCTTTAGCAAATACATTCACTAAGTTTCTCCAAACTTTTCATTTAAAAAACTACTTTAAAATTGTAACTATCACTGCAGCCTTAACAAAAGATTATCATAGATATTTCTATATAATTTTATGGAGCTGCTTAAAATAACTACTTCCCTAATTAGGCTTTTATATTTGTACAACTTTTGGAAAACTGTTACATATATACATAATATCCCTTTACAAATACAGTGGATTTCATTTGATATCATACAGTTTATAAGAGCAATTAATTTGTTGAGTTCAACCTTTTCTATACTTCCTTGCCACACAGGATCCTCAGAAAAAAATGACTCTAACATTAATGAACAAAGAAGAAAAAAATCAAAGGAAATATCAGGGCATGGAATCATTTCTGGAATTTGCAGAAAAGAACATTAAAACACAGCACTCCGTTCAACAACCTATAATTCATTTAGCCCCAATTGCCCATTGATTAAATCAAATATATTATGTCAGAACACAACAGCAGATTTATTATTGAAATGTATAGTACTAAAAAAGCTAATTAACATTAAATAATGCCAAGCCAGCTTTGATTATTTATTCTTTGTCAGTATTCAGCTAAATCAAGAATAATTCTAGCTGGCTTGACATCATTTAATTAGTTCTTTAAGGAGCTTATGGCTCTAAACTTGCAACTTAGGTGCCAGGCACAAGCTTCATAACACCTGAGTTAATTAAAAATAATGCAGCATGGTGAGCCCCTGTATTAGCATCTCTTTTTACCATTGATGAACCTGACTGCATTTTCAAGGATTGGGGTCTAGGAGGCATCTTTAATGTAAATTTAGAGACTGGCTGGAACAGGAATGATTACTTCAGGGAAGGTCACTCTACAACTGACCAGGGACTCATATTTCAACATCTTATTAAGAAATATACTTCCCAGAGTACCACTATGTGCAGTCTTTATTGATCTTAAGGCAGCATTTCATTTCATCTCTTGGACCAAACTATAGTACAAGTTGTACAATACCACCATTGATCACGGACTGCTATTTCATATTTCTGCAGTACATGAAAAAACATCAGTCAGAGTAAGATGTCTCCAAGAAACCTGATAGCACCCATTCCAACTCCTAAGGATATACAACAAGTCTGTATATTAGCACATCTTTTATTCAATTTCTATATAAATGGTATGGTAGACAAGCTTTTTTCAGTTTCATGCAAAACTTATGTACAGGGTCAGGAAGCTACATTATGGGCACAACATGGCAAACAGACTGTCTGCAGTTTGGCAAAGGAGTGAGACAAGGGTGTGTACTTTTCCATTTTTTGTTCAATCTATATGCTGAATATATTTATATTAAAGAAAGCTGGATTGGAAGAAGATGAGTATGGTTTTAAAATTGGAGGAAGTAACATCAGTAACTTGCCCTATGCTGATGACATTTCTCTGATAGCCAAAAATGCAAAGGATCTGCAAGCTCTAGTAAAAGTCAAGGAGCACAGGGAAAAAAATGGGATTTAAGTATAAAGAAGAGCAAAATAATGACAACAGGCACAACAATCAGCCTTAGAATGAAGATATTGAAGTGGTGGATAGCTTCTGCCTTTTAGGCTCACCATCAATAGTAAAGGAGCAAGCAGCCAAGAGATACACCAAGACTAGTATTTGGTACAGTAGCCATTTAAAGATATTCAGATATCTTTAAAGATATTTAAAGCCTAAATATTTAAAGATATTCAGGTTCTGTGATGTGTCTATACCTGCAAAGATAGAATAGTTCAAGCAAAGGTATTCCCTGTGACATTCTATGAAAGTGAAATTTGAACTTTGAAGAAGCTGGATAGAAATTGACATTTTAAACTTTGGTGTTGGAGTAAACTCCTGAGAATACCATGGATAGCCAAGAAAACAAATGGATCATTGAACAAATCAACCCAGAGTTCTGACCAGAGACACAAATGACTAGATCAAATTATCCTACTTCAGACACATTATGCAAAGATCTAGCTCTCTGGAGAAGGTTCTAATGCTGGAAAAGATCGAAGGAAAGAGAAGAAGAGGCTGACCAACAGCAAAGTGGATGGGCTTAGTTACAATGGCAATGGGTGCAGCATTGGAAGACCTGAAGGATCAGGGTAGGGACAGATTGTCATGGAGAAAAACCTACCTGTGTGGCTGCTAAGGGTAGACACTGACACTTCAATCAATCACACAATCAAGCAATCAGACCAGTTTATAAACTCGATTTTCCATCAACTAAACTGGCAGAGAGACATACTGCTCTACTGCTGTATGCAGATGATGCAGTAATCTTCTCAAGAACCTTACTGGACTTAAGACAGTCTTGAATGCCTTTGTACAGCATTCTAAAGACAACCAATTGGAAATTAATCACTCCAAAATCAAAATTATGACATTTGCTAATAAGCCCAAAAGTCTATCCTGGTCTCTTAACAGCAATGTTATTGAACAGGTACTATGCTTTAAATACCTGGGGATGGTCCTCCAGCTAATGGAAACAAAAAGGTTCATTCTGTTAAGAAAATGTTCATAAGAGTGCAGCAGCTCTTCTGCTATTTCAGGGGAGGCCTATATATGCCTGCAATATATTAAGCTTTTTGGAACCAAGCCTCTAGCACAATTACTATATAGAAACTTACACTCTAATTACTCATCTTCTGAAGAACATAACAGGATTTACTAATTGAAAAATGTGCAATTCCTGCTTTCTAACATTAATCCTGAGATTACACGTAATTTAGCTAGGTCCTATGCAGCTGCATATAAAATAAGACATATGGTAAATATACAGCTGAATCCAACTGAACATGGTTAGCCAGATATGGTTTATTCTCATTTAAGATTGTTTTTTTTCCCCTATTGTTCTTTTAAATGGAATGTGTGCTTTGTTTCATACTTACCTTGCTAGTCATTATATTATAATCTTGCTGGGTTTGCCAGAATGTTATTCATAAACTACAATCCTGACATTCTTTTTAGTTGATTTTACTGCTTTATTTAGTGGCACTTACCTTAATTTTTTAGTTTCATTATAACTTTATTCTATATTATTCTGATTCTTTTTTTTTTTATCTGCACTCAATCGTGACCGATTCTGCGGCAACTGCCTGGATGAGTCCCTGCAGTTTTCAAGGCAAGGTGTTTCGGAAGTGGTTTGCCATTGCCTCCCGGAAGTGGTTCGCCATTGCCTCCTTCCTAGAGCAGAGCCCAGCTGGCGACCGCAGGGGGCAGGGTTTCTGTTGCTTCGTGCCTTTTTTGGGAGTACGCAGCTTCCGCGTTTCCGGCAACTGGTCCCGTCTCCCGTGCAAGGCACCGCCAGCATTTTTCCTCCCACCGGGGTGAGAGTACCCATTTATCTACTCATGGAAGTTTTTGAGCTGCTGGGTTGGCAGAAGCTGGGGAGGAGACAGGAGCTTACTCTGCCGCGCGGAGCTGGGCTCGAACCGCTGAAGTGTCGCCCATTTCTGGCTGGCAACTTTCAGCGTCATTAAGCCACTGTGCCACCACATCCCACTTCTGATTCATTAGTCTTACCTTTTTCTATTCCTAACATTCTTTGTATGTACCCTTTTTATTTATTTTAATCCTACCTGTCTAGCCTATGTATTTATACCAACAGAAGAGAATATATGTAGCTCATGGCTGAGCTGTGGAGTCCTTGGTGATCTCTGAGCTTGGTTGTTTGCAGATGTTTCATTATCCAACTAGGTAACATCAGTGCAGGTAAGTGTGGGGTTTGCCCCTATTTATATATGGTAGGGCTATTGTATTTAAACAGAGAGCAAACTGCACACTCACTCACACTATATTACCTAGTTGGGTAATGAAACATCTGCAAACAAACAAACAAGCTCAGAGAGCACCAAGGACTCCTTAGGTATTTATAGTTATGTTTGCCTCATGATCTGCTTTGTGCTGATTAATAACTGTAATAAAGATTGATGATGATTTAGCTGCATTCTTGTGATCAAAGCTGAAATATATCTACAACTTTCTTTCTTTCATGATTTATTTTTCATCACTTGTTACTTGGTATTTGCAAAGCGACATCCAGTGTAATTTTAGGCAAATTAAATAAATACTAAAAAATTTAAAAATAAAAACAATAAATTTTAAGAAATATTTCACATTAGATGGCAGGTGCTAATTCTCCAAGGCCTGAAAACTCTGAAATTACTTTTATCGTGTCCGGTATGTTAAGGGAGAAGATGCAGGTAATTGGTTTAATAGACTAATGAATAAAAAATAGAATGAAATAACAGAATAATTGAAACAGCAGTTTCAAAAAAGTTCAGTCCTTTGTTCTTGAACTGATATTTGGGCACTGTAAATATATCAGTTTGGAAATGATGAATTTGGTATTTATAAAACAAACATGGCTATTAGAGCTCAATATAAACTTAAAACTAGAAATTAGAACTGTCAGCTTGTTCCTACTTCACTTGAAGTAAAATCTCATTGAACTCAATAGTATTTATTCCAAGCAGATATGAATAAGGATGCAAAAAACAAAATAAGCAAACACCAAAAAGTCTTCCACCATATAGCAATATTCTTATGTTCACTACCACTGAAGCTACGTCCAGCTGATATTCTCTTAAGCCCCATGTCTCTTACCTTTGCTATGAGGCTTTGATACTCTTCAGACTGACTGAAGTTGGTGCCCATTTCAAATATATTCATAGTTCCTGCCTCACATTCATTTAGCCACTTTTGGTATTCTTCATGTCCTGGGAGTCTATCCCAGAAAGTTTTGAAGGCTTCCCATATTGCTTCCTGGCAGACTTAAAAAAGAAAAAAAAAAGTCCATTACTATAAAACTACTACTATTACCACTACATGACAACTATCCTGCTGGATTGGGACAGAGAGAGAGAGAGAGAGAGAGAGAGAGAAACATATACTCGTTACTAAATACTGTTGTTGCTACCGCGCAAGAACAACCCTGCTGGATTAGAATTTAAAGAGAGAGAGTACATTCAACTGAATGTTAAAAGGTACAAAATTTCTGGACATCCACTAGAGGCCATGAAACAGCTACTGCTGTTCACATGGTAAGGGGCTGTCTGGTCTGCAAAATTCTGGATGATCACCATGTGGCAGCAAAGAAAATAGCCCTACATAAGGATGAAAAAAGGCACAACTCTTTGTGAGTATAGTGTCTGAGAGTATAATCAGGAAGACTGCAGAGACAAATTGGTATGTTAATATTACATGAAAAGCCATCAGGATTAAAAGTTAAGGAAAGAAACAGTGACAGAAGAATGGCCCCTGAAGCAGCTATAATTTTCTAAAGAAAAGATGAAAAGAGTAGGAAGAAAATAGAAATGTGGAAAGAAAAAAAATCACCAATTATTTTCAATTATTCTATTTGACAATTGTTAATCTAAATGTGACTTAAATTGCACTAAGTTTATCGTGTATATTTATAGTTCATTGTTCTGTAGTTTCTTCATGCATGTGTCACAATGTAGGATTACACGGCCAATAGAAATGTCCTATCATTGTGAACCAACATCAGCAAAAATGAAGAATGTATTTCATGATTTCTTGAGAGAAAGAGCTTTACATTTAAGCTGAAGAAAATAAAATTTCAACATTTGTGCATATGGGCAACAATCTTGTTCAGAGGAGTCACACAGAAATGATGCCAGGCTTGAGGCTTTCTTCAACTAAAGTTGGGTGCAGAGATAGATCCTATGAGAACATTATTTTCTTCAGTCAGCCAGCGAACATGGCTCACTGTTTGTGGTTTTTGTCAGATTTTCTCAGAAATTAATTTTAAAAATCATCCAAGGCTTCATGGTATAGACCTTTTAAACAATCCACTTTAAAAAAAAAACTCATTTTTTTTTGTATAATTACAGACACCAGGTTTTTCTCCCTTTCCAAAAGATAGAATACCTTTAAAATAAATATATTAAATAAGTTTAAAACATAGAAAACTACATTACAGTCTACTCCAAGTAGGCAATCTTTTTTCATAACAAATTGCTTGAGCTCATGTAACAAATGTATCTAAATAGAGTGAACAGTAAGATAAATCCATGCTTTATTTTATACCTTAAAAGCATCCACTACTGCAAACATATTTCTGTTATTTGCAAATAACTTTAGGCTATTACAGAATTCTAATATGAGACAGATTTCCAGAAGTGAACACACACATTCCAGGATACAGTGCTCATGGTTGCTTTCTATGAAAATGTTTTGCATCAGAGAGATAGGTCATCTGGCAGGAAGTCTACAAAATTTCAGAAGTACTGGTCAGGGGTAATAAAATTATGTTAAATTAAAAGTATTTTATAGGCTTTTGTTTGTTTTCTGTTTCATCAGTCTCAAACTTACAAAAATGTGGAACAGAACAGCAATGGATAATGAATATGGAACAAGAATAACAGAGGCAGAAGGAGTCAAGGACTTATGACGTTTGAAGGAAACATCCAATGTTATGACCCCAAAAGATCACAGACTCCACCAATATTTTTTTCTTTCCCTATTCCTGGGAGAGTAGCAAACAGGTCTATGATTTGCAGGGTCCTGTGGTACATTTCTTCAGCTTTCATCACACAAATCACTATCACTGTTTATTGTACTTAGTTGCTAGAGCAATCAATTTACCCTTTCGCCACCACCTCATTTTTAATTTTTTTTTTTTTGTAGAACCGTAGGGAAAAATAGATTGTTCCCTGGCCCTATGCTCCTCAAAAATATGAATTGCTAACAACATTTTGTCAGTGTCCAGATCCATATTTGGACTATTTTAGAATTATATTTTTAAATATGTCTAAATCATCCTGATTTCTAGATTCAGTTGATTCTGACTCAACCTGGTTGTATTAAGCAATGGCTTAGGGTGGAATAATGTATGTGCCCAACCATTAACCAGCACCAGTAGGTGCTGAGAGCAGAGGGTAAGCCCATGAAGCTCTGTCAGATGAATTTTCAGGCCTTTTTGTCACCCTTTAAAGTTTAGTGCCTTAGGAGTGAACAGAAGAAAAGGTGCAAAGCACCCAAATGCCACCTGTGCCAAGCAACATTATGAAATGATATATTTTAGGCAGCATTTGAATTGTAGTAAGATACATGATTATGAAGCACAAATTGGTTATGAAGGCTATACCAAGACATTTCCATATGTTCTCCTGGTAGTTGGAGAATGGTGGAATATGAGTTCTACTTCAGGCTACAAAATGTTTGGAGAATTACTTCAGTGGAAGCCAAGAGACTTTTGGCAAACATAGCTTGTGTAACATCATGTTGCAATGTTTGGGGTGAGAAGGAAAATTGTTTTTTTCCTAAGGCATCCTATACAGTTTTTAAATATTAATTCAGTAATTAAAATTGTGCTTTTACGTTGTGCATACCATGTAATTCAGTTTAATTTAATTATTACCTAATGAAAAAGTCAGAATCGTTTTAGGGTTTTGCTGGAACATTTATTATTTCACCCATGGGAGATAACACTGTGGGTCTTTTTGTTGCTTTCATATTTTCAGAGTGGGGAAGAACAGTCTTTGTCCCAGATGATACATCTAATGAGAACATAAGCATGTAACTTAAAATCTCCATTCTGATGTTGAAGTTGAACTACAAACCTTATAGCTGAAACAGCTGGCCTAATTTTTTTGCTTCTTCTCCATTTTGTCCAAATAACTCCTTTTTGTTTTGCTTTAGGAAAAGAATCCAACTGATTTTGGACCTAACTATATAGGAGCTTGATCAATTTTGTATCAGATCTCACTAGAATTAGCAATAATGTCAGTCACAAATAATGTTCTCCTTTCACCTGAGCTGAAATGTTTCCTGACTCTGTTTACTGTGAACACTGGCTATTTTCTTATCCTGAAATAAAGAGGTGGTATGACAGTAAATTTTGGAAAACGTAAAGAAAAAAACTTGATTGTGTGGAATTTTTCCTCAAGAAAAGTTTGTAAAATCAAATCTTATTTAATACAGATCCTAGTATGTAATATGATTTGTTTAAATTATATGGGGACAATGAAGCCCATTTACTGTGATATTTCATTTAGATATACCCATAATGGCTGGGTCGGCACAACTTGCTGAACCCTAAACCTGGTTCACATAACATGCTATGCTCAAATAAGTAAACTATAACATGTTTTGGTTTAATGCGATGGCCTAGACCACATAACATGCTAAGACAATGTTTTGGTTCCCACAACATCAAGACCACAAATTACCTAAAAGAATTTTAATCTGGTAGCTTCTGTAAACCCAGCCACTGGAAATAGAAGAAAGAAATAATGTCAAAGTTAAGGGCACCGGAAGTCCTAAATCATCCTCTTATTTTATAGTAATTTTTATTTTTCTTCTTTAATTTCTATCATGGCTCATTTTAAATTGTTAGTTTCCAGAATAAGCTTCTGAAGTAAACTTATTTTTAAATTTCCAGAACATCATGAATACTGACTATTATATTAATAGTGTCCCCTGCTGCTCGATATGGGAAATTTCATTAGAAATTATTTATCTTTTGTATAATTCTCTAGGAAACAAATCTATGTAAATATGTTTTTAAACAAGTTGGTTGCTTTCAAAACAAGAAATCTATATAAACAGATAAAATAAAATGATAGAGTCTTGTAGTTATAACAATTAAACCTTGTAACAATTAAATCCTTGTAAGTTGTCCATAGTGGCTGCCCTAGAAATTTAAATTATAAATAATTCATTTTTCAAAACAGTGGCCCAAGTCTACATATCATAATAATTAGTCTATATTTATTTATTTTATTAATTAGATTTTGATACCTCCTGACTCTTCCTAACTACATGTCATAATAATAATTTGAATTCTTATTTATCAGGTTGTGCAAAATCAATCCCCTACCAGTTATTTTTGTTTGCTCCTCTATCTATAATTTATTTACTGCAGCCACCCCAAATCAATCTGATGTATTGAACAACAACTCCTAGAATTCCCAGTCAATATTTCATTTCCAATCAGACACCATGCCAGCACTGTCTGTAGAACAATATCAGGTTAGGAAAACCTGGTTTATCTTACAACTCCTAACAAACCAAGATTCTGACTTGTTAAAATAATAATAAACCAGTGATTTTAAGTTAGTATGAGGATAAAGAACTCATCTAAGGAAGCATTCCAAGATTTGTATAACTTAGTTCTGTTAGAGGATTAGTTCAGAGGAAATGATACAACACAAGGATGCTTCCCGTATTCTAGTCTTTTCTAATTTAGTGCCCTTCAGTTTCTCTGGATGCAACTCTCATAATATCCAATCAATGATATGAAGACCAACCTGGGACATACCATGTGGAGGAAGCTGGTCTATCCTTGAAATCAGAATTCCTAAGCAATCCAGTGTGTATCACTATGAATTTTTCAAATGCTAATAGCTTGTTGTCTTACTCTTCAGAATATTGGGTAATTTGAATATTTATTATTTATTTATTAGATTTATAGGGTTACCCATCTCATATAGATGACTCTGGGCAGCTGACAGCTAAAACAGGATAAAAACAGAATAAAAACACAATCAATAATTATAAACATAAATAACATAAAAATAGCAACTGAGAAACTCACAGTGCTCCACAATGGGCTCACCCATTACAACCTTCTGCAATCAATTATCTTCCAGGTTTATGTTTCACAACTTTCATAATTCCCAGCTTTTACAGCTTAGGTGATCAAACTGGGGAAGGTGATTTATTGGCTTGTATCGCTGACATTTGTCAATAATATTGACAAATTGAAGTATGGCTTCAGTCCCATGAGTGCATCATTTTGTACCTTATATCATTAATCTGTGCATTAGGGGGATCTGGTTTGAGAACAGTTTTCTTTGGGAATGGTATGTTTCATTTAAACTTTTAATTATACACTTAGTCTAACATACTGTAGAACTCTCATAAGGCTCTCTATACAATGGGTCTTCCCCAGAAGAGGCTTTAGACCTTCCAGGAAGTGCCAGTTAGCATTGCTATTATTGTCCAATGGCTTTTTATCTTTACAAACAGTAAGATGCTTTAGTCTATTATATGTCATTCTACAGAAAGGGATTTGCTGGGATCAGTGCATGACTAGTGCTTATGTACTTGGAGGTTGGAAGAGCTTGTTCAGTCATTTGGGTAAATGAGCAGTGCTCCAATTTAATCCAATTGTAATCCCATTTGTGCTTCTTAAACATTGAATCATGTATAGTATATTGACTCAGGCAAACTATCCGTTTAAAACTGAACCCCCAAACGTCCAGCAGTTGTTACTCAACTTAGACATGAGAAAATTAATGAGTTAATGCCTCAAAGAAGCCTCTATCACCAAGGACTTTATACCATTAGCAATATTATTACTAATTGTATACCTAAAGGAGCACTTTTAATCAATGTAAGTCAACCTTATTCTAGTTATCCATTCATTCTCCTGCAAGGCAGCCTAGGAGGAGAAAAAGAGAAATGTCATCCCAGCTCACACCTATTTTGACCATCTGGGCGGGAGAATCCTTGTCCTTCCTCACAGAAGCCATTGAGTCTGACAGCCCTTATCAGGAGATCAAACAACCATCTTCTGTAGGCCTTCCCGGGCAGAATAGACTAGCTAGCAAACTGCAGGGCCACATCAGATGGATAACAAACAGGGACAGGAGAAAAATGAAGTAAAATATTAATCTTGGTTTAATTATTATTTAATTATTATTAATTAAATTGCTTTGGTTTAATTATTAATTATTATTAATTAAATTGCTACTTGGAGTTAAAGGAAGAAATTAAGAGATAGCAACATAAGAAAGAAAGAGACAAGGGCATGTAAGAATACATACTGGAGACATGGCAGATGGCCCAAATGAAACAGAAGAGATGAAACATAAACTGGAGAAAGAAGAGGACATTGGGTGGCAGGATGTATTATTTACCAACAGGATGTAGGAGATTTATGTTTGTTTGTTTAGGGTTCTGTGCTGCTAATTCTTGTAAGATCAAAGGGGCTTACAGATTGTCTGATATGGTGTTAAAAATATTACCTAACTCCAATCAATATCTACAGCGGTATATCTACTGCTTCAATTCTTTGCAGGAGTGGGTCTTGTTCTGACTCCTGGTTTATTTTAAGACAGCTTTGTAATGTCATAAATATAGCATTCACAAATCCCTTTTATTAAGCTTGAAGTTCTTAAAGGTAGCATGACAGATATAACTCAGTGATCAGAAGTGTCAAGAAACTGAGAGGGAGGTAGTGAACTCTAACTATACATAGACTTAAGAACATTTTGTGAGAAAGGCCATACAAGTTCTTAAGAATCTAACCAATCTGTTTGGATCCTGAGACTGCAAGGAAAATACAGTCAAATTATTTAAATTATAGAGGCAAAACCTATAATGGAGACGTACAAAAATAGAGGAGGAGGAATGAAGAATTTTCTCCTTTACCTCAGGATCACAGGCATTCTTTTAAAAACTGTGCCCTAGACGTCTAGAGATACTGCACTTCCCATTGTAGGCAAGTGTAATGCCTCAGATTTGATTCCAAAAAAGGTGCTTTGATGCTATCTCTCTGCATTTCCTTACTGCAAGCTTGTCTTTTCCTGATACTGGTTGGCGGTGGATAGCCTCAAGATCTCCCGAAAATTTCTGTCTTTGTGGAATTGAATTTGAAGCACTACACAGCCTTATGCTATTCCATTTGTAATGACCACTTAGTCAAGTAAGTGGTGTGTGCATATGTTTTCTTTGGCTGAGCTGTCATATTTCTTCATACTTCACAACTTTTTGCAGGTCTGCCTGCACTGATAGGCCACATACCTTTTCCCAACAAAATTTATTTTGCCTTCTTCTATCTCCCACATGGCAGTGGCCACTCTTTGAGATAAAACAGATAACCTAAATACTAATCCTAATGCAGTAAGAGAAGACTTTGCCTTGCTGATATTTGGTTGAAAAGTCAAGTAGTATAATAGTTAAAATACTGGATTAAGATGGGAAAACCTAGGTTCAGGTATCCATACAGCTTTGAAGCTTTAAGCCAATCACCATCTTTTAATTAACATATCAGATGGGGCTGTAGGAGTACTATGCATATTGTCTTGAGCTACTGCAGGAAATTCAGGATTTAATGCAATAAACAAGTGAAGCAAAACAAAAATCTCAAATAGACAGCTGTCCTTGATTGGCCTATTATTTGCTATAACTGTTGCTTCTTCTGTTGCAATTGTCTTTCTCAGCCTATATCCTGCATTGCTACAACTTCCTAAGGAATAACAGGAAGACAAAACAACAAAATGGCATTATCCCAACATCAGGCCAACAGGGTTTTCTGAGGGTTTCTAACAAGTCATTCACAGAAATCTAGATGTTGAAGCCCTATCTCTCAAAGAATTGCTTTGTAACAGCAGTTGCCTTGGACTGCTCACTTACCTCTAAGTTTAAAATATTTAAGATGATTGGCAATAGCGTGTTCAACAGACTCTTCTGGGCATACTTTAAATCCAGTAGGGAAGAAAATGGATCTCTTCATTCGAAATAAGTGCCTGCTGAATTTCTGTGATTCCCTGAAGTCAAGAAGAGGCTTAGAATCCAGAAACTGAGGAGGACTTCTATTTGTTCGCCAGGCATCAGGTGAAAGATCCAAAGAAATGTCCTTAGCTTCTGTGTCTTCTGTTGGTAAATAGGTTTCATCATAAACAAATACCTTTAAGAAGCCACAGATATAATGCTACACTATTTTATAAGTTTCACTAAGAAATATAGTCTTTCAGATGTTTCTAGTCTACTTTTCTTATATCCATCTGGTAATATGAATGCTGAGAAGATCTGCAGCCTCAGCAGTGTAGGAGTTAAGATGTTGGACTAATGCTGAGGAGATCAAGATCCTAGACCACCATTAGTTACCATAACTCACTAGCTGACTTTGGGCCAGTCATTCTCTTTCAGTGCAACCCAACTCATAGGGTTGTTGATGTGAAGAAAAATAGGAGAAGCAAGTGCTATGTACACTGCCTTCAGTTTCTGAACAAAAAAGCAGGATATGAACCTAATAAAAGAACAGTATATCATAATAATTATAGTACCTTATTCACTAGACACTATACTTTGCTGTTATAATATTGCAAATAATAATAATTCTTAAATATAAACCTTTTGTTATTAAAAAACAACTGGGTAATTGTGGGGTTTTTTGCTGATTAAGGTAGATCATTGTCAACATTTCAAAGGAAAATAGAATGTTTATTATATAGATTCTGCCCAAAATAAGAAAATTTACTACTGAAGAATAAGAAGAGCTAGGATTTCTGCTTCCATAGATCTCAAGATAACTTCTACACCATTGTTAAAACATATTTCTGCCTAGGTGATAAGACTGATTTCTATATAGTCTGTCCAATCTTTTCTCACATTTGTATCTCTCATACATATTCTGTAGATCTCTTACAGAATTTTCATACCAGATCAAACGGCTTGCAGTGACTCACTTCTTAAACATTTTCTATTTGTAACATCCTAACTCTGACAAACAGCATAAAACATTCAAGCACTTTTCATGTATCTGATATGAATAGGCTAATCTGAATCCCTTGACAACTGCTATGTTTAAAAGATGGAAATGAGGCTAGCTCCTATTTTATATTTTTTTAATGTGGAAATTAATCAGATTTAGTTCGCATATTTTTCCATTTTTATAGTGTAAAAATTAACAAGGAGAAAAATGATAAACAGCTGAACAGTTCACTAAGTATATGAATGATAAAGTATAAGCAATGTTTAAAAATGTTATCTGAAATGAAGAATGGTTATAATCATTATAAGAAGAGTTACAGAATGATACACTTGGTTAAAAACTTGCCACAGGGTAGTTAAGCTCGAGGACAAGTACAAATATTAAGAGGGTAGTTCTTTTCTGAGAAAAGCTACTACTGAGTCTTCTCTGTCAATGCAAAACAGACATACACTCAGTATTTATTCTTATGGTATACATATTTCAGTAAAAGCAAGCCTTATGTAATGTTTATTCCTGTGTTAAAGATAGGTACATAGTAGCTACAACTAAATTAGTAGCTACAACTATTTCTCCTATCACTTTTAAAAATTGCAGATAATCATATTGAAATCCAGAACAGTGACTCTAACTCCATATAAATATAAGCTATTCCCTCTCATTCTAATTAAATCAATTTTCATTAAATATAAAAGCATGGAACCAGTGTTCAACCTAGTGAAATGGCCTATAAATGAATATTAAAATACACACACACACACACCCCACGTAATTATTAGGTATATTTTCTTACCTGCAAATGTTGGAAAATCCCTTTCAGCCAACACAAATATGCATATTCCTAAATATATTTTCCAAGGAAAGTCACACATATTTATTTATCTTTTATTCTGTTTTATATCTGAAGTCAAAGGGGAAAGAATTATGTCCCTTTTCCACCAGACCAACAAATCCTGAACGTGCTAAACATCCAATAAGATTCTCTTCCAGGAAAAGTGCTGGTGTCGCATATAATTCCTTCTGATCATTAAAAAAAAGAAAGAAATCAGTATAGTGTCTGCAACAAAAGCCCGGCAAAATATCTAAGATTATTTTCTTTAAAATAAATTATTTCATTTCTCATTTTGGGTGTTACAGAAGTACTAAAGGAGAAGCTTCTTCATATTAGTCAATGCAGTGCAGGCACAGATTTTTTTTTTTTTTTTAAATTAAGCTGGTCAGCTCAGCCAGCTTTACTGGAGCTTATGGTGTCCTTAACTGCAGTCCATACAAGGGCAGTACTATTCCCACTTAATAAAGCAATTTTCATCAACTTATTCGGGAAAAAAGTAGTATCCAAGCAATAACTTATGTTAACTTTATAGATAAATGTCTAAGAGATTTTCATCCTTGGGTAGTTTTGCTGCAATTTTACATGATAACAGCAACAACAACACATGCTTGATCTGATGCATCATTATGATTCTCCTAGCAAGGTTAAAGCAGGGAGATATTTAGGAAATAGACCAAGAAGAATGTTGTTGAATAAAGTTGCAGAAACAGTAGTCTCCATTTTTATTTTATTCTTTGTAAACAGGCTAGCATAATGGTACTGCTAGCCCATTTACAAAGAACATAAACAATAAAAAGAAACTGTTTATATGCACACAATGACATATACATGAAAATAATAACAATTTTGAAAGCAACATACCTGAAAGACCAGTTCACATTAATGTCATTCTTGACCTCAAAAGTTGATCTCAAAAAGTTAAGAAGAGCCAGACCTAGTTAGTATCTGGTTGTGAGTCGATGAGATAATCCCAACAATCCCCTTGTTGACTAGAACAGAGAACTGAAAAAATATTTTGAAAAAGAGTTAAATCACTTCTGTATTCTTGCAAAGAAAAATACAAGGATGTGTTCAAGTAGTACTTAGGAGTTGGTTCCAAGCTTTTCTTCTTTACTTACCCAAACAGGTGTTTTGCATAACTGGATTAAGGAATAAAGTATTGTAAATCATATAATCAACATGTGACTTACACTTGCCTGCTTATTATGTTTTAATCTGGTTTTGATTTTAATGGGGTTATTGTTTTATTGATGTCTGTATTTTGTTTATTGGCTTTTTAGTGTGGTTGTTTTAATTATGTGAGCTGCCCAGAATCATGAATGTGAGATGGGCAGCTCTGCAAATCAAATCCATAAATAAAACTGGCACAATAATAGTACTGACAAGTAGTAGTTACAGGCTAATTGGGCCTAAAGTTCTACTGGAAGCTTTACCCTGGGATTTGCTGCATCATACCACCCTCCAACAAGACCAGCTGCCTCACACCACCATCTGCCAAGAAGCCATCTCGACCTCTCCTGCCATGGCTCTTCTATAGACTTTTCCCCCAGGGCTTTTTGGTAGGCCAGATGCTCTTTGCACGGCCTTCCACATGGCTTTTTCAGTTGCCTCAAATACTGTCACACTTACAGCTGCAGGACCTTTTTCTAGGTTTTGCCTGCTGAACTACTTCTGGCCTTCCAAGCCAAGTCCACTGATGAACATCTTCAAAGGACTGCTGCTGCTGGACTATCTCTGGTCTTTTCTGTTACCACATACTTGGGTCTTTTCCAGGTCTTGATGATACCCTACTTGTATCTGTTCCAGTCCTTCTGGCTATAGCTGTTCAGCTTCCTGCTCTCTAGCTCAGAGGAAAAAGCCTTTTCACGAGAAATGTAAATGTCTTTCAACAGCTTCAAATTGTAGGGGCAACTCCCATACCTCTCATATCTTTCATACACATACACACAGACAAGCACACTCACATACACATATGGACATACTTACCTATATCTGCATACCTAGGTACACATATATTTCCTATATCTACCTATATAGATACACATACATATGTATACATGCATACATACAGTACATACACATCCATCCATCAATCCATACACACACACACCAGTATTATAAATTCCTGCTTTTATATGCGCTTCTCCATCAGTGTAAGCAGGAGGGGTCATATAAATATAGTGGGGAGGGAAAAAACTTGAAAGCATTTCTGTAAGCTGCTATAGTTCTCAACCCAATAAAAAGATACCTTCTCTGGAGTCTTAGCAGTTCCAAAAGAAAATCAGTTTATTGAGGATTAACATACAGCCCATAAGAAAGTTTGCTGAAACTGAAAAGCCCACGCACAGCAATGTTTTCTTAACCCCCTCTTCCTTGCCCCCCTTAACCCCCTCGATCCTTCTGGTGCCTTCTCCTGCTTGACGCTGGTACGACCTTGGCATTCTTGAGAACTAGATAACAAGCCATCTGCTCTAACGGCTATTCACCTAACTCCCCCCCTCCCACTACTACTATGGCAGAACTGAGCAAGCTAGCTAAAATGCTGGTTAACTGATTGCAAGGTTTTGACATTCCGCTTCTCCATGAAAAAGGAAACGTTTACCCAGAAGAATCTGTAAAAGAAAGAAACATAGGCAAAGATAAAAAGTCACACATTGTTGCAAGGAATGGAAATATAGTTACAGTTGGTTTGCTTTCTCAGGATACCTTTTATAAAACTCCCTAACAAGCTTAGATACTTTCACATGTTTTTCATCCACCCATTCATAATATGATTTAGGGAAATGTTTCCATTGCACTAGAAATTGTAATTTTCCTTTGCGCATTCTAGAGTCCAAAATTTCCTTAACCTCAAAGTGTTGCTCTCCCTCTATCATTATTAACCTCAAAGTGTTGCTCTCCCTCTATCATTATTGGTGCAGGTGGGGAGGGCGAGGGGTGCCACTTTGGGGATTCTTTATAGGGTTTCAGCAGGTTGCAATGGAAAACCGGATGTACCGGAAAACCGGATGTTTGGGAAAGGCAGTCTGAATGAAACTGGTCCAATAACTTTTTCAACAGGGAATGGCCCAATGTATTTATGACCCAGCTTTTTTGATGGTCGGGTAGTTTTCAGATGTTTAGTTGACAACCAAACTTGATCACCCACTTTCCAAGGCTTTTCTTGTGAGCATTTACGATCTGCATATTTTTTATATTCCTCTCTCGCCTCTTGTAGTGCAGTTTCTATTATTGGCCAAAGCTCAGTAGTCCTTTAAGGGCAATTCCAGTATTTGTACAAAATCCTGCCCTGTCGCTATTTTAAAAGGGATAAAACCAGTACTCTGGTGCAGTGTGTTGTTATAAGCCACGTAAGTGAAAGGTAAAAGCTCAGCCCAGTTATCCTGCTGGTAATTAATAAAGCACCTTAAATACTGCTCCAATACAGGGTTCAAATGTTCCGAAGATCCGTCCGTCTCTGGATGATGTGAAGAGCTCAGTGCCTGGGTAGATCCAATCAATTCTATAAATTCCCACCAAAATTTTGAGGTGAACTGGCCCCCGCAATCCCTGATTATTTGTTCGGGGGTACCGTGGAGACGATATTTTTGTTGTATAAACATCTTGGCTAACCATTTCACCGTGGGAATGGAAGTGCACGGGATGAAATGTGCCTGCTTGGAAAATAAGTCTGTTACCACCCAAATTACTGTTCGATTATTGCTTCCAGGCAAATCCACAATAAAGTCCATTGCTATCTGCTTCCATGGCTAGGGGGGCTTCCATGGCCATGTTAGGGGTTGCCACTGTTTGCAAAAGTCTCATGGGCTTGCCCCCCCTGTATTTTTGCCATGGCACATGTAGGACAAGAGTTCACATATTCTGTAACATCCTTTCTCATGGAAGGCCACCATAACTGCCTCTGGAGAAGGTGTAAGGTCTTACAAATCCAAATTGTCCAGAAGTTTTACTATCATTCCCCCTCTCCAAAATTTCTTTTCGCAATTTCTCAGGCATATATAATTTGTCTCCATACCACCAAATGTTTCCCTCCTCAGTCAATGAGTTCCTATTTTTCAGGAACCAGTCATCATTCTCAAGGGCTTTATTTAACTTTTATGGCACTATTTTCTGCTTTTTGCTCTGGGGTCTGGTGACGGCTAGCAGCCCTTCCTGGTTACTAGAAATTACTGGGGCAACAACTTGCTCCCGTTCGCTGTTGTGCTGCGGCAGTCTAGACAAAGCGTCTGCTAGGAAGTTTTTTCCCCTGGGAATGTATTTTAACACAAAGTTAAACCTGCTAAAAAACTGAGCCCATCGAACTTGCTTGGGGGATAATTTCCGTGGTGCCGTTAGAGCCTCTAAGTTCTTATGATCAGTGCAAACCTCAAAAGGGTGGCGCACACCTTCCAAGAGGTGCCGCCAAGTCAGCAGAGCCCAGTTGACTGCAAAAGCTTCTTTCTCCCAGACCAGCTAGCGTCTTTCCGTTTCAGTAAATTTTTAGGAAATGTATGCACAAGGTTTTAAGCAGCCACCCTCCGACTGCTGTAATAAAACCACCCCAATTGCTACATCGGAGGCATCAGCTTGAATTATGAATGGCAGGTCGGGGTTGCCAGGGACCACCAAGTAGCCCATACCCTGGTGACCACAAGCCAGAAATCACCAAGTTGGACAGAGAGATATTCTGTGCCTGACCCAGTCTGAAGAACTGTCTTATGTTCCTTTAACTGCATAAATCTTTGTTACTTCCTTGCAGTTGCTTTCTTAGTTAAATAATTTTGAATTGTGTTCTTCTAACTGAAGTCACAGATTTTTTGCACATTGCACAAAAAACTTCGGCTGACCTTAGATAGAGAACTGACAGCCTTTTATTCCTTCTAACTCCTTCCTATGTTAACTGTGAGAAAGGAAAAAATAATAGCTCCTTCCCTTACAATGGCCTGGATTATGGCCATGATAATTAAACAAATTCTCTTTCATTTTGTTGGATTGAGATAAAAGTATGTATAGCTATAGAACCTGATCCTCACCTTCAGAAAATCTTTCCCATCCTACAATGCTCTTCTGATGGCTGGAGAATCCTACAGAAACATGTGGGCTGTGAAAAGTTGCATCTGTTTTCATGGATTTAGGAGGCAGAAATCCAAAGGATATAACTACGGGTGAAGCAATGTGTGGGACACCAGGTGTTATTTGGGTTTAGATTTTTTTTCCCCCTTAAATGCAACATATTTTCATAAATACAGAACCATTTAGGGAAAATAACCTTTAGGCAACCAGCTCTTGTTTTTTTTTTGCCTGTCACTAAGTGATAAAATTTCATGACCAAAACATTTTGCCTGTCAGCAGATAAATTCCCTCAGGGAAATTCTGCAAACTTTTATTAATCAATAATTTGACTACATGAATGTTTGTACAGGTATATCATGTAGAATGCATTCATAGATATCCTTGCTACGGTTGCAGAACTCACTGGCAGGCAAAAACATTTTGGTGTGCAAAAAAGGAATGGGTACCAAACAACCTTTTCTTCTTCCTGTGATACTGGGACATCTTTTCTAATTGGTGCAATTGTATGTATATCATTTTTCCTACCCAGAGATAACTGATATGCAGAAGGAAAGTATATATCCAGTTAAACGTCAGATATATATTTTGATGTGATTATGACAAAAGATATGCAATTAAAATATATTAGCTACAACTAGCCAAATAAGTAGCATTCTTAATTACAAAGATTCCAGCATTCTGCCAAAGAAACACCACTGATCTATTGCAAGCAACTGTCAAGTCAAAACTTGACAGTTTCAATAGCATAATCTTGAGACTTTTCTTAAAGAAAAAGAACTTATCAAACACCATAAAAAAATAGTAATTTATTCAATAGTAAAAGTCCTTCTTTAACAGCTCCCTTATTCCTTCTGTTATTGACACCAGAAACACGCCTATGAGTAATTTCAAATCTTTCTGTAAAAAAAAAAATGTTTATGTATTTGGTCAATGTTCTAGCTTATCAAATATAAGCCTGATACAGATTTAAGTATGCAATTACTTGACACCACAGTTAACACCAGTAGAATTTCTTCCATGAACAGCTTCAGTCTCAAATGTAAAGACTTGGGAGAATCATAGGTATTCAGTTTTTCAATACATATTTTCAAAAACATGATAACTGAGCAAAGAAAAGCGTGTTTTATGTCACTTTTTAAAAATTATTTTTTACTTACTGATGGACTTTAATGGGGCTTACTCCTAGCTATTAGTACAGGATTTTAGTCAAGATGCCTATTAAACACATTTAGACATTCCCACTAACTCCAACTCCAAAATAAATGCAATTACTGAAATATTAATATAATTTCCACCAGGGTGATACCTTGCCAGATATAAGCTACAGCTGTACCCAGTACAGTGAAGACCATATGATCTTGTGTTAAGTGTCTTATCAAATACATAGTATTCATATACAAGTGCTGGGCAGCAGAAACAGATTAGGTTTTGAATCGGGCTACATAACCAAGTTAACAAGGAAAACAAATGAAACTTCAATTTTATAATAACTTTGAAGCATGACTTCACATTGTGTTCTATCATTTTAAAATACAATGTAAAAAGCAGTTATCCATATCAATTTTTAAGAAAAACCAAAATATATCCAAAATCCCATGGATCAATAGCATATCTACTGTATCCAAAAGCAGCTATAAATATATTTTTTCATTGTTCTTTTTAAATATTGAAGTGGTATCTTCAAAGATACTAAATATAACTTTTAAAATGTATCCATTTTGTGAAGTCTTACTTTCAATGATTTACATTTCTTAAGATTAAAATATTTTCCCATCTCTGCTGTTTGTAATTTTGCTTCTGTTTTTCCTACTAAAATAAAAATAGGCAATGTAACAACATTTACTTTAAATTACATAATTACAGTTTATATACTTCCATTTTCTGCAAATACAGTTCAAATGTAACCCTTAAAATAAATACATAAACACATCTCTTTACCACATTAAAAGAACAAACAGTACAGATTGGATTTCCAATACTTCTGGATCTACATTTTCATTTCCAAGACCCAGAAGAAAAATCTGCTAGCTTTTGCTGCCACTCTGCTGCTGAAAGTGAAGTTGCAAGATCAAGTCTTTAATCTGTTCTCGCTTGCTTCTCACCAGATGAGGAGGGAACCACTGTTCCAAGTGTATTGGAAGCTCAAAATTAACAATAGGATTCTGATGAATTGAAGAAAAAAGATTCTGTGTGAGTAATTTTTTTAAAAAGTATTGCTTATTTTGCTAGAAATGTTCATTTTCACAGTGTTAGTTAAAAATATAACTCACATAATATCCTAACGAGTTGTATCCAAAAACATAAGCACAAGAAGTACAAGGATGAGTTCTATTATAGTCTCCTGGTTTCTAGTGCCACCTTAGGCACAAAGCCAGGTGACCCTGGGCCAGTCCCTCTCCTTCAGCCTTAGGAAGGAGGCAATGGCAAACCACTTCAGAAAAATCTTGCCAAGTAAACTGCAGGGACTTGTTCAGGTAGTCGCCAGGAGTCAACACTGACTCAAAGGCACGCGCATGCGCGCGCGCACACACACACACACACACACACACACACACACACACACAGAGTTAACTGGATCATCAATGGAACAGGATAGAACAGACCCAGCTGTTGTATCCATACTGATAAACCCCAGACTGTTTGCTTGCTCAAAGCTTTTTCATGGAATTGCAGATCTGAAAAAGCATTTAAATTAATTCAGGTAAGTACTTTACAAACAATCAGAAACCAAAGTTCTAAAAAATTCCTAAATAGACTAAACTTACATTTTCACAAATCTGATCTAACACTAGATTTGACTACAAGTAGCATAATCACAACCGTCAAGCAAGTTCGTCTATGTCAGTTAGTAAACACAGAATAAATATTCAGAAATACAACTGCAGTTCCTAATGAAATCTCCTACCTATGCTTTCCTCCAACAAGCAGTCAATAGAACTTGTAATATTTAACGGCCTTCCCCAATTTGGCACTCACAATATGTGTGGGCATCATTTACCAGAATTTCCCAGCCAGCCTAGTTGTTATTGGGAATTCTGGGAAGCGAAATTCACACATATAGATTGGGGCCTGATTGAGGAAGGCTGATATGCAGTATTTCCAGTCATCAGTCCTGCACTGGAAACAATTTGAGGGTTCATCCAGAAAAAATAAAAGGGCAACTAAAAAATGCACTGAAATTATTTGTACCTGGAAGAAAGTTTCCACATATTGCAATAAGTATATTCCGCAATCACTGCTGTTATTCTGTTTGGGGACTCTTGGACAAAAATCAGCCATAGTCGATTTGCTGAACTTGCGACAAGTTTTGCATTTAGCTTCCCATTCTGCTTCTAGATATCTGAAATTTAAAAAGAAAAATATATCAAGATAAGTTCAAATTAGGTTACTTGCTTTCCAATGGAGTAACTTGAAAAATTAATTTCAGTTTACTTAAGTCTCAGTAACATATATGTGATTTATCTGGTTTGAATCCAAATCTACCTTCTGTGGATATGTGAAATCTAATAATAATTGTTAAAGTGATTATTATACACTTGGTATAGTATTATGTGAAGAGGAACAGACGTTTTCTAGATTTCTCTCCTCAAATACTTCAGCTGCTTTTGATTTGATCTGCCCAAAGCTATCAACATAGATGCATACAGTCAGGCCTTGGTCAGAGAAAACTGATATGTGTAAAGAGGATAGAATATGTTTCTAGGAAGGTGAGAAGTAACTGGGGTTCAACTGAATCCCAATTTCTTATATTGAACATGGCATAGCTAAAATGGGCACAATGGGAACATATATCAATTGTTAAAAATTGAAGCTATCATTTGGTTATCTAGGTCACCAGTTAATAATTACAACACAATACTGTGTTTTGGTAAATTATGGCCAGTATGCCGTAAGTACCATCAAAGCCAAGTTTTACCCCAAGCAAGTTCACACTACTCTATATAAACTAAGATCACTAATATACAAAATACCTTGTCAACCAAATTAATGTTGCTCACACCTTAAAACTGGTAGTTTCATATAGTGTACTGACACATACTCAGGATGCTGATGGAGATGCCAGAGACTGAACCCAGAAGTCTCATAAATGTTGTGAAAATACTGAAAAATTATTGGTCTGCAGGTATAGATGGTATAAATGGAAAAATGGAAAATATTCAATTTATTTGCATCAAACTGAACAAATAAAATGTTAAATATGAATGTGAACAGCAGTACACCTTGTTCAGTATCTGTGTATTCATCTGACAACTGGAATAATGCTGTTATGGCTCCTATAGGAAATCCCATGCAAAAGTTATAGGGGATTAGTTGTACATGGGAAGATGTTCTGCAGAATTCTGATTGAAAGATGACAGTGTGACTTTATGCTGGGCAGGAGTGTGTGCAAATCAGATTTTACTCTTCAGATCTTTTGCTTAGCTACAAACATGAAAAGCAACTAGGCTCTTATTATGGAATTATTTGTGAGAATATGAATTTAAAGTTGATTGCTGAATGCAATAAGAGAGATACCTGATGGAAGTATAGCATGTGTGAGAATAAATGGAATATTTAGTGAATGGTTCAACACTGAGCAGGGAGAAAGTTAAGGAGGTGTGATAGCACTTGAGCTGTTTAGTGTATTCATGGCTAAATGTATAAGAAATGTTTACAGTAACATTAGAGATGTGTTGGCTCCAGACATGAAGATCCTTGTAGTTTCGTATGTAGACAATATAATCTTGTTAGCTGACAATCTGAATTATATTCAAGGAATGTTGGAAAGACTGTATGATGCCACAAAAGTATGGATCTAAGTAATGTATCGAAGTCTAACATGGTGGCATTTGAAAGAGGAAGTGAATGTTTGCAAAATATATATAAATAGTAAAAAAAAAAAACCTAAAGCAAGTTGTTGAATTTGTGTATTTTGGTAAAATGTTTACTAAAGATGAAGAAATAAGGAGTAGGTTGTCTGTTGTACGGAATGAATGTGCACTGAAAGAAGCAAAAATGGCTATGTACAAAGCTTCTTCAGTCCACTTTGTAAAGGGTGAAGATAGTTGGCTAGGAATCTTTGATCTCACACAAGAGAAAGCCAATTTATAAACATGGAACATATGGCAGAAACCTTTAAGTTTGGGAAACTAGCAGCTACATGGTTGCTGACTTGAAAAGACAGGAAGGCCCTCAGAATTTAAATTAGCATTTAAATGAGAATTAGCATCGGTAGGATTCTTAAATGGAGAACATCTTTATATTCATAGCTTCCTAATTCTTTGTAATAAATCATTTACATAAATTTCTTGAATCTTGTTGGGAATGTGGAGTGGAAAGTCTTGATACTCTAATTACATGGAAATCAAAGTTGGATAAATTAAATTAGGTAAACTAAATGCAGTAGGAATTGAGAATCATATGTTGTTAAATAAGAAGAGAGATGGTCAAGAATAAAAGAGTGCTCAATGAATCTGTATTGAATACAAAAGGGAGCAACTTGTATGAATGAAGTATGTTAAGTTAGTTTAGTCTCAGAGAATCAGTGAATGAGGATGAATTGTATGAAGGCAGTGAATGAGTTGAGAGGAAGGAGAAGATGAAGATGAAGAAAGTCACATTTAAATGGAGTTGGTAAGATCCTCAAAAAGAGAGTGGTGAGAAAGAACAGAAAGCCATGTATGAATAGTGGAAGCCATGAATGGGCATGGTGTGAGCAAAGATGGTTTGAAAAGATAGTACATGGTGTTGGTGCAAAATAGTTACATATATTTCTTTTTTCAAAAAACTGTCTTGTGTCTTGAATTCTTAGACTATTTCTTACTCCTTTACTGTGCTTTGCATAATGTTGCTTACCCCAAAAAGAAATAGCATGATAGGTATCTATCCATATATGTATACAGAAATAGACAAGAATATTGTGTAACTATGCCTTGTATCTAGCCCTTTTATTTTCATTTTATAATATGTTACGTGTTCATTTATATTATTAAATATAGATGTTTACAGATTTAGCAAAATATATACGATTTGAGGATGATCTGGCTGTGATATCTATCACTTCGCTGAAATAAATTTACCTGAAATGTTAAATTGTATAATAACAAAAAAGTCTGATATTTAAGTCTGATATCTGTATCTTCTGATCTAAAAATTAATATATGTAAAAACAGAATTGAAATGCAGGGATACTTACTCTCTCAGGACCTGAACAGTATTCTGTACTGAACTTGCCTTCAGAGAATCTAAGATGAGGATACATGGCCTGTATAAAAGAAAAAGTAATTGTTTCCATAATCTTCTTCCATACAAAGATCTATACTGGTTTTGAGCATTTCAGGGTAACATTCAATGAAACAGTTAAGTATGACTGGAGAGACAGGATAATGGCTAAATTACACATAAAAGCGTGGTAAATATATTACTTCTTAAAGAATGAAAATAAACAAATACACTTGCCTACCTTTTACAAATTTTCTTGATTTTTAAAGTGCCTGAGAATTTCTGAAAGACATTCAAAAACTATTATCAGAAAAAGCAAACCAGAAAAGGTAAAACATCTTATAAACTGACATTTTGTATAATACACTAAGCAGTTAAATAAACCTGGATTTATACAATTAATTTTTGAAAAGAATTACATTAAAGCTAATATGGAACAGTAACCTGCCCAGATTCTTAAGACTACATCTGAAAGTCAATTAATGAATACATAATTTGTTTTTGTTTGCATAACACTGTCATTTACAAACCTTGGTTAACAAGAATGTAGATGGTCCTATTTTAGCTCCTGTCACGCATACTGTAACTTTTTATTCAAGGTAACAGGGTTCCCATATCATGACAAACAAGATTGCCACCAATCTTGGATGGTGCATTTCATATTTGTTGTAGATTAGGAATTCAGTTCAAAATTAGTCTATCAATATATTTAACTTTTTTATTAGTCGCCTGGGATTGGCAAATATGTAACTTTTTATGACTTTGTGATACACTGTTTTAATAGCAAGAAATTCCTTTCTGCTTTAATGTAATTCTTTTCAAAAAAAATTCTTACAGTCCAAGTCACGAACAAATTTACTTCCTATTGTTATAGCTATATTACAAACTACAAAGAAAACCTTAAAATGTATCAATATTTATTTTTGTATGAAATTATATTTATCCTAAACTCTTATTTGTATTTTACAGAATCCTACTGCATATGGATTGTATATAGAAAGGTAATCACAATTCATATTCATATGTATTCTAACATATCACATTTTTCCAAATTACAGTTTGTTAGGATTAAGATCAGTTAAGCTCAGATATATAGAGACTTTCGGCAGAACACACTCTCTTCACTCCTCCCATTTTTGATGGGAATACAGGTAGTCCTTGGGTTATGATGGCAACTGGGACTGGGATTGCTGTTGCTATGTGATGCGGTCATAAAGTGCTATGTCATGTGACCACGTTGCTTAGCGACAACAATCCTGGCAGTCCTGGTTGCCATCATAATCCCAAGACATGTGGGTCATTAAATGGGAAGCGGCAGGAATCCCAGGTAAGGATCATGGGGATGCCATGGGGGGGTGTCATGGGGAGGTGGGGGAGGCCAAGGGAGGTCCTGGGAGGGCTGGTGCAGGGCACGGGTGAGTTAGGGGAGGCTGGTGGGGGACTTGGGAGGCCTGGCACAGGCTGTGTGTGAGCACAGGAAGGCCAGGATGTGGATGGTACAGTGCAAGCACAGGAAGTCCAGGGGGTGGATGGTGTGGTGGGGCACGAGCACAGGAAGGCCAGGGGAACTTACCAGAGTGACTTGCAACCTTCCTGCTGGCTTCCCCATTAACTTTGCTTGTGGGAAGTGTTACATACGCTGCTCCCAGGTTCAGCTTATGGTCACTCACTCACACACTCACAGCCTGTTGAGGCACGGGGATCTTGTCAGCCCCCCTTGCTTTCTACCTGGGTTTCCCAGATAGGTGCGGCTGGAGCAGACAGACACACAGCCCTGGTCAACAGCGGGGAAATAATTGGGGATACACACAAATCACTCACACACGCACAGCCTGTTGAGGCACGCGGATCTTGTCAGCCCCCCTTGCTTTCTACCTGGGTTTTCCAGATAGGTGCAGCTGGAGCAGACAGACACACAGCCCTGGTCAACAGCGGGGAAATAATTGGGGATACACACAAATCACTTCCAACCAAACACTGAGGCACAAGAGGTTCTTTGTAATACACGGAGACCCAGTGAATTTAAAGTAACAGCAAAACTTTACTGGTTGCAAGGTATATTTGCTCTTCCTCATACACACACACACACTTACCCACGTCTTTCCCAACTAGGCTGCTGGGCACTAGCTAGAGGGATGGAAGCCGCCAAGTCTGGATGACTCAGATGACCAAGACGACTCAGAGTGGGCAGGCCTCGGGACCCCTTTTATCCCCAAAAGGACAAGTTGATGGGATTGGGGTGAGGGCCTCCATGTGCTCAGGCCCAACTTCCTCTTTCTGGTTCAGGTCCTTTTTTTTTTCCTTAACGACTTGCTTCCTTCTTATCTACCTCCCTGAAGGGATCTCATAGATAAGATTCCTGGCTTTTCTCCTCTCTGCTTACGTGCCTACTTCATCTTTAGGTTATGGCAGCTTCAGCCTAGTCTCACAGAAGCCAGCAGGGAATGTCGCAAATGGTGATAATGTGACTGCGGGATACTGCAACCATAGTAAGTGCGAGCCGATTGCTAAACATCTGAATTGCAATCATGTGACTGCAGGGGCACTGTGAGGGTGGAACTTCAAGGACTGGTTACAAGTACCACTCGTTCAGTGCTGTTGCAACTTCAGTCGCTGAATGAGTGATCAGTAAGCAAGGACTATCTGTAAACATTTTTTTTTCCATCTGGATAGGAAACTATGATTAGTTGTTTTGGAAGAAATTAGGATATTAAATCACACTTTGAAATTAGTTAATACCTTGGCTTCTTATAAATCAGTTTCTCATGCACAGAATGAAAAATAATTGAAAACTTCCTGGTTTGATTACTGATGCCAAGGACAGGTAGCATGCACACACAGAACACTCATTCCAATTGCAAAACGTGTAAGTAGAGATACAATGATCTGAATGCAGTCAAAATACTTACTTTGGAAACTTTGGAATTTAATTCTGAAGCCAGAGTTCCTGGTTGAATTTCATCTAAGACGACAAAGAAAACAAAATAGGATTAAAGAAAAATAACAATATTGAGAATGGTAGATGGCTTTGAACTGAAAATGTATAGCATAAATGTATATTTATAAATTTTTATTGTTTTTACTTCTATTCTGTCTTTTCAATATAGTTCATCTATCTATCTATCTATCTACAGGTGAAACTCAAAAAATTAGAATATCGTGCAAATGTTCATTTATGTCAGTAAGGTAACTCAAAAGTGAAACCAATATATGAGATAGACGCATTACATGCAAAGCAAGATATGTCAAGCCTTACTTTGGTATAATTGTGATGATTATGGCGTACAGCTTATGAAAACCCCAAATTCACAATCTCAGAAAATTAGAATATTACATGACATCAATAACACAAGGATTGGAAATAGAACAATATCGGACCTCTGCAAAGTATAAGCATGCATATGTACTCAGTACTTGGTTTGGGCCCCTTTTGCAGCAATGACTGCCGCAATGCGGCGTGGCATGGATGCTATCAGCCTGTGGCACTGCTGAGGTGTTATGGAAGACCAGGATGCTTCAATAGCGGCCTTCAGCTCCGCTGCATTGTTCGGTCTCATGTCCCTCATCTTTCTCTTGGCAATGCCCCATAGATTCTCTATGGGGTTCAGGTCAGGTGAGTTTGCTGGCCAATCAAGCACAGTAATCCCATGGTCATTGAACCAGGTTTTGGTACTTTTGGCAGTGTGGGCAGGTGCCAAGTCCTGCTGGAAAATGAAGTCAGCATCCCCATAAAGCTCGTCTGTGGAAGGAAGCATGAAGTGCTCCAAAATCTCCTGGTAGACGGCTGCGTTGACCCTGGACTTAATGAAGCACAGTGGACCAACACCAGCAGATGACATGGCTCCCCAAATCAACACAGACTGTGGAAACTTCACACTGGACTTCAAGCATCGTGCATTGTGTGCCTCTCCATTCTTCCTCTAGACTCTGGGTCCTTGGTTCCCAAATGAGATGCAAAAATTGCTCTCATCAGAAAAGAGGACTTTGGACCACTGGGCAACAGACCACTTCTTTTTTTCTGTAGCCCAGGTAAGACGCTTCTGATGTTGTTTGTTGGTCAGGAGCGGCTTGACAAGAGGAATACGACATTTGAAGCCCATGTCCAGGATCCGTCTGTGTGTGGTGGCTCTTGATGCACTAACTCCAGCCTCAGTCCACTCCTTGTGAAAGTCCCCAACACTTTTGAATGGCCTTTTCCTGACAATCCTCTCTAGGCTGTGGTCATCCCTGCTGCTTTTTTTACCACACTTTTCCCTTCCACATAACCTTCATTGATGTGCTTTGATACAGCACTTTGGGAACATCCAACTTCTTTTGCAATTACCTTTTGGGGCTTTCCCTCCTTATGGAGGGTGTCAATGATGGTTTTTTGCGCAACTGTCAGGTCAGCAGTCTTTCCCATGCTTGTGATTCCTACTGAACCAGCCTGAGCGACCATTTAAAGGCTCAGGAACCCTTTGCAGGTGTTATGTATTCATTAGCTGATTAAAGTGGGACACTTTGAGCCTAGAATATTGAACCTTTTCACACTATTCTAATTTTCTGAGATTGTGAATTTGGGGTTTTCATAAGCTGTACGCCATAATCATCACAATTATACCAAAGTAAGGCTTGACATATCTTGCTTTGCATGTAATGCGTCTATCTCATATATTGGTTTCACCTTTTGAGTTGCCTTACTGACATAAATGAACATTTGCACAATATTCTAATTTTACAAGTTTCACCTCTATCTATCTATCTATCTATCTATCTATCTATCTATCTATCTATCTATCTATCTATCTATCTATCTATCTATCTATCTATCTACACACACACATGCATACACACCATATACTTTCAGAGTGTCATAATGAATAGCACTTCAATTAGAGACAAAGACAGGCACATGTATAAGTGTACTGGCCTGGCTGTGTGTGTGATGGATGGCAATAGTGTATAAGGTTCTCAGGAAGGAGGGAGCAGATTCCAGGAAGAGGGGCAAGACAAGAGATAGCACAGTCCAGAGCAGGAGCATGGGAAGAGGAAGAGATTTAGGATAGCTACTTCCTAGAATCTCCCAAGATATATCCACTAGGTAAGAGTAGTACAGATTTAGTCTGGCAAGATTCTGTCTACATGAGGTAAGCAATAAAAGAACTGAACTTGACTGGACTGTTTCCCTGTTGTTCTTGGACTGGGCCTGACAGTATATAAAGGTTATAGGTATCACATCAATAGATCAAAGATGACAACCTAAGATCCCAGAATGGCATTAGCTCTCCAATTTTTCTTCTTTTCTACCAACAGAAAGTTGGAAATAAATTATATAAAAATGTGAAATAAGGCCCAGGGCTACCAAAAGGTTGCCTATACTTCAGACACCCCTATAGTCAGCACTTGGACAGAATCAGTGGTTGTGGGGGTACACTGGAACTAATATATAGGGGTATGAAATCCATGAAATCCTGGAAATCAACATTAGTTTGTGCAATAGGATCTTATAATCCAGGACTTTCAAAATAGCTTTCTCTGAAATGCTGCCTGCTCCATGAATAGGGCTGAATTAGAAAGGCAAAGCATAGATTTGTGATTGGTAGTTTATGAAGGAGGAGTTTACATATGTTAAGACACTGAAAAATACTGGGACAAATCAGGCTTGTATACATGGGTCAACTCTGTATGAATATGGAAGCAGACTATCTGCATGAAACATAAAACAAAAGGACAAAGCAGTTTAACTCATGGATAAAAAACCAACAGAAGCTGGGAAACTTTTGTTTGAGACTGGATCATCCCTAACCAGATGGCTTGGATTACCTTAATGAGGACAGATTGTAAATAGCAAACATGCACTAAAACTTATAGCCAGTTAAGCAGGCCACATGCCACAGGGGGAAAAGCACATGACAAAGATAGATGAAAAGGGTATTCATCCATTGATCTCCAAGAACTTTATATATAGCACTTTTAAAAATCTTTAATATTATCCAGCATGCATTCCTAAATCATTACCTTCAGGATGCAGGTTGCTCTTTATATCTAGCTCTTCAGTATCACACCAGATATCACTAAGGACCAAAACAGTTTCTTTTCTAACTGTTCCATTGTTACTTTCTGGATGATGCGGAAATTGCTGGAAGTAGGATTGTGACAAATGTTGCTTTTCACAATCCTTATATATAACTTCTTCTAACCAAGGGAAGCAAATTACTGCAATATACCAATGAGACCTGGACAAGAAAAAGAAGAGGAAGATCAATACCTGCTTCTCTAAGAGAAATAAATAAAACTTTTCGGATTATGTATGCCCTTTTCTGATGTTATTTCTAGTAAGGCAAGGTACTTATTTGGTATAAGACAATCGCTATACCATTTTCCCTGTTAGTCTTTAGATGGCATCTAAATTATAAGTTATGAATATAAGATTCATATAGACTTTATGCTCTTTTTCAAGAACATCTAAACTCTAGGTATACCAAAGTAGTCATATGGAATATCAGCTGACATAGATGATAGCAGAAAACATTTGTTGTGTTCCAAGGAATATAGCAAACTTACTGTTCATTTACAGGCACAAAAATGTAATCCTTATTGAAAATGTTTATATATCGAGTCCACCTTTTTACTCTTCGGTGTCTTCTTTGTGCTATTCTGTGTAAATATAAAATAATAATTAATGCAGTTTCTCAGAAATAACAATAAATATTGTCATTTAACTCCCTATGTGGAAAGGACCATATAAACTGCTTTATATTAGCCTTTGGCTGGCAATAGGCAAATTCACTTTTTGCAAATCATCTGGCCAAGACAGTGTTGCCTATCACTACAATTATTCAAGCTCCTATCTCCTCCTGTCTGGAAGGAGTTTGAACTGACAGGATGACCATTGGAACCATAGTTTCCTTCCCCATTCTGTGCTATGCCTGTAAGAAATCTAGGCCTATGTTGCTAAAAGTAGATATTCATCTTCTGTCTTGTCACCTGCAGTCCTCACAAGGTGCACAGAGAGAACTTGGTAATTCAAATGAGTACTTGACCACTTACAAAAAATCTTCTGCACTGATATCCTCTAGATGTTTTGACTAAGTTTCCCATTATCCTTGGCTATGTATGTTGTCTGAGACTTATGGGAGTTATAAATAACAACAACAACTACTGCTATTATTCTAAAACTTGAAGGTACTGGGTTAGGAAAAAGAAGTACCAGGCAGAAAGAGCAACAACAACAAAAAAACTCTTACATCACTTAAGGTTTTTAAGAGAAATATTGTAGATTTTGTTTATATATATTTACAATATTTTCATTAAAATATACTACCCAAAATTATGGAAATAACTGGGGTTGCAATCTTGTGATCCTAATATATCAGTAGCTTCCTGGATCACAGTATCTTACCAAATGTTTACAAATTTTCCTAATCATATTTAGAATGCATGAGATTAGCCATGGCTGTTCAAGCACTAGCTCTAAAAAAGATGCATACTGATTGATAAATCAACTAAAACGTACTGGGAAAGAGTGCCACATCTTCCCTTACTAATTTTTATCAAAATCCATAGCATAGATCACGAATAATTCTTAGAGGTAATTTTATTTCCTTTGTTTTAAGAAATATAAAGGTTATTTATTTAAAGTCAGCTTACGAAAGTTTTGGATTTTCTTCAGAGTTCTTCTCTGTCCTAGTCAAGCACTTATAGAAGAAACTGCTAAATATGTGTGACCGGTCTGCAAGTTCCTTAGGAGCTTTTTCTAACAGCAGATATCTACCAAAGAGGCAAAAGAAAAAGTGATGTTTTATTTCTCATATGAAAATGTTTTTTGTTACTCAGAATTAGAGTATTTTAGCCAGAATGTAACATTCGCGATTTTTGTTCTTCGGTGTGCCTGATGAAAATGTGTTCATAGCAAAGACAATACAGCGACTGGCTATTGACACAACTGATTTGATTCTTTTACACTAAGTATTTTAAAGTCACATTTTTGACATTCTGAAATAATTAGGAGTGAACTTAAATCATTTAATTTCCAACAAGTTGATATTTAATCATTACAAATAGAGAAAAATCACTTACAGGTTGATTTAGGGGAAGGGGAACCTTTTTTCAGCATTCCAAATTGTCTACTATCAGGCAATAGCTCTGTCAACTGCAAGAGGAAGTTACCATCAGTTTTACTTACTTAAGATAAAAGTCAATGATGACATCATTTAGGAATTCTCCATATTCTAAACACTCCAAATCCTCTTTTGTAACACCAAGTCCTCCTTTTGCAGGTGGAGGAGGATAAACAATCAAGCTGGAAAACAAAAACAGAATGAAATATAATTATGTGAATGATAAATTTAATTATTGTGAAGCTACTATTAATGATAGGATGACAGAACAATTTGATTCTTATTTCTTGATAAAAGTAGGAAATGGGTGGCCAAATTTTATTCTATCTTTGCAATTTTGCTAAGCTTTAAAAAAAAACTTAGCTTTGTTTTTAAAGAAGTCTACAGCATGCATGCATATATGTATGTAATTGCTGAAAGATTAGGAAACAAAGAAAACTTTAAAAAGGTATCACGTTAATTACACATTTTAATTCCAATTGGCGTTAAGACTTTTCCATTAAATGTGACATGTCATATTTCAGGAAAGTATATGACTACATTAAGCTACATGCATACTATTATTATTTAAGATTGCCTCTATACTTCCAGGTCTGGCCCAGTTCTGCTGCCTATCACACATCTACAGTTGCATGAAAAAGAAAGTACACCCTCTTTGAGTTCTATGGTTTTATGTATCAGGACATAATAAAAATAATCTGGTCCTTAGCAGTTCTCAAAAGTAGGTAAATACCACCTCAGATGAACAACAACACATGACATGTTACACCATGTCATCATTTATTTTACAAAAAGAAAGCCAAAATGGAGAAGCCATAAGTGAAAAACTAAGTACACCTTATGATTCAATAGCTTGTAGAACCACCTTTAGCAGCAATAACTTGAAGTAATCGTTTTCTGTATGACTTTATCAGTCTCTCCCATCGTTGTGGAGGAATTTTGGCCCACTCCTCTTTACAACATTGCTTCAGTTCATGGAGGTTTGCAGGCATTTGTTTATGCACAGCTCTCTTGAGGTCCCACCACAGCCTCTCAATCGGGTTGAGGTCTGGACTTTGATTGGGCCATTGCAACACCTTGATTCTTTTCTTTTTCAGGCATTCTGTTGTAGATTTGCTGGTGTGCTTGGGATCACTGTCCTGTTGCATGACCCAATGTCGGCCAAGCTTTAGCTGTCGGACAGATGGCCTCACATTGGACTCTGGAATACTTTGGTATACAGAGGAGATCATGGTCAACTCAATGACTACAAGGTGCCCAGGTCCTGTGGCTGCAAAACAAGCCCAAATCATCACCCCTCCACTATCATGCTTGACGGTTGGTATGAGATGTTTGTGCTGATACGCTGTGTTTGGTTTTCGCCAAACATGGCGCTATGCATTGTGGCCAAACATCTCCACTTTGGTCTCATCTGTCCAAAGGACAGTGTTCCAGATGTCTTGTGATTTGTTCAGATGCAACTTTGCAAACCTAAGCCATGCTGCCATGTTCTTTTTAGAGAAAAGAGGCTTTCTCCTGGCAACCCTTCCAAACGAACCATACTTGTTCAGTCTTTTTCTAATTGTACTGTCATGAACTTTAACATTTAACATGCTAACTGAGGCCTTTTGAATTCTGGATGGAGAATCACAGCTTATTCCACCTTAAGTGAGATGCTGACATTTTTTTAAAGGCTTTTTCTGCTAGTAGCATCCATTTATGAGAAACGTTTTGCTAATATGCTGGAGGTCAGTAGAGTTAGCTCTTAATTAATCTTCAGAAAGCAAATGAATTTATTTTTATTTCATCAGATCTTATGTAGTGATGGATATTTAAACAGTTTCATTGCCTACACACAAGGAAACACACACAATTGGGTCCATCTGGTTTTTAAAAGCTTTTCTTCTTGCTTTTTACAATATAATGAAATATTTATTATGATATCCTGAAACTCACAATCCAACTAAACAATTACTCAGAATCTAGTATAAACCCAGCTTTAGGTATTTCCTATTACATGGCTAGAACCTCTTCCTGTTTGTCTCTATGGTTTTGAGACCATTTTCCACTTGTTAAAAAAAGTATACCTGAAATGTGCATATAGAATAGCAAAGAGGAATTTTTATTTAGAAGAAAGATTGTGCTTTTTTGTTATTTGTACAAAACTTTGTTGATTTACAGGGTTAAAAAAAACAACAACCCTCTTCCAGTCTATAGACTGGTTGGCATACAACACAGAAGATAAGTCATAAAATTAATAAATCCTCCAAGGTGTTCACCACTTAACTCAAATTAAAAACACAGTGAAACAGAGTTGCTTTGATAGCACTATGAAACGCCTTAAAAAAGAGGCTGCATGAACCTCTAGGGGCAAGGAGTTCCAGACCACAGGAAGTACAACGGAAAAGGTTTGCTGACTGGTCCACATCCACCTAAACTTACATGGGGAGGGAAATCTCAGTGGGCCTTAAAAATTAATACATTTTTAAACAATCGTTGGAGATTTCTAGCTTAAGCACCTATGTTTTAACAATTTTGAAAGTTGATTATACTTTTTATCTTGTGTTCGTTTTCCTGTTCTCTTTCAAAGCCATTGTCAAGAATAACCACTTTATTTTGTCCATTTTGCAATTTTCTCTCTGAGTATTGATAATTTATCCTCTCTTTTAGTCTAGCCCAGAACTATTCACTGATATAAACCATAAGGCCATCAGCAGCAACTGTTCACTTCTAGTGCTTTGTTTTAAAAGCTTCATGCTCAAATGGAAAGCAGATCTGCTTTCACAAATTGGAGGAATATCTCAAATTGCTGCTAATGGCCCATCCCAATGCCATATCTCACTATTCTGGAAGATCACTTGATTTTGAGGAGCAGCTTTTCAGAGTCTTAAAGGGCTGCAGTGAATAGAAAACTGAGAAATCCTGATTTTGCAAGAATAACTTTATTCTGTGTACTTTGGATATAAGGCTATGTTTTCCTAGAATATTATTGAGAATAAAATGTTAAACAGAAGCAATCCTATTGTGAAGGATGGTAGCCAGAAAATAAGTACCATATGAATGCAGGATGTTTCTACAAAAAAACAAATATCTAGTAAGCCAAATGGGTCAAAATTTATTTTTTATTTTGATTTCTTTGAACAAGAATGCTTTACTGATTTGGAGGTGGAAACCTAAGAATGAAATGAAACTTTGTTATACACTGCTCAGAGTCACTTGACTGTGAGATGGGCAGCTATATAAATATGAATGAATGAATGAATGAATGAATAACACATTTTAACCTATAATTTTATTTTCACATTTCATCTTATATTAAATTATCAATCTACTATGCAAGAAGTAAAGTTGTTAATAGAGTACTTATAGGCTTGTATGATTAGTTGGATGTTTTACTATTACACAAAACTATCATACATACTTCTTCATAGGTCCAGTCTCTTGAAACTTGTTCCATCCATTTCCGTTCGCAGAATAAATAGAAAAGGAATATTGTCCACTATATCGTTTCTGCAGCAAGGTATAACTGGGCTTGTTGACATTTGATTTGATTTCCTGGCAAAAAGAAAATTCTATATTACAGCAGATAAAGTGTATAATGGAAGGCAATACCCAAACTTTTAAATTGGTTGCAAAAAAATAACACATGGTATTTTGCTTTCAAAATTAAAAGCCACTTCATGTTCCTCACCAAACCTATCATCTGGACAGCAATAAATATGACAAAATCATCTTTGCTATTCAGCTGCTCTTAGATCCTGACAGATCATTTAAACTTTCCTTTACCAATTTTCAGTGGATGTGTCAGTTTAAGACATAAAATGTACGTATCATATGTAGAAGGAAACAGCTTAGTTCAGAACAATTTCTAACACAGAAAAGACATTTTTATTCTGCACCTATGTTTCTGTATTATTAAAATGTTACCTATACAAAATGATGAAAGCATTGTAGCAATAATAAAATACCATAACATTCTATATTGGTTTTGGCACACAGAGTTTATGGGTTCCAGGAAAAAGCAAATTTTGTTTTGCTTCATAATTTAGGGAGGAATTCAACTGCTACAAATTATTTGTTTGGGAACAATTATTTACCTCAGGGGGTTGCTCTGCCAGAACTGAAGTCCTGCTCCTTTCTGAGAGCTTCTGACATGTGTTGTAGCAATAGTGCATGAAAGAATTTTCTTCATTTGAGATTTCTTCAATGGCTTGCTGCCAAGGTAAAAAGTCGACAAGATCTGCGGAGTTAATTTTCATGCTTACTTCCACAATTATCCTGTTCAGCATTACCTGCTCCACTTCTGTGAGCATCTGAGATAGCTGAATAAAAATGAATTTGCTACCTCTAACTGTAAAAAATAATAATAAAAAAACCATGTTAGGACCACAGAATTAGCAAGCACCAAAGCAGAGTAAAATGAAAGTGTTCCACTCTAAAAATTGTTTGAAATTTTTGCTGAAACAAGCTGAAACTGGACTTGGGAGGATGAGAAAAATATTGTATAAGATAAGGGGCTGAAAATACAGTGGGGCAAAAAAGTATTTAGTCAGCCACCAATTGTGCAAGTTCTCCCACTTAAAAAGATGAGAGAGGCCTGTAATTTTCATCATAGGTATACCTCAACTATGAGAGACATAATGAGAAAAAAAATCCAGAAAATCTCATTGTCTGATTTTTAAAGAATTTATTTGCAAATCATGGTGGAAAATAAGTATTTGGTCACCTACAAACAAGCAAGATGTCTGGCTCTCACAGACCTGTAACTACTTCTTTAAGAGGCTCCTCTGTCCTCCACTCATTACCTGTAGTAATGGCACCTGTTTGACCTTGTTATCAGTATAAAAGACACCTGTCCACAACCTCAAACAGTCACACTCCAAACTCCACTATGGCCAAGACCAAAGAGCTGTAGAAGGACACCAGAAACAAAACTGTAGATCTGCACCAGGCTGGGAAGACTGAATCTGCAATAGGCAAGCAGCTTGGTGTGAAGAAATCAACTGTGGGAGCAATAATTAGAAAATGGAAGACATACAAGACCACTGATAATCTCCCTTGATCTGGGGCTCCATGCAAGATCTCACCCCGTGGGGTCAAAATGATCACAAGAACAGTGAGCAAAAATCCCAGAACCATACAGGGGGACCTAGTGAATGACCTGCAGAGAGCTGGGAACAAAGTAACAAAGGCTACCATCAGTAACACACTATGCCGCCAAGGACTCAAATCCTGCAGTGCCAGATGTGTCCCCCTGCTTAAGCCAGTACATGTCCGGGCCTGTCTGAAGTTTGCTAGAGAGCATTTGGATGATCCAGAAGAGGACTGGGAGAATGTCATATGGTCAGATGAAACCAAAGTAGAACGTTTTGGTGTAAACTCAACTCGTCGTGTTTGGAAGAGAGAGAATGCTGAGTTGCATCCAAAGAACACCATACCTACTGTGAAGCATGGGGGTGGAAACATCATGCTTTGGGGCTGTTTTTCTGCAAAGGGACCAGGACGACTGATCCGTGTAAAGGAAAGAATGAATGGGGCCATGTATCGTGAGATTTTGAGTGAACACCTCCTTCCATCAGCAAGGGCATTGAAGATGAAACGTGGCTGGGTCTTTCAGCATGACAATGATCCCAAACACACCGCCTGGGCAACGAGGGAGTGGCTTCGTAACAAGCATTTCAAGGTCCTGGAGTGGCCTAGCCAGTCTCCAGATCTCAACCCCATGGAAAACCTTTGGAGGGAGTTGAAAGTCTGTGTTGCCCAGCGACAGCCCCAAAACATCACTGCTCTAGAGGAGATCTGCATGGAGGAATGGGCCAAAATACCAGCAACAGTGTGTGAAAACTTTGTGAAGACTTACAGAAAACTGTCATTTCTGTCATTGCCAACAAAGGATATATACAGTAACAAAGTATTGAGATGAACTTTTGATATTGACCAAATACTTATTTTCCACCATGATTTGCAAATAAATTCTTTAAAAATCAGACAATGTGATTTTCTGGATTTTTTCCCCCATTTTGTCTCTCATAGTTGAGGTATACCTATGATGAAAATTACAGGCCTCTCTCATCTTTTTAAGTGGGAGAACTTGCACAATTGGTGGCTGACTAAATACTTTTTTGCCCCACTGTACCCTTTCCTGGCAACACAGTTGCTGGAGAAGATACAACAGATTCAGCTTTTTTGACAAAAGCTGATAGGCAATAGAGATGCAATTTAGTCAGCTGCTAAGGTAGAGAAAAGATCACCAATAAACAAGCATATGCAGTGTCTCTTTACAAATATTTGTCACAGACCTGAAAGATTAAATAGAGTTTATTTAGCAACTATTATAATATCTGCAGGCAAGAGTTTTGGCACCTAGATCAAATGCTTGTTCCAATGAATCCTAAGTAAACAGAAGTTGACACAACCTCTACATGATAACCTCTTTCTCCATACTTAAATGTATACTTACTACGCGTGTGAAGTTATTTACAGACTCAAAACAAAGAAACAATGAAAACGGTCCCAGAGTTGGACAACCTTTAAGGCAGTACTTTGTAACAGCTCTTCTGGAACAAATAATCCCTTCCAAATGTTTCTTGCAGCTACCTAAGTGTCATTCTGTTCTTGCTTTTGGAATATTTACTTACTCTTCCTTGCAGAAGCTTTCTAGTTCAGAAATAGTCACTTCTTGTGAGGTGGGCAGCTATATAAATTGGATGGATGGATAAATAAATAAAAACAAACAAACAAATAAATACATATTCTTAGGTCTTCTTGCATGCACTGCATGTTTGAAAACTCCCCACAGATTTTCAATAATATTCAAGTTTGGGGAATGTAAAGGCCATTCCAAAACCTTTACCTTTATTTCATATAAGTACTTCATGTTTCATTTAACTTTATGTTTTGGACTGTTGTCTTGCTGAAATATCCAACTTCCTTTGAGCTTCACTTTCTCCAAATATTAACCTTCAAATTTGAATAGAGAGGTTGTATCAGCTTCTGTTAACTTAGAGATTCATTAAACATACTGGGGTTGCCTGAACATTTGAATCTAACCGACTTTAAAAACTGAATTAACAATTCAGATGGCAAATGTTAAAAAATGTACCAAAATAGTATATCAAAAATATAAAAATCACCAGCAGGTGAAAAAATCATTTTAAAAAGCTGCATTAATCCAAACAACCATTAGATGGCAGGAAAGAGTATTTTCTGTATAGGTTTGCAACCACCTAGCGGTTGCCCAGATTTTTGCAACCCAGAAATTATGGACCCACAAGGAGGATTCATTGATTATGCCTGAATGTAGTTAAGATAATTGACAACATAGATTACATTTGTTTCATGACTTCCCTATACAGTGGTACCTCGGGATACGAACGCCTCTACTAACGAACTTTTCGGGTTACGACCAGCTCCGGCTGCAAAAATTTACCTCGATGTGCAAACTCTGCCTTGGGGTATGGTCATTTTTCCGCCCTGACACGTGGTCCGCGGCCATTTTTCCGCCCCTGACACGTGGTCTGCGGCTGTTCTCCTGCTGTGCGGCATGGCGCTGCGGCCATCCGTTCTCGCGCCGCGCCCGTCCGTACTCGTGCGGCGCCCGGCCGTTCTCCCGCCGCGCCCGGCCGTTCTCCCGCCACGCCATGCCCTGCCCGGCTGTTCTTGCACGCCCGGCCGTTCTCGCGTGGCACCCGGACATTCTCCCGGCGCGCCCGGCCGTTCTCCCACCGTGCCGCGCTGCGGCCAGCCGTTCTCCCACCGTGCCGCGCTGCGGCCAGCCGTTCTCCCACCACGCCGCGCCTGGCCTTCTTCCCGCTGCGCCTGGCCATTCTCCCGCCCCTGACGCGTGGTCCGCGGACACCAGAACGGATTAACGGTAATTACATTGAACCTTATGGGAAAATTTGCTTCGGAGTGCGACCAAATTCGGAGGGCGGAACGGATTAACCGGATTTACATTGAACCCTATGGGGAAATTTGCGTCGGGTTACGACCAACTCAGGATATGCCCAGAGTCACGGAACGCATTAAGTTCGTATCCCGAGGTACCACTGTACTTCCTTGAATTTCTGATTTACAACTTTTACATGCCATGAGGTTAATGTATTTACATTTCCAGAGCTGCAGAAAGGCAACATTTCAAGACTACAAATGCATCTAAAATGCTAATCAGCAGTATTCAGGATTGATCAGAAATGGCTCATATGACAGAGCAATATCCAGAAGGATCAGGAATGCAACAATTTTAATTAATTAAATTTAATGTATTCAATTTAGACACTGCCCAACTCTAAACTGACTCTGGGAAGTATATAATAAAATCAGAATAGAAAATACAATAGTGATAAAAGAAATAAAAAATAAATTAAAAACAAAACTGATGGTGAACCTGGCTAACCACACCCATGCCCTCAAACAAATGCACTTCTTAGAATCCCTATGATTTAATTAACTACACATACCTTGCTTATTTAATATAGTTGTTCCTAGTTGATTTTCAACTTGTTCCATATAATCTAATGACAGCCAAAGGAAAATGACAGTCCCAAAATCTGACAAATCTTTATTTGTCCACAGTCCAAACTTTTTTAAATGCATGGAATCTATTGAGAGTTCAATTTTCTTGTTAACTGCAACTGCAGAAAAAAAAACAATTTAACACATGTAAATGAGGTAGCATATCTGCTTTGGACTTATGGAAAAATATTCAATGGCAGTTTTTCTGCCACTAGCAGTCTCAAAGCAGTGTTTTCTAGGACGGACAGAAGCAAGCCTTAGATTTGATGGATCCAAAGTGCTTTTGTGTCCCTGAAATATATAATTATGCTCATTATCTATGCTTATCTCACATTTTTAGAATTTTGTTTATAATTGTTTTAAAAAGAAAGCAGCATTGGCAAAATAACAGTTCCACTACTTCCTGTCTTGGTCAGCACAAGCCAAAAGGATTTTGGAAATGCCAGGTTATCTGTCATTTTAGTACCATAATAATTAGAATTATTCTGATAATATGGATCAGAGCCATGATTTCAGTTAATCAATTTCTGAATATATATATTCATTCCTTATCAGTTATACTAAACATGAATTTCATAATTTCAAGTAATCAACAATCCTTTCAAAATCAACTGACCTGTGATATACAGTAAAATCAATGTAAGTCTGTAATTATTTTGTGTCAGAATCTACTCATTAAATCCAGTGGCATTACTTAAATTGACTGGCAATAACTTAGCACTCTGGTACTGGGCAGAGATCTTTCAGTCACCTGCTACTATTTCAGTAATTGAAAATGGAACTTTTGCATGCTGTAACATCCTCTCTGCAGCAATAATATTAGAATTTGTCTTTCTCCCCTTCCCATAGTGAATGAAAATAATACAGGTATTTCTGGAAAAGGTACAGATATTACATTCTTAGAACTGACAATACTATCTTACAACTCTTTTTATTGTCTAGGAAACTAATAATACCAAAAAGAAAGTATAGAAAATAAGCAGATATTAATTAATTTGAAGCCAAATTTGAGCAAGGTTTTTGTAAAGTTTAGTCAATCACTATTTAGGAGATATAAGAAAGCAACACAGAACCTTACCTTCAAATGGGATTGTAAAGCAGCTGGTGGTAAACTTCAAATTAAAAAAGAAAGAAAGAAGCAGAAACAGAAATATAGCCTTAGATTGTAATCTGAACAGGAAGAAAATAGGTCACAATATTTTAATCAATATTTTGAACTATATAAAGGGTTTCCCAAAAGTCTTGGTGCAGTTTTAAAATGCTAAAAAAAACTAAAAATTTTGTGACATCCTGTATTCTTAATTTAAATTCATATTTGCTGTCAATCACAAGCCCTCCTCTCAACTGTAAAATTTAGTAAAATTATTTTCAAGTTAATAGCCAATTTTCTTTTCATAAAGTTCCAAAGAGGACATTCAAAGTAAATTTATGTAAGTGGATCCTTGACAATAATGTCTCAAATTGAAATCAAGTTTATTTATTTATTTGATTTATATAACCAGCTACTCCAACCACCCAACTGTGGGTGATGAGTTTATTTTATTCGATCAATCAATCAACTTTATTGATTCAGTCTATTGACCATATCAAGTATAAAGGAAATAAAATAAAAAGCCACTGTAAACATACAGATAAGGATTAGTAAATATAAGTAAAACTATGATACAAGTTCATATCAAACCGTCACTCCTACAGTCAACACCAATCTGGTCTAAATAATCTGTCCTCTTTGTAATTGGTTTTGATATGAAGAGTGCAGTCTTACTGGTAATAAGTAGGTTCTTGCCCTGTAAAAAGTTGAAAAGTTTCTGCTGGCTGCTCCAGTATTTTTTATTTTTTAAATATAAATCTAAGTGGTCAGTGCCTTCTTTTCTTTTCTTTTTTTATCTGCGCTGTCATTACTGACTCTGCAGTGACTGCTTGGATGAGTCCTTTTGCAGTTTTCAAGGCAATTGTTTCGGAAGTGGTTTGCCAGAGCCTCCTTCCTAGAGCAGAGCCCAGCTGGCGAGCGCAGGAGGCGGGGTTTCTGTTGCTTTCGCGCCCTTTTCGGGCGCACGCGGTTTTTCCGCGCTTACCAGCAACTGCTCCCGACTCCTTTTTTGCAAGGCGCCACCAGCATTTTTCCTCCCACCAGAGTGAGAGTACCCATTTATCTACTCCCTTCTACTGAGTATAATTTGCAATCAAATAAGATGAATGCAGTATCTTCAACAGCTGAGGCGCCACAAATACATAGCATTTCTTCATATGGAACTCTTTGAAATCTCCCATATCTTACCATAGAGTCTAACTGATTGAAACAAGCTCTCGTGAAAGCTCTTCTAAGATATTGGGGGTAAGGGAGTTGTTAAGTACTTTTCTAGCTGAAAGACTGATTTGTGTTGGGCCAGCCACTTCAAGGACTTGAGATGTTTAAGAAATGCTATATCCTCTTGGGCAGCCACATCCAAAACCCTTTGTTTGAAGCTTTTCTTGGCCTTCAAGTCTGATTGAATTGGGAAGTGGATTGAAAATCCATATTGGGAGATGGTATTAGTAAGTCGGGCCGCCCAAGCACGAGAAGGCTTGTTGTGCATCTGTTCTTCAAAACAAAGCTTAGGTAATCTTTCTGAGTCCACAGATAGGATCTTCAGCCAGTAATTAAATACTTTTGTTACCAAATGGCTTTGTATGGGGGGGTATGCCTAGATCTGCTCTTACAGCTCGAGTTGGAGTTGACTTATCCACCCCCAAAATACATTTCAGAAATGAAGACTATATCTATTCAAGCAAACGGACTAGAGTTTATTTTATTAATGAGGAAGGGGTGGGAAGAGCATGCCAATGGATAGAACGAACTGGATGGAGGATTTAGGAGTGTCTGGTGAAAACTGCTGAATTATACTTTATTTTTAAAAGGGTAACAGTTATCATGAGGAACAAATTGAAACACTTATTCAGACTGATAGCAATACTTTGATATAATAGAATGTTTTATATTCTATTAGAAATAGAACAGTTTTCAAAATGTTGCTATCTATTAACATATTACTTTTAAAAATGTTACTACTTCTTTGAAGACAGTATCTAAAGTTTATGTTCCTCCTTCTCCAGTTTTCCAGAGAAACTAAAAAGATGGAACCTTTGTTTGGAAGTGCATATGTATTCTCAATTTATCAAATAATAAATTAGGAGGGATGGGATTTCTGAAGCAAATCCAATCCAGAACTAACAATTGATGGCATTCTTTCATGTTACTTCCAAATTACTTCTTTTTCTGTAACATTCCTTGAACATTCAGCTGTATAACAAACACATATAACAAACCAATGCCAAAATCTTGCATACTTTAACTGTGCCTACATGTCAATTATTTCAGTAAACACTTATGAAATGGGCAGGATTATGACCCTAAAACAAAACAGGTGAATCTTTTTCTATACTTTGTGGGTGTATAGAGGAAATCTGGATTCAAATAGCGAATTGTGATTATGAGCAAGTGTAGGCACATACAGTACCCATTGGGCCACTCTCTGCAGTTGATGCACAATCCTTGAAAACACATGTTTGGTTTAAAGTATTCTTGGCAGGTGCTCTGTGCATCCCCACGTTCACTGCAAATCACAGTTTGCTTTTATAGCCATACTATTCCTCTGTGGAAGCTAATTCTAATGGTACATTCACCAATTTCTTTAGATTTTTCTATTCAGTTGTAAAGATAGATTTCTGTAGAAAAAGACTGACTAGCTTCAATCAATCACAATAAACTTACTGTAGCATATCCTGCTGCTGCTCCTTCATATTGTCCAAAATAAAGCCTTTCAAACTTTATATCTAAGGCAAGGGGCACCTGCTCACTGATGGTGCTATGATCTGCAGAGGAATGAAGAACAAGTGGATCAGCTGATACCTATGAAATAAAAAATATGCACACATTAATTAACCATTCTAACAAACCACTCAGCTATTTTAAAATAGCTTCTTCAAATGCATATGTATTATAATTTCAGAATTTCTACTACTGCCCAGAAACAGAAGCAAAAGCTAATGTATTTTACGATGTACTAAATACCTGGTATTTTAATATCACATGAAGAAGCCATTTATACAATCACTAAGCATTTAGTATCTTTTTGAATCTCTCTAAAAATTCATACAAATTAAAAGCAGACTGCGTAAATATGATTACAATTAATGTGCTTGTCCTTTTGATATTTACATGACTGACAAGAGAATAAATATGTAATGTTATTATTTTTGCATAGTGGAAGGTGAGAGTTCTAATATATAATGAATAGAGCAATCATTTATTACTTGTTTTGCTTTGCTTTCAGTCACATACTGTGACAGATTTTCTGACAAATGTAGAACAGTTTCCTGTTCTTTATCATTATTCTCCAGTTCATGGCCTTTCCCAGTCTGGAAATGTGTCTCTGGATCCTGAGGTTCAGCAATTTCTTCTTCTTCATCACTAGAAAGGACAACTGAAATAAAGTAAAAGCAAAGTAAATGTGATGTAAAGCCTGGATACTCACCCACAACTGATAAAGTGAAGTACAGATTATTTGTGTAAACTCATTTGTGTCTGTTCATTCCAAATTAAAAAAAAAAGTTATAATTACATACTTGGCTCAGATGACTCAGCAATCTCTTTATTCATTTCCATTTTTTTCAATGGCTTTCTCAGTGGCAAAGTTTCTCCTTTCTCCTTCACAGCAGAGCTGACTACAGGCAAAATACTTTTATCCTTATTGGTGAAAGAATGTGGCTTTCTTTTGGGAGAAGAGTTTGGATAGTTTTTACTTGGACAGCAGCCAGTAATGTCTAAATCAGTGGAATTTAATGTTTCATTACAATCTGATTCCAAAGGCTGATGAATATTTTCCTGCTGTAGATTGTGCATATGATTCTGGTGGTTCTTGCTTGAATCTTGGTAGCCAGGTGATTGAACTGATTCTGTCCTGTGTTCTTTCTGCAACAATATTAATTAATTTCTGTTTCCAACAATAATCTGTTTTTCCCCCAAATCATTGCCTACGGTTAGGTTTCTTTACTCTGAGAATCACTTGTAAACTTTTATGAAGACTAACTGGTCAGCTTTGTCCATCCCTCTATTTACTTATCATATTTATATGGCTGCCCATCTCATGTGACATAACTGGGTGGCTTACAAACAGGCCATAAAAAACAATTTTAAAAACATACAAAAAATACAAAAATTAATATTATGAAAAGACTAAGAAAAAGATTATGAACAATGGCCCCACCTCATCAGATTACTGTTCCCTTGTGACCCCCAGGCCAGTTGTCACAACCAGGTTTAAAGGGACTTCCGGATGGGAAAGACTGACAAAGTTACTTGAGTACTTCAAGTTATTGCTGCTAAAGGTGGTTCTACAAGCTATTGAATCATAAGGTGTACTTAGTTTTTCACACATGGCTTCTCCATTTTGGCTTTCTTTTTGTAAAATAAATGATGACTTACTGGTGCACAACACAAAGCTATGCAAAGGCCCTCCTAGCCACGACTGCCACATGCTCTTTGCACAGGAGTTCTGAGTCTAGGAGGACCCGCAAGTTGTGCACTGGGTCTGTTTGCGGCAGCGCAACCCCATCCAGTACCAAAGGTGGCATAGTTCCAAAACCGGCAGGCCCAAAAACCCAGTGCCACTCAGTTGAAGCCTGTTGTTCCCCATACAGACCCCCAGGCACTGGGATAAGACATCAACAGCATCACTTAATTTGCCAGGGCCGGAGATCTATAATTGGATATCATCAGTGTACTGATGATACCTCACTCCATGGCAATGGATGAGCTCACCCAGCAACTTCATACAGATGTTAAAGAGGAGTGGACAGAGCACCAAACCTGCGGCACCCCATGCAGTAGGGGCCAAGGGCAGGATCTCTCCTCCCCAATCACCACTAACCAGTATTGACCCTGGAGAAAGGAGGAGAACCAGCACAATACAGCGCCACCCACCCCTAAACTTCGGAGTTGATCCAGAAGGATACCATGGTTGATGGTATCAAAGGCCACTGAGAAGTCAAGCAGAGCTAGGACGGATGCACAACCACCATCCTGTTCCCACCAGATATCAACTAAAAGCACAACCAAGGCCGCTTCTGTCCCATACCCAGGCCTGAATCCTGACTGAAAGGGGTCCAGATAATCCACTTCATCCATGGTCTACCTTCTCTACCACCTTCACTAAAAAGGGGAGGTTAGATACTGGATGAAAATTGCCCAGAATAGTGGGGTACAGTGATGGTTTCTTGAGGATGGGATGAACCAAGGCTTCCTTAAGAGGCAAAGAAATAACCCCCTCATGAAAGGAAGAATTCACCTCTTATAGAACCTATTCACATGACACCCCCTGGGCAGCTTTAATTAGCCAGAAGAGGCATGAATCTAAAGAGCAGGTGGCCAAGCTCACAGTCATGAGGACCCTGTCCACTTCCTCAGGCCCAATAGGTTCAAATTCCCAGATAACAGGGCAAGATTTCGGCTCAGGCATCTCCCTGGGACCTGCAACAAGGCAGGCATCCATCTGCAAACAAATTCAAATGACTTTGTCTGACAGATGCTCAGCAAACTCTTCCATGCGAAGGGGGGTCGCTGAGCCCCCTGTGCTCAAGAGGGCATGGGTCACCCGAAACAGGGCTGTGGGATGGCTATCTGCAGATGTAGTAAGTTGTCAAATGGTTTATTTCATTCTGACTTAGTGTTTTGTGTGAATCCAGCAATTATGGCTGTAAACAACCTAGTAACTGGGGCTTATTCAATAAACCATGATTAAGTATGATGTGTTGTGATTGCTTTCCATATAATGCATGACAATAGGAAGGACAAAAACACTGTCAGGAGAAAAACAGTGTACACAGAAGACTAGGAGCTTCCCAATGAATTGCTGCTACACCCTTTATGACACCCTCCAAAATTAAACAGCCCATCTGTGCTAACTGTGAAGTAAGCCATTTGCTGGAAGTATGAGAGGGACCCAGGCCTTCATAAACATGTAAAGTTTCAAGGTCACTAAATATTGCATCCTAGAGGCTGTGGAAAAAAAGTGGGTCTGGAGTCCCAGTGGGGTGCATGGAAAAACCCATATGCTTACCAATGAATAATTTGCCCCCCCATCAGTATTCCTGCTCCACCTGAGTTTTTACATTTAAAAATATTTTTAATTAATAAGAAAGGAACCCGGCATGCTATATTAAGAAAGGATCTATATTTCCAAGATATCATAGAGCTCCAAATAGATCCCATGGGGTTTCCTAGAAAATAAACATTATGGGCAGGTACAGACCATACCTTTGCGATAAAGTGTGCTTACTTGCCCAGAAAAAGGACAAAGATAAGTGGAATTATAATAAAGATTGTCCTATGGGAGGGAGGAGCCTGAAGGGTGTGGTAAATAGCAGTCTAGAAAACCGATCCTTTGTAACTAGATTTTTCCTCCATGACTGTCATTCTATGACAGTCCCTGCCTCTGTCTAACAATTCTGCAAGAGCTATCAACAAGTTCTCAAAATTTTAAGTGTGCCCATCTACCCAAAAAGTTCTTTCAAACCTTAGAATATAAGGCATTTTGCCTGACTCTAAATGCTTTTGTTTTTGGAGCTTCTATAGATCACTGATACGTTTTCCTCCTCTTTCTCTCTCATGCGTGTGTGTGTGTTCATAAATGGATATGTATGCTCTGCCCTTGCGACACCCAGTTTTATTGGCCTCAAACCTTCCATTCTGTCCATATCCACTATGGACCCTGAGAAATTCTGCCTAAGATGGTACAGATCTTAAAAAGAAAGTTTTCCATCTCTTCGTTTTATGTACTCACACTTGTATAAATTATACCTAACTCTATCACAACAGGTAAAAAAATATATACACTTACCAGTAGTGATTTTTGTGGAGAAGCTTCAATCCACTGGTTAGGGAAAACATCACACCTTCTTTTTCTGCTTTCATTATTCTGACAGCTTGACTTCCTCAAACAAGGAGAAAGATTCATAGAGTTCTCTTGTCCTTTCTCTGCCTTGAGTCCTTTATTCTTGGTGCTGCAGTCTTTATTTAAAATAAATAATAAAATATTGATAAGTCAAATAGAAACACACATTTATTCATACTTCCATTCAAGCCCAATTAATTCCAGAAAACTATCACTCTACTTCTGTTTCTCCACTCTGTAGATTCTAGTCATGGTATGCAAACAGAAACTGAAAGCTAATATGGCAATAGCAGGACATCAAGCGGCTGCTGGGTGTTTTGGCAAAACTACAATCCCCAGCTGCTAGGCTGATGGCATATGAAATCTAAAATATCTAGTTTGCCAGTCACCACATTAACGGCTGGAAGAACATATGAAAGAAAACATTTTAAAATCTTATTAAATAACCTGAAACAATTAGCTTTGGTAGTTCTGAATGCACAGTCACTACAACAGGAAATATTTCACTCCAAATGTAGCACATTACAAATATTCTCCTTCTTTGTGACCAAGTTTCAGATACCTCTAAGAAGGTTGCAAAATTTTTTATCAATAGCTATGGCTTAGCGAAGTTATCTGATGGCCTATATTACTAATTATTTCCAGACCTGTCCTATACTCTCTCTCTCTTTTACCTGCTTATTTGATGTATTTTTAACTACTATTTAATTATTATTTGTTCAATTATTAGTACATAAAGAAAATATCAATTCTGTTTCATTCTATATCCGGATTTACTATAGTAAACTATATTAAAAGTGAAGGTAACCTTGATGTCTGACATTACAATCAAGAATTTTGATGGGTATTTAAGTTCTACAGCATTTGGTGGAACATGATTTTCAAATAATTGTGTTTTAAAAACTTTTGTACAGAATTATAATGCAAGTAATCTATGAGATGGGATATACCATGTAAATGACAGGAATGACCCTGGGGATGAAATTATCAATGAAACTAGCACTGATTTTTATTTTATGATGAAACAATCTGTATAAAACATACTATAATAATACAAAAACACCAATGACTGTGCTGACTTTGGATCAAAGAGAATTCTATCTTGGCCAACTTTATGTTCTATCTAAATATTACAATGGATTAAAAATGTATTAATTACAGACCTAGCAATACATCACGTTTTTTTAAAGTCTGCAAAGCATTACTAAGTTCTGTATCTTTAGATTGTTTCCATTCACATGATCTTTTTGGATATCTTTCATATCTGGAAAGAAATAAAATTATTAATTAATCTTTGTATTTAAAAACAAAACCAAACAAACAAAACAAAAAACACTCTAAAAAGTTTAGCTCAACTCCTTGAGTCTAGCTCAACCCCTGATGACTGTAAGGACATATCTTTGAAATTGATTTGCAATAGTGGATTGCCATTGTCTTCTCTGGGAATTCTCAGAATTGAAGTCCATACATCTTCAAGTCCCGAAGGTTGAGAAACCCTGCTACAGACCAAGTATCTCCTGATAATCACCTATTCAAGTACTAGCCAGACCCTGCTTAATCCTGCTTCACTTTTGAGCCCAGATAAGTACTGCCATAGCTATGTAACATATAGTTTGCTAAATTAATATATACAGTCATGTGAAAAAGAAAGTACACCCTCTTTGAGTTCTTGAAGTAATCGTTTTCTGTATGACTTTATCAGTCTCTCCCATCGTTGTGGAGGAATTTTGGCCCACTCCTCTTTACAACATTGCTTCAGTTCACAGAGGTTTGCAGGCATTTGTTTATGCACAGCTCTCTTGAGGTCCCACCACAACCTTTCAATCGGGTTGAGGTCTGGACTTTGACTGGGCCATTGCAACACCTTGATTCTTTTCTTTTTCAGGCATTCTGTTGTAGGTTTGCTGGTGTGCTTGGGATCACTGTTCTGTTGCATGACCCAATGTCGGCCAAGCTTTAGCTGTCGGACAGATGGCCTCACATTGGACTCTGAAATACTTTGGTATACAGAAGAGATCATGGTTGACTCAATGACTGCAAGGTGCCCAGGTCCTGTGGCTGCAAAACAAGCCCAAATCATCACCCCTCCACTACTGTGCTTGACGGTTAGTATGAGATGTTTGTGCTGATATGCTGTGTTTGGTTTTCGCCAAACATGGTGCTGTGCATTCTGGCCAAACATCTCCACTTTGGTCTTGTCTGTTCAAAGACAGTGTTGCAGACTTCTTGTGATTTGTTCAGATGCAACTTTGCAAACCTAAGCCATGCTACCGTGTTCTTTTTAGAGAGAAGAGGCTTTCTCCTGGCAACCCTTCCAAACAAACCATACTTGTTCAGTCTTTTTCTAATTGTACTGTCATGAACTTTAACATTTAACATGCTGAGGCCTGTAGAGTCTGAGATGTCACTCTTGGATTTCTTGCAATTTCTCTGAGCATTGCATGGTCTGACCTTGGGGTGAATTTGCTGGGACGTCCACTCCTGGGAAGATTGGCGACTGTCTTGAATGTTTTCCACTTGTGAATAATCTTCCTTGCTGTAGAATGATGGACTTTAAATTATTTGGAAATGGCCTTATATCCCTTCCCAGATTGATGGGCAGCAACAATTGCTTCTCTAAGATCAGTGCTGATGTCTTTACTCTCTGGCATTGTGTTAACACACACCTCAATGCTCAAGACCAGCAAACTCCTAAGACTTCGGCTTTTACAGAGGTAGTCACACTTGCTGATGATCAATTGATCAAGGGCATTTGATTAGCAGCACCTGGCTGCTACTTAGCCTCTTCATACCTATGGAAGCAGTAAGGGTGTACTTAGTTTTTCACACATGGCTTCTCCATTTTGGCTTTCTTTTTCTAAAATAAATGATGACATGGTGTAATATGTCATGTGTTGTTGTTCATCTGAGGTTGTATTTACCTACTTTTGAGAACTGTTAAGGACCAGATGATTTTTATTATGTCCTGATACGTAAAACCATAGAACTCAAAGAGGGTGTACTTTCTTTTTCACACGCCTGTAGACAGCCCTGCATTAGCAAAGTTATCAACAAACAAAAATGTTGCATGTCCTTGTGGATGACCCATGTTAGTGCATAGGTATCTAGAACCAAGGTCAGTTGTTCTCCTTCCCCTGACAGAGGAAAACTCTTCAGAAGATCATCTAAAGCTCACTGAGTTAGAAGATAATGTCTAAAATTTCTGAGGCAGAATAGATGGCTTTTATTCATGTAAGCGAGAACTGCTCAGATCCCTCCCTCAGGTTGTAGGATGTACTTTCTTTTTCACACGACTGTATTCGTGAAAACAGATCTCAATAAAATAATAATTCAGTATTCAGGGAAAGCAATCCTCTTTGACAAGCCTTATAGCTCTGTTGGCTGCAGACTATCAGAGTAGAAGTAGGAAAGTGTGCTGAATACTTATCTTTTATGTTTCATTTTTTACAATTTCCCTATTGCACATAGTGTTAGGATATAAACTTAGATCAGTGTCAATGGTAGCTGGATAGTAGGTACTGGGGAGGCCATATTTGTAGACTTGCCACAGTAGCAGAAAATGCAGGACCTTGGATTCAGTGAATCATCCTGCCATGTCTTTTTTAAGGGATTTTCTGAGATCAAGTTTTCTCAGTGTTGGAAAGAGAAAACCTGGAGGCTGTTGGAGATTCATGAATGGAATCCAAAATTGGATTTCCATTTCTAAAGTTGTCCCCAGACCCACAGGAGTATACACTCTTATAATAACTTGGACCACAAGATTATGAATCAGATTCTATCAATCAAAATTTGATTAAAAAACATGTACACTTTTCCTTTGTCTTACTACTGATATAAAAATCTGCTGATACAAGGATCAAACTCTCACTGAAATGGTAAACCAGTATCTCAGTTGTTCAAAACTACAAATAGTTCATAGGATTGAAGGCTCTTGGGGGAAAATCCTAGCCTCAGTCCAACTCAGCTCAGTAATAATGACAATGGTGATTACGATGATGTTGATGCCATCAAGTCCCCCATTCAGAAAATTAGAAATGAAAAAATGAATTTGTTAAACAATTTATTTTATTTGATTACTGATACTTGGAAATAAAGAATACTATTTCATTTCTTGGGACTAACAAACTGGAGTAAAAGCTATCATCATCATCATCATCATCATCATCTTCATCGCCATCATATTTTCCTAAATGGAAAGGCTGCCATGCAGAACATATAATACTGCCGCTTTATTTATCTCCAGGTCATGCTATCGTAATCTACTTTATATGGGGCTGCCTTTGTAAAAAGTTCAGAAATTTCAAACTGTAAAAAATGTAATTGCCTGTACAGACTAGAACATATTACTTATTCTATCATACAAGAATGCAGCACAGAGCCTAGGCCTACAACCTAGTTAAATAATGAAATTTAATAAGTTACTTATTACTAAGTAAATAAATTATTATTATTCTTACTACTACTACTACTACTACTACTATTACATTTCCACAAATAGTTTGGTAATTACCCACATCACAGTACAGGTTGTTTTAAGGAACTAACTGAATTAGCCACATTACTAACAACAGCTACTTCTTATAATGAGGGAATAAAAACAAAGTTATTACAATAGTTCTGCAGAAACAAAACAACATTAGAAAAATGAATAGCCTTAAAGGAAATTAAAATGGGCTCTTAATTATGAATTAATTCAATATAGTTATTTTATTAATTATATTTTGTCAGCTCTGAGTGAGACATTGAAGATATTCCTTCAAAACACTTAAAAAAAAATACACTGAATATGCTTGTTTATATTCAAAATGAAAAACCCTAATCCCAAGAAAAATAAGACATTTTAAGATACTGGTACAATTAAAAATAATTCCATTTAACTCAAATACTAACATGAGTATAGATTACATAGAAAGTAGTATAAAACTACTTTGAAAACACCTCAATAATTTTAATCCAGCAGTATTTGGAACCCTCACTAAACAGATATTTTATAAGGTGAAAAGTACATTACCTCTTCTTATAAGCTGACAAAGAAGTTATACAGAGAAAATGACAATTCAAATTGTACAGTTTTAATATATTAAGGTAAGCTACTTGTTCTTTATCTTCAAAAAATGCTCTGAATTCAGGCCTTATTTTTTAAATAAAGTTTGAAGATTTCCACTGTATTTCAATGTTAAAACACACATCTATTAGGAAAATTATATTTGCCAACATGAAAATTCTCCCAGTGGAGTACATTATATTGGAACTCTCAGTCTATATAAATTCATAATCTTCTCCAACCATTTCCTATGAGTACTCCTTCACTGAGCAAATGGTCCAATGCACGCCTTTGAATCAAAGCAATAAACTGAAAAAGAGCTTAATGAGCACAGATTTTCCTCAAAAGCACATATAAAGAAAGGATGTAAAAGTTACTCTCTATTAATATAAATTAATAACTAAAGCAGGTATGCATGAATCTCTTTCCAGCTGAACTCACTTAGGCATAATTTGTGTTTTGTTGTTTTGTAAAACTGTAGCTTCAAATGCATATTCCTACATGCATTAGTCTGAAACTGACTGTACTTTTAATGATAAACAGGAACAAAATCATTAAAACACTGTTTGGAATGACATACCTTTTAGGTAAAATACAGCTTTGTTGAGAACTTATTGTCTGACAAGATTTTAGGCTGGTAATAGATGAGGAGGGTTGTTCATCTGATTGCAGCTTGTTAGCATCAGATAATTTAGGATTAGTTAAAAGGTGCCTTTGCATATATTTTCTTCCTGTTTTTGTCCTCAGGATATTCGTCAAGATAACTTTAGGTTGCCTGCCACACATATAATTAATAATCTTCAATGCATCAAAATGTTGAATTATATTGTAACTGTCTAAATAATCTCAAACTTCATTCACCATAACTCCCCCCCAAAAAGTACAAAATGAATGAAAAGAGATAACAGCGATTAAGTGAAGTATTCCAAAATAAAGATTCAGATATGATCAGTTAAAAATGTTATTGATGATTTTGTTGACTCTGGTACCTTAGCTGTTGGCTTTGGAATCAGATGTTGCCTTTATGTCATAAATTTTTTTTAGCATGCATTAAAATGTGGTAAATAAAATGAGCAAATCCACTTTGAACAGAAGAAAATATTTAGCAAAACTAAATCTTACTATTAAAGGAGTGATCAGCTGGCACACCATGTAAAAGATTCGTACAAAAATACTAACTAAATTGCCATAAATTTAGTAAGTTATTGATTGATATTTTGGGTTGCAAGAAATATTTGCAGCAAAAATGTATGTACGTACTCATTTCTCACTGAACTCTGTGCATAAAACTACGTTATAGAGACTATTCCCAATTAAGATCATGTTTCCAATTTGACTGTTTATTTTAGGATCATATATTATGGTGAAGCTACCATGGAAAGGAGAAAGTGGAAAGGAAGGCTTGGCATAATAAAGGGATCAGTTGCACAATGCCTATGAGCACTAAGACATCTGTTGCTCCCCAAAAGGGTATTTGCAGACAAACTCTATTTTCAATGTAAAAAAAAGAATGTTCTGCTGGGATGTTACTAAAAGTTCTATGCAAAGTCAAGGGATCCACAAAGGAACAAGCATGCTGCTATTCTTAATAATGTCTTCTTTGGAAACAGAACTGAAGAACAAATTTAAAGAGGACTCAAGAAAATGGTTAAAGGAAAAACTACAGCTTGGGGTGGGGTGGTGGTGGGGAGAATAAGGAAAAGAAACTGACTTCTCTTCCAGATGTTAAGCTTAAACCAATTCCACTATTACAAAAAAAGTGATGTGAACTCTCAAAGAGATGTAACTGTATAGATTCCCTCTCAAATGAAACAATTCTAAATGGAAATTACATGGATGCCTCAGAAGGTTGTAGTAAAGGCATTAAAACTGAATAACAATGTACTATGGAATGCTTATCCATGAAACACAATTGCATACACTTATTTTTAATAACATGTTATATTATGTCTAAGGCAGACTCAACAAGACATACCTTTCTGATAAAAAAGTGGGTTGGTGAAGAGGACTTATTATGTGCCATATCTTTAGAGAGTCAACAGATGATGAGGTTTGTTGATCTGACTGCAACTTGATAGCATGAGATAAATTAGGATCAGTTACAAACTGTGTCTTTATGTATTTTCTTCCTAATTCCGTCTCCAGGATATTCGTCAAGATAACTTTGGGTTGCCTGCCATACATATAATAATAATGATAACAAATAAGGAAGACTAATTAAGATACATGAATTCAACCAAGTGTCCTATAATAATCCAAATGGCTTCAGCTAGGAATATGTATTATATTCTACTCTACAGAGGAAAATTGTTTCTACATATTCCTCCTTGACACAGCTTTATTTGCTATGAAGTGCTTGGCCATTGTAGTCTTCTTTGTCCTGGGACCAGTAATGACTGAAATATCTGCCAAGGTTTGCATTAGAAACATATTTTCTAATAGTATGCAATCATTGTGATTGTGTCTAAATGACAAAATTGGATGTCTTGATTGAAAGTTTATGAATATTACTGCAAGGATATCCATGACCTAATTCTGCAAGTTGTCAATTCAGAAATGGTCACAGAATAACAATGAGAATCCAGTTACTTGAGACTTGAACTAGAAAGAGAAGGAATTAATCCAAAATCCTAATCAGAATTTTCACTATAATTACAGATGTATCTTCTTGGCACAGGTCAGCCCATTCTGACATTGGCTTAGTCTTCACTGTTGGCCTTTTTCAATCAAATTCAGAAATTCAGCTGGTGAATTAGGGCTGGTTTATGTAATGGTATGTGGGAAAGACCTTGGGAGACAGGGCAAAGAGATGTTGCCTAGGAAATGGTCAGATAAGAGACAGCATAGCTTCCAGCTGGATAGTGGGCGAGGCAAGAGGCTCAGAAGGGATCCTCTCTAGTTTCTTGGGCTGTAAAGGAGACAGCGGGAGAAGTACTTTCAGACTTGCAAGATTCTGTTAATGGACTTTACGGTAAAGTTGAATTGGCTTAATTGTTCATGTTTCCTGTCTAGTCTACCTGGTAAGGCTGACAGTTTAGTAGTATTGAACTAACATCCCTTGAGCAACTGAGAACTGTAATCCAGAGATAAGCTTTCAAACCCTAGAAGTTATGAATTTTACACAGAAACACAAGTCATAACTACACATAACCATGCCTATCATGATGGCAGTGTATTAACAAGTCCTAGAGATTTTAGGTATAGGAGATGGTTCCACCAAAATCAAATCAGCAAATAGAAAACACTTCAGTTCCATGTGATAAAATCAAATTTCTGTTTAGATATTCTACAAATTTAGGCAAAAGCAAAGCAAAGCAGCTGTGCATAAAGACTCTCAAGAGTAGTTTTTGAAATGGATGTGTAAGCCTAGAAAAAGATTCATCTATATTAATAATTCAGAGAAATGCTTTGTGCATTGTGGATCTTTTTCAAAGGATTAACACTGTACTAGCACATACAATTATTTGCTTTATCTATAATAAAGCACTGCTAGTCAAAAGTATTTTCTAGTCTAGCACGCTCTGTGAAGTCCATGGTGCCAGCATGCTGAATTGAAGAATTGCACTATGGAAAAAAATGGAGGAAGCATGTTTTCAAGGGCCTTGTTAACTATTAGGCCTGTATAAAAATTCACAAAGTGGCTCTGAATGCACTCAAATATGGGTACAGATGGGTGTAGCTTCCAAAGCAGTTGTGCGAACCTTGCAAACAAAGTTTCTGCTTTAAGAATTTGAGGAAGTACTTTATACATGATTCTGCACACTGAGTTACTTTTTTTGACTGCTTTGTATACCCCTATTAAACACAGGCCATCCCTTCATGACCCCTAAAGACTCAATTTCACAAGCCAGGTATAATTTTTTCTCTGTCAGTACAGAAATATCATCCAAACAAGAATGAAATACTAATACTAGTCTTATTATTTTCAAAAGTAATTGAAAGGATAAAATAGATATCTTTAGTGTCTCTGTGCAAAGCTAAACTGTGGTTTAATGTAAGGGTGTGTAACCTGAACCATTTTATCCACAGAAAGGCTTATCTGATATACAGTAATACTTGTTTAATGTACCTGTATATATTTGCAGATAAGCTCAACCATGGATAGGCTGGGGCTAAAATTTTTAATGAAAATATATGAAAAGTGTGCCACTCACAGATAAGCCAGTTGTGAAAATTAAAGCATACAAAAATTTTGAGGGCTGGCTTGGCTTATTAGCGGATGGCAGATTTTTCATGGTATTTTGGTTAAAAATTTGAGGGTTGGCTTATCCGCCGATGGGCTTATCTGCAAGTATACGCAGTAATACATTACGGCATGGATTTATGAAACATCTGCTTACCCCAATACTGATCCTTCATCACCATTGCAATAGCTTTTCTTCTTCCAGTTTGACTGAATCTTTTTATTCCTTGATCTTGATGCCCACTGAAATGGGGATGGTAGGAGGGAATGAATAAAAAATGAATCAAACAATACAAAAAGATTTAAGGAAAACTGAAGAGGAGATATGTTTTGAAATTGTAAAAAGCCCCAAACATGTAACTTAAATTCAGGTATCAAAAAGAGGGATTTCTTTTACTGAAATGAGAACACACTTCAGTACAATAAAATTAGAAATCTTAACTGCTTCATTATATAGAAAGAGAGAGAGAGAGAGAGACAAAGAAAAAGGATGAATAAATTAGTCAATTTTGATTTCTCTTAATTTCTCAATTCTCCAATATTAAATTTGTTTTATTATGTCTGTATCAGCTTACAACTTATTTCTAATTCCTTATGAATGTTTATTCTTGTATTCAATTTCATCTAATAAACATACTCTTGCATCACATTTTGATTGTAGAACTGGAAAATCTAGAGAACTAAATTTCAATATTTTCATTCACACACCAAATCAGGAAGTTGGAATTAGTAGAATCACATTCAAATACAAGCTATATGTCCACCAACAAGCAAGTAGTACAAGTTCAGTGGGAACTTTTTTGCATAACAATATTGACAATACACCCTAATCAGTTTTTCCTCTCTCTGATAACTAACACTTTGCTTTAAGTGAATCTACTTAATCTCCATTTAAGAGAATAGAGTTTGCTTACCATCAAACACATCAAATTATCGAAAATAAAATTGGCTGATTACTAATTCTCAGGAACATAACATCAGTAGAGATAGACAAAGTGGTCTCATTCAAATTAAGTTTAGCCATTCCTCCTCTACCAGAGCACTTAGTGTATCATGGTCAAGCAAAACCAAACCAGATACATCTGTCACTCCCTCCAAAGCTCATCTTAATGTAATGAATCTAATGCACAGCTATGCACAGCAGAAGATAAATACATAGGGGTTTGATCAAAGTAGTTTGCTGATGTCCTGCAGTGAGGCGTGGAGAAGCATGATGTAGTCAGATGGACTTGCTGATATTCAGTGCATTTCACATATACCGTATTTTTCTGTTAATAAGATGCCCCCATGTATAAGACAACCCCCACCTTTCCACCCCAAAATTAAGAAATCAATATTTTAAAGATGAAGCAGAACACATTTTTATTTAGTAATTAGGTAACATTTACATGATACACTCAGTGGGAGGAGGTCCAAACTGTCTCTCTGCAGCTCTATTTCCATGCTCTTTTGCATAACTGATTACATTTAGTTTGAATTTTGCAGAGTAAGACATTCGCTTATTTATTTTTTTATTATCTGACATCTTTATGGGCTCAGAATGCTCTGACATTACTGGTCCCTGTCACATCTGCTCACTGCCTACATGCTCTCCACCTCCAACAGGATGTGTTCCAATTGGTTTGTTCAGCATCAGCTGACATCAGTTACTATGATGGAATGGAATTATGAAGGCCAGGCTCAGGGAGAAAAACATTTTCTTAGCTCGCCGGAGGAGCGTGGGAGATACAAGAGGATGAGACTGGCTAACTTGAGAACTGGAGTTTCAGTCCAGAAAGATTCTTGCTAGAGGTTGTAGCTAATAAACATAGCTGAACTGAATTTGCATTGTCTCTTAGAGTTCCTTGGGCTAGGCCTGACATCAATCTTGTATACCAGTTCAGCTTAACCAGTGTCTCATGTAGACATTGAAGAGCAGAGACAAGACAGAATTTGTTCTATTATATTCCCACAGAACAAAAGCTGAAGGGTTGAGCAACCTGCTTCCTATGAATGTTCACACTGGCCATTACTGCAGTTATGAGAGTTGAAGGGCATTTACTTGGGAAGGCTGTTCTAGAACTATGAATTTAGGGTGCAAGTTTATATGAAAATAAGCATCTCAAGTTGTTCAAGAGAATAACTGGTTTGCCCTTGAATACCAAATATTTATGAATTACTTGCACTCACACAATTATATAATTACACAATTTAAGCAATTATATATATTTTAAAAATATGGCTAATAGCCTTATCCAAGACTAAATTATTAAATTATTAAACGGTTCTTAAATTATTCAAAATATTAGACAAGAAAAAGGGTATTATTTACCCCTTCAAATGAATGTTGCCACTGGTGAATTTCTTCAAATCTTGACAATGGAGATTGAATATGGCGATCATCTGGCTGTGTGTTTGATACTTTCTTTGGTATTCGATACTGAAAAAAAAATGCATTCACAGTTGTAGTTCAAAAGAAAAAAAGAAAGAATACTTAATAGCATAAGAAAAAAAAAGATTAAAGGGCAAACTTGTTGCAAGTATTACATACAGTATAAATATATTTTTAACGGAGTCAGTATACATTTCAGAATAATTATCAAGACTCATTAGGTACAGAATTTTAATTTGCCTAAAACATCAACATTATGGTCCTCCTGGAATTATAATGCAGTATATAATGCATTTTTTGTTTTAAGAAAGTTGCATGCATTTATTTATTTTCATGCATTTATTTCCCATCCTAAGTGATGAACCAAACTGCCAAAACTTACATTTTGTAGATTTGAAGATGATTTTCTAGATCGTTCCATGGTTGCTGCTGCATAAGACAGACAGAAAACAACACCTTTATGTATCACGATATAATTAGCACTTCCAAAAAGAGCTAATTAAGATTCACAGCAACGTTAGGAGACATTATCTATTTCCCACATGTTAAAGGATGTATATCTCTTGTGAATAAGTAGCCTTCTCTAATGACTACTTTTTTTTTCTAAATCAGTCTATAGCTCCAAGGTAACTGCTGATGATAAGCTTATCCAGGTATAATGTAGAGATACTTATTTAAGTTGTACTGATAAACAAATGTCCTCAACGGTTCTCACTGTGTTTCTAGTCCCAGTTCAGATCATCACCCGCCATAATACCAACAACATAAATCTGCAATGTCCTCCCTAGTAAGGCAGGTGTGGATTTACACCATGATCTTTATGGTGCCGTGCCAAGCAAAGACATTTTTATTCTCCTAGGTCTCATATTATGTACATTTTAATAGTAACGTTTAACCTTGCTATAGAACTTTTTAATTAATATTCTTTCTTCTATTTTACTGGTTCAAAATTATTCTTTATAAATAATGCATTTTTACCTGTTCTTTAAATTTTTTTAACTGTGATTTCAAATTAGCCACTGGTAAATTCTGTTTTATAAATCTTTAAAATAAAACAAAAATGACCTACAAATTCTACCAACTTTGGTCCTCTGAATGGCTTTTCATAAAGCAGACAACCAAATGAGTGATACTGGTGTTACTCAGTTACTCATGACTTTTTATGCCAAGAAGTGAGATGCCCTGCCGTGTAAGTTTTTAACCACAAATACAATTCGCATTAATTAGTAGTATCTAAGAGACACTTATCTACATCATCAGTATATGATGATATAACCCAATATTCAAAAATAATTCCTACAGCATTATTTCATAGGTACCTACTTTCTGGCTCAAGCAAAAGGCAGATGACATTGTAGCTGTCTCTAACCATAGGTGGATCATTGCAGTCTTTTGATCACCAACAGAACTAGTATCAACTTAAGCAAATAAACTCTAGTAGCTGTCCCCAGAGTCAGGAAGGAAGTTATAGACATTTTCTTCTTTAGGCTTCTCTTTTCACTGCTAAAACTTTCTCTAGAGGGGAGGAAGCCACTCAGTCCGTGCCTTTAAGCCTTAGCAGATTTACTTAATATGCTATGCCTAAACACATGAGAAAATGAAAGCTGAGGTGGAATCCAGTTTGAAGAAAGGAAGGGTGTATAAGTTACTACACTCTCTACCATCAGCTTACATATAGATTCAAATCATGTTTGCTGGTTTGATTTAATAAGCAAATTATGTTTCAATTAAAATAAGAAATAAAAAATTAAGCTGCATGCACACAAAACAGAGCTAGGGAGAACTAAGTCTTTATTATTGTCCAAATGCTTCTATCTAGATGTTAAACCAAGGCTCACCAACTATAGATGCCACATCTGTTTTCCTTTTAATATTTTTTTTAAAATTAATGTTTTATTTAAAAATGTTTAGAGTGCCACTCTGCAGGGGATGGGGAAAGGGAGAGCCTTTCAACTACTCACTCAATGTCCTTATTTCCCTCCTTGCATCTCTCAGGAAGTTTGTGTGTGTAAAAGAGTTGGGAACAGCAAAGAACAGAGGCTGAACTGGCTGTATTTGCAACCGGTTATGCCTCCCATTTTGTCTGGCAACAGAAATGAATTTTAAGTTGAGGTTTCCCTTCCCTATTGGTTTGAATAATACAGAACCATGATTAACATAAATAAACTTCTACAAATCATGATTTTAAATCAGATTAAGATTAAAGACTCAGCCTTAACTACTGCTTAATTCATTGTTTGCATGTCATGCTAAACCTAATCAAACATAGCACAGTGCAAACCTAGTGCTTCAGGCCAGAAGTTGGAAAATAGGTTAGAGTGGGAAGTAATTGTCATCTCCTTGCAGGAAGATAAAGCAATATATAGTAATAGCTACACCACTCTCGACATATGGTTTTATTCTTGAGATCATAATTTATAGTTGATGAATACCTGGAGCAAACAGTTACTTAAACAGCTTAAAGCATGACACAGCCTGAGAAAGCATCCCTAAATATATTTATTTATTAAATCTACAGTCACAGACCAAAAGAGAACTGATGACAGCCATTTTCATTCATATAGTGCTAAATGGGGATAATATCCACGCATCAAAAACATCAGGTCTAACACACTAAGTGTTGATACAATAAACGAGCTGGCCCTGAAGGCGTCCAAAGATTTTGCCTCCACTGCAGAGATTTACAAGGAGCCCTTATAGAAAAAAGGAATCAACTCAAGAAACGAATTGTATGAGGCGAAGGGCAGCAAGAGATACCTACAATATAATAAAATAAAGCCGTGGATTTTCACCTCTGTGCTTGTGTTCCTCCGGAAGTGCGTTTCTTCCTGAATATACAAAACGCACAAAAATCCGAACTGGGATCCTAAACTCCGGAAGGAACAAAACAGAACTAACGTGGATAAAAATACGACGGCACCGCATTGTAGTTACCATCTAACCACCAAGGGACACTCTTAGCCCGCCGACCCCGCCGTTTAAGGGGCGCGCACTATATCGCGGTGTCAAACACTTCCTCCAAACTCCCCCGCAGAATCCACGTTCCTCCCGAAGGAAGGGGCTCGATCCTTGTTCCAGGAAAAAGGAAACAAGCCCTGGAACAACTCTAGTTACGAACAAGGACCCCGTCGACGCTTCCTCTTTCCTCTCACCTGATCCGACGAAGCCAAGCTCCCGCTCCAGTTACGCTCGCCTTTGTCGATTCGGATTGTCACCGGCCGGTTGTTGCGCAGCGTTCCGCGGCCACTTCCGGCAGAGGCGCCGCCCTTCGGAACAATGTTCCTGTGAACGGTGTAGCGAGGGGTTGAAAGCCTCCTTTAGCGTCTGTTCGCCAGGAGGGACTCGTCTAGCTGGGTTCCCGGGCATCTGCTTGCAGAGTTGCTGCAGAGATTTCTTGGGTTTCGGATATCCGCGCGCAACCTCTGTGGCATCTCAGTACGTATTCTAAGTCCTCCAAAAGAAGGCGTCATTTTGCACTTCGCCAAAACCGGAGCTCAGCCCTGGCCTATTTTAAAACTACAATATTTTCAACTAAGGAGAATTGAAAGATGGGGTTAATCCGATACAGGGAAAGTTGCAAAAAATGCTAAACAGCCCAAATGAGCTGTGGAGTGGAAGATTTACTCTCCCCTAATGTCAGTCTAAAAAAGAAAGAAAGATACAACTGAGTAGTGGCTTGCATTTGGAGTAGTGGTGTTCCGTAAATGGGTCGTGAAAGTCTTGTCAGTTTGAGAGTAAATCCTGTTCAGTTCACTAGACTTTACAGAGACAAGTGTGTATAGAATTGTGATCCAAAAGATTGAGCTAATCTTACAAGTACACACACACACACTGAGAGCCAGTTTGGTGTAGTGGTTAAGGCATCAGGCTAGAAACCTGCTGGCCTAGGCATAAAGCCAGCTGGGTGATACTGGGCAAGTCACTTTCTTTCAGCCCTAGAAAGGAACCAATGGCAAACCACTTCTGAAAAACCATGCCAAGAAAACTGCAGGGACTTGTCCAGGCAGTCTCGGAGAATCAGACATGGTTGAATGGATAAAAAAAAAAAAAAGAAAAAGCTATTGCTCTTCCTTTGAGAGTATTGTTATTACCTCCAACCCAGTATCCCCATTTACCTAGCTATAAGAAGCTGTGTTTATCCAGGTTGGTTTTCTTCACAAAAAGCAACCGTTGTCTTATGCACTATTCTTGTTAAATATGGGTTGATAAGAAAATGCAAATCAAGGCAATCAATATAACACTTCCACAAGAAATAAAATAACCACCTATCTTCTGTTTTCAGAAGGGAATCCAGCACACCTAGACCTGCAGCTCTCAGTTCAAATCTCTAATTTTGGTGCTTCTAGATGGATAGATTTTAGCTTTATTGATAAATGGGCTTTAGTCTCACTAGAGTTTTATCCAACCATAGCTGTACTGACACAATAGTAATGAAGATGGGCATTATTTCTCCATAACAATGGCTAGGTGATACTGTAAAACACTAGTGGGAAAATCATCATTATATAGCTAATCTATCATTGCTAACAGATTTTTAGTGGAAAGGAAAATTTATAAGAAGCAATTGGAAATGGAAAAACTGTAAATGGAAGATGACATTTTGGGGTCCATTTTATGCCCTCTGGGAGCCAAAGCAATTATAAAATAAAGTAACCCATAAAAGCACTCACTTTCCCCAACCTTTTTCTTATCCCACTATTGTAGCTCATTTTTCCAGGTTAAATAATTAACAATTATCACTATAGTGATTTGGTTGCACTTGTCAGCTAGTTGTGCAGTCTTCTATCACTGCCTCTATATTTTCTTCCATTTCCTCTGTTCGCTGTCCTGGAAGGTATAATTTTCTTAGCAACTATAAGTCTAAATTGTATACATGCATTCCTGAAATAATATACTTTTCCTGGGCAAATGTGTTTCTACCCGATGTAGGTACATGCAGATTTATAGACCTTAATTCAGAAGTATCCATGAAATGCTCTATGTAAAATACATTAAAAATAATGGATAAATATAGGCAAGTGTTTACATGTTTAAGGATTGTTGAAATACATTTCAACAGTGCTGGACAAATGCAGCAGTTCAGTTAACAAAGGAGTGATTTAAACATTTTCCACCATGATTACTATATTTTAAATATGAGATAAATAAAAATAACTCTTGTCTCAATACAACAGTTTTAAGTCTACTTCAGTGTAACACTGTTTGCAAGTGTAAGCATGTTATACAAACATTTGTACTTAGTTTTTCTCCCTGGTGTTCCTTTCTAAAATCAATCTATAATAGCTTCTGTCATCACAGCCATACTAGTACTAGAAAACAGCAGAGTTCTACAACTCACCACTCTGGTTGGATCTATTCAGAGAGATTCCTGAAGCATACTATATGGAAGTATCTAGAAGCCTTTGGCATTATTCAAGCAACATGAGTGTAAGTATGGTCTGTATATAAATTCAACTTTATGCAAATTTTGTATTTCTTTCTTAGAGCAGAATAGTACCCAGAATATATTATGTATTTTCTACAACATATTTTCTTAGCTTAAATAATAGTGGCTATTAATATACTCTGAAGAAATATTACTAGCTGCTACAACATGCATCTTTTCTACATTCTAGTTCGGCATATATCAGTCTATGTTTCCTGAGCCATCTGTGTGTGTAATTAAGTAAACTCCAGTGAGATATTAATAAAATGATGAGCAGAGAGAGCGTGAGGAGCATATTCAAGCATCCTGAGAAAGATCCCCCATCTACGTTTACATAAATGTAATTCATAATATAGTTTTCTTGCATTTGGGCATAATGTGATAAAGTTCAATTCACCTGTTACAGACTACCAAGCGCAAATGATAGTATAATGGTTTGTCCAACAAATAATAGTTAAAAACAACTGAATTCAGCATCAAAAGCTGTAATAACTATTCCAGTACAAATGCTTGATGCACTTTTAGTCATTCTAAACATAATCATTTCTTTATAATAACATGTACAGTACCTTCTAACGTGTTCTTGGTACTCTGTGAGCTTGGTTATTTGTTTGCCAGCATTTCATTACCCAACTAGGTAACATTTTCAGTGCAATAACACTAATGATATCTGGTGTTGCACCTAAAACATAATGCATTTGGGCCTGGCCAACTGAAAGTAGCTCTGCTTTGAATTTCTTGAAGTAGGAAGGGCAGAAATATAGATCATGTTCTAGCCACTTTATGTATTTCTGAGTCATGCTGATTTCAGGGGAAGAGACGATTGCTTGCTTAACTCCTCCCCTTGGGTCAATATAATCGAAGTATCACTCTTCAGTTGTTTCATATATTCCTATATTCATATTCCTAGAGCTTGTAGTTCTAACACAATTCTTACTGCTTTATGAAAATATGTGAAAAGCAATATTGTATGTACCATCTCTACATTTTAATAAAATGTACATTTTTAATGAAATGTACATTTTAATAAAATTGTTACAGAAATTTGAAAACCTTTTTTTAAGAAATTAAATATGTTTAACACAATTTCTTTATTTATAGTGGCTACAAATGATTGAAGATCTGAGCTTCAGGAAACTAATAAATAGTTCAGAGTGTCCAGAAAAACTTAAATATGACTTTAACAAAAATGGTGAGCTTAGGCATGTAGATACTAATGAGCCTTTTGTTTTTAACTATCAAAATTCTTATAAAGATAATCACAAACGTTACCAAATTCTTGGACAGTTAATAACTCAGTATGTTTATGAGCTCCTTGAAAAAGCTTGCAATCTGCAGAAGATTTACTTCCCAACGTGTGTGGCAGACAGTGAAATTTGTAGTTTCTTTTTCATGAGTGAGAATGCACTGACAAATAGCTCAACTTTACTTGTCCTTCTTCAAGATCAGGGGACATTTCGTGCAGGCCAGTGGGGACAAAGGACCATAATTCATGAAGGCCTTCAACATGGATCTCAGATACCTTTCATTACAAAAGCTCTACAGTACTCTTGGGGAGTGATTGCTTTAAATCCTAATGACAATTTTGTAGATCTGAAAATAGAACCAGAATGTTTAAGTCTTTTTGAGAATGACACTATTTGTCCTCTAAATTTATCATGGGCAGTCCCAAAGAGAAACAGCAGTAACCCTGAAGAACATGCAATGTATGTTTGGGATCACTTCATTTCAAAGAGTGCATCTAGAAATGTGGCCTTTGTTGCCCATGGCTATGGAGGATTGATTTTTTTCAATTTGCTCATGCAAAGAACTTTGGAAGTGATGAACAAAGTGTATGCTGTTGCACTTATTGACTCTAAGCATCATATGAAGCATCAGACACAAGACAATTCCCAGGTGCAAACATGGATATGGAAGCACTGCCGAGAGTGGGTGTCAAATAGTAAGCCTATAGATAGGTCAGTAGGCTGCCTTGTGAAAATGGATTGTCCTACAGTCTCCACAGGATATGAAAAATACAGTATGGCTCCTTCTTCTAGCCTGCAGTCCATCTTCAAGTATCTAAAGAATGCACTGAAAACCAGTACTAAAGATTATTTCAGTCGATCACCTATTGCAACAAGGAGCAAAAATACCATGAAAAAAAATTAAGAAAGTATGTGTTTCATGCCCAGTTTTCTTTTATCAGAAAAAAGTATATTCTATGCAAATGCCTAGACACACTCTTAAAGTAAACTATTTTATTTAATAGATTATTCCTTTTTTTCTCCCTTGGGCTGAAGCTGATGTTACTATGATGTTCTGTAAGGTGCAATTTTGAATTAGATGGTTATGCTTTATTTCAGTTTCTGAAAGGATACTTTGTATGAATTTGTAATTTAGTAACAGTTTCTTCTTTCAATGTCTTACAAATAAATTATTTGACAAAGCTTTTTAAAAACTGGTGTTTAATCTGAACTATCAGTAAAACAATGAAAATGTAAATATGACTGATAGTTTAATACCTATCAGAAATAGGTTTAAAATCTTCTTTGAAGTATTAGTCAATTTATCTGTAATTTGAATTAGCATAGTTCTGGATGTTCTAAACCTCAGACTACATTTATAGTGAATCTGTTCAAATCACTTTGCCTGATTTTAGTTTCATTTTATTATCCTTCATCTAGCCTATTATCACCTATGGACATCCATTTCAGAGAATATTGCCCCTTTTTGTGAATGAAATAGAGAAAAATATCTGGGCGTCATCAACCCATTTGTAATGCCCAGCACCAAACATGAGAAACAACCTAGTCTCCCATCTATTAGTTTTATAGACGGGACTGATAAGTCATATATCTGACTAAGGGTGTTTTCAAACTAGTTTGAAATATGTCTAGATAATATTGTTTCTCCAAGATTTCTGGAAGCTGATTAGCCACACCTTCTCTATAACTTTTCCCAACTACAGGAGTTGGAGACAAACCTACTGTTTAAGAGATCTACAGTAGGCTTCTTAAGGTCTAAACAAGGCATTCTGTCCTTTGTCAATGAGGTATTAATGATGTTATCTAGGCCACAGTGAATTCAGCCACAGTGGGCAAGGATCCAAATAGGCGGAGAGCTGTACCATTCCAAGCAGCTTGCCCGTATCCTCAAGAGTCAAAATTTATCCAATATCAATCTTACAGATTACTGGATATCCCATTAATTGACTGCAAAAACACTGGAATCTCAGTTTGCCCAGATGCAGGAGGTTTTAACTGCAAAGATCTCATTAAAGTATAATAAGTCATAACTTCTTGGAGCAAATTTGAAATAGAAGCTTTAACTAACCACCTGGGAAAATTTTGTCAGATGTAAGCCAGCTGTGCCTTATGCACAGAATAAAATTGCATATTTGTTGTACATATAGTTACAGCATAGGTATTCAAATAGGTTTGTGTGATGGAATGGAATTATGAAGGCCAGGCTCAGGGAGAAAAACATTTTCTTACATCTCTCATGCTCCTCAGGAGATGTAAGAAAATGTTTTTCTCCCTGAGCCTGGCCTTCATAATTCTATTCCATCACAGTTTGCTATGCCTTAGCAATCTGAGATATGTCCTCCTTTGTGTTTTAGTTGTCTATCTTGTCTATATACTATACAGCTGGTTTTGAAGAGAACTAGAGAGGATATTTAGGAATGATCATATCTATCGCTCTGGAGAGTTCCATATTCCAAACATCTGCTGGGTCATTGAGATAATCACCATCATAACCAACTATAAAACAAACACAAAAACTCTAATGGCCACTACCTGTCTTTTTTGAGCAAAAGATCGGATTCAGCATGCAATCAGTAATGTGCATCAGCACTAGATTAAATAGAACAGAATTGTAGTTGTTTTGGCAGTTGTGAGTTCTGAAATGCACCAGACAAATGGGACTGGAAATGTATATTGGAATTGGTACCAAAATTTGCATCTGGATGAAACTTTGGATCCTCTGTTGGTTCAGGATAAAGTTTCACCAATTTGATGACACCCAGTTATACATCTTCATCTTGGGCCTAATGGGAGATATTGTAAAATTCCCATGTCACTGCCTGGAGGTTGTCAGGGAAAAACACGCTCAGACTCCATCCTGCGATACAGAGTGGCTATTAATTCATAAGCCTTCTGACTCCTGGATTGTATCATCTTTGACTCTTTATTGGACTGTGTTCCCCCATAGTGCAAATTTGCAACCTGGGGTACTTTTGAACTCTCAGCTCCTACTCAAGGAACAAGTGGAAGGCATGGCCCAGAGGGCCTTTGCCAGCTTTGTCTGATAAACCAGTTGCAACCTTACTGGAACATAGTGCTCTGAGGACAGTCGCTCATGCCTTTGTCATCTCCTGATTAGATTGGGGCTGCTCTTGAACACTACCTAGAAACTTCAGCTGGTCCAAAATGCAGCAACCCATGAGCTCACTGGTCAGTCTTGGTACTGTGGAGTTGCACTGGCTGGAATCCATTTCCATTGTGCTGGTCACCAGCTTTAAAGCCTTACATGGCCTGAATATGAGAGACTGTCTTTCCCAAATATACTGTCTAATCTGGATGGCCACAGTGTCTACGAAGGACCCCCACCTATCATCCCCACCTACCGATCAGTAGGTGGCCTAACATCGGCATTCTCAGTGGCATTACAGAACAGCTTGCCCCCTGAGCTGAATATGGCCTCCTCATGGCATTTTGGAAGCTAGTAAAAAAATGGCTTCTCAGGTAGGCCTTCGGGGACTGATTCTACAGCTATATGCATCTATTTATGTGTATACAGATATATGCATTTTTCTTATTGATATTTTAAAATGTAATAGCATAAATAAATAATACCAATACCAACACCAACTCCATAAGCAGTCATATTATCTTTTGAAATCTGTTGGCAAGTGGACCATACACAAACAGAATTCCCACCTTATCCTGGGGTTCTGAAGAAAAGGAAGGAAGGATACATATACAGTGGTACCTCTACTTACGAACGTAATCCGTTCCGTGACTCTGATCGCAAGTCGAGTTGGTCGCAAGTCGAGGTAAATTTTCCCATAAGGTTCAATCTAAATACAGTTAATCCGTTCCGCCCTCTGAATTTGGTCGCACCCCGAAGCAAATTTTCCCATAAGGTTCAATGTAATTACCGTTAATCCGTTCTGGCATCCATAGACCACGCGTCAGGGGCGGAAAAGCGCCCGCGCGCTGCGTGACAGGACAGCAAAATGCCCGCGCGCTGTGCGGCGGCAAAACGCCCACGCGCCGCGCATCGGGCCGAAAAGCGCCCGCGTGCCGCGTGGCGGGGCGGCAAAACACCTGTGTGCCATGCGTCAGGGGCGGAAAAGTGCCCGCGCGCGGCGGGGTGGTAAAATGCCCGCACGCTGCAAGGCGGGGCAGAAAAACGGCCGCGGACCACGTGTCAGGACAGAAAAATGGCCGCGGAGCACATGTCAGGGTGGAAAAATGGCCGTACCTCGAGGCGAAGTTTGCACATCGAGGTAAATTTTTGGGGCCGGAGCTGGTCGTATCTTGAAAATTTCGTAAGTAGGGGCGTTCATAAGTAGAGGTACCACTGTAAAAGTCAGTTCTCTCCAGGCATCCTGGTAAAAAGATCCTGTTGTATGCCACCCAAAGTCCTTTTTTGAGAGATGGACAGCTATATAAATAATATCAATCAATCAATATCTATTTTTAGGGATCATAGCTACAGTCTGCCTCTCCCAACATTCTGGAACCCACTTCACAACAGAATGAGAAGGTTGAGCCCACCTTTTCTCCCAGCCAGGTCTCAATTATATCCACCATAATCAAATCATAAATAATTTTGTTTTTGCTCTAAAATGACCTGTACTTACAGAGAAGCAAGATTAAATTCTACAGTTAGGATTGTTTCCTATTTTGCCATCTGTTCTATTCCCCACAGCTGGAATCACTGCTCCCACCTTACTGAACATCTCCGCTACTCCTCCCTCAGTTTGAGCACAGATGCATCCTATAACCAGTCTGTTTGTAACCACTAAAATTGGCTGACATTAAACATAGCTCTCCCATAGAACTTAGTCAGCAATTTTGGGTGTGGACAGGAGACAGGCTATCTACTGGCAGCTGCATCTATGGCATGTTTCCATCTTTAAAAGTCAAAGACTTCAGCACTACATCTCTCACATGGGCTCTAAATCCTGGCTGATAAAATAGTTTTAGAGCTGCAGCTTATTAGGAGAGGCAGGACAAAGACAAAAGCTGGAGATTTTTTAATCAGGTCTTTTTCACTATCTCTGGGCAAGGGAAGAGGCAAAACAAACTCTAGAATGATTTTTATGGCTGGGTTCACACATGCTATCACAATTTAATTGCAACTTATTTAATGTTAAGCTATAACATGATTTATTTGGTTTTGTCTTTCTATCTTGTATGAAAAGCTTCTATTTTTGTTTATAGTCCAAAGGCATTTACTTGTCTGATTGCTTTAGAGCAGGTTCCTTTATTTAACAATTCAAGAGTAAATAAGTCGTAGCCTATAAGCTAGTAACAATAGCAATTCACTAAATTGTTGACATACGTAACTTTAAAGAAAAAATAATGACAGAAAATCTGTCTGTTTTGATGATGACCAATATGATCATGTGAAGATCAACTCCTTTTTTCTGGCTTAGTTGGGACAAATGTTCAAATAAGCCATGGCATAATCAGTCTTAGGATGTGCACATTCCAATTTTCATTTATTTCCAGAAAGGGCATTTAAATGTCTTGGTACAGAAGTTCATACTTGGGAATATTCTTTGGATCAATTGGGCTTCTTACAATGAGTTTTCCACGCATCGCTCCCCGATAGATCACTTCAATCAAATCTATGAAGTCTTGTTTTGTTTTGAAGCTTCCAACAAACTTGGTATGGTCTGGAGATCTATTTAGGAAAAAAATAGTATAAAGCCAAGTTTAAATCAGAAATACACATAATTCAAAATCTGAATCTACAAAGTCCCCTCACTTTTACAGCATATATTTGTGAGCCTTTTAAATAATCTTGCAAGATCAAATTAAAAGTTCATCTAGTCTAGCATATTTCTCAAGGACCTTAATAAATGGGTAACGAAACTTATAGCTTCAGGACCTACAATTTGCAGTTTCTACTTAGGCATTATGGCTAACAATCAATGATAGAACATTATCTATTTCTGATATAAAGCTGATGTCCAAGTTGTACTTCACAATTAAAAGTTAACTGCAACAGTGCTTTATGGTAGAACTATTTATATACTGATTCAATGTGCTTGGTAATAAGTTTTATCATTTGTGATAGGACTTCCTTTTCAGAAATCCAGTTTGGGATTCTATGATCCACAAAGACTTCAGCATTAATTTGTTAACCCTTTTGTGGAATGATACCATTTGTCAATATAATAAATAATCCCTCTTAGTCGTTGAATTAATACACTGACTCATGCCATAGTTTGCTGAATACAATTGCACGCAAAGGTTTAGGCTCCTCTGGTTGAATTGTATGTTTCTAACTGAAGAGAAGCTGTCACAAACTCTATAAGATACAAAGTTAAACATTTTTCTGCAAATTTGAATGCATGTTTACTATTTACATGCACTTGTTTATAGATTTAAAATAAGAAAAAATGAATAAGGCATGGGCAAAATATTAAATATTTGGCAGCCCTTAGTGAACTTTATTTAGCCTATTGGCCAGCTTCCCATCCCCATATTGCCCTTTGGTAGAAGTCAAGCCAACCCATCTTAGTGACATTCAACTATTATTATTTTGCCTGCTTACACATCCTACACTTCCAAATTAATGGGCAAAAACATGTGATAGAAACAATTTCTTGGCTCTGCATTCTTGTTTGGTTTTGCCTTGGCGTATTCTGTGCCTAGTTAAATCACAGCAATTCAGACCAAAATCAAACAAACTATATAAAGCTGTGCATAATACACAGACTCAGCCATAGAATAAGAAAACTAATACTAACCAACATGATTATACATAGGCTACATGCAAGCCAACTTACCCATAATCCACTTTTATGTGCTGCCCATTGAAAAAGAAGACAGTTGATGGAATATAACTAATGTCAAAATACTGAGTGTACACTGGGACCTTGCTTACATTCACCAAATAAACTGCAGCCATTTTACTCAAGTCATGAAATGTTTTTGCAAGCTGTAAAGAAACCAAAGTTATGTGATATACTGAATGTATGAAGAAAAGAGTCAAAGCCTTTAATAAAACGGCAATCAAAAACAGAATAATTTAAACCCCAATATACTGAGATCCTTTGTGACTGAGACATAAGGAAAAGACATAAAATAATTACATGTACTTTTTGAAATTCAATAGCAATAATTGTGGCCTGGATTTGAAGCAGGATAGCAAGGATAATACTAAACAATCCATCCACTTGAATTATTAAGAGAAACCTTGTTCTTTATCCTGCTAGCATCAGATGTGTGGCTGATAAAAATATAGATGAGACTTTTGTTCACTATGTAACATCCCAGCTCAGGAAATCTATCTGGACCCCTCCTTGGTTTCTGACATCAAATGAAAATATTTTTGGATCAGCAGACCTTTTGTGATACATCTGTGTGGCTTTACCTCATTTTCCTTCTTAGGCACAACCCACAAGCCACTTCCATTCTTACCTTATGTAGCTTAGAAGTAATTCCCATTGATTTTAACTCCCTTATTTCAGAATACTGTACAGAAGTAGGTCCTGCTGAGTTCCACTTTCCACCATTTTCTTCTAGTATTCAACACTGCTCCCCTCTCAGAATTCATTCTACTGGAACTAACATTAATGCACCCAGGATTTGGCATTTCTTAGGTTCCATTTCCCCTTTCCTGTTTTATCTATTAAGAATACAAGCTTACAGATGGAATACTTGCCTCCCTAACAGTTTTTCCAGCAAACAGAAAATCTGTATAAAACTGGTAAACAACAAAATATTCCCTCCCCAAACTTTTGTAACACTTTCCATGTCTCGATATAATATTGTCAGGAAGCCAAGGAATGCATAGCAGGAATCCTTTTAAAACACACAATTCCCTTTATGTTAGGCTCTTCTTAGATCTAAATTATGTAAACCGATGTCGTTTTATTTTGTTTATTCGGACAAAGCCCTAATAAAGAGCAAATATACAATTAGGAAAACCCTTGTAACTCCTGATGTACACCGCTTAGATTCGGGAACTGCAAATAAATAAAAGTCAAATGCTGGCTTACAATGTTATCCAGTTGCATGCAGACAAGATCTTCATCTCTACCAAAGCGAAGAACCAGGACTTTCTCCGCCACGGTCTTGATCGCCTCATCCACCTCCTTTTTGCTGTTTAATTTAGGCAGCAGGAAACTCATGCCAGCTGACAAGACCGCGGGCGAAATACTTCCCTTGGAGGCTAGTAGAATGTCTCGCGATAACACACACTCACGCACGCAAGCTTGTTTTCGCGGAAAAAGGAAACTGTCAAGGACTCTCAGTGAATAACAAGGAGCTTCGCCAATCAATGGCAACTTCCGCTCAGTGCAGTTTGCTACAGAACTTGCCTTCTCTGACGGAACCATCCGCCAGAGTCATAGTTCTGGGAGTTTCCGGTGGGGTATGTTTAGGGACGGACCCAATCCGGATCGGGCGTGCGCGCGTGGTTGTGCGTAGAGGTAAGTATGGGAGATATTAAAAAGTAAGATTCTTCATTAAAGCAACATGGAGCCTCATGAATGCAGTCCATTTTATCACCTAACAAAGTGGGCTCTAACTATAATAAATTTGGTTTTGCAAAACTAATTAACATTGTTATCCCACTTGAAATTCTTCAGTAGACGATACCCATTTTAAATATGGGAAGGAGGTGATGGCTGACAGTTTTAATGTTGCCGAATATGTCAGTCAATGAAATAGGAAAATGTGAATGAAGCAACACATTGTATAGTTTCTGACTCTAGCTAGGTATACAGTGAAACTTGGGTATGTCTATTCCAAGTCTGTTCTACTGAATTCAGTATGATTTCTTCCTGTGCTACAGCTGGCTAACCTTAGCTGATTTCGGAAAAGCACATCAGAATCAAGCTTTAGTACAGTATTTAGATCAGAAGCCACCAAAAATATCTGCATTGTGGACTAGACTAAGAAAACAAATCACAGAAGAAGGCAATGGGAAACGAATATTATTGCCAAGAGAACTACATGCCCATGTAGTCAACAACAGTTGTGCTCAACCCAGGCAAGTCTTTAACAAGTGGACTGTATCTCACTGAAAATAATTAGGTTCAATATAATAGACCTGCTGGGCTGTGGGCAGTTCTCAGTAATAAATATTATAATGTAATATAATGTGTGGACTTTATGTGTCTGTAGAATTGCAATTCTAATATTAATATCAGAAAATATTTGTAGACATAACTGAAAAATATTAGTTCTCTTTGAGTGGACATGCTTCACAGTAAGGAGAAGAGTACCAACCATCTCATTGTCTGCTTTCATTATGTTCTATCAATGGTTTTATTAGCTTCCATGTGTTGGGAAGGGAATTTTTCTGGCAGAGCTTTTTTTCCTATGTGTGATCTCCTTATCCAGTAGAAAATGCTGAAAAATCAGGGTTGTAAGTTATGCAGGATGACAGAGCTAGAGATAGTGATGCATCAGTGGGGCAATGCCCAGTTTTCTAGAGTTCTGTGATTAAAAATGAACGATTGCTTTATGGAAGTCTTTCCTGCCACTGTTTTTATCATAAAGGCAATCATAAAGGATGACAAGTGTATTTTAATTTGTTTAATAGCTACATTTGACAAATAGCTTTTGTATAGCTTAGAAAGCACCTCCTTATAAAACTGTTAATCTTAGTTGAGGCCAAAACACCAAATTTTCTGTTAATGCTTTAACTGAAACCATGCAGAAACTAGTTTTAAATTTCTAAAAGCTATTTTTCTTTTCTAGAACTTGAGACCTTCAAAGGTGTGTTACTATCCACAAATATAGCAAGTGACTAAATACTTAAAAATAAAAGGTAATGTAATTTTATAAAATTGAGCATGAAACTGAGCAAACTCAGGGAGGAAGTGAAGGACAGGAAGGCCTGGCGCAATATGGTTCATGGGGTCACGAAGAGTCGGACACGACTTAACGACTGAACAACAACAAATTTTATAAAATACATTTTTACTATACCTGTATCTCTTTATGTTTTATCATATACATATAAGTATCTCCATTTCCACTTTATTCACTTTACTTTCTAATTTCTCCTGACATTCCCGGCTCCTACTTCCATATAACAAAATTGCCTAAAGCATACTCTTACATACTTTTGTTTCTTTCAACATTCATTTCTTGCAACAAATCACATCTAATCCTGCTTTCTACTAGCCTTTGCATATCATAAGGTTCATCTAACCATTCCAGCAAATTATTTAGGATTTCAGTCAGTCACATGGGATTGCTTGCATTTAAAATGTACATTTACAAATACCTCAAACATACACAACTGTAACATCATCACAAGCATTTTTCATATATTTAGCAATAAATAAAGTAATTGGAAGTACATCACACATCCCATCTTACTCCCTTGTAAGTGTTGAACTGTTATCTAAGCATTCCATTTGTTCTCACACATACTTTACATATACTACTTTTACCACATTGGACAACCAAGCTTTAATTCCATGTTCACACAAAACATTTCTTAGTTCAAGCATATTCACTTTATTGTATGCTGTTTCTAAATATTGTATAAAGCTATTATACAATAAACTTTATTCCTCACATTCATAGATTTCTCAATGATTTGCTGAAGGCAAAAATCAGGTCTACACATCCCATGTCTGGCATGAGGCTGCACTATCCTTTCCAAAATTTGCTCATTGTCATCTCTCATACTCTTTCAATCAGAAATCTACCAAACATATTCCCTTAACACTTAACAAATTAATTTTCCCTCCAGTTTTTTGTATATGCTTTTGCCACTTTGCCACCACTTCATTTGTACAGTAACGGTATTCTGCCAATCATCAGACATACGTAATCTTCATACACACATTAAACAAGTCATACAGCCACTCCATAAGCAAACCACATACACATTTGAAGATTTTATTCACATCAAGATCATTTTTATCATTTTTGCAGCTGTCATTCTTATATTCCCTTTTTTCTCATACACAGCCTCTTTTACTTTCATCATTCCACTAAGCATCATTATAATGCTACTCTTTAGTGTAACTCTATACACTTCTGCCCCACTTTGTAACATAGTTCTTTTCTCTGTTTCAAACATATATAGATTTTATTATGGTCAAATGTTTCCATTACACTGGGAGAATCAGTATTAAAGTATTAAAAGATTGATCTCACAATAGAATGAACAGAAAGTGCATGTAATGAACAGCTTCCATTTCTTTTTCATTACATGCACTTTCTGTTCATTCTGTTGTGAGATCAATCTTTTAATACTTTTTCACAAAGTACTGCTACTGCATAAAATAGTCATTCTACTTTCAATCTAGCTTATTTCATTTCTTTCTTTTTCTTCCATATCCATTTTCCCTCAATATCAACTTTGGACAGAACTAAAAATGATATGTCTTGCATTCAGAATGTCTCCTTACCCTCACTCCTTCATCATATACAAACAAATCAATTGTGATTTGTGTTTTCAAAATTCCTATGCTATTTCCCATTCCCCTTTACATCGTTCACATATCCCTCTTTTTCTTTAAAATGGATAACCAGGAATCCCAGTATTTCATATGGCTCCTGAATCCCTTGGCTACATTTCCTAGGTCACGTTCTGAACCAAACACATTAGCAGGGTTTTTTTTTTGCCATTTTGAGAAGGAGAAATTCAAAAAAATATGCCCTGAGCTTTAAAATAGGCTTAATATACATATATGTATTTATTTTAAAGAAAGTATGCTTCACAGTTCTGTCTACTTTGCATCATTGCCTTGTTCAACGGGGACCTCAGCCCTTCCAAAAATGTGCCGGTAGTCACCAAAAGGCTATTTTTTTCCAGTTTAAAATCTCTTGCATCTCTCTTTGATCTTAATCTTTTATTTCCAGCCCTTATGTATCAGTGCATTATTCTTCAATCTATTCAGAATCATAGCAACTAGGTAGATTAAAAATGTAATAAATAAAATCAGTTTATATTACTGATGTTTATAATAATTAAGATGAGGAACAATTTCAGTTTTTTTTCTATAAGGTATCTTCTGTTTTCTCTCTCTGTATAATTGCAGGTACCTGTTGGACATCACAATCAATTTTGATCTTTTTCAACATGCATTTATTGAATATAATTAGAAGATCTGCCTTCAAATTTATTGCACCAAAAATGACAAAATATGGGTTATTTTTAACAGTGCCCAGCAAAATCAGTACTTGTAGAACATTGATGATGATTTATTTGAACAAAAATATCTCAAAAAATGTTGATGAGAACATAAATCTAGATGAATGGAAATCTGTTGTGCTCGCTGGCTTAGAAAAAGAAGCATTTGAAAGGGCATCATCTGAGGAAGAGCCTAATATAGTAGCTATTAAGGAATTCATTGAGATGTCTAGGCGTTTAGGTAATGCTGCTCCAGAAAAAATCACCGAAGAACAGTTAAAGAAATTAATTGAATATCCCTCTAATACTTCAAGAAATAAGTACTTAGCCTTTTTGGCTTTAAAAGAAATGAAAAAGAATGCTGCACAAGAAAAAAAGAAAAAACAAAAGGAAGAAAGAGAGGAACTTAGAAAAACAATGGAAAATGTGGGTGAATCAGCACTGACAAATAGATTGTTACGGTGCATTTGGACCTCCTCAATGGATGTCACATACAATTGGAAAGTTGTTCAGGCTATGCGTTTTGGCCAGCCTCTGGTATTTGACATGGATTACAATGATATGTCAGAGAGAGAAATGCAGAATACAGTGAAACAGATGATGGAATGTGAAGGAGCCAATCGTAGAGCTATAGAACCATTCCATTTATATTACTGTAATCTTAAAGAAGATGGTCCATACCACAAAGAATTCATCAGGCGTTATGGAGATGCATGGGACAATTTGCTTGTGACAGTGACAGAAAAGTCTTATGCTGAAATATTTCCAAGAGATCAGATTGTCTACTTAACTTCTGATTCTCCCAATGTAATGGAAACATTTGACCATAATAAAATCTATATAATTGGATCCCTAGTTGATAAGACAATAAGGAAGGGAGTCTCTCTTGCTCGTGCAAAACGCTTGAAGTTGGCAACAGCACAACTTCCTCTAGAAAGATACTTCAATTGGAAAACTGGAGCCAAAGTTCTTACCCTGGATCAAATGATGATGATCTTAGTAACTCTGAAAAATACTGGAAATTGGAAGGAGGCTCTAGAGTTTGTTCCAAAAAGAAAGCATGAAGGTTTTATAGATCCATCTTTGCAACAATATATTCACACACAAAAGAATAGAAAGATCTATGAGCGAACCCTTAAAAAAAGGCAATTGGTAGAGGAACTCTCCAGGAAACAATTGTGGAATGGATTGTGGGAAGAGTAGTGTGTTAGTCACCCAGTTATGATTGGTATAAGTTTCATGTAAAATAGCATTTGTTCTCAGTAAGCTTTCAAGTTCTACAGACTAAATAATCCAGTAATGATAAAATGTAAGAGTACACGTTATAGCTTCACCATAGGTGGGCTATATTTCTAAACATATAGGAAATCATTTTCTGGCTCTGTCTGCTGAGAAAATCTCAGTAATACACAATGGGGCTGAAAAACAGGTTTCAGATTAAAAAAAAAGAACAATAGTTGTTAATGCTTGAGGTCTGTCACTGACCGCAGTCTAATGATACAGTACATATTTTTCTGTGCTTCCCATTGTACTGGCTCACATAGCAAAGTTATATAAAGATAGTTTCCCAGTTTTGATTCAGGGAAATATGAAGTTGCTGTGAATTTTGCGTTACAACAAGCAATTCAAATTATTGTAAATGTTCTGATTTTATTCAGGAATTAATGTGAGGAATGTAACTTGAAAAAAAAATGCGTATATGACCTTTTTATTTTAGAAGAAAAAAGCTGGATAATATTCAATTGTATCTTTATTTACATTGTTAAGGCATTATCTAAAATGTTATACTTGTTGAATATACAGAGCGACTTACTAAAAATATGTTTAAATGGTGTTTTTGATCTAATTATATTACAAATGCATATACGTTGTCTTTTGAACAAATGACCTAAAAGGGGAAGGTGATTTGCCACAGTTTTAAACACATCAAGCATAAAAGTGCAAAACTATTAATAATTATTAAAAAAAATAGCAAATTGTGGCTGTTCCATCCCAGCATCTCATCTCCAAAAGGTTAGCTTCTTTTGATGTTCCTGCGGTCACTAGAAATAAAAGGGTCTTATATAGGGATGTGCAAAACATTCCATGGATGGACATCTGTGCACAAAACTCCCAGTTTGGGGTGATCTATGTTTGGTCCAAGATATATTTGTATTCAAGTGTCACTACAGGGCATCATTGCAGCTAAGGGAAAGGAAGATGTTCATGTTTGAATTTATTCATGTTTGAATTCAAGTGCAGTGGTGGCGGCAGTGCTTAATGGGAAGGTGCTGGTAGTGTGGAAAATTTATTCCTTTTATCCAGTTAGAATACACTGACAAAGAGAAATGTTATTTTAGTTTTAATTTTAACTTCTTAATGGCTGTTGCTAGGAACAGATGCCAACGTATTAACTTTTATACACGCATAATACAAGCAAACTCATGATGTATATTGATTGGCTAAATTGTTCACATCACATGGAATGCAAGAATCTAAAAAAAGTTAGAAATGAAAGTTGTACACACGCTGATTTTCCCTATTTAGTATCTCTTTGTTTTTTGTGTCTGTGTAACTGGTTTGCTTAATGTTAATTGTGTTGGGCCTATTTTCTAATAGTGCTGTCTTACATTTTTTATACAGCAGTAGGAAGATCAGATTGTGGTTAATGTGTATATTGTGCAGAGAAAATAGAGGGGAAAAGGCCCGCAGCTTTGCCCCACTACCCCATGAGATTCCTGACCTAATCTGAGTTTTATCACTGTTTGGTCATCTGTGTTGGTGGAGGCAGGGTTCAAACTTGTTCAGGTTACAAAACTGTTAATTAAAAAGAAAATCTCCTGGAACCCTTGATCAAAAGGCAAAGCAGTGAGTCCTCATGAGCACAAACCACTTCCTGGGGGGTGGGGCTTCTGAATATCAGGTGGCAAGCCTCACCCTTTCTGCTCTACCTTTGAAAAAGTGTTATGGACACCCCTGGCTGCATTTGATTAAACATTTTTATTCCCTTTGCTTTTCACAGAACCCCATCAATTCTCACAGAACCCTAGAGTTCCACAGAACACAGTCTGAAAACTCATTATGATAAACATGAATATATAATTGATATGTTAATCATAATATATTCAGGTGTGTTGATGTGCTCAGCACTCTTGCCTTACTGTCTCATTGTAGCAGTACATACCTGCCCTAGACTAATCACAAAAAAATAAGCAGGATCATCTTTGGTACTTGAATAGGAATTTATTGGGAAATACAGGGATTGAGGCTTAACTGGAAAGTTAAAAAAATATTCAGGAAGAAGGCAATGACAAACTAATTTCATGAACATGTCCATTAAGTAACCAAGAGTCAAACCCAAGTAGAATGAGATGCATAATTTTAAAATAAGTAACCTATAATATTTGAGTTGTCTCAGAATGTTACTGCTTTTAATATCAATATATAAAGTTGTAAGAATCCTGCTAGCTGAGTCTAAACTTGCAGCTATGGTAGTCCACAAGCAGTCCTTTTTACTGGAAATGAGTATTCATTGGCATCTTTAAAACCATCTAAGTATGTGGTCATCCCGGTATTCAATTTTTGTATTAATTCTTTAAAATGGGTTTTAATTTGATTTTACACTGTAATAAGATAAAAAGTAGAAAATTGAATTAATGCAAAATACTAAAAATCTTAAGACAAAACAAAGGATCTATCTATATACAGTGGAGCTCAAGTCTTAAACTAAACCTTGGCAATACAGAATCATTGCTCAGACTTTCTATGACATCAGTGGAAGGTCAGTTCATATACAGAAACTGTGCACATCTCTGTCCATGGTTTTTGACCAGGCACATTAAAGTCTGCTGAAGTAAAACAGTTTTAGCTGCTGCCCGTATGCTATAAATCCAGTTCTTCATACTTTAGTAGCTTACAAATTTAACATCACATTCACATCTTTAATTCTCTTTTGCATGATGCTAATTATTAATGGTGTCATTACACAGCATGCCCAGTACTTGTGAGTCACTGTCACTTCTGACATACAACATACAGAAGCTGAAAGCCTGCCCTTGTTGCACATGCTTTGGAAATAATCTTTTATTGAATTAATTGCATCTTAAAACTGTAATATTTTACTTTTTTAAAAATTCTACTTCATTGATTCCAATAATTGGTCCCAATGACTAGTGAGTCCTATATTAGTGCAATTGTTGATAAAAAATAGTTTACAATTCCATTTTTTCTAATAATATAGTCATAATTTAGAAACTTCATATGCAACTAATACCCATAAACCAGATAGCAGTCATATTTTAATTGAATATATTGCCATTTAGCAGTTTTAGACGATCCAAACTCTTTTTGTAAAAAACAGTATATATATTAAGTATTATAAACAGACATAAAAAAAGTCTAATCAACAATATCAGGTTTGTAGTACTAAAGCACTTCCTATCTGGTAATTTCTTCAACTATGAAACAGACTTTTTTCGAGGATAATTGCAAATAACAGCATTTCTTGAACCTAACCGGTTTGCCTGTGTATGCCTGAGGCAGACACTGTATGGTGATGTCATGTCCAATCAAGGGACCATCGAGCAACTCAAATGACTGCCGCCGCTCTTTAACGGCCGCTTTTCCAACTGAAGGCTACGGGTTTCTAAAAGAAAACAAAGCAAAAGCGCAGAAGGAACGAAGAACGAGGCACATTGTTGCCAATCCCGGCTTCTCTAGCCTCCTCTCTACTCTCCTGGACGGATCGTGGGAGGACTTAAACTACACTACTGCGCATACTCACGGCGCAGTAGCGACGGGGCGGGAGGGAGGAGGAGGAGAAAAAATGGCGGACGGGAAAGGAGACGAAGTGAAGCTGAAGCGACCGCGGCTTGACGGAGGTAAACATACAGCGCCTGTATTTCCCTTCCGGAACCGTTTTCTTTTAGACAAGGATTTAATTTAAGACGTGGGAGTGCTCTTAGGGCTGGGTGTGGAGGGATAGTAGTCGACTGTGGGTATCTCTCCCCACCCTCGCGAGTCCGTGCAAAGGCTGGCTCTCTTAATGCCCGTTCATCGCCTTCTATTAAGCTGGGACCTTTTCACGAAGAAGCCGAACCATGGCCTAACTTGCAGGCAGTTTTTGATGGTCTGGTCCAGGTCAGAGCCCCGTGGTATTCTGTAGGTTCGCCCAGACCTGGTAGACAGGCTAGCTGGTGCCTTTGCAGACTAGTAGCTCCTTGCATGTATTATGCGATTGGAAGAATATCTAGCCGTCACTCTCATACAAGAGGGTTGCCGATAAAGCTTAGCGTGAACATTGCTCTCTTCAGTGACTTCAGAATGCAGATGTTAGTGTAAGTTACTCGCTGTAGCAATGAACAAAATTCTGTGAATGTGATCAACATTTTTCTGTAGTTATTTTGAGACAAAAGATTCCTGAAGTTGTCCCATACGAATCCTATGGGTGCTTATCTGGGTATAAATCTCATAACATATATAAATGGTACAGCAAATATAAATCTGCATGCATGATACATAATGGTTTGTTTCCTTCAGGAACAGCCTTCTCAAATTTAGTGACTCTAGATGTGTTGAACTAGAACTCCCATAAAACTATGTCCCATCTGCAAATATGGGTATACTTGCTGGTCTTATGGGAGTAATAGTTCTCTGCATATAAAGAACATGATGCTAGAGAAAGGGTATTCTGGAGCATGTGATTATCTAATGTTACAATGTTTCATTGTCACTGATATATATCAATTAATTAATCTGTATTTCTGTAGAAGCACTAGGGGATGTGGAGATGGATGAATTAGATTTGTGTTAATAACAATAAATGCAGCTTGTTTGGTTTCTAGACCAAGCTTCTATAACAATTTAGTACTGTTCAGAGTCAACTCCTCAGATTTTTATTCAGGTTGCACTGTTGCATACTTTTGCATAAACTTGGATACTTCAGAATTTTGGAATTGAAAAAGATCCAGATAATCCATGTTTTCCAGAGAAAAAGCAGAAGGTGGACTAATCTTAGAGGTTGGAAAAGACAGCATAGCAACACCCAACCTCTCCAATTTAAAACAAGGACTAGTAGTTGGATTTTCCCCTACTCTGTTGACAAAATGATGCTTGGAAAACTGAAGGACACTGGGTTTTGCAGTACATTAGCAGAATGGGGGTGAGTGCTGGTGGAGGAATAAGGGAATTGTGAACTAGTCTAGCTAGCTCCAGCATATCAGCTCAGGGATTTGAGAAGGTACAGATCCTCATTATCTCCTGCCTACCCACACAGAACATGGCATTCCCAGGCAGTCTACCTGGCCCCTCAAAATAGGTAGTCTGCAAAGCACAGTTATAGACAATCCTAAACCAGCTCATGGAGAACAGAGGTTGCCTGAGATCAGGTGATAAGAAAGGGGAGGCAGTTACCTTAATTCCAGAATCCTGTTAGATGAATGCTACTCTTCCTCACCCTCTGCATACTTGTGATCCTCATATTTATGTAGTAAAAGAAGAATAAGACATCCAACAGGTTTGAAAAGAAGAAAGATGGGCAAGAATCATAATGGCATCAGAAAGGGGCAGAGGGGCTGAAAAAGCAAGAAGAGGACCAAAACCTCATTCTTGAGATTTTCAGCCATGGAGCCTTAACCAATGAGGAGGAATCCCTGACTCCTGTAGAGGAATGGCGGAGAGGGTCACAAGACAGGTTTGAAATCTAGTCCTTATGGAATTCAGATCCAGAAGAAGGTCCACTTTCAGATCATAACTTCATTCAGTTTGCAGCTTTCCATCAGAGCCTGCTTAATGCTGACATAATCCTAATGATGCTAAATACTCAGCAAAGATGCTTAACTGGAGTTGGGCCCCAGCAGTCTTACAGTTAGTACCCCTAAGAGTTCATAAAGTTCTACAGAATCCAGCATAAATGTCAATGCTGTTTCCAGACTTCTTTGCAGAGATAACCGAGGAGTGGGCAGAACCATCAAACCTAGAGCATTCATTTGGTAGTGAACAAGCTGTATCTACTCTCCAAAGCAGTGTTTCTCAACCTTGTCAACTTTAAAATGTGTGAACTTCAACTCCCAGAATTCCCCAGCCAGCATGGCTAGCAATGCGTAGCATGATGAACTGATAGGCATAATTCCAAATTAGTAGTCCCAAGAGAACGGAGAGAGGTGTTCACAGACTCAGATGAATAAAGGATGAACAGAGTGACGAAGTGAGCCTACAAAACTGCAGTACTGGGCTGCAGCTGTTTTTCCTGTGCTTTAGTCATATGGGCATGTAATATCCCAGAAGTTTCAACAGAAGCCAGATCCCTAAGAGTGACAAATTAGCTAGATCTTGTGGCAGAGATATTTGTACATTGGTTATAATTTGTAGCCAGATTCATGGCTTCTGGAGTAGTGGCATGGTAGGCCTATGATTTCTTAGTCACTGGGTTTGGAGTAGGAACGTACCCTCAAGCACCAAACAACTGTAAAGGAGAAGTTTCCTGGATGCCAAGTCTCCTAATCCTGACAAGATTAAGGTACATAATGCTTACACATCACTCAACTTGGTCTCGTGAATCAAATTCCATTCTGGACCACTCCAGTTATTATTTCCCACTTTAGGAACAGATAGCCAGCAAACCTCATCTGTACATAATGGTGCCAAGCAAAGTAGTTCAATCATTTACATTGTGATTAATGCCAGCCAACCTGATGTGGAGAATACCACTCAGAAAGCAAATCAGCGATCAGGTGACAGCAGACTAAGATCAGAGCAGGGATTGTGGCCCCATAATAAGTCATTGCTGCTGATTATGGAGATTAGAGCAGTAAGTATGGCTAGCTCTGAAAGTATAGTACAGCAGCTGAGCAAGTGGCATCTATTGATGTGAACAGACATAATCACAATAATTTTTTTTTCAAACCACAATAGTGGATCCCAATCAAAGGACTCTCAGAAATAAGCCACACGTATAATCACATAGGTAGATAATTATTCCCCTCCATAGTAGCAGAGTATATAAAGTATATACAGTGCATTCGGAAAGTATTCAGACCTCCTTCACTTTTTTCAATTTTGTTATGTTGCAGCCTGATACTACAGATACATTTTTTTTCTCATTAATCTATACTCAGTACCCCATAATGACAAAGTGAAAACAGAATTTTAGAAATGTCTGTAAATTTATTAAAAAGGAAAAACTGAAATATCACATTGGCATAAGTATTCAGACCCTTTGCAACAACACTTGAAATTTAGCTCAGGTGCCTTCCATTTCTCTTGATTGTTGCTGAGCTGTTTCTACACCCTGATTGGAGTCCACGTGTAGTAAATTAAATTGATTGGACATGATCTGGAAAGGCACACACCTCTCCATAGAAGGCCTCACAGCTGACAATGCATACTGTACCAGAGCAAAAGCCATGAGGTCAAAGGAACTGCCTGCAGAGCTCAGAGACAGGATTATTGCAAGGCACAGATCTGGGGAAGGCTACAGAAAGTTTTCTACTGCACTGAAGGTTCCCAAAAGCACAGTGGCCTCCATAATTCTCAAATGGAAGAAGTTTGGCACAACCAGGACTCTTCCAAGAGCCAGTCGCCCGGCCAAACTGAGCAATCGGGGGAGAAGAGACATAGTAAGAGAGGTGACCAAGAACCCGATGGTTACTCTGACTGAGCTCCAGAGATCCTGTGTGGAGATGGGACAAAGTTCCAGAAGGACAACCATCACTGCAGCCCTCCACCGATCTGGGCTTTGTGGCAGAGTGGCTAGACAGAAGCCTCTCCTCAGTGCAAAACACATGAAAGCTCACTTGGAGTGCAGAAAAGCACCTGAAGGACTCTCAGACTGTGAGGAACAAGATTCTCTGGTCTGATGAAACCAAGATTGAGCTGTTTGGCCTCAATTCTAAAAGTTATGTCTGGAGGAAACCAGGCACTGCTCATCCCCTGCCCAATACCATCCCAACAGTGAAGCATGGTGGTGGCAGCGTCATGCTGTGGGGGTGTTTTTCAGCAACAGGGACTGGGAGACTGGTCAGGGTTGAGGGAAAGCTGAATGGAGCAAAGTACAGAGATATCCTCAATGAAAACCTGTTCCACAGTGCTCAGGACCTCAGACTGGACCGAAGGTTCACCTTCCAACATGACAATGATCCTAAGCACACACCCAAGACAACACAGGAATGGCTTAGGGACAACTCTGTGAATGTCCTAGAGTAGCCCAGCCAAAGCCCTGACTTGAACCCTATTGAACATCTCTGGAGATACCTGAAAATGGCTGTCCACCAACGGCCCCCATCCACCCTGATTGAGCTTGAGAGGATTTGCAAGAAGAATGGCAGAAAATCCCCCAATCCAGGTGTGCAAAGCTTGTCGCATCATACCAAAAAAGACTCGAGGCTGTAATTGCTGCCAAAGGTGCTTCAACAAAGTACTGAGTAAAGGGTCTGAATACTTATGCCAATGTGATATTTCAGTTTTTCCTTTTTAATAAATTTACAGACATTTCTAAAATTGTGTTTTCACTTTGTCATTATGGGGTACTGAGGGTAGATTAATGAGGGAAAAAAAATGAATTTGAACGATTGTAGTACAGGCTGCAACATAACAAAATTGAAAAAAGTGAAGGGTGTCTGAATACTTTCCGAATGCACTGTAAAACCATAGCATACTTGTTGAGTTGCCAGCACAGAGAGAACAAGCCATTGCTGCTACAGGGCCAAATTCATAGGGTGAAAGGGTGGGGGTTTTAAACATCTTGCAGAAGCTGTTTGGGTCTACACATCCTAGCTCTGCCTTAGTGTAGCAATCTAGAGTTACTGCTGCCAACACTTGTCTTCCAGGGGATGACTTACCTAGCATCCTTCTTTTAGATGTAGCATGTGGGAGTGATAAGGCTCCCACAAGCTATATCTTACTGACAAGTAAAAAGTAAAAAATAAGCAAAAAGGAAATAAATTCTATAGCAACTCTTCTTGACCCTGTAGTGTGAAGCTAAGCAAATCAGCCTGTCCACCCTTCTTTTGTAATATGATACGCCAATCTCAAAAGAAATAAATAAAATCAAGTTTTTTAAAAAACAGGAAAAGAACAAATATTTTGCTTTAAGTAATTACATGCAAAGCAAAATCAACAGAGGATATATAGAGCTGTTCAAAATACAACAAGTAATTTAAAAGGATATCCAGTAGCAAAATATAAAGGAAGGTATAAAGTTCTGTGCAGATTACAATATGACATAGAGCTCCTAGTAATACAGAGAATTCTGTTGTAAGGAGGTTCAAGATTGCACAATATGTGAGTACCAAACTTGTACAGAGAAATAAGCACCAGAGACAATAAATTTTATTTAAAAAACAGTCAGAATAATACTATGCATAGTTCTAAGGAAATATTTTTACCCACTCATTCAGATATACAGTAAATGGATTTCCTGAAGCAAAAACCTTCCTCTCATTTCCTTGGACTTACTGCAGATTGCAGTGTTTTAACAGAGGCTCAGAAACACTTTTCCTTATCCCAGTAAATCAACTTCTTATCTCTGTCTTCTCTTGTTATTTTATTGCATATTACTCAACATTCCTATTCCAATATAAATGTTTTTCCCCTCAAAATTTTTGATATTTTTAAAATTCAGATTTCATAAAATAAACAATTTAATTTTCTTCACATCAGATAATTTAGCCCAAATATTTGAGCAATCCATTACATTGATAAAGTGCTGGTTTATAAAGAGAAGATAAACATATACAGTCAGTCCATCAGGAATAGTATTTTCTTTCTATCACTGAAGAGCAATTTTTAGTTAATTTCTGCTTCTCCCCATGTTTGTTAAATCCATAATTCTGGATAATGATGCATTCCAAATTTTGGATAAATACTTCAAAATTATTGTCTTTCCAAACTGTTATTTTTCCAAAACTGAATTAACAAACTTAGAGATATAGTGGGGCAAACAAGTATTTAGTCAGCCACCAATTGTGCAAGTTCTCCCACTTAAAAAGATGAGAGAGGCCTGTAATTTTCATCATAGGTATACCTCAACTATGAGAGACAAAATGAGGAAAAAAATCCAGAAAATCACATTGTCTGATTTTTAAAGAATTTATTTGCAAATCATGGTGGAAAATAAGTATTTGGTCACCTACAAACAAGCAAGATGTCTGGCTCTCACAGACCTGTAACTACTTCTTTAAGAGGCTCCTCTGTCCTCCACTTGTTACCTGTAGTAATGGCACCTGTTTGACCTTGTTATCAGTATAAAAGACACCTGTCCATGACCTCAAACAGTCACACTCCAAACTCCACTATGGCCAAGACCAAAGAGCTGTTGAAGGACATCAGAAACAAAATTGTAGACCTGCACCAGGCTGGGAAGACTGAATCTGCAATAGGCAAGCAGCTTGGTGTGAAGAAATCAACTGTGGGAGCAATAATTAGAAAATGGAAGACATACAAGACCACTGATAATCTCCCTTGATCTGGGGCTCCACACAAGATCTCACCCTGTGGGATGATCAAAATGATCATAAGAACGGTGAGCAAAAATCCCAGAACCACACGGGGGGACCTAGTGAATGACCTGCAGAGAGCTGGGACCAAAGTAACAAAGGCTACCATCAGTAACACACTACGCCGCCAGGGACTCAAATCCTGCAATGCCAGACGTGTCCCCCTGCTTAAGCCAGTACATGTCCAGGCCCGTCTGAAGTTTGCTAGAGAGCATTTGGATGATCCAGAAGAGGATTGGGAGAATGTCATATGGTCAGATGAAACCAAAGTAGAACGTTTTGGTCTAAATTCAACTCGTCGTGTTTGGAGGAGAGAGAATGCTGAGTTGCATCCAAAGAACACCATACCTACTGTGAAGCATGGGGGTGGAAACATCATGCTTTGGGGCTGTTTTTCTGCAAAGGGACCAGGACGACTGATCCGTGTAAAGGAAAGAATGAATGGGGCCATGTATCGTGAGATTTTGAGTGAACACCTCCTTCCATCAGCAAGGGCATTGAAGATGAAACGTGGCTGGGTCTTTCAACATGACAATGATCCCAAACACACCGCCCGGGCAACGAAGGAGTGGCTTGGTAAGAAGCATTTCAAGGTCCTGGAGTGGCCTAGCCAGTCTCCAGATCTCAACCCCATGGAAAACCTTTGGAGGGAGTTGAAAGTCCGTGTTGCCCAGCGACAGCCCCAAAACATCACTGCTCTAGAGGACATCTGCATGGAGGAATAGGCCAAAATACCAGCAACAGTGTGTGAAAACCTTGTGAAGACTTACAGAAAACGTTTGACCTCTGTCATTGCCAACAAAGGATATATAACAAAGTATTGAGATGAACTTTTGATATTGACCAAATACTTATTTTTCACCATGATTTGCAAATAAATTCTTTAAAAATCAGACAATGTGATTTTCTGGATTTTTTCCCCCATTTTGTCTCTCATAGTTGAGGTATACCTATGATGAAAATTACAGGCCTCTCTCATCTTTTTAAGTGGGAGAACTTGCACAATTGGTGCCTGACTAAATACTTTTTTTCCCCACTGTATGAAACCAAAACAAGGCAATAAGGAGGCAAAGTTACTCTGAAGGGGAAAAGAGCTGATAGCTTATCATGGGAGCAATTTACACAATCTGCCATTAGTAGATGGATTAGAGAATGTACAGGTAATCCTTGTTTAGTGACCACTTGCTTGTTAAGCAGAGCAGTCGTTAAGTGAAAGTGCATGCTTATGATCTTACTTTAGCTTTCCTTTGCTTTACAGACCTGTAAAGTTTGCAAATGCAAGGATTGGCCATAAAGTTACTTTTTCATCACTGTCATAACTGTGAACGGTTGCTAAATGATGCAGTTGCTAAACAAGGACTACCTGTATGTCTAATAGAGAATGTTCTGGTGTACTCAACCAGCAAGACACAGTTCTGCTGAGGCATTGCAGTCCAGTTGGTCAAAATTATAATTACTGTTTTTAATTGTTATACATTCTTCTTCCATTTCCCATATGTTCCTTGGCCATGGCAGGTGTTGTTATAGTAAAACATACAATAAAAAAGCACCTGTACTCTGTTGGTCATTGAGTGTGTTTGAAGGAAGCAGGTTTTTTGACAGGATGGGAAGAAGCCATGTCTTCTAGTAGAAGAGATGGAAAGACTTTTCTGTTGGGTCCATCTTTTGGTGACCAGAAAGGTACTTCATAGTGAGAACGCATGGGACTTCTAATAAGAAAGGACTGAAAATTAAGGAATGTTTTATTAATAATGAAGTAAATATGCAGACGGTTTTTATTTACAAAGATAAACATATGCTTGATGAAACTCTGCAAATTGCAATCTCTTAGTTATCATTTTATCTCCTGAGAGTAATCTCCAATTAGCAACAGGATTTATTATTTTTAATAGCAGAATACAACTACAACTTCAACAGAAAAAGCAGTGGTTATATAATGAGAAAAGAATCTACAAGAATCAGAAATAGCTTAGAGTTGCCTAGAGTCGAGTGGCCTCCAAATTTAATAAAATAAACACATACACATACATATATATGGTTATAATTAAAGTAAGTATAGCAAAAAAAGAAAAAAGAGGAAAATTTTAAGATGTTAAAAAAAATCTGTATATTCTTTTATCAATATAGAAGTAATTAAATCCTTTAGGTCATTATTAAATCTAGATCGTATGGAAACATGGCTTCATCTTCTCATTTTTAGAACAGAAAGACTTTTCAAAAATAGATAAGGTCATACCCTCAATCCATTCCTTGGAATCAACAAGTTAAGTTTCTTTCCATTTACATAAAGTTATCCTGCTTGCCAATCCCAAGCTCAGTAGAGCCAAAGCTCTTCATAAAATGACAAATTCCGTATTTTAGGAATATGGTTGAACTTCACATTTGCATCATTAATTATTATATTTCTTTCCAAAGTTGTATAATTATACATTATAATTTGAAACCAAAAGAAAATTATGTCTGGACAGGACCATATCATATGACTTAAAGAAATGCCAACACAAAAAATCTGATATCCAATCCTGTTTAGACCTTCTTTGAGGGGTCTAATAGACATGAAAGAATGTGTCCTGTTGAATTATTTTCACTTTAAGTCAAAAGAAGTATGCTCGACATTTAAAACCTGAACCCATTGATTTTCCAAGATTAGGTATTTCACTTCTCTGTTCTACCTTCATTCTGTTTTTCAGTTCTGTATAAAATTGAATTGTTGGATTCACTTCAGGATTTCCATCTCTCAAGGATTCTAGGATTGTAGGTGCTAAAGCACTGGACTATAATGTTTTGTCAGTAATGTTTCAATTGTATATATTGCCAACTGAATATAGGTTTATCATGTTCAGATAAACCTATATCCAGTAGGTAATATACAGTGGGGCAAAAAAGTATTTAGTCAGCCACCAATTGTGCAGGTTCTCCCACTTAAAAAGATGAGAGAGGCCTGTAATTTTCATCATAGGTATACCTCAACTATGAGAGACAAAATGGGGGGAAAATCCAGAAAATCACATTGTCTGATTTTTAAAGAATTTATTTGCAAATCATGGTGGAAAATAAGTATTTGGTCAATATCAAAAGTTCATCTCAATACTTTGTTATATATCCTTTGTTGGCAATGACAGAGGTCAAACGTTTTCTGTAAGTCTTCACAAGGTTTTCACACACTGTTGCTGGTATTTTGGCCCATTCCTCCATGCAGATCTCCTCTAGAGCAGTGATGTTTTGGGGCTGTCGCTGGGCAACACGGACTTTCAACTCCCTCCAAAGGTTTTCCATGGGGTTGAGATCTGGAGACTGGCTAGGCCACTCCAGGACCTTGAAATGCTTCTTACCAAGCCACTCCTTCGTTGCCCGGGCGGTGTGTTTGGGATCATTGTCATGCTGAAAGACCCAGCCACGTTTCATCTTCAATGCCCTTACTGATGGAAGGAGGTGTTCACTCAAAATCTCACAATACATGGCCCCATTCATTCTTTCCTTTACACGGATCAGTTATCCTGGTCCCTTTGCAGAAAAACAGCCCCAAAGCATGATGTTTCCACCCCCATGCTTCACAGTAGGTATGGTGTTCTTTGGATGCAACTCAGCATTCTCTCTCCTCCAAACACGACGAGTTGAATTTAGACCAAAACGTTCTACTTTGGTTTCATCTGACCATATGACATTCTCCCAATCCTCTTCTGGATCATCCAAATGCTCTCTAGCAAACTTCAGACGGGCCCGGACATGTACTGGCTTAAGCAGGGGGACACATCTGGCACTGCAGGATTTGAGTCCCTGGCGGCGTAGTGTGTTACTGATGGTAGCCTTTGTTACTTTGGTCCCAGCTCTCTGCAGGTCATTCACTAGGTCCCCCCGTGTGGTTCTGGGATTTTTGCTCACCGTTCTTGTGATCATTGTGATCATCCCACAGGGTGAGACCTTGCGTGGAGCCCCAGATCAAGGGAGATTATCAGTGGTCTTGTATGTCTTCCATTTTCTAATTATTGCTCCCACAGTTGATTTCTTCACACCAAGCTGCTTGCCTATTGCAGATTCAGTCTTCCCAGCCTGGTGCAGGTCTACAATTTTGTTTCTGGTGTCCTTCTACAGCTCTTTGGTCTTGGCCATAGTGGAGTTTGGAGTGTGACTGTTTGAGGTTGTGGACAGGTGTCTTTTATACTGATAACAAGGTCAAACAGGTGCCATTACTACAGGTAACAAGTGGAGGACAGAGGAGCCTCTTAAAGAAGTAGTTACAGGTCTGTGAGAGCCAGACATCTTGCTTGTTTGTAGGTGACCAAATACTTATTTTCCACCATGATTTGCAAATAAATTCTTTAAAAATCAGACAATGTGATTTTCTGGATTTTTTTCCTCATTTTGTCTCTCATAGTTGAGGTATACCTATGATGAAAATTACAGGCCTCTCTCATCTTTTTAAGTGGGAGAACTTGCACAATTGGTGGCTGACTAAATACTTTTTTGCCCCACTGTATACAATTGAGACCATCTCTTAAAGTGTATACAACAACCATTATAAATCAAGTGATTTAAAGTATTTAACTAAAATTTGAAGATAGTGGGGAAGATGTTCTATTGCAGTCTTTCTCAACATTGTTAGCTTTAAGACGTGTGGACTACAACTCCCAGGATTCCGCAGCCAGCAGGGCTGGCTGGGGAATTCTGAGAGTTGAAGTCCACACGTCTTAAAGTTAACAAGGTTGAGAAACACTGTTCTATTGGAATGCCTGGGCCAAAAAGGGATAAATATCTAATTAGCAGTAGTGAACAGCAGGTTATTAATATAACCAGCAAGATTGCCCAATGGTTCTAGGATATACCTGGAACCATCTCTTCCTTGTGTTCTGTTACAATCTAATGTTTGATTCTATGCTTTTTCAGTGTAGAACAGGTTCAGAAGAGCATATGCAGATATATTTTTCTGATGCTGTATGCCAGCATCAAAGTTTACAATGTTCTGAAAGTATTATATAATTTATTTGTTTATAATTGTTTAGGGTTGAGGACTAAATTATTTTATTCATTTATAATATATAAGGCTGCCTACTTGCCAATGACTCTAAAATGGAAACTTTGCTATTTTTCTATTTTTAATTATCCCAATATGAAGTAGGATTTCTAAATATATAAGGAATCATATACCTGGGGAAGGGATGGGGGTCACATTCTGAAAGCAGTTCCCAAGTTTACTACAGTATGAATGGTGGTATCCAACTTTAAACCATATATTTCCCAAAAATGCTAGATATGGCCCATAGAAATCTCCGAAACTTACAAGATTGTAATATTTAATGTGACAGAGGAAATTATTAAATACATAAGAAACAGTAATCATATTCATTCTTTTGTTTTATTTATCAGCAACTATTAAATAAAATCAAATTATGTTTTGATCTAGTGCTGTCACTATCTTTTGGAGTATGGCACTTGCCAAGCCACTTGAAGGCCAAATTGAACCTCCCTGACATAAAAGAAGAATCCACATCAGTTTAGACAAAGGAATGATTTTAATGAGAAACATTTTTATATGCTTCAGTGTCTGTGAAGTTTAGCAGACCTCCTTTATAAACTCTATAAAAATCTTTGTAGAATAATAGAAATTTGAAAGTATATTTAAAGCACTTATTAATCCTGAATTTTAAAAGATACATACCAGTAGAGAAATAATAAGCATTCTGTGTATGCAATTTGAATTTTATTTTTAAAGGTTGAGTGTAAAAACTTTTAGTACTTTTTAAAATAGGTTACATAGCATTAATTTCAAATACTCTTAAAGCTAACTTGTGACTTGGGGGCTTTTACCAGAAACTAAATTGTGCACAATTTGATGAAATTTATTTCTGGATGATTATGTTTAGGATAACTCTTAGAAAAGAACTCTACCTTTAATGTAAAATTTAATTTAAATTAAGCTTACAAACTAGTCCTCTGTTTTGTAGTTTATCTTAGTATCTTTGAAAGTGACAAGGATTAATGTCAAGATAAACTTAATTATTCTACTGTTGTTCAAAAATACTATTCAAGTTTGGATCTATTACTGATTTTATTGTTATAGGTTAAGGGGGAATATATATATAGTTTAAAATCATACATTCCCCCTTAACCTATATATATATTTATTTATTTCAAGGACATGTAATCAGAAAATATTATCATAAACTACCAGTAGCAGTTATCCAGATGAAGCAAAATGATTAGTTTGTTTGGAGTGCATGGATATCTTGAATAGGTTTTTGGTTGATAAAAAGGAAATGTACTATCAAGTTGAGCTTAACTCCTCATGACTTCACAGGGACATTCACATCATTTTCTTGCCACCAGTAGCAACATGATTGCCTTATTTCATGATGTTTTTTTCAGCTTCACAGTGTAGCCTATAACTGGAATTTCCTGGTGCTCTTCCATGCTAATAGTACCCAGGTCCAGCTTTGCTTAGTTTTTGGGGAATCAGCTAAACTCCAGTCAACAAATACTATTTTTAAAAACTAGTTAAATAAAATAAATGTTACTAAATCTCATTTAGCCATTTGCAAAGTGTTTGTTTTTTTGTTGCAATAAGCCAATAATAAGCTTTGTGATAGATTCAAGATCTAAGAATTATATTGTGGCATAAATATTTGTGGTTTAAATGTTATAATTTTCAGTTTTATGAACTTTATTTTTCTGTAATTTCTGTAATTCAAGACAGCATAAATTGAGATTTTTCAAAGTTAGATCTTTAAATTATTTCTGTGAATTTATTCTGGCTTGATTTGAAATGACTCTAACAGTTTTCATAAGGATGTCATACAGATGCACGACTCTTTTTAATATTTTTCGTATAATTAATTATTTTTATTCTGCATTAGCCAAGTGATAGGAGCTCCCTTCACTATATGTCTATGTCCTTACAGTGTGCTCTGTATAAACAGTTGTGGAGGTGCTGACACTGTAAGTGCAAAAGTCGCCTCTGAATAACAGTGCTTTATGAGGTTGCTGCTCCCATCAGTCCACTCAGTAAAAATAGCTCATCTTGGTAAGTTGTTTCGACTTCACCAGGACCTGAAGAAGAGGCAGAAAAACCTGTGAAAACTAAGACTGTTTCTTCCAGTAATGGAGGGGAAAGCTCGAGTCGTAGTGTGGAGAAACGTGCAGCTGATGAAGATACTGAAGACTTCTCAACAAAGCCTGCTCCTGCCAAAATGTCCAAGTTTGGGTTTGCCATTGGCTCACAGATTTCAAAGAAACCATCTGCAATTTCCATCAAACTTGGAGCAAATGTAAGCTATTAGAAAGTTTTTTTGAAGTTATAATGCTCAGTTTTTATTTGAATAGATAAATGTTAATTTGACATTAAAAATAGTCCTAAAAATGTTCATTTCAACTTAATTGAGCCATATGTACTATAAATGGTTTGTTATTGTCATGTTCTGATGAACAGTTAATTATTTTATAGATATTAGGGGATATGGAATTTGCTGGGAATATGAAGATAGTGATAATTTCTATTCTGATGTTTGCTGTAGTGTGGTAGTAATGTGTGTAGCTTTTAGCAATGCTGTATGCTGACAAAAATAAACAAATTATTAATTTATTTTTAATACTTCAGCCTTGATTAAAGGTATATGAATTCATTTATAGGAATCTAATTAATAGCTCAGAGAGCCAGTTTGATGTAGTAGTTAAGGCACTGGGCTAGAAATCAGGAATCCATGAGTTCTAATCCCACCTTAGGCATGAAGCCAGCTGGGTGACCTTGGCCCAGTCACACTCTTTAAGCCATAAGAAGAAGGCAGTGTCAAAAAATGTTGCCAAGAAAACTGCAGGGGCTTGTGCAGGCAGTTGTCAGGAGTCAACACTGACTGGAAGGCACAAAAAACAACAGAAAAAAAGCAACTTAGTCTTACTCAAGAGACTCCTATCAGTGCTACTGTTGCTTATTACAAAAACCTTGTAGACATACTTTTTCTTTAGTGGCCAATTACCTTTCCAGTGAAGGCTTGCAAAAAAGTAACTGGAGTTACTGGGTAGATTAGAAGCATAATAAATAAAAGATAAATACACATGTGCATGCATACATTGTCAATAAAAATATTTACAGAAGTTCAAAAGCATTGAAACTATATAAAATTTAAAGTTTAAGAAACTGGGAAATTGTAAACATTACTTGGAAGTCACCAAATTAATGATAAAGTAAGCTCAGGGGGAATCTCTCTCAAGAGAGCATTTTACAAGAGAGGTTCCATGATCAAGGCTCTTTCCAGTAGCCACATTCTGATGATGGACAGCTGGAGGAGAACATCATATATAGATCTCAATGCTGCAGCAAATCAATATGGGAAAAATAATCATATACATACTTGTTTCATAAGGTATATAGAGTTTGTTCTTATTTCCTTCTGTCCTTCCTTCTGCTGGATTTAGTGTAGTATTGAACTGTCTTGCTTTATTTCCCATATAAAAGGAGTGGGAGTGGGGAAAGGGAGAGTATTGTTAAAATATCTAGTCCAGTTTGTGTTTAGTAAAGTAGTTTTAAGATTAAGGCTTGTAGCATGCTTTTAATTCCTAATTTGTATTGTATTGATCCCTTGTATCAATAAAACTGCCTTTGTTCTCTTTCAGAAACCTAAAGAACCTGCTTCAACTTTAGCTCCGAAAACACTCTCTGTAGCAGCAATATTCAATGAAGATGAAGATGTAAGTAACTGAAAGTATTATAGGAGCTGGCTAAAATTAGATGGAGGAAAGAGGATGCCTTCATTATCTTCTATTCTTCTACAACTGTATATAAAGATTTGTCTAAAGTATGATTTTACTAATGTTAAACACTTAATTGTTCAGTTGTTTTTAAAAATCCCAATTATTGCATATTATATATTGTAGGCATCTAAGCATCTTTCTAATCTTTATATTGTTGATTTTTCTCATTTTTTCTGTTTCATTCACCTGTTGAAAAATATAGTGTCTATCTGTCCACCCCCACTCACCCCCATGGGTAACACAAATTGTCTGTCTGATATATATATTTCTGCTTCTGAATAACACAATGAGGAATTGAATACAGAAAATGTTTTGGTTACACATAGTAGTCTTGGCTTCACTTCATATTGATCACATTACTTCATATTCTTTTTAGAATGTCAATATCATGTTCTCCTTCCATATTAGTAACAGCACTTTTAAGGGGAATATTAATTTAAAAAGTCATCTTGATGTGGGAGTAAGAATTTCCTATCCACATTTCTTCTCTTCACTGCATCTGATGTTTCTAGTTCAGATTTACCCCATTTAGTGCCATCATCTCCAGTCAGGATAGTCAATAGGGTTGTGCAGTTCTTTGGATTCAGTGCTTTGGAGTGTGCAAGAATCTGAATGTAATACACATCTATAGCCTGTCAAATACCTACCCTGCTGGTGTTTTGGAGGACCTTGAAGACCTGGCCTTCGGTGAGGGTGATTGAAGCCCCCTTCTGGGTAGTGTGGGTCTGCTTCTTGTTCTTGCCCATGTTTTGCCATCTTTTGTTTTTTGTTTTTACCATTGTATTATTTTCTTTATGTGTTTTTTTTCTTTTTTACTTGTGAACTGCCCAGAGTAGCTGGAAGCTGGGCCATGTACAAATTTAATAATAATAATAATAATAATAATAATAATAATAATAATAATAGCAGCAGCAGCAGCAGCAGCAGCAGCAGCAGCAGCAAACAAACAAGTTGTGCCTTTATCCATGACCATGCCATTGCCAATCCTGGGAAATATGTGTTTGCTTTAAAGGCTTGCAGAGAAGTGCTACATTAGAAATCCCAAGCACCTTTTTGCCTTTGAATCTGAATTGCTGCACAGCCCTAATTGTTAATGATTGTGTACTGTAGGCTAAGGGCAATAAACTGCCTTAGTACAAGAGCTGTATTTTCTTATGTCCTTCTAATGCTAATAAAAGGTTTTAAACAGTAAACTTTAGGTTAGATAAGATTGTTAATATATTAAATTGTTAAGTTTCAACATAACAATTAAAATATGTGATTGATTTATAGATTTATATGCTGTCAGTTCTCAAGAGCTCTGGGGTCTGACAATCAAGATCAGATAAAATAAAAATCAGCCCCTTCAAAAACAATAAATAAATCCACCCATAATATAAACAATATTGACACCATCAAAATAATTGTGTCCATGTTCTCTTTTTACTTAGAGTGAACCTGAAGAGATGCCTCCAGAAGCTAAAATGCGTATGAAGAACATTGGAAGGTAGAATATACTTCGTACTAACATTGTAGGAAAATGGTAGAGCAATATTTTTTATATTAGTAGCATGGCTGTATGTAAAATGTTGAGTAGCTCTTCCAGATTATTTCCAAATAAGTCAGGGGACTATATATTGGATTTCATTCATACCAAGCTTGTGGTTTATCCTTTCTAGTTTTCAACAGTATGTTGAAAAGATCTTTATTGTGTCTACCTTCTGCCATCAGAAATTATGTCCAAATATAATATTTTAGGATTATAAACATTGCTGTCAGCTGCATGTGGATATGTGTTTCCATTTTCTAATAGCCTCTTCAAATATATTTAACTAAAGTACTAAATTAGTAAAGGTAAACCAATTGCTTTTGTTCATTTACAGGGATACTCCAACTTCAGCAGGACCAAATTCTTTCAACAAAGGAAAGCACGGGTTTTCTGACAACCAGAAGCTATGGGAACGTAATATGAAATCTCACCTTGGAAATGTCCGTGAACAGGATGACTAGTTGTCTATTTTGATCTGGGTGTTGGGAAATGGGAGAGTATGATATTAAAGGAATAGTGCCCTTTTTTAGAATGGTATACAACTATTTTGGGTGCCACTTTTAAAAGTTTGTAGTGGTACAACAAAAAAAAATGAGTTTAAAAGTAGAGGTAACTTATGTTTTGTATACAAATTTCAAAGCATTTGCTAATTTTGTAGCTTCATGCATTTAATTTCACGAGGTTATGGAAAATAAAGGCATTGGAAGTGGTACCTTTTTAAAAGAATTTTCTTTTTACAACTATTCTTATATGAAGATAGAAAAAGTCACTCTGTCTTTAATCAGTTTTAAGTTAAATGCTGCTGTGTTAAAAAATTCAGATCCTGTTCTGTGATAAGTTAGTTGCTTATCCCTTTAAGGCTACTTTTATAGAGGTTCAGTACATCAAGTCTTGCTAGACTGTTTTAATCAGCATAAAAACTGTAAAATAAACTACTGCAAAATAATTTTAGTACATTTCAGTCTAAGACTTTTGACTGTGGTAGATTAGCATTATAATCCTGTTCTCAAGCATTGTGTAATCTCTCTGTAGCCTGTTTCAATCTTAAGAAATGGGTCTTGCATGTATATAAATATTAGGAAAGTGTAACAAACATAACAAAGGTAAATCAGTATTTTTGACATTTTCTTACTCTTGAGTCTTGACCAGTGCGTGTTAATGTTTGTCAGTTTGAGATAGATTGATTCATAAATTATCAAAGAAAAAGGCATTTTCAAAAGGATGTCTATGCTTTTGTCATGTTTTAAATGTATTTTTTATAATTTCTTATAGGAGTAGGAACCACACATATTTAAATTAGCAGTTGGTTACTAACATGTGGAAATTTGCAATTTGCTTCCATATTTTGATGGTATAATGTGCTAGAACTTTGGTATGAGAGATAACCAAGGTGAGAAAATTCCTCCTCCTTGCTCTGAAGACAAGGAATCATGTGACTTAGGTTTTGGGGTTTTTTTGCATTATATTCCTATTCAAGCAGATAAAAAAAAAACCCTTCCTTTTCAGCTCTTTTTCTTCAGACTTTCTTTCTTCAAGGTAATATCCTTTCCTTCATTTATTTTTTAGGACTTTCTAATATCTTAAATAAAAAAGAGAGTACCATATTTCTGGTTGGCACAGCTTCCAAGATTTGCTTAGCATAGTTGACCCTGCTTGGCACAGCTTCCAAGGCTCACTTTGCAGCATATGTATGTAGGTCAGCATCTGGAGCCTGAAGCTCCAGTTGGTTTGAAGGTCTTGGCTCTGTACAAGGCTTCAACAGGGTAGCTCTTCCATTAAAATCATGGCTAGGGAAATTTGCACCACTTATGCTTGGATATTTCCAACTTCCTATTCAGCTGTATCTTTGTTTAGTCTTAGGAAATTAAAAGCATCTGTCTAAAATGTTACCAGCTGACTGCAAAAATGCAGCTTTTAAATAGCCTTAGAAAAGTAAAACTATAATTCTGGAAAGCCACCTAGTAATGGCAAAATATAATGGACGTGACTTCCAAATGACAGGAAGAACTGTGAATAAAGCAAATTTCTTTCTACAAAGAAGCTTTTTCCATACTGTTTGATTAGGAAAGGCTTTCCTGAACTGTGGTCTTCAATTTTGCTGCAGTTCTCTTATTTCCCTTTATTTTTTAAAAGAATCTAATCACCAATATTATTAATCAGCTGGTTGATAAAAGGAACTAGTCCAAAAACTGGATAGATATTCTTTCTACTCACCTATTTTCTACCTTATTTAAAGAGTGGTTATAAGAACAAGCTTAAATCAGTCAGCTTAATTATGGTATTTTACTTGCCCTTCCCTAAAAGATCTGCCAGGGATGTGATTCTGATCCACATTACATATTTTCAGGAAAATCTCTGAGAAGAGCCAGAAAAGGATAAGATTTTGGAGACTTTAATCAGATTTATTAATATTTCTGTTATTAAAATAGCTGCATTCTCCTCCATCAGGCAAGAGGATGGAAATGATTAAATAGGTGTACTGATGTCAACCTTGTGAGGTACACCAAATAGGAAGCATGGCCAGATGAGCTAATTCCACTATATTGTAAGGTTATATTAACAGAATCTTACAAGTCTGAAAGTACATTCCCCCCCCCATCCCCTTTGCAGCCCAAGGAACTAGAGAGGGTCCCTTCTGAGCTGCTTGCCCTGCCCACATTCCTGCTGTGGACTAAGTTGCCTTTTATCCCTTGGCTGCATCTCTTTTCTCTGTCTCCTAAGGTCATTTGCACATCTATTATATTTGAAGATCAGTTGTTGATTTCCCAGGTTACTAACATTGAACTCACTTCCCTCATCCCAAGGTTTTATATTTTATTGAAGTCTAACAAGGGTCTGCTAAGTCCAATAATCCAAGAAGCATTACTTTTCAAGAAGCCCAGAGGATCATATGTTTCCTATTCACCTAATACACTTAATTAGTTGGAGGGGTTGGGGAAGAGTTAATGTAAATGTTAGAATGTTGCACAAACAGAAAAACAGATCATTTTATGCAGCCAGTTAACCCTAAGGGGAAGTAGATCTGTCAGCACTCTAACGCCTCAAGTTGATTTGTAATTAAGCAACCTGTCCCATTTTGATCTGTGTCATCTGAAGGGCTGACTGGAAGGTTAAGTGACACTTTTTACAATCAAGATGGTTCTAGAGAGGTGTCTCAGAATAGGGTCACACTGGTACTCCATGTCTTCTATAGTAGTGCAGATCCTGATTGTAGTAGCATAACTTTTTAATTTTATTTTTGCTCCAGTGGAAAAAAAATATGGAAGTGCCAGCTTCCTTTATGGCAACTGAGAGGAGTAATAACATGACTGGTAAATTATTGAATTAGACATCCCCCATTGTGTATGTTGGTGCATGGAACTGAAAGAATGAACAGATGTTCAAATGAATTTTTCTGTGTCAACGAAGTTTTCGCACATTTCTGGACGTCCTGATTCAGTATTCTATATCCCCTACTTAACAGGTTAATTGAGAGATTGAGACTTGGTTTGTTTGTTTAGATCCTGTTGGCCTTTGTTCCCATGAAAGAGCTATCATACGGGGATGATGCTTTTCAGGATATGCTGATTAAACTTGGAGAGCTCAGCAGTGGTGACCATATCAGGAGTCAAGACTTAAATTTGATTTATGGATAAAGTTCTTGTAGCTCCAGATGAGGCTACTGGTTTCCCTCCTTCTGTACCAGAAATGCCCATCTGTAAACCTTTGAGGGCAAGGTAATTCAATTTTTATGCCATAGACTTCCTAATGGAATAAAGCTTCAACACTTTCTCCTTATCTCTGCAGCTGACCACTGATAATTAAGAAGGCTACGGCATTGAGTTTGCATGATTCCTTTGTACTACTACTTTAATATGGAAAAACATGTCTGCATCTTCCCATTTCTCCTCACTAATGAAACTGTAGATTCATTAGGTCTTGTACTTACAATTCATTATAAATATTTGCATTTCAAGCTCATTTCATCTTCAAAGAATTAACTATTATCTCTAGATATATAGCATTGCCTTCAAAGTGTCCAGACATCTGTCCATTTGGCTGCCTTGCAGATCCATCCAATTACTTTCTCTGCAGAAAAATCCAACATATCCTACTTTACAGGTTTAGAGAGTAATGGTCTCCTGTTAATCCTGTATCAGTCAACCGTCAGTTACATGCAGTATATGCAGGTCATCATAGATAAAATCTTAGGACCTATATTTCTAACCAGAAAAAGAGTATGGATAGCAGACATCAACCACAAAGGACAGCGGATCTGATGACACTACTGTGTGCTGTTATCCTAAACCTGAGGATTTCATGTTTTGAGATTTAATCTTGATCATTTGTCTACTCCTAGCCTCTTCAGTTGTTTCCACTGCTGTCTAGAATGGCACAGTCTGTAATAGAGTTGGTGGTCACATTCACCCAAATCTGAACCAAGGTTTGGATTTCCTCAGTATTGAAGGCTGCCAACACCTGACCTTAGAAATCACACTAGCAAGACCAAGTAGTTCAGGGAACCTGGGGAAGACCAATATTTATGCACAGCATACCATGTACATTTCTTCACTATTCTCAAATCTTCAGCAATACTGAATCTTTAGAACAGGCAGTGCCAGTCATGGCTTGCATAAACAGCCAAGAGAACATGATCCTGCTTTTTTTTTTTTTAACTGAAATGGAGACTCTTAACATGAGTTGTAACTTTATTATAGCATCAGTACAACCGTTTAAATAGTAGACTCCTCAAATGTTGGAGATAGAGGTTTCCCCATAATATATTCCTTGTGTAAATAAAAGATTAAGATTCTTTTACAAGCTCCAGCAGAAGTGGCATGTCTAGTCCAGTGTAGTTCAGCATAATACTATAACCCATGTTGATAAGCATGAAGTCTTACACCTGCTTCAAATGTATCCATAGATAGGGGGTTGGCAATAAATAAGTCATTTTGATGTTTGCTTCTTGAAGCTATAGGCTTCTGTGTTCAAAGCTTCAAATGCCAGATATGTCAACTTCAACTGAAAACCATAAATTCTGTAAGCCTCAAACACTCGATCTTTTCCACATTCCAAAAATAAGGTGACTTCTTTTTTCATATCATGCAGACTGTATAAGTATATTTCTCTTTGACAACACATTTCAGTGTGAAACAGAACTCTCTGATCAGCTCCCAAATCTTCACAAAGCAAATAAGATTATGCTGTTTTTTACACACCTGAAGGGCAGAATTTGGAAGTCAATATTTGGTGGTGAATGAGACATTGTGTTTTTAGTTTGAAAATATTTTCTATTACTGCCATTTTTTATTATGAACCCCAGCATTATTGGAGTGCTGTCAGTACAAACATCCAGTTTCTTCATACAGTACTCACATTACTTGGTATGAAGAATTTTGACACAGTTTCAGATCAGACCTTTTGGAAGCTATAGCAAATGTCTTCAAGACTTTGAAAAAAACAATTATCTTCTGTGTTCTCTTTAGCTACCTATTGTGCCTAGACAAGGAGTTGAGCAGAGTTTCCTTTACCACTAAATTCATCACAGCCGGTAAAAGAGTACAACAAGGTGATATTTTCCTAAAAATGGAATTTGATATGCTTAGCTAAATTATCAATGTGGTGCTCAATTGTAGAATTAGAAAAGTTTTTTTTTTTTCTGATTTCTATTTTCTCAAACAATTGGCAGCCTTGATAATGCAAGACTTCACAAGTTTCTCCAATGACACAAGGCTTTCTTCTGTTTTTAGTTAGAAGAAGATTATCGAAAGGTTTCATAATCTTTGCAGATGCCAGAAGTAATGTTCCAGTATTATCTATTTTGGTATGCTCCATTAAAAAATATTTTTTTGGCTTAAAAATTTCAAGTCAATAGAGCTATACGGAATATTTGCTTAGGCTTTTAGGCATACTACACACTGAGAAAAGTACCGTATTTTTCCATCAATAAGACGCCCCCATGTACAAGACGACCCCCACTTTTCCAACCCAAAATTAAGAAATCAATATTTTAAAGATAGTGCAGAACACATTTTTATTTAGTAATTAGTTAACATTTACCTGATACACTCAGTAGGAGGAGGTCCAAACCGTCTCTCTGCAGCTCTATTTCCATGCTTTTTTGTATAACTGATTACATTCAAGCATGAGTGAAACTGCCAATAGCTTGTCTCTGCAAACAGCCTTCCTCTAATTGGTTTGTTCAGCATCAGCTGATGTCAGTTACATAAGGCTCGTGATTGGAGGAAGTCTGTTTGGGAGACAAGCTATTTCACTCGTGATTGGAGGCTAGCAATAGGAGGAAGCCTCTTTGCAGAAACAGTGTTGGCAGTTTTGGAACCGCGCGGTTCTCTCCTCGGCTGACTTCCTTGAATAAGACGCCCTTCAATTTTTAGGGTAAGGATTTTAGAAAAAAGTATCGTCTTATAGTCGGAAAAATATGGTATATCCCATCTTTTGTGATATAAGTGAATCTATATTTGATTATCAAATTTTATTATTTTTGCCACCATATAAAGAAAAAATAAAACATTTCAATGTCCTGAAAATTGTTAACGTGTACATATAATTCCAGTTTTTTTTTCAGTTTACACATATACTGTATGTTGTGATGTATTTTTGTACTAAAATGCACTTTTTTATTTTGAAATGAAAAACTGGAAAAAAGCAAAACAAAAAAAGAACCGATACTGAAACACCTGGTCATTAAAAACACACGTGCACACACACATAGGTGCAGGCTAGGCAGTAACCAATTCTTGTTCTTTGTCAGAAGATGCTGTTGGGAATTCCCTAGAGGGAATTATTTGGCTAGGATCAGGAGCAACCTGCCTGGAAAAGGCAAATAAGGAAGGGCTTCATCTGTTAGTGAAGATACTCTTTTTTCTGTGCTAGCTTTCACCTTTGTTCAAAATGGCAAACTCAAGCTGAGACCGTCAGAATACTTAGCTTTGTCTTTTCATGGTTTAAGCAGAGCTGGAAGTAGTATCTACTTCTGGTAGACTTATTCTGATGGGCAGTATTGCATCTAATTGGAAGAAGCAGTTGCTCTTCAAAAATATTTCCTGGAGAGCTGCAGGGGGAGAAACATTCAAAGCTTTTTTTGGGGGGGGGGTCATCTAGACTATTGCTTCTGCTTTTTTTTTTCTTTTTCCTTTTTATATTCCTCTTCAGTTTGATAAAGGAGGAGGTATTTTAAACCACATGCCTTTCTCCAGTTTGGGTCCAGATAATAAGTACCTTCTATATATTTCTGGAGTTCCTTCTGAACCTTCTTAGCCAACAGTGATAAAATGGAGGTTAATCTATAATTTTTCAAGGCTGCTAGGCTAAATAACTTCTGTGGAGAAGGGAGGTCAAATTGCTACAACTTTTAATCAAGGTGGGGCAGATCCTTCCTGAAAAGAGAAATTATTTATCTTAATTACAAAGCCAATCTCACCAAGCCAATTTGATCTATCAGGAAAGAGGATAGAATAAACAGTCTCTTCACTTCTCCAGGTACTCTATCCCGATCTTCAACCAACAAAATGCAAATAATTGAAAACTATTGAACTATTTGTCAAGATTACATCTACCTTTCTTTCCCCAATTTTTGTGCAATGTGAATGTTGGTATCTAAATTGAGGTGAATCCTAGCATTTTATCTACATGAGCAAATGTTTACAGCTGGTTCTGGATCTACTCTTCAGTGTCCTGGTGAAGGCCTTGCATTATAGTGCAAAGCTTTACCAGGAAGTCTTGGAAATTATTATTTAAATAATACACCTTGTAACAAGCAAATATTGAGTTCCTTTGTAAGAGAATTACTAATGCAAAGGCCAATCTTCCATCCAGAAATGGCTACAATTAGCTACAGGGAAAGAGGACCTTTTTAAAATTAAGTGGCAAGTTGAGATGGTAAATACCTCCCTTGTCCCCAAGGCGCAGTTGTGAAGCTTCTGAGCAGGTCTTCACCAGATCTACAAATGGAAGTAGATTAATCACATATGGGAAGCCACTGATTGCCATCAAGTCAGTGTTGACTCTTAGTGACCACATAGATTTTTTCCATGACAGTCTGTCCCCAACCAGGTTCTTCAGGTTTTCCATCAGTGCACCTGTTGCTGCTGTAACAGTCCATCCACCTTGTTTCTGGGCATCTTCTTGTCTCCTTCCAGCTTTCTCAGCATTACGGTACAGTATTTCAGTATAGTCCTTCTGTCTTTGATCTTCTTTGAATCAGTTACTATTTGCCTATTGGTGTCCTTTAGCATACCAGTTCGAGGTTGGAACCTCTTTCTGAGTTCAGAGATCTTTTGGAACACTTGTTTTTCCATGTCTGTTTCCATCTTCAATGTCTTTAGAGATATTGTAATACTGCTTCTTGTCTCTTCTGAAACTCTTGAGTACCTTTCTGAGATTTTTGTCTTCCACAGTTTGCTCTAACATCCAATTTGCTTTCATCTGTTTCTTCATCTTTGGCAGTCTCTTTTCACATTCATCCTTAACAATGTCTTTAAGTTCATTCCACGGTTTCTCTGGTCCTCTATCAATGAGGTTCAGGACTTTAAAGTGATTCCTCATGTTCCCCTTAAAAATGATAGATATATGGTGAAGATCATATTGTGGAAACTGGTTGGCTTTCTTCTCCTTTAGCATAACTTGGAATTCGTGCATGAGCAGTTCATGATCTGTTCCACAGTCAGGATCTAGCCATGTCTTTGAAGCTATAAGTGAGCTCCTCCACCTCCTTTTAGCAATAATATAGTCAATTTTATTTCAATGTACTCCTTCTGGTGATGCCCATGTCTATAGGTGTTGGGTTTTGAAGATGGTGTTAGCTATGAATAAATCATTGGAGTGGCCAAAATTGATAAGTAATTCTCCTGCTTTATTTTGGTCTTTGAAACCATTAGATCCAACAACAGCTTCCTCCTTAATTTTCCAACATTGGCATTCACACTGGAAAATCAGTCTCCAGTCACAAGCAGCACGTTTTGCTTCCATGTTCTGTCAATTTCAAATTGAATTTTATCATAAAACTCATGAATCTCCTTTTCTGCTGCATTGGTGATTGGGATATAAACTTGAAGGGTTGTCCACAAAGTCTAAATTGATATTATTTGGTCATTGACAGCATTGTAGTCAAGGATTGTTCTTGCTATACCCTTCCTGACTATAAAAGCAACAGCAGCATTGTTTTTCATGTTCTGAGTAATAAACAGTATGATCTTCTGATTGAAAATGTCGAATTCCAGTCCATCTCAATTCACTGATGCTTATGATGTTAATGTGTAGTTGTTTCATCTTTCATTTCATTCTTGAGCTTTCCCATATTCATGCTTCTTACATTCCATATTCCCACTGCAATTCTGTCTTTGCAGCTTCCGATTTTCTTTTCCTTTATGGCAACATCAACAACTATCCAATGTCCTGGAGGCTGTAATCTAACCACATTGTAAACACCATTAGTACTTTGAAAGATCTTCAGCTTTTCCTCAGTAGCATGTTGAGTGCCACCTGACTTGAGGTGCCCATTATCTGGCACTATATTGTCAGTCATTTTATATTTTCTATCCATGTGGTTTCCTTGGTAAAAATACAGGGGCAGTATACCATTCCCTTCTCCCATCCATCTGCATCCAGCATCTTCCTATATCGGTGCTGCCCCATGTAGGTGGCTGCTTGCTTTGGCTGTGCAGCTGGAATGATTTTCACACCTTGGACAACCCAGCTGGGAATATTTACTCTTGTATACACACCTGGGGTTTTTTGTTCATCCCACCCAGATGAGGCACCTGCCCCGATGAGGTAGCACAGCAGGACTTGAAGGGAGGAAAGCCATAAGATTCCATTAAAGACAAATATCTATCTTTTTTTCATTGTTTTGTAGCTAGTGTTTTGTCCGCTTCGTTTTTATCTGTTTTTTAGGAGATTTTGTTGTTGTTGTCTTCATTATACCTTTCATTTTGGTAAGTTGCACAGCCTTCTGAAAACTACCAACTTCTTCCTCTTGAATTATTAATAATAGTTCAAATGACTATCATAGTATAGCCATTTAGCTCATCCACAATATTGGTTAGTTTTTACTTGCCCCAACTTAGTTATATTCAATGCATAAAGAAAATGAAATGTCTGATTCCTTCTAGTCAGATGTGTGAATTAACCAAGATAATATCCTTGATTTTCACATACACAACAGTAACCAGGAGGATTCAACATTGCACCAAAATAGGTTGTGACTGCTTAGATCATAGCTCAATTTTGTATTACATTATTTAATTACAGTTCAATTTTTCTGGCTCAAGAATGACTACTGTATGGAACTTGAGAGAAGTTTCTTAGGAAAAGTTGTAGTAGGGGAAAGTAACCCTCATGCAATTTTCTGTTTCTGTGCAAAAATTATAAGTTATCCGCCTTTGCTCTTCCACATATCAAACCAGAAATAGCCTTTCCAGTAAGCACCACTATTCTGTTTTCTTGTATATTTTAATAGATATTATAAGACTAAAAAGCAACTATTTCACCAATATTACATAAAAATGGTAGAATGTAAATGTAAGTTTTAGCTTTTATTTCTGGCAGTTTCATGTTTAATATTGCTGGAATAATGTTACATAATTGTTTTTTCAGTAGTAGGTTACTAAAGCAGGATTGCCAATGCTCTTAGCTAAAACCATCAAAAAAGCATATAAACATATATCTGAGCTCTTTATGATGTTTTAGTAGTAGCATAAAATGCTATTGATTGATTGATCTAGTGAGAATAGATGAAAGTACAGTATATAAGTATAAATTATGTCGGATAAATTAGTTTTCAGGTATATTGTAGAGTTGAATGTTATGAGCATATTCCAGTCATCTACCATCAACTTTGTTGTCCTAAAATTAAAACTTGCTGGTGAAGAAAAATGGCATCAAAGGGTTTATTTAACACTGTCCTTTTACCAGTAGAAATGTCTTTATTGGCAGACCAAATTGCCTCTCTTAAGAATTTCCTGAAAGGAGTTTAAAGAACCTCCATAGCTTTTGGGGCAGCAGATGGAAAACATTCTAAATTATCTTAATGGAAATCTGCTCATGTTATTGGATCTGGCCCCAGTTTTCTTAAGTTTAGCAAGAATTTTTATCAGTTAGTCCTCTGGGCTCTTAAATTCAAAACATGTTTGTTATTTTAAGTATCTGTATGCAAATTATTTTGTCTGCAATTAAAAGGCTGTAATTTATACTTTCTTTAAATTCTCTGTTATAAACAAGAAATGTAAAAGTTATTTCTTAAACTGTGGTGGTTCTACTCCTTATGAAAATTCAAGACTTTACAAAATGTTGATTCCTATTCTTGGTTTCTTATCATAAAAGCACAAAACCTATAACTAAATATTACATAAATAGAAATCTGTTTACTGCCTTTCTAAAACCAATTGCTTGGGATTTTTGAAGTTTGTAACTGAGTTGTCCTATGCTAATCTTAATGTGTATTTTCAGGACTTTCCTCTAACTCAAAATAGTGAAAAAGTGTGTCTGCCCTGTAATTCAGGCTTAAAATAACCAAGAGTTTGAAATCTCACAGTTATATTCATAAGATCTTTGAAGAATTTCAAGTATTTTCTATGCTACATTAATATGGAAATGCAAATTGGAAACCAGAAGATACTTACATTGCAGACGTTGGATGTTGCATATTTAGGCATACGATCTAGTTGTTGAGACAATTGTATAAGTCACACAGAACTAGATACACAATTAAGTTCATATGTTATAAATAATTTGTATCATAAACTATATCAAGGGAAATATGAAAACACAAATTTATCTTAAAACCAATTTTGGTTTCCTCTATTGTCTTATGCAAAGAAATATCTTGTTTCCTTCTGGTTTCACCAGATTATAGACCATTTAGTGTTTATAATGGGTTGTGTTCAGACTTTAGTCGTATTGTAGTAAATTTTCCTGAAATCACTGGAATTACTCCAACATCACGAAAGCTGGATTAAATTGAGAAAATATAATTGCTCTGATCAGTGATTTATCTTAAGGCAAACCATTTGATCACATGCAGAGCTTAACGCAATCTACCCTTTTTGCTCTACTGGGACATTTGCTTGGCAAACAAATGAATCATCAATTCATATTAGGAGTCTTTGTTACTAGTACTGAACAGTATTTTTTCAATAATATTCTTCCTTGAAAAACTGCTTTCCATATAAATGCTTTCTCCTACATATAGCTCTGGAAAACATTTGAGTGCATTTCAGAGACCAACTGCATTTCTGTTAGTAAAGACCACTGTGGTCCTCTGTTAGCAGGTCTAGATAATGCACCTGAATCTAGGCGCACATCCCCACCCTCCATTACTTGAGTTATATCTCTTCCATGTCAATAGGGGATAAGAAGTGTTTTAAAAAGAAAACAGACTGCCTTATTACATCATGATTGAACAGGAAACAAATTTAACATCTTTGCTGAGCATAACTAACAATTTTACAATAGTATTTTTAATCCACTTCATTATTTTTATTAAAATCAAATAAGACATAATGCATTTAATAATATAGAGTAAATTATGAGCCTTAGTAGTACTTATGTCACATGTAGCATTCCCTGCTAATGATAAGGACACAACAGGTCGGTTTTGGCAGATTTTGGTAACCAGTACCCAATTTTACCCCATGTGTTCTCACCTGATTCTATGCAAGATAGGATATTTAAAGACTACATTGCCAGCCAACATATTGCTTCATCCCACCACTTAGGAAGTTCATGAATGGGTTGAGATGAAGGGAAAGACTGAGAAAATTGTAGCTGGATGGTGTTGATGGAGAAGAATGATAAGCTTAAAGGACAAAGGACTGTGTATGAACTGGTGCATAGAAATGGTAGAAGTGAGCATGGTTTGCAAGGATAGAAAGGTATGCAGAGGGTTGGTTAGTACGTTAGATTTAAATTTCCATTTCCTGTCTCTTATTTCCTGCTTTTAATTTCTGTGCTTAATATTTCTTATTATTTCTGCACTTTACATAACTTAGCTTACCCCTAAGGCAACAATTTGATGGGTATGTACATATATAAAATAAGACAGAAAGCTTTGGACCATTAAAGTTTATCACCTATTAGAATCTCATCTTTCTCAAAGTCTCATTTGCACTAATCATTTAAGACACTGATCTAGCTTTTAGGTTTGTCAGACCTAACATACTTTTACCAATTCATTGCACTGCTTGCACATTTCTATAGTAAGTACTGGGAAACCATAAGTAGCAAATCTAAATACAGTACTCCCACAATCTGCCCATTGTTCTGATTCTGCATACAAGCAGGACAGATAGCACCATACCCAATCCTAAATGACAAGTTACATTTAGTGTTAATACAAGAATAATATAGATAGAAACTGTTATCTTCAATATTCTCAGCTGTAATGAAAATATTCTAATAAACCTATCCCTTGAAGTTTCAGAGTGAACTAATCATATTGTCTCTATTATCTACCAAAAATTTAAAAAAAAATAAACCAAACATATTAGGTGATGATACACTTTTCTTTGAATAAGAATCCTCAGAATATTGGTTTGGTCACATTGTTTTGCAGGCAACAACTCAGAATTAACGCAGGGCTTTTTTTTTTTTTTAAGTAACTAGAACTGCTGCTCATCTAAAATGTCCAAAATACACAGGAAACTTTCTAGTAAAAATTTAGAGAAACAGCTCAATTGTTTATTTCCATGAAACCTTCCCTTGGAAAAATCCAGTTCTCAAGTGAAGTCTTTCCATGAGGCATACCAATTTTACAAAACAGATTTTTAAGGGCACATGGACTCACCCTTTTCTGCTCACTGAGGATACTCTATCGGCAGGAAGGGCTAACTGGCTTGTTAAAAAACATTACATACTACGTCCAATACTATTATTTGCTATTACTATTTGCACAGTTGTGTATTAACTCTAATAGGTAACTTTTTGGTTTGCTTTTCACAAACTTTGATCCACATAATAATTACTTAAATTTTAAGACAGTATATAAATATCAGGACAGTACGAAAGCTAAAACTTAGGACCTTCACTGTGAACAGAAGTAAGTTTAAAGCAATCCTGTTTTTCTTATATACAGCATTTGTATCTTAGTTCATTCTAAACTGAAACAATTTTATCAGTTTATACATGATATATACAAATACTTTTGCTAATCTCAAAACATGTAATCTTGGAAATATTTTTCAGAATTTGAAAAGCAAAACTACCCAATTTCTCTCCCATAACTGCCTATCGTTTAATGCAGCTTGAACCATCACAGAATTGCATTTGGTTATAATTTAAAATATATAGAAATAGTTCTTATGGAATCTTTATTCTATAATTCTGTAAGAAAATCTATGCCACCCAGATTGTTTTTGTACTTAAAGAAAACTATGCAGAGATTTTGACTAAATAAGTATATCAGACTACAATATTTATCTCCATTAATAACAGATTCATTGTTTTTGTAGATTATATCCCTCCTTGAATTTTAAGAATAAATACAGCTACAATTTTAAAATGATTGGCACAAGTCTTTGGTATATTAAATGCTCAACAAAGAAAAACAGCTGCATAAAAAATTACAGCATAACTATCACCATCACATAAATGATTTTATTTTAAAGGTTTTTTTAAACTAAGCATTTACATCTGGTGCAGTAGTCTTAGTGCAAGTCCATTACTTATCCGGTGAATTTCTTTAATTTTACTTTTTAATTACAGATGTAGGTATAGCTTTTTTCACAAAACTCAGAAGAGAATCCTGAAATTACTATAAAAGGCTAGTCAGACAGTTAATATTTTGAAAATTACATGCTGTTTCACCAAGGTTCTGCATTAATGAACATGTGTATTCAGTCTTGATCAGAAACATGCTCTACCTCTACTTCTACAGTTTGAATAGCTTCTGTAACCTCTGCCATTTTCTGTCCTTGTTGTTGTGCTAATACATAATTGACAACTTGCATGATACTTTGGTCAGAAAGAGTAGAAACTGTTGTACACTCTTCAGTAGCTGCAACAGTGTCAAGTGTTTCTTCAGTAATTACTACAGTCTCGATCTCTTCAGTACAAACCTCTGTTTCTTGTTCTGGCACATCAGATGTTAAAATACTGATGGCGTGTTCAACTTGAGTCCCCTGATTATGAAACTGAAGAGTGTCCTTTTCTAGCATGATTTTACAAGGTACATAATCCCGGTGAAATTTAGTCATGTGCTTTCTTAAGGTACGGGCATCTATGTAGGCTTCATTGCATACTGGACACACATAAGGTCTTTCTCCAGTGTGTGACCTCACATGACGTTTTAAGGAACGTGCATCAGCCCAAGCAACACCACAAGTTAGACACTCAAAAGGTTTAACGCCTATTCAACAGAAACAGAAAGAAAACATTTACTAATTTTTAAAAGGCTGAACAAACCATTACTATAAAAACAGTTCATTGTAATATAAGACTTTTTAAATAGTAATTTTTCATAGATCTTGACAGTTGACCTATAAACTGCTTTGAGTTTTTTTAACACAAGATATTTTGTTATCATAAATGTTTATTAGTATTAAAATACAGAAAAATGACATTATTTCCCATCTGTTTTAAAGCTACTGTGATTATGATTTAAAAAGCTAGCTTTACACAGAGATAAAAAAGGCAATAATCAAGTTGCAAATACATCAATGTTAGTATTATCTGTCCAGATACATAATTCGTAATCAGCTAATTAACTTTGCCTTCAATCAGAGATGTAGAAGTGAATCTGATCCAAGGACTAGATTCAGCTCCCCACAGATTCTGATTAATTAAATCAAAGGATGTCGGGGGGATCTGTCCCACCAACATCCATGTTTTCATAGAGCAACTGCAAGCACAGCTGTCACCTATTTCAGCTTCCTTTCACCTTTCCTAAAGATGTAGGATGGCCAAAGCAGAACCATGCTTATACATCCATATCTTTTTTGTTTGTTTATTAAATTTATACACTGCCTGACTCCCAATGACTCTGGGAAGTTCACAAGTAAAAGGCATTAAACAGGAAAAAAAATACTATAATAAAAATAAAGGAGTACCTGTAAAGATGGCAAAAATGACAAAACCAGAGAGGAATAAAAAAGAAACAGACCCACACAACCCAAACATCTTCCCATCAGTAACAGGAGATAAGGGTCTCATTTATTGATTTCTCGCATATCTATGCTGCTGCAATTGATTCTCAGCGGCTTACATGATATAGAAACATGCACAGTAAGTCTTAGAATACTTAAAACATCCACAGTAAGTCTTAGAATACACAAAACAATTTAAAATAAACCATAAAGTCCAAGTGAACCAAATAAAAATAGCAGTAAGAAATGACAATAAGGTAAAAAATAAAAGGTGACTAAACACTCTAGCTAGTTAGAATGCATATTTGATTGCCATCAAGGAGGATGTTATGACCCTGCTGGACTTGCCTTCTGATGAAGAGGAGGACATAGAGTCAGGGGCTTCTAGGGATAATAGTTCTGAGAGGATGTAATTTCAGCAGGGTTGAAGCCAATTAACTCCACTCTGGCTGAAGCAAATCCAGCAAGCCCCCAGGACTCCCTGCCTGCACCCCCTGACAGCCTCTCAGACACTTGAGGTTCACCTACCCAGTCCAAAGCAGAGGTATGTTTTAAAGATCCAACAACAGAGGGCTGAGTTCTGCAGGTCAGATAGACTGGCCAAGGAGGCTGGCAGGAAAGTGGACTCTAATGAGTAATGTACCTCAGCTGTGTATCTGGGTGGTGGCTCCACATGGCTTATTTATTGGCCTCACTCCCTGAGAGAAAATGCTGAGAGCAACTTTTCAAGCCTCAGGTCTGCTATATTTATCTTGTCATGCCATGCATGGCACTGTGGATTCCACCTCATTTTGTCCCTCACCTTCTCCTTTTGAAGTTTGTTTTCTGAATTCCTGATCTTAACCTGTGCCAAGCCTTGACTATGTTACAGTTGTCATCTTTAGCTATAGAAAAAAGGGACTCTTTGCTTCTAAAAGTTCTGCCTCAGTTTGCATAGCAGCCAGGTTGCTATCCTGTTGGCTGGCACAGAAAAGAGGTGGCCAGTTTGACCTCTGCAGGGAGACTGTTCCAGTGGACTGGCACTGCCACTGCAGAGCAGCACCTCCTGCCTTCAGATCCCTTCACTTCCTAAAAATGGAGAACTGAGCAGTTTCTCCCCAGATGACCTAACAGGTTGCGGCAATTCAGGCTTTAGATAAAATCAGGTGCATCTGCTTTAGAGCCACTGGCTTTTTCCTGTAAATTTTAAAGGCTTGTAAGTTTAAAATTAAATACCAGTTTTGTGAATATGTTTCACCCCTTTAAAGAGGGTGCAATCCAAATTTTTAAGGAACATACAACGTGTTCCTATGATGTGTTCCTTATATGGTTTTATGCCATAAGGCTGATGTAATCAAAACTGAAAGCCATTTTTGGACATGTATTTTCTCTTATTGGTTAAAGTTACTTTTTTTCCCTGTGGGCTTAATACCTCTAATTTTAAGTGACAACTTTGTTTCATTTTGGGATAGGGCATTGCATGAGAAACTGAAGTGCTGTGGTTTTTCACTTAATGCAATCCTGATGATGGGATATGAACATGCAGGGGCAGCCTCTAAATGCTTGTGTCATACCCAGAGATGTGTTCTTGGGCAGTCATTCATTGTTTTCAAGCTGGCTAGATATCTAAGCTAAATAACTGTTCCCAAGTTCAGAAGAGCCCTAACCCTGGCAAGATTTATTGACTTCTCAACAGCTGTTCTCAAGGGGAAACTACAGGACATTCTATTTGAACAAAGATTTTGCCCCTGTGGTGAAGAGGTCCCTGAAACACTAACCTGTGTCTTTTATATTGTTCCTATTACAAAGATAGCCAATTTCAGTTAATAATACCCCATCTACTCAGATTTCCAGACCACCCAGATCCCTTTTATTTAGTTGCTATTATCTAATCAATATGATCTTATTTCTCTTAATGTGGCTAAGTTTTGTTTTATTATTTGTAAAACACATCGTTCCTTTACTACACCAGTTTTATTATTGAGTTTTACTGTGGTTTCTATTTACTGTGTCACACTTTGTTTTAGAGCTGGTCTCTGACTATAATAAAGTATCTTGACTTGTCTTGAATGACTTTCAAAAAGGTACTATTTTTAAAATCAGACTTGTTTCATTTTACCTTCATGGTTGTTCATGTGCCTTCTGTACTCCCGAAGCTGGGTAAATTTTCTCCCACAGTGTTCACAAATACGCTCCAAATTTTGTTTTGCTCTCCCTTTCTTCCCATGAGTGGCTTTTTTAACATGCCTCCTGTACAAAGCTTTTTCATAGAACTCTTTGCCACACACATTGCACCTAAACATAAAAAAAAAAAAAAAACAGCTTGATAAAGTACAAGACTAACTTCCCTTATGCTAATCTTGTATTTGAATAGACTATTGTGATAAAAAGATGTTAAGGCTCTTACCATTTCTGAAATAAGGACAAATGAAAGTGGGGAGCTAGTATTAAAAAGTTAATGACATTTTCTGGAAGGCTCAGAGAGAAGATTTGAGACTTGAAAATGAGGGCCTTAATATGCCTGTCTTTATTATGATCAATGATCATTTTAAAAAAACATATACAAATACAGTAATCAAGGATACAGTATTTGATGGTGCACTTTAACTAAAGCAATACAGAATTTAGCCAAAATATTGTTAAGGCTAGCATTAGAATTGGACAGTAGAAACTTTAAGGAATAAGAGTCTGTTCACCCTGAATATTGTCACAGAAGAGATGACATAAGAGAACTGATTAGCTTCCTGTAGAAATTGTAATACAGCAGTACATGGGTAATGGTTTCAATCTCTTCCAAACCACAAAGGCAAATCCATTTGGATAAGGGGATTTTGGAGTACCTGCCCAGTAGGTGTGGTGATGGTAACATGTTACGCTGTGCCCAAAAAAGGTCCTTCCTCAGCCTAGGGAAGGTAAGAGATATTAAATATTTGGCTGACACCCAAAATCCCCTTGAAATGCAAGTCCTGTTCTTATGTGGCATCCTATTAACCTCTTTGGTACTCCATATTGCCTGTTCTTTGAAAAAGTATGTGTCTTCTTGCATATGGATATAGTTAATGCCACGTCATAGCCCTTAAAGACCAACTGTTGATGTAAACAGTTGGTGCCCACCATTTAGGATTCAATTTTATTGCTTCTGGTAGAATTCAGTCAATGCCTGGAGCCTTGCTCATCTTCAGAGTCTATCAGCTTTACTATTTTTGATCCTGGTAGTCCTTGCTTAACAATGGTAATTGGGACTGTAATTTCCATCACTAAGTGATGCAGCTGTAAAGTACAATGTCACATGACTGCATTGCTTAGTGATAGCAATCCCAGCAGTCCCTGTTGCCATTGTTAGGTGAGGATCGTGGGTGATTGAGGACCTCATGTGACCTTGACTTGCGACTTCCTGTCAGCTTCAACAAGCAAAGTCAGCGGGGAAGCCAGCAGGAAGCTGCAAGTCCTGGTCATGACGAGCCTTTCCTTAGGCAGTTCAGAAGCAGGCTGGCGGGCAGGTTGAATGCTGTGGTACAGTGTAAGTGTGGGTAGGTGGGGGGGTGCTGTGGTGGACTGTGGGCGGGCAGAGGTTTGCTGTGACGTAAGCGCGGGGGGGGGGAAGCAGCGGGAGCTGGAGCGACTTACCAGAGCAACTTGGAAACACCTGCTGCTTCCCCATTAACTTTACTTGTGGGAAGCTGGGAGGGAAGGTTGTAAATGGCGATCATGTGCCCACAGGATGCTGCAACCGTCGTAAATGTGAGCGGATTGCCAAGCAGCTGAATCACAATCATGTGACTGGGGACACTGTCACAGCTGCAACTTCGCAGACTGGTTATAAGTCCCCCTTGCTCAGTACCATCGTAATTTTGAATGGTCGCTGAATGAGTGGTCGTAACTCAAGGACTACCTGTATTGAAACTATTTCAAGTTCCATTAGCCCTATTACAAAGCTGTGTAATGCGTATCCTAGGTCTGCATACTGGGCTTTATAACGCACCTCCCCACACTAATATGGATATTTCATTTACCATGCTTGAGGGTGCATTACAAAGGCCTGAAGCTGTTAAGTTCTAGAAAGAGACAATCTCTGATAAACTGAATCAACATCCAACAGTTTTTCCTAGTGACTTTGGCCTTCTTTAAAAGGGATTTCTATGATTATCTGATGTTAAGAAGGGCCACTTGGTGTCATTGTAGGCTGCCGTTTATAATCTAGGCAAGCCTCTTTAAATGCCTTTTTGGTCTGTCTGCATTCATGATAAAACCACTAGATGGTTTAAAGCCTGTGTTAGTCCCCTTTTTACTCTTCTATGCCTGGATCATTTTTCATTCAAATCATTAGCTGTTTAATTAACTCTATACATTCTATATGGGACTCAGTGGTAATTAAACTAAGGGATTTTCACAATGGGTAGAGATTTTAGCCATTCGGTGGTAGCTGTTGTGTTCGTATTCCACTGGATATGTGCTCCATTATTACAATTCTGTAACTGGGAAGGATACAGTTTGGTTGGTCTGGCTAACCTTTTACTGAATACCATTGTTACTGGTCACTTTTCAAGTGTGGCTTCATCTCCAAATTGACCAGTAAATGCATCATATTGCATGAAGCCAGCCAATAGTCAACAATGATCTACCATTTCACCAGAAGGTGAGAAGTCCCCAGCAAGGAAGCCATTCAATATATACAAGCAAACAAACAGCCAGTTGTTTGACACAGAGCCCAGCCAAGTTACATCTCAGATCTTGGCAGCTTTTGGTAATAATAGGGTCTCTAATATTTCTTCCTCAGAACAGCGCTTGAATTTTTAAAAGAGGGCTTGTTGTTATCATCCATCCTAGCATCCAAATCTTTGCCCAGGGAAACTAAGGCTGCTGGATGGTATTCAGTATAGATATATATTGTCTATATAACTGATGATTCGCTTCCAGCAGGCTCTTATCTATGCTTGCATTCTAAATAGAGGATTAGATATATTAAACAACGATTTCCATCTCTTTGAGGTATAGCAAGGAAATTACTGCCATGTGTTCAAATAGTGGATGGATATGCAATTTGCTTCCAACTCTGTAATAATTAGAACTGCAGTATCATCTATTGGATGCCAACCTGTCTTGCTCTGTAATGTCTTACACTGGTTGATGTTAAGTTTTGTGGAGGAAAAGAACACAATTGGACAGAAAGCTGAAAAACGGATGACTTTTAAAACAGGAAGACCATCCAGATGTATTTCAAGAAATGGGTGGGAATCTACTTGATTTTATTTAAGAGTCAATTAGCAGTTTTTTTTAATTGGATTACATAATCCCTTTGAAGTTGGTAATATTCCTCTAGGAGATTGCATCTCCATCTTGAGCCAAGGGGCTCAGTTCCTTGGCTGTACTCAGACTTGCAGGACTTTACACTGGAGGGTATTTATCATTCCAGGATGAGATGGGGTATTTAAATTGAAATATCACCCACTTATGAACCCTCTTCCTTCCTCTTCCAAAGGCCTTTAGCTGTTGTTAAGAATGACAGTGTTGGGTTATATATTGAGGAATTAATAAACTTCATCTTTAAGTGGGGGAGAGGGGATAGTTCTCTTTATTCTTTAGTGTTTGAAAAGTACAGCATTTTTAGAGGTTGTTCCACCTCTCAAATCTCTTCTAAAGTCCTTGAGATAACCACAAGCTCGTGGACCTCCTCCCAATGGGTTATATGGGTTGGTTTTTGAGCCTTCCTACTTATCTAATACCAAGTATGGGGAAGATGCTTGAGTGAGGCTTGTGTACATCAGAAGCTCTCCAGTGGGAAGCAAGGTTCTCCTTATTTGTTCTGCCATGAAGAAGCAGCAGCTATGAAGGTTGTTCTTTAAAAGCTCTTATGGGAATAATAAGTTAGCCAAAAAACTTTCATACACAGTAGCACTGTTGGAATAAATCTAAAGGCAAGGAGGATCCTGTTCTGAAACAGATGACTGGGAAGTCAGGCTATTGTTCTCAGATCAATAGCTTGCTGACTGCAAATTAACAGTCTACTTAGGAACTTAATTATTCCCCCTCTGTCTAGCCAACAATCTTTACTGATGGAGTTAGGTTCAGTTTCTTTTCTAGCAGCCATACACTTATCACTTTTCAGCCGTTTAGCACATTTTCAAACAACCTGCTCAGGAATGCAGTAATGTAGTTTCATATTGTCTCAGCAGTAATGTTTATGATCCAGGAAAACCTTATTTATGTCTTCTTTTCTCAGTTCTGATGACAAATAGAGCCTTCAACTGAAGTTTCGGACAGATAAGGGCTAACTATAACTGTAAATTTTCTGCAAGTTATGCAGAGTTCATTAAAAAGACTGCTTTTTCAGTGCCATCTTGCTCTTCCTCTCAAAATAGCTCTAGCTCTTTGCATTCTTGTGGACCAGGAATTATTTCCGCCTAAATCACATTGCATGAAACTGAGCAAACTCAGGGAGGCAGTGAAGGACAGGAAGGCCTGGCACAATATGGTTCATGGGGTCACGAAGAGTTGGACACGACTTAACGACTGAACAACAACAACAACAACAAAATCACATTGCACAGCTTCCCCTGATACCATATTCCTCATCCCACATGGTGCATCTTTCTCTTGATCCTTGAAAGCAAGCACCATGAAAATTGGGTGAGCACAGACTGTATTTTTCAGTTATATAAACTAAACAGTGAAGTTTAGAGATCAAGAATGTTTTCTTATATAAAGGGGACTGAAGCCATTAGGAACTTCTAATTCATTACAGGAGAAATTTTAAAGAGCAGTTGAAATCAAATGACTAAATCCACTAGTTACCTCAGCTACTGACTAGACTGCCTTCTCCAAGCCACTATTTTTTCAGTCTCCCATCTGCAATTGGAAATAAGAGCTTACCATATCAACTTTTTTTCTTCTTCGCTCAAAACAGTGAAAATGGTATGTGAATAATTTCCTCAATTCTAAGAACTATTTATTGAATGATTTTATTAAATTTAGAGGCTGTTCAACTCCAAATGATTGGGTGGCATACAATTTTAAAGTAAGAGGGAAATTTCTACTTTTCCTATTCTTGTATTGGTTTCTTCTGATTTTAATAATTACAACATTTTACTATTTCATCTGAATTTTAATATTGGATTTTATGGAAAAACAAATCTAAGCTGTTTTGAAAGTCAAGTGGGGGGCATAAATAAAAATCTTTTACTATTTTACAACTTGTAGAAAAACCTATTCTTATATTCCATGATGGCTAACTTTACTAAAAAGTTTCAATCAAAAACATTTTAAATATAAGTAATGAAATAACTACTGCAGTAATACAGTGTTTTGCATAGGAAAGCTGAGCTGGTTCGAAAAATAGCTCTCCAACCTGTTAGCAAAAGTGAAATACTAGAACTAGAACAGTCTTGTGAAATTGTTACGTAGGCTCATAGCTTGTACATCAGCCATTTACTTCTTTTTTTTTTTTACTTTTTGCCTTCTAAAGAGTTCTGCCTTACCAAGATTTCATAATAATTCAAAAGCTTGATATTGGATGTCTAAACATCCAAATATATTGATGCATATAATCAGATTTATACAGTGATTACATAAGTAAAGTTTGCTGGAACTGAAGTGGTAAATAAATTGCATAAATAAAAAATAAAAATAAAACATTGAGGTGAAATAAAGCAGGCTTTTTTCAGTAACTCTATAGGGTATGATTCAACAGAACTTTTTACATTTAAAAGTTATCCCATCACGCATGAGCAGAATTACAGGTTACATACTTGGCTAGAGGCTTTCATTATCTGAGTATTTTCAGCTAAGAGTACTCAACTTCATTTACCTGTATGGATCAGTAACAGAATGTGACTTCACATGAGAATACCAATCCTTCTTCCAACTATAGCATTTCCCACAAAATTGACACTGGAAGGGTTTCACTCCAAGATGTTTGTTCATATGCTGGCGGAGGTCCCGAGGTTCGTAGAAACTTTTCTCACACCTGAAATTAGATTTGAGATAATATAGAGTACATATATATATATAGCCCTTGTAACTGAGGTGCATCCATATGTGTACATGCACTAATACTATTATTTCATGTTTGAAAACAATCTCTATTAACAATATGAAGCAATTTGCTGTGCTACCAAATAGTGAGTTAATCCTCCATCAGATTTTGAAAAAGAGAGTAATTCTAAAGTTAATTCTTTAACTTTCCAGAACTGTTTTCAAGACTATTTTACAGACAATAATGTCACTTTTCTATGGAATAAATAACAGTAAACATTTATAACATAATAAAAAAGAATGGTTTCAATTTGTTATCTTAAGCATAAGCTTTTATTATTTGCATGCACTATGCAGTGGAAAAATAAGATACATAGAGTTTTAATGAGTAAGAATACTAAGTGAAAATAAGCAAACCAGTATTAGAGAAACCAAGAGTACTAAAACCAGGAGCATTGGTATGTTCAAGGAGACTAAGGAATGATGAGGATGTTACAAAAATTAAAGAAATCCAAAGGGTTTGGATTCTTGCAAACAAAAAGATTCCTAGCTCACTGAGCACTGAATATGCCTGGAAGATATAAAATGTTTAGTGCCAATCTGAATCCAAAATGTGAGGTGAGGATGAAATACTGTACTTGAAGCTACTGATAATACAAATATAATTGGCTGAAATCTTGAACAGGAGAGACATAACTCCCTTTAAGAATTCCTTCTAAACAGTGAATTTTATATGGATAGTGCTGAAAAGACTAAAGCCAAGTTCCTGTTATAAGGAAGCAATAAGGAGAAGTGTAAAGGAATTAAAATATTTTGAAATGTTTTTAAGGGGCAAAAATTCCAGCCAAAACAGCCTAATAAGAACACAGAGGATGTATGGAGGGAGGAGGATTCAGAAATAGGGAACTGAATGGCACATTATGATACCATGGCTAGGTGGAACCTGAACAGTAACACTCAGTGCTGCAACATAATAGCCTAAGTCCTACTCCAGGAATACCTAATAAAAAAGGTATTAAGAAACTTATCTAAACACTGCCTACTACAAATTACTTCAAAGCTCTGAGAAATTTTGTAATATTTCAACTAAAGAAACTTCCATTAAAATATTTATTTAAGCAGTTTTGGCTTTCATCATCAAGAGTAACATAAATAATCATTTCATTACCCACTGAAGTTAGCCAAGCTACCTTCAAACCTTTTAAAATCTTAATTATACTTACTGGGTACATTGATAGCCACGAATTTCAGGTTTGGGCTGGTGTTTCTTTAAGTGTTTACTAAGTCCTGAAGCTCTATGAAAAGATTTTCCACAGTGTGAACAGAAGTATTTTGATTCTCCTGAAAATATTAAGAGTATCTGTAATATATGGGTAGGCAAACTACAGACCACATACCGCTTCCAAAAGGCTCCTGGAGCTGACATTTTATGACAATCTGGCAAACAGAGATGTAACTGTCCCGATTCTTAATTTTAAAATAATCACTATCCATAAATTATCACAAAGGCTTAACACATCTAAAATACTTCCTAAAACTCAAATAAAGAAACCATCCAACTCCCTCTCCTCATATTACCCCCCCCCGATAAATCTTAATCTCCTCACTTTTGTGATACCATTATGCCACCACTCTTAACTATTCTGGCTCTCCCCTGCTCCCAAATAATAGATGAAATAAAATATATTAATGATAATATTCAGTATCAAATAATTTTTCACATATTAAGAATAATTGGTCAAACATAGAGCATAAAAGGGCTGACTTCAAAGTCTGTGCTCAAAGGTGGATACAGTGCTTCCTTTATTGAAGTCACTTACTAAAAATGTGGCTGTAGTTTAGCATACTTATTTTATATACTAAAACTGGCTGTACACTTCTGATACATTCTCTTTGACCTTGTTTGGAGGTTCCAGCAGGGTAGCCCAGTCACTGCACACCTCAGACTGAAGAATGGAATACTACCCCCATCTGGGGTTGCCATCCTACCCCACTGGACATGCAGCCCTGGAAATGGCAAGGGAGGAAGCCAGCCAGCCCAGCTGAATTAACCCTGGCAATCAATGGGGTGACATGTCACAGCCAGAGGCTGCATTTGATTTTTTGCAGGCTTACTCAGTACTGGGCTTGATATCACTGGTCCAGCCAGACACAGCTGTATTCTAGTCCTAAAAAAACACCCATATTAATTCCCACTGGTTGGTATCCTGTCCTAGACTGATGGTTAAATCATGTTTCCTACACAGAACCATCCTCATGTAGGAGTTTCTTCGATTTATAAAATTACAGAGGAAGAGGGATTACAAACCCATTGAGTTGAGAAGTGACATTTTACTCCTTTTTACATTATTTTATTTCTGGCATTAATTAAGATTGTGTCTCATTTACCTGTGTGAATGCTTACATGCTCCTGAAGGCTTCTTTTTGTGACAAAGGACTTGTCACACAATTCACACTTAAACTGCTTTTGTGCCTCGTGCAACACAAGGTGCATCTTTAAACCATGTTTGTAGGTAAATGACTTCCCACAAATCTATTAAAACAATAACATCACAAAAATATTATTCTTTCCAGGTGGACAGCAATACACTAAGATGAAGAAAGCTTCACTGAACCTGCTTATACTGCATGATCCATAAGTACTTGACATTTTCTTTTCCTAGGGTTAGCATTCTGTAGAAAATTATATTAGGACTGTTATATCTGAGCTGCAAAAAATCCAGAAAACCACTCAATGGCAATAAATAGATAGAAAACACCCACTTTTTGCTGCCATCTAATGGTCATATGGATTTTGCAAAGCCTTGTGGTAACTGTAAACTAGATAATTGTGCAAGGTGAGAGATTTATTTTATTTGGTTGTATGCTGTCCATTCCCCTACAAGTCCTGCTTGCTGCCTCATTGTGATGGGGAGCAGGAAGATGTTCCTGGGAGGAATGACAAAGAACCCCAGTTGTGTATTCCAAGAGTATATATTCCCAGCAGGGTCACTGAAGGTGTGAAGGTCAACCCAGCTGCACAGCAAAAGCAAGCAGCCACCTACAGTGGGGCAAAAAAGTATTTAGTCAGCCACCAATTGTGCAAGTTCTCCCACCTAAAAAGATGAGAGAGGCCTGTAATTTTCATCATAGGTATACCTCAACTATGAGAGACAAAATGAGAAAAAAAATCCAGAAAATCACATTGTCTGATTTTTAAAGAATTTATTTGCAAATCATGGTGGAAAATAAGTATTTGGTCACCTACAAACAAGCAAGATGTCTGGCTCTCACAGACCTGTAACTACTTCTTTAAGAGGCTCCTCTGTCCTCCACTCGTTACCTGTAGTAATGGCACCTGTTTGACCTTGTTATCAGTATAAGAGACACCTGTCCACAACCTCAAACAGTCACACTCCAAACTCTACTATGGCCAAGACCAAAGAGCTGTAGAAGGACACCAGAAACAAAATTGTAGACCTGCACCAGGCTGGGAAGACTGAATCTGCAATAGGCAAGCAGCTTGGTATGAAGAAATCAACTGTGGGAGCAATAATTAGAAAATGGAAGACATACAAGACCACTGATAATCTCCCTCGATCTGGGGCTCCATGCAAGATCTCACCCTGTGGGGTCAAAATGATCACAAGAATGGTGAACAAAAATCCCAGAACCACACGGGGCGACCTAGTGAATGACCTGCAGAGAGCTGGGACCAAAGTAACAAAGGCTATCATCAGTAACACACTACGCTGCCAGGGACTCAAATCCTGCAGTGCCAGATGTGTCCCCCTGCTTAAGCCAGTACATGTCCGGGCCTGTCTGAAGTTTGCTAGAGAGCATTTGGATGATCCAGAAGAGGACTGGGAGAATGTCATATGGTCAGATGAAACCAAAGTAGAACGTTTTGGTCTAAACTCAACTCGTCGTGTTTGGAGGAGAGAGAATGCTGAGTTGCATCCAAAGAACACCATACCTACTGTGAAGCATGGGGGTGGAAACATCATGCTTTGGGGCTGTTTTTCTGCAAAGGGACCAGGACGGCTGATCCGTGTAAAGGAAGGAATGAATGGGGCCATGTATTGTGAGATTTTGAGTGAACACCTCCTTCCATCAGCAAGGGCATTGAAGATGAAACGTGGCTGGGTCTTTCAGCATGACAATGATCCCAAACACACTGCCCGGGCAACGAAGGAGTGGCTTGGTAAGAAGCATTTCAAGGTCCTGGAGTGGCCTAGCCAGTCTCCAGATCTCAACCCCATGGAAAACCTTTGGAGGGAGTTGAAAGTCCGTGTTGCCCAGCGACAGCCCCCAAACATCACTGCTCTAGAGGAGATCTGCATGGAGGAATGGGCCAAAATACCAGCAACAGTGTGTGAAAACCTTGTGAAGACTTACAGAAAACGTTTGACCTCTGTCATTGCCAACAAAGGATACATAACAAAGTATTGAGATGAACTTTTGATATTGACCAAATACTTATTTTCCACCATGATTTGCAAATAAATTCTTTAAAAATCAGACAATGTGATTTTCTGGATTTTCCCCCCCCATTTTGTCTCTCATAGTTGAGGTATACCTATGATGAAAATTACAGGCCTCTCTCATCTTCTTAAGTGGGAGAACTTGCACAATTGGTGGCTAAATATTTTTTTGCCCCACTGTATATAGCAAGTAGCAGTTATATAGAAAGATACTGGAGGCAGATGATCACTTTAATGACAATAGCAAATACATCATTCCTGTATTTTTACCACAAAAAACATATGGATAGGAAATATAAAAACACTTGACGATAGAGTGCCAGATGATGGGCACCTCAGGCTGGATGGCACTCAACATGCTACAGAGGAAGAGCTAACGATTTTTCAGAATACTAATGGTGGCTAGATTAAAGCCTCTGAGACATCTAGTTGCTGATATTGCCATACAGGAAAAGAAAACCTGAGGTTGCAAACACAAAATTACAGTGGAAACATGGAACACAAGAAGCATGAACAGAGGAAAGCTGAACACAGTGAAAAATGACATGAAATTACTACACTTTGACATCTTAGGCATCAGCAAATTGTGATGGACTGGGATTGAACATTTTCAGTCAGTAGATCTATTTATTATTCAGAACATGAAAAATAAAGGACTGGTATTGCTTTTGAGTCAAGAAGGGTATAGCAAGAACAGTCCTTAGCTAGAATGCAAACAATGACAAATAATAACAATTAGACTTTGTGGACAACCCTTCAATATGACAATGTTGTCTATACCTGACGGATCTGGGAGGCTAACAATCAAATTAATTCCATAGATTAAAAACAACAGTCTCAAAAATAAATAACCCTACTTATAATATAAACAAAATTAACAACAATATTAGAATTATGAAGAAATATACAAAGTCATGCACTTGCCAGTTTCAAACCTTCATTACAGCATGCCTTCTTCCTGTACTAGATGAAATGGCCAAGTCTTAACTGTTCTCCTGAAATTCAGGAGGAAAGGAAAAACTGGACCTCATGGGGAAGGAATTCCAAAACTTACTTTCTACCAGGGAAAGTGCATTAATATTACAGTGAAGGAAAGAAAATCCTGTCTGTTTACAAAAATTCCAACTCAGGTACAATTTAAAAGGCTGGGGACTGGAAAAAAGATTTAATCACACGTAAACCAAAATAATTGATGATCTTGTTAGTGATTTAAACATGCCAGTTGTAATTTTAATTTAGGGAGTGAAAAAATGAGAGAAACTGCAAATTAAATGTTTTATAATGCATACAAAAGCTAGCTAAAACCAAACTCACATTAATAACCTAATTATTTAATTTCACCAATAAACAGCAGCTTCTCTATAATCTGCTCACTGTTAGATCTGATGCTAGAAATTTCACTACTCTAAATTTTAGCTTAAGTCAATGAAAACAAGATGGCGTATGATATTAATGGGATCTCTGTTTATAAAGTAGTGCAATATGAAATTATGAAAAGTTCTACAACTTAATAGTCTAGGCTACATTAAATGTAAACAATTTTCCCCTTAATTTTAGGAGTCTGTATGTTATTTGCTAGAAGTTGTTACTCTGAAATAATTGATCTATTAATAAAATTTAAGCTATGTACCTTAAGCATCTTAACAGCTGTATCAAAAATATGAATTATCAAGTTTTTTTTACCTTACATGCATGTGGCTTTACACCTGTATGTTTCAACATATGGATTCTCAAAGAATAGAGTTTAGGTAAACTTCTTCCACATATATCACAGATAAATTCTCGTTTAGTTCTTCCCTTTGTGGCTGCACCACTTTCATCTATATTAGCAGTTGCAACAGTCACTTCATTTTTTTGGGTATGACGAACAAGATGAGCTCGCAGTGAAGCACCATACTGGAACTCTTTTTTGCACAGCTAAGGAAACAAACATTTGAATTGATTTCTTATCAGAAATCTTATCAAAAAATCAGAAGCCAATATTCATGTTTCAGTTTTATAGAGCTGTGTGTATGCTTGTGTGCATGTACGTACACACACACACACACACGAAACTTATAATATATAAGCATCTGTTCAAAGATGTAAGATCTAACTTTCAGTTCTGTGAAATCTGGAATGCCAGATGTGTCCAATTCAATCCTATTTAGCTTTCACAGACTTGGAAATGGTTATCCCATTTGCAATGTAACACTTCAAACCCTGGATCTTAATCATCTATGAAATCATCTAAGGATTGAAGTGTATGCTCGAGAACTACTGTCAGGTTGCACTCAATCAGAGAAACTTGACATTCAAAGAATACAGTAACACTATTATAGGAATCTTTGCTCATAGTACATTTTACCAAGTGCTTACTGGGCATTTATAATTTTTCGTCCTTTCATGCTTCAGTGTGTGCATTATAAGAGCATAACGTCTCTGGAAAATCATCCCACATTCACTGCATTTGTGCTGAGCTTCTGCCTCACTGTGTTCTATAATCTCTCTCTTGGGCTGCTTCATCTTCTTGCCTCTTTGCACTAGCTTCATGGCAACCTAATTAGAAAATTGATATTTAAAATGAATATTAGTTACATAGAAAACCAACAACTCAAGCATAGTGTATGTAAGAGGATATATATGACTAGAAAATCAAATCTTTTTTGAGTTGAGCTTAACTCATTTCAGTATTTTAACAAAAATATGGAAGTGAGTTGCCATTACTTTTGGGGTTTTTTTTCAATTAAGCAGTGTAGCTTATGGCTCTAGTGTTTCCTGGAGATCTCCCACCCAAATGCTAATCAGTCATGACCTTGCTTAGCTTCCCAGTCCAGCCAAGTGATGCCACCTACTATGACATTCTGCATGATCACATTATTGGTAAATTTATCTATCAGTTCTATCTAAGGGATGGGAGGCAGAAATATTTGACCATCCTCAAGAAATTTTTAAATACATTTTTAAATACAATTCTGTATTTGATGGAATACAAAAAAATTGTTTGAAAGAATATCACAATCTGTATATACAATTTTTGTATCTGTTCTTAACACATATAGCAACAGACATTGAATTCTTAAACAACCTTGAAGTAAATAAGCACGTCCCCCATATTATCTGCCCAACCACTTCAATCTTGCAAAGTTGGCGTGCTCTGGGTTCCTTTGATTAAACAATGTCATCCATTGGAACCCCCCAGAAGCATGCCTCCTCTGTAGCAGTGCCTGCCCTCTGAAATGAAATCCCCCCGCAAGATCTAGATGGCCCCCACTCTGCTGTTGCTTAGAAGAGCAGGGAAGACCTAGCTCTTCATCCATGCCTTTAGTGAGGGAGAGTGAGACCCCTCACTTCATTCTATCTGATCTGTCACACTTGCCATCTTTTATCATTTATTATAGTTTGATTGTTGTGAGCTGCCCACAGTCATTGATACATATGTGCTTAATTAATTAATAATGTCACCCAGCTACCTTTCTTGGGATAACATTTGTCCCTATTCCATTCAGCTATAGCTAGAGGTAATTGCTATGTAAATTTATTAACAGCAGAATCAAAATCATTTTCTTGTACATTTTCTTGTATATATTTCTTGATATATAGTTTTTAAGTTCTTTAACGTCTCACTATAATAATCACTTTATGGGTTTGCCAGTGTTTCTGAAATACAAGGAAAAATATTTGTAAATTTTTTTAGATAGCTTTGTCTCTCCCCCCACCCCCCATGCTTTTTAAAAAATCTTAGAACTAAGTTTTTGAGCAGACATACCTGCTGGATGGCTGATTTGGGGGCTGGTTTTCTGTTCTGTAGTTTTTTCTCAGTACCCTTGTGCAGTCGAATATAGCCACCCTCACTAACAGAACGCTGGCGAAGCTTACTTTTGTAAGTATCATCTTGACTGAAAGCTGTGGTCTCTGACTGTGATTGTGGAATGCCCTGCATTTTACAAGGCCTACCACGTTTTCGCTTAAGCCCTTCCTGGGAATCCTCAGCAGCAACCTCTGCATTTGCTTCGCTGCTCACATTTTGTTCACTGCTCACATTTTGATCTCCATTTATATTTTGATCAGCATCATTTTCTGCCTGAGTGCTAATAACAACCTGCTCTGCTACTGAAGGCTCAGTTTGTACCACAGTTATAGTTTGATTTGTGGAACATTCCATTATTGGGGCTTTTTCCTCATTTTCAGTTGTTTCCAAAGTAGGAGTATGCCCTGGGAGCTCAGGAGGATTCTTCATAAGAGGCTCTGAAACACTTTGCAATGCTGTTTCAGACACAGTCATCTCTTCTGCCTCAGTATTTGATGTTCCATTCACAGCTGCTACTGGATCTTCAGTAGGTTTTGCTTGCTCAGTCCTGACAACAGGATTAACCTCATTTTCATTCTGCTCTGAAAGATTTTGAGCTACCTCTACTATCTGAACATCTCCTTTCTGGTACACGGTGATTTGTTTATCTTCCATCTGTTTGTGTACATTTTCACAGATTTCCAGGACCTCTGTCATGAGAAGATGCTGAGCTAGCTCGGCTACAGCTGCCATGTTACAAAAATCAAAAATTAACTCTGAAGTATAAGCAAATTCTAGCAAAGGGAGGAAACTGGCCTTCCGAAATCCTGCACCAAATAAAAAAAAGACATTAGAAAGCTTTGAGGAGAAAATAGTCCCTCCCCATTAATTTTAAAAAAGCAGAGGTCTGCCATTCTGGTGGATATTGAGGACAGGGTCTTTTCATTAGCTGTCCCACATCTCAGGAATCATCTGCATATAAATGCATTCATTCCCTACCTTCTTTTTAATTAAACATTTGCTTCAGTGCTTTGTCATTTTTAATGTCATAAGCTGCTGAATTTTAATTCTGTATTTAACATTACTATAAAAATCATTTTAGTTATATTTAAACTCTGTGTATACATGGATACACACTACTGTAGGATAGGTCCTTTTATATCCTGAAAGACAGGATATAAATTTACTAAATAAATAAATCGGGGAAAGTGTCCAAATTAGCTTTCTATCAAATTAAACAGAAAACACAATAAAAAAAAAGAATCCAAACACCTTTTGGCTAAGTTCTCAGGAGAACTTGAAGTTTTACTGACTTCACAAGACAGCATAGCTTTTTTTATATATTTGATTAATCAGCCTTTTAAAAATCTGGAAGTCTGATAAGCTCACTGATTTTATGATACATTACCAGAAAGATCCACTACTGCTTCATGGCTGGAAACAGCTCCCTTCTCTATAAAAAGTTCTCTGAAGTATTCACTGTTGGCTGCCAAAATAGATTTGTGTGCTTTATACACTTCTCCTTCAATAAGCAAGGTAACATCACAGAACTGACTGGAAAGCCGCTGTTGGTTCAGCTGATTCAAAACTGACTGAGAATGTTTTGAAGAAGATTGTTTCACAAGGCCTTTACTGTCAACCTGGCATCAAAAAAGACAACCCACAGTGTTACAACTAAAAAAGCAAAATAAATTGTCATCTTAAATCTGTATATATAAAAATAGTTTATATTTTAGATATAAACTTCCAATGCCAGATTATATGAACATTTACTTACAAATACAAGTTCATGCTTGGCTATTGGCTTCTTTTTCACTGGTTTTGGTGAAGCTGCTGGTAGTGATGTGGAATTACTTATTTCATCATCTGTTTCATTACTGTCTTCATGAGATATTGCATCTAATCCTAGCTCCTCCAACATTTCAGAAGGGTCTGACAGTGATCTAGAACGATCTAATTTTTCCTGACATTTGCTGCATTCTTTAATGTAATCTTTAACTTGCTTCAGAATACCTAAAAAAGACAGAAAAACATTTTAAAATTGTATTGCTCTATTCATGCAGAAAATGATATCTTTGATATTAATCTTTCAGTATCAGGCAGCTAGCTAGTCAGAAAATGTTCATCCTTTATCTTTTATTTGGATGTATGGAAACATAGATTTAGTCTATCAGAGCCAATGTTCTTGCCTACTTTCAAATCTTCCTATGTGCCATGTGAGGACTCTATCAAGTGATTCCAAATTTCCAGTCCTACATTTTCCATAAATGTACAAAACCAAGTTTTCTACAACTAAGAAATACTGAACCAACAATGTATGGAGAAACCAAGCAGAGAGGACTCTTTTCAAATCATATTTTCTGCTCTGCCTAAAAAGAATGTTCCTGGCTACCTGCATTACTCCTACAGACTTTCTATCCTGAAATCCATAATCATATAAAACAAAACACGCCTGATCCATTAGAACTGATATCTGATGATAACCCATAGCAAATATGCAGCTGCCTTCTATCTAAAGTGTAGGGAGCTATCCTATGTGGATTAAAGGAGCTCTCTTGATTAGTGCTATATCAAATTTGACTAAAGCTGCATGTCTGCCTTGCATCAACTGAAGACTATTAAAAAACAAGATATGCTTAAAATTTAGAAACTTCTTACATTTTTAGCTACAATATATATTTTTATTTTTTTAAATCACTGCTGTTTGTTTGGGGATTACAGTTCACATCTGCTCAGCATTTGAGCTAAAAAGTAACATTACATCAACAAGCACTCCTCTGCACAGAGTCAAGCATACATAAGTTCATTCATACAAGGAATTTGCACCCATGTAACTCCCTACAGGCTTAGCCTGGCCCAATTTGAATTCTATGCATATTCACTGACTACTGTAATGACTCCTGGGGTTCGCAAGGCACACAAACTTACAAATGATCCGACTGCCTTTTAGCTTAATCTGTTGTTCAAACAAAGCCCTATGTGTTCATTTGATAGTTCAATATGCGTCATACAATCCCAGAAAATGGGGTTAATTCTACAAACCGCGGTTAAGTTATCCAGGAGAACGCAGCCCATGAACTGAACTGGCCTTTTTCGAGCGTAAACCCATTTCCACGGAAATTCATCTTTGAGCACCGGCAATGCAACTCCCTTGCCCCTGCTTTCAGCAGCTTCGAAAGAGAGCGCCTCGGTCTAGGCGAAGGCGGCGCTCAGGACCAGAGGTGGGGCGAATAAGTCGCGCGTGTCACCGCGCCGCTGAGAGGCACCTCCGAACCCAGAGCCAGCCAGCCAGCGTGCTTGTCCGGCCCCCCTCCCCGCCAAGCCCGGTCACGCAGGGACCCCCTTCCTCCTCCATCCCCACCCACTTAGCGCCTTTCCTCACCTCGCCACCAATAGCGCCTGGAGAGGCGCTGCCAAGTCTGCAAGCGGGTCCGGTGGGAGCCATCGGTTTCCAGGTGGGCTGCCCGAATGAGGCGGCCGCGACGCTCGGCCTGCAGCACTACTTCGAGCTCGGCAAAGCGCTGCTGGTCCCGTTGCCGGCGCTGATAGTAGAGGGTCCCACCGCGCACCACATAGCAGGCGGCGGCCTTGCGGATCTTGCGCTTGACGTTGCCCTCGGTCCCCGGCGCGTAAGGCTCGCGCTCGTTCGTCAGGTAGCGCAGGATGGCCAAGTAGCTCTCCTCGTTCGACATGGCGGGCGGGGAGACCAGAGAGGCGGCCGACGGACGCCCCCTCGTCAGCAGAGGAGGGGGCACTTCAGCCGCTGAAAGGAGAGAGTCCGACGCGGATCCAGCTCTGTTTCGGGGGTGGGGTTGAGCCCTTGAGTTTCCAGCTGAGGAGACGCGAGTGAACTCTCCAGAGAAGATGAGCCGGCGGCGCGGGGGGAGAGGCAGGCTGCGGGCGGGCGGGTGGGTGGTGTCTCCTGTCACAGGTGTGGGGAAGGAGACCACTCGGAGCGAGAGAACCGAAAAGCAAGGGGAGAGGGGGAATGGCGGGAAAGGTTAAAATAAAGAAAAACCCGAAGCATTGGGTCCAGAAGGAATCGGGCCCCAGGGGGTGGAACTGGAGTTTCGCGGTCCGCGGCGACGGGTGGGAGGAAGAAGCTCGGGCAGCCGGATCAACGGAAAGACAAAATGGCTGCTGCACAAGCGGAAGTGAGGTCTGGGAAGATCTAGCCTAGCCCTCCGAGCAGAGGAAAGGGGAAGCGGTTTGAGGAGCGTCGCCGTGCTGGAGTTGGGAAAGCGCTGCCAGGGCCGTCGAAGATAATCAGTCGATTTAGTATAGGCAGCGATAACGGGAGCGGGAGACGGTTGATTACTTGCAGTATAGGCAAAATTGTCTTGCTTAAATTGTATTAAATAAATGTAGCTCCTTTCTTGGACTGAAAAACTATCTAATCAGTCCGAAAATTGCCAAAGCTTGGCTGAGCTATACGTATTAGACTCTGCTCGGATAATTCTGATAGTACTTCCATGAGAATTTTAAAGTGAAGTTAATTTATAAAGTTTACAGCTTAATTTTACAGAGTAGCATACTTGACTTCTTTCTGACTTTCTGCAGAAGCTGAGAAATAATGTACCGAAAGATGCAACTTAGTCAGAATTTTCCTATCATAAAGGGATTTAATTTTACTTAAAAAGAATTGGTGTCTTAGCTATTTGTCTTCTTTCTCATCTATTCGTTTGGATAATATGTAGCATACTGAGCTTGCAAGTAACACTTAATTGATTCTATATAAGCAGCTGTTTTGGAAGGTTTTTTTCGGATCAGGGCTACCCAGAACAGGGTGGTGGGGCTTCAGTTTCAGAATTCCCAGCCGGTCATGTTAGCTGGGGATTCTTGGAACTGCAGCTGAACACAGCGCGGCACACAAACTTGAGACAACTATCAGAATTGGTCTGAGCCAAGTTCATTGATCTCAACATTAAGTTACAATAATTAACATTACAGTGACACCCCAAATGCTATGGCCTGCAATTTGCAAGAATGTAATGTTTAATTAATCATTAATGAGAGCCAGTTTGGTGTAGTGGTTAAGGCATCAGGCTAGAACAGGGAGGCAGTTAGTTCTAGTCTCACTTAAGCAGCAAGCCAGCTGGGTGACCTTGGGCCAGTCACTTTCTCTCAGTCCTAGGAAGGAGGCAATGGCAAAACATTTTGAAAAACCTTGCCAAGAAAATTGCAGGGACCTGTCCAGGCAGTCTCCAAGAATTGGACAGAATTGAATAGATTAAAAAAAAGTTTAAATATGCCAGCATGTCTGAGATTTTGCAGTTGGAGGTACAAAAATTGTGTTTAATTTTAAGCTTACAAAATTTTATTATTCATTAGTATTTCTGAACTATTACTTCGCCATACTGTTGAGGGACATCAACATCCCATTAATGGCTTTATCAGCCTAGATTACAAAATAAGAATGCACACTATGTGTGTCAACATCCTTTCCTAATACTGAACCAGACTCACTATTCTTCATTCTGTAAACAAGGACTCTATCATATAAACTTCTCATGGTACCTTGGTTGCCAGCTTCTACATGTGTATGTATATATATGACTACATTTACGGTTTTAAAAAAAGTATGTAATCTTACAATGTTAAAATATACAACATAATTGACTAAATTACATATTGACTATTTTAAGGCTATAATATTAAGGGTTTTTGATCTTATTTTTCACTTTTGCTGGAATTACAGTAAATAACTTGTAAATTCTGAGCATAAAATGACTATAAATTTGACTATTTTGATTCATCAGAAGTTGTCTCTTGAGATTACAGGAATATATTGAATTACTTAAAAAAAATACAGTAAATAAAAACTATTTTCTATCCAGTTCTAAGTCTTGAGTAGGAGTTTCAGAATCATGTGCATTTTCCCCTCCACTGGAAAGCATCTGGCATAATATAGAATTTTGTCATTATTTCCTGTGTCCATGCAGAGAAAGGGATAAGTGGTCACAAGTTTACTTAACAGTAGAAAACAATTGCAATGTTTCACCTGAGACAGTTATGGCTATGTGATGTTCAACTACTGGTTTATTGGTTAGCTGATGACAAGATGGTTGAAATATGATGAAATTTATCCTGAGTGAACTATTGGTTTTCAGTGGCAAAACCCCTTGAATAGCAAATGTAATGCATTTGGGCAGATTAGGCAAAATTAACATCAATTTCAAATGAATTTACCAATATGTGTTTAGATTCAAATCCTTCTTGATGTTTTTCAACTAATATTTAATATAATTATATTAAGAAATTAATATAATTTCTTAACAGTCTTAACAGTAAAACAGTAAAAAGACTTTCTTGTGTTTTGCTAATAGCTGCTTTCAACAATTTTTGCTCATCATTGTAAGTTATTATGTAACGAAAATGACCTGAAACTTTCAAGAAAGCTTTTTAAAGAAAACAGACCAATTATAGTCAAAATTTTATTTGACATAATCAAATCAGCACAAATCAGCGTTTCCCACCAACACGAGGAGCAGAAACTTTCACAGGCTTCACAATTTTTTGTTTTGGTGCAGCCTTTGTTGGTGCCTGGAAATAGAAAACAAGACATTCATGAGGGCATGCTACATATTAAGTCAGCATAAACTAGCACAATGTGTACAGATTGATTTCTGGAGAGAGGAGTCCAGTCTGAATGAGAAAAAGCAAAGTGTCCCTAACTAATTTAAACCAAGTTTTCAATCTGGCCAGAAATGCTACACTATGATTCTTTGCAACCACTGGAATACTTAAAGAGATTGGATGTTGCAGCCTTTGACAAACAATTCTGTTATCATTCAATTACCATACCATATTTTAAGTTTATTGTAGCCCCTTCCTGGATTGGGGATCACAGATACTTTTTACTTTTTTCTCACAATGGTGTACTTAAAGCAGACCCCAACTGAGAAGCTGGATTACATTAGAGACAGAGAAACAATGTAGCGGCTACATAATAAATTTGGATACAAGAGACTTGAATTCAAGTTTCTATTAGATCACAGTGCTTATCCTTGTCTCTTAGCCTAATCTACCTTAGATAATTGTTTTGAGAATAAAATGAGCAAAGACCCTTATGTATTATAACATAAGATCACTTTGAGCAACCAGAGGAAAGGTGGGACATAAATGTAGCAAATAAAAAAACTGGATGTCCTTAGGCCAACCCTGTAGCCTCCCACTGAGTTGGTCAAAGTATAAACTATAATACAAATTGATAATGAGACTAGTATACAGGAACAATTTGATTTAAGAGCCACAGTTCTGTTTTGCTTTGTTTTCTAAATAGGAATCTACAAAGAATTACAGAACGTATCATCCTATTGCTTAGACAGCCTTTGACAGGCATTACCTTTGTTGCAGAGGGTACTGCTTTCTTAGTTGCCTGCTTAGCCTTCTTTGCTTCCTTGGCAGCTCTGTTAATTATATTGCAAAAAGATTAATGAGAAGAGCAAAACTGCTTTTATTATTTAACATCGAAAATGTATGAAGAAATATGCCTGGTGCATACCAGAATAGGTGGTCCATGGATGGGTGTGGGTATTTATATCTAACCATGGGTGGGTAGCCTCAGAACCCCATTTGTAGCCTTCAGATCCTCATCCTGGATAGATGGGCCAATGTTTTCGGAGACATTAGGCTCCCTTTAATCCTTTAGCCCATCCCCCAGACTGAGCCAATTTCCCTGTAATCCCTGCCCCAATTCTTTGACATCTTGACAATGCTACGCACATTCTGTGGCCCCAAGACACGGCACAAAGGCAAAGTGCAATCCCTAAACCCAAAAAGATTGTCTACCCTGGCATACGCCAAGAAGGGAAGTTCTGCAAAACTATTCAATTTAGTTGCAGGATCTCATGTGAGGCACTGCTTTTTCCTTAAAATGTTGTCCCATTCTAGGAAACAATAGCTTAAAAATACTGGCAATTGCTTAAAATGATGCTTCCCTTGCCCTGCATGACACCTGAAAGGGAAAATGTAGGGCAGATGAATTAGTTGCTGATTTGATGTTTTAAGTAATTCCCTGCTGGTAGTATCGTCAGGCGCTAGCTGTCAGAGCATCAAAGTATTCCTGATGTCTTAAAGCAGCTCCTTTCTGGAAAAGAGTTTTGGTTCATCTCCTTATCCCTGTGAGGGGCCGATCCAGCCATTGGTGAAGCTTGTTCCTTATCCCTGATTTTAGCATGTATCAAAATAAAGTGGTGAAAGGATCCAGACCATTCCAGACCACAAGTCACCAATTACATTTTTAATTTTCTCCTGCTTATATTTTTTTTCCAATCCAGGCAGACTTTTGGAAGTGGTTAGACTAGAATGAAGTTTAATTGTACTGCAATGATGCCTATTTTTTACATTCAGCCAAAGATGACAACTAGACCATAATTATATTTATGTAAGCAATAAAATGTACTGACCTAATGGCCTGTTCCCTTTGGGCTTTTCGCACTTCAGGTTTCTGATTTCTCTTGGCCATTATTTCAGCCAAAGAAGCACCTGTGATTGCTCTATGGCCCTTAACAGCACGGCGTGTACGTTTCTTTTGTACCTCTTCCTGAGCAAAGAAGAAATAAATGCTTCAAAACAGTATCCATATTGCAGAAGCTCAAAAATTTCTACACACACACACACACACTTTCATAAACAGCCAACATGACAAATATACATGAAATATCATGTATATTTCATGTATGAAATACATGAAAGTCATGAAAAATAATAAAGTTACATAATCTCACCAGCACCTCTTCTTTAACCTACAAAAAACAGCTAATCTAAATGAGGATAATTCCATCTCCTTCCTTTATTAATCCTAAACTACTCACAGCCATTTTTAAAATCTTTGTTTTATAGTTGCTAAACTTTTGATCATATCAGATTGAAATACTTAATTTATATAGTTGCAGAGTTCAGTATTCTCATCTCCTATCTCAACTCCCAGGAAACACGGTCTAATCATTCAACCTAGATGTAGTATTGGTGCAGCCGAGTTATTTTTTTTTTCTGTTATGTATCATTTTTTTGTATTTTTATCTGTAATATTTTCAAATTTGCTGGTCACCTGAAACTTAAAGAAAAAGCAGGGATCCCGGGGACAGCAACGGCGGACTGAAGACAGCTCCACAAAAGAGGAGACGACTATGGCAAAAAGAGGAGCTGGTGAAGGGATCAATCAGCTCCTAGAACCCCTCTCTGGGTAAAGGAGAGGACAAGGATCACCCACAAGTTTGCTCTGTGCAGAATCTCCCTGCGAAGAGATTGCAAAATAGCGATTTCCAGTGGGTTTGAGAGTTCTGGGAGCTGAGGAAAAGCCAGTGTTTGGCGCCTTTCAAAGGGACACTGGATCCACCTTCTTCCTCTCTTAATTATTTTAGGAACTCCTTTTTATGGATTACTTAGAAGTTAAGAATCTTCTGAAGTGCTGGGAGAATTTCCTTCTACTTTGGATGAAAAAAACTACATGTAAGTCTGAGGATTAAAAAGAAAAGATTTATTTTTTGAACAGAAATGTGTTTGAAAAGTTAAGGGGTTAGAGGGACATGAAAGAGTATTTCCTGTGGGGTGTTTAAAAATGACAAAATAATATATGAAGATTTTGAAATTAATTGTAAGATATCCTCCTGTGGGAAGTTTTCTTGTCTGGAAAATAAACAGATGATAAGGAGACTTGACTGAGGGAACCAGAGAGAACAACCAATTACATTTAAAAGGGAAGAGACCCATTAATACAATGGAGCAATACTATATGACTATAGAGGAGTTTAAGGCGGTTTGGGAGCAGTGTACCCAGAAATTACTGAAAAGACTGTCTGACACTTTAACTGAGGCTGATTTGAATGTGGATTTGGAGTTTTAAAAAATGCTGTATTATAAAAGTGATTTGGAAAAAGATGTTGTGGAGCTGAAAATGGAAAATGATGCTAAAATAGATGTACAGATGAACTGGGACATGCAAATAATGAACCAGAAGAGTGATTTGGAAAGTCTTTTTTTTATGAATTTACAAAAGGGATGTGTTAAACTAATAAAGCTGTTCCCAAGAAGAGACAAAGAGAAACCACTGAGGCTGTTCTTGAAAGACAAAGAAAAAATGATAAGGAATCAATGTGTGGGACATTATTTGTCAGGATTAAAGATTAAACTTTTTTAAAGTAAAAAAAAGATTTATAAAGTGAATCTATTTGACTACGGTTAAAATATAAGTTGTGGTTTCTGGTAGTTACAAATGGGATTTCTTTTTGACCAGGACTGAAGGACAGAGTTTTTATGATTTGCGTATAAGTGGGGAGAGATTTCTTTTGCTTTACTTTTTAGAGAAAGTGATAAACTGGACTATAAAATGGATTTAAAGTTAAAATACATATGTTATTATCTCTGGTAACCCTAAATGGACTTCTGCTGAGTAGGATTGAAAGATGATTTTTTACAATTTGATTATTGATAAGAGATGAGATATGGGAAGAAGAGAATTCTTTTATGAAATACCAGAGAAGGTGTTAAATTATTGAAGCTGTTTATGCTTGTCTGGGGGTGGGAGTCATCTTTTATATAACTTCTTTTTCTTTCTTTTCTGCATTTTTTTTATTCTTTATAATTTCTTTAGTTTGTATTAGTCTTTTACCCTTGTATTTGAAAAATCTAATAAAAATTATTATAAAACTTAAGGAAAAAGCAACTTTTTAAAAAAAACAATTAAAGTCCATGCAGGTAGTCCTCACTTAACAACCACAATAGGGACCAGAAAATTGGTTAAGTGGAGCAGTCATTAAGCGAGTCATGTGACTGGACCTGATTTTATGACCATTTTTACTATGGTTGTAAAGCAAATCACTGCAGTCATTAAGTGAATTGTGTGGTCGTTAAGTGAATCCAGCTTCTCCAATGGACTTTTTTGCTGGAATTCACTTAATGACCACGGTTATTCACTTTATGACTGTCATAAGAAAGGTAGCAAATTGCAATCACGTGACTGCGGGGGTGGTGCAACGGTCTTAAGTGTGACTACGGGTTGTAAAACACTTTTTCTGAGGCTGTTGTAACTTTGAACCATCATTAAACAAACTGTCATTAAGCAAGAACTACCTGTATTGGAAGAATTTTTCTTGATACAGAATCTACTCTTCCAGTTGCCAGTAAGAATAGTAGGGACATTTCAAAGGCTGCTTGGCATGGACTGAGGCCAGTTTATTCGTCACCCATGTATAAACCATGATACAACACTATTTCAGAATTGTTATTTTTCTCCACATTTTAGGCTATATTTCTCTTCCAATTATCAGGGATTCACTGAACACAATGTGATTTACTTTTGATTAGACAGATGTATGATTGTGTTGTACATTTCTTGAATCCTGCCTTTTCTTTCAAGTAGCTATATGCGCCCATTTCAAAACACAGTTCTTAAAGGATTTTCAATCCTAGAAATATAAAATGCACTCTTCAATCTTCATTCATTCTCTCTGTTTTTAAGAATAGTACAATAAAAAGGCATAAGGATTTCCTATTCCCTTCAACATAATTTAAAACAGTGATCCTTTATCAATGGCTACAGAATTTTTTTTTAATACATAGTGGATTGTGAAAAGCCATAAATACAAGCCATATTATGTCACAACTAAACAAACACATTCCACCAACCCAGTGCACATAGAATATGGTTATTAAGATACAGGGAATCAGAAGAAGTCTGGCAGTACCTTTTCTGACTAACACATTTTAATAAAAGGCATAAGGGTTCGTGAGCTGCAGCTGACTTCATCAGATGCATAGAATAACTAGACTGATGTAGGATTTGAATTTGGATGAAGCAGTGGTGGGGAACAGAGAGGAAAACATATGTTGCTTATACAGATGCAAGCTACATGTGGATTAGAGGAATTAATGGATTAGAGGAATTTGATTTCATTTCATTTTTCAAAGTAATGGTCAAATTCCATCATGACTTCAACACCTTCCATCCCACCATCAACCTCAGCATCAAGTTTCCACACAAGGCCATTTTTTTGATGTCACAGTAAAACTGTATAATGGACACATAAATTCATTATGCGGGAAACCTACAGATCATCATGCATATCCACATGCTTCCATCTAGAAATTTCAAATTTATCACAACAGAGCCAGGCTCTATGCTACAACCATGTTTGTTCTGATCCTGACAGAGATGTTCCACTGATGGAATTAAGCATTCAGGAGAGGGAACTATCCATCCAACAAGATCAACAGACAACTCAACAGAGATTGATTGACAGGGAGGACATATTCAAACACAGATCACTAAAACAAAAATGGAATGCCATTGGTTGTCACCTACAGCTCACAGCTCAAAGCCTTCCAATACATTATTAATAAGCTATAGCCCATTCTGGACAATGACACTGCACTTTCTCAAGAATTGGGTGGAAAATCCATATTTATATACAACACTGAAAGTGAAGCAGATTCTCACAAGCAACAAGAAACTACATACAACGATGCTGAGACAGGAACTAGACCTGCAACAAACAATGACTATTCTGCCCTCAAATCTACACCAAGAGCATCATTACAAGCTCCCAGTAAGTACACAAGATTAGAGATTTCAATAGAAGAGAATATATGTAGCTCAGGGTTGAACTGTGGAGTCCTCGGTGCTCTCTGAGCTTGCTTATATGCTGGCAGATGTTTCATTACCTGAGTAGGTAATATCATCAGTGCTAGCAAGTGTGGGGTTTGCTCCCTGTTTATGTACAGTAGTTTATCCTGCCAGTGTTGGTGGGGGTGTGGTTTTCTCCTTGGTAGTTCCTCAGTTAAGGTATTGTTTTCTGCTAGATTGTTTATCTGGTGTTAATCCCTGCTTATCTGGGTGTTGGTTGCTGGAAAAGATGTGTTCTGGTCTTTTGTTTCCTTCTAAGCTTTTTTACTGTCTACCACACCCCCACCAATACTGGCAGGGCAAGCTACTGTATATAAACAGGAAGTAAACCCCACACTCACTAGCACTGATGATGTTACCTAATCAGGTAATGTAATGTCTTCAACAAACAACCAAGCTCAGAGAGCACCAACAACTCCAGAATTGGAGGTTTCTTTACATGCTCTTCCTCTAATGTGATATATACCATCATTTGCCAGCAGTGTTCCTCTAGAGTCTACCTAGGACAAATAGGAAAAACTTTGCACATAAGAATGGACACACATTTGACAACAGGATTCAAAATAAGAATAAAGTAGTATCAGAGCATTTCAAGCTCCCAGGACACTCCACATATGAAAAAGTTTCAGGCAATTTCAAAAAGCCTCAACAAACACAATGGGTTTTTAACACATTATAAATGTGAATATACCTGTAATCCGTCTCCCATGTAATTTGCATTGGCATAACCAATCTGTCTTCCCCTCTCACTTCATCCCAATTCAGTCTAGCTACTTTATGCATCCAATGAAATGAGGTGCAGCTCATGAAAGCATATGCCTTTAAATAAAATTTCATTATGTTTGTTCTGTAAGGGGACACAGGAATATTTAAGTTGCAAGGTAAAATAAACATTTACATCTTTCTGTGGTATGATTACAGTTAAATATATTTTAAATGTTGTTATTCATACTTATTAAGAAAACAGGCAGCCATCATTAGTCTCAGTAAACTAACAGAAATACAACAAAATACTTACTGATTGTCCTTTCTTGTGCTTTCGCCTGTACAAAACAGTCCAATTGATCTGACGGGGATTTCTCTTGGAGAGGAATGCAGACTCACATTTTGCATTCAAAAACTGAAAAACCTGGAACATTTAGATTTTTTTAAACATAACATCATGCTTTTAGTATTACTATAAGATGACAAAGTAGCTTAATAAAATAATTCTAGAGCTGAGGTATCAATAGTGGATTAGCTGTGGGCTAGGCAGTATATAAATCAAAACTTAGCTTAGCTATACCCTGACAATGTGTTTTTAAGAGAAGCCACTGTCTTTTGACTCTTACTAAGAGAAAAAAATTATGCTGCTATATGTTATTTTAGTCAATTACACCAAGCCTTTTAATAGCACTTCCTTGTCAATATTACAACAATAAAGCACACAGAGAATCAAAGGAACAATTGGAAAGGGTGTCTAAGATCATCTAGTTCATACCCTCTTAGATTCAGACACTACAGCACACCTTTTTAATAGTCATTTAATCTGCCACTTTCCAAGGTAACCTCTTCCCTGTCAACAGCTTGTATTATCAAGAACTTTCTTGTTACTTAGTTGAAATCTTGTAATTTGAACTATTTTTCTGAAGATCAAGTTTAGAATCCCATCCTCCCAAAGCAGTCCACAACAGAATGACCCAGACAACTATGTCTCTTTTAGTTAATCCAGCTTTGTTTCAGGGATAGAAATAGCTTGCTTACTTGCCACTACCCCTGCCCACTTGGGTCTGGACACCTCATGGTATGGGAGGCACACTTACTTCTTGTGTAATTTGTTTCTACTGCATGCAGTCAGAAGCAATTGTAGCTAGGTAAACTTGCCAGTTTTTGCTATACACTTTTCTACTAAGGTTTAGGAGTTTCAATACACTGTCTTCTGCTTCTTTTTGAATGATTTCATTGCAATGCGAACCTCACCATGAGGGCATTTCCGTGTTATTTATTTATTTAAATGTACTGGCTGCCCAACTCCAATGGACTCTTGTAAGTTCACTGAAGCTGGTGAAAGCCAGCTTTGGTAATCAGCTGTTAGGCATTCTCAACATATGTCCAATCTATTTCCAGCACCAGATTTTTTATTAAGTCTATAATGGCTACTGTTTTACACTTTCTGCTGATCTTTTCATTTCAGGTTATTGGAAATTTGCTACCACTGATGCAACATAGAGAGCAATGGTTAAGAAAAAAAAAAAGTGTAGTTTGTTTACAGTCCCCAATTTTAGAAGGCCAGATTTTACAGCCATAAATATGAGCCTGTGCTATTACACAGTGTAGTTGGACTTTTGTGCTATGTTAAATGTCTTTTCACTTCCAAAAACTGGAAAGGACAAAAAGAAAGGTGCTCATTTCAGCTGAAATGCTACTTCTTGTGGTGCTCCACCAGTTGTGTTTACATTGTTTCCAAGGTATGTAAAATAATCTACTTGTTGAATTGCTTCATTTCTTAACTCCACTGCTCTACTGGGTGAGTCAGGTGAAGCATGGAGGTATTTGGTTTTAGTGAGACTTCATTTGTTATATGGCTAATCTTGTAGGTTGTCCCGAGTGCTGGCTAGGAGGGCCACATCACCAGCAAAGATTAAATCTGTAAGTATAGAACTGGATGGATATGTAACAATACCACTCATCTTTTCATTCAATAGTTTTCTCAAAATATGAATCATCTGTATATTGAACAACTGCAATAGAATAGCACCCTGATGAAATTGTTGAAATGGACCTCTGGACAATGGTTTCCATGTTCTCTAATCTGGCAGTTTGTTGTTTATAAAGGGTTTGTGTGATCTGGCATATTTTATCTTTCCAGAACCATTGCCCAAATGCTGTCATGGAGCATGCTACCAAGTGCTGCTTTGAAATCAATAAATGAAACATATTTTTCTTGATTTAAACTGAACCTGCAATTCCAAATATTGCTGAATTACAAATTTTTGATTAAATACTTCACTGAAATTGCAAACCTTTGCTTTGAAAGTTCTCTCTATCCCTCATTAAGTGATTTATGGCAGCTTTTTTATCAGCTGCTAACAAGTTTTAGGATCAACTTCTATCATCCCGAAATTAACCAAGAATAAAACTGCAACTCTTATGACTATGGGTCAGCTCTCAGAAATCAGTGAAGCACATCACTTTTAGCAACAATACTATGCCAGACGTTTTTTGTTTTGTTTTTTGCGCCTTACCTTTCCGTCCGTACGAGCGTAGCGGCGGCCGTGGCCGGGGTAGATCTTGTACCCACTGAAGCTGCACAGCTCGACCCTGCATTCCAAAGTTACCGAGAAAAAATGATCAGACTAAGAAAACCTAAACCTACCCCATCTCACAAGCCAAACCTGAGGATGGCCTCGGATTAAACCTCGGCCCCGAGTCTTACTTCATAATGGCGGTAGCAGAGCAACTTCACCGGCTTCTCCAGCGCATAAGAGAAGGAGAGGATCATGGGAAACCGGATTCTATACTCGCGCGAAGCATGATGGGAACACCCGCTATGCTGTTGCATGATGGGCAGTACCGCGCTTTCATTAGCTGATAGTTTAATTCCTAAAATGGGTAAAACTCATTACCTGTGATACCAAGGGGGCTTGAAAACTTTGTGCTGTTATATAAAATCTTTCGCAATATTTTTTCCAAGCGTTTCTTATCATCCAATCAGTATCTAACTTCAGCACGGTTGCCTAGCATTGGAAGCAAGCGGGAAGTATGGCGGCAGCATCGGTTGCGGAGGTTTCTGCAAGGAACAGTGAGGGGGTCAAGCCATCCACGGGCGCTAGTCAAGGTAGGAGTGAAATCTGCCGAGCGCGGGAAGCGGCAAATACTGTATAGGCGAATTGGGAACGCTTTCTAAGGAACGCTCAAGACATTTCTCTTTGACCGTTATGAGGAGGGGGAGTGTCGCGCAGAGTGATATGGGGACTGTAGTTTGTATGATCCTGGATCCTGGTTAATGGTATAAGTTAATTTTAACAATGCACTACAAATCCCGAAAGGCCCTGCGAACGATTGTTTCTTTGTGTAGTTTGAAGGAGCGGTAATAGTTCCCCTATTCTTTGCTTGGCGCATATATGTGTGTATACAGTATAGATATGTATTGAAGCAACTACAGATTTTTTTGTGGCTTCTTTCTATATGTGCACATCAAGTGGATGTGTAATGACAGTGCAGTTAGCAATGTAACTATGTTAGATGAGGTACTGCTGTCATTGTTTTCAGTAACTAGTTTTTGTCCTGAAAGGCATTACAGTATTGTGCTATTTGTCTATGTTTGGTTGCAGTGGGGGAGGGGTTGTGTTACAAAGAATTTTCTAATGCTCAAACTCTTGTAGTATATAATAATTTATTTTTCACAGGATGACAAAATTGAGCAAAGGAATATTCCATTGTAAATAATAATGGTAATATGGTATATTTTAGTATGTACATATTTTTTATAGATTGCATCTTTGGAATATAATGTAAATGAAACATGCTATAGCATATTCTACAGAGTAACTGGATTAAAATAAATAGAGGAACACATAAAAGCAATACTGTTATTACTATCTGCTATGGCCAGGCTAATCAAGGAGAAGACTAGGTGATGCTTTCCAAAAGCCAGTTGCAGATATTTCAAAGGAGCATGCAGTAAGGGGACTCTTCAATCATCCCAATATCTGCTGATAAACAAATTGTCAAAGACAATACTTCTCAAAAATTCCTGACCAATCTTGCTAAAATTTTCTATTTTAGAGGATGAAGGAAGGCTCAGAAAGATCAACTACAGGTATCCATGATTTGACAATACTGTTGGCCAAGCAAGTGGAAGTAGCAGAAACATTGTGGGAAAAGTAGCCAAGTAATGGTGGAGTTCTTGGTGTTAAGGAAACTAACAATGAATGGTATCAAATGTTAATCTTATACCTTAAAAAAAGACATGGTAATAAATTAAGAGCAATTATAAGTAGGATTCCATAATAGGAGAAGCTAAATGAAGAAAGTAGATCAAGATAGGTGGGAGGTTACATAAAAGAATAATTCCAAAGAAGAAACTTTTCATGAATAATCATCCAATACACAATGTGTCAGTGTGTAAAAGTACTTTCTCCCTTTGTCATTAATTAAATTAAAGGGATTGGTATGTACTTAACATAACACTCAGGGCTCATTTGGGCCATCTTGTTATATATAAATCACATATATTTTTGGTTGGCTTCATCACAGAGAATATCTCACTACACAGATTCTAAACATGGCTCATTCAGAAAAGTTCTGAAGACCTCTCAAATGAAGCCTGTCAAGTTACAATAACCATTTCTTAAGCTCTGAGGCTATCTACATCCAAAACTACAGACCTGAAAAAATTTGTGATTGTTTCTGATCAAAATGACTCCAAGAGCACAGCATAAATTAGTCCAGGAAGTAAAAAAGAACCCTAGAATAACTTCTATGGATCCGCAGGCCACACTTGCTCAGGTCACTGTATATGACCCCACCATCAGAAATACCCTGGGAAAAAAATAGATTTGTGGGAGAAGTTGCAAGGTGGCCACCAATGCTCACAAAGAAGAAAAAAGTACCCAGATGGCCCACCATATTTCTGGAGGAATGCACTATGGATTGATGAGTCAAAAGTGGAACTTTCAGGCTACGTAAGTGTCATTATGCCTGATAAAAATCGAATACTTCATTTCACAATAAGAATGTCATACCAATCATGAAAGCATAGTGACGTCTTTGCTGCTTCAAGTCCTGGTAACTTGTTATCATTGGGGGAAGCGTGAATTCTGCTTTATAGCACATAATTTTACTGGAGGCTGTCATGATTATCGTTGAAGGTGAAATTCACATGGATCATGAGGCAAGACAATGATCTCAAATATACAAGTAAGTTTACAAGAGAATGGATGAAGCCCAAATTCATTGTTTTGGATGGGCCAAGTCAGAATCTAGACTTGAACCCCACAGAAATGTGACAGACCGGACATGAGCAGGTTATATTGGAAACCTCCCAAAAGTTTTGCAAAGCAGTTCACCATGGGGTACTAGGCCCAAATTCTTACATAATGGTGTGAGACACTTTTCACCAATTACAAGAAGAGTCTGGTTGCAGTTAATACAGCTAAAGTTACTAAATCTAAAGGAGCGGTTACTTTTTTACACTGACACATCACATGTTCAGTAACTCTGCTTATGAATAAATAAAATAAGCACCAAATATATCAGTAAGGATGCACATGAAGCTGTAATATATGCATAATATATGTAGAAATTCACGATCTGAAAGGGGATAAATATTTGTTCACAGAACTGCATGGGAGGTAAAAACAGAGCCAGGTCACAAGAAAGAGTACATATTAAGTACCCAGCACTATAAAGAGTATGTTATAAAAGCTAAAGCTCAGAATATACTAAGGTTGGCAAAGGATAATAAAAGCAAAAAGAGAGACTTTTCAGATGTATTCCAAATAAGGAAGAACAAAGAATCAAGAAATTGGTGCCCAGTTTAGATAATTGCAAAATGCTAAGAGTTAGCACTGAAAGGTCCTTTTTTTTTTAATCTCTTCCTATAAGAGGTAGTACGTTCCATAGGCAACTGTGTAGGGCGAGAAGGAACTTTGAGATTGATAGAAATATATATGCACACATACTTTGAATAAATGTAAATCCCCAAGGAATCCTGGAGAACTGAAAGGACTTGCTAATTGTTATGCTAATGTTCTTCAAATATCTGAAAGAATGACATGGAAATATCTGAAGACCTGTTCTGTATTGGTTCAAAGTATAAGATAAGGAAGAATGAAATCAAGGTTCAGGAAGGCAGATTCCAGGTGAAAATAAGAAGAAATTTCCTCATAGTAAGAATCAATCAATGATGAAATCATTTCCCCAGAAATATGGTAGACTCCCCTTCACTGGATATAATTAAAAAGAAATTAGACAACCTTCTATTGAGGATACTTTATGTTCCAGCACTGAGCAGTAGTTTGGTTGTGATGGTCTAAATGGTTCTTTCCATCTTTAATTTATAATGAATTTAATTTATAAAGTCTAAATTAGTATTCAGACCCTAATATAAAAGTTGTTTTCAACAAGCCTGGATTGGTAATACCCTTTTTTTGAGACTAATTATTACTAATGTTACTAGCACTATGTAAATGTTACTAGCAGTATAACACAGTATGATGCATATATATGTGTGTTTGCTCACAAATATTTCAACCCAGTTATTTGGGTTTTATTCCTTATTAAGCATATTTATAATTAGATGCTGTCAGGTTCAGCCCAAGAACAACAGTGAGACAGTCCAGAATCAGTTCAGCTCCTTTATTAGCTTACACCTAATAGACAGAATCTCGTCAGACTAATTCTAATCCCCAACAACTGCAACTATAACCACGATGCCCTTAGGGAGGGGCCAGTCTCCTTCTCTTGATTTTCTCACACTCCGGCTGGGGGCTGAAAAGGTGCTTTCCATTCCAGAATCCTCCCCGCTCATGTCTTCTATCACAGATGCTATCTTAGTAAAAGAGCTTGCTATTATAATATAGTTATTTCAGATTTATTTTGCATTTGTGTGAACAAAATCATTAGCTTCCATACTTCTTTCAGAATGCATTAAGTTTTCAAATGGTATCCAATAGAGAACCACCACCAATATAATCTCTTCTCTGCCTAAGCAAAGTTAAGAAAAAAAGCCAGAGGTGTAAGACATACCATCCAGAATCATACCATTTAAATAAAATAATCTGGAAGAATGAGCTCCATTGATTGGGGAAAAAAGATAGGTGTGATCCCATTTTTCATTTTTTTAGCACAGTATAAGATAATTTACTATAAGAATTCACAAGCAATTTTCTTTTAACTGATAAAATGTTAATCTAGCTAGAAATGCTGATGACTATTTGGGGATAATTAGATACCCCTGTTCTTTTTTTCCTTCATCAGAAAAAGAAAAGGTAAGAATTCACAGCAATTTTGATACAGTACTATTGATAGATATTGATGATAAGCTTTTCCTTAATTTTATTCTAAATTTTAAAAAAGAATTGTAATTGATTGAGATTGTATATCTTCTGAATTTGCTGTGTTCATTCTTTTTTAACATTTTATTTTTTTTCTCTTGTTTAATAGGTTCCTCAATTAATTGGTCAGGCCAGGGTTTACAAAAATTAGGACCAACTTTATCCTGTAATGCAGACATACATACTTTGATTTTGGATAAAAATCAATTAATTAAATTGGAACACCTGGAGAACTACAAGAACTTGATGCAGGTAGGGTTTTTTCATATATATGAGCAAATATGCTTTGCTACTTAAATTATTCAAATTTTTGGAAAACTTGGAAAAATAAATTTTAATGTTTTGTTCTATATGTTTTCATTAAAGATTATGCTCAATAGTAACCTTCACTGAAGGTCAAATATGAGTCCAATTTGGGGGTCCTCCTGGACACGAATCTAATTTGGGGGTCCTCCTGGACATGAATTCAATTTGGGGATCAATGAGTAATGGCAGTTGTGGCTAGGAGGGCCTTTGCACAAATTTATATGGTGTGCCAGTTGTGCCCATTCCTAGATCGAGAAGCCCTACTCATGGTCACTCATGCCCTGGTCACCTCCCGGTTGGACTACTGTAATGCACTCTACATGGGGCTGCTCTTGGAGACTATCTGGAAACTTCAGCTGGTGCAAAATGCAGCAGCACAAGCAGTTATGTGTGCTTCTGTTAGAATATACATGACACCTCTGTTTCGCGGGGTGCATTGGTTACCAGTTTGTTTCCAGGTCCAATTCAAAGTGCTGATGTTGACCTTTAAAACCCTACATGGCATGGAACTGGGTTACTTGAGGGACCGCCTCTTCCCAATTACATCTGCCTGTCCCACCAGATCTAGTAGAAAGGGCATGTTATGGGTTCCGTTGTTGAGGGAGCTACAATGGGCGGGCCCTAGATGACAGGTCTTTTCTGTTGTGGTACCCATGGTATGGAATATTCTCCCTCCTGAAGTGAGGTTGGCTTCATCACTTCTGATCTTCTGCAGGTCCCTCAAGACCTGGTTGTGCAATCAGGCCTGCGACTCCAGGGGACTGGTGAACTAGTGAGGTAGCTCCATTATTATTAACATCCCTTCGTCTATTATTTCTTTGTCTTAGCTTTATTTTTTATAGTTTTTAAAGTTTTCGATAATAATAATTGATAACTGTTCTAGGTATTTATTAATTGTTTTAGCTTTGTTGTATGCCACCCAGAGTCACTTGTTGTGAAATGAGTGGCTATATAAATTGGACAAATAAATAAATAAATAAAAATAATGCTTTGATTCTCCACCTTTATATGCACACACATGTACTCAAATTAGAACAACTAACCATTTTTGTGTTAGTTAATATTGCTTATATTTATTGGTTTTAAAGTAATTAAAAGTTTCTGACAGAATATTGTTGGGAAAATGCATTCCATCAAAATGAATTTTGAAAGCAATTTTGTAGGTGCAGTCACAAAAACGCTGATCTGAAGGGAGGTTTGAACTACATTGACTTCCAATAGAAGAATGCAGTTCTGCAGACAACTAGGCAACAAGTCATGTAGGGCTTTATAGGTTAGTATTAGCATTTTAAATGGCACTCAAAAGCCTGTCTTCATTGAGTGCGTGGCCTGCAACACTGGTGAAATGTGCTGCCACTGGCAAATGCCGGTCAGCACATGGGCCACTACTCTCTTAACAACTGCAGCTTTCAAATGACCTTCAGAATCAGACCCATGTAAAACATGTTGGCAGTAGTCTAAGCAGGTGGTGATGAGGGCATGAGTCACTGTAGCAGGATCCTCCTGCTCCAGTTTGAGTTGCAACTCATCCACTGTAGCAAGATTCTCCAGATTGGGTTGCAACTGATCCAGCCATGGCCTCCACCTACCATTCTAGAGGTTGGTGCTTTACTTTGCAGCATGTACATTCTCACTTAATTTTTTCCTCCAAGAATTAAAAGAACAGTAAACAAAACTAAGATATTGTCCTTTTTGTTGCAGTTGTCAGTAGCCAACAATCGGCTAGTGCGGATGATGGGTGTGGCAAAGCTGACTCATCTTCGAGTGTTAAACTTGCCACACAACAGTATTGGTTATGTAGAGGGATTGAAAGAGCTAAAGTACTTGGAGTGGCTGAATCTGGCAGGAAATAACTTAAAGGTAAATTTTCTTTAAACAAGCAACAAATAAGGAGCAAAATAATTCTCGCATCTAACTTTTTTTTTGGTGTTATGTAGAAGTTGGTGGCCTCATAAATTGAAATTATAAGTGAATACATACTTAAAATAATAAAAATATTAATCCAGTAGTATTGCATTGAGTTTGTAGTCATACCTAGGAACTTGATTAAGGCAAAATGTTTGGAAATGCAATGTTATATGAATAGAATAGAATAGGATTTTAAAATTGGAGGAAAAAACTTCAGTAGCCTGCGTTATGCTGATGACACTACCCTGATAGCTGAAAATATAAAGGATCTGCAAGCTGTAGTAAAAGTTAAGGAGCAAAGTGAAAAAAATAGGACTAAAATTAAATATAAAGAAGACCAAACTAACGTCAGCAGGTAGAACAACCAGCCTTAGAATTGGCAATGAAGATATTGAAGTGGTGGATAGTTTCTGCCTTTTAGGCTCAACCATCAACAGTAAAGAAATCGGCAGTCAAGAAATATGCTGCAGACTAACACTTGGTAGAGCAACCATGAAGGCCTTGAAGAAGATATTCAAATGCTGTGAGGTCTGTATACCTACAAAGATCAGAATTGTGCATGCCAGTATTCCCTGTGACACTCTATGGAAGCAAAAGTTGGACTTTGAAGAAGCAGGATAGGAAGAGTATTGATGCTTTTGAACTTTGGGGTTGGAGAAGATGCCTGAGAATACCACAGACAGCCAAGAAAACAACCAAATGGATCACCAAACAAATCAACCCAGAGTTCTCACTCAAGGCACAAATAACCAAGGTCAAACTATCCTACTTTGGTTGTATTACGCGAAGGCCTAGCTCTCTGGAAAACGCTCTAATGCTGGGAAAGGTGGACGGAAAGAGAAGAGGACAACCACCAGTAAAGTGGATGGACTCAGTTACAGTGGTGATGAGTGCATCATTGGAAGACCTCAAAGACCAGGTTAGGGATAGATTGTCATGGAGAAAAACTATGTGGTTGCTTGGAGTCGACAGTAACTTGATGGCACATAGTCAAGTTACAAATTAATCAGTAATAGAATTTTTTAATGGTTAAAAAATAGAAATTTAAAATATTAAGGACAGCTTATGATTGAGGCTTTAGATATTTGTGACATGAGTACACAGTAGCAGTGCTCACACATGAAAGTAAGCTACAGTGCATTCGGAAAGTATTCAGACCCCCCTTCACTTTTTTCAATTTAGTTATGTTGCAGCCTGATACTACAATCATTCAAATTCATTTTTTTTCTGATTAACCTACACACAATACCCCATAATGATAAAGTGAAAACAATTTTAGAAATGTCTATAAATTTATTAAAAAGGAAAAACTGAAATATCACATTGGCATAAGTATTCAGACACTTTACTCAATACTTTGTTGAAGCACCTTTGGCAGCAATTACAGCCTCAAGTCTTTCTTGGTATGACGCGACAAGCTTTGCACACCTGGATTGGGGGATTTTCTGGCATTCTTTGTTGCAAATCCTCTCAAGCTCAATCAGGTTGGATGGGGACAGCCATTTTCAGGACTCTCCAGAGATGTTCAATAGGGTTCAAGTCAGGCTCTGGCTGGGCCACTCTAGGACATTCACGGAGTTGTCCCTAAGCCATTCCTGTGTTGTCTTGGCTGTGTGCATAGGATCGTTGTCATGTTGGAAGGTGAACCTTCGGCCCAGTCTGAGGTCCTGAGTGCTGTGGAACAGGTTTTCATTGAGGAGATCTCTGTACTTTGCTCCATTCAGCTTTGCCTCAACCCTGACCAGTCTCCCAGTCCCTGCTGCTGAAAAACACCCCCACAGCATGACGCTGCCACCACCATGCTTCACTGTTGGGATGGTATTGGGCAGGGGATGAGCAGTGCCTGGTTTCCTCCAGACATAACATTTAGAATAGAGGCCAAACAGTTCAATCTTGGTTTCATCAGACCAGAGAATCTTGTTCCTCACAGTCTGAGAGTCCTTCAGGTGCTTTTTTGCAAACTCCAAGCGGGCTTTCATGTGTTTTGCACTGAGAAGAGGCTTCTGTCTAGCCACTCTGCCATAAAGCCCAGATCAGTGGAGGGCTGTAGTGATGGTTGTCCTTCTGGAACGTTGTCCCATCTCCACACAGGATCTCTGGAGCTCAGTCAGAGTGACCATCGGGTTCTTGGTCACCTCTCTTACTATGGCTCTTCTCCCCCAATTGCTCAGTTTCGCTGGGCAACCGGCTCTTGGAAGAGTCCTGGTTGCGCCAGCCTTCTTCCATTTGAGAATTATGGAGGCCGCTGTGCTCTTGGGAATCTTCAGTGCCGCATAAATTTTTTTTGTAGCTTTCCCCAGATCTGTGCCTTGCAATAATCCTGTCTCTGAGCTCTGTAGGCAGTTCCTTTGACTTCATGGCTTTTGCTCTGGTATAGTATGCATTGTCAGCTGTGAGGCCTTTGATGGAGAGGTGCGTGCCTTTCCAGATCATGTCCAATCAATTTAATTTACCACAGGTGGACTCCAATCAAGGTGTAGAAGCAGCTCAGCAATGATCAAGGGAGATGGAAGGCACCTGAGCTAAATTTCAAGTGTTGTTGCAAGGGGTCTGAATACTTATGCCAATGTGATATTTCAGTTTTTCCTTTTTAATAAATTTACAGACATTTCTAAAATTCTGTTTTCACTTTGTCATGCAGACTTCAGGCTCCTGGAATCTCTCTTGATTTTATTAGAATCTCAAGCTGCTAGAATAGGGCTGTGCAACTTTTTCAAGGCAGCAAGCTACATTTAACCTTTGAGAGATGTGCAGGTAGGCAGACTCCAAAAAGTAGTGAGTGGGGCCAATATAAAGTACATTTTGTTTCATTTAAATTTTCTTTACACTAAATGGGAAATATGATAATACTCCATTCAAGTATTTTATAATGTTCCATTTCTATTAAATTAAAACTTACTATTTGACAGCAAGTTTTGGAGGTCCCCTGGAGCTGCACCAAGGATTTCAAGGGTCTGTATTGACCCTGAGCTTTATGTTAATGCCCCTATGTCCTATGTTCCAGAATCCAATGCAAACTAGAATCAGGAATCAAACTAAAATCAGACACAAAACAGAGGCTTAGGGGAATCATGTACAGTGGGGCAAAAAAGTATTTAGTCAGCCACCAATTGTGCGTTCTCCCACTTAAAAAGATGAGAGAGGCCTGTAATTTTCATCATAGGTATACCTCAACTATGAGAGACAAAATGAGAAAAAAAATCCAGAAAATCACATTGTCTGATTTTTAAAGAATTTATTTGCAAATCATGGTGGAAAATAAGTATTTGGTCACCTACAAACAAGCAAGATGTCTGGCTCTCACAGACCTGTAACTACTTCTTTAAGAGGCTCCTCTGTCCTCCACTTGTTACCTGTAGTAATGGCACCTGTTTGACCTTGTTATCAGTATAAAAGACACCTGTCCACAACCTCAAACAGTCACACTCCAAACTCCACTATGGCCAAGACCAAAGAGCTGTAGAAGGACACCAGAAACAAAATTGTAGACCTGCACCAGGCTGGGAAGACTGAATCTGCAATAGGCAAGCAGCTTGGTGTGAAGAAATCAACTGTGGGAGCAATAATTAGAAAATGGAAGACATACAAGACCACTGATAATCTCCCTTGATCTGGGGCTCCACGCAAGATCTCACCCCGTGGGGTCAAAATGATCACAAGAACAGTGAGCAAAAATCCCAGAACCACACAGGGGGACCTAGTGAATGACCTGCAGAGAGCTGGGACCAAAGTAACAAAGGCTACCATCAGTAACACACTACGCTGCCAGGGACTCAAATCCTGCAGTGCCAGATGTGTCCCCCTGCTTAAGCCAGTACATGTCTGGGCCCGTCTGAAGTTTGCTAGAGAGCATTTGGATGATCCAGAAGAGGATTGGGAGAATGTCATATGGTCAGATGAAACCAAAGTAGAACGTTTTGGTCTAAATTCAACTCGTCGTGTTTGGAGGAGAGAGAATGCTGAGTTGCATCCAAAGAACACCATACCTACTGTGAAGCATGGGGTGGAAACATCATGCTTTGGGGCTGTTTTTCTGCAAAGGGACCAGGACGACTGATCCATGTAAAGGAAAGAATGAATGGGGCCATGTATCGTGAGATTTTGAGTGAACACCTCCTTCCATCAGCAAGGGCATTGAAGATAAAACGTGGCTGGGTCTTTCAGCATGACAATGATCCCAAACACACCGCCCGGGCAACGAAGGAGTGGCTTGGTAAGAAGCATTTCAAGGTCCTGGAGTGGCCTAGCCAGTCTCCAGATCTCAACCCCATGGAAAACCTTTGGAGGGAGTTGAAAGTCCGTGTTGCCCAGCGACAGCCCCAAAACATCACTGCTCTAGAGGAGATCTGCATGGAGGAATGGGCCAAAATACCAGCAACAGTGTGTGAAAACCTTGTGAAGACTTACAGAAAACGTTTGACCTCTGTCATTGCCAACAAAGGATATATAACAAAGTATTGAGATGAACTTTTGATATTGACCAAATACTTATTTTCCACCATGATTTGCAAATAAATTCTTTAAAAATCAGACAATGTGATTTTCTGGATTTTTTTTCTCATTTTGTCTCTCATAGTTGAGGTATACCTATGATGAAAATTACAGGCCTCTCTCATCTTTTGAAGTGGGAGAACTTGCACAATTGGTGGCTGACTAAATACTTTTTTGCCCCACTGTATCTAAAAGAATTAGTGAAGAAAGTTCCTCTGCATATAGCTTTGACCAAACACAGAATGTAGTAGATTCCTGCTTTGGGTATGGGCTTGGACTAGATCTCCAAGAGGCCTTCCAGCCCTTACATTCTATGATTTTATGTATCTTCACTATTACTTCTAGGCTCACAGGCCTTCCACACAAAATCCAGTCCTGATTTTTCATCTGGTTTTTTTAAATTTTGGAAACTACTTTACATGGCGTATTATATTAAACAGTTGAGAGTAGAAACTATATCACCCAGAGATCTACTATTAGATATGGTCTACCTTCTATCCATCTTTGCCATAAAGTAAATTCAACCCAAATAAGGCATCCACGTTCCATTTTTTATGATTGAAGAAGAATTTATAGCATGTCATGCCATACTGAGAGCCAGTTTAGTATAGTGGTTAATGCATCAGGCTAGAAACCAGGAGCTGGGTGACCTCGGGCACTCTCTCTCAACCCTAGGAAGGTGGCAATGGCAAACCACTTCTGAGAGCTTGCCAAGAAAACTGCAGGGACCTGTCCAGACAGGTGCCAGGAGTCAACACAGACTCAAAGGCACTCCCCCCATGCCATATCATTTGATATATTAATTCTTTGCTAATGTAAGAGAACATTACATTTTGGTATCGAGAACTATAAGTGATCACAACAATTAAGCTTCATAATGTTGCTGAAAAATATATTGTCTTCCTCTAGACCATAGACCAGATCAGTTGCTGCATGTCTCTTCAACATCTTGATTTGTCAGATAACAATATACCCCAAATAGGAGATATCTCCAGACTTTCATCTCTAAAGGTAAATATTGCTTAGATTATATTCTCTGAGGGTGTAAATATTCCTAATTAAGGAGTGAGTTCACAGTAGCATTTTCTTCAGGTAGCCATGAATAACATGGTAGTGTAGAACTGTTTCAAATAAAAATCCTCTGCAAATGCTTTTAAAGTATTTTAATCTGTTTTTCTTTAGTCCCACTAAAATGAATGAGATTTGTTAATCATGATTAACTAATCCAATGGAAGCGAAGCGTGACTACTATCATTAAATCTAACACATTACATTTCACTGAAACTAAAGAGAGAATATATTTATGAACAATGTGTTTTTTTTAAAAATTCCCTTGAAATGTCATTTATTTTTGACATAAAAATATATATTCAGCTGTATTTTCATAATAATAATAATTGTTATGTAGTTCTTTTATGAATATTCAGAGCAATTCATATTAAGTCAATGTCTACATATTGCCTTCTCCATTCTACTGTCCCTCAAGACTCTGCTGCTGCATGGAAATATCATAACTTCATTGCGTACAGCACCTTCTTGTTTACCTCAAGGCCTGACTATTCTTTCATTGGCAGAAAATGAAATTAGAGATTTGAATGAGGTAAGAATAACATTTTTGAGGAAAACCAAGTAGCTCTTTTTGAGAAAGAGAAATCAAGTACAACCTAAATTGCTATAGTTACATTCTATTATATTTTCTTCTATTTTTAGAAGAATAAATAACTTGTTTTTATTGATAAGTTTCTGGCACAGAAGATATGTATATTCTAAAATTAAATGACTGTTAGTAATTAGATATTATTAAAAATACTCTAAAAGGGGGAAAGACATTCATTGGTACAGATTCTTAAATTCTTTGCAGTATAGTTTTGAAATTTAAATATCAATCACTATGAATAAAAATAATATTTGGATTACTTATAAAATGCTTTACATTTAATAAACACAGGAATTAAAACAAAAACAAAATTGGCCGTGCCTGAGGGGAGAGGAGAACAAATGTTCCTGGTATATCGTACCTTTTTTTAGTAATGATCGGCTTGAACAGATTAAATAGTAGAAGCGTCAGTTGGCAGGCAATGTGAATTTGATTTTCATTCTCAACACCGTTATGAACGGAGCAGGGAGGAGTCATATTGTGAAGCAAATATGATTATGTAATTGTAAATATTTTTCTCTTAAAAACTCTCAGTAATTATACTTTGGGGTGAGAAGATAACTGTCAGTAATTATATTTTGGGACAAGAAGATAACTGCTCATAATTCCAATTCAGCAGGTTAAAAAAGTTTTTCACAATTTGTCAAAAAGTGAACTAGTTCAGTGTGATGATTAAAATGTAGACATTGGGAGTGCCCTGGTTCAATCTGTTCTCAGCCATGAAAATTCATTGTGTGATTTTGGACCAGCCTCTTTCTCTCACCACAAAGTACTTCACAGGGTTTGTTTTCTGGAGGTAAAGAAGATCTATGATCATACCTGATGTGGATGACTTTTTGTTTTTATGTTCTTAACTTCATGTCCAACAAAGAATAGAAATAATTGAAATGTCTTCCATATTACAATAAAGCTATTAACTGAAAATATTCTATTACTTTACAGGTTTAATAAATTCTGATAAATACTTAAAACAATGGTCTTGGAATACAATTAAGCAAGTAAAATTATTCTTCCCTCAAACAACATAACTAAATTATAGTATATATGTATAATGCTGTTCAGCCTGTAAATTTTCATCCAATTAATTGCCACAATGATTGTTTCCTTTTTTTTAGATTTCTTTCCTGACTTCCTTTCCTAAACTAGAGCAGCTATCAATTATGAACAATCCTTGTGTGATGGCAACACCTTCCATTCCAGGTTTTGATTATCGACCATTTATTGTCAGTTGGTGTCTCAGCCTTAAAGTAATTGATGGCTATGTGGTTTCTCAGAAAGAAAGGTAAGAATATTAAAATCACAAGGTAATGAATATGATTAAACTTAGTGTTGCCGTTAATCTATGCATCGACCCTACTTTAGAATTTGCAGGACAGATACCAAAGAACAAGAACATTAAGGGAGATGCCAGGATGGTAATAAATCTTGAAAAAGATTTATTAAGAAATTGCCCCTGAACATACTTACAGCATCAGAAGGATATGAGCCCAAACAGTGGGGAAGATTTCCAGAACTCAACTCACGAGAAAGCTGGGTAAAAGGGCATATTTTATAGCCCTTTTTCCCCACTGCCCTGCCCTTGGGAATGCTCACCCAGCACCGGGGTAATTAGCAAAAAGAGAATTAATGTTTGTATTTACATTTGTTGGAGAGGAAGGGATTACAAGAGAGTAACCAGGCACACAATGGGGAATATGCATAGAAAGGAATGAGCTGGCATTGGCTATTTGCCTTAGGAGGCAAAAGAAAGCCTTTAGTGTGAAAGTGATTAAGGTCTTGTCAGTTTCAGATAGCAGTGCAAGCCAGCTGGAGGGATCTAATCAACTAATTAAGGTCACAGAGGGAAGCTTGTTAATTTGCAGTTAGCATTTTAGGGAAGCTCTGAGCTGGGGAGAAAAGCAGCTCAGGAAGAGATAGCTTGTTTTAGCAATCTCTCTGCTACCAGGTAAAAGAAAAAAATGTGTCAGACACAGAACGCTGAGGGAGCATGCTATTCTTACATTTCTATATTTTAATTAAAATTATTCACATCTCCAGTTCTATGTCTTTCTTTACTGAAATTGTTGCTGCTTTGATATGATGATGATGATGATGATTGGTTAAAGCCTGATGTTTAGACTGGATCTGGCATTTTTGCCCACCTATTGAGTCCTTCTCAAGGAGCTGGGATAGGCAGACGTTGTTTACTAATATTAAAGGTATTGTCATAAGATGTTCCTGCCTTTTGCAGTTGACTGGTGGTGATTTTGTCAATGCTGATGGTGTTCAAGTAGTGCTCCAGATGTTTTGGAATTGCTCCCAAGGCACCTATTACTATTGGTACTATCCTTGCTTTCTTTTGCCACAGTCATTCTACTTCTATTTGCAGGTCTTTATATTTTGTGATTTTCTCCAGTTCTTTCTCTTTTATTCTGCTGTCTCTAGGTATTACAATGTCCACTATACAGACTTTTTTGTCTTTCTTATCAACAGTTATTAAGTCTGGGGTGTTGTGTGGCAGATGCTTGTCTGTTTGAATTCTAAAGTCCCAGAGTACTTTAGCTTCTTCATTTTCTGTTATTTTCCCTATTTTGTGGTCCTACCATTATTGCTTGCAGGCAAGTGGTATTTCTTGCAGATATTCCAGTGAACCATTGTTGCTACTTACTACTAATTACAAGCAATGCTCATGCCATTGCTTGTAATTAGTCTGTGCGATCTTCTTGCAGTATTATTATTATTATTATTATTACTACTACTACTACTACTATTTAGCAAATAACTATTGTATATGAAATCTTTCAAGATAATCAGAATAAAAGTAGTTTAGCAGATCTAATTATGGGGATACTGAGGTATTGTGGGGGAAGGGTTTGGGATATATTTCTAAAGACAAATGCTTTGGTCTTGTCCTCAGTCAAGGCAATATAATACAGTATGTTAAACTTACTGTTTACCTTTTATTCTACTGCTTCATTTGAATCATAGATTGGTGTAACAGTAGAATGTCCGAAAATTTTGGATCCAAGGAGCATGATGGAATGTTGGATAGAATTGATTGAGTATAATCTTAGGAAAAGCTGTATTATACTAAAATCAATTAATTTCTTCCTTGTTTATATTTGATGTAGCAGTATATATTCACCAGTGAATACTGATAATGAAAGAACCAGAGATGAGTTTTGGGAAAAATTGTATCGTTTTCTGAATTAATGCAATTTTGGTAGAATAGTTATTGTGTTAGGTGACAAGAATGGAAAGGAGTGGGGAATGAGACAGAAGGTACAGAAAAAGTAATTCAGTGTGGCCAGTCAGACTCAAGAATAAATGAGGATGGTTATTGTTTGGTTAATTATTTTCAGATGCATGGTATAAGTCATTAATCTAAAAGCATGATTGATTTTTTGGTTTATGATGAAGGACTGAAAGCATTAGTGAGGGATAAAAGGATAATTAGGATTTATCTAAATGCAGGGCAGGCCATTTTTAGTAGTGTCAAGGGCTGAACTTTGAACAAAACGGACATGGAAGAAAGATATGAGATAAAGTAGAATGTCTGCAGGACCTCTGTGTGAAAAAGTGTTAGATTAATTACTGAACAGAATTAATAGAAAGTAGATATAAGGAACAAAGTTGTGGAAACTGCTTCACGTCTATTTGTTCTATATGGAATAGTTCTAGTTACTTTTAAGTAAATATATTTATTGGTTTCAATTTATGTATGTTTAAGTCTAAAAATTCCAAGGTTAAGTTACTGTACTTCAAGTTCTGATTTTAATTACATACCCCTGAAGATAAAAGTAGAGTCTGGAAACTGAGTATATAGCTGAAATAGTTTATTTTGGAGGTTAGGAGTTTATGAGAATTATGGCTTTCTTCCAGTTTATTATGGTATTCCAACAGTTGATTATTTTTCTGCTGTTGCTTCTGAGTTACATCTATTTCTTCCAGATTTCAATTGCTATTTTGTATGCTTTGTATATTTCAAATAGAAAGGACTTTATAAAATGTTTAGTACAAATAATATTTCTGATAATAACTACTTCTTCCCCTGTAGCTTGAAAGCAGAATGGCTTTACAGTCAAGGAAAGGGAAGATCATTCCGACCAGGCCAGCACATTCAGTTAGTACAATATCTGGCCAGTGTTTGTCCTCTTACTACTATGTTTGGACTCCAAACAGCAGAGGATGCCAAACTGGAAAAAATATTACATAAGCAAAGGTGGGGATTTTATCTTTTGTGGGAAATTTTAATATAATCATGTTAACTTGTTTAATGTTGACATCTTTAAATTCAAACTAAAGCAGACCTGATTCATAAGAATCAGCTGTTAAAATCAGAGAAGTTGATTTGTACATATATTTTAGAGACTCTGTTCTGGTATTCTTAAGGTAATGAAATAAAGTTATTCTAATATTTGTATTTAGGTTGCATCAGAGACAATTGATGTATCAGAGCCATGCTGATGAGTCACCTGTATCTTCAACTCTGAATAAAGGGCTACCTATCACTAGTGAGCCAAACAGTCCTGCCCATGGACAACAAAAAATGGTTGAAAGTGGTAAGAATTCATATCCACTGTGTTTTCACACTCTTCTATGATAGCACACTTGCTCCATAGATTTGTAATCAGTGATTGGGTATACCTATACAGATTCATAAATCATAGTGTGCTTTGATGCTGGATTATTGCATTCAAACTTTTCTATTGTGATATATTTAATAAACTGTGGTTCAACTGTGGCATACTATGGTGGACAAACTAGGCTAATATATCTGGATTTGAATTCAAAATGAGGAGGAATAAGAGGAAGCAACTGTAGCCATACATTATGATTAGGAATAAAGAAAAAATATATATTGCAAATGAAGCTTAGTATTGAATTGAAATGAAGCATCTCTTTTTGAAGTTTTAAAACAGCCATGTTTCTAGCAAGGCTTGTATTGCTACTTCAAATGCTGTTTCCAGTGTCAGTAACCCTACATGTATAGACAATGCTGGAACTACCAAACACTAACACATATTACAAAGCATATTTTGACTACTTTATAAAATGGATTAGGCTAAGAATACTAGGTGAAATTTTGAAGATCTTGTTCATTGTTATAGTTTAAAAAAACTGATCTTTAACTATTCCAAAACGAAAGTGGTTTTCTTTACTAAAAGGCATGTGAATTGTAGCCATAGTTGGACAAAGAAAGCATCACTATAGAACAAGCTAAACATTTCAAATATGTAGGAGTTATTTTTCATTCTTCCTTCTCTTTGAAGAAACAAAGGATGCTTTGTTTGGTTCCATAAAACAGCTGATACAAACCTCCACATCAGCAGCAGCAGTGGCAATAATTATGTCCTTGTTGTTTTAAATCTATTTAAAATGAAGTTTCTGAATCTTCTACTTTATCATTTGCAGATCTGAAGCTGTAAAGATTTAAGATTTTGGAAGTAGTTCATGTAGATCATAAGCTCTGATTTTTGAGTTCTTCAGTATGTCATTAATGCTCTTCTGTGCTTGGATTTGTTATGACTGAGGCTTGACTGAGAGTGTCTTGCCTAAAGTTTTGGTTAAAACTGGTTCTTATAAAGGAAATCTTGACCTCAAATCCTTGAAAATGATGTATCTTCCTGGAAAAGAAGAGATTGATGAGAAATAGGATACTGTGGCCTCTCAGCCCAATAGCTGTCTTTCTTGTTCACTAACCTAGAATGAAAAACAGTGAATCCATGATCTTGATTTTCAGAAAGATTGGAGTGTTTCTTCATATTATTTTAATGGTGGCTTTGTTTCACCCTGGATAGTTATCTTAAAAATCGCTCCTGTGTGAAATAGGTATGTTTTATAACATTCACTTACAGACTGGCTTTGCCCTTTTCCAATGAGGGCAGCTGACTCTGTTTCTCATGTCTTATTTTGGTGTCACATCTATTAAACATGGCACCCTGACCATCCAAGTTGATTAGATGAGGAAAATGTAATCTTCCTATTTACTGGCCTGTCAGCATAAACTCTAGAATGGTTGCCAAGTTTTGTTCAACTTCTATAAGGGATTACTTGTTTAGCTCTGATGCTTCCCTGAAGAAAGCAGTTGGTATTAGGCAATGATACAGTGGTATAGCCAATTTCATTGCTGATTAATTAATAGCTAACAATTAATGATTAAATATAAATTTTATTTCTTTTCTCTCTTTCTTGTAGTCTGTGTATCTTAGGTGATTTTTATTTTGGATAATTGATCTCTGACATACAGAAATATAAATAAACACTAGGCTAGGAGACAAGTCAGTACAACAGCAGTCTCGTTGTTTCATTTGGGAAAGTGGCTCTTGTTTTAGAAAATACTAGCAACTTTTCTAAAAGATATATTTCTCTCCTGTTCTTCCCATCCAATGCAGAAACTGCAAAATGTCTTAAGTAGCCATACTGCTCATTGTTTTCCTTACATTGCCTTCTAATAGTTTAGAGCAGGCCTGCATTGATAAATGAAAAATCAGCACATAAATTTAATAAATAAATAAATCATGGGTTGCAAAGGAATACCTGGTACATTGATCAGCTGTTCAGTGGCTAGCAGAGTGGCAGCAGCACCGGAGCTGGCGGTGATGGTGAGGCTTGGAGGCACTTGGCAGTGTGTCTTTTGGCATAACGGTGGTGAATTCATTACAGGTAGTCCTTGCTTAACGACTATTCTTTCAATGACCATGTGAAGTTATGGCAGCGCTAAAAATGGTATTTATGCCCAGTCCCTAAAGTTACAGCTCTTGTAGCATCCTCACGGTCACATGATCAAAATTCAGGCACTTGGCAGCACTTATGACCATAATGGCACTTCAACGCCCCCCACCCACCTATTTCCCCCCCATTTCTGCCCTTTTGGCCTGCCTGCACAGTGGTACTCCTCAGTGGCAGCACTGGGACTGAAGTAGAAGCCCAGGGCCTTCAGCAATTGCAGCTCCAGTGCCACTGCCAAATGATCCCTCAAGCCCTATGCTGTGGCCAGTCACCCCAGCACCATAGTACAAGCCCCCAGACTCCCCGTTACCTTGTGCTCTGCAAGCCCTGCCACTCCCAGCTGACCTTCACCTTCTTTCTTCCACTGCTGCTGAGGCGCACCCAGCCTGGCCTTATGCAAGGCAGCTGCTTGCTGCACCAGACCTTCTTCCTGAGGCCATTCTCCAAATCGTGTGCGCCGTTCTCATGATGCTTCGGAAAGCCTCAGAAACCTTTCGAAGGCTTTCCGAAGCACCACGAGAACAGTGGATGCAGCCTTCTCGCGAGGTTTCAGAAGACGTCAGAGGCAGTCATTCATGTATATGGATGAAAGCAAATACAGGTAGTCCTTGCATAACAACCACAATTGGGACCAAAATCTCAGTCATTGAGCAAAAGTTGTTAAGCAAAATGCCCACGTGACTGCTTCGCTCAATGACTGCAATCTAGGCACTCTTGGTTGTGGTCATTAAGTGATCTTCCAAGTCATTAAGCAAACGGAGCGAAAAAGCTGTCTGCTGAAGGATTTCAGCTCTGCACGGAGCGAAAAAGCTGTCTGCTGAAGGATTTCAGCTCTGCACGGAGCTGAAATCCTTTAGAACATTGGTTCTCAACGGGGGCGGTGGGAGGATGCTGAGGGGCGGTGGGCATGTTTTGGGCGGTAGGGGGGCGGTGGGCATGTTTTGGGCGGTAGAGGGGCGATGAGCATGTTTTGGCATTCGAACTTAATTTTAAAACTCCCCCCAAAATTTATTAAATCGATTATCCGGTTTACACCATTTGTACCAGCAATAAAACGAACTTACGCGACGGCTGCCCTCACGCACTTCTAAGAATGGTGAGACGAATTTGTATTCTAGGTAGGATGACCGTGAAGAACTCAACACTATGATTCTTCTCCTATCCCAACCAGCACAGCACATGCGTCAGCTGTCTTCCTGTGCAATTAATCGCAGCGCGTGTGTCAGCTGTCTTCCCGTGCGATTAATCGCAGTGCGTGCATTGAGCGTCCTTTCAATATGAATGTTTGATTTGACCCGTGTTTCTTGAGTTGCTTTTCGTTCGCTTCATTTCTGTTTTTTCCCCTCAGTTTCGAGTTACTTTCATTGTTTATTTGGCCAGTTGGCTAGGTAAGTGCACTTATTAGTTCTTTATCGTGGTCGTGAATTATTAATTTTGAGAAATAGTTATCTTTCCCTCATCATATTTTTACACCATCCAGCCACCATCCACCAAAATTAAAAAAAAGAGCATCAAAAAAATAAACGTATTTACAGCATTTTGAAATAAACGTATTTACATAAAAGAGCATTTAAGCATTTTTTTTGCATTAGTCATTTTAATTTTAATAAAAGGAATGCAATTACCTTCCAGGGCAAAAATATCGAGTTAAATCGAACAAATTTAGTGTGTAAGTCTACTGAAAAAAATTACTTAAAATTTTTGCCTTTTATAATTCAGTAACTGCCCCCCCCCGGCCATACCCTAAATTACAGGATTTTCACAAAGGGTGGTGTTGAAAAATTTTCTGCTCCTTAGGGGGGCGGCAGCTTCGAAAAGGTTGAGAATCACTGCTTTAGAAGATAGCTCTTTCGCTCCGTCCTCTTTCCCCTCCCCTCTCAGTGGTGAACAGAGCACACCACTGAGAGAGGGGAGGGGAAAGAGGGAGGAGCAAAAGAAAGACAGAGCAAAAGATCTGTCACTCTTTCACTCCGTCCTCTTTCCCCTCCCCTCAGCGGTGAACAGAGCACCTGAAGATTTGAGGTCTGTGCCTGCCCACCGCTGAAAGGGGAGGAGAAACCTCCCAGTGCTGGGCAGTTATGGAGCTCAAATCCTGAAGATTTGAGCAGTGTAACTGCCCAGTGCTGGAAGGTTTCCCCTCCCCTTTTGGCGGATTTGAGCTCCATTTCTTCAGACTGGTGTGAAGGAACGGAGCTCTTATCCTGAAGATCTCCCAGTGGTGTAAAGGAACTTCCCAGCGGTGTGAAGGAATGGAGCTCAAATTCTGAGGGTTTCCTAGTGGTGTGAAGAAACCTCCCAGCAGTGTGAACTGCCCACTGCTGAAAGGGGAGGGGAAACCTCCCAGCGCTGGGCAATTACAGAGCTCAAATCCTGAAGATTTGAGGCCCGTTCTTTTACGCTTCTGTGTCCACTTCACTTGCAATCTTCTCTGCCGGCTTCCAATGGGGAAGCCAGCAGAGATGGCAAATGGTGATCACATGATTGTGGGGTGCTTGGCAACTGGTCATAAATGTGAACCATTTGCCAAGTGCCCAAAATGCAGCCACATGACCGTGGGGGTGCAATGTTTTACAGTGGCTAGAAGTGCTTTATGGGCCGTAAAGCACCCTTTTCAAACCATCATTAAATGAAAGATCGTTAAGGGAGGACTACCTGTACTAGATACTTAGTTACTCCAGCTTGTTATCGCTTACAGTTAGAGGCACCTGGCCACAGGAAGGCTTTTTCCCTCACCTACTGTCATACTCTCCCCTCTGCAGTTTTAGTAAATATAAAAAAAAGTAGCATTGAGTGAAAGGCTTTATTCCTGTGATTCTAGAGAGGTGGAAACCATGGAACATGTACTTCTTGATTGCTCTTTTATAGAGACATTCAATCTAGATTTATTCTCCCTTTGATCAGCAGATATCCTAATTGCTCAGACTCAACTTATGCCCAGATGCTACTTACAGATTAACTTTCATTTATTACAGTGCACACAGCTAAGTTTTGCACTGATGCATGTAAAATCTGCCAGACCTTGACAGCTCAAGCTTCTGCTATATGTGTGTATTTTATGTAATTTTAGATATTGTCATATTTTATGTAATCTTAGATATTATATTTACAGTCTATAGTTAGATTATCTTTCTTTGACTTTACTTATGAGTCTTAGTCTGCTTTATAGATGTATTTCAACTTTGGTGATAAATTTTAATCTATTGCTTTCTTAAGCAACACTGTTATAGGTGGTTATAGACCATTTGTGAATATATTTCTTGTACTGGTCTGAGACTGCAATAAAGGCTGACTGATGAAAGTATTAACAAACTCCTGAAGATAAACTACAACCTACACCTAATGACCTCAGCCATTTAATAATTCCTACTTGCCTAACTCCATCTTGTATTCTGTCTATTGGTCATGGTACAGCATGATGGAATGTTGGAAGCAGGGTCTATATAGCACACACCATTGCTACATTGACAGGAGAGGACAATCAGTTCTGAACTCTTTTCCTCTCTTATTGTTGCTCTTTACCCAATTGCATATTATTTGCTACATTGCAATTCAGTCAATAGACTGGACTCCATTGAAATAATAACCACATATGTTGCTATGGACCAAAGGGGAATCTCAGCCATAAAGATCCTTTATTAGTCAAGAAAGAGGTGTAGATACTAAAAGTTTGGCAAAAATACATACATACATACATAAATGTTGCAAGTCTATGTGTTATATCTTATTTTCTTTTCTAGGATGTATTATTAAAAAAAATACCTGGGTTGTGACAAAATCCAAGGATGACCATTCTTATGCAGTTAAAAATGTTTCACCAATCTCAGTACAAGCTGAAAGAAATACTCTTATGGATTTTATTCTGGATGATATACAAACTGATGAGGACAAACTGAACAGTAGTCTCCTCTCCTCAGAATCTACTTTTATGCCTGTTGCTTCAGGGCTGTCTCCAATGTCTCCTACTGCAACAGAACTGAAACTTCATGGAATTGGCATTGATGTAGAGGATATAGAAGATGTGGGGGATGCTGATTTGGAATTTACAAAAGAGCTTAACATACAAAATAAAGAAAAGCATAAAAATGCTTCTGTGGTTATGGGGAAGTATGCCCTCAAGTCAGCAGAGCTGGTAGAAACTCAAAATGAAGATCAAGACGAAGATATTTTCCCCATTGCTTCTTCTTCAGTAGCCACTGATATTCAACCTGGTGACATTAGCAGTTACCAAGCATCCCCTGAAGACAATGTAAAGTTCAGTAACCTCAAGCAATCTCATTCACTTGAAGAGAATGTTATCAAAAGTGTTTCTGTTGCCAGTTCTCTAGAACTACCTACTGATGCATCAGTTACTATAACCCAAAAGAAAGATAAGCTTTTAGAAATGAATAGAGCTGCCACCAAGCTTCAGGCTTGTTGGAGAGGATTTTACACAAGAACCTTCCATCCCAAAGTCAGAGAAGCACGCTATGAAATCCGACTCAGCAGAATGCAGGAACATATAATTCATTTAACTGAAGAAGTTCAAAAGTAAGTAGGAAGTCAAGTAAACTAAGATAATAAGAAGGAAATAAAATTTGCTATAATTTAGATTTGAGATCAATACATTTTATTTGCAAACAAAGTCATGAGTATAGTTGGGATGGTATAGTTGTTTCATTCCCTTCAGTTGGTGAGCTGTTCTCTGATCTCCAAATGGAGGAAAACTTACCAACTTCATAAAATATAATATCCTTTGAAAAAATAATTCCTTTGTTAGCATAATCAAAGGGAAAAAGACGTATTTTCAGTCTCTAGCAAAGAGTAATTATGCTGTATTGTTATAAGAACTGAAGTTGACCAATTTAATCAATAAACCGATGTAATCTTAAATATATTCCCTTTCTAAAACTCCATTCTTGGACAGAATCTATTCTTACTGCAGTAAATAGTTATATTGTGGCAAAAGTGGTGATCAAAATGGTGATCCAAGTGGTACCACTTTTAAAGCTGTATATATATATATATATGTAAATCATTTGCAGGTTAAGAAAAGAAAAAAATGAAGAGAAGCTTCAAAGAATTGTGCAAGAGGAAGCTGTCAAATTCCTTTGGGATCAGGTAAATATAGTTTTCTTAAATAGTTTGCTCACTTTCTATCAATAAAAACTAGAACATTCTCTTGAAATCTTACTGTGTTTTACAGTTGACCCAGTTAATTCTCTCTTATGTGAAATGACTTGTTGTTGTTGTTGTTGTTTGTTGTTGTTTAGTTGTTAAGTCGTGTCCGACTCTTTGTGACCCCATGAACCATATTGCGCCAGGCCTTCCTGTCCTTCACTGCCTCCCTGAGTTTGCTCAGTTTCATGCTCAAATGACATATTACAATTATGCAATTACATATGAAATTAAATATTATAACTTTTTTCTTTTGTGGTATATATAGGTTAAATCTATCCAGGAATGGCAGCTTTCAGTAAACCAACATCTAAGTAATATCTGGCAAAATGATACTCCTGCATCTAGCTTTCTGGGTCCACATGAATTATTAATACAGTCATCTAGAATAAATCAAGAACCTTCTCCTATTGATAGTTCAACCTGGTTAGGTTCATCTGCTGAAACCTGTCATCAGAAATGTTTACCAGAATTTCCTGATTCAGGCTTCCATTCCTGTGTGTCTGACCAAAATATCCTTAATGAGTTGCAGAACTCTGAAAAACATTTGACAGAAACAAATGAAGGCTTTTTAGGGAATTCTCTGGAAACAGTCAAACCCTGTGAAGATTCTCTTTCAGGATGCCCTTCTGATGCTGAGGAGATCCCAGTTGACCACAAGGAATATTGTAAAGAGAGCTTGAACAATAATCAGAACAGTACTCTTCTCCAACAGTATTTAAAAACAGTTGAAGAACTAGATGATTCTGATGAAAAGACAAATTGCAGCAACGGAACAGAAAATTGTAAGACCCATGGAGCTGTTTCATCAGAAGACCAGGATGTCTTATGCAATGCTGTACCAGTCTCTCAAGATGCATTTGCATTAGCAGAAGAAGGAATTGACACATTCAATCTGAATGACAAAATGGCAGAAAAAAAAGAGACAGACTGTGATTCTTCATTGTAGACACTTTATGCTAGGCTATCTGTATAGCAAGCATAGACGTACAGAAACAATTTAAAAGCCAAATTAACATTTTTTGTTATTAGGCAAATTTCTATACATTTTTGGAGACTTGGGTCCCTTTACTTTTAAAACATGGGTCATAAAGAGGTTTGCTAATCCTCTAACTTTAGACTGATACTCTATTAAACTATATCAAGTTAGGTTCAAATAGACATGGTAACTTACATTTTATGTGATTTGGTTATAACAGATTTTTATGAAATACAATTTTGAAGACTCTAAGTACTTTCCACATTGCTGTTATTGTAGCCAAACTAAATAAAGCATGCATTCTTACTGTAATATTCACAGGGAGAAATATAAATATTTAATTTGAGGAATAAGGGCAGTATGCAGAACTTTAGATATGAAGGCACAAGCATGGCACCTGTCTGCAACTCCTTAAAGCAGACTTCAGGTTAAAGAATTGTAGGCAAATGCTATCTTTGCACCCCTGCATAGTTTGAAGCATCTTTTTGCCTTCAAATCTGAAGTGCTATTAGCCCCACTGGCCACACAACATATACACAGTTAATATAAAATTGATTAATTAACAGTATGAAAATGTATGCTGACACTCAGGTACTAAGTTGTAGCTTGGAAATTTCATTTGCTACTCTTGCTCCATGTATAGATCATTTTGTTTCTTAACAGTGCAAGACAGTTTATTCACCAATACACAATATGTTTTTTCTACAAACATGACTATTGAGTTCCTTACAGCCTAGCCCAGCCTGTTATCATAGAGGACTATTTTTATGATGTCATTTTTCTCTGTTTCATTTGCCAAAACAAATGGGCAAACAAGTGGGAAAATTTTAAAAAACATGATGCAGCAAAACCTGTCTTTCAGAATCTGAAGAGGAGGGAGAGGAGTCAACCTCTCACACTGCATTCTCATAACAATAGAAACAATTTGCCCATTTTACCAAGGCCAGAATGTGTCTTAAGACAGTATATGCTCAATTTTATAATTAAGTAACAACGAAATGAAGTTTTTTTTTTTTTAAAGTGGATCAGCATTACATGGCTATGGCTGCTAAAACTGTACAGAGTAATTGTCTAATGCCATATCTGCTTGGTAGATTACTAAGACATAGAAGCCAGTGGTTGTGTTTTCTAGCTACTCAAGGGAGGATTGGCTGCTGCTTATCACCATATTTTAGTATAGTTACTGATATTCATTCTGGCACTCATGGAGAATGCCTGTGTTCTATTGCTTCACTGTGTAATGATGAAGAAAGCAAAAATTATTCTTTGCAGACACCATGTTTCTGCCAGTAAATGCTTTGAATGTATGTTTTCATTATTAATAATAATAATAATTACTGTCACTAATAAATATTTTTCTATTCATAAATTCTGGAATATTGAGAAGTTGTGACTTTGTCCCCAGTATGTTTAAGTATAAAATCAAGTATATACTGTTCTTAGCTTAATGAGTCAATTGCAAATATTGCCTTGAGAAATTATTTTGCCAAATACAGAGATAGGTTTATCGTGTCAAATTTAACTTCAGCTTGATACTCTGTTTTGGAATTGAAGAGTTTATACTGTCAACCTTAAATTAGGAAACAAAGAGTAGAATAAATTGTTTTAACTGAAGTATTGCTTAAGGGATCTTAAACTTTACCACAGCTGCCTTCCCTCAGGATGACCCATTTCATTAAAATATTTTGGTCATTCACATATCATTTTCTCTATCTTTATTGTAAAGTGTCATAGAATGCATATATGTATACAGTATATACATGTTCAATATATACATGTATATATTGTTCATAGTCCATATAAAATTAATCTCTGTATGCAAAAGTAGCATAAGTCCAATATACTGCTTAAGCTTGTTATAGAGACAAGTGGTTAAAAGCTTATTCTTTTTTGGAGGGAGAAATCTAAAAATACCAGGAACATTGCAGACTTATTCTTTAGAAAATATTATTTCAAAGGAGAAGTTAAACATGCACTTAAACAGATGGAATTTAAAAGATCTTTATTTCACCTGTTGTTTCTCTTGAACTTTATATCTGTGTCTTTGTAAGGCTTAATGTTTGCATCTCTTAGTTATAAACAGTATGTTCATGTACATTTGCATTGTAGCTGGCTAAATAATATTGTCTGTTCTATAGAAACTAAGTAGGACTCCATACTTGGAGTTTTGGAGAGGTGCAAATAATTATTTTGGTCCAATCAAGCACAATTGTTCATTGTGTATTGGAATAAATACAGGATAAACGTTTTTTTTTTCTTCCTGTTGTGAATAAAAAATTGTGAAGTTAAAAGGAATGCATTGTGATTGTGAGGAAATTACTATTTCTGTGTTTTGATGTAGGTATTGATACATGGATATATATATTGCTGCAATATACTTGAAAAAGATATTGAAAAAGCGACATCTTTTGCAAGTCTTAAGAGTTCATGAGACCAATTTTCAAATGGTCTCATGAACTCTTTAAGTGTATATATACTATGTCAATGTGTAAAATCAAAAATACATTAACACTCATAACATTGGAATATGTACAAGTGGGTAAGCTTTCTCAGCTTTTACATATTGCATAGTTTATTGCACAAGTACATTCCTTGCATAGGATATAAACATGTTTTATGACATTTTGAATATTTCCTATGGTTATGAGTGGTATTTTTGTTTGTTAGCAGAAAAGGTTACAGCATTATAGTGAGGAAAAGTACACTTGCTTTTATCTTGGGAAGGAATATATGAGAATATTCAAATTAACAAAACAATGCAATTGTTAATTGATTCAAATTGTCATTGGATTCTTACTGAATATATAAGAGAGACAAAGTTGATACATTACTTTAAAAAACTCAAATTTATATAGTCAAACTCATCCTAAGATAAATGCATTAATATTCACTGCTTCAGTTTATATGCTGAGTCATAGTATGGTTTGTTTAGTTTCGGATTTGCGTGTTTGGGCATTCATCCATTGTTGTTTGTACACAATTTAGGGCTTAGCATGATAAGTGAACAAAACAAATTAAGACTTTTTTGAGAAAACTTAGTTAAATCATGACTAGCATGGTCCATGAACCCTTTTGTAGGGGAACAAGATGTATATTGTTGCAATAAGCAATGGGAAGGGAATATGTAGAGAAGATGAACACATATTTTTCCTGCTCTCCTGTTTTTGATATATCCCCTATATGTCCAAAGACCCAACTCTGCTTTCTGGCTCACAATAAAGGGGGGAAATGGAATTGTGATGCACAAGTATCTTTTTTCCAACTTGCAAAGAGATCAAGAAAATTATATTGTTCTATAGCAGTAGTATAACCCATGGTACATAATGTGTTCTGAGGCAGATGCTTTTTCCTCCTATATCCTCTGTTTAGCACAACTTTTAAGTGGAATCCAATGCTGGTCTTCCTCTGCTGATGCAAGAGACGTCAGTTCTCTCTTTCTCTGTCTTTCACCTATCCCAAATGTGTTGCAGAAGATTTGAGGAGAGTTTAGAACAGATTTTTAGGAAGGGTATAAGTGCACTCTATTTTTTTAAAAAAATTAATTGTGCATTAAATTGTGTTTTTTTATTTCATTTTCCTCTAAGCAAAACTCTACTTGTGATTAATGTTATATGAATCTGGTATTTATTCCTTGTGTGTGTGTTTGCAGTCTACATAAATATATATCTCTACAAACAGATTTAATATTTTGGCTGTAATCTTTAACATGCCAATTTTTTATTGAGATCAATGAATTCTACTTTTACGTAAGCACAATTTTATTATCTTGAATGTAAGTATAGTTAAATCTGAAAATAAAAGCATGGCCTTATTAATCATAGCAGATGAAAAAATCAGTATTGATAAAATGATCACTGTTTATAAACAATGATATCTTCAAACAGATACGATATCTTCAAAGCCACGTAATTTGTTACTGAATTTAAAAGCTTCCAAGTCATTGCCAAAAAGAGAAGAGGGGGAGCACTACGGAAAACACTCTTAAAAAGATTTTGTTTAAAAAAATGTCCATGAAACGCTCTCTAGAATGCAAATAGGCAACATGATTACATGCTTGATCATGGCAATTTGCTCAGCCAGGAACTGTGATTTACAGAAAGCTTGATCTGAGTGTAATATATATTTTATAATGTGGGTTAAAAATATAATCTGCATGCTTCAATTTTTGAAAATTTGCATTTGGAAGTAATTTATTTTGATGTAATAAAATAAATGTATTCTGAATTATGAGATGCTTGTAAGTCATTGATTTGCTTTATGATTAAGTAGTATATTCACTTTTTTTGTGAGCCCCAGTACATACCCAGGGGCTGGAAAGTTTCAAATGGTAGTTTGATGTTGAAACTGCATTTTCTAAAGTGGCAGTTTTGCTTTGCTTGATTTTGGTGAAGGAGAAGAACAATGCTCATGGTTAGTTTCTGTTTCTTCACATTTTCTTAATATAAATACTTTGGTCATGATTCTCCACATCTTAAACTTTATTCTGAAGACAAAACAATATTTTGGTATATCTTAGTCAAGCAGGTGCTTTTCTCTCATGCCACTGAGAATACTTGTGAGATTCTGTAAAACGTGGCTGGGCTTAAGTATGCTTAGCTGCACTATAGTACTTGGCTCACATTGTGGTTTGTAAACTTAGTTTGTTATGCAAATTGTGGCAGTTGTGGCTTAAGTGCCATGTATCAACCTGGTCACTGAATTCATTTTTAATCATTCTTAAATCCAGAGGGCCTGTCATGAAGCAGCATTAAAAAAAGAGGAAGAGATCCTGAAATCATGACGTTTGAATGGATAGCACATGTCGTGTGCTATCCAGCTTGCACTCAGGACTGTCTTCTCCACAGATTGTTTAGGGACTACCAGTGTTTTAGCAATGTAGTTTGAAAAACCTGCTCTTTGGCTTTCCATAGCCTGTTTACTAATAACCAGGAATTGAATACGTTTGTTTACTTGGCCCCAAGTACCTCCATAAAGAGTTAGTGAGCGGATTAGAAATATATTTAATGATCCTTTAACGGAATTATCCCCTCCAGTTTAGGCAGGAGACCTAAAGATGAAGAATGCAGCGAAAGAATCAAAGCATCGGAGGAAGGAGATGGCCCACCTGGCAATACAGCACAGAACAGCGATGCAAAGTCCAAAGCAGTTAGATCGTTTCTCTTAAATACCGAAGCAGCGATCGCCTACGCGAGTCTGTGCTTGCGCAATAAAAGGAACGGGCCAGCGTCAGGCGGGGCGAGAGCAGTCGAGCCCCCTTTCCCGTGGTTGTCTCGGGCTCCTCGCCTTCCAAGTCCTCCGTCTGGAAGGCAGCCAACCATCTGCCCGAGAAGAGGAGGAGGAAGTGGGCGAGGCGAGCGTGCGTGTTTCGCCTCGCTCGTCTCGCATTACTGCACAAACGGCTCGCGGTGCCTCTCGGCTCGCCTTGAACGGTCTGGTGAGTGCGGCGGAGAGAGGGCTGCTGCTCTGAGCGCAAGGTTTTCCGTTCCTTCTGGTCGTGGGTCCCATCGGATGAACGAGAAGGCCCAGGCTCCGGGTGTTGGCGTACCGGTTGACCAATAATGGGCCGAGGAGTGCGGGAGGAGACGGGTGCAGCAGCTGCAGGGGAAGTGACTTGGAGTGGTCCTGCTAATGGAGCTGGGATGGTGTTATGTACTGAACACGCTCTTGCTTGCAATTTCTGCAGATCTTTCTGATTTTACCGATTTTTTTCTCAGTCATCAGCAAGGTAACGCTCCCCTCTCATTTGCAGCTTGTTGAAATGGTCCAGTTCATGTTAGCTGGGGTGAAGTAAAAAATGATGCAATGAAATTGATCAAGCTAATAGGTGACTGAACTGAGCTTGATCGGGTTGTTTTACCTTTGGGTGCAGTGACCGCTTTAGAATCTCTTTTATCTGTGTCTTTATGCTTCCTGTAACTGTCTTCCACACAAGGAAAACAGTTTTCTATAGCTGGTCATATTATATTTATTCCTTTATCATCCAATAGCTCAGAGGTCCAAATTCCACTTTCAGTGGGCAGTGAATGGACTTATGATGAAATGGACTTAAATGCAACCTTGGGACATCTGAAATTGATGGGGAGGGGAATGTTAGCCTTACTCTAACTAGGGCTCCCCCCCCCCCCGCTTCTGACATTATTTCTCCTTCTCCACATGCTATTAGATTTAGGGAGGGACAAATAGAGTTTCCAAGTGTCCACAGGAAAATTCAAAAGAATGTTTATAGAGGAGTCTAAAATGGTGAGAACAGTTGGCATCCCAGTTGTATTTCATTTTTCTTTTGCAGCTAAATCCTAGTCAGGAAAGACAAGACTCATAAAAACTAAGAGCCATATTATATCGGAGCAAAGGCCCATCTATTCCATGTCTTGTTTCCCACTATAGCTTGCCATATGCCCTCAAGACACCCACATGCAGAACATAAGAATAGCAGCCATGGCTGTCTGCAGGGGAGCAAATGGGCAGTCTTGCCCCAGATGAAGCAATTATGTCTAGATGATCAGCTGTCATTGAAAAGGTAGACTCCAACCTATCTGGAAACCAAGGTATTTGGCAAAATGCATACGATGTTTTCCTCATGTTGTCCTTTCTTTTAAGTGTACTGTACTTAGGCAGCGAACAAACAGTCTAGCCATTATTGTCTGAAGTTTAGAGGCATTTATTTTAAGGAAAAAACTTATTTGGTAGGAAATGATTGCTGAATGATTTTCTAAAATAATTTAGAAAAGCTAGTGAAGACTATTATATTTTAATTCTAAATGTTTTTGCATTGGTATAGAATGTAAGGCTTGGAAAGTATTGAAAATATAAATTGCAGTATTCATATACAATTAGTTAAGAAGCCTAATGGATGACATTTTGTCCTGGTTAGATTTTTGGAAGAACACTTTTGAATGATAGAATTGTGCCTTGGGACTTCAGGCCTTGAACTGATGTTTGTTGTTACTAACTTTGGACTGCCAAATGGGGAATTTGACATTATTAGTAGGTCATCATTGTTCTAAGACACATGAGACATATTCTGAAGGAACCAGTTGTAGTCTGCCAAATTTGTCACATTCAAAATGATGGGGTTCTTGGAAGGTCATCATCATGTCTCAGTGCAGATATTCATTAGATTATGAATGGGCAGCCATGAGCTCTCAGACACTTTTTTTTTCTGATCCATGAGGATTTTTATATGTTGATTTGTTCTTCCCTTGTTCATGCATGTGTTTACTTCACAACGTGGAATATCTTTTGGAGTCTCATATAATATCTCTAAAACATTTATCTAATATGTGTATTAGTTCATATGCAGATTTTTTTGAATTGTAGGACATGTACTTCATTTAATGGAACTGGCAGTCTGGCAGGGAAAGAATCAATAAAGTCATGATGTAAATGTCTCTGCTGGGAGAAGTCCAGCTCTTAGATTCTGTGCTTCTGGTTATTCACCAGATTGTGGCTGATAGGTCACTTGGATGTTCATGAGGGAAGGTTGCTTTCCTTTTCTGCAGTAAGATAGTGAGACATCACTCCTTTGTTTTAAAAAAAACATCTCCATATTGCACTCCCTATAAATCTGGGAAAGAAATTAATTTGGTTTTTTTCAGGCTATCAGATTTACCACTAGAAAATGCTGGGAAGTGTAGGAAATAGCACTAGGTCAACCACTAATGTAAAACAAAAGTCTTGAAGAATCAGTCCAAGACTATTTTTGCATTTGCTTAAATGGTGCATCAGTTGTCAAGACAGGTATTGTTTGAAACAAAAACATAATTCTAGGCAATACATTCCTTTTTATCACAGAAATTCCCCCAGCAATGATAACTGTAATTTTCCCCATCTTAACATATCCTTAATTTCTAAAGGGTCTTCTAAGATTACAACCAAATGTCCTTAGTTTACATATTTCTCTTCTCTCCAGCAATTTTCTCATCCTGTCTATAGTCTCTGTTCAGACCTTCAAGAGCTAGAATGAATAACAACAGTGATAATGGGCATCCTTGTCTAGTCCCTTTCAGTATCTCACAGGGTTTTGTTAATTCTCCATTAACAATTATCTGTGCCTTTTGTGAAATCCATTTCACCCATTTAATGAAGTTCTCTCCAAAATCCTTATCTTCCAAAACTTTAAACAAAAATGTCTAGTTCAAGTTGTCAGTTGTCTTTTCTGAGTCAAGAAAGATCAATACAGCTTGTTTTTTATTATGTTGTTCTAAATATTCCAAAATGTCAAGAACATTTCTAATACAGTAGAGTTTCGCTTATCCGACATAAACGGGCCAGCAGAACGTCGGATAAGCGAAAATGTCGGATAATAGGGAGGAATTAAGAAAAAGCCTATTAAATGTCATAGGCTAGACGCGTGCACCTGCTGCACCTGTTGCAATCGATTTTTGCATTGCAGCGCCGCACCATCAGGAGCAATAAGAAAGAGTACACTCAGACTCGCATACAAGTGGCACACTTTTCTCGTCGCCGATTTATGTGTGTTGTGTTTTTTTTTAGGGGCGTTGGATAAGACGGAATGTCAGATAAGCGAAGGTCGGTTAAACGAGACTCTCCTATATTATCTTTTAACTGTCTCTTAGGTAAAAACCCACATTGATCTTCATGAATAAAGTCCTGCAAAAATATTTTCATCTATTCAGCTAGAATCATCGTAAATACCTTATAGTCGTTGTTCAATAATGATATTGGTTGATAGTTTTTTGGTAAAGTCAAGTCTTGACCTTCTTTAGGTATTAATGCTATATTTGCATCTATCCAACTATCTAGTATCTTTCCATTGTCTAAAATAGAATTCATCACTTTTTGCAAAGGTTGTAATAATTCATCCTCAAAATATTTATAATAAGAAGCTGCAAGCCATCTGGTCCAGGTGCTTTCCCTATTTTGGTCTTTTTTATGGCTTCACAAACAACCCATATTGTTATAGGTCCATTCATCATTCGCTTCTGGTTTTCAGTTATCTTTGGTAAATTCTGTTAAATTTAAATTGTGTTAAATATTCATCAACCTTTGCTGGGATTGAGATTTCTTCCCCCTTGTATAATTTTGAATAGTATTGTTGAAATATTATTTTCTTGTGTTATCTGTTGTCATAATTTTCCCCTTGAAATTTTAATATAATTTTTTTTCTCCTTTTCTTTTTATAATTTATACACCAACCATTTCCCCGGCTTATTTGCAAACTTGATTTTTTTTTGTTTTGCATAATTCACTTTTATTTCCATTTCTCTTACTGTTAACATAGATAAATGCCATTGTAAAAGTTTAATTTATTGCAAAATAGTATATTTTCCAGAGATCTCTTAAATTCTTTTCATTTTTATATCCATTAAAATCCATGTTTATATGGCAAGGGAAAAAAACAAGAGTTAAACTTAAAATCCTATAAGTTGCAAAGGAACGAGGAGGATTGGGATTGCCTGATTTTAGATTTTATTTTGCAGCCTGCTGTTTAGTTTGGATGAAACGGTGGGTGCTTCTGAGAAATAAAAGGATGTTAGAATTAGAACCTGAGGTTTGGGTGGCATGACTTCCTATGGTACAATAAAGTTAAAGTAAATGTAGATTTTAAAAATCATTATAGGAATATCATATTGAGAGTATGGAATAAATATAAGCCCAGGTTGTGCTGGAAGATGCCTTTGTTAGTTTTAGCACAAGAAGCATTTTATAGAAAAGAAACAGATGGTAAAAAGAAATGGTTAATATATCAAGATGTGTTATAGGAACATGGCAAACGCAAAATGAAATCAAGAGAACAGTTAGTTGCAGAGGGATTTAGCTTTCACTGGTTCTCATATATACAATTAAAAGAAAGGTTTAATCTAAATAAAAAGATAACAGGAATTGAATTATACAAAACAGAATTCAAGACTGTATTATGTACAAACAACGAACATGTGATTGCTAAAATATATAAGCTTTTATTGAAATTTGAAACAGAAGAAGAAGAAGTTAAAGAGTGCATGATCAAATGGGCCAAGAATTTTGGTCATAATATACAGATGCACCAATGAGAGAAGATGTGGCTAAAAGGACTGAAATTTACACTATGCTATAACTTAAGAGAGAATTATTACAAAATGATGTACCGCTGGTATATATGGTATATATGTTCTGTATTTTTCTTTTCCTTTTCTTTGAATCTGTATGTTTGCTTTTATTAACATATAAAATCTTTTAATAAAAGATTTAATAAAAATTATAATAAAAATTATTTTATAACTTAATAAAAGTTATAAAAGAAAGAAGAATCAAAGACTATTTAATATAATCTCCATTTTTAGTTATGCCAACAAAATAATTCCTAATAGATTACTTTCATTTATAGTCATGCCCTCCTGGAGAAAAATTCTAAATATAGATGTTTTGTTTATTTTTCCTTAAGGAAAGATGCTCCCAAACTTCAAAATGTGTAGATTTCTAGGATGTTCTTGCTTCTGTGGGTTTTTTCTTTTCTTTTCTTTTTTTGTCACATTTATATTCAGGGTTTGTTGTTTTGTTTTACTCTTTGTATTAAAAAAAATCTGCAACAAAGCATTATTCCTGCAATTGGCTAAGGTTAGTCTCATGATAAAGGGAGAAGGCATCTGAAAACTAAAGATTACCAATCAGGATCCATTCACAGCTGTTTAAAACTGGTTTAACCTGATTCTCATAAGAACCTAAGCAGTGCCCTACTGGATTGGACCCCTGGCCCATCTAGTCTAGCAATCTGTTCTCACAGTGGCTGACAAACTGCATAAGGAAGCCTACCAATTTCCCTGCAGATGGCCTTCAGTGGCAGTCACATTGCCATCAATAGCCATTGATCCCCATGACTTCTATGAATTGGTCCAACTCCGTTTTAAAGCCAGCCAAGCTGGTAGCCAGCACCACATCTCATGGTAGAAAATTCCAAAGTTTGATTGTATAAAAAGAAAATTCCTTTTGTCTGTCCTAGAGATGTAAAATTTCTGGAAATTTTGAAGCCATGAGAAAAAACCGTTTTTTCCCGTTTTTTTCTGGAAAAAATAGAAATTTTGGAAAAATTGAAAAAAAAGTTCAGTGTGGAGTAGTTTTACAAACTGCGTGAAATGCAGTGTATATAAAAGTATTATGCTTGCAATAAAACAGGTACCCCTCTTTCCTTCAAAAGCAACAAAAAAAGCAAGAAACCATCAACATAAAAAATAATCAGATTTGCCCCTTAGCACCAACAGCAAATAAAGTTAAGGTCCACCTCAATATTTAAGCTCCATAGAAGGTCTACCCTTTGAGTGGTGCTTTAAAAAAAAAGAAACAGAAGACACAACATATACATGCAGTTTATTCTATCTCATTTTCTGAACTACTATCATTTTCCGTTTCTTCTTCCTCTTCCTCTTTGTCATTTTCTCATGGACTTCTAAAAACTTTAGGTTTGCACGGATTGAAACAAGCTTTTCTACCCTTTCACAGGTCAGTTTGTTTCTTGATTTGGCATGAATATTACCAAACATAGACCAGATTCTTTCACATGCAGCAGAAGATGCAGGAATCTGCAGTAAGCGAGATGCAAGAGGTGTCAGAGGTTGTGTGGTGCAGAGACCTTGCCACCATGTTGCAGGAGGGATATGTTTTGCAGAATCGCAGAATGCATTCCTGGCCCAAATCCCTGAAGATGTTCTATATTCTGCAACATTTGAAAGTACTTTTCCAACATCAAGTCCTAAGTGCGCAGTTTGTTTCATAATCCAGTCAAATGCAGCAGCTGTATTCTCATCACTCACACCACTGCCTTTGAATCTTGGATCCAGTAGATTTGCAGCAGCATGTATTGGATGGCAACAAAATTCTTCCCGTTTCTTAATAAAATCTTTCACTTTACTGTTTTCAGCAGTTGTAAGTGGAGATGCACTTAGGTTTTCAAAACCAGATGTTTTTATCATAGCCATGTGGTTAGGAATTTCTGACAAAAGTACAGTGTCTGATTCAGATGAACGAATTGCTGAAAAAATTGGTGTTAAAATCTGTAGGGAGTTCTGCAGCTGAACCCAAAACACGTCCTCATCAAGCACAGTGTTCCTTATATTTCTGGGAATTTTAAGATCCTCAGTTATTACTGTTGGTTGAAGAGCTTCTTTGTTTTTTAGTAAACTTTCAAAGGAGATCGCCACTCCACCCCAACGTGTTTTGCTACAGAGCTTCAGTGTCACTATTTTATTCTGTGCATTTTTTCCTTCTTGCTTCTTCTTGAAGACTGCAGTGACAACATGAGTAGCTTTTACATATTTGATAACTTCTTTAGCTCTTCTGTAAATCCTCTGAAGGGTGTCCAGTTTCATGAAGTCACTAAGAAGTAAGTTTAGTCCATGAGATGCACATCTTATTGCAGTAATATGTAGATACTTGTCCATTATGATTTCCCATGCAGCTTTCATATTACTTGCATTGTCAATCAGCAAAGCAAATACTTTACCACTCTCAATTTTTTCTAAAACTGCACATATTTCACTGCTGATATACTCTGCAGTATGTCTTTTCTCTCCAGTTTCAATGCTTCTATAAAAGACTGGTTGAGGTGTTGTTATCACAAAGTTGATGATTCCTTCTCCCCGAACATTTGTCCATCCACCTGTAAGTACTGCAAGACATAGTGCTTCACTGATTTTTTCTTGTACAGATTCCATCACACACTCATATTCTGACTCCAAAAGAGGCTTGCTCAAGGAATGTCTGCTTGGCAAATGATATGATGGTTGTTATAATTTAAAAGCTTCCTGCCAATATGCTTTTTCAGTTATTGACAATGCTGATCCAGAAGCATATATTGCTCTTGCAAGGGCATGATCAATTTTCTCCTGATTTTCAGGTGTCATTTTATCTATAAATGAAGGTATGGTGCATTTTTGTGAGGCAGTGGTTTGCAACACTTCTTTACTTGAAGATGCTGCTGGTGAAGAAACACTTTGTAATGATCCAGAAGCAGCAGAAATAGTGTTTCTGGAATTAGAACTCTGGAAGGAAAAGCTATCTGCACTTTCATTCTGGTCCTCATCATTTAATTCCTAAAGTACAGTGGTACCTCAGGTTACGAATGCCTCTGTTAACGAACTTTTCGGGTTACGACCAGCTCCGGCCGTAAAAATTTACCTCGGTTTGCGAACTCCGCCTCAGGGTATGAACAGGATACGCAGCCATTTTCCCTCCCGTGACACGGTCTGCGGCCATTCCGCCCCTGACACGTGGTCCGCGGCCATTTTCCACCCCTGACACATGGTCCACGGCCATTTTTCCGCCCCTGACATGGTCCACGGCCATTTTTCCGCCCCTGACACATGGTCCGCGGCCATTTTTCTGCTCCTGACATGTGGTCCGTGGCCATTTTCCGCCCCTGACACATGGTCGTAGGGAGGGGGACTCTCCCTCCAAGCAATAGCCGCCTCCGTGTCCTCCACGCCAGAATGGATTAACGGTAATTACATTGAACCTTATGGGGAAATTTCCTTCGGGTTGCGACCAATTCGGGGTGCGACCAGAGTCACGGAACGAATTAAGTTTGTAAACTGAGGTTCCACTGTATTTTTTAGTGTCTTTAGGGGACCTCTGGCATGCAAGAATGTGTTCTGTCATCCTTGTAGCATTTGGAAAAGAATATTTCTTCTCACAATATTTGCAAATTGCAGCTTTGCTCTCAGCAGAAATTGCACTGTGGAAATGTTTCCAAACTCTAGATGTTGGTCTCACCATTTTACTGAGAGGAGGAAAAGAAAAACCAATTTACTGACCAGACTATAGGTAAACATTATGCTGTGATGGTGGAGAACATTAATAGGAATCATTTAAGGGTTACAAAAGAGAAACTAATTTGTCAGACAAATTTACCCTCTTACCTGTCAGTTAAGGCCTGAGAGGAGGACAGAAACTATCATCTCCTATATACCAACAACTACTCAACTGTAGGAGGTCGGAGGTACACAAGTAAACTAAACTGGAGGCTTTTCCCTGCAGTGCTCCCTAGTGGCACAAATGCATATTTCTCCTGTTTGAGAACTGCATTGAGAAGTTCTTGTTACTTGAATTCTATTCCAGGATTTGCTTGTCTTCAGCTGAGAGAACTTGCAATAATTTAAGACTTTACAAAAAGTCTCAGAAATCTTTAATTAAGGTCTTCATGTTATATAGTTTGAATACCATGTCATAGATATATTATTTATCATTGGAAAAGAACATATTCTGCACACTTTTTTTTTCAATTTTTCCAGAAAAAAACGGCTTTGGAAAAAAACGGAAAAAAAACTGTTTTCCCCCCAATTTTTCTGGCTTTTTTCCAGGCCTTCCCATCTCTAGTCTGTCCTGATTTTTCTAAGATTCAGTTTCGTTGGATGACCTATGATCCTAGTATTTTGGGAAGGAGAAAATTGCTTCTCCTTGTTTACTTATCCATACCATGCATAATTTTCTACATTTCAATCATGTCCTCTCTCATTTAGACTCCCTTCTAGACTAAAAAACCCCAAATGTCCAAACCTTTTGTTATATGCTCCCCTGGGCACTTTCCTTCGTGCCAGGGCGGAAACTTCCCAGAGACAAACCTTCTGGACGCAAGGTGAGGTTTTTTAACGTTTATTACAATAAACAGGGAGAATCTGCACAATCAGATTTGATCTCCGAGGAGCCAGGTCCCGCCCCCTCCCTTTTATACCCGGCTAGCGTGCCCGCCATCCCTTCCTCGTTTCCCCATTGGCTGAGGTACTCAGAGGTTACATTCTTCGCGACCGCCTCCGTGACGTTTCCTAGCTCCTCCCATTACATTCATCGCATGTTCATTATAATTAGCTCATTACTTAAATGGGGTGTGTCAGTTACTATTCATTAGGTGATTACTCATGCGTATTCTGGTCTTCAAGGTCATGAGTTCATCCATTTGCGGTTACCTCAGAAAATAAAAAAAACCCACTCCAGGCTTGTTCTTGCCTCCAGTTACTTTGGATACATCACCTCACTTATCTCACCTTTCCTCATAGGGAAGCTGTTCCAGCCCTTTGATCATAATTGTCCTCCTTTGAACCTTCTCTAGCTCTACTATATCCTTTTGGAAGTGTGGCAACCAGAACTACCCAATATTCCAGATATAGTTATAAGGGCATTGTAATATTGGCATCTCCATTCTTTACCATTCAATACTGTTTCTTCTCTCCAACAAGACTCTCATAGGACTTTTTCCGTATTAAGGCTTTCTAACTTAATTCTCCAAATATTTCCCCTTTTCTTCCTTTATTAAAAATCCTCGTTTTATTCGGCCTAAAAACTTCACACTGCCAGCATTGTCATTTCAGAGTCCCATTACTACAGGTAGTCCTTGGGTTATAATGGCAGTTGGGATGGGGATTGCTGTTCCTAAGCACTGTGGTTGTAAAGCGTGATGTCATATGAAGGCATTGCTTAGCAATGGCAATCCCAGCAGGACAGTTGCTGTTGTAACCTCAGAACTGTGTAGGTCGTTAAGTGGGAAGAGGCAGGAGTCCAAGGCAAGGTGTATGGGAGGTGCAGTGGGAGGATGCTGTGGAGAGGTGCTACGCAGCATGGGCAGGTCAGCAGGGGCTGTGGGAGGGCTGGTGGGCACCATGGGAAGGCTGGCAGGTGCTGTGGGCAAGCCAGCAAGAGCCTTGGGCAGGTGCTGGGGAGGGTGGGCTGGCAAGGGCCATGGGCAGGCACTGGGGAGAGTGGGCAGGCTGGCAAGCAGCATGGACAGGCTGGCGGGGGCATGGGTGGGGTGCTTGGGAGAAAAAGTGGGCGCAGGAGGGCTTCTTTAGAGAAAAAGCGGACAGGGTGCTTGGGAGAAAAGTGGCAAGTGTGGGTTAACTAGGAAAAGGCAGGAGTACCAGGCAAGGAGTCGGGGGGGGGGGTGATGGTGCCCTGGGCAAACGCTACAGAGTGTGGGCAGGTTAGCAGGGCTGTGGGAGGTCTGACAGGGGCCACGGGAAGGTTGGTGGAAGCTGTGGGCAGGCCAGTGAGGGCCTTGAGCAGGTGCTGGGGAGTGTGGATGTGCTTGTGAGGCCCTTGGGCAGGTCAGCAAGGTGCAGGTGGGTGGTGGGAGTGCAGGCGGGCCAGCAAGGGTCTCGGGTAGGTGCTGGGGAGGGTGGGCTGGCAAGGGGTATGGACAGGCTGGCAGGGTGCAAGGCGGGCTGGCAGGTGCTGGGGGCATGCATGCTATGGAGGGGGGTGGCTGTGACCTTCCCTGCCAGATTCCCCATTGACTTTGCTTGTGGGAAGCCAGCAGGGAAGGTCACAAATGGCAATCATGTGATGAGGCTCACTGAGATGAAGTAATTGCGAGCCAAGTGCCCAGATCTCAATCACATGACTGCGGGGATGCTGCACAGCTGAAACTTCGAGGACTGGTCATAAGTACCACTTGTTCAGCACTCTTGTAACTTTGGTGACTGAACAAGTGGTCATAACTTGGGGACTACCTGTATAGCCCTCTAATATTGTTGATTCTCAGATGTAAACTTATTTCTTCTTAGCTCTATTTAAGGTCTAATCGGTTTAAAACTCTTTATAGAAAAAGTGATGTCACAGAAGCATCCTGATGACCTTTATGTGATACTGAATAACAATGAAATTGACACCTGTGGAATATGGGCAACGTGGCAGCATCTTACATGGGTGAGAGAGAGATGAAGGGATCATGAGGCCTCATTTCTCCAAAACCCATATTTTGTGCTTAATTCTGGCACTGCTGGCTATTTTGGCATTAGTCCACAACTTTTATCAATTTGAGGTAAGTTACTTCACTCTTCCAAGAACTGGCCTAATAGGTTGAGTGTTATTTTTTTCTGATCATCCATGTCTTCCCATGATAAGTAACACAAATAGCTTTCAGTGACTGTGAATGTATTACTTAACACTACTTTTTGTTAAATACTATGTCTTGAGGAAGAATACATAGACACAAAATATTTAACTGTAATTTATTTTTTTCTCTCTTTTGGTGATTGCAAGATCATTGAATGTTGTGATTAGTTTCTCAATAGTTTAGAATGCTGTGCTGTTTGCCCAGCAGGCTCCCAGCCCCAAGCCATTTAGGAGGCAATCAAAAGCCAGAGGTATGAAACTAATTAAAAGTCTTGTCAGTTACAGACAGCAGCTGCCACCCAGCTAATTAAGATCACAGAGCTGAGCTGTTAACTTCAGGTTAGCACTTTTTAGGAACCCACTGTGCTGGGGAGAGAAGCAGCTCAGGAAGAAAGAGCTTGTTTAGGCCATCTCTCCACTCTGCGATGGGGGGGGGGGGAAGGGAAAAAAAAACCTGGCTCAGACACAGGACAATGTGTACTAACTGACTGTAATGACAAACACATGACCGAGAGAGAGAGAGAGACACTACAAAGGTCATAAATGCGGGCATTAGTCACAAAGTGACTTTTTCATCACCATTGCAACTTCGAATGGTAGCTGCCTGAGGCAATCACTAAGTGAGGTCTACCTGTAATAAAAGAAAACCTTCCCTATTAGGGAAAGATGGAACTGTTATAGGCCCCTTAGCAAAACAAAAATACCCAATAACCAGCAGCACTGCCCTGATGACAGTATTAACAGCAGCAGTACAATTTAGCAGCAGATTAAACCAGTCCACAACATCAGCCTTTCCAACCAACAGAGTTGGAAATCTTGATTGTAATAAGATTTGAGTTTTTACTATGAGTTTATATCGGATTTGATCAAAACCTTTTATTTCCTAAGGATACATAGATGGAGCTAAACCAGTTTGATTCTGATTTGAGCCTGTGTTAAGGTACATTGTTAGACTTTAATCTGACAAATCTGTGTTACTTTCCAGTGCCAGCAGAATTGGCTGTCAGGAAAATAGTCAGTAGGCTGTAAATCTGCACAGGCTCATGCTTTATGTCAGCTTCCTGGAGTAAAACAAACTTTGAAACAGCCCTTTTGCAGTATCTTAAAGGATAGACTATCTGCAGGTCAAGCAAGCAAGTAGGGATCAGGACCAATAAGCTGTCAGTGAGGCAATGAATCTGAAAGAAAAGCAACAGATAAGGTCAGAAGAAATCCAAAGTCTAAAACATGGCAACACAGAATACTCACAAGCAGGATACAGACTTGTTAGACAGTAGCTGCAGAGATTGCTTTCCTCTTAGCACTCACTGTCTGATGGCTAGCTTCTTCAATCTGCAAAGTTCAGGTCTCTGGTCCTTGATCTTCATTAAGATGAAGATCAAAATCTTTGTTAAGATCAAGGCCTAGGGCTAAGTGGGTGTGGTCAAGGGGTCCTGTGAACTTGTTGGGTCTGTCAAAATTGGAGTGAAGTCACTGGTTCCAGTATTGCCAGAATCTCCAGCAATAACACTGCTATCATTTGATGCTTCTGGCTCTACTTCCCCCCATTCTTCTTATCTGAAGATGTGTCCCCTAGTAGATCACCCATAATCAGTTTTGTTGACTGCATTTTTCTATTTAACTTAGTCTAATGTCTAATATATTTTATGGAAGAGAGCAGCAGCTTACTACATTATACTTCCACTGCAACGCCAATACTTAGCTTCATTACACTCAAGAAGAGCCATCAGAATCTCCTGCAAACATGCCCCTTTGCATGAAATTCTTCTAACTTATCTACAATTTGGCATGCATTCTCTCTACCATAAGAATCAATTATCACTGCATTGGGTCCCGAAAGTGTGGGTGGCTGGGTATTCAGAATTTAAAGAAACATAGCACAAAAAAACCCACCATGCGCCATTTTTGTCAAATTTGGTATGCATTTACTGCTAAAGATCTGCTTTCCTTCTATGTCATCCAATTTTGGTGAAGAACAAAACAAAAAGTTATAGCCTTCTGTAATGGAATCCATACAGAGTTGGCTAAGAGTGGTGAGTTGGCCCTTGAAGGATCTCTTAAGTCTTTCCCATGCAATTCATATTGCACCTTCCCACACTTCTGCGGACAGCCTATTCAGTAAATATCACCATCAACCACTCATGCCTAGGTGCTGAATTACTAGGGAATAAATGAAGTGGTGACCTCCTTCACCTGCTTTCCTTCCCTTATATAGACTAAGTGAGCAGGAAATCCTTGTACTAAGGTTAAGCTTATTTCAGAATAAAAGTGCTGATTCAGCAAGAATTCAAGTCTTTATTATAGATAATGAGGTTAAGGAACTAAAGAGAAGCTGAAACCCAAAAGAAGAAAAATCAGCCAGTGCCACAGGTAGAGGAAAATAACAATAATTCTGCAAGGTTATTTCAGTGACTCCTCCCCAATCAGATATACACATACTGTACACAGATACAGAACAAAGAACAACAATAATAAAGTATTTTTAAGCAGCTCTGAAAAGGGAAGATACCAGCTTTCTCTTAATTAGTAAAATAAGAATATTAGGATGGTGTTATAAAAATATGAGTGGTATAATGATATGTTAAATAACATGGATAAAATATTTACGTAACTAATAGCCTATAATCCCACTTATACATACAATTCTTTTATATCTAATGGAATAAATTAAAACAATTTGGGTATTTTTTAATATTGCATGGTATTTCTTGCTGACTATTTTGATTTTATGCTGCTGAAAAGTGCTAATAAAAATAAAGCAAGTATAGTAGATATGATTCTGTTGCTACAAGTCTGTTTGAAAGACTTTCTTTCTTTTGTAGAATTTCAATACCACAGGTTTAAAATGGTTGGTAGAAGAGAATGAATCACAACCCTCATTGCATACAACTAAAACGCGCAGAAAGCTGTACTGTGGTTATGAGCATCAGGTTTTGTCCAAGATTGAACGTGAAGAAGAAGAATCCTTATTTGCTGCTCTACAGTGGCCCAAACCTCCTGAGAACAAAGTCCCCTTTGTGAGGAGTACTGACCCTTTCCATAGCAACTTTATGATATTAAATAATCATGCAAATTTCAAAGTTGGTGATCAGCTGGAGGTGCTTGTCCACATGAAGGATTATGATGGAAACCCAAAGCAATATGGTGGAGATTACCTTCAGTCAAGAATTCATTCTGCTTATCTGAAAGCAGGAGCCATTGGAAGAACTGTAGATTATCAGAATGGATCTTATAGAATATTTTTCACTTTACTTTGGCCAGGGGAGGTCACAGTATCTGTGTCCTTGGTTCATCCTAGTGAAGGAATCCAACTCCTTCAACGTTTACGAGAAGAAAAACCAGACAGGGCCTATTTTAAAAGCTTATTCAAATCAGGAAGGATTTCAGAAGTTACAATATGCAATGTGTGTTTGCCTGGAGACATGCCAATCTGTAACTTTACAGACAGCTATACTGGAGAACCATGGTTTTGTTACAAGCCAAGAAAACTCTCCTGTGCTACTAGGATTAACCATTTTAAAGGGGGATATAAAAAGGGCCTTTTAACTTCAGAAGAGAGTAACTTTTTCCAAAGGTATATGCTTTCTTAGATTGTATGTTTAATGTTTGTTCTATATGGATTAATTTCCCTTTGGCTCTTTTCTTTTTAAATTGTGTGATTGGTGAAAGACACTTCATGAATGCCTTTTATTAGGCTGAAGTTGACCTTGGAAACAAATGCCAAACAAACAACAAAATCTATATAATTCTGCAATCTTTCTAATTTGCTAAGAGCAAAACAGTCTAAGAGAGAGCAGTTTAGTGCCAAATTTATGGCTCATATTTTTCAAGAACTCCCTTTTCTTAGGGCTCTGTTGCTGTCGCTATATAGACTAGTTTTAGTTGTAGCAATAAAACTTGACTCTCCAGATACAGCCCTATATTCAGGAACTTCTTTACAGTAGAAACTTCACAGACATGACACAGTTAGATAAATTACTTTATTGTAGACGAGAAAGAAGTTATATATATCCAGAAGATGATTACTGCAGAACACAGAAATTAAGCTGTATATATCTGCGCTTTAAGGCTTAAATTTTAAACCTTTTCCTTCTGCTTTTTGATTCAGAAGACTTGGGCCATTATTTCCTCAGCCCTGACGGTCGGAAACATCTGCTTGGTTTTACTGATTCTGTTGGGCCTGAGCACCTCTGGTTTTCACTTTGCAGGTGCAGTCCCTACTTTGTGTTAGTAGGAAAGTATTGGATTTTTTTCCCCAAATGTATTAAAATAAATTATGTTTAAAAACCCAAATATTATTGCATTTGAAACTTTCTCTAACCACTTGTTTCTAAGTTTAAACAAATCCCCCCAAGATGCTTTTTACACACACATTTTCCTGCAGACATTCCTTTTTAATATTTTTTATTATTTATTTATTTATATATCAAATTTGTCACCGCCCATCTTGTTGAAACGATGATATAAATTTCACCAGTGTACATGGTTTTAAAAAATAGATAAACATTTTTGTTCCTTTCAGAAACATGTATTTTTAAATATATCTTTCATGGTTTTTTGCACTTTTTTATTGTAAAAAGAAGAAGCACTCAATAGCTGATGTTGTTGGTAAGTCTCATGCTAGTAATATGTAGTAATACATCATACTGGTAATAAATACATTTAGCAATGAAGAATAAAATGGAATATTATTAAGATAGCTAAGTCCTCTTTTAACTCAATCTGCTTTGAGGTGATTTATTTTGGGTTTTTTTAATATATATAAGGATTCCAATTTTTATTTAATAAACAAGTGACAACACTAGAAAACACATTGATAACCAGTGCCTTAGTAGTGAATGTGGGTTCTAAAAAATGTTCATTCAGATACAGTAAATAGCTCGGTTAAGATTCTAAACCATAAGTTTTATTCCTTCCAGAAATGTTGAAATGTTTGTGTTTACTGCTGTAATTCCTTACTGGAACTTCTACATAATATTATCAAATATAATCCACAGTTTTGAAATCAATACTTATAAAAGCCATAATTAACACTAACTAGTAGCCCCTTGCAAGTTTATTGCTTTGAGTTAAACATTCCTCAAGAAAAACTTAGGAGAACTTAACACTAATCACATAACCCACTCATTTAATTTAGGATGTTAACACTCGAAGCAAAATGATGAGACTCCCCAGTAGATATTTTTAAATGGTAAGTTAACAAAGAATTATCCCCTCTCCATGACTTGGACTTGCAAATTCACTTGTTTTGAGATGACTTGTGCTTTTCATGGGATTTGCCAATTATGATTAGTGAAGGCATTTAATATAACTCAATTTGCCTTTGCATCAGAAGGAAATACCCGTTGCTGTCATTCAGGAAGGAATCTCTGTAGTCCTATTCATATTGAGATATCTACCCAGATTCAGAAGAGGGCTTAACCATGTTAAGTGATAGAATAGTGTTCAGCTTAATGTGCAATCTGTTTCTAAATATTTAGCAGTAGACAAATGTGACTTTTTGTATTCAGTTTTTTTTTTAATTTTTAATTTTTCCCTTAATTTAGTGGTGTGAATATTAAAATGCCAATACCTTCCAGTGGGCCTGATACTGTGATCGTAAGACCTTTGGGGCATGCAGGTAAAGTAAATAATATTTGACAGTTTTGCTTTATACTGTTTCAACTTGTCCTTATGAGCTGCAAATATCTGCTAACAATGTTTCAGTAGTGTATGAGAAACTGCTGAACAGCTGTTGTTAGAATTCTATTATTGTATAATAACACAAATTATTTAAAATATTAAGTAAGCATTATGGACTTAAGGATGAAAAGTTATTCATGTTTTCTATCTTGGTTATTCTTTCTAGGGCTGAGCAACAATCCTGTTTAAAAGGACAAAATGTGATTCAGAGCATGTATATGGCATCTCTCTGACAATTTAAACAAAACACTTCTTTTCCTTATTTTGTTTCAAGCTATAATTTTAATGCATGGCTTTTTGTTTTTAATTATTAATTTAAAATTTTCTCTCTCAGAAATGGACAGTCTAGAAAGATCTCACAGTCCTGATGTATTTCCTTCTGGTTATTATTATCAAGATGAATGGCAACAAAGGACACAGTTGATTCGGCATTTTAATAAGTCATCAGATATTACTGAATGTTTACAGGGAAAACTTATTCACTTGTTCGGAGACTCTACAATCAGACAGTGGTTTGAATATTTGACAGCATTTGTTCCAGGTATGTTCAAATTGACTCTGTCTTAAAAGAAATTCTGCCACAAATAATTTGGATATAAGATTTTTGGATACAACATTTTTCCAACATTTATCACTTTGTTACTGATGTTGTTTGGTTGATATACATGTCTTTTTGAAATTTGAGAGAAAAGTTGAAAAAAAATCCCAAATTTGATTTTTTCCAATATCTATTTCACTTATAAGAATATCCTACTATTAGGCTATTGGGGACTACCAAGAGAAGTCAGGCACAGCAGGCAAATCTGAGTCAAAGGGTTTTAGACCAAATGTGGCCTTTTGTCTAATTTCAGAAGCCCTTGGCAAGCAAGCAGACTCTTGGCAAGAGAGCCCTGCCCCTTTTGGGCAGTTTATTTAATTAATTAATTTTAATTTCTGTAACCACTCATCCCAACCAAGTGACTCTGGGCGACAAGCAATTATAAGTTTGCTGTATGTGGGGTGCTGTGTAGGGAGGAAAGAGAGAAATTGTGGTATCTGTGTGGGCCCATCAACTTTTGACACCAGTCCCAACTGCCATTTGGCATGCAGCCCTAAAAGGCTCCCCCATGAGAAGAAAAGCTATCCCACTTCTGTCCTCCAGTAAACAGAGCAGCTGTTCCACTGGACAAGACTGAAGTAATCTTCAGTGAAGTTGGTAGCAGATATGACAGGCAGATTTATAGGTGCTTTGCAAAGAGTCTATCCAATCCCAGCTGCAAAAATCTCAGTGGTCATTAAATGGCTGCAGGAAACAGGATTTTAGATCTTCCAAGTAAATCCTGCTGATCAAATTCTCAAAACCAGAGCAGAACTGACAGCAAAGAGTAGACTGCTGCAGTACTATACAGCAAAAACAAAGACAAAAAAAGTGCATTTGGGGCAAAGAGGGGCTCGGGGAATCCCTTTAATTTGTGAAGGGGAACAAAGAGAGGGCCCATTCAGGTGATTAAGGCATTAAGGGTGTTTTTTTTTCTCTCCAAAGAAGGGGTTTCTATGAGGTTACATACTTTTTCACTCCTTGAAATAGTTAGTTGAGTGTACAAGAATAAACTCTGCATTTATTTGTCTCATGGGTGATTTTTCAGAAGGCATAATGTTAAACCTAAATTAATTTTGTTTTACGAACAATTCTAGGTAGCAAGAGTGTATTGCATACAGTGATATAGTAATTCTTTTATTTTTGCAGATCTTGTGGAATTAAACCTTGGACGTCCTAAAAAAGTTGGTCCTCTCATGGCTGTGGACTCAAAGCATAACATCTTACTAAATTTCCATTGCCATGGCCCTCCCATTCGCTTTTTTACAGTTTTTAGCAGTGAATTGCATTATATTGCCAATGAACTGAATCGTATTGTTGGTGGGAAGAACACCGTGATAGCCATAACTATTTGGTCTCACCTTAGCACTTTTCCTATAGAAGTGTACATCAGGAGATTGAGAAATATTCGCAGGGCAGTTGTTCGGCTATTGGATCGGAGCCCAAAAACTCATATAGTAATCAAAACTGCCAATGTTCAAGAGCTTGGCCCAGAAGTTAGCCTTTTCAACAGTGACTGGTATTCCTATCAGCTTGACACAATAATGAGGAAGATGTTCTCAGGAATTGGGGTGTACTTTGTGGATGCTTGGGAGATGTCATTGGCTCACCATTTGCCACATAAATTACATCCAGAAGATATTATTGTCAAAAATCAGTTAGATGCTTTCTTGTCTTTTGTATGCCCACTGGAAACACATTACAGTTTCTTAACTGGAATACATAATCAAATGTGGTCTCTGTTTGTATAATTCAGTGTTCTGCACTACTTGATGAATCATTGCTGATTTGAGGTGCTCATAATTTGCATCAAATCTAACCAGCTTGCACAAAAGCATGCACATTTGTATTTAACAAATATAATAAATAAATAAAATAAATACATTTACTGGAGGCAGGGAGATTTTTGTATGTGTGCTACGTTTCCATACACACAACTCTACTTTTTTACAATGCATGTATTAGTGAATTCAGGTTCTACTCACTTCTCTCATTTGTGCAAAGTATTTTTTTACTAGGGCTAAGCACACTTCAGATATTTGGAAAAAGTGCTTTGGAACTTGTGTGAGCACAGAGCCTCTTCGCTGTTCATTAAAAGAGCCATGTCTGAAAAAAGGATACAGCAGTGTTAATGAATCACCTCCAAAATAAAAGGGGATATTTTTCTGTTTTTCTAATTGGCCTCAGCTTCTTGTGTGGTCACTGAAGAGCCAGAGCTAGAACATGAACATAAAATAATGGGCATTCTTCTAAAGTTACCGTATTTTTCCAACTATAAGACGATACTTTTTTCTAAAATCCTTACACTAAAAATTGAAGGGCGTCTTATGCAAGGAAGTAAGCCGAGGAGAGAACCGTGCGGTTGCAAAACTGCCCATACTTTGTCTCTGCAAACAGGCTTCCTCCTATTGCTAGCCTCCAATCACGAGTGAAATAGCTTGACTCTGCAAACAGGCTTCCTCCAATCACGAGCCTCCAATCACGAGTGAAACTGCCCATACTTGCTCTGCAAACAGACTTCCTCCAATCACGAGCCTTATGTAACTGACGTCAGCTGATGCTGAACAAACCAATTGGAGGAAGTCTGTTTGCAGAGACAAGCTATTGGCAGTTTCACTTGTGATTGAATGTAATCAGTTATGCAAAAGAGCATGGAAATAGAGCTGCAGAGAGACGGTTTGGACTTCCTCCCACCGGTAAATGTTACCTAATTACTAAATAAAAATGTGTTCTGCACTATCTTTAAAATATTGATTTCTTAATTTTGGGTTGGAAAAGTGGGGGTCGTCTTGTACATGGGGGCGTCTTATTGATGGAAAAATATGGTATTTGGAAGAGTTTTGGTAAGGACAGATGCAATTAAGGCAGACATTAATGTGATCATAGTTTTTCTCTAGTATGCTTGAATCAGGCTTTCTACTCTCATAAATAGAGTGGTAGCAGCTTTGTAAATTACCCTTTCAAAAGGCTTAAACGGTAAGTATTTCTTAAGAAGAAAATCTGTGGATAGCTCTAATCCTTGGGACGTACCCAAAATGTTAGGGGCATTAACCAAGTTACATAAGAACATAAGCAGTGCCCTGCTTGATCAGAATCCAGGCCTACCTGAATAGCAGTCTGTTCTCACAGTGACCAACCAACTGCACAGGGAAGCCCACTAACCTTCCAGCAAATGGCCTTCAGAGGCAGTCACACTGTCATCAAGGCTAATAGCCATTGATCCCCATGACTTCCATTAATTCAGTGTTTCTCAAAATGCAGTCCAAGGATTCCTGGGCTCCCCCAAGACCCTCTCAGAGGTCCGCAAAATCAAAATTATTTGCCAACCTATGTTGAAAAATAATACAATACAGGTGGTCCTCATTTAGCAACCACAGTTCGGACCAGCAACTTGCTTGTTAAATGAAGCAGTCACAAAGTAAAACTCTGTGCTTTTGATCTTACAAAGGTCATAAATGTGAGGATTGGTCGCAAAGTTACTTTTTCATCACTGACGTAACTGCAAATGGTTGCTGTACGAGGCAGTTGCTAAACGAGGACTACCTGTATTAAAATCCCATCAAACGATTGTGAGAAGCAGTAGTGGCAGCAAATGCACCAATGTTAATTTTTAATACAGTAAATATCAATAAATATAAGCCATACAAATAAAAGCTCTTTTGGGGTTCTCCATAATTTTTAGAAGAAGGAGGGGGTCCTAAGAGAAAAAAGTTTAAGAAACACTGCATTAATTTGTCCAATACTTCTACCTTTAAAGTTACCTTTAATTCTTTGCATAAGCTGTTACATGTTTCTTCCTTGGAGGGGTGGGAATTAGTGGCCATCATTTCTGTGTAAGATTTCAGAACTAGGAGCCTTATCAGCCAAAAAGGAACAATCATATGTCACTCATGTTGTATTGCTTTTGATCCTATTTTCATGCCAAAAAAATTAAGGCTTTCACAAAGTCTAGGAATTAATACTGCCTAATTTTTGTTCTGTGCACAAAAGCATCTATATAAAAAGAAATGGCAAAGAATTAAATATTCCTTGACTTAAATACTCTGAAAAATTCCAGATATCTAATTCATGATTGTTTATTTTCAAGTCAGATTGGATACTAAAAAGACCCTCATAAATCAGACTGTAACTTTCATATTGCAGTGTTACAAGGTCTTAACTTCCTTGCCTGTCACATCCTACATGATGGCCTTTTACCATTACAGTAGTACCTCGGTTCAAGAACACTTCTGTTCATGACCAATTCGGGTCACGAACAGCTCTGTTCGCAAAATTTTGCCTCCGCAAACACCGGATCGAGTGACGAACAGGATCCGCGGCCATTTTCCCTCCCGTGACACGTGGTCGCAGCTTCCTGTAGGGAGGGGGACTCTCCCTCCAAGCAATAACCACCTCCCCACCCGCCTTCCTGTCCTCCACGCCAGAAGTCACGTCGAGCAAGGTTAGTGCTTTCTCTCTTTGTACTGTATTTTGTTTCATATTTTTGCAGTTTTAAAAAAAAAAACATATGGTTCAGAACGGATTAACCGTAATTACATTGAACCTTATGGGGAAATTTGATTCGGGCCGCGACCAAAAATCAGGTCATGACCAAATTCGTAGGGGTCAGAACGGATTAACCGTTTTTACATTGAACCTTATGGGGAAATTTGATTCGGGTTGCGACCAATCCGGGTCACGACCAGAGTCACGGAATGAATTAAGTTTGTGAACCGAGGTACCACTGTACCTTTACTGCCCTCAGTATCACCATCTAGTGGTTGATTTCTCTTGAGCTGTCACATGGAAATCAGTTTTAACTTTAGTATGGCACACAAGTTAGAAACAATTTCCTCAGCTCCTTCAAAAGGTAGATACTCCAGAGCATAATATCTTCATAGGAAGGAATTCACCTGACATGGGATTGTTCTTCTGTATTTCATATAGGATATCTTATCATTTTCATAAAAGAGGATATTGAGACTAAGATAAATAGCATTATGTATCTGAGAAGGGATATGTTCTCCTATCTTGTGAAAGCTATTCTTGTTGCTTGTCCTTCATCCTCTGTGGAAAAGGAATTTTTCATGGTAATTCATGGTAAAGTTCTGCTTTATCTGCAACACTGGTAGGTTGTGGTAAGGCACAGGTACTTCACTTCTCCTACATCAGGTAAGAACCAGACTTTTCCCTCTCTCTTTCCCCAGATAACTAGAACCAGGTTTGAGGATGATGTTCCTTCCTGTTTTAGTGGCCATGTGTGCCTGCCTGAAGAATACCCATGTTAAAAATAATGGAAGTAGCATTTTTAAATGGCATTGTAGGTTTCTTCATCAGTTGCTACTTTGCAAAATGGAGGTCTACACTCATTAAACTGCTATTTGAGTACTGAAGGTTTATAAGCTTTGTATTGCATGATAACAGTTTTAAAGACGCTTCTCTGTGGTGAGTATCTGCAATGTTTGATGGATCATGTGGAAACATTTAATATTTTACCACTATTAACTAAAAAATCTAAACCATGAGTTTCTAACCGTTGTGATTATTGCTATTCATATGCAGAAGTCTACTTAAATCTCCTGTGAACAATGGATTTTATGAGCTAACAGCTACTTAGCTATCTGATGACCTTATAGCAACCATTAATGGCACTGTTGTGTAAACATTCTATCAGTTAAAATGTATATTATTTTTAATTTCATTAGTTATTAAATAAATATTTATTTCATTTTTATTTTACCCTTCCCCATGCTTTCTTCTCTTATTGCCACAACGCTGCATGGAGATAGGATAGGAAACAAATGATAATTAGCCAAAGATCTTTTGTCATCTATAGAATTGAGCAGGCCTGTGCAATGACATATTCTGCACTGTCTGGCATTATATCCACAAAATTGTATTACTTTTAATAGCAAATGATATGTCCATTAATTGTTACTTCAAACCATACAAATAAACACAAATCTGTGTTCTCTCATCAAAACCCATCTATTTCAACATACACTGTAGATTTTTGCATGAACACCATTTCACATGGCTTCTGGATTCATGTGATAGAATACTGTAATTCTATTCCAATTTCAAAAAGTCCTTCATGGGGCTGACACATTAAAACTTGAAGATTCTTTGCACATATTTTTTTTAATATGACAAATATAAAAAAGGGAACTACTGAACAAGAAGGACTCTTTATAAACAGGAACTTAACTGGAATTTGCTACCAAATATGGGATGCACAAATTCCTAGAGAATAAGACTATCACAGATTACAAATCATGATGGTAAATTCCAGTATCGGGCATATGCTTTTGGTATCAGTTGCTGGAAAACCTGACTGAGTGAGCATTCTTCTATTGTTGTTGGCTTCTCATAATCATCTAGTTCACCTTGATTCTTACGTACATATATAAGCATAAGATATTAGTGAGATTGAGAAAACTCCAATTTTGTAGATAGTTAACAAAAAAAAAAAAATATGGAGGGAGTATAGTGGATGGCTAACCAGTGAGATGCTACCACTGGAAAAGGCAGCTTTTCTGGCCATGCGTTTGACCCTGCTTCCCTCACAGCCAGGTGCACAGAACAGCTTTTGGTGGTGGGTTACATAATACTGTCCTGCTGTCATCATCCATTTTCCTGAAGGAAGAAAATATTTTGGCCAGGCTTCTCTTCAACAACTTGTGAGAGAGATGGGCTTCCCACAGGCTGAGCAGCTTACCCATAAATTGGATGACATCCTCTTCCTCATCCTCAATCATCATCATCATCGTCGTGGTGGTGGTGGTGGTGGTGGTGGTGGAGGAGGCGGAGGAGGAGGAGGAGGAGGAGGAGGAGGAGGAGGAGGAGGAGGAGGTGGAGGAGAAAAAAGGAAACCCAACGTTGTAGTGTCACCTCCTGGCCCTAACTGGTTTGAGGCTTGGGGTCAGAGAACAGCAGTTCTATCTCCTTTTTAGGAGATGGAAATGAAAGCATCAATCTTATAATTTTTAAACCCAATTTTATTAAAAATAAGGAAAAGGAAATTTTTCACTTTGCATAGCCAAATGCCCAAACAATCACAATTGTATGGAGTACAGCATTTAGCATTGATAAAAATACAGTGTCTGAAATGTGGAGTCCTTGGGGTTCTCTGAGCTTGGTTGTTTTCTTGCAAACGTTTCATTACCCAGCTAGGTAACATATTCAGTGCTAGAATGGAATGGGGTTTGCTTTCTGTTTATATATTGTGGCATGCCCTGCCAGTGTTGGTAGGGGTGTGGGTTTTGTTTTGTTCTATTTTTTCCCTCTGGTAGTTCCTTGATTAAGGTATTGTTTACTGCTTGTATGTCTGGTGGTAATCTTAGTGTTAATCTCTGCTTATCTGGATGATGATTGCTGGTCTTTTGTTTTCCTTTCTATTGTCTCTTTTGAATAGTGTGTAGATGTTGTTTATCGCTATGTGCCTGTTGATGGCTGCCTTGTCTGAATATCAAGCTTCCAAGAATTCCCTCGCATTTTTGGATTTAGCTTGGTCTAAGATGCTGATGGTTTCCCAGTTGAAACTATGGTTAAGTCTGTCCATGTGTTGTGAGATTAAGGAGTTTTCATCATGTCTTCTGACTCCTAGTTGGTGTTCATGGATGCGCTCTGCAAGCCTTCTGCCTGTCCGTCCTACATAGTGGTTGTTACAGTCCTTACACAGTCCTCAGTATCTGAAACATCAGTTTCCCATAGAATAATGGGAGGGGACCAACTGGATGGGATCTGAAGTTCAAATAACTTACTGTAAATGTGATAAAACAAACAAGAATGGAGTTTGCACAAAAGCAATAAACTTCAGATACCACAATCAGAGGCAAATTCCTTGCTCATTTAACAGATAGTTTCCAAATATCAGAATCTAGCAAACCTGAAATCCAAGGAATTTGAACTCTTGAACTTTTACTTTATCTCCAAGAAGAGGAATTCTACCATCACTCCATCCCTCTTCTCCATCTAGCTGTTCTTACTAATCTTTGACTCATACCAATTGCAATCTTCATTTGAAGCTTTAAGAGCACTTCCTCTTATCTCATTTTGACTCCCTAGAAGAAAGCTTGTGACTGGCACCTTCTCTCACTTCCAGTGCAGAGAGTCTTAGCTCTACCCTTCCCATAGGCCTAAAACTTCTTTGAGATTCTCTAATTCCTTCCTGCCTAAAGCAGGCCTTATTCTGTACTCTGAAGATTTTCTTGGATATGAGTCACACCCTCTTTAACTTCTAGTCCCAAAGATCTCTTCATCTTCACTTCTGTCATGCTTCCTCCTGCTGAAGCATTGCTTAACTCTCTGATCTTGGAAGATGATGTGGCTATTTCCAGTTTCCCTCTTGCTTACATCTTTCCAGCAATTTCCTTTTCTCTCTTTTCCAGGTGTTCTCTATTTGTCCTCCCAATTATTATTATATATGGTTTTAAAAGCCAGTGATAGAGGTCTGTTGTTAAAACAGATTATATATTTATGTCAGAATGGACTATATAATTACATATAATCAAAATTCAGCTATAATGTAAATATCAAGTAAACATATTATTGTAAACTTCACTTTCTCTTTGATTTCCAAGATATACAGTAGGTCACTACTATCCCAAGCATTCATTTATTTTGAAATTTAATTCAGTTACTGAATGTGTTTTCCAGTAAAGGCACATCATAAACAGAAGAGCAAATGAAACCATTGCTTTCTCATTTTGTAATCAAGGGATTGGCCCTGCAAATTCTTGATCACTCTAATCTCATCTTGTGCAATACATGAGTACTTGAACAATTATAATTATTTCAAGTGGTATTTATCATAACATTTCATCATCCTTATGCTTTATTTTGTTCTTGCTTTACTTTTCTACAAAAGATTATTATCATGTCCCAATATACTTATATTTTAATGTCAACTATAACAACTTTTTTCAGTCACTGTCCAGTCAAGGTAAAACTTAAAAACTATGAACTCTATAGTCATAGCATTGATTGATTATGTGCCATCAAGTCCTTTTCAACTCCTAGTGACCACATAGATTTTCTCCAAGACGATCTATCCGTAACCTGATCTTTTAAGTCTTCCAATGGTGCACTCATTGCCCCTTTAACTGAATCCATCCACCTTGCTGCTGGTAATCCTCTTCTCTTTCCTTCCACCTTTCCCAGCATTAGAGCCTTTTCCAGAGAGCTGGATCTTTGAATAATGTAGTACAATAATTTGACTCTGGTCATTTGTGCCTCAAGTGAGAACTCCAGGTTGATTTGTTTGATGATCCATTGGTTTGTTTTCTTGGCTGTCCATGGTATTCTTAGGAATCTTGTCCAACCCCAAAGTTCAAAGGCATCAATACTCTTACTATCCTGCTTCTTTAAAGTCCAATTTTTGCTTCCATAGAGAAAACCTATGCTTGTCATTTGTGAAAAGAGTGATTTTAATTTTTTAAAAACAATGACACATAACTATAAATTACTATAAAACTAAAATCTATGAAAAGTTGCAAGATTCATTAAAATTAATATTAAAATGATACCAATATGGTGTAATAACAATAATAATCCACAGCAAGATAATATTCTATGCTATATGAAAAAAAAAACCTTTAAAAAAGTAAGCTGTAACAGTAAAAATTGTAGTATTAATGTACTCAGACTTAAGGACAAGAGTGTAAATATAAGCTATATAGGCTGATTAGTTTGACTAACAATTAGTTCTCAGTGAATTTTGCACACTACTGCACAAAACAATATTATGTCTTATGAAAGAATTACAGTCAGAGTAACACAGAGATCTAAAATTGGCTTTTGCAGTCTGACAACCCAATAAACAATGGAAAAATAAGAGTACTAACAAGTCTGTATAAAAGAAAGAAGTATGTGCTTAGTAGAGTCAACCTGTCCATTATTGCAAGGTTACAGTCATTCTAAAACAGGGATCTTTCTGTATTATTCATCTAACATAGCCTAAGAAAGGGTAATACAGTGAGGCAAATTAAAGACTTTTCTATGGTTAGGGACATCCAGCTGCGGGAGAAGTGTAGCAGATGTTACAATCTATCTTAGGCTATTACTCCACATTCAGTGGAGTTGTTGAAAATGATGTGCAAATGGTGCAGCTTCGACTGGATGGCCACCTCATGGATTATCAGCCTGGTTGATGACTTATCAATGACAGTCATCTGTATCTATTTGCAGTTTCATGGAAGCAATCCCCTTTAATATAAATAATGGAGGAAGCAACATACTCTACTGGACTCTGACTGTGTGAGTCTATTGCATGCCACTGCAATTATTCACTTTCCTTAGCACGCCAATACTCTCATGCAATAATTGAGGGCTTGGCTTGTATAGAAAAATAGCTTTTATTGTAGATACAAAGGTACCGTAATAATGAGGATTGGTATCAAGAGGATCTAAGTATCTAGACATATCTTTATGCGTGGCCCAAGGTCTCCTTCTCCTGCCCTTTCATTGCAATGGACTGCTTGCAGCCTAGTTCTGAGGCTGGGCTGTCAATGGAACCTGCACTCCGTTTATATAAGAATCTGTCTGGACCTTATCTCTTGCCATGCCAGCTACTACCCTCACGCTGATCCCTCTGCAGCCAGATGGGACACTGTTCTAGTTCTTGCAAGGCTATTTCTGCCTTCCTTGAGCAAAATGAATTATTGAACTGAGGTGTCATGGTAATGCCCGCAGAAATACAGATGTTTCCTGTGTGTGGAAGACCAATTTCGTTGCTCCCAACTTCTATAAAAGCCTGGTAACTTGTTTGGCTCTACTCAGGAGAGGGTCAACTCTTTGCGGCTGTGTGTACATGTGTGTCTGTCTCATAAAGTTTGAGGTCCTCTTCCAGAGGCATCCACAGAAGGGGTCAAAGGGGAGGCAAATAATGAAAGCACATTGTGCTGATGTGATGCAAGCTCTGTCCCTTTTATGTGTGGTGTGATATCACAGTCACACATGAAATGGAAGATGATTATGTCATTATAGGGCAGCTCTATAATTTAATTATATTGATGAAAGTGCTGGATTCTGTAGACACTACTAATCCCTGCTACAAGTCACTTTTACATCTGGAGGTCAAATAAGACATTCTCAGAGCTGCTCGTCAGCATGACAAGAAAATCCCCATGAATCGTCTAAAAATCAAATGCATCTTTGTTCTTCCTAGGTATGGCAGTGCACATCCTCAAAAGTATAGCACTTAGTTCTATTGTCTGCTTTCGTAGGACAACTTTTAGATTCAGCACTTTTGGGGGGGTCAAGAATCTTTAAAAACAGCCAAATTATATATTCTGTAGATTAAATAGAGAGGGAAGAAGATGACCACTGGATGGCAGCAAAGAAGTAAACATTACAGAAGGAATAATAGCATAAAGCATAATAGAAAATCAGTACTAAACTCTTTAAAAGAACTGATGGGGAGGGATGGGAATTGGACTTCTTTTAAGTATTAGATGTCTGATCAATCTCTCCTAACTTTATACAACCTTGCAGCAGTGCTTTGCAGAAAGGCCTCTTTCTTTTTCTGGGATTTCTGGGAATGATCGTATTGCAACATTGGAGTCATAGTCATAGCACTAAGTGTGAGTGGTGACTTAAACCAAAGCAAGCAACTGGTGGCCCTCAAAAATCTGTTGATTCTCAGGGGTTATTGTCATATCCTATAACCATAAACTTACCCTGGATACTGTTTTCTTTATGCCACACCCTCACGTTTCCTTCCTCTCATCCCCAGCTCGCAGCTGAGGAAGGTTAATGTCACATTTACTATTCCAATGTTAAAGTGGTGTTTATCCTCTTTCCTAACTTCTTGCCATAGGCATGATCTAGGTTCTTGACAATGTGGTTGATGATGCAGTTACAGGGTACAATCTGTTCAACTGATATTGGCCACTTTAGGCTACTGCAGACATAGATTCTCACCTCTGGCCTCTGGGCACTGCCTCCATGGCCATTTTGGCTTGGGCTGCAGGACACTTGGGCACTTGGATTCTGCAGAGGTATCTGTCTGTGTAATGCCTGACTGTCACCTTACACTCTGTATCATGCCTTACCTGGGTTCTTTATATACATGGATTTGGCATTCTTTTGAAAGAGCTCTAGACTTTTTTTCTTAAAAGCATGGGTTTCTCTCTCTTTTGAAAGAAATGAGACCTGTGTTCACAAAACAAAAGACCACTAGACTTGTGCTGCATAAAGTACATTTAGGAAGGAGAACCTGATATTGCCATCTGTTTTGTTGGTTTGGTCACCAACGGTCACAGGTTTTCCACCACTTCTGCCAATTGCAGGTTTCACATCCCCATAGTTTTTTATACCCTGGTGGAATGGAGGTGACACCATTTTGCTCCATGGGCTATTTCTAGATGCTTCAGCCATGGCCATTTGCCATTCCTCTGAAGTACTAGATGAGGACCAAGCTTGCAGGTTAGCAATCACTATCTCCTGCTTCACCCTGCACCCTCCCCCATGCCTGTGACAAAACCAGGCAACCTGACAGGTGGCTAGATCAGCATTCTAAGTACCTGCTTATTCTCCCCCATCTATATCCATCCACATATTCAGGAGAGCAATTGGCAGTTGTTTTTCCTGATGGGAAGTGATGCTCAGTGGAAGGTGAAAAGAAGTGAGGCAAAGTGTCCAACAGCTTTCTTTAAATTGTCCTACATTAAAACAATAGGAACAGGGCCACTTGCTTGTCTTATTACTGAAATAGAATAAGGTTTGGAAATGAGGGCAGTTCAAATTATGCTGGCATACTTTTCTAAATGAAAAGGACTGATGATAGCACTTTAATGCATTGTGTGGCTTTGCCCATACATAGTTAGGACTGCCATATGTGGACTGCAAAAGTCCAGGCAGCCACTAGAAGGCAACAGTGAGTTGTAGTTTTCTTTACCTCCTTGCTGCTATCTAGTAGTTGTCCAGATTTTTGAAGTTCAGATAAGTCATAGTGGCTCTGAAAGTTTGCCCTCAAATATATGAATAAAGAGATGATAACTTGAGATTTGATTCAAAACAGTTACGCCAGAAAAAGTTTGGCATGTCTGGATTAGGCAGAGCTTCTCAATCTTGCCCACTCAGTCACTCCCACCTATTTCTATTTTAATTTTCTTCGTCAGCATGAATCATTTTTTCCTTTCTCTTCTGCCCGTCCTTGCTGCACAGATAAGTTTTAGCTACAGAAACTTGCGCTACTTTTCTTTTTCCTAATTTCTGCAATTATTTCCTGGCTGAAACTTTCTGTCATAACTTGGAGACATTTTGATTTTTTTTTTCCCGGCATTAAAATGGTGAAAGAAATAAGTTCAAGTGGTTTTGAAGCACCAGTTGATTCAAGTATTATGATTTGTAAACGTATCAGTTAAGAGGCAAACACTGATAATGCTTATATGTGCAGACAGATTAACTGGGCTGGACCATTCTTGCCAGATTTTGCAGTTGATTATAAAGGTGCCTTTGTCTTCTGGATTAGATACTCTGTTGTATTTACCTGAGAAACAGAACATTGTTTCCTTGTTGTAAAACTGTAAATAGTCTAAAACAGCTTTCCTCAGTCTGGTGTTGAAGTACACCTCCCATCATCCCCATAGCTATGCTGACTGTGCATGATGAAAGGCATAATTACACAGATTGGGAATCTATTATCACTTTGACTGTAATTTATAACCACACTGGATCCCAGGAATCTGGTATTTTAATTTGACACTGTGCTGCTTTTCTGACTTAGACTGGTTATGATAGTCATGGTTGTTTTCATCTCTGTTCCTTCTCAGTTACAATATTCAAATAACCAGCGTTGTGTTTTAGAAGCATACATCTTCCTCCCATTCCTTCTACTGCAGGTTCTTCAACAGAGAGTTTTTAAAGGTTGCAATCATGTGGATATGTACTTGACAAGAACTGCCAAGCCTTAAACTGGATAAACCTGAATACATGCAGTTGCTTTGCAGTAATCACATCATTAGTCAATCTAGGCCAGTGGTTCATAACTTACCATCCTGGGATTGCATGCGGATCTCCAACATTTTGGGTACAGCCCCTAGAACTCTTCCAAATGGATTTTTCTTAATGTAATGGAAGAAAATTATGAACTGTTAGAGAGATAATCATATTAATTGTATTTACTTTAAAATATTTTTTTTGTTCAATTCCATTTTATGGGGTTTGCTATTTAAAGGTCAAGTGTAACCATTAGCCTAAGGTCAAAAGCATAGCTAATGTCTAATTCTGCCACAGATCTGTCTCCAAATAATGAAATAGTTTCTACTACTTGGAACAAGTAGCTTAAAGCAATGAAGATGATTGTAAATCTGCATCAAGTTACACCAATGATATAATTATATAATCTCTCTTGAGAGAACAGGAAAGCTTCACCCACTCAGCATTTCCTGGCTCCAGGGCAGGTTTCAAAACTATCAGTGCTGAGAAGGGGTAGCAATCTTGTGCATCTTTCCACTTACTCAGACAGGATTGGGCAGAGATTTACTCAGGTTTGTTTTATGCCCACAGTATCTACTATAGGCAGCACCGAGAAAGGCAGTGGAGGGAAGTCCCAAAAAAGAGGTGCCACCGTGATTTTTTTGTATCTGCCTCTGGCAGATGGTACCATCACTGGCTCTGCAAAAGCAGGTTCATATCAGAAGTATGAGGTTATGGATGCAAGTGAACATTAATAATTCTTGTCTATTTTTTCAAGTTGCTATGGTAAGTCCTGGCATTCATCCAGATCATATAGAGTTTTATTTGTATTTTTTTTTAATTAGCCTCTTTTTAAAATTATGTTGCTGGAACTTCTGATGCTTTGCTTCTAACAGACATTCTTCACTGTAATTTGGTTGAAGGTTTCAGTTACTCTCTTATTTAATGAGCCTTACACACTAGTTTTTCTCTATCCCTATCTTGTTTCTTACTTATGTCCATAACATGTGGTAAATAGCTAAAAACAAAGAAATCAACGTTGATGATTTCCTCAACTCCTTAGAATGCTAATTAGAATTTTTCATTAAGTCAAAGCTACTGGGCTAAACACCATACAACTTCCCAGAAGTATGGGGCTGCTGGTGGAAATTTAGACAGGCTGGATTCCCTGGTGCAACTTGGCCTGCTCGTCAGTGTTCTGGAATCTAGCAAATGAAGCTTGAGATACATTGGTGATATCATCAACTCAAAAATGAGTCAGATCCTTAAAACATGCAAGTTCACCTTTTTAAGAAAAAGTTTGTGTTTCTTGTGTTTCTAGCCAGTGGCGACTAAAAAGCACTGGGCCCCAGGCTATTGTGGCATGCTGCAGAGGGGGGGTCAGAGACAAATATGACCTGGAGGAGCAACAAAGGCACAGGGCTTGCCCCAGGTCTTGTGGGACAAGGGTTGGGCCCATCTGCATCTGCCACTCATCCTGCAATAGTGCCTAGCTTCTCCCTGCTGTCATCTCTGTTGGGAAGGGTCAGGGTTAAGCCTTTCCTCCCCAGCTCAGGCTAGGCTTGCCAGCATTAGTCATCCCTCAGGAGAGTGAGAAAGACTTTCTCAGAAGCCCAGTAGAACCAAGAGATGAATTTAATACACCAGATAAAGAAACTACACATCATCATAAGGTATGGATAGAACAGAGGTCATATAGGGCAGGAATTCTTATAGCTATATAGAGCCACAACTAGCTGGTATGTATGCGTATATGACACTTATTACTGTTTTTTTTTTAAATTTGATGCTGGTATAACTTGAATGTGATGTTGTACATTTTTAATATTCTACTTTTTTAGCTTTTTTCTATACTCCACCCAGAAAATGGATCACTAATGTGTGCTAGAAAAATGCTGTCACTAGATAATCAGTTCTACCTCTAATATGCCAGGCTTGTCACTGCTAAAATGGATTTTCCTATATCTCCTTTTGTAAATATGCTTTTCAGATCAAGGCACAAATCCCTTCTTTGCCTTTTTCTTGCTACTGTTCAACCTCTGACTCCTGTGATCCAGAACTGCTTGATTAAAAAAACCTCAGCACTCCCAGATGAGAATCCCATCCAGAACAGAAAATGAAAGGGTGGCAACTTTCATAAAACAAGAGATCCCTTGTGGAAATCTTCTAAACGGCACATCTTTGAGTAGTCCCTAACATTACTAAAAGAAGTTTTAGAAGTGAGAATGAAAAAAAGCAATCGATGAAGATGCAGTTAGGAAGCTCAAATCCTGTCTTCAGGCACGGAACCAGGCCGGGTTTTCCAGTTATTCAGCGGGGTGGGGAAGGTCCCCGCGACTGGGTTGACCCAGCTTGGGAATTTCCACTCTGCCGGAAAAATCCAAGTTGCAACTCTCATCCCTCCGCATCAACTTCCTCTTGCGTGTCACAACACCCCCCTTCACCCCTCCCACTTTTAACCGTTGCGAAACTTAAAAGACAACTCAGCTCTGAATCACTGCAGTAATACTTTAAAAAGAACCCCCGAAGAGGTAGCAATTTTTGTGGGAAACTTTCGCTTTGGGCTAGAAAGACAGTGTGCTGCTGTCAAAGTGGGATGGGTGAGGGGAAGATTTCCCACTGTTTTTGCTTAGGTAGTTGTAAATTGTAGAAGGATTATTTCTCCCTCCCGCCCTCTCTCTCTCTCTCTCTTGCTTTGTCATTTAATCGGATCACTTGCTGAGGATCATTCACCTGCTGGGAAAACTGTTGGCACATTTCCTCAGATCTACTTTCACTCCTGAGATATGGAGGTATATCTATATTCCCATTCTTATTTGTTAAGGATACTGGACAGTGGCTGGGATATATTTTTGTGCATAGTTTTTAAGAGATATCCTCCCCACCCCCGAAATTGCTTTGTGGAAGGGGCTGCTTACAAATGCGTGGCAGAAAATCATTGTAGCCTTTCTCCTGGCATGGAGGAATGTCATAAGTTGAATTTCTGCTTATTATGATATATTACAAATAACAGAGCCAAAACAAGTGGTAATCCTAGTTTAACTTTGTAAACTGTTTATTTATTTATGGATAACAAATCTGAGCTGGGTGGGAAGATACTCCTGTTGCCTATCCAGTTATTAAAAATCAGCCTTTATAAGAATTGTTGGGATCAAGAAGCTGTTGCCTGTGCATGGGATGTCACTGTTAAAAAGCCTTAATATGTAAAGGAAACTTAAGTATAACTCAAACTAAATCAAGGGTGCTAGGTAATCATGGGAGCTATAACTGTACTGTACAGTATTCATTATTTATTGAATTTATGTCCCACTGCACTCTCACAACTTGGCATTTTACAGGATATGTAAAAGAAAGATTTAAATATCCACAGTAAGAATTAATCCAATAATAACATCAGAAAATAAACCACCACACCACATAAATAGTTAAGATACAAAGATACATAGCAGGACAAATAAGTGATTTATTTTAGTTATAGCCAGGATTTAAGAGTCTGAAAGCCTAGAGTTAACATGTTTTTGAGCATTTCCCTCCCTTTTTTCCCACCATATCTTATGTCAACGTCCTTTTTTTCTCTCTTGTTTTTTGGCCACTGATGTCCAGAAAACCAGAATTTGGGGGGAAATCCAAAATAATGAAATAATTCTTGACATTATTGTTTAACAAATTGATTTCACTGAGAATGAAAGAGTACTGATACATCACATTATTTAAAATGTTGAGGCATACTTTGGATGGGTTGATTGCCACGTGGGGCCTGAGGAAATTGCTCTTCTAAAAAAGTCCTAGCTGAACTACTTCTGGTTTCTAGCCCCACTCCCCCCCCCACCCCGTCCCTCCATCCTTTGATTTAACTACTTCTGGTTTATAAGAAAAAGAAGAAAGAGGATTGTGATATCATAAATATTGAAAGATGTATTATAGCACCTAGAAAAGGGACATCCTGAGTTCACTGATACAAGGGAGGAAAAATTGGAAGACCATCACACCCTCTTGTCAGTTGTATAGCTCTGTTCCAAGTTATGTTGGTACAACTGCTGAATAGCAGCCACATTTCATAAGGTCAGGCATTATCAATTAAGCAGGTTGCTGGAGATAGGGGAACAATAGCACAGACAACAAGGACTGCTGAGAATGGTCTGGTATGAGCTGACTTTACTCCAGGACCACCTCCATTATCACTGTAATCCTTCTTTGCAATTTCAAGGAGCTTAACCTTGGGTTTGCACAGTTGTTAACTACTTATGATTAAATAGTCACATGTTAAAAGGCTTTTATATTTCATTTCTCTCTTTTACTTTTACAAAGAGTACTTTGTAATGAGAGTCATTTATTAAAGAGATTATTCTCAAATTTAAAAAAAACAAAAAACAAAAAGCTACTGTGTTTGTATATCAGAAACTTCCTTGGCTGGTTAATCCTAATAATTCAGTTTCAAGAAATTAATTCCTTGTTTTATTTTACTCAAGCATCTTTGGCATATGGTTTAGAATGAATGTGTTAAACAGCACCATAATATTTGATTTCATTTTCAAATGTTTATTGTGGTTTGTAAAACTTTTTTTTGCATTAAACAAGTAGCTTTCTCTCCATCATAATTAAATCTTCTCTGTTTGCAAGGACCAAATCATCACCCTTATAGGATATTTACTTCCTGCCTTTTTATTATGGCAGAATTAGTCTGGATTATGATGTTTGTGAATAAATAAAGGTAGCATGATGATTTCAATTATAACATTTTAAGTTTAAAGACATTAAAATGAAGTTCCATTAATGCTGGGATGGAGCCACTACTCAATGGCTAAAACAAAAAATACAAATTATTCGTCTTGCAACACTGATCTGCATGATCAGTATGCATGAACATTTGTTGCTGTTTTTAATTCATTGTAATGTTTTCAATAACATGGCAACTAGTTTGTCAGAGACACCTATTTGTGATTAGATCCTTGCATGCAAATTTATCTATATAACAAGACCATTTAGTATATGAGTGGATTAACCTGTTCCTTCTATGGTTGAGTTTACTCAGTGCTAGCAGAGCTGTAGAAACAGTACAATAGGGATGCCCTTATTAGTAAGCAGAATGAGGTTTTGTATTCATTAGCCCTGTTTCCTGTCTCAGTGTCTGAGTCCCAGGGCATGCTGGTTTTTCAGAGGAACTGTTGTTTCATTGCTTATCTTATGAATAACTCCTTGCCAAGGAGATACAGGATTCTCTGGAAAAGTTTAAAAGTCATTAGTTTAAATAAGTGTATGCTGTGTATGTACTACACTAATTTATTATTACAACTGATTTTCATTTGATCTATATTTTCCATGTCCCCAGTTTTTCAGGCCTTAAAGATTAAAGCCTAAAAGGCTGATATCTCATTGTGAACCTGTCTATTTATTAGAATTTCCAGAAGAGCCCATTTTAAGGACATCTTGCAGAGGTTGTCTTGTTGAGCATGCAAGAGAGGACTTTCTCCAATGCCAATCCCAAAATATGGAACACATTCCTTCTGGGGTTTGATTAACTTTTTTGTTTTCAAAATGGATAGTAAGCACAACTTAATTTAGAATTTCAAAATGTTTGAGTGATTTTTAAATAGATGCTACTGTTTTAAACTTTTATTGGATGTTTATTAAAAGCTAAAAGTCTCCTTCAATGGAGTTTAATTCCTATGACTACATGGGGATGTCTGTGTTGTTTGCTCAGTGTGATTTGTTTGTATGCATCCTTAGCTGTTAGAAAAGGGAATAAAATAGTGAAATAAATAAGAATTTAGTCTTAGTATCATGTATCCTATGTTTGACTGGCTTTGTAAGGCCATTGGTGAATCACTGCTCTATAATATTTATGTTTATTCAGATATGCTGGTGAACATAGAATTCAACTTTCCAACAGATATCCCAGAGTTCACTCCTCCCCTGTCAGCTTTCTCAAGTAAAGTAATCAGCTTTCTAAAATTCTTGTAGTCTTCAACTGAGATCTGCCATTTAGAGATGCAATCTGACTGCATCTCCAGAACTACAGGCTCTGGAACTGCAACATTCCTTATGGGGGAGAGGCAGCTCATTCAGATATGTTCTGCCCAGAAAGGGAGTCAGCCTATGGCTGAGTTCCCATGGAAGCCTTTGTCTCTCTCTATTTATCTAACAATAGAATGTATCAAGTTTGTGCCAGACTGGCCTAGCACATTTCTTGTGCACGTGCTGTCTCTGAGAACCAAGAATTGCCAAGATGGAAGGGACTTCAGTTCATTCCCCCAATCCCATAATACTAGTTCTTCCTAAAGTCCTCAGACCAAAAGCTTGTATCGTAAAATCCAAAATGAACAGGTTACTCAAGACACAAAAGTCAGATAATTGAAAATGCATGATCATTACCCAGAGTTACATTTCCTTTCACCAATTCAGTTTTAAAGAAACTGTTTTTCTTGTTTCAAAGGGCAGTTTCAGTCTTAGAAACAAAGATTGAAGCTGGGCTTTGAAATAATGAAAATATTAATAACGTCCAGATGTGTTGAGACTGCAAGTCACAGAATTTAACAGACATGAGTATCTGGGGAAGGTACTTTGTTCAGGCAAAACAAGTTGCTGTGTTCCCAGGCTTCTAGAATCAAACTCCAGATCTTGCCCCATTGGAAATTATTTAGCTCAAACTCCAAAGTCATAATAGTTATCCAAAAGAGAAATGGAAAGAAGAAAATAAATTCCCTATTCAAGAGGGTGGGAGATTAATTAGGGCTAATAAACATGGGCTGAAAAAATATGGATGACCATTAGATAGCAACAAAGGGATACAATTAATGATAGCATTTTGTTGCCTGGCTTTTTGCAGCCCAGATCTGGTAGTTACAATTGCAAAGGTTGTGAATAGTAATCTAAGAACATTACAGTACATTGTACCAAGTTTTTTTTTTTAAACTGCAATAAAACAAAGGCTGTGTACTTTGAAAAGATTTGGTATTTCCCATGATATGCTTATATAATCTATGTTATCAGGGATGCACCACTGAAATCCAGCATTCTCCTGATTTTCTTGCTCTTTTGTGTCAAGTGATATGTTGATTGGGAATTCAGAAGGAATGGGTGCTACATGATACACCCTTAATTGCCAGTTAGTCCCAGGTAAGGCCTAGTCCTGGCTGAGAACAGAACTTTTCATATAACAAAGGGGAAACATTATGTATTAAGCTCTCTAACAGTGCAATGCTACGAAAGCCCCATGCTGTTCATTTGAACTCAGTTTTACTTATTCACCTGTGTTGAGGAGTAAGAAGTTGAGAAATGCAGTACTTACCCAGATTTGATTTCTTTGGAAGAAGTCATTAGAGGGTGATAATATTCTGTAACACTTGCATTCATGGACATACCAAGGTTGAACATAGCTGAAGAAGCCAATCAAATCCAATACACAGTGCAAGATTTCTGAAAGAGATAGCCAATTCCACAAAGCATTAATAGTGTACAAAGTGTGCCTTAAACCTGTTCTATGTGTATCTCTCCATGTTACACTTTGAAAATAACACTTTCTTGTTCTTTTCACATACAGTATCTCATCCCCTCAATTTTTCCTGGCTAAGGTTGTCATAATAATGCATGATGAAAGTTTCCATGCTTGCTTCAGGGACCATATTAGGTAACTGTTTGATCTATATCAGATTATTATTCTGGCTCACTTTTTCTCCAATGAAGCACAATGCCATTTCTAAAATAATTATTATATTTTCCCTACTTCTGTATGTGATGAGATATTTTAGGCATTCAGCACTTACTCAGATTTGGGAGCCAGTCAGAGGGTACATACACATTTTTGCAATATTTGGTTTAATTGATAAATATACAAGTCAAGACTGGAAGCTTAATCAATTTAGCTTTTGTCCTTTTGAATTGTAGCCCCCAGCACATTGTTCCAAAGGCAAAATCAGCCCAAAAAGCCTCTTGCCCTATTTATTTATTTATTTATTTATATTTATTTATATATCAAATTTGTCACTGCCCATTTTGTTGAAATGACTCTAATTATTCCAGCAATCATCTATAGCAGTGTTGCTCAAACTTGGCAACTTTAAGACATGTGGACTTCAGCTCCCAGAATTCCCTACCCAGCAAGCAGAATTCCCCACCCACCAGTTTGCAGGAAGGCAGCCAGTATCCTCAAAATGCTGGAAGTTTACAGATTGCTTAAACTCATTTTATGCCACTCCCACTTCAAGCTAGAGAGAGAACAACCAGTAGTTATATTTTCATAAGTCTCCTATTCTTCTTTAGATACTTGCCAAGCTTGGCTGATTTCAAAATGCTAAGCAGGGTTAGACCTGGTTAGTACTTTGATGTAAGTCCACCAAGAAATACCAGGGCTATCGGCTAAACTGGGAAGTAAAAAACAAAACAAAACCCCAAACCTGGGAAAGGCCAAGTGAAACAATTTCAGTATTGTCCCCAGGAAACGAATGAATTTGTTAATGAAGTCATCAGGAACTGAACTTGATTTAAATGAGATTCTATCTTTTAAATGTATCCAGAAACAATACTGAAGATGCATCATTTGAAGCATCTGTAGCAAATTTTATTCATATATTTCTAACAATTTTGCCAAGGTTTTAAAATGAAAAATAAAGTGCCCTCAGATGGAAGGGTTCTATATGGAATTATACTTGCTCATTTATATTTTAGAGATTTGGACATATTTTTTGGTGGTGCACTTCCGTATGGTCCATCTGCTTAATGGGTAGAACATAGTTTAGTTGGCAGCATTGCTTCTTTTCCTCCCTGCACTATTGGTCACCATACACACTCTTCTTCCAGGACTGAGAAATAGAAACAGAAATGTCACTGCAATGATGTCTGATATTTTGAAGTTGTTGTCTGCTTGCTGAAAGCCCAAGCATGAGAAAATGTTCATCTTTTTGCTTTTGTGCCCCAATAAATATTCACAAATACTTCTGTTTTTTAAACTGCTAGCTAAATCAGTGCATTGTGGAGCCAATGTAGTATTGCGATTAGGATGGACAAGTGCGGGGGAAACTCATATTCACATTTTGCCATAGAAACTCACTAGATGACTTTGGGTCATTCATTACCTACTCTACCTCAAAGGGGTGTTACGAGGATAAATTTGGAGGAATACTATGGATGCTTCCTTAAGCTTTTGACTAAGCTTAAGGAAGCATCCATAGTATTCCTCCAAATTTAAGTGGGATATAACTCTAAATAGAATTATTTCTTAATAAAAAATAAGGACTTGTACAGAGAACTAGAAGACTGTAGATGAGTTTTACTTAAGGATTAAACATATTTACATATTTATTTCTTTTGAGAATGCCTACATTTCATAACCAGATCTAGTGTACCAATTGATTTTTGGGTCTTACAGTATATAAAAAGCATAGAGCTCCCACAATATTTTTATCTTCCTGGGAATGTATTCAGTGTCCCTCTGGACTTCTCACATATAGGCTGAGAAGAGTTATATCTTTCTCCACCACCTACTTTGGGTTTGGTTCAAGAATTGCCTCCTCCCCAGTAGCAGAAGTTATTTATTACTAGTGGTGCTTCTATGCTGCTTCAATCAAACAAATGTAAGCAGTTTCAGATCCATGATACATAGAATTATTATTTAGAATATAAAAATAAAAAAGCATAACAGAGTAAAATACAAAAGTACACAAAAAAATACATTACCAAGTGCCCATCAATTATCCCAAGGTAACATAGTCTCCTTAGCTCCTTCAACCCAAAAGGAAGTTAAAAGGTAGGAGGATATCCATTGGTACCAGCAGATTCTTTTTAAAAACCTTGCATATAGCAAATGAGGATGAGCTGCCTTTGGTTTAGAAATTGATTTTTTAATAAAGAGCCATGGTGCTCAGAGCATAAAGCAGTACCCCTTTACTTTTTTTTTTACTTTTGCTTTGTTAGTTCAGGGTTTTTAAAAACATTTTTAAAAAGCAGGCAAGGGAGAAGAACCAAACGGTTGTAGTTAATTAATATAGGATATATTTTTAATTTTTTTTTATTGAACTATGGTTAACAAACATTATCAAGTAACTAAATTAACATACATCTAAGATGCATAGAGAAGAAAGATATAGACAATACAAAAAAAAATCTACTAAACTTAATTAATATAGTTGAGAGTCAATGCAATGTAGTGTTTAATGTGTCAAAATGTACTGGGGAGACCCAGGTTCAAGTCTCCATTCAATTCAGGAGCTCAACCTGTCTCACAGAGCTGTTGTTATGAGATATAGTTAGGGGAGATCCCTATTTATATTGCTTGAGATCTCAGAGGAAAAAAGGATATAAATGTAATGAATCAATAATAGCTTGGGACATGACAACTTTTATCTCCCTGTAGGAGATAAAAAGTTCAGAAAACAATTCATTATGACCTTGTTGAAAGCTACACAGAGTACGGGAATTCTTGTAAACAAGCAAAAAAAAAAAAAAAAAGGCAACATCCAAGAAAACAGTCCCAATCTCTTCAGAAGTCTTGCCCTCTACAACAGGGTTCCTCAACCTTGGCAACTTTAAGACGTGTGGACTTCAACTTCCAGAATTCTGGGAGATGAAGTCCACCCGTCTTAAAATTGCCAAGGTTGAAGAACCCTGCTCTACTACATACATGGATGTACAATCAGAAATGCAAGTTATTCCCATAAGACAGATTTTCTCAGTTAAATATTTTCCCATACATATCTGCAGAAAGACTGTGCCGCTACTCCGCTCTTTCTTTCCACAGTGGACTTTCTGTGGTAAGGGTGAAAAAAACAGAGGGGGAAACAAGGGAAGTTTACAACCTGGCAGTGATGCTGTCTAGTTCCTCTTTGAAATCCCATGAATGAGGAAAGACTATTTTACTATAAAATCATTATCTACATGAGTACTGGCTGCAATAATAATTCTAACTCCACTCACTTATTGTATACAAATGCTAAATCTTAAAGTACTGTGTGTCAGGCATCTCTTAAAGGCACTCCAGTGACTCTACCTCTATCTCACCATTTGAGCTTCATGTGGCTTTCTTTGTCACACTCTGTCAATCTACAATAACATTAACAGAGCCTCACTAGGTTAGACCAAAGATCCATGTAGTCAGAAATCTTTTATCTCAGTCCCATCAAGGTGAAGAAAAGAAAGAGAAGTTTCCTCTTGTAAGCTTGTCACTTTTTATTGCCTAAGGTTGGATGATTTTTCTGTTGCAGGACTCCCATTCCTTTAATAGCTAAATGAGAAGCAGAAATACAGCCCATAAAGTTTTCATGGTATGGAAGTGCAGCTATGTGGAAAACTTCACTTTACTGGAGAGTGACTCAGAAAGTTGTAGAAGACACTACGAAAGAAGCACATAATAAGGCATTGGTTGTTCCAGTTGGTGTCTTGATTCCTAGAGATATCTTATACCATACAGGATAGCTGATGACACTCAGAACTAATACTGTGACCATAGAGGTTGGCAAATAGAAGCTGTTTGTGACTACTTATTGGTAAAGAAAATGTATATATGCCTAGAGGCTTTCTTGTGTAACATTGCATCTCCCAGGACTGAACCTGGCACTGAAAAATGTCTCAAGCCAAAAAATAGTGGCTCAAATTAAGCACTGACTCCATATTCAAACACCACCCTGAGAATTTATTAGATTTGGACTCTTGTACAAAATTACAGCTATATAATGGCATAATAAATACAATTAACACATTTTTCATGGAGGAGATGATCTAGGTGAACTCACATTCTCCTTCCAGACATTATAGGAAACATGTTGGTTCAATTCTTACAACTGTGTCCTTCCAATAAAGAAACCTGTTGTCAGTATAAATTTATTTGAATTGTTATTACAATTTCAACTACTTAAGATAGGTGGTGTGAAGTAGCCACAAACTTATTATTGGCTTCCCTGAAGTTGGATTTATTATTTTAAAAATTTTCTGCTTTTCCACAAAACCTGCAATATATTCACCCAAATAATATGTTTTAAAATAGGAGTGTTAACAGAGTAAGACAGTTTTTTTTTCCAATCTAAATCCCCCCCCCCTTTCCCCACCCCAAGAAAAGGGCTGTCTTAAATTCAGGCTTGTATTTCTTAATAAATAGATATGACAATATCAAAGCAATGAATTTTAGTTCCTGAATCTTATGATGGGAATTGCTTAAAGGCAATTTCATGAGATTTCCATTGAATCCCTGTTACATGCTTTTGTCCTGGAAGTAGTCCTTGACTTCTAGAATAGCCACCTACATCATGTCAGTGTAAGAGGTAGGCCTTATTGAATCAAGACAAAGTGAAGAAGCGTCACTCTTTACACAGTGTAAAATTACATAAAAATAGCTGTGCTACTTTGCTGTAGCAACAAAACAAAATAAAAATAGTGATTGTGACACTACAAAGGCCTACAGTTTTCTTGTGATATAATGGTTTGTGACTCAACAAAACTTGCAACACAACAAATGTTACTTTTTATGGCACAATATGAATATTGACTCTTCTAAAAATGGGAATTATGAATACTTATATATAAAATTTGGTACTTTCAGATAATTTATCTCTTGTTTTAGTAGTATATACAGTGCCTTCCATCTTTGCTTCTCTGCAACTGATACTTGAGATATTGGCAATAGTTCTGTCATTAGAATAAAAATAATCAATGCCCTCTTAGTATCCAAATGTTTTGGTCCTTTAAAAGCAAAACTGTCACCCTTGCATCCCATAATCCAACAATTAGGTTATAGCAGTTGCCTTTGTGTAAAGTAGCCTGTTATGTTAGCTTGGAAAAAAGAATGCTGACATCAGTCACAATTGCTTTGGTGCGGCAAATATTTGTGTTGATAATGTAATATTTGCTAATTGTAAAGTATCTACTTTGGAACATTGTTGTGACACATTTCCTGCATGGTGTCAATAAAAAAAATCTTATCAGTTTATTTAGCTCATATATGGTTAGTTCATTGATAGGAAAAGCAGCACGCGCTGTTCAAAGTCATAACATAAGCAAAGTTGTTTGTTACATTTCAGCTGTGTTTCCAACATGAAGACTTCAATCTCATGCAGCTACTAGTTAATTAGTTGTGTGTGTTGATGGGAATTACTTTGGAAATGGAAATAACAACTTCCCAGATAATTATTTGGTAAACAGAGAAAAAAGGAGGAAAAAAGAATGTGGTTTTAAACTTGAACTCATCACTGGACAAGATGTGCTTAGGTTGGTGGCTTTATACAAGGTAGGGTAGTACGTGCAGGACTAACCATGATGAATTAGACTTTAGTTCCATCATGCTACTGCAATGCCTGGAAACTTATATTGACCAAGAATGGGGATACTAAATTGGTACAGGCAGTCCACAGGTTAAGAATGTCCGACTTACAGCAACTTGTACTTATGAATGGACTGTCAGAAAGCCTATTATATTAAAAATGTGAGTTAAATGCAATGGTTCATAATAACAAACACGCACACTACTTTGTGACGCTCATGAAAACGTTGCACGGGTTTGGTAGTTCATTGGCTTGAGGAAGGAAAATGCCGTCTGCCGTTTTAAGTCTGATCATGTTGCTGTTAACACTATGGTGAGTGTATAATTTTGTATTTGGCTTAATTTTTTCTCTTATTTACCCTTGTAACTATGCCTCTGAAGCGTAAATCTGATGCAAGTCCTGGTGATGCATCAAAGAAAAGGAAAATGATCACAATAGAAAATAAAGTGGAAATAATAAACCAATCAGAGCAGCAGATGATAGCATTTGAGGAAGAAGACTGGGACCTAAAAACTCCAGATCCAAAAAAAAAAAAATTGACAAAAGAGTTAGCTGAAGCCTTTCGTCTCATTGAACCAGGGATGGCAAAGTTAGAGGAGCAAGATCCTAATACAGAGAAGTTCACCAAAGTTTACTGTACAGTTACCAAGGGCCTTAGTTGCTAAAAGGCCATTTACGATGAGAAAAAGAAAAGTTCTGTACAAACCTTCCTTGATGCTTACTTCAAGGTAAAGGTAAAATATATACTATATACTAAGACAAACATTTGACTAATTGACGCTAAATAAGAACCGTATGTATCTGTTCCAACTTACCTACAAATTCAATTTACTTAGGAACAGATTTTGTTTGTAACCCAGGGACTGCCTGTACTTGGAAGTGTCTATAAAGAGCATGTGACTTTCTTATTAAGCAACTGTAGTGGCCCTTAATCTCTATATGGATACTCTTTTAGGAGCCTGAATTCCAGTTGCTACACAGCACTGGTATTTCACATACATTAACCTTGCCTTCTTTATGTATCTGATAGTATGCATGGTCATGTATTGGAGGACAAACCTCTCTTTGAAAGCATTCAGTTCTTGAAAGACTGCTTAGTCCAAGTCTAGGTTTAAAACAAAGATGCACCATGCCTTCATAAGGCTCCCATTTTAATGGAGTTTCATTTTGTGTAAGAAGACTTCCTGGTGAATTGTGATCTTGATTAATCATTAATGATTTGCGCAAACAACTGTCACCTTTGATTCCTTGTTGGTATTACTGGATCTAGGTACATAGTGCAAATCTACCCCACCCCCATCCCCACGTGCATTGGGTTTCTTATGGACAGTCTGTCAACTTTAACAAAATTTGTTAATTATTGATAATCAAAAATCTTTACTGGCATTTTTTTTTCTAAACTGAATGTTACTTTGAAATGTAGGAAATAAAAATAAAATATTCTAACAAACATTACACTGACTTCACAGAACTTTTTAGTTGTTTTTCTACACAGATTTATCTTTTTCTAACCCTAACCCTTTTTTTGTAGATAATGATGTGTAACCAGTGATGTCTTTGCATTAGTGGAAAGCACAAGTCTGGACAACTGAATTTTGCTGATTGTTCCCATTGCAATCCTGTATGTTTCTTGAAAAAAAATGCTCCTTAAATTTGGAGAATCTTCTAGAATCATATTTCACCAAGGACTGAAGAAAGAGTATGAATAAAAATTGGACACCCCAATTTGCACTAGCATAACACTTTCCACTTCTGCAAAGCTAGCAAACATACAACCATTAGACTTAAAATTACTGATTATAAATGCTTTCTACTTTTGATATGGACTGGATAACTTCTATATTTCCATAAGAAAAACCAAAAGCTTGGATAAGATCAAGTATGTGTGTGTGGATGCATGTATGTCTGATTATTACTTTTTAAACTTATATTGAACTATATAGACAACACTATCAGTAGCCTTTGTATGCATCTGCATCCATACTATAGAGTTATGTGAATGACAATATACAAGGGTTGAATAAAGAGTAATGCCTCCAATGTTATTAGCCACCAACAAATTACAGTACTGATGTGCTAGAAACTCTGAAGTGTTCTTTAGCATCTGTTCTTTCATTTCACAATAGCGTTGCTATTATTCGTGAAATGGAAGCCTGCAGTGAGTACTTGTCAGTGTGCTTTAAGCAACAGGCCATTATTGAATTTTTGACTGCCAAAGAGTCAAGAATGAAACTCACTGCCAAATGCAGGTTGTTTATGATGATGACTGTGTTGATGTACGTATGTTGCTGGGCAAACATATGTAAAGATGGTGAACTGGGAGGAGCTGATTTGTGTGATCAAGAATGAGGGAATAACCTGGAACAACAACCAACAAGTTTCACATGAGAAGAGCTGAGGAACTAATTAAACTATTCACCAATTATCAAGCTGCTGTCAAGCTTGGCATTTCACAGGAACATGTGGGTCACATTATTGATGTTCTTTAACATTAGAAGATTTGTGCAAGATGGGTTCCTTGCATACTGATGGTAGAAATGAAAGACTTGAAATTTGTCAGCAATTTTTGTCACACTGCAAGAATGAAGGTGAGAAATTTTTTCACCACCTCATGACAGCCAATGAAACATGGGATCTTCATTATGACCCAGAAATGAAGTATTGTCCGTGAAATATCACAAAGCTTCACCTGCAAAAAAGAAATTCAAAACCTAGGCTTCAGCACACAAACTCATAGTTACAGTTTTTGGAGACACAGATGGTTTTACTGTTTTTTGAAACATTTAAACAGATTTTGGAAGTACGAAGGACATTTGCTGCAACAGGACAATGCTATGCCTCGGTCATGAGCCACCTGAGAGGCAATCGTAAAGCTGGATCTCATCTTCTTACTCCATCTGTCATTCAGATTTGGTGCCATGTGACTGCCACCTGTTCCCAAGTTTGAAGAATACCTTTGTGGGTATCTATTTGACTCAGATGAAGAGCTGTAAAAGACCATCATGATCTGGTTAAAGAGACAAAGTGTGGATTTCTTTCACAATAGCTTTAAGGAGAAATGTGCAGCGAAGGGTAGTGATTACGTGGATAAATAAATACAGGTAACAAAAGAGCTCATTTTAAGGATTAGTTTCCTGGATATTTTGTTAGTTTCAAGGATATTTTGTTAAAATATCACTATTTAAAGTAAAGTTATAGATGGAGGTAGAGACATTAGTTTTCATTCAACCCTTATGTTTATTTGAAGTGAGCTAAGCGACAGATGGTTTACAGTGTTATTTCACAACTCAAAAAGAATTGATTAAATCTTCTTCATGTGAGTATGTATAGATTGGATGAAGGATAACTTGTTAAAAAATCCTGATCAAAGAAACCCTCATTTCACAGTCATTCCATGCAAGGATGTTCAATCACTGCAGAGTACCCTGTGCAATAATTTATTTATTTATTCTTATATCCTACTTTTGCTCCAGGACCTCAAGGCTTCAGACATAGCATTTCCTCATCCAATTTAGTGGGGATATTATTCAGCTCTGTAAGTTCTGCCAAAAAAAAAAAAATCTGACTTTTTTTCAATCATTCTCAATTAATTTGATAGAAAAGAAAGTGTTTTATAAGAAACAAAAGGAATTTCAGATAGATAAGATTTGCAATTCTTGTACTAACAGGTAGCTGAAGTGTGTGAATGAATCTCCTGCCTTTCATTATACAATTATCAGTCCAGTCAACTTCAGCCTCCTGGCTTCCCACCAGGTTATCCACAAGGATCAAAAAGGTCAAAATGGCAGGAATGACCAGGTGATCAAAGTCCTACTCCTTTTTAAAATGTGTCACACATATCACATGGACACAAAACAGGGACCACTGATTGCATGATTGTGCATACCATCTTTGACTTCTTCCTTGCAGATATATCTGCTTCCCATAGTTTAATTAAAATGCAAAACAAAATATGATATGGGAAATTTTCTCAAGGGGCTTTTTTAGATTAGGAAGCCTGGAAAGCCAATGAGATTCTAGACTAAACCCCCCCACCCCTCAAATAAGTTTTAAAGGGTTATGAAAAGGATGCAGGGGAAATGTTTTTGGCATGGAATTATTATTTAATACGTAACCATTTTTCCAGGTTGTTCCAAGTGTTTTGTGTACATTAGTTTAGTAATCCACACAACACTACAATATTGGTTAGTACTGTACATCATGCAACATGGAGGTAAGGAATAAAGTATTAAGACAAAGAAACTGAGCCTTGCCTAAAATTGCTGAATTAATACTGACTGAGATTTAACTAGGGATTTCCAACGGATGCTCCTAACCGCTACATTTCCATTTTTCTACATGAAAATGGAAGCTGTAACCTGATGATACTGGAAGAGAAGCCATGACATACTCTGTTGAATGGACAAAGTCCTTGTTTGAATTGATACCTAAAGTGAGACCTAAGCAATGAAATGTGCACATACTTTATAAACAGTTTTTGCTGTTTCTAACAACCTATTCCCAGTGTACAGTTGCTGTCATGGGAGTGCCAGAAGGGCCTGTTGCAGACCTTTCAGTGCAGTAGAACTCAGTGCCTCCTTCTATCAGTTGTCAGTACAAAAAATTAAGTTCACTGGTACTCAAGGGAGCTGAAGCAAGTGAAACTTTTTCTTAGCATAATGGATATATTTGGCATAAAAATTTGGATAAAAAGTGTCATGCCATTACACTATCAGATACAAAGCTTTTGAAACCTGTTCTTCAAAAGTTATACAAATTTACAAATTATGATATAAATTAAAGCCTTTATGGTTTATTTAATTTTCTTACATTTTCAGGTTTTGATATTTCAAGCTTACAATCACGTGGAATAATTGAAATGGTAACTGAAATCAAGAGTTGGTTCAATTCATATGAACTGTGAAGAAAACATGAAACCTACTGGTAATCTTTACTGGGTGCATTCAGCAATTTAGACTGGAAAATCAATCTTCATTTGATAGCACTACAGTGGTGTTTGAAAGTACAATTTGGGTTTTATTATTCTGGCTTCAGATTTCCAAATCATTCATCATTATTTTTGCTAATCTCAAGTCATTTCCACATGAGGGCTCTGTATAAGTTTGAAACTGGCTTTGGATTTATCTTATCACATAACATTACCTGGTTTTGAGAGCTGGATAATTTTTGTTCTCAGTGGTCTGTTTGAAACTAGAACAAATTTTGAGTTTGTTGCATAGTAAGGTTACTCTATTTTCCATTGGTGGAACTCTTGACTCACATCATCACCTGGTTCCTGTGTTCCTTTGGAACAGCCTGCCCCTGAAGCAAGAATGACCTCTACCCTTATGGCCTTCTAAGCCATGTTTCTCAACCTTGGCTACTTTAAGATGGGTGGATTTCAACTCCAAGAATTCCCAACCAGCTGGGCAGGGAATTCTGGGAGTTGAAGTCCACACGTTCTTAAAGTTCCCAAAGTTGAGAAACACTGTTCTAGAGAACAGTTAAAATCTTGTTTTTCTAGAAAGCTTTTAGTGATTAAGCAGATAAAGGAAGTTCCATGTTTCTATTGACTGATGTGCTTATAGCTTGTTTTTATTATCACTGTTTGATTTTGGACACTGCCTAAACTGTGGCATGAGGTGATTTATAAATCATATAAATGCATTTTTTTTTCCTGATGTATATCTGAAGGCATGGTTTAGAATGCATCTCCCTTCTGTTTCCCTGCAACACCATGCAACCTTATTTATAGCTAATGGGAAGTGTCTAGTTGCTAAAATTCTGACATGCAATCTTTTCATAATCACAGCTCACACATAAAGGCAGGGTCAGGATTTCTACTTTTCTCCTGTTTTTCTGGAGGACTTTCAGAGTTTTGATTTTTTTTTTTAAACTGTTAGACTTGTTTTGCAGTATTTACTGCTACAAATTTATAGGAAATCCTGCTGCCAAGTTTCAACAATTACCACTGGGGGTCCCAGGTAGAGCAAGAAAGGGGTCTGCCATAATATACATTGCCCTAATTCAAATAATGATCACATTGTGCCTTTCTGGAGAAGAACCATCTTGGTTGCACCGTTCAGCCTTTTTGGCTCATTTTTCAGCAATACTTGGAAACATTTTTTTAAAAAAAATATCATATGAGCTAATTGTAATTAGATAGGCTGCCTTTCCAATTTGTCATACAGAATGCACCCTGGGGATTTACATCTTTGAAAATAATCTTGGTATCTCTGCAATGGAAAACCACACTTACTTCTTACTCTTTATGTCAGGGAGGACTGATCGATTTGTCATCCAATTTCTAAAAGAACAAAACCTTTGAATTTGTGGAGAACACCATAGGGGGGATTTGGAGAGGACTTGGTCGGTCATCTGAAATCATACTGAGATTTTTTTCTGCTTTTTTACATGTATTCTGGTAAAATCACACATAGCAGGGCAATAATGGCAACCAACTTAATGTGAAAATTGCAGTGAAGTATCATTATTATACAAGCTCACTTTGTTTACTAACCATGATTACAACTTTTGCAGGGCACAGACCACAGACAAGTAGAAGAGGCACGCCTATCAGGCAGTCAAAAAGACCAGGTATTGGGATACTAAACAACTACTGCCAGAGTAGATTTAATAGTTCCATGGCCTGTGTTGCCTATTGTGTTCACAGACTGTGCTGAACTGTGAAAAAGTTAATTTGATTCTGACATAGCATGTTGTGTGAACCCAGCCAGTTGCAGTTTATTCAATAAGGCTAGTCATACAGCGTGATGTGGACTCCAGTACCTGCCATCACACCAGTTTAGAGAAAAGTCTCAGAAAACAGGGAAGCACAGATCCCCAGGTTTAGTTCTCTCAGCTCATTCTCCCTTTGCCTGCACAAGCAAAGGAATACCAAGGACTGAAAGCATGCGAAAGCCCACTTTGCCAGCACATGCCTGCTGAATCATCATCTTTGTCCCAATTCAACTGCTTGAAAATATGGGAAGCCATCCCTCATGGTTCAGCCAACTGTAGCTCAGCATTATGCAGGAACTCCTGCTTCTTCCTGGCAAGGTGGGGCTCATAAACAGGCCCACAAGAATCCAGGAATTTCTGACTGGTAATTTATGGCAGAAAGCTAAAAACCAATTACAGAAGCATTGCAGCAATTGCTGTGTTTCAGGTGGGAATCTTGTTTTGAAGCGTCTATTCTGTGCCTTTCTCCTGCCTGAACTAGGCAAACGGTGAGCCGGTCTCTTTTGAGGCAGGAGGCCCAGTTTTCATGTTTCCTGTTTGGTTAACAGCCAGATCTGCCAACAGATCGTTTTCTTCTGCCGGGTGGGAAAAGCTGTTACAATTAGAAGATGAAGTTATGACTCCTTTTATTTTTTTATTCTTGGTTAAGAAGTGGCAAATGCGAGCTGCTGCTCGTGGTGTCGCTCGTTTCTTTAGAAGCCGAGATCGATATGGCAAGCCCTGGACGATTTAACGCCACCGAGAACCGGTCTCGCTCCTGCTGCTGTCTCCACCGCCGAAAGTGTTCGCTCGCCCGCCCGCCCGCGGATTACGCTTCGGGCCAGGCTCACCCAGGTCTCCTAGGTTACCAGTCACGAGAGAACCAAACGCTGTTGACAAAACCTACGCAACGCATTTACTGGAAATGCCGTTTCTCCATTCGGCCGCGCCCAGCTCGTCCCGCAGGCGGTCAGCGCGCTTTGCCCAACCTTTCTCCCCTCCCCTCCCCTCCCCTCCCCTCCCTCCCCTCCACTTTTCAAGCCACTATAAGAGCTGCCGCGCCCGCCTCCGCCTTCTCGACGCTTCCACTCGGTCTGCCGAGGCCAAGGCGTGAGCTTTGGGCTCAGCTGCTCGCGCCTCTTTCTCTCTCCTCCTCCTGCTCCTGGCAGCCCCTGCGCGGCCCCGGCCATGATTGTGGATAATAGCCGGGATGCGCGGTTAGATGGCGATTCCGGCTCTCTGAGCAGCCCGTTCAATTTGGCCTTTTTCTACGGAGCCTCCCCTCGCTCCAGCGAGGGGAGCTGCTCGCCCACCCCCTCCGCTCCGGGATCCCCCGGATCCGACTCGGAGCCCTCGGGCAATGGCAGTACGGGCGGCAACTACATCAGGAAGAAGCGCTATTCCCGGAGCGGCGCGCGCTCTGCTGCAGAAGGTACAGACACCTGAGGGCCGATTCGGCGTAGCCCCTGAAATAAGTTTTGGGCCGAGGGAGTTCGCGCCGGCGCTCCCAGAAGCTGCGGTAGCTGTGGCTGGATAGGCTCACGCTGCTAAGTTTTCCTGCCTGGTTCAAAGATGGATGGCCCTCCCGCAACCTCAGTGTCTTTCAGTTATGTTAGATTTCAGCCTCCTAACCGCACTGGGAGCTACGGGAGTCGTAGTGCGGTGCATTTAGAGGGCATCGGGTTAGGGAAGGCCGTTTGTGTAACGTTCTCCCACCTTTGTCGTGGTGAATGTGTGTACACGTGTGCGGCTGTATGTATTTCCTTTACCAAACGCTTGTTTTGGTTATCTGAATGAGCTCCGAGAATGAAGAAGTTGGGGTTGACCAGTATGTCGGACCAGGTCTATACTTCCCTCCGAAAGTGTTTCTGATGTCCTTGGTTATCAAGGAACAAGCTGCTTTGATGAGCTATTTAAAAGAGTGGCCTTGGATAAGCTACTTAACGGGGTATCCAGAATGAAGTGTGTCTTGCTTTTCTGGTATTGCCCATTGCCACCTATACAGCTGCCCATCTAAAAGTGCCTGTTTCCCCTCTCCATGATACATACGCCTATATTTCAGTGGCGTAAGGCTGTTTTGCATAGTGCTTTGCCTATAAGCATCTAGAATTGTATATAAGCTTGATCATGTATTTCATTGGGTCTGAACAAGTCAGAAAACGGAGACTGATCGAATAAGGTGCCAGAGTTGTTTTTTAAGCATCAAAATGCTTAAAGTAGCCGCATAATGGATAACACTGTACACAATAAATGCTGCGGATTTCCTATGTAGTAAGTGCATGTCCAAAGCTAGCTTGAGCCTCTACTCTCAAATTGCTTGTCTTCTTTCACTGAACCATGCCTGAAAGGTGTTTTTAAAGTTACGGAAGCGGACTGTGTCTCCTTCCCAAACTGTATGACATAAATGGCTTCTGTAAGAGTTGGCAGAGTTTCCAACTCTTGGAGTCCGTTGTATAGAGAAAATGAAAAATTGTGTTGATGTTGAGCTAAATTTGTGGATTTAAATTTATCAGCAATTTCAGATAGCAAATACTTGAGCATTACCTAGTTCATTACCTAGTATTGGACAGCATCTGAATATACCATGATATTGAAAATGGAAAATAACTTATTGGGTACTATGTCTGGCAGTGAATTAATTTTCTGTAAATTGTTTATTGATTTATATTTGCTGAAAGTAGAGTTTGCAATATTTTTTATCTATATTGATTTTAGCATATATTGATAATCAGTTTTTTACTGTCAAAGGCATAAGGAGCAAGCAAATAAGATGATATGCTAATTTTTAAAAAAAGTTCACTGGCCTTTTGCTAAGAAAGAGGGATTACAAATTCCATGCAAGTAACAGTATAATTAGAAAAAAAAAAAGTATGTTATATAAGGAATGATATTCTGACCTTGGGATATAATGTCACTGTGAAAAGTGAAAGCTTTGCTTTGACTTGCTAACACAACTTGTTCAGTGGAAACAGTTTACTTTTATCTATTTTTGTCTTCTGTTCTATAGAGCTAATATGGCTAAAACTGTGTGCCAAATATATGGGGAGGCATACACAGCTATTTAAACAATGCTAGCTTTCCTATTTCAAGACTAAAACTTCAGATTAGGAGAATCTGTTGCAGACGTTACTTCTGTTTTTCATGCTGATGATATAAGTTCTAGTATGCAACCGAGAAGATGTTCATGGTTGCTTTGTACTATGCCAAATGAAATTTGCTTCTTCAATATTTTCAGGCTAAGTTTTCTATCTTAGATATTCCTTTAAAATATTTGGAAAAAGATGAAATTTTATACTTTCAGTGTAGTCATGATTTTTTATCTTTCATTCAAGAATTATATTAAAGCTAGTCTGATTATATCTGATACATCTTCACAAAGAAATATTAATTTGATTTCCTTCTCCAATAGACTATTACACATTTATGCTGCTGTTATTGTCCTTTGATATTATATTTTTAATTTTTTTAATGATTGTTTTTATATGTTTACTGTTTTTATAACTTTGTTGTACACCACCGAGAATCACTTTCTGTGAGATGGTCAGCCCCATAAATTTTATAAATAAATAAATTTCATATTATGTTATATTTTTAGGAAGTTTTCATAAACTTCAAAAATCTTATTAATTGAAGTATTTCACTTGCTTTGATTCTTTATTTGATTTTTTTTCTTTCTGTTCTGGAATTGAATCCTTTAAGACATGTTCAGATACTGGTTTCCCTTTGATGGGATTTTTTGGGGGGAGGCATTCTATTAAAACTTTTAAAGGGGAAATTATTCTTAAATCAGGGTTGTTTTTCCTATCCAGATTTTTCAACTCTTTGGGAATTTATTTTTTAAAAAATATTTAAATATAGGTGGAGTATGTAGAAAACTTGATTTGTACTTTTTAAATGAAGTCACCACTTCTCTCTTGGACAGCTGTGCTTTATTGTTCCTCTTTTCACTTCTGTTTTTTAAGCTTCAAAATACATTGTGTTCAAAGGGTTGATGACATTAAGAGGGTGAATAAAATATTTGCAGCTAATCTTACTGGATGAACATATTTTTGACAAGAGTTTAACTATGGAGGGGACATATGCAAGTAATATTAAACATCTGTTTATATAAAGTCATTTTAATGCTTAATGCTTTTGAATAGGAATTTCTCTATTCATTCTTATTAAGAGATTAGGTAGGGGCTCTCCATCTTCACAATACTGCTAATCCCTAAAATTATAAATGAATTTGTATAACATCCCCATGAACAATAGCAAATAATTTAATAATTTGTGATTCACAGATGGCTAGACCCATGGGTTTAGCCATGTCTCAGTACTTGCTCCAGGCTTTGATCCCTGCTTTGCTTACACAAGCCCATTGAAAGCTTGCCCAGGCAAAGTGGCGGTGAGTTTTGGCATTCCCGCCTGCAGAAGCCTGAAAAGCTTTGAAAAAAATTGTAGCCTCTGTCTAAGTTGCTCATGAAACCCCTGGTAATAACACCCAAAATTTGTGAACATTTGGATTTGGGAGAAAGAGAAAGTTTGTCTATTTTGGGGGGGAAAATACCATTTTAATGTACTTTTAGGGGGAAAAAGTCTGTAATTGGAATATTAACCAAATAATTAGTTACATTTCTGGCTTAAAATAAATTTATATGAATTCCCTGTTTTTTTCTTTTAAATCTCTTGTTTAATAGTGTCATGCTTTGATTTTATCTTATTTTTGTGTCTTAACAGCTGAGCAACATATGGGGGGAGGAAAGCAACAAAGAGGACCTTTCCAAGGTGTTCGTGTAAAAAACTCTGTGAAAGAATTGTTGTTGCATCTTAGAAATAGCAAGCAGATGTCCTCAGATCATGGAACAGAGGAATTAAAGGTCCGTGTTAAATATTTTTATAAATGCTGTTCAGAACCAAAAAAGTATTTATTTGGGTATACAGTACTTGCAGCAACTTTATATAGAGCATAATTAACATAGACTTTATTATAGTGAGATATGATAATAACAGCTAGTATGCGTGGCCTTTAAAAAATATATATACTTTTTTTAAAGAAATACTTTGTCGGTGAATGAGAATTGTGAATTATACCTAAAATGCGTGATTCTTTTTTTGTTGGCAAATGCTGAGGACAAACCGTGCATTTGTTCGAGTCACTGTATCTGAAGGTTCTAGTGAGCAAATTTCAGTCTGATTCAAAAAGGTATTTTTTAATGTTGGTACATATCATCCATTCCTTATTTTATCTAAAAATGGGAAGTGACTCAGAGTTTTAATTTAGTTTAAAATAAGTGGGACCTGCAACAAAATAATCTTACTCCAGATTTCAGGTAGACAGATGCTTCTTTAAGCATTTTCCATTCTTCCCAACAACTGTTCAGCATTCTATGGCATTGATTATATCCAAACTTCACTAGGATATTTTGGGATTCCCCATCAAAGATTTCTTTCTTCTGCATAGATGGTGCTCTTTTGTCTATATAAGGAGCAGCAGTTTGTGAGCAATATAAAAATAGAGTTAGAAGGAAGTAACAAGTATTTTCCTAACCATGCTCTGCATGTATATCTGTCTGAAACAGAACATTTTCAGTCTCTAGGGAGCTCTGTTATTCTAAGCATTTTCTTTGTATATCAGTCCCACAGATGCACCACATATTTGATGCTGCTGCAAGTTTTAGAATTAGTGGGTTGTACAAAATATTTAATTATATTCATTTATTATCCTTCCATTAATTTGAAAAGCAGTAGCTGTAGGTTTAGGACAGAGACAGTTTATTTATATTCCTTGTTAACATACCTCAAGCGTATATTTAAATGTTTTCAGTTCAGGAATAAATGGAATTAATAAGGATCTGTAAACGCATTGTATTTTAAGTCAGTACTGGTCTGACACAACGCCATCTGAAAAACTAAGAACATGACCCACTGATTACTGTGAATGTTTTGTAAGATAACTGTGCAAATGCAAACTTTCTAAGTTATCTACCCCTCTATATACTTTCAAGTAATACTGAAATGCATTGAGGATCTGTTGTAAAACTTGTTCTCAAATCACATTTTATCCTTCTTTTGATATTCAGAAGCTTTAATCTTTTTTGACTGAAAGAAATAGAATGACAAAAAACTAAGCAAGTTGAGAAACATATTAAGTTTGTTTCTGTTTGAATGTAGTAGAATACAATTACTGGAAAAGCTATAATTAATAAAAGATTTACGTTTTTTTCGTGAAAAAGTTCTTAAAGGTTTATAATATGTACTTATATTTTTATAAATATTATTATCACTATGATAAAATAAATTTAAGAAATAGAGTACTTTCATTATATAAAAATATTTTCTTTTTTTTTTTAAATAGACGCAAGGAGCATTGATAAACCATGATCCCTATACAGGTACATGTTTTCTTTCATTTCTTCCCTGAGTTTGTCTTTGAGTATTGGAAAAATGGGCTGGGTCATAAATTTACCAATTCTGCTTATTTTTCAGTAGAACTAAAGAATATATTGACTCATAATCGGAAAAGAAAAGCTCTAGACTGCCTTTCTGATGGAGTGTGTTACAAAAGAACAGTTACTTTGCAACCTCACCTCTTGGTAAGTAATTTTAATGGAGTTTTTCCATACTCATTCTCACATTGCTATACAGCTTCCACCTGCCTTCCAAGACAAGGTGCAATTAATTCAGTTTAAAATGTATACATCTTATCTTGCAGACACCTCCACAGACACCAACTTCCATGGATAATAATATGGAGGATCCCCATAATAATGAGCCCAAGCAAGATAGCAGTTGTGATATGCTGCAGAATATTATCAATATTAAGAATGAATCCAGTCCAGTGTCTCTGAACACTGTACAGGTTAGCTGGCTTCATACCATGGTCAATCCTAACTCTCCAGGGGAACAGCAGTATCAAGAGATTGGGGCACAAGCTTTTTCACCTGCTCAAAAGTACCAAGCTTTTCAAACAAGCAGCTCTTCTCCAATGCTGGAACTGCCCCAGAATTATCAGTTTTCTCCTTCTCAGCAACAGCAGGATATGTCCCAGCATTGTCTTCCATTGCTGGAATACAGGCCACACTCTGCAGGCAGCCATTCCTCTGAATATCAACAGAATGTTTTTGAGACCCAAGAACTGCCATATTGTACCACAGAAAGTTTTGCTTCTCTCTTAAATGACTCAGAAGGGCCAGATAACATCTCTGCTCCACTCCCTCAAGCAATGTCTAGTGGCCACCAGCAAACTGATGTCAGCAGCTGCACTCAGCATTTCAGCCAGATCTCAAATAACACGTCCAGCAGTCTTGAGGAACATGGTTTATCTCTGTCTTCTTCAAATATATCTCTGCAACTTCAGGGCAGTACAGGAAACACAACTCAGTTGGGCAAATCATTTTTTCAGTGGCAAGTGGAACAGGAAGAAGGCAAAATGGCCAATATCTCTCAAGACCAGATTCTTGCTAAAGATTCTGATGGTGACACGTGAGTATTGTCCATATGTCACTTACTGCTCAAGTAGAGATGGTGAATCAGCATTCTTTAGGCTGCTACTCATTTGACTAAACAAAAAACACTGTAGTACATTAATGGTACTGACATCTAGCACCACACCTAAATATGATAAAATGAAAGAATGCATTGAATGATTATGCTACTTTAAGTGGCCTTTGCTGTCTGCAATTTCCCTAGGGCTTTTCTGAATGGCTTTTTAGGGTGAAGTATATTTTCAAACTGTCTTAAATTGATACCTTAGTTCAGTATTAAATAATGTGTTCATATCTATTTATTTCCCACAGATTTCTCCACATTGCAGTTGCCCAGGGAAGACGGGCAGTTTCCTATGTGCTGGCAAGGAAGATGGTAGCCCTGCACATGCTGGATATTAAAGAACACAATGGCCAGGTGATGCTCTCAGCATAGCAAATTCTCACCTTATGCCCATGATTGTTTCCTATGTCTATTTTCTTACCAAAAACCCCTGTAGACTGCCTTTCAAGATTAACCTGGAAAGTTAGTGTGCAGTCTAATATGTAACAGAATTATCTGCAGAACTCTCCAGTTGAGTCTATTAAGGAGGTGTTCTCTGAATGGTTTTACTTCATTGGAAAGGCTTTTGTATGGTTTGTTTTTCAGTTGCCATTACCTTTAAGATTACAATGGCTAATACATCTGCTTTTTGTTATTCTAGAGTGCCCTACAGGTGGCTGTGGCTGCAAATCAGCATCTTATTGTCCAGGACCTGGTTAGTCTTGGGGCACAAGTGAATACTACAGATTGCTGGGGTAGAACTCCATTGCATGTGTGTGCTGAGAAAGGTCATGCACAAGTCCTTCAGGTGGGACATCTGAATTATAAGCTGAGCCATTTTATTTACCCTTTTCTCCTTACCTACTAGTGTGTGTAATGATGCATATCAACATTGATAATTGTAGATTAAGGATTCAAAATAGTATACTTTCTGTTAAGGTTATTTACATTACTTGGAAATATAGTTTTAACTGAACTCTACCAGCCAGCTTGGCCCTAACTGCTCAGGAGCTGGAAGTTCATAATGTGTTATAATACGACTTGTAGCCCTCCCAACTCCACATGAAAACACAGAGAAATTAATTCTGCATTTTCTCCCTTCCCTGAAAAAGTGACAATGAATTATAATGCAGTGCGGCTCCTATAATGTAATTCTAGTCTCCATTTCCTACTCTCCTTTCCGCTACTCACCATAAAGAAACAGAGCAAACAAGAACATTGCAGCAATTATCTCTGCAATTCTGAGGAGAAGTTTGGTCATTTTATAATTACATTTGTTTCAAGTGATAGGAAACAGTCAGGTTTTTTGTTCCAGCGAGTTTTAATTCTAATATACCAAAGGACAGCAGATCACAAACAGAAACTGTCCAGTTAGAAGGTGCTGCTGTGTTTTAACAAACAAAGGGTTTTACTAAATATTGACATGTTTATTATGGCATAAGCTTTTTTGGATTATATCAGTTTCATCATATGCTTTCAGATTTCAGTTACTGTTACATATAGTTAATGTAGATTCTCATTTTGTTTTCAGGCAATCCAGAAAGGAGCCATTGTAAGCAGTCAGTATGTTGATTTGGAGGGAACTAATTATGATGGTGAGCAACTAATAGTCCTACATAGTGTGTTAACTGGGTAAAATACCCAATTAAAAATGTTCAGGTTTCAATGCTGATGCTCAGGCGTTGTACTTGGCATGTTGTATAGTACAGATGTTTTTCTATTCTTAATTATATTCACTTTTAAATAAAACAAATTAAGTTTGTGGAAATGACTTCAGATGTAATCCCACACTAAATCCCTTCTGCCATGGGGCCTTGCCTACTGCATTGTTAATTATTTGAGCTTAGTAATGCTAGGTTGAATGCTACATTAACCTAGATAACCTACTTAAACAATGTCTGTAGAAGAGGCCCCTATTTTGGGAATTGAAATTTATATATCTGGAGAGTACCCAAGCTGAGAAAGGCTGATGTAGATTGTAAAAGAAGGGATGTCACTGCTAGGGTCAAATAACAAACACAGAAATAGTATTCAGATATTCATTTAAACCTACTGAGAACCTTTCTCTTCTATCTAGATATAGATCATAACCATATTCTTAATAATATTTCTGTACATAGAAAGGCCTATCAAATAATGTGAAGTTAAATGACTAAAAATACGTATGTTTCTTAAATTGCCAGATCTTAACAATTCTGTCTTTCTCTACTGCATGTTAGTAACCAGAGCACAGATTAAATTCCTTTAAAGTTATGCATTGCAAATCAAATGCAACCAAAGTCTAGATATTACTGTTGGGATAACTATGAGTTTTTAATGAGTCATTGATCCAAACAAGGTGGTTTGGGTTTTTGTTTTCCTAACTGCTGTGTTTCATATTAAGGTTTGACAGCGTTGCACTGCGCAGTAGTGGTCCACAATGCCGTGGTACATGACTTACAGAGGCAGCAGTCACCTCACACTCCTGAGGTCCAGGAATTAAGACTGAAAAGCAAGAGGTTGGCGGATACAATCAAATTTCTGATTCAGATGGGGGCCTTTGTTGAAGCCAGGGTAAGTAACATAAGGAAACATTAGAACAGACTCAGATTTGTACCTGAGAAATGGTTCCCGTACTCTTGTTCTGCATCTGTTGGAAGATCTAGATGTGGATAAAAATGTATCATGTGATGTGGAACATGATATATTCTTAGGCAAAGAACATTGACTTAAGTTCCAGTATCCTGTTATTTGAGAGTTCAGTTTGATCTTCTATATTCCTGGGTAGATATTCTGTAGGCCTTTTAAATATATATTGTAGCACACAAAGTGATCACTATTAAACTGAAGAAAGTTTATATTTTAAGTTTACATTGTTTAAATAAATATACTGATTTTTAAATTCCAGTTTGCTTTTTTTTCTATAGTGCATTAGTATGTAAAAAGACTGCCTCACTGACTTTGAGTTGTCCTTTATGGAAACAGTAAAATCTTTGTATATCAGAGCAGTCTCACTTAAATTACTGTGCACAAACCAGATTAGTATCCAAAGCTCATAATGGGGCAATACTGAATAATGGAGCAAACCACATGAATGAGTTAATGGTTGGCTGATATTGCAGATATCACATTATGCCTACAAATACAAATTTCTGAAGCAAAGAAATAATGGATGATCCTAGTTCTGCAATCAGCACCCATAGACTATATTTTTATAAACTTGGTGCATATGATGATTGTGTGGGGACAGGGATAGTAAGGGATTTGGGTAAGATTAAGATTTCTCTCAATGCCCCCCCCCCCAACTATATTAGTCTAAATTCAGATTGGTTACTGCATGCTGAACTACACTATCAGGTTTGGGTTTTTTTTGTTAACTCCTACATAATTACTGCATTATGTAGTTTATTCATTAGGCTCATCTTCAGTCTGTAACATTACGAAGATAATGTCACTAGTTAAGAAGACCAAGAAACTATGCCTTGAAGTCTATTTTATGTTCATATAAAGCAACTAATTGTATGTGTTTTTGCATTTTACCGTGATTAAATGTGCAGTATATAAAATTATTTGGACATTTTCTTTTGTGTGGACAGGATCGTAAAAGTGGCCGTTCAGCCCTTCACCTAGCAGCTGAAGAAGCAAATGTGGAACTCCTTCGACTGTTTTTAGAGCTCCCAAATTATCTCTCTTTTATCAATGCCAAGGTATATAAATAACAAACCATGCATCTAGTTCAGTATGTGCAGAAATAATCCTTCTGCTCATTATTTCTTTTTAAATAATGATGTTTCTCTCTTACTTTAACTAGGCTTACAATGGCAACACCGCACTCCATGTAGCTGCTAGCTTGCAGCATCGAGTGACTCAGCTGGATGCAGTTCGTTTGTTGATGCGCAAAGGAGCTGATCCAAGTGCCAGGAATTTGGAAAATGAGCAGCCAGTTCACTTGGTTCCTGATAGCCCTGTTGGAGTTGAGGTAAGAGATAAAAGATACCCGAAATCTTGTTTTTAAGTAAAGTAAATTGCACTTTTAATGCTTCCTTCCTCCTGCCTGTGGTCTTCTATTCCTGTTGCAAAATGAGCAGAAGTGCACTTCTATTTCTTAGATTTCTAAAAAAATGAAGAATAGCTTTATAATAAACCAGATTGAAAATGGTGCTTTTTTTGACTATTTCTTTTGCTTTCTTCTGGAACTAAATGAAACTACAAAAATCGGGAGATATCTATCATGTTAAGTTTATTAAGGTTTTTGTCAAAATAGAAACTTAGTTTTATTAGGTTTGAAATCTGGGGCACTTTGCAATCATGCTTCTTTTAAAAAGTGTCCTTTATAATTATAGAAGTTCTTTTGGTTATTCCCTTAAATGGTTAGTTTGCATCTTTTCAAAGTGCAGTTTTTTTCAAATTACAGAGCATGTATACAGGTAGTCCTCGACTTATGACCATTCATTTAACAACTGTTTAAAGTTATGATGGCGCTAGAAAAAGTGACTTAGGACTGGTCCTCACACTTATGACCATTGCAGCATCCCCACAGTCATGAGAACAAAATTCGGGTGCTTGGCAATCAGCATGTGTTGCAATATCCTGGAGTCATGTGATCGCCATTTGCAACCTTCCCAGGGGGCTTCTGACAAGCAAAGTCAATGGGGGAAGCTGGATTTGCTTAATGACCACATGATTTGCTTAATGACCATGGCGAAAAAGGTCATAAAATTGGACATGACTCACTTAATGACTACATTGCTTGGTGATGGAAGTTCTGGTCCCAGTTGTGGTTGTAAGTCAAGGATTACCTGTAAATAGCTGCAGTATTTCAGTTTCAGTAACTTAAAGAAAGGAAATAAATGCTTATCATCATGCACATGGAAACTATTACATTAATCTTAATAACATATATGTTGACCCTTTGAGTTCTTCATGAATATCTCTCTTGAGAAATTAAGATCTCATGTCCTACAGATTCATTCAGTGAGCAAGTAAGCAGTTGATTTGATTGACTTCATTCATTTAGTGATCCCATCTTCAGATTAATACACTATAGGTAGTTCTTGTTTAGCGACCACAATTGGGACTGGCAACTTGCTAAGTGAAACCGTGACTCTGCTTATGATCTTACAGGTAGTCCTTGGGTTACATTGCCAATTGGGACCAGAATTTCCATCACTAAACAGTGTGGTCATAAAGTGCAACATCACATGACCGTGTCGCTTAGCAACGGCAAGCCTGGCAGTCCTGGTTGCTTCATAACCCCAGGAGTATGTGGGTTGTTAAGTGGGAAGGGGTGGGAGTCCCAGCCAACAGGCTGGTGGTGAGAGCTACAGATGAGAGCTACAGGCAGGTGGGAGGATGCTGCAGGCAGGCACTGTTGAGTGCAAGTGGGTGAAAAAGCAGTGGGAATGACTTGTGATCTTCATTGACTTTGTTTGTGGAAAGATGGCAGGGAACGTTGGGAAATCACAATCATGTGACTGCGGTTCACTGTGACATCATAATCATAAGCTGGGCACCAAGCACCTGGATCACGATCATGTGACCACAGGGATGCTGCGATAGCCAGAACTCTGAGGACCGATTGTAAGTCTGTTCAGCGCCGTTGTAACTTTGAACGGTCGCTTAACAAGTGGTTGTAACCTGAGGGCTACCTTTGTTTTCCTTTGCTTTACAGACCTGCAAAAGTCATAAATGTGAGGATTGATCATAAAGTTACTTTTTCATCACCATTGTAACTGTGAATGGTTGCTAATCGAGGCAGTTGCTATACAAGATCTACCTGTATATATGATTTGCATATTGTTAGGCTTAAATTATGTAGCTGCTAACTGCTGTTGAATAATTGGGCTTTTTCCCCCTTATTTCCTTTTCCTCAGATAAGACGGATCTTAAAAGGGAAGACAATTCACCAGAGATCATCAGTCTATTAAGCTCCATGAGTAAAAATGACCCATACTCGCTGTCAGTTAGGCAGCCCCTATGTAACTGTAAATAGACCATTTGTCTGGTGGAGGCAAATGTTTGTTGTTTCTATGAAACAAAAATATTTTGTTCACTATTATATAGTGGGTTAATAACAATTCTTCTGCACAATTGGGAATATTTCATACCAAGTATTCTGGAACAGTTGAATTACTCCATTAAGCAGTTTAAGATATCAAGAACAAAACTGACAGTTACAGTCCTATATATATTTACCTAAGAGTAATTCCTGCTCAGTGGGCTGTATTGCTTATTGGACTTGTATTGGATTGCCTTGACTTGGCATTGAGGCATAGCAAATATTAAGAATAACAAATACCAAGAGCAAACACTTTTGCTGTGGCTTATGATATAAAATATAAGCATCTTAAGAATACTAAGAATGTACTAATAGTCATTTATTTTTTAGCTTTTTTTCTTTTTATGTAATTCTTTATATTGTTATTTTGAGCAGTTATAATTCACTGAACTGTAATAAAAGCTCTAATAATTTAAACCTTTTACAATGGGGAATTCTGTGTAGAATTCAGTTAAGTTTTTAAAAAGTTTTTAATGCCACTGTATGTATTTGTTAAAGGAATTGTTTTTGTGGGACACTTTTCCAAGTGGCTTAGAAAGAAACATTGTCTATATGAAGTTTTCATTAGTCACAGCAATAATTTATGAACATTTAAAAAAATAATGCTGGCCTTGTGTTCATTTTTTTTAAAGTATTCAAATTGATCCTTCATTCTGGTAGCTGAGTTTATATATTACATCAAATTATTCATGTTTGTAACAAAAAATCAAAAGAGCTCAATAGAATAAATAAGCAGTAGTATCACACAGAGATTCAATTAGAGTCTAAAATGAACTGCATTTGATCAAAATGATGATGTCGATTCAGTATCATATATATACTTTTGGTGATTTGTAAAAATCTTTCCAAGAATCAAAGAAGTTGGGATTACCTGTTACATCCCAATACCATCCATTCACAGACAAATGAAGCTGTATTGTCTTTATACAACAACATGCAGTGATTAATTGTACTGATGGCCACTCCTTACATGGCTTTGTAGAAGATAGATTTGTCAATGGCTATTGAGCATGATACCTCTGTGGAATTTGAAGAGGAATATGAACTTCAAGAGGCAGTATGCTTTGAAATACTGGTTGTTTTGAAGTTTATTGTATACATATCTGCTTATGATAGGGGTGCAAAAAGTGATTTTTGTGACTCTCAGTGGTCCCAAAGATTTCGGTCCTTTTTTTTTTTTTTCCTAAAAGGCAAAATATTTGGCCCTTTAAAAACCCTGAAACACTCTAAACCCCATTTATTCCGGCTCTGGAGTATGGTTCTCAACACACCACACAAAGCCTGGTGTGATCCTCAAGCTGACAGAAGTCACACATTCCTAGTTTATGGTCTTCACAAAGGCTAATGACAGAAAACTGAATGGATGTTTTGTCTGACTGAGTAGGATTCTCCTACACTGAATTTGATTCTCTCATTTTGAATCAATAAATGTATGTCTCAGGGCTTTGCAAAAATTTAGTTGTGTTATATTATTTTACCTTATAGGTATAGTAGGTAGCCAGATGTTAATATATCAAAGAATGTAAATAAAACATTAAAATGTTTCATTTTAGTAATTGCTTTCAGAATTGCATTGCTTTTTAAAAATCTTATTTCTGTACATACTGTTCTTGAGTCACTACTATGAATCATACATTTTCCATAGTTAATCAGATCATATTGTTTGATCAAGTATGTCTTGTAGACAGATAAGTGGAGAAATTGATATTTAATATTTAGAGGTACAAATCATTTGGAATAAACTTGTTTTAATCAATATAAGTGGTGTCTTATGTTTTGATTGATATCAATACTTCTGTAAGGGTTAAAACTTCTGGCATTTTTTCTTACTACAAATGCAGTAAGAAATATAACAATGGTATTCTTAGATCCTGAGATTTTGGCTTTCTTCCCTGTTTTCTCTTTAAACCTAATGTTCTTCAAGATGTAAAAAGACAATGTGAAAATAAGAAGGCAATTATGATGAATCAAAGTTTTAAAATCTGCGTAATATATTTCTTTATCTTAGGTCATGTAATGGGGTTATTTTTTCCCATAAAGCAGTAAGGTCACTGTTGAAGGGATTGGTCTTTCTTCTATCTTTGATACTGGATTCAACAATGCTTGATCAATAATATTTTATCATGGCTTTAGTGTTTGTGTGTGTCTGTGTGTCTGTCTATCATCTCCAAAAATTGCAGCTACTATAAAATTAGCTAACGGGGTAAAGCTCTTTGTAACACAGAGTGGTTTCTGATATTGCTCAAAGTATAGTTGTTCATTTAAATAGCCAATAGGTTTTTAGATCCAAATGCTTACGTCCAGACTCTAAAGAATCCTCTTACAAGTCCCAACTTCCTCTGAAAGACAAGTATAGGCCTATGTCAGGGTTTTCTTGATTGTGGTCCACATTCTGCAAATCTCCCTCAGTCCTTGCTGCTTCATCTTTCAATGGCTTGGAGTACCAAAATAATGGCCACCAATAGCCCAGCTATTCTGTTGCTTGCTGCCAACACACAAAAGTGAGTCTATTGATTGAAGAAGATAATTGTCAATGGTGCCCTTGGAGGAAACAAGGGGCAAGTCAATACACGAAAAACAGCATTGTGCCATAAGCTTCACCTCTTTTGTATATGCCTTGTGACATTGCATATTCAGTACATATAAAAGGGGCCCAGTTTGTGTTGCAATGGCACAATATGGCTCTTATTTTGACAAAAGCCTCCATTCAGACATCTCTGAGCACAACCTCTAATTCTATGACACTTGAATTGTCTTCTGTGCACTGAGTCACAGCTTCTTAGTGGTAATGATTTATACAATGTACTGGTCTACGAGATAGAGAAGAGGACAAGCTGCTTTATTATTATAATTATCCTTTGGTTCCCTGTTCGTTGTAAACTCTCCAGCTTTTCACAAGTATCTTTTAAGAAAACTGAATAGATAACCTAGTTAGATAACTATCAAGGAGAAAACCACACCTCACCAACACTGGCAGGGCAAGCTACTGTATATAAACAGGGAGCAAATCCCACACTCACTAGCAATGATGATGTTACCTAGGGTACTGAAACGTCTGTAAGCAAAAAACCAAGTTCGGAGAGCACCAAGGGCACCATTGTTAAAGAGACGTTAGGATAGCATTACAGTAAGGTGGCTGGTTAACTGGGGACCAATGGGGACTGAAGCCTGACCAATAGGGACCAAAGCTTGACCAACGGGGATCGAATCCTGGCTCTCCTGGTCCTCCACGTTACATGCTGCCAGCTTTCCTTCTCAGATGCTCTGAGTTGTTTTTTGAGACCTCCTCCTGCCTTGTCCCTCCAGAAACTCATCGTATTCCCTGGTAAGATGGCAGTGAATAGGAGGCAGTTGATTGTTCTCTCCTGGTGATGTGGCTGGTTTTTATTTTCATACTTATTTTTGGCACCTACCTGACTCAGTTGGACTTGGACTCAGACTTGGACTCAGATTGTCTTTTTGGTCAGTTTGGAACTGTGTTTGCTGCTGGCCGTTTTTGCCGTGTTTGTTGTTTGTTAACACTCTTAAGCTGAGTGTGTCGGAGCTGCTGGGAGCTGGGCACACAGGGATGGCTTCGAGACTGAGCTGGGTGAGTTGGAAGAGCTGAACTGGAGCTGGACCAGAGAATGGAGAATGGAGGAGTGGGTTGGAGACAGCTAGCAAGTGACCTGCTACATTTGTAGATTGGGCATCAGTCATATTGGAGATCGTATTGTGTGCTGGCTGTGCTGGGGCCAGAGTGAGCTGGCTGGAGGATAGGCCGGAAAAATGGGTTCAAAGAAGGAAGGAAGGAAGGAAGGAACAGGGTGCGGGTTGTCCTTGTTGTGTTATGGCCTGGTGCTGGCTGGTGGAGTAGGCTGGAACCCCTGGCTGGACTGTGGCTGTCATATCTCCATGCCTGTTTTTGTTTGTTTGTTTTTGTTTGCCAGCATCTTTGTGGACTGTTGTTCATATGGGAATTTCCAACCAGGGGGGCCAAGCAAGTTCTGGACTCTGGGGTTTTTGAGGTATTGGTGGTGGCTGGGTGGGTAGGGACAGTGGCAGAATGGCAGTCTGCTGTGGACCCTTCCCCCCATGGAACCTTTCCCCCTTGTTATCTCTTTGTCACCCCCTTTGCCACTCCTTTGCTATCTCATGCTCTCTGATCCTGGCTGTTGGTTTAGGTGCTTTTGTTTATTGTTTGTTTGTTGGTTTGTATGGTTCCCCCCTTAGGGTGAGAGCCTGGGGAGGGGGTTGGCTGGGTTGAGTGATGGGAAGGGAAGCCCAGCTAGTGGGTGAGAGCAGCTGGTTGGGGTTCCTGGTGAGTATTAGCATGAGGGTATCTGTGGGTGTATTTCTGAGATGAGTGGGGGAGATGGGGTGCTGGGTACCCTGTTGGCACTGAAAGCCAACAGAACTGAAGTGCCTTGGGTTGCCTGGCTTCCCCTCCCGGGGATGGATATGTTTGATTGTTTTGGGAGGTCCTGGGCCTTGGGAAATGGGAGGCCTGGAGGGGCAGATGATGCAGCCTTCTGGGGGATTGGGGTGGCCATAGTATTAGGGTGATGATGGGCATGGGACTATCCTAGGTCATCCAGAGCCTGACACGGAACAGTAGTCACACACTGGATCTGGTGCTCTTGTGGGAGCAGTGGCTATGTGATCTGCAATTGGAGGAGCTTCTGGTGTCTCCCTTGTTATGGTCAGATCACGCTCTGATTACCATGAGATTCTCTGGTGCTGCTATCCACTGTGGGGAAGCTGGACCTATTAGATTGGTCTACCCCTGGTGACTGAAGGATCTGGAGGGTTCCAGAGGGAGCTGGGGGTTGCTCATGCTGGTCTGAAGCCTTGGTCACTGCCTGCAATAAAGGGGCAGTTAAGGCTTGGATCAAGTATCCCATCACTCCCCGTGGTTTATGGAGGGCTTGAGGGAGATGAAACAATAGAAGAGACATCTGGAGTGTCATTGGTGCTTATCTAAGGATGAACTTGACTGAACATCGGTTAAGGCCGCTATTAAGGCCTACCTTGTGGCAGTAAGAGTGGTGAAGCGACAATACTTCTCTGTTCTTATTGCATCCACAGATTGCTACCCTGCAGCCCTATTTTGGGTGATTCGAGCCCTCTTGGGTAAAGGGGGCCTGGAGAACCTTTTGCAGGGTCGTGCAGAGGAATTTGCTCAGCATCTGTTGGATAAAATAGCTCAAGAGTTGTTTGTAGCTGGATGCTGGCTTTGCTGCAGGTCTGGGGGAGATGCCTAGGGTGGAGTCTTGACTGGTTATTTGGGAATGGTTTGAACCTGTTGGACCTGAGGAAGTGGACAGGGTCCTTAGTACTGTGAACTTGGCCACCTGTTCTTTAAATCCATGCCCCTCCTGGCTTATGAAAGCGGCCCAGGGGCGTCATATGGGTGGATTCTTGCAGTGGTGAATTCTTCTTTGAGTGAGGGGGTTGTTCCTTTGCTTCTTAAAGAGGCTTTGGTCTGCCCCCTCCTCAAGAAGCCATCACTGGATCCCATGATACTGGATGATTTTTGTCCCATATCCAACCTCCCCTTTTTGGGGATGGTGATTGAAAAGGTGGTTGCGCAGCAGCTTCAGAGGACTTTGTATGACATAGAGTATCTCAATCCTTTTCAGTAAGGGTTCGGACCTGGATATGGTACAGAAATGGCATTGGTTGCGCTTTTGGATTATCTCTGGCGTGGGTGGGATGGGGGTTGTGCATCCATCCTTGCTTATTTGACCTCTTGGCGGCCTTCGATACCATTGACTATGGTATCCTTCTGGACTAACTCAGAGGATTTGGGGTGGGTGGCACGGTGTTGTGCTGGCTCATCTCATTTCTATAGGGTGAGTTCCAGTCAGTGGTGATTGGGAAGGAGATATCCTGTCCTCGGCCCCTATTATGTGGGGTGCCACAGGGTTCGGTACTCTCTCCTCTTCTATTTAACATCTATGTGAGACCACTGGGTGAGCTCATCCATTGCTGTGGGGTGAAGTATCATCAGTATGCTGATGATACTCAATTGTATAGCTCTGCCCCTAGCGACTTAAGTGATGCTGTGAACATTCTATCCCAGTGTCTGGAGGCTATGAGGGTCTGGATGGGGAACAACAGGGTTCAACCAAAACCTGGCAAGACTGAGTGGTTTTGGGTTTTGAGCCCCTCTAGTTCTAGGACTTTACCATCTTTGATACTGGATGGGGTTGCACTGCTCCAAATAGACCCTGTGTGTTATCTGGGGGTCCTCCTGGACTCATAACTCCTGCTCAATGAGCAGGTGGCAGTCGTGGCTAGGAGAGTCTTTGGACAACTTTGTATTGTGCACCAGTTGCACCCATTCCTGGATCAGGAGGACCTTCTAATAGTCACTCATGCCCTGGTCACCTCCCGGTTAGACTACTGCAATGCACTCTACATGGGGCTGCCCTTGAAGAGTATCTGGAAACTTCAGCTGGTGCAAAAAGCAGTGGTGTGAGCAGTTATGTGTGCTTCTGGTAGAACATGCATTGCATCTCTCCTTCATAAGCTGCACTGATTACCACTTTGTTTCTGAGTCCAATTCAAGGTGTTGGTGTTGGCCTTTAAAGCCCTTGGTATGGGTCTGGGTTATCTGAGGGACCACCACTCCCCGATGTTATCTGCCCACCTACCAAATCCGGCAGAGAGGGCATGTTATGGGTTCTGATGCCTAGGGACCTACATTTGGCAGGCTCTAGGCGGTGGGCCTTTTCTGTTGTGGCACCTGCGCTGTGGAATCTTCTCCCCCCTGAGGTGAGGCCTCATCACTAACAGTGTCCCTCAGTGTCCGGAGGTCCCTCAAAACCTGGTTATGCCAGCAGGCCTAGGGACTCCAGGTGATGAGTGATCTAGTGAGGTGGCTCCGTTATTTTTAACATCTTTTCACTCATTATTTTTTGTCTTAGTTTGGTTTTTTTATAATTTTATACTTTTATACTTATATTTTTTAAAATATAAGTTTTATGTTTTCCAAAAAAGTTAAAATACAGAAAAATCAAGAAAAAAGGAAGGGAAAAAAAGGGAAAAGAAAAAAAGGGGGAGGGAAGAAAAGGGGGCATAAGAAAGAAAGAGTAGCTTCCAACTTGGTACAGGTATGGATAGAGAATATATTCACCTCTTACTCTAGTATCTAAAAATTTAAGTAGTAAAAAAATAGTGTTTAATCTAATATTCAGAAAGATTCCTAAAAACTAATCTGTTTGAATAATACATATGGTTTGTACAAGATATTTCTATAACATCAATCAGCAAATCCCAAATCAAAGTTGCATTTTTTTGAGTATCAAGCAAAAAGTCTGAGTGGTTTCCAATTAGAGACAAAGTTAGACGGTGCCTGGCCTTTAGCAAAGCAGTGAGTTTCGCCATCTCAGCCAATTCCATTAATTTCAATGTCCATTCTTCAGCAGTAGGTATTTGTATATCCTTTCATTTTTGCACATATAGAAGTACCAATAGAAGAAAATATATGTAGCTCAGGGCTGAACTGTGGAGTCCTTGGGGTTCTCTGAGCTTGGTTGTTTTCTTGCAATTGTTTCATTACCTGGCTAGGTAACATCTTCAGTGCTAGAGTGCAACCCCCTTTCCATGCTAGCACTGAAGATGTTACCTAGCTGGGTAACGAAAAGTTTGCAAGAAAACAACCAAGCTCAGAGAACCCCAAGGACTCCACATATAGGAGTCTCTCCACAGTTATCATATAAAGAAATAAATTTCTGTGTTGTCTTTCCATTTGCTTATCCATCATACCTAAAATAAAAGTCTCTGGTTTCAATTGCAAGTCTAGTTTCAAAATCTTTTGAATCAAAGGACATATCACATTCCAATAATTCTTAGCCTTTTCACAAGTACACCGTAAGTGATAGAATGTACCTTCACATTGATTACATTTCCAACAGACATTTAAGTGTTGTTTATACATCTTTGACAATTTATCTGGTATCAAATACCAATGGTACATCATTTTATAGAAATTTTCTTTTAACAAATAATTAAGAGTAACTTTCTAATGTATTTATTGATTTTTTTTTTAACTCCGTTGTATGCTCCCCAGAGTTGCTTTGAAAAACTGAGATGGATGGCTAAGAAATTGTGTAAATAAGTAATAAATAAATAAATAAACATATTACAGTAATAAAGTAGTATAACCTTTGGCTGCAATGTTGAACTTTTATGTTTGAAAGGCCTGCGGTCTACCCTGAAATGCCAGGTCTTGATGTCCTTCTGGAAGGCTAAAAGGGGGCACTACCATATTCCACAAGGTAGGGGCCACCATGGAAAAGGCATGCTTCTTAGGTCCCACTAGATGGCAACATTTCAGCAAAAGGACCTGAAGCACACCTACCTTATCTGATTTAGTGGGACAGGCAGATACTCTCAGGAGAGGAAGTCCTGCAAATAACCTGGTCCCATGCCATGTAGTGCTTTAAATGTACCTTGACTTGCACCTTAAATTGCAAGGAAGGAAACTGAGAGCCAGTGTAGCTTGTACAACAGAGGTATAACATGGGCAAACCTAGGGGTGACCAACACTGAGCGTGCTGCTGCATTCTGCATTCAGTTGTAGCTTCCAGGTGGTCTTCAAGGTCAGCCCCATCTACAGCGCATTGCAGTACTCCAGACAGGAAGTAACCAAGGCATGAGCAGGATCTCCTGGTCCAGGGAAGGGTGCAATTGGTGCACAAGAGAAATCTGTGCAAAGGCCCCCCTGGGCATAGCTGCTATCTGCTTCTTGAACAGGAGCTGTGGATCCAGGATGACCCCCAAATTGTGCACCAGCTCAGTCTGGGGAAGTACAACTCCATCCAGAGTCAAAGATGACATATCACCAGTCCCTGGGTGACTAAAAACCCAAAGCCACTCCATCTTTCCAGGATTGAGTTGAAGTCGGCTCCTCCCCATCAAGACCCTCATAGCCTCCAGGCTCTTGGTCAGCATTGTAACAGCATCACCTGTCCAGCCAGGGGTTGAGATGTATAACTGGTTATCATCAGAGTACTGATGATACCACACCCCATGCCATTGAATGATCTGCCCAGCAGTTTCATGTAGATATTAAAGAGACCCAAGTCTTGAGGCACCCCATATAAGTCTTAGTTATAGTTAGAAAAAGTTATTTTGTAAGAATTTCCAAAGTACTTGCTTGGAATGCAGTCTCTAAACTACTGCAGGTCCCTGCCAACTCGTGTTCTCATCCATTTTTGAAGTTGGCAGAGTAGGAATTACAGTTGTTTGTCCTGCTTCATTCTTCATGGTGGCAGAAAATCTGTTACTAATTGGAAAAGTAACTGTAATATTCTTAAGGTCATTGGCCATGAGGAATTGATCAGCCTTGAGTCCATCTACTCAGGCAAGTTAGGCATTTGTTTCTTAGAGCGCAGCTTTATCTTAGTGCTGAGATAATTAATATATTTCAAATTTGCAGCAATTATGAGGCTTAAAATCTAATATATCAGGCCACCACATAAAACGAAAATCTTATCTCCAACTGCAGAGCTGTATGTGGGAGTTGCTGCCATTATGATGCCATCTTCACTCTCCCAGGTATACAAAGAGTGTATGGCTCTGATAATTTTTTATTTTATATAAATGCTTTGGGAACCTATTGACAATTCATAAGAATTTTCACACAACTAGTAAAAAACAACATGGCAGCAAATCTAATGGTTGCAGAAAGAGAGATGGATGGACACAGATACCTGCTCAAAAGAGGTAGGCCAAGTAAAGTGGACAAAGATACTCAAGAGATTTTGAATACTTTTTCTTTATATAGGGCTTGTTTTTGAAATACCAGAGTTTCTGAAATTCTTTGGACATGGCTTTCTAAGTGACGTCAATAAATATTACTTATCAGATGTTCTTGGAGTTCTTCAGAACTTGCCTAAGTGTTTCATCCTACATGGGATCAATACTGACACAATGTAAGGGCATTTCTTGGAAATAAAATTGGGTCTGGAAGGAATATTTGGTTTCTAGCATACCACTTTCCTTTTAAATTTAGTTTAAAACTAAAATGGCCTTTTAAGAATGTAAAGTACAATAGAGGCATCACAGGAGCTATCTGTGGGCATTTTGGTGTTCAGAGGCACCATATTGGAGATCACTGTTGCAGAATGATATCCACCAGCTTGCAAGGAAGCTGACAAATTATCATCTACTGACAAGTAATATAGGCTTAACTTAGTCCATTTAGCAATCCCTGTAAGAACTCATTGGAAAGAGAAGAGGCAAACGGTAGCATATACTGCAAAAGAGAGTGAGTAGGAGGATAAACAGCAACAGGGGCATTTATGAGGGAGTTTAGTAGAGGAGATAAGCAGGCAGAGGAGCACACTGACCTTCTCTTTCCAGAGAGTAAGGGTCAAAGTGAGCTTAGCAACTGTGGAAGAAAGCCAGGGCTCCAAACTCTAAAAATATAACAAATAAGCCATGTTTTAGGATAAATAGTTCTTAAAGAAGAATACCTAATTATTAATATTAGGAAGCCAGCAGGGGAGAGAATGTGTTCCAATTTATTGCACAGTGTCAAACATATGAATATCTGCTTATTAATAGTGATATATTGACTACATATTGAAACCACACTGGCTGAAGTAGAAATGCTTAGACAGCCAAAGAGGGAATAAGTGGGTTCTTTTAAAACCAAGCCACCTGAACTGGAGATATTTAGAGAGCCAAATGAGATCTTCCATGATATGATAGGTTCATCCCACTCCTAGAATGACAACATCCATAATTTCAAGAATAAGGGAGATGTTCCCATAGAAGGGACTCAATTCTCAAGTGATGAATCCATATTTTCTTGAACTGAAGACATTCCTTCAGGTAAGAAAGGTTTAAATTTTTCATGACTCAGTCCTTAGAAAAATAGACAGATGGCATGTGGAACCCATGTGACTTCCCTGACTGGTGCTGGCAGATTTCATACCAGTCACAGCAACAAAACTCTCCAGATACAATCCTATACCCAGGATCTTGCTTACAGCAGAAGCTCAGATACAACTTGAGTATTGAAGTGCTTTGTGCTAACAGTAGGAAATGATATATATCCAGATTCGCCTACTGCAGAAATCTCCCTCCCTCCCTCCTTCCCTCCCTAGGCCTTTTTGTATTTTTCAAGTCTTTATTTAATGTATATTGTAGCATTAAACACATTCAGCATCTAAATCAGTGTACAAAGATAATTAACATGCATTGCAATCCCTGTGAAAGATGTTGACTTCCTAAGGATCCTGGATTGCGTTATGAGATAGATGGCATGAAACTGGTAACATCAGTCTGAATGGATTAAATGTGCTTGCTGGTTGATGGCATATTTCATTCCTCTCAATTTTTTCTTCCCCCCTCCTTTTACGATTTCTTAAGTTGTTTTACTGGTATCTTCAACTCTTTTATCTGCAGTTACATTTATTCTTTATAGTCTCAGTCGGAAAATTGCAGCAGTGAGAGATAGTGAAAGGTTATCTCAGCCAAATATTTCCATTTAAAGGTTAAAGATTCTTAACACAACCTGAGAAGTTTAAGGCTTAGTTCAGAAGTTAATTACCTTGTCAGGTAATGAATACCGTCATTTTATGGTACCAAAATGGACTGTTTAAACTGGCCCAAAACACACAAGATTGCAAGATCATAAGAAATGTTTTGCATTCTTGCTTGAAATTGCACAAGATATTGAATAATAATCTTGTGAGATTTGGATAATTTTTAAAATGTATTTTTTTAAAAAAATTATGTTCTTTATTTAATTTTACTGTTCTATGGATGCCATCATCTTTCCAGTGATGAAAGACAAGTCTCCTAGTAATAGGAGGGGCTTGGAGAATTCATTTCTGTTATCCAGCCCTCTTATTTCCACATGATAGGTAATCAGTTCAAAAGAATATGGACACCCAAAAATATTAAACCTTGTCTCAGTGTCAGGTTAATATGTGTGATATAATTTTCCCAGAATATGATGATTTTAGGATATTGTAAAAACATGTTTCAGTGAAGTGTTATTCTTATTAACTGCCCAGAGTTGCTGGGAGTCAGGCAGCATATAAATTTAATAAATTTATTGTTATGGTTGGTCACACAGTCAGCCAGATGTTTAGACTGGATTTGGCATTTTTATCTATCAAGTCCTTCCCAAGGACCTGTGATAGGCAAATGTTGTTGTTTGATGGTGTTAAAGGTATTATTATCTCTAACAACATGATAACCTACTCATTCCTTTTCTATATAAATGCAATGGGGTCCAATATTCTAGAGGTCCACTAAAAAGGAGGAAATTCCTTATGAAATTGGTCAATTTAAAATCTGAAGATCCTTTGTTTTTTCCACAAGATAATGATCTTGTCTAGGCTTGGAAATTGGTTTGGTCACATTAGCAGAAACTCAAAATCTATTGGAGTGCAGAGTACTTTTGATCAACAAGTGTTGAAAATGTGTGTTGGAACAAGAAATCAGTGATCCAAAAGGATTTTTAAATATTGATTAAAAAAAATAAATGTACTGCAATTATTAATTATTAGATATTTTAAATATATTTTTATTTTGGCTATTGATTTTATAATTATGGCTGGAGATTTAAATCAAATGTTATATTGATTTATGAGACTAAAATACTACCCTACCTAAACCTAATTCTCATACATGGAATGTAATTGTAAGCTTATATTTTAGTGTTTAACTGAGTGATGTCTTTAAAAACTTTTACAACAAGAATATATTTTTTTTTCAGCTCTACATCAGAGTTCTCAACTAGTTATTTTCTGATTTCTCAATCCTTAGTTGAATGGATTAATTTAATATTAAATTGGAGCTTTCTAAGGAGCTAAGTATGACATAGGGAGGATTCTGTGTGAGTGTAGAGCCACAGAGATGACCTTGAAGAAAATACATAGAAACAGTTATGAGAACAATGTACATTAACTCTGGGAAATGAAGAAAGTGTGAGAACGAAGGTCAAACAGGGTCCACCCAAATTCACTGTGGTATAAGAGGAAGGGGAGGAAAAACACTGTCAGACTTTCAAGATTCTGTTTCTATAGCTCTTTATTCTTTATTATTGAACTCTCAATAAAGGAGAGTTCCAGTCAAAACTGTGGAGTCTGTTTCCTGATCTGACAGAGGCCGACAGTGGAGAGTTTCAGAGTTAGGAGCCTGCACTGCTGCTCTTCTCCTCCTAGGACTTTAGGTGTTCACAATAAAATCAAGGGCAACCCATCATGACAGAACATTAAAAGCAACATTAAAAAATCCAAAACACATAATGTTCCTAGATATTTTTCAGTTATTTGAACGTAAAATTGTGAAAGGAATATTTTCTATGTCTCAGTCTTTAAGCTGCAATATGAGGTGATCAATGATGACTTTTAGGGTTCCTTGAAAGGACTGCAGATACAATGAATAGACCAGAGGTAGTGCCTAAAATCCTTTACAATGTTCTACCAGTGATCAGTATTATTGTTTTAGCGCTATTGAGAAATAACCGACAATTATATTTTAATTTAACCATCACCTCATCAAATAAAAAACCAAAGGCTCATTGTACATTGGGGCAAAAAAGTATTTAGTCAGCCACCAATTGTGCAAGTTCTCCCACTTAAAAAGATGAGAGAGGCCTGTAATTTTCATCATAGGTATAGCTCAACTATGAGAGACAAAATGGGGAAAAAAATCCAGAAAATCACATTGTCTGATTTTTAAAGAATTTATTTGCAAATCATGGTGGAAAATAAGTATATGGTCACCTACAAACAAGCAAGATGTCTGGCTCTCACAGACCTGTAACTACTTCTTTAAGAGGCTCCTCTATCCTCCACTTGTTACCTGTAGTAATGCACCTGTTTGACCTTGTTATCAGTATAAAAGACACCTGTCCACAACCTCAAACAGTCACACTCCAAACTCCACTATGGCCAAAACCAAAGAGCTGTTGAAGGACACCAGAAACAAAATTGTAGACCTGCACCAGGCTGGGAAGACTGAATCTGCAATAGGCAAGCAGCTTGGTATGAAGAAATCAACTGTGGGAGCAATAATTAGAAAATGGAAGACATACAAGACCACTGATAATCTCCCTTGATCTGGGGCTCCACGCAAGATCTCACCCTGTGGGGTCAAAATGATCACAAGAACGGTGAGCAAAAATCCCAGAACCACACGGAGGGACCTAGTGAATGACCTGCAGAGAGCTGGGACCAAAGTAACAAAGGGTCAGTAACACAGTAACACACTATGCTGCCAGGGACTCAAATCCTGCAGTGCCAGATGTGTCCCCCTGCTTAAGCCAGTACATGTCCGGGCCCGTCTGAAGTTTGCTAGAGAGCATTTGGATGATCCAGAACAGGATTGGGAGAATGTCATATGGTCAGATGAAACCAAAGTAGAGCGTTTTGGTCTAAACTCAACTTGTTGTGTTTGGAGGAGAGAGAATGCTGAGTTGCATCCAAAGAACACCATACCTACTGTGAAGCATGGGGGTGGAAACATCATGCTTTGGGGCTGTTTTTCTGCAAAGGGACCAGGACGACTGATCTGTGTAAAGGAAAGAATGAATGGGGCCATGTATCGTGAGATTTTGAGTGAACACCCCCTTCCATCAGCAAGGGCATTGAAGATGAAATGTGGCTGGGTCTTTCAGCATGACAATGATCCCAAACATACCGCCCGGGCAATGAAGGAGTGGCTTCACAAGAAGCATTTCAAGGTCCTGGAGTGGCCTAGCCAGTCTCCAGATCTCAACCCCATGGAAAACCTTTGGAGGGAGTTGAAAGTCCGTGTTGCCCAGCGACAGCCCCAAAACATCACTGCTCTAGAGGAGATCTGCATGGAGGAATGGGCCAAAATACCAGCAACAGTGTGTGAAAACCTTGTGAAGACTTACAGAAAATGTTTGACCTCTGTCATTGCCAACAAAGGATATATAACAAAGTATTGAGATGAACTTTTGATATTGACCAAATACTTATTTTCCACCATGATTTGCAAATAAATTCTTTAAAAATCAGACAATGTGATTTTCTGGATTTTTTTCCCCCATTTTGTCTCTCATAGTTGAGGTATACCTATGATGAAAATTACAGGCCTCTCTCATCTTTTTAAGTGGGAGAACTTGCACAATTGGTGGCTGACTAAATACTTTTTTGCCCCACTGTATATACTTAGGATACCTGTGAATCATCCATATCTCTTGTACAGCATGTGGAGGTATAAGAGTATAACATGTGAAGCAGTAGAAACTGGTAAATTAGTCACTAAGGTGGAGTGTTGGAGAGAGAACACAAGAGATGAGTGAACTATATTAATAATCTGATCTTGGATTCGGCCCAATGCCTCTCTCTGCCATGGCATGCTGTGCGTGCAAGCAGCAAAGGGCTGTGGGGTGTGAAGAGGGGAGAGAGAAAGATGTCTCTGCTTTGGATCTGTTTTTGCACAGCTGCAGGCTAGAGTTTTGAGGTGCTGCTCTGCCAACAGTGCCATGTGGAAAGCACTGTAATCCCAGAGCGTTCTTTGCAACAAGGCTTGGCTTGTTTTTTGTCTTCAAGGTGTGTGTTTTGTGCATTCCCATATTTTAGCTTACCCTTTCGCAACATTTTTTAAATTGAAAATAATCTAAGTAACAAGTTTAAGACCCAGTGACTCCTATACCAAGTCAGTGGGATTTTTTATATGCAGTACATCTATGGAGGGTTGAGGATATAGTTACCAATCAAAAGGTACCCTTGTTGAATTCAGACTTAGCTAAAAAGGAATTGAATTTTTTAAAATATAATTTTATTGAAAGTTTTAAAAATGAGTAAAAATTAATACAAACTAAAATAGAGTCAGAAGGAAAAAAGAAAAAGGAAGAAATAAAAAAGAAAGGTAAAGTACAAAAAGAAAGAAAAAAAAGTAGAAGAAACATAGAAAAGAAAAAAAAAAGATGTAAAGAAGTGGCTTCCAATCTCCTTTACAGCAGTTATAAGTACAATTGTAGATTTATCTCTTTCTCTAAAGTTACATCGTGACTCTCTTCTTTCTATAATCTATCCTATCTAATCGTCAAAACCATAGATCATAAGTTCATTTTTTTTCTGTTTTACGCAAAAAGTCCATAAGGGTTTTCTAGTCAGCAATAAATTAGATATTTTCTTTTCTCTAATCAAACAGCTCAATTTGGTCATCTCAGCAAGTTTTAACATTTTCACCAACCATTCCTCTGTTGTAGGTATTGCCAAATCTTTGCATCTTTGTGCATACAATAATCTTGCTGCAGTTATCATATATAAAAACAAAGTTCCATGACTTTTTTCCAACTGTTTATCCATCAGTCCCAAGAAGAAAAGTTCTTGATTCAGTTGTACATTAATCTTTAAAAACCTCTGAATCAGTGTATGCATTTGAACCCAAAATCTTCTAGCTTTTTTGCATGCCCACCAAGCATGATAAAATGACCCTGGACTTGCGTTCATATGAGAAGAGACATGCATATGCAGAGGTCTGGAAAAAAAGGACTCTCTTTTTGTGTGAGAAGAGTCGACAAAGAAAGTGCCTGCTATTTCTTAAAACTGGATCATTGTCTTCCTAAGAAAACACTTGCTTGGCTGAGGTGCGGAATAGGTCACAAAGAAACTTAACACTAATAATCATGGTTAGAAACACAGTAGGTAATAACTGTGCAAACCAAACTGATCATTTTGATCAGTAATAATTTCTGTTGTTGTTATTGTTGTTTAAAAGGCATCAGGCAAAGTTACATGTTCTGGGCAGTTGTATGTATGCAAATAATATTTTGTCTGATTCATATATACAGTGGTGATAATGGGGGGAGGGGTGTCTACAGTTGTATGCTTTAACAGGTTGGGCATATAAGCAAATGGCAGTGCCTGGCTGATCTTTGGATTCAGAAGTTACGTAGGTCAGGTCTGGTTAATAGGTGGATGGGAAAACCCCAGGGAATATCAGTGCTGTCAGCTAGCCTAAGAGATGAAATAAGCAGTGGCAAACTGCTTCTGTGCTGTTGAATATTACTTGAATATGGCCATGAAATCAGTAGGAATTGAACTCAGTTTGAAGGAGAATTTACCTTTACAAATTTTGATCCAAAATGGAGAACTGAGGAAGGAGTGAAAACTATTTTATAGCTTACAGTATTTTTATTTTCCACATATGTTACTTCTCATATTGCACCTTGTGTTATGGGTGGGGTCTGGGGTGGTAGCTATCCAGAGTGAGCAAGATGCAAGTATGTTTACAGAGAAGATGGTGTACCACATATCCATCCTCTATGTGGACAATGAGCAATTGGCAGTATTACCCTGTCATGAGGCACTTGGTAAGATAACAGTAGCTGTGTCTACATTTAATTGGAAAAAGATTTCTTAAAAGCAATTGAACACAGCAAATAAATCATGAGATGGGAATGTGTCTGGATTTGCTTTTCGGTCCTCCATGTCCAGCTTGTCCCTGATTGTATTAGTAAATTTTTGTTTCAGCTCCTCTACTCCAGAATTCAGTTGAGGACTTAACTGAATACATCTCTTTTCTACTTCCTCCCTACTGCCCATCCCATACCTCCAAAATCTGTTTTAGAGCCTGAAATGAGGTTATCTCCACTGCAAAATTAATGAAAGTATTTACCCCACAGGTACAGGTTTATCATCTTAACTCCTTTGGCGATATTATTTATTATTTACAACTTGTACATTCTGCCTCAGTCAACATAAGTCTATGCATGTCTAATACAAAATGTATTACTAATTATAATGATAGAATAATTTAATAATTTCATTCTTTACATTATTTCTTTCCTAAATAATATTTAAAATAATGTAATACTAAATGTATGCATTAACTAGATTAATTTAGCATTCTGCAGCCACATAAAACTCAGCAACAAAATAGTATTTAGCAGAAAAATACTGCTTACTTTTGATGCTAAGAGGTCTTAATTTTGAAGAAGGCTTAAAATGTTCTACAGTTGTTTTTTTTTTTAACCACATCCTCTGTGTCTTTAAGATGCATTTATGGCAAAAGTATTTAATTCTGATCACACAAAATTCTACTTCTTGTTACAATGGAAGCAGCAATGGAGAGTTCCAATATTTTATAAGAGCCAATGTGGTAAATAAAATGTACCTTCTTCCAATACGGAACACTTACATTTTCTGAACTTTTTAAAGGGAGAGAGGTGTCTGGCTTCCTCTCTTTTCAAGGTCAGATTTGATCATAAGACAAAGTACAAATCTAGACTATGCTAGTGGCATTTGTGAATATCCGGTGTATGAAATGCATCTGTCAAGAGATGCTATATGGGGGAAATACACTCTCAAGAATAATTACACCCACATAGTTCACAGCCAAGCAGCAGTTGTAATCGATAATGTTACAGCTACTTATTTATTTATTTATTTATTTTTATAAATCAAATTTATATCACCGCCCAACTCCCCCACAAGGAGGGACTCTGGGCAGTTCACAACCAAACAATTTAAAACCAATAAAAACATAAATAATACAACATAAAATACAATTATTAAATATGATAAAATCCAAACAATGGTGGTATTATTGCAGCCTGTGACCAGATAATATTTATACTTATGTCCCACAAATTGCTGATTACCCAACAGAATAGCAACATATACAATATTTCTGTGCTTCTGTGCATTACTTTGTGTGTCATTTGTATACTTCTCCTTTATGGAGAATTATGAGAAGACAGCAATTCTATGGAGAGCCTTTGCCAACTTCCCAGAAGTCTCACATAATGAAGATATGTACACAAAGAATGAGAAACCTGTGGTTCTCCAAATATTGATTAATTACAACTCTTAGCAACTCCCACAAGCATGACAAGAGGTTACTAGAAACTGTGGTTCATAAACATTTTAAGGGCCCCAGGTTCTTCATCTCTAATATAGACACAGCTGCAGTGTTACCTATCTGCTTTCAGCATCAAATAAATCTTGAGAAATTTAATGAGTGTGTCCATCATTTGTTAACTATAGCATGAAGTGGTGATAAAGCAATCAGCATAAACCCAATGACACCAACATATTTTTTTTTAATTACAGGTAGGAACTCTAACACTGCATTGCTCAGTGGAGGAAATTCAGATATGAATCTTCCCTTGTAATCTTCCCTTCCTTATGTTTGAAATCTTCTGATGAATCTCCCCTGCTGAATGGGGAGGAGGTTCAGTAATTATATTAACTTCTCTTTCACTTAATTTTTCAATTACTTGACCACAAACATTTTGGCCCAGTTTTCACCTGGTTTATGCATTTGGGAAAAAAAAGTCTGCATAAATATTCAGATGCATTTTTGTGCACATTTGTGCCAATGAACGTATTTTTGTATACACACTTCTTAGAGATTTGGGTTTTTTTGTTTTTTGTTTTTTGCATTTTTTGCAAGCAAGTCTCCCATAATACTGTGAACATGTTTGTTTGGTACAGGTTCAGGTCCATCCTCAACCAAAGAAACTTATTGGGTGACTTTGGGCCAGTCACTTTCTTTCAGTCCAATCTACCTCACAGGTTATCGTAGGGAAAAATTGAAACAGGAAGTACTAAGTACACCGCCTTAAATTCCTGGAGGAAAGATATACATCTAACAAACACAGAAATTATTTCAGTAAATATTTCTTGAGATGTGGACTGTATCCCAAATTTCTGAAAACTATGATTATAATATGCATGAGCATTTTAGTTCAGTTACCTTTGGGAGATACTAGACAACCCTGTGACTCGCTGGCTCATCCTTTGACAGAAAAGTAGAGCAGTCTGATGTGAACAGAATGAACATTAAATTTTAGGCTGACCATATTTTTTTTACCCCAGTGCTGAATGATCCCATGATCATCTAAAAAGAGTATATATCATAAATAGAAAAATAATTGTAGTGGCAAACAAACTTCAATAATAACTGAACTGATAAACAGAATGACCACAGGCGGGCAAAAAAGCAGTTGGAGCGGGAGTGACTTCCGACTTCCTGTCAGCTTCTCCATTGATTTTGCTTGTGGGAAGCTGGCAGGGAGCATTGGAAATCACTATCACATGACCATGAAGATGCTGCAAAGGCCACAACTTTGTGAATAAAACTGGTCTGAACACTGTGGAAATTTCAATTCTACAGGAGTAATGGGTCCTGGATTTTTTTACACATTCTTTTAGTTTAGCAAATTTTAGGTACCTTGATTCAAAAATTGTTGTGATATAATGCACCATTTGGGCTAACTTGAGGGTACAAACAGACAAACAGATAAACACAATGAGAGTTTTAGTAGTATATAGATGATTGGGATAATGTGTGCAATACTGTAATCTTGAAAAACCAATATCTCAACTATCAATGTTACTGGGGTAGGGTGACTGAAAATGGGTTTTCTTGATTGTGGGATTGCAGCCGCTCTTCCTGGCACCTCCTCTACCTTTTCAGAATTTTAAATTGATTTATTGCTTTAGTTTTAAACTGTTTAATGAGCTCATTGGGTTTTTCTTCTGCCATTTCTTCTGCTTCAGTTTTTATCTAGTTCATTTTATTTTACATTGTTATATTTTTAATGTTTTTTTCCCTCTAAACTAGCCAAGATAAATCTTTGAATATGCAAACATGAATCAATCTTTTAAAATTCTTTGTAGATCTATTTTTTTTCCTTTTATAAAAAATCTTAGGGTGTATTACTCTCTGCATTGCTACAGCACTGGGAACAAAAGCACCAAAGGTTTACTAAGGGTTTTGATATGAGAAACATCTCAAATGCTTATGTTTATATATATCTATGGAAGATAATAATAGCATATTTCAAATATAAACAAAGTCACATTAACTAAAAAGTGAAAGGTGGATTCATTCAGCAGAGCACATGGTTATGGACTCAAGTCAAAGAAAATACAAAGAGGTTACACATAAGACAAATTCCTACATTCCTAATACAGCATGGAATAACCCAGCTTTAAGGTAAAATATTAAATTCTTTGGTATTGCCAAACAGGAAAAACTAGACAATCTTAGCCTGGGGAGAATAAGAAAGTGCATGGCATTGGCTTAATAAATCTATAACATGAATGTAGTACATGAACATTCTTTGAATATACATTAACCCCAATTCTAAATTATATAACATAAGTGATGTTCCATATTATTTCTCTCTAGATAAATATTATAGGATAAGCAACCAATTTATTTCCCCCTTCTTACTATGTTGATGGAGGCTATGGAGATTTTTGTTACCCCAAGATCTGTCAGAGATCAGTGGAAGCAACAATGACCAATGATCTTTGAATTCTCCTGTTAACTACCAGAAGGAAGGCCTGATTGGTTCATAGTGTTCCTATTCTATTCCAAAAGAGTTCCAAAATTAGTAGGAATGAAGAAAATTGCTTGACTAGATTCACTGGATGGATTGGAGAATGTGGAAATGGCTATAAGTTTCTATATAGATCTGCATCAATAACTTAACAATCTGGATAGACAACCATAGGTGATGGCATAGTTCTGGATTTCCCATATTAAGTAGAAAGCTAGACTAGATTCAAGCACTCTATGAGGCTTTCTTCAAACCATCTTTGGAATAGTTGGCTGCCCAATTTTATTTTTGTCCCATCCCCAGGCTTATCCTGCTCTTTCCAATACCACAACTGAAGGAAGGTACAAAACACATGGAATAAGAGACCCAGGATAATACATCATGATGCTGGCAGCTCTTTCTATCACCATAGCAATGGCTGACTTTTACTAATGAGTGCAGTATGTTTTTAAATTTCTAAGAGATAAACAAATATCAAACAGTTATCACAAATTGAGTATCACTGTCAGAGATACATTTCCTGAGCAGAGCTACTCGCTTTTAGATTGATAGATTTCATGACTGGCAGCTATCATGAAATGTACTTTTTTTTCTTAAGTACTAGGCACTCATTTATTTGACTAACCAGAGCATACATATTATTATTATCAATTAAAGCTCTTTTATAGGTAAACTTGCAATGTTGTACAAAAAAAGAAGAGTTTTTGCAGATACTTGTTTAATAGCAATAGTTATTACAGATAGCAATACAGCATTTCTGGAAATAATATAATCACTTTGAATGTCTAAGAAAAGCCACATAAATACAATTGTCACCTTCCCTCAGTGATACCCCAGTGACCTGACATATCATGTAAAATGTTCAGCTTGAGAAGCTGTGTGTTATTCTGAAGCTATTGTGGTTTGGTTGTCTCCCTGGAGATGTCAAGGGGGGTAATTGTTTGTTAGAATATTTGAGCATGGAAATGCAAATACTTTTTTCCTTCTGAAAAAGATCAAACCTGGGTGATTTCTTTGATATTAATAGCTACTCGAGAAATGGACTACATAATCAATTTTTATCCTACTTATTTTCATTTATACCAAGATTTTCCTGTCTTGGTAAAAATGAACTCTCTGACCTAACATCCTGCAATTTGCACGGACATAGATTGCTACAGCTGCTTGTTTCGATGACTCATATAAAAAGTATAGGTACTGCAAAGCTACTCTCAATTTATCAAGGCCATGACATGCTTTTACTTGCCACTCCCATAAAGAAAAAATACCAAAAAAAAAGTGCATTAACTTTCATAGTCACACACCTTGCTATATAGGTAAATAACAAAATCGGCTTGTGACCAATTGCTGTTAAAAGCAAAATAGGCAAGAGAAAGAAACAAAGGAATCATAGCAGCCTTTGCAAAAGTGATTACATTTATCTCTATTTCCTTTCTTCATGTCACCAGAGAGGATTAAATGAGAAAACCTTTGTATTTATGTAACAGTGTGAATCATGTTGCTGAGAATCAATCCTGCAAAATATATTTGTTGTTGTATAAGTGTGAAACCTCAGGAAAGGGCAAAGATATAACCACAAATGCACCAGGATTTTGTCGAAAGAAAAAGAATTTAGGGGAACAGAAGAATGTCATGCTCTAAAATGATGACTACATAATTTGCTATCTGAAACAAAGCCTAAATCAGTCTTCCCCCACCTGGGTGCTCTTCGGGTGAGGAACCAACACACAAAATTCTTAGTAATGGATAAGCTTGCTGGCTGGGGAATTTTGGGTGCTGCAGTTCAATCAGGCAAGAGTTAGCAAGGAATTCTAACTCTAAGAAATGCAATCCCAAAACCTGGAGAATGCAAGTGGGAAAGGGTGACCTAATCTGAAGCAATAACTGGATACCCATGTCACAGCCTTGCAAAGCTTGTCCTCATTCACAGGCCATAACAGGAGTTAAAAAGATAAAACTAGGAGTTGCTTCTAGTAGCAACAGCAGTTCAAGCTAGAGCAGTTTCTTCATAGGGAAAACAATTTAACCTGCAAAGTGCTTTGCAGATTGATCAGAATGTACTGCCCAGGGTGTTGTTACAATATAATATAATATAATATAATATAATATAATATAATATAATATAATATAATATAATATAATATAATATAATATAATAAAATATAATACTTTTAAAATAAATAAATGGTCTCTTTTCTTTCTACTGAGAAACATTGTACTGGATGATGCTATATAAATGAAGAGGTGGTAGTAAAGTAATATTTTTATTACCTTCAGAGACTGGAGCTTAAAATGGGCTTTATTACAGGGAGCCTTCATTATCAAGTAAACTATGAATTCATATTGCATGGTCATTAAAAAAAAATCACACTGAAGTTCTAGAGTTGTGGGAATGCATCTTGCATTGTAACCACTGCCCTGATGATTCAGCCATGATTAATAAATCAAAATAGGTTCTTTACAGTTCATGAGTCATATCCAATTAAAAAAAATATATGCAAAGTTAATGTTCCCAGTGACACCTGTGAAATCTTAGATGGAATCCATTGTACGATTCTATCAGGGAAAGCAGTTTCTATTGATCCAAACGATTGGGAGCCATTTCCCTTCTATTACGTGGCCTTCCACTTATCCTGAAAACATTTAACCCTCCAGCACATAATCTGAGGATGTCTGGAGAGTTTCAGTGGAAGAAGAGGCAAAAGCCCCACTGCACAATGTTAGATGCTATTCTTAACATTTTCATGGTTGTGAATAAGGATAAAGAGATCTATTTAAGTCAATGAAATATGGAAATATTTTTCAGTTTAGTATGGTTGTTAAATTTTGGAGCAAAGAGAAAAGGAGAGAGAGGAATATGTTAAAAAGGAGCCTTTTTAAAAAACAGAATTGTATCATTATATACATTCATCATTTCACCCATTGATCGCAGTAACCTGGCAGTTCCAAATGGTACTTAAATAAATTCTTTATGTCTCTTAAAAGTTCATAATCTAACTGTAAAAAATAAACACTAAAAAATAAATGTAAATCCACTGTTAGGAGCTACAACTTTCTATCTGGGAACCTTGTGTTTATCTATTAACAGTTATTCTGTCAATTAAATGGTACCAGATTGGTCAGAGGTCATTTATTTATCACAGTAGCTCCTGTCCTATTGCCAACGCTATGAGAAACCATCACTTCCTGCAGGTATTCATTGCAGGAAGAATCTCCATGTTATTATGAAGAAGTGAGCAACCCTGTTGACTCTACTCCTGATAGTGTGCCTCCTCCTTGCCTGACTCTTCACTTTTTATATATTGAACAGAGACATGGAGAGGAAGTTAACTCTACTCATAGTCATGGAGAATCTTCAGTTCATGAGAAACTTTTACAACTACAGACAGTTCACTGTTCACCCTATGATTTTCATTCAACATGTCAAAATGAGGAAAGTATAGTGACCCTTTTGTAATGAGTAGGATCAACATCTAGGTAAGTTAGAAAAGGGATAAAACTCTTTTCTCCTTGAGGCCTTCAGTGTTCTTGAAAAGCAGGAATACAGACCTTCTAACTCCTGTTCAGCAACCAAGTTGCTTTATGTACAAGGACTCAAAAGCATGACCATTTTCAAACAAAGCTTCTTACTGAATTCTTCTTCTTTTTTTTTTAAATTAACTTTATGTAGATATAATTCCTAAGACAATTTAGAAGCTAAAGCAAGATAGCATTCTTCTATGCATTGATGCATGGGACTATTTTAGAAGCAGAAGCAAACAAGCAGAAATCCTCCAGATCAGTGGAGACCAAGATACGTTCAAGCTGCACTGTTTTAATCTTGGAGTAAAGGTAAAGTCTCCTTTGAGTTGAGCCTAAGTCCTAGTGACTTCATGCCCATATTCATGTTGCCCTTTTAGCAACATAATGGAAGTGGTTAGCTATACTTTCTTCTGGAATGTTTCTCTATTTTCCTGTCTAATATATAGTCTTCTGATTTTTCTGGTGGTTTCTCACCCAAGTCCTACTTGTCTGACCCTGTTTAGATTTTTGAGATCTCTCAAGATTGAGTAAGCGTTGTTATCTTACTAAGCCTCTTAATCTCTGGGGGCAGGAATAATTGGTACCGGTAATGTTGCTAAGGCCAAAATCTTGTTTATACTTTTTTTTTTTAAACTAAATATTCCAGTGAAATGGAGTGCTCTACAGAGAAAACCTGCAGTCGTGCCCTTATGGCTGAAATTTGCATTCTCCAGCAGTTTGGGCCTAGACTTTCTGAAGGGCACCTAAACTTCTGAAATGAAAAAAATAGTGAAAAAAAGGTATTATTATTTTCAAACAGATGCATGAGCAGGACAGAATGAACTTGTCTGTATACATGTAAAACTGACATGAAATAGACATATAAAAATAAAAACAAGACTGATTTATGGGGCATGGGTATAAATAAGTTATCAGCAATAAATAGAAAGCAATGAAGTATATGTGGTAATTAAAACTAGCTGCTTTGAAATCAGTAGTCTTAAAAAATCAGTTTACTTGTAAATTTCTCTGATCAGGTGCAGCCCTGTCATGTGGTATAATTAAGCAAATTCCAGGCCTATGTCGGTAGGGAGGCCTGTCCAAGATGAAGCTGTTTTTTAGTTTTTCCTCTGACAAACTTTACTTCCCTGAAATGATTACCAAATCATTCATTAGTAAAGCTTAGGGAGGTGAGGACAAGAAGCTATGACCAAAAACTGTGGCAGCAGTTAAAATTATTGACAATACGGTGGAAATTGAAATTCTAGCATGTAATATCTTTAGAAGAAGATAAGAGCCATTTAATGCCAGGTAGAAAAGAAGAAGTTAAGGCAGCACCTTATGGAAGGTCCCCAATACTGAAACTGTTGCTGCTTCTCTTGTCAACGTGGCATATATGATTTATTTTTATGTGCAAAGCATTGCATCAAAAGTTTGCTGTCAGCCAAAAGGCATATATTCCCATAATCTCTAAATAACTCTACTGTTTACTTTACCAGAGGTGATTTCTTCATCTGTTGTACTACTGGTATTTTACAAGTTAAGAAGTAATTGAAAGGCCTGACTTTCAAAATTTACCATACCACAGATCCTTACATTTGGTATATATTTTCAGCCCTATCAAATTAACTGTATGAGGAGAACAATCATTGTTAAACAATGGTGCAAATGCCTAAGTTTCTTAACTGTTATTGTATAGAGAGGAATTAAATAAATCAGTGAAGATGAATATTCTGAGTCCAAATAGATTATAATGTTGTGCTGTGTTTAGAAAACACACAGATATACTTATTACAACCAGGAAAAAATGGGGGATATTTATATGCATTTTTGTCAAAGGGAGGATTTTTGACTCTAACCCTATGAGAATTCAGCAAACTAAAAAACAAAACAAAACCTCATTGAAGTGTTTTTTTTTTCCTGATTAAATTGCAATTCCTAAATTATTTATGAAAATTCAATTATGTGTCTGGTCTTCTTGATTTGTTGGTGTAAATAGAATCCTTGAAATATTGTGATGTCAACATTGACAGAAGCATAATCATATTAACGATATTTAATTTTAATTAAATTGAACTACATATAATAAATCACTTTCGCTCATTGTCCTATTTACTGCTGGTTAAACTGCAGCCCACTGGCATAAAGGGTTAAAGGCCAAGTGGGGGACGTCAGCCTGGGAAAAGTTGTATACTCCTGATCTACAGGCTACACTGAGACAAATCAGTTGCACAAAAATACATTTGTAAAGGCAAAAACAACCTCACCAATGCAGCAGAAGGAAACCAGGAATCTGTGTAATGGCTGTTAGAGACTCAAATCTTTTCCTGTGCTGATCTGAAACAGTGTTGAGTAATGCCCTGATATTTGATAATGCTCCGCATATTTAAAAAAGCCTTTAATTCAGTTCAATTCAATTGCTAAAAGCCTTTCCACAAGATGAAACGACTATACAGCAGGACTAATTTGCATGCACTATTTAGCTTTACTTGCTTGTAGGGAAAATCAGCTTGTAAACTGTTTAGTTTTTTTTTTTTTTTAATTAGATAAGAACCACTTTAAAAAGTAAATGAATATTTATTTATTTATTTTACAGGGCTTATAGGCTGCACCAATCACAGCAGATTCTGAATGGTGTAACCCCTCTGTAATTCAGATTAAGACAAAATACAACCAACCAATCAAAACTATAAAAGCACAAGATAAGACTCTGGGAATGGTTGCAATCTGCACCCAACCTCCCCCCCTCCCCCCATTTAAAACCATTCCCTTTAGTGGCAGGACAAATGTCTCATTTAACTTCCCAAGGCTTGTTTAAGTAATATTTGGACTGGAATGTTAAAACAACAATAATATCGGGAATCAAAATCTTTACAAGGATTATTTTGTCAAGTAGAAGTTGAAATGAGAATCCATGTTCACAAAATGGACAGCATAGAAAATTGACATTTAAGATTACATGTGATCCAGATAAGCCAAAATAAATACAAATTTAAATGTCAGAATAGGCTTCTGTTGTATAAACATCAACTATCCCATGGAACCCATATAATCATTATCCACATGGCTAGCAAAGTAACTGATGCATAATATTATAATTAAAGTAATATGCCTAGAACACATGCTAATCTTATGTGCAGAGAGGAGTTCTCAATATTCTGAATCAATGTGATTCTGGCCAATTTGGCACTTTCCTATTTTGGTAAATTAAACAGGATGAAGCATGATCTGGAACCTTGTATTTTTGGCAACATTCACCGGATAAAATTGGACCTTGGAAATAATGTTTTATGCATTTAGCTAAATCTATTTATTAACAAAACTTGACTTGCTGTTCTACTTTGTAGTGGAAAATTCAAAGCAGCTTAAAATTTACATCAGTGACTACACAGCTGCATTAAAGCAAAGAAATTTTAAGAAAAGGAATCCAATCTATACAATCTAGCAACCATCCTGCAACAAATCCTGCAATCCAAAGGCAATATTTAAGAAAAGGCATTACATCATAAATATTGGCTTGCATATAACATTTTTAAGGCCATGCCCCTTAAAAGGATATACATGTGGGTTATCATAAGCCTGTCTTTTAAATTAATAATTCAGGCATCACTACTATAAAAATAATGTTTATTATGTGGAATAATTTAACTTTGCATGGCTTTGTATTTACGTTGTATACATGGCTACTCAGATGTAAATCCTTCTGGGTTTACTAAAGAGTGATCCAATGTAAATGTGTTAGCTTGCTTGCTTCCTTCCACCTGATAATGGAATGGCATTCCAGGAGAGGAACATGTTCAACAAAGCGGGTGACATTATAAAATTAAAATTGATTTAGGTTAATTTAAATTTAAGATTAATCACAGTTAAATTCATTTAGTCAGTTTAAATTATTTCTCTTCAGTTTAAATGAAGCCTTTGGAAGGCCATTTGTGAACTGTCAATATGTAGAAATGACACTTAAAGCATTTAAAGATACAATTAATATAAAACATCCCCCCCCCATTTTTATGGTGATGTTTTCCTATTGTTTATTTTAATGCAAGATTTATTTTTACATTTCCTATGATTTAAGGTGGTTGTTGTTTTTTTACTGAAACTACCAAGAAGGCATGCTATACCATTCAAGAGTCCAGAGTACAGCATGCTACTAGGTCCAGGACTGACTTCTGACCTTTGCATGCCAATATGCAACCTCTAAGGGCTAAACTACATGTTACCGTGGAGACTGAGTTCCTCATATTTAAAAGGTTAAGCACAACCAACACAAGCTAACAATTCATTTAGATCAGTGATCTCTCTCTCTCTCTCTCACACACACACACACAAACACACATCTTTATTTTCTGTACATTCCTCTGCCATTTTTTGCTCAAAATTATCTTCTGTTTACACTGAACCAGCATGTGGGACAAAGCTTGCTCCTTCCTTCTTTCCTTCCTCCCTCCCTCCTGACAAGGAATTTATTGTTGCTTTCTTGTACTTATGAAATTTTTGGAAGAGATGAATGTTGTTTAAGTTTTCTAAGATATTGTTCAAATATTGTAGGTGAAACAAACTGTTCCTAGTTATCTGTTTTCCTATTTTTCAATCCCTCTTAAGCCTATGTTAAATATAATTAATGACTGCATTACTGATTCAATAATCTTAGTTGCCTCATTTTGTAAAGTTTATGAATATAAGAACTGCCTTGCTAGTTCAAACTAAAGGTCAAGTTCCATGGTAGTAAAAAAGGTATAGCATCATTTTCATTATTATACTATGTTTTATCCTGCCTTTCTACTGATAAGTCAAGGCAGCATACATGGGCAAGGAGAGTCTTACCTCATTTTAGGCCCACATTAACAGTCCTTTGAGGAAGGTTTAGCTGTTAAATAGTAACTGGCCAAAAGTCACCCAGTGGACTTGAAGGTTGAATTGGATTTGAATCTGGCTCTACTCAGTTCCAATCCAACGCCTTCACCATTATATTAGACTGGTTGTCAGGTCAGCAGAGAAAGATAGAGGTTACTCTGCATTAGGCTTTGTCAATCATGCATTGCCAAAAAAAAAAAAAAAAAGAAATGATTAACCATTTGCATACAATTCACCGGAGCTAATGTGTATTTGTAATGAAAACTTAGAAATGTCTAGATTACTCATACATAAAAGAATGTGACCAGGTGACTTGGATTAGTCAATTCACATATTAACTTTTGAGGGACAATTTTAAGGTGTTTTTTCTCCCATTAAACTATGCTTGAATTAAACAGCCTTTCAAACAGAGCTAGGATGGGCAATGTGTGAGCTATCTGATTTTGCTGATCTCCAGATGCCTTTGGTTTTAATCATTCTGGCCAATGACAAGAGATGGCTGGAACTGCAACCAAGCCACATCAGGAGGACATGTTGCTAAGTAGCAGTTAAAATGTCTGTTGTAGAGAACCTTGGCATTTTTTGGCTATCCTGCTGGGCAGCCAATGAGGTATTAAAAAGGAGAGCAAGCCATCCCTAACCATTCTGATCTAATCTCTTAGAGCTGTGTACCCTAGAATATACACTCTAACTTCCTCATTTTGGTCCATTTTTTGGTATCTTTTCTACTTCTACAATATCAAGTTTGAGGCATAGTGTCAACAATTGCATATACTTTTTCCCAATTCACCATAAATGCACAGGTTTTTCCTCCCATTCCTTTTCCTAAGAATTCTAGCATTTGTTAAAAAAAAAAAAAAAAACTAAAAAGGGCAATACACCACTTTGATTTTTCATCAAGCTGATGCCCAAAAATCAGTTTTACTGCCCCAAAACTCAATTTTATTTCTTGTTCTGTGATTTAATGAGAATTGATTTTATTCTATCTGTAAAACAAATGTGTGATTTGTTGAAAACCAATTCTATGCAATGTTGGTTGTTAAACTTGTCAACTTTTACAGTTGCTTGAGCATGGAATGTTGACTTTATGTATAAAGATGTACTGTCTCTAAAGTTGGTTATGACTCTTAACAAAGTTGTGTTGAAAAAACAGCAGACCAAAGGACTTTCTGTAGTGCTTGATCAACTTGGAGATAAACAGAGCACACAAACAGTGATATGATGGTTTGCTTTTTACAAAAACAAGAAATGGGAACCTTTCACCCTGAGAGCATCAGCATAAGATCAGTTTCTGTCAGCTTTTTCCTTACTTCCCAGTTATGCTGCATCATATCAGTTATTTTTCCCAGGGCTATTCCAGAATTAGAAGAACAAGTTAATGATCAATTGTAATTTCATTTTGATTCATTCTGAAAAATTGTGGTTTGACCATAGGGATTCAAAATTTGAGCCAAAATGTTAGAAATATGTTAAGTTCCTCTTTCTGTGTGTAGATTGAACCACAATATTATATTGGGGAGATCTAGGTAAATAACAATTTTTTATGTATGCATGAAGAGGTAAGATGAGATGGCCCCAAAAGACTATCCTCCGTTTCTATCCAACTTTTTAATAATAAACCATAAAGCTGTGTACAATGTTATAAATAAAAAGTTATAATATAAATGAAAAGTTATAAAAATGCAGTAAGTAAAAGAGCAGCATCATGAACTCTGTTTTGGAACTGGTGAGACTGACTGGTGAACATGCCTCTCTTGAACTGACCCTTGAACTGCTGACATGGAGAAGACCATTGTTTTCAACAAGTAGAGATGAATAGTTGGTGAGTATGGAAGTTCCTGATCTAGCAAAAACCAATTAAGGTTTGGTTTGCATCATTAAACAGATGTCCCCACCCAGAGGTAGCTGAGAGAGATCCTCTTACTAATCTGTTGTGGGGAATCTAATTTGCTCATTCTGTTAAAATAATTAACAGAATTCAAGACAGTATGACAACCCAAGGGATCCAACCCTGAGTCTTCCAGAATCAGCGGGGCTGGATTTTTCAGTCTGGTTGTTTTGCATTTTCTTGGGTTTGGGGGAATTTTAAAGGGTAAAATGAGTCTAAACCTTGAAGAGATGTAAGATACCTATTTCATTAATTCTCCCAAATTACCAACAGTGGGGGTAAAAGTTTTCCTTTCAAGGGTTTTAACTGGGTGTCTGCCCTTGATTTAAGAATGATGAGGAAATACTATTTCTGGGCTTCATAGAACAAGGATTACAATAGCCCAAGGAGTGTCAGTTGTTTGTAAGTCTAGATATATCCCCAAAGGTTACATTTACTAGATTTTGGGGACGAATTTACAAATAGAATTACCAGTGGAATTCCAGGTATACCAAATGTCAGAGCCTGTGCAACTATTCATAAAGAGATATCATGCAATTCATACAAAATAGAGCTACTTGAGAATGGTCCCTTTTCTTTTCTTTTCTTTTCTTTTCTTTTCTTTTCTTTTCTTTTCTTTTCTTTTCTTTTCTTATTTTTAATAAGTTATTGGCACCACTGGAGGGCCTTATTAGATACAGTTAGCATTAGTATTTTTAGCTGATATGCATATATCTAAGTAGAAGACTTATTTTTGCCCCACAACAACAACCCTGTGACATTGCTTGGGAAATGGGGGACATTTGGGATATAATAGTGGCTAGAATTGAATATAAATGGTTATTATATCTTGATATTTTATGTCTCAAAGATCATTCTTTTCTGTATCTATAACTACAGGGAATAATGTTTCTTTAGAAATTGTAAGTGTATTATTATTATTATTATTATTATTTCTATGGAAAGTATAGTAATAACAATAATATTTGTGTTTGAATCCTTTTAAATATTCAGGTGTAGTTATTTCAAGGAAACTTTCCTCACAAGTTATTGTAAATATATCATTTTTAAAAATCCTAGATTAAAATATACCATATATGAGCAGATGTGTCATGATCTGGTTCTGGGACACTTTTCCATTAATCCATTGTCATGGACAGGTCACTTCCTTATGATGATGCAGTTAATTAGAGCTCTCAAGCTCTGCAGGGAAGCCATTAAAATGGCCTGCCCTAGATGTCTGATGGATTCAGCAGGTTTCCTGGCAGTGCTTGGGGAATTTCCCAGTGATCTACAGAGTGACTCTGCTGGGTACCTTCTTGACCTCTGGAATACAGAGGTGGTCAGGGCACTCAAAGATGCCCCTGAGTGGCCTATTCCCACCTGCCAATCCCATGTACCTACTTTGTTTACTGAGAAACTCTTGGAAATGAAATGGATAAAGAGATACCTAAAGTGATGTTGGTGGAAAACAAGAAGTGAATATGACCAAACATGAGTAAGAGCCCAAATGTTATTGTCCTACTCTGAGGCAATAAAGGTGATGAAACATAATTACTTCTCCATCCTTATAGCATCTATGGAATGTTGATCAGCTATACTGCTCAGAGTGTCCTGGGCCCTTTTGGGAAAGGATGGGCCAGAAGATCCAGTCAGTGTAAGCTATGATCATCTGCCTAAGAATTTCATGGATAAAATCACTCTGGTTTGCTCTAAATTGGAAGCTAAATAGACAGAATCTACTGAGATGCAGTGATGTCTTTTGTGAGAGGCTTTTGACCCTGTGGATCCTAAATAAGTGGACAGAATCCTCTGCGTTTATAGCTCTACCACTTCTGGATTGGACCTTGCCCTACCAGACTAATAAGAGCAGTCAGGGAGGGGACTAAGAGTTGGATCTGGGCTATTGTGTTTCCTTGAAGGAGGTGGAGGTTCCAGAGGTCTTTAAAGAGGCACTGGTCTGTTCCTCAGTAGGCCAGGTCTGGATCAATAAAATTGGACAGTTACCATCCTACCATTCTGGGCAAAGTTATTGAGAAAGTGGTGAGATGCAGTTGTAGATGGTTATAGACTATCTAGATCCATGACAGTAGGGATTCAGACCTGGGAATGGGATAAAAACTGCATTGGTTACTCTCATGAATGAACTGTTGTGTGATTTAGGTAAGGGCATGTGATTTTCCTTGTCCTCCTAGAGCTTTCAGCGTCTTTTGGTACTGGCAAACACAATATCTTTCTAGACTACCCAGGGTTGAGGGTTCTGGTAGTTCCAATCCTACTTGAGTGGGAATATCCAGATGGTAGTTGAGGAAGAGGGTATGGGGATTGGAAATGATCAGTCCCATGAGCATTTTGTTATAGGTTCAGTTCTTTTATCTGCCCAAAATCTACATGAAATCAGTGGGAGAAATCCTTCAAACAGATTATATTCAGTTATATGTCTCTACCCCAGGCCTAATCAGAGGATGTACTAGAAGACATGACCTAATGTCTGGAAACCATCAGATTCTGGATGGGGAAAACAGGCTCAAACCCCACCCAAGTAAGATGGAGTAGTTGTCGATGCAGGGCCCAACTATTTCTAGACAGCACTATCTTTGTCTCTTGATAAGGTTATATACTCCCAGAAACAGTGGGCTCACAAACTGGGGATCCTCCTGGACTCACAGCTCCTGCTTAAAAGCCATGTAGAGACCTTGTCCAGGAGGACTTTTGCACAACTTTGACTGCTGCACCAATTGTGTCTTTGTTTGGAATAGTAGGTAATGAAGATGGTTGCTCATGTCCTTGTTTTCTCAAAAGGCTTTTATTTTGGGGGGGACAGGTGGGAGGGAGGGAGTTTCAAGTCAATGTTGACTCATGGTGACTCTCTGGACTAGTCCCTGCAGTTTTCCTGGCAGGATTTTTGGAAATGGTTTGCCATTGCCTTCTTCCTAGGGTTAAGAGAAAGTGACTGACCCAAAGTCACCCAGCTGGCTTCTAGACACTAGAGGTCTTCTAAAAATTAGAAGTCATGGTCTCTAGTTTTTAGTCTGATACCTTAACCACTACACCAGACTGGCTCTCGTTCATCTGTCAGATACATTAGATTACTGTAATTTGTTCTACACAAGGCTGCCCTTCAAGACCACACAGAACTTTCAGCTGGTCAAGAATTCAGTTATGCTCATTATTCAGATGTGATATTGACACATTATACCTCTGCTGCAAGAACTGCTCTGGCTAGTAGCTGCACTGGGTGTCTTAGAGACCACCTTTCTCTAATAGTTTCTGTTTGCCTTAACCAAACAACTAGGCAGCATCTACTGTGCTCCCTACCTACCAGGCAGGAGGGGGCCTGATGGCAGGTTTTCTGTGTAACAGCTCCCCTACTTTGGAATAGCTCACTCCCTGAAGCCAGGATACATTGAATACAGGATACATTGAATATATGATGTAGATACATCCATATTCAAGGCCGTCTGGAAGAAGTGAAAACCTGGTTCTTTTGAAAGGTCTTTAGGTATTCATTATAACCAATGGGACCATTCCAAATACATTTAAGCTCACTGCCCTGCTGGATTCGACCCTTGGCTCATCTAGTCTAGAAGTTTGTTCTCACAGTGGCCAACCAATTGTACAAGGAAGCCCACTAGTCTCCCAGCAGATGGCCTTCAGAGGCAATTACACTGCCATCAAGGCTAATAGCCATTGATCCTAATGACCTTCATTAATTGGTCCAACCCTTTTGGACTAGCCAACTGAAGAGAATCACTGAGGCAGAATATTTTATATTTATGGATAAAAACGCTAAATATTACTTAATTCATCAGAATACTATTTTTCACATTTACCAGGCTTCTAATATAATGTTTTAAAAAGGCTGGCTATTAACTTTGTTTTGTTGGAAATGTAAAATGGATGAGGCCGTACTGACTCATACTTATCCTATTTTTCCTGTTTGATATCTGTAAGTTTGTGAATATTGTGATACAGTTTAAAGCTGTGGCTATACTTTTGAATTATATAACAAAAGCTTGGAAATTATCATTAGTAAAGAATTACACATTTACTGAGCATGTGTGGCAGCAAAAAAAAAAAAAAGTCAGACTGCAATATTGGCAAGATAGAGCTTCCTAGATTTATAATCTTGGTTTACAAACATCTCTTTGCTTTCTGTTGATGAGCTGGCTGTCTACTGACATAATGGAAAAACATTGGAATATTTCTGTAACATCAAAGTTTAATTTTTAAAGTTAGGCTGAATTATTTATTATGTGCAAAATAGGATGTTCAGTTTTTTCTTGTGTTTGTTTAATTAAAGGAAATAATAAAAATAAATAATGATAATAATGCAAGGGATTCCTACAAATAAATAAAGTGAGTCTGATAGCAGACGTATTTATTTTAATAGAACAAGAGTTTGGTGCTTGTTTCATTCATTTCATAAATTAAGCCATCAAACATGCAATGTGCCAATGTGAAAAAGTGAACACTTCCTTAGATTTAGTAACTAGTTGTACCACATTTAGCTACTACAGCTTAACCAAACCCTTCCTATACCTGGTGATCAGACTCTGTGTAGGAATTTTAACACATTATTCCATGGTAAACTTTTTCACAGAATTGTAAGTAATACTGTATAGTCTAAATTAGTGTTTTTCAAATCTGGCAAGTTTAAAATGTGTGAACTTCAGTTCCCAGAATTCCCCCAGCCAACATGCTGATCTAAATCATAGAGGAGAGGCAGTATGATATAGTGGTTAAGGGACTGGACCAGAAATTGGGAGACTGTGAATTCTAGTCCCACCTTAGGCAGAAAGCCAGCTGAGTAACGTTGGGCCAGTCACTGTCTCCTGGCTGTAGGAAGTATGCAATGGCAAAAGCCTTGCCAAGAAAACTACAGGGACTTGTCCAGGCAGTCACCAGGAGTCAAAACTGACACCAAGGCACCAAAATCAATCAATCAATCAATCATAGAATCCATGACAATATTCAAGCACTTGCCAATTGATTTTCCTCCAGATGCTGACAAGATGTAGAAACTTAGTTTTAGCACTGAGGCTGTTTCACATGCATTCAACCTGTGATTTTATCAGTGAAAAGCTGAGGTTAAATATTTTCCATCTAATATGTATGCTTTCCACATGTGGGAAGTTTTTGACAGGGGAAAACCCTTAGGTGTGACTCCCCATCTGCATGTTGAACTGATACATCCCCCACAAGGACACATGGTTCATTCCCCCCCCCCCCCAGATATTTTTCACATTAGGTTTGAGAAATGTTTGTCATATTTTTATGGCCAGTGAAAGTGTTTGCATATTTTGTTTTGTAGAAGTTATTTGATTCAACTAGATACATTTCTACCATATTTTCTGAATGTATGTTTGCCTACACCATCTTCTGCAATGCTTAGAGAATTCTCAAGTTGTTGGGCTAGATGTGAAGCTGAGATTACTAAGGTTGGTTATATAAGAACATGGTTTGGGAATGGCATTTGTGAATTAAAATTTAAGTTGTAATCTCAACCTGTCTCAAGAGAACAATATTGGGGTAAGTTGGCTTAACTCTTGTGCAATCAGGATAATTAGACCTAGCTAAAAGCAGTTTTAAAATGGAATAACAAACCATCTGATTAGCCAGCTTCTGGCCCAAGCCCTCTTCCAGGAAAAAAAAAAAAAGGTTTTATAAGAAACCATGCTGGTTTGTAATCTTAGAGGTAGAAAGGGATCTCCATTCAGAATAAAAGTGATACTTATAAAGGTAAAACTACCTTTAAGTCATTTAATCCTTCCAGAGCTCCCAAATGGATGAAAGAGCCCAGCATTTCAGACTGACCACCACAGTCTTGTCATATAACTTTGTAGCTGTTAGGCAGGGAGGGAAGGAGGGAGGAAGGAAGGTCTCAGACCAAAATAAAATTGTTCACCCCCAACCTAGAATATTTTCTGTAATTTGTATGGACTTGTGATTCTGAGTGAATCTATGGGATTATCTGCACTGCCCAGTAGCCCCATTTTTGGAGTGCAGGGCAGACATCACCTAATAGTCACTCCCTTCCATGATAAATGTGATCTCTACATACATTTTTCTGCTGTAATTTTGAAGTACTCTTTTCTCCCAATTTTGGCTGGTGGGCTTTACTTCATTAGAGACCAACCCCAGTAGTTCACTAGCTGCTTTACAGAAGTTATTTTTTTTAGAGCAATAGCATAATGATGATAAAACTTGCTTTATAAATAAAAGGCTACTGGTACAAAATCTAGCCATTTTTTAATTACTATTTTTCTTTCCCTGAGCTAACCACTTTTCTCTGCATTTTTAAAAAAATAAATCCAGTGATGCATTATTTTATCATTTTTCTAGTCACTCAAGGAAGAATGGTTTCAGAGGGGAAACTAGGTAACTCAGGAAAAGAAAAGTAGTTTCTTTTTAAGTGTTTTTGCCAGGTTTTGAACTATTAATCTTCTATTCACAAGGTAAATGTTTTAAGAACTGTGTGATTACAGCTTTCCTGGCTAAGACATTTCTAAATAGATATTAGAGTATCAACAGGGCAGTAACAAAATATTTTTTATATTAAAGCTGTACCTGCATTTTGATGATTTAATTTATGTGTATGTGTGTATACACACACACACACATGCACAAAAATATATTTGCTCATAAGGCTTGCCTACAGGGAAAAATGAATTGCTGCTGTTTTCATGGAACAGAACAGAAAGATAGGAGTGCAGAACAACAGAACAACAGAACAACATCCAATGGAAGGATGTGGTAGCCTGTCCGGATTGAATACCTGGCAACTTGTTGCCAAACCTCTCAGTCCAGACAAGATTTCTTAAACCAGCTGAGGGCCGCAGTGCAGATGTGCCCTCTGAGTCATGAAGGGAATGCTGAAAGCTTTTACTAGCATGTCTTATTTTAACACCCTCTTCTACTCTTAAATATCTGTTTAAAACTTCATTTTGTACCTTGTATATTCCACAGAAAAACCTTTGCTTTTTGCCAGAAACCACTTTATCTTGGGCATTTGCTACAAAGACTTTAGGGGGGGAAAAGGAAGTTAAAAAAAAAGGCAAGAGGAAGTTGGTAAAAAAAAGAATAAATAAGTCAGCAATTTTGTGCATCATTTGTATTTAAAATTACTGCCTAAACTGCTGACAGTTCTTACAATAACATAAAAAAGGATGTTCTAAAATGAAGTGGAGAGATATGTCAGACTATGACTATTTTACAGTAAATCATCAACAGAGTAATTTCTTTAAAAATGTCTGCATAAAACAGAGAAATGTTTAATTTGTATGCTATGGCTAAACATCCCCTCAGTAGAATTTCAGAAATAATTCAGTGAATATTGAGGGTGGTCCCATAAAAATAAACTGCAAACAAATACAAAAATATAAGTTTAATGGATTTGGAATACAATCTGCATATTTTGGATGCCATTGTTCTGTTCAGGATTTATGTCTGAACAGGAAATTCCAATTTGCATTTGTGACAAAGCACTGTGCCTGCATCATCCAGAATTTTTATATGAACCATCCCAGCTCTCTTTGTATCTAATCTCCACAACTTTGGAAAGGATCCATTATGCATGTTGGGCTGATTCTGATGATGATTTATTGCATTTGTTTCCTGCCTTCCCTGTAGGAGTGCCAGATAATATTGCATATTCCCTCATTTTATCCCTGCATCAAAAATCTGGCCATGTAGGTTGGGATGAAAGAAAATGCCTGGCCCAAGGTGACCCAGTGAATTGAGTGGTTGAGCAGGACCTTGAAACTAGGTGTCCTTGATTTGAGTCCAACACCCAACAACTATCCTACAATGGTTCTCATTAATAATAAGTCAGTAAGGTAGAGTTCCTGATTACTCACATGTATCTATGTAGGTAGTGTGGCAGCGTAGTAGATTCGGCTAAGGATACCAGAGAAGGGACCAACACACACACCCAAGCAGTTTTTATCTTGGGATAGTCAAACTTTTGGGGCTAGGACACATTTAGAATTTTCAAAGTTAGTGGGGAAATTTACCGAATGCTGCCATGGGAAACTTCCCTATTTATAAAATGTCTGTCATTGTGGGCATAGCCAGCTTAAAAATCCATTACCCAATAGAGGAACTAGTTCCCCCATCCTGAATGTTCTCTACTATTGGACTTTTGTTATTGTTAATTAACAATAAAGTAATATAAGTTGAAAACCAAAAACACTGAGCTTCCATATTCAGCGGCTCTACAATAGAATGCACAATCAATATGATATCTGTAGACTCTTTGTAATCATTATTCAATCCAGTTGCCTTTTGTCCTTCACTTATGTTGACCTAATGCTCTTTCAAATGTGGTGGAATTATGAGAATTGGCAGTTGGGATCTACTAATCCTTCTCATCTTAGCCTCTTTCAGTGCTTGTCTTAATCTATCTCAAGGCATTTTTTGTCTCCTGAGTATCTTCTAATGCTTCATTGAGCATCTATACTGCATATAACAATGTTTTTTAAATTTCCAACTGAGTGGAAAAACATTTTGAGTCAGTTAAAATGAAGTACCTGGTCAAACTTCTGACTCTGATCAGGGTTAGGGTTTTGAGTCTTTTTGAAATTAGCATGCTGTTGATTTTATTGTAGTTTAACTTCAGCTGCTGCTTCCTGCAGAAGAGTGATAAAGATTTAAGTGCCTTCTTTATTTCTGTCAAGGAGAGTGATAGCATCACTACATCATGTGCATAGAAAGCACTACTATGTCCCTACCTGCAATGTTCAGTTGATGTAATTCTCTTTTAATTAAATTCTGTTTTAATTAGACCATGGGATTAATATAAAAATTAAACAGTTGCTGAGCAGAAATACAGCCTTTCTTCTAGTAGAGACTGAGTCAGAAAGCTGTTTTCCAGTATTACATCTTAAATTTAACATTTTGATACATCTAAAGATATGAGTGAGCAGACAACAAATACTTCTTGTCTCACTAAACTTTCCCCATAATTTCATTCTAGTTATATGTTCAGTTGCTTGCTTAAAATCAGTACTCATACATATAAGTCAGGCCTTGTTTTTGCTGTATGTTTCTCTACCAGCTACCTCAGCAGAAACCCCTGATTTATTGCACTTCTGCCAGGATTAAAGCCTCCCTGTTCATCTGAAATAATGTTTTTAAAGTTCATCCAGTCTAAAAGCTTCCAATATAAGTCCATCACATATACTCAGGGTGCTTAATTTAATAGAGGTATGCAGTATTTGGATTCAAAGTAGGAAAACTGCTTCAGGTCTAACATGAGTGTGCTGGCTGTCCCTTTCAGCAGCACTTTAAAGAAGTTGTTCCTTTTCTTGGTCTTTCAATTAGTGGACATTCCAGGAAAATGGTGTTTGAGTTCCAGAGGCATAAAAGATGTGGTGACAGGGCATTGATACTGTAAGAGACAAGAAAAAAGCACAGCTTCTTTAAGAGAAGTATAGAAAAAACATCCACATTGGATCTGAAGCACCCTTCTTACTTCGAATCCAAGTACCTGTACAATTAATAGACTGATTGTCTGATAAAGTGCAAGAAAGATCTTCCCTTCCCTTCTTAAATATTATAATATTTATTACTTCAATAAATCTTCTTTGTTACCTATATATGTAAATAATGAGAACTGTATATACAAATAAGCAGATACCAGTCTCCAGAAAATACAGGTATCGTGGAGTCCTTGGGGTTCTCTGAGCTTGGTTGTTTTCTTGCAAACGTTTCATTACCCAGCTAAGTAACATCTTCAGTGCTAGAATGGAATAGGGTTTGCTCTCTGTTTATATATTGTGGCATGCCCTGCCAGTGTTGGTGGGAGTGTGGATTTATTTTTTCCCTCTGGTAGTTCCTTGATTAGGGTATTGTTTACTGTTTGATTGTATGTCTGGTGATAATCTTGGTGTTAATCTCTGCTTATCTGGATGATGATTGCTGGTGAGGAGATGTTCTGGTCTTTTGTTTTCCTTTCTATTGTCTCTTTTGAATAGTGTGTAGATGTTGTTTATCTCTATGTGCCTGTTGATGGCTGCCTTGTCTGAATACCAAGCTTCCAAGAATTCCCTCACATTTTTGGATTTAGCTTGGTCTAAGATGCTGACGGTTTCCCAGTTGAAACTATGGTTAAATCTGTCCATGTGTTGTGAGATTAAGGAGTTTTCATCATGTCTTCTGACTCCTAGCTGGTGTTCATGGATGTACTCTGTAAGCCTTCTGCCTGTCTGTCCTAGATAGTGGTTGTTACAGTCCTTACACTGTATGTTGTAGATGACTCCTGTTTTTTGGTTTGCTTAAGATGTTTTGGAGGGCTATAGTTGGTTTGTGTTCTACGGAGATGCCATGTGGTTATAATAGTCTGTTGGTAGTTTCTGAGATGTTTCTGATGTATGGCAGTGTTATCCTTTTCATAGCTTGTGTTGGTTGTGTTGCAGTAGATTTTTGATAAAGTTGCGTGGATATCCATTTTGTGGGAAGATGTTATATAGGTGGTTTGTTTTCTTTTCTGCTGTTCTGGGTTGCTGCAATGCATTTGTGCTTGTTTGAATAATGTTCTTACACAGCTCCTCTTGTGGGAGGTTGTGTTGTTACTTTGGTAATGGAGTACTTGATTAGTGTGGGTTATCTTTCGATAGACTTGGGTTTCTAATTTGCTGTTGTTTCCTCTGCTGATGAGGATATCCAGGAAGGGTAGCATGTTGTTATTTTCTCCTCTCTGGTGAATTTTATTCCTTTGAAGATGTTGTTGATGGTTTCATGTGTCTTCTCTAGTTGTTCCTTTTTTATTATAACAAAGGTGTCATCTACATACATACAGTACAGTACAGGTATCATTTGATTTGGCTTCTAGTTGATTCTGCTCATCCATTATGGCTTTCCTTTTTTTAAAAAAATGCAACCAGTTGTGTGTGTATGTGTATGAGTGTGTGTGTGTGTGTGTATCACCAACTGCAGAGGAATTTGAATGGGATTTCCCTTTCAGCTAAGCTGCTACCAGATAATTTTTGCTTTAAAATATTCACAAACTATAACTTTGTTTAGGCCCTTTAATTCCATTAGCATATAATTCCATTAGTATATAATATGATAAGTCTTTGTATCAGGTCCTTAGACTACTATACAGTATATCAACATATTTTCCATATTTATTTATTACATATTATATTTGTATGTCACCCAGAATCATTAGGAATTGGGCAGCATGCAAGTTTAATCATAAATAAATATTTGCAGTATCTTCATTATCTATAATAAGTGGTCTAAGTTGCATAGATTGAGCTGAATTCATTCTTTCCATCATGGAAGCATAATTTTCTTAGTCTGCCTCAGTCATGACACTCTAATTCTACAACTTTCACTTTCAAATTTCTTTATTTAATAAACTTGTATGTTGCTTCAATTGCAAAGGCAATTCTTGGCAGTTTGCATATTAGGATTAAAATAGAGAACAATCCCCAATCCTCTTCCCCAAATCATCATCATCATCATCATCATCATCATCATCATCATCATCATCATCATCATCATCATCATCTATCACTACCATCCAATTCAGAATAGTAAACAACACAGCATATCAGGGAAGAACAAACACAAACCCCAGTAACAGGCAAGACAAACTCAAATGTAATTGAGATTTATCCCTCATGTGTAAGTCTGTTTCCACTGGATAAGTGGTAACTGTCTAAACAGCAATCAATCAAGAATCGGTCCAAGGATTCCATTTATCTACGGGAGATAACCATATAGTTTAGACTGCTCATAGTGGAGTCTACCAGACTCATATAATTCTTGGGTAATACCTTCTTGTCACTCCATGTAAGACTATTAAATCTAAGCTACTAAATACTTGAGCCAGATTTAGGCCAGCAAATTTACTTTTTAGATCATGGAAATATGCTCTCATAAGGGAGGTACCTCCTCTAAGTTTGGGGGATGTTTATGCAATATAAAATAAAGTACTGCATCATTTGGCATTATTCTGGCACTGAAATCACCACTCACTATTATTTATCCATATGAATTCATTATCTACATATTTTGTTAGCCAGTGCCATATATTACTTGTTTGTGATTTGGGGGTGGGAAAGACATACACATGAACTAGCAGAAGGCTACAACAGTTAATACTGCCAAGGAGTATTTAACAGATAAAGCATGAAGCTTAATGGAAACAAATATTCCTAGCCCTACCCCTCTACTATTTATTTATTAGATTTATTATCCTACAGGTAGCTCCAGGTGGCAGTGCTCTCTCTTTCTGTTTGTCTACAACAGAGTTGGTGGTGCAAAAATTTAAACAAACCAACCCTATGAAGTAGGTTGGATTGAGACAGCAACTGGCTCAAAGTCACTCAGTGAGCTTCCATTACTGAGGGTGTACTAGAACCAGGGTCTCCCTGCTTCTAGTCCAAAACTTTAACCATTATACCACACTGGCTCTCAAAAGTGAAGAGAAGGAGGAAAGATTTAGGTGGTTCACTCCCTGTACTTCCAGGTCCTGGTAAGGAAATAGAATAATATCCCTCTAAACCTCCTGAATCCAGAACTTCTACTAAACGTATGTAAAACTTGGATAGATAACTGAAAAACTGGCTTCATTGTGTTATGTTTTCCATCCTCTAGAATTTGAGAGTAGTAAGGAATATTCTAAATGGACAGTGTGAATTTAGAGAATCATTCAACTTGCCCAACTATTTCTGCTGTCTCTCTAGGGATTGGTGGACATACAGAGATTTATTTAATCACAGATAGTCCATTAAAAGGCTTCCTATTACAATCTGAAATATTAGCATCTTTAATACCTTTTTTATATATATCTATTAAAACCTTAGTGTCCCATTGGCTCACACACTAATTCTTGTTTCCCCAGTAAATCCATAGGCAACTCCAATATATTGTTCCAGCAATCTTTTGCTGTTATACAATCTTGCTAATTAAAGACGAGGCTAAATGATTCCACCACCATTCCACCCTTCAGTGAGTCTTAAATCAGATTGCTCTGTAACTTTCTTTCTTATTGTTTCTCTTATTTTTTGATTTAACTGTCAGATCAGTTTTATTAATTAGGAGGCATTTGTATTCATCAGTCATTGAATTGATAAATAAATCAACAAGTACTAAGAATGGTGCTCTGGAGGGTTCTGTGTGGTTGGTAAACCTTGCTCTGATATCAAACGGTCTTATATCCAAGCCCCAACTAGAATGCAATGGTCTGTTAGGACTTCTTTTTTGAAAAAAAGGAGGACAAGTGGATCTATCTTCACACTGGTTCAGTGTTAATTACCATATATGGCATGGCTTCCTTAATTTGTTTTTTATCATTTTCAGCAAGTCTGTGGTAGAATCATCTATAATCAGCATACTTTTTAGTTGCCTCTAATCTTGGAGAATTTCTTTTTGCTCTATTTGGGGATCAAATTTCTTCTTTTCCTCCTGTCTCTTCCTTCTCTATACAAGTAAGCTGTGTTTAGTATATTTTAACCTTCAGAAGTTCAGATGACACATTATCTCTAACTGATTAATAGTGTACAAATTCTATCTCTCCCACGATCAACCCCACAGCCATTGGATGCTTGCCAAGAATCAGTAAGGGGTAATAAAGCCGTATTTAAAACTTGAAAGGTAGTTATTTTAAATCTCATCTGGAACTTTTTGTTGCAATAACTATCAGTGACAATGTAGTATGTTTGAAAGTTAATACAATTACCATGCATTGACTACAATTAGGTAGCCATATCATTTCTCTCAAATTGCTGGAATGGACTTGGCAATGCAAAAGTTGGCAGAGGGAGTGAATTTTTGCATGCCTGTTTGCCACCTGCTCTTACTTGAAATCAAATCAAAACCTTTATTATGGCCTCTAGGCCATAGAATTACTAATTTCAAATTGAACCAATCTGAATCTTAAACTGTAACTACAGTTCACATACAGTGTAAGCTGTACACTTTTTTAAAATGTAGGTATCCTGTATATACATTTTAAATACTAATCTTATTAAAGTTTAGAGATACAAAGATAAAAAATTAATACAAACTAAGAAAAATATAAAAGAGTAAAAAGAAAAAAGAAAAAGTGCAGAGAAAAAAAATTAAAAAGAAGAAAAAAGTATATAGTAAAGAAAAAAAAAGATATATAAAGAAATGACTTCCTCCATCATGACAAGTAGAATTTCAGTAACTTATCACTTTCTCTGATACTACCACAAAAGATCTCTTCTTCCCATATCTCATCTATTATCTATAAACGTATTCTTAAAGCCTTGTCATTCAGTTCTAATCAGCAAAAGTCCATTAAGAGTTACCAGAAATACAACATATAGATTTTAACCTCGATCAAATAAACCTTTATATTCCTTTCCTTGACTTTTAACACTGTAACTTATCATTTTCTCTGAGAATATAACAAAAAATCTTTTCTTCCCAATATCTCATCCCTGTCTATATACAAATATTTAAAGCCTCATCATATAGTCCTGGTCAGCAAAAATCCATTGAGAATTATCAGAAATAACAACAGATGTATTTTAACCTTGATCAAATAAACCAACTTTATATTCCTTTCCTTTGCTTTTAACAATCTTGATGTTTGATCTCTTAAAACAGTATCCCAGAACTTGATTTCTTTTCATTTTCTCTTTGTCTCTTCTCAGAAGCTTCTTCAAAACTTTAACACATCTCTTCTGTAAATTCAAAATAAGAAAGTTATCCAAGTTACTCTTCTGGTTTGTTATTTGTATATCCCTATTAATTATTAAGCCATCAACCAGTTTCATTTGTAAATCTAGTGTTACATCTTTTCCCATATTACTCTTGTCATTTTTAAATCCACATTCAAAACAGCCTCAGCTCCGTTTTGTCCAGTAAAACCTGTTTCTCTTCTACAACCTCTTTTAAATCCATTTTTATAATATCAGACAATCTTAAGAGTAATTTCTGAGTGCATTGTTCCCAAATATCCTTGAATTCTTCCAAAGTTTTTTGCTCCATTTTGTATTAGAGGGTCTCTTCTTTAATTATAATCTTAGTTATTTCTAGTTCCCTCTAGTATCCAATCTCCATAGTCCCATCTTAGCATTTTTTCCTAATCAACAGCATTTTCCCATAGGAAGGTTTCTTATACTTAATTTCAAAATCTTCATATAGATATATTTATAGAAGTTTAAACAACCCACAGGAAGGATTCTTCTAATTAATTTCAGAATCTTATTTCAAATCCAACTGGTCCCTTAGTCCATTTATAACTTTCCAAAATCAATGTTCTAATCACTCTTTTGCTGTTTATTCCAAAGTAATAATTTTTTAAAGTCCTTAAACTTGCATAAAACTTTTTTTTGCAAAGGATTGAAGGAAACTCACCCAGTGTGATGAAACTTGGTGTTCTGAAGGTTCCTAATATCCAAAAAGCCATTAACAAGTAATTTCCAGAAGTCATTAAGAAAGGAAGTATGCAAATCCAGTGTCCTTTGGAAGGCACTGACCACAGCTTAAGCAAAGATGGCGATCCCTTTGCTCCCATAGCTCTCAATCCACCAGAGACCACTGTCTTATGATCTCTTTGCGGGAAACTGCTCTTTGGAGTGCATGTGGGTGATTCCAAGTCCTCTCCTTGTCTGGAGAAGAATTCCAAGAAACCTGTCCATACATCCTCATTCTGCCATGGTTGTCGGCTCCATTCAATTTGCCATTGCTTCCCCAGAAGTCCATATACATGGACTTTTATGCAACTTTCTCAAATATATGTGTTTTTTTGATAAATCAGTCACCAATATTGCTTCCTGTCCATGCTCTGTCCTGTCCAAAAATCTGTTTTAGCAGATTTTGCCTTTTTGCTCCCATTATAATATGTGTTGGATGTCTTTACATAGATACCATCACTGGCTTTATGTAATATTGTTCCAATTTTAATGAAGTTTGTTAGAGATATTGAACAAGTTTAATAACAGTTCCGGATATGTCAGCTTAGAGGCTGACATACTTGCTGGGTACCATGTGGCTGAAGAAGATAATAATTCAGACTGTCCAATGACAAAATTTTTGCTCTGATCCAGGAGTGGATATCATAATTATGAACTTTAGAACCATTAAAAAAAAATCCTTCTGATGCAAAATGATTGATGAGGTTTCTCACCATTTTGAGGAAGGAAAACCAGGACTGTACTTGGACTGAACCAAGATAGGTCAATATAAACTTAATGGTGTTAAACAAACAAAGAAAACCATTTGAAAAAACTGGAAAAACTCAGTCACATCGATGAGCAAAATGCTTCTCTTTCTACTTTGCATAATAGCCCCACTCCCAGTAACTCTTACCCATCATCCGTTAAACAAGACTGAAGATATCCAAAAAATGCCCATTCCTGCCCTACACCACACCAAATTATATACGTTGTAGTCAAGAACAATGTACCTAATTCTTAAACCACTTCACGTGGCTATGTCCTTTCCTGACCAGTCATTTTCCCATGAGGCATCCAAGAGTGAGAAAAGAGTGAATTTGCACCAAGTAAAATGGAAGAAAAACTATTTTGAGGAGGAGGAGGAGGAGGAGGAGGAGGAGGAGGAGGAGGAGGAGGAGGAGGAGGAACAAACAAGGTAAAAAATGAATAATAAAGGAGAGTCAATAGCAAGCTTTGGTGTGGAAAGTTAATTTCACACTGTATATTAAGCACAGAGGCATGTGGGCATTTAAATAAGCATTAACACCTACCTATCACCCCCCCCCCAGCTATCTCCCACTATTTCATTTTATTTGCTAAAAAGAATTTTAAGATAACTGTTTTAAGGGCTGCCTATTGTTTCTAAGCCCAGTTTAATTCAGTGTTTTAAAACCCTAAGGAATTTGGAAGAACCATCTGAAGAACCAACCACAGCAGGCTAATAATTTATTGTTTTAATTACTTGTGTGTCTCCTTTGGTTTCAGAATAGTTTCAGTCTTATGCTTTCTTCATCTCAACACCATCAGGGAAAGTTTAATGGGAATATGTGAAAAGACATTCTGGTGACAGCTTCTGGGCTTTGAACTCCCTGCCACAAAAATTCAGGCTTTCTACTGTCCTTTCTGTTATCTTTCCACTGGCAAGGATAAATGTTTTGATTAAGAAGACCATTTGTATATAAGCTGGCTTGTTTTTGAGTCAGTCTTCAAAACTATTAAAGTGTGTTTAATAACATTTTATTCTGATTTTATTCTTTTTCTTTTACTTACTATTAGTCATCTTGTGTGTCTTTCATTGGTAGAATAAGTATAAATAAATAAATGACATTCTTTTCATTTTGGCAAAATGCTGAATTGCTGTTAATGTAACAGGAATAAGACAAGCTGACAGGGCCATAGTAATGTATCAAGAATAAACATTACATCAATCAAGGAAAAAACCCTAATTGTACTTCCCCATCACTCCCAATTCTTCTGCTTAGTTTCATCATCCTTTCTATTGCACAAGGAGGCAGTGATTTCTTGACAGATGGCATTGCAATAGCAAGGTCACTTCACATTTTTTTCCTAGATATGAATAAATTCTCAATCTTTCATACTATTTTATATGTATACATTGCTTGTGAGCCTAGGGCTTATTCATGTGACATATCAGTGGAAATAATGAAGTATAAGATTATCCTTATCCATACAGATGTACTCATGGGCACCATGCCTTGATTGATTCCAGAGGTTACCGCTCAGTTTTAAAAAAGGTTTGCATATCAAAGCTATAGATAATATGGTCTAGCAACCTGCCTACTCAGCTCATTGATCTTTAAAAGCTTTGATCCTGGGTGGAGTTATAGTCAGATCAGAGTATGCTTTCATATAATTAAGATTAATTGGGAAAGTTCAGTCATGTCCATAGCCTTTGAAAGCATTATGCATTCCAAAATATTATCAGCTATTACCAATAGAACTTGAAAGATTTGGGCCTGTAAGCTAAAGACTATCGTAACCTTACGCAGCTGGATGTGTTGAACATTCCTCTTCAAAATCTCTATCCAGCATTATAAAAACTGAAATTAAAATCTGGGAAAAGATGGGGTATATTTTGGCTTTATAACTGCTATTATCAGTGAGATATTTTTGTTTATGCTTCATATTTACAGCAATATATATATATATATATTAACCATGAGCAAGGGAATGTGATAATCCTTTCAGTTTTCAAAGAATCAAAAAATGAAATTAGTAGATAATAGATCTTCTGTGACCATCTCTACTTATAATCTCTTGCAATGTACTATTATAGCAGAGACTTGATTGTATTCTAGAGTAGACTCTCTGGTGCCACAAGACAACAGATATGCCAGTGTTGTGCCAGAAGCGAATGTGTGCATCTTAGAGCAAGCCTTACAATGTCTTTTGGTGTTTGCAAGCTTTATTTGATGATTTGTAGGAGTTCCATAACAGATATCAAAGCAGAAAAAGTTTGCTGTAGGTGGGAAGCATGAAACCCCTGCAATAGATCTCATATGATGATAAATATGTTATATTTTTTATTAAATATTTTATTAATTTTTTTTCTTATAACTGATATTTAAAATGATCATGCATAGTCAGTTTATAAATTCTCTCCATTTACAGGAGTAAGCTACTTAGTCTGTCACAGCAAAATAATAATATTAGTAGTAATAATGTTTTCTGTGGCACTTTCAACATGAAAACATATTGTGGCAAATCAGATATAGCTTATGAAATGGGTTCACAGGTAATTTTAAACTCTGGATTTAATGCTTTTACTATTGTTAACTTCACTTCCTTCAAAATATATTGAGTTCAACCATAATGGGACCAATAGCATTTATGGCATAATATATCCGCTTGTCCAAGGGCATATCCTCACTTTTTCTAATGATCTTCAGTGATATAACTATTTTTAACATGCCTGTTGTAGCAAAGTGCTAATTTTAATACTGTCTTGTATCACCTTAAAGATTACCAGATTTACAGTATTGTGGCATTATCCACCATAAGACCTTTGGTCTTAATGTGCTGCGGAATCTTTGCTTTTCTAAATCAGGAACACTTTGGTCTATCATTGTCAGAGTTACACAGGAATTATGACAGAGTTGTGTGCCACTAGTTCACCCCCCGACCACAAGATCCTTGTTCCTCCCCTCTTTTAGCTTTATCATTTTTACTTGATCTCATTTCCTAATATGTGTCAAAAAGTTGTGAATGATGGCTGCAACTTGTACATTTTTTTCATGACAGTTACTAAATTGTGGCCTTAAGCTAAGAAGCTGAGAAAGTCTCTTTTAAGACAATGTTGAAAGGGCAGAAAATGACCTAGATTTTTTTGTGCATGAGTGTAGAGAGCCTGGAGGAAACAATAATTTCATTACCACTTGCATATATTTCCGCAATTTCAGAATATAGGAAAAGTCTAGCTGTGTTGTAACTCATCTTTTTTCAAAAATCTCACACAGTTATTAGTACAAGGGGTGAGTTGAGAATACTTGCATGCTTTTATTTTTAACATCTTTTTTTTTTTCACACAGTTAAAAATGATTTCCACTGAAAATAATGGGAAGCCTTACTGTGAATCCCCAGAAATTCTGAATTCTTACAACTTGATAGAATTCTGTTTTTTAAAATGTATGGGTTCAGAATCTGTTGCATTATTAAGTCAATCCAATCAGAATTAAATTTCACTGTTTTGCTTCCCTAGATTATTTTTTGTGGGTGCGGGGGAATATACAGTGGCATTGTGGTGAATGGGAAGGAAAGAAAAGTTGTGTTCTCTGAGAAGTCTGCTGTATAATATTTTATATGGCCTAGTGACAGAAAGTGTATTAGGCCACTAGCTCAGAGGCTAAGCCTTCAAGCAAACAGATACCTGGTTTTTCAATAAACTTCTTGAAAACATATCTACTGCAAAAGAGAAAACATTATGCAATTTGAATATTATTTTATGATGGTAATGCATTGTGCAATATTTTCCTATTTCCATTCCAGTCTAATCCCTTTATTGTTCCATTGGTATTAACATTACCAATTAACATTGGTATTATTCTAATCTTAACCATCTAAATTCCTTAGTTACTGAATTCTTTACATACAGCTTTCAAAAAACATGGTGCTATATCTATAAATTTTGGTGGATATAACATTATTTGTAATTTGAAAATTCTGGAGTTCTTTAAAAATTTAATCTCATCCAATGCCTCATTTGAAACCACATTTGAATATACAAAAGAATCTTTTGTACCTCTGGTGAACTGACAATACTTTTAACTTTTTAACTAGTTATTAAGAACTAGCTGGGACTTCAGAAGAGTCAACTTGACTGCTATCTTAAAGTGTATGCATCTGCTGGGTCAAAGAGAGTGAGAGACATACCTCCTTGAAGAGGTCAAAGCACTAAAAAAAGAAAAAGGAAAAAAAAGGCAAGTTGGGAGGGAATGGGACAGCAACTACCTATAAAGCTGCTCAGCTGAAATTGCTGAAACAACACATATTTTGGATAGAATTTTATATTAGTTTCCCCACTAACTGTTTTATATTATACCCGATTCTCTTTCTCTTTTTAGTGATAAAAATGTATCTAAAAGTGAGGTGAGGTTAGGTAGAACCTGAGACTTTCTGCTCCTAGACCAAAACCTTAACCACTACACTATACTACACTGGCTCTCATAAATGAAGAGAAGAAGGATTTGCATTCCACTAGATGGTTTACCTTCTGTACTCACAGGTGCTGGTGAGGAGAGGATAATATCCATCTAAATTAATCTCCTCCTGCATATATATCTCCATAAACATCACATCAAACTAAGATGGATAGCTGGTAAAATTAACATCACTATTAATATTTTCCATCTTCCAGTATTCTAGGAGGTCCCTCGAACTGACCTGAAATTATCTTTGATCCATCTAGTGGTCTTGACAGGAATGGTTCTTGGAAGTCTTAATGCCAAGTTTGTAGTTGGCCTCTGAACCTGTTTAGATGCAGGACTGCTTGCACAACTGTGGTAGTATAATGTGGGATACATCATCTACATACTCACCTATGATGATATGGGCATTCCTTTCTCTTTAATTAACAGGAGAAATAATAACAAAAAGGGAGAAGGGAAACTTCCACATAGGTGAATTAATGTTTCCCCCTTTCTCCCACTGAAATATAAAACTGAGTTTATTGTGAGGGAAACTGCAGGCAATTTGCAATGTATTCCATGCTATTTCTTATGAACTAAGCTGGAACTATGTAATATATTTTCTTAATAATAAGAAGAGTTCTTGTGATTACTCCAAGTTTTTTGGATTTACCAATGGGAGAACTGATAAGAGAATTTTCAATAAAATTTCCTCCTCCCTCATCTTCTTATTAAGCAATACTGATATAAGAATTTCCTGAAGATTAATACAAACTGATAGGTAATTTAGAAGAAAGATCATAGCAAGGAAGTACAAAGCTATATCAGCACAAAACATCCGTTGTGTTTGACCGGAATTATTGAATGCATGAAATCTTATCTGTGCACTTGTTAGAAGTCTGAAACAAATATTAAGAACTTGTGATTTACATTAAACATTGAATTCTTTTAATTTAATTTAGATTTAATTAATTAATTTTAATTTAATTTAAACTTTACTGATATAATTTCACCCTACAAAGGCACAACAGGCAATTTGCTGGCATTTTATTTTCTTCTTGATGAGCCTTTCTCAATATGGCATGCTCCAGATATATTGGGAGCTCAGAATTCCAAATCAGCATGGTGGTTGATATGGTAGGACAACTCTGTCATGTTTATTCTGCTAACTGGCATTCTGAACCTCTAATTCTCTAACTCTAATAACACAGATTCAATGCTTATATGAGTTAGATTCATTTACTCAGCAGCCTTAGGTACTGAGATTTGCATTCAGAAATTGAACTAAGGAAATATTTTTATAGCAATTTGAACTCACACTATATATTAATCAGAGTGTGCTTCAAAGAACAGACAGCTGTGTGTAATAAAGTAATCTATGATTTCTTAAATGGTACTGTCCCTATTGGATGAGTGAACAAAAACCCATAACAAGAGCTGCAATGGGAAAGAAATGATACAGTACTATGTAGGGAGATGCAGTATACAACTTGCACTAAATTATACTGAAAAGATATTTGTCCTTGTCCTTTGCCTCTTGTTTTACAAAAAGATTAAAATTTGGTAGATTGCATGCCCTTTTATTGTTTTTCTTTCTTTCTTTTTAAAGTAGATTTTGGGATACAGGCAAGACCTAATTATTGCTCTCTATGTATACATGAGTTTTACAGCTACAGAGCTGGGATGTCAGTAGACATTTTTTTCCTGCAACAAATTAAAGAGCTTTATATTAGCTGTCCCCAACACAGTCACCCTCCAGTTTAGTGAAATTCAATTCCCAGAATCCTGAGCCAAATGACCATTGCTGAGAATGTTGGGAATTAAAGTCAGCACATCTAAGAAATACTAAAGCTAAACAAGGCTGTTTATGTGAACAGCTAATCTATGGTGCAACCCAGACTGGATAAAATATTCCTTTTGAAAAGTTATTCATCCCAATTTGACTTTGCTTTAGTAAATATTGACTGACACTAACATGATGTGATGGCAGTCAGATAAGTTTAAAGCTTATCTTTAAGGAGTAAAATCTTTGAAACTCTTTGTGCCAAATGCATCAACATCTAGTAAGTGGCTTTGTACAAAAGGAAGTAATGAGGCAGGGCTACTTGTCCTTTCCTGGAGGTTGAAACAATCTCTGTGTGTGCACATGTTTGAGTTCCTGAGAAGAAGAATTGACATGAGCAATGATTAATGAAGGAGATTTTATAACTATACCTTGAAAGACGTTTATGTAGAGCAGTGCTTTTCAAACTTGACAACTTTAAGAAGTGTGGACTTCAACTCCCAGAATTCCCCAGCCAGCAAGACTCTCCTAACATGGTAACCAAAGAAGCAGTCTTATAATGGCATCTGTTGTTAAACCTTTAATTTACAATCCTGGAACAGACCTTTCTAAATAAGCACTACTTTACTTGTGACCACCTCTGAGTGAAAGTTTCCTTTAAGAGGACTATAAGTGGCAGAACCAGCTATGTAACAAAGTATAGTATAAAGATCCTTCAATATAATTTATATTAGTGAATACAAATACCTAGACTACCATATTTGGTAGTTAGGTACAACAGCTGGACTACAGTAATATCTTAGCTTCTTAATTTACAACCCTGTAGGAGGAAAAATGGAATGATTGATAGCAAACCTTGTTAGGGATGACAATCATAATCTAGCTGATTCATCTTTATTTTTAGAAAGATGCTGCCTGTTATTAAAACATAAGAAGAAAAATCTTCTGTATATATAGATTTGATACTTTCACACACATGGTCTCAACTGCTATACTTTTTGATTCACATCAAAATAGGTAAAGAAGGTGGTAACTGAAAAGCCACTATGAAAATTTAATATTTGAGTTTTATCAACCACAATACACACACACACATCCATCCATCCATCCATCCATCCATCCATCCATCCATCCATCCATCCATCCATTACAGGAGGCTGCCATTAAGGGATGAAGAACAAATGTTTATAATTTTATCATTGCAAAATTAGCTCTTACCAGATACTTTTCTCTGGCGAGGCAAAAAAATATAGTATTTTATAGTATACTATTAATTATCCCCTTGTGAAAATGTTACATGTATCTGGATGTAGTAGCTACTTTGTCTAGGATCTCTTCTCAAATTGAGGATTAAAAACTATCTGCATACTATGTTTTAAAACAGATATCTAAAATTTGCTAACATCTGATAGAAAAGTATAGTGGTGAGAAACAAGTATTGGAAAAACATGCATTTCACCCTTAAGCTGAACTGGATGCTATGCAATGGTTTTTTCTTCATTTTAATATTACTCTTTTATGCACATTTTAAAAGACATGATTTTTAAGCTTCAGGCAAAACTAAGGAAAGGAAGAAAGATAAAAGAAACTTTGTATAAAGATGCACACCCTAGCATGTGGCTTCACTATGAAGCAAACCTCTATGCAACCCTTCTCAAATAGATTCTGAGTTAGATGTGGTTACAATAGCTCAGGGGATAAAGGTCCCATAGACTAGGCACTTCGTATTGATATAAGACTGCTGACTGAATGATTCTTTTCTGCTAGCTGTGATGACTCGTATGGCTTGAAACCACTAACTGAAAATACAAAGAAAAGCAACATCCAGAAGCTATACAGAGATTATAGACTTTGATGGTTTCCAAAGATTATAGCACCAAATACATGTATCTAAACCAGATTTTCTGTGAGATCAAAATCTTGTGTTCTAAATCTTGTTAAGAGGGCATGTTATAAGCACCCAGGAAGTTGTGTTTATTTTTATTTACACTTTTCAGCTTGAGAAATTATTGCTTTATTAGTCTTCCCAGTTCCTCTGACCTATAATCGCAAGATAGTAAGATCCAAATATCATCTAACTTCTTACTAGGAAGTAAGTAACCTCCTGATATAAAAGATTACAATGTGTAGCTGTCTTTTTTGCAATTCTAAAATATAGCAGGATTGAAAAACTGGTAAATCTTTTCAAATCCTGCTGGTTTCAGTGAAAATTTTCAAACAAATTCTTATATCTCCCAAATCCCCACTGGAAATGTTTAGGATTCATCCAAGTTGTACTCATTTGGGTTAGTTCCACAGAAATCAGAGCTGAGGCTTTAATTCCAAATCAATATACAAAGGATGCAATATCAAAAATGTTTACCTTTGCCAGCCTAATAGCTTTTGCGTGCTCTTTTTCCACTCACCCAGATTACATTTTAAAGGCAACAGAAATAAATATTGGTTGTCAGTTCTGTGTACAATTGCTTTACTGTGCATCTTGATTTCTTTTTAGACTTACTGCTTTTTTACATAATTCTAAACAATTTATGGGATATGTGTATCTGTTTAAGTTAAATGCCTCTTACATGATTACCTTTGCATGGCAGAAAAAGAAAATAGTGTTTCATATCTTGCAGTGTTATGAATAAAGAAACATTTTGTACACAAGAAGGTCTCTGCCTGTTTGAATCCTGAGAACCTCTCCATCCCTCCACACACCCCAAAAATGTGACAAAATGGAATAGGTTAGGACTGGGAATGTTTTCGGAAAAGGTGTGGCTGTATTAAGGTATTATACACAGGTGCTACAATAGTGTTCCTGAAGTTTCTCTAGCACCTTTTGGAGACTGAATTCCTAGTGCTGGGGAGGCTGAGAACACTCTGTAAAACTATTTGAAATTGTGCTTCTAGCATATTATGGATGAGAACAGGTGTGGAACAGCAGCTATGGATGGCCAAGTATTTGTGTGCAGATCATAGAAACAACTACTCAGCCAGTGAAAAAGGAGGTGGCAATTATAAGGGTGGGTGGGGAACGAAGATTGCAAGAAGGAGGAAAGCATCAAAGCAGAATGGAAACAGTTCAAATCTTTTTATTCTTTCTATTTTTTGGAATAGCTGTAATTCTGGGCTGTAGAATGAAATTTGACAAATTGAGTATGTCTTTTCTCTTATGTACTGGTCACCTGAACTATTGTAGAAGTATAAATTGGCAAAAATATATATGTTTATACTTTTATATATGTTGTCTTTTCTGTAGTTCACCAGAACACCAGCTTCAAATTTATTTATGGTCCAAGACCAAACACAGTAAAAAGGCCAACAATACAATAACTATGAAGAAGGTATTTTAAAAATTGTGAGAAAATCCTAAAACAGTTAGCAGCTAACAGTAACAATAAGGAAGAACCAGAAGGCTTCTAACAGCTATAGCTATTGATAAAAATTTTGCAACCTTCTTAAAGGTTTCTGAAGATAGATTGCCATCTTCTTAGGCTAATAATGCTATTACACCTCAGCACAAACACTCAAGTTGAGGTTAATATCTGTGGAAATCTAACTGAATCCATCTTCTCTAGCAAAGGAGTTAAGCAAGGCTCTATCCTCACCCCACTATTATTCAACCTTTATATTAACTATATTGTTGAAATGTTTGCTAAACCAGAATTCCATCCTCCCTTCCTTGCCCACCACCCCATTTCTATTCTCCTTTATACTGATAATGCAGCCATGCTGTCTGTAATACAAGGAGTCCTCCAAAGATGCCTTAAAGTTCTATCACTGTACTGCTCTGGGAACACCTTGAAATAAATTAGTTTAAAAGGATTGGTATTCTCTAGGAAATGCTTTAAGACCCCATCAGATGGGCGATCAACGGTAAACTCACCAAGTAGGTAAACTTCTTTAAATACCTAGGTGTCTGTTTTCAATCTTCTACCTGCTGGTCTAATCAAACAAGAAAGCTTCTAGAAAAGCCCCCAAATCATCCCTTTCAATTGCTAAATTTGCAGGTCAAGTTGTTATTATTAGTATATATAGTATATATTAAACTATTTAAAGGCAAAGTTGTGAGATTGATGCTATATGATACTTAGCTATGTATTTTGATGTCGTTTGGTGTAGTGGTTAAGACACCAGGCTAGAACCTAGAAGACCATGAGTTCTAGTCCTGCCTTAGGGACAAAGCTGGTTGAGTGACCTTGGACCAGTCACTTTCAACCCTAGGAAGGAGGCAATAGCAAACCACTTCCAAAAAGCCTTGCCAAGAAAACTGTAGGGACTAGTCCAGGCAGTCACCAGGAATCAAAAACTGACTCAAAAGCATGTGTATGCATGCACCCACACACACACACACACACAATATTTATAAGGAGTCCCCAGCTTAGAAGCAATTCAGCCAGAATTCTTGAAAATCTTACTACAAGTTCCTTATTCAACTTCCAAAGCTCTAACATGACTAGAATTAGGCTGCATTTCCCTTGGGGTCTGATTAAGGCTTTGTCATCTTAGATTCTGGCAGAAGCAAGTCTTTTGGAGAATTTATTTAAACCATCTCACCTTGCTAGATACAGAAGGTTCTGTTCTACTCTAAGAAGGCAAATCAGTGATGATTTGGCATATTGCAGAACACCAGCTTTATAAACTGATTCCACATAGTTAATTAAGAGACTGGTCAAGCCAGATTACATTCTGGCACGTCTTTTAATCCTGTGGTTGTAAAAAAAGAGATAAAAATGTCTATTTTGAAATTGTTCCTATGTTAATTTTTCTTACTAACCTATACCTTTAAAAAAAAAATCACTAAAAGACCATAAGGATGAGGAAATATCCATAGATTGTTCTGGAAGGGGACGATGTTATTTTATTCTTTGTGGGGGGGGGGGATGATATCTTTAAGCTATGGATATTTGTGTAAAATAATAACTAGTTCTGCTTGATTCTAAAAAAAAAGCGAACAAAAGGCTTAGAGTTTTAGTATTGAGTTTTGGAAGTCTCCTAGAGAAATCTAGAAATCTCTTGTGGGAGCTTAAATTCTGGGACAGTTGCAGAAGTTCTAATTCTGTCTCTTATACTCAGGAACCTAATTATAAGGCAGATATGAGATTTAAGCCCTGAACACCAAACTGTATTTGCACCAAGAAGCATGGCTATATACCTATTTCACATGAGCCAAACTGAAGATCCTTGGAACCGATTCACTGAGGCCACACATGCATGTTCTACCCTCCCAGTCAGCAAACATAAGGCACCCAGAGACATTAATTAGAACTGATGTCTAATAATGGAGGCTGTCTATTTTTTTCTTTCTTTTTATAATAAAAATGTATTAAAAAGTGAAGTGAGGTAGGGAGTCGTTAGGCACTAACTAAAATATTTATGGGCCCATGCTGGGGTTTCTAGGCTACAGATATTAAGTGTTCTTAGATACTTAGACATATCTCAATGTCACATTAGCCAATATTCATTATATAGGTGTTGCTGCATGTCTTTTAATAAACTTAAATTCACCCTAACAAGAATCCTGCAAGGTAGGCTGATTGAGAGAGTGGCTGCCCTGAAGCTACCCAGTGAGATAACTGGCTGAGTAGAAATCCATGTCCATTACGTTTACTTTCCTGAAATTTGGTCCTTTCTGCTGAGAAATTTATAGCCACACATGAGATTAGCAGCGCACTTTTATTTTTGCTTTGTATCAAAAAACCTGGCTTATTTCAAGGGTGCCATATAAAGAAGCTCTTCTCTTCTCTTCTCTTCTCTTCTCTTCTCTTCTCTTCTCTTCTCTTCTCTTCTCTTCTCTTCTCTTCTCTTCTCTTCTCTTCTCTTCTCTTCACTTCTCTTCTCTTCTCTTCTCTTCACTTCTCTTCTCTTCTCTTCTCTTCTCTTCTCTTCTCTTCTCTTCTCTTCACCTCATGTTTCAGACACAATTATATTTTTCATGACCTTTTGTATCTTAAGTTACTATGTGATATAAAAAAGTAACTGAAAAATATATTTGAAGTTGATTGGATTTTTAATGAAATGCTAGACAATCCTGTGACTCATTGAGTCATCCTTTGAGAGAAAGGTAGTACAGTATGATGTGACCAGAATGAACATTAAATTTTAGGCTGACCATATTTTTTTTACCCCAATGCTAGACAGTCCCATGATCATCTAAGAAGAATATACAGTCTATCATAAATAGAAAAAATAATTGTAGTGGCAAACAAATTTCAATAATAAATCAATATTTACTTTCCTAAACAGAATGACCATGGGGGGGCAAAAAACAGTTGGAGTAGGAGCAACTTCCAACTTCCTGCTGGCTTCCCCATTAACTTTGCTTCTGGGAAGCTGGCAGGGAGCGTCAGAAATCACAATCACGTGACCATGGGGATGCTGCAATGGCCACAACTTTGCGAATAAAACTGGTCTGACCATTGTGAAAATTCCAATTCCACAGTAGTAATGATCCCAGATTTTTTAATGCATTCTTTAAATTAGCAAACTTTAGGTACCTTGATTCAAAAATTGTTGCAATATAATGCACCTTTTGGGCTAATTTGAGGGTACAGATAGACAAACAGATAAATACAGTGAGAGATTTAGTAGTATATAGATTTTCATTTTGAATATGCTAAAGATCAAGCTTCTGAACCCTGTCATGAATCTCGCCTTCTGTTGAACTGTCTTCTCTGTTCCTAACAATATCATAATATTACATGCCTATTTGTATCTTCTCTAGTGCTCCTCAGTCAGGCTGGTGGGGTTTTTTTTTGTTTTTTTTTGTGCCTTGATTTGTCTGACATAGACCAGCAAGTACATTCCTCCTCCAGCAGGCATGGAGCTCAAAATTTGCCCCTGAAATCCTGGACTTAAGGCTCACCAAGCATTTAAATGATTGAATAGAAACAGCTGTTATGCAGAGACAAAAAATGTTTAAATATGTTTGATGAGTAAGATGTGATGACAGTGGTACTTTTTATGACAGATCATCCCAGCCTGCTCTGTAATACAAATAAAAATTATTCTTCTGCAGCTGAGGTTGCAGAACCAAATTTGATTGTGTGCAGCTGCTGTATCTTCTTGCAAAGTTGCGACTCCTAGCTAAAGATTGCAACACTCATGGTTGGGCTGTTAGCTAAAGCACATCATAGATCACCTGCAAGCACATTGGAATTTTCTGTCACTGAGATGACCCTGAGTCCAGACCAACCAGGTAAACAAGTTACACGGGGATGGTGCAATGGTCATATTGCACTATAAAGATATTTTGTACTATTATTAGCTGTCTGGCTAGAAGGCAACATTTGGATAGCCCAACACTGAGAGGTGACTCCAGATGTCTTTGTAACTGGCATCTAATGCCTGACAAGTAGAACATACCCACTGAACCTCCTAATGTGACCCTCCTAAAGAAAGTGGAATAAATATTTAACACTTTAGTCAATCTGACAATAATCCTAATTTTATTTACTTGTTGGATTTGTTTATCACCTTTTCTAGAAGAGCTCAGTGGTGTTGTATAAATCACTTTCCTTTTTTTTTTTTTTGCTACAATATCACGCTTGTAGGTTGGCTGCAAAACAGTGATGATGTGAAAGATAGTCAATAAGGTTCTATGACTGCAGATGAACTCAAACCTAAATCCCTCCTAATACTTTAACCACCATACTATTCTGGTGTAGTTAATAATAACCACATTACATTACTCTCTGTTTCTTTGTCTTCTGTTACATTAATCAGGGAGAATTTTTGGACACCACATCCAGACTCTGGCATATTCTGGGACTACAGGTTTTACCTCTGTATTTTCAATCAGGGGTGGGCAATCCTTTGGTGGCTAAGAATGGCACTTAACATTGGGAAGTGCCTGAGGGTTTCAGTAAAGGATGAGGAAGGAAATGAATAGGACTCTGGGGAGGAGTTTGAGGTATATTTTTTAAAATGTTATGTTAATACCTATTTTAGTGCTTGCACTGAACTTTTCATGTGTTTACAGCTTCAAATGGGAGAAGCTAAAACAAATCACTATGTTACAATGATTATGGTAAAAAAAAAAAAAGGCACAGGGGTTACCACCACAGTTCCCCAATCTGATGCCCTCAGATCTAGAAACAAAACCAGCTGGGCAGTACAGTACCAGATTAGAGAAGAGTGCATTTGACACTTTAGACACATTGCAGAGGATTAACAGAATCTAGAAAGTATTAGAAACTAGAAAACATAGCTAGCAAAAGGACAAATAGGTACTCTTCTATGTTTTGATGAGAAACACTTACTTTTGAATTATTCATACTCTCCGAGCTAACAAAATCTGCACCAGTGGATTTTAGACAAGAATGCATGAATATTTTCTAAAAGAATCTCCTTTGGCATGCATGATTATTCCTTTAGGGGATATTTTCTCTCAATTCTTATGGTTGGGTAAACAGCCATTAAATTTCACATGTTAATTGGGTAAACAGTCATTAAATTTCATAATGGTCATGTTAAAGGACTATTCACAAGCTCATATTGCCTTCATTAATATTACTGAGATAAAGTATTTCAGAAATTATGTTTCTGTAGTATTCTATTATGTTTATGTGAATCTTCTGATAGCCAAATGAATTTGCATGTGAGTAGTCTACCAGTTAATTAGGGCCAGCCTAACTACTGGTAGACTGAAACAGAATCCAAAAAAAGACACTTCTTCAATTCAAAATACACAACATCAGTTTACATTATTTTGGTACCTGGCAAAATAAGGCAAACATTTCCTAGAAGCACCTCTTCACTTTCATAAAAATACAATAATAAATGAAATAATTACACCTGCTGTTGTTTCATGATACTTCAGACCAGGTGTCTAAGTAAGTTGTTTCACTCTGCCTAATAGTACAGCTCTGCCTACAATTAATTCTTAGTTCACTGACTTACTAAACTAAGTAAGTAATGACCCACCCTGTATGTCTTTCTTGGTCTCCCACATGCTGACACATTGTGTCAAATAAATTAATAAAGGGATGAGTGAAAATCAAAATGCTTTGAGATGAAAATATAAAGAGTGGATTTGCAATATGTTGTCATGACACATGTTTATCATTTTCCAACAGTGTGGTTAGATACAGCTGCTTTGGTATTGGCCCAATAAAAGTTATAGCATGACTTCCTGGATTTCTTTTATTTTTTGGTCGATATAATACATTCTTGGAAAATATATTTTACATAATAGATGCCAATAAAATGATTACTTATCTCTAGGACAGATTTCTTAATGAACTCTTTTGTTGTTAAAGCTGATGGACAACTACTTCATACCCCTACCAGTTTTTTGTGCTTCATCAATATTAGTTCAGTATAACTGAATGCCATATCTGTGAGGAAAGATTATGGCTTAAAACTTCTTACAGAACTTTATTAGCTTATGGTGACACAGGACAGTATTACAAATTACATGTTTATTCCATGTTTCCTTAAGTATTTCACAATGAGAATGCAATGCAGAATAACTCTCATAGCAAGGATAATGGGAAAGCATTCTCCCTTGTGTCCCAGTTTGACAAATTAGTTTCAATACAACTTTCATACATAGTGTTATGGCTGTCCTGACCTCACAAAACCTTGTGAATGGAGGCAACTACCTCATTTTGGACTTCTTCATGATTAACACATTACTATTTTTTGACATCCCACTTGTACTTAATCACAATATAAAACTTGTTTAGCAATATTTTTTTTTCTACTGTATTTTCATGTTGCCTTCATTTTATCTCCAGCCCATGAGTTGGATAGACTTAAGTCATCCTTAGCTGTACTGGTGTTAAAGTAGCATTTCCCCTCTTAAGCCAACAGATCCGGTTACAGCCACAAATTGCATATAATCTTTTACACTTTGCCTCCAATTCTGTTGGAGGCAAAATCAGGTGACCAGGTGGGATAAGAGTAGGCTTAGGTAGGCAAACATTTCTCTCTATTCCTGGTCAGAGCTGTCTGTTGCCATTCTGCTGTGATTTATATAAAGAGCTGTGTGGTATTAGTAGAATATCAGAATTATGCTACAATGACTGCTCATTTGGGACTATTATAAGTTCTTTAAATCATGGTCCTTACTGGTTTTTAGTGTAAGACTGACATACAAATCAGTGGAATGAGGGGATGAATCTCCCCCCCAACCCAAACATGCACACCTGACCATGTTGTTGTTTAGTTGTTAAGTCGTGTCCGACTTCGTGACCCCATGAACCATATTGCGCCAGGCCTTCCGGTCCTTCACTGCCTCCCTGAGTTTGCTCAGTTTCATGCTCATTGCTTCAGTGATGCTATCTAACCATCTCATCCTCTGCCGTCCTCTTCTCCTTTTGCCTTCAATCTTTCCCAGCATCAGGGTCTTTTCCAAAGACTCCTCTCTTCGCATTAGGTGACCAAAGTATCTGAGCTTGAGCTTCATTATCGATCCTTCCAATGAGCAATCAGGGTTGATTTCCTTTAAGATTGACTGGTTTGACCTCCTAGCAGTCCAGGGGACTCTCAAGAGTCTTCTCCAGCACCATAGTTCAAAGGCATCAATTCTTCGGCACTCAGCCTTCTTTATGGTCCAGCTCTCACAGCCATACATTACTACTGGAAAAACCATAGCTTTGACTATGCGGATCTTTGTCGGCAAGGTGACGTCTCTGCTTTTTAATATGCTATCTAGGCTTGCCATGGCTTTCCTCCCAAGGAGCAAGCGTCTTTTAATTTCATGGCTGCAGTCTCCGTCTGCGGTAATCTTGGAGCCCAAATAAATGAAGTCTGTTACTGCTTCCATTTCTACCTCTGAGGCCTAATCTAGGAATCTGGAAATTGGTATTTGTTGCTTATAAAGAGAAGCAAAGCAAGAGAAATAAATCCTAAGTAGAAGTATTGCATGTGTCTCATGTCCCTTTGTAACTCTGTTCTGTCTGTTTTTGTTTGTTTGTTTGTTTTTACTTTAATCAGCTTGGGTCATGGCAGAATGGGATTTAGGAGGAGGGGCACAGAAAGGACCCTATAGGTGATGGAGAGACCACCCCCATTTCTATCGCAGTGCTGGCATTGGTAGTCATTTTCTCACTGGCTTGGGAGGTGCAGAAGAGGGAAGAGAAGCAGTGCTGGAAGAATCACTTTGCTTATCATGTATTGCACACAAAAAAATTAGGACAGCATAATTCGACAGTATAATAGAAATAAGAGAGAGACTGGCAATGGAGCAACAAATTTCATGCTGGTATAGTTTTTTTTGCTGACTCAAGGATCAGGGATAGAACTTTAACTTAGCAGTTAAAGTTAACTCAGCAGGAACCTTTGAGTTTGCTTCCAATATGGTCCTCAAACTAGATCATTATCAGTGATTCTCACTTTGATAAGGCCTCTGGTAGCAGTTGCCAAAACAATGAATAGATACAGATAATCATACCTTCACAAAAGTAGCAAGCTTGCAGCCCCCTCTACCATAACAGTGCAAGAAAACAGAAGAGAGTTTTGCCACCATAAATCATTTATATACTGGGGCTTCATTTGAAAATAAAGTACACATTGGAATGCTTGTGCTATAATCCTAATAGAGTTCTGAGTCTTTGGATTAACCACTTCCTGTCCAGATCGCTGTGTAGAAAGCCTGACTTTTATATTTTAAATGTGAGTTAAGAGATGACAGCAAGTTGAAATCTACCCACTGAATACAGATAGTCCTTGCTTAACAACCATTTGTTTAGTGACTGTTCAAAGTTACAATGGTGCTAAAAAAAGTGACTTACAACTGGTACCTGAAGTTATAACCGTTGCTGTGCCCCTGCAGTTATGTGATCACAATCTGGATGCTTGGCAACCAGGTGGCACTTACAATGGTTCAGCATCCCAGGGTCATGTGATTGCCATTTGTGACCTTCCCAGCTGGCTTCTGGCAAGCAATGGGAAACCATGTGATTCACTTAATGACCACCGCAAAAATGGTTGTAAAATCAGGTCCTGTCACATGATGATTCGCTTAACAACTGCATCACTTAGCAACCTAAATTCTGGTCTCAATTGTGGTATTTAAATATACAGTGTAATGACATTGAAAATAAAGACTTCCCGGACTTCTGGTGGAGGTATGGTGAGCTAAACATGTCTCCATGGATAGCGAAGACAATGAACGTGGCAAAGTGTATCTATTCTTGAACAAAAGAAAAATTAACTATAAGTTTAAAAACTTAAAGAACTTGAAATAAATGGCAAAAAATAAACAAGATTTTGAACTAAGAAAGTTATAAACAAATTAAGGGTCCAGACAAATTTGGACTATTGAAACTTTTATTATAAGATTTTGGAATTAACTATATAAAATAAACAGCTTTTCGTGAGAACAAGAATTATTTTGACAACTGCAAGTCATAACAGAGATAAGAGACCTTATGATTTAAACTGGACACTAGAGGGGACCAAAATCCAAGGAAAAAAGGGAAAAAAAATCTTGCCTTTAGGATTGGGATTTATAAAATGACACAAAATACTATAACATTTGAAATATTAAAGGAGATCTTTGAAAATGGGGCCAGAGATTAGTAGCCACAATATCAACAATATCAGTAACAGTGTCTGCTTCTATGGATAGACTATGTCTAAAGGATGTTAATGAAGGAATGACAGATGTAAAACACATTTTGATTGATGCAGAAATAGTGGAATCAGAAACATTGGATTAAAAAAAAAGTGTGGATTACAAAATAGACAAGCATTCAAACTGGAAATACAAATGTTAGGAAAAAGTGTGGATTACAAGATAGAGAAGAGCCAAGAGAACGTCCCTGATAAGGACTTTTTACTGATACACAAAAGAAGCTGGTTAAGGCTTTGAAAATCAAAAGGGAATTACAAAAGACAGACCAAGACAATGACCTGGATAGTGACTTTCCACTGGATTTACAGAACAGGTCTGCTAAGGCCTCCAAAAAGCCTCTGCAGTGGGAAAAAGAAAGACAACATCTGAATGAATTAAAGATCAAGACTGTTGGAAGTAAAAGAAAGGAATATAAAGTTGGTTTGTTTGATCAAGGTTAAAACAAAGTATGTTTTTATAAAGCTCTGGTAACCCTTTACGGACTTTTTGCTGACACCAGGATTGAAAAGTTGATGATTTATGGATTTGCATATAGATAAGGAATGGGTTATGGGAAGAAGAAATATTTGTTTGTAAGGGGGGTGATGAGTTATCAAATTTGTTTTCACTTGTTGTGATGAAGACTGGAAGTCACTTCTTTACATATTTCTTTTCTTTTTCTTTATTCTACTTCTTTCCTTCCCCCCCCCCATTTTTCTTTTTCTTTGCACTTTTTATTCTTTCTCTCCGTTTTTTATTTTTCTGAGTTTAATAGTATTTGCTTTTACTATTGTATTTAAAATCTTTAATAAAAAAATTAAAAAAAAGAAAAGAAAATAGACTTCCTGACTAAGAGTTCACACTCATAATCACTAAGTAACACTTTATCTCAAAATGCATGCTTTGATCCAAGTCTTTTTTCATGTGAGATAGCCCTAGTAATCACTCCCTCATAGAAACCGAATGTGTGAGCCATTTCAGTTAGGTCTTAGGCAAAAGTGAGTTTAAGGAGATAAAGATATGAGTATGTCAAGTCATGACCTTTTCTGCATCATAGTCAGTTTGTGACAACACAGACCCATTTCAGAGATAGTATCAGAAGTCAAAGGGCATGCATTTTTGGTTGTTCATTTATATATATACAGAATAGTTATCTTCTGTTCTAATGATCATCAGTGTTCTTTAGTTATAGAAGATAATATTCCTTCTGATCTTTGGTGATTTTCCTTTAACATGCTGAAATGTACTGATTACAGACACGATTAAATATCACAGTAGTTACATATATTAGTAGTCAGTATAGAGACCAAACAACACTATTAAAGTATAAGGAAGTACTAGCAGTTATTTATTTATTTAAATAAAAAACCAAAATTGTGATAATTAGGGTATTTACTTGGATGCTAGCTATCACTGCATATTAATTTTTACATGGATTCTATTTAACAAAGCACTGTACATGATTCTATTTCAATATGCAAGCTGGGGAGTATGGTTATTTATTTACTTATTAGATTTACATCTTACACTTTCTCCAAGGCAATATGTAATATCCTCTCCCCTAAATTTTGTCCCAAACTTATGAGATTGGTTGGGTTGAATGACTGGTTCAGAGTCACCGGTGAGCTTTCATTACTATGGCTGGACATGAATCCAGGTTTCTGAATTGCAGGCTAACATCTTAATCACTATACCTCAGTGGTTCTCTTTATGGAGGCAAAATGACACGAGTTATGTACAAGAGAGTATTATGAACAGCAACTTTGTAGAAAGTCTGCAGAATATTAGAAATCTTGAGAAAGAAATCTTAAGGGAAAACAACTTTTAGCTTAATAAAAACGGTCTGGCTGTGTTCATTTCTTCAAATGTATTATTCAGATTGCCTTGCTGTTTTAATTTTAGCTTTTTAAAGTATGAAAAGACTTTTTAAAATTTAGTTTTAATTCCTAAATTAAAACTAGAAACAAATTCTCGACTATCGAGCAATCAGAAAATTACATTTGTGGGAAGGAAATCTTCCTCCGACCATACAGTCTTCCTCCCTCCATACAGTCTTCCCGCTGTAGTCAGGGCAAAAGCCTAACAATTACAATTAGAATGAGCTTAACATAAAGATTAAAATGCAGTGGGAAGTGCCAGCCTGCAGGAAGCACCGGTTTTTTCAGGTGTATATATACCGGAGGTCCCCTTGATTAAATAAGTAAGGATTCTTTCCCCAAGGAGATTGCCCTTTCAGGCAGCAATCTTGAACAAGCAAAAGCTGCAACTCAGCAGGGTGCCTGACTGTAGGGCAGTGTTGTCCAAACTTGGCCACTTTAAGATGAGTGGATTTCAACTCCCAGAATTCCCCAGCCAGCCATGAAGTTGAAGTCCACTCATCTTAAAGTGGCCAAGTTTGGACAACACTGCTGTAGTGTGTTCCCCCTTGGAACACCAGCTAAGTGCATTTTCTCAGAATTCCTGAAGGGGGTGCTTTTGCACACTTTTGAGGTGGCGAAGGGGCTTGCGTAACTCAGTGAAGCCATGAGCTATAACCGTGCAGGGCCACCCAAGACGGACAGGTCATGACAGAGAGTTCTGACAAAATGTGGTCCACTGGAGAAGGAAATGGCAACCCACTCCAGTATCCTTGCCAAGAAAACCCCATGGACAATGTTAAAAGGCTAAAAGATATGACGCCGGAAGATGAGCCCGTCAGGTCGGAAGGCGTCCAATATGCTACTGGGGAAGAGCGGAGGGCAATTACAAGTAGTTCCAGAAAGAGTGAAGCAGCTGGGCCAAAGCCAAAAGGACGTTCAGCTGTGGATGTATCTGGAAGCGAAAAGAAGGTCCGATGATGTAAAGAACAATATTGTATAGGTACCTGGAATGTAAGATCTATGAACCAAGGCAAGCTGGATGTGGTCAAACATGAGATGACAAGATTGAACGTCGACATCTTGGGAATCAGCGAACTGAAATGGACGGGAATGGGTGAATTTAATTCGGGTGACCACTATATCTACTACTGTGGGCAAGAAACCCTTAGAAGAAATGGAGTTGCACTCACAGTCAATAAGAGAGTGGGAAAGGCAGTAATGGGGTACAACCTCAAAAACGACAGAATGATCTCAGTGCGTTTCCAAGGCAAACCATTCAATATCACAGTCATCCAAGTCTATGCCCCAACCACTGATGCTGAAGAAGCTGAAGTTGACCGCTTCTATGAACACCTACAACACCTTCTAGAACTAGCACCAAAAAAAGATGTCCTTTTCATCATAGGGGATTGGAATGCTAAAGTAGGAAGTCAAGGAGTAATCGGAATAACAGGCAAGTTTGGCCTTGGAGTACAAAATGAAGCAGGGCAAAGGCTAATAGAGTTCTGTCAAGAGAACAAGGTAGTCATAGCAAACACTCTTTTCCAACAACACAAGAGACGACTCTACACATGGACATCACCAGATGGTCAATACTGAAACCAGATTGATTATATACTTTGCAGCCAAAGATGGAGAAGCTCTATACAGACAGCAAAAACAAGACCAGGAGCTGACTGTGGCTCAGATCATGAGCTTCTTACTACAAAATTTAGGCTTAAATTGAAGAACATAGGGAAAACCACTAGACCACTCAGGTATGACTTAGATCATATTCCTTGTGAGTACACAGTGAAGGTGATGAATAGATTTAGAGGATTAGATTTGGTAGACAGAGTGCCTGAAGAACTATGGACGGAGGTCTGTAACATTGTATAGGAGGCAGCAACTAAAACCATCCCAAAGAAAAAGAAATGCAAGAAAGCAAAATGGCTGTCTGATGAGGCTTTACAAATAGCTGTGGAAAGAAGGAATGCAAAAAGCAAGGGTGAAAGGGAAAGATATAAGCAACTGAATGTAGATTTCAGAGAATAGCAAGGAGAGATAAGAAGGCCTTCTTAAATGAACAATGCAAAGAAATTGAGGAAAACAATAGAATGGGGAAGACTAGAGATCTCTACAAGAAAATTGGAGATATGAAGGGAACGTTTAGTGCAAAGATGGGCATGATAAAGGACAAAAAAGGCAGGGACCTAACAGAAGCAGAAGAGATTAAGAAGAGGTGGCAAGAATACACAGAAGAACTATACAAGAAAGATCTTAATGTCCCTGATGTCCATGCTGGTGTGGTCACTGCCCTTGAGCCAGACATCCTAGAGAGTGAAGTCAAGTGGGCCTTAGGAAGCATTGCTAACAACAAAGCTAGTGGAGATGACAGTATTCCAGCTGAGTTATTTAAAATACTAAAAGACGATGGTGTTAAAGTGCTGCACTCAATATGCCAGCAAGTTTGGAAAACACAACAGTGGCCACGGGATTGGAAAAGGTCAGTTTACGTTCCAATTCCAAAGAAGGGCAATGCCAAAGAATGCTCAAACTATCACACAATTGCACTCATTTCACATGCTAGCAAGGTTATGCTCAAAATCCTACAAGCTAGGCTTCAGCAATACATGAACCAAGAACTACCGGATGTACAAGCTAGGTTTCGAAGAGGCAGAGGAACTAGAGATCAAATCGCCAACATTTGCTGGATCATGGAGAAAGCACGAGAGTTCCAGAAAAATATCTACTTCTGCTTCATTGACTATGCAAAAGCCTTTGATTGTGTGGATCACAACAAACTGTGGCAAATTCTTAAAGAGATGGGAGTACCAGACCACCTTACCTGTCTCCTGAGAAATCTGTATGCGGGCCAAGAAGCAACAGTTAGAACCGGTCATGGAACAACCGATTGGTTCAAAATAGGGAAAGGTGTACGACAAGGCTGTATATTGTCACCCTGCTTATTTAACCTATATGCAGAGTACATCATGAGAAATGCCAGGCTGGAAGAATCACAAGCCGGAATTAAGATTGCAGGGAGAATCATGAACAACCTCAGATATGCAGATGATATCACCCTAATGGCAGAAAGTGAAGAAGAACTAAAGAGCCTCTAGATGAGGGTGAAAGAGGAGAGTGCAAAAGCTGGCTTGAAACTCAACATTAAAAAAACTAAGATCATGGCATCTGGACCCATCAATTCCTGGCAAATAGAAGGGGTAGAAATGGAAGCAGTAACAGACTTCATTTATTTGGGCTCCAAGATCACCGCAGACGGAGACTGCAGCCATGAAATTAAAAGACGCTTGCTCCTTGGGAGGAAAGCTATGGCAAGCCTAGATAGCATATTAAAAAGCAGAGACGTCACCTTGCCGACAAAGATCCGCATAGTCAAAGCTATGGTTTTTCCAGTAGTAATGTATGGCTGTGAGAGCTGGACCATAAAGAAGGCTGAGCGCCGAAGAATTGATGCCTTTGAACTATGGTGCTGGAGAAGACTCTTGAGAGTCCCCTGGACTGCTAGGAGGTCAAACCAGTCAATCTTAAAGGAAATCAACCCTGATTGCTCATTGGAAGGATCGATAATGAAGCTCAAGCTCAGATACTTTGGTCACCTAATGCGAAGAGAGGAGTCTTTGGAAAAGACCCTGATGCTGGGAAAGATTGAAGGCAAAAGGAGAAGAGGACGGCAGAGGATGAGATGGTTAGATAGCATCACTGAAGCAATGAGCAAGAAACTGAGCAAACTCAGGGAGGCAGTGAAGGACCGGAAGGCCTGGCGCAATATGGTTCATGGGGTCACGAAGAGTCGGACATGACTTAACGACTAAACAACAAAAACAAGGTTTCCCTATATGAAGGGCTTTTGGGGAGGACTCACTGCATCCACCCGAACAGCTGATTCTGTACATTGTGCTCTCTGAAATAAACTTCACCTCTGATTCAAGCAACTGCCTGCATGTTTTATGTGCAGCTTGGAAACGAACCTGGTAGGATTTCTTTCTAACATCTTTATACATGTTTATAAAACACTGCCATGCCTTGAAGTATTCTCAATTTGAATTGTTATTTTCTTTCACTAATGGAGTGTCTGCAGCAATAAATTTTTTTCCCAAGAGGTCTACTCTCATCTGTGAAAGTGAGCAGAAAACTAAATGAGTATAGTTTTACTACTGCCATCGCCAATCCCAGCTGCTTCTATCCTTCCTTGCTGCTGGACGAGTCCCCATGAAAGAAAGGCTGTTCTTCTCACATCTCACCAGCTGGTGGGAAAGCCATCCATCAATTATAGCACTGCTGTGATTCCTGTTAGTTTTAACAGATGGCTAGACCTGCATGTTTTGCCATCTGTCAGATTACCCCCCACCCCATTTTTTACTTCCCACCTCTTTCACCCAAGGGATTAGGTGTCAGCCTGCAGAAGGTGGTGGATGGATGGGGAACAGAGCTCATTACCCACAAGGTCTCTAAGATGGGGATTGGCTGAAAGACCTGATGAATACGGGGGTAGAGTCCAGTTTGGAAGAATCAGCTTTTTTTACTTCTCAAAGCAGAGTGCCCAGAGACTGATTCCCATTCCGCCCCCCCCCCCAAGTAATCTGAAGTGCTACTAACAAAATGATAGGGGAAACATTTTAGGTTGTTCCCAAAATTAAACTGTTGGAGCTTGTTGTTTGCTTAAGGGAAACCCCCCCCCCCCCACTACTTTAACACTGGGAGAACTAAGATTGGGGATAGATTGTTCTGGAGAAAATCTATCTGTGTGGCCATTGAGCTAACACTGACTTGATGGCACATATTCAGTGAGGTATGGGTTAGGAATGAAAGCAATGTGCTAGGGACAGCAAAAAAGAAGTTGTCAGAGCATGTCTGTGCCATGGTTAGCTGCATGTGGGGAAAGTCCTTTAGTATTCCAGTATTGCTGAATGATTCTTCCTCTATTTAAATTATAGATTATAAATAATCACAAGGTATCTTAGTAGCAGGTGGACTACAAACAAACACAGAATATATATTATTTCACAAGGTTGTTCTGAAGCTGAACTTGGGGAAGGAAAGGGAGTCATCTATGCTACTTGATAATAATATAATAGGAATGAATTTTCTATACACACAGACACATATATACACATACATACATACATACATACATACATACATACATATCTACAGACAGACAAACATATGGACATATATTCCTGTGTTGACAAATCATTCCTGACAAATATATTCCTGTGTTCACAAATTCCTAAATGACAAATCAGCCTATGTTAAAAAAAAATCATTTTTGGCTATTCTAGGCTATAATTCCCAGGCTGGAAGAAAAGAAAAGAGGATGACCGGCAGCCAGGTGGATGGACTCCATTGCAGTGGCAACAGGAGTATGTTGGAAGACCTGAAGGACCAGGTTAGGGATAGATTGTAATGGGAAAAAAAAAAATCTATGCAGTCGTTAAGAGTTGACTCCAACTTAATGGCACATAATCAATCCGTCCATCCGTCCATCAATGCTATAATTTAAAACTGCTGTTATGTATTTGGGATTGTTCTATCTTACATTAAAAGTAAAAATGCTACACTTATATTTAATATGTTCATTGCAAAATTGCTGATTATTAAAAGGAGAAATAAATAGTTTTAAAGTTGCTGCCATTGTGTTTATACTCTTTTGACCTTCTGTCATTGCCTGAAACACAGCTATGCTGGAATGCTGTTTCTCTGAAGGCAGAGATAGAATTTGGAGTCTGGATTATCTCTACAAGAAGCTAATGAGATAATGAATGAGAGCTAAGAGTGACATAGAGACTTGCACAAACTTTTTGCTTTGGACTAAGTGTCAGGCATTAGAAGATGCAGGATTTTCTCTGCAAATCATGAAACCAAAGTTGGAAAGATGCATAAAGAGATGTTAAAAAATTTAGAAGCCTTTCAAATATTAAGTGATTTGACTTAAGATCAGAGCAGAATCCAAAAACAAAAGAGTATATAAGGCCTGCCTTTATAGTGGCAAATTATGTTTGAAGAAAGCATTGCAGACAGTGGAGAAATAGTGTACATAGGCTGTTGAGGAAGTTTTCAATAATGACACTAATTTGTATGAATGTAGTATTGCATGAATATCTCCCCCCTCCCTTTTTTTTAGCTTTCTGCTCTTTTGTTTGCTGTAAGTTGGCTTACAATCAGGTTTTCAATATGTAGCACAAATGATCAGCCAGATGTAATTATTTAGCACCAATGGATCAATGTTTCGGAAGACTAGTTATGAAATGATAAACTAGTGTTCAAGTGAAGTCTATGTTTAATGGAAAAAATGAAAAATCGAGCAAATTGTGAGAAGGCAGGGAGAAGTGAGGGCCTCAAACGAACCATGTTTGCTAGGGGAGAGCGCTGTGCACCATGGGGCAGCCTTGGGGGGGACGGCAGGAGGGAGGATGGGCAGAAGGCACACTCACACCAGAGTGGAGAGGGATGGCAGGAGGGAGGAAAGACTGCAGGCAAGAGGCACGTTCGCACCAGAGTGAAGAGAAACGGCAGGGGGCGGCTGTCGGGTCAAGTGGGGATTGGAATGTGTATTGCGCTGATTGAGTGGAATGTCTGCGGTTTTGCGGTTAATTAGTGGCGCTCCGGGGCGGTAAAAAAGGTGAGATTGTGAGCCAAGCCCTCGTAGGAGGGGGAGGACAGATAGGGGGTATAAAAACCTGTCAGACCTTGCTTCGGGGTTCCTCCATTGCTGCGGGAGGGACCCACCTTTGCAAACGTGCCCAATAAAAACTTCTGTCTACTGGACAACCGAACCCGTGTCTGTCGTTTTCTGACAAAATTGGCGAGCCAGCCAGGAGTCCTCGACGTGGACCGGACTGTGGGGAACCGGTGAGTAATCGGCCGTAACACCCCGTTGAGGTGTCTCCCGTTTTCCCCAAAGTCGGGTCCGGGACGGGACTCCAATCGCCAGTCAGACAGAAGTAAAGAGGAAGTCGGCCGACGAGGGGACCTCTGGGAGGTCTGGTGAGTACAACCTACCCATAATCTCGGGGAGATTAGCGTGGTTACGAGGCGTTGGACGCCGCAAGGGGACAGAAGAGTCCGGGACCTTCTGTAAGGTGGGAAACGTAGTCAGGAAGGATGGGTAAGGCACAGAGTAAGAGTGTAAGGCCAGGGGCCAGTGGGAAAAACGCAGTAGGGGGAATCCCCACGGATTCTCCATTAGGATAATTGTTGCAACAATGGGAGACACCCTGGTTGTGTCCATTCAGCAGGGGTCTGGAAAAACCGACCATGATAACTTTGTGCACTAAAGAATGGCCAAAATATCCACTAGTGGACCCCGAATTCCCCTACCATTGGGATACTCTTGGAATCCCCAGTAATTACTGGGTGACCCAACTAAAAAACTACATTGTGGAGCATAAAATGTTAACACAGGAACCCTATGTGGAAGTCTGGTTCCATGTTCATTGGGAGGGGCCTCGACCCAAGTTAGCCAAAATTTTTGTCCAAAAAGAACAGGAGGATGAGGAGGACCTCTGGCTGACTGGACCTCAATGGGGGCCGCCACCTCCTCCTCCTCCTCCTCTTCCTACCGCTCCCCCTCCGGCGCCCCCACCCTATCCCGGGCTGCGGAAAGAGCTGGACCAGCTGAACCAAGACATTCAGAACTTGCCCTTTATTCTAAGGTCGGCCAGTGCCTTCCCCGTCCTGGAGGTCCCAAATGGAAGGAACGCACAGGGGGTGGCCGTCACCAGTTACGTAACGGTTCCCATCAAACCCAGTGAGTTGAGGGAATTAAAAAAGACCCTCCCTCGTATGCAAGAGAACGCCCATACCGCCGCCGAACAATTGGAACTTTTTCTCGGCCCGGTGGAATACTCCTGGGGGAACTGAATTACATTTTAGCCCACCTCTATACACCAGAAGAGAGGGGCCAGATTCGGCGAGCTGCGCTCGGGGCTTGGGAGCGAAGGAATGCAAATGTCCCAAATGCCCCGGCCGCGAATACTAAATTCCCTCTGGCAGACCCAAATTGGGATCCCAATAATGCTGAACATCGGGAGAACATGAGAGGAGTTTCCCCCTGTACGACTAGGGGGGTCATGGTTCCCCAACCGGGACCCACGGGGAACCCTTGGTAAACATCACGGTGGGTCCCACCGGCGAGGAACAGCAGTTCCTCGTGGACACCGGAGCCTCTTGAACATCGCTGTGCCAACCGATCCCAGGGATTGCGAAATCCCGGGGCGCGTCGGTATTGGTGATGGGGGTGGGAGGCTCTCCGGTCAAGGCAAACGTACTGGAGGAAGTGAGACTGGAGTGGAATGGGAAGGAGGTAACTGCAGATATGTTACTGATCCCACAGGCGAGAGTGAACCTGCTGGAAAGGGATCTAATGGGTAGTCTAGGAATGGAGTTGTGGAATGTGGAACAGGCAGAAAGGATGTGTTTGTTGCAGGAGGCGGACGTGGAGGTAGTGAACCCTGAGGTATGGGCAGGGGAGGGGGGGGCGGGTCGGTTTCGCATAGCCCCAATTAGCATCCCCTTGAAACCAGGGGTGACGGGTTTGCGGCAAGCCCAATACCCGCTGTCCCGGGATGGGAGGCACGGGCTGAAGCAACAACTGAGATGGACGGTGCTGCCCCAGGGGTACACCGAGAGCCCCCTCTTGTTTGGACAGGCATTGGAAGAGAAACTCCAGGGGTTCCGGGCCCCTGGGGGTTCTCGGGTGCTGCAGTATGTGGATGATTTGTTGGTGTCTGGAGAGAAGGAAGTAAAGGTGAGAGAAGACTCAGTGGCTTTATTGAACTGGTTGGCTGAGGAAGGATTGAAGGTGTCAAAAGGGAAGGTCCAATTTGTGGAAAGGGAGGTCAAGTATTTAGGACATGTACTCCGGAAGGGCGAGAAGTTGATTGATCCTTCTCGGATACAGGGGATAATGCAGTTGAAGCCCCCTCATACTAAAACGGAGGTGCGGCGGTTTCTGGGTCTAGTAGGATATTGCCGGCTATGGATAGATGAGTACATGAGCAAGGCTCAGTTTCTGTATGAGAAGTTGAAAGGATCATCTGACAGGGTAGAATGGACAGATGGGGACAAAGAGAAGTGGGGAGAATTACGAAGGAGCCTGGTGACGACCCCGGCTCTGGCTCTAACGAACCTGGCCCTCCCCTTTCACCTGTACGTTACAGCCCATGGGGGAACCGCCATTGGAGTGCTGACTCAGAGACGGGCTGGGAAATATCAACCAGTGGCCTTCCTGAGCAAAGCCCTAGAACCGGTGGTGAGGGGATGGCCGACTTGTGTGCAGGCAGTGGCTGCCACTGCTGTGCTAGTGACAGAAGGGAAAAAACTCACTTTTGGGAGCCCCATGATTGTCCATTCACCCCATCAGATCTTAAGTGTGCTTAGTCAGCAGGCGGCTGCTTGGATGACAGAAGGAAGGATGTTGAAATATGAGACAGTTCTCCGGATAAGTCCTGATGTGGTGGTAGGAACAGACAGGAATTTGAACCCAGCGGAGTTTCTTGCGGGGGAGCGGAAAGAATGGGAGCCGGCGGAGCACGAGTGCTCCACCCTGTTGCAGCTGCAAACAAAGACCCGGGAGGACCTGTAGGAGGTCCCGCTGGAGGAGGGTGAGGTCTGGTTTGTGGATGGGTCTAGCCGAGTAGAGCAGGGACAAAGGAAGTCAGGATATGCGATAGTGACGGCGGAGGGAGAGACAATAGAGAAGGGGGCACTACCAGCGGACTGGTCGGCTCAGCTGTGTGAAATGCACGCTTTGAAACGGGCACTAGAGTTGGGAAAGGGAGTGTCCCTCACCGTCTACACAGACTCGCGATACGCCTGGGGAGTAGTGCACACTTTCAGGAAAATTTGGCTGGAACGGGGTTTACTCACAGCTGCTGGAAAGGGAAGGTTGCAGGGAGGAAGCAGGTCATTGGGTTACAATTGAGGGGACCCCAGTAGTGAGCCGTGCTGACATGAGGGGGATGGTGGAGAAACTGCACGAAGGGTCTCACTGGGGGGTGCAGGCTTTGGTAGACACTGTAAAGCCGTGGTACTGGAACCTGGGGGTTCGATGGGAACTCCACAACCCTTGGCATCCTGACTCCAGTGGGAAAGTGGAAAGGGCCAACGGGGTGTTGAAGCAACATCTCACCAAACTGGGATTGGAAACAGGGCTATCTTGGACAAAGACACTTCCGGTTGCCCTGCTTCGAATGCGGACAGCCCCTCGCAAGGATGTGGGGGTCTCCCCGTTCGAGTTGATGATGGGAAGACCTTTCCTGGCTCCAATGGGAGAGCCTATCCCCGAGCTAAAGGATGCCTTCCTAAGAAAGTATCTCTTGGTACTGTCACAATCTCTCTTGTCTCTAAGAAAACAGGGACTCCTCGCTCAACGGCCCCCTTGCTGAAAGACCAACACCCCCACAAGCCAGAGGATTGGGTCCTGATAAAGACGTGGAAGGATGAGAAGCTGAAACCGTCTTGGGAGGGACCATACCAAGTTCTCCTGACAACTGAATCAGCGGTTCGGACCCGACAGGGGGGTTGGACCCACTACCATCGGGTTAAGCGAGCTCCCGACCCCCGACCGTGGACTGCCCAACCGGGAGACGGACTCAAAGTAAAACTTAAAAGGAACTGAACTAAGGCAGGGGAGGAGATGACCAACATAAAGGCGTAGAATTGGCACAGACAGCTTTGATCACTGGGGATGATCCCCGTGGGGGGGATGTTCTATCATTTTGGGTCTTCTCCCATACCAAGACCCTGGACTAATCAAAGGCAAATGGCTCTAAATCTCTTGGGGATAACCAATGCAACTCAATGTGTATATTTCAACAATACCCAGAACCGTACCCCCATTGCCCTCAAAAGGTCCTGCTTTCACTTGTGGAGGGGTCTATAATATCCCTTACGCCTCAACCCCTCTATACCTACCTAAAGGTTTCTTTTTGTTATGTGGACATGAAGCTTACACCTATGTTCCAGCCTATAGTTCAGGGGGCCCTTGTGCCATAGGGCGCCTGACCTCTCTATATGCCCTGCCTCCAATGCAAGCGCACCCATCAAAAGAAAAAGAAAAAGGGAGCTGCCATCTGATTGTGAGAGTGATGTGACACTCTTGTCCGAAACAGAAGCCATGGCTCTGGCCCTCTCCTTAGTAGGGGTTCCTGCACTAAGCGGAAGAGCTTACCTGGACCTAAGGAAGGTGGCCTGCCTCCTGGCTAAAAGTGTCAACCTTACATCCTCTCTCATTGCAGCCCTCACTGAAGAAGTCACTGAGATCAGGAGGGCGGTCATTCAAAATCGGATAGCTATAGACTATCTCCTATTAAGGGCAGGACAAGGCTGTGAATCTTTTCAAGGTCTTTGTTGCTTTAACCTAACCAACAATGAGAATTATATTGAAGCAAAACTAGCCAAGTTGAAGACCTTAGCCTCTCGCATATCCGAGGATCCAGAGGGATGGAATTGGTCGTGGCTCACTAGTTGGTTACCTAACTTTGCTTGGTTAAAACAACTTTCTGTGCTAGCTATTGGCTTCATTGCCTTACTGGTCCTAGTATGTTGCTTAATGCAATGCCTCCCTGCTTGTGGGAATTGTCCCAGTGTGTGAAGCCCCGGGTCCGGGACGAGGGAGCAATCCTGTTAGCCAGGTTTGAGGCCCAACAGAGGCATGAAAAGAAAAAGGGGGGATTGTGAGAAGGCAGGGAGAAGTGAGGGCCTCAAACGAACCATGTTTGCTAGGGGAGAGCACTGTGCACCATGGGGCAGCCTTGGGGGGACGGCAGGAGGGAGGATGGGCAGAAGGCACACTCGCACCAGAGTGGAGAGGGACGGCAGGAGGGAGGAAAGACTGCAGGCAAGAGGCACGTTCGCACCAGAGTGAAGAGAAATGGCAGGGGGCGGCTGTTGGGTCAAGTGGGGATTGGAATGTGTATTGCGCTGATTGAGTGGAATGTCTGCGGTTTTGCGGTTAATTAGCAGCGCTCCGGGGCGGTAAAAAAGGTGAGATTGTGAGCCAAGCCCTCGTAGGAGGGGGAGGACAGATAGGGGGTATAAAAACCTGTCAGACCTTGCTTCGGGGTTCCTCCATTGCTGCGGGAGGGACCCACCTTTGCAAACGTGCCCAATAAAAACTTCTGTCTACTGGACAACCGAACCCGTGTCTGTCGTTTTCTGACAAAATCAATAGTAAATCATAAGAGATTTACACACAAAAGGTGTGTGTGTGTGTTTGTTGGTGTGTGTCTCTGTCTCCTGGACAGTAGCCTGCCAGATCCCTCCTTCAATCTTCTATCTGACTGTGGTTATTCCCACAGAGAAGTAGTTGTGCTGTCACCACCCATTCTTGAATGGAAGGATACTTCCCCTTCCCCCCTACCTGGGATCTGGATGAGCAGAACAGAGAATTCCCCTTCCTCAGGAATAATCTTTTAAATATGGCTCCAGCTTTTCTCTTTTCTGCAGGTTTACTAATTCCACAGTTTTGGCGTGCAGGTGCTACCTTACAAACCAAACAATGGAATAATCAAGAGAAAAATATATTTATTTTAATAAAGATAACAAAATAGGGATTTGAGTGAGTACTTTAACTACAACTTACACGAGGTTGAAATCTGCATACCAAAGCTACTTCTCAGCAACCTGTAAACAGTAAGAGAAAACAGACAAGATAGGTGGAGCAGATGTAAAGCTACTGTAAATTGAGCAAGCAGAACTTAAAAGGAAAAAGAATCCCTCGTGTGACTAACTAAGTGTACCCTGCCAACTTCACTTTATTGTTTCTAGTTGACTCAAAGCTTTTTAGATGAATTATTAGGCCCTACCACATGAAATCTGTTTTTCAGAATCCTTGTTTCTCACAGGGAGCTCCAACTAAAACTCTCTGAGAACAGAGAAAATCTTAACTTCTCTCCCTCCCATGCCCTTACTCTGATTTCTACTAGAGGGGAGAGTAGCTACTTTTAAGAAACTTCAGCTAGCCAACAGGGTGCTCAAAATTAAAAGTCCCTGGTTAGCCTGCAACCTTCCTTAGTCCACTGTACCAGTCCTCTTGAACATTATTTATATACACCTTCTCACAACATAACTCCAACGGTATCAGAATCTGGTTGGATAATTAGATCACCAGGCACAAGCCTGGGGTGCTGTAGCTGAGGATCCCCAAATTCAGTCCATTCCCATATTTAAACAACAACAGAAGTCCTTGGATGATCCTCCCTGCCCTTCCTCCTATTCCCTGATCTAAACAGTCTTTGAAGAAATGAAGGAATAAACTAAAGATTCTGATGCCTGATTGTATGATAACAAAGGGAGGGAATCAGAGGGATGAAAGAAAGGAAAGTGAATGACAGAGAGTAAGAGAATGAATAAATGAATATGGGGAGAAAGAGGGGGGTCATTCCTGAAGGAGTTCTGGAATACATAACTGAATATGTTTCCAAGGCACCTGATTTTAGACCTTAAATTATACTGCTCCCAAAATGTCTGTATTTTTAGAAATGGCTGAACTATCAGGTGAGTGCAAGACTATAAACATATCCAAACTAAAAGGTTCAGCCTGGTGATTTTGAGGGCAGAGGAACAAATCTTGCTATGATATTCAGAGGTAGAAAAGGTGAATACAGTAATTGGATGCTCAAAAAGCTAAGGGCTGCCTTTCTAACTACTGATTGCAACAACGTGATCAAACATAGCTCTCTATTCATACATATTTGCTTTTGCTTGCACAGTGGTGAAAAGTGATATTCAAATAATGTTCTGAGTAATTTTTCTAAATCTCAGTTGTTCACAGTGTTTAAAGCCAGTTTCAATCAAGCTGTATATTAGTTGTATAAGGACACAGAGAGAAAATTCTAAGGGTTCTCTGGAGATCCTTCCTTCCTTCCTTCCTTCCTTCCTTCCTTCCTTCCTTCCTTCCTTCCTTCCTTCCTTCCTTCCTTCCTTCCTTCCTTCCTTCCTTCCTTCCTTCCTTCCTTCCTTCCTTCCTTCCTTCCCTCCCCCTCCCTCCCTCCCTCCCTCCCTCCCTCCCTTCTGATCTTACTTGGATGTAAGTGGGATACATGTCTAAGACTTCCAACAGAGGAAAACTGAATAGACTAAAGCAGGTTTTTCAACCTTGGCAACTTTAAGATGTGTGGAATTTTTCTGGCTGGGGAATTTCACACATCTTAAAGTTGCCAAGGTTGAGAAGCCCTGAGCTAGAGTATCCAGGATTCTGTAAGACAAACCACAAGATACCTTGGCCAGACCCCTGAATGCTAGTAGTATCATAACTCCCACCACTTCTAGGAATTTCTTGCTCATAAAAAAGTGAGATCTTAACAACAATCTCTTCACCTTCCTCTTCTTTGTATAGAAGATCCTTGCGTGGGAAACATATGGATATTATTTATAGTTGTAACTGCCACTTTAAGACTTCAGTAGTATATATCTGATGATGGCATGTCAACATCTAGATTGCTTTGGAAATAATAAAGTAGAGCTGCCTAACAGCCAAAAGTAGATTATTATTTTTTCTCTCTTGATCAGCTCCTTTATTATTTATGACACATCCCTGTTTGGATACCCTATTTTTCCTATCTTACTTCCCTACTTCCTTTCTATCCTGTGATCTCCCAGTGATCTGCCAAGGGAGGGTCTGATCATTCTTGGATAAGTGAATGAACCATGGACATTTTGAAATTAGGCTGAGGTTCGCAAGTTGCCCACTGATGCTATTACACGAAGCTTACCTGGAAACAAACTGAATACAGCTTAATTCTTAGTAGATATGTATAAGATTTCACTTTAAAAGAGAAAAACATTTGCAGGGGTTTTTTTTGTACATAATCTAAAACTGATACAGCAAATCTGTTCCAACATTCCTTTGATCGTTAGAATATATCAGTTTAAACCCAGTTTAATGTCTTTTAATGATATTACTTTAACTGTTTACACTGAACTTTTCTTTTTGTGTTTTGTTCAATCAATTAGTCAATCACTGAAATAGGCCTGAAAGACAAAGGATATTCTGAAATAGATCCTGATTATAATCATCACTAATTTTTAACTCAGATTAATGGATTTTTATTTATGCTATAAAATTAAAGGTAAAAAAACCCTGTTATTTATTACAGATACTCCTGTCACTTCAATTGCTTGTATCTTACAAGACTACCACATACATAACAATATTATCATTACAAAGCATAATAAAGTACATGTGTATCTGTGTGTATATATACATACTATATATACAATTTATATATTTATATATAGAGAGAAAAATGCAAAATACACAATCAAAAACTGAATACAATATCACATAACAGTTATTACTAGCACCCATCACTTCTTTCAGATGCATCTGTCGAACTCCTCAGTTTCCAAATGATGTGTGAAAAACTAGATCTTAACTAGCTTCCTGAACATCAAAAGTGAGAGGGCTGCTCTTATTTCATACCTGGGTCTGTACTTGCTCTCACTGTAACTCTTTTGGGGTGAGAACTTTCAGCTTATTTTAGGCATGGAGATTATATATGGAGGAAGTGGTCTCAAAGATAACCAAACCATGTAGGGCTTTATAAGTTATAACCAGCTCCTTGCACTGTACCTGCAAACAAGCTGGCAATCAATATGAAGTTTTGGTGTAATGTGATGATTTTGTTTTTTGCATCTGGGCAGCTGCATTCTATACTGGTTGAACTTTCTGGATGGTATTCAAGGGAAGCCCCATAAAAGTGAATTATAGTTGTACATATAAGAAGTGACAAGAGTATGAATGACTGTTGCCACCACCCACTATTCCAGGAAAGGCTGCAGAAGATGCCCAGACTGAAGCTAAGCTAAAGGTCTCCTGGCTGTGGCTCCCACCTGCTCTTCCAGCACCATCTGAGAGTCCAACTAGTTATTTCTGGGGAAGCGTCACCCATTAGTACTATCCCCAACTCAAGAATTCTGTTGCATCATCCTTCGAGTAGAGTAGAGTAGAGTAGAGTAGAGTACACCTTTAGATGTACAATAGTATCATGCACACTGTAATGGAATTCTCTGAGTCTAGGAATGAAAATGATTATTTGCCAAACATTGCAGGATAGATGTTGTTTAGCCAATTCTCCCTTAAATCAAAATAGAGGTGGAAAGATAGTCAAGGGCATCAGAAGCACCTGCTTAAAGTGGTTGCTGATAAAAGGAGGGATAAAATACACAGATCTCTAATTTCCAAGATTCTGTAACCTAATTTCTTTCTCCTTGTAATAAATTTGAATAATGAGTCTAAGTGAAAATCTAACTTTCTTGGTTACTGCTAAAAATTGGAGGAAGTATGAAAAAAAGAAAATTAAAAAAATTAATCAGGAAATTATTTCTGACAGATTTCAATTCATATTCAACTCTATGTTAGTACTGGAGGAAGGAATTGGTTAAAAGATTAGAAGAGGAAGATAGAGAACCTAAAGCAATTTTAATATATGTTCTGTTGCATCCTACCTGAAATTCTCTATGGTATTTCTGTGTATGAAGGAACATTTACTGAATCTTTAGGAAAAGAAGTTCTCAGAAAATACTTATCTGAGAACTTTTTGGCCAAGTACTAACTGTAACATTAAGCATTCTTGCCAGGAAATATATGCCACTAAACTTACTTTGACTATTTATTCATCTTCCTCCCACAATTTCAGTAACTATGTTATGCATAATAGGTAGTGTTTTTGATCTCTTATCAGTATTACAAGGAAAGATGTACCAGTATTACATGGAAAGATGCCTTCAAAATTATAAGATACATGGAATTATGATATAGTGAATTTGTAGTTTGATTTTTTGCAGTGTTAAACATAAATAAAATTCACAGAATTCATTGAAAGTAATTCTGAAGTAGATGATCATAGAATTGTAGCATTATAGCTCAATCTTAAGTATGTTTAATCAGAATATTTTCTATGGCTTTACTTTAGGATTATAGCTTTACAGTATTTAACATGCAAAAATCAAGAATTATTAGCATGAAGAAAGAGAGGGGGCTACCAGAATTATGTTTTTTTAAATAATGTTTTTAATCTTTTTCATTTTTTAAATAACTTATAAATATTTTATAACTATCAATTATGTCTTTATATCTCCCTCCCTCCCTCCCTCCTCCCTCCTTCCTTCCTTCCTTCCTTCCTTCCTTCCTTCCTTCCTTCCTTCCTTCCTTCCTTCCTTCCTTCCTTCCTTCCTTCCTTTTTTGCTTTTTTTGTTTGCATGCTTGCATATTTTACTTAACCAATAAAAAAGAAGAGATGTTAAAAAAGGCCAAAAACTTCAACAGATTTTTGGATTACATCCTTTTCAACAAGAAATAATATTTCAAAATTAATTACGTTTTATATAGTAAAGCTCTGAGTAAATAGTTATATTGTTGGATGTGCAGTGAAATCAATGCTTTATTCAAATATATAGTTTGATTTAAGAAGGAAGTCATTATGTGCATTAACTGAGATTTAATGTTGCAGATGTTTATATCTTTTAAGCTTATCTCTGTCACATGGGAGCTAACATCTGGACAAAGAAAATGGATTTTCTGTACCTTACTTGCAGCCGAAAGACTTACTGTTCAGCACTGGGAAGACAAAAATATAGTTGGAGCTATTTAGTGGTCTGCAGACTTTTTAAATAATATTTTTATTAGAGTTTTACATAGTTAAAAGCTAATATAGAATTAGAAAAGATATACAAGAAGAACAAAGAGAACAAGAGAAAGAAAAAGAAAAAAAGAAAAAAGAAAAAGGAAGACATATAAAAAGTCTTTCCCCCCTCCCTCCAAACAAGTATAAACATTTACAGTAACTTAATGCCTTCTCTAATATTATAGAAATTTAAAAAAAGCTTCTTCTTCCCATTTCTCATCACTAAACAACCAAATTATAGAAAGATTCATCAATCAGTCTTACTTAGCAAAAGCATTAAGACTACCAGTAGTAGTAACCTATATGTTTTAAGCTTAGACAAATAAAATCTATTTTGCATTTTGACTTATAACTTTCTCTAATAAGATATAAAAGATTTATCCCATTAGGTATAAAGAATACCAATAATAGTAACATATATATTTTAAACTAGATCCAATAGGCCCCTTTTATATTCTAATCCATAACTTTCTCTGACAAGTATGAGGTAAAAGATTTACCCCCAGATCAAAAATCTTTACATTGTCTCGCAATGCTGGTAAAAAAAAAAAAAGAGAGATTCCAGTAATAGCAACCCAAAATCAAAATTTATACAATTTAACCCTGGTCAAATAAGTCCACTTTGAATTCCTTTTTCTTCTTCTTAAGAGGCTTAATCCTCAGTGGCTTCTTCAAATAAAGTCCCACATAATGATTTCTTATCATTTTCTTCCTGTCTGTTTTCAGTAGCAGCTTCAGAGATTTACTTCCCTTCTGTGGATACAAAATAAGATAACTCTCCAAGTCACTCTTCTGATTTATAATTGGCATATCCATTTTAATTGTTTAAACATCAGCCAGCATAGTTTGTATATCCATTACAACTTCTTTCTCCATGTCATTCTTGTAGTCATTTTTTTAAAAGTCCATTTTCAAATCCACATCTTTTTCCATATCTTCCATATATCTTTTATAGTCTAGCAATTCTTTACAGTCAATTTTAAAATCCCTGTTCAATTTATCCTCAGCTTTTGTTTTATCCAGCAGAATCTTTTCTTCTTCTATAACCTCTGTTAGATCCAATTTTAAAATTAAGTCCTGAACACATTGTTCCAAACAAGATTTAAATAATTCTTCCATAATAAAACAATATTCCTCCATTATGCTAGAAAGTAGATTTTCCTTTAATTGCTCTCTGGTTCCCTCTAGTTAATCTTCAAAGCCCAGTCTTATTTTTTGCTTATTTTTAGAGCCAAAACTTTCCCACAGTAAGTTTTCTTACTGTTAATTCCAAAACCATCTGCTGTAGTTTTATAAAATTTAAAACAGTCCATGAAAAAAAATCACCCCTATTCTTTCAAATCCATCTGGCCCCTTAACTGTCCACAGCCAACATTCTTAACTCCCTTTCACTGTTTTCCAAAAGTTAAAATTTTTCTTTTTAATTATTAAACTTACTTAAATCTTCTTTCTCCCAGGATAGAAGGAAATATTGATGCGTTTCAGAAGTTTTTAATTTCCAAGTAAATTGCTAATAAGCAATTTCCAATGTTAATTAAAAGAGGAAGTGAAAGCAAATCTAGTGTCTTTTTACAGGCTCTGAACTGCGACTTGGGCTCGATGTTTCCCATGGCTCCCAGAGCACTCAACCTGCTGGAGATCACTAAACTGGAATCTCGTCACAGGGAGCCTCTGTTACTTGTGGGTGTCATCTCCTTGGCCTAGAGATGGTTCCAAAGAGCCAGACTTTTCACCGACTCCTCTTAACCTCCATGCTCGTTGGCTCAGTGAAAATGGAGCTGTCTCCGCCATTACTCCCCTGGAAGTCCCAGTGGTCTACAGAATTGATTAATATAGATTAGCTATGGATGGTTGCAATGAATTATGACTTCCATTTTTGAAATGTTAATTGTACATCTTTATGTATATCTGTGACTCTATGTCCTGTATGTTTTTGTTTTTCCCTTTAGCTTTTTCTTTTAGAATTTTGTGTATTCTTTTTCTTTATTTTTTATATATATTTAATTTTTTTTAAAAAGGGGGTGAAGAATTATTAGCATGGAGCTACCTTTGATGTTGCCTTTGGCAGTTCAGTGGCCTCAGTTTCAAGAGAGAAGATAGAATAATATTAAACAAGTAAATTTAATATTTGAAATTTCACATGTTAAAACTGAGAAAACAAAGGATCAGAACAAGGATAGATAACCTTTTTTGGGACAGGGACAGGGACACATTTGTAATTTTACAAAGATATTATGGGCCTATTCACAAAATGAATGGCAGTAGATGTGGAATTGGCATTCAGATATCAGAATGATCAACATTCAGTTGCATATGTCTGAAAAACAGGAAGTATATGTTTCTTTGGACATTCACAATGGAATTGCTAGCAATATTCCAAATTCTGGATATTGATTGGATTCTAGATTGTTATGATGGAATAAGATACCTCTTCTAATCCAGCATATGTAACATGTATTAAATTCATATTTGATATATAAATATACATGTAAAAATATGAGAATTTCCAGCTCTTCTTTTTTCTCACCCGTCCCGGATATAAACACAAAAGGACCAGCTAAAATGCAAAATTGTAATGGCAAGATACCTGCCTTGAACAAGGAGTTGAACAATATAGTCTTCAAATTATTTTCTAACTTTAACATTTTATAATTTTGTGACCACTTATGTGTAATGACCACTTATGAGTAATGCTAAATTTGCATCCATAGATTCAATGAGTAATAAAAACTAATAACAAAATATTATGTAGCTATCCAGGGTAAAACAGCACCGTTGGCCACTGTTGTTGCAACTGTTGTTGCAAACTATTCTCTCTGTTGTAGGTGAGGACTGAGTAATTCATTGTGCAATGAGGTAGTTGGACAAGAATTGGTTCTCTTTCGGGACTTTAGAGCAGAGAACATTTTGACTTCAGCAGTGTGGTTTTGATACTGTAGCTACATGTTGCAAATGATGAACAGTACATTGATTCCTTTATGACTCCTTTTATTAATGTGCTTCTTTCAAAATAGCGATAACAGTTTATCAGCTTTCCAGGTGTTGTTGAGCCTATCTTTAAGTTTAGTGGTTTGGGAAATTTACTGTATGTATTTATTAAACGTATTTCCATGCCACAGCAGTCAAAATTATTCTCAGTGGCTCACACAGAAAAAAATACAACATAAAAGACACCTGATACAAAAACTAAAACACAACACCACTACAGCAATTTGGGGGGGAGGGTTCCTTTGAGTCAGTATTGACTTCTGGTGACTGCCTGAACAAGTCCCTGCAATTTTCTTAGCAAGACTTCAGAAGTGATTTGACATTGCCTGCTTCCTAGGGCTGAGAGAGAGGAACTGGCCCAAGATCATACATATAGCTTTGTGCCAAAGGTGGGACTAGAACTCACAGTCTCCTGGTTTCTAGCCTGATGCCAATAAAAAGACAGCAAAATCAAATCAGTTCAGGGAAGGCTGTCTGAAATAGCTTGGTCTTCAAGAAGTTTTGAAAGACCAGCACAGAAATAACCCTGCCCCTGTTCTTTAATAAGCTAGATCTGGACTTACGACAAGTTGTTAAACACAGAAACTGTAGAATAATCTCTCTAGTTAAATTGGAATTAGCACTCTCTGAATTCTCTATTAATGCGGGTAACAATTGGCTATTGTTTGGAAATTGCTGTTCCAGCATATCTGGAAGGTTCTTAGTTGAGATAAACAATGGAGATTTCATCTTTCAGGGCAGATATTTTTCATGTAATTGTTCACCACCCAGAGTTTATAATTGTTTGCTGCCCAGAGTCATTTGGTTGAGATGGGGCAGCTATAGAAATTTAAACAAACAAACAAACAAACAAACAAATGTCTTGAGCTGGTGGCAAGTTTCCTGGCACTACTTTCCCACTATGGACTAATGGACAATCAGTCTGAGCTTGGCACAGATGCCATCAATGGAAAATGGATGTGATAAGTCAGCAGTACATATGAACCCAAAACAAGCTCCTTTGTGTGTGGACATGCCCATTAGTTTCTCTGCTGAAGTTGTTAGTAGGAGTGCCAGTTCATGATATTTTAGTGTGCTTTTCTGTATTTGCCTTTGATACTAGTAGGAGCTAGGTTAAGGCCAACAATTTGCTCCACAGTAGATAGATGACCTTATTTGTCTGGAATTTTGTGAAAAACAGGCTATCAAACTATTTTTATATCTCATGTTTAACTAGTGGGTGTGGTAACATCAGCTGATTATTGCAGAGTGATTAATTTCTTTGTGGCTATCGCCCAGGCTCTTTTTTAAGTTTGTTTTCGATTTGCACATGAATTTCTGAATAGCATCTGTTGTAGGCTTGGTTTAAGACACAGGCAGTGTAGAGGGTAAGGAGGATGACCTTGACAGAGATAGGAGGGATCCATTACCAAAGCAACAAAGGGAAAAGCATATCTTAAGTCCAAAAGAAGCAGAACACATACAGAAGAGACTCAGACACACACCTCTCTAATGCACATGAGTATAAGAAGGGGAAGGAGGTACAGCACAATAACACTTACAGGATTCTGTTATTATAGCTACTTTCAATAAAAGTAGTCTTAACGTTCCTGTGGAGTTGGTTCTTGGTCTGGTCTACCTGGTGGAGCTGACAAGCATGAAGTGTCACAATTTCCGTGTACAGAGTTTTGTTTTGCTTTTACAAAAGCTTTATACAAAATAAGGTCCTTTTTTACATAAAAGGAATTTTCATATCAGCTTTGTCCCTTGTAGGTATTAAATTCTATCCATTTGTCTTTCTTAACACTATTGGAAAACTGATGCTGGAAATCCTAGTTTACTCCATTTTTCATTGTTTATGCCTTATATTTTAAACTTAATAGCTAAATTTTAAATTCTTATACTTATAACCATGCTTGTAGACCTAAACTTATAATTCTTAGCCAATAAATCTACTTTGCTTTTTATTTTAATCTTGTTTTCTGATGTTACTTGTATGTTCTATTTCTTAATATTCTTCTACTGCAGTTTCAAAACTCATATGCCTAATGTTCTGTTCTCCCCATTATACTGCCAAAATCCCTTGCTTGCATTGAGGCTTGTTGGTTCCATCTATGGTCTGTGTATTTTCTGGCTGGATTTCATTTGCTGATGCCTAGCACTGAAACCACAAGCAGGTGCCTTTGATGAACAGCAGCTTGGCCTGAAAGTAAGGTTGATTTCTGGTTGTGGGAACAGTAGTATCTGTGACAGGCATGGCATCGCAATAAAAAACCCATCCCCTTTTGTATATGTGCTGATGTCCACACGTGTGCAAAAGGGGTGGGGATTTAATCATGATGCTGTGCCCAAATTTTGCAAATGTTGACTGCTCCTCCCTCCCCACCAGCAGAGGTCCATATGTGGCAGATTGCTGGATCCACTTACTGATTGCTTTATCACCTACTTAGTAGCTGTCTCTCTGATTTGGCATTGGGTCCTCTTGATGGGCCAGTGTTCAGCTATTTTTGTATTTATATTTTGTATATTTTAATAATTTATATCCAATACTTTGTATAACTTTTCCATGTTCTAAGGGAAGACACAAGGTCACTTGCAGATCATTCACCCAGCTGAGCTGGAAGATTAGAATCATGACGTTTACAAGTGCCCAGGCTATTGCTTCCTGATGCCTACAAAGACTCCAAAAGACCTGACTGGTCTTACTTTGTTTACTGAGAAGAGACAAATTGTTATATTGCCCCTAAACATCCATATCTGAATGAGCGATCCCACTTTGACAGGGTACAAGTGCTCATTTGCCTCCTGTTTACCATAGACTTGATTGCCCTAGCATCCACATGTGAGTGAGTGACCCCGTGATATATCCCCAGAAGACCTAATAAGGAATTTCTTGTGCCCACCTAGAGTAAGTGGGATTAATGATGTATACCAATGAGATTCTACCAAGACCAAATAAGGAATTTCCTGTGCCTGTTGAGAGTGGACAGGACTGATGATGTGTGCTAATGTATAAATTATGCTGCTATGTGCTTGCTTTGTGAAATTATTCTCAAGTGTCCTTTCTTCCATACAGAATAAACCTGGAAAAGATCTCTATGTTTGTGTGTTCTGATTGGGTATGGGCACATGAGGCTAAGAACCCAGAGTTCCTTGGGCAACACCATGCCTAAGTTGTAGCTGCTTTATGGAAGGGGTCAGCCACAGCTGCTGCCGGTTTGTTGTGGCTCCTATTTGAGCCTTCCCTTGCCCTAATAATATTGCTGCTGGCCTCATCCTATTGCTGTTGAGATGACAAGTTGCCCAGCCAGCATGGGGAATTCTGGGAGTTAAAGTCCACACATCTTAAAGTTGCTGGGGTTGAGAAACGTTGTAGCTCCTGTACTTTCTTCTTAAGCATGATTAGCTATTTTTAAAATTTATTTTATTTACTTATATATCAAATTTGTCACTGCCCATCTCATTGAAAAGCAACTCTGGGAAGTTTACAGGGAGATAAAATCAATTAAAATACAATATAAAAACAAACTTAAAAATAATAAATAAATTCCAAGAATGATGGGATTGGCAAATAACTCAGGGAGCGACATCAGAGTGCCAGCCACCCTCAGGATTGATTAAAACTCTTATTGCCCCACATACTAAGCTGGCAGAGCCAGGTCTTAAGTCTTTCTGGAAAACCAGGAGGGTAGGGACCCACAACAGCTCTGGTGGGAGAATATTTCAAAGGGCGGGGGCAACAGCAGAGAAGGCTCTCCTCCTGGGCCCCACCAGCCAACATTCTGTCACTGACGGGGTCCACAACATGCCCTCTCTGCCTGACTGAATGGGATGGATTGATATAATGGGGGTAAGATGTCTTGGTTTTTCTTCTCTCAACCATTCTCTGATTCCTCCCACAATGACCAATGGCTTCATGTTGAAAGGCCCAGATTGCCATGGTTCGTGGGTAAGGCCCTTATGAACATGACCCAATGGTACTGACCCATAACTTTAATAGTCTATTATAATTATATGAATTTGGAGTGTACAACGTTTGGGGAGTTGAGGGCCATAACTGACCTCTGGTAGAAAGTTGGGTGGTTCCAGGAAAAGAAATAGTGGAGCCTGAAAAAAATTTAATTTTGACTTAATTTCATTTAAATTTAACAACATTAATATAATTATATTTAACATGCTTATTTTCTGTGTATTTAATAACTTTACACATCTATGATATCAAACATAATTTGCTAGAAAGTTTCTGGAATGATGAAGTTTCCTGGGTCTTTTTGGCCCTATGGCATCAGGCTATGTATCAAGTTGGAACAGCTGGAAACCTTGAAATAGTATGACCTGTTTTTCATGATTTCAGACCTCAGACTGCATTGTAATCACTAGCCATACGGCCTCTCCATTCTTAATGACCCACAATTTTTCTACATTGTCACTATTTGTTAACAGAAAATTAGAAACAGAAAACAAACCATCCATGAAGCCTGATCAAAGAAAAACTACAGCTCTAGCAGTATAATTGACACTACCCAGAAGGGAGAACTTTTAAGAAACATCCAAAATCTTCCATTTTTCTTAGAAATGAGCCACCTTTTATAATTCAATCACTGCTATTTTCTTTGAAAACAATAAAGCTAAAAAAAAAAAAATCATAGCCAACCACAATTAACTAGAACTGGTAGTTTCTAGATTTCCTTTTGTTTAAGCATCTGTAACGTCACTCTGGTTTTTTTGTTTTTACTTTACTTTACTTTACTTTACTTTACTTTACTTTACTTTACTTTACTTTACTTTACTTTACTTTACTTTACTTTACTTTACTTTACTTTACTTTACTTTACTTTACTTTACTTTACTTTACTTTACTTTACTTTACTTTACTTTACTGCTGCCCATACCCAAAAGCAACCCAAAAGCTAACAATCACCAAACCAAAACACACAAACAAAAAAGCAACAACGCAAAGCCCTCAGAAAGAATAAACACACCAATAAAATCAATCAAATACAGTATCAACATTATACCCCCCCCCAAAAGGTGTGTCCTTTAAATGGGCTGCTGGATGCCGTTCAGCAAATTCAATAAGAGTGGGGAAATATTTCCTTTTTGTTGCTTGTATTGCCACTATGTAGGCTTGAACATGAGTGTTTATCACTGCCTTTCAGACTCAAGTTGGGTCTTCTTCCAGCAGGAAGCCCAACTGCCCTTCAGGTCTATCCATCCAAACAAGGTTTCACATCCAGTGATCTGCGAAGTAACATGTCTTGATGCCAGCAGAGATTCAGTAAAGAGTTCCCCACCCTGGGATCACAGCTGTTGCCAAACCTGAAACCTGGGTGGTTAGAACTCTGAGAAACTTTCCCCTTTTCTCTTCCAGGGTTCAAAGAGTCCTCCAGAGTTCTCTCCTCTCATCCACAATTAAACTACAGTATGGATGAGGATGGTTTTATTACCAATAAGCCTGGCATTCAATAGCAGCACCTGAATCCCCAGGCCTCCATGGATCAGATACCCTGCTCTTGAGGGCAGTGGTGCCATTTGCCTACTCCATGGGCTAGTTCTGCCAGCATTGCCAGCTGGCAGTCCCTTAAATCACTAGTCAAGGACAAAGCTCCCTCATTACAGATTGTTCCTTCTTGCTTCAGCCTACACTCCTCTTCTGTGCCTGTGATTCATTAGCAAAGGTGGTTTGGGGCACAGCCTTAGCACACTTTCAGATGAGTCCTAGACTTTGTTTCAGAAATAATTGAACTGATAGGTCACAAGCATGTAGCACTTCATGGCTATGACCTGATAGGCAATTAAACAGATCACTAAACTAGTTCTATGCATCCACCTACATCATTCTGCACCATTACATGTTAAGTGGAGTGACTGATATTTTATTTCCTCCAGCAGGTGGAAGGGAAAATAAGCCAGGAGAACTGACCAATTACTTTCCTTAAACTTGTTTCATATTGAAAGAGTAAGTACAACACCACTTTCTGGCTTTGTTACTGCTGCAGAATAAAGATCAACAATGACGATGGTACAGTTTATGCTGGCGTACTTTTCTGTTGGCTCACAGACTGGTAGATGGCACTTTAATGGAGTTGTCTGCCTGTGCCCTTAGGCTGGCCCAGGAGAATTTGCTGCCTTGAACTGAGCTTATGATCCTCACCCCACCTCAAGTAAAGGTCCATAGTAATGAAGCTGCCAAGACATTTTGGCATCTGGGGGAGAAAATTCCACATGTTAGGAGAGGTATAACCCTTCCCTAAGCGTAAAAATACAACAATAAATTTAATGACTAATGATTTGCAGTTCTTTCATGACACCTCAAATAGCTGCATAACTCTGTCTAATGATAGGGTTGGTAATCTGAATTTCAGTGATAATTTCTTTGGCAAGTGTGAATGCAGAGCAATTACTAGCTATGAAATCTACAGTAATCTCTAATTTACAGTGTATATGATTTTTCCTGAAACTTAGTTTTATATCTACTGTATAGCTGAATTGATGTGTGTTTAGTTTCCTACAGTGAATGCATTAATAGTTCCATAAGAATAAACTGATATTGTACATTCTGGCCTTAATACATTTAACACATTAACATACATTAAGAGTTAAGAACAAAGAAGTCAGAGCATTAGTCTACCTAGCCCAGTGTTTCCTATGTGGCTGGTAGCAGCAACATGAACTCTCAGGTATGACTCTTTCACAGACCTCTTTGTAAATGTCATGGTCCAAATCTGAAACTTAGCATGTGCTCATCAATGACCCATGGGCCCTTCCAGTTGCAAGTGGTCCCTTGAAAAGGAATGGAGAGTGGGAGACAAGGTGTGTTTATCTACCAAGTACCTCAAGTCACTACAACCATCGAAAAAATTGGGACCCAAGTTTGTGGGACCTTTCACAATAGAAAGAGTTATCAACCCAGTCACATTTCAGTTACAGTTGCCAAAAAACCTTAAAAGGATTCATCCCATATTTCAGCATAGCCTTCTGAAACCCTGCAACGAACCACCAGAGTGGCATATAACTCGGCCACCCCCAGACCCTATAATGATTGAAGGTGAACAGTATTTTGAAGTAAAGGAAATTTTGGATGCCAGAAAACACAGAGGGGAAATACAGTTCCTTATCCAGTGGAAACATGTTCCCAAGTCTCAATGCGAATGGCTTGTAAAGAAACATGTGAGAGCACTGCAACTGCTCAAGGACTTGCTAAATTGCTTCCTTTGTTTCTGCCATTACAAAGGGGGGAGAGTTAGTAGGTGAATCATTGGGCACAGATGGATCATTATCTGTTTCTCAGGAATGCCCAAGGCTGTACCAGCATGAGAACTGATGACATGCGCAAGAAGAGGCCCTGAGACACAAGGGGGGTGGTGAATTAGGAAAGGGGGGTAAAATCTACTTCAGTGCATGCGGGCTTTAGATTCAGCAGTGCTCTAGATCTGTACACTACTTCTCAATAGATGAACTTTTCTTCGAACCTACATTGGTTTCAGTGGGAGTTGCTTTCGTTGAGAATTGAGCATTGCAGTTTCTTATAGTTGACATCTGTGAGTTTGAACATTCCTTTATTCTGATGCTCATTAGTTTGGCATAGAGGAGGCTGGGCAACCTATAACCTTACAGATGATATTGAACTCCAGCTTCCAGAAGCCCTCACTATTGGTATTGCTGGGAGATAAGTTAGTCATTCTTGGGAAAGTCCCAGTGTTGCTCACCAACAGCATATAGCAAAAGGCTACTACTTCATGACATTTGCCAGTTTTTATTCTCTTTCAAATATATTTCCCTTCTTTATCTAGTTTAGACTTCGTAAATTCTTGTTTACTTCTTTTTTTTAAATAAAAAGGCAGAAAAAGAGTTGTTGATGTACTACTACAAAGTAGACCGCAAATGTGACAATTTTTGTAATATCACATGGTAGTAGGATTATCTCTGAACATGACAATGATAAATTTCAAGTTCTATCCACTCCATTCCATTTCCCCTCCCTCTGGTGTTTCACCTCCACCCACACATTCATTTTGCATTTTATCACCATTTAGCATACCTCCCTTTCATTTGAGTCTTTGGGGGATGCCCCTCTATTGTTTCTTTCTGCAGATCTCAGGGGTTCCCCCAAGCCTACTGATACTTCCCTCTTCTGTAAAGTTGCAGCAGTTTTGGCTACATATATAATGACAGGCAACATTGACCTTAGGATAGAGAGAATTATGCATATAATTCCTAGTTTGCATAGAAAATGCATTTAAGGAATTAAAATATAAAGGTAAGGGTATATCTAGTAGCCCTTCCCCCAAACCCTCTCATTTACACAACTCTGGCTTTAAGCGGTAGACAATTTTCTTCCTCTTCACCCCTCTCCCTACCTATCATCTACGTACTTACTTACCTAGATAGTCTCTGTCTCACTTTGTTAATATGCACCCTGTTCCTCAATGGATAAAATGAAGATACTGTTGTTTTGCTTCTTTTCCCAAAGTGTGCTTGTTTATATGATGGGATGTTTCCTCTTTTTTTCTTGCAGTTTCTACATAATTTAACAGCATCTGTCTGGGAAGGCTATTTTAAAGATTCTTTGCAAAAGACCCCTTTAGCACAAGGGGATCAAGATATGAACACAGAGATAAAGAAGGTTTTTTTTCCTTAAGTATTATTTGTCCTCTTCAAAAAAAATAAATAAATAAAAGGAAGAAGAAACACAGTTTGTGAAAGCCCTTTCTGTAGCGTTTTTTATATTTTTATATTTATATTTATTGCTTTTTAATTAATAACAAAAAAAGAAAAAGCAAAAAGCAAAACACAATGCTAATAATGATGGAGATGTATTGTCAAAGAAAAAAAAATAAAAAGTGCTTTACCAAAAAGTACAACACAGGAAAAAAGCAGTATGATATGTCATTGTTATTATAACAATAAACAGTTACAATTCTATATGTGTGTGTGTGTGTGTGTGTGTGTGTGTATATATATATATATTTATCTAATGCAAATATTATTCAAGAATGCATATATTTCTAATACATTTATATGACTATGATGTTTTTTAACCTACTGTATTTTGTATAAACGAGTGCCATATTTCATTATACTTGTCCATACAAAGCCTACATCTGTAAAGCCCTTTTTCTAGCATATATAACATCAGGGTTAAGTTGTGGACACCAGGTGAATTGCCTCCTGAAAGACAGGTCATAGCAGTAGGAACTTCCAAGCCACTATCCTCAAAGCAGAAGATAAGGTTAGAAGGTGAAGACTCAGAGGGTGTCACTCCTACAAGGTAGACCAGATTAAGAAATTGATGCCATATAGGTCATGACGATTTATCTTGTAACACTTACAGTAACAGAATCTTGCAATGTGCTTCCTCTGAATGTGCTTCCCACCTCCCTCACTTTAACTTCAGGTGAACTAGGGAGGACTTACCTGGGATGTTGTCTCAAGTTATTTTCTTCACTCTGGGGCAAGCCACCCTTATCTGACTGTTGCCTTGGTGGCAGTTCTTCCTCTTGTCCTTCAAGGCCATTCCCTATTTCCTCTACATCAGGCTTCTCAGATGTATGAGACCTACAGCTCTGCATTCTATGGGCTCAGCCATTCTGCTACACAAATGAAATCCGATATGACATATAATTTACACAGGAGTGGAATAGAACTTTTAATCCTATCTGAACAAAAGATCAACTGAAATTGTTTCTGAAAGCACAGCATGCTCTCAAAAACAAGTGCATAAAGCACTGGATTTCTACTCAATGAGCTTCTTGGACTAGCAAAGAAATGTGACTAGGACAATAATGATGAATATGACTGGCCAAAGAAGATACAAAATCCAGTGAAGGTTCCCGGCTTCAGATTTTGGGCTTTTATTAGATAAGCAAATTATCACTTATATAGTTCAGTATTGCATTTTAACCATATACAAGCATATGAACTGCCTGGTCAGATCTGACTAAAAGTTATGTAGTATAGCATTTTGTTTTCTTGCACAATGGGGGAGAAACTTATTTGGATTGTCCATGTTAGGTACTAAAAATTGTCATAAAAATCTCTAATCTGGCTAAACCAAGTATTTATTTATTTATTTGTTTGTTTGTTTGTTTGAAGTGAAAGAGGAGAACCTAGTGGTTCTCTTTGTCTGAAGTTCAGCCACTTGTGAGGGATGGGTCTGACTCAGTTTGCTGATCACTGATGCTAATAGTAAGGAATCAGAAACTGCCCTCAGGAAAGTGCCACAAACCTTAAATCATGCTGCCAGCTAAAGAGGGCCAAGCAGAAAAGGTTGGCATGGTTCCTCAAGAGAAAGGGTATTAACTCCTTTAATTATGCACAACCAGGAACTCTGGTTATATTGGAGTGTGCTTCAGATCCCCTCCCCTTGTGGAAAAGGACTGTATTCCCATGATGTCCTGCTCCAAGCTCCTTATGCTTCTTGCTGTGTGATCAGACCCTCAGTTTGATTTCTGATCCAGCTTCTCCAGAATTATCTGGCATCTGACCTACTGTTTGTCTTGGAGTCCTCTTGGCAATCTTGCTTCTGAACTCTTCAAAATCAAGTAGCACCTTGCAGTGCTGACATAATTTCCCAGTTCAAATACTCTTTCAACGTTCCAAGTCTTTCTCTGTATTACCAGTTCTTAGTTCTATCTAGGCTTCTAGCAGTTTTACACCGTGCCTTTTAAAATTAAAAAAACAACAAGAACAAGCAGCTAAATAAAGGATGAAATATGAATCAGTGGCCCATAGGTAAGGAAGGGGAAGGAAGAGAGAGAGGCTGTTTAATCCTTTCTTTTCCGGATAAAAAGTTCCAGATTTGCTTTTCTATCTATTTGTGGCCATTCAGAGATGTATGAGTGGTGATTTTGGATAAGCAAATGACTAGGCACTTGGATCAAGAACAAACTGCCACCCTGAACTCCAGTTACATATGCAGAATCTGACCAGGTTGGCAATTGTGTCTTATTTCACTGGCAATGAAACAGAAACTTTCACTCCACTTGAGGGCAGCTGGTTAGGAAACCAGGAAACAGCACAGTCAGACCACTCTGTCCTTCAAAATTCCTGTAGCTGCTTCCCACCTTCAGCCTGAGGCAGTGATTTTTCTCTGCTTAATAATAAGTCTGGCCTTCTGCCTATTTGGAATGGAGAAAATAAGGCAGGGGTATTGGCGAAATAGAAAGATTTCAACTTTTTCCTTCTATAATGTCTGAGGGTATTTCTAAATGTCCTCCACATCCTAACATCAATGGGGACACTGAAGGAAGAAGTGCAATAGGAAGAAGGACAACTTTTCTTATTTGGAAATGGAAAGGAAAATAGTGTAGGTTTGCCCTGTCAAAAGCTTGTCATTGCCTATTGTGACAATGTTTGTGAAAAAGAACAAACACTATTTCTTTGGAAATAGTAATGGCTGGACAGGACTGATACAGCCTGCAGATAGGTTGTGCTTTTCTCCAATTATTCTAGCAGAGATCAGCCTTCAGTGTTTTTGTTCTGTACCTCACAATACACTTCTAAACTACATATTTATTCACACGTGGGCATTTTTCTAAGTCTTGGTCTCTGCCTGGAAAAATCCCAGCCCCAAACAGTTGAAATCAACACATCAGCTTTGAACAGCTTTATGTTGCTTATAACAGACTCCACAGATTTTTTTTCCATGCTGGGGACTTTCTCCTGGATATGCTTATCACTTGTCCATTAGAGGCTTTGTGTTCCTGTTTCTGGACCCATGAACCAGGCACCTGATAATGATCCTAGCCAATTGCTTCACCTCTGTGGTTTAGGTCTGACTTTGCATCTGGGTTCTCAGGAATTTATTATTTGCATGAGCCACAGTTGGGAGCACAGCATGGAGATTTTTAGGAGGCCTAGAATCAGGAGGCCTGATTCTGCTTTGGCATTTAATTCTATTTACGAATACTTCAAACCTTCTTGGGAATAAATCTAACTGGATTTGATCTGACTGAAACATGAATAGGATAGCATCATTTAAATAGCAATTTAATGAACTATTCTAAAGGACAAAAGTGTCTCTGAAATGGCATTTGTTCCTATGCTATTCATGTGCTGAATCTTAATTCTCTACAAGGAAGCTTTAGTCTTATGCATCTTTACCTGGGAATAAGCTGCACTGAATCCAGTGATATACGTTTCTGAGAAAGAATGCTGGGAAATACTGTATATGGGAAAGACAACCATAGTCTTTTAAAAGGGAAAAAAGGATGGTCAGTTTGAAAAACTGACCTGACAATTAGAAGGGGCCCTCATTTGAAATATAATTCTGCAAGGCCATGCATGGGTGTGTGTGTGTGTGTGTGAAAAACAAAAACATGGTAGCTGTACCCTTGCAGGTACATGCACCTTTTTATGTGTGTCACAGTAAAGTAAAAAAGGATGGGGCTTTGATCATGTGAATGTGGACACCATCTTGACTTTTTTGATTTCCCCAATGGACACCCCTGTAACTCAGTATTTGAAATGATCAAATGGATCAATATTTTTCATTAAAGTCGGCAAGCCTAATCAGTTCAGCTATGATGCCAATAGTTAGAATTTCATGTCTCTCTATAGCATATTGACTAACTGGGCTACTGAATTCAATGGCCAAAAAATAATAGATGTAGCAAGAAGAAAATGAAGAGTAGGAAAGTGATCAAAATAATAGTTTGTCCCATGCCTCTGAGGCTTAAAAAAAGCACTGCATGCAACTAACATTAAGAAATCATCTCTTGGATGTCTTGTTTGGTTGGACCTCCCCAAAGACTGTGCCTTACAAAAGATGTGAGACAAACATAGGCCTGGGGTGGCAGGGAGAAGGAAAAGAAAGAAGTGCCTTATTCATTCTTTTCCTTCACGGCATTAAAATGACCAGGCCCCTATTTCTGATTCTGCAATGTTGGTAGGTATGCTTTGAGGCATTCAAAGCATGTATTTATGGGGTGGGTATATTAGCTTGAAGGACAAGCTGAACGGGTGCCATGACACCACCAGCTTCCTGCTTACTCTGGTTCATGGCTTATTATTCAGCTGGATTTGCTGAGCTGAAGTTGAGTACTATTTGGCATTAGGCTCTCCAAAGTGTTGCAATCGACTGCTAGAAATAACACATGTGTAATTCCTGTTACAAGGTTCTAAAATTTCCAGTGAGTCATAATAATAGTCTGTTTGAATACCTAATATTTTCTCTACCAAGAAGCAAGGCAAAATATTTGACAGCAAATGTCAAATCAGAGCTTAGTTTACTGTTCTTTATAATTTTATGATTCAATTGGTCTTTTCAAGAGAGAGGAATCTCTGCTTGTTTGTTTTTTAAGCATGAATTTATGGGTCAGGCACATTCCAGAGTTTATCTAAACAAAGAAGTAAACATGCAATGGTTAGGATCTGAGATAAGAGCAAAGTTCAAAAATTTTGTATCCTGTCTTAGAGCCATGTTATTAATTAACTTCTCAGAGCAGAGTTCTTTCTGGCTTATACTACAGCACATATATTTAGTTTTCAGGCAGAACAAATAGCTCTTACTGTTGCCAGATGTGTCAGCCAGAAATCTACTCCAATCCCTTTCACCCAAAAAGAAATACTAACTTTAGTCAGCCAAGCACAAATCAAAAGAAATCGGACACCAGGGAAAACTAATTCTATTTCAGGCATCTCCTCTGATATATCACCTGCAGAATCTATAAAGATTTTGGCCATTTGTTATTTCTCAATATTGTTTTTGTGTAATTCCAGTAGCTCATAGGTAAATTCACTACTTACTTTTCTGTTTCATGCGTCACATACCTTTGGGTATTAGCAAGAGATGTTGGGATCACAGCCCAAGTGAGTTGAAGTTGAAGCAAGTGGTGGGAAAGGAAGGCAGACCACTTTTTTGCTTTTTTGTTTTGTTTTGTTCTGTTCACTATTCCTTTATTTATTTATGGGAGAAGTTCTTTTTCTCTCTATTAGCACATTCCTTCTCTTCCTTACTGGGCTACAGCAAGCTCTGGCCAAAGTCTGAATTGCTTGCTTGCAGAAAGCTTCCGAAATTGGTTGAGGGCTGCATGAAACTAGATGAAGTCTGCTCCCTCCTCCCCAGGGCTAACTGGATCTCTTTCTCCATAACTTAAAAGTCAGTTCTTCAAAGCTGTCCTGTTGTTTAGTGACTTTGTCATCATAACCTAACAAACCCAAGATGAGTTATACAGATAAGGACCTAGTTGGTGCTGTGCAGCAAATACCAGTCTGATTCTCCTTAGCTATGGAACAAATACCACTGTCAAGTTTGTTTGAGGAAGAACAAAATCTGCTTCTTGCCTCTTTCATAAAAAACTGTAGTTGTAGGAATAACTGTCCCTTGAACTGTGCTGTTAATGTTTGTGACCCTTTCCCATTTAAGCAGGGTTCAGAAATCTCTCTACCTAGGCCTACTTCTCATCCAGAATACATTTGGTAGAATTACTGTTTTTGCTAATGGAGTTTGATTTAGACAAGGGGTTAAGTCTGCATGCAAAAAGTTCCAAATTCAACTATCAGCATCTCCAAGAAGGGTAAATGCACATACAAATGCATATATGATATGGTCCGATGAGTATCACCTCCGGGGTGGGGGCAGTTGGGACATTTATCAATCGTTTCTCCTAATATGTGTATTTGGGGTTGAGACTGGGAAGGAGGGAAGCTTTGACAAAATGTTGACTTCTGTCAAAACTTGCTCCAGTTTTCCATGTATATTTTTGTCAGATGCCCAATGACTGAAGAAGCAACCTAAAATAATCTGTGAGAATTAGGTAGATCTCAACTTTTTACTAAATTATCAACTAATTGTCAATGAAGACTCATAGATAGTTCACACTTATGTCAAGGGAAGAGGAAAAACACTATAACTGGATTAGCTAAAGATAACTTTAGGCTGCCTCTGCCACAGACTGGGGTTGAGATGAAAGTGATATCATGAAGAATTGTTCTTTTAACATTGTCGCAACACATTTTGTGCCATGATTACCAAGACATTCTGACTTAGTCTAAAGCAGTTCGATACATTTTAATCATTCATAATGTAATGAGGTCAGTAATGCTCTTATATCTGAGATGCCCAGAAAAACAGAAAAAGAAAAGAATTTCTTTTTCTTTGGATGAGAGAGTATTGAGATTTAAGGTGACCTTTTAATATTTGCTTTAATTTTTTTATGATGGTAACAAACTATGTTATACCAAGTCAAAACATAGACTTATTTTGTTTAATATTATGTACTCTGACTGATTGGATTCTCTCTACATCTTCTCTGGAGATGGTTATTAAATCTGAGAATTTTTGTATAGAAAAAAAATGCATTTTTGATCACTGAGCTAAAGTGTTCTCTATACAAGCATAGTTTTTTGGAAGCAAGTAGATTTCTAAATACAGATAATCAAACTGTTCCCAGAGAGTTATTCCAAGGATGATACTCCGGTTTTAGCTAACTCATCTAATCTCATGACTCTTCTACCTACATCTGTCCTATATGCAAAACTGCAACTGATACATTTAGAAGACTAGAGATTGGTTTGAGGCCGTAAGGAAAACACTCCCAATCATAAAGTACATTTCTTTTAATTAAAAAGCTGGGTCTCATTTAAATGACTCATTTATTTTCATTTTAATTAGCCTTTTACAGAAAAAACAAAACAAAATCCAGAATCTCATGGCATGTTAAAGACTGACAAACTTTATTATTACAGATCAGATCAGATTGTATATTGTATATATTGTATTATAAACACACACACTGCATATAATATTAATATATATTGTATATATTGTACATCAGACTGTATATTGTATATTGATTCAATCAGAGTCGCTTTGTGTGAGATGGGTGGCTATATAAATGTGATACATCAATCAATCAATCAATCAATCAATCAATCAATCAAATATAGTCCTGAGAAAGGAAAATTTTCTATAAACCCAGGGATTTTGGTGGGTGGGGTATGGGAAGGCAAAATTTTAAGAATATAGGTCAGAGAAAGAAATATTTTAGAGATAAGAGAAAGAATTATTGAGATAGTACCATAAATAAACAATTAAGAATGTTGCAGTAAAAGCAATCAAGAATCCTTGGCTTTTCAAAGATAAACATAATAACCCACAAACTTACACTGAGAGGGAAATAGATGTATATTTTTTGAGAAAGGTGGTTGGAGAAGGAGATGGAAAAATCCAGATAGATAGACTGTACAATAATGACATTTGTCCTAAGGGCCCATAATCTTCACATCTCAAGCATTCTAGAACCAGTGTTAATATATCATGACATGTGGAGTGTGTATTGAAATGGAGAGATTTATATGGGAGAGAGATTTTCTTTGTAGCAGTGCTTTATTAGCCTTTTCCAGGCATTCATTTCAGATGTGGTGTTGGGAAGCGGCAGCACTGGTCTGAACATAGGTGATCTGTAACTATCATGGTTAGTAAAAGCTTTTGTATGAAGAGTTGTAAATGAATCGGTGAGGGGGTCTTGTGCAGGAAGTGCCAAGAGAACTGTGGTAGGAATAGCTAAGCAAGGAAGAGAGAACATTATAGCACCCCCATTTTTAGAAGGAACCTGTCCCTGATCCATAAAAGATGATTTCACACAAAAAATTACCTAAGCACTGATCTATGGATTACCTTATAGCACTTCTAGCAGCAACAGTTGCAGCTATGGATAGCTTAACCCTTAGATCAGTTTGTAGCTCCACTGTGCCTCAGCAGCAGCTGCCTCTTGTCTTTGCACTCTTCTGCCTGGATGGTGGACAAAGTTCTTCATTATCATTTTGGTAATAAATTAGGGGGTTGTAGTCCAATACATTACTGATGTGGCACAACATTAGGGAAGGCTGAGCTAGCAGGTATACTGACTGTTACATTAATTATTGTGTGATAGTGGCACAGTGGACTAACCATAAGCAATTTTACATTGGATCCTTTCTGCCTGCATATTCAGTCATGGAAACCAGCTAACCTACATGGCAGCATCAGGGAAACAGACCTTTCCATCACCATTCTGATCTACAAACTAAAGCATAATTTTCTGAAGCCACCCAGTATTATGTTCACCATACCTGCTTTGCTAATAAGCAAGGGACTTTGGCATTCAGACAGAGTGCTGGTTGGTGCTGTTTATCTTTCTATATTACAATTAATACAGGTGCTTAATTAATAGGAAGCGAAAATGGCTCTTTCTTCATGCCTTGCTTTTAAAGCTTTGATAGGGACAAAGTGCATCACCAGAGCAAGTCTAACAAGTGTGGCAAGTGGCAGTGATTTTATAATTGCTTTGTAGGTGGGTATTCCAGTAAAAGCTACCCAAACTGTTGCCAGCACATTTATGGTAAGAGCTAATCAGATTACAAGCTTCAAATACCAAGGTATATTTATTGACCTGGCCTGTGTTGTAATTGTCAAAGCATTCCATTGTGTGCATGATTTACTCATTCATAATATGAGGATCTAATATTCTATTTATAAATCTCTAATTTTCTAATTGGAAGGTATGAGGATCTAATATTTTCATGCTCTGGGCTGGAACATGTTGGACAGCCACACAAACAAAACCCTATATAGAAACAGGGAGGAGGAAAGCTGAGTGCTTTTGTAAAATGGGGTGAAGGGTTTATATGAACCAATTTATTGGTAAATAATCTGTAATTAGCAAAGTAGGACAAGCAAAATTATAAGGTACCTTGCTGAAACACTTTAGGAAATGATTAAAATAAGTGTTCAACTGGCTGGCATAGTTTAGGTTTTATTAGTGATAGACTTAGGAGCCAGATCTAAAAACCAGTGCAGCTTTCTTCCCTGGGTGTCTAAAGGGGGAGGGGAAGTGATCAGACATCTGTGGTGACACAAATTCTACTGCTTACATACTTGTGTGCAATGCAGGCACAAAAGGGCAGGTCTTCTGTCATGATATCACAACTGATATTTCATTATTTTGATGTCATTGAGGCTAGGTTACACTGTGTTCCACTGTAATTAATACTGGAAAAAATCTGAAAATTACCACAAATTTGAATCACTTTCTCCAGCTCCAAAATGTTTCAGCTTCACTAGTCAGCACTGATTATTTTCTCAATTAATATGAACAGAACAGATTCAGAGCATTTTTTAAATTTAAAAATGGATAATTCTTTTTCACCCAGTTCAACAGCTTTAATTAAGAAAATGATATTGTTCTTCCAAGTTATGGAATGAACTACTTTGGAACTGAAATGTTTTCAGTCCCCATTCTTTCCATCTTTGGGAAGGCATGTCTCTTCAGTTAGCCTTTTGAGTTGAATTACAACTACTTCTATTAGGTTTTAACTGTTTTATATTATGACTATTACGTTAATTATCCTATGGGTAGAAAGGTGGGGATTTCTGTCAAATCAATAATCACAGTAATTGCAATTTTCTATTCATTTTTCAAGACTTTTATAGAAAGGAAAGAACTTATAGACTTTGATAGAAAGCAAAGATGATGGTGATAGTGGTCAGGGAGAGACCATATCTCAGTGGTATACCACATGCCTCATATGAAGTTCTTAGCTCTGTCCCTACCAACTGCATTTAGGATGATCAGATACCAGGTGAAGGGAAGAAACAATAATTTGATTGGTTCTTCTGAGAAATGTCTATTGTTTTAGTAGATCCAGATTCATAGAATGTCACTTTTTAACTTGCTAGGACGATCACTTCATTTGGCATCTCCTTTATGCTTCTATTTGGCTTCTAAATTTAGCTGGAATCTCCATAGTGACTGGAGTGCATGCGGGGTGGAATTTCCCAGCAATAATAATTTACGTTGCAATTATTTTGGGGAAGTGATGAGCACTTAAGACTCATTAGGCTGAAAGCATTCATCTCCTGAATGATATGAACACTACAAAAACCATGTTGTGTTCCTTGTGTTTCCTTTTTAATGCTCAAGGGAAGAATGTGACTTTCTAATAGTCCTTACAGGTAGGGATTGGCACATTTGGCTGTATTTTTATTTTTTCTATCCCAACAGATAATTGGAAAGAAACGCTGTCTTTTAGCAGGATAACTTTCCAAAAACTGAACAGCAGAGAACAGACGTCCCAGGGGGAAAAAAATCCCAGTGCATTCCTATGGGAGGTAGTTGGGCAATGGCTCTGAATGTGTGCATTTCTGCTTTCCTCTCATATTGCATTTCTGTTTGTGTGCACAGTGCACACATGCACATAAATTCTCACACAGATGCAAAGGATGGAAAAGTGAAAGACAGAGATGCAAGCACACATGCACATATCACAGTACATCATTACATAGAAGAAATTAAAGATCTTCCTACTATCAGTAAAGAGGGTGAAAAAATTCCAAAGTCCATGCTCTGTATTTTTTCCTTACCTTGTTAAATTCTTCTTGGGCACTGCTGAGTTTGAATGCCTGAATTTCAAAATATGTCATTACATAAGCCAGTAAACGATACAATGGATATGATTCCTAAGTAAAGTAATTATTGAACTCTTAAATTCACAAACAACTGGGTTACCTGAAATATTACAACATCAGTTATTTGGGAAATGGCTGTAGCTCAACACTGCTAAATTATGCCAGTGTTTCACATCTCTTGGTATGTTCTGTAAGAACACTTGTATGAAATATTGGAAAGCTGTTGCCATTCAGGGTAGACCAGTTTTTCCCAATCAGATTGCTTCTTTGTGTTGGACTGCAACCTTCATTATCTCTAGATGTGTGGGAGGCACCCATCTGAAGCTAGCCAGTTTGTTTCCATGGGTATTATTTCAATATGATGAACACTTACGGAAAATGACAACAATATTAGAATCATCAGTTTTCTCCAAAACTCTACCCGGATCAATGTTTTAGGATTATTAAACTATTATGAACCATTGGATACAAATCTAGCTTTCCAAGGACAATTGTCTACTTAAAGGATCACAACAAATAGTTAAAAATGAAAACAACTTCATTATTTTATGGTAAAAACTTTGCATTTTATTTACCTCACATTTTTATCATTTCTTCTAAGAAGTTAAAAAGGAACATAGATCTTACAGCAAACCTATAACATTATTTAGCATGAAAAGAGCCTGATGGTGAATTTTATTTGATTGACTGATTTTTGTTACATTTCTAAACTCCTAATGACCACAGTTGGGTGACATACACAAATATGTTAAATATATAATACATAAAAAGCATAAAATAATAAAACCAGTAAAAGCAACAGCATTAAATAACAACAATAACAATACAACCATTACTATTGCATCACAAATAAAAGCACAATAAAACTAGCAGCGATTACTCAAAGAACTCTGAACTGGGCCTTAAATTGAAATGCTTGGGAAAATAAAAACTGGCAGTAGAAAGAGCATGAAATAGGTGCCCAGTGAGCATCTCTGGGGAAGGCATTCCTCAAATGAAAATATCTTTTCACTTGAGGATATCTGCCTTGCCTAATTTGGCAGGAATATAGGTGAAGACCTTAGTTACATATTGAAGGAAACATTCCTTCAACTAGTCATTGCTGAACAAAGGTTCAACCTGATGTTTTCTGATTTGAAGCTCAGCCCTGTAGGACTGTCTCACCTGCCTTTCTTGGATGAAACTTAAAGTAGTTTATATACACATTCTTTGCACTGTGCATATAACTTACCAACTTTTCCTCAAGGGGAATATAAACAATAACTTTGTATTAGAAAGACTGCCAAATATATAGCAGCTCAAAATAACCCCCAAACTGGTGTGCTATTGAATGCAGCCACACCCAAATAATTAGTTATTTCAGAGGTTTTTGTCAATTCATCTTATGATAAAAATATAAATAAGATGTTCTTAATTAATTTTCTTGACTTTAATAATTACTAGAAACCACTGCTATTTATCATCTGAGGATAATACTTCGTATTATTATAAAAAAAGGAAACTCTTTTCTGGAAGAGTATCAAAATAAAAAATCTACAACAGGATTATTATTATGCTACAACATAAATAATAATAAAAATAAATAACAATAAAATCCTTTGGGGATTTATTGGATAAATGCTTAAGTATGCAATTGGCTCACTTGAACCTTAGCAAAAGACCAACATTATTACATATACAATGAAAAAAAATTGGCAAAGAATTCTCATAAATATTCAGAGTTGATGGGTGAAAATTCTTCTGAAGATCAGGAGGTGGATGAACTTTTGAGTGAAGTTATTTATGTTAGATGGGAAGGGAATCTTTTCTTCCTTTAAACAGAAGGGAGACTTGAAGAAAGCATGATCACTGGGCTGCTGGGTGCTTCAAGCAGTACCTAGGTTTCTACCTGGGCACAACCCTGCATACAACGCATCTTTTCCTTTAGGGCAGAAAGGATGGGGAAAAGCAAGGGAGAATGTTAGAATATGGGAGAGATTCTGCATAGGTGCTAACACTTTAGATGATGTCCCTAAAGAACCAGTAGCTATTTTTCCATCATAAATTATGATGCTATTGATAGTATGTACACAGTCACTTCCTTCTTTGCTCTACCACAATACTGAGGATGGAGTCAAGATTAACAACTAATTGTAAAATAATGTAATGTAGTTTCCAGGAGCACTGCATTTAAATTTTCAATTTTTTCACCTGCAAAAAGACAAATTCAAATCCCATCATTATCACCAATTTGTGATATATTGAGGATTCACTATAAGGCTCTGGATCCTAGTGTCACTGGGTCCAGATTTTTTCCAGGCTTCCCCAGAATAACTAGGTGCCACATCTATTGAGCTGTACAGAGCTGCAGGACTCTTCTTTTCAAATAACTGCCATTATCCTAAAATCAGCCCATGGTTAACTAGTGTAAAAAGTTATATATCCATTTGTTTAAAGAACATCAACAACTCCTAGCTCCTAATACATAATGTACTGAAATAATAACTAGTTATAGTCAATATATAATCTGCCAGTTTCTTTCTGCCTCTGTCCCTTAACTGTTCCTTTAACTTACATTAAGTTAATGTAAGCATTCCATTCTAACCTCAACAGTTATTCATTCATCCTCTCTTTTGTAACAGTAAATTGAATTTACTTGAAGAAACTCAATATGGTATGTGCATATTTCTGTTCTGACCTGGGTTAAGGAGAGTAAAAATGTGACAGACCTAATGACATAGGCATGTACTGCTAGACACAGTAATAAACAGTGTAGAAATGCTAGCAGAAAGTTACATTTTCTCCTATTAACTAAAACATATATATTAAAATTACCACAATTGTATTAATGTAGAAGAATTCCTCTTATTAAGTGAGTATCAACTATTTCTGCACATATGTAACAACTGTACCCCATGCTAAACATTCATATATATTCATATTTGATAAAGTCAACATCACTTCTTGCTGAGTCCAGATAGGGACTTCTAGAGATTATCATATTAGAGATCCATTCATGTTCCACCATTCATGTTAGGTTGCAAAATTACAACACTCACCATGTGAATGAATATTAATAAAAATGTTTTATGTCAAATGGAAGGGAGTAAAATTATCTTGCAGTTGACATGACCCAGTACTGGGACAGTTGATGGACTGGCTCTAGGATGGAAAGACTGAGTACATATAGTTGAGAGAGAGAAAACCTGGAAGAGTCTACCTTCAGCACTGAGAGGCTTATTTGCAAGGAAACTTGAAGAATACAGCATATTGGCTGCCTAGAGAAGACAGCTTTTAAGATCTTTTAACTCTCCACATGAAGAGTAGAATTTGCATCACTCCATCTCATCTATCATCAGGACCATTCCTTCCCTTTTAAGCTACGTACTGAGAAGACCAATTGTATATCTGATGGCACAGATGTCTGTGATGAGAGGCAAAAGGTGACAAATGACAAAACTTGTGCCACAACATCTTGACTGACATACCTGATTGCAACATCATGATACAAATATGAAATACTAGGATTGGCATTCTGATTGCATGATGTACATTCCATCATTTCTGCATCATTGCAGTTTATACTGGATGCTAATGTCTAAAGGTCACCCAAAAATGAGGGGGTCTTGTCCCTTGGAATGCTTATTAACTTTCAGTTGAAGGTGGAGGTTAGCAGATCTGCTCTAGGAGATCAGTTCTGACTAACGTTACAGGTTTAATGCTGGTCCTTGTGGAGTCAAGTTACTCCATCTTTATAACTATTGCCAGGCAGTTGTTGATGCAGATTACTTGCATTCAAACTTGCTTTGCAGTACAAATACAAATTAAAGGCAAATGTAACTTAATACAATAATTTTACTGTAGTTATACTCACATATAACAGTTTAAGTCAAAGGTTACTGGAAGGAGTTTCTAGGTCTACATAAGTCAGTGCTCAGTTTCTACAATATTGTTGGGTCTTAACATCTACTGTATTAAGCTATACTTGCATGACACACTGGACTGCAATCACATTTTAAGTTAAAGTGTTATGTGTCCTGAGTTTTATGTGTACATTCAGTAAATCGGGTTAGCTGAATAAAATATGGTTAACCATAGGTAAACAGGTCACAAAAAGCCCATTAGGAACTAAAAACATCAGTGGTTCGTACCTTGAGCACTTACCAAATGAAGCCATGCACAGAAAAGGGGGCCCTGATTTGCATAAAATGTGCAGACACTAATTTATAAATGCAACTTTAGAAATAAATAGAAATAAGCTAAAACAATGTATCTTAACATGAAATCTGTGACTATAGAAGCTCTTAGAGCCTGCTCAGTTGTCTAACAAGACCCCTGCTATTTCTGATTCTGTTTTCTGATTTTTATATTGGACTTGGACTGAAAACAATTTTTCAAATATGAAGTGTTCTTCCTCAGACATTCAAACGAAGAATAGTTCTTTCCCTGTAAAGGAGATCATATGGCCAATTTAGTGAACCAGAGTAATTAAATTCTCTGGAGCCACTGGAATTCTCTTTAAGCACTCTCATTTGGGTAGCTCTTAAACATTAATAATTTTAGTTGTATTCTATTAAAAATGTGGTGCATTATGTATTTAGTTGATATACAATGTTACTTTAATTCTTGTAAGTAGATTATTTTATTTTCAATAAAATGAAATTGTACAATTCTCATTGCCTGGAAAAACCACAACTGGATCCATAGTATCCCTTCCATTCCAGAAATGGAACACGTAATAGAGGTAGGTAAATCTTCTGTACTTTCCTAATATTTAGAAAAACCAAATCTCAAATGACAGAAATAATTTCAGATTCTAAAGGAACTATGTTTAAAGCTGAACAATATTTTTTTTAATTAGTATAAGAATTTTTTGATATTAATTTTCTGAGTTTTTGATTTTCTTTCCATCACTCTAATAAGGGGACTCAGAAGGAGTCTGGTAGCTTCCTTGTCAGACTGTGTTATTAAAAGGCATAAGCTTATGTTGTAGTAACATTGATTGTGGAGAAAAATCCATTTATGTAGTTGCTAAGAGTTGACACCAACTTGATGGCACATAATCAATCAATCAATCAATCAATCAATCAATCAATCAAAGAAGCTATCAGATTTCTTTGGATGTTTGGCTACCACAGAGTAACACTGTTGTCCACCTATAAACTTCTAGCAAGGGAGGTGGAGTATGTCTGCCTCCTGGTGGTAGTCTGATAGAAGTGTGACCAGAGCATACTATTACTAATACATACCAGTATTTATAAATCTTTAGATACTGTACTACATTTTTAAAAGTTGAATATTCTCATGACAATAACTGTTCAATTACATATTTAAAAGGAAAAATGAAATGATATAGATTAATACAATAAAAGGGAAACCAGCAGTATAACTCAGCATATATGGCAAAGACTTTTTTCCCCACCAGATGTCTTTTAAGTGAGGAGGTGGCATAAAATATAAAATAAAATAAAATAAAAAAATAGAGCAAGTGAGTGTTCTTGCTTACAATGATTGTTCATTTACTTTAGTCTGATGCCAGAATTTGCAGTATATAAGAACAGGATATCAGAATAACAGACTGTAGTTCTCATTCTGATCAAGTAATTAAGTCATGCCTGGTCAGAATTGAATTTATTGTCTCAAAGAAATAACTCAATATAGAGCTCAAAGAAATATGTTTCTTGTCACCACTGTAAAATCTGTTGTGGGACACAGTGAATGAAATGGTGGTCAAAAATCTATGACTGAAGAGAAATGGGGTAGAAATTGAGTTAGAGGATCACCTGTAGTGTAAAGAACGAAAAAGCCTGCAGTGAAATATGAATCTGCTAAGAGCTTGAAGAAAAAAACAGCCACAATACTTCTTTCTCTGATTTGTACAGCACTATACATCCTTTAAAGAGAGATGCTGCAATGTGTCAACCTTGGGCAGTGTAGATTTGTTAAGTCAACCTACATATGTAGGAACCTTTTCTGTCAATTTCATAGAAGATGAGTCACTTTTATGGTCAAATTTTGTCCTTATTGGCTTAGAGAAAAAAAAAAAATCTAGCCTTTCAATGTCTTTTCCTAAAGATTCTCCCACTATGTTAAATGCAAGAGACGATCATAGGAGTTTTGATAAACTGATTAGCTACAGTGGATGTTATTGGTGGGATTTAATCTCCTGTCAAACTGCAATCTTGGTAAATTGGCAGTTATAGAGAACAATATTAATCTTTGACTATTGCGATTCTATCAGCATGCTATATTCAAGGTAAACTTGGCTCCCTTCTGCACTTACATGTAGATTAAGAGAAATGCTTTAATCAAAAATGAAAATATTAACAATCATTTGGGGTTTTTTTTTGCTTAACTAATTTCTATCAAAAACAGTAAACAGCTGTTTAGTTGATTCAACATTTCCCATTTGTTACCATAGATTCTGGATGAAGCACTTGACATTCTAGCCTGATGGCCTAGGTAGGATTAGAAAGCACTGCAGCATTTGACTGCTTGTCTCCTGTGCACAGACAGACTAGAAATGAAGCTGGCTTAAGAAGTCTCTTTCCTGATTTTGATCACTTCCTTAGATTTGGCCACTGTGATGGCTTGATGTTCTGTCAAGAGTATGTTTACTATGCCCAGGATTGGTGGATTTCTCTGCTTCTTTATTCTTCCTGGGAAGGTGGGAAGGAAGGAAGGATGGAAGGACCAATTTTATCTTTTTCTGGTAACCTGGGCTCAACGGTAGAAGTGGCAGAATCTGTGCTGAGTTCACCTTGTTGAAATCAAACCAAAACATCAAAGATCAGTCCATCCTTGCACTGTTCTATTAATGAATTTGTTTTAAAAAGTCTATTGTTTCACTTTTAATTAATGAGTATATATTCACTGTTCCATTGGTCAATTTATTTATTTTTTAACAAAAGTGGCAGTGGAGTATTGTGACCAGCGACCAGAGCAGAGGTGGCATTTCACAGCCAACTGAAGTGGAGGTCTTTGCTTACAAGGAATTGAAGTGTAGAACACAATCCAGACAGTATGGTCTGAGTCATGTAGGATATGAAACACTACTTTTGATGTGGGACCAGGAAACACAGGCAGAGGTTTGGATAGTTTCTGGCTATGGATGGGTTGAGGACAACAGCACACTTCCTGTCTCCAGAAATGATGAACTGTTCATGCTGGGGTAAGCTGGTAGTGCAGATCTGCCCTAAGCATGGATATATAGATGCTCCTAGGGTTCATCTGCACAGACTACTTGCTGCAGCATGAAGACATCCTGTTTACTATTTGCTAAGGACATGTCCACAAAATGGAGCTCCATCTAGTATACTGCTGAGGCAGGCTGAAGGCATTGCAAGGTGCCCCAGCATGAGAGTAGTGTTTTCATTGGGAAAATGAAAGAATATATCACATTCAGACAATCCATGATACATGGAGAAGGAAGCTTGAGTGATATAGTCAGGGGTGATGATCTGTTGGCCCAGAAGGTGTGCTATGGGGCTGGCCTGTTCTGTCTTATCCTTGGACACAGCACCTCTGCAGTGCTATGAGGGACGTTGGAATCTTGGCTTCCTTTTTTTTAAAAAAAAAAATATGGTAGTTTATCTGGAGAGTATTAAATCTAGACATGTACTGGTACATCCCTGGCTTAATAAACATAACAGAAAGTGAACTGAAAGGATTTAGCTCTCCTGTAGTCTGTGTGATGGGGGATTCTCTTCCCAGGGCCCCCCCTTTTCAGAGAAACCCTGACTCCTCAGTTCCTCTCTGCATGGATGTTCTAAAAAATTAATTCCTTTGTAGACTGTAGCCTCAACATATGGCTATTCAACAATATGGTAATACCTCGGTTCACAAACGCTTCTGTTCACGAACAATTCGGTTCATGAATAGCAGTGTTCGCAAAATTTTGCTTCCTTTCGCGAACTCTGCATCAGGTGATGAACACGACCCGTGGCCATCTTCCCTGCTCTGACATGTGGTCGTGGCTTCCTGTATGCGAGATCGCGGTCGCAGACAGACACTTGCTGTGAAGCTTTTTGGTGTGCTTTTTAGCATGGCTCCAAAGAAAGTGCAGAGCAAGCTTGGTGGTAAAAAGAAAGTGCAGAGCAAGAGTGGTAAGAATAAGGGTTTGAAGAAAATAACCATTGAATTGAAGAAGGAAATTGTAGAAAAGCATGAGCGTGGTATTTGTGTGACTGATCTGGCCTCGGAGTACAAGATGGTGAAGTCGACAATCTCGACTATTTTGAAGAATAAAGATGCCATCAAAGGAGCTGATGTGGCAAAAGGAGTAACGATGTTAACCAAGCAGAGGACACAAGTGCTGGAAGATGTGGAAAAACTTTTGTTAGTGTGGTTGAATGAGAAACAGCTGGCAGGTGATAGTGTTAGTGAAGCTATGATCTGTGAAAAAGCCAGGAAATTGCACAGTGATTTACTGCAAAAAAAACCCCTCTACAAGCGCAACAAGTGAAGAATTTAAAGCCAGCAGAGGCTGGTTTGGTAAATTCCGCAAGAGAAGTGGCATCCACAGTGTGACAAGACATGGTGAGGCTTCCAATTCTGACAAGGCTGCTGCAGAAGCCTACAAGAAAGAATTTGAGGACTTCATGAAGGCGGAAGGATACGTTGCTCAGCAAGTGTTCAACTGCGACAAGACAGGGCTCTTCTGGAAGAAGATGCCAAACAGAACCTACATCACGCAGGAGGAAAAGGCACTGCCAGGGCACAAGCCCATGAAGGACAGATTGACCCTTTTGCTGTGTGCGAACGCAAGCGCCGAGCTGAAGATTAAGCCACTAATGGTCTTTCATTTCCAGAGGGTTATGCAGCGCAGGAAAAAACAAGTGACATTAGACAGATTTTTCGCCAAAGCTGAGCCTGCAGCTAAGAGACAAAGAAGAGAGGAAACCCCTGAAGGAGATCTCCCCGATGTCCTTTTGGAGGGGGACTCTCCCTCCAAACAATAACCGCCTCCCCACCCGCCTTCCTGTCCTCCACGCCAGAAGTCGCCTCAAGCTAGGTTAGTGTTCTCTCTCTTCATACTGTACTGTACTGTACTTTGTTTCATATTTTTGTGGTTAAAAAAAAAATACATATGATTCAGAACGGATTAGCCTTATTTACATTGAACCTTATGGGAAAATTTGATTCGGTTTGCAACCAATTCGGTTCGCGACCAGAATCGTGGAACGAATTAAGTTCGTGAACCGAGGTACCACTGTACTTACTCAGTAGCTGTATCTCAGCTGCACATATACAGATGATCACTAGATGGCAGCCAAGAGATATAAGTAACATTTTGCTGCCACCTAGTGGCTGATAGGTTGCAGGTTGATCAATCAGCAGATCAATAATAATTTTGGTAAAATTAGGTGAATATCCCTGAGAATGCCCCACAGTTCAGCATGTCTCTCACATACACCAAAACCCTATCCTTGAACTCTGGCTCATATCTGGACTGCACAAAACCAGGTGATCACTTGTTGTTGTTCAGTCGTTAAGTCGTGTCCGACTCTTCGTGACCCCATGAACCATATTGTGCCAGGCCTTCCTGTCCTTCACTGCCTCCCTGAGTTTGCTCAGTTTCATGCTCATTGCTTCAGTGATGCTATCTAACCATCTCATCCTCTGCCGTCCTCTTCTCCTTTTGCCTTCAATCTTTCCCAGCATCAGGGTCTTTTCCAAAGACTCCTCTCTTCGCATTAAGTGACCAAAGTATCTGAGCTTGAGCTTCATTATCAGTCCTTCCAATGAGCAATCAGGGTTGATTTCCTTTAAGATTGACTGGTCTGACCTCCTAGCAGTCCAGGGGACTCTTAAGAGTCTTCTCTAGCACCACAGTTCAAAGGCATCAATTCTTCGGCGCTCAGCCTTCTTTATGGTCCAGCTCTCACAGCCATACATTACTACTGGAAAAACCATAGCTTTGACTATGCGGATCTTTGTCGGCAAGGTGACGTCTCTGCTTTTTAATATGCTATCTAGGCTTGCCATAGCTTTCCTCCCAAGGAGCAAGCGTCTTTTAATTTCATGGCTGCAGTCTCCATCTGCGGTGATCTTGGAGCCCAAATAAATGAAGTCTGTTACTGCTTCCATTTCTACCCCTTCTATTTGCCAGGAATTGATGGGTCCAGATGCCATGATCTTAGTTTTTTTAATGTTGAGTTTCAAGCCAGCTTTCGCACTCTCCTCTTTCACCCTCATCAAGAGGCTCTTTAGTTCTTCTTCAGTTTCTGCCATTAGGGTGGTATCGTCTGCATATCTGAGGTTATTGATGATTCTCCCTGCAATCTTAATTCCAGCTTGTGATTCTTCCAACCTGGCATTTCTCATGATGTACACTGCATATAGGTTAAGTAAGCAGGGTGACAGTATACAGCCTTGTCGTACTCCTTTCCCTATTTTGAACCAATTGATTGTTCCGTGACTGGTTCTAACTGTTGCTTCTTGGCCCGCATACAGATTTCTCAGGAGACAGGTAAGATGGTCTGGTACCCCCATCTCTTTAAGAAAGGTGATCACTACCTTGCAGTTAAGAGAGATATAACAGTCTTACACCTACCTAATGGTCATTATGTTGATAAGTCCTTTGAAAAAAATAATTAAAAAATTGATTAGATGGAATGTCTGAACCTTATTCCAGCATACATTCAGTAAGGTAATTACTGGCAGTTTGTCCCTTACATAGTGATGTTTGAATTTCAACCAGGGGGAACTGCCAATCACTGACCATACTATGTCACACAAAGATGCTCCATGAACAGCAGCACAGCATGGCCCTATTCCAGATATGCATTAAAGGCAAGCTGGGGCTGGGGGTGGGGCTGGGTACGGCACAAGTCTGCCATGGCTAAACAAGCAAACAAAAACCTGACAACTTATATTAGTAAAAAATAGAAATGTATAGTATTTGCACAATTGTATGTGTGTACCCACACACGTATTAAAGTGTTAAAATATATTTACTACAATTTAAATGTGGTCTATCACAAGAACCAAAATTACATCTTTGTTCATGTAAAAATTGCAGTTGATTTTGTTTCAGTTTTCCATCAATCAAAAGATCCATATACTTTGATGTAATGAAAACTGTGTTGATGTTAACAACTGATACATATATTTTCAGAAATGGAGTGTTTTCAAATGTTTGCAAGTGTCAAACATCTCAACCAGAGCTCAGCAGTAAATCTCAGACCTCCTGAATGTAGATCATCATGACATTACCTAGTTGGGTAACAAGATATGAAATGTGGCGCCAGTTAGTGGGGCAGGAAGAAAAAGGTGTGAGTTTCCATCTCTGAAGCTTGACTTCTCAGTTTGGTTGAAAACTCCATGGCACAGCTCAGCCATATTAAAATCTTTATAGTAGACAGGAATAAAGTCACACATCGCTGCTAGTGCAGAGAAGTAGAAAACATTTACATTATCAGAGATGGAAACTCACAGCTTCTTCCTCCTGCCCCACTAACTGGCACCACATTTGATATCCTTGAAATCAAGCATTTGTTGTATGTATACATAAAGGCCATCTCTTATCACAGAACAGCTGGTTCCCACCTTATTTATCTCAATCTTTAGAGCTTGATTCTTTTTAATAACATCAACAACAATAATAAAAAGCAATACAGGTCTCCAGAAGAGTACCTATACAGGTGCCTTGGAAGTGTAGAGACAGTGACTATAAAACTAAAGGTTCAGAATGAACTGCAGCTGAGCTAAAACAACAAATTCCTAAGATAGTGTATACTGATGCAACATACACGTCTGTTTACTTTATTAGAATTCATGTTCATACTTTTTTAAAAATCAAAGCTACTGTTAACTTATCAGTTCGGTGGCTGCTAGATAGTCAGCTGATTCTCCCTTTATGATCATAAGGAATTTCTATGCTCAAGTACTGGCAAAATGGAGTACATGATTCCCCCCCCCCTCCCGCCCCCAGTAATTAGTATATGATTGTACTTGATTTCTGGACAATTTAATATAAACTTACTCCTGTGGAGTCCTTGGCACCCTCTGAGCTTGATTCTTTGCTTGTAGACATTTCGTTACCCAACTAGGTAACGTTGTGATGATGTTAACTAGCTGGGTAATGAAATTTTGCAAGTAAACAACCAGGCTCAGAGAGCACTAAAGATTCCACAGTTCAACCCTGAACTACATATATTTTTTTCTTTTGAAACTTATTCCTAATATGTTAATAACCCTAATTTCTTAATGTCTTGACAATAGGCAGAATGTTTGTCAAAATGCAACAGGAAAATTTATGTTTTTTATCATTGATTTATCCACAACTCTCAATATTTACAATGGCTGCAACTACGAAAGTGCCCACTGGATGGCAGCCAAACCTCATCAACTAATGCTTGCATGGTAAACCAAAGTATTTAACAGAATATTTATAGATTATAAATTCTCATATTTTGCACTCAGTCTATCATAGTTAGAACCTTTTATTAATTATATTACTAATATTAATTAAATGGATGTGATGGAAGCAAGGATGATTTGCAAGGATTTGCAAGGATGATTTGCAAGAAAAAATATTGAGAGATATGGCAAATGATATTGGTGTACTCTGCATCATGATACTTATCCCAAAAGGGAATAACAGGATGGGTATAGGTACACTTTGTACAGAAGCATTCCCATAGTGAAGATTAGCAGTTTTTACACATTCCAGTATTTGCATAGATTTGCATTCATGAATCTATTTAAATTTAAATACACATTTCTATCCCACTATTTTCTATGCATTTCTTCTTTCTATTGTGCTTACCTTCACATTTTCAGTTAGCTTGGGTTGAATTTACAGATGGATCTCATTGATATGAAACATTGTTCAATCTCTTTGAATTCATTGAGAAACAGTTCAGTACTTACCTGGCTCTTCTGTCCAGGATAAAAGAAAGTAAGCTAGTCATCAAGTCCTGAATATTCCATAAAATACCATAATACCACCCGTTATACCTTTTTCTGTCAATGGCCTGTGCTGGAAAGAATAAAAACAAAACCTTTTACACATATGGAGATGCGATAACAATTTCAGATAAAATCAAACCTTTAATTTTGCTCCATGAAATACAGTCAACAATAACAATAACAATAATAATATCAAAATGTGTTGTTGCTATGATTCATATACTTGAATATAATTGAAATTCTAATAAGTTTGATTCTGAGTTACTTGACTTTGCAGGGACTTACACGACCTGCATAACATTGCCATGGCTAAACCAAGTGAGTATTTGGATCAGGAAAAAAACAGGGTTACTGGCTTGACTAGGAAGTTAAAAAAAAATCCCAAGATAAAGTAATGCCAACCACTTGTACACCATTGCTAAGTAACTCCCTGAATGTGTACATGTATTTGCCAAGAGTCAAGCCTGATTCAAGAGAGACTTAAAAACAAACAAACAGTAAATGATTTTTTGGTCTGCTTGCTTTACTTGAGTGAACACATAGCAATGTTACCATATGCCTATTGCTCGAATATAGCAGACAAATGTGCTGTTCTAAGAAGTTGGAGACAGAGATTTATTTATTTTTTAAAAACTCACCGTTATCCTTTATTTTGGTCATTTAACTTTTACATACAAATGGTATCACTTAATGCATAGTCTTTCACATTCATGTGAAAAATATGAAAAAAGAATGGTCTTTTTAAAATAAATTTACATATACTGTTTGATTTGAAATATTTTTATTAGAATATGCATTTTTGTAAAGTTTTTCTTGGTTTTGCTCTTGAATTTTCCTTTGTAAAACAAAGTTATAAACAAAAACAATGATTTTTTTTAAAAATTCAGATTTGCCTCTTTTTCAGGTTTGTCCTTTATATTTTCGAAGAAAATATGGTCACCATGCATATGTATCTTGAGTAGGTGAAGTTTTTCTTTTGGAAGACCAATAATTTTGTTTGATGCCTTCAGCAGTTGCTGTAAGAATTAAGTACAGAAATGGTCTTTTGCTTTATTAAGCACTTTGAACAATAAAAGAGAGATGTGTGTAGTAATCTATTCCTCTAAACTGTGGTTCTAATTCTTCACCAGAAAAATCTGTCTAGGTAATCTGACAGTTTTTAGCAATTCTATGGAAAACTAAATGGTTACCATTTCTGTTCTGCATGAAATATTACTTCTTTTATTACCAGAAGGCCTTATATTCAGAATTTTGCTTATGTGACAGAGTGAAATCCTATATATTTCTATTCAGAAGAAAGCCTTATGAAACCAATCAATTTCCTCCTAGGTAAATAGGAATGGCAGTGACAAGGTGTTTAATGCCATAACTTTGTATGCTACACTTGATTCTAATGCAACTTCAGGAAAGGTCTTTGAGGCAGAAGGCCAGGTCTGCTCAGCAGAACGCGCAGAAGTGCTTGAAAACACAGAGGGCTGGATCAACACATTTTGAAGTGAGTATATGATTTATAGCCTTCTCAAAAAAAAAAAAAAAAGGTATGGAGACAACTTGTAGTATCATTAAGTCTGGAATCCATAGTTCCTCAACTACAGTATTGCTTAGTTCACATACTGAATCTTGAAACTTCAAATATTGTCAAGAATTGGGCATTTCTCCCATTGTGTCTCATCTGTTAGGGTGCTGGACTCAAGGGCTGTGAGAGCACAACTATTTGGGTTGCTAGCAAGCTCCTGGGTTCTCTACTGGTACAGAAAAGACTGGGACAGGCCACGTGCCCCCAATGACTTCAGCATCTACAATAGACAATGACAACAGGACAGTACCACCTTCTCTCTTCTGTGGCTATCTGTTCTTTCACTACCCTAAATACATATAGAACAATCAGAAGAACAATAAAAAGAATGATATTTAAATATAGCTTCACCCTCACAATTGCTGCTGGAATTGCCTTGTTAATAGCAAAGGCATGGCATGCAGTTATAATTTGTTCATACATCCACATTTTAAGGTTCCTTTATGTCTGAATGTGTATTGAGAAAATTAAAGATTCACAGTATGAGTATTTTGCAGAAATAATTGTTTATGAATACATTTTTTTATTATGCATGAGGCACTGCGATGCAAATACTACAATGCGTTTAATTCCTTCTGTGGCCTGGAGAGAAACACTTATAACATAAAACTTGTTTATACTGAAACAAGTCTTTTCCTACTGGCAGTAGCAAGTAAGATCTTTAAAAACAGAAAGACTTCTGAACTTCAGTTGAATTGCGGTCAGCTGAATGAGACATCTTCAGTTAAAAGGATCTCTTTCCTAATATCCCTTTATGAGAAGATCAGTAATTGGTTTTGAAGCTTTGCACATAAAAATCAATCACCTCCGTCTCTAGTGCTGAGGCAGCATATGTGGCTTATGTCTCATTCATGTTTCAGAAGTTCTGTGAAGTTCATTAAACCAGGAAGTGTGAGTAGCTGAACAGCATTTATAGCTGAGTTGAAACTTAACTTGGTCTCCTTATTGTTGTTTGATGCTTTAGCCATTATATTACACATAGAAAATAATTAATCTACACAGGGAATTGTATAGAATTTTGCTACAACAGTGCATTTGACATACTGTACGGTGCATGTTTTAGATGGATTGATAAGGAATTTTCTAGGCTGTATTGTATATTTCTTCATGTTCTCCCTCAGTTAAATTGATGCCCACTGAAAGCCTTAAAAGCAGATGGATGAAGGCACTGGGTATGTATGTGGTGGTCCCCTACCCATCCCCTTTGAGCTTTTGGTAGAGAGGTTTAACTGCATCCTAGTGAATGTGATCATTATTTCCATGGCATACTGTGTGCATACTGATTGTGCAGGGTTTGTGTTTCTGTGTGTGAATATTTCCCACATCCATATAATCTTGTTGTCTTTTCCCACTAGAAACAAACTCCACAACCATTCAGGAGAACTTCAGTACACACTTATCTCTCCAGTGAAATGAGAACTAAATAATAAAGCTCTATTTTGCTGCATAGTACCCCAAAGGGTTGGAAACAAGTAGCTGTAATCTCAGAAAAGGCATGGTGGAAAATAAAAAAGATTGGCTCTGATGCATAATGATATTAGACCGTGCAAATGGTTATCTGTTACTCTAGTTTTGGTGTTGTTTATTTCCAGTAGGGGACAGTCTCTTCTCACAAATATTAGAAGTTGGCCTTGAATTGCAGTCAGAGCTTATCTGAGTCACGTAAAAAAAAAAAAGACAAACTTTTGGATGTGTCCAGATCTTATATTCTTTCATGATTTGAAATAAAATTCATATAAATTCTATGGTACATTAAAAAACAAGGTTAGTAAACCCTGTATAAAAAAAGATTCTTAAAAAATCTTCTGAAGTTATAACGTTAAATGTATCAAATCAAAACAGTTTATTACAGCCATAAGGCCAGGTACAGTAAAATATCAATAGTAGACCTGTTACATACATCTATATATATAATAAAAAAGCTATTAGTATAATAGAATCTAAAATAAATAAGAACATATAAAATAAAATAGCATTATAAAAAGTGATGAATAAATGAGTATCCAGACTTAATTAATGGTGTGACGCATTGTATGGATGGAGCACAAAATTGGGGGACTCGGGAGGATATTTTTGAGTCCTTGTCTAAAAGAAGTAACAGTAAGTAGAAATCATGCTCCCTGCCCAGAAATGTCTTCAAGATCAGGTAAATGAAGGTCTGCCTAGAGTCCTTATATAGGGAGCAGCTTAGTAGCATGCGGCTTAGAGTTATTGAGCCACTATCACGTGGACATAACCGGAGAGACATAGGAGTACCCTTAAAACATCCCAAAAGGACTGCTGAGGGCAATGCATCCAGCCTGGCTAAAGTGGAAGCCTTACAAAATTTCAGAATTGTGATGGATGATAAATAAGAGGCTGGAGTGAACTTTTTGGAAGAATATGATAAATAATGGGGTGTGACACCTTGCTTAAATTTGTCTGGAGATCTAATCCCATATGTGTTGTTTGAGAGCAGTTCTCGCATTGTCAAAACCTAATGAGCACAGACTTTCCACAGAACATTCACATTAAATATATAACTCATTGCTTGAATATTCTACTGCAGGTTTCTTTCAGTGTAATATCAATCTATACTTATCACAGATTTTCCAGTTAGTTGTGGTATACTGAACTTTTGATAAGTGTCCATGATTTAGTGAAGAAAATTCTTGCATCGGCCATTATACATATATTGCATTGGTCTATAAAAGAAATGTCTTTGATCATCAAAAAACTTCTACTCTTTTAAAATCTCTCTCTCTCTCTCTCTCTCTCTCTCTCTCTCTCTCCCCTCATGTGCTCACTGAAAAAAAAAAGATGTGTTTATGATCATCTTTAAAAAAATTGACAAACATACTGCTTTCTTTTAAATCCCCAACATAGGAAAAAGGACCTGGTATTTATCTCTTGACACACTAGCAATTGCCTTCTCCATGCATTGATATGCTGTGAATAGCCATCTCAGTAGCATCTCTATAATTTACTGCAGAAGAAAAACAACTACATGTTCTGAATAAAAGTTACAAAGCCTGATCAGATTATCTGCTTCACATCTGTATTTCATTTATACTTATAACTTTTTATTATGTTTGCACATTAAAAATAACCAGTTATTCCATTCCTAGAATATTTATTCCATTAAAATTGGCCAGCTTTATTATATTTATAACTTTCAATCATATTTATTTGAAAAACTCTCCAAAAGAGGAATAGTAACCATATTTAACTTATGTCTTATTCTTCTACTCTTTATTTTATGATAAAACAATCCTTTGCATGCCTATTCCGTAATAAATTCTATTGAATTTATTGAATTTATGAATAAACGCTTGGAACCAAATTTTGTATGCAGCCCTTTATTACAAAAAAGTATTTATGCTCACGCGTAACAGACAAAGCACCAAACAGTTTCACCCTCAATATTGTGTGTTTAATGTGATACTTGACTATCCATAAAAACAGAATACAGATGAACCACTGTGAACATGGACCTTTGCTTTTTTTTGGAGGAGGCATTAAACTGTATCTATGTAAATCTAATTATTTTTCACCCTATCCTTAATTTTCTTCTAGGATTTTTGCTTCTTCCTATATCTAAAGGCAATTTAAACCTAATATTCCATTGGCATATAAATTCATGTTTTCATCATTATTACATATTTTATCCTTTTTCTTTTTCTTTTCTAATATAATTGGAGAAATAGTGGGAACACATTGGTATATATATTTATTTAGAAAAAGGTCTGTTTTGGATATGTGGTTTAAACATGCCTATTCCTGTGAACATAAGGCAATGCAAGGAATCTAAATATAAAAACACAACTGATTGTATATGATTAAATATTGAAAGAAGTAATGAAGGATACAAGGGTGATGAGAGCTTCTGAATATGTGACGAATAATTTTTTTTTATATGTCAAGAACAGATATTGGTAAAAGGGGACACTGAAAAATCTAAGTGACAAAAATGGACTTAAGAAAACAGGATCTAGAAGCTGACTGGAAAAGAATGAAATTACAAAATGCCACAGAATATAGAGTAACACAAAAAGTATGAAAAAAAGATGTCTGGTGGAATGATGACATGAAATATGCTGAGGCTGAGAAAAAAGCACATAAGAGAATGACATCCACAAAAAATTAGAATAAGATAAAGATATTATAGAAGAAAAAGCTAGTTGCAAAAAAAGGAAGAAGTTGAGGAAATGGAGTGATTTTGTTGGAGATGAAATACTGTTTTGGAAATGGATAAAGAAGGCTAAGTAAGGACCCTCTACATAGTAAATGAAATTAGGGAAAATATGAAATTATTTGGGATACTGGATGATTTTCAATGAATGTGAGATAAATTGTATAATACAAAAAGGGTATGGATATGAAAATGAATGTAAAGACAAGGTAGTTGACTGGGAAAAGGGAATGAACAATTGCAGGTTATACATAAATGTAAAAAAAAATTAGAGCAAACTACTCTAATGAATTCATATCTTGGTAGAATGTTTATTAGATATGAGAAAATGGATGGAGAGATTTCATGACATGTAAATACTAGTAGAAATGTAGTGTTTAATATGTAACCTATTACAAGGAATGAATGTCAAAAGTGATGAAAATACTTGTCTATAAGAAAGTGCTTCTGCTCACTTTGTTCTATGAAAGTGAGACTTGGGTATAACAGAGTAATATAAAAGTAAATTGAATTCAGAGACACTGTGGTACTTAAGAAGTATGTATGGTAAAGCAAGGATCAAGAATTAATTGGTAATGAATGAACATGAATGAAGTGTGAAAGTGAGTGACCAATATGAAGCAAGTCCGTTGAGGCAGTTTCACTATAAGGAGAGAATGCGTGAAGATAGAATTCCACCACAAATTACGGATGAAGGCTAAACCAATCAAGAGGAAGGAGAGACTGAGAAAGTCATGGTTGCATGGAAGTTGTATGATTTTCAAAAGCAGAGATGTGAGAAGTTTTAATATGAAAAGCCAATACACAAAACAGTGTAAGGAAGTCATAAAGCAAGAATGGTTTACAAATATAAAAAAGTATGACAAGTAATAGTGAATGGTGTTGATATAAGCTGTCTTCTATCTTTTAAATTCTTTTGCTTGGTATTTCTCACTCTTTTTCTGTATTTTCTGTAATTGTGTTTACCCAGAAAGAGAATAGCATGTATGCCAGCCAGCTATTTCAAGATCTTTTGTTGCAAATATTATTTTGAGAACTGCATTTTAGATGTTGGCTTGTAACTTTCTCTGTATCTGATAGTATTTGTCACTTCATTTATATTTTTACTGTGTTCTTTTCTTTAAATTCTCTATTAAACCTAAGATTTAGGATGAATCTAGGCAGAGCAGCTAAGGGTAGCATAATTAAGAGCTTACTGAAGAAAAGTAAGGATTAACATATTCAGTGCAACCAAGACTGCTTCTCAACATCTGCAAAGCCCTGATTAGGTCTCTGCTGTTTGAAAGAACACTGTTGGTAGTGGTGCTGGGCCTTTGTGATTCTTTAGCTTATCATATTAGTAATATACAAAATCAACTCATATAGCCTTGTACTGTATATAGATACTCCTCTAACTCTATTTAAATTATTTTAAAATTTTTAATTGGATATATAATTTGCCAAAATTAAATATTTCACTTTAACACTTTTACAAATGTTATCCATTTTTGTTATTTTGTTTTCTGATACTTCCTCTGTTAATCCAATCCCAGGTATCTCAAATTCTTTGAAAAATCTTTCTATATCCCTTTTATTAATGTAGTCCTTTTTTTGTTTTGTACAGGATGCACAAACAAGTTTTGGTTTAGGGCTATGCTTTGCCTTTGAACACCTTGGGGGACACATTCAAATATGTGGGCAGCACTCAGACAAAAAATAAATTAGATTTATGTTTAAATTTATAGAAACCTTGCATCTATCTGCATAGAATATGTTTATGTAAGTCATCAGGAGCTTGTTTCAATTGTGACTTTATTAATTTATTTATTTCCCTCTCTCCTCCATTTGTCACATTATAAAATCACAACTTCTGATAAGGTTTTGACAGCTGCACCCAAGTCTTTATGGGATGGCTACTTGTGGCAGGTAATTCACCTCTGCTCTGTTTTAAAAAACGCTATAGATGCTTTTCAGTCAAGCTTAACTCTTAGTGTCTGCATCCCTTCACAACCATGGAGTTCTCTTGACAACAACATATTATTGCTTTCTGAGTGCTTTTTAATTTCCCAGTCTAGCCTACACTCTTGGAATTTCCAAGGGATTTCTGTCATACAAGTTCTAAAACCAGGGACAACCCTGCCTTGCTTCAAAAATCAGTCAAGGTCTGCTAGGTGCTTCCAGGTACTGATGGCATTCTGTCCCTTCAAAAATTCAATTCAGTTTTAGAGATGCTCTTATTTGGCTTGGGGGTGAGCAGGTAATTTACCTCTTGTTTGCTTGCTTGCTTACTTGACTTTTGGGTATGTTTCTGTACCAGATGAGCCCATAACTTGGGGTTCAAAGCTTATTCTTTAAAATAGCAGACAGATAGTAGTCTTCTATCAAATTTCATTATTGAAATGACAAGAAGTATGAAATGTTAACAAGTACTTTACATGCATAATTGTTGTTTAAATAGCAACATTGAGGTCCCATGAGCATGAGGTGGGGAGGATGAATTCAACCTTTCTCTGTGTGCTGCAGTCTTGCCAAAATCTGGCCCCTGAAATCATCCTCAGGACAAAAACTACAAAAGGAAAGTTCTGACTGAGAGCACTGGCAGCTTTCCTCTTGACAAAGGTAGGAATGGGGGAGATTTCTGGTGGGACCTTAGTGCAAGGAGACAGGATTAAATTTCTCTCCACACATGATACAGTTTTAATTGTGTTTCCTCAACTCTGGCTGTTCTGTAAGGAAATAAAATACTACATTTAGCATATGTAAAGTTGTCCTATGGGATAGGACTTTCTATAATTGGTGACATGTTCTACTCCCCTCCACTGAAGATTGCAGATAGTTTTTTGTTTGCTGATCACATCATACATACATGAAAAAGCTTTTAACCACTGTCAGATAAGTTTTTTTCTTCACCTTTGCCCCTGGCATTCTGGAAATGAAGCAAAAACATTTTGCTATTAATGCATTTCCAACAGTAATGATCTCATTAAGATCTGACAAATATTTTTTTTTAATATGGGGTGACTTGAATTTCTACAGATAAATTGAAAGTTAACCTTTGAGTAAGTACGAATTTGTAGATAATTAAAATCACCATTAGCCAAAAGTAATGTAAAAAATAGGGTCAGACACAAACTGTTTGGAATCATATACCTGTGCTTGTGCTTCTGCTGGACAAACATCTAGCTAGTTTAGCATGCTGGTCTGACAGTTTGAGATACAAGCAGGGTGACAGTTTACTTCCTCTCATCAAAAAGTACTCAGTACCTTAGAAGGGGGAAGTAGTTCCAGTGAAGGAAAGATCACTTTGCATCTCAAAGTGTGAGGTGATGGAACTGACCATAAATAACCAAGAATCCCAATACTTTCCAGGGTTTCCAAGGGGTTAAATAACAGTTTTCAAGGTGAACCCAGAGAAGATGAATTCTGAATTCCTTTGTTACAAGCAGTAACAATTAGTGCAGAAAATTAAATCCATATTTCCTAACAGGCAATTGCAATGTAAGTAGTAAAACTCTTGTCAGAAACAATTATTTAAGATCATATAAATTCATTTGAAATAATGTGGAGGAAGAGAAGTAGAAAGATCTCTTAAAAAGTAAATCAACCTTATAGTTAAATTCATCTTATTCACCTGGAATAAGATTGTCCAGTCAGATACACTAGAATTAGAACTACCATAAAGTGGTAACTATTTGCAGTTCTGCATAGATGGTCTTTTTTGTGGCAAAGTAGAGGATAAGTTAATATTTTGCAATTGAGATAACTTCTTAAGAATCTTTATGTCAATATAAACACAAGAATCAGTATACAACCTAAAACCAAAATGCTAAAACATGTCACAGTTAATACTGAGATCCAATGTATACTGAATGGAGTGTAAATCTTTAGAGAAACCCCAAAGCATATTTGAGAAACACTGAAGAATGAAATGCCTTCTTAGCATCCTAGAAATAATGGCTACTTGTTTCTGTCCACTTTCAATTAAAGCATTACTTCAATTAAAATCTAATATTATCTGAACATTGATTGCTCCATATAAACAGAGGTTGAGCTGAATGCATAATCATCAGAAGAATTAGCTATAATCTATTGACCAGTTAGTTCATACATGAAATTAGTTCATTTCAGCATACACATTTATCAAGCAAATAGGCCTGTAAGTGGAACACATAATGGGAACCTTGCTTGACTTTGAGAGAACTGCAATCTTCGCCTCATTGAAAGTATTGGAAAAGAGACCATTTGAAAAAGTTTCAGGATGTTTTGAATAAAATATAAGAACCAGGCCTTTATGGCTTTCTCAACAAATTGTGGCTTTGTGTAATATGTCAACCCCTTGTAAGTATGGTAGGATCCAGCTTCAAATCCTGGCCGAGCATTAAAAAACAATTGACAACTGTCACATTCTCTGTCTCATAACTAGCTGGATCTTCCAATCTCAGCATATCCAGAGAGTGCCAGTTGTGTCATAACAAACTATGTGATGTGTTAGATATTCTCTGTGGTTCTCAGCAGTGTAAGTGGAAATGAAATTATGCCTTACATAAGGGAAGAAATTTATTTTTCATAATTTTTCTAGCGTTCTTAAACATTGTATGGATTTTTTTTTGACAAATGCATGTTTATGGCTTATAAAATGATAATTTGAAACTAAAGACATTTCATGGAGGTGATAAAGAGTTGGTAATAATTCTACAACAAATAATTATAATTCAGTCCTGTGAATTTACTTTTTTATTATTTGTAACTTGCTGTTAAAAATGGATATCAATCCTTAGAAAGCAAAACAGGAATATTAGAAATTTGTCCTTTCAGGCAACTGGAACTGGGGAACCAAGGATGGAAGGATCGATGAAATCACTAGCATAAGTAACATGGGCCTGGGGAAAAAGGCCCACCAAAAACAAAAACAAAAATCCAACAAGCAAACAACACCTACCCCAAAGTAACCACAAAACCCCACACCATTTTGTGTGCTTTAGTTTATGCTATAGAATGTAGTTTAGGTTTTCTGCTGCTGCATAATGTCTTGCTCTGCTTTCTGGAAGAAAGCAGTTGATATATAAGTTTTGACAGCAAATCTAAAAAAATAAAAGAATAGAATACAAAGAGTGGACTATGGATAAGTGAACAAGGGACCTAAAGTATCATAAAAATTACAATTTTCCAATATATCATTAATTACTTATAAAATTATAAGATATGTCACTTTTTGAAAAAAGAACTGAAAATCCCTATTAAGTTTTAAATTAAAAATAAGTAGTTAGCAGAGTTTAAGGAACCCAACTACTCTATGAGTTTGTAAGTTGAAATATTTACATAACATACTCAATAATATATCATGTTTGAGAGGCCAAAATGCAAAAACAGAATAAATAATAAGTGAAGAACCAACCAATAAATCAGCATCAAAGTATTTAACACAGAGAGAAAGAAATCAGCATAGTTGAGGACAATATATTGCACATTTTTAATGCATCAAGAGATGTCTAAATGTATAATAAATGTACCTCATTCATGATTTTATTTTTGCAAAAAAAAAAAAAAATCTGAAGGAAGAAATGTTCTGTTGTGAATGACAGGCTACGGTGACATTCACAGCTGACCAATGTATCTCCCAGACAGGCACCGACATAGAATCAATATTTTCACAAGGGAGAGATGTTATCTATCACATGGATACAGAAGGAAATCCTAACCTCTTGCAGACAGAAAGTTTGACTCCTTCAGAAAAGCTAATACATGCAGTTGCTTTGCCATGCTTTGGATCCCAACTTGGATCTCGAAGAAAACCATGTAAGCATAAACTGTTTTGCTCCCAAATGTGCTATTGATACACATCTTGAAAAAGGTCATTTAGTGTTGCTGTCCTAACATTAAATCAAACTAAATCTTTATTTCTGTCAAGAGGGGGTGGGATCCAGTCATTAAAAAGAACCATAAAGCATTTAAAAATATAAATCAAGACTGAAAATGAAAATCTAAAAAGAATGATAAAAAACTAGAAAATATAAACAGTACTTAAATAAAAATATAAATCTTTGATTAGTCAAGGGGACTATTTAATATATCTATTATGAGGGAAAGTTTGCATCTTAATATCTAAAGTTCAAAAGTTCTAAAGTGGCAGATTACCTTATTTAAAAAATAAAGTTTTATTTTGCTTATCTCTGATGAGATTGTTCTATGTCCCAGAAAGGAAAGAAAGACTGATACCTTAGTCACATGATTCTAAGCTACATAGCCAGGAGATTGTATTGCTCCCTCTTTTAATTTTCTTTTTTTTAACCTTTTAAAAGCCAGCACAGGTTGTGAGAGCCCTATTTCTGACATATACTGGGTTAAGGGGAAGACAACATCTGAGGTATTCCCTGAAGATTGTCGATGGCAGTTGGAAATACAAAGCTGCTATCCCAAAGCAAAAAGTAGGACCAAGGTGTAAGGGCCTGAAGGGCTTCTGGGAAAAGAGATTTGATACATTCAGCTTTCTAATCTCTGGGCTTAGCTGTTGTGGCACATTTACTTATACATTTAAAAATATAATTGCTTCTAATTCCCATTTTTTTTCAAAATATTGCATATACTACATAATACTTTTTAAAAAGGCTTTAACTCCTCATATAATATCAAGACTTCAATCCAGGAGAGTAGGATCTACTAAATTCAGTAGAACTGCGTCTAAACTCAAGAGGCATACGATTTGTGGCATTAATTATAAAGATGCAAGTCATTTAGTACCCTGGGATTACCTCCAAGTAAATTTGCTTATGATTGGGATTTGGATCTATGGGATTTATGGTCCTATAATGTGTTGAGGGAGGGGAATAAGGATTCATGTTTGTTACTAATATTTCAGCTTTCACATTTCTTGATTGAATCCAATCAATACATTCTGCCCAAACACATCTGTATTATGAAATAGGTGCTTGTAATTTGTTAATATTCTTACCAGCAGACTGCTTCCAGTCCCTTCATTTCTACGGATTTTTTATGGATAGTTTTGTAAAAGCACCAGCTGTGCCATCTGCCACCAATATTATTTTGGTTCTTTCTATTTTGGGGATAAATTTCATAAACTGTATTGCTTATACATAGACTTAATTGAACACATGTGAAACCTCTCCATTAAAAAGAAAAACGCTTTCCAACTGACAAGCAGTGTCCAATTTCCATTCAAATAGTTACTCTGGGCTTTAAAATATGTGTGAATTCATCAAATGCAGGCAGATAGTATATCTGAACCAGATGGTGTATTTTTGCAAAGGAAAAGAAAAGTTAAGTGGTTTTTACTATCAATCTTATTTTCTTTTCCCCCCCAAAGGGCTAACATAATAAAGATGTGTGTATCACTGATATGCTCTTTAATATAGTGAATGGAGTAGGAAAATCTATTTAGAAGGGTTTGTTTTTAATGTTTAAGCATAGCAAGCCATTCAGAAATTTTGTGACAATCTGCTGCAAAGCTATCCTCACTTTGTTGAGAAAGTTTTTAAAACTTTGTGGATAAGTTATTATATATTGGAATTCTATAAAGATGGGTTTCATAATCCTATGTGCATTTGGCTCAGACCACTCTGTGGTAGTCAATCATCCACAACTGCTGTATGTCCCTCTATCTTCAGACCACACAATCCTTCTGTTTTTCCTTGTGTTTTTCCTTCCTTTCCTTTCCACAAAAAGGGAAAGAATAGGGATCCAAGACTGGATTCAGAATTTAATTTTGAGCAATTTGATCAATTTCCGAATCAAAGACAATTTTCAAAATGGATTGTTGAGTTGGATCAAATTGTTTAATATACTTAATGTGTTTATGCAGAGTGTTATACAGTATACTACTTACTTCCTAGACCTCAAGGTAGTTTACAATAGTAAGGAAATAAAACACAAATGAATCCCTGAAAAAACTAACCATAAAGGAAGTCCTTTCATCATCAGTGCCCACATGTCCTGTGAATAATATGATCTTAAGTGCCTTCCTCCCCTCCCCCAGTCTTTATTTAATAAATCAAAACAAAAAGGGGCCAATCACATAAGCAATTTAACTCATGTTCCACTCAGTGATCCTCAAAGAATATACAGCTCAGTACTAGGAGTGAGCCATGTAAAGGTGATAGGTCATGTAATGGTGACAGCCCAGCACATAAATTGGGCTTGGAAGCAAAGCAGTAACTAATGCAGCAATCACAGCTTTGGTGTCACATTCCTAAATCTGCTATCTCCAGTTGGTAAATGGGTTGCCATATGTTGCAGCTTCTGGGTCATTTTCAAAAGCAGCCCCACATACAGTGCATCTAATACAAGATAATAAAGATATGACTTGCTGTTATCTCCTGGTACAAAATGGACTGCAACTGATGCATCAGCCAAACCTGGGTGAAGGTCCTCTCTGGCCATGGCTGCTATAGCAGGATTTGTGAATTCAGGAGAACTCCCAGATCACAGGCCTGTTCTTTTAGGAGAAGGGCAATCCTGCTCAGAATCAAAATTGGATCCAAAATTGAACCAGTAACCCCAACAAAGAAAAACTATCTTGCTGAGATTTAATCTGAGTGTATGTTAACCCATTCAGGCTTTCTTACTCTCCAGGCACTAGGTCAAGACTTTGGTGCCTTCTCTGGACCAATCTACAGTGATAATGTACCACTGAGAATCATCAGGATATTGATGATATCTCATCCAGCACCTTCATGTAGGGGCGATATGGCTTAATCCTTTGCCCCTCCATGCATCCATGCATAATCATGATTATTCCTTCTCTATGCACAGTAGCTGGAACCTTCCACTCAGGATGGAGCAGAACCACTGCAAAAGCATGCCACTAATTCCTCATAGGTGTCCAGAGGGATAGTATAATCAATGATACACTGAACTCATGACAAAAATCATCCACAAACACAACCAGTGCCCAATTTTATTCAGTCAATACATTATTGTTTTTGCTGGGTTATGGTTAGCTGAATGGTCATCTGGATGGTGTTGATAAGAAATATACTGTATATTATTTTATGAAAATCTCACTTCCAGCTATCTAAACTGGCTAACCTATCAACTCTGTACAGAATGGACTATACCCTTGTAAAGTTTGTGTTCTCTTGGCCATGTCTTCCTCATCTTACATGGTTTATAAACCAAGTTACTGTGCACACTTTTGCATATAATTTCTTCCCCTAGTTCTGGTACATGTCCTGTCATGGTGCCATTTCAGAAAAATCTCATACATGTCCACATAATAATACATCTTACAGAGTTCAGTGGTATCAGGTTAATTGCATTTCAAATTGCACATCCATCTTTATCTAGCCTTCCTATTTTCCCCTTTAAATAACCCAGTGAAGCCACACTTACAGTATTTCTGATGTGACTAATAGCTAATGTTCTCTGGATAAATTACAAAATACTAAAGGAATAAAACCCATAATACATAATTACTTATTGTAATAAGGTACATAAAATAATAAAAAAGAAATACAAAAATGTCTGTCAGAAGAAGAATGCCATAGTTTAGTACCAAAAAGGATGAAAAGGGGCATTGGGTATTCCATCTGCAGATACTCATAACTGAAAAGACACTCCCATCTTTGTAGCTATTTGCCCAAGTTCAGTTGGTGACAGTATCTAGAGGAAGATATTTATGGAAGGACATGTTCCTACAAATATATGTGCACATGCCCCACATAGACACCTATTGTAATAACAGTTGATTGTTCCAATCCAGTGTTGAATATCCATCAGGAAAGGCTCATGCTCCTCTCTGACATTCCCTCACTTTTCTGAAATGAAATTTATGGGTGCTATAGACTAAAAGCCAATTTATGTGGGGGAGGATTTAGAATAGTTAATCCAATACACAGTGGTACGATTTACAGTCCTCATGACTGTAATGTTTTTAGCTGTGTGTTACAAGCCTGGAAATTGAACATTCATTTAGTGCTAAAAGCAAAAACAAATTTTTAAGAAGGAGTTCCAGAGACAAATGGATGCTGTACACTAAAGTATTGAGCTCTTAGAAATTCTTTGGCTTGCTTTCAGTGGATCATATATGCTATATTATCATTATGTTCTAAAAGAAAAAGAACCATATACTGTGCAATAATATTTTGACAAGAAAGGTAAATGTTTCTAAGTGTGCTGAACATAGCTGCAGTGTTTTAAAAATGTGGATTTTCATGACAACCACCATGAAGATTGCCAGTGATATAACCAGTGATACAGTTCTCACCAGCTGAAGTGGGGCAGAATTCTTTTGCTTCTTGCAGGGAGGGGTTTTTACATATTAATACTGGTCTCTCTTTTCATTCTGCATCAGAATTCAAGTTTCCAAGAGAAGCAATATTGCCAATCAATTAATTGTAATGAGTTAAGTAACTACCAATATCTATGTATTACTTTTAGGATCCCACCCTCATAGCATCTGGAAAGGCTTTAAGGCTTGGCTGTTCTCCCAGGCCTTTAGCTAGGGTGGACAGAGCCCCTTGTAGGATGCTTTTATGGGTTTTTGGCCAGACACCAACTTGTTCCTGTTCTTTCTTTATTTGGGTTTTTAAAAAATTTTCATATTGTATTTTATTGTTATTATATTATGAGCTGCCCAGAGTTGTCCAGAGTCAGACAGACCCTAAACTGAGTAAATTAAATTAGAATTACTACTTGAAATGTGGGTAACACAGAAAAACCTACTTGACCTAGTGACCATCCAGCCAACCATAACCCAAGAAAAACAAAACTGGGCTACGTTTTAATGTGAGTTTTTTTTTTTTTAGTTTGCGTGTGTGAACCTTAGCCTTATAGTTTCCATAACATGCGTTAAAGCTTAGTTTGTTCTCCAGCAAAGCATGGTTAAAGAAATTGTGGCTATGAAGAATGTTATCACAGTATTAATATTTGAACAAACCAGATATGGCTGGCTGGCTGGCTGACTATGCTCAGTTTTGGTTTGATCTATAACCAAACATTTTCAAGTAATAAAAAGACCAGAGGAAACAACAATAGAATAACACGTGGTAGTGACATCTGAATGGAAATGCAACATTGGTTTCTATGCAAAAGGCTTGTTCTAGTACCTTGTTCTGCCCAGAGGAAGTTTTCCAATATTTAATAAACACTACTGTCTACAGCAACCTTTCCCATCCAGTTCATCTCCAGAACTGTTATGATTACACTTCCCAGAATCCCCAGTCAAGTCAATTCTGACAGTTCTTTCTCATGACATTTGGCGCTAAGGCACTAAGTTGGGAAAGGTTGGCCTAGATTTCATAAGAGGCTCAAATAAATTTTGGTTCAGCCACAAAAAAGATCCTGAACAAGAGAAGATAAAAATTCCAAAGAAATATAGATGGAAGGCAGAACGTCAGTGGTAGATTCTGTGCCTACATGCAGCCTAAACTTGATATTCAATTTGCATGAAGGGCAATATCATTTAGAAATTTCCTTATTGCTGTGGGTTTCATATCAGCTCTCTTCTTTCTCCCCCTTTTTGCTTGGTTGAACACAAGTACAATACCTCATGCTTCAGAGGCTGTGTTGATATGAAAACCCTGGTAAGAATGTCTAATCCATAAATAAAACTGACACATGTCAAAATACAAGGTTACATTTCTTTTCAGGGGCAATAATTGACACAACTAAGCAGTCTATGACTGCATTTGCTTACATTTTTTGACAGAGGAAGCCTTATTTGCGTAAATCTGTTGAATACAGATGGGAATGTGAGTACAACATTTACAAAAGGATAGGCTGAATACCAATTTGGAAGGGATAGAAAGTGTTTAATATCTTTTATTGTTTTCATCAGAATTTCAAATCTCATTCAGGCAGATGACTCTGATCTTTATAGCCATATACAAAAGGAACAGAAGAATGATACAAAAAAGCTCTTTGACTGAAAAACTGATTTTGTTATCATATTACAAGGAAAAGTCCATTTGGAAACCTATTCAGAAAAATGATCAGTGGCTTCTTTATTTTGTTAAATACTTTACATGGTTGGAATAGATGTGCTTTTGTGTTTTGTGTGTGTGTTTGTGTGTGTGTATGTGTGCATGTTTAAGCTTAACCCACTGGAGAAAAGAATATGTTAAAATTAAATCAGAAGATAAGCAAGTACAGAATAAGCTAGCTGGTAATTTTCTAAGTTTCCATAGTTAACCCAGTTGTTTTTCAATGCCTGGCTTTGCCAATGAAACAAATTGGCAATTGACTACTTTTGCAAAAGTTGATTTATTTTCAGTAAAAGCATTTCCCGTGATTGACTTTGATACTGAGCTTTGTATTAGTATCTTGAATAAATTGAGCTGCTAGATGATTTTCAATACATATTCAGTTACATGAGGCTAATGGTAATGCTACTCTGTCATATGTATTTGCCATAATAGTTAAATAAATCAGGCTCACCTAAATATAAATCCATGAAGGTTTCCATGCTCATGTCCTTTGTGCAGGATCTCTAGTGAACGGCTATTTAATATTATGTATATATTAATTTTGCATCAGTGTACACTATAACTAAAGATTACACTGGAATTTTGAAGAGAAACTAGATAATATAAAATGTCTAGGAATATGCAAATGGCATTTCAGCATAGGAGCAACTTTTCTCATATTAACAAGAGGGAGGAATCTGTGTAGTATGGAGGTAGAAATTCAATAAGACTATTCTTGAATACTGAGTTAAGCTGTAAAAAATGGACAACATATTTTTAGTGGATTAATTGTGACTATTTCTTTTTTTATGTATCATAAGTATCATAGCCTTATTATATACTCAGGGCAGATAGATCCATCTTCTCTCTTTTAACAAAGACATTTGTGCTGTCTTTGTTCAGTCTCTTCAGATTTATCAAAACTGTAATGTAGATTGAAGATGACCATATGTGGTCTACATGGAACACAATTTTCTATTTACCCAAAAGAGAACCAGAAACATGGATGAACAAATGCCCCAAATTCCTCCTGTTTTTCATGGCTGTGGGAGTGCTATTGTGGACGTTTTGACTGTGGGAGTGGCGGCTTCCCTCGGCTTCGGCAGTGGCTTCGTCGGCAGCAGCTTGGGAGCTAAGCGTAGACATATGAGATACTGACGAAGGGGAAAGTGAGCTGGAATCTTGGTAAGACTTAGAAAGCAACGAACCAGAACTTCTCTTCCTTCAATATATTTAACAAACATATGTTCACTAGTCAATAAAATGGACAAACTATTCATTTTAACTCGGAATAATTCTGACCTCAAATGGTGCAGCCCTTTGTTTCACTGAAACATGGTTTAATCATTTAATGGAGGATAGATCCTTACAACTCTCAGGCTTTCATCTCTACAGAGGAGATTGAGTTACAGCATCATCGGGCAAACAAAAAGGAGGTGGAATCTGCTTCTTTGTTAATACCCGTTGGTGTAAAGACGTTAAAATCCTACATAAATCTTGCAGTATGCATTTAGAGACTTTAGTTATTAACTGCAAACCATACTATGCTCCATGGGAATTTTCTTCATTCATCTTGGTTGGAGTTTATATACCTCCTGCTTCTCCAAATAGTGCAATACAGACTTTAACAGACCAGATAGTTGGTATAGAACAGAAATTCCCAGACTCTTTACTTATTGTTTTAGGAGACTTTAACAGCACTGATCTTACTACCAAGTTGCCCAGATATATACAACATGTTAGTTGTCCTACCGGGCAAGAATATATTGGATCATTGCTACACAACATTAAAAGGAGCCTACCGTTCTATATCACGAGCAGCAATTGGATTATCTGATCATTGCATGAGTCATCTCATTCCTACCTACAGGCAGAGATTTAAAACTGCAAAGCCTGTGATCAAACCAGTGAAGATATGGTCTGATGATGCTAAGTTAAATCTATAGGCCTGCTTGGAGTGCACAGACTGGAATGTTTTTGAAGCTGCCTCTGCAGATCTGGATGAGTACGCTGATGCTGTGACTTCATACATTAGCTTTTGTGAGGGCATATGTGTGCCCACCAAAAACATACGTATATATAACAACAAGCCGTGGTTCACAGCAAAGCTTAAACAGCTGCATCGTGACAAGGAGGAGGCCCATAGGAATGGGGACAGGATTATGTATAATCGGACTAGAAATGTACTCACGAGGGAGATTAAGGTGGCAAAGAGGAACTACTCAGTAAAGCTGAAAAGTCAGTTTTCAGGAAATGATCCTGCGACTGTGTGGAAAAGCCTGAAGAACATCATCGGCTATAACAACCCACCTCTCCTGATTGAAGAGAGTCATCAACTGGCAGATGATCTCAACAGGTTTTATTGCAGGTTTGAGAATGAACAACTGTTATCTGCTGCTGCCAATTGTATCTCAGATACATCATCAGCATTAAATTTCTCTACATCTGTCCCCAATCCCCTGGGTCCCTTACCTCTGGTGATCCTAGAAAAAGAAGTGTGAGGTCTGTTTCAAAAGCAAAAGATTGGAAAAGCTCCAGGTCCAGACGGTGTGACCACCTTGTGTCTGAAAGTTTGTGCAGAACAACTGGCCCCCATTTTCACACATATTTTTAATAAATCGCTGAAGACGGGTTATGTCCCTTCTTGTTTTAAGAGCTCTACAGTCATCCCAGTTCCTAAGAAATCCCCCATTAGTGAGCTGAATGACTACAGACAGGTTGCATTGACATCTGTGGTCATGAAGACTTTTGAGAGGTTAATGTTGGCTCACTTGAAATCCATCACGGATCCCCTGTTAGATCCACTGCAGTTTGCTTACCATGGAAACAGGTCAGTGGATGATGCTGTTAATATGGCCTTGCACTAAATTCAACATCTTGAATTTCTGGGGTCTTATGCACGAGTTCTTTTTGTGGACTTCAGTTCAGCATTTAATACTATTGTATCAGAAATTCTTTACAACAAACTGATCCAGCTTACTGTGCCTGAGCATACCTGTAGGTGGATAATCAGTTTTCTAACAGGCAGGAAACAACACATGAGGTTAGGCAAAATTACATCCAGTACCCGGTTAATCAGTACTGGTGCCCCTCAGGGATGTGTGCTTTCCCCACTGCTTTTCTCCCTTTGTACCAATGACTGCATTTCAAAAGACTCTTCTGTTAAAATCTTGAAATATGCGGATGATACAACTGTTATTGGTCTAATTCGAAATGGAAATGGAAATGAGTCAGCATATAGACGGGAGGTTCAACAACTGGTCTTGTGGCGTGGTTGTAATAACTTGGAATTGAATACACTTAAAACCATGGAGATGATTGTGGACTTTAGGAAGAATCCTTCTAATACTCCTCCCCTTACCATACTCAACAGCCTAGTATCAGAGTTAGAGTCCTTCAAGTTCCTGGGTTCTATACTTTCCCAAGACCTGAAATGGATGTTTAACGTTACAGCCATTATTAAAAAGGCACAGCAAAGGATGTTTTTCCTGCAGCAACTTAGGAAGTTTAAATTATCCCAGGAGCTCTTGGTGCAGTTTTACAGGGGAATCATTGAGTCTGTTATCTGCTCCTCTATAACTGTCTGGTTTGATTCTGCAACCAAACAGGACAGACTCAGACTCCAACGGATAGTTAAGTCTGCAGAAAGGATAATTGCAACCCCCCTGCCTTCTATAGAAGAACTATATACTGTAAGGTTCAAAAGGAGGGCAGAGAGGATATCTGCAGACTCTTCTCATCCTGGATATAATCTGTTCCAACTTCTTCCTTCAGGATGGCGCTATAGAGCTCCATATGTTAAAACATCTAGACATCGCAATAGTTTTTTCCCTTGTGCCATTTCTCTGTTAAATACTATATGATTTGATATGTATTGGACAGTGGCTTCTTCTTTTGGAAAAGTTATTTTACTGGGCAGTGTTATTGTTACTGTTTATTAATTTTCTGTTGTTATCAAAAACGCACCGTTGATCTTGCTGTTTGTCATCGAAGACAAATTCCTTGTATATATTTTATACTTGGTCATTAAAGTATTTTGTATTTGTATTTGTATATGTCACACCTTTGTGTATTGGGTTGTTGTTGCCTCAGCTCATGGGTTGGCCCATAGTCATATATACAGTTGCAACTGTGGCCACTTATATTTTTTTGAAGTATAATACACTGGCAAGTTTAGTTCTAGCTGATTTAGAGTAAAAAAAAGTTGCCTGCCACATTAAAAAAAAAATGGCAGTGGTATAGGCTTCTGGAAAATACATGGTATTTTGGAACTTACAGTACATTGTATCTGAAAAATAAAGATGATGATCAAACCATTAAAAGATCTTGCCAAACTGGGGAGCTTCCAGGACAGAACTCTAGTGACAGCTCCCAAAATCCTGGAGTTGGCTTTATATTTTTATATTTCCTACATAGTGTCCAAAGTTAATAAGACTTTGTCAAAGCAAGCTTTGAAGACTGCTGCTTGATAGTTAATATCTCCCAAGATTTGGATGACTCTGACCCTGTAGGCCTTTAGAAAGGCCCTGAAGACTTGATTCTTTCTCTGACAGTGGGCCAGGCTGCTATGAGAGTTGTTTTAGTATGTGATATGTGAGTTATTATCCCTAGCAGTGTTATGTTTTTTGCTGATTTATATGTTTCTGTAACATCTGTAAGTTGCCCAGTCCCTTGGTGAGTGGGTAGTCATATAAACTGATAAGAGGGAGAGAGAGAAAAAGAGATGGCTGGATGGATGGATGGCTGGATGGCTGGATGGATGGATGGATGGATGAATAGGTAGGTAGGTAGGTAGGTAGGTAGGTAGGTAGGTAGGTAGATAGATAGATAGATAGATAGATAGATAGATAGATAGATAGATAGATAGATAGATGTCTTCTTAGGAATTCATTTCAAGAATGCTTTCTATTGTTTGTTCCTATAATCCTGTTTCATATTCAAATGCACATTTATACACTAAAAAGTGGTTCTGATGCTAGGAAGCCTGAAGATATTGCATATATCCTTCTAAGAAAGAATACTTTCTAATTATTCTGTCTAGGTGGCATCATTCTGAATCAAGATAAGAGGAATTTGAAATAAGAAACATGCTAACATGACATCTTATTTCTTCCTATCTCATTCATGATAAATGCCAAAAAGTAGGAATATGTCCCATATTCACTGATTTTTTTTTCCATGCAATGTTTTTAATTCTCTTTCTCAAAACTTAAATATCAATCTTTCTCAATACAGGCATAGACAAGTGAATTGTCATTATACAGCACTGCAAAGAAAACCACTCTAAACTTAGATTGTCAGTTTATGTTTCCATCAATACTTAATGCATCTGAAGTGAGCACTTTAGCTTAGGTCATCAGTTTTAACAGTCAGGGAGAAATTGTTGTCTGTCTAAGTTTCTCATTAATAATGTAGAATTTGTAGGAAAACCTCCTACAGACAGATGAGAGTTTTTTTTCTGCTGCAGTGAGACCCAGAATCTCAGGCAAATGACATAGCAAATAATATTCAGTATTTATTTTAAAGGAAAATTTACCTGAATGACTCCAACAGAAAAAATAGGAAAAAAAAATCTGTTTATCACATTCTTAGCAAAACTAGGCCTCTCCTATTTTAAATGTCAACTATATGCAGAAAATAACTTTCAGGTAAACATGTTTTAAAGTTATACACAGTAGCTGCCCTTCATTTTATTATTTCTCTTTGCAATGAATAAGACTTACTTTCATTCTTTGTATTTTTAGGTTTCAACCTTGTGCTTTCCAAGGGCTTGGATTTAATTTGGTAATCTTAATAATATTTGATTTTTTTTTCCTTTAAAGGAAAAAAAACTTTGCCTATGGATAAGAAGATCCAGTCTTGGAGCCCCCCTTCCTGACTTCATGGAAGCTCCTGAGTCCAGTGCTTCTTTGATATTGGTATTCGGATGTGGGTTGCGGTTGGGGGATAAGAAGATCTTACAGAGTTGTGATTGGAACATGTTAGGACAGGTGGTATTTCCTCAGAATCCATAGCTATTGTGATCCTCAGATCCAATTTCAAACCAGCATCTATCTATTCTAATTCTGGACCTGACATGCTTTACTTCCTTTCCATCTGAAGGAATTAATTTCTTTTTAATGGACAGAAAAAGGAATATGAAAATTAAAAGTTCTACTTCTTTCTATCTTATATTGTTCTAGTATGAGCCCACCTATACTTTTTACAAAGAGGCTTCTCTTCAAAGAGTCACGATTAATTTTTAATTAATACAAGGAACAATACAGATAGAAAATCTTACCCCCCCCCCCATATGTCCATCTTTCAAGAATAAAAGCTTCCTGGACAGTTAAAATTAATATACGTTAAAACAACGTGGGATTTAATCAAATAAAATTATATCCAGTCGCAGCACAAAAGCTCCTAAAGATCCAGCCAATGACCCATTGTCTTGATCCCTGCAGGAATGAATGATGCAGCCAGAAGAGAACTTAAAAGAATCTCTACAGATTGTGAGGCCTTGGGCAGCAAAGTGAAAGAACTGGAAACTCAGATCGATTTTTTTCATAAATCTTTCTAGTTAAGGTTATGGAGTAAGAATGGAAAACAGGATCTTGGAAGTCAACAACTGGCTATATAAATAATGTTGCTCAGAAGGGATTGGATTCTGTGATAATGACCTATGCTACTTCATGAAGAGGCTACATCTTACAAAAACCAGGAAGGATGTGCTTGGCAGGCACCTCAGTAGTCTTGTCAGAAAGGTAATAAACTGTGACAAAAGAGGGAGGGCAACAAAATCCAGAATTGAATTTGGAACCAGATTTAGGGCCAAGAAACCAAAACAAGAAGTGAGAAGCAGTGAGGCCAGGATGCGGGTACAGTAATATCTCTCTAATTATTCCCTTGGGGCACATATTCAATATCATTTTCACACAGAAAAAAAAATAATTGCCAGGTATGATTGCACATATGTTCACCACATCTCCCCTTACCTATTTTTGCTCCAACAACAACAAAAAACCACAGTTGCTGCAGCTAGCCTCCTAATAATTTTGGTTGGCTCTTTTTGGCATTTTCCAGAACTACATAACTTTTTAGATGAAGTGAACAAAATTCTATGTAGTATATTATGAATTTGCTAAACTATTTACTTGTTTGTAGAGTTAACATGAGTAGAGAAAAATGGTGGCAACTACATGTTCAGCTCATTTACCTGCTAAATCGGGCCAGAAAGTATTTGTGGCACATCCAGCTTATAATGATTCTTTGAACTCTTCTATGTCTGTTATGGGACAGTTATTAGAAATATTCTAAGGAATGCTAAAAGAAAATTCAGAAGCAATGGATCAACAGGAGGCTTCAGATAAGTTACACATGAACGGAAACGTAGCTGAAAACTGAAGAAGGTGCAAGCCAAGGTCTGAATTATATTTATTCTGTGGCTAGCAGAGTTGATAAAAAGAATGAATAATTACAGGCATATTTGTCTTTGTGGGAGAAGAGGCAACAGCATTTAATATCTTTCTGTTTGAGGAGGAAGCTGATAAGAGAAACTACTTGTATTTTATAAAGTTGAAAATATTCTGGACTTAGGAAAGAGTATTTTGTACAGTTTAATTAAAGACTGTGTTATGAGTGCAATAGAATCAGAGAGAGTAACAGCAAGTATAAAGATAGAAAAAGAATTCAAACAAATTGAACAGTAGAAAGTTAGAATAAAAGCAGGCAAATTTACCGAATGAGAAAAACCAGGAAGAAGAAAGATTAATATTTATCTAGATCCCAGGAACTGGAATAACCCCATTTTTAGTAAACAATTTTCAGTTAACTGTTTATGAAAGTACAAATAATTTAGCAGTTTCAAAATTGTTGAATGTGTTGGAAGCTAGTAATAGTTTCTGGCAAATCCAACTCAAGCCATGCACATTTAATATACAGGTAGTCCTTGCTTAATGACCACAATAGGGACTAGAAAATTTGTCGTTAAGTGAGCTTGCTAAGCAAGCCATCATGTGACCGCACCTGATTTTATAACATTCTTGTGGTGATCGTTAAGCAAATCACTGTGGTCGTTAAGCAAATCACGTGGTTGCCCATTGATTTTGCTTGCCGGAAGCTAGCTGGGAAGGTCATAAATGGTGATCCCATGACCCGGGGATGCTGCAACTATTGTAAGTGTGAACTGGTTGCCAAATGCCCAGATCGCAATCACGTGACTGTGGGGGTGCTGGGACCATCATAAGGGCTAGGACCAATCATAAATAGCCTTTTTTAGCTCTATCATAACTTTGAACAGTTATTAAACAAATGGTTGTTAAGCGAGGACTATCTGTACCTTTTGGTAGATATAGATTTAATCAATTCTCTTTTGGTATTTCATTTGCCCAAAAGTTTATAAAAAATAATCAAGGTTTCAAAGAAGTTTATATTTTATGGATGATATGCTGATATGGCAAAAAAATAAGCAAGAAGTGAAATAAGAACCTACTTCACTGGGTTGATATGTAACTAAAATGGACACAGGGTACAGAAGAAGACATGTATACTGCTTTGAACTCTTTGGAGAAAGATTTTATGATAAATAGGGAGATAACAGGAGTAGCTTGTCACCACTGCTGGGATTTTTGCTATTGGGCATTTACTTCATGTCATACAACTTGCTGTTCCCTCTTCTCCAGAGACAGGGATATCAAAGTGTAAGGATAACTGAACATTAGGTTCATCTAACAACAATTTGCCTATCCTTGTAAGTATTACTTAAGAAACATGTTACATACAGCATAAAGGCAAAGTACGAGACAGGCATGGAAGTTTTCTTATGATGTCATCAGTGGTAAGAGAGAAAAAAGGTGTATCATTTGTTCGCCAGCTCATATTATGGTAGAAGTGATCTTGCCTGCAGAGTATTCCAGGGACCATGTAAGTTGTATTTCTACCCCAGTACTTTTTATTGCTTGAATTGCTGGCTTTGCTTTCTAAGAAATGGAGAAAATGGAGGGAGAAGGAACCTTCCATTACATTACATTTTATTGTTATGCACCACACATTTTAACATGCTCAAAAAAGCTCTGATACTGCTGGTTAGCTGCCTGATGTGCAACTAAGCATAGGACACTATATATGAGAATCTAAGCAACCTCATGTATCTCAGTAATGACACTTTCTGGTAGGAGAGAAGATAACATGATAGTTACAATGAAGAATGTGTTAGAGGAGACTGGTCAAACTGTTCACACTGAATGGATTGCAAGCATATTTGATTGACTGAAATGTGGTTCAGCTCAACTGGGCCTATGTTGGCATGCAGTTTGGATAACAATTTAGGATTCCCATCTTTTTCTAGTAAAATGGGCAATTATTTCATATCTAATGTATAGATAAAATTGTCATTACTAGAAGGAACCAATATTAAAAAGGCAGTTCTTGTGGAATATGAACATCCTTAATATTTATTGTTTCAGAAATACCTTATGTTGAAAGGCAGTATGAAAATAATAACCAGAACCACCTACAGAAGCTTTGAGGTGCTAAATTACAAAGGCAGTTGGTTGCCTACTGGAAATAACACTGATAATAGCACAACGGTTTTATTAGACCACTAAAGGTTACAAGCTAGTGATTGTAGAACCCATCAGAGTTGTTGGGATTCAAGTGCCCTATAAATTGTATAAGTAAATAAATAAAATTAAATCTCCCATTTTCATATACCCTTTTTCTTTTTTATTAGGCACCTAAGCTGTTTCTAGCTGGTACTGCTAAAAATTCTCCAATGAGATTCCATGAATCAGGGAGTGTGCATATCATTGCTGCATGGAATAAATGCTGATGTGTTGTACTAATCTCCTGTGGATCTTTCTTTCACTGCGTGCCTTAACATAATTTGCATAATTATTTTAATTGCATCATTTGTGTATACACATTTAATTACATATTTACAATTATTTTCTAATTATAACTCACTAAGAAAAACAGAAATCATTTTCAGATATAATCATTGGTGATGTAAAAGTGGGAATCTAAACTAGCTTTCCATTGAAGCATTCCTACCATATGAGGGGGGGGCGGAAATGAATTAGAAACAGAACTTTCTAAATGAGAGATAAATTCCCATATTTCTTGATTGATTCATTGTTTGGGTTGGTTAAATCTACACAAATCTGCATGTCAATAAATAATAGTTTTGATGAGGCTTGCTGTATATTTACATTATATCCATATAGTTTGCATTGTGCCCAGTTCAGAAGAGGCATTTCCCTTCACTTGAGAAAGAAAAGGAAAAACATTATCAGAGATCACAGTTGTTCCTAAATATCCACAGGCACACACATATTTCAATGCATGCATGCAGACATATTAATGGCCTAATAATTGAGTTATTTTAAAAACAAATTTTAATATTTTTAAACAGTTAATTGAATAGATCGATTAATTATAGAACCATAGCCCTATTAAAATAAGGAAAATATTAATTATGCTATTAATGCATTTTTATGAGGAATATATTGACTAATCATTTCTGTATACTGCTTTAGTCATTTAGAACTAGGCCAACAGATGGGAGACCTTGTAATCTGAGTTCAGTACAGTCATTGTAGCCTTCATAGGTACTATTCAGAAATGAAACAAAAGCTATAGCTCAGGAGATAGGAAACTAATTTTTAAAAATATTGCTTCCAAAACTTTTGGGACTATCTGCAGGCTAAATCTCAGGTTGTACATGTCTGACATAAGAGCTACAGCATCATGCATTGCAGTAGAGGAAGAAGCTGATGTGGGGAACAGTATTTCTCAGGCTAGACAAAAATGTTATGTAAACATTGAACGTGTGCCTTTCAATCTCTCTCCCCTCTCTGTCTCTTTTAAGATGGCACTGCACAGTGACATTTCCCAAGGGTCTGTGAGTCAAGTGTGAATTGAGATGTTACTGTGAATGAGTAGATGAAGAAGTGGTGGTTTTGGACAGAGATGTGTTATAGCTTTTGAAAAGAGTCTCTTAGAGTCAGTAGAATGTCATGCAGGCACAGATGAGACAAAATCATGCTTAATAGAACAGGGTCCTGGATAGAGACTGGCATTTTGGAGGAAGGAGAGAGAAGGAATAGATTGTGAATTTGATTAATTATAATTCTTTGGGATGGAATGTGATCTGAAGTCATGAAAGATGGCCACCAAATAGGCAACAGCTGATGAAGATATGCTGATTGACTAAACAGCAACCCGGTCACTGGGACTCTTCTGGACAACATGGTTATCACCATTGCCAATGGTGCTGCTAGCCCAGACAGTGTTGAGACAGTGGGGTGGGGTGGAGACTTCTGAAACGCTCATCCATGTTTCCCTGTCTTTTGAGACTTTAGCATGTGGAGTTACAACTTTGGGGATGATACACTACTATATTTCTTTTTTATTATAGTATCACCTATAGTATCATCTATGTGTATTATATGTGTGGTTCTGTTCCCATTTGACAAGAATCAGCTATGGATTCCATGGTAAATAAAGTGTGATGTGGCTGCAAAAAGGTGGAACGAGTCAGACAATACTTTGGTGCATGCATTCAAGCAGAGGTTGGCTAGCATTCTTTGGCAGATTTTTTAATTTGTATTCCAGTGTTGAACAATGGTTTAGACTCAGTGGTCTAATTAGCCAAGTCCAACTATGTGAATCTATGAAATTTAATCCAGATAAACCAGAAATGTATATTGCAATTGGGATGGCTGATCTGTGTATGAGGCAGTATTACAATATTTCTTCTAACTAAGTCATGTTTCCTATCCAAGCAGATTTAGACCTTGGGAATACTCTTGAATTTTTCTTTAGCCAGATGCCCATGTGACAACTATAAGAAAAAATGTCATTTTTTACCACTGGCTATGCCTGTCTGAAGGCAACATTATAATCCTAACCCCTTTGCATGCAGTTAGGAAAGAACTGTCCACGCTTACTGAACACATGAAAATAATAGCAAAATTAAAATTATGTTATGAAATAACAAATGCACATTAAATATTAAGCTATTGGGCTTTTGAAATTAACATACTTCTGTAATTAATTCATTTAAAAATAATTGGGAAAATAAAGCAATAATTGCTATGTAACAATAATGTGATTTGCATATTTGTTTACTGAGAGGAAGCAATTTACTTTGGGGGATTTTTCCAAACCCAATTTATTCTTAATCAGCAGAGTTTTGCTCATACATTTTAATGCACCAACTGTGTATTAGGTATGATAGGGCTATGTGGTGAACTTTCTTCAGTCTTTGTATTATTTGCATTGATCATATTACATCAGGATGGGCTCTTGGGATACATTGTAGATAAGTCATAGCTGTTAGCGCACTTTTGACAACTGGTACAGTCTGCACATTCTTTTGAAGTTTTCGTCTTCTCTAAATTCTATATAATTCTCCCATTCACAATAGGTATGTTCCTTTCTCTCTTGTCTTCCTTATCTCTTCTAGGTTTGCTTCTTCTCTGTGGATCATCTGAATGTTACCTAATCTGGATATTCCTGTTTTGATTTCAGTAGGAATGCTGGCAGAACAGAAAGAATTCTAAAAGCTGATACCTAATTTTCACTGATAGACCTTTTATATAAGTCCCATTCACTTGACTTCCCATGGTACCTAACTCTGTCCCATCAGGTGCATTTACCACTAAGAAAAGAAACAAAAATGCCTCAGTTATACTATTTCTCCTGTCACTTGGGCTAGAAGGGCAAAGTTGCAGAAACCTTGAGGATTTCGCCTAGCTAAAGAGAAGGAAAGAAAAAGAGGCAACCAATTCATTGTTCTACTACTGAACTTGTAAAACAACAATAACAAAAAGAAAGTTTCTAACAGTAAACTTGATTTAAAAAAAAACAAACCCTGGAAACCACAGGAGAGGGGATATTCCTTGTTGTTGTTGTTCAGTCGTTAAGTCGTGTCCGACTCTTCGTGACCCCATGAACCATATTGCGCCAGGCCTTCCTGTCCTTCACTGCCTCCCTGAGTTTGCTCAGTTTCATGCTCATTGCTTCAGTGATGCTATCTAACCATCTCATCCTCTGCCGTCCTCTTCTCCTTTTGCCTTCAGTCTTTCCCAGCATCAGGTCTTTTCCAAAGACTCCTCTCTTCGCATTAGGTGACCAAAGTATCTGAGTTTGAGCTTCATTATCAGTCCTTCCAATGAGCAATCAGGGTTGATTTCCTTTAAGATTGACTGGTTTGACCTCCTAGCAGTCCAGGAGACTCTTAAGAGTCTTCTCCAGCACCACAGTTCAAAGGCATCAATTCTTCGGCGCTCAGCCTTCTTTATGGTCCAGCTCTCACAGCCATACATTACTACTGGAAAAACCATAGCTTTGACTATGCGGATCTTTGTCGGCAAAGTGACGTCTCTGCTTTTTAATATGCTATCTAGGTTTGCCATAGCTTTCGTCCCAAGGAGCAAGCGTCTTTTAATTTCATGGCTGCAGTCTCCGTCTGCGGTGATCTTGGAGCCCAAATAAATGAAGTCTGTTACTGCTTCCATTTCTACCCCTTCTATTTGCCAGGAATTGATGGGTCCAGATGCCATGATCTTAGTTTTTTTAATGTTGAGTTTCAAGCCAGCTTTCGCACTCTCCTCTTTCACCCTCATCAAGAGGCTCTTTAGTTCTTCTTCAGTTTCTGCCATTAGGGTGGTATCGTCTGCATATCTGAGGTTATTGATGATTCTCCCTGCAATCTTAATTCTGGCTTGTGATTCTTCCAGCCTGGCATTTCTCATGATGTACTCTGCATATAGGTTAAATAAGCAGGGTGACAGTATACAGCCTTGTCGTACTCCTTTCCCTATTTTGAACCAATCGGTTGTTCCGTGACTGGTTCTAACTGTTGCTTCTTGGCCCGCATACAGATTTCTCAGGAGACAGGTAAGATGGTCTGGTACCCCCGTCTCTTTAAGAATTTGCCACAGGTTGTTGTGATCCACACAATCGAAGGCTTTTGCATAGTCAATGAAGCAGAAGTAGATGTTTTTCTGGAACTCTCGTGCTTTCTCCATGATCCAGCAAATGTTGGCAATTTGATCTCTAGTTCCTCTGCCTCTTCGAAACCCAGCTTGTACATCCGGTAGTTCTCGGTTCACATACTGCTGAAGCCTAGCTTGTAGGATTTTGAGCATAACCTTGCTAGCATGTGAAATGAGTGCAATTGTGCAATACTTTGAGCATTCTTTGGCATTGCCCTTCTTTGGAATTCGAACGTAAACTGACCTTTTCCAATCCCGTGGCCACTGTTGCGTTTTCCAAACTTGCTGGCATATTGAGTGCAGCACTTTAACAGCATCATCTTTTAGTATTTTAAATAACTCAGCTGGAATACTGTCATCTCCACTAGCTTTGTTGTTAGCAATGCTTACTAAGGCCCACTTGACTTCACTCTCTAGGATGTCTGGCTCAAGGTCAGTGACCACACCAGCATGGACATCAGGGACATTAAGATCTTTCTTGTATAGTTCTTCTGTGTATTCTTGCCACCTCTTCTTAATCTCTTCTGCTTCTGTTAGGTCCCTGCCTTTTTTGTCCTTTATCATGCCCATCTTTGCACTAAACGTTCCTTTGATATCTCCAATTTTCTTGAAGAGATCTCTAGTCTTCCCCATTCTATTGTTTTCCTCAATTTCTTTGCATTGTTCATTTAACAAGGCCTTCTTATCTCTCCTTGCTATTCTCTGGAAATCTGCATTCAGTTGCTTATATCTTTCCCTTTCACCCTTGCTTTTCACATTCTTTCTTTCCACAGCTATTTGTAATGCCTCATCAGACAGCCATTTTGCTTTCTTGCATTTCTTTTTCCTTGGGATGGTTTTAGTTGCTGCCTCCTGTACAATGTTACAGACCTCCGTCCATAGTTCTTCAGGCACTCTGTCTACCAAATCTAATCCTCTAAATCTATTCATCACCTTCACTGTGTACTCACAAGGAATATGATCTAAGTCATACCTGAGTGGTCTAGTGGTTTTCCCTACATTCTTCAATTTAAGCCTAAATTTTGCAGTAAGAAGCTCATGATCTGAGCCACAGTCAGCTCCTGGTCTTGTTTTTGCTGTCTGTATAGAGCTTCTCCATCTTTGGCTGCAAAGTATATAATCAATCTGGTTTCGTTATTGACCATCTGGTGATGTCCATGTGTAGAGTCGTCTCTTGTGTTGTTGGAAAAGAGTGTTTGCTATGACTAGCTTGTTCTCTTGACAGAATTCTATTAGCCTTTGCCCTGCTTCATTTTGTAGTCCAAGGCCAAACCTGCCTGTTATTCCGATTACTCCTTGACTTCCTACTTTAGCATTTCAATCCCCTATGATGAAAAGGACATCTTTTTTTGGTGCTAGTTCTAGAAGGTGTTGTAGGTCTTCATAGAACCGGTCAACTTCAGCTTCTTTGGCATCAGTGGTTGGGGCATAGACTTGGATTACTGTGATGTTGAATGGTTTGCCTTGGATACGCACTGAGATCATTCTGTCGTTTTTGAGGTTGTACCCCATTACTGCCTTTCCCACTCTCTTATTGACTATGAGTGCAACTCCATTTCTTCTAAGGGTTTCTTGGCCACAGTAGTAGATATAATGGTCACCTGAATTAAATTCACCCATTCTCGTCCATTTCAATTCGCTGATTCCCAAGATGTCGACGTTCAATCTTGTCATCTCATGTTTGACCAGATCCAGCTTGCCTTGGTTCATAGATCTTACATTCCAGGTACCTATACAATATTGTTCTTTACAGCATCGGACCTTCTTTTCGCTTCCAGATACATCCACAGCTGAATGTCCTTTCGGCTTTGGCCCAGCCGCTTCACTCTTTCTGGAGCTACTTGGAAATGCCCTCCACTCTTCCCAGTAGCATACTGGACACCTTCCGACCTGAGGGGCTCATCTTCCGGTGTCATATCTTTTAGCCTTTTAACATTGTCCATGGGGTTTTCTTGGCAAGGATACTGGAGTGGGTTGCCATTTCCTTCTCCAGTGGACCACATTTTGTCAGAACTCTCTGTCATGACCTGTCCGTCTTGGGTGGCCCTGCACGGTATAGCTCATGGCTTCACTGAGTTATGCAAGCCCCTTCTCCATGACAAGCACATAATAACTAATTGAAGTTGAGTGTTTGCCTAGACTGAAATTAAGTTCAGTAGACAAATGAGATAGTACTATTAGTGCCAGTGTAAATCAGAAAACACAACACTCCTGCTGGTGTAGCAGGAAAAGGTGGTTTCCTTCCCAATAGACTGAGAGTGGGTAGAGGACAATGTCATGTGTTTCTGCCTTTGATATATGTATGGTCAAAGGCCTACATTTGTGCTGGGTAAGTTGGTCATGCAGTTCAGCCCTCAGTCTGTTGAGTAGGTCCAACCAGTTGACTAAGTCCAACCAGTGGATTAACCCAAGCAATTGGCTTAATTCAGTGAAATTTGGCTTAGCAACTTCTGTGAACACAGCCTACATTTAAAATAATGGGGTAATGAATCTAACCCATGATAATTTGATCAGTTCTTCAAATTTGTGAGAGAGGATTCTTTTTCCCATCTCTTTTTCATAGGACAGAACTCTGGATAAATTCTATGGGTTTGGGTTTTTTTCATTTATCATTATTATAAGTAGCTAAAGGATTTCTGTATATTACTCATAGGAAAATGTCACTTCCTTACAGAGGCTTTTCCTGAAGAACATGGCTAGGATGATGCGTGGTTCTGTTAATTTTGGGGTAATTACTGGGTAGATGTAGTGGTTTTGCTTTGGCTTTTCCCTCTTCAGCATGGCTGTTGAAATTTCCTCCTCAAACAAGCTTTTAATTTTGATTTTTTACTGTTAAATTTAATTATTAATTTTACTTGTTTTACTTCTTTAAATTACAATTTTAATTGTTTTTAAGGTCTCAATTTGATTTTTTTTAATTATAAACTTTAACACTCATTGATACACTAAGTTAAAAAAATAAAATAAATAATAAGGGATGTATATTGTCTTCAGGCTAGGAATACCTACCAAATATTGGGGTGGATGTTTCATTATAGTAAAAACTGTTTAACAATAGCACAAAATAGTGGGCTCTGATTCACTGGAAGCATGTAAGAGAAGCTGGACAGTTTATTTATTGAATAAATAAACAAATAAAAATATATGCCATGAAAACTGTAGTTACATATTGCCTTGCAAATATTGCATTGAACAGGTGACTGGATGTGATGACAGTATAATTCAGTGATTATTTCTATGACTGTGTACTCCCAGTCTGCTTCAAAATTATATGAAAATTGAGTGAGAGAAACATTATTAAATTAGAAGTTCTCAGTATGTGAATCTATGGCATTGACATTGTATAAAAGATGTCAGTGTCCTCCATGCCTTCAACACGTGTACATAGACTCCTGTTGGCTTCCTAGAGAGTAAGTACCTCATTTTCCAAGGAATCAACATATGTAAAGCTGTACATGTGAAAGTTTTCTTCTTGTAGACATTCACGCTGAATGTGTGGGTATCTGCAGAATATTAATGTCACTTGAGTAATGCTAGCAGAGGATGGCCTGAGTGCTCATGTATTCAGTGCTCCCAGTTTCATAATCTGTCAAAAGAAATGGAGTTAGGGTTAGGCTTAGGCTTAGTTAAATTATGTTAAACTGTTCTAATTAGCTTCACTCGATTTTAGAAGAGGCTTCTGCTTCTGCTTCTTCTGCTATTTTATGTGTCTATTTTACACTGCAACTTTCATGTCTCTGCCAACATATTTGGCACGAAATATGTTAAATATAATCATTTGCTTCTCCCAAATAGTTGTTTATCCTGTACCTGCTGCCTGTTAAGGAGAAATATATCTTTTTATTATCTGTTCAATGCTCAACTTTACAATTCAGATTGTGTCTGCTTCCGAACGTGAGTATAATTGTATAGAAATGTTGCATTGCAAAGAGGGTTCCCAAGAGCTGATTTCTCCTTCCTGATGAAATTGAACCATCTCAGGGTGATGCTAAATCAGTTTCTGCCTGAAATTACTTTATCTCATGCCTCATAACAATTCCCTTCAGCAATGCAATTTTTATTTGCTTTCAGAGGAGATTAGATTGCAGGCAGAAAGCTCAGCAGGTGTCAAAGAATTTGCCAAGGTCAGAAGACTCTTGGACCCATTTGTAGAGGTTTCAACTTTTCATTCAGTCCCCACTCAGTGTGGCATATGCTGAACAATGGACAAGGGCATATATTATTTCATCTACCCTTGAAAGAGATGAGAGATGAAAATTGACCAAAGAATCCAAATTCTGACTGGATCACAGATCTAATTTATAGCAGGATTGGTGACAGAAATATCCACAAGCAATCCTTGGCTGCAAATCTGGTCTTTGTAGTACTGAGAACCAGGCTGCTGAAAAGCAAAGAGGTCATCTGTAGTTCGTGGAACTCTTTCTTTATGACAAATGCCAATGACTTTCTTCTGTTTTCAGCAGATAAGAATTCTTGCTGTGGAGATTTGCTGAAGCAGGTGTATAGGCAAGAAGATTGCTATGCTAATTATTGATCATTTACATGGAATACATAGCATTTTAAAAATCCTGCGCCACAGAAGCATGCCAAATGCTAGATTGGTCTTCTGCTGAATGAAGAACAATATGTAGAATTTAAAACTCTGCAGCTGAACTGGGTGAGAAAATCTCTGGCAGAAAGCAGCAAGTGATCTCAGCCACCTCATTGTCCAGACCAGAAAATCAAGTCTGGTACACTTTAGAGGAATAACTTTATTAGACCAGTTTAAAAAAAATAAATATGCTTTTTAGATCTGAACTTTCATCAGCCAAGTTACAAAAAACAGTTTGGAAGGTTGATCATGAAAGAGGGGTGGGTTGAGCATGAATTTTTATTTAAGTTAGTCAGAATTCAGATGAACAGTAGGAGGAAAGGCAGACAATTCAGATTCATTTCTATCTGGTGCTGAAATATTTAAGGTTGCATTCAAGACTGTAGGCTATTGAGATACAGAATCAAAGAAGTATTGTTCTCTATTTCTATTTTCTATCTTCCAAGGAAACTGTATTCTCACTTAATGATGGAGATGAATTCAAGTTTTGTTGGATTTTATATTTTTTCTAAAAATAAAGGTCTCTATAAGGGATTCATAAAATTTCTGCTACTGTAAAGAAAACTGAATATCTGGAGGCCTGCATACTATATAAAGGTTTTTATATTATTAATCTGCTGATACTTGTGAAGCACATATAGTACTTGCTAGATACAGTATAAAGTGTCAGGTTCGGTCAGCACGGGGCTTCGGGGAAGCTCGCAGCCAGACCACGCGAACTCCACTGGCGGTAGCTAGCGAGGAAAAGAGGAACTGAAAGCGCCGCTAATTAATGGGCCACCTGCGCCCAGCCAAACAGGAAAACCACAGCGGAAGCTTTAACTATACACTGATAACGGCGCAAGCCAACAATGAACGGGGCCGCAGGCAGCGAAATAAGATCGCCGCGCAGCACAGAACCCTTGGGCTTGCACGTAACGGGGAGGGACCAACCCAAGCCGGAGGGGACTGCCAATCAAGGACAATGGACCCTGACTGAACCTGCCATCATGGACAATCAAGAGGGATTATTGGGGGGCCGATAATCCGCAGCGGTAACGCGATCGCGGGGCAGAAAAAAGCGCGGGAAGGGGGGAATATAACGAGTGATGCAATTGTACCAAGCCAGTCCTGGCTTTGCTTGTGACTGCTACGTTACGCATGAGTAAACCTCTTTTGTGAACCACACGTGTCACGGGAGTTTCTCTGTCGAATGGGGCAAACCTTACATAAAGAGTTAAGAGGATCTTGAAAGCAAGTGATTGTTGAATTAGTCAGTTTCATGCCTTTATCAATTTTGAATATGTTCAATTTTGCCCATTCCATCCAATTTCTGCATTAGTCTGCGTTCTTTCTTTTAAAAATAGCCCCAGTTCATGTTGATTTTCCATAGTAGGTATATTTTTATACACAATTTTTTAGCATGAGTCTTCTGAATATTGCTTTCCACATTTTACATCTCTTTGTATACAGTAGTTTGAATACAGAACATCATCACAAAATTTGAAGAAATGTGTAATCCAAAGAGGATTGTGTTCTACCTTACATCTGTGTGCAGAAGGTAGTTAAAACTGTGGACCAATACATTTCGGTTCCCTATTCCATAGAAATTTTGCTTATGAATAACCAAGGCATCTCAGATGTCACCAAAAGCAGGGCAAAAAAAGATGGTTGCCTCAACCATGTGATTGAAGATGCTATCTTGACTTTCCTGACATGCCTCTGAATGTCCATGACCCTGATATTTCATGTAAGGTCCATGAGCAGCTGCACCTTCTAGAGATGGTGCAGGTAATGCTTCCCCAAAAGCTCTATCGCTGATCCTTTTAATTTGATATTTTATTATTTATGGTAAATATACAGTAGTTCTTCACTTATTGAATAGTCTAGAAAGGTGGCAAGAATCACCTATACCTGCTCTAAGTAGGTTGAGTGATCTTGCTCAGACCTACAAAAGTCAGTATTACCTCCAACTGTTTACATCTCCATTCAGTTCATAAACAATGAGAATAATAATAATGTAGATCAGAAAATGTGAATATTGCTGTTGAAATAGTAAGATCAGGTATCACTTTGATATGAAAATTGCTGTGACCTACTTATGCAGAATCAGGCCCCCCCAATGTCTTATATGAAGTGTAACTTTTAAGGAGCTTTCTTGATTAAAGTTGTTGAAGAAATAAATTAATACAGTAAGTGGTGGAGGAAAAAAATCAAATGGTATAATAATGATTCTTTAACCCCCCCCCCACCTTTTGATTGTAAAGGTGTTCAAACAAAGATACTCTAATACATTAACTCTGACTTATAATATTTTCATTTTGCATAATAACATTTTGTTTTTTATTTTTACACTTAGGAAGCTCATATCTCTCACCATAATCTGCACTACAGAAAGAACAAAAAAAGAACTATCGGCATTTTCTCTTTTTTGCTTTGGTGCACATGCAAACATTTAAGAATTAATTGTACTGCTATTTTCCTCTGATATGCAAGATCTCTCAGCAACAAATCTTTATTTATTTATTTGTAACAGTAAGAATAATTCTGTGATATGGTAATGAAAATGACTTCTCAAAATAAGACTAAAGCAAGATTAGTATCTTCTCATTACCATTGATTTTTTTTTAATTGCTACAATTTGCAGCCAAGCCAGCCAATGGATTTTGCTCATCCTACTTTCCAGAAGGGAAACCACATTAGTTTGTTGTAGCAAAAAACCAAAAGTTTTCTGGTAGCATAAAGGTTAATACGTTAAGGGTTAATGGACTAATCCCCAAAAGCTTAGAATTTAATATATTTAGTAGTCTCTGAAATGTAATACATGACACTTTGTTTGTATTACCATCCACAAAATTGTCAATAAAATTCTTTGGGCTGGTTGAAAGATTGCTCTGTACCTCTTGGAAAAATATTGGAATGCAACATTACATGTGGATAGTCATTTGTGGTTAGATTGGACATTTGAAGAGCTCTGGATGAAGCAGATTATACGGAACACTTTTATTTGGGTTTCATGTACTATGGACATTGTACAGAAATGGCATTGATCATACTTGTTGATGACCTCTAGTGGAACTGGGAATAGTGGTAGTGCAATTGTCCTTATTCTCCTTGACCTCTCAGTGGCTTTCAGTATCATTGATTATAGTATCCTGGACTGGAATTAGGAAGGGAGAGGGGTACCCTAACCTGCTACCAAGACAACAGTTAGATAAAAGAAACCTAAATCTGAGGCAGAACTATAACCTGAGAAAACATTTCAGACAGGACTCTCCCTAGATCTCGCTAAGATAAAAGAAAGGATGGTAGAAGTGCATTAAGACTTGTTACAGCAACTTTATAATTCAAGTCATATTGGCCTGTATGACTTTGGTTTCCTAGTCTGGTCTACCTTGAAGGGCTGACAATAGCCAATCTTAATAAAAGTAGGTTTTACAGGGTTGATTTTTTGGTCTGGTCTACCTAGTGGGTGATAGATGTGGACTGTTGCAGTGCATTCTCTGTGGAGCTACCCCTGAAGGCTAGAAAGTGGTGGTTTGAGCAGTTATGGGTGCAACTGTGTAGAGCCCTGTAATACCTCTGCTGCAGAAGCTGCACTGGTTGTTAGGAAGCTTGCAGATGTAATTCAAGGTGCTGGTTGTGACCTAAGACTTTCATAGTATAGGGCACGCTATCTGAAGGACTGCCTTTCTTCCATTGTTTTGACCCATCTGGTAAGATTTGACAGAGTGGTCCAGATCCCTTCATTAATACAGCATCCTTTGACAGGACCTAGGCAGAGTGCCTTCAAGGTGGTATGCCTGCCCTCTGGAATAGTTTCCCTCTGGAGATTTGAGTAGCCCTGACCCAGTCATCCTTTAAATGGGCTTTGAAGACCTGGCTTTTTCCCCAGGTGCTACATTAGGAAATGTGTCCATTTTAGGAATGTTATCAATGTGTTGGTATATTCATCTCTGGGTTATACTATTTGTATTGTATTGCATTGTATTGAATTGCTATAAGCTGGGCAGCCTCTGAATTTGATTTACAAAAATATAAAGAAACATACTCTTTGGACAACATATCAAACTGCTCTGAAAATGTAAATGTAGGCTATACAGTATATGATCACTTTTAAAATTTATGTTTTGGGGCTGAATAGAATGCCAGAACTTCCAAGGATGGAATGGATTCTTTGCCACAATATTCTGGAAGAAGACCAATGCTTTCTGGCTATTTCCATGAGGGGATTTCTCTACGTGAAGCACCAAAGCTAGCTTCAGTTGAATAAAGAGCTTTCTGTTTCTTTTCGTGCCAGTTCTGGCTGAATACATGATGATTGGAATACTTTTGTGGATAAACAAAATGAAACACAATCAAGTGAAATGTTCCTTTTGCAATGGTTTCTCTTCTTTAAGGTTCTGGGCAGCCTGGAGTGCTTCACTGCAATATGCAAATTCGGACAAGAGAGTTCTTACTTTCTCTTACTGCTTAAAAAGGATTGAACAAAAATCTTGTGACAGACACAAAAGCAGCTCTTCTGCCAACTGAAAGTGTCATCTTTCCAGGTACAGCGAGATGTAATTCCAACTCTCCCAGTTATTGCTTACTACCTGGCTACAATTTATGTGTAGACAGGAATCATGTGAAATGAGTAGCATCAACATGCTCACTCCTCCTGCACCTAGTTCTAAACTGTCCCAACTGGCAATAGCTTTCATGCTCTGAAATAAAATAAAACACTGATATAATGAAATCTGCCTGGTTTCTGAGGGGTAGAGATACACATTCCTTATTTTTTAATGGAGCAACTTTAGTAAAAAAACAAGGGCATTTTTATTTACAGCCAAAACCAGGATATAATTATCTTTAGATATTCCAGTTTTTTTTAATAGTAATTTTATTAAACATTACAATTAAAAAGATAAATACAAACTAAGAAAAAAAAAATAGAGTGCAGAAAATAAAAAAAGAAAAAGAAAAAAATAAGAATATAGTAAATAAAAAGAAAAGAATATATAAAGAAATGACTCCCAACTTCATCACAAGTATAAACAATCTTAGTAACTTATCACCTTCTCTTAAAATACAATAAATGATCTCTTTTTCCCATATTTCATCTCTTATTTATAAACAAATCCTTAAAACCTCGTTATTCAGTCCTAGTCATCAAAAATCCTTTAAGGGTTACCAAAGATAACAATATACCTATTTTAACCTTAATAAAATAAACCAACTTTATATTCCTTCCTTTTACTTTTAAGATTAAATCTTAATCTTTAATCCCTTCAAATAATGATCTAGAACTTAATTTCTTTTCATTTTTTCTTTATCCCTTCTCACGTAATTCTTCAAAACTTTAAAAAGTCTTTTTTTGTAAATCCAATATGGGAAAGTCATCCAGGTCACTCTTTTAGTTTGTTATTTGTATATCCCTTTTAATTATTAAAACATCAGTCAGTTTCATTTGTATATCCAGTGTAGCATCTTTTTCTATATCATTTGTGTAGTTTGTCATTTTTAAAATCACTTTCAGATAAATCCCAGTCTTGTCTGGTAAAACCTGTTCCTCTTCTGTAACATCTTTTAAATACAGTCTATCTATAATGGCAGACACTCTTAAAATTAACTTCTGGGTCCACTGTTCACAAATATCCCTCAATACATCCAATGTTAAAGAATTTTGCTCCATTCTGAATTAGTAAATCAAATTTAAGTGTTCTTCTGCTTTAATTGTAATCTTTAGTTATGGTTCCCTATAGTGTCAAACTTTCAAAATCTATACTATAATTTTTTTTTTTAAAAGAATTCAAAACAATAGCATTTTCCCATGGGAAGGATTCTTATAATTAATTTCAAACTCTTACTTCCATCTGGACCCTTCTGGACCCTTAGACCATTTGTAACTTTCCAAAATCAACATACTAATCACCTTTTGCTATTATTAAAAAAAAAATTGTTCTGAAGACCTTAAACCTGTATTTATAATTTCTTTTGCGAAGGATTGAAGGAGGCACACCTGGTACTGTAAAACTTGTCATTCCAAAGGTTCCTAATCACTGAAAAGCAGTTAATAAGCAATTCCCAAAAGTGATTAGAAAAGGAAGTATGTGTCCATGATGGCACTGACCATGGTTTGGACAAGACGGCATTCCTGCATCTCCCAGAGCTCTAAAACTGCTGGAGACTGCTGTCTTGTGGTCTCCTCATGAGGAGTAATTGCCTGGAGCACTTGTGGATGATCCCAAGTCCTCTCCTTGTCTGGAGAGGAATCCTGAAGAGCCAGTTCCCTTGCTAGCTCTTCATTCCACAGCAGTCATCGCCTCTGCTTTCAGCGGAGCTGTCTTCAGTTTACCATTTCTTTCCTGGAAGTCAGATATTCCAGTTTTGATGTAGTGTTTTCCCTCTTTCCCCAAAACAATTTTTGCCATAGACATGATCTAGCATGCTTCACTGAAGAAGTAGTTCATGACTCTGTCAGTGCTTTTGATCTGCCCAGCTTCTATTGGCTGCTGTGGGCATGGTCTCTCCCTCCTGGTCATTGGGCATTTCATGGTCAGATTGGCTTGGGCTGCAAGAGAGACTAGATACCTGGTTTCTGCAAAGGTATTTATCTGTCACCAGTATTTTCCAGGGCATTTCTCAGATTTTATTCAGACTCTTTATGTACTATATACAGATTTATCACTCTTTTGAAAGAGTGGTAGACCTGTTGTTTTAAATGTGCACTGAGCTTAATGCTGTCTTGAGAGTGCACTAGCCCTAGATGCCCAGAAGATTGATTTAATCAAGCAAAGATAGCTGAGTTCTGCCAACTTGCTTTGCTGGTTATGCTGCTTCTCCTAACAACAGGTTTTGCATGACTCCACACACATCTGAGCTGCATTCACTGCCAAAGCTATGAGATGCCATCCCTAGATGTGAATTGCTGAAAGTGCCCTTGTAAAAAAACATTCACAGCAAGCTGAAATGTCCCTGAGTGGCAATGGGGGAAGGGATCAGGCAGGGATCAGTGGCCCAGTAAACCAAATAGTTTATATCATAAATTGTTTATAAATTTGACAAATATTCACTGACAATACCTCAAAGATATTATAACTAGCACGCTGACCTAGTAGGAAGGGATAAATAATAATGTCATCCAGATGGGTTTATCAAAAATATTTCAGTGTCATGCTGTAATTTTTTACATTGTAAAAAATAATTACAATGTCTGCCTTTGCTTTGTCTTTGTAGTGTAGTAGGCCACAGGTATATAACCTGTGGTTCTGCTTTTGCTCAGGGCATGCCTAACATGCTGCTAATGTGTTGCTGGGAGTCCAATGTACACTGTAGTTGTTTGCATGCTCAATACATTTATGCTGTATCTTCAAAGTGATTTGTTTGTTTTAGGTGAGCCAGGTTTTGGCCACAACAGTAAACAATTACTTTGAACCCTGTTTTCCTTCCTTTCCAACTACAGGTTACATCTGGGTGCTACCAGCTCTGAGGACAGAAATGGACTTGCTGCCAACACAGTCATTCCCTTGCAGCATTAGTTGAGGATGGAACTTTCTTGTTAGCCATAGCTTCATCCTGTCCCATTCTGCACCCATCCTCTGGAACTGTAACCAGTCAGCTGAGTTACTTTTAGGTACAGGCTTAGCACTCTTTGTGCTAGAAACATATTCAGAAAGGGTCCAACTGACAGGTGACAGGCTGGAACATCTCTGTATTGCTTTCTTTAATTTGTGAGTGATGTAAGGACAACACCAGCACCTCATATCTGAGACAGAAGAGGACTCAGGCTATTAGGCCATACAAGTATGCTGCAGTTTTTCTGCCAGCTCAAGGTCTGGAGGCTAGCATATTAACCTGGTTGTGAGGAAGGTCAGACGCAACACCTCTTTTGCCTCTTTTTAAAGATATGCTGCATATACCCAGCCATATTTCAGGAGAAAGAGGGTAAGGAAATGAATATTTACCCTCCAGGAATAACAGCTACAACCTCAGCAACATACTGTAGGTCACTTATGTAAATGTAGTGGGAAGCTCAACTTTCATGAACAGAAGAAAAGACCCTTTCTGATGCATGGTCTAGATACTGCAGAATTAGCAATAAATTGATCAAATGCTAGCAAAAGGCTGGGGTGGGGGGAACCCACTTCATATGCTGAAGATAATGCTTAATGTCATTATCTATGTTTCTGTGCATTATTCATTTTGGAAGTGATTGCCAAGATAGTTCCCAAAGGACTATACTGTTGATGATCCCTAGCCATCAAACTCTGCTTAAGACTAAGCATCAAAACATTCCATTAGTAGAATTTGATGTTTGAAAGTTGTTTCCATTTCTGGTTGCTCCTGAGAGACTTGTCAGAGACCAGACACTAAGCTGCATGACATGCTTTTTTTTTTTTTTTTACTCACATGGGATAGCTTTATGTTAAGTTACTGTAAAACTGAGAATAGAAATGCACATGGACATTGATTATCTGCTGTGGTTTACATCAGATGATGGATAACCTGCATTTTTAAGGTGCTCTTTGCAGTATATATTATGTAACAGCATCAGTTACTCACTGTATGAACCTATTGCAGAATAGTAAAAGCTTTAATTTGTGCTTCAGAAATATTATTTGTATATGCATGCAAATATTTAATTATTTTAGTGATATTTGTTGGTCACAGAAACATTGTAGGACAGTACAAAGCTACAGCTTCCTGGGGAAAACAAAAACAAAACAAAACCTGATGCTTTTCAGTTTGTAACGATAGAGTACAGACTAAAGGAAAATTCCCAGTACAGTTGTAATTGAGGTTGCAGTCCTATAAAGGCTGGGTGGTAAGCTCCATTGAAAACAGTGGGCATCACTTTTAAACATGCATAGGATGCTTCATAGACATAAGAAGCTTTCTGGAGATAACATATACGTTATGTATTTGAATTTTGCATAGAAATAATCATTATCAAGCAAAGGCAAATTGCTTTGTAAAGTCCCTACTGCAAAACATCTACATGCAGTTGATCAGGCTGATAAATTTGTTTTCTGCAGGGATTACTCATACCTTTTCCACCAATAACTTTTGAACAAGTTAGTCAAGTTTAGATTTCAATTGATGCCTCCTGAGCTAATATAGGTAAGTTAATTTTGTTTACCTATTTGGAAATGCTTCAGTTTGTTTAAATAAAAGGGGGAATGGCAAATTTGAGGGGCTATGAGTAGCAATGATGAAAATTTACCATCTAGTTTGCTGTTGTTCTGCTTCCTACTGATATCCTTTAATGAAGCTTAAGGAGAAATTGTTGGGTGTGCCTGTTCAAGAATGGGGGAAATGTTATCTTTTGTTTTATAAAAAAAAAAGGCCCCAGAATTTGCCCCAATATAATTTTTAAAAATGTAGGCATTCTCCTTTAAAATATAATCTAAAATGCTTATTGTTTTTGGTCCAATCCGTGGTGCATTACAGTTCTTCCTGAGTGCCAAATCATGTGAGTGAAGCTCTTTCAGCAGTTTAACAATATACTTCAGAAAATGTGAAACCAAGAAATCTCTTAGAGAACAATATCTGCTCTGTATTGGTTTTTCCCCCCCTCAGAGAGATGTTGTTCAGCACCTGCAAGTGTGCTGGGAATCATCTCAAAAGGAGAATCTGTCTATGCTTCAGAATTGCTAATGGGCTGTTTGTTTCTTGGGCCAAAAAAAGGGCAGCAATGTCTGAGCTGAAGCAATTTTAGGATGAAGGATACAGATGTTAGACAACAGAGATAAGCTTAGTATGACTTTTTAGTATTGAAATGCTATCATTATCTTGAGGCCTGAAAAACCATCAAGTCTCAGAAGAGGACAAAAGAAAGTTAACATTCAAACCAGTTTAAAATGTCTCTGAAACAAAACAAAAAAGATTGCTCAATGCCAGAACCACTTTTTAAGACCTCTAACTGAGTTTTGTTTTGTTTGTTTTTTGGCACAGACCTCCTTACCAATTAGAGTTCAAGAAAATGTAAATACTTGTTGAAGGATTACATTTATATTTTAAACAATGCACTAGAACCTTTGGTAATCTAGATAGATTTTCCTGTTTTAACAGTTTCTGAATTATGTTTATGGAAGGGAATGAGATTTTGGCTTGGGATAAATTTCTCTGGTTAAATAAAAAAATTAGGAAGAAAAATATACAACATATTTAAGATTTACATCATGAAAAGGTTGTTATCAGTTTTCCAATCCACTAAACCCACAAAAAATGTTATACAGAATGTGAAATTTGATGAGGATGTATCCTAGCAATCTACTCAATACAGGATCTACAATCTAGAATTTATTTATTTATTTATTTATTTATTTATTTATTTATTTATTTATTTATTCAATTTATATAATATAATCCATGACAGGTGACCATCTGGCATCTCTTAAATATTTAGGAAAGAAAAGACTTTTGCCTCTTTAGACAAACTATCCCATTGCTGAATAGCAATTAGAACTTTCCTCTCAATGTTCCCTTAATATTTAGCTGAATTCTATTTTCCTGCAAATTTCTCCCATTGGTTCTAATTATATGTTGTGCTGATGTCACAAAAAACCTGATTGACTGAATTATATCTCTTGGAACAAAAGAGAACAGTACTTCAGAGATCATGTCTTCATTTAATCTTCATTTTTTCAAACCAAACCTACTTTTTTTGTTTTAATATTCTTGATTTCTGGTTCTCTTACTTGGATGGGATTAGTGGGATTCATATGTATACCAGCTTCCCTGTTCATTTCAGTAGATTTCTTTAATTTGTATTTTCATTCTTTTGTAATGATCATTTAGTCCCTCCATCAGAATGAATGATGAAGTTTTAATGGCAAATAAATCTACACATTTATTGAAAATCTCACACAAATTGTTAGAATACAATCCACATCATTATAAAATAAAGTGAGTAATCTGCAAGTCAGTTCTTCATCTCTGGAGAAAGCAAAAGCAAAAAGAAAGTAACTATTTTTATAGTTTTGATTTTTTTTAAGACTGTTATGTTATAGCTATTTATTTTTGCAATCACCAAGATGTGACAGTTATGGACCATATTATTATGTACAGGGTCTTAGTTCCACTGTGAAGGCAATTATCCTTATACAAGAGAAGATAAAATATATACAGAGACTTAATTGATGGAAGTGTTATCAAAGACCTAAACCTGGTGCTTTCAATTTACCTTTTCGCTTTCAACTTAGCTTTCAACTTGATGCAAGTCCTGGGAAGGTTGTGTACTTCTTTGATTTGACAAAGCCTTGCCTGAAAATCTATGATTATTGGACTTTCAAACCATTAATGAATCAATTATATTATTTATCAGTAAACTGTATACTATTTGTGGTTAACTTTGGTCATATATTCAGATAACACCATTATGGAAAAGACAGCATGCCTTTCAAAAATTAATTAAAAAAAATATTGTCAGGTTTCTAATCTGTGCTCAGCAGTACATCACTGGTCTTCTAATACTTCACAGTGTAGCTTGACTACTTGGCCTGACTTGACTGAAAACATCCAGACATGGATCAGCTGGATTACGATTTTAATGCAGACAAATATAAAACCATACAGAACAGTTGATTGCCCACTGTTAATGCAAAGATATAAAAGACTTTTATATTTCTTTCATTCTTCTGAATTAATAGGTAGTTGGTATAGCACAGCAGCCTTGAAGCCAAGCAGTTTTTCTTGGTTTATATATTGAGAATTTCTGGCCTAGGAACAACTGGTTCATACTACATGTACTTCAACTTTTACCTCACCTGTTTTTCCATTTTCTCTTTCCCCCTGGAATGGAAAAACACTTCTCTGTCTCTCTCCTTTTCATAGTCCAACACAGCTCAAAGTTGCATTTCTCTAGTTTAATATAGGGGCTGTAGTCATGAAGACATCAAAGATCTGCTCAATCTGATCATTGTGAAGGACAGCAGGAGGAGATTCTTTAGGACTGAACATACAAAACACTTCTTGTAACTAGTTCATTTTTTCCTTTTCTACTGGTAGCCTAATCAAGATAGAAAAGGTTTCATTTCAGACATGCAAGACATCCAAGACAGTTCTTTCAGACATGCAAGACTAACTGTGCAACCAACATTCAGCTAAAGCACACAAACTATTTCTCCCTCCTTCCTGCTTCTAACCTGGGAAGAGATTAGAACACATAACATTGATTTATGGCCTAATTGCTTTATGATTTGGAGATTGACATGATTTCCTTGCCTTCAATAGTTATATTTTTATGAGAGAGATGAATGTCTTGCCTAGAATGATGTTTTTGTTTCAGACAATACCTGTTTTGGCAACTCTTTTATTTGCCATTTAAATTTGCCATTTAAACAGTGGAAAAAGGATATATCTAAGTTTGTATGGCGAGGGAAAAAGCCACGAATTTAATATAAGGTGTTACAAGATGCAAAGGAAAGAGGATTGGGCTTATTAGATTTGAAATTGAATTTTGCAGCTTATTGTTTGGTTTGTATGAAAGAATAGGTGTTGCTGAGAAATAGAAGACTTTTAGAGTTAGAAGAATATGATCTGAGATTTGGGTGGCATGAATATTTGTGGTATGATAAAGTCAAGGTTAATGTAGATGTCAAAAATCATTACGTTAGACATGCCATATCGAGAATATGGAATAGATACAAATCTGGGCTCTTCCCAAAAACACGTTTGTGGCTCTCAGCACAAGAAGCACTATACAGATGAGAAATAATAGGCAAACACAAATGAGATCCTAGAATTCTGTCAAGGGGAATAAAAATAAAAGTAGATTTAAAGTAGATAAAAGAAATTATGGTATTGAATATTGTAAGACTGATGAAACAGAATTGTGTACAAATGATGAACATGTTATTGCTACAATATACAATATACAATATATACAAAATCTTTATTGAAATTTGAAACAGAAGAAGAACAAGTGGAAGAATGTGTGATAAAGTGTGCTAAAAATTCTGGTTATAATATACAAATGGAACAGTGGGAAAATATGTGGTTGAAAGGACTGAAATTTACACTATGTTGTAATCTTAAAGATATTTTTTTAAATAAAATTATATCTAGAATGTACTTCAAATTTATGTTGGAAATGTGAACAACAAGAAGGGTGATTTTATCATGCTTGGTGGACATGTAAAAAAGCTAGAAAATTTTGGGTTCAAATACATACAGTGATTCAGAGGATTTTAAACATTAACATTCAACTGAAACCAAAACGTTTCCTCTTGGGACTGATGGATAAGCAGTTAGAAAAAAGTCATGGAACACTGTTTTACATATGATAACTGCAGTGAGATTATTGTATGCACAAAAATAGAAAGATTTGGCAATACCTACAACAGAGGAAAGGTTGGTGAAGATGACAGAACTCACTGAAATGGCCAAACTGACTTATTTGATTAGAGAAAACACAATATCTACATTTCAATAGAAGAGAATATATGCAGCTCAGGTTTGAACTGTGGAGTCCTTGGTGCTTGGTTATTTGCTTGCAGATGTTTCATTACACAACTAGATAACATCATCAGTGCTAATGAGTGTGGGGTTTTCTCCCTGTTTATATACAGTAGCTTGCCCTGCCAATGTTGGGTGGGGGTCTCCTTGGTAGTTCCTTCATTAGGGTATTGTTTTCTGCTTGACTGTTTGTCTGGTGTTAATCTCTGGTGTTGGCTGCTGGAGAGGACGTATTTTGGTGTTTTTGTTTCCTTCTTAGTTTTTTAATTGTCTCTTCGAATGGTATGTAAATGTGGTTTGTCTCTATGTATCTATTGATGGCGGATTTGTCTGAATGTAAAGCTTCCAGGAATTCCCTAGCAGTTTTGGATTTAGCTTGGTGTAAGATGCTCACAGTTTTTCACTTGAAACTGTGGTTGAGTCTGTCCATGTGCTGTGGGATTAAGGAGTTTTCATTTTGTCTTCTGACTGCCAGTTGGTGTTAATAGATGTGCTCTGCTAGTCTTCTGCCTGTCTGTCCTACATTGTGGCTGTTACAGTCCTTATGTTGTAGATAATTCCTGTTTTTAGTTCTTGGGCTACTGGGTGTTTTGGTTACTTAAGATGTTTTGGAGGGCTTTAGTTGCTTTGTGTGCTATGGTGATGCACGTGTAGCTGTAATAATCTGTTGGTTGTTTCTGAGTTGTTTTTGATGTATGGCAGTTTTGTCCTTTTCATAGCTTGTGTTGGTTGTGATCCATTTTGTTGGAACAGACAGCCTATACAACATCTTCCAACAAAATGGATACCCATGCAAGTGCCTGACCACTACAGCACAACCAACACAAGCTATGAAAAGCTATGCTGGCCTGTTTGTGGGCCACCTGGGACTTGTGATATCCTGCCAGCTTCCCCATTGACTTTGTTGTTGGAAGCTGGCAGGAAGTGGCAAGGAGATTCTGACTTAAGACCCATGATCCTTGTTTAATGATGGCAACAGGGAGTGTCAGGATTGCTGTTGCTAAGCAATGCAGTCTTGTGATGTCATGCTTTATGACCACATCGCTTAGTGATGGAAATTCCAATCCCAATTACCATCGTGACCTGAGGACTACCTGTATCAAACATTCTTCAATATAATGTTAAAAGTCTTTTGCAATCAAGCAATTCAGAACTCTTGTAAGAGCAATCTGTCCTTTTTCTAATAAGAGGATAAAAAGAGAGAAAGGAGATGCCAGAAAAGCCCTGCCCACTTTTTGCTCTGGTTCAGCATCACCCACCATGCCAGATAGCTTTCAACAGCAACAAAGATGGTATACAGAACAATACTGAAATGAATATCAATCCTTATGATTCTTTTAAGTACCATTAATTCCAATTAAAATGATTTATTTAACTGAAGCAAAACTTTTTTTTTAAATAACTGTTTTAGGCTTACACTCACTGTCCTAAGACCTTGCTGTAATGCCATTAACTGAGATAGGTCTCTAGGTCTTTTGGATAATGGCTTACCAAACCACATTTTTTTAACCAACAGGAAATATGTTAGCAGAGATGATCTTATTATTGTACCATATTTTATGCTTTCGGAAACTTTCATCCATTAAATGACAGTGGCTGTTTAGCATTAGTGAATGAGTGCAAAATTTTCAATCTTTTATTTGATTAGGAATATTGCTTTGTCTCCTTTCTGTCTACTCTAGCAAAATGTTCTGAATGTCAAATAAATATTTATATATATATATATATATATATATATATATATATATATGTATGATTGGTCTGCTTTGAAAAAAACACAGGTAATTTTTATTATTTTATAATACAAATAAAGGAATAAAAAAACATTTCAAATGTTTAGGGGAGAAAGAAAAAAGGAACCGAGTCTTATAAATATTTTCTGGAAAGTTACAATCAGGTATCCGAATTATTGACGTTAAACAAAGTGCAGATATAAGCATTCAGAGTACCAGATGGATCTCTGAAAATGAAGGAAATGTCTGCCTATAATGAGTAAAGCACTTTCTAATAGACATGTTTCAGACATAGCCAAGTCTTTGCTTTCTGCTTTCTGTTCTTGTGATATATGAGGCGATGTGCAGTTACATTTGTTCTACTTACAATATCTGTTCACAGTTGCCCTGAAAGGGCCTAAAGAACTCTCTGCTGATTACTTTACATCGCAAAATCCTTACTTTACAAATAATGACTGTACAGTAAGAATAAAAATACAAGTAGCTTACGAAGCTAAAATTATTTGGGAATGGAATAGCTGATATTGTTTTACAAGTATCTAAAGTAGTAAAGAGAATAGGGACTTGATTTTTTTGTTCTTCTTGCCATTTTGAAAATCCAATATTCTGATAATATTGCTAATAAATGAATAAATAAATAAATAAATGTGTACTACTTGGCAATCACAGACAGATTTTGCTTATTTATTTATGGGCTTTGGCAAAGGCATACATTTACCTCTGTTAAGCATGTCTTTGATTATGGTGAGGGTGTTGATGATTTCCTCATTTCATTATTCGTGTCTTTATGATCTGCCTGTGCATTATATACTATCCACAATGAGAAATACCTTGCTGAAGAAAAAGGCTGCAATTTTCTCTGGCAAATTGTTTTCTACCTCTTCAGAAGGAATATAACCCACATAAGCAGCATGCTGCTGCATTAGGGTTCTACTGGGACTTAATTACACAAAAACAAGTTGTTGAGTGGTGCCACTATTATTATCTTAGAATCATAGAGCTGGGAGAGTCCATTTCAGGCACTGAATTTAACCTCTGTTCAGTAGAAGAACCCAAATTAAAGCATCCCAAATAGGTGGCTGCCTAGCCTTCATATCCACATTTGAACACATTCAGTGAAGGGGACTCACGATCTCTCTAGGTTGTTGAGCTGCTGCTGTTATCAGGAATCAGCCTTCCTATAACTTAAACCCATTATTCTGTGGATTTAGGTATTTGAAGTTTGGTATCATATCTCCCCTCTGTCGGCCATCTTTTCTTAGGGCTAAATATAGTTCCTTCAATATCTCTTCATGGATCCTAATTTCCTGTTTCTCGGAATCATTCTTAAAGTTGTGCCCAGAACTAGATGGAGAATTCAAGATAGGTTCTTTTAAGAAATATAGGCCTTGTCCTAGGAATGGGGAAGGCTTAAGTGAGCTATTAAGAAGGGAGCTCTATCATTACATACCTGCCTATCCTCTTCCTTTGTAATCCAACTTTCTTTTTCTAACATTTGTCCTTTTTGTATTTCACATCCTTATTAAGCTTTCTGTGTAGCCTTAGTAGCTTCTTCTGCTGCCCTCCCTTTAATGGAACTATTTTCAATTGAGGGTTTAAAATCTATTTTAAGAACGCCCACCCATCTTGACCTTCTTTTCCCATTAGGTTTTTCCTGTCATGAGAATTTACTTATTATTGCTCTCAGGTTACTAAAATCCAGTTTTTGTTTCTTTAACAGGAAAAATTTTAGAATTACATGGTTATTTCCCCAGTGCTTCATCTGCTTCCATTTTTTTCAACTAAGTTTTCTGAATATTAGTATCACTGAGGACTGCTGTTCCTCTTGTACTTTCCTTATCCTCTGAAGGACAGTGTTTTCAGTAATGCAAGACAGGAATTTCCTGGAAATACTATGCTTGACAGATTTTGCCTCCCAACAGATGTTTGAGTAATTTGCTAGGATTTCATGATCTTTGAAAGATCTGCAATTTGCTTTTGGAAGATATCATTCATATCTTTTTGGCTGGGAACATGCTAGTAGATACTAACAGCAGCATTGCCATTATTATTTTTTTCTCTATTTATTTTATCCTAGTTGCTCTCTACAGTACTGCCAAGTTTATCCATTTGAACTTCTGAACTAGAATTGTTATGTTTAACTCTAGTGCAATATCTCCTTGCTTTCCACTGTGCTTTTCCTTTTGAACAAGTTTTCAGTTGCTATATTCCTTTTGTGGGAGAGTCCCGCCAGCTCTTTGTTGTACCTATTAAATCACATTTGTCCATCTTTGCTAAGAACTTGAGGTTTATTTCCTGTTTTTTCCCCATACTTCTATACTACTAGTGTATAAATAGTGAAGACAGTGATCTTTATAAGCCATGTTCTTTGTACCTTTTTTAATGGTCTAAAAGGCCTTACTTCAGCGACACTTCCATTTTTATAGATCACAAGTCTGTAGGAAGTGTAGGCATTGCTTAAATGACTCTATTAAGTCATGGGGCCATTACTTCAGAATTTTCATTTTTATCTTTCCCCACATTTACTTTAAAATTCTCTTAATGATTTGTACCATGTTTTGACCAAATACATTTTACCATTTTTTGTGAAGCACAACTCATAATGTTCCAGCAGTCTACCATCTTGATACTAGAGCACCTTGTTCCAGAAACCAAAGCTGTTCTGTCTATATCATAGTAATTATTCTGCATTTTTTAAAGATCAGTCTCATCTATTACAATGTAAAATTCAAACATCCTCTTCCAACTTTTGGAACTCATTACAAGCACAGCATACATGCCCCCTGCCCCCCAGAAAAGTAATAAATCAAGCATTCCAAATAATGAATCTGTGCTGCTCTCCAAATATAAAAAGAGATGTGTGCTGAGAAATATTCTGTTGTTCAGAATGGCTAAAAATTAAGGAACCCTCCCTAACAACTGCCTTTGGAATTCTGCATTTTGTAACATAAAGTAATACAGTGACTTATATACTAGTTAAAAAAACATAAATAAGAGTTTGCTCAATAAAGAACTTATGGACATCCACCATAACTTCTCGGGTGGAATCAATGTCATTAAAGTTATTCATAATCAAATTAGCATAATCTAATTAGCAAGGAACAATAACCACTGAAACCATGTAGCAGAGAATGATAACTTCTTTAGGGTTGTGAAGTCTAAAGTAATTTTTGAAACAAAATAACAGGATATTGTCAAACATATATTTCACATGTATAATTATGAGATTTATATTTAGCTTGCTTTTTACATTTAAGATGTATATATTAGTCGGTGGGTTTCTTTTCCATTTTTTTTCCAGCAGATCATTTAACCATGCATCTCTTCATGTGCAGTCTAAGCTGTCCAAAGAAAGGAAAAGAAATCCATGTTTTTACTAATTGCATAAACTGGTCTTTGGCTGGAATGAGAAAGGGATTTTGAAGTCATAGCGAGAAACTCACAGTAGGAATTATATTATGTATGCCTGCAGAACAATTATAAAGAACACCCACTCAGTGCACTGAAATAGTAAGATAAGAAGATTATTTATTATTTTATAAGGGAGCAATCATTCCATCCAGTTACATGAAGAATTTTTATCCTTATTGGCTCAAACTGTAAAAATAAGTACTTGAGATTTTTTCCCTTCCTGACTCATTTTTTTCTCTTTGTGCAAAGTCTACAAAGAGAAGACTATGTAGACTACAAGCATGTAGCTAGGATCTACCTTATTACTGGCTTTTATAAGTAGTTCTGTACATTTTTATTGGTCGGGTAGTATTTTTTTTAAAAAAATTAAAATGTTTCTAAACTTGCATATCATTAGAATAAGCCCAAAGAAGTGTACAGAAGTAATCAGAGTAAAAGTTAAGACTTACTAAAACAATTTAGATAAAAAACGACACTGTTGAATAGTGACCATATAAAATATTGATAACACTGTAAAAGGTTAATTCTGGTTTGAGTTGAGCTCAGTATCTATGAATGCATGGCCATGTAGCTTTCTTAGCAACATTACAGAAATGGTTTGTCATTGTCCTGCTCTGGGATGTTTATTTCACTTTCTAATCTAGCCTACAAACCTAATTTTTCTTGCTCTTTTCCCATTCAAATGCTAACCAAGTCTGTCACTACTTAACTTTTCAAGTTTAGTAGGTTGATTAGGGTTGCTACCTGATAAAAAGCAATAAAACAGCTCAAAGCAGCACAGGGAAGGCCTAAGCAGGAAAAAAAAGATGATTAAAAACAACACAAAGGAGCTTTCATGCATGAAAAGTGGAAGAAAAAATGGCTGAAACAGTTAATTGCCCAGAAACAATTAATTTATAGCATCTTTTCAAAAAGGCCATTCAATATTAAAGAATTGTACCTCAAAAAACTCAATGAAATTCTCCTTCCTTCATTTCTTCTTAACACTTTAACAAAATGAAAACAGCCATTTGTATTTTTCCCATTCTAGACTATACAACCACCTCCTCCTTTTCCTTCTCCATATCCTTCATTCAAATTTTGCTTCAGAACCAAGCATGGAAGTGACCCTACTGGACTGACATTCCAAATCAGGTTGGATAGTATTTGACTACTCCTAATTAAAATGGTTTTTTCTACAAGTCTATTTTTTTTTTTGTACATCTGTCTTATTTCACGAGAATTGTGTAAGTTCTGTTGGCTAGAAGGCCACACCAGGTTTTATTTGGTATGAGGAGTTATTTTGAAGAAAGTTCAGAATGTTTAGTGAAATCAGTTCTTAAATCTCTTTAAAGTAGAAATAATCTATTTTGCCTGTTAATTCTTCCCAATCCCTTTCACCAATGCATATTGGAAGATTCTTTTTCACTTTCTATCATGTTTTTGTGTTTTCAAATACAGGTTTCTCTCTTCCCATTCCCATACCACATAAGTGATTAAAAATCTGCATGAAAATGTGTACACATTTGCATGTACATGAAACTTGGTCCACACTTTATATCCATTTTGCATAAAATATGCTTTTTTTGTAACAAAATCTGCCTAACACAAATGTTGTTTTGTATAAACTTTCTCTGAATTTATACAATTTTGTATATAATTTTTCCAGTACATTTTTTATTAGAGAACTTTAATAACAATCAAAATTTGAAAACATATAAAAAGAGAATAATGTCTCAAAGTTTGTTTATGTATGTATTTGGAAAATGCAAATTAGCTTGGGTCATATTAAATTTGTCCTAGTTTATAATAAAGACTAATATTACTTCAGTGACATTTACAGTAAGAGTTATGCCCTATATCTCATTTTATCTCAATGGAAAATGCATTTTCATTTCTTGCCACTGTTTTAGAATATGAACACAACTGAAAAGAAGTTAGAAATTTCTCACAAAACACAACAGTATAGTGATAACCTTGCAAGCTAGTGACCGATGCTATCTCTCTGCTCATTTCTTTCCTCTTTTTATCTTTTTTTCCTACAGATAAGACTTTCTTTCAGTGTGCTGATGACAGAATAATATCTCCAGATTGATTGCTTACCCCACACGGACTTGTTGAAATATTTCTACCTTGGAAAGCTGGAGATCAAAAGCATCAGAAAAAGAAGTGGTGGGGGGATGGGTGGGACACAAAATAGAAAAACGCTATCATGAAGAACCTACTCAACTTTCAGTCAGGACTTATTTTTTTTTCAGACCTGGCAGAGCTTTCAATGTAAAATCCAGGCATACCTAATAAATAAATAAATAAATAAATAAAATAATAAAAAATCCATAATGGGTACCTCTTTCATCTTCTGAGGAACTGGAGTATTTTTCTGCAAAAGTTCCGTTAAGCAGGGATGTTTAACACTTGATTAAATGTAGCAGAACAGGATACATGGAGTATTGCTAACTTAGCAGGTACACAGGATTTGGGTAAGTGACTTTTTATGGAAGCCACTTAAAATATTACCTCATGTTTTTTATAAACTTCAAAGATTGTGAACAATTTCTGAACTTTTTTCCCCACTATCATGCAGTTGAAATTCAATGTTGGGAGTTATAATGGGCATTGTGAAATAAATTTCTGTCAAAGTTCCAATGGGCAGAGAGTTTTGTTTTTCCTTTCAGTTGTTGGTCCTGAAATCTAGTTGGGCATCAGGTTCTTTTGTTTTGGGAACAGCCTTAGGGTGGAAGTCATCTTGGGATGATGATGATGATCTAAAACAAAACTCTGTGAATCAGGGAGAAGAGACATCTGTATGTCATCTATGCTGTCAATCTAACATGCTCCCAACTTCAGTGCATTGAAAGTGTGAAGGAGGGAATCTTATTATGTGAAATTTCTAATTGTGAATTATGTGAAATTCACATTAGATTAGAAAATTCTAATCTAATGTGAAGATTCTACTGCAGTTGATGGATATTAATTCAATAGTTGGACGAATAATAAACTAATTATCACTGGGTTTCTGATATTTTTAAAGTGCGAAAAGAGATGAATTTGAAATAAACCTAATAATATTCTGGGAAGGTTTTAATCTTCCTCAAGAAATAAATAAAGTGGACATACAAGGTTTACCATATTCATATTCTTTATAAAGAATATATGATGCTACATTAAGATCATGACTGTATCTGAAGCAATAAATGGATCAGCCTTTACATTCAAGGTGGGAGTGAAAGGCTTCACTATTCATTTCATTGAGTATACATGCTTTTATACTACTTCAGTTGTTATAACTCATAAGCAAGAAAAGTATTGCAATAACAATAATACAGTATCCATAATTCAGTAATAAAATGCATCTTAATTGCTATTATTGCTAAACTTTCATCTGTTAATGAAGGATGTATATTTATCTTCTTGTTCACTTTCTCAAAATATACAGAACAATTAAAGGCAACATGACAATTACTTTGATCTACAGTATATAAGCATATGCAATTGGTGAATGTTGACACTATGAGTCTTTTCCTGGTCTCTGAATAGTATTTATTTTTCCTGTCTGGTATTGACTATTTGAGAGATAGACAGCAGCAGCTTTCCTTCCACAATATAGAGACTGTCCATACCTTAATCTCAATGATTGTATGAGTCAGACTGAAAGCCATCTGCATCCATTTGATGTTGATCTATGACCATCCCCAAAGGAACATGCAAACTACACAAAGTCCTCAGGCTGCTTCCATTTTAGGAAAGTGGTTTGATTAGTATGAAAATCTGCAGAGCATTTAAAAATGTTAATTAATTATGGCAGCTGTGAGTACAGTGACATTTGCTCCTTTTCAGAGTCCATGCATGCAGCTGTAACAGTATATGTGCTTATTAGTAGTTGCAGATATAATCCCAAAACATACACCTTTGGAAAAGATCAAAGCAAAACCATGGATGAAATGAGGATGGAAATCCTAAACACACTTAAGTGGGAGCAGAACCAACTGAATTCCCTTGCATTTATTATGAATAAATATACTCAGGATAGTGGTATTATTTTTCTATTACTCAAATCCTGATGACATTTTAATAAATATCCTTAAATAATGTAATGATACGTGAGATAGTATTTTAAAAATAGTTTCTAAAGAGAATAATAATTTTAATGGCATGAACAAATAATGGTGGTTGTTTTGTGTTATTGGTGATGCTAGTACTTGAAAGACACTAATGAGGTTTTGGTAGTTCTATGATAAGATTTGGGGAAATTACTTTTTGATAAATAGGAATGGTATCTTCTATTTTTAAAAAATCCTTCAGTATATTTCTACCACTTTTAATACTGACAGTATGATGTGCATTAAAAAGTTAAGTATCTTATTTCTACTAACTTCAGGCTAGTAACTCATCAGAAAACAAATAATTTCAGAGTTTTTAAACCTATGGGTTTTTTACATTGATAAACAGTATTTCCTATCAAATGGGACCAGAAACAGTATAAACAAACAAGCAAACACAGGTCTTAACAAAGGATTAGGGAAAGAAGTTTCACAGTAGCATCTTCATAAAACATGCCTCAATCCACTTTGACCAAATTTAAGAACACTAAAAAATATACAGTTTAAGGCAAACAAACCATGGAAAGGTTATTAACTTTAGGGATAGTAGCTGGGAATGATTATCTATGACTGCAGCATGCAGACTGAGTAAAAATAAATTTTATAATGTTAATATATTATAAAGTTAATAAAAATTTAATTTCTAATGTATTCTATTAACAAATTTTTATTTTAATCATATAAATAATATTTCAATCTTGGGTCAAGGCTTAGCTGTGCTTAGAGAAGTCTCATGAAAATCTGTAGAAGTGATCTATAGCTAACTAAATTTCCATTTGTTACAGTGGATTCACTCTTACGGTGATTGAAATATGGTGCGAAATATATTTTAAAAAGTAGACATGAATAGTAATTTCATTTTTTGAGTGGGATGTTTGAATGCAATACATTTTCAGAATCTGGCTAAATAACCAATTACATAATGTTATTGTTATGCTATATTTTTAAATTATCCATCGACTCAGTAGAATAAACTGGGTATTTCTTTTCAGCAAAAAGAAAACCAAATGATACTAGCATAAATGTACTCATGCCAGAGGTATGATTTTTATTTAATTAATCATTTGGCCTGTCTCATTAGAAGGCAAAATCTGTATGAATAATAACTTGACTAACAACTATCTCACTATAGTTGTGCTCTAATGTTATTTGATTATTATTACTGTGTCCCTGAATCAATCTTGATTCCTGGTGACTGCCTGGACAAGTCCATGCAGTTTTCTTGTCAATATTTTCAGGAATGTTTTGCCATTATCTTCTTCCTAGGGCTGAGCAAGTCACTGGCCCAGCCACCCAGCTGGCTTCCTGCTAAAGAGGGACTAGAACTACAGTTTCCAGGCTTCTAGCCTGGTGCCTTAACACGGACACCAAATTGGCTCTCATTATTTGATTAGTGAAGATAAAATCAGATAAATGAGTATAGATACTATTCATTGACATAGCAGACATAAAAATACAGGAAGAATAGCTTTTTCATATGTTCCACTTTTTCTGGCTAAAAAAAAAGAACTAGACAGCAGAAGCAAGAGCTTTCTGAATGAGATTGACTAGACTGGCTATATAGGTACCAATGATTTGTCCTTACTATATTTAAAAGTATGGGAAGTCTGAAATGGCACAGAATCAGATTATCTGAGAAAGTAGAAAGCCCCTCTTCTGTATAGTCTAACTAATTTTACACTCTGCTGAGGATGTCTTGCTTACTACATTATGGGTTTCTGTGGTTAACTTAATGCTGGAAGAACACTCACCAGGTGGAATAATTCTCTCACTGAGATTAAGTGATCTCTAAACATGGAGTATTTCTTCCAACAGGTGAAGACTGTTTGTTGTACATTTTCCTGACAAACATATTGCTAGTTACCCTTCTAGCTTTTGACTGGTAGCTTGTAAGTAAGTATATTACTTACTATTATTCTAAATGACCTGAACAGTGATATTTATAAACAACAACCAACTATTAGAACAAGTCTCACTAATCACAATAATCCAGTCATCCTTTGTTATGGCTTGAAGAAAAATAAATATGTCCAAACATTGTGCCCACAATCCCACATAGCATTGAGTACACAGGTGTTCTAAGTCTAAGAAAGAAAGGAATTGAAAAGAATAGCAGAAAATAAAATATACAATAAAATATTTTGAATGGACTGCAAGAAGAATGAAAATAGAGTTCTCTTAGTTAAGGAATTACAAGCAGAAATTCACATTCTATAAGAACTACTTTACTTGAATTGTAGTCTGCTGCTTTAAATTCAGACAAAGTTTAGCAGCCTGTTCTGAAACCTCAGATATGAACTGCCTAATGTTTTACTAGGTTTTGCAATGGAACAAATATGGCTCCTGCTTCTGCTGTCTGTAAAATTGCTTTCAGTGACTGCACAATTCAATGGATACAACTGTGATGCTAACTTACATAGCAGGTTTCCTGGTAAGTCTTTACTACAATATTTTAATTGTAAAGTTTTTATTCCCCTGCGCTGGAAGTATGCTTATTTGTAATGAATGCTGAACTTTGTAGTCAAAGAAGTATTTGGAGAGTACTCATTAAGTGACTGAATTCCTTTGAAGAAGCATAGAAATATCACCTCTGCTTCATGCAGGTACGGCCCCTGGTAATAAAAATAAAAATAAGTTTCATGTTATCATGAAAACAGTGAGTTTAATACATTAATTCATTGATCAAAAAAGTGTTCACATTACCTCATTTAGTAAAAATGAGTGATAATGTTGATGTTATTTATTTCTAACAATAGTGGAAGATTCTAGACAGTCACACAATTAGAATATTCGTGATTTTTGTTTTTAAGACTGAATGGATTCAAAATCTAGATTCAAATGATAGGGAGGATGAGTGAGTCAAAAAGTCTTCCACTGTGTAGTCAGGTTCACAATACAAATCAGGTCTTCTATGCCTAATGCTCTAGATGTAGTTGCTAGTTCTGAGACTATCATTATGTAAGAATATTATCCTAAGAGTCTTGATCATAAAAAATTAAAAACTATCGATGACTCTCAGTTAAAATGTCTTACTGACTTTACCAGTAAACATTACAAAGTTCCAAGGCAGGAGTATGAATAGAATATTGGAACCTTATGTACACAATAGTTTGAGTCAGAAAGTCAAATGATGTAAATTTGCATTCTTTTGCCATCTTGAGACTGCTAAATCAAAGGGAGGCATGTTCAATAAATGGTTAGTGGAGTTCTTTCTGCTCCCGAGTTAACATGACATGTAAAAGCTATAGAACTGATCTATTAAAATATCCCTTCAGGATGGTTTGCTTAATCCTATCTTCATATATTAAATTACACTGTCCAATTTACAGCACAGCATTTTAAAAATAATTGATAGCCTATACTTGATCTCAGAAAAAAAGATAACTACAAAATAAAGCAGAAGAATAATTGACTCTAAAAAGAAATTTAAAATCCATTAAATCCTAATGTTAATAGCTACAGTGCTTAGTGAATCTGAGCATTTAGGATTGAATAATTGAAAATGATTTGTGACTTCTGTTTGATGTGGTGGAATGCTGACTTTAGGAGTTAGAATTCTGGACTAAATGGTAATCTCCTTACTTCTAGACTGCTTTATTGTTTAATGGGGAAAAGAAAAAAAATGCCTTTTTTCTGTCTAAACAGCCAGCTTATGGACCATTTATTATTGGCCCAAAATAAAAATGGCCCAAAAACAAAGATCCTGCTTGCTCCTCTGATCGGCCAACACTTCCATCTGAAGCTGGTTCTGAGCCCCAAAAGAAAAAGAAGAAAGTCAAGCTGGGTTTCTGATTGTCTTGAAAGTTCTTTCACATTATTTACTAACTTTTAGAATGAATGAATTCATGCAGATAAAACCCTTTGTGCATAGTTTGAATGTGAAGATTTAGAACTTGATATAATGCTTTAGATCAAAACATGGAAGAGCAGAAGACTTTGATGACTAATTCACATAAAACAAGAAGTACTCTGTTTGAACATTCTGATAAACACTGTGCTCCAGATGTGGAAAAAGTTTTGAAAGGAAACAGAGATTCAAGCTGAAGTGACCCATTTATGAGATTTGTATCACAGAGATCATTTCCAGTTTCTAAACAATTCTTATAATGGTGAGCAAGATCAGCCCATAGCAGCATTCAGGGGAAAAAAATTATATCTAATTTTCTTTCACTGCTGGACAAGTGGACGCTTGAAATAGAAGCTACTTTTGAAGCTGGTTTCCACTTCCACTTAGCTCTACCCCTGTGTCCTGCTCTTGTGAAATTTCTGCATTTCTCTTGCCAAGTGAGATCTCTCAAATAGAAAGCAAAGATGATGATTTTTTCCCCAGTTGCTCCCCCCTGACCCTTTGACAGTTTAGAAGTGAAAGTTACTGAGGCAAGGTCATCTTATAACTAATTAAAAAAAAGTCTGAATTCTTTTTCTGGCAGTTTTTTGTTTATATGTAGTTTATGGTGTGAAGAAGGTTTTTTTGTACCAGGTGCTATGGGAAAATTTATTGCCAGAAGATTGAATTCAAGGAAGAGCAACTTGATGATGATGGTTTTAATTTCCCACTTAGAAAAAGATTATCCATCTTGGCTGAGGAGCAAGAGAAGTCCCTGTACTTCATTTTCAATATGCCTCATTTGGACATCCCAATAGAAATTGACTTTATTTTGATTAATAAGTACTCAGAATTTATGATACAGCAAGAAATAGGTGATTCAGAAGATATATTTTAATATTGGTGATTAAGTTAATAAATGCATTTATTCATTATATGGTTCTAGTAAGGATTATTTAGATATATAACAAATGTGTTTTGAATATCTATTTATTATGGCTGGAAATTTTAAACTTTAGATCACTTATTAAATCACAGTACTATTCCATCTGTATTTAACTCTCATACATAGCAAGTAATGTAAAGTTATATATCAGAGTTTGAAAATATAGTGACTCCTAAATCCTTCACATGAGTACACTCAACTCCACATCAGATTTGTTCTTTTTAGACTATTTTCTAGTATCTCAATCTTTAGATAATGGATAAATAAAATAGGCTCCATTGCTATAGCTGTACATGTTTCAATAGTACTATCAATTTCTACATTGGCCCACATTTTTGAGTTAGTATTTAAACACATCACTATTAAAAGATCCATTTTTTCCAAATGAAAAGATACAAGTTTTAAGATTTTAAAAATTTATATATGAAAATACATTCTGTGAAAGTATTGGTTTAAATGCCTTTAAGGGATGGATGGATAGACAGATAGACAGACAGACAGACAGACAGATAGATATGTTATTGCTTATGCTTCACTGAAAAATAAAAATGTTAAGAAAATTATTTTTGAACACGTATGCAAGATGGCTTACATCAGAATTATATAAAGCTTTCATGCCTTCCAACTAGGAACTTAACTCTCTCTATACATTTAATACAGAATATTAATTGAATCATATAAACAATGATATTGGGAGCAAGGGAAATCTACTAGCCTCTTGATTGAAACAGTCATCCAATATTATTTCTACTATCCATGATGCTTTGGTTCAAATGTACAATGACTCTGATTTAATATAAATTTAACGTTTATTTATAATTTAAATTGTTATTCTTCATTGTATAAATACAGTGTCTGATGCAACCCAAGGAAAAAATAATCAAATTTCAAATAACATAGCTCTTCCAAAGATTATACCCAATCACATATTTTTAGCTGAACCTTTATGTCTTCAAACAATGATATTATTAAATCTATGAAAACAGAAAGAGTGACTGGTTTTGAATGGTATGGGACATACTTGAATGTTTTTGCTCCAATGCAAAGATGATGCATTGCATAATTTTTGTAACGATGCCTTTTTAAATAAAACCCATTTTCAATGTTGATGCCCAATATTAATAGGAGTAATAGGCCATAAATTGCAGATGTTATTACCACTGATAATCTATCCTGCACAACCTGATTTTATAAATGGTTGGCAGCCGTTTGATAAAAAGATTGTTCTTCAATGCTGGGAAGACACTGCAGCCCCATGATTACAATCTGTATTCACTTTTCATCTGTAAAGTGGCTGACTATCAGTATAATGGAAAGTCTGATCAATATTGCTCTGCGTGATCAATGTTTAATGATGTGTTTAACATTTGGGTCAAGTGACTTTCTCTATATATGTTTTCTTTCTTTGGTTTGCTTTGTGCTCTTTTCTAATGTTTCATTTTTCTGTATCTTAAAACACTCACCCACCCACCCACCCATACACATACCCCTGCACACACACATACATACACACATATAGACATATACAAAAAGAATGCCTTGATTCAGGGAAAACAGATTTTTGGCTTTTTTACAGAGACTCAAGGAGAACAAATTAAATGCTAAGGCTTGGTCTTTACAGACCACTGTTCACAGTTGACTGTGAAGAAGCTACAATGGAGTAACAAAAATTGTAAAAGTGACTCCCCTGTTGTACTGCTATTTAGAACTTCTAAGGCTGTGCAAAGCATTCCTTTATTCGCGCTGAGACAGCCAAGGGCAACTTTCAAAGCAGCCATATGAAGCTTGCAAGGATGCAGTTGCTCTAATGATTTGATCAGAGGTGCTTTGTATGTGTACCTGCACATTGTGAAGCAGCTTTTCTGAGTGCTTTTCCCAGCTGGGTTGGTACACTAACAGTGAAGGAGCTCCTGCCTGAGGGTCTGCATTGCACTCATTCTTAAGATTCAAAATAGCCACAATATCCTTCCAAGCATACATAATAGTTTTCAGTATCAGAATACTTTTAAAATATTTTATTTTGTTTAGCTTCTGCAGAGCTTTGTCAGATAGTTAATTCTTTTCACTATACCAATGAGGTGAAGCAGTTGTTCTCACCCATGTCTTTAGAATGAATAGGTTGTGTATATAGTGTTATGCTAATACCCTAGTACACCATCCTCAACCTTTGCTCATTTCTCCTCTTTGAAACAAAGGAAGCCAAGACCTCATGCTTGCTTTTCAATATTTAAATATAGAAAATAGCTCTGTGCTGAGGTTGAATGTAGAAAAGGGGCCATGGCAGATTGGGTTTATTAAGGTTGGGTCACTATAGAGAAAATTGTTGTTAATAGTTCCATTGAGTTCTGTGAATAAAAATAAGTATACCACAGTAGATAGTTCAAGGCTGACCTTCCATGCTTCTGTAGCATTAGTATTATACACAATGAACATGGACCTTATGCTGATGCATTAATTTAATTTTACCCACAGATTTTCAAAGCAAGTGTAGACCTTTGCATGTGTGTGTGCTTATTTACTATAAATGGTCACACAGAAGTGTGTATCTGTTAATTATGAGACAGAACAAGAGATTTACCTTAAACCATTTTTGAAAATTAATTAAAAGTCTTCCCAATACATAAATAGACTTCCATAATGACTCCACTAGATTAGGGTCAGGTAAAAAGTGTATTCTTTTGCTTTATATGCATGTTATTTTCAAAATTATTTACCCATGCATAAATAAGTAAAATGGGAATACATGGGAAGGTTGTGCATAGTTCTGCACAGTATAAGTAAATCCCTTAATAGAAGCACTGTTCATTTTGGCATTGATTTATCACCATTCTATTTTTTGAATCACAGACTTTAGCTACCCTACAACCAGATCTATGATTAAATATAGAACACAGTAGAAAGCATTGTTCAATAATATTATGATAAGTCATATTTTTCACTTAAATATACAACATTGTGAGCTGTTTTCATTGCTTCCAGAAATATATAGCTATTTCTCCATGCTATTTTTGGGACTTTAAGTTTCCTTTTATTCTTATGTATTTTGATAAATGGCATATATTGTCTACAAATTGTTCCAGTACTATATTTGAGGTGAATGAGTGAAAATATGCTAATTACCAGTTGCAGCAATTTTTTGGCTTTTAGATTTTATGCACAAAAGACTGGGAGAAAAACAAAACAGAACACCTGCTTCCAAAAGTTCTCTCCTGGTGTTTTAATACATCACAAAATGAAGCTCAGTCATACCCCTATAACTTTATTGATTGAATAAAAAGGACAATAATACTGATAATAACTTTTGGTAATCAGCTTATCAGTAATGTTTATCACTGGATACTTGGGGATTTCCAAACATTTATGTATTCTTGTTGCCATAAGACAGTAACTTTTAAATTATAATGTGACTGGCCCATAGTCATATTCAGTCTTTTCTCTTCGATGATGGATATGTAAGTGTTACATATCCACCATCTCACAATGGACTAGATCTTTGCTATTTCTTTCACAGTGACCTATAAATAGTATAAATACAGCACTATAATCACAAACAATAATAGGTGGTGATTACTGATGTGTGGTCCGTTCCCTGGAACCAATTCTATTGCCAAAGGTTTTAAAATGGAGATTCTTCTGAAACCGTATAGTGAATTAAAATGTAAACTTTGAATGCTGCTTACAATATTGTGCCTTCATATATCAATATATTCAAAGAACACAAATTATAAACTGGAAATTGTGTTCAAGTTTTTTCAGAAGGCATTATGTCTGGAGCATCAACCTAATAAGTAGTTGTTATACTAAGGATCAGATGTTTCAGCTGTTTTAAATTTCATCTAGAAGGAAGAAGCCAATATCTCAAAGCAAGTTAGATCCAATTTCCTTAATGAACAGATAGACTTGAATGAGTGACTGAGTCTCCCTGAATGCCTATTTATGGTCTCCTTTTCAGCATTTTGTTTAATTTGGACTGGGTTCTAAAATTATTTTGACACTTTATTTCTTAATACCTAGAGTCTTTTTTTTTTTTTTTTTTGGTAGTTTCTGCAATAGTCTTGGGGTACTTTTTCTGAAGATCAACAGACCTTATAATATGCAGACCTATAATATTAATCTTAAAATAGGGTTAAGATTAAGAAAGTTTATGAAACAAAGACCTCCCCCCCAGAAAATGGAGAGAAGACACAAATACTCCTATTGCCCACCTACTTTGTATTGTTGTCTGAAATGGTGAGGAGTTATGGAAAAATTGCCACCCTACCTTAGGGCTTTCTCTCTCTCTCTCTCTCTCTCTCTCTCTCTCTCTCTCTCTCTTTTGTTTTTTTTCATTTTAGCCCTTTTGGCAGATAAGCAAGTTATACATTGAAGTAATTATGATAACAATAATGCCATTAATGCCAACTGCAGATTCTATAATACATTTATTACAACATGAACTGTGTATATATTCAAAGTTTATAGAGATCAAAATGTAGTGGGGGGATCAATTTAATAGTGGTTTCTAAAGGACAGAAGAGACTTTATCAATCCAGGAATCTATTGTTAAAATAAGTGAAGGGGAATAGCAGTAACTTAGTAGTAGAACATAAACTTTTCTTGCATAAGATTTCAATCAGTATCCAGTGAAAAGGAACAGGACTTGGAAGGATCTATGTCTGAAATTTTAAAGAAACATTGCACCCATAACAGACTAACAAAAAAATGTTAGCTTATGTATTTTTACGCTAGTCCTCTTCTTAGTGTGTCTGAACTTCTGTCTGCCTGCATCATGGCCTCTGGGAATATACCCAGACATACAAATAAACTAATCATTCAGTCTATTCTATACCAAAATGATGGACAGAATTATATCTGTATGGCCTCTGTGCAGGTGGCGCCCTAAAATGCATGGAGATTGAAATAATGGCCACAGTCCCGAGTTCATCATCACAGATGCTATATTTACAGTAGATCAAATGTCTCTTCCAAGGTATGATCTCACTTCATAATTTAGTTAAATGTTCATTGTATTTCACTTTATTGTGCAGGGACATACATGGGAAACAACAATATTAAAAATACATAAGCTAACATTTTTTTGTTAGTCTGTTATGGGTGCAATGTTTCTTTAAAATTTTAGACATAAATCCTTCCAAGTCCTGTTCCTTTTCACTGGGTATACTGATTGAAATCTTATGCAGGAAAAGTTTATGTTCTACTACTAAGTTACCGCCATTCCCCTTCACTTATTTTAACAATAGATTCCTGGATTGATAAAGTCTCTACTGTCCTTTAGAAACCACTATTAAATTGATCTAGAGATAACTGTCACTCCTTCCCATAATTAGCACAAATGTATATTTGCATTCAGCATTCTAGTACCATGGGGTAATTGAAAACATAACACTATTATTCATTCTGACATATTGATTACTGTCAATATGTAATCCTTTTGGCATTTTAAAAACACTAAATCATAATGATGATCCAATAAATTCTGTTTAAATTAATGATCCATATAGTGGTGTAGCACAAAGAATAATTACAGTACGTAGAGGCTTAACAAATGTTTCATGTTCAACAATATTTAGCCCATCGTATAGAAGATAAAGATTGTTCTAGCTTTGCTAAAGCAGCTTCTTAAGACATATTTAGATTATTAAAGAAATCAAAAATATCTTCAGATTTTCAAAGATGTACCAAATAAAATACTTTTGAAAAATGAACAGTGAAAATTATATATGTTTTTCCAGTCATTTTTTCCTTTATAATTCTCACTGTTCATTTTTCAAAAGTATTTTATTGAGTACATCTTTGAAAATCATTTAAAAGCAAGATCAATATTTTGTTATCCATTGAACATGTACATGTGTGAGCCATGAAAATGATGCAGAGAACTATGGAAGTAATCTGTGGGGGTGGGGTCTATTTTTTGTTCTTCAGCAGAAGTTGGAAAGGATTTTCCTATAAAATCTATTCATAATTCTCCCTTCACTCCAGGCATGGTAGTAATTGCTATTACCATTCTCTTCCCATCTCTGTCCCCTTTTCTCTCAAAAGCAACATGGCACTGAGTTTGGAATATATGCAGTTATCAGGTTTGATTTTGTGAGGGTTATTGCAAATGAAATAGGAGGTGGGGAGCATCTATAATCTTTGCTGCTTCCCAGAATCTTTCTGTCTCAAGGTAGCCTCAATGATATTTGAGATTATTCCTCCAGTCCAAAAATACAATCCATCTTAAATTCTTACCCCACATTGCTACGCTTCTTGAAGATAAATGAAAGAGGCACTGCAACAAACTGTATTCATACTGGAAGAGATTAAACCATTTCTGCCTTGTCTTATATGTTGTCTTATTGCTGGCTCCAAGCCTTCTCTCTGGTTACTGTAATTCTAAAATCTGTACTGATTCATTTTTCTAAACAGGTGTTCCTTAGAACTTGTGTAGGATCAGAAAATAGATTAAACAAAATGCCACATCACTTCTTTCCCCTCTAATCATGACAAAAAAGTAAACAATAGTCCAACACTAAAGTTGTGATGGAAACTACTACCCTGTCCACAAATTCTATAATATGGAAGCTAAGCAATCACTATATTTACTCTAAATGATACAGCCCTTCAGGTAGCCTGGAGGCTGTTGAATGGGGATAGGAATGACTATCTTGTGCTGGTATAATGGACACCAGTCAGTTTATCGTGCCAAACAAATCTTTTTCTTCTGAGATGGAATCATCATCATCATCATCATCATCATCATCATCTAGAAATGTATTATGGAATGGCTGGAATAGTGAAACAGTTCTAGTGACTTGATGACTGCTTCTTTGAGCAAAGATAATGATGTATCTTTTGATACTGAAGTGGTAGAATGGCAATGTTGTTTTAAGGCTATATATTTTCTACAAGTATAATGTCCTCAAGTTTGAAAGTCTGTTTATATTTATCTGCATACTGTTTCATTACACACTTTGCCCAATCACCCATTGGAATAAAATGAGATGTTGCTGGGAGATGTTCAGCTGGTCAGTTAAGTTGTGATTAGTCTGCCAAAACTGGCAGTAGCTGGTACAATCCTTGAACAGCACAAATCTTCCTATAACTCCTAAGAAATTTGAACAGTTCTTATTGTAAAAGAACACCATCTGCTGTGGAAGTGTGAAGAACCTTTTTGAGTGTCTGCACTCCCCATTAGTATAGGTCTAGTGAGGCATGATTTACTGAAATGTAAAACCAAAATAACTAGCAAAATGAAAAAATCCCTCTGAAAAGGTGATTCACTGTCACTTTTTTTTCTAACATTGGAATTACTTGGCAGATCTGGTTTGGCCAATTCCATTACATGATACTGGCTATTAATAACAACAAAAATCTTCACTGCTCCCAATTCATGGTAATGATGGGAGAGGTGAAATATGCAATTGGGGACATTTAGCATGTGAATCTACAGCTTGGCATAATGAAAAATATTGACACATTGTTCAAGTATTACATGTGCTTCAGGTTATATGGACAATAATGTTCATAAGTGTTTTTTATTGTGTGTTTTCCACTGTTCCAAAAGTTTTTCTACTTCCCTGTCATGTAACAGTCTCTACTTCTGAAAGTGATAAAGCTTTAAAAACAGCATGGGACAGAATAACATTCATACACATTTGAACAAAACTCAGAGTGTCATGTTCTGATCTAGTACTAGGGTTTTGGAGAAATAACCAGCTGGATAATTTGTGCTTAAGAATAAAGGAGTTTGTGGTTATATTGTTGAAATTTGAGCATAAGTGTTTACTGAGCAGAGGAGGCTGAAAAGATGGGTTGTTGAATATTGGTTCAAGAAGCTTGTGATCAGTTATGATGGTGAAAGAAGAGCCATACAAATCAAAGTTAGAACATGCCAAGACAACAGCAAGATATTCTCTTTACATCTGAACATATTTCTGTTCCATAGGTATGTAAAAGTCTTGTTGGCATAACACTGTAGACTTTGCCTTGTGATGAGATTTGTGTGAGGATTGTACTCCATCCTAACAGCTAATTAGCTCCAACAGCTAATATGACTGTCATCCACCAAGAGCTCAGTGTGCTTTCCTAGATCAAAATATGACATGACAACATCACAGGCAAGTAGTAGGCATTCCCACGTGTAATCTTTTTTTGTTAGATTTCTGAGATTCTGAGATAAAATTGCAAGGCCAGGAATCCCAACAGACTACATATATTAGTGGGAACAGTTGATATTGCACTTTTCATGGCCTCTACCTTGTGGGGATTTGCCAAGACACTATCTGCCAAGAACACAATAGCCAAAGAATTTTAACAATTGTTAAATTCATATTTATTCTAGTTAAGATTCAGATTGAGATTATGCAAGTGCTCAAAACTGTGAGAACTATGCTCACATGAAGTGGCACCAAACACCAAGATGTCATAACTAATGTTAAACATGTCTTTTAATCTAGTGAGTAGCACAAGAATGACTTTTTGGAATATTTCAGCAGCTGACAGACATTCCAAAACTGAGGTGCAGGAAAAAATAACATGGGTATAAAACACAATTATATATTGGGAATCTGGATGGATTTCCAACTGATAGCAGCCAGCATTAAGAACAGATTTGGACCAGAATTTAGCTTGTCCAAATTCTTTTTGGATCAGAAATGATGTCATCCACTATTTGAATCAGAAATGATGTCATCCACTTTAAGAGAAATGTATCTCTCACACTTGATAGTTCTGTTGGGAAATCTTATATCCATGCAGATTCAAATTTTACCTGGTTGTTTAGGTTTGAAAATACCTTTTAGTATTGAAAATACCAGTAGAGTAGACCAAGCCACTTCCTCAGTGTTGCCATGCTCTTCAAACCATCATGGATCTTTTTTCACCAGTTGTCAGAGATGAAATGGAACATGCCTGTATGGCAAAGCAGTTGGATGAATGGTTTCATTCTTTTTAGATTTAATTTTGCAATGCTAGTAATCACAATGCTGAAAACTTGGAAGAAAGCTGTTTAGTAGTATATTGTGAAACAATGTAATCTGATCTTTAGTCATACAGCTTGCACTGAATAAGTGACAACTTTGTCCTGAAATGTGAAAATACTCTGGAAACTCCTTGGGTGTGGGTTAAAAGTATTTTAATTCCATAGGGTTAGGGTTAGGTTTGTGATAGATACAGTGGTGATTTGTGAGGAAGCATGATATCACTCTGACATACGGTTGCTGTACCAGAGTCAAGCATTGTGTTTATTTTGAGCCTCATTTTGCAAATATGATGCCATGGCAAACAATGTTGAGTTGAGGAATTTTGCAGAGCTAAACTCAGAGAATAGATGATGCAGTATTGTCTGAATTGTTCATCTGAAGTACTGTATGTTTATTTGCTTTGGCATTGTGGAAAAGCATCTGAGGGGCTTGGGATGAGCAACAGACTCATTCATAATGATTTAACTTTTCATAGGTATTGCAAGTAGTACTAGAGTAGACCTCTATTGGCTATTGTAACAAATGTATCGGGACATTTCACTGGTTTGAGCTGTAAATAGAATCTTAGTGAGTGTTAGTTAAGATCTGAATAAAATATGCCTTTTGAGCTTAGCAAAAGGACATCCCTTTCTTATTTGCACTTTTATTTCATGGCCTACGTTTGTAAAAGCACTGAATGGGTTAACTGATTCATATATGTATGATAAGCATCCACAGTCTCTCTTTCTTGTTGGCATGCATGGTGGAAATTATATTGTTCAAAATATATATTGCAGGAAAACTTAAAATACTAAGCAAACACAAGTCTATCATTCTCATAATCTTCAGTCCTTCTGTGTCAGGCAGCATTTTAAATATCTGAGGAACTTGGCTGGCTAAGGCCAAGGCCTCCAGGAGATGATGTGTGGCTGGTGCTGGCAGTGGTGAATTCTTCTCTGAGAGAAGGAGTTGTCCCACTGCCTTTTAAAGAGACAGTGTTTCACCCCCTCTTCAAGAGGACATTGCTAAACCCAATTATTCTGGAAAACTTTTGTCCAGTTTCCAATATTCCCTTCTTAGGGAAGGTTGTTGAGAAGGTGGTTATACAGCAGCTTCAGAGAATCCAGGAAGAGGCAGATTATCTGGACCTCTTTCAGTCAGGATTCAGGACTGGGTATGGGACTTAAACAGCATCAGTTGCCATTGATCGATAATCCTAACCCTAACCCATTTGACAGAAATAAAAGCATAAGACAGCCAAAATGAAACTCACTGGCAGGCAAAAACATTTTGAAGTCAAAAAAGGAATGAGAACCTGAACAGAAAATAGCAGTTTTCCTCAGTGTGGGTGAACAGGCAGTTGATGATTTTAATGGTATGCAACTTATTCAAGAAAAGAAAAGACACTTTGAAAGTATCTTGCAAAAATCTGCACTATATTTCATATCAAAAACAAGTAAGTCATTTTAGATATCTCACAGAAAATTTCAAAAAGAAGGGCATTTTTGGAAGAATTCCTCACAGACTTAAAGCTGATTGTAATTTTGACCCACTCTAAGTGACTCCATGATCAAAGACCAGGTTGTGTTAGGCATGGCATGCCCAGATGTCAGTAAAGACTTTAGATCATCTTGATTTAACTCTGGAAAAGGTAGTGCAGCTGTGTAGGGCAAAGCTTACTCTGAAGACTCTTCAGGTTAAAGAAACAAAATTGAAACCGCCCTTGTAGATCAAGCATACAGCAAAGAATCCAACTGGCATGGGAAGCTTTTCTAATTCTGCAGACCCAGAGCTGCAGAAAATGTGGTATTCTTCATAGAAACAGATAATTACTTACATTTGGAGAGCAGTGTAATGTTTATCAATATGATGATTGTGACGAGTACTTTTTATGAGCTTGTGGGCTGTCTTTGAGGAGGACTGATGGCTGTATTGTGGGACTAGAACACAAGTAAATGCTTTTCCTAGAAGTATCATTGAACAGTTATGTCAGCCACTGCTGTGGCTCCTGGGCAAACATATTAAATTGTCAACATATAATGGCGATCTTTATTGAAAATGTTGGCTAGGTGAAGATTCATTTCCTGGCCTTGAAGGTTTCTTCCATTTGTCCCTTGTGCACAAAAGGGGCTTTTGCTGGAGTGAGAATCAGAGATTCCTGCTTTGCTAGCTTATTGCCCCAAAGTCTTTGCTTATATACTCTGCTCAACCTGATATCCCGTCTAGCCTGAATGATATAGGATTCATTCTGGGGGTCAACTTGCCAACTAGCTATGCCAATCCACCTGGCACCTCACAAAACCAGTAATCAGAAGGCTATAGCAGTCTAGAAGGGCAAGTCAGTGGCAAATCCAGTGTGCTGTTTTGTGTGGTTTTATAGTTTTTACTTGTAATTGTTTGTATGTATTTATTCTTTTAAATTGTTGTATGCCGGCCAGAGTCACTTTGTGTGAGATAATATGATAAATAAATAAAAATAAATAAAAATCCCTTTGTGTCATACCATAAGCTGGCAACCCAGAAAGCAAGCAAAAAAAAAAAAAAAAAAAAAAAAGCTTATCTGTAAACACTATTTTAATTTTTAAGTTGAATTAGGACACTTGCTGCATCGGCTCAGCATAATATAGGCCCTTTGCTGGATGATTTAGAGGCGGTAAGCTATTGTTTTCTAATCCTTCCTGTCTCTGCTTAAGAAGTGGAAGAGAACATTTCAGAGTTTATGGGATGCAACCATTGAAGATATCCAGCTGTAAGTAGCCATGGTTAATATTTTCTAATGATTTTATTACCCATGCCTTTTTCACCTCATGAAAACAAAGCAGCTGCAGCTGTTTTGATCTTCTGCAGTATAAGCTATGAATGAATCCTGAAACAGCTGAATTGAATCAGTTTAGCCTCCTACCTCAAATGGTGAACTCAAATCAAATAATGCCAAAAACTATTTGAATCCAATCAGCTCTGATTCACATAGGCCTAATGTATCACTTCTTTTTGAGTAACTCAATTTTCTATTATGCACTGTAAATAGGAAAGGAAAACAAAACATATCAGATCATAAATATATTAACTCTATTGGCAATATATGATAAGTGAGAGAAAAATTCCTGCTTGTTCCATTTGAGCCAGCCAACTGCTCTCTGTATATGGAAGAATTGCCTGGAGACATGAATATAGGAGGAGTGTGCAAATGTTTTGACACTGAACAGTAAATTTGAATTTTAAACACAATGTTATGACTATTCTGGAAGTATTATAAATTTAAATGGGCCCATTTCAGACTCAAAACACTTCCAGAAAAGCGACAACAACCTGTTCAAAATATGGAGCAACTGTTTCAAGCTTCAAAGGTTTTGAATTCTAAACATTTTATACAATCTAGTATATAGTAACTGCTTGCTTCAATGTTTATGGGGCAATGCTGCATGGGTTATATGCATTCATGTATGCACACATGTCTTGGATCACCTGTTGTTCAGTCTTTCTCCTTAGCCTGATTGCAGTGCCATCACATCACTTCTATGGAGGTAGGGAGAGGGGTACTTTTGTGATCAGAAATGACATGTGATCCATGTGACATCTTGATTAGGAAATGCAATTTGTGTTGTTAATTCAGGCACAAAAATATCATATTTCCCCTCTTATTCAATATTAATGCTTTAATATAAGAAAGAATTAAAAAAAATCAAAACTACAAAAAACAGTATAAAGAAAAAAGAAGTAACAATGGCATATACTAAATGGAAAGAATGTAATTTAGCCTTGTTTTTAAACACATAGTTAAATCCTGAGTACAATCCTGAGTACTATTTATAGCTTTTCTGTTATATCAGTAGAAAGCCAGTTCATAAACAAAAAATAAACACATGCCATTGTTTCAAAACTGTAAAATTGGGTTTGGACTGTTTTTTACCATGTTGAGGAGTAGTAGTTTTTTGGTTTGGTTTTGTTTTTTGCTCTGTGCCATGCTTGGTACCATAGCTCCTCATAAAGGGATAAATTCCAAAAATGTGATATATAATTCAAAAATACATTCATGACACTATATTAATACACTTCTGGATTGTAAGCAAAATGAGGCAGTAGTGATACAACCCATATCATATAAGTAAGTGCCCTGTTCTCCATTTTACATTTCTAACATAATGAGGTTGACAGACAGCCATTTTAAAACATTCTCTAAGGAACTGAATAAATGTGAAAGACAATGTTTTGTTGCATTAGTCTAATCTTAAGATGTAGGAAATATATTTGATATTTTTTAAGACCCTTAACTATTCATTTGTTGAAATGGGATGTACCAACTCTATTCCAGAATTCTGCAGATAGGCAGTATCCACATTAGTGCTATTCTTTATTTTTTTAAAAAAATTCTGTGAACTTTTGTCATCCAAAACATATTTCAATAGGGACACTAATTTAGAATTGGGGAAATACAGATATGTGTTAATTGAATGTACTACTATTCAGAATTTTAGGCATTCCAAATTCCTCTTGTAATAACACAAATGGTTTAAAAACTTGTTTTACAATAAGCTGATCTAAAATATTAATACCCATATTTGCTTATAACTTCCAGAAAAAAACAAAATGGACTTGGAATTTTCAAATAAATTTGTTATATGGATGAGAGTCAAAATTGTTTGTTTTCTTTTCAAACAAAATTAAAGGACAAGTGACTTAGGGAAAATTTCAATTATATTTTCCTGTAGCTTTTCTCATTATCCACAAAATTTCTTAAGTGACAGAGTAAAACTTTTACAGCTGTACAACAGTTATTTGCATGTGTGTGTGTGTGTATGTGTATGTATGTATCTGTGTGTATGTGTGTGTGCGTGCGTATGTACTGTATATACCTTCCTCCCTCCCTCCCTCACCTGCAACTAACTAGTAAAATAGATGTCCTAAACAAATATGGTTATGATGAAGGATAGAATCTGGGGTTGCAATATGTACGTATGATAAGTTAATGGCACTGATTTATTCTGAATATATTTTATAATAGTTTATAATACAGCATATACATTTGTTACTGTGCTAAAATGTTATTAAAAAACTTTCTGCCATCTCAACATCCTTGAGTGTGCTAACTAAAATTATAACTTGTAAATTTATTCCTGCTATTTGCCAAAATTAAACTGGTACTCTGAATCATTAACCATCTGATTTCTTTGTTATATGGCTGCTCCATCAATTATTGTTTTCAGGTCATTTGTGTGTGTGTGCATGCGAGCGTGCGTGTGTGTATATAAAAGCTGTGCTATGAGTCCTTCAGGCTATAAACCCCAAGTTTTGGTGCTGTTTAAAACTGAAATCCGGTATTTTATTCTAATTATTCTATTGCTAACTTATATTCATGTCTGCATTAAATCATGGAGGCTCTGCTCACTGTCACTCATGCCCTCTGTCACTGTCACCCATGCCCTTGTGACTTCCTGTTGGACTACAGCAATGCGCTCTACATGGGGCTGCCCTTGAAGAGCATTCGGAAGATTTAGCTGGTACAGAATGCAGCTGCACGGATTGTAAATGGTGCCAGCTATTCGGCACATGTAACACCACTGCTTCAGGGGCTGCATTGGTTGCCAGTGTATTTCTGGGTGCAATCAAGGGGCTGGTTGTCACTTTTAAAGCCCTTCATGGTTTGGGACTGGGTTAACTGAGGGACTGTCTTCCCCCAGTTGTTTCTACCAGTCCAGTCTGATCTGGCAGGATGGGGATGCTCCGGGCCCCAAGGGCCAAGGAATGTCAGCTAGTGGGGACCAGGAGATATGCCTTTTCTGCCATAGTGCCTGCCCTCTGTAACATTCTTCTTCCTGAAATTAGGATGACCCAACTCTGCTGGCTTTCAGAAGGCCTTGAAGACCTGGCTATGTGCCTGGGCCTGGGTCCTGAGTATGTGAAAGGCCCAGTTTCCTGGCTATGTTGACACTGACAGATTATGATATCTCTTGGCTGCTATTTGTATTTAATTTCTTTTTTGTTCTGTGTTTTAACTGTTTTAATTGTTCGCTGCCCAGAGTCACTGATTTGAGATGGGTGGCTATACAAATTAAACAAACAAACAAATGTTTGCTATTTACCATGGCTATTTAAAATGGAGTATTATCTGCGAAATATGTGTGATACCAATATACTGCTCTACTGAAAGTTTTGGGATATTTGAGGTTTGTTTTCTACGCATACTGTGGGAAAACTAATTGAATGTAGAGGGTAATGAAATCTGTGCTTTTTCCCACCATCCAAAGGGTGTACATGAAGGTAAGCCACTTTAAACCCATGTTGTTAAGATGCAGAGTGTAGCCTTCTCAGTTATGGCACAATCTGATGGAATTCATTGGCAAGGGAGCTCCATTTGTTTTATATATATTGCTATTATTTTTATTTTGCTTCTTATGTTGTCTGTGTTTTAAAACTGATTTTAAATTACCTTATTTCTTTAATTCAATTCAAACATTTAAACATATAAATTAACATAATTCAAGTAGTTCCCCTTTTTTATTGCAGCAGAACAAGATATCAGCGTCTACTGTGGAGTGCAGGCAATTACTATGAAGATTAATTTTTGCACTGTCCTGTTTTCTGGTTACTCTGAAACTGATTTAGCACTAAATGGGAAACATGGGGACTCTCACTGCAGGGGATTTATAAACAACAACACATTTCCAGCAGTCGTAATTTTCATAATCAATCTCAGCACTTTGGAAGCCTGTGGAAATTCTTTAATGGTAAGGCAAGAATCTTTGGAAGCTCCATACAACTGTTAGGCATCTAAAATTGTGTTGAACAGTACATCATTCAAAATGTGGGCATGATACACAAATATGAATGTTTTAAATTTAAAAATCAATGCCAATAGAAGAGAATATATGTAGCTCAGGGTTGAACTGTGGAGTTCTTGTTATTCTCTGAGCTTGCTTGTTTGCTTGTAGGTGTTAAGGGGTTGTCATCATGTCTCCTGACTGCTAGTTGGTGTTCAAGGATGTGCTCTGCTAGTCTTCTGCCTGTCTGTACTACATAGTGGCTGTTACAGTCCTTACACTGTGTGCTGTAGATGACTCATGACTGCAACATGACTCTAGATAAGTCATCTACAACATACAGTGTAAGGACTGTAACAGCCACTATGTAAGACAGACAGGCAGAGGTCTAGTAGAGTGCATCCATGAACACCAACTAGCAGTCAGAAGACATGATGAAAACTTCTTAATCTTCTCAATCTCACGGCACAGGGACAGACTCAACCATAGTTTCACCTAGGAAACTGTGAGCATCCTAGTCTAAGCTAAATCCAAAAATACGAGGGAATTCCTGGAAGCTTGGCATTCAGACATCAGTAGACTCATAGAGATAAACCACATTTACACACCATTCAGAAGAGACAATAAAAAAGCTAAGAAGAACAGAACACATCCCCTCCAGTAGTCACCCCCCAGATAGGCAAGGATTAGCACCAGAGAAACAAGCAAGCAGAAAACAACGCCCTAATCAGGGAACAACCAGGAGGACCCCCACCCCCGACCACAACACTGGCAGGGCAGGTTACTGTATATAAACAGGGAGAAAACTCCACACTCACTAGCACTGATGATGTTACCTAGTCAGGTAATGAAATGTCTGCAAGCAAACAACCAAGCTCAGAGAGTTAAAAATCAATATTGTTCTGACTGGTGATAGACTGCTTCATTAATCTCAAAGAAATGTTTACTCCTGAAGGAGTGTTTTGTTTGTGTTCTTGTTTTAATATATTATGGAATGTGATCATGATTTGGCCAATGTCAACTTATGAAACAACAATAATAAAATGATACCAGACCCTTTTTCCTGAACTGAGATGAGACTTATTTATATTGCCCAGTTGGCATGATGCCAAAATATGTAGGTAACTGTTACTGGAGGGCAGAAATGGAAAATGTTACCTATTAATTTCTCAGCCATCTTCAAAGCTTATCTCTATTTATAAACATGCCATTTTAATATACGATTTAAATTTGATGTGTATATTAAATTTAGATCCCACACTTTTAGATTGCTGGTAAGGAAGAAACATTCTGGGCAACGAATATCCCAATTCCACAAATAAGGAGTACATAAGACCTAAGTCTCCCAAGAAGAATTCCTTCCTTCCTTCCTTCCTTCCTTCCTTCCTTCCTTCCTTCCTTCCTTCCTTCCTTCCTTCCTTCCTTCCTTCCTTCCTTCCTTCCTTCCTTGGCTTCTTCATTATGACATGTAAGATTGCTATCCCTGATTGGAAATAATGTAATGAAGTTTTACCTGCATGCAAAAATGATCTCTATATTTCTCCCTGCCCAATTATGATTTACTGTATTTCCCCAGCAGTGCCTAATAATGTAGTACTCTACATCATTTGAAAGTGTGAGAGGGCATTCTCTGCTTGCTTTTCACCAACATTGTTAGCTACTGTGTCTCCCCCCAGAAATGATATGCAGCGGCATGTAGACAAGTGCCTTTTGAGAAAAGAGGAGGTGAAAGTGAAAAGTAATAAATAGGGACAGTAAGAAACTAGAGGTGGACTAGATAAGTGTGTTATCTTTGTGAGAGCATCAAAGTGGTTTGATGGTGAAATAAAAAAGAAAAAGATAACAGGACCAGAAATCACAATGCCCATAGGAAATAAACACCTCAAGGCACTCCAAGGAAAAAAGTGGAGAAATTATAATCAGAAATGCGGCAGAACACTGGAGCCAAATCTGACCTGGGAGAGAAAGACTGGAAGGGGAGCCAATCTTTTCATTTCCCAAACCCCATGTTATGCAAAATCAGTGGGATTGTCTGCCAGGACCAAAGAGTGGAAGAGCTGGAACACAGCACTATGGAGCACAGAAATGGCTGATACAAGAAGCCAGTTGAGAAGAGATTCCTGCATTCACTCAGAGAATTCTGACAGATGCCATTGGAAGAAGGGTGAAAGCTAAGAAAGAATAGAATTGCACCAACAGGAGATGAATGATGCTGTCCTATGGAGAGCAACCAGCCCTAGACTTAGACACTTAGGAAAGGAGAGGAAAGGAGAGAAATAATAAATATCTGAGAGTTAAGCTTTTATTAATCACCAACCAACAAAAATAAATAAATAAATAAAATGTTAACACATGTTAATCAGGGAAAACAGGAGAGCTGAAAAACTTACTGTTTGGTTTGAGCTATTGACCAGTATAGAGAGAGATTCAAGATTAAAAGCAAAAGTCAAACTATAGAAAATTAAGATGAAAAAAAAATAGAAAAGGAATATCCAGGATGCTTTGTATATAATTAAAAGACTTTTTGGTAATTTTTTTTGAAATAACTTTATTAGATTTTTAAAATAAAGAGATAAAAACTAACAAGTAATAATTAAGATAGAAAGTAGAAAAGAGAAAAAGGTAAAGAATGAAAAAGAAAGCAATGTCAAAAGTGCAGAAAGAAAAAGAAATATAAAAGAAAAATAACTTTATTTTACAACAGATATATGTATAAATTTACATAAAAATAACAAATAAAATCTTACTCTAAGTTTACAAGATAACTTTCATTTTTCTATTGTCTACTATTATTTCTAATCGGCAAATCCATATATCATTATTTCATTTGATATATGGATTTGTTTCAAGCAAAAAGTCCAAAAGGGGTTTCCAATGAGCATTAAAAATTATCAATGTCTTTTCTCTAATGAAAGCTGTCAATTTCAACATCTCAGCCAGCTTCATCAATTTCACCATCCATTCTTCCACTGTAGGTAAAGTCAAATCTTTCCACTGTTGTGCATATAGACTTTTTTTTGTAGTAAAAGTCTTATGTTCAACTTGGTTGCCAGCATTTCTTATAAAGGGACTTACAATAGGAGGGCATATAGCAATTTCTCTCCCTTATTTCCTCCCCACATCCCCAAGGCAAGGCTACACATCACTCTGAACTGTTTCTCAAAATGAAAATAGTCTTTTGAAGACAAATAACTACTTCAGGGAAGATTTTTTACATGAAAATGCTGCAGGAAAAGAGTTGAACACATTACTTAGGTGTGATTCAGTGCCATTCACAGCTGTTGTTAAGAAATAAGTATACATAGCCTTTGCTTGGCATGCCTCTTTCTTGAAGCTGGTAAAATAAGAAAGGGTTTAACCATAGATAGAGAAGTCATAATATTAATCTTTTTCCCTAGCAAACTCCAGATTAATCCCAAACACACACAGCCTATCTGTTGTATTTTCAGAAATAGGTTAAACACCTATTGTAGTGGAGAATGACTATGATAGAATTGGGTGGTGGTGATAAAGCCTCCCTCTAGCATTCCTTCAACTGGCATGGGGTGGGGTGGGGTAGAGAAGGCAAATAATTCTTACAGAATAGGGAGGGTTTTGGTCCAAGCTAGGCTTACCTGAAATATTCTTAAATTTTGTGAGTTAGACCAATTGTATGAATTTGCAAATGGTATTGGCTTGCAACATGGCCACGTTTTCTCACTTTCTCTTCCTTTTCCCCTGAATACAAACATTGCCAGTTTGATTGCTTAGCTGTCCTGTCCAATTTTCAACTTGAAAGCCACTGGAAAAACATGAGAATGTAACACAATTCCAATGGGCACTTCTTGAGAGAAAAAAGGACAGCTGCCCCATTTGGGCTTTTGATAAAAGGAAGGAATCACCAGCTATCTTATTCAAATATCTGTAGATGTTGCTTGCCTTCTACCAAAAAGGCCAAATAAGTCCCAACATTTTCAAAGGGAATTCCATGAAAATATGTGTGATCAGCAGACTTTATGATTGGACCAAGATTCTGTAACAGGTCATAACATTCTGCCTATTTGCCAGAAGTGTAGTTACCTGTAGCTTTCATTTGTTTCCCCCATGATTGCAAAGAAAAGCAAGAGGGTTGGTTGGGTAAGTCACATGAAAAGTTAATTTAAGGATGTAATGCACCATGGAGTCAATCATTGAGATGAAGCCGTAAAGATGGTTTTAAGCACTAAAATCCCATTTGTATTATTTTATAGATTCTCCTCCACCATAAGATTTGCCTCTCTGTAATTTCAATTTTCTTGCTTTATCCTAATAGATAACCTCAGTTCCAGGTATCAATATATATGGCAATGCATCCACAGTCCAAATAGGTAATATTTCAGGATACATAGATACCCCAGATCCACCAACAATCATCAGCTATTTACCAGGACTTCTGTATAAATTTAGCTGTAGCTATCCTTTGGAATACCTAGTCAACAATACACAACTTGCTTCGTAAGTATCAGTATCAGATTGATGTTTAAAGAAATGACTGCTGTTTTATCAATCAAAGTTTATTATGACTGCTTTATATTTTATTATGAAACTGTTCAGGTTTTAAAGAAGTGGTCTGTAAGCATATTAAATTCCCAGCACAAGACAAATGCGTGGTTATTGACCTTTTCCCCTTGCATACATAAAATTGCTATCACACTTGAGAATATATAGGAGGGAAGGAAAGAAAGAGGTCATGGGAAAAAAGCAGTATAAAATGAATGTGATTCCCAGGGTTTGACTTACTGTTGGAATAGAACTAGGTCTATGTTTTAGTGAAAGATTTCACAATAAAATTTGCTTCCAAAATACTTGTTAATCACAAAACAGATATTGAGCTACTTTGGTGCACATACACTGAACAAAATAGTTGTTGAACTGTTTTACTTCACATATGATTATTTTTTACACAACTAAATGTTAATATATTTTGTTCAGAAGTAAATGCTACCTCTATAATTCACTGGATGACTTGACTTTATCTTTGTTTCCTAATTATTTGCTCTATGCATTGATTAGCTTATGCTCCTTGTTTTAACAACAAAAAGCAATGAATATGTGACATATTAAATAGTTTTGCTTTCTAATCTATTTGTAGGTCATCAGCTGCTATCTCTGTAAGAGAGAACAATGGTACCTTTATTAGCACTTTGAATTTGCTCCTTTACAATGTAAGTAGAAAGAAATTTTCTAAAAACATTCTGTTATACAATCCTCTGAATGCCCTGAGTACAAGTGAAACTTCTTATTTAATGTATTTATGAAGCCACTGGAAGAAGTTATTTTTCACCATGGAGTGATAAGCTGATCACACTCATTTGTACATCTTGACCCTGAGCTAAATACAAGATGCAGTTGAAGACTTGTCCAGGTTCCTGGAGGCTGTTAAGGTCTGGAATGGGAAGAATAGGCTTAGGATTGTTACACATTCATTTCTTTATAGTTCATTAATTATTTTCCTCTTTTTAACTCCCTGCTGAGACACACATGAAGGTTACCTCCCTTGTGATCAACTAATCCACCTTTATGAACTTTTTTATAATATTCCGTTGGAACATGTCTGTAACCTACTTCATTCTCTATCCAGCACTCTGGAAGAATAGAGTAGGTCTTGATCATCTCCTTTCAGAATTAAAGAGTGCTATCATATCATTCTTCTTTTTCCAAGGTAAAATTGGCTGAACCCTTTCAACCTTTTTTCATACAATCAGTTTCTAGCACTTAATCACTCCTGTTGCCCTTCCCTGAACCTTTTTAAAAGAAACTAACCTTTTAAAGGTATAGCTGCCTAGAATTTGACTCTGAACAAAGTAGAATAAAATGAAACTCACTAATTGCCATGATTTGGAAATGAAACTTACCTTGATAAAACCTAAAATTGCTTTTGTCTGTTTGATAGCCATGCGACACTGCTGACTTATATTCAGTTTATAACCAATGAATATCCCAAGGTCTTTCACACAAGTACTGTTACCAACCAAGGTGTTATCCTATACTGCAACATTTGAGTTTTATCTGTTAAGTGAGCAGTTTTGGACCTGTTTCTGTTAAATTTCATTCTGTTTAGAGCACTGTCTCAAAGTTATCAAGATCATTTTGAATTTTATTTCTGTCATCTTGGATATTAGCTGTGCCACTCAATTTTGAAAGACCTGCACATTTGATAAGCATTTTCTCCATATCTTTATCCAAGTCATTAATAAACATTTGGACCAGTATAGGGTCAGGATTGAACTTTCTGGCATTCAGCTTGATCCTGTTTGATATGAGCACTCTTGGATTGTGATTTTCAAGCCAAGTTTGTATCCATAATCATGGCATCCAGTCTGCACTTAATTAGTTTGCTAATCAGGATGTCATGGCACACTTTGTCAAATGCTTGCTGAAGTAAAAATATTTTATTCCTCCAACACTTCCACAATTTATTAGGGAAAGTTACTGGCAAGATAATTTAGACAGTTACCACATTGTTACAACATTAGTGATTACCACATAGTTTTCAAAATGTTTACAGATTTATCTCTTTATAATCTACTCCTCCATTCTCTACAATTTCTTTAAAATAACATAAAAATTCTGGTTTCTTTAGTGCCCTAAAATGCAAGAGGAGATTAAATTCATTCAAGGTATATAAAAATCCCATGAGCCTGTCTCTCAGGCTCAGTCTTCAAGCCAGCCCCTTTTTCCTGCTTTTCTCAAGTTCTTGGTACAGCACATACATTCTTGTTGAAGAAGATTCTACCAAAATAAAAGATGAATTGCTCTTCCTATCCTTTATTATTCCTTAGCATTTTGCATTCTTCCCTCAGCCCCTGATGTACTAGTTATTACCTTTTATTCTGAACATATATAAAGAAGCCCTTTATTCAGTTCTTAGCATCTGCTATCCTCAGCTCATTCTAAGCTCTAGCTTGCCTAACACATTCTTTACAGTCTGAGCTATCTGTATACACTTTTCTTGGTGACCTGGCTTTCTTTCCATCTTCAGTGGAAACTTTTTTGGTTTCAGTTCCAGACTAGATTCCACTGAAATCAGAGGGTTAAGTAATTGCTTATGAGTAAATATTAGAAGCTTTGTAGTGGGGTTCCAATTGTAGTTTGTGTTTCTATTTTTTCCCCCCATTACTCTTAATTATTGCTAAAATAATTTCTGGATAGAATTTTAAACAAAAAAAAGGTGGCATAATACACACAGGAAATAGCAATGATACCAAAATGATGATACCTGCATAATGAAATTGTTGTGCGTGTTCTGTAATTTCCCTACTCTCCTCCCCCCACTGCTTGCCCAAAGATAGATAGATATCACTCTTTTTTCAAAAGGAAACATTGTGTTATAAATTCTTGAAGCCAGCCTTTTGTCAGTAAATAAACAAGGTGACTACTGTTGTGGCTATTGACTTAATTATCATCATAACATGGAATCATAGTACAGTGGAACCTCGGGTTACGAACGCTTCTGTTCACGAACTTTTCGAGTGACGACCAGCTCTGGCCGCAAAATTTTGCTTCGGTTCGCAAACTCTGCCTCGGGTTACGAACAGGATCCGTGGCCATTTTCCCTTCCATGACCCAGTCCGCGGCCATTTTCCCGCCCATGACACGTGGTCTGAGGCCATTTTCTGCCCCTGACACGTGGTCCGTGGCCATTTTTCTGCCCCTGACACGTGGTCCGCAGCCATTTTCCACCCCTGACACGTGGTCGTAGGGAGGGGGACTCTCCCTCCAAGCAATAGCCGCCTCCCTGTCCTCCATGCCAGAACGGATTAACGGTAATTACATTGAACCTTATGGGAAAATTTGCTTTGAGTCGCGACCAATTTGGGTCGCGACCAGAGTCACAGAATGAATTAAGTTCGTAAACCGAGGTTCCACTGTGTTTTATGTTTGGTTCAAATTTTAATTTTTGAAAAACAAGATCACAAAACAGTTACATGGATAGAATGAAGCATACTGAACACACAGGTAAAGAATATAGTCCTGATGATGGTGATGAAGATGATGATGAATAGTAATTATAATCCCAGTTTTGTTTGGAGTTTACAATGGAAGCATTCTGATTAATCAGCACTAAGATAGGCCCATCTGGCACCAGGAAGCAGTAGTTCAACTGCTTCAATTATTTAGTATGGGTGTAGTTTCCACAAGTAGAACTAAGCTGCTTCACATATCATATTTCCATTGTACAAGAAAGCACTTATACTGATCATGCCTGGACTAATGGTCTGATAAAATATATATATATATATAGCCAACAAGTACTGATATAGCAAATATAATTACAATTCTTAAACTGGGAGAAGCAACCTGTGGCACTACAGAACTGTGACTCCCAAATACTTCAGTATCATCAGGTATTTCAAAAAAGATCTACCCCTGTTATAAATCAATGCTAATGCTATCTCTTAGTTTTGTTTTTTTTTGGAGCACTAATATTTTGCATTGTTCTTGGTGGCAGCTGAAACTTTCTACTTACTGGCATGATAATTAAATTTGAATATATGTAATTGTAAAATTTTGTATTGAATAAATAGGGACATTGCACGGGAAATGTGAAGAGTTTAACTGATTTTTATTTATAAGGCCAGCGCTAATCTTCCAAATGTTATTTTTGTGTTGATTAGAATTTTTCTTTATCCATTCAAATATATAATTTAAAAATCAGCTTTCCATCTCTCAATTGGCATTTTAGTAAATTACAATTCCATTTTCAAGATTATTATTCATCTCATCATGGACCTGGAATATAATTCATATAGTTGATTTAAAAGACTGTGCTTTAGACTGTGTAATGAATGAGCTATAAATATCATAGCAGAATAATAGTAATTGTAGTTAAACAAATGTCTTGTTTTGCTGTTTGATGACATACAGTTCTACAGATCAGATTAATATATGTTAGATTAAAACGATTACTTCCACTTTTAAAATAATATGTGTATACAATCAGAGAGAAGGGAGAAAGTTTATTAAAGTTTTATACATTGACCTTGTAAATAAAATCATATGGCTAAGATAGATGTATCTTTCTAAGGGCAGCCGTAGCAGGTTGCTCCTCCCCAGTGATGTGTCGCCAGTTTGCTGCTTGTGATGCAGCATTCTGGAAGTTGCATTGGTGAATGGCTTCCCAATCCCAAGAGGTGTGCAAATCATCTGTCGTGGGTTCTTTCCCCTCCTTGTAGATCAGATAGGCCGTTCCAACTATAATCAGTTTTATTTCCTCTTAAAAAACAAGTCTTTAGCAAAAATGTTACAGAGCGTGTATATTGTCATTGGTGAGTAGCATATCTCTTTTTTTCCAGCTGACTCACTCCCCAAAAATCGCAGAACCATTTTTTCTTATGTAACTCAAGAATTGACACACCCACTCACCTCCATGTATGAAAAGAACAACAACAGCGCTGTTAAGCAATGTACACAACATTAAAAATATAATGGCTATCTTTATTCTGAATGGCACACTTCTGTTTACAGTTTAGGCATGATATCAAAGAATTGGGATATGTTTTGTTGAGACAGGTGGAGAGGGTGGAATCAATGCATATTACTATTCTGAATTTGTATAATTTCTTTTGGAAACTTTATAGCCTAGCTTCATTTATTTATACATTGGATTCCATCCTCTCATAGCCTAGCATGAGAAAAACACAAACAGGGGTACATTCTTTTTGCTTTGAATAGAATGGATTAAAAGCTTCAAAATAGATAAACGTTTATTAACCTCTGTCAAAGAAGGGTATCAGATTTGACAGAAATGAGTGTATGCACTTTAAAATTAGATATTGTTAATAAAGTGCTTGTAACATTACTCTTTGAGAACAAAAGAAGTTGAAGGTAGTCCATATTTTGGATTGAGTTGTGGCAAATTTTAAATACATAGTTGAGAGGATTTTAAATAAAGTGAAGGGATGTTGATAAAGAATTAGTCTGCCAGTTCAGACCAATGGAGCTGGTGGTTGAAGGACTGCAGCAGAAGTTTAAAGGAGAAATGTGCTAGCCCACATAAGTCCATTATAGAGTCATTTAGTGCAAGAGAGTTGGGTGACAAGAAATGTATTGTTAAGGAAATAGTAAAACAAAGATCTCTCTTCACCTGTCACATCTCTTCACTCCCCAAGGTGTAGTGAATGGAGGAGGGAGGGCTACCAATGGCTGTCTTATTGCAAGGATCAGTGCAGATGCATTGTTCACAGAATCCAATATTCATTGTCTACTCATTTCCTTTCTGCAACAAGGTGTTTTATGGAAATCACAAAGGTCATTCCATTTTGAGCACATTCCCTTGTCATCTTTGTCACATTCCTAATAATAGATTGTGATATGATCTTCAGAGAGACACAAACTGGAACAGAGTAGATTCAGACCCATCTGTCCTGTGGTGTGTGTCTATTCATTATCCCACATTGACTCACGATCAGAGGTACATCAACTGTAATGTAACTCCCTAAGCAATTAATCTACCTGAAGCATTCTGAAAAAGAATGCGTAGAACATTTGGTTCTACTGTCAACTTTTCCATACTAAAATGAGAAATCTGTAGGGAAAGTAAAGATTATTATAGTGCATCGTACAGTGCACTGCACTGCAAAATTGTGGCTACAGTTTCTTGTAGGTCTTCCCTTTTCCACATTGGGAGGTTAGGGGTGAAAATCCAGATTTGGGAGGACAGCATCTCTTCCTCTTCATATCTGGACTAAAATAAATGCTGATAGTATGTTAAAACTAGCTGAAATATAATAAAGCTGATACTTGACATTGAATTTGTGGATTATATTTGCAAAATAAAATAGACATTCTGCTCAAGTAGAGGGTTGCAGCATTGGATTAATTCCTTTTGTGGTGTTGGTGCTCCTAGTGAATTCATACATATGTATAAATCTACCATTGGCTTTATTAGGATTACTTGGTGAACAAGAGATGCTTTTGAGAAAGGGTTTTGTTAGGGTCAAGATCTCACTCTGTAAGGAGCATAATTAATTAAACATGAATATGAAAGATACTCATTTCCATACATTAAATTTTAATATACTCTAGTGCTATGCTGTGTTTGCTTAATGAATTGAGTACAATTTCCCACCATTGCTTCTGAGTGACTTAAGTACTCCTAAGGAAGGGTGCATTCTGAGATTAATAAATGCAACACTATTGGTTTACTCACTTCATTATTCCTATGTTTTTGACAACATTTTAAATTAATAAATGCAAATACTATTATAAATGTAACTTGACATTTTCAGACATGACACGTTAATCAAAAAAATGTAAAAGAGACATAGGAGATAAAACAGAGTTGGAAGAAGAACTCATTACAAGAGAGAATAGTAAGTTAAAGTAATGTCCCCTGGAGCTAAAAAGAACTGGCAGCCAGCAACTTGAATTCATGTCAGAACTCAGAAGAACAAGCTGCTTTGGGAAGGCACATGCCTTAAAAGAAAACTTCATCTATATATTTTATATCAAATGCCTTAAAAGGCATGTCTTAGTAAAATTATCAGTAATTCAAGCCAAGTGATATTTTGAGTATTTCTATATGATGTTTCTACAGGCTACCACAGTTCCTCAAATGCCTATATTTCTTTTTATCAGCACGGCATTCATATATAACTGTGTAATGTCCCAGCTGTAAACTAAAGCTACCAGGTTTTGATGCCTCATTATGATAGCAGGGATTTCATCCAAACTCCAGATTGTTAACAGATGTTTTCACATTTAATTGGGATTTTGAAAGTTTCTGTCTGAGTCTGTTAGCTAAGTATTATCTATAGGTATTTTTACTTTTTATGAATTTTATTGTATTAAAGTAATTAAACCAAAATGTACACTCATGCAATAGAGTTCATAAAATAATATAACTTTAAACTTAATTGTTACAATAATACTTAATAAGGAAGAAAAGAAAAAAAGGGGGGGGTCATCTAGCAAATTATGCTATAACCATTTTTTTTTTTAACCATATTCCTCTTTTACCCCTTTGTTGGGCAAAAAACCCTACTAATTCAATTGTTGACAAGTAACAGATAACAACAATCCATTGTGGCAAGCCAGGCAGATATCTCTTATTCCAGTATTGTAACCCTAAAAAGTCCACTGTTCCTGACATTTTGATAGAGCCCTAATATTGGGCATATTGCCAAGAAGAATATATGTCTCTGTAACAAGCAGTGAGTGGTTCAAAGATATATTAACAATCTTACTGATTTCACCCAAAATGTGATATTTTGGATGAAATCAGTAATCAATTTCTATTGATTACTGATTGACAAGTAATCAATTTCTATTAAAAATTCTCTAAGGCAATTACATAATCAAACTTCATTTTAAGATAATAGGAAACTTATTTCACATTCTTTAAAGCATTTACCGAAGTCCATTGTTTTACTAAGACATAACTTTTCAGAGGTTTGTAAATAGTAAGGAACAGATGACTAAATTAGGAGTTACAGTTTTTTCCTCCAAAATCTCTAACTGCTATGGAACTTCAGAAGCAACAAAAAGCACCTGGATCAAATATACATAACAGCAAATATTTAAGTTGAACAACTAAGAGGTAATCTGAGCTATATCAAATTAATTCTTTAATTCTGCAAAAGTTTTAAAAATCGTTAATTCAGAACTGAGTTGCTTCTAAGTAATGAAATTGTGACAGACTCAGTTTACTCCCAAAGACAGATGTTATTTTTATCAGTGATGTTGCCATAATATAAGCTTTTCATGGGAAATGCATTAAAATTATATCTGTGTCCCAGTATTTTCCATATACAGTATGTCTTGATGCATTCAGTGATCCCACCAAAACAGGGTATCCAGTATAGGGTACAGTATAGGGATTTCAGTGGAGTCAGATAATAATTCTTAAGCTGAGCCAAAATAATTCTGAAATTCATTATTCCAGCTAGTAACTAAAGCTAGTATATAAAGGGTTAAATCCAACTTTTACCAAAGAATTGTAATGTATGTAATAAAAGTCTTGCAAGATATTCTTGTCAAAGAAATTAATTCAGAGTCCTATACATTTGTTTAAAATACTGTGATGGAATAAATATGAGAAGACCTCTCAAAATGTAAATCAACCTTGGACTTAAGCATTTGTACCTTACTTCAAATATTCAAAGGAATCCTAGAGAGATCATCTAACTAGGTCATCTTTCATTTGAATCAAAATGGGATAACTTCAAATTTACCAGTTGAGAAGGATTCCTAGAAATTGTTACACCAAAATAAAGTACATAAAGATGATTTGCAACATTTTGGGTAGACCAGAACCATGTATTTGGGAAAATATGTGAAATTTCAGTCTTATACACACTTATCTGGTAATGTCCTATTGAATTCAGTAGGCCTTTGTTTTGAGTAATCTTGTATAAGGCCACAGTGTAAGTGTAATTTATTTACTTACAGTGGGGCAAAAAAGTATTTAGTCAGCCACCAATTGTGCAGGTTCTCCCACTTAAAAAGATGAGAGAGGCCTGTAATTTTCATCATAGGTATACTTCAACTATGAGAAACAAAATGGGGAAAAAAATCCAGAAAATCACATTGTCTGATTTTTAAAGAATTTATTGGCAAATCATGGTGGAAAATAAGTATTTGGTCACCTACAAACAAGCAAGATGTCTGGCTCTCACAGACCTGTAACTACTACTTTAAGAGGCTCCTCTGTCTTCCACTCGTTACCTGAAGTAATGGCACCTGTTTGACCTTGTTATCAGTATAAAAGACACCTGTCCACAACCTCAAACAGTCACACCCCAAACTCCAGTATGGCCAAGACCAAAGAGCTGTCAAAGGACACCAGAAACAAAATTGTAGACCTGCACCAGGCTGGGAAGGCTGAATCTGCAATAGGCAAGCAGCTTGGTGTGAAGAAATCAACTGTGGGAGCAATAATTAGAAAATGGAAGACATACAAGACCACTGATAATCTCCCTTGATCTGGGGCTCCACGCAAGATCTCACCCCGTGGGGTCAAAATGATCACAAGAACGGTGAGCAAAAATCCCAGAACCACACGGGGGGACCTAGTGAATGACCTGCAGAGAGCTGGGACCAAAGTAACAAAGGCTACCATCAGTAACACACTACGCCGCCAGGGACTCAAATCCTGCAGTGCCAGACGTGTCCCCCTGCTTAAGCCAGTACATGTCCAGGCCCGTCTGAAGTTTGCTAGAGAGCATTTGGATGATCCAGAAGAGGATTGGGAGAATGTCATATGGTCAGATGAAACCAAAGTAGAATGTTTTGGTCTAAACTCAACTCGTGTTTGGAGGAGAGAGAATGCTGAGTTGCATCCAAAGAGCACCATACCTACTGTGAAGCATGGGGGTGGAAACATCATGCTTTGGGGCTGTTTTTCTGCAAAGGGACCAGGACGACTGATCCCTGTAAAGGAAAGAATGAATGGGGCCATGTATCGTGAGATTTGGAGTGAACACCTCCTTCCATCAGCAAGGGCATTGAAGATGAAACGTGGCTGGGTCTTTCAGCATGACAATGACCCCAAACACACCGCCCGGGCAACGAAGGAGTGGCTTCGTAAGAAGCATTTCAAGGTCCTGGAGTGGCCTAGCCGGTCTCCAGATCTCAACCCCATGGAAAACCTTTGGAGGGAGTTGAAAGTCCATGTTGCCCAGCGACAGCCCCAAAACATCACTGCTCTAGAGGAGATCTGCATGGAGGAATGGGCCAAAATACCAGCAACAGTGTGTGAAAACCTTGTGAAGACTTACAGAAAACGTTTGACCTCTGTCATTGCCAACAAAGGATATATAACAAAGTATTGAGATGAACTTTTGATTTTGACCAAATACTTATTTTCCACCATGATTTGCAAATAAATTCTTTAAAAATCAGACAATGTGATTTTCTGGATTTTTTCCCCCATTTTGTCTCTCATAGTTGAGGTATACCTATGATGAAAATTACAGGCCTCTCTCATCTTTTTAAGTGGGAGAACTTGCACAATTGGTGGCTGACTAAATACTTTTTTGCCCCACTGTATTCACTTGTTTTAAAAAATAAGATACTACCTAATCTTATTTTAAGGCTTAAAACATCTAGAATTCAATTTAGCTTTTAGTATCACATTTCAAATTATCAAAACCAAGTATTAAATATGTACTTAATAAGATTTATAATATAAATTTGTTTGCTTTGTCTTGAATCCCAATGAGTTTCAATACAATAGTTTCAACAGAAATTGGTTTGCATATTGGCAAAAAGCATGGATTATAGATGTAAAATTGTTCCAACTATCTCAATATCTTTTTGATATTAAGGAGGTCTGTAGGCAATTTTTTTTTTTTTTTAAACACTGCTAAACTGAAGAGACAGACTATTTGCATGTTAATGCATTTTACAGCTTGGTTTATAAATTCTATGTGACACTTTTTAACCATTCACATATTGTGGTTAATATTTGATTTAGTTCCTTTAGAAACTGTTTGGTGCCACTTGCACTTGCCACAAAGTTTTCTAGAAGATATTATCTCTATATATCCTGACATCCTTTCTTCCTATAATCTACAACATTATAAAGTGCAGTTCAGTGTAAGTGCATTTGGTCATATTGAATTATGTCAGAACGCTGTTCTAGTTTTATGTGGTGCCCAATACACAATATAAATCAGTGAAAGGCAAAGCTATTTGTTTGCACAAGTTCCATTCATTTTAAAATGATTGCAACAAATGAGAAAATCATCATGGATTTGTGTTTTACATCAAGGCCAGATTAAATGTTCATTGCAGACATGGACCTAAGAATTTGGACCTCAGCATTTCTTCTGAAAAGTGCCCAGAGAACCCCTATTTAAAGAAAGAAGTAGAAAGTCAGTCTAGTCTTCCCTTAATATTTTTCTCAACATTCCCTTTATAGCTACTTGGTTAATGAATATGTTTGCTTTTTTAAGTAGATAAAAAGGTATTGGGGGAGCAATTTTGAGGAAAATTGTATAGATGAATTATAAATTCCATTTTGTTCAACACTGTTTCCCCTCAGTTTCAGAAAAGAGAAACTCCTAGGGTTTCCACTGACATTTAAAAGTAGCGTGCCTTAAAAGTCACTACAAATTACCTTAATTGTTTCTTTTCTGTGCATTACCTTTTATTAGGGCTGCTATGCCCCAAGCAGATCCCATTTTGAGTTCTTGCAGCTTCACTATGACTTCCCTGTGTTATGAGATCACATTGCCACAATATTTGCAATTACTATCTTCTTGTAGGACTCTACCTACAGCCAACAGCTGATTATACCTAATACAGGACTGCCTTTGAAAACAAAGGTTTTTGCAGCTGTGAGAGCAACAGACCTGGATGGAAGGTACTGTCAATTATACAGATGTGTTTGCTTTGCATTTATGCTTCTTAACACATCTCCGCAGGGGCTCCTTGAGCTATAATAAGTTGTGAACTTATGAAGTTGTTTCACGCTGGTTGAGTTCACACATTGTGCTGACCAGCCAAGCTGATTATTGCCTAACTTGGTTTCTGAGATCACACAGCATTGCTGCTAACTAACCAAGTAGGTTTTATATACTTTTATTTTTTCTTTTGTTTACCACATTGTACTTTGCTTTTATGACTGGTCTTGGACTATAGATAAATAAACATCTAAATGAGCTAGGTTCATCCAACATACTAAGCTACAAAAACCCAAGCAAACAAAAAAACAATCCCCTCAACCCCTCCCCCACCAAACAAGCAAACAAACAAATCTAACCAAGGTTAAGATTTTTCCAGATTAGCATGTTGTGCAAATGCATTTGGTAGTTCTTCAGTTGAAGGCCATTTGAATAAAAGCAGATCACTGCTTTAGCTCACCCAGTATCAATAACTCTAACTAGTCATAGCACACCAGGATCTCAGGCAAAATATGTTTTCCATTATATGCTTTCGGATCCTGTAAGTAGAAATTGACAGAATCTTTAACTGCTGCAAATGTATAAAGAACTTAAGAACATCGTTTAGGGATTATATGACATTCAGATATAGGCTTTTATGTGTGCTTGTCAAAAATCTGTACTGAATCACACTTTAGTTGATTCATACTTCACATTGTGGATATTGACTATAGGCTGAGCTTACATATTAACCTAAGCTATAAACTATGGTTTGCCAGTTACAGTGGCTAGTTAAACAACCTACATCATACCAAATCCAAACAACCCACATTATGGCTAAGTAGGATATGCAAACCCAGGCAATCTGCAGGCAAATTCAGTTACCTCAATTGACTATATTTTTAGGGGATAAAAATACATGTTGGGTGCATATGTGTACAGTATATGCATAATAACATCAGGTAGAAGTCAGGGAAGATTACCTTAATTGGTTTCCTCATGCTTGTTGAAATGAAGCTTTACTAAATAGTTTATAAATGATAGAGAATAAGAGGTAGAACTGTGTGGTGCATGTATCTGTTAATGTCTCAACAGATAACACTCCCTTATCTGTAGCAGCAGACATAGGAGTTTCTAGCAGAATACTGCTACTTGATGCCTGCCATTTCTAGGGTGATATTTTTTTATCTTGGTCAGATGGCAACAAAATTAAGTGGGAGCATTCACTTAAAAGACTTAACATGATTACTCGTTTTGGGGGTTTGCACAACTCATTGAACCATAAACCTAACCAATTGGTCTGGTTCATGGAACATCATAAGCCACCAAAAGTAAAACAAAAAAACAAACCTCCTCAAGTTCAGCAAGTTGGGTGAATCTATTTGTTAGGTTTTACCTGAAATGGTTAAACATGTTGCCCAAAGAGTTACTAAAAACACAATATGTGTATGAAAGAATGAAATGAGAAATACTCTTTAACAGCTAATTCTGTTTCCTTCTGCAGATGGAATGTTTTGATGGATTACTGCTATACTACTCCATCTGGAAATCCAAATGACAATCTGCGATATGATCTCTTTTTTAGGTAGACATTTTTAAACAGCATATTTATATTTTACATGGTTGTGATGGATTAGACAAAATAGATGGATTGTTTTAAAAATGAACTCAAAAGTTCTAATTGCTTAAGAAAAGTTTTAGTTTAATAATTATTTACAGTGATAAAATTACAGCTAATATAATAAGTAATGCATATAGAAGAATCGAGTCTTTGGTATTGGTGCAGAAATATATATGTAAATAATGGCCATTGTCATTGGCTATCTGCTAAGTCTAGCCTATTTTACATGCCTCCTTCAATAAATATATACTAAGCAAATATTCTGAATTAATGGCTTCCAATTTGCATTGCATTCGAAGGACAAATTTATGGAGGATAACGTTATCAGTAGATACTACTCACATTGAGTGTATATTTCTTCCAGTACTGGAGGCAGTGTATATTTCAAGAGCATTCACTGTAGAGCATAAGCGAGAATGCACTCATGTCTGTTTACAGTCTCCTCACAGCTATTAGGTCAGTGTTTGTGCAAATAGAATACTAGACTATATAGGCTTTTGGTCTGATTTAAGATGGTCTTACTATAAGCTTTAATGCTATCTATGCAGATATTAAATGCCTAGTATCAAGTGCTACCATCATCTCTGTTTGTCCATGATCAAACCTCTTTGAATAATGCCTGCAGACCACCACACAGTAAAAGGAATTAACATTGAAAAATGTTAACATGAACATGAACATGTCATGAAGAAAGATATGAAGGAAGACTTTCTTCAGTAACTTTCTTGGAACTTCATTTGTTTCATTTTGGATTACTGCATTTTAAAATTGCATGCATGACTCATATTGATACAATCTGCATGCATGATTTACCACTATTCTTTCCAACAGTTCTGCATAGATTAATGTGATTAAAATTATTCTGCACGTTACTGAATGTACATGTTCACTCAAACACACACATACCTGTTGGCATAAAAATGGTCATGCAGATAAGATTTATTTTATAAATAAAAATAAATAGTGCTATTTTTGTTTCAGATATTAAATGGACAGTTGAATAGGTATTCTGTGATAAGCATTTCCTGAACACAGTTTCCTTACAAATCCAACACTATCTACTGATCTGATTTGTCAGTAAATCCGATCATGATGTTGGCATCTGTTACTACTGCTGAAACAGTTGTTCTTATGTTCAATAAGAATTTGACTGTATCATGGAAGTATTTATGGATAACGGAATAATTAGGGTTAACAAAAACTACCAAAAAGCTATGAGAAATTGAGCAAGACTCTTCTATGAATGGCTGGATCTACCTTTATTGATTTCTGAAAACATTTTTTTCCAAACACTTTTTTAAACAATCATCATGAAGATGTAAAGAAATCTCATGAAGGGTTCTTGTAACATGTTGAAAATTCACATGTGATTTTGATACAATTTTCCTGATGAAAAGAAATGTAGGTATTTTGAAACAATTTTTTTTTTTTGATATATGTAGTTTTGAATGCACATTTTAAGTGAAAATTTTGACTGCAAGATGCAAGGAAATGAGAAAAATGATGTGTATTCTTATTTACTGTACGTTAGTCCAAAAACTATGAATTATGTCAATTTATATTTAAATATAAAGCAAATTAATTTTGTTCATATTCTTAATTTACTTGGCCTAAGGATGAGTTGTAGTGCAAGAGAACTTGTCTCATATGGCACAAGCAATTTATATCTGCAGTTAGATATTAAATTTTTGAAATAGTGAACAAGTCAATAAAAATAGAGTATGTTCTAAAACAAGTTATTCATTTATTTACATGTACAGTATAATATTTATTCTGTCATGGAAATCAAAGTGGCTTATGTGAAAGCCCCAGGTAATCTTTAACTCAGGCTTTTCTGAGAGCCAGATGTGCTTAGTTTTAGTTAACTGGCTATATCTTGTATTCTCAGATGATATATGGAAAGGAATGCCAACAATTTCTAAAATGTAGTATTGCTTATGAAATACTATTCTCTTTTTAAGGTGTTTCTCAACCAGAAAAAGTCAGTTATTTCATTTTTTCCCCATTTCAGTTGTGACAAAGATCCTCAGACAACTATAATTGAAAATGGCAAGAGTCAGATGGGCCGATTTTCTTTTGAGGTGTTCCGCTTTGTGAAACATAAGAATCAGAAAATGTCTGCTGTTTTTCTACATTGTGTGACAAAGTTGTGCAGAGCTGATGACTGCTCCTATCTTGCTCCAGTAGGTTTTGGAGTGTTTGTGTAATGCTGCAACTTGAAGGTTTAAAAATACTGTATGATACAGGATTTTTTAAAAAAGTAGTTGACTAGTGTATAATGAAATTCATACCCTCTATGATGGATGAGTTTTCAATGTGGTGGTTACACTAAGATAAAATAATCAAATTGACTTCTGTTAGCTTTGGTAAACCTTGTTCCTTGCTGATTCCCTCCACTACCAGATTCTTTATTTGTTTAACAGAAAGGTATGTCTTAAGAGATTATTAATTATAAACTGTCAAAGAGTGATGTGAAAATAAATATGTAATGATTCCCTAAAGATTAAGATTAATCTTCCAATAAGCTTACAGTGAGAAAAACTGAATCTAGAATAAAATCAACTTAATGTGGCGAGAGGCTTTATACAAATTTCTGAAGTGCTGAAAAGCTATATATAATGAGTTATATTCAGAGATCACTGAGCAATGTTCTGCTCAGAAAACAAGGAATGTTTGAGACCCCCAAAGTAGGATGGGGAAATGGTTTTATTATTCCTCTTTCCACTTGTGCTCTGTTGGGTACTGGTGGGTTATTTTGATATTTCTTAAGAAATAATAGGAAATATATATTCCTTTAGGGAGTTATGTAATATCCCTCCTGGTGTTACTGCCTCCACTAAATTTTTCCCCAAACTGAAACTATTCTGCTTATATTAAACTGTTATGTTTATATGTGGGTAGAATAGCATGCCTCCATAGTGAATCAAATAACAAATCTGCTGTTGATAAAATAGTGTTTCAGCTTGGATTCAGTCCTTTATTTTTTGAAATATTTTTACCAGATAATCATAAAAATATACGCAAGCTTGACATTTTGTGTATTTGTTAAGTCAAATTTGCTTAGGTTACAATTAAAATTAATTTTTGTGGGATTTTTCTTTCATCCAAACTAGTACTAGGCTCCTAGTATCATTAGTTCTTTTGGCTATTCTTTTGCAACTAGCTGTGGGTTTATTTAGCTAAAGTTGTTGTTACTTAAAACGATCATATGACTGTCTAGAGCTATACCAGGACAAATAGCAAGAGTTTCACTCTGACACAGATTTCTATCCAAATCTTCCAATTCTTATGCTTAATAGCTGGAGACTGTTGAAACCCCAGCTGCTCTCCATTTTATACAGTATTCTTTCCTCAGTAATCCAGGTAATTAACATACCATTATAGTAGGGTATGTTACATTTTTATTATATAGAGTCCATGTTATGCAAGCATTTTATCTCACTCTTTTGATTTTATTTTTGTGTTGTATATTTTCAAATGTTGCTGATCATTGACTGAATAAACATTATTACATTTCCTAAGTAACCCAACTGAGAAAAAGTACTCTAATATTCTTTGAGTGACAGGTTCCATAACTAGGGAATATTTCCCTAATCTTTAATTTGAAGTTTTTATTGTGTTTTCCATGCTCTGCTGAAGTGCTGACTAACCTTTCAGAACAGATTTTCTGAACAGGTAGAAGAAGGTAAGTTATGAAAGGGTAAATGTGTTCTGCAGGATTCAGTAACATCCCAGCAAAGCATGGAACATACAGAGGAGAGAGCTGTCAAATAGTAGAAATCATTTCCTACTTATGATTTATGGGAGTCTGTGCTGGATGGAAACTTCAGTTTGTGAAAGAAGCATTCAGTAGCCTGAATTTCACCTGTTGTTCCCCATCCAAATGTGGAATAATTTGAATAACCTCCTGGATGAAATTCCACGGTAAGGGAAGAGAATGAAATATATAACCATTTTACAATAAAATAAGTTCTGAATATGTTAGGAAACAACCAAGCATGAACTATATTCAGTAAGTTTTCAAAAGTTTCATTGCAAGGAAAATTCTTTTAAGCAGGAGGATTTGTTTTTTTGCTTTCTTTCTTTCTTTCTTTCTTTCTTTCTTTCTTTCTTTCTTTCTTTCTTTCTTTCTTTCTTTCTTTCTTTCTTTCTTTCTTTCTTAAAAGATCCACTTTTTATATAATCTTAAAATGGAACACCAAAGGAAAGTATTATTTCTCCCTGCTCTGAATCATGATTATTTTGATTGAAACTTCTAGATCTGCAGTAATAGAAAAAGAAGAGATGTGGCAAAGCAAACCACTTGGAGCCCTCAGAGCATTTCTGGAAGTGCAGTAATATCTGCTGGCCCCATAATTACTAGAACTGGTAAGGACAATCATTCTGTATGATTTCAAAAATATAAAGAGGATAATTTCCTGTTCAATAATAGTTTTTTGTTCAAGGATAGGCTCTATTTGAGTGTTCAATTCTCATGTGATTATTTAAGTCTATGAAGGCAGTTTTGACTGACATGCACCTCATCAAGAAGATTTCATGTATTTCTCATGAACATCAACTGTCAAATAAGGTTACATTATGTAACCTTATTTGACAGTTGCCATAATCAGAAGAGAGTTTTGCAAGTCCCAAGCATGACTGAGTAGAAGCTTCTAAAACCACTACAAGTACTAGAGGAACAAGAGATATAAAGCAACATGGCTGCTTTTCTTTTAGAAGCAAGGGAATTGTTTTGCTTTGAGAAATAGTTTTAAAGGGATTCTTTGTTCAAACTTTCACTGCCATAGTGATTTCCACTGTCATGGTGGACAGCAAGAATATAACTATAGGCTTCACTCTGTTAATTTCTGGTGGGCCCAGTTCCACTGTTCTTCATGTGTTAAATTAGCACTTTTGAAAAAGGTGCCTGCAATACATATATAGATTTCATCATTTCAGAACACAGATTATACAGAGATCAGAATCATGCACAGAATCTACATAAATATAGCTGGATCTCCGTTTCAGTGATTCATCATCCACCATAATGTGGATAGTACTGAACTGGGAATATTGGGAATGCAAAGACTGGAGATTCAGTCAATATGAGCCTGCTTGCATTCTCACATGGGATTAGGGCTTCAGAAATACCAAAACAAGGCACCTGGGCACTTGGTTCAGTGCTACTTTTAGCATGTCATATTTTTTTTACCACATACAAATAACTTGTGGGTTAAGTCTACATTTTGACATTTACCATTTATTATAAAAGTTTGACTGTGATGTGGATCTTGTGCATATGGCAATCCATTTTTCACTTTCTTATCTGTTCTTCATCTATTAAGATTTAAGCTGTCAAATTCCATAATTGTCACATTACATTTAAGTTCCCCATGTCACATTATCAAGGTGTCACAGATAATGTTTCTCATATGCACACATATGCCCTCGGTACCAAAAAGACACCTACATTTTAGAAATCAGTAACCACATAGTTTCTTAGAGAGCAATCAACAGGGTGTGCTTGTTCTATGGGAGGAGACAAAAAAATGGCAATCGCTCTGGAAAGGGTTGAATGCCTACATTTTCTGTGTTAATAACTGCAAAAGAGGAAGGGAAGTCAAGATAAAATAGAGATTGAGAGGGAAAACAAGAGCAATAAAACTGGGAAAAGTGATACTGCAGGCCCTAGTTATTATTTTTTAAATAACAAGCAAGTTATGATTATACATTAATATCAGTAATCAGGGGAAATGTCAAATAGCTGTTACGGCATATCTGCACTTACCATTTAAGACAGTGTTGTCCAAACTTGGCCACTTTAAGATGAGTGGACTTCCACTCCCAGAATTCCCCAGCATGGCTTCCAGCATTCCCAATTCTGGGAATTCTGGGAGTGGAAGTCCACTCATCTTAAAGTGGCCAAGTTTGGACAACACTGATTTAAGATGTTTCTGTCCTATAAATTGGCTTGATTGTAATCTAGTTTAAGCAATTTCCATTTTATACCAAAACACTTCGGTAATAGCTTGCAAGATTCAGACCAGTCAGCTGGCTACCATATACTCCCATTGGACACACACATACACATACAAAGTTATATTGAATATGTGTGTGTGTGTGTGTGTGTATACATACATACAGTACATATACATTCATACGCATATATATACACACACACGAAGTTAAAGCAGTTAAATCCATGTTAAAGAAAAATTAAATTTATATGTACAAAATTAAGTCATCAACGTGTGCATTCACACAGGCACAATAAAGCAATTAAAAACCCACATTTCTTATTTTCCTGTTTCTTTCTAGTGTATTTTATAGTTTACCATGCATGCTATAATAGCACAATGGCTATAACTTTTGCCTTGTACATAGAAAGTTTGCTGATTTTGATGAATATCTTCCTAAATGTGAATCTAACATTTGGGTTGTAAATCAGTCATCCCTAAATAGTTATTTCTGTTTAAAGTATAAAAGATCTTGTCTGAACACAAAGACATTTGGAAAATTAATACCTTCAAACTTAAATTAATCTATTTTTGTATTTCATACAGAGGAGATCCCAACCAACAATTCACAGCTTGGTAAGTTATAGCAATAACAATAAATTTCCCTTAATTTTTAAAGAAATGTTTGAATTTTATGCTAATTACTGGTGCAATACTTTGGAGTTAGGCTGATACATTGCAGCATTTTCTGCTAATTTAAAGTGGGAATGCAAATGGTAAATCTTAAACATCCAGTTAAATTTCTCTGGGTAGCTTTTAAAAGCCTAGTAGATCCCATCCTTTAAAAAGGATACAACATTTAAAAAGCCAGTTGTAGTCCTGCTGATATTATTGTGATCAAGCATAGGTCATGTTCTGGCTGCCTTCCATAGGAAGAAAAAGAGTGATGTGGCTATGCAGTATTAAGAAAGAAGGCATTTAAAAATTCAGTGACAGAAAAATTCAGTCAAAGTTACAGTATGTGTTCTATCCATTAATTATATTTAGAAAAGCTAAAGTTGATGCCATGTATGCATCTCTCACACCAGAACAGGAGAGCTGTGATCAATGAAGCAGAGCAACTGCTAAATCCGGAACTCTGCTAGTCACAAGGCTGAGTGGGAAATGGCTGGGCACTTTTTCACTGATTTATTTACTTCTAGTGTATTAAAAACAATCCATTGCGCTGAAATCAGTGGAAGGGAATAAAGTCTGCGAACCCCAGAGAAACAATGAGGTTTATAGCTTCCCACAACACTTTGAGGACACACTTCTTTTGGGCCTAGAATTTATGGCAGTACTGTTGATGGATGAGCAAACAAGCTCTTTTGATTTTGGGATGGGTTTGCTTTGTGATCCTTCTGGGCAAATATGCCTAAGATATCATGTATAAATGCATTTCATATTGATTCTGGCTGATTTTTTTCTCATGAAATCTCTATGCCTGTTCCTGCAGACTTAGGGTTATAGAGTAAGATGATCATGTCACTTGAATTGGATATTTTTGCCCATTCCCCAGATGGACAGGAGGTGATTAAAACATGTATGATAGGATTAAAAAGAGCATTAAAAAAAAAAAACAGCCCCCCCCCCACACACACGCTGTAGCAGTAAATTTTTTTTTTAAAAAGTATAAGATGACTAAGTGAGTGAAAATCACTGGAATGGTCTCTGGAAATTCTCACTTTTTAATAACCTTCTGAAAATTATCAAAGAGGGGGTTAGGTTTATCTCTGCAGAGAGATGGTTCCAAACACTGGTGTTGCCACTGAAAATCAGCACCTTCTACCTTAGTTTCCCTCATCTCCTGGAACTGTGAGACCATGATCCAGTAGGACAGGCTGAAAGAAGTGCTACTGAAAATATCCAGGTACCAAGCTATATAGGGCTTTATAGGTTAAAACCAGCATTCTAAATTGTACCTGGAACTGAATCAGTAAACAGTGCTGGACACACTGAACTGGTGTTACATACTCCCAGCACTGGGAGCTCATTAACATACAGGCCACTGAATTCTAGACCAATTATAATTTCCTAGTTGACTTTAAAGGGTAAAGCACAGTCTAATTCAGTCTATCCAGGTGGTAGTGAACACAATAGTTATGTAGCCAGGTCCTCCTGTACCAGTTAAGTCTGCAATTAGTGCAACAGCCAGAGCTAGGCAATAGAATCCATTAGACACCTAGATGGACCATCCAAACTCATCCTGCTTGCCCATGAAGGTCTTGGACAAGTCTCTATCGTAACTGGATCAGGGTATGATCTGACTATTGCAATGGGATGGTGGAAATCTTTTCCATTTTTATATCATACAACATCTGCTTTCACACAAAGATGATGTCTAACATATACCATTTATTTATTTATTCATAACTACACACACACTATATAGGCTTCACAGGTGATCCTGGTTACTTTAACTATTAATTAATAATAATAATTTAAAAAAAGACAAAAGACCAAAAAAAAAAAAAAGAGAGAAAGAGATCTGTCGGGCCTGAGATTACCTAAGACAAGCTCATGATTGTCATGGAGGCAGTGAACCCATACATTACTAGAGCCAGCCTACAAAGCATGGCAATTGTAGTGCCCCAATAGCAAAAGGCAGGGGTTCTCCACTCTCAGCCCAGAGACCACCTCCAGCAGTCAGGGGAAGCATCTCTCTGGGCAGCATGATGTCGGTACCTGTACATCAACTGGATCCCAAGCTTGTCTCTAGGCTGGTTAGCTCAGTCTAACATACAGGCACTCACAACCCAGCATCTCAGGTACAGAGTCCCTGATCATGGATAAGGTGTTTCTCACAATCAAACCCCTCCCCTTCTTAGGCTTGGTGTTAAGCTTGTTGAAGGATCTGATAACCAGCCAGGCAGATTTCAGACAAGGTGACATCATCATTCTCACCTAGCCAGGTTTTAGTAATGCATATCAGGTCTGCTGCCTCATCTGCTACCAAATTGTGGATGTAGATGATCTTATTGCAAGCAGACCTGGCATTAATCACCAGCACCTTGAGGTCTAGACTTCCAGCAATCTGGTTAACTGGCTCCCAGGATGAAGTAATCAGGTTATACCTTGAGATCACCACCAATTCAGAGGTTTCCCCTTTCCTGTAATGGACTACCTGATGTTCCTTTTTAATCATCTTTTTGTCAGAATATTGTCTGGAAAAGTAACACAGGTAAGCACTCAAAGATTTTTCAAAAGCTTACAGGTTTTTCCTAAGTATTGTTCTAAGAACTCTAGAATCTATAGTCTTGGTTACAAAACTCTTCAAAGGTAATTTGGATTATGGTACTTGGGAGGTGGCTGAGAAAGATTAATTCAACAACTGAAGAAGGTAATAATCTTCCTTCCTACAATTTGTGTCAAGTACAGCTTACCTAGATATTGAAGTTACAAGGTGGTTCCAGTATTATTTGTACTCAATATAGTATCTCGTATAACCTATGATATGTGTATATTACCTTGTTATTATGGTGATGATAATGGCAGTGACAATTTCTACTATTGCAATGTTGAAATCTTCATCTGTAGTCTTCTGTCTCTATTCATGGGCCTCTAGTTTCACATACAAGATAACACATATAAGTCATTAAGCAATATCTCTTTTATCTTCGCTGAAACAATAGGGTTGATTCTTTAAATATGAATATTGAGAACTGAAATATCTTTGGCTGGATTGTTCTCAGGGCTTGCAAATATTTTTAACTCTTTCTTCTCTATCCCTTTCCTTTTTAGGAAGTCCAAATGGATTCTCTTTCCAGTTGAATTCAGTCACCAGTGCATTGATTTCAGGAATAGTAATTCTAGGAGTTATCAGCACCGTTTCTTGTGTACTTTCCTTCCTCCTTTTCTACAGAAAATGGCACAGCAGTAGCCTAGTTTTGAGTGGTGTAAGAAATCCAGTTTTCAACTAGAAGGAACAAATAATTTGGACATTCTACAACTGCCATAAAATGTATTTCCCTTAAAGTGTCACCAAGGCAGCATTTTATTGTTTTCAGATTCCAGTTATTCTTTCTTTAGTGTTATGCTATTGTATAGATAATAAGCACTAGAAGTAGTAGCTGTTTTGTGTCATTGATGTACTGTATATGTGAATGAATAGGTATTTTGATGTTTTGCCAATGGGATAACTGATAATAGGAACAGAATCATAAAGGTAAAAATAAAGCAAAATCCTTGTCTAAATCTATATATACTATATAAACCAGAATGCTATGAAACTTTCAGAGTTAAATTATCCTTTTGAGAAAAGACAATTTCTGAACTTATTTTCTACAAAATTATGCACTGTATGTCAAAACTTTCTCTGCATATCTCTAGAGGCATATAGTTTTGATTTTTATATCTTTAAAAGCATATAGTTTTGAATTCATATTGGGCTACACAAAAGCACTACAGAACACTGAAAATAAGTGATTATGATTATAATAGCTTTCAAAGTGAGAATGAATGATGCAGTGAGATCATCTTTTTGCTTTGTTTCAGTGTAGCAACCTGTTGTACAACAATTAATATTATGACTGTGTTTAATTCATACTTTGTCTAAACTAAATACTTTATATTGCAAATTTAAAACTGAAAAAATATGGATTGAAACTATTCATTATTTGGGGATAGGTTGGGAAGGGGCAGGGCACTGAGATCCCTTTCTTTTGATTTTTATTTATTTTTTCTTAGAATTGTTTGAAAATTGTTTCCTTATTTTTTTAAACTGGCTTCTTTGGTTCTGTTTTAATGGCATTGGCTAAATACCATTAAACCAAATGTGCAGCTGCAGCAGGAGGCCAATAGAAGCTGCTTTTCCTCTCCTCTCCTCTGAGTGGAACCTACCATGTCATAGGCTGATACAGCAGCCATAGAGGTTCCTTCTACTCCACACATGGAAATTATTCCACTCAAAAAGACCCAACTAATCCTTGAGAGGTTTTTCCAGAGATGTTCCAGGGACAGGATGTGAAACATAAAATAGCTAATGGAATGATTTTGGACAAGAAAGTGGTGTTTCACTTCTTATTTGATGAATCTTATTCAGATGTGTGTGATCTCTCTCTGTATATTTGCCTTGGTTCTAAATTCTATCTCTAGGATGATGAAAATAGATTTTCACTAAGGCTCAATATTTTCCTGCTTATTAATGGAACAGTCTATAGGAAAGGCTATCCCAAACTTACCACCACTTAAGGAAGGAAAGCAAAAGTGCCTGTAAGATTTATGATTTTCACTTTGATTTATAGTAAAGTAATTTAAACTTTTGCACAAAGAATAATATACTTTTGGCTAAGTATGAAGTATGCGGCTCCCAAATTGGTTTATAGCACAATGTATTGTTCTACAAAACTTTGCATATATTTTCAACATTCTTTTACTTCCAGGTTGTAAAGGAATGGTTTGCATACATTTTTAAGGGAACAGTTGGGACAAATCTCCACAAGTCCAGCAAATTAAGTGAAAAGAATGTAGCCTACACATTACCATAGTGAAATGGCCTGTTTTAACTCTTACTAATTAATGGCTTCCTACCTTAATAATCTAAGGTTCTAGTGAAATTTGAAGTTTAATGAACGTTCACATAAATACTTGTAGAGATGTTAATCCGTGACTTGAAGTTTCTTCATTAACTTGCCTGATAGAGCTTCATTTACCTTTAACTTTACAGCTGAAACAGAATTGAGGTATGTTATGATCCAGTTCTATTCCCCAACTTTGACAAAAATCAGATCTAAATGTAGTTCATATCAGCCAAAACAGGCTCAGTTCTATTTCCTGAGTCAGTGGTAGATATCAGAGGAATATAACTAAGTTGGTACCTCTTCCCATTCATGGGCTAACTGGTGCTAGCAGCAGCTGCCTGTGATCTGCCATTTTAAATTTCTCACACTGCTCTTGAGCACCTAGCAGAGCATTAATTAGCTGCACAGTGGGAAATTTAACATGGTTGCTTGTAGTCATTGGTGTAGCAGGACTAGCATAGGTGTCAGTGTTGATGGGCTCTGTCAGGCTACTGGTTTCCTAGCAGTTGCCTCAGGTTGCCAGTTACTAATACCAAGTCTAGAAATTGAAGTCTAGAGGATATCTTTGGGTTATGATCTGAAAGATGTGATGCTGGCTGGGGAATTCCTGGAGTTGAAGTCCACACATCTTAAAGTTTCCAAGTTTGGAAAACCACTGTTCTAAACTATCTGAAGTGGATTGTGTCTCATGTCCATCATGTAAATTAATCCTTTCTCTTTCTATATACAAATTGCAAAGTGATTTGCTTTTTATTATGAGCAGATCGCTGCTTGAGCAAAACGACTTTGGAAACAACATGCCAAAGCCAAACATCATTAGTATTATTGCTTTACATCTTGAACTACCCTGATACACTTTAGACATGCCTATCTGAACCTGGTAGTGTTTAAATATGTTGGGACTGGAATTCCAAGATTTGTCAGCCAGTGAAAATGAGGAATGCTGAGAATAGAGTCTCAAAATTTCTGGAGTCTGCCAGGTTGATGAAGTGCTGCTTCATTATCCAAGTGGTTTAGTTTTTCATATCAGGCATCAAGAAATGGAAGCTTAGAGATAATCTGTGTATGCCAGTCCTAGGCTACATAATGCAGAACACAGTATAGCATGATAGGATGCTAATTTTATGCTAACATACTGCCCAACATTACAGTGGGCAAACTGCAAAACTGCATACTGTACATACTGCTCTAAACAATGTTGTGTATGAGTGTGTGAATGTACAGAAAATGTTGTCAGGGTTATTTGAATATCATGATATCAAATAAAACCTGTCATGTCACTTAATTCTGGGTTCCCAATATCCATCAAATATCTTGCCTGCTAAATATTGTATTTTTTTACATGAAACTTGTGCATGGTTTTCTCCAGTCTCAATACCTCAGAAACATGTACTTGCACTTCAGGGTTAGGTCTGATGGCATGTAAAATATGATTAATAAAATAATTTGGAAAATAATATCAGAAAAATGCTGGTGTGATGTCTTTGTTGAGCAGCCATAATTAAGTATCTTCCAGAGTTTGGGGATCACATGGATCAGAAGGTCCAGCAAGCATGGGAATGTGCAGACACTGTGACAATTATGGTCTAAAAATTTGAAGAGTGTAGATGAAGATTTTTGCATATTGATTGATTGATTATGTGCCATCAAGTTGGTGTCAACTCTTAGCAACCATTTAGATAGATTTCTCCATGACAATCTGTCCCTAACCTGCACCCATCACTGCTGTAACTGAGTTCATCCACCTGCTGCTGGTCAGCCTCTCCTCTTTCCTTCCACCTTTCCCAGTATTAAAGTCTTCTCCAGAGAGCTGTCTTTGCATACAGGTAGTCCTTGTCCACTCATTCAGTGACTGTTCAAAGTTATGATGGCACTGAACAAGGGGTACTTATGATGGGTCCTTGTAGTTGAGGATGTCACAGTGTCCCTATGGTCATGTGATTGCCATTTGTGACCTTCACTGCTGGCTTCCAACAAGCAAAGTCAATGTGTAAGCTGGAAGGAGGTTGCATTTGGCAATCACATGGCTACGGGACACTGCAACCACATGGGTTTCGCCTAATGACAGCAACTGGGATTGCTGGAACTGCCATTGTAAGTTGGTGTGGTCATGTGATGTCATACCCTATGGCTGTGTTGTTTAGCAACAGAGTTTCCAGTCCCAATTGCTGTTGGTAAGTAAAGACTACCTGTAATGTGTGTGAAGTAGGATAATTTGAGCCTATGGAGTCCTTGGGCTTCTCTGAGTCTGGTTCTTTTCTTGCAAATGTTTGATTTGTTCAGTGATCTGTTTGTTTGTTTTCTTGGCTGTATTGCATATTAATCCCACAATTTTAATTTCTACATTATAATTCTTGCAGTCATTTGATATGTTGATGATATGAATCTTGTGGCGGAAGTACTGATAATCCCCTTTCTTTTTCAGTAATGGAAGAATTTGGGAATAGACTTATCACCTGATGCATTTTCTTTGTTTCCCATCTGTTTAGGACTAAAAACAGGATGGAAGTGTGTTATTATATCACAGCTACAGGAAGCACAGCCTACTTTCCTGTCCATGTGTTATATGTGAAGAAGGTAATCTAAACAGTGATACAGTTTATTGGTATGAAAAAAAACAAGTAGCATTTTGAATAGGAATCAAGTGATATGACTTGTTTTTAAATCAAGAATAAATAACATTTTTTGGTCTGAGTATCCTACTTAAACTTTGAATGGTAATCTCCAAATAAAAGGTTGAGGATAAGACAAAGGACTGATGCCAAAACAAAAACCAAATTTGATTTAATGTAATTTAAAGTGAATTGAATTTAGCAGGTGGTAACATGTCTCTGCTTGTATACTAAATAGGGACTGGCTTGGTTAATACTTACAGGAAATCGCAGGACTGTAGGCTTGACTGCAAGTAAGTAAGTAAGTAAATAAATAAATATCTTGGAAGAATGGAGTGGCACACCACTTCCATACTGTACCCAAAAACCGCACGAATGTGTTCATGTAGTCACCAGAGTTGAGCAAAACTCAAGGACATCTTTACCTTTTTTTTTTTTTTTTTGCCTTAATAGGTGACAGCACCTTTCTGGTGGAAGCTAAGCAGGGTTTGCCCTGATTAGTATTTGGATGGGGAACCACCCTGGAATTACAGGGCTGTTGACTACTCAAGGAAAGACAAAAGACCATTTCAGAAGAAGGCAATGGCAAACCTTTTCTTTAAGACTGCCAAGGAAACTGCATGGGTAGAGTCACAAGGAGTTCATCTCACTTTGAAGGAGGCATGGAAACCACTTCCACATTGTTGCCAAGAAAATTATATGGATTTGTCATGAAGTCAGAAGGAGATAAGCTTGACTTGATTTTAAAAAAAAATAAAAATAACATAAAATGAATATGGTTACACTCCATCTATCCATGCATTCATCTATCTATATATATATTTTGCTTTTTGTCTTATTAAAAATTATAATTTGCTGAGAACCACACTCCTTGGTTCCTCCTCACAAGTCTATCTGGTCATCATTCATCTTCGTCACCACCCATATTGGTTCAAATAAATTTTCAATATTCTGGAGTACAATTCACTTGTTTACTAACCCAAAGCCACCATAACAAAGATGGGACAGTGAGTTACAGTTTAATATGGTATTATCAAATCAAGAGATTTGAAAGAAAGAAATATCCTTTTGCACAATCTTATATATTCATAAAAATCTGAAGTATACACATTTACTGAACAGAAAAATAAATAATATTAGACTTACATAACATAAAGAATAACAATGTAACCTAAGTATCAGGCTAGACCTTTACATATCTCTGCAGAGATAAAAGATTCTTTAAACAGAAACTTTTTGCCTTTCAATTTACCTGGAGGTTCTTGGAGATTCCAGCCATGTATCAGGACACAGTGCACCCCACTTCTTTTTCAGCAGTAGTCCAAGGATTCTTCTGTGTTTTAAAAGGACTATCAATTTTCCTGTCTCTGGGAGGGAGGAGATGGGGAGAGAGGAATCTCCCAGTGTTTACAAAAACCCCAAAAAGCAACCTCTGTCTTTCAGATGTTTATTGGGAATGCCTGAGTGTCCATGAATGTCTGATCATTTTGCCTGGCAAGAAAGGTACATTCACAATAGTAAATAATTAAACTAATTACAAGTACTAACATTAATATTTAATTAGCATAATTGTCATCCCATCCCATACTTTTTAATTATTTTTATATTGTCCTGCTTCCTGTTTCAATGTGACTCTTGAAATCATGTTCAAAACCTGATGCACCCTTGGCCCCATGACAGATGCACTCCTGTGATGCACTGTAATTTATTTTGAAGAGAAACAGTCTCCCATAGTCCAAATCCAACACAGTTTCTTTATTGAAGTTTTCTGCTTCTGTTCTTATGTTTAACTGACCCATCTTATTTATGTTGGAAAACCCTCTTGCTACAATTGCTGTATTCAAACTCTGCATTAGAGGTCAAAATAATGCATGGTGATGGTTCCTAGCTAGTAATTATAAAGAATGAATTAGATATGATGTGAGCGAGCTATAATTGAAATTGAATCGTTTTGGGATCATGATGCTGTTTCTGGATTAAAATTTGCCTGCAGGGGAAAAAAAACAACAAGAAATCTGTTTAATACCTAAGTTTTTTCCCTACATGTAAACAGCAGTTTGAGTGAATTGGTTGCTATTGAGAAAGTACGGGAAGATAGGTTTTAAAACTATCTTCCTTAGTGCCACAATCTGTCTTCATTCTTTCTGCTGCTGAACCAGTGTGCCATAACATGCAATTAATGGACAATTAAAAAAAAATTAAATACATGTAAGGAGAATTTGTTTTTAAGCTAATACCTTACAATAAGTGAGGACTTGTTATATTTCCCAAACACAGATATCTGGCAGTGGTGCTGTTTCTTGATTCTCCCAGATGGACACATGATTCTGACAGATTAGGGCTAGTAATAACAGACTTATATAGTTAGGTGGCAAAGAGAGAATAAAATATAATATCACTAAGCAAATAAATCTTTATGATTGATGCAGAGCTACTCTTAGTTTGTTAACAGTAGTACCATTTTGTTCTTGCGCCAACACGCATTCAAATCAATGTAAGTCTACATGTGGAAATGCTTTGTCATCACTACAGTAAGTATAAAACTAGTAAATTTACCAAGCCATCATATTACTGGAATCATTAAAGTTGTAAGGTTTGCCCCATTCGACAGAGAAACTCCCGTGACACGTGTGGTTCACAAAAGAGGTTTACTCATGCGTAACGTAGCAGTCACAAGCAAAGCCAGGACTGGCTTGGTACAATTGCATCACTCGTTATATTCCCCCCTTCCCGTGCTTTTTTTGCCCCGCGATCGCATTACCGCTGCGGATTATCAGCCCCCCAATAATCCCTCTTAATTGTCCATGATGGCAGGTTCGGTCAGGGTCCATTGTCCTTGATTGACAGTCCCCCCCCGGCTTGGGTTGGTCCCCCCCCGTTACGTGTGAGCCCGAGGGTTCTGCGTTGCGCGGCGATCTTGTTTCGCTGCCTGCGGCCCCGTTCATTGTTGGCTCGCGCTGTTATCAGTGTAGAGTTAAAACTTCCGCTGTGGTTTTCCTGTTTGGCTGGGCGCAGGTGGCCCATTAATTAGCGGCGCTTTCAGTTCCTCTTTCCCTTGCTAGCTGCCGCCGGTGGAGTTCGCGTGGTCTGGCTGTGAGCTTCCCCAAAGCCCCGTGCTGACCGAACCTGACAAAAGTTAATATACAGAATGTTACATGTCAGCAGTGTGGACGTATGCTGACAAGCTGCTCCAAATTAACACAATTAATATGTATTGTATTGTATTGTTTAGGGCAGCTCTGATTGTAATTGTGGTGCTTGACAAAATACTACTTTTGACACTTGTCACACTTCACATTCAGTTATCAGGAAAGAAATATAAACCAGTTTAAAGATCAGCACTAAAAATACAAAACAAGTACATACAAGTTAATGAACATTGCTTCCAACAATGGGGTGGCTTGGCAGTTCTGAGTAGTAGTCTACTCCCATCCATTTAGGAGAATATGACTTACTGATCATACAATTAAATTAAATTTCCAGTCCAGTAATAAAATTTGAATTGGTAATTTACTGCTGGTAACAAAGTAGATGATGATCAATTTTAAAAAACAAAAGTGATAACAATTGTTAAATTAAACCTGGGAGATAAGTCTAAAATTTCTTGTCAGCCAAGTACTTCATCTGGCCTTTGAAAGGAATGTTAAAGATCACCTTCCTCAAAAAGTAGTGGGTGGGGCCAGCACAAATATTTTTTTTTCATTTCAAATTTAATTTTAATGAAATACAGTTAATGTATTTAATATCTTTCTCCTTCTGTCACATTAAAAATTGCAAATTTATAATAACTTTTGGAGTTCTCTGGGGATAAAACATTCAGGGCTGTATACAGACTTGGGTTCTTGGATTGATCAATTGCATCTTAACAGGAAGATGAACTATATGAGTCTTATTATTTATTCTAAAATTGTGAGCCAAAGCAAGTATATTTCAAAAAGAATTCCATAACAGTTAATATAACAGATTGGGTGTTTGGTTAGAACTGGGGAGACCAAGGCTGAATATCCATAGTCATTACATTTCCTGGATAGACTGGACTTTTTACTTACTTTATAGATTACTGAAAATATGAGTGGAGAGAATTAGGTGTTTTGTTTTGAGGTCTTTGAAGGAAAGTAATGATATACAAACAAATAAATAATGCAAGGTAGACAGTGTGAGCTAAGAGTCTTTTCATTTACAGTGATCTTCATTAAGGCACAATTTCAGTATACACATCATGTTTTATTCATTCACATGCATGCATTTTTAAAATGTGTGTCCCATTCTTCAAAACCAAGTTTTCTCAGGTGGCTTACAGTGCATTAAAAACACAGATAAAATGTTTGAATAAAAATAATTAAAATGCACAATAAATTAACTTGTTAATTAAAATGCATAAGCAAATAAACAAGAGAAGCAGCAATTATTAAGAAAAGTAGTGCTGTAATTCTTAAATTCACACAGTAAGAAGGAGCACTGTATATACAACATCTCTTTGTCTCTCCATTCAAATGTATTATGAGACTATATAGAGTGTGTATATATATATGTGTGTGAATGTGTGTGTGCGTGTATACACACACACACACACACATATAGACCATACTGCAATATTAGGAAAATGCTTCAGAGGAAATTGCATTAAAAACTTGGTATATTTATGGCTGGAGCAACAGTAAGCTAAAAGTCTTCACAAAATTAGTATACTATAAAAGCAAATATTGATGAAGAGAGAAAACACAAAAATCATAGAAAGGAAAAAAATTAATTATGGCAAGGGTTTGTTCCTATTGCAGTAATTTCTATAAAATTAGCACTGCATTATAGGTATTAACTAGCTCTATTTGAAAGAGCATATAGACCTTGTAGTGTTAACTAAGCTATATTACAAATTACAAATATTTAGGTAACCAATTGTTAATAAAAGTATTGTATTGATGCATGTGTTGCTTGTCTGGTATAATTAATGTATTTCTATGCCACAAATAGGGAATTAAAGTAAGGACATTACCCTTAACATACTGCGAAGTAAAATATTTTAAGATAGTGGTGAAGACCTTTGTTCTTTTGCTAAAGCCTAGATATTGCCAATGCAGGGGACAGGGGGTAGGAGGGGATCAATCAGTTAAAGGAACAGTAAGTTATATGAAAATATAAATGGTATAAATCTTAGAATTAAACAAATCTTTGTAGTTACACTGTATCTCCAAATGGAATTTAGATCTTATAGGACTTTCCTGAGGAGTCCTATTTGACTTATGTGACTAAATCTGAGAAACAAAATTTTACTGGATACAAATGGAGACGTAAATGATGTACCCCCACCAACACTGGCAGGGCATGCCACAATATATAAACAGAGAGAAAACCCCATTCCATTCTAGCATTGAAGATGTTACCTATCCAGGTAATGAAAAGTTTGCAAGAAAACAACCAAGCTCAGAGAACCCCAAGGACTCCACAGTTCAACCCTGAGCTACACAAGGTCTCCAAAACCTCAGTCTCACATTCAGTAAATAGCTAAGAGCAGAAACGTCTCTCTAGGACTAGACAGTGAGTGTCCATTCAAGGCATGTTACAAAATTCAAATGTGAAATAACTTTTTCCTAAAATCAGCATCTTCTAGAAATGGAAAATGATCAACATTAATACAAACAGAGGCAGGACAGGATATTATAAAGCAGTTTGTTTAATGTCTGTTTAGCTTAACCCATTTAACTATTTCATTTAGCAAAAATGGAACAGTATTTTGGGAAAAGCTACTCATGGCAAATCTGATTTTCCATATCCTACTCAGAAATCTAATTTGTGCTTCAAGAGCTGCAGGAACACATTTCCTTGCATCATTGTTTTCGATAAATGAAACAGAAAGGATAGCAGCCAACTGCCTGTATGGGATCTCTTGCCAAGATTGGACATGACTTTTGGGAAGAATCCACCAAACAGTGAAGCAGGGCTGACTAGCCACAAAGACCAGCTACCACAGCCAGGATAGAGGCTAAAAGAGTAGAACTCAAACACTACAGAGTGCATTTTGTTCACTTGGTTTTCACACAAGTTTTGGAGTCATAAGCAGATATTGCTCAGAAAAAACAGAATGTATAGATACTGATCTATTTTTTAAGTTACTATCCTAGATTTCAGTTATTTGCATGTGTTCCACAAACGATCCCTTCCTTTCCTCAGTCACGATGGAGCACTTGTTACTTTCACAACTACCTAGTTCTTCCTATGCCGCTGTACATAGTCCAATAATGGAGCTGGGCCAATCCCCAAAATTCCATAAGGATGCTTGGCTTATTCCAATTTCTGGCCAATGAACATGGATCTGCATGATTGTACCATAGTTTTTCCTATACCAAGAACTGTAAAATGTTTCTTCCCTAGCACTTTTTTCCTGGAGTTATTGCTGTGTATGCGTTTTAATGTTTAGATTAAATCAACTATCCAGATCACAATATCAGATAGCATGTAAGTATATCAAAAGTGCTGTTTGGAGAAAGATATCTTCCAGATGACACTTCTTTTGTTCCTTTTAACAATACTCTATCACTAGGTAATTGAGAGTCAATATTGCTTTCATGAAAAGCCATTGAAGTCTTCTGGAAAGAGCGCCTCTTCATTCTCCCTATCCCCTGGGTCTGGAGAGATTCTTTTTATTTTCTGAGCCATGCTGTTGATTGATTTTTGGAACCTGAGAATGAAATTTGAATAGTCTCAGCTTTTCTGACCTATTTCCCATAATTGCTTGATAAGATATATCATAATGGTTTCTGCTTCAGAACAGCTTTATCTGAAAGAAAAGAAAAGAAAAAAGAAAAGAAAAGCATTTCTTTCTGTCTTTCTGGCGCTCTCTGTTACATTTAATTAAGAAAAATATGCCACTGAATTACTAAATAAAGCATGGGATTATACGAACAAATTGGCTTTTTTCCATACATCTCTGCAAGCTATCTATTTGCTTTGCCTGCATAGTATTTGCACTAGCAGTTGGTCTGCTGCATTGGAAAACAGCAAAATATCAACCAATGAGAGACTGAGAAGCAAAAGAACCACTATAAAACTGTGTCCCCAGTTCCCAACCACTGGAGCCAGTTCAGAAGGATAGCATGGTCAACAGTATCAAAAACTGCTCAGTGGTCAAGGAGCACAAGGATGGGTCCACCACCTCCATCCTAGCTCTTCCACAGGTCATTTATACATGCAACCAAGCCCATTTCGATGCTAAATTCTGACCCAAAACCTGACTGAAATGGATTTAGATAATCTGCTTCCTCCAGGGTTCTCTACAGCTGTAGTCCAGTGAGCTTCTCAATAACTTTCCCTAAAATAGTAGGGAGGTTGAAAACAGGGGGGTAGTTATCTAAAACTGTTGGTTCCAAAGATGGCCTTTTGTGGAAAGACAAAGAATAAAACATTTCACCATTATTTTTATATTTTCAACAATTTTCTGAATGTATATTGTCCACTTTAATAATCACCCCAGGGGTAATGTACCAGAAGAAGAACATCTTACACAAAATGTCTCTTAGTGAAAATTCATTACAATTCATAGTGAATTTGATGTTTGTCTTCCATTGATAATCCCAGTGTTGCAAATGAACAATCCTATTTAAGTTCTTTATCCATTTGATCATGCAATTTTTAACTTGTTCAGTCTCTGAATTGTATTTTAGTACCAATTTACATATAGTAGATAAGAGAAAAGCCTGGATTTACCTGTGTGTGTGTGTGTGTGTGTGTGTGCATGCGCGCATACTTTTAATAAGTTACTTCTAACAGAGTGTTTTGTTTTTGATACTAGTAGTGCTTCTTTTCCTATCGCTCCAAAGTTATTTATGTAGGCCTTCTGTGAGTACTGCTCCTTTGTCTGTTATCTGTAATCCAGGTCAACTAGATACTATAACTTCAGGTTTGGTATAGCCAATCCTCCTTTTACCTCTTGTAAAATCTTATGTTTAATTCCTGGTTGTTTATTTAATTAGATGAAATTGCTTATTTGTTTTTGGTGCTCATTCGCCACCTTTTCATAATTCTTCTTGGGATTATTTTTTTAATCTCAATTTTTTTGGAATATTTTTAAAAATATTTATTTTTACCGTTGATATTCTTTCTAGCTAAGATAGGTTTACTTTTTTCCATTTGTTTGCCATCATGCTCTTCCAAATCTGCAAATAATTATTTTTTCAAAACAAATGCTTATTATTTTTAGTTAAATAAATTCCTAAGTGGTTTAACACTAATGTTAAATCCTGTTGCTCATCTTAACTATTTTTGTTCCTCTTTGGATAAGTCCCATATAATCATACATGTTTTATTCTTATTGATTCAATATCCTGATACCATAATGTGTTGTTGTTTGTATTTCATTAGCAATTGGAGAGAATTCCTTAGAGAACTGGTACATACAACATCATTAGTATACAGTGGGGCAAAAAAGTATTTAGTCAGCCACCAATTGTGCAAGTTCTCCCACTTAAAAAGATGAGAGAGGCCTGTAATTTTCATCATAGGTATACCTCAACTATGAGAGACAAAATGGGGGGAAAAAATCCAGAAAATCACATTGTCTGATTTTTAAAGAATTTATTTGCAAATCATGGTGGAAAATAAGTATTTGGTCACCTACAAACAAGCAAGATGTCTGGCTCTCACAGACCTGTAACTACTTCTTTAAGAGGCTCCTCTGTCCTCCACTCGTTACCTATAGTAATGGCACCTGTTTGACCTTGTTATCAGTATAAAAGACACCTGTCCACAACCTCAAACAGTCACACTCCAAACTCCACTATGGCCAAGACCAAAGAGCTGTCAAAGGACACCAGAAACAAAATTGTAGACCTGCACCAGGCTGGGAAGACTGAATCTGCAATAGGCAAGCAGCTTGGTGTGAAGAAATCAACTGTGGGAGCAATAATTAGAAAATGGAAGACATATAAGACCACTGATAATCTCCCTTGATTTGGGGCTCCATGCAAGATCTCACCCGTGGGGTCAAAATGATCACAAGAACGGTGAGCAAAAATCCCAGAACCACACGGGGGGACCTAGTGAATGACCTGCAGAGAGCTGGGACCAAAGTAACAAAGGCTACCATCAGTAACACACTACGCCGCCAGGGACTCAAATCCTGCAGTGCCAGACGTGTCCCCCTGCTTAAGCCAGTACATGTCCAGGCCCGTCTGAAGTTTGCTAGAGAGCATTTGGATGATCCAGAAGAGGATTGGGAGAATGTCGTATGGTCAGATGAAACCAAAGTAGAATGTTTTGGTCTAAACTCAACTCGTGTTTGGAGGAGAGAGAATGCTGAATTGCATCCAAAGAACACCATACCTACTGTGAAGCATGGGGGTGGAAACATCATGCTTTGGGGCTGTTTTTCTGCAAAGGGACCAGGACGACTGATCCCTGTAAAGGAAAGAATGAATGGGGCCATGTATCGTGAGATTTGGAGTGAACACCTCCTTCCATCAGCAAGGGCATTGAAGATGAAACGTGGCTGGGTCTTTCAGCATGACAATGACCCCAAACACACCGCCCGGGCAACGAAGGAGTGGCTTCGTAAGAAGCATTTCAAGGTCCTGGAGTGGCCTAGCCAGTCTCCAGATCTCAACCCCATGGAAAACCTTTGGAGGGAGTTGGAAGTCCATGTTGCCCAGCGACAGCCCCAAAACATCACTGCTCTAGAGGAGATCTGCATGGAGGAATGGGCCAAAATACCAGCAACAGTGTGTGAAAACCTTGTGAAGACTTACAGAAAACGTTTGACCTCTGTCATTGCCAACAAAGGATATATAACAAAGTATTGAGATGAACTTTTGATACTGACCAAATACTTATTTTCCACCATGATTTGCAAATAAATTCTTTAAAAATCAGACAATGTGATTTTCTGGATTTTTCCCCCCCATTTTGTCTCTCATAGTTGAGGTATACCTATGTTGAAAATTACAGGCCTCTCTCATCTTTTTAAGTGGGAGAACTTGCACAATTGGTGGCTGACTAAATACTTTTTTGCCCCACTGTAAGTAGTAAGAGTATATACCATTTTTTAACAGGCATCCCTCCCCCGCGGGAAGCGCGGGGGGCAGAAGTTATGTCATAGCCACGCCCCTCCCCCAGCATGCCTTGCACGTTTACCGGAAGTGCCGTAAATGCCCCCCCTCCCAGCAGGCCTTGCGCGGGGTTTTTTGCCGGAAGTGATGTAAATGGCCGCCCTCCCAGCATGCACCACGACGTTTTTGAGGAAGTGCTGTCCAGCCCCGCCGGTTTTGCTAAAAGCAGGAATGGGGGGGTTTAAAACACAGACACCGTTTTCCTACGTGACGGGGCACGGCAAGCCTCTGAGGCATATTTTGAAAAGAATAAAAGCACGCATGTTTTGCAAACGGGAAACTTCAGCAACGAGCTGCTTCAAGAGTGCCTAACCCCAAAGCTGGATTCTCCGTGTTTTAAAAACCCTCCCTGCCACCCCGCCGCTGCTTCCCCATGCAATAAATGAAGGCAGCTGCCGTCCCAGGACTCCCTCATGCGCACTGCTCCCCGCCCCACCTGGAAGAGAGCGGCTTCCCCGCATGTAAAGCGGAGCAGTGCCAGGGGGGCGGGGGGCCTTAAAACTGCGGCGTCTGAGTGTTGGAAAAAGGTGAGAGGCCAGGGGGGAGAAGAAGTTTAAAACTTTTTAAACCTTTAAAAACACAAGGCTGGATGCAGGGGTTTTTCCCCCTAAACCCCAAATGCAAGAGGGATTGGTCAGGGTGGGTCTGTCTAAAGAAGTACGGGGGCCCTTATTCCTTAAAAAATGACCCGGGGGGTCATGTCCAGGCATGTTCCAGACATGGCCAGGGGCAGAGTCGTGTTGAGGCCAATGGGGAGCCATATGTGGTACACGTGTGGCAGTGGGCAGGACCGTGACACCGGCGAGGGTTTGGGAGCCAGGGCGCATGTTTCAAAAAACAAAACGTTGTATTTTTAAGATGGAAAGCACCGCGGATTCTCTGTTCAAAGGGGTCCCGGCCCAGAGCACCTGAAAAGAAAATACCGAGCGAGGAAAAAACCCGCCAGGCAGGCACCATATGAAAGTGGGCAGGACAGGACGATGGCAGAGTGTCATTGCACATATTGCAAGCCTGTGGAGGGTAAGCGGCCATAAAGCGTCTTGAATAATGGCCGGCAACGATTCACAGGGGTTGGAGATTTAATGTTCTTCTTCTTTTTCTTTTGTCAAAGAATCGAAGCGGACTGATGGTGTTGCGCCTGTTCTGAAAGTGTGCATCCTAAAATTTTTATACACCGGGTTAACGGGCAGCCCGCAAGAAGGCGGTGAAGCAGAGATCATCCAAACACTGTGTACTATCCTAACCAGATCTGAGGGGCTTTGGACCCTTATTAACACAGCCATCAGGTTGGACAAACTACTTTTCTCACAGGAAGCCGTTGATCACCTTGAGGATTTTACAGAATGTACTGAGGACTATGATTCACTGCCAGTAATGGAAAACATTAAAAACGATCTCTCCAGTAAACTAGGAACATTAAGGTTTACACGAGACAGCCTAGGCGACCTTTGGTCTTTTATAAAATGTATTGAGAGGTCCTCTGACCTGCGGGCCATCATGGCAAGAATCGAGACCGAATTACCAGAATCTCTGAAAAATGTCATAAGAAGGAAATGTGGTAGGGTTTAATTACAATAAAGTGTTTAATAATAATAATAATTAAAAAATTCCCTACATCTTGTGTTTGGCTATTTATTCAAAAGCACCCTAGGGCGGGGTGGGGTGGAGTTAGGGTACATGTAGAGACAAATGCATGCACGTAGGTGAGTGCTAAGTCATGTTCAGACAAAACCCTGCAGCAGCCGGTCTAGGTATATGGACTCTGTCTTTTGCAAGTTTTATATTTGTGAACATCTGATACCAAAAGAGTCTGACAAGCCCGAGAGAGAGAGAGAGAGAGAGAGAGAGAGTTTCTCTTTTGGAAATCATGGCCATGGAAGATTCTAAAGAGGCTTCTGCACCGGTAAACAAACCTAGATGCACATGAGCTAACTCAAGGCCGTCGCCGGAAGATTGCACCAACATCTGTTGCCGGGGTTTTGACAGAGACGACTTTTTATTCAGACCCATTTTATTTGGTTGCCGTAATACTTGTTGCCATCTTAATGGCAAAGTGACGAGCAAAACAGGAGAAGAAGGGGGCGGCGAAACTTACCAGGCAACCTGCGAAATGTTGAGTGATACAGCAAGACCCCGCAAAGCGACCGAAGATGGTAAATAAATATGCATATATTTATGATCGTGTAAACATTGGGGGGGGGGCACGTATAGCTTTCTAACAGGTAATGGTTAATATTTTGCAGTATCTGAATTAGCACCACCTAGGGGGCAAAGATGTCAATGAACGCCCTTTTCAGAACTCAGCATCTGCACGGCATCTTGCGACTTCTCTGACTCGTACAACGACATGGCCTGTGAAATTTATGAAGGGTTATTTGGTGACGATAGCTGGAGCTGCTCGGGGGGGATGGATCAAACAGACGGGGATGCCGGTTTTCCTACTGATGAGGGTTATTTCTCCAATGACATCGATAAGCTGTACTGAATTGAGTTATCAATAAAAAGTTGTAATAAAGACAAAAGCATTATCATTCTGTCTTAGGACCAGGCATCATGAGGTATGAAAAGGTTCTAAGGGACATTTATTACACGCCGGGGAGGATGGGTAGTTATGCAGGGGTGAATTCGCTTTTTCAGGAGGGGAGAAAACATGATAAAAACCTGACCTTGAAACAGGTCAAGACGTGGCTCTCAGGGCAAGAGGCTTACACGCTACATAAGCCGGCAAGAATTAATTTTCGTAGAAATAAAACAGTGGTGTCGGGCATAGATCAACAATGGCAGGCGGATCTCATAGATGTCTCCAAATTTTATAAGGAAAACGATGGAAAAAGGTTTGTTTTAACAGTTATAGATGTATTGTCTAAACATGCCTGGGCATGCCCGTTGGCTGATAAGTCGGGGAGCGAGGTTGCGGCGGCCTTCCAGAGAATCTTCGAAACAGGATGTGCACCCTGGAAAATACAGACGGATGCTGGTAAAGGGTTCTTAAATAGGCCACTGAAGAAACTTTTAGAACGTTATGGCATTCAACATTTTGTCACCCATAGTGACACTAAAGCGGCTGTTATACAGAGGTTCAACCGCACCCTAAAGAATAAACTCTGGCGGTATTTTACGGCTAGAAACACCCATCGGTACGTGGACATTTTGCCAGCTGTTTTTCAGGGATACAACGGTACTTATCACCGTAGCATCCGGACTTCTCCTAACACTGTAAACTTGTCTAATGAAAGGGATGTGTGGTTAAGACTGTATGGGCACATGTTAAAAAGTAAAAGAAAGGAAAAACATCTTAAGGTCGGGGACCACGTTCGGGTATCCAGAGTGAAAGGGAAATTTGAAAAAGGCTATCAGCAAACCTATACGGATGAAATATTCATCATCACAGAACTGGGGACAAGGGGTGAAAGGACAGTGTATAGATTAAAAGATTATGCCAATGAGCCTGTAAAGGGTTCTTTTTACCCTGAGGAGCTCCAAAAGGTACCAGATGACCAACAGCGCGTATACAGAATTGAGAAAGTGATCAGAAAAAGAGGGCGGGGAAAACACCGAGAGATTCTCGTCAAATGGGTGGGGTGGCCAGAGAAATTCAGCAGTTGGATTAAGGAGAGCGAAGCACGCCATCTTTGACATGGCTGGTTTTTACATCACCCTTCCCAGCAATGCGTCGGCGACAGCTTTTCCCAAAAACAAAAGCTCTAATTTTACTATTCAATTAGCGAGGACACTGGATCTTCCAGGGCCATGGGAAGTCGGTCTAGTAGAGATACAGTACCCGCGCAGCTGGGACACATTAACTTCAGATGTATATTTTGAAATCCTTACCAAGGAAAGGAGGTGGTATTTTCGTGTGGAAGCCGGTTACTATGCCAGCATCGAGCAGCTGATAGAAATAATGAAAAAGCAGATGGCGGCCGTCGAAGATGGTCCTGAGATGACACCCTGCAGTACGACCCTGTGGTTCAAAAAATTAATCTTACTGGAAACGGGATGCATGCCATTCTAGCCGGTGACCAACTTGCACATATATTAGGTTTGTTCCCGGGTTTCCGCACCAAAAAATTCCCCTTTGCTGCGGATGTGACCGGAGGATTCAACACGTTATATATTTATACAGACATTGTGGAACCTTAGGTAGTTGGCGACTTTTATGTACCGTTACTGTGCTGTGTACCTGTGAAGGGGCAAGACAAAGATTTCATAACAGTAACCTATGACAACCCCCATTATGTCCCGGTCTGCAAACATTTCATCCCTAACATCACGGTCTGGCCAAACTTACCCCACAGGGAGTTTAGAAAGAGTTTGGCAATCTGCCTTTTAGCGGGGTTTACCTCGATATGATCATGCCGTAAGTGGACACCTTCCATCTTTTCATAATCCCGAATATATTGCTCTTTATTCTGTTCTGTTTTGCACCAGGTTGGATAGCCACTGGCCTCCTGCTTGTCTGAGATGGGTGTTCATATAGCCTGAAAACAGACCATCTGATTTACTGTCAAAATGCCAGACCTCGTAGATTTCAGCAATTCTGTAGCCCTTTTCTATGGCCGCATTCAATTCAACGGTGCACCACGTCCTGGTCAGGGCTTTTTCTTTATCGCTATGTGTACAGGGGGTGGTTTGTGTTTTTTCTGTACAGGCCGAGCACAAGCTAAACATTAGTTTGCCCCTTGATTTGTGGGGCAGGACCGGGAAATAGAGGTTCCTTGGTGGGTACACCTTGACTTTGGCTATCCCGAAATACCGCCTTATGTCCCCAAAGTTTTGATAGATGATTTGAAGATGACCAACCGGGTATTCCTTGTTCTTGTTCAAGAATGGATACAAACTGGTAAAATCATAATACAAGATTTCTTCACCGGGCTTTGGTTTGTAGTACAGGCATGTGGCATTGGTTCTACTCCCCAAAAAAGCATCTCACGGGTTCAAAGGGATTGGGAGTTTGTTCTCAACTAGAAACTGCTTCGACATGGGTTCGGTCTCCAGCATGTTCCTCCACTCGTGTTCCCAGATGCTGCACACGGTATAACCCTGACCCCTGCGATACTCTTCTTTAGCCCTAGTATGGCTGTGCAGCCCTCCATAGGTTGAATCAAGTAATTTGTTGAAGTCTTTTTCAGAGTAGCAGACAGGGCATCTGTGAAAAAAACAGCCGTTAAATTCAAAAGCAGTGGGAACCCCGTTTATTACAGCAAAGCCGTCCAAAAAATATTTGCCTACTTGCTTTTCGCCCCCCTGCAGAGTGTGCTGAATGTTGAGAATTCTCAGTGTGTTCTATATACATCAGCCATTGAACGCTCAGTCCCGAATACCTTTTCTGGGTCCTCTGATAGGAGTCGAGGAGGGCTAAAGCGATGGTTTTACTCTTCAAATACATGAACAGGTACTGGGCCATGCAGACTGAGGCAAGTGTAATGTACTGGAAGAGGTCAATGCAGCGAATCTCTACCTCCTCAACAATATCCCCACCGTCGCCTCTGAGAAACTCATGCTCTGTCATTTCCATCACTTGCGCCCTAAAGCGAAGACAAGCCTCCCTCAGTATCTCCACATCTTGCTGGCAGTAGTAAGCCAGCTCCTTCTTTAGTTTAAACATGGTGCCTGATTAGCAGCATGCCATTTCAGGAATTCTCTCTCGCCGGGCATCATGGTCTTGGGGCTGTAATACCTGGCCTCGGGGAGAGGCCCCTCATAGTCTTGATTGTCCATTGTGTTGAACAAGTGGGGGAAGTACGCTTTGCACCCTGGAAACCCCATGGCTTTCGGAAGTTTGCTTAATTTAAGTGGCAAAAAGGAGAGGCTGTCAATAAACCGAATCTTATAATCTGGGAGGGTGATACACAGCAGTTTGCCACTCTGGCTTATAAGATCAACGCGCACCTTTTCACGGATCAACTGTCTCAACACTAGGTACCCGTCGTATCTTTTGGCATTGTGGGCTATAAAGGTGCATCCTTTAAATTTGTGGTTTATAAATTTCTTCACAAACTGTTCCAGGCAGGCCTCTCCATAGCAGCTCCACCTCATTACCTTGCCAGACTCCAGCATGTCCATCACATTCCCAAAATTCGGGGTGTGCAAACCCGTCTCTTGGCGACATTCAAAATCGTAAATTATGTATCTTTCGCCAATTCGCAGGCGATCCAGCCTCTTCATAAAACACAGATGCCCATCCAAGCTTTCAACCTTCTCAGAGCATTGGCCGCACATTGTCTTCTTGCATTTATTGTGGGGGGTGAAGACGTAAACACTGCATGTGTCACAAAATACCTTGGTCTTACAGTCAACCTTTCCTTCCCCCGCCAATCGTGTGTGCCTTTCAAGACATGCGCTAGAGCGGCAAAGCTGCTTGCACCTACAGCATCTTGACTTCTCCCCCTGCGTCTCCTGGGAGTCTTGCTTCAGACACGCCCGGCAGAGGTATTGGCAGTCATGGCTAAATTTATGGTGGTAGCCTGTGTGACAGAATTCACAGAAGTAACGCTCACCCAGGAAACTCTTGATGTTTTTGATTCCGTAGTAATGTTCATCATGTAACAATATAAACACCAGTTTTTCTTGTTGCTGTCTGTCGGTGACAAAAAAACTCCACCCGCCATGGACATAAAACAAAATTTTTATCGTTAACCCTAAGTGCTCTTCGAAGAGGTGTATCTGTGAAAAACCGATCCTGTTTTCTGTGGAAATGCCCAGGCAGGCATGAATGTCCCTGGCTACTCTAGTAATGGCTTCTCGTTTTGTGTCACCCCTGCTATCTAACAAACTCAGCAGACACCCGGCAAAACACAGAAATTCACCTTCCACATTGAAATCAACCAGGTTCTGTCTTTTTGTCTGTAGGACCCTGGCGAAAACGACCATGCTTAACTTCCTATGGCCACCCCCTTCCCTGTGCTTCATGATGGTGACCACTAATTGTAAATTGCCCGCCCACACCAGCTCTGCTTTGCTCTGCAGAAGATTTTCTACACTCGTTAGGAAATCATCAGCATTTAAATCTTCCATATGCCGCCTAACAGAAAACAAAGGTCTCTGGAGGCCATCTGCTTCTAAATGGAGCTGTGCAAAATCATTTTGACCTATATCCCTAGAAGCATTATTCAAAAAGGCCTGTATTACATTATGGATAGCATCTATTGCGTCTACAAACGAGCATAAGCAGTCAAGATTAGCAAATCTATACCGTTGATAATATTCTACAGCCGCATAACTACGGATGGGCCTCTCCCATGCTTGCACCAGCTCCATATACACATTGGGCACATTCTCAGAGTTTACAGAGTCAGGGGTCTGTAGCTGTGACACAGAATCCGATATCTCCTCTTCTGGTTGAGATTCTGACATAGATTTGTCTGTACAGCTATCGCTGCTTGCTGAGGATGTGGGGGTCTTCCCTTCAGACTTTTTTTGTTTTTTTCCAGGTGGCCCTGGATTAAAAACAAGGAGAAGGTACACATCAGAAGCGTTCATAATATTGTCATGACCCTCCTTACATTCTAAAATCAATCTACAGCTGGATAAAACAGTAGGTCATTTTACCTTCTAGCAGGCTTCATGCTGCATGGCTTGTACACAGCTGTGGCATAGAACTCACACTGTCATCCCCCTGGGTAGGTGTAGGCATGGTAAAAGAGGCAAAACCTTGGTCGGTCCCCCATTCTAAAACCAAAAAAAGAAGCATGACATACAGTACGCTTGCTAAAGCTGACACTTTTTGCTTGCTGAGGGGAACACTAAACAGACTAAAAACAGACTAAAACAGTACCTTCCAGAGCAGCCTGGTGGTCGACGCTTTGCAGAGACCCCTGGGCAGGTGTAGGCATGGTAAAAGAGGCAAGACCTTGGTCGGTTCCCCATTCTAAAACCAAAAAAAAAAAAAAAAAAAGAAGTATGCCATAGAGTACTCCTGCTAAAGCTAACTTTCTTTGCATGCTGAGGGGAACACTAAACAGACTAAAAACAGACTAAAACTGTACCTTCCAGACTGGCCTGATGGTCAAAGCTGTGCAGAGACCCCTGGGGATCAGTGGGGAATGTAAAGGTTGCAAAAAGTTGATCATCTTCCCATTCTAACACCAAAAAGAGACATGACACCCTGGTTTCAGTGACTGGAGAAGCATAATAAAGTGTCTAAACCATCCAACCCATGAATCTGAGTGAACTTAAAGCCTACCCAATAACGCTCTCAGACACTGCGAATCACTGGAGTCATCCTAGTCAAAATAAAACAACGAAATAAAAGTTATAAACACCTTCTGTCAGACCCCCCCCCCCTCTTATTTCAAAACCTTTCATGCTGTACTTACATTTGCAGGTTCCATTGCGAGCTGTCCACTCTTTGCAGGCTGTGTGCTTGGTCTGCGGGGTCTAGATAAGGCACCTCACCCACCCCTATTTGTGTCACCTTTTTTTTTTTTTTTTGAAGGCCTCCCAACACATGGCTAAGCTGCTGTTAGCAAAAGAAACACAGACTTTGCTTTATTTGAAAAATATTTTATTATGCCATTCAACAGGCTTTCGTTAACAGTTTCTTGTCAGCCTTTGGTTAACAGTTTCTTGTAATTAATTCCTGCCACATTCTGACATATAAGCCTCTTTAGAGCCAACAGTAATTCAGACCCAATTTTGGCCATTACATCCATGGCACTTGGGTTTCTCTCAATATATTGTATGAATTCCAGAAGCTCATCAAGGGTGTCACATGCAACATATAATTTGTCCAGTTTGGTGGCGATGGTCATAATGACCCAGAGGGTCTCAGGCCTTGAAATTCTGGAACATAGGGATTTCATCATTTCTTCTTCACCAGGTAGTGTTCCCTTGCATGCATCCCACGAAACAATGAAGTAATATTTTGATCACACACGCCTTTAGAATTTGAATCACTGTGGCATCATAGGGGTATGTTATTTCTTTAAAAAAGGAAATAAGATAGATTTAGACTATGGGTTTCAACTAGTTAAAACACTATTTTCTTAATATTTCATAGTTACTCACCACCTTTGCTGTAAAACCTGCAGTGACAAGGAACTACGGTATCCTCTTGCACGTTTTCCTCAGCTAATGACCCGGCTCTGGGTGTCTTGGAGATTTTCCTTGTTCTTAATTTTTGCTTGGGTGGCTTTGGGGTTACGCGCTCTTGAAACATCTCGTTGCCGAAGTTAGCCATTTTTACAACCCTTCGAACAAAGAATCCGTGGTGCTTTTCATCTTAAAAATACAACGTTTTGTTTTTTGAAACACGCGCCCTGGCTCCCAAACCCTCGCCGGCGTCACGGTCCCGCCCACTGCCACACATGTACCATGTATGGCTCCCCATTGGCCTCAACACGACTCTGCCCCTGGCCGTGTCTGGAACATGCCTGGACATGACCCCCCTGGGCTGGGAACAACATGTTTTTTATGGAATAAGGGCCCCCATACTTTAGACAGACCCACCGTGACCAATCCCTCTTGCATTTGGGGTTTAGGGGGAAAAACCCCCGCAGCCGGCCTTGTGTTTTTAAAGGTTTAAAAAGTTTTAAACTTCTTCTCCCCCCTGGCCTCTCGCCTTTTTCCAACACTCAGACGCCGCAGTTTTAAGGCCCCCCCGCCCCCCTGGTGCTGCTCCGCTTTACACGCGGGGAAGCCAATCTCTTCCAGGTGGGGCAGGGAGCAGCGCGCATGAGGGAGTCCTGGGACGACGGCCGCCTTCATTTATTGCGTGGGGAAGTGGCGGCGGGGCGGCAGGGAGGGTTTTTAAAACACGGAGAATCCAGCTTTGGGGTTAGGCACTCTTGAAGCAGCTCGTTGCTGAAGTTTCCCGTTTGCAAAACATGCGTGCTTTTATTGTTTTCAAAATATGCCGCAGAGGCTTGCCGTGCCCTGTCACATAGGAAAACGGTGTCTGTGTTTTAAAACCCCCCCCGTTCCTACTTTTAGCAAAACCGGCGGGGCTGGACAGCACTTCCTCGAAAACGCCACGGTGCATGCTGGGAGGGCGGCCACTTATATCACTTCCGGCAAAAAACCCCGCGCAAGGCCTGCTGGGAGGAGGGGCATTTACGTCACTTCTGGTAAACACGCAAGGCATGCTGGGGGAGGGGCGTGGCTATGACGATACTTCCGCCCCCTGCACTTCCCGTGGGGGAGGGATGCCTGTTGAAAAACGGTATACACTCTTACTAATAGTATATATGTTAATTTATATTCTTGATTTTAATTCTGGAAATTTTACTATTTTGCTGAACTTTCTTGCAAATGGTATAGTGCCAGTAAAAACAAGGAGGGAGAAAGAGGGCAGCCTTGTCTTGTTCCTTTTGTGATAAAGCAGGTTTGAATCCGTGATTATTTTCAATTGATGATAAATGGTTTGGACCAGAGTTCATCTTTTTAAATGATGGCAGCATAAAAGAGCCAGTCCAAATTATAAAAAGTGTTTTTCTGCATCAAGAAAATAATCTCTGCTTTCTGTTTTTTTCTGACTGGTATCATTAATAGCATTCAAGATGTATCTTATATTGTCCTTCATATACTTCTTTGGAACAAATACCATCTGATCAGAGTTTATATTCCTGCCAGGAGACTATTTAATCTTCCAGTAAATAGGTAGGTCTGTATAATTCTGGAAAGGTTGGATCACCCCCTTCTTTATAAATCAGGTATCAAAGTTGTTTGCCATAATAGAGATAATGCATGACACTGTTTTATTTGTTTAATTATCTGAGTTAATTGGCTTTATGAAGATTTAATTCAAAGTCTTATAGTAATAAATATTTAACAAGCTGATTTGTCATCTCATCTGCAGTTGAGACATATTTCTTGCCATCCCAGACTAAGGTAATAGTTCTTTTCTCCCATTCTCAGTTACTAAGCCAATAATTGTCTGGTTTATTACCTTTTTAAAATATTCAATAAAATTCTTCTTTTATATCTCCTTTGCTTCTAGAAGATCTGATTGTTTATGAATATCCTAATTATTTTTAATATGTCCAGGACTGGATTATGCTTGAGTCTTGATTCAATTTTTTTCAAATTGTCAATACATTGTTCTATTTTTCAATAGCTTTCTTTCTATTCGATGTTATAGAAATGAATAGACACTTTACTAGATTCCCATGCTGTGAATAAAGAAAATCAGGCGTCAAATTAGTTTGGAAGAAGCTCTTTAATTCAGATTGGCACTTCTATTTAATATCATCTTGTAGTAATAATAAATTATTCAAAGTGCACTTTTTCGGGCCAATAATTCTTCTTTGTAAGGATGCAATTATTACACTGTGCTCTGTATAGATGAGTGGATTAACTTCCATTTCCATAAGTTTAGGTAGAACAAATTCAATGTCCAGCACATATTTGTTCTTGAATGTTTTGTGAGATGGAGAAAGTAATATGTAATTTTCAACGTTTTAGTAAGTTACCCAAATTCCTATTATATAGTTCTGATTTATCAAGATTTAGACAGAGACAAAACATTTATATATCCTAAAATCAATACATCTCCTTTTACAATTTCAAGAAGTGATTGAGAAAATGTTCTTAAAATTTTGATTTATTTTGTTTTGGTGATAGTGATTTTATCTTGTTTGGTTTAAAATACTAGCATTAAAAATATACCTTTCTTATCTTGAATCAGTCCTTCCAAATGTACCATATCTTTAACCTGTCACTGTTTATGCATATGGGCTTTTCTCCTCTCTTGGCTGATATTATGGCGCATGCCACATTTAAAAAAAAATCTGTTCAACATGCAGAGTCCTCTGAAGTCAATGTATCACATCTCTTCATTTGTACATCTCAATGTTCAAATAAATTATGTATTCTTTGAGGCAAACAATTCTCTGTTCCTTGAATATGTACTTTGAATATTACTCCTGATAATGCTTATATCCAAGCACTTGTCACTTAATTTGCACACTAACTGTGCTAGAATCCACTGGTTTGTGGGTAGGAGTCCTGGAATGTAGAAGCAAGAACTCCCATTCACTTCAATCTTTTCCTTTACAGAAAAAAAATAATGACCACTTTTGTGGCTATTATTATGGATGCCTGTAATAATAGCTAAATATGATTGGCCTTTGGAGTAGAACTGTTAGGGTCAGCCCAAGAACAACAATGAGGCAATCCAGTCCAGTCCAGTTCCTTTATTAGCTTGTACCTAATAGACAGAATGTCACCAGATTAAACCTATGCTAAAGCAACTAGTGGATATACCCTGTGAGACTCTAGGGAGGAGCCAGCCTCATCCTCTTTCTCTTCCCATGGTCTTGCTATGGACTGAGAAAGTGCTTGCTCTGGAATGTTTCCCCTTTCTCCTGATAACCTTGATTCTCCATTGCATTATCTTCTTCGCTCAAGCCTTCCGTTACAAGAATTCCAGTTTTGAACCAGTTTTGACTTTGAATTAAAATCCAATGAACAAGTAGAGGCAAGGATATACCGTACAAGAGCTGAATATTAGAGGATGTAATGGCAGAGGAAGACTAATTGAAGTACTGAATTGATAAAAATGAATGCATGTAAACAGCTTTCTCCATCCTACTACGATTCAGATGTTCTGGATTGCTTGACCAAGATGGTGGTGTTGGGAGCTATAATCAAAAACAACTGGAGGACATCAGGTGTAAGATCTAGAGCAATATATTTCAAATTTGTTCACAGAAATAATATTCATGACTGAGTTGTAAAATATAGTTGCTAAGATCAGTTCAATGATGCAAATTATAAAATTTAATATGTAGAAATAAACAGATATAAAGTTAAGTGAAAGAAATGAAAATGAAAACATAAAGCAATATTTATTTCAAGAGAAATACTGCCACCTTGTAATTTTTATATTAAGTACACAGCAAATGAAAATACTTTTCTATTGATTTTTAAATATTTTCTTATTTATAAAATTTAGGGCAGTTATGTATCAAAGAAGATATGAAGTCAGTAAGAACAATTTCATATAAAGAACTTTTATTAAATTGTCTGATCCATAGTTAACCAAAGTTTTCTTTTATTTGCTTTAAATTAGCTCAATCGATATATTATTCTGTTGATTTGATAAGAATTCTACTCTTTCCCAAAATAATAGACATTAGGATAGGCTTTATATCACTTCATTGAAGACATACAAGTCACTATTGGAGAAATGGTGAACAATTTAACCATGAAAAAACATGCAATTCAAATTTATTGGAGCTCTTATTTTTATATCTAATTTACTAAAGAGTCATGGATAAAAGCTTGTATAGACTTTTGTTATATTCTTTTTCCTTGCTACTACAGCCATTGTAAGCTTTCTTTTAACAGATTTACATATATACTAAAGTCTAATCTTAAAATTCAGGTGCATGGTCATTCTCTGAAGTGTCCAGGAAAGGTCAGAAAAGTCTCCTGGTTGAAACTTTGAAAAGCCAGTAACTTTTGACAATAATGAGTAGATAGGCCAGTGGTATTTAGAATATTCCTATATTTCTGGATAGGAGATAGGTTCAAAGGATAAATTCATTATATTGCTTTGTTCTCTTATTCTGTACAATTGTATGATCCATTCCTCAAAACTGGTCATCTCATGATAAGGGCCTTTTCATGATCTGTTCCATTTAGTCCTTCCAGAGGTTTAACATCCATTATAGAAGTTTTGAGATTGCCCTTTTGGAATGTCTTGATATTGTAGGACACTTGATACCTGGACTGATTGGATGTCCACAGAGCACTCAGCTGACACAATGGGAAGACTTCCATATAAACCTGATATGAAGCTGAGTCTCAAAAGTCATGCTTTCTCTTGGAATGCAGTTCTAGGAAACTGTGTTCTTCCCTGTTGTGGAAATTATCTCTTGCTGTTTTTTATTCTATATAGATAATAGGCAGCAATGACTGTCATCACATAGAGTTAGAAATAATTGAATGTGACTTTGGGGTGTCATCTTTCTAAATCCCTTTAAAAAATTAAAAATGTTAAATTCATTCATATGCTAATTAAAGTTACAAAGTCTTATTTCCTTCTCATCAAATGAGCAATTACCAAAAATTTATGAGCTTTACATTGGTTTGTCATTCCCCTGTTTTGCTTTATATGGTATGCCACAATAAACGAATTAAACTAAATAGATTTTTATTATGTTGTATTGTTTTTATTCTTGCACCAGCTTCACAAAGGTTTTTAAATTACCAAAGTCTAAAAATGATAATCTGGTCCTCTTTCTGTTTGCCTAAACATAAACATAAAAAGAAAACCATGTTGTCATATAAATTCCCCCTGGGACTAATTACACTGATTTCACTTGACTAGCACTTAGATTTGAATTATAGTCATGAATAAGTTAGATCTTAATTAAAGTCATGTATGGGGTGCAAAAGGCAATGTTATACATGCAAAGAGGCTGCTTTGTAATAAGTAGAAATTAGTATTAATAATATTTTGTATATGAGATTTTTCTACTGGCTCATCTTCTGTATTGTATTAACAATTCATTCAACTCATTTTTTATGACCTTTCTGTTCTGGGAAATTGTATTCACTATTTCCAACTAATGTCAATAATGGATGTCAGATATTTATTATGAAAAACATAATGAAACAAAGCTGTTTTTAGAATATCAATAACTAAAAGAATTGATCAAGTATACCTGATTTCAAGCTGAGAATCTTTCTCTTTCTGGTACACTGTCAGGTTTTAAGGAGGTTCTCAGACATTTTGGCATTTAGGTTTACCTCTTCAGGAAGAAAGACAGGTACAGTCAAGTATATGATTATTTGTGTGAGAGAGGCCTGTGTAAAGCTAGGTTTGTTTCAATCAATTTGATTTACTGCAAAGAAAGAAAAAATAATGTCTAAATTTTTACATCAGTTTATATCATGCATTTAAATATGCAAGTAAGCTTTTGGTGATATTAAAATTGCATTTGTGATCTTGTAGGAAAAAGAAACAACTCAATGATAAATGTTCTCCATAGATTTATGTACTCTTGTGTGGACAATGTATGCATGAATATCATACTGCATTTATTTGTTTATTTATTTTGTTTATATACTGATGGACTAAAAAAAGGACTCTCAGCAGTTTATACCATAAAACATAAAAACATAGTAAAAATGTGAAAACAATAAAAACACAAACTACCCAAACTTCCATTCTTTAATTAAAATATGATATGAAAGTTGAGAAATATCTTGCTTAACCTTTCTGGTTAATCTAATATCATTAAGTTTGCAGGAAATATCTTGGTTTCTTAGTTATTACTATAGTGCTTCCTGTTTTCAAGACAGTTGGAATGATCTTTCTTCAGAAAAGTCCAAGTGAAGTCATCTATTTGGTGAACTCTGTAACTTCCCTAAGCCTTAGCATCCCCTAAGCCTTCTGAACTTTATAACATCCCTTAAGCCTTTTAGCATCCCCTAAGCCTTCTGAAAAGTTTGTGCTAGCCTAGGTCAGAAGCAGAAGACCAGAACATTAGTCATTGGTAAAGCAAGGAGTATTTTTAGTAAGTGGCCATGAATAAAATGAATGGTTTGCAGAGCCACTTCTTTGAATCTGCATTTTTCTTCTAGAATGCTTTTTCCTTTGAATGACAAATACAAATTTAACTTCAGAGAAAATGTACAGTTAAATAGAAAAGTAAAGTAGGTAGAATATGGTACTCCCTTTTGTTTTCCCATTTTTAAAATGAGTTACATAAGGCTGTAGGAAAAAAACAATCTACATAGGCAGTTCCAAAGAAATACAAAATTGCACTCAGCCAAATCTCAACAAATGTGCAGGCTTCTTCATAAATTAGATAAAAGCAGAAAATTCAAGGCCTGACAAAGTACATTTTCTTAAATATTCCCATGCCTCAGGCCAACGGGTATTAGTCTCTTATTCTAATTGATGCTGTAACTGAGGATTACTCTTAACTAACTTTTTTTAGTGTAACAGAGACACCCCGTTCCCCACAATAAATAGGAGCAATGCAGCAGAGTAAGTGCTATTCCATCATTCTCTCCCACTCATTACTTGTTTGACATTTTTTGGCCTAAACCATTCTTCTTGGCCTAAAAGCTCTAGGATCTTAGCAGAGATACTTCTTCCTTATGCCAAGGATGCTGAAAGACCAACCAGGGTCAAAGAAACTGGTAGCTCTTTTGGCATGACTGAAGATAGTGAATAGTACTATGTTGATTTTGAATTCCTTTCTGAGCTTGAGAATGGACAGTTTAGCTATGAACAGGCTATATGTTGGAACTCACATACTGAAAATACTCATGAACTTTACAACATGAACAAATGTATGTATATTATGCAACTGATAAACTACTATATTATATAATATTACATATTATATATTTGGATGGGGAGGATTGTGTCTGACTTAATCCTACCAAGACTGAGTGGCTGTGGGTGTTTGGACCACCTGGATCTGGGGATATTCCAACTTTGACTTTGGATGGAATGCTACTTCTCCATTCAAGGGTGGTGCACAATTTAGGGGCCTTTGCCTTTCTCCAGTTTCATCTGGTATACTAGTTGCACCCTTTACTGGACTGGGGCCCTTCAGACAGTCACTAATGCCCTGGTCACCTCATGGCTTGACTACTGCAATGCGCTCTACATGGGACTGCCCTTTGACATCACCAAGAAGCTTTAAGTGGTCCAGAATTCAGCAATGATGAACATGCCTCAGTATGTCCATATAACACCTCTGCTTCCTGAGCTGTGCTGGTTTGCTTCTGGATGTTATTTAGGTGCTGTGTCAGCCTTCCCTGGTAGACCAGATAGGAAACACAACTAGATGAGCTAATTCTACTTATTGTAAGGCTACATTAACAGAATCTTGCAAGTCTGAAAGTATAAATCTCCCACTGTCTCCTTTACAGTCTGAAAAGTTAGCAAGGGTTCCTTCTGGGCTTCTTTCTTCTTCCATTATGCAGCTGCAGGCTATGCCCTCTCTTATTTGACTGTTCCCTAGGCAGCATCTCTTTGCCCAGTTTCTCACGGTCTTTCTCACATAACATTACATGCTGGTTGCTACCTATAAAGCCCTACATGGCATAGGGCCTGGTTGCTTGAGGGACTGGCTGTCTCCTATCTGCCATCTATTGGGACCCTGGAACTGTACCTCCTTTATAACAGCATCTGCCATCTGGAATTAGGTTTCCCCAAGATTTGAATGGCCCCCATCCTACTGGTATTTTGAAAGGCCCTGAAGATGTTTCTCTTTGCCCCAGCCATTGGTGAGGATGATTGATGCCTTTTTTCTTCTTTTTCTTTCTTCCCACCCAGGCTTGTTTTCTCTGCCATCTTTGTTTTATTTTGTTTTGTTTTTGTGTTTTTTTGTGTTGTCTTTTTGTTTTTAAATGTGTTTAACAATTTGTAAACCACCTACTGTCATTGGGAGTCAAGCAGCATATAATTTTAGAAGACACATCTTAACAAGGATGCTATATTCACGTTGCTGCCCTAGGTTACTTCTATAGCATGTATTTCCATTCTTAAGTGGACTTAAGTTATGTGTGTGTATGTATGTGTGCATGCAAACTGAATTTATTATTAGGTTTTAGTTAAAATATATTCTTCTTTCATAGCAAAAAGTATCTGACTGAATGGACAGAATATGGAGCATCATAGTGCCAAGTAGAAGGTGAGGTTGGCATAAGCTGCAAAGAATTTTTAAAACTCATTGAAGAACAATGGCAGTTCAAATGGCATAAATGACTGTTGTCACATTGATGGATAGACTGAAGTCAGTATAATCCTATGATCAGTGCTCTTTCATTCACAGTGAATTATTGTACACAGATCCAAAGCCATTTGAGGTATTCCTTGTGTAATAAAACCACAGATTTTATTTGTATTAGCAAAGAAAATAATTTAACTGTTCCAATGAATTAATCTAGTAATTGTGAGTATACAGCACAAATTGAACCAAAGTACTAAAATACATTAATGCAGAAGTAGAGGTCTATTTCTTTGTGAATGATGTATTGGAGCGCAGTAGTAAGATGATCCAGGGTTCAGATTAGGCAGTGTCACAGCTTTTCTTATAATCCTTAATCTCTTTTCCTCTCTATTCATTCTCTTTGTCACCTCCTTTTGTCTTCTTGTTGAAGCCTTTAATTTAGCTCCTTCTCTGCCAGGCTGCCAGGAGAACAACAGATTGCTCTTGGGAGAGGTCTGAACCGATTCCCTGTACAGAGCTTTTGAAATGAAGCCAAAAGCTGCTTGCAATTAGGCTGAGGGCTGCAGGCTACCCATTCTAGCTTTGAAAAGCACTTCTTTGATATAAAACTTGAAAAATGGAGGGTATTGTCAGGTCACAGTTTAATTAAACATACTAAGCACATGAGAGAAAATGGAGCCAAAATAAAAAATATAAGAGATTTCATTTTTTGCAAAAACACTGTGGATTTTATGTAATATTGTTGGTAATGTTGGGTTTTGGTTAGAAGAACTAGTGCTTATTTTAATATATTTATGTTACACATCTTTTTAGCTGACAATATGGAGATACTTCCTTTTTTTGTCTAAAACAGAAGAGGTCTGTCTTCTATGCAAAGATTGTTTAATCAATTGACACTTTTCTCTAGGATTTTGTTACATATGAAGGATGGAATATCCATGTATGAATATCTGCCTGATATTCCATTATTTGAATCTCAAGATAGTGGGATATTTATTAAACTTAAATTTAAATATTTACTAAACAAAGTTCAGTTCAATACACACATTTTATAATTCCATAGGAAACTTAAGTACATCCTACCGGTTCTATAGATTCGTATTTCTTGCTATATTACACATGTCAGCAATTTCTTGTAAAGCTTGTGATATCAATAAGTCATACACATCAATATTTTGTTTATATTGCTAAAATATATATAGCCTTATCATGATGTAACAATGCCTACCTGAATTTTAGTACATTATTTATGAGGTAATTGCTACCAAAACTTGCAATTAAAACTCCAGCATAAAATACCCAAGTTATTTGCTCCCTCCGCTCCCCCCATGCCACTTTCCTTCCCATTTTACCAGATTTAGTACAAGGTATAAAGGTGTTTCTATTCATGTCTACAATTGGGTACACTGCTTTTTTAGAGTTTAATATTACACAGGCATTATTTTCATGTCCAATGAACATGAATAGAGTCTGGCATTGATCTCCTTGGTCAGGGCTGTAGGAGGCAGGTAAGCATACAAAAAGGTGTTGGATAAGGCTATGCAAGACATTCCAAGGGGCATCTTGTAAAATATTGTTTTGAAACCATTGCTCAGCATATCTCTTAAAGGTTTGATGTGGCTGCTTTGAGGGACTTTCTTGGTCTTCTGGAGATAGGTCTACCTGCAGAAAATAAACTTCCACCAGAATTATGGTGGCCTCAATACTCTGACCCCTATGTTGAAATTGGGACAATATATGTTGTGCTGTGTGGTTACATACATTTGTGTACTATGTTTGGACAATACCTGAACCAAGTTCTATGTAGTATATTGGTGACTTTTTTCTTTTAATGGACACAGTTGTCTACTCAATATTCTGCAGATGCATAAGGAAAAAAATCTGTGGTCAAAATAGGACTTTGATGGAAAAAAATAAGGCTCTGCTCAGCTGAAATAGCAGAAATTTTCTCCCAAGTTTTTTCCTACCACATTTAAAAGTAAATGAAATACTACATATTAGTGTCTAAAGTGATGGTATGATGAGATTAAATTTAAAATGTCCTAATAGCACTACTGCCCAAATTAACATATTTGCCCAAATAAGCATATCCTATTTCAGTAGATATTTGCATTCTTGTGGAGAACATGAATATCTGACAGCCACTGAGATTCTGACAGTTGGATAACTTATTTTATTTCTGCTTTGCTTATTATTTAATAGAAAAACCAGTAGAAGGGAATGCTAGGAAAATGTTGACAGATGTTACTATTCAGATCAATCTTTCTTATGAACAAATATTTCTGGTTCCTCATTTATTATATTTCATCTTTAAAAAATCTTATTTCATACTTTGTGTGATAATCTTGCATGTTTTCCTTTTCTGAAAAGTAGTATTTTCCAATGCTATAAAGTGTTTAGATTTCTGCCAAATATTTTTTTTCTATGATGTGGGATGAAATACTGATTTGCTCTTCATTTGGATACCTAACCTGGACAAGTTAGGAAGAAAACAGGATGTCTGGTAAAACACAAGCTGATCAGAACCCAAGATCTTATTAATCCATTATTTTGTGATTTAGTAGTTAGAAATGTTTGCATAGGACCCAGACAAGTTAAAATCCAGACTACAAATGAAGTTAAATATTTCTTTGTATCCAATGTACAAAGTTTTAAAAATACAAATTAGGTATAAAATCAGAGTAGTGTGGAATGAGAATTTAATCTTTTTCTATTTTCAGTTCTCTAAAAATAATGCTTTTGCCAAAGAGGATATTTGCTCTGTGGTTAATGCTCCAGTAGCATGAATAGAAATTTCTTTACAAGTCAAACAATAGTTTAAGAAAAGATTTTTTTCCCCTCAGAATCACAATAGGAAGGGTTGATAATTAAATTCCCTTTCATCTATTATGATCCTATGAGCTATCTTTCCCCAGCTGATGATACAAGATGCATTTAATATCACATGCATAGTACTTGGAATAACAATGAATTTACTAAACAAATGCTAGGCATAAGTTAAAAAATTCCACTCACCTTTGGTGGGTGGAAAGAACAGAAACTTTTTACTATCAGTGTCAGATAGGAAGATTTATTTTATAGCAATTATTTAGTTGATATCACTGCCTATAGAGTTTGGAAATTCTGCTGTTCTGTTCTCTTCATTTTTAGTTATTTTCACTATAAAGTAATAGGTGTGGAAATCTGAAAGCTTTGAATGAAGGCTGTGACCAAAATTAGAATCTCTGCCAATCCTCCTAACTCAAACTGAAAAGCTACAATCTGTATCTCCACTCTGAAGAACATGGTGTTGAGAAGGGCTTATTATCTTTTAGTCATCACAACTGTCAAGGGCATTAAAAAAAAAAAAACTGGCATTTTGACATTGTAGCTTGGGGAGCTGCAAGGCTATAATTTTATGAGCTTGTACTGAAGTAAGATGGCCTTCACCTAATTTGGCATCTGCTAAGGAAAGTGTAGTCCTGGGACCTGTTGCTGGGGATGGTTTTACCATTGACTGGCCAGAGAATGGATGTGTTTAGAAAAATAAAAGTTTGCTAGAAAAGGAGAAAGTTAGATCATCCCACTGGAAGAGTTAAAACATGCTTGCATTGCCGTGAGGAGAAAAGTAAGTGTATTATTATATCATAGAAGAGATAATTGTTACAGGTTTTATTTTTACATGCCTCTCCACTGAATATATCCCTTGCTTTATTGTGTTACAATTTGTTACTATTTTAACTGTCCTCTCATCAGATGATGGTGGTGGTAGATTTTATTTTCTTTTGTTTCTCCATACTTTTTCTCCATAAAAAGGAACTTAATTATTTGTATGCTGATTTCTACCAGCAGGGCTTTCCTGTTTTTGTGGATTTTAATAAGCTTGCTTATTTTGCATTTGTGCTTGTGCTTAATTGAAAGGTTGTTTTTTGGCTACACACATCTACTGAAAGGCTCTTAAGATCCTTGATCAGGTCATCATAAGGAGAGGAGCAAAGAAGTTGCAAGTTTGTATTTCTGCTGGAACCCTGACAGAATGGGGAAGGTTAACTCCTGCCCTAAAGTAGAAAGGAATAGGGGGAAAAGCTAGGAGTTCTCTCCAAGTCATCCTCCCAGATAGTGGGTGAGATAACATGAGTTGGTCTGATCATAACACAGCTGCTTTTGGCTAATGGAATTTTTTACTGTTGGGAATTGAATACTGTACAGTGGGGGGAAAAGCAATCAGGAACAGTTACATGTCTGGTAAATCCTTATAAAGCTAGAATGTGCATTTACCCAGTGAAATTGATTGCAGAATTAAGACTGCTAAAATGACTTATTTACACAATGCATACTTTAATCAATGGAATTAACTTCATCGAAATGTGGTGATGGCTTTCAGATTAAGTAGCTCTAAAGAAGATTTGCTGTTTATTTAAAGCATTTTTGTACTGCTTTTTACAAAAGGATCCCAGAGAGGCTTACTTGCAATTAGTGAAAAACACACACACAAACTGAACTGAGAAAAGTAATAGAAGGTAAGATTATCAGTGACCTCAGGTCATATAGTTAAAATCTCCTTTGACTTCAACTTCAGTAATGATGTTTCATAAACATGTCCACATTACTTTCTTTAATTAATTAATATTAATTAATGCGAAACTGATATTCAGAAACAAAGATCATTGTCTCAATGTCTTAAATATGGATTTATGGAAAATAGACATAATAATTTATTATTTATAGTTTGTGAGATATTGGCAGTTAAAATAAATAGTAGTGTCAAACCCACTTTGACAGCATTGCTTGACGTTTTTGGCTTTAAATGTTGTCACTAGGACTTTTTAAACTTAAATTATGTAGTGTGGCTGTCAATGAATATGTCCTTGAAAATTCTATAATATTATTATAGTTCTGTAAATTAGCAAAGTCTGGATAAGAAAGAAATGAGAAGTAGTTGTATATTATGTATAAACAAACTTGTTTTTCATTCCATGATACTGGTATAGCTTTTTTATTCAAAAATTACTTCTATCCATACACAAAACTTGAAAGCAGCTTATCTTCTCTTGGTATAATATAGATTGTTTAAAAAATCCCTTTAATACTATTATTTTCATTTTCTGTGCAGATTAGTGCTAGCAAAATGCCAATTGTTAAGTAAGCTGTCTATTAATATTGGATTTTCTCTGGCTTTTGGGTTGTAGTAATTAACTCAGCTCAATCCTGCTAAATTACTTTACTATGAGTTACATATGTACAGAGAATAAGGTTAAGGTTTATGTTAACTCTGTTTTATAACCATTTGCAAGGTAGTTCTTGGAAATAATGTCAGTCGGAATGAACTCGGAGTTTGCTAAGGGAAGAACTCAGCTACTGAAGTCTAATTAAGATGGTTATCTCTTAGCAAACAAAGATAGCATATTTGTACAGAAGGTAACAGGATTTAACAAAGGAAGTGGTGTTACATGGAAAAGTTGTTCAATATTTTCAAATACACAGGCACAAACCTAAGTTGACACCAATGAGAGTTGGAAAAGTCTAGTCTTAGGGGAATAAGACATTTTATAGGCATACTACCTGTGATGGAATGGAATTATGAAGGCCAGGATCAGGGAGATAAACATTTTCTTAGCTTGCCAGAGGAGCGTGGGAGCAACAAGAGGATGCAACTGGCACCTCCCTGAGGAATTCACACTGTTGTGGCTGGCTGGCTTGGGAGCTGGGGTTTCAGTCTGGGAAAATTCTTGCTATAGGTTGTAGCTAATAAACATAGCTGAACTGAATCTGCATTGTCTCTTGGAGTTCCTTGGGCTAGGCCTGACACTACCAGAGATATCTCAGACAAATAAAGATAACAATTACAACACAATAGACTATACAGTACATAGCTAGAACAGATGACTTTATGTTGAATATGTATTCTGACATGGGCCATATGTTGCAACCCATTCCTCATTTAGTCTTCTGATAATGTATGTCTGAAGAGAATCCAGATTTCTTGATATTGACAATATAATTTTCCCTACGTGTGTTGTGACTAATGATATGGAATGATCAAGACTTCTTCAAAATTCCACATTCATAAACCATAGCACCAGTTCAGAATAGACACAGCTCAGTTGTTTTAGCTTATCTGGTATGCTCTAAATTTGTGTGACATTATATTATGCATGCTTAATGAGAAGCAAATTCTTTTGTGTTTAATGAAGACTATTTTAGGAAAGCATGTATAGGACTAATAGAGCAATCCTGTTAGCTGCAATGGGGGCTTCAATATTAGGGTGCTGATCCTAAGAATCACAGGTCTAAGCCATTTTTCTGGCATTGGCTAATTCTGCCTCATCTTATTTGTTTTTAATGGAGAAATATACAGGGCTTTTGGAATTCTTTTCACCCCTTAATAGCTCTGTTCTGGGTCATACAACTAAGAAGCACAAGGGAGGGAAAGTTAGAATGAAGGCATTTTAAACATTGCAAGCCAGCTGCCGTGCTGGCTTTCCAATAGGGAGGACTTGGGAGATTTTGCAGCCCCTAGACATATATGATCCATTTATTGAACTCAATTTCTTTTGTCAGCTCTCTTCTAATCCAAATTTTGTCCCATTATATTCTCTTTTCAGAAAGTTATCCTGCTGATGAACAGGTAGATGGATGGACAGGCAGAATCCCAAGTTTCTTTACATGTTTTATTCCAACAGTCTGTCAAGTTGGAACAAAAGAAGTAGGGAAATGTGCAATGGCTGTAGAATTCTTTCCAACTCCTTTACCAGCAATGTCTTTCCTTTCTTCTGTGTTCAGAATATTTTGTTTCATCTATGTGTGCATGTATACTTTCTTCTTATTAATCAAGTATATGTAAAATGTTGCTCATATATGTGAATATGATGGTGTAATGAGGGTGTGTGCAAATGAATTGCTTATGTGTATGCCTCTGTAGATGTTTCCACACTCCCCTTGGTTGTGTCTGTGTTTTTGTGCATATGTGTGCACTGGGAAACATGCTGTGGGCTTTATACACTTGCTCTGGGTGATGTAATAAGGATGGAGAATGGTTTAGGATAGATCAGTTAGCAGCATTTTGATTTGCTGCCCATATGTCTGTACCATAGTATTGGGAAAATTTTCTGGAATGTTTTTCTCTGCACCCAGATCTACCCAATTTTCAGTCGGATCTTTCTTTTACCAGCTTCTACCCCAACACAAATTTGGTACTGTTTGGAGAGTTTGGTGGATAAACAGAGTCCTGAGCTCATTTATGTAATTTCTTTCTAACATTCTGTTGGGCTGGGAAGAAATGACATGAAAGGAAAGGAAAAAAAGTTAACATTTATTATAATGCATATAGAAAATAGGTTAGTCTTTAAACACAGCATTAAATCTTGAGCACAAAGAGTAGTATTGATCACTTTTGAAGTTATCTTGTTATATCACCAGTTCATACGGATAGAGCAAACAGACATGATCATTCCCAAGACAAGTGGTGCTCTTTCTTCATCATAAAAGAATAATATTTTTCTATGGTTCATGCTAACTAATCCATAATTTTTCACATAATGAAAAATTCCAGTTTTATCATATATAATTCAGTATCATATACACATATTTAAACCATATTATCCATACCAACCTGTGGATATTAAATCAAAATGGGATAATAAGAAACCAGACATATAATATGTATCAATGTCTTTTCCATGGACAAATATACCAACAAATCAGAGGCACACCCATGGGATCACCACTGTCAGGACTCATAGCAGAGATTGTAATGCAACACCTAGAAGCTATAGCACTTCCCCACATACAACCTAAAGTATGGATCTGGTATGTAGATGACACATTTGTTATTATAAAAAAGGAACAACTAGAGAAGACACATGAAACCTTCAACAACATCTTCAAAGGAATAAAATTCACCAGAGAGGAATAAAACAATAACATGCTACCCTTCCTGGATATCCTCATCAGCAGAGGAAAGAACAGGAAATTAGAAACCCAAGTTCATAGGAAGACAACCCACACCAATCAAGTACTCCATTACCAAAGTAACAACCCAACCTCCCACAAGAGGAGCTGTGTAAGAACATTATTTAAGTGAGCACAAATGCATTGCAGCAACCCAGAACAGCAGAAAAAGGAAACAGACCACCTATACAACATCTTCCAGCAAAATGAATATCCACATAATTTTATCAAAAAGTGCCTGACCACTCAACCTACTACAGCCTATGAAAAGGATCACACTGCCATACATCAGAAACCATCAACAGACTATTACAACCATATGGCATCTCTGTAGCACATAAACCAACAAAATCACTCCAAAATACCCTAAGTAAACCAAAATACCCAGTAGCCCAAGAAGAAAAAGCAGGAGTCATCTACAACATACAGTGTAAGGACTGTAAGAAACACTACATAGGGCAGACAAGCAGAAGACTAGCAGAGCGCATCCACGAGCACCAACTAGCAGTCAGAAGACATGATGAAAATTTCTTAATCTCACAACACGTGGACAGGCTCAACTATAGTTTTAACTGGGAAACTATCAGCATTTTAGACCAAGCTAAATCCAAATATGCAAGAGAATTTTTGGAAGCCTGGTATTCAGACAAGGCAGCAATTAACAGACACATAGAGATTAACAGCATCTACATACTATTCAAAAGAGACAAAAGATCAGAAGATCGCCTCACCAGCAATCAATCACCAGCAATCGTCACCAGCAATCATCACCCAGATAAGCAAAGGTTACCACCAATCACACGATCAAGCAGCAAACATAAGCTAATCAAAGAACTACCAGAGGAGCAAAACAAAACCCCCACCCTTACCAGCACTGGCAAGGCAGGCCACAGCACATAAATAGAGAGTAAACCCCATCCCATTTTAGCACTGAAGATGTTACCTAGCTGGGTAATGAAACATTTGCAAGAAAAGAACCAAGCTCAGAGAACCCCAAGGACTCCACCATTTACTCTCTGTTTATATACCATGGCATGCCCTGCCAGTGTTGGTGGGAGTGGGGGTTTTGTTTTGTTCCTCTGGTAGTTCCTTGATTAGGGTATTGTTTACTGCTTGATTGTGTGCCTGGGTAATCTCTGCTTATCTGGGTGATGATTGCTGGTAAGGAGATGTTCTGGTCTTTTGTTTTCTTTAAATCCATGGAACTGTGCAGTCATGTAGGAGCAGAACCACCCCAGCTGAGTGACCTTGGGCCAGCCATTCACTCTCAGCCCTAAGAAGAAGGCAATGGGAACTCATTTCCAAAAAATCTTGCCAAGAAAACTGCAAGGATTTGTCAAGGCAGCCACATGGAGTCAACAACAACAAACATCAATATGAGAAGAAAATTACTAGAAATTATGTCACCCTAAAGACATTTTTTTCATAGTTGATTCCTATTTCATTTATTAAATTATTATTATTTAAGCTCCAAACCTAGCTTTATTATCTTTTTTAAGGCCACTAGTATTTGGCTTTTACCATGCCCAAAATGTGTGGCTTTCAAGAATTATTCAAACAGAAAGGCTACATTCATGTTGAAATATGACAATCTTAACTATACTTCTGTAACTGTATCTTAAGTGGCTTTGCCCAAAATAAAATGTCAAACTGACTTTTGTAATTTTCTCCTCTTCTCCTCTTCTCTTGCAATGTTGATTTCCATTTTGTCTTCAATTTGTTATTCTCCCTCTATTTATTTTTAATATCCGACAAAAGCAAATTTGCACGCTGTGGTTAAACACCTTTACTTATTTATTTACTTATTTATTCTCTCTATAATCAGTATAAATTAGTGGTGGGTATAATTGTATCTTGCAACATTTTCCAAAAAGTTAACAAAAATCATTAGCAGGTTAAGTTACTCTTAAACTTTCAAAGGCAGATGATTTTATTTGTGTGTTTTTTTTAACAGGATGAATTAATAGGCTATTCAACATTTTAGCCTATATTTAGTTTTATTTTATTAAAAATAAACAACAAATTAAAAAATATATAACAGTCCTGCTGGAGCACATCAAAATATCAAATATCCTATTTAATAAAATAACCTCACAGGTCTGTTTGGTGAGCTTATAAACCATAAAGGCGACAGCTCCCTGTGTCCCATTGCTGACCCAGCAATTGTTTATAGCCACTGAGGATGAAAGTTGGTCTTTCCATCCATCTATCCATCCTTAAGGGAAGGCACTGTTGGCTAAGACATTTTTTCTTTGTACTTTATTCATTAATAATAAGTATTTGTTAAGTAAAATTTTATACTCCTTCCCCATTTTCACTTCCTAGCTAAAAATACACACATAAGTTACATCCTTTAGGTAAATGCCGATATATATGTCTTATCCTACCTTGATTTTAAATAAATACATACATACATACAACTACATCACAGTTGAATGTGGAAACTGAAAAGAAAAGTCAGAAATACATGCAAACCTGACTTGGGTTGGAAACCAGCCATTTTGTTCTAGCTTTTTAGAAAGAAATCATGCAGGTGATTACAGATGCTTAGAAATCAAGGGAAGCAATTTTTAAGCTCCAAAAAGAAAAGGAAGAAACCCTGCCTTCCCTTTTTGGCTTCAGCATTTCCAGAAGAAATTAATGCTCTCCTACAGCTCTGAGCCTCCTGGCCCTTTGTTTCCCCTGCTGCGCTTCCTGGTAGTGCTGGCCATGCACTGCAAATTGCCAAGAATGGTTGCTAATCAGCTCAAAATGCTGGCAGCTGAGACTTCTTCCAGCTAACCAGATAAGTTCAGCCAGACATCTCAAATGGCTGGCTCCTCTGTGCTCTCAGAGCACAGCCATTTAGTAATGACTGGCAAATAGTTCCCAATTAAAGGAACTGTAGCTTATAGCTCCTGTAATGCTTTTTGGGAATGACCTTGGGAGACAGGAGGAAGAGCTGCAAACTGGACAACTGTCATGTAAAAGATATCACAATCCACAGAAGGAGAAGGGGCATAAGTGCCTCAGAAAGGACCCTCTCTAGTTTTCTGGAGAATAAAAGGAGAGAAAGGGAGAAATGCTTTCTGCCCTGTAAGATTCTGTAAATGTAACCTTACAATGAAAGTAGAGTTAGTAGTCATAGTTGTGTTTCTTGTCTGGACTACCTTGAAGGGCTAACAGCTCCTGACTTAATAAGTTCTGTTTCCCACCTTTTCCAGGAAGGAACAAAACACAGAAGAGTCTGGAGCATATCTCAATGGGCAGCTCTTGGCTGAAGTGGTCAAAAGGCACACAGCTATTTCTTCCAAGGAGGGGGGGTGTCTTTTGCTGCTGTCCAGTTTTGCCTTCTTTGCTTTCTGGGTTATCTTATTTGATTGCTGCATTGTTTTATCATTTTATAGATCTCCTGTTTTCTTGGGAACCAGCCAGAGTCATTGGGAGGAAATAAATAAATAAATGAATGAATGAATGAATAAATAAATCCCGCCCCCCCCCCCCATAATAAGTTTCTGCAGTAGTAGAAAAGCAAAACAAAATAAAAGTTGCAAATGTGGACCTCTTTCAAGTTTCTATGAAGGAATTTGGGTAATTTCCTAATAAAAATCTTGTCTTGATTATATATATATAATATATATTTCGTTGTGAAATAAGCTTCTGTTTTTCTACAACAAAACAAAATAAAACAAAAAGTTGCAAATGTAAAAGGCCATCGACTGTGGATCTCTTCCATGTGTCCATGAATGAATCTGGGTAATTTCCCAATAAAAATCTTGTCTAGATTGTATATATATTTCTGTGAAAGAAGCTTCTGTTTTTCTATCATAGTTTTCTTTCTAAGTTTTGAACAGAAGCTGCTGTATAAGAAGTCAGAAGTCACTCTTTTTGTAATTTTTCTTTTGTTTTAATTCCTTTTTCTTTAATTTCCATCACTTCTGTATTCCTTTTTTATCTTTAACTCTTTTGTTCTCTATTTTTCTTTCTGATTATTAGTTCTTGTTTGCTTTTACCTGTATGCTTTTTATAACTTAATAAAGTTCTTATAAATATAAAAAAGTTTTGAACAGAAGGTAAAAGAGAAGGGGAAAGAGGCGGGGGGGAAAGAAGGCCTGTGGGAATAGGAGATGAAAGTAGGAGCAGGTTGAAAGGAATAAATTCATCAGTTTGACTGATTTTTTTTTTTGGTTTTGCTCAGCTTATCTTCCTTCCCATTTAAATCCATTTTATCTTATGTTTGTATTAGCTTGCAGTTTTTAAAATCTGTATGATTGTGCACATTTATGTACAGATTTATTTTGATATATCATTTTTGTATACAGTTTGCCTGATACACTTTTTGCAGTCAATTTTCTATACTATAATCTACATATCATTTGCTGATCTTGACATCAAAACAGGGCTGTACCTGGATGCGAGACCATCAAGAAGATAACTAGACTAGGAAGTTGGAAAAGTTGTGAATTTATATTTATTTATTTCATTTATATATCGAATTTGTCACCGCCCATCTCGTTGAACAACTCTGGATGGTTTAAAAAACAGTTAAAATCAATTAAAATTACAAACTGACGATAATAAATAGAAATAAATAGATCCAAGAATAATTGGCAATCACTCAGGGAGCATCATCGAGGTGCTAGCCACCCCCAGGATTGGGTAAGGTTATTATCACCCCATGCAAGCTGGCAGAGCCAGGTCTTTAATTCTTTCTGGAAGGCCAGTAGAGTAGAGGCCTGCCACACTTTTGGGGGGAGAATGTTCCAAAGGGCAGGGGCAATGGCAGAGAAGGGTCTCCTTCTGGGCCCTGCCAGTCAACATTCTCTCACTGACGGGACCCGCAACATGCCCTCTCTGCCTAACCGGGTGGGATGGGTTGATGTGAAAAGGATGAGACGGTCCCTCAGGTAACCTGGACCCATGCCATGTAGGGCTTTAAAGGTGATAACTAACACTTTGAATTGGACTTGGAAGCAGACTGGGACCCAGTGCAGCTCATGTAGTAAAGGTGTTATATGCACCATTCTTGGGCACTCAAAATTGTCCACATGGCTGCATTTTGGATCAGCTGTAGCTTCCAGATACTTTTCAAAGGTAGCCCCATGTAGAGTACATTGCAATAGTCTAGCCGAGAGATGACCAGGGTGTGAGTGACTGACCTGGAGAGCCTCTGGATCCAGGAAGGGGAGTAACTGGCGTACCACATGGAGGTGCACAAAGGGTCTCCTGGCCATGACTGCCATGTGCTCCTTGAGCAGGAGCTGTGAGTCCAGGAGGACCCCCAGATTATGTACCGTGTCTACCTGGGGCAGTGCAACCCTGTCCAAAACCAAAGATGGTAAATCCTTGAATACAGAAGGGACTCCAATCCATAGCAACTCCATCTTATCAGGGTTCAGCTGAAGCCTGCTGCACCCCATCCAGACCCCCACAGCCTCCAGGCACTGTGAAAGAGTGGTCACAGCATCACTCAAATCACCCGGGATGGAGATGTATAACTAGATACCATCTGCATATTGATGATGCTTCATCCCATGGTGGTGGATGATCTCACCCTTTCATGTAGATACTAAAAAGGAACAGAGAGTGTACTGAACTCTGGGGTATCCCACAAAGGAGGGGCCATGAGCTGGACCTCTTGCTCTTAATCAACACCAGTTGGGATCGACCTTGGAGTAAGGAAGAGAACCAGTGCAAAACTGTGCCACCCACTCTCAACTCCTCAAGTCGAGCCAAAAGAATACCATGGTTGATGGTATCGAAAGCTACTGAGAGGTCAAGTAGAGCAAGGATGGCTGCACTACCCCATCCTGCTCATGCCAGACATCATCCATGAGTGCGACCAATGCTGTTTCTGTCCTGTATCCAGGCCTGAAACCTGACTGAAAAGAGTCCAGATAATCTGTTTCTTCCAGGATCCTCTGGAGCTACAACGCCACCACCTTCTCAACCACTTTCCCTAAAAAGGGGAGGTGGGAGATTGGACTAAAATTATCCAGTATGGTGGGATCTAGTGATGGCTTCTTGAGGAGGGGGTACACCAGCACTTCTTTAAAGGCAGCTTGGTAACACCCTCTCCCTCAAAGATAAATTTACCATGGCCTGGACCCACCCACATGTTACCTCCCAGGAAGCTTTAATTAGCTAGGAGGGACATGGATCTAGTTGACAGGTGGTGGCATTGACCACCCAGAGGACATGTCCACTTTCTTGGGTCAACAGGATCAAACTGTTCCCAGATAACAGGGTAAGAACATACCCTATAGACCATGCCTCACGCTTGGTATCCAACTGGAACTGGATCCGGGTGATTTTATCCTCCAGATGCCTAGAAAACCTCTCTGCACAGCCTTGTAAATGGGCTACTGAGCCCCCCTTTCCCAAAAGAGATTGCCATTCTTTTTGTAAAATAAATGATGACATGGTGTACTATGTCATGTGTTGTTCATCTGAGGTTGTATTTACCTGCTTTTAAAAACTGCTAAGGACCAGCTGATTTTTATTATGTCCTGATACGTAAAACCATAGAACTCAAAGAGGGTGTACTTTCTTTTTCACATGACTATATGTGCCTGGAAGAAAGAGAAGTCCTAATGGGGCAACTATTTTGTCTTTTATTTAAAATTAACCAGCATGTCTTTTTGTGCTCTAATATGAAAGTTTAAAGCTATGGTGCAGTAGCATCCACAAGGGTCAAATGGGCTAGTCTGACAAAAGTAGCATTGCACTCTTGCAATTCAAGTCCCACCCCTTTTCTATGTGCATTGGGATGTCACAGGCCTGTCCTAAAAAAAAGGTGGATCTGCAGAAAGGTGCTACTTTAGTTATTTTGATGAAGGCAGCAGGTGCCTATGGATGCCCATGTCATGGCATGTGTTGAATCATTAAAAATCTGACAACTGAAATTCCATTAGAAAAATATCATTATCCAAAATGTTCTGCTAACAATAAATTCTGACCAGTGTTGAATGCTGATTTCTGCACTGATCTTTTGAACTTGCTTTATGCCCATTAAAAAAGGCTTTCTGTTTGTCATCAATATTAAATTGAATTTTTCTTTTGCACATTTGCAGAAGCATAGGCCTAGCCATGGGCATCCACAAAGAGAGACAAATGATAGTGTGCAATATGTCATCATGCAAATGACCTGACTTGTGTGCTTACATTAGGTGTCATATCACATTGTGCTGTTTGCAAGATGTCATGATGTACATGTTATTTTGACATTATTGTGGCTTGTTTCAGATGCTCTGAGTCTGGGGGCTATCCAGAATGGATGAATGTCAACATAAACCCAAAGGCATGTTCCCCAGCCTACAAAAAAGTAAGCAACCTTTACACATACAACGAGTTTTTCAAATTTAGATCATTGGTGTAGTTACCATGTACTTCATGTACACCAAATGTTAACATTATGGAATAGATAGTTTAATTTTTATAAGCAATATATTTTTCAAGAATATCATGGCAGAATGCTAAAAATTCTTACATAAAATCCTGTTTCCTCATTTTCCATTTTGTTTACAATATATGATTTCATTTCCCATTCATTTTACTTGATTCTTTTAAAAAATGTTGTTCTGTTTTATGATTAAACATTTTGTTCACTATCATTTCAACTAGTCACCTGTTTCTGTTCCTCCTCCCCTTCTCCCTTCCTTTTATAATTTCTCATTGGGCTTCACAGCTTTTTGATTAACAAAGCATAACTTTTCAAGGGTTCTCATCTGTACTTTGGCTCAGCAACCTTGGCATTTAACAATTTCATCAGAATGAGTATGGCTAATTGGTTAATTAAAATTGTTTAATCAACTTTCTAGCTAAAGGGACAATGTGTGCACTCAATCACACTGTGTCAGATTGGAGAGAGCAATTATCACCAGAATTTGGTCTCTGGCAGTGACCCATTTTATAAATAGCTTGTTGTTCATTTAGACTTCTTAGGCAAACACCCTCAGAGAGCGTTCATGCCAATACCCCATTACATGCTGGTAACTAGAGTAGTGATGGGTTTTACACCTCAGATCCAGAGGGAAATATATGCCAGTCCAATTTCTGAGACAGAAATTCAAGGTACCACCCTAAAAGCTGGGAAATGTTTCTTACTGGTGACATTAGCAATTAATTTAGGTTATGGATATTTGCAGAAGTACGCGATAGCTATAGCTAATCTGTCTGGTTTTGAATACTTCATGAAGAGCCACCATCAAGCAAAATTTGGAGACAGCTTTACCTAAATATCTATCTAATATATGAATATTTTGTTAAAATTTATTTTCTGTTTGGTTGAGAGTGCTGCCCTAGATTATTTTAAAATGGCAGGCAATGCAAATTGTGCCTACCAAACTATAGCAACTGAATCTGAGCACAAGGATGGTTGTCTTTCAGACCAGCTATCTACTATATTCTTAGGCCAACTGGGTTGAAAAAGACAGGAATAAGACTTCCTCACTCAAGTAGCAAAGCAGAATTATTGTAGATTATGTGTATATTAGCATCTAACATCTCTTGCAGTAATTGTGTTCCCCTGCAGAAGACCTTGAGCTGTTACCTCCTGTTCTTCAAAGTACTCTTTATTTCTGAGATAGGTATGAATTGCTTGATGTAGGTTCCTCACAACTCTTTGTAAAAGTTATTACCTTAACTTTCATTCAAGATTCTAAATCATGATGTAACATGGCACTGTATGTGTGTGTGTGTATATAGATATGTAGTGTCTTCTAGTCAGTCTTGACTCCTAGTGATCCCATGTACAAATCCCTCCAATTTTCTTGGTAACATTTTGCAAGTGATTTGCCATTGCCTTCTTCCTAAGTCTGAGAGTGAGTAACTAGCCCAAAGTCACCCACCTAGTTTCATGCCTAAGTCGGGACTAGAACTTGGATTTCCTATAAAGGGTACTTACTACCTTTAGGTTTGCTGGTCCATATTCACCTGAATTGCTGTTTTCATGTAGCATATTTGTAGATGTCCAGTTTCAGTAGAGTGATGTTATGGACTTATTCAGCAATCAATCTGTATCTTCCTTCCAAGGTAATGGGCCCACATGTAGCCTAATTCCACATAATACTAACCTATGCTTTGATTATCTATGGTTTGTTGACTAAATCACAATTTAATGAAATCACTTTACAATAATCCATAAATCATAATTTATAAACCAAAATCCATGGTTTCACATACTGCTTTAAGTTATAATATAATTTGTGCGATTTATCTTAGGGCATTGAGAGAATTTAATTTACAATTAGTATTCTATTAGTTATATGTTATATCTTATTTTACTTATATCCCTATTTCTGTTTTGCTGCTGGGTAACAGTTGCACTAGGAATGGGATTATCAGACTCTTGCCTAATCTTACATTCAAGTTGGGTAATTCTGTGGATTATTGCTTAGCTTCACTATTATTCAGCATTTCTGTTTTTTTCACTTATATCTTTTCTTTTTGTACATTGTATGTTCTATATTACTGTATATATTAGCAACATATTCCTGAGCATTATGTGATTCACTGAAATATGCCAAATATTGCACTCAGTAAAAATGTTGCGATTATTGCTTAAAACAGTAATAAAAAGTTTAAGCTTTCGAATGCCTAAATCAGACACAAATTAGTTCTTGGAAATCAGGCATACAGTATTTAATTACTGCTAACATCATCATCATCATCATCATCATCATCATCATCATCATCATCATATCCTTGGCATATATTATATATTTCAGTTTATTTGGAAAATGAATTCCATATCTATACTTCTTGGAAAGGTAAAGATCCACCACTATTCTGCTTCTTGGAGAGACTGCAAAATGTATTAGTTCCTTGATCTCCAAATCCAATATTACCCAGTACATATTCTGTTTATCTCTGAAGCATTTACATTTGTGTGGCAGCAACCATATTGAAGGGTATGAATAGTTTTGGCTATTGAACAGGCAAGTAAAGAATATAGACGTTAGCCATCTTTGGCTGTTTATTCCCTAATTCAGGGATCTAATATGGAAGAACATCTGAGAGAAAGTAATTTCATATTGTTAAATGCATATACATAAGATATGGTATGAGATGTGGGTGAAATTGGGTTTTGAGTCTGAGATTAGTCTGTAATTGATAGGCATATAAAGCACTGAATGAGCACTTCATAATCTTGTCTTCAGTGAATAGTTCAATGAATTAGATCAATCACACTTAAGGGTCCAAGAAGTCACTCCAGTTATACTTTTGACTGTGGAAGGATAATAGCATCTGGAAGCCAGTTTGCAATACTCACTATAATTTCAAGTATCAAATATTTGTGCCTTTTATATATGAATTATAGTTTCCCCTGGAAAATGTTTGAAAAAAAAACAGTTTGAAAAAACAGTTAATGCTACATATAATTTTTCTCTGTGGCAAAAACTCTATCACTGGTGTGGGAGAACAATTTTCAAACTATATGGTAATGGAGATTATAAATTCTCTCAATAGCTGTCGTGTTTCAAGCCTACTAGCATGTACACTACAAACTCTGGGATGCTTTTTCCCACCCTCCTTCCCCTGCTTCTCCTTAATGTTGTTCTCCTCCTACTGCAGTTGAGTACGCCCATATAAATGTATTTCAGATCAGACTGATTAAATAGAAGAATGAATGAGTTGTGAAGCAATGACCATGCATACAACAAAAGACTGTTAGCTAAGAATTATGGCAGTCATTTTTAAAATATTATAATAGACTGCTCTCAAAGCAGATTTGGCATTTTCAGTATCTGCTGGGACCTCTGCACTTTGGTAGGAGCCAGCAAAAATGTTGGAGAGGGAGCCATATCTGTCTTTCTCCTTCTAACTTTGCTCACCAGAAGGACCATGCCCTGGAGAAAGATTGGGCCTCCATTAATACACCTTCTTACCTTTCACATGCATATCCATAAGTATCCTAGTGCATCCTTTTTTCCACAATCAATTGAATGGGTAAAGGAATGATTAACAGTTGCTACTAATTGTTGTACGTATGTCCCGCAAGTCCCAGAGAAAAGTTTTTTGTTTTGTTTTGTTACTGATTGCTTGTTATAAGATTGAAAATAGTGTCAAGAACAACAAACTTTAGCAGATCTTGAGTAGAGGGATGGAGTGGATTACTCTAAGGTTACTTTCAATTACCTCTAAGGTTACCTTCACGTATGAAGGCTTGTGAGAATGTCTGAAATACAGTAATATCTAGAATATATTTGTCTAACTACATCTAGCAAAGCAAATAGGAAATTATTATGCAAATATAAAACATTACTCCTTGTCTTTAATTTAGTGCCTATATGTTTATTTCTTCCATAGCATCAGAGCTGGTGCTGCTATTATATTGATATATATGCAGTAGCTCCAATAATGTGCTTCAATTTCATAAAATGTATAATTTGGCTGGCTTTAATTTATTGTCTGATGAGCTCTTTTGTTGAAGAGGGCAAAGAGCAAATTTGTAACAATGGATTAAACATGGGAAATATGCAAGAATTTTTCCACCTAGCCTTTTAAAAGTGCTGCCTGAAAACAGAGAGTTTAATTTGGGGGCACAACTGTATTTAATTTCAACTGGAAAACCCCCCATCTCCTTCTAAAGATTAATTGTCAAATTGCAATAGCTCTTGAGAAGTGTTTCTGTTGTTGTTGTTGTTCATATCCATACCATGTACACTAAACACCAAATAACTAAACAGAATCACTTATTTTCATTGTTGGAAATAGCTTGGAAGGAAACAGAAGAAGAGGACAATCAGTGGCAAGGTGGATGGACTTAGTTTCAGTGGCAATGGGTTTACCTTGGCAGTCCTGAAATACCAGGTTAGAGGTAGAGGGTCATGGAGAAAATCTATCTATGTGGTCACCAAGAGTTGACACTGACTTGATGGCACATAATCAGTCAATCAATCAGTCCTAAGTATAGTTTATCAGGAGAATAGTTGTTCAAGCTACAGTACTTATCTGAAGATTTGGATGAACCCATAGCCAACAGCCTTTAAGAACTTTAATGGTCTTTTATATAATATGGGAACACAGACGGCTGTGGAGCTGGCATTCATTTTCAAAAGAAAAAGAATAATTTTTTGAGACTACTTTTGCTGAATAATGGATCCACTCAATTTAGACTGGTTTCTTTCCCTAAACTGCCAACCCTGTTAGTTAGACCAAAGCCAGTGGGTACTTTTAATATTTTAAATGCATGTTATGCACACTCAAAGAAAATGGCTTGCCCATCCACAAAATGACTTCCATATTGAGTGAGACCTATCGCAAACACCAATGAACAAGAAAGAGAATTATTGCCGCCTAGCATTCTATCACCTCAGCATAACTTTTGCCCCATTTTAAATCATGTGGGGAAATAAAAAGTAACTTGTATGTTTCTTGCCTGTAAAATGCTTAATATGGATGTTTTGAACCTGGCAAAACCAAACTATGAGAAAGGATGACTTCGGAAGGAAAGGGGATAGATAACAAAAGCAGGCTGTTGTTTTCTGAAAGTGTGGAAGGAGCCAAATTAATGGGCATAATAAAAAACAACGTTTATGTTAGCCAGTGTTAGTTTCAGGAAGGGAGGGTGAATAAGGAGCCATCTATAGAAATATAGAAATTAAAGGGCCCACTAATAAGATTGCCTCCTTGCCTTATCTGACGTTGCATTGCAGATTCAAGGTTCGTATAGTAATTTATGTTACTTTTGTGATTCTTTGTATCAACATGTAATGGTATATAATATGTAATGCTGTAGGCTTCGGGACTTTTCAGCCGTGCTTTGGTCAGAAGCCCAGTGACCCCTGTAAGTTTGTGTGTGCCAACAAATGATACTTTGTTGCATTTCTCTCCAGATACTTTGGTTCTTTATATAGTGGACCTTTTCCTGCAACATATGTAAATGCATATAAAAACAACATTATTGCTGGCTTACTTTCTGATTTCACTTAGAGATACTTTTTTAAATGAGTGGGATGGGGTGCTTGTTTGCACTAAAGAAGGTGTTAGTGCACCAAGCTGGGGACTGCAGACTTATGGCTGCTATAGCTTAGTGGCAACAGTGACTGTGAAAGGGGATTTCTCTTGTCCCATTACTTCATTTCTCTTTCCAGAGACTGTATTTAGGAGGAGGGAGGTTGGAGTATCTTTTTCTCCCCTTTATCCTTCATACTGTGGTGAGTGGAAAGGAAATCAGAGACCTCTTTTCCTCACTTTTATTGAATATTAACTGACCTGATTTTCCAACATTCCTGGCAAATGGAAGACTAACATTCAAGGTACAGGAGAGGGATAAAGAGGAAGGAAAGAGATCACCATTCTTGCTACTTCATTAACAGCAGCAACCTAAAAGTGACCATATATTTGGGAATAAGAAAAAAAAAAGGAAAATTATGAAGATTATAAAGTACTTGGCATTATCTTGTTTCTTATCAAGGGTGAGACTTGAAGCATTAACAAGCACAACAACACTTCACATCTGTATGTGCTCTTTCAGAACAAAGATATAATACAAGCAGCTGTGTAAGCATTGGACATGTTACATGAAATGAAGCAACTGCTATGGGATAGGTATGTGGTGTACTGGGGTTGATCCCAAGTCTTTCCAAGTAATCACTAAGGTTGGCTACAGACTAGTTACTTGAAGTATCACCGAGACACTACTGAAGTGATGGAAGCCTGTCCTTATTACTGCTACATAGTCTTGGCAATGATTGGATGCCTCTAGGAGATGCCATAAGTCAGTGTTCCTCAACCTCAGCAACTTTAAGAGGTGTGGATTCAACTCCCAGAATTTCCCCAGCCAGCATGCTGGTTGGGGGAATTCTGGGAGTTGAAGTCCACACCTCTTAAAGTTGCTGAGGTTGAGGAACACTGCCATAAATTGTTAGTGATTTAGCTAAGGTTCAAATACTAAGTAAATAATTAGGATTATTATGGCATTATGAATCTACAATGTAACATTAGCAGTATGCTGAGAATGGGTGTATTCATTAATGCCTTCTAACATTAACTAGTGGATTATATATTCTTCCTTGCTCACCTGGCATGCTGTCTAATGTTGTACTGTATGTCCTGAACTTTCTCCTTTTATTTTAAAGTTTCTTATTCAGGACAGGAACGACAATATACTAAATAAAGGAATTTGAAAATGATGCTATATCCTCAGCTCTAATCAATATTTTAATAACATAACAATGAGATCAGTTAGATTACGTTGATGCAGTAAATAACAGAAAAATGAATCATAGCGAATAATCTGTTACACACATCATTTTTCCTTGGCAACAAAAACTAGAAGAGAAAAAATGCATTTTCTCTACACATTTGATAGTATTCTGTGAGTAAATCTTTTAATCTTTTCCTTTATACACTCAGGCATTCTTCTGTCTGCAAAGGTTCTCCACAAATCATGGAAGATTAATTTAAAAATAATACACACTTGAAAAGTAAATGTGATTTTAAAACTGCAAATATTGCCATGGAGATTTGTATTTTCTGGTACAATAGTTTCAGCTCATGCTTTGGTACTGATTACATTTCAAATAGCTGATCTTCCAGTCAGAAAAGATAAGTCTATAATTGTTTCAGAAACAAAGTTCTTCACTGAGTAATCATTGGTTTATTCACAATGAAATAGTGAGCCCACACTTCTTCCTCTTACAAGGCTGTATTAATAATGACTGAACATGCTAAAATTTTAGTTCTGCTTCTCTGATTAAGTAGCATATGCTTCCAGACAGGACCAAAAATATCCCAGGACAGCCCAATTTGTCAGTACTATTATGAACTGGTGTTTGCTATACAATCTTTATCCTATATGGTATTAAACAGGCTTAAGCATTCCAGAAGTCTGAAAATGAAACTACAGTATAATTAGTAACCAACCAAACAATTTATTAACTAATATTTGAGATTAATGGAATAAAGGCAATCCAATGTAGGGGAATATAGCACAAAAATTTTTAAAGGTTACATACAAAGTCATCAAATGAGAAGGAATAATATTATATATGATAATTTAACACACTGTTCAGTTCATTGAGAGAAAGACAGGGAGTTCAGAGAGTAGCATATTTATTCCAATGAGAGAAGAACATGAGGTTCAGACAGTAACAAATTTATAATTCAGTGGGGAAAATGGTTAGACTTGGAGAGTCAGTGGGAAAAAGGACTGGAGGTCAGAGAAGAGCAAGTGGGTTGGAGAATAATACACATGATTCTGTAGGGTAAAGGCACAGAGTTTAGAGAACGGCAACAAAAATGGGAAGTTTGAAGAAGTGATGCAATTTACAGTGTTGTTATATGAGAAGGCAGAAAGAGAAACACAGATTCTTGCTATAATTCTGGAGGCTTCTTGCCTCAGCAAAAAGAGAAAAAAAGCAGCATTCACACATGCATGAGCTAAGGGAAAACATCTTTTACACAGGTACCACTTTGCTGAGAATGGCAATATTTTCCTGGATTGAACTTGGGGTGGGGTGGGGGGGAGAATCGCTTTTCCTTTGAGCTTTCCTTATGCACAGAGCTTTGGACCCTGAAGATCAGTGTTAGATGATAGAAGAGAAGGAAGATTAGAGGCCCTTATCAATAACTGCTTTTTCAATCTCTTTGGCTGAGTTTTCTCAGTCTTGGCTTCTTGAAATTATAGTTCTTCTGACACTGGAGACTCAGACCTGTTCAAAGAGTTATAACCACTCCTTTGTCTATTCTGAACCCAGTTGATTGGAGTGAAACTGAATGGCTGTCCCAGGCTGTGAAATCTAACTTATCTCTGTTGCTTTGGTGATCCAGGGAGACCAAGGCTTCAATGACCATGAGGTCAATATATTGGAAGGGTTTGGTTCAGTTTCTGTAAGACTGAGCAATGTCTTGGAACTGTACCACAAGTCCAGTTCAGTGGTGGACTGTGACAGACTTCTCTCCACTTGAGAGTCACACTGGGCTCAAATCCACTCTTGGTGGGGCAAAGTGTGGCTTCAGAGTCCTCAAACATGTTTGTTCATTATTTATTTGATTGATTTCTATAGCCACCCATTTCAACAAGTCTCTAGGCAGCAATATTTTCCTCTGGTATAAGCAAAAAAATAATAAGTGAAGGGGAATGCTCAGGGCCAGTCTGGTTGTCCATCCCTGCAGTTCTGAATGACTTCAGATATGGATGGAGGTGGAACAAGGCAAAAAGAAGAATGTATGTGAGTAGAGCAAGTGCCAAGCTCAGGCTAGAAAGGTTTTCTCATTTTATGAGATTCATGCCATTAAGCAAAAGCATTAAAAGCCATTAAGCAAAAGCATAAAAAAAAAGCATTAAGCAAAAAAAAAACCCTGGTCCATGTAAACCTATTTGGGGACAAACAAATAAAAAGGTGATTGACACTATTTCTAGACATCTGTTAGATAACAAAGGAATTTTAAGGAAGAGAAGCTTCAAAGGGTTTCAGGAATGCCCATTGCTCTGATTAACAATAGGAATGGCCCAGAAAGAGTACATGGTTCTGATAAGATTTTCTTATGCAGATATCCTCTTGCTACACCTGCTGTTGTTTCATCAAAACCCAGTGATCAGTAATGCAAATAAGAAGAGTTGGGGGGAGGGTGTCTACATAATCTTGGTTGGAAAGGTCATCCTTCGATCCTTTTTAATATCAGTTTTATTCTCTGTGGCTACTAGAATTGCTACTACAGAAGGTAGCATGGAAAGGACTATTGAAGGCACCCTGCTTTTCTTCAAACTGGGAGTCTTTTCTGAACTGCCTCTTCTAGTGCACAATGGTATCACTTTTGACTGAGAGATAGAACTGTTCCATGCAATCAGTGTTTCTGAGCTCTTAGCTTGACCATAGTATTACGTACGAACAAATCACATAACAATAAAGATTTCTTGGGCTAAGTGAAGCTTTTGGCCTTGGAGTCTAAATCACCTCACTAAAAATGACCATAAAAAGAAATAAATGTTATTAGCTGTCTGGTTAGAAGCCCAAATAGCTTTGATTCCATTTAAATTAGACTGATACATTCATGATTATTCTCCATGTATTTCTTTCACCTGAAGAATTTGATGGAAACTTTTGGGGGGTCTTTGTGGGACTATATGCAAGATTTGGGGGACCTGTTTGTGACCTTAGAGTTGCAGATTATTCATTTGTTATTGACAGTACTGAAATAGATTGACCAATGTTTTGATTTGACATAAAAATTCTATATATATTACTAAATGATTGCCAGTTTTACCTGCATTAATGAATAACCCAATTACAGGTAGTTCTCAACTTATGACCATAATAGGGACCGATAAGCAAGGCATCACGTGACTGCACCCGATTTTATGACATTTTTTGTGGAGGCTGTTAAGCAAATCACCATGGTTGTTAAGTGAAGCACATGGCCATTAAACAAATCATGAGGTTGTTAAGTGAATCATGCAGTTCCCCATTGATTTTACTTATCAGAAGCTGGCTAGGAAGGTTGCAAATGGTCACAGTGATCACATGATCCCGGGATGCTGCAAACATAAATACATGTTGGTTGCCAAATGCCCAAATTTTGATCACATGACCGTGGGGATGCTATGACAGTTGTAAGTATAAGCACTGGTTGTAAGTCATTTTTTTCAGCACTGTTGTAACTTTGAATGGTACCTAAATAAATGGTTGTAAATCAAGAGCTACCTGTATATGAGTAGCATTTTGGTGCTACTAGGAAGTTCCACACTTGCCATCCAGCAGAGACATTTAATTAATTCTCACATTTCAGAATGTCATGATTGTTTCTTCAAAATAGGATTTGGAGCACCACATTGTACTTGTTAATAACAAATATAAATTGTGTATAGTAGAACAATTAATATTCCCACTGGAAGACCACATTTAAGATCTGAACAAATAGATTTGGCATGGTACTTTAAATTTGCATGTGGCATGTGACTACTGACTATGAAGAGAGTCAGATTAATGTTATCAGTGTAAAGAAATGGGTGTGGGACATTCTGTTATGTTAATTAAAACAAAGGAATGGCTCTCTATTTAAGTTTTAGAGAGAATCTTGTGAAAAACTGGGCACTGATGCATGTATCACAGTGTTAATAAATATAAGTTACATTTTTAAAATCCAAACATTATGTAACTTGCTTGTGTTAATATTTATATCACTATTTTCTCTAATAATAGAATAAATTTCAGTAAAACTCTGTATGGAAAACTTCAATATACAATATAAATAAAACTAACATTGTATATTCAGTATTGGAATCAATTGTTAATAAATAGTATGTTTTGTCAAGCTGTTCCTTATGTTAACAAAATTTATAGAAACTGGACTTGGAACAGTATTAATGATTTCATTATTACATTTATTAATAATATGAATATGAATTCAGCTTGATTTTCTTTGTCTCATTTGCTTTATGACATGAAATTTGACCTTTAGCTATCATAATCACATTCAGAGCCTCCATAATGGAAATAGCTTATTAAAATAATAGCATAGTGAGTATTTCACTGTATACTTTGTCCCACTATATGTTGGACAAAAAACCAGTGCTGTATGGATTGCTGTTTCATTTGTCTGGAACATTCCCGGACATAAAAGATCAGAAGAACAATCTAGTTTGGCATCATGGAAATCTATCTTCTTTGGCATTTCAGCTTCTTCATTTAAGCAGTTTTCTTAAAGATGGTGCCCTCCAAATACATTGGGGTAAGTTTGTGTGTGTGTGTGTGTGTGTGTGTGTGTGTACATGAGCATGCCTTTGAGTAAGTTGACTCCTCCTGGACAAGTCCTTGCAGTTTTCTTGGCAAAATTTCAGAATTTGTTTGCCCTTACCTCCTTCCTAGAGCTGAGAGAGAGAGACTGGCCCAAAATCACTGAGCTGGCTTTGTGCCTAAGGTGGGACTAGAACTCACAGTTTCCCAGTTGCTAGCCTGTTACCTTAACCACTGCATCAAACTGGCTGTATATATAACATAGTGTTCCAACAAGGAACAACCAAAATGTCATGTGAAAAGTTTTTTGACCCAAAATTGATGCTGGAAACCCAAAAACAGGATGTGAGCACAATAGTATTGTCCTATTCAGAGCTATATATTTTTTTGAAGTTGTACTTCACTTTGATAGAAGATTGTTAAACTGTCATTTTACTAATCTAATATATTTGCAAAATATATTCAGCAATCACAGGCATCCCATTAGTAATTAACTCTTCATTCTATAAAATCTTCTATGTTCCTATTCCTTTACTAATCTAATATATTTGCAAAATATATTCAGCAATCACAGGCATTCCATTAGTAATTAACTCTTCATTCTATAAAATCTTCTATGTTCCTATTCCTTCCAAAGATAAAACAGCCTTTCTTACATCACAAGCAGTATTCCAGCCCACAGAAATGCCTTTTGTCTCTATAAAGCTCCAGCAATATTTCAGAGATTCATGGACAAAAGTCTTCTAGGCCAAGGAAAGTTCTGAAGCATATCATTATTTACAGTGCTAACCTGGAAGAATGTTTGTACCAGTTAAAGGATATTATTTCTAGTCTTAAAGCAGTGGGCTTAACCATTAATCCAGCTAAAAGTCACCTGGGTTTTTCTGAATTGTGTTACTGAAGAGGGCAGATGGTTACTTAGGCTATATTTTGGTCAGCAAAAAGTTAAGCCAGAAAAACAAGGATGAATGCTATTTTAATCACTAAGAACGAAGCGTGGTTGTTTCTGGAGGTTATGGGATATTATAAATGGTTTATGCCTCACCATTTCAGCAAAGCAAAAGCCTCCTCAGACTCATCTAGAAAGAAGGAACTTAATAAAGTTTGCTGGACTTATGATTATGAAAAGCTTTTCAAGAGTTAGTAACTGCTATATGTAGTCATCCTGTACCAAGAAGGCCAGATTTTAATTTTCCATTTGTTTTAAATGTTGATGCTTCTGATGTGGAATTAGGATAAGTATTAATGCAAACATTGATGACAGTGTATCTTATACCTTTCAAAAAAGCTCTTACCAAGGGTATACAACACTATAGAGAAGTTTATGTACTACAGTTGCAGTGGAAAGCCTCAAAGTTATATGTGAATTCATGACTTACATGTGGATATTTGACCCTACAACCCTTTTACTGAGCAGCACCAGATAGAAAAGCAGCACCAAGTTCTGATTCTCTGAGTATATATGGAATTGATTCAGAGGTGGGAATTTCTAAAACAGATAACACTGACACCTGTGAAGGTCTTGAGGAAAGTTAATACTTTTCTAGTCCTTTACAAAAATGGGGAAAGGTATGTGATGATGGGGTTACTTACAAAACTGTTTCTTCCCAGTTGTTCCTACCCATCCTACTCAATCTGGCAGGAGGTGTATGCTCTGGATCCCATCAGCTAAGGAGTTGTGGCTGGTGGGGCCAGAAGGAGAGCCTTTTTCTGCCATAGTGCCCATCATCCCTATGGAGATTGGCCCCACCCTGCTGGCCTTCCACAAGGCCTTGAAAACTTGCTTTTGTGCCTGAGCCTGGGGACCTGGGAGTATGTTGAAGCTGAACTCCTGGATGTGTTAGTGGTTATTTTATTATTCTACAGTAGCTGCTGTTTTTATTTTTTATAATGTATATGTTTTATTTAGTTTTTATCCATTTCATTGTAAGCCACCCAGAGTCACATATGTGAGATAGGCAGTGATATACAGGTAGTCCTCATTTAATGACCATTTTTTAATGATGGTTCAAAGTTACGATGGCCTTGGAGAAGTGTTTTATGACCTGTACTTGCACTCATGATCATTGCAAACCATCATACCACCCCTTGCAGTCACATGATCACATCTGCAACCTTTTTTATGATGGCTGTTAAGTGAATCACTGCAGTCATTAAGTGAATCATGTGGTCATTAAGCAAATTCTGACAAAAAACATCCATTGGGGAAGCTGGCTTAGCTTAACGACCACATGACTGACTTAACAACCACATGATTTGCTTAATGACATTGTAAAAAAGGTTGTAAAATCGGGTTTGATCACATGGGACTTGCTTAATGACTTCCCCACAACAACCAATTTTCTGGTCCTTATTGTGGTCGTTAAGTGAGGACTACCTGTAAATTGATTAAATAAGTAAATAAATAAATAAATAAATAAATAAATAAAATGAGCCTGCTGTCATAGCATCTTGCTGGCTGTTCATGTATTCAAGCATCCATGACAAACTCACAGTACCCAAACAAATTCTCAGTACCATTTCTGGGCTAGATTTTGCTGATAAGGAGCTGGGAATAAAATATAGTTTAGATTCTCATGTGACAAAAAATGTTTGAAGCTAAAGCCTTTGTTCAAACTTGACTTACATCCTAATGTCCCCTGAATATTGGTTCAATCCAATATTTTCCAAGCCCCCAAATGCATACTACAGTCATCCTTCACCTGGAATAGCCAGACCAATATCTCAATGAGATTTTCCCCTACACATCACTGTCTACTGCTGGTAAATGTCAGGCCAGTGCAAAATAAGGTTGAGTCTGTTTTAAATATGGTAATGATGAACATGCTGATCTGGCATGTATTACTGAAACCTGATTAGGCAATCATGGAGATGTGGTCCCATTAGAGATTTGCCTACCTAGGTTTCAGGTGCTATAGCAGTGGCAAGAGAGGAGAGTGGCTATGATGGTTTATGTGTCCTTGGCAGTGGTGAGGAAAACTGGTATGAAGGTAACCAGTTATAAAAGCCTTAATATGGAGCTGGGTCATATGGATAGGCTATGGTTACTGCTGATGCACTGACTACTAGCTGATTGATAGTGGCCCTCCACAAGCACCTGGATAACATCTCAGGGCTGATGTTGGAAGTCCCAAAGCTAATTGGTCTGAGAGAGAGTTCTGGTGGACCTTATGCTTTTATGGACTCCATGGAAACTACAGGTCCTGTCCCAGGTAATCTCAGCTAGAACTCACATCGGAAGGCACACACTTAACTAGTTTTTACTTCAGAACAATTGACATGCGATCTGGAATGGAAGACTTTAATATCTGTCCTTTGTCATGGTCAGATCACTTTCTTGTTAAACTGTACCTCAGAACTGTCCTTGACCTTCGCATAGGAGTGGACCATTTTGACTTTTCCATCCAAGTTTCATGATAGATACTTATGGATTCCGGGGGAGACTTCGGGGTTTTCCTAACAACTTGGCAGGTAGTTCCATCTCATGCCTAGTGGATCTGTGGAAAATAAAGGGTGCTGGGTAAGATTATTCCTCTGCTTCTGCCTAATGGTTGAACCTGAGTGCTCCTTTCCCGAGTTACTGAGGGAAATGAAGTGAATGAAAAGACACCTAGAAAAACAGTAGTGGAAAATCAAGAATAAATGTAACTGAGTACTGTTAACAGCTCATTTTTTAATCTACACAGTTGCAACAAGAGTGTTGAAGCATCAGTTCTTTCCCATGTTTATTTATTTAAATGTATAGGCCTCCAACTCCCAAATGACTCTGAGTGGTTTACAACTAAAAACTAGCTTATTAAAAGGAAATACAACAGACTAGAATAGCAAAATAGAAAACCAAAGCAAAGCAAACCAAACCAAACCAAAAAGAGGGCTCCACGATCACCCTGCCCCCAAGGCCTGGAAAAAAATGTGGGAGCCTCACAAACTTCTGGAGAGGGGTGATCATTCCAGGATTGCAACAGAGTAAGGACATTTTCTGGGTCCTACAAGATGACATGTTTTAATTATTGTATCTGCGGATTCCTGGTTCAGAGTTATCAGATCCTTCTAAGGAAGGATGGGCAAGATAAGAACCCTGCAGGCATGCTGGATGATTTGCATTTCTCGTGAGATAAAGTCACATGCATTTGCTCTGGAACAGATGCTGGTAGGACAGAATCTGGGCAAGGCTTTATATTGTGATATTATCTGGGATTCTTTTGAGCTTGTTCCACCTGACAATGGGGTGTTCTTCAGCATTACCTCTGCCACCTGTCTACAGCCACATAAACTGTCAGTTGCTGAATAAAGACAATTGTCACCACTTCTCTGACAGAGGGAGTAATATCACCTTCTTTAAAAGGGGCAGTTGTGTGCCTCTTTTGAAGAAGTGCTCTCTGGATCAAGCAAGTTAATTCAAACTTTGATCCTGTCTCCAGTCTTCCTTTTGCAGGGAAGGTTCTTAGGAAAATGGCAGGGGATCAACTTCAGAAGGTCATAGAGAAATACATTATCTAGATCCCTGACAGACAGGATTAGATCCTTTTGGAGACAGGAATCAAAGTAGGTCTCTTTTCATCAAATAGAGTCTGGTCTTTAAAGCATGAAGAAGTGTTTGGTTCTTCTTTGGTACTGTTATAGGTTAAACAGAAGTTATCCTGCTTTTCTAAACCTCTGAGTTGCTGCTTCACTCAATTGCATAAGAAACTGGCTGCCTTGGGCAAGTGAGTGGTGGAAGCTAAAGAGCGGTTCTATCTTTGAATCACTAGAGTGCTACTGTTAGGTCAGGGCAAATGCCTGTTTTGCAGTACTGAGCTGATAACAGAAAGCACCTTCTCTCTTATGCCTGGAGGAAGAATAAATCCTTCACTTTACAACAGCACAGACTTCCAAATATAAAAGCTTAAAAGCTTCTGACACCAACTTGGACTTAGAGAGAATTAAAACTGTGATAATTATTCATTGCTGGGAAACTTTATTTTGTTCTTGGCAGTCCAATGGATTTTGGTGTACTGGGAACAAATAAATATGGAAGCCAAAATGTGTCATCAAAATGATATATTCATTCTCAACTATTTGTAGGTTTCCCCATGCAACTGTGTATGGTTTATATGGTTAGAATAGATTCATGCATATGATAAAGGCAACAAGTTTGTCATTTTTGAGGAGTACAATACTTCGGTGGATATGAAAATATTAAGAGTCTTAATCCTGGTCATTTGAAAGCCTCAGGTTCACTCATAAGTTAATTCAGTCCTGTTCCCACAGTAATTTTCATCTAAAAAACAAATATTAAAATGAACATTTAAATAATATATAAATGCATATTTTCTTTAAATGTATTTTCCTTAATCATTTTAAGTACATTTTATCTCAAAATAATTTATTTTTAAATGTTTGTTGATACTTTTTTGAATCAGGAACTGTACTATTGTTTCATAAAAATATGAAATCTAATAGACCTGTATATTAATCAGGGTGATGAGGATCAAGTCAGTTCATGAAATAATGAGAAAGATCAAAATCCTAATCAAAAGCCAGCCATCAGTTACTGAGATTTTCCATCACATGCAAGCGATATCTAGACATATTTCAGGCTGGGGTTCAATATGGAGAAAATCTTGGTCACACTTGTAGATTATCTGTAGAGAAGCTGAAATTATGGTGTGGCATCCAACTTGTGCTTGATATCTAAGTGGCTTTGATACCATTGACCATGGTATCCTTCTTAGCCAGCCCAGGGAATTGGGAAGAGGGGGCACTACAATGGTAGTTCTCTTCCTTCCTTTGGACTGGTTTCAGTCAATGTTAATTGAGGGGCAGAGATTGCTCCCTAGGCCCTCCTTTGTGGGGTACTGTAGAGAGTAAGGAAGATGACAATGGAAATTTGCAGGAACTATTACCTAGGCAAAAGAGGCTGAAACATTTTTTAAGTCCAGAACGAGATAACATTTGGAAATGGCTCAGTCAGACATTTCTCTAATTTACTGAAGTATAAGAAGGAGGAGAAGGTGCAGGAGAATCAGACTTGAAGTTTCTGTTATTATAGCCCCTCTCAATAAAAGTCATTTTAGCTTTTTGTGGAGTTGATTTCCTGGACAGGTCTACTTAGTGGAGCTCAACTCTCTCTCCTCCTGTTCAGTGGCTATGTGAAACTCTCTGGTTTGGGGTTTGGTATCATCAGTATGCTGATGATACCCAGTTATATTTTTTGACCCCAGGTCAGTAAAGTGAGGTTGTTGAGGTCATTTCCCAGTGCCTGGAGCCTACGTGGTATGGATGGGGAGGAACCATCTCTGACTCAGTCCTATCAAGACTAGTGGCTGTGGATGTTAGGACCACCTAGATCTCGGAATATTCCATCTTTAGCTTGGGATGGGATAGTGCTTTCCCATTCAAGAGTAGTATGCAGTCTGAAGGCCTTCCTAGACTCACAGCTCCTGCTTGATGACCAAGTGTAAGCTGTGGCCAGGAAGGCCTTTGCACAGCTTTAGCTGGTAAACTAGTTGTGCCCCTTCCTAGATCAGGAGGCCCTTTAGACAGTCATCCATGCCTTGTTCACCTCATGGTTTGATTACTGCAACACACTCTACATTGGGCTGCCCTTGAAGACCACTCAGAAGTGAGGGCAGTGCTGGCCATGCCTCAGTATGCCCATGTAATACTCCTGTTTTTTGAGCTGCACTGGTTGTCAGTTTGCTTCTGGGTGTGATTCAGAGTGCTGGTTTTGACCTATAAATCCCTGCATGTCACACAGGTAGTCCTTGGGTTATAACCATTTGTTCAGTAACCTTTTGAAGTTACGATAGCACTGAACGAATGGTAGTTACGACCAGTCTTCAAAGTTCCAGCTCTTGCAGCACTGCTGCAGTCCCATGATCAAAATTTAGGCACTTGGTGCCTGGCCTGCTTTTATGACTAACTGCAGTGTCCCACAGCCATGTTCTCCTGCCCTGCATGAACTGCCTTTGCTTCAACTCCACCCACCCACCTATCTCCTCCCATCTCTGGCCTTTGGGCCACCCTGGAATATGCTCCCTACCCCTCCTTCCCCCCACCCCCGCTGCCATCTCTCCTGCCTCTCCTGGTCTGGCCCTCTGCACTCTCCATGGTCTGCAGGTCATTGCTTCTTGTGCTGGCAGTAGAAGACGGTGGCAGAGGCAGGTGGTGGAATGCAGGGCAGCCCAAAGGGCAGAGATGGGGGCAGATAGGTGGATGAGGGAGATGAAGCAGAGGCAGTTCACTCAAGACAGGAAAAGCATGAGATCCTGGCATAACAACCACATAATCCTGGTCTAACAACTGTAATCTGGACTGCTGGGACTGTTATCGCTAAGTGGTGCAGTCATGTGATGTTTTGCTTAATGACCACTTCACTTAGCAATGGAAATTCTGGTCCCAATTAGGGTCATAACCTGAAGACTACCTGTACAGCCTGGTTACTTGAGGGACCTCCAATTTCTTGTGGTGTCGGCCTGGCCACTTTAATCCAACAGGATTGGCACATTCTGAGTTCCTTTGATTAAGCAGTGCTATATATAGAGTCCCCAAAAATATGCCTTCTCTGTCCCTGCCTCTAGAATGAATTTCCCCTTGAAGCCTGGGTGGCCCCACCCTGATGGCATTCTGAAGGGCATTAAAGACCTGGCTCTTCTCCTAGTCTCTGGTCTAGGATGGTTGGGTGTGTGATAGGTTTAAAGTAGAGTACAAGCTTTGCATTAAAAAAAAAAAAAAACGAAATAAAATAACTTTAAAAATGACATTGGACAAGTCCTGGATAAGAAAAGACTTTCTTAGAAATATTGGAGAGCTGTTTTTCATCAGTATCAATAGTAGAAATCTAAGTTTAACTAGATTTCTTGGCATAAGGCAGCATCCTTTGTTCCTATGTTCAGCCAGAATGATTGAGGCACAATAGAAAAAGAGTGGAAAAAGGTAAGGGGGATCATCAGTGTCTCTGTTAGGGGCATGAAATAACTACAGGTAGTCCTTGTTTTACAACTATTCGTTCAGCAACCATTCGAAGTTATGACAGCACTGAATGAATGGTGGTTACAACCGATCCTCAGAGTTCCAGCAGTCCCAGCACCCCCACGGTCACGTGATAGCCATCTGGGCACTTGGCAACTGGCTTGCACTTATGACCGGTTGCAATACCCCATAATCACGTAATCACCATTTGTAACCTTTCCTGCTAGCTTCCCCAGAAAGTCAATGGGGAAGCCAGAAGGGAAGGTTGCAAATTGCTGGGTAAGTCTCCCCCACCCACGCACCCTCCCCCAGCAACTCTGTGCTCGTGCAGTGCCAGCCACTCATGCATCCTCGCACACTCTCCTTGAGCCTTGCTGCACTTCCCCATCACTCATGCACCCCTGCACATCCTCCCTGAGCCTCCCCATGCCTCCCAGCACCCTTGCATATCCCTTTTCACCATCACGCACCCTCCCTGACCCTCGCCACACCTCCAACTGACTTGGTTGTGGGAAGCGAGCATGAAATTGCCTCACCTAATGACCATGGGATTCAGTTAATGACAGCGAGCAGGACTGCAGGGATTGCTGTCACTAAGTGATGCAGTCTCACTTTATGACTACATTGTTTAGTGATGGAAATTCCAGTCCCAATTGCCATCATACGTTGAGGACTACCTGTATTTGAAAGTGAGGGATACACAACAGTACTTGCAAATAAACTGCTTCCCAATTTCTGCTGGAGATTCTGTAACAAACCTGCTCATTCATTCTATTTTGTTCTTCTTACAGTTGAAAATCACTTATTAATGAATATGATTGTAACACAACCATTGTGATGTAATATATTGGCAGTTTCCATCTTAAAGATAAATATATAATTGTTTCAATAATATGCCTTAAATTCAAACAGCAGCCAACCTTCTGATTTGTCAGTATAAACAATTCTACCATTCTCTTTTGTACGTTGTTACAATTTTTTTGAACATGTCAGAATCTGCAGCTGAAAATTCAGATTTATTACAGCTTACCTACATTGACTGTAGATATTAATCTTACCATACACAATCTGTTTTTGTCTCAACAAATATGTACTTTGTATCACTACTGCTTTCAGTATTTAGCTCTTTAATGGTTTCTATAGCTTGGGATTTATTCAACCATACCATCAGAGCTACATAATGTTAACATTGATGCTAAGTGAAGAATCTTGTCATATAGAAACTCCTCTGTATAATGTTGTTCTTCACAAGCTAATTTTCCATCAAATACTCAAAAGTCTATTCAGACATGCATTGCTAATTTGCTAAAGGAATTTAATAGCTTAAGTTATTTAACACCCCAGTTTATAGCTATGAACTTACCACTTCTTTGCAAATAAGGCCAGACTGGAATCTTCTTTTTAAATGATTGGGTGTTAATTGCATATATTTCTCTTCTATTTAACCATTCTTAAATTGTAATGCAACATTTTACAGCCTAATGTTTTTCAGATTTGTTGCCAATGGCCATGCTGATTTCGAATGATCTGAAGAATATCAGGATGAGAAAGACTGAAGATGTAAAACTTTTAATGGTAATAATAATAATAATAATAATAATAATAATAATAATAATAATAGTCTTATCTCCTGCTGCATTACAGTATAAAGTAGATTTTCTTTGATGTCATAGTATTATACAATTATACAGTTACAGGATATAAATATACTTTTTTTTTATTTATAAAAAATACCTCCTAAATTAAACTGTCAACCTTCTAAAACTCTTCATACCTCAAGAACTCTTCAGTTTGGTACTGTAATTTTTTTTTTAAAAAAAGCTCAATTAATATTTCTCAGTAGAAAACATATTTTCCTAAAATATCCACAATGTTAAATATAAACTAAAATACAGTTTTATTTTATTTTTAATTAGGCCCATAATTAGTTCCAGGTAGCCATTTTCCTATGACTATGTCCTAACATTGAACTTTGCCACAAAATATATGGTTGGTTCAGTTTCCAAGACATGTGAAAAAGATGGAGGCCATCAAGTGCTTGGTGAGGGATCACTGGCATCAGTTGTATCTGCTCTAATAATTTCTTAGTTGGGTTGCTCATCAAACCTTTTAGGAAATAGAACTGAAAATGTCCTATAAAGGTTACTAACTGGAACTGGTGAATATGATCATGTGATGCCAAGTGCTCCATGATCTCCATGCTCCATAAACTGGCTGCCTGTCCCTTTCTAAGCCTAGTTCCAAATGCTTAGGGCCAGAGTATTTGAAGGCAAACCTCCTTTTATGCATACATGTTAAAGGGAGGGAGATCCAGAGCAAGTATCAGCGAGGGCTGTCAAGTGGGAGAGTCATAGCAATTGGCCAAGGATGCCTGGGTTGTCATTATTTATGATAAGCCCTCAGTATGAAATAAAACTTGAGTCCTGTGTGGCATTTGCCTGTGCGGCATTTCCAACGCATTTCATATTGCTACACAGCCAGCTTGCAATTTTGTTCTGTACAATAAAATACCTAGCAATCTGACATCTTTTATGCTTTATAAGAGTAGGTTTGCCAACAAATTGTAGGTTCTAAGTTCTTTTATATGGTGCTTTGTTATTTCCTGGAAGGCCAGGCCTTTTTCCTCCCATCAAAGCTGAGTTTAAAGTCCTGTGGTGGCTTTGTCTGAATTAAGATTTGTGTTTTTGTATCATGTAAAGAATCAATATCAAATGCAATCGCAATCAACTGTTTTTTTTCTTTTCTGTGTGGTGGTATAAAAGGGAACTTGGCATCTGGCAGTAGCTCCCAAAGATCTACAAATTATTGTTTAAATTAGTACATGGGACTTAAATATTTCTCCCCATTTCGTACTGCTCAGTCATTTCTTGCAGCACTAAAAATTATATGAGTTTTTCTTTTGCAAACTGAATAAAGTCATCAAATGAAGATTCTCAAACATCAGGCAAAATTGTAGTTCCCTTAATCCCCTACCCATTTATGTGATCTTTTGCTAAGGTTTGATGCCAGTGCTGCTGCCCATATGGCTAAAACCTCAATTTTTGGGAAAGGAAACAGGCATTTAGGCATCCTGTAGAAAGATTGACTACATACAAATGTAATCACAGCTTATCATCTTGAATGTATGAAGAAAGATAGAATCCTGTATGGAGTCCCAAGCACATAAGACAATCAGAACCATGGACTTGTGAATAATCCACATTGAGCATACAGAGTATAAAAATGATTGCTTTTTGATGAGACATTCAGAAGGACATTCTGACTGTGCTGAGGACTGTGAGCTGTTCTTTTTCTTGCTTGTCCAAAATACAAGCACCCTTTCTCTCTATTCCTCTTCATGGCAAATATACAGAGCTTTTATTTTGCCTGCTGTCTCCCCTAAAAATGGTGTTGTTCCAGTGTTAGCCTCCAGAGATTGTTCATTGCTATTCCCTCAGTCTGTTTAATGCTACTTCCCCAGTGACCACTCCTTTCCCCTTTATTGCTAATCCCTATTTATAGTTACTTCCCTCGCTGAGTGCTTTGTGAATGTTTTATTTATTTATTTATTGCTACTCCCTCAACACTGTTTATTGTTTTAAAGGCTATTTCCCCACTGATTAGAGTATCCCAAGTGATTGCTCCTTTCTCCTTCATCGCTGCTGCTTTCATTGTGTTGTCCCTCAATAAAATCCAAACCTTTTCTTTGAGGCATGTGTGATCCTCATTTTGGAAGTCCTTATTTACTCTGGATGCATTGTTTTTTAAAAACAGTCTTCAGTGAAATCATCTTAAATTTGTGCTGGATGGTCTTGGTATAAAAATGGAAGCAATCAGTGGTCAGTAAGTTTAAAAGATGGTCTACCAAAATTGTCAATAGCATTAGACTGCTCAGCCAGCAGTACTGTATATGTTTATGAATCTTACTAATTTCACACAAGGCTGAAATGATGTAATTGTGGAATGACAGGACCAATTCCTCCCTCATTGCCTCTCAGAGAAATGGAAAACTGTATTCCCCGCATATATAATGTTTTTGGACTTCCACTCAAAATCTATTAGTAGATATCTGTTAAATATTGGAAATTGGCGTATTTTAATGCTACATATGAAGAGACATTATTAAGAGTGAATTAACTAGGTCTTGGAAATAATTTTTTATAAATTCTGATGTAATTAAGAATTACCTTTTAAATGATTTCTATTTTTGTATTTTACTCAGTGATATATGATGCAGAAACGTATCCCCAATTTTTCAATGTATCCAGTTCAGAAAATGATTTTTGCTTCCATTTTATAATCTCAGTTTATGTTACAATACTGGGAAGATTATACATTGTGCAAAATGATTTGGTAAAGGGTTTCAGTCACATAAACAATAACATTCTCATCTCAAGGGAATAATATTAATAATAGTAAGACTGCACTCATGAAACAGATAGCATTTAGTTGTTGGTTTATTTCAAGAAATCAGCAGAAATTTCTTCCACAGGACTGGAAGTTTAGCTCATGATAAATTACTGAAACAATTTCTGTTTTAGCATTAATTTTCCCCAATTTTGGCTTTGGGAACAATTATTTCAAATGTACTAATTTAAAATCTAAAATGATTTACAGCTTAAATTACTATGGATAAAACACTGTTTTAACATTTTAATTACATTCAGACTTTTATATTATTTAGTGTTACATAGTGTTAAAATCCTTGAGGAAACCTTATGCCTTTTGTTTTGACTGCTACAGATGCTTCTCTTGTTGTATTGTCTCTCTTATCCTCAATCATTTAAAGAAGTCATCTTATTCCAGAGCTCACAAAAGATTTTGGCATTCTCACCTAAAATGTTGGCAGGTTTCTGAATTGTCACCTCAGGTGGAAAGATCAAAATTATTTGATATTTGGGCAGGTGATATTAATGAGGATTATGATTATTTTTATTTATAGTCAAATACCACAGATAGTTTTTTGCTGTGAAGGATTTTTAGTGTGGTGGAAACATAATTGCTATTGTTATGATGGCGTGGGGCAAAATACTGTAGCATCACAAGTCTATGGCCCAAACAGAAGCAACTCTTTAATCGTTCTTCTCAAGAATTCTTTATCTACAAGTAGCTTTCTCCACATCTGTTTCTTGAATTTCCACTGTCATTTCTTTAATACTAGAGGGGCCTTGAACAAAAACAGGCTGATAGTTCATCCCTGTATGCTGGTATGTCTTGGATATCTCCAATATTGATTTATTGTCTTGATTAATTCAATTATAAATGGCTTAATTAATTTCATTTCTGACAGGAGTATTGCCATGTCTCTGCTCTAGGGATCACATCTTTCTTTGCAGTCACTAGAACACCCTTTTGCTGCCCTTTGTGGGAATTAGACTTCACACATCGAGTTGCCTTTAATATGGAAGCCTCATTAATGAATAGCTTTTGGGCTTCATGGATAAGCTAGGATCTTTCACTTGACTATCAGCAGGTAGAAGAATTTTATCTGTTTGCATTGTGCTAAAAGATGTTTCAACAACAATAGTACAATAATAACAAGAAACTAAGGAAATACCTACCTTAAAAAAATAACTTCAGTTTCTTGAATTTCCAATGAATCATTTGGGATCTCTTGTATTCTGTATAGATTACATGTTTTAAGTCATCATCCATTTTCTTTACTTTCAACATATTCCCCCTAAATATGATCATGTGATCTTCCCATTAAATGAAATGAAGCAGCTATGTTGAACAACAAATTGGGTCTATATCCTTCTAACCTGCTGCTTGGGGCAGCCAGTTCACTGTTGGCTTAATGTTCACACTATACTGTGTTCTGAGAGGATCATCAAAAGGATCTTGTGAGGTGGCTTTAGCTGCACACGCAGTTGCCATGACTGTTTCTCAATGCATAGCTCTGAGAACATTCCCAAGATGGTGTTTATAGAGCTGCTGGCTAGATGGCTAGCCAGAAAATGAATGCTGATGTGCTACCATTAGGAAAGAGACTCATGAAACAAAGTTTTTAGAGCGGAGAAGGGAGATCCTCCTCCCATCTCATGGTGGGTTCTCCTTTTGGACCACTTTTAATTTCCAATTTATGTGAACAAAGAATTCCATACATTCAAGGAATTCAAAGAGCATGTGCAAAATGTGAGGGGCATGTTCATTTGAAGTTTCTCTACTAGAAAAGAACAGAAAGCCCTCTTAAGTAAAGTTTTTGCATAGAATCACAACTATGAGAGTGAGAAAAGGCAGCTAATCAGACACAAAAATGCCCAGGTTGCTTTGGCTTTATTCAATGCGTCTTGAACAAAGGCACAATGAACGGTTGCTTTTTTATTTTTTGCTATTAGCTGAACTTTTTTCTTCACACAAATGAACATATGCTGGGAAAAAAACAACCACCTAAGGTCTTTTTGTTACATATGGACTTGGTTCAGCCATTTGATTAATCCCAATGATGCAAAACTTTAGCAATGTTGTCAGAAATTTGAAAATTACGGTAAGTTACATTTGAAATAATATACCACTCAGGAGAAATGAATGAAATTTTAGCACAATGCACAGTGCTTTCTCTCCTTCTCTAAATACCATACAAAAGTGTGGCTTATATAAAATCAAAACAGAAATTTTCCATTTTGTTCACCTTTGTAAAATTCTATTGCTTATAAATAAAAACTATATATAATTCTATATATTATAGAATCATGAAAGTTGTTGGACCCAAATCCTTAGTACTTAATAATATTCTGTATTTGTTTAAGACTTGTTTAGATTTACTAAAATATGTCACACTTAAAATCTAGAGATATGTCCATTATTGCCAACCATTTTTTTCTGCTGATAAAATGTGAATTTATTCTACTTTTCTGTCATTTAAAATTGTTGCAGAAATTCAAGGCTGTTCCCAGCCACCAGCTTTTGTAAATCTTCTTACTATAAATAAGCAAACAAAAACTTCACTAGAATGAAATAATAATAGAAAAGTTTGTATGGATTTTCAATAAAGAAAAAAGTCCAGATGCTTAGTTCATCAAAGTTCATTACAACAGAACCTACTGCCTTTAGAAAAAAGATGGCGCCTATAAATCTTGCCCTCACTGTTTCCAGTGTAAAGCAGTTGAACTTTGCATTCCTGCTGAAGATCTAGCTGAAGGAATATGGAAGCTGGGCTTCAAGACATGCTCTGGGAATGAAATGAGCTGTAGTTAAACACATCTGAAGGTTAACAATTCAGGAAAAGGGTAGCATTTGTAAAGGTTGGCTAGGAAAGATAATGGAATAATACAGCACAGTGGTAAGGGAGCACCGGCATTTCCATTATTCCCAAACACAGCAGTTACATGCAGAGAGAATGGTGGAAAATATAAGCCATATATATGGTGGGATTTGGGTAAATAAGCTGAAAGATTAAGGATGCTGTACTCCAAGATAAATGGTATGAGATGATGAAGAATTGTAGTCCAGTATATTATCAGAATGTCAGTTGGGGAGAGGGGGGGCTCTTTGGACTGGGTGCTTGAAGAATATGGGTGCCATAGTTGAACATACCTGGTTAGAAGACATTTTAACCCAAAGAAAGTCAATTGGATAAGAACACTGAACTGCTTTCAAAGTGGTGATGTATCTGTGGGAGGAGGTGCTCCTGATTTGCCTTTTGATTCCAAAATATGTTCTTGAGTCAGAAAGGTTGTTTACCATTTTAATTAAATAAGTTAATAATCTTTAAAATTAAAGGATTGAGAATTTGAACAACTTGATACTACTTAGGGTTCTGGAATTCAAAAATAAGCTAGAATTTAGTAATTCTTAGAAATTACTGTTGAGTACAATAGGAACTTCAGTAGATAAATTGAATCTGTAGGTGTAAAATGTGCTTTTACAAAGTTATTCATTCATTTATTAAATAGATGCCACTGTATCCTCATTTTATATTGTTACTTCCATACTGCTTCTCCATATGTGCACTGCTGATATGTTAAGTATAGTTACAGTTTTTGTTAGTACTTTATCTCCTAGAATTTCTTTTCCGTCCCTGGCACTTAGTATATTTCAGAAGCTGAACAATAGGTTTTTTTTTTTTTTTTAGAGATAATGGGTTTGGATTGTAGCCAGTTCCATAACAGTGAATTCTTTATACAATTCTTGCTTAGGCTAGACATGGACTTAATATGTAGATGGTGGTGTAAATTCTGAGTCTTATATCAAAATTACCATTTTTCTATTGAAAGGTTCAGGCCTCTGAACTTAGTTATGCACCAGTCAGCCCCATTGGGCAATAGGCTATCATTCTTTTCTCTTTTAAATAAGTCTTTGGTAAATATAAATAAAATAAAACATATAACAACAACAACAATAATAATAGCAAATGCCACCTCTGCAAAGAAGCTGAATAAACAGTGGGCCACCTAGTCAGCTGCTGCAAGAAGATTGCACAGACTGAATACAAGCAGTAGCAACACTGGTGCATTGGAATATCTGCAAGAAATACCACTTGCCTGTAAGCAAGAACTGGCGGGACCACAAAGCAAAGTAATAGAAAATGAAGAAGCTAACATGCTCTAGGGCTTTAGAATTCAAACAGACAAGCACCTGGCACACAACAACCCAGACTTAACAATTGTTGATAAGACTGACAAAAAAGTCTGGATAGTGGACATTGCAATATCTGGAGACAGCAGAATAGAAGAAAAAGAACTGGAGAAAAATCACAAAATAGAAAGACCTGCAAATAGAAGTAGAATGACTGGCAAAAGAAAGCAAAGATAGTGCCAATTTAATAGGCATCTTTGGTGCAATCCCAAAACATCTGGAGCACCACTTGAACACCATTGGCATTGACAAAACCACCATCAGTCAATTGCAAAAGGCAGCTTTACTTGGAACAGCCTACATCCTGTGATGATACCTTTAATATTAGTAAACAACAATATCTGCTTATTCCAGGTCCTTGGAAAGACTTGATATGTGGACAAAAATGCCAAATCCAGTCTAAACATCTGTCTGTGAGACTAGTAATAGTAATAGTAATAGTAATAGTAATGTAGTGAGAAAAGTCAGCCAATAATCAACCTCAGACTAGGAAAAGTTGATTTGTAGTCTGCCTTCCTTCTCACTCAAATCTTTCTGTGGTTTACTATCCCTTTGTTCTCCAGCAGATTGATCCCTTATTTTCCAAGTAGTATAGATTTAACTGCAGATAATACATCCTGGAATTTCTCTTCAGCTAGTAAGGCTGAAGGCTAGTAAGGCTGAAGGCTAGTAAGGCTAGTAAGGCGAAGGCAGATCAGTCTGAACTTGCATACAAAGTACAAGAACTGAAAAAGAAAGTCTGAAAGTCTTGACCCTGGCATGAATCCATATTCTTATTTTGTGGGATCTTGATCCTAGGAATACAATATTAGCAAATTGTCTTATAGTTCAGGGTTCCTCAACCTTGGTGACTTGAAGATGTGTGGACTTCAACTCCCAGAATTCCCCAGCCGGCTGGGGAATTCTGGGAGTTGAAGTCCACACATCTTCAAGTCACCAAGGTTGAGGAACCCTGTTATAGTTAATGAACAGTGGCTGGAATCACTCAGCATACTAGGCCAAAAGGAAATAATCCACATTTTAGCTTAGTGCTAGTTGTACTTCTCTTATTTAAGATATAGTTTCTTCTAGTTCATTTATCAAAAGAAGCCAGAAAAAGAGTATAGAGTTCTGTATAACATATTTTTCTAAATGAGTTCCCTGCAGTTATTTTGGCTTGCCCCAATCTCCACCCAGCATGCTGGATGGGGAAGATGGGAAATCTATTTGAACACATCAGGAGAACCTCTGGCCTAGTAAAGCTGAATTTCAGTTGATTTGTAGAAATAATTTTATCTAGATAAGTTTTAAAAAATCATGGTAAAGAGACAATACGGTGCGAAGGAGAGCAAGAGTATTGTCTTGAAATATATTTTAGAAATTGCAGTGAATTTTTTTTATCCATTTAAAAAATTCTTTTAATTTTTGAAGATTAATTAAAAATTAAAGAAATAGGATAGAGCAGATTTAGCATAATCTTATATAAATTGATAGGTGGTTTTATGGGTAAAATTTGAAGCTATAATCTGTAGCTCTGAAAATGAATCAGAGCAGCCCCTGAACCAGGGCCAGGAAGAGAAATTCTCTTGCATTTTGTTTCCTTCCGGTTCTCATTCAATCTGATGAAAGAGAATTTACTTCTGACATTTCTCTCAAAGAATAGCAGAATTCTTTAGTTATACACTTCTTTAGCTATGAAGTAGCCAAAGGGTTGGCGTGAATAGGATTTGCCTTTTGCTGTACAATCATTTTTCTGTGATCAGCTGCTTCTGTGACTGTTCATGCTTCCATGCAATTTCAAAGAAAGAGCTCTGACTGGATATTTTAAATGCAGTATTATGGCACTGCTGAAGGAAAGTCCTGTCCTTCAGAAATGCTTGGAGAATCTTCTACTTTCCATTCAGCGGCACCCATGGGAACAGGGTCAAAAAAGGCAAGATGACAGAAGCAGTGCTGCAATCCAAGCCCAGTTTTTTGGGGCTTGTGCATATACAAAAGGGACAGTGCTTGGATCACAAAACCACTTCTGCCATCTTGCCTGTTGGGACCCCTTTCCCTGCTGTAGATGCCACTGTTCCCATTGACAGATTTGGAGAAATGTATCCAATTTCTCTGCCCATCAATTTTTGGGACACTTTTGAGAGGTGGGAACCCCTTGCTGACCAATGAATAGAGCTTCAGATCTAATGGTCTCATTTCAGTTCTGAGGACTGCTTTTAAAAAAGAAAAGAAACCCAACTCAAGATCCATTATAAATTTTGTGGTCACATAGAAGAAAAGGACAAAATGAGAGGTCATACAGTATCCATACAGTTTTATTACCTTCGAAGTACTTTTAAAATCCACTTCTGTTTCCATCATTCCAACAGAAGAGTTATTACAAGTCATTTGGCAGGCAACGGCTAATAATTAGTTGTACATTTCCTTTTTCAGTCACTGTGAGATCCTGCAACAATATTGATGGTGGAGTGAATTATGCCTCTGGCTGGGTGGACAATTATAATGATTTCAAGAATTTGTGGTTTCAAGGTTTTCTAAAGGCTAAAAATATCAAGACGTTCAATATTTAACTTGTTTCTATCTTCCCCCTCCATCAGCTTAAGGTAGCAAATCAGAATTCCTTTTTAAAGATAAAACAACTTCAAATGGAATAGAAAAACTGAAACTTTCCAGCATATTAATAATACTATCACAAGAATACTATTCACTTCCCTAATGCCCGACCACTTTGCATTTGAAAAAACTCTGTTGCTTGTTAAAGTATTGAACCCAGTACTAAAGAAAAACATTTCTGTTATATTTAACAAATAAATTGAGGAGGAAGAATGGAGATATAATTGAGGTTGAAAGTATTATTTTAAATGGCTGGCATCTAAAGGATTTATTAAAGCTCTTCATATGTGTAGGAAAAAAAAGAGTACTGTCTATAAAGTTTAACAGGTGCAATGAAAGGAATGTTATATTTCCAAATATGTCTATGATAGTTTTCTTCTGCTGCACATAATCCCATCCTAGATGGTTTATCTGAAATTCTTACTGATTTCCAGATAAGAAAGTATTCTAACCTCAAGACTGATAAAGCAAGAAGTTCAAATAATCTTCAGTTCCTCCTCAAACACCATCTAGGGTGCATACATCTATCAGTTTCACTATATGCCACATTCACTTTTTTTTCTTTTAAGAATCTGTTACTTTTCCTCTCCTGATTATAGTTTTGTAAAATAAACCCAAAAAATCAGCCATCTTCACCAGCCAAATTTAGTAGGTATAACTATTCCCAGAATGAAGAGTCAGTGTGGTATTATGGTTAGGTTTGGGGAATTTGGAAGTGGGGAATATGGATCAAAATGTGCATTAAATCTTGAATAGTTTAATGGACACATTTTGCCTCTGATTTAAGCTGCCTTCCCAAACAATCGAGAAAAAATGGTCACATCACTGAATTTCAACCGCAAAATTGGGCCATGCTCTGCAGGCCGCAAAGATGTTGCTGGGAGGTTGAATATCACCTGCAGGTAGCCCTCTGTTGCCATAAGGTGCTATCTCCTTCCCCAGTCATTGGCACATTTGAACAGAATGTGATTACAGTTTCTTCAATAGTTCCTTGATCTCAGCTGGAGGCAGTTCTCTTACAATCTGCAGACAGTATCCCAGAAGCCTGCTCATCTGTGGATTTCTGTGGTATGCTTTAGCAGCTATTAGCTATGCAAATGAGCCAAGATGCATCATGTTCTTTGCATGCTTGCCTGTGTACATAAAGTATTGCCCTGATCATCTTTTGTGTGTGAGCATTAGTGCCTTCAGTCCCACTTCCACTTGATTCATGTCTTGAAAGATACTGCAGTCTTTCAGTTATATGCTTGGAATGAAAGTTAATAACTCATTGAAGTAATGGGTTGAATACTGATTGTGAATTGTGCCATAATCCTTTTGCTGTAAAATCAGTCACTAGTGCTGCTCCCCTCTGCCTTCCTTATTTCTAATTCTGATTGATACATATTTGAAGCCTCAATTGTTTTGTGATCAAGAGTGGTGTCTTACTCAACTAAGATGTATACATTAAGGAATAACCTTGGCTGCATATACTGGTGAGAATTAGCTTACCTTTCCAGTATGTAATGTGAACAGATGCAGTCTGAAAGCCCGAATATTCTTTCTCAAGAGATGATCCATTCAAATATGTCTCCTTATCTATTGTTTTAATAAAATATGACTTTTTTGGAGGAACAATAGCTCAACACATGAATAAATGATAATTTGATTCCTAAAGAACTTGGGAAATATATATTTGGTCCATTCGCACTGATTAGTTTGGCAGCTGCATTTTTCCATTGATGGCAGAAATAAGAAGCACACCTAAATGGACCTGATAAGTACAAGTTGATTAAATATTTAAAATTTTAATTTTGTAATGGTCAAATAAAATTAAGTACTGTACTGTCAAAATACTTTTTGTTTTGTTTTGTTTTGCTTTGCTCTTCTAAATGTACTTTTTTATTTGCATCACTGTTAATATGTTGTGAACTTTTTGTTGACGGATATGATCTCTGTTGCTCCCTGTATAGAGGAAGAGACCCAGGCACAAAAGCAAAGATATGGATATAAAGCAGTTACTTATTTGGGATGTTCTTCCAAGAGCAGGTACTCTGTTTATAGCAGTTTAACTTGCATGGAATTTATCACTAGAGACATGTGCAAAAATGCATCTGCATTCAAATATGAATGTGGATATTGAACAAAAAATTCAGTGTGAATAGATTTCCTTTGTATATATGTGCATCACAGTAATTTATTATCATAATTTGCATGCAGATTTTCTCCAAGGAGCTGGAGGCATATATGTTCTCCCATTCCTTAACTCCAAAAGGTAAGATAAGTCTAAGAGACAGTAACCAGCTGAAGGTTTCCCACTGAGGTTCATCATGAATGAGAATTTGAATTTGACTCTATCCAGTTTGAATTCACCATTCAAACTATAATGTTGCACTGTTTTTTTATGCCTGTTATTCCTAATGCAGCAGGTGATTTGTGCCAAGAAACTTGTTTCTGTATGCAGATCTCATCCTTGAGATTGGGGCTACGCTATCTTTGAAACAGGTTGCAAAGGATTTTAACTTATCCATCAATTGATTGTACTGTCAGTGGCACATAAGATTATTCTATATAGAGCATCTGTTACTGGTGCCATTGTTGATATATTACCTTAGCAGCTCTCTCTTTGAAATGTAAAATGTTTGTGTATTAACATTCAGAAGGATTCATTTATTTTTAAGCTATTAAACACAGGCTAGCAATGCAATGCTTATGTTTCTAGCTAGGTCCTGCATATTATTGCACAACACAGAGAATAAACATCTTAAGCTTAATTGGAAAACACACCAAATATGAAAATCACAAGTTAATGGTACAAGAGCGGTATGAGTGCAGAACTGTTTCTCCATTCTGCCCTTACCTTGCGACTATATTTTCTCCATAATATAGTATATGAATTTTTAATAAGAGCCAATTGTTGGGCATGATTTAATCTCCACTATGTATTTTATTCCCACTAGGTGGCACTGTAATATCAAGTATCTATAATTGTCCAGTTTCATATAGCTTTTTCTTAGCTTATTTGTTCCTAAAGAGCTCCTTTTTCTTCTACCCTTCAATACTTCTTCCATTAGTTAAATGCTTGAAACAAATATTTTATGGCTTTGGAGGAGATGGGCATGACAGCAGTCTGTTGTTCTTTATGTGATGTGTGGAACTAACAGGAGAAGAGATCAAGCAGTGAGCATCTTGAACAGAAATGGTGGGAAAGATGGAGCTTGATCCTCTTCCAGTAAATGTCATTGACAGTTCACCAGCTTTAGTGGAATATATGTGAGAATGAAAGGACAGCAGGAGAATCAACAAATTTAATCCACTGTAGTTTTTTTTTTTTTTTTTTTTACCCTACAATCTGATAATATGGGGGATGGAACTAAGAAGGGAAAATATAAAAACTTAATGCTCCATTGGCCATGGTTGTGCTGGATCTTCATATATATAATTAATCTGAACAGGTAAAATGACTGCACCAGGAACTAGTTAGTATCTAGTACCTGATCAATTCAAGTATTAGAACCTAACATTGGACAAAGAAATGCTCTTGCATTTTTCCCCAACAGCTGTAACTCAATTTCATGAAAGAAAATTAGGTTTTGAAATGGTGCCCATGGTAACAATGATGCTGTTGGTTTGGGGTTTTGTGGGTTATATTTATTTTGATTTTATTGAATATTATTGTGAGCCACCTAGGATTATCATGCATAAGATGTTGTTGTTCAGTAGTTAAGTCATGTCCGACTTCGTGACCCCATGGTACATATCGCGTCAGGCCTTCTGTCCTTCACTGCCTCCCTGAGTTTGCTCAGTTTCATGCTCATTGCTTCAGTGATGCTATCTAACCATCTCATCCTCTGCTGTCCCCTTCTCCTTTTGCCTTCAATCTTTCCCAGCATCAGGGTCTTCTCCAAAGAGATCTCTCTTCGCATTAGGTGACCAAAGTATCTGAGCTTGAGCTTCATTATCAATCCTTCCAATGATTCGTCAGAGTTGATTTCCTTTAAGATTGACTGGTTTGACCTCCAAGCAGTCCAGGGACTCTTAAGAGTCTTCTCCAGCACCACAGTTCAAAGGCATCAATTCTTCAGTGCTCAGCCTTCTTTATGGTCCAGCTCTTACACCCATACATTACTACTGGAAAAACCATAGCTTTGACTATGCGGATCTTTGTTGGCAAGGTGATGTCTCTGGCTTTTAATATGCTATCTAGATTTGCCATAGCTTTCCTCCTAAGGAACAAGCGTCTTTTAATTTCATGGCTGCAGTCTCTGTCTGCAGTGATCTTGGAGCCCAAATAAATGAAGTCTGTTACTGCTTCCATTTCTACCCTTTCTATTTTCCAGGAATTAATGGGTTCAGATGCCATGATCTTAGTTTTTTTAATGTTGAGTTTCAAGCCAGCTTTTGGACTCTCCTCTTTCATCCTCATCAAGAGGCTCTTTAGTTCTTCTTCACTTTCTGCCATTAGGGTTATATCATCTGCATATCTGAGGTTGTTCATGTTTCTCCCTGCAATCTTACTTCCAGCTTGTGATTCTTTCAGCCCGGCATTTCTCATGATGTACTCTGCATATAAGTTAAATAAGCAGGGTGACAATATACAGCCTTGTTGTACTCCTTTCCCTATTTTGAACAAATCAGTTCTTCCATGACCAGTTCTAACTGTTGCTTCTTGGCCCACATACAGATTTCTCAGGAGACAGGGTGCCTCTGGTACCCGCATCTCTTTAAGAATTTGTCACAGTTTGTTGTGATCCACACAATCGAAGGCTTTTTCATAGTCAATGAAGCAGAAGTAGATGTTTTTCTGGAACTCTCGTGCCTTCTCCATGATCCAGCAAATGTTGGCAATTTGATCTCTAGTTCCTCTGCCTCTTCGAAACCCAGCTTGTACATCCGGTAGTTCTCGGTTCACGTACTGCTGAAGCCTAGCTTGTAGGATTTTGAGCATAACCTTGCTAGCATGTGAAATGAGTGCAACTGTGCGATAGTTCGAGCATTCTTTGGCATTGCCCTTCTTTGAATTGGAATGTAAACTGACCTTTTCCAATCCTGTGGCCACTGTTGCATTTTCCAAACTTGCTGGCATATTGAGTGCAGTGTTTTAACAGCATCATATTTTAGTATTTTAAATAACTCAGCTGGAATACTGTCATCTCCACTAGCTTTGTTGTTATTAATGCTTCCTAAGGCCCACTTGACTTCGCTCTCTAGGACGTCTGGCTCAAGATCAATGATCACACCAGCATGGACATCAGGGACATTAAGATCTTTCTTGAATAGTTCTTCTGTGTATTCTTGCCACCCATTCTTAATCTCTTCTGCTTCTGTTAGGTCCCTGCCTTTTTTGTCCTTTATCATGCCCATCTTTGCACTAAATGTTCCTTTGATATCTTCAATTTTCTTGAAGAGATCTCTAGTCTTCCCCAGTCTATTGTTTTCGATTTCTTTGCAATGTTCATTTAAGAAGGCCTTCTTATCTCTCCTTGCTATTCTCTGAAATCTGCATTCAGTTGGTTATATCTTTTCCTTTCACCCTTGCTTTTTGCATTCCTTCTTTCCACAGCTATTTGTAAAGCCTCATCAGACAGCCATTTTGCTTTCTTGCATTTCTTTTTCTTTGGGATGGTTTTAGTTGCTGCCTCCTGTAAAAGGTTATGGACCTCCCTCCATAGTTCTTCAGGCATTCTGTCTATCAAACCTAATCCCCTAAATCTATTCATCACCTTTACCTCACAAGGAATATGATCTAAGTCATACCTCAGTGGTCTAGTGGTTTTCCCTATGTTCTTCACTTTAAGCCTAAAATTTGCAGAAAGAAGCTCATGATCTGAGCCACAGTCAGCTCCTGGTCTTGTTTTTGCTGTCTGTATAGAGTTTCTCCATCTTTGGCTGCAAAGTATATAATCAATCTGGTTTTGGTATTGACCATCTGGTGATGTCCATGTGTAGAGTCATCTCTTGTGTTGTTGGAAAAGAATGTTTGCTATGACCAGCTTGTTCTCTTGACAGAACTCTATTAGCCTTTGCCCTGCTTCATTTTGTACTCCAAGGCCAAACTTACCTGTCATTCCGATTATTCCTTGACTTCCTACTTTAGCATTCTAATCCCCTATGATGAAAAGGATATATATATTTTTGGTGCTAGTTCAGAAGGTGTTGTAGGTCTTCTTAGAACCAGTCAACTTCAGCTACTTTGGCATCAGTGGTTGGGGCATAGACTTGGATTACTGTGATGTTGAATGGTTTGCCTTGGATTCGCATTGAGATCATTCTGTCGTTTTTGAGGTTGTACCCCATTACTGCTTTTCCCACTCTCTTATTGACTATGAGTGCTACTCCATTTCTTCTGAGGGTTTCTTGCCCACAGTAGTAGATATAATGGTCACCTGAATTAAATTCACCCATTCCCATCCATTTCAATTTGCTGATTCAAACATGAGATGTCAATGTTCAATCTTGTCATCTCATGTTTGACCACATCCAGCTTGCCTTGGTTCATAGATCTTACATTCCAGGTACCTATAAAATATTGTTCTTTACAGCATCGGGCCTTCTTTTCACTTCCAGATACATCCACAGCTGAATGTCCTTTCGGCTTTGGCCCAGCCACTTCACTCTTTCTGGAGCTACTTGGAATTGCCCTCCTTTCTTTCCAGTAGCATATTGGACACCTTCTGACCTGAGCGGCTCATCTTCCAGCATCATATCTTTTAGCCTTTTGACATTGTCCATGGGGTTTTCTTGGCAAGGATACTGGAGTGGGTTGCCATTTCCTTCTCCAGTGGACCACATTTTGTCAGAACTGTCTGTCATGACCTGTCCATCTTGGATGGCCCTGCATGGTATAGCTCATGGCTTCACTGAGTTATACAAGCCCCTTTGCCACAACAAGGCAGTGATCCATGAAGGGGCATGCATAAGATAGGTGGCTGTATAGGTTTTCAAAAACAAATAAGTATTCCTTACTTATTTAATTATGAGGGAGACAAGGTATGTGTATCAATGTTCATGACTGTTGTTGTGGTTGTTGTACTGCAGCCTCTCTGGTTTCCTATATCTCCATTATGGCCATTAAATTCCAAGGGAAGGTATCATGAGATATTTCCTCCATTAGTTATTGTCTCTGTTGAGAGCAAGTGATATTCAAAGGAAATTGTTGTAAAATCTCTTTCCTCTGGAGACATATTCTATCCAATTTCCCTATCCACAACATTTTCAAGAGTCTCTACTCCTTCAAATCTACAGAATACTTTACAATAAGTACTAATTATCTAATTATGTCTAGGTGAGACCCTCTCATTGTGAAAAATAGAATTGTAGAACTTCTATATATTTATCTATGTGGTTGCTAAGAGTTGACACCAAGTTGATAGGACATAATCAATAACAAAAGCTTCCAGGCCACCAGAAGTATGCCACCTGTTCAACTATAGTCCACTATATATTGCAAACATTTTTCAAGTATATGCAGAAGAACTCCTGGTGATGCCATACCATTTTCTTGTCCCCTCCCACTCTGACCGTAGCACTCTTACCATACCATTTCCCTATCAGAGGTAGAGCAGTCAATTTAAGTGCATGTCTCGTTACATCAGAACTCTAATCTACTGCACCTTTGCTGAAATTGGTAGTGCCCATGGTAGTGACTATAGCTCCTCACAGAATTCCCTTTAGCCATGATGGCTAGGCATTCTGAGAAATGCAGGCCCAAGACATTTGAAAGATGCAGTGTTGGAAAAAGTTGGGCTTTCTGCATCACATAACAAAGGTGATGAACTTAACTAATGTCTATGCATTTGCATTTTCAAGCATCTTTATCAGGAAGGAAGACTAAAATCCAGAAGAAAAGGGAGAAGGAAGAATGTAGTTGGTTCAGGCCTACAACTATATTTTTCCTCCACAGTTTTCCCTTAGATTTTCAGCAGTTTGGCTGATAACATGCAAACTTGGAAACTTAAAACTTTGCATACTAATTTAAAAAACCTTCCATTGGCCTAAAATATTTTCTTGATGTGAATTTTAATTGCTTTCTGTTATATGTATACCTACTTTGGGTTTCTGTACTATTTCAGAAGCCTTTATGACTTGCCTGATTAGTCACTATAGGGAAGGAAGTCTATACCTTGTTGATGTTCTTAGGCATTCTACTGCATCTCATATAAAACTATATTTTCTGCCTCCCTTTGTCTCACTCACCTTATCATTCCCAGATTCTTTCATCCCCTACAGCAGCATCCACCAAATACACTGATTTTATTGAAGTCCTCTGGATATTGTCATTAGTTCAAAAAGCCAAATAGATGAACAAAACACAACTGGCAAAGGCTAAATTAAAGATCAGCAAGATAAGAAACGGAGTCCTGAAGAGTCATTTCTCTCATTTCGATGCTAAATCACTCACAGAAGGAGTTGTTTTACTAAGCTAATAGAACAGGCCTATGGAAAATGATACAGCTGTTGTTTTCCAGTGCTCTTGAAATGAGTGCTTGTTCCTAGTTATACAGCAACGGGAATGGGCAGTGAAGCCTTTGCTCTTTCGCCTTTCTGCAAATTGGCAGAGCATATACCAATTTCCCTTTTCAAAGGTCTACTTACCTTTCTCAGAAAGAACAGTTCATAATTTCTCCCTGCAATGGGTTTATCTTGCTAAACCAGACTGTTTGTCAACCAAAGCAATATGAAAGAGTGTAAGTCATAAATTTCTGAACACCTTTGCAAACAACTCTGGCTCATGTTATTCCAAACTGCTTTCTGAGCTGCAACATTTGAGTGACTCAGGACAGGCCAGCCATGCAAGCTTCTTGAAAAGCCTAAGAGGACTCTCTCCCACTCCCATCTCATGGGAGTGAAAACAGAGAAAATCTCACAGCTTTAGCATTTTCTGATGAGAGAGCTTATCTTATTACAAGACTGGGTATTTTCATTCTTTTAAAGGACCACTTGAGTTCAAAATGGAATTTTTTTCCACTTCTCCTTGTTTATGTTTGTGTAGTCAGCAATAAATCTAATGAGTTACAGAAGAGTGTAGGAAAATGACAGGAGAACCTCTTAAAAGTCATTATTGCTCTTGCCTAGTGTTTGTCTTTGTAATAGCTGTTAAGTCCAATATTTCTTCTGAATTGTTCCAGTTCAAGGAGATGAAAGTAACCCGGCATTATTTTTTATTTGCTTTACTATCAATATGACTTGGTTCCCTGTAGCTTGTGCTTGGAGAAACATGTTTCAAAACAACAGTCATCTAATGAACATCAAGACTTATATATATTTGTGTGTGTGTGTGTGTGTATGAAGCTGAGAGTAAAACTGATGCATGGCCAGTGAAGAGAATGTGATAAAAACTTTTAAATGAAATTAAGATGTGAGGACTGAACTGCAATGCTCAAAGCCAGTTTCAACCTAATCCTGTCTTGTTGGAATAAAAGATCTCTTATTCTGTTATACAAAAAAACCTGGGGAACTCAGAAAATACCTAGTGGTATTATGAAGATTACTTTGTATAATTTTACTGATATCCATACCTTAAATAATTGCTTATTGTTCTAATTCACTACACTAACGTTTGGATTTATTAATCAACAAGAAGGTGAATCTCATGCATTTCAACAGAGCTGGCTCCATCAGAAATCTAGAGGTTCATAACTTTGCATTTGGAAAATAAATCTGAGACAGAATATAATTCAGTTTGGATTAAAATTGATGATGGACTTGTTCTACATCCAAAGTGTGGATTGATTAATTAATTAATTTATTAAATCAATTTATATAGCTGCCCATCTCACCACAGGTGACTCTGGGTGGCATACAACAACGCTAAAAACAGTCAATAAATACATTAAAAATATAAAAATCAAAATAGAACAGAGGATTAAAGGATGTAAAAAAAAAAAGGGAACCACCTCACTAATTCCCCCTCTTAACATAAGGCTTTATTATGTTAGCTCTTGTTAAATAAGGATAGATTTTTTTTAGATCACGTATATATTCATATTAATTATTTGTTTTGACTTATATTTATTTTTGACATGATTCTTATTGTACTGGCTACCTTTGTTTATTATTGAATATTGACTTGATTTTAATCATGGTTTTGATAACTTTTATATATAGCAGTAATCTAGTATTGTTTTGAAACTTTCTTTACAAAGAATTGGGGGTCCAAGGAAATGGGAAGACTCCACATTCTCTGGTTCCGCTTTTATATATAAACTTTCTTGCTCCTCTTTTTTTGGGGGGGGGATGGTATATAATTTATAGCAGGAGTCACAAGAGTGTGTACAGTACATATTGCTAGGTAAATAAAGGATGCAAACTGTTTCAGTTTCCTACCTAATTTGATATGCAATTTTTTCCACCCAATGTATTGTATATGCAATCATTGCATTGAAAAGTTTATTGAAAAATCCATAAAAGTGCAAAATACTTATGATAGCTATTCCATCTATATGTTAGTCCAACATGACAGTTAGAATTATTTGATTAAATTATAAACTTTATAAACTAATTATCATCGATATTTATTTATTTATTTATTAAATTTGTCCCCCGCCCATCTCCCCCCAATGGGGAACTCTGGGTGGCTCATAACATGTTAAAACAATAAATAAATATACAATGAAAACCTGTAACAATACCCATTCACAAAAATAAAAGGGGAAAAAACCAGGAGGCTGATGGTTCAAGGCAGCAATGCCAGGCCACTAAGGGACTAGCCAACCCCACACTTGATGATCCCCCTCCTCACCCCAGGACAGATGGCAGAGCCAGGTCTTCAGATCCCTCCGAAAGGCCAGGAGTGAGGGGGCCAATCTCACCTCTGGGGGCAAGATGTTCCATAGGCAGGGGCTACAGCAGAGAAGGCCCACCTTCTGGACCCCGCTAGTCAGAGCTCTTTTGCCAAGGGGGTCTGGAGCATGCCTGGTAATGGCAGCTGATATAATCTCTTAATACCAAAGACTGTGCCAAGGTTATCTATGTATGAAAAAACTGAATGCTAATGTTGAAAAGGGTATATTGCCATGACTATTTATACTGTCCTGCAATGCATGCTATAAAGAGAATGTAAATTCTCTAAATTCTCACCAGTTAGGTAGAGGCGAATCCATTATTAATATGATCTATAGCAGCAGCCACAAGAGTGCGTACAGTACATATCACTAGGTAAATAAAGGATGCAACTGATGGTTTGCCATAAAAATGTGAGGGAAAGTGGTTAGAGACATATCTCTATATATGTGCGATGCTTTTTTGTTATAGTATTCTGTGCACCATTGCACTGGTTCTGACAACATTCCAATATTTGGTCAATTTCTCTGGTTAGCAACTGACTTCTGAGCTCAGTTCACAATATGACGGTTTTTATTTTAAAATACTTACTGGTATGGAACCAGGATAGAAACCACATCTTATGCAAATATGAGTGAGAATATTGTGAGGATGTTCATTAACTTTGAAGGCTTTTATTCTAGACATTTGAGAAAAGCATATCACTCCAAGAAGGCATCCAATCCTATAATTGCATCCGGTTATGGAGCCTCCCCAGGCTCCAACCTTGCCATCCCGGTGCTTGGAGAAAAAGGCAGCTCTTAATGGCTTTCCAGAAGATTAAGTGGATTGGGGCCTGGTGGATCTCAAGAGGATGCCTAGCAGGCAGAATGTCCTCCTGATAGAGTTATACCTGGTCCCTCAGATTGTTTCAGCTGTATTCTTTGCAAAGCTGTATTTTTTATTATTTATTTATATTGCAAAGCTTTTTTTCTTAAAAAATGCTTTTTTTTAAATCATCAAATACAATAGCAACTCAAAAGTAAGCCCCATTGATTTCAGTGAAGCACCTTTCCTAGCAAATACTGCTGGATGTTCACTTGCATGAAGTATATCCATACTTTTTCAGTAGATATTTTATGAAGTCCTTCCCCATTAATATAAAATATCTATTTCTGTGAAAAGAGTAAGTCCTTTGTTTTTTCCTCACTTGATTCTTTTTGTGATGCAATGATCTAGAGTTTGTGATATCACAATTCATCATCAAGGAGAGGATTATACATATTACTCTGCTCTGATTAAGACAGCAGGTGTGAGTTGATAAGGAAGGAGAAAGCTGTTGTTTAAGCATAAACAATTTGGTAAGTGCTAAAGTAGCAGTAACGAGAAGATAAATGCAGGGAGTTCTTAATTCTATTGCTAGAATATCTTTAATGTGATTCACAAAAACATCCAAGCAACAGTGTGAGGTAAAGATGGAGGTGTTTCTCTCTGAACTAGAAAAAAACCTGAGCCATAGGTTTTGCACTTCAATGATTGCAACAGGAGAAGTTTAAGAATGTTAATTGAATTAAATGACTTATAAATAGTTCACAAAACTCACTATATTCCTTCCTTCCTAAGGAAATATATTTTAGAATTGCAATTTAAGGCTTTCATTCTATATATTACTTGGGAGGTAATCCCACTAAGCTCTTGAACTTATTTTTAAATAAACAAATCTAGGGCCAGGTTATTCAAGTGATGTATCCTTGCTGCTTCTAAAATTCCAGTTCTGCATTGTTCAAATGATGGAAATACTTAAGTGACTTGTGTGGAACTTTGGAAATGAGCTGACAAAGTAGCACAATGATAAGAATGCTAATGTTCATTCAGAACTGAATCTGGCAATTTTCTGTCCTTGTAAGATACAGTGTGGATGTTCTCAAAGCAACTTGTTTCTCTGAGAATCTTCAGCCCAATAAACAGAAGAACAAATACTGCCACTTGGAAGCTGTACTTCCTGTTTTCATCTTTCTTTTCCTCCCTTTTGAAATATAAAATTAAGCCCTGCAAATGATAATATTAGCATGTTGGTAATTTAAATGCCTTCTTATTTTTTAAATTCGAAGCTGAATGTGATGGAATATTTTCAGGTTCTTTTTGAAGTTGTGTCTTTGCTCTTCATTTTTTAAGTCCATCATTACAAAGGTGACTGAATAAATAGGATAAAATGAGAATGTGTTTTAAGGACAGATGAGGAACTATGGAAGAAAGATATGCAAATCACTCATCAGTCAGACATGAAACTCATCAGTTAAGGCACCTGCCAAAAGTGTAGCTCATGAACAAGAAAAATCGAACCACATCTGAATAGTATTAGAAGGCAAGTAGGTGTCAGAATGGTGTCAATCTACAGAGAACATGAATTCATTATCAAACAAAAACATTGTTCTCCCTTCCCCTCACCTCAAAAAACTTGGCCATGAATTTGATGCTTGTTTTTTCAAATGACATTTCTGTCATGAACCCACCAGCTGGTTTGAAATAAATCATGATCTCATCATGTTAGCCCTCTTTCACTGCAATTGTAATATGGACATAATAATATTAATATGCCTTGCAAGGTTCTTGTTGAAAATGCTATAGGTTACTTGACAATACCACATCAAAATTAATTACTAATAATAATTTGAGGTAAGATCTTTTAAATGATATGAGTTACTGATTCCTTGACTTCCTAAATAGAAATAAAGCAAAGCCACAATTCTTAACCTCTCTTTGCATACATGCCAGTACCTCAAGTATCTGAAAAAGGAGGGGGGGTTGTTAAATGGGATTGACTATGTTTTTGTTTTGCATTTCTTTAATTAATTGAAATCAACCGAAGGGTTGTCTTTCTTCTGTGAGAAAAGGCATTTTGAAGCCGCTTTTGTGGTGTTCAATATAGTCAAATGCCTTGTTCTTATGTGGGCTTAGTGTACTTATCTGCTTGAATAATAAGAACCACTCTCAAGGTTACAAAATGCAAATAACAGCATCTGTGTGCTATGAGAGCACACAGATGTGTACCATCAGCAAACAAAACACACAGAGTTCATCTGGAAATGCAAGAGTAGCATTATGCTTTCATTTGCCATGTTGTGATCCACTGGAATCCAAAACATCAGGCGATAAGTCAGGGTGCATTAAGGCAGGCATTTTCAGTGACTGCCTCCTCCTATGGAACAGCTTAGCCTCTGAGACAAAACAGGGTCCAATTCTTATGGCATTCTGGAAGATAGTTAACATCTGACTATAGGTTAAAGGGTGGGGAAGCCCAGGTTCTAGCCTACTCTCAGCCATGAAAGCTCACTGGGTGACTTTAAGCCAATCACTCTCTCTTGTCACAAAGTTGTAGTGATGAAAAATAGGAAGCAGAAATGTTATATATGCTACCTTGAGCTCCTAAGTCAAAAGCAGGATGTAATGCAGAATTATTTCCTGAAGGCCTTTAAAGATAAACAGTTGAAGAAAGATCTGTGGCACTGATGATATTGGTATTATTATTATTTTGTGGTATATTTTTATTGTATTATTATTTATATAGTATTATCTTATATGTACAATGCATAGAGCCTCTGGAATGAGACAGTTACTGTATACATCATATAAATATAAAAATAAATGCATAAATAGATACACATAAAACATTGATGAAGAAAGAAAATTGGACTATGTGTTGAAGCACAATGAATAGTAGAACATACGATTTCAATATATATAAGAAAGTTATCCTTTTTTTACTATAGCAATGTGATATTTAATAGCACTTCTGTATATAAATTTATGAAATATTATCTACTAATGCTTCTTAAACCAGCTTCCTCCCCAACCCCTAGTATGTAATGAGTTGAATGCCTGTTTCCTGGAATTGTGGTAAACATTTGATGTCAAAGTAGTTGTATAATTGACAACAAAAGTGATTAAGAAATCAGTGAGGGAAATGAAAACTTATAGTGATGAAAAGCGACAGCTTTTATAGTTAAGTCATAGTGGGAAAGAGAGCTCTGAGATGATTACAATAATATGAGTATAGTTTGTTGTTCAAAGTCTACAAATTCCTTCTTACTTTATTAAAATGTCACTATAGTTGAGTAAAGTATACTGCACTTCAGTTTTTTTACTGGGGATTTTTGATCACTTCATAACATTTCAACTGAAGGTAGGGGGTTGATAAAATATTCAAGATAAAATTTCCTGGTTTATCATTTACAGTTTTATTCTTCCAGAAACTTTGAAAAATAAAGGTTTTTTTTACTTGCAGAGAATGATAGGATACCCAAGACTATTTATTTTATGCTCTGGTTTTATGGTTTTTAGTGTTTATTTTAGTCCTATCATGGATGTTTGGTTTGGGTTTGAGTGATTTGTCTTTCTTTGTTTTTAATTACTGTTAATTACTGAACATCTGATTGATTACAATGGGCAAAACTGAAATAAATAAATTGTAATAAACAAAGATAAAGTACAGCAGGAACCAGTTTAACTAAACGGATTTGTACTCATGGCACTATGCTCATTTAATATGGCCTTTATGACCTGGTTGTTCTAGAAAATCTTGGGGGCTGAAAGTAGATATGCTTCCTACCTACTGTATGTGATTGCTTGATGGTGAAAGATTCCTGAAGCAACATCATTGTAGAAACTCCTTTAAAAAAAATATCAATCAATGTTACTGGTGATTTTCTAAGAGATTGATATTTGGTTATCAACTCTGACTTCCGTGTATTCTAAGCTCCAGGTTGTTTTCCTCCACCCTGAGTACACCATTCATGTATTAAAATTTCCTGTCATTCAGGAGAGATAGGGTATGTGGTACACTCTGACTTCTCTTCAAGATATGTCTAAGTAAATCAGTTGTAGTAAATCAGTAAATGCAATAAAATCAGCTGCATTTAGCTTAATGTAATGTCTGTGCTTCATGTGGCTCAGAGCCTTGTACATTCAGAACTTCTGATTAGCTAGATTCACACAAGGAGGCTGACATTTAGTTGGCTAGTTTGTGGCTTGGTGTGTTGTGCAAATTTATCAATGTGGTTACTTAATGGATAAGCATGTTTGCAAACCCTGACACGCTGGTGAATCCAATAAAGCATGGTTAAAAACCACAGTTTAGCATGCTGTACTAATCTTGTAAGAAGTACTATAATTGCATGCAGATAAATGGAGTAACACATTTTTCCTCTATGAATAGAGGAAAGTTCAGGAATGAAGTGAAACAAAACTATGTATTTCCTATCTATTACCTAAACTTTTTAATGCCTGGAGAGGTCTTACATGTATTTACAAACAAAGAAGGATAAAAGGAACAAAGAAACAATTCTGACAAACAATCAAATGGGCTCTGGCAATTTGTCAAAGTAGTTACATTTTGTAAAGTTCCATATGAGACAGAAATTTACAGAGGGAAATTGTAGAAATAAAACAAATTAGGGAAAAATAGACAACCATTTTGGGGCACAATACAGAGGCCCTTAATCTTGTCAATGAGAAATTCACAGTCCTTTTTCTGACTTGTTCTAAAATATTTATGCTTTCATAAGATTTTGAAAACCAATAGAAATGAATAATGGGACTCCAAAGATACTGAATATGCTACCATTTTGTACTCTAAACAGATTCTTTTACTCATGAATAATTTTGTGAGAGATAATAAGCCACAGGTGGAGTTGAGTGGAGAAAATCTATTTCTCCAATATACATAAAAAATAACCTGTCACTCTGAAAAGTGATAGATGTGAATTCTGACAGTCAGCTGTCAAAAGACAAGAGAAGTTCCAGTTCCTCTTGTGACAGTGACGCCTTTGAATATTTTCAATCTATAAATATTTTAGATTTTTTAAAGCTGAAGTGAAATAACAACAGTTGAGACACTGAACTAATCTGCAACACTGTTATCCAACTCAGAGTAGAAACATTTATGGTCATACTGATTGTTTCTTCTTTGAAAGACTATAGAGAATCAGGTGTGAACAGATAAAAATGGACTGCATTAGCTGGGTAGTACTTTGTTAACATCGCTTTAGTGTCAATTAAAAACCTCTTAAATAAAATTCTCACTTCCTCAGTAGGTCACAGGCTTTTAAGGGTTGATGTTTGGGAAGAGAGAATACTGAAGACAAATAAGAACATGCTTTCAAAGAACCAGTTTAGCTGGAGGTAAGCAGGGCTAAATTCAAAGATGGCTCACGTAGAAAAAGCTAAAACAGAATAATTTTATGCTGTTCTACTTAAAAATAAACCTCTTTGAATTCATTAGAACTTATTCAAAAATAAGTAAATAAGAGGCTTTTCCCCCCTCTCTCTTTTGATGACATTAATTTGTTTTAAAAATCTCCTGGTATGCACACTTATATTTAGTGAATTTATATCCTGCTGCAATTTCACAAAAAGAAGAAGAAGGGGGGGGGGACCCCCACCCATGGTAACACCCAGAAACACCACAAAGAATAAATAAAAGTAAAAAATAAATGAATAATCACATGTACTATAATAGTAAAAATAAAAGTAAAAGGCAAAAATCACTAGAATGCTCTCCAGAAAATCTCAGTTTTTAATAAACTTCTGAAAGCCACCAGTGAAGGGACCAGCATGATTTCTGTGGGAAAACCATTCCACAAAGCAGTACAGCCCCTGAGAAGCAGCACGTTCTCCTCATAGCTCTTGAAAGTATGGGTCCATGAGAAGTTTCTTCCTCAAAGGCATAGTAGGTTGGGCCAATACAGATTGGAGGAGGTAGTCCTGCAGATATATGGAATTTCCTACAGGTATTTCCATTTATGAAAATTATACCAAAGGAAGCAAGCAAACAAAAAACTCCCTTTATTTATCTTCAGGATTTTGGGAACTTCCCATAGCAATTTTAGGATAAAATAGTATCTCCCCAGAAGAAGTAAGGAAATGCTACTAGGTATTGAACTTTTCCTTTCCTTTCCTCTTTCTGGCAAAAAATAATAGATTGACATGATAACCTAGACCAATATTTTGCCTGTGCACCCCAGAGTTAAAAATATGCTGAGAGATAAGAGCAAGCCCATGGGCTTTGCTGCCAAATCGTGTATACAGCTGTTTAGTATATCTTGAAATGAAACATCTGCAGTAAGTTTCCACCACATCCAACTATTCACAAACTCCAGGTAATCAAGACTCCTGGGAAGACAAGAACCCCAGATTATGAAATTTGTGGGAAGGCCTGCAAACATACAGTATTAAGTGTGTAAAGTTCTTTAGAACTTAGATTGAAGTTGTCAGGTAATACACGCTGCATCCTGTTTTGCTTTCAATGGTGTATGCTGAAACGATTTATAAGACTGATGTTACCAAACGTCTATGCACTTCTGTGTTACATTGATTGTTGATAGGAAGGCTAAACATGATTACTTTTATTTGATATTGTCACAGTTTTTTCTTTTTTCTTGATAATATGATGGCAATTTCGCATTCCTTGAACTTCTGCTTCTTTTTCAAGTAACCGTTCATTTGTACTAGGAAGGAAAGATAATTTTGGTTGCTTTTATATTTTCTGTATTTAAAACAATGAACTAAATCATTATATAAGTCTTTTCAGCCAAGCATTTTTGTGTATTGTCGAAGGCTTTCCTTCGAGCAGTTCCTGTTGCACAGGAGAGAACTGGGCACTCGCTGGGCACAGAGAGAACTGCTCCTGTCTGTGCTCCTGCACTCTGAAGATGCCGGTCACAGGTGCTGGCCAAACCTTAGGAAACAAAACTTCCAGAACACGGCCACACAGCCCGGAAGACCCACACCAGCCATCATTTAATTTTTCTCAGAATTTATACATTAACAAAATTTGTTGCTAGGCTGCTGGTACACTTTGAGTCATTTTGAAATCTATTTAAAAACTGGATTAAGCCCTCCTATTAGATTTAGCTACAGTGCACTTGACCCAGCTTTAAGTGCCACTACATTAAAATGACAGGGGAAAAAATATAGCACTGTCTCATCATTTTGAGAATGAATAGAAAACCAAGGAGACAAGTCATTTTCTACCAATAACATACTAACTATTAACATACAATGTTCTCAGCGGTTGTCTTAACAAGTGGTCTGCTTTTCCTCCAAACATTTGCTCTATTGAGTCCAATTTATAAAGTGACTATATGTATGTCCAAACCATTAAGATACTGGTAATCTGTAGATAGAAATAAGTGAGTTAAACTTTGGGTTGGCTTCAATATATTTAACTTGGCAATAGTTTGAACGTATGATGTTTTGTGGATGATTAGCCCAGTTCATCAGTGTGCTAGATAATTAAAATATACAATGGGAAGTGATGATCTCATATGGGTTACCTCGTGTTCAATACACTGTTATACCTGATGGTGCATACAGAATATACTACAAATTAAGGTGTATAGTTCTCACTTCTTATATTAGTGAGAAATACCATAGGAAATCTGCACATACACTTAAATTATCAATGGAGCTTGAGATGCTTCAAAGATTGTAGGCTTTATTATTAAATATGCAATAATATCTCAAGAAATACTTTGTTATAGAAGGGAAAGGGGGTTACACTAATTCAACTGGATTTGGACTGGCAATTACCATATTGCATACATAGAACCAGTAGGGAAAGTTATGGTTGTGGATTGGGCAAAATGATTGGACTGATGACAAAATATGGGAAAGGGACAGAGAAAGAAGAGAATAGAGATAGATTAAAAAAAATAAAGGAGGGATACAGAGAAAAAGTTTGATGTACTGTAGATATCAGTTCTATTTTCAGGAAATATCCTTATGTGATTCTGCAGTGAGGAATCAGGTTCCAGCATTACTTTTGCATGGCTTTTAAACATTTCTTTTTCTAAGGCTTTTTCAGAAAAGCTAATAGGAGAAAGTCAAGGATGAACATTTTCTAGGCGTCTTGATTAGGTCAATATTAAAATAAGAAACATAAAAGCAGTCAAGAGGAAAAGCAGACAGATCTGAATACAGCTGAACTAATTTAATTCTAGATAAAATATATAAAGTAGATAAAACAGAGATAAATAGAGATAAATAGATAAAACAGATTTGATAAAGCGTGTCAGTGTCTCTGAATTTACTGGAGTTTGTAGATCCAACCCGACATTTACCTGGGTCTAGCACTAATGGTTTTAATGGTCTGCTTTGCATCAACTACATACACCCACAACCCTCACAGCAGGAAAGAAAGTGAGCAAGCAGAAAAATATTATTATTTTACCAAAACATCACATGGTTTTGTTAACACTTTCTTTACTCTTTTGTTTAATGGTTTTAATGTTTGACAGATTCTAGGGCATTGTTACATGATAGGCTCATATGAGCCCTTGGGAAAAAGAAATCAGAAATAGCAGGCTGTGGATAACTGGCAATCTGACCTGTGAGATATTGGTTGCTGCATAAGTCAAATAAATTCTACTGAGCAATTGCTGAGAAAATATCTCATACCTATAGCCCTTGCCTTTTCAAAGCTGGGTGCTGCAGTCTAGCAATGCTTTACTTGGAGGAATTTTTGTAAGGGATTGGATCAATTAGAGTAAATTGCATACTACTTGGGCTGCATGGAGTCACAACAGCTTCTGGGGATGGGAAGCACTGTTCCAATCACATATAGGTCATGCCCTATAGAAACAATTAGCAGTAAGTGTATAAGAGCATTGGCTACACTGTTCGACTATAAAGTAAAAATTTCTTTGTTCCAAGGACCACAAGGAAATGCAACCAAGCAATCATATTTTAAAATGTTCTTGAACTATGCAATTCTAATGATGGGAACTGATTTTGGTCTCAGTACCACAAATCCTTGTATCTGCAATTTATACTGTTGTGTTAGCTGCTGAAATGATTCACATTAGCTGTGATTAATAGCAAATGGCCATATAGATTTTCAAACAGTTTTCAAGGAATTTAGTTCCTAAAAAACAAAATGTCAATATGTGGCATTTAATATTTGGGGCCAGAGGTGACATTTTAGCACTTGGGAAAATGTTTATGAACAATTGGCACTAAAATACCTAATGGAAACAGTTTGAATAGCTGCTTAAATGTGTATCACTTCTACCACCAGGAAAAATCAAATTAAAATAAAAATAGATTAATGGAAGACATTAGAAAAAAAGACTTGCATGAATAATAATTATATTAATAATAATGAAAAATCTTACATGTTTATTAAATGGAACATTGCATGAGACTGCATTTATGTTGGAATACTTTATAAATATCCTAATGTATATTTTATTTTGCTTTCCATTTTTACTTGGGGAATCACAGTGTACTTGTTCTTCAAAATGATTCATCTAGCTACTGAAGCTGTTGATTTTTTTAAAAAAACTGGTCTTCTGATAGAATACAATCTCCCTAACCCCCATTAAAAACCTGTTTCTATTCATAACCTAACTTATTGAGAAGGAAATGTTGTAAAGTTAGGTTTGCGGTATAGCCCTTGACTATTCTTGGGAAGAGCGCTTTAATCAATATGAAAATAAGAGTAATCAAGGAAGGGAAGAGGATTAGAGCTAAGTATATAACAGGAGAACGAATCAGTAAAAATAAATTTGCACCAGAGATTCACTTGCATATTAACTGTGCAATATCCAGCGTCATCAATAACTGGAGAAATTGTTTTTAATTCTCTGGATATGCTTGCTAATAAAACTATTTTATAAAAGTGTTAATAAAAGAATACATTTGCAAAATGCTGCAAGAGCACCCAAATGGCATAGATATGATTATCTGGCAATACAACAACTAATTTAGTCTCCCCATTCTCCTATAATCCTCCCCCCTTTTTTTTTTAGTTTGTATGTTGCTATGGAAATTAAACCAAAGTTATAAACTAATAAACCAAATATCTGGAAAAAGCTATTTTAGATTACAAGAACAATCAATTAGTTTTATACAAACCAATTTACCTTTGCCATCATCAGACAGATTCAATGGAAACAGAATGCTGAAATGGATTGACCTTTTGACCTGACCCAGCACATTGGTTTTATGCTAAGAATTAAGATCTCCTACATGTTAGAGTAAATGAGCAAAACATCCTCACTCTCTCTCTTTCTAATACTTCCCATACTTCCCATTCCAAATATTCAATGTTTTACTACAAAAGCAGAGCCCAGGTTCTGAAAAGCTACATATATACCCATGCTAAAATAAGTAGTAGTTACAACTGGGAGCTGTCTAACCTTTTCATGCACATTTAATCAGGATTTTCTCTGTCAGTACTGGAATTTAAGAGGTACATCTAAAGTTTTGTATCCTTTTGCCATGTGACCATCTCTTCTTATTCACATATGCATTAGATTTGGGCATTATGATACTGCCTAGGAAATGTATTTTACAGAACTACAACCTTCCAAACAAAACAAAACTAAAACTAAAACTGTGTGTCCCTCAATTTTGTGAATTTGGATAATGTATCAATCAAAATGATATTGGAAGAAGATTCATATAAGGAAGGATTTAATCTTGTCTTGTCAACAGTCTTGCCTAGCAATTAAGGATGAAACATTTTATTTGATTCATATTTCAACTGAACCAATCAGGTTTGCAAGTCATGAGTTTTGAATGAAATGATAGATGTTTAGCAGACAAACCTCTTTAAATGTTTATCTTTTGATTCTGACATCAAGGAATGACTTGCACATAAAGAATAATGATCACAAATCCAACACTGTATCACTTGATGTAGAGTCAGTTTAGATGTTTGACTCTGGAACATTAGTCTGTCAGATAACATATGGAGAAAATCAGTGTAAGTGGCATGTGAAATCTTGATGACAGATTCTGCTTTCACCTGTGCCTGTTAATTTAATGATCGAAAAGCTCATAGAAATGTACATTCCTACATGCAAACAGACACGCTATAAAGATAAGTTTTCCACTTTTGTAGAAAGAATGTGATACACATGCATACAGGGACATACTTATATGCATAGGATTTTTTCCCATCTAAACTTACTGCATATTAGTGCATTGATGGATGTTGCCATCCCCCAAAATGAAAATTGTTACCGAGTAGGAAGAAATGTAGTGATGAATATATACATTTTCTCCAAAAGAAAACAAAAGCATTAGAGTAGTTGTTGCCTAATGATTAGCCTATTAGGTAATAATTTGAACAACAGTGGGACATCTAATAGGCAAATGTTAACTCAGTGTCTTTTTTGCATCAGTTAGTAAGAACTCCGCATATGTTTCCTGAGAGGCTTCCTGCTCTAATCTAATTCCTGTCTTCTTTGGATGAACTTTTCTTGGTGATTGCACTATTTTTCTGGCAACACTTCTAATACATTGTGACTTGTTGAAAACATAATGCAGAAACATACAACTGGCAGCATACCTCAGTTTTCAGTATAATGTTTAAACAGTTATTTGATTTCACAGCTGCATTAAAAGGCCAAAGTAGATGTGACAGCAGCAGATACGTGTGGTTACCCTTGGATCTGTGCCACTCGGGTAGAAATATCAGAAAATCTGAATTTAACAAGCAGAAGAAAGCAGCAACCTTCCCTCTACCTCTTTTTCCTCCCTTCAGATCATCTCTCCAGTGCAAACTCTTCTGCAAGAAAAACATTCTTTTATCAGAACTTGGTGTAAAATACATTTGTTAGTATGGAAAAGTGTGGGAGAGATTAGGGAAAGAAAACCTCACAGAATAGTGATCTTGACAATACAGGATTTCAGGCAGAACATCGAAAAACACAGCCCCAATGTTTTTAGTTAAAAGTTAGTGAGGAGGGAAGCACCTTTTCCCCCAAGACACAGGAAAGTCAGTATGAGTTTTGACAGTCTCTGTTAGATGCACTGATATTCCTAATCTGCAAGTGGGGAAAGAGTCAATAGTTTTTCATCCTCATACTTCTTTCCCTGTTTTAAAAAACCAACCCTTTTATGTGATTCAGAAAAAATCATGCTTAAACACATAGATTTTCTATTATTACATCAAATTTGTTCCTAACATATATAAAGGTTAGGGGAAAGGAAAAAAGAAATATCAAAGAGGAATTCGAAAGGGAGAAGAACATAAAAGAAAGTAAACTGATAAAACAAATGGTCCAAATCAATACTAAAAGTGATTAAAATGATGCACTACTCTGATTTTATTTAATATTTTTAGAAGCACTTTTGTGTCAGGGAGTGACTGATTTAGTCTGTCTCAGAAACTAGGCACAGTTTAGCCCATAGGCATCTATTCCTAACCATGGTGACACCAAAATGTCAAAGGTGTGTCATGATGCAACCTCTTTCCTACTTGTCTCACAATGCAGCACACAAGTATGTAAGAGGTGGTGTTAGTGTAATGACATACATTTCATCTTGTTCTTGTTCCTCCCCTACACCACTCCCACCAGGAGGGAGTGCTACCCTAGGGGAGGGCTATAGTTTGTTCTGGTTAGTCCTTGTGTAGAAAACCCTCAGTGAAACCAGAGAGCAGGAGGCTTGGCTGAAACAAAGCCAATAACTTGGAAGAAGGCAATGGCAAACCACTTCTATATTTTTCCCAAGAAAACAATACAGACACGTCCATAAAGTCATTTGGAGTTAAACTTGACTTAAAGGTGAGTTACTGACTGAACCACAGTGTAAATATATTTGCTTGGTTTATTGTAATAAAGGGATGGCTTTGGCTGAAGTTTAGAAAAGATCAGGGAATGAGATTTTACTGCTGTCACTCCATGATGTTAAGCTCTGTTTCTCTGAGGAGTTTGATATGAAAGCCATTGCTGCCTATCACTTATTTCACAGAAAAAAGAGCTTTGCCCAACATGGAGAAAAAATTGCACCAGATAAACTGTAGGAGTGGTCCCAATAGTAGGAATGGCTTCTACTGCATGAAAATGGAAATAAACTAAAGATAAATAGAATTAAAATATAAGATTGAAGTCTATGACAACAAATGCCTTAAACTTCCTTAGTATAAATGACAAGTTTGAGTGTTTGGGCTATCTTTAAATATCATTGTCCAATGAGACCAAAAGGTATACTGGGATGTCTGTGGCAGAGGGGTCAAAAAAGTTAGATGGTGGCCACAACCATGCAATCAAAGTCCATGCCTTTTTTGTGTGCCATGATGCATGTAAAGATAGGACAGGCCTTTGATTGTGTGATTATGGCCACCACCTTGACTTTTTGACTCCCCATGCACACCCCTGCAGTTACATTCTTATAGGTGTAAGAACAAGTTGTACCTCTTTAAGCTCACTTTGGTTGAGATCAATGTGCCTTCAAAATATTTCTCCTATAAAAGGATTAGGAAGGAAGCGTGACATGGTATTTTTCAAAAGAGAATTAAAAAAGCAAACTTTCTTTATAGAGTTAGATGACCACACTCCATTATTGTACTAAACAAACAAAATGAAAAAAAATGTATACAAAAGATGGTACTGTTGTGCAAAAACCTTGTGCAATATGTCCTGATGTCAGCAAAACCTCCTTAATTTCCACTATCTGCACTATGAATGTTGTTTGTGTCAATTAAGTGGGGGCTTTTGACAACCACACTCATGTGCACGTGGCCAAATCAAACATCTCACTGCACATACATAAAAAACTTGAGACACAATTGACTTTCATTTACTGCTTGAATTGTCTTCTATTCATTAGTTGCCTAGATGAAATACAAGACAAGTCTTCATACATTATTCTGTTTCCTAAAATTCATGAAAACTTTATCACAAATGTATTTCGTAACCCAATGTGTCCTTATAAAGTATAGAACATTTTTTCTTGCCAAAAATTACATCCTGCATTTGTCTCCCACAGGGTTCTCAATGCAGTTACTAATCAATAACACAAAACATTATAATAAGCATTTGTCAGATTATGTTTCCATTTATTCATCTTTTTATATCTCACAACATATTTTCCTATTGCAGAAATCTTGTGCTAAATTATTAAAATAGTAGAAGCCTCAGAAGCCTGTAAATGTCCTTCAACCTGCATTGGCAATGTTATAATAGGTTTCAATGATGGCCAAGGATGAGGAACTTCCCAGCATCCTTAACATTGGCCATACTGGCTGAAACTTCTGGAAGTTGACCTCAGCAAATTTAAGATGTGTGGCTGGGGAATTCTGGGAGTTGAAGTCCATACATCTTAAAGTTGCTGAGGTTGAGAAACACTGATCTAGAGGATCATTTGTTTCCCCTGGCTGCCAAAGTAGGATCCTTGTGGTATTCCCCAAGCATCATTCCATAGAAGAACACCAAATAGCCATCTGTGATGTTTCCTATTGTAACCTTGATGCCACTACTTTTTATTGTAGGCTACTTTCCCATAAGCATGTCTATGGAAATCTGATAATAAATAAAATAAATTATATATGCATGAATAATGCCATCTACAAGAGCAACTACCTGGACTCAGCAATAGAACATTCTTGCCAAGACTGTCTTTTTTTCCCTTCGGGCTATATGCATCCCTCACCAGCCTCTGCATGGAAAATTAATAAATTAGGAGGGAAGGATCAAGAAAATAAGACCCATAGCAACAAGTCTTGTAGAAAGGTCTTAAGCTATGCTAAATCCTGTGATTATATGAAGTTTTGCTATGGCTGAATAAACGGTATCCCAGGTAGAACCTTAAGAGAGTAAGCATCTAATCCCTTAGTAAATTGGTTACTTGTATTTTCTTGCCTAATGAGAAAGGAAATGTATGCTGGATCTGGTGCAGAAGTGCCATACCATTCTTATAAATATGCAGGGTGATATAAATGAGCAAAGTATAGAAATTAATGGATAGAAGTGACTACAAAATTAATTTTGGCACTTCCCTCTTCCACTTGACTCAGGTTCCAGATCTGAATTTGTATGACTTACAATGAATAGAACAGAAATCAACAAATGATTTTTACTAGTTGACAGAATGTTATTTGCACATTGTATTTATTTAATTACAAAGGCATAAGCAAAAACAAAGATTCTTTTGATCAAACCCAGACTAGAATACCCTCTAGTTTTTCTGTGAATAAAACAATAATATCATACAATAATTAATACAATAATTGCCATTGCTTTTCCTGGTATATTTTTTTCTGACATCTTAGTCTAGTCTACAGCCTTACATTTACATGGATCTCACAGGTAGTCTATCATCTAAATACCAATTACATCCTACACTGCTTAGATGATTTTCCAAGGCTGGTTAGATATTGCCACCTAGCTAGGCTATAAAACCTGCCAACTTTCAGAAGGATATTTTGTATTATATCAACTATTCCAGAAAGAAGCTTTCCAAAGCAATCCAATTTGACTCAGTGTCTATCACCTGGATGACAATTTCTGTATGCTAGGCCATCCCTAGTCTTTTTAAAATATACAGTGTAGTTTCTATTCTATGTTCAGTTATTCATTAATAATGCTAATGTTTCTATTGTTTTTATACAATTCTTAAGAGAATAATAGGGCTGTGTGAGGCACCAATTCTCCTCAGTAAACAGCTTCATGCCATGGAGATTATTGTTATACAAAAAACAGTAACAAATTATTGTTATACAATAGTCACTATAGAGGCAAAGGAATGACACAGCTTGCATTACAGGCACTTTTTGCTCTCTTAACTTCAAATCAGCATTCAAAATACTTCTTCCAATATTTCAGCATAGAAAGAGGCTTCTATAGAGACACAGTACATATACAAAAGTATCTTCCAGTTATTGCAAGTTCCAGTTGAGGTGAGATGAGTAAAGATACATCCCTGCTTTGTTTTGTTCTCAGAAGAAAGGGGGGCATACTGCTTTGAGAGAGAAGTGGTTTGACAGGGTGGTTCACTTGTGCCTTCATTGAAGTGAAGCACCCCTCAGAGATCTGCATAACTCCAGAGAATTATGTAGTAAATTGATTGCTTTTGAAAACACACACTCTTTGTGATTTTGTCTGTAGCACACTGAGAAACTACTTTCCTCAACTCTACTTGTTTCACAATAGTTGACAGAGAATGACTGTATAAATCATACCTTTATTTCAAACTTTTGCACACTTTTCATTTCAAACTGTTTTAATGAAGCAAGTAAAGCATATCAATTGCATTGTTAGGGAGAACCAGAATACAACTATTTGCAGTGAAGAATAGCAGCCTATTTTTACACAAATATGCAATTTTTTCAGTTTATAAGTAAACATACCAAAATGCAAAATGCTTAAACTATAGTGGATAGTTTAGCAAATATGTAGTGGCACTGCTTCAATTCAGTGTTCGCCTAAAAGCATTCTGAACTCAGTGGACATTATTTCTGAATAAATAAGGTATGGAAGATATTGTAAGTGCATTCATGTCCCCTTCTTCATAAGGTAGTGCTGAAATAGATTTACAGATTGCAGATCACATCTCATGTCTGATGTAAATGAAAGTTAAAACATCCTTGCTGAGAGACAAGCATGTTTAGAATGGACCAATCGATTCTTGTCTCTGATCAGGCTCTTTACTATTTAGCTAAGAAATACTCTTTCCAGCCTAGAGACTCCCTCTTTTCAGTCTTCACCAATTTTAAGTCAGCCTTTGATTTAATTCCAAGGTAGCTGTAAGAAAAAAACAAAGGGTTCCTCAATAGATGGAAAGTTGTTCTTCTGATCCAGTCTCTCTACTCTAACATTATTAGGAGAGGAGATGTTCCTCCTGGAGACATCTCACTGGACCTGCTGCTACTCAGAGAGTGTGAGGCAGGGGTATGTTATAGACCCTCCATTTTTTAACTTGTACATTAATGCAGGCCCTCTGTTTCCACTCATCACACCTCTATACTAGCAGGCTGAGTGGTTCCAGCATTTTTTATGCAATTGTAGTGTGATAATATCCATAAATCAGGTCTAATCTACATAAGATTTCAATATAAGGATAAAATGGAGAATCATGTACTTTGCCTCAGACCTGTATTTTGTCATTCCCTCCCCAAGTATTTTTAATCTTGAATATTGCTAAACAAACAACTTCCCCACCCCAAAAGCAAAACAAACAAAAAACACCAAAAACAAAACTAAACAAAACCCTGAGAGGATTACTATAAACTGTAAATGAGATGATTCAGAAATTCCACCCAGATTGTTTATACTTATGATGGAAAAATGTACCTTTCCCAGATTGTTAAAGGTGAATCAATGGCAATATTGTATCAGTCATATAACCTAATTCCAGTTCTAGTTGTTAGCAACGAAATGCCACCAAATGTGTGAGGCAGCTGCAAATTGTTTCATCAAAGTGCTTTTGTTCTGTTGAGGTTATGCTGGTATATGACCATAATAAAGAATTGATTTGATTCTGTTGAGGCAACACTATTTACCTTACTGAAGTCCAGAGGTGGCTTTATTTGTCAGCTGCTTCTTCTGTAACATACCTTAGACTGAAGAGGCTTCTCTGCATGCATCGTACATGCACAGGAGCTTTTCTAATACTTGCAGTAGCTCACTGGCAGCCTAGAAGAAGCACATGCATAAATCATGCCACCATTAGTTTCCCATTCTGTGATATGAAAACACACATGGACAAGAAGCAACTGAAATTTACAAAGCTCTTTAACAACTCCTTCAATCATTATCCTAGTACTAGGAGAAGCTTAAGCACTTCTGCGTCCAATATTTATTTTTTAGCACAGATATTCATCATGATGCTCTTAAGGACATAAGAAGAGCCCTGTTGGATAAAACCAAATATTCCTCTAGTTCAGCGTTTCCAAACTTGGTTCTCTCCAGATGTTTCCAGCTTCATGCCACTAGTTCTAGTCCAACATTTTGCAACTGACAGTAGCCACTTTCATGATTTTTGAAAGCCCATTAATGAGGTAGATTCTGTATTACTCCTCAGTTTGTTATATTCCATGATATACTACTTCTGCTCATGGATTATCTAGACTTAGCAAGTATATTTTGTATTTAGACAGATTACCCATTATTCATGCTTCCACTGTTAGAATCAGTCAAGATAAAACACATGCATGGATTGTCTCCACCTCCAATTTTTCATTGGTTAATGCTGTGTTTGCTTATCACAAATATTTGTTAGCCTTTCATAAAGCTATGAAGACCTGGTTGTTTCCCCATGTGTTTGGACCAGATGATTAGGTAAGCACTGCTGTTGATGTGGTTTTATAATTGCAACGCACTGTTTACTTCAGGCATCGTGGGTGTAACTATTAGTTATAATGTTTGTAAACCATCCAAAGTCACTACTGTGAGATGGGTGGCCATATAAATAAAGTACATAAATACATCAATAAATAGACAAACAAATATAATTTCCTGGCAAATAGAAGGGGTAGAAATGGAAGTAGTAACAGACTTTATTTATTTGGGCTCCAAGATCACCGCAGATGGAGACTGCAGCCATGAAATTAAAAGACGCTTGCTCCTTGGGAGAAAAGCTATGGCAAACCTAGACAGCATATTAAAAAGCAGAGACATCACCTTGCTGACAAAGATCCTCATAATCAAAGCTATGGTTTTTCCAGTAGTAGTGTATGGCTGTGAGAGCTGGACCATAAAGAAGGCTGAGCACTGAAGAATTGATGTCTTTGAACTGTGGTGTTGGAGAAGACTCTTAAGAGTCCCCTGGACTGCTTGGAGGTCAAACCAGTCAATCTTAAAGGAAATCAACCCTGACTGCTCATTGGAAGGATTGATAATGAAGCTCAAGCTCAGATACTTTGGCCACCTAATGTGAAGAGAGGACTCCTTGGAAAAGACCCTGATGCTGGGAAAGATTGAAGGCAAAAAGGAGAAGGGGATGGCAGAGGATGAGATGGTTAGATAGCATCACCGAAACAATGAACATGAAACTGAGCAAACTCAGGGAGACAGTGAAGGACATGAAGGCCTGGTGCAATATGGTTCATGGGATCATGAAGTCGAACAACAACATAATTTCAAGGGAATATTTGTGCTTCCTTGGAGACCCATTAACAAGGCTATTCTAAATAATCTGTTTTCTGTATGATTATTTAGGAGGTTCTTTCCATATAATGTACTTAAATTCAATTTCTTACAGAACGCATACTAATGGTGAACAAAATATCTAAATGAATATTTATTTTAAGATTTGTTGAAATGATTTTATCTCTTAAAAGTTTGCGATATTTTTGTACCTAAGACATCGATCACATTATCTGTATATATTTTATCAAATAAGTCATAATTAAAATAAGTATATAATGACACACAGTTAATTTATAAGAGCTTTAGATGCTATCATCTATCTATCTATCTATCTATCTATCTATCTATCTATCTATCTATCTATCTATCATGAAAATATAGTCCGTCCTTCCTTCCTTCCTCCCTCCCTCCCTTCCTTCCTTCCCCCTTTTTATTATCACAATAATCCTGTGAGTTGGGTTAAAATAATAAGCAGTGATTGTTGTCTCAAGATCATTCAGTAAACCCAATGGCCAAATTCCTTCTAGAAATATTTCTGCTTGTCTTGCATAACAATCTTTCCCCCCAAGTTTGTTGAGACTGCAACATTCAGAATTTTTAACCAGCATAGAAAAAATTATCCCAAAATATTGAGAGTGTTCTTAGGTTGGGAAACCTATAAAGTACAATAGAAGTTGGATTAAAAGATGAACATAGTACAATGGCAGAGACAGAAGAACTTGAATAACCATTATTTGACACTATCTAATGTATTATCTTCTCAGATGCTACAGACTGCCACACATTCTTTTAATATTATGGTTTCTGGGAGGAAAAAAAAATGGAAAACTTTCAAACAATCCTATAATATTATTTTAATATATTTAATATAGTTTTAATATCCGATTCCAACTGTGATTGGAAAGCTCCTACTATACCCTCTGTTTGCCCTCTTGGTTTCATTTTATAGAAAACTTGCAGAGACATTTTTTTTTTCAGGGATACCATTTGTGCTTTTGATCCTTACACATCTTTAAAATGTTAACAAAGTTTCCAAACAGTTCACCTTATATTCATAAGATTGTCATTTCAGTTCAGACATCTCCAGTTTTAGCTCAATATTCAAGAGTTGTTGAAATCAGAGTAGTCCCCTAGAAAATCTGGTATTATATATGCATTTTATGAGAACATACATATATAAACAAACAAAAGCATTTACATATTTTTCAGTATGTGTGAAATGATTCTTAAAAAATAATCCCACATATTAATGTGGAAACTGAATTGAACCAAATAATGGATGAAAACATGTCAAAGTGTATACAGTAGAAGGGAAATATATTTGCTTGTGGTTTTGTCAAGAACACACCAGACCATAATATATGTGTGGTGCTTACATTCTGCTTTGTCAGAGAATCAAAGTCCAAAGTTACACGGACACTGCAGCATTAGATGGCATTTTTTCATTTCTTTTGTAGTGAGCAATTACATGTTTCTAGAATATTTATTTATTTTAGCCTTACTATATCTTTTTTTTTTTCTGGAGTGGAGGATTGGCAGCTTCTGCCTGTAAAGGGTCTTATTATATGTGTGCCTTTAGCCTTGTAATTTCTTACTTTCCTTCATCTTTACATCTCTGACAGCATTCAGGCTTAAAAGAATTATGACATTTTTAAACTTGATCCCCAATATCTTTTCAAACATAGAATAATACGTATATCATGGTTGCAAACTTTAAAACTTACCTGCCAGTGATACTAAATATTTTGCATTCACACTGGACTCCTTTCTTAGGTAAATGGAATATTAACCTAAAGACAAGAAAAATAAAGGGGTAAAGAGATAGACACATTTATTTTTCTACATTTCCTCTTCCTTGAAGAGGTTTCTAAGCCCCAAATGGAAAGGAGATACTCACACTTCTTCTCTATACATTTCAAATGAAGTTGAGCTGTTCATGTTTTATAAAGAACATATCTCTGAAATTAATGGTCTATCAGCAGTGAATCTCCATGAATTGAAAAGAAATGGATAAGACAGACAAATCAATCATTGGCCTGTATTTAGAGACTGTCATAACTAGGCCTACACATCTATAGCAGCTTTCCTTAACTGATGTAGGCTAGATAGTTTAGAACTAAACTGACATATTTCTTAGCCAGCATGAATGTCCTGATCGCCAGTAAGGTTTATGGGACTAGTAATTCCAATGCACCCTAAGAATATCAGGTTGGGGAAAGCTGATCTATGGGAGAGTTAAGTTGGTATTAGGTGAATAATAATCTCCAAGTTATACAGTAAACAAGGAGGTGTTCAGAAGTCATTTGCAATATGACCTAGGAAAGCAGCATTCAAAGAATCATTTAGAAAACGTCCTATGTGGTATCCCCAAGAACTACAGTTTTGAGTATCTGTTTCATAAACCCACTTTCAGAAATGTAGTTCCTGACAATAGATTGTTTCATTTATTTAATACATGCAAAGAGTAGAATAATATGCAAAATAAATAAAACCATCCGGCAAAATTTAACAAAAAGGCACACTAGTATTGTATGGTAACTGAGTGAATTACAATTTTTGAATAGCATAAAAGATGCTATAAAAGGATGCCTGGAAGGTATTGTTAAAGAAAGCATTTTCCTGATGTCTAAAGTCATTAATGTAAGTATAAGGTGAGCTTTCCTATGGAGGGCATCCTAAGGTCACAAATGTCACAATAGATGACATTTCTAGTCACTGCAGTCCGATATTAAACTCACATGGAGAAGAACCTTTGCAAATGGCCTAAACATTAGTATGGGGGTATTTTCTTATTCCAATCCAGGAACAAAGATATTAATAAATTACCCAAGGATATCTGCTCAATAGGAAGCCTCACTGAAGAGTGTAGAAGTTAATTTTGCTAATTGAACAGCTTATTGCTGTTCAAATTGCCTAGAATAAGAATTTTAAACCTTTTCTGTCTGTCTGTCTGTCTGTCTGTCTGTCTTCCTTTCTTGGCAGGATATTTCTGTCTTTTGAAACAGAAATGGGCAACTCACGGTCCACAGGTTATAAGTGGTCTTCAGTTCCTTTGGTTTTGGTTTTGGTTTCTAGAACTTTTTGTTTCTTTGGTTTTAATGAATATGAAGCACAATAGGAGCTTTAAGACAATTAAAGAGGTTTAATACACCTATTTAGGGTAAGAGAAAGAGAAAGAGAAAGAGAAAGAGAAACAAACAGACCCTTGGTAAAGGCTGAAAAAATGGCTCCCCTCAGTGTTTTAGTGCTTCACCAGTTTTCCACACAATTCCAAGTAAAATGAATACTAAATTAGCTACATGTTACTGTCTTGAATATGATTCTGTGGTTATGAACCTGTTCAAAATTCTATTTTGGGGAGACTGTGACTTTCCCCAGTCAAGAAAAATGACTCTGATTTCATGAGTTTAGCTAGCAAATTAGAAAACTTTTTGGTGGCTGGATCAACCTTCCTAATGATCCAATGCTAAAGATGTTGATTTCTTTCACCAGTTATATCTTTGTATAATAAAAATTATGGGACAGTATTTGGGAAAAAAAGAATTCTGCTTATTCAGTGGCTTTCAGCATGGGGCCAACTTACCATATGCTTTAAAGGATTACCTTAAAACAAGGGTTTATTATTAAGGATATCTACTTTGAGGAATCCTGTCATAAAACTCATATCCTCAAGAATATGATTGAACATAACTATGCTAATTTATTGGCACTTTGATCCAGTACATATTTAGGTTGGAGCCAGACTCACTAACTGCCACAGACTTCTTTGCATATGGCTTTTAAATATATCAACTCAACAATTTAATCAATTGTAGCATCTAAAAATAATCTTGTTAGTAAGAAATAAAAGTGTTAGAAAAGTAAGAACTACATAGCTCTATGAAAAATTATCAGGATACTAACTAGTTTAACCTTTGGAAGTATTCTTTTTAGCTACTTATGGTCTTGAAATTCCTAACTGTACAATTTGTAAACAATATATGAAGATCCAATTTATCCTTGACTTTAAAGTTGGCAAGACTCATTTATGTTTTATTTTTTTATTTGTATTTAATGTTAATTAAATTAACATTTGTAATGTTAATACAAATACATATTATAAATAGCATCTGGGATTTAAAAAATGCATTAGTCCTACTACAATTATGTGAGTTTATATGCTTCCTCCTCACTTAAGGCTGTGCATCAAAAATTGTAAAGGTTATGTTAAATCAATTCCAAAGACACAGAAAATTGATTCTGATGAATATTATAAAAAGCATAAAATTAATTTCCAAAAATGTATCGCGTTATTTTAAAAATATCTTGCTTCAATAAATTATAAATTAGAAATATTTCCTTTGAATTTCATAGTAAATTAACAAAACAATGATTTTGTATTTTCTTGCATAAGTGTCTGGGAATATATGTATTATGTTAAATAAAACTAGCAAATGGAAAATACGATATGTGGAAAGTATTGGTTCAAAAGAATGCTTGCAAACAGATACATGGCCTATCTATCCCCATTCTATTCATATGGGGTTCTTAAATGACAATAATAATGTCTTAGTTCAACCAGAATTTATAATAGTATATATGATTTTAAGGTAGGCACATATTTTATCAATAGGTAAAATACAAGCTGGTCATTCCATTAAAAAAAATAATTTAGTGATTCACGGGAACCAAGTTGTAATAAAGGCTTTGCACTGAAAGCAGATGTCAAGAACTATTTTTCAATGATTTCTGCTTCCTCTGCATTTCTCCATACCTTATTCCTGATGCTTGAAGAATCTCCCAGTCATCCAGAACAACTTTTAAAAATCAGAATAATGGGTGACACAGTCTTCTAATTGTTCTCTAGCACAAGCAATACTCTACAAAGCATTAATCCAATATCTTTTGTAAAATTCATTTAATCCAATATTATGATTAAATTTGAAGAACTGAGATAAAAATCATGCCCCTAAGTACTGGGGGTAAAAACTCTCATTTATTTCATTATATAATTTAATCAGAATCTAATTTTGAACTTACAGAAGTTAAGTAAACTCTTCTTAATGTTTTGATCTTAATAACATGCAAAATTCATCAGTTCATTGATATTTGTTGGTTCAGATTATGTTAGTTTAAGCATGCATGAACGTATAGAAATTGCAACAAAAATACAGTAAGTGATTTCATATACATGAGATAATTGATAATTCAAGTCTTTTAAATATCTTTGTAGTTATAGCAAAATAAATAATTCTTGTATAATTTTAAATGGGTATAGATCTTTCTCTTGTTTCAAACACATGCTAAAATTAGGCATATTCATTTATCAGTATCTGAAGGAAAAATAGATTTGTGGTGAAACATAACTAGAAATTGATTTACCATGCCTGAAAAAAGACTTAGATGGATGTTTATTGGCAAAAATTTCTTTGATCTTCTTAAAGCAAAGAACCTGATCTAATTAGTTGCCAGGATAACATAGACATGTCACACACTTTACCCAAGAAGCTAAATATAAAGGCAAACATTATGAAATAAGTTGTATTTTCTCAGCTGGGATGTGGTTGCTCATTGTTTAATTAGTCTTTATTGTAAATGTTGTTAAGCAAGTAAAATATAGTTAATATATCTGCAAACTATGTGTCATCACTGCAATATAATCTAATAAATAAATATTTTTTTCATTGTTCTGTTTCAAATCATAATTCAATTGTAATTCATGAAATTATGCTAATATCTGGACCAAGTGTTGCTTAGCTTGGCATGGCTTAAGTTTTCATACGATGCAGATGGAGAAACAGTGAAGTACAATAGCTTGGTGCAAATAGTTTCTCTTTGATGTCAAACATTCATATCAATGAAGTGATATATTTTGTGGGTAAAACTAGAACAAACCTGAACCCAATGGAAATAATTATGCATGACTGTGTGTGTGTGTGGGGGGGGGGTTCATGTGAGAGAGACAGAGGAAGAGGGGGAAAAATATCATTAGCATCATACTGCTACAGATTTCTCATTTCATTCTTAGCAATTTGTAGTGATAAGACCTATTTGACAATGGAGCAATGTTTTTGAAAGACTGCAGATTGTTCATAAAAGTACTTCTGTTATATTCACAAGTGAGAAGAAAGAAAAGTTAGTTGAAAAATCCAATTGCTAAAGGAAGTTTAAATAGTTTGAGGTCAAGTGCTGTTTGGGAGTATTTTCTTTTTCCAACTCCTCACCTTGAGTCAGTTTCAGAAACTTGTGCTTTAACCTTTTTTTACTTCTTTCTTCAGAAGCAATACACCTTGTACTAGCCATAAAGGAGTTGCTATGGCAACAAACAGCTTGCTGTGTGCTAAGTTAATCATCTTGCTGTGTGCTAAGTCAATCCACTTCCTCTATTTTCTCATTTGTTGCCATAGCAATTAATAAACTCTCATCCACCTGTCTTCTATATGCCCTCTTGCTACCAGTATAGAAAAAGAAAAAGAAAAAAAGTTTTACAAAGTGCAAACAAGTCTTCACAAATGATACTGAAGTACTTTAGGTATGCTGTGAGCAATATCCACCTTCAAATATTATGATCACAAATCAACTAAGCCAATTTATCCGTTGCACCTGACCAACAGTTTACTAGGAACCAAAGTATTTGGTGCCTGTCAGCTTTGCTTTTTCTTTTCTTTTTAAAAATATTTTCTTATTTTTTCTTCTAATGTGTCAAGTTACATTGTGGCTTTTCCCATGATTAAACTTGGAGATCTTTGGTAAATTTGTTAAATCTGTTGAAAAGATTCTCAGATCCTGAGTGTGGCTGAGAGATTAAATCTAATATTTTGGGGAAGCACTTGACTCTTATCATAGAATTTGTTTTGAATTTCTTGGAGGAAGTGAAACTAGATGATTCCTTCCAAGTCCTAAGATTCTTATGATGATTGCTGATCCATCTGATGATATCTAATTTAGATACTTATGGGAATGGACATTGGGACTGAATCTGATAGTGAGCCTGAGTATGTGGAAGTTGTACCTGCAAATGAAGACATGGGTGGGGGGCTGGCATATGAGAATGTGTGCATCTCTGATAGAAACTGTACTCAGTGTTCTTGTCAAGAGTGATCTATTACTTCCCAACGACATTCTGGTCAAGAGTGATGTACCCCTTGCTTGTTTTTGTGCAAATGACATGTCTATGCAATTTATAAAGATAGTTATGTGTTTTATGGCTTCCTTGTAACTCCTTGCTTGTTTCTGTAGTCTTTAAGCTTTAAATATAGCTATATTATTTTAATGCTTTCATTGTATCCTTGAAGATAAGAATGGTTGTATAATTTGTGATTTCCTTGATCCTATAGCAGAGATGGGAGAGACCAGTTGTGGCCAGTCTGATAAGGGGCCATGGCTGGGGCAGCTGACAGGACGTACAAGATCTATATGCCTGTAATGTTGTTATCCTGAGAAGGTAAGGGGAAGAGAGTTGGGGTTAAGTTTAGGATGGATAATAAGTAGTAATTAATGTATAGCCGGAAGGATGTCCATCTTTGGTTGAAGTCACTGTGACCTGGTGAAACAGATGTTTGTAAGAAGTTAACTGGTTTCTTTGTTTAAACTGTCACATGGATCCTGTGAAGAAAAAGTATATAAGCTAAAAATCTGTAATCAGGACTTTCTCCATTAGCTGGGAGTCTCCAGTTTGTTTAGAGCTCTAAAATAAAGTGGATAGAAAAACTCTGATTTTTGTTTTGGTGTTTTTTCCACCTCACACCAAGTCCCAAACCTGGTAATTAGAGTCAATTGGCTGGACCCAAACAATACCACATCAGTGATTTTGTTAAGAAACTGATCATGTGAAGAGATCAGATTTATTTAGAAAAGTGCAGTTATTGAAGTATCCTCAGTTCTGTCTCATTATTTGTGTATGATCCCAGATTCTCAAACCTGATTTCTTTGGGGTTAAATTTAATTCAGGAGGTTGAACAAATGTACTTTTGATGTTATGCAGGGAGATTTGATACTAAAAAACAAAACAAAACCTGACTTAGTGTTGAGCATGAGGAAAATGTACCTCTATCACGACTAGTTACAAGCAGTATTTCTGGTGGAATTAAAGCAGAGAGAAGACAATAGAACTTTATGATAATTGTGAAATTCTGGTTCAATAAATTCAGTACTATTCTCCCTTTTCTACAATTATCTCTGTCTCTTCATCAATCCATTGAATTGAGAAAGACTTCCAGAACTTACTTTAACATATCTTGGAGTGGTCGGTTTAGGAAAGGACAAATATGTCTTTTTCCAGACAACTTATTTGTAGCTGTTTTAACACATAGTTTGATCAAGTGGTCTCTATTTCATGAACTTTATTTCCATCATTAATTTGTTGTTGTTGTTGTTCAGTGGTTAAGTCGTGTCCGACTCTTCGTGACCCCATGAACCATATCGCGCCAGGCCTTCCTGTCCTTCACTGGCTCCCTGAGTTTGCTCAGTTTCATGTTTAATTTGTTAGTCTTAATGAAATATACTTCATTACAGTTTAAGCAGCCGTTCTTAAAAGCTTAAAAGGCTTAAAAGCCCTTCTGGATTCTTTTTAAAAAAGAATAAATAAATAAATGTATAAATAGATCACAACATTCAATTCAGTGCAAAATCTGTGGACTTGGAACTGCATGATGATCTTATACATATGGACTGTCTTTATAAAGAAGGTTTTAGAAAGACTCTTAAGCATCAGAAAACTAGGATTCTCTCAACCACCCATACAATATGGTAAGGAGGATTGACACCTGCTTCATGTGAAACCTTCAGTTCCAGGTTTCACAAGGATAGGAGCTCGCACTGCCAAATTTTTGTCCAAATCATACCTATCCTAGGTAATACATTTGGAATAAATCTATGTGCAGAACCTGAAGAATTCACCTAATATGTTCAGTGGAGGGCAGTAGAAGGCTAATACTGGTTTGTCTCCTACAAGATAGGACATTTAGGGAGACAAATAAGTCAATATTCCTTAAGCATAAAGGCCAGGTATTGCATTACTCTGCCATATTCCACAGACCAAATTGGGTATCACAGCCCATGCCATCAGAGGAACAGATGCCTCAGCAGATCTCCACTGCGTGTGCAGTGTGACAACCTGAAAGGAGGCAACTAACTTCATTAAGCATCACAGGGTAGACAAATTGTCTTGGCAGAGATGGCCTCTGTGCTACTTTAGGGTACTTTCACCCTTACTGGTTGCTCTGGGATACTGCATAATTTAACATATGTAACCATATTCTTTATACTCTGCTTATATGCTCCTGCTGTTTTTTTCTTATTATGTTGATAATATGTTTTATTTGTGTTTATTGAAGTTTTTTCTATTAATAGAAAAAAGTCAATGATGAGAGAGGGAAAGGGTTCCCTTCACCAAATGCAAAAGTTTAAGCTCTGCCTTCAGACTAGTAAAGGTAGTTAACTTTCCTATCAGATCCACCTTTTGGTGGTACCTTAAGTAAGTCCAAGTATAAGTTTACTAAGATCATTTTAACCTGCCTTCAGAAATATCCTGCTACTACTTAAAAATATTCAGTTCAGAACTTCAGAATATTTTACAATTGCTTTTCGCCTAAATTCTGGTTCCCTTGGGCAAAATTTACAACCTAATTTTTCTCTTAATCACTTCCTCTTTAATAGGCATCCAAAGATTAACAAATAAAAAAGCACCAAAAAAAGCCCTTTGAGAATGGCACTTCTTTTCACTTCCAACATGTTCTTATTTATTGTGAAATGCATAAACAAATTACTGGAAAAAATGCTTAAAATTACATTTTAAAAAAATTATAAAATTTCTGTAGAAGCATTAGAGATTTTCAATCTTGATCATTCTACATGAATTTCTAACTGAGAGTAGAACATTTGTATATAGTCCTTACAGTATATTGTTTGTTATAGTTATCAGGAAAAATCCCTGATATATCTGATTATGATTGTTTCTAAACTGAAAGATAAAATTTCATACTTCCATTTCTTTTATTTAATAATAATTTTTATTAAAGCTTAGAGATACAAAGTAAAAAAAAACTAATATAAACTAAGAAAAATATAAAAGAATAAAAGAAAAAATAAAGAGTGCAGAAAAAAAGAAAAAATATAGAGTAAATGAAAAAATGAATGTGATGAAGGGAAACCATATATTTCCCTTCATTACAACTACAAACAATTTCAGTAGCTTATCACCTTCCCTGATACTACCACAAAGGATCTCTTCTTCCCACATCTCATCTATTATCTATAGATGAATTCTTAAAGCCTCATCATTCAGTCCTAATCAGCAAAAGTCCATTAAAAGTTACCAGAAATAAGATATTTTAACCTAATCAAATAAGCCAATTTTATATTCCTTTCCTTGACTTTTAACACAGTAACTAGTAACTTTCTCTGAAAATACAGCAAAAGGTATCTTCTTCCCATATCTCATTTCTTATGTATAAACAAACTTTTAAAGTGGCTGGTGTGGGTCTTCTGGGCTGTGCGGCCGTGGTCTTGAAGTTTTGTTTCCTAACGTTTTGCCAGCACCTGTGACCGGCATCTTCAGAGTGCAGGAGCACAGACAGGAGCAGTTCTCTCTGTGTCCAGGGTGATGTGACCCTTTTGTGGGTATTTATAGAGATCTGGGGGGGGGGAAGTGGGGGATTGGGGGTGTGTGGGTGGGGTTGGGTTACTGAGTGGCTGCTTGTTTTGGTGTCAGAATCTGTGTGTATCTTCCTGGGGATTAGGCAGGTTTTTTTCTTCTATTGAATTGTTAACGAGGGGCTGCTGGGGGTGATTAGCAAGTTCATTGTGTGAACTGTTCACATGTCCTGGTGGTTGAGCTGAGTTCCTTGACCTTTTGCAGGCTGTATTTTTCAGGATTGGTAGCCAGGTTCTGTTGATTTTTAGACTCTCCTCTGTTTTATTGAAGCTATGCTGGTGTTTGTGAATCTCAATGGCTCCCCGGTATAGCCTGGTATAGTGGCTGTTGGTGTTGTCCAGTATCTCTGTGTTTTCAAATAGAATTTTGTGTCCAGTGTGCTTGAGAGCATGTTCAGATACTGCAGATTTTTCTGATTGCTGTAGTCTGCAGTGTCTTTTGTGTTCTTTTATCCTGGTATGGATGCTGCGTTTTGTGGTCCCGATGTATACTTGCCCGCAACTGCATGGTATGCGGTATACTCCTGCGGTGGTGAGGGGATCCCTTTTGTCTTTTGCTGATTTTAGCACTTCTTGTACTTTTTTGGTGGGTCTGAAGATTGTTTGGAAGTTGTGTTTTTCCATCAGTTTTCCCATGCGGTCTGTGACCCCTTTGATATAGGGCAGAAATACTTTGTTGGTGGGTGGCTGTTTTTCTTCTTCAGTCGCATGTTGCTTTCTTGGTTTGATGTCTCTTTTTATTTCATTCTTGGAGTAGCCATTTGCTTGTAGGACCCAATTAAGGTGGTTAAGTTCAGAGTTTAGGAATTGGGTTTCGCAGATCCGATTGGCACGATCCATGAGGGTTTTGAAAATGCCTCTTTTCTGATGTGGGTGGTGGTTGGAGTTTTTGTGTAGGTAATGGTCTGTGTGTGTGGGTTTTCTGTAGACTTTGTGTCCTAATTTGAGGTCTGGTTTGCGTATGACCAACGTGTCTAGAAATGGAATGACACCTTTGCAATTTGGAGTCAGGATGAAGAAGACCTAGAGAAGTTCCTGAACCACCAGAAATGGAAGATGGCCATCCACTTCTTTTTCCATGGTGAATTGTATATTGGGGTGGACGCTGTTTAGGTGTCCTCAAATTAGGACACAAAGTCTATAGAAAACCCACACACACACACACACACACCCACATAGACTGTTACCTACACAAAAACTCCAACCACCACCCACGTCAGAAAAGAGGCATTATCAAAACCCTCATGGATCGTGCCAATCGGATCTGCGAAACCCAATTCCTAAACTCTGAACTTAACCACCTTAATTGGGTCCTACAAGCAAATGGCTACTCCAAGAATGAAATAAAAAGAGACATCAAACCAAGAAAGCAACATGCGACTGAAGAAGAAAAACAGCCACCCACCAACAAAGTATTTCTGCCCTATATCAAAGGGGTCACAGACCGCATGGGAAAACTGATGGAAAAACACAACTTCCAAACAATCTTCAGACCCACCAGAAAAGTACAAGAAGTGCTAAAATCAGCAAAAGACAAAAGGGATCCCCTCACCACCGCAGGAGTATACCGCATACCATGCAGTTGCGGGCAAGTATACATCGGGACCACAAAACGCAGCATCCATACCAGGATAAAAGAACACAAAAGACACTGCAGACTACAGCAACCAGAAAAATCTGCAGTATCTGAACATGCTCTCAAGCACACTGGACACAAAATCCTATTTGAAAACACAGAGATACTGGACAACACCAACAGCCACTATACCAGGCTATACCGGGGAGCCATTGAGATTCACAAACACCAGCATAGCTTCAATAAAACAGAGGAGAGTCTAAAAATCAACAGAACCTGGCTACCAATCCTGAAAAATACAGCCTGCAAAAGGTCAAGGAACTCAGCTCAACCACCAGGACATGTGAACAGTTCACACAATGAACTTGCTAATCACCCCCAGCAGCCCCTCGTTAACAATTCAATAGAAGAAAAAAACCTGCCTAATCCCCAGGAAGATACACACAGATTCTGACACCAAAACAAGCAGCCACTCAGTAACCCAACCCCACCCACACACCCCCAATCCCCCCCTTCCCCCCCCAGATCTCTATAAATACCCACAAAAGGGTCACATCACCCTGGGCACAGAGAGAACTGCTCCTGTCTGTGCTCCTGCACTCTGAAGATGCCGGTCACAGGTGCTGGCGAAACGTTAGGAAACAAAACTTCAAGACCACGGCCACACAGCCCAGAAGACCCACACCAGCCATCGTATGCCAGCCGTGAAAGCCTTCGATAAAACTTTTAAAGACTTGTCATTTGGTCCTGGTCAGCAAAAATCCATTAAGAGTTACCAACATAATTTAGATTTTAACCTTAATCAAGTAAATCAATGTTATATTCCTTCCCTTTGCTTTTAACAATTTATCTTTAATCCTTTTAAATAGTGTCCCAGAACTTCATTTCTTTTCTTTTAATTTTGTCTTTGTCTCTTATCAGAAGCTCCTTCAAAACTGTTTAACATTTCAACCTTGCACCATTCAGAGACCATCTGAGGGAAAATGGCAACTGCATCATCATCATCATCATCATCATCATCATCATCATCATCACCACCACCACCATCACCAACATTATCATCACTGAATATTGAAAGAAAATTCTTCAGTGTTGCTTCCCATTTCTTACAGACTACAGAAAGATCTCAGATATTTTCTCAGAAACCTATTTTCTGCCAAATTTACTCAGCTTTAATAAAGATACACTTGTATTACTGAACTATATCCCTGCTAGCTTCAAACCTAAAACCAGTCAATTTCTCTGAAATTTTTGATATTATTTTCCTAAATGAAAAAGAAAGCATTAATAGCTTATATATTAATTTCTTCCACTTAACACAATCAATCACCCAGTCTTCAGAGGTTTCTTACTTTGGTAGCAAGAGAAGTCTGTGGGAGAGTCAAAAAAGCCAAGATGGCAGCTGTAATTACATGGTGCATCCCAACTCCCAGATGTCCCTATTAGGTAGATAGCTAGCTAACATAGCCCGTTTTATATAAACTGCTCTTCAGAAAGGCTCACTAAACTTTAAACTGATAGATTCTAGACAAAAGCTTCTATGTTTTTGCCAGTTTGTTTTTTCAAAAAGAAAACTTTGCTTTTCAGTTTAGCTTTGATTTTATCTACTTGGCACTTTCTGCTGGTTTACATTCATGTTGTATTGTAGCATTGCTGGTTTATATTCATGCTGTATTGTGCACTGAAATTTGGGATAAAAATACATCAAATAAACAAGCTGTGTGAAACTGAGAAGCTAAAATAAACTTATTAGGTTAGCTAATCTAGCCCTAACCCTTCCGATAAAATTCATCTCTTTACTTAATCTAAACCATAACATTTATTATTTAACATATGTACAACATATATTTAACAAAAAATAAAATAAAATAAAATAAAAAATGAAAAATGTATGTGTGTGGGTGGGTGGATGTGCACATCTGTTTATCTTACACATAAATATACATACATGTTTTCTTCAATTGCCAGATAGATTTTAGATCATTTAACCTACCAAGTGCTAGAGTTATTTTGTAAAATGGATGCCTGGTATTTTTCCAATAAAAATAGCAGTCAAACATTTAGCTTATTCTTTTGATTAAGTCTGTAATTCCTCACTTTTACATATTTAGGGTTCTTTTTTTGCCTGTTTTTAAACCTCTTCCACAATTCAATTCATTCCTCTTTTCCTAAGTTTGCTTTATCAGTTTTTCTTTCTTTGCTAATAAGTTTCTTATTTCTTTTCTATGTCCTTTTGACTGGCTTCCTTTTTCTGACATACCTCAGCCAATGCTGTAGAGTCTGATTCTCTGTGTCAGCTAACAGGACTGGTTCAGAAACCCAACAACTCCCAGACTATCCTGGACTGTCATTAGAACTGTAACATAATTTAAACTGTTGAAATGCTCAAAGGAGTGCTGCTACAACTATGTAAATTAACCTAGCTGTATGGTCCCATGAAAGTTCATGCAGTCATTAAAATAACCACCATCAAACAAATAAAATAAACTCTAAACCATTTTTATTCCTTTATAAACATCTACTTACAATACAAATATACTGATATCAAAGCATACCTCATTAAACACTTCAGAAGACTCCAAATCTTAGGCTTGACAACTAATCTAGACAATTTTTAATCCAGAATCTGCCCTTAGTCGTTGTTTCACATAATTGCAAGATAGTTTTCTAAGAATCCTTCTCATAAATAAATATCTACACTGGGGTGCTTAATATGGGTTACTAAATTATCCTCAAGAAAACAATTTCATTTCTTTTTTCTTCAGGATGAATATAAATGTGCACTTTACATGAATTTATATTCTCTAAAATTCATGAGATCAAATGCAGGTGATACAAATCTGTATATGTACGTGCAGAATCCAAATCTCTTTTGCTAATTGCTACTTATTTGGGCATTCTCTCCCATCAAGTAATTGCTCAAAAACATTTCAATTTTATAAACTTACTCTAATGTGTACTTATCAAAGAAAAGTAGGAGCTTTGTTAATAATTACTGTCAACCACATACAGTGATGCAATCACTTTATACCATTTAATGTCTTCCAGTGAAAATTGTTTGAGCTCTAATGCCATGTTAACAATTTCACTGCAATGATTTAGAAAAAAATATATCCCAAATGACATTTATTTAACAAAAGAAAAGAACATTTAAGACAGTCTATTTTAGATCCTCTGGTCATGAATGTCGTCAATTAATTAGTTCTCGAATATCAGCATTCCACATTGTAAAATTCTGTTGCAGGTTGCAATGGTTCTTCAGATAAAAAGACTTTGGGTAGTGTGAGACTGACTGTACAGTGATATTCTACTCCCTCAGGAGGTTATTTGGGCAGCATATTTTATACCTAATTAAATCATTTACTTATTTATATAATTTATACGGCCACCCAACCTGAACAGTACAGCTCTGGGCAGCATTCAAAAACCAACCCAAATATAACAACCATCAACAGTGACAGTGATAATCATTATATGTGACTTGGCTCAAATTTCTAGTCTCTTCCGATGGAAACTTATTCATCTTAGTTCTATCACTTGGGGAAATAGTTTTTAAAAGACTTTCTAAAGGCCAGCAGGGTTGGGGCCAGCTGAACATCGGTGTCTGTGTGTGTGCGTGTGCATACCTGCATGTGTATGTGAATATGCAGTATTTCAAGGATGGCACCCAAAGCATTCTGACCCTTTTAGAGCAAGTGGGATGAGCAGTCCTTAGGAGTGTGCCTCAGTGTTACCAAGTTACAATAGTGCTTGATTACTGGTCACTCACATTTTTTTGCAACCAATCATCTAGCACCAAAGCATCTTATCCTGCCTAGCAATTCAGAGCTTCCATAGGAGGGCCTGACTGGGGGGACACTAATATGTTGTTATTGCTGATTCCGTTAAAATACTTTTAATTAATAATATAGTTTTCTACTGTGGACATTTTAATGTTTTATGATTCAGTATTATTTTATGTGTTGGAAATCAGCAGGAATCCAAAAAATCAGGAAGAATCTGGTAGCACCTTTTCCACCTAACAAATATTATTAAAAGGCATATGCTTTAGTAAACTGTAGCTCACTTTGCGCATGCAGTGGCAAGACTGATGTAGGATTTAAACTGGAGTGAGGTGGGGGTGGAGAAGGGAAAGGAAGACAAGTTGGTTATACAGATATAGGTGGGAGAAAGGCAGTATGCAGACATGATAAATAATTCATCTGATGAGAAATAATCAGGAAGCCACAGTGAAAATGAAATTTGGTAATGATGAATAGTTTACCATCAGTTAAGGGAGTCAGACAAGGTTGCGGACAATTGCCGCATTATACTAGATTATGAACTATTCACACTATATACTTATATAAGCCATAGGTCTAGAAAACTAGTGTCAGAAGGAATGTCAATCACTGACGTACTGTATGCAGATGATACTACCTTGGTTAGTATCTGAAGATGATCTAAGAACGATCGTTCTAAAAGTAAAAATGGAGGGTAAATGGGCTGGGCTTTCTCTGAACATCAAGAAAACAAAGGTCATATCTGCTGGAAAACTAGAGGAATTTAAGATAAATAATTAGCAATAGAATTGTTAGCACTTTTGATTTTTCAGGCTCAAGAATTGATAGAAATAATGGGTCATCTCTGAAGATATTCTTCAGAGAAAAAGAATAATAGGCAAGAAGTTCAGATAAAGCAGGAACAAATGTTTTAGAAAAGTAATGTAGTCTATTGAGTCTCAAAAAATATCATCCTTCATTTATTGCCCAGTAAATGTCAGTTGAATCGTATTTGCACTGTAGACAGAGACCTCAGGCCAGTATTAATTACAATGGCATCTAGTGATCACACCTACTAAGCACATTACTTCTCAAATAGGACTGTAATTATTCCTGGCTGAAATGGATACAGATTCATTGATAAATACATTGCTAAGCTTCTTTTATAGTTCAGCAAGATTTGGACATAGTTGGAAGCATAATTTCAGATAATTTGGATGATTTTCTCTTAACAATTGTTATGCTTATTATCTCAGATGCTACTTACATAAGAAGATGGTATAAGAGAAAACCTAAGAAGGAACATGACCATTTTTAAGGATATGTCTTTATTGCCAGCTTGTCTTTTAAAAATAATTGTAAAAATGATATCGGCCGTTGCTTCATCAGAAAATTGTTATGTGTGAAATATCATCAAGAATGTGAATTGAAGTGCTTCAATGATTCCCTTTTTGTCATTTTCTCCTATTCTGTCATTTTATGGGGATTGATGGTATGAATTTTTAAAACCTTGATTAGAAAGATTCCTTTTCCATATGTCAGCTGTAAGGCAGTGATACTGTCAGCCCAGCTTCGTTTAAAAGAAATTGGCATTTCTCAGGTAGCTTGATGGGAATGCTTTCAGAAAGCTTGAATAAGGATGGAAGTATAGGTCTGCACGCATATGAGAATGGATGGATCATGGAATGGGTTAAAAAGGAGAAAAATAGTCACTGTACACATTGTGTGAGTGCAAGTCAAGAAACTTTTCCACCTGCAACAGTTCTGTGCTGAATAACAGCATTTTTAATGCACCTTCACACTTCTATTTAATGGGGTTTCTGTCTTCTTTTTATTAGACCACATTCAATTTAAGGCTGTCTAAAGCAACAATCTTAAGCAGTTTTTTTAGGAAATAAATTTCACGAGTGAACTTAGTGGAACTTATTGTGTCTTAAAAAACAACTGTTCCAGCTCAGGTTTAATAAACTTCAATAAGTGAAATTTAATATATTTCATCAGGGGCTGTTTCTTCTAGTTAAACATTTCAGGTAGTTTGTTAGGGAAACTATCGTTACTTTGAATGAGTATGTCATAGAAGCAATAGAGCAGTGCTCATTTCAGAATTGATTCTGAAAATGTGCTTTGGATTTTACGCAATCACACCACCTCTCTGTTGTTCATTAATGCATTGAATCATTAAAGCAGTGCAATTTAAATATTTAATAAAGGTCTTAAGACTTCTAAAGCAACTACATCTTATTTCAGGCTTGCATTAAAGTTTGAGAAAAGACATGCCTGCACTAATGAATAGTAGAAAAGTGCTGTGCTCATGTGCACTTCTTCTGAAATCACCTTTGAAGTGAACACTTCTCTAACAATAATGCTATTTGTCCTGAAACTAAGTTTTCCAATGGAATAATAATCTAAGCTATATTCCAAGTGCCTGCCTGATACCTTTATTGTGTCCAGGGCAGGGTTGCCAAACCAAATCACATGGTACAAAATTATATATACATATATACATACACACACACACACACACACACATATATATATTCTAAATCTGTGCTTATTGAATTGGCAAATAACAGCAGTTTTTACCACTTTAAATGGCTAATAAAACAGATTCAAGCATTAGTATTAGTATTTAATTTGGTTCTACTATACCAAATGAAATTATCTATGCTTAATTTTCTGTATATATAGAGTCTTACCTGCTGCCATCAGCCACAAAAATAACCCATTTGCTTTTTTATTTCTCTCATTTCTGCAGAGCCGACATATTTATCTTCTATGTGAGTTAGAGGCAGCAGGATCCAATTCTTTTCCACAATTTTTCCTAGGCAGACTTTCCATAGGTAATGGGATCATAGAAGTGTACAAGAGCTGAGAATAGCATTTTGAGTGCACATATTCGTTAACAAGAGCAATGCAGGAATCTAGGTTGACTTTCTGAACAGGTTAAAAGGCTGAGTTTTTGAGATAACACCTTTAGACTTGGAAGTAACACATATTAATATTTAAAGAAATATGATTTTATCTGGAGTGATTTGTCCTTTATTTTTAATGCTAGTTGTGTCATGCCACAAGTCGATTTTAACCCTAACTTAGTAAAAAAATTCAGACATGCAAAAAGTTTTAAAACAGATTTGACTTTTTGCCCTCAAAGTATATGCCTTTCCATAGGTAATGGGATCATGGAAGTGTACAATTATTCAGCACAGTACAATCACAGATACATTGCCTTGAGCATCCTTAAAATAAACATCCACTCTAACCCCTAGTTTCTTGTGTCCAGAGGTTCTATTATGCATATCTGCTCTACACAGAGAATACTTATTTGTTTGTTTTAAAGAAGCAGATTGTCCCCCTGACTCAAATGGGAGCTCTGCTCAGTTTATTTTGAGTACAATCTGAATACTGTTGGTATCCTGGGACAGAAACTAAAGCCCATTATTCAGCTCTGCCAGGGCCCTCATCACAGGACCACAAATGGCAGGGCAGCTGCTCTGGCAGCCATATTGACCCCCCCCCCCCCAATGATAGACATCTTTTCATTATCCTTCCTCCTCACTTCCCCTTTCATTTCCTTGTCAACTGGAATACTACCAAGCACAAGAGAAAGGAAGAAATCCATTCTCAGTCTCATGCTCACTTTACCAGCCACTGTTGAGTTTTACAACTTGAGCCAGGGCAAGCCTTCCTGGTATGTAGTCTTTGAAGTTTCACTTTTGGCATGTCAGTTTTGAAAGGACAACAGGGATTCAAGAATCAATGCTGTCCTGTGTAGTGCAGTTTTAAGCTTCCTCTGATAAGTGTGGCAGGGTTGTAACTTACGTAAAATTTGGAAAGAAATACTACTTATCATGGCATCACTTTTGCTGAAGGGAGAGAAATTAACCCATTACTGGTATGATAATAAAAATAAGATTTTTTTTTCAATGCAGACTTTTGAAATTGTACTAGAACAGCAAGGGGAAAAATATGTTTTTTTCCCTTTCTTTCTGCACAATATAATTGGAACTGTGGGAATTAGCCAGGTTAAATTATTCACAGTGAGACTTACCAATTGTTCCCTGATTTCAAAGAAAACATGGGGAGAATTATTAAGAAAAACATAAGTGTTAAAATTATTGCTAAATTCAAAACTCAGCTTTTTTTCACTTTCCCATTGAGATCTGTGTTTATGCCCAGAACGTATTTAATTTAATTGAGCACTCTGGACAATGGAGATGTGTGGTTTCAACTGTATGATTTTGTAGAAACACATATTGGCAACATTTGGTGATAGCAGAAAAATAAATAAATGTTATTCACTTGAAAGTGTTAGCACAAATTCAGTTTCAGAATAGTGGTCAGCATGCTAGTAAAAAAGATGTTCCTTCTTAATACACATGAACCAGAATTGAGATTAGATGATTTTGGGAATGTGGGATTTTTGGTGCAATTTACAATTGTATCTCAGGTTAGAAATGAAGCAATGCATCAAGATGCTTTGAACAGTGACAGCCTGGGACATATCTGTGTTTGCTGAATGATGCTGCTTTAACAAAGCATTACATAATTGCTTAAATTTTAACTGATGTGAAATTTAGGATAAACTCTCTCATGATAAAAATACTACAATCTTATTTTGCATTTTGTTTGAAATATTTGTAAAATATTTGAACACTGGCAACATAAATGTCACCCAAAAAGATTAAAGAGGATGACAACAACATTATTCTAATTTATATGCAAAGACAACATTTAGAAATAATTGAAATAGAAATACAGTGCTTCTCACTGAAATGAGGGACACTAATGGGGAGTCTGCTATTATGATGGTAATTGTTTATCCAGCATTTTCCAGATCTAATAAGTTGGCCAAATCCTGCCGATTTAAGTGTTGTCCAGTGGATCAGGGATAAACACATGTAGCAGACACTAAGACTGATCTCAGATCTCTGTCCTTATATCCTTGCTTTAGAAAAATACTACCACTAGTACTACCACCTCCTCCTCCTCTCCTTTTTATAGCAGTTTATACCTACCTTTATTAAGCACTGATTTTTTTGACAGCAGTATATCTGCTTAAACCCTAATCAAAATTTCTTATCTTTTTCTTTTCCTTGTTTCACTTTCTAAAAACCTTGGTTCAGATTTTTTTCCCCCAAGTCTTTGTTCATTCCTTTCCTGCAACCTCTAGAGCTTCTTTTCACTCATCCTCTTGGGGGAGTTTTAATCGAACACAATTTAACATCTTTCCAAGTTTGCTGCTTTGTATATTCTATTGTTTCCTGAACCAATACTTCAGGCTACCGTATCTACTTATCTGAGACTATATTTCCAGAAGGCAGTGCAATAGATGGTGAATTATGAGAAAATATAAGCCTAAAGAATTTGGATTGCCCTAAGCCTATGAAGGTTTATAGGTTTATTGATGAAAAAGTATATTTCCTTGCTAGTATCTTCTGCTAAAACTATTAGTTTTGCTTCCAAGGAAATGCATAGAGGGAATGGGGAAAGGAAGGAAAGGCAAGATTGCCTCTCAATATTTTTTATACTAACTTTTTTCCTGGTGCTTGCTCCTCTGTGCACATGGACGTCTACTGATTTTAGTGTATTTTCTTTTACTTAAACATATATATCAACAATCCTCATCAAATGTTTGCCATGTTTTGCTTTCACTGGAAGAACTGTTATATTTCTTTGGACATTAGCATTCCAAGACTTATGATTATATTATTATTATTTGGGTTTACACTCTTCAGAGAACAGAACTAATCCATTTAAATCCATGCATAAAAAGTACAGTTTATGAAAGTTGTATGGATGAAGAAGAAGAAAATATTAAAACTAACATTGCTTAACACAGCTTCATTCTTCTGTAATAGAGATCCACTTCTATTTCTCTAACCTTAAATTTAAGTGTTGCCTGGTCTGATTTAAATAATTAATTAGATGTGTGTTAAATTTCCCATGAAGAGACACAGCACCACCCAAAAAATAACAGTAACAATAGTAATAAGTATGTTATCCTCATAAATCTTACTATAATCCTGCAAAAATAATTATATTCACTTCATAATGTATATTTATTAGAAAAGTATTAAGGCCACTTAGTAAATTTATGGATACATGAGATTTCAGACGGAGATTTCCTGTTTCATAGTTAACACACTCATAAACTCTTAGTCATTGCAAGGACAATGTACACCATCAGTAATTATAAGAGATAATTAGAAGGGAACATGTCTTTGCACAACTAAATGCACAGTGCACACCAAGATTTCTGAACAATTAATGCCTTTCCAGCATCAGTTCATGAATGCAGCCTAACCTGAGATTTTACAGTACCTTCAGAAATCATTCCCCTAATCTTTCAATCCCCAGAACCAAATCTTTAATCTTCCACACCCAGCTTTTGTCCTTTGCTGTTGAAACAGAATGCGAAGTTATCCTCTTCATATTTTCGTCCCTTCTCCCAATTTAGTATCCTCTATTCCAAAGTAGCATTCAAAGATTTGTGGCTGTTTAATAGGGTTATGCATCATATGAACATTATCTTGTTTAGCTCTTGATTGTATTCTATCATTCAACCCCATAATACAAGATAATCTGCCAAATTTTATCACATTTAACTTTGTTATTTTCTTTTTTAAAAAAACTGCTCTCCCTGTTTCACTTCATTTTTACCCACTTTTAAAAACATAAAGGAGCTCATATCACATCTTAGATCATTTTAAGAAGGATGTTAAGTCATTAGCATAATAGCTGGGAATCGCAAAGGTTTCAAATGTAGCTATTATAAGAAGATATTCTTCATTTTACAATACTGAAAAGGAATAGATGAAGCAGAGAGAGAGAGATGTTATGCCAGTACAATGAAGGGATTTTAAGCTGCATATGCCAAAAGACTGTTCAGTTAAAGTGGAGTCACCACATCAAAGGTGACATCAGTTTCTGCAGTTGAAAAAGACAAATATTATATTAATGTAGGTATTTAACTACAGTTTATAAATGGCCATATCCATCAACAAAAGCCAATTTGGTCTACTAGTTTAGGTGCTGGTCTAGGAGCAGAGAAATCTGTGTTCTACAGATTCATATCTAAGGCAGTTCTATCTCTGCCTTAGGCATGAAACCCAGTTGGATGACCTTGGGCCAGTCATTCTGTTAGCCTGAGGAAAAAGGCAATGGCAAACCATTCTGAAAATGCTGCTTTGATAATTGCATGGACTTGTCTGTGTAGTTGCTGGGAGTCAAGTCTGACTGGGGGAAAAAAAAATCCAGCAACAATCAGTAATCTTAACTAAAACTTTCTATTGCATGCAACTTTTGCAAACCTATCTAGGAAGATAAGAAGATATCATACCGAATTAGACCTTTGTTCTTTCTAGTCTACACTGACAGTAGCTCTATGAAGCTTTGGGCAGTGCTGCTCTAGCCAGAGATGCCAAAATTGAATCCAGAATCATTTACATGCAAACCATGTGTTTTCTCAATTGCTATGGCTAAACAGAATGTTATTCTAACCACTAGGACTTTGTATACCCTGCTCAATTTCTTGGACACAAAAAAAATAGGAAGCATACAGATTTACTCTTGGTAGCTCTGTGAATATATAGTCATTATATAGTAAATGCAATTTCACTTAATGTAAATTTTGCTCAGGTGCAATAAATGTTAGGGAACTTACGTTTAGAAAAGACAATTTATAATATAGCATACTATGCTAAAGGATCTCATTTATAGAACTAAGCAACACCATGGCTACTCTGTTTTGCAGTTCAAATACATTAGTGCCCAGAATGGCACAACTATCCAATCTCTCAACAGAGCTAGTAAGTAATCAAATGTTTGGTTGTCTAAGACTTTATTAAAGTCTGGAAAAAAAGTCTCTGTAATTCTCTTCTTAAATAGTAATTTAAATAGTTATAACCAGTAGTGTAGTGTTGCTATGGTGCTGGTTATTATTCATTCACAGCTGGAAATAATATTTTTTTCCTGGAACAGAAAGAAAATAATCCATGCTAGTTCTCTAAATACTTTTCCTTTGCTTTTAAGAAGCTAATGTTTCCTTTGGGTCCCACAACAGGAATATTATAACATTGGAATGAGGGACTCCATATTTTTCTTACACTTTTTGCTGCATGTGCTTTTTCTAATATGATAATTGATTTGGTTGTCTTGTGTTGGCATGTGAGGATACAATAGTCTTCATTCAGTATTCCAGGTATGCATTCTTTCCTCACAATTGACCACTTTTACCCCATTTTTATTTAGCCAGGGCCTTGTAAAGTAGTCTGAAGCCCACCGGCAATTGTCTTTGCTTCTACCAATGTGCTTCCAGGGGACAATAAGAGTATGCAGAAAATGTCATCTAATGACTGTCCTTCCTTGAACTACCACTGGGCATAACTTGATGAAAATCCTACTTACCCCATTCCGTGCAAAAAAGAAATAAAATAAACTGCTAACAAACTGCTCCATGTTTTTCAGTCTGTTTTTGTGTCTGTCTGTTGAGTTATCTGGTAAGTTTAAAAAAAGAAAAAGAAACTTAGGGAAGCTAGAGAAAGAAGATGACTATAAAATTTGTAAATAAAAGGAATGAAACCTTCCAAAAACTTCACAGTTACCTTGCCACCATTCCTGTGTTGTGTTTAAAAGTCCCTGTAAATTTTGAAGTGAAACAATTGTATGCTAGCAATTTTATAACCAGATATTTTCCCCAATAGCTGACCTAGTAGCTGTATGCTGCCCTGTAACCAAATTGGAAATAAAGTGTGGAAATATATTTAGCCATTCTTTACAGGAAGAGATAAGTTCCAGGAACTGAATATTGAAATCCTCTGTGTGGAGGTGGTTTATCCATACAGTTTCCTTGAGGCTAGGATCTGAAAGATGGGATGAGTAGCTGGCGACAGGAAATGGGCTGCTCACAAGATCTGCAGAGTTATAATAATTCAAATGAAAATACTAGTTTTGTTGTGGCTTCCAGTGTAGAATAAATTGACAGCTTCCCAATACAAATAAAGCTGTGAAATCAGTCAGGCCTGGAGTTATTTCAAAGTGGAGTGTAAGGTAAGTATGTAGAAGTGCCCTTGGTATGCACATGCATACATTTTGTAGCTTTACAAAGATCTCTTTTTTGAACGGCAGAATTATCTGGTATAGATTTCTGTTTTTACAAGTCTCTTTACATATGTCAAATTACAGAAACACTTAGCATGCCATAACCTGAAAAACAAGAATCTGCTTGGCCAGCTGGTGGTCAGATTTTGAACTGGAAAAAGGTCATATACTATATGTTGTTAAGGGTGGAGATGGGCAACCTTCTACCCTAGCCATATGCCCTCAGCTTAATTTCAAAAATCCTCTTAAGTGATCAGTTCCAATTTCTGGTAAGAATTATCTGTCCCTTTTGTAGCTGCTTGTAGGAGTGAGAAGAAAAGCCATGAGAGATATTAAGAGAACAGAAGTACACAGGTGTGTGCATGTGTGTGTGTGTGAATAGCATCAAGGTGGTAAGTGTGATAAGGTGATTGAAGCCCTAACCCTTTTAATATGTGTGTGATGTAATTAAAAGTGGCTTCAATTGCCCTGTTGTGCCCACCACATTGATGATGATGCTCATTCTGCAAAGGCCCCAGCAAAAAGAGAAAATAATTGTTGTAGCCCAACTTATAGCTTTGGGCCACCCAGGACTTATTTCAGTTCTAGGTATCATTGGCAGAATATGTTGGAAGGAATATGGCATCAGGAGAAGTTTACCCATTCCTTTTCTAGGAATGGGAAAAGTAAGGAAATGGTCATGAAGGTAAGATAAACAGAAGCAACAGCAGATCTGACATGTATTACTGAAAACTGGCTGGGCAAAGCCAGCAATTTTGCCCTATCACAAATCTGCTAGCTGGGTTTTGGGTCCTTTAGCAACTTTGATGTCAAAGCTGGGAAGGGGAGGAACATTGATTATTAGAGATACCTTACCTGTGTTTAGACAATCTAAAGATTCAGTTGCACAGCCAAATCTGGAATTCTGATGATGTACTAGCTCTCCTGTTCCCTGGCAGATCAACTCTGGGTTGCAGGAGCTGCACCTGAGCTGATGGAGGATAACTTTCACCTCCTAATGCTGCAGGACTTAAACCTTCATACTCTGGGGCCTGTAATAAAGGGGGCTGAAGTCAGGAAGGGGTGAATCTCAGTAGGTAACTGGTGCTTTAGAAGAGCTTTCCAACAGAGAGCAAGCTAGTTCTCCCCTAGTTGGCCTTCAGGAAGATTCAAAAGGCTGAGCTGTTCTGAAGAGATTTCTAATCAGTTAAATCAACTCCACCATCTTATTTTTTTTAAAGTACTTTTGTTATTAGATTATCTTACTTTTGGTTTTGCAATGCATTTATTTTATATTTGCTATGGATGTTTTAATGTTGTTTCTATCATATTAGCTGCCAAGAGTTGTTAGATTACTGTGGGGTATAAATGAATGAATGAATAAGTGGACATTAAGCTTTATTTATGGTCTAAGACCAAACCAACATTAAGTTATAAAGATATGCGCTCATTGTTGTTGTGAACTGGAAATGTAGGAATGAAAGTAAAAGGTAGAAAATAGGGGGATAAAAGGCAAATTTGAATTAACATGTGATCTGAAATAACCAGTTCTTTGGTTCTAAGCTTTGAGTGCAGATAAATTAAAAAAACTGAGTTTGTCAAGTCAAGCAATAGAATTACAATCCCATGGACATGTTTCATAAATCTCTGTGATATAAATGGAAATTTAAATCTCTTAACTACATGAAGAACTAAAGCTGAGATACAAAATCACCACAAGATGGTTCAAATATTTTTGTGTTTTTACATTCATGGTGCTTTTTGGTCATCTGTATTGTCAGTGTTTGTAGCGTGAGCTATGATTTCAGTAATCTTAATCCTGGCAATTTTGATATCTTTCGATACAGTCAGAACGCATTTTGGAATGATTATTATGGATCTCAACTGACTTGTCCATGCCTTAATAAATGAATATAAATAAAATTTATATGAAATTATTTATCATCTACTCTTGCTTGGTAAAAACTGTTCAAAATAGCCAGCAGATAAATTGAAAAACACAGAACATGGAACAAATTTTTAAAAAAAAGCCTACAAAAGCAGAAATAACAAAGCATCCCAAAAGATAAACAAAGCATCAGTGGCGAAATAGGATATTCGACTCCTGGAACATTGCAGGATGGCACAATAAACAATCCAACTCTGTATTTCTAGATTATAATATGACAGTTTAAATTCTACTGCTCCAAGAGACTTGGAATACAGAATCCATACATCTTATTGGCTTTACATTTTACTCTCTCACAGCTGAGTTAGAAAGGGGTCTGGCCCTTGTGGGAGAGAGTATTTTAGTCTCTAGTATGCCTCATACACACATCTCACCTATTATTTTCAATGTAATCAACTAACATTGCTCTCTCTTTAAAAGATGGCTCAACCCAGTTCCTGTGGTGATTTCACTGGCAGGGTGGGGACAAATAATTCTTCAGTATTATAATGCCTCATGATCTTTCTTGGTCTGTTCTCATGGAAATCTAAAGATTTAACACAGGAGGATGAAAACTCTTCCAATTGACAATAAAACTTGATTGAAGATGCTTAATAGGTTTATATCCAGTGACCCAGAATACAAACTAACCTTTTGGTGTTTTAGAAGGGCCTCCACTTTAGAGTATATGTTAGTTTCCAATGGGTTTGCTCCTCACTGAAAGCATTTCTGTGTTTATCTAGCAAGTGACCAGCTACCCTGGTAGTCCTTCAATATTAATTAATTGAGCAGAACCAATTTTTACAAGCCTCTGATTCTCTTGCCACTGAAAGTTATTTTTACCCAGTACAGTCTAATGAACTGTTTGTGGCTATGGTTCAATTCTTCATAGCCCCAGCAGTCAACCATTTGAAATAGTCTATAAGTGTGACTAGTGATACCTGTGAAATAATCACTATATTCCAATGAACTGTTAGTTTAGCTCAAGAACATATAAACAGGCTCAACTCCCCTCTCCACCAAATTCAATAAGAAGAGTTACAAGAAGTTTCTAAAGGAGGAGAAAGAAAAAAATTGGGCTGAAGAACTGGACTAAAATCCAATAAGTTGCAACAAATATGACTTCCTGTTCTGTCACCTCAGTTTTCTGATCCTCAGCAAAATCTAATCTAGCTAACCACATAGTTTCATCTCCCCTGAGTCTTGGAATGAATATTATTTAGTACATCTTCAAGTGGTGATGCTTATGCTTTGCCACCAGATGACTCTCTTCCAGAATGGCCTCCAGTCTCACACTCAGAAGTTCAAAAATTAACTTCAAAACTGAAAATTAGAAAAAAAATAGAAAAGCCTCTGGCAAAGACATAAGTTTGCCTCTGGCAAAGACAACCTGGTGGGTATCTGTACTACTTCCCTTTTTAATGCCAAAAATAATTCCTTACAGATTCCCAAACAGTGACTTAACTCTTTCGTTGTTCCTAAATACCAAAAAAAAAAAAAAAGCATAACACCAATCCTGCAAATTAGTGCCCTATCAACTGATCTGTAATTGGGAAATTATATAAACAGGGTCAACTCCTCTCTCCACCAAATTCAATACGAAGAGTTACAAGAAGTTTCTAAAGGAGGAGAAACAAAAAAATTGGGCTGAAGAACTGGACTAAAATCCAGTAAGTTGCAACAAATATGACTTCCTGTTCTGGCACCTCAGTTTTCTGATCCTCAGAAAAATCAGATTTTTATACTATAAACTTTCTTGGATCCAGGACAGGTGGACCTGGGAATTCATCTATGGGCTAATGTACAATATTACACCACCTAGTGTTACAGACGCTGCTCCCAGGTTCGGCTTATGGTCACTCACTCACACACTCACAGCCTGTTGAGGCACGGGGATCTTGTCAGCCCCCCTTGCTTTCTACCTGGGTTTTCCAGATAGGTGCGGCTGGAGCAGACAGACACACAGCCCTGGTCAACAGCAGGGAAATAATTGGGGATATACACAAACCACTTCCAACCGAACACTGGGGCACGAGAGGTTCTTTGTAATACACAGAGACCCAGTGAATTTAAAGTAACAGCAAAACTTTAGTGGTTGCAAGGTATATTTGCTCTTCCACATACACACACACACACTTACCCACGTCCTTCCCAACTAGGCTGCCAGGCACTAGCTAGAGGGACGGAAGCCGCCAAGTCTGGATGACTCAGATGACCAAGAAGACTCAGATGACTCAGACGACTCAGAGTGGGCGGGCTTTGGGACCCCTTTTATCCCCAAAAGTACAAGTTGATGGGATTGGGGTGAGGGCCTCCATGTGCTCAGGCCCAACTTCCTCTTTCTGGTTCAGGTCCTTTGTGTTTCCTTAATGACTTGCTTCCTTCTTATCTACCTCCCCGAGGGATCCCATAGATAAGTTTCCTGGCTTTTGTCCTCCCTGCTTACGTGCCTGCTTCATCTTTAGGTTATGGCAGCTTCAGCCTAGTCTCACACTAGCTGAAAAATATTATAGTCTTTCCAAAGATGCTCTTTATATTGTTTTTATAGATCTAAAGGTGGCCTTTGACTCTACCACATGACAGACTCTACAGAAAACTAGCTGCAACATCAGTTAATCATCACCTTCTTAAATTGATAGTGCTATTGCATCTTGACTTGCATTTTACCATGCAAGTCATGGTAAACTGTAAAGGAGATTTAACTGAACCTATCTGCACCTAAAAAGTGTAAAGCAAGGCTGTATTCTTGCCCCATTATTATGTAATCTATACATTAATGGCATTGCTGAATCTTTTGATAAACCAGAGTTCCATTCTTCATTTTTTTGCCCATTTCTATTCTGCTGATGATGCACTTTCATAACACAGATGGGCCTGTGTAGATGCCTTGAAGCATAATCTTTCTTTGCCTTAGGGAACATATCACAATTAATTATTCTAAAGCAAAGGTTATTAAAATCTTCCAGAAAGTACCTCAAGTCCCTGATTGGCTGAAAGGTCACTGGAAGATCTATCAAACAGGTAACAACTTTTAAATAGTTAGGTATTCACTTTCAGTCCTCTACTCATTGGACTAATCCAGCCAGAGAGCTCCTTAGAGAAGCCCCACAAGCATTCTTTGCAATTACCAAAACGCAAGTCAACAGGCAATAATTATATACCAGCAGCTATTCAACTACTTAAGGTTAAAGTTTTGGGTTCAGTGCTGTATGGTGTGCAGATGTATATCTAGAAGGATACTTTCAGTTTAAAAATTATCCAATCTAAATTCTTACAGGCCATTATCTGAGTTCCTTATTCCACCCTTAACTCTCTTATTTGTTTGGAATTAGGCTGCCTCTCCTTTGGAGAATGTCTGAAGTTATGTTGCCTCAGATACTGGGTTGAAGCAAATTCTTTGGTCTACCTTATCTTATTAGATAGGTTTGAGTCTTCCTTAAGAAGATAAATCAATCTTATTGTGGCTCCCAGTATTAGCTACTTTCAGCCCTGACAAAACAATAGCTAATCTCTAGTGGAGGATTTGGGACACAGATCTTCCCAACAGTCTCCCACTTAGATTATAGCTTAGTAATCACTTCTCCTTGGTCAATTCCCAGATGCATTTTTTTAGCATTTTTAAACCTTTCACATAGAAGATTTTCATTTTGGCCTGAGTTGGTAAGTTACCTATTAGGGCAAAAACTAGTAGAAACATCAGTATTCCCCATGAAAAGCATACCTACTATGTTCTAATACAGCAGTTGACTTTGTATCACATGTGCTGTTAGAGTACCTGCTATGTACTAAATGTTAGAAATCTTAATTGTTCTTCTGAGCAGGAAGTTACTTTTCTCCTGGGAGACCAAACTTCAGCCATTACCTAAAAAGATTGCCACATTTCAGGCTTTCCAGTGCAAGTCCCCCCCCCCCCATTTTATATTTGATGTACTGTTGCATTATGTTTTTAATAATTGGTCCAGATTGTAAAAGAATGAATGAATGAAACAGGACCCAGAGTAAAGATGCCAAGACCTCTTCACTGGGACCCAGTACTGTAAAGAAAATCTTGAAGAAAACTTAATAGTTGGGGGCAATGTATATGATAAGAAGCATCCCCTACATTTTTGGGCTACAACTAACCTAGATATGTGTGGAGTTCTCAGTGCTCTCTGAGCTTGGTTGTTTGAGTGCAGTTGTTTCATTACCTGACTAGGTAATATCATCAGTACTCTGTGCATCAGTGCATAGTGCACTGATGTTACCTAGTTGGGTAATGAAACATCTGCAACCAAACAACCAAGCTCAGAGAGCATCGAGGACTCTACAATTCAATCCTGAGCTACATACATTCTCTTCTACATATATTCTCTTCTATTGGAACTAAATGTGTGTGTTGGAGATGAAGCTCAACAAAATCTGGAGAGCCATGTAATACCTATCTGTATTGTAATATAATCAGCTTCTAAACAATTTTTGAGTTTAAGATTTAAAATAAGCACCTTAAATTTATTTAAATATTTATAGCCTTTCATTATCCTAAGGTCTTAGACTGGATGTGAATGCTTAAAACAGCAATAAGCAAAATACAGCAGAGATGCACAGATTTTTCTAAAGAACATTGGAGTACCCAAGCTGTGATTATCAAGTGCTGAATCTCAGTGAAAAAATCTACAGCACTTTTCCTGGTTGGGGGATGCTGAAGTAGTCCTGTCTTGCAGTTCTAGTGTTTAAGCAGATCTTCAAGAACAGACCCATGTAGTGCATATTGCTATGTTCTAAGCCTGGAAATGTACTCAGAGGTAGTTAGTTGAAATGCTAGCTATTAAAGGCTCTTAATGGTTATATGGTTAAGAAACTTTTGCTGAACAAGGATTTCATGTTCCATATCAATCCTCATATTGTTCAGCCAATATTAATTGATGTATGATCTTTATTTCAAAGGGTATCAAACAAATGGACTATTTAAGAATTCGTTCAAATAATTAGTATGTTGTTTTAGAGCATTGCATCTAGGATGACAAGGATATTATTTGCTGAAATATAAAAGCATGTGGGAAACTTCTTAATAAACTGTGTATATGTGGGCTTTGTCATTTATGTCATAAGTCTCTACAGCACAACTTGCATTGCCAATGGTGAATACCAGGTTATCTTTTCCTTTTTCTCCTATTATCCTACAATTGTGAAAACACTAGCTCAAAAAATGTTGCTGCTTGAGGTAGTCCTTATTGTTAACATATTGTGTAAACTTGCAGAGCATATGAGAGGAGTTGAAACTAAGGCATTACTGCAATTTGTGGAATAGGTAAGATGTATGTGTGTATATGTCTGTTTGGTATAAGCTCCTTCCATGTGACTCCTCATACATTGGCAGTATCTGTGATTCAGTGATTGGGTTCAATTATACCACTAAATCATAGTTTCTTTTAATTATGCTTTGTTGAATAGGCCATAGTGACTGGATTCACATGTAACAGTAAATCGTAAACTATGGCTCAGAAATCACAATGGCTAGATTTACATAACATGGTTAGCCCCCCCCCCCCTCCAAAGCACACAATATGCCAGAATATGTTTTCTACCAACCATTACCTCTTTAGTAATCATCACATAGGACAAGGACTATAAAAACTACTGGTTGGGCTGTTCGTGACTGCCACCTTTTATCCCTACATCTGATGTAATTCTATTTAACCATTATTGCTGGATCTTACTGCTTAAACTTCCTGGTTTCCCCCCAGCAATTCTACTGTATCTGCAATCAATATAGTTAATATTGTTCTTTCTAGAAGTACATTAACCTTAGCTATCTTTCTCAGGCTATCAGAGTGATAAATCAGAGATGAAGGGAGTAGGGATAGAAACAGGAAGACAGTAGTAGAAAACTCAGTGTATTTGCTCATAGGGAGACCCAAAGTGCTGTATTTAATAGCACTATTTGAAATGGTGGAAGTAGAGTAGGACAGTGTTTTGAATGAGATCTAAATAAGTTTAGAAGTGAATGGTGTGCAGCCTAGTGAGAAATGTAAAGAAGAATCTAATTAGCAAATAATAAGAATATCAAACATTGTTACACAAGCTGAGAAGTATTTAAACCTTCTGCTTCAGGGCATAAGCCAACATCTATCTTAGAATAGTCAAAAAGCTCTACTACACATGTTGCAAAATCTGTTTTATACCAAAATAGAGTAGGAAATGATCCGAACCTCTACAGCACAATTCCCACACATTCTGTTCATTTCCATTGACGTTCTACTAACGGAAGGAATTAACATCAGTAGTTACCTGCTGAGTCCATCTCTACCCAACTGGAGATCTATCAGCTTTCCTAAAACATGGGTAGGCAGCCTTAACCTATGTCAGTTCAAATGTTGCTGAATTCCCAGTGTCTGTAGAAAGCAAACATATGATGAGGAAAGCTTAGAGCTAAAGTTTACAAATTGTGGTGCAACACACTTTGCACATGTCATCTTTCTATAGCCTTCTTCTCATTCTTGCTGCTGCTACTACTGTCTATTCACCTGCCTTTTCTAAGCATGCAAGAAGGAGATAGCTCCCTTGATAGTGGAGTGGATAAAGTTGAGAAGGAAAGTGAACCAGCAGCAAAAACAGTGGGGAAGCGAAGGACTCTGTGAGACATGGGATTGTAAAACCATCTTGATCAGTCTGTTCCCTGGAGCCTGGAACTGGGGAAGTTGAAAGTGCACCTGACAAAGTAGAACTAGCACTTGAAGCCACTGCTCTTGAAATCTGCCTTGTGGTTCCTTGCTTCCAGCTTACCTTGTCCTCACCTATGTCTGTTTCCACATTAATCCACATTAAAAAAAAGAAAGAACTCTTCAAAAAGAAACACATTTAAATAATATTGTAAAAAGTATTTGCTGTTAAAATGCACTTGGCAACAAAAAAGATATCCAGAGAGATAGCTATATTAATTCATTGCAACAAAAAACATAAAGAGCCTTGTGGCACCTTTAAAATTAACACATTCTTTATAGTGTAAGCTTTCATAGATTTTAGTCCCTATCATTAGAAGGATAAAGTGTGTGCCTGAGTTACAAGAATAGATTAACCAATTGTTAGAAATTGGGGCGGGTCAGAATTATAAACTGTGAGACAGTTATGCTAACTACTTTTCATATGCCATCTTTATTATCTATGTAAGGAAGAATGCTAGCATATTTTCATAGGCTCACTGAAACAGATAAGGCTACTGTGTTCTTGTTTTTTTTAAAAAAAGATTTAATTTTTTTAAAAAAAATATCAAAATTAGAATGAGCAATATTTGTAAGAATGCACAACCATAAACTGGAAAAGGAAGGATTGTAAAATTAAATAACTGGATTGGGGACCCTGAAGGCCCAGGATTAGAGGTATTTGGGCCTGGAAGCCCCGGGGACTATGCAGTGGGCTACACTATCAAGGTGCTGACGGGTAGGGGATGATATAGCAGGAGCTGGAGGGCGGGCAATCTTCGGGGAAGATGTCCCCGGTGTGTGTTACCAGTGGCGTGTTCCGGCCCTTGTTGCTTGCTCCGAGGCCCTGGTCAGCAGGTTCACGGGACCCTGGCTGCCAGCTGCTGCTGCTGCTTAATGCCAGGTTGGTTAAAAACAAGGCCCCCCTCATATGTGACTTGATCACCAAGGAGGGGGTGGACCTGGCATGTATTACCAAAACCAGTCTGGGGCCCAAAGGGGGGTGCCCCTCTCAGAAATGTGCCCAGCTGGGTTCATGATGTGGCATCAGCTGAGATGCCAGGGCAGGGGAGAAGGGACGGCTGTTGTCATCTGAGAGTCTCTGGTGGCCTTAAGGGGCATTGTTCTACAGATCTCCGGCTGTGAGACACTGTTCCTTAGGTTGGGCTCCTGTGAACAGTTGGGAGTGCTGCTACTATACCAGCCTCCCTGCTGTGTGGCAACCTACCTGCCTGAGCTTCTGGAGGCCATCTCGTGGCTGCTGGTGGAGTTCCACAGGTTTATGGTTCTGGGGGACTTCAACTTGCTGTCCTGGGACGGACCTAAGAGGCAGCTCAGAAGTTCATGACTACCATGGTAGCCATGGGCCTGTCTCAAATTGTGTGGGACCCAACCTGAGACACTGGCCACATGCCGGATTTGGTTTTCTTGTCAGAGCAATGGCAAAGTGATCTGAGGGGAGATTTACAGCTCTCCCCGTTGTCATGGCCAGATCACATCCTGCTGACCCTGAGTTTCTCCTATGCCACCCCCCTCCGCAGGGAGGCAGGGCCCATGCGATTGATCCACCCCCAGCACCTAATGGACTTGTCAGGGTTTCAGGGGGAGCTGGGGGTGGTATTCTCATGGATCTGCTGCACAGTCCAGCAGACGCCTTGGCTGCTGCTTGGAATAGGGAGGCAGCTGGGGCTTTGGACAGGATTGTGTCTATGCGAACTCTCTTGCCACATCAGCCCCGACACTCCCCGTGGTTTACAGAGGAGTTGAGGGTGCTGAAGAGGGTCAAGAGATGTCTAGAGCACCACTGGAGGAAGATAAAGACCGAATCCAACCAAACACAAGTTAGAGGCACTATCAAGGCCTACACTGTGGCGATAAGAGTGGCAAAGTGCCAATACTTCTCCGCCCTTATCGCATCCGCAGAGTGCTGCCTGTTTGGGATCACTAGATCCCTCCTTGGTAGGGGGGATCTGGGAATTCATTTGCAGGGCCACATGGAGGAATTTTCAGAGCATCTGCAGGATAAAATTGCTCAGATTCATTCCAAGTTAGACTCTGAGCATGGCACAGGGTCTGGGGAGATACCAGGGGATCATTCTTACCCAGTTATTTGGGAACAGTTTGATCCTGTTGATCCTGAGGAAGTGGACAGGGTCCTCTGGACTGTGAAGGCCACCACTTGTCATCTGGATCCGTGCCCCTCCTGGCTGGTGAAAGCAGCTCAGGAGATGACATGCGGTTGGATCCAGGCAATAGTTAATACATCCTTGCGGGAGGGAATGTTTCTAGATGCCTTTAACGAGGTATTGGTGCACCCCCTCCTCAATAAACCCTCCCTGGATCCTACCATCCTGGACAATTTCCGTCCAGTCTTCCACCTCCCCTTTTTGGGGAAGGTGGTTGAGAAAGTGGTGGCATAACAGCTCCAAAGGGTTCTGGAGGAAACGGATTATCTGGACCCTTTTCAGTCAGGTTTTGGGCCTGGTCATGGAATGAAAACGGCATTGGTCACACTTATGGATGATCTCTGGTGGGAGTGGGATGGTGGAAGTGTGACCATCCTTGCTTTCCTTGATCTCTCAGCAGCTTTTGATACTGTTAACCATGGTATCCTGTTGGGACGACTCAGGGAATTGGGGCACAGTCTTGTGCTGGTTCACCTCCTTTCTTCAGGGCTGATCAGACCGATTGGGATAGTGATAGGGAGCAAGAGGTCCCATCCTTGGCCCCTCCTTTGTGAGGTTCTACAGGCTTCAGTTCTCTCTCCACTTCTTTTCAGCATCTACATGAAACCACTGGTGAGATCATCTGCCATCATGGGATGAGGTATCATCAGTATGCTGATGATACTCAATTATACATCTCCATCCCAGGTGAGGTAAGTGATGCCGTGACCACCCTCTCACATTGCCTGGAGGCTGTAAAGGTCTGGATGGGGAACAACAAGCTTCAGCTGAACGTAAGACGGAGTGGCTGTGGGTTAATGGCTCCTCCGTATCCGGGACTTTGTCATCTTTGGTGCTGGATGGGGTAGCACTGCCCCAGACAGACCCAGTGCGTAATCTGGGGGTCCTCCTGGACTCACGGCTCCTGCTTGAAGAGCAGGTGGCAGCCATGGCCAGGAGGGCCTTTACACAACTTCAGGTTGTGCGTCAGTTACACCCTTTCCTGGATTGGGATGCCCTTCGAGTGGTCACTTGTGCCCTCGTTATCTCGCAGATAGACTATTGGTAATTTTTAAGCTCTTGGTATACTATTTATTTCTATTCATTCACATTCTTTACAATAAGAAATCCACTGTCATTGCTTCATTTTCATCAATTAAATACAGGTAGTCTAGTAATGGTTGCCACATTTCTTTAAATTTCAGAATACTATTATCATTCAATAGGCATGTCAGTTTTGCTATTTGTGCTAGTTCAATAAATTTGATCATCCATTCCTCCTTTGTTGATCATCCATTCCTCCTTTGTTGATCATCCATTCCTCATTAGTTATATAAGACTCTCCAAGATGGTCTAATAAGACTCTCCAAGATGGCAGCAGGGGCGGATGCCTAGTGCGGAGCTCCCAAGCCATAACCTCCTTTGGCCTTTACCAGAACCAATATGGGGTTGAGGAGAGTTGGAGGTGTGGGATATTCACATGAATGGAGGGTGAATGAGGAGAACCCCCAGTGTTACCTCCATCCGAGGTGGTCTGTGGCCATGGGGAGAGGAGTTGTGGCAGCGGTGGTGGCTGAAGTAAGGATGGAGAAGAGAGGCCAGGGGCAGGCACAGCAGTGGGCGGCGCTCGGACCCAGAGGGCCGGCGGAGGCGGCAGCGGGAGAGCGTTGGTGGCTGCCGTGGAAGCTGGCTGAGTCAAGAACATTACCCGGGCTCGAGGGGAGCGGTGCCGGAGCCAAGAGCGGGCCTTGTGGGTCTGGGAGTGCCAGCAGGGTGGCGGCTCAGGCCTGGCGTGGCTGACCTTGGCGGTGGGAGTGCCAGCGGTGAGAGCGCCGGCGCTGACGGCGGGACGGCGGCTGTGAGGATGAAGTGGAGCGGAGACCAGAGCCTGACAGCCCACAGTGGCCCACAGTGGCATTGAGATCTTGGGGGTTGGGGGATGAACCCCTAAGTGTCAAGGGGTACCCCCTCCCCTTAGAGAAGATGCTGGGGGACTCGAGTGAGTGGGTGTGTGACAGTGTATGCTGTGGTTGGGAGAGGTGAATGTGCTGCTCTCTGCCTGGGTGGGAGATGGGCAGAGGGTAGGAGTGAGTAGGGCCCTTCTCTCCCTGGCCAGTGGGAGAAGTTGGTGGAGGGAGGGTGACTGCTTGGTTGGGAATTGGGGGTGTTGAGCCCCTGTTGGCGCTGAGAGCAGCCGGCTGAAGTGCCACAGGGGCGTGCTCCTCCACTCCTTTTTTGTCTCCTCTCCCCTGGGTGGTGACTGGTATGGCGGGCCCCTTAAGTGAGAGGCCTGGAGGGGGGGAGGAGGGCCTTGGGTGGTTAGGGTGGGCATTCAAGTGGTGACGGGCATGGGGCGGTATGGCAGGAGCCAGAGGGCAGGCCGTTTCAGGGGAAGATGCGTTATACCGGTGGCGTGTTCCGGCCCTCAGAGCTCAAGCCCAGACCCTGGTCAGCAGGCCTACAGAGGCCCGGGCTTTCGACTGCTGCTACTGAATGCCAGGTCAGTCAATAATAAGGCCCCCCGTATTCACGATCTTACTGGGGAGGAGCAGGCTGACCTGGCATGCATCACCGAGACCTGGCTGGCACCAGAGGCGGGAGTAGCCCTCTCGGATGTCCAGCCAGGTTTAGGGTATGGCACCAGCCGAGACCCCAGGGCAGGGGAGAGGGAGTGGCAGTAGTCATCAGGGAATCCCTATTGGCCTTCAGGGGCCCTGCTCCACAAGTTGCTGGATGTGAGACCCTGTTCCTGAGGTTGGGCACATGGGATCAGTTGGGAGTGCTGCCACTGTACCAGCCTCCCTGCTGCATAGCATCCTCCCTGCCTGAGCTGCTGGAGGCCATCTATGGGTTGGCAGTGGAGTTCCCCAGACTTATGGTCTTGGGGGACTTTAATCTGCCGTCCCTGGGGTTGGCCTCGGAGGCAGCTCGGGAGTTCATGGCGACCATGGCAGCCATGGGCCTATCCCAGGTCATCGATGGCACGACCTGGGACAGTGGTCACACCCCAGATATGGTTTTTTTGTCGGAGCAGTGGCAGCGTGATCTGGTGGGGGATTTTATATTATCTCCCCTGTCCTGGTCAGATCACTCCCTGGTGGCAGTGGGATTCTCCTATGCTGTCCCCCTCCACAGGGAGGTGGGACCTATTCGAACGGTCCACCCCCGGCGACTGATGGACCCATATGGGTTCCAAAGGGAGCTGGGGATTGTTCCTGAGGCCTTGCTGCACGGTCCAGTGGAGGCTCTGGCCGCAGCCTGGAACAAGGAGGCAGCTGGGGCCTTGGACAGGATCGCGCCTATGTGTCCTCACTTGGCCCATCACCCTTGGCACTCCCCGTGGTTCACGGAGGAGCTGAGGGAGTTGAAAAGGGCTAAGAGATGTCTAGAGTGCTGCTGGCGGAAAACTGGCGACGAATCAGACCGAACACGGGTTAGAGCTGCTACTAAGGCCTACCTAGTGGTGGTAAGGGCGGCGAAACGTCAGCATTTCTCCGCTCTTATTGCATCCTCAGAGTGTCGCCCTGCAGCCCTGTTTAGGGTCACTCAGTCCCTCCTGGGAAAAGGGGGGCAGAGGACTATTTGCAGGGTTGTGCAGAGGAATTTGCTGAACACCTGATGGATAAAATCGCTCAGATCCATTCTCAGTTGGAAGCCAAGCGTGGAGTAGGTCCAGTGGAGTTGCCCGGGGAGCATTCTTGCCCAGTTATCTGGGAACGGTTTGATCCTGTTGCCCCTGAGGAAGTGGACAGTGTCCTTGGGGCTGTCAGTGCGACCACCTGTGGTTCAGATCCTTGTCCCTCCTGGTTAATTAAAGCTACCAAGGACACCTCCCACTTTAGGGTGGGTTCTGGCGGTGGTTAATTCATCCTTGCAGGAGGGGGTATTTCCAAAGCCTTTTAAAGAGGCTTTGGTCCGCCCACTCCTCAAGAAACCATTGCTAGACTCCACCCTCCTGGACAATTTTCGTCCAGTCTCCCACCTTCCCTTTTTAGGAAAGGTGGTAGAAAAGGTGGTCGCGCGGCAGCTTCTGAGGATACTGGAGGAAACAGATTAACTGGACCCCTATCAGTCAGGATTCAGGCCCGGTTATGGGACAGAAACAGCATTGATCACACTTTTAGATGATCTCTGGCGAGAGCGGGATGGGGGGAGTGCATCCATCCTTGCTCTTCTTGACCTCTCGGTGGCTTTTGATACCATCGACCATGGTATCCTTTTGGGTTGGCTGCAGGAGTTGGGGTTGGGTGGCACAATGTTGTGCTGGTTCAGCTCCTTTCTCCAAGGCTGAACCCAATTGGTGTTGATAGGGAGTGAGAGGTCTAGCCCCCGGCCCCTACTTTGTGGGGTGCCACAGGGGTCAGTACTTTCACCGCTCCTATTTAATATCTACATGAAACCGCTGGGTGAGTTCATCCAGCACCATGGGGTGAGGTATCATCAGTATGCGGATGATACCCAAATATACATCTCCATCCCAGGTGCCTTAAGTGACGCTGTGACTGCCCTCTCGCGGTGCCTGGAGGCTGTGGGGGCCTGGATGGGGGACAACAGGCTTCGACTGAACCCTGGTAAGACGGAGTGGCTGTGGGTATGGGGAGCCTCAAGATCTAGGAGTTTTTCATCTTTGGTTCTTGACAGGGTCGCACTACCCCAGACAGACCCAGTGCATAATCTGGGGGTTCTCCTGGACTCCCGACTCCTGCTCGAAGAGCAGGTGGCAGTCGTGGCTAGGAGGGCCTTTGCATGACTTCGTGTTGTGCGGCAGTTATGCCCCTTCCTGGATCAGGAGGGCCTCCGCACGGTCACACATGCCCTGGTCACCTCCGGGTTGGACTACTGTAATGCGCTCTACATGGGGCTACCCTTGAAGAGTATCTGGAAGCTACAGCTGGTACAGAATGCAGCGGCGTCGACAGTTCTTAATGCCCCTAGGAGGGCACGTATAACACCCCTGTTGTGTGAGCTGCATTGGTTGCCAGTTTGTTTCCGGGTCCTATTCAAGGTGTTGGTCATCACCTTGAAAGCCCTTCATGGCATGGGACCAGGTTATCTGAGGAACCACCTCGCCCTGGTCATCTCAGCCTGCCCCACTCAGTCCAGCAGAAGGGGCAGGTTACAGACCCCACCTGTCAAGGAATTTTGATTGGTGGGGTCTAGGCAGAGAGCCTTTTCTGCTCTAGCGCCCGTCCTATGGAACATCTTGCCGCCTGAGGTGCAGTGTGCCCCCTCCCTCATGGCCTTCAGGAAAGAGATCAAATCCTGGCTCTGCCAGAAGGTCTGGGGGCCAGAGGGGGGCCCGCACCTGTGGAGTTGGCTGGTGGGATGATGGGTTGTCCCCCCCCAGCATCTTACAGGTTTTTTAGGGCCAAATTATAGGAGGTTTTTAGGCCATTTTTATATATGTTTTTAAACTATTTATAGATTATGTTCATGTCTGGAGAGTCCTGTGTTTTTTCTTTTTTATTATTGTGAGCCGCCCAGAGTCACCCATTGGGGGAGATGGGCGGCATACAAATTTGAAAACAAAAAAAATAAAAAAAAATTTATAAGGAAGTTAAAGTTATATCGACAGCTAATTTAGTCGGAAATGTTTAGCTTAGAGAACTTTGTTTATAAGGTTATAATTTTTCTCTACTTTTTTGGAAAAAATGTCAAAAATGGATAATGACAAGAAGTACTATCAACATAATGTATTACAACAAGATGTCTGGAAAGAGCTGTTGATCTTTATTGTACGTTATTCTAAATGTTGAAAAAACTTTTTTGTACAAATATTTGTTTAAAGAATAAAATAAACCTTTTTAAAGGGGAAAAAAAAAACCAAAAACCCAGATAGACTATTGCAATGTGCTCTACATGGGGCTACCCTTGAAAAGTATCCGGAAGCTTCAGCTGGTCCAGAATGCAGCCGCGGGAGCTATTTTTGGGATCTGAAGAAGGACCCATATAACACCATTGCTCCACGAGCTGCATTGGGTACCGGTTTGCTTCCGGGTCCAGTTCAAGGTATTGGTTATCACCTTTAAAGCCCTACATGGCATGGGACCAGGTTACCTGAGGGACTGCCTCTTCCCAATGACTTCAACCTGTCCCACCCAAACACACAGAGAGGGCATGCTCCGGACCCCCTCAGCAAAAGAGCTCCAACTAGCAGGGTCCAGAAGGCAGGCCTTCTCTGCTGTAGCCCCCACCCTTTGGAATAGCTTGCCCCCAGAGGTGAGATTCGCCACCTCACTCCTGGCCTTTTGTAGGGATCTGAAGACCTGGCTCTACCATCTGGCCTGAGGTGGGGAGGGAAGTCATCAAGTGTGGGGTTGGCTAGCCCCTTAGAGGCCTGGTGTTGCTGCCCTGAACCATCAGCCTCCTGGACTTTTTCCTTCATCTTTTTTAACTGTGTATATAGGCTTTTAATTGTATATTCATTTATTGTTTTAATAAGTTATGACCCACCCAGAGTCACAACCTATTAAAACAATAAATAAAATAATAAAATAACTAGTCAATAGATACAGGTGATTTGCTGTAGTTGTTATGCCAGGATTTAAAGCTGAGTAATAACTTACTCAGGAAGTAACTTACTCCTTCATACTGGAATAACTTACTAAGTAATAACTTACTAAGTAATAACTTACTACTTACATACTGAGTAATAACTTACTAAGGAATAACTTACCCCTTCATACTGGAATAACTTATTTTCTTGGATTTTGTAAAATGCTGCAGATTAGCCTGAAACCTGGAAGGTATATTGTATATTAACAAAAGTGAGCATTCACACAAATAGAAGTCACTTCATATGATAACAACAGCAGTGTATTGCATTTAAAGGCAAATGTAAAGACTTTTTTTCAGGTTGAGCTCAACTCCTGTTGACAGCCTCGCCATATCTAGCATGCCTTTTTTTTTTTCAATCTTCCAGTTTGTCTTACAGCTTTGAAATTTCCTGATGCTTTCCCCTCCAAATATTAACCAGCCCTGGTCATTTTAGCTTTTTTGAGATCAGCCAAGCTCCCTAGATGCTGACTCCTGTTATACAATATGGACCATCTCCTTAAAACCAATATAGCTTCCAGATTTCCCCTTTTTTCTCTTTCCTTAGATTAGGAGGAACCATGGAAGTCTACTATTCTAATTACCACAGCACATAGCTCTGTTCGGATATTAGAGAGCCTGAAAAGGTCTAAAATGTGACTTCAGGAAACAGCCTTATTGCTGCACGCATGTAGGCTAAACAAGCAATGCCTATAGGAAGTCTAAAGTGATGTTTGCCATGGTGGAGTAATCTGGAGACCTTATATGTTGACTAATGTCTGAACAGGGCTAATTTATCACTACAGTGGGTTACAGGAACACTGAGCACATATCTTAGGCATCTTGATATCCTGACAAAATGGGTGTCATGATGGATATGGCCAATGAGAAAATAGTCTTTTACCTGAAAGCAAACTTTTGTCTTTTTGCTGGGGGAGCAAGGGGGACTTTAGAAATAAAACAAAACTCTCAGTTTTTAAATTGTAATAATATCTATCGGTTTCAGAACCTTTCTTGTAAATAAAGATGTTATGGATTGATATTTTGCTGACTTGGTTTCAAACCTCTCAGCTTTCTGCCATCTAGCCATACATTCATTTATCATGAAAATCTATAGATAGATAGATAGATAGATAGATAGATAGATAGATAGATAGATAGATAGATAGATAGATAGATCACATCACATAGGAGGAAAATATAGTAGCTGACTGCAGTGCAGCGGTTGTCAGTCCCTGCAATTAAATTTGGTTTTGTCTAATTTGAACCAACAATACTGATTGTGATCCTTTCTTCCTTCACTTTTCTGAATCAGTTTTGTTTCTCCCAGTTCATTACATTGTTATCTGTGCACTTCTAGTAAATATAAAAGAAGAATGGAATCTCTCGTTATATTTACAGTAATAGCGATCTGTAATTTTTGACCCAGCAAAGTTTTCATCCTACTGTCTAGCAGGCTGTGGAAGGTAATCAGACTTCTCTATTGTAAATATCTGGAGTGTGAAATGGAATTGTTACAGGGGAAAGATACTTATCCATTTATTTCACTTGCTATTTTGGTTTTAATCATATCCAAATGTTCCCTGATGTTTGAAATTTCTTTTATACAGCATTTGATTTTCAGTACTTTGATTTTTGTTGCCCTCTTTGGCTGAATGAGAACACTCATTTCTGCAGTATAGAAACATTGTTTTCTGTTTTGTGTTTTTTTTAGAAAACAAGTATTAATATGTAGGAGGAAGATAGGCTCTTTGTGGAACTTTGACTGTGCTTTATTAATTTTTTTGAGCTCCCAAACAAGCCATATATACAGAAATATGGATATAGCACTTATTAGCAGTTTCTCACAGAAATTTGTATGATTTAGCAATTACATTTCCAGTTTTAGTGCTCCAGCTTACAATAATATTTGAATAGAGAACATTTTAGACAATAGTGAATTATCCCAACAATGGCCCTGTCAATGTCATTCCAAGACTGCAACCAAAAAACAAGCAAAGAAACAAATAAACTAGGAAGTCACAAAGAACATAAGCACAGTACCCAGAGATCTACAAGTTTCTCTTGCTTTGCTAAAGTCACTGATCATGACAGACCATCAGAAAAAGGACTGCATAAGAATGAGATTCATGGAAGGATAACAAGGCAGAAGCTTGATGCTTTGGGGAAGTGGCAACTTGTGATTCCCACTGTCCCTTTTCGGTCCTTAGGGTACCTAATATTTTTCCAACTTGATCAACTGAATAAGAGTAATCAACTAAGCAATAGGCTGCTCTGATTTTCTTCAAAGTGTTCTGACGTCTTCTATATGGGATTACAATTTCCATCTCAGTGGCTTTAGGAGGGCTACTTGTGTTCTTGCTTATAGATTATAAGTATCCATTTGGGCAATAATTAATGGGGACACCTTCTTGGATGGATAGTCTTTGGGATATTCTCATGGGAAGAAAAGCAAATTGCTTATCTCCAAACAAGTGTTTTGACTGCAAAAGTCAGACCATCTGCATTTGTTTTTCTAGTTTGCACGTATACTGCTATTTACCGCCACCTATTGGCATCTGTATGCTAGTTAACTAAGGGGAGGTGCATAGTGTCAATGAATTGTGGGTGATTATATGCCTCACTGCTTAGTAGGATTTTAGTCATCATGTAATCAGTTTTATAGGTTATGTAGTAGTAATTAATAAATAAGTAGTGTACCTCTTCTCTGAGAGTTTTTTTTGGCTAGACACTTTGTTAAACCTGTGTATTGGATAAGTCTTGGATGCCACATATATGAGAAGAAGTGATTTTTATATGTTTTGCATGAAACTTGTATTTTATGTAGTTTTTATTTTTCTCAATAAACAACCAGTTATGTTTTCTAACTTCTGGCTGGATTTCTTTGGAGAACAAGATAAGGACATTGCATTCTTTAAATCTCTCTAACGCTGGTGGTTATATCTGCACTCTGCCTAACATAGTCACCTTTGGAATTAGAATTTGGAATCTGAGAACACGTGAGATACTGTTACAAGACAGTTATAAGGAAAAGGCTTGTCCATTTTCAAAATAGATGCCAAACACAAAACATCCATTTGCCAAAATATAATCCTTGCCCCAGGACACTGATCATGAACCACCAATTTACTTTCTCTTCCCCCAGGCTGCAGCTACCCACACACTTACCACTGTATTCTTATGGACCTCAATCTTTCCCAAAGGAAGATTATGATTTTATTTTATTTTTTTGGGGTGGGAAAAGCAACAAACTCTTGTAGCGCTTTGTGGTATAAAATTTAGAACACAATTTGTTGCTGGTGCTGTGCAGAAAGGAGAAAGGGGGGACAGATCTGGTGAAGTATGTAGAAGGTTGTAGGAACAGTAGGGCTACCATTCTGGACTGCAGAAATCCAAGTAAACATTAGATGACAGCAAAGATGTACCTTCTAGTGATACTTCGGAATTTTTCAGTTCAGATATAGTAGCTCTAACCTAAACATTAAAAAGACTTCTACACAGAATGCCTCACAAACAAATGTAGACCCCGATGCATATTTGGAAATAATAACTATATTAGAAATCAGTACTTTGCTTTGCAGTAGGCCATTTTAAAATTTTTAATTAAAAGATTCTAAATTTAAACTCATTTGGTATAGGAAACTGGCAGCCATTATCAGAATAATTTATGGGTGTTTTGGTGCCCATGGGTACTGCATTTAGGACCACACATATACAGTAATATCTTGCCAAAATCGTATTTCTCCAATTTTTCTCATCTGTGAAAATATGTTTCTATTTCAGTACCTCAGTACTTTGGATTTTTACATTTTCCTTTGGTGATATTTTCAAATCTTTATTATTGAAAGGGGACAAAACATTCTGTTGTTGTAGGGTTTTGCATTATATTACTTTCCACCATGCTTCAGCTTTCCTGTCTGGCCACACATCCTATTGGAAAACACAAACATGGGAGAAGTTCCCCCATGGATTTCCCATGGATTTAGCAGCAGCCTGGGAGGCTAGGAAGGCTGCAGAACACTTGAAAAATTATGATGCTGGGCAGAAAGGATTCCCCCTCCATCTTTCATACACGCATTTAACTATGTTGTAGCTAACATAAGTTCAATAGCTCCACACTCATAGAAATCAATCTATCATCAATCTATCAACCTTCATCTCTCAGAACTGAATAAGAATGTTTAAAGAGAATTTCTCAGCACAACAGAAGAGTATACTATAATTTAAAACTGGGTGTCTAGTGATAAGGTGAATATACACTATTGAGGAGAGATAAGTGCACAATGAGGTTTCTGTTTCCCTTTCTATCAGTAAGATGAGATCACACCTATAATTCTATATATTTCAGTTATTAATTCTGATATGGAGTGAGATTGTATAAAAAAGGATTCCAGTGAAACACTTGTAGTGTTATATTACTGTTTTTAAAAATAAAAGAAGAAAATAAAAGTGAGGTTGCAAAGATAGGTCTCAGTTAGTCTCAGCATGGAAGCTCATGCAAGTCCACTTTTGTTTGACTTTGGCACAATATTGCCTTCAGGGCAGGATTGAACATCTGCATTAGCTCATACAAGTTAGATTTACAGCTGGCTGCATAATAACTCTTAGTCTCTTAGCAGCTATTGTAGCAAATTGATGGACTGTAGGAAAAGTTACTTTAAATGAGTTGGCAATGCAACAGAACATGGTCTTGATGCCAACATACATGCGGACTCCAGCTGCTCTAGTGGCAGCAGCAACAGAGTGATATATTCTTCTATCTCTATAAAAGTCCATTTCTTCATCACACTGACCTTATCTATTTACAAAACAATCATGAATGATTCAATGAAAAATCAATCCTGAATGATTTGGTAGAGGCTGTTTGGAGCTATTACAAATTTGACTCTCATTTTTCCATCTCTGCAAGGACATAGTTCAAGATTAGTTGTGATATCATGGATGCCACCAATTTGGGAATCATGCTAATTGTAATCATGTATTGAATACAACAGCATCCTGAATATATTTCAATACACTGTATGTACTTCCAAGTTGGTGAGATGTGAGCAACAATATATTGGCTTACAAAGTAGTTTCTAGATTAGGGATCCCAGTTTGCATAGGAAAGCATGAGCTGGGCTTTAGTTCTACTTGAGCCATACTGGCCCAAAATATGCCAAAATACTCTGGTAATATTTTTATCATTAGTAAGGAATGGTGCATGTAGCACTTAGGCTGGTAACCTTCTCTCAACAAAAAGCAACATGTCAAAGCTTTGATTAACCAAAACCATGATGGGCAAAAAGTCTGCCATCAGGTGGTAGACTGTCCTTCTCTGGAATTGTCTAAATAAGGATTGCGTGACCATCTGGTAGGGATGCTGTCTTGATGCATCCTTGTACTTGGCAGAGTGGTGGACTAGATGTTCTCCAAGGTCTATTTCAACTCATACATCCTATGATATGGAAGATTGCAACTCAGGATGTAAGATAAAAGAAATTAAAGGAATAAGTCAACAAGTGAAATGAATGAATGTGTCTCAGAAAGTAAGAGGAAAGTGTAACAGATTTGAATGACTATGGCCTAATCTTATGGAACAGAGTAGAACATTTAGAGGAGTGAAGATATAGGTGTACATATGAATGAAAGGGTTAAAGGTATGTCAGCAAGTCAGGAATTATGAACTGATGTCATCTAAGTTGTTATAAATAAATATGAAAGTAATAATCCATACTTTGGTGACAGATTTGTGGTATGTTTCAGGAAATGGTGATAATGGAAAAACTAGAACAGAGATATCCACATGATCTTATGCTTTCATCAAAATGACAAAATGAGCATTACACCATCACAACACAAATTCTACTCCTCTCATGAGGACAGTGTCACAAAGCACACAGAAAAGAGATGAAGCTTTCCATTATTTGCCTGTCATGGCCATTCTTTCAGACACATCTGAAGTAGAAATGAGTTTTCAGAAAAAATATAATATTTTCAGAAAAAATATAAATTCTGCTATGTGACATGAATGGATGAGTGAGAATGAAACAAGACAATACTGTACATGTGACTGGGTCATTTGGAAATCCAAGAATGAATGAGAATGGTGACTGTTTTGTGAGCATCTGTTTAGAATAATGTACTTTTAGCACATGGTTTAAACATAAATCTCTTGAGGTATATTTATGGCAAAGCAATGAATGGAAATTGATGCATGATTGGTTTTACTGGTTAAGATGAAAGTTTCAGAATACTGGTGAAGGATAGAAGGTTGATGTGACAATTGGGATACTTTTTTTGGGGGTGTAGTATCAAAAGTGGAACTTTTGTGAAAAAGTGAATATGCAAGAAAAGAAGAGAAGAAAGGAGGAGTGAAAATTGAATGACAAGAAGAAAGAGTATTAAAAAATTATAACAGATTAATTTCCAAATAAAACATGGCTCTAGTGAAAACATGGAGGCTGCTTGAAAAAGATTAAAAGACTTGTGCTACAAACTGTCATGGAAGTATATGGAGTTATTCTAATGGGAAACAGGAAAACGAATGCTTGGTAAAACGATGAAGTGAAAATGAATGGGGATGAGGAAACATACATATATGAGAAGGATTGCTACAAAAACAAACAATAAAAGTATTGTACAATGTGAATATAGAAAAAACATGGTTGCAAAAAATGTAGTTGATGAAATCCAGAGCAACTGTTGCATAGAATATGGATTTTGGTGGAAATAAAAGTAAGTTTTGGAAGTGGGTGAAGAGGGCTAAAAAGGAATCACCCAGTAAAGTAAATGGAATTAAATGAAATGAATTGAGATTAAGCTAAATTCTATATGGGAATGATTGATTATGTGCCATTGAATCAGTGTTAATTCTTAGCAGCCACATAGGTTTTCTTCAGAATGATCTTTCCTCAAGTTGGTCTTTCAGATTTTCAACAGCGTCCCATTACTGCTGTAATTGAATACATCCATCTTGCTGCTGATTGTCCTCTTCTTTTTCCTTCCACCTTTTCCAGCATTATAGACTTTTCCAGAGAGCTAGGTCTTCACATAATATGTTCAAAATACGATCACTTGAGCTTGGCAATTTGTGCCTTGAGTGAGAACTCTGAATTGATTTGTTCGATGATCCTTTTTTTTTTTCTTTTGAATAGCCATGATATCTCAGGAGTCTTCTCTAACACCAAAGTTCAAAAGTCTCAATACTCTTTCTATCTGGCTTCTTCAAAATCTAATCTTCCCTTCCATAAAGTGTCACAGGGAAAGTCACTGTTTGCATTATTCTGATCTTCATAGTTCTGGAATAATTTTTTTCCAAAGCTTTCATTGCTACTTTATCAGTACTAGTTTGTGGCATATTTATTGATTGCTGGTTACTTATTGTTGATAGCTGATCCTGAAAGGCAGAAACTGTCCACTACATCAATACATTCATTGCCAGTTCTAAAGCTGGTTATTGTATATATTGTCATTAATTTGGTCTTCTTCATATGTAATCTTAGTCTCATTTTTTCACTATGCTCCTTGAACACCATTACTAGAAAATGCAGATCATTTACATTTTCAGCTATTAGAAAATTGCTAGGAAGTGAGAGATAATAGTGTCATCAGCATAGCAGGGGGGTTTGATACATCTTTTCCCAATTTTAAAACTGCTTACCTTCTTCCAATTCAGTTTCCATCAATGTATATTCAGCACATACATTGAATAAATAAGGAGAGATTATACAGTCTTGTCTTACTTTTGGCTGTCCAGGAGTCAGTCTGTTTCATTATGTTCTGCCTGGATTTTGGCTTCCTGACCTCTGTATATAGTATATGCTTCACATAAGGACAATGAGATAATCCCGTCATACCACATGGGGCGGTATGACAGGAGCCAGAGGGCAGGCCGTTTTAGGGGAAGATGCCCCTGATGCATTATACTGGTGGTGTGTTCCAGCCCTCAGAGCTCAAGCCCAGACCCTGGTCAGCAGGCCTACAGAGGCCCGGGCTTTTGGCTGTTGCTGCTGAACTCCAGGTCAGTCAATAATAAGGGCCCCCTTATAAACAACTTTATTGGGGAGGAGCAGGCTGACCTGGTGTGCATTACTGAGACCTGGCTGGCACCAGAGGGGGGAGTAGCCCTTTTGGAATTGTGTCCACCCGGGTTTAGGGTTTGGAACCAGCCGAGACCCCAGGGCAGGGGAGGGGGAGTGGCAGTGGTCATCAGGGAATCCCTGGTGGCCTTCAAGGGTCCTGTTCCACAAGTTGCTGGTTGTAAGACCCTGTTTCTGAGGTTGGGCACACAGGATCAGTTGGGAGTGCTGCTAGTGTACCAGCCTCCCTGCTGCATAGCATCTTCCCTGCCTGAGCTGCTGGACGCCATCTCAGGGTTGGCAGTGGAGTTCCCCAGACTTGTGGTCTTGGGGGACTTTAATCTGCCATCCCTGGGGTTGGCCTCAGAGGCGGCTCAGGTGTTCATGGCTACCATGGCAGCCATGGGCCTATCCCAGGTCATCTGTGGCCTGACCTGGGACAGCGTTCACACTCCAGACATGGTTTTCTTATCGGAGCAGTGGCAGCGTGTTCTGGTGGGGGATCTTATATTATCCCCCCTGTCCTGGTCAGATCACTCCCTGGTGGTGGTGGGATTCTCCTATGCTGCCCCCCTCCGCAGGAAGGTGGGACCTATTCGAACGGTCTGCCCCTGGCGACTGATGGACCCACACAGGTTCCAAAGGTAGCTGGAGGTTGTTCCTGAGGCCTTGCTGCATGGCCCAGTGGAGGCTCTGGCCGCAGCCTGGTATAAGGAGGTGCCTGGGGCCTTGGACAGGATCGCGGCTGTGCGTCCTGTCTTGGCCCATCACCCCCGGCACTCCCCACGGTTCAGGGAGGAGTTGAAGGAGGTGAAAAGGGCTAAGAGACGTCTAGAGTGCCACTGGTGGAAAACTAAAGACGAATCTGACCGACCATGGGTTAGAGCTGCTATTAAGGCCTACCTAGTGGCGGTAAGGGTGGCGAAACGTCAACATTTCTCCACTCTTATTGCATCCTCAGAGTGTCACCCTACAGCCCTGTTTAGGGTCACTCAGTCCCTCCTGGGAAAAGGGGGGCAGAGGACTATTTGCAGGGTTGTGCAGAGGAATTTGCTGAATACCTAATGGACAAAATCGCTCAGATCCATTCTCAATTGGAAGCCAAGCGTGGAGCAGGTCCAGGGGAGTTGCCCAGGGAGCATTTTTACCCAGTTATCTGGGAACGGTTTGATCCTGGTGCCCCTGAGGAAGTGGACAGGGTCCTCAGGACTGTCAGTGAGACTACCTGTGGTTTAGATCCTTGTCCCTCCTGGCTAGTTAAAGGTACCAAGGAGGTGACCTTAGGGTGGGTTCTGGCAGTGGTCAATTCATCCTTGCAGGAGGGGGTGTTTCCAAAGCCTTTTAAAGAGGCTTTGGTCCGCCTACTCCTCAAGAAACTGTCGCTAGACCCCACCCTTCCGGACAATTTTCGTCCAGTCTCCCACCTTCCCTTTTTAGGGAAGGTGGTGGAAAAGGTGGTTGTATGGCAGCTTCAGAGGATCCTGGAAGAAACAGATTAACTGGACCCCTATCAGTCAGGATTTAGGCCCGGTTATGGGACAGAAACAGCATTGGTCGCACTTTTGGATGATCTCTGGCGAGAGCAGGATGGGGGGAGTGCATTCATCCTTGCTCTTCTTGACCTCTCAGTGGCTTTCAATACCATTGGCCATAGTATCCTTTTGGGTCAGCTGCACGAGTTGGGGCTGGGTGGCACAGTGTTGTGCTGGTTCAGCTCCTTTCTCCAAGGCCGAACCCAATCGGTGTTGATAGGGAGCAAGACGTCCAGCCCCCGGTCCCTACTTTGTGGAGTGCCTCAGGGTTTGGTGCTTTCACTGCTCCTATTTAACATCTACATGAAACCATTGGGTGAGATCATCCGGCACCATGGGATGAGTTATCATCAGTATGCTGATGATACCCAAATATACATCTCCATCCCAGGTGCCTTAAGTGATGCTGTGACTGCCCTCTCGCGGTGCCTGGAGGCTGTGGGGGCCTGGATGGGGGACAACAGGCTTCGACTGAACCCTGGTAAGATGGAGTGGCTGTGGGTATGGGGAGCCTCAAGATCTAGGAGTTTTTCATCTTTGGTTCTTGACAGGGTCGCACTACCCCAGACAGACCCAGTGCATAATCTGGGGCTCCTCCTGGACTCACAACTCCTGCTCGAAGAGCAGGTGGCAGTCATGGCTAGAAGGGCTTTTGCACGACTTTGCGTTGTGCAGCCGTTATGCCCCTTCCTGGATCAGGAGGCCCTCTGCATGGTCACTCATGCCCTGGTCACCTCCGGGTTGGTCTACTGTAATGCACTCTACATGGGGTTACCCTTGAAGAGTATCTGGAAGCTACAGCTGGTACAGAATGCGGCGGCGCATGTCAGGTTCGGTCAGCACGAGGCTTCAGGGAAGCACGGGGCTGCAGGGAAGCTCGCAGCCAGACCACGCAGAATCCACCGGCGGTAGCTAGCGGGGAAAAGAGGAACCGAAAGCGCCGCTAATTAACGGGCCACCTGCGCCCAGCCAAACAGGAAAACCGCAGTGGAAGTTTTTAACTATAAACTGATAACGGCACGAGCCAGCAAGGAACGGGGCCGTAGGCAGCGAAACAAGATCGCAACGCAGCACAGTACCCGCGGGCTTGCACGTAGCGGGGAGGAACCAACCCAGCCGGAGGGGGACTGGAGATCAAGGACAATGGACTCTGACCGATCCTGCCATCATGAACAATCAAGGGGGATTATTGGGGGGCCAATAATCCGCAGCTGCAATGTGATCGCAGGGCGGGAAAAAGCGCGGGAAGGGGGGAATATAACAAGTGATGCAATTGTACCAAGCCAGTCCTGGCTTTGCTTGTGACTACTACGTTACGCATGAGTAAACCTTCTTTGTGAACCACACGTGTCACGAGAGTTTCTCTGTCGAACGGGGCAAACCTCACATAAAGCCAGGACTCACCGTTAGCGCTACCCGGTACCACCGAGGAACGTTTCTTTTCTCAATACAGGCATGACCAGCGATGAGGAATCCGTGGGTCAGCTGGAGCGCGAGGAACCCAGGCTCGAGGAGGGGCGGTCAGAGCCACCCTGGAGCGACGGGGCAGCGACCAGGGCCGGGCGCCCTCCATCCGAGTGGTGGTCGATGGGCATGAACCAAGGGCCAGACGGTTCAGGTGTCACGATGACCCGAGGTTCCGGGTTCCGGAACCGCGAGTGGAGTGAGAAGTTCGCCCGACTAGAGGAGAGAGTCGAGCGGTGCCTAGACGCCATGGAAGCGATGCTCCAGACCCTGCTACAGAGAGTGGGACCACCGACGGTGAGCGATGGGGCGAGCAACAGGGGTGGCGGTCCGGCACCCCCGCCGGCACCACCCACGGCGCCCCGGTCGGAGGACCAACGGGCGGCAGACGCCCTGAGACTTCGAGGTATCACGGGGAAGTTCTCAGGGGACCCCGAACAGCTGCCGCACTTTCTGACGCACATCAGGGGGTTCATGCAGAGGGGTGGTCACCTATTCGCTAGAGACGAGGACAGAGTATCCTACGTGGCCGAGCTGCTAGATGGCCAAGCAGCTAGCTGGGTGATTGGACTGTACGATGCCAACGCGGCGGAGCTACGGAGTTTCCCGGACTTCATGCAGGCGCTCCGGGACAGATTCGAGGACACATTGAGCGCCAAGCGGGCGGAGGACGACATCCTGCAGTTCAGACAGCGGGGCAAATCAGTATCGGAGTATGCCCTGGAGTTCCGGAGATTGGCAGAGAAGCTCACGGACTGGCCGGAGTCCCTGAAGGTGAAGTATTTTAAGAGGGGGCTCAACCCAGAGATCCTGGAGTGGGCACTGGGACGGGACGACCCGCCCACAGTGAAGGATTGGATCTGGCTGGCCGGAACGGCGGAATCGGCATGGCGGCAGATCCAACAGAGCGCGAGACGACGGGACCAGCCGAGGGACCAGCCGAGGGAGAGAACCCCCGAGGAGAGGCGGAGCAGTCGGCGGCAGTCCACCGGGGGGCGAGAGGCGACCAGAGCCCCAAACCTGTGCTTCCGGTGCGGAGGCAGAGGCCACCGAGCGGCGTAGTGCCCAACGGAGCGGGAAGGAGCCCCACTACGGCCCGAAGTCAAGCCCCCGCGTGCGACCGGGAAAAGGACCGGCGACCGACCGTGGAAGGGGGCAGTGGCGGCGGTGACCGAGAAAGGACGCGGGGGGTGGTCGACCCCGGAGACAGCGTCCTCCGGAGAGGACTCGGAGCCGGCGGGAAACGAGGCGCGCTCGCACTGAACGGCGTCCCAGTGCGAGCAGGGGAGTCGAGACGCGCGGACCCAATAGGAGATGAGGACTGCCCACCGTTCCGGGTGAGAATACACATCCGGGGGGTGAGATCCGGAGGGGAGGCACAGCTGCGGGTGCTACTGGATTCAGGCTGCACCCACTGCTTGATGCACCCAGCGGTGGTCTCGGGGCTCGGACTACAGCTGAGGCGCCTCCGGGACCCCATTTCATTCAGCCAGCTAGATGGCACGCTGGCAGGGGGGGGGCCAGCTCAGTATTACACCGAGCCGGTCCAGATGACGATCGGGAGCCACCGGGAAGAACTGAGATTTGTGGTGGTCCCGGTGGCCGACTACGCGGTGGTACTCGGCTTGGCGTGGCTGCGGCGGCGGAACCCACGAGTCGACTGGACGGCGGAGGCAGTGCGGTTCGGGGTCGATAGACCGGCGAGGTGCGAGAGCAGAGGGGACCGAGCCGTGGAGACGGAGGTGGCCGCAACCACCGGCGGGCAAGTGGAGGGTCCGGTACACCAGGAGACGGGGCGAGAGCAGATGGAGCCTGAGACCCGGGCGGCAATGGCAGCAGCGGCAGCGCCGGGACCCCGGAGACCCGCCACGATCCCGAGGCGTGGGGAGGCGGCGGCGACTGACGAGACGACCGCAAAGCGAGAGGCCGGGCCCGGGGAACCCACGACGGGCGGCGGAATCCCGAGGCAGTATCGAGACCTGGCGGCAGCGTTCGGGGAGAAGGAGTCCGACCAGCTCCCACCACACCGGCCCAGTGATTGCGCCATCGAGTTAGAGCCAGGAGCGACCCTGCCTAAGCCGAAAATGTACTCCCTGTCAAGGAGGGAGATGGGGGCCTTGCGGGAGTTCATAGACAAGAACCTAGCGCGGGGATTCATCCAACCCGCGAAGTCACCATTAGCGGCCCCGGTGCTATTCCGGGAGAAGAAGGATGGCTCGCTCCGAATGTGCGTGGACTACCGGGGGCTGAACGCAATCAGCACGGAATACAAATACCCCCTCCCCCTGATGAAGGACTTGATGTCGCATCTATCTAAGGGGAGGGTGTTCACAAAACTGGACTTGCGCGAAGCTTACTTCAGAGTCAGGATCCGCGCAAAAGATGAGTGGAAGACGGCGTTCAACACGCCGCTCGGAAGCTACCAGTTTTCCGTGATGCCGTTCAGATTAAAAGGGGCCCTGGGGGTATTCATGCAGCTAATAAATGAGGTGCTGCACGACCTACTCTACCGGGGCGTCCTGGTCTACCTGGACGACATCCTCATCTACACCGAAACCCTGGCGGAGCACGTGAGCCTGGTGCGCACGGTGCTCCAGAGATTGCTGAAGGCACAGCTGTATGCAAAGCTATCGAAATGCGAGTTCCATCGAGAGCAACTAGACTACCTCGGCTACCGAATATCCAGCCGGGGAATCGAGATGGACCCGGCGAAAGTAAGGGATGTCCTTGGCTGGGAAGCGCCGCGAACCCAGAGGCAACTCCAAAGCTTCCTAGGGTTTGCGAACTTCTATAGACAGTTTATCCCGAACTTCGCCCAAATCGCCCTTCCCCTAACCGACCTGCTAAAAACCAAGGGCACTGGGAAACCCCCCAAGCCCAGCATGGCACTTGCGTGGACTGCAGAATGCCAGGGGGCGTTTGAGGAGCTAAAACGGCGGTTCACAGCGGAGCCGATCCTGCGCCATCCCGACCCGGACCGGCAGTTTATAATCCAAGTAGATGCGTCAGACGTGGCAACGGGGGCAGTCCTGCTCCAGCCCAGCCCGGAGGGGCCCATCCACCCATGCGCCTACGCCTCCCGCAAATTCACCGAGACGGAGAGGAGGTGGATGGTGTGGGAGAAAGAGGCGTACGTGGTCAAGTGGGCACTGGCCACGTGGAGGCATCTACTGGAGGGGGCAGCTGAACCGTTCGAGGTGTGGACGGACCATAAGAACCTCGAGGCCCTGAAGACCCCGCGTAAGCTATCCCCCAAACAGGCGCGGTGGTCCCAATTCTTCAGGAGGTTCAGGTTCACCCTAAAACACATCCCCGGGAAGCGCAACTTCCTAGGAGATGGACTGTCTCGCATGCCCCAGCACGCCAGCCTACGGGAGGAGATCGTGGACTCCATCATCCCGGCCAGCAGACTGGCTGCAAAGGCGGTGACCCGAAGCCAGACCAAGGGGGAGCGACGGGACGCGGCGCCTGAAGTAAGGCAAGGGTTCGCGGAGGCGGCGGAGCGGGACGCTTGGCTCAAGCAGAACCGAGAGGCGCTAACCAGCCAAGAGGGGTTGTGGTGGTACGAAGGAAAGCTGTACGTGCCCGAGGGTTGCCGACGGGAGGTCATGGAAAGAGCCCACGACAGTCGGAGCGCGGGGCATTACGGCTTCGTGAAGACGCTCCACTTAATCCGGCGGCAGTTTTTGTGGCCCACGCTCCGGAAGGACGTGGAGGCGTACTCGGGGGGTTGCCCGGTGTGTGCGACGGCGAAAGGGGCTAAAGGCAAACCTAGAGGGCTACTCCAGTCGGTAGCGGAACCCGACGGCCCATGGCAAGAGGTCGCCATGGACTTCATAGTGGAGCTCCCGGAGAGTAAGGGGAAGACCGCCATTTGGGTGGTTACGGACTTATTCTCCAAACAAGCGCACTTTGTAGCGTGCCGGCGAGTCCCCACGGCCGAGGGGTTGGCGAGACTGTTCGTGCAACATGTTTACCGACTACACGGCGCGCCCCGACGGATCGTCAGCGATCGGGGCGGCAACTTCATCGCGCGGTTCTGGAGGGAGTTCCTGAAGCGGGTGGGGACGAAACAAGCCCTTTCTTCCGCGGTGCATCCGCAGACGGATGGAGCCACGGAACGCCTGAATGGGGGGCTCGAACAGTACCTGCGCTGCTACGTGGGGCACCAACAGGACGATTGGGCGGAGCTACTACCATTCGCGGAAGTGGCATACAACAACGCCGTCCACAAGAGTACCGGGTTCTCTCCGTTCAAAGTAGCCACCGGGAGAGACTTCGTCCCCATGCTGGAGTTGCCTCAGCCGGAATCCCAGATCAACTCCCTGGACGCCTGGTTCGCCCAAATCGACGCGACCCGGCGAGCGGCGCACGCGGCATTGCAAAGAGCCAAAGCCGACTACAAGAAACACGTGGACCGCAAGAGGCTCCCCGAGGAGAAATGGAAAGTGGGGGACCAGGTGTATCTGTCAACCAAAAACCTAAAGACGCACCAGGCATCGAAAAAACTCAGCCCGAGGTTTGTGGGGCCGTTCCCCATTGCAGAGATCATCAATCCGGTGACCGTCAGGCTGACGCTCCCGAAAAGCCTCGGGAAGATCCACCCGGTGTTCCATTGCAGCCTGCTAAAGCTGCACCAGCCGGGGAACGCCTGGCACAAGGCAGAGGGAGTGCCACCACCCATCATGGTCGGGGGGGAGCAGCACTTCGAGATCAACCAGATACTGGACGCCCGGAGGCACAAGGGGCAGACCCAGCTCCTAGTGCAATGGAAACATTTCCCCAAGTCCCACAGCGAATGGGTGAGTAAAACCCACATAAGGGCGCCGGACCTAGTGCGGGACTTTTACAATAAATACCCCGGGAAGCCGAAGTAGAGCCGGGGGGGGGAGTTGTCTTCAGGGGGGCGGCATGTCAGGTTCGGTCAGCACGAGGCTTCAGGGAAGCACGGGGCTGCAGGGAAGCTCGCAGCCAGACCACACGGAATCCACCGGCGGTAGCTAGCGGGGAAAAGAGGAACCGAAAGCGCCGCTAATTAACGGGCCACCTGCGCCCAGCCAAACAGGAAAACCGCAGTGGAAGTTTTTAACTATAAACTGATAACAGCGCGAGCCAGCAAGGAATGGGGCCACAGGCAGCGAAACAAGATCGCAACGCAGCACAGTACCCGCGGGCTTGCACGTAGCGGGGAGGAACCAACCCAGCCGGAGGGGGACTGGAGATCAAGGACAATGGACTCTGACCGATCCTGCCATCATGAACAATCAAGGGGGATTATTGGGGGGCCAATAATCCGCAGCTGCAACGTGATCGCGGGGCGGGAAAAAGCGCGGGAAGGGGGGAATATAACAAGTGATGCAATTTGCTTGTGACTACTACGTTACGCATGAGTAAACCTTCTTTGTGAACCACACGTGTCACGAGAGTTTCTCTGTCGAACGGGGCAAACCTCACAGCGCAGACAGTTCTCAATGCCCCTAGAAGGACACATATAACACCATTGTTGCGTGAGCTGCATTGGTTGCCAGTTTGTTTCCGGGTCCAATTCAAGGTGTTGGTCATCACCTTTAAAGCCCTTCATGGCATAGGACCAGGTTATCTGAGGAACCGCCTCGCCCTGGTTATTTTAGCCTGCCCCACTTGGTCCAGAAGAAGGGGCAGGTTGCAGACCCCACCGGTCAAGGAATTTCGATTGATGGGCTCTAGGCAGAGGGTCTTTTCTGCTGTGGCTCCCTCCCTATGGAACATCTTGCCTCCCGAGGTCCGGTGTGCCCCCTCCCTCATGGCCTTCAGAAAAGGGGTTAAATCCTGGCACTGCCAGAAGGCCTGGGGGCTGTATGGGGGCTCACATCTGTGGAGATGGCTGGTGGGGTGATGGGTTTGGCTCCCCCACAAGCATCTGGAAGGTTTTAGGGCTAAAATTTATAGGACATTTTTAATGTATGTTTCTATTTTCGGTATTTATGGATTTTAGCCATTGTTGGAGGGATTGGTGTTTTTTCCTTTTTTGTTATTGTGAGCCACCCAGAGTCACCCGTTTGGGGAGATGGGCGGCTTACAAGTTAAATAAATAAATAAATAAATAAATAAATAAATAAATAAATAAATAAATCTGGAAGTCCTGTTTTCCTAAGCACATTCCACAACTTCACATGCTCTATATAAAGGCCTTTCTGTGGTCAATGAAGCACATAGTGACTTCTTTTGGGTATTCTTACTCTCTTTCCATTGGCATATGACTTTACCATACCAATTTAAGATTGGAAACTCTTTCTGAGTTTGGAAATCTTTTGGAAGACTTTCATTGCTTTTCTGTCTCTGTTTTCATCTTTAATATATTTATAGATGTTGTTTTAATACTGATCATTATCTTTTCTCTCTAAAATTCTTTGTTAAATTCCTTCCTGAGATCGTTGTCTTCCTGGCAATTTCTGCCATTTATTCTGACATCTAATTTGCTTTCTTTTGCTTCTTGCTGTTTGGCAGACTCTTTTCAAATTCATGCTTAATAATTTATTTGATTTCATTACACAGTTCTTCTGGTTCCTTATGAGGTTCAGGACTTCTAAATAATTTCTGATGTTCTTGAAATCGGTGGGTCTATGTTCAAAATCATATCATGGAAATCCATTTGTTCATTTTTTTACTCCTTTAGTTTGACCTGGAATTTGCACATGAGCAGTTCATGATCTGTTCTACCATCATTTCCTGGCCATCTTTTTGCTATTGTAATTGAGCTCTTCAATCTCCTTATATCAATAATAGAGTTAAATTGGTTTCTGTATACTCTATCTGGTGATGTCCATGTATATACAGTACACATCATTTTGGTTGCTGGAAGACTGGGTTAGCAATGAAGAAATCCTTAGAGATGAAGAAATTGATAAGTCATTGTCCTGCTTCATTTCTGTTTCCTGGGTCATACAATACAGCTATATTTTCCTCAATTTTTCAACTTTGGCTTTCTGGTCTCCAACCATCAGCAATGTATCTTGTTTGTGTATTCAATCAATTTCAGATTGAACTTGACCATAAAGCTCATTAGCCTTCTCGCCTACATCAGTGGCTGGAGTATGAAGTTGTATTATCATTATATAAGGGGTTGTCTAATTGATATTATTCGATCATTGACTGCATTGTATATAAGTACTTCTTTGTTATATCCTTCCTGACTATGAAAGCAACATTATTCTGTTTTTGTTTTAATGCCCTGAGTACTAAACTGACTGAAAGTGTTCAATCCCAGTCCACTTCAATTCTCTGATGCCTACAATATAAATATATAGTTAATTCATTTTATGTTTCACTGTGTTGAGCTTTCCCTTGTTCATGCTTCTTATGTTCCATGTTCCAACTGTAATTCTGTCTCTGCACCTTTGGAGTTTCTTTTCTTGCATGACAACATCAGCAAGTAGACATCCTGAAGGCTTTAATCTAGTTATGTCATAAATACCATTAACATTTTGAAGGATCCTCAGCTTATTTTCAGTAGCATATTGAGCATATTGAGTGCCTTCTAACCAGATGGGTCTATCTTCTAGCATTATATCATCATTCACTTTATTTTGTCTATCCATGTGGTTTTCTTGGTTTTCCTAGACTCATGGCTATTACTGAATAGGCAGGGTAAGGCCACCAGTGGCCAAAGAAACCCAATAAACAAAAAAAACAGAAAAAGGTTAGCAATAATGCTTTAGTAACTGTCTGCAAAAAACAACAACAAGAATAGAATAAAAATACAAACAAAAGATATGGCAGTTCAGCACCCTTGGCCAGCATAAGAATCAAAACTTTATCTTCTAATAGCCATTACAATCGAGCAAAACTTCACTACATTCCTCAGAATTTCAGTGGAGAAGTCAACAAATGCAAAGTAACTAATTTTAATTTTAGGCCAGCCTGCACAGGGGATAAGGACTGGTGTTTTGCATGCCAAGTGCAATAGAGTGGACAGTGAAGTAAAACATCACCTCCTAATTTGATTGTGGAGTTAGAATAGATGCATTAAAGGCATTAAACCTTGCTAATATGAATGCCCTTCTCTGTTTAGCATTAAGTAATTATATGGAGGTAATTGACAAATGTGAGGGGACCATAGAAGAAATCCTGGATACAAATTTTAGACCTGTCATTCTATTTATTCAGATCAAGGACTCTCTGTTTAATTACTTGCAAGGCTTTGTCTATTCTAAGTGATATCAGGAATGGGGCAGACAAGTCACAGAACAACAAATTATTGGCAACAATCATATTCCAAGTGGAAATAAATTTATCTACCAAAGTAAGCTGGGTCAGCAAGTCACCTCAAAGGGTCTTCTTACCCATTATTTCAGGTGACAGATACTTATCTAAGATGCTAAAGAAGGGTATCTAAGTAGTAACCTAAGAGGTGTATTCAGAGTGGAGTGAGAGACCTGCAACAAAATTCAGATGAAACTGTGCACTGAAATACATCACATATTCACTCAATCATATAATAATAATTGTGTGCATGTGTGTGTGTGTGCCTTTAGGTCAATGGTGACTCCTGATGACTGCCTGGACTAGTCCCTGCAGTTTTCTTGACAAGGTTTTTGGAAGTGATTTGCCATTGCCTTCTTCCTAAGGCTGAGAGAGAGTGACTGGCCCAAGGTCACTCAGCTGGCTTTGTGCCTAAAGCAGGACTAAAACTCACAGTCTCCCAGTGTCTAGCCCAGTTCCTTAAACATTACACCAAACTGGCTCTTGTAACAACACTAGGTGATTTATATTAATTCAGTTTGATAATTTTAGTGTTCTTCTGCAAAAAGATTTTTTAAAAATATTTTTGTTTGTTTTGGTATTGTATATATTTCCTGTATTTCTCTTTTTAAAAATTGCAATAAAATTAAAAAAGGAACAACAATAACTGGGCACTGAACAACAGTAAGTTCAGCACCTTAGCACTGGAAACTTTAATGGCTGCTTGGATTGATATGTTCCCATTGCAGCTGGGAAAACTGGTGACTACCCTGGTGGTTTATGAGTTTGGGCTTGAGCTCTCAGATTTGCTTTGTCCAGGAAGTGGATGACTAAAAATAGATGCCCAAATATTGAAATAACTTTCTTGCTCAATAGGATGCTATTGATTTTCCATGTACGCTGACGATGTCACTTGGTGAAAAGCAACATTTTAATTTTTGAAAAGTTTATTTTCATGTCTCAATTTTCAGCTGAAGTCCAAAAACTATGAAGGAGTCCAATTTATGAGTTTGAGCTTGAGCTCTCAGATTTGCGAAGGAGAGAAGATTACCCATGTCATCAATGTAGTAGAAATTAGTATCTGATTTTGTGGTGAAATGGTCTGAACAATCCCATTAACATGAATAAGAGGAGCCAGAATGCACCTTTGCTTGCTTGACCTATGGTGTTGGGTTTAACCTGCATGGAAAATTTGTGTACAGTATATGTCTTTTCTCCCCTTTCTATTTCCTTGCCATATTCTTGTCTCTGCTTTCTTGTAACCTCTCTAGTCCCTCTCCAGCTGTGTTAGCCACTCTTCTGCTTCTGAATCAATAGACTTCACTTGAACCTTGGAGCTACAGGAAAAAAAATATTTTTTTTTAGAGTAATGCCCACAGAAAACAGAAGTTGTGCTACTGCTCACCAAGCAAAAGAGAAATGAAACTCTCACAGTCTTCCTATTTGAAGAACCAACCATTCTGAACAAGAGCTATCTGGATTTCAGAAGGAGATGCTGGAAGGCTCCGTTAGAAATACCCTTCTGGAATGTTTGGGTCAAATAGAAAGAGAATTTGAGAACCTCTATATTGAGAAACTTCAATTATGCATGGAGATTGATCTATTTAATGAACACTTTGCAGCTGAAGCCAAGACAGTGGTGAGGCAGAAATGAGTAAGGGGCAGCTGAAAACAAAAGCCAGTCATACTACCAGTCAGCTCTCTCAGAAACTAAAGGCTACTTACAAGATATCAACCTGCAAAATAGTCTGCAGTTTCAAAACAACACCAACCAGAGCAATACTTTTATTCGTGAAAGGGTGTATTGATCACTGGTATTTGGGATGTCAGTGTCACAAAACTTCAAACTGTGGTGCTTCATACAGCTTTACCAATCACAGAGACATCAATTTGACTTGTTCAATATATTGGGCATGCCAGATTAACAAAATTCATGAAGTTCCATCCAATGTTTCAGGCAGTGATAAGGGGGTGGTATCAGCCAAAGGCACTGATTCTTGCTCCCATGTTTCCTGAAGTTTCCTGGGTATCATGTTGCTCTAGCAGAGTAGTTAAATGGCAACTGGCTGTATCCCGATCAGAACATTAGTTGTAGAGTGTGATTGAAAACTGTAGAGTGTGGCCAAAACCCTCAAATCATTGAATTGAGAAGGGCTCCTGGAGTAGCCCAGAACAGAGTTCAAGATTGGATCTGGCATGAGGAAATTGTATTTGAGTCACTGGTGCTGATACAATCTAGTTGTAAAGCTTGTGATGGCTGAATTGTTCCTTAGCACCAGTCCAGAGCGAGGCCAACAGATGACCTGTTTTGGCATTTCTACGAGGCTGTTTGTGGGATCAGGACTCCTATAGTTCAGGATAGTGACAGAGGCTAGATGTACGATCAGGCAAAGTAGAAGAAAAATGGGGGGGGGGAGTTGATTTATTGTCTATAACATGAAGCATTGTTTTGTAGAAGCACAAATGCTGGCATCGACAAATTCGGTTGTTTTAAGCAATGCAGTGTCACAGGGTAATTTTTAATATATCTTGTTTTAGGTCCTCTAATCAGTGATGGACAGTTGTTTATTCTGTCTTTTATACCTCTGTAAAGGAGTTCTTTTTTACCATGGTTTCTTTAGGGAGGCCACCTGAGGTTGAGGGATTTCAGAGGTCTTTGGGCAAGTCATAGTTATCTGTGCTCAAGACAAGTTTATCATCTGAGATAATTTGGGTAGTTTCATTTTTGGGTGAACTGACTTGGCAGAGTGCCTATATTTTATGTTAGAAAACAAAGGCTTTATGTTGAAGTTAGCAGAAATATGCCTCAGGTATTTCTGAAAGGACTCCAGATATTTTCTAATTTTGAGGAGCAAGAGTCGGATAGCTGGAGTTTTGAGTTTAGTTAAGATTCTGCAGTTGATGAGACTAGGAAACTAGTCTATTGCTTCTGCACTTTTGTTGGAGTTTGGAGCTTGTAGCAGCTGGAAGAGAGAATGGCTAACTGGTGAAAACTACATCTATTTTGGTTGATGATGTTGTTTCTAATAATGAGCATTATTTGACTTAGTTGTAGAGTGTAATTAGATGGAGCATCAGAGATGTGAGAGGTAGTGAAGGGTTTCAGGTTGCCATCTGGGATCACTTTAATTTCTCCATGGAGCAAAAAATTGACCGTCTTCTCATCTATAGAAAATAGGTGGTACAAAGCATCAAACGTTAATGGCTGTAAGAACAAAAAAGTAATGGTTGTAAGATGCAGATAGATCAGACAGATCAGAGACACAGTGTCAACTGTAAAAACATTGTTTTATATGCTTGAACTGTTCCATAGGTTATCTGACAGCACATTTGCTTTCAAAGAAGTGGACAGGCTTATTTTATTATTGGTTTCTAGATCTTCAGTTTAATTTCCTATTAAATTTAATGAATCAAACTGGTTACTTGAAGTAAATAAATCATTCCCATTTGTTGCCCTTCCTAGGACATATGGGAGAGGAGATTGTTGAAGTGCTTTTCTTTTTTTCCCCATCAAGGTTGTTTAGAGATTAACTTCCTGGGAGTAAAAAACTTCTAAAAACTAATTCTTTAAAAATGTTATGAAGTAAAATGGAATAAAATTGCTGAGAAAAGTAAACAGCTAGATGGAAAAAGGAGGGGGATTAGAAATACACAATAAAAAGCAAAATAGAAGAATAGAGTGAATCAGAAGAGAATGCTAAAACTGCTGCAGCTGTGATGTCACCATGAAAAGAAGGAGATAACCACACTCAGACTGGGATGCTGAAAATTCCTGCCCCATGTGAGATCTGAAAGATCGAAAGAACATCTTGTTTCTCAGCAGTGACAGCAATCCAGTGGAAAGAATGCAGCCAGAGCTCCTGACTAACTTTCTAACTTCTTGAAAGACTTTAGAAGCTGAACTATTCAGAGCTACATCTTAAGACGTGTCATTGGTACACCTAGTATTACTATTCTCTATAATACTTCGTATCAATAAAATATAAAACTGTTTTGGATTATTATCTCTGTATTATTCTGTGTTACGATAATTTTGTTTTTTCATTGTATATTGGCATGAGTCCGTATGGAATGTGATAACATATTTATTTATTTATTTTATTTATTTATCAAACTTATCCCCACCCATCTCCCCCCAACGGGGGACTCTGGGCGGCTTACAGCATATTAAAACAATAAATAAATATAAAGTTAACATTTATAAAAACACATTTACACAAAGTAAAAGAAACAGGAAAAATCCAGGAGACCGATGGAAGCAACACCAGGCCTCTAGGGGGCTAGCTAACCCCATATCTGATGACCTCCCTCCCCACCCCAGGCCAGATGGCAGAGCCAGGTCTTCAAATCCCTCTGAAAGGCCAGGAGTGAGGGGGCCTGTCTTACCTCTGGGGGCAAGATGCTCCAAAGGGCGGGGGCTACAGCAGAGAAGGTCTGGCTTCTGGACCCCGCTAGTCAGAGTTCTTTTGCTGAGGGGGTCTGGAGCATGCCCTCTCTGTGTGATTGGGTCGGACGGGTTGAAATCATGGGGGAGAGGTGGTCCCTCAGGTAGCCTGGCCCCATGCCATGTAGGACTTTAAAGGTGATAACCAACACCTTGAATTGGACCCAGAAGCAAACCGGTACCCAATGCAGCTCACGGAGCAATGGTGTTATATGGGTCCTTCTTCAGACCCCAAAAATAGCTCACGCGGCTGCATTCTGGACCAGCTGAAGCTTCTGGATACTCTTCAAGAGTAGCCCCATGTAGAGGTGCATTGCAGTAGTCTAAAGACTATAAAATACATGTATAAATGTGAGAAAGAATATTTGTTATATATTTGCTGATTTAGAGTAAACATAGATGAACTGAATAGGCTTGAGTTATGAAATGGTTGAAAGTTGGTTACTGAATGTGATAAGGGTGGTATGGTGGATGTAAAGCATGCATGAGAATCAATGGATTACTTAGCAAATGATTCTGCATTGAGCAGGAAATAAGACAATGCTGTGTAATGCCCTCCTTGTTCCTTAATGTATTAATGTATAAATGTATAAGATGACATTAGAGGTTTGTTGGTTGGAAACCAAAAAATTTAAAGCAAAAGTTAGATTATGTGATGCAAGTGGGAGCACAGAGCTGAAAATTAATGTATCAAAGACCAAATACTTTTGTGTGATAGTGAAAAAGGAATGAATGGTTGCAACTTATACATTAATGGTAAAAAATAGAATCATAAAGTGGGTTTTTCTACTTTGTTTGAATGTTTACTAGAGATGGAAATATACAAGGAATTTTAATATGCACAAATTCTAATAGAAAAAGTGTGGGTATTATGTGATCTGTTATAAAAAATGAATGCTTATGGAAAGAAGCAAAAATAATTGTGTATATGAATGTCCTTCTGTCGACTTCATTATATAATTAGAAAAATGTATGTCCATAGAAACATAAAATTTAAGTGTAGTGAGATTGGAATACATAAGAATTATGTGTGGTAAAACAAGATGAAATAGCATTGAGAATGAATCGGTAAAGAATGAATCCAAAGTGAGTGACCAGTATTAATGAAGTACGCTATTGGTTTTGTCATACAGAGAGAATGAATGAAGATAGAATTCAACACAAATATATGAAGGCAGAGTAAATGGGTCAAGAGGAGAGTTAGATGGTTAGATCTAACAGTTAACTGTTAAAACTGTGGTTAGATGAAGTTGATGAGATCCTTAAACAAAGAGAAGGAAGAAATTTAAATGAGTAAAGGTAATGTATGAGGTAGTGGATGGAAGTGGTGGAAGCAAGGATGGTTTGCAAGGGTAGAAAGGAATGTGAGTGCTGTTGGTATAATGTAGCTTTAGCTTTGTTTCTTGTTTTCTCATCTCACACCTTTAATTTCTTTGATTACTCTTTCTTACTCCTTTTCTGTGCTCCGCATAATGTTACTTCCTCCTAACGGGAATAGCTCAGTGCGTATATATGATGGCACCCACACCCACGCAAAACCCATGACTCCTGACAGAAGGGAATCCATAATTATTGCTGTTAACTAGATTTGCACAAAACCCAGTATATTGCAGAGGACAGTCTAGGAGTTTCTATTAAGAAGGCCAACATTTAAATTGGATGGAAGTGATCTTTCCTGAGCCTAATTGGTGTTGCCATGATAAAGGTATGGATAAAAAAAAAAATTGCATTATTTTTGAAAAGTGCCATATAAATTAAAGTTAACTGTAATGATTGGCAGTTCTAGAAATTTACTTTTTCTAAGATTATGTAAAATTTGGAAGCAAACCTGAAACTTCATTGGATTCCTATGAAAGCTAAATAAATATACTTAAAGCACTGCCTCATTGGCACTATGATATAAATTAGTAATAAGTGGCCATTATAGGCTCTTATATGATCACTTCTTGCTTTTTTATATTGTATATACATCGGGGTATTCAAAGAAAAAAATGAACCATCTGTCCTATGTTGAGCAGATACATTTGTGCTCTTTGCTCATCTTGCTAAATAGTACATGATGGCCAGGCCTTTAATTACATTACATTAGCTGTACAGATTTTTGTATGCAATTCTCCATAATAGACTCATTTTTGCAAACAATTTGCCTAATTCATACATTATCTTTTATTTTTCCAAATGTACACATTTTGTACAAAGAGCTGCGTCACAAACTCCATAGACATTTAAAAAAGGAAGGGTAACTACGCTTCGATTTTTTTAACAATTGTAGAGGTGGTTAGGTTATGAAAGCCAATATACCTAGTAATAATCACCTAACTGTTAGGAACATTTGTGTTTTGTATGGCCATTTTATATCTAAAAGTTTCTGCAGTTTTGTAAGGAAATGTATTTTGCTTCTTAGCGAAAACCTCTGTTGTAAAGCCAGGGGTCTGCTCGATCACGTGTTTCTAATTTGGTCCTGAGGTTATTCATTGGCATTTGTACAGTAATATGAAAATAATTATGCCTGGGGTGCTATTTCTACTGTTTTCTTTTCATATGTCTGATATAATTATTCATTTAAATGGAAAATATCATCTAAAAAGTGCTATATATACAGCTCAGGCTGCAAGGACATGCAGAAAGATAGCCAGAGCCTTTTGATTCTGATTCTGCATTTTTTCTGCTTTCTAATAGTCACCATTTATGAAACCAATGCCAGTTTACTCATCTTTAGAGGTAAGTGGAACAAGTATGTTAACCTGTCTTCCTTAGGTACCCTCCAAGAATGGATGGCAAATTTCTCTAATGGAGAATTCTTCCATAAGTGGAGATTCTGTGTAAATTAGGATCTTGGTTTTCCAGAAACCCTCACAGACAGAAAAGCTGCAGATGGTCAACCTCTACAGATGGAATGTAACATAGATGCTTGTCCCTACTTTCTTAAGATATAGATGATCATTAGTTTCCTGAATGCCTGAAGAGAACTATAGTCAGATCCTGAATGTATTTTAGAGATTTTGTGTTTAAGAACAAGCATCAGCTTGGGACTGTCACTCAACCATTCTTATCCTTATACATCAACTTGTGGCCAATGAATGCTAGGTAAGCTGTGCTAAGAAAGCTTAGAAAAGTCTAAGCTTTACATTTAAAATAAATAATTTTTTACCCTTTCCTGGGACTACTCATTTTTTTGCTGTGTGTCTCTCCCAACACATCACTCAAAAATCATCAGTAATCCTTTATCTGAAAAAAGTTTGGAAATCTCTGAAACAGAGAATAATAAAATAATTAAAAAAAATCAAAAACAGTCAAGCTAGCATAGATGGTAAATGATTGGCCATAGATAGGACTTAGCTGCCTTCCTCTCTTCCTGCTGTAACCTTCAGGCATAACCTTTCTTTTAGCAGCGTATTTTGGTTTTGTTTTATAGCTATACTGTATATCTCAAAACTACTAGTTTTTATTTTTTTTTCTGTATCATTCTATTCTGATTTTTGAGTTTTATGTCACACATTGCCATTGCATTTATAAAAGGTTTGAGACCTTGTAGATTAAAAAGCTTATAATTCTGAAAGAACAAATAATCCAAAACAAGGCACTGTATTCTTGGCCAAGTCTGTCATGTCATCTTTCTGTCAGTTGCAATCACATTATATCTGTCTGGTACACAATATATCCTTTCAGTGCAGCTGGTCTGTGTGATCTGAATACTTAGCATCCAAGAAGCTTTTAAAATGGTAGAAAGGGAAGCAGCATGGGCCTTCTTCCATTTTTATACTGAATAATGTCTCTCACTGCCAAAATAAAATATTGGGGAAAATATATAGTACAGTAATGTTAAAGCCAGGGACAATCTTGTATTAGGAGAGTGAGTTTTGTAAAAACAGCCTTGGCTACTAGTACCCAACCTTGGTGCCATAATGAAGCAGAGATGCACTGCTAGTGACCACATCATGCATCTTGTGCTGCCAGGGACCAAATCCTCTGTAAAGAGAAGGCAGTCAATAGCAGTATGCTGTTTCACCGTGGTACCAGTAAAATGTATTTGTACCCATGGGGGCTCTATTTCCATTCTCTACTCCCTTTCTTCTTCTTCCAAGCTTTAAGTAATAGCTGCATGATGGGACAGTAAATTGCTGGCTATTTTGTTATTGTATTTTTACTGGTGAGAATACGAAGAAGAGCCTAAGGAATTTTCTGGCTTATATGCCAAAGTAATTTGGCTGACATGGAGTACTTGTGTTCCCTGATGGGCTGAGTGGCACCATTCTCTGCTTCCCTTACACAGTGAATAGTACCATTTTTTGAGTCAGTTGCATGAAAAAAATCTGTTTGTTCTCCCAATATACAACTCATTGGATCAGGTCAAAGTTGGCAAAATAAATAATCAGTCTGTAACAACATACCCAGATGGATTTATTTCACTGCATATGCTTAACTTATATTGAATGCAAATAAAACATTATCACAATTCTAGCCCTAGAATATTGCAGAAATAAAGCTTATTAGTCTCTGACACCAGGGAGAACAAGTGTAGTTAGAGTTAAAGTTGGTGACATTAGGAAAATGTATGTAAATCACTTTTCTCAGTATTTGTTGTAATGCATAATAGGTTTCTCTTTTTAGTCAAGCTTTCAGCTACATTGATCTCATAGCATCAGAAAGGAACTTGGAGGTCTTCTGGTTCAACCATCTATCACTGCAATCTCTCATCACTACACAGCAACTAAAGCAAGACAAGTCAAGCCCCATCAAGTTTCTGCTTAAATATTCTTCTGAGATGGTGATTATAGTCTCTTAAAGTAGACTGTTCCATTGTTGAACAGCTCTGACCTTTGATTCAACATTAAGAGAACTTCCTAAAGTAACTTTCCTCCATCCTCCAGCACTTAAGGGACATTGGTTTTGCTTTTGCTGCTTTTATTCAAGAATTCTCAAATATAAGAAAATAACATTCAACATTCCAGAAATAACATTCAATCATTCTTTTAATTTCTCTGCACCTGGAGATCTGGAGAAATGTAAAGTAGTTATCTATGATTATCTATCTACCTATTTTGATAGGTCCATCTTTGAATCATTTCCACCTTTCTCAACTACTCATATATACACTTGCTTTTAGAATATTCACAAAATGGATTACATATGGAAGGAACATAGACAAAAATGTAGACAGTTGGATTTTTTTTTACTAGACTACGAGAAATGCCAAAACATCAGCCATTATGTGACATTTTATTATAACCACGTGAAATTAGAAAGCACTGAGCTAATTTGGGGTATCACAAATATCCTGAATGTATTAGTCCACTGTAGTTGCCTCCTAGTTGGTGGGCTACATGCAACAGCATGTTGTCTTACAAAGTAATCTATAGATTAGAGATCCTTGCTTGGATAGAATAGTGTGAGTATGTTTGAGGCAAAACTGGTCTGGAGTTGCATTTTATACAATTATATGAATTGTATAAATAATAATAATAATAATAATAATAATAATAATAATAATAATAATAATAAAAATTATTATTTATTAACTTAATATGCTTCCTGACTCCCAGCGACTCTGGGCAGCTTACAATTGTTAAAATATTTAAAACAAACAACAGAGAAAAACAAAAACAGAACCAGGACAAGCCAGAAGAACAATGATGGCAAAGAAAGTAAACTCAGAGGGGAAACAGAAAGGAAGAAAGGGATATCAATCATATAACATTATAATTGTATAATAATAATTCAAAACATATACAATAAAACCAAATAAAGGGCCAGATGAAAACATCATACAAACTAGGCACCAGCCAGGCAGTCATTCAAAACTAAAACAATACAAATTAAAATACAATTAAAGGCCAACTAAAAAGTCTGAGAGTTACCTGTCAAAGTCCTGTGAATTGCAATTATGTAAAAAACAGAGATGACCTTTGTGAATGAATTGGTGGGAATTTGACAAGAGTATATAGAAAAAGTGATAGGGCCATTGTGAGACCCAAAAGTAAATATATGGTAAAACATCTGCTTAGAAAAATATCTGTTTCTAATACATGATTTAAGCATAAGTCAATTCATCAGTACAGATGGAAAAAGAATAAATGTAAAAGCTTTATTGATTTGATTGTATATCATAAAAATTGTGAGAATTAGTACGGGATACACAGGTGTAAGAGGGTAAGTAAAAATCTAGATGACAACTATATGACTGCAAAGAGATTTTTTAAAAAAGGTCTAACTCACTGGTCCCATCTAGTAGCCATCTGGATTTTTACAGCCCCAGTATATAGCCTTACTTACAGTATATGTTACTGATTTAAATTAGATCAACAATTAATTCTCTGAATTATGTATTCAAAAATAAAACTCATTAAGTTCAATGGAACTTAAATTCAAGTATCCCTGATTAGATTTGCAGCTAGTTAGGAGAATATTTTTGGTTAGAAGGCCTCAAAAACGCATATACAGGTTTTCTTAAATAAAAGTTATTTCTTCATTGGAATCCACAGATAATTCAGGTGTGTCATGACTCAATGTGCTCATGAAGGTAATGATGGAAGGTAATACGTGTCCTCTAAATGCAAACACATGAAGGACATGTTTTCAAATAATTGAATTTATCCTAAGAGAAACAGAAATTGAAAACCTTTCTCATCATAAGTTCCCTGATGCTATATGAAAGGGCTTTTCAGTTTGTTCCATAAAATTGTCAGTAAACATTTGAGCCCCCTATAAAAGCAGATTCAAAGTGAGCTGGATAAAATTCAATTTTGAAGAAGAATTAAACACAGCCAAACATCAGCTGCAAGAATCTCAGTAACAGGAGTAAACATGAAAGAGAGCAGTTCATAAAGATGCCTGAACCTGTTATTAAAATGTCCCCACATGAAATGGAAATGATGAAAATTCTTTTTCCCCCAACACCAAAAAGACTCTTTTAAATATATTTCTCTAGACAGGTGCTGTTGCAACAGCTTGCTTTCCATTTCCTTCTGATCTTACTCCCAGCCTGAAGCATGTTACAGGCAATTCTTATTGAGACAGAAATGGCTTTACAATGCATGCATAAATGAATTTTAACTATATATAAACATAAACATACACACATCACAAGCTGGAACGCTTGGGAACTGCCTACTGAATTTAAGGGAAAGAAATGACTAAGGATAGATCAGAATTTGTTCATGACTGTATAGCATTATATATTATTTTATAATGGGAATTTTGGGGAAGAAATGGTGGGCTGAAGACGAAGTTAGCATACTTGCTTTAAAAAAAAAAACTTTATTACATTTTTAAACAAGAAAGATAAAAAAATAACAAGAACTAATATTTAAGATAAAAGAGAGAACATTTACTTTTTGTCCAGTATCTAATCTCTCCTTTTTGGGGAATGTGATAGAGAAGGTGGTTGCACAGCAGCTTCAGAAGACCTTGGATGAAGTGGATTATCCGGATCCTTTTCAGTCGCGAGTCAGACCTGGGTATGGTACAGAAACAACACTGGTCATGCTTTTGGATGACGTCTGGCTTGGGTGGGATGGGGGTTGTGCATCTATCCTTGCCTTTCTTGACCTCTCAGTGGCCTTTGGTAACATTGACTATGATATCCTTCTGGACCAACTCAAAGGATGGGGGTGGATAGCATGGTGTTGTGCTGGTTTACCTCCTTGCTATGGGGTTGGTTCCAGTTGGTGGTGATTGGGAAGGAGATCCTGCCCTTGGCCCCTACTATGTAGGGTGCCGCAGGGTTTGGTGCTCTCTTCTCTCCTATTTAACATCTACATGAGACTGGTGGGTGAGTTCATCCATCACCGTGGGGTGAGGTATCATCAGTATGCTGATGATACCCAATTGTACATCTCTGCCCCTGGTGAATTAAGCGATGCTGTGGATGTCCTATCCAAGTGTCTGGAGGCTGTGAGTGTCTGGATGAGGAACAAGAACTGAACCCTAGCAAGACTGAGTTTAGGCCCCTCTGCTTCTAGGCCTTTACCTTCTTTGGTACTGAATGGGGTTGCACTGCCCCAGACAGACCCTGTGCACAGTCTAGGGGTCCTCAATGAGCAGGTGGCAGTCATGGCTAGGAGGGTCTTTGCACAACTTCATATTGTATGCCAGTTGCACCTGTTCCTAAATCAGGGACCTTCTCACGGTCATTCATGCCCTGGTCACCTCCCATTTAGACTACTGCAATGCACTCCACAGGGGGCTGCCATTGAAGAGTATCCAGGAACTTCAGCTGGTACAAAATGCAGTGGCATGAGCAATTATGTGTACTTCTGGTAAAACATACATTATACTGCTTTGTGAGCTGCATTGGTTACCAGTTTGTTTCTGGGTCCAATTCAAGGTGCTGGTGTTGAGCTTTAAAGCCCTGCATGGCATGGGTCTGGGTTACTTGAGGGACCACCTCTCCCCAATTTCATCTGCCCATCCTACCAGATCTGGCAGAGAAGGCATATTATGGGTTCCAACACCTAGGCAGCTACATTTGGTGGGCTCTAGGTGGTAGGCCTTTTCTGCTTTGTTGCCCGCACTGTGGAATCTTTTTCCCTCCAAGGTGAGGTTGCCCTTGTCACTGTTGGGTTTTCAAAGGTCCCTCAAGACTTGGTTGTGCCAGCAGGCTTTGGGATCCCAGGGGACAGGTGATCTAGTGAGGTGCCTCTGTTATTTTCAACATCTCTTTGACTATTATTTTTTGTTTTAGTTTGTTTTTTTAATATTTTTTACACTTTAATATATTTATTTATTGTTTTTTAACCTTGTCATACGCTGCCCAGAGTTGCTTGGAAAAAGTGTGATGGGAAGCTAATAAATTGTATAAATAAATAAACAAACAAAAAAGCAAGCAAGCAACCCAAAAGTGCAGAAATATAAAGAAATGACTTCCAGTTTTCTTTTATAACACGTATAGGTATAAATGTAAATTGAATTCTTACTCTAGGGTTACAACATAACTTTCATTTTTTCTACCTTCTAATATTTTTTCTAATCATCTAACCCATATACCATAATTTCATTTTTTTTTCTGTTTCACCCAAAAGTCCAAAAGGGGTTTCCAATCAGCACTGAACTTAATCAGTGTCTTTTTTCTTACCAGAGCTGTCAATGTAGCCATCTTAGTAAACTCCATAATTTTCATGATCCACTCTTCCATTGTGGGCAATGTCAAATCTTTCCACCATTGTGCATATAAAAGTCTTGCTGCTGTTATATATAACAACAAAGTTCCATGAGTTTTTTCCAACTCTTTGTCAATCAGTCCCACAAGAAACATCTCTGGTTTAAGTTCTATATTAATCTTTAAAATTTTCTGAATTACTGTATTTGGAGCCAAATATTTTTAGTTTTTTTACATGTCCACCAAGCATGATAAAAAAGTCCCCTCTTGTTGTTCACATTCCAACATAGATTTGAAGTATCTTTATACATTTTAGACAATTTTTCCAGTGACAAATACTAGTGATGCATCATTTTATAAAAATTCTCTTTAAGATTATAACATAATGTAAATTTCAGTCCTTTCATCCACATGTTCTCCCATTGTTCCATTTGTATGTTATAACCAAAATATTTAGCCCATTTTATCATACATTCTTTCACTTCTTCTGTTTGAAATCTCAGTAAAGTTTTATACATTTTAGCAATAACATGTTCATTGTCTGTACATAATTCTGTTTCAAATTCAGTCTTAACAATATTCAAAACTAAAAGTTCTTTTATCTACTTTAAATCTTTCTAATAATTGTACATAGGAAAACCATTGACATGTGTATCCTTCTAATGTCATATCATCTCTTGATTTCATTTCAGTTCTCCCTGAGAAAATTCTAATATATCTTATGTTTAGTTATCATTTTTCTTCTATAATATGCTTCCTGTGGTGAAAGCCACAAAGATATTTTTGGACACAATCTGGATGAGTATTTCCTTTTCTAATCACTTTTGCAAATTGCTTGTTAACTGTTTTTCAGATATTAGAAATCTTTGGGTCGACATGTTTGACAGCTCCAAGTTAGTTTCCTTCAAGAGAAATTTAACTAAAAGTTTAAGAACTTTTTTTTTTTTTTTGAATAACCAGCAAAAGGGTGATTAAACCTTTGATTTTAGAGAGTTACAAATGGACTAAGGGCCCAGATAAATTTTAGAAAAGTTTTTGGAATTAATTGTAAAGAATCCTTCCTATGGGACAATGCTTTTTTTGACTTTTTTTTTAAAACATAATAAGATAAGACTTTAAAGATTTGACATTAGAGGAACTAGAAGGAGCTAAAGATTACAATCTTTACAATGAAAGGAGAACACTCAAACTCAACCTACAATTACAGAAGAAAGCAAAATATTTTAATATTGGACATACTGAAGGATATTTTTGAATAATGGACCCAGAAATTAATTTTAACAGTGTCTGCCTCCATAGATACACTGTGTCTAAAAGATGTTATGGAAGAGGAACACGTTCAACCTGACAAGAGTGAGACTGAGTTGCAAGTGGATTTAAAAAATGACAGGCTACAAGAATAACATGGGAAAAGATGTTACACTTGGACATACAAAAGAAACCAGCTGATGTCTTAATAATTAAAAGGGATATACAAACAACAAATCAAGAGAATTTTCCTATATTGGGTTTACAAAAGAGACTTGTTAATGTTTTGAAGAATTTTGTGAGAAGGGACAAAGAAAAAATGAAAAGAAATCTACGACATTATCCAAAGGAACTAAAGATCAAGACTAAAAGAAAATAATATAAAGTTGGTTTTTTTCATCAAGATTAAAATAGATACACTGTTATCTCTGGTAGCCCTTAATGGACTTTTGCTGACATCAGGACTGAAATGATGAGGCTTTATGGATTTGTTTATAGATAAGAGAAGGGATATGGGAAGAAGAGATCATTTATTGCACTTTAAGAGAAGGTGATAAGTTACTAAAATTGTTATTGTGATGAAGGGGGAAGTTACTTCTTTATATATTTCTTTTCTTTTTCTTTACTATATTCTTATTTTTTTTTCTTTTTCTCTTTCTTTTGTTGCAGCTACTTTTTTCTTTTTATTCTTTTCTTTTTCTTTTTAGTTTGTATTAGTTTTTACTGTTGTAAGTATTATCTTTAATAAAACTGCTATACAATATATTATTTTATAATATATGATGCTATACACAAAATAGATGATTAGAATAATGACCTTGAACAAAAAAAATATACACAAAGATACAAAGAGCTGGATAAAAAATAGATAGAGGCCTTGGGAGATGCAATAGCTGCCTTCAAATATCTGGAGGGCTGTAGATGATGGAGAACAATTGTTCAGAGAAGATCCAGAAAGACTGGACAAGAAGCAATGGGTTTAAATTAGAAGGAAGTAGATTTCAGGTGGATATCAGAAAAAAAAAATCTTAATGTAAGAGCCGTTTAACAGTGGAAAAGTGGAAGTGGTTGACTTTCCCTCACAGGCTGGATCTTTTGGGATGTTATAGTAGTGAATTCTTGCATAGGACAGGAGTTTGGGTTTGATGAACTTCAGAATCAACTCTTAAATTCTATGATTCTAATAATCAAATCCATGGATATGAACTTCTTGTGGAGGAGGGAAGAAGGATCACTTCAAGTTCTGGGCAGAACAACCTGAGCTGGAAATTCGCTTTCAGAAAATAGAATAGAAATGTGCATCCCCCAAGATTGTTGACCACAGCATCACATACCTCCAGGCAATAAAAATAGCAGAATTTGCTTCTTCCCAGTTTGCTGTTCCTCTAGGTCTGTTTATTTGTGTATAGATCTTGGGGACCCTAAAAAGTTGACTATAATTAATAATATAATATAATATAATATAATATAATATAATATAATATAATATAATATAATATTAGAACTGTAACACTGGAGCTGGTGTAGAGAGAGCTGAATTTTTTCCAGCTCCAGTAGAATTTTTCTTGTTAAGTCTGCTGCACTCTTCTATCAAGAGAAGGCCAAGAAGTGACTTCCCTGTTTCCCTTCCCAATAACAAAAAGAATATTCTATCCCTAATTGTGAAGTTTGTACAGCTTTTACTTAAATCTTTAGGAAACAACAGATAGGCACATGAACTGTATGCATATGGGTAAAAGCCATTGAATGAGCAGTCCGATAATCAAATAACCCTCCTTCTCCACCCTTCCAAAATGTTCTCACTCTATTTTTTTTTCATTCTAGCATTTTTCCCGAATGTGTGTGGTCCACTTTTTTTTTTTCCTTCAGATCAACCAAATGTTAATCTGTTGATTGTGACAGAAATTGACCAATGGCTTGTTGCCCGAGCCTGATGTCAGGGGTTGAGAGTGAATGACTGGCTTTCATGCCTAAGGCAGGACTAGAACTCCCAGTCTCTTGGCTTATAGCCTGAAGCCTTAACCACTAGACCAAACTGGGTCTATTCTCACTCTAATTGTGTCTGCCAAAATCTCCTATAGATGGTTGCATTTTTTTTTTTCCATGGGTCAGTTTTTCAATCTGCTTTTCTCCTCTTGTTGTCATCTATCATCTTTCTCATCTTTGGTGAGATCTCCAAACTGCTTCTCAGTTTCATAGGTGAACTTCCAGCTCTTCAGACTACACTGACTCAGCTGCTTTGGTACTCCTTGCACAAAGCTTCATGCCTTTCCTCCTTTACCTCTTACTCATGTCTATCTTTTGAATGGTAGTATATACACTTAACCTTCCTTTTCTTATGCTCCCAGAGAACTACATATATTATGTCATGTCCCTATTTATGAGGTTTTACATGACTTCCACTTTCCGCTCCTTAGAAGAGGGGATTTCTCTATGTTTATATTATTTTTATACTGTGCATATCCTGTGTAATGTTTTGATTTATACTGACTGCCAGAAGCCAGAACATAACTGGTTTTGTTCTAGTTAGAACTTGTCAATTGTGTAGCCAAAGAGCTTATCTATGGTATTCAAACTGTCTATCAGGAATTAAACTCACTTTAGATCACTATCCTACACATGCGTTGCTCGTGTGTAGTTTTTTTTTGCCAGTAGAGGAGGAATTCACTGCTAATTTCAAATCCTTTTCGTTTTGTCTTTGTTTCTCATCTTGCCTCCCCCTCCCTTTATTTGTTTATTTGTTTTGTTTTGCGATATCCAAACTGTTGTCTTATATGTGTTTTTGAGCTTTCTTCCACTTCCCCTCCCAAACTATGTTCTTTTTTTCCACTCTATCCACTCTCCCATTGCCTGACCTTTAGGGCTGGAGCTAGTTCAATTATACTGTAAACCAGCATTATTATGTATCTCAGTAAGATGTTCCTATCTCTTCCCACATTCTGTACCTCTGTTTACCTACTTATCCTTCTTAGAAATTTCTTCTACAATAAAGCTTTTTAGTTTACAACTTCAACCTCTCCCAACTTCCCCACAGGGTTGCAGATGCATTGGATGAAGTGCACTGCACAAAAGCTTTGCATGCCACAAGATGTTTGTTTAGCTTTACGATAAATACTGTTATATCAACATAACTACGAATCTGAAAGGATGAGCTCCCTGTACTGCCATTTGACCTTGACTATCTGGGCTTATAGCATTGGTTCTTAGGAAATTATTTGATTTTCCACAGTGCCATGCAGTGACTAACACTCTGGAGCACTGAAAGAAAATAAAATATGTAAACAAAAGAATGTGTTGGAAGTCCATAGAAGCCCTTGTTTTCTGGGGTATTACCATCCATGTGTCTTTACACTGAAAATTTCTACTAATGCAAAATACACTTTAGAGTGATCTCTCAGGATTAGTTTTTCTATGAAGTTAAAGACTGCCAATTAAATCTTAGTAAAGTTTTGATTTACTAAAGTTTAGGCAAGGCAGGGCAGGGCAAGGCAAGGCAAGGCATCTTTAGCCTCTTATTATAGTTCTTCTGTGCTTTGAATTTAATTGAAAAATCTTTGAGTGCATTAGAATGGATATTGTACATTACATGATTAGTCTGGCTTCTTAATGCATTTTCATACAGCATTGCTGAAATATATGAATCATGTAACATGCAAAACTTCCCTGGTCCTAATTTTCATTTCCATTCTTAATGGAGCTTGCATTTTTTTCCTAAGAATATTTCAAGCAATGTATTTGTCTATACAGAGTGGAGGTTGTCTATCAGATAGCAGACAGACACCAGATAATAACAGTTTTTTGTTTGTTTTAAAATAAATAACTTTGAGAAGCAGATTAAAACTGGTAATTGCCAAGACTTCAGTAAGTGAAATAATCCCACTAAAAATAAATAGCACGGAAGTGATGGGAAGAGATGATCGGATTATTTGAACATTCTCATGAAGCAAATTGTATTTAAATGCAAATATGAATCTCTCTGTGTAGGCATATTTGCAAGTGTGTGTGATCTAATTAGAAAAAGAAAAAGAAAAATACTAATGGACTTAATTATTTAGAATTTTACATTTTTTTCTTTAAATACATTAGACCTTGTTCAAAGTATAATAGTTTAGTGATTAATGTTGTTTCACTTTAATTATGGTGATGAGACCTGAGTGGTGTTCAAATGGTCTTCTGTAAGAGAAATTGTAAACAACATTCAGTGGCACAAAAATCTTAACAGAACTGTTCTAAATAGTACTTTGGTAAGTTATTACCAAAATAATATGTTTTAGACATAATTAGTTTCCATTAATCAGGCTACATACCTGGCAATGACACAGATCAGATGTGCAAATGTGGCAGAACTATGACAAATTCAAAACATTTAATTACATCTAGATAAACCTTATTATGACAGCAAACACAGAAAGGCATTATAGGAGTGGGAAGGGGGAGCAAAATGCATCTATCAGCCCTTATGAATGAGGTTAATATATTTTTTGTAAGATTATTTTTTCTCTCTTAAAAAAAGGCAAATACCAGATATGAAATATTTGTAGCTAATATATTTATGTTTATGCTCAGGGTTTTGGTCCTGGTCCTGGTCCTATGTTTTGTTTTTGTTTTATTTTGTACATTAAGTTTGAGCTATCTATTGTACCAGATGAACAATAAGCAATGAAGTATATTTTGCACTCTCTGATTTCTGATTCAGCTTATTGAAAATACAAAACAGATTTGTACATCACAGTATACAGGTGATCTTCATTTAATGACCACTTGTTCAGTGACCATTTGAACTTAGACAGTGCTGAATGAGTGGTAGTTACAATCAGTCCTTGTACATTGAAGTGTGAGATCTGTGATGTTCAAATCCCAATGAAGAAAAATCTCTTGAAACCTGAGTCAGGTTCAAAAAGAAATTCATTTATTGAGAGATACATGCATCTTCAAATCATTACTGAAACTAAAAAGCCTGTGCATTCCCAAACTACTTTTACTCTCACTTAACCCCCCTTCTCCTCAGCCAGTTCTTGGTTCTCATGTTGGTACGACCTTGGACATTCCTGGCCCTAGATAACAGTCCATCTGTGTTAATGGTTTCACCTTCTTTGTTCCCCCCTCCCCCCTAGTGTAAAAAAGGCAGAAATGAAGCAAGGAACTAATGAGGTGACAGATTGATTGCTGCAGGTTCTGACATGCCGCCCCTCCAAAAAAATAAACTTCAAAGCTGGTTCTTGAAGACCTGCAATGAAACAGACAAAGAAAATAGAACGGGAACATATACATGCATATCACAGTATTATGCCTATAATTGCATTTGAGGATTCACAAACATGTATCACTATGGTGACAACAGAAAGGGTTCATACTAGATGTAAGCATGTTGACATTCAATATTGTAATGTGCGACAAGCAGTACAAAAAAGATTAACAACCTTAGTATACTGTATGTCAGAATATAACATTGCTGACATCATGACCAAACCATTGAGTAAACAAAAACATTGAGAAATGATAGAGCAAATTGGCATGATGGGGATACATATTCACACAGAAAAATTGGAAGGTTGTCAGGGTGTTACCTTGGAGGAGAAATTTATCAGTGTAAATATGGCAATAACAGAGCATAGCTAAGCTGTGTATGCAATCAATTCAACTCAGAGCTCACACCCGAAGGGTATTGCTACATGACACAACACAAATCACAGTATGAAGTTAGGTGCCCCATGGGTTATGGTGTGGCTGATGGTTGGGGTTGTGACTGGTGGTTGGAAGGTTGGTGTATTGTAAGTTCTGTATAGATTGTACAGTAAAAGTCTGTGTACAGTTTTCTACAGACTGTGGACTAGTTATTTTGCAATGCTCACAGAGCACCACAACTTGGTGTCTATGCTGATCCCTGACAGGTTATGGGCCCAGTGACTGGTGTTACTCAGTGAATACTTGCTGTGACTGTTTGCTGGTGGAGGCAACCATCGTAAGTGCAAGCAAGAGACATGGAAGCTGAGTCTGTGTGTGCCGTGAGTGGTGGACTTCCTCTTACCCATCTTAATGAACAAAACTATATGTCATGGTTCTTCAAAATGGAGATGTAACTTTGAAGGGAGAATCTCTGGAAAGCTGTGAGTAACCCACTAGCACAACCTGATAACAGACAGTTAAGGTCAGAAGAAAAAGCCTGGGCATGCATTATCTTGGGTTTGGAAGACAGCCAGCTATTGCATGTGCATGGTCTCCAAACTGCAGCCGAATGTTGGACTGTATTAAGGCAGCTGAATGTACGTGAAACAGCCAGCAGCAAGATAGCTTTAACACATCATTTATACAGGAAAAGGCTGCAGGAGGGGGAAAGCTTATCAGACCATTTACATATGATCCAAAGTTTGTTTGCTGAACTGCAGGAGCGAGGCATTCTGTTTTCTGAGGCAAACAAAGTTTACATAATTTTGAGCTCATTAAATGACTCTTGGTCAGTGTTAATCACAGGCCTGGAATCAATGCCTGAACAAGAACTTACTTTATTCTACCTGGTTGGGCATTTACTTGAGGAAAGAAAACGCACAGAAAATGCACAGGAGAGCAACTTTAACAAACCAGGCGTGAAAGAGTTAAAGATGTCAGCAGAGAATGTGTTTGCAGTGAGGAAATGTTTTCGGTGCAGTTCGACGTCTCATCTTCGTAAAGCCTGCAAAGCACAGCTGAAAACAAAGTTTATGAAAGAAAAGACTCCCACGCATAGAGATATGCAGAGTAAAGTCTTTGTAGCCAGCTCAGCAGCTGGACCCAAACACAAGACTTGGTTGCTTGATAGCGGAATGGGACAACATCTATCAAATAGCAAAGAAAGTTTTATTTCTTTTCAGCCAGCAACCCAACAATATGTTAGTCTAGCAGATGGTAAGAAGGCATCAGTGTATGGACATGGTCAAGTCTATGCATCTTGTTTAAATAGAACACTTGAAGATGTGTTATATGTACCTGTTTTGAAGTACAACTTACTGAGTGTGTCCTGCTTAACTTAAGAAGTTTACTCCATTATATTTAAAGGTACAGAATGCACAGTAGAAATGGATGGCGAGATATGTGCACGGGGTGTGTTAAAGAATAAAATGTATGTGATGTTACCATATGCTGATAGCCAGATAGCTACGAAAACTGTGTTTAGTAATAAGCCAGTACACAATGAATGCATTCATCTCTTACATAGAAGACTTGGGCACGCTAATTATAGAGTCATTGCAGAAATGCCTGAGATTAGTGGAGGTGTAAAGTTAAAACAATGCCACACATTTTTAGATTGCAGTATTTGTAAAATGGCTAAATCTAAAAGGTTCCCCATTCAGAAGCAAAGCATAAGGAAAACAACCAAATGTTTTGAGCGATATGAGTTGGTAATTGTGGATGATTACACATGATATGGGTATTGTTATTTGCTCAAAGCAAAGAGTGAAACTTTTCAAACAATTAGAAACTGGGTAGCTTATATAGGAAGGAGGTTTGAGTGTAAAGTACAGCAGTTATAGTCAGATAGAGGGGTGAGTTTAGTGCAGGTAATCTCCAAGCCTGGTTGAAGAGACAGGGGATAAAGCATAGGATGACTAACCCATATGCGCCACACGAAAATGGAATAGCAGAGAGAAGAAATGGGGTGCTACAAACCATGAAAGACTCCCTAATGCAAGATTCAAGTTTGCCTAGGCATTTCTGGGGTGAGGCACTAATGACCGCCAACTATTTCGGAAATAGGATATGGAGTTCTGTAATCAATGACACTCCATATCACATATTGTATGGTAAGAAACCAGTATTAGCACATTTGAGACTGTTTGGTTGTGAGGCATGGGTAAATATCCCAAAGGCTCAACGAAGGAAGGGACAACCCAAAGCCATGAAACTAAAGTTCATAGGTTATCAACCAGGGTCAAAAGCATACAGGTTTATAGATAGCCATGGTAGGGTCCTTATATCTAGATCTGCAGAGTTTGCAGAGCAAGGGAATTGGCAACATCTCTATGCTAATTCTGAAGTGCTACTACCACCAACCACAGAAATAGAAAGTTCAGAAATAAAACAGAAGAGACTGTAGAAAGCCCAGAAACCTCTAGCAGGGAAACTAGTAGTATATTTCCAAAGGTTGAGGCAGAGGAGGGGCAAATAACAGAAGCATTTATCCCAAGACATTCAGAAAGAACGACTAAAAATATACCACCAGAATGATTCACAGTAGGGGATCTTAGAATCAATCTAGTGTATAACGAACCACAATCATTTAATGAAGTGTTACAATTACCTACAGATGAAAAAGAAAAATGGTTCAAAGCCATGGATGTGGAAATGGCTGCTATGCATCAACATCAGGTATTTACATCTATAGATTTGCCTGATGGTCATAAAATTATAGGCTGTAGGTGGGTCTACAAGCATAAGGTATTGGTGTCTGGAGAATTAAAATACAAGGCAAGGCTTATAGCGCAAGGTATTGTCGAAGGCTTTCATGGCCAGAATACGATGGCTGATGTGGGTCTTCCGGGCTGTGTGACAGTGTTCTGGAAGTTTTGGTTCCTAATGTTTTGCCAGCCTCTGTGACCAGCATCTTCAGAGGGCAGGAGCACAGACAGAAGCGGTTCTCTCTGTGCCCAGGATGGTGTGACCCTTTTGTGGGTATTTATAGAGATCAGCGAGGGTGCCTGTGGAAGAGGGGGTTTGTGGGTTAATGAGTGGCTGCTTGTTTTGGTGATTAGCATATGTATGTATCTTTCTGGGGGTTAGGCAGGGTTTTTTGTGTTGAGTTGTTAACGAATGGCTGCTGAGGGTGATCAGCATGTTCATTGTGTGAATTGTTCATGCATCCTGGTGGTTGAGCTCAGTTCGTTGACCTTTTGCAGGCTGTATTTTTCAGGATTGGGAGCCAGGTTTTGTTGATTTATAGTCTTTCTTCTTTTTTATTGAAACTGTGCCACTTTGACATGGTCTCCCTGCTCATCAAGGTACCAGTAAGGGACACCCTGGCACTCATCAAACAGATCTTCCCAGAAGACATCTTGGCTTTATTTCAGCACTGCCTAACAACCAGTTACTTCCAATGGGATAAGGAGTTCTACGAACAGATGGATGGTATCGCCATGGGAAGCCCCCTGAGCTCGGTCATAGCAAACTTTTACATGAAACATTTTGAAAAACGGGCTTTGGAAATGGTACCCGTTACCCCAACAGTCTGGTTCCGGTTTGTGGATGACACCTTTGCAATTTGGAGTCAGGATGAAGAAGAACTAGCGAAGTTTCTGAACCACCTAAACAGCATCCACCCCAATATACAATTCATCATGGAAAAAGAAATTGATGGCAAACTTCTGTTTCTAGACATGTTGGTCATATGCAAACCAGACCTCAAATTAGGACACAACATTTACAGAAAACCTACCCACACAGACCAGTACCTACACAAAAACTCCAACCTTCACCCACATCAGAAAAGAGGCATTATCAAAACCCTGATGGATTGTGCCAATCGGATGTGCAAAACCCAATTTCTAAACACTGAACTTAACCATATTAATTGGGTCCTACAAGCGAATGGCTACTCCAAGAATGAAATAAAAAGAGCCATCAAACCAAGAAAACAACATGTGACTGAAGAAAAAAAACAGCCCCCCATCAACAAAGTATTTCTGCCCTACATCAAAGGGGTCATGGACCACATGGGAAAACTGATGGAAAAACACAACTTCCAAACAATCTTCAGACCAACCAGAAAAATACAACAAATGATAAAATCAGCAAAAGACAAAAGGGACCCCCTCACCACCACAGGAATATACCGCATACCATGCAGCTGCAGACAAATATCCATTGGAACCACAAAACGCAGCATCCATGCCAGGATAAAAGAACATGAAAGACATAGCAGACTACAGCAACAAGAAAAACCTGCACTGAGCTCCGGGGCATCACTGGAAATTCTTGGGGGACCACGAGCAGCTGCCTCACTTCTTGACTCATGTCTGCAACTTCATGAAGCGGAGTGGTCACCTGTTTGCAGGGGACAAGGAGAAGGTCGCCTACGTGGTGTAGCTACTAGAGGGCCGAGCGGCCAGTTGGGTGGTCCGATTATACAATGCCGACGTGGTGGAGCTGACGAGGCTCCCGGAGTTCATGCAGGCGCTCCGGGACCGGTTTGAAGATACCTTAAGCGCCAGGCAGGCCAGGGATGACATCCTGCAATTGAGGCAGTAGGAAAAGTTGGTGGCCGAGTACACACTGGAATTCCAGCGGCTGGCGGAGAAGCTTATGGATTGGCCGGAGTCCCTGAGAGTAACATATTTTAAGAGGGGACTCAACCTGGAAATCGTTGAACGGGCACTGGGTCGGGATTACCCAACCACCGTGAAGGTCTGGATCTGGCTAGCCAGGATGGCGGAGTTAGCGTGGTGGCAGATCCAGCAGAGCTCAAGGAAACGGGAGCCGACAAGAGATGGGCCACGGGAGAAAGCTGCAGAGGAGGGACAGAGCAGCCGGCAGCAGCCCACAGGGGGGTGAGAGGCGGCAAGAAATCCAACCCTCTGTTTCCGGTGTGGGGGGTGAGGCCACTGGGCGGTGCAGTGCCCAACGGAGCGAGATGGGGCCCCACCTCACTCAGAGGCCAAGCCGGAGCAGACAACTGTGAAGCGAGTGGGCGATCGGCCATGGAAGGGCATCGTGGCAGGGGCAGCTAAGCGTGGCAGGGCTGGATGGTCGACTCCAGAGACGATGTCCTCCGGGGAAGAGTCGGAACCAGCGGAAAACGAGGCGCGCTCGCACTGAATGGCGTCCCAGTGTGAGCAGAGGAGCCGAGACACGTGGATCTGATAGCGGACGAGAACTACCCTCCCATGCAAGTGAGGGTACACATCCCTGGGGTAAGATCTGGGGCTGAAGCGCAACTGCAGGCGCTGCTGGACTCTGGGTAAACGCATTGCCTGATGCACCCAGCCCTAGTCTCAGGACTCGGACTACAAATGCGGCGCCTCAGAGAGCCCATTGCCTTCAGCCAATTGGACGGCTCACTCGGGGGGGGGGGAGGCCGGTTCAGTACTATACTGAGCTGGTCCAAATGACAATCGGGGATCACCAAGAAGAGCTGAGGTTTGTGGTGGTCCCGATCGCTGACGACGCGGTGGTGCTTGGCCTGGTGTGGCTGCGACGGTGGAACCCGTGCATCAACTGGGCGTCGGAAGCACGGAAGCACTGAGGTTCGGTGATAGAGAGCCGGGGAAGCGTGAGTGCAGAGGACACCGGCAGCCGGCGACGAGAGGAGGCGCAGCCGCAACAGGGCAGACGGAGAGGCCAGAGTACCCAGAGGCGGAGGAGGAGCAGACCAGGATGGGGCCCCAGGCAGCGGTAGCGGTGGGTCCGGAACCCAGAGGGGCAGCGGCAGTGCCAAGGAGTGGGCCAGCGACGATTGCCAGCGGGGCCACAGCGGCATGCAAGCCAGGGCCAGGGAGAGCCGCGGAGGCTGGGAGCATCCCACGGCAGTACCGGGACCTGGCAACAGCGTTCAGGGAGGAGGAATCCGATCAACTTCCACCCCACAGGCCCAGTGACTGTGCCATTGAACTTGAACCATGGGTGAAGCTGCCCAAACCGAAAATGTACTCCCTATCGATGAAGGAGATGGGCACCCTTCGGGAGTTCATAGAGAAAAATCTCGTGTGGGGTTTTATCCAACCCGCAAAGTCACCATTAGCGCCCCTGGTACTATTCCGTGAGAAGAAAGATGGCTCGCTCCAGATGTCTGTGGGCTACCGGGGCCTGAATGCAATCAGCACCGAATACAATTACCCCCTCCCCTTGATGAAAGACTTGCTTTCACACCTGTCTAAGGGGAGGGTGTTTACCAAACTGGACTTGCGCGAGGCATATTTCAGGGTCAGGATCCGTGCAGGAGACGAGTGGAAAACAGCATTTAATTCCCCGCTTGGAAGTTTCCAATTTTGCGTGATGCTGTTCAGGTTAAAAGGGGCTCCAGGGGTGTTCAGGCAACTAATAAATGAGGTACTGATTTACCTACTCTGCCGGGGCGTCCTGGTCTACCTGGACGACATACTGATATACATTGAGACCCTGACGGAGCATGTAAAACTGGTGCGCACGGTGCTTCAGAAACTGTTGAAGTCGCAGCTGTATGCAAAACTCTCTAAGTGTGAGTTTCACTGGGAGCAGCTGGACTACCTTGGCTATCGCATATCCAGCCAAGAGATCGAAATGGATCCGGCAAAGGTGAGGGATGTCCTGGGCTGGGAAGCGCCGTGGACCCGGAGGCAGCTCCAAAGCTTCTTAGGGTTTGCAAACTTCTACAGGCAGTTCATTCTGAACTTTGCCCAAGTCGCTCTCCTGCTAACGGACCTACTAAAAACTTACGGCAGCGGAAAGCCCCCTAAACCCAGCATGCCGCTCGCATGGACTGTGGAGTGCCAAGAGGCATTTGGGGACTCGAAACGACAGTTCATGGTGGAGCCGATCCTGCGCCACCCTGACCCGGACCAGCAATTCGTCATCCAAGTGGATGCATCGCACATGGCAACAGGAGCGGTCCTGTTGCAGCCGGTTCGGAGGGGCCCCTCCACCTGTGTGCCTACACCTCCCACAAATTCACTGAGAAGGAGAGAAGTTGGATGGTATGGGAGAAAGAGGCGTTTGCAGTCAAATGGGCCCTAGCCACCTAGAGGCATTTGCTGGAGGGATCAGCCCAGCCATTCAAGGTGTGGACGGACCACAAGAACCTCGAAGCCCTAAAAACCCCGCGGAGGCTATCTCCAAATCAGGTGTGCTGGTCCCAGTACTTCGGAAGGTTTGACTTTGCCCTCAAGCATATTCCCGGGAAGAGGAACTTCCTGGCAGATGGGCTATCCCAGCTGCCCCAGCACGCCAGCCTGTGAGAGATCATGGATTTCATCATCCCCGCCGGCAGGCTGGCTGCGAAAGCGGTTACCCGGAGTCAAACCAAGAAAGAGGTAAGGGATGCAGAGCCTGAGCTAAAGCGGGGTTTTTCAGAAGCGGCAGAGCGGGACACCTGGCTCAAAGAGAACTGGGATGTACTAATGAGCCAGGGGGTCTTATGGTGGTGTGAAGGGAAATTATACATACCCGAAGAATGCTGGCGGGGGGTAATGGAGAGAGCACACGACAGCCGGAGTGCAGGGCACTACGGCTTCGTGAAGATGCTTCACTTGATCCGGTGGCAGTTCTGGTGGCCAACACTCCAGAAGGATGTGGAAGTGTACACGCGGGGCTGCCCAGTTTGTGTGACAGCTAAAGGAAGCAACGGCAAGCCCCAGGGACTACTCCAGCCAGTGGCGAACCCCGATGGCGGTGGCAGGAGATCGCCATGGATTTCATCGTGGAGCTACCGGAGAGCAAGGGCAAGACAGCCATATGGGTTGTAACTGACTTGTTCTCCAAGCATGCACGCTTTGTGGCTTGCCGACAAGTCCCCATGGCGGAGAGGCTGGTGTGGCTATTCATGCAGCACATCTACTGGCTGCATGGCGCACGCCGATGGATCGTCAGCGATCGAGGTGGGAACTTCATCGCACAGTTTTGGTGGGAGTTCCTGAGACGGGTGGGAATGCAGCAAGCCCTCTCCTCCGCGGCGCATCCACAGATGGACGGAACCACAGAATGCCTTAACGGGGGGCTAGAACAATACTTGCAGTGCTATGTGGGGCACCAGCAGGACGACTGGGCAGAGCTACTACCATTCGGGGAAGTAGCCTACAACAACGCTGTCCACAAAAGCACCGGCTTCTCCCCGTTCAAGGTGGCGACCGGGCGAGACTTCGTTCCCATGCCGGAATTGCCCCAACCAGCATCCTGGATAGACCCCTTGAACACTTGGTTCACCCAGATAGACGCCATGAGGCAAGCAGCACATGCGGTGCTACAAGGAGCTAGAGCGGACTATAAAAAGTACGCCGACCGCAAGAGGCTCCCCGAGTGGCAGTGGAAGGCAGGGGACCAAGTGTAGCTATCAACAAAGAACTTAAAAACACACCAAGTGTTGAGGAAGCTCAGCCCGAGGTTTGTGGGGCCATTCCCCATCGTGGAAATAATCAACCCAGTGACTGTCAGATTAACACTCCCCAAAGCCTTCAGGAAGATTCACCTGGTATTTCACTGCAGCTTATTGAAGCCGCACCAACCAGGCAATGGCTGGCACAAGGCAGAGCTGCCCCCGGTGCCAATCATGATAAGCGGGGAGCAGCAATTCGAAGTAAAGCAAATATTGGACACAAGGAGGCATAAAGGACAGATCCAACTGCTGGTGCAGTGGAAGCACTTCCCAAAGTCCCACAGTGAATGGGTAAGCAGAGCCCACATGAAAGCACCAAAGTTAGTGTGGGACTTTTATAACCAGTACCCCGGGAAGCCAAAGTAAGAGGGGAGTCTGTTTTCATGGGGGCGGTATGTCAGGTTCAGCCAGTGCGGCATGGCTAGGGAACCCAGCCAGCCATGCTGAGCCAATTCTACCGCCCGCTCGCAAGCCGGGGAAAAAGAAGAAGTGAGAGCCATGGCTGATTAATGGGCCACCTGTGTCTGCTTAACAAGGAAACCGCAGAGCAGATGTCTTGTATCTGCTCTGATGAGCGACATGCGCCAAGACAAAGAGCAAAGCTGCGAGCTGTGGAAAGATGATCACCACGTGATCAAGAAAACCCTGGCTTTGCGTGCAGCTGAAAGGACCCCGAGGAAACAAGCCCACGCCAGAGGGGCAGGCAATCAGGAGACAATGGGATACTGGCTGAACCTGCCATTTGGACCATTAAGGGGGATTATTGGGGCACCGACAAGCCACAACATGTAACTTGACGACGGGGCGAAACGCGGGAAGGGGAGAGCTATAAATTGTAACACGAAATGGGCCAAGCCAGTCCTGGCTTTGTTTGTAACTGTTGTGTTACGCTTGAGTAAACCTCTTTATAATACACACGTATCACGGAGTTTCTCTTGATGAACAGAGCATTCCTTACACAATTCACACAATGAATATGCTAATCACCCTCAGCAGCCACTCGTTAACAACTCAACACAAAAAACCCTTCCTAACCCCCAGGAAGATACACACATATGCCGATCACCAAAACAAGCAGCCGCTTGCTAACCTACAACCCCCCTCTACCGCAGGCACTCTCACTGATCTCTATAAATACTCACAAAAGGGTCACACCATCCTGGACACAAAGAGAACCACTCCTGTCTCTGCTCCTGTCCTCTGAAGATGCCGGTCAAGAAGGGTGGCGAAACGTTAGGAACCAAACTTCCAGAATATGGCCACATAGCCTGGAAGACCCACATCAGCCTTGTAGTACAAGGTTTTATTCAACAGAGGCCAAGGGATTACGATGAGACATATGCGCCAACTGTAAAAGAAGAGAGCATATGAATAGCTCTAAAAATAGCTGCAATACATGGTACATCATTTTGATGTAACCACAGCTTATCTCAATGCAGAACTGCAGGAGACCATACATATGATAGAGGCTCCTGGTTACGAGAGTCTACCAGGCAAGGTATATAAGCTTAATAGGGCTATATACAGACTTAAACAGTCAGTACGTAAGTGGAATCAATGTTTAGATACTGTTTTATAGAAAATAGGATATAAAAGAAGTATAGCAGATCCATGTGTGTATAGCAAACAATTAGGACAAGAACAACTGATATTAATGTTCGTTGATGATATTTGTTTGATAGCACCATCTAGGGAGCAAGTACAGGAGTTTGCAAGTACATTAGATAATAAATTTCAGTTAAAGAATCTAGGAGAAATAAGCCATTATTTAGGAGTGGAGATTCATAGAACAAAAGATGGTGACATTGTACTTAGACAACAGAAAAAAACAACAAAACTTCTTGAAGAGTATAACATGGTAGATTGTAAGCCTGTACAGACTCCCATGTCAGAAAAATATCAGACCAATGTAGGAGGAGCAGAATTTGACAGGCTAGATATCTACCGGTCTGCTATAGGTAGTTTACTATTCATTGCTCAGTGCAGACCCAGTATTGCACACGCTGTAAGTCTGTTAAGTAGGACAGTTGCAAAACCCACTCAGGAACACTGGCAAGCTCTAAAACATATATTCAGGTATTTAAAAGGTACCATGGATGCAGGAATTAAATTAACTACAAAATGGGCATGGGACAAGGTAGTGTTATGTGGATAGTGACTGGGCTGGGGATATCATTGATCGGAGGTCCACAAGTGGAATAAAAATAAAATATGTGGACTCAATGATACATTGGAAAGTGAAGAAACAAACAACAGTGGCAGTGTCCACAGCGGAAGCTGAGTATGCAGCATTGTCCGATGTATGTAATGATTTGATATGGTATATGCAATTGTTTAAAGACCTTGAGGTACAAATTGTTATGCCTATAATTGTATTTGAGGATTCACAAACATGTATCACTATGGCGACAACAGAAAGAGTTCATACTAGATGTAAGCATGTTGACATCCGATATTGTAATGTGTGACAAGTAGTACAAAAAGGATTAACAACCTTAGTATACTGTATGTCAGAATATAACATTGCTGACATCATGACCAAACCATTGAGTAAACAAAAACATTGGGAAATGATAAAGCAAATTGGCATGATGGGGATACATATTCACACAGAAAAATTGGAGGGGTGTCAGGGTGTTACCCTGGAGGAGAAATGTATCAGTGTAAATATGGCAATAACAGAGCACAGCTAAGCTGTGTATGCAATCATCTCAACTTGCTCAGAGCTCACACCTGAAGGGTGTGGCTACATGACACAACACAAATCATAGTATATAGTCAGGTGCACCATGGACTATGGTGTGGCTGATGGTTGGAGTTGTGCCTGGTAGTTTGGTGTATTGTAAGTTCTGTATAGATTGTACAGTAAAAATCTGTGTACAGTTGTCTACAAACAGACTGTGGACCAATTTTGCAACACTCACAGAGCACCACAACACGGTGTCTACACTGATCCCTGACATATTATTGTTACAATATGACTTTACTTTGGGTTATCAGGATAGTTTTTATAAAATTCTTTAATCAGTTTTGGGGCTTTCATATGTTTCCTAGCTACCCATTCAGAAAAAGACTTCAGAAAATATTTCCATTGGATTAGAAATTGTATTTCACCCTTATATTTCCTAACATCTAGTATTTCCCTTATTTCAGAATGATGCTCACCTTCTATCATTACAAGTTCCGGGACTGGTGGAGCCACGTGCCACCGTGTTGATTCTTTACAAGGCTTTAGCAAGTTACAATGAAACATCAGATTAATTCTCCTTAATGATTTGGGCAGTTTGAGGCAAACAGTCACTGGGTTAATCACTGTTTCAATTTCAAAAGGACCTAGGTATTTAGGTCCTAGTTTCTTTGATGGTTGTAATGATTTCAAATTTTTGGTTGAAGGAAATACTTTGTCGCTGACTTTCCATTTCTTCTCAGGCGCCCTCTTTCGGTCTGCATATTTTTGTAACTTTCTCTTGCTTTTTCCAGTGCCTTTTCTATAATTGGCCACAGGTCTTTCATTTGCTTAACCCATTTGTCTGCCGACAATATGCCAGTCCCCTCACAAGGAAGTTCAGGAATTGGTGCGAAGTCTTGACCCATAGCTATTTTAAAAGGGGTAAACCCAGTGCTATCGTGCAAAGCATTATTGTAAGCTACTTCAGCAAAGGCAACAGGTCAACCCAATTATCTTGTTGATAATTTACAAAATATCTTAGATATTATTCTAAATCAGCATTCCACCGTTCAGATGCCCCGTCTGTCTGGGGATGATAATTCAAACTCAGACCCTGTTTGGCTCCAATGAGTTTCATGAAAGTTCCCCAGAATTTCGAGGTGAACTGAATTCCACAATCGCTGATTATTCGATCGGGGACTCCGTGTAGGTTATATATACAGTGGTACCTCGGGATACGAACTTAATGCGTTCCGTGACTCTGGGCGTATCCTGAGTTGGTCGTAACCCGACGCAAATTTCCCCATAGGGTTCAATGTAAATCCGGTTAATCCGTTCCACCCTCCATATTTGGTCACACCCAGAAGCAAATTTTCCCATAAGGTTCAATGTAATTACCGTTAATCCATTCTGGCATCCGTGGACCATGCGTCAGGGGTGGGAGAACGGCCAGGCGCCACGTGGCGCGGTGGGAAAAAGGCGGGCGCTGCGCAGCACGGTGGGAAAAGGCCGGGTGCGGCGTGGTGCGGCGGGAGAACGGCTGGGTGCAGCACGGCACGGCAGGAGAACAGCCGGGCGCCGCGCAGTGCGGTGGGAGAACAGCTGCGCGGCACAGCGGGAGAATGGCTGGGCGCAGTGTGGCATGGCACAGCGCAGCGGGAGAACGGCTGGGCACTGCACGGCGCAGCGGGAGAACGGCCGGGCGCAGCGCGGCACGGCACGGCGGGAGAAAGGCCGGGTGCGGCGTGGTGTGGCGGGAGAAAGGCCGGGTGCGGTGTGGCATGGCGGGAGAATGGCCGGGCGCTGTGTGGCGCGGCGCAGCGGGAGAACATCCAGGCATGGCATGGCGGGAGAACGGCTGCGGACCACATATCAGTGGCGGAAAAATGACCGCGGACCACGTGTCAGGGCGGAAAAATGACCATAACCTGAGGTGGAGTTCACACATCGAGGTAAATTTTTGCAGCCGGAGCTGGTCGTAACCAGAAAAGTTCGTTAGTAGAGGCGTTCGTATCCCGAGGTACCACTGTATTATCAGGTTCAGCCCAAAGAACTCCATGAGACAGTACAGATCTAGTTCGATAGCTTTTATTAGCTTCCAACCACAAACAGAATTCTGCCAGACTGAATCTAAACTTCCCAAGCCAGCAAGCAAAACCCCATGAATTCCTTAGGGTGGTGCCAGTCTCATCTGCTTAACCTTCCCATGTTCCTGCTGGGGGCTAAGGCAATGCTTATCTCCCCAAGCATGGCCTTCCTCAAAGCATTCCATCACATATATGTTGAATAAATTTTCTTGCTAATTGGGTCACTGACGGCATTGCTGCGCATGTGATGAAATTAGTTTGTTTTGAAAACAGGTCTGTAACTGTCCAGACTATGGTCTGCTTTTTGCTTTCGGGGAGATCTACAATAAAGTCCATAGCAATCTCTCTCCAGGGCTTGGCTGGGTTCACCATGGGTTGTAACAAGCCCACTGGTTTTTCCCCTTGCTTCTTTGCCATAGCACAACTAGGGCAACTGGCTACATATTCAGCCACATTCTGATATACAGTGTCTCACAATTATGTGGTCACCATCTGTGACCTTCTTTGCTGGCTTCCTACAAGCAAAGTCAGTGGGGAAGCTGGCAGGAGATTGCAAATGGCGATCACATGACATCCACACTTAACGATTCACAGTGATTCACTTAATGACAACAACCAGAAGTGCTGGCATTTCCATCTTGACACAAATTTTCTGCTTTTAACCTATTCTGGTCCAAACTAGGTAGGCCTTCTGTGCTAATTTCAGGAAATGCAACCACCACTGTTGTCTGAGTCACCACTGTAGCATTGTCTCTCCTATGATGTCTTTGATTCCTTTGATATCTGCCTTGTTCAGCTTCTGCTACATAAGATCGTGGCTCCTTTCTCTTTTGTAAAACAGAATCCATCGTTGTTATGATAAAAAAAGAAGGTTACAAAAGAGTTAGAGCCAGCATCAATGAAAGAGAGCTCAAGATACCATTATCTGGAAGTGAGAGAGGCACTTCCACATCTTATCAGATACTTGGCATACCAAACTCCTGAGAACAAGAGAACAAAATCCTGGGAATAGACAACAGATCCCAGAAGATAAAACAGATCCCCAAAGAATGAGAATGCTGTCTGGAAAGAAAAATTCAAAGCAACAGCTTGTAAATCAGTGTTATACTAGGCAGTTCTCAGATAAAAATATTGCATTCCAAATCAAGCAAAGGTTTTTAAACTTGCTCAGTAAGGCTGTGGAGCTCAAGGGTATCTTTAAGAGAGAGAGAAGAAAGGGAGGGGGGGGAATTCCTGGAATTCCATGTTCCATATTTTGATATTAAAGACAAGAAAAGAATTCTGCTTTGGGACCTAAATGAGTAATCCATTCAGAATAAGACTTCATACATCCAAATACATCCAAGTTATTGTCCAAACTATAGTTGACTTAAAGTTATGACCATTAATGACAGAGTTGAAAATATCTCTAAAGATATTATTCTATCATATGACAGGTTATTCAGATCAGCAGGTGAGGCCCTCTTGAAGATATCCTCACTGCTAGAGGTTTTCTCTTTTGTAGCTCCCAGGTTGTGGAGTGTGTTCCTCAGCAAAAGGCACTTGATTTGCACTCTTCCAGGAGCTTTGCAGCTTGATAAAAGCACATTATTTTCTGCCCAGCTTTTAACTCAATTTTAGTATGTAACTGTTTATTCTCGTTCATTATAATGTTTGACTATATTTTGATTACATTGTTGATTGAGCTACATCTTGTATTCTTCTTCTTTTTTAGATTTCACCCCCCCCCCGCCTTTCTTATTTTTATAAATAACTCAAGGCAGCGAATATAATACTCCTTCCTCCACCTATTTTCCCTACAACATTCAACAAGAGCCAGTTTGGTCTAGTGGTTAAGGCACCAAGCGAGAAACTAAGAGACTGTGAGTTCTAGTCCTGCCTTAGGCATGAAAGCCAGCTGGGTGACTTTGGGCCAGTCACTCTCTTTCAGCCTAACCCACCTCACAGAATTGATTCCTTTTATTGTTGAAACTGTTCTGATGATAAAATTAATTAAAAGATGTAGTATAAGTCTAATAAATACATACATTCCAATATGAATATACATGTCAAAATCAAAGTGTGGCTGCACTTCATGATTAATAGCTATATTAGTCATCTATTACAACTCTATATGAAGTAAGCAATTAGAAACACATTTCTGTACTACCAGATAAATGTTCTGCATTACTCAGCAGAAAATGAAAATCCAGGATCATACTAGTAAGAGGCTAAATTAAAAGTACTGATTCAAAATCACTGCTGTAGTTTGCCCTGTTGCAGATTGGGAGTGGTGCCAGAGATAAAGGAGAGAGAAGAATGTATAAGCCTGAGGTTCTCAGTGGTTAATTTCTGTCATGATAAATCATAGTTTATCATCAGATTAAAATGCAGCCAGTGTGTCTAACTGAAATTAAGAATAAGGATTGCTATACAAAATCCTGCATGCAAGGATAACCCATTCTTATCTAAGTGAGAAATGATAGCCGTGGTCATTTCCCAATACAAGTGCTCAGCATTTTCTCTAGAATGGGGGTGGTGAACTTGTGCTTCTAGATTAACATGGTTCACATTTTACCCTGTATTTGATAAGAATTCAAGATGCAAAACAAAGTTTAATCAACACTATAAATCCTGTAACTTGGACAAATCTGGAGGAACACAGAGTGTGTTGAACTGAATATGTTGAAGTACTGAATATGTGAACTGTTCAAAACAAATCCTGTCTTTCAGAACACTCCTGGGTACAGAATTTTTTTTTCCATTAAAAAGTATTGTTAGGAAAGAACTATAAATCATTTAAAGGTGAATTCTACCCTGGGACCTATTAAAATCAATTCAAACAAGATAAAAAGCATGTCCTTACACATTTAGGTTTATAGATCCTATAGTAATATAGGTTCAACCTTAGTTTCAGAAGAAGTTAAATTGTTTTGGATTTATGCAAAACTAGCAAAAAGTTTATGAATTATAATTCGTAGCCAAATTTCCTGTTCATAACCAGGAGCTTTAGAAGAAGATGTTGGGGGACTCGAGTGGGTGCGGGGTATGTGAGTGGATGGTGTGGCTGGGGGAGATGAATGTGCTGCTCTCTGCCTGGGTGGGAGACAGGCAGAGGGTAGGAGTGAGTGGGGCCCTTCTCTCCCCGGCCAGTGAGAGAAGTTGGTGGAGAGAGGGTGAGTATTTGGAAGGGAATTGGGGTGTTGGAGCCCCTGTTGGCACTGAGAGCAGCTAGCTGAAGTGCCACAGGGGCTCACTGCCCCACCCCTTTGTTTGTCTCCTCTTCCCCATATGATGGGTGGTATGGCGGGCCCCTTAAGTTGGAGGCATGGAGGGGGAGGGGAGGAGTACCTTGGGCAGTTTAGAGTGGGCATTCAGGTGGTGACAGGCATGGGGCGGTATGATGGGAGCCAGAGGGCAGGCCGTTTCAGGGAAAATGCCCGCAATGCATTATACCGGTGGTGTGTTCCGGCCCTCAGAGCTCAAGCCCAGACCCTGGTCAGCAGGCAGACAGAGGCCTGGGCTTTCGGCTGTTGGTGCTGAACTCCAGGTCAGTCAATAATAAGGTCCCCCTTATACATGACCTTATTGGGGAGGAGCAGGCTGACCTGGCATGCATTACCAAGACCTGGCTGCCACCAGAGGGGGAGTAGCCGTTTTGGAATTGTGTCCAGCCGGGTTTAGGGTTTGGCACCAGCCGAGACCCCAGGGCAGGGGAGGGGGAGTGGCAGTGGTCATCAGGGAATCCCTGGTGGCCTTCAGGGGTCCTGCTCCACAAGTTGCTGGTTATGAGACCCTGTTTCAGAGGTTGGGCACACGGGATCAGTTGGGAGTGCTGCTAGTGTACCAGCCTCCCTGCTGCATAGCATCCTCCCTGCCTGAGCTGCTGGAGGCCATCTCGGGGTTGGCAGTGGAGTTCCCCAGACTTATGGTCTTGGGGGACTTTAATCTGCCATCCCTGGGGTTGGCCTCAGAGGCAGCTCAGGTGTTCATGGCTACCGTGGCAGCCATGGGCCTATCCCAAGTAATCTATGGCTCAACCTGGGACAGCGTTCACATTCCAGACATGGTTTTCTTGTTGGAGCAGTGGCAGCGTGATCTGGTGGGGGATTTTATATAATCCCCCCTGTCCTGGTCAGATCATTCCCTGGTGGCGGTGGGATTCTCCTATGCTGTCCCCCTCCACAGGGAGGTGGGACCTATTCGAACGGTCTGCCCCCAGTGACTGATGGACCCACATGGGTTCAAAAGGGAGCTGGAGGTTGTTCCTGAGGCCTTGCTGCATGGTCCAGCAGAGGCTCTGGCTGCAGCCTGGAACAAGGAGGCAGCTGGGGCCTTGGACAGGATAGCGCCTGTGTGTCCTCTCTTGGCCCATCACCCCGGCACTCCCCGTGGTTCATGGAGGAGTTGAGGGAGCTGAAAAGGGCTAAGAGATGTGTAGAGCGCTGCTGGTGGAAAACTAAGGACGAATCTGACCGAACATGGGTTAGAGCCACTATTAAGGCCTACCTAGTGGTGGTAAGGGCGGCAAAACATCAACATTTCTCCACTCTTATTGCATCCTCAGAGTGTCACCCTGCAGCCCTGTTTAGGGTCACTCAGTCCCTCCTGGGAAAAGGGGGGGGCGGAGGACTATTTGCAGGGTTGTGCAGAGGAATTTGCTGAACACCTGATGGACAAAATCACTCAGATCTGTTCTCAGTTGGAAGCCAAGCATGGAGCAGGTCTGGGGGAGTTGCCCAGGGAGCGTTCATACCCAGTTATCTGGGAACAGTTTGATCCTGGTGCCCCTGAGGAAGTGGACAGGGTCCTCAGGACTGTCAGTGTGACTACCTGTGGTTTAGATCCTTGTCCCTCCTGGCTAGTTAAAGCTACCAAGGAGGTGACTTTAGGGTGGGTTCTGGCGGTGGTCAATTCATCCTTGCAGGAAGGGGTGTTTCCAAAGCCTTTTAAAGAGGCCTTGGTCCACCCACTCCTCAAGAAACCATCGCTAGACACCACCCTTCTGGACAATTTTCGTCCAGTTTCCCACTCCCCTTTTTAGGGAAGGTGGTGGAAAAGGTGGTCATGTGGCAGCTTCATAGGATCCTGGAGGAAACAGATTATCTGGACCCCTATCAGTCAGGGTTCAGGCCTGGTTATGGGACAGAAACAGCATTGGCCGCACTTTTGGATGATCTCTGGTGAGAGCGGGATGAGGGGAGTGCATCCATCTTTGCTCTTCTTGACCTCTCGGTGGCTTTCAATACCATCGACCATGGCATCCTTTTGGTTTGGCTGCAGGAGTTGGGGCTCAGTGGCACAGTGTTGTGCTGGTTCAGCTCCTTTCTCCAAGGCCGAACCCAATCGGTGTTGATAGGGACCGAGAGGTCCAGCCCTCGGCCCTACTTTGTGGGGTGCCTCAGGGTTCGATGCTTTCACTGCTCCTATTTAACATCTACATGAAACCATTGGGTGAGATCATCCGGCACCATGTGATGAGGTATCATCAGTATGATGATAATACCCAATTATACATCTCCATCCCAGGTGTCTTAAGTGACGCTGTGACTGCTGTCTCATGGTGCCTGGAGGCTGTGGGGGCCTGGTTGGGGGACAACAGGCTTTGACTGAACCCTGGTAAGACAGAGTGGCTGTGGGTACAGGAAGCCTCAAGATCTAGGAGTTTTTCATCTTTGGTTCTTGACAGGGTCGCACTACCCCAGACAGACCTGGTGCGTAATCTAGGGGTCTTCCTGGACTTACAATTCCTGCTCGAAGAGCAGGTGGCAGTCGTGGCTAGAAGGGCTTTTGCACGACTTTGCGTTGTGCAGCCGTTATGCCCCTTCCTGGATCAGGAGGCCCTCCGCATGGTCACTCATGCCCTGGTCACTTCCAGGTTGGACTACTATAATGCGTTTTACATGGGGCTACCCTTGTAGAGTATCCGGAAGCTACAGCTGGTGCAGAATGCAGTGGCGTGGGCAGTTCTCAATGCTCCTAGGAGGGCACATATAACACCGCTGTTGCATGAGCTACATTGGTTGCCAGTTTGTTTCCGGGTCCAATTCAAGGTGTTGGTCATCACCTTTAAAGCCCTTTATGGCACAGGACCAGGTTATCTAAGGAACCGTCTTGTCCCGGGTATTTCAGCCCATTCCACTCAGTCCAGCAGAAGGGGCAGGTTGCAGAAATTCAAGGAATTTCGATTGGTGGGGTCTAGGCAGAGGGCCTTTTCTGCTGTGGCTCCCGCCTTATGGAACACCTTGCCTGAGGTCCGGTGTGCCCCCTCCCTCATGGCCTTCAGAAAAGGGGTTAAATCCTAGCTCTGCCAGAAGGCCTGGGGGCCAGATGGGGGCTTGCATCTGTGGAGATGGCTGGTGGGGTGATGGGGTTGGTTCCCCCCCCCCCCAGCATCTGGAAGGTTTTAGGGCTAAAAATTACAGGGTTTTTTTTAGAAACATACCTTAAAAATGTCCTATTTTAATTATTTATGGATTTTAGCCATTGTTGGAGGGATTGGTGTTTTTTCCTTTTTGTTATTGTGAGCCGCCCAGAGTCACCCACTGGGAGAGATGGGCGGCATAGAAGTTTAACAATAAAAAATAAAAATAAGTCATAAACTGCCAGACTGACCTAATATGAAAATCTGGCAGTGTGCTGCAAGTTTACACAAGGAATTATTATGATCAGATATTCTATGTGGTAGGAGCACATACATATTCAATTGTTGTGTTACAGAATGTTTCTGTAAGCATAATGAAAAGATAGTTAATTCTCCACTGGACAGAGTGCATGATTCTCAAGGCACAGTTATAGAATAAAGGTAGATAACCTGGTGGATTACAGAAGTTTTCAACTACAGCTCCGATCAGTATCCCCACTGTGCAATTATTAAAGATTATACGATTTTCAATCCCTAAATTTGAAAGATCCTAATGTATCCTAGTTTGTTTTATCAGATATTTGCAGAAATAAATGATACAATTGGGTCACTAATCTTACATTTTTTATGCTGCATGAATGCATTCTAACAACATAGTAGTGTTTTGAGTTATACAGTCTAGTATACTGAATTCATTTAATAGAAGTTGGATGTAGTGTAGAAAAAATGTAATTTCATTTTTGTCAGACTCATTAGTTACTTTTCCACTATTTGTGTGGTATCTCTTTTGTTGCTGTTTCATCTTACTTTGTTTGTATACTGATAATAATGGAAATTTATTCATATCCTGATGTCTACATCTTAAGTGTTTTCAACTAATTTTTTTTCAGATATTATTTTGTCACCCAAATTGTCTGACCTTAGAAGTTCACACAAACAGAACAAGCAGCCACCATTCTATGTGAAAAGAAGAGAATATCCTAGACTGCTTATTGGCAGGTTTGAGATGGGGGAAAGGGGCCCATGTGGAATTTTGAGGTGGGGAAAAGGAGTCCATTTTGAGAATTTTGGACATCACAGTGTTGCTCCTACAGCAAGTGCTTGCACATTTAAACTAGCCCCCATAGTGGGTACATTAACCAGAAGGCAAAGTAATGAGACTCAGAGTAGACAGTCCCAAGGCTTTTTCCAGCTTTTACCTTCTAAGATTTGATGATTCTCCCTGTAAAAACTTCCTTTTGTCATCTCTCATCTTTTCCTTTTTTCTGACTTCAGGTGGACACACTTCCCAAGAAAGCATTATGCTGCAGCTATCATCTTAAGAATGCTTATAGAACCAGGTGTCCTTGGAAATAAGAATGATATTCTGGGCTGGTACTTTGCTTTTTCGGCATGCACACATTAAAAAGTATTTTAAAGTAATTCAGTCCATTTTGTCATTTTCAAGTATGCCTCCTTCAAGAAAGAGATGAAAGACAACAGAAACAAATGGGCTTTAATTTGCTTCATTTTTCAGACACTTTCAAAATGAATGCATGCTTCAACCCAAAAGCTGAATACGAATGAGCTTTCTGCCTTCCCTGTACTTGATTGCCTAGCGTGTTCGCTCTGTCTTGCATTCCTTGTTATTGATCTAGAAAAACATTCTAAAATCACTTCAAGAACTGCTGGCTACAGCTTTCAGTTCTTACATATCTGCTTGTTTCCCCACTCTGTGCTGTTGCTGTGAATATGTATATAAACTTATATACGGGGGGGGAGGGGGGGGGAGAAGCATTGTATTTTTTTCAGCAATGCAGAAATAAAACAACATGGAACAAAGGAAAATTCCTGACACCAGAGTTCTTCTTTTAAACGGTAAGGTAGTTAATTCAAGAGCAGAATTTCAGGAGTATTTAAGTTCTCCTATTCTATCTCTTACAAGTTATAAGGACTGGTTTGCAGTGACTGAAGCTGGGCCTCTGTGCCAGCGGTGTCAGGGGGATAAATTAATGCACTTTCATATTTGGAAGGACACATTGGACCCTTTCTTCTACTACCTGTGCTTCAAAAGCTAGTTCTGCCATGTAGCCAATCCCCAGATTAACTCTAATAAAAAAAAGAGGGTGATGTGTTGTAGAGGAAACATTTCAGAACATTATTGTACATTGAGGAGACAGGACTGGTGTGCCACAATTGTCTCTTCTGCTTCTGGGGTCTTTAAGGCCATAATGGATATCAAACTTCATTAAGAGTTAAATTTTTAGCACAATGTTATTTTTCAGTTATTTTGCACTGCTTACTAGATAAGGATGGGATGGGATCAACCTTGGAATGTAAGGGGTATACCAGGCAGGATGAGGTTGGCTGCTGTCCACCCACTTCAGGTTTTATCTTATCAAGAGGAGGAATTTGAAATATTATAAGAGACGTGCACGCACCAGGTGCAATTAATCATAGTGCCATCCTTAGATGCATGTAGCATTCCTCTCAGTTAAGAATAAAAAGCTTCGAAGTTTGGATCTGGTGAGCTTTGATGCAGACGTGGTCCGGAGGGGTGCTGCATGATTGGACGTGTTGGGGTATCTTCGTCATCATTCCTGGGGCTCCCGATAACAGATAGAAAAGAGTGCTTGCTTGGTAACATATGCCTGCTTTCTTAATAAAGATTATTTAACTTCTACCCATGTTGTGTTTTCATTGGTTCTGAATCTTCTAAAAAGAGCCCTTGCCTTTGGCAAGACATGTGTTGCCCTAAGTCCATAAATAAATAGTAGCCATAAGTATGCACAACAACCCACCTGCCTATTCTGTGGCTGTTTGACAGATAAAATGCCTGGTTGACAAAGAAAATGCATTCAACTATCTTGCTGTTTTTATCATGATAAGGCTATTAACCTACTTGATTTGATTTTCGCTTAATTAAATCAATGTTTAGCCCTGTAGTTCATGACTATAGCTAACGACAAGCCTCGGGCCCCAGGAAAGTGAAACCACCTTACTTTTTAATTTACTAATTTTGTGTTTTACTGTCCTGAAAAAGGGCCTGGCAAAATATTTGCCTCATGTGTCAAAATAATTTGGTTTGGCTACTGTTCGTGATTTTAGTGGAGGAGTGAGTTGCAATTCGCTCCTCTGCTTCAGGTTACAACAATGTCTTGGGCTGACCCTGGACATTGTTAATACTGGATTTATAACCCAGTTATGTAAGTAAAGATAATTACCTCAAGCATACTGTATGCCTGGCTTTAAGATAGAGAAAATAATGAGAAAGTATGGAGGAGGGCTGGTAAATAGAAAAATTAGTTCAAGAAAATATTTATGGACTTTTCCTTACTACTGACTTACAGTGTCAATCAGCCATCATTAAAATCATCTTTATTGCTGCCAACTCAGCACAATGACAGTGGTTGACACTAAAAGATAGTGTCATTAGCAGGGACACTGCCAATTGCAAGGGTCCATAATCTTTTTTTTGGTCACAAACACCAGTTCCTGGATGACAGATTGGAAACTCTTAAAGAAAGTTATTTAAAATCTTACACATTGCTAAATATTTGAAAAAAAATGTATACAATCTCTTTATATTTAAAACATGACCATATAGGAAAATGAAGGATTTACACAAGAATTATTTGTGAATTGAGGAAAGATGGAGTTGATAAGAAGACATTGATGGATGATTCAAATGGCAGCGGACATCATTATGATTACCTAGATGATTTTTCTGATTAGCTCTCCAAGTCTTGACTTAGGTTAATCGTATGCCTAAACTGGACTTCTTTCTCTTTCTTCCCCCTCATCTCCCACCAGTTCCCTCTCTTTCCTTCTTTGTCCATTGCAACTACCCCTTCAACTTAACCCATCATCTTTATTCTGTCCTTCTCTTCCTCTTCCTCATTCTTCTAGAAGTAGTCCTTGACTTACAACCACAATAGGGACTGGAAAATTCATCATTAAGCAGTGCAGTCATTAAATGAGGCATCACATTTCTCTATCTTAAAGCCAGGCATACAATATGCTTGAGGTAATTATCTGTACTATGTGATTAACTATGTGATTAACTTAACGACCACATGATTCACTTAATGACCACGGTTCTGTGCTTAATGGTCACCACAAAAAATGTTATAAAATCCAGTGATCATTAAGCAAGGAACCGTGGTCATTAAATGAATCATGTGGTCATTAAGTTAATCACATAGTTCCTTATTGATTTTGCTTGTTGGAAGCTGGCTGGGAAGATTGCAAATGGTGATCATGTGACCCTGGGACACTGAAACTGTCATAAATATATTCCTGTTGTCCAGTGCCTGAATTTTGATCACGTGACTGCGGGGACGCTGCGATGATCATAAGTGCAAGGACTGGTCGTAAATCACTTTTTCCAGTGTCATTGTAATTTTGAACAGTTGCTAAACAAATAATCATAAGTTGAGGACTACCTGTAGAGGGAATTTGTGTGTGTGTGTGCACAGCTGTGGTATATCTAAGTGTCGGAATGGTTTCTATGTTTTAGAGATAACTATATATGCAGATATAAAATTAATATAAAATTAAATCTTATAAGCAGGTTATCAAATTTTATAGAAAATTATTTTTAGTCAATAGAAAGAGAGGAATACACTTTAGATAAGAATATCTATCTTTAAATCTAGAGTATTATAAAATACAGTATTTGTTAGGGCCAGTATATTTGCTCTGCAAAAATCCTAATGTCACTTGGCAGCAAAGAGTTAAATGTTTCTTTATCTCCTCCCTTCCTCCCTTCCTTTATTAGAACAACCAGATGTCTGGCATTGATTCTGTAATGCTTATCCTACACTCTTTCATTAGTGTCAGCAATTCCATTAATGTTTTGGTGGTGTATAATGTTGCGTATTAATTACTTCATAACATTTCATAAAAATGAAATTGACATGTTTCCAAAGCTTAGGAGTAACTCTGTGAATCTCTTCATTTTTATTTAACCCCCCGCCCCAAAATATTCTAGATTTTGTTTTCCTTGCTGAATGAATTATTTCCTTCCTTCCTTCCTTCCTTCCTGCCTTCCTGCCTTCCTGCCTGCCTTTAGAACAACCAGATTTTCCATGGTAGACTTTAAATGATCAATAAAATAAATATTTTTGTTTTATTCAAGCAACAGAAATCTATTAAGCTCAGTTGCTCCAATATGCATACAGTACCACTGAACTAACTGTGACTGATCAATTCACACAGAATTTGAATGGGAGTGGGGGGTGGGTGGGCGTGGATACAGAAGATGTTCATCAGTTCTGACATGGAATCGGAATGAGTTTAGCTGTGTTTTTTTTACACTGGCACAATGTGAATGACAGAAAGCAATCTCCCTGAAATAATCATTATAGATAAATGACAATGATCCCACATCTTACTGATTGTCCTCTTTAAATTGGTAGTATTCCATAGCAATTATTATGCAGAGGTATAGTTGAGTTAGTATATAATTAGGCTGTGCAGCAAACTAGATTCAAAGCCTAAAAGATTATTTGGAACATGTGCGGGTGCATACATTGTATCTGTTGGCATGTCCATAAAGGAGGCGTGTATTTTTCTCAGCTCCTGCACAATCCCAGAGGAAAAACATATTTGATTTAAGAAGGTGCTGATAGTATCATGTGTGTGCCCATGTACATATAGATCTCCTTGTTTGAATCTAGATTACTGCACACCATTAGTATATAATTATAACTAGCAGCTACTGATGGCTTTATCTTCCATTAATTTTTTTAAATGATTCCTTTATACCCAGCCATATTGTCAGCCAACATAATGTCTAGCTGCCCACCTCCAACCATATGGAGTGTTATGCCCTAATTTAATAGACTTTGTCATGTATATAGCTGTATTATTGCTATACATTGTTAGGTAGACTTTTTTGCTATAAACTTCCACAGTATTGGATGTACTTCTAAAAATTAAATAAGGATTCATTAATCAGGAGCAAAAATTAGCCACTGAAACATCATTCAGACAAAAGCACGTGCTGAAGCAGCTCCAGATGTTTAAAAATTTGGTGGCAACATCTTTTTAATAATTTTCACCCAAAGAAACCTATCTAATACTTAAGATATCTGGGATTATTTTGAATGAAAAATTGCTAATATCACCTGAAAATGGGAAATAAAGTGGAAATAATTTTATTGTATATTAAAAATACATTGTACAACTATTATGTAGGAAAGTAATACACATAATAAAGAAATACACACATTTACAGTAAATACATTAACAAAATATCTATAGAGGAGTTTGTTAATGTTAAATTCTTGCAGATTAGAACCAAGATCCTAATTGAATTAGAGGTTGCTCAAATGAGTTTGTTTTCTCAAGCTGCATAGGCGTTTTCCCAGATGTTCTACATAAGCAGTTCTTCCTTCCCAGCTATCATTAATTTTTCCATTAATTTTGTTACAATTATATAACTTTCCTTTTTTCTCTCTTTGTATAATATTCTTCAAAAATCTATTTTGATTACTATTTTGAATATTTATAGTAAATATTTACATTCATTAATACCTTATAATTCATTATCCACTCAAGAACTTTAGATTTGCATGCCCCAAGCATGACATATCGGTGCCTTGTGGTTTACGTTACTTTTTTTTTTTTTTTTTTAATATATTTTCATTTTCTGTTGGTAAGCTGCTTAGGGACCTCAGAAATGAAGCAGCATATAAGTCGAATATCACCTATATCTATATCTACCTATACCTACATTTCACTTGCCTACCTCAGATATGAGAGTGACACGAACTAAGTGAGTCATGCCAGCTTGGACGTCACCTGAATTAACAAGGTCCATGCCAGATTTTGGGGAACCAGGACAATCTGATAATAAGTGGGTTATTGGAACAAACCATACATGGATGAGACAAAAGAACCTGGAATTGATGGAATGCTACAGTATATCTATATGAAATGTATGAGGGAACTATGGATGGACAGAAGATGTACATACACATTAACTGAGAAACAGCTAGTTACCCAATGTTTCCACATAGTGAAGAGGAAGCTGCTTTCAGAACTTGAGATAGACCAACTACACGTTACATTCTGGACTCAGGAAGACCTGGAAGAACAACTGGATATGCAGGTAACACCTAAAATTGGAACATCTCTGCCACCCTCTCCATTACAGAGCACATCAGCTGATATGAGGGATAAGATCATGGATAGACTAGATACAGCCAACTCTTCAGACTGATTACCAAGTCTCAGTAAAGAAGTACCATCAGATAATATGCTAGAAGATGCCAATAGAACCCTCACGATAATCCATACTACCACCATAACTCAAACCAATGAACTGGTATATGCTATAGCTGCTGTAATCCTGAAGATACTGTCTACACAATCAAGAATAGCAGTACATACCCCCTCTGGAAAATGAGGTTGGAGGCAAAGATCAAGGCAACTTGGAGAGAAATTAGTTAGTCAGCTGGTGGAATTACAGAAGGGCATGGAGATTAAGGATAAGACTCAGCTACTGAAAAAAGACATTGGCCTGACTCCATCTGAAGCCCTAGAAACTGCTAAACAAAGGCTCACAGTACTAGCTACCAAGCTAAGTAGATATACTAGAGAAGCAGAGGCCAAGAAAATAAATGCCCTGTTCTCCCAAGAACCATCCAAGGTGTACTCCCAACTGCACTGCAATAACACAGTAACAGCAGAGCCACCAACAGCAGAAACTGAACAGTACTGGAAGAATATATGAGAGAAAGAGAAGATACGTAACACCAGTGCAAACTGACTACAGGATCTAAGAGCAGACCACAGCAATCTCCCAGAACAGCAACTAGTCCCATCATAGTAGCAGACATCCAAAGCAGGTCAAGAACATGAAGAGTTGGACAGCACCTGGCCCAGACGTGATCCACACCTACTGGCTAAAGAAACTAACAGCAGTGCATGAACGCCTAGCAGCACAGATGAACCACCTGCTAGCAGCAGGCTCCCACCCAGACTGGCTAACACAAGGAAGGACAGTGCTGATCATGAAAGACCCTCACAAAGGAAGAGCACCATCCAACTACCAGCTTATAACCTGCCTCCCCACAACATGGAAAGTTCTATCAGGCATCATAGCCACCAAGCTATAGGACCATATGGGCCAGTACGTGAGAACAGCTCAGAAGGGCATTGGGAACAACATCAAAAGCTCAAAATACCAGTTGCTCATAGATAGAGCAGTCACCCAAGACTCAAGGTCTAGACAGACCAATCTGACACAGCCCGGATTGACTACAGGAAAATCTATGACTCAATGCCACACACATGGATTCTGTAAATGCCTGGCACTATACAAAGTCAACAGGACACTAAGGACCTTCCTCAAGAACTCAATGGGACTGTGGAGGACAACACTGGAAGTCAACTCAAGACAGCTCACAGAAGTGGATATGCGTACAAGTTCAAGAGTCAAACTACCATCAGCCACCTTCTCTACATGGATGACATCAAGCTGTATGCTAAGAGTTAGACATCGACTTGCTCATCCACCTGACACAGATCTACAGTGAGGTCATTTGGGTATCATTCAGACTGGAGAATTGTGGCTGGATGGTAGTAAAGAGAGGAAAGGTAGTTAAGACTGATGAGGTGGAACTACCAGCAGGCCACATAGTAGACATACAGACCAGCTACAAATACCTTGGTATATCACAGTCACATGGGAACCACAATGAGGAGGCAAGGAAGATAGCAACATCCAAGTACCACCAAAGGATAAGACAGATCCTGAAGAGCCAACTCAATGGGAAGAACAAGTTCCATGCCATCAACATGTACACCCTGCCATCAGATGCCCTGCTGATATAGTGAGCTGGCCAAAGGAAGACACGGAGGCTGCCAACTGAAGACCTGGAAGTTCCTCACAATGTACGGAGGTTTCCACCCCAAGTTGAACACTTAGAGACTGTACAGCAGTTGGAAAGGGGGTGAGAGGACACTGGTGAGTGCCGAAGCCACTGTCCTGGGTGAAACCCAGAGCATCCATGAGTACTTCAGAAAGATGGCACCTAAAGATTTGCTGCTGAGAGAATGCCTGAGGTAGCAGCAGACATGGGAGGAAGTTCAAGTAGAGGAAGTGATCATAGCAGGACAAGAACTCAGAACATCCATAAAAGCAGGTGCAGATTGTGCAAAGAGGCGTCAGAGACAGTCCAACACATAGTGACAGGTGTAAAATGCAGGCAGGGACAGCATATACTGAACAGCACAACCAAGTAGCTGACATTGTGTACAAGAACATCTGTACAGTGTATGGGCTAGACACCCCCCCAAGTCCAGATGGGAGATTCCACAGATGATCATGGAGAATAACAGGGGTAAGATACTGAGGGACTTCCAGATCCAGACAGATAGGCAGGTACTGGCCAATCAACCAGGCATCATGGTAGTAGACAAAGACCAGAAGATGGCAGTAGTGATAGATGTAGCAGTGCCAAGTGACAGCAACATCAGGAAGAAGGAGCTGGAGAAGTATCAGGGCCTGAACTATGTGTTGGACTGTCTCTGAGGCCTCTTTACACAATCTGCACCTTGGGTCCTGTCTAGTGTGGTAGACCCCTGCTTCTGGTGCATAGTTTCTGTTCTTGTGCTGCTATGAACAGTGCCTCAGTGCTATCGTTTGTCCAGCCCCTGGTAGGATTTCCCAATGTCGACCACCTCAGCTATCTGTCGATGGTACATCCCATGCAGGGACTTGTCTTGCCCTGGCACTTCCTCCGCTTGAACTTCCTCCTATGTCTGCTGCTGCCTCAGGCATTCTCACAGAAGCTCATCTTTGGGTGCCTTCTTACTGATGTACTGCTGGATGCTCTGGGTCTTCCTTGCCTCCTCCTCATGGTTCCTCTGTGACTGTGGGATACCAAGGTATTTATAGCTGGTCTCTATGTCTGCTATGTGGCCCACTGGTAGTTCCACTCCATTGGTCTTAACTACCTTCCCTCTCTTTACTATCATCCTGCCATACTTCTCCAGTCCAAATGACATCCCAGTGTCCTCACTGTAGATCCATGTCAGATGGATCAATGAGTTGATATCTCATTCACTCTTAGCATACAGCTTGATGTCATCCATGTAGTGGTGGTGGCTGATGGTGATTCCGGTCTTGAACTTGTACCCGTATCCAGTCCTTGTGATTATCTGGCTGAGGGGGTTTAAGCCTATGCAGAGCAGCAGTGGTGACAGTGTATCACCTTGGTATATGCTGCACTTGATGGCCACTTGTGCGAGCGGTTTTGAATTGACTTCCAGTGATTATATATATATACGTATATATAATATATATAATATATATTATATATGTATGTATGTTTGTGTGTATGTGTGTGTGTGTATCCAAATTACAGTGCCCTCATCAAATTAATATCCATAATTTCTTTAAATAAATTTGATAACCCTATATTGATTTCATTATCACATTTCTTTTACTTAAGACCATACTTCTTGAACTTTGGAACAATATAGATGGATTGTGGTCTTGTCTTATATGACACCCTTTCAAGAACTTGAAGAGCACCATCACCAACCAGTATGATTCTTCCAAGCTTCAATATATTCAGTTGGATTGTGTTTGTATGACTTAGTGTCCAGCAGTTAAAGTGAACATACAATCCAAACCAAATCCCAGTGTTGAACATTTTGGCGATTGCATATATATAGCAAAAGACTGTAGGGACTAGGAGATTTGTGTTTACAGTTATATCAACAAAGATCACCTTTCCACAGACGTTTTCACTATACACATGGATGTTTGGGAAAAACAGCTGCATACACAGTGCATCTTTATATTGTGGTTGCATTGGTGTTTCTTGAAAGCATAGTGACAATAATACTACTAACACCTACACACATGAATAGGGCAGGTCTATTCTAGAAGGACAACATTCACCTTAACTGGTTGTAAAAGGGGAGAAAAATTACATTATTTACAGGTCATCTCAGTTAACAAGGACTCTGGATGGTAGCTAAAGTCATACAGAGAAAAGAAAAGAACATGTTAAAAACCCCAATAAAGAAGAAAACCTTACAAAGGTACCCCATGATTAAAACTACCCTAAGGCCCCAACATCTCTGACATAGCACTGCTAGTTTATAAAATGCCTATAGGATAGTTGCCATTCATACTTCCTGGTGGAGAGTGTTCCAAAGAGGTGAGCTGCTATTGTAGCTTTGTCTACACCCCTTGTACCTCTCAAGGAGAGGGACCCACAACAGGGCTCTTTTTAAGTGAGAAAACTGGACAGGCTTATTCAGTTCTGACAGGGCAGTGCATGATCTATCTAGGATTTGTGCCACACAGGGCTTTAAAGGTGAATACCAATACTTTGAATCAGGCTGGAAGCCTATTTATAGTCAGTTCAGCAAGTTCAGAATCAGTGTTATTCTAAGCTGACAAGGATTCAGGCCAAATTGTATCTTAGCATACAAGCATGGCCAATAACCCTGCCTTGTGTGGCAGGCCCTTAAATGATGTCAGGCTCCTCAAAACACCTAAGATAAGGAGCAGGTGTTTGCAGAGGGAAGGTGTTTACAGGTGTTAGCTTCCATACAAGCAAGGACCCTAAATGTATTTGTATCTTGAGGCTGATATAGTTTGCAGCACCTGAAATAGGGTTTCTGCAACGCATTGCATTTTATGCTTCGTATTTTTTGAGTGCAACTGCTGAGGAAAATCTCTTGTATTAAAGAACCAAAGCACAGCAAGCTAAATTCTGATTTGTATGAATTTATGCATGCAGTGGAGAACTTAGCCTGAACTAGGGAAACGTCTTTTGTCTGAAGTCTGTGGCTCTTACATTCATTTTCTTTAATTAACCTTTCCCTTAAATTCTAATTCTCAGTATGTTTCTATTGTAATTCTCAATATGCTTCTACATCATTCTGGGAACAAAGGAGCAGCTTTTCTGTGGCTAATTTAACACCTGCAGAATTCCTGCAGAAGATGGAGACCTAAAGCCTTACCATCCTGATGGGTAAAATATAATTTTTCTGTTTCTAAATTAATGCGTTTAAATGTTGTTTTGATTAATACTTAAGAAACATTTGTAATCTATGCAACCTTTGTTATTAAACTGGTTACCTAAGAATTAACTCTTAACTTCTGAATCAACAGCTGCCTTGCATTTCATGTATTTCACATGGACATTTTTGTATTTATTAAAATGAAGATTCATTACACTTCTAAAATCAATGGGAAAATATGTGGCTAAAAGGACTGAAATTTATATTATGTTATAATCTTAAGGAGAATTTTTATAAAACAATGTATTGTTGGTATATGTCACCAGAGAAATTATCTAGAATGTATAAAGGTACCTCAAATTTATGTTGGAAATGTGAACAACAAGAAGTGACATTTTACCTTGCTTAGTGGACTTGTAAAAAAGCCAGAAAGTTTTGGATTCAAATACACACACTAATTCAGAAGATTTTAAAGATTAATGTATAATTGAAACCAGACGCTTTTCTTTTGGGACTGATAGACAAACAGTTGGAAAAAAGTAATGGAACTTTGTTTTGTATACATGACAACTGCAGTGAGATTATTAATATAATTATATAAAGTAGAATATGCACAAAGATGGAAAGATTTGGTACTACCCACAATGGAAGAATGGTTGGTGAAGAAGATGGAACTTGCAGAAATGGCCAAACTGACTTCTTTGATTAGAGAGAAGACAATATCTATGTTTACTGCTGACTGGAAACTCCTTATAGACTTTTGCGTGAAACAGAAAAATTGAACTTATGATAAATGTTTTTGATGATTAGGCAGGATAGATTACAGAAAAAAATTGAGTTATGCTGAAACCCTAGAGCAAGAGGTAAATTTATAATTGCACTTTATAACTGCTGTAAAGAAAATCAGAAGCTCCTTCTTTCTCTCTCCTTCCTTTTGCCCTTTTAGCTCTTCCTTTGATCTTCTTTTTCTCTTTTTCTTACTCTATATTAGTTTTTATTATTAGTTTTTTTTCTTTAAAAGTTTCAATAAAATTCTATTTTAAAAAATGAAGATTAGTTACACTGAAGGAAAACTAAACCTCACCAATGAAATGCAAGAAAAAAATAGTTATTTTCTCTTCATTCTTCAAATGCAATATAGAAATGTATATAATGTTTTCTTACCCTGAATTGTCCCTTAAATAAAACCCATTCAGCCTTATAGTGGAAAGAGTATGGAAGATATATTTTTTGAATAAATAAAACTGTGAACATTCCCATACAGTATTGTATTTACTTGGATCTATAGACATTTTTTAGGGCTCTGCAGTGCTTGTAGTTGATTCCAAAAGGTGCAAATCTAGCATCACTCTGCAACAATGTAAAGCTGCCACATTTTTTCCCAGGATCCTATTTGAAGGTGCCTTTGAATTGAATTCAAAGCACACAAACATTTTTATTCTGAGACTCAACTGTGTTTGGTGGAAATGTCTGCCTCAAAATTTATTGAGAATTCCAGCCTAAGACTATCAGCTTGATTAAATTCATGTTAAAAGAACTAATGTTCTATAAAATAGTTACTATTCAGACTTTGATATAATTTAACAAGTATAGCAAATAATTGTTGATATTTAATGACTATGGCAAAGTTCTAATGCTAATAACCCTTCCTTTAAAAAAAATCAGATGTAGATATAGTAATTTTGCTCTGATTCAAAAAAAAATATTTGAACTTCTAACACGTTCATGAAATGAGTTCTGAAAAGTAGACTGTCAATTTTATATAGGTTGAATGTAAATTCAGATGACCATATAGTACAATTTAGAACAACTGAAGATTGAAGAATTACTGATAGCTTTTATAATACTTCTTTTTGTGAAATAAATTGAAAACAAGCCCAGTGATGCTTGGAATATATCTTATCCAAATTAGATATATTGAAAGGCAGAGGATCTATAAAGGTAACATTTATGGAGGTTGTTTTTAAGACTTTATTTGTTTTCAATTTCTCAGTAAGGATTACATCATCTTCTCTTATAAATCCTATTTGCTTCATTTCTCAGATTTTGTTCCTAAAAATGGTCCAGGCATGGGTAGTTACTTTAAATCTTTTACAGTGAGAATTTATTCAGTAGGAGAATAATTTCTTTTCATACAGAAATAAGTGCCCAATGGTCCAATCATCTCTCTTTCCAGATTTATGTATGAATTGGTCAGTAGCTTCACCAAGATTTGAATAATTCAGCTCATTTATTCCCTTCTGATTCAAATTCAGCATCCTCTGTTGCTACTGCTTTGTTTGTATAATAGAGTTCTTGCCTTCTGTTTATCATGCTCATATTTAGTGGCAGTGGCCCATTTACATTCTTTACATTCCTCATGTGACAGTCTCTTGCCATTAACAAACTCCTGACACTGGGTGTCCTTCTTTGCATCTGTTACCATTTGTCTGAATCCTTCCTAAAGTGTAGTGCCCAACCTAAGGTCTAAAAAGCAGATTAATTATGAATGAAAGGGTTAAATGTATGTCAGAAAGTATGAATTGGTGCAATCTAGGTTGCTGTATGTATGAAATATAGAATCCACATATTGGAGACCCCAAAATAAATCAGAATGATGACAGATGAAGATTCACTTAGAAAAAGATGTACTTATTTATTTTATTTTATTTTTATTATTAAATTTATATGCCACCCATCTCCCCCAGAGGGTGACTTTGGGCAGCTTACAATTGTTCTGAGCACATTTTAAACATAGACCTATTCAATGTGCACCTTGTACAGAATGAATGTAAATATAAAAGTTAGATTAATTTGATTGGTTATAGTGAAAAATTAAGAAAATTAGTGAAAAATACAAGAGTGAGGAAAAGTTCTGAATGTGGGGCAAACTATTTTTGGTAGTGTGAATAATGATGGTTGGGGAAAATGGGTGTGGAAGAGAAAAAACAATATGATAGACAATAGAGTTAAAATAGAATGATGCCAGTGAAACTACAAGTTGGATACAAAATAGCACGACAAGAAATATTACTTTCCCAATAGAATTAAAGAACATGTGGAATAGAAGGGCATATGGAAAATGCTTGGAACAGAATGAAGAATAATATTGCAGGCTGCCATAAAAGTATGGGGAGTTATGTTAATGCAAAATAAGAAAAAGGATCCTTGGAGAAATGATGGAATGAAATAAATTGTGGATAAGAAAATACAGAATGATTTTGATGGAAAGAAAATTCATTTTGAAAATAGGTGAAAAGGCCTAGATAAAAAGTTTCCAGAGGAGTGATTTGAATTAAAAATAGAAGTGATTAAATTATCTCGGACAAAAATGAAGTGAGAAAATACTGGAAGGAGTGTTTTAGATATTTGCATGTTAATTTTAACAGTACACTGAAGAGTGAAATTGAAATGAATGGTATAAGTGTTAATGTCCAAGGGGGGGAAAAGATTAAAAAGCAGTCATGAATGCTGTATGAAGAATGTAGGGCTACAGGTATAGATGGCATAACAGGAAAAATGTTAAAATACAGGTGCGGTTTGGCTATAGAATGGATGTGTAACTTGCATAGTTTATTCACGAACACTTCATTTGAGTTCTGATGACTGGAAGAATGCCATTATTATTACCTTTTACAAAGAAGGTAGAATGAGTGGATTGAAAAACAAAACAAAATGAAACACTACAGGTAACTAATTTGTTAAGTGTTCCTGGAAAATGTATAGCAGGATTCTAACAGAAATAGTAGGGAAGGTGACAATGAGCAAATCTGGAAAGCGCAGACCAGACTTTATCTCTTCAGAAGGTCACAGAGAAATATATGAATGTATGTTTGTTGATTTAGAGAATGTGAATTGGCTCGAATAATGGAATGTTTTGCATGAATGTGGAGCTGAAAGTTCATTGCCGAATGTCATTAGAACAGTATATGATTAAAGTAAAGCATATATAATAAAAAAATGGAAAGTTTAATAAGTGATTCAGCATTGAGTAAGGAGTAACAGAATGACATGTGATATTCTGTATTATTTAATGTATTTATGAGTAATTTATTTTATTCATCATTTATATAGCCGCCCATCTCACACAAGGTGACCCTGTACAATGTATAAAGTATACTTTATACACTATAGCCTAATGTATAAGGCATACTTGTGACAACATTAGAGATATGTTAACTGGGGATGTAAATATACAGGGACTTTGTAAGCAGATAATACCATATATTGGCTAAATATCTGAACAATTTCCAGCAAATAATATATACAAGATATGCAATTAAAAATATAGGTATAGAAATCAATGTATCAAAGACCAAGGCAATTGTGTTGGATAGAGTAAATAGAGTGCATGATGACAACCTAGAGCAAATAGATGAATTTGTGTATCATGGTAGAATGTTTACTAAAGATGAGAAAATGGGTGGAGACATTTTAAGATATGCAAATGTTAAGATGAGAGAAAGATGAGGGAGCAACTCAGATGCCTGCTGGCAAAGTAGGGTGGGCTGGGGGGACAGTAGTGGTGATAGATGTAGCAGTGCCAAGTGACAGCAACATCAGGAAGAAAGAGTATGAGAAACTGGAGAAGTACCAGGCCTGAAAGAGGAACTAGAGAAGGTATAGAAAGTAAAGGCCAAAGTGGTCCCAGTGGTGGTAGGAGCACTCAGAGCTGTGACTCCTAAGCTGGAAGAGTGGCTCCAACAGGTCCCAGGAACAACTTCAGAGTTCTCTGTCCAGAAGACCACAGTGCTAGGAACAGCACAGATATTGCACAAAACCCTCAAACTCCCAGGTCTCTGTTAGAGGACCCAAGATTAAGGAAGGACTAGATATGGGTACAAGTTCAAGAGGGGATTTTTTTTTTTAATAAGGGAGGGAGGGAAGGGAGGAGAAGGAACAAGGGAGGCAGGTAGGAGGGAGGCAGGGAAGGAAGGAAAACAAAAGATGGAAGGAAGAGCGAGAGAGGGAGGAAGGAAGGAAGGAAGGAAGGAAGGAAGGAAGGAAGGAAGGAAGGAAGGAAGAGGAAATGAGGGAGGAAAGGAAAGAAAAGAGGGAGGGAGGGAGAGAGGGAGGAAGATTTCTGCTAGCTTCCCACTAGCAAAGTCAATGGGGGAGCCAGGAGCAAGTTGTAAGTTGCTCACACTCCCACTGTTTTTTGCCCTTGGTTACTCTGTTTCTCTGTTTAGGTAAGGAAACATCTCTGAACTGATGATCCAATGGGTCATGGGTTGTCTAGTATCTATTAAAACTACAAACATTAAAACCTGGCACCAAAATTATACTTTCACATACAGTCCATCATTCACTCCTCTCATCAATCTCATCCTATCCCAGTGCTTGGGGGAAAAGCCAGGAATTAAGTATTTTTGGAAGGCTAGGAGGGTGGGGGCCTGCTATCCTATATAACCTGGCCCTGTATCATATAGGGCTTTAAAGGTAACAACTAGCACCTTGAATTACACTTGGAAGGAAACCAAGAGCCAGTGCAGCTTGCACAATAGAGGTGTTACATATTTAAACCTGGGGGCACTCATTACTGTGAGTGCCACTGCAGTCTGGACCAGTTGGAACTTCTGGGTGGTCTTCAAGGGCAGCCCTATGTAGAGTTTGTTGCAGTAATCCAAATGGGAAGTGACCGAGACATGAATGACCATGAGCGAGGCCTCCTGGTCCAGGAAGGGGTGCAATTGGTACACCAGATGAATCTGGCAAAGGCCCCCCTAGCCATGGTTGCCACTTGCTCCTTAAACAGGAGCTGTGAGTCTAGGAGGACCCCCAAATTATGCACCACTTCAGTCCGGGGAGTGCCATCCTGTCCAGAGGCAGAGATGAAATATCACCTGGGGGGCCAAAACCCAGAGCCACTCTATCTTGCCAGGCTTGAGTTGAAGCTGGTTCCTCCCCATCCAGACCCTTACAGCTTCCAGATGCTCAGTCAGCACTGCTACAGGATCATATGCGTATCTTGCAGAGAATGAATATTAAAAAAAAAAAAAAAAGCCCACTTTGCTGTGTGGAAATGACAGTTGGATATAGGAGAAGAAGCAGAAGTAAGTTGAATGGAGTGTGAATGGGGTACTTTAAAAGTGGGTATGTTATAGCAATATGAAATAGAATCAAGAATGAATAAGTGATGAATGAATATGGGCTAAATAAAAAATGAGTGACTAGTACAAAAGAAGTACATTGAGTTAGTTTGGTAAGATAGAAAGATTGAGGATCAGATTGCCAAACAAATATATGAAGGGAAAGTGAATGAGTGACAAGGAAGGGAAGTCAAGTTAATTGGAGTTGATGAGATCCTTAAACAGGGTATTGGGAAATTTAAAGAACAAAATGCAGTGATGAAGCATGTGTGGGTAGAGGGAGTAAGATGGCATGCAAAGTAAGTGGTTTAGTGAATGGTTTGATGTAAACGAGATTTAGTTACATTTCCTTTTCATTTCTTATCCCATGCTTCAATTTCTTTGGCTTGCTATTCTGTACTTTGCATAATGTAATTTACCCTGAAGTGGATTAGCATAATGGGTATGTATACTGTATATCTGAAGATTATCAGTCCCAGGACTGAGCCCATGGCACTTCACTAAATTTTCCTTTCTACTTTTGATGAAACAAATTGATGAGCACTCTTTGAATACATCTTTTAAGACAACTATAGATCCTCCTAATAGAAGCATCATATGGACTATACTTAGCTAGCTTCCTAATTGGACTATCTGTGGTACTTTAAGTCCACAGTATTTCCACTATCTATTGAGGAAGTTATGTAATGTAAAACTATTAAATAAAGTTAGTTTGGCAAGACTTATTCTTAGCAAATTCATGCTGACTTCTGGTGATCACTCTGTTGTTATCAAAGTTCTCCCAGATCAATTTCTTCATGAATTGCAGTATAATATTCTGACATAGCTTCCAGTTCTCTCTCTTTTTTATTATGCATTTCTCCTCATCATCTGGTCTGGCACTTGTTTTCTAGAATGAATTAATTTATTATAGCATAAATTCTTATAGACTGCATTCCATTTCATCACATGCTGCATCACATTAATCAGATGCAGTAAATACTATCACTGCATCTAGCAATATTATGACACTGGGGGATTCTATCTGTTTAAATAATTGCTCCTATAGGAAAGGCAAAGTAAATCCCCAATACTGTATATCCTAACTCTGATAGGTTTGCTATTTTACCATGACATATATTTCCTATTAAATAAACGATACTTAAATTTTCTAATCACATGACCGTACGTTTTTACTACAGCAGGGCTGAACCATCTTGTAGCTATTACATCTTAGTATAATCATGTTCCATTTATGTAGAATAAATATCACTTTTCAAAGATGTGTATGCTTTTCTTGGCTGTATCCCCAGTATTAAAATCTATCAAGACACCAAGAGTTATGAATATAGTACTTCCAACATGGGAATTTTCCAAAACAATTATGATACAATATTGGGAGAATAAATCCACAGTAGATTGACAAATGACACATGTCAGCAATGTTTGAATTAATGATTTTAAATAGAGGGGCAAGGCGGAGAACTTTCAAACAATCTAGTCAAATTATTTGAGTAATGTATTTCTGAAATAAATTTCCAAACATTTTCCTCTTTATTTCTTCTGTGTGGTTCATGTATTGTTATATAGTCCATTTAAATCATGTTTCATTTGCATTACTATTACAATATTAAACTTGGCAATTGTACTTTGTTACTGCTGTATTATTACTATTTATAAAAGCAAAAAGAAGAAATTACCAGATTTAGATGTTGGCAGGAGATCCATCCATGAAAAAGCAAAAGCAAGCCTACCAGGAAAAAAAAATGCATAAATTGGCTTTTGATCAGTAAAAATACTAACAATTTCTCAAACTTCAACCCATCTCCTCCCCCTCCCCCTCATCCTTGAGGAAAAATAATCAAGCAAATAGATGAAATCTTGTTCCAGGGCTCAGAACAGAATTGGGAAATATATATTATTAATACAGTATTACCTTATTGCTTTAATTTTATTTGTTGCTTTAATAATACAAAACTTCCAGTCTGAACAAGTAAACAACTTTAGCTTTTACCCCTTTAATATATGGCTTAGGGCAAAAGATTACTTGCTGCAGCAAAATGCCCATTGACTTGCTTCCATTATTCTTAGCCAGCAGGCTTTACCACCTGCAAGAGAAGAGGAAGTTAATCTGCTTTATATGACAGAATCCCAAGACCATGGTAATAGCTGAAAAAGAGATGTAATGAAGGGTCATCACACAGCACAACTTCAGATTATACCTATTTGCTTTCTGATTTTAACTGCATCATTATGATAAATATTAGGGGGTGGATTTGACCAGGTGCACAAAGAAGAGAAAAGAGAATGTCAAACTTTTAAACAAGGGGCAGTAGATTAAAAAAATAGTTTTAACATGTAATTTATTCCATTTTCTTTCAAATGTTTTGTTTAGAGTGGATAACAGATGACAAGAAATCTGATCTCTCATATGATAAAATTCTCATTAAAGCCTTCTTTCAAATCTGTGCTTCCTTTCTTAAGGAAAGGACTGATTCGCATTCAAGTTGTTGATCAATCCTCAAGTGTTGGTTTAATACAATAGGTTGACCTCATTGAAAATGTATTACACAGGTACTGCAGAGAGAAGGTGCTATTTTCCAAGACATTCTCATCTGCAGATCCCATTTAAATTAGGTTTTCAATCAGGTTCATCACTAATTTACAAGCCCTTATCATGGCAAGCAAAAAGTTAATTGTTCTTTTTGTGTCTCAGAATAAGAGTGGACTGAAGAAGATTAGCAAATATGTTCAAGAGGACTGGCTTATGTACAGAAGACACTCACTAAGCAAAACAAAGTCCTTGGTTGGATGATCAGCCAATATAAATCACATTACTCAGCAAGTCACAGTGAGCATAAGGGTAAGGGGCTAAAATATTATACATTTACATATGCCTACTAGAAAATACTATCTTAAAAAAAGGAGGTGGAAACTTTAATTCAGGCCTATAAATATGACCAAATAGACAGGGATACAAATTCATATTTTGTAAACTAGAAATCAAAGCTTCTTAGACAAATATCTCAATTTAACCTTGTCCCACACGTAAAATATTTTTAATGTGATTTTTGACAAAGTGCAAATTTTTGTAAGTGTGTAATAAAAAAATGACCTGGCTTCTGAAACTGGGGAGAAAGGGTTGGAGACTCTGGAGGCAGAAGGGTCATTTTCAGATTTAACAGGTAACATGCTCAATTCTTGATTTTCCAGGTGTTCCCGGTACCTGTACAGAAACTCATTTAACGTTCTGAGACAAGGAACACTTTCTGCAGGAAATGGCAGTCAGTTTGTCATGCTGCTGGCCAAACTACTATAATGAAGCAGGGAATTTTGAATTTTCACGATCTGTCTAATGGAAATATCTACAAGCTGCACAGTGATCCTAATATATTCTTGAACACTTAAGATGTCCTGGGATATTTCGGGTTTGTTAAAAAGAGGTATGTTAACAACCTCTGAAAAATTTCTGAATTCTCACTAGTGGGTGAATAATTATATTTTTAGTATCTCTCTGCATCTTTCTGTATTGTTTTAAAAAATACCTGTGTGTGTGTGTGTGTGTGTGTGCAGAACAGAACAATCCTGCAATCTCTTTGTAGTTAAGCTTTTCCAGTATAACTTCTAATCATTTCTGCTTTTAAAATGTCACATTTGTTTTTCTCAACTCAGTTGGGCAAGCTAACCAGAGAAAATCATCTGCGTATTCTCTAGTGTTCAGCATGCGGGGGATTTATTCAAAAGTTCTGATAGCATGTAGCCCTACTCAAAATGCCATCTCCATCTTGGCTGAATCGATTTATCTGCAAAATTACAGCACTTAAGGGCCAAAGCACCTCCATTGTCCTGGTCTCTTTCCAAATCTTTGCTAGTTATTAACTTATACGGTTCATTCCTTGGAACAATTTGTTCTTGGCTTTAGCTTCTTTTGCTCTCCTGTGTACAATGTCTTTCCCATTCTGCCTTGGTTGTTTAATGCATTTTTTTTGTCCATTTTTCTGGATGTATTCCTATATTTCTTTTATTCCTTAGTGCTTTTTCCATTCTCCATGCAATCTTACCCTAAGCATGCTTGTTGAAATATAACATTTTGCTATTTTTACAACTTACCTCCCAAGAAAATGTCTTTAGATTTGTATATAAAATAATTTTCTTTCAACTTGAACAGCCCACTCTAGATGTGTGTCATGTTGGCTGAAGTTATACAGCATGATGCATATGGAGGGCAACATATTGAGAAAGATTGTTGTAGAGCTTTAGGATCCAAATTTGATGCCAATGCATGCTTCACATAAGCCAATGTTCGTTAGCTGTCTGGAAACCAAGTCAATGGAAGCTATGGCTGTGGGAATCCACTGAACATTTCAAAATCCCTGTCCCATGTCTCAAGTATGTCAAAAAAGAAAACTTATCATTCTACTTCTTGAAGGCAGTCTTTTGTAGAAGCCCATTTCTGTACTCATCTATGATTTAGAGAAGATAAGTATACATAAATATGCATTAAATAAATATTTAGATACTCATTTTTAAATGAACTTGCTCTCCATGTACACATTTCTCTCAAAAAAGCATTTTAAAGCACCTATGGTGGTACTTTTGCTGCTTAATTGCTCAGGATCTTGCCTAAAAAAGAGAAGCTTCGAGGGCTGATGCTTGATAATTTGGGGGGTGGAGGGGTGGGGGAAAATAGAGAATGAATCCCGGAGTCTTCTTAATTATTACCAAACTTCAGTAGTTCTTCAACTTCTTTGAACTACGTTCAGTAGTTCTTAAACATGTTCAATATCTCTGATAGCACTTGATGAACCATGTTTTTAAAAGTGTCAGGTTATTAAGAGCTATCTTAGAAAAAAAAAAAAACTGTTGATGGACAAGCTAGAGTGAGAAGATTGGGATTGTTTTATATTATGAAAATCCTAATAAGGACAGTTTCAATATACTGGTTTATTTTTGAAACAGAACAAGAAGTACAATAGGCTTTGTAACAGTCATATTTCTATAGCACGCTAGAAGCCCAGAAGATTGACGGATGATCCTCCATGATCCAACATTCAGGGAAGATTTTTAAACATGGCCTATAGATGATGGTAGAATCCTTGTTCTAGTCATGTCAGAGAATGCATTGAAATTATATGAAAATTCAGAGACTAATAATTATTTAATAGTATTTAGATACATTTTCTCCAAGTGCCCCACTTGTTTGAAATATGGATGTATAATCTTAATAAATATGAATAATAATCTCTTCAAGGACAACTGATACACCAAAAAAGAAGGAAGCTAAAGTTAAACTAAAGCTCTCTTGGAAACACCAACATTTACATTAATTCTGTTCTGTAGACAGATGACTTCATTATCCTTATCTGTTCATTCAATATATCTTTGATAGGAATTTATATTAAAGCAAAATGAAATACATGTACACATCTGATAAATGCTCATTAAATGACTTAAAGCTTTATTTTGAATGGACAGTATTGGACCTTTGTGTGTTAAGTTCAGAAAACCATTTTTTTTTCTTTGAACCATATACAGTGTCCAGCTTGATTAGGAATTTTCCTGATTAGGAATGTTTTTAATGATAGAACTTTTTTTTTTATTGCAACAAGGGACTTCGTGTTTCTCAAATGCATTAGTAATAGCTATATAGCTAGCTGGATTCTTACAAAGCAACACAAAACAAAAGAAATTAAAAACTGTAAGTCCTGAAAAGACTATGGACTGGATGATGAAGGCTATAGCCAACAATTTCTTGTGCTGTGAAGCATTTATTCACTGGCTATAATGGGCTACTTGATAGAATTATAATTCAAATAATAAACTCCTACAACAAATAATAGTGGGCACCACCATATGTTTGATTTGTAAAGCATTCTCAAACATGTTAAAACCAATCCTTTTTTCTTCATTTTGTCATCACTATCTGTGCATGCAAAATGCATTCAACGAGGTATTGTCCATATGCTTGTGAGTCTTGAGCTCACAGAGACCAGCTGTTAGAACGAGCCAGCCAATAGCTGAGTACAGAAAGTGCAAATGAATCAGCATTCACTCTATTGGCTTTAATTTTCCAATCCCTGAATTTACTACTCCCTTCCCGAGTTTTGACTACTCCGTGAATACACCACCACTCTTTCTTCATAGAGAGACAAGTACATTTTTAGCATTCTGCCTCTCTATGAATTTACCTACTTTTTAAATGTACATTTTTCTGGTGAGTGGTGCAGAGGAGCTTCCAAGACAAGATTCACTTCTGAAACAATCCATTGATGTATCTCCAAATCCCATTTATCTACCTGGCATTAGATCAATTTTGTTGGTAGGTGCTATTCCCTTTGCAGAAAACCCAATAAGAGTTTCATTCTGGCAAGTCACCATTCCTGGGTTCTTGGTGGATTGAAACAGCTGAAAATTTGGGACCAGTGGCACATCAGGTAGTCTGTTCAATGGATGGAAAAAAAAAACCCACAAACAATTTTTGTTATTTCAGAACAAGCAAAGGATTCAAGTCACAGATTTATATTCAAGTACCTAACAGACAATTAATACAACAAATTCATAACATTTCTCTTTTTTCTTTTGTTCTTGACATAATATACCAATTCTTCATGTATCATTAGTGTTACACCTACACATTCCCTTGAAGTCCATTGATTTATCATTATCCAAATCAGACCCATGTTCTCTCTAGAGTGCAGGTAACAATGGTACTATTATCATTAACTACATTTTCTTCTTTTTGTGTTGCCCGGGGGTGGGCTGCTTGGTTGTAAATGCAAATAGTGCAGCAAAGCTGTTTTTGGCTGTTCATAACTAGAAGTTTACATTATATATTTCTTATTGGATCTATGGAGGGAGGGGAATTTGGTAGATTCCCTGGGATATTATATTCTCAAATCCAGGCTTTGCTATACTATTTGCATTCGGAACCAATAGCCATATAGTCAGGCGGACAGTATTACATGGGTATCTTGTTATAAGAATAACTTTAGACAATGATAACCATGTAAGTTGGAGGGAATGGATCTTCTTGTAATTGCAGATAGACATGCTAGCAGGGCATAATGCTGCTAGGAGAAATGTCTAGTGATTTTTCCATTTAAGATGTATCCTGCTTGTGAGTAAATTTTCTTTCTCCCCCTTAATTTGGAAAAAAAAAAAAAAGTCACCTCCTTCTTCATCTTCCTACCTCTTGCATCCAGGCTGACTATTGCTTCTCTACTCCTTCCTCTACACTCTCCCCCCCACCCCCATGTCTGATAATGTTAAGTGATATATCTTACATCCACAGATCCATAGCTCTTTTTATGTATTTTCTTTCCTTTATTCCCTATCCACTCCCTAAGGTAGTATTGTCCAAGCTGACTAGGGAATTCTGGGAGTTGAAGTCCACTCATCTTAAAGTGGCCAAGTTTGGGCAACACTGCCCTAAGGTAACCTTCACTTCCCTTTAGAAGTCCCCTGATTCTGATTCTTTGCAGACTCCACACAGCCTGAAAAAAAAAAAAAATCCATTATTTCTTTCTGTGATCCATTTACTTACATTTTCCTTTTATTTACCTTAGCATCCAAGAATCTTTATTCTCTGCTTCTGACTCCCAGTTAATGACCCGTGCAACCAAAAGTTTTAGAACCTAAGCTAAAGCTAAGCTTTGTTTCTCATAGTAAACCCTTATCATTTTGCATGAGGTTCATTCACATTTTCCAACTTTACTGCAAGCTTCTGGGTTATAGTTATTTTTGAGATTAACATCTCAGCCAAGAAGATAATTGTCAATTTACTGTTTCTGTATTTTTTTCTAATTTCTTCCATATACCACCTCTCCATTAGTCTGAACTAAATAAATCCTGGTGTTTTATTATTCAATTCCTTCAACAAGTTTCCACAATCTACTTCAACTAACATGAACATTATCTCCTACTTCTAAAGGAAGTAATCATAACACTGTTTCTGCTTTTCTTGCCTCAGTTTAAATTGCTCTAATATACTCCCTTGATCATTTTGAAGCTTTAATAAGACTCTGTTAATGGTAACCTTCATCTTAAATGTTGTCCCATTAACAATTGGGCTGGTGATTAATTGCTCAATATAGAAGTATTTCTGTAAGCCAAAGCTTATAAGGGATAGATTAGCTTGAATATGCATTCAACTGTTACTGAACTGAGGAAGAAAAAAAATCATTTGGCAAGGATGGTAAGGAGGTGGTCCACTTTGTAGAATCATAGGACAGAGAGGACTATTTAAGCTATTGATTCCAGTGCCTTGCTCTATGCAGAAATCCAAACTAAAGTGCCTACAACAGATGGCTGTTCAGCCTCTGCCTGAACACATCCAGTAAAGAAGAGTTCATTGCTTCTCTGGATAATTGATTTCATTGACAAACAGCTCATATTGTTAGGAAACCAACCAGATTTTCCTTCTTTTAACTTAAACCCATTACTCCATTTCAGGCCTCCAGGGATGATAAACAGAAGGTCTTTGTAGCCTGTATAGCATCCTCTCAGGTACTTCAAAAGGGCCGTCATGTCCCTGCTTCTCTTCTTTAGGCTAAAAATAATTCCCTTAATCTCATGTATTTCAGGAAGAAAATGGTGGGCTATCCTCTCTCTCTCTTTCAAATATGTGAGGGATAAGTTACATACATACATAAATAGCAGCAGGGATATAAAGGTGATTTGGAGTAAGGTGGGATGAGGTAGAACTTCATATTTGAATACATACATACACTCTCTTCAATGGCTTTTATTTGACAAATCCAGCTCTACACTTTAAAGAGCCACTGTGGTGTAGTGTGTTTCATTAAAATAAAACTCTAAGAAAGTATTCAGCAGGAAGATTTTATTTGCTTCTGTGAGTATTCATCTTAGATCTTTCCTGGCTCAGCTTACAAGCTGACCAAGTTCTGTTAAACAATTCATTGTTCTCTTTCAGAACCTGTGTCTATCCATATAGATCAGTTACTTCTGAATATACATTTGTTCAACATAATATCCCTTTCCTTTTTTCCTTAGGAAACTAAAACATAAATTATTTGCAAGACATATTTGCTAACATTACCTCCTTAGATCCCCCTTCCAGCTAAAATCAGAGGTTTCAAACCAGTAATTTGATGGAACAAATTCATGTCCTGAATTCAGTCAGTTAACAAAGGCATTCCAGCTGTCTTTAAATTCTAGAGGCATTCCAGCTGTCTTTAAATTCCATGGTATCTGGACAGCTTATTTTTGACCTTTTCCCTTATTGAATATAACCCTAGTTCTATTCCACACCTCATGAATCAAACTCAGGATCTGTTGATAGTTGCTGTTAAGTATCAGTGTATGATGCTTTATGCTTGTAACAAGACAGATGATGAATTAACTATTATAGTGAAGTATCATGTGTTCAGGTATAGTTATCTCATATGATTTGGGGGTTTTAGTCATAATTCCAGGTGATCAATTTCTGTGTTTCTTTGAGACAGTTTATTCCAGGTACATTCATGTAGGTGAATCCTTCTTCAGAGTTGGGACAATTCTGGCTGAGCAGCATTACTATCTTCATAGTTTAAAACCCATTCATTATAATTTTTATTAACCAAACAGTACTCAAGTTCAGGCTGCCAGTCATGAAAAAACAGCAATTCTGTCATTCCAATTAACCAACCAAACAATATTTTCCATAAATATATTTCAGGACATATGTTTATGTATGTGCATTTTTCTGATTATTTGCAATCTGACATTGCAATCTGACGTATATCTATTATAGTTATTATATTAAAGTTATCATCTATCTCTGAGAAATACCTGTGAAAGAAGGTATGTGTGGAAAGACTGATTGTAAAAGCAAATAAACCAAAATGCTGAAATTCTCCAAACGTTTCCCATCAGCTTACCTCCATTCTCCTCTTGCATTTCAAAGCTCATATGAGTTGTAAAGGTGAAATATTACCAATTTTGCAATGAAGCACTTTCCCCCAAGATTCATGATTGTATGCAGTTATGGTGGCTGGATTGGAAACACATTCTAATTAATACACATAGGAAGCAACATGTTCTAGAAACTTTTCTAGAAACTTTTATTCAGGAACTGTCAAGTGTGTAGTTCCTACCAATATAAAAATGTCTCATCTACTATACAAGGTCTACATAACCACTGTAATTCAAAAAAAACCCCAACAACTAGCTTTGCTTCAGTGTTTAATGAACTGGAACTCAGTTCATAAATAAATAATGAAATAAACAGATTCAGCTCCTAAACAGACAACAGCATGGTGAAATTTCTAGCAGGGACTAGAAATCAAGTGCTATGAAAAGAGACTGAATAGACTAGATATCTTTAGTCTTGAGAGAAGAAATATGTCAGCACTTTTCAAATACCTAAAAGGTTTCATATAGAAGAACAGGAAATATTCTCTTTTGTTTCAGGGTACCAGAATAATGTATTTAAATTACAGAAAAGCTGATTCAGATTGAATGTTAGAAAAAAATTTCCATACTGTAACAAAGACTAACAGCAGAATCAATTATCCAGAGAAGTAGTGGGCTCTCATTCATTTGATGCTTAGATAGTCATCTGCCTATGATGCTTTAGTATGGCTTTCTGTACTGAGCAGAAGATTGGCCTTGATGGCCTGAATTATTTTGTGATGGATTCTGGTATTCACTGACGCCTTCATATAAATACAATAGTATTTATATAAATATATTCCGTAGTAACAAGACAGCATGATTTTGATCTTAATGGTACTTTGAAGGTTTTAGACATCTGGGAAAATATCATAGTTCAGTTTTTAACATCTCCAGAATCTTGTTCAGGAATTACTGCTCACCACATGAATGAATTTCATCCTTTTAAAGTTACACCAAGGTATCCAATCAGCAAACTTCTATTACAGGAAAATCATCTGTACCAAGCTGGTATTTATAGTACAGGTATATGCACATAGCTTCTGCAAGTCAGATCCCTGGGCAAACACACACACTCATTTGGAAACCAAACTGCATATGTATAAATGTCCAAAGTTGCTTTATGATATTTCTATTGTACGCATGGATTTCTCTGCTGATTGGATAATACCTATTAAACATTATTTTAGAAAGCAAAAGATATTTAAATATAGTTTTAAAAATCACATATAAGAAGATAGTGGGATGTACAAAGCTAAATGTTCTAAAAGCACTTGGATGCTAAGACTTTGGTTAGGTGGTTTACCTGGATGGTTGCAGTTCTAGTATTATGAATTATTAGTGCTCAATGATTTATTAATATCTTATTGTTTTATGATCATCATCTTTGGCTTGTGATTTTGCATTTGTTTTATGATTATATATTCATATATATATTATATTATATTTTCTTCTTACTTGTGAAACAATCTGAAGGATTGAAGGATAAAATCATATGTACTAAATAAATAATTTAGGACATGAGAACAGTGAACATAGGCTCAGTGTGCATCTCATAATATTTCAATTCCCCTTACAACAACTTGATATGATAATATTGTATTATTAATATACAACTGCTGAGGGGATGAAAATAGGATACAGTAACTTACTTGAAGTTACTTAATGAGTTCATAGCTGTGTTAACATTTGAATTACTGGCTGCTTAGCTCACCCCATGTGTGCAGTGTATGTTCCTAAAATAAGTTTGAAGTATGGATGGGAAAGAAATGCATTTGGCCTGAATATATGCAAATGTATCAGTTTTCAAAATTTAAACCAATAAATAAATAAAAGCTCAGTTATTCTTTCAACTTCATATTTCTCTGAATTCTGCATTGTTGTTAGCACTTGTCCTGCTTAGCTACAGAGTCAACCTGTTTTGACTACACTTACCCAGTTCTTACAGTGAAGCTTATTAATATATGATATAATGAGGGGTTTTGTTTTTCAGCTAGCTTGTCACAGAGCCTGACATGGATTAGACCTGAGTGGGAGTGGCTGGCCCAAGATCACCCAGCTGGCTTCCATTACTAAGGGAAAACTGGAACATTGGTTTTCCCCATGCCTAGTCCAACATCTTGCCACTACACCACACTGGCTGTCAGTTGAATTTAGTTTACGTTTAATGGGAAAAATGTACAAAAGTGTGCACAAAAACAGAATGAATAAAATGTATAAAATGTGTTATACATATGGCAGAATTTCTAACAAAGTATATATCTTTGGAGAAATGTATACAAGAAAAACTTACACCTTTTAGTGTGAATATTTAAAAAGATCAATTCCCCAGAAAGTAGGGGAATTGAGAAATTTATGGATTAAAAAAAAAAAAAATTGACTAATTTGCAAAATCAGATTCCAAGAGAAACTGAAATTTATAGAAATGCCCATTCTTAACTTAAAGTTAGTCCTACTACTATCAAGGCCTTCTGATACTTTTAAAGTTGAGCAAAGAACAGGACAGAGATAATAATATACTTATTCATCCTGTTTCTATCTCAAAATTAGATTATACCTTCACAGATTGTGCCCATGTAATAGGATTTCTTGTAAGGAATTATATAAAAACCTAAGGGCTACTTACTCTACTATTGTCTCCTGTGCTATTAATTTTCCCAAGCCAACTGCCCTGATAATCTGAGCATTTCTGTATATAGTAATATCTGAAAGTAAAATAAAATGTTTTCATATCTCATCTGCTGTCAGTATTACATTCTTTATACCCTAAGAACATGAAAAATGTATCATTAAGCGGCAATCACTGAGTTATTTTGTACAGAAAGAGCAAATTGATTGTTAAATTTTTATTCTCTGAATGGCTGTAAGGTTAGCATGGTTGATGGCTACTATGGCCCCATAAGTCTTTCTATGTACCAGTGGAGCATTAAATGAATGACTACAAATCTGTTTATTTGCACTATGGAGGTCCTTTTTAAATACCTCTGTAAAATGTTTAGATCATTTTAGTATTCACCAGATAAACTTTGCTGTAGGTACTAACAGCTTTGACTGAAATATGAGCTCATGTATATTAGATTAATCCTATTTGTGCAGTCTTCCCCAACCTGATGCTCACCTGGTGTGTTGTGACTGCATTCCCAGAATTTACAATCCATTCTGAAAGTCTATCATATACTTTTAAATTTAAAGTCTTAGCAAGTTACTTTACTAATTACATCAACTTTATTTTTCTTTAATACATTTAATGAAACATAAATAATCATGAGATTCTGCAGTGATTTAAGATATGAGTTTGCAGACTCAAGAAATTGATGGTTGACAGATGTTCATAGATTGACTGGTGAATATGAGTTGATCTGATTGCAATTGCACTGGTTTTTCCATGAGGAAATTGGAGTGATTCAGACAAATATTAAACATCATAACTGAGATCAGTTCAGTTTAGAAAGACTTTCACCTCAGAGTAAATGTCAAGCTTCTGTGACTTCAACATTCAAAGAAAATGTTTAAAATGGGATTTTAGAAAATAAATGAGAAGAACAAAACAATATAGCAGGATACAGTCCAAAGAGATCAGAGAACATAAGAACAATGATCATAAAAACAGCTCACCTGAATCTGTCAAAAATCCTACACGGTCAGTCAGATACTATAGGAAGTCTGAGAAACTGGACAGTCACATCCCTTGAGGCCAGCTTATATTTATTTTGAGAAAGTTTAAGAGTGTATTGTATTTTATTTTCTGTATTTGAAGGAGGCTTCAGTATCATAAATATAATCTTACAGCAAACTGGGACATGGACTTATATAGACAGGAGAGGGAGGCTCTGAACAGATGAAGGCAGGTTTTAAATTTTCACAATTCAGTAGAGGGAGGTACAATGGGAGACAAGAAGTGGGCCACTCATGGGGACTGCACCACAGATATATTGTTCCTGTGGCTTGTTCCAGCTTCTTGAACTTGCTCCTGGGCCCTGGGTTGTCAGCTCCTGCTGCTGAACACCAGATTGGTATGTAATAAAGCCACCTTGATTTACAACTTAATTATCAATGAAAAGGCTGATCTGGAATGTATTACTGAGACTTGGCTGGGACAGGAGGAGGGGGGTCCCCTCTCTGAGATGTGCTAGGCTGGTTTCCAGGTGTGGCACCAGCCAAGGCCCCAGGGTAGGGGAGGTGGGTTGGTGGTCGTCATCCAAGAAACTTGAGGCATCTAGGGGCCTTGCTCCTTAGATTACCAGGTGTGAGACATTACTTATTAAGTTGGGCATTAATAGGGATCAGTTGGGACTGTTGCTTGCAGCAGGGAGGCTAGTATACTAGCAACTTCCCTGCCTGAGGTTCTCAACTCCCTGACTGGGCTGCTGGTGAGGTTCCCCAGGTTTATGGTCTTGGGGGACTTTAATCTGCCTTCCCTGGGCGAGGGTCAGAGATGGCTTAGGAGTTCACAGCTACCATGGCAGCCATGGGTTTGTCCCAGGTCATTCAAGGCCTGCACAGAACAGGGGTAATACACCTGACCTGGATTTTCTGTCAGAGCAATGGCATGGTGCTCTGAAATTTGGGGGGGGGATACTGTTTTCTCCTCTGCCATGGTCAGATCACTCTCTGGTGAGCCTCCAATTCTTGACACCACCCATGTCACAGACTCGTTTAATATCCAAGGGTGAATTACCCAGACTCACCAAGATATTCCCAAGGATACACTGGACACAAACAGGCTTTCCTCTCCCCTTTTATATTGGGCTTCCTTTACTTATAAAACCAATATGCACAATACCAAAAGTGTTTTTTTTTCTACCCAGGTGTCCCACTATTACAGTTTTCATCTAACCTATATTTCTGTCACACAACTTATTATCCTACTCTAACTGTTAAACACTACTATCCCTAGAATATCTATTAATATGTCCAGGTACTAATGGTCCTGGCCTTTCCACAAATCCTGACTGCTGCTCTCTCCCTTGCTTCCTTCTGCCTCTCCTCTACACACCCAGCATACCAAAATACCCACTACTACCACACTCAGCTGTTCCAAACAGGGCTTTTTATACAATCTCTCCCCCATTTGGCCACTGAGGTGTTTTAGAATTGAAGGGGCAGGCACTCAATTCCAGCTACCTACACTCTTTTCCAGCCCATCCTTCCACATACCTCCTTCCTTTATATATATATATATATATATATATATATATATATATATAATATATATATATATAATATAAAACAACAAACTTTTTTTTTCTTTTTTCTTTGCTCTCTTCTTCAATTCTCAGGAGGTGAGACCGAGCTCAGTATCTCCCCCGAATCTTAAGAGGAAGTCCGTAATGTTATTCTGCTGTTCTGCTTTATGGGTAATGCTGAATTTGTAAGGCTGCAATGAGAGATACCACTGTGTCAGTCTTGGATTTGTATCTTTCATCTGTGGAGCCACTTCAGAGGCAGGGGGTCTGTGATTACCATAAACTCTCTACCCCAAAAGTAAATTTGGAAGGTTTTTATAGCCCATTTGATGGCATACACTTCCTTCTCGATGGTACTATACTTTTTCTCTTGAAGGTGTAACTTTTTCAAGATATAACTGATAGGATGGGCCACTCCATCATAATTTTATATGAGTACTGCACCCAATCCTACATTAGAAGTGTCCACTTGTAATTCAAATGGCTGATTAAAGACTGGACTGTGTAATATTGGTTTATCACATAAGGCTTGTTTTTTTCGAAGGCCTCTTGGTATTTTTCCATCCACCTTATTTTGTCAGGCTCTGTCTTTTTTGTAAGGTCTATTAGAGGTTGTGCTATTGTGGAAAAATGTGGTATGAATAATTGGGAATATCCAACTAATTCCAGGAATGATCTAACCTCCTCCTTAGTTTTTAGAGGTAATACTTTCTGTAAAGTTTCCACTTTTCCTTGTTTTGGTTTAACTTCTCCTTTTCCAACAATAAATCCCAAATAACGGAGTTCCTGAAAACCCAAATGACACTTTTCAGGATCTATATGTAGAGCAGCCTTCTTCAGACTTTCCAACACTAATTGTATATGTTCAAGATGTTCTTTCCAGGATTTGCTGTATAAGAGGATGTTGTCTAAGCTACATACCACTTGTCCCTTCCTGGTAATAGTTGATCCATTAGCCTCTGAAAGGTTGCAGATGCTCCATGCAACCCAAATGGAATACGGTTGAATTGGAACAGTCTATGTAGTATGGCAAATGCTGTTTTCTCCTTGGATTGGTCATCCAATGGAATCTGCCAATATCCCTTTTGTCAGATCAAATGAGGAGAAATACTGGGCACCATCTAGTTCATCGAGGACAGCATGTATTTGAGGCATTGGATAGCCATCAAATCTTGCTTCCCTATTTAGTTGTCTATAGTCCTCACAGAATCTTATCTCCCCATTCAGCTTTGGCATAAGACCACCAGTGAAGACCAGTTACTTTCAGAAGGTTCAATGATATCCATCGGAAGTATATTGTCTACTTCCATTTTCAACATCTCTTTCAACCTTTCTGGTACTCTATAGGGCTGTTGCCGAACAGACCAAGTATTACCCATGTCTATTTGATGTTTCACTTTATCTGTCAATCCTGGTTTTGTGGTGAACATTTCCTTATAGTCCAGTAGTAATTTGTTCAACTCTTCCTGTTGGCCTTTGGTTAGGTCCATGTTTAGGTCAACCTTTCCACAGGATGGATATAAGATAACATCCCATGCTTGGTCCACAAATTCAGGAGTCTGTTCCTTCAAAACTAGTAACACTAAGTCAGTCTGTTCTTTCATACCATTTGCGCAAGAGGTTAGCATGATATATCTTTTTCTTCCTATTTTTCATGGTGATTTCATAGTTGACTGGTCTAGTGTGCCTTGTCATGGTATAAGGACCCTGCCATTTCACCAGCAACTTGCTCTTCTTGCTTGGTAGTAATAGTAGTACTTGTTCTCCTACCCGAAACTCTTTTCCCTACAAACACTTATCACAGAGTTTCTTTTGTTTCTCTTTGGCCCTTACCATATGTTTCTGAGCTAGCTTTCCTAACATTTTCAACTTTTCCCGTTAGACTAAGAGATACTCTATAACATTCTTAGACCCTTCAGTCCTTTCATACCATCCTTCCCTAATCACATCCAAAATTCCCTTAGGCTGCCTTCCATACAATAATTCAAATGGACTAAAACCTGTGGATGCTTGTGGTACTTCTCTGTACACAAACAAAAGAAACAGTAACCAAACATCCCAGTGCCTGGGGTCTTGGCATGCATATTTTAAACATATCTTTCAGCATTTGATTCATCTGTTCTGTCAGCCCTTCAGCTTGTGGATGATAAGGACAAGTACGAATTCCTTTAATTTCTAACTCAGCATATAGATATTTAAGTAATGCTGATTGAAGTTGGTTCCTTGATCCATAAGAATCTCTCCAGGTATACCCACTTTACTGAAAATCTATCAGTTTCTCAGCTATTCGTTTGGCAGTTACTTTTCAGTAGGATTGTCTCTGGGTGTCTGGTGGCATAATCACATATGACCAGAATATACTTATTTCCTTTACTTGATCTAGGCAATGGTCCTACAATTTCCATAGCAATCTTGGTAAGTAGTGTAGGGATGAGAGGAACTGTCTGTAATGGTACTTTGTCCTGCTCTCTTTTTGGTTTTACCAGTTGACAGGCAGAGCAAGAATTACAGAACTGTTCTACATCCTTGCTAATCCCTGGACAATAAAATCAATCCAGGATTCTGAATGTAGTCCTATCCCTTCCCATGTGTCCTGACCACGGGTTCTTATGAGCTAACTCCATGATTGGCTTACAATACTCTTGGGAAACTACAACTTGTTCAATTATGTCCTTTGTCACTGGATGAAGTCTGATTCTAAATAGTAACCCTTCCTTTTCCTGAAACCTAGGTGTACTTTCTCTGTCCCCCTCCTCTTTTGCCATCTGCCAACAGTGATTCAAAGTAGGATCTTTTTTCTGTAATCACCCTAAATCAATATACCATTTAGGGGTCTGTAACCCTATAGGTTCCCCTCTGGCTTTATCTACCTGCTTTATTTTTTCTTGCCTAGCCTACTTTCCCCAATAAATCTGAATGGCTAGGAAGAAGTACAGGTTCACTCTTTTGAACCTCTGCCTGTTTCTCATCCTCCTTCGGCTGAGCCCTAGTAGTTATCCCCACCACTGTAGCCTTTTCCCTACAACTTTTTGAGTTGAACCATCCCTCCAGGATTGGAAAATCTGTTCCAAGGACCAACCCACAGGGCAACCTAGGGACAATCCCAACTACCATTTTCTTCTCTATTCCGTTTACCTGCACCCTAGCCTTCATTAACTCCACCATCTCAGTTTGTCTGAAAATACTAGTGAGCAATACAAACAATACCAATACAAACTATCTTTCTTACTAAATGAGGTTGTACTAAGGTTCTTCTGCTTCCAGTGTCCACCAAACCCTTAACAGCCACTCCATTAACCTTAGCTGGAACCTTTAACCTGGTCCCCAGTGGTGCATGAAAAACAGCAGACACTCCTTTCTTTTTCTGAATCCAACACTCCCTAGCCAAATGACCTTTCTTTCCACAATTATAACAACTGCTGATCGAATGACCCTTTTTCTTCAAGTTAGGAGTTAAAGCTTGTTTAACAAGTTCCTCTCTGACCTCTTCCTGCACCATTACATTCCTACTTTCTAGTACAGGCTTTCTTTCTCTTTCCTTACTCCTTTCAATTCCTTCTCTGCCTTGCTAGCTGCCAAATAGGCATCTGCTAACTCAACTGCCTTGAGACCTGTTTTAGGATGATGTTCTTGTATCCACAACCTTACTCTGGAAAGGAGTACATGAAGAAATTGCTCAAGAATGACTTCCTCTACTACTTCCTCTTTACTCTTTTCATCTGGCTTTAGCCATTTCCTTCCTAAATCTTCCAGAGGGGCCCATAACTCCCAAACACCCTCCTGGGAGTTGAATACATAACCTCTAAATCTTTATTTATATGTATATGGAGTCACACCATATCTATACAAAATTGTTTTTCACGTACTGATAACCCAATATACCCTTAGCTGGGAGATGACTATATGCTCTGAAAGTTTTCCCTGACAGACTAGGAGACAGCCTGGCTATCCACTCATCTTTTGGCCATTTACAGGACATAGCCACCCTCTCAAACTTTGTAAAATAAGCCTCAATGTTTTCCTCATCAATTAATTTGGGAATGTTCATGTCCTTGGGTCCTCCACTCCCCCTTTCCATATGTGTGGGGGTATGTGCCCCACCTGGGGACTGTATCTCTTTAAAGAGATCTAGAAGCCCTTTAAATTTGTCCCTCTGTGCCTCTTGTTCAGTTTTTTACCACTCCAGCTGATTCCTTCATTCTGCTTCCCTCAAAAGCCTATCTTCCTGTTGCTGTCGCAACATTTCAGCAACCAGGTTTGCCTAGGCCTCTGTTCCTAGCCCCTTTTCTGGCTTTTCCATTTCATCCTTGGGTTTAACCACTGGCCTACCCTGTATCTCTGTATCTGTGGTGATAGCCTCCTCTGTGGGTGTAGGAGTTCCAGCCCCTTCCACCTTTTCCATTCTTATTTGTTTTGTAAAGGCTGTAGTAAGAGGTCTGGTTTCAGCAGCAAGTATATTGGCTAAGGTTTGTAGAGTTTGTGTTCTGTGAGACCCAAACTCTCTTCCTTTGACAACCAAAGCCTTTTCATCTACAGTGTTCAAGGAATCCTGTGAGTCTGAACAAACCCACCTTTTTTAAACCTGGATTGGAAATCCTAGTTAGTTGGATATCCCAGTTAATTTGAATATCCCAGTTATCCCAAAATGTGGATATCCCACTTTTGCCACCACTTTTGTCACAGGCTTGTTTAATATCCAAGGGTGAATTACCCAGACTCATCAAGATATTCCCAAGGATACACTGCACACAAACAGGCTTTTCTCTCCTTTTATATTGGGCTTCCTTTACTTATAAAACCAATAGGCACAGTACCAAAAGTGTTCTTTTTTTTCCTACCCAGGAAAACTATTAGAGGTCCCACTATTAGAGTTTTCATCTAATCTATATTTCTATCACACAACTTATTATTATCCTACTCTAACTGTTAAACACTACTGCTATCCCTAGAATATCTATTAATATGTCCAGGTACTAATGCTTCTGGCCTTTCCACAAATCCTGACTGCTGCTCTCTCCCTTGCTTCCTTCTGCCTCTCCTCTACATACCCAGCATACCAAAATACCCACTACTACCACACCCAGCTGTTCCAAACACAGGGCTTTTTATAAAATCTCTCCCCCATTTGGCCACTGAGGTGCTTTAGAATTAAAGGGGCAGGCACTCAATTCCAGCTGCTTACACTCTATTCCAACCCAACCTCCCACAACCTGTCTCCACAGGGAGGCTGGGCCTATTCAACCACCTCCCCCAGATGTCTAATCGACCCAGTCAGGTTCCAGAGGGAACTTGGAGTTGTTCTGGAAAATCTACTACTCAGTTTGACTAAAGTGTTGGTGGCTACTTGGAATGATAGAGTGGCTACAGTTTTGGAGCAAATCCAGCCCATAACCCCAATTCTGTGGGATGTCTTGGGGCTCAGTCTTCTCTCTTCTCCTATTTAACATTGACATGACATTTCTGGGTGAGGAGATCTGATGGTTTGGGTTGAGGTATCATCAATATGCAGATGATACCAAGTTATATATCTCCACCCCAGGCCCATTGAGTAATGCCATGGATGACATATCCCAGTGTCAATGGGCTCTGACTCAGTCCAAGCAAGATTGATTGGCTCTGGGTTTTGGTCCTCCTGGGAACAAGTTTTTCCATCTTTGGTATTGGATGGGGTAGCCCTGCCCCAGACAGACCTGGTGCACAATCTGGGGCCCTCTTAGACTTGCTGCTCCTGCTTGAAGAGCAAGTGGCAGCTATGGTTAAGAGGGCCTTTGCACACCTTCGGATTGTGCACCAGTTATGCCCATTCTTGGACCAGAAGGCTTTGCTCACAATCACTCATGCCCTCATTAACTCCTGTTTGGATTACTACAATGTGGTTTACATGTGGCTGCCCTTGAGGAGCATATGAAAGCTTCAATTGGTGCAAAATGCAGCTGCATGAGTAGTAAACTATGCTGGATATATGGCACATGTAATACCACTACTGTGGGAGCTGCACTGATTGCTGGTGTGCTTCTGAGTGCAATTCAAGGTGCTGGTTGTCACCTTTAAAGCCCTACATGGCTTGGGACTGGGTTACCTAAGGGGCCATCTTCTCCCAGTAGTTTCTACCTGTCCTATTCAGTCTAGTAGACTAGGGATGCTGTGGATCCTGTCAGCCAAGGAATGTTGGCTGGGAGGGACCAGAAGGTGTGCTTTCTCAGCATCAGCCCCTGCCCTTTGGAACATTCTTCCTGTGGAACTCGGGATGGCCCTGACCCTGCTAGCCTTTTATAAGGCTTTAAAAACCTGGTTATGTGCCCGAGCCTAGGGTTCCAAAAGTCCCAGGGGCCCCATTACCTCGTCACACTGCTAATTTTTATCTAATTATTATGATAATTCTCAGCTGCCTATATGTAATTGTTTTAATGGTTTTAATTACTGTGAAATTGTTTGCCGTCCAGAGTCACTTGGATGGAGATGGGCAGCTATAGAAATTAGATAGAATGATAGATAGATAGATAGATAGATAGATAGATAGATAGATAGATAGATAGATAGATAGATAGATAAAATCTCCAGAGGCCCTTCAGACATTTACCGGGATGGAATGTGAGGATGATTTTGGAAGATGGGGGGAAGAGATGCTGCCTAGAGAACAATCAGATAAAAGAGAATGGAGTCTGCAACAGAGTAATGGCCAGAGAAAGAAACTTAGGAAGGACCTGCCTTAACTACTCAGTTGGTAAATAGGGAGGATGGGAGATTTGTACTTTCAGATTTGCAAGATTCTGTTAATGCAGCCTTACAATAAAGTAGAATTAGCTCATCTAGTCATGTTTCCTGTCTGCTTTACCTGGGAGAGCTGACAGTTACTCATGCCCTGGTCACTTCACAACTGGATTATTGCAACATGCTCTACATGGGGGTGCAGTTGAAGACCACCAGGAAGCTCCAGCTGGTTCAAAATGTAGTGGAGTGAGCAGTAATAGGTAACTTCTGGTATGTCCATGTGTCACCACTGCTATGAGAGCTGCACAGGTTGCCAGTCAGCTTCTGAGTTTAATTCAAGATGCTGGTTATTACTTATAAAGCCCTGTATGGCATAAGTCCTGGATATCTAAGGGAGCGCTTGTCTCCAATCATTTCTGCCTGGCCAGTGCATTCCAGTGCTCCTGGTCCCCTCTATTAAACACTGTTATCTCACAGGACCAAGGAAGCATGCCTTCTCTCTCATGGCCCCCATCCTCTGGAACAGCATTCCCCCAGAAATAAGGACAGTGTCATCTATCCTAGGGCTCCAGAAAGCTCCTAAAACTTGGCTTTGGTCCCAGGCCTGAGGTTAATGTATTAATGTATTATTGTATTTTGGGGCACCCTGTTTTATGTGCTTTGTGTTGCTTTGCAGATCATTTTAATCTGGGCTGTCTGTATGGTTTTATGTCTTATCTGTTTTATGGATTTTTCTTGATTTTCTACACTGCCCAGAGTCCATTGGAATTGGGTGGTGGTAATAAATTTGAATAAATAAAAAGTGCCTCTAATAATTTATTTGACCTTTCCTATTAACTAGGTCTCTAGATTTAGAGCTGCTTTTGACAATTTTTCCAGGACAGCAACAGCAAATAAGGGAAGTTAGCAAATTGAAGCAAAGAAATTGTAAGTTCATGAATAGCTATAAATATTATAAAGATGATAAATAAATAAAATAAATAAATACCTAGCTGATTTCCAGTTGTATTCTAAAGGTACGCATTGGAATGATCTTGACCTGATTTTCCAAGTTTAGAGAAGGACTTTGTGATGAACTGAATGATGAATTAGTAAGATAAGGTATCCCAAAGAATTTGAATAAACTTTTCATCATTGCATGATAATCAATGGATGATTGGAGAAGTTGAAGACTGGAAGAAATAATAGAGGGAGGAGATTTGCCATCCCTCGATACCTCCCTGTGGCTTCCTCAAACTCCAGCACTGAGGAATCCATGCAAATAGCAGCAGTATAGAAATCTTTGTCTGCAGCAGAAAAAAAGAGAAGAGACCTAAGTTTCAGCTTTTATCTTGGAGCTCCTGGTAGCCATGGCTTGCCACACTAAAGTCAATTCCTCTGAGTTGTCTAGAAAGTGCCATACTTGTGCAGCTGTGGGTCACCCCTCAAGTAAATGACCATCTTCAGAAACTTCACAAGCTTCCCTTGCAAGAATTTGGCAAGGAGGCCCTTAGACCATTTAGAAGAGTTCAAACAGCTGGTAATAGGCAAGTGCACTTTATTATCTTTGTTAACCTTCAGACTCCTTTAGGAATAGAAATATAACTCTCTCAGACTCTGGCACAACAACCAGTTTCATAAATGAGATTACAGAACATCACTTTGAATTGAATATAACAGTTATTAGGGAAGCCATTGTAGCTGAAATGATTGATTGATGGCTTTGAGCTTGTCCTATTTTGCAATATAGGTAGTCCTCGTTTAACTATTGTCCTGTTTAGCAACTGTCCAAAGTTACAATGGTGCTGAAAAAGTAACTTTACAACTGGTCCTTGCACTTATGACCATCGCAACATCCCTGTGGTTACATGATCAAGTTGGGCGCTTCATAGCCAGCATTAATATCACAAGTTGGAGTCACATGATGTCTCACTTAATTAACAGCCCGGAAGACCCACACCAGCCATCTCACTTAATTGTTAGCAATGGAGTTGCCAGTACCAATTGTAATAGTAAAGTGAGGATTACCTGTGCACAACTCCTCTGCAACTGAAAACAAATGATCATACAGAATACTCTCCACTTTATATCAAAGCTTCCTTGCATTTCCCCATAGTACTGACATAGACTAATAATCCAGATTTTCACTGGGATCAAGGTAAAGCTTCTTTTCCATCTCAGAAGTTTCAATAGTACCATTTGCAGGCATCCCATTCTTTTCCTTTTTTCCTCTTCTGCACCACTCCTGAATCTCCTTTCCTGCCAGAAAAGTATGCAGATTGTGCTAATGCTTTTGGAAGGAGGAAGCTGATACTTTCTCATTGGATATGTGATTGTACCATCAGCTTGAAGTTTGGAACCCAGATTCCAGCTAAGAAGCAATATCCCAAGTCTACTAAATAAATGGTCATTTTAAAACAAAAAGTTTCTGGGTGAGAATTTGGAGAAACAAAGAGTTTGCCCTTCATCAGCACCTTGTATCGGCACCCTTATTTTTTTTATAAAAAAGAAAAACAATTTTTCTTTGAGGCCCATTAGAGATTATTAAGTTATTAACTCTCTGGCCATTAGTGATCACTACTGCCTCTTATTTGAGATCTAGAGTGCCTTCAGAAAAATGCATTTTACTAAACTGGATTTGAGAGGTAGTTAAAATTTGATTAGCATGAAAGAGGGAAATGAATATTTAACTTTTTTTGACACTAGGTATGGGAAACTTGAATACATGGTAATGCCATATGGATTGATTAATTGTCCCACAGTCTTAATCATTTAATGCATTTCAAAATATCACTTTTTTATAGTCACTGTCTTTTAGGATCAGACCCCCCCCCCCAAAAAAAAGAGTGCATCATTTAAAAACCACATTTTTGTGTCTCAGTTATTTTGGTAGTCATGAAAGTTCTTAAATAAAATATTGGAACAGATTATGTACACCCAGGTTCCTGATGTTACACTTGAAATATCTGATTTCTGATCCAAAACCAATGACTTAACTGATCCATAATTAATTACTTTAGCATTAAGCTAGAGACCAACAGTATTTACTGCAGCTCTTGTGCAGAATACAGATACCTATAGCAATTCAACCTTCATTTTAGCAGTCCACATTTATGAGCAGGCAATGACTTTTTTATGAAATATAAACTTAACCATCTTTCCATTTGATATAGAAAAATATATACAAATAAAATGTATTAGTATTTTTATGAGTGAGATTTCAATGACAAGCCCATTAATAGATCCCCAGGCAACATTCAGCTTGGATATTAGTTCAATATATATCTTGCAAGGTGATGCATTTCCCCGTTAGCAGTTATGGAAAGTTCAGGAACAAGAAGAATAGTATGGAAAACAGAACATGGACATAGAGACAGAATTTCTCATATTTCTTGGATGTTGCTAAAAAAACAAGACTTACTGGCTTATTAGCAGCAAGTTCTAATTTAAGGATTAGGTATGACAGCTGATGGGTTTACATGAAATCTACTTGTCAATTTATCCTGACATCCAGTTCAAAACAGTCTATATTTGGAAACCATTAAGGACTAGGTATATTTTCAGGCCATATTTGGACATATTTCAACATTTGATGAAACTACATTGGTGATAAAACTGGCTTGCACAGAAGCCACATTGGGCTCAGGTTGGCTGAATAAGTTAATTGCTTCCCAAAGCTGTTGAATTAGTATACTTGTATCCTAGAATTAATCTAAATTTCATCTATCTATCTATCTACTGTCTCTCTCTCTCTCTCTCTCTCTCCCCATCCATCCATCCATCCATCCATCCATCCATCCATCCATCCATCATCTATCATCCATCTATCTACCACCAATCAGCACCAATATTAGGCTAAACTTTTTATTATATGTGACTGCTAACATGAAATGGAACTTTATTCCTCCCTTTACCAATCAGAAAATATCATAGTGAACAGAAGAAAACATATTGTGGAAATAGTAACTGCATAGAGAAGAGAATATGTATCTTGGCTCTCAGATTATACTTCTTCCCAAACTAAACACTGGATGTGCATATCTTGTAGAAGGAGATTGGTTGCAAGGCTGGAAGTTTGCTATTGTACCTGAGTATATAGAAAACCATAGATTATAACAATAATTAGAGTAAAATTGATGCCTAGACTGTATAAATGATATGGTATTCAGATTTTATGAGTTTACATGTTTTTTCCTATGAACGTTTTCTTTTTAAATATTTCATTACTGTAAACTGCTAAAAGCCTTGGGACTGTGACAGGAATGACAATAAATAAACAAATACATAAATAAATAAAGCTAGGTCACCAGAATTGTTATAGAATATTATATATTGATGTAGATCTTTTAGTGGCTTCCTTATCCTTAATCAGTATAAGTAATTAAAATGTATTCACTTCCAGATAATAAACAAATAACTTTATTTTAATTAATCCCGGGGCTCTTTAAAATTTTATGTTAAGTATTTTTTAAAAACCTATTCTCTCTATTAAGAAGAGGGAGGCAGCTTTTCTTACAACAAATTGAGTTTTTCATAAGTGAGAGCAGAACTGTGTTCCCATCCTTCCTTATGGTGATTTGCTTTAATGTTTTCAAAAATATATTAACATGATTTTAACAATAATTGTCCTCCCATTTTTTCTGCAATTTAGGTAATAGATAGCACTCAGCATGGACTACCATCATATTAACACTTTTGTCCATGAGGTTAAAAGAAGCAGTAGCTGATTCTAAGTTCATGCTGCTTTTTGTGAAACACTTGAAATATTCTGAATTTTGTTTAATCAGAACATTCTGAATAGCATGTTTTGTTCTGTGCTTGAAATACAACATGTTTTCTGTTTTTTGGATAGTTCTGCATATAACTTTTCTATTCTGGAAGTCTCAAGAAAGCAGCAGGATAGGTAGATACATCAAGATTTAGAATTAGGTCCTCATGTGAAAAATAATAGGTGTTTAGGGTGGCAGGAAAGTATTTATTAAGAAGCCATTGATAATGATGACAGCTAGTTTAGTGTAGTGGTTAAGGCATCAGTCTAGAAACCAGAAGATTATGAGTTCTAGTCCCGCCTAGGCACAAAGCCAGCTGGGTGACCTTGGGCCAGTCACTTTCTCTCAGCCCTAGGAAGGAGGCAATGGCAAACCACTTCCAAAAAACCTTGCCAGGAAAACTACAGGGACTTGTCCAGGCAGTTGCCAGGAGTTAAAAACTGACCTGAACACACACACACACACACACACACACACACACACATATCATAATGTGTGGAAATAAAGCACATATCCCAAGTTGGTTGCTACTGAAAATAAAATGAAAAAATAAATGAAAAAAATCAAGTGCTAAGGCATCCGTTAATACTGCAATGACACTGAGTCTAAATAGGACCAGTGAATGGATGACTGGGAGATTGCAGGAATCATCAGTGAATGGATGACTGGAGATTGAAGGAGACATTTAGGCCTTGCATACTATACCCTGCTCACTGCAGGAACATAGTTATAGCACTTCCAACAAACGTTTTCTGCTTGCACACAACCAGAAAAGGGAACCTTTCTTAGGTATTTCGTTCAATTGTCAAAACTTCATTTTTATTACAACTTCACTTCATTCCCTAGGGTTATTTTTGGGAGTGACTAAATAATAGAATAAATACTAACTTTAAAACAGTTTGGACTAAGTCTGTCCAATAAAATATAGATCTAAAAATAGGGAACTAACCATTTTGTACCATAACAAAAAACAGTAGTGAGAAGAAAAAGATGGCACTCAAGTCTGCTGTCATTTTGAAGGATAGGATGTAAAGATGGAGATGGAGACAGGGAACAAAAAGCTGGAAAAATGTCAGCAGGTCAAAGAAACTCAGATGGATTGTAAGAGCAATTTTTTTTCCAGTTTTCATTCTGAAGGTATTCATCACTTATAATTAGTGCAACACCAATGAAATATCCTACCATATTTTTCTGATGGTTGCACATGAAAACCCAAACTAGGAAAATGGTGCACACAAAAATAGGGTGGATTTTTATTTTATATTGGCAGGGCATTTAAACAAAGCTGTATAGCCTTAGCCTAAAACCACAGTTCCCAAACAGTGCATCATGGTAGCCCGGGGCATCACAAAGAATTCACAGGGACACCACAGGATATTTTACTGTTTAATAAATAGAACTGTCAGTCCATTCACTGTGGCACCCCCTTTGGGAACTAGTAGGGCTCCTGTGAACCAATAAAGTTTGGGATCCGCTGGCCTCATTACTTAACTCAGGCCAAGACAGAGAATACTTTAGCACTATGGAAATATAACTAAAATTAATATAAGCATTGGTTCAGAAACTTTATTAAAATGAGAGCTGACTAGATATTTTAATGTTGTTTAAATTCTACAAGAAATAAGAAATGATGGGGACAAGTGCACTAGGTCCACCAATCCATTTGTCACTTTCAGTTTGTAGATGGGAGGCATCCACAGGACAGGAGCTTCTTTATTCCTAATAGACTACCTAGATGATTTGGGAAGAGTATAAAATATGTGGGGACCCTGTCGAGATTTTATTCAGGTTTCTGGTGGCTTTGATTCTATATCATTAGTAATAATTAAAACCAAAGAAGAAAACAGGTAACTATCATCTCAAAGTCAGCCAATGTTTTGACATTTCCATCTTCTATTTAGCTCAAATGAAATACAAGTATATAGACTAAAAGAGTCGTCTGGATGTCACCTAGCCAGTATAAATAATTTGAATGAATATTCATGAGATTTTTTATGCAAGTTGCTGTCATGATTCCATCAAATATCAAAGAATAATAACGGACAACTATTTTGATGACATTTTTCATCAACTTTTCTATGTCAAATTAGATTCACCAGTGTGCAGGGTGATACAGTTTAAAGAGATGAAAATAAAGCAATGCAATATTTTATTAGCATGCAAGGAATATGAGAGCATCGCTGTCACAGTGCTTTCTCACTAAAATAAGATGTCAGGTTACGTCTAATACCAATATTTCAGACTGGCATGAGAGACTTCTCTTAATATTGGGTTTTGTTGGCAGCCACATTGGCTTGGATACGTTTTGTTGAATTTCAGTCAACGTTGTTGGTCTATTAAAGGTCAGTTGTTGTCATTACAAGTCCTATCCTAGAAAACAAGTTCCACAATTATGACAGTGCTGAAAAAATAACATTATGGTCCATTTACGACCATTTACTGACTCTTCCCCCACTGCCCCCGGAGCAGAAAGATTGGAGAGGAAGAGATTTCAAGAGAGGAAGCTGTTTGCTTTTCTACACATACAATATGATTGCACCAGCAGCAGGAAAGGTTCAGGCAAAGGACAGATTGCCTATAGAAATCACTTGCTTTTTTTCTTCCCACGCTTCTCGCAGAGCGGAGAGATTGGGGAGAAAGAGTACAAGAGAGTACTGTAAGCTGTTTGCATTGTGTGCCTGCAGTTCCCAGCCCCAGGCAGTGACATGATCTCATTGTTTTTGATGTGTACAAGACAGTAAGTAGGCACTTGAGCATTCCAAAAGGTGGGGGAGTAGTTAGGAAGAAAACAAAAGCCAAAGGTGTGAAACTGAGTAATTTGGTCTCTTTCCAACTGGAAAGCACAGTTGCAGTCACAAGATTTCCCACTTAGCAACTGCCTCACTTAGTGGCAGAGTTGCCGGCCCCAGTTAGAACCATTAAGGACTACCTGTAATCTCTTGATTACTTACTGAATATGCATATATTAGTCCCTTTTAATAACAGCTACCAGTGGGATAAAAACTGATTCTCTATTAACCAAGAGACTAAAGAGAGTTTGTGAATATATGTTCATGTTTCCAGGATAGATGCCAATAAAATGAGAACAATCCATGTGATTAGCCCATGAATATGACTGATGTATTCACATAGGAGCATATGATCCTACCATGTGGAAAATCTCCCTTGTTGCTAAGTAGGTATTTTTGCATAAAGATGGTATGAATAAATGTCTGGCTCTTCTAGAATTTCCACCAGATCATCATCACAGTTTAAACCATCTTACCACCCTCTGCAATACCCAGAAATGAGAAATATTGTAAGAACAGATAAGTAACAATACAGAGCTATCACATACAGTATCTTTATGAATAATCTAGAAAGATTAGAAATAATAGGATCATTTTGCACAGTGTGTTTCACACTCTTTTATGTAGAAGAGAAAAAAGATTAGGTAGATATTTCCAGCAGCAGCCCCAGGTATCTCTGACTGTTCCCCTCATGATGTGGGCACTAGTAATCCCTAGGTGTTATGCTCTTTTGCAAATGGCAATGATTATTTACTTTATTAATCAAAAATAAATATGTGCATTTTTACATAGCATACCAATAGGTTGGGTACGAATCAATTTTAGCATAACTCATTTTAGCTGTACTTGTAAATTAATCTACTAAGTCCACAGGACTTAGTCTTGAGCAACTATCCAAGACTGCAACTATTGCTAGCTAAATATATTTTAGGTTTATGTCCATTCAGATTAATCTTTCCTTCTTCCTTACTCTTTTTTCTTGAGCCATGACCATATTTTGATCAGCAAAATATTTATCCAGTTTCAAGAAACAAAGAATTTTAAACTAAAGCTATTCACAGTGAAGATTTATATTTGCTAATGTTCTTCCATTGTGAAGGAAGATAAAAAAACATTAGGCATAATCTAGTACATCATCAGGTCTTCATCTTACATTTGATTGCTTATAACATACTTAGTCTACATTGACCTTTTCTTGTCATTTTTATGCTGTGAACTACTTACAATGGTTTCCTTTATTATAACATAGTGCTGCAGAAGAAAGCCACAAAAGGCCAATTATAATTTTATTTTAATTTTTAAAATCATGATTCAAGAGAAATGTGTGGCCAAACAGAAAACAATGTGCTTTGCACTGAGGCCACGAAGCCCATCTAGCCAACATCTGGTCCCACCCACTTTGTTTCAAAGCCATGCAGCATGGTTATATAGAAAGAGACCATCTGAGAAAGACAAGGAGATATAATATGAATGGAGGCTCATAAACTTTGCTCATGCACACTCTGCCACCGAGACCAGTGAGGGAACCTATACCTGGAATTATTAAAGAAATTTACAGTGTTAAAAGCAAGGAAAGTCAAAATACGTTACAAACAAAAACATATATAAATGTGATATGAATCTAAATTAAGTTTTATTTTTATTATTGTATTATTTTTGATGTTGACATTTTGTGAATAAGTTTGGTTATGGAATTATATTTAATACATTTTGAATATTAAAAAATGTATGGGGGAGATCTAAGTGCAATTTTGTATGCCATTAGCGGCTCTGAGCAAGATTTTTCCTTTAGTCTATTTTTTTTTTTTTTTACCAGCAGGAACAAGAGGCAAGGCTTACCTTTGTTCCAGAGACAAGTGGTACATTTTCTTAGCTTTTGACATGTCATGAGACCAAATTCTTGATCCCTTACACTGCAGCTACTAATAGCACAGCACATATGGGCCTTTGTGTTGTTTCCAGAAGTTTTAAACTAAAAACCAAATTCTCTTTGAGGTTTCTTGTACTATTCCAATTCATTACAGCTGTTTACATCTTCCATTCCACAAAATCACTGTGACTTCTTGCAAAATTACATAATTCATAGTTTCTTTTTCACTTTACCAGACATTGAAATAGTGAGAACAGCAGAGCTGAGCTGCCTTCTCTTGGAGCATTTGGATGGTGAGACAGGCTAAGCTGACATTATTTGTAAGGTATGAAGATGCAAAATTCAGTCCTCCATCAATCAATATTTACTGCTGATTTTCAGTTTGGGATGTTCAATATCATTTCCCAAGAGCAGATTTGGAAAACCTACCACCCATGGTCCACATGTGGCCTGCCAATATATTGACATCAAAGCATTAAGTATTGGCAACAAAAGCCAAAAGTTGGCTTGTTACCTTTATTCACTAGTGGAAATGGCAGCAGAAGACCACTGAGGAGCAAGCTGCTTCTTTCCTTACCCTTAAAAGCACCTGACATGCTGAAATGCTGCCCAACTTGGCCTAAGAAGTGGCATTTCAGGCTATTTTTAAGGATTTGGAGAGGGATTAGGGGCAGAGGTTTAGAATTTACCTTCTAGTGCCTTCTGCTACTACTCCCATGCTTCATATAGTCTAAATATAGTCTTAAAATCACCTCAGACCCTGTGAAACAATAGGATGCTGGTCTTGGGAAGGAATGAGAGGAGTGGCTTGGGTAACAGTGTGAGGTGGCAAAGGCCAGCGATGTGGGGCTTGAGGTGGCATTTCTCAGTGGCAATGGCAGCACTGGGACTGAAATCAATGCCTGGAGGTGGTGGCAGCTGGCTGAGACTGCTGAAGGCCTCGGGCCTCCTCTTCAGCCCCAGACCTGGTGCTGCCACTGCCTAGTGCCACTGTGAAAGGTGGCCAAAAGGGGATAGATAGGAGGGAGATAGGCAGGCGGGGGGAGTTGCAGTGCCCCTGCATTCATAAACAGTGCTGGACCAGGCTAGCGCAGCTGAGGCTTCCAGGGGTGGCTGAGGCTTTGCGCCGCACTGCAGCACCCCCCACAACTCACATGTAGCCTGTGCCAGGCCTCCCAGGCACCACCGTGCATCTTACCTGGGACTTTGTCCACTTCACAATCCATGATTCTCGCTTAACAACAGCAGCTGGGAGTGCCAGGATTTCAGTCGCTAAGCAAAGCGGTCACATGATAATTTGCTTAATGACTGCATTGCTTAGTGACCTAAATTGTGGTCCCAATTGTGATTGTTAAGTGAGGACTACCTGTAAATAGTCTAGGGAACTTTCCAAGAAAATATTTTGCATAGAAGTATTCTGTGCACATTTGGTGCCTAATAATATATAATTTATTACTGGTGTGAGATGCTGCTTTAAGACAGCTGCTTGATGAGGTAATCTCTAATGTATATTTTAGTTGTTGCTGTGATTATTTTAGTGCAATTATAATGTATGTATAAGATGCTTAACATGGTTATTAAATTCTTAACCTGATTATTAAATTCACCTATTTTATTTATTTCACAATTTTTTGAACCATAAGCCAACCAAGTGGGCTAGGCTATGTAACATGCTGAGCCATAATTAAACATACTAGGATATGACAACCAACTTAGCATACTCCTACCCAACCTAGTCAAGTACATTAAGTGAAGCCAAGCTAATTATGTTGTTTTGTCAACCCACTAAAGCACAGGTGTGCAATTTTTTTTTCAGTCTGAGAGGCCCTCTTGGCCTTTGAGTAGCATTCCTGGAATTGCTCTGAAAAAAGGTAGACAGGGCAAATAAAGAAATTGGTAATGAAGAGGACAAAAATTTAAAAAAGTGTTATAGTTTAATTACAATTTATGTAATATAGTTGCTATGATTATTCGTATGTTTTGCATTTTTCCATTTTTGTCATAAGAAATTTTACAAATAGGTGGTAACATCTGAACAGGCTGCATGTAGACCTTTCAGGGGCTACCTTCAGTTGTAGAACTTCAGACTGTGCTCCTCTGCTCCTCCCTCCCTTCCTCCCTCCCTTCCTTCCTTCCTTCCTTCCTCCCTTCCTTCCTTCTGCAGGGAATAATTTGTTAGGAACTTCTTGATAGTAGGATTTAAACAGGGTTTCAGCACAACCACAATTATCTCATTCTTAAGGATCAAGTTTTAGGAAGAAACAGTTATTATCAAAGATAAGAACTGCTGTCTTGTAAAGGGCAGTCAAAATTAGCTGGGAGCTGCAAGTGCCCATCCTTGTTCTACTTCCACCAATGCATTTATATTCATGTCTGTGGCTGTCTTCACTTTGTCATCAATTTTCAGCTTTTTCAAGTCCTTGAAATCTGTCTGCACATTCTTTGCATAATTATTTTCAAAATTGTTGTTTACTTAGTTGTTAAGATCAACAGCTGTCTCAGAGCCTAAAAATGTGTTTGAATTCCATTCAGCTACAGAGAAGAGTAGAATATTCTGTGTGCTTTTAGACTTTTACCACAGTAAGAAGATGCTTTTTAATCTGAATCCTTCTTCTGGAACTGTATACATATATCTCAGTAATTGGTTGTTCAGGTGATGGATATTCTTTAAGCTTTCATGGGATGGTTGATTGGTGGTTGATTATGTGTTATCAAGTTGGTGTCAACTCTTAGCAATAACAGACAGACACTCTTCAGGACAACCTGTTCCCAGACTTGCCCTTCAGGTCTCCCAATAGCTATAATTAAGTCCATTATGGACTTCTCAAGGAAGCTGAGTCTTTGTAGAATGTGTCCAAATTATGATAATTTAAGGTCATTTGTGCTTCTTCAAAGCCCAACTTTCACTTCCACAGAGTATCACAGGGAAAACCATTGCTTGCACCATTCTGATCTTGTAGTATAGATACTTCCTGGCACATGAAAAACTTTTCCAGGGCCTTCATCACTATCTAGTCTGCAGTGTATTTCTTGACTGCTGGTTCCTTTATAGTTGATAGTCAATCCCAAAAGACAGAAGTTATCTTCATTGACAGTTATAAGGCTGGTTGCTATACCTATGGTCATTACTTTGGTCTTCTTTATCATAGACCCATTTTTTTTTTCACTCTGATCCTTGGCTTTCATTACTAGTGCTTCCAGATCATTCACATTTTCAGCTGCCAGAGTACTGTCATCAACATAGTGCAGGTTATTGATTTTTCTTCCTCCAGATTTAAAACCACATTTATCTTCTTCCAATCCAGCTTTCTTCAATATATATTCAGCATACAGGTTAATAAATAAGTAGAGAGTATACATCCTTGTCACATTCCTTTGCCGCTATGGAGCCAGTCTGTTTTACCATATTCCATTTGAACTGTGCCTTCCTGTCCTGTATACAGATATATCATGAAGACAATGAGATGTTATGGGATTACCATTTTCCCAAGGACATTCCACAGCTTGACACAGTTGACACAATCAAAGGGATTTCTATCATAAATGCAGCACATATTAACTTATTTTTGATATTCTATGCTTTTTTAAATTATCAGCAATAATGTGTCATGTTCCTTTGCCTTTTCTTAAATCAGCTTGAACATCTGAAATTTCTCTTTCCATGTCTGGTCTGGCACTAATCTGTGTTGGATGATCTAAGCATTATTTTGATAGCATATAAATATTAAGGATATTGTGCAACACTTTGCACACCTTGTTAAGCCTCTTTTTTTTGGTATTTCTGTGTAGAGTGACTTCTTCCAATCTTTTAGCCACTATATCATTCTCCAGATATAGGAGCCAAGAGATTGCAATATATATATATGTATGTATGTATGTATGTATGTATGTATGTATGTATGTATGTATGTATGTATTAAATGTCTTGTAATTATTTTTGGTTTTTGAACACTGATTTTTGTATCTATAGCATTCTCCAAATCCTTTAATTATTTTATCAACTTACTGCAGCTCATTTTTTTAATGGTTACTGCTACATCATCTGCATAACATTTAAGCTTGTATTTCTCTCCACAGATTTTGAGGCCAAGTATTTGTCACCACAGACCTTTTCTCCAAGCATTTCTAAGTATTTCTAAATAACAGTTGAGAAAGTGGATATCCTTGCCTAGTGAAAATCTGAAAATTTGCAGAAAGTGTTTCATTGGCTGTGATCTTAGCCATTGCCATTAATATATACTTTTAATCCAGGCTTTGAACTCTTATCCAGGATTTATTTTGTTCAATTTTGCAAGTAAAAATGGCCACAGCAGGTTATAAAAAGTTTTTTTCTGCTTCTAGGAAAATTAGTGCTCCTTTCCTTTCCTTTCCTTTCCTTTCCTTTCCTTTCCTTTCCTTTCCTTTCCTTTCCTTTCCTTTCCTTTCCTTTCCTTTCCTTTCCTTTCCTTTCCTTTCCTTTCCTTTCCTTTCCTTCCCTTCCCTTCCCTTCCCTTCCCTTCCCTTCCCTTCCCTTCCCTTCCCTTCCCTTCCCTTCTTCCTCTCCTCTCCTCTTATACTGTATTGATTATAAACTTCATTTTTCCTTTATCTCCCTTTTTGGAATATAGCCTGTTTGATACATATGTATATCTGAAATATATTTCTTTAGTTAATATTGTTATAAAATTTTCATAGTCCACATTCAACATAGGGATTGGTCTGTATGACTGTGGTTTCTCTAGGTCACTCCTTTGTTTGTAAATCAAAGTTATGTATGCTTCTTTCCATATTTGTGGTTGTGATTTACTGATTCTACATTTACTGATTCTTCTTTGGTAGCATGCTCTATTTCTGTAAATATTCCATTAATTCCTGTAGTTTTGGTAATGATTGGAGTGCGGATATAACTTCTAGTCCTAGAAGTTCTTTATCTTCTAAGCATTTTGGATGTTGAGATATATTGCACAGACATCATCTCCTTCTTCTCTGAACCAGTTACTGTTTGTTCATTGACATTCTTTAGCATATTAATTTGGGGTTGGAACCTTCTGAATTCAAAGATCTTTTAGGAGACATTCTTTGTCTCTTTCCATCTTTGATGTCTTTACAGAGGTTCTACAATACTGCTCCTTGTCTCTTCTGACTATTCACTGAATTTTTTTGTTAAGTTGCACCCCATAATCTTTGTCTCTCTTGGCTTTGGCTTTTCTTCTCTTGGAGTTTTATCCTCTAAAGTTGACAAACAACTTTATGTTTATACTTCTGTATGCTGATAATGCAGTTACTTTATCTTTGACTCAGCTTGATATAAGGCAGAGCTTGCAAGGACTAGCAGTATACTGAAGCCAAGAAAATTGGAATCAATTATGCCAAAACTAAAGTAGTTGTGTTTATGAAGTGGCACATTAATTGTAACCATAATTGGAAGATAAACAACATCTGCAACTGAACACGGCAAGGGCTTCAAATATATAGGAGTCACCTTCCAATCATCTTCAACAAGGAAGAAACAATCAAAAGACATAACTACTTGAGTGTAAAAGATCTTTAACACCATAGTATGATTTACTAACTACAGAGACAGTAATTTTATCCTTGCCTTGGTTTTTTTTTTTTTTTTTTAATCCAAGGTGCTCTTGCTCTATGGCATATGGCTCCATGTGTACTTTGACTGAAAAGCTTTAGAAGCAGTTCAGGTGGACTGAACCAAAGAAGTCCAGATTCAATACCACTCTATGGAATTCACTATGTCAACCAAACCTCACTAACAGGATAGTTGTTTGGGAATAAAAGTGGAGGAAAATATTGTCTTGAGCTCATGAGAGAAGAACAGGATAGAAATAAAAAATATAAATAAAATATTATGTTCAGACAACAGCTGGATTTGCTACAGCATACTTAACCTCAAATTACCCAATCCATTTTAGCTTAGCTTAATGTCTTTGACCCCAGCCTTTGTGTTCAATTAAAAAACTTACTATAACAATTCATATTTCTAAACAACCAGTACTAGAAAATAAAATAAATTTAAATCAAAGATAAAATAAGCTGCTGATTCAGCTTGAAAAAGAAAATCTCACATACAGAACTAGTCAGACTTACTCTTTTAGGATCTAGGTTTCCAACAGGTGTGCATGTATTAAACTGATGGAACATTGTTTCCAAAATGAATTGGATAAAATACTTCTCCAAACACTTGTCCAGGGTAGCAAATTGATTAAATGCTTTTTTACAGGAGTCAAAAGCAGATATCTTTTTCTTATGTAAGCTAATCAAGCTTATCCAGGACTTTAAATGCAAACCATCACCTGCTTCTGCAGAAGAGTCTGTCTTCATGGTTGCTGAGAATAATCATGATTAATTATTCTCATCCTCATCCAAATACCTTATGGAGAAGAAATATTTGGCTGTGATGAAACATGAAAACATGCATAGCTCCCATTCTTTTAACACAACAGATTTCAATGATTGCAGACAAATTAAGGATCTTCCAGAATTTGACAAAACTGCATAACAAGTAAGTACTAAAGTGGAACAGCAACTGCTACAGATTTTGAGAAAAAATGTCAAAGCCAGATAATCAGATGTTGCTTATTATGACTATTTATTTATTACATTTATATCCCACTGTAATAAAAATGATTCTTGATGTTTTACAAGATGTGAAAAAACAAAAATTAAAACATTCACTATGTATCTAATTAAAAACATCTAAAATCTAAAATAATCAGCATATAAATTGAGTATATAAGTACAAATCTGAGGAGCTGTCTCACCCCTGTTGTCTCAGCCTGCCCCTCTCGGTCCAGCAGAAATGGCATGTTGCAGACCCCACCAGTCAAGGAATTTTGACTGGTAGGATCTAGGAAGAGGGACTTTTCTGCCATGACCCCCGCTTTATGGAACAATCTACTTCCCGAGGTGCAGTGTGAACCCACTCTCATGGCCTTCAGGAAAGGAGTGAAATCCTGGCTATACCAGAAGGCCTGGGGGCTGGATGGGGGCTCGCATCAGTGGAAGTGGCTTGTGAGGTAATTGATTTTACCCCCCTCTGTAATCTTGAATGTCTTTAGTATTTATGTATAGGGTTTGTTTTATAGTGGATTTTTATGGATTGACTAATTTAATTATTTATGGGGTATTTTATTGTTTATGGGATTTTGATTTTTAATTGTGAGCCACCGAGAGTCACCCATTGGGAGAGATGGGTGGCATACAAATTTAATAATAAATAAATAAATAAATAAATAAATAATTAATGGGTAATTTTGGCATTTATCTTTCGGCTTATGGTATTTTCTTTCAGCTAGTTAAGGAAAGCTCATATGCGGATTATAAGTAAATTTTCTACACAATACAGTGCAGGCTGTGATGTTCTTTGCTGTAGCACTGAATAGCCTGATGTGTCCTCAAACAATTAACTTATCAAAATTTCATTAAAAAACAGTTCTTGCATAGATTTTAGGAACAAGCACATGGAAGTGAAAGTCATTCACCTAGAAAGTTAATGCCTAATTTTTTTCCCCTTATTTTACAGTGAAAATAATGTTTTTAATGACAACCTGTACATGTATTCTTGAAATTCATATCCTTTCTACCTTTTTTCACCACCAGTATAAATATTCCTTCTGTTAGCATTTAACATGACTCAGCATTTTCATGTCTTTGGCAGACCAAATCCACCTGTTTTCTCATCATTATCTTGACTTATTACCAAACAATTTTTGTCAATTAAACTCTCAGAATGTGCTCAGTAGAATGCAAATTACTTTTTTACCCCTTCATGTTAGCTTGAAATATCATCTTCCTTTAGAAGGGGAATGATTTCAGGCATTATGATATTGAATGTACTGATTGTAGTAATTTGTTAGATCTATGTGGGAAGAAGAGAAATAGTTGTATCCAACCTGGTAATCATTTTTGAAGCTCTTTCCCATATATTTCCATATCTGCCCATGTGTTCCGAAGTGATATGTTGGAGCAGATTTGTAGGACATGGGAATACAAGAAGCTGGAGAGATAGAAGAGCAAAAGGATTAAATCCTGCACCATTAGACATGAAGTGACATTAGTCCCTTTATATATTAAGTGTGTAAAGGAATGCCATACAATTAATGAGTCATGTGTTCCTATGCAGCTGGTTTCATCCTAAATCAATGCAAATCTCCAGGATTACAGCTCCCATGGAAGCCTGTATATGCACTGGTGTTTGTATATATTGTTTAGGATGGTTCGACAGTGTAAGTACAAGAACTACTGTATAGCCATATAAATGTAATATATGTATGTGTGTATGTTTGTGTATATATAAACACACACACACACACACATATATACACATACATGCTCAACCACCCACCCACCCACAGACAGACATTTCCCATGGGAAAGCAATGAATTTAACGAAGCAAACTGTAATAGATCATTATGAAATAAAAGACCTCAAATGAAAGCTTCATTCTGGGAAATTACTGCAGAAGTATACAGTTTCTCACCCATCAACTAATAAAGTAAAACTAAGGAATAAAAAATTAGGTAGCATTGCAATCTAATCTGTCTCCATTTTGGGAGAGAAGATTATTTTGAATAAGTTGAACTCTCTGGATCTATTTCAGTAGCATTATAATGATCTGCATAATCTTCACTATTTATTGGATAATGATGAACCATTCCCTGTCAGAGGATTCTACCATTTAAACTATGATTCAGAATAAGTAACAAAGGAAGGGGAGGTAGAGTAACAGTGCACTAGTGTTTCAGTTCCACTAGCTTAGACAGAGTTATACTAAGAAATATAACTCTGCAAATTATTGGAGTTCCAATTATATGTCAGCCAAGGAGGAGAAGTTTGTGTTTTAAGGGATCAGGAGAACCTTGGCATCAGAGAATTGGAACAAATGTCATGGACAGGAAATGGGATTTACTGGGATGGAAGAGTGAAGAGATAGCGGAAGAAAGGATGCAAGGCTTTTAAGATCATAAGAAACATTAGGTGGATCTAGATGAAAATTCCCATTTTCCTGTGAAGCTTACTGGGTGATCTGCATCATTGACTGAAGCTGAACTAATTTATATTACAGAGTGTTATGTTACGAAATGGGTATAGCAAAGATATCATCCTTCAACACTGCTTTAACAGAATATTAGAATGAAACAATCATATTTATACGTATTTCACTCTTTAATAACTAACTGCTGTATTATAATAATTCTGACTTAGTTTAGTTGTTGCACACAGACAATATAAATAAGAAGAAATGTAGCTTCCATTGAAGAATTTGTTATTCATAAAGTTTGCAACATGCAATCCAATGTTCTGTTAAATTTGCTGCAATGACTGTAAAATTTTGTATTTATCATAACCATTTCATTCCATTCTGTTATATAATTTGACGCCCTTACTGCTTTTCAAATAAAAATTATGAAAATAAAGAAAATATATTTACATTATTATTATTACTACTTCAAAGGTCTTCAGGGTCCTTTGAAACACCAGTAGGTGTTTCTTTCCTAAATGATTTCAGCTCCTCTTATAAACAAAAACTTCTGAAATTGTAATGTCTATGAATAAAATAAATCATAATAAAATTGATTAGACTGATGTAATTACAGGTAGATAGATTGGTAAACCAAGAGATAGGTTGAGAGAAGTTAGGTTGACAAACATGTACACACTTTAATATTGCTGATAATTATACCTCAGTTGTTTGGGTTTTTTTTACTGGTCTAACAATCATAAACTCTTTTTAAACATCCACTGCCTTTGAATAATGACTGTGGATTCCCGGAATACTATGATTCATTGAGGAAACAACTTAAGACATAACAGAATATTCTGATCTGCGCAGTGCATTTTATTTACAGATCATAATAGATCATCCATTGATGTATTTATTTAATTGACTCTGGATAAAAGAAAACCATCTATCTGTCCATCCATCCATCCATCCATCCATCCATCCATCCATCCATCCACATATATATCAGTTGACTGGAAGACCATATCGCAAAACAAACAAATGAACAAAAACGACATCCCTCCGGAAATACATGTGTGCAGGTGTGTGTATAGGTTTAATTCATATATTCATTTTTATGCTTTAGAAATAATTCATACACACACATACATGCACACGCACATACATACTTGGCTCATCTTCTTCTCAGGTTTTTTGCTCTGGATAAATGCTATGATCTATGAGCTATTTGATTTTTAAATTTTTAATCTCAACTGAGGAGATCAGTGAAAGATCAAATTCTTAATAGAATCAATTGTTATTTTTTATTTCTTTTGAAAAAAGCATAGGACAGACTTGTAAAATAATCTAAGTTTTAATTGAATACCCATTAAAAGAAATTTCATGCATATTTATTCTCTGATTCCTTAGAGATTCCATTATTTTCAAAACTACAGTAACTCAGAGGTACCAATATCATATAGCCTGGCTGTATCTGGCAGGAAAAAAAAATGCTGTTTTTTTCTACAGGTAGAAGAAGTGCTAGTATTTGATGCTGTATGTAGGAAAGAAACACCATTCTTACGTAAATATCGTGGTATGACTATCAATAACATAATTGTGCAAATATGCCCTTACATAAAAGCAGGTTACATAATAGTACTTTTTCAATCATACTTGAAAGAACCATAAAATACATTATCCAAATTGGTCCTATCACACTTCCATTAAAAAAACCCTGAGAAAAATAAACATTTATTTAACAGCTTTTAACCACTTTGCCCTGTTTCTCTAGGAACTTGTGTATATAAAATCTTCACTTGAAGTAAGGAGGAAGATAATTGGCCTTCTCCTCTAGCTCACAGCCCACTCAAATACCCTTCCAGGATTTATTTATTTATTTATTTTTGGTACCTTTGAGTTAGTGTTGACTCGTGGCCCCTGCCTGGACAAGTCTCTGCAGTTTTCTTGGCAAGATTTTTTGGAAGTAGTTTGCCATTGCCTGCTTCCTAGGGCTGAGAGAAAGTGACTGGCCCAAAGTTACCCAGCTGCCTTTGTGCCTAAAGTGGAACTAGAACTCACAGTCTCCTGGTTTCTAGCCTCATGCCTTAACCACTACACCAAACTGGCTGTCTTCAAGGATCTACTGTCTGCTTTGTCCAGAGTATGAGTTTTGTATTGTTCTTGAAGTACATATCAAACAATACTGCCAACCCATCTTCTTCACTCTCAATGTTTTAATTTTTTGTGTAGTCCTGAAAAATAGTATTGTTTTATTAGGGATATCAAAGAAAATCATCAGTTTTGTTTTTATTTCATTTTTGTTTAATTTTTAACCTCCAAATCTTGTGATTTCATCAAAGTAGACCATAGCAAGGGTGGCACCAAAGAATGGACTCCACTTACATCAACATTTCTGAACTAGAGCAGTTCAGAAAACAACCATGTAGACAGGAGTAGCTATGTAAAAACTACTATACTTTTCAGAAAGTCGTGTTCAAACAAGGTATATATAAGGATGTGGTATAGAAGAAGAAAATTATATTAAAGAATGCTGCATAGGAAAAAAAACAAAATTGGATCTGATTTTGTAGCATAAATAGAAAAATACTTTAAAAGAGGAAGAGCATATGTCAAATTTGTACAACAACTATGGACGTTATGGATTTTTTTTTTAAGCAAATTTTCTAGACATTTGGAAAAAAAAAAGCATATCGGCGCAATAATATACCAAAATCCACATTATTGTGGACTTTCTGATGCAATTTACTACTCAGACAAGTATGCAGAAAAGTACATATATGAAATCAAATTGAATACAAAATATGAATTGGAGAAATTAAAAGCAAAACTATTATAGATGGCACACTTGCATAGAAAACTGCATATGATAGTGAATGTATGCACAGTGTGAGTTATAGAAATGTATACAGAAGTCTATATCTGCATTTTCTGTCATGATTTTTAAAGAAAAACACTGATGTAAAATGGAGTGAATAGAACTGAAGACTGGAAATTAGAAACTGAGCATGTTTGAACAATTTGCCATTTCCCGGGTTTCTAATTCATTGTAGAAATAGTTTCATTGCTTGCCAGCCTTTTTCATCATTTTTTTGTGTAAACAACATTTTTTTTCAGTGAATGGTATATTAACAAGCACATCTTCAAATCTTGCTACCAATTTGGATATTTACATCACAAAGTGAAAATAATTGGATTAATGTCACAGGCAGACACCACCAGTAAGAGATTCTCAGTCAAGAATCTCTTGCTTCATTTATGATAGAGTCATTTGTTGCTATTGGGAATTTCCAGGCAGTTTAACAGAATATTTTTGTGCCTGCAGTAGCAGATCTCCTAAGGACTCTGTAAGCTTTGGTGTGTACATGTCCTTAAACTTGCCCATTTACTAAATGCATCCTTGAATTTTCTTTCTTTCTTTCTTTCTTTCTTTCTTTCTTTCTTTCTTTCTTTCTTTCTTTCTTTCTTTCTTTCTTTCTTTCTTTCTTTCTTTTTCTTTCTCTCTCTCTCTCTTTCTTTCTTTCTTTCTTTTTCTTTTTTATAATTTTTAATTACAAAAAGAAGAAAAAAAAAACACATAAAAAGTGCCTTAAGAAAAAAGTGAAAATATACAACAAAGAGAAGAAAGTGTTAATATGTCATTATAACAATAAACAATTACAATTCTATATATGCTTATCTAATACAAATATTATTCACATACATATATATTACTAATAGATTTATATGACTATCACCTTTTTTTTTTAAATTTATTTTCTCTCTTTTTGTTTTCTGCCGTAGTTTTAATTATTGTTTTTTTCTTCCCTTTCTTCCCCATATGCCGGTAGTCTTTATAGATATTCTAAAATGGTAATTCTTCTTTTCACAATTATTTTATTTTTCTTTCTTGGAAGTGATTCTGTAGAAATATGCTTGCTAAGAAGCAGTAGATAAAAGTCTTAAAATGTTTAGAGGTGATGATCCAGGCTGTGGCTAACAGGTATATATATACACATACTATACACCCATTCAATCATGTCTGAATCTCGGAAACTGCCTGGACATCTCCCTGCAGTTTTCTTGGCAAGGTTTTTCAGAAGTGGTTTGCCATGGCCTCCTTCCTAGGGCTGAGAGAAAGTGAGTGGCCCAAGGTCACCAGCTGGCTTTGTGCCTAGGCAGGACTAGAACTCATGGTCTCTCGGTTTCTAGCCTGATGTCTTAACCACTATACCAAATTGGCTCTGGCTAAAAGGTACTTTCATCTAATTGAAAATAGCCCTTAATGGACCCCAAATTTTCTGGAGCAATAGCTTTCCTTCCACTGGGAACTCCACCAGCAGCATAATGTTGCCATGTCTAAAAACATAGTGAAGGTGCTTAGGGCAAATGTTGCTAAAAAAGTGATTACACATCTGTGTATGGGTATATGCGTACATCTTCTTCTATTGTTTCTACACTCCATTGTCAAATACATATTTGTTTTTATGTGCCAAGAGTTTTAAAAGCAATTTATGGGTTTTCAAGAGGCATAGACCCAATAAGTAGTCAGGAAAAAATGGAGCAAATGAGTAACTTCAGGTGCTCTTCTGTTAGAAAAACAAGCTGGTGTGCCCAACACCTCTAGGATGTGCTTCCCCTTATTTGTACCATTCTCTGTAATAAAATATGGGGAATTCTGCAAAAGACTTGAAACAAAATTAAGAAGATACAGATTTGGGAAAATAACTATCAAGAGTTGCCTTAGCCTAATAGTAAAGATGCAGAATAGGAAGGATAAATATTAATCCTTAGTTTTCATCATGTGGTACATCCAATAAGCCCTGCCTCTATCAACATCACTCAAATGATGCTGATATACTGCAGATTCTTATAGGTTGATTGTAAATATTTGCAAGACAGAAGACACAAAAAGTTCCATGTGGATGTACGTAAAACATGTACAGCTGTATGTGCAATCTACTTTCTTTTTTATATTCAAAGGTAATGCATGAATGTCTGCAGAAAGTTTACATCTAGACTCTGTCAGCAGATGTGAGGTGTGACTTATCCAGAACTGATCATGTGGTGAATGTGCCAGATTTAAGAACAGGGTTATATGATGATGTAGTAAAAGCTATGTAATTTAAATAAAATACATGTGCTTTATAGGACTCCTACCTAATTTTAAATGTCATGAAACATTTGGCCATTCTTTTCTATCCAAAATAATTCATGGGGTTTTCTGCTTCTGATATATGGCTTCAACTCATTTGCGAATGAGACCAGGGTGACGTTATGGAGGAAGAAGAAATTGAAAGTTCATCCTTGTCCTTTTTCACATGATGAGGACATTCATACATGGGTAACAGCTTACAAACATTCTATTCACCGACAGGTGTTGTCAGGATATATTCCCGTGATAGCAAAATATTATTTTCTTTAAAGAAAATGTTTAAGACATTTAAAGTGACAAGATAAATAGGGACTGTAATGTGCTTTGCAAGATTTTCTTATCCAAATTAAATTCCATACTAATAAAAGCAGCAAAATTGCTCATGCTTGAGAGACAGAGGGAAATTGGGATGTATATCATCTTTGTTCTTGCCACTGAGTCATAAAGCAGGGTTTTTCAGCATACACAATACTTCTGTACTACAGGTACCTTTTCAATCTCCAAGATAAACTCTTATACAACATCTGCCACCTTCTATCAACTGGCAAAGAGTACTCATTTGAAAAAGGACATAGAGAGAATTAGATGAAAATCAATGATAGATTGGACATTTTCCTCTTCTGGTTGTCCCCCTCCCATTTTGTTTTCTGCTCAGTAAAGTGCTGTGTTTACAAAATAATATTCCAAATCCTGTAATTTGGAGTTAATGCTTTAAAGTTCATTGTTAGGGAAATATAACACACATACACACACATACATACTGTGTATACATACATACATACATACATACATATATATATATATATATATATATATTGTGTTAATTGCCACATCGTAGACAATACACAGGTGAAGAAGCAGAAGTGACAAACCAACTATAGGTAGTCCTTGCTTAATGACAACAATTGGGACTGGCAACTTAATCACTAAGCGACACGGTTGTTAAGCGAGACATCAAATGACCGTGACTTGCAATTTTACTGCCAGGTTCTCCATTGACTCTGCTTGTCAGAAGCCAGCTGTGAAGTGTGCAAATGGTGATCACGTGACCAGAGGATGCCGTGGTGCTCATAAGTGTGATGTCCAGTTGTAAAGTTATTTTGATTTCATTCAATTCGAATGGTCACTAAACAGGGCAGTCATTAAGCAAGGGCTACCTGTATATGTTAGAGATTTCATTTAAGGGAAATTTCTGAAAGGGGCATAAGCATCTTTATAGCAATAATAATTAGCCCAGTGTGAATCAGTTCTGATCTGATTATCAAATGAACATTTTGATAACTGATTATTGAATGCCAATTTTGTTCCATTTGAATCACTTAATTGGTTCAGAAAACCACATTGATTCACTCTGGATTTCTGAATCATCAAGTTGAATTAGTTCAATCTGGATGCCTATTCAGTTCAGAACAAAATGGTGTTGCATATTCACAAAAGGCCAATAAACTGTTGAACTGATTTAAATTAGTTGGCTGATTTGATTTAATGTTGGAAATCAATTTGATGATTTAGTTCTGGAAATCAATTTGATTGTATAAACTGAATCAATATATCAAATATTTACATACCACTAATAACAGTCACACATTTGTTCCTAACAGCTTTCTATCTCATTTCCACCCCATCATCTGAGTCAAAAAATAGTTTGTCCTGTACTATGAAGAGCTGTTTTTTTAAAGAATAATAATTTTGAAATCTACAAAGCACCTAAGTGAACATTTTGAGTCCCTTTCTCCACATTCTTTTCCACTGTCAAGCTTCATAAAAAGATGTAATCTGATCACTAGGCACCAAAGTACATAAATTACTTGGAAATCAAATGTAATTTTAGGCTAGCTCAATAAAAGTATAATTTCCAAATCAAGGAAACAAATAGTTTTGGGGATTACCTACAAAGAATGAACTGGAAAGTCTTCAGAGAAGGGATGGTAGCACCTTTTCTGACTAATAAATTTTACTGAAAGGGTAAGCTTTTGTTAGTCTGAAAAGGTGTTACTAAGACTCCTTTTGCTTTTTGGCTACCATTGACTAACATGATTCTCCTACAAATTTTATAGGAGGCATTGAGAATTAATTTATGAGGCAAAATAATATTCAAAATGAGATAGATTTACATTGATGTTGTAAAGATGAAAAATAACGATAAAATTTGACACATTTGCCAACTCTTACTTTGATATCATGATTGCCAAATAAACTGTATCAACACAATTTCTTTCTTTTTAAAATTCCATTGGCAGTTAATTTAAATATTGTGTGTAAGATAGAAGAAAGGGAAATTCACAAAGTAACATAAGTCTAATCTTTTCTGCTTCAGAAGAATCCACATTATGCAGGGAGAAACCCCCATAAATATTGAAGTAAATGATGGACCTCTTTTTCTCCCTTCCCATTCCCTGCACTTACATAATTAATGCTACAAAGAAACAAGAACAACTAGAACTTCTAATAACTACTTCTTTGCTGCCTTATTCCAAATCTTCATGAAGTGTCAGCCCCTCTGGGTATCAAAGGCTGTTAAATATTTGTGTCCTTCTTTCATTCTGATTAGGTTGTAAGTACTTCTCAAGTCCAGTTTTGTAAAGATGTGTGCTTTTTGTAGCCAGTCTAGTATTTCAGAGATAAGTGGGACTGGATAATGGTCTCTGATTGTCACTTGTTGAGGTCTTTGTAGTCATGAATGGTATGCATGGGGGCTCCCTCTTTTCCCTTCAGAGTAGCTGCTGTTTCTCTTACTTGTTTTTTGGGGACAAAGAACATGGGTGTGGATGCTGGTGAATTAGAAGGTCAAATTAATCCTTTTTTATGTTAATATCCAGATATTCCTTGAGGATGGCTAACTCATAGGTAGACATGGGATACTATCTCTTTGCTGGCTTCAAATTGATGGTGCAATCACATGCCTGCTATGTGGGTAAGACAGCTGCCTCTTCCTCCCCGAGCACATCTGCATAGTCTGCAATGGAGTAGGGGATTAAACTTTCACTGCTGGCATTTAGGGGAGGGAAATGAGAGTGTGCCTTGCTCCCAACTTATAAGTGGCTCATGCAGCTGAAGACACTTCATTCCTAAGATTATGGGCACATGCAAGGAGGCAGTTACATAGAGTGTAATGAACTCTGTGTGATTTTTAATTGTCAGTTGCAAAGGAACTGTGCACTGCAGAATTGGTCCTGCCCTTAGTGGCTGACTGTCAATAGTCTTGACTATCATTGGGTTTTCTAGAGCTTGGGTTGGCAACTTTAGTTTCTGTACTATTTCTATATATCTATGAAATTAGCGGTTGCCCCAGGGTCTACAACAGCAGAAAGTTCCACCTTCTGCCTGGAATCTAAAGAAACAATAACAGGAGTAATTAAATATGCTTGCCTTTTGTCATCTCTCTGAGCTTTTCTCAAATGGTGGATGGTCCCCCTTCGAGGTCCTGGGAGGGAGGCCTGTGAAGTTTTTTTGAGGCACTGTTTGGGAGCTAGCTGGGCACTTGCTGGCTTTGTGCTCTGTTGATTTATAAGTTCTGCATCTTATTGCTATTTCACATCCTGGCTTTCTTAAGAACTCCTTCAAGAGCTAGACACAGGTTGAGGGCACACACAGTGTTAAGGGAAGGACTCATTTCTGCAAGTTGCAACAGCAAGGCAGCAGAAGTTGGTGGACTAAAAGGCAAAAAGCAAGAAAACTGCAATTAGTCACAAATAAGCACTTAACTGGGTGAAGGCAAATTCCAGGTCAAGTAGTCCAAAGTCAAGCTGAAGATTTACAATGTCAAACTGAGGGAGAGACCAGATCTTAGTTAATTAACAAGCCAGGGTCATAAATAACTGGATTCCAAGCAAGAGTCACTGTACACAAAACCAGATACTAAAGTTGCTTCTAGCAACTGAAGACTGTTTCCATGAGGCTTAAACCTCCTCCCTGCCGAGCATGCATGACTGTTGCCAATCTTTCCTTAAGCTCTGCTGATCAGTTCAGTGTCTCGCTGCTTGCTCGCAAGTCACACATTCTGGTGGGGTACAGGGATCCTTGAAGGAATTGTCTTGGGGTCCAAGTGAATGCTTGAAGCAGCCTGTGTTGCAGCTGAATCTGAATCTAAGGGCATGACATGCTGTGACAGCCTCTGGTGCTTTTATCAGGCACAATTTGGCTATATTTGGCTTAGTGAAAGAAGTTTTGACTAAAAATTTAAGAACTTAAAAAAATTTTTTTTGGACTAAACAGCAAAAAGGTGATCACAAAATGTTGATTTTATAAAGATACAAATGGGCTAAGGGTCCAGATAAATTTGAAATAAGTTTTTGGAATTAATTATAAAGAATCCTTCCTGTGAGGACATTTTTTTGTTTAGATAAGTCTTTAAAAATTGGACACTAGAGGGAATTGGACATTTGAAGGACGTAACATTGGACGTGTTGAAGGATATTTTTGAACAATGGATCTAGAAGTTAAGTGTCTGCCTCTATACATAGACTGTGTTTAAAAGATGTTATGGAAGAGGAACAAATTCTACCTGACAAGATCAAAACTGATTTGAAAGTGGATTTTAGAATGACACAGTAAAAAATGTTTATTTATTTTTATTTATTTATATATCAAATTTATATCACCGCCCAACTCCCCCACAAGGAGGGACTCTGGGGGGTTCACAACCAAACAGTTTAAAATCAATAAAAACATAAATAATACAGTATAAAATACAATTATTAAATATAATAAAATCCAAGCTATGGTGGTATTATTTCAGCCTGTGACCAGATAATATTGGTCAAAGGTAAGACCAGGGAACCAGCCATCCCCAAAACTGACTATTCAGTAAAAAATGTTACACTGCACATACAAAAGAAACTGGCTGGTGTCTTAATAAGTAAAAGGAATGTACAAATAACAAACCAAGAGAGTGACCTAGATATTTTTCCTATATTGGATTTACAAAAGAGGCTTGTTAAAGTTTTTAAGAATTTTGTGAGAAGGGACAAAGAAAAAATGAAAAGAAATCAAGTTCTATGACATTATTTGAAGGGACTAAAGATTGTTAGAAATAAAAGGAAGGAATATAAAGTTGGTTTATTTGATCAAGGTTAAAATAGATATGTTGTTATCTCTGGTAACCCTTAATGGACTTTTGCTGACATCAGGACTAAAATGACTAGGTTTTATGGATTTATTTATAGATAAGAGATGGAATATGGAAAGAGATCATTTGTTGCACTTTAAGAGAAGGCAATAAGTTACTAAAATTATTTAGACTTCTTGTGATGAAGGTAGGAAGTCACTTCTTTACATTTTTCTTTTCTTTTTCTTTACTATATTCTTATTTTTTTCCTTTTCTCTTTGTCTTTCTATTTTTTTCCCTGCTTTTCTTTCTTTTCTGCAGCTTTTTCTTTTTATTCTTTTTTCAGCTTGTATTAGTTTTTACTGTTATAATTATAATCTTTAATAAAATAATAATAAATAATGAGCAAATTTCATTGGAAGTAAATTGAAATAGCTAGAGCAAGTAGGCTGCACACCAACAAGAAAGAGAATTATACAGTGAGAAGACAAGACTCACACATGTACCACCAGCTATCCTGCGATCAAGATAAATGTAAAAACAATGATGAATTTAGTGAAATGTTCTCATTGGGAAGAAAAGAGAAAAGAAATTGATATCTTTTTCTATCAGACTCAATGGGGGTGGGAAAACAAAATGCAGGCAGATGTTCTGCATAGTAATTATTATGCCCAGCAGGATAGAGTATGTTTGTAGTCAACCTCTGTAGAAACTCATTCTGTAAAGACACATAAGAAGAAATCTCCAAATCTAATATGCTGATTTAAATATATTAAAATGAATCATAATTAGGTTACACTTCAGCTAATGACCAGTTTTGGCCAGACTCAGAAGCTAAGCAGATCAGATCTGGTTAGTAGTTGATGGAGGATCACCATGTCATACAGGAGAGCTTAATCTTAAATTAGGAATTTGGGGGAAAAAAAAAAAAATCCTAAGAAGACCATTTCTGTTTTGCTGCCAAGGAAACATGATGAATATATTCATAAAGTCATCAGAAGTCACCTGTGATCTTAAATGCACTTCATTTTTCACCATGTTTAATACAGCAAAGATGGATATAGATCACAGATGCACATTGTTTTTCAAGCTGTGTAGTACACTATATCTTTGACTAGCATGCTGGAAGCTGCACTTTAAAAAGTGAGCAGAATCAAAACAAAGAAGTAGTCAGGGACAGAACGCAAATTAAATTTGATTTATTTAAATTAATTAAATTAAATTAACTTGCAGGTAATGTGATTACTACCTATACATTTAATGTCACTCTGCCATTACAATTCAGTGCCAAGGTAGAAAGACTCTATGGGACTCATGTTGCATTGAGATTTTAAGCTATTAACTCCTGAATAGGTGATCCCAACTTGTTTTGAGAGATAGGAACTATTACTCAACAAAACAGCTTCAGAAATATACCTTCAGCTCAATTTCCTTTATATAACTGTAGTTGCTGCCGTTACTTTTCACCCCTGGGTCATATCTGTTTTACTGCCAAGGAGCTGCAGCACAGGAAGAGTAGAAGAGCAAAGTAAGTCCATCACAAGTTCAACTGGACTAGTTATTCAACCCCCTGCCTAGTGCAGGAATCTAGTATTACGTCATCCTGACAGACAGCTATCCTGCTTCTGTTATATGCTTCCAAACAGAGAGTCTACCATCTCCCAAGGCAGTCTATTCCATTGATGAATAGCTCTTACTATTAGGAAGTTTTCCTGATATTCAACCAAAATCTGTCTTCTAGAACAACTTTGTCTTGGAACAACTCTGAACAACTCTGCCCCATGACAGCTCTTCAGATACTTCAGAATACTCCATATCCTTTTCCCCAGACTAAAAATAGTCATGCTGTTTCTCATAATGTTTTACCTTCCATTCCCTTATTAACTTGATTGTTCTCTTTTGAAGATGTACCAGTTTATCAAATTCCTTCCTAAAATGTCTACTTGGGTATGCCAGGATGCATTCAGATTGGTAATCTTGCTCATAAACTCACTCACAACCACTTTTTTTCTGGGAAAAATCTTAAAAAAGTGATAACAGGATACAAGGACCTTATCTTACTTTGTAAGCCACCCAGAGACACTGTATGTGAGTTGGACAGCCATATAAATTTTCTAAATAAATAAATAAATAAATAAAATCTCCTTAATTAAAAACATATTTTCATGGAATTGTGGGACTACTACATAACCTCAGAAAAAGTATGGGAATGAATGTGTCCTCTGAAGCATTTTTTTCTGCTTCCAGTTTTAATAGCTGTTCATCATTAAGCTCCAGAGAGTCCTATATAGTAATTCTAGGCAACATTCTGTACACATGTACTAGTTAATGTTTTTGTGTGGGATCTTTTTGGGAGGAAAAAGTCTACTTAACTGGAAGAAAACAACCAGCTATGGCCAATGGACCACCCAGAGCAGCAGCAATGAGGAAATTAAGCTTTATATAAACCTTGAGTCCTTGTTCTGTTACTGGACTAGGCAGATTTGTACTCTAAAGATGACAACAAATGAAGTAGGCTTTTCTGTGACATGCTATCTTCATTGTGGTATCACTTTCAGGCCCTTCTCTTGCAATTGGGAATGGGTTTTTAATGAAGGAGACTTGATAATGCAGATCCTAAAATAGTGTAGATTATAGTTAAGCCAATAATTATTGTAACTTGAAATATAAAGCCAACTTTTTACGGGAATAGTCCACAATATATTCAGTCAAAAGACTGTGCTATCCAGTTCACAGTGTTCTATTCTTGTTGATAGTTTCTCTTAGAGTTCTTCAAACTCTTAAGACAGAACTTTTCAAAGCATATTTTAAAAATAAAGATGTCAAAGATAGTAATTGGGACTTTCTACATGGAAAAAAAAATGTTCTACCACTAATCTATAACTTCTTTTTCCTTTGATATATTAGTTCTGAAAGCATATAATGGACAATTCTAACAGCTGTGTAGCTAGAGATTAGTACTCCACAGAGTTCTGAAAGCTGCATGAGCTAAGAATTAAATTTTTGGGATTAGAGTTGGATTGAAAAAAAAATGTAATTAGGACCTAGAGCTCCATGCATTGTTTAAAATATAGATCTTTTGCCCAAAATATCTGTATAATACCAAAGTTTGGGGGATTTTTGAATGCTTTTACCCGACGGGTATCTTTCTGTGTAGATGAAGCCAACTGTGAAAATCTCAAGTATATTTAGCCTAACCATGCCTTCAGAATTTTTTTCCTCTATAGTGAACACACTCTAAAAAGCACAATAAGTGACTGGCATTGACTCAATTTGATATTGGGTTCTGAAGAAAACTTGCATACTGTTTCCATAATACATATTTGAAAATTAAATGATTGCAAGCGTATAGTCATAATACTAGAGTTGCTCAGCAAAATCGTTCTGGCCACATATTATATTGACATATGGTCACTGTCTTTTATTGATAAAGAACTTGAACTACAAACAGCAAATTCAGTTTTCAAAACTGAATGACATAGAATCAGCCTGAGGCAAAGATAGTATTAGAAATTCCACTTAGGACTATGCAATTAATGATGGTTAATAGTCAATAAAACCTGAACAATTAATCAACAGAGGTGATGATTAATCAACAGAAAGAATAACACAATGGCACATTGGGGTAGAATATCCTCTATAATTTCTCTGATCCAAGGTCTTATAAAAAGAGAGGCTAATAGAATGATGTACTTGATGAACTGAATCTTTGAAAAGCAGTGATATGAGATTCATGTTAAAATAGCTAAAAAGCTACACATAGTTTATATAAATAAACTAATCATTAATAAGGGATCAGCAAAACAAGGATGGTACTGAAATGAACTAAAAATAGCTATATATTAACTTTTCATTGTGTTCAGTCAGACATCTATCATTTGAAGTGGTTTGGATTCAGTCAGAACCACACTGCTTACAAATAGTGGAAAAACTGAAGAGATTTAGAAGAAAGGTATGACTAGGCTATTTTCCCCTAGCAATATTATTTTTCCCACTTTGCTTTATCTGGTTTGTCAGGAAAAATAGATTTACTGTCATTGAACATGCGGTGAAGTATTAATCTATTTGCATATACCATTCTTAGCAAATGATTGTATAACATTAATACTATAGGAAAAGAATTTTCTTCATAGGGACTTCGTTTAAAGAAAACTAAACTAAACTAAACTAAACTAAACTAAACTAAACAAACATATATATATATATATATATATAGAGAGAGAGAGAGAGAGAGAGAGAGAGCTCTTTAAAAGATTAAAACTTCTATCACTAACAGAGATATAATAACATAATTAACAGGCATGTGGATTTTCTCCATCATTTTACTCATACATTTTCAGCAAAACTGAGAAGTATTATTTTATAATTTGTGAATATACCCTTAAACATCACAACTTACTAGAAATTATGAAGCAGAATTTATCTTACCCAAAAATGCAACATTCCACTGAAGTAAAATAAGTGTTCAGAATTGTATAAATTCCTACTACAAAAAGGGAAATAGTAAAAAATTTCTGTGTGCCACTAAAGGCAAGGCAGTAAGTGTCATATTCAGGAAGATCATGGCAAAGTGAATGTTAAAGTAAGTTTTCTAAGAAACTTTCAGAAATAATGAGGTAGAATAAATGGTCAATTGTGTTTTGCAATTTCTACTACAGCTGTGGTATTTTGACCCATAAGGACGAAAACATAGAAACAACACACACACACACACACACACACTGATATTACAAGACAAAAAGAAAAGAAGAGATTTGTGTTTGTGTGTGTATCTATGTATATATACACAAAACAAAACAAAACAAAACAAAACAAAACTTCCTTCCTTCCTTCCTTCCTTCCTTCCTTCCTTCCTTCCTTCCTTCCTTCCTTCCTTCCTTCCTTCCTTCCTTCCTTCCTTCCTTCCTTCCTTCCTTGTAATATCAGTTTTATAAGATATTCTTTCTTATATTTATAATCCCAGCTCCATTTATCAAAATGACATCTGGAAAAGGAATCTGATGCAGTTATACTAAAGTTCTATAAATATAAATTGGAAATAGCTGTAGAATTAATAAATCCAGGATTTCAAGTGGAAGCTTGGAAGTATGGAAAAGAGTAACCTCTGGTTTCAATTTTTTTAAGGGCATAAAATACTTATTTTATTTTCATATTGTTAATACATTTTCATAGTGACTTTACAGCTACCTCTAATAACCTCTGCTGTAGTATGTAGTCTAACATTTTTAAAAAGGCAATATTTTTCTTTTGCCACCTGAAGTTTCATAAAATAGCTGTAAGATGAACTTGTAAACTTCTTTTCATGGGCAATACAGGTTATATAAATATTTTTAAAAGTATATAATAATTATTTTAATCTATTCTGATTCTGTAGCTTTTTGACTGTTCTACTCTCAGCAAGATTAAGCACCTTCAGCATGAAGATCAGGATAGAAATTCTGAAATAAAATTTAAATATAGAGTAAAATTTAAGGGCAATGCCTGCACTTATGAAAATCTAATTTTCCATTTTAAGTTGTAGAACAGCTTTCCAAGGAGATTTAGTTTGATTTGCATTGTATCCAAGTATTATAATTAACTTTGCATTTCAGAGCAGATACATTTACACGTTGAACCAGGTGGAGTAATATCCTATGGGTAGAGTGTTGCACTTTAACATCTATCCTGAGTAAATTATATGTAGCTGGACTCTGCAGCTTGGTCAGTAGTGATCTGACCATGCAATTAAATCTTATCTGGTTCTCCTAATCTACCTACTAGTCACTATATTCTATGCATGAATGAACACAGATTTAAAATGTGACCTGTCTTGTGACATTACATAAGATAGACAGAAGGCAACTATAATGACCTGGAGAAACCCCAGACATTTTTAGAATTGAGATTGAAATCCCTATGGACCAGAAATAAATGGACCCTTATTCCTCCCTCTACCTGTTAAGGCAGGGAGATTTTTGAGGAATGTGTGTGTTTTTCATACCTTCAAGCTTGAAAGCCCAACACTAAGTACTAGATGTTCAAATACAGTACACAATTCAGTGCAAACCAAGTAACATTCTTTGCTGGATAAGTGAAGACAACAACTCTGGAGCTTTAAACATATTCATAGAAAAGTGTTTTAATGTTCTTTTATATTATGAAGAAACATAATGCAAAAGAAAGTGTGTATTTCACATGCTAAACCTGCTGTGCATTTATTTCTTACTTTTAAATCCTCCAACTTATATAACCCAAGAGGATGTAATACTCTTACCTTAGTTCCAGTAAAAATACCTGAAAAATCTGAATTGAGAATATGTGAATAATACTGTGGTTGAGGGACAATGGTTTAAATGGAAAAGATCACATAGCTTTCAACAATGGACAATTGAAAACAACTTCTGTATCTTCTAGAATATTAAGGCTTTTTGAAATGTTGAGTGAATTCCTTTTGAAAGAAATTTGAAATGAAATTCACTAAAGTGCATTTAGAAAAAAGTCTAACAGAATCTTCTCTAGGTAATGGCAGTAATAACCAATGGCATACAGTATGTACAAAGTCCTAAGCTGGATCAGAAATTCCAAGGATATCTTTTAGGCTTAAGAACTCAAAAATTAAATGAAATAGCATTCTTTAAATCAGATGGAGGGTTTCTTTGGACCAAACGCATAGCTGCTTTTAGGAACTTTCTTGAGTGAGAGCAATCACGGTCAAACCAATTAGATCTCGTGTGCTGGCAGTTCCTAGCTGGCAATTTTTCTATTAAAAAATTTCTTAACATATAACACAAATTGGCATACCAGGTAAATGTTTTGTTTGGGTCTTGAGTAGATGTAATAACTTTTTTCACCCAGGACTAGGTGCTCTCAGAGTTCATAAAAATGGCAATTGCCTTGGTGTCCACTTTAGACCATTTGAGCCTCCTAGCTTGCCTCACTTCAAGGCTGATGAGTAGCCTCTTGTCATGTAGTATGGGTGGTCTTAAATCTGAACTGCCATGAAAGTTAACTGTAATTGGTTGATGGTCACTGTCTTCCCTCACGTAAACTTGAATGTCTGAGAATAAGTTGATTTTGTCTCTTAAGACATATATGTAATCCAGGACACTACTTGCATTCCCAGCTGATTTCACTACTGAAATCAGCTGATTGATGGAAGGTAAAGGGATAAATAAAACAACTGTCCTTGCCTCCTAGGATATGAAGATTGCATGTATAGATTAAGGAAATCAGTTTAGAGCCTGCCATGTTCCTTTTATAGTTTCTGGAGTACCTGGTGGCCCATTTGATAGATAGGTATGATGCCCAAGTGGGCATAATCATACAAGGAAGCCAACCCTAGTGTTAAAGTCTCCCAGTAGAATCACAATGGTTTTGGGATGTTTTATGTTTAACTCTAAGACTGTTTTTTATAATTCCACCAAGATGTCAGGGGAGAAGCCAGGAGAGGAATATGGAGATAGGTATACATTTAACAGCACTACTTCAAATGATTTGTATTTAAGTTGAATAGCTAGGAGATAGAAGGGGTCTTCTCTGAGGACCAGTGCCTGCCCTCGCCAGCCCAACTCTGCCTTGGCAAATACACATAATCCCCCTGAGGCTGCCCTTTTGTCTTGAATTTATGCATTGGTGAAGACCATGATCTAAAGCCTGGTAGGTGAGCATCTTCATCATCGGTGGTTAGTCATGTGTCTTGGAGTGCTATGATGTCAAACTTGGAGAGAAATTCCATCAGATCTCCATCTGACATTCTATTCTTCCAACTGGCTATGTTCCATGTCAGTAACCAAATAGAACTTCCTTGTTTTTTGTCAGAAGAGGTATCTGTAAATATGTTGAGGTCTGTGGTTGGATGATGTGGGTCATGCAGACATTCTACAGGTGAGATGAGGTCCAAAATTCCTTCAGTATCTAGGAAAACACACTGGTTGAAATTTGGCTTACCTTTGCCACTCTCTTGCTGCTATGTGGAGTCAGATAAGATTTGTAATGATTTGCACATAGAATAATGAACATTAGCAAATTGTTGTTCCATGTCTGTATCATTGATCAAAGGGGTTGTCTCAGCCCTGAGCAATGGTGCTCTTCCTCCCTCATGGGTTACCTTTGTCATGGTTTCCTGTGGTTCCTGAAGCAAAGGTTTGACTGGAATGCTGAAGGGTGTGCCAGTTATTGGATGTCTTAGGCTGCAAGTATCCATTTCATGTTCTTGGTGTGGCCCACCACCTAGCTCTGATTGTGATTCCCAGAGCTTTAGGCAGTCAAGATCCTCCTCTTGTTGATTGTCAGCATCCAACTTTTTGTTCTTTGAAGTTTATGAATATTGTGCTGTTTTAACAGGGGGCAACATTGAGGAGTTTGGGTCTGCTCCAGGGGACTCTGTATTGATGATTTGCATACTTAGATTGCACAAGTCAGAGGAGGGGGCTGGGATATCAACACGTCTTCTCTTGAAGTAGTTGCAGTTGCTTTGGGTAGTTGGTAAAACTAACTCATTTAGAGGTTTGACTATTTTACATGTTGCTACCAAGGTTTCTTTTAGATTATCCAGTCTTTCAATAATGCCAGCTTGTTCCAAGTCTGATAAGGCACTAAAAATCAGGTTTTCTTCCAGAAGGCCATCTGTACACTGTCTTGTTATAGATAGATCTGATTGTTTTCCTGGGCAGTCATCTCTCGGGGGCAGAGGTGGTAGAATGTCCTTGAGGTTATCTGGAATTGAGTGGACACATTTATTCTTTAAAGAGACCATACTCTCTGGGCCAGGGTGGCCTAAGAGTGAGCTGAGTTCCTCAGAATGAAACACAGATATTGGAAAAATGGAAAAAATATGCAAAAAAGGGCCTCATTTTAAACAGCATGCTGGAGATTGTGGATTGCCTGAATATAAGTAAAACTTGCTCTTGGCCTCTGCTGGGTGGGAGCATTCAGCCTCCTGTAAATCAATCAACTGCTTTTTGCAGCATAGTAGGTGGCTTAAAGCTAAGATAATTGCTCTTTTTGATCCCCATCATCCTCTGTTTACTGTGTTACGTGATATTTGTAGGGTGATTTGATTAGGCTGTATTTGCCATTTGAATGCCTCTGTCCCTTAGTTACATGATCACTAGGCACTTGTTTCTCATCCTTCTCTTATCGTTGCTCTCCCTCTTCCTTGGGTAAGGTTGCTCATGACTTCCCTGCTAACTGCTTTTATGGCAGACTTTGTACAGGAGATCTGTGCTTTAGCAATGTTATCATCTGACTGGTTTTCAATAAGCTTTACAAAACCCCCTTTTAAAAAGTCCACTTTGGATTTGACTGTGGGTAACAGCTCAAAGATAGAGAGAACAGTTTGTGCTGTCAGCAGTCTTTGTCTGGTTAGAAAGTCAGTTATATTTTCACCCTTTAAGTTTATCAGATTTGTATTACCCTGCAAAAGCTGTGCAGCTGCTGAGCAGATTACAGCAGTGTGTTCGGGGGGGGGGGCATCCTCTTCCATGGTAGAGGAGAGATCTATAAGCTGTAGGCTTTCGATCTCTGCTTGTAGATCCCACTCTGGAGCATCATGTCCATCAGAGGGATTAGAGGGGATTGGATTACTTATAGGAGGTGGCTGCCTGCTTGTTAGGTAACTGTTGACTTTCAGCTGTTTTGTGGGCTTGGATGTAGCTCGTGTTGCAGAATGTGTCCAGTGTTTCTTTCTTCTTCTTTCCATGATGGTTGATGGTGTCCTGAAGTTTTCTCTGCTCTTTCTGTATGTTGAGGGTTCTGATAGGGCAGCATGTAGCTGTCACGCTAAAAGCATGAGTGGAGAGGTAATTGTACAATAAAATAAGCTGGTATTTAAAACATTAAGATTAAGAAAAATGATGATAAAAAAAAATCTTTTGGAGGAGCTCTTTACAGCAGTTGCTGCATCATCGCCATCTTGGCTCCTCACCCCGATCCCATAGATAACATCTAGAGGAGTGCTACATGCATAATGGCACCCAGGAGCACTGTGTTGCCAAATTTTGGTACATAATTGTCCACAAAAGTTTTTGACAGTGATGAAATGTTCCACATAAAGGAAAAGATTAGGAACTGCTAGCATAGTGAAGAAAAACAACAAGATTAGCAGTGCAAATACAGGTATTTGCCTTCTCAATAATAAGTCTCACTGATTTTTTAAAAAGACAATTTCCTCCTAATAAATTAGTATAATATTGCAGCCCTTAAATGTTCAATATTTTACCAGTAATGGTTAAATTTAAAATTAACCTCTTTTAATGGTTTTATGTGTCTTAGATCAGTGTTTCTCAATCTCAGCAACTTTAAGATGTGTGGACTTCGACTCCAGAATTCCCCAGCAAGCATGGACTTCACTCTGGGAGTTGAAGCTCACTCATCTTAAAGTTGCTGAGGTTGAGTAACACTGTGTTAGATTATGCATCATTCTATTATTATTTTTTACCTTTTTTCCACAAATAAGAATTATGCACAGTAAGACTGCTTTGTCCATGTGACTATGTTAAATAGATTTTTTTCCTCCTGAAATCCCTGAAGAAAGGGAGCAACTGTACTATTGGAGTGAGCAACTATCAAAGATTATAGGATTCTAATTCCAATTTAGAATTATGAAGCACTTTCCCTTTCACAAACTGGCACTATGATCTCCTGGAAGCCATCATATGAGCATAGGATAGTTAAGGATATCATATCTGGCCTTCAGAAATCCAGATGAGCACTAGAAGGAAGCAAAGAGATACAGCAACCCCTCAACACTTTGCTGCCACTTTATAGTTATTTAGAGTGTTGTGGGACAAATATGGTAACTCTAATAAAATATGTATTATGTTCTCTCATATGAGAACATCCATGGGAGGGAAAACGTCCATTCACTAATGACTCTATGTACCTACTAATCTGTTGATGCTCCCATAATCATACCAATAATAATGTTACTGCTGCATTGTTACTGTAATGACAGAGAGAGAGAGAGAGAGAGAGAGAGAGAGAGATTGATTGATTGATTGATTGATTGATTGATTGATTGATTGATTGATTCCTGGAACATTTTGTGGATTTGTTAGAAATTTGATACAGGCAACATGCTAATGGTGGATAGGATTGAAGTAATCTATCCGTGGTGTTAAAATCAAAGGAAGGAAATACTATTCTTTCTCTTTTTTCCCATCTAACATTCTTTTCTTCTCCCATGTTCCTTGTCTAAGGTGCAGTTCTATTTCTCCTATATAGCAGGTACTAGGGGCAGGATGGAAAAATACTATAGATCAATAGCTGGTTATAGATGGTTTTAAAAATTCAGTTGAAAGCAATATTTAGCGTTGTATCCAGAGGTTGCCTGCCTTTGCCCTAAATTCAGGAAAGACAGGAATCTTAATTTATTCTAGAAGCTTTTTGAGAAAAAGGATGGATTAATTTAGCAATGATATAAATTGAAAATCAGCCAGTCCATATTAATTTTTATAGGTGGTTGTGATAAGCTTCCACCCAATATTTTGGGTAATGGAATAAATGGAAATTTAAAATCACAATTAATCCAATGTTTTTCAGTGGAAACATTTAGCACAATTATTGGGGGTTGAATGCATAGAATTTGGATTGGGTCCAAATATTGAATTTAAGGAAACATAAAAGATACAGACTAGTGGCTCCAGGGCCTCTCCCACACTGCCTTCAAAAATTTAATGCATAATGTGATGGAGTGGAGTTAAGATAATATATGAAAGTAATCATATTAACCATATTTATATTAAAATGTATATTATTTAAAATTATATTTAACTTAAATTACATCAAATATTATAATTGACTTCAAGGATAAATCTGCTTTATCATATAGAATATTATTAGAAAAGTTACATATTCTATATTTCCTCCCCCCTTCTTTTTTTTGCGGGGGGGGAGATGACTTATATGGAAGTTTCCAAACTATAGAGATTTGGAAATGAATATCTTTTTCTTAGAATTGACAGTAGTACCTGGCAGCAAAAGAAATAAAATACTCAAATGATCTTCTATCTGACATTAAAGATGGAAACAGAACAGATGAAATTTTTATGCAAATAGTAAGAAAGGTTTTGCATTTACATGTATATACAGTTGTGAATAATTTTAAGGTATCAAGAGACAGGCTTTAAATTATTTTAAAGTAGTTGGTAAGGAGAGCAGTGCAATAAAATGTATTAAAGCTTTTTTCAGGTAAATTATTGAACTAATATTGCAAAGGAGAGTGCTCTCTGCATTAGAAAGTAAGAATTATGTAAACAGAGGTAACTGTTTTTGGGTTTCTTGAAACACAACTTCCAGAGGTTCAGAAAAAAGAAAAATATTTTTTCATATGTTGAAGGGTTGCTTTATTGCCAAAAGACTAGCAGCTGTAAATGTTTTAAATAGTTATTTGTAGCTTTTATTACCTAGTAGATCTGAGTAATATTTTTATACTAGTGATTTGTCAGATAATTGGGGATAAAAGAAATATTTGCTACAATAAGTTGTCCTTGACTACTGACAAAAGCTTTCTGCATAGTGTATACTAGTGTTTCTTTTTGAAGAAAGACTTTTTCTTTCTTTCTACTTATAAAATTCCTCAACACTTATTTTACACTTTTTTTTGTCCTGCTTTGGACCCCAGAGTGATTGCTGTCTTTAAGAGTTTATGCTTTTATGGGTTTTCTGCTTAAAATCTATAACAGTGAGCAAGTTAACCAAAAAAATTGGTTGTCTTGTTTAACAGGAATGCAAAGGTGTTTGTTTCACGCAAAATGCTTTGGGTAATCATAGCTCAGGGCTCCTAGTTTTATTCCTTTGTTTTAGGTTGTCATAGGTTCAAATAACTTCCCATCTTTGTCTAGGCTTCAGTTTGTTTGTTTTTTTAACACCATCCAATCAATGCTACAGTATTTCCTATGTGATCTTTGTTGGTCCCATGAAAACAAAGGATTCCTAGTTGTGAAAATATGCTTCAGTTGAAAATCAATTCCCCAGCATCTCTCTGCTGGTATTCGTCCAGAGCCTCATGTGAGAAACAACAAAAACAAGTACTCCAAATCCTCACACTGGGGCAACTTTACAGTATCCCCTCTTCAGGTGTTTCCAAGCACTTTCATCCAAAGATGCACAATATTTCCAAATAGTCAGTGAATTGAGAGCATCCTAGTCTGCTCCATATGTAGTTCATTCATTTTAACTTTAATTTTCACACACCCGTCTGCCTCCCTTGTGTTTTAACTAATCCAGAAACTAGATAGGTATGACAGAGCCATTGTGATGCACAGCTTTGGTCACTGGGGGAGCTTTATTAGTGAATACACTCACACACTTTCAACAGAGATACAACCTTAGAGTTTGGATCTTATGCAGTAATGAATTCTTCCACAGAACACCCAACGTGACCCAGAGACTTAGCACTAAAGTTTTATTAATTGCAATTGCTTAGGCATTATGCACAAACACATGGTGTGGAAAAATGTAGAGATAATCTTGGCGAAGATTTGCAGGGACAGTTAAAGCACATTAGGGGAAACTCAGTCCAAAGAAAAGAGAAGGCATTAGAAAGAAATTCAAAATAATCCTGTCTTGAGTCTGTTCAATATATTTATTTCTGGTAGTGTAGGGATCAAGGAAGATGACTTTGGAGAAGGAATCCAGAGACCATTAGGAAAATACCAGGTGCAGAAGAAACATGAGTTAATTTCAGAAAGGTGGGAGAATGTTACAAAGAGACTCAGGCTAGCTCCCCCCTCAGCTCCCTGGAGTATAAGAGGAGGGAAGGGAAGACAGTGGCAGACTTGCAAGATTCTGTTATTATAGCTTACTAGACAACCTGTGACCCATCGGGTCATTGTTTCAGAGGTATTTCTTTAGCTAAACAGAGAAACAGAATGATCACATGGGAAGCTGTTAGGGAGCATTGGAAAGGAGGATCGCGTGACTACAACAGCAGTACTGAAGCAGCAACAGCACAGCAGCACTGAAGTGCCAACACCTTTCCCAAATTTCAATCCCATGGGAGTAATGGCTCCTGGATTTTGTATGCATTCTGTAAGTTAGCCCATTTGAGGTACTTTGGTTCAAAGATTTCTTGCCTTATGATGCACTGTTTCACCCAACTGAAGATCAAACAGACAGGAGAGTTTTAGCTGTATATACATATCAATAAAATATAGTTCTAGTCTTCCTGTGGAGTCTGTTTCCTGATCTGCTCTACCTTGAAAGATTGACAGGTAGTTGGTGTCTAGACCTGGTCTGGTTGTTCTTTGTTTTTCATTCTCTTCTGCTTGTCTGCATTTTTCCCCAGGATCAAATTCAGTTCATGTATGTTTCCTAATATTTTATTTCTTGTAACATGGGAGACTTTCAAACTTGTGTACATTTTTATGTGAATTGCCTGTATAGCTATAGAAGACAAATGTGTTGCTTGGACAACCCCATGAAGCTTAGTTGTGACTGGCATCATAAAGCTACCTGCATCCATGAACCTATAAGTAGCTCTGAGGTCACAATGCAGTGGAGGCAATGTGAAGGTGACAATTCTGTTGTATGTGTTGGAATTTGTTCTATATTCTTTCCCCACAGAACATGAAAAGAAATGCCAAAATATAAGACTGGTGGACATTGAAAAATAGAACAGGACACAGTGTGAAAACTATAGTGAAATATTATTCATCCTTGAAGCTCCTGGAAATGGCAGCAGTAAGTGTGTATTTCTTTGAATTAGTTTCTTCTTATATATGTGCCATTACAAAGTACCTTCCACTCTTACTTTCTGGAACTGTATGAAATAATACTGGAATTCATTCTTCTCTTTTCCCTCAAATATTTTCCCCTGTGGAAATAGTTTGTTTTTATGTCAATTTCTTGGTTTCTGTCTGGAGAAGAATTTTCAGTGAGATGGTCAAATATTTTCATGTTTCTTGCATTTCACCTTTAAATTACTTTTTAAAGAGGTACACTACTTAAAATCACACACCCACCCACACCCACACAGACACACCCACACCACATTTATCAAAGGATGATGATCACTGAAGTTCCTATAATCTCTTGGAAGGGACATGATGTGATGTGGTATGGCATTACTTCAATCCATCTCAGAAACTGCAGGAGGAAATGATCTGACAATGATTAAAAATGAAAATCAATTAATCAGTAAAAGTGACTCTGTAAGGTTAAATAATGTAAATACCTCCTTTGTGAATTTCTTCAGGTGGGGGCTTTCTTTTCGAACAATGAATGGTCAAAAGTAGTTTTGGACAGGCTTCAGTAGCCAATGGGAATTTATTATTTCTTGCAAATTTGAAAGCATATTACTTATCTCTTAAAAGTAATTGCTTGTAGGAAGTCTCCTGATAATTTAGACATGGACTGAGTTTAAAACATTAGCAAAAAATGCTTTTTCTGCTGCAAAAACACATCTTTTCTCCATTGTACAGCAATAAGGAAACAACATGCACTTTACAGATTTAAATGCTGACATTTTTTCTGCTTATTTCCTGAATTTAGGAACTGTCATACTTTTGCTCTTTGTTGCTAAATTATGTGTACCATTAAAGAAAAGTGCAGAGTATTCTCTGTGTTCCACTATCAACCAGACTTCATCTTTCTAATGGTACTAACAACAGTGTAGGAAGGACAAAGGAACTGGAGTAAACCTGAAAAAGATTTATACAGTTGAATCTGAATGCTGCATAGTGAAACATATAGTGAAACGGAGATGAACTGGCCAAAATAATAAGTTAAATATAAGCAAAATAACTAGAATGTATTTTATGCAATTCCCCAAGAAAGATAACAGGTTAATGAAAAGATCTGAAAACTGTGGAGAGAGAAAAAAAAGCATAAGAAAACATGCTTCACAATAACCATACAAGAGGGTGGAATATATCTAGTTTTTTGATACATATAAGGAGTAATTTGAAAACTGTTGGTTATGGCATTGGAGACATGTTCAGTTGCATAAAACGCTGTAGCTTCTTCAGTCTAGCTTTCTAAATCAAAATCATTGTTTTTATTAATACAGAACAATATACAAGGCAATATACAAAATTCAGCATATGGGTATTCAGTATGTAGGTATTGCTATTCCCAGCATAAAAGGGCTGGCATTAGCATACCTGCCTGTCATCCATATGCTGTCTGTCAGAAGAGTCTGTCAGAAAAAAATAGGCTGCAATCCTTACGTTAAACATCAACAACAACAAGGTATGGAAAGTAAACAAAACACGCTTCTGGAATTCACTCCAATCTCTTAATATTTTATGCTACCTAATCATGTGTTTTATCTGTATGTGATTCTGCTGTGCCTTGATGTTGTGTCTGTATTTGTGTGCATGAGTGCACTGGAAGCACAGTGCCACCCTTTGTACGTCCCAGAAGAGTAAGTAGCAGCTGTGTCCAGGAGGGCCTTTGTACAAATGCATCTTGTGTGCCAGTTGCACCCCTTCCTTGATCAGGAGGCCCTTCAGACACATCAATTGCCTCATGATAGGACTACTGCAATGCAGTCTACATGGGGCTGCCTTTGAAGACCATCCAGATGCTACAGTTTGTTCAAAATTCATTGGCACGAGCAGTAATGGACACTTCTCACTGTGGCCATGTGTCACCATTGCTACATGAGCTTCATTGGCTACCATTTGGCTTCTCAGTACAATTCAAGGTGCTGGCTGATATCTTTAGAGCCCTTGCAGAGTAGGTATGCTCCAGGTCTCTTCTACTAAACATTGTTATCTTGTGGGTCATAGAAAGTGTGCCTTCTCTGTCACAACCCCTGCCCTCTGAAACACATCCCCCAAAGATATGGATGGTGCCTACTTTCCTGGGGTTCCAAAAAGCCTTTAAAACCTGGCTTTGTTCCCAGGCATGAGGTTAATGTGCCCTAACTGGAGGGCAACTGCCATGTTGTGCTTTATTGTGTCTGTTTTTAGTCCAGGCTGTCTTATTCTGTTGATATTTTTATTTTTTTTTATTTTTTTAAATATTTTTTTATTTTTACAACAAACACAAAACATACATGGACAAACAAAACCATAAAAAGGCATAAAAAAAAAGCATCTTCCATTTTATAGCGTGTGTCAACCAGTTACCAACTCGTTGGTGCCCCTTTCATAATCTTAAATTCTCATATCATCTATTCAAAATATACTTGTATACTTATCAATTAACAATTATTAATCATTCATAGCTAATCTATAAAATCATTTATTACAAGAAATTTTAACTTTCAATAGGATTAGTAATACATTTTCATCTATCGATTATATGTGTATATATATAATAATTAATATCAAATTTCTATTATAAAGTTTCCTAATCCATTACATTACTATATTTTCTCATCCAATCATTAATAAAAACAAGTTACTTATCTTCTTACTCTAATTTCAAATCTCAATTTAACTCATCTCTGCACATTTCATAATTTTCAATAACTTCCTCCTGCATAAGTAATATTTAATTTTTCCAATTCTTAAAAGTTACAGTTCTAAACAGTATCAGTTACAATATCAGTTACAGTTCTAACCAGATTCTTCACTACATGTTTCAACAAAAATATCTCTAGTTTAAAATCTATATGTTACTATATTCAACCATATATAAATGTCTAATCTCTTAGAACATTTAGAATCAAATACAATTTTTAACTATATATCTCAGATTTATACTTTATTCCAGCACTTGCATAATTTTGAGTTCACCCTTTTCATTCAATATCCCAAAATATCTAGCTGTTTATTCCTTTTTCTATATTATTGGATAAGAGAAAGCAATAATAAATGTCCTTTCAAACATTCTGCTTTTTGAAGCTTCTGTCAGTTCCATCATTGTTGTATTCCCCTCGTTTTTTCTTTAAACATCTGAAGTAGTTTCTTTCAATATTGTTTTACATCTTCTTTTTGTGCATTCTCTTAGTACGATTTTCCATTATAATCTTGTATAATCTTTTTCTCACCCTCAGTGCCAAGAACAAGTCTGTCCCTCTTCATTTATCAATTGATTAACCCTTTTAATTCTCAGTTTATAAGCCTCACAATAATTCTGTTTAATGTTTCTGATTTCTTGTACTATTTCTTCCTTTTCCATTGATCCCGTTTTATGTTTAATTAAATCCATTTTAGCTTTAATATCTTTTTTTCTTTTTTTTTTTTTTGCGGGAATTTCTGCAGCTCTTCTTCCAGTTTTTTATAGTCATCCTCAATAGTTTAAAGATCTTTTTCTGCATTGTGTTTCTCGTATAGTTTATTATATTGATAAACCTTCATTGAGTCAAAGGATTCTTTATCTTTGTTCTTGCCAAAAATAAGAAACAAAAAAAACAAAAAAAAAAGGAGAGGAAGGGAAAGACTAAGTCTCTTTAAAAAAATCCAACTGAGGGGGGAATGGAGAGCAAAGCAGAGCTTCTAGCAGAAAGAAGAGCTACTGCCACTAATCAGGGCTCTTGTGACTAGCTCAAACTTTCCATCTTAATATTTTCAAAATCACTTTCAACTCCACTTTCTTGTTTATAGTTACGGATGGCACCTGTATAAACATGCACATCCCACTATCTTTTTAGAAAGCACAGGGTCCTTGAGCATGCGTCACAATAGAAGAAAAAAAGCACTATGTCGAGCCTCTAGATGGCAGTGCAACTTTCTTTCGTTTACTTTCTCTTAACTCCACTTTCCCCATTTCAAAATCAAAAAGTATAAATTTCTTATAACAATAAAGAAATCTTAGTCAAAAAAAAGGCTTAAGATACAGAGTTATTGAGTATTAAAAAGAAAAAGCCAATCCAGTTAAAATATATATTTTTTTAAGAGAAAAACATCTTGCCAATTCCACTAAAAAGGGAAAGTTGAAAAGAAAAAAAAAAAATTTCCCCCCTTTTTTTATAAGGCTCGATCTCGCCGCTTAATCCACTTTTCTTCACTTTTAAAAATCTCTTTAAGTTACTTAAGGTGTTCTCTAAGAATAGTTGAATAGTAAAAGTCCATCTCACCCAGTTGACACCCTTCTCTTCCTTCTTCCTTTGGAGCTGTCCCTGCTTTCGCAGCCATTTTGGCTGGCTCTCCTCCGCCGGCTTCAAGAGCTTCTCCCCGGATCAATCTGGGACTTGCGGCGTCCCTGAGATCCGCGGGACGTGCCCTTTGCGATCGCCATCTCTATGGGATGGCTTAGGTCCATCGGGACCGACCGGGGGAGGAGATATCGGCTGCCATCCTGGGAGCCCAGGATCGCCCGCCGTATCGCCGCGATGCCAGCTCCGCCCTCCTATCTATTCTGTTGATATTTTTAATTGTTTTAACTAGGTCTTAACCACACAGAGTCTACTGAAGTGAGCAGCCATAACAAATTCAATGAAAGAAATGAAAGAAATAACACCATGAGACTGGGGGTGGGGACTTAGAATGAAGCATTTATTAACATTCTGAGTGGCTGCCAACCGCATATCCCATGTGGAAATAGTATGGGATTTTTCCTGAAACATTTTTCTCCATAGCTCCAGCCTGATCAAGCCCATTTTCAAACTTAATATTTCTATTGATGTCTACTTCTCCCAGGCCAAATACGGTCCTGTTGCATTCAGTTTTTGTAGACCCATACTGAAATCTTCTATTTTTGCTTTATCCTACGTCAATCAATCAATTTATTTATTGTTTTTGACAACCCGTCATAACAAATAAGATAAAACCTGCACAAAAGTGGCCAAACATTAATAAAAATACATTTAAATGTACAAAAATCAGTAAAAAAAACATTAAAATAGTGTTATTACAGCAGGTAAAATATTAGAAAACATTAGGAACTTTTGATAAAATATTTTCTCTGTTTAGCAGCAGCCCGTGCAAAACTTGCTAATTTCCATAGCTGGCTGCCATAGATTCTAAAGATACAACACTATTCTGCAAACTGGTAAATGCCAATTTGGGCAAAAATAAGAACATCTTAGAGGCTAGAGTGTCCAAAGAGGAATGGGAGAACCATTATACTAGATTGTTTTCTCCTCATCCCACTCCAGTCAATTCTCCAATTATTCTAAAACTTTGTGATGCTACACCCTGGCCTCCTGCCTCTTTAAAGGAAATTGAATATCTGATCCTGGTGTTGCCATTTGGCAACACCCCTGGATAAGACTATAACCCTGGTGATTTATTAAAAGCTAACATTATCTGGTGGAAGCCTATTTTGGCTAAACTCTTTAACAACATTTATTCCTCTGGCCAACTTCCCCAGAGTTGGAATACAAGCATAGTGATCCCAATATACAAAAAAGATGATCGTAGCTACCCAGAGAACTATAGACCAATTAGTCTAATTAATATCACAGCTAAAATTTATGCAAAACATCTATTTAATAAATTAAGGGACTGGGTCATTGACAACTATGTCCTTGAAGAGGAACAGGCAGGGTTTAGAACAGGATATTCAACAATTGATCATGGTTTTGTATTGGATAATTTGATAAATAAGTATGTAAAACACGCCCACAGAAAACTGTATATTTCAGCTTTTGATTCTATTGATAGAAACAAACTATAGATTAAGCTAGATCAGTTGAACTTGGATAGAAGGTTATTAATTTTGGTGATGGCTTTATATACAAATACTCAAATTCACCCCAGTAGGGCACCTGACAGATAATATCAAAACTTTTAAAGAGGTAAAAAAGGTTGTGTGCTTGCACCATTTCTATTAATCTATTTATTAATGATATTGTTACAGCCCTGAGTAGAGAAAGCTTTTTTCCAGTAAAGACAGGAAATAGAAATTTGTCCACTATTGCGTCTTAAATTGGCTAACTGTGAATGTGGAAAAATCAAAGGTAGTGGTATTTGGGGAAAAAAGGAAAAGACGCAAATGGAGAATTGGGGAATATAATATAGAGCAAGTTCTCTCTTACAGATACTTGGGCATCCTTTTTAATGCTTCAGGCAGTTGGCACTCTCACTATCAGGTCCCAAAAATAAAAATTGAGAAAGCTTTCTCAGGAATAATAAAGTTCTGGCGTACAAGTGGTGGTCGACCAATTTCTCCAATCCTAACTTTTCTAAAAACCAAGTTAATTCCTTACTTTTTGTATGCAGTAGTATTATGGGGAACTTCTACCTGTATGATATGGAATTCAAATTCTTTCAAAACAAGTTCCTCAGAACTATTTTAGGTATACCTAATGGTACTCCTATCCCCTTTCTCTATGCAGATACTGGTACATACTCAATTAAAGGTAGAATAATTGTAAGGTCATTTAATTACTGGACTAGATTCCTCTTACTACCTGATCCCCAACTTGTCAAGCAATGCCTTCTGAAGCAAATTTGTTTATCCTACATTAAATAAACAAGCCTCAAGTTCTTTTCATTACATTTATGAAAATGTAGTATGCTTCTTGAGAGACTGTCTTGTAGTGGTTTAGTGAATCAGGCTACAAACTGGGAGACTGAATTCTAGTCCTGCCTTAGGCATGCAAGTGAGCTGGGTGACCTTGGACCAGTCTCTCTCTCTCAGCCCTAGGAAGCAGGCAGTGGCAAACCACTTCTGAAAATGTTGCCAAGAAAACTGCAAGGAATGTCCAGGAAGGCGCCAGGAGTCAAGTATGGCTCAAAGGCACAAAAAAGAAGTTTATTATTTTGAAAAAACCAACCAAACAAATATTTCACAAACCTCTAATGTACATGCAGTACATTATTAAATTGGTGCCAATTCAATACAAGCTACATCCATTCTGCCGGACTTGTACTAATTGCTTATTGAGTCAATGGGTTTATTTTATTATTAGCCTTTTAGGGAAAAGGATAGTGTTAACGGTGGTCATTTTTATCAGTAATGGATCACATTCTATGAGCCTCCTAGAATCTGCTGAGTAGGCAACATACAAATTACTGTAATTGTTTTTAATTAATAAAATTAATTAAAATTCTTTAAATGGAGATCTATGCAGTATTCTGTTTTATAGCATTGATTGTTTCCAGCTAAGTGATATTTAGCTACTCTCCTACTCTGGAACAGATTGGGACAGATTGGCAAAAAGATCTCTGTAATAGGCTCAGTGAGAGTGACAGACGTTGTCTAAAGTTCTCGTGACCCAATAGCTTAAGCCTGGAAAATTTACAGGTTTCTCACTGTTATAGAATTAATGAGAGAGAGAGAGAGAGAGAGAGAGAGAGAGAGAGATCCATTTTATAAGCATATCTATGTTATGTAGTGACCCTGATCAATTTCACTATCCCTCTAATGAGAAAAATTGGAGGAACAAAAGGTTTTTGTTTATTTCCTGGGATTGCTATATATTTGTTCATTTCTCATGTAAACAATTTAACACAAAGGGGATATATTTTTTAAAAAATGTATATAAATGTCTTTATATAAATAAATCCAGACACCTTTCAAAGATGGACTTTAGGCATCGCTTATTGCAGAATGGCAAAGTTAATGTGTAAAATTCTCACAAAATGAATAGTAATATAAAAAATGTTCATATATGCCTTCTGTCTTTCCTGCAATTCAGACCCTGGCCCTTTATACATTTACAATATTTAATAGCTTGGTTAAACACCACCAGGAGCAAAGCCATATTATCTGTGCACCATATATTTCTCTACTAAAAGTATAAACTGAAGACATCATAAATTACTTTGCCTATAGGGAAAACACTTGTATATTCTGTAAACTCCCTAAAAAACATGTAGAATAAGGGAAAATGGGACAAGTTAAATGATGCTACAGTGGAAGAAAACAAACTTTCATGTTTATAAGCTCACAATCTAAGAAGAGAACTAAAAAAAAAGTATGTCAAGCAATTGACATAGGATGTACAAGACCAAAAAATGTATATAAGGCCTCTTAATCTTCAAGATGACAAACTGTTTCCAGTTATGATTATAACAATAAACTATCAAGTCTTTAGCCCATATTCTCTTCACAAATGGGCTACATCTAGGTTGCTATATGGCAACTATGGATGCAAATGGGCCCAGAGAAATTTCCATTGGTGTCTACCATGTCGCAACAGATCTTTTAAAGATTATTGCCTTAAAGGTAAGTTGTCTTTGCTTAACTACTGGTGACTGCATAAATACATCCATGCTGTTTTCTTGGCAATTGTACAAAGGTGGTTTGTCATTGTTTTTGTCATTCCAGTCTAGCCTACAGCCTGGTATTCCCTGGAGGAATCCTACCTAAGCATTAACATGCCCTGATCCTACTAAATTCTGAGCCCAAAGTCAGTCAGGTGTTGTCACTTGCTGACACCCACAATTCTTTCAATTAAATAATATAATCCAACATATTCTTACAGAATAAAAAAAAAATGGGTAGCTATGACCCAGTTCTTTATTTGCACTAGTAATTCACAAATTCTGATGGATTTGTTGAAGCCATATATACGTTGGATACTATCCCAGAAAATATTTTCAGCACAAGGCCACCCTGTGATGTTATAATAAGCTGTGGCTTTGTTGCAGCTCTTACAATTAAGCTGCACAGAGTTTACTGATGAAGAACCATAAAAAATATTTTTCCCCACTGTCCCTCAAGCAGCAGGCATCACGTAATTATTTCTCAGCTGCCTGTAAAGCATCTCCATGCTATGGAGATTTGTGATAGGTTGATATCAGTTTGTTTATTAATTAATTAATTAATTAATTTAGAAGACAAATTTTATTTTAAAAAGTGTATTATTATTATTTCTACTTAAAAAAGTAGAATAAACTAAAAACACATGAAATTGAATAAAATGTCTTTATAAGTTCAAACAAGAAAGCAATAAAATAATAATAAGCAACAAGGCAGTAATTAACATTGGAAAATGATCATATTGCTCCCCAAAATGATGGTAGCTGATTCACTTTCTGTGAGTTTAAGCCCACTGATTTCTGATAGCAATTGCAATGCGATATCACCTAGCAATTTTCATAGGCATTTCTGTAGAAATATCCACTAGCAAGAACTGTACAATCCTGGATTTGGTCTAGCCCCTGTATCTGTGGGTACAATAATACAGATTGTTAGTGCTGACATAGTGGACAGTGCAACAGGACAGGATCTATTTGTTAAGAATAAGCTGCCCATCTAAGTTTAAAGACTGAGCTATAAACCTAGCTAATCTAAACACCTTTCTATTTGAAGGGGAGAGTATTTTTAAAAAGAACAGTAAAGAGTATGTGATAAAAGTTCCCTGAAGCATAATTTTGAATTTTAGCTCTGTCTTCTTGTAAATTGAGGTCAAGGACACATTGTTTGGCCTCAGAGATAACCTTCTATAAACCCATCATCGTACAAATTGAGAGACTATAGTCAACTTAGCTATGCCTTTTTTCCATGAGCAATTAAATTTAACTATAAGAACAAGTTAGGCCAATAACTTTAGTTTAGCATAGTTTAGTTTCATCCAGTATCTTAAGTGGCATATTCTTATCTGGACAACTAGGAAGGAAATCCTAATTTAAGTGTCAGTAGAATATTGAGGGCAAATTGAGGGACATGGGGAATAATTCACATACATTTAGATGCACTGCTTCTAAAGGATTGTATTGTATAATGGAAGAATTGTACTCTATAGTAAAATTGGAATCACCTTAGTTCTGAATAGTTTAACTGCCAAAGGGAAAAAATGTTATCTTTAAACCTTACGTATCTAATTATCTCATTTGAGGCCCTATGTGCACAAGATGAAACTTAGCAGATTTGTTGATTTCATGTGGAGGACAAAGTGAAAGGTGATAGCTAAATATCTAAAACACTTAGTTTTCTCTATTTGAATGCTGTTAATTTGCCATTTATGTTGGCAGTTAGTGCATCTTTTTATAAAAATGACCAGCTTCATTTTAGCATAGGTCATTTAGCATCATTTTTCTTGTTGGCAGAAGCTATTTAGTGCTTGAGGCTCCTCAGGAGACTTCTCTGAAACAAGGGAAGAATAGCAGCAGTATCAGAATACAATAGAATAAGGGTGGACTATGTGCATCCTTATTGAAGCATGGAGCTCATTGTCTGGTAAAGCCTACACAATTAAAAGATTGAATAATAAGGAAGCAAGAATATTTCTCTGTTTGATGGGAATGGGGTTGTGTTCAAATATTGTTGTGAAGTAGCATGCTGAATTGGAGCAAGAATAATCATTTGAGGTCACAGCTACTTTGCTTTATAGTCTTTCCTTTGGGATTGTATCAAATGCTCCCTACAAGTTGATGAAGGTACCTTAAGCACATCCTTGCATCTGAGTGGGTTATTTTTCATCAAAATGGGGCAAAATGATACACTAGTCACTGATTGAGTGGCTAAGTCTAAACACCAGATTGTTCCACTAACATCTTCTCTTCAAGCATCCAATCAATAAGTTTGTTATATAGTTTGGTGTAGTGGTTTAGAATTTGGAGTTTAGAGCCAGTTTGATGTAGTAGTTAAGGCAGCAGGCTAGAAACTGGGAGACCATGAGTTCTAATGCCACCTGAGGCACAAAGCCAGCTGAGTGACCTTGGACCAGTCACTGTCTGTCTCAGCCCTAGGAAGAAGGCAAGGGCAAACCACGTCTGAAATCTTGCCAAGAAAACTGCAGGGACTTGTCCAGGCAGTCGCCAGGAGTCAAGACTGACTTGAAGGCACCGGAAAAAAAACAACAACAACAGTTTGCTATCTATGCTTAGGATAGATAGCTTATTAAGATAGCTTATTAAGATTGCTTATTGGACGATTAGTAGTTGATGGGTTTGATTTATTGCATATTTAAAAGATAGGGATAATTATTTGCAAGTGTGCCATCAAAACAGAAAAAAAGAAATAAGTGAATTAAGCTGAAAGGGGGACTCTTGGAGAGCTAAAGGGACTGGCTATGAGCAACTTCATCAGCTTGTCTTCTTACGAACTTCTTATGACTACCTCAACTTCCATGGAAGCCACTCTGCCACTGTACCTATAATATGTTTCAAAATGTAAAATGCCCACTAATCTTTAAAGGTTAGAGACCTACGTGCAACAACATAGATGCCACTTCTCTTTGTAGCTACCCTAGGTGTAGAGAATCACAAAAATGACCTTGGAAAAGGAATGCAATAGTTAGCAAAACATGACTTAAACCCCAGAAAGAAGAAAATATTAGAAAGAAACTTAAACTAGCTCCACCTTTACTCTGTTTGATATAAGAGGAGGGAGGGAGAGAAAATGCTGTCAGGATGTCAAGATTTTGTTACTATAGCCTATATAAATAAAGTAGGGTTTCAATTTTTCTTGTGCAGTCTGTTTCCTGACCTGGTCTAACTGGCTGACTCCAGACTTCTTGAGAAGAGATGATGAACAATCTTTGGAGCTAATTAGCTTTAGCAAGTGCATGCCCACATTCATTTTTTTCATAGGCTATGAAATCAGAAAGCTTGCTATATGAGAAGCCCCAGATTTCTTTAAATTAAAACAGAATTTTCAGGTTGCCAAGTATGATAATTATATTTAGTTACAGAAGTAAAAGCACATATAATACCTATTTTACAATGGCTATCCTCTAAAAGATTGTGGTGAATCACAACAAAATAGGAAGTGATCAATCCTTACTTTCAAAATCTCACAGTTCAGTATTCTTAATAAGCTGTATTTTTGTGATTTCATACGACACAAATAGCCTGTAGTACAAGTAAAAAACAACAGCAACAATAACAACAACAAACAATGAAATGCTGATGGAGGAGTATGAATTATTATAGAATTAGAGTGGGATTTTTTTTAACTATCATATCAAGCCTTGAAGAGTTTGAGACCAGGTTATCTGAAACACCATCTCCCCTTTTATAGACCTGTTAGGTCATAGGGATTATTAAGAGTGTTTATACCTGGCACCCTCTCTGCAGATCAGTTACACTGTTACTATTTTTTTGGGAAGGAGCATACATTAGGAAACATGGGGCTGGAAAAAAAAAGTCTAACTATTTGTGTTTCCTTGAGATGGGGTTGGAGACTCTTGTTCTTTTAAAGTGTTAATTGCATGCCCTTTATTATGCATTTTGTTTTTCAAGAACAAGTATAAACCCATTTATAAAAATTGGCATGTTTGCCACTGAATTTTGATGACATGATCAGGGATGCTCTGATGGCCGCAATATAGACTATGGCAGATGCCTGAAGCTAGAGATAAAAAGCTTGCATGGTCTTGCTATAGATTTTTCTATGGTGATCACCCAGAGCAAACTTTTGCTGCTACAGCCTCTATTCCTTAGCTGTTTTCCTTCAGATATCTATAAAATATTTTCTGTGTGTTTCGTTTTCAATAGTTCTTGAAGATGCCTCTCTTTCTTCAGACCTTCCCTGTTGTTCAATACTAGCTTTAATGTTTGCTTTATTTCACTTTTGTTTCATGTTATTCATCTTTCACAGTTTTTTCCCCTTGTTTTAATGATAACCAGTTTAGAATTTTTATTTTAAAAATAAGTCATGGATATACCAGGTTTGGATTTATTGAAAAATGGCGCCTCATAGTTCAGAGTTAAAGATAGTGCTTATTCCGTTCTCAGTCTAACTTTCCAAAAATTGCCATTTCTGCTTCTGTGATATTGCTGCTACTATATACAGTATGTGTGAGCCTTTTCTTGGAGGCAACAGCTTGAAACTGGGAGGAAAAAACCCTCTTTGTCACAATCAAATAACCTATATGGCAAAGGTCAAGGTCAAAAAGAAACCAGGACTGGAGGAAAAAGAAAATAGAATAACATACCCCAAAAGCTGTAGCCATAGAATAACCAGTTATAGGAACACAGGAGAAATTAGAAAGACCATGCTATTCAAACAAGGCTTGCTTGAATGAAGAAGGCTTTTATTCTTGCTCTGTGAGATCCCAACATATACTTATGGATAGAGTCAGTCCAGTGCTGAAAAGCTCTTCCACAAACATTTCCTTGGCTTTTCCATTCATTTCTTCTCTCCAGTAATCCTCCAATTCTGTTTATGGATGATAAACCTTGATTCTGCTCCATATTTTCCTTTGAACTAAACAGTATGTTACCATTCGTGACACATACTGGTTCTGTAAGTTGATTCTTAGACACAACCAGAAAAAAATGAATTGGTGGACCCTATGTCTGGAACACCACCAATTTATGCTACTTTTTTTTTCTTTCAAAAGAAGAACATTTAATACTAATACTAGAAGGACATAAGAAGCAATCTTATTTAGAGGCAGATTAAGAGCTTGTGTAGCCTAAAATTACTAACCAGAGTAAGGGTCCTGTTGTCCAGCCTTTTCTCCACAATCTATAAACAGAATATAATTCAGCATTATCCTAGTGCCTTATTAATTCAAAGCATGTATTCTAGTATAGAGATGAAGCCTCCTTCACAGTTGTTCAGGAAAGTAAGTACATGATTTGAATATTTATTATGACAATCTTGCTATACCTAGAGTACTCTCAAGCAAATGCATTAATTATAATGAAAGTTGAAACAGTTATATCCCAGCATTTTTGCTGTTATTAAGGAGTACAATCAGATCCTGCATGGCCATGTTATTCTGTCACAGTCTGGTAGCATTCTCTGCATGTTTTCCTCAGTGTTTAATAGCTCAGTGTTGGGATTTCAGAATTTGCCTAGCCACTTGGCAGAATGGGATCAGTTTGGCAGGTAGTCAAATGCCAAGCAAGATACTTTCTCACAAAGTATGATCTTGTCTGAAGCATGTCTTATTGGTTGAACAAAAAGTATAGAACAAACCCCCCCCCAAAAAAAAACCCTAAAGGAAGAATATATTTCATGAGAATAAATTCAAACTAATTGCATGATGTGTTTTAGCTCAGATGTGTCATCCCAAACCCTGGGGCCAAGAGAAAGAATAGAATGGATTTCCAGGGCAGAAAGACTATTCAGGGCTTAAGGCTGACATGAACTTCCCTCTCTAAAACTGCTTCAAGTGACTGATGAGGTTTTAATGATTGCTTTCACTGGATGGTGTGTACTTGAATGACATTATTGAATAATAATGACTTATTATTTTAAAGAGTTTTTTAAAATATCATTTTTTAAATTTTATTGCTACTTTTGTAGCTACTGTGTAAAGTTAATTTTCTTGCAGCAGCATATCAGGTGTTTTTGATACTTGTTAACTGATTGGTATCATAAGGAAAAAAAAAAAGTCCCTCTATAAGATGGGCATAAAACATTCATTTCCCCTATTTCAGTGGTGCTGTCATAATTGAGGAAAGCAAGATTAGCAAGATTCTCCCTGAAGGCTCTCATACCTCACTGCTTGTTCTATTTCCACTGTTTAAGGAAGTAATGAAAAGACTGTCTGTCTGTCTGTCTGTCTGTCTGTCTGTCTGTCTGTCTGTCTGTCTGTCTGTCTGTCTATCTATCTATCTATCTATCTATCTATCTATCTATCTATCTATCTATCTATCTATCTATCTATCTATCTATCTGCTTCCTTCCTAAATTCTGTTTCTTTTTAAGAGAATAAGTGGCTCCTAATTTTCCTAATCCTTCATCATTTGTTCTCCCATATTTACTAGATATGCAAGCAACAGGTCTGTGCCATTTTTTTTTCTTTAAACAGATCCACAACAATATGAGAAATGGCTGCCCGGAACCTCATTCTACAACAGTGCTCTCGTTCTGTGAAAGTAATTGGATGCCACAGTTTTTGTAGTCCTTTTGGAGGAGGGGTATCTCTACTACAAGGGCCTTTGGCCTCTTCCTCCTAGTTCAGCCTGCTACATAAGCAGCCATATCTCCTAGTTATATTTCTGTAAGAGGCATTCAAAAATATTAAGTAAGAGCTCTGGAAGCAAATAGCAGTGCAGAGATGTCACTGACTGCAAAAGTACACTGTTTCTTAGTGCCCATTTAATTTGGAAAAAGCATGGCTGAAACAAAATCCACTGGGAGTGAAAATTCTGCATATTTATTAGAATATTCTTACTTCATATGGAAGAAATGTTATGGAAGATGGAGTTGTAGCCTTTATATTCTAAATGAAAATTAATTCTTTCTGATTCCTAGTATTCTGACCTTTAAGCTATTTTTTTATGGAATTCAAAAGAAGTGATCTCTTGGTCATAGCTCAGTTGTGTTCCAGCTGTGTCTTTATCTTCTTAAAATTAGTATATATAGAAAGCTGATAATCTCCTGCCTTCCTGAATTCAAAATAGCTGGGCAGGGAGCTTTCAAAATTCTCCACCAAATTTGTGGATAGATTTTTTTTTCCTGAATTTCTCAAGGGAAGGATTCCCTTTAATAATGACAATAGCTACTGAAGAATTTCACTGAGGTAAGTTACCTCATGATATCTACTCGTTACCTGAAGTATTGGAAGTCATGGCAGCTGCAGGTTGCTGGAGAACTTTACAGTCAAAAACTAAACAAAAACTAGGTTATTTCATCCACAGACCATGATCTCTTTGTAGTTAAATAGTACAGGAACACTATACTTTATCCATTATATTTTTCTCTTCTTCTTCTGAAAGCAAATTCTTTTTCATCAAATTGAGAGAACACTGGCAAAGAGAAAAACACAGGAGAATTGCTCTATCTGGCACTGGTTCAGAATCCCCACTTGCTTAGAGAATAAAGTAGGAACTTTTATCATTCCACATTTTGTACTGTTGGTTTGATATTACTAATGGAAGGATTTTACACAAACTCCAGATTGATACCTACCTTTACTTTGCATCATATAGATCAGAAATTTAAACATAGACTGTTAGCTATTTGTAAATTCTTTGCTATCTTCTGCCACTGGATCAGAGTATTCAGTCTTATATATCAATGAATTATGAGTCTTCTTTCCCACTGTAACTTTACTGCCATTCTACATGCTAAAAATATAGGTTATAACACTTGTTAATCAAATTAAGATGCAAAGTATTTTGAAATTGCTGCAAGTTCAAGCACATGATTATGTATATTAAAATTTAATGGTAAAGGTCAAACTAATAATTTACAATGATTTTCTAAGGGGAAAAAATCCATTTAGGACATCTAAGATCTCAACAATGTCACACCTAAACAAGCAATTCATAAATTCCAATTTAACAATTTTTGTTCTGAGATTTCTAATGCCATATGGTTGTGATCTATTGGATGTGACAGGAATTGGTCCATTGGATATTAAGCATCTCCCTTCTTGACCATGTGAGCAACAATACAGTCTGGCAGCAGATGGGTATTGCACCAATAACATAGAAAATGCAGGAAAAACATCTACAGTGGTGTGGCCATGTCCTATGAGCAGCACCCCACACTGTTGCCTGCACTGCTGCCTGCACTACCTACCACTTTAACCCATGAGGAAGACCAAAGCAAAAGTGGCAGGACACAAATAATGCAGACATGATCACTCAGTTGGATCCATTCAATAGGGTGAAATGGTGTTTGTTGATCAGAAAAGTGGATCCTGTACCTGCAGGAAAATGTGAAGGAGGAGAAGGAGGAGGAGGAGGAGGAGGAGGAGGAGGAGGAGGAGGAGGGGAGGAAGAAGAAGAAGAAGAAGAAGAAGAAGAAGAAGAAGAAGAAGAAGAAGAAGAAGAAGAAGAAGAAGAAGAAGAAGAAGAAGCAGAAGAAGATTATTTCTAATTCCATATCTCATAATATTGTCCTGTTGTGTGGTCAATGTTCTAATGCTGATTCCTCAAAACAGAAAGCTTTAGGACTGGGATTTTCTTCCCAAGATTGCGGAGAAGACAGTACCCATTAGAATGTGCTGTTAACTATGACAACTGTATGGTCTTCATAATTGCCTGTGTATGCTCCATGATGCAAAGCGTTAATCTGACTTCCTTCACAGAAAGCAACAGCCTAGCTTGATTTAATACTCTCCTGCATTAATACCCATGCCAATTAAACTGAACAGGATTTAAATCTCTCTTTAAGTTAACTAATTACTGTTTTCCAAAAGATGCTCTGTCACACAGCTACTTAGGCAGACCTAACAACATAAGCAAGTTAAAGCTTTATTTTTCACGACTGCTTTTCTATATTATTATATAGTAAGTTTTATTGTAAACCTTTAAACTTGGAGTCTGAATTAAAAGCAAAACATACATATTTTTGTGAATTAGTCTTTTATTCTGTCCTTCAGTTATCCATGAAGGAATATACAAAATTTCCTCAGATTTAAAGTTTTTTCTTTCTTAAAACTATTTTTGAGTCATTCTCAAGCATTTCTCATATTCTTCCATAACTGCATTCTCAGGTTCATTCTTTGATAGTGTTTTTATTCATGAACATTGTTAATATAATGATTGATTCCAGAAAGTAGATATATTCCAATAGAGGCAAATATGTGGGGCTCAGGGTTGAACTGTGGTGTCCTTGGGGTTCTCTGAGCTTGGTTCTTTTCTTGCAAACGTTTCATTACCTGGCTAGGTAACATCTTCAGTGCTAGAATGGGATGGGGTTTGCTCTCTGTTTATATACTGTGGGATGCCTGCCAGTGTTGGTGGGGGTGGGGGGTTTGTTTTGTTCCTCTAGTAGTTCCTTGATTAGGGTATTGTTCACTGCTTGATTGTGTGCCTGGTGGTAACCTCTGCTTATCTGGGTGATGATTGCTGGTGAGGAGATGTTCTGGTCTTTTGTTTTCTTTTCTATTGTCTCTTTTGAATAGTGTGTAGATGCTGTTTATCTCTAGGTGTCTATGGATTTCTGCCTTGTCTGAATACCAAGCTTCTAAGAATTCCCTTGGACACTACCCTTCCTGGATATCCTCATCAGCAGAGGAAACAACAGTAAATTAGAAACCCAGATTTATCGGAAGACAACCCACACTAATCAAGTACTCCATTACCAAAGTAACAACCCTATGTCCCACAAGAAGAGCTGTGTAAGAACATTATTCAAGCGAGCACAAATGCATTGCAGCAACCCAGAACAGCAGAAAAAGGAAACAGACCACCTATACAACATCTTCCAACAAATGGATATCAACACAACTTTATCAAAATGTGCCTGACCACTCAACCTACTACAACACAACCAGCACAAGCTATCAAAAGAATCACACTGCCATACATCAGAAATGTCTTAGAAACCACCAACAGACTATTACAACCACATGGCATCTCCATAGCACACAAACCAACTAAAGCGCTCCAAAATATCTTAAGTAAACCAAAAGACCCAGTAGCACAAGAGGAAAAAACAGGAGTCATCTACAATACACAGTATAAGGACTGCAACATACACTATGTAGGACAGACAGGCAGAAGGCTGGCAGAGCGCATCCATGAACACCAACTAGCAGTCAGAAGACATGATGAAAATTCCTTAATCTCACAACACATGGACAGACTTAACCATAAACAGTAAATTTACTTCAACAGTAAATTAGAAACCCAGATTTATCGGAAGACAACCCACACTAATCAAGTACTCCATTACCAAAGTAACAACCCTATGTGCCACAAGAAGAGCTGTGTAAGAACATTATTCAAGTGAGCACAAATGCATTGCATTTCCCATAAACCTGGGAAACTCTCAGCATTTCAGACCAAGCTAAATCCAAAAATGCAAGGGAAATTTGAAATAGAAGTCTGCAATCAATACTTGTTAGTGTGCTTTAAGCAACATTCTGTGATTGGAGTTTTGACTGTAGAGGAGTTCCTCCATTTGAAATTACCTGCTAAATGTGGGTTAATTATGGTGATGACTGTGTTGACCTGAGTACTGTGTGTTACTGGGCCAAAAAAATGTAAAGATGGTAAATTGGGAAGAACTGATACTGTATGTGTGATCAAGAATGAGGGAAAAATAATCAAAGGTTCCGCATGAGAAAGGTTGAGGAACTGGTTAAGTACAATTGGCAGATCACTCAAAGGAAAATTGCTGTAAAGCTCAGCATTTCACAAGAATATGGGATCACATTATTGGTGTTCTTCTACATGGAAAGTTTTGTGCAAGATGGGTTCCTCTCATACTGACACCAAAGATGAAAATTTCAGGGGTAGGAATTTGCTAGCAATTGTTGCCACACTGCAAGGATGAAAGTGAGAAATTTCTTCACAGTATCATGACAGCTGATGAAACATAGAATCATCATTATAATCAGGAAATGAAGCATCAGTCCATGGAATATCACCAAATTTCACTTGTATGAGAAAAAAGAAATTCAAAATGCAGTTTCAGCAGGAAAAACTCATAGGTACAGTTTTTTTGTAGATTGTGTTATTTGTGTGGGTTTCTTTGAAGGTGACATTACTATCAACTCAGAGCACCACACTGCAATACTCAAAAATTTGAACAACAATTAAGCAGAGTATGGAAGCCCAAGAAGGCAATTTGCTGCACCATGACAATTCTAAGCATCACACTTCATGAGCTGCCTAAGAGGTGATTATGAAGTTGGATCTTACCACTTTTTTCCACTTACCATATGGCCAGACTTGGCACCATGAGACTTCCACATTTTCCCAAAATTGAAGGAATGCCTTTGTGGACCCCTGTTTGATTCAAATATAGAGGTGGGAAGAACTTAAGAACCTGATTGAAGAGCCAAAATGTGGAGTTATTTTGTGATGGCTTTTTAAAAGCTTGTCTATCATTCACAGAATGGTGTAGTGAATAGTGATAATTATATGGAGAAATAAATACAGTAACAAAAATGCTCATTTCATTTTTCTGTTTCATTTATTAAAATATACCTATTTACAGTGATGAAGGTGGAAGCATTACAACTCTACCCTGCCTTGTTTGCTTGTAGCCTAACTGGTATTAGTAATGATATTTCAAGTCCTGTAATGATTGTTTTATGGAACCAACATATGGTATGCCATACAAAACTTAACACAAATTTACAGTATATATTCCAGATAGCATTAGAACAATTTTTAATAATCGCAGAACTGTTGTTAATTTAATTTAATTTTTATTCTAAAAGAAGATTAAGGATTTCTCTTATTATGCTGAAACTTGTATGATGACCAAAAAAAAAAAAAAAGATCATCACAAGTTCACTCATTCCTTTGACTTTCATTCTTAATCGGTACATTCCATTAAAGCAATCGCTTCTTTCTCAGTTGACGCAACAAGAAAATAGGCATTCATGGTACTCTTCCTATTTACTAAGACTATTACGATATCAACACTTTTTCATACTTTTGCACTTAATAATGATCCCAGGGTGAGGATTCAGTTATGCTATATGTGCTTTTGATCTGCATGAGCAGACATTAAAATCTACAGTGATTTACTGGTTATGCATGTGGCTTCAAAATTTCAGTGTATTGTATACACAGTAAGATGTACAGAATATATATCTGATTTTCATAAAGGCAGAGTTTGTGTACTTAAGGGAAGCATGCATAAATCAGATTTTCTGAATGTACACAAGTGATGCTTAGAGTAGGTTATAAGTCCCTTGGGCATATACAATGTGACCCAATCATCACTTGAATCTACAGTAAGTCTGATTTGGAATTTGATTTTAGAACTTGATATTTCATGTAACCTTATCAACCCAAAACCTTGGGTTTTTTTGTTTGCCTTGCTACTGGCACTTATCTCTCTGGCTTCGGCATTGCCCTAGGAATTGTATGGTTGATGTCTCGATGCTTCTGCACTTGTTAAATGTGTTTTAATTCCTTTACCCTTATTTCAGGAAACGTCTCCAGAAGGATAGTAGTACGTAGTAGCAGTATGATTCAAGGAACCAAGAAATATAGATGTTTGGCTTGAGGGATAAAAATATCCATAAAAGATCAGTACCATTGAACAAATGAATTACCATAACTATCTTAGCTGAAGTACATACTGATTTTTTTTTAAAAAAATACAAAACTTCTGAAAGCACATGTTTCTTATATTATATTGAATATTAGAACTTTTTGATGGACTTTATTTTTTTACTCAAGGAGAGTTGTTTTTTTAATTGAAGGCTTCATTTAAAGAATTTCACACACGATACATCTCTAAATTTCAGTCTTGTTTTAAAACAAACAAACCCCCTTTTTACTTTTCCTATGATCAATATTATATCACAAATGACTATAACATGACTCTTGTGGTCACCATGCCTTTCTTCCATATGATGCTAGCATCACCCCAGTTGCTGCACAGGCATATTAACTAGGTTTCCTTAGATTAAGCCTGCTATGCAGAGTGTGTTAAAAATGATGACGAAGGAAAGGAGGATGTAATAATATGTACTATGAATAATTTAAGCAGCAGGGCGCTCAAAATGCTCCTTCTTCTGACTTTGTCTTTTCCAAGTCCTATTTATATAAGTAATTTCATATATTTTCTATTGTCTCAATGATTTCTGTTTGGTCATTATATGAACAGGGTGCTAGACTAGATAGGCTTTTGATCTGATCCAGCACTCCTCTTCTCCTCTGTCTTTTTTTTTTTTTTCTTCAGCTAATAAATCTTCACTTTATTAGCAAATATTATGTTCTTTGGCCAGCATGATCCTGATAATACTGGACAGCAAGCAGCTAGCTATATAACAGTAAATTAATCTATTCATTATTTATATAACAGCTACTAAGTAGGAAACAAGTGTGTCCCTGTTGGGTAAAAAATCATGTTTATGTCTGTTTCAATCTTAGAAGCTTATTTAATTAGTATTAATATCTAATGACAGACTATCCAGTAGACAGAAAATTGCTGTAATTGTAAAAACTGTAATTCCAATTGTAAAAATTGTATAAAATAATTGTTGTAGTATTAACTATAAAAAACAAGATAGTCTAGGAAAATGTTAATGTAAGTTAAAGGGCTAAAGGAAAGAGAAGCAAATCAAAAGCCAGATGCTAATATACATATTTTATTGTCATTTTTCTTCATTTGAATGATGAGCAAATTACACCACAGTCAAAGTGTGATTTGTAGGTACATATTATCACACTGATCATTTTAGAATATATGCATTCTTTTTCAAAGCATTAGATCAGTTTTCCCAGTCTAATGCTTCCAGTTATGTCCTGGGAGTTATATAATCCTGACATATTAGGAAAATTATAGGGAGTTCTTTGAGATAGGGTGCAGCTATAAATTCATGGCTGTCTGTTATATCTTAAGGAAGGAAGAATCAATAAAAATATATAGAAGACTCATTAGGGAACCGGAACTTGATCCTGAATGCTCAAATGTGAGGGAAGTTGGGCAATGTAGTACACCTATACTGGTTCCTTCCTTAAGTTCTACAATATTTCACAATGTTTACCTACAGCAGGAGATCACACTTCACCAGTCTGGCTGAACTCCAAAACTAAGCAAGGTCAGACCTGGTTGTTTCTTAGATGGGAGATCATCATAAATTCTCAAAGTTGGAATTAAAAAAAAAAAATCCTGAAAAAAAAGGTAATGGCAAATAACTTCCTCATTGCTGCCTGTCAGGTTCGGTCAGCACGGGGCTTCGGGGAAGCTCGTAGCCAGCGAACTCCACCGGCGGCAGCTAGTGAGGAAAAGAGGAACTGAAAGCGCCGCTAATTAACGGGCCACCGGCGCCCAGCCAAACAGGAAAACTGCAGCGGAAGCTTTAACTATAGACTGATAACGGCGCGAGCCAACAATGAACGGGGCCGCAGGCAGCGAAACAAGATCACACGCAGCACAGAACCCTCAGGCTTGCACGTAACGGGGAGGGACCAACCCAAGCCGGGGAGGACTGCCCATCAAGGACAATGGACCCTGACCAAACCTGCCATCATGGACAATCAAGGGGGATTATTGGGGGGCCAATAATCCGCAGCAGCAACGTGATCGTGGGGCGGGAAAAAAGCGCGGGAAGGGGGGAATATAACAAGTGATGCAATTGTACCAAGCCAGTCCTGGCTTTGCTTGTGACTACTACGTTACGCATGAGTAAACCTTCTTTGTGAACCACACGTGTCACGAGAGTTTCTCTGTCGAACGGGGCAAACCTTACACTGCCAAGATAAAGTACATGAACATGTTCAAATAGTCACCAAGTATCAAGCTTAGCTCAAGGGAGTCTTTACCATTAGCTCCTTCTCCAAAGGAAGAGTAACTCATTTTAATTATCAACAGAAAAAAAGTTTTCATAGAATCATAGAGTTGGAAGGGACATTGGAGGTGATCTAGTCCAACCCTCAGCCCAGTGCAGGAATCCTCATGGTTGTCTGATCTTTTCTTGAAAATCTCCAATAATGGAGCATCCACAATATCAGGAGGCAGATCGTTCCACTTCTTAAGAGCTCTCATAGTCAAGAAATTCCTCCTTATTTCAAGTTTGGATCTCCCTCTGTTAAGCTACCACCCATTTGTTCTTTCTTACCCTTGGGTACTGTGAGACTAGGCTAAAGTTGCCATAACCAAAAGATGAAGCAGGGACATAAGCAGAGAGGACAAAAGCCAGGAATCTTGTCTATGAGATCCCTTCGGGGAGGTAGATAAGAAGGAAGCAGGTCATTAAGGAAACAAAGGAAAAATGTGACCTGAACCAGACAAAAGAAGTTGGGCCTGAGCACATGGAAACCCTAATCCCATCAACAACTGCCAGACTTGTGAATCAACAAAGCAAGGACTTTTGGGGATAAAAGGGGTCCCAAAGCCCACCCACTCTGAGTCATCTGAGATTTCTGAGTCATCTGAGTCATGTTTGGATCCAGACTTGGCGGCTTCCATCCCTCTAGCTAGTGCCTGGCAGCCTAGTTGGGAAGGATGTGGGTAAGCATGGATGAGCACGCGTGTGTGTGTATGAGAAAGATCAAATGTACCTTGCAACCAGTAAAGTTTTGCTGTTACTTTAAATTCACTGGGTCTCCATGTATTACAAAGAACCTCTTGTGCCTCAGTGTTTGGTTGGAAGTGATTTGTGTGTATCCCTAATTATTTCCCAGCTGTTGACCAGGGCTGTGTGTCTTGTCTGCTCTAGCTGCACCTATTTGGAAAACCCAGGTAGAAAGCAAGGAGGGCTGACAAGATCCGTGTGCCTCAATAGGCTGTGAGTGTGTGAGTGAGTGACCATAAGCTGAACCTGGGAACAGTGTGTGTAACAGTACTATGGAGAATAAATTGACACCCCCTGCCCTGTGACATCCCTTCATACATTGGAAGACTGCTATCATGTCTCCCCTTAGTCTTTTCTTTTGTAGGCTAAACATGTTATGCAGAGTGCAGCTATAATCACAATTCATGCCAAAAATACACACCAGCGTTAGAGGGATTTAAAGAATGCAATGTCCTTATCTTGTTCTCCAAAGAAATCCAGCCAGAAAATATAAAATATCTTCCTTTAATTGTCACGTTACCTTCTTTGTCATTCATCACTACTCTCTTGCCAGTTCCTCCTTTTTGTATTGTAGTGACCAGAACTGGACACTGTATTCCAGATGTGGTCTGTCCAGTGCAGCATATTGCAGTTCTATCACTTCCTGTGATCTTGACACTATACCTCAGTTGCTTCAGCCAAAATCTGCCTTGTTTCTTTTAGGAGCTGTGACACATTGCTGGCTCATGTTTAATCTGCGATCTACCAAGATTCCCAGATACTTCTTGCAAGTATTACTGCTAAGCTACAGTAGGTACCACATATCTTGTACCTGTGAATCTGGTTTTTCCTGCCTAAATGCAGGATTTTACATTTCTCACAATGAACAACATTTTGCTGGATAGGGCCAATGTTCAATTCTATCAAGATTCTTTTCAGTCTTGAGCCTTTCTTCTGGGTGTTAGCAATCCTCCCCAGAACTGAGATTGAGGAAGGAAGAATGGTGAGGCTGCTTTTGGTTCTCCTGCTCTTTCAAATCAATAAGATTTCAAAGTTATGACAGGCAAATAAAGTGGAGTTATTTCTAATCTTAAGATGTACATGGTTGGAAGGGGAAGAGACAACATTTTTGTAATATTTTAGTCACCTTATCTTTTGTTCTCAGCCTGTTGCCCCTACTTCTTGAAAACCTGCCTTCAAAGGGAAAAGTAAGCTCAAAGGTGACTACATCAAAACTAGAAGCCAATTTTGATTTCCACTATGAGGCTGCCTGCCAAACATGAGGATTTATTCTTCCCCTTAGAAATTGATTTGTATGGTGTATATAAACACTAGCAAATTTTATTACTGCCTTTAGGACCACCATCCCCGGTATTGATCATATTTCATAGCATTATGCTGAGTATGATTTGTTGATATCATCAGAGAATGGCCAAATGCTAGAATTAGCTCTTAGGCTAGGTAGATAAATGAATAAAATTATTATATAAAAATTTTATATCAGTCAATTAACCAATGAATTCCAGTACAAGATAAATATGGTACCAAATTTTAGCAGAAGCATGAAATTGAAAGTTTTCCAGGATGTTTTAAAATGAAGGAAAAATAAATGAATTTTCTTAAACCTAAAATAAGGTTAAATAATACATGCTTTGGGATAAAAATAAACTTTATTCTTAGTTTTTCTCTAAATCCAGTTTTTATATGTCACTTCTTTCAAACATATTTAGAATAATTATGCATGTGATTATGATTTCTAATTTAGTGTTTGGATAATGGCCGAAGAAGTCTTTTGGCTTCATGAAGAAGGTTTGGTAATAAAAGGAAGTGTGTAATACACAAAAGTGAAGAAGCAGGATTGTAGCCCCATAACAAATTAAAGTAATTCATTTATATTGGTGTGTTGAAAATGATTACATATAAGGAGGATAGGTGGAAAGATAAATTCCAAAATGTAATGCAGTGTTAGGCTTTATAAGAGAAAAAAACATGTAGAGCAAGATTATAACGTTCATAATTTTATTATAACTAAAATTATACCTCTTGATATACCTTCTCCTTGTATGCAGTACTTTGTTCCTTCTACCCCAAGGGCATAAAACAATTTTTGCTTTTTAGGTGGCATGTTGATGGCATATTTTATAAATGGATAGTTGGAGGAATGAATGAAAGTACCAGATCAAAGAACTGTGTAAGGACACATGAAAAATTCCATTTTCTTGTATTTAAATGTAAGTAAACTTAAATTCATTTAAATTATGTTTTTGTTTTCCTGTTGTCCTTTTTTTGTTTCCCCTTTTTGTCACTTTTAAAAAATCCAGATCAATAGCTGTAGCTTGAATAGATCATGGGGCTGCTGCCAACAGTTTCTGAGGGCTAAATACAATCCTCATATTATATACCCATTCCATGGGCAGAGTAACATGGAACAAGTGTCTCCAGCCCAGCATGAGCCCCTTTATCTCCACGTACTTTAGAAGCAGAAAGGGCTTTTATTATAATCTCTTCCATTGCTCTCTTTACTGACTTGATCAACATCATCATGATGTCTTTCTTGCTTTCTTGCACTTCTGTAATAGGAATGCATGAAAAATGAAAGAAGGCTTGGTTTGTCCTCAAGGGACTGCTATCCAATTAAATTCTTCCATTGGCAGACAGCTCATTTAGCCTTTAGCCCTCAAACAGAACTGAGACACATCAACAAGGTGATATAGGGAAACTTGCATGGCTGTTACACTGCTTAGCTTGTCATCTTGCAGGCATGTAGCCATTTTCTTCCTTTCTTTTCTGAGCAGTATTAAATGTTTTGAAACAGTACCTAAATCTTTATTTTAAGGAGCTATTCACATAGCTACATGTAGTCCCCTGGTTTAAGGATGACCCACAGAGTCTATTGTAGCAAAATTTGAGTTAAATACACAATGATTCGAGTTAAATACACAATGGTTCAAGTTAATTACACAATACTACTTATACAGAATTATACAATATTACTGTTCTGGCTTACATACAAATTCAACTTAAGGACAGACCTTGGGAACAGTATCCTTTCTTAAACTGGGGACTTCGTGTATATATAGTACACCAACTGAAATAGTGGTAAGACATAATAAAGCTAAATGGAATCTGTTTTTACTTTCTCTTTGTTTTTTTTTACATTTTGGTGTTCAATCTGGAGCTGGCCAACTTCCCTACTAAGTATGATGTCTGATCCCATTTATTTGCTATATAGCTAGTCAAAATCTTGCTTTCCTGCATGAAAGGAAGAAAGGGGAGGAAAAAAAAAAAGCACTTCTTAACATATTAGCAGAGAGCTATTTGCTTTGGGTTTAATTTTACTGATGATACTGTGGGAAGGGCCTAAAACAGCAGTTTCATTATACCCAACAAGCCTGATATAAAACTACTTAATTGACTATGCTTTCATAGGGAACGATAGCAGTATCAGCAAATTGACATTGAAACAGGAGACCTGAAAGGCAAAGACTAGCGCAGAAAATGGTTAAAGAAACCAGTCCTCCGCTGATACAGTATTAGCAGATGCCTCACTGCTTCCTTGTTAATACAGCTCAGTGATTAGTGGTGGGAATTTAACTTTTCAAGCGCTGTCTTCAGCTCAATGAGACGTGAATGTCACCAAAACCAGGGCACAGAGCTGTGGAACTGCAAACTCTAGGGAGAAGAATAGGCTAATTCTCCAGTGGAACCTATCAAAGTAATATCTTTTATATATGCATTTTGCTGCTATATTTAAGTTTCATTAGCTGACCCTATTCCTGAAATTTATTGCGAGAGCATTATCAGAGGCCAGTGGGTACGTAAGGTAATGTAAGCTTGGGTTTAATGAACTCAAGATTACCTGATATACATAATGGGCCAAAAGATTAAAAAAAAGAAAAAAAGAAAAAAAAAAAGGCAAATGGAGGGGTACATGACTTCTTTGAACTGAGTGAGTAGGCTATTTTTTAAAAAATGCTTTAGTAGTTTATATTCTCCAGTGAAATCACAAAAATAATGCAAGTGCTATATATTATAAACTATAAATTATTGTATCCTTATTTTTAAAAAAATAAAAGAGCTGTAGCTTATTTGACCACCATTACTTGACATCATTAGGTAACATGGAAAAGAGAGCCATCATAGGCTAGGCCATGTGTCACCTTAGTCAGCCTTTTTCCTGAAATGTGATATCATGAAAAGAATGGAACACTGAAGTTCAATAGTTCTCTGTGAAAAAAAAATCAGAGGTCCATATATACTAGGGTCTCTCATCAGGCCTTCTCAAGATGTTTATACCAAATGGGAAGATTAAATCCTTGCAAGGTGGTTCCTGAGGTATCCCAGTGCCAAACCATATACAGCTTTATAAGTGATGACTACCCCATTTATGGTGAAGTTCTCTCAGTAGGGTGACTGTCAACTTCAGACAAACTGAGGGATGCAGTTAAATAAATGTTCTATTGCTGACTTTAACAATATAGAAACTTGAGTTTGTCTCCCACCTCCATTCTACTTTTGCTATTGGCCCAAATTTGTATTACATGAAATATTTTCCTTATACAAGAGTTCCAAATGTCAGTGATCAGTGTGATGTCATTTTACATTTAGTCTGATCCTTGGAAAACTTTGAAGAAATGGAAAGGTTAGCAGATGTTTTCCATGATGTTTCTTCTAAGGTATGTGTGTTCACCTATGTATGTTTTTCATTTACATAGTCCAGGAAAAATGTATTTCTTTAGTATTTGTAGCATCATTATTTCCCACAATATGAGAAAACCCTATATTATTTAAGAACACTCAAGCAAATTTACTCAGAAATATATTTCTACTGGGTTCTAATGTGGATACACTGCATATCCAGGGTGATCCAGTGGTGACAGAGACACTAGACACAAGCAAAGTTCACTTTAAACATCTACAGAAAGGGATAGCACCCATAAATTCAACAGTCTTTCAGACTGGTTAGCCACCTAATTCTCTCAGTGCTATATCTGTTAACTATACAAGTGTATCTGCCAACAAGCAGTCACAGTGATGAAGAAACAAGAATTCTATGAACTGAACCAGAAGAATCACCACTTCAAAATTGTTATGCATTATATGAATGCAAGGTTAAAAGAAGAAAAACAACTATACATCACAATCATTGGAAAAATTGAATTTGGCAACAGAGACAAATGTTGATCAAGACTAATAGAATTCATAGAAAAAGATATCTTTTTTTAAAATCATGAATTCATATCTCAAGAAACACACAACTTAAAAATGGACTTTGAAAAGCCTAAATGGCAATACCAATAAAATATACTACATTTCGCCTAATAACTGATCCATTTTTATGGACTGCTAAATTCTCAAGCAATTCAATATTGGCAGTAATCACTGACTAGCGCATGCAACACTAAAAATCAGCATCAAACAAAAGAGGGAAAAATTACTATAAAATGTAACAGCTTGCATTGACTATCAAAAATCAGAAGGATATGTTTGAGCTGAAATTATCAAATCATTTCAGTGAACTCAACAAATTGAACAATGAGACTTTATCTGAAGCCACCTGTTGTATAATTGAAATTCACCTCCTGTATAATTGAAAGCCAATAAAAGCAGTTGTATCAAGAAAATAAAAATAGCGAAAAGTCAGAAAAGACTAAACAAATGATGCAAAAACATGAATAGTCAACCAGAAATACTGTCGAATATACTAAATTTATAAACCATATAAAAGCAATTGAAATACATTTGAAAGTACAGCTATAAGTTTATACAGACAACTTCTGAAGATAACAAATGCCTGAAGAAGATGAAACAAGAACTAACAGCTGGGTGGAAATGACTCTTCAAGATCAAGAAATCGGATGGCACAATCACAACAAATCAACAAGAAATCTTAGAATACATTAAAATTTCTATTCTAAATTATATGCTGACAATATAGAACAACTGGACACCTCTGACTATCTAAATGCTGACATCAGATATAATTCAAACTGAAGTAGGAAATGCTATTTGCAACCTTAAATATGGCAAAGCAGCTGGCCAGGACAGAATCAGTGGAGATATTCTCAGATCATGTGGTAGTAAAACACTAAAAATATTGGCAAAATTAACCTGTGCTTGCAACAAAGAAACATCCCGCCATTCCTGAAAGATACCAAAGTCTTTATCACATACAAGAAAGGTGATCCAGAAGATATTACAAGCTAGATATTAGTAAGCCTTCCTTCTGTAATGATATGTTGGAATGATCTTGGGAATGGGGGAAGAGCTGCAGCCAGGGGAATGGTCAGATAAGAGGCAGCTTAGCCTGCGGCAGGAATTTGGGTGTGGCAAGTGTCTCAGAAGGGACCCTCCATAGTTTCCTGAGCTGTAAAAGTGACAGGGAAGAAATGTACTTTCAAACTTGCAGGATTCTGTCAATGTAACCTTACAATAAAGTAGAATTAATTCATCTGGGTGTGCTACCTGTCTCAATTACCTTGGAACGCTGACACCTTCAGTTCTGTACAAATTTCTCACATGAAGTATTTCAAATAGTTTGAAATAACACTGGAATTTCCCCAACCAAGAGAAAAAAACTGCTTTCAGAAGTGGATTTAACAGTATAGGTCACATAAAAGTGGTTCAGCAATATATCAAATGTAGTGAATACCAGGTACCACTTTGCCTAGCCTTCACTGAATTTGAAAAAGCCTTTGACTTTGTTAAATTCAGCACTATATTCAAATCCCTATGGAGACGTGGTATAGAAGAGCCTCGTCAGCTCCTGTAATCAATATACAGAGATGCCACAAGTATATCTACATAAATGAAAAGTCTTCCACCATAAATATATAAAAAGGAATTTCACAAAGTAATCCAATTTCACCATTATTTTCAGCAAGCCTAGAAAAGATACTCAAATGACTGAAGTTGTCCAAAATAGGAGTAAAGATCAAGAGTAAACTTCTTAACCACATAAATTTTGCCAATTACAATGTCCTTTTGCCCAACAATAAAATATGAATAACAGAATTGAATGACATCAAGTTATTAGTCTTGAAAATGAACTTGAAGAAGACACCCATCACATTCAGAAACTAGTTCTAACCTTTGGCAATAAAGATTGGACATAGTGAACTGGAGAAGGTCAACAGTTTTATCTATCTTGGCCAAAAGATTATCTTGGAAGGATGATATAAGAGAAAAAATTGAACTGGAGAGCATTTGGACAACTTCATGTGGAATTCTACAGCAACATATTCACATGCTTAAAGAGGATATTTTTTTTATCAGTGCCTGCTACCTGCACTCACATATGATTGTGAAACTTGGACATTAAATGATGCTCAACATTGCTCTTAAAAGATCCAGAAAATGTGCAAAGAAATCCTGGGCAGATGAGGTAGATATAACTAAGTTCAATGTGTTAACTGGAACAACTTGGAGTGTATCAAAGCAGTTGGAAAGCAGCTGAAGAGGCCTTGTAGAAGACTGATTAGAACTGATAATGCTTACACAAACACACATGATACACAAATACAAATCCTGAATAGCCCATTTTGTCTTTCTTTGTCTTTAAATTCAAATAAGGAATTTAAAGCCAATTCCAAATATATGCAGAATAGTTGCTAGGCCTGTGATGTGTTTTCCAAATGTGTGTTCTAAAATGGTAATGCTTGTTATCAGCCATAAGAAGTTGTAATATTTTTAAAATTTTTATGACTTTTTTTAAAAATAAGAACTTTATTAAGTTATAAAAAGCATAAAGATAAAAGCAAACAAGAACTAATAATCAAAGGGAGAAATACAGAACAAGAGAGTTAGAAATAAAGAAAGAATACAAAAGTGAAGAAAAGATGAAAAGAAAAGAAAAGAAAAAATACAAAAAGAATGACTTCTGACTTCTTATACAGCAGATATAGACAAATCTTATACTGACCTCTTACTCTAAAACTATAATCTAACATACATATTTTGCATAACTTATTAACTAATCATCAAATCCATAAATCATAATTTCATTTTTTCTGTCTCCTGCAAAAAGTAAAAAGGGGCTTCTAATTGGCATTAAAGTTAGTTAATGTTTTTTCTCTGTCAATTTTGCCAACTCAGCTAACTCCATCATCTTCACAATCCATTCTTCCATTGTGGGTAATGTCGAGTCTGTCCACTTTGAGCATATAAAAATCTAGCTATTGTTATCATATATAAAAACAAAGGTCCATGAGCTTTTTCCAATTATTTATCCATCAGTCCCAAAAGGAAAGTCTTTGGTTTTAACTGTATATTATCAAGATCTTCTGAATTAATATACTGTATGAATTTGGGTCCAAAATATTTTGGCTTTATTACATGTCTACCAAAGATGAGTATCTAAAATTGCAAAATTTACCACAACTTACAGATGTAAGAAGAAAAATAATGAATGGACCAATAACAATAATGGAAATTTCGGAAGCTATAAAAAATATTAAATTGGGAAAAGGACCTGGGCCAGATGGACTACCAGGGTCTTATTATAAATGTTTTGAGGATGAAATTTTATAGCCACTTCAAAATACAATGGAATCAATTTTACAAGGAGACGGGAAAGAAGCTAATATTACATTAATACACAGAGGGACAGGACTTAAACCTAACTAAAAATTACAGACCCATATCATTACTGAATAATGACTATAAACTATTTACAATGATTTTGGTAAATAGACTAAAAATAATTCTACAAGACTTTGTTCATGAAGATCAGTGTGGATTCTTACCTAAGAGACAATTAAAAGACAATGTTAGAACAGTATTGGATATTATAGAATATCTGGAATACCACAATGAAAAACAAGCAGCATTGATCTTTTTGGATGCAGAGAAAGCTTTTGATAATCTTAATTGGCCTTTCCTGTTTAAAGTTTTAGAAGATATGGACTTTGGTAAGAATTTGATAACTTCAGTTAAATCAATTTATGTATCACAGAAAGCACAAATTATTGTAAATGGAGAGTTAACGAAACCATGTGAGATACAAAAAGGTACAAGGCAAGGATGTCCATTATCCCCATTTTTGTTTATTTTGGTTTTGGAAGTTTTAAATAGAGATATAAGACAAGATGAGGGAATAATGGGAGTTAAAATCAAGAAAGAGACATATAAATTGAGAGGCTTTGCAGGTGATCTGGTTTTGGTGCTAGAAGATCCTCTGAAAGGGATAGAAATACTAATGAGAAAATTAAAGGAATTTGGTGCACTAGCTGAATTTAAGGTTTATAAACAAAAGACAAATATGCTAACAAAAAATATGAAAATACAAGACCAACTAGAATTGATGAATAAAACACGTTTTAAGATTGAAAAAAAGGTAAAATATTTGGGTGTTAATCTGACACATATGAATTGTATGTTGTTCCAGAATAATTATGTTAAGAAAGATATGTCAAGATGGGAGAAATTACAACTATCAATGTTGGGAAGAATTTGTGTGATAAAAATGAATGTCTTACCTAGGATGCTACTTCTGTTTCAGACAACACCAATTGTCACTATTGACTTACCATTTAAACAATGGCAGAAAGACATAATTAAATTTATTTGGCAGGGTAAAAAACCATGAGTTAAATATAAGGTGTTGCAAGATGCTAAAGAAAGAGGAGGTTTAGCTTGGCCTGATTTCAAATTGTACTTTGCTGTTTGCTGTTTGATTTGGTTGAGAGAACAGGTGTTGCTGAGAAATAATAATTATTGAATTTGGAAGGACACAAATTGAGATTTGGGTGGCAGTGCTATTTATGGTATGATAAAGTTAAGGTTAATGTGGATTTTAAGAATTATTTTATTAGATGTGCCATCTTGAGTATTTGGAATAGATATAAACCTAGACCGTGTCTGAGAACACCCCTATGGTTATTCCCCAAAAAAGCATTTATAGGAAAGAAATGGTAACTAAGCAGAAATGGTTAACTTATGGCAATATCCTTGATATTCACCAAGGAGAAATTAAAATAAAATCAAGAGAGGATTTGATATCTCAAGGACATTCGTACCACTGGTTCTCATATGTACAACTTGGAGAAAGATTTAAAGTTGATAAAAAGATATATGGTTTTGAATAAAACAAAGCTGTTTTTGAAACTGAATTGTGTACCAGTGATGAACACATTATTGCTAAAATGTATAAGCTTTTGTTGAGATTCGAAATAGAAGATGAACAAGTTAAAGACTGTATGATAAAATAGGCTAAAAGTTTTGGACATAATATAGAAATGGAACAATAGGAAAATATGTGGATGAAAAGGTTAAAATTTATACTGTGTTATAACTTGAAGGAGAATTTCTATAAAATGATGTATAGATGGTATTTGTCACCAGAAAGACTATTCAAAATATACAAAGGGGTTTCAAATATATGTTGGAAATATGAACAACATGGACTTTTTATTTTATGACTTGTTAATGTTTTATTTCAGGAAAAAAATATAACTATTATAAGATGGATTTTTTTTAAAAAAAAGGTAAAATCTAACAATAAAAAAAGAGCAAAAGAAATGTGAGTTGTCTCTCTAATCAAGAAATTGTAATCTTCCTTCTGCAAGACCTAACTTGGAAACCACCATAAAGGTTGCCAAATTTCTAGCAATAGCTATGGCCTGTAGAAGGCAGTGATGTTCTCTTTTCATTATTAGTTGTTTCTGCTTTAGGTTTTTTTTTTTTTCCTGTATTTTAAATGCTGTGCTTTATTGGTCTGGGATCATAAATTGATTATTTGATTTGTGTTACTTTTGTGTTCGGCAAATATATCAAAATCATTCAAAGCTTATACTGAAAGATCAGCACAGATTGCCTGTTGCTTCCTGGACACGATGTAAAATCTTGATTATGATCTTTAAAGCCATAAAAAGTGTACTGCCTGATTACCTAAGGACTGTTCTGCCATTATGTACCTGTCCATTGTTAAGATATATAGGAGAAATCTTTCTAAAGATGGTCCCACTATCAGAGGCTTATCTTTCTGGTACATAGAAAAGGTCTTTTCCAGCCGTGCTCCCAGGCTATAAAACAAACTCCTTTGGGAACTGTGTTTGGCATCCCTTTGTCACAGTGCATTGAAAGCCTTTAAACATTTGCCTCTTTTGCCAGGCTTTCAACTGTGAGATGATTTTAGTATTTATCTGGGGGTTAATTCCTGTGTTTTAGTTTAAATTTTTTTTTTTTTTAAATGTTAGTTAGGTGGAATGCTTGCTAAACCAAAAAGTTTGGGTATATATACCAAACAAATAAATAATGACATACATGCCAATTGCACATTAAGGAAAGGAATAGATATAGGCACTGTGATCAGGTTTATACAGCATGGTTTCTTTTCTTACCAGAACTGTGACCTACTCAGAATTCAAGGACAAATAACAGCTGGGACAGAAACAAGAGGATCATTTTCAACTGGCAACTGGCAGGGACCTTGAAACTTGGATCATCACTAAATACCATCCTGTGTATGCTTAACCTTGAGAAGAGAATACAGTGGGGAGGTATGAAAGGACTCTTCAAGTTTCTGAAAATATGTCACCCAGAAGACCAAGATCCATCCATCCTTGTTGTACAATACAGGACCTTGAAGAACCATCTTAAGGTACAAGAAGGCAGCTTCTGGCCAAAGATTAGAAAAAATTTCTAATGTTAAGAGCAGCTTGTCAATGGAAGCAGTTATTCAGAATGCTGCCCTTTCCTTTTCCTGGATATATTTAAGAAGAGATTGGATAATCATATGTTGGGAATGTTTTAATCTGGATTCCTGTAGTGAACAAGAGATTGACTCAGTGGCCTGCATGGTACCTTAATGCCATTGTTCAATGAGGTTTTTTCCACTCTTTATTTTTAAAAAGTTTCTCCTTTGATGGGGTGCAATTCTAGAATTTGAATACCCAACATGTGATATAAATTAAAAAGTCAAACAGACAGGACTGGTAGCACAAAATCATGCAAGTGGGACAGTTCTCTTATACAATGGAAACAAAATTGTTCCATAGACTGACTGCTTTTTTCATTCACATTTTTTACTTCTTCTTGGTCAACTAATAAGCTGGCTACATTATTTCAGGAAATGGAATGTTGGTACAACAGACACTCAGCACTATTTTGGCCTCTTATATCTCCTCATTTCATTAATTAACAGAAATGTGGAACACAGATCTTTTGCTGCTGAGACACTATTGAAATGAGAAGAAAGGAGAGTCACAAATATTTTGCAAAAGGTTATAAAATGTATAGTTAGCTTTTGGAAGGGCAGAGAACTTATGGCTCTGTAGATGGTATTGGGCTATAATTCCCAAAAGCCCTCCCACCCCACCCCACTCCCCCAGTATAACAAGAAGCGACAGGCACATTAGCTTATAGTTCAATAATTAGATGATGATTTTCTGTAACTTTGTTTTAAAAAGGGGCAAAGTGTTACACTTAAATGACTTAAATGTATAACTTGCAGAGTGAGTCTTCTCACATATAGCATTTGAGTATACTATATCTTCTCAGGAGTAATCACTATTCATTGTTTTAAGTAAAAAAAAAAGGTTACCACCTTTGAGAAAATAAAATGTCCTATTTTTAAAAAGTATTTACATGAAACTTCATCTAGGTTCAATTTTATCCAGACTGATGCCTTCCAGATATATTGTGATTACAACTACTAAAAGTCTCACCTAGTAGGATCATGCTGAGTATTTGGGGAGTTGTCATTCCAACATAAACAGACTGTGCTATGCTGCTTTAGGCAAGGTTGATCAAGTGGCAACCAAGAAGACACTTATACAGATATTCATAATTTAATCTATTTACTTTCATAGCAAGACTGGATTTTAAGGATGTTCTTCCAAAGGGTATCGAGTTTCTAGAATCCTAAATCTTGGATACCTTGAATGAGCATTATTATGTAAGTTAGACCCATCTTCCTTGGTACATTCTTAAGATAACCAAGATAACATTCTTAAGAGAAAAGATAACATTCTTGGCTGTCACATAAATAAAAATATTATTTATGAAGCCTATAAGAGGTTCATATAGTGAACAATATAGCTCCACTTGTACTGACGGCTACTGGGAACAATCTGAAAGAAATACTCTTTCTTGCCTCTTATAGTTTTATGGATTTTTGCACCCCAGATCCTCTAGCTCTGATTTTAATATGCTTCTAAACTGCTGCTTTTTAAACTCCTGCTGTAATAACTTTTGGTAGCTTGGATCTTCATCCTGAAAACTGTAGTAGCATAAGGAACACCCAGTGGTTATGAATTACTCTCCGGTGCTCTACAGCAAGGATACACAATCTGAGAGATCAGGCCCTACATGCAACCTGAGTCAGCTAAGGTTTCTGTCTGTCTGTCTGTCTGTCTGTCTGTCTGTCTGTCTGTCTGTCTGTCTGTCTGTCTATCTATCTATCTATCTATCTATCTATCTATCTATCTATCTATCTATCTATCTATCTATCTTATACAGCCGGCCATCTCACAAAAAGTTACTCTGGGTGAGTTTATCTCAACAGCTTCTCCAAAAGTTGTTGCTGATTTATAATTTTTAATGTGACAAAATAAAAAACTGTTAAGCAGGCGGAATTATCATAATAATTATTGTTAATTAATATTAAAACTAAATTTAGTTTTTGGATTCTCTTCATCCATTTCTTTCTCCTGGACCTGCCTACTTTTCTGGACTGCAGACACTTACATTCCGTTTGAATGCCATGAGCAATCCTTTGCCTGAGCAAGACTGTGCACTTCATCTCTTAAGAAAGATTCACAAGGTCTAAACATAAACAAACACTTTAAAGTTCTATTTAAATAGTTACATATTTCATCATAGATCTTCCCTGAAACACATGGGAGTGAACAGTGCTTAATTTTTACTGGATTATGCCTGAATGTGCAAGTTTTTACATGAGTAATTGGAATTTTATATATGTGTAAAATTTGTGTTAAATATGCACATGAGACAAATTCAGTTCAGCTTCTGATATTTCTATCTATCTATCTATCTATCTATCTGGGCGGTAGTAGTTCAAAGGTCCTAGCCAGTTTGGTCTAGTGCCTGTTTGATCTAGCCAGTTTGATCCATAGCCAGTTTGGTGAAAGCCAGCTGGGTGACATTGGGCCAGTCACTCTCTCTTAGCCCAATTCACCTCACAGGATTGTTGTTGTGGGGAAAATAGAAGGAGGAAGGAATATTAGGTATGTTCACCACCTTGAGTTATTTATAAAAATAATAAAGGTGGGATAAAAGAAATCTAAAAAACCCTACCCCACTTGATGGCACATAATCAATCAATCAATCAATCAATCAATCAATCAGTCAGATATTTCCCCACTTCAATATTACTTTTCTATTTAGTTGCATAAGGCTAACAATGAAACTAACAAAATACAAAAATGTGAAAGCATAGTAATACAAGATAAAACAACACATGCAAGCATTCTTAGCATTTAAAAGTTTGAGTAAGGAGATGTGTCTTCATTATTTTTCTAGAAGACCTATCATGAATGCCATAAATAAGGCCCCAAAAGCAGAAGCATCTTCAAAAGGGCCATTACTGTAGATCTTAATGTCCAAACAGCTTTGAACAAGAAAGCCAATCCATCACATAGACAGGCCTTAGGCTGTTCATGTCCCTCTTAGGATGCCTGATGTGAAAATGTGATTCCTACTTACAACTCTTTCCTTAATGATACCAATAAATAAGAAAATGCTGTTTTTAAACATTCTGAAATGCTCAGTTGATAGAAGAAAGTACTTTTGCTTCATTTGTCTTAGTGCTACACACTAGGTGGTGCCCATGTCTCTCACATCTCACTTCTATTTAAGGCTAGCAGGAGTTAAAATTATACCTAATTTGTGAAATCTGTTTAGGGATAATTATAAAACCAAGTTTAAAACAGATTGATGAAGATCCTGCCAGATGGAAGGACTTTTTGCCTTTCTTTCTGAAGGGTTGTGGGTGTAGTTAGAAGGAATATCTCCTGCCTTTAATCTATCTAATACAGATAATACCTTCTTTTCCCTTAAATCACTATTAACAGTGCAACTCTCCTTAAAGTTAGAAATTTAGGCCATGCTTTTATTCTTCTAGCTGATTAAATATAGATAGGCTGAAGCCAATTCTCAGCAGGGCATAGTTAGTTTTTCTTCCAAGGAAAGAATATTCTCCCCTGCATGTACTAAACCACTTGACATGCCAGCTCCTCTATACCATGAAAGAGGAGACTATTTGTAAGATACTGTGAAGGGTAGATGACTTGATTCAGTTTCATCCATCCACATCTGACCATTCTGTTGTCTATGTGGGTGGTTCAGCAGCACAATATTTATAGTAGAACAAGACACAACTGGCCTTTCTAAATTATCCATCAAATTTATGGGCAGATAAATTGGAAGGTCAATTTTTTCTAAAAATTTCCAAGGAAAGGAAAAATTATCTAACAGTATTTCAAGCAGCATAGCTGAAAAAGTTTGGGCATAAGTGAAACAGGGGAAGTAACAAAGGCTGAAGACCAATAGAGAGAGGATTGCACATGAAATATAGGATGCACACAACATTTAACCATTTCATAATACAAAATGCTATGCTGCAATGCAAAGACATTTTCAAAGCAAGTTCCTTATAATCAAACTGGATGAGAACTTGCACAAAAATCTTTGCTGGAGATTTTTTTTTTTTTTTTGCTCAGGGTAAAAACATGTCAAAATGCCACTAGTGATTGGGGGGGGGGGGCAGTATTGTGAGTCAGTATCCCCAAATTCTAGAATAAAAGAGTGGGAAGAAAAAAAAAGACAACTTCATGTTCCAGCAGTAAGCAGTTCTTAGTACTTCATGGTTACTCTATTATCCAACTGTGACTTTCCATCCAATTCATTTCTTTGAGAGAAAAGCCTTATTTTCTTATTGGATAACTTCAATAATTCCTCTTAACAAACTTACACAAAACCTCTCTGTTCTGGGAGAAGTGTACTATGCGAAAGAGATTGCACCAGTGTCCTGCAACTGAGGTACTACCGTAGCCCTAGTTGAACATACATGTTCCAACAAAATGGATACCCACACAACTTTATGAAAAAGTGCCTGACCACTCAGCCTACTACAGCACAACCAACACAAGCTAGGACAAGGATTACACTGCTGTATATCAGAAACATCTCAGAAACAACCAAGAGACTATTACAACCACACAGCATCACCATAGCACACAAACCAATGAAAGCTCTTCAAAACATCCGAAGTAAACCAAAAAATCCAGTAGCTCAAGAAGGAAAAACAGGAGTCATCTACAACATACAGTGTAAGGACTGTAACAGCCATTATGTAGGACAGGCAGGCAGAAAACTATCAGAGTGCATCCAGGAACACAACTAGCAATCAGAAGACATGATGAAAACTTAATCTCACAACACACGGGCAGACTCAACCATAGTTTCAGCTGGGAAACTGTGAGGATTCTAGACCAAGCTAAATCCAAAAATGCTTGGGAAATCCTGGAAGCTTGGCACTCAGACATATCAGCCATCAGTAGAGACATGGAGATAAACCACATTTACACACCATTCAAAAGAGAAAATAAGAAAGCCAAGAAGGAACCAAAAGACCAGAACACATCCTCTTTACTAGCCTACACTCAGATAAGCAGGGATTAACACCAGACAGACAATCAATCAGAAAACAAAACTCTAATCATGGAACTACCAAGGAGAAAACCATATCCCCACCAACACTGGTAGGGCAAGCTAATGTATATAAACAGGGAGCAAGCCCCACAGTCACTAGCACTGGTGATGTTATCTAGTCAGGTAATGAAACCTCTGCAATCAACCAAGCTCAGAGAGCAGGAAGGACTCCAGAGAAGACTATGTGCACTTCATTACCTAATTTGAATTTTAACAGAGAATATCTTACAACAGTGGCAGTCTGGAATGAGCAGAGATTGAAGACATCCAAAGAGGACATTACCAGATAATTACCATGCAATTTAAAATGCATATTCCATTGTTCATATACAGTATTTTCTAAACATTTACTGAAGGAAAGAAGCTACAGCAAAGAGCTCTGACTGAAGGAGACAAAGCACAATTTCCATGAATAATAGTGTTTCCTCCCCTTTCCACAATCTGGTGCAATCATGCATTGGATCACAAGTGGAAAAGTGACCTTGTAGAGCATTTCAGGTCAATAGAACTACATATATCTGCACTTTAAGTGGAAGAAATGCTGAATATATTTGGAAACTTCAGAAAGGCAGAACATGGGCAAGTGCCTAAAATGGAAAAAGAAAAAGAAAGGGAAAACAGAAGGGAGAACTTTGGATTTTGGGGGGAAAGGATATCTTTCTTATACTGTATCTTTACTAAACATCCCATTTCACAAAGATGTGAACTTCTTTTTTCAAAGGCCATGTATCCATAGTGGACATACCCTTGGAAAATCCTCCATGCTAACTGTTACCAAAATAGTTCTGTAAAATTATAAGGAAAATTATGTCATGCAAAATCCTCAAGAAACAGTGATCACAATATAATTCTTTCTTTTATCAGAGAAGCACAATATATTCCAGAAGCTATATTCAATTAAGACTAATGGGCAATGACTATTCAGTGGCCAGCTGGGACCATATATTTCCTTTACTCCTTTTGAAAGGGTTGAATCTGAATTCCTAAGGGCTATATTGCAGGTAGCCCCTTCCATTCCAAATGCAGTATTAAGGAGGGTAGCAGGGCTGACTAAAGTCAAAATGGGCACATAGATTTTCATCAGAGCATTCTGGCTGAAGTTATTGTTTTTTTCCCCACAGGCTTAAGTTCTTTGCTTATTGAGGAGAGTTATGAATCACTATGGAGCAGGACAATTTTACAAGAACTCCAACATCTTTTCTAGAGAGGGTTCTTTTCATTGTTCAGTCGTTAAGTCATGTCCGACTCTTCATGACCCCATGAACCATATTGCGCCAGGCCTTCCTGTCCTTCACTGCTTCCCTGAGTTTGCTCAGTTTCATGCTCATTGCTTCAGTGATGCTATCTAACCATCTCATCCTCTGCCGTCCTCTTCTCCTTTTGCCTTCAATCTTTCCCAGCATCAGGGTCTTTTCCAAAGATTCCTCTCTTCGCATTAGGTGACCAAAGTATCTGAGCTTGAGCTTCATTATCTATCCTTCCAATGAGCAATCAGGGTTAATTTCCTTCAAGATTGACTGGTTTGACCTCTTAGCAGTCCAGGGGACTCTTAAGAGTCTTCTCCAGCACCACAGTTTAAAGGCATCAATTCTTGGGCGCTCAGCCTTCTTTATAGTCCAGCTCTCACAGCCATACATTACTACTGGAAAAACCATAGCTTTGATTATGCGGATCTTTGTCGGCAAGGTGATGTCTCTGCTTTTTAATATGCTATCTAGATTTGCCATAGCTTTCCTTCCAAGGAGCAAGCGTCTTTTAATTTCATGGCTGCAGTCTTTGTCTGCGGTGATCTTGGAGCCCAAATAAATGAAGTCTGTTACTGCTTCCTTTTCTACCTCTTCTATTTGCCAGGAATTGATGGGTCCAGATGCCATGATCTTAGTTTTTTTAATGTTGAGTTTCAAGCCAGTTTTTGCACTCTCCTCTTTCACCCTCATCAAGAGGCTCTTTAGTTCTTCTTCACTTTCTGCCATTAGGGTGGTATCGTCTGCATATCTGAGGTTATTGATGATTCTCCCTGCAATCTTAATTCTGGCTTGTGATTCTTCCAGCCTGGCATTTCTTATGATGTACTCTGCATATAGGTTAAATAAGCAGGGTGACAGTATTCAGCCTTGTCATACTCCTTTCCCTATTTATAAGCGTGCACTTAGTGCATTTAAACAATGTATTAGGACAGGACCAGTCTGCTTTAGTCAAGAATGTTTTCCTGAGCAGTCAGGCTCCCTTTTTCAAATCAGTGAGATAGTTACATCATATAAGCACCTCCAAATTCCAAAATGCACTAATTTTAGCATGGTTCAACACTCTCCCCACAGCAACTTTGGACGGCCAATATGAAAAAGTTCCCTATGAGCTAAAGATTGTGTCCCTGCACAAGAGGATATTGAAATGACAGCTCATCTCCTATACACCCTCTATAAGGATCCTAGGAGTCACCTTGTAACCCAGGATATTCTTTTTACATATGGCTATTGTTATCAGATCAGTATGATTTAATTTCCCTGAACGTAGCCAAATTCTGTTATGCTGCCTGTAAAATTAGACACACTCTGACTGCCCACCAATGAACCTGCCACCAATTGTAATGTTCTTACCCTGTTTGGGTTTTTTATTCTTATTTTTAATATGTTTTATTTTCAACCTTGGTCTGCGACCATGATAAACTCTATCTATCTAAAAGGAAAAGCTTGATTTTCCAAAGTATGGGGCTTTGTTTTTGAATCACCATGCTATAACTTTTCAAAGGGTATTTGAGTGGGCTCAGTAAGTATAATCAAGGAACCTAGATGAGCTTCTTCTAGTTAAGAAGAAAAGGAAATCACCTTTTCTTTTATCTACAAGGAGAAAATTCATTATCCAACTGATGATTAAAAGCAGTCATCAAATAAAACACCATTTTTTAAAACTCATTTTGTTCCATGCTAACAGGCCTTTCTTCTTTAGATACACAGTTTAGGATTCTCTGGAGGGGGAGGTGGTCTACCCAAATCTCTACCTTAGTTTTTTTTCTTTTTTCTTTTTAATTGCAGCCTGTCTGCCAGATTACTAGCTAGCTTGTTTCTCAGATTCATTTATACCTGTGGGGTGGGACGAATGGTGTTTTACAAGTCATGTTCATGCTATGAAAGCTGAACTAACTGAAAGGAGAAAGCAGCTATCAGTATTGGCTCTGGTGTGGTGCGTAGAAAACAGATGGTGCCATTTTATTTCTTTCTTACTGGAAATCATGCGTGCTTCTGATTGCTGAGTTTGTGCTTTATGGGTCACTGAAGTGTTACTTTGCCTGCAAGCTAAAAAACATTGTTGGAATAGATTCCTAAAACAGGGTAAACCCTAGAACTAGAAATATAGGAAAGTTTGTTATTCACCTATGGCTTTGTTTGTAGTAAAAAAAAATTCTGAGAGAACTTGTCCTCTTTCCCTCTTCTTTCCCCAGGCTATTTTTGGGGGACATGATGATTATGAGTCTTCTCTTCTGGAGCAAGTTGATTAAATGAGGCTTCATTTTTCTCTACGTTTGCTTATGCCTAAGAATGAGATCAGAATAACAACTAACAACCAGCTATTATTCCTCCATCCAGCAGTATGAGTTATAATTTGAAACCTGCATTATATTGCAGAGTCTAATCCATTTAAGTCAGCATTCTTATTTTAATGCAGACTTAATGGAAATTTTCACATGGCAATGTTTCAGTTCCTCAACGCCTGCAAACTGTTTAAAAATGGCTGGGTATATTCACCACTGAAAGCATTGGAATTCAGAAAGTGAAAAGGACACCATAAGCCGACCAGCACTCTTCCTGTGAAGACCAATAGGAGAGTGTAAATTCAGTCATCCACACATAACCTATTATAGATCATGGTGCAATCCCTCCACTCCACACAAAATGGAAATAAACTAAACTGTTAGGCATCATCCATGTTTCCAGAATATATTGTGTGCATTTGTCTGACCTTCTATAAATCAATTGTAGAAGTTGTTATGAAGCGGTAGCTGCAAAGCCCCTCTTCTCCTATCACATTTATTGCTAGCTGTCATGGTAAAACATGCTGGCTATATGCAACTAGGCACTTTTCCCAATAGCTATAACCAAGGCTATATATTGCTGTGATGTTTGAAGCAGAGGAGAGAGCGAGAAACCTTCTACACCACACCTATAAAAAAATACTATGAATTGGATGCTGAAGGTTGTCTGAAGGAAGGGGAGATGGTCCTGGAGCACCCTCCCACCCCACACAATAAGAAATGAAAAGCAATTGGTACACCCCAAACCTCTACAAGGAGTTAATTTGTAAAACTTAAACAAACATACAAAAGACCCCAAACAACAACTGAGTGTATCCAAGCCTACTTAGAAAGAAGAAGGAAAAAGGAAAATGCAGACAGAACTTGTCAATTTCCCTCCAGCTTTCTTTGCCCTAGCTATTGTACACAGAGGAATAGCTGCAAAGATCTGGAAAGAGTCAAAACAGCCCAGCTGAGTTTTAAATTGGAATCAGCAGGTTAGTGAAATAGTTTTTGGCAGTAGGCAACAAAATCTGAGTAGCTGCTGCAAAGAGGCCCCTGTGAAGCTGTCAAGACTCCTTTTACTTTAAAGGACTGGTGAGCAGAATGCTAAGTCAGTTGAACCCCAGGAACTAGAAGGCAGGATTAAGCAGAGGTTCTTGTCAATGGAAAACTGATCACCCAGAAGCTCTGTAGACAGTAAGATCACCTTCTTTTTTGTGATTGTGGAGGGTTTATGTCATGTATGAAAACTTGTACATGGCATCAGCGTGATGAAAGCACAGAGTTAAAAAGGAGCAGGCACTTGATGACCTGGAGAGAGGGGAAACAGATAATAGAAACAAGACTGTGGTCTTTCCTTTAGTGTGAAGGGAGACAGCATATAGGCACAATAAATGTCATTGTTTATGGTTCATAGTGTTAGTATCTGTCATACTATCGATACTAACACTAGATGATACATAGTGTTAGTATCGTTAGTAGAGAGGTAGACTGAGGCATTTTGAAAACCACAGTATTACAGTTATCAAATTCCAGTTGAAAAAGTCACAATATGATTTACACTATTTTCTTTATCATTCATATGTAACATTTTGGACAGTATATCATCTGTAACCTTGTTTACTTCAGGGCTCTTTTGCATTCTTTTGACAGGAGTTTAGTGATCATTGTAGTTGTGCATGCCAATAAAACATACTTTGTTGCATCATTTCCAAATACTTTGGTTCCTTATTTAAGTGGGCATTTTCCCCACCCCTACCTAATTTCTATTATTGAAGTTTATAGCTTAACTGTAAAAATAAGCGGATCTTCTTCTTCTTTTAAGCTCAATTTATCACTCTTTTAAAAGTCTGTAAAGTCCTTAAAATCCCTAAAAATTAAAAAGTGACCAAAAATTTAGCTTGCACTGTCTGGTGATGGCATTGCATCATTGGCCACCTCTTTTGAGAAGCCTAAGCATGAATTAAAAATAAACAATTATGGCACCATTTTTTAAAAAAAATATCAATAGCATAAAATAGCAGCTGAGAACATTTATAACATCCCACATTCAAATTAACCATGAAATGGGCTCATTCAGACTGCCAGGGCCCCAGGATAGATGGCAAAGCCAAGTTTTTAATGCCTTGTGAAAGACCAGCAGGATTGGGGTTAGTCTATTTCAGGGGGGATGATATTCCAGAGGGTAGGTGCCATAGCAGAAAAGGCTCTCTTTCCTTTCTCTCCCTCTCCAACAAATGGAGTTCTTTGGCAGATGAGACTCAGACCATGCCTCTCCTGTTGGATCTAACGGGACAGGTAGACACCACTGGGGAGAGATGGTCCCATAAGTGACTTGTACCTTGACTGGCTTTTTCCCCACAGGGTTAAGGTCTTTCCTTATTGAGGACAGTTCTGAATCAGTATGGATCAGGACAATTTTACAAAAACTCCAACATCTTAAGTTTTCTAGGGAGGCATTCTTAATGGTGGGTTATGAGTATACACTTAGTGCATTTAAACAATGTATTTTCTGGTGTAAGCCTAGAGCCAGGATTCTCCAAATGTATGTTTTGTTTTACTAAACCAGACATAAACAAAGCCTTTCAGAGTCTTTCACAAATGAAACACATGTTTGATGGTACCAAAGGCTTTCAGCTCCAGGTTTTCTAAGACAATAAATAAGTAAGTAAGTAAGTAAATACCACTGGAGATCAGAAAGCCTCAGTGGGGCATAATAGGAATGGGATTAATAATATTCTAGAAGCAACTCTGAATATAATGGCCACCTGGCCTTTTGCCTTGCTTCCTGTGTTTAAAATTATTTGGAATAGCTTTAGGATTATCCTAATAGTTCCCCCCACTGAAAGAAATGGGAGAGAAAAGAAGGAGATACATAGCCATCTTTCCATCTTGCCCTTTCCATTGAGCCAAAAGGACTATGGAACAGGACCTTAGCCCTGTTAAAACATTAATTGTTGCTATGGGAAAGACACTGGACTGCTGCCGGCATACAAGGAGCCCTAATACAGAATTCCACTTAGTGCCCACCCACCCAGAACTTACAATTTTTTAAATATTCAAAATATTGCATCACCTCTTTTTTTAATAGTATCTTTCCATATAAATGTCCCAAGTTGTTTTTTGGAAAAAAGCAAAAACCAAAAATTTCCAACTGGTGTCCCCCCTCATGTGGTATCCTTCTTTGCAACATAATTTGCACACTGGGTAGTGGCAGCCAAGGAAGGATGTTGGCAGTCCATTTGGCCTATGAAAAAATGAAACAGCTTTTAAGATTTTGGCAAATTAGAAGTAAAAATGCATTTGATCATTGTATTAGAAAGAAGAATTTTAAGGGTTAAAAATGCACCAAAAAGGTATTTGTTCTAATACAGGGTATTGATTGTGAGAGAATACATGAAATAATTTACCAGAATGACACCCAATAGCTCTTGTAGTGTCTTGTAAGCAATTCCTTAAATACAGAATTTCAATAGTAATTTGGCGATGTGTAAATTATGATGACTAAAGTAGTAAATTATTGCTGTTCTTAAACTTAAAAACAAAAGATATAGATTATATGCAACACTATTTACAGATTCCTATATTCATATTTATCAACTTGGATATGAACAGAGTTCTGAAGATTTTATCCCCCCCCCCGCCAAATATCTCTATGTTAATGCTACTAACAATTCAACTTCAGTTATAACAATGTGACTGGGGAAAGTTTTGAGACACTTTAATTCAGGGACCCATCTATAAACTAATTAAGTCAATGTGATTGATTTGTCCATATACTTTTATTGGCATCAATATGGAAGTGGTTTATCATTATTTTACTCTGGGATTTGTTATATTTTTGTTTGCCAATCTAGCTAACAGATATATTTCCTAGTAGTCTCCCATGCATAACTCAGTCTATACAATCCATGCTGGTTTCACATGTATTCAAGCATAAATGCAATCTTTCCGTTTTTTAAAAAAATTAAACAATATTGCATTTACAGAATATTAACATTAAAAAAACAGCATGATAAAGGATGAAACAAAAACCACTACTATATAAGAACAAATATTTTGTTTAAAAAAGTGTTTTAGGGATATAACATTTACAACCTTAAGGCCAGATATTAAATTTTAAATATTCACATTCAATCTTTGATTGAATCAAGAAGACACTGTATTAATAGATGCATGCTTAAGTATTTGTGATTTTTTAAATGGTAATTTGCATTTTCAAAATTTTAGTATACCATGGATCGGTATATAATCTGAGGGTAACTGTATCCCCCATTAGCAGTAAGTGTAGAAAGTACAGATTAGGGGTACACTAGTGGAATGAATAAAAACATTCTTATTTCAGGTATGATGGTAATAAGCTGTATGTTTCAACTGCCAGATTCTTATAAAACAGACAAAAAAGGAGCATGGATGAGCAAATACTGTAAATGAAGCATTTCCTTATCTGTAGTGTTCTCTCTGCAGCTTCTATTGTCCCACTGTCTTTAAAAACAAAATAAAACTGTGGGTTTCCAGGAATAAAAATATCTTCACCATGAGTAAAGAAGCTGATAGTTTCACTGAAGGGAGCCCAACCATAAATCTTTGTAAGCAATAATATAAATTCCCTTTCTGTGCTTAAAGAAAGTTGTTTATCATTTGTTGATATAAACAAAACTTGTTCTACTTGATGTCTAATTCATTCTGTCTCCAATCTTGAAGTATTCTTAGATTTATTTTCTGCTTATACATAAGGTCCAGGAGCAGAGGTGACCAGTTATAGAGCTGAGAATTAAATGAAAAGCAGCTCATTCATAAGAATGAGGAAATGGTTGGCTTTTCAGCAGCTGCCTATGTCCTTGTGTTAACTTGTCAGAAAAGTAAATAAACATGCCAATCACTTTCCCCAAATTAAAATAATTTGCAGGTTAAAGCATTTTGGAAAAAAAATCTTATTAATACAAATTTTGTATCATTTTAATTATATCCATATTTTAAAGATACACAGATAAAGGCAGAAACATTTTTAATAATGTCTAAAAATTATATTAATGACAAAGTCTATTTTATAAGAATATCCAAGTTGCACACCAAATACTCCTAGAGTACACCAAGGTCTTTTCTTATGCAAATATTCATATGAATAATTTATTTTGTGAAATGGGTTGATACTTCATTTGTGCCCTTTCTACCTAGGTATAGCTTGACCATGGTGACTGATACATTGGTAATTTCAGGACTTAATCACTATAATATCTTCATATGGAATCTTCCTGGGACTGGTCCAAAATTACAACAATGCAGAATTCAGCAGACTGATCTCTGATTTGGATGCCTTACTGTGAATATGTTACACCAGTGCCAGAATTTTTGCTCTGGCTGCTAGTCTGCTTAATCAGGTTCAAGGTGTTAGCCAATGGCAAGTGCAGCAAACCACACTGATACAAAGATGAACAACACCTGTTACATGAAGTGACATAACAATGCAAGTACCACCCTCACATACTTGCATCTCAGTGTCTGATGGAAATCATTTCTGTAGTAAGGATGTAAGGCATTCCATTTATATGGTGGCATAGTTATGAATGTATCAATGGCCCTCTTTTCCCCACACCAGCCTTCCAGAGAGAGAGAGAGAGAGCAAGCTTTTACTTTTTACTTTTATATTGGCCTTTCCCAGCCAATAATTACTTCCAATATCCATCCTGTTTTCATTCTGTTTTATGATTATTGTAAACTGCTTCCAGATTGCTTGTGATAAGGAATGATTCTAAGTGTTTTAGAATGTGTTTTAGCCAAATTTTAATTATTATGTTTGTATTTTGCTTTGCTTCCAAGTGGAATAAAGCATTTACTAAAATATTTTACTTATATCCAGACATAGATAACTTTGATGGTTGCTCTGTATTAAAGTGCAGTTAATTAATATGGGGGAGAAAAATAATTTCCTGCATTATGTCCTGCTTGTAGGCATGTAGGCACCACCTGTAAGTTGCTACTTTTTCATGTATTTCATGTAAAAGGATATTTTCATTTAAAATCCTCTATAATGACTTTGTCTAACATGAGACAAGAGACTGAAACATTTTGTCCAGCAAATAATGGCTATGTGTACTTTCTACTTCTGGAATAGAATATTCATTAATTCCACAGTATTAAATGAGGATATAAAACATATGCTGTCTGTGATGACTGTCCATATTGTCCAACCCAAGGGAACAACAACTTTCTTTGAATAAATCAAACATTGTCTTTCAGTAGCACACCAGGAACCACATTTCAAAAAGTACTGCATCAGTCCTGGATAAAAATTAAATTTGTTTTCATTTACATTAACATTTACATCTGAGGTCTTGGGGCCTCATATTGTGCACTTCTGAGCTAAACGTTTTCCAAACATTGTGAAAACACGTAAGCTACAGTATATAATGCAGGACAGAGTCATGGTGGGCACTCTATCTCTACCCTTTCCATGATAGTATTTGTTCCCCTTGATGGTACAGCATGGCTGTGAGCAGCCTAGTACCTCCTTAATTCATAAAGATTCCCTGCAAGGTAGAGAATCCTAGAAAATCTTGATCACATGAAGTTAATTCATAAAGGGAGGAAGTTTTCTGCCTGTAAGATATCATGCTCAATACACGAAGAGCTGTAAAAATGACATCAGATATTGCAGAAGTAATTGTTCTACTTCCTTGTGTGTAGAATATAAAAAGATAAAATTTCCTTCAAGCTGAGCTACCTCTTGGCTATGGCACAGGCATGTAGTTTTTCACTGGCAATATGGAAGTGGCACACTGGGGTGGGGGGAGAGGGAGAGACAGACAAAAAGATAGAGATTTGATTTCTGAGTCAAGCCCATGCTTTCAAAATGACTGAAAAGGGTTTAGAATATGCTGACCTGCTTTGTGGCAGAGATGTATCAATAATATCTAGCAAGGGAGTGCATCAGATTCAGTTGAACCACATTTTGCCCCTTGGAGTGAAATAATTTGGAAAGGACTTTCATTTCACAAGACAGAGTCTGAATTTCTTGTGTTCTGTTCTGGGCCTCAATGCATTTCCTGTCAAGTAAAATAAGCCCTAGGTATACAAAACAGGGATGTCATATCCATGGAACTTCCAAGTTGCACAAAATGTCAAAAGTAATGAAATGCTGAAGCTGTGCCTAATTTTAATCTACTGAAAGATTTATTGTGAACACAGGCAGTGAAAGGAAAAGAAATGTAACCTTTAATGAGTGACAACAGAGGTTATGTAGGTGAATATTAATATGAAGCCCAAATTATATCTGTATTGCCCATATTTACATAATTCCTGTTGTTAATATCCCTTTACTGCACACCTAAACAGGAAATGAACCTGCAGTTTTGGAATGGCTCTGATGAAAATAAACAGTTCTTCTACGTGATGTCTTTGCTTTTCTATTATTTTATGATGTAAGATGTTGCCTGTCTCAGAAGCTCTGCCTACCTACAAAATTCTACAGAGTAGCAGCAGACTTTAAGTAGAGCAGAACAAATGTTAATCAGGAAGTACACACAAAATAAAGCTGGAATGGAAGGTTTAAGAAAGTTTTGAATGGTTAAATATTTAGCCTTAAGTCATCATGGTTTATATTCTGACTTCCTCTGTAAGAATCATAAAATCTGAAACCAACGTTTATTATGTTTTTGGACCAACGATCTGATTTGAATTTGATGAACTAGGGCCAGAATGAGCAGGCTCAGAGCAAACTGGTATGTTATTTTATTTAAACATAGTGCAATTATTTGCATACAAACAATAACTTCCATTGGTTTGATGATAAAAATTAAAATTTTCTAGCAAGTTTTGAAGGGATTTTTTTGAGGTCTGTTTCATGGGATGGAAGCCCTGGACTTCAGGTTATGCTATATTTTATCATCTCTATTTACAGAGAACTTTGTGAACTCTACTGCTTCTATCTTAACCAATTTTTTTTAAAAAAAATCCTTTTATAGGTTAACTGAGTTCTAGAGGGTGTTGTTGTAAAGGTTTGCAGTGTTATAACCATTCACTTATTTTGTCAGAGTTGTGTCTCCCTCAGGGTTTTCTTCATGTCAGAGATTCTCTCCACACTGCAAATTTATATGTATTTTCTCACCATTTTCTTCTTTTCAAAGTAAAGGAAGAAGAGATTTTTGTTTAATTTGAATGATCTTTTAATGGGAACATTTCAACCATTCTTGTTTAAATTTTAGGTTAATATTAGTGTGTCTTGCAAATCTGAAGGAAAGGATGTCTATGCATTGTAGAAAGTTAGATATACTTAGGGAAATGGGGAGAGAGAGAGGGAAAAAAAAAAGCTGGGTTCTCATCAGGCTATCAGTCCTGAAGCATGCTGCTAATCTTATTTTAAAAAGCTTCTTAGGAATTTGAATTCATGTCTTACATTATGAAAAATAACTGTACACATAAAAAAAAATAGTACATAATGGGATGATCCTTATTTAATGGAATTTTCCAGTGGAAAACTACATAGAGAAGACTGCATTATAAAAGATCAATCTTCTGGCAGGTAAATCAATTAATTCTGCACCAATGAACTTCTCAGTGTGATGGAATGGAATTATGAAGGCCAAGCTCAGGGAGATAAGCATTTTCTTAGCTCACTGGAACCGCGTGGGAGGAACAAAAGGATGAGACTGGCACCTCCCTGAGGAATTCACACTGTTGTGGCTGGAGGACTTTGGGAACTGGGGTTTGAGTCTGGGAAGATTCTTGCTAGAGATTGTAGCTAATAAACATAGCTGGACTGAATTTGCATAGTCTCTTGGAGTTCCTTGGGCTAGGCCTGACATCAATCTTCCCAGACTCAAACCCCAGTTCCCAAAGATAACTCAAAATGAAAATGATTTGCAAACTCTAGTAATGAAAGTCAGCAAGCACAATGAAAAAACAGTCAAGAAATACACAGACTAGCACTTGATAGAGCAGCAATGAAGGCTTTGGAAAAGATATTCAGATGCCATGATGAGTCTGTAGGGAAAGAATGGGTATTAGATTCTAATTATTTTTCTAATTTGCATATAATCATACACTTTTTTGCATCTACAGTAACTTGGAAGGAAGTTACTGGATAGATAAATTCGTATTAAAATTAGAACCAAATGGACTCCCCTTCCTTCTACTTATGTAAGATAAAAACCAGATTAATGAATGAAATTGTAGTTGGAAACCATACTGTATTTGTAAAACCCTCATTTCCATAATCAGTTTCTGGAGGATGAATGGAACTTCATATTTTGGCTGTCCAATATGGCATTTGTGAGAACTACAAAAATATAACTATATTAAGGTTTATTCAATATTCTTGAGGTTCAATCATGTTATCAGTTTTTAGGAGAACAGTTGCCTTATCTGGACCGGTAGCTAATTCCTTTTCTAGTGATTCAGTTTATAAGATCATGGAATGACTGCAAACAGTGTACTTGGTGTAAGCATATTGATTTGGTCTCTGAAGTATCATGATCTTGTTTTTCTATTTTAGCTCAAAGCTTAGTTATATTTTCACACAACATATCACACACACACAAACACAAATGCACAAAGTAAGGCAATATTTTAGCTGCTTGTATCACCTTTATTTATTCTGTACTGCACTTGACCTATGATTCATCCCTATTAGCTTGTTGTCATGCATCAGGCATTCATATCCTTAACACATACGTTTCTTGAAATACCTTTGATGTCATTTGTTGTTTTAAGATGCTACCGCTTTGAATATTCTGTGGACTTTTTTTGCTTGTTTTGCACTTTCTCTGTTTCTGCTTTTTTCATCCCAGGGTTTAGAAGGTTCTGGGATTATGTCATACTGACGAGACTATAAACTCAGCTTCACATTTTAGGCAGGTTTGTTTCTTCTGATCTGGGTACCCAGTCAATACATCACAGTAAATCAGCTAAAAAATTAAAAATTCATGGGAAGGAAAGGAAGAAGGATTTTAGAGAAACTAAATAGATTCTTTTTGCCTACACCGCATAAGCAGCAGTTATCTGCACCTGACTTAATATTTTCAGTAACTGAGGCAAACAGTGGTGATTATAGATGTAATCTTCATGTTGCTGAACATCAAAGCACACCCACACACCCACAGCTTGATAGGTATTTTCACAAGATTTCTGTAGAAACTCCAATGTGAAATACTAATCTCCAGATAACCTCCTTGCCAATAACTTTCCTAAAATAATCTGTCTTTCTTCTATCCTTGAAGAATAATGCCATTTTTAAAAAAAAAAAAATGGATCCAGATAGAATGGAAGAAATTACAGGGTAGTGAGCTCAACTTTTATTCTATTATTTTATTCGTAAATTAGTAAATATATATACAAAAGATCTTGCAAAGAAATATCTGCAGGCTTCTACAAAGGTAAGCCTTATTCTATTTTATTAATATTTTAGAGTTCTTCAAGACTCATCACTTGTGTCTGGGAATTGGTTTAAAATACGTAACCACAAATCTAGTTTGGGGGAATATATCATTTCCTAGAAACTCCCAATCCCAGTCTATTCTACTTTAGTCAGGAGAATGTACTCTTCAAAAGAGTGGATTGTTTTGTGTGTGCATGCATGTTTGAAGGATTCCAACAGAGGGGGAAGGAAAGAGATAGGACAGGAAATCCATCAATGTTCTTTCTTTGCTCTTTTTGGGAGTACACACTGTCTGCTTCCTACTCTCCCTGGTTTTCATGTATTCAGCTAAGGAACTACACTCATAGTACACTCATACAAGTACAGGTTTCCACAAGATCTGATAGTTTGCTTCATTAGGGTCAAGCGAAGACTTAAACTCAAGACAACATGACTACTACTGCTCCTTTTAAAGCTTCCCAGTTAGAATGGGAAGTATATGGTGTGAAGCTGCATGTATGTTCTCTCCAGTTTCAATTTCAACCCTTGTACACTCAGACAAATATCTGAAGAAAGCCACAAATTTAGCTAATATAGTTTAATTTAGCTAACTAATTGTTACATCCTATGAAGTCCTTTACAATTCTGGCTCCTGCATTTACTATACCTTCTCATTAAATACTTAATGAGTGTTAAGTGTTTACCATTTATCTTTGTGGAGATATATGGTTACCATTGTTTAAACAAACAGCTCTTTATACTGTATCATAAGAATTCACCCATTGAAGACTGGGGGAGCCACAATATCCATTTCTGCTGAAAGATATATATTTTTAAGGAGACTCATGCAACTTGATATTGGATAAAGCTTGCTATTGGTCCAAGAAGACTATATAGCAGGATCAGAGCCAGCATGCATTTGAACAAGAAATGCTAGGGAGGCTATTTCATTTATTTGTTATTGTATTTAAATTGTTTTAATGGTATTTCCTTAGGCATTTGGATAACAATGAAAAGCTGAAACCTAGGGTAGATAAAAGGCCTACATAGAAGTGCTTTGAAACATAGGGGAGTACATACATACATACATATTTTTTATATTTAATCTTTATATTTTTATATTTAATCTTTAAAGCATCCTAATCCTTTTCCATGCTCACACAACTGCTCAGGAGCTGCTTTTGGCAGGCTTTACCTACGAATGGATAGCCACTTCACTTCACTGGAGTCAAAAAGCAAAATGGCCATGGAAGCACCAGCATGGAGCCAACAGTACCCCCTGAACCAACTACGTGGAAAAAAGTGTCTGCTTTAATATTTCAAAAACAGGATCTTTGGAAAGAAGGGCAGAAGGCATAATTGTATGTTTTCTCTTTTTAATTTATTTCTTGTTTCTCTATTTCTCATTTTGTATCTTTTTTTTTATTACATTAAAAATTTCATATATGCATGCATGTATGTGCATATGGAATGCCCAGGAACATATACAGAGTACTTATTCTGAAATATTAGCACAGCTATGGTGGATACTGTGGGTCTTTAGTGCAATCTAGGAGACTTCTTTTCATGTCCTTTTATTTTATTTAGCTTTATCGTAAGTACTTGATATAAGCTGATGGTGGACCCAGTGAGGACTGCTAAATACATTAGAAGTGTGAGAAATTAATATATCATTGTGAAATGTTTGCCCATAGCAGTAGTTTGGAAGTGAATGTTAAGCAAAAATTCTATTCCCCACTCACAGAGCCCTTTGTCATAGGGTGAAGTACCCGTCTGAAGGACAGTGGCTATGTTGGTGCCAAGATCATGGATTTTTTTTTTTTTTTTTTAGAGAAGGCAGATGTCTCAGCTCAAGATGAAGAACATGTAGGCAGAAAGGGGAAAATGCTAGAAGGCACCCGTACAGTGGCATATATAGGTCTTGCTTATAGAATATATATATATAAAAAAAAAAGGCAAGGAAAAAGAGAGTAAGGTTTTTTGTTTTTTGTTTAATTCAGATGTTGCAGGATATGCTACTGTAGAGGACGTACCTGGATAATGTGGAGTGGAGTGGAACAGAGCCTGCCAAGTCCAAAGATTTCAGCCCTGAGATGAAAAGGAAGACTGGGAGGAAAATCGTAGTGTGGCTTGTGAAAACATGGAAAGACCAGGAGAACAGTCTGTGTTGTGTGAGGAGAGTTGGATGTTGGACATGGAACTTTGTGAGGTAAAGATTTTGTTTGGCAGCAATACAGCTGGGAGAAAATTCACAGGTGTTTCAGTATCAGTAATTGAGATAAGGAGGGCAAGAAGAACCCATAATAAAGCATAAGTGGAAAGTGAGAGAGACAACAGAGAGGAAAATTAAATACCAATACCAATACCAATACTTTAATGGCCAAGTATAAAACATACACAAGGAATTTATCTTCGGTGATTACAGCAAAATCAACGGTGCGTTTGGATAAGAGCAAAAAAAAGATCACATGGTATTCAGCAAAGCAATGGCATGAGGGAAAAAACTATTCTGATGTCTGAATGTTTTAACATAAGGAGCTCTATGGCACCGTCCTGAAGGAAGAAGTTGGAACAGATTGTACCCAGGATGAGAAGAGTCTGCAGATATCCTCTCTGCCCTCCTTTTGACCCTCACAGTATATAGTTCTTCTACAGAAGACAGATGGATTGCAATGATCCTTTCTGCAGACTTAACTATTCGTTGGAGTCTGAGTCTGTCCTGTTTGGTTGCAGAACCAAACCAGACAGTTATAGAGGAGCAGATAACAGACTCAATGATTCCCCTGTAAAACTGCACCAAGAGCTCCTGGGATAATTTAAACTTCCTAAGTTGCCGCAGGAAAAACATCCTTTGCTGTGCCTTTTTAATAATAGCTGTAATGTTATACGTCCATTTCAGGTCTTGGGAAAGTATAGAGCCCAGGAACCTGAAGGACTCTACCACTGATACTAGACTGTTAAGTATAGTAAGGGGAGGAATAGGAGAAGGATTCTTCCTAAAGTCCACAATCATCTCCACGGTCTTAAGTGTATTCAGTTTCAGGTTATTACTACCACACCACAAGACCAGCTGTTGAACCTCCCGTCTATATGCTGACTCATTTCCATTTTGAATTAAACCAATGACAGTTGTATCATCTGCATATTTCAAAATTTTAACAGAAGAGTAATAATAAGTTACTCTTATAAGTTATAAGAAGAGTAAAGAATAAGTTCAGACTTGATTTATTATATTATACATCTTATATTCTTATGTACATACTGGTTTTGTAAATAATATCTTCACTTGTACAGTATATACACACTACTTTATTAGCAGACAGTAAGTATCTTGGTGTCCAGAATAAAATCCCTCATTTGTTTAAGTACTATCTATATGTCTGTATGCTCAATCTTCACAAAAGAAAAATACGTTTCAGAGGCTCCCCCAAAATTTTTTCTTTAACAATTGTCTAACTCTCTGCATGGTTTCTGTTTGGCTGGGGAAAAAAAGTCATTTTCTGAGTAAAATATACAGTACTTGAGAGTCTTTCCTGAGTGCTCTATCCAAGGAACCATGAAAATTATAATAAGAGAGGATTTGCTTAGCCTTCCTTGCATCTACTGTTCAAATTCCAATTACAAAAAATGGACAGTGATAAAAGTGTAAACAAATATTAATTTATCTGCAGCAGCTTGTCCAACTTCACAGCAACAAATGAAGCTCCCCTCTCCAAGAAAAGCTATCATTGCTCAACAGGTAGTAGCTTTAATCAATGGAAAAAGTATATTTTCAGAAAGCATGATGCAGAATTTTAATAAGTGATGTAAAGTTGCAAACAAAATAAAGAATATCTGAACAGCAAACACCTTTTTGTAAATGTTGATTAACTGCTAGGTGCATAGAGTGCCAACTTTGTTCAAATGGTGGCAAGAATTACAGAAGATATTACGAACTATCTTAGAAGGGGAACCTGCTGTGTTTGAAGCACTCTTCACTAAATGTTGGCAGGTGAAAGAAGTATCATCCAGGTACCACTGAATATTAATAGAGCTCTCTTTTGTGTGAAATGTTTAGTTACTCTACTTATATGAGCAATTCAATGGAATTATTCATGAAACAGATTTTTCTGGGTGGGATTCAAGGATTTTGTCCTCTGATTCAGTATTCTATTTTTCTGCTCCTAGAGCACCCTAAAAGGCATTTTTAAAGCTATATAGAAGTTTGACAGATGAAACATGATCACCAAGGGCACTTCATTTAAGTCTTTAATCCCGCCCACCCCCCACTACTGCTTCATTAATCTGTTTATTAGCAATAGTTAAAGAGAAATGAAACAGGACTGTAATGATTGAAACAACGGATCTTTGTACACTAAATCTGGGTTTCTACTATGACTATGTAGTAAGAATGGAAAGAAATTACCTTTAATTTTTATAAGAATACTTCACTGGTAATTTGAATGAAAAAAACATACACTACAGCAGGGGGTTCTTCAATATCAATAGATGCTGATCATAGAAGTAGCCAATATTATTAAGTGCATGGTGAGTGATTTTTCCCCAGTCTTTAAATATATTTGTCTTGTTCAGATTTCAAGAATGTATTTCTGCTAATTCTGCTGAGGTTTTCCTTTCTTATTGTTTCTGTTTTTAATTAACAGAGTATTCCTCTGGTACTATGTTTAGAAAAAGATGTTGATTACCAATTTTACTAAATATGAATACTGGGATTTGAAGAAGACTTTTGGATTTTCATGCAATTGTCCCAAAGACTATTTTACTTTTGACAACAGTTGGCAATATAATAACCTCAAAATTAGGCACATATTTTACTTCTTGAATTTTGTATCCTGGAAATCTTTTACATTTAGTACATTTCATCAGCTAAATGTAGTCCACTATAGCAGCAGCTCTCTGACACTCTTGAACCTGCTATCTGGCAATTTTAACAAAGTGCATTCACTCAAATCTTTGTTCCTTCAGTACCATCTGCTTAAAGTACAATCTGCCTGCCCTTATGTCCCTACTGTGGCCTTCCACTCCCTGGAAAATATGGATAGATGCTGCATGGGTATGGAATGCTGGCCTTCTCAGAATGGCTCCTTCTTTTCTGTTTTTCAGGAAAGCAGTAAAGGTGTTTTTTTTTTTTTTTTCTTCTTCCCCCATACAGCCTAGAGAGGAGAGAGTACTACATAAAAAGGACTTAAAATTGGGAACTTAATTGTGCAAATAAAACATTGAACTTTGAAGACTCTATTTTCCATGATCTGAAAAAAGCTCTTAGTCAAACCAGCTTGGATAAGTCCCCCCATGCATGAAAGTATAACACTCCTGCTCCCTCATTTCTTGGTAGATTTTGAAGTCAACATTTAAAAGCCCCTTCCTTTGTAGACTAACAAGGCATGCTAGTCTCCATGCCAATGTCATTTGTAACTGCTCCCTTAGTATCATAATATTGCATAAGTTTGACACAAAGCATGGCTGTGAGATTGAAAATAATCTTCTACATATCTTAATAAGCAACAATTAATATACTTTAGAAGCAGCCTAAATCCTTTCAATTTCATTGGGATTGTAGTGGGAATAGCAAGATAAACATGTTCTCTTTTTTATGCCATTCTGAAAGATGTTTGGGGGGAGGTTGTTTTTCACGCTTGCAACAATCTACGATATACTGATGTAGGCTTTCACAGCCAGTATCTGTTGGACAGTGTTGAGTTTCAGGGTTTAGTGACTGTGGTCTAGGCAGCAGATTTCCTGACATTTTGCCAGCAACTGTGGCTGGCATCTTCAGAAGCAAGGTAGTCAGCGAAATGTCAGGAAATCTGCTGTCTAGGCCATAGTCACTAAAGCCTGAAGCTCAACACTGCCCAAGCGATCTATGCTTTATCCTTTAATATCTGACAAGAAAAAAACTCTATTGGATAAGCGATTTCTTGGAAATATGACATAAGAATATGAAAAGCTGTCTTCTAACAGATTGTTAGTGCATGCAATTCAGTGTTACCTGACTTGACAGTAGCTCTCTAGGGCTTCAGATTACAGTTTTTCTTAGCATTACCTTAGAAGACAAGAGAGTACCTAGAAACTTTTCCATGCAAATCAGACACTTTCTGCAAAAGAGAAGGATCTGCTTCACAATGGAAGCTCCTATAGCAATGTAACAATGGCATAGTCCTTGCTATGCCATCTCTACTACCGTTATCTCTAGGATCATTTCAAGATAAGACTCTGAAATAACAATGCTGTGAGCTTTTGAATTTGATAGTAAAATGCCTTTGACAGCTATCTGAGAAAAATAAATTGGCTTCCTGATTTTAGAGAGGTAATTGTTCTTCAGTTCTTATTTTAATGCAATTCCCTTGTTGCAGACTGAGAAGATTTTTTTTTTCCCCAAATGAATGTGCTACTAGATTGCTACTGGGGAAGCATGCAGCTTAAAAAGAATAGGTTGTAAAAAGCAAGGTTAGATCTGTATATTAGTCATGATGTGTATACATATTTGCACATGCTGCGTTTGACTTTACCAAGAAATGTTGAGCGTGCTATTATGATGCTACTCCCTGTGAATGACATTTCTGCTTCTAAGATAAAATGATCCAAATGCTGGGAGAACACTTTGAGTACTCATTTGAATAGAAAGGCAGAGTATAAATCAAATAAATAAATAAACCAAACTCTATAGGGCTTCAAATCATTTTTTAAAGTAACATTTCCTGGAGATACTGGAGACTGAACTTTTTTGTATGCAGAACATGTACTTTACCATTGAACTGTAACTCTTCATGATGAGAAGCCTGGCCAGTGGGACTATTCGTGTCATGAATCAGTTCAGTCTACTTCATAAGTTTATCTAAATCCTATATGCAGATTTATATCAGTCTATATATTTGCAGACAAGCCAAATTTCTTTTTAAAAAACAACCTGCCTTAATCCTAAAATTTTAAACTGAAAAATTGAAATTAGTATCAGAAATAATAGCCTCAGTAGAAACAATAACAGAAGTACACAGAATATATAATATTTCTGATACACACACACGCACATGGGTGTGTGTGTATATATATATCTGTATGCATTCACACACATACATAAACACACACAAACATGCATACACACAAATGCACACACATAAAGACATATATGTCTGTTCATCTGTCTGTCTGTCATGCTATTTCCTATTGTGGCAAGGAGCATTTTGCAAACTACAAAAAAGGTATAAAAAATAGTAAGCCGACTAAATGAAAGTTATGAAATATGCAAGGACAAATGAATGTAAATCTAGTGTACCCCAACACCACTCATTATACCTTACCATATCTCTTCATCCATTCAAACAGTCCTTTGCTTCCACATAGCCATGCATTGCTTCATACATTGCCTTCAGTTCTTTAAATGTCTCACGCCTTTCATTTTGAGGATCTCATGTCAGCTTCATCCAGCCACAGGTTTCTTGGCCTTTCTGTTTGTCTTGAACCATTCACTTTACCTTCATGTATTTACACTGCAATTCTATCCTCATTCATTCTCTCTTTATGCTTAAACCATCTAAGAGTCACATTTGTGAGATGGGCAGTTAAATAAATGTGATGAAATAGATAGATAGATAGATAGATAGATAGATAGATAGATAGATAGATAGATAGATAGATAGATAGATGTATTTCCTTTGTACTGGTCACTAAATTTTGTATACAATCCATCTTCATTCAGTATCTATCTCTTCTCGTTTGCCCACACAAATTTCTCAAGTACCGAATTCCCATTGCATTTAATTTACTGTTAAGTTTCTTCAGACATAACCACATCTCACTTCCATGTAACTAAGTGGGCAGTGACTTGATCAAGTGCAAAAATTTAATTCGCACACCATCCTGGCATAAAACCACACTGCACAATTGTGTTCATTCTCACAACTTATACACTTTTAATTAGAATTCTGCCCAGGTACAATTAACAAACTAATTTCCTGTAGTTTTGCATTCATTCTTGCTATATTTCCCTTTGTGTAGGGGACTAATATCACTATTCTTCCAATCATCAGGCACAGAGAAAGTCTTCATACATACATAGCCATTCTATTAACAAATCACATCTATATTTTAATGTGTTTCCAATTACAGCATTTCACTGCAACTTAATCATTTTTTCAACATTCTCACAAAATATTGACTTAGTTTCCATCCATTTTTTCCTTGCACGTTGACATAAATAGCATTCATTTCGATTCCAGTCTTGGAGATATTGCTATCATTTCCATACATATCGCTATAATACTCATTCCAGCTTTCCTCATTTAATTCCTAATAATTTAACTTTTTATTTTTATTTTTAATTCCTTTCACTCTACTGGAAGCTTTATGTTTATACTTCTTGACACTTCCACAATAATATTTTATTTGCATCAAAATCAGTCTGCATTTTCTCTGCTTCTTTTGGTTGTAACTCTTTCTTGTTCTTTTTTGTTCTGCAACTATCTTTTTCTATATACATTTTACATGGTCTTCATTGTTTTGTAGAATTATAGTTATAGTATAGTATAGAATTATAGTTATGTTATAGTAGAATCATCCTACTATAGGCATTTCCCCCCATTGACTTCTTCATCATTCTACCAAACAAGTTTTTTCATAACTCTACACATTTCCATGGCACTCTGTAATGTGATTCACTCTGTTACAAGTTTCCACATACAATTTCCTTATGTCTACTTTTTATTCACTTTGATGGTACACCGATTCATCTTCAACAACAAAAGCAGCAACATAATTTGAGTTGTGTATTCATTCCTTTGCCATGTATATATATATATATATAAATAGATTAATACTTAAACCACATATTTGAAATAAATAGAAGTTTTTCTAAGCAGATAACCAACTAGTCACAATTATAATTCATTCCTCAGTCTTCAAATTTCCCAACCACTTGTTCTGTACTCTCTTATTTTAATTCTACCCATCCATTTAAGTCACTTAATATCATATATACTCCTCCCCAGTCACATTATTCCTAATATTCAGAATTTTCCCGAAAACTCATCTCTGATTTCTTTATTGTCACCATTCACTGGAGTGTAATACACAACTATTACCAGACTATATGGATTCTTACTTTCGTGCACAATCCCAAGAATCCAGACAGCAGCAATTCATACTTTTTTGACGTGCATTGTAGCCCATTATACAAAGCAGTACCCATGTGGCCAATTAATATATCTGTTTATATGACTAGGTGAGTATGTGAGATCTCACATTAGATCTTATTACAATTTTAGAATACTTTGAAGTTTCTCTAACTGCAAAATATAGTGTTAGTATGTAGGAACCACCTGACAAATCTCTGGTAAAGGGATTTGGTTATTATAGATATGTACGTGCATATGTATATTTTAAAATTTCATGAACATAAGAAACATTTTTTTATCTCAAGGAGTTTACAATTTAATTTTTGTAGAGGGGAATAATAGAAAGAGAAGAAAAGTGTAGAATTAGATTTTTATATTATTTATAAATTGGGATATTAGAAATTAATAATATAGTGCCAGATTTTTTCTTTTTTCTTTTTTAAAAAATTATTCAGAGCATCTGAGGCAAACTATCCTTTTTATTTTTTCAAATATTTCTCTAAACCTAATCCAAAAGTTATTGGTTTTGGTTTTGTTTTCAATCATTTTTCTCCCCAAATGTGTCTTGGGTCTCTAGTTACAGCAAACAGTGTTTCTTACCACCATTGTTATTTCTAAATACTGGCTAATTTCTGAAATATTTTTAGGGAAACAACATGATATTATCTAACCTATTGCAGCACTGTATTTAAATGTTTACACCTTCTAATGATTCTGTCAGTGATTTTTTAAAACTTAAGTTATATTTTGTATTTCCTTGAAGACCTGGATGTTTGGGGGTTTTTTTAAGATTAGAAAGAAAACAGAAAATATCCATAGAACTATACAGACCACTGACAATCTGTGTAGAGATTAAATATTTGCTTAGAATTTCACATTGGATGTGTTAAAAATAGAATAATTTTGTGAAATGTAAGACATTTATTCTTGGTATAAAGAAAATCTCCTTGCAAAGCAAGAATCAGTACATATGTCTGTGCAAACTTCTGTTTTGTTTTGTTTTGTTTTGTTTTTTGTTATTATTTCTATTTGCAGTTGATTGGATTGATACTTTAGTAAATAAAATCAAATACTTTATTACAACCAATGACCCAATGTAGGTAAATTTAGTAACAATATTACAGGAAGGAAAAGGGAATGGATTAAAGGTAGCTGAGCAATTTACAAAAAAACAGAGGACAAAAGAGAAGAAAAATAAAAACAGCAGGTACAAACCAGAATACCAGACTATATTTAAAGTATGTAAGGCAGTGAAAATTGCAAGATATGATTAAATAGGTTCAAAGCTATATGGCTGTTTGAGGGTCTAGTAGAGTATTAAAATACTAATATATTAAAATAGTTCAATAATGAAAAATGTGATGATGAAATGCAGAATTGTACACTAAAGTAATAAAGTTCTACCTGGAATACGTTGTGCACAAATGATTATGCTTGCTTAATACCTGCTTAGTTATTTATTATAATCATAATTTAGGGTTGTATAAGAGGAGGAGAGAAAGGAAAATGAGGAAAGAAAAATAAACTAGTCCACGGACATTGACTGCAGCTCAATGAGGTTTAAGTTAACTGTTGCCTAGTTTTAACTGTGGCAGGGATAGGTTTAGCTACCCTGTGGGCGATCTCACAATCTGAATCTGAAAGGAGATAGGGAATCATCTGCTCTCCCCAGGACTTGCAGTAAAAGCGGAGTTATTTATTTATTTAATTTATATTTCAAATTTGGTCTCCGCCCATCTCACTAGGAAGTGACTCTACAGTAAAAAGAAAAAATAGATATTAATGAAAATACAATGAAAATGCAATAAAAAACCATATGCATACATAAATAATAATATACTATATACTATTATTATTTATGTTAATAATATACTACATTATTGTTATATGGTGGTTTTGACTTGTAGAAGTCACAGTGAAGGAGGGCATGTTGGATCGTTTCAATTTTCCCAGGGTTGCAAGGGCATGCACACTGGAAGACAGGGATGTTGGCATATCTCTGTAGAGAAGCACCCGTGGGAGCACATTGTGCCTAGTCCTAAAAAATTCCTTTCCTCAACTTAGAGAAAGTGAGAATGTACTGTAAAAGAAGCTTGCTGGAACCCAGGAACCTGTATCTAGTAGGATTCTATAGTTCAAACAAATCAAATACTGATTAAATTAAGAAAATAATGAGAAAATGTAATTATATATTCCAGTTTCATATACAAAAATGTAGTTTAAAGTGTCATATTTCATTGTAAGTGTTCCCATTATATAACAATTATTCAACAGGGAACTCTGTTTTCAGTATGTAATATTAATTGTTAATTAATTAATTAATTAAAACATATCAAGGCACTTGTGCTAGTGCATGTCAGGAGGGCTTACAGTAAAGCTTAGCAAACACATATTGAATACCCAAGAACAATAATAAATCACTGAGTGAAGAAAAGCACAGCAATATGTACATAATTCAATGCAATGTAGCAGTACGTAAGCTGTGGCATTTGCATGGATCACACAAGTGTCATCTTCTGAATCTGTTGCCTTCCCTGTGGATATCCATGCTGTTACAATATTGTAGTCTCCAATTTTTGTGAGTGCTTCATGAATATACAAATGCAGGCAGATGGCAGTTATATAGAGCTAAGTTTTACTTTTGTTTGAACTGGTATATTAACTAAACAATGATTTTATATAATTTTATGTTTGTGCAGAAGAGTAACAATCTTAAAAAAGATTTCTGATGAATATATTTGGGCTTTGTGAAATGGTTTGCTAAGGATTATTTAAGCCTACTGAAATAGGGGCAGCTATTCCTTGTCTCCTATCACTCCTCTGTTGACTGAATGGCTTTTAACTGATCAGAGCTTAATACCTAAAATACTTGTTTTGCATGCAAAAAATTCAGTCTGCAGTATTTCCATTTAAAAGTATCACTGACCAAATTATTAAAAATATCTCACTTTGCAGAAGATTCCCCACAGTGTTCCTACTTATCTGAGGGACATTATCAGATCATTTGAGTAGTCATTAGATCTTATTTTTGTTCACTATTATAAGATTAGCTAAGAATGAAACATATTCTTTTTAAGTTTTATTCTTTAAGCTTTATTCAGGAAAAGGACCATTTCCCCCCCTTTTTGTTGTGGTCAACCTCATTCCAAAACTTGGGCAGGGCTAGCTCAACAAAATAAATGCTTGATATTAATTAATGTTAATTTAAATTTAGAAATGCAATTTTACTTAAATGACACAAAATTAATTGGCTTTCTCTTCTCTGCAAAGTACCCAATAGGAACTACCAAATAAATTTAAAATTAGGCCCTGCTCTCATGTAAAAATATTTTTAAAATATTAGAAGTTCTAGTTAAAGAATAGGAAAAAGAAGATTTCAAGGAATTTCAAGGAAGAAGGTACAAACGGATTTTAAGTGAATGAACATTCATAATAGTCACAGCTCCATAGATATCAGTGGAGCTTCATGGATTGAAACAGGTGAATATAAATATACTTTTGAAGCATAAAAAAGATTTGTATCAATGAAATGGGGCGGCATGTCCTTTCAAGGACAGCAACTTCACAGTGACTGAGGACACAGCTGAACAGATATGGCTGGCCTATAGGAAGTGCATCCAATGAAGGCCAACTTCCATGGTGTGTGACCAACCATATCACAAGTGATTTAAATCTACAGTTAAATTGCTGAAATGGTAAAATAGATATAACAAGGGTTTTTCAACATTTAGAAATTTAGGCTAATACCCCAACAGTGCATTTTTTAGGTTGTACACAGGGTTGTACAGATGTTTGAAAATGCACTCTGCTTCAATTGTTCATTTTAGCAAAGACCCCTTTAAAGTATCCTTGATTGACTGAGTGGAATGCTGCTTCTGCAAAGAAATTTCAGATGTTGAGGCAGTGTGAAGCTGTAAAGTGAAACACCTGTAAGATGGATCACTCATAATATGCAGATCCCTAATATATAAGATCACACCTATTAGTTATATTGATTAATGTGAATCAAAATAGTATTATATCATATACCTATATCTACATATTTATTATACCAAATGGTGGCCAGGCTGCAAATAAAAGTTGCTGTTAAGGAGGGAGGGTATTGATTAATTAATTAATTGATATTTATACTTATTTATTTACATTTATACACTGTATACTCCTACTCTACAGGATGGCTTGCAGCAGTTATCAACAGAATACAATATCTGTAGTTCAGGCTTGAACTGTGAAGTTCTTGGTGTTCTCTGAGCTGGGCTGTTTGTTTGCAGACATTTCATTGCTCAACTAGGTAACCTCGTCAGGCACTGAAACATTTGCAAGCAAACAACCTAGCTCAGAGAACCAAGACCCTACAGTTACCGATAAAACCAATAAATAACCATCAGAAGAAAAAGGAGAAAATAGTATCCTAACTCAAAATTAAACTCATCCAAGCCATCCTACCCACATCCTCAAAGAGAACAGACAAAAACTGACCCAACAATGCAGGGCAAACAACTTTGTTCTCCTTATCGTTGATGTGGTGGTCAGTACAACTAGAACAGCATGAGAATCCATAAAGCCTTCATAGTTTATCACCAAGGGTTTATGGAGAATTTTCACAACTGAAATGGGTTACATAGTCCCCAAACTACTCAGAACAACTTTCTCAGGCAATTTTGACAGATATAAGGAAGCCAGAAAAGAAGACTAATCTGTCCTCAGTGCCACTGTGTAGGATTTCCAAACCACTCTTTATAGCATTTAGTCATACTTGTTTTTAGACTGATGCCACTGTATGCTAGACGTGTGCCAGCCTCTTTCACTGCCTATGGTTCCTTAGGAAACAAAGGAAATCTGCAGCTTCAGCAGACTGTTAAAGGGACAATCTGTTACCAAAGCTTCATCTGAGAAGTTCACCAGTCAGTAAATCTATCTACCAGAAGATTGTGGAATTGTTCTGATACTGAAAATGATGAGATCAGACCCTTCAAACCAGGCCTGGGGAAAACTGACAGAGCCAAACACTGAAATTTCATCATATGTTAATCCATTCATGATAAAGGATTCCTTTATGGCTCACCTAATCATAGATCAGCAATATTGATGCAAAAGTCCAGGTGCAGAGTGTGTTCTGCCTGATGACTGGGGACATATATTAACTGAGAAAGACTAATGTCATGGTAGTTATGGACTCCTGAGATGTTCCAGGAAAGCTAGATTTGGTATGAATAAAGTCCCCAAGAACCAAAAGCTTGGGATATTCTGTGACCAGCTCCAAAATATCAAGCAGATATGCTGTTGGGGCACACAGTACTCTTATCTGTCTTACTTTTTAACTCCAGATAAACACATTCCAAATTTTAAACTGGACAGAATTCTTGGCAATGATGGCCATCCCTTTTCCTTCCTCCCTTCTGATATCTGCTGTTAAACCTAGAAACCTGGTGGGAGCATTTGGCCCAGGTGATACCTTCAACATGCAAACCAGGTCATTCTGGATCATATCATTCAGCTGGTGTATCCTATTTCCTATTGACTGAGTATTCAACAGAACAAAAGAGAGAAAGAAGGCTTACTGATGGACCTCTTCATTAGTCTGGAGCCAGCCTGGAGCCAGGCCAGACTGAAGAACAAAGATAAATGTTCTAATATGGGAATAGCTTCAGTAATTGATTTTTTTCTCCTGCACAACTAACCATGCTGCATCATTCTTCAGTGATGACACTAATAAGGGCATTACAGATTTTTCTTCATTACACTGCAAACGTTGTATGTGACACAGTTCTCACAAATTACAGGTTAAAAATGTTAAAACTAAACACAGATGAAAAATAATACTCTAGATATATAAATAATTCACCAGAAGCATTGAAGAATGTTACAATCTACCTTAATAAAAGCCTGTACAAATTCACATTCCAGCTTCAATACTTCAAAACAAACTATTTAATCTTCCATCCATGCTCATAAAGATTAGTACAATTTATCTGCAGTTCTCCAAATCAAAAACTACCCTATTCATTGACCACAACCCCAAATCCTATTCACAATTCATATTCTACAGTATATAACTTAACAGTTTTCTTCCTTCGGTTACACACTCTCACTCTTCCTAAATTCCACAATTATAGACCATAATTGTGATTCCTACAATTTCTTACAATGTTGTTTCATTTTCTTCCTTCTTCTACATGTACATTTCTTTATCATTCTTCACATACCAGGATATTTGTAGCTATCTTTTTCTGTCTTTTTACATATACATACTTATTCATTTTTCTGCCAACATTTTTGCACCATGAACATCATAACTTGACTTTTTTTTTCTCCACTGCTCTTTTGATCATTCATTTACACATAAATAATCTGTCTGTTCTCTCTACCAATAACAGGAACAGGCCTTACAGAATAACTCCAAAGATGTTAAGATTCTTTAAAAGAGAATCTGGATAAAATATATATTATACTCATGCAAACCTGCTGTCCATTTTTTAAAAAAGTTTTTTTAGTTTCTTTAGTTAGTTTTGCTACTATTGCAAAATCATTGCAAAATTGCTGACACACATCCCCCCTTCATTTTCTCTATTCACAAATAAAGTTTTAAAACACCATCTGAGACGTGCTTTAATCAATAATTCAGTTGATGTATTACAAACAGAAAGTGCAAAAAGAAATGGCTCTGGGTTTATCCAAATCAAAACAAATTAATATGGATCAGAATGTTTTTATCAATAAACAGTGCTTATAGATTCCAGTAGTACAGGATGATGGGTTAGATAATCTTTGATATAACTTCAATTTGTCTCCTGTGCTACTGTATCAAATAAACTGCTGCTGAAAGCCCAAGTATATGTGGATAAACCCAGTTGGTTTCAGTAAGATTTATGAACTTGAATACCAGGTTCTGCATGACAGCCTTAGGTAGTATATTTATTGGATCCACTCTGGCTGATGAAATTGTGGAGCAGTTATATTTGTATACTTGGCTCAATAAAAAACAATGTGATCCACTGTATATCTCTTAAAGCCTGTAGACAGTTTTGCAGGCTGAGAATACTTTTATTAGAAGAACATGGTCTGCAACTAAATTCTATAGAGTCAAAATGTCTTCAAAAAGCAATGTCTTTAAAATCATAATGCAGGGATGTATTTGTGTGAAATACACTACATGAGGGTGTTTTTTTTTTTTGGTCTTTATTTTAAATAATCAGTAATAACAGCTGTGTTTTGTTTTACAGACCAACTTCAGCTAATTAATTCCAACTAATGTATTAAATTATGCACTGTGTACAATTTCCAGTCAACTCTGCCTCTAGTAATAGTACTCAATGTTTTCCTTGTCCAATGATCCTTATGCCCAATATTGTTCTTTCCTTTTGAATTTAAATTTCTCTTCTGAATTTGTTTAGAGAAACAATAGCTGTAGTCCCAAATTCAAATTTGTTGGCATTGTTTCTGGAAGCAGAATTTTTAAAAAATGTAACTTTACTTGAAATCCTCAGCCTGGCATACATGAGTCCACTGAGATGGAATACATACAGTAGGAGTCGCAAGCTTCATTTGAGAAAAAAATAACTAGGGGATAAAAGCTTAAAAGTTTGTTTTTAAATGTGCTGTAAAGAGTTTTCTCTTTATCATTTAAAGGATATCTGAATTTTTGCAGCACAGTTACAGTATGTCTACATTAGGGAGCATTCTGAAGGACTCAAACATTTTGTAGATGATGTCTTCATTATTTTACCTTCTGGTAAATGAATGTTGTATGACTAGCCACACTCACAACAGCTCCGCTTTGTAAATGATAAATCCTCCCATTGCTACCAATTTCAAACCAACATATTTCTAAAATTTCAAATTTCCAAAATTTTTATTGGCTCCAAAATGTTGAGAAGTCCTGCTGTGCTTGATAGTGACAGGGGAGAAATATGTCCACTTTTCATTTAAATGTTAGATTTACAGTTTTCAGTCATAGCACAATTATACATTATTTTCCCATACAATTTTCCAGTTCAGGTTTCAGTTCAAAAATAATACAAGAATAGTGATAATATTTAAACAAATGAAAGGAGAAAAAACTTATATTAGGGAAAGTCAAGCATGCAAACATATTAGGGAATATGCAAAAAATTGGTAACCAGAAGTGCATGTAAATATTCATAGAGATTAAATTAAATCAGAAAGAATTTGAATTAACTTTCTGTTTGAAAAATGAGAAATTGAAAAAAATTGATAACTTCACCTGTAGTAAGCAGGAGATTATGGAGAGACACTGTTAGGTGGTCTGATTCAAGTAAATCAGTCCACCAAAGTTGTTAAAAATTATAATGATCAGTTGTATAAAAGACTTATTTGTTGCAACAATCTGAAAAATTATTGGGAAAGTATGCATTACTGAGGTCCTTATTAGCATGAATTTCATTTTTTTAATACTTGGTATCCATTGGGCATTACTTATTCTCCTTATCTGTCTAAAACTTCCCTATCCAAGAAGGAATAAAAATCCAAAATTATATGAGCATCAAACAAGATATCATTTGATTTGCATAGCTGCTTTCTGAATACCATCAGAGGAAATAAATGCTGCCAGCAGAGTTAGTGTTTATGAGGAAGAGCAAAAACATTTGCATTCTGCTTTGTGCAGGGTTTCAGTACAAAACACGTTCTTATAATTTGTCAACTGTGTTGACAGTGATTTTATTCAGTGTGTAATGATTTAACCAGGTGAGATAAGTGCATTCATTCTTCAGTATTTCCATGAAAACATGTCTTAGCTTGCTTTTATAGTATTCTGGCTCAGGCTGTATGCATCTGGCATTTAATTTTGTGTGTCTCGCCAGCAAAAACCCAAATTGTAAGTCTAATCAGGTTACAAAAAATGGCTACATTGCCATTGCAGAAAAGGGTCAACAATAATCCTGTTTTTGCAATCCTAAATCTGAGATGGGGGTGGGAGTGGAATAAAGAGGTGTAGAAAGCAAGAAGACTATCTCAGCTTAATTGACGACTTTCGTTTTCTTTTAAAAAAAAATCAAGTTTACCATTTCTTTTGTTCAAAAATATTTATTTTATTTTGATTTATTTATCACATTTGTATAGCTGCCCATCTCACACAGTGACTAGGAATATACACTGTACTAAAAATAGTAAAATCAAGAAAAAGTAAAAAAACAACAACAACAACAAAAGAAGATAATAAAAATGTCACCCTAATTAATTGGGCACAATGTTCAGTAAATTATTAAAAAGAGTCTATCAAATATGTTTGCTTAATTTTTACTCTTTTCTTTAAAAAAAGTTTATTTGGTCATTTTATTCTTTTATACATTTTTAAAATGAACAAATATTATGCATTTTTCTAATATGTGCAAAATTATATACTTTTTTCCCCCTAATATAAGTATTTTCATAATAAAGTTCTTTATACTAATATTTACATTTTTGTGTACATTTACATAACACTGTGTTTTAATACTTTTTTTTTAATTGCAAAACTCCATTGGAAACTTCTGAAAAATACAAATTTCATATTACTGTTTTGATTTGAAATTACATTTGAATTTTTATTTTAATATAACCAGGATATTTTCTTTATCCAGTAAGGATTAAGCCACTAAAATAATTAGTTACAAACATATGGGGGGGGGAGTATTGTGGTCTATTGCAATTTTAATTCATCACAGAAGGTTTTGTGGATAGCAATTGATTTCATCAGTTTTATGGACCATGAATCCGTGACAGGAACATTTTCTATGCACACAGTTGGGGAAGAATTTAGTGAAGGCAGTAATGGTGAGGGGCAGAATTCTGTTAGTATAATAACTCAGCACATAGAAAAGCCTTTGCTGATACATGTTGCCTTGTCAAATGAAATTCCCTTCTGCTCCTCATGTACGCAAGAAGCTGTTAGACACAACATTAACCTTTTTTTTCCTCTATAGAAAACAGGTACAAGGCTTACCACTTTTCCAAATATTTTAGTTATTGAATGAGGGTTGAAACCACAAAATTCATTTTTTTAGACTTGCCTGGAAATGCTGTAATTTTTTTCTTATATCTCTCTTTATTTTCTATTCTTGTCTTTCATAAAAAGAGGATTTGGTGTGTGCCATCTTTCTTAGAATGGGAGGTCACTTCCAAACACAGCCAAATGAAAGCCCTGGGCCAGTTCTTTGCTTTGTATTCCCTGCTGATGTTGTCCTATAGCAGCAGGAAAAATACTCTACTAATCTGGAAGCTCATTGCACTCACTTTCCTTGCTGCATTTCAGCTCTTGGCAGACTATCAAATGTCAAGACATTCTGTCACCATTCTGCCCCTTGCCTCAATGTGACACACATCTACATAAATAAAACAAAATATATTAGCTGGAGCAAGTTCTTTTTAAAAGAAACGATACTAAAATGGATGTGAATTCTACCACTTTATATATTTCTTAAAGACATCATTTCTCAGAACTGGCAGACAGAAGAAAAGGGTTATATTCTTTATCCATGTCTGCTCTGATTTTTCATTTTGCTAAAATCACTGAGATACATGTATTAAGCCTTAGGTGAGTTTAACAGATCAAACTATTCAAAATACCAAATAAAGAGTGAAAATTCCTATCTATACTTACCGCGCCATCATTGTGTCATTGTCATGTCCCCTATACCCCTCAGAACTGGGAGAAACACACACAGATACACACACAATTTTTTTAAAAGTTCAGCATTTTACTTTGTAAAATGAAGTATTAACTATTTTATGGAGGTACTTCTCCAACAGTATTGTATAATTTCCACTATTGTTTTTTTCCGAGGTGCTTCTATGAAATTCTACTGCCAAAAACTATTGTCTTCTTTTGATGCTAAAATGAATAGGGTTTCTCACTGAGTGCTGCATAATTTGGGAGATCTGCACATTTATGTTTCTCCAAACCTTATCTACCTAATTATGTTCTCCTTTGACACTCTCACAACAATCTAAATTGATTGATTGATTGTATTTTTATATCACTGGACTTTAAATGACTCCCAGCAGTGTGCAACCTATATAGCTTAACGTAGTTATCAGAGGAATATAAATCAGGCTAAAACAACAAAACAATAATGTAACTAATACAAATAAGAATAGTAGTGACAGTTCTCATCTGCCAATTGTCTTCCAGAACTGTTTGGTTTTCATCAGATTCTGGATGGTGTTATAAAATGATTGATTGAATCCACTCCAAATGGAAGTTAAAAATCAGTTCTTTTATTCTTGTGTTATTTGGACAGAAAGCAAACCAAGTGTTTAATCAGTGTTTAATCAAAGTTGTTTAATACATACAATTTCTCTAATTTCACAATGTTCACAAGAACACAAGCTGCACTAGACTCACATTCATTATATCGTCTTTCAGGACCTCCACGCTTTCGGGATGCTAAACCTACAAGTACACATTTATTGTTGGCATCTTTTTGAAACAGAGAGGCAGAGAATGCCTCGGGTGACCATGAAGGTCTCAAGAAGAAAGGACGACTAGGGTCTGGAGGGTGTAACTTAATAGACCATCGGACCCATAGTTTTAACTTATCCAAGAGGTTTGTAAGATCTTCAGACCATTCCCAAGACACATTCTTTTTCAATAAATGATAAAAAGGAGCAGTCAAATCAGCATAATTCAGAATATGATCACGAACAAAACCAAAAGCTCCTAAGAGAGTCCTTAAGGAATTAACATCAGTAGGTATAGGCATAGAACAGAGGGCATGTGCTCTTTGTTCATCTATTTCACAAAGACCCTGGTCAATTGTCAATCCCAAAAATCGCACTCAAGGTCTTACTAACTGAGCCTTTTCAAGATTTACTTTGAAACCTGTGTCACAAATCAAATGCAAAACACGTAAAGTACGCTCCCGTACTTCCTTTTCATCTTCCCCTTGGACTAAAATATCATCCACATAAGAATAGACATAAGCATGGTCAGTTTCTGGCAACATCTGCAACATTTCTCTCACATATTTGTGTGCTATTGCAGGCGAATTATGAAAACCTTGGGGAACACGACAGAAGGTGTATTGTTTTTCCCCATAGGTGAAAGGAAAACGCAGTTTGCTTTCTTCAGTCAAAGGTAAAGCAAAGAAACAATTAGCTAAAGGTAAAGCAAAGAAACAATTAGCTAAATCAATCACACTGAAATATTTAGAAGTAGGCAAAATCTGCATCTTTAGATCTGTAATGCTAGCCACAATAGGAGCCATAAGGGGAGTTACTTTATTAATTCTCCTAAAATCAACTACCATCCGGTATGTTTTACCATCTGATTTCAAAACTGGCCATATAGGACTATTAAAAGGGCTTCTTGTTTCTTCTATAATACCTTCTCTTAAAAGTCCCTCTACAACTGGTTTAAGACCTTGAACGGCAGCAGGATTTAAAGCATACTGCCTCTGAGGGGGCACAGCAGGACCTGTTATTTCTACCATTGCGGAAACATGTCTTCCTGCCTCATATTTGTTACTTTGTTGAATTCCAGGGACCTGATTCTTCCACCATTCTAAGGTGGAATATTCCTCATCCATTTTTCCTTTAACAGAATGGATTTTTCCAGTCAAGGAAACTGATAAAAAAAGATACCCTTTTGGGGTAAACCAAAACCCTGTATTAAAGAAAGACATTCCTAAAATAAGGTTTTCATTACTCTCTTTATCCCACAACCCTCTAATCAAAATTCTATCCCCTTGAACAATCAAGTGAAAAGATAAAATCGGAATAAGTCTGGGCTTTCCCCAGTAACCTGTTACAGTCATGTGCCCCACCCGTCTGGCCCCTGGTGGCCAGAATTTAACTATACAATCAGTAGCACCAGGATCCAGAAGGGCACGATGTTCCCTAAAAGAATCATCTTGTATAAAATAAAAAGATCTATTATCATCTGGGACCCCTGTAACTTTTTCCAGCAGCTTGAAATAACTAAGGGGCCCTATACCCGCCGGGCATCCCTAATCAGAAGGTCCCTGAAGAGTTGATTTCAACTCCCTAATTTCTTGCAAAAGTTCCTCATAAGGAGGGGCAGAAGGGGAACTATGACAGTCAATTTTAGCCTCCGCCGTGGTATCTGACCTTAACTTTATGCCTGGCTCTCCCTTCTCACCCTGTGGTCGATCATTCAGTAATTTAGAGTCACAGGATGCCAACATCTGAATAAGTTCCTCTGTAGGTTTCCCATCCATTCTATTAAGGGGAACTCCTTTTTGCCTAAGCAGTTTCCACACTGTCATTCTTATGTTATTAGATTGTGTGGATTTTTGACCCCCTACTCCTTTATTGGAAAATTGGGTTCCACTATAAGTATTAAATCTCCCACCAACTCTCATGGGTAACTTTCCTGTGGCCTCATTAATTTGGGCTTTCCTTCCTTTATCTTTTTCCTCAAACTCTTTTCTGCTAGTAAGGTTAGCCTGTTTTTTTGCTAATTTTAAGGTATGCAAAAGCTCTCTAGAAGTCCCTGGCCACTCTACTGGTTGGATTCCGATGATTTGTCTTAGTTGAGGAATAGTCCATCAACCATCATTCTCAATGTGCTATTGTCATGTATTGTTTCTACTAAGGTCCTACAGTTGATATCTTCCTCTGGCAAATCATCAGGAGGCAGATATAATCCTGTCAAATATAATCCTATAACAAATCTTTTAACATAATGTTCAGGACTTTCCCCTGATTGTTGTGTCCAGTTCATCACTATTCTTCGAGCTCCTGTTAAATCTGTTTCTTCAATAAAATTCCTCAAAACTATGAAACAAGTCTCATCATCTAATTTTTGGCTAAAATCTGCTGTCTCAGCATACATCCTAAAAAGCCTTTGGAGTTCCGAAATTATTAAATTTTCTTTGTCCATTTCGAGAGCCACATTAGTGGCCCATACAATTGGTTCTTTTATGGGTCCTAATCTTCCTTTTAAATCTCTTAATTCCCCTGCAGAAAGTGGCTCATAAGAAACTTGATGTTTAAATCCCCTACCGGTATCTGCACTGATTGAAACCTTTTTTACAGCAGATACGTGAGACCCAAAAGGGCTACAACAAGGGTTACTATAATATTTGGGTTCATCACAACAAGATGTGTCATACCCTTCACATGGGTCATGTGTATTCATGCATGAAACCCATCCCTGTTTACTTTTAACAGCTGCAATCTTACTTGTCAGCTGTGTTAAGTTTTGTACTTTTGTTTTCATTTCCTGTATTTGTCTAGTTTGTTCTTCCATAGTTTGTTTCATTCCTCTAGCTATTTCAGTTTTTTCAAGCACTTGTTCTAAAGCTTGTCTATATTGCACACCCTTTTCCTCTAATTCCTCATTTCTCCTCTTAACCTCCTCCTGCACCATCATCATAACATGTCTGGTTGCCTCAACATCCTCTAAAGCCACTTTCATAACATAATCTAGAAAGACCATAGTCACTGGCTCAACTTTGTCCTCATTCTCTTCTTTACTGACAATAGGTTGTACAAGCTTATATACTGTAGACTTTATTTTTCCTAATGGACTTTTTTTTCCTTTTACTACTCCTAATAATTCTTTTTTTCCTCTTTCTAATAATTCTGTTACTTCTAGAGTTCCAGTTATTTCTTATTGAACATTATATACCATATCATCATAGCAATCAGCTTGTCCTTCACTATCAGGAGGTAAGATCCAAATGGTCTGCCTCCTATCCTTCTTTTCCTTTTCTTTCTCTTTCCTTTTTCCCAAGAAAAATCCACTTGCCATTATGTTCTGTCCAAATGCAAACCAAGAATCCTGCCGACTACGCCAAGTATGTTATAAAATGATTGATTGAATCCACTCCAAATGGAAGTTAAAAATTAATTCTTTTATTCTTGTGTTATTTGGACAGAAAACAAAGCAAGTGTTTAATCAGTGTTTAACCAAAGTTGATTAATACATACAATTTCTCTAATTTCCTCTAATATTTATTACAATAAAATATATGCTCATTAAGGCTATCAATAAATGTAAGTGCCCACCTAGGCTAACAACAGTATATCAATAAACAATTCTGCCCTACTAGGCTACCCAAGTTGCTGTAAATATTCCTGCCCAACAAGGCTACTCATTCACACAAAATACTTACATACACTCTCAACACAGTTGATCAGACTGTGCTAGAGTGGGCTGGGAATCAGACTCAGGGCGTCCCCTGCTCCAACAAGAGTCATCTCGCACTTCCAAATGGGCATGGTTTCCATCCTTTCTTCTATACCCAACTTGTTTACTTAGAATTCATCCAAGTCATCATCCAGGTACGTTACATGTCAGGAACGTTTCGTGTCTGTTCAGTTAGGTAAGGCAACTTGTAGAATGGTACCTCTCGTCCCGTTATCTCAGAAATCCATGATGTGTCAGTTTATTCCTTACACCCACCAGCATTCCAGCCCTATCAGTGTTGAGAACTCATTCGTACCAGGTCTGGCATACATTCCAACATTCTTACATACCAGCAACATGAGTTTCCTAGTAAAGGTCATGAATAGGATAAACATGGCTGTTCTATGGCTATATGATTATATAGATTTATATATATATATATAAGGCTTAAATTCATTACAATGGCCAAGTGAATTTTCCTGCCTAGTTTTCAGAGAGAGACCTTTCTACAATGTGGGGGCCACAACTGAAAAATGTTGCTTTATGGCCTCTTCCCCTTTTACTTCACCAATCTGCGGGGGGTCACCAAAATACTTTGATATGGTGTACACACTGGGTGGACTGTTCCCCTGTGGAGAAAGGAATCCTGTAATTACCTAGGTGACAAGTCATACAGAGTTTTGAATTATACTTGGAAATCTATTTGAAGACAATGCAAAAACTTTAACCCAGGTGTTACATGAATATAGCAAATCCAATTTGCAAAAATCTGAGCAATACCATTTTGGACCAATTACACTTTGTAGATGATCTTCAAAGGCAACCCCCATATAAAGTCATTGTAGAAATATAGCAATGTGGTAATAAGTGTACTAGTCTGAAGGAGCATAAGAAAGTTTTGTAATCCAAGTTGTTGTTGTTGTTATGCAACCTTGAGTCATAATTAAGCTTTATTTATGGTACTACAATTGATGAATTCTGGAGTACATCGTAATATTAATTTTTCATTCACATTTGATCGAGATTAGCATTAGTTTTATTCTTTAACATAATGAATAAAACAAAATATGTTGTAAAAAAGTGCAAGAGATATTTAGGTCTAGGGTAGCCACTTATGCCTCATTTAAAAGGAACACTCATCTCCAAAAAGATGCACAGGTTGCGCAAAATTTCTGGCTGATATGCATGGATGCACATTTTAAAATAAATTCTATAATTTCACATATAATAAAATATATCTCACTAAATTAGGGAAGATAGTTACCAGGTGACCTATGTTCTTACTCAACCTACTGTCCAGGTCTGTCATTCAGTGGTCAAATTTAAAGCCTATGTTTTATATTGAGACAAAAGAGCCCATCTTTTCTTCATATTTGCAACACAGTTCATATTGAGATAAATGGGGGGGGGGGGAAGAAACACTATTGCTGGTATGTCTTATGAGACAAAAAACAAAATCTAAAATCAGTTCATCATGCAGTGCCTTAAGAATGTTATACAAACATCTGCATAATTTGAAAACATTCTTTTTGGGGGCAGAGGTGAGAACACTTCCTGTTTAGAAATTTGTTTTAGAGAAAACATGATGTCAAAGAAGTTCAAGTGAATTATTTTCCATGTTTTCCATGGTGCTGCTATCACTGTATATAAAGGGAGAGTGCTTTTACATTAAAAAAAAAAAAGGATATTGCTTGAGGATAAGACATTGTCTCATTACTTGTAGATGGTGAGTGAACCGATTGTCACGCATCTGGTACATAAATCTGAAGCTAAATGCAGTTTGTTCCAGCAAACAAAATAACGGTAACGTCCAAGAACAAAGAGCAGCTGAAAAATAGGTAACCAAATGATGTTGATTCCATCTGGAACCCAAACAATAAAAGTGGAGGAAATCCCTATTCTTAGCTTAATTTATTCCAAAAGACATTTTCCATGAAATTGCTTAAGTTGTTTCAGAACACTTTTAAATGAATAAGATTTTCCATCTACCTCACTGCTGCTGGCTATCTCACACAGCTAGAGCCACCCAGCCATCAGGAAGCTTTCTCTCTTGCTCAGTGTCATGCTCTCCCCTCTGCAGTACTGATGGCAAATATTAAAAAGTGCCATTGGCTGAAAGTCTCTGCCCCTGTCATTCTAGAGAGGTGGAAACCACCGAACATATGTGGTTCTCCTTCATTGCTCCTTTTATAAAGAGACACTTGAACCAGATTTATCCTACCTCTGATTAGCAGATATCCTAGTTGCTCAGACTCGGCCTATGCCCAGATGCTGATCATAAATGAACTGTCTTTTATTACAGTGCATGTGGAATCTTAAATATTACCATTTTGAGCAAGTAATTTCACATATTATCACATGTTACTTAAATTTTTAGATATTTTACTTACTTAAATTTTAGATATCACATTTTTGTAACTTTATATACTACTTGATAAACTAGACATAGATTACTCCATTTGGACTTCACTCACTGATTATAATCAGGTTGTTTTATATATGCATGTTAACTTTGTCTTAAATTTTATTTACAATCTCATAAGATAGACTTATAAATAACCCCACACTCACTAGGACTGATGATGTTACCTAGTCAGGTAGTGAAACATCTGCAAACAAAGAAAGCACCAAGGACTCCACAGTTCAACCCTGACTTACGTATATTCTCTTCTATGAGATTTGTAAGTACTCACAGAGCACTCAGGGACACATTGCTTGTACTGGTCTAAGATTGTAATAAGCTGACTGACTATATACCTCACCAACTCTAAAATGTGTTGAATATGTTTTGGTCTTCCAGCAAGGAAGTATGATTTCCAAAGTGTTTCCACAAATGTTCTGGATAATCTACATGTCCTTGATTTTAAGCCATCTTTCACTTGGTCCCACAGTTTCAATTCTTTCATGTTTAGTCCGTAGACTGGGACAAGAGTCAGCAACCTTGCAAGTCCTGTGGGTTCTTTGTTTTTGAAGGACTAGACACACCACAGTGTAGCAATTCTGTACAAAATGCTTTATTGCAGCACACACCTTCCCCAACAACAGGGTAATGCTCTGGGTCAACTACACCCTTCAAGGACTTGCAAGGTGATGTTGCCATGTAAATATGTCTTTAATACTTACTTTGAACAAAAGTCTATAAGTGTATAAAGTGGCATACAACCTTTGCCCTTTTCCAAATGTTCTTACTCTAATTGGAACGAGGTGTTGCTTCAGTCTAGTTGTTCTTCTCCTATTTGCTACTGAGTTCCCAGCAAATCTCCATGCTCCAAGCAGGACTCCCATCAGGATATGCTGCTCACCATAGCTTGTGGTCCTGGCAGTTGAATGATAGCCATCTTGCCTGCTTGTAATAGCTGCCAATTTTCAGATGTTGCCTCCGCTTCCCCATCTGTATGCTGTTTGGTTGTCTTCTTTCCTCCTATACACATGCCACCATGTTCTGAATTAGCGTTTGTTTTTATAAGCCTGGGTGGGGTAAGGCTGCTTCTGAATGGCAGCACATCCTTGAAAATGCCAGGGTATGGCTCAATTATCACAGACAGCTGAAATGCCGGCTTGGATGCTTTTGAGTAAAGTTGTGAGTGAATGAATGAATATATGAGGGAAATGGGTAAGAAGAGTTTCTGCCTGGCTGCAGCTACTTTTCCCAACTTCACTCCCTCACAATCCCATCTCCTTTTTCTGACCTTCAGCAATCCATATCATACCATTGAAAGTCAGCAATTAAATGATTGGGAGAGGAGTGAAGAATATCAACCAAAATAGTTGTGCTAACTTCTTTTAGGCTTAATGCAACTATTTTACTTTTTTTGTAAAAAGTCCCAAGTATCCCCCTACCCATTCCCCCAAAACTAAAACTTTGGTTCTGCTACCTCTGGAGATGTCATCATGTCATACTACATCTGTTTTTGCCCTTAGAGCTTGAATTAAGGGGGGGGGGGAGCCAATACCTGATCAGACTACACAGTTTGCCCATCCTTTAGATTGTACAGTGTGGAGTAAGATATGAGACACTTGATTTCAAACGCTTATATAATCACATTGTACATTAGGCAGTTTTAATCTAAGCCTGGCTAGTGTGCAAACACTGGTAGAAGCAATCTGGCAAAACACTGTACAAGATTTAGCAGTATTATGCTAGGTTTAGGAAAATAATACACTGGAGATTAATTATCTATTCTGGGATGGATAATTGGTCCAATTGCAGATTGGACAGATGGTAAATTTTTGCTGTTCATTAAGCTTTCTATTTTTTTTTTTTTTTGTTTCCTGTGAATCTCTGCAGTCTTCATTAATGGATATTTTACTTTTCCCCCCAAGTGTTCCTTTGATATCATGAAGTTCCAAACAATATTTTAACATTCATATATATCTTTCTCTAACTTATAAAATTGTTCTTACAATTAAATGTAGGTAACCTGTGAAGGTGGAATATTTTCACTGTTTCATATGGGTTATTTTGACCTCTTTTTCTAGCAGGTTTAAGCTGAATCTAGGCTACTGGAATGCTTGTCTTTGCTGAATTTCATCATACAATGGAAGAGGTGTATCCATACCTGTAATTGCTCAGTGAAAAAGCCTGCCAAATCACAAACTGTGTCCAATAGCTCAGATGAATTACAATTACATCTCCTTCATGTGTTGACTTTTTTATGAATAAAGACGGACATGTTCTTACTTGAGAATTCAGAAAAGTCACTGTATTAATAAACTGCCATATAAAGTGGGAAATAGTAAGTTAAGAATAAAACCTTCAAATTTGGAATAATTTAAATTGGGTTTAATTGTATTATTTATGGTGAAAAACACACTTTATATGTGTTATACCTTAAATAAGAGTATTGCAGAAGTGTGAGAAAACAGAAGAATATTTTAAGTTCTTTCCATTAAATAATCTTGGCAGCCATACTATACATAGTTGAGTAAGTCCCACTGATTTTAACCAAGTGCAGTACTAACTACATATATAATTATCTAGCACAACTATTTTTAATTTATTTATTTTTATATCACTTCTTATGCCAACACAACAGTTATACAAAACTTCCGATTAAAAGAAGAGAAAAGAAAAGAAATGTTACATGGAAATATATCACATTTTAAAACTTGCACACAATTCACTCACATATAGAAACCTTGGATGAAGATAAGGGTTTTTAGAATATGGTTAAAATGCATCTTTTTTGTGAGTACTTCTGTTGTAAGGCTATTCATTGAATAAGCAAGGGAGTAATTTATAAAAAGCAAACTCACTTTGGTTTTCCAAACAAATCCATAATTTTAAAAATAACTTTAGGAAAACTGGACATGATAAGCCCTATAGCCAATGTTGTGGAGAAAATCCATCTTTGTGGTGGCTAAGAGACAACACCAACATGATAGCACATAATCAGTCAATATCTAATGTGGGATATATAATGACAATTTTTTCAGAACGCCAAAAGAAAGAAAAAAGTAATATGTTTTGAAATACAAGTTGTAATGTTAGAAACTTACAACTTAAGTTTTATCTCACAATTTAAACCTTTAAAATTCACTTGTGTTGGAATTGCAATGCATAGGATTCTCCAGCCAGCTCTGTAGAACAGTAGGATGGAAAGTTTTTCCTCGGTTACCTATCAAATCCTTTCTGTGCTCCTTTTCATCAATTAATACCTTCAGACCTATGTCACATGTATCCAATTGCCTCTTTATTCCTTGTGGGACTATTTCAAATATCATAGATAGTAGCTACAACTGAACAGAGGTTTAAGAGTCTTGAGAGGTTTTCTTTTATGCATACAGGGACTATGAGAAGAAGGTTGCATTGGGTAGAATGACTTTTGACATCAGAATGCTGCTTTGATCATGTTCAGGAAAAAGTATGAAAAGAGCCTCTCATGCATAACTATTTGTCTTTACATGCAATCAGAAATCCCAAGCACATAGAAGTATATGGCTGCGCATACATACACATATTGGTTCTCCTCTCATTTGTTGCATTTATTCTATCTATCTATCTATCTATCTATCTATCTATCTATCTATCTATCTATCTATCTATCTATCTATCATATTTATATAGCTACTCATCTCACATAAAAATTACTCTGGGCAGCATTTAATTAAAAATAATAAATACATAAAAACAGTCACAATTAAAATATAACTATAAAAAGCAGACAAAACAGAGAGGATGATATTAGCCACAATAAGGGAGCCATCACAAAATCTCCCCAGTTCCCTGGGAGCCCCAAGCCTGATCGCAGAGCCAGGTCCTGAGGGACTTGCAAAATGTTGAGAGGGATGGAACTAATCTCATTTCTGGGGGGAGAAGATTCCACAAGGTGGGCACCACGGCAGAGAAGTCATGCCTCCTGGGACCCGCCGAATGTAATTCCCTGGCAGGCGGGACCCGCAGCATGCCTTCCCTGCCAGATTTCCAGAAAATGCAGAGACAAGTCAAACTTCACACCAGACCTGATAATATTTTTTTTCTCCAACTAACTACAAAAATTTCAAGGACATGACATGGTAGAGGTAGATTAATAGCTTTTATCGTAGATTCTACAGAACACTGTAGAACAGAGGGATTTTGTGTATAATCTCAGACCCCGATTTTAAATCATAGGCCCTTTTTCCTGCCTTTTTAAAGCCAAATCAGCCCTTTTGTCCTCCTTCATGGATCACTGCCTTGTCGTGGCAAAGGGGCTTGCGTAACTCAGTGAAGCCATGAGCTATACCGTGCAGGGCCACCCAAGACGGACAGATCATGACAGAGTTCTGACAAAATGTGGTCCACTGGAGAAGGAAATGGCAACCCACTCCAGTATCCTTGCCAAGAAAACCCCACGGACAATGTTAAAAGGCTAAAAGATATGACACCGGAAGATGAGCCCCTCAGGTCGGAAGGTGTCCAATATGCTACTGGGGAAGAGCGGAGGGCATTTCCAAGTAGCTCCAGAAAGAGTGAAGCGGCTGGGCCACAGTCGAAAGGACGTTCAGCTGTGGATGTATCTGGAAGTGAAAAGAAGGTCCGATGCTATAAAGAACAATATTGTATAGGTACCTGGAATGTAAGATCTATGAACCAAGGCAAGCTGGATGTGGTCAAAGATGAGATGAAAAGACTGAACGTCGACATCTTGGGAATCAGCAGATTGAAATGGACAGGAATGGGTGAATTTAATTCAGGTGACCATTATATCTACTACTGTGGCCAAGAAACCCTTAGAAGAAATGGAGTAGCCTTCATAGTCAACAAGAGAGTGCGAAAGGCAGTAATGGGGTACAACCTCAAAAACGACAGAATGATCTCAGTGCGTATCCAAGGCAAACCATTCAACATCACAGTAATCCAGGTCTATGCCCCAACCACTGATGCCGAAGAAGCTGAAGTTGACCGCTTCTATGAAGACCTACAACACCTTCTAGAACTAGCACCAAAAAAAGATGTCCTTTTCATCATAGGGGATTGGAATGCTAAAGTAGGAAGTCAAGGAGTAATAGGAATAACAGGCAGGTTTGGCCTTGGACTACAAAATGAAGCAGGGCAAAGGCTAACAGAGTTCTGTCAAGAGAACAAGCTAGTCATAGCAAACACTGTTTTCCAACAACACAAGAGACGACTCTACACATGGACATCACCAGATGGCCAATACTGAAACCAGATTGATTATATACTTTGCAGCCAAAGATGGAGAAGCTCTATACAGACAGCAAAAACAAGACCAGGAGCTGACTGTGGCTCAGATCATGAGCTTCTTACTGCAAAATTTAGGCTTAAATTGAAGATTGTAGGGAAAACCACTAGACCACTCAGGTATGACTTAGATCATATTCCTTGTGAGTACACAGTGAAGGTGATGAATAGATTTAGAGGATTAGATTTGGTAGACAGAGTGCCTGAAGAACTATGGACGGAGGTCTGTAACATTGTACAGGAGGCAGCAACTAAAACCATCCCAAAGAAAAAGAAATGCAAGAAAGCAAAATGGCTGTCTGATGAGGCATTACAAATAGCTGTGGAAAGAAGGAATGTCAAAAGCAAGGGGGAAAGGGAAAGATATAAGCAACTGAATGCAGATTTCCAGAGAATAGCAAGGAGAGATAAGAAGGCCTTCTTAAATGAACAATGCAAAGAAATTGAGGAAAATAATAGAATGGGGAAGACTAGAGATCTCTTCAAGAAAATTGGAGATATCAAAGGAACGTTTAGTGCAAAGATGGGCATGATAAAGGACAAAAAAGGCAGGGACCTAACAGAAGCAGAAGAGATTAAGAAGAGGTGGCAAGAATACACAGAAGAACTATACAAGAAAGATCTTAATGTCCCTGATGTCCACGCTGGTGTGGTCACTGACCTTGAGCCAGACATCCTAGAGAGTGAAGTCAAGTGGGCCTTAGGAAGCATTGCTAACAACAAAGCTAGTGGAGATGACAGTATTCCAGCTGAGTTATTTAAAATACTAAAAGACGATGCTGTTAAAGTGCTGCACTCAATATGCCAGCAAGTTTGGAAAATGCAACAGTGGCCACGGGATTGGAAAAGGTCAGTTTATGTTCCAATTCCAAAGAAGGGCAATGCCAAAGAATGCTCAAACTATCGCACAGTTGCACTCATTTCACATGCTAGCAAGGTTATCCTCAAAATCCTACAAGCTAGGCTTCAGCAGTACGTGAACCAAGAACTACCGGATGTACAAGCTGGGTTTTGAAGAGGCAGAGGAACTAGAGATCAAATTGCCAACATTCACTGGATCATGGAGAAAGCACGAGAGTTCCAGAAAAACATCTACTTCTGCTTCATTGACTATGCAAAAGCCTTCAATTGTGTGGATCACAACAACCTGTGGCAAATTCTTAAAGAGATGGGGGTACCAGACCATCTTACCTGTCTCCTGAGAAATCTGTATGTGGGCCAAGAAGCACCAGTTAGAACCGGTCACAGAACAACCGATTGGTTCAAAATAGGGAAAGGAGTACGACAAGGCTGTATACTATCACCCTGCTTATTTAACCTATATGCAGAGTACATCATGAGAAATGCCAGGCTGGAAGAATCACAAGCCGGAATTAAGATTGCAGGGAGAATCATCAATAACCTCAGATATGCAGATGATACCACCCTAATGGCAGAAAGTGAAGAAGAACTAGAGCCTCTTGATGAGGGTGAAAGAGGAGAGTGCAAAAGCTGGCTTGAAACTCAACATTAAATAAACTAAGATCATGGCACCTGGACCCATCAATTCCTGGCAAATAGAAGGGGTAGAAATGGAAGCAGTAACAGACTTCATTTATTTGGGCTCCAAGATCACTGCAGACGGAGACTGCAGCCATGAAATTAAAAGACGCTTGCTCCTTGGGAGGAAAGCTATGGCAAACCTAGATAGCATATTAAAAAGCAGAGACGTCACCTTGCCGACAAAGATCCGCATAGTCAAAGCTATGGTTTTTCCAGTAGTAATGTATGGCTGTGAGAGCTGGACCATAAAGAAGGCCGAGCACCCAAGAATTGGTGCCTTTGAACTGTGGTGCTGGAGAAGACTCTTAAGAGTCCCCTGGACTGCTAGGAGGTCAAACCAGTCAATCTTAAAGGAAATCAACCCTGATTGCTCATTGGAAGGATTGATAATGAAGGTCAAGCTCAGATACTTTGGTCACCTAATGCGAAGAGAGGACTCTTTGGAAAAAACCCTGATGCTGGGAAAGATTGAAGGCAAAAGGAGAAGAGGACGGCAGAGGGTGAGATGGTTAGATAGCATCATTGAAGCAATGAGCATGAAACTGCGCAAACTCAGGGAGGCAGTGAAGGACAGGAAGGCCTGGCGCAATGTGGTTCATGGGGTCACGAAGAGTCGGACACAACTTAACGACTGAACAACAACAACAGCCCTTTTGTCAGCCTTGAAGGCTAACATCCATTTCATGTTTACAAAACTGTTATGTCTGGCTTTTGTACCTGCCTTAACTGCTTTACCCTTTACAAGACCTTCAGGACATGGTCTAAAGAAAGCAGTTATGCTCAGTCTACAGATGTGTTCCCTGAATCCAGGAACAACTTTGCAAATTAGGCATACTCTATCTCTAGTCTTTGTTTCAAATGGCAGAAGGGATATGCTCTGTCTCAAAATCTGCTTTGACTGGAGTCCTCACCTTAAAGAAAGGAATCCCTGCATGTGCATTGCACATCTTTAGAAGCTATTTTGGTTAAGACAAACCATTATGTAAACTCTGCTTTTCAGTTTTGCTTTCAGGGAATACCTTGTTTAAATCTTCAATGAAGTTTCTTTGAGGTATAGTGCCCTAGTTGTAAAACAGCC